>NW_027480425.1:115000-5115000 GCF_051401765.1 Calliopsis andreniformis | reverse complement strand
GACCAGTACCTTCACAATGTTAGCAATTATTCATTTTATACGATGGAAAAACTGTTGTACATATATTGTATTTTATCCTTCTGCCGTTGAATTCTAAGTCCCTAGCTATTCGACCTATTGGAGCGACGCCCTAGAGTGAAACCTAGGTTGTCGGGAACGTAGAAATGACCATCACTTTCAAACTGGTTGGAATCATTTCTGTTATACGATGGAAAAACTGTTGTACTTTTATTGCATTTTATGCTTCTGGTGTCGACTTCTTAGGCCCTAAATATTCGAGCTGGTGGAGCTACGCCCTAGAGTGAAACCTAGGATCCCCGGAACGTAGAAATGACCATTACTTTCACACTGTTTGCAATTATTCGTTTTATACGATGGGAAACCCGTTGTATTTATATTGTATTTTATGCTTCTGGCGTTGACTTCTAAGGCCGTAGCTATTAGATGTGGTGGAGCAACGCCCTAGGGTGACGCGTAGGTTGCCCGGAACGTAGAAATGACCATTACTTTCACAATGTCTGCAATTATTCATTTTATACGATGGAAAAACTGTTGTACTTATATTGTATTTTATCCTTCTGGCGTTGAATTCTAAGTCCCTAGCCATTCGATCTGGTGGAGCAACGACCTAGGGTGAAACCTAGGTTACCCGGAACGTAGAAATGACCAGTACTTTCACATTGGTTACAGTTATTCGTCTTATACAATGGAAAAACTGTTCTATTTATTTTGCATTTTATGCTTCGGGCGTTGACTTCTAAGGCCCTAACTGTTCGATCTGGTGGAGCAACGCCCTAGAGTGAAGCCTAGGTTGCCCGGAATGTAGAAATGACCATAACTTTCACACTGGTTGCTATTATTCGTTTTATACGATGGAAAAGCTGTTGTACTTATATTGTAATTTATGCTTCTGGCGTTGACTTCTTAGGCCCTACCTATTTGATCTGGTGGAGCACCGCCCTAGAGTGAAGCCTAGGTTGCCCGGAACGTAGAACATACCATTACCTTCACACTGGTTGCAATTATTCCTGTTATACGATGGAAAAACTGTTGCACCTTTATTGTATTTTATGCTTCTGGCGTTGACTCCATAGGCCCCAACTATTCGATCTGGTGGAGCAACGTCCTAGAGTGAAGCCTAGGTTGACCGGAACGTAGAAATGACCAGTACATTCACACTGGTTGCAATTATTCGTTTCATACGATGGGAAAACTGTTGCATCTTTATCGTATTTTATGCTCCTGGCGTTGACTTCTTAGGCCCTAACTATTCGATCTTGTGGAACAACGCCCGAGAGTGAAGCCTAGGTTGCCTCGAACGTAGAAATGACCATCACTTTCACACCGGTTGCAATTATCCCTGTTATAGAATGGAAAGACTGTTGTATTTTTATTGTATTTTATACTTCAGGCGTTGACTTCTGAGGCCCTAACTATTCGTCCTGGTGGAACAACGCCTTAGAGTGAAGCCTAGGTTGCCCGGAACGTAGAAATGACCATTACTTTCACACTGTTTGCAATTATTCCTTTTATAAGATGGACAAGCTGTTGTATTTATATCGTATTTTATGCTTCTGGCGTTGACTTCTTAGGCCCTAACTATTCGAGCTGGTGGAGCAACGCCCTAGAGTGAAACCTAGGATCCCCGGAACGTAGAAATGACCATTACTTTCACACTGTTTGCAATTATTCGTTTTATACGATGGGAAAGCCGTTGTATTTATATTGTATTTTATGCTTCTGGCGTTGACTTCTAAGGCCGTAGCTATTAGATGCGGTGGAGCAACGCCCTAGGGTGACGCCTAGGTTGCCCGCAACGTAGAAATGACCATTACTTTCACAATGTCTGCAATTATTCATTTTATACGATGGAAAAACTGTTGTACTTATATTGTATTTTATCCTTCTGGCGTTGAATTCTAAGTCCCTAGCCATTCGATCTGGTGGAGCAACGACCTAGGGTGAAACCTAGGTTACCCGGAACGTAGAAATGACCAGTACATTCACATTGGTTACAGTTATTCGTCTTATACAATGGAAAAACTGTTCTATTTATTTTGCATTTTATGCTTCGGGCGTTGACTTCTAAGGCCCTAACTGTTCGATCTGGAGGAGCAACGCCCCAGAGTGAAGCCTAGGTTGCCCGGAATGTAGAAATGACCATAACTTTCACACTGGTTGCTATTATTCGTTTTATACGATGGAAAAGCTGTTGTACTTATATTGTAATTTATGCTTCTGGCGTTGACTTCTTAGGCCCTACCTATTTGATCTGGTGGAGCACCGCCCTAGAGTGAAGCCTAGGTTGCCCGGAACGTAGAACATACCATTACCTTCACACTGGTTGCAATTATTCCTGTTATACGATGGAAAAACTGTTGCACCTTTATTGTATTTTATGCTTCTGGCGTTGACTCCATAGGCCCCAACTATTCGATCTGGTGGAGCAACGCCCTAGAGTGAAACCTAGGATCCCCGGAACGTAGAAATGACCATTACTTTCACACTGTTTGCAATTATTCGTTTTATACGATGGGAAAGCCGTTGTATTTATATTGTATTTTATGCTTCTGGCGTTGACTTCTAAGGCCGTAGCTATTAGATGCGGTGGAGCAACGCCCTAGGGTGACGCCTAGGTTGCCCGCAACGTAGAAATGACCATTACTTTCACAATGTCTGCAATTATTCATTTTATACGATGGAAAAACTGTTGTACTTATATTGTATTTTATCCTTCTGGCGTTGAATTCTAAGTCCCTAGCCATTCGATCTGGTGGAGCAACGACCTAGGGTGAAACCTAGGTTACCCGGAACGTAGAAATGACCAGTACTTTCACATTGGTTACAGTTATTCGTCTTATACAATGAAAAACTGTTCTATTTATTTTGCATTTTATGCTTCGGGCGTTGACTTCTAAGGCCCTAACTGTTCGATCTGGAGGAGCAACGCCCCAGAGTGAAGCCTAGGTTGCCCGGAATGTAGAAATGACCATAACTTTCACACTGGTTGCTATTATTCGTTTTATACGATGGAAAAGCTGTTGTACTTATATTGTAATTTATGCTTCTGGCGTTGACTTCTTAGGCCCTACCTATTTGATCTGGTGGAGCACCGCCCTAGAGTGAAGCCTAGGTTGCCCGGAACGTAGAACATACCATTACCTTCACACTGGTTGCAATTATTCCTGTTATACGATGGAAAAACTGTTGCACCTTTATTGTATTTTATGCTTCTGGCGTTGACTCCATAGGCCCCAACTATTCGATCTGGTGGAGCAACGTCCTAGAGTGAAGCCTAGGTTGACCGGAACGTAGAATTGACCATAACTTTCACTCTGGTTACCATTATTCGTTTTATACGATGGAAAAGTTGTTGTATTTATATCGTATTTTATGCTTCTGGCGTTGACTTCTAAGGCCCCAACTAGTCGATCTGGTGGAGCAACGCCCTAGAGTGAAGCCTAGGTTGCCGGAACGTAGAAATGACCAGTACCTTCACAATGTTAGCAATTATTCATTTTATACGATGGAAAAACTGTTGTACATATATTGTATTTTATCCTTCTGCCGTTGAATTCTAAGTCCCTAGCTATTCGACCTATTGGAGCGACGCCCTAGAGTGAAACCTAGGTTGTCGGGAACGTAGAAATGACCATCACTTTCAAACTGGTTGGAATCATTTCTGTTATACGATGGAAAAACTGTTGTACTTTTATTGCATTTTATGCTTCTGGTGTCGACTTCTTAGGCCCTAAATATTCGAGCTGGTGGAGCTACGCCCTAGAGTGAAACCTAGGATCCCCGGAACGTAGAAATGACCATTACTTTCACACTGTTTGCAATTATTCGTTTTATACGATGGGAAACCCGTTGTATTTATATTGTATTTTATGCTTCTGGCGTTGACTTCTAAGGCCGTAGCTATTAGATGTGGTGGAGCAACGCCCTAGGGTGACGCGTAGGTTGCCCGGAACGTAGAAATGACCATTACTTTCACAATGTCTGCAATTATTCATTTTATACGATGGAAAAACTGTTGTACTTATATTGTATTTTATCCTTCTGGCGTTGAATTCTAAGTCCCTAGCCATTCGATCTGGTAGAGCTACGACCTAGGGTGAAACCTAGGTTACCCGGAACGTAGAAATGACCAGTACTTTCACATTGGTTACAGTTATTCGTCTTATACAATGGAAAAACTGTTCTATTTATTTTGCATTTTATGCTTCGGGCATTGACTTCTAAGGCCCTAACTGTTCGATCTGGTGGAGCAACGCCCTAGAGTGAAGCCTAGGTTGCTCGGAATGTAGAAATGACCATAACTTTCACACTGGTTGCTATTATTCGTTTTATACGGTGGAAAAACTGTTATATTTATATTGTATTTTATGCTTCAGGCGTTGACTTCTGAGGCCGTAGCTATTCGATGTGGTGGAAGAACGCCATAGAGTGAAGCCTAGGTTGCCCGGAACGTAGATATGACCATAACCTTCACACTGGTTGCAAATGATTCCTGCAATACGATGGAAAAACTGTTGTATTTTTATTGCATTTTATGCTTCGGGCATTGTCTTCTAAGGCCCTAACTATGCAATCTGTTGGAGCTACGCCCTGGGGGGAAGCCTAGGTTGTCCGGAACGTAGAAATGACCATAACTTTCACACTGGTTGCAATTACTCGTTTTATACGATCGAAAAGCTGTTGCATTTATATCGTATTTTATGCTTCTGGCGTTGACTTCTAAGGCCCTATCTATTCGATCTGGTAGAGCAACGCCCTAGAGTGAAGCCTAGGTTGCCCGGTACGTAGAAATGACCATCACTATCAAACTGGTTGCAATTATTTGTTTTATACGATGGAAAAGCAGTTGTATTTATATCGTATTTTATGCTTCTGGCGTTGACTTCTTAGGCCCTAACTATTCCATCTGGTGGAACAACGCCCTAGGGTGAAGCCTAGGTTGCCGGGAAAGCAGAAATGGCCATAACTTTCATACTGGTTGCAATTATTCGTTTTAAATGGTGGAAAAACTGTTGTATTTATATTGTATTTTATGCTTCTGGCGTTGACTTCTAAGGCCCTAACTATTCGATCAGGTGGAGCAACGCCCTAGAGTGAAGCCTAGGTTGCTCGAAATGTAGAAATGACCATAACTTTCACACTGGTTGCAATTATTCGTTTTATACGATGGAAAAGCTGTTGTATTTACATCGTATTTTATGCTTCTGGCGTTCACTTCTTAGGCCCTAGCTATTCGACCTGTTGGAACAACGCCCTAGGGTGAAGCCTATGTTTCCCGGAACGTAGAAATGGCCATATCTTTTACACTGGTAGCAATTATTCGTTTCATACAATGGAAAAACTGTTCTATTTATTTTGTATTTTATGCTTCGGGCGTTGACTTCTAAGGCCCTAACTGTTTGTTCTGGTGGAGCAACGCCCTAGAGTGAAGCCTAGGTTGCCCGGAACGTAGGAATGACCATTACTTTCACACTGTTTGCAATTATTCCTTTTATACGATGGAAAAACTGTTCTATTTATTTTGTATTTCATGCTTCGGGCGTTGACTTCTAAGGCCCTAACTGTTTGATCTGGTGGAGCAACGCCTTAGAGTGAAGGCTAGGTTGCCCGGAACGTAGAAATGACCATAACTTTTACACTGGTAGCAATTATGCGTTTTATACAATGGAAAAACTGTTCTATTTATTTTGTATTTTATGCTTCGGGCGTTGACTTCTAAGGCCCTAACTGTTTGGTCTGGTGGAGCAACGCCCTAGAGTGAAGCCTAGGTTGCCCGGAACGTAGAAATGACCACCACTTTCAAACTGGTTGCAATTATTCCTGTTATATGATGGAAAAACTGTTGTATTTATATTGTATTTTATGCTTCGGGCGTTGACTGCTAAGGCCCTAACTATTCAATCTGTTGGCTCAACGCCCCAGAGTGAAGCCTAGGTTGCTCGGAATGTAGAAGTGACCATAACATTCACACTGCTTGAAATTATTCGTTTAATACGGTGGAAAAGCTGTTGCATCTTTATTGTATTTTATGATTCTGGCGTTGACTTCTAAGGCCCTAACTATTCGATCTGGTGGAGCAACACCCTAGAGTGAAGCCTAGGTTGCCCGGAACGTAGAAATGACCATCACTTTCAAACTGGTTGCAATTAATCCTTTTATACGATGGAAAAACTGTTGTATTTTTATTGCACTTTATGCTTCCGGCGTTGACTTCTAAGGCCCTAACTATTCAATCTGTTGGAACAACGCCCAAGGGTGAAGCCTAGGTTGCCCGGTAAGAGGAAATGACATTAACTTTCATACTGGTTGCAATTATTCGTTTTATACGATGGAAAAACTGTTGTATTTATATTGTATTTTATGCTTCTGGCGTTGACTTATAAGGCACTAACTATTCGATCTGGTGGAGCAACGCCATAGAGTGAAGCCTAGGTTGCCCGGAACGTAGAAATGACCATCACTTTCAAACTGGTTGCAATTATTCCTGTTATATGATGGAAAAACTGTTGTATTTATATTGTATTTTATGCTTCGGGCGTTGACTGCTAAGGCCCTAACTATTCAATCTGTTGGCTCAACGCCCCAGCGTGAAGCCTAGGTTGCTCGGAATGTAGAAATGACCATAACATTCACACTGGTTGCTATTATTCGTTCTATACGATGGAAAAACTGTTATATTTATATTGTATCTTATGCTTCTGGCGTTGACTTCTTAGGCCCTAACAATTCGATCTGGTGGAACAACGCCCTAGAGTGAAGCCTAGGTTGCCTGGAACGTACAAATGACCATCACTTTCACAAGGGTTGCAATTATTCCTGTTATAGGATGGAAAGACTGTTTTATTTTTATAGTATTTTATGCTTCAGGCGTTGACTTCTAAGGCCCTAGCTATTCGATCTGGTGGAGCAACGCCCTAGAGTGAACCCTAGGTTGCACGGAACGTAGAAATGACCATAACTTTCACACTGGTTGCTATTATTCGTTTTATACAATGGAAAAGCTGTTGTACTTATATTGTCTTTTATTCTTCTGGCGTTGAATTCTAAATCCCTAGCTATTCTATCTGGAGGAGCGACGCCCTAGAGCGAAGCTTAGGTTGCCCGGGAAGTAGAAATGACCATAACTTTCACACTGGTTGCAATTATTCCTGTTACACGATGGAAAAACTGTTGCACCTTTATTGTGTTTTATGCTTCTGGCGTTGACTTCATAGGCCCTAACTATTCGATCTGTTGGAGCAACGCCCTAGGGTGAAGCCTAGGTTGCCGGAAAGTAGAAATGACCATAACTTTCATACTGGTTGCAATTATTCGTTTTATACGATGGAAAAACTGTTGTATTTATATTGTATTTTATGCTTCGGGCGTTGACTTCTAAGGCCCTAACCATTCAATCTGTTGGGTCAACGCCCTAGAGTGAAGCCTAGGTTGCTCGGAATGTAGAAATGACCATAACATTCACACTGGTTGAAATTATTCGTTTTATACGATGGAAAAGCTGTTGCATCTTTATTGTATTTTATGCTTCTGGCGTTGACTTCTAAGGCACTAACTATTCGATCTGGTGGTGCAACGCAATAGAGTGAAGCGTAGGTTGCCTGGAACGTACAAATGACCATCACTTTCACAAGGGTTGCAATTATTCCTGTTATAGGATGGAAAGACTGTTTTATTTTTATAGTATTTTATGCTTTAGGCGTTGACGTCTAAGGCCCTAGCTATTCGATCTGGTGGAGCAACGCCCTAGAGTGAACCCTAGGTTGCCCGGAACGTAGAAATGACCATAACTTTCACACTGGTTGCTATTATTCGTTTTATACAATGGAAAAGCTGTTGTACTTATATTGTCTTTTATTCTTCTGGCGTTGAATTCTAAATCCCTAGCTATTCTATCTGGAGGAGCGACGCCCTAGAGCGAAGCTTAGGTTGCCCGGGAAGTAGAAATGACCATAACTTTCACACTGGTTGCAATTATTCCTGTTACACGATGGAAAAACTGTTGCACCTTTATTGTGTTTTATGCTTCTGGCGTTGACTTCATAGGCCCTATCTATTCGATCTGGTGGAGCAACGTCCAAGAGTGAAGCCTAGGTTGACCGGAACGTAGGACATACCATTACCTTCACACTGGTTGCAATTATTCCTGTTATACGATGGAAAAACTGTTGCACCTTTTTTGTGTTTTATGCTTCTGGCGTTGACTCCGTAGGCCCTAGCTATTCGATCTGGTGGAGCAACACCCTGGAGTGAGGCCTAGGTTCCCCGGAACGTAGAAATGACCATCACTTCCATACTGGTAGCAATCATTCGTTTCATACGATGGAAAAACTGATGTATTTATATTGTATTTTATGCTTCTGGCGTTGACTTCTAAGGCACAAACTATTCGATCTGGTCGAGCAATGCCCTAGAGTGAAGCCTATGTTGCCCGGAACGTAGAAATGACCATCACTTTCAAACCGGTTGCAATTATTCCTGTTATATGATAGAAAAACTGTTGTATTTTTATTGCATTTTATGCTTCGGGCATTGCCTTCTAAGGTCCTAACTATTCAATCTGTTGGAGCAACGCCCTAGGGTGAAGCCTAGGTTGCCCGGAAAGTAGAAATGACAATAACTTTCACACTGGTTGCAATCATTCGTTTTATATGATGGAAAAGCTGTTGCATCTTTATTGTATTTTATGCTTCTGTCGTTGCCGTCTAAGGCCGTAGCTATTAGATGTGGTGGAGCAACGCACTAGAGTCACGCCTAGGTTGCCCGGAACGTAGAAATGACCATTACTATCGCAATGTTTGCAATTATTCATTTTATACGTTGGAAAAACTGCTGTACTTATATAGTATTTTATGCTCCTGGCGTTGACCTCTTATGCCATAACTACTCCATCTGGTGGAACAACGCCCTAGGGTGAAGCCTAGGTTGCCCGGAACGTAGAAATGGAAATAACTTTCACACCGGTAGCAATTATTCGTTTTATACGATGGAAAAACAGTTCTATTTATATTGTATTTTATGCTTCGGCCGTTGACTTCTAAGGCCCTAACTATTCGATCTGTTGGAGCAACGCCCTAGGGTGAAGCCTAGGTTGCCGGAAAGTAGAAATGACCATAACTTTCATACTGGTTGCAATTATTCGTTTTATACGATGGAAAAACTGTTGTATTTATATTGTATTTTATGCTTCGGACGTTGACTTCTAAGGCCCTAACCATTCAATCTGTTGGATCAACGCCCTAGAGTGAAGCCTAGGTTGCTCGGAATGTAGAAATGACCATAACATTCACACTGGTTGAAATTATTCGTTTTATACGATGGAATAGCTGTTGCATCTTTATTGTATTTTATGCTTCTGGCGTTGACTTCTAAGGCCCTAACTATTCGATCTGGTGGAGCAACGCCCTAGAGTGAAGCCTAGGTTTCCCGGAACGTAGAAATGACCATGACTTTCAAACTGGTTGCAATTAATCCTTTTATACGATGGAAAAACTGTTGTATTTTTATTGCAGCTTATGCTTCCGGCGTTGACTTCTAAGGCCCTAACTATTCAATCTGTTGGAGCAATGCCCTAGGGTGAAGCCTCGGTTGCCCGGAAAGTAGAAATGACGTTAACTTTCATACTGGTTGCAATTATTCGTTTTATACGATGGAAAAACTGTTGTATTTATAGTGTATTTTATGCTTCTGGCGTTCACTTCTAAGGCACTAACCATTCCATCTGGTGGAGCAACGCCCTAGAGTGAAGCCGATGTTGCCCGGAACGTAGAAATGACCATCACTTTCAAACTGGTTGCAATTATTCCGTTTATATGATGGAGAAACTGTAGTATTTTTATTGCATTTTATGCTTCGGGCATTGACTTCTAAGGCCATATCTATTCAATCTGTTGGAGGAACGCCCTAGGGTGTAGCTTAGGTTGCCGGGAAAGTGGAAATGACCACAACTTTCATACTGGTTGCAATTACTCGTTTTATATGATGGAAAGACTGTTGTATTTATATTGTATTTTATGCTTCTGGCGTTCACTTCTTAGGCCCTAACTGTTCGATCTGGTGGAACAAGCCCTAGGATGAAGCCTAGGTTGTCCGGAACGTAGAAATGACCATGACTTTCAAACTGGTTGCAATTAATCCTTTTGTACGATGGAAAAACTGTTGTATTTTTATTGCAGCTTATGCTTCCGGCGTACACTTCTTAGGCCCTAACTATTGGACCTGGTGGAACATCGCCCTGGGGTGAAGCCTAGGTAGCTCGGAATGTAGAAATGGCCATAACATTCACACTGGTTGAAATTATTCGTTTTAGACGATGGAAAAACTGTTATATTTATATTGTATTTTATGCTTCTGGCGTTGATTTCTTAGGCCCTAACTATTCAATCTGGTGGAATAACGTCCTAGAGTGAGGCCTAGGTCGCCCGGAACGTAGAAATGACCATCACTTCCATACTGGTAACATTTATTCGTTTTATACGATGGAAAAACTGTTGTATTTATATTGTATTTTATGCTTCTGGCGTTGACTTCTAAGGCACTAACTATTCGATCTGGTGGAGCATCGCCCTAGAGTGAAGCCTAGGTCGCCCGGAAAGTAGAAATGACCATAACTTTCATACTGGTTGCAATTATTCGTTTAATACGATGGAAAAACTGTTGTATTTATATTGTATTTTATGCTTCGGGCGTGACTTCTAAGGCCCTAAATATTCAATCTGTTGGAGCAACGGCCTAGGGTGAAGCCTAGGTTGCTCGGAAAGTAAAAATGACCAAAAGTTTCATACTGGTTGCAATTAATCCTGTTATACGATGGAAAAACTGTTGTATTTTTATTGCATTTTATGCTTCTGGCGTTGACTTCTTAGGCCCAAACTATTCGATCTGGTGGAACAACGGCCTAGGGTGAAGACTAGGTTGCCCGGAAAGTAGAAATGACGTTAACTTTCACACTGGTTGCAATTATTCGTTCTATACGATGGAAAAACTGTTATATTTATATTGTATCTTATGCTTCTGGCGTTGACTTGTTAGGCCCTAACAATTCGATCTGGTGGAACAACAACCTAGAGTGAGGCCTAGGTAGCCCGGAACGTAGAAATGACCATCACTTCCATACTGGTAGCAATTATTCGTTTTATACGATGGCAAAACTGTTTTATTTATATTGTATTTTATGCTTCTGGCGCTGACTTCTAAGGCTCTAACTATTCGGTCTGGTGGAGCAACGCCCTAGAGTGAAGCCTAGGTTGCCCGGAACGTAGAAATGACCATCACTTTCACACGGGTTGCAATTATTCCTGTTATAGGACGGAAAGACTGTGGCATTTTTATTGTATTTTATGCTTCTGGCGTTGTCTTCTGAGGCCGTTGCTATTCGATGTAGTGGAAGAACGCCATAGGGTGAAGCGTAGGTTGCCCGGAACGTAGAAATGACCATAACTTTCATACTGGTTGCAATTATTCGTTTTATACGATGGAAAAACTGTTATATTTATATTGTATTTTATGCTTCTGGCGTTGACTTATGAGGCACTAACTATTCGATCTGGTGGAGCAACGCCCTAGAGTGAAGCCTAGGTTGCCCGGAACGTAGAAATGACCATCACTTTCAAACTGGTTGCAATTATTCCTGTTATATGATGGAAAAACTGTTGTATTTATATTGTATTTTATGCTTCGGGCGTTGACTGCTAAGGCCCTAACTATTCAATCTGTTGGCTCAACGCTCCAGAGTGAAGCCTAGGTTGCTCGGAATGTAGAAATGACCATAACATTCACACTGGTTGAAATTATTCGTTTAATACGGTGGAAAAGCTGTTGCATCTTTATTGTATTTTATGATTCTGGCGTTGACTTCTAAGGCCCTAACTATTCGATCTGGTGGAGCAACACCCTAGAGTGAAGCCTAGGTTGCCTGGAACGTAGAAATGACCATCACTTTCAAACTGGTTGCAATTAATCCTTTTATACGATGGAAAAACTGTTGTATTTTTATTGCACTTTATGCTTCCGGCGTTGACTTCTGAGGCCCTAACTGTTTGATCTGGTGGAGCAACGCCCTAGTGTGAAGCCTAGGTTGCCCGGAACTTAGAAATGACCATAACTTTCACACTGGCTGCTATTATTCGTTTTATACGATGGAAAAACTGTTATATTTATATTGTATTTAATGCTTCTGGCGTTGACTTCTTAGCCCCTAACTATTCGATCTGGTGGAACAACGCAATAGATTGAAGCCTAGGTTGCCCGGAACGTAGAATTGGCCATCACTTTCAAACTGGTTGCAATTATTCCTGTCATATGATGGTAACACTGTTGTATTTTTTTTGCATTTTATGGATCGGGCGTTGACTTCTACGGCCCTAACTATTCAACCTGTTGGAGCAACGCCCTAGGGTGATGCCTAGGTTGCTCGGAAAGTAGGAATGACCATAAGTTTCATACTGGTTGCAATTATTCGTTTTATACGATGGAAAAACTGTTGTATTTATATTGTATTTTATGCTTCTGGCGTTGACTTCTAAGGCACTAACTATTCGATCTGGTGGAGCAACGCAATAGAGTGAAGCCTAGGTTGCCCGGAACGTAGAATTGGCCATCACTTTCAAACTGGTTGCAATTATTCCTGTTTTATGATGGTAACACTGTTGTATTTTTTTTGCATTTTATGGTTCGGGCGTTGACTTCTACGGCCCTAGCTATTCAATCTGTTGGAGCAACGCCCTAGGGTAAAGCCTAGGTTGCCCGGAAAGTAGAAATGACCATAACATTCACACTGGTTGAAATTATTCGTTTTATACGATGGAAAAGCTGTTGCATCTTTATTGTATTTTATGCTTCTGGCGTTGACTTCTAAGGCACTAACTATTCGATCTGGTGGTGCAACGCAATAGAGTGAAGCGTAGGTTGCCTGGAACGTACAAATGACCATCACTTTCACAAGGGTTGCAATTATTCCTGTTATAGGATGGAAAGACTGTTTTATTTTTATAGTATTTTATGCTTTAGGCGTTGACGTCTAAGGCCCTAGCTATTCGATCTGGTGGAGCAACGCCCTAGAGTGAACCCTAGGTTGCCCGGAACGTAGAAATGACCATAACTTTCACACTGGTTGCTATTATTCGTTTTATACAATGGAAAAGCTGTTGTACTTATATTGTCTTTTATTCTTCTGGCGTTGAATTCTAAATCCCTAGCTATTCTATCTGGAGGAGCGACGCCCTAGAGCGAAGCTTAGGTTGCCCGGGAAGTAGAAATGACCATAACTTTCACACTGGTTGCAATTATTCCTGTTACACGATGGAAAAACTGTTGCACCTTTATTGTGTTTTATGCTTCTGGCGTTGACTTCATAGGCCCTATCTATTCGATCTGGTGGAGCAACGTCCAAGAGTGAAGCCTAGGTTGACCGGAACGTAGGACATACCATTACCTTCACACTGGTTGCAATTATTCCTGTTATACGATGGAAAAACTGTTGCACCTTTTTTGTGTTTTATGCTTCTGGCGTTGACTCCGTAGGCCCTAGCTATTCGATCTGGTGGAGCAACACCCTGGAGTGAGGCCTAGGTTCCCCGGAACGTAGAAATGACCATCACTTCCATACTGGTAGCAATCATTCGTTTCATACGATGGAAAAACTGATGTATTTATATTGTATTTTATGCTTCTGGCGTTGACTTCTAAGGCACAAACTATTCGATCTGGTCGAGCAATGCCCTAGAGTGAAGCCTATGTTGCCCGGAACGTAGAAATGACCATCACTTTCAAACCGGTTGCAATTATTCCTGTTATATGATAGAAAAACTGTTGTATTTTTATTGCATTTTATGCTTCGGGCATTGCCTTCTAAGGTCCTAACTATTCAATCTGTTGGAGCAACGCCCTAGGGTGAAGCCTAGGTTGCCCGGAAAGTAGAAATGACAATAACTTTCACACTGGTTGCAATCATTCGTTTTATATGATGGAAAAGCTGTTGCATCTTTATTGTATTTTATGCTTCTGTCGTTGCCGTCTAAGGCCGTAGCTATTAGATGTGGTGGAGCAACGCACTAGAGTCACGCCTAGGTTGCCCGGAACGTAGAAATGACCATTACTATCGCAATGTTTGCAATTATTCATTTTATACGTTGGAAAAACTGCTGTACTTATATAGTATTTTATGCTCCTGGCGTTGACCTCTTATGCCATAACTACTCCATCTGGTGGAACAACGCCCTAGGGTGAAGCCTAGGTTGCCCGGAACGTAGAAATGGAAATAACTTTCACACCGGTAGCAATTATTCGTTTTATACGATGGAAAAACAGTTCTATTTATATTGTATTTTATGCTTCGGCCGTTGACTTCTAAGGCCCTAACTATTCGATCTGTTGGAGCAACGCCCTAGGGTGAAGCCTAGGTTGCCGGAAAGTAGAAATGACCATAACTTTCATACTGGTTGCAATTATTCGTTTTATACGATGGAAAAACTGTTGTATTTATATTGTATTTTATGCTTCGGACGTTGACTTCTAAGGCCCTAACCATTCAATCTGTTGGATCAACGCCCTAGTGTGAAGCCTAGGTTGCTCGGAATGTAGAAATGACCATAACATTCACACTGGTTGAAATTATTCGTTTTATACGATGGAATAGCTGTTGCATCTTTATTGTATTTTATGCTTCTGGCGTTGACTTCTAAGGCCCTAACTATTCGATCTGGTGGAGCAACGCCCTAGAGTGAAGCCTAGGTTTCCCGGAACGTAGAAATGACCATGACTTTCAAACTGGTTGCAATTAATCCTTTTATACGATGGAAAAACTGTTGTATTTTTATTGCAGCTTATGCTTCCGGCGTTGACTTCTAAGGCCCTAACTATTCAATCTGTTGGAGCAATGCCCTAGGGTGAAGCCTCGGTTGCCCGGAAAGTAGAAATGACGTTAACTTTCATACTGGTTGCAATTATTCGTTTTATACGATGGAAAAACTGTTGTATTTATAGTGTATTTTATGCTTCTGGCGTTCACTTCTAAGGCACTAACCATTCCATCTGGTGGAGCAACGCCCTAGAGTGAAGCCGATGTTGCCCGGAACGTAGAAATGACCATCACTTTCAAACTGGTTGCAATTATTCCGTTTATATGATGGAGAAACTGTAGTATGTTTATTGCATTTTATGCTTCGGGCATTGACTTCTAAGGCCATATCTATTCAATCTGTTGGAGGAACGCCCTAGGGTGTAGCTTAGGTTGCCGGGAAAGTGGAAATGACCACAACTTTCATACTGGTTGCAATTACTCGTTTTATATGATGGAAAGACTGTTGTATTTATATTGTATTTTATGCTTCTGGCGTTCACTTCTTAGGCCCTAACTGTTCGATCTGGTGGAACAAGCCCTAGGATGAAGCCTAGGTTGTCCGGAACGTAGAAATGACCATGACTTTCAAACTGGTTGCAATTAATCCTTTTGTACGATGGAAAAACTGTTGTATTTTTATTGCAGCTTATGCTTCCGGCGTACACTTCTTAGGCCCTAACTATTGGACCTGGTGGAACATCGCCCTGGGGTGAAGCCTAGGTAGCTCGGAATGTAGAAATGGCCATAACATTCACACTGGTTGAAATTATTCGTTTTAGACGATGGAAAAACTGTTATATTTATATTGTATTTTATGCTTCTGGCGTTGATTTCTTAGGCCCTAACTATTCAATCTGGTGGAATAACGTCCTAGAGTGAGGCCTAGGTCGCCCGGAACGTAGAAATGACCATCACTTCCATACTGGTAACATTTATTCGTTTTATACGATGGAAAAACTGTTGTATTTATATTGTATTTTATGCTTCTGGCGTTGACTTCTAAGGCACTAACTATTCGATCTGGTGGAGCATCGCCCTAGAGTGAAGCCTAGGTCGCCCGGAAAGTAGAAATGACCATAACTTTCATACTGGTTGCAATTATTCGTTTAATACGATGGAAAAACTGTTGTATTTATATTGTATTTTATGCTTCGGGCGTGACTTCTAAGGCCCTAAATATTCAATCTGTTGGAGCAACGGCCTAGGGTGAAGCCTAGGTTGCTCGGAAAGTAAAAATGACCAAAAGTTTCATACTGGTTGCAATTAATCCTGTTATACGATGGAAAAACTGTTGTATTTTTATTGCATTTTATGCTTCTGGCGTTGACTTCTTAGGCCCAAACTATTCGATCTGGTGGAACAACGGCCTAGGGTGAAGACTAGGTTGCCCGGAAAGTAGAAATGACGTTAACTTTCACACTGGTTGCAATTATTCGTTCTATACGATGGAAAAACTGTTATATTTATATTGTATCTTATGCTTCTGGCGTTGACTTGTTAGGCCCTAACAATTCGATCTGGTGGAACAACAACCTAGAGTGAGGCCTAGGTAGCCCGGAACGTAGAAATGACCATCACTTCCATACTGGTAGCAATTATTCGTTTTATACGATGGCAAAACTGTTTTATTTATATTGTATTTTATGCTTCTGGCGCTGACTTCTAAGGCTCTAACTATTCGGTCTGGTGGAGCAACGCCCTAGAGTGAAGCCTAGGTTGCCCGGAACGTAGAAATGACCATCACTTTCACACGGGTTGCAATTATTCCTGTTATAGGACGGAAAGACTGTGGCATTTTTATTGTATTTTATGCTTCTGGCGTTGTCTTCTGAGGCCGTTGCTATTCGATGTAGTGGAAGAACGCCATAGGGTGAAGCGTAGGTTGCCCGGAACGTAGAAATGACCATAACTTTCATACTGGTTGCAATTATTCGTTTTATACGATGGAAAAACTGTTATATTTATATTGTATTTTATGCTTCTGGCGTTGACTTATGAGGCACTAACTATTCGATCTGGTGGAGCAACGCCCTAGAGTGAAGCCTAGGTTGCCCGGAACGTAGAAATGACCATCACTTTCAAACTGGTTGCAATTATTCCTGTTATATGATGGAAAAACTGTTGTATTTATATTGTATTTTATGCTTCGGGCGTTGACTGCTAAGGCCCTAACTATTCAATCTGTTGGCTCAACGCTCCAGAGTGAAGCCTAGGTTGCTCGGAATGTAGAAATGACCATAACATTCACACTGGTTGAAATTATTCGTTTAATACGGTGGAAAAGCTGTTGCATCTTTATTGTATTTTATGATTCTGGCGTTGACTTCTAAGGCCCTAACTATTCGATCTGGTGGAGCAACACCCTAGAGTGAAGCCTAGGTTGCCTGGAACGTAGAAATGACCATCACTTTCAAACTGGTTGCAATTAATCCTTTTATACGATGGAAAAACTGTTGTATTTTTATTGCACTTTATGCTTCCGGCGTTGACTTCTGAGGCCCTAACTGTTTGATCTGGTGGAGCAACGCCCTAGTGTGAAGCCTAGGTTGCCCGGAACTTAGAAATGACCATAACTTTCACACTGGCTGCTATTATTCGTTTTATACGATGGAAAAACTGTTATATTTATATTGTATTTAATGCTTCTGGCGTTGACTTCTTAGCCCCTAACTATTCGATCTGGTGGAACAACGCAATAGATTGAAGCCTAGGTTGCCCGGAACGTAGAATTGGCCATCACTTTCAAACTGGTTGCAATTATTCCTGTCATATGATGGTAACACTGTTGTATTTTTTTTGCATTTTATGGATCGGGCGTTGACTTCTACGGCCCTAACTATTCAACCTGTTGGAGCAACGCCCTAGGGTGATGCCTAGGTTGCTCGGAAAGTAGGAATGACCATAAGTTTCATACTGGTTGCAATTATTCGTTTTATACGATGGAAAAACTGTTGTATTTATATTGTATTTTATGCTTCTGGCGTTGACTTCTAAGGCACTAACTATTCGATCTGGTGGAGCAACGCAATAGAGTGAAGCCTAGGTTGCCCGGAACGTAGAATTGGCCATCACTTTCAAACTGGTTGCAATTATTCCTGTTTTATGATGGTAACACTGTTGTATTTTTTTTGCATTTTATGGTTCGGGCGTTGACTTCTACGGCCCTAGCTATTCAATCTGTTGGAGCAACGCCCTAGGGTAAAGCCTAGGTTGCCCGGAAAGTAGAAATGACCATAACTTTCATACTGGTTGCAATTATTCGTTTTATACGATGGAAAAACTGTTGTATTTATATTGTATTTTATGCTTCGGGCGTGACTTCTAAGGCCCTAAATATTCAATCTGTTGGATCAACGCCCTAGGGTGAAGCCTAGGTTGCTCGGAATGTAGAAATGACCATAAGTCTCATACTGGTTGGAATTATTCGTTTTATACGATGGAAAAACTGTTGCATTTATATTGTATTTTATGCTTCTGGCGTTGACTTCTAAGGCACTAACTATTCGATCTGGTGGAGCAACGCAATAGAGTGAAGCCTAGGTTGGCCGGAACGTAGAATTGGACATCACTTTCAAACTGGTTGCAATTATTCCTGTTATATGATGGTAACACTGTTGTATTTTTTTTGCATTTTATGGTTCGGGCGTTGACTTCTACGGCCCTAACTATTGAACCTGTTGGAGCAACGCCCTAGGGTGAAGCCTAGGTGGCTCGGAAAGTAGAAATGACCATAGGTTTCATACTGGTTGCAATTATTTGTTTTATACGATGGAAAAACTGTTGTATTTATATCGTATTTTATGCTTCTGGCGTTGACTTCTTAGGCCGTAACTATTCGATCTGGTGGAGCAACGCCCTGGAGTGAAGCCTAGGTTGTGCGGAACGTAGAATTGGCCATCACTTTCAAACTGGTTGCAATTATTCCTGTTATATGATGGAAACACTGTTGTATTTTTATTGCATTTTATGCTTCGGGCGTTGACTTCTAAGGCCCTAACTATTCCATCTGTTGGAGCAACGGCCTAGGGTGAAGCCTAGGTTGCTCGGAAAGTAGAAATGACCAAAAGTTTCATACTGGTTGCAATTAATCCTGTTATACGATGGAAAAACTGTTGTATTTTTATTGCATTTTATGTTTCTGGCGTTGACTTCTTAGGCCCAAACTATTCGATCTGGTGGAACAACGGCCTAGGGTGAAGCCTAGGTTGCCCGGAAAGTAGAAATGACGTTAACTTTCACACTGGTTGCAATTATTCGTTCTATACGATGGAAAAACTGTTATATTTATATTGTATCTTATGCTTCTGGCGTTGACTTGTTAGGCCCTAACAATTCGATCTGGTGGAACAACGACCTAGAGTGAGGCCTAGGTAGCCCGGAACGTAGAAATGACCATAACTTTCATACTGGTTGCAATTATTCGTTTTATACGATGGAAAAACTTTTATATTTATATTGTATTTTATGCTTCTGGCGTTGACTTATGAGGCACTAACTATTCGATCTGGTGGAGCAACGCCCTAGAGTGAAGCCTAGGTTGCCCGGAACGTAGAAATGACCATCACTTTCAAACTGGTTGCAATTATTCATGTTATATGATGGAAAAACTGTTGTATTTATATTGTATTTTATGCTTCGGGCGTTGACTGCTAAGGCCCTAACTATTCAATCTGTTGGCTCAACGCCCCAGAGTGAAGCCTAGGTTGCTCGGAATGTAGAAATGACCATAACATTCACACTGGTTGAAATTATTCGTTTAATACGGTGGAAAAGCTGTTGCATCTTTATTGTATTTTATGATTCTGGCGTTGACTTCTAAGGCCCTAACTATTCGATCTGGTGGAGCAACACCCTAGAGTGAAGCCTAGGTTGCCCGGAACGTAGAAATGACCATCACTTTCAAACTGGTTGCAATTATTCCTGTTATATGATGGTAACACAGTTGTATTTTTTTTGCATTTTATGGTTCGGGCGTTGACTTCTACGGCCCTAACTATTCAATCTGTTGGAGCAACGCCCTAGGGTGAAGCCTAGGTTGCCCGGAAAGTAGAAATGACCATAACTTTCATACTGGTTGCAATTATTCGTTTTATACGATGGAAAAACTGTTGTATTTATATTGTATTTTATGCTTCGGGCGTGACTTCTAAGGCCCTAAATATTCAATCTGTTGGATCAACGCCCTAGGGTGAAGCCTAGGTTGCTCGGAATGTAGAAATGACCATAAGTCTCATACTGGTTGCAATTATTCGTTTTATACGATGGAAAAACTGTTGTATTTATATTGTATTTTATGCTTCTGGCGTTGACTTCTAAGGCACTACCTATTCGATCTGGTGGAGCAACGCAATAGAGTGAAGCCTAGGTTGGCCGGAACGTAGAATTGGAAATCACTTTCAAACTGGTTGCAATTATTCCTGTTATATGACGGTAACACTGTTGTATTTTTTTTGCATTTTATGGTTCGGGCGTTGACTTCTACGGCCCTAACTATTCAACCTGTTGGAGCAACGCCTTAGGGTGAAGCCTAGGTGGCTCGGAAAGTAGAAATGACCATAGGTTTCATACTGGTTGCAATTATTTGTTTTATACGATGGAAAAACTGTTGTATTTATATCGTATTTTATGCTTCTGGCGTTGACTTCTTAGGCCGTAACTATTCGATCTGGTGGAGCAACGCCCTGGAGTGAAGCCTAGGTTGCGCGGAACGTAGAATTGGCCATCACTTTCAAACTGGTTGCAATTAATCCTGTTATACGATGGAAAAACTGTTGTATTTTTATTGCATTTTATGCTTCTGGCGTTGACTTCTTAGGCCCAAACTATTCGATCCGGTGGAACAACGGCCTAGGGTGAAGCCTAGGTTGCCCGGAAAGTAGAAATGACGTTAACTTTCTCACTGGTTGCAATTATTCGTTCCATACGATGGAAAAACTGTTATATTTATATTGTATCTTATGCTTCTGGCGTTGACTTGTTAGGCCCTAACAATTCGATCTGGTGGAACAACGACCTAGAGTGAGGCCTAGGTAGCCCGGAACGTAGAAATGACCATCACTTCCATACTGGTAGCAATTATTCGTTTTATACGATGGCAAAACTGTTTTATTTATATTGTATTTTATGCTTCTGGCGCTGACTTCTAAGGCTCTAACTATTCGGTCTGGTGGAGCAACGCCCTAGAGTGAAGCCTAGGTTGCCCGGGACGTAGAAATGACCATCACTTTCACACGGGTTGCAATTATTCCTGTTATAGGACGGAAAGACTGTGGCATTTTTATTGTATTTTATGCTTCTGGTGTTGTCTTCTGAGGCCGTTGCTATTCGATGTAGTGGAAGAACGCCATAGAGTGAAGCCTAGGTTGCCCGGAACGTAGAAATGACCATCACTTTCAAACTGGTTGCAATTATTCCTGTTATATGATGGAAAAACTGTTGTATTTATATTGTATTTTATGCTTCGGGCGTTGACTGCTAAGGCCCTAACTATTCAATCTGTTGGCTCAACGCCCCAGCGTGAAGCCTAGGTTGCTCGGAATGTAGAAATGACCATAACATTCACACTGGTTGCTATTATTCGTTCTATACGATGGAAAAACTGTTATATTTATATTGTATCTTATGCTTCTGGCGTTGACTTCTTAGGCCCTAACAATTCGATCTGGTGGAGCAACGCCCTAGAGTGAAGCCTAGGTTGCCCGGAACGTAGAAATGACCATCACTTTCAAACTGGTTGCAATTATTCCTGTTATATGATGGAAAAACTGTTGTATTTATATTGTATTTTATGCTTCGGGCGTTGACTGCTAAGGCCCTAACTATTCAATCTGTTGGAACAACGCCCAAGGGTGAAGCCTAGGTTGCCCGGAAAGAGGAAATGACATTAACTTTCATACTGGTTGCAATTATTCGTTTTATACGATGGAAAAACTGTTGTATTTATATTGTATTTTATGCTTCTGGCGTTCACTTCTTAGGCCCGAACTATTCGATCTGGTGGAACAACGGCCGAGGGTGAAGTCTAGGTTGCCCGGAACGTAGAAATGACCATAACTTTTACACTGGTAGCAATTATTCGTTTTATACAATGGAAAAACTGTTCTGTTTATTTTGTATTTAATGCTTCGGGCGTTGGCTTCTAAGGCCCTAACTGTTTGATCTGGTGGAGCAACGCCGTACAGTGAAGCCTAGGTTGCCCGGAACGTAGAAGTGACCATAACTTTCACACTGGTTGCTATTATTCGTTTTATACGATGGAAAAGCTGTTACATTTATTTTGTATTTTATGCTTCGGGCGTTGACTTCTACGGCCGTAGCTATTCGATGTGGTGGAGTAATGCCCTAGAGTGCAACCTGGGTTACCCGGATCGTAGAAATGACCATCACTTTCACACTGGTTGCAATTATTCGTATTATACGATGGAAAAGCTGTTGTATTTATATCGTATTTTATGCTTCTGCCGTTGACTTCTTAGGCCCCAACTATTCCATCTGGTGGAGCAAACCCCTATGGTGAAGCGTAGGTTGCCCGGAACGTAGAAATGACCATAACTTTCACACTGGAAACAATTATTCGTTTTAACGTGGAACAGCTGTTCTATTTATTTTATATTTTATGCTTCGGCGTTGACCTCTAAGGCCCTAACTATTCGATCTGGTGGAGCAACGCCCTAGGGCGAAGCCTAGGTTGCTCGGAATGTAGAAATGACCATAAGTCTCATACTGGTTGCAATTATTCGTTTTATACGATGGAAAAACTGTTGTATTTATATTGTATTTTATGCTTCTGGCGTTGACTTCTAAGGCACTACCTATTCGATCTGGTGGAGCAACGCAATAGAGTGAAGCCTAGGTTGGCCGGAACGTAGAATTGGACATCACTTTCAAACTGGTTGCAATTATTCCTGTTATATGATGGTAACACTGTTGCATTTTTTTTGCATTTTATGGTTCGGGCGTTGACTTCTACGGCCCTAACTATTGAACCTGTTGGAGCAACGCCTTAGGGTGAAGCCTAGGTGGCTCGGAAAGTAGAAATGACCATAGGTTTCATACTGGTTGCAATTATTTGTTTTATACGATGGAAAAACTGTTGTATTTATATCGTATTTTATGCTTCTGGCGTTGACTTCTTAGGCCGTAACTATTCGATCTGGTGGAGCAACGCCCTGGAGTGAAGCCTAGGTTGCGCGGAACGTAGAATTGGCCATCACTTTCAAACTGGTTGCAATTATTCCTGTTATATGATGGAAACACTGTTGTATTTTTATTGCATTTTATGCTTCGGGCGTTGACTTCTAAGGCCCTAACTATTCCATCTGTTGGAGCAACGGCCTAGGGTGAAGCCTAGGTTGCTCGGAAAGTAGAAATGACCAAAAGTTTCATACTGGTTGCAATTAATCCTGTTATACGATGGAAAAGCTGTTGTATTTTTATTGCATTTTATGCTTCTGGCGTTGACTTCTTAGGCCCTAACTATTCGATCTGGTGGAACAACGGCCTAGGGTGAAGCCTAGGTTGCCCGGAAAGTAGAAATGACGTTAACTTTCACACTGGTTGCAATTATTCGTTCTATACGATGGAAAAACTGTTATATTTATATTGTATCTTATGCTTCTGGCGTTGACTTGTTAGGCCCTAACAATTCGATCTGGTGGAACAACGACCTAGAGTGAGGCCTAGGTAGCCCGGAACGTAGAAATGACCATCACTTCCATACTGGTAGCAATTATTCGTTTTATACGATGGAAAAACTGTTTTATTTATATTGTATTTTATGCTTCTGGCGCTGACTTCTAAGGCTCTAACTATTCGGTCTGGTGGAGCAACGCCCTAGAGTGAAGCCTAGGTTGCCCGGAACGTAGAAATGACCATCACTTTCACACGGGTTGCAATTATTCCTGTTATAGGACGGAAAGACTGTGGCATTTTTATTGTATTTTATGCTTCTGGCGTTGTCTTCTGAGGCCGTTGCTATTCGATGTAGTGGAAGAACGCCATAGAGTGAAGCCTAGGTTGCCCGGAACGTAGAAATGACCATAACTTTCATACTGGTTGCAATTATTCGTTTTATACGATGGAAGAACTGTTATATTTATATTGTATTTTATGCTTCTGGCGTTGACTTATGAGGCACTAACTATTCGATCTGGTGGAGCAACGCCCTAGAGTGAAGCCTAGGTTGCCCGGAACGTAGAAATGACCATCACTTTCAAACTGGTTGCAATTATTCCTGTTATATGATGGAAAAACTGTTGTATTTTTATTGCATTTTATGCTTCGGGCATTGACTTCTAAGGCCCTAACTGTTTGATCTGTTGGAGCAATGCCCTAGGGTGAAGCCTAGGTTGCCCGGAAAATATAAATGACCATAAGTTTCATTCTGGTTGCAATTATTCGTTTTATACGATGGAAAAACTGTTGTATTTATATTGTATTTTATGCTTCTGGCGTTCACTTCTTAGGCCCGAACTATTCGATCTGGTGGAGCAACGCCCTAGAGTGAAGCCTAGGTTGCCCGGAACGTAGAAATGCCCATAGCTTTCACACTGGTTGCTATTATTCGTTTTATACGTTGGAAAAACTGTTACATTTATATTGTATTTTATGCTTATGCCGTTGACTTCTTAGGCCCTAACTATTCGATCTGGTGGAACAACGCCCCAGAGTGAAGCCTAGGTTGCCCGGAACGTAGAAATGACCATCACTTTCACACTGGTTGCAACTATTCCTGTTATACGATGGAAAAACTCTTGTATATTTATCGTATTTTATGCTTCGGGCGTTGACTTCTATGGCCCTACCTATTCGATCTGGTGGAGCAGCACCCTACAGTGAAGCCTAGTTTGTCCGGAACGTAGATATGACCATAACCTTCACACAGGTTGCAATTATTCGTTTTATACGATTGAAAGACTGTTGTATTTATTTTGTAGTTTATGCTTCTGGCGTTGAATTCCAAGGCCCTAACACTTCGACCTGGTGGAGCAATGTCTCAGAGTTAAGTCTAGGATGCCCGAAACGTCGAAATGATCGTTACTTTCACACTGGTTGCAATTATTCATGCTATACGATTGAAGAACTGTTGCATTTTTATTGTATTTTCTGCTTCTGTATTTGAATTCAAAGGTCCTAGCTATTCGATCTGGTAGGGCAACGTCCAAGAGTGAAGCCTAGGTTGCCCGGAACGTAGTTATGACCATATCTTTCACACTGGTTGCAATTATTCCTGTTATGCGATGGAACAACTGTTGTATTTATATTGTATTTTATTCTTCTGGCATTGACTTCTAAGGCCCTAACTATCCGATCTGGTGGAGCAACGCCCAAGAGTGGTGCCTAGGGTGCCCGGAACGTAGAAATGACCATTACCTTCACGCTTGCTGCAATTATTCCTGTTATACGATGAAAAAACTGTTGTATTTTTATTGCATTTTATGCTTCAGGCGTTGACTTCTACGGCCGTAGCTATTTGATGTGGCGGAGTAACGCCCTGGTGTGAAACCTGGGTTACACGAATCGTAGAAATGACCATCACTTTCACACTGGTTGCAATTATTCCTGTTATACGATGGTAAACCTGTTGTATTTTTATTGTATTGTATGCTTCAGGGGATGGCTTCTAAGGCCCTAACTATTCGATCTGGTGTAGCAACGCACTAGGGTGAAGCATAGGTTGCCCGGAACGTAGAAATGACCATAACTTTCACACTGGTTGCCATTATTCGTTTTATAGGATGGAAAAGATGTTGTATTTATATCGTATTTTATGCTTCTGGCGTTCACTTCTTAGGCCCTAACTGTTCGATCTGGTGGAACAACGGCCTAGGGTGAAGCCTAGGTTGCCCGAGACGTAGAAATGGCCATAACTTTTACACTGGTAGCAATTATTCGTTTTATACAATGGAAAAACTGTTCTATTTATTTTGTATTTAATGCTTCGGGCGTTGACTTCAAAGGCCCTAACTGTTTGATCTGGTGGAGCACCGCCCTAGAGTGAAGCCTAGGCGGCTCGGAACGTAGAAATGACCATAACTTTCACAATGGTTTCTATTATTCGTTTTATACGATGGAAAAGCTGTTATATTTGTATTGTATTTTATGCTTCTGGCGTTGACTTCTTAGGCCCGAACTATTCGATCTGGTGCAATAACGCCCTAGAGTGAAGCCTAGGTTGCCTGGAACGTAGAAATGACCACCACTTTCACACGGGTTGCAATTATTCCTGTTATAGGATGGAAAGATTGTTCTATTTATTTTGTATTTTATGCTTCGGGCGTTGACTCCTAAGGCCCTAACTATTCGATCTGGTGGAGCAACGCCCTAGAGTGAAGCCTAGGTTGCCCGGTACGTAGAAATGACCATCACCTTCAAACTGGTTGCAATTATTCGTCTTATACGATGGAAAAGCTGTTGTATTTATATCGTATTTTAGGCTTCTGGCGTTGACTTCTTAGGCCCTAACTATTCCATCTGGTGGAACAACGCCATAGGGTGAAGCCTAGGTTGCCCGGAAAGTAGAAATGACCATAACTTTCGCACTGGTAGCAATTATTCGTTTTATACGATGGAAAAACTGTTCTATTTATTTTATATTTTATGCTTCGGGCGTTGACTTCTAAGACCCTAACTATTCGATCTGGTGGAGCAACGCCCTAGAGTGAAGCCTAGGTTGCCCGGTACGTAGAAATGACCATCACTTTCATACTGGTTGCAATTATTCGTTTTATGTGATGGATAAACTGTTGTATTTATATTGTATTTTATGCTTCTGGCGTTGAATTCTAAGTCCCAAGCTATTTGATCTGGTGGAGCAACGCCCTAAAGTGAAACCTAGGTTACCCGGAACGTAGAAATGCCCAGTACTTTCACACTGTTTGCAGTTATTCCTGTCATGCGATGGAAAAACTGTTGCACCTTTATTGTATTTTATGCTTCTGGCGTTGACTTCTAAGGCCCTAACTATTCGATCAGGTGGAGCAACGCCCTAGAGTGAAACCTAGGTTGCTCGAAATGTAGAAATGACCATAACTTTCACACTGGTTGCAATTATTCATTTTATACGATGGAAAAACTTTTGCATCTTTATTGTATTTTATGCTTCTGGCGTTGACTTCTAAGGCCCTAGCTATTCGATTTGGTGGAGCAACGCCCTATAGTGGAGCTTAGGTTGCCCGGTACGTAGAAATGACCATTACTTTCACACTGTTTGCAAATATACATTATATACGATGGAAAGTCTGTTGTATTTATGTTGTATTTTATGCTCCTGGCGTTGACTTCTTAGGCCCTAACTATTTGATCTGGTGGAGCACCGCCCTAGCGTGAAGCCTAGGTTGCCCGGAACGTAGAAATGACCATTCGTTTCACACTGGTAGCAATTATTCGTTTTATACGATGGAAAAACTGTTTTATTTATTTTGTATTTAATGCTTCGGGCGTTGACTTCTAAGGCCCTAACTATTCGATCTGGTGGAGTAATGCCTCAAAGTTATGTCTAGGATGCCCGAAACGCCGAAATGATCATTACTTTCACGCTTGTTGCAAATATTCCTGTTATACCATGAAAAGACTGTTGTATTTTTATTGCATTTTATGCTTCAGGCGTTGACTTCTACGGCCGTAGCTATTTGATGTGGCGGAGTAACGCCCTAGAGTGAAACCTGGGTTACACGGATCGTAGAAATGACCATAACTTTCACACTGTTTGCCATTATTCGTTTTATACGATGGAAAAGATGTTGTATTTATATCGTATTTTATGCTTCTGGCGTTCACTTCTTAGGCCCTAACTGTTCGATCTGGTGGAACAACGGCCTAGGGTGAAGCCTAGGTTGCCCGGAACGTAGTTATGACCATATCTTTCACACTGGTTGCAATTATTCCTGTTATGCGATGGAACAACTGTTGTATTTATATTGTATTTTATTCTTCTGGCGTTGACTTCTACGGCCGTAGCTATTTGATGTGGCGGAGTAACGCCCTAGTGTGAAACCTGGGTTACACGGATCGTAGAAATGACCATCACTTTCACACTGGTTGCAATTATTCCTGTTATACGATGGTAAACCTGTTGTATTTTTATTGTATTGTATGCTTCAGGGGATGGCTTCTAAGGCCCTAACTATTCGATCTGGTGTAGCAACGCACTAGGGTGAAGCATAGGTTGCCTGGAACGTAGAAATGACCACCACTTTCACACGGGTTGCAATTATTCCTGTTATAGGATGGAAAGATTGTTCTATTTATTTTGTATTTTATGCTTCGGGCGTTGACTTCTAAGGCCCTAACTATTCGATCTGGTGGAGCAACGCCCTAGAGTGAAGCCTAGGTTGCCCGGTACGTAGAAATGACCATCACTTTCAAACTGGTTGCAATTATTCGCCTTATACGATGGAAAAGCTGTTGTATTTATATCGTATTTTAGGCTTCTGGCGTTGACTTCTTAGGCCCTAACTATTCCATCTGGTGGAACAACGCCATAGGGTGAAGCCTAGGTTGCCCGGAAAGTAGAAATGACCATAACTTTCACACTGGTAGCAATTATTCGTTTTATACGATGGAAAAACTGTTCTATTTATTTTATATTTTATGCTTCGGGCGTTGACTTCTAAGACCCTAACTATTCGATCTGGTGGAGCAACGCCCTAGAGTGAAGCCTAGGTTGCCCGGTACGTAGAAATGACCATCACTTTCATACTGGTTGCAATTATTCGTTTTATGTGATGGATAAACTGTTGTATTTATATTGTATTTTATGCTTCTGGCGTTGAATTCTAAGTCCCAAGCTATTTGATCTGGTGGAGCAACGCCCTAAAGTGAAACCTAGGTTACCCGGAACGTAGAAATGCCCAGTACTTTCACACTGTTTGCAGTTATTCCTGTCATGCGATGGAAAAACTGTTGCACCTTTATTGTATTTTATGCTTCTGGCGTTGACTTCTAAGGCCCTAACTATTCGCTCAGGTGGAGCAACGCCCTAGAGTGAAACCTAGGTTGCTCGAAATGTAGAAATGACCATAACTTTCACACTGGTTGCAATTATTCATTTTATACGATGGAAAAACTTTTGCATCTTTATTGTATTTTATGCTTCTGGCGTTGACTTCTAAGGCCCTAGCTATTCGATTTGGTGGAGCAACGCCCTATAGTGGAGCTTAGGTTGCCCGGAACGTAGAATTGGCCATCACTTTCAAACTGGTTGAAATTATTCCTGTTATATGATGGAAACACTGTTGTATTTTTATTGCACTTTATGCTTCGGGCGTTGACTTCTAAGGCCCTAACTATTCAATCTGTTAAAGCAACGCCCTAGGGTGAAGCCTAGGTTGCTCGGAAAGTAGAAATGACCATAAGTTTCATACTGGGTGCAATTATTCGTTTCATACGATGGAAAAACTGTTGTATTTATATTGTGTTTTATGTTTCTGGCTTTGACTTCTAAGGCCCTAACTATTCAATCTGTTGGAGCAACGCCCTAGGGTGAAACCTAGGTTGCTCGGAAAGTAGAAATGACCATAAGTTTCATACTGGTTGCAAGTATACGTTTTATACGATGGAAAAACTGTTGTATTTATATTGTATTTTATGCTTCTGGCGTTGACTTCTAAGGCACTAACTATTCGATCTGGTGGAGCAACGCCCTAGAGTGAAGCCTAGGTTGCCCGGAACGTAGAATTGGCCATCACTTTCACACTGGTTGCAATTATTCCTGTTATACGATGGAAAAACTGCTGCATCTTTATTGTATTTTATGCTTCTGGCGTTGACTTCTAAGGCCCTAACTATTCAATCTGTTGGAGCAACGCCCTAGGGTGAAGCCTAGGTTGCTCGGAACGTAGAAATGACCATAATTTTCACACTGGTTGCTATCATTCGTTTTATGTGATGGATAAACTGTTGTATTTATATTGTATTTTATGGTTCTGGCGTTCACTTCTTAGGCCCTAACTATTCGATCTGGTGGAACAACGACCTAGGGTGAAGCCTAGGTTGCCCGGAACGTAGAAATGGCCATAACTTTTACACTGGCAGCAATTATTCGTTTCATACAATGGAAAAACTGTTCTACTTATATTGCGTTTTATGCTTCGGGCGTTGACTTCTAAGGCCCTAACTGATTGATCTGGAGGAGCAACGCCCTAGTGTGTAGCCTAGGTTGCCCGGAACGTAGAAAAGACCATAACTTTTACGCTGGTAGCAATTATTCGTTTTATACAATGGAAAAACCGTTCTATTTATTTTGTATTTTATGCTTCGGGCATTGACTTCTAAGGCCCTAACTCTTTGATCTGGTGGAGCAACGCCCTAGATTGAAGCCTAGGTTGCTCGGAACGTAGAAATGACCATAGCTTTCACACTGGTTGCTATTATTCGTTTTATACGATGGAAAAGCTGTTGTATTTATATCGTATTTTATGCTTCTGGCGTTGACTTCTAAGGCCTGAACTATTCGATCTGGTGGAGCAACGCCCGAGAGCGAGGCCTAGGTTGCCCGGAACGTAGAAATGACCATTACTTTCACACTGTTTGCAGTTATTCATTTTATACGATGGAAAAGCTGTTGTATTTATATTGCATTTTATTCTTCTGGCGATGACTTTTAAGGCCGTAGCTATTAGATGTGGCGGAGCAACGCCCTAGAGTGTCGCATAGGTTGCCCGGAACGTAGAAATGACCATTACTTTCACAATGTTTGCAAATATCCATTTTATACGATGGAAAAACTGTTGTACTTATATTGTATTTTATTCTTCTGGCGTTGAATTCTAAGTCCCTAGCTTTTCGATCTCCTGGAGCAACGCCCTAGAGTGAAACCTAGGTTACCCGGAACGTAGAAATGACCAGTACTTTCACACTGGTTGCAGTTATTCCTGTTATACGATGGAAAAACTGTTGCACCTTTATTGTATTTTGTGCTACTGGCGTTGACATCTAAGGCCCTAACTGCTTGATCTGGTGGAGCAACGCCCTAGAGTGAAGCCTAGGTTGCCCGGAACGTAGAAATGACCATAACTTTCACACTGGTTGCTATTATTCGTTTTATACGATGGAAAAACTGTTGTATTTATATTGTATTTTATGCTTCTGGCGTTGACTTCTAAGGCACTAACTATTCGATCTGGTGGAGCGACGCCCTAGAGTGAACCCTAGGTTGCCCGGAATGTAGAATTGTCCATCACTTTCAAACTGGTTGCAATTATTCCTGTTATATGATGGAAACACTGTTGTATTTTTTTTGCATTATATGGTTCGGGCGTTGACTTCTAAGGCCCTAACTATTCAATCTGTTGGAGCAACGCCCTAGGGTGAAGCCTAGGTTGCTCGGAAAGTAGAAATGACCATAAGTTTCATACTGGTTGCAAGTATACGTTTTATACGATGGAAAAACTGTTGTATTTATATTGTATTTTATGCTTCTGGCGTTGACTTCTAAGGCACTAACTATTCGATCTGGTGGAGCAACGCCCTAGAGTGAAGCCTAGGTTGCCCGGAACGTAGAATTGGCCATCACTTTCAAACTGGTTGGAATTATTCCTGTTATATGATGGAAACACTGTTGTATTTTTATTGCATTTTATGCTTCGGGCGTTGACTTCTAAGGCCCTAACTATTCAATCTGTTAAAGCAACGCCCTAGGGTGAAGCCTAGGTTGCTCGGAAAGTGGAAATGACCATAAGTTTCATACTGGTTGCAATTATTCGTTTCATACGATGGAAAAACTGTTGTATTTATATTGTGTTTTATGTTTCTGGCTTTGACTTCTAAGGCCCTAGCTATTCGATCTAGTGGAGCAACGCCCTAGAGTGAAGCCTAGGTTGCCCGGAACTTAGAAATGATCATCACTTTCACACTGGTTGCAATTATTCCTGTTATACGATGGAAAAGCTGTTGTATTTATATTGTATTTTATCCATCTGGCGTTGAATTCTAAGTGAATAGCTGTTAGATCTGGTGGGGCAACGCCCTAGAGTGAAACCTCGGTTACCTGGAACGTAGAAATGACCATTACTTTCACACTGTTTGCAATTATCCATTTTATACGATGGAAAAGCTGTTCTATTTATTTTGTATTTCATGCTTCGGGCGTTGACTTCTAAGGCACAAACTATTCCATCTGGTGGAGCAATGCCCTAGAGTGAAGCCTAGGTTGCCCGGAACGTAGAAATGACCATCACTTTCAAACTGGTTGCAATTATTCGTTTTATATGATGGAAAAACTGTTGTATTTATATTGTATTTTATGCTGCTGGCGTTCAGTTCTTAGGCCCTAACTATTCGATCTGTTGGAGCAACGCCCTAGGATGAAGCCTAGGTTGCCCGGAACGTAGAAATGACCATAACTTTCACACTGGTTGCAATTATTCGTTTTATACGATGGAAAAGCTGTTGTATTTATATCGTATTTTATGCTTCTGGCCTTGACTTCTTAGGCCCAAACTATTCCATCTGGTGGAATGACGCCCTAGGGTGAAGACTAGCTTGCCCGGAACGTAGAAATGACCATAACTTTCACACTGGTTGCTATTATTCGTTTTATACGATGGAAAAACTGTTGTATTTATATTGTATTTTATGCTTCTGGCGTTGACTTCTAAGGCACAAACTATTCCATCTGGTGGAGCAATGCCCTAGAGTGAAGCCTAGGTTGCCCGGAACGTAGAAATGACCATCACTTTCAAACTGGTTGCAATTATGCCTGTTATATGATGGAAAAACTGTTGTATTTTTATTGCATCTTATGCTTCGGGCATTGACTTCTAAGGTCCTAACTATTCAATCTGTTGGAGCAACGCCCTAGGGTGAAGCCTAGGTTGCCCGGAAAGTGGAAAAGACAATAACTTTCACACTGGTTGCAATTATTCGTTTTATACGATGGAAAAGCTGTTGCATCTTTATTGCATGTTATGCTTCTGTCGTTGACGTCTAAGGCCGTAGCAATTCGATGTGGTGGAGCAACGCCCTAGAGTGACGCCTAGGTTGCCTGGAACGTAGAAATGACCATTACTTTCACAATGTTTCCAATTATACATTGTATACGGTGGAAAAACTGTTGTACCTATATTGTATTTTATTCTTATGGCGTTGAATTCTATTACCCTAGCTATGCGATATGGTGGAGCAACGCCCTAGAGTGAAACCTAGGTTGCCCGGAACGTAGAAATTACCATAACTTCCACACTGATAGCAATTATTCGTTTTATACGATGGAACAACTGTTCTATTTATTTTGTATTTCGTGCTTCGGGCGTTGACTTCTAAGGCCCTAACTATTCAATCTGTTGGAACAACGCCCTAGGGTGAAGCATAGGTTGCCCGGAACGTAGAAATGACCATAACTTTCACACCGGTAGCAATTATTCGTTTTATGCGGTAGAAAAACTGTTGTATTAATATTGCATTTTATGCTTCTGGCTTCGACTTCTAAGGTCCTAGCTATTCGATCTGGTGGAGCAACGCCCTAGGGTGAAGCCTAGGTTGCCCGGAAAGTAGAAATGACGTTAACTTTCACACTGGTTGCTATTATTCGTTCTATACGATGGAAAAACTGTTATATTTATATTGTATCTTATGCTTCTGGCGTTGACTTCTTAGGCCCTAACAATTAGATCTGGTGGAACAACGACCTAGAGTGAGGCCTAGGTTGCCCGGAATGTAGAACTGACCATACATTTTACACTGGTAGCAATTATTCGTTTTATACAATGGAAAAACTGTTCTATTTATTTAGCATTTTATGCTTCGGGCGTTGACTTCTAAGGCCCTAGCTGTTTGATCTGGTGGAGCAACGACCTAGAGTGAAGCCTAGGTTGCCCGGAACGTAGAATTGACCATAACTTTCACTCTGGTTGCTATTATTCGTTCTATACGATGGAAAAACTGTTATATTTATGTTTTATCTTATCCTTCTGGCGTTGACTTCTTAGGCCCTAACAATTCGATCTGGTGGAACAACGACCTAGAGTGAGGCCTAGGTAGCCCGGAACGTAGAAGTGACCATCACTTCCATACTGGTAGCAATTAATCCTTTTATACGATGGAAAAGCTGTTGTATTTTTATTGCATTTTATGCTTCCGGCGTTGACTTCTAAGGCCCCAACTATTCAATCTGTTGGAGCAACGCCCTAGGGTGAAGCCTAGGTTGCCCGGAACGTAGAAATGACGTTAAATTTCATACTGGTTGCAATTACTCGTTTTATACGATTGAAAAGCTGTTGTATTTATATTGTATTTTATGCTTCTGGCGTTTACTTCTTATGCCCTAACTATTACATCTGGTGGAACAACGCCCTATGGTGAAGCCTAGGTTGCCCGGAACGTAGAAATGACCATAACTTTCACACCGGTAGCAATTATTCGTTTTATACGATGGAAAACCTGTTCTATTTATTTTGTATATTATGTTTCGGGCGTTGACTTCTAAGGCCCTAACTGTTTGATCTGGTGGAGCAACGCCCTAGAGTCAAGCCTAGGTTGCCCGGAACGTAGAAATGACCATAACTTTCATACTGGTTGCAATTATTCGTTTTATACGATGGTAAATCTGTTGTATTTATATTGTATTTTATGCTTCTGGCGTTGACTTCTCAGGCCCTAACTATTCGATCTGGTGGAACAACGCCTTGGGGTGAAGCCTAGGTTGCCGGGAACGTAGAAATGACCATAACCTTCACACTGGTCGCTATTATTCATTTTATACGATGGAGAAACTGTTATATTTATATTGTATTTTATGCTTCTGGCTTTGCCTTCTTAGGCCCTAGCTGTTCGATCTGGTGGAACAACGCCCTAGAGTGAAGCCTAGGTTGCCCGGAACGTAGAAATGACCATAACTTTCACACTGGTTGCTATTATTCGTTCTATACGATGGAAAAACTGTTATATTCATATTGTATCTTAAGCTTCTGGCGTTGACTTCTAAGGCCCTAACTATTCAATCTGTAGGAGCAACGCCCTAGGGTGTAGCCTAGGATGCCCGTAAAGTGGAAATGACCATAGCTTTCATACTGGTTGCAATTATTCGTTTTATATGATGGAAAAACTGTTGTATTTATATTGTATTTTCTGCTTCTGGCGTTCACTTCTCAGGCCCTAAATATTCGATCTGGTGGAACAACGCCTTGGGGTGAAGCCTATGTTGCCCGGAACGTAGATGTGACCATAACTTTCACACTGGTTGCAATTACTCTTTTTATACAATGGAAAAACTGTTGTATCTGTATTGTATTTTATGCTTCTGGCGTTGACTTCTAAGGTCGTAGCTATTCGATGTGGTGGAGCAACGCCCTAGATTGAAGCCTAGGTTGACCGGAACGTAGAAATGACCATATCATTCAAACTGGTTGCAATTATTCCTGTTATACGATGGAACAGCTGTGTATTCATATGGTATTTTATGTCTCTGGCGTTGACTTCTTAGGCCCTAACTATTCGATCTAGTGGAGCAATGCCATAGAGTGAAACGTAGGTTGCCCAGAACGTAGAAATGACCATTACTTTCACACTGGTTGCAATTATTCCTCTTATACGATTGAAAAACTGTTGTATTTTTATTGTATTTTATGCTTCTGGCGTTGGATTCTAAGTCCATAGCTATTCGATCTGGTGGAGCAACGCCCTAGAGTGAAGCCTAGGTTGCCCGGAACGTAGAATTGACCATACCTTTCACTCTGGTTGCTATTATTCGTTGAATACGATGGAAAAACTGTTATATTTATATTGTATCTTATGCTTCTGGCGTTGACTTCTTAGGCCCTAACAATTCGATCTGGTGGAACAACGACCTAGAGTGAGGCCTAGGTAGCCCGGAACGTAGAAATGACCATCACTTCCATACTGCTAGCAATTAAGCCTTTTATACGATGGAAAAACTGTTGTATTTTTATTGCATTTTATGCTTCCGGCGTTGTCTTCTAAGGACCTAACTATTCAATCTGTTGGAGCAACGCCCTAGGGTGAAGCCTAGGTTGCCCGGAACGTAGAAATGACGTTAACTTTCATACTGGTTGCAATTACTCGTTTTATACGATTGAAAAGCTGTTGTATTTATTTTGTATTTTATGCTTCGGGAGTTGCCTTCTAAGGCCCTAACTATTCAATCTGTTGAAGCAACGCCCTAGGGTGAAGCCTAGGTTGCCCGGAAAATAGAAATGACCATAACTTTCATACTGGTTGCAATTATTCGTTTTATACGAGGGAAAAACTGTTGTATTTATATTGTATTTGATGCTTCTGGCGTTGACTTCTATGGCCCTAACTATTCAATCTGTTGGAGCAACGCCCTAGGGCCAAGCCTAGGTTGCCCGGAAAGTAGAAATGACGTTAACTTTCATACTGGTTGCAATTATTCGTTTTATACGATGGAAAGACTGTTGTATTTATATTGTATTTTATGCTTCTGGCGCTCACTTCTTAGGCCCTGACTATTCGATCTGGTGGAACAACGCCCTATGGTAAAGCCTGGGTTGACCGGAACGTAGAAATGACCATAACCTTCAAACTGGTTGCAAATATTCCTGTTATATGATGGAAAAACTGTTGTATTTTTATTGCATTTTATGCTTCGGGCAATGACTTCTAAGTCCCTAACTATTCAATCTGTAGGAGCAACGCCCTAGGGTGTAGCCTAGGATGCCCGTAAAGTAGAAATGACCATAGCTTTCATACTGGTTGCAATTATTCGTTTTATATGATGGAAAAACTGTTGTATTTATATTGTATTTTATGCTTCGGGCGTTTACTTCTATGGCCATCACTATTCGATCTGGTGGAGCAACGCCCTAGAGTGAAACCTAGGTTGCCCGGAACGTAGAAATAACCACAACTTTCATACCTGTTGCAATTATTCGTTTTATACGATGGAAAAACTGTTGTATTTATATTGTTTTTTATGCTTCTGGCGTTGACTTCTGAGGCCGTAGCAATTCGATGTGGTGGAAGAACGCCATAGAGTGAAGCCTAGGTTGCCCGGAACGTAGAAGTGACCATAACATTCATACTGGTTACAATTATTCGTTTTATATGATGGAAGAACTGGTGGATTTATATTGTATTTTATGCTGCTGGCGTTCACTTCTTAGGCCCTAACCAGTCGATCTGGTGGAACAACGCCCTGAGGTGAAGCCTAGGTTGCCCGGAACTTAGAAATGACCATAATTTTCACACTCGTTGCTATTATTCGTTTTATACGATGGAAAAACTGTTATATTTATATTGTATTTTATGCTTCTGGCGTTGCCTTGTTAGGCCCTAACTGTTCGATCTGGTGCAAGAACGCCCTAGAGTGAAGCCTAGGTTACCCGGAACGTAGAAATGACCAGTACTTTCGCACTGTTTGCAATTATTCATATTATACGATGGAAAAGCTGATGTATTTATATTGTATTTTATGCTTCTGACGCTGACTTCTAGGGCACTAACTATTCGATCTGGTGGAGCAGCGCCCTATGGTGAAAGCCTAGGTTGCCCGGAACGTAGAAATGACCATCACTTTCAAACTGGTTGCAATTAATCCTTTTATACGATGGAAAAACTGTTGTATTTTTATTGCATTTTATGCTTCCGGCGTTGAGTTCTAAGGCCCTAACTATTCAATCTGTTGGAGCAACGCCCTAGTGTGAAGCCTAGGTTGCCCGGAAAGTAGAAATGACGTTAACCTTCATACTGGTTGCAATTATTCGTTTTATACGATGGAAAAACTGTTGTATTTATATTGTTTTTTATGCTTCTGGCGTTGATTTCTAAGGCACTAACTATTCGATCTGGTGGAGCAACGCCCTAGAGTGAAGCCAAGGTTGCCCGGAACGTAGAAATGACCATCACTTTCAAACTGGTTGCAATTATTCCGGTTATATGATGGAAAAACTGTTGTATTTTTATTGCATTTTATGCTTCGGGCATTGACTTCTAAGGCCTTAACTATCCAATCTGTTGGAGCAACGCCCTATGGTGAAGCCTAGGTTGCCCGGAACGTAGAAATGACCATCACTTTCAAACTGCTTGCAATTAATCCTTTTATACGATGGAAAAACTGTTGTATTTTTATTGCATTTTATGCTTCCGGCGTTGACTTCTAAGGCCCTAACTATTCAATCTGTTGGAGCAACGCCCTAGGGTGAAGCCTAGGTTGCCCGGAAAGTAGAAATGACCACAACTTTCATACTGGTTGCAATTACTCGTTTTATATGATGGAAAAACTGTTGTATTTTTATTGCATTTTATGCTTCCGGCGTTGACTTCTAAGGCCCTAACTATTCAATCTGTTTGGAGCAACGCCCTAGTGTGAAGCCTAGGTTGCCAGGAACGTAGAAGTGACCATAACTTTCACACTGGGTGCTATTATTCGTTCTATACGATGGAAAGACTGTTATATTTATATAGTATCTTATGCTTCTGGCGTTAACTTCTTAGGCCCTAACAATTCGATCTGGTGGAACAACGCCCTAGAGTGAAGCCTAGGTTGCCCGGAACGTAGAAATGACCATCCCTTTCAAACTGATTGCAATTATTCCGGTTATATGATGGAAAAACTGTTGTATTTTTATTGCGTTTTATGCTTCGGGCATCGACTTCTAAGGCCCTGACTATTCAATCTGTTGGAGCAACGCCCTAGGGTGTAGCCTAGGTTGCCCGGAAAGTAGAAATGACCACAGCTTTCATACTGGTTCCAATTACTCGTTTTATATGATGGAAAAACTGTTGTATTTATATTGTATTTTATGCTTCTGGCGTTCACTTCTTAGGCCCTAACTATTCGATCTGGTGGAACAACGCCCTATGGTGAAGCCTAGGTTGCCCGGAACGTAGAAATGGCCATAACTTTTACACTGGTAGCAATTATTCGTTTTATACGATGGAAAAACTGTTCTATTTATTTTGTATTTTATGCTTCGGGCGTTGACTTCCAAGGCCCTAACTGTTTGATCTGGTGGAGCAACGCCCTAGAGTGAAGCCTACGCTGCCCGGAACGTAGAAGTGACCATATCTTTCACACTGGCTGCTATTATTCGTTCTATGCGATGGAAAAACTGGTATATTTATATTGTATCTGATGCTTCTGGCGTTGACTTCTTAGGCCCTTCCAATTGGATTTGGTGGAACAACGCCCTAGAGTGAAGCCTAGGTTGCCTGGTACGTACAAATGACCATCACTTTCACACGGGTTCAATTATTCCTATTATAGGATGGAAAGACTGTTGTACTTTTATTGTATTTTATGCTTCAGGCGTTGACTTCTGAGGCCGTAGCTATTCGATGTGGTGGAAGAACGCCATAGAGTGAAGCCTAGGTTGCCCGGAACGTAGAAATGACCATAACTTTCATACTGGTGGCAATTATTCGTTTTATATGATGGAAAAACTGTTGTATTTATATTGTATTTTATGCTGCTGGCGTTCACTTCTAAGGCACTAACTATTCGATCTGGTGGAGCAACGCACTAGGGTGGAGCCGAGGTTGCCCTGAACGTAGAAATGACCATCACTTTCAAACTGGTTGCAATTATTCCTGTTATATGATGGAAAAGCTGTTGTATTTATATTGTATTTTATGCTTCTGGCGTTGACTTCTTATGCCCTAACTATTCCATCTGATGGAACAGCGCCCTATTGTGAAGCCTAGGTTGCCCGGAACGTAGAAATGACCATAACTTTCACACCGGTAGCAATTATTCGTTTTATACGATGGAAAAACTGTTCTATTTATTTTGTATTTTATGCTTCGGGCGTTGACTTCTAAGGCCCTAACTATTCAATCTGTTGAAGCAACGCCCTAGGGTGAAGCCTAGGTTGCCCGGAAAATAGAAATGACCATAACTTTCATACTGGTTGCAATTATTCGTTTTATACGATGGAAAAACTGTTGTATTTATTTTGTATTTTATGCTTCGGGCGTTTACTTCTATGGCCATCACTATTCGATCTGGTGGAGCAACGCCCTAGAGTGAAACCTAGGTTGCCCGGAACGTAGAAATAACCACAACTTTCATACCTGTTGCAATTATTCGTTTTATACGATGGAAAAACTGTTGTATTTATATTGTTTTTTATGCTTCTGGCGTTGACTTCTGAGGCCGTAGCAATTCGATGTGGTGGAAGAACGCCCTAGAGTGAAACCTAGGTTGCCCGGAACGTAGAAATAACCACAACTTTCATACCTGTTGCAATTATTCGTTTTATACGATGGAAAAACTGTTGTATTTATATTGTTTTTTATGCTTCTGGCGTTGACTTCTGAGGCCGTAGCAATTCGATGTGGTGGAAGAACGCCATAGAGTGAAGCCTAGGTTGCCCGGAACGTAGAAGTGACCATAACATTCATACTGGTTACAATTATTCGTTTTATATGATGGAAGAACTGGTGGATTTATATTGTATTTTATGCTGCTGGCGTTCACTTCTTAGGCCCTAACCAGTCGATCTGGTGGAACAACGCCCTGAGGTGAAGCCTAGGTTGCCCGGAACGTAGAAATGACCATAATTTTCACACTCGTTGCTATTATTCGTTTTATACGATGGAAAAACTGTTATATTTATATTGTATTTTATGCTTCTGGCGTTGCCTTGTTAGGCCCTAACTGTTCGATCTGGTGCAAGAACGCCCTAGAGTGAAGCCTAGGTTACCCGGAACGTAGAAATGACCAGTACTTTCGCACTGTTTGCAATTATTCATATTATACGATGGAAAAGCTGTTGTATTTATATTGTATTTTATGCTTCTGACGCTGACTTCTAGGGCACTAACTATTCGATCTGGTGGAGCAGCGCCCTATGGTGAAAGCCTAGGTTGCCCGGAACGTAGAAATGACCATCACTTTCAAACTGGTTGCAATTAATCCTTTTATACGATGGAAAAACTGTTGTATTTTTATTGCATTTTATGCTTCCGGCGTTGAGTTCTAAGGCCCTAACTATTCTATCTGTTGGAGCAACGCCCTAGTGTGAAGCCTAGGTTGCCCGGAAAGTAGAAATGACGTTAACCTTCATACTGGTTGCAATTATTCGTTTTATACGATGGAAAAACTGTTGTATTTATATTGTTTTTTATGCTTCTGGCGTTGACTTCTAAGGCACTAACTATTCGATCTGGTGGAGCAACGCCCTAGAGTGAAGCCGAGGTTGCCCGGAACGTAGAAATGACCATCACTTTCAAACTGGTTGCAATTATTCCGGTTATATGATGGAAAAACTGTTGTATTTTTATTGCATTTTATGCTTCGGGCATTGACTTCTAAGGCCTTCACTATCCGATCTGTTGGAGCAACGCCCTATGGTGAAGCCTAGGTTGCCCGGAACGTAGAAATGACCATCACTTTCAAACTGCTTGCAATTAATCCTTTTATACGATGGAAAAACTGTTGTATTTTTATTGCATTTTATGCTTCCGGCGTTGACTTCTAAGGCCCTAACTATTCAATCTGTTGGAGCAACGCCCTAGGGTGAAGCCTAGGTTGCCCGGAAAGTAGAAATGACCACAACTTTCATACTGGTTGCAATTACTCGTTTTATATGATGGAAACACTGTTGTATTTTTATTGCATTTTATGCTTCCGGCGTTGACTTCTAAGGCCCTAACTATTCAATCTGTTTGGAGCAACGCCCTAGTGTGAAGCCTAGGTTGCCAGGAACGTAGGAGTGACCATAACTTTCACACTGGGTGCTATTATTCGTTCTATACGATGGAAAGACAATTATATTTATATAGTATCTTATGCTTCTGGCGTTAACTTCTTAGGCCCTAACAATTCGATCTGGTGGAACAACGCCCTAGAGTGAAGCCTAGGTTGCCCTGAACGTAGAAATGACCATCACTTTCAAACTGGTTGCAATTATTCCTGTTATATGATGGAAAAGCTGTTGTATTTATATTGTATTTTATGCTTCTGGCGTTGACTTCTTATGCCCTAACTATTCGATCTGGTGGAACAACGCCCTAGGGTGTAGCCTAGGTTGCCCGGAAAGTAGAAATGACCACAGCTTTCATACTGGTTGCAATTACTCGTTTTATATGATGGAAAAACTGTTGTATTTATATTGTATTTTATGCTTCTGGCGTTCACTTCTTAGGCCCTAACTATTCGATCTGGTGGAACAACGCCCTAGGGTGAAGCCTAGGTTGCCCGGAACGTAGAAATGGCCATAACTTTTACACTGGTAGCAATTATTCGTTTTATATGATGGAAAAACTGTTCTATTTATTTTGTATTTTATGCTTCGGGCGTTGACTTCCAAGGCCCTAACTGTTTGATCTGGTGGAGCAACGCCCTAGAGTGAAGCCTACGTTGCCCGGAATGTAGAAACGACCAGTACTTTCACACTGATTGCAGTGACTCCTGTTATACGATGGAAAAACTGTTGCATCTTTACTGAATTTTATGCTTCTGGCGTTGACTTCTAAGGCCCTAACTATTCTATCTGGTGTATCAACGCCCTAGAGTGAAGCCTAGGTTGCTCGGAATGTAAAAATGACCATAACATTCACACTGGTTGAAATTATTCGTTTTATACGATGGAAAAACATTTGTATTTAAATTGTATTTTATGCTTCTGGCGTTGATTTCTTAGGCCCTAACTATTCAATCTGGTGGATCAACACCCTAGAGTGAAGCCTAGATTGCCCGGAAAGTTGAAATGACATTAACTTTCATACTGGTTGCAATTATTCGTTTTATACGATGGAAAAACTGTTGTATTTATATTGTATTTTATGCTTCTGGCGTTGACTTCTAAGGCACTAACTATTCGATCTGGTGGAGCAACGCACTAGAGTGGAGCCGAGGTTGCCCGGAACGTAGAAATGACCATCACTTTCAAACTGGTTGCAATTATTCCTGGTATATGATGGAAGAACTGTTGCATTTTTATTGCATTTTGTGCTTCGGGCATTGACTTCTAAGGCCCTAATTATTCAATCTGTTGGAGCAACGCCCTAGGGTGTAGCCTAGGTTGCCCGGAACGTAGAAATGACCATAACTTTCATACTGGTTGCAATTATTCGTTTTATATGATGGAAAAACTGCTGTATTTATATTATATTTTATGCTGCTGGCGTTGACTTCTTAGGCCCTAACTATTCTATCTGGTGGAACAACTCCCTGGGGTGAAGCCTAGGTTGTCGGGAACGTAGAAATGACCATAACTTTCACACTGGTCGCTATTATTCGTTTTATACGATGGAGAAACTGTTATATTTATATTGTGTTTTATGCTTCTGGCGTTGCCTTCTTAGGCCCTAGCTGTTCGATCTGGTGGAACAACGCCCTAGAGTGAAGCCTAGGTTGCCCGGAAAGTAGAAATGACCACAACTTTCATACTGGTTGCAATTACTCGTTTTATATGATGGAAATACTGTTGTATTTATATTGTATTTTATGCTTCTGGCGTTCACTTCTTAGGCCCTAACTATTCGGTCTGGTGGAACAACGCCCTAGGGAGAAGCCTAGGTTGCCCGGAACGTAGAAATGACCATAACTTTTACACTGGCAGCAATTATTCCTGTTATAGGATGGAAAGACTGTTGTATTTTTATTGTATTTTATGCTTCAGGCGTTGACTTCTGAGGCCGCAGCTATTCGATGTGGTGGAAGAACGCCATAGAGTGAAGCGTAGGTTGCCCGGAACGTAGAAATGACCATACCTTTCAGACTGGATGCTATTATTCGTTGTATACGATGGAAAAACTCTTATATTTATATTGTATTTTATGCTTCGGGCGCTGACTTCTAAGGCCCTAACTATTCAATCTGTTGGGTCAACGCCCTAGAGTGAAGCCTAGGTTGCTCGGAATGTAGAAAAGACTTTATCTTTCAGACTGGTCCCAATTATTCGTTTTATACGATGGAAAAGCTGTTGTATTTTGTATCGTATTTTAGGCTTCGGGCGTTTACTTCTAAGGCACTCAGTATTCGATCTGGTGGAGCAACGCCCTAGAGTGAAACCTAGGTTGGCCGGAACGTAGAAATAACCACAACTTTCATACTTGTCGCAATTAATCGTTTTATACGATGGAAAAACTGATGTATTTATACTGTTCTTTATGCTTCTGGCGGTGACTTCTAAGGCCCTAACTACTCAATCTTTTGGAGCAACGCCCTACGGTGTAGCCTAGGTTGCCCGGAAAGTAGAAATGACCACAACTTTCATACTGGTTGCAATTACTCGTTTTATACGATGGAAAAACTGTTGTATTTATATTGTATTTTATGCTTCTGGCGTTCACTTCTTAGGCCCTAACTATTCGACCTGGTGGAACAACGCCCTAGGGTGAAGCCTAGGTTGCCCGGAACGTAGAAATGACCATAACTTTTACACTGGTAGCAATTATTCGTTTCATACGATGGAAAAACTGTTCTATTTATTTTGTATTTTATGCTTCGGGCGTTGACTTCTAAGGCCCTAACTGTTTGATCTGGTGGAGCAACGCCCTAGAGTCAAGCCTAGGTTGCCCGGAACGTAGAAATGACCATAACTTTCACACTGGATGCTATTATTCGTTCTATACGATGGAAAAACTCTTATATTTATATTGTATCTTATGCTTCTGGCGTTGACTTCTAAGGCACCATCCATTCGACCTGGTGGAGCAACGCCCTCGAGTGAAGCCGAGGTTGCCCGGAACGTAGAAATGACAATCACTTTCAAACTGGTTTCAATTATTCCGGTTATATGATGGAAAAACTGTTGTATTTTTATTGCATTTTATGCTTCGGGCATTGACTTCTAAGGCCCTAACTATTCAATCTGTTGGATCAACGCCCTAGGGTGTAGCCTAGGTTGCCCGGAAAGTAGAAATGACCACAACTTTCATACTGGTTGCAATTACTCGTTTTATATGATGGAAACCTGTTGTATTTATATTGTATTTTATGCTTCTGGCGTTCACTTCTTAGGCCCAAACTATTCGATCTGGTGGAACAACGCCCTGGGGTGAAGCCTAGGTTGCCCGGGACGTAGAAATGACCATAACTTTGACACTGGTTGCTATTATTCGTTTTATACGATGGAAAAACTGTTCTATTTATTTTGTGTTTTATGCTTCGGGCGTTGACTTCTAAGGCCCTAACTGTTTGATCTGGTGGAGCAACGCCCTAGAGTGAAGCCTAGGTTGCCCGGAACGTAGAAATGACCATAACTTTCACGCTGGTTGCTATTATTCGTTCTATACGATGGAAAAACTGTTATATTTATATGGTATCTTATGCTTCTGGCGTTGACTTCTTAGGCCCGAACAATTCGATCTGGTGGAACAACGCCCTAGAGTGAAGCCTAGGTTGCCTGGAACGTACAAATGACCATCACTTTCACACGGGTTGCAATTATTCCTGTTATAGGATGGAAAGACTGTTGTATTTTTATTGTATTTTATGCTTCAGACGTTGACTTCTGAGGCCGCAGCTATTCGATGTGGTGGAAGAACGCCATAGAGTGAAGCCTAGGTTGCCCGGAACGTAGAAATGACCATAACCTTCATACTGGTTGCAATCATTCGTTTTATATGATGGAAGTACTGTTGTATTTATATTGTATCTTATGCTTCTGGCGTTGACTTCTTAGGCCCTAACAATTCTATCTGGTGGAACAACGCCCTAGAGTGAAGCCTAGGTTGCCTGGAACGTACAAATGACCATAACTTTCACACGGGTTGCAATTATTCCTGTTATAGGATGGAAAGACTGTTGTATTATTATTGTATTTTATGCTTCAGGCGTTGACTTCTGAGGCCGTAGCTATTCGATGTGGTAGAAGAACGCCATAGAGTGAAACCTAGGTTGCCCGGAACGTAGAAATAACCACAACTTTCATACTTGATGCAATTATTCGTTTTATACGATGGAAAAACTTGTATTTATATTGTTTTTTATGCTTCTGGCGTTGACTTCTAAGGCCCTAACAGTTCAATCTGTTGGAGCAACACCTTAGGGTGTAGCCTAGGTTGCCCGGAAAGTAGAAATGACCACAACTTTCATACTGGTTGCAATTACTCGTTTTATATGATGGAAAAACTGTTGTATTTAAATTGTACTTTATGCTTCTGGCGTTCACTTCTTAGGCCCTAACTATTCGATCTGGTGAAGCAACGCCCTAGAATGAAGCCTAGGTTGCCCGGAACGTAGAAATGACCATAACTTTCATACTGGTTGCAATTATTCGTTTTATACGATGGAAAAGCTGTTGCATCTTTATTGTATTTTATGCTTCTGTCGTTGACGTCTAAGGCCGTAGCTATTAGATGTGGTGGAGCAACGCACTAGAGTGACGCCTAGGTTGCCCGGAACGTAGAAATGACCATTACTATCGCAATGTTTGCATTTATTCATTTTATACGTTGGAAAAACTGCTGTACTTATATTGTATTTTATGCTTCTGGCGTTGACCTCTTATGCCATAACTACTCCATCTGGTGGAGCAACGCCCTAGTGTGAAGCCTACGTTGCCCGGAAAGTAGAAATGACGTTAACTTTCATACTGGCTGCAATTATTCGTTTTATACGATGGAAAAACTGTTGTACTTATATTGTTTTATATGCTTCTGGCGTTGACTTCTAAGGCACCAACCATTCGACCTGGTGGAGCAACGCCCTGGAGTGAAGCCGAGGTTGCCCGGAACGTAGAAATGACAATCACTTTCAAACTGGTTTCAATTATTCCGGTTATATGATGGAAAAACTGTTGTATTTTTATTGCATTTTATGCTTCGGGCATTGACTTCTAAGGCCCTAACTATTCAATCTGTTGGATCAACGCCCTAGGGTGTAGCCTAGGTTGCCCGGAAAGTAGAAATGACCACAACTTTCATACTGGTTGCAATTACTCGTTTTATATGATGGAAACCTGTTGTATTTATATTGTATTTTATGCTTCTGGCGTTCACTTCTTAGGCCCAAACTATTCGATCTGGTGGAACGACGCCCTGGGGTGAAGCCTAGGTTGCCCGGAACGTAGAAATGACCATAACTTTTACACTGGTAGCAATTATTCGTTTTATACAATGGAAAAACTGTTCTATTTATTTTGTATTTTATGCTTCGGGCGTTGACTTCTAAGGCCCTAACTGTTTGATCTGGTGGAGCAACGCCCTAGAGTGAAGCCTAGGTTTCCCGGAACGTAGAAATGACCATAACTTTCACACTGGTTGCTATTATTCGTTCTATACGATAGAAAAACTGTTATATTTATATTGTATCTTATGCTTCTGGCGTTGACTTCTTAGGCCCTAATAATTCGATCTGGTGGAACAACGCCCTAGAGTGAAGCCTAGGTTGCCTGGAACGTACAAATGCCAATCACTTTCACACGGGTTGCAATTATTCCTGTTATAGGATGGAAAGACTGTTGAATTTTTATTGTATTTTATGCTTCAGGCGTTGACTTCTGAGGCGGCAGCTATTCGATGTGGTGGAAGAACGCCATAGAGTGAAGCCTAGGTTGCCCGGAACGTAGAAATGTCCATAACCTTCATACTGGTTGCAATCATTCGTTTTATATGATGGAAGAACTGTTGTGTTTATATTGTATTTTATGCTTCTGGCGTTGACTTCTTAGGCCCTAATAATTCGATCTGGTGGAACAACGCCCTAGGGTGAAGCCTAGGTTGCCTGGAACGTAGAAATGACCATAACTTTTACACTGGTAGCAATTATTCGTTTTATACGATGGAAAAACTGTTCTATTTATTTTGTATTTTATGCTTCGGGCATTGACTTCTAAGGCCCTAACTGTTTGTTCTGGTGGAGCAACGCCCTAGAGTGAAGCCTAGGTTGCCAGGAACGTAGAAATGACCACAACTTTCACACTGGATGCTATTATTCGTTCTATACGATGGAAAAACTGTTATATTTATATTGTATCTTATGCTTCTGGCGTTGACTTCTTAGGCCCTAACAATTCGGTCTAGTGGAACGACGCTCTAGAGTGAAGCCTAGGTTGCCTGGAACGTACAAATGACCATCACTTTCACACGGGTAGCAATTATTTCTGTTATAGGATGGAAAGACTGTTCTATTTTAATTGTATTTTATGCATCAGGCATTGACTTCTGAGGCCGTATCCATTCGATGTGGTGGAAGAACGCCATAGAGTGAAGCCTAGGTTGCCCGGAACGTAGAAATGACCATAACTTTCATACTGGTAGCAATTATTCGTTTTATATGATGGAAAAACTGTTGTATTTATATTGTATTTTATGCTTCTGGCGTTCACTTCTTAGGCCCTAACTATTCGTTCTGGTGGAGCAACGCCCTACAGTGAAGCCGAGGTTGCCCGGAACGTAGAAATGACCATCACTTTCAAACTGGTTGCAATTATTCCTGTTATATGATGGAAAAACTGTTGTATTTTTATTGCATTTTGTGCTTCGGGCATTGACTTCTAAGGCCCTAACTATTCAATCTGTTGGAGCAACGCCCTAGGGTGTAGCCTGGGTTGCCCGGAAAGTAGAAATGACCATTACTTTCGCAATGTTTGCAATTATTCATTTTATACGATGGAGAAACTGTTGTACTTATATTGTATTTTATGCTTCTGGCGTTCACTTCTTAGGCCCTAACTATTCGATCTGATGGAACAACGCCCTGTGGTGAAGCCTAGGTTGCCCTGGACGTAGAAATGACCATAACTTTGACACTGGTTGCTATTATTCGTTTTATACGATGGAAAAACTGTTCTATTAATTTTGTATTTTATGCTTCGGGCGTTGACTTCTAAGGCCCTAACCGTTTGATCTGGTGGAGCAACGACCTAGGGTGAAGCCTAGGTTGCCCGGAACGATGAAATGACCATAACTTTCACACTGGATGCTATTATTCGTTCTATACGATTGAAAAACTGTTATATTTATATTGTATCTTATGCTTCTGGCGATGACTTCTTAGGCCCTGACAATTCGATCTGGTGGAGCAACGCCCTAGAGTGAAGCCGAGGTTGCCCGGAACGTAGAAATGACCATCACTTTCAAACTGGTTGCAATTATTCCGGTTATATGATGGAAAAACTGTTGTATTTTTATTGCATTTTATGCTTCGGGCATGGACTTCTAAGGCCCTAACTATTCAATCTGTTGGATCAACGCCCTAGGGTGTAGCCTAGGTTGCCCGGAAAGTAGAAATGACCACAACTTTCATACTGGTTGCAATTACTCGTTTTATATGATGGAAAAACTGTTGTATTTATATTGTATTTTATGCTTCTGGCGTACACTTCTTAGGCCCTGACTATTCAATCTGTTGGGTCAACGCCCTAGAGTAAAGCCTAGGTTGCCCGGAATGTAGAAATGACCATAACATTCACACTGGTTGCAATTAATCCTTTTATACGATGGAAAAACTGTTGTATTTTTATTGCATTTTATGCTTCCGGCGTTGACTTCTAAGGCCCTAACTATTCAATCTGTTGGAGCAACGCCTTAGGGTGAAGCCTAGGTTGCCCGGAAAGTAGAAATGACGTTAACTTTCATACTGGTTGCAATTATTCGTTTTATACGATGGAAAAACTGTTATATTTATATTGTATCTTATGCTTCTGGCGATGACTTCTTAGGCCCTAACAATTCGATCTGGTGGAACAACGCCCTAGAGTGAAGCCTAGGTTGCCTGGAACGTACAAATGACCATCACTTTCACACGGGTTGCAATTATTCCTGTTATAGGATGGAAAGACTGTTGTATTTTTATTGTATTTTATGCTTCAGGCGTTGACTTCTGAGGCCGCAGCTATTCGATGTGGTGGAAGAACGCCATAGAGTGAAGCGTCGGTTGCCCGGAACGTAGAAATGACCATAACTTTCATACTGGTTGCTATTATTCGTTCTATACGATGGAAAAACTGTTATATTTATATGGTATCTTATGCTTCTGGCGTTGACTTCTTAGGCCCGAACAATTCGATCTGGTGGAACAACGCCCTAGAGTGAAGCCTAGGTTGCCTGGAACGTACAAATGACCATCACTTTCACACTGGTTGCAATTATTCCTGTTGTAGGATGGAAAGACTGTTGTATTTTTATTGTATTTTATGCTTCAGGCGTTGACTTCTGAGGCCGCAGCTATTCGATGTGGTGGAAGAACGCCATAGAGTGAAGCGTAGGTTGCCCGGAACGTAGAAATGACCATAACTTTCATACTGGTTGCAATTATTCGTTTTATATGATGGAAAAACTGTTCTATTTATTTTGTATTTTATGCTTCGGGCATTGACTTCTAAGGCCCTAACTATTCAATCTGTTGGATCAACGCCCTAGGGTGTAGCCTAGGTTGCCCGGAAAGTAGAAATGACCACAACTTTCATACTGGTTGCAATTACTCGTTTTATATGATGGAAACCTGTTGTATTTATATTGTATTTTATGCTTCTGGCGTTCACTTCTTAGGCCCAAACTATTCGATCTGGTGGAGCAACGCCCTAGGGTGAAGCCTAGGTTGCCCGGAACGTAGAAATGACCATAACTTTTACACTGGTAGCAATTATTAGTTTTATACAATGGAAAAACTGTTCTATTTATTTTGTATTTTATGCTTCGGGCGTTGACTTCTAAGGCCCTAACTGTTTGATCTGGTGGAGCAACGCCCTAGAGTGAAGCCTAGGTTTCCCGGAACGTAGAAATGACAATAACTTTCACACTGGTTGCTATTATGCGTTCTATACGATAGAAAAACTGTTATATTTATATTGTATCTTATGCTTCTGGCGTTGACTTCTTAGGCCATAATAATTCGATCTGGTGGAACAACGCCCTAGAGTGAAGCCTAGGTTGCCTGGAACGTAGAAATGCCAATCACTTTCACACGGGTTGCAATTATTCCTGTTATAGGATGGAAAGACTGTTGAATTTTTATTCTATTTTATGCTTCAGGCGTTGACTTCTGAGGCCGCAGCTATTCGATGTGGTGGAAGAACGCCATAGAGTGAAGCCTAGGTTGCCCGGAACGTAGAAATGTCCATAACCTTCATACTGGTTGCAATCATTCGTTTTATATGATGGAAGAACTGTTGTGTTTATATTGTATTTTATGCTGCTGGCGTTCACTTCTTAGGCCCTAACTATTCGATCTGGTGGAACAACGCCCTGGGGTGAAGCCTAGGTTGCCCGGGACGTAGAAATGACCATAACTTTGACACTGGTTGCTATTATTCGTTTTATACGATGGAAAAACTGTTCTATTTATTTTGTGTTTTATGCTTCGGGCGTTGACTTCTAAGGCCCTAGCTGTTTGATCTGGTGGAGCAACGCCCTAGAGTGAAGCCTAGGTTGCCCGGAACGTAGAAATGACCCTAACTTTCACACTGGTTGCTATTATTCGCTCTATGCGATGGAAAAACTGTTATATTTATATGGTATCTTATGCTTCTGGCGTTGACTTCTTAGGCCCTAACAATTCGATCTAGTGGAACAACGCCCTAGAGTGAAGCCTAGGTTGCCTGGAACGTACAAATGACCATCGCTTTCACACGGGTTGCAATTATTCCTGTTGTAGGATGTAAAGACTGTTGTATTTTTATTGTATTTTATGCTTCAGGCGTTGTCTTCTGAGGCCGCAGCTATTCGATGTGGTGGAAGAACGCCATAGAGGGAAGCGTAGGTTGCCCGGAACGTAGAAATGACCATAACTTTCATACTGGTTGCAATTATTCGTTTTATATGATAGAAGAACTGTTGTATTTATATTGTATTTTATGCTGCTGGCGTTCACTTCTTAGGCCCTAACTGTTCGATCTGGTGGAACAACGCCCTGGGGTGAAGCCTAGGTTGCCCGGAACGTAGAAATGACCATAACTTTGACACTGGTTGCAATTATTCGTTTTATATGATGGAAAAACTGTTCTATTTATTTCGTATTTTATGCCTCGGGCATTGACTTCTAAGGCCCTAACTATTCAATCTGTTGGATCAACGCCCTAGGGTGTAGCCTAGGTTGCCCGCAAAGTAGAAATGACCACAACTTTCATACTGGTTGCAATTACTCGTTTTATATGATGGAAACCTGTTGCATTTATATTGTATTTTATGCTTCTGGCGTTCACTTCTTAGGCCCAAACTATTCGATCTGGTGGAACAACGCCCTAGGGTGAAGCCTAGGTTGCCCGGAACGTAGAAATGACCATAACTTTTACACTGGTAGCAATTATTCGTTTTATACAATGGAAAAACTGTTCTATTTATTTTGTATTTTATGCTTCGGGCGTTGACTTCTAAGGCCCTAACTGTTTGATCTGGTGGAGCAACGCCCTAGAGTGAAGCCTAGGTTTCCCGGAACGTAGAAATGACCATAACTTTCACACTGGTTGCTATTATTCGTTCTATACGATAGAAAAACTGTTATATTTATATTGTATCTTATGCTTCTGGCGTTGACTTCTTTGGCCCTAATAATTCGATCTGGTGGAACAACGCCCTAGAGTGAAGCCTAGGTTGCCTGGAACGTACAAATGCCAATCACTTTCACAAGGGTTGCAATTATTCCTGTTATAGGATGGAAAGACTGTTGAATTTTTATTGTATTTTATGCTTCAGGCGTTGACTTCTGAGGCCGCAGCTATTCGATGTGGTGGAAGAACGCCATAGAGTGAAGCCTAGGTTGGCCGGAACGTAGAAATGTCCATAACCTTCATACTGGTTGCAATCATTCGTTTTATATGATGGAAGAACTGTTGTGTTTATATTGTATTTTATGCCTCGGGCATTGACTTCTAAGGCCCTAACTATTCAATCTGTTGGATCAACGCCCTAGGGTGTAGCCTAGGTTGCCCGGAAAGTAGAAATGACCACAACTTTCATACTGGTTGCAATTACTCGTTTTATATGATGGAAACCTGTTGTATTTATATTGTATTTTATGCTTCTGGCGTTCACTTCTTAGGCCCAAACTATTCGATCTGGTGGAACAACGCCCTAGGGTGAAGCCTAGGTTGCCCGGAACGTAGAAATGACCATAACTTTTACACTGGTAGCAATTATTCGTTTTATACAATGGAAAGACTGTTCTATTTATTTTGTATTTTATGCTTCGGGCGTTGACTTCTAAGGCCCTAACTGTTTGATCTGGTGGAGCAACGCCCTAGAGTGAAGCCTAGGTTTCCCGGAACGTAGAAATGACCATAACTTTCACACTGGTTGCTATTATTCGTTCTATACGATAGAAAAACTGTTATATTTATATTGTATCTTATGCTTCTGGCGTTGACTTCTTAGGCCCTAATATTTCGATCTGGTGGAACAACGCCCTAGAGTGAAGCCTAGGTTGCCTGGAACGTACAAATGCCAATCACTTTCACACGGGTTGCAATTATTCCTGTTATAGGATGGAAAGACTGTTGAATTTTTATTGTATTTTATGCTTCAGGCGTTGACTTCTGAGGCGGCAGCTATTCGATGTGGTGGAAGAACGCCATAGAGTGAAGCCTAGGTTGCCCGGAACGTAGAAATGTCCATAACCTTCATACTGGTTGCAATCATTCGTTTTATATGATGGAAGAACTGTTGTGTTTATATTGTATTTTATGCTTCTGGCGTTGACTTCTTAGGCCCTAATAATTCGATCTGGTGGAACAACGCCCTAGGGTGAAGCCTAGGTTGCCTGGAACGTACAAATGACAATCACTTTCACACGGGTTGCAAATATTCCTGTTATAGGATGGAAAGACTGTTGTATTTTTATTGTATTTTATGCTTCAGGCGTTGACTTCTGAGGCCGCAGCTATTCGATGTGGTGGAAGAACGCCATAGAGTGAAGCCTAGGTTGCCCGGAACGTAGAAATGACCATAACCTTCATACTGGTTGCAATCATTCGTTTTATATGATGGAAGAACTGTTGTATTTATATTGTATTTTATGCTGCTGGCGTTCACTTCTTAGGCCCTAACAATTCGATCTGGTGGAACAACGCCCTAGAGTGAAGCCTAGGTTGCCTGGAACGTACAAATGACCATAACTTTCACACGGGTTGCAATTATTCCTGTTATAGGATGGAAAGACTGTTGTATTATTATTGTATTTTATGCTTCAGGCGTTGACTTCTGAGGCCATAGCTATTCGGTGTGGTGGAAGAAAGCCATAGAGTGAAACCTAGGTTGCCCGGAACGTAGAAATAACCACAACTTTCATACTTGTTGCAATTATTCGTTTTATACGATGGAAAAACTTGTATTTATATTGTTTTTTATGCTTCTGGCGTTGACTTCTAAGGCCCTAACTGTTCAATCTGTTGGAGCAACACCTTAGGGTGTAGCCTAGGTTGCCCGGAAAGTAGAAATGACCACAACTTTCATACTGGTTGCAATTACTCGTTTTATATGATGGAAAGACTGCTGCATTTATATTGTATTTTATGCTTCTGGCGTTCACTTCTTAGGCCCTAACTATTCGATCTGGTGGAACAACTCCCTAGGGTGAAGCCTACGTTGCCCGGAACGTAGAAATGACCATAACTTTTACAATGGTAGCAATTATTCGTTTTATACGATGGAAAAACTGTTCTATTTATTTTGTATTTTATGCTTCGGGCATTGACTTCTAAGGCCCTAACTGTTTGTTCTGGTGGAGCAACGCCCTAGAGTGAAGCCTAGGTTGCCAGGAACGTAGAAATGACCACAACTTTCACACTGGATGCTATTATTCGTTCTATACGATGGAAAAACTGTTATATTTATATTGTATCTTATGCTTCTGGCGTTGACTTCTTAGGCCCTAACAATTCGGTCTAGAGGAACGACGCTCTAGAGTGAAGCCTAGGTTGCCTGGAACGTACAAATGACCATCACTTTCACACGGGTAGCAATTATTTCTGTTATAGGATGGAAAGACTGTTCTATTTTAATTGTATTTTATGCATCAGGCATTGACTTCTGAGGCCGTATCCATTCGATGTGGTGGAAGAACGCCATAGAGTGAAGCCTAGGTTGCCCGGAACGTAGAAATGACCATAACTTTCATACTGGTAGCAATTATTCGTTTTATATGATGGAAAAACTGTTGTATTTATATTGTATTTTATGCTTCTGGCGTTCACTTCTTAGGCCCTAACTATTCGTTCTGGTGGAGCAACGCCCTACAGTGAAGCCGAGGTTGCCCGGAACGTAGAAATGACCATCACTTTCAAACTGGTTGCAATTATTCCTGTTATATGATGGAAAAACTGTTGTATTTTTATTGCATTTTGTGCTTCGGGCATTGACTTCTAAGGCTCTAACTATTCAATCTGTTGGAGCAACGCCCTAGGGTGTAGCCTGGGTTGCCCGGAAAGTAGAAATGACCATTACTTTCGCAATGTTTGCAATTATTCATTTTATACGATGGAGAAACTGTTGTACTTATATTGTATTTTATGCTTCTGGCGTTCACTTCTTAGGCCCTAACTATTCGATCTGATGGAACAACGCCCTGTGGTGAAGCCTAGGTTGCCCTGGACGTAGAAATGACCATAACTTTGACACTGGTTGCTATTATTCGTTTTATACGATGGAAAAACTGTTCTATTAATTTTGTATTTTATGCTTCGGGCGTTGACTTCTAAGGCCCTAACCGTTTGATCTGGTGGAGCAACGACCTAGGGTGAAGCCTAGGTTGCCCGGAACGATGAAATGACCATAACTTTCACACTGGATGCTATTATTCGTTCTATACGATTGAAAAACTGTTATATTTATATTGTATCTTATGCTTCTGGCGATGACTTCTTAGGCCCTGACAATTCGATCTGGTGGAGCAACGCCCTAGAGTGAAGCCGAGGTTGCCCGGAACGTAGAAATGACCATCACTTTCAAACTGGTTGCAATTATTCCGGTTATATGATGGAAAAACTGTTGTATTTTTATTGCATTTTATGCTTCGGGCATGGACTTCTAAGGCCCTAACTATTCAATCTGTTGGATCAACGCCCTAGGGTGTAGCCTAGGTTGCCCGGAAAGTAGAAATGACCACAACTTTCATACTGGTTGCAATTACTCGTTTTATATGATGGAAAAACTGTTGTATTTATATTGTATTTTATGCTTCTGGCGTACACTTCTTAGGCCCTGACTATTCAATCTGTTGGGTCAACGCCCTAGAGTAAAGCCTAGGTTGCCCGGAATGTAGAAATGACCATAACATTCACACTGGTTGCAATTAATCCTTTTATACGATGGAAAAACTGTTGTATTTTTATTGCATTTTATGCTTCCGGCGTTGACTTCTAAGGCCCTAACTATTCAATCTGTTGGAGCAACGCCTTAGGGTGAAGCCTAGGTTGCCCGGAAAGTAGAAATGACGTTAACTTTCATACTGGTTGCAATTATTCGTTTTATACGATGGAAAAACTGTTATATTTATATTGTATCTTATGCTTCTGGCGATGACTTCTTAGGCCCTAACAATTCGATCTGGTGGAACAACGCCCTAGAGTGAAGCCTAGGTTGCCTGGAACGTACAAATGACCATCACTTTCACACGGGTTGCAATTATTCCTGTTATAGGATGGAAAGACTGTTGTATTTTTATTGTATTTTATGCTTCAGGCGTTGACTTCTGAGGCCGCAGCTATTCGATGTGGTGGAAGAACGCCATAGAGTGAAGCGTCGGTTGCCCGGAACGTAGAAATGACCATAACTTTCATACTGGTTGCAATTATTCGTTTCATATGATGGAAGAACTGTTGTATTTATATTGTATTTTATGCTGCTGGCGTTCACTTCTTAGGCCCTAACAATTCGATCTGGTGGAACAACGCCCTAGAGTGAAGCCTAGGTTGCCTGGAACGTACAAATGACCATAACTTTCACACGGGTTGCAATTATTCCTGTTATAGGATGGAAAGACTGTTGTATTATTATTGTATTTTATGCTTCAGGCGTTGACTTCTGAGGCCATAGCTATTCGGTGTGGTGGAAGAAAGCCATAGAGTGAAACCTAGGTTGCCCGGAACGTAGAAATAACCACAACTTTCATACTTGTTGCAATTATTCGTTTTATACGATGGAAAAACTTGTATTTATATTGTTTTTTATGCTTCTGGCGTTGACTTCTAAGGCCCTAACTGTTCAATCTGTTGGAGCAACACCTTAGGGTGTAGCCTAGGTTGCCCGGAAAGTAGAAATGACCACAACTTTCATACTGGTTGCAATTACTCGTTTTATATGATGGAAAGACTGTTGCATTTATATTGTATTTTATGCTTCTGGCGTTCACTTCTTAGGCCCTAACTATTCGATCTGGTGGAACAACTCCCTAGGGTGAAGCCTACGTTGCCCGGAACGTAGAAATGACCATAACTTTTACACTGGTAGCAATTATTCGTTTTATACGATGGAAAAACTGTTCTATTTATTTTGTATTTTATGCTTCGGGCATTGACTTCTAAGGCCCTAACTGTTTGTTCTGGTGGAGCAACGCCCTAGAGTGAAGCCTAGGTTGCCAGGAACGTAGAAATGACCACAACTTTCACACTGGATGCTATTATTCGTTCTATACGATGGAAAAACTGTTATATTTATATTGTATCTTATGCTTCTGGCGTTGACTTCTTAGGCCCTAACAATTCGGTCTAGTGGAACGACGCTCTAGAGTGAAGCCTAGGTTGCCTGGAACGTACAAATGACCATCACTTTCACACGGGTAGCAATTATTTCTGTTATAGGATGGAAAGACTGTTCTATTTTAATTGTATTTTATGCATCAGGCATTGACTTCTGAGGCCGTATCCATTCGATGTGGTGGAAGAACGCCATAGAGTGAAGCCTAGGTTGCCCGGAACGTAGAAATGACCATAACTTTCATACTGGTAGCAATTATTCGTTTTATATGATGGAAAAACTGTTGTATTTATATTGTATTTTATGCTTCTGGCGTTCACTTCTTAGGCCCTAACTATTCGTTCTGGTGGAGCAACGCCCTACAGTGAAGCCGAGGTTGCCCGGAACGTAGAAATGACCATCACTTTCAAACTGGTTGCAATTATTCCTGTTATATGATGGAAAAACTGTTGTATTTTTATTGCATTTTGTGCTTCGGGCATTGACTTCTAAGGCCCTAACTATTCAATCTGTTGGAGCAACGCCCTAGGGTGTAGCCTGGGTTGCCCGGAAAGTAGAAATGACCATTACTTTCGCAATGTTTGCAATTATTCATTTTATACGATGGAGAAACTGTTGTACTTATATTGTATTTTATGCTTCTGGCGTTCACTTCTTAGGCCCTAACTATTCGATCTGATGGAACAACGCCCTGTGGTGAAGCCTAGGTTGCCCTGGACGTAGAAATGACCATAACTTTGACACTGGTTGCTATTATTCGTTTTATACGATGGAAAAACTGTTCTATTAATTTTGTATTTTATGCTTCGGGCGTTGACTTCTAAGGCCCTAACCGTTTGATCTGGTGGAGCAACGACCTAGGGTGAAGCCTAGGTTGCCCGGAACGATGAAATGACCATAACTTTCACACTGGATGCTATTATTCGTTCTATACGATTGAAAAACTGTTATATTTATATTGTATCTTATGCTTCTGGCGATGACTTCTTAGGCCCTGACAATTCGATCTGGTGGAGCAACGCCCTAGAGTGAAGCCGAGGTTGCCCGGAACGTAGAAATGACCATCACTTTCAAACTGGTTGCAATTATTCCGGTTATATGATGGAAAAACTGTTGTATTTTTATTGCATTTTATGCTTCGGGCATGGACTTCTAAGGCCCTAACTATTCAATCTGTTGGATCAACGCCCTAGGGTGTAGCCTAGGTTGCCCGGAAAGTAGAAATGACCACAACTTTCATACTGGTTGCAATTACTCGTTTTATATGATGGAAAAACTGTTGTATTTATATTGTATTTTATGCTTCTGGCGTACACTTCTTAGGCCCTGACTATTCAATCTGTTGGGTCAACGCCCTAGAGTAAAGCCTAGGTTGCCCGGAATGTAGAAATGACCATAACATTCACACTGGTTGCAATTAATCCTTTTATACGATGGAAAAACTGTTGTATTTTTATTGCATTTTATGCTTCCGGCGTTGACTTCTAAGGCCCTAACTATTCAATCTGTTGGAGCAACGCCTTAGGGTGAAGCCTAGGTTGCCCGGAAAGTAGAAATGACGTTAACTTTCATACTGGTTGCAAATATTCGTTTTATACGATGGAAAAACTGTTATATTTATATAGTATCTTATGCTTCTGGCGATGACTTCTTAGGCCCTAACAATTCGATCTGGTGGAACAACGCCCTAGAGTGAAGCCTAGGTTGCCTGGAACGTACAAATGACCATCACTTTCACACGGGTTGCAATTATTCCTGTTATAGGATGGAAAGACTGTTGTATTTTTATTGTATTTTATGCTTCAGGCGTTGACTTCTGAGGCCGCAGCTATTCGATGTGGTGGAAGAACGCCATAGAGTGAAGCGTCGGTTGCCCGGAACGTAGAAATGACCATAACTTTCATACTGGTTGCAATTATTCGTTTCATATGATGGAAGAACTGTTGTTTTTATATTGTATTTTATGCTGCTGGCGTTCACTTCTTAGGCCCTAACAATTCGATCTGGTGGAACAACGCCCTAGAGTGAAGCCTAGGTTGCCTGGAACGTACAAATGACCATAACTTTCACACGGGTTGCAATTATTCCTGTTATAGGATGGAAAGACTGTTGTATTATTATTGTATTTTATGCTTCAGGCGTTGACTTCTGAGGCCATAGCTATTCGGTGTGGTGGAAGAAAGCCATAGAGTGAAACCTAGGTTGCCCGGAACGTAGAAATAACCACAACTTTCATACTTGTTGCAATTATTCGTTTTATACGATGGAAAAACTTGTATTTATATTGTTTTTTATGCTTCTGGCGTTGACTTCTAAGGCCCTAACTGTTCAATCTGTTGGAGCAACACCTTAGGGTGTAGCCTAGGTTGCCCGGAAAGTAGAAATGACCACAACTTTCATACTGGTTGCAATTACTCGTTTTATATGATGGAAAGACTGTTGCATTTATATTGTATTTTATGCTTCTGGCGTTCACTTCTTAGGCCCTAACTATTCGATCTGGTGGAACAACTCCCTAGGGTGAAGCCTACGTTGCCCGGAACGTAGAAATGACCATAACTTTTACACTGGTAGCAATTATTCGTTTTATACGATGGAAAAACTGTTCTATTTATTTTGTATTTTATGCTTCGGGCATTGACTTCTAAGGCCCTAACTGTTTGTTCTGGTGGAGCAACGCCCTAGAGTGAAGCCTAGGTTGCCAGGAACGTAGAAATGACCACAACTTTCACACTGGATGCTATTATTCGTTCTATACGATGGAAAAACTGTTATATTTATATTGTATCTTATGCTTCTGGCGTTGACTTCTTAGGCCCTAACAATTCGGTCTAGTGGAACGACGCTCTAGAGTGAAGCCTAGGTTGCCTGGAACGTACAAATGACCATCACTTTCACACGGGTAGCAATTATTTCTGTTATAGGATGGAAAGACTGTTCTATTTTAATTGTATTTTATGCATCAGGCATTGACTTCTGAGGCCGTATCCATTCGATGTGGTGGAAGAACGCCATAGAGTGAAGCCTAGGTTGCCCGGAACGTAGAAATGACCATAACTTTCATACTGGTAGCAATTATTCGTTTTATATGATGGAAAAACTGTTGTATTTATATTGTATTTTATGCTTCTGGCGTTCACTTCTTAGGCCCTAACTATTCGTTCTGGTGGAGCAACGCCCTACAGTGAAGCCGAGGTTGCCCGGAACGTAGAAATGACCATCACTTTCAAACTGGTTGCAATTATTCCTGTTATATGATGGAAAAACTGTTGTATTTTTATTGCATTTTGTGCTTCGGGCATTGACTTCTAAGGCCCTAACTATTCAATCTGTTGGAGCAACGCCCTAGGGTGTAGCCTGGGTTGCCCGGAAAGTAGAAATGACCATTACTTTCGCAATGTTTGCAATTATTCATTTTATACGATGGAGAAACTGTTGTACTTATATTGTATTTTATGCTTCTGGCGTTCACTTCTTAGGCCCTAACTATTCGATCTGATGGAACAACGCCCTGTGGTGAAGCCTAGGTTGCCCTGGACGTAGAAATGACCATAACTTTGACACTGGTTGCTATTATTCGTTTTATACGATGGAAAAACTGTTCTATTAATTTTGTATTTTATGCTTCGGGCGTTGACTTCTAAGGCCCTAACCGTTTGATCTGGTGGAGCAACGACCTAGGGTGAAGCCTAGGTTGCCCGGAACGATGAAATGACCATAACTTTCACACTGGATGCTATTATTCGTTCTATACGATTGAAAAACTGTTATATTTATATTGTATCTTATGCTTCTGGCGATGACTTCTTAGGCCCTGACAATTCGATCTGGTGGAGCAACGCCCTAGAGTGAAGCCGAGGTTGCCCGGAACGTAGAAATGACCATCACTTTCAAACTGGTTGCAATTATTCCGGTTATATGATGGAAAAACTGTTGTATTTTTATTGCATTTTATGCTTCGGGCATGGACTTCTAAGGCCCTAACTATTCAATCTGTTGGATCAACGCCCTAGGGTGTAGCCTAGGTTGCCCGGAAAGTAGAAATGACCACAACTTTCATACTGGTTGCAATTACTCGTTTTATATGATGGAAAAACTGTTGTATTTATATTGTATTTTATGCTTCTGGCGTTCACTTCTTAGGCCCTGACTATTCAATCTGTTGGGTCAACGCCCTAGAGTAAAGCCTAGGTTGCCCGGAATGTAGAAATGACCATAACATTCACACTGGTTGCAATTAATCCTTTTATACGATGGAAAAACTGTTGTATTTTTATTGCATTTTATGCTTCCGGCGTTGACTTCTAAGGCCCTAACTATTCAATCTGTTGGAGCAACGCCTTAGGGTGAAGCCTAGGTTGCCCGGAAAGTAGAAATGACGTTAACTTTCATACTGGTTGCAATTATTCGTTTTATACGATGGAAAAACTGTTATATTTATATTGTATCTTATGCTTCTGGCGATGACTTCTTAGGCCCTAACAATTCGATCTGGTGGAACAACGCCCTAGAGTGAAGCCTAGGTTGCCTGGAACGTACAAATGACCATCACTTTCACACGGGTTGCAATTATTCCTGTTATAGGATGGAAAGACTGTTGTATTTTTATTGTATTTTATGCTTCAGGCGTTGACTTCTGAGGCCGCAGCTATTCGATGTGGTGGAAGAACGCCATAGAGTGAAGCGTCGGTTGCCCGGAACGTAGAAATGACCATAACTTTCATACTGGTTGCAATTATTCGTTTCATATGATGGAAGAACTGTTGTATTTATATTGTATTTTATGCTGCTGGCGTTCACTTCTTAGGCCCTAACTATTCGATCTGGTGGAACAACGCCCTGGGGTGAAGCCTAGGTTGCCCGGAACGTAGAAATGACCATAACTTTGACACTGGTTGCTATTATTCGTTTTATACGATGGAAAAACTGTTCTATTAATTTTGTATTTTATGCTTCGGGCGTTAACTTCTAAGGCCCTAACTGTTTGATCTGGTGGAGCAACGCCCTAGAGTGAAGCCTAGGTTGCCCGGAACGAAGAAATGACCATAACTTTCACACTGGATGCTCTTATTCGTTCTATACGATGGAAAAACTGTTATATTTATATTGTATTTTATGCTTCTGGCGTTGACTTCTTAGGCCCTAACAATTCGATCTGGTGGAACAACGCCCTAGAGTGAAGCCCAGGTTGCCTGGAACGTACAAATGACCATCACTTTCACACGGGTTGCAATTATTCCTGTTATAGGATGGAAAGACTGTTGTATTTTTATTGTATTTTATGCTGCTGGCGTTCACTTCTTAGGCCCTAACTATTCGATCTGGTGGAACAACGCCCTGGGGTGAAGCCTAGGTTGCCCGGAACGTAGAAATGACCATAACTTTCACACTGGTTGCTATTATTCGTTTTATACGATGGAAAAACTGTTATATTTATATTGTACTTTATGCTTCTGGCGTTGCCTTCTTAGGCCCTAACTGTTCGATCTGGTAGAACAACGCCCTAGAGTGAAGCCTAGGTTACCCGGAACGTAGAAATGACCAGTACTTTCACACTGTTTGCAGTGACTCCTGTTATACGACAGAAAAACTGTTGCATCTTTATTGAATTTTATGCTTCTGGCGTTGACTTCTAAGGCCCTAACTATTCTATCTGGTGAATAAACGCCCAGAGTGCAGCCTATGTTGCTCGGAATGTAAAAATGACCATAACATTCACACTGGTTGAAATGATTCGTTTTATACGATGGTAAGGCTGTTATATTTAAATTGTATTTTATCCTTCTGGCGTTGATTTCTTAGGCCCTAACTATTCAATCTGTTGGAGCAACGCTCTAGGGTGAAGCCTAGGTTGCCCGGAAAGTAGAAATGACAATAACTTTCACTCTGGTTGCAATTATTCGTTTTATACGATGCAAAAACTGTTGTATTTATATTGTATTTTATGCTTCTGGCGTTGACTTCTAAGGCACAAACTATTCGTTCTGGTCGAGCAATGCCCTAGAGTGAAGCCTATGTTGCCCGGAACGTAGAAATGACCATCACTTTCAAACTGGTTGCAATTATTCCTGTCATATGATGGAAAAACTGTTCTATTTATTTTGTATTTTATGCTTCGGGCATTGACTTCTAAGGCCCTAACTGTTTGTTCTGGTGGAGCAACGCCCTAGAGTGAAGCCTAGGTTGCCAGGAACGTAGAAATGACCACAACTTTCACACTGGATGCTATTATTCGTTCTATACGATGGAAAAACTGTTATATTTATATTGTATCTTATGCTTCTGGCGTTGACTTCTTAGGCCCTAACAATTCGGTCTAGTGGAACGACGCTCTAGAGTGAAGCCTAGGTTGCCTGGAACGTACAAATGACCATCACTTTCACACGGGTAGCAATTATTTCTGTTATAGGATGGAAAGACTGTTCTATTTTAATTGTATTTTATGCATCAGGCATTGACTTCTGAGGCCGTATCCATTCGATGTGGTGGAAGAACGCCATAGAGTGAAGCCTAGGTTGCCCGGAACGTAGAAATGACCATAACTTTCATACTGGTAGCAATTATTCGTTTTATATGATGGAAAAACTGTTGTATTTATATTGTATTTTATGCTTCTGGCGTTCACTTCTTAGGCCCTAACTATTCGTTCTGGTGGAGCAACGCCCTACAGTGAAGCCGAGGTTGCCCGGAACGTAGAAATGACCATCACTTTCAAACTGGTTGCAATTATTCCTGTTATATGATGGAAAAACTGTTGTATTTTTATTGCATTTTGTGCTTCGGGCATTGACTTCTAAGGCCCTAACTATTCAATCTGTTGGAGCAACGCCCTAGGGTGTAGCCTGGGTTGCCCGGAAAGTAGAAATGACCATTACTTTCGCAATGTTTGCAATTATTCATTTTATACGATGGAGAAACTGTTGTACTTATATTGTATTTTATGCTTCTGGCGTTCACTTCTTAGGCCCTAACTATTCGATCTGATGGAACAACGCCCTGTGGTGAAGCCTAGGTTGCCCTGGACGTAGAAATGACCATAACTTTGACACTGGTTGCTATTATTCGTTTTATACGATGGAAAAACTGTTCTATTAATTTTGTATTTTATGCTTCGGGCGTTGACTTCTAAGGCCCTAACCGTTTGATCTGGTGGAGCAACGACCTAGGGTGAAGCCTAGGTTGCCCGGAACGATGAAATGACCATAACTTTCACACTGGATGCTATTATTCGTTCTATACGATTGAAAAACTGTTATATTTATATTGTATCTTATGCTTCTGGCGATGACTTCTTAGGCCCTGACAATTCGATCTGGTGGAGCAACGCCCTAGAGTGAAGCCGAGGTTGCCCGGAACGTAGAAATGACCATCACTTTCAAACTGGTTGCAATTATTCCGGTTATATGATGGAAAAACTGTTGTATTTTTATTGCATTTTATGCTTCGGGCATGGACTTCTAAGGCCCTAACTATTCAATCTGTTGGATCAACGCCCTAGGGTGTAGCCTAGGTTGCCCGGAAAGTAGAAATGACCACAACTTTCATACTGGTTGCAATTACTCGTTTTATATGATGGAAAAACTGTTGTATTTATATTGTATTTTATGCTTCTGGCGTACACTTCTTAGGCCCTGACTATTCAATCTGTTGGGTCAACGCCCTAGAGTAAAGCCTAGGTTGCCCGGAATGTAGAAATGACCATAACATTCACACTGGTTGCAATTAATCCTTTTATACGATGGAAAAACTGTTGTATTTTTATTGCATTTTATGCTTCCGGCGTTGACTTCTAAGGCCCTAACTATTCAATCTGTTGGAGCAACGCCTTAGGGTGAAGCCTAGGTTGCCCGGAAAGTAGAAATGACGTTAACTTTCATACTGGTTGCAAATATTCGTTTTATACGATGGAAAAACTGTTATATTTATATAGTACCTTATGCTTCTGGCGATGACTTCTTAGGCCCTAACAATTCGATCTGGTGGAACAACGCCCTAGAGTGAAGCCTAGGTTGCCTGGAACGTACAAATGACCATCACTTTCACACGGGTTGCAATTATTCCTGTTATAGGATGGAAAGACTGTTGTATTTTTATTGTATTTTATGCTTCAGGCGTTGACTTCTGAGGCCGCAGCTATTCGATGTGGTGGAAGAACGCCATAGAGTGAAGCGTCGGTTGCCCGGAACGTAGAAATGACCATAACTTTCATACTGGTTGCAATTATTCGTTTCATATGATGGAAGAACTGTTGTATTTATATTGTATTTTATGCTGCTGGCGTTCACTTCTTAGGCCCTAACAATTCGATCTGGTGGAACAACGCCCTAGAGTGAAGCCTAGGTTGCCTGGAACGTACAAATGACCATAACTTTCACACGAGTTGCAATTATTCCTGTTATAGGATGGAAAGACTGTTGTATTATTATTGTATTTTATGCTTCAGGCGTTGACTTCTGAGGCCATAGCTATTCGGTGTGGTGGAAGAAAGCCATAGAGTGAAACCTAGGTTGCCCGGAACGTAGAAATAACCACAACTTTCATACTTGTTGCAATTATTCGTTTTATACGATGGAAAAACTTGTATTTAAATTGTTTTTTATGCTTCTGGCGTTGACTTCTAAGGCCCTAACTGTTCAATCTGTTGGAGCAACACCTTAGGGTGTAGCCTAGGTTGCCCGGAAAGTAGAAATGACCACAACTTTCATACTGGTTGCAATTACTCGTTTTATATGATGGAAAGACTGTTGCATTTATATTGTATTTTATGCTTCTGGCGTTCACTTCTTAGGCCCTAACTATTCGATCTGGTGGAACAACTCCCTAGGGTGAAGCCTACGTTGCCCGGAACGTAGAAATGACCATAACTTTTACACTGGTAGCAATTATTCGTTTTATACGATGGAAAAACTGTTCTATTTATTTTGTATTTTATGCTTCGGGCATTGACTTCTAAGGCCCTAACTGTTTGTTCTGGTGGAGCAACGCCCTAGAGTGAAGCCTAGGTTGCCAGGAACGTAGAAATGACCACAACTTTCACACTGGATGCTATTATTCGTTCTATACGATGGAAAAACTGTTATATTTATATTGTATCTTATGCTTCTGGCGTTGACTTCTTAGGCCGTAACAATTCGGTCTAGTGGAACGACGCTCTAGAGTGAAGCCTAGGTTGCCTGGAACGTACAAATGACCATCACTTTCACACGGGTAGCAATTATTTCTGTTTTAGGATGGAAAGACTGTTCTATTTTAATTGTATTTTATGCATCAGGCATTGACTTCTGAGGCCGTATCCATTCGATGTGGTGGAAGAACGCCATAGAGTGAAGCCTAGGTTGCCCGGAACGTAGAAATGACCATAACTTTCATACTGGTAGCAATTATTCGTTTTATATGATGGAAAAACTGTTGTATTTATATTGTATTTTATGCTTCTGGCGTTCACTTCTTAGGCCCTGACTATTCAATCTGTTGGGTCAACGCCCTAGAGTAAAGCCTAGGTTGCCCGGAATGTAGAAATGACCATAACATTCACACTGGTTGCAATTAATCCTTTTATACGATGGAAAAACTGTTGTATTTTTATTGCATTTTATGCTTCCGGCGTTGACTTCTAAGGCCCTAACTATTCAATCTGTTGGAGCAACGCCTTAGGGTGAAGCCTAGGTTGCCCGGAAAGTAGAAATGACGTTAACTTTCATACTGGTTGCAATTATTCGTTTTATACGATGGAAAAACTGTTATATTTATATTGTATCTTATGCTTCTGGCGATGACTTCTTAGGCCCTAACAATTCGATCTGGTGGAACAACGCCCTAGAGTGAAGCCTAGGTTGCCTGGAACGTACAAATGACCATCACTTTCACACGGGTTGCAATTATTCCTGTTATAGGATGGAAAGACTGTTGTATTTTTATTGTATTTTATGCTTCAGGCGTTGACTTCTGAGGCCGCAGCTATTCGATGTGGTGGAAGAACGCCATAGAGTGAAGCGTCGGTTGCCCGGAACGTAGAAATGACCATAACTTTCATACTGGTTGCTATTATTCGTTTTATACGATGGAAAAACTGTTCTATTAATTTTGTATTTTATGCTTCGGGCGTTGACTTCTAAGGCCCTAACTGTTTGATCTGGTGGAGCAACGCCCTAGAGTGAAGCCTAGGTTGCCCGGAACGAAGAAATGACCATAACTTTCACACTGGATGCTCTTATTCGTTCTATACGATGGAAAAACTGTTATATTTATATTGTATCTTATGCTTCTGGCGTTGACTTCTTAGGCCCTAACAATTCGATCTGGTGGAACAACGCCCTAGAGTGAAGCCCAGGTTGCCTGGAACGTACAAATGACCATCACTTTCACACGGGTTGCAATTATTCCTGTTATAGGATGGAAAGACTGTTGTATTTTTATTGTATTTTATGCTGCTGGCGTTCACTTCTTAGGCCCTAACTATTCGATCTGGTGGAACAACGCCCTGGGGTGAAGCCTAGGTTGCCCGGAACGTAGAAATGACCATAACTTTCACACTGGTTGCTATTATTCGTTTTATACGATGGAAAAACTGTTATATTTATATTGTACTTTATGCTTCTGGCGTTGCCTTCTTAGGCCCTAACTGTTCGATCTGGTAGAACAACGCCCTAGAGTGAAGCCTAGGTTACCCGGAACGTAGAAATGACCAGTACTTTCACACTGTTTGCAGTGACTCCTGTTATACGACAGAAAAACTGTTGCATCTTTATTGAATTTTATGCTTCTGGCGTTGACTTCTAAGGCCCTAACTATTCTATCTGGTGAATAAACGCCCAGAGTGCAGCCTATGTTGCTCGGAATGTAAAAATGACCATAACATTCACACTGGTTGAAATGATTCGTTTTATACGATGGTAAGGCTGTTATATTTAAATTGTATTTTATCCTTCTGGCGTTGATTTCTTAGGCCCTAACTATTCAATCTGTTGGAGCAACGCTCTAGGGTGAAGCCTAGGTTGCCCGGAAAGTAGAAATGACAATAACTTTCACTCTGGTTGCAATTATTCGTTTTATACGATGCAAAAACTGTTGTATTTATATTGTATTTTATGCTTCTGGCGTTGACTTCTAAGGCACAAACTATTCGTTCTGGTCGAGCAATGCCCTAGAGTGAAGCCTATGTTGCCCGGAACGTAGAAATGACCATCACTTTCAAACTGGTTGCAATTATTCCCGTCATATGATGGAAAAACTGTTGTATTTTTATTGCATTTTATGCTTCGGGCATTGACTTCTAAGGTCCTAACTATTCAATCTGTTGGAGCAACGCTCTAGGGTGAAGCCTAGGTTGCCCGGAAAGTAGAACTGACAATAACTTTCACACTGGTTGCAATTATACGTTTTATACGATGGAAAAGCTGTTGCATCTTTATTGTATTTTATGCTTCTGTCGTTGACGTCTAAGGCCGTAGCTATTAGATGTGGTGGAGCAACGCACTAGAGTGACGCCTAGGTTGCCCGGAACGTAGAAATGACCATTACTATCGCAATGTTTGCATTTATTCATTTTATACGTTGGAAAGACTGCTGTACTTATATTGTATTTTATGCTTCTGGCGTTGACCTCTTATGCCATAGATACTCCATCTGGTGGAGCAACGCCCTAGGGTGAAGCCTACGTTGCCCGGAAAGTAGAAATGACGTTAACTTTCATACTGGTTGCAATTATTCGTTTTATACGATGGAGAAACTGTTGTATTTATATTGTTTTTTATGCTTCTGGCGTTGACTTCTAAGGCACCAACTATTCAATCCTGGTGGAGCAACGCCCTGGAGTGAAGCCGAGGTTGCCCGGAACGTAGAAATGACAATCACTTTCAAACTGGTTTCAATTATTCCGGTTACATGATGGAAAAACTGTTGTATTTTTATTGCATTTTATGCTTCGGGCATTGACTTCTAAGGCCCTAACTATTCAATCTGTTGGATCAACGCCCTAGGGTGTAGCCTAGGTTGCCCGGAAAGTAGAAATGACCACAACTTTCATACTGGTTGCAATTACTCGTTTTATATGATGGAAACCTGTTGTATTTATATTGTATTTTATGCTTCTGGCGTTCACTTCTTAGGCCCAAACTATTCGATCTGGTGGAACAACGCCCCAGGGTGAAGCCTAGGTTGCCCGGAGCGTAGAAATGACCAGAACTTTCACACTGGTTGCTATTATTCGTTTTATACGATGGAAAAACTGTTATATTTATATTGTATTTTATGCTTCTGGCGTTGACTTCTTAGGCCCTAACTTTTCGATCTCGTGGAACAACGCCCTAGAGTGAAGCCTAGGTTGCCCGGAACGTAGAAATGACCATCACTTTCACACTGGTTGCAATTATTCCTGATATACGATGGAAAAGCTCTTGTATATTTAATGTATTTTATGCTTCGGGCGTTGACTTCTATGGCCCTACCTATTCGATCTGGTGGAGCAACGCCCTACAGTCAAGCCTAGGTAGCCCGGAACGTAGAAATGAACATAACTTTCACACTGGTAGCAATTATTCGATTTATACAATGGAAAAACTGTTCGATTTATTCTGTATTTTATGCTTCTGGCGTTCACTTCTTGGGCCCTAACTATTCGATCTGGTGGAGCAACGCCCTAGAGTGAAGCCGAGGTTGCCCGGAACGTAGAAATGACCATCACTTTCAAACTGGTTGCAATTATTCCGGTTATATGATGGAAAAACTGTTGTATTTTTGTTGCATTTTATGCTTCGGGCATGGACTTCTAAGGCCCTAACTATTCAATCTGTTGGATCAACGCCGTAGGGTGTAGCCTAGGTTGCCCGGAAAGTAGAAATGACCACAACTTTCATACTGGTTGCAATTACTCGTTTTATATGATGGAAAAACTGTTGTATTTATATTGTATTTTATGCTTCTGGCGTTCACTTCTTAGGCCCTGACTATTCAATCTGTTGGGTCAACGCCCTAGAGTAAAGCCTAGGTTGCCCGGAATGTAGAAATGACCATAACATTCACACTGGTTGCAATTAATCCTTTTATACGATGGAAAAACTGTTGTATTTTTATTGCATTTTATGCTTCCGGCGTTGACTTCTAAGGCCCTAACTATTCAATCTGTTGGAGCAACGCCTTAGGGTGAAGCCTAGGTTGCCCGGAAAGTAGAAATGACGTTAACTTTCATACTGGTTGCAATTATTCGTTTTATACGATGGAGAAACTGTTGTATTTATATTGTTTTTTATGCTTCTGGCGTTGACTTCTAAGGCACCAACTATTCGATCCTGGTGGAGCAACGCCCTGGAGTGAAGCCGAGGTTGCCCGGAACGTAGAAATGACAATCACTTTCAAACTGGTTTCAATTATTCCGGTTACATGATGGAAAAACTGTTGTATTTTTATTGCATTTTATGCTTCGGGCATTGACTTCTAAGGCCCTAACTATTCAATCTGTTGGATCAACGCCCTAGGGTGTAGCCTAGGTTGCCCGGAAAGTAGAAATGACCACAACTTTCATACTGGTTGCAATTACTCGTTTTATATGATGGAAACCTGTTGTATTTATATTGTATTTAATGCTTCTGGCGTTCACTTCTTAGGCCCAAACTATTCGATCTGGTGGAACAACGCCCCAGGGTGAAGCCTAGGTTGCCCGGAGCGTAGAAATGACCAGAACTTTCACACTGGTTGCTATTATTCGTTTTATACGATGGAAAAACTGTTATATTTATATTGTATTTTATGCTTCTGGCGTTGACTTCTTAGGCCCTAACTTTTCGATCTCGTGGAACAACGCCCTAGAGTGAAGCCTAGGTTGCCCGGAACGTAGAAATGACCATCACTTTCACACTGGTTGCAATTATTCCTGATATACGATGGAAAAGCTCTTGTATATTTAATGTATTTTATGCTTCGGGCGTTGACTTCTATGGCCCTACCTATTCGATCTGGTGGAGCAACGCCCTACAGTCAAGCCTAGGTAGCCGGAACGTAGAAATGAACATAACTTTCACACTGGTAGCAATTATTCGATTTATACAATGGAAAAACTGTTCTATTTATTCTGTATTTTATGCTTCTGGCGTTCACTTCTTGGGCCCTAACTATTCGATCTGGTGGAGCAACGCCCTAGAGTGAAGCCGAGGTTGCCCGGAACGTAGAAATGACCATCACTTTCAAACTGGTTGCAATTATTCCGGTTATATGATGGAAAAACTGTTGTATTTTTGTTGCATTTTATGCTTCGGTCATGGACTTCTAAGGCCCTAACTATTCAATCTGTTGGATCAACGCCCTAGGGTGTAGCCTAGGTTGCCCGGAAAGTAGAAATGACCACAACTTTCATACTGGTTGCAATTACTCGTTTTATATGATGGAAAAACTGTTGTATTTATATTGTATTTTATGCTTCTGGCGTTCACTTCTTAGGCCCTGACTATTCAATCTGTTGGGTCAACGCCCTAGAGTAAAGCCTAGGTTGCCCGGAATGTAGAAATGACCATAACATTCACACTGGTTGCAATTAATCCTTTTATACGATGGAAAAACTGTTGTATTTTTATTGCATTTTATGCTTCCGGCGTTGACTTCTAAGGCCCTAACTATTCAATCTGTTGGAGCAACGCCTTAGGGTGAAGCCTAGGTTGCCCGGAAAGTAGAAATGACGTTAACTTTCATACTGGTTGCAATTATTCGTTTTATACGATGGAAAAACTGTTATATTTATATTGTATCTTATGCTTCTGGCGATGACTTCTTAGGCCCTAACAATTCGATCTGGTGGAACAACGCCCTAGAGTGAAGCCTAGGTTGCCTGGAACGTACAAATGACCATCACTTTCACACGGGTTGCAATTATTCCTGTTATAGGATGGAAAGACTGTTGTATTTTTATTGTATTTTATGCTTCAGGCGTTGACTTCTGAGGCCGCAGCTATTCGATGTGGTGGAAGAACGCCATAGAGTGAAGCGTCGGTTGCCCGGAACGTAGAAATGACCATAACTTTCATACTGGTTGCAATTATTCGTTTCATATGATGGAAGAACTGTTGTATTTATATTGTACTTTATGCTGCTGGCGTTCACTTCTTAGGCCCTAACTATTCGATCTGGTGGAACAACGCCCTGGGGTGAAGCCTATGTTACCCGGAACGTAGAAATGACCAGTACTTTCACACTGTTTGCAGTGACTCCTGTTATACGACAGAAAAACTGTTGCATCTTTAATGAATTTTATGCTTCTGGCGTTCACTTCTTAGGCCCTAACTATTCGATCTGGTGGGACAACGCCCCAGGGTGAAGCCTAGGTTGCCCGGACCGTAGAAATGACCATCACTTTCACACGGGTTGCAATTATTCCTGTTATAGGATGGAAAGACTGTTGTATTTTTATTGTATTTTATGCTGCTGGCGTTCACTTCTTAGGCCCTAACTATTCGATCTGGTGGAACAACGCCCTGGGGTGAAGCCTAGGTTGCCCGGAACGTAGAAATGACCATAACTTTCACACTGGTTGCTATTATTCGTTTTATACGATGGAAAAACTGTCATATTTATATTGTACTTTATGCTTCTGGCGTTGCCTTCTTAGGCCCTAACTGTTCGATCTGGTAGAACAACGCCCTAGAGTGAAGCCTAGGTTACCCGGAACGTAGAAATGACCAGTACTTTCACACTGTTTGCAGTGACTCCTGTTATACGACAGAAAAACTGTTGCATCTTTATTGAATTTTATGCTTCTGGCGTTGACTTCTAAGGCCCTAACTATTCTATCTGGTGAATAAACGCCCCAGAGTGCAGCCTATGTTGCTCGGAATGTAAAAATGACCATAACATTCACACTGGTTGAAATGATTCGTTTTATACGATGGTAAAGCTGTTATATTTAAATTGTATTTTATCCTTCTGGCGTTGATTTCTTAGGCCCTAACTATTCAATCTGTTGGAGCAACGCTCTAGGGTGAAGCCTAGGTTGCCCGGAAAGTAGAAATGACAATAACTTTCACTCTGGTTGCAATTATTCGTTTTATACGTCGGAAAAGCTGTTGCATCTTTATTGTATTTTATGCTTCTGTCGTTGACGTCTAAGGCCGTAGCTATTAGATGTGGTGGAGCAACGCACTAGAGTGACGCCTAGGTTGCCTGCAACGTAGAAATGACCATTACTGTCGCAATGTTTGCAATTATTCATTTTATACGTTGGAAAAACTGTTGTACTTATATTGTATTTTATGCTTCTGGCGTTGACCTCTTATGCCATAACTATTCCATCTGGTGGAACAACGCCCTAGGGTGAAGCCTAGGTTGCCCGGAACGTAGAAATGGAAATAACTTTCACACCGGTAGCAATTATTCGTTTTATACGATGGAAAAACAGTTCTATTTATTTTGAATTTTATGCTTCGGCCGTTGACTTCTAAAGCCCTAACTATTCGATCTGCTGGAGCAACGCCCTAGGGTGAAGCCTAGGTTGCCGGAAAGTAGAAATGACCATAACTTTCATACTGGTTGCAATTATTCGTTTTATACGATGGAAAAACTGTTGTATTTATATTGTATTTTATGCTTCTGGCGTTCACTTCTTAGGCCCTAACTATCCGATCTGGTGGAGCAACTCCCTAGAGTGAAGCCGAGGTTGCCCGGAACGTAGAAATGACCATCACTTTCAAACTGGTTTCAATTATTCCGGTTATATGATGGAAAAACTGTTGTATTTTTATTGCATTTTATGCTTCGGGCATTGACTTCTAAGGCCCTAACTATTCAATCTGTTGGAGCAACGCCCTAGGGTGTAGCCTAGGTTGCCCGGAAAGTAGAAATGATCACAACTTTCATACTGGTTGCAATTACTCGTTTTATATGATGGAAAGACTGTTGTATTTATATTGTATTTTATGCTTCTGGCGTTCACTTCTTAGGCCCTAACTATTCGATCTGGTGGAACAACGCCCTAGGGTGAAGTCTAGGTTGCCCGGAACGTAGAAATGACCATAACTTTTACACTGGTTGCACTTATTCGTTTTATATGATGGAAGAACTGTTGTATTTATATTGTATTTTATGCTGCTGGCGTTCACTTCTTAGGCCCTGACTATTCAATCTGTTGGGTCAACGCCGTAGAGTGAAGCCTAGGTTGCTCGGAATGTAGAAATGACCATAACATTCACACTGGTTGCAATTAATCCTTTTATACGATGGAAAAACTGTTGTATTTTTATTGCATTTTATGCTTCCGGCGTTGACTTCTAATGCCCTAACTATTCAATCTGTTGGAGCAACGCCTTAGGGTGAAGCCTAGGTTGCCCGGAAAGTAGAAGTGACGTTAACTTTCATACTGGTTGCAATTATTCGTTTTATACGATGGAAAAACTGTTATATTCATACTGTATCTTATGCTTCTGGCGTTAACTTCTTAGGCCCTAACAATTCGATCTGGTGGAACAACGCCCTAGAGTGAAGCCTACGTTGCCTGGAACGTACAAATGACCATCACTTTCACACGGGTTGCAATTATTCCTGTTATAGGATGGAAAGACTGTTGTATTTTTATTGTATTTTATGCTTCAGGCGTTGACTTCTGAGGCCGCAGCTATTCGATGTGGTGGAAGAACGCCATAGAGTGAAGCGTAGGTTGCCCGGAACGTAGAAATGACCATAACTTTCATACTGGTTGCAATTATTCGTTTTATATGATGGAAGAACTGTTGTATTTATATTGTATTTTATGCTTCTGGCGTTGCCTTCTTGGGCCCTAACTATTCGATCTGGTAGAACAACGCCCTAGAGTGAAGCCTATGTTACCCGGAACGTAGAAATGACCAGTACTTTCACACTGTTTGCAGTGACTCCTGTTATACGACAGAAAAACTGTTGCATCTTTAACGAATTTTATGCTTCTGGCGTTGACTTCTAAGGCCCTAACTATTCTATTTGGTGTATCAACGCCCCAGAGTGCAGCCTAGGTTGCCCGGAAAGTAGAAATGACAATAACTTTCTCTCTGGTTGCAATTATTCGTTTTATACGATGGAAAAGCTGTTGCATCTTTATTGTATTTTATGCTTCTGTCGTTGACGTCTAAGGCTGTAGCTATTAGATGTGGTGGAGCAACGCACTAGAGAGACGCCTAGGTTGCCTGCAACGTAGAAATGACCATCACTTTCAAACTGGTTGCAATTATTCCGGTTATATGATGGAAAAACTGTTGTATTTTTATTGCATTTTATGCTTCGGGCATTGACTTCTAAGGCCCTAACTATTCAATCTGTTGGAGCAACGCCCTAGGGTGTAGCCTAGGTTGCCCGGAAAGTAGAAATGACCACAACTTTCATACTGGTTGCAATTACTCGTTTGATATGATGGAAAGACTGTTGTATTTATATTGTATTTTATGCTTCTGGCGTTCACTTCTTAGGCCCTAACTATTCGATCTGGTGGAACAACGCCCTAGGGTGAAGCCTAGGTTGCCCGGAACGTAGAAATGACCATAACTTTTACACTGGTTGCAATTATCCGTTTTACATGATGGAAGAACTGTTGTATTTATATTGTATTTTATGCTGCTGGCGTTCACTTCTTAAGCCCTGACTATTCAATCCGTTGGGTCAACGCCCTAGAGTGAAGCCTAGGTTGCTCGGAATGTAGAAATGACCATAACATTCACACTGGTTGCAATTAATCCTTTTATACGATGGAAAAACTGTTGTATTTTTATTGCCTTTTATGCATCCGTCGTTGACTTCTAAGGCCCTAACTATTCAATCTGTTGGAGCAACGCCCTAGGGTGAAGCCTAGGTTGCCCGGAAAGTAGAAATGACAATAACTTTCACTCTGGTTGCAATTATTCGTTTTATACGATGGAAAAGCTGTTGCATCTTTATTGTATTTTATGCTTCTGTCGTTGACGTCTAAGGCCGTAGCTATTAGATGTGGTGGAGCAACGCACTAGAGTGACGCCTAGGTTGCCTGCAACGTAGAAATGACCATTACTGTCGCAATGTTTGCAATTATTCATTTTATACGTTGGAAAAACTGTTGTACTTATATTGTATTTTATGCTTCTGGCGTTGACCTCTTATGCCATAATTATTCCATCTGGTGGAACAACGCCCTAGGGTGAAGCCTAGTTTGCTCGGAACGTAGAAATGGAAATAACTTTCACACCGGTAGCAATTATTCGTTTTATACGATGGGAAAGCCGTTGTATTTATATTGTATTTTATGCTTCTGGCGTTGACTTCTAAGGCCGTAGCTATTCGATCTGTTGGAGCAACGCCCTAGGGTGAAGCCTAGGTTGCCCGGAACGTAGAAATGACCATAACTTTTACACTGGTTGCAATTATTCGTTTTATATGATGGAAGAACTGTTGTATTTATATTGTATTTTATGCTGCTGGCGTTCACTTCTTAAGCCCTGACTATTCAATCTGTTGGGTCAACGCCCTAGAGTGAAGCCTAGGTTGCTCGGAATGTAGAAATGACCATAACATTCACACTGGTTGCAATTAATCCTTTTATACGATGGAAAAACTGTTGTATTTTTATTGCATTTTATGCTTCCGGCGTTGACTTCTAAGGCCCTAACTATTCAATCTGTTGCAGCAACGCCCTAGGGTGAAGCCTAGGTTGCCCGGAAAGTAGAAATGACAATAACTTTCACTCTGGTTGCAATTATTCGTTTTATACGATGGAAAAGCTGTTGCACCTTTATTGTATTTTATGCTTCTGTCGTTGACGTCTAAGGCCGTACCTATTAGATGTGGTGGAGCAACGCACTAGAGTGACGCCTAGGTTGCCTGCAACGTAGAAATGACCATTACTGTCGCAATGTTTGCAATTATTCATTTTATACGTTGGAAAAACTGTTGTACTTATATTGTATTTTATGCTTCTGGCGTTGGCCTCTTATGCCATAACTATTCCATCTGGTGGAACAACGCCCTAGGGTGAAGCCTAGGTTGCCCGGAACGTAGAAATGGAAATAACTTTCACACCGGTAGCAATTATTCGTTTTATACGATGGAAAAACAGTTCTATTTATTTTGAATTTTATGCTTCGGCCGTTGACTTCTAAAGCCCTAACTATTCGATCTGCTGGAGCAACGCCCTAGGGTGAAGCCCAGGTTGCCGGAAAGTAGAAATGACCATAACTTTCATACTGGTTGCAATTATTCGTTTTATACGATGGAAAAACTGTTGTATTTATATTGTATTTTATGCTTCTGGCGTTCACTTCTTAGGCCCTAACTATCCGATCTTGTGGAGCAACTCCCTAGAGTGAAGCCGAGGTTGCCCGGAACGTAGAAATGACCATCACTTTCAAACTGGTTTCAATTATTCCGGTTATATGATGGAAAAACTGTTGTATTTTTATTGCATTTTATGCTTCGGGCATTGACTTCTAAGGCCCTATCTATTCAATCTGTTGGAGCAACGCCCTAGGGTGTAGCCTAGGTTTCCCGGAAAGTAGAAATGACCACAACTTTCATACTGGTTGCAATTACTCGTTTTATATGATGAAAGACTGTTGTATTTATATTGTATTTTATGCTTCTGGCGTTCACTTCTTAGGCCCTAACTATTCAATCTGTTGGAGCAACGCCTTAGGGTGAAGCCTAGGTTGCCCGGAAAGTAGAAATGACGTTAACTTTCATACTGGTTGCAATTATTGGTTTTATACGATGGAAAAACTGTTATATTTATATTGTATCTTATGCTTCTGGCGTTGACTTCTTAGGCCCTAACAATTCGATCTGGTGGAGCAACGCCCTAGAGGGAAGCCTAGGTTGCCTGGAACGTACAAATGACCATCACTTTCACACTGGTTGCAATTATTCCTGTTATAGGATGGAAAGACTGTTGTATTTTTATTGTATTTTATGCTTCAGGCGTTGACTTCTGAGGCCGCAGCTATTCGATGTGGAGGAAGAACGCCATAGAGTGAAGCGTAGGTTGCCCGGAACGTAGAAATGACCATAACTTTCATACTGGTTGCAATTATTCGTTTTATATGATGGAAGAACTGTTGTATTTATATTGTATTTTATGCTGCTGGCGTTCACTTCTTAGGCCCTAACTATTCGATCTGGTGGAACAACGCCCTGGGGTGAAGCCTAGGTTGCCCGGAACGTAGAAATGACCATAACTTTGACACTGGTTGCTATTATTCGTTTTATACGATGGAAAAACTGTTCTATTAATTTTGTATTTTATGCTTCGGGCGTTGACTTCTAAGGCCCTAACTGTTTGATCTGGTGGAGCAACGCCCTAGAGTGAAGCCTAGGTTGCCCGGAACGAAGAAATGACCATAACTTTCACACTGGATGCTCTTATTCGTTCTATACGATGGAAAAACTGTTATATTTATATTGTATCTTATGCTTCTGGCGTTGACTTCTTAGGCCCTAACAATTCGATCTGGTGGAACAACGCCCTAGAGTGAAGCCCAGGTTGCCTGGAACGTACAAATGACCATCACTTTCACACGGGTTGCAATTATTCCTGTTATAGGATGGAAAGACTGTTGTATTTTTATTGTATTTTAAGCTGCTGGCGTTCACTTCTTAGGCCCTAACTATTCGATCTGGTGGAACAACGCCCTGGGGTGAAGCCTAGGTTGCCCGGAACGTAGAAATGACCATAACTTTCACACTGGTTGCTATTATTCGTTTTATACGATGGAAAAACTGTTATATTTATATTGTACTTTATGCTTCTGGCGTTGCCTTCTTAGGCCCTAACAGTTCGATCTGGTAGAACAACGCCCTAGAGTGAAGCCTATTTTACCCGGAACGTAGAAATGACCAGTACTTTCACACTGTTTGCAGTGACTCCTGTTATACGACAGAAAAACTGTTGCATCTTTAATGAATTTTATGCTTCTGGCGTTGACTTCTAAGGCCCTAACTATTCTATTTGGTGTATCAACGCCCCAGAGTGCAGCCTAGGTTGCCCGGAAAGTAGAAATGACAATAACTTTCACTCTGGTTCCAATTATTCGTTTTATACGATGGAAAAGCTGTTGCATCTTTATTGTATTTTATGCTTCTGTCGTTGACGTCTAAGGCTGTAGCTATTAGATGTGGTGGAGCAACGCACTAGAGTGACGCCTAGGTTGCCTGCAACGTAGAAATGACCATCACTTTCAAACTGCTTGCAATTATTCCGGTTATATGATGGAAAAACTGTTGTATCTTTATTGCATTTTATGCTTCGGGCATTGACTTCTAAGGCCCTAACTATTCAATCTGTTGGAGCAACGCCCTAGGGTGTAGCCTAGGTTGCCCGGAAAGTAGAAATGACCACAAGTTTCATACTGGTTGCAATTACTCGTTTGATATGATGGAAAGACTGTTGTATTTATATTGTATTTTATGCTTCTGGCGTTCGCTTCTTAGGCCCTAACTATTCGATCTGGTGGAACAACGCCCTAGGGTGAAGCCTAGGTTGCCCGGAACGTAGAAATGACCATAACTTTTACACTGGTTGCAATTATTCGTTTTATATGATGGAAAAACTGTTCTTTTTATTTTGTATTTTATGCTTCGGGCGTTGACTTCTAAGGCCCTAACTGGTTGATCTGGTGGAACAACGCCCTAGAGTGAAGCCCAGGTTGCCCGGAACGTAGAAATGACTATTACTATCACACTGTTTGCAATTATTCCTTTTATACGATGCAAAAGCTGTTGTATTTATATCGTATTTTATGCTTCGGGCGTTGACTTCTAAGGCCCTAACTATTCAATCTGTTCGAGCAACGCCCTAGAGTGAAGCCTAGGTTGCTCGGAATGTAGAAATGACCATAACTTTCACACTGGTTGCAATTATTCGTTTTCTACTATGGAAAAACTGTTGTATTTATATAGTATTTTATGCTTCTGGCGTTCACTCCTTAGGGCCTAACTATTCGATCTGATGGAACAATGCCCTAGGGTGAAGCCTAGGTTGCTCGGAACGTAGAAATGACCACTACTTTCACACTGTTTGCAATAACTCATTTTATACGATGGAAAAGCTGTTGTATTTATATCGAATTTTATGCTTCTGGCGTTGACTTCTAAGGACCTAACTATTCGATCTGGTGGAGCAACGCCCTACAGTGATGCCTAGGTTGCCCGGAACGTAGATATGACCATAACCTTCACACTGGTTGCAAATTATTCCTGCAATACGATGGAAAAACTGTTGTATTTTTATTGCATTTTATGCTTCGGGCATTGTCTTCTAAGGCCCTAACTATGCAATCTGTTGGAGCTACGCCCTAGGGGGAACCCTAGGTTGCCCGGAACGTAGAAATGACCATAACTTTCACACTGGTTGCAATTACTCGTTTTATACGATGGAAAAGCTGTTGCATTTATATCGTATTTTATGCTTCTGGCGTTGACTTGTAAGGCCCTATCTATTCGATCTGGTAGAGCAACGCCCTAGAGTGAAGCCTAGGTTGCCCGGTACGTAGAAATGACCATCACTATCAAACTGGTTGCAATTATTTGTTTTATACGATGGAAAAGCAGTTGTATTTATATCGTATTTTATGCTTCTGGCGTTGACTTCTTAGGCCCTAACTATTCCATCTGGTGGAACAACGCCCTAGGGTGAAGCCTAGGTTGCCCGAAAAGCAGAAATGGCCATAACTTTCATACTGGTTGCAATTATTCGTTTTAAATGATGGAAAAACTGTTGTATTTATATTGTATTTTATGCTTCTGGCGTTGACTTCTAAGGCCCTAACTATTCGATCAGGTGGAGCAACGCCTAAAGTGAAGCCTAGGTTGCTCGAAATGTAGAAATGACCATAACTTTCACACTGGTTGCAATTATTCGTTTTATACGATGGAAAAGCTGTTGTATTTACATCGTATTTTATGCTTCTGGCGTTGACTTCTTAGGCCCTAACTATTCCATCTGGTGGAACAACGCCCTAGGGTAAAGCCAAGATTGCGCGGAACGTAGAAATGACCATAACTTTCACGCTGGTTGCTATCATTCGTTTTATATGATGGAAAAACTGTTCTATTTATTTTGTATTTTATGCTTCGGGCGTTGACTTCTAAGGCCCTAACTGTTTGATCTGGTGGAGCAACGCCCTAGAGTGAAGCCTAGGCTGCCCGGAACGTAGAAATGACCATAACCTTCACACAGGTTGCAATTATTCGTTTTATACGGTGTAAAGGCTGTTGTATTTATTTTGTATTTTATTCTTCTGGTGTTGACTTCTTAGGCCCTAACTATTCGATCTGGTGGAACAACGCCCTAGGGTGAAGCCTAGGTTGCCCGGAAAGCAGAAATGGCCATAACTTTCATACTGGTTGCAATTATTCCTTTTATACGATGGAAAAACTGTTCTATTTATTTTGTATTTCATGCTTCGGGCGTTGACTTCTAAGGCCCTAACTGTTTGATCTGGTGGAGCAACGCCTTAGAGTGAAGGCTAGGTTGCCCGCAACGTAGAAATGACCATAACTTTTACACTGGTAGCAATTATTCGTTTTATACAATGGAAAAACTGTTCTATTTATTTTGTATTTTATGCTTCGGGCGTTGACTTCTAAGGCCCTAACTGTTTGATCTGGTGGAGCAACGCCCTAGAGTGTAGCCTAGGTTGCCCGGAACGTAGAAATGACCATAACCTTCACACAGGTTGCAATTATTCGTTTTATACGGTGTAAAGGCTGTTGTATTTATTTTGTATTTTATTCTTCTGGTGTTGACTTCTTAGGCCCTAACTATTCGATCTGGTGGAACAACGCCGTAGAGTGAAGCCTAGGTTGCCCGGAACGTAGAAATGACCATTACTTTCACACTGTTTGCAATTATTCCTTTTATACGATGGAAAAGCTGCTGAATTTATATCGTATTTTATGCTTCTGGCGTTGAATTCTAAGGACCTAACTATTCGATCTGGTGGAGCAACGCCCTCGAGTGAAGCCTAGGTTGCTCGGAATGTAGAAATGACCATAACTTTCACACTGGTTGCAATTATTCGTTTTATACGATGGAAAAACTGTTGTATTTAAAATGTATTTTATGATTCTGGCGTTCACTTCTTAGGCCCTAACTATTCGATCTGGTGGAACAACGCCCTAGGGTGAAGCCTAGGTTGCCCGGAACGTAGAAATGACCATAACTTTTACACTGCTAGCAATTATTCGATTTATACAATGGAAAAACTGTTCTTTTTATTTTGTATTTTGTGCTTCGGGCGTTGACTTCTAAGGCCGTAGCTATTAGATGTGGTGGAGCAACGCCCTAGGGTGACGCCTAGGTTGCCCGGAACGTAGAAATGACCATTACTTTCACAATGTCTGCAATTATTCATTTTATACGATGGAAAAACTGTTGTACTTATATTGTATTTTATCCTTCTGGCGTTGAATTCTAAGTCCCTAGCCATTCGATCTGGTGGAGCAACGACCTAGGGTGAAACCTAGGTTACCCGGAACGTAGAAATGACCAGTACTTTCACATTGGTTACAGTTATTCGTCTTATACAATGGAAAAACTGTTCTATTTATTTTGCATTTTATGCTTCGGGCGTTGACTTCTAAGGCCCTAACTGTTCGATCTGGTGGAGCAACGCCCTAGAGTGAAGCCTAGGTTGCCCGGAATGTAGAAATGACCATAACTTTCACACTGGTTGCTATTATTCGTTTTATACGATGGAAAAGCTGTTGTACTTATATTGTAATTTATGCTTCTGGCGTTGACTTCTTAGGCCCTACCTATTTGATCTGGTGGAGCACCGCCCTAGAGTGAAGCCTAGGTTGCCCGGAACGTAGAACATACCATTACCTTCACACTGGTTGCAATTATTCCTGTTATACGATGGAAAAACTGTTGCACCTTTATTGTATTTTATGCTTCTGGCGTTGACTCCATAGGCCCCAACTATTCGATCTGGTGGAACAACGTCCTAGAGTGAAGCCTAGGTTGACCGGAACGTAGAAATGACCATAACTTTCACTCTGGTTACCATTATTCGTTTTATACGATGGAAAAGTTGTTGTATTTATATCGTATTTTATGCTTCTTGCGTTGACTTCTAAGGCCCCAACTAGTCGATCTGGTGGAGCAACGCCCTAGAGTGAAGCCTAGGTTGCCGGAACGTAGAAATGACCAGTACCTTCACAATGTTAGCAATTATTCATTTTATACGATAGAAGAACTGTTGTACATATATTGTATTTTATCCTTCTGTCGTTGAATTCTAAGTCCCTAGCTATTCGACCTATTGGAGCGACGCCCTAGAGTGAAACCTAGGTTGTCGGGAACGTAGAAATGACCATCACTTTCAAACTGGTTGGAATCACTCCTGTTATACGATGGAATAACTGTTGTACTTTTATTGCATTTTATGCATCTGGCGTTGACTTCTTAGGCCCTAGCTATTCGATCTATTGGAGCGACGCCCTAGAGTGAAACCTAGGTTGCCGGGAACGTAGAAATGACCATCACTTTCAAACTGGTTGGAATCATTCCTGTTATACGATGGAAAAACTGTTGTACTTTTATTGCATTTTATGCTTCTGGTGTCGACTTTTTAGGCCCTAAATAATCGAGCTGGTGGAGCAACGCCCTAGAGTGAAACCTAGGATCCCCGGAACGTAGAAATGACCATTACTTTCACACTGTTTGCAATTATTCGTTTTATACGATGGGAAAGCCGTTGTATTTATATTGTATTTTATGCTTCTGGCGTTGACTTCTAAGGCCGTAGCTATTAGATGTGGTGGAGCAAGCCCTAGGGTGACGCCTAGGTTGCCCGAAACGTAGAAATGACCATTACTTTCACTATGTCTGCAATTATTCATTTTATACGATGGAAAAACTGTTGTACATATATTGTATTTTATCCTTCTGGCGTTGAATTCTAAGTCCCTAGCTATTCGATCTGGTGGAGCAACGACCTAGTGTGAAACCTAGGTTACCCGGAACGTAGAAATGACCAGTACTTTCACATTGGTTACAGTTATTCGTTTTATACAATGGAAAAACTGTTCTATTTATTTTGCATTTTATGCTTCGGGCGTTGACTTCTAAGGCCCTAACTATTCGATCTGGTGGAGCAACGCCTTAGAGTGAAGGCTAGGTTGCCCGGAACGTAGAAATGACCATAACTTTTACACTGGTAGCAATTATTCGTTTGATACAATGGAAAAACTGTTCTTTTTATTTTGTATTTTATGCTTCGGGCGTTGACTTCTAAGGCCCTAACTGGTTGATCTGGTGGAACAACGCCCTAGAGTGAAGCCCAGGTTGCCCGGAACGTAGAAATGACTATTACTTTCACACTGTTTGCAATTATTCCTTTTATACGATGCAAAAGCTGTTGTATTTATATCGTATTTTATGCTTCGGGCGTTGACTTCTAAGGCCCTAACTATTCAATCTGTAGGAGCAACGCCCTAGAGTGAAGCCTAGGTTGCTCGGAATGTAGAAATGACCATAACTTTCACACTGGTTGCAATTATTCGTTTTCTACGATGGAAAAACTGTTGTATTTATATAGTATTTTATGCTTCTGGCGTTCACTCCTTAGGGCCTAACTATTCGATCTGATGGAACAATGCCCTAGGGTGAAGCCTAGGTTGCTCGGAACGTAGAAATGACCACTACTTTCACACTGTTTGCAATAACTCATTTTATACGATGGAAAAGCTGTTGTATTTATATCGAATTTTATGCTTCTGGCGTTGACTTCTAAGGACCTAACTATTCGATCTGGTGGAGCAACGCCCTACAGTGATGCCTAGGTTGCCCGGAACGTAGATATGACCATAACCTTCACACTGGTTGCAAATTATTCCTGCAATACGATGGAAAAACTGTTGTATTTTTATTGCATTTTATGCTTCGGGCATTGTCTTCTAAGGCCCTAACTATTCGATCAGGTGGAGCAACGCCCTAGAGTGAAGCCTAGGTTGCTCGAAATGTAGAAATGACCATAACTTTCACACTGGTTGCAATTATTCGTTTTATACGATGGAAAAGCTGTTGTATTTACATCGTATTTTATGCTTCTGGCGTTGACTTCTTAGGCCCTAACTATTCCATCTGGTGGAACAACGCCCTAGGGTAAAGCCAAGATTGCGCGGAACGTAGAAATGACCATAACTTTCACGCTGGTTGCTATCATTCGTTTTATATGATGGAAAAACTGTTGTATTTATATTGTATTTTATGCTTCGGGCGTTGACTTCTTAGGCCCTAACACTTCAATCTGGTGGAGCAACGCCCTACAGTGAGGCCTAGGTTGCCCGGAACGTAGATATGACCATAACCTTCAAACAGGTTGCAATTATTCGTTTTATACGGTGTAAAGGCTGTTGTATTTATTTTGTATTTTATTCTTCTGGTGTTGACTTCTTAGGCCCTAACTATTCGATCTGGTGGAACAACGCCGTAGAGTGAAGCCTAGGTTGCTCGGAATGTAGAAATGACCATAACTTTCACACTGGTTGCAATTATTCGTTTTATACGATGGAAAAACTGTTGTATTTATACTGTATTTTATGCTTCTGGCGTTCACTTCTTAGGCCCTAGCTATTCGACCTGGTGGAACAACGCCCTAGGGTGAAGCCTATGTTTCCCGGAACGTAGAAATGGCCATATCTTTTACACTGGTAGCAATTATTCGTTTCATACAATGGAAAAACTGTTCTATTTATTTTGTATTTTATGCTTCGGGCGTTGACTTCTAAGGGCCTAACTGTTGGATCTGGTGGAGCAACGCCCTAGAGTGAAGCCTAGGTTGCCCGGAACGTAGAAATGACAATTACTTTCACACTGCTTGCAATTATTCCTTTTATACGATGCAAATGCTGTTGTATTTATATCGTATTTTATGCTGCTGGCGTTGACTTCTAAGGCCCTAACTGTTTGTTCTGGTGGAGCAACGCCCTAGAGTGAAGCCTAGGTTGCCCGGAACGTAGGAATGACCATTACTTTCACACTGTTTGCAATTATTCCTTTTATACGATGGAAAAACTGTTCTATTTATTTTGTATTTCATGCTTCGGGCGTTGACTTCTAAGGCCCTAACTGTTTGATCTGGTGGAGCAACGCCTTAGAGTGAAGGCTAGGTTGCCCGCAACGTAGAAATGACCATAACTTTTACACTGGTAGCAATTATTCGTTTTATACAATGGAAAAACTGTTCTATTTATTTTGTATTTTATGCTTCGGGCGTTGACTTCTAAGGCCCTAACTGATTGATCTGGTGGAGCAACGCCCTAGAGTGAAGCCTAGGTTGCCCGGAACGTAGAAATGACCATAACCTTCACACAGGTTGCAATTATTCGTTTTATACGGTGTAAAGGCTGTTGTATTTATTTTGTATTTTATTCTTCTGGTGTTGACTTCTTAGGCCCTAACTATTCGATCTGGTGGAACAACGCCGTAGAGTGAAGCCTAGGTTGCCCGGAACGTAGAAATGACCATTACTTTCACACTGTTTGCAATTATTCCTTTTATACGATGGAAAAGCTGCTGAATTTATATCGTATTTTATGCATCTGGCGTTGACTTCTTAGGCCCTAGCTATTCGATCTATTGGAGCGACGCCCTAGAGTGAAACCTAGGTTGCCGGGAACGTAGAAATGACCATCACTTTCAAACTGGTTGGAATCATTCCTGTTATACGATGGAAAAACTGTTGTACTTTTATTGCATTTTATGCTTCTGGTGTCGACTTTTTAGGCCCTAAATAATCGAGCTGGTGGAGCAACGCCCTAGAGTGAAACCTAGGATCCCCGGAACGTAGAAATGACCATTACTTTCACACTGTTTGCAATTATTCGTTTTATACGATGGGAAAGCCGTTGTATTTATATTGTATTTTATGCTTCTGGCGTTGACTTCTAAGGCCGTAGCTATTAGATGTGGTGGAGCAAGCCCTAGGGTGACGCCTAGGTTGCCCGAAACGTAGAAATGACCATTACTTTCACTATGTCTGCAATTATTCATTTTATACGATGGAAAAACTGTTGTACATATATTGTATTTTATCCTTCTGGCGTTGAATTCTAAGTCCCTAGCTGTTCGATCTGGTGGAGCAACGACCTAGGGTGAAACCTAGGTTACCCGGAACGTAGAAATGACCAGTACTTTCACATTGGTTACAGTTATTCGTTTTATACAATGGAAAAACTGTTCTATTTATTTTGCATTTTATGCTTCGGGCGTTGACTTCTAAGGCCCTAACTATTCGATCTGGTGGAGCAACGCCTTAGAGTGAAGGCTAGGTTGCCCGGAACGTAGAAATGACCATAACTTTTACACTGGTAGCAATTATTCGTTTGATACAATGGAAAACTGTTCTTTTTATTTTGTATTTTATGCTTCGGGCGTTGACTTCTAAGGCCCTAACTGGTTGATCTGGTGGAACAACGCCCTAGAGTGAAGCCCAGGTTGCCCGGAACGTAGAAATGACTATTACTTTCACACTGTTTGCAATTATTCCTTTTATACGATGCAAAAGCTGTTGTATTTATATCGTATTTTATGCTTCGGGCGTTGACTTCTAAGGCCCTAACTATTCAATCTGTTGGAGCAACGCCCTAGAGTGAAGCCTAGGTTGCTCGGAATGTAGAAATGACCATAACTTTCACACTGGTTGCAATTATTCGTTTTCTACGATGGAAAAACTGTTGTATTTATATAGTATTTTATGCTTCTGGCGTTCACTCCTTAGGGCCTAACTATTCGATCTGATGGAACAATGCCCTAGGGTGAAGCCTAGGTTGCTCGGAACGTAGAAATGACCACTACTTTCACACTGTTTGCAATAACTCATTTTATACGATGGAAAAGCTGTTGTATTTATATCGAATTTTATGCTTCTGGCGTTGACTTCTAAGGACCTAACTATTCGATCTGGTGGAGCAACGCCCTACAGTGATGCCTAGGTTGCCCGGAACGTAGATATGACCATAACCTTCACACTGGTTGCAAATTATTCCTGCAATACGATGGAAAAGCTGTTGTATTTTTATTGCATTTTATGCTTCGGGCATTGTCTTCTAAGGCCCTAACTATTCGATCAGGTGGAGCAACGCCCTAGAGTGAAGCCTAGGTTGCTCGAAATGTAGAAATGACCATAACTTTCACACTGGTTGCAATTATTTGTTTTATACGATGGAAAAGCAGTTGTATTTATATCGTATTTTATGCTTCTGGCGTTGACTTCTTAGGCCCTAACTATTCCATCTGGTGGAACAACGCCCTAGGGTGAAGCCTAGGTTGCCCGGAAAGCAGAAATGGCCATAACTTTCATACTGGTTGCAATTATTCGTTTTAAATGGTGGAAAAACTGTTGTATTTATATTGTATTTTATGCTTCTGGCGTTGACTTCTAAGGCCCTAACTATTCGATCAGGTGGAGCAACGCCCTATAGTGAAGCCTAGGTTGCTCGAAATGTAGAAATGACCATAACTTTCACACTGGTTGCAATTATTCGTTTTATACGATGGAAAAGCTGTTGTATTTACATCGTATTTTATGCTTCTGGCGTTGACTTCTTAGGCCCTAACTATTCCATCTGGTGGAACAACGCCCTAGGGTAAAGCCAAGATTGCGCGGAACGTAGAAATGACCATAACTTTCACGCTGGTTGCTATCATTCGTTTTATATGATGGAAAAACTGTTGTATTTATATTGTATTTTATGCTTCGGGCGTTGACTTCTTAGGCCCTAACACTTCAATCTGGTGGAGCAACGCCCTACAGTGAGGCCTAGGTTGCCCGGAACGTAGATATGACCATAACCTTCACACAGGTTGCAATTATTCGTTTTATACGGTGTAAAGGCTGTTGTATTTATTTTGTATTTTATGCTTCGGGCGTTGACTTCTAAGGCCCTAACTGTTTGATCTGGTGGAGCAACGCCCTAGAGTGAAGCCTAGGTTGCCCGGAACGTAGAAATGACCATAACCTTCACACAGGTTGCAATTATTCGTTTTATACGGTGTAAAGGCTGTTGTATTTATTTTGTATTTTATTCTTCTGGTGTTGACTTCTTAGGCCCTAACTATTCGATCTGGTGGAACAACGCCCTAGGGTGAAGCCTAGGTTGCCCGGAAAGCAGAAATGGCCATAACTTTCATACTGGTTGCAATTATTCCTTTTATACGATGGAAAAACTGTTCTATTTATTTTGTATTTCATGCTTCGGGCGTTGACTTCTAAGGCCCTAACTGTTTGATCTGGTGGAGCAACGCCTTAGAGTGAAGGCTAGGTTGCCCGCAACGTAGAAATGACCATAACTTTTACACTGGTAGCAATTATTCGTTTTATACAATGGAAAAACTGTTCTATTTATTTTGTATTTTATGCTTCGGGCGTTGACTTCTAAGGCCCTAACTGTTTGATCTGGTGGAGCAACGCCCTAGAGTGTAGCCTAGGTTGCCCGGAACGTAGAAATGACCATAACCTTCACACAGGTTGCAATTATTCGTTTTATACGGTGTAAAGGCTGTTGTATTTATTTTGTATTTTATTCTTCTGGTGTTGACTTCTTAGGCCCTAACTATTCGATCTGGTGGAACAACGCCGTAGAGTGAAGCCTAGGTTGCCCGGAACGTAGAAATGACCATTACTTTCACACTGTTTGCAATTATTCCTTTTATACGATGGAAAAGCTGCTGAATTTATATCGTATTTTATGCTTCTGGCGTTGAATTCTAAGGACCTAACTATTCGATCTGGTGGAGCAACGCCCTCGAGTGAAGCCTAGGTTGCTCGGAATGTAGAAATGACCATAACTTTCACACTGGTTGCAATTATTCGTTTTATACGATGGAAAAACTGTTGTATTTAAAATGTATTTTATGATTCTGGCGTTCACTTCTTAGGCCCTAACTATTCGATCTGGTGGAACAACGCCCTAGGGTGAAGCCTAGGTTGCCCGGAACGTAGAAATGACCATAACTTTTACACTGCTAGCAATTATTCGATTTATACAATGGAAAAACTGTTCTTTTTATTTTGTATTTTGTGCTTCGGGCGTTGACTTCTAAGGCCGTAGCTATTAGATGTGGTGGAGCAACGCCCTAGGGTGACGCCTAGGTTGCCCGGAACGTAGAAATGACCATTACTTTCACAATGTCTGCAATTATTCATTTTATACGATGGAAAAACTGTTGTACTTATATTGTATTTTATCCTTCTGGCGTTGAATTCTAAGTCCCTAGCCATTCGATCTGGTGGAGCAACGACCTAGGGTGAAACCTAGGTTACCCGGAACGTAGAAATGACCAGTACTTTCACATTGGTTACAGTTATTCGTCTTATACAATGGAAAAACTGTTCTATTTATTTTGCATTTTATGCTTCGGGCGTTGACTTCTAAGGCCCTAACTGTTCGATCTGGTGGAGCAACGCCCTAGAGTGAAGCCTAGGTTGCCCGGAATGTAGAAATGACCATAACTTTCACACTGGTTGCTATTATTCGTTTTATACGATGGAAAAGCTGTTGTACTTATATTGTAATTTATGCTTCTGGCGTTGACTTCTTAGGCCCTACCTATTTGATCTGGTGGAGCACCGCCCTAGAGTGAAGCCTAGGTTGCCCGGAACGTAGAACATACCATTACCTTCACACTGGTTGCAATTATTCCTGTTATACGATGGAAAAACTGTTGCACCTTTATTGTATTTTATGCTTCTGGCGTTGACTCCATAGGCCCCAACTATTCGATCTGGTGGAACAACGTCCTAGAGTGAAGCCTAGGTTGACCGGAACGTAGAAATGACCATAACTTTCACTCTGGTTACCATTATTCGTTTTATACGATGGAAAAGTTGTTGTATTTATATCGTATTTTATGCTTCTGGCGTTGACTTCTAAGGCCCCAACTAGTCGATCTGGTGGAGCAACGCCCTAGAGTGAAGCCTAGGTTGCCGGAACGTAGAAATGACCAGTACCTTCACAATGTTAGCAATTATTCATTTTATACGATAGAAGAACTGTTGTACATATATTGTATTTTATCCTTCTGTCGTTGAATTCTAAGTCCCTAGCTATTCGACCTATTGGAGCGACGCCCTAGAGTGAAACCTAGGTTGTCGGGAACGTAGAAATGACCATCACTTTCAAACTGGTTGGAATCATTCCTGTTATACGATGGAAAAACTGTTGTACTTTTATGGCATTTTATGCATCTGGCGTTGACTTCTTAGGCCCTAGCTATTCGATCTATTGGAGCGACGCCCTAGAGTGAAACCTAGGTTGCCGGGAACGTAGAAATGACCATCACTTTCAAACTGGTTGGAATCATTCCTGTTATACGATGGAAAAACTGTTGTACTTTTATTGCATTTTATGCTTCTGGTGTCGACTTTTTAGGCCCTAAATAATCGAGCTGGTGGAGCAACGCCCTAGAGTGAAACCTAGGATCCCCGGAACGTAGAAATGACCATTACTTTCACACTGTTTGCAATTATTCGTTTTATACGATGGGAAAGCCGTTGTATTTATATTGTATTTTATGCTTCTGGCGTTGACTTCTAAGGCCGTAGCTATTAGATGTGGTGGAGCAAGCCCTAGGGTGACGCCTAGGTTGCCCGAAACGTAGAAATGACCATTACTTTCACTATGTCTGCAATTATTCATTTTATACGATGGAAAAACTGTTGTACATATATTGTATTTTATCCTTCTGGCGTTGAATTCTAAGTCCCTAGCTATTCGATCTGGTGGAGCAACGACCTAGGGTGAAACCTAGGTTACCCGGAACGTAGAAATGACCAGTACTTTCACATTGGTTACAGTTATTCGTTTTATACAATGGAAAAACTGTTCTATTTATTTTGCATTTTATGCTTCGGGCGTTGACTTCTAAGGCCCTAACTATTCGATCTGGTGGAGCAACGCCTTAGAGTGAAGGCTAGGTTGCCCGGAACGTAGAAATGACCATAACTTTTACACTGGTAGCAATTATTCGTTTGATACAATGGAAAAACTGTTCTTTTTATTTTGTATTTTATGCTTCGGGCGTTGACTTCTAAGGCCCTAACTGGTTGATCTGGTGGAACAACGCCCTAGAGTGAAGCCCAGGTTGCCCGGAACGTAGAAATGACTATTACTTTCACACTGTTTGCAATTATTCCTTTTATACGATGCAAAAGCTGTTGTATTTATATCGTATTTTATGCTTCGGGCGTTGACTTCTAAGGCCCTAACTATTCAATCTGTAGGAGCAACGCCCTAGAGTGAAGCCTAGGTTGCTCGGAATGTAGAAATGACCATAACTTTCACACTGGTTGCAATTATTCGTTTTCTACGATGGAAAAACTGTTGTATTTATATAGTATTTTATGCTTCTGGCGTTCACTCCTTAGGGCCTAACTATTCGATCTGATGGAACAATGCCCTAGGGTGAAGCCTAGGTTGCTCGGAACGTAGAAATGACCACTACTTTCACACTGTTTGCAATAACTCATTTTATACGATGGAAAAGCTGTTGTATTTATATCGAATTTTATGCTTCTGGCGTTGACTTCTAAGGACCTAACTATTCGATCTGGTGGAGCAACGCCCTACAGTGATGCCTAGGTTGCCCGGAACGTAGATATGACCATAACCTTCACACTGGTTGCAAATTATTCCTGCAATACGATGGAAAAACTGTTGTATTTTTATTGCATTTTATGCTTCGGGCATTGTCTTCTAAGGCCCTAACTATTCGATCAGGTGGAGCAACGCCCTAGAGTGAAGCCTAGGTTGCTCGAAATGTAGAAATGACCATAACTTTCACACTGGTTGCAATTATTTGTTTTATACGATGGAAAAGCAGTTGTATTTATATCGTATTTTATGCTTCTGGCGTTGACTTCTTAGGCCCTAACTATTCCATCTGGTGGAACAACGCCCTAGGGTGAAGCCTAGGTTGCCCGGAAAGCAGAAATGGCCATAACTTTCATACTGGTTGCAATTATTCGTTTTAAATGGTGGAAAAACTGTTGTATTTATATTGTATTTTATGCTTCTGGCGTTGACTTCTAAGGCCCTAACTATTCGATCAGGTGGAGCAACGCCCTAGAGTGAAGCCTAGGTTGCTCGAAATGTAGAAATGACCATAACTTTCACACTGGTTGCAATTATTCGTTTTATACGATGGAAAAGCTGTTGTATTTACATCGTATTTTATGCTTCTGGCGTTGACTTCTTAGGCCCTAACTATTCCATCTGGTGGAACAACGCCCTAGGGTAAAGCCAAGATTGCGCGGAACGTAGAAATGACCATAACTTTCACGCTGGTTGCTATCATTCGTTTTATATGATGGAAAAACTGTTGTATTTATATTGTATTTTATGCTTCGGGCGTTGACTTCTTAGGCCCTAACACTTCAATCTGGTGGAGCAACGCCCTACAGTGAGGCCTAGGTTGCCCGGAACGTAGATATGACCATAACCTTCACACAGGTTGCAATTATTCGTTTTATACGGTGTAAAGGCTGTTGTACTTATTTTGTATTTTATTCTTCTGGTGTTGACTTCTTAGGCCCTAACTATTCGATCTGGTGGAACAACGCCGTAGAGTGAAGCCTAGGTTGCTCGGAATGTAGAAATGACCATAACTTTCACACTGGTTGCAATTATTCGTTTTATACGATGGAAAAACTGTTGTATTTATACTGTATTTTATGCTTCTGGCGTTCACTTCTTAGGCCCTAGCTATTCGACCTGGTGGAACAACGCCCTAGGGTGAAGCCTATGTTTCCCGGAACGTAGAAATGGCCATATCTTTTACACTGGTAGCAATTATTCGTTTCATACAATGGAAAAACTGTTCTATTTATTTTGTATTTTATGCTTCGGGCGTTGACTTCTAAGGGCCTAACTGTTGGATCTGGTGGAGCAACGCCCTAGAGTGAAGCCTAGGTTGCCCGGAACGTAGAAATGACAATTACTTTCACACTGCTTGCAATTATTCCTTTTATACGATGCAAATGCTGTTGTATTTATATCGTATTTTATGCTGCTGGCGTTGACTTCTAAGGCCCTAACTGTTTGTTCTGGTGGAGCAACGCCCTAGAGTGAAGCCTAGGTTGCCCGGAACGTAGGAATGACCATTACTTTCACACTGTTTGCAATTATTCCTTTTATACGATGGAAAAACTGTTCTATTTATTTTGTATTTCATGCTTCGGGCGTTGACTTCTAAGGCCCTAACTGTTTGATCTGGTGGAGCAACGCCTTAGAGTGAAGGCTAGGTTGCCCGCAACGTAGAAATGACCATAACTTTTACACTGGTAGCAATTATTCGTTTTATACAATGGAAAAACTGTTCTATTTATTTTGTATTTTATGCTTCGGGCGTTGACTTCTAAGGCCCTAACTGTTTGATCTGGTGGAGCAACGCCCTAGAGTGAAGCCTAGGTTGCCCGGAACGTAGAAATGACCATAACCTTCACACAGGTTGCAATTATTCGTTTTATACGGTGTAAAGGCTGTTGTATTTATTTTGTATTTTATTCTTCTGGTGTTGACTTCTTAGGCCCTAACTATTCGATCTGGTGGAACAACGCCGTAGAGTGAAGCCTAGGTTGCCCGGAACGTAGAAATGACCATTACTTTCACACTGTTTGCAATTATTCCTTTTATACGATGGAAAAGCTGCTGAATTTATATCGTATTTTATGCATCTGGCGTTGACTTCTTAGGCCCTAGCTATTCGATCTATTGGAGCGACGCCCTAGAGTGAAACCTAGGTTGCCGGGAACGTAGAAATGACCATCACTTTCAAACTGGTTGGAATCATTCCTGTTATACGATGGAAAAACTGTTGTACTTTTATTGCATTTTATGCTTCTGGTGTCGACTTTTTAGGCCCTAAATAATCGAGCTGGTGGAGCAACGCCCTAGAGTGAAACCTAGGATCCCCGGAACGTAGAAATGACCATTACTTTCACACTGTTTGCAATTATTCGTTTTATACGATGGGAAAGCCGTTGTATTTATATTGTATTTTATGCTTCTGGCGTTGACTTCTAAGGCCGTAGCTATTAGATGTGGTGGAGCAAGCCCTAGGGTGACGCCTAGGTTGCCCGAAACGTAGAAATGACCATTACTTTCACTATGTCTGCAATTATTCATTTTATACGATGGAAAAACTGTTGTACATATATTGTATTTTATCCTTCTGGCGTTGAATTCTAAGTCCCTAGCTATTCGATCTGGTGGAGCAACGACCTAGGGTGAAACCTAGGTTACCCGGAACGTAGAAATGACCAGTACTTTCACATTGGTTACAGTTATTCGTTTTATACAATGGAAAAACTGTTCTATTTATTTTGCATTTTATGCTTCGGGCGTTGACTTCTAAGGCCCTAACTATTCGATCTGGTGGAGCAACGCCTTAGAGTGAAGGCTAGGTTGCCCGGAACGTAGAAATGACCATAACTTTTACACTGGTAGCAATTATTCGTTTGATACAATGGAAAACTGTTCTTTTTATTTTGTATTTTATGCTTCGGGCGTTGACTTCTAAGGCCCTAACTGGTTGATCTGGTGGAACAACGCCCTAGAGTGAAGCCCAGGTTGCCCGGAACGTAGAAATGACTATTACTTTCACACTGTTTGCAATTATTCCTTTTATACGATGCAAAAGCTGTTGTATTTATATCGTATTTTATGCTTCGGGCGTTGACTTCTAAGGCCCTAACTATTCAATCTGTTGGAGCAACGCCCTAGAGTGAAGCCTAGGTTGCTCGGAATGTAGAAATGACCATAACTTTCACACTGGTTGCAATTATTCGTTTTCTACGATGGAAAAACTGTTGTATTTATATAGTATTTTATGCTTCTGGCGTTCACTCCTTAGGGCCTAACTATTCGATCTGATGGAACAATGCCCTAGGGTGAAGCCTAGGTTGCTCGGAACGTAGAAATGACCACTACTTTCACACTGTTTGCAATAACTCATTTTATACGATGGAAAAGCTGTTGTATTTATATCGAATTTTATGCTTCTGGCGTTGACTTCTAAGGACCTAACTATTCGATCTGGTGGAGCAACGCCCTACAGTGATGCCTAGGTTGCCCGGAACGTAGATATGACCATAACCTTCACACTGGTTGCAAATTATTCCTGCAATACGATGGAAAAACTGTTGTATTTTTATTGCATTTTATGCTTCGGGCATTGTCTTCTAAGGCCCTAACTATTCGATCAGGTGGAGCAACGCCCTAGAGTGAAGCCTAGGTTGCTCGAAATGTAGAAATGACCATAACTTTCACACTGGTTGCAATTATTTGTTTTATACGATGGAAAAGCAGTTGTATTTATATCGTATTTTATGCTTCTGGCGTTGACTTCTTAGGCCCTAACTATTCCATCTGGTGGAACAACGCCCTAGGGTGAAGCCTAGGTTGCCCGGAAAGCAGAAATGGCCATAACTTTCATACTGGTTGCAATTATTCGTTTTAAATGGTGGAAAAACTGTTGTATTTATATTGTATTTTATGCTTCTGGCGTTGACTTCTAAGGCCCTAACTATTCGATCAGGTGGAGCAACGCCCTAGAGTGAAGCCTAGGTTGCTCGAAATGTAGAAATGACCATAACTTTCACACTGGTTGCAATTATTCGTTTTATACGATGGAAAAGCTGTTGTATTTACATCGTATTTTATGCTTCTGGCGTTGACTTCTTAGGCCCTAACTATTCCATCTGGTGGAACAACGCCCTAGGGTAAAGCCAAGATTGCGCGGAACGTAGAAATGACCATAACTTTCACGCTGGTTGCTATCATTCGTTTTATATGATGGAAAAACTGTTGTATTTATATTGTATTTTATGCTTCGGGCGTTGACTTCTTAGGCCCTAACACTTCAATCTGGTGGAGCAACGCCCTACAGTGAGGCCTAGGTTGCCCGGAACGTAGATATGACCATAACCTTCACACAGGTTGCAATTATTCGTTTTATACGGTGTAAAGGCTGTTGTATTTATTTTGTATTTTATTCTTCTGGTGTTGACTTCTTAGGCCCTAACTATTCGATCTGGTGGAACAACGCCGTAGAGTGAAGCCTAGGTTGCTCGGAATGTAGAAATGACCATAACTTTCACACTGGTTGCAATTATTCGTTTTATACGATGGAAAAACTGTTGTATTTATACTGTATTTTATGCTTCTGGCGTTCACTTCTTAGGCCCTAGCTATTCGACCTGGTGGAACAACGCCCTAGGGTGAAGCCTATGTTTCCCGGAACGTAGAAATGGCCATATCTTTTACACTGGTAGCAATTATTCGTTTCATACAATGGAAAAACTGTTCTATTTATTTTGTATTTTATGCTTCGGGCGTTGACTTCTAAGGGCCTAACTGTTGGATCTGGTGGAGCAACGCCCTAGAGTGAAGCCTAGGTTGCCCGGAACGTAGAAATGACAATTACTTTCACACTGCTTGCAATTATTCCTTTTATACGATGCAAATGCTGTTGTATTTATATCGTATTTTATGCTGCTGGCGTTGACTTCTAAGGCCCTAACTGTTTGTTCTGGTGGAGCAACGCCCTAGAGTGAAGCCTAGGTTGCCCGGAACGTAGGAATGACCATTACTTTCACACTGTTTGCAATTATTCCTTTTATACGATGGAAAAACTGTTCTATTTATTTTGTATTTCATGCTTCGGGCGTTGACTTCTAAGGCCCTAACTGTTTGATCTGGTGGAGCAACGCCTTAGAGTGAAGGCTAGGTTGCCCGCAACGTAGAAATGACCATAACTTTTACACTGGTAGCAATTATTCGTTTTATACAATGGAAAAACTGTTCTATTTATTTTGTATTTTATGCTTCGGGCGTTGACTTCTAAGGCCCTAACTGTTTGATCTGGTGGAGCAACGCCCTAGAGTGAAGCCTAGGTTGCCCGGAACGTAGAAATGACCATAACCTTCACACAGGTTGCAATTATTCGTTTTATACGGTGTAAAGGCTGTTGTATTTATTTTGTATTTTATTCTTCTGGTGTTGACTTCTTAGGCCCTAACTATTCGATCTGGTGGAACAACGCCGTAGAGTGAAGCCTAGGTTGCCCGGAACGTAGAAATGACCATTACTTTCACACTGTTTGCAATTATTCCTTTTATACGATGGAAAAACTGTTGTATTTTTATTGCATTTTATGCTTCGGGCGTTGACTTCTAAGACCCTAACTATTCAATCTGTTGGAGCAGCGCCCTAGAGTGAAGCCTAGGTTGCCCGGACCGTAGAAATGACCATAACTTTTACACTGGTAGCAATTATTCGTTTTATACAATGGAAAAACTGTTGTATTTATATTGTATTTTATGCTTCTGGCGTTGACTTCTTAGGCCCTAACTATTCGATCTGGTGGAGCAATGCCTCAGAGTTAAGTCTAGGATGCCCAAAACGCCGAAATGATCATTACTTTCACGCTTGTTGCAATTATTCCTGTTATACGATGAAAAGACCGTTGTATTTTTATCGTATTTTATGCTTCAGGCGTAGGCTTCTAAGGCCGTAGCTACTCGATATGGTGGAGCACCACCCTTGAGTGAAGCCTAGGTTGCTCGGAATATAGAAATGACCATAACTTTCACACTGGTTGCAATTATTCGTTTTCTACGATGGAAAAACTGTTGTATTTATATTGTATTTTATGCTTCTGGCGTTCACTTCTTAGGGCCTAACTATTCGATCTGGTGGAGCAACGTCCTAGAGTGAAGCCTAGGTTGACCGGAACGTAGAAATGACCATAACTTTCACTCTGGTTACCATTATTCGTTTTATACGATGGAAAAGTTGTTGTATTTATATCGTATTTTATGCTTCTGGCGTTGACTTCTAAGGCCCCAACTAGTCGATCTGGTGGAGCAACGCCCTAGAGTGAAGCCTAGGTTGCCGGAACGTAGAAATGACCAGTACCTTCACAATGTTAGCAATTATTCATTTTATACGATGGAAAAACTGTTGTACATATATTGTATTTTATCCTTCTGTCGTTGAATTCTAAGTCCCTAGCTATTCGACCTATTGGAGCGACGCCCTAGAGTGAAACCTAGGTTGTCGGGAACGTAGAAATGACCATCACTTTCAAACTGGTTGGAATCATTCCTGTTATACGATGGAAAAACTGTTGTACTTTTATTGCATTTTATGCATCTGGCGTTGACTTCTTAGGCCCTAGCTATTCGATCTATTGGAGCGACGCCCTAGAGTGAAACCTAGGTTGCCGGGAACGTAGAAATGACCATCACTTTCAAACTGGTTGGAATCATTCCTGTTATACGATGGAAAAACTGTTGTACTTTTATTGCATTTTATGCTTCTGGTGTCGACTTCTTAGGCCCTAAATAATCGAGCTGGTGGAGCAACGCCCTAGAGTGAAACCTAGGATCCCCGGAACGTAGAAATAACCATTACTTTCACACTGTTTGCAATTATTCGTTTTATACGATGGGAAAGCCGTTGTATTTATATTGTATTTTATGCTTCTGGCGTTGACTTCTAAGGCCGTAGCTATTAGATGTGGTGGAGCAAGCCCTAGGGTGACGCCTAGGTTGCCCGAAACGTAGAAATGACCATTACTTTCACTATGTCTGCAATTATTCATTTTATACGATGGAAAAACTGTTGTACATATATTGTATTTTATCCTTCTGGCGTTGAATTCTAAGTCCCTAGCTATTCGATCTGGTGGAGCAACGACCTAGGGTGAAACCTAGGTTACCCGGAACGTAGAAATGACCAGTACTTTCACATTGGTTACAGTTATTCGTTTTATACAATGGAAAAACTGTTCTATTTATTTTGCATTTTATGCTTCGGGCGTTGACTTCTAAGGCCCTAACTATTCGATCTGGTGGAGCAACGCCTTAGAGTGAAGGCTAGGTTGCCCGGAACGTAGAAATGACCATAACTTTTACACTGGTAGCAATTATTCGTTTGATACAATGGAAAAACTGTTCTTTTTATTTTGTATTTTATGCTTCGGGCGTTGACTTCTAATGCCCTAACTGGTTGATCTGGTGGAACAACGCCCTAGAGTGAAGCCCAGGTTGCCCGGAACGTAGAAATGACTATTACTTTCACACTGTTTGCAATTATTCCTTTTATACGATGCAAAAGCTGTTGTATTTATATCGTATTTTATGCTTCGGGCGTTGACTTCTAAGGCCCTAACTATTCAATCTGTTGGAGCAACGCCCTAGAGTGAAGCCTAGGTTGCTCGGAATGTAGAAATGACCATAACTTTCACACTGGTTGCAATTATTCGTTTTCTACGATGGAAAAACTGTTGTATTTATATAGTATTTTATGCTTCTGGCGTTCACTCCTTAGGGCCTAACTATTCGATCTGATGGAACAATGCCCTAGGGTGAAGCCTAGGTTGCTCGGAACGTAGAAATGACCACTACTTTCACACTGTTTGCAATAACTCATTTTATACGATGGAAAAGCTGTTGTATTTATATCGAATTTTATGCTTCTGGCGTTGACTTCTAAGGACCTAACTATTCGATCTGGTGGAGCAACGCCCTACAGTGATGCCTAGGTTGCCCGGAACGTAGATATGACCATAACTTTTACACTGGTAGCAATTATTCGTTTTATACAATGGAAAAACTGTTGTATTTATCTTGTATTTTATGCTTCTGGCGTTGACTTCTTAGGCCCTAACTATTCGATCTGGTGGAGCAATGCCTCAGAGTTAAGTCTAGGATGCCCGAAACGCCGAAATGATCATTACTTTCACGCTTGTTGCAATTATTCCTGTTATACGATGAAAAGACCGTTGTATTTTTATTGTATTTTATGCTTCAGGCGTAGGCTTCTAAGGCCGTAGCTATTCGATATGGTGGAGCACCACCCTTGAGTGAAGCCTAGGTTGCTCGGAATATAGAAATGACCATAACTTTCACACTGGTTGCAATTATTCATTTTCTACGATGGAAAAACTGTTGTATTTATATTGTATTTTATGCTTCTGGCGTTCACTTCTTAGGGCCTAACTATTCGATCTGATGGAACAATGCCCTAGGGTGAAGCCTAGGTTGCCCGGAACGTAGAAATGACCATAACTTTTACACTGGTAGCAATTATTCGTTTTATACAATGGAAAAACTGTTCTATTTATTTTGTATTTTATGCTTCGGGCGTTGACTTCTAAGGCCCTAACTGTTTCATCTGGTGGAGCAACGCCCTAGAGTGAAGCCTAGGTTGCCCGGAACGTAGAAATGACCATTACTTTCACACTGTTTGCAATTATTCCTTTTATACGATGGAAAAACTGTTCTATTTATTTTGTATATTATGCTTCGGTCGTTGACTTCTTTGGCCCTAACAATTCGATCAGGTGGAGCAACGCCCTAGAGGGAAGCCTAGGTTGCCTGGAACGTAGAAATGACCATAACTTTCACACGGGTTGCAATTATTCGTTTTATACGATGGAAAATCTGTTGTATTTATATCGTATTTTATGCTTCTGGCGTTGACTTCTTAGGCCCTAACTATTCCATCTGGTGGAACAACGCCCTAGGGTGAACCCTAGGTTGCCCGGAACGTAGAAATGATCATAACTTTTACACTGGTAGCAATTATCCGTTTTATACAATGGAAAAGCTGTTCTATTTATTTTGTATTTTATGCTTCGGGTGTTGACTTCTAAGGCCCTAACTGTTTGATCTGGTGGAGCAACGCTCTACAGTGAAGCCTAGGTTGCCCGGAACGTAGAAATGACCATTACTTTCACACTGTTTGCAATTATTCCTTTTATACGATGGAAAAGCTGTTGTATTTATATCGTATTTTATGCTTCAGGCGTTGACTTCTTAGGCCCTAACTATTCGATCTGGTGGAGCAAAGCCCTAGGGTGATGCCTAGGTTGCCCGGAACGTAGAAATGACCATAACTTTTACACTGGTAGCAATCATTCGTTTTATACAATGGAAAAACTGTTCTATTTATTTTGTATTTTATGCTTCGGGCGTTGACTTCTAAGGCCCTAACTGTTGGATCTGGTGGAGCAACGCCCTAGAGTGAAGCCTAGGTTGCCCTGAACGTAGAAATGACCATAACTTTCACACTGGTTGCTATTATTCGTTTTATACGATGGAAAAACTGTTATATTTATATCGTATTTTATGCTTCTGGCGTTGACTTCTAAGGCCCTATCTATTCGATCTGGTAGAGCAACGCCCTAGAGTGAAGCCTAGGTTGCCCGGTACGTAGAAATGACCATCACTATCAAACTGGTTGCAATTATTTGTTTTATACGATGGAAAAGCAGTTGTATTTATATCGTATTTTATGCTTCTGGCGTTGACTTCTTAGGCCCTAACTATTCCATCTGGTGAAACAACGCCCTAGGGTGAAGCCTAGGTTGCCGGGAAAGCAGAAATGGCCATAACTTTCATACTGGTTGCAATTATTCGTTTTAAATGGTGGAAAAACTGTTGTATTTATATTGTATTTTATGCTTCTGGCGTTGACTTCTAAGGCCCTAACTATTCGATCAGGTGGAGCAACGCCCTAGAGTGAAGCCTAGGTTGCTCGAAATGTAGAAATGACCATAACTTTCACACTGGTTGCAATTATTCGTTTTATACGATGGAAAAGCTGTTGTATTTACATCGTATTTTATGCTTCTGGCGTTGAATTCTAAGGACCTAACTATTCGATCTGGTGGAGCAACGCCCTAGAGTGAAGCCTATGTTGCTCGGAATGTAGAAATGACCATAACTTTCACACTGGTTGCAATTATTCGTTTTATACGATGGAAAAACTGTTGTATTTAAAATGTATTTTATGCTTCTGGCGTTGAATTCTAAGGACCTAACTATTCGATCTGGTGGAGCAACGCCCTAGAGTGAAGCCTAGGTTGCTCGGAATGTAGAAATGACCATAACTTTCACACTGGTTGCAATTATTCGTTTTATACGATGGAAAAACTGTTGTATTTAAAATGTATTTTATGCTTCTGGCGTTCACTTCTTAGGCCCTAACACTTCGATCTGGTGGAGCAACGCCCTACAGTGAAGCCCAGGTTGCCCGGAACGTAGATATGACCATAACCTTCACACAGGTTGCAATTATTCGTTTTATACGGTGTAAAGGCTGTTGTATTTATTTTGTATTTTATTCTTCTGGTGTTGACTTCTTAGGCCCTAACTATTCGATCTGGTGGGACAACGCCGTAGAGTGAAGCCTAGGTTGCCCGGAACGTAGAAATGACCATTACTTTCACACTGTTTGCAATTATTCCTTTTATACGATGGAAAAGCTGCTGTATTTATATCGTATTTTATGCTTCTGGCGATGAATTCTAAGGACCTAACTATTCGATCTGGTGGAGCAACGCCCTAGAGTGAAGCCTAGGTTGCTCGGAATGTAGAAATGACCATAACTTTCACACTGGTTGCAATTATTCGTTTTATACGATGGAAAAACTGTTGTATTTAAAATGTATTTTATGCTTCTGGCGTTCACTTCTTAGGCCCTAACTATTCGATCTGGAGGAACAACGCCCTAGGGTGAAGCCTAGGTTGCCCGGAACGTAGAAATGACCATAACTCTTACACTGGTAGCAATTATTCGATTTATACAATGGAAAAACTGTTCTTTTTATTTTGTATTTTATGCTTCGGGTGTTGACTTCTAAGGCCCTAACTATTCAATCTGTTGGAGCAACGCCCTAGAGGGAAGTCTAGGTTGCCCGGAACGTAGATATGACCATAACCTTCACACTGGTTGCAAATGATTCCTGCAATACGATGGAAAAACTGTTGTATTTTTATTGCATTTTATGCTTCGGGCATTGTCTTCTAAGGCCCTAACTATGCAATCTGTTGGAGCTACGCCCTAGGGGGAAGCCTAGGTTGCCCGGAACGTAGAAATGACCATAACTTTCACACTGGTTGCAATTACCCGTTTTATACGATCGAAAAGCTGTTGCATTTATATCGTATTTTATGCTTCTGGCGTTGACTTCTAAGGCCCTATCTATTCGATCTGGTAGAGCAACGCCCTAGAGTGAAGCCTAGGTTGCCCGGTACGTAGAAATGACCATCACTATCAAACTGGTTGCAATTATTTGTTTTATACGATGGAATAGCAGTTGTATTTATATCGTATTTTATGCTTCTGGCGTTGACTTCTTAGGCCCTAACTATTCCATCTGGTGGAACAACGCCCTAGGGTGAAGCCTAGGTTGCCGGGAAAGCAGAAATGGCCATAATTTTCATACTGGTTGCAATTATTCGTTTTAAATGGTGGAAAAACTGTTGTATTTATATTGTATTTTATGCTTCTGGCGTTGACTTCTAAGGCCCTAACTATTCGATCAGGTGGAGCAACGCCCTAGAGTGAAGCCTAGGTTGCTCGAAATGTAGAAATGACCATAACTTTCACACTGGTTGCAATTATTCGTTTTATACGATGGAAAAGCTGTTGTATTTACATTGTATTTTATGCTTCTGGCGTTGACTTCTTAGGCCCTAACTATTCCATCTGGTGGAACAACGCCCTAGGGTGAAGCCTAGGTTGCCCGGAAAGCAGAAATGGCCATAACTTTCATACTGGTTGCAATTATTCGTTTTAAATGGTGGAAAAACTGTTGTATTTATATTGTATTTTATGCTTCTGGCGTTGACTTCTAAGGGCCTAACTGTTGGATCTGGTGGAGCAACGCCCTAGAGTGAAGCCTAGGTTGCCCGGAACGTAGAAATGACAATTACTTTCACACTGCTTGCAATTATTCCTTTTATACGATGCAAATGCTGTTGTATTTATATCGTATTTTATGCTTCTGGCGTTGACTTCTAAGGCCCTAACTGTTTGTTCTCGTGGAGCAACGCCCTAGAGTGAAGCCTAGGTTGCCCGGAACGTAGGAATGACCATTACTTTCACACTGTTTGCAATTATTCCTTTTATACGATGGAAGAACTGTTCTATTTATTTTGTATTTCATGCTTCGGGCGTTGACTTCTAAGGCCCTAACTGTTTGATCTGGTGGAGCAACGCCTTAGAGTGAAGGCTAGGTTGCCCGGAACGTAGAAATGACCATAACTTTTACACTGGTAGCAATTATTCGTTTTATACAATGGAAAAACTGTTCTTTTTATTTTGTATTTTATGCTTCGGGCGTTGACTTCTAAGGCCCTAACTGGTTGATCTGGTGGAACAACGCCCTAGAGTGAAGCCCAGGTTGCCCGGAACGTAGAAATGACAATTACTTTCACACTGTTTGCAATTATTCCTTTTATACGATGCAAAAGCTGTTGTATTTATATCGTATTTTATGCTTCGGGCGTTGACTTCTAAGACCCTAACTATTCAATCTGTTGGAGCAACGCCCTAGAGTGAAGCCTAGGTTGCTCGGAATGTAGAAATGACCATAACTTTCACACTGGTTGCAATTATTCGTTTTCTACGATGGAAAAACTGTTGTATTTATATAGTATTTTATGCTTCTGGCGTTCACTCCTTAGGGCCTAACTATTCGATCTGATGGAACAATGCCCTAGGGTGAAGCCTAGGTTGCTCGGAACGTAGAAATGACCACTACTTTCACACTGTTTGCAATAACTCATTTTATACGATGGAAAAGCTGTTGTATTTATATCGTATTTTATGCTTCTGGCGTTGACTTCTAAGGACCTAACTATTCGATCTGGTGGAGCAACGCCCTACAGTGATGCCTAGGTTGCCCGGAACGTAGATATGACCATAACCTTCACACTGGTAGCAAATTATTCCTGCAATACGATGGAAAAACTGTTGTATTTTTATTGCATTTTATGCTTCGGGCATTGTCTTCTAAGGCCCTAACTATGCAATCTGTTGGAGCTACGCCCTAGGGGGAAGCCTAGGTTGCCCGGAACGTAGAAATGACCATAACTTTCACACTGGTTGCAATTACTCGTTTTATACGATGGAAAAGCTGTTGCATTTATATCGTACTTTATGCTTCTGGCGTTGACTTCTAAGGCCCTATCTATTCGATCTGGTAGAGCAACGCCCTAGAGTGAAGCCTAGGTTGCCCGGTACGTAGAAATGACCATCACTATCAAACTGGTTGCAATTATTTGTTTTATACGATGGAAAAGCAGTTGTATTTATATCGTATTTTATGCTTCTGGCGTTGACTTCTTAGGCCCTAACTATTCCATCTGGTGGAACAACGCCCTAGGGTGAAGCCTAGGTTGCCCGGAAAGCAGAAATGGCCATAACTTTCATACTGGTTGCAATTATTCGTTTTAAATGGTGGAAAAACTGTTGTATTTATATTGTATTTTATGCTTCTGGCGTTGACTTCTAAGGCCCTAACTATTCGATCAGGTGGAGCAACGCCCTAGAGTGAAGCCTAGGTTGCTCGAAATGTAGAAATGACCATAACTTTCACACTGGTTGCAATTATTCGTTTTATACGATGGAAAAGCTGTTGTATTTACATCGTATTTTATGCTTCTGGCGTTGACTTCTTAGGCCCTAACTATTCCATCTGGTGGAACAACGCCCTAGGGTAAAGCCAAGATTGCGCGGAACGTAGAAATGACCATAACTTTCACACTGGTTGCTATCATTCGTTTTATATGATGGAAAAACTGTTGTATTTATATTGTATTTTATGCTTCGGGCGTTGACTTCTTAGGCCCTAACACTTCAATCTGGTGGAGCAACGCCCTACAGTGAGGCCTAGGTTGCCCGGAACGTAGATATGACCATAACCTTCACACAGGTTGCAATTATTCGTTTTATACGGTGTAAAGGCTGTTGTATTTATTTTGTATTTTATTCTTCTGGTGTTGACTTCTTAGGCCCTAACTATTCGATTTGGTGGAACAACGCCGTAGAGTGAAGCCTAGGTTGCTCGGAATGTAGAAATGACCATAACTTTCACACTGGTTGCAATTATTCGTTTTATACGATGGAAAAACTGTTGTATTTATACTGTATTTTATGCTTCTGGCGTTCACTTCTTAGGCCCTAGCTATTCGACCTGTTGGAACAACGCCCTAGGGTGAAGCCTATGTTTCCCGGAACGTAGGAATGACCATTACTTTCACACTGTTTGCAATTATTCCTTTTATACGATGGAAAAACTGTTCTATTTATTTTGTATTTCATGCTTCGGGCGTTGACTTCTAAGGCCCTAACTGTTTGATCTGGTGGAGCAACGCCTTAGAGTGAAGGCTAGGTTGCCCGGAACGTAGAAATGACCATAACTTTTACACTGGTAGCAATTATTCGTTTTATACAATGGAAAAACTGTTCTATTTATTTTGTATTTTATGCTTCGGGCGTTGACTTCTAAGGCCCTAACTGTTTGATCTGGTGGAGCAACGCCCTAGAGTGAAGCCTAGGTTGCCCGGAACGTAGAAATGACCATAACCTTCACACAGGTTGCAATTATTCGTTTTATACGGTGTAAAGGCTGTTGTATTTATTTTGTACTTTATTCTTCTGGTGTTGACTTCTTAGGCCCTAACTATTCGATCTGGTGGAACAACGCCGTAGAGTGAAGCCTAGGTTGCCCGGAACGTAGAAATGACCATTACTTTCACACTGTTTGCAATTATTCCTTTTATACGATGGAAAAGCTGCTGTATTTATATCGTATTTTATGCTTCTGGCGTTGAATTCTAAGGACCTAACTATTCGATCTGGTGGAGCAACGCCCTCGAGTAAAGCCTAGGTTGCTCGGAATGTAGAAATGACCATAACTTTCACACTGGTTGCTATCATTCGTTTTATATGATGGAAAAACTGTTGTATTTAAAATGTATTTTATGCTTCTGGCGTTCACTTCTTAGGCCCTAACACTTTAATCTGGTGGAGCAACGCCCTACAGTGAGGCCTAGGTTGCCCGGAACGTAGATATGACCATAACCTTCACACAGGTTGCAATTATTCGTTTTATACGGTGTAAAGGCTGTTGTATTTATTTTGTATTTTATTCTTCTGGTGTTGACTTCTTAGGCCCTAACTATTCGATCTGGTGGAACAACGCCGTAGAGTGAAGCCTAGGTTGCTCGGAATGTAGAAATGACCATAACTTTCACACTGGTTGCAATTATTCGTTTTATACGATGGAAAAACTGTTGTATTTATACTGTATTTTATGCTTCTGGCGTTCACTTCTTAGGCCCTAGCCATTCGACCTGGTGGAACAACGCCCTAGGGTGAAGCCTATGTTTCCCGGAACGTAGAAATGGCCATATCTTTTACACTGGTAGCAATTATTCGTTTCATACAATGGAAAAACTGTTCTATTTATTTTGTATTTTATGCTTCGGGCGTTGACTTCTAAGGGCCTAACTGTTGGATCTGGTGGAGCAACGCCCTAGAGTGAAGCCTAGGTTGCCCGGAACGTAGAAATGACAATTACTTTCACACTGCTTGCAATTATTCCTTTTATACGATGCAAATGCTGTTGTATTTATATCGTATTTTATGCTTCTGGCGTTGACTTCTAAGGCCCTAACTGTTTGTTCTGGTGGAGCAACGCCCTGGAGTGAAGCCTAGGTTGCCCGGAACGTAGGAATGACCATTACTTTCACACTGTTTGCAATTATTCCTTTTATACGATGGAAAAACTGTTCTATTTATTTTGTATTTCATGCTTCGGTCGTTGACTTCTAAGGCCCTAACTGTTTGATCTGGTGGAGCAACGCCTTAGAGTGAAGGCTAGGTTGCCCGGAACGTAGAAATGACCATAACTTTCACACTGGTTGCAATTATTCGTTTTATACGATGGAAAAACTGTTGTATTTATACTGTATTTTATGCTTCTGGCGTTCACTTCTTAGGCCCTAGCTATTCGACCTGGTGGAACAACGCCCTAGGGTGAAGCCAAGATTGCGCGGAACGTAGAAATGACCATAACTTTCACACTGGTTGCTATCATTCGTTTTATATGATGGAAAAACTGTTGTATTTATATTGTATTTTATGCTTCGGGCGTTGACTTCTTAGGCCCTAACACTTCAATCTGGTGGAGCAACGCCCTACAGTGAGGCCTAGGTTGCCCGAAACGTAGATATGACCATAACCTTCACACAGGTTGCAATTATTCGTTTTATACGGTGTAAAGGCTGTTGTATTTATTTTGTATTTTATTCTTCTGGTGTTGACTTCTTAGGCCCTAACTATTCGATCTGGTGGAACAACGCCGTAGAGTGAAGCCTAGGTTGCTCGGAATGTAGAAATGACCATAACTTTCACACTGGTTGCAATTATTCGTTTTATACAATGGAAAAACTGTTCTATTTATTTTGTATTTTATGCTTCGGGCGTTGACTTCTAAGGCCCTAACTGTTTGATCTGGTGGAGCAACGCCCTAGAGTGAAGCCTAGGTTGCCCGGAACGTAGAAATGACCATAACCTTCACACAGGTTGGAATTACTCGTTTTATACGATGGAAAAGCTGTTGCATTTATATCGTATTTTATGCTTCTGGCGTTGACTTCTAAGGCCCTATCTATTCGATCTGGTAGAGCAACGCCCTAGAGTGAAGCCTAGGTTGCCCGGTACGTAGAAATGACCATCACTATCAAACTGGTTGCACTTATTTGTTTTATACGATGGAAAAGCAGTTGTATTTATATCGTATTTTATGCTTCTGGCGTTGACTTCTTAGGCCCTAACTATTCGATCAGGTGGAGCAACGCCCTAGAGTGAAGCCTAGGTTGCTCGGAATGTAGAAATGACCATAACTTTCACACTGGTTGCAATTATTCGTTTTATACGATGCAAATGCTGTTGTATTTATATCGTATTTTATGCTTCTGGCGTTGACTTCTAAGGCCCTAACTGTTTGTTCTGGTGGAGCAACGCCCTAGAGTGAAGCCTAGGTTGCCCGGAACGTAGGAATGACCATTACTTTCACACTGTTTGCAATTATTGCTTTTATACGATGGAAAAACTGATCTATTTATTTTGTATTTCATGCTTCGGGCGTTGACTTCTAAGGCCCTAACTGTTTGATCTGGCGGAGCAACGCCCTAGAGTGAAGGCTAGGTTGCCCGGAACGTAGAAATGACCATAACTTTTACACTGGTAGCAATTATTCGTTTTATACAATGGAAAAACTGTTCTATTTATTTTGTATTTTATGCTTCGGGCGTTGACTTCTAAGGCCCTAACTGTTTGATCTGGTGGAGCAACGCCCTAGAGTGAAGCCTAGGTTGCCCGGAACGTAGAAATGACCATAACTTTCAGACTGGTTGCTATTATTCGTTTTATACGATGGAAAAACTGTTATATTTATATTGTATTTTATGCTTCTGGCGTTGACTTCTTAGGCCCTAACTATTCGATCAGGTGGAGCAACGCCCTAGAGTGAAGCCTAGGTTGCTCGAAATGTAGAAATGACCATAACTTTCACACTGGTTGCAATTATTCGTTTTATACGATGGAAAAGCTGTTGTATTTACATCGTATTTTATGCTTCTGGCGTTGACTTCTTAGGCCCTAACTATTCCATCTGGTGGAACAACGCCCTAGGGTAAAGCCAAGATTGCGCGGAACGTAGAAATGACCATAACTTTCACACTGGTTGCTATCATTCGTTTTATATGATGGAAAAACTGTTGTATTTATATTGTATTTTATGCTTCGGGCGTTGACTTCTTAGGCCCTAACACTTCAATCTGGTGGAGCAACGCCCTACAGTGAGGCCTAGGTTGCCCGGAACGTAGATATGACCATAACCTTCACACAGGTTGCAATTATTCGTTTTATACGGTGTAAAGGCTGTTGTATTTATTTTGTATTTTATTCTTCTGGTGTTGACTTCTTAGGCCCTAACTATTCGATTTGGTGGAACAACGCCGTAGAGTGAAGCCTAGGTTGCTCGGAATGTAGAAATGACCATAACTTTCACACTGGTTGCAATTATTCGTTTTATACGATGGAAAAACTGTTGTATTTATACTGTATTTTATGCTTCTGGCGTTCACTTCTTAGGCCCTAGCTATTCGACCTGTTGGAACAACGCCCTAGGGTGAAGCCTATGTTTCCCGGAACGTAGGAATGACCATTACTTTCACACTGTTTGCAATTATTCCTTTTATACGATGGAAAAACTGTTCTATTTATTTTGTATTTCATGCTTCGGGCGTTGACTTCTAAGGCCCTAACTGTTTGATCTGGTGGAGCAACGCCTTAGAGTGAAGGCTAGGTTGCCCGGAACGTAGAAATGACCATAACTTTTACACTGGTAGCAATTATTCGTTTTATACAATGGAAAAACTGTTCTATTTATTTTGTATTTTATGCTTCGGGCGTTGACTTCTAAGGCCCTAACTGTTTGATCTGGTGGAGCAACGCCCTAGAGTGAAGCCTAGGTTGCCCGGAACGTAGAAATGACCATAACCTTCACACAGGTTGCAATTATTCGTTTTATACGGTGTAAAGGCTGTTGTATTTATTTTGTACTTTATTCTTCTGGTGTTGACTTCTTAGGCCCTAACTATTCGATCTGGTGGAACAACGCCGTAGAGTGAAGCCTAGGTTGCCCGGAACGTAGAAATGACCATTACTTTCACACTGTTTGCAATTATTCCTTTTATACGATGGAAAAGCTGCTGTATTTATATCGTATTTTATGCTTCTGGCGTTGAATTCTAAGGACCTAACTATTCGATCTGGTGGAGCAACGCCCTCGAGTAAAGCCTAGGTTGCTCGGAATGTAGAAATGACCATAACTTTCACACTGGTTGCTATCATTCGTTTTATATGATGGAAAAACTGTTGTATTTAAAATGTATTTTATGCTTCTGGCGTTCACTTCTTAGGCCCTAACACTTTAATCTGGTGGAGCAACGCCCTACAGTGAGGCCTAGGTTGCCCGGAACGTAGATATGACCATAACCTTCACACAGGTTGCAATTATTCGTTTTATACGGTGTAAAGGCTGTTGTATTTATTTTGTATTTTATTCTTCTGGTGTTGACTTCTTAGGCCCTAACTATTCGATCTGGTGGAACAACGCCGTAGAGTGAAGCCTAGGTTGCTCGGAATGTAGAAATGACCATAACTTTCACACTGGTTGCAATTATTCGTTTTATACGATGGAAAAACTGTTGTATTTATACTGTATTTTATGCTTCTGGCGTTCACTTCTTAGGCCCTAGCCATTCGACCTGGTGGAACAACGCCCTAGGGTGAAGCCTATGTTTCCCGGAACGTAGAAATGGCCATATCTTTTACACTGGTAGCAATTATTCGTTTCATACAATGGAAAAACTGTTCTATTTATTTTGTATTTTATGCTTCGGGCGTTGACTTCTAAGGGCCTAACTGTTGGATCTGGTGGAGCAACGCCCTAGAGTGAAGCCTAGGTTGCCCGGAACGTAGAAATGACAATTACTTTCACACTGCTTGCAATTATTCCTTTTATACGATGCAAATGCTGTTGTATTTATATCGTATTTTATGCTTCTGGCGTTGACTTCTAAGGCCCTAACTGTTTGTTCTGGTGGAGCAACGCCCTGGAGTGAAGCCTAGGTTGCCCGGAACGTAGGAATGACCATTACTTTCACACTGTTTGCAATTATTCCTTTTATACGATGGAAAAACTGTTCTATTTATTTTGTATTTCATGCTTCGGTCGTTGACTTCTAAGGCCCTAACTGTTTGATCTGGTGGAGCAACGCCTTAGAGTGAAGGCTAGGTTGCCCGGAACGTAGAAATGACCATAACTTTCACACTGGTTGCAATTATTCGTTTTATACGATGGAAAAACTGTTGTATTTATACTGTATTTTATGCTTCTGGCGTTCACTTCTTAGGCCCTAGCTATTCGACCTGGTGGAACAACGCCCTAGGGTGAAGCCAAGATTGCGCGGAACGTAGAAATGACCATAACTTTCACACTGGTTGCTATCATTCGTTTTATATGATGGAAAAACTGTTGTATTTATATTGTATTTTATGCTTCGGGCGTTGACTTCTTAGGCCCTAACACTTCAATCTGGTGGAGCAACGCCCTACAGTGAGGCCTAGGTTGCCCGGAACGTAGATATGACCATAACCTTCACACAGGTTGCAATTATTCGTTTTATACGGTGTAAAGGCTGTTGTATTTATTTTGTATTTTATTCTTCTGGTGTTGACTTCTTAGGCCCTAACTATTCGATCTGGTGGAACAACGCCGTAGAGTGAAGCCTAGGTTGCTCGGAATGTAGAAATGACCATAACTTTCACACTGGTTGCAATTATTCGTTTTATACAATGGAAAAACTGTTCTATTTATTTTGTATTTTATGCTTCGGGCGTTGACTTCTAAGGCCCTAACTGTTTGATCTGGTGGAGCAACGCCCTAGAGTGAAGCCTAGGTTGCCCGGAACGTAGAAATGACCATAACCTTCACACAGGTTGGAATTACTCGTTTTATACGATGGAAAAGCTGTTGCATTTATATCGTATTTTATGCTTCTGGCGTTGACTTCTAAGGCCCTATCTATTCGATCTGGTAGAGCAACGCCCTAGAGTGAAGCCTAGGTTGCCCGGTACGTAGAAATGACCATCACTATCAAACTGGTTGCACTTATTTGTTTTATACGATGGAAAAGCAGTTGTATTTATATCGTATTTTATGCTTCTGGCGTTGACTTCTTAGGCCCTAACTATTCGATCAGGTGGAGCAACGCCCTAGAGTGAAGCCTAGGTTGCTCGGAATGTAGAAATGACCATAACTTTCACACTGGTTGCAATTATTCGTTTTATACGATGCAAATGCTGTTGTATTTATATCGTATTTTATGCTTCTGGCGTTGACTTCTAAGGCCCTAACTGTTTGTTCTGGTGGAGCAACGCCCTAGAGTGAAGCCTAGGTTGCCCGGAACGTAGGAATGACCATTACTTTCACACTGTTTGCAATTATTGCTTTTATACGATGGAAAAACTGATCTATTTATTTTGTATTTCATGCTTCGGGCGTTGACTTCTAAGGCCCTAACTGTTTGATCTGGCGGAGCAACGCCCTAGAGTGAAGGCTAGGTTGCCCGGAACGTAGAAATGACCATAACTTTTACACTGGTAGCAATTATTCGTTTTATACAATGGAAAAACTGTTCTATTTATTTTGTATTTTATGCTTCGGGCGTTGACTTCTAAGGCCCTAACTGTTTGATCTGGTGGAGCAACGCCCTAGAGTGAAGCCTAGGTTGCCCGGAACGTAGAAATGACCATAACTTTCAGACTGGTTGCTATTATTCGTTTTATACGATGGAAAAACTGTTATATTTATATTGTATTTTATGCTTCTGGCGTTGACTTCTTAGGCCCTAACTATTCGATCTGGTGGAACAACGCCCTTGAGTGAAGCCTAGGTTGCCTGGAACGTAGAAATGACCATCACTTTCACACGGGTTGCAATTATTCCTGTTATAGGATGGAAAGACTGTTGCATTTTTATTGTATTTTATGCTTCAGGCGTTGACTTCTGAGGCCGTAGCTATTCGATGTGGTGGAAGAACGCCAAAGAGTGAAGCCTAGGTTGCCCGGATCGTAGAAATGACCATCAGTTTCAAATTGGTTGCAATTAATCCTGTTATACGATGGAAAAACTCTTGTATTTTTATTGCATTTTATGCTTCGGGCGTTGACTTCTAAGACCCTAACTATTCAATCTGCTGGAGCAACGCCCTAGAGTGAAGCCTAGGTTGCTCGGAATGTAGAAATGACCATAACTTTCACACTGGTTGCAATTATTCGTTTTATACGATGGAAAAACTGTTGTATTTATATTGTATTTAATGCTTCTGGCGTTCACTTCTTGGGCCCTAACTATTCGATCTGGTGGAACAACGCCCTAGGGTGAAGCCTATGTTGCGCGGAACGTAGAAATGACCATAACTTTCACACTGGTTGCAATTACTCTTTTTATACAATGGAAAAACTGTTGTATCTATATTTTATTTTATGCTTCTGGCGTTGACTTCTAAGGCCGTAGCTATTCGATGTGGTGGCGCAACGCCCTAGGTTGAAGCCTAGGTTGACCGGAACGTAGAAATGACCATATCATTCAAACTGGTTGCAATTATTCCTGTTACACGATGGAACAGCTGTTGTATTCATATCGTATTTCATGTCTCTGGTGTTTACTTCTAATGCCGTAGCTATTCGATGTGGTGGAGCAACGCCCTAGAGTGAAGCCTAGGTTGCCCGGAACGTAGAAATGCCCATTACTTTCACACTGGTTGCAATTATTAGTTTTATACGGTGGAAAAACTGTTCTATCTATTTTGTATTTTATGCTTCGGGCGTTGACTTCTAAGGCCCTAACTATTCAATCTGTTGGAGCAACGCCCTAGGGTGAAGCCTAGGTTGCCCGGAAAGTAGAAATGACCATAACTTTCCTACTGGTTGCAATTATTCGTTTTATATGATGGAAAACCTGCTGTATTTATATTGTATTTTGTGCTCCTGGCGTTGACTTCTAAGGCAATAACTATTCGATCTGGTAGAGCAACGCCCTAGGGTGAAGCCTAGGTTGCCCGGAACGCAGAAATGACCATCACTTTCAAACTGGTTGCAATTATTCCTGTTATCTGATGGAAAAGCTCTTGTATTTTTGTTGCATTTTATGCTTCGGGCATTGACTTCTAAGGTCCTAACTATTCAATCTGTTGGAGCAACGCCCTAGGGTGAAGCCTAGGTTGCCCGGAACGTAGAAATGACCATAACATTCACGACGGTAGCAATTATTCGTTTTATACGATGGAAAAACTGTTGTATTTATATTGTATTTCATGCTTCGGGCGTTGACATCTAAGGCCCTAACTATTCAATCTGTTGGAGCAATGCCCTAGGGTGAAATCTAGGTTGCCCGGAAAGTAGAAATGACCATAACTTTCATACTGGTTGCAATTATTCGTTTTATACGATGGTAAAACTGTTGTATTTATACCGTATTTTATGTTTCTGGCGTTGACTTCTTATGCCGTAACTATTCCATCTGGTGGAACAACGCCCTAGAGTGAAGCCTAGGTTGCCCGGAACGTAGAAAAGGCCATAACTTTCATACTGGTTGCAATTATTCGTTTTATATGATGGAAAAGCTGTTCTAATTTTATTGCATTTTATGCTTCGGGCATTGACTTCTAAGGTCCTAACTATTCAATCTGTTGGAGCAACGCCCTAGGGTGAAGCCTAGGTTGCCCGGAAAGTAGAAATGACAATAGCTTTCGCACTGGTTGCAATTATTCGTTTTATACGTAGGAAAACCTGTTGCATCTTTATTGAATTTTATGCTTCTGTCGTTGACGTCTAAGACCGTAGCTATTAGATGTGGTGGAGCAACGCACTAGAGTGACGCCTAGGTTGCCCGGAACGTAGAAATGACCATAACTTTCACACCGGTAGCAATTATTCGTTTTATACGATGGAAAAACAGTTCTATTTATTTTGTATTTTATGCTTCGGCCGTTGACTTCTAAGGCCCTAACTATTCCATCTGTTGGAGCAATGCCCTAGGGTGAAGCATAGGTTGCCCGGAAAGTAGAAATGACCATAACTTTCATACTGGTTGCAATTATTCGTTTTATACGATGGAAAAACTGTTGTATTTATATTGTATTTTACGCTTCTGGCGTTGACATCTAAGGCACTAACTTTTCGATCTGGTGGAGCAACGCAATAGAGTGATGCCTAAGTTGCCCGGAACGTAGAATTGGCCATAACTTTCAAACTGGTTGCAATTATTCCTGCTTTATGATTGTAACACTGTTGTATTTTTTTTGCATTTTATGGTTCGGGCGTTGTGTTCTGAGGCCCTAACTATTCGATCTGGTGGAGCAATGCCTCAGAGTTAAGTCTAGGATGCCCGAAACGCCGAAATGATCATTACTTTCACGCTTGTTGCAATTATTCCTGTTATACGATGAAAAGGCTGTTGTATTTTTATTGTATTTTATGCTTCAGGCGTAGGCTTCTAAGGCCGTAGCTATTCGATACGGTGGAGCACCGCCCTAGAGTGAAGCCTAGGTTGCCCGGAGAGGAGAAATGACCATCACTTTCAAACTGGTTGTAATTAGTCCTGTAACACGATGGGAAAACTGTTGTATTTTTATTGCATTTTATGCTTCTGGCGTTCACTTCTTAGGCCCTAACTATTCGATCTGGTAGAACAACGGCCTAGGGTGAAGCCTAGGTTTCCCGGAACGTGTAAATGGCCATAACTTTGCACTGGTAGCAATCATTCGGTTTATACAATGGAAAAACTGTTCTATTTATTTTGTATTTTATGCTTCTGGCGTTGACTTCTAAGGCCGTAGCTATTAGCTGTGGTGGAGCAACGGCCTACATTGACGCCTAGGTTGCCCGGAACGTAGAAATGACCATTAATTTCACAATGTTTGCAATTATTCATTATATACAGTGGAAAAACTGTTGTACTTATAGTGTATTTTATTCTTCTGGCGTTGAATTCCAAGTCGCTAGCTATGCGATCTGGTGGAGCAACGCCCTAGATTGAAAACTAGGTTGCTCGTAATGTAGAAATGACCATAACTTTCACACTGGTCCCAATTATTCGTTTTATACGATGGAAAAGCTGTTGTATTTTGTATCGTATTTTATGCTTCGGGCGTTCACTTCTAAGGCCCTCACTATTCGATCTTGTGGAGCAACGCCCTAGAGTGAAGCCTAGGTTTCCCGGAACGTAGAAATGACCAGAACTTTCACACTGGTTGCTATTATTCGATTTATACGATGGAAAAACTGTTATATTTATATGGTATTTTATGCTTCAGGCGTCGACTGCTTAGGCCCTAACTTCTCGATCTGGTGGAACAACGCCCTAGAGTGAAGCCTAGGTTGCCCGGAACGTAGAAATGACCATCACTTTCACACTGGTAGCAATTGTTCGTTTTATACGATGGAAAAGCTGTTGTATTTAATTCGTATTTTATGCTTCTGGCGTAGGCTTCTAAGGCCGTAGCTATTCGATGTGGTGGAAGAACGGCATAGAGTGAAGCCTGGGTTGCCCGGAACGTAGATATGACCATAGCTTTCATACTGGTTGCAATTATTCGTTTTATATGATGGAGGAACTATTGTATTTATATTGTATTTTATGCTGCTGGCGTTCACTTCTTAGCCCCTAACTATTCGATCTGGTGGAACAACGCCCTGGGGTGAAGCCTAGGTTGCCGGAACGTAGAAATGACCATTACTTTCACACTGTTTGCAGTTATTCCTTTTATACGATGGAAAAGCTGCTGTATTTATATCGTATTTTATGCTTCTGGCGTTGAATTCTAAGGACCTAACTATTCGATCTGGTGGAGCAACGCCCTCGAGTGAAGCCTAGGTTGCTCGGAATGTAGAAATGACCATAACTTTCACACTGGTTGCAATTATTCGCTTTATACGATGGAAAAACTGTTGTATTTAAAATGTATTTTATGCTTCTGGCGTTCACTTCTTAGGCCCTAACTATTCGATCTGGAGAAACAACGCCCTAGGGTGAAGCCTAGGTTGCCCGGAACGTAGAAATGACCATAACTTTTACACTGGTAGCAATTATTCGATTTATACAATGGAAAAACTGTTCTTTTTATTTTGTATTTTATGCTTCGGGCGTTGACTTCTAAGGCCCTAACTGGTTGATCTGGTGGAACAACGCCCTAGAGTGAAGCCCAGGTTGCCCGGAACGTAGAAATGACAATTACTTTCACACTGTTTGCAATTATTCCTTTTATACGATGCAAAAGCTGTTGTATTTATATCGTATTTTATGCTTCGGGCGTTGACTTCTAAGGCCCTAACTATTCAATCTGTTGGAGCAACGCCCTAGAGTGAAGCCTAGGTTGCTCGGAATGTAGAAATGACCATAACTTTCACACTGGTTGCAATTATTCGTTTTCTACGATGGAAAAACTGTTGTATTTATATTGTATTTTATGCTTCTGGCGTTCACTCCTTAGGGCCTAACTATTCGATCTGATGGAACAATGCCCTAGGGTGACGCCTAGGTTGCTCGGAACGTAGAAATGACCACTACTTTCACACTGTTTGCAATAACTCATATTATACGATGGAAAAGCTGTTGTATTTATATCGTATTTTATGCTTCTGGCGTTGACTTCTAAGGACCTAACTATTCGATCTGGTGGAGCAACGCCCTACAGTGATGCCTAGGTTGCCCGGAACGTAGATATGACCATAACCTTCACACTGGTTGCAAATTATTCCTGCAATACGATGGTAAAACTGTTGTATTTTTATTGCATTTTATGCTTCGGGCATTGTCTTCTAAGGCCCTAACTATGCAATCTGTTGGAGCTACGCCCTAGGGTGAAGCATAGGTTGCCCGGAACGTAGAAATGACCATAACATTCACGACGGTAGCAATTATTCGTTTTATACGATGGAAAAACTGTTGTATTTATATTGTATTTCATGCTTCGGGCGTTGACATCTAAGGCCCTAACTATTCAATCTGTTGGAGCAATGCCCTAGGGTGAAATCTAGGTTGCCCGGAAAGTAGAAATGACCATAACTTTCATACTGGTTGCAATTATTCGTTTTATACGATGGTAAAACTGTTGTATTTATACCGTATTTTATGTTTCTGGCGTTGACTTCTTATGCCGTAACTATTCCATCTGGTGGAACAACGCCCTAGAGTGAAGCCTAGGTTGCCCGGAACGTAGAAAAGGCCATAACTTTCATACTGGTTGCAATTATTCGTTTTATATGATGGAAAAGCTGTTCTAATTTTATTGCATTTTATGCTTCGGGCATTGACTTCTAAGGTCCTAACTATTCAATCTGTTGGAGCAACGCCCTAGGGTGAAGCCTAGGTTGCCCGGAAAGTAGAAATGACAATAGCTTTCACACTGGTTGCAATTATTCGTTTTATACGTAGGAAAACCTGTTGCATCTTTATTGAATTTTATGCTTCTGTCGTTGACGTCTAAGACCGTAGCTATTAGATGTGGTGGAGCAACGCACTAGAGTGACGCCTAGGTTGCCCGGAACGTAGAAATGACCATAACTTTCACACCGGTAGCAATTATTCGTTTTATACGATGGAAAAACAGTTCTATTTATTTTGTATTTTATGCTTCGGGCGTTGACTTCTAAGGCACTAGCTATTCGACCTGGTGGAACAACGCCCTAGGGTGAAGCCTATGTTTCCCGGAACGTAGAAATGGCCATATCTTTTACACTGGTAGCAATTATTCGTTTCATACAATGGAAAAACTGTTCTATTTATTTTGTATTTTATGCTTCGGGCGTTGACTTCTAAGGGCCTAACTGTTGGATCTGGTGGAGCACCGCCCTAGAGTGAAGCCTAGGTTGCCCGGAACGTAGAAATGACAATTACTTTCACACTGCTTGCAATTATTCCTTTTATACGATGCAAATGCTGTTGTATTTATATCGTATTTTATGCTTCTGGCGTTGACTTCTAAGGCCCTAACTGTTTGTTCTGGTGGAGCAACGCCCTAGAGTGAAGCCTAGGTTGCCCGGAACGTAGGAATGACCATTACTTTCACACTGTTTGCAATTATTCCTTTTATACGATGGAAAAACTGTTCTATTTATTTTGTATTTCATGCTTCGGGCGTTGACTTCTAAGGCCCTAACTGTTTGATCTGGTGGAGCAACGCCCTAGAGTGAAGGCTAGGTTGCCCGGAACGTAGAAATGACCATAACATTTACACTGGTAGCAATTATTCGTTTTATACAATGGAAAAACTGTTCTATTTATTTTGTATTTTATGCTTCGGGCGTTGACTTCTAAGGCCCTAACTGTTTGATCTGGTGGAGCAACGCCCTAGAGTGAAGCCTAGGTTGCCCGGAACGTAGAAATGACCATAACTTTCACACTGGTTGCTATTATTCGTTTTATACGATGGAAAAACTGTTATATTTATATTGTATTTTATGCTTCTGGCGTTGACTTCTTAGGCCCTAACTATTCGATCTGGTGGAACAACGCCCTTGAGTGAAGCCTAGATTGCCCGGAACGTAGAAAACACCATTACTTTCACACTGTTTGCAATTATTCCTTTTATACGATGGAAAAACTGTTGTATTTTTATTGCATTTTATGCTTCGGGCGTTGACTTCTAAGACCCTAACTATTCAATCTGCTGGAGCAACGCCCTAGAGTGAAGCCTAGGTTGCTCGGAATGTAGAAATGACCATAACTTTCACACTGGTTGCAATTATTCGTTTTATACGATGGAAAAACTGTTGTATTTATATTGTATTTAATGCTTCTGGCGTTCACTTCTTGGGCCCTAACTATTCGATCTGGTGGAACAACGCCCTAGGGTGAAGCCTATGTTGCGCGGAACGTAGAAATGACCATAACTTTCACACTGGTTGCAATTACTCTTTTTATACAATGGAAAAACTGTTGTATCTATATTTTATTTTATGCTTCTGGCGTTGACTTCTAAGGCCGTAGCTATTCGATGTGGTGGCGCAACGCCCTAGGTTCAAGCCTAGGTTGACCGGAACGTAGAAATGACCATATCATTCAAACTGGTTGCAATTATTCCTGTTACACGATGGAACAGCTGTTGTATTCATATCGTATTTCATGTCTCTGGTGTTGACTTCTTAGGCCCTAACTATTCTATCTGGTGGAGCAATGCCATAGAGTGAAACGTAGGTTGCCCAGAACGTAGAAATGACCATTACTTTCACACTGGTTGCAATTATTCGTTTTATACGATGGAAAAGCTGTTGTATTTATATTGTATTTTATGCTTCTGGCGTTGACTTCTAATGCCGTAGCTATTCGATGTGGTGGAGCAACGCCCTAGAGTGAAGCCTAGGTTGCCCGGAACGTAGAAATTACCATTACTTTCACACTGTTTGCAATTATTCATTTTATGCGATGGAAAAGCTGTTGTATTTATATTGTATTTTATGCTTCTGGCGTTGACTTCTAATGCCGTAGCTATTCGATGTGGTGGAGCAACGCCCTAGAGTGAAGCCTAGGCTGCCCGGAACGTAGAAATGCCCATTACTTTCACACTGGTTGCAATTATTAGTTTTATACGGTGGAAAAACTGTTCTATCTATTTTGTATTTTATGCTTCGGGCGTTGACTTCTAAGGCCCTAACTATTCAATCTGTTGGAGCAACGCCCTAGGGTGAAGCCTAGGTTGCCCGGAAAGTAGAAATGACCATAACTTTCCTACTGGTTGCAATTATTCGTTTTATATGATGGAAAACCTGCTGTATTTATATTGTATTTTGTGCTCCTGGCGTTGACTTCTAAGGCACTAACTATTCGATCTGGTAGAGCAACGCCCTAGGGTGAAGCCTAGGTTGCCCGGAACGTAGAAATGACCATAACTTTCATACTGGTTGCAATTATTCGTTTTATACGATGGTAAAACTGTTGTATTTATACCGTATTTTATGTTTCTGGCGTTGACTTCTTATGCCGTAACTATTCCATCTGGTGGAACAACGCCCTAGAGTGAAGCCTAGGTTGCCCGGAACGTAGAAAAGGCCATAACTTTCATACTGGTTGCAATTATTCGCTTTATATGATGGAAAAGCTGTTGTAATTTTATTGCATTTTATGCTTCGGGCATTGACTTCTAAGGTCCTAACTATTCAATCTGTTGGAGCAACGCCCTAGGGTGAAGCCTAGGTTGCCCGGAAAGTAGAAATGACAATAGCTTTCACACTGGTTGCAATTATTCGTTTTATACGTAGGAAAACCTGTTGCATCTTTATTGAATTTTATGCTTCTGTCGTTGACGTCTAAGACCGTAGCTATTAGATGTGGTGGAGCAACGCACTAGAGTGACGCCTAGGTTGCCCGGAACGTAGAAATGACCATAACTTTCACACCGGTAGCAATTATTCGTTTTATACGATGGAAAAACTGTTGTACTTATATTGTATTTTATGCTTCTGGCGTTGACTTCTTATGCCCTAGCTATACCATCTGGTGGAACAACGCCCTAGGGTGAAGCCTAGGTTGCCCGGAACGTAGAAATGGAAATAACTTTCACACCGGTAGCAATTATTCGTTTTATACGATGGAAAAACAGTTCTTTTTATTTTGTATTTTATGCTTCGGCCGTTGACTTCTAAGGCCCTAACTATTCCATCTGTTGGAGCAATGCCCTAGGGTGAAGCCTAGGTTGCCCGGAAAGTAGAAATGACCATAACTTTTATACTGGTTGCAATTATTCGTTTTATAGGATGGAAAAACTGTTGTATTTATATTGTATTTTACGCTTCTGGCGTTGACATCTAAGGCACTAACTTTTCGATCTGGTGGAGCAACGCAATAGAGTGATGCCTAAGTTGCCCGGAACGTAGAATTGGCCATCACTTTCAAACTGGTTGCAATTATTCCTGTTATATGATTGTAACACTGTTGTATTTTTTTTGCATTTTATGGTTCGGGCGTTGACTTCTGAGGCCCTAACTATTCGATCTGGTGGAGCAATGCCTCAGAGTTAAGTCTAGGATGCCCGAAACGCCGAAATGATCATTACTTTCACGCTTGTTGCAATTATTCCTGTTATACGATGAAAAGGCTGTTGTATTTTTATTGTATTTTATGCTTCAGGCGTAGGCTTCTAAGGCCGTAGCTATTCGATACGGTGGAGCACCGCCCTAGAGTGAAGCCTAGGTTGCCCGGAGACGAGAAATGACCATCACTTTCAAACTGGTTGTAATTAATCCTGTAACACGATGGGAAAACTGTTGTATTTTTATTGCATTTTATGCTTCTGGCGTTCACTTCTTAGGCCCTAACTATTCGATCTGGTAGAACAACGGCCTAGGGTGAAGCCTAGGTTTCCCGGAACGTATAAATGGCCATAACTTTGCACTGGTAGCAATCATTCGGTTTATACAATGGAAAAACTGTTCTATTTATTTTGTATTTTATGCTTCTGGCGTTGACTTCTAAGGCCGTAGCTATTAGCTGTGGTGGAGCAACGCCCTACAGTGACGCCTAGGTTGCCCGGAACGTAGAAATGACCATTAATTTCACAATGTTTGCAATTATTCATTATATACAGTGGAAAAACTGTTGTACTTATAGTGTATTTTATTCTTCTGGCGTTGAATTCCAAGTCGCTAGCTATGCGATCTGGTGGAGCAACGCCCTAGATTGAAAACTAGGTTGCTCGTAATGTAGAAATGACCATAACTTTCACACTGGTCCCAATTATTCGTTTTATACGATGGAAAAGCTGTTGTATTTTGTATCGTATTTTATGCTTCGGGCGTTCACTTCTAAGGCCCTCACTATTCGATCTTGTGGAGCAACGCCCTAGAGTGAAACCTAGGTTGCCCAGAACGTAGATATGACCAACACTATCACACTGGTTGCAATTATTCCTGTTATACGATGGAAAAACTCTTGTATATTTATTGTATTTTATGCTTCGGGCGTTGACTTCTATGGCCCTTCCTATTCGATTTGGTGGAGCAACACCCTACAGTGAAGCCTAGGTTGTCAGGAACGTATAAATGCACATAACTTTCACACTGGTAGCAATTATTCGTTTTATACAATGGAAAAACTGTTCTATTTATTTTGTATTTTATGCTTCGGGCGTTGACTTCTAAGGCCCTAACTATTCGATCTGGCGGAGCAACGCCCTAGAGTGAAGCCTAGGTTGCCCGGAACGTAGAAATGACCAGAACTTTCACACTGGTTGCTATTATTCGTTTTATACGATGGAAAAGCTGTTGTATTTATATTGTATTTTATGCTTCTGGCGTTGACTTCTAATGCCGTAGCTATTCGATGTGGTGGAGCAACGCCCTAGAGTGAAGCCTAGGCTGCCCGGAACGTAGAAATGCCCATTACTTTCACACTGGTTGCAATTATTAGTTTTATACGGTGGAAAAACTGTTCTATCTATTTTGTATTTTATGCTTCGGGCGTTGACTTCTAAGGCCCTAACTATTCAATCTGTTGGAGCAACGCCCTAGGGTGAAGCCTAGGTTGCCCGGAAAGTAGAAATGACCATAACTTTCCTACTGGTTGCAATTATTCGTTTTATACGTAGGAAAACCTGTTGCATCTTTATTGAATTTTATGCTTCTGTCGTTGACGTCTAAGACCGTAGCTATTAGATGTGGTGGAGCAACGCACTAGAGTGACGCCTAGGTTGCCCGGAACGTAGAAATGACCATAACTTTCACACCGGTAGCAATTATTCGTTTTATACGATGGAAAAACTGTTGTACTTATATTGTATTTTATGCTTCTGGCGTTGACTTCTTATGCCCTAGCTATACCATCTGGTGGAACAACGCCCTAGGGTGAAGCCTAGATTGCCCGGAACGTAGAAATGGAAATAACTTTCACACCGGTAGCAATTATTCGTTTTATACGATGGAAAAACAGTTCTATTTATTTTGTATTTTATGCTTCGGCCGTTGACTTCTAAGGCCCTAACTATTCCATCTGTTGGAGCAATGCCCTAGGGTGAAGCCTAGGTTGCCCGGAAAGTAGAAATGACCATAACTTTTATACTGGTTGCAATTATTCGTTTTATACGATGGAAAAACTGTTGTATTTATATTGTATTTTACGCTTCTGGCGTTGACATCTAAGGCACTAACTTTTCGATCTGGTGGAGCAACGCAATAGAGTGATGCCTAAGTTGCCCGGAACGTAGAATTGGCCATCACTTTCAAACTGGTTGCAATTATTCCTGTTATATGATTGTAACACTGTTGTATTTTTTTTGCATTTTATGGTTCGGGCGTTGACTTCTGAGGCCCTAACTATTCGATCTGGTGGAGCAATGCCTCAGAGTTAAGTCTAGGATGCCCGAAACGCCGAAATGATCATTACTTTCACGCTTGTTGCAATTATTCCTGTTATACGATGAAAAGGCTGTTGTATTTTTATTGTATTTTATGCTTCAGGCGTAGGCTTCTAAGGCCGTAGCTATTCGATACGGTGGAGCACCGCCCTAGAGTGAAGCCTAGGTTGCCCGGAGACGAGAAATGACCATCACTTTCAAACTGGTTGTAATTAATCCTGTAACACGATGGGAAAACTGTTGTATTTTTATTGCATTTTATGCTTCTGGCGTTCACTTCTTAGGCCCTAACTATTCGATCTGGTAGAACAACGGCCTAGGGTGAAGCCTAGGTTTCCCGGAACGTATAAATGGCCATAACTTTGCACTGGTAGCAATCATTCGGTTTATACAATGGAAAAACTGTTCTATTTATTTTGTATTTTATGCTTCTGGCGTTGACTTCTAAGGCCGTAGCTATTAGCTGTGGTGGAGCAACGCCCTACAGTGACGCCTAGGTTGCCCGGAACGTAGAAATGACCATTAATTTCACAATGTTTGCAATTATTCATTATATACAGTGGAAAAACTGTTATACTTATAGTGTATTTTATTCTTCTGGCGTTGAATTCCAAGTCGCTAGCTATGCGATCTGGTGGAGCAACGCCCTAGATTGAAAACTAGGTTGCTCGTAATGTAGAAATGACCATAACTTTCACACTGGTCCCAATTATTCGTTTTATACGATGGAAAAGCTGTTGCATTTTGTATCGTATTTTATGCTTCGGGCGTTGACTTCTAAGGCCCTAACTGTTTGATCTGGTGGAGCAACGCCCTAGAGTGAAGCCTAGGTTGCCCGGAACGTAGAAATGACAATTACTTTCACACTGTTTGCAATTATTCCTTTTATACGATGCAAAAGCTGTTGTATATATATCGTATTTTATGCTTCTGGCGTTGACTTCTAAGGACCTAACAATTCGATGTGGTGGAGCAACGCCCTAGAGTGAAGCCTAGGTTGCCTGGAACGTACAAATGACCATCACTTTCACACGTGTTGCAATTATTCCTGTTATAGGATGGAAAGACTGTTGTATTTTTATTGTATTTTATGCTTCAGGCGTTGACTTCTGAGGCAGTAGCTATTCGGTGTGGTGGAAGAACGCCATAGAGTGAAGCCTAGGTTGCCCGGAACGTAGAAATGACCATAACCTTCATACTGGTTGCAATTATTCGTTTTATATGATGGAAGAACTGTTGTATTTTTATTGCATTTTATGCTTCGGGCGTTGACTTCTAAGGCCCTAACTATTCAATCTGTTGGAGCAACGCCCTAGAGTGAAGCCTAGGTTGCTAGGAATGTAGAAATGACCATAACTTTCACACTGGCTGCAATTATTCGTTTTATACGATGGAAAAACTGTTGTATTTATATTGTATTTTATGCTTCTGGCGTTCACTTCTTAGGCCCTAACTATTCGATCTGGTGGAACAACGCCCTAGGGTGAAGCCTAGGTTGCCCGGAACGTAGAAATGACCATAACTTTTACGCTGGTAGCAATTATTCGTTTTATACAATGGAAAAACTGTTCTATTTATTTTGTATTTTATGCTTCGGGCGTTGACTTCTAAGGCCCTAACTGTTTCATCTGGTGGAGCAACGCCCTAGGGTGAAGCCTCGGTTGCCCGGAACGTAGAAATGACCATTACTTTCACACTGTTTGCAATTATTCCTTTTATACGATGGAAAAGCTGTTGTATTTATATCGTACTTTATGCTTCAGGCGTAGGCTTCTAAGGCCGTAGCTATTCGATATGGTGGAGCACCGCCCTAGAGTGAAGCCTAGGTTGCTCGGAACGCAGAAATGACCATCACTTTCAAACTGGTTGCAATTAATCCTGTTATACGATGGAAAAACTGTTGTATTTTTATTGCATTTTATTCTTCTGGTGTTGAATTCTTAGGCCAGAACTATTCGATCTGGTGGAACAACGCCGTAGAGTGAAGCCTAGGTTGCCCGGAACGCAGAAATGACCATTACTTTCACACTGTTTGCAATTATTCCTGTTATACGATGAAAAGACCGTTGTATTTTTATTGTATTTTATGCTTCAGGCGTAGGCTTCTAAGGCCGTAGCTATTCGATATGGTGGAGCACCGCCCTAGAGTGAAGCCTAGGTTGCTCGGAATGTAGACATGACCATAACTTTCACACTGGTTGCAATTATTGGTTTTATACGATGGAAAAACTGTTGTATTTATATTGTATTTTATGCTTCTGGCGTTCACTTCTTGGGCCCTAACTATTCGATCTGGTGGAACAACGCCCTAGGGTGAAGCATAGGTTGCCCGGGACGTAGAAATGTCCATAGCTTTCACACTGGTTGCAATTATTCGTTTTATACGATGGAAAAACTGTTGTATTTATATTGTATTTTATGCTTCTGGCGTTCACTTCTTGGGCCCTAACTATTCGATCTGGTGGAACAACGCCCTAGGGTGAAGCATAGGTTGCCCGGGACGTAGAAATGTCCATAGCTTTCACACTGGTTGCAATTATTCGTTTTATACGATGGAAAAACTGTTGTATTTATATTGTATTTTATGCTTCTGGCGTTCACTTCTTAGGCCCTAACTATTCGATCTGGTGGATCAACGCCCTAGGGTGAAGCCTAGGTTGCCCGGAACATAGAAATGACCATAACTTTTACACTGGTAGCAATTATTTGTTTTATACAATGGCAAAACTGTTCTATTTATTTTGTATTTTATGCTTCGGGCGTTGACTTCTAAGGCCCTAACTGTTTGATCTGGTGGAGCAACGCCCTAGAGTGAAGCCTAGGTTGCCCGGAACGTAGAAATGACAATTACTTTCACACTGTTTGCAATTATTCCTTTTATACGATGCAAAAGCTGTTGTATTTATATCGTATTTTATGCTTCTGGCGTTGACTTCTATGGACCTAACTATTCGATGTGGTGGAGCAACGCCCTAGAGTGAAGCCTAGGTGGCCCGGAACGTAGAAATGACCATAACTTTCACACTGGTTGCTATTATTCGTTTTATACGATGGAAAAACTGTTGTATTTATATTGTATTTTATGCTTCTGGCGTTCACTTCTTAGGACCTAACTATTCGATCTGGTGGAGCCCCGCCATAGAGTGAAGCCTAGGTTGCTCGGAACGCAGAAATGACCACTACTTTCACACAGTTTGCAATTATTCATTTAATACGATGGAAAAGCTGTTGTATTTATATCGTATTTTATGCTTCGGGCGTTGACTTCTTAGGCCCTAACACTTCGATCTGGTGGAGCAACGCCCTACAGTGAAGCCTAGGTTGCCCGGAACGTAGATATGACCATAGCCTTCACACGGGTTGCAATTATTCGTTTTATACAGTGTAAAGGCTGTTGTATCTATTTTGTATTTTATTCTTCTGGTGTTGACTTCTTAGGCCCTAACTATTCGATCTGGTAGAACAACGCCGTAGAGTGAAGTCTAGGTTGCCCGGAACGTAGAAATGACCATTACTTTCACACTGTTTGCAATTATTCCTTTCATACCATGGAAAAGCTGTTGTATTTATATCGTATTTTATGCTTCTGGCGTTCACTTCTTAGGCCCTAACTATTCGATCTGGTGGAACAACGCCCTAGGGTGAAGCCTAGGTTGCCCGGAACGTAGAAATGTCCATAACTTTTACACTGGTAGCAATTATTCGTTTTATACAATGGAAAAACTGTTCTATTTATTTTGTATTTTATGCTTCGGGCGTTGACTTCTAAGGCCCTATCTGTTTCATCTGGTGGAGCAACGCCCTAGGGTGAAGCCTCGGTTGCCCGGAACGTAGAAATGACCATTACTTTCACACTGTCTGCAATTATTCCTTTTATACGATGGAAAAGCTGTTGTATTTATATCGTATTTTATGCTTCAGGCGTAGGCTTCTAAGGCCGTAGCTATTCGATATGGTGGAGCACCGCCCTAGAGTGAAGCCTAGGTTGCTCGGAACGCAGAAATGACCACTACTTTCACACAGTTTGCAATTACTTATTTAATACGATGGAAAAGCTGTTGTATTTATATCGTATTTTTTACTTCGGGCGTTGACTTCTTAGGCCCTAACACTTCGATCTGGTGGAGCAACGCCCTACAGTGAAGCCTAGGTTGCCCGGAACGTAGATATGACCATAACCTTCACACAGGTTGCAATTATTCGTTTTATACGGTGTAAAGGCTGTTGTATTTATTTTGTATTTTATGCTTCGGGCGTTGACTTCTAAGGCCCTAACTGTTTGATCTGGTGGAGCAACGCCCTAGAGTTAAGCCTAGGTTGCCCGGAACGTAGAAATGACTATCACTTTCAAACTGGTTGCAATTAATCCTGTTATACGATGGAAAAACTGTTGTATTTTTATTGCATTTTATTCTTCTGGTGTTGAATTCTTAGGCCAGAACTATTCGATCTGGTGGAACAACGCCGTAGAGTGAAGCCTATGTTGCCCGGAACGCAGAAATGACCATTACTTTCACACTGTTTGCAATTATTCCTGTTATACGATGAAAAGACCGTTGTATTTTTATTGTATTTTATGCTTCAGGCGTAGGCTTCTAAGGCCGTAGCTATTCGATATGGTGGAGCACCGCCCTAGAGTGAAGCCTAGGTTGCTCGGAATGTAGAAATGACCATAACTTTCACACTGGTTGCAATTATTGGTTTTATACGATGGAAAAACTGTTGTATTTATATTGTATTTTATGCTTCTGGCGTTCACTTCTTGGGCCCTAACTATTCGATCTGGTGGAACAACGCCCTAGTGTGAAGCATGGGTTGCCCGGGACGTAGAAATGTCCATAGCTTTCACACTGGTTGCAATTATTCGTTTTATACAATGGCAAAACTGTGCTATTTATTTTGTATTTTATGCTTCGGGCGTTGACTTCTAAGGCCCTAACTGTATGATCTGGTGGAGCAACGCCCTAGAGTGAAGCCTAGGTTGCCCGGAACGTAGAAATGACAATTACTTTCACACTGTTTGCAATTATTCCTTTTATACGATGCAAAAGCTGTTGTATTTATATCGTATTTTATGCTTCTGGCGTTGACTTCTAAGGACCTAACAATTCGATGTGGTGGAGCAACGCCCTAGAGTGAAGCCTAGGTGGCCCGGAACGTAGAAATGACCATAACTTTCACACTGGTTGCTATTATTCGTTTTATACGATGGAAAAACTGTTGTATTTATATTGTATTTTAGGCTTCTGGCGTTCACTTCTAAGGCCCTGACTATTCAATCTGTTGGAGCAACGCCCTAGAGTGAAGCTTAGGTTGCTCGGAATGTAGAAATGACCATAGCTTTCACACTGGTTGCAATTATTCGTTTTATACGATGGAAAAGCTGTTGTATTTATATTGTATTTTATGCTTCTGGCGTTCACTTCTTAGGACCTAACTATTCGATCTGGTGGAGCCCCGCCATAGAGTGAAGCCTAGGTTGCTCGGAACGCAGAAATGACCACTACTTTCACACAGTTTGCAATTATTCATTTAATACGATGGAAAAGCTGTTGTATTTATATCGTATTTTATGCTTCTGGCGTTGACTTCTAAGGACCTAACTATTCGATCTGGTGGAGCAACGCCCTAGAGTGAAGCCTAGGTTGCTCGGAATATAGAAATGACCATAACTTTCACACTGGTTGCAATTATTCGTTTTCTGCAATGGAAAAACTGTTGTATTTATATTGTATTTTATGCCTCTGGCGTTGACTTCTAAGGCCCTAGCAATTCGATCTAGTGGAGCAACGCCCTAGAGTGAAGCCTAGGTTGCCCGGAACGTAGAAATGACCATCACTTTCAAACTGGTTGCAATTAATCCTGTTATACGATGGAAAAACTGTTGTATTTTTATTGCATTTTATGCTTCGGGCGTTGACTTATAAGGCCCTGACTATTCAATCTGTTGGAGCAACGCCCTAGAGTGAAGCCTAGGTTGCTCGGAATGTGGAAATGACCATAGCTTTCACACTGTTTGCAATTATTCGTTTTATACGATGGAAAAACTGTTGTATTTATATTGTATTTTATGCTTCTGGCGTTCAGTTCTTAGGCCCTAACTATTCGATCTGGTGGAACAACGCCCTAGGGTGAAGCCTAGGCTGCCCGGAACGTAGAAATGACCATAACTTTTACACTGGTAGCAATTATTCGTTTTATACAATGGAAAAACTGTTCTATTTATTTTGTATTTTATGCTTCGGGCGTTGACTTCTAAGGCCCTAACTGTTTGATCTGGTGGAGCAACGCCCTAGAGTGAAGCCTAGGTTGCCCGGAACGTAGAAATGACCATTACTTTCACACTGTTTGCAATTATTCCTTTTATACGATGGAAAAGCTGTTGTATTTATTTCGTATTTTATGCTTCTGGCGTTGACTTCTATGGCCCTAGCTATTCGATCTAGTGGAGCAACGCCCTAGAGAGAAGCCTAGGTTGCCCGGAACGTAGAAATGACCATCACTTTCAAACTGGTTGCAAATAATCCTGTTATACGATGGAAAAACTGTTGTATTTTTATTGCATTTTATGCTTCGGGCAATGACTTCTTTGGCCCTAACAATTCGATCTGGTGGAGCAACGCCCTAGAGTGAAGCCTGGGTTCCCTGGAACGTACAAATGACGATCACTTTCACACGGGTTGCAATTATTCCTTTTATAGGATGGAAAAACTGTTGTATTTTTATTGCATTTTATGCTTCTGGCGTTCACTTCTCAGGCCCTGACTATTCGATCTGGTGGAACAACGCCCTAGGGTGAAGTCTAGGTAGCCCGGAACGTAGAAATGACCATAACTTTTACACTGGTAGCAATTATTCGTTTTATACGATGGAAACACTGTTGTATTTATATTGTATTTAATGCTTCTGGCGTTCACTTCTCAGGCCCTAACTGTTTGATCTGGTGAAGCAACGCCATAGAGTGAAGCCTAGGTTGCCCGGAACGTAGAAATGACACTTACTTTCACACTGTTTGCAATTATTCCTTTTATACGATGCAAAAGCTGTTGTAGTTATATCGTATTTTATGCTTCTGGCGTTGAGTTCTAACGACCTAACTATTCGATCTGGTGGAGCAACGCCCTAGAGTGAAGCCTAGGTTGCCCGGAACGTAGAAATGACCATAACTTTTACACTGGTAGCAATTATTCGTTTTCTGCGATGGAAAAACTGTTGTATTTATATTGTATTTTATGCCTCTGGCGTTGACTTCTAAGGCCCTAGCAATTCGATCTAGTGGAGCAACGCCATAGAGTGAAGCCTAGGTTGCCCGGAACGTAGAAATGACCATCACTTTCAAACTGGTTGCAATTAATCCTGTTATACGATGGAAAAACTGTTGTATTTTTATTGCATTTTATGCTTCGGGCGTTCACTTCTTAGGCCCTAACTATTCGATCTGGTGGAGCAATGCCTCAGAGTTAAGTCTAGGATGCCCGAAACGCCGAAATGATCATTACCTTCGCGCTTGTTGCAATTATTCCTGTTATACGATGAAAAGACCGTTGTATTTTGATTGTATTTAATGCTTCAGGCTTAGGCTTCTAAGGCCGTAGCTATTCGATATGGTGGAGCACCGCCCTAGAGTGAAGCCTAGGTTGCTCGGAACGCAGAAATGACCACTACTTTCACACAGCTTGCAATTATTCATTTAGTACGATGGGAAAGCTGTTGTATTTATATCGTATTTTATGCTTCGGGCGTTGACTTCTTAGGCCATTACACTTCGATCTGGTGGAGCAACACCCTACAGTGAAGCCTAGGTTGCCCGGATCGTAGATATGACCATAACCTTCACACAGGTTGCAATTATTCGTTTTATACGGTGTAAAGGCTGTTGCATTTATTTTGTATTTTATTCTTCTGGTGTTGACTTCTTAGGCCCTAACTATTCGATCCGGTGGAACAACGCCGTAGAGTGAAGCCTAGGTTGCCCGGAACGTAGAAATGACCATTACTTCCACACTGTTTGCAATTATTCCTTTCATACCATGGAAAAGCTGTTGTATTTATATCGTATTTTATGCTTCTGGCGTTGACTTCTAAGGACCTAACTATTCGATCTGCTGGAGCAACGCCCTAGAGTGAAGCCTAGGTTGCTCGGAATGTAGAAATAACCATAACTTTCACACTGGTTGCAATTATTCGTTCTTTACGATGGAAAATCTGTTGTATTTATATTGTATTTTATGCCTCTGGCGTTGACTTCTAAGGCCCTAGCAATTCAATCTAGTGGAGCAACGCCCTAGAGTGTAGCCTAGGTTGCCCGGAACGTAGAAATGACCATCACTTTCAAACTGGTTGCAATTAATCCTGTTATACGATGAAAAAACTGTTGTATTTTTATTGCATTTTATGCTTCGGGCGTTGACTTATAAGGCCCTGACTATTCAATCTGTTGGAGCGACGCCCTAGAGTGAAGCCTAGGTTGCTCGGAATGTAGAAATGACCATAGCTTTCACACTGGTTGCAATTATTCGTTTTATACGATGGAAAAACTGTTGTATTTATATTGTATTTTATGCTTCTGGCGTCCACTTCTTAGGCCCTAACTATTCGATCTGGTGGAACAACGCCCTATGGTGAAGCCTAGGCTGCCCGGAACGTAGAAATGACCATATCTTTTACACTGGTAACAATTATTCGTTTTATACGATGGAAAAACTGTTGTATTTATATTGTATTTAATGCTTCTGGCGTTCACTTCTAAGGCCCTAACTGTTTGATCTGGTGAAACAACGCCATAGAGTGAAGCCTAGGTTGCCCGGAACGTAGAAATGACAATTACTTTCACTCTGTTTGGAATTATTCCTTTTATACGATGCAAAAGCTGTTGTAGTTATATCGTATTTTATGCTTCTGGCGTTGAGTTCTAAGGACCTAAGTATTCGATCTGGTGGAGCAACGCCCTAGAGTGAAGCCTAGGTTGCTCGGAATGTAGAAATAACCATAACTTTCACACGGGTTGCAATTATTCGTTTTTTACGATGGAAAGGCTGTTGTATTTATATTGTATTTTATGACTCTGGCGTTGACTTCTAAGGCCCTAGCTATTCGATCTAGTGGAGCAAAGCCCTAAAGTGAAGCCTAGGTTGCCCGGAACGTAGAAATGACCATCACTTTCAAACTGGTTGCAATTAATCCTGTTATACGATGGAAAAACTGTTGTATTTTTATTGCATTTTATGCTTCGGGCGTTGACTTCTAAGGCCCTGACTATTCAATCTGTTGGAGCAACGCCCTAGAGTGAAGCCTAGGTTGCCCGGAACGTAGAAAAGGCCATAACTTTCATACTGGTTGCAATTATTCGTTTTATATGATGGAAAAGCTGTTGTAATTTTATTGCATTTTATGCTTCGGGCATTGACTTCTAAGGTCCTAACTATTCAATCTGTTGGAGCAACGCCCTAGGGTGAAGCCTAGGTTGCCCGGAAAGTAGAAATGACAATAGCTTTCACACTGGTTGCAATTATTCGTTTTATACGTAGGAAAACCTGTTGCATCTTTATTGAATTTTATGCTTCTGTCGTTGACGTCTAAGACCGTAGCTATTAGATGTGGTGGAGCAACGCACTAGAGTGACGCCTAGGTTGCCCGGAACGTAGAAATGACCATAACTTTCACACCGGTAGCAATTATTCGTTTTATACGATGGAAAAACTGTTGTACTTATATTGTATTTTATGCTTCTGGCGTTGACTTCTTATGCCCTAGCTATACCATCTGGTGGAACAACGCCCTAGGGTGAAGCCTAGATTGCCCGGAACGTAGAAATGGAAATAACTTTCACACCGGTAGCAATTATTCGTTTTATACGATGGAAAAACAGTTCTATTTATTTTGTATTTTATGCTTCGGCCGTTGACTTCTAAGGCCCTAACTATTCCATCTGTTGGAGCAATGCCCTAGGGTGAAGCCTAGGTTGCCCGGAAAGTAGAAATGACCATAACTTTTATACTGGTTGCAATTATTCGTTTTATACGATGGAAAAACTGTTGTATTTATATTGTATTTGACGCTTCTGGCGTTGACATCTAAGGCACTAACTTTTCGATCTGGTGGAGCAACGCAATAGAGTGATGCCTAAGTTGCCCGGAACGTAGAATTGGCCATCACTTTCAAACTGGTTGCAATTATTCCTGTTATATGATTGTAACACTGTTGTATTTTTTTTGCATTTTATGGTTCGGGCGTTGACTTCTGAGGCCCTAACTATTCGATCTGGTGGAGCAATGCCTCAGAGTTAAGTCTAGGATGCCCGAAACGCCGAAATGATCATTACTTTCACGCTTGTTGCAATTATTCATTATATACAGTGGAAAAACTGTTGTACTTATAGTGTATTTTATTCTTCTGGCGTTGAATTCCAAGTCGCTAGCTATGCGATCTGGTGGAGCAACGCCCTAGATTGAAAACTAGGTTGCTCGTAATGTAGAAATGACCATAACTTTCACACTGGTCCCAATTATTCGTTTTATACGATGGAAAAGCTGTTGTATTTTGTATCGTATTTTATGCTTCGGGCGTTCACTTCTAAGGCCCTCACTATTCGATCTTGTGGAGCAACGCCCTAGAGTGAAACCTAGGTTGCCCAGAACGTAGAAATGACCAACACTTTCACACTGGTTGCAATTATTCCTGTTATACGATGGAAAAACTCTTGTATATTTATTGTATTTTATGCTTCGGGCGTTGACTTCTATGGCCTTTCCTATTCGATTTGGTGGAGCAACACCCTACAGTGAAGCCTAGGTTGTCAGGAACGTATAAATGCACATAACTTTCACACTGGTAGCAATTATTCGTTTTATACAATGGAAAAACTGTTCTATTTATTTTGTATTTTATGCTTCGGGCGTTGACTTCTAAGGCCCTAACTTCTCGATCTGGTGGAACAACGCCCTAGAGTGAAGCCTAGGTCTCCCGGAACGTAGAAATGACCATCACTTTCACACTGGTTACAATTGTTCGTTTTATACGATGGAAAAGCTGTTGTATTTATATCGTATTTTATGCTTCTGGCGTAGGCTTCTAAGGCCGTAGCTATTCGATGTGGTGGAAGAACGACATAGAGTGAAGCCTGGGTTGCCCGGAACGTAGAAATGACCATAGCTTTCATACTGGTTGCAATTATTCGTTTTATATGATGGAAGAACTATTGTATTTATATTGTATTTTATGCTGCTGGCGTCGAATTCCAAGTCGCTAGCTATGCGATCTGGTGGAGCAACGCCCTAGATTGAAAACTAGGTTGCTCGTAATGTAGAAATGACCATAACTTTCACACTGGTCCCAATTATTCGTTTTATACGATGGAAAAGCTGTTGTATTTTGTATCGTATTTTATGCTTCGGGCGTTCACTTCTAAGTCCCTCACTATTCGATCTTGTGGAGCAACGCCCTGGGGTGAAGCCTAGGTTGCCGGAACGTAGAAATGATCATAACTTTCACACTGGTTGCTATTGTTCGTTTTATACGATGGAGAAACTGTTCTATTTATTTTGTATTTTATGCTTCGGGCGTTGACTTCTAAGGAACTAACTGTTTGATCTGGTGGAGCAACGCCCTAGAGTGAAGCCGAGTTTGCCCGGAACGTAGAAATGACCATAACTTTAACACTGGATGCTATTATTCGTTCTATACGATGGAAAAACTGTTATATTTATATTGTATCTTATGCTTCTGGCGTTGACTTCTTAGGCCCTAACAATTCGATCTGGTGGAACAACGCCCTAGAGTGAAGCCTAGGTTGCCTGGAACGTACAAATGACCATCACTTTCACACGTGTTGCAATTATTCCTGTTATAGGATGGAAAGACTGTTGCATTTTTATTGTATTTTATGCTTCAGGCGTTGACTTCTGAGGCAGTAGCTATTCGGTGTGGTGGAAGAACGCCATAGAGTGAAGCCTAGGTTGCCCGGAACGTAGAAATGACCATAACCTTCATACTGGTTGCAATTATTCGTTTTATATGATGGAAGAACTGTTGTATTTTTATTGCATTTTATGCTTCGGGCGTTGACTTCTAAGGCCCTAACTATTCAATCTGTTGGAGCAACGCCCTAGAGTGAAGCCTAGGTTGCTAGGAATGTAGAAATGACCATAACTTTCACACTGGCTGCAATTATTCGTTTTATACGATGGAAAAACTGTTGTATTTATATTGTATTTTATGCTTCTGGCGTTCACTTCTTAGGCCCTAACTATTCGATCTGGTGGAACAACGCCCTAGGGTGAAGCCTAGGTTGCCCGGAACGTAGAAATGACCATAACTTTTACACTGGTAGCAATTATTCGTTTTATACAATGGAAAAACTGTTCTATTTATTTTGTATTTTATGCTTCGGGCGTTGACTTCTAAGGCCCTAACTGTTTCATCTGGTGGAGCAACGCCCTAGGGTGAAGCCTCGGTTGCCCGGAACGTAGAAATGACCATTACTTTCACACTGTTTGCAATTATTCCTTTTATACGATGGAAAAGCTGTTGTATTTATATCGTATTTTATGCTTCAGGCGAAGGCTTCTAAGGCCGTAGCTATTCGATATGGTGGAGCACCGCCCTAGAGTGAAGCCTAGGTTGCTCGGAACGCAGAAATGACCATCACTTTCAAACTGGTTGCAATTAATCCTGTTATACGATGGAAAAACTGTTGTATTTTTATTGCATTTTATTCTTCTGGTGTTGAATTCTTAGGCCAGAACTATTCGATCTGGTGGAACAACGCCGTAGAGTGAAGCCTAGGTTGCCCGGAACGCAGAAATGACCATTACTTTCACACTGTTTGCAATTATTCCTGTTATACGATGAAAAGACCGTTGTATTTTTATTGTATTTTATGCTTCAGGCGTAGGCTTCTAAGGCCGTAGCTATTCGATATGGTGGAGCACCGCCCTAGAGTGAAGCCTAGGTTGCTCGGAATGTAGAAATGACCATAACTTTCACACTGGTTGCAATTATTGGTTTTATACGATGGAAAAACTGTTGTATTTATATTGTATTTTATGCTTCTGGCGTTCACTTCTTGGGCCCTAACTATTCGATCTGGTGGAACAACGCCCTAGGGTGAAGCATAGGTTGCCCGGGACGTAGAAATGTCCATAGCTTTCACACTGGCTGCAATTATTCGTTTTATACGATGGACAAACTGTTGTATTTATATTGTATTTTATGCTTCTGGCGTTCACTTCTTAGGCCCTAACTATTCGATCTGGTGGATCAACGCCCTAGGGTGAAGCCTAGGTTGCCCGGAACATAGAAATGACCATAACTTTTACACTGGTAGCAATTATTTGTTTTATACAATGGCAAAACTGTTCTATTTATTTTGTATTTTATGCTTCGGGCGTTGACTTCTAAGGCCCTAACTGTTTGATCTGGTGGAGCAACGCCCTAGAGTGAAGCCTAGGTTGCCCGGAACGTAGAAATGGCAATTACTTTTACACTGTTTGCAATTATTCCTTTTATACGATGCAAAAGCTGTTGTATTTATATCGTATTTTATGCTTCTGGCGTTGACTTCTAAGGACCTAACTATTCGATGTGGTGGAGCAACGCCCTAGAGTGAAGCCTAGGTGGCCCGGAACGTAGAAATGACCATAACTTTCACACTGGTTGCTATTATTCGTTTTATACGATGGAAAAACTGTTGTATTTATATTGTATTTTATGCTTCTGGCGTTCACTTCTAAGGCCCTGACTATTCAATCTGTTGGAGCAACGCCCTAGAGTGAAGCCTAGGTTTCTCGGAATGTAGAAATGACCATAGCTTTCACACTGGTTGCAATTATTCGTTTTATACGATGGAAAAGCTGTTGTATTTATATTGTATTTTATGCTTCTGGCGTTCACTTCTTAGGACCTAACTATTCGATCTGGTGGAGCACCGCCCTAGAGTGAAGCCTAGGTTGCTCGGAACGCAGAAATGACCACTACTTTCACACAGTTTGCAATTACTTATTTAATACGATGGAAAAGCTGTTGTATTTATATCGTATTTTATACTTCGGGCGTTGGCTTCTTAGGCCCTAACACTTCGATCTGGTGGAGCAACGCCCTACAGTGAAGCCTAGGTTGCCCGGAACGTAGATATGACCATAACCTTCACACAGGTTGCAATTATTCGTTTTATACGGTGTAAAGGCTGTTGTATTTATTTTGTATTTTATGCTTCGGGCGTTGACTTCTAAGGCCCTAACTGTTTGATCTGGTGGAGCAACGCCCTAGAGTTAAGCCTAGGTTGCCCGGAACGTAGAAATGACTATCACTTTCAAACTGGTTGCAATTAATCCTGTTATACGATGGAAAAACTGTTGTATTTTTATTGCATTTTATTCTTCTGGTGTTGAATTCTTAGGCCAGAACTATTCGATCTGGTGGAACAACGCCGTAGAGTGAAGCCTAGGTTGCCCGGAACGCAGAAATGACCATTCCTTTCACACTGTTTGCAATTATTCCTGTTATACGATGAAAAGACCGTTGTATTTTTATTGTATTTTATGCTTCAGGCGTAGGCTTCTAAGGCCGTAGCTATTCGATATGGTGGAGCACCGCCCTAGAGTGAAGCCTAGGTTGCTCGGAATGTAGAAATGACCATAACTTTCACACTGGTTGCAATTATTGGTTTTATACGATGGAAAAACTGTTGTATTTATATTGTATTTTATGCTTCTGGCGTTCACTTCTTGGGCCCTAACTATTCGATCTGGTGGAACAACGCCCTAGTGTGAAGCATGGGTTGCCCGGGACGTAGAAATGTCCATAGCTTTCACACTGGTTGCAATTATTCGTTTTATACGTTGGAAAAACTGTTGTATTTATATTGTATTTTATGCTTCTGGCGTTCACTTCTTAGGCCCTAACTATTCGATCTGTTGGATCAACGCCCTAGGGTGAAGCCTAGGTTGCCCGGAACGTAGAAATGACCATAACTTTTACACTGGTAGCAATTATTTGTTTTATACAATGGCAAAACTGTGCTATTTATTTTGTATTTTATGCTTCGGGCGTTGACTTCTAAGGCCCTAACTGTTTGATCTGGTGGAGCAACGCCCTAGAGTGAAGCCTAGGTTGCTCGGAATGTAGAAATAACCATAACTTTCACACGGGTTGCAATTATTCGTTTTTTACGATGGAAAGGCTGTTGTATTTATATTGTATTTTATGACTCTGGCGTTGACTTCTAAGGCCCTAGCTATTCGATCTAGTGGAGCAAAGCCCTAAAGTGAAGCCTAGGTTGCCCGGAACGTAGAAATGACCATCACTTTCAAACTGGTTGCAATTAATCCTGTTATACGATGGAAAAACTGTTGTATTTTTATTGCATTTTATGCTTCGGGCGTTGACTTCTAAGGCCCTGACTATTCAATCTGTTGGAGCAACGCCCTAGAGTGAAGCCTAGGTTGCCCGGAACGTAGAAAAGGCCATAACTTTCATACTGGTTGCAATTATTCGTTTTATATGATGGAAAAGCTGTTGTAATTTTATTGCATTTTATGCTTCGGGCATTGACTTCTAAGGTCCTAACTATTCAATCTGTTGGAGCAACGCCCTAGGGTGAAGCCTAGGTTGCCCGGAAAGTAGAAATGACAATAGCTTTCACACTGGTTGCAATTATTCGTTTTATACGTAGGAAAACCTGTTGCATCTTTATTGAATTTTATGCTTCTGTCGTTGACGTCTAAGACCGTAGCTATTAGATGTGGTGGAGCAACGCACTAGAGTGACGCCTAGGTTGCCCGGAACGTAGAAATGACCATAACTTTCACACCGGTAGCAATTATTCGTTTTATACGATGGAAAAACTGTTGTACTTATATTGTATTTTATGCTTCTGGCGTTGACTTCTTATGCCCTAGCTATACCATCTGGTGGAACAACGCCCTAGGGTGAAGCCTAGATTGCCCGGAACGTAGAAATGGAAATAACTTTCACACCGGTAGCAATTATTCGTTTTATACGATGGAAAAACAGTTCTATTTATTTTGTATTTTATGCTTCGGCCGTTGACTTCTAAGGCCCTAACTATTCCATCTGTTGGAGCAATGCCCTAGGGTGAAGCCTAGGTTGCCCGGAAAGTAGAAATGACCATAACTTTTATACTGGTTGCAATTATTCGTTTTATACGATGGAAAAACTGTTGTATTTATATTGTATTTGACGCTTCTGGCGTTGACATCTAAGGCACTAACTTTTCGATCTGGTGGAGCAACGCAATAGAGTGATGCCTAAGTTGCCCGGAACGTAGAATTGGCCATCACTTTCAAACTGGTTGCAATTATTCCTGTTATATGATTGTAACACTGTTGTATTTTTTTTGCATTTTATGGTTCGGGCGTTGACTTCTGAGGCCCTAACTATTCGATCTGGTGGAGCAATGCCTCAGAGTTAAGTCTAGGATGCCCGAAACGCCGAAATGATCATTACTTTCACGCTTGTTGCAATTATTCATTATATACAGTGGAAAAACTGTTGTACTTATAGTGTATTTTATTCTTCTGGCGTTGAATTCCAAGTCGCTAGCTATGCGATCTGGTGGAGCAACGCCCTAGATTGAAAACTAGGTTGCTCGTAATGTAGAAATGACCATAACTTTCACACTGGTCCCAATTATTCGTTTTATACGATGGAAAAGCTGTTGTATTTTGTATCGTATTTTATGCTTCGGGCGTTCACTTCTAAGGCCCTCACTATTCGATCTTGTGGAGCAACGCCCTAGAGTGAAACCTAGGTTGCCCAGAACGTAGAAATGACCAACACTTTCACACTGGTTGCAATTATTCCTGTTATACGATGGAAAAACTCTTGTATATTTATTGTATTTTATGCTTCGGGCGTTGACTTCTATGGCCCTTCCTATTCGATTTGGTGGAGCAACACCCTACAGTGAAGCCTAGGTTGTCAGGAACGTATAAATGCACATAACTTTCACACTGGTAGCAATTATTCGTTTTATACAATGGAAAAACTGTTCTATTTATTTTGTGTTTTATGCTTCGGGCGTTGACTTCTAAGGCCCTAACTATTCGATCTGGCGGAGCAACGCCCTAGAGTGAAGCCTAGGTTGCCCGGAACGTAGAAATGACCAGAATTTTCACACTGGTTGCTATTATTCGATTTATACGATGGAAAAACTGTTATATTTATATGGTATTTTATGCTTCAGGCGTTGACTTCTTAGGCCCTAACTTCTCGATCTGGTGGAACAACGCCCTAGAGTGAAGCCTAGGTCTCCCGGAACGTAGAAATGACCATCACTTTCACACTGGTTACAATTGTTCGTTTTATCCGATGGAAAAGCTGTTGTATTTATATCGTATTTTATGCTTCTGGCGTAGGCTTCTAAGGCCGTAGCTATTCGATGTGGTGGAAGAACGACATAGAGTGAAGCCTGGGTTGCCCGGAACGTAGAAATGACCATAGCTTTCATACTGGTTGCAATTATTCGTTTTATATGATGGAAGAACTATTGTATTTATATTGTATTTTATGCTGCTGGCGTTGAATTCCAAGTCGCTAGCTATGCGATCTGGTGGAGCAACGCCCTAGATTGAAAACTAGGTTGCTCGTAATGTAGAAATGACCATAACTTTCACACTGGTCCCAATTATTCGTTTTATACGATGGAAAAGCTGTTGTATTTTGTATCGTATTTTATGCTTCGGGCGTTCACTTCTAAGTCCCTCACTATTCGATCTTGTGGAGCAACGCCCTGGGGTGAAGCCTAGGTTCCCGGAACGTAGAAATGATCATAACTTTCACACTGGTTGCTATTGTTCGTTTTATACGATGGAGAAACTGTTCTATTTATTTTGTATTTTATGCTTCGGGCGTTGACTTCTAAGGAACTAACTGTTTGATCTGGTGGAGCAACGCCCTAGAGTGAAGCCGAGGTTGCCCGGAACGTAGAAATGACCATAACTTTAACACTGGATGCTATTATTCGTTCTATACGATGGAAAAACTGTTATATTTATATTGTATCTTATGCTTCTGGCGTTGACTTCTTAGGCCCTAACAATTCGATCTGGTGGAACAACGCCCTAGAGTGAAGCCTAGGTTGCCTGGAACGTACAAATGACCATCACTTTCACACGTGTTGCAATTATTCCTGTTATAGGATGGAAAGACTGTTGTATTTTTATTGTATTTTATGCTTCAGGCGTTGACTTCTGAGGCAGTAGCTATTCGGTGTGGTGGAAGAACGCCATAGAGTGAAGCCTAGGTTGCCCGGAACGTAGAAATGACCATAACCTTCATACTGGTTGCAATTATTCGTTTTATATGATGGAAGAACTGTTGTATTTTTATTGCATTTTATGCTTCGGGCGTTGACTTCTAAGGCCCTAACTATTCAATCTGTTGGAGCAACGCCCTAGAGTGAAGCCTAGGTTGCTAGGAATGTAGAAATGACCATAACTTTCACACTGGCTGCAATTATTCGTTTTATACGATGGAAAAACTGTTGTATTTATATTGTATTTTATGCTTCTGGCGTTCACTTCTTAGGCCCTAACTATTCGATCTGGTGGAACAACGCCCTAGGGTGAAGCCTAGGTTGCCCGGAACGTAGAAATGACCATAACTTTTACACTGGTAGCAATTATTCGTTTTATACAATGGAAAAACTGTTCTATTTATTTTGTATTTTATGCTTCGGGCGTTGACTTCTAAGGCCCTAACTGTTTCATCTGGTGGAGCAACGCCCTAGGGTGAAGCCTCGGTTGCCCGGAACGTAGAAATGACCATTACTTTCACACTGTTTGCAATTATTCCTTTTATACGATGGAAAAGCTGTTGTATTTATATCGTATTTTATGCTTCAGGCGAAGGCTTCTAAGGCCGTAGCTATTCGATATGGTGGAGCACCGCCCTAGAGTGAAGCCTAGGTTGCTCGGAACGCAGAAATGACCATCACTTTCAAACTGGTTGCAATTAATCCTGTTATACGATGGAAAAACTGTTGTATTTTTATTGCATTTTATTCTTCTGGTGTTGAATTCTTAGGCCAGAACTATTCGATCTGGTGGAACAACGCCGTAGAGTGAAGCCTAGGTTGCCCGGAACGCAGAAATGACCATTACTTTCACACTGTTTGCAATTATTCCTGTTATACGATGAAAAGACCGTTGTATTTTTATTGTATTTTATGCTTCAGGCGTAGGCTTCTAAGGCCGTAGCTATTCGATATGGTGGAGCACCGCCCTAGAGTGAAGCCTAGGTTGCTCGGAATGTAGAAATGACCATAACTTTCACACTGGTTGCAATTATTGGTTTTATACGATGGAAAAACTGTTGTATTTATATTGTATTTTATGCTTCTGGCGTTCACTTCTTGGGCCCTAACTATTCGATCTGGTGGAACAACGCCCTAGTGTGAAGCATAGGTTGCCCGGGACGTAGAAATGTCCATAGCTTTCACACTGGTTGCAATTATTCGTTTTATACGATGGAAAAACTGTTGTATTTATATTGTATTTTATGCTTCTGGCGTTCACTTCTTAGGCCCTAACTATTCGATCTGGTGGATCAACGCCCTAGGGTGAAGCCTAGGTTGCCCGGAACATAGAAATGACCATAACTTTTACACTGGTAGCAATTATTTGTTTTATACAATGGCAAAACTGTTCTATTTATTTTGTATTTTATGCTTCGGGCGTTGACTTCTAAGGCCCTAACTGTTTGATCTGGTGGAGCAACGCCCTAGAGTGAAGCCTAGGTTGCCCGGAACGTAGAAATGGCAATTACTTTCACACTGTTTGCAATTATTCCTTTTATACGATGCAAAAGCTGTTGTATTTATATCGTATTTTATGCTTCTGGCGTTGACTTCTAAGGACCTAACTATTCGATGTGGTGGAGCAACGCCCTAGAGTGAAGCCTAGGTGGCCCGGAACGTAGAAATGACCATAACTTTCACACTGGTTGCTATTATTCGTTTTATACGATGGAAAAACTGTTGTATTTATATTGTATTTTATGCTTCTGGCGTTCACTTCTAAGGCCCTGACTATTCAATCTGTTGGAGCAACGCCCTAGAGTGAAGCCTAGGTTTCTCGGAATGTAGAAATGACCATAGCTTTCACACTGGTTGCAATTATTCGTTTTATACGATGGAAAAGCTGTTGTATTTATATTGTATTTTATGCTTCTGGCGTTCACTTCTTAGGACCTAACTATTCGATCTGGTGGAGCACCGCCCTAGAGTGAAGCCTAGGTTGCTCGGAACGCAGAAATGACCACTACTTTCACACAGTTTGCAATTACTTATTTAATACGATGGAAGAACTGTTGTATTTTTATTGCATTTTATTCTTCTGGTGTTGAATTCTTAGGCCAGAACTATTCGATCTGGTGGAACAACGCCGTAGAGTGAAGCCTAGGTTGCCCGGAACGCAGAAATGACCATTACTTTCACACTGTTTGCAATTATTCCTGTTATACGATAAAAAGACCGTTGTATTTTTATTGTATTTTATGCTTCGGGCGTTGACTTCTAAGGCCCTAACTGTTTGATCTGGTGGAGCAACGCCCTAGAGTGAAGCCTAGGTTGCCCGGAACGTAGAAATGGCAATTACTTTCACACTGTTTGCAATTATTCCTTTTATACGATGCAAAAGCTGTTGTATTTATATCGTATTTTATGCTTCTGGCGTTGACTTCTAAGGACCTAACTATTCGATGTGGTGGAGCAACGCCCTAGAGTGAAGCCTAGGTGGCCCGGAACGTAGAAATGACCATAACTTTCACACTGGTTGCTATTATTCCTTTTATACGATGGAAAAACTGTTGTATTTATATTGTATTTTATGCTTCTGGCGTTCACTTCTAAGGCCCTGACTATTCAATCTGTTGGAGCAACGCCCTAGAGTGAAGCCTAGGTTTCTCGGAATGTAGAAATGACCATAGCTTTCACACTGGTTGCAATTATTCGTTTTATACGATGGAAAAGCTGTTGTATTTATATTGTATTTTATGCTTCTGGCGTTCACTTCTTAGGACCTAACTATTCGATCTGGTGGAGCACCGCCCTAGAGTGAAGCCTAGGTTGCTCGGAACGCAGAAATGACCACTACTTTCACACAGTTTGCAATTACTTATTTAATACGATGGAAAAGCTGTTGTATTTATATCGTATTTTATACTTCGGGCGTTGGCTTCTTAGGCCCTAACACTTCGATCTGGTGGAGCAACGCCCTACAGTGAAGCCTAGGTTGCCCGGAACGTAGATATGACCATAACCTTCACACAGGTTGCAATTATTCGTTTTATACGGTGTAAAGGCTGTTGTATTTATTTTGTATTTTATGCTTCGGGCGTTGACTTCTAAGGCCCTAACTGTTTGATCTGGTGGAGCAACGCCCTAGAGTTAAGCCTAGGTTGCCCGGAACGTAGAAATGACTATCACTTTCAAACTGGTTGCAATTAATCCTGTTATACGATGGAAAAACTGTTGTATTTTTATTGCATTTTATTCTTCTGGTGTTGAATTCTTAGGCCAGAACTATTCGATCTGGTGGAACAACGCCGTAGAGTGAAGCCTAGGTTGCCCGGAACGCAGAAATGACCATTACTTTCACACTGTTTGCAATTATTCCTGTTATACGATGAAAAGACCGTTGTATTTTATTGTATTTTATGCTTCAGGCGTAGGCTTCTAAGGCCGTAGCTATTCGATATGGTGGAGCACCGCCCTAGAGTGAAGCCTAGGTTGCTCGGAATGTAGAAATGACCATAACTTTCACACTGGTTGCAATTATTGGTTTTATACGATGGAAAAACTGTTGTATTTATATTGTATTTTATGCTTCTGGCGTTCACTTCTTGGGCCCTAACTATTCGATCTGGTGGAACAACGCCCTAGTGTGAAGCATGGGTTGCCCGGGACGTAGAAATGTCCATAGCTTTCACACTGGTTGCAATTATTCGTTTTATACGTTGGAAAAACTGTTGTATTTATATTGTATTTTATGCTTCTGGCGTTCACTTCTTAGGCCCTAACTATTCGATCTGTTGGATCAACGCCCTAGGGTGAAGCCTAGGTTGCCCGGAACGTAGAAATGACCATAACTTTTACACTGGTAGCAATTATTTGTTTTATACAATGGCAAAACTGTGCTATTTATTTTGTATTTTATGCTTCGGGCGTTGACTTCTAAGGCCCTAACTGTTTGATCTGGTGGAGCAACGCCCTAGAGTGAAGCCTAGGTTGCCCGGAACGTAGAAATGACAATTACTTTCACACTGTTTGCAATTATTCCTTTTATACGATGCAAAAGCTGTTGTATTTATATCGTATTTTATGCTTCTGGCGTTGACTTCTAAGGACCTAACAATTCGATGTGGTAGAGCAACGTCCTAGAGTGAAGCCTAGGTGGCCCGGAACGTAGAAATGACCATAACTTTCACACTGGTTGCTATTATTCGTTTTATACGATGGAAAAATTGTTGTATTTATATTGTATTTTAGGCTTCTGGCGTTCACTTCTAAGGCCCTGACTATTCAATCTGTTGGAGCAACGCCCTAGAGTGAAGCCTAGGTTTCTCGGAATGTAGAAATGACCATAGCTTTCACACTGGTTGCAATTATTCGTTTTATACGATGGAAAAGCTGTTGTCTTTATATTGTATTTTATGCTTCTGGCGTTGACTTCTAAGGACCTAACTATTCGATCTGGTGGAGCAACGCCATAGAGTGTAGCCTAGGTTGCTCGGAACGCAGAAATGACCACTACTTTCACACAGTTTGCAATTATTCATTTAATACGATGGAAAAGCTGTTGTATTTATATCGTATTTTATGCTTCGGGCGTTGACTTCTTAGGCCCTCACACTTCGATCTGGTGGAGCAACGCCCTACAGTGAAGCCTAGGTTGCCCGGAACGTAGATATGACCATAACCTTCACACCGGTTGCAATTATTCGTTTATACGGTGTAAAGGCTGTTGTATCTATTTTGTATTTTATTCTTCTGGTGTTAACTTCTTAGGCCCTAACTATTCGATCTGGTAGAACAACGCCGTAGAGTGAAGTCTAGGTTGCCCGGAACGTAGAAATGACCATTACTTTCACACTGTTTGCAATTACTCCTTTCATACCATGGAAAAGCTGTTGTATTTATATCGTATTTTATGCTTCTGGCGTTGACTTCTAAGGACCTAACTATTCGATCTGGTGGAGCAACGCCCTAGAGTGAAGCCTAGGTTGCTCGGAATATAGAAATGACCATAACTTTCACACTGGTTGCAATTATTCGTTTTCTGCAATGGAAAAACTGTTGTATTTATATTGTATTTTATGCTTCTGGCGTCCACTTCTTAGGCCCTAACTATTCGATCTGGTGGAACAACGCCCTATGGTGAAGCCTAGGCTGCCCGGAACGTAGAAATGACCATAACTTTTACACTGGTAACAATTATTCGTTTTATACGATGGAAAAACTGTTGTATTTATATTGTATTTAATGCTTCTGGCGTTCACTTCTAAGGCCCTAACTGTTTGATCTGGTGAAACAACGCCATAGAGTGAAGCCTAGGTTGCCCGGAACGTAGAAATGACAATTACTTTCACTCTGTTTGGAATTATTCCTTTTATACGATGCAAAAGCTGTTGTAGTTATATCGTATTTTATGCTTCTGGCGTTGAGTTCTAAGGACCTAACTATTCGATCTGGTGGAGCAACGCCCTAGAGTGAAGCCTAGGTTGCTCGGAATGTAGAAATAACCATAACTTTCACACGGGTTGCAATTATTCGTTTTTTACGATGGAAAAGCTGTTGTATTTATATTGTATTTTATGACTCTGGCGTTGACTTCTAAGGCCCTAGCTATTCGATCTAGTGGAGCAAAGCCCTAAAGTGAAGCCTAGGTTGCCCGGAACGTAGAAATGACCATCACTTTCAAACTGGTTGCAATTAATCCTGTTATACGATGGAAAAACTGTTGTATTTTTATTGCATTTTATGCTTCGAGCGTTGACTTCTAAGGCCCTGACTATTCAATCTGTTGGAGCAACGCCCTAGAGTGATGCCTAGGTTGCTCGAAATGTAGAAATGACCATAGCTTTCACACTGGTTGCAATTATTCGTTTTATACGATGGAAAAACTGTTGTACTTATATTGTATTTAATGCTTCTGGCGTTTACTTCTTAGGCCCTAACAGTTTGATCTGGTGAAGCAACGCCATAGAGTGAAGCCTAGGTGGCCCGGAACGTAGAAATGACAATTACTTTCACACTGTTTGCAATTATTCCTTTTATACGATGCAAAAGCTGTTGTATTTATATCGTATTTTATGCTTCTGGCGTTGACTTCTAAGGACCTAACTATTCGATCTGGTGGAGCAACGCCCTAGAGTAAACCCTAGGTTGCTCGGAATGTAGAAATAACCATAACTTTCACACTGGTTGCAATTATTCGTTTTTTACGATGGAAAAGCTGTTGTATTTATATTGTATTTTATGCTTCTGGCGTTGACTTCTTAGGTCCTAACTATTCGATCTGGTGGAGCAATGCCTCAGAGTTAAGTCTAGGATGCCCGAAACGCCGAAATGATCATTACTTTCACGCTTGTTGCAATTATTCCTGTTATACGATGAAAAGACCGTTGTATTTTTATTGTATTTTATGCATCAGGCGTAGGCTTCTAAGGCCGTAGCTATTCGATATGGTGGAGCACCGCCCTAGAGTGAAGCCTAGGTTGCCCGGAACGTAGATATGACCATAACCTTCACACAGGTTGCAATTATTCGTTTTATACGGTGTAAAGGCTGTTGTATTTATTTTGTATTTTATTCTTCTGGTGTTGACTTCTTAGGCCCTAACTATTCGATCTGGTGGAACAACGCCGTAGAGTGAAGCCTAGGTTGCCCGGAACGTAGAAATGACCATTACTTTCACACTGTTTGCAATTATTCCTTTTATACGATGGAAAAGCTGCTGTATTTATATCGTATTTTATGCTTCTGGCGTTGAATTCTAAGGACCTGACTATTCGATCTGGTGGAACAACGCCCTATGGTGAAGCCTAGGTTGCATGGAACGCAGAAATGACCATCACTTTCACACGGGTTGCAATTATTCCTGTTATAAGATGGGAAGACTGTTGCATTTTTATTGTATTTTGTGCTTCAGGCGTTGACTTCTGAGGCCGTAGCTATTCGATGTGGTGGAAGAACGCCATAGAGTGAAGCCTAGGTTGCCCGGAACGTAGAAAGGACCATAAGTTTCATAATGGTTGCAATTATTCCTGATATAGGATGGAAAGACTGTTGTATTTTTATTGCATTTTATGCTTCTGGCGTTCACTTCGTAGGCCCTAACTATTCGATCTGGTGGAACAACGCCCTAGGGTGAAGCCTAGGCTGCCCGGAACGTAGAAATGACCATAACTTTTTCACTGGTAGCAATTATTCGTTTTATAGAATGGAAGAACTGTTCTATTTATTTTGTATTTTATGCTTCGGGCGTTGACTTCTAAGGCCCTAACTGTTTGATCTGGTGGAGCAACGCCCTAGAGTGAAGCCTAGGTTGCCCGGAACGTAGAAATGACCAATAACTTTCACACTGGTTGCTATTATTCGTTTTATACGGTGGAAAAACTGTTATATTTATATTGTATTTTATGCTTCAGGCGTTGACTTCTGAGGCCGTAGCTATTCGATGTGGTTGAAGAACGCCATAGAGTGAAGCCTAGGTTGCCCGGAACGTAGAAATGACCACAAGTTTCATAATGGTTGCAATTATTCGTTTTATACGATGGAAAAACTGTTGTATTTCTATTGTATTTTATGCTTCGGGCGTTGACTTCTTAGGCCCTAACACTTCGATGTGGTGGAGCAACGCCCTACAGTGAAGCCTAGGTTGCCCGGAACGTAGATATGACCATAACCTTCACACAGGTTGCAATTATTCGTTTTATACGGTGTAAAGGCTGTTGTATTTATTTTATATTTTATTCTTCTGGTGTTGACTTCTTAGGCCCTAACTATTCGATCTGGTGGAACAACGCCGTAGAGTGAAGCCTAGGTTGCCCGGAACGTAGAAATGACCATTACTTTCACACTGTTTGCAATTATTCCTTTTATACGATGGAAAAGCTGCTGTATTTATATCGTATTTTATGCTTCTGGCGTTGAATTCTAAGGACCTAACTATTCGATCTGGTGGAGCAACGCCCTCGAGTGAAGCCTAGGTTGCTCGGAATGTAGAAATGACCATAACTTTCACACTGGTAGCAATTATTCGATTTATACAATGGAAAAACTGTTCTTTTTATTTTGTATTTTATGCTTCGGGCGTTGACTTCTAAGGCCCTAACTGGTTGATCTGGTGGAACAACGCCCTAGAGTGAAGCCCAGGTTGCCCGGACTGTAGAAATGACAATTACTTTCACACTGTTTGCAATTATTCCTTTTATACGATGCAAAAGCTGTTGTATTTATATCGTATTTTATGCTTCGGGCGTTGACTTCTAAGGCCCTAACTATTCAATCTGTTGGAGCAACGCCCTAGAGTGAAGCCTAGGTTGCTCGGAATGTAGAAATGACCATAACTTTCACACTGGTTGCAATTATTCGTTTTCTACGATGGAAAAACTGTTGTATTTATATTGTATTTTATGCTTCTGGCGTTCACTCCTTAGGGCCTAACTATTCGATCTGATGGAACAATGCCCTAGGGTGAAGCCTAGGTTGCCCGGAAAACAGAAATGGCCATAACTTTCATACTGGTTGCAATTATTCGTTTTAAATGGTGGAAAAACTGTTGTATTTATATTGTATTTTATGCTTCTGGCGTTGACTTCTTAGGCCCTAACTATTCGATCTGGTGGAACAACGCCGTAGAGTGAAGCCTAGGTTGCCCGGAACGTAGAAATGACCATTACTTTCACACTGTTTGCAATTATTCCTTTTATACGATGGAAAAGCTGCTGTATTTATATCGTATTTTATGCTTCTGGCGTTGACTTCTATGGCCCTAACTATTCGATCTAGTGGAGCAACGCCCTAGAGTGAAGCCTAGGTTGCTCGGAATGTAGAAATGACCATAACTTTCACACTGGTTCCAATTATTCGTTTTATACGATGGAAAAACTGTTGTATTTATATTGTATTTAATGCTTCTGGCGATCACTTCTTGGGCCCTAACTATTCGATCTGGTAGAACAATGCCCTAGGGTGAAGCCTAGGTTGCCCGGAACGTAGAAATGACCATAACTTTTACACTGGTAGCAATTATTCGTTTTATACGATGGAAAAACTGTTGTATTTCTATTGTATTTTATGCTTCGGGCGTTGACTTCTTAGGCCCTAACACTTCGATCTGGTGGAGCAACGCCCTAGAGTGAAGCCTAGGTTGCCCGGAACGTAGAAATGACCATTACTTTCACACGGGTTGCAATTATCCCTGTTATAGGAAGGAAAGACTGTTGTATTTTTATTTCATTTTATGCTTCGGGCATTGACATCTAAGGCCCTAACTATGCAATCTGTTGGAGCAACCCCCTTAGGGGGAAGCCTAGGTTGCCCGGAACGTAGAAATGGCCATAACTTTCACACTGGTTGCAATTATTCGTTTTATACGATGGAGAAGCTGTTGTATTTATATCGTATTTTATGCTTCTGGCGTTGACTTCTTAGGCCCTAACTATTCGATCTAGTGGAGCAACGCCCTAGAGTGAAGCCTAGGTTGCTCGGAATGTAGAAATGACCATAACTTTCACACTGGTTGCAATTATTCGTTTTATACGATGGAAAAACTGTTGTATTTATATTGTATTTAATGCTTCTGGCGTTGACTTCTATGGCCCTAACTATTCGATCTAGTGGAGCAACGCCCTAGAGTAAACCCTAGGTTGCTCGGAATGTAGAAATAACCATAACTTTCACACTGGTTGCAATTATTCGTTTTTTACGATGAAAAAGCTGTTGTATTTATATTGTATTTTATGCTTCTGGCGTTGACTTCTTAGATCCTAACTATTCGATCTGGTGGAGCAATGCCTCAGAGTTAAGTCTAGGATGCCCGAAACGCCGAAATGATCATTACTTTCACGCTTGTTGCAATTATTCCTGTTATACGATGAAAAGACCGTTGTATTTTTATTGTATTTTATGCATCAGGCGTAGGCTTCTAAGGCCGTAGCTATTCGATATGGTGGAGCACCGCCCTAGAGTGAAGCCTAGGTTGCCCGGAACGTAGATATGACCATAACCTTCACACAGGTTGCAATTATTCGTTTTATACGGTGTAAAGGCTGTTGTATTTATTTTGTATTTTATTCTTCTGGTGTTGACTTCTTAGGCCCTAACTATTCGATCTGGTGGAACAACGCCGTAGAGTGAAGCCTAGGTTGCCCGGAACGTAGAAATGACCATTACTTTCACACTGTTTGCAATTATTCCTTTTATACGATGGAAAAGCTGCTGTATTTATATCGTATTTTATGCTTCTGGCGTTGAATTCTAAGGACCTGACTATTCGATCTGGTGGAACAACGCCCTATGGTGAAGCCTAGGCTGCCCGGAACGTAGAAATGACCATAACTTTTACACTGGTAACAATTATTCGTTTTATACGATGGAAAAACTGTTGTATTTATATTGTATTTAATGCTTCTGGCGTTCACTTCTAAGGCCCGAACTGTTTGATCTGGTGAAACAACGCCATAGAGTGAAGCCTAGGTTGCCCGGAACGTAGAAATGACAATTACTTTCACTCTGTTTGGAATTATTCCTTTTATACGATGCAAAAGCTGTTGTAGTTATATCGTATTTTATGCTTCTGGCGTTGAGTTCTAAGGACCTAACTATTCGATCTGGTGGAGCAACGCCCTAGAGTGAAGCCTAGGTTGCTCGGAATGTAGAAATAACCATAACTTTCACACGGGTTTCAATTATTCGTTTTTTACGATGGAAAAGCTGTTGTATTTATATTGTATTTTATGACTCTGGCGTTGACTTCTAAGGCCCTAGCTATTCGATCTAGTGGAGCAACGCCCTAAAGTGAAGCCTAGGTTGCCCGGAACGTAGAAATGACCATCACTTTCAAACTGGTTGCAATTAATCCTGTTATACGATGGAAAAACTGTTGTATTTTTATTGCATTTTATGCTTCGGGCGTTGACTTCTAAGGCCCTGACTATTCAATCTGTTGGAGCAACGCCCTAGAGTGAAGCCTAGGTTGCTCGGAATGTAGAAATGACCATAGCTTTCACACTGGTTGCAATTATTCGTTTTATACGATGGAAAAACTGTTGTACTTATCTTGTATTTAATGCTTCTGGCGTTTACTTCTTAGGCCCTAACAGTTTGATCTGGTGAAGCAACGCCATAGAGTGAAGCCTAGGTGGCCCGGAACGTAGAAATGACAATTACTTTCACACTGTTTGCAATTATTCCTTTTATACGATGCAAAAGCTGTTGTATTTATATCGTATTTTATGCTTCTGGCGTTGACTTCTAAGGACCTAACTATTCGATCTGGTGGAGCAACGCCCTAGAGTAAACCATAGGTTGCTCGGAATGTAGAAATAACCATAACTTTCACACTGGTTGCAATTATTCGTTTTTTACGATGGAAAAGCTGTTGTATTTATATTGTATTTTATGCTTCTGGCGTTGACTTCTTAGGTCCTAACTATTCGATCTGGTGGAGCAATGCCTCAGAGTTAAGTCTAGGATGCCCGAAACGCCGAAATGATCATTACTTTCACGCTTGTTGCAATTATTCCTGTTATACGATGAAAAGACCGTTGTATTTTTATTGTATTTTATGCATCAGGCGTAGGCTTCTAAGGCCGTAGCTATTCGATATGGTGGAGCACCGCCCTAGAGTGAAGCCTAGGTTGCCCGGAACGTAGATATGACCATAACCTTCACACAGGTTGCAATTATTCGTTTTATACGGTGTAAAGGCTGTTGTATTTATTTTGTATTTTATTCTTCTGGTGTTGACTTCTTAGGCCCTAACTATTCGATCTGGTGGAACAACGCCGTAGAGTGAAGCCTAGGTTGCCCGGAACGTAGAAATGACCATTACTTTCACACTGTTTGCAATTATTCCTTTTATACGATGGTAAAGCTGCTGTATTTATATCGTATTTTATGCTTCTGGCGTTGAATTCTAAGGACCTGACTATTCGATCTGGTGGAGCAACGCCCTCGAGTGAAGCCTAGGTTGCCCGGAATGTAGAAGTGACCATAACTTTCACACTGGATGCAATTATTCGTTTTATACGATGGAAAAACTGTTGTATTTAAAATGTATTTTATGCTTCTGGCGTTCACTTCTTAGGCAATAACTATTCGATCTGGTGGAACAACGCCCTAGGGTGAAGACTAGGTTGCCCGGAACGTAGAAATGACCATAACTTTTACACTGGTAGCAATTATTCGAATATACAATGGAAAAACTGTTCTTTTTATTTTGTATTTTATGCTTCGGGCGTTGACTTCTAAGGCCCTAACTGGTTGATCTGGTGGAACAACGCCCTAGAGTGAAGCCCAGGTTGCCCGGAACGTAGAAATGACCATCAGTTTCAAACTGGTTGCAATTAATCCTGTTATACGATGCAAAAGCTGTTGTATTTATATCGTATTTTATGCTTCTGGCGTTGACTTCTATGGCCCTAACTATTCGATCTAGTGGAGCAACGCCCTAGAGTGAAGCCTAGGTTGCATGGAACGTAGAAATGACCATCACTTTCACACGGGTTGCAATTATTCCTGTTATAGGATGGGAAGACTGTTGCATTTTTATTGTATTTTGTGCTTCAGGCGTTGACTTCTGAGGCCGTAGCTATTCGATGTGGTGGAAGAACGCCATAGAGTGAAGCCTAGGTTGCCCGGAACGTAGAAATGACCATAAGTTTCATAATGGTTGCAATTATTCCTGATATAGGATGGAAAGACTGTTGTATTTTTATTGCATTTTATGCTTCTGGCGTTCACTTCTTAGGCCCTAACTATTCGATCTGGTGGAACAACGCCCTAGGGTGAAGCCTAGGTTGCCCGGAACGTAGAAATGACCATAACTTTTTCACTGGTAGCAATTATTCGTTTTATAGAATGGAAAAACTGTTCTATTTATTTTGTATTTTATGCTTCGGGCGTTGACTTCTAAGGCCCTAACTATGCAATCTGTTGGAGCAACCCCCTTAGGGGGAAACCTAGGTTGCCCGGAACGTAGAAATGTCCATAACTTTCACACTGGTTGCAATTATTCGTTTTATACGATGGAGAAGCTGTTGTATTTATATCGTATTTTATGCTTCTGGCGTTGACTTCTTAGGCCCTAACTATTCGATCTAGTGGAGCAACGCCCTAGAGTGAAGCCTAGGTTGCTCGGAATGTAGAAATGACCATAACTTTCACACTGGTTGCAATTATTCGTTTTATACGATGGAAAAACTGTTGTATTTATATTGTATTTAATGCTTCTGGCGTTGACTTCTATGGCCCTAACTATTCGATCTAGTGGAGCAACGCCCTAGAGTAAACCCTAGGTTGCTCGGAATGTAGAAATAACCATAACTTTCACACTGGTTGCAATTATTCGTTTTTTACGATGGAAAAGCTGTTGTATTTATATTGTATTTTATGCTTCTGGCGTTGACTTCTTAGGTCCTAACTATTCGATCTGGTGGAGCAATGCCTCAGAGTTAAGTCTAGGATGCCCGAAACGCCGAAATGATCATTACTTTCACGCTTGTTGCAATTATTCCTGTTATACGATGAAAAGACCGTTGTATTTTTATTGTATTTTATGCATCAGGCGTAGGCTTCTAAGGCCGTAGCTATTCGATATGGTGGAGCACCGCCCTAGAGTGAAGCCTAGGTTGCCCGGAACGTAGATATGACCATAACCTTCACACAGGTTGCAATTATTCGTTTTATACGGTGTAAAGGCTGTTGTATTTATTTTATATTTTATTCTTCTGGTGTTGACTTCTTAGGCCCTAACTATTCGATCTGGTGGAACAACGCCGTAGAGTGAAGCCTAGGTTGCCCGGAACGTAGAAATGACCATTACTTTCACACTGTTTGCAATTATTCCTTTTATACGATGGAAAAGCTGCTGTATTTATATCGTATTTTATGCTTCTGGCGTTGAATTCTAAGGACCTAACTATTCGATCTGGTGGAGCAACGCCCTCGAGTGAAGCCTAGGTTGCTCGGAATGTAGAAATGACCATAACTTTCACACTGGTTGCAATTATTCGTTTTATACGATGGAAAAACTGTTGTATTTAAAATGTATTTTATGCTTCTGGCGTTCACTTCTAAGGCCCTAACTATTCGATCTGGAGGAACAACGCCCTAGGGTGAAGCCTAGGTTGCCCGGAAAGCAGAAATGGCCATAACTTTCATACTGGTTGCAATTATTCGTTTTAAATGGTGGAAAAACTGTTGTATTTATATTGTATTTTATGCTTCTGGCGTTGACTTCTTAGGCCCTAACTATTCGATCTGGTGGAACAACGCCGTAGAGTGAACCCTAGGTTGCCCGGAACGTAGAAATGACCATTACTTTCACACTGTTTGCAATTATTCCTTTTATACGATGGAAAAGCTGCTGTATTTATATCGTATTTTATGCTTCTGGCGTTGACTTCTATGGCCCTAACTATTCGATCTAGTGGAGCAACGCCCTAGAGTGAAGCCTAGGTTGCTCGGAATGTAGAAATGACCATAACTTTCACACTGGTTGCAATTATTCGTTTTATACGATGGAAAAACTGTTGTATTTATATTGTATTTAATGCTTCTGGCGATCACTTCTTGGGCCCTAACTATTCGATCTGGTGGAACAATGCCCTAGGGTGAAGCCTAGGTTGCCCGGAACGTAGAAATGACCATAACTTTTACACTGGTAGCAATTATTCGTTTTATACGATGGAAAAACTGTTGTATTTCTATTGTATTTTATGCTTCGGGCGTTGACTTCTTAGGCCCTAACACTTCGATCTGGTGGAGCAACGCCCTAGAGTGAAGCCTAGGTTGCCCGGAACGTAGAAATGACCATTACTTTCACACGGGTTGCAATTATCCCTGTTATAGGAAGGAAAGACTGTTGTATTTTTATTTCATTTTATGCTTCGGGCATTGACTTCTAAGGCCCTAACTATGCAATCTGTTGGAGCAACCCCCTTAGGGGGAAGCCTAGGTTGCCCGGAACGTAGAAATGGCCATAACTTTCACACTGGTTGCAATTATTCGTTTTATACGATGGAGAAGCTGTTGTATTTATATCGTATTTTATGCTTCTGGCGTTGACTTCTTAGGCCCTAACTATTCCATCTGGTGGAACAACGCCCTAGGGTGAAGTCTGGGTTGCCCGGAAGGTAGAAATGACCATAACTTTCACACTGGTAGCAATTATTCGTTTTATACGAAGGAAAAACTGCTCTATTTATTTTATACTTTATGCTTCGGGCGTTGACATCTAAGGCCCTAACTATGCAATCTGTTGGAGCAACCCCCTTAGGGGGAAGCCTAGGTTGCCCGGAACGCAGAAATGACCATAACTTTCACACTGGTTGCAATTATTCGTTTTATACGATGGAAAATCTGTTGTATTTATATCGTATTTTATGCTTCTGGCGTTGACTTCTTAGGCCCTAACTATTCCATCTGGTGGAACAACGCCCTAGGGTGAACCCTAGGTTGCCCGGAACGTAGAAATGATCATAACTTTTACACTGGTAGCAATTATCCGTTTTATACAATGGAAAAGCTGTTCTATTTATTTTGTATTTTATGCTTCGGGTGTTGACTTCTAAGGCCCTAAGTGTTTGATCTGGTGGAGCAACGCTCTACAGTGAAGCCTAGGTTGCCCGGAACGTAGAAATGACCATTACTTTCACACTGTTTGCAATTATTCCTTTTATACGATGGAAAAGCTGTTGTATTTATATCGTATTTTATGCTTCGGGCGTTGACTTCTAAGGCCCTAACTGTTTGATCTGGTGGAGCAACGCTCTAGAGTGAATCCTAGGTTGCCCGGAACGTAGAAATGACCATAACTTTCACACTGGTTGCTATTATTCGTTTTATACGATGGAAAAACTGTTATTTTTATATTGTATTTTATGCTTCTGGCGTTGACTTCTTAGGCCCTAACTATTCGATCTGGTGGAAGAACGCCCTTGAGTGAAGCCTAGGTTGCCTGGAACGTAGAAATGACCATCACTTTCACACGGGTTGCAATTATTCCTGTTATAGGATGGAAAGACTGTTGCATTTTTATTGTATTTTATGCTTCAGGCGTTGACTTCTGAGGCCATAGCTATTCGATGTGGTGGAAGAACGCCATAGAGTGAAGCCTCGGTTGCCCGGAACGTAGAAATGACCATAAGTTTCATAATGGTTGCAATTATTCCTGTTATAGGATGGAAAGACTGTTGTATTTTTATTGCATTTTATGCTTCTGGCGTTCACTTCTTAGGCCCTAACTATTCGATCTGGTGGAGCAACGCCCTAGGGTGATGCCTAGGTTGCCCGGAACGTAGAAATGACCATAACTTTTACACTGGTAGCAATCATTCGTTTTATACAATGGAAAAACTGTTCTATTTATTTTGTATTTTATGCTTCGGGCGTTGACTTCTAAGGCCCTAACTGTTGGATCTGGTGGAGCAACGCCCTAGAGTGAAGCCTAGGTTGCCCTGAACATAGAAATGACCATAACTTTCACACTGGTTGCTACTATTCGTTTTATACGATGGAAAAACTGTTATATTTATATTCTACTTTATGCTTCTGGCGTTGACGTCTTAGGCCCTAATTATTCGATATGGTGGAACAACGCCCTTGAGTGAAGCCTAGGTTGCATGGAACGTAGAAATGACCATCACTTTCACACGGGTTGCAATTATTCCTGTTATAGGATGGGAAGACTGTTGCATTTTTATTGTATTTTGTGCTTCAGGCGTTGACTTCTGAGGCCGTAGCTATTCGATGTGGTGGAAGAACGCCATAGAGTGAAGCCTAGGTTGCCCGGAACGTAGAAATGACCATAAGTTTCATAATGGTTGCAATTATTCCTGATATCGGATGGAAAGACTGTTGTATTTTTATTGCATTTTATGCTTCTGGCGTTCACTTCTTAGGCCCTAACTATTCGATCTGGTGGAACAACGCCCTAGGGTGAAGCCTAGGTTGCCCGGAACGTAGAAATGACCATAACTTTTTCACTGGTAGCAATTATTCGTTTTATAGAATGGAAAAACTGTTCTATTTATTTTGTATTTTATGCTTCGGGCGTTGACTTCTAAGGCCCTAACTGTTTGATCTGGTGGAGCAACGGCCAAGAGTGAAGCCTAGGTTGCCCGGAACGTAGAAATGACCATAACTTTCACACTGGTTGCTATTATTCGTTTTATACGGTGGAAAAACTGTTATATTTATATTGTATTTTATGCTTCAGGCGTTGACTTCTGAGGCCGTAGCTATTCGATGTGGTGGAAGAACGCCATAGAGTGAAGCCTAGGTTGCCCGGAACGTAGAAATGACCACAAGTTTCATAATGGTTGCAATTATTCGTTTTATACGATGGAAAAACTGTTGTATTTCTATTGTATTTTATGCTTCGGGCGTTGACTTCTTAGGCCCTAACACTTCGATCTGGTGGAGCAACGCCCTACAGTGAAGCCTAGGTTGCCCGGAACGTAGATATGACCATAACCTTCACACAGGTTGCAATTATTCGTTTTATACGGTGTAAAGGCTGTTGTATTTATTTTGTATTTTATTCTTCTGGTGTTGACTTCTTAGGCCCTAACTATTCGATCTGGTGGAACAACGCCGTAGAGTGAAGCCTAGGTTGCCCGGAACGTAGAAATGACCATTACTTTCACACTGTTTGCAATTATTCCTTTTATACGATGGAAAAGCTGCTGTATTTATATCGTATTTTATGCTTCTGGCGTTGAATTGAAAGGACCTAACTATTCGATCTGGTGGAGCAACGCCCTCGAGTGAAGCCTAGGTTGCTCGGAATGTAGAAATGACCATAACTTTCACACTGGTTGCAATTATTCGTTTTATACGATGGAAAAACTGTTGTATTTAAAATGTATTTTATGCTTCTGGCGTTCACTTCTAAGGCCCTAACTATTCGATCTGGAGGAACAACGCCCTAGGGTGAAGCCTAGGTTGCCCGGAACGTAGAAATGACCATAACTTTTACACTGGTAGCAATTATTCGATTTATACAATGGAAAAACTGTTCTTTTTATTTTGTATTTTATGCTTCGGGCGTTGACTTCTAAGGCCCTAACTGGTTGATCTGGTGGAACAACGCCCTAGAGTGAAGCCCAGGTTGCCCGGAACGTAGAAATGACAATTACTTTCACACTGTTTGCAATTATTCCTTTTATACGATGCAAAAGCTGTTGTATTTATATCGTATTTTATGCTTCGGGCGTTGACTTCTAAGGCCCTAACTATTCAATCTGTTGGAGCAACGCCCTAGAGTGAAGCCTAGGTTGCTCGGAATGTAGAAATGACCATAACTTTCACACTGGTTGCAATTATTCGTTTTCTACGATGGAAAAACTGTTGTATTTATATTGTATTTTATGCTTCTGGCGTTCACTCCTTAGGGCCTAACTATTCGATCTGATGGAACAATGCCCTAGGGTGAAGCCTAGGTTGCCCGGAAAGCAGAAATGCCCATAACTTTCATACTGGTTGCAATTATTCGTTTTAAATGGTGGAAAAACTGTTGTATTTATATTGTATTTTATGCTTCTGGCGTTGACTTCTAAGGCCCTAACTATTCGATCAGGTGGAGCAACGCCCTAGAGTGAAGCCTAGGTTGCTCGAAATGTAGAAATGACCATAACTTTCACACTGGTTGCAATTATTCGTTTTATACGATGGAAAACCTGTTGTATTTACATCGTATTTTATGCTTCTGGCGTTGACTTCTTAGGCCCTAACTATTCCATCTGGTGGAACAACGCCCTAGGGTAAAGCCAAGATAGCGCGGAACGTAGAAATGACCATAACTTTCACACTGGTTGCTATCATTCGTTTTATATGATGGAAAAACTGTTGTATTTATATTGTATTTTATGCTTCGGGCGTTGACTTCTTAGGCCCTAACACTTCAATCTGGTGGAGCAACGCCCTACAGTGAGGCCTAGGTTGCCCTGAACGTAGATATGACCATAACCTTCACACAGGTTGCAATTATCCGTTTTATACGGTGTAAAGGCTGTTGTATATATTTTGTATTTTATTCTTCTGGTGTTGACTTCTTAGGCCCTAACTATTCGATCTGGTGGAACAACGCCGTAGAGTGAAGCCTAGGTTGCTCGGAATGTAGAAATGACCATAACTTTCACACTGGTTGCAATTATTCGTTTTATACGATGGAAAAACTGTTGTATTTATACTGTATTTTACGCTTCTGGCGTTCACTTCTTAGGGCCTAGCTATTCGACCTGGTGGAACAACGCCCTAGGGTGAAGCCTATGTTTCCCGGAACGTAGAAATGGCCATATCTTTTACACTGGTAGCAATTATTCGTTTCATACAATGGAAAAACTGTTCTATTTATTTTGTATTTTATGCTTCGGGCGTTGACTTCTAAGGGCCTAACTGTTGGATCTGGTGGAGCAACGCCCTAGAGTGAAGCCTAGCTTGCCCGGAACGTAGAAATGACAATTACTTTCACACTGCTTGCAATTATTCCTTTTATACGATGCAAATGCTGTTGTATTTATATCGTATTTTATGCTTCTGGCGTTGACTTCTAAGGCCCTAACTGTTTGTTCTGGTGGAGCGACGCCCTAGAGTGAAGCCTAGGTTGCCCGGAACATAGGAATGACCATTACTTTCACACTGTTTGCAATTATTCCTTTTATACGATGGAAAAACTGTTCTATTTATTTTGTATTTCATGCTTCGGGCGTTGACTTCTAAGGCCCTAACTGTTTGATCTGGTGGAGCAACGCCTTCGAGTGAAGGCTAGATTGCCCGGAACGTAGAAATGACCATAACTTTTACACTGGTAGCAATTATTCGTTTTATACAATGGAAAAACTGTTCTATCTATTTTGTATTTTATGCTTCGGGCGTTGACTTCTAAGGCCCTAACTGTTTGATCTGGTGCAGCAACGCCCTAGAGTGAAGCCTAGGTTGCCCGGAACGTAGAAATGACCATAACCTTCACACAGGTTGCAATTATTCGTTTTATACGGTGTAAAGGCTGTTGTATTTATTTTGTATTTTATTCTTCTGGTGTTGACTTCTTAGGCCCTAACTATTCGATCTGGTGGAACAACGCCGTAGAGTGAAGCCTAGGTTGCCCGGAACGTAGAAATGACCATTACTTTCACACTGTTTGCAATTATTCCGTTTATACGATGGAAAAGCTGCTGTATTTATATTGTATTTTATGCTACTGGCGTTGACTTCTAAGGCACTAACTATTCGATCTGGTGGATCAACGCCATAGGGTGAAGCCTAGGTTGCTCGGAAAGTAGAAATGACCATAACTTTCACACTGGTTGCAATTATTCGTTTTATACGATGGAAAAACTGTTGTATTTAAAATGTATTTTATGCTTCTGGCGTTCACTTCTTAGGCCCTAACTATTCGATCTGGAGGAACAACGCCCTAGGGTGAAGCCTAGGTTGCCCGGAACGTAGATATGACCATAACTTTTACACTGGTAGCAATTATTCGATTTATACAATGGAAAAACTGTTCTGTAGCGCACATCTGCACCTACAAAGGAAAACATTTGGCGTGCAAATGGTGACAGGGTTTAGGACGCCAGTAACAATGGAAAGCTATTTTTGAGAAAGCCAAGTAACTGTCTCTTTTATAAGCATGTTGTCGTCAAGTTTCGTTTTAGGCCTCAATAGCTAATACAGGCATCATAAACCCCAGAATTTCTGAAAGGCCCAACGGTGCTGGGTCCGCGAGAGCGAGGCCGGCGGTGGACGCCGAGGTCAACCGCGCCGTCGAGCGAGGGCCTAGAGGAAATTCCGATGAGTCATCGGGGTTTTCCCTGGGGGTGTTTTCCCCCAAATTGTCACGCGCTTGTTCTTAGGTTAAGCTTACGAATTAAGAAAATAGAGGGTGCGGAAGTACTTCGGTGAGCCGGCTGATTGGTCAGCACTCGCGTCCGAAACAGAAAAAAGAGGGCGCAAGTTTTCCGCGCGCAGTTTTCGAGCGAGCGAGAAGCGCGGCCAACGACAGTTGACTCGATCACTTCCAACTGTAACTATCGAGAAAATAAATACACTGTTAGAACGGCACCTAAAATTAAAAGCGGCAATAAAGTGTCACTCAGATGAGAGTTGGTCCGACGTCCTCCCACTAGTGTTATTAGGAATACGCGCGGCATACCGGGAAGATTTAAATGCATCGGTCGCTGAGTTAGTTCTGGGGGAGACCATTCGTTTACCTGGCGAATTCTTTACAAATTCAGCAGGAAGTAACACAGAGCCTGTAGAATTGATTAAACGACTTCGTGACAGATTTCGACAAATACGACCAGTCGCGGGTTCAAGACACGGTAATCGGAAAATTTTTGTTTATAAGGATTTAGCTACCGTGTCTCATGTATTTTTGCGAGTAGATGCAGTAAAAGGTCCATTAGAGAATTCATATACAGGTCCTTTCCGTGTTATATCCAGATCGGATAAAACGTATGTAATTCGGATAAAAGACAAGGATGTTAGAGTAACAATTGACAGAATTAAGCCTGCGTATTTGTTTAAGAGTACAGATGACACGAAGGAGCCCATATCTAGGGTATCTTTGCGTTCTTCAGAACAAGCGGTAGAACAACATATTCAGAATAGCGAGCCAGTGCAGACTCGTTCGGGTAGACGTGTACATTTTCCAGTACGTTTACAAGTAGGTAAATAAGGAATTAATGTATATAGATAGGTTATCCTTAAGTTTGTATATATTAGTAGTACCGTAGTGTTAAGTTAGTTTTATTTAGTTTGTAAAATTTCGTTTGCACTGGCGAGGGGGTAATGTAGCGCACATCTGCACCTACAAAGGAAAACATTTGGCGTGCAAATGGTGACAGGGTTTAGGACGCCAGTAACAATGGAAAGCTATTTTTGAGAAAGCCAAGTAACTGTCTCTTTTATAAGCATGTTGTCGTCAAGTTTCGTTTTAGGCCTCAATAGCTAATACAGGCATCATAAACCCCAGAATTTCTGAAAGGCCCAACGGTGCTGGGTCCGCGAGAGCGAGGCCGGCGGTGGACGCCGAGGTCAACCGCGCCGTCGAGCGAGGGCCTAGAGGAAATTCCGATGAGTCATCGGGGTTTTCCCTGGGGGTGTTTTCCCCCAAATTGTCACGCGCTTGTTCTTAGGTTAAGCTTACGAATTAAGAAAATAGAGGGTGCGGAAGTACTTCGGTGAGCCGGCTGATTGGTCAGCACTCGCGTCCGAAACAGAAAAAAGAGGGCGCAAGTTTTCCGCGCGCAGTTTTCGAGCGAGCGAGAAGCGCGGCCAACGACAGTTGACTCGATCACTTCCAACTGTAACTATCGAGAAAATAAATACACTGTTAGAACGGCACCTAAAGTTCTTTTTATTTTGTATTTTATGCTTCGGGCGTTGACTTCTAAGGCCCTAACTGGTTGATCTGGTGGAACAACGCCCTAGAGTGAAGCCCAGGTTGCCCGGAACGTAGAAATGACAATTACTTTCACACTGTTTGCAATTATTCCTTTTATACGATGCAAAAGCTGTTGTATTTATATCGTATTTTATGCTTCGGGCGTTGACTTCTAAGGCCCTAACTATTCAATCTGTTGGAGCAACGCCCTAGAGTGAAGCCTAGGTTGCTCGGAATGTAGAAATGACCATAACTTTCACACTGGTTGCAATTATTCGTTTTCTACGATGGAAAAACTGTTGTATTTATATTGTATTTTATGCTTCTGGCGTTCACTCCTTAGGGCCTAACTATTCGATCTGATGGAACAATGCCCTAGGGTGACGCCTAGGTTGCTCGGAACGTAGAAATGACCACTACTTTCACACTGTTTGCAATAACTCATTTTATACGATGGAAAAGCTGTTGTATTTAAATCGTATTTTATGCTTCTGGCGTTGACTTCTAAGGACCTAACTATTCGATCTGGTGGAGCAACGCCCTACAGTGATGCCTAGGTTGCCCGGTACGTAGAAATGACCATCACTATCAAACTGGTTGCAATTATTTGTTTCATACGATGGAAAAGCAGTTGTATTTATATCGTATTTTATGCTTCTGGCGTTGACTTCTTAGGCCCAAACTATTCCATCTGGTGGAACAACGCCCTAGGGTGAAGCCTAGGTCGCCCGGAAAGCAGAAATGGCCATAACTTTCATACTGGCTGCAATTATTCGTTTTAAATGCCGGAAAAACTGTTGTATTTATATTGTATTTCATGCTTCGGGCGTTGACTTCTAAGGCCCTAACTGTTTGATCTGGTGGAGCAACGCTCTAGAGTGAAGCCTAGGTTGCCCGGAACGTAGAAATGACCATAACTTTCACACTGGTTGCTATTATTCGTTTTATACGGTGGAAAAACTGTTATATTTATATTGTATTTTATGCTTCTGGCGTTGACTGCTTAGGCCCTAACTATTCGATCTGGTGGAACAACGCCCTTGAGTGAAGCCTAGGTTCCCTGGAACGTAGAAATGACCATCACTTTCACTCGGGTTGCAATTATTCCTGTTATAGGATGGAAAAACTGTTGTATTTCTATTGTATTTTATGCTTCGGGCGTTGACTTCTTAGGCCCTAACACTTCGATCTGGTGGAGCAACGCCCTACAGTGAAGCCTAGGTTGCCCGTAACGTAGATATGACCATAACCTTCACACAGGTTGCAATTATTCGTTTTATACGGTGTAAAGGCTGTTGTATTTATTTTGTATTTTATTCTTCTGGTGTTGACTTCTTAGGCCCTAACTATTCGATCTGGTGGAACAACGCCGTAGAGTGAAGCCTAGGTTGCCCGGAACGTAGAAATGACAATTACTTTCACACTGTTTGCAATTATTCCTTTTATACGATGGAAAAGCTGCTGTATTTATATCGTATTTTATGCATCTGGCGTTGAATTCTAAGGACCTAACTATTCGATCTGGTGGAGCAACGCCCTCCAGTGAAGCCTAGGTTGCTCGGAATGTAGAAATGACCATAACTTTCACACTGGTTGCAATTATTCGTTTTATACGATGGAAAAACTGTTGTATTTAAAATGTTTTTTATGCTTCTGGCGTTCACTTCTTAGGCCCTAACTATTCGATCTGGAGCAACAACGCCCTAGGGTGAAGACCTGGTTGCCCGGAACGTAGAAATGACCATAACTTTTACACTGGTAGCAATTATTCGATTTATACAATGGAAAAACTGTTCTTTTTATTTTGTATTTTATGCTTCGGGCGTTGACTTCTAAGGCCCTAACTGGTTGATCTGGTGGAACAACGCCCTAGAGTGAAACCCAGGTTGCCCGGAACGTAGAAATGACAATTACTTTCACACTGTTTGCAATTATTCCTTTTATACGATGGAAAAACTGTTCTATTTATTTTGTATATTATGCTTCGGTCGTTGACTTCTTTGGCCCTAACAATTCGATCTGGTGGAGCAACGCCCTAGAGGGAAGCCTAGGTTGCCCGGAACGTAGAAATGACCACCACTTTCAAACTGTTTGCAATTAATCCTGTTATACGATGGAAAAACTGTTGTATTTTTATTGCATTTTATGCTTCGGGCGTTGACTTCTAAGGCCCTAACTGTTTGACCTGGTGGAGCAACGCCCTAGAGTGAAGCCTAGGTTGCCCGGAACGTAGAAATGACCATTACTTTCACACTGTTTGCAATTATTCCTTTTATACGATGTAAAAGCTGTTGTATTTATATCGTATTTTATGCTTCTGGCGTTGACTTCTTAGGCCCTAACTATTCGATCAGGGGGAGCGATGCCTCAGAGTTAAGTGTAGGATGCCCGAAACGCCGAAATGATCATTACATTCACGCTTGTTGCAATTATTCGTTTTATACGATGGAAAAACTGTTGCATCTTTATCGTATTTTGTGCTTCTGGCGCTGACTTCTTAGGCCGTAACTATACGATCTGGTGGAGCACCGCCCTGGAGTGAAACCTAGGTTGCCCGGAACGTAGAAATGACCACTACTATCGCACTGGTTGCAAATTATTCCTGCCATACGATGGAAAAGCTGTTGTATTTTTATTGCATTTTATGCTTCGGGCGTTGACTTCTAAGACCCTAACTATTCAATCTGTTGGAACAACGCCCTAGAGTGAAGCCTAGGTTGCTCGGAATGTAGAAATGACCATAACTTTCACACTGGTTGCAATTATTCGTTTTATACGATGGAAAAACTGTTGTATTTATATTGTATTTAATGCTTCTGGCGTTCACTTCTTGGGCCCTAACTATTCGATCTGGTGGAACAACGCCCTAGGGTGAAGCCTAGGTTGCCCGGAACGTAGAAATGACCATAACTTTTACACTGGTAGCAATTATTCGTTTTATACAATGGAAAAACTGTTGTATTTATATTGTATTTTATGCTTCTGGCGTTGACTTCTTAGGCCCTAACTATTCGATCTGGTGGAGCAATGCCTCACAGTTAAGTCTAGGATGCCCGAAACGCCGAAATGATCACTACTTTCACGCTTATTGCTATTATTCCTTTAATACGATGAAACGACTGTTGTATTTTTATTGTATCTTATGTTCCTGGCGTTGACTTCTAAGGCCCTAACTATTCGATCTGGTGGAGCAACACCCTGGAGTGAAGCCTAGGTTGCCCGGAACGTGGAAATGACCAGAACTCTCACACTGGTTGCAATTATTCGTTTTATACGATGTAAACGCTGTTGTATTTATATCGTATTTTATGCTTCTGGCATCGACTTCTTAGGCCCTAACTATTCGACCTGGTGGAGCAACGCCCTAGAGTGAAACCTAGGTTGCCCGGAACGTAGAAATGACCATTACATTCACACTGGTTGCAATTATTCATGTTATACGATGGAAAAACTGTTGTATTTTTATTGTATTCTATGCTTCTGGCGTTTAATTCTAAGTCGCTAGCTATTTGATCTGGTGGAGCAACGACCTAGAGTGATGCCTAGGTTGCCCGGAACGTAGAAATGACAATTACTTTCACACTGTTTGGTATTATTCATTTTGTACGATGGAAAAGCTGTTGTATTTATATTGTATTTTGTGCCTCTGGCGTTGACTTCTAAGGCCGTATCTATTAGATGCGGTGGAGCAACGCCCTAGAGTGACGCCTAGGTTGCCCAGAACGTAGAAATGACCATGACTTTCACAGTGGTTGCTATCATTCGTTTTATACGATGGAAAAACTGTTATATTTATATTGTATTTTATGCTTCTGGCGTTGACTCCTTAGGCCCTAACTATTCGATCTGGTGGAACAACGCCCTAGGGTGAAGCCTAGGTTGCCCGGAACGTAGAAATGACCATAACTTTTACACTGGTAGCAATTATTCGTTTTATACAATCGAAAAACTGTTCTATTTATTTTGTATTTAATGATTCGGGCGTCGACTTCTAAGGCCCTAACTGTTTGATCTGGTTGAGCAACGCCCTAGAGTGAAGCCTAGGTTGCACGGAACGTAGAAATGACCATAACTTTCACACGGGTTGCAATTATTCCTGTTATAGGATGGAAAGACAGTTGTATTTTTATTGTATTTTATACTTCAGGCGTTGACTTCTGAGGCCGTAGCTATTCGATGTGGTGGAAGAACGCCATACAGTGAAGCCTAGGTTGCCCGGAACGTAGAAATGACCATAACTTTTACACTGGTAGCAATTATTCGTTTTATACAATGGAAAAGCCGTTGTATTTTTATTGCATTTTTTGCTTCGGGCATTGACTTCTAAGGCCCTAACTATGCAATCTGTTGGAGCAACGCCCTAGGGGGAAGCCTAGGTTGCTCGGAACGTTGAAATGACCATAACCTTCACACTGGTTGCAATTATTCGTTTTATACGATGGAAAAGCTGTTGTATTTATATCGTATTTTATGCTTCTGGCGTTGACTTCTTAGGCCCTAACTATTCCATCTGGTGGAACAACGCCCTAGGGGGAAGTCTAGGTTGCCCGGAAAGTAGAAATGACCATAACTTTCACACTGGTAGCAATTATTCGTTTTATACGATGGAAAAACTGTTCTATTTATTTTGTATTTTATGCTTCGGGCGTTGACTTCTAAGGCCCTAACTATTCGATCTGGTGGAGCAACGCCCTAGAGTGAAGCCTAAGTTGTCCGGTACGTAGAAATGACCATCACTTTCAAAATGGTTGCAATTATTCGTGTTATATGATGGAAAAACTGTTGTATTTTTATTGCATTTTATGCTTCGGGCATTGACTTCTAAGGCCCTAACTATTCAATCTGTTGGAGCAACGCCCTAGGGTGAAGCCTAGGTTGCCCGGAAAGTAGAAATGACCATAACTTTCATACTGGTTGCAATTATTCGTTTTATATGGTGGAAAAACTGTTGTATTTATATCGTATTTTATGCTTCTGGCGTTCACTTCTTAGGCCCTAACTATTCGATATGGTGGAACAACGCCCTAGGGTGAAGCCTAGGTTGCCCGGAACGTAGAAATGACCATAACTTTTACACTGGTAGCAATTATTCGTTTTATACAATGGAAAAACTGCTGTATTTATATTGTATTTTATGCTTCTGGCGTTGACTTCTCAGGCCCTAGCTATTCGATCTGGTGGAGCAATGCCTCAGAGTTAAGTCTAGGATGCCCGAAACGCCGAAATGATCATCACTTTCACGCTTGTTGCAATTATTCCTGTTATACGATGAAAAGACCGTTGTATTTTTATTGTATTTTATGCTTCAGGCGTAGGCTTCTAAGGCCGTTGCTATTCGATCTGGTGGAGCAGCACCCTGGAGTGAAGCCTGGGTTGCCCGGAACGTGGAAATGACCAGAACTCTCACACTGGTTGCAATTATTCGTTTTATACGATGTAAAAGCTGTTGTATTTATATCGTATTTTATGCTTCTGGCGTTGACTTCTTAGGCCCTAACTATTCGATCAGGGGGAGCGATGCCACAGAGTTAAGTCTAGGATGCCCGAAACGCCGAAGTGATCATTACATTCACGCTTGTTGCAATTATTCGTTTTATACGATGGAAAAACTGTTGCATCTTTATCGTATTTTGTGCTTCTGGCGTTGACTTCTTAGGCCGTAACTATACGATCTGGTGGAGCACCGCCCTGGAGTGAAACCTAGGTTGCCCGGAACGTAGAAATGACCACTACTATCGCACTGGTTGCAAATTATTCCTGCCATACGATGGAAAAGCTGTTGTATTTTTATTGGATTTTATGCTTCGGGCGTTGACTTCTAAGACCCTAACTATTCAATCTGTTGGAACAACGACCTAGAGTGAAGCCTAGGTTGCTCGGAATGTAGAAATAACCATAACTTTCACACTGGTTGCTATTATTCGTTTTATACGATGGAAAAACTGTTATATTTATATTGTATTTATGCTTCTGGCGTTCACTTCTGAGGCCGTTGCTATTCTATGTGGTGGAAGAACGCCATAGAGTGAAGCCTAGGTTGCCCGGAACGTAGAAATGACCATAACTTTTACACTGGTAGCAATTATTCGTTTTATACAATGGAAAAACTGTTCTATTTATTTTGTATTTAATGCTTCTGGCGTTGACTTCTTAGGCCCTAACTATTCGATCCGGTGGAGCGATGCCTCAGAGTTAAGTCTAGGATGCCCGAAACGCCGAAATGATCATTACTTTCACGCTTGTTGCAATTATTCCTGTTATAGGATGGAAAGACTGTTGTATTCTTATTGTATTTTATACTTCGGGCGTTGACTTCTGAGGCCGTAGCTATCCGATGTGGTGGAAGAACGCCATACAGTGAAGCCTAGGTTGCCCGGAACGTAGAAATGACCATAACTTTCACACTGGTTGCAATTATTTGTTTTATACGGTGGAAAAGCTGTTGTATTTATATCGTATTTTATGCTTCGGGCGTTGACTTCTAAGGCCCTAACTGTTTGATCTGGTGGAGCAACGCCCTAGAGTGAAGCCTAGGTTGCCCGGAACGTAGAAATGACCATAACTTTCACACTGGTTGCAATTATTCGTTTTTTACGATGGAAAAGCTGTTGTATTTGTATTGTATTTTATGACTCTGGCGTTGACTTCTAAGGCCCTAGCTATTCGATCTGGTGGAACAACGCCCTAGGGTGAAGCCTAGATTGCCCGGAACGTAGAAATGACCATAACTTTCACACTGGTTGCTATTACTCGTTTTATACGATGGAAAAGCCGTTATATTTATATTGTATTTTATGCTTCTGGCGTTGACTTCTGAGGCCGTTGCTGTTCGATGTGGTGGAAGAACGCCATAGAGTGAAGCCTAGGTAGCCCGGAACGTAGAAATGTTCATATCTTTCACACTGTTTGCAATTATTCATTTTATACGATGGCAAAGCTGTTGTATTTATATTGTATTTTCTGCTTCTGGCGTTGACTTCTTAGGCCCTAACTGTTTGATCTGGTGGAGCAACGCCCTAGAGTGAAGCCTAGGTTGCCTGGAACGTAGAAATGACCATAACTTTTACACTGGTAGCAATTATACGTTTTATACAATGGAAAAACTGTTGTATTTATATTGTATTTTATGCTTCTGGCGTTGACTTCTTAGGCCCTAACTATTCGATCTGGTGGAGCAATGCCTCAGAGTTAAGTGTAGGATGCCCGAAACGCCGAAATGATCATTACTTTCACGCTTGTTGCAATTATTCCTGTTATACGATGAAAAGACCGTTGTATTTTTATTGTATTTTATGCTTCAGGCGTAGGCTTCTAAGGCCGTAGCTATTGGATATGGTGGAGCACCGCCCTAGAGTGAAGCCTAGGTTGCTCGGAATATAGAAATGACCATAACTTTCACACTGGTTGCAATTATTCGTTTTCTACGATGGAAAAACTGTTGTATTTATATTGTATTTTATGCTTCGGGCGTTGACTTCTTTGGCCCTAACAATTCGATCTGTTGGTGCAGCGCCCTAGAGTGAAGCCTAGGTTGCTCGGAATGTAGAAATAACCATAACTTTCACACTGGTTGCAATTATTCGTTTTTTACGATGGAAAGGCTGTTGTATTTGTATTGTATTTTATGCCTCTGGCGTTGACTTCTAAGGCCCTAGCTATTCGATCTGGTGGAACAACGCCCTAGGGTGAAGCCTAGGTTGCCCGGAACGTAGAAGTGACCATATCTTTTACACTGGTAGCAATTATTCGTTTTATACAATGGAAAAACTGTTCTATTTATTTCGTATTTTATGCTTCGGGCGTTTACTTCTAAGGCCCTATCTGTTTGATCTGGTGGAGCAACGCCCTAGGGTGAAGCCTAGGTTGCCCGGAACGTAGAAATGACCATTACCTTCACACTGGTTGCAATTATTCATGTTATACGATGGAAAAACTGTTGTATTTTTATTGTATTCTATGCTTCTGGCGTTTAATTCTAAGTCGCTAGCTATTTGATCTGGTGGAGCAACGCCCTAGAGTGACGCCTAGCTTGCTCGGAACGTAGAAATGACCATTACTTTCACACTGGTTGCAATTATTCGTTTTATACGATGGAAAAGCTGTTGTATTTATATCGTATTTTATGCTTCTGGCATTGACATCTTATGACCTAACTATTCGATCTGGTGGATCAACGCCTGGAGTGAAACCTAGGTTGCCCGGAACGTAGAAATGACCATAACTTTTACACTGGTAGCAATTATTCGTTTTATACAATGGACAAAACTGTTTTATTTATTTTGTATTTTATGCTTCTGGCGTTGACTTCTGAGGCCCTAACTATTCGATCTGGTGGAACAACGCCCTGGAGTGAAACCTGGGTTGCCCGGAACGTAGAAATGACCATAACTTTCACACTGGTTGCTATCTTTCGTTTTATACGATGTAAAGGCTGTTGTACTTAATTGGTATTTTATTCTTCTGGTGTTGATTTCTTAGGCCCTAACTATTCGATCTGGTTGAACAACGCCGTAGAGTGAAGCCTAGGTTGCCCGGAACGTAGAAATGACCATAACTTTTACACTGGTAGCAATTATTCGTTTTATAGGATGGAAAGACAGTTGTATTTGTATTGTATTTTATACTTCAGGCGTTGACTTCTGAGGCCGTAGCTATTCGATGTGGTGGAAGAACGCCATACAGTGAAGCCTAGGTTGCCCGGACCGTAGAAATGACCATAACTTTTACACTGGTAGCAATTATTCGTTTTATACAATGGAAAAACCGTTGTATTTTTATTGTTTTTTTTGCTTCGGGCATTGACTTGTAAGGCCCTAACTATGCAATCTGTTGGAGCAACGCCCTAGGGGGAAGCCTAGGTTGCTCGGAACGTTGAAATGACCATAACCTTCACACTGGTTGCAATTATTCGTTTTATACGATAGAAAAGCTGTTGTATTTATATCGTATTTTATGCTTCTGGCGTTGACTTCTCAGGCCCTAACTATTCCATCTGGTGGAACAACGCCCTAGGGGGAAGTCTAGGTTGCCCGGAAAGTAGAAATGACCATAACTTACACACTGGTAGCAATTATTCGTTTTATACGATGGAAAAACTGTTCTATTTATTCTGTATTTTATGCTTCGGGCGTTGACTTCTAAGGCCCTAACTATTCGATCTGGTGGAGCAACGCTCTAGAGTGAAGCCTACGTTGCCCGGTACGTAGAAATGACCATCACTATCAAAATGGTTGCAATTATTCGTGTTATATGATGGAAAAACTGTTGTATTTTTATTGCATTTTATGCTTCGGGCATTGACTTCTAAGGCCCTAACTATTCAATCTGTTGGAGCAACGCCCTAGTGTGAAGCCTAGGTGGCCCGGAAAGTAGAAATGACAATAACTTTCATACTGGTTGCAATTATTCGTTTTATATGGTGGAAAACCTGTTGTATTTATATCGTATTTTATGCTTCTGGCGTTCACTTCTTAGGCCCTAACTATTCGATATGGCGGAACAACGCACTAGGGTGAAGCCTAGGTTGCCCGGAACGTAGAAATGACCATAACTTTTACACTGGTTGCAATTATTCGTTTTATACGATGTAAAAGCTGTTGTATTTATATCGTATTTTATGCTTCTGGCGTTGACTTCTTAGGCCCTAACTATGCGACCTGGTGGAGCAACGCCCTAGAGTAAAACCTAGGTTGGCCGGAATGTAGAAATAACCATAACTTTCACACTGGTTGCAATTATTCGTTTTTTACGATGGAAAAGCTGTTGTATTTTTATTGTATCTTATGTTCCTGGCGTTGACTTCTAAGGCCCTAACTATTCGATCTGGTGGAGCAACACCCTGGAGTGAAGCCTAGGTTGCCCGGAACGTGGAAATGACCAGAACTCTCACACTGGTTGCAATTATTCGTTTTATACGATGTAAAAGCTGTTGTATTTATATCGTATTTTATGCTTCTGGCGTTGACTTCTTAGGCCCTAACTATTCGACCTGGTGGAGCAACGCCCTAGAGTGAAACCTAGGTTGCCCGGCACGTATAAATGACCATTACATTCACACTGGTTGCAATTATTCCTGTTATACGATGGAAAAACTGTTGTATTTTTATTGTATTCTATGCTTCTGGCGTTTAATTCTAAGTCGCTAGCTATTTGATCTGGTGGAGCAACCACCTAGAGTGATGCCTAGGTTGCCCGGAACGTAGAAATGACCATAACTTTTACACTGGTAGCAATTATTCGTTTTATACAATGGAAAAACTGTTCTATTTATTTTGTATTTTATGCTTCGGGCGTTGACTTCTAAGGCCCTAACTGTTTCATCTGGTGGAGCAACGCCCTAGAGTGAAGCCTAGGTTGCCCGGAACGTAGAAATGCCCATTACTTTCACACTGTTTGCAATTATTCCTTTTATACGATGGAAAAACTGTTCTATTTATTTTGTATATTATGCTTCGGTCGTTGACTTCTTTGGCCCTAACAATTCGATCTGGTGGAGCAACGCCCTAGAGGGAAGCGTAGGTTGCCTGGAACGTAGAAATGACCATCACTTTCACACGGGTTGCAATTATTCCTGTTATAGGAAGGAAAGACTGTTGTATTTTTATTGCATTTTATGCTTCGGGCATTGACTTCTAAGGCCCTAACTATGCAATCTGTTGGAGCAACCCCCTTAGGGGGATGCATAGGTTGCCCGGAACGTAGAAATGACCATAACTTTCACACTGGTTGCAATTATTCGTTTTATACGATGGAAAAACTGTTATATTTATATTGTATTTTATGCTTCTGGCATTCACTTCTTAGGCCCTAACTATTTGATATGGTGGAACAACGCCCTAGGGTGAAGCCTAGGTTGCCCGGAACGTAGAAATGACCATTACTTTCACACTGTTTGCAATTATTCCTTTTATACGATGGAAAAGCGGTTGTACTTATATTGTATTTTATGCTTCTGGCGTTGACTTCTTAGGCCCTAACTATTCGATCTGGTGTAGCAAAGCCTCAGAGTTAAGTCTAGGATGCCCGAAACGCCGAGATGATCATTATTTTCACGCTTATTGCAATTATTCCTGTAATACGATGAAACGACTGTTGTATTTTTATTGTATCTTATGTTCCTGGCGTTGACTTCTAAGGCCCTAACTATTCGATCTGGTGGAGCAACACCCTGGAGTGAAGCCTAGGTTGCCCGGAACGTGGAAATGACCAGAACTCTCACACTGGTTGCAATTATTCGTTTTATACAATGGAAAAACCGTTCTATTTATTTTGTATTTTATGCTTCGGGCGTTGACTTCTAAGGCCCTAGCTATTCAATCTGTTGTAGCATCGCCCTAGGGTGAAGCCTAGGTTGCTCGGAAAGTAGAAATGACCATAAGTTTCATACTGGTTGCAATTATTCGGTTTATAGGATGGAAAATCTGTTGTATTTATATTGTATTTTATGCTTCTGGCGTTCACTTCTTAGGCCCTAACTATTCGATCTGGTGCAACAACGACCTAGGGTGAAGCCTAGGTTGACCGGAACGTAGAAATGACCATAGCTTTTACACTGGTAGCAATTATTCGTTTTATACGATGGAAAAACTGTTTTATTTATTTTGTATTTTAAGCTTCGGGCGTTGACTTCTAAGGCCCTAACTATTCGATCTGGTGGAGCAACGCCCTAGAGTGAAGCCTAGGTTGCCCGAAACGTTGAAATGACCAGTACTTTCACACTGGATGCAGTTATTCGTTTTACACAATGAAAAAACTGTTCTATTTATTTTGCATTTTATGCTTCGGGCGCTGACTTCTAAGTCCCTAGCAATTCCATCTGGTGGAGCAACACCTTAGAGTGAAGCCTAGGTTGCTCGGAACGTAGAAATGACCATAACCTTCACACTGGTTGCAACTATTCGTTTCATACGATGGAAAAACTGTTGTACTTATATTGTATTTTATCCTTCTGGCGTTGAATTCTAAGTCCCTAGCTATTCGATCTGGTGGAGCAACGCACTAGAGTGAAGCCTAGGTTACCCGGAACGTAGAAATGACCAGTACTTTCTCACAGGTTGCAGCTATTCGTTTTATACAGTGGAAAAACTGTTCTATTTATTTTGCGTTTTATGCTTCGGGCGTTGATTTCTAAGGCCCTAACTATTCGATCTGGTGGAGCAACGCCCTAGAGTGAAGCCTAGGTTGCCCTGAACGTAGAAATGACCAGTACTTTCACACTGGTTGCAGTTATTCGTTTTATACAATGGAACAACTGTTCTATTTATTTTGCATTTTATGTTTCGGGCGTTGACTTCTAAGGCCCTAGCTATTCGATTAGGTGGAGCATCGCCCTAGAGTGAAACCTAGGTTACCCGGAACGTAGAAATGACCAGTACTTTCACACTGTTTGCAGTTATTCCTGTTGTATGATGGAAAAACTGTTGCATCTTTACTGTATTTTATGCTTCTGGCGTTGACTTCTAAGGCCCTAACTATTCGATCTGGTGGAGCAACGCCCTAGAGTGAAGCCTAGGTTGCTCGGAACGTAGAAACGACCATTACCTTCACACTGTTTGCAATTATTCATTTTATACCATGGCAAAGCTGTTGTATTTATATTGTATTTTATGCTTCCGGCGTTAACTTCTAAGGGCGTAGCTATCAGATGTGGAGCAGCAACGCCCTAGAGTGACGCGTAGGTTGCCCGGAACGTAGAAATGACCATCACTTTCACAATGTTCGCAATCATTCATTTTATACGATGGAAAAACTGTTGTACTTATATTGTATCTTATGATTCGGGCGTTGACTTCTAAGGCCCTAACTATACGATTTGGTGGAGCGACGCCCTACACTGAAGCCTAGGTTGCCCGGTACGTAGATATGTCCACAACCATCACACATGTTGCAATTATTCGTTTTATACGATGGAAAGAGTGTTGTATTTATTTTGTAGTTTATGCTTCTGGCGTTGACTTCTAAGGCCCTAACTGTTGGATCTGGTGGAGCAGCGCCTCAGAGTTAAGTCTAGGGTGCCCGAAATGTCGATATGATCATTACTTTCGCACTGGTTGCAATTAGTCATGCTATACGATGGAAAAACTGCTGCATTTTTATTGTATTTTGTGCTTCTGGCGTTGACTTCTAATTCCGTGGCTATTAGATATGATGGCGCAACGCCCTAGAGTGACGCCTAGGTTACCCGGAACGTAGAAATGACCATTACTTTCACACTGTTTGCAATTATTCATTTTATACGATGGAAAAGCTGTTGTACTTATATTGTATTTTATCCTTCTGGCGTTGAATTCTAAGTCCCTAGCTATTCGATCTGGTGGAGCAACGCACTAGAGTGAAGCCTAGGTTACCCGGAACGTAGAAATGACCAGTACTTTCACACTGGTTGCAGTTATTCGTTTTATACAGTGGAAAAACTGTTCTATTTATTTTGCGTTTTATGCTTCGGGCGTTGATTTCTAAGGCCCTAACTATTCGATCAGGTGGAGCAACGCCCTAGAGTGAAGCCTCGGTTGCCCGAAACATAGAAATGACCAGTACTTTCACACTGGATGCAGTTATTCGTTGTACACAATGAAAAAACTGTTGTATTTATTTTGCATTTTATGCTTCGGGCGCTGACTTCTAAGTCCCTAGCAATTCCATCTGGTGGAGCAACACCTTAGAGTGAAGCCTAGGTTGCTCGGAACGTAGAAATGACCATAACCTTCACACTGGTTGCAACTATTCGTTTTATACGATGGAAAAACTGTTGTACTTATATTGTATTTTATCCTTCTGGCGTTGAATTCTAAGTCCCTAGCTATTCGATCTGGTGGAGCAACGCACTAGAGTGAAGCCTATGTTACCCGGAGCGTAGAAATGACCAGTACTTTCACACAGGTTGCAGCTATTCGTTTTATACAGTGGAAAAACTGTTCTATTTATATCGTATTTTATGCTTCTGGCGTTGACTTCTTAGGCCCTAACTATTCCATCTGGTGGAACAGCGCCCTAGGGTGAAGTCTAGGTTGCCCGGAAGGTAGAAATTACCATATCTTTCACACTGGTAGCAATTATTCGTTTTATACGATGGAAAAACTGCACTATTTATTTTATACTTTATGCTTCGGGCGTTGACATCTAAGGCCCTAACTATGCAATCTGTTGGAGCAACCCCCTTAGGGGGAAGCCTAGGTTGCCCGGAGCGTAGAAATGACCATAACTTTCACACTGGTTGCAATTATTCGTTTTACACGATGGAAAAGCTGTTGTATTTATATCGTATTTTATGCTTCTGGCGTTGACTTCTTAGGCCCTAACTATTCCATCTGGTGGAACAACGCCCTAGGGTGAACCCTAGGTTGCCCGGAACGTAGAAATGATCATAACTTTTACACTGGTTGCTATTATACGTTTTATACGATGGAAAAACTGTTATTTTTATATTGTATTTTATGCTTCTGACGTTGACTTCTTAGGCCCTAACTACTCGATCTGGTGGAAGAACGCCCTTGAGTGAAGCCTAGGTTGCCTGGAACGTAGAAATGACCATCACTTTCACACGGGTTGCAATTACTCATTTTATACGATGGAAAAGCTGTTGTATTTATATCGTATTTTATGCTTCTGGCGTTGACTTCTAAGGACCTAACTATTCGATCTGGTGGAGCAACGCCCTACAGTGATGCCTAGGTTGCCCGGAACGTAGATATGACCATAACCTTCACACTGGTTGCAAATTATTCCTGCAATACGATGGAAAAACTGTTGTATTTTTATTGCATTTTATGCTTCGGGCATTGACTTCTAAGGCCCTAACTATGCAATCTGTTGGAGCTACGCCCTAGGGGGAAGCCTAGGTTGCCCGGAACGTAGAAATGACCATAACTTTCACACTGGTTGCAATTACTCGTTTTATACGATGGAAAAGCTGTTGCATTTATATCGTATTTTATGCTTCTGGCGTTGTCTTCTAAGGCCCTATCTATTCGATCTGGTAGAGCAACGCCCTAGAGTGAAGCCTAGGTTGCCCGGTACGTAGAAATGACCATCACTATCAAACTGGTTACAATTATTTGTTTTATACGACTGAAAAGCTGTTGTATTTATATTGTATTTTATGCTTCTGGCGTGGACTTCTCAGGCCCTAACTATTCCATCTGGTGGAACAACGCCCTAGGGTGAAGCCTAGGTTGCCCGGAAAGCAGAAATGGCCATAACTTTCATACTGGTTGCAATTATTCGTTTTATATGGTGGAAAAACTGTTGTATTTATATTGTATTTTATGCTTCTGGCGTTGACTTCTAAGGCCCTAACTATTCGATCAGGTGGAGCAACGCCCTAGAGTGAAGCCTAGGTTGCTCGAAATGCAGAAATGACCATAACGTTCACACTGGTTGCAATTATTCGTTTTATACGATGGAAAAGCTGTTGTATTTACATCGTATTTTATGCTTCTGGCGTTGACTTCTTAGGCCCTAACTATTCCATCTGGTGGAACAACGCCCTAGGGTAAAGCCAAGATTGCGCGGAACGTAGAAATGACCATAACTTTCACACTGGTTGCAATTATTCGTTTTATACAATGGAAAAACTTCTATTTATTTTGTATTTCATGCTTCGGGCGTTGACTTCTAAGGCCCTAACTGTTTCATCTGGTGGAGCAACGCCATAGAGTGAAGCCTAGGTTGCCCGGAACGTAGAAATGACCATTAATTTCACACTGTTTGCAATTATTCCTTTTATACGATGGAAAAACTGTTCTATTTATTTTGTATATTATGCTTCGGTCGTTGACTTCTTTGGCCCTAACAATTCGATCTGGTGGAGCAACGCCCTAGAGGGAAGCCTAGGTTGCCTGGAACGTAGAAATGACCATCACTTTCACACGGGTTGCAATTATTCATGTTATAGGTAGGAAAGACAGTTGTATTTTTATTGCATTTTATGCTTCGGGCATTGACTTCTAAGGCCCTAACTATGCAATCTGTTGGAGCAACGCCCTAGGGGGAAGTCTAGGTTGCCCGGAATGTAGAAATGGCCATAACTTTCACACTGGTAGCAATTATTCGTTTTATACGATGGAAAAACTGTTCTATTTATTTTGTATTTTATGCTTCGGGCGTTGACTTCTAAGGCCCTAACTATTCGATCTGGTGGAGCAACGCCCTAGAGTGAAGCCTACGTTGCCCGGTACGTAGAAATGACCATCACTTTCAAAATGGTTGCAATTATTCGTGTTATATGATGGAAAAGCTGTTGTATTTTTATTGCATTTTATGCTTCGGGCATTGACTTCTAAGGCCCTAACTACTCAATCTGTTGGAGCAACGCTCTAGGGTGAAGCCTAGGTTGCCCGGAAAGTAGAAATGACCATAACTTTCATACTGGTTGCAATTATTCGTTTTATATGGTGGAAAAGCTGTTGTATTTATATCGTATTTTATGCTTCTGGCGTTCACTTCTTAGGCCCTAACTATTTGATATGGTGGAACAACGCCCTAGGGTGAAGCCTAGGTTGCCCGGAACGTAGAAATGACCATTACTTTCACACTGTTTGCAATTATTCCTTTTATACGATGGAAAAGCGGTTGTACTTATATTGTATTTTATGCTTCTGGCGTTGACTTCTTAGGCCTTAACTATTCGATCTGGTGTAGCAAAGCCTCAGAGTTAAGTCTAGGATGCCCGAAACGCCGAGATGATCATTATTTTCACGCTTATTGCAATTATTCCTGTAATACGATGAAACGACTGTTGTATTTTTATTGTATCTTATGTTCCTGGCGTTGACTTCTAAGGCCCTAACTATTCGATCTGGTGGAGCAACACCCTGGAGTAAAGCCTAGGTTGCCCGGAACGTGGAAATGACCAGAACTCTCACACTGGTTGCAATTATTCGTTTTATACAATGGAAAAACCGTTCTATTTATTTTGTATTTTATGCTTCGGGCGTTGACTTCTAAGGCCCTAGCTATTCAATCTGTTGGAGCATCGCCCTAGGGTGAAGCCTAGGTTGCTCGGAAAGTAGAAATGACCATAAGTTTCATACTGGTTGCAATTATTCGGTTTATAGGATGGAAAATCTGTTGTATTTATATTGTATTTTATGCTTCTGGCGTTCACTTCTTAGGCCCTAACTATTCGATCTGGTGCAACAACGACCTAGGGTGAAGCCTAGGTTGACCGGAACGTAGAAATGACCATAGCTTTTACACTGGTAGCAATTATTCGTTTTATACGATGGAAAAACTGTTTTATTTATTTTGTATTTTAAGCTTCGGGCGTTGACTTCTAAGGCCCTAACTATTCGATCTGGTGGAGCAACGCCCTAGAGTGAAGCCTAGGTTGCCCGAAACGTTGAAATGACCAGTACTTTCACACTGGATGCAGTTATTCGTTTTACACAATGAAAAAACTGTTCTATTTATTTTGCATTTTATGCTTCGGGCGCTGACTTCTAAGTCCCTAGCAATTCCATCTGGTGGAGCAACACCTTAGAGTGAAGCCTAGGTTGCTCGGAACGTAGAAATGACCATAACCTTCACACTGGTTGCAACTATTCGTTTTATACGATGGAAAAACTGTTGTACTTATATTGTATTTTATCCTTCTGGCGTTGAATTCTAAGTCCCTAGCTATTCGATCTGGTGGAGCAACGCACTAGAGTGAAGCCTAGGTTACCCGGAACGTAGAAATGACCATAGCTTTTACACTGGTAGCAATTATTCGTTTTATACGATGGAAAAACTGTTTTATTTATTTTGTATTTTAAGCTTCGGGCGTTGACTTCTAAGGCCCTAACTATTCGATCTGGTGGAGCAACGCCCTAGAGTGAAGCCTAGGTTGCCCGAAACGTTGAAATGACCAGTACTTTCACACTGGATGCAGTTATTCGTTTTACACAATGAAAAAACTGTTCTATTTATTTTGCATTTTATGCTTCGGGCGCTGACTTCTAAGTCCCTAGCAATTCCATCTGGTGGAGCAACACCTTAGAGTGAAGCCTAGGTTGCTCGGAACGTAGAAATGACCATAACCTTCACACTGGTTGCAACTATTCGTTTTATACGATGGAAAAACTGTTGTACTTATATTGTATTTTATCCTTCTGGCGTTGAATTCTAAGTCCCTAGCTATTCGATCTGGTGGAGCAACGCACTAGAGTGAAGCCTAGGTTACCCGGAACGTAGAAATGACCAGTACTTTCACACAGGTTGCAGCTATTCGTTTTATACAGTGGAAAAACTGTTCTATTTATTTTGCGTTTTATGCTTCGGGCGTTGATTTCTAAGGCCCTAACTATTCGATCTGGTGGAGCAACGCCCTAGAGTGAAGCCTAGGTTGCCCTGAACGTAGAAATGACCAGTACTTTCACACTGGTTGCAGTTATTCGTTTTATACAATGGAACAACTGTTCTATTTATTTTGCATTTTATGTTTCGGGCGTTGACTTCTAAGGCCCTAGCTATTCGATTAGGTGGAGCATCGCCCTAGAGTGAAACCTAGGTTACCCGGAACGTAGAAATGACCAGTACTTTCACACTGTTTGCAGTTATTCCTGTTGTATGATGGAAAAACTGTTGCATCTTTACTGTATTTTATGCTTCTGGCGTTGACTTCTAAGGCCCTAACTATTCGATCTGGTGGAGCAACGCCCTAGAGTGAAGCCTAGGTTGCTCGGAACGTAGAAACGACCATTACCTTCACACTGTTTGCAATTATTCATTTTATAAAATGGCAAAGCTGTTGTATTTATATTGTATTTTATGCTTCCGGCGTTAACTTCTAAGGGCGTAGCTATCAGATGTGGAGCAGCAACGCCCTAGAGTGACGCGTAGGTTGCCCGGAACGTAGAAATGACCATTACTTTCACAATGTTCGCAATCATTCATTTTATACGATGGAAAAACTGTTGTACTTATATTGTATCTTATGATTCGGGCGTTGACTTCTAAGGCCCTAACTATACGATTTGGTGGAGCGACGCCCTACACTGAAGCCTAGGTTGCCCGGTACGTAGATATGTCCACAACCATCACACAGGTTGCAATTATTCGTTTTATACGATGGAAAGAGTGTTGTATTTATTTTGTAGTTTATGCTTCTGGCGTTGACTTCTAAGGCCCTAACTGTTGGATCTGGTGGAGCAGCGCCTCAGAGTTAAGTCTAGGGTGCCCGAAATGTCGATATGATCATTACTTTCGCACTGGTTGCAATTAGTCATGCTATACGATGGAAAAACTGCTGCATTTTTATTGTATTTTGTGCTTCTGGCGTTGACTTCTAATTCCGTGGCTATTAGATATGATGGCGCAACGCCCTAGAGTGACGCCTAGGTTACCCGGAACGTAGAAATGACCATTACTTTCACACTGTTTGCAATTATTCATTTTATACGATGGAAAAGCTGTTGTATTTATATTGTATTTTATGCTCCTGGCGTTGACTTCTAAGGCCGTAGCTTTTAGACGTGGTGTAGCAGTGCCCTAGAGTGACGCCTAGGTTCACCGGAACGTAGAAATGACCATTACTTTCACAATGTCTGCAATTATTCATTTTATACGATGTAAAAACTGTTGTACTTATATTGTATTTTATCCTTCTGGCGTTGAATTCTGAGTCCCTAGCTATTCGATCTTGTGGAGCAACGCACTAGAGTGAAGCCTAGGTTACCCGGAACGTAGAAATGACCAGTACTTTCACACTGGTTGCAGTTATTCGTTTTATACAGTGGAAAAACTGTTCTATTTATTTTGCGTTTTATGCTTCGGGCGTTGATTTCTAAGGCCCTAACTATTCGATCAGGTGGAGCAACGCCCTAGAGTGAAGCCTCGGTTGCCCGAAACGGAGAAATGACCAGTACTTTCACACTGGATGCAGTTATTCGTTGTACACAATGAAAAAACTGTTCTATTTATTTTGCATTTTATGCTTCGGGCGCTGACTTCTAAGTCCCTAGCAATTCCATCTGGTGGAGCAACACCTTAGAGTGAAGCCTAGGTTGCTCGGAACGTAGAAATGACCATAACCTTCACACTGGTTGCAACTATTCGTTTTATACGATGGAAAAACTGTTGTACTTATATTGTATTTTATCCTTCTGGCGTTGAATTCTAAGTCCCTAGCTATTCGATCTGGTGGAGCAACGCACTAGAGTGAAGCCTATGTTACCCGGAGCGTAGAAATGACCAGTACTTTCACACAGGTTGCAGCTATTCGTTTTATACAGTGGAAAAACTGTTCTATTTATTTTGCGTTTTATGCTTCGGTTGTTGATTTCTAAGGCCCTAACTATTCGATTAGGTGGAGCATCGCCCTAGAGTGAAACCTAGGTTACCCGGAACGTAGAAATGACCAGTACTTTCACACTGTTTGCAGTTATTCCTGTTGTATGATGGAAAAACTGTTGCATCTTTACTGTATTTTATGCTTCAGGCGTTGACTTCTAAGGCCCTAACTATTCGATCTGGTGGAGCAACGCCCTAGAGTGAAGCCTAGGTTGCTCGGAACGTAGAAACGACCATTACCTTCACACTGTTTGCAATTATTCATTTTATACCATGGCAAAGCTGTTGTATTTATATTGTATTTTATGCTTCCGGCGTTAACTTCTAAGGGCGTAGCTATCAGATGTGGAGCAGCAACGCCCTAGAGTGACGCGTAGGTTGCCCGGAACGTAGAAATGACCATTACTTTCACAATGTTCGCAATCATTCATTTTATACGATGGAAAAACTGTTGTACTTATGTTGTATCTTATGATTCGGGCGTTGACTTCTAAGGCCCTAACTATACGATTTGGTGGAGCGACGCCCTACACTGAAGCCTAGGTTGCCCGGTACGTAGATATGTCCATAACCATCACACAGGTTGCAATTATTCGTTTTATACGATGGAAAGAGTGTTGTATTTATTTTGTAGTTTATGCTTCTGGCGTTGACTTCTAAGGCCCTAACTGTTGGATCTGGTGGAGCAGCGCCACAGAGTTAAGTCTAGGGTGCCCGAAATGTCGATATGATCATTACTTTCGCACTGGTTGCAATTAGTCATGCTATACGATGGAAAAACTGCTGCATTTTTATTGTATTTTGTGCTTCTGGCGTTGACTTCTAAGGCCGTGGCTATTAGATATGATGGGGCAACGCCCTAGAGTGACGCCTAGGTTACCCGGAACGTAGAAATGACCATTACTTTCACACTGTTTGCAATTATTCATTTTATACGATGGAAAAGCTGTTGTATTTATATTGTATTTTATGCTCCTGGCGTTGACTTCTAAGGCCGTAGCTTTTAGACGTGGTGTAGCAGTGCCCTAGAGTGACGCCTAGGTTGACCGGAACGTAGAAATGACCATTACTTTCACAATGTCTGCAATTATTCGTTTTATACGATGGAAAAACTGTTGTACTTATATTGTATTATATCCTTCTGGCGTTGAATTCTAAGTCCCTAGCTATTCGATCTGGTGGAGCAACGCACTAGAGTGAAGCCTAGGTTACCCGGAACGTAGAAATGACCAGTACTTTCACACAGGTTGCAGCTATTCGTTTTATACAGTGGAAAAACTGTTCTATTTATTTGGCGTTTTATGCTTCGGTTGTTGATTTCTAAGGCCCTAACTATTCGATCTGGTGGAGCAACGCCCTAGAGTGAAGACTAGGTTGCCCGAAACGTTGAAATGACCAGTACTTTCACACTGGATGCAGTTATTCGTTTTACACAATGAAAAAACTGTTCTATTTATTTCGCATTTTATGCTTCGGGCGCAGACTTCTAAGTCCCTAGCAATTCCATCTGGTGGAGCAACACCTTAGAGTGAAGACTAGGTTGCTCGGAACGTAGAAATGACCATAACCTTCACACTGGTTGCAACTATTCGTTTTATACGATGGAAAAACTGTTGTACTTATATTGTATTTTATCCTTCTGGCGTTGAATTCTAAGTCCCTAGCTATTCGATCTGGTGGAGCAACGCACTAGAGTGAAGCCTAGGTTACCCGGAACGTAGAAATGACCAGTACTTTCACACAGGTTGCAGTTATTCGTTTTATACAATGGAACAACTGTTCTATTTATTTTGCATTTTATGTTTCGTGCGTTGACTTCTAAGGCCCTAGCTATTCGATTAGGTGGAGCATCGCCCTAGAGTGAAACCTAGGTTACCCGGAACGTAGAAATGACCAGTACTTTCACACTGTTTGCAGTTATTCCTGTTGTATGATGGAAAAACTGTTGCATCTTTACTGTATTTTATGCTTCTGGCGTTGACTTCTAAGGCCCTAACTATTCGATCTGGTGGAGCAACGCCCTAGAGTGAAGCCTAGGTTGCTCGGAACGTAGAAACGACCATTACCTTCACACTGTTTGCAATTATTCATTTTATACCATGGCAAAGCTGTTGTATTTATATTGTATTTTATGCTTCCGGCGTTAACTTCTAAGGGCGTAGCTATCAGATGTGGAGCAGCAACGCCCTAGAGTGACGCGTAGGTTGCCCGGAACGTAGAAATGACCATTACTTTCACAATGTTCGCAATCATTCATTTTATACGATGGAAAAACTGTTGTACTTATATTGTATCTTATGATTCGGGCGTTGACTTCTAAGGCCCTAACTATACGATTTGGTGGAGCGACGCCCTACACTGAAGCCTAGGTTGCCCGGTACGTAGATATGTCCATAACCATCACACAGGTTGCAATTATTCGTTTTATACGATGGAAAGAGTGTTGTATTTATTTTGTAGTTTATGCTTCTGGCGTTGACTTCTAAGGACCTAACTGTTGGATCTGGTGGAGCAGCGCCACAGAGTTAAGTCTAGGGTGCCCGAAATGTCGATATGATCATTACTTTCGCACTGGTTGCAATTAGTCATGCTATACGATGGAAAAACTGCTGCATTTTTATTGTATTTTGTGCTTCTGGCGTTGACTTCTAAGGCCGTGGCTATTAGATATGATGGGGCAACGCCCTAGAGTGACGCCTAGGTTACCCGGAACGTAGAAATGACCATTACTTTCACACTGTTTGCAATTATTCATTTTATACGATGGAAAAGCTGTTGTATTTATATTGTATTTTATGCTCCTGGCGTTGACTTCTAAGGCCGTAGCTTTTAGACGTGGTGTAGCAGTGCCCTAGAGTGACGCCTAGGTTGACCGGAACGTAGAAATGACCATTACTTTCACAATGTCTGCAATTATTCGTTTTATACGATGGAAAAACTGTTGTACTTATATTGTATTTTATCCTTCTGGCGTTGAATTCTAAGTCCCTAGCTATTCGATCTGGTGGAGCAACGCACTAGAGTGAAGCCTAGGTTACCCGGAACGTAGAAATGACCAGTACTTTCACACAGGTTGCAGCTATTCGTTTTATACAGTGGAAAAACTGTTCTATTTATTTTGCGTTTTATGCTTCGGTTGTTGATTTCTAAGGCCCTAACTATTCGATCTGGTGGAGCAACGCCCTAGAGTGAAGACTAGGTTGCCCGAAACGTTGAAATGACCAGTACTTTCACACTGGATGCAGTTATTCGTTTTACACAATGAAAAAACTGTTCTATTTATTTTGCATTTTATGCTTCGGGCGCTGACTTCTAAGTCCCTAGCAATTCCATCTGGTGGAGCAACACCTTAGAGTGAAGCCTAGGTTGCTCGGAACGTAGAAATGACCATAACCTTCGCACTGGTTGCAACTATTCGTTTTATACGATGGAAAAACTGTTGTACTTATATTGTATTTTATCCTTCTGGCGTTGAATTCTAAGTCCCTAGCTATTCGATCTGGTGGAGCAACGCACTAGAGTGAAGCCTAGGTTACCCGGAACGTAGAAATGACCAGTACTTTCACACAGGTTGCAGCTATTCGTTTTATACAGTGGAAAAACTGTTCTATTTATTTTGCGTTTTATGCTTCGGGCGTTGATTTCTAAGGCCCTAACTATTCGATCTGGTGGAGCAACGCCCTAGAGTGAAGCCTAGGTTGCCCTGAACGTAGAAATGACCAGTACTTTCACACTGGTTGCAGTTATTCGTTTTATACAATGGAACAACTGTTCTATTTATTTTGCATTTTATGTTTCGGGCGTTGACTTCTAAGGCCCTAGCTATTCGATTAGGTGGAGCATCGCCCTAGAGTGAAACCTAGGTTACCCGGAACGTAGAAATGACCAGTACTTTCACACTGTTTGCAATTAGTCATGCTATACGATGGAAAAACTGTTGCATTTTTATTGTATTTTCTGCTTCTGGCTTTGACTTCTAAGGTCGTAGCTATTAGCTGTGATGGGGCAACGGCCAAGAGTGAAGCCTAGGTTGCCCGGAACGTAGAAATGATCATTACTTTCGCACTGGTTGCAATTAGTCATGCTATACGATGGAAAAACTGTTGCATTTTTATTGTATTTTCTGCTTCTGGCTTTGACTTCTAAGGTCGTAGCTATTAGCTGTGGTGGGGCAACGGCCAAGAGTGAAGCCTATGTTGCCAGGAATGCAGAAATGACCATAACTTTCACACTGGTTGCAATTACGCGTTTTATACAATGGAAAAACTGTTGTATCTATATTGTATTTTATGCTTCCGGCGTTGACTTCTAAGGCCGTAGCTATTCGATCTGGTGGAGCAACACCCTGGAGTGAAGCCTGGGTTGCCCGGAACGTGGAAATGACCAGAACTCTCACACTGGTTGCAATTATTCGTTTTATACGATGTAAAAGCTGTTGTATTTATATTGTACTTTATGCTTCCGGCGTTAACTTCTAAGGGCGTAGCTATCAGATGTGGAGCAGCAACGCCATAGAGTGACGCGTAGGTTGCCCGGAACGTAGAAATGACCATTACTTTCACAATGTTCGCAATCATTCATTTTATACGATGGAAAATCTCTTGTACTTATATTGTATCTTATGATTCGGGCGTTGACTTCTAAGGCCCTAACTATACGATTTGGTGGAGCGACGCCCTACACTGAAGCCTAGGTTGCCCGGTAGGTAGATATGTCCATAACCATCACACAGGTTGCACTTATTCGTTTTATACGATGGAAAGACTGTTGTATTTATTTTGTAGTTTATGCTTCTGGCGTTGACTTCTAAGGCCCTAGCTATTCGATTAGGTGGAGCATCGCCCTAGAGTGAAACCTAGGTTACCCGGAACGTAGAAATGACCAGTACTTTCACACTGTTTGCAGTTATTCCTGTTGTATGATGGAAAAACTGTTGCATCTTTACTGTATTTTATGCTTCTGGCGTTGACTTCTAAGGCCCTAACTATTCGATCTGGTGGAGCAACGCCCTAGAGTGAAGCCTAGGTTGCTCGGAACGTAGAAACGACCATCACCCTCACACTGTTTGCAATTATTCGTTTTATACCATGGCAAAGCTGTTGTATTTATATTGTATTTTATGCTTCTGGCGTTGACTTCTAAGGCCCTAGCTGTTCGATCTAGTGGAGCAACGCCCTAGAGTGAAGCCTAGGCTGCCCGGAAGGGAGAAGTGACCATCACGTTCAAACTGGTTGCAATTATTCGTTTTATACGATGGAAAAACTGTTGTATTCATATTGTATTTTATGCTTCTGGCGTTCACTTCTAAGGCACTAACTATTCGATCTGGTGGAGCAACGCCCTAGAGTGAAGCCTAGGTTGCCCGGAAGGTAGAATTGGCCATCACTTTCAAACTGGTTGCAATTATTCCTTGTATACGATGGAAAAACTGTTGTATTTATATTGTATTTTATGCTACTGGCGTTGACTTCTAAGGCACTAACTATTCGATCTGGTGGATCAACGCCATAGGGTGAAGCCTAGGTTGCTCGGAAAGTAGAAATGACCATAAGTTTCATACTGGTTGCAATTATTCGCTTTATACGATGGAAAAGCTGTTGTATTTATATCGTATTTTATGCTTCTGGCGTTGACTTCTTAGGCCGTACTTATTCGGTCTGGTGGAGCAACGCCCTGGAGTGAAACCTGGGTTGCCCGGAACGTAGAATTGGCCATCACTTTCAAACTGGTTGCAATTATTGCTGCTATATGATGGAAACACTGTTGTATTTTTTTTGCATTTTATGGTTGGGGCGTTGACTTCTAAGGCCCTAACTATTCAATCCGTTGGAGCACCGCCCTAGGGTGAAGCCTAGGTTGTTCGGAAAGTAGAAATGACCATAAGTTTCATACTGGTTGCAATTATTCGTTTTATACGATGGAAAAACTGTTGTATTTATATTGTATTTTATGCTTCTGGCGTTGACTTCTAAGGCACTAACTATTCGATCTGGTGGAGCAACGCCCTAGAGTGAAGCCTAGGTTGCCCGGAAGGTAGAATTGGCCATCACTTTCACACTGGTTGCAATTATTCGTTCTATACGATGGAAAAGCTGTTGTATTTATATTGTATTTTATGCCTCTGGCGTTGACTTCTAAGGCCCTAACTATTCAATCTGTTGGAGCAACGTCCTAGGGTGAAGCCTAGGTTGCTCGGAAAGTAGAAATGACCATAAGTTTCATACTGGTTGCAATTATTCGTTTTATGCGATGGAAAAACTGTTGTATGTATATTGTATTTTATGCTTCTGGCGTCGACTTCTAAGGCCCTAGCAATTCGGTCTAGTGGAGCAACGCCCTAGAGTGAAGCCTAGGTTGCCCGGAAAGGAGAAATGACCATCACTTTCAAACTGGTTGCAGTTAATCCTGTTATACGATGGAAAAACTGTTGTATTTTTATTGCATTTTATGCTTCTGGCGCTCACTTCTTAGGCCCTAACTATTCGATCTGGTGGAACAACGGCCTAGGGTGAAGCCTAGCTTGCCCGGAACGTAGAAATGACCATTACTTTCACACTGGTTACAATTATTCGTTTTATACGATGGAATAGCTGTTGTATTTATATCGTATTTTATGCTTCTGGCGTTGACTTCTTAGGCCGTAACTATTCGGTCTGGTGGAGCAACGCCCTGGAGTGAAACCTAGGTTGCCCGGAACGTAGAATTGGCCATCACTTTCAAACTGGTTGCAATTATTCCTGTTATATGATGGAAACACTGTTGTATTTTTTTTGCATTTTATGGATCGGGCGTTGACTTCTAAGGCCCTAACAATTCAATCCGTTGGAGCAACGCCCTAGGGTGAAGCCTAGGTTGCCCGGAAAGTAGAAATGACCATAAGTTTCATACTGGTTGGAATAATTCGTTTTATACGATGGAAAAGCTGTTGTATTTATATTGTATTTTATGCCTCTGGCGTTGACTTCTAAGGCCGTAGCTATTAGATGTGGTGGAGCAACGCCCTAGAGAGACGCCTAGGGTGCTCGGAACGTAGAAATGACCATTACTTTCACACTGGTTGCAATTATTCGTTTTATACGATGGAAAAGCTGTTGTATTTATATCGTATTTTATGCTTCTCGCGTTGACTTCTTCGGCCGTAACTATTCGGTCTGGTGGAGCAACGCCCTGGAGTGAAACCTATGTTGCCCGGAACGCAGAATTGGCCATCACTTTCAAACTGGTTGCAATTATTCCTGTTATATGATGGAAACACTGTTGTATTTTTTTTGCATTTTATATTTCTGGCGTTGACTTCTAAGGCCCTAACTATTCAATCTGTTGGAGCAACGCCCTGGGGTGAAGCCTAGGTTGCTCGGAAAGTAGAAATGACCATAAGTTTCATACTGGTCGCAGTTATTCGTTTTATACGATGGAAAGACTGTTGTATTCATATTGTATTTTATGCTTCTGGCGTTCACTTCTAAGGCACTAACTATTCGATCTGGTGGAGCAACGCCCTAGAGTGAAGCCTAGGTTGCCCGGAAGGTAGAATTGGCCATCACTTTCAAACTGGTTGCAATTATTCCTTGTATACGATGGAAAAACTGTTGTATTTATATTGTATTTTATGCTACTGGCGTTGACTTCTAAGGCACTAACTATTCGATCTGGTGGAGCAACGCCCTAGGGTGAAGCCTAGGTTGCTCGGAAAGTAGAAATGACCATAAGTTTCATACTGGTTGCAATTATTCGCTTTATACGATGGAAAAGCTGTTGTATTTATATCGTGTTTTATGCTTCTGGCGTTGACTTCTTAGGCCGTAACTATTCGGTCTGGTGGAGCAACGCCCTGGAGTGAAATCTAGGTTGCCCGGAACGTAGAATTGGCCATCACTTTCAAACTGGTTGCAATTATTCCTGTTATATGATGGAAACACTGTTGTATTTTTTTTGCATTTTATGGTTGGGGCGTTGACTTCTAAGGCCCTAACTATTCAATCCGTTGGAGCACCGCCCTAGGGTGAAGCCTAGGTTGTTCGGAAAGTAGAAATGACCATAAGTTTCATACTGGTTGCAATTATTCGTTTTATACGATGGAAAAACTGTTGTATTTATATTGTATTTTATGCTTCTGGCGTTGACTTCTAAGGCACTAACTATTCGATCTGGTGGAGCAACGCCCTAGAGTGAAGCCTAGGTTGCCCGGAAGGTAGAATTGGCCATCACTTTCACACTGGTTGCAATTATTCGTTTTATACCATGGCAAAGCTGTTGTATTTATATTGTATTTTATGCTTCTGGCGTTGACTTCTAAGGCCCTAGCTGTTCGATCTAATGGAGCAACGCCCTAGAGTGAAGCCTAGGCTGCCCGGAAGGGAGAAGTGACCATCACGTTCAAACTGGTTGCAATTATTCGTTTTATACGATGGAAAAACTGTTGTATTTATATTGTATTTTATGCTTCTGGCGTTGACTTCTAAGGCCCTAGCTGTTCGATCTAGTGGAGCAACGCCCTGGAGTGATGCCTAGGTTACACGGAAGGGAGAAATGACCATCACGTTCAAACTGGTTGCAATTAATCCTTTTATACGATGGAAAAGCTGTTGTATCTATATTGTATTTTATGCTTCTGGCGTTTACTTCTAAGGACCTAACTATTCGATCTGGTGGAGCAACGCCCTAGAGTGAAGCCTAGGTTACACGGAATGTGGAAATGACCATAACTTTCACACTGGTTGCAATTATTCGTTTTATACGATGGAAACGCTGTTGTATTTATATTGTATTTTATGCGTCTGGCGTTGACTTCTAAGGCACTATCTATTCGATCTGGTCGAGCAACGCCCTAGAGAGAAGCCTAGGTTGCCCGGAACGTAGAATTGACCATCACTTTCAAACTGGTTGCAATTATTCCTGTTATATGATGGAAACACTGTTGTATTTTTCTTGCATTTTATGGTTCGGGCGTTCACTTCTAAGGTGCTAACTATTCAATCTGGTGGAGCAACGCCCTAGAGTGAAGCCTAGGTTACACGGAATGTGGAAATGACCATAAGTTTCATACTGGTTGGAATTATTCGTTTTATACGATGGAAAAGCTGTTGTACTTATATTGTATTTTATGCCTCTGGCGTTGACTTCTAAGGCCGTAGCTATTAGATGTGGTGCAGCAACGCCCTAGAGAGACGCCTAGGGTGCTCGGAACGTAGAAATGACCATTACTTTCACACTGGTTGCAATTATTCGTTATATACGATGGAAAAGCTGTTATATTTATATCGTATTTTATGCTTCTGGCGTTGACTTCTTAGGCCGTAACTATTCGGTCTGGTGGAGCAACGCCCTGGAGTGAAACCTAGGTTGCCCGGAACGTAGAATTGGCCATCACTTTCAAACTGGTTGCAATTATTGCTGTTATATAATGGAAACACTGTTGTATTTTTATTGCATTTTATGCTTCGGGCGTTGGCTTCTAAGGCCCTAACTATTCAATCTGTTGGAGCAACGCCCTAGGGTGAGGCCTAGGTTGCTCGGAAAGTAGAAATGACCATAAGTTTCATACTGGTTGCAATTATTCGTTTTATACGATGGAAAAGCTGTTGTATTTATATTGTATTTTATGCTTCTGGCGTTGACTTCTAAGGCCCTAGCTGTTCGATCTGGTGGAGCAACGCCCTAGAGTGAAGCCTAGGTTGCCCGGAAGGGAGAAATGACCATCACGTTCACACTGGTTGCAATTATTCGTATTATACGATGCAAACGCTTTGTATTTATATCGTATTTTATGCTTCTGGCGTTTACTTCTAAGGACCTAACTATTCGATCTGGTGGAGCAACGCCCTAGAGTGGATCCTAGGTTGCTCGGAATGTGGAAATGACCATAACTTTCACACAGGTTGCAATTATTCGTTTTATACGATGGAAACGCTGTTGTATTTATATTGTACTTTATGCCTCTGGCGTTGACTTCTAAGGCCGTAGCTATTAGATGTGGTGGAGCAACGCCCTAGGGTGAAGCCTAGGTTGCTCGGAAAGTAGAAATGACCATAAGTTTCATACTGGTTGCAATTATTCGTTTTATACGATGGAAAAACTGTTGTATTCATATTGTATTTTATGCTTCTGGCGTTCACTTCTAAGGCACTAACTATTCGATCTGGTGGAGCAACGCCCTAGAGTGAAGCCTAGGTTGCCCGGAAGGTAGAATTGGCCATCACTTTCAAACTGGTTGCAATTATTCCTTGTATACGATGGAAAAACTGTTGTATTTATATTGTATTTTATGCTACTGGCGTTGACTTCTAAGGCACTAACTATTCGATCTGGTGGAGCAACGCCCTAGGGTGAAGCCTAGGTTGCTCGGAAAGTAGAAATGACCATAAGTTTCATACTGGTTGCAATTATTCGCTTTATACGATGGAAAAGCTGTTGTATTTATATCGTATTTTATGCTTCTGGCGTTGACTTCTTAGGCCGTAACTATTCGGTCTGGTGGAGCAACGCCCTGGAGTGAAACCTAGGTTGCCCGGAACGTAGAATTGGCCATCACTTTCAAACTGGTTGCAATTATTGCTGCTATATGATGGAAACACTGTTGTATTTTTTTTGCATTTTATGGTTGGGGCGTTGACTTCTAAGGCCCTAACTATTCAATCCGTTGGAGCACCGCCCTAGGGTGAAGCCTAGGTTGTTCGGAAAGTAGAAATGACCATAAGTTTCATACTGGTTGCAATTATTCGTTTTATACGATGGAAAAACTGTTGTATTTATATTGTATTTTATGCTTCTGGCGTTGACTTCTAAGGCACTAACTATTCGATCTGGTGGAGCAACGCCCTATAGTGAAGCCTTGGATGCCCGGAAGGTAGAATTCGCCATCACTTTCACACTGGTTGCAATTATTCGTTTTATACGATGGAAAAGCTGTTGTATTTATATTGTATTTTATGCCTCTGGCGTTGACTTCCAAGGCCCTAGCTGTTCGATCTAGTGCAGCATCGCCCTAGAGTGAAGCCTAGGTTGCCCGGAAGGGAGAAATGACCATCACGTTCAAACTGGTTGCAATTAATCCTTTTATACGATGGAAAAGCTGTTGTATCTATATTGTATTTTATGCTTCTGGCGTTTGTTTCTAAGGACCTAACTATTCGATCTGGTGGAGCAACGCCCTAGAGTGAATCCTAGGTTGCTCGGAATGTAGAAATGACCATAACTTTCACACTGGTTGCAATTATTCGTTTTATACGACGCAAACGCTGTTGTATTTATATCGTATTTTATGCTTCTGGCGTTTACTTCTAAGGACCTAACTATTCGATCTGGTGGAGCAACGCCCTAGAGTGGATCCTAGGTTGCTCGGAATGTAGAAATGACCATAACTTTGACACTGGTTGCAATTATTCGTTTTATACGATGGAAACGCTGTTGTATTTATATTGTACTTTATGCCTCTGGCGTTGACTTCTAAGGCCGTAGCTATTAGATGTGGTGGAGCAACGCCCTAGAGTGACGTCTAGGGTGCTCGGAACGTAGAAATGACCATTACTTTCACACTGGTTGCAATTATTCGTTTTATACGATGGAAAAGCTGTTGTATTTATATCGTATTTTATGCTTCTCGCGTTGACTTCTTCGGCCGTAACTATTCGGTCTGGTGGAGCAACGCCCTGGAGTGAAACCTAGGTTGCCCGGAACGCAGAATTGGCCATCACTTTCAAACTGGTTGCAATTATTCCTGTTATATGATGGAAACACTGTTGTATTTTTTTTGCATTTTATATTTCGGGCGTTGACTTCTAAGGCCCTAACTATTCAATCTGTTGGAGCAACGCCCTGGGGTGAAGCCTAGGTTGCTCGAAAAGTAGAAATGACCATAAGTTTCATACTGGTTGCAATTATTCGTTTTATACGATGGAAAAGCTGTTGTATTCATATTGTATTTTATGCTTCTGGCGTTCACTTCTAAGGCACTAACTATTCGATCTGGTGGAGCAACGCCCTAGAGTGAAGCCTAGGTTGCCCGGAAGGTAGAATTGGCCATCACTTTCAAACTGGTTGCAATTATTCCTTGTATACGATGGAAAAACTGTTGTATTTATATTGTATTTTATGCTACTGGCGTTGACTTCTAAGGCACTAACTATTCGATCTGGTGGATCAACGCCATAGGGTGAAGCCTAGGTTGCTCGGAAAGTAGAAATGACCATAAGTTTCATACTGGTTGCAATTATTCGCTTTATACGATGGAAAAGCTGTTGTATTTATATCGTATTTTATGCTTCTGGCGTTGACTTCTTAGGCCGTACTTATTCGGTCTGGTGGAGCAACGCCCTGGAGTGAAACCTGGGTTGCCCGGAACGTAGAATTGGCCATCACTTTCAAACTGGTTGCAATTATTGCTGCTATATGATGGAAACACTGTTGTATTTTTTTGCATTTTATGGTTGGGGCGTTGACTTCTAAGGCCCTAACTATTCAATCCGTTGGAGCACCGCCCTAGGGTGAAGCCTAGGTTGTTCGGAAAGTAGAAATGACCATAAGTTTCATACTGGTTGCAATTATTCGTTTTATACGATGGAAAAACTGTTGTATTTATATTGTATTTTATGCTTCTGGCGTTGACTTCTAAGGCACTAACTATTCGATCTGGTGGAGCAACGCCCTAGAGTGAAGCCTAGGTTGCCCGGAAGGTAGAATTGGCCATCACTTTCACACTGGTTGCAATTATTCGTTCTATACGATGGAAAAGCTGTTGTATTTATATTGTATTTTATGCCTCTGGCGTTGACTTCTAAGGCCCTAACTATTCAATCTGTTGGAGCAACGTCCTAGGGTGAAGCCTAGGTTGCTCGGAAAGTAGAAATGACCATAAGTTTCATACTGGTTGCAATTATTCGTTTTATGCGATGGAAAAACTGTTGTATGTATATTGTATTTTATGCTTCTGGCGTCGACTTCTAAGGCCCTAGCAATTCGGTCTAGTGGAGCAACGCCCTAGAGTGAAGCCTAGGTTGCCCGGAAAGGAGAAATGACCATCACTTTCAAACTGGTTGCAGTTAATCCTGTTATACGATGGAAAAACTGTTGTATTTTTATTGCATTTTATGCTTCTGGCGCTCACTTCTTAGGCCCTAACTATTCGATCTGGTGGAACAACGGCCTAGGGTGAAGCCTAGCTTGCCCGGAACGTAGAATTGGCCATCACTTTCACACTGGTTGCAATTATTCGTTCTATACGATGGAAAAGCTGTTGTATTTATATTGTATTTTATGCCTCTGGCGTTGACTTCTAAGGCCCTAACTATTCAATCTGTTGGAGCAACGCCCTAGGTGAAGCCTAGGTTGCTCGGATAGTAGAAATGACCATAAGTTTCATACTGGTTGCAATTATTCGTTTTATACGATGGAAAAACTGTTGTATGTATATTGTAGTTTATGCTTCTGGCGTTGACTTCTAAGGCCCTAGCTGTTCGATCTAGTGGAGCAACGCCCTAGAGGGATGCCTAGCTTGCCCGGAAGGGAGAAATGACCATCACGTTCAAACTGGTTGCAATTAATCCTTTTATACGATAGAAAAGCTGTTGTATCTATATTGTATTTTATGCTTCTGGCGTTTACTTCTAAGGACCTAACTATTCGATCTGGTGGAGCAACGCCCTAGAGTGAAGCCTATGTTACACGGAATGTGGAAATGACCATAACTTTAACACTGGTTGCAATTATTCGTTTTATACGATGGAAACGCTGTTGTATTTATATTGTATTTTATGCGTCTGGCGTTGACTTCTAAGGCACTATCTATTCGATCTGGTGGAGCAACGCCCTAGAGAGAAGCCTAGGCTGCCCGGAAGATAGAATTGGCCATCACTTTCAAACTGGTTGCAATTATTCCTGTTATATGATGGAAACACTGTTGTATTTTTTTTGCATTTTATGGTTCGGGCGTTCAGTTCTAAGGTCCTAACTATTCAATCTGTTGGAGCCACGCCCTAGGGTGAAGCCTAGCTTGCTCGGAAAGTAGAAATGACCATAAGTTTCATACTGGTTGCAATTATTCGTTTTATACGCTGGAAACACTGTTGTATTTTTATTGCATTTTATGCTTCGGGCGTTGGCTTCTAAGGCCCTAACTATTCAATCTGTTGGAGCAACGCCCTAGGGTGAAGCCTAGGTTGCTCGGAAAGTAGGAATGACCATCAGTTTCATACTGGTTGCAATTATTCGTTTTATACGATGGAAAAACTGTTGAATTTATATTGTATTTTATGCTTCTGGCGTTGACTTCTAAGGCCCTAGCAAATCGGTCTAGTGGAGCAACGCCCTAGAGTGAAGCCTAGGTTGCCCGGAAAGGAGAAATGACCATCACTTTCAAACTGGTTGCAGTTAATCCTGTTATACGATGGAAAAACTGTTGTATTTTTATTGCATTTTATGCTTCTGGCGTTCACTTCTTAGGCCCTAACTATTCGATCTGGTGCAACAACGGCCTAGGGTGAAGCCTAGCTTGCCCGGAACGTAGAAATGGCCATTACTTTCACACTGGTTACAATTATTCGTTTTATACGATGGAATAGCTGTTGTATTTATATCGTATTTTATGCTTCTGGCGTTGACTTCTTAGGCCGTAACTATTCGGTCTGGTGGAGCAACGCCCTGGAGCGAATCCTAGGTTGCCCGGAACGTAGAATTGGCCATCACTTTCAAACTGGTTGCAATTATTCCTGTTATATGATGGAAACACTGTTGTATTCTTTTTGCATTTTATGGATCGGGCGTTGACTTCTAAGGCCCTAACAATTCAATCCGTTGGAGCAACGCCCTAGGGTGAAGCCTAGGTTGCCCGGAAAGTAGAAATGACCATAAGTTTCATACTGGTTGGAATAATTCGTTTTATACGATGGAAAAGCTGTTGTATTTATATTGTATTTTATGCCTCTGGCGTTGACTTCTAAGGCCGTAGCTATTAGATGTGGTGGAGCAACGCCCTAGAGAGACGCCTAGGGTGCTCGGAACGTAGAAATGACCATTACTTTCACACTGGTTACAATTATTCGTTTTATGCGATGGAAAAACTGTTGTATTTATATTGTATTTTATGCTTCTGGCGTTGACTTCTAAGGCCCTAGCTGTTCGATCTAGTGGAGCAACGCCCTAGAGTGAAGCCTAGGCTGCCCGGAAGGGAGAAGTGACCATCACGTTCAAACTGGTTGCAATTATTCGTTTTATACGATGGAAAAACTGTTGTATTTATATTGTATTTTATGCTTCTGGCGTTGACTTCTAAGGCCCTAGCTGTTCGATCTAGTGGAGCAACGCCCTGGAGTGATGCCTAGGTTACACGGAAGGGAGAAATGACCATCACGTTCAAACTGGTTGCAATTAATCCTTTTATACGATGGAAAAGCTGTTGTATCTATATTGTATTTTATGCTTCTGGCGTTTACTTCTAAGGACCTAACTACTCGATCTGGTGGAGCAACGCCCTAGAGTGAAGCCTAGGTTACACGGAATGTGGAAATGACCATAACTTTCACACTGGTTGCAATTATTCGTTTTATACGATGGAAACGCGGTTGTATTTATATTGTATTTTATGCGTCTGGCGTTGACTTCTAAGGCACTATCTATTCGATCTGGTGGAGCAACGCCCTAGAGAGAAGCCTAGGTTGCCCGGAACGTAGAATTGACCATCACTTTCAAACTGGTTGCAATTATTCCTGTTATATGATGGAAACACTGTTGTATTTTTCTTGCATTTTATGGTTCGGGCGTTCACTTCTAAGGTGCTAACTATTCAATCTGTTGGAGCAACGCCCTAGGGTGAGGCCTAGGTTGCTCGGAAAGTAGAAATGACCATAAGTTTCATACTGGTTGCAATTATTCGTTTTATACGATGGAAAAACTGTTGTATTCATATTGTATTTTATGCTTCTGGCGTTGACTTCTAAGGCCCTAGCTGTTCCATCTAGTGGAGCAACGCCCTAGAGTGAAGCCTAGGTTGCCCGGAAGGTAGAATTGGCCATCACTTTCAAACTGGTTGCAATTATTCGTTGTATACGATGGAAAAACTGTTGTATTTATATTGTATTTTATGCTACTGGCGTTGACTTCTAAGGCACTAACTATTCGATCTGGTGGAGCAACGCCCTAGAGTGAAGCCTAGGTTGCCCGGAACGTAGAATTGGTCATCACCTTCAAACTGGTTGCAATTATTCCTGTTATATGATGGAAACACTGTTGTATTTTTATTGCATTTTATGCTTCGGGCGTTGACTTCTAAGGCCCTAACTATTCAACCTGTTGGAGCAACGCCCTAGGGTGAAGCCTAGGTTGCTCGGAAAGTAGAAATGACCATAAGTTTCATACTGGTTGGAATTATTCGTTTTATACGATGGAAAAGCTGTTGTATTTATATTGTATTTTATGCTTCTGGCGTTGACTTCTAAGGCCCTAGCTGTTCGATCTAGTGGAGCAACGCCCTATAGTGAAGCCTAGGTTGCCCGGAAGTGAGAAATGACCATCACGTTCAAACTGGTTGCAATTAATCCTTTTATACGATGGAAAAGCTGTTGTATCTATATTGTATTTTATGCTTCTGGCGTTTGCTTCTAAGGACCTAACTATTCGATCTGGTGGAGCAACGCCCTAGAGTGAATCCTAGGTTGCTCGGAATGTAGAAACGACCATAACTTTCACACTGGTTGCAATTATTCGTTTTATACGATGCAAACGCTGTTGTATTTATATCGTATTTTATGCTTCTGGCGTTTACTTCTAAGGACCTAACTATTCGATCTGGTGGAGCAACGCCCTAGAGTGGATCCTAGGTTGCTCGGAATGTGGAAATGACCATAACTTTCACACAGGTTGCAATTATTCGTTTTATACGATGGAAACGCTGTTGTACTTATATTGTACTTTATGCCTCTGGCGTTGACTTGTAAGGCCGTAGCTATTAGATGTGGTGGAGCAACGCCCTAGAGTGACGCCTAGGGTGCTCGGAACGTAGAAATGACCATTACTTTCACACTGGTTGCAATTATTCGCTTTATACGATGGAAAAGCTGTTGTATTTATATCGTATTTTATGCTTCTGGCGTTGACTTCTTAGGCCGTAATTATTGGGTCTGGTGGAGCAACGCCCTGGAGTGAAATCTAGGTTGCCCGGAACGTAGAATTGGCCATCACTTTCAAACTGGTTGCAATTATTCCTGTTATATGATGGAAACACTGTTGTATTTTTTTTGCATTTTATATTTCGGGCGTTGACTTCTAAGGCCCTAACCATTCAATCCGTTGGAGCAACGCCCTAGGGTGAAGCCTAGGTTGCTCGGAAAGTAGAAATGACCATAAGTTTCATACTGGTTGCAATTATTCGTTTTATACGATGGAAAAACTGTTGTATTCATATTGTATTTTATGCTTCTGGCGTTCACTTCTAAGGCACTAACTATTCGATCTGGTGGAGCAACGCCCTAGAGTGAAGCCTAGGTTGCCCGGAAGGTAGAATTGGCCATCACTTTCAAACTGGTTGCAATTATTCCTTGTATACGATGGAAAAACTGTTGTATTTATATTGTATTTTATGCTACTGGCGTTGACTTCTAAGGCACTAACTATTCGATCTGGTGGAGCAACGCCCTAGGGTGAAGCCTAGGTTGCTCGGAAAGTAGAAATGACCATAAGTTTCATACTGGTTGCAATTATTCGCTTTATACGATGGAAAAGCTGTTGTATTTATATCGTATTTTATGCTTGTGGCGTTGACTTCTTAGGCCGTAACTATTCGGTCTGGTGGAGCAACGCCCTGGAGTGAAACCTAGGTTGCCCGGAACGTAGAATTGGCCATCACTTTCAAACTGGTTGCAATTATTCCTGTTATATGATGGAAACACTGTTGTATTTTTTTTGCATTTTATGGATCGGGCGTTGACTTCTAAGGCCCTAACTATTCAATCCGTTGGAGCAACGCCATAGGGTGAAGCCTAGGTTGCCCGGAAAGTAGAAATGACCATAAGTTTCATACTGGTTGGAATAATTCGTTTTATACGATGGAAAAGCTGTTGTATTTATATTGTATTTTATGCCTCTGGCGTTGACTTCTAAGGCCGTAGCTATTAGATGTGGTGGAGCAACGCCATAGAGAGACGCCTAGGGTGCTCGGAACGTAGAAATGACCATTACTTTCACACTGGTTACAATTATTCGTTTTATACGATGGAATAGCTGTTGTATTTATATCGTATTTTATGCTTCTGGCGTTCACTTCTTACGCCCTAACTATTCGATCTGGTGGAACAACGGCCTAGGGTGAAGCCCAGCTTGCACGGAACCTAGAAATGACCATTACTTTCACACTGGTTACAATTATTCGTTTTATGCGATGGAAAAACTGTTGTATTTATATTGTATTTTATGCTTCTGGCGTTGACTTCTAAGGCCCTAGCTGTTCGATCTAGTGGAGCAACGCCCTAGAGTGAAGCCTAGGCTGCCCGGAAGGGAGAAGTGACCATCACGTTCAAACTGGTTGCAATTATTCGTTTTATACGATGGAAAAACTGTTGTATTTATATTGTATTTTATGCTTCTGGCGTTGACTTCTAAGGCCCTAGCTGTTCGATCTAGTGGAGCAACACCCTGGAGTGATGCCTAGGTTACACGGAAGGGAGAAATGACCATCACGTTCAAACTGGTTGCAATTAATCCTTTTATACGATGGAAAAGCTGTTGTACCTATATTGTATTTTATGCTTCTGGCGTTTACTTCTAAGGACCTAACTATTCGATCTGGTGGAGCAACGCCCTAGAGTGAAGCCTAGGTTACACGGAATGTGGAAATGACCATAAGTTTCATACTGGTTGCAATTATTGGTTTTATACGATGGAAAAACTGTTGTATTCATATTGTATTTTATGCTTCTGGCGTTGACTTCTAAGGCCCTAGCTGTTCGATCTAGTGGAGCAACGCCCTAGAGTGAAGCCTAGGTTGCCCGGAAGGGAGAAATGACCATCACGTTCAAACTGGTTGCAATTAATCCTTTTATACGATGGAAAAGCTGTTGTATCTATATTGTATTTTATGCTTCTGGCGTTTGCTTCTAAGGACCTAACTATTCGATCTGGTGGAGCAACGCCCTAGAGTGAATCCTAGGTTGCTCGGAATGTAGAAATGACCATAACTTTCACACAGGTTGCAATTATTCGTTTTATACGATGGAAACGCTGTTGTATTTATATTGTACTTTATGCCTCTGGCGTTGACTTCTAAGGCCGTAGCTATTAGATGTGGTGGAGCAACGCCCTAGAGTGACGCCTAGGGTGCTCGGAACGCAGAAATGACCATTACTTTCACACTGGTTGCAATTATTCGCTTTATACGATGGAAAAGCTGTTGTATTTATATCGTATTTTATGCTTCTGGCGTTGACTTCTTAGGCCGTAATTATTGGGTCTGGTGGAGCAACGCCCTGGAGTGAAATCTAGGTTGCCCGGAACGTAGAATTGGCCATCACTTTCAAACTGGTTGCAATTATTCCTGTTATATGATGGAAACACTGTTGTATTTTTTTTGCATTTTATATTTCGGGCGTTGACTTCTAAGGCCCTAACCATTCAATCCGTTGGAGCAACGCCTTAGGGTGAAGCCTAGGTTGCTCGGAAAGTAGAAATGACCATAAGTTTCATACTGGTTGCAATTATTCCTGTTATATGATGGAAACACTGTTGTATTTTTATTGCATTTTATGCTTCGGGCGTTGACTTCTAAGGCCCTAACTATTCAACCTGTTGGAGCAACGCCCTAGCGTGAAGCCTAGGTTGCTCGGAAAGTAGAAATGACCATAAGTTTCATACTGGTTGGAATTATTCGTTTTATACGATGGAAAAACTGTTGTATTTATATTGTATTTTATGCTTCTGGCGTTGACTTCTAAGGCCCTAGCTGTTCGATCTAGTGGAGCAACGCCCTAGAGTGAAGCCTATGTTGCCCGGAAGGGAGAAATGACCATCACGTTCAAACTGGTTGCAATTAATCCTTTTATACGATGGAAAAGCTGTTGTATCTATATTGTATTTTATGCTTCTGGCGTTTGCTTCTAAGGACCTAACTATTCGATCTGGTGGAGCAACGCCCTAGAGTGAATCCTAGGTTGCTCGGAATGTAGAAATGACCATAACTTTCACACTGGTTGCAATTATTCGTTTTATACGATGCAAACGCTGTTGTATTTATATCGTATTTTATGCTTCTGGCGTTTACTTCTAAGGACCTAACTATTCGATCTGGTGGAGCAACGCCCTAGAGTGGATCCTAGGTTGCTCGGAATGTGGAAATGACCATAACTTTCACACAGGTTGCAATTATTCGTTTTATACGATGGAAACGCTGTTGTATTTATATTGTACTTTATGCCTCTGGCGTTGACTTCTAAGGCCGTAGCTATTAGATGTGGTGGAGCAACGCCCTAGAGTGACGCCTAGGGTGCTCGGAACGTAGAAATGACCATTACTTTCACACTGGTTGCAATTATTCGCTTTATACGATGGAAAAGCTGTTGTATTTATATCGTATTTTATGCTTCTGGCGTTGACTTCTTAGGCCGTAATTATTGGGTCTGGTGGAGCAACGCCCTGGAGTGAAATCTAGGTTGCCCGGAACGTAGAATTGGCCATCACTTTCAAACTGGTTGCAATTATTCCTGTTATATGATGGAAACACTGTTGTATTTTTTTTGCATTTTATATTTCGGGCGTTGACTTCTAAGGCCCTAACCATTCAATCCGTTGGAGCAACGCCCTAGGGTGAAGCCTAGGTTGCTCGGAAAGTAGAAATGACCATAAGTTTCATACTGGTTGCAATTATTCCTGTTATATGATGGAAACACTGTTGTATTTTTATTGCATTTTATGCTTCGGGCGTTGACTTCTAAGGCCCTAACTATTCAACCTGTTGGAGCAACGCCCTAGGGTGAAGCCTAGGTTGCTCGGAAAGTAGAAATGACCATAAGTTTCATACTGGTTGGAATTATTCGTTTTATACGATGGAAAAACTGTTGTATTTATATTGTATTTTATGCTTCTGGCGTTGACTTCTAAGGCCCTAGCTGTTCGATCTAGTGGAGCAACGCCCTAGAGTGAAGCCTAGGTTGCCCGGAAGGGAGAAATGACCATCACGTTCAAACTGGTTGCAATTAATCCTTTTATACGATGGAAAAGCTGTTGTATCTATATTGTATTTTATGCTTCTGGCGTTTGCTTCTAAGGACCTAACTATTCGATCTGGTGGAGCAACGCCCTAGAGTGAATCCTAGGTTGCTCGGAATGTAGAAATGACCATAACTTTCACACTGGTTGCAATTATTCGTTTTATACGATGCAAACGCTGTTGTATTTATATCGTATTTTATGCTTCTGGCGTTTACTTCTAAGGACCTAACTATTCGATCTGGTGGAGCAACGCCCTAGAGTGGATCCTAGGTTGCTCGGAATGTGGAAATGACCATAACTTTCACACAGGTTGCAATTATTCGTTTTATACGATGGAAACGCTGTTGTATTTATATTGTACTTTATGCCTCTGGCGTTGACTTCTAAGGCCGTAGCTATTAGATGTGGTGGAGCAACGCCCTAGAGTGACGCCTAGGGTGCTCGGAACGTAGAAATGACCATTACTTTCACACTGGTTGCAATTATTCGCTTTATACGATGGAAAAGCTGTTGTATTTATATCGTATTTTATGCTTCTGGCGTTGACTTCTTAGGCCGTAATTATTGGGTCTGGTGGAGCAACGCCCTGGAGTGAAATCTAGGTTGCCCGGAACGTAGAATTGGCCATCACTTTCAAACTGGTTGCAATTATTCCTGTTATATGATGGAAACACTGTTGTATTTTTTTTGCATTTTATATTTCGGGCGTTGACTTCTAAGGCCCTAACCATTCAATCCGTTGGAGCAACGCCCTAGGGTGAAGCCTAGGTTGCTCGGAAAGTAGAAATGACCATAAGTTTCATACTGGTTGCAATTATTCGTTTTATACGATGGAAAAACTGTTGTATTCATATTGTATTTTATGCTTCTGGCGTTCACTTCTAAGGCACTAACTATTCGATCTGGTGGAGCAACGCCCTAGAGTGAAGCCTAGGTTGCCCGGAAGGTAGAATTGGCCATCACTTTCAAACTGGTTGCAATTATTCCTTGTATACGATGGAAAAACTGTTGTATTTATATTGTATTTTATGCTACTGGCGTTGACTTCTAAGGCACTAACTATTCGATCTGGTGGAGCAACGCCCTAGGGTGAAGCCTAGGTTGCTCGGAAAGTAGAAATGACCATAAGTTTCATACTGGTTGCAATTATTCGCTTCATACGATGGAAAAGCTGTTGTATTTATATCGTATTTTATGCTTCTGGCGTTGACTTCTTAGGCCGTAACTATTCGGTCTGGTGGAGCAACGCCCTGGAGTGAAACCTAGGTTGCCCGGAACGTAGAATTGGCCATCACTTTCAAACTGGTTGCAATTATTCCTTGTATACGATGGAAAAACTGTTGTATTTATATTGTATTTTATGCTACTGGCGTTGACTTCTAAGGCACTAACTATTCGATCTGGTGGAGCAACGCCCTAGGGTGAAGCCTAGGTTGCTCGGAAAGTAGAAATGACCATAAGTTTCATACTGGTTGGAATTATTCGTTTTATACGATGGAAAAGCTGTTGTATTTATATTGTATTTTATGCCTCTGGCGTTGACTTCTAAGGCCGTAGCTATTAGATGTGGTGGAGCAACGCCCTAGGGAGACGCCTAGGGTGCTCGGAACGTAGAAATGACCATTACTTTCACACTGGTTACAATTATTCGTTTTATAGGATGGAATAGCTGTTGTATTTATATCGTATTTTATGCTTCTGGCGTTCACTTCTTAGGCCCTAACTATTCGATCTGGTGGAACAACGGCCTAGGGTGAAGCCCAGCTTGCACGGAACCTAGAAATGACCATTACTTTCACACTGGTTACAATTATTCGTTTTATGCGATAGAAAAACTGTTGTATTTATATTGTATTTTATGCTTCTGGAGTTGACTTCTAAGGCCCTAGCTGTTCGATCTAGTGGAGCAACGCCCTAGAGTGAAGCCTAGGTTGCCCGGAAGGGAGAAGTGACCATCACGTTCAAACTGGTTGCAATTATTCGTTTTATACGATGGAAAAACTGTTGTATTTATATTGTATTTTATGCTTCTGGCGTTGACTTCTAAGGCCCTAGCTGTTCGATCTAGTGGAGCAACGCCCTGGAGTGATGCCTAGATTACACGGAAGGGAGAAATGACCATCACGTTCAAACTGGTTGCAATTAATCCTTTTATACGATGGAAAAGCTGTTGTATCTATATTGTATTTTATGCTTCTGGCGTTTACTTCTAAGGACCTAACTATTCGATCTGGTGGAGCAACGCCCTAGAGTGAAGCCTAGGTTACACGGAATGTGGAAATGACCATAACTTTCACACTGGTTGCAATTATTCGTTTTATACGATGGAAACGCTGTTGTATTTATATTGTATTTTATGCGTCTGGCGTTGACTTCTAAGGCACTATCTATTCGATCTGGTGGAGCAACGCCCTAGAGAGAAGCCTAGGTTGCCCGGAACGTAGAATTGACCATCACTTTCAAACTGGTTGCAATTATTCCTGTTATATGATGGAAACACTGTTGTATTTTTCTTGCATTTTATGGTTCGGGCGTTCACTTCTAAGGTGCTAACTATTCAATCTGGTGGAGCAACGCCCTAGAGTGAAGCCTAGGTTACACGGAATGTGGAAATGACCATAACTTTCACACTGGTTGCAATTATTCGTTTTATACGATGGAAACGCTGTTGTATTTATATTGTATTTTATGCGTCTGGCGTTGACTTCTAGGGCACTATCTATTCGATCTGGTGGAGCAACGCCCTAGAGAGAAGCCTAGGTTGCCCGGAACGTAGAATTGACCATCACTTTCAAACTGGTTGCAATTATTCCTGTTATATGATGGAAACACTGTTGTATTTTTTTTGCATTTTATGTTTCGGGCGTTCACTTCTAAGGTCCTAACTAGTCAATCTGTTGGAGCAACGCCCTAGGGTGAAGCCTAGCTTGCTCGGAAAGTAGAAATGACCATAAGTTTCATACTGGTTGCAATTATTCGTTTTATACGATGGAAACACTGTTGTATTTTTATTGCATTTTATGCTTCGGGCGTTGGCTTCTAAGGCCCTAACTATTCAATCTGTTGGAGCAACGCCCTAGGGTGAAGCCTAGGTTGCTCGGAAAGTAGAAATGACCATCAGTTTCATACTGGTTGCAATTATTCGTTTTATACGATGGAAAAACTGTTGAATTTATATTGTATTTTATGCTTCTGGCGTTGACTTCTAAGGCCCTAACTATTCGATCTGGTGGAACAACGGCCTAGGGTGAAGCCTAGCTTGCCCGGAACGTAGAAATGACCATTACTTTCACACTGGTTACAATTATTCGTTTTAAACGATGGAACAGCTGTTGTATTTATATCGTATTTTATGCTTCTGGCGTTGACTTCTTAGGCCGTAACTATTCGGTCTGGTGGAGCAACGCCCTGGAGTGAAACCTAGGTTGCCCGGAACGTAGAATTGGCCATCACTTTCAAAGTGGTTGCAATTATTCCTGTTATATGATGGAAACACTGTTGTATTTTTTTTGCGTTTTATGGTTCGGGCGTAGACTTCTAAGGCCCTAACTATTCAATCTGTTGGAGCAACGCCCTAGGGTGAAGCCTATGTTGCTCGGAAAGTAGAAATGACCATAAGTTTCATACAGGTTACAATTATTCGTTTTATACGATGGAAAAGCTGTTGTATTTATATCGTATTTTATGCTTCTGGCGTTGACTTCTAAGGCACTAACTATTCGCTCTGGTGGAGCAACGTCCTGGAGTGAAATCTAGGTTGCCCGGAACGTAGAATTGGCAATCACTTTCAAACTGCTTGCAATTATTCCTGTTATATGATGGAAACACTGTTGTATTTTTTTTGCATTTTATGGTTCGGGCGTTGACTTCTAAGGCCCTATCTATTCAATCTGTTTGAGCAACGCCCTAGGGTGAAGCCTAGCTTGCTCGGAAAGTAGAAATGACCATAAGTTTCATACTGGTTGGAATTATTCGTTTTATACAATGGAAAAGCTGTTGTACTTATATCGTATTTTATGCTTCTGGCGTTGACTTCTTAATCCGTAACTATTCGGTCTAGTGGAGCAACGCCATGGAGTGAAACCTAGGTTGCCCGGAACGTAGAATTGGCCATCACTTTCAAACTGGTTGCAATTATTCCTGTTATATGATGGAAACACTGTTGTATTTTTTTGGCATTTTATGGTTCGGGCGTTCACTCCTAAGGTCCTAACTATTGAATCTGTTGGAGCAACGCCCTAGGGTGAAGCCTAGCCTGCTCGGAAAGTAGAAATGCCCATAAGTTTCATACTGGTTGCAATTATTCGTTTTATACGATGGAAACACTGTTGTATTTTTATTTCATATTATGCATCGGGCGTTGACTTCTAAGGCCCTAACTATTCAATCTGTTGGAGCAACGCCCTAGAGTGAAGCCTAGGTTGCCCGGAAAGGAGAAATGACCATCACTTTCAAACTGGTTGCAATTAATCCTGTTATACATTGGAAAAACTGTTGTATTTATATCGTATTTTATGCTTCTGGCGATTACTTCTAAGGACCTAACTATTCGATCTGGTGGAGCAACGCCCTAGAGTGACGCCTAGGGTGCTCGGAACGTAGAAATGACCATTACTTTCACACTGGTTGCAATTATTCGTTTTAAACGATGGAAAAGCTGTTGTATTTATATCGTATTTTATGCTTCTGGCGTTGACTTCTTAGGCCGTAACTATTCGGTCTGGTGGAGCAACGCCCTGGAGTGAAACCTAGGTTGCCCGGAACGTAGAATTGGCCATCACTTTCAAAGTGGTTGCAATTATTCCTGTTATATGATGGAAACACTGTTGTATTTTTTTTGCGTTTTATGGTTCGGGCGTAGACTTCTAAGGCCCTAACTATTCAATCTGTTGGAGCAACGCCCTAGGGTGAAGCCTAGGTTGCTCGGAAAGGAGAAATGACCATAAGTTTCATACAGGTTCCAATTATTCGTTTTATACGATGGAAAAGCTGTTGTATTTATATCGTATTTTATGCTTCTGGCGTTGACTTCTAAGGCACTAACTATTCGATCTGGTGGAGCAACGCCCTAGAGTGAAGCCTAGGTTGCCCGGAACGTAGAATTGTCCATCACTTTCAAACTGGTCGCAATTATTCCTGTTATATGATGGAAACACTGTTGTATTTTTTTTGCATTTTATGGTTCGGGCGTTGACTTCTAAGGCCCTATCTATTCAATCTGTTTGAGCAACGCCATAGGGTGAAGCCTAGCTTGCTCGGAAAGTAGAAATGACCATAAGTTTCATACTGGTTGGAATTATTCGTTTTATACAATGGAAAAGCTGTTGTACTTATATCGTATTTTATGCTTCTGGCGTTGACTTCTTAATCCGTAACTATTCGGTCTGGTGGAGCAACGCCATGGAGTGAAACCTAGGTTGCCCGGAACGTAGAATTGGCCATCACTTTCAAACTGGTTGCAATTATTCCTGTTATATGATGGAAACACTGTTGTATTTTTTTGGCATTTTATGCATCGGGCGTTGACTTCTAAGGCCCTAACTATTCAATCTGTTGGAGCAACGACCTAGAGTGAAGCCTAGGTTGCCCGGAAAGGAGAAATGACCATCACTTTCAAACTGGTTGCAATTAATCCTGTTATACATAGGAAAAACTGTTGTATTTTTATTGCATTTTATGCTTCTGGCGTTCACTTCTTAGGCCCTAACTATTCGATCTGGTGGAACAACGGCCTAGGGTGAAGCCTAGCTTGCCCGAAACGTAGAAATGACCATTACCTTCACACTGTTTGCAATTATTCCTTTTATACGATGGAAAAGCTGTTGTATTTATATCGTATTTTATGCTTCTGGCGATTACTTCTAAGGACCTAACTATTCGATCTGGTGGAGCAACGCCCTAGAGTGACGCCTAGGGTGCTCGGAACGTAGAAATGACCATTACTTTCACACTGGTTGCAATTATTCGTTTTAAACGATGGAAAAGCTGTTGTATTTATATCGTATTTTATGCTTCTGGCGTTGACTTCTTAGGCCGTAACTATTCGGTCTGGTGGAGCAACGCCCTGGAGTGAAACCTAGGTTGCCCGGAACGTAGAATTGGCCATCACTTTCAAAGTGGTTGCAATTATTCCTGTTATATGATGGAAACACTGTTGTATTTTTTTTGCGTTTTATGGTTCGGGCGTAGACTTCTAAGGCCCTAACTATTCAATCTGTTGGAGCAACGCCCTAGGGTGAAGCCTAGGTTGCTCGGAAAGTAGAAATGACCATAAGTTTCATACAGGTTGCAATTATTCGTTTTATACGATGGAAAAGCTGTTGTATTTATATCGTATTTTATGCTTCTGGCGTTGACTTCTAAGGCACTAACTATTCGATCTGGTGGAGCAACGCCCTAGAGTGAAGCCTAGGTTGCCCGGAACGTAGAATTGTCCATCACTTTCAAACTGGTCGCAATTATTCCTGTTATATGATGGAAGCACTGTTGTATTTTTTTTGCATTTTATGGTCCTGGCGTAGACTTCCAAGGCCCTAACTATTCAATCTGTGGGAGCAACGCCCTAGGGTGAAGGCTAGGTTGCTCGGAAAGTAGAAATGACCATAAGTTTCATACTGGTTGCAATTAATCGTTTTATACGATGGAAAAGCTGTTGTATTTATATTGTATTTTATGCTTCTGGCATTGACTTCTAAGGCGCTAGCTGTTCGATCTGGTGGAGCAACGCCCCAGAGAGACGCCTAGGGTGCTCGGAACGTAGAAATGACAATTACTTTCACACTGGTTGCTATTATTCGTTTTATACGATGGAAAAACTGTTGTATTTATATTGCATTTTATGCTTCTGGCGTTGACTTCTAAGGCACTAACTATTCGATCTGGTGGAGCAACGTCCTAGAGTGAAGCCTAGGATACCCGGAAGGTAGAATTGGCCATCACTTTCAAACTGGTTGCAATTATTCGTTTTATACGATGGAAAAACTGTTGTATTTATATTGTATTTTATGCTTCTGGCGTTGACTTCTGAGGCACTAACTATTCGATCTGGTGGAGCAACGCCCTGGAGTGAAGCCTAGGTTGCCCGGAACGTAGAATTGGTCATCACTTTCAAACTGGTTGCAATTATTCCTGTTATATGATGGAAACACTGTTGTATTTTTATTGCATTTTATGCTTCGGGCGTTGACTTCTAAGGCCCTAACTATTCAATCTGTTGGAGCAACGCCCTAGGGTGAAGCCTAGCTTGCTCGGAAAGTAGAAATGACCATAAGTTTCATACTGGTTGCAATTATTCGTTTTATACGATGGAAAAGCTGTTGTATTTATATCGTATTTTATGCTTCTGGCGTTGACTTCTTAGGCCGTAACTATTCGGTCTGGTGGAGCAACGCGCTGGAGTGGAACCTAGGTTGCGCGGAACGTAGAATTGGCCATCACTTTCAAACTGGTTGCAATTATTCCTGATATATGATGGAAACTCTGTTGTATTTTTTTTGCAGTTTATGGTTCGGGCGTTGACTTCTAAGGTCCTAACTATTGAATCTGTTGGAATAACGCCCTAGGGTGAAGCCTAGCTTGCTCGGAAAGAAGAAATGACCATAAGTTTCATACTGGTTGCAATTATTCGTCTTATACGATGGAAACACTGTTGTATTTTTATCGTATTTTATGCTTCTGGTGTTGACTTCTAAGGCCCTAGCTATTCGATCTAGTGGAGCAATGCCCTAGAGTGAAGCCTAGGTTGCCCGGAAAGGAGAAATGACCATCACTTTCAAACTGGTTGCAATTAATCCTGTTATACATTGGAAAAACTGTTGTATTTTTATTGCATTTTATGCTTCTGGCGTTCACTTCTTAGGCCCTAACTATTCGATCTGGTGGAATAACGGCCTAGGGTGAAGCCTAGCTTGCCCGGAACGTAGAAATGACCATTACTTTCACACTGGTTACAATTATTCCTGTTATATGATGGAAACACTGTTGTAGTTTTTTTGCATTTTATGGATCGGGCGTTGACTTCTAAGGCCCTAACTATTCAATCCGTTGGAGCAACGCCCTAGGGTGAAGCCTAGGTTGCTCGGAAAGTAGAAATGACCATAAGTTTCATACTGGTTGGAATTATTCGTATTATACGATGGAAAAGCTGTTGTATTTATATTGTATTTTATGCCTCTGGCGTTGACTTCTAAGGCCGTAGCTATTAGATGTGGTGGAGCAACGCCCTAGAGAGACGCCTAGGTTGCTCGGAACGTAGAAACGACCATTACTTTCACACTGGTTGCAATTATTCGTTATATACGATGGAAAAGCTGTTGTATTTATATCGTATTTTATGCTTCTGGCGTTGACTTCTTAGGCCGTAACTATTCGGTCTGGTGGAGCAACGCCCTGGAGTGAAACCTAGGTTGCCCGGAACGTAGAATTGGCCATCACTTTCAAACTGGTTGCAATTATTTCTGTTATATAATGGAAACACTGTTGTATTTTTATTGCATTTTATGCTTCGGGCGTTGGCTTCTAAGGCCCCAACTATTCAATCTGTTGGAGCAACGCCCTAGGGTGAGGCCTAGGTTGCTCGGAAAGTAGAAATGACCATAAGTTTCATACTGGTTGCAATTATTCGTTTTATACGATGGAAAAACTGTTGTATTCATATTGTATTTTATGCTTCTGGCGTTGACTTCCAAAGCCCTAGCTGTTCGATCTAGTGGAGCAACGCCCTAGAGTGAAGCCTAGGTTGCCCGGAAGGGAGAAATGACCATCACGTTCAAACTGGTTGCAATTAATCCTTTTATACGATGGAAAAGCTGTTGTATCTATATTGTATTTTATGCTTCTGGCGTTTACTTCTAAGGACCTAACTATTCGATCTGGTGGAGCAACGCCCTAGAGTGAAGCCTAGGTTACACGGAATGTGGAAATGACCATAACTTTCACACTGGTTACAATTATTCGTTTTATACGATGGAATAGCTGTTGTATTTATATCGTATTTTATGCTTCTGGCGTTGACTTCTTAGGCCGTAACTATTCGGTCTGGTGGAGCAACGCCCTGGAGTGAAACCTAGGTTGCCCGGAACGTAGAATTGGCCATCACTTTCAAACTGGTTGCAATTATTCCTGTTATATGATGGAAACACTGTTGTAGTTTTTTTGCATTTTATGGATCGGGCGTTGACTTCTAAGGCCCTAACTATTCAATCCGTTGGAGCAACGCCCTAGGGTAAAGCCTAGGTTGCTCGGAAAGTAGAAATGACCATAAGTTTCATACTGGTTGGAATTATTCGTTTTATACGATGGAAAAGCTGTTGTATTTATATTGTATTTTATGCCTCTGGCGTTGACTTCTAAGGCCGTAGCTATTAGATGTGGTGGAGCAACGCCCTAGAGAGACGCCTAGGGTGCTCGGAACGTAGAAACGACCATTACTTTCACACTGGTTGCAATTATTCGTTATATACGATGGAAAAGCTGTTGTATTTATATCGTATTTTATGCTTCTGGCGTTGACTACTTAGGCCGTAACTATTCGGTCTGGTGGAGCAACGCCCTGGAGTGAAACCTAGGTTGCCCGGAACGTAGAATTGGCCATCACTTTCAAACTGGTTGCAATTATTTCTGTTATATAATGGAAACACTGTTGTATTTTTATTGCATTTTATGCTTCGGGTGTTGGCTTCTAAGGCCCCAACTATTCAATCTGTTGGAGCAACGCCCTAGGGTGAGGCCTAGGTTGCTCGGAAAGTAGAAATGACCATAAGTTTCATACTGGTTGCAATTATTCGTTTTATACGATGGAAAAACTGTTGTATTCATATTGTATTTTATGCTTCTGGCGTTGACTTCTAAGGCCCTAGCTGTTCGATCTAGTGGAGCAACGCCCTAGAGTGAAGCCTAGGTTGCCCGGAAGGGAGAAATGACCATCACGTTCAAACTGGTTGCAATTAATCCTTTTATACGATGGAAAAGCTGTTGTATCTATATTGTATTTTATGCTTCTGGCGTTTACTTCTAAGGACCTAACTACTCGATCTGGTGGAGCAACGCCCTAGAGTGAAGCCTAGGTTACACGGAATGTGGAAATGACCATAACTTTCACACTGGTTGCAATTATTCGTTTGATACGATGGAAACGCTGTTGTATTTATATTGTATTTTATGCGTCTGGCGTTGACTTCTAAGGCACTATCTATTCGATCTGGTGGTGCAACGCCCTAGAGAGAAGCCTAGGTTGCCCGGAACGTAGAATTGGGCATCACTTTCAAACTGGTTGCAATTATTCCTGTTATATGATGGAAACACTGTTGTATTTTTTTTGCATTTTATGCTTCGGGCGTTCACTTCTAAGGTCCTAACTATTCAATCTGTTGGAGCCACGCCCTAGGGTGAAGCCTAGCTTGCGCGGAAAGTAGAAATGACCATAAGTTTCATACTGGTTGCAATTATTCGTTTTATACGATGGAAACACTGTTGTATTTTTATTGCATTTTATGCTTCGGGCGTTGGCTTCTAAGGCTCTAACTATTCAATCTGTTGGAGCAACGCCCTAGGGTGAAGCCTAGGTTACACGGAATGTGGAAATGACCATAACTTTCACACTGATTGCAATTATTCGTTTTATACGATGGAAAAACTGTTGAATTTATATTGTATTTTATGCTTCTGGCGTTGACTTCTAATGCCCTAGCAATTCGGTCTAGTGGAGCAACGCCCTAGAGTGAAGCCTAGGTTGCCCGGAAAGGAGAAATGACCATCACTTTCAAACTGGTTGCAGTTAATCCTGTTATACGATGGAAAAACTGGTGTATTTTTATTGCATTTTATGCTTCTGGCGTTCACTTCTTAGGCCCTAACTATTCGATCTGGTGGAACAACGGCCTAGGGTGAAGCCTAGCTTGCCCGGAACGTAGAAATGATCATTACTTTCACACTGGTTACAATTATTCGTTTTATACGATGGAATAGCTGTTGTATTTATATTGTATTTTATGCGTCTGGCGTTGACTTCTAAGGCACTATCTATTCGATCTGGTGGAGCAACGCCCTAGAGAGAAGCCTAGGTTGCCCGGAACGTAGAATTGACCATCACTTTCAAACTGGTTGCAATTATTCCTGTTATATGATGGAAACACTGTTGTATTTTTTTTGCATTTTATGGTTCGGGCGTTGACTTCTAAGGCCCTAACTATTCAATCCGTTGGAGCAACGCCCTAGGGTAAAGCCTAGGTTGCTCGGAAAGTAGAAATGACCATAAGTTTCATACTGGTTGGAATTATTCGTTTTATACGATGGAAAAGCTGTTGTATTTATATTGTATTTTATGCCTCTGGCGTTGACTTCTAAGGCCGTAGCTATTAGATGTGGTGGAGCAACGCCCTAGAGAGACGCCTAGGGTGCTCGGAACGTAGAAACGACCATTACTTTCACACTGGTTGCAATTATTCGTTATATACGATGGAAAAGCTGTTGTATTTATATCGTATTTTATGCTTCTGGCGTTGACTACTTAGGCCGTAACTATTCGGTCTGGTGGAGCAACGCCCTGGAGTGAAACCTAGGTTGCCCGGAACGTAGAATTGGCCATCACTTTCAAACTGGTTGCAATTATTTCTGTTATATAATGGAAACACTGTTGTATTTTTATTGCATTTTATGCTTCGGGCGTTGGCTTCTAAGGCCCCAACTATTCAATCTGTTGGAGCAACGCCCTAGGGTGAGGCCTAGGTTGCTCGGAAAGTAGAAATGACCATAAGTTTCATACTGGTTGCAATTATTCGTTTTATACGATGGAAAAACTGTTGTATTCATATTGTATTTTATGCTTCTGGCGTTGACTTCTAAGGCCCTAGCTGTTCGATCTAGTGGAGCAACGCCCTAGAGTGAAGCCTAGGTTGCCCGGAAGGGAGAAATGACCATCACGTTCAAACTGGTTGCAATTAATCCTTTTATACGATGGAAAAGCTGTTGTATCTATATTGTATTTTATGCTTCTGGCGTTTACTTCTAAGGACCTAACTATTCGATCTGGTGGAGCAACGCCCTAGAGTGAAGCCTAGGTTACACGGAATGTGGAAATGACCATAACTTTCACACTGGTTGCAATTATTCGTTTGATACGATGGAAACGCTGTTGTATTTATATTGTATTTTATGCGTCTGGCGTTGACTTCTAAGGCACTATCTATTCGATCTGGTGGTGCAACGCCCTAGAGAGAAGCCTAGGTTGCCCGGAACGTAGAATTGGGCATCACTTTCAAACTGGTTGCAATTATTCCTGTTATATGATGGAAACACTGTTGTATTTTTTTTGCATTTTATGCTTCGGGCGTTCACTTCTAAGGTCCTAACTATTCAATCTGTTGGAGCCACGCCCTAGGGTGAAGCCTAGCTTGCGCGGAAAGTAGAAATGACCATAAGTTTCATACTGGTTGCAATTATTCTTTTTATACGATGGAAACACTGTTGTATTTTTATTGCATTTTATGCTTCGGGCGTTGGCTTCTAAGGCTCTAACTATTCAATCTGTTGGAGCAACGCCCTAGGGTGAAGCCTAGGTTACACGGAATGTGGAAATGACCATAACTTTCACACTGGTTGCAATTATTCGTTTTATACGATGGAAACGCTGTTGTATATATATTGTATTTTATGCGTCTGGCGTTGACTTCTAAGGCACTATCTATTCGATCTGGTGGAGCAACGACCTAGAGAGAAGCCTAGGTTGCCCGGAACGTAGAATTGGCCATCACTTTCAAACTGGTTGCAATTATTCGTTTTATACGATGGAAAAACTGTTGTATTTATATTGTATTTTATGCTACTGGCGTTGACTTCTAAGGCACTAACTATTCGATCTGGTGGAGCAACGCCCTAGAGTGAAGCCTAGGTTGCCCGGAACGTAGAATTGGTCATCACTTTCAAACTGGTTGCAATTATTCCTGTTATATGATGGAAACACTGTTGTATTTTTATTGCATTTTATGCTTCGGGCGTTGACTTCTAAGGCCCTAACTATTCAACCTGTTGGAGCAACGCCCTAGGGTGAAGCCTAGGTTGCTCGGAAAGTAGAAATGACCACCAGTTTCATACTGGTTACAATTATTCGTTTTATACGACGGAAAAGCTGTTGTATTTATATCGTATTTTATGCTTCTGGCGTTGACTTCTACGGCACTAACTATACGATCTGGTGGAGCAACGCCCTGGAGTGAAACCTAGGTTGCCCGGAACGTAGAATTGGCCATCACTTTCAAACTGGTTGCAATTATTCCTGTTATATGATGGAAACACTGTTGTATTTTTTTTGCATTTTATGGTTCGGACGTTGACTTCTAAGGCCCTAACTATTGAATCCGTTGGAGCAACGCCCTAGGGTGAAGCCTAGGTTGCTCGGAAAGTAGAAATGACCATAAGTTTCATACTGGTTGGAATTATTCGTTTTATACGATGGAAAAGCGGTTGTATTTATATTGTGTTTTATGCCTCTGGCGTTGACTTCTAAGGCCGTAGCTATTAGATATGGTGGAGCAACGCCCTAGAGAGACGCCTAGGGTGCTCGGAACGTTGAAATCACGATTACTTTCACACTGCTTGCAATTATTCGTTATATACGATGGAAAAGCTGTTGTATTTATATCGTATTTTATGCTTCTGGCGTTGACTTCTTAGGCCGTAACTATTCGGTCTGGTGGAGCAACGCCCTGGAGTGAAACCTAGGTTGCCCAGAACGTAGAATTGGCCATCACTTTCAAACTGGTTGAAATTATTGCTGCTATATGATGGAAACACTGTTGTATTTTTTTTGCATTTTATGGGTGGGGCGTTGACTTCTAAGGCCCTAACTATTCAATCCGTCGGAGCAACGCCCTATGGTGAAGCCTAGGTTGTTCGGAAAGTAGAAATGACCATAAGGTTCATACTGGTAGCAATTATTCGTTTTATACGATGGAAAAACTGTTGTATTTATATTGTATTTTATGCTTCTGGCGTTGACTTCTAAGGCACTAACTATTCGATCTGGTGGAGCAACGCACTAGAGTGAAGCCTAGGTTGCCCGGAAGGTAGAATTGGCCATCACTTTCACACTGGTTGCAATTATTCGTTTTATACGATGGAAAAGCTGTTGTATTTATATTGTATTTTATGCCTCTGGCGTTGACTTCTAAGGCCCTAACTATTCAATCTGTTGGAGCAACGCCCTGGGGTGAAGCCTAGCTTGCGCGGAAAGTAGAAATGACCATAAGTTTCATACTGGTTGCAATTATTCGTTTTATACGATGGAAACACTGTTGTATTTTTATTGCATTTTATGCTTCGGGCGTTGGCTTCTAAGGCTCTAACTATTCAATCTGTTGGAGCAACGCCCTAGGGTGAAGCCTAGGTTACACGGAATGTGGAAATGACCATACCTTTCACACTGGTTGCAATTATTCGTTTTATACGATGGAAACGCTGTTGTATTTATATTGTATTTTATGCGTCTGGCGTTGACTTCTAAGGCACTATCTATTCGATCTGGTGGAGCAACGACCTAGAGAAAAGCCTAGGTTGCCCGGAACGTAGAATTGGCCCTCACTTTCAAACTGGTTGCAATTATTCGTTGTATACGATGGAAAAACTGTTGTATTTATATTGTATTTTATGCTACTGGCGTTGACTTCTAAGGCACTAACTATTCGATCTGGTGGAGCAACGCCCTAGAGTGAAGCCTAGGTTGCCCGGAACGTAGAATTGGTCATCACTTTCAAACTGGTTGCAATTATTCCTGTTATATGATGGAAACACTGTTGTATTTTTATTGCATTTTATGCTTCGGGCGTTGACTTCTAAGGCCCTAACTATTCAACCTGTTGGAGCAACGCCCTAGGGTGAAGCCTAGGTTGCTCGGAAAGTAGAGATGACCATCAGTTTCATACTGGTTACAATTATTCGTTTTATACGACGGAAAAGCTGTTGTATTTATATCGTATTTTATGCTTCTGGCGTTGACTTCTACGGCACTAACTATTCGATCTGGTGGAGCAACGCCCTGGAGTGAAACCTAGGTTGCCCGGAACGTAGAATTGGCCATCACTTTCAAACTGGTTGCAATTATTCCTGTTATATGATGGAAACACTGTTGTATTTTTTTTGCATTTTATGGTTCGGGGGTTGACTTCTAAGGCCCTAACTATTCAATCCGTTGGAGCAACGCCCTAGGGTGAAGCCTAGGTTGCTCGGAAAGTAGAAATGACCATAAGTTTCATACTGGTTGGAATTATTCGTTTTATACGATGGAAAAGCTGTTGTATTTATATTGTATTTTATGCCTCTGGCGTTGACTTCTAAGGCCGTAGCTATTAGATATGGTGGAGCAACGCCCTAGAGAGACGCCTAGGGTGCTCGGAACGTTGAAATGACGATTACTTTCACACTGGTTGCAATTATTCGTTATATACGATGGAAAAGCTGTTGTATTTATATCGTATTTTATGCTTCTGGCGTTGACTTCTTAGGCCGTAACTATTCGGTCTCGTGGAGCAACGCCCTGGAGTGAAACCTAGGTTGCCCAGAACGTAGAATTGGCCATCACTTTCAAACTGGTTCAAATTATTGCTGCTATATGATGGAAACACTGTTGTATTTTTTTTGCATTTTATGGGTGGGGCGTTGACTTCTAAGGCCCTAACTATTCAATCCGTCGGAGCAACGCCCTAGGGTGAGGCCTAGGTTGTTGGGAAAGTAGAAATGACCATAAGCTTCATACTGGTAGCAATTATTCGTTTTATACGATGGAAAAACTGTTGTATTTATATTGTATTTTATGCTTCTGGCGTTGACTTCTAAGGCCCTAGCTGTTCGATCTAGTGGAGCAACGCCCTAGAGTGAAGCCTAGGTTGCCCGGAAGGGAGAAATGACCATCACGTTCAAACTGGTTGCAATTAATCCTTTTATACGATGGAAAAGCTGTTGTATCTATATTGTATTTTATGCTTCTGGCGTTTACTTCTAAGGACCTAACTATTCGATCTGGTGGAGCATCGCCCTAGAGTGAAGCCTAGGTTACACGGAATGTGGAAATGACCATAACTTTCACACTGGTTGCAATTATTCGTTTTATACGATGGAAACGCTGTTGTATTTATATTGTATTTTATGCGTCTGGCGTTGACTTCTAAGGCACTATCTATTCGATCTGGTGGAGCAACGCCCTAGAGAGAAGCCTAGGTTGCCCGGAACGTAGAATTGGCCATCACTTTCAAACTGGTCGCAATTATTCCTGTTATATGATGGAAACACTGTAGTATTTTAATAGCATTTTATGCTTCGGGCGTTGACTTCTAAGGCCCTAACTATTCAATCTGTTGGAGCAACGCCCTAGGGTGAAGCCTAGCTTGCTCGGAAAGTAGAAATGAACATAAATTTCATACTGGTTGCAATTATTCGTTTTATACGATGGAAAAGCTGTTGTATTTATATCGTATTTTATGCTTCTGGTGTTGACTTCTTAGGCCGTAACTATTCGGTCTGGTGGAGCAACGCGCTGGAGTGAAACCTAGGTTGCGCGGAACGTAGAATTGGCCATCACTTTCAAACTAGTTGCAATTATTCCTGATATATGGTGGAAACTCTGTTGTATTTTTTTTGCATTTTATGGTTCGGGCGTTGACTTCTAAGGCCCTAACTATTCAATCTGTTGGAGCAAGGCCCTAGGGTGAAGCCTAGGTTGCTTGGAAAGTAGAAATGACCATAAGTTACATACTGGTTGCAATTATTCGTCTTATACGATGGAAAAACTGTTGTATTTAAATTGTATTTTATGCTTCTGGCGTTGACTTCTAAGGCACTATCTATTCGATCTGGTGGTGCAACGCCCTAGAGAGAAGCCTAGGTTGCCCGGAACGTAGAATTGGCTATCACTTTCAAACTGGTTACAATTATTCATGTTATATGATGGAAACACTGTTGTATTTTTTTTGCATTTTATGGTTCGGGCGTTCACTTCTAAGGTCCTAACTATTGAATCTGTTGGAATAACGCCCTAGGGTGAAGCCTAGCTTGCTCGGAAAGAAGAAATGACCATAAGTTTCATACTGGTTGCAATTATTCGTCTTATACGATGGAAACACTGTTGTATTTTTATTGCATTTTATGCTTCGGGCGTTGACTTCTAAGGCCCTAACTATTCAATCTGTTGGAGCAACGCCCTAAGGTGAAGCCTAGGTTGCTCGGAAAGTAGAAATGACCATCAGTTTCATACTGGTTGCAATTATTCGTTTTATACGATGGAAAAACTGTTGTATTTATATCGTATTTTATGCTTCTGGTGTAGACTTCTAAGGCCCTAGCTATTCGATCTAGTGGAGCAGTGCCCTAGAGTGAAGCCTAGGTTGCCCGGAAAGGAGAAATGACCATCACTTTCAAACTGTTTGCAATTAATCCTGTTATACATTGGAAAAACTGTTGTATTTTTATTGCATTTTATGATCCTGGCGTTCACTTCTTAGGCCCTAACTATTCGATCTGGTGGAATAACGGCCTAGGGTGAAGCCTAGCTTGCCCGGAACGTAGAAATGACCATTACCTTCACACTGTTTGCAATTATTCCTTTTATACGATGGAAAAGCTGTTGTATTTATATCGTATTTTATGCTTCTGGCGGTTACTTCCAAGGACCTAACTATTCGATCTGGTGGAGCAACGCCCTAGTGTGAATCCTAGGTTGCTCGGAATGTAGAAATGACCATAACTTTCACGCTGGTTGCTATTATTCGTTTTTTACGATGCAAACGCTGTTGTATTTATATCGTATTTTATGCTTCTGGCGTTTACTTCTAAGGACCTAACTATTCGATCTGGTGGAGCAACGCCCTAGAGTGGATCCTAGGTTGCTCGGAATGTAGAAATGACCATAACTTTCACACTGGTTGCAATTATTCGTTTTATACGATGGAAACGCTGTTGTATTTATATTGTACTTTATGCCTCTGGCGTTGACTTCTAAGGCCGTAGCTATTAGATGTGGTGGAGCAACGCACTAGAGTGACGCCTAGGGTGCTCGGAACGTAGAAATGACCATTACTCTCACACTGGTTGCAATTATTCGTTTTATACGATGGAAAAGCTGTTGTATTTATATCGTATTTTATGCTTCTGGCGTTGACTTCTTACGCCGTAACTATTCGGTCTGGTGGAGCAACGCCCTCGAGTGAAACCTAGGTTGCCCGGAACGTAGAATTGGCCAGCACTTTCTAACTGGTCGAAATTATTCCTGTTATATGATGGAAACACTGTTGTACTTTTTTTGCATTTTATGGTTCGGGCGTAGACTTCTAAGGCCCTAACTATTCAATCTGTTGGAGCAACGCCCTAGGGTGAAGCGTAGGTTGCACGGAAAGTAGAAATGACCATAAGTTTCATACTGGTTGCAATTATTCGTTTTATACGATGGAAAAGCTGTTGTGTTTATATCGTATTTTATGCTTCTGGCGTTGACTTCTAAGGCACTAACTATTCGATCTGGTGGAGCAACGCCCTAGAGTGAAGACTAGGTTGCCCGGAAAGGAGAAATGACCATCACTTTCAAACTGGTTGCAATTAATCCTGTTATACATTGGAAAAACTGTTGTATTTTTATTGCATTTTATGCTTCTGGTGTTCACTTCTTAGGCCCTAACTATTCGATCTGGTGGAACAACGCCCTAGAGTGAAGCCTAGGTTGCCCGGAAGGGAGAAATGACCATCACGTTCAAACTGGTTTCAGTTAACCCTTTTATACGATGGAAAAGCTGTTGTATTTATATCGTATTTTATGCTTCTGGCGTTTACTTCTAAGGACCTAACTATTCGATCTGGTGGGGCAACGCCCTAGAGTGAAGCCTAGGTTACTCGGAATGTGGAAATGACCATAACTTTCACACTGGTTGCAGTTATTCGTTTTATACGATGGAAACGCTGTTGTATTTATATTGTATTTTATGCCTCTGGCGTTGACTTCTAAGGCACTATCTATTCGATCTGGTGGCGCCACGCCCTAGAGAGAAGCCTAGGTTGCCCGGAACGTAGAATTGGGTATCACTTTCAAACTGGTTGCAATTATTCCTGTTATATGATGGAAACACTGTTGTATTTTTTTTCCATTTTATGGTCCTGGCGTTTACTTCTATGGACCTAACTATTCGACCTGGCGGAGCAACGCCCTAGAGTGAAGCCTAGGTTGCTCGGAATGTGGAAATGATCATAACTTTCAAACTGGTTGCAATTATTCGTTTTATACGATGTAAACGCTGTTGTATTTATATTGTATTTTATGCCTCTGGCGTTGACTTCTAAGGCCGTAGCTATTAGATGTGGTTGAGCAACGCCCTAGAGTGACGCCTAGGGTGCTCGGAACGTAGAAATGACCATTACTTTCACACTGGTTGCAATTATTCGGTTTATATGATGGAAAAGCTGTTGTATTTATATCGTATTTTATGCTTCTGGCGTTGACTTCTTAGGCCGTAACTATTCCGTCTGGTGGAGCGACGCCCTGGTGTGAAACCTAGGTTGCCCGGAACGTAGAATTGGCCATCACTTTCAAACTGGTTGCAATTATTCCTGATATATGATGGAAACACTGTTGCATTTTTTTTGCATTTTATGGTTCGGGCGTTGACTTCTAAGGCCCTAACTATTTAATCTGTTGGACCAACGCCCTAGGGTGAAGCCTAGGTTGCTCGGAAAGTAGAAATGACCATAAGTATCATACTGGTTGCAATTATTCGTTTTATACGATGGAAAAGCTGTTGTATTTATATTGTGTTTCATGCTTCTGGCGTTGACTTCTAAGGCACTAACTATTCGATCTGGTGGAGCAACGCCCTAGAGTGAAGCCTAGGTTGCCCGGAACGTAGAATTGGCCATCACTTTCCAAATTGGTTGCAATTATTCCTGTTATATGATGGAAACACTGTTGTATTTTTTTTGCATTTTATGGTTCGGGCGTTGACTTCTAAGGCCCTAACTATTCAATCCGTTGAGCAACGCCCTAGGGTGAAGCCTAGGTTGCTCGGAAAGTAGAAATGACCATAAGTTTCATACTGGTTGGAATTATTCGTTTTATACGATGGAAAACCTGTTGTATTTATATTGTATTTTATGCCTCTGGCGTTGACTTCTAAGGCCGTAGCTATTAGATGTGGTGGAGCAACGCCCCAGAGAGACGCCTAGGGTGCTCGGAACGTAGAAATGACCATTACTTTCACACTGGTTGCGATTATTCGTTTTATACGATGGAAAAACTGTTGTATTTATATTGCATTTTATGCTTCTGGCGTTGACTTCTAAGGCACTAACTATTCGATCTGGTGGAGCAACGTCCTAGAGTGAAGCCTAGGATACCCGGAAGGTAGAATTGGCCATCACTTTCAAACTGGTTGCAATTATTCCTGTTATATGATGGAAACACTGTTGTATTTTTATTGCATTTTATGCTTCGGGCGTTGACTTCTAAGGCCCTAACTATTCAATCTGTTGGAGCAACGCCCTAGGGTGAAGCCTAGCTTGCTCGGAAAGTAGAAATGACCATAAGTTTCATACTGGTTGCAATTATTCGTTTTATACGATGGAAAAGCTGTTGTATTTATATCGTATTTTATGCTTCTGGCGTTGACTTCTTAGGCCGTAACTATTCGGTCTGGTGGAGCAGCGCGCTGGAGTGAAACCTAGGTTGCGCGGAACGTAGAATTGGCCATCACTTTCAAACTGGTTGCAATTATTCCTGATATATGGTGGAAACTCTGTTGTATTTTTTTTGCATTTTATGGTTCGGCCGTTGACTTCTAAGGCCCTAACTATTCAATCTGTTGGAGCAAGGCCCTAGGGTGAAGCCTAGGTTGCTTGGAAAGTAGAAATGACCATAAGTTACATACTGGTTGCAATTAGTCGTCTTATACGATGGAAAAACTGTTGTATTTAAATTGTATTTTATGCTTCTGGCGTTGACTTCTAAGGCACTATCTATTCGATCTGGTGGTGCAACGCCCTAGAGAGAAGCCTAGGTTGCCCGGAACGTAGAATTGGCTATCACTTTCAAACTGGTTGCAATTACTCCTGTTATATGATGGAAACACTGTTGTATTTTTTTTGCATTTTATGGTTCGGGCGTTCACTTCTAACGTCCTAACTATTGAATCCGTTGGAATAACGCCCTAGGGTGAAGCCTAGCTTGCTCGGAAAGAAGAAATGACCATAAGTTTCATACTGGTTGCAATTATTCGTCTTATACGATGGAAACACTGTTGTATTTTTATTGCATTTTATGCTTCGGGCGTTGACTTCTAAGGCCCTAACTATTCAATCTGTTGGAGCAACGCCCTAAGGTGAAGCCTAGGTTGCTCGGAAAGTAGAAATGACCATCAGTTTCGTACTGGTTGCAATTATTAGTTTTATACGAGGGAAAAACTGTTGTATTTATATCGTATTTTATGCTTCTGGTGTTGACTTCTAAGGCCCTAGCTATTCGATCTAGTGGAGCAGTGCCCTAGAGTGAAGCCTAGGTTGCCCGGAAAGGAGAAATGACCATCACTTTCACACTGGTTGCAATTATTCGTTTTATACGATGGAAAAGCTGTTGTATTTATATCGTATTTTATGCTTCTGGCGTTGACTTCTTAGGCCGTAACTATTCGGTCTGGTGGAGCAACGCCCTCGAGTGAAACCTAGGTTGCCCGGAACGTAGAATTGGCCAGCACTTTCAAACTGGTCGAAATTATTCCTGTTATATGATGGAAACACTGTTGTACTTTTTTTGCATTTTATGGTTCGGGCGTAGACTTCTAAGGCCCTAACTATTCAATCTGTTGGAGCAACGCCCTAGGGTGAAGCCTGGGTTGCACGGAAAGTAGAAATGACCATAAGTTTCATACTGGTTGCAATTATTCGTTTTATACGATGGAAAAGCTGTTGTATTTATATTGTATTTTATGCTTCTGGCGTTGACTTCTAAGGACCTAACTATTCGATCTGGTGGAGCAACGCCCTAGAGTGGATCCTAGGTTGCTCGGAATGTAGAAATGACCATAACTTTCACACTGGTTGCAATTATTCGTTTTATACGATGGAAACGCTGTTGTATTTATATTGTACTTTATGCCTCTGGCGTTGACTTCTAAGGCCGTACCTATTAGATGTGGTGGAGCAACGCACTAGAGTGACGCCTAGGGTGCTCGGAACGTAGAAATGACCATTACTTTCACACTGGTTGCAATTATTCGTTTTATACGATGGAAAAGCTGTTGTATTTATATCGTATTTTATGCTTCTGGCGTTGACTTCTTAGGCCGTAACTATTCGGTCTGGTGGAGCAACGCCCTCGAGTGAAACCTAGGTTGCCCGGAACGTAGAATTGGCCAGCACTTTCAAACTGGTCGAAATTATTCCTGTTATATGATGGAAACACTGTTGTACTTTTTTTGCATTTTATGGTTCGGGCGTAGACTTCTAAGGCCCTAACTATTCAATCTGTTGGAGCAACGCCCTAGGGTGAAGCCTGGGTTGCACGGAAAGTAGAAATGACCATAAGTTTCATACTGGTTGCAATTATTCGTTTTATACGATGGAAAAGCTGTTGTATTTATATTGTATTTTATGCTTCTGGCGTTGACTTCTAAGGCACTAACTATTCGATCTGGTGGAGCAACGCCCTAGAGTGAAGACTAGGTTGCCCGGAACGTAGAATTGTCCATCACTTTCAAACTGGTCGCAATTATTCCTGTTATATGCTGGAAACACTGTTGTATTTTTTTTGCATTTTATGGTTCGGGCGTAGACTTCTAAGGCCCTAACTATTCAACCTGTGGGAGAAACGCCCTAGGGTGAAGCCTAGGTTGCTCGGAAAGTAGAAATGACCATAAGTATCATACTGGTTGCAATTATTCGTTTTATACGATGGAAAAGCTGTTGTATTTATATTGTATTTCATGCTTCTGGCGTTGACTTCTAAGGCACTAACTATTCGATCTGGTAGAGCAACGCCCTAGAGTGAATCCTAGGTTGCCCGGAACGTAGAATTGGCCATCACTTTCCAAATTGGTTGCAATTATTCCTGTTATATGATGGAAACACTGTTGTATTTTTTTTGCATTTTATGGTTCGGGCGTTGACTTCTAAGGCCCTAACTATTCAATCCGTTGAGCAACGCCCTAGGGTGAAGCCTAGGTTGCTCGGAAAGTAGAAATGACCATAAGTTTCATACTGGTTGGAATTATTCGTTTTATACGATGGAAATCCTGCTGTATTTATATTGTATTTTATGCCTCTGGCGTTGACTTCTAAGGCCGTAGCTATTAGATGTGGTGGAGCAACGCCCCAGAGAGACGCCTAGGGTGCTCGGAACGTAGAAATGACCATTACTTTCACACTGGTTGCAATTATTCGTTTTATACGATGGAAAAGCTGTTGTATTTATATTGTATTTTATGCTTCTGGCGTTGACTTCTTAGGCCGTAACTATTCGGCCTGGTGGAGCAACGCCCTCGAGTGAAACCTAGGTTGCGCGGAACGTAGAATTGGCCAGCACTTTCAAACTGGTCGAAATTATTCCTGTTATATGATGGAAACACTGTTGTACTTTTTTTGCATTTTATGGTTCGGGCGTAGACTTCTAAGGCCCTAACTATTCAATCTGTTGGAGCAACGCCCTAGGGTGAAGCCTGGGTTGCACGGAAAGTAGAAATGACCATAAGTTTCATACTGGTTGCAATTATTCGTTTTATACGATGGAAAAGCTGTTGTATTTATATCGTATTTTATGCTTCTGGCGTTGACTTCTAAGGCACTAACTATTCGATCTGGTGGAGCAACGCCCTAGAGTGAAGACTAGGTTGCCCGGAACGTAGAATTGTCCATCACTTTCAAACTGGTCGCAATTATTCCTGTTATATGATGGAAACACTGTTGTATATTTTTTGCATGTTATGGTCCTGGCGTAGACTTCTAAGGCCCTAACTATTCAATCTGTGGGAGCAACGCCCTAGGGTGAAGGCTAGGTTGCTCGGAAAGGAGAAATGACCATCACGTTCAAACTGGTTGCAATTATTCGTTTTGTACGATGTAAACGCTGTTGTATTTATATTGTATTTTATGCCTCTGGCGTTGACTTCTAAGGCCGTAGCTATTAGATGTGGTGGAGCAACGCCCTAGTGTGACGCCTAGGGTGCTCGGAACGTAGAAATGACCATTACTTTCACACTGGTTGCAATTATTCGGTTTATACGATGGAAAAGCTGTTGTATTTATATCGTATTTTATGCTTCTGGCGTTGACTTCTTAGGCCGTAACTATTCCGTCAGGTGGAGCAACGCCCTGGTGTGAAACCTAGGTTGCCCGGAACGTAGAATTGGCCATCACATTCAAACTGGTTGCAATTATTCCTGTTATATGATGGAAACACTGTTGTATTTTTTTTTGCATTTTATGGTTCGGGCGTTGACTTCTAAGGCGCTGACTATTCAATCTGTTGGAGCAACGCCCTAGGGTGAAGCCTAGTTTGCTCGAAAAGTAGAAATGACCATCAGTTTCACGCTGGTTGCAATTATTCGTTTTATACGATGGAAAAACAGTTGTATTTAAATTGTATTTTATGCTTCTGGCGTTGACTTCTAAGGCCCTAGCTATTCGATCTAGTGGAGCAACGCCCTAGAGTGAAGCCTAGGTTGCCCGGAAAGGAGAAATGACCATCACTTTCAAACTGGTTGCAATTAATCCTGTTATACATTGGAAAAACTGTTGTACTTTTATTGCATTTTATGCTTCTGGCGTTCACTTCTTAGGCCCTAACTATTCGATCTGGTGGAACAACGGCCTAGGGTGAAGCCTAGCTTGCCCGGAACGTAGAAATGACCATTACCTTCACACTGTTTCCAATTATTCCTTTTATACGATGGAAAAACTGTTGTATTTATATCGTATTTTATGCTTCTGGCGTTTACTTCTAAGGACCTAACTATTCGATCTTGTGGAGCAACGGTCTAGTGTGAATCCTAGGTTTCTCGGAATGTAGAAATGACCATAACTTTCACACTGGTTGCAATTATTCGTTTTATACGATGCAAACGCTGTTGTATTTATATCGTATTTTATGCCTCTGGCGTTGACTTCTAAGGACCTAACTATTCGATCTGGTGGAGCTACGCCCTAGAGTGGATCCTAGGTTGCTCGGAATGTAGAAATGCCCATAACTTTCACACTGGTTGCAATTATTCGTTTTATACGATGCAAACGCTGTTGTATTTATATTGTATTTTATGCTTCTGGCGTTCACATCTTAGGCCCTAACTATTCGATCTGGTGGAACAACGCCGTAGGGTGAAGCCTAGGTTGCCCGGAACGTAGAAATGACCATTACTTTCACACTGGTTGCAATTATTCGTTTTATACGATGGAAAAGCTGTTGTATTTATATTGTATTTAATGCCTCTGGCGTTGACTTCTAAGGCCGTAGCTATTAGATGTGGTGGAGCAATGCCCTAGAGAGACGCCTAGGGTGCTCGGAACGTAGAAATGACCATTACTTTCACACTGGTTGCAATTATTCGTTTTATACGATGGAAAAGCTGTTGTATTTATATCGTATTTTATGCTTCTGGCGTTGACTTCTTAGGCCGTAACTATTCGGTCTGGTGGAGCAACGCCCTGGAGTGAAACCTAGGTTGCCCGGAACGTAGAATTTGCCATCACTTTCAAACTGGTTGCAATTATTCCTGATATATGATGGAAACACTGTTGTATTTTTTTTGAATTTTATGGTTCGGGCGTTGACTTCTAAGGTCCTAACTATTCAATCTGTTGGAGCAACGCCTTAGGGTGAAGCCTAGCTTGCTCGGAAAGTAGAAATGACCATCAGTTTCATACTGGTAGCAATTATTCGTTTTATGCGATGGTAAAACTGTTGTATTTATATTGTATTTTATGCTTCTGGCGTTGACTTCTAAGGCACTAACTATACGATCTGGTGGAGCAACGCCCTAGAGTGAAGCCTAGGTCGCCCGGAACGTAGAATTGGTCAACACTTTCAAACTGGTTGCAATTATTCCTGTTATATGATGGAAATACTGTTGTATTTTTGTTGCATTTTATGGTTTGGGCGACCACATCTAAGGTCCTAACTATTCAATCCGTTGAGCAACGCCCTAGGGTGAAGCCTAGGTTGCTCGGAAAGTAGAAATGACCATAAGTTTCATACTGGTTGGAATTATTCGTTTTATACGATGGAAAACCTGTTGTATTTATATTGTATTTTATGCCTCTGGCGTTGACTTCTAAGGCCGTAGCTATTAGATGTGGTGGAGCAACGCCCCAGAGAGACGCCTAGGGTGCTCGGAACGTAGAAATGACCATTACTTTCACACTGGTTGCGATTATTCGTTTTATACGATGGAAAAACTGTTGTATTTATATTGCATTTTATGCTTCTGGCGTTGACTTCTAAGGCACTAACTATTCGATCTGGTGGAGCAACGTCCTAGAGTGAAGCCTAGGATACCCGGAAGGTAGAATTGGCCATCACTTTCAAACTGGTTGCAATTATTCCTGTTATATGATGGAAACACTGTTGTATTTTTATTGCATTTTATGCTTCGGGCGTTGACTTCTAAGGCCCTAACTATTCAATCTGTTGGAGCAACGCCCTAGGGTGAAGCCTAGCTTGCTCGGAAAGTAGAAATGACCATAAGTTTCATACTGGTTGCAATTATTCGTTTTATACGATGGAAAAGCTGTTGTATTTATATCGTATTTTATGCTTCTGGCGTTGACTTCTTAGGCCGTAACTATTCGGTCTGGTGGAGCAGCGCGCTGGAGTGAAACCTAGGTTGCGCGGAACGTAGAATTGGCCATCACTTTCAAACTGGTTGCAATTATTCCTGATATATGGTGGAAACTCTGTTGTATTTTTTTTGCATTTTATGGTTCGGCCGTTGACTTCTAAGGCCCTAACTATTCAATCTGTTGGAGCAAGGCCCTAGGGTGAAGCCTAGGTTGCTTGGAAAGTAGAAATGACCATAAGTTACATACTGGTTGCAATTAGTCGTCTTATACGATGGAAAAACTGTTGTATTTAAATTGTATTTTATGCTTCTGGCGTTGACTTCTAAGGCACTATCTATTCGATCTGGTGGTGCAACGCCCTAGAGAGAAGCCTAGGTTGCCCGGAACGTAGAATTGGCTATCACTTTCAAACTGGTTGCAATTACTCCTGTTATATGATGGAAACACTGTTGTATTTTTTTTGCATTTTATGGTTCGGGCGTTCACTTCTAACGTCCTAACTATTGAATCCGTTGGAATAACGCCCTAGGGTGAAGCCTAGCTTGCTCGGAAAGAAGAAATGACCATAAGTTTCATACTGGTTGCAATTATTCGTCTTATACGATGGAAACACTGTTGTATTTTTATTGCATTTTATGCTTCGGGCGTTGACTTCTAAGGCCCTAACTATTCAATCTGTTGGAGCAACGCCCTAAGGTGAAGCCTAGGTTGCTCGGAAAGTAGAAATGACCATCAGTTTCATACTGGGTGCAATTATTAGTTTTATACGAGGGAAAAACTGTTGTATTTATATCGTATTTTATGCTTCTGGTGTTGACTTCTAAGGCCCTAGCTATTCGATCTAGTGGAGCAGTGCCCTAGAGTGAAGCCTAGGTTGCCCGGAAAGGAGAAATGACCATCACTTTCACACTGGTTGCAATTATTCGTTTTATACGATGGAAAAGCTGTTGTATTTATATCGTATTTTATGCTTCTGGCGTTGACTTCTTAGGCCGTAACTATTCGGTCTGGTGGAGCAACGCCCTCGAGTGAAACCTAGGTTGCCCGGAACGTAGAATTGGCCAGCACTTTCAAACTGGTCGAAATTATTCCTGTTATATGATGGAAACACTGTTGTACTTTTTTTGCATTTTATGGTTCGGGCGTAGACTTCTAAGGCCCTAACTATTCAATCTGTTGGAGCAACGCCCTAGGGTGAAGCCTGGGTTGCACGGAAAGTAGAAATGACCATAAGTTTCATACTGGTTGCAATTATTCGTTTTATACGATGGAAAAGCTGTTGTATTTATATTGTATTTTATGCTTCTGGCGTTGACTTCTAAGGACCTAACTATTCGATCTGGTGGAGCAACGCCCTAGAGTAGATCCTAGGTTGCTCGGAATGTAGAAATGACCATAACTTTCACACTGGTTGCAATTATTCGTTTTATACGATGGAAACGCTGTTGTATTTATATTGTACTTTATGCCTCTGGCGTTGACTTCTAAGGCCGTACCTATTAGATGTGGTGGAGCAACGCACTAGAGTGACGCCTAGGGTGCTCGGAACGTAGAAATGACCATTACTTTCACACTGGTTGCAATTATTCGTTTTATACGATGGAAAAGCTGTTGTATTTATATCGTATTTTATGCTTCTGGCGTTGACTTCTTAGGCCGTAACTATTCGGTCTGGTGGAGCAACGCCCTGGAGTGAAACCTAGGTTGCCCGGAACGTAGAATTTGCCATCACTTTCAAACTGGTTGCAATTATTCCTGATATATGATGGAAACACTGTTGTATTTTTTTTGAATTTTATGGTTCGGGCGTTGACTTCTAAGGTCCTAACTATTCAATCTGTTGGAGCAACGCCTTAGGGTGAAGCCTAGCTTGCTCGGAAAGTAGAAATGACCATCAGTTTCATACTGGTAGCAATTATTCGTTTTATGCGATGGTAAAACTGTTGTATTTATATTGTATTTTATGCTTCTGGCGTTGACTTCTAAGGCACTAACTATACGATTTGGTGGAGCAACGCCCTAGAGTGAAGCCTAGGTCGCCCGGAACGTAGAATTGGTCAACACTTTCAAACTGGTTGCAATTATTCCTGTTATATGATGGAAAAACTGTTGTATTTTTATTGCATTTTATGGTTTGGGCGACCACATCTAAGGTCCTAACTATTCAATCTGTTGGAGCAACGCCCTAGGGTGAAGCCTAGCTTGCTCGGAAAGTAGAAATGACCATAAGTTTCATACTGGTTTCAATTATTCGTTTTATACGATGGAAACACTGTTGTATTTTTATTGCATTTTATGCTTCGGGCGTTGACTTCTAAGGCCCCAACTATTCAATCTGTTGAAGCAACGCCCTAGGCTGAAGCCTAGGTTGCTCGAAAAGTAGAAATGACCATCAGTTTCATGCTGGTTGCAATTATTCATTTTATACGATGGAAAAACTGTTGTATTTATATTGTATTTTATGCTTCTGGCGTTGACTTCTAAGGCCCTAGCTATTCGATCTAGTGGAGCAACGCCCTAGAGTGAAGCCTAGGTTGCCCGGAAAGGAGAAATGACCATCACTTTCAAACTGGTTGCAATTAATCCTTTTATACGATGGAAAAACTGTTGTATTTATATCGTATTTTATGCTTCTGGCGTTTACTTCTAAGGACCTAACTATTCGATCTTGTGGAACAACGGTCTAGAGTGAATCCTAGGTTGCTTGGAATGTAGAAATGACCATAACTTTCACACTGGTTGCAATTATTCGTTTTATACGATGCAAACGCTGTTGTATTTATATTGTATTTTATGCCTCTGGCGTTGACTTCTAAGGCCGTAGCTATTAGATGTGGTGGAGCAACGCCCTAGTGTGACGCCTAGGGTGCTCGGAACGTAGAAATGACCATTACTTTCACACTGGTTGCAATTATTCGGTTTATACGATGGAAAAGCTGTTGTATTTATATCGTATTTTATGCTTCTGGCGTTGACTTCTTAGGCCGTAACTATTCCGTCTGGTGGAGCAACGCCCTGTTGTGAAACCTAGGTTGCCCAGAACGTAGAATTGGCCATCACCTTCAAACTGGTTGCAATTATTCCTGTTATATGATGGAAACACTGTTGTATTTTTTTTTGCATTTTATGGTTCGGGCGTTGACTTCTAAGGCGCTGACTATTCAATCTGTTGGAGCAACGCCCTAGGGTGAAGCCTAGTTTGCTCGAAAAGTAGAAATGACCATCAGTTTCACGCTGGTTGCAATTATTCGTTTTATACGATGGAAAAACTGTTGTATTTAAATTGTATTTTATGCTTCTGGCGTTGACTTCTAAGCCCCTAGCTGTTCGATCTAGTGGAGCAACGCCCTAGGGTGAAGCCTAGGTTGCCCGGAAAGGAGAAATGACCATCACTTTCAAACTGGTTGCAATTAATCCTGTTATACATTGGAAAAACTGTTCTATTTTTATTGCATTTTATGCTTCTGGCGTTCACTTCTTAGGCCCTAACTATTCGATCTGGTGGAACAACGGCCTAGGGTGAAGCCTAGGTTGCCCGGAACGCAGAATTGGCCATCACTTTCCAAATTGGTTTCAATTATTCCTGTTATATGGTGGAAACACTGTTGTATCTTTTTTTGCATTTTATGGTTCGGGCGTTGACTTCTAAGGCCCTAACTATTCAATCCGTTGGAGCAACGCCCTAGGGTGAAGCATAGGTTGCTCGAAAAGTAGAAATGACCATCAGTTTCACGCTGGTTGCAATTATTCGTTTTATACGATGGAAAAACTGTTGTATTTATATTGTATTTTATGCTTCTGGCGTTGACTTCTAAGGCCCTAGCTATTCGATCTAGTGGAGCAACGCCCTAGAGTGAAGCCTAGGTTGCCCGGAAAGGAGAAATGACCATCACTTTCAAACTGGTTGCAATTAATCCTGTTATACATTGGAAACACTGTTGTATTTTTATTGCATTCTTTGCTTCTGGCGTTCACTTCTTAGGCCCTAACTATTCGATCTGGTGGAACAACGGCCTAGGGTGAAGCCTAGCTTGCCCGGAACGTAGATATGACCATTACCTTCACACTGTTTCCAATTATTCCTTTTATACGATGGAAAAACTGTTGTATTTATATCGTATTTTATGCATCTGGCGTTTACTTCTAAGGACCTAACTATTCGATCTTGTGGAGCAACGGTCTAGAGTGAATCCTAGGTTGCTCGGAATGTAGAAATGACCATAACTTTCACACTGGTTGCAATTATCCGTTTTATACGATGGAAAAGCTGTTGTATTTATATCGTATTTTATGCTTCTGGCGTTGACTTCTTCGGCCGTAACTATTCGGTCTGGTGGAGCAACGCCCTGGTGTGAAACCTAGGTTGCCCGGAACGTAGAATTGGCCATCACTTTCAAACTGGTTGCAATTATTGCTGTTATATGATGGAAACACTGTTGTATTTTTTTTGCATTTTATGGTTCGGACGTTGACTTCTAAGGCCCTAACTATTCAATCCGTTGGAGCAACGCACTAGGGTGAAGCCTAGGTTGCTCGGAAAGTAGAAATGACCATAAGTTACGTACTGGTTTCAATTATTCGTTTTATACGATGGAAACACTGTTGTATTTTTATTGCATTTTATGCTTCGGGCGTTGACTTCTAAGGCCCCAACTATTCAATCTGTTGGAGCAACGCCCTAGCGTGAAACCTAGGTTGCTCGAAAAGAAGAAATGACCATCAGTTTCACGCTGGTTGCAATTATTCGTTTTATACGATGGAAAAACTGTTGTATTTATATTGTATTTTATGCCTCTAGCGTTGACTTCTAAGGCACTATCTATTCGATCTGGTGGAGCAACGCCCTAGAGAGAAGCCTAGGTTGCCCGGAACGTAGAATTGGCTATCAGTTTCAAACTGGTTGCAATTATTCCTGTTATATGATGGAAACACTGTTGTATTTTTTTTGCATTTTATGGTTCGGCCGTTCACTTCTAAGGTCCTAACTATTCAATCTGTTGGAGCAACGCCCTAGGGTGAAGCCTAGCTTGCTCGGAAAGTAGAAATGATCATCAGTTTCATACTGGTAGCAATTATTCGTTTTATGCGATGGTAAAACTGTTGTATTTATATTGTATTTTATGCTTCTGGCGTTGACTTCTAAGGCACTAACTATACGATCTGGTGGAGCAACGCCCTGGAGTGAAACCTAGGTTGCCCGGAACGTAGAATTGGCCATCACTTTCAAACTGGTTGCAATTATTTCTGATATATGATGGAAACACTGTTGTATTTTTATTGCATTTTATGGTTTGGGCGATCACTTCTAAGGTCCTAACTATTCAATCTGTTGGAGCAACTCCCTAGGGTGAAGCCTAGCTTGCTCGGAAAGTAGAAATGACCATAAGTTTCATACCGGTTTCAATTATTCGTTTTATACGATGGAAACACTGTTGTATTTTTATTGCATTTTATGCTTCGGGCGTTGACTTCTAAGGCCCCAACTATTCAATCTGTTGGAGCAACGCCCTAGGGTGAAGCCTAGGATGCTCGAAAAGTAGAAATGACCATCAGTTTCATGCAGGTTGCAATTATTCGTTTTATACGATGGAAAAACTGTTGTATTTATATTGTATTTTATGCTTCTGGCGTTGACTTCTAAGGCCCTAGCTATTCGATCTAGTGGAGCAACGCCCTAGAGTGAAGCCTAGGTTGCCCGGAAAGGAGAAATGACCATCACTTTCAAACTGGTTGCAATTAATCCTGTTATACATTGGAAAAACTGTTGTATTTTTATTGCATTTTATGCTTCTGGCGTTCACTTCTTAGGCCCTAACTATTCGATCTGGTGGAACAACGGCCTAGAGTGAAGCCTAGCTTGCCCGGAACGTAGAAATGACCATTACCTTCACACTGTTTGCAATTATTCCTTTTATACGATGGAAAAGCTGTTGTATTTATATCGTATTTTATGCTTCTGGCGTTTACTTCTAAGGACCTAACTATTGGATCTTGTGGAGCAACGGTCTAGAGTGAATCCTAGGTTGCTCGGAATGTAGAAATGACCATAACTTTCACACTGGTTGCAATTATTCGTTTTATACGATGCAAACGCTGTTATATTTATATCGTATTTTATGTCTCTGGCGTTTACTTCTAAGGACCTAACTATTCTATCTGGTGGAGCAACGCCCTAGAGTGGATCCTAGGTTGCTCGGAATGTAGAAATGACCATAACTTTGACACTGGTTGCAATTATTCGTTTTATACGATGCAAACGCTGTTGTATTTATATCGTATTTTATGCTTCTGGCGTTTACTTCTAAGGACCTAACTATTCGATCTGGTGGAGCAACGCCCTAGAGTGGATCCTAGGCTGCTCGTAATTTAGAAATGACCATAACTTTCACACTGGTTGCAATTATTCGTTTTATACGATGCAAACGCTGTTGTATTTATATCGTATTTTATGCTTCTGGCGTTGACTTCTATGGCGCTAACTATACGATCTGGTGGAGCAACGCCCTAGAGTGAAGTCTAGGTTGCCCGGAACGTAGAATTGTCCATCACTTTCAAACTGGTCGCAATTATTCCTGTTATATGATAGAAACACTGTTGTATTTTTTTTGCATTTTATGGTTCGGGCGTAGACTACTAAGGCCCTAACTATTTAATCTGTGGGAGCAACGCCCTAGGGTGAAGCCTAGGTTGCTCGGAAAGTAGAAGTGACCATAAGTTTCATACTGGTTGCAATTATCCGTTTTATACGATGGAAAAGCTGTTGTATTTATATCGTATTTTATGCTTCTGGCGTTGACTTCTTAGGCCGTAACTATTCCGTCTGGTGGAGCAACGCCCTGGTGTGAAACCTAGGTTGCCCAGAACGTAGAATTGGCCATCACCTTCAAACTGGTTGCAATTATTCCTGTTATATGATGGAAACACTGTTGTATTTTTTTTTGCATTTTATGGTTCGGGCGTTGACTTCTAAGGCGCTGACTATTCAATCTGTTGGAGCAACGCCCTACGGTTAAGCCTAGTTTGCTCGAAAAGTAGAAATGACCATCAGTTTCACGCTGGTTGCAATTATTCGTTTTATACGATGGAAAAACTGTTGTATTTAAATTGTATTTTATGCTTCTGGCGTTGACTTCTAAGGCCCTAGCTATTCGATCTTGTGGAGCAACGCCCTAGATTGAAGCCTAGGTTGCCCGGAAAGGAGAAATGACCATCACTTTCAAACTGGTTGCAATTAATCCTGTTATACATTGGAAAAACTGTTGTATTTTTATTGCATTTTATGCTTCTGGCGTTCACTTCTTAGGCCCTAACTATTCGATCTGGTGGAACAACGGCCTAGGGTGAAGCCTAGCTTGCCCGGAACGTAGAAATGACCATTACCTTCACACTGTTTCCAATTATTCCTTTTATACGATGGAGAAACTGTTGTATTTATATCGTATTTTATGCTTCTGGCGTTTACTTCTAAGGACCTAACTATTCGATCTTGTGGAGCAACGGTCTAGAGTGAATCCTAGGTTGCTCGGAATGTAGAAATGACCATAACTTTCACACTGGTTGCAATTATTCGTTTTATACGATGCAAACGCTGTTGTATTTATATCGTATTTTATGCCTCTGGCGTTTACTTCTAAGGACCTAACTATTCGATCTGGTGGAGCTACGCCCTAGAGTGGATCCTAGGTTGCTCGGAATGTAGAAATGCCCATAACTTTCACACTGGTTGCAATTATTCGTTTTATACGATGGAAACGCTGTTGTATTTATATCGTATTTTATGCTTCTGGCGTTTAATTCTAAGGACCTAACTATTCGATCTGGTGGAGCAACGCCCTAAGGTGGATCCTAGGTTGCTCGGAATGTAGAAATGACCATAACTTTCACACTGGTTGCAATTATTCGTTTTATACGATGCAAACGCTGTTGTATTTATATTGTATTTTATGCTTCTGGCGTTCACATCTTAGGCCCTAACTATTCGATCTGGTGGAACAACGCCGTAGGGTGAAGCCTAGGTTGCCCGGAACGTAGAAATGACCATTACTTTCACACTGGTTGCAATTATTCGTTTTATACGATGGAAAAGCTGTTGTATTTATATTGTATTTAATGCCTCTGGCGTTGACTTCTAAGGCCGTAGCTATTAGATGTGGTGGAGCAATGCCCTAGAGAGACGCCTAGGGTGCTCGGAACGTAGAAATGACCATTACTTTCACACTGGTTGCAATTATTCGTTTTATACGATGGAAAAGCTGTTGTATTTATATCGTATTTTATGCTTCTGGCGTTGACTTCTTAGGCCGTAACTATTCGGTCTGGTGGAGCAACGCCCTGGAGTGAAACCTAGGTTGCCCGGAACGTAGAATTTGCCATCACTTTCAAACTGGTTGCAATTATTCCTGATATATGATGGAAACACTGTTGTATTTTTTTTGCATTTTATGGTTCGGGCGTTGACTTCTAAGGCCCTAACTATTTAATCTGTTGGACCAACGCCCTAGGGTGAAGCCCAGGTTGCTCGGAAAGTAGAAATGACCATCAGTTTCATACTGGTTGCAATTATTCGTTTTATACGATGGAAAAACTGTTGTATTTATATTGTATTTTATGCTTCTGGCGTTGACTTCTAAGCCCCTAGCTGTTCGATCTAGTGGAGCAACGCCCTACGGTGAAGCCTAGGTTGCCCGGAAAGGAGAAATGACCATCACTTTCAAACTGGTTGCAATTAATCCTGTTATACATTGGAAAAACTGTTCTATTTTTATTGCATTTTATGCTTCTGGCGTTCACTTCTTAGGCCCTAACTATTCGATCTGGTGGAACAACGGCCTAGGGTGAAGCCTAGGTTGCCCGGAACGCAGAATTGGCCATCACTTTCCAAACTGGTTTCAATTATTCCTGTTATATGGTGGAAACACTGTTGTATCTTTTTTTGCATTTTATGGTTCGGGCGTTGACTTCTAAGGCCCTAACTATTCAATCCGTTGGAGCAACGCCCTAGGGTGAAGCATAGGTTGCTCGAAAAGTAGAAATGACCATCAGTTTCACGCTGGTTGCAATTATTCGTTTTATACGATGGAAAAACTGTTGTATTTATATTGTATTTTATGCTTCTGGCGTTGACTTCTAAGGCCCTAGCTATTCGATCTAGTGGAGCAATGCCCTAGAGAGACGCCTAGGGTGCTCGGAACGTAGAAATGACCATTACTTTCACACTGGTTGCAATTATTCGTTTTATACGATGGAAAAGCTGTTGTATTTATATCGTATTTTATGCTTCTGGCGTTGACTTCTTAGGCCGTAACTATTCGGTGTGGTGGAGCAACGCCCTGGAGTGAAACCTAGGTTGCCCGGAACGTAGAATTTGCCATCACTTTCAAACTGGTTGCAATTATTCCTGATATATGATGGAAACACTGTTGTATTTTTTTTGCATTTTATGGTTCGGGCGTTGACTTCTAAGGCCCTAACTATTTAATCTGTTGGACCAACGCCCTAGGGTGAAGCCCAGGTTGCTCGGAAAGTAGAAATGACCATCAGTTTCATACTGGTTGCAATTATTCGTTTTATACGATGGAAAAACTGTTGTATTTATATTGTATTTTATGCTTCTGGCGTTGACTTCTAAGCCCCTAGCTGTTCGATCTAGTGGAGCAACGCCCTACGGTGAAGCCTAGGTTGCCCGGAAAGGAGAAATGACCATCACTTTCAAACTGGTTGCAATTAATCCTGTTATACATTGGAAAAACTGTTCTATTTTTATTGCATTTTATGCTTCTGGCGTTCACTTCTTAGGCCCTAACTATTCGATCTGGTGGAACAACGGCCTAGGGTGAAGCCTAGGTTGCCCGGAACGCAGAATTGGCCATCACTTTCCAAATTGGTTTCAATTATTCCTGTTATATGGTGGAAACACTGTTGTATCTTTTTTTGCATTTTATGGTTCGGGCGTTGACTTCTAAGGCCCTAACTATTCAATCCGTTGGAGCAACGCCCTAGGGTGAAGCATAGGTTGCTCGAAAAGTAGAAATGACCATCAGTTTCACGCTGGTTGCAATTATTCGTTTTATACGATGGAAAAACTGTTGTATTTATATTGTATTTTATGCTTCTGGCGTTGACTTCTAAGGCCCTAGCTATTCGATCTAGTGGAGCAACGCCCTAGAGTGAAGCCTAGGTTGCCCGGAAAGGAGAAATGACCATCACTTTCAAACTGGTTGCAATTAATCCTGTTATACATTGGAAACACTGTTGTATTTTTATTGCATTCTTTGCTTCTGGCGTTCACTTCTTAGGCCCTAACTATTCGATCTGGTGGAACAACGGCCTAGGGTGAAGCCTAGCTTGCCCGGAACGTAGATATGACCATTACCTTCACACTGTTTCCAATTATTCCTTTTATACGATGGAAAAACTGTTGTATTTATATCGTATTTTATGCTTCTGGCGTTTACTTCTAAGGACCTAACTATTCGATCTTGTGGAGCAACGGTCTAGAGTGAATCCTAGGTTGCTCGGAATGTAGAAATGACCATAACTTTCACACTGGTTGCAATTATTCGTTTTATACGATGCAAACGCTGTTGTATTTATATCGTATTTTATGCCTCTGGCGTTTACTTCTAAGGACCTAACTATTCGATCTGGTGGAGCTACGCCCTAGAGTGGATCCTAGGTTGCTCGGAATGTAGAAATGCCCATAACTTTCACACTGGTTGCAATTATTCGTTTTATACGATGGAAACGCTGTTGTATTTATATCGTATTTTATGCTTCTGGCGTTTAATTCTAAGGACCTAACTATTCGATCTGGTGGAGCAACGCCCTAAGGTGGATCCTAGGTTGCTCGGAATGTAGAAATGACCATAACTTTCACACTGGTTGCAATTATTCGTTTTATACGATGCAAACGCTGTTGTATTTATATTGTATTTTATGCTTCTGGCGTTCACATCTTAGGCCCTAACTATTCGATCTGGTGGAACAACGCCGTAGGGTGAAGCCTAGGTTGCCCGGAACGTAGAAATGACCATTACTTTCACACTGGTTGCAATTATTCGTTTTATACGATGGAAAAGCTGTTGTATTTATATTGTATTTAATGCCTCTGGCGTTGACTTCTAAGGCCGTAGCTATTAGATGTGGTGGAGCAATGCCCTAGAGAGACGCCTAGGGTGCTCGGAACGTAGAAATGACCATTACTTTCACACTGGTTGCAATTATTCGTTTTATACGATGGAAAAGCTGTTGTATTTATATCGTATTTTATGCTTCTGGCGTTGACTTCTTAGGCCGTAACTATTCGGTCTGGTGGAGCAACGCCCTGGAGTGAAACCTAGGTTGCCCGGAACGTAGAATTTGCCATCACTTTCAAACTGGTTGCAATTATTCCTGATATATGATGGAAACACTGTTGTATTTTTTTTGCATTTTATGGTTCGGGCGTTGACTTCTAAGGCCCTAACTATTTAATCTGTTGGACCAACGCCCTAGGGTGAAGCCCAGGTTGCTCGGAAAGTAGAAATGACCATCAGTTTCATACTGGTTGCAATTATTCGTTTTATACGATGGAAAAACTGTTGTATTTATATTGTATTTTATGCTTCTGGCGTTGACTTCTAAGGCCCTAGCTATTCGATCTAGTGGAGCAATGCCCTAGAGAGACGCCTAGGGTGCTCGGAACGTAGAAATGACCATTACTTTCACACTGGTTGCAATTATTCGTTTTATACGATGGAAAAGCTGTTGTATTTATATCGTATTTTATGCTTCTGGCGTTGACTTCTTAGGCCGTAACTATTCGGTGTGGTGGAGCAACGCCCTGGAGTGAAACCTAGGTTGCCCGGAACGTAGAATTTGCCATCACTTTCAAACTGGTTGCAATTATTCCTGATATATGATGGAAACACTGTTGTATTTTTTTTGCATTTTATGGTTCGGGCGTTGACTTCTAAGGCCCTAACTATTTAATCTGTTGGACCAACGCCCTAGGGTGAAGCCCAGGTTGCTCGGAAAGTAGAAATGACCATCAGTTTCATACTGGTTGCAATTATTCGTTTTATACGATGGAAAAACTGTTGTATTTATATTGTATTTTATGCTTCTGGCGTTGACTTCTAAGCCCCTAGCTGTTCGATCTAGTGGAGCAACGCCCTACGGTGAAGCCTAGGTTGCCCGGAAAGGAGAAATGACCATCACTTTCAAACTGGTTGCAATTAATCCTGTTATACATTGGAAAAACTGTTCTATTTTTATTGCATTTTATGCTTCTGGCGTTCACTTCTTAGGCCCTAACTATTCGATCTGGTGGAACAACGGCCTAGGGTGAAGCCTAGGTTGCCCGGAACGCAGAATTGGCCATCACTTTCCAAATTGGTTTCAATTATTCCTGTTATATGGTGGAAACACTGTTGTATCTTTTTTTGCATTTTATGGTTCGGGCGTTGACTTCTAAGGCCCTAACTATTCAATCCGTTGGAGCAACGCCCTAGGGTGAAGCATAGGTTGCTCGAAAAGTAGAAATGACCATCAGTTTCACGCTGGTTGCAATTATTCGTTTTATACGATGGAAAAACTGTTGTATTTATATTGTATTTTATGCTTCTGGCGTTGACTTCTAAGGCCCTAGCTATTCGATCTAGTGGAGCAACGCCCTAGAGTGAAGCCTAGGTTGCCCGGAAAGGAGAAATGACCATCACTTTCAAACTGGTTGCAATTAATCCTGTTATACATTGGAAACACTGTTGTATTTTTATTGCATTCTTTGCTTCTGGCGTTCACTTCTTAGGCCCTAACTATTCGATCTGGTGGAACAACGGCCTAGGGTGAAGCCTAGCTTGCCCGGAACGTAGATATGACCATTACCTTCACACTGTTTCCAATTATTCCTTTTATACGATGGAAAAACTGTTGTATTTATATCGTATTTTATGCTTCTGGCGTTTACTTCTAAGGACCTAACTATTCGATCTTGTGGAGCAACGGTCTAGAGTGAATCCTAGGTTGCTCGGAATGTAGAAATGACCATAACTTTCACACTGGTTGCAATTATTCGTTTTCTACGATGCAAACGCTGTTGTATTTATATCGTATTTTATGCCTCTGGCGTTTACTTCTAAGGACCTAACTATTCGATCTGGTGGAGCTACGCCCTAGAGTGGATCCTAGGTTGCTCGGAATGTAGAAATGACCATAACTTTCACACTGGTTGCAATTATTCGTTTTATACGATGGAAACGCTGTTGTATTTATATCGTATTTTATGCTTCTGGCGTTTACTTCTAAGGACCTAACTATTCGATCTGGTGGAGCAACGCCCTAGAGTGGATCCTAGGTTGCTCGGAATGTAGAAATGACCATAACTTTCACACTGGTTGCAATTATTCGTTTTATACGATGCAAACGCTGTTGTATTTATTTTGTATTTTATGCTTCTGGCGTTCTCATCTTAGGCCCTAACTATTCGATCTGGTGGAACAACGCCGTATGGTGAAGCCTAGGTTGCCCGGAACGTAGAAATGACCATTACTTTCACACTGTGTGCAATTATTCCTTTTATACGATGGAAAAGCTGTTGTATTTATATCGTATTTTATGCTTCTGGCGTTTACTCCTAAGGACCTAACTATTCGATCTGGTGGAGCAACGCCCTAGGGTGAAGCCTAGGTTGCTCGGAAAGTAGAAATGACCATCAGTTTCATACTGGTTGCAATTATTCGTTTTATACGATGGAAAAACTGTTGTATTTATATTGTATTTTATGCTTCTGGCGTTGACTTCTAAGGCCGTAGCTATTAGATGTGGTGGAGGAACGCCCTAGAGAGACGACTACGGTGCTCGGAACGTAGAAATGACCATTACTTTCACACTGGTTGCAATTATTCGTTTTAAACGATGGAAAAACTGTTGTATATATATTGTATTTTATGCTTCTGGCGTTTACTTCTAAGGACCTAACTATTCGATCTTGTGGAGCTACGGTCTAGAGTGAATCCTAGGTTGCTCGGAATGTAGAAATGACCATAACTTTCACACTGGTTGCAATTATTCGTTTTCTACGATGCAAACGCTGTTGTATTTATATCGTATTTTATGCCTCTGGCGTTTACTTCTAAGGACCTAACTATTCGATCTGGTGGAGCTACGCCCTAGAGTGGATCCTAGGTTGCTCGGAATGTAGAAATGACCATAACTTTCACACTGGTTGCAATTATTCGTTTTATACGATGGAAACGCTGTTGTATTTATATCGTATTTTATGCTTCTGGCGTTTACTTCTAAGGACCTAACTATTCGATCTGGTGGAGCAACGCCCTAGAGTGGATCCTAGGTTGCTCGGAATGTAGAAATGACCATAACTTTCACACTGGTTGCAATTATTCGTTTTATACGATGCAAACGCTGTTGTATTTATATTGTATTTTATGCTTCTGGCGTTCTCATCTTAGGCCCTAACTATTCGATCTGGTGGAACAACGCCGTAGGGTGAAGCCTAGGTTGCCGGAACGTAGAAATGACCATAACTTTCACACTGGTTGCAATTATTCGTTTTATACGATGGAAACGCTGTTGTATTTATATCGTATTTTATGCTTCTGGCGTTTACTTCTAAGGACCTAACTATTCGATCTGGTGGAGCAACGCCCTAGAGTGGATCCTAGGTTGCTCGGAATGTAGAAATGACCATAACTTTGACACTGGTTGCAATTATTCGTTTTATACGATGCAAACGCTGTTGTATTTATATCGTATTTTATGCTTCTGGCGTTTACTTCTAAGGACCTAACTATTCGATCTGGTGGAGCAACGCCCTAGAGTGGATCCTAGGCTGCTCGTAATGTAGAAATGACCATAACTTTCACACTGGTTGTAATTATTCGTTTTATACGATGCAAACGCTGTTGTATTTATATCGTATTTTATGCTTCTGGCGTTGACTTCTATGGCACTAACTATACGATCTGGTGGAGCAACGCCCTAGAGTGAAGTCTAGGTTGCCCGGAACGTAGAATTGTCCATCACTTTCAAACTGGTCGCAATTATTCCTGTTATATGATAGAAACACAGTTGTATTTTTTTTGCATTTTATGGTTCGGGCGTAGACTACTAAGGCCCTAACTATTTAATCTGTGGGAGCAACGCCCTAAGGTGAAGCCTAGGTTGCTCGGAAAGTAGAGGTGACCATAAGTTTCATACTGGTTGCAATTATCCGTTTTATACGATGGAAAAGCTGTTGTATTTATATCGTATTTTATGCTTCTGGCGTTGACTTCTTCGGCCGTAACTATTCGGTCTGGTGGAGCAACGCCCTGGTGTGAAACCTAGGTTGCCCGGAACGTAGAATTGGCCATCACTTTCAAACTGGTTGCAATTATTGCTGTTATATGATGGAAACACTGTTGTATTTTTTTTGCATTTTATGGTTCGGGCGTTGACTTCTAAGGCCCTAACTATTCAATCCGTTGGAGCAACGCACTAGGGTGAAGCCTAGGTTGCTCGGAAAGTAGAAATGACCATAAGTTACGTACTGGTTTCAATTATTCGTTTTATACGATGGAAACACTGTTGTATTTTTATTGCATTTTATGCTTCGGGCGTTGACTTCTAAGGCCCCAACTATTCAATCTGTTGGAGCAACGCCCTAGCGTGAAACCTAGGTTGCTCGAAAAGAAGAAATGACCATCAGTTTCACGCTGGTTGCAATTATCCGTTTTATACGATGGAAAAGCTGTTGTATTTATATCGTATTTTATGCTTCTGGCGTTGACTTCTTCGGCCGTAACTATTCGGTCTGGTGGAGCAACGCCCTGGTGTGAAACCTAGGTTGCCCGGAACGTAGAATTGGCCATCACTTTCAAACTGGTTGCAATTATTGCTGTTATATGATGGAAACACTGTTGTATTTTTTTTGCATTTTATGGTTCGGGCGTTGACTTCTAAGGCCCTAACTATTCAATCCGTTGGAGCAACGCACTAGGGTGAAGCCTAGGTTGCTCGGAAAGTAGAAATGACCATAAGTTACGTACTGGTTTCAATTATTCGTTTTATACGATGGAAACACTGTTGTATTTTTATTGCATCTTATGCTTCGGGCGTTGACTTCTAAGGCCCCAACTATTCAATCTGTTGGAGCAACGCCCTAGCGTGAAACTTAGGTTGCTCGAAAAGAAGAAATGTCCATCAGTTTCACGCTGGTTGCAATTATTCGTTTTATACGATGGAAAAACTGTTGTATTTATATTGTATTTTATGCCTCTAGCGTTGACTTCTAAGGCACTATCTATTCGATCTGGTGGAGCAACGCCCTAGAGAGAAGCCTAGGTTGCCCGGAACGTAGAATTGGCTATCAGTTTCAAACTGGTTGCAATTATTCCTGTTATATGATGGAAACACTGTTGTATTTTTTTTGCATTTTATGGTTCGGCCGTTCACTTCTAAGGTCCTAACTATTCAATCTGTTGGAGCAACGCCCTAGGGTGAAGCCTAGCTTGCTCGGAAAGTAGAAATGACCATCAGTTTCATACTGGTAGCAATTATTCGTTTTATGCGATGGTAAAACTGTTGTATTTATATTGTATTTTATGCTTCTGGCGTTGACTTCTAAGGCACTAACTATACGATCTGGTGGAGCAACGCCCTGGAGTGAAACCTAGGTTGCCCGGAACGTAGAATTGGCCATCACTTTCAAACTGGTTGCAATTATTTCTGATATATGATGGAAACACTGTTGTATTTTTATTGCATTTTATGGTTTGGGCGATCACTTCTAAGGTCCTAACTATTCAATCTGTTGGAGCAACTCCCTAGGGTGAAGCCTAGCTTGCTCGGAAAGTATTAATGACCATAAGTTTCATACCGGTTTCAATTATTCGTTTTATACGATGGAAACACTGTTGTATTTTTATTGCATTTTATGCTTCGGGCGTTGACTTCTAAGGCCCGAACTATTCAATCTGTTGGAGCAACGCCCTAGGGTGAAGCCTAGGATGCTCGAAAAGTAGAAATGACCATCAGTTTCATGCAGGTTGCAATTATTCGTTTTATACGATGGAAAAACTGTTGTATTTATATTGTATTTTATGCTTCTGGCGTTGACTTCTAAGGCCCTAGCTATTCGATCTAGTGGAGCAACGCCCTAGAGTGAAGCCTAGGTTGCCCGGAAAGGAGAAAGGACCATCACTTTCAAACTGGTTGCAATTAATCCTGTTATACATTGGAAAAACTGTTGTATTTTTATTGCATTTTATGCTTCTGGCGTTCACTTCTTAGGCCCTAACTATTCGATCTGGTGGAACAACGGCCTAAGGTGAAGCCTAGCTTGCCCGGAACGTAGAAATGACCATTACCTTCACACTGTTTGCAATTATTCCTTTTATACGATGGAAAAGCTGTTGTATTTATATCGTATTTTATGCTTCTGGCGTTTACTTCTAAGGACCTAACTATTCGATCTTGTGGAGCAACGGTCTAGAGTGAATCCTAGGTTGCTCGGAATGTAGAAATGACCATAACTTTCACACTGGTTGCAATTATTCGTTTTATACGATGCAAACGGTGTTATATTTATATCGTATTTTATGTCTCTGGCGTTTACTTCTAAGGACCTAACTATTCGATCTGGTAGAGCTACGCCCTAGAGTGGATCCTAGGTTGCTCGCAATGTAGAAATGACCATAACTTTCACACTGGTTGCAATTATTCGTTTTATACGATGGAAACGCTGTTGTGTTTATATCGTATTTTATGCTTCTGGCGTTTACTTCTAAGGCCGTAGCTATTAGATGTGGTGGAGCAATGCCCTAGAGAGACGCCTAGGGTGCTCGGAACGTAGAAATGACCATTACTTTCACACTGGTTGCAATTATTCGTTTTATACGATGGAAAAGCTGTTGTATTTATATCGTATTTTATGCTTCTGGCGTTGACTTCTTAGGCCGTAACTATTCGGTCTGGTGGAGCAACGCCCTGGAGTGAAACCTAGGTTGCCCGGAACGTAGAATTGGCCATCACTTTCAAACTGGTTGCAATTATTCCTGATATATGATGGAAACACTGTTCTATTTTTTTTGCATTTTATGGTTCGGGCGTTGACTTCTAAGGCCCTAACTATTCAATCTGTTGGAGCAACGCCCTAGGGTGAAGCCTAGGTTGCTCGGAAAGTAGAAATGACCATCAGTTTCATACTGGTTGCAATTATTCGTTGTATACGATGGAAAAACTGTTGTATTTATATTGTATTTTATGCTTCTGGGGTTGACTTCTAAGGCCCTAGCTGTTCGATCTAGTGGAGCAACGCCCTAGAGTGAAGCCTAGGTTGCCCGGAAGGGAGAAATGACCATCACGTTCAAACTGGTTGCAATTAATCCTTTTATACGATGGAAAAGTTGTTGTATTTATATCGTATTTTATGCTTCTGGCGTTTACTTCTAAGGACCTAACTATTCGATCTGGTGGGGCAACGCCCCAGAGTGAAGCCTAGGTTACTCGGAATGTGGAAATGACCATAACTTTCACACTGGTTGCAGTTATTCGTTTTATACGATGGAAACGCTGTTGTATTTATATTGTATTTTATGCCTCTGGCGTTGACTTCTAAGGCACTATCTATTCGATCTGGTGGAGCAACGCCCTAGAGAGAAGCCTAGGTTGCCCGGAATGTAGAATTGGTCAACACTTTCAAACTGGTTGCAATTATTCCTGTTATATGATGGAAATACTGTTGTATTTTTATTGCATTTTATGGTTTGGGCGATCACTTCTAAGGTCCTAACTATTCAATCTGTTGGAGCAACTTCCTAGGGTGAAGCCTAGCTTGCTCGGAAAGTAGAAATGACCATAAGTTTCATACCGGTTTCAATTATTCGTTTTATACGATGGAAACACTGTTGTATTTTTATTGCATTTTATGCTTCGGGCGTTGACTTCTAAGGCCCCAACTATTCAATCTGTTGGAGCAACGCCCTAGGGTGAAGCCTAGGATGCTCGAAAAGTAGAAATGACCATCAGTTTCATGCAGGTTGCAATTATTCGTTTTATACGATGGAAAAACTGTTGTATTTATATTGTATTTTATGCTTCTGGCGTTGACTTCTAAGGCCCTAGCTATTCGATCTAGTGGAGCAACGCCCTAGAGTGAAGCTTAGGTTGCCCGGAAAGGAGAAATGACCATCACTTTCAAACTGGTTGCAATTAATCCTGTTATACATTGGAACAACTGTTGTATTTTTATTGCATTTTATGCTTCTGGCGTTCACTTCTTAGGCCCTAACTATTCGATCTGGTGGAACAACGGCCTAGGGTGAAGCCTAGCTTGCCCGGAACGTAGAAATGACCATTACCTTCACACTGTTTGCAATTATTCCTTTTATACGATGGAAAAGCTGTTGTATTTATATCGTATTTTATGCTTCTGGCGTTTACTTCTAAGGACCTAACTATTCGATCTTGTGGAGCAACGGTCTAGAGTGAATCCTAGGTTGCTCGGAATGTAGAAATGACCATAACTTTCACACTGGTTGCAATTATTCGTTTTATACGATGCAAACGCTGTTATATTTATATCGTATTTTATGTCTCTGGCGTTTACTTCTAAGGACCTAACTATTCGATCTGGTGGAGCTACGCCCTAGAGTGGATCCTAGGTTGCTCGCAATGTAGAAATGACCATAACTTTCACACTGGTTGCAATTATTCGTTTTATACGATGGAAACGCTGTTGTATTTATATCGTATTTTATGCTTCTGGCGTTTACTTCTAAGGACCTAACTATTCGATCTGGTGGAGCAACGCAATAGAGTGGATCCTAGGTTGCTCGGAATGTAGAAATAACCATAACTTTCACACTGGTTGCAATTATTCGTTTTATACGATGCAAACGCTGTTGTATTTATATTGTATTTTATGCTTTTGGCGTTCTCATCTTAGGCCCTAACTATTCGATCTGGTGGAACAACGCCGTAGGGTGAAGCCTAGGTTGCTGGGAAAGTAGAAATGACCATCAGTTTCATACTGGTTGCAATTATTCGTTTTATACGATGGAAAAACTGTTGTATTTATATTGTATTTTATGCTTCTGGCGTAGACTTCTAAGGCCGTAGCTATTAGATGTGGTGGAGGAACGCCCTAGAGAGAAGACTACGGTGCTCGGAACGTAGAAATGACCATTACTTTCACACTGGTTGCAATTATTCGTTTTATACGATGGAAAAACTGTTGTATTTATATTGTATTTTATGCTTCTGGCGTTTACTTCTAAGGACCTAACTATTCGATCTTGTGGAGCAACGGTCTAGAGTGAATCCTAGGTTGCTCGGAATGTAGAAATGACCATAACTTTCACACTGGTTGCAATTATTCGTTTTCTACGATGCAAACGCTGTTGTATTTATATCGTATTTTATGCCTCTGGCGTTTACTTCTAAGGTCCTAACTATTCGATCTGGTGGAGCTACGCCCTAGAGTGGATCCTAGGTTGCTCGGAATGTAGAAATGACCATAACTTTCACACTGGTTGCAATTATTCGTTTTATACGATGGAAACGCTGTTGTATTTATATCGTATTTTATGCTTCTGGCGTTTACTTCTAAGGACCTAACTATTCGATCTGGTGGAGCAACGCCCTAGAGTGGATCCTAGGTTGCTCGGAATGTAGAAATGACCATAACTTTCACACTGGTTGCAATTATTCGTTTTATACGATGCAAACGCTGTTGTATTTATATCGTATTTTATGCTTCTGGCGTTGACTTCTATGGCACTAACTATACGATCTGGTGGAGCAACGCCCTAGAGTGAAGTCTAGGTTGCCCGGAACGTAGAATTGTCCATCACTTTCAAACTGGTCGCAATTATTCCTGTTATATGATAGAAACACAGTTGTATTTTTTTTGCATTTTATGGTTCGGGCGTAGACTACTAAGGCCCTAACTATTTAATCTGTGGGAGCAACGCCCTAGGGTGAAGCCTAGGTTGCTCGGAAAGTAGAAGTGACCATAAGTTTCATACTGGTTGCAATTATCCGTTTTATACGATGGAAAAGCTGTTGTATTTATATCGTATTTTATGCTTCTGGCGTTGACTTCTTCGGCCGTAACTATTCGGTCTGGTGGAGCAACGCCCTGGTGTGAAACCTAGGTTGCCCGGAACATAGAATTGGCCATCACTTTCAAACTGGTTGCAATTATTGCTGTTATATGATGGAAACACTGTTGTATTTTTTTTGCATTTTATGGTTCGGGCGTTGACTTCTAAGGCCCTAACTATTCAATCCGTTGGAGCAACGCACTAGGGTGAAGCCTAGGTTGCTCGGAAAGTAGAAATGACCATAATTTACGTACTGGTTTCAATTATTCGTTTTATACGATGGAAACACTGTTGTATTTTTATTGCATTTTATGCTTCGGGCGTTGACTTCTAAGGCCCCAACTATTCAATCTGTTGGAGCAACGCCCTAGCGTGAAACCTAGGTTGCTCGAAAAGAAGAAATGACCATCAGTTTCACGCTGGTTGCAATCATTCGTTTTATACGATGGAAAAACTGTTGTATTTATATTGTATTTTATGCCTCTAGCGTTGACTTCTAAGGCACTATCTATTCGATCTGGTGGTGCAACGCCCTAGAGAGAAGCCTAGGTTGCCCGGAACGTAGAATTGGCTATCAGTTTCAAACTGGTTGCAATTATTCCTGTTATATGATGGAAACACTGTTGTATTTTTTTTGCATTTTATGGTTCGGCCGTTCACTTCTAAGGTCCTAACTATTCAATCTGTTGGAGCAACGCCCTAGGGTGAAGCCTAGCTTGCTCGGAAAGTAGAAATGACCATCAGTTTCATACTGGTAGCAATTATTCGTTTAATGCGATGGTAAAACTGTTGTATTTATATTGTATTTTATGCTTCTGGCGTTGACTTCTAAGGCACTAACTATACGATCTGGTGGAGCAACGCCCTGGAGTGAAACCTAGGTTGCCCGGAACGTAGAATTGGCCATCACTTTCAAACTGGTTGCAATTATTTCTGATATATGGTGGAAACACTGTTGTATTTTTATTGCATTTTATGGTTTGGGCGATCACTTCTAAGGTCCTAACTATTCAATCTGTTGGAGCAACTCCCTAGGGTGAAGCCTAGCTTGCTCGGAAAGTAGAAATGACCATAAGTTTCATACCGGTTTCAATTATTCGTTTTATACGATGGAAACACTGTTGTATTTTTATTGCATTTTATGCTTCGGGCGTTGACTTCTAAGGCCCCAACTATTCAATCTGTTGGAGCAACGCCCTAGGGTGAAGCCTAGGATGCTCGAAAAGTAGAAATGACCATCAGTTTCATGCAGGTTGCAATTATTCGTTTTATACGATGGAAAAACTGTTGTATTTATATTGTATTTTATGCTTCTGGCGTTGACTTCTAAGGCCCTAGCTATTCGATCTAGTGGACACAACGCCCTAGAGTGAAGCCTAGGTTGCCCGGAAAGGAGAAATGACCATCACTTTCAAACTGGTTGCAATTAATCCTGTTATACATTGGAAAAACTGTTGTATTTTTATTGCATTTTATGCTTCTGGCTTTCACTTCTTAGGCCCTAACTATTCGATCTGGTGGAACAACGGCCTAGGGTGAAGCCTAGCTTGCCCGGAACGTAGAAATGACCATTACCTTCACACTGTTTGCAATTATTCCTTTTATACGATGGAAAAGCTGTTGTATTTATATCGTATTTTATGCTTCTGGCGCTTACTTCTAAGGACCTAACTACTCGATCTTGTGGAGCAACGGTCTAGAGTGAATCCTAGGTTGCTCGGAATGTAGAAATGACCATAACTTTCACACTGGTTGCAATTATTCGTTTTATACGATGCAAACGCTGTTATATTTATATCGTATTTTATGTCTCTGGCGTTTACTTCTAAGGACCTAACTATTCGATCTGGTGGAGCTACGCCGTAGAGTGGATCCTAGGTTGCTCGCAATGTAGAAATGACCATAACTTTCACACTGGTTGCAATTATTCGTTTTATACGATGCAAACGCTGTTATATTTATATCGTATTTTATGTCTGTGGCGTTTACTTCTAAGGACCTAACTATTCGATCTGGTGGAGCTACGCCCTAGAGTGGATCCTAGGTTGCTCGGAATGTAGAAATGACCATAACTTTCACACTGGTTGCAATTATTCGTTTTATACGATGGAAACGCTGTTGTATTTATATCGTATTTTATGCTTCTGGCGTTTACTTCTAAGGACCTAGCTATTCGATCTGGTGGAGCAACGCCCTAGAGTGGATCCTAGGTTGCTCGGAATGTAGAAATGACCATAACTTTCACACTGGTTGCAATTATTCGTTTTATACGATGCAAACGCTGTTGTATTTATATTGTATTTTATGCTTCTGGCGTTCTCATCTTAGGCCCTATCTATTCGATCTGGTGGAACAACGCCGTAGGGTGAAGCCTAGGTTGCCCGGAACGTAGAAATGACCATTACTTTCACACTGTTTGCAATTATTCCTTTTATACGATGGAAAAGCTGTTGTATTTATATCGTATTTTATGCTTCTGGCGTTTACTTCTAAGGACCTAACTATTCGATCTGGTGGAGCAACGCCCTAGGGTGAAGCCTAGGTTGCTGGGAAAGTAGAAATGACCATCAGTTTCATACTGGTTGCAATTATTCGTTTTATACGATGGAAAAACTGTTGTATTTATATTGTATTTTATGCTTCTGGCGTTGACTTCTAAGGCCCTAGCTATTCGATCTAGTGGACACAACGCCCTAGAGTGAAGCCTAGGTTGCCCGGAAAGGAGAAATGACCATCACTTTCAAACTGGTTGCAATTAATCCTGTTATACATTGGAAAAACTGTTGTATTTTTATTGCATTTTATGCTTCTGGCTTTCACTTCTTAGGCCCTAACTATTCGATCTGGTGGAACAACGGCCTAGGGTGAAGCCTAGCTTGCCCGGAACGTAGAAATGACCATTACCTTCACACTGTTTGCAATTATTCCTTTTATACGATGGAAAAGCTGTTGTATTTATATCGTATTTTATGCTTCTGGCGCTTACTTCTAAGGACCTAACTACTCGATCTTGTGGAGCAACGGTCTAGAGTGAATCCTAGGTTGCTCGGAATGTAGAAATGACCATAACTTTCACACTGGTTGCAATTATTCGTTTTATACGATGCAAACGCTGTTATATTTATATCGTATTTTATGTCTCTGGCGTTTACTTCTAAGGACCTAACTATTCGATCTGGTGGAGCTACGCCCTAGAGTGGATCCTAGGTTGCTCGCAATGTAGAAATGACCATAACTTTCACACTGGTTGCAATTATTCGTTTTATACGATGCAAACGCTGTTATATTTATATCGTATTTTATGTCTCTGGCGTTTACTTCTAAGGACCTAACTATTCGATCTGGTGGAGCTACGCCCTAGAGTGGATCCTAGGTTGCTCGGAATGTAGAAATGACCATAACTTTCACACTGGTTGCAATTATTCGTTTTATACGATGGAAACGCTGTTGCATTTATATCGTATTTTATGCTTCTGGCGTTTACTTCTAAGGACCTAACTATTCGATCGGGTGGAGCAACGCCCTAGAGTGGATCCTAGGTTGCTCGGAATGTAGAAATGACCATAACTTTCACACTGGTTGCAATTATTCGTTTTATACGATGCAAACGCTGTTGTATTTATATTGTATTTTATGCTTCTGGCGTTCTCATCTTAGGCCCTAACTATTCGATCTGGTGGAACAACGCCGTAGGGTGAAGCCTAGGTTGCCCGGAACGTAGAAATGACCATTACTTTCACACTGTTTGCAATTATTCCTTTTATACGATGGAAAAGCTGTTGTATTTATATCGTATTTTATGCTTCTGGCGTTTACTTCTAAGGACCTAACTATTCGATCTGGTGGAGCAACGCCCTAGGGTGAAGCCTAGGTTGCTGGGAAAGTAGAAATGACCATCAGTTTCATACTGGTTGCAATTATTCGTTTTATACGATGGAAAAACTGTTGTATTTATATTGTATTTTATGCTTCTGGCGTTGACTTCTAAGGCCGTAGCTATTAGATGTGGTGGAGGAACGCCCTAGAGAGACGACTACGGTGCTCGGAACGTAGAAATGACCATTACTTTCACACTGGTTGCAATTATTCGTTTTATACGATGGAAAAACTGTTGTATTTATATTGTATTTTATGCTTCTGGCGTTTACTTCTAAGGACCTAACTATTCGATCTGGTGGAGCAACGGTCTAGAGTGAATCCTAGGTTGCTCGGAATGTAGAAATGACCATAACTTTCACACTGGTTGCAATTATTCGTTTTCTACGATGCAAACGCTGTTGTATTTATATCGTATTTTATGCCTCTGGCGTTTACTTCTAAGGACCTAACTATTCGATCTGGTGGAGCTACGCCCTAGAGTGGATCCTAGGTTGCTCGGAATGTAGAAATGACCATAACTTTCACACTGGTTGCAATTATTCGTTTTATACGATGGAAACGCTGTTGTATTTATATCGTATTTTATGCTTCTGGCGTTTACTTCTAAGGACCTAACTATTCGATCTGGTGGAGCAACGCCCTAGAGTGGATCCTAGGTTGCTCGGAATGTAGAAATGACCATAACTTTGACACTGGTTGCAGTTATTCGTTTTATACGATGCAAACGCTGTTGTATTTATATCGTATTTTATGCTTCTGGCGTTTACTTCTAAGGACCTAACTATTCGATCTGGTGGAGCATCGCCCTAGAGTGGATCCTAGGTTGCTCGGAATGTAGAAATGACCATAACTTTCACACTGGTTGCAATTATTCGTTTTATACGATGCAAACGCTGTTGTATTTATATTGTATTTTATGCTTCTGGCGTTCTCATCTTAGGCCCTAACTATTCGATCTGGTGGAACAACGCCGTAGGGTGAAGCCTAGGATGCCGGAACGTAGAAATGACCATTACTTTCACACTGTTTGCAATTATTCCTTTTATACGATGGAAAAGCTGTTGTATTTATATCGTATTTTATGATTCTGGCGTTTACTTCTAAGGACCTAACTATTCGACCTGGTGGAGCAACGCCCTAGAATGAAGACTAGGTTGCTCGGAATGTAGAAATGACCATAACTTTCACACTGGTTGCAATTATTCGTTTTATACTATGGAAAAGCTGTTGCATTTATATTGTATTTAATGCCTCTGGCGTTGACTTCTAAGGCCGTAGCAATTAGATGTGGTGGAGCAACGCCCTAGAGAGACGCCTAGGGTGCTCGGAACGTAGAAATGACCATTACTTTCACACTGGTTGCAATTATTCGTTTTATACGATGGAAAAACTGTTGTATTTATATTGTATTTTATGCTTCTGGCGTTTACTTCTAAGGACCTAACTATTCGATCTGGTGGAGCAACGGTCTAGAGTGAATCCTAGGTTGCTCGGAATGTAGAAATGACCATAACTTTCACACTGGTTGCAATTATTCGTTTTCTACGATGCAAACGCTGTTGTATTTATATCGTATTTTATGCCTCTGGCGTTTACTTCTAAGGACCTAACTATTCGATCTGGTGGAGCTACGCCCTAGAGTGGATCCTAGGTTGCTCGGAATGTAGAAATGACCATAACTTTCACACTGGTTGCAATTATTCGTTTTATACGATGGAAACGCTGTTGTATTTATATCGTATTTTATGCTTCTGGCGTTTACTTCTAAGGACCTAACTATTCGATCTGGTGGAGCAACGCCCTAGAGTGGATCCTAGGTTGCTCGGAATGTAGAAATGACCATAACTTTGACACTGGTTGCAGTTATTCGTTTTATACGATGCAAACGCTGTTGTATTTATATCGTATTTTATGCTTCTGGCGTTTACTTCTAAGGACCTAACTATTCGATCTGGTGGAGCATCGCCCTAGAGTGGATCCTAGGTTGCTCGGAATGTAGAAATGACCATAACTTTCACACTGGTTGCAATTATTCGTTTTATACGATGCAAACGCTGTTGTATTTATATTGTATTTTATGCTTCTGGCGTTCTCATCTTAGGCCCTAACTATTCGATCTGGTGGAACAACGCCGTAGGGTGAAGCCTAGGATGCCGGAACGTAGAAATGACCATTACTTTCACACTGTTTGCAATTATTCCTTTTATACGATGGAAAAGCTGTTGTATTTATATCGTATTTTATGATTCTGGCGTTTACTTCTAAGGACCTAACTATTCGACCTGGTGGAGCAACGCCCTAGAATGAAGACTAGGTTGCTCGGAATGTAGAAATGACCATAACTTTCACACTGGTTGCAATTATTCGTTTTATACTATGGAAAAGCTGTTGCATTTATATTGTATTTAATGCCTCTGGCGTTGACTTCTAAGGCCGTAGCAATTAGATGTGGTGGAGCAACGCACTAGAGAGACGCCTAGGGTGCTCGGAACGTAGAAATGACCATTACTTTCACACTGGTTGCAATTATTCGTTTTATACGATGGAAAAGCTGTTGTATTTATATCGTATTTTATGCTTCTGGCGTTGACTTCTTAGGCCGTAACTATTCGGTCTGGTGGAGCAACGCCCTGGAGTGAAACCTAGGTTGCCCGGAACGTAGAATTGGCCATCACTTTCAAACTGGTTGCAATTATTCCTGATATATGATGGAAACACTGTTCTATTTTTTTTGCATTTTATGGTTCGGGCGTTGACTTCTAAGGCCCTAACTATTCAATCTGTTGGAGCAACGCCCTAGGGTGAAGCCTAGGTTGCTCGGAAAGTAGAAATGACCATCAGTTTCATACTGGTTGCAATTATTCGTTGTATACGATGGAAAAACTGTTGTATTTATATTGTATTTTATGCTTCTGGCGTTGACTTCTAAGGCCCTAGCTGTTCGATCTAGTGGAGCAACGCCCTAGAGTGAAGCCTAGGTTGCCCGGAAGGGAGAAATGACCATCACGTTCAAACTGGTTGCAATTAATCCTTTTATACGATGGAAAAGTTGTTGTATTTATATCGTATTTTATGCTTCTGGCGTTTACTTCTAAGGACCTAACTATTCGATCTGGTGGGGCAACGCCCTAGAGTAAAGCCTAGGTTACTCGGAATGTGGAAATGACCATAACTTTCACACTGGTTGCAGTTATTCGTTTTATACGATGGAAACGCTGTTGTATTTATATTGTATTTTATGCCTCTGGCGTTGACTTCTAAGGCACTATCTATTCGATCTGGTGGAGCAACGCCCTAGAGAGAAGCCTAGGTTGCCCGGAATGTAGAATTGGTCAACACTTTCAAACTGGTTGCAATTATTCCTGTTATATGATGGAAATACTGTTGTATTTTTATTGCATTTTATGGTTTGGGCGATCACTTCTAAGGTCCTAACTATTCAATCTGTTGGAGCAACTCCCTAGGGTGAAGCCTAGCTTGCTCGGAAAGTAGAAATGACCATAAGTTTCATACCGGTTTCAATTATTCGTTTTATACGATGGAAACACTGTTGTATTTTTATTGCATTTTATGCTTCGGGCGTTGGCTTCTAAGGCCCCAACTATTCAATCTGTTGGAGCAACGCCCTAGGGTGAAGCCTAGGATGCTCGAAAAGTAGAAATGACCATCAGTTTCATGCAGGTTGCAATTATTCGTTTTATACGATGGAAAAACTGTTGTATTTATATTGTATTTTATGCTTCTGGCGTTGACTTCTAAGGCCCTAGCTATTCGATCTAGTGGAGCAACGCCCTAGAGTGAAGCTTAGGTTGCCCGGAAAGGAGAAATGACCATCACTTTCAAACTGGTTGCAATTAATCCTGTTATACATTGGAACAACTGTTGTATTTTTATTGCATTTTATGCTTCTGGCGTTCACTTCTTAGGCCCTAACTATTCGATCTGGTGGAACAACGGCCTAGGGTGAAGCCTAGCTTGCCCGGAACGTAGAAATGACCATTACCTTCACACTGTTTGCAATTATTCCTTTTATACGATGGAAAAGCTGTTGTATTTATATCGTATTTTATGCTTCTGGCGTTTACTTCTAAGGACCTAACTATTCGATCTTGTGGAGCAACGGTCTAGAGTGAATCCTAGGTTGCTCGGAATGTAGAAATGACCATAACTTTCACACTGGTTGCAATTATTCGTTTTATACGATGCAAACGCTGTTATATTTATATCGTATTTTATGTCTCTGGCGTTTACTTCTAAGGACCTAACTATTCGATCTGGTGGAGCTACGCCCTAGAGTGGATCCTAGGTTGCTCGCAATGTAGAAATGACCATAACTTTCACACTGGTTGCAATTATTCGTTTTATACGATGGAAACGCTGTTGTATTTATATCGTATTTTATGCTTCTGGCGTTTACTTCTAAGGACCTAACTATTCGATCTTGTGGAGCAACGGTCTAGAGTGGATCCTAGGTTGCTCGGAATGTAGAAATGACCATAACTTTCACACTGGTTGCAATTATTCGTTTTCTACGATGCAAACGCTGTTGTATTTATATCGTATTTTATGCCTCTGGCGTTTACTTCTAAGGTCCTAACTATTCGATCTGGTGGAGCTACGCCCTAGAGTGGATCCTAGGTTGCTCGGAATGTAGAAATGACCATAACTTTCACACTGGTTGCAATTATTCGTTTTATACGATGGAAACGCTGTTGTATTTATATCGTATTTTATGCTTCTGGCGTTTACTTCTAAGGACCTAACTATTCGATCTGGTGGAGCAACGCCCTAGAGTGGATCCTAGGTTGCTCGGAATGTAGAAATGACCATAACTTTGACACTGGTTGCAGTTATTCGTTTTATACGATGCAAACGCTGTTGTATTTATATCGTATTTTATGCTTCTGGCGTTGACTTCTAAGGCACTAACTATTCGATCTGGTGGAGCAACGCCCTAGAGTGAAGCCTAGGTTGCCCGGAACGCAGAATTGGCCATCACTTTCCAAATTGGTTGCAATTATTGCTGTTATATGATGGAAACACTGTTGTATTTTTTTTGCATTTTATGGTTCGGGCGTTGACTTCTAAGGCCCTAACTATTCAATCCGTTGGAGCAACGCCCTAGGGTGAAGCCTAGGTTGCTCGGAAAGTAGAAATGACCATAAGTTTCATACTGGTTGGAATTATTCGTTTTATACGATGGAAAAGCTGTTGTATTTATATTGTATTTTATGCCTCTGGCGTTGTCTTCTAAGGCCGTAGCTATTAGATGTGGTGGAGGAACGCCCTAGAGAGACGACTACGGTGCTCGGAACGTAGAAATGACCATTACTTTCACACTGGTTGCAATTATTCGTTTTATACGATGGAAAAGCTGTTGTATTTATATCGTATTTTATGCTTCTGGCGTTGACTTCTTCGGCCGTAACTATTCGGTCTGGTGGAGCAACGCCCTGGTGTGAAACCTAGGTAGCCCGGAACGTATAATTGGCCATCACTTTCAAACTGGTTGCAATTATTGCTGTTATATGATGGAAACACTGTTGTACTTTTTTTGCATTTTATGGTTCGGGCGTTGACTTCTAAGGCCCTAACTATTCAATCCGTTGGAGCAACACACTAGGGTGAAGCCTAGGTTGCTCGGAAAGTAGAAATGACCATAAGTTTCGTACTGGTTTCAATTATTCGTTTTATACGATGGAAACACTGTTGTATTTTTATTGCATTTTATGCTTCGGGCGTTGACTTCTAAGCCCCCAACTATTCAATCTGTTGGAGCAACGCCCTAGGGTGAAGCATAGGTTGCTCGAAAAGTAGAAATGACCATCAGTTTCACGCTGGTTGCAATTATTCGTTTTATACGATGGAAAAACTGTTGTATTTATATCGTATTTTATGCCTCTGGCGTTTACTTCTAAGGTCCTAACTATTCGATCTGGTGGAGCTACGCCCTAGAGTGGATCCTAGGTTGCTCGGAATGTAGAAATGACCATAACTTTCACACTGGTTGCAATTATTCGTTTTATACGATGGAAACGCTGTTGTATTTATATCGTATTTTATGCTTCTGGCGTTTACTTCTAAGGACCTAACTATTCGATCTGGTGGAGCAACGCCCTAGAGTGGATCCTAGGTTGCTCGGAATGTAGAAATGACCATAACTTTGACACTGGTTGCAGTTATTCGTTTTATACGATGCAAACGCTGTTGTATTTATATCGTATTTTATGCTTCTGGCGTTGACTTCTAAGGCACTAACTATTCGATCTGGTGGAGCAACGCCCTAGAGTGAAGCCTAGGTTGCCCGGAACGCAGAATTGGCCATCACTTTCCAAATTGGTTGCAATTATTGCTGTTATATGATGGAAACACTGTTGTATTTTTTTTGCATTTTATGGTTCGGGCGTTGACTTCTAAGGCCCTAACTATTCAATCCGTTGGAGCAACGCCCTAGGGTGAAGCCTAGGTTGCTCGGAAAGTAGAAATGACCATAAGTTTCATACTGGTTGGAATTATTCGTTTTATACGATGGAAAAGCTGTTGTATTTATATTGTATTTTATGCCTCTGGCGTTGTCTTCTAAGGCCGTAGCTATTAGATGTGGTGGAGGAACGCCCTAGAGAGACGACTACGGTGCTCGGAACGTAGAAATGACCATTACTTTCACACTGGTTGCAATTATTCGTTTTATACGATGGAAAAGCTGTTGTATTTATATCGTATTTTATGCTTCTGGCGTTGACTTCTTCGGCCGTAACTATTCGGTCTGGTGGAGCAACGCCCTGGTGTGAAACCTAGGTAGCCCGGAACGTATAATTGGCCATCACTTTCAAACTGGTTGCAATTATTGCTGTTATATGATGGAAACACTGTTGTACTTTTTTTGCATTTTATGGTTCGGGCGTTGACTTCTAAGGCCCTAACTATTCAATCCGTTGGAGCAACACACTAGGGTGAAGCCTAGGTTGCTCGGAAAGTAGAAATGACCATAAGTTTCGTACTGGTTTCAATTATTCGTTTTATACGATGGAAACACTGTTGTATTTTTATTGCATTTTATGCTTCGGGCGTTGACTTCTAAGCCCCCAACTATTCAATCTGTTGGAGCAACGCCCTAGGGTGAAGCATAGGTTGCTCGAAAAGTAGAAATGACCATCAGTTTCACGCTGGTTGCAATTATTCGTTTTATACGATGGAAAAACTGTTGTATTTATATTGTATTTTATGCTTCTGGCGTTGACTTCTAAGGCCCTAGCTATTCGATCTAGTGGAGCAACGCCCTAGAGTAAAGCCTAGGTTGCCCGGAAAGGAGAAATGACCATCACTTTCAAACTGGTTGCAATTAATCCTGTTATACATTGGAAACACTGTTGTATTTTTATTGCATTCTTTGCTTCTGGCGTTCACTTCTTAGGCCCTAACTATTCGATCTGGTGGAACAACGGCTTAGGGTGAAGAATAGCTTGCCCGGAACGAAGAAATGACCATTACCTTCACACTGTTTGCAATTATTCCTTTTATACGATGGAAAAACTGTTGTATTTATATCGTATTTTATGCTTCTGGCGTTTACTTCTAAGGACCTAACTATTCGATCTTGTGGAGCAACGCCCTAGAGTGGATCCTAGGCTGCTCGGAATGTAGAAAAGACCATAACTTTCACACTGGTTGCAATTATTCGTTTTATACGATGCAAACGCTGTTGTATTTATATCGTATTTTATGCTTCTGGCGTTGACTTCTAAGGCACTAACTATTCGATCTGGTGGAGCAACGCCCTAGAGTGAAGTCTAGGTTGCCCGGAACGTAGAATTGTCCATCACTTTCAAACTGGTCGCAATTATTCCTGTTATATGATAGAAACACTGTTGTATTTTTTTTGCATTTTATGGTTCGGGCGTAGACTACTAAGGCCCTAACTATTCAGTCTGTGGGAGCAACGCCCTAGGGTGAAGCCTAGGTTGCTCGGAAAGTAGAAGTGACCATAAGTTTCATACTGGTTGCAATTATTCGTTTTATACGATGCAAACGCTGTTGTATTTATATCGTATTTTATGCCTCTGGTGTTTACTTCTAAGGACCTAACTATTCGATCTGGTGGAGCTACGCCCTAGAGTGGATCCTAGGTTGCTCGGAATGTAGAAATGACCATAACTTTCACACTGGTTGCAATTATTCGTTTTATACGATGGAAACGCTGTTGTATTTATATCGTATTTTATGCTTCTGGCGTTTACTTCTAAGGACCTAACTATTCGATCTGGTGGAGCAACGCCCTGGAGTGGATCCTAGGTTGCTCGGAATGTAGAAATGACCATAACTTTCACACTGGTTGCAATTATTCGTTTCATACGAGGCAAACGCTGTTGTATTTATATCGTATTTTATGCTTCTGGCGTTGACTTCTAAGGCACTAACTATTCGGTCTGGTGGAGCAACGCCCTGGAGTGAAACCTAGGTTGCCCGGAACGTAGAATTGGCCATCACTTTCAAACTGGTTGCAATTATTTCTGATATATGATGGAAACACTGTTGTATTTTTTTTGCATTTTATGGTTCGGGCGTTGACTTCTAAGGCCCTAACTATTCAATCTGTTGGAGCAACGCCCTAGGGTGAAGCCTAGGTTGCTCGGAAAGTAGAAATGACCATCAGTTTCAAACTGGTTGCAATTATTCGTTTTATACGATGGAAAAACTGTTGTATTTATATTGTATTTTATGCTGCTGGCGTTGACTTCTAAGGCCCTAGCTGTTCGATCTAGTGGAGCAACGCCCTAGAGTGAAGCCTAGGTTGCCCGGAAGGGAGAAATGACCATCACGTTCAAACTGGTTGCAATTAATCCTTTTATACGATGGAAAAGCTGTTGTATTTATATCGTATTTTATGCTTCTGGCGTTTACTTCTAAGGACCTAACTATTCGATCTGGTGGGGCAACGCCCCAGAGTGAAGCCTAGGTTACTCGGAATGCGGAAATGACTATAACTTTCACACTGGTTGCAATTATTCGTTTTATACGATGGAAACCCTGTTGTATTTATATTGTATTTTATGCCTCTAGCGTTGACTTCTAAGGCACTATCTATTCGATCTGGTGGAGCAACGCCCTAGAGAGAAGCCTAGGTTGCCCGGAACGTAGAATTGGCTATCAGTTTCAAACTGGTTGCAATTATTCCTGTTATATGATGGAAACACTGTTGTATTTTTTTTGCATTTTATGGTTCGGCCGTTCACTTCTAAGGTCCTAACTATTCAATCTGTTGGAGCAACGCCCTAGGGTGAAGCCTAGCTTGCTCGGAAAGTAGAAATGACCATCAGTTTCATACTGGTAGCAATTATTCGTTTTATGCGATGGTAAAACTGTTGTATTTATATTGTATTTTATGCTTCTGGCGTTGACTTCTAAGGCACTAACTATACGATCTGGTGGAGCAACGCCCTGGAGTGAAACCTAGGTTGCCCGGAACGTAGAATTGGCCATCACTTTCAAACTGGTTGCAATTATTTCTGATATATGATGGAAACACTGTTGTATTTTTATTGCATTTTATGGTTTGGGCGATCACTTCTAAGGTCCTAACTATTCAATCTGTTGGAGCAACTCCCTAGGGTGAAGCCTAGCTTGCTCGGAAAGTAGAAATGACCATAAGTTTCATACCGGTTTCAATTATTCGTTTTATACGATGGAAACACTGTTGTATTTTTATTGCATTTTATGCTTCGGGCGTTGACTTCTAAGGCCCCAACTATCCAATCTGTTGGAGCAACGCCCTAGGGTGAAACCTAGGATGCTCGAAAAGTAGAAATGACAATCAGTTTCATGCAGGTTGCAATTATTCGTTTTATACGATGGAAAAACTGTTGTATTTATATTGTATTTTATGCTTCTGGCGTTGACTTCTAAGGCCCTAGCTATTCGATCTAGTGGAGCAACGGTCTAGAGTGAATCCTAGGTTGCTCGGAATGTAGAAATGACCATAACTTTCACACTGGTTGCAATTATTCGTTTTATACGATGCAAACGCTGTTGTATTTATATCGTATTTTATGTCTCTGGCGTTTACTTCTAAGGACCTAACTATTCGATCTGGTGGAGCTACGCCCTAGAGTGGATCCTAGGTTGCTCGGAATGTAGAAATGACCATAACTTTCACACTGGTTGCAATTATTCGTTTTATACGATGGAAACGCTGTTGTATTTATATCGTATTTTATGCTTCTGGCGTTTACTTCTAAGGACCTAACTATTCGATCTTGTGGAGCAACGGTCTAGAGTGAATCCTAGGTTGCTCGGAATGTAGAAATGACCATAACTTTCACACTGGTTGCAATTATTCGTTTTCTACGATGCAAACGCTGTTGTATTTATATCGTATTTTATGCCTCTGGCGTTTACTTCTAAGGTCCTAACTATTCGATCTGGTGGAGCTACGCCCTAGAGTGGATCCTAGGTTGCTCGGAATGTAGAAATGACCATAACTTTCACACTGGTTGCAATTATTCGTTTTATACGATGGAAACGCTGTTGTATTTATATCGTATTTTATGCTTCTGGCGTTTACTTCTAAGGACCTAACTATTCGATCTGGTGGAGCAACGCCCTAGAGTGGATCCTAGGTTGCTCGGAATGTAGAAATGACCATAACTTTCACACTGGTTGCAATTATTCGTTTTATACGATGCAAACGCTGTTGTATTTATATCGTATTTTATGCTTCTGGCGTTGACTTCTATGGCACTAACTATACGATCTGGTGGAGCAACGCCCTAGAGTGAAGTCTAGGTTGCCCGGAACGTAGAATTGTCCATCACTTTCAAACTGGTCGCAATTATTCCTGTTATATGATAGAAACACAGTTGTATTTTTTTTGCATTTTATGGTTCGGGCGTAGACTACTAAGGCCCTAACTATTTAATCTGTGGGAGCAACGCCCTAGGGTGAAGCCTAGGTTGCTCGGAAAGTAGAAGTGACCATAAGTTTCATACTGGTTGCAATTATCCGTTTTATACGATGGAAAAGCTGTTGTATTTATATCGTATTTTATGCTTCTGGCGTTGACTTCTTCGGCCGTAACTATTCGGTCTGGTGGAGCAACGCCCTGGTGTGAAACCTAGGTTGCCCGGAACATAGAATTGGCCATCACTTTCAAACTGGTTGCAATTATTGCTGTTATATGATGGAAACACTGTTGTATTTTTTTTGCATTTTATGGTTCGGGCGTTGACTTCTAAGGCCCTAACTATTCAATCCGTTGGAGCAACGCACTAGGGTGAAGCCTAGGTTGCTCGGAAAGTAGAAATGACCATAAGTTACGTACTGGTTTCAATTATTCGTTTTATACGATGGAAACACTGTTGTATTTTTATTGCATTTTATGCTTCGGGCGTTGACTTCTAAGGCCCCAACTATTCAATCTGTTGGAGCAACGCCCTAGCGTGAAACCTAGGTTGCTCGAAAAGAAGAAATGACCATCAGTTTCACGCTGGTTGCAATTATTCGTTTTATACGATGGAAAAACTGTTGTATTTATATTGTATTTTATGCCTCTAGCGTTGACTTCTAAGGCACTATCTATTCGATCTGGTGGTGCAACGCCCTAGAGAGAAGCCTAGGTTGCCCGGAACGTAGAATTGGCTATCAGTTTCAAACTGGTTGCAATTATTCCTGTTATATGATGGAAACACTGTTGTATTTTTTTTGCATTTTATGGTTCGGCCGTTCACTTCTAAGGTCCTAACTATTCAATCTGTTGGAGCAACGCCCTAGGGTGAAGCCTAGCTTGCTCGGAAAGTAGAAATGACCATCAGTTTCATACTGGTAGCAATTATTCGTTTAATGCGATGGTAAAACTGTTGTATTTATATTGTATTTTATGCTTCTGGCGTTGACTTCTAAGGCACTAACTATACGATCTGGTGGAGCAACGCCCTGGAGTGAAACCTAGGTTGCCCGGAACGTAGAATTGGCCATCACTTTCAAACTGGTTGCAATTATTTCTGATATATGGTGGAAACACTGTTGTATTTTTATTGCATTTTATGGTTTGGGCGATCACTTCTAAGGTCCTAACTATTCAATCTGTTGGAGCAACTCCCTAGGGTGAAGCCTAGCTTGCTCGGAAAGTAGAAATGACCATAAGTTTCATACCGGTTTCAATTATTCGTTTTATACGATGGAAACACTGTTGTATTTTTATTGCATTTTATGCTTCGGGCGTTGACTTCTAAGGCCCCAACTATTCAATCTGTTGGAGCAACGCCCTAGGGTGAAGCCTAGGATGCTCGAAAAGTAGAAATGACCATCAGTTTCATGCAGGTTGCAATTATTCGTTTTATACGATGGAAAAACTGTTGTATTTATATTGTATTTTATGCTTCTGGCGTTGACTTCTAAGGCCCTAGCTATTCGATCTAGTGGACACAACGCCCTAGAGTGAAGCCTAGGTTGCCCGGAAAGGAGAAATGACCATCACTTTCAAACTGGTTGCAATTAATCCTGTTATACATTGGAAAAACTGTTGTATTTTTATTGCATTTTATGCTTCTGGCTTTCACTTCTTAGGCCCTAACTATTCGATCTGGTGGAACAACGGCCTAGGGTGAAGCCTAGCTTGCCCGGAACGTAGAAATGACCATTACCTTCACACTGTTTGCAATTATTCCTTTTATACGATGGAAAAGCTGTTGTATTTATATCGTATTTTATGCTTCTGGCGCTTACTTCTAAGGACCTAACTACTCGATCTTGTGGAGCAACGGTCTAGAGTGAATCCTAGGTTGCTCGGAATGTAGAAATGACCATAACTTTCACACTGGTTGCAATTATTCGTTTTATACGATGCAAACGCTGTTATATTTATATCGTATTTTATGTCTCTGGCGTTTACTTCTAAGGACCTAACTATTCGATCTGGTGGAGCTACGCCGTAGAGTGGATCCTAGGTTGCTCGCAATGTAGAAATGACCATAACTTTCACACTGGTTGCAATTATTCGTTTTATACGATGCAAACGCTGTTATATTTATATCGTATTTTATGTCTCTGGCGTTTACTTCTAAGGACCTAACTATTCGATCTGGTGGAGCTACGCCCTAGAGTGGATCCTAGGTTGCTCGGAATGTAGAAATGACCATAACTTTCACACTGGTTGCAATTATTCGTTTTATACGATGGAAACGCTGTTGTATTTATATCGTATTTTATGCTTCTGGCGTTTACTTCTAAGGACCTAGCTATTCGATCTGGTGGAGCAACGCCCTAGAGTGGATCCTAGGTTGCTCGGAATGTAGAAATGACCATAACTTTCACACTGGTTGCAATTATTCGTTTTATACGATGCAAACGCTGTTGTATTTATATTGTATTTTATGCTTCTGGCGTTCTCATCTTAGGCCCTATCTATTCGATCTGGTGGAACAACGCCGTAGGGTGAAGCCTAGGTTGCCCGGAACGTAGAAATGACCATTACTTTCACACTGTTTGCAATTATTCCTTTTATACGATGGAAAAGCTGTTGTATTTATATCGTATTTTATGCTTCTGGCGTTTACTTCTAAGGACCTAACTATTCGATCTGGTGGAGCAACGCCCTAGGGTGAAGCCTAGGTTGCTGGGAAAGTAGAAATGACCATCAGTTTCATACTGGTTGCAATTATTCGTTTTATACGATGGAAAAACTGTTGTATTTATATTGTATTTTATGCTTCTGGCGTTGACTTCTAAGGCCCTAGCTATTCGATCTAGTGGACACAACGCCCTAGAGTGAAGCCTAGGTTGCCCGGAAAGGAGAAATGACCATCACTTTCAAACTGGTTGCAATTAATCCTGTTATACATTGGAAAAACTGTTGTATTTTTATTGCATTTTATGCTTCTGGCTTTCACTTCTTAGGCCCTAACTATTCGATCTGGTGGAACAACGGCCTAGGGTGAAGCCTAGCTTGCCCGGAACGTAGAAATGACCATTACCTTCACACTGTTTGCAATTATTCCTTTTATACGATGGAAAAGCTGTTGTATTTATATCGTATTTTATGCTTCTGGCGCTTACTTCTAAGGACCTAACTACTCGATCTTGTGGAGCAACGGTCTAGAGTGAATCCTAGGTTGCTCGGAATGTAGAAATGACCATAACTTTCACACTGGTTGCAATTATTCGTTTTATACGATGCAAACGCTGTTATATTTATATCGTATTTTATGTCTCTGGCGTTTACTTCTAAGGACCTAACTATTCGATCTGGTGGAGCTACGCCCTAGAGTGGATCCTAGGTTGCTCGCAATGTAGAAATGACCATAACTTTCACACTGGTTGCAATTATTCGTTTTATACGATGCAAACGCTGTTATATTTATATCGTATTTTATGTCTCTGGCGTTTACTTCTAAGGACCTAACTATTCGATCTGGTGGAGCTACGCCCTAGAGTGGATCCTAGGTTGCTCGGAATGTAGAAATGACCATAACTTTCACACTGGTTGCAATTATTCGTTTTATACGATGGAAACGCTGTTGTATTTATATCGTATTTTATGCTTCTGGCGTTTACTTCTAAGGACCTAACTATTCGATCGGGTGGAGCAACGCCCTAGAGTGGATCCTAGGTTGCTCGGAATGTAGAAATGACCATAACTTTCACACTGGTTGCAATTATTCGTTTTATACGATGCAAACGCTGTTGTATTTATATTGTATTTTATGCTTCTGGCGTTCTCATCTTAGGCCCTAACTATTCGATCTGGTGGAACAACGCCGTAGGGTGAAGCCTAGGTTGCCCGGAACGTAGAAATGACCATTACTTTCACACTGTTTGCAATTATTCCTTTTATACGATGGAAAAGCTGTTGTATTTATATCGTATTTTATGCTTCTGGCGTTTACTTCTAAGGACCTAACTATTCGATCTGGTGGAGCAACGCCCTAGGGTGAAGCCTAGGTTGCTGGGAAAGTAGAAATGACCATCAGTTTCATACTGGTTGCAATTATTCGTTTTATACGATGGAAAAACTGTTGTATTTATATTGTATTTTATGCTTCTGGCGTTGACTTCTAAGGCCGTAGCTATTAGATGTGGTGGAGGAACGCCCTAGAGAGACGACTACGGTGCTCGGAACGTAGAAATGACCATTACTTTCACACTGGTTGCAATTATTCGTTTTATACGATGGAAAAACTGTTGTATTTATATTGTATTTTATGCTTCTGGCGTTTACTTCTAAGGACCTAACTATTCGATCTGGTGGAGCAACGGTCTAGAGTGAATCCTAGGTTGCTCGGAATGTAGAAATGACCATAACTTTCACACTGGTTGCAATTATTCGTTTTCTACGATGCAAACGCTGTTGTATTTATATCGTATTTTATGCCTCTGGCGTTTACTTCTAAGGACCTAACTATTCGATCTGGTGGAGCTACGCCCTAGAGTGGATCCTAGGTTGCTCGGAATGTAGAAATGACCATAACTTTCACACTGGTTGCAATTATTCGTTTTATACGATGGAAACGCTGTTGTATTTATATCGTATTTTATGCTTCTGGCGTTTACTTCTAAGGACCTAACTATTCGATCTGGTGGAGCAACGCCCTAGAGTGGATCCTAGGTTGCTCGGAATGTAGAAATGACCATAACTTTGACACTGGTTGCAGTTATTCGTTTTATACGATGCAAACGCTGTTGTATTTATATCGTATTTTATGCTTCTGGCGTTTACTTCTAAGGACCTAACTATTCGATCTGGTGGAGCATCGCCCTAGAGTGGATCCTAGGTTGCTCGGAATGTAGAAATGACCATAACTTTCACACTGGTTGCAATTATTCGTTTTATACGATGCAAACGCTGTTGTATTTATATTGTATTTTATGCTTCTGGCGTTCTCATCTTAGGCCCTAACTATTCGATCTGGTGGAACAACGCCGTAGGGTGAAGCCTAGGATGCCGGAACGTAGAAATGACCATTACTTTCACACTGTTTGCAATTATTCCTTTTATACGATGGAAAAGCTGTTGTATTTATATCGTATTTTATGATTCTGGCGTTTACTTCTAAGGACCTAACTATTCGACCTGGTGGAGCAACGCCCTAGAATGAAGACTAGGTTGCTCGGAATGTAGAAATGACCATAACTTTCACACTGGTTGCAATTATTCGTTTTATACTATGGAAAAGCTGTTGCATTTATATTGTATTTAATGCCTCTGGCGTTGACTTCTAAGGCCGTAGCAATTAGATGTGGTGGAGCAACGCCCTAGAGAGACGCCTAGGGTGCTCGGAACGTAGAAATGACCATTACTTTCACACTGGTTGCAATTATTCGTTTTATACGATGGAAAAACTGTTGTATTTATATTGTATTTTATGCTTCTGGCGTTTACTTCTAAGGACCTAACTATTCGATCTGGTGGAGCAACGGTCTAGAGTGAATCCTAGGTTGCTCGGAATGTAGAAATGACCATAACTTTCACACTGGTTGCAATTATTCGTTTTCTACGATGCAAACGCTGTTGTATTTATATCGTATTTTATGCCTCTGGCGTTTACTTCTAAGGACCTAACTATTCGATCTGGTGGAGCTACGCCCTAGAGTGGATCCTAGGTTGCTCGGAATGTAGAAATGACCATAACTTTCACACTGGTTGCAATTATTCGTTTTATACGATGGAAACGCTGTTGTATTTATATCGTATTTTATGCTTCTGGCGTTTACTTCTAAGGACCTAACTATTCGATCTGGTGGAGCAACGCCCTAGAGTGGATCCTAGGTTGCTCGGAATGTAGAAATGACCATAACTTTGACACTGGTTGCAGTTATTCGTTTTATACGATGCAAACGCTGTTGTATTTATATCGTATTTTATGCTTCTGGCGTTTACTTCTAAGGACCTAACTATTCGATCTGGTGGAGCATCGCCCTAGAGTGGATCCTAGGTTGCTCGGAATGTAGAAATGACCATAACTTTCACACTGGTTGCAATTATTCGTTTTATACGATGCAAACGCTGTTGTATTTATATTGTATTTTATGCTTCTGGCGTTCTCATCTTAGGCCCTAACTATTCGATCTGGTGGAACAACGCCGTAGGGTGAAGCCTAGGATGCCGGAACGTAGAAATGACCATTACTTTCACACTGTTTGCAATTATTCCTTTTATACGATGGAAAAGCTGTTGTATTTATATCGTATTTTATGATTCTGGCGTTTACTTCTAAGGACCTAACTATTCGACCTGGTGGAGCAACGCCCTAGAATGAAGACTAGGTTGCTCGGAATGTAGAAATGACCATAACTTTCACACTGGTTGCAATTATTCGTTTTATACTATGGAAAAGCTGTTGCATTTATATTGTATTTAATGCCTCTGGCGTTGACTTCTAAGGCCGTAGCAATTAGATGTGGTGGAGCAACGCACTAGAGAGACGCCTAGGGCGCTCGGAACGTAGAAATGACCATTACTTTCACACTGGTTGCAATTATTCGTTTTATACGATGGAAAAGCTGTTGTATTTATATCGTATTTTATGCTTCTGGCGTTGACTTCTTAGGCCGTAACTATTCGGTCTGGTGGAGCAACGCCCTGGAGTGAAACCTAGGTTGCCCGGAACGTAGAATTGGCCATCACTTTCAAACTGGTTGCAATTATTCCTGATATATGATGGAAACACTGTTCTATTTTTTTTGCATTTTATGGTTCGGGCGTTGACTTCTAAGGCCCTAACTATTCAATCTGTTGGAGCAACGCCCTAGGGTGAAGCCTAGGTTGCTCGGAAAGTAGAAATGACCATCAGTTTCATACTGGTTGCAATTATTCGTTGTATACGATGGAAAAACTGTTGTATTTATATTGTATTTTATGCTTCTGGCGTTGACTTCTAAGGCCCTAGCTGTTCGATCTAGTGGAGCAACGCCCTAGAGTGAAGCCTAGGTTGCCCGGAAGGGAGAAATGACCATCACGTTCAAACTGGTTGCAATTAATCCTTTTATACGATGGAAAAGTTGTTGTATTTATATCGTATTTTATGCTTCTGGCGTTTACTTCTAAGGACCTAACTATTCGATCTGGTGGGGCAACGCCCTAGAGTAAAGCCTAGGTTACTCGGAATGTGGAAATGACCATAACTTTCACACTGGTTGCAGTTATTCGTTTTATACGATGGAAACGCTGTTGTATTTATATTGTATTTTATGCCTCTGGCGTTGACTTCTAAGGCACTATCTATTCGATCTGGTGGAGCAACGCCCTAGAGAGAAGCCTAGGTTGCCCGGAATGTAGAATTGGTCAACACTTTCAAACTGGTTGCAATTATTCCTGTTATATGATGGAAATACTGTTGTATTTTTATTGCATTTTATGGTTTGGGCGATCACTTCTAAGGTCCTAACTATTCAATCTGTTGGAGCAACTCCCTAGGGTGAAGCCTAGCTTGCTCGGAAAGTAGAAATGACCATAAGTTTCATACCGGTTTCAATTATTCGTTTTATACGATGGAAACACTGTTGTATTTTTATTGCATTTTATGCTTCGGGCGTTGGCTTCTAAGGCCCCAACTATTCAATCTGTTGGAGCAACGCCCTAGGGTGAAGCCTAGGATGCTCGAAAAGTAGAAATGACCATCAGTTTCATGCAGGTTGCAATTATTCGTTTTATACGATGGAAAAACTGTTGTATTTATATCGTATTTTATGCTTCTGGCGTTGACTTCTAAGGCACTAACTATTCGATCTGGTGGAGCAACGCCCTAGAGTGAAGCCTAGGTTGCCCGGAACGCAGAATTGGCCATCACTTTCCAAATTGGTTGCAATTATTGCTGTTATATGATGGAAACACTGTTGTATTTTTTTTGCATTTTATGGTTCGGGCGTTGACTTCTAAGGCCCTAACTATTCAATCCGTTGGAGCAACGCCCTAGGGTGAAGCCTAGGTTGCTCGGAAAGTAGAAATGACCATAAGTTTCATACTGGTTGGAATTATTCGTTTTATACGATGGAAAAGCTGTTGTATTTATATTGTATTTTATGCCTCTGGCGTTGTCTTCTAAGGCCGTAGCTATTAGATGTGGTGGAGGAACGCCCTAGAGAGACGACTACGGTGCTCGGAACGTAGAAATGACCATTACTTTCACACTGGTTGCAATTATTCGTTTTATACGATGGAAAAGCTGTTGTATTTATATCGTATTTTATGCCTCTGGCGTTGACTTCTTCGGCCGTAACTATTCGGTCTGGTGGAGCAACGCCCTGGTGTGAAACCTAGGTAGCCCGGAACGTATAATTGGCCATCACTTTCAAACTGGTTGCAATTATTGCTGTTATATGATGGAAACACTGTTGTACTTTTTTTGCATTTTATGGTTCGGGCGTTGACTTCTAAGGCCCTAACTATTCAATCCGTTGGAGCAACACACTAGGGTGAAGCCTAGGTTGCTCGGAAAGTAGAAATGACCATAAGTTTCGTACTGGTTTCAATTATTCGTTTTATACGATGGAAACACTGTTGTATTTTTATTGCATTTTATGCTTCGGGCGTTGACTTCTAAGGCCCCAACTATTCAATCTGTTGGAGCAACGCCCTAGGGTGAAGCATAGGTTGCTCGAAAAGTAGAAATGACCATCAGTTTCACGCTGGTTGCAATTATTCGTTTTATACGATGGAAAAACTGTTGTATTTATATTGTATTTTATGCTTCTGGCGTTGACTTCTAAGGCCCTAGCTATTCGATCTAGTGGAGCAACGCCCTAGAGTAAAGCCTAGGTTGCCCGGAAAGGAGAAATGACCATCACTTTCAAACTGGTTGCAATTAATCCTGTTATACATTGGAAACACTGTTGTATTTTTATTGCATTCTTTGCTTCTGGCGTTCACTTCTTAGGCCCTAACTATTCGATCTGGTGGAACAACGGCTTAGGGTGAAGAATAGCTTGCCCGGAACGAAGAAATGACCATTACCTTCACACTGTTTGCAATTATTCCTTTTATACGATGGAAAAACTGTTGTATTTATATCGTATTTTATGCTTCTGGCGTTTACTTCTAAGGACCTAACTATTCGATCTTGTGGAGCAACGCCCTAGAGTGGATCCTAGGCTGCTCGGAATGTAGAAATGACCATAACTTTCACACTGGTTGCAATTATTCGTTTTATACGATGCAAACGCTGTTGTATTTATATCGTATTTTATGCTTCTGGCGTTGACTTCTAAGGCACTAACTATTCGATCTGGTGGAGCAACGCCCTAGAGTGAAGTCTAGGTTGCCCGGAACGTAGAATTGTCCATCACTTTCAAACTGGTCGCAATTATTCCTGTTATATGATAGAAACACTGTTGTATTTTTTTTGCATTTTATGGTTCGGGCGTAGACTACTAAGGCCCTAACTATTCAGTCTGTGGGAGCAACGCCCTAGGGTGAAGCCTAGGTTGCTCGGAAAGTAGAAGTGACCATAAGTTTCATACTGGTTGCAATTATCCGTTTTATACGATGGAAACGCCGTTGTATTTATATTGTATTTTATGCTTCTGGCGTTGACTTCTAAGGCACTAACTATTCGGTCTGGTGGAGCAACGCCCTAGAGTGGATCCTAGGCTGCTCGGAATGTAGAAATGACCATAACTTTCACACTGGTTGCAATTATTCGTTTTATACGATGCAAACGCTGTTGTATTTATATCGTATTTTATGCCTCTGGTGTTTACTTCTAAGGACCTAACTATTCGATCTGGTGGAGCTACGCCCTAGAGTGGATCCTAGGTTGCTCGGAATGTAGAAATGACCATAACTTTCACACTGGTTGCAATTATTCGTTTTATACGATGGAAACGCTGTTGTATTTATATCGTATTTTATGCTTCTGGCGTTTACTTCTAAGGACCTAACTATTCGATCTGGTGGAGCAACGCCCTGGAGTGGATCCTAGGTTGCTCGGAATGTAGAAATGACCATAACTTTCACACTGGTTGCAATTATTCGTTTTATACGATGGAAAAGCTGTTGTATTTATATCGTATTTTATGCCTCTGGCGTTGACTTCTTCGGCCGTAACTATTCGGTCTGGTGGAGCAACGCCCTGGTGTGAAACCTAGGTAGCCCGGAACGTATAATTGGCCATCACTTTCAAACTGGTTGCAATTATTTCTGATATATGATGGAAACACTGTTGTATTTTTTTTGCATTTTATGGTTCGGGCGTTGACTTCTAAGGCCCTAACTATTCAATCTGTTGGAGCAACGCCCTAGGGTGAAGCCTAGGTTGCTCGGAAAGTAGAAATGACCATCAGTTTCAAACTGGTTGCAATTATTCGTTTTATACGATGGAAAAACTGTTGTATTTATATTGTATTTTATGCTGCTGGCGTTGACTTCTAAGGCCCTAGCTGTTCGATCTAGTGGAGCAACGCCCTAGAGTGAAGCCTAGGTTGCCCGGAAGGGAGAAATGACCATCACGTTCAAACTGGTTGCAATTAATCCTTTTATACGATGGAAAAGCTGTTGTATTTATATCGTATTTTATGCTTCTGGCGTTTACTTCTAAGGACCTAACTATTCGATCTGGTGGGGCAACGCCCCAGAGTGAAGCCTAGGTTACTCGGAATGCGGAAATGACTATAACTTTCACACTGGTTGCAATTATTCGTTTTATACGATGGAAACCCTGTTGTATTTATATTGTATTTTATGCCTCTAGCGTTGACTTCTAAGGCACTATCTATTCGATCTGGTGGAGCAACGCCCTAGAGAGAAGCCTAGGTTGCCCGGAACGTAGAATTGGCTATCAGTTTCAAACTGGTTGCAATTATTCCTGTTATATGATGGAAACACTGTTGTATTTTTTTTGCATTTTATGGTTCGGCCGTTCACTTCTAAGGTCCTAACTATTCAATCTGTTGGAGCAACGCCCTAGGGTGAAGCCTAGCTTGCTCGGAAAGTAGAAATGACCATCAGTTTCATACTGGTAGCAATTATTCGTTTTATGCGATGGTAAAACTGTTGTATTTATATTGTATTTTATGCTTCTGGCGTTGACTTCTAAGGCACTAACTATACGATCTGGTGGAGCAACGCCCTGGAGTGAAACCTAGGTTGCCCGGAACGTAGAATTGGCCATCACTTTCAAACTGGTTGCAATTATTTCTGATATATGATGGAAACACTGTTGTATTTTTATTGCATTTTATGGTTTGGGCGATCACTTCTAAGGTCCTAACTATTCAATCTGTTGGAGCAACTCCCTAGGGTGAAGCCTAGCTTGCTCGGAAAGTAGAAATGACCATAAGTTTCATACCGGTTTCAATTATTCGTTTTATACGATGGAAACACTGTTGTATTTTTATTGCATTTTATGCTTCGGGCGTTGACTTCTAAGGCCCCAACTATCCAATCTGTTGGAGCAACGCCCTAGGGTGAAACCTAGGATGCTCGAAAAGTAGAAATGACAATCAGTTTCATGCAGGTTGCAATTATTCGTTTTATACGATGGAAAAACTGTTGTATTTATATTGTATTTTATGCTTCTGGCGTTGACTTCTAAGGCCCTAGCTATTCGATCTAGTGGAGCAACGGTCTAGAGTGAATCCTAGGTTGCTCGGAATGTAGAAATGACCATAACTTTCACACTGGTTGCAATTATTCGTTTTATACGATGCAAACGCTGTTGTATTTATATCGTATTTTATGTCTCTGGCGTTTACTTCTAAGGACCTAACTATTCGATCTGGTGGAGCTACGCCCTAGAGTGGATCCTAGGTTGCTCGGAATGTAGAAATGACCATAACTTTCACACTGGTTGCAATTATTCGTTTTATACGATGGAAACGCTGTTGTATTTATATCGTATTTTATGCTTCTGGCGTTTACTTCTAAGGACCTAACTATTCGATCTGGTGGAGCAACGCCCTAGAGTGGATCCTAGTTTGCTCGGAATGTAGAAATGACCATAACTTTGACACTGGTTGCAATTATTCGTTTTATACGATGCAAACGCTGTTGTATTTATATCGTATTTTATGCTTCTGGCGTTTACTTCTAAGGACCTAACTATTCGATCTGGTGGAGCAACGCCCTAGAGTGGATCCTAGGCTGCTCGGAATGTAAAAATGACCATAACTTTCACACTGGTTGCAATTATTCGTTTTATACGATGCAAACGCTGTTGTATTTATATCGTATTTTATGCTTCTGGCGTTGACTTCTAAGGCACTAACTATTCGATCTGGTGGAGCAACGCCCTAGAGTGAAGTCTAGGTTGCCCGGAACGTAGAATTGTCCATCACTTTCAAACTGGTCGCAATTATTCCTGTTATATGATAGAAACACTGTTGTATTTTTTTTGCATTTTATGGTTCGGGCGTAGACTACTAAGGCCCTAACTATTCAGTCTGTGGGAGCAACGCCCTAGGGTGAAGCCTAGGTTGCTCGGAAAGTAGAAGTGACCATAAGTTTCATACTGGTTGCAATTATCCGTTTTATACGATGGAAACGCCGTTGTATTTATATTGTATTTTATGCTTCTGGCGTTGACTTCTAAGGCACTAACTATTCGGTCTGGTGGAGCAACGCCCTAGAGTGGATCCTAGGCTGCTCGGAATGTAGAAATGACCATAACTTTCACACTGGTTGCAATTATTCGTTTTATACGATGCAAACGCTGTTGTATTTATATCGTATTTTATGCTTCTGGCGTTTACTTCTAAGGACCTAACTATTCGATCTGGTTGAGCAACGCCCTGGAGTGGATCCTAGGTTGCTCGGAATGTAGAAATGACCATAACTTTCACACTGGTTGCAATTATTCGTTTCATACGAGGCAAACGCTGTTGTATTTATATCGTATTTTATGCTTCTGGCGTTTACTTCTAAGGACCTAACTATTCGATCTGGTGGAGCAACGCCCTAGAGTGGATCCTAGGCTGCTCGGAATTTAGAAATGACCATAACTTTCACACTGGTTGCAATTATTCGTTTTATACGATGCAAACGCTGTTGTATTTATATCGTATTTTATGCTTCTGGCGTTGACTTCTAAGGCACTAACTATTCGGTCTGGTGGAGCAACGCCCTGGAGTGAAACCTAGGTTGCCCGGAACGTAGAATTGTCCATCACTTTCAAACTGGTCGCAATTATTCCTGTTATATGATAGAAACACTGTTGTATTTTTTTTGCATTTTATGGTTCGGGCGTAGACTTCTAAGGCCCTAACTATTCAATCCGTTGGAGCAACGCACTAGGGTGAAGCCTAGGTTGCTCGGAAAGTAGAAGTGACCATAAGTTTCATACTGGTTGCAATTATCCGTTTTATACGATGGAAAATCTGTTGTATTTATATTGTATTTTATGCTTCTGGCGTTGACTTCTAAGGCACTAACTATTCGATCTGGCGGAGCAACGCCCTAGAGTGAAGCCTAGGTTGCCCGGAACGCAGAATTGGCCATCACTTTCCAAATTGGTTGCAATTATTGCTGTTATATGATGGAAACACTGTTGTATTTTTTTTGCATTTTATGGTTCGGGCGTTGACTTCTAAGGCCCTAACTATTCAATCCGTTGGAGCAACGCCCTAGGGTGAAGCCTAGGTTGCTCGGAAAGTAGAAATGACCATAAGTTTCATACTGGTTGGAATTATTCGTTTTATACGATGGAAAAGCTGTTGTATTTATATTGTATTTTATGCCTCTGGCGTTGTCTTCTAAGGCCGTAGCTATTAGATGTGGTGGAGGAACGCCCTAGAGAGACGACTACGGTGCTCGGAACGTAGAAATGACCATTACTTTCACACTGGTTGCAATTATTCGTTTTATACGATGGAAAAGCTGTTGTATTTATATCGTATTTTATGCTTCTGGCGTTGACTTCTTCGGCCGTAACTATTCGGTCTGGTGGAGCAACGCCCTGGTGTGAAACCTAGGTAGCCCGGAACGTATAATTGGCCATCACTTTCAAACTGGTTGCAATTATTGCTGTTATATGATGGAAACACTGTTGTACTTTTTTTGCATTTTATGGTTCGGGCGTTGACTTCTAAGGCCCTAACTATTCAATCCGTTGGAGCAACACACTAGGGTGAAGCCTAGGTTGCTCGGAAAGTAGAAATGACCATAAGTTTCGTACTGGTTTCAATTATTCGTTTTATACGATGGAAACACTGTTGTATTTTTATTGCATTTTATGCTTCGGGCGTTGACTTCTAAGCCCCCAACTATTCAATCTGTTGGAGCAACGCCCTAGGGTGAAGCATAGGTTGCTCGAAAAGTAGAAATGACCATCAGTTTCACGCTGGTTGCAATTATTCGTTTTATACGATGGAAAAACTGTTGTATTTATATTGTATTTTATGCTTCTGGCGTTGACTTCTAAGGCCCTAGCTATTCGATCTAGTGGAGCAACGCCCTAGAGTAAAGCCTAGGTTGCCCGGAAAGGAGAAATGACCATCACTTTCAAACTGGTTGCAATTAATCCTGTTATACATTGGAAACACTGTTGTATTTTGATTGCATTCTTTGCTTCTGGCGTTCACTTCTTAGGCCCTAACTATTCGATCTGGTGGAACAACGGCTTAGGGTGAAGAATAGCTTGCCCGGAACGAAGAAATGACCATTACCTTCACACTGTTTGCAATTATTCCTTTTATACGATGGAAAAACTGTTGTATTTATATCGTATTTTATGCTTCTGGCGTTTACTTCTAAGGACCTAACTATTCGATCTGGTGGAGCAACGCCCTAGAGTGGATCCTAGGCTGCTCGGAATGTAGAAATGACCATAACTTTCACACTGGTTGCAATTATTCGTTTTATACGATGCAAACGCTGTTGTATTTATATCGTATTTTATGCTTCTGGCGTTGACTTCTAAGGCACTAACTATTCGATCTGGTGGAGCAACGCCCTAGAGTGAAGTCTAGGTTGCCCGGAACGTAGAATTGTCCATCACTTTCAAACTGGTCGCAATTATTCCTGTTATATGATAGAAACACTGTTGTATTTTTTTTGCATTTTATGGTTCGGGCGTAGACTACTAAGGCCCTAACTATTCAGTCTGTGGGAGCAACGCCCTAGGGTGAAGCCTAGGTTGCTCGGAAAGTAGAAGTGACCATAAGTTTCATACTGGTTGCAATTATCCGTTTTATACGATGGAAACGCCGTTGTATTTATATTGTATTTTATGCTTCTGGCGTTGACTTCTAAGGCACTAACTATTCGGTCTGGTGGAGCAACGCCCTAGAGTGGATCCTAGGCTGCTCGGAATGTAGAAATGACCATAACTTTCACACTGGTTGCAATTATTCGTTTTATACGATGCAAACGCTGTTGTATTTATATCGTATTTTATGCCTCTGGTGTTTACTTCTAAGGACCTAACTATTCGATCTGGTGGAGCTACGCCCTAGAGTGGATCCTAGGTTGCTCGGAATGTAGAAATGACCATAACTTTCACACTGGTTGCAATTATTCGTTTTATACGATGGAAACGCTGTTGTATTTATGTCGTATTTTATGCTTCTGGCGTTTACTTCTAAGGACCTAACTATTCGATCTGGTGGAGCAACGCCCTGGAGTGGATCCTAGGTTGCTCGGAATGTAGAAATGACCATAACTTTCACACTGGTTGCAATTATTCGTTTCATACGAGGCAAACGCTGTTGTATTTATATCGTATTTTATGCTTCTGGCGTTTACTTCTAAGGACCTAACTATTCGATCTGGTGGAGCAACGCCCTAGAGTGGATCCTAGGCTGCTCGGAATTTAGAAATGACCATAACTTTCACACTGGTTGCAATTATTCGTTTTATACGATGCAAACGCTGTTGTATTTATATCGTATTTTATGCTTCTGGCGTTGACTTCTAAGGCACTAACTATTCGGTCTGGTGGAGCAACGCCCTGGAGTGAAACCTAGGTTGCCCGGAACGTAGAATTGGCCATCACATTCAAACTGGTTGCAATTATTTCTGATATATGATGGAAACACTGTTGTATTTTTTTTGCATTTTATGGTTCGGGCGTTGACTTCTAAGGCCCTAACTATTCAATCTGTTGGAGCAACGCCCTAGGGTGAAGCCTAGGTTGCTCGGAAAGTAGAAATGACCATCAGTTTCAAACTGGTTGCAATTATTAGTTTTATACGATGGAAAAACTGTTGTATTTATATTGTATTTTATGCTGCTGGCGTTGACTTCTAAGGCCCTAGCTGTTCGATCTAGTGGAGCAACGCCCTAGAGTGAAGCCTAGGTTGCCCGGAAGGGAGAAATGACCATCACGATCAAACTGGTTGCAATTAACCCTTTTATACGATAGAAAAGCTGTTGTATTTTTTTTGCATTTTATGGTTCGGCCGTTCACTTCTAAGGTCCTAACTATTCAATCTGTTGGAGCAACGCCCTAGGGTGAAGCCTAGCTTGCTCGGAAAGTAGAAATGACCATCAGTTTCATACTGGTAGCAATTATTCGTTTTATACGATGGAAAAGCTGTTGTACTTATATCGTATTTTATGCTTCTGGCGTTGACTTCTTAGGCCGCAACTATTCGGTCTGGTGGAGCAACGCGATGGAGTGAAACCTAGGTTGCCCGGAACGTAGAATTGGCCATCACTTTCAAACTGGTTGCAGTTATTCCTGATATATGATGGAAACACTGTTGTATTTTTATTGCATTTTATGCTTCGGGCGTTGACTTCTAAGGCCCTAACTATTCAATCCGTTGGAGCTACGCACTGGGGTGAAGCCTAGGTTGCTCGTAAAGTAGAAATGACCATAAGTTTCATACTGGTTGCAATTATTCGTTTTATACGATGGAAGAACTGTAGTATTTATATTGTATTTTATGCTTCTGGCGTTGACTTCTAAGGCACTAACTATTCGAACTGGTGGAGCAACGCCCTAGAGTGAAGCCTAGGTTGCCCGGAAGGTAGAATTGGCCATCACTTTCAAACTGGTTGCAATTATTCGTTTTATACGATGGAAAAACTGTTGTATTTATATTGTATTTTATGCTTCTGGCGTTGACTTCTAAGGCACTAACTATTCTATCTCGTGGAGCAACGCCCTAGAGTGAAGCCTAGGTTGCCCGGAACGTAGAATTGGTCGTCACTTTCAAACTGGTTGCAATTATTCCTGTTATATGATGGAAACACTGTTGTATGTTTATTGCATTTTATGCTTCGGGCGTTGACTTCTAAGGCCCTAACTATTCAATCTGTTGGATTAGCGCCCTAGGGTGAAGCCTAGCTTCCTCGGAAAGTAGAAATGACCATAAGTATCATACTGGTTGCAATTATTCGTTTTATACGATGGAAAAGCTGTTGTACTTATATCGTATTTTATGCTTCTGGCGTTGACTTCTTAGGCCGCAACTATTCGGTCTGGTGGAGCAACGCCCTGGTGTGAAACCTAGGTAGCCCGGAACGTATAATTGGCCATCACTTTCAAACTGGTTGCAATTATTGCTGTTATATGATGGAAACACTGTTGTACTTTTTTTGCATTTTATGGTTCGGGCGTTGACTTCTAAGGCCCTAACTATTCAATCCGTTGGAGCAACACACTAGGGTGAAGCCTAGGTTGCTCGGAAAGTAGAAATGACCATAAGTTTCGTACTGGTTTCAATTATTCGTTTTATACGATGGAAACACTGTTGTATTTTTATTGCATTTTATGCTTCGGGCGTTGACTTCTAAGCCCCCAACTATTCAATCTGTTGGAGCAACGCCCTAGGGTGAAGCATAGGTTGCTCGAAAAGTAGAAATGACCATCAGTTTCACGCTGGTTGCAATTATTCGTTTTATACGATGGAAAAACTGTTGTATTTATATTGTATTTTATGCTTCTGGCGTTGACTTCTAAGGCCCTAGCTATTCGATCTAGTGGAGCAACGCCCTAGAGTAAAGCCTAGGTTGCCCGGAAAGGAGAAATGACCATCACTTTCAAACTGGTTGCAATTAATCCTGTTATACATTGGAAACACTGTTGTATTTTTATTGCATTCTTTGCTTCTGGCGTTCACTTCTTAGGCCCTAACTATTCGATCTGGTGGAACAACGGCTTAGGGTGAAGAATAGCTTGCCCGGAACGAAGAAATGACCATTACCTTCACACTGTTTGCAATTATTCCTTTTATACGATGGAAAAACTGTTGTATTTATATCGTATTTTATGCTTCTGGCGTTTACTTCTAAGGACCTAACTATTCGATCTGGTGGAGCAACGCCCTAGAGTGGATCCTAGGCTGCTGGGAATGTAGAAATGACCATAACTTTCACACTGGTTGCAATTATTCGTTTTATACGATGCAAACGCTGTTGTATTTATATCGTATTTTATGCTTCTGGCGTTGACTTCTAAGGCACTAACTATTCGATCTGGTGGAGCAACGCCCTAGAGTGAAGTCTAGGTTGCCCGGAACGTAGAATTGTCCACCACTTTCAAACTGGTCGCAATTATTCCTGTTATATGATAGAAACACTGTTGTATTTTTTTTGCATTTTATGGTTCGGGCGTAGACTACTAAGGCCCTAACTATTCAGTCTGTGGGAGCAACGCCCTAGGGTGAAGCCTAGGTTGCTCGGAAAGTAGAAGTGACCATAAGTTTCATACTGGTTGCAATTATCCGTTTTATACGATGGAAACGCCGTTGTATTTATATTGTATTTTATGCTTCTGGCGTTGACTTCTAAGGCACTAACTATTCGGTCTGGTGGAGCAACGCCCTAGAGTGGATCCTAGGCTGCTCGGAATGTAGAAATGACCATAACTTTCACACTGGTTGCAATTATTCGTTTTATACGATGCAAACGCTGTTGTATTTATATCGTATTTTATGCCTCTGGTGTTTACTTCTAAGGACCTAACTATTCGATCTGGTGGAGCTACGCCCTAGAGTGGATCCTAGGTTGCTCGGAATGTAGAAATGACCATAACTTTCACACTGGTTGCAATTATTCGTTTTATACGATGGAAACGCTGTTGTATTTATATCGTATTTTATGCTTCTGGCGTTTACTTCTAAGGACCTAACTATTCGATCTGGTGGAGCAACGCCCTGGAGTGGATCCTAGGTTGCTCGGAATGTAGAAATGACCATAACTTTCACACTGGTTGCAATTATTCGTTTCATACGAGGCAAACGCTGTTGTATTTATATCGTATTTTATGCTTCTGGCGTTTACTTCTAAGGACCTAACTATTCGATCTGGTGGAGCAACGCCCTAGAGTGGATCCTAGGCTGCTCGGAATTTAGAAATGACCATAACTTTCACACTGGTTGCAATTATTCGTTTTATACGATGCAAACGCTGTTGTATTTATATCGTATTTTATGCTTCTGGCGTTGACTTCTAAGGCACTAACTATTCGGTCTGGTGGAGCAACGCCCTGGAGTGAAACCTAGGTTGCCCGGAACGTAGAATTGGCCATCACATTCAAACTGGTTGCAATTATTTCTGATATATGATGGAAACACTGTTGTATTTTTTTTGCATTTTATGGTTCGGGCGTTGACTTCTAAGGCCCTAACTATTCAATCTGTTGGAGCAACGCCCTAGGGTGAAGCCTAGGTTGCTCGGAAAGTAGAAATGACCATCAGTTTCAAACTGGTTGCAATTATTAGTTTTATACGATGGAAAAACTGTTGTATTTATATTGTATTTTATGCTGCTGGCGTTGACTTCTAAGGCCCTAGCTGTTCGATCTAGTGGAGCAACGCCCTAGAGTGAAGCCTAGGTTGCCCGGAAGGGAGAAATGACCATCATGTTCAAACTGGTTGCAATTAACCCTTTTATACGATAGAAAAGCTGTTGTATTTTTTTTGCATTTTATGGTTCGGCCGTTCACTTCTAAGGTCCTAACTATTCAATCTGTTGGAGCAACGCCCTAGGGTGAAGCCTAGCTTGCTCGGAAAGTAGAAATGACCATCAGTTTCATACTGGTAGCAATTATTCGTTTTATACGATGGAAAAGCTGTTGTACTTATATCGTATTTTATGCTTCTGGCGTTGACTTCTTAGGCCGCAACTATTCGGTCTGGTGGAGCAACGCGATGGAGTGAAACCTAGGTTGCCCGGAACGTAGAATTGGCCATCACTTTCAAACTGGTTGCAGTTATTCCTGATATATGATGGAAACACTGTTGTATTTTTATTGCATTTTATGCTTCGGGCGTTGACTTCTAAGGCCCTAACTATTCAATCCGTTGGAGCAACGCACTGGGGTGAAGCCTAGGTTGCTCGTAAAGTAGAAATGACCATAAGTTTCATACTGGTTGCAATTATTCGTTTTATACGATGGAAGAACTGTAGTATTTATATTGTATTTTATGCTTCTGGCGTTGACTTCTAAGGCACTAACTATTCGAACTGGTGGAGCAACGCCCTAGAGTGAAGCCTAGGTTGCCCGGAAGGTAGAATTGGCCATCACTTTCAAACTGGTTGCAATTATTCGTTTTATACGATGGAAAAACTGTTGTATTTATATTGTATTTTATGCTTCTGGCGTTGACTTCTAAGGCACTAACTATTCTATCTGGTGGAGCAACGCCCTAGAGTGAAGCCTAGGTTGCCGGAACGTAGAATTGGTCGTCACCTTCAAACTGGTTGCAATTATTCCTGTTATATGATGGTAACACTGTTGTATGTTTATTGCATTTTATGCTTCGGGCGTTGACTTCTAAGGCCCTAACTATTCAATCTGTTGGATTAGCGCCCTAGGGTGAAGCCTAGCTTCCTCGGAAAGTAGAAATGACCATAAGTATCATACTGGTTGCAATTATTCGTTTTATACGATGGAAAAGCTGTTGTACTTATATCGTATTTTATGCTTCTGGCGTTGACTTCTTAGGCCGCAACTATTCGGTCTGGTGGAGCAACGCGATGGAGTGAAACCTAGGTTGCCCGGAACGTAGAATTGGCCATCACTTTCAAACTGGTTGCAGTTATTCCTGGTATATGATGGAAACACTGTTGTATTTTTATTGCATTTTATGCTTCGGGCGTTGACTTCTAAGGCCCTAACTATTCAGTCTGTTGGAGCAGCGCCCTAGGGTGAAGCCTAGCTTGCTCGGAAAGTAGAAATGACCATAAGTTTCATACTGGTTGCAATTATTCGTTTTATACGATGGAAAAGCTGTTGTACTTATATCGTATTTTATGCTTCTGGCGTTAACTTCTTAGGCCGTGACTATTTGGTCTGGTGGAGCAACGCCATGGAGTGAAACCTAGGTTGCCCGGAACGTAGAATTGGCCATCACGTTCAAACTGGTTGCAATTAACCCTTTTATACGATAGAAAAGCTGTTGTATTTTTTTTGCATTTTATGGTTCGGCCGTTCACTTCTAAGGTCCTAACTATTCAATCTGTTGGAGCAACGCCCTAGGGTGAAGCCTAGCTTGCTCGGAAAGTAGAAATGACCATCAGTTTCATACTGGTAGCAATTATTCGTTTTATGCGATGGTAAAACTGTTGTATTTATATTGTATTTTATGCTTCTGGCGTTGACTTCTAAGGCACTAACTATACGATCTGGTGGAGCAACGCTCTGGAGTGAAACCTAGGTTGCCCGGAACATAGAATTGGCCATCACTTTCAAACTGGTTGCAATTATTTCTGATATATGATGGAAACACGGTTGTATTTTTATTGCATTTTATGGTTTGGGCGATCACTTCTAAGGTCCTAACTATTCAATCTGTTGGAGCAACTCCCTAGGGTGAAGCCTAGCTTGCTCGGAAAGTAGAAGTGACCATAAGTTTCATACCGGTTGCAATTATCCGTTTTATACGATGGAAAAGCTGTTGTATTTATATTGTATTTTATGCTTCTGGCGTTGACTTCTAAGGCACTAACTATTCGATCTGGTGGAGCAACGCCCTAGAGTGAAGCCTAGGTTGCCCGGAACGCAGAATTGGCCATCACTTTCCAAATTGGTTGCAATTATTCCTGTTATATGATGGAAACACTGTTGTATTTTTTTTTGCATTTTATGGTTCGGGCGTTGACTTCTAAGGCCCTAACAATTCAATCCGTTGTAGCAACGCCCTACGGTGAAGCCTAGGTTGCTCGGAAAGTAGAAATGACCATAAGTTTCATACTGGTTGGAATTATTCGTTTTATACGATGGAAAAGCTGTTGTATTTATATTGTATTTTATGCCTCTGGCGTTTACTTCTAAGGACCTAGCTATTCGATCTGGTGGAGCAACGCCCTAGAGTGGATCCTAGGCTGCTCGGAATGTAGAAATGACCATAAGTTTCATACTGGTTGGAATTATTCGTTTTATACGATGGAAAAGCTGTTGTATTTATATTGTATTTTATGCCTCTGGCGTTGTCTTCTAAGGCCGTAGCTATTAGATGTGGTGGAGCAACGCCCTAGAGAGACGACTACGGTGCTCGGAACGTAGAAATGACCATTACATTCACACTGGTTGCAATTATTCGTTTTATACTATGGAAAAGCTGTTGTATTTATATCGTATTTTATGCTTCTAGCGTTGACTTCTTCGGCGGTAACTATTCGGTCTGGTGGAGCAACGCCCTGGTGTGAAACCTAGGTTGCCCGGAACGTAGAATTGGCCATCACTTTCAAACTGGTTGCAATTATTGCTTTTATATGATGGAAACACTGTTGTATTTTTTTTGCATTTTATGGTTCGGGCGTTGACTTCTAAGGCCCTAACTATTCAATCCGTTGGAGCAACGCACTGGGGTGAAGCCTAGGTTGCTCGGAAAGTAGAAATGACCATAAGTTTCATACTGGTTGCAATTATTCGTTTTATACGATGGAAGAACTGTTGTATTTATATTGTATTTTATGCTTCTGGCGTTGACTTCTAAGGCACTAACTATTCGAACTGGTGGAGCAACGCCCTAGAGTGAAGCCTAGGTTGCCCGGAAGGTAGAATTGGCCATCACTTTCAAACTGGTTGCAATTATTCGTTTTATACGATGGAAAAACTGTTGTATTTATATTGTATTTTATGCTTCTGGCGTTGACTTCTAAGGCACTAACTATTCTATCTGGTGGAGCAACGCCCTAGAGTGAAGCCTAGGTTGCCCGGAACGTAGAATTGGTCGTCACTTTCAAACTGGTTGCAATTATTCCTGTTATATGATGGAAACACTGTTGTATGTTTATTGCATTTTATGCTTCGGGCGTTGACTTCTAAGGCCCTAACTATTCAATCTGTTGGAGCAGCGCCCTAGGGTGAAGCCTAGCTTCCTCGGAAAGTAGAAATGACCATAAGTTTCATACTGGCTGCAATTATTCGTTTTATACGATGGAAAAGCTGTTGTACTTATATCGTATTTTATGCTTCTGGCGTTGACTTCTTAGGCCGCAACTATTCGGTCTGGTGGAGCAACGCGATGGAGTGAAACCTAGGTTGCCCGGAACGTAGAATTGGCCATCACTTTCAAACTGGTTGCAGTTATTCCTGATATATGATGGAAACACTGTTGTATTTTTATTGCATTTTATGCTTCGGGCGTTGACTTCTAAGGCCCTAACTATTCAATCTGTTGGAGCAGCGCCCTAGGGTGAAGCCTAGCTTGCTCGGAAAGTAGAAATGACCATAAGTTTCATACTGGTTGCAATTATTCGTTTTATACGATGGAAAAGCTGTTGTACTTATATCGTATTTTATGCTTCTGGCGTTGACTTCTTAGGCCGTGACTATTTGGTCTGGTGGAGCAACGCCATGCAGTGAAACCTAGGTTGCCCGGAACGTAGAATTGGCCATCACTTTCAAACTGGTTGCAGTTATTCCTGATATATGATGGAAACACTGTTGTATTTTTTTTGCATGTTATGGTTCGGGCGTTGACTTCTAAGGCCCTAACTATTCAATCTGTTGGAGCAACGCCCTAGGGTGAAGCCTAGGTTGCTCGGAAAGTAGAAATGACCATAAGTTTCATACTGGTTGCAATTATTCGTTTTATACGATGGAAGAACTGCTGTATTTATATTGTATTTTATGCTTCTGGCGTTTATTTCTAAGGACCTAACTATTCGATCTGGTGGAGCAACGCCCTAGAGTGAATCCTAGGTTGCTCGGAATGTAGAAATGACCATAACTTTCACACTGGTTGCAATTATCCGTTTTATACGATGCAAACGCTGTTGTATTTATATCGTATTTTATGCTTCTGGCGTTTACTTCTAAGGACCTAACTATTCGATCTGGTGGAGCAACGCCTTAGAGTGGATACTAGGTTGCTCGGAATGTAGAAATAACCATAACTTTCACACTGGTTGCAATTATTCGTCTTATACAATGGAAACGCTGTTGTATTTATATTGTACTTTATGCTTCTGGCGTTTACTTCTAAGGACCTAACTATTCGATCTGGTGGAGCAACGCCTTAGAGTGGATACTAGGTTGCTCGGAATGTAGAAATAACCATAACTTTCACACTGGTTGCAATTATTCGTCTTATACGATGGAAACGCTGTTGTATTTATATTGTACTTTATGCCTCTGGCGTTGACTTCTAAGTCCGTAGCTATTAGATGTGGTAGAGCAACGCCCTAGAGAGACGACTACGGTGCTCGGAACGTAGAAATGACCATTACATTCACACTGGTTGCAATTATTCGTTTCATACGATGGAAAAACTGTTGTATTTATATTGTATTTTATGCTTCTGGCGTAGACTTCTAAGGCACTAACTATTCGATCTGGTGGAGCAACGCCCTAGAGTGAAGCCTAGGTTGCCCGGAACGTAGAATTGGCCATCACTTTCAAACTGGTAGAAATTATTCCTGTTAAATGATGGAAACACTGTTGTATTTTTTTTGCATTTTATGGTTCGGGCGTTGACTTCTAAGGCCCTAACTATTCAATCCGTTGGAGCAACGCCCTAGGGTGAAGCCTAGGTTGCTCGGAAAGTAGAAATGACCATAAGTTTCATACTGGTTGGAATTATTCGTTTTATACGATGGAAAAGCTGTTGTATTTATATTGTATTTTATGCCTCTGGCGTTGACTTCTAAGGCCCTAGCTATTCGATCTAGTGGAGCAACGCCCTAGAGTGAAGCCTAGGTTGCCCGGAAAGGAGAACTGACCATCACTTTCAAACTGGTTGCAATTAATCCTGTTATACATTGGGAACACTGTTGTATTTTTATTGCATTCTTTGCTTCTGGCGTTCACTTCTTAGGCCCTAACTATTCGATCTGGTGGAACAACGGCTTAGGGTGAAGCCTAGCTTGCCCGGAACGTAGAAATGACCATTACCTTCACACTGTTTGCAATTATTCCTTTTATACGATGGAAAAACTGTTGTATTTATATCGTATTTTATGCTTCTGGCGTTTACTTCTAAGGACCTAACTATTCGATCTGGTGGAGCAACGCCCTAGAGTGAAGCCTAGGTTGCCCGGAACGCAGAATTGGCCATCACTTTCCAAATTGGTTGCAAGTATTCCTGTTATATGATGGAAACACTGTTGTATTTTTTTTTGCATTTTATGGTTCGGGCGTTGACTTCTAAGGCCCTAACTATTCAATCCGTTGTAGCAACGCCCTACAGTGAAGCCTAGGTTGCTCGGAAAGTAGAAATGACCAAAAGTTTCATACTGGTTGGAATTATTCGTTTTATACGATGGAAAAGCTGTTGTATTTATATTGTATTTTATGCCTCTGGCGTTTACTTCTAAGGACCTAGCTATTCGATCTGGTGGAGCAACGCCCTAGAGTGGATCCTAGGCTGCTCGGAATGTAGAGATGACCATAAGTTTCATACTGGTTGGAATTATTCGTTTTATACGATGGAAAAGCTGTTGTATTTATATTGTATTTTATGCCTCTGGCGTTGTCTTCTAAGGCCGTAGCTATTAGATGTGGTGGAGCAACGCCCTAGAGAGACGACTACGGTGCTCGGAACGTAGAAATGACCATTACATTCACAGTGGTTGCAATTATTCGTTTTATACGATGGAAAAGCTGTTGTATTTATATCGTATTTTATGCTTCTGGCGTTGACTTCTTCGGCCGTAACTATACGGTCTGGTGGAGCAACGCCCTGGTGTGAAACTTAGGTTGCCCGGAACGTAGAATTGGCCATCACTTTCAAACTGGTTGCAATTATTGCTTTTATATGATGGAAACACTGTTGTATTTTTTTTGCATTTTATGGTTCGGGCGTTGACTTCTAAGGCCCTAACTATTCAATCCGTTGGAGCAACGCCCTAGGGTGAAGCCTAGGTTGCTCGGAAAGTAGAAATGACCATAAGTTTCATACTGGTTGCAATTATTCGTTTTATACGATGGAAGAACTGCTGTATTTATATTGTATTTTATGCTTCTGGCGTTGACTTCTAAGGCACTAACTATTCGATCTGGTGGAGCAACGCCCTAGAGTGAAGCCTAGGTTGCCCGGAAGGTAGAATTGGCCATCACTTTCAAACTGGTTGCAATTAATCCTGTTATATGATGAAAACACTGTTGTATTTTTTTTGGATTTTATGGTTCGGGCGCTCACTTCAAAGGTCCTAACTATTCAATCTGTTGGAGCAACGCCCTAGGGTGAAGCCTAGGTTGCTCGGAAAGTAGAAATGACCATCAGTTTCATACTGGTTGCAATTATTCGTTTTATACGATGGAAAAACTGTTGAATATATATTGTATTTTATGCTTCTGGCGTTGACTTCTAAGGCACTAGCAATTCGGTCTAGTGAAGCAACGCCCTAGAGTGAAGCCTAGGTTGCCCGGAAAGGAGAAATGACCATCACTTTCAAACTGGTTGCAATTAATCCTGTTATACGATGGAAACACTGTTGTATTTTTTTTGCATTTTATGGTTCGGGCGTTGACTTCTAAGGCCCTAACTATTCAATCCGTTTGAGCAACGCCCTAGGGTGAAGCCTTGCTTGCTCGGAAAGTAGAAATGACCATTACCTTCACACTGTTTGCAATTATTCCTTTTATACGATGGCAAAGCTGTTGTATTTATATCGTATTTTATGCTTCTAGCGTTAGCTTCTAAGGACCTAACTATTCGATCTGGTGGAGCAACGCCCTAGAATGAAGCCTAGGTTGCTCGGAATGTAGAAATGACCATAACTTTCACACTGGTTGCAATAATTCGTTTTATACGATGGAAAAGCTGTTGTATTTATATTGTATTTTATGCCTCTGGCGTTGACTTCTAAGGCCGTAGCTATTAGATGTGGTGGAGCAACGCCCTAGAGAGACGCCTAGGGTGCTCGGAACGTAGCAATGTCCATTACTTTCACACTGGTTGCAATTATTCGTTTTATACGATGGAAAAGCTGTTGTATTTATATCGTACTTTATGCTTCTGGCGTTGACTTCTTAGGCCGTAACTATTCGGTCTAGTGGAGCAGCGCCCTGGAGTGAAACCTAGGGTGCTCGAAACGTAGAAATGACCATTACTTTCACACTGGTTACATTTATTCGTTTTATACGATGGAAAAGCTGTTGTATTTATATCGTATTTTATGCTTCTGTCGTTGACTTCTACGGCACTAACTATTCGATCTGGCGGATTAACGCCCTAGAGTGAAGCCTAGGTTGCCCGGAAGGTAGAATTGGCCATCACTTTCAAACTGGTTGCAATTATTCGTTTTATACGATGGAAAAACTTTTGTATTTATATTGTATTTTATGCTTCTGGCGTTGACTTCTAAGGCACTAACTATTCGATCTGGTGGAGCAACGCCCTAGAGTGAAGCCTAGGTTGCCCGGAACGTAGAATTGGTCATCACTTTCAAACTGCTGGCAATTATTCCTTTTATACGATGGAAAAGCTGTTGTATTTATATCGTATTTTATGCTTCTGGCGTTTACTTCTAAGGACCAAACTATTCGATCTGGGGGAGCAACGCCCTAGAGTGAAGCCTAGGTTGCTCGGAATGTAGAAATGACCATAACTTTCACACTGGTTGCAATTATTCGTTTTATACGATAGAAAAGCTGTTGTATTTATATTGTATTTTATGCCTCTGGTGTTGACTTCTAAGGCTGTAGCTATTAGATGTGGTGGTGCAACGCCCTAGAGTGAAGCCTAGGGTGCTCGGAACGTAGAAATGACCATTACTTTCAAACTGGTCGCAATTATTCCTGTTATATGATGGAAACACTGTTGTATTTTTTTTGCATTTTATGGTTCTGGCGTAGACTTCTAATGCCCTAACTATTCAATCTGTGGGAGCAGCGCCCTATGGTGAAGCCTAGGTTGCTCGGAAAGTAGAAATGACCATAGGTTTCATACTGGTTGCAAATATTCGTTTTATACGATGGAAACACTGTTGTATTTTTTTGCATTTTATGGTTCGGGCGTTGACTTCTAAGGCCCTAACTATTCAATCCGTTGGAGCAACGCCCTAGGGTGAAGCCTAGGCTGCTCGGATGGTAGAAATGACCATATGTTTCATACTGGTTGCAATTATTTGTTTCATACGATGGAAAAACAGTTGTATTTATATTGTATTTTATGCTTCTGGCGTTGACTTCTAAGGCACTAACTATTCGATCTGGTTGGGCAACGCCCTAGAGTGAAGACTGGGTTGCCCGGAACGTAGACTTGTCCATCACTTTCAAACTGGTCGCAATTATTCCTGTTATATGATGGAAACACTGTTGTATTTTTTTTGCATTTTGTGGTTCTGGCGTAGACTTCTAAGGCCCTAACTATTCAATCTGTTGGAGCAACGCCCTAGGGTGAAGCCTAGGTTGCTCGGAAAGTAGAAATGACCATAAGTTTCATACGGGTTGCAATTATTCGTTTTATACGATGGACAAACTGTTGTATTTATATTGTATTTTATGCTTCTGGCGTTTACTTCTAAGGACCTAACTATTCGATCTGGTGGAGCAACGCCCTAGAGTGGATCCTAGGTTTCTCGGAATGTGGAAATGACCATAACTTTCACACTGGTTGCAATTATTCGTTTTATACGATGGAAACGCTGTTGTATTTATATTGTATTTTATGCCTCTGGCGTTGACTTCTAAGACACTATCTATCCGATCTGGTGGAGCAACGCCCGAGAGAGAAGCCTAGGTTGCCCGGAACGTAGAATTGGCCATCACTTTCAAACTGGTTGCAATTATTGCTGTTATCTGATGGAAACACTGTTGTATTTTTTTTGCATTTTATGGTTCGGGCGATGACTTCTAAGGCCCTAACTATTCAATCCGTTGGAGCAACGCCCTAGGGTAAAGCCTAGGTTGTTCGGAAAGTAGAAATGACCGTAAGTTTCATACTGGTTGCAATTATTCGTCATATACGATGGAAAAGCTGTTGTATTTATATCGTATTTTATGCTTCTGGCGTTGACTTCTTAGGCCGTAACTAATCGGTCTGGTGGAGCAACGCCCTGGAGTGAAACCTAGGTTGCCCGTAACGTAGAATTGGCCATCACTTTCAAACTGGTTGCAATTATTGCTGTTATATGATGGAAACACTGTTGTGTTTTTTTTGCATTTTATGGTTCGGGCGTTGACTTCTAAGGCCCTAACTATTCAATCCGTTGGAGCAACGCCCTAGGGTGAAGCCTAGGTTGTTCGGAAAGTAGAAATGACCATATGTTTCATACTGGTTGCAATTATTCGTTTTATACGATGGAAAAACTGTTGTATTTATATTGTATTTTATGCTTCTGGCGTTGACTTCCAAGGCACTAACTATTCGATCTGGTGGAGCAACGCCCTAGAGTGAAGCCTAGGTTGCCCGGAACGTAGAATTGGTCATCACTTTCAAACTGGTTGCAATTATTCCTGTTATATGATGGAAACACTGTTGTATTTTTATTGCATTTTATGGCTCGGGCGTTCACTTCTAAGGTCCTAACTATTCAATCTGTTGGAGCAACGCCCTAGGGTGAAGCCTAGGTTGCCCGGAAGGTAGAATTGGCCATCACTTTCAAACTGGTTGCAATTATTCGTTTTATACGATGGAAAAACTTTTGTATTTATATTGTATTCTATGCTTCTGGCGTTGACTTCTAAGGCACTAACTATTCGATCTGGTGGAGCAACGGCCTAGAGTGAAGCCTAGGTTGCCCGGAACGTAGAATTGGTCATCACTTTCAAACTGCTGGCAATTATTCCTTTTATACGATGGAAAAGCTGTTGTATTTATATCGTATTTTATGCTTCTGGCGTTTACTTCTAAGTACCAAACTATTCGATCTGGGGGAGCAACGCCCTAGAGTGAAGCCTAGGTTGCTCGGAATGTAGAAATGACCATAACTTTCACACTGGTTGCAATTATTCGTTTTATACGATAGAAAAGCTGTTGTATTTATATTGTATTTTATGCCTCTGGTGTTGACTTCTAAGGCTGTAGCTATTAGATGTGGTGGTGCAACGCCCTAGAGTGAAGCCTAGGGTGCTCGGAACGTAGAAATGACCATTACTTTCAAACTGGTCGCAATTATTCCTGTTATATGATGGAAACACTGTTGTATTTTTTTTGCATTTTATGGTTCTGGCGTAGACTTCTAATGCCCTAACTATTCAATCTGTGGGAGCAACGCCCTATGGTGAAGCCTAGGTTGCTCGGAAAGTAGAAATGACCATAGGTTTCATACTGGTTGCAAATATTCGTTTTATACGATGGAAAAGCTGTTGTATTTATATTGTATTTTATGCTTCTGGCGTTGACTTCTAAGGCACTAACTATTCGATCTGGTGGAGCAACGCCCTAGAGTGGAGCCTAGGTTGCCCGGAACGTAGAATTGGCCATCACTTTCCAAATTGGTTGCAACTATTCCTGTTATATTATGGAAACACTGTTGTATTTTTATTGCATTTTATGGTTCGGGCGTAGACTTCTAAGCCCCTAACTATTCAATCTGTTGGAGCAACGCCCTAGGGTGAAGCCTAGGCTGCTCGGAAAGTAGAAATGACCATAAGTTTCATACTGGTTGCAATTATTCGTTTTATACGATGGAAAAGCTGTTGTATTTATATTGTATTTTATGCTTCTGGCGTTGACTTCTAAGGCACTAACTATTCGATCTGGTGGAGCAACGCCCTAGAGTGAAGCCTAGGTTGCCCGGAAGGTAGAATTGGCCATCACTTTCGAACTGGTTGCAATTATTCGTTTTATACGATGGAATAACGGTTGTATTTATATTGTATTTTATGCTTCTGGCGGTTACTTCTAAGGCACTAACTATTCGATCTGGTGGAGTAACGCCCTAGAGTGAAGCCTAGGTTGCCTGGAACGTAGAAATGACCATCACTTTCACACGGGTTGCAATTATTCCGGTTATAGGATGGAAAGACTGTTGTATTTTTATTGTATTTTATACTTCAGGCGTTGACTTCTGAGGCCGTAGCTATTCGATATCGTGGAAGAACGCCATAGAGTGAAGCCTAGGTTGCCCGGAAAGTAGAAATGACCACAACTTTTACACTGGTAGCAATTATTCGTTTTATACAATGGAAAAACTGTTCTATTTATTTTGTATTTTATGCTTCGGGCGTTAACTTCTAAGGCCCTAACTGTTTGATCTGGTGGAGCAACGCCCTAGGGTCAAGCCTAGGTTTCCCGGAACGTAGAATTGGCCATCACTTTCAAACTGGTTGCAATTATTCCTGTTATATGATGGAAACACTGTTGTATTTTTATTGCATTTTATGTTTCGGGCGTAGACTTCTAAGGCCCTAACTATTCAATCTGTTGGAGCAAGGCCCTAGGGTGAAGCCTAGGTTGCTCGGAAAGTAGAAATGACCATAAGTTTCATACTGGTTGCAATTATTCGTTTTATACGATGGAAACACTGTTGTATTTTTTTGCATTTTATGGTTCGGGCGTTGACTTCTAAGGCCCTAACTATTCAATCCGTTGGAGCAACGCCCTAGGGTGAAGCCTAGGCTGCTCGGATGGTAGAAATGACCATATGTTTCATACTGGTTGCAATTATTTGTTTCATACGATGGAAAAACTGTTGTATTTATATTGTGTTTTATGCTTCTGGCGTTGACTTCTAAGGCACTAACTATTCGATCTGGTGGAGCAACGCCCTAGAGTGAAGACTGGGTTGCCCAGAACGTAGACTTGTCCATCACTTTCAAACTGGTCGCAATTATTCCTGTTATATGATGGAAACACTGTTGTATTTTTTTTGCATTTTATGGTTCTGGCGTAGACTTCTAAGGCCCTAACTATTCAATCTGTTGGAGCAACGCCCTAGGGTGAAGCCTAGGTTGCTCGGAAAGTAGAAATGACCATAAGTTTCATACGGGTTGCAATTATTCGTTTTATACGATGGACAAACTGTTGTATTTATATTGTATTTTATGCTTCTGGCGTTTACTTCTAAGGACCTAACTATTCGATCTGGTGGAGCAACGCCCTAGAGTGGATCCTAGGTTTCTCGGAATGTGGAAATGACCATAACTTTCACACTGGTTGCAATTATTCGTTTTATACGATGGAAACGCTGTTGTATTTATATTGTATTTTATGCCTCTGGCGTTGACTTCTAAGACACTATCTATCCGATCTGGTGGAGCAACGCCCGAGAGAGAAGCCTAGGTTGCCCGGAACGTAGAATTGGCCATCACTTTCAAACTGGTTGCAATTATTGCTGTTATATGATGGAAACACTGTTGTATTTTTTTTGCATTTTATGGTTCGGGCGATGACTTCTAAGGCCCTAACTATTCAATCCGTTGGAGCAACGCCCTAGGGTAAAGCCTAGGTTGTTCGGAAAGTAGAAATGACCGTAAGTTTCATACTGGTTGCAATTATTCGTCATATACGATGGAAAAGCTGTTGTATTTATATCGTATTTTATGCTTCTGGCGTTGACTTCTTAGGCCGTAACTAATCGGTCTGGTGGAGCAACGCCCTGGAGTGAAACCTAGGTTGCGCGGAACGTAGAATTGGCCATCACTTTCAAACTGGTTGCAATTATTGCTGTTATATGATGGATACACTGTTGTGTTTTTTTTGCATTTTATGGTTCGGGCGTTGACTTCTAAGGCCCTAACTATTCAATCCGTTGGAGCAACGCCCTAGGGTGAAGCCTAGGTTGTTCGGAAAGTAGAAATGACCATATGTTTCATACTGGTTGCAATTATTCGTTTTATACGATGGAAAAACTGTTGTATTTATATTGTATTTTATGCTTCTGGCGTTGACTTCTAAGGCACTAACTATTCGATCTGGTGGAGCAACGCCCTAGAGTGAAGCCTAGGTTGCCCGGAACGTAGAATTGGTCATCACTTTCAAACTGGTTGCAATTATTCCTGTTATATGATGGAAACACTGTTGTATTTTTATTGCATTTTATGGCTCGGGCGTTCACTTCTAAGGTCCTAACTATTCAATCTGTTGGAGCAACGCCCTAGGGTGAAGCCTAGCTTGCTCGGAAAGTAGAAATGACCATAAGTTGCATACTCGTTTCAATTATTCGTTTTATACGATGGAAACACCGTTGTATTTTTATTGCATTTTATGCTTCGGGCGTTGACTTCTAAGGCCCCAACTATTCAATGTGTTGGAGCAACGCCCTAGGGTGAAGCCTAGGTTGCTCGGAAAGTAGAAATGACCATAAGTTTCATACTGGTTGCAATTATTCGTTTTATACGATGGAAAAACTGTTGTATTCATATTGTATTTCATGCTTCTGGCGTTCACTTCTAAGGCACTAACTATTCGATCTGGTGGAGCAACGCCCTAGAGTGCAGCCTAGGTTGCCCGGAAGGTAGAATTGGCCATCACTGTCAAACTGATTGCAATTATTCGTTTTATACGATGGAAAAACTGTTGTATTTATATTGTATTTTATGCTTCTGGCGTTTACTTCTAAGGCCGTAGCTTTTAGATGTGGTGGAGCAACGCCCTAGAGTGAATCCTAGGTTGCTCGGAATGTAGAAATGACCATTACATTCACAGTGGTTGCAATTATTCGTTTTATACGATGGAAAAGCTGTTGTATTTATATCGTATTTTATGCTTCTGGCGTTGACTTCTTCGGCCGTAACTATTCGGTCTGGTGGAGCAACGCCCTGGTGTGAAACTTAGGTTGCCCGGAACGTAGAATTGGCCATCACTTTCAAACTGGTTGCAATTATTGCTTTTATATGATGGAAACACTGTTGTATTTTTTTTGCATTTTATGGTTCGGGCGTTGACTTCTAAGGCCCTAACTATTCAATCCGTTGGAGCAACGCCCTAGGGTGAAGCCTAGGTTGCTCGGAAAGTAGAAATGACCATAAGTTTCATGCTGGTTGCAATTATTCGTTTTATACGATGGAAGAACTGCTGTATTTATATTGTATTTTATGCTTCTGGCGTTGACTTCTAAGGCACTAACTATTCGATCTGGTGGAGCAACGCCCTAGAGTGAAGCCTAGGTTGCCCGGAAGGTAGAATTGGCCATCACTTTCAAACTGGTTGCAATTATTCCTGTTATATGATGAAAACACTGTTGTATTTTTTTTGGATTTTATGGTTCGGGCGCTCACTTCAAAGGTCCTAACTATTCAATCTGTTGGAGCAACGCCCTAGGGTGAAGCCTAGGTTGCTCGGAAAGTAGAAATGACCATCAGTTTCATACTGGTTGCAATTATTCGTTTTATACGATGGAAGAACTGCTGTATTTATATTGTATTTTATGCTTCTGGCGTTGACTTCTAAGGCACTAACTATTCGATCTGGTGGAGCAACGCCCTAGAGTGAAGCCTAGGTTGCCCGGAAGGTAGAATTGGCCATCACTTTCAAACTGGTTGCAATTATTCCTGTTATATGATGAAAACACTGTTGTATTTTTTTTGGATTTTATGGTTCGGGCGCTCACTTCAAAGGTCCTAACTATTCAATCTGTTGGAGCAACGCCCTAGGGTGAAGCCTAGGTTGCTCGGAAAGTAGAAATGACCATCAGTTTCATACTGGTTGCAATTATTCGTTTTATACGATGGAAAAACTGTTGAATATATATTGTATTTTATGCTTCTGGCGGTGACTTCTAAGGCACTAGCAATTCGGTCTAGTGAAGCAACGCCCTAGAGTGAAGCCTAGGTTGCCCGGAAAGGAGAAATGACCATCACTTTCAAACTGGTTGCAATTAATCCTGTTATACGATGGAAACACTGTTGTATTTTTTTTGCATTTTATGATTCGGGCGTTGACTTCTAAGGCCCTAACTATTCAATCCGTTTGAGCAACGCCCTAGGGTGAAGCCTTGCTTGCTCGGAAAGTAGAACTGACCATTACCTTCACACTGTTTGCAATTATTCCTTTTATACGATGGCAAAGCTGTTGTATTTATATCGTATTTTATGCTTCTAGCGTTTGCTTCTAAGGACCTAACTATTCGATCTGGTGGAGCAACGCCCTAGAATGAAGCCTAGCTTGCTCGGAATGTAGAAATGACCATAACTTTCACACTGGTTGCAATAATTCGTTTTATACGATGGAAAAGCTGTTGTATTTATATTGTATTTTATGCCTCTGGCGTTGACTTCTAAGGCCGTAGCTATTAGATGTGGTGGAGCAACGCCCTAGAGAGACGCCTAGGGTGCTCGGAACGTAGAAATGACCATTACTTTCACACTGGTTGCAATTATTCGTTTTATACGATGGAAAAGCTGTTGTATTTATATCGTACTTTATGCTTCTGGCGTTGACTTCTTAGGCCGTAACTATTCGGTCTGGTGGAGCAGCGCCCTGGAGTGAAACCTAGGGTGCCCGAAACGTAGAAATGACCATTACTTTCACACTGGTTGCAATTATTCGTTTTATACGATGGAAAAGCTGTTGTACTTATATCGTATTTTATGCTTCTGTCGTTGACTTCTACGGCACTAACTATTCGATCTGGCGGAGCAACGCCCTCGAGTGAAACCTAGGTTGCCCGGAACGTAGAATTGGCCAGCACTTTCTAACTGGTCGAAATTATTCCTGTTATATGATGGAAACACTGTTGTATTTTTTTGCATTTTATGGTTCGGGCGTAGACTTCTAAGGCCCTATCTATTCAGTCTGTTGGAGCAACGCCCTAGGGTGAAGCCTAGGTTGCTCGGAAAGTAGAAATGAACATAAGTTTCATACTGGTTGCAATTAATCGTTTTATACGATGGAAAAGCTGTTGTATTTATATTGTATTTTATGCTTCTGGCGTTGACTTCTAAGGATCTAACTATTCGATCTGGCGGGGCAACGTCCTAGAGTGAAGCCTGGGTTGCCCGGGACGTAGAATTGGCCATAACGTTCAAACTGGTTGCAATTAATACTTTTATACGATGGAAAAGCTGTTGTATTTATATCGTATTTTATGCTTCTGGCGTTGACTTCTAAGGCTCTAACTATTCGATCTGGTGGAGAAACGCCCTAGAGGTAAGCCTAGATTGCCCGGAACGTAGAATTGGCCATCACTTTCAGACTGCTTGCAATTATTCCTGTTATATGATGGAAACACTGTTGTATTTTTTTTGCATTTTATGGTTCGGGCGTTCACTTCTAAGGTCCTAACTTTTGAATCCGTTGGAGCAACGCCCTAGGGTGAAGCCTAGCTTGCTCGGAAAGTTGAAATGACCATAAGTTTCATACTGGTTGCAATTATTCGTTTTATACGATGGAAACACTGTTGTATTTTTTTTGCATTTTATGGTTCGGGCGTTGACTTCTAAGGCCCTAACTATTCAATCCGTTGGAGCAACGCCCTAGGGTGAAGCCTAGGCTGCTCGGAAGGTAGAAATGACCATATGTTTCATACTGGTTGCAATTATTTGTTTCATACGATGGAAAAACTGTTGTATTTATATTGTGTTTTATGCTTCTGGCGTTGACTTCTAAGGCACTAACTATTCGATCTGGTGGAGCAACGCCCTAGAGTGAAGACTGGGTTGCCCGGAACGTAGAATTGTCCATCACTTTCAAACTGGTCGCAATTATTCCTGTTATACGATGGAAACACTGTTGTATTTTTTTTGCATTTTATGGTTCTGGCGTAGACTTCTAAGGCCCTAACTATTCAATCTGTGGCAGCAACGCCCTATGGTGAAGCCTAGGTTGCTCGGAAAGTAGAAATGACCATAAGTTTCATACTGGTTGCAATTATTCGTTTTATACGATGGAAAAGCTGTTGCATTTATATTGTATTTTATGCTTCTGGCGTTGACTTCTAAGGCACTAACTATTCGATCTGGTGGAGCAACGCCCTAGAGTGGAGCCTAGATTGCCCGGAAGGTAGAATTGGCCATCACTTTCAAACTGGTTGCAATTATTCGTTTTATACGATGGAAAAACTGTTGTATTTATATTGTATTTTATGCTACTGGCGTTGACTTCTTAGGCCGTAATTATTCGGTCTGGTGGAGCAACGCCCTGGAGTGAAATCTAGGTTGCCCGGAACGTAGAATTGGCCACCACTTTCAAACTGCTTGCAATTATTCCTGTTATATGATGGAAACACTGTTGTATTTTTTCTGCATTTTATGCTCCTGACGTTGACTTCTTAAGCCGTAACTATTCGGTCTGGTGGAGCAACGCCATGGAGTGAAACCTAGGTTGCCCGGAACGTAGAATTGGCCATCACTTTCAAACTGGTTGCAATTATTGCTGCTATATGATGGAAACACTGTTGTATTTTTTTTGCATTTTATGGTTCGGGCGTTGACTTCTAAGGCCCTAACTATTCAATCCGTTGGAGCAACGCCCTAGGGTGAAGCCTAGGTTGTTCGGAAAGTAGAAATGACCATCACTTTCATACTGGTTGCAATTATTCGTTTTATACGATGGAAAAGCTGTTGCATTTATATTGTATTTTATGCTTCTGGCGTTGACTTCTAAGGCCCTAGCTGTTCGATCTAGTGGAGCAACGCCCTAGAGTGAAGCCTAGGTTGCCCGGAAGGGAGAAATGACCATCACGTTCAAAGTGGTTGCAATTAATCCTTTTATACGATGGAAAAGCTGTTGTATCTATATTGTATTTTATGCTTCTGGCGTTTACTTCTAAGGACCTAACTATTCGATCTGGTGGAGCAACGCCCTAGAGTGAAGCCTAGGTTGCCCGGAAGGTAGAATTGGCCATCACTTTCAAACTGGTTGCAATTATTCGTTTTATACGATGGAAAAACTTTTGTATTTATATTGTATTTTATGCTTCTGGCGTTGACTTCTAAGGCACTAACTATTCGATCTGGTGGAGCAACGCCCTAGAGTGAAGCCTAGGTTGCCCGGAACGTAGAATTGGTCATCACTTTCAAACTGCTGGCAATTATTCCTTTTATACGATGGAAAAGCTGTTGTATTTATATCGTATTTTATGCTTCTGGCGTTTACTTCTAAGGACCAAACTATTCGATCTGGGGGAGCAACGCCCTAGAGTGAAGCCTAGGTTGCTCGGAATGTAGAAATGACCATAACTTTCACACTGGTTGCAATTATTCGTTTTATACGATAGAAAAGCTGTTGTATTTATATTGTATTTTATGCCTCTGGTGTTGACTTCTAAGGCTGTAGCTATTAGATGTGGTGGTGCAACGCCCTAGAGTGAAGCCTAGGGTGCTCGGAACGTAGAAATGACCATTACTTTCAAACTGGTCGCAATTATTCCTGTTATATGATGGAAACACTGTTGTATTTTTTTTGCATTTTATGGTTCTGGCGTAGACTTCTAATGCCCTAACTATTCAATCTGTGGGAGCAGCGCCCTATGGTGAAGCCTAGGTTGCTCGGAAAGTAGAAATGACCATAGGTTTCATACTGGTTGCAAATATTCGTTTTATACGATGGAAAAGCTGTTGTATTTATATTGTATTTTATGCTTCTGGCGTTGACTTCTAAGGCACTAACTATTCGATCTGGTGGAGCAACGCCCTAGAGTGGAGCCTAGGTTGCCCGGAACGTAGAATTGGCCATCACTTTCCAAATTGGTTGCAATTATTCCTGTTATATTATGGAAACACTGTTGTATTTTTATTGCATTTTATGGTTCGGGCGTAGACTTCTAAGCCCCTAACTATTCAATCTGTTGGAGCAACGCCCTAGGGTGAAGCCTAGGCTGCTCGGAAAGTAGAAATGACCATAAGTTTCATACTGGTTGCAATTATTCGTTTTATACGATGGAAAAGCTGTTGTATTTATATTGTATTTTATGCTTCTGGCGTTGACTTCTAAGGCACTAACTATTCGATCTGGTGGAGCAACGCCCTAGAGTGAAGCCTAGGTTGCCCGGAAGGTAGAATTGGCCATCACTTTCGAACTGGTTGCAATTATTCGTTTTATACGATGGAATAACGGTTGTATTTATATTGTATTTTATGCTTCTGGCGGTTACTTCTAAGGCACTAACTATTCGATCTGGTGGAGTAACGCCCTAGAGTGAAGCCTAGGTTGCCTGGAACGTAGAAATGACCATCACTTTCACACGGGTTGCAATTATTCCGGTTATAGGATGGAAAGACTGTTGTATTTTTATTGTATTTTATACTTCAGGCGTTGACTTCTGAGGCCGTAGCTATTCGATATGGTGGAAGAACGCCATAGAGTGAAGCCTAGGTTGCCCGGAAAGTAGAAATGACCACAACTTTTACACTGGTAGCAATTATTCGTTTTATACAATGGAAAAACTGTTCTATTTATTTTGTATTTTATGCTTCGGGCGTTAACTTCTAAGGCCCTAACTGTTTGATCTGGTGGAGCAACGCCCTAGGGTCAAGCCTAGGTTTCCCGGAACGTAGAATTGGCCATCACTTTCAAACTGGTTGCAATTATTCCTGTTATATGATGGAAACACTGTTGTATTTTTATTGCATTTTATGTTTCGGGCGTAGACTTCTAAGGCCCTAACTATTCAATCTGTTGGAGCAACGCCCTAGGGTGAAGCCTAGGTTGCTCGGAAAGTAGAAATGACCATAAGTTTCATACTGGTTGCAATTATTCGTTTTATACGATGGAAACACTGTTGTATTTTTTTGCATTTTATGGTTCGGGCGTTGACTTCTAAGGCCCTAACTATTCAATCCGTTGGAGCAACGCCCTAGGGTGAAGCCTAGGCTGCTCGGATGGTAGAAATGACCATATGTTTCATACTGGTTGCAATTATTTGTTTCATACGATGGAAAAACTGTTGTATTTATATTGTGTTTTATGCTTCTGGCGTTGACTTCTAAGGCACTAACTATTCGATCTGGTGGAGCAACGCCCTAGAGTGAAGACTGGGTTGCCCGGAACGTAGACTTGTCCATCACTTTCAAACTGGTCGCAATTATTCCTGTTATATGATGGAAACACTGTTGTATTTTTTTTGCATTTTATGGTTCTGGCGTAGACTTCTAAGGCCCTAACTATTCAATCTGTTGGAGCAACGCCCTAGGGTGAAGCCTAGGTTGCTCGGAAAGTAGAAATGACCATAAGTTTCATACGGGTTGCAATTATTCGTTTTATACGATGGACAAACTGTTGTATTTATATTGTATTTTATGCTTCTGGCGTTTACTTCTAAGGATCTAACTATTCGATCTGGCGGGGCAACGTCCTAGAGTGAAGCCTGGGTTGCCCGGGACGTAGAATTGGCCATAACGTTCAAACTGGTTGCAATTAATACTTTTATACGATGGAAAAGCTGTTGTATTTATATCGTATTTTATGCTTCTGGCGGTGACTTCTAAGGCTCTAACTATTCGATCTGGTGGAGAAACGCCCTAGAGGTAAGCCTAGATTGCCCGGAACGTAGAATTGGCCATCACTTTCAGACTGCTTGCAATTATTCCTGTTATATGATGGAAACACTGTTGTATTTTTTTTGCATTTTATGGTTCGGGCGTTCACTTCTAAGGTCCTAACTTTTGAATCCGTTGGAGCAACGCCCTAGGGTGAAGCCTAGCTTGCTCGGAAAGTTGAAATGACCATAAGTTTCATACTGGTTGCAATTATTCGTTTTATACGATGGAAACACTGTTGTATTTTTTTTGCATTTTATGGTTCGGGCGTTGACTTCTAAGGCCCTAACTATTCAATCCGTTGGAGCAACGCCCTAGGGTGAAGCCTAGGCTGCTCGGAAGGTAGAAATGACCATATGTTTCATACTGGTTGCAATTATTTGTTTCATACGATGGAAAAACTGTTGTATTTATATTGTGTTTTATGCTTCTGGCGTTGACTTCTAAGGCACTAACTATTCGATCTGGTGGAGCAACGCCCTAGAGTGAAGACTGGGTTGCCCGGAACGTAGAATTGTCCATCACTTTCAAACTGGTCGCAATTATTCCTGTTATACGATGGAAACACTGTTGTATTTTTTTTGCATTTTATGGTTCTGGCGTAGACTTCTAAGGCCCTAACTATTCAATCTGTGGCAGCAACGCCCTATGGTGAAGCCTAGGTTGCTCGGAAAGTAGAAATGACCATAAGTTTCATACTGGTTGCAATTATTCGTTTTATACGATGGAAAAGCTGTTGTATTTATATTGTATTTTATGCTTCTGGCGTTGACTTCTAAGGCACTAACTATTCGATCTGGTGGAGCAACGCCCTAGAGTGGAGCCTAGATTGCCCGGAAGGTAGAATTGGCCATCACTTTCAAACTGGTTGCAATTATTCGTTTTATACGATGGAAAAACTGTTGTATTTATATTGTATTTTATGCTACTGGCGTTGACTTCTTAGGCCGTAATTATTCGGTCTGGTGGAGCAACGCCCTGGAGTGAAATCTAGGTTGCCCGGAACGTAGAATTGGCCACCACTTTCAAACTGCTTGCAATTATTCCTGTTATATGATGGAAACACTGTTGTATTTTTTCTGCATTTTATGCTCCTGACGTTGACTTCTTAAGCCGTAACTATTCGGTCTGGTGGAGCAACGCCATGGAGTGAAACCTAGGTTGCCCGGAACGTAGAATTGGCCATCACTTTCAAACTGGTTGCAATTATTGCTGCTATATGATGGAAACACTGTTGTATTTTTTTTGCATTTTATGGTTCGGGCGTTGACTTCTAAGGCCCTAACTATTCAATCCGTTGGAGCAACGCCCTAGGGTGAAGCCTAGGTTGTTCGGAAAGTAGAAATGACCATCACTTTCATACTGGTTGCAATTATTCGTTTTATACGATGGAAAAGCTGTTGCATTTATATTGTATTTTATGCTTCTGGCGTTGACTTCTAAGGCCCTAGCTGTTCGATCTAGTGGAGCAACGCCCTAGAGTGAAGCCTAGGTTGCCCGGAAGGGAGAAATGACCATCACGTTCAAAGTGGTTGCAATTAATCCTTTTATACGATGGAAAAGCTGTTGTATCTATATTGTATTTTATGCTTCTGGCGTTTACTTCTAAGGACCTAACTATTCGATCTGGTGGAGCAACGCCCTAGAGTGAAGCCTAGGTTGCCCGGAAGGTAGAATTGGCCATCACTTTCAAACTGGTTGCAATTATTCGTTTTATACGATGGAAAAACTTTTGTATTTATATTGTATTTTATGCTTCTGGCGTTGACTTCTAAGGCACTAACTATTCGATCTGGTGGAGCAACGCCCTAGAGTGAAGCCTAGGTTGCCCGGAACGTAGAATTGGTCATCACTTTCAAACTGCTGGCAATTATTCCTTTTATACGATGGAAAAGCTGTTGTATTTATATCGTATTTTATGCTTCTGGCGTTTACTTCTAAGGACCAAACTATTCGATCTGGGGGAGCAACGCCCTAGAGTGAAGCCTAGGTTGCTCGGAATGTAGAAATGACCATAACTTTCACACTGGTTGCAATTATTCGTTTTATACGATAGAAAAGCTGTTGTATTTATATTGTATTTTATGCCTCTGGTGTTGACTTCTAAGGCTGTAGCTATTAGATGTGGTGGTGCAACGCCCTAGAGTGAAGCCTAGGGTGCTCGGAACGTAGAAATGACCATTACTTTCAAACTGGTCGCAATTATTCCTGTTATATGATGGAAACACTGTTGTATTTTTTTTGCATTTTATGGTTCTGGCGTAGACTTCTAATGCCCTAACTATTCAATCTGTGGGAGCAGCGCCCTATGGTGAAGCCTAGGTTGCTCGGAAAGTAGAAATGACCATAGGTTTCATACTGGTTGCAAATATTCGTTTTATACGATGGAAAAGCTGTTGTATTTATATTGTATTTTATGCTTCTGGCGTTGACTTCTAAGGCACTAACTATTCGATCTGGTGGAGCAACGCCCTAGAGTGGAGCCTAGGTTGCCCGGAACGTAGAACTGGCCATCACTTTCCAAATTGGTTGCAATTATTCCTGTTATATTATGGAAACACTGTTGTATTTTTATTGCATTTTATGGTTCGGGCGTAGACTTCTAAGCCCCTAACTATTCAATCTGTTGGAGCAACGCCCTAGGGTGAAGCCTAGGCTGCTCGGAAAGTAGAAATGACCATAAGTTTCATACTGGTTGCAATTATTCGTTTTATACGATGGAAAAGCTGTTGTATTTATATTGTATTTTATGCTTCTGGCGTTGACTTCTAAGGCACTAACTATTCGATCTGGTGGAGCAACGCCCTAGAGTGAAGCCTAGGTTGCCCGGAAGGTAGAATTGGCCATCACTTTCGAACTGGTTGCAATTATTCGTTTTATACGATGGAATAACGGTTGTATTTATATTGTATTTTATGCTTCTGGCGGTTACTTCTAAGGCACTAACTATTCGATCTGGTGGAGTAACGCCCTAGAGTGAAGCCTAGGTTGCCTGGAACGTAGAAATGACCATCACTTTCACACGGGTTGCAATTATTCCGGTTATAGGATGGAAAGACTGTTGTATTTTTATTGTATTTTATACTTCAGGCGTTGACTTCTGAGGCCGTAGCTATTCGATATGGTGGAAGAACGCCATAGAGTGAAGCCTAGGTTGCCCGGAAAGTAGAAATGACCACAACTTTTACACTGGTAGCAATTATTCGTTTTATACAATGGAAAAACTGTTCTATTTATTTTGTATTTTATGCTTCGGGCGTTAACTTCTAAGGCCCTAACTGTTTGATCTGGTGGAGCAACGCCCTAGGGTCAAGCCTAGGTTTCCCGGAACGTAGAATTGGCCATCACTTTCAAACTGGTTGCAATTATTCCTGTTATATGATGGAAACACTGTTGTATTTTTATTGCATTTTATGTTTCGGGCGTAGACTTCTAAGGCCCTAACTATTCAATCTGTTGGAGCAACGCCCTAGGGTGAAGCCTAGGTTGCTCGGAAAGTAGAAATGACCATAAGTTTCATACTGGTTGCAATTATTCGTTTTATACGATGGAAACACTGTTGTATTTTTTTGCATTTTATGGTTCGGGCGTTGACTTCTAAGGCCCTAACTATTCAATCCGTTGGAGCAACGCCCTAGGGTGAAGCCTAGGCTGCTCGGATGGTAGAAATGACCATATGTTTCATACTGGTTGCAATTATTTGTTTCATACGATGGAAAAACTGTTGTATTTATATTGTGTTTTATGCTTCTGGCGTTGACTTCTAAGGCACTAACTATTCGATCTGGTGGAGCAACGCCCTAGAGTGAAGACTGGGTTGCCCGGAACGTAGACTTGTCCATCACTTTCAAACTGGTCGCAATTATTCCTGTTATATGATGGAAACACTGTTGTATTTTTTTTGCATTTTATGGTTCTGGCGTAGACTTCTAAGGCCCTAACTATTCAATCTGTTGGAGCAACGCCCTAGGGTGAAGCCTAGGTTGCTCGGAAAGTAGAAATGACCATAAGTTTCATACGGGTTGCAATTATTCGTTTTATACGATGGACAAACTGTTGTATTTATATTGTATTTTATGCTTCTGGCGTTTACTTCTAAGGACCTAACTATTCGATCTGGTGGAGCAACGCCCTAGAGTGGATCCTAGGTTTCTCGGAATGTGGAAATGACCATAACTTTCACACTGGTTGCAATTATTCGTTTTATACGATGGAAACGCTGTTGTATTTATATTGTATTTTATGCCTCTGGCGTTGACTTCTAAGACACTATCTATCCGATCTGGTGGAGCAACGCCCGAGAGAGAAGCCTAGGTTGCCCGGAACGTAGAATTGGCCATCACTTTCAAACTGGTTGCAATTATTGCTGTTATCTGATGGAAACACTGTTGTATTTTTTTTGCATTTTATGGTTCGGGCGATGACTTCTAAGGCCCTAACTATTCAATCCGTTGGAGCAACGCCCTAGGGTAAAGCCTAGGTTGTTCGGAAAGTAGAAATGACCGTAAGTTTCATACTGGTTGCAATTATTCGTCATATACGATGGAAAAGCTGTTGTATTTATATCGTATTTTATGCTTCTGGCGTTGACTTCTTAGGCCGTAACTAATCGGTCTGGTGGAGCAACGCCCTGGAGTGAAACCTAGGTTGCCCGTAACGTAGAATTGGCCATCACTTTCAAACTGGTTGCAATTATTGCTGTTATATGATGGAAACACTGTTGTGTTTTTTTTGCATTTTATGGTTCGGGCGTTGACTTCTAAGGCCCTAACTATTCAATCCGTTGGAGCAACGCCCTAGGGTGAAGCCTAGGTTGTTCGGAAAGTAGAAATGACCATATGTTTCATACTGGTTGCAATTATTCGTTTTATACGATGGAAAAACTGTTGTATTTATATTGTATTTTATGCTTCTGGCGTTGACTTCCAAGGCACTAACTATTCGATCTGGTGGAGCAACGCCCTAGAGTGAAGCCTAGGTTGCCCGGAACGTAGAATTGGTCATCACTTTCAAACTGGTTGCAATTATTCCTGTTATATGATGGAAACACTGTTGTATTTTTATTGCATTTTATGGCTCGGGCGTTCACTTCTAAGGTCCTAACTATTCAATCTGTTGGAGCAACGCCCTAGGGTGAAGCCTAGGTTGCCCGGAAGGTAGAATTGGCCATCACTTTCAAACTGGTTGCAATTATTCGTTTTATACGATGGAAAAACTTTTGTATTTATATTGTATTCTATGCTTCTGGCGTTGACTTCTAAGGCACTAACTATTCGATCTGGTGGAGCAACGGCCTAGAGTGAAGCCTAGGTTGCCCGGAACGTAGAATTGGTCATCACTTTCAAACTGCTGGCAATTATTCCTTTTATACGATGGAAAAGCTGTTGTATTTATATCGTATTTTATGCTTCTGGCGTTTACTTCTAAGGACCAAACTATTCGATCTGGGGGAGCAACGCCCTAGAGTGAAGCCTAGGTTGCTCGGAATGTAGAAATGACCATAACTTTCACACTGGTTGCAATTATTCGTTTTATACGATAGAAAAGCTGTTGTATTTATATTGTATTTTATGCCTCTGGTGTTGACTTCTAAGGCTGTAGCTATTAGATGTGGTGGTGCAACGCCCTAGAGTGAAGCCTAGGGTGCTCGGAACGTAGAAATGACCATTACTTTCAAACTGGTCGCAATTATTCCTGTTATATGATGGAAACACTGTTGTATTTTTTTTGCATTTTATGGTTCTGGCGTAGACTTCTAATGCCCTAACTATTCAATCTGTGGGAGCAGCGCCCTATGGTGAAGCCTAGGTTGCTCGGAAAGTAGAAATGACCATAGGTTTCATACTGGTTGCAAATATTCGTTTTATACGATGGAAAAGCTGTTGTATTTATATTGTATTTTATGCTTCTGGCGTTGACTTCTAAGGCACTAACTATTCGATCTGGTGGAGCAACGCCCTAGAGTGGAGCCTAGGTTGCCCGGAACGTAGAATTGGCCATCACTTTCCAAATTGGTTGCAATTATTCCTGTTATATTATGGAAACACTGTTGTATTTTTATTGCATTTTATGGTTCGGGCGTAGACTTCTAAGCCCCTAACTATTCAATCTGTTGGAGCAACGCCCTAAGGTGAAGCCTAGGCTGCTCGGAAAGTAGAAATGACCATAAGTTTCATACTGGTTGCAATTATTCGTTTTATACGATGGAAAAGCTGTTGTATTTATATTGTATTTTATGCTTCTGGCGTTGACTTCTAAGGCACTAACTATTCGATCTGGTGGAGCAACGCCCTAGAGTGAAGCCTAGGTTGCCCGGAAGGTAGAATTGGCCATCACTTTCGAACTGGTTGCAATTATTCGTTTTATACGATGGAATAACGGTTGTATTTATATTGTATTTTATGCTTCTGGCGGTTACTTCTAAGGCACTAACTATTCGATCTGGTGGAGTAACGCCCTAGAGTGAAGCCTAGGTTGCCTGGAACGTAGAAATGACCATCACTTTCACACGGGTTGCAATTATTCCGGTTATAGGATGGAAAGACTGTTGTATTTTTATTGTATTTTATACTTCAGGCGTTGACTTCTGAGGCCGTAGCTATTCGATATGGTGGAAGAACGCCATAGAGTGAAGCCTAGGTTGCCCGGAAAGTAGAAATGACCACAACTTTTACACTGGTAGCAATTATTCGTTTTATACAATGGAAAAACTGTTCTATTTATTTTGTATTTTATGCTTCTGTCGTTGACTTCTACGGCACTAACTATTCGATCTGGCGGATTAACGCCCTAGAGTGAAGCCTAGGTTGCCCGGAAGGTAGAATTGGCCATCACTTTCAAACTGGTTGCAATTATTCGTTTTATACGATGGAAAAACTTTTGTATTTATATTGTATTTTATGCTTCTGGCGTTGACTTCTAAGGCACTAACTATTCGATCTGGTGGAGCAACGCCCTAGAGTGAAGCCTAGGTTGCCCGGAACGTAGAATTGGTCATCACTTTCAAACTGCTGGCAATTATTCCTTTTATACGATGGAAAAGCTGTTGTATTTATATCGTATTTTATGCTTCTGGCGTTTACTTCTAAGGACCAAACTATTCGATCTGGGGGAGCAACGCCCTAGAGTGAAGCCTAGGTTGCTCGGAATGTAGAAATGACCATAACTTTCACACTGGTTGCAATTATTCGTTTTATACGATAGAAAAGCTGTTGTATTTATATTGTATTTTATGCCTCTGGTGTTGACTTCTAAGGCTGTAGCTATTAGATGTGGTGGTGCAACGCCCTAGAGTGAAGCCTAGGGTGCTCGGAACGTAGAAATGACCATTACTTTCAAACTGGTCGCAATTATTCCTGTTATATGATGGAAACACTGTTGTATTTTTTTTGCATTTTATGGTTCTGGCGTAGACTTCTAATGCCCTAACTATTCAATCTGTGGGAGCAGCGCCCTATGGTGAAGCCTAGGTTGCTCGGAAAGTAGAAATGACCATAGGTTTCATACTGGTTGCAAATATTCGTTTTATACGATGGAAACACTGTTGTATTTTTTTGCATTTTATGGTTCGGGCGTTGACTTCTAAGGCCCTAACTATTCAATCCGTTGGAGCAACGCCCTAGGGTGAAGCCTAGGCTGCTCGGATGGTAGAAATGACCATATGTTTCATACTGGTTGCAATTATTTGTTTCATACGATGGAAAAACAGTTGTATTTATATTGTATTTTATGCTTCTGGCGTTGACTTCTAAGGCACTAACTATTCGATCTGGTTGGGCAACGCCCTAGAGTGAAGACTGGGTTGCCCGGAACGTAGACTTGTCCATCACTTTCAAACTGGTCGCAATTATTCCTGTTATATGATGGAAACACTGTTGTATTTTTTTTGCATTTTGTGGTTCTGGCGTAGACTTCTAAGGCCCTAACTATTCAATCTGTTGGAGCAACGCCCTAGGGTGAAGCCTAGGTTGCTCGGAAAGTAGAAATGACCATAAGTTTCATACGGGTTGCAATTATTCGTTTTATACGATGGACAAACTGTTGTATTTATATTGTATTTTATGCTTCTGGCGTTTACTTCTAAGGACCTAACTATTCGATCTGGTGGAGCAACGCCCTAGAGTGGATCCTAGGTTTCTCGGAATGTGGAAATGACCATAACTTTCACACTGGTTGCAATTATTCGTTTTATACGATGGAAACGCTGTTGTATTTATATTGTATTTTATGCCTCTGGCGTTGACTTCTAAGACACTATCTATCCGATCTGGTGGAGCAACGCCCGAGAGAGAAGCCTAGGTTGCCCGGAACGTAGAATTGGCCATCACTTTCAAACTGGTTGCAATTATTGCTGTTATCTGATGGAAACACTGTTGTATTTTTTTTGCATTTTATGGTTCGGGCGATGACTTCTAAGGCCCTAACTATTCAATCCGTTGGAGCAACGCCCTAGGGTAAAGCCTAGGTTGTTCGGAAAGTAGAAATGACCGTAAGTTTCATACTGGTTGCAATTATTCGTCATATACGATGGAAAAGCTGTTGTATTTATATCGTATTTTATGCTTCTGGCGTTGACTTCTTAGGCCGTAACTAATCGGTCTGGTGGAGCAACGCCCTGGAGTGAAACCTAGGTTGCCCGTAACGTAGAATTGGCCATCACTTTCAAACTGGTTGCAATTATTGCTGTTATATGATGGAAACACTGTTGTGTTTTTTTTGCATTTTATGGTTCGGGCGTTGACTTCTAAGGCCCTAACTATTCAATCCGTTGGAGCAACGCCCTAGGGTGAAGCCTAGGTTGTTCGGAAAGTAGAAATGACCATATGTTTCATACTGGTTGCAATTATTCGTTTTATACGATGGAAAAACTGTTGTATTTATATTGTATTTTATGCTTCTGGCGTTGACTTCCAAGGCACTAACTATTCGATCTGGTGGAGCAACGCCCTAGAGTGAAGCCTAGGTTGCCCGGAACGTAGAATTGGTCATCACTTTCAAACTGGTTGCAATTATTCCTGTTATATGATGGAAACACTGTTGTATTTTTATTGCATTTTATGGCTCGGGCGTTCACTTCTAAGGTCCTAACTATTCAATCTGTTGGAGCAACGCCCTAGGGTGAAGCCTAGGTTGCCCGGAAGGTAGAATTGGCCATCACTTTCAAACTGGTTGCAATTATTCGTTTTATACGATGGAAAAACTTTTGTATTTATATTGTATTCTATGCTTCTGGCGTTGACTTCTAAGGCACTAACTATTCGATCTGGTGGAGCAACGGCCTAGAGTGAAGCCTAGGTTGCCCGGAACGTAGAATTGGTCATCACTTTCAAACTGCTGGCAATTATTCCTTTTATACGATGGAAAAGCTGTTGTATTTATATCGTATTTTATGCTTCTGGCGTTTACTTCTAAGTACCAAACTATTCGATCTGGGGGAGCAACGCCCTAGAGTGAAGCCTAGGTTGCTCGGAATGTAGAAATGACCATAACTTTCACACTGGTTGCAATTATTCGTTTTATACGATAGAAAAGCTGTTGTATTTATATTGTATTTTATGCCTCTGGTGTTGACTTCTAAGGCTGTAGCTATTAGATGTGGTGGTGCAACGCCCTAGAGTGAAGCCTAGGGTGCTCGGAACGTAGAAATGACCATTACTTTCAAACTGGTCGCAATTATTCCTGTTATATGATGGAAACACTGTTGTATTTTTTTTGCATTTTATGGTTCTGGCGTAGACTTCTAATGCCCTAACTATTCAATCTGTGGGAGCAACGCCCTATGGTGAAGCCTAGGTTGCTCGGAAAGTAGAAATGACCATAGGTTTCATACTGGTTGCAAATATTCGTTTTATACGATGGAAAAGCTGTTGTATTTATATTGTATTTTATGCTTCTGGCGTTGACTTCTAAGGCACTAACTATTCGATCTGGTGGAGCAACGCCCTAGAGTGGAGCCTAGGTTGCCCGGAACGTAGAATTGGCCATCACTTTCCAAATTGGTTGCAACTATTCCTGTTATATTATGGAAACACTGTTGTATTTTTATTGCATTTTATGGTTCGGGCGTAGACTTCTAAGCCCCTAACTATTCAATCTGTTGGAGCAACGCCCTAGGGTGAAGCCTAGGCTGCTCGGAAAGTAGAAATGACCATAAGTTTCATACTGGTTGCAATTATTCGTTTTATACGATGGAAAAGCTGTTGTATTTATATTGTATTTTATGCTTCTGGCGTTGACTTCTAAGGCACTAACTATTCGATCTGGTGGAGCAACGCCCTAGAGTGAAGCCTAGGTTGCCCGGAAGGTAGAATTGGCCATCACTTTCGAACTGGTTGCAATTATTCGTTTTATACGATGGAATAACGGTTGTATTTATATTGTATTTTATGCTTCTGGCGGTTACTTCTAAGGCACTAACTATTCGATCTGGTGGAGTAACGCCCTAGAGTGAAGCCTAGGTTGCCTGGAACGTAGAAATGACCATCACTTTCACACGGGTTGCAATTATTCCGGTTATAGGATGGAAAGACTGTTGTATTTTTATTGTATTTTATACTTCAGGCGTTGACTTCTGAGGCCGTAGCTATTCGATATCGTGGAAGAACGCCATAGAGTGAAGCCTAGGTTGCCCGGAAAGTAGAAATGACCACAACTTTTACACTGGTAGCAATTATTCGTTTTATACAATGGAAAAACTGTTCTATTTATTTTGTATTTTATGCTTCGGGCGTTAACTTCTAAGGCCCTAACTGTTTGATCTGGTGGAGCAACGCCCTAGGGTCAAGCCTAGGTTTCCCGGAACGTAGAATTGGCCATCACTTTCAAACTGGTTGCAATTATTCCTGTTATATGATGGAAACACTGTTGTATTTTTATTGCATTTTATGTTTCGGGCGTAGACTTCTAAGGCCCTAACTATTCAATCTGTTGGAGCAAGGCCCTAGGGTGAAGCCTAGGTTGCTCGGAAAGTAGAAATGACCATAAGTTTCATACTGGTTGCAATTATTCGTTTTATACGATGGAAACACTGTTGTATTTTTTTGCATTTTATGGTTCGGGCGTTGACTTCTAAGGCCCTAACTATTCAATCCGTTGGAGCAACGCCCTAGGGTGAAGCCTAGGCTGCTCGGATGGTAGAAATGACCATATGTTTCATACTGGTTGCAATTATTTGTTTCATACGATGGAAAAACTGTTGTATTTATATTGTGTTTTATGCTTCTGGCGTTGACTTCTAAGGCACTAACTATTCGATCTGGTGGAGCAACGCCCTAGAGTGAAGACTGGGTTGCCCAGAACGTAGACTTGTCCATCACTTTCAAACTGGTCGCAATTATTCCTGTTATATGATGGAAACACTGTTGTATTTTTTTTGCATTTTATGGTTCTGGCGTAGACTTCTAAGGCCCTAACTATTCAATCTGTTGGAGCAACGCCCTAGGGTGAAGCCTAGGTTGCTCGGAAAGTAGAAATGACCATAAGTTTCATACGGGTTGCAATTATTCGTTTTATACGATGGACAAACTGTTGTATTTATATTGTATTTTATGCTTCTGGCGTTTACTTCTAAGGACCTAACTATTCGATCTGGTGGAGCAACGCCCTAGAGTGGATCCTAGGTTTCTCGGAATGTGGAAATGACCATAACTTTCACACTGGTTGCAATTATTCGTTTTATACGATGGAAACGCTGTTGTATTTATATTGTATTTTATGCCTCTGGCGTTGACTTCTAAGACACTATCTATCCGATCTGGTGGAGCAACGCCCGAGAGAGAAGCCTAGGTTGCCCGGAACGTAGAATTGGCCATCACTTTCAAACTGGTTGCAATTATTGCTGTTATATGATGGAAACACTGTTGTATTTTTTTTGCATTTTATGGTTCGGGCGATGACTTCTAAGGCCCTAACTATTCAATCCGTTGGAGCAACGCCCTAGGGTAAAGCCTAGGTTGTTCGGAAAGTAGAAATGACCGTAAGTTTCATACTGGTTGCAATTATTCGTCATATACGATGGAAAAGCTGTTGTATTTATATCGTATTTTATGCTTCTGGCGTTGACTTCTTAGGCCGTAACTAATCGGTCTGGTGGAGCAACGCCCTGGAGTGAAACCTAGGTTGCGCGGAACGTAGAATTGGCCATCACTTTCAAACTGGTTGCAATTATTGCTGTTATATGATGGATACACTGTTGTGTTTTTTTTGCATTTTATGGTTCGGGCGTTGACTTCTAAGGCCCTAACTATTCAATCCGTTGGAGCAACGCCCTAGGGTGAAGCCTAGGTTGTTCGGAAAGTAGAAATGACCATATGTTTCATACTGGTTGCAATTATTCGTTTTATACGATGGAAAAACTGTTGTATTTATATTGTATTTTATGCTTCTGGCGTTGACTTCTAAGGCACTAACTATTCGATCTGGTGGAGCAACGCCCTAGAGTGAAGCCTAGGTTGCCCGGAACGTAGAATTGGTCATCACTTTCAAACTGGTTGCAATTATTCCTGTTATATGATGGAAACACTGTTGTATTTTTATTGCATTTTATGGCTCGGGCGTTCACTTCTAAGGTCCTAACTATTCAATCTGTTGGAGCAACGCCCTAGGGTGAAGCCTAGCTTGCTCGGAAAGTAGAAATGACCATAAGTTGCATACTCGTTTCAATTATTCGTTTTATACGATGGAAACACCGTTGTATTTTTATTGCATTTTATGCTTCGGGCGTTGACTTCTAAGGCCCCAACTATTCAATGTGTTGGAGCAACGCCCTAGGGTGAAGCCTAGGTTGCTCGGAAAGTAGAAATGACCATAAGTTTCATACTGGTTGCAATTATTCGTTTTATACGATGGAAAAACTGTTGTATTCATATTGTATTTCATGCTTCTGGCGTTCACTTCTAAGGCACTAACTATTCGATCTGGTGGAGCAACGCCCTAGAGTGCAGCCTAGGTTGCCCGGAAGGTAGAATTGGCCATCACTGTCAAACTGATTGCAATTATTCGTTTTATACGATGGAAAAACTGTTGTATTTATATTGTATTTTATGCTTCTGGCGTTTACTTCTAAGGCCGTAGCTTTTAGATGTGGTGGAGCAACGCCCTAGAGTGAATCCTAGGTTGCTCGGAATGTAGAAATGACCATTACATTCACAGTGGTTGCAATTATTCGTTTTATACGATGGAAAAGCTGTTGTATTTATATCGTATTTTATGCTTCTGGCGTTGACTTCTTCGGCCGTAACTATTCGGTCTGGTGGAGCAACGCCCTGGTGTGAAACTTAGGTTGCCCGGAACGTAGAATTGGCCATCACTTTCAAACTGGTTGCAATTATTGCTTTTATATGATGGAAACACTGTTGTATTTTTTTTGCATTTTATGGTTCGGGCGTTGACTTCTAAGGCCCTAACTATTCAATCCGTTGGAGCAACGCCCTAGGGTGAAGCCTAGGTTGCTCGGAAAGTAGAAATGACCATAAGTTTCATGCTGGTTGCAATTATTCGTTTTATACGATGGAAGAACTGCTGTATTTATATTGTATTTTATGCTTCTGGCGTTGACTTCTAAGGCACTAACTATTCGATCTGGTGGAGCAACGCCCTAGAGTGAAGCCTAGGTTGCCCGGAAGGTAGAATTGGCCATCACTTTCAAACTGGTTGCAATTATTCCTGTTATATGATGAAAACACTGTTGTATTTTTTTTGGATTTTATGGTTCGGGCGCTCACTTCAAAGGTCCTAACTATTCAATCTGTTGGAGCAACGCCCTAGGGTGAAGCCTAGGTTGCTCGGAAAGTAGAAATGACCATCAGTTTCATACTGGTTGCAATTATTCGTTTTATACGATGGAAGAACTGCTGTATTTATATTGTATTTTATGCTTCTGGCGTTGACTTCTAAGGCACTAACTATTCGATCTGGTGGAGCAACGCCCTAGAGTGAAGCCTAGGTTGCCCGGAAGGTAGAATTGGCCATCACTTTCAAACTGGTTGCAATTATTCCTGTTATATGATGAAAACACTGTTGTATTTTTTTTGGATTTTATGGTTCGGGCGCTCACTTCAAAGGTCCTAACTATTCAATCTGTTGGAGCAACGCCCTAGGGTGAAGCCTAGGTTGCTCGGAAAGTAGAAATGACCATCAGTTTCATACTGGTTGCAATTATTCGTTTTATACGATGGAAAAACTGTTGAATATATATTGTATTTTATGCTTCTGGCGGTGACTTCTAAGGCACTAGCAATTCGGTCTAGTGAAGCAACGCCCTAGAGTGAAGCCTAGGTTGCCCGGAAAGGAGAAATGACCATCACTTTCAAACTGGTTGCAATTAATCCTGTTATACGATGGAAACACTGTTGTATTTTTTTTGCATTTTATGATTCGGGCGTTGACTTCTAAGGCCCTAACTATTCAATCCGTTTGAGCAACGCCCTAGGGTGAAGCCTTGCTTGCTCGGAAAGTAGAACTGACCATTACCTTCACACTGTTTGCAATTATTCCTTTTATACGATGGCAAAGCTGTTGTATTTATATCGTATTTTATGCTTCTAGCGTTTGCTTCTAAGGACCTAACTATTCGATCTGGTGGAGCAACGCCCTAGAATGAAGCCTAGCTTGCTCGGAATGTAGAAATGACCATAACTTTCACACTGGTTGCAATAATTCGTTTTATACGATGGAAAAGCTGTTGTATTTATATTGTATTTTATGCCTCTGGCGTTGACTTCTAAGGCCGTAGCTATTAGATGTGGTGGAGCAACGCCCTAGAGAGACGCCTAGGGTGCTCGGAACGTAGAAATGACCATTACTTTCACACTGGTTGCAATTATTCGTTTTATACGATGGAAAAGCTGTTGTATTTATATCGTACTTTATGCTTCTGGCGTTGACTTCTTAGGCCGTAACTATTCGGTCTGGTGGAGCAGCGCCCTGGAGTGAAACCTAGGGTGCCCGAAACGTAGAAATGACCATTACTTTCACACTGGTTGCAATTATTCGTTTTATACGATGGAAAAGCTGTTGTACTTATATCGTATTTTATGCTTCTGTCGTTGACTTCTACGGCACTAACTATTCGATCTGGCGGAGCAACGCCCTCGAGTGAAACCTAGGTTGCCCGGAACGTAGAATTGGCCAGCACTTTCTAACTGGTCGAAATTATTCCTGTTATATGATGGAAACACTGTTGTATTTTTTTGCATTTTATGGTTCGGGCGTAGACTTCTAAGGCCCTATCTATTCAGTCTGTTGGAGCAACGCCCTAGGGTGAAGCCTAGGTTGCTCGGAAAGTAGAAATGAACATAAGTTTCATACTGGTTGCAATTAATCGTTTTATACGATGGAAAAGCTGTTGTATTTATATTGTATTTTATGCTTCTGGCGTTGACTTCTAAGGATCTAACTATTCGATCTGGCGGGGCAACGTCCTAGAGTGAAGCCTGGGTTGCCCGGGACGTAGAATTGGCCATAACGTTCAAACTGGTTGCAATTAATACTTTTATACGATGGAAAAGCTGTTGTATTTATATCGTATTTTATGCTTCTGGCGTTGACTTCTAAGGCTCTAACTATTCGATCTGGTGGAGAAACGCCCTAGAGGTAAGCCTAGATTGCCCGGAACGTAGAATTGGCCATCACTTTCAGACTGCTTGCAATTATTCCTGTTATATGATGGAAACACTGTTGTATTTTTTTTGCATTTTATGGTTCGGGCGTTCACTTCTAAGGTCCTAACTTTTGAATCCGTTGGAGCAACGCCCTAGGGTGAAGCCTAGCTTGCTCGGAAAGTTGAAATGACCATAAGTTTCATACTGGTTGCAATTATTCGTTTTATACGATGGAAACACTGTTGTATTTTTTTTGCATTTTATGGTTCGGGCGTTGACTTCTAAGGCCCTAACTATTCAATCCGTTGGAGCAACGCCCTAGGGTGAAGCCTAGGCTGCTCGGAAGGTAGAAATGACCATATGTTTCATACTGGTTGCAATTATTTGTTTCATACGATGGAAAAACTGTTGTATTTATATTGTGTTTTATGCTTCTGGCGTTGACTTCTAAGGCACTAACTATTCGATCTGGTGGAGCAACGCCCTAGAGTGAAGACTGGGTTGCCCGGAACGTAGAATTGTCCATCACTTTCAAACTGGTCGCAATTATTCCTGTTATACGATGGAAACACTGTTGTATTTTTTTTGCATTTTATGGTTCTGGCGTAGACTTCTAAGGCCCTAACTATTCAATCTGTGGCAGCAACGCCCTATGGTGAAGCCTAGGTTGCTCGGAAAGTAGAAATGACCATAAGTTTCATACTGGTTGCAATTATTCGTTTTATACGATGGAAAAGCTGTTGCATTTATATTGTATTTTATGCTTCTGGCGTTGACTTCTAAGGCACTAACTATTCGATCTGGTGGAGCAACGCCCTAGAGTGGAGCCTAGATTGCCCGGAAGGTAGAATTGGCCATCACTTTCAAACTGGTTGCAATTATTCGTTTTATACGATGGAAAAACTGTTGTATTTATATTGTATTTTATGCTACTGGCGTTGACTTCTTAGGCCGTAATTATTCGGTCTGGTGGAGCAACGCCCTGGAGTGAAATCTAGGTTGCCCGGAACGTAGAATTGGCCACCACTTTCAAACTGCTTGCAATTATTCCTGTTATATGATGGAAACACTGTTGTATTTTTTCTGCATTTTATGCTCCTGACGTTGACTTCTTAAGCCGTAACTATTCGGTCTGGTGGAGCAACGCCATGGAGTGAAACCTAGGTTGCCCGGAACGTAGAATTGGCCATCACTTTCAAACTGGTTGCAATTATTGCTGCTATATGATGGAAACACTGTTGTATTTTTTTTGCATTTTATGGTTCGGGCGTTGACTTCTAAGGCCCTAACTATTCAATCCGTTGGAGCAACGCCCTAGGGTGAAGCCTAGGTTGTTCGGAAAGTAGAAATGACCATCACTTTCATACTGGTTGCAATTATTCGTTTTATACGATGGAAAAGCTGTTGCATTTATATTGTATTTTATGCTTCTGGCGTTGACTTCTAAGGCCCTAGCTGTTCGATCTAGTGGAGCAACGCCCTAGAGTGAAGCCTAGGTTGCCCGGAAGGGAGAAATGACCATCACGTTCAAAGTGGTTGCAATTAATCCTTTTATACGATGGAAAAGCTGTTGTATCTATATTGTATTTTATGCTTCTGGCGTTTACTTCTAAGGACCTAACTATTCGATCTGGTGGAGCAACGCCCTAGAGTGAAGCCTAGGTTGCCCGGAAGGTAGAATTGGCCATCACTTTCAAACTGGTTGCAATTATTCGTTTTATACGATGGAAAAACTTTTGTATTTATATTGTATTTTATGCTTCTGGCGTTGACTTCTAAGGCACTAACTATTCGATCTGGTGGAGCAACGCCCTAGAGTGAAGCCTAGGTTGCCCGGAACGTAGAATTGGTCATCACTTTCAAACTGCTGGCAATTATTCCTTTTATACGATGGAAAAGCTGTTGTATTTATATCGTATTTTATGCTTCTGGCGTTTACTTCTAAGGACCAAACTATTCGATCTGGGGGAGCAACGCCCTAGAGTGAAGCCTAGGTTGCTCGGAATGTAGAAATGACCATAACTTTCACACTGGTTGCAATTATTCGTTTTATACGATAGAAAAGCTGTTGTATTTATATTGTATTTTATGCCTCTGGTGTTGACTTCTAAGGCTGTAGCTATTAGATGTGGTGGTGCAACGCCCTAGAGTGAAGCCTAGGGTGCTCGGAACGTAGAAATGACCATTACTTTCAAACTGGTCGCAATTATTCCTGTTATATGATGGAAACACTGTTGTATTTTTTTTGCATTTTATGGTTCTGGCGTAGACTTCTAATGCCCTAACTATTCAATCTGTGGGAGCAGCGCCCTATGGTGAAGCCTAGGTTGCTCGGAAAGTAGAAATGACCATAGGTTTCATACTGGTTGCAAATATTCGTTTTATACGATGGAAAAGCTGTTGTATTTATATTGTATTTTATGCTTCTGGCGTTGACTTCTAAGGCACTAACTATTCGATCTGGTGGAGCAACGCCCTAGAGTGGAGCCTAGGTTGCCCGGAACGTAGAATTGGCCATCACTTTCCAAATTGGTTGCAATTATTCCTGTTATATTATGGAAACACTGTTGTATTTTTATTGCATTTTATGGTTCGGGCGTAGACTTCTAAGCCCCTAACTATTCAATCTGTTGGAGCAACGCCCTAGGGTGAAGCCTAGGCTGCTCGGAAAGTAGAAATGACCATAAGTTTCATACTGGTTGCAATTATTCGTTTTATACGATGGAAAAGCTGTTGTATTTATATTGTATTTTATGCTTCTGGCGTTGACTTCTAAGGCACTAACTATTCGATCTGGTGGAGCAACGCCCTAGAGTGAAGCCTAGGTTGCCCGGAAGGTAGAATTGGCCATCACTTTCGAACTGGTTGCAATTATTCGTTTTATACGATGGAATAACGGTTGTATTTATATTGTATTTTATGCTTCTGGCGGTTACTTCTAAGGCACTAACTATTCGATCTGGTGGAGTAACGCCCTAGAGTGAAGCCTAGGTTGCCTGGAACGTAGAAATGACCATCACTTTCACACGGGTTGCAATTATTCCGGTTATAGGATGGAAAGACTGTTGTATTTTTATTGTATTTTATACTTCAGGCGTTGACTTCTGAGGCCGTAGCTATTCGATATGGTGGAAGAACGCCATAGAGTGAAGCCTAGGTTGCCCGGAAAGTAGAAATGACCACAACTTTTACACTGGTAGCAATTATTCGTTTTATACAATGGAAAAACTGTTCTATTTATTTTGTATTTTATGCTTCGGGCGTTAACTTCTAAGGCCCTAACTGTTTGATCTGGTGGAGCAACGCCCTAGGGTCAAGCCTAGGTTTCCCGGAACGTAGAATTGGCCATCACTTTCAAACTGGTTGCAATTATTCCTGTTATATGATGGAAACACTGTTGTATTTTTATTGCATTTTATGTTTCGGGCGTAGACTTCTAAGGCCCTAACTATTCAATCTGTTGGAGCAACGCCCTAGGGTGAAGCCTAGGTTGCTCGGAAAGTAGAAATGACCATAAGTTTCATACTGGTTGCAATTATTCGTTTTATACGATGGAAACACTGTTGTATTTTTTTGCATTTTATGGTTCGGGCGTTGACTTCTAAGGCCCTAACTATTCAATCCGTTGGAGCAACGCCCTAGGGTGAAGCCTAGGCTGCTCGGATGGTAGAAATGACCATATGTTTCATACTGGTTGCAATTATTTGTTTCATACGATGGAAAAACTGTTGTATTTATATTGTGTTTTATGCTTCTGGCGTTGACTTCTAAGGCACTAACTATTCGATCTGGTGGAGCAACGCCCTAGAGTGAAGACTGGGTTGCCCGGAACGTAGACTTGTCCATCACTTTCAAACTGGTCGCAATTATTCCTGTTATATGATGGAAACACTGTTGTATTTTTTTTGCATTTTATGGTTCTGGCGTAGACTTCTAAGGCCCTAACTATTCAATCTGTTGGAGCAACGCCCTAGGGTGAAGCCTAGGTTGCTCGGAAAGTAGAAATGACCATAAGTTTCATACGGGTTGCAATTATTCGTTTTATACGATGGACAAACTGTTGTATTTATATTGTATTTTATGCTTCTGGCGTTTACTTCTAAGGATCTAACTATTCGATCTGGCGGGGCAACGTCCTAGAGTGAAGCCTGGGTTGCCCGGGACGTAGAATTGGCCATAACGTTCAAACTGGTTGCAATTAATACTTTTATACGATGGAAAAGCTGTTGTATTTATATCGTATTTTATGCTTCTGGCGGTGACTTCTAAGGCTCTAACTATTCGATCTGGTGGAGAAACGCCCTAGAGGTAAGCCTAGATTGCCCGGAACGTAGAATTGGCCATCACTTTCAGACTGCTTGCAATTATTCCTGTTATATGATGGAAACACTGTTGTATTTTTTTTGCATTTTATGGTTCGGGCGTTCACTTCTAAGGTCCTAACTTTTGAATCCGTTGGAGCAACGCCCTAGGGTGAAGCCTAGCTTGCTCGGAAAGTTGAAATGACCATAAGTTTCACACTGGTTGCAATTATTCGTTTTATACGATGGAAACACTGTTGTATTTTTTTTGCATTTTATGGTTCGGGCGTTGACTTCTAAGGCCCTAACTATTCAATCCGTTGGAGCAACGCCCTAGGGTGAAGCCTAGGCTGCTCGGAAGGTAGAAATGACCATATGTTTCATACTGGTTGCAATTATTTGTTTCATACGATGGAAAAACTGTTGTATTTATATTGTGTTTTATGCTTCTGGCGTTGACTTCTAAGGCACTAACTATTCGATCTGGTGGAGCAACGCCCTAGAGTGAAGACTGGGTTGCCCGGAACGTAGAATTGTCCATCACTTTCAAACTGGTCGCAATTATTCCTGTTATACGATGGAAACACTGTTGTATTTTTTTTGCATTTTATGGTTCTGGCGTAGACTTCTAAGGCCCTAACTATTCAATCTGTGGCAGCAACGCCCTATGGTGAAGCCTAGGTTGCTCGGAAAGTAGAAATGACCATAAGTTTCATACTGGTTGCAATTATTCGTTTTATACGATGGAAAAGCTGTTGTATTTATATTGTATTTTATGCTTCTGGCGTTGACTTCTAAGGCACTAACTATTCGATCTGGTGGAGCAACGCCCTAGAGTGGAGCCTAGATTGCCCGGAAGGTAGAATTGGCCATCACTTTCAAACTGGTTGCAATTATTCGTTTTATACGATGGAAAAACTGTTGTATTTATATTGTATTTTATGCTACTGGCGTTGACTTCTTAGGCCGTAATTATTCGGTCTGGTGGAGCAACGCCCTGGAGTGAAATCTAGGTTGCCCGGAACGTAGAATTGGCCACCACTTTCAAACTGCTTGCAATTATTCCTGTTATATGATGGAAACACTGTTGTATTTTTTCTGCATTTTATGCTCCTGACGTTGACTTCTTAAGCCGTAACTATTCGGTCTGGTGGAGCAACGCCATGGAGTGAAACCTAGGTTGCCCGGAACGTAGAATTGGCCATCACTTTCAAACTGGTTGCAATTATTGCTGCTATATGATGGAAACACTGTTGTATTTTTTTTGCATTTTATGGTTCGGGCGTTGACTTCTAAGGCCCTAACTATTCAATCCGTTGGAGCAACGCCCTAGGGTGAAGCCTAGGTTGTTCGGAAAGTAGAAATGACCATCACTTTCATACTGGTTGCAATTATTCGTTTTATACGATGGAAAAGCTGTTGCATTTATATTGTATTTTATGCTTCTGGCGTTGACTTCTAAGGCCCTAGCTGTTCGATCTAGTGGAGCAACGCCCTAGAGTGAAGCCTAGGTTGCCCGGAAGGGAGAAATGACCATCACGTTCAAAGTGGTTGCAATTAATCCTTTTATACGATGGAAAAGCTGTTGTATCTATATTGTATTTTATGCTTCTGGCGTTTACTTCTAAGGACCTAACTATTCGATCTGGTGGAGCAACGCCCTAGAGTGAAGCCTAGGTTGCCCGGAAGGTAGAATTGGCCATCACTTTCAAACTGGTTGCAATTATTCGTTTTATACGATGGAAAAACTTTTGTATTTATATTGTATTTTATGCTTCTGGCGTTGACTTCTAAGGCACTAACTATTCGATCTGGTGGAGCAACGCCCTAGAGTGAAGCCTAGGTTGCCCGGAACGTAGAATTGGTCATCACTTTCAAACTGCTGGCAATTATTCCTTTTATACGATGGAAAAGCTGTTGTATTTATATCGTATTTTATGCTTCTGGCGTTTACTTCTAAGGACCAAACTATTCGATCTGGGGGAGCAACGCCCTAGAGTGAAGCCTAGGTTGCTCGGAATGTAGAAATGACCATAACTTTCACACTGGTTGCAATTATTCGTTTTATACGATAGAAAAGCTGTTGTATTTATATTGTATTTTATGCCTCTGGTGTTGACTTCTAAGGCTGTAGCTATTAGATGTGGTGGTGCAACGCCCTAGAGTGAAGCCTAGGGTGCTCGGAACGTAGAAATGACCATTACTTTCAAACTGGTCGCAATTATTCCTGTTATATGATGGAAACACTGTTGTATTTTTTTTGCATTTTATGGTTCTGGCGTAGACTTCTAATGCCCTAACTATTCAATCTGTGGGAGCAGCGCCCTATGGTGAAGCCTAGGTTGCTCGGAAAGTAGAAATGACCATAGGTTTCATACTGGTTGCAAATATTCGTTTTATACGATGGAAAAGCTGTTGTATTTATATTGTATTTTATGCTTCTGGCGTTGACTTCTAAGGCACTAACTATTCGATCTGGTGGAGCAACGCCCTAGAGTGGAGCCTAGGTTGCCCGGAACGTAGAATTGGCCATCACTTTCCAAATTGGTTGCAATTATTCCTGTTATATTATGGAAACACTGTTGTATTTTTATTGCATTTTATGGTTCGGGCGTAGACTTCTAAGCCCCTAACTATTCAATCTGTTGGAGCAACGCCCTAGGGTGAAGCCTAGGCTGCTCGGAAAGTAGAAATGACCATAAGTTTCATACTGGTTGCAATTATTCGTTTTATACGATGGAAAAGCTGTTGTATTTATATTGTATTTTATGCTTCTGGCGTTGACTTCTAAGGCACTAACTATTCGATCTGGTGGAGCAACGCCCTAGAGTGAAGCCTAGGTTGCCCGGAAGGTAGAATTGGCCATCACTTTCGAACTGGTTGCAATTATTCGTTTTATACGATGGAATAACGGTTGTATTTATATTGTATTTTATGCTTCTGGCGGTTACTTCTAAGGCACTAACTATTCGATCTGGTGGAGTAACGCCCTAGAGTGAAGCCTAGGTTGCCTGGAACGTAGAAATGACCATCACTTTCACACGGGTTGCAATTATTCCGGTTATAGGATGGAAAGACTGTTGTATTTTTATTGTATTTTATACTTCAGGCGTTGACTTCTGAGGCCGTAGCTATTCGATATGGTGGAAGAACGCCATAGAGTGAAGCCTAGGTTGCCCGGAAAGTAGAAATGACCACAACTTTTACACTGGTAGCAATTATTCGTTTTATACAATGGAAAAACTGTTCTATTTATTTTGTATTTTATGCTTCGGGCGTTAACTTCTAAGGCCCTAACTGTTTGATCTGGTGGAGCAACGCCCTAGGGTCAAGCCTAGGTTTCCCGGAACGTAGAATTGGCCATCACTTTCAAACTGGTTGCAATTATTCCTGTTATATGATGGAAACACTGTTGTATTTTTATTGCATTTTATGTTTCGGGCGTAGACTTCTAAGGCCCTAACTATTCAATCTGTTGGAGCAACGCCCTAGGGTGAAGCCTAGGTTGCTCGGAAAGTAGAAATGACCATAAGTTTCATACTGGTTGCAATTATTCGTTTTATACGATGGAAACACTGTTGTATTTTTTTGCATTTTATGGTTCGGGCGTTGACTTCTAAGGCCCTAACTATTCAATCCGTTGGAGCAACGCCCTAGGGTGAAGCCTAGGCTGCTCGGATGGTAGAAATGACCATATGTTTCATACTGGTTGCAATTATTTGTTTCATACGATGGAAAAACTGTTGTATTTATATTGTGTTTTATGCTTCTGGCGTTGACTTCTAAGGCACTAACTATTCGATCTGGTGGAGCAACGCCCTAGAGTGAAGACTGGGTTGCCCGGAACGTAGACTTGTCCATCACTTTCAAACTGGTCGCAATTATTCCTGTTATATGATGGAAACACTGTTGTATTTTTTTTGCATTTTATGGTTCTGGCGTAGACTTCTAAGGCCCTAACTATTCAATCTGTTGGAGCAACGCCCTAGGGTGAAGCCTAGGTTGCTCGGAAAGTAGAAATGACCATAAGTTTCATACGGGTTGCAATTATTCGTTTTATACGATGGACAAACTGTTGTATTTATATTGTATTTTATGCTTCTGGCGTTTACTTCTAAGGACCTAACTATTCGATCTGGTGGAGCAACGCCCTAGAGTGGATCCTAGGTTTCTCGGAATGTGGAAATGACCATAACTTTCACACTGGTTGCAATTATTCGTTTTATACGATGGAAACGCTGTTGTATTTATATTGTATTTTATGCCTCTGGCGTTGACTTCTAAGACACTATCTATCCGATCTGGTGGAGCAACGCCCGAGAGAGAAGCCTAGGTTGCCCGGAACGTAGAATTGGCCATCACTTTCAAACTGGTTGCAATTATTGCTGTTATCTGATGGAAACACTGTTGTATTTTTTTTGCATTTTATGGTTCGGGCGATGACTTCTAAGGCCCTAACTATTCAATCCGTTGGAGCAACGCCCTAGGGTAAAGCCTAGGTTGTTCGGAAAGTAGAAATGACCGTAAGTTTCATACTGGTTGCAATTATTCGTCATATACGATGGAAAAGCTGTTGTATTTATATCGTATTTTATGCTTCTGGCGTTGACTTCTTAGGCCGTAACTAATCGGTCTGGTGGAGCAACGCCCTGGAGTGAAACCTAGGTTGCCCGTAACGTAGAATTGGCCATCACTTTCAAACTGGTTGCAATTATTGCTGTTATATGATGGAAACACTGTTGTGTTTTTTTTGCATTTTATGGTTCGGGCGTTGACTTCTAAGGCCCTAACTATTCAATCCGTTGGAGCAACGCCCTAGGGTGAAGCCTAGGTTGTTCGGAAAGTAGAAATGACCATATGTTTCATACTGGTTGCAATTATTCGTTTTATACGATGGAAAAACTGTTGTATTTATATTGTATTTTATGCTTCTGGCGTTGACTTCCAAGGCACTAACTATTCGATCTGGTGGAGCAACGCCCTAGAGTGAAGCCTAGGTTGCCCGGAACGTAGAATTGGTCATCACTTTCAAACTGGTTGCAATTATTCCTGTTATATGATGGAAACACTGTTGTATTTTTATTGCATTTTATGGCTCGGGCGTTCACTTCTAAGGTCCTAACTATTCAATCTGTTGGAGCAACGCCCTAGGGTGAAGCCTAGGTTGCCCGGAAGGTAGAATTGGCCATCACTTTCAAACTGGTTGCAATTATTCGTTTTATACGATGGAAAAACTTTTGTATTTATATTGTATTCTATGCTTCTGGCGTTGACTTCTAAGGCACTAACTATTCGATCTGGTGGAGCAACGGCCTAGAGTGAAGCCTAGGTTGCCCGGAACGTAGAATTGGTCATCACTTTCAAACTGCTGGCAATTATTCCTTTTATACGATGGAAAAGCTGTTGTATTTATATCGTATTTTATGCTTCTGGCGTTTACTTCTAAGGACCAAACTATTCGATCTGGGGGAGCAACGCCCTAGAGTGAAGCCTAGGTTGCTCGGAATGTAGAAATGACCATAACTTTCACACTGGTTGCAATTATTCGTTTTATACGATAGAAAAGCTGTTGTATTTATATTGTATTTTATGCCTCTGGTGTTGACTTCTAAGGCTGTAGCTATTAGATGTGGTGGTGCAACGCCCTAGAGTGAAGCCTAGGGTGCTCGGAACGTAGAAATGACCATTACTTTCAAACTGGTCGCAATTATTCCTGTTATATGATGGAAACACTGTTGTATTTTTTTTGCATTTTATGGTTCTGGCGTAGACTTCTAATGCCCTAACTATTCAATCTGTGGGAGCAGCGCCCTATGGTGAAGCCTAGGTTGCTCGGAAAGTAGAAATGACCATAGGTTTCATACTGGTTGCAAATATTCGTTTTATACGATGGAAAAGCTGTTGTATTTATATTGTATTTTATGCTTCTGGCGTTGACTTCTAAGGCACTAACTATTCGATCTGGTGGAGCAACGCCCTAGAGTGGAGCCTAGGTTGCCCGGAACGTAGAATTGGCCATCACTTTCCAAATTGGTTGCAATTATTCCTGTTATATTATGGAAACACTGTTGTATTTTTATTGCATTTTATGGTTCGGGCGTAGACTTCTAAGCCCCTAACTATTCAATCTGTTGGAGCAACGCCCTAAGGTGAAGCCTAGGCTGCTCGGAAAGTAGAAATGACCATAAGTTTCATACTGGTTGCAATTATTCGTTTTATACGATGGAAAAGCTGTTGTATTTATATTGTATTTTATGCTTCTGGCGTTGACTTCTAAGGCACTAACTATTCGATCTGGTGGAGCAACGCCCTAGAGTGAAGCCTAGGTTGCCCGGAAGGTAGAATTGGCCATCACTTTCGAACTGGTTGCAATTATTCGTTTTATACGATGGAATAACGGTTGTATTTATATTGTATTTTATGCTTCTGGCGGTTACTTCTAAGGCACTAACTATTCGATCTGGTGGAGTAACGCCCTAGAGTGAAGCCTAGGTTGCCTGGAACGTAGAAATGACCATCACTTTCACACGGGTTGCAATTATTCCGGTTATAGGATGGAAAGACTGTTGTATTTTTATTGTATTTTATACTTCAGGCGTTGACTTCTGAGGCCGTAGCTATTCGATATGGTGGAAGAACGCCATAGAGTGAAGCCTAGGTTGCCCGGAAAGTAGAAATGACCACAACTTTTACACTGGTAGCAATTATTCGTTTTATACAATGGAAAAACTGTTCTATTTATTTTGTATTTTATGCTTCGGGCGTTAACTTCTAAGGCCCTAACTGTTTGATCTGGTGGAGCAACGCCCTAGGGTCAAGCCTAGGTTTCCCGGAACGTAGAATTGGCCATCACTTTCAAACTGGTTGCAATTATTCCTGTTATATGATGGAAACACTGTTGTATTTTTATTGCATTTTATGTTTCGGGCGTAGACTTCTAAGGCCCTAACTATTCAATCTGTTGGAGCAACGCCCTAGGGTGAAGCCTAGGTTGCTCGGAAAGTAGAAATGACCATAAGTTTCATACTGGTTGCAATTATTCGTTTTATACGATGGAAACACTGTTGTATTTTTTTGCATTTTATGGTTCGGGCGTTGACTTCTAAGGCCCTAACTATTCAATCCGTTGGAGCAACGCCCTAGGGTGAAGCCTAGGCTGCTCGGATGGTAGAAATGACCATATGTTTCATACTGGTTGCAATTATTTGTTTCATACGATGGAAAAACTGTTGTATTTATATTGTGTTTTATGCTTCTGGCGTTGACTTCTAAGGCACTAACTATTCGATCTGGTGGAGCAACGCCCTAGAGTGAAGACTGGGTTGCCCGGAACGTAGACTTGTCCATCACTTTCAAACTGGTCGCAATTATTCCTGTTATATGATGGAAACACTGTTGTATTTTTTTTGCATTTTATGGTTCTGGCGTAGACTTCTAAGGCCCTAACTATTCAATCTGTTGGAGCAACGCCCTAGGGTGAAGCCTAGGTTGCTCGGAAAGTAGAAATGACCATAAGTTTCATACGGGTTGCAATTATTCGTTTTATACGATGGACAAACTGTTGTATTTATATTGTATTTTATGCTTCTGGCGTTTACTTCTAAGGACCTAACTATTCGATCTGGTGGAGCAACGCCCTAGAGTGGATCCTAGGTTTCTCGGAATGTGGAAATGACCATAACTTTCACACTGGTTGCAATTATTCGTTTTATACGATGGAAACGCTGTTGTATTTATATTGTATTTTATGCCTCTGGCGTTGACTTCTAAGACACTATCTATCCGATCTGGTGGAGCAACGCCCGAGAGAGAAGCCTAGGTTGCCCGGAACGTAGAATTGGCCATCACTTTCAAACTGGTTGCAATTATTGCTGTTATCTGATGGAAACACTGTTGTATTTTTTTTGCATTTTATGGTTCGGGCGATGACTTCTAAGGCCCTAACTATTCAATCCGTTGGAGCAACGCCCTAGGGTAAAGCCTAGGTTGTTCGGAAAGTAGAAATGACCGTAAGTTTCATACTGGTTGCAATTATTCGTCATATACGATGGAAAAGCTGTTGTATTTATATCGTATTTTATGCTTCTGGCGTTGACTTCTTAGGCCGTAACTAATCGGTCTGGTGGAGCAACGCCCTGGAGTGAAACCTAGGTTGCCCGGAACGTAGAATTGGCCATCACTTTCAAACTGGTTGCAATTATTGCTGTTATATGATGGAAACACTGTTGTGTTTTTTTTGCATTTTATGGTTCGGGCGTTGACTTCTAAGGCCCTAACTATTCAATCCGTTGGAGCAACGCCCTAGGGTGAAGCCTAGGTTGTTCGGAAAGTAGAAATGACCATATGTTTCATACTGGTTGCAATTATTCGTTTTATACGATGGAAAAACTGTTGTATTTATATTGTATTTTATGCTTCTGGCGTTGACTTCCAAGGCACTAACTATTCGATCTGGTGGAGCAACGCCCTAGAGTGAAGCCTAGGTTGCCCGGAACGTAGAATTGGTCATCACTTTCAAACTGGTTGCAATTATTCCTGTTATATGATGGAAACACTGTTGTATTTTTATTGCATTTTATGGCTCGGGCGTTCACTTCTAAGGTCCTAACTATTCAATCTGTTGGAGCAACGCCCTAGGGTGAAGCCTAGGTTGCCCGGAAGGTAGAATTGGCCATCACTTTCAAACTGGTTGCAATTATTCGTTTTATACGATGGAAAAACTTTTGTATTTATATTGTATTCTATGCTTCTGGCGTTGACTTCTAAGGCACTAACTATTCGATCTGGTGGAGCAACGGCCTAGAGTGAAGCCTAGGTTGCCCGGAACGTAGAATTGGTCATCACTTTCAAACTGCTGGCAATTATTCCTTTTATACGATGGAAAAGCTGTTGTATTTATATCGTATTTTATGCTTCTGGCGTTTACTTCTAAGGACCAAACTATTCGATCTGGGGGAGCAACGCCCTAGAGTGAAGCCTAGGTTGCTCGGAATGTAGAAATGACCATAACTTTCACACTGGTTGCAATTATTCGTTTTATACGATAGAAAAGCTGTTGTATTTATATTGTATTTTATGCCTCTGGTGTTGACTTCTAAGGCTGTAGCTATTAGATGTGGTGGTGCAACGCCCTAGAGTGAAGCCTAGGGTGCTCGGAACGTAGAAATGACCATTACTTTCAAACTGGTCGCAATTATTCCTGTTATATGATGGAAACACTGTTGTATTTTTTTTGCATTTTATGGTTCTGGCGTAGACTTCTAATGCCCTAACTATTCAATCTGTGGGAGCAACGCCCTATGGTGAAGCCTAGGTTGCTCGGAAAGTAGAAATGACCATAGGTTTCATACTGGTTGCAAATATTCGTTTTATACGATGGAAAAGCTGTTGTATTTATATTGTATTTTATGCTTCTGGCGTTGACTTCTAAGGCACTAACTATTCGATCTGGTGGAGCAACGCCCTAGAGTGGAGCCTAGGTTGCCCGGAACGTAGAATTGGCCATCACTTTCCAAATTGGTTGCAATTATTCCTGTTATATTATGGAAACACTGTTGTATTTTTATTGCATTTTATGGTTCGGGCGTAGACTTCTAAGCCCCTAACTATTCAATCTGTTGGAGCAACGCCCTAAGGTGAAGCCTAGGCTGCTCGGAAAGTAGAAATGACCATAAGTTTCATACTGGTTGCAATTATTCGTTTTATACGATGGAAAAGCTGTTGTATTTATATTGTATTTTATGCTTCTGGCGTTGACTTCTAAGGCACTAACTATTCGATCTGGTGGAGCAACGCCCTAGAGTGAAGCCTAGGTTGCCCGGAAGGTAGAATTGGCCATCACTTTCGAACTGGTTGCAATTATTCGTTTTATACGATGGAATAACGGTTGTATTTATATTGTATTTTATGCTTCTGGCGGTTACTTCTAAGGCACTAACTATTCGATCTGGTGGAGTAACGCCCTAGAGTGAAGCCTAGGTTGCCTGGAACGTAGAAATGACCATCACTTTCACACGGGTTGCAATTATTCCGGTTATAGGATGGAAAGACTGTTGTATTTTTATTGTATTTTATACTTCAGGCGTTGACTTCTGAGGCCGTAGCTATTCGATATGGTGGAAGAACGCCATAGAGTGAAGCCTAGGTTGCCCGGAAAGTAGAAATGACCACAACTTTTACACTGGTAGCAATTATTCGTTTTATACAATGGAAAAACTGTTCTATTTATTTTGTATTTTATGCTTCGGGCGTTAACTTCTAAGGCCCTAACTGTTTGATCTGGTGGAGCAACGCCCTAGGGTCAAGCCTAGGTTTCCCGGAACGTAGAATTGGCCATCACTTTCAAACTGGTTGCAATTATTCCTGTTATATGATGGAAACACTGTTGTATTTTTATTGCATTTTATGTTTCGGGCGTAGACTTCTAAGGCCCTAACTATTCAATCTGTTGGAGCAACGCCCTAGGGTGAAGCCTAGGTTGCTCGGAAAGTAGAAATGACCATAAGTTTCATACTGGTTGCAATTATTCGTTTTATACGATGGAAACACTGTTGTATTTTTTTGCATTTTATGGTTCGGGCGTTGACTTCTAAGGCCCTAACTATTCAATCCGTTGGAGCAACGCCCTAGGGTGAAGCCTAGGCTGCTCGGATGGTAGAAATGACCATATGTTTCATACTGGTTGCAATTATTTGTTTCATACGATGGAAAAACTGTTGTATTTATATTGTGTTTTATGCTTCTGGCGTTGACTTCTAAGGCACTAACTATTCGATCTGGTGGAGCAACGCCCTAGAGTGAAGACTGGGTTGCCCGGAACGTAGACTTGTCCATCACTTTCAAACTGGTCGCAATTATTCCTGTTATATGATGGAAACACTGTTGTATTTTTTTTGCATTTTATGGTTCTGGCGTAGACTTCTAAGGCCCTAACTATTCAATCTGTTGGAGCAACGCCCTAGGGTGAAGCCTAGGTTGCTCGGAAAGTAGAAATGACCATAAGTTTCATACGGGTTGCAATTATTCGTTTTATACGATGGACAAACTGTTGTATTTATATTGTATTTTATGCTTCTGGCGTTTACTTCTAAGGACCTAACTATTCGATCTGGTGGAGCAACGCCCTAGAGTGGATCCTAGGTTTCTCGGAATGTGGAAATGACCATAACTTTCACACTGGTTGCAATTATTCGTTTTATACGATGGAAACGCTGTTGTATTTATATTGTATTTTATGCCTCTGGCGTTGACTTCTAAGACACTATCTATCCGATCTGGTGGAGCAACGCCCGAGAGAGAAGCCTAGGTTGCCCGGAACGTAGAATTGGCCATCACTTTCAAACTGGTTGCAATTATTGCTGTTATCTGATGGAAACACTGTTGTATTTTTTTTGCATTTTATGGTTCGGGCGATGACTTCTAAGGCCCTAACTATTCAATCCGTTGGAGCAACGCCCTAGGGTAAAGCCTAGGTTGTTCGGAAAGTAGAAATGACCGTAAGTTTCATACTGGTTGCAATTATTCGTCATATACGATGGAAAAGCTGTTGTATTTATATCGTATTTTATGCTTCTGGCGTTGACTTCTTAGGCCGTAACTAATCGGTCTGGTGGAGCAACGCCCTGGAGTGAAACCTAGGTTGCCCGGAACGTAGAATTGGCCATCACTTTCAAACTGGTTGCAATTATTGCTGTTATATGATGGAAACACTGTTGTGTTTTTTTTGCATTTTATGGTTCGGGCGTTGACTTCTAAGGCCCTAACTATTCAATCCGTTGGAGCAACGCCCTAGGGTGAAGCCTAGGTTGTTCGGAAAGTAGAAATGACCATATGTTTCATACTGGTTGCAATTATTCGTTTTATACGATGGAAAAACTGTTGTATTTATATTGTATTTTATGCTTCTGGCGTTGACTTCCAAGGCACTAACTATTCGATCTGGTGGAGCAACGCCCTAGAGTGAAGCCTAGGTTGCCCGGAACGTAGAATTGGTCATCACTTTCAAACTGGTTGCAATTATTCCTGTTATATGATGGAAACACTGTTGTATTTTTATTGCATTTTATGGCTCGGGCGTTCACTTCTAAGGTCCTAACTATTCAATCTGTTGGAGCAACGCCCTAGGGTGAAGCCTAGGTTGCCCGGAAGGTAGAATTGGCCATCACTTTCAAACTGGTTGCAATTATTCGTTTTATACGATGGAAAAACTTTTGTATTTATATTGTATTCTATGCTTCTGGCGTTGACTTCTAAGGCACTAACTATTCGATCTGGTGGAGCAACGGCCTAGAGTGAAGCCTAGGTTGCCCGGAACGTAGAATTGGTCATCACTTTCAAACTGCTGGCAATTATTCCTTTTATACGATGGAAAAGCTGTTGTATTTATATCGTATTTTATGCTTCTGGCGTTTACTTCTAAGGACCAAACTATTCGATCTGGGGGAGCAACGCCCTAGAGTGAAGCCTAGGTTGCTCGGAATGTAGAAATGACCATAACTTTCACACTGGTTGCAATTATTCGTTTTATACGATAGAAAAGCTGTTGTATTTATATTGTATTTTATGCCTCTGGTGTTGACTTCTAAGGCTGTAGCTATTAGATGTGGTGGTGCAACGCCCTAGAGTGAAGCCTAGGGTGCTCGGAACGTAGAAATGACCATTACTTTCAAACTGGTCGCAATTATTCCTGTTATATGATGGAAACACTGTTGTATTTTTTTTGCATTTTATGGTTCTGGCGTAGACTTCTAATGCCCTAACTATTCAATCTGTGGGAGCAACGCCCTATGGTGAAGCCTAGGTTGCTCGGAAAGTAGAAATGACCATAGGTTTCATACTGGTTGCAAATATTCGTTTTATACGATGGAAAAGCTGTTGTATTTATATTGTATTTTATGCTTCTGGCGTTGACTTCTAAGGCACTAACTATTCGATCTGGTGGAGCAACGCCCTAGAGTGGAGCCTAGGTTGCCCGGAACGTAGAATTGGCCATCACTTTCCAAATTGGTTGCAATTATTCCTGTTATATTATGGAAACACTGTTGTATTTTTATTGCATTTTATGGTTCGGGCGTAGACTTCTAAGCCCCTAACTATTCAATCTGTTGGAGCAACGCCCTAGGGTGAAGCCTAGGCTGCTCGGAAAGTAGAAATGACCATAAGTTTCATACTGGTTGCAATTATTCGTTTTATACGATGGAAAAGCTGTTGTATTTATATTGTATTTTATGCTTCTGGCGTTGACTTCTAAGGCACTAACTATTCGATCTGGTGGAGCAACGCCCTAGAGTGAAGCCTAGGTTGCCCGGAAGGTAGAATTGGCCATCACTTTCGAACTGGTTGCAATTATTCGTTTTATACGATGGAATAACGGTTGTATTTATATTGTATTTTATGCTTCTGGCGGTTACTTCTAAGGCACTAACTATTCGATCTGGTGGAGTAACGCCCTAGAGTGAAGCCTAGGTTGCCTGGAACGTAGAAATGACCATCACTTTCACACGGGTTGCAATTATTCCGGTTATAGGATGGAAAGACTGTTGTATTTTTATTGTATTTTATACTTCAGGCGTTGACTTCTGAGGCCGTAGCTATTCGATATCGTGGAAGAACGCCATAGAGTGAAGCCTAGGTTGCCCGGAAAGTAGAAATGACCACAACTTTTACACTGGTAGCAATTATTCGTTTTATACAATGGAAAAACTGTTCTATTTATTTTGTATTTTATGCTTCGGGCGTTAACTTCTAAGGCCCTAACTGTTTGATCTGGTGGAGCAACGCCCTAGGGTCAAGCCTAGGTTTCCCGGAACGTAGAATTGGCCATCACTTTCAAACTGGTTGCAATTATTCCTGTTATATGATGGAAACACTGTTGTATTTTTATTGCATTTTATGTTTCGGGCGTAGACTTCTAAGGCCCTAACTATTCAATCTGTTGGAGCAAGGCCCTAGGGTGAAGCCTAGGTTGCTCGGAAAGTAGAAATGACCATAAGTTTCATACTGGTTGCAATTATTCGTTTTATACGATGGAAACACTGTTGTATTTTTTTGCATTTTATGGTTCGGGCGTTGACTTCTAAGGCCCTAACTATTCAATCCGTTGGAGCAACGCCCTAGGGTGAAGCCTAGGCTGCTCGGATGGTAGAAATGACCATATGTTTCATACTGGTTGCAATTATTTGTTTCATACGATGGAAAAACTGTTGTATTTATATTGTGTTTTATGCTTCTGGCGTTGACTTCTAAGGCACTAACTATTCGATCTGGTGGAGCAACGCCCTAGAGTGAAGACTGGGTTGCCCAGAACGTAGACTTGTCCATCACTTTCAAACTGGTCGCAATTATTCCTGTTATATGATGGAAACACTGTTGTATTTTTTTTGCATTTTATGGTTCTGGCGTAGACTTCTAAGGCCCTAACTATTCAATCTGTTGGAGCAACGCCCTAGGGTGAAGCCTAGGTTGCTCGGAAAGTAGAAATGACCATAAGTTTCATACGGGTTGCAATTATTCGTTTTATACGATGGACAAACTGTTGTATTTATATTGTATTTTATGCTTCTGGCGTTTACTTCTAAGGACCTAACTATTCGATCTGGTGGAGCAACGCCCTAGAGTGGATCCTAGGTTTCTCGGAATGTGGAAATGACCATAACTTTCACACTGGTTGCAATTATTCGTTTTATACGATGGAAACGCTGTTGTATTTATATTGTATTTTATGCCTCTGGCGTTGACTTCTAAGACACTATCTATCCGATCTGGTGGAGCAACGCCCGAGAGAGAAGCCTAGGTTGCCCGGAACGTAGAATTGGCCATCACTTTCAAACTGGTTGCAATTATTGCTGTTATATGATGGAAACACTGTTGTATTTTTTTTGCGTTTTATGGTTCGGGCGATGACTTCTAAGGCCCTAACTATTCAATCCGTTGGAGCAACGCCCTAGGGTAAAGCCTAGGTTGTTCGGAAAGTAGAAATGACCGTAAGTTTCATACTGGTTGCAATTATTCGTCATATACGATGGAAAAGCTGTTGTATTTATATCGTATTTTATGCTTCTGGCGTTGACTTCTTAGGCCGTAACTAATCGGTCTGGTGGAGCAACGCCCTGGAGTGAAACCTAGGTTGCCCGGAACGTAGAATTGGCCATCACTTTCAAACTGGTTGCAATTATTGCTGTTATATGATGGATACACTGTTGTGTTTTTTTTGCATTTTATGGTTCGGGCGTTGACTTCTAAGGCCCTAACTATTCAATCCGTTGGAGCAACGCCCTAGGGTGAAGCCTAGGTTGTTCGGAAAGTAGAAATGACCATATGTTTCATACTGGTTGCAATTATTCGTTTTATACGATGGAAAAACTGTTGTATTTATATTGTATTTTATGCTTCTGGCGTTGACTTCTAAGGCACTAACTATTCGATCTGGTGGAGCAACGCCCTAGAGTGAAGCCTAGGTTGCCCGGAACGTAGAATTGGTCATCACTTTCAAACTGGTTGCAATTATTCCTGTTATATGATGGAAACACTGTTGTATTTTTATTGCATTTTATGGCTCGGGCGTTCACTTCTAAGGTCCTAACTATTCAATCTGTTGGAGCAACGCCCTAGGGTGAAGCCTAGCTTGCTCGGAAAGTAGAAATGACCATAAGTTGCATACTCGTTTCAATTATTCGTTTTATACGATGGAAACACCGTTGTATTTTTATTGCATTTTATGCTTCGGGCGTTGACTTCTAAGGCCCCAACTATTCAATGTGTTGGAGCAACGCCCTAGGGTGAAGCCTAGGTTGCTCGGAAAGTAGAAATGACCATAAGTTTCATACTGGTTGCAATTATTCGTTTTATACGATGGAAAAACTGTTGTATTCATATTGTATTTCATGCTTCTGGCGTTCACTTCTAAGGCACTAACTATTCGATCTGGTGGAGCAACGCCCTAGAGTGCAGCCTAGGTTGCCCGGAAGGTAGAATTGGCCATCACTGTCAAACTGATTGCAATTATTCGTTTTATACGATGGAAAAACTGTTGTATTTATATTGTATTTTATGCTTCTGGCGTTTACTTCTAAGGCCGTAGCTTTTAGATGTGGTGGAGCAACGCCCTAGAGTGAATCCTAGGTTGCTCGGAATGTAGAAATGACCATTACATTCACAGTGGTTGCAATTATTCGTTTTATACGATGGAAAAGCTGTTGTATTTATATCGTATTTTATGCTTCTGGCGTTGACTTCTTCGGCCGTAACTATTCGGTCTGGTGGAGCAACGCCCTGGTGTGAAACTTAGGTTGCCCGGAACGTAGAATTGGCCATCACTTTCAAACTGGTTGCAATTATTGCTTTTATATGATGGAAACACTGTTGTATTTTTTTTGCATTTTATGGTTCGGGCGTTGACTTCTAAGGCCCTAACTATTCAATCCGTTGGAGCAACGCCCTAGGGTGAAGCCTAGGTTGCTCGGAAAGTAGAAATGACCATAAGTTTCATGCTGGTTGCAATTATTCGTTTTATACGATGGAAGAACTGCTGTATTTATATTGTATTTTATGCTTCTGGCGTTGACTTCTAAGGCACTAACTATTCGATCTGGTGGAGCAACGCCCTAGAGTGAAGCCTAGGTTGCCCGGAAGGTAGAATTGGCCATCACTTTCAAACTGGTTGCAATTATTCCTGTTATATGATGAAAACACTGTTGTATTTTTTTTGGATTTTATGGTTCGGGCGCTCACTTCAAAGGTCCTAACTATTCAATCTGTTGGAGCAACGCCCTAGGGTGAAGCCTAGGTTGCTCGGAAAGTAGAAATGACCATCAGTTTCATACTGGTTGCAATTATTCGTTTTATACGATGGAAGAACTGCTGTATTTATATTGTATTTTATGCTTCTGGCGTTGACTTCTAAGGCACTAACTATTCGATCTGGTGGAGCAACGCCCTAGAGTGAAGCCTAGGTTGCCCGGAAGGTAGAATTGGCCATCACTTTCAAACTGGTTGCAATTATTCCTGTTATATGATGAAAACACTGTTGTATTTTTTTTGGATTTTATGGTTCGGGCGCTCACTTCAAAGGTCCTAACTATTCAATCTGTTGGAGCAACGCCCTAGGGTGAAGCCTAGGTTGCTCGGAAAGTAGAAATGACCATCAGTTTCATACTGGTTGCAATTATTCGTTTTATACGATGGAAGAACTGCTGTATTTATATTGTATTTTATGCTTCTGGCGTTGACTTCTAAGGCACTAACTATTCGATCTGGTGGAGCAACGCCCTAGAGTGAAGCCTAGGTTGCCCGGAAGGTAGAATTGGCCATCACTTTCAAACTGGTTGCAATTATTCCTGTTATATGATGAAAACACTGTTGTATTTTTTTTGGATTTTATGGTTCGGGCGCTCACTTCAAAGGTCCTAACTATTCAATCTGTTGGAGCAACGCCCTAGGGTGAAGCCTAGGTTGCTCGGAAAGTAGAAATGACCATCAGTTTCATACTGGTTGCAATTATTCGTTTTATACGATGGAAAAACTGTTGAATATATATTGTATTTTATGCTTCTGGCGGTGACTTCTAAGGCACTAGCAATTCGGTCTAGTGAAGCAACGCCCTAGAGTGAAGCCTAGGTTGCCCGGAAAGGAGAAATGACCATCACTTTCAAACTGGTTGCAATTAATCCTGTTATACGATGGAAACACTGTTGTATTTTTTTTGCATTTTATGATTCGGGCGTTGACTTCTAAGGCCCTAACTATTCAATCCGTTTGAGCAACGCCCTAGGGTGAAGCCTTGCTTGCTCGGAAAGTAGAAATGACCATTACCTTCACACTGTTTGCAATTATTCCTTTTATACGATGGCAAAGCTGTTGTATTTATATCGTATTTTATGCTTCTAGCGTTTGCTTCTAAGGACCTAACTATTCGATCTGGTGGAGCAACGCCCTAGAATGAAGCCTAGGTTGCTCGGAATGTAGAAATGACCATAACTTTCACACTGGTTGCAATAATTCGTTTTATACGATGGAAAAGCTGTTGTATTTATATTGTATTTTATGCCTCTGGCGTTGACTTCTAAGGCACTAACTATTCGATCTGGTGGAGCAACGCCCTAGAGTGGAGCCTAGATTGCCCGGAAGGTAGAATTGGCCATCACTTTCAAACTGGTTGCAATTATTCGTTTTATACGATGGAAAAACTGTTGTATTTATATTGTATTTTATGCTACTGGCGTTGACTTCTTAGGCCGTAATTATTCGGTCTGGTGGAGCAACGCCCTGGAGTGAAATCTAGGTTGCCCGGAACGTAGAATTGGCCACCACTTTCAAACTGCTTGCAATTATTCCTGTTATATGATGGAAACACTGTTGTATTTTTTCTGCATTTTATGCTCCTGACGTTGACTTCTTAAGCCGTAACTATTCGGTCTGGTGGAGCAACGCCATGGAGTGAAACCTAGGTTGCCCGGAACGTAGAATTGGCCATCACTTTCAAACTGGTTGCAATTATTGCTGCTATATGATGGAAACACTGTTGTATTTTTTTTGCATTTTATGGTTCGGGCGTTGACTTCTAAGGCCCTAACTATTCAATCCGTTGGAGCAACGCCCTAGGGTGAAGCCTAGGTTGTTCGGAAAGTAGAAATGACCATCACTTTCATACTGGTTGCAATTATTCGTTTTATACGATGGAAAAACTGTTGCATTTATATTGTACTTTATGCTTCTGGCGTTGACTTCTAAGGCTCTAGCTGTTCGATCTAGTGGAGCAACGCCCTAGAGTGAAGCCTAGGTTGCCCGGAAGGGAGAAATGACCATCACGTTCAAAGTGGTTGCAATTAATCCTTTTATACGATGGAAAAGCTGTTGTATTTATATCGTATTTTATGCTTCTGGCGTTTACTTCTAAGGACCAAACTATTCGATCTGGGGGAGCAACGCCCTAGAGTGAAGCCTAGGTTGCTCGGAATGTAGAAATGACCATAACTTTCACACTGGTTGCAATTATTCGTTTTATACGATAGAAAAGCTGTTGTATTTATATTGTATTTTATGCCTCTGGTGTTGACTTCTAAGGCTGTAGCTATTAGATGTGGTGGTGCAACGCCCTAGAGTGAAGCCTAGGGTGCTCGGAACGTAGAAATGACCATTACTTTCAAACTGGTCGCAATTATTCCTGTTATATGATGGAAACACTGTTGTATTTTTTTTGCATTTTATGGTTCTGGCGTAGACTTCTAATGCCCTAACTATTCAATCTGTGGGAGCAACGCCCTATGGTGAAGCCTAGGTTGCTCGGAAAGTAGAAATGACCATAGGTTTCATACAGGTTGCAAATATTCGTTTTATACGATGGAAAAGCTGTTGTATTTATATTGTATTTTATGCTTCTGGCGTTGACTTCTAAGGCACTAACTATTCGATCTGGTGGAGCAACGCCCTAGAGTGGAGCCTAGGTTGCCCGGAACGTAGAATTGGCCATCACTTTCCAAATTGGTTGCAATTATTCCTGTTATATTATGGAAACACTGTTGCATTTTTATTGCATTTTATGGTTCGGGCGTAGACTTCTAAGCCCCTAACTATTCAATCTGTTGGAGCAACGCCCTAGGGTGAAGCCTAGGCTGCTCGGAAAGTAGAAATGACCATAAGTTTCATACTGGTTGCAATTATTCGTTTTATACGATGGAAAAGCTGTTGTACTTATATTGTATTTTATGCTTCTGGCGTTGACTTCTAAGGCACTAACTATTCGATCTGGTGGAGCAACGCCCTAGAGTGAAGCCTAGGTTGCCCGGAAGGTAGAATTGGCCATCACTTTCAAACTGGTTGCAATTATTCGTTTTATACGATGGAATAACGGTTGTATTTATATTGTATTTTATGCTTCTGGCGGTTACTTCTAAGGCACTAACTATTCGATCTGGTGGAGTAACGCCCTAGAGTGAAGCCTAGGTTGCCTGGAACGTAGAAATGACCATCACTTTCACACGGGTTGCAATTATTCCGGTTATAGGATGGAAAGACTGTTGTATTTTTATTGTATTTTATACTTCAGGCGTTGACTTCTGAGGCCGTAGCTATTCGATATGGTGGCAGAACGCCATAGAGTGAAGCCTAGGTTGCCCGGAAAGTAGAAATGACCACAACTTTTACACTGGTAGCAATTATTCGTTTTATACAATGGAAAAACTGTTCTATTTATTTTGTATTTTATGCTTCGGGCGTTAACTTCTAAGGCCCAAACTGTTTGATCTGGTGGAGCAACGCCCTAGGGTCAAGCCTAGGTTTCCCGGAACGTAGAATTGGCCATCACTTTCAAACTGGTTGCAATTATTCCTGTTATATGATGGAAACACTGTTGTATTTTTATTGCATTTTATGTTTCGGGCGTAGACTTCTAAGGCCCTAACTATTCAATCTGTTGGAGCAACGCCCTAGGGTGAAGCCTAGGTTGCTCGGAAAGTAGAAATGACCATAAGTTTCATACTGGTTGCAATTATTCGTTTTATACGATGGAAACACTGTTGTATTTTTTTGCATTTTATGGTTCGGGCGTTGACTTCTAAGGCCCTAACTATTCAATCCGTTGGAGCAACGCCCTAGGGTGAAGCCTAGGCTGCTCGGATGGTAGAAATGACCATATGTTTCATACTGGTTGCAATTATTTGTTTCATACGATGGAAAAACTGTTGTATTTATATTGTGTTTTATGCTTCTGGCGTTGACTTCTAAGGCACTAACTATTCGATCTGGTGGAGCAACGCCCTAGAGTGAAGACTGGGTTGCCCAGAACGTAGACTTGTCCATCACTTTCAAACTGGTCGCAATTATTCCTGTTATATGATGGAAACACTGTTGTATTTTTTTTGCATTTTATGGTTCTGGCGTAGACTTCTAAGGCCCTAACTATTCAATCTGTTGGAGCAACGCCCTAGGGTGAAGCCTAGGTTGCTCGGAAAGTAGAAATGACCATAAGTTTCATACGGGTTGCAATTATTCGTTTTATACGATGGACAAACTGTTGTATTTATATTGTATTTTATGCTTCTGGCGTTTACTTCTAAGGACCTAACTATTCGATCTGGTGGAGCAACGCCCTAGAGTGGATCCTAGGTTTCTCGGAATGTGGAAATGACCATAACTTTCACACTGGTTGCAATTATTCGTTTTATACGATGGAAACGCTGTTGTATTTATATTGTATTTTATGCCTCTGGCGTTGACTTCTAAGACACTATCTATCCGATCTGGTGGAGCAACGCCCGAGAGAGAAGCCTAGGTTGCCCGGAACGTAGAATTGGCCATCACTTTCAAACTGGTTGCAATTATTGCTGTTATATGATGGAAACACTGTTGTATTTTTTTTGCATTTTATGGTTCGGGCGATGACTTCTAAGGCCCTAACTATTCAATCCGTTGGAGCAACGCCCTAGGGTAAAGCCTAGGTTGTTCGGAAAGTAGAAATGACCGTAAGTTTCATACTGGTTGCAATTATTCGTCATATACGATGGAAAAGCTGTTGTATTTATATCGTATTTTATGCTTCTGGCGTTGACTTCTTAGGCCGTAACTAATCGGTCTGGTGGAGCAACGCCCTGGAGTGAAACCTAGGTTGCCCGGAACGTAGAATTGGCCATCACTTTCAAACTGGTTGCAATTATTGCTGTTATATGATGGATACACTGTTGTGTTTTTTTTGCATTTTATGGTTCGGGCGTTGACTTCTAAGGCCCTAACTATTCAATCCGTTGGAGCAACGCCCTAGGGTGAAGCCTAGGTTGTTCGGAAAGTAGAAATGACCATATGTTTCATACTGGTTGCAATTATTCGTTTTATACGATGGAAAAACTGTTGTATTTATATTGTATTTTATGCTTCTGGCGTTGACTTCTAAGGCACTAACTATTCGATCTGGTGGAGCAACGCCCTAGAGTGAAGCCTAGGTTGCCCGGAACGTAGAATTGGTCATCACTTTCAAACTGGTTGCAATTATTCCTGTTATATGATGGAAACACTGTTGTATTTTTATTGCATTTTATGGCTCGGGCGTTCACTTCTAAGGTCCTAACTATTCAATCTGTTGGAGCAACGCCCTAGGGTGAAGCCTAGCTTGTTCGGAAAGTAGAAATGACCATAAGTTGCATACTCGTTTCAATTATTCGTTTTATACGATGGAAACACCGTTGTATTTTTATTGCATTTTATGCTTCGGGCGTTGACTTCTAAGGCCCCAACTATTCAATGTGTTGGAGCAACGCCCTAGGGTGAAGCCTAGGTTGCTCGGAAAGTAGAAATGACCATAAGTTTCATACTGGTTGCAATTATTCGTTTTATACGATGGAAAAACTGTTGTATTCATATTGTATTTCATGCTTCTGGCGTTCACTTCTAAGGCACTAACTATTCGATCTGGTGGAGCAACGCCCTAGAGTGCAGCCTAGGTTGCCCGGAAGGTAGAATTGGCCATCACTGTCAAACTGATTGCAATTATTCGTTTTATACGATGGAAAAACTGTTGTATTTATATTGTATTTTATGCTTCTGGCGTTTACTTCTAAGGCCGTAGCTTTTAGATGTGGTGGAGCAACGCCCTAGAGTGAATCCTAGGTTGCTCGGAATGTAGAAATGACCATTACATTCACAGTGGTTGCAATTATTCGTTTTATACGATGGAAAAGCTGTTGTATTTATATCGTATTTTATGCTTCTGGCGTTGACTTCTTCGGCCGTAACTATTCGGTCTGGTGGAGCAACGCCCTGGTGTGAAACTTAGGTTGCCCGGAACGTAGAATTGGCCATCACTTTCAAACTGGTTGCAATTATTGCTTTCATATGATGGAAACACTGTTGTATTTTTTTTGCATTTTATGGTTCGGGCGTTGACTTCTAAGGCCCTAACTATTCAATCCGTTGGAGCAACGCCCTAGGGTGAAGCCTAGGTTGCTCGGAAAGTAGAAATGACCATAAGTTTCATGCTGGTTGCAATTATTCGTTTTATACGATGGAAGAACTGCTGTATTTATATTGTATTTTATGCTTCTGGCGTTGACTTCTAAGGCACTAACTATTCGATCTGGTGGAGCAACGCCCTAGAGTGAAGCCTAGGTTGCCCGGAAGGTAGAATTGGCCATCACTTTCAAACTGGTTGCAATTATTCCTGTTATATGATGAAAACACTGTTGTATTTTTTTTGGATTTTATGGTTCGGGCGCTCACTTCAAAGGTCCTAACTATTCAATCTGTTGGAGCAACGCCCTAGGGTGAAGCCTAGGTTGCTCGGAAAGTAGAAATGACCATCAGTTTCATACTGGTTGCAATTATTCGTTTTATACGATGGAAGAACTGCTGTATTTATATTGTATTTTATGCTTCTGGCGTTGACTTCTAAGGCACTAACTATTCGATCTGGTGGAGCAACGCCCTAGAGTGAAGCCTAGGTTGCCCGGAAGGTAGAATTGGCCATCACTTTCAAACTGGTTGCAATTATTCCTGTTATATGATGAAAACACTGTTGTATTTTTTTTGGATTTTATGGTTCGGGCGCTCACTTCAAAGGTCCTAACTATTCAATCTGTTGGAGCAACGCCCTAGGGTGAAGCCTAGGTTGCTCGGAAAGTAGAAATGACCATCAGTTTCATACTGGTTGCAATTATTCGTTTTATACGATGGAAAAACTGTTGAATATATATTGTATTTTATGCTTCTGGCGGTGACTTCTAAGGCACTAGCAATTCGGTCTAGTGAAGCAACGCCCTAGAGTGAAGCCTAGGTTGCCCGGAAAGGAGAAATGACCATCACTTTCAAACTGGTTGCAATTAATCCTGTTATACGATGGAAACACTGTTGTATTTTTTTTGCATTTTATGATTCGGGCGTTGACTTCTAAGGCCCTAACTATTCAATCCGTTTGAGCAACGCCCTAGGGTGAAGCCTTGCTTGCTCGGAAAGTAGAAATGACCATTACCTTCACACTGTTTGCAATTATTCCTTTTATACGATGGCAAAGCTGTTGTATTTATATCGTATTTTATGCTTCTAGCGTTTGCTTCTAAGGACCTAACTATTCGATCTGGTGGAGCAACGCCCTAGAATGAAGCCTAGGTTGCTCGGAATGTAGAAATGACCATAACTTTCACACTGGTTGCAATAATTCGTTTTATACGATGGAAAAGCTGTTGTATTTATATTGTATTTTATGCCTCTGGCGTTGACTTCTAAGGCCGTAGCTATTAGATGTGGTGGAGCAACGCCCTAGAGTGACGCCTAGGGTGCTCGGAACGTAGAAATGACCATTACTTTCACACTGGTTGCAATTATTCGTTTTATACGATGGAAAAGCTGTTGTATTTATATCGTACTTTATGCTTCTGGCGTTGACTTCTTAGGCCGTAACTATTCGGTCTGGTGGAGCAGCGCCCTGGAGTGAAACCTAGGGTGCCCGAAACGTAGAAATGACCATTACTTTCACACTGGTTGCAATTATTCGTTTTATACGATGGAAAAGCTGTTGTATTTATATCGTATTTTATGCTTCTGTCGTTGACTTCTACGGCACTAACTATTCGATCTGGCGGAGCAACGCCCTCGAGTGAAACCTAGGTTGCCCGGAACGTAGAATTGGCCAGCACTTTCTAACTGGTCGAAATTATTCCTGTTATATGATGGAAACACTGTTGTATTTTTTTGCATTTTATGGTTCGGGCGTAGACTTCTAAGGCCCTATCTATTCAGTCTGTTGGAGCAACGCCCTAGGGTGAAGCCTAGGTTGCTCGGAAAGTAGAAATGAACATAAGTTTCATACTGGTTGCAATTAATCGTTTTATACGATGGAAAAGCTGTTGTATTTATATTGTATTTTATGCTTCTGGCGTTGACTTCTAAGGATCTAACTATTCGATCTGGCGGGGCAACGTCCTAGAGTGAAGCCTGGGTTGCCCGGGACGTAGAATTGGCCATAACGTTCAAACTGGTTGCAATTAATACTTTTATACGATGGAAAAGCTGTTGTATTTATATCGTATTTTATGCTTCTGGCGTTGACTTCTAAGGCTCTAACTATTCGATCTGGTGGAGCAACGCCCTAGAGGTAAGCCTAGATTGCCCGGAACGTAGAATTGGCCATCACTTTCAGACTGCTTGCAATTATTCCTGTTATATGATGGAAACACTGTTGTATTTTTTTTGCATTTTATGGTTCGGGCGTTCACTTCTAAGGTCCTAACTTTTGAATCCGTTGGAGCAACGCCCTAGGGTGAAGCCTAGCTTGCTCGGAAAGTTGAAATGACCATAAGTTTCATACTGGTTGCAATTATTCGTTTTATACGATGGAAACACTGTTGTATTTTTTTTGCATTTTATGGTTCGGGCGTTGACTTCTAAGGCCCTAACTATTCAATCCGTTGGAGCAACGCCCTAGGGTGAAGCCTAGGCTGCTCGGAAGGTAGAAATGACCATATGTTTCATACTGGTTGCAATTATTTGTTTCATACGATGGAAAAACTGTTGTATTTATATTGTGTTTTATGCTTCTGGCGTTGACTTCTAAGGCACTAACTATTCGATCTGGTGGAGCAACGCCCTAGAGTGAAGACTGGGTTGCCCGGAACGTAGAATTGTCCATCACTTTCAAACTGGTCGCAATTATTCCTGTTATACGATGGAAACACTGTTGTATTTTTTTTGCATTTTATGGTTCTGGCGTAGACTTCTAAGGCCCTAACTATTCAATCTGTGGCAGCAACGCCCTATGGTGAAGCCTAGGTTGCTCGGAAAGTAGAAATGACCATAAGTTTCATACTGGTTGCAATTATTCGTTTTATACGATGGAAAAGCTGTTGTATTTATATTGTATTTTATGCTTCTGGCGTTGACTTCTAAGGCACTAACTATTCGATCTGGTGGAGCAACGCCCTAGAGTGGAGCCTAGATTGCCCGGAAGGTAGAATTGGCCATCACTTTCAAACTGGTTGCAATTATTCGTTTTATACGATGGAAAAACTGTTGTATTTATATTGTATTTTATGCTACTGGCGTTGACTTCTTAGGCCGTAATTATTCGGTCTGGTGGAGCAACGCCCTGGAGTGAAATCTAGGTTGCCCGGAACGTAGAATTGGCCACCACTTTCAAACTGCTTGCAATTATTCCTGTTATATGATGGAAACACTGTTGTATTTTTTCTGCATTTTATGCTCCTGACGTTGACTTCTTAAGCCGTAACTATTCGGTCTGGTGGAGCAACGCCATGGAGTGAAACCTAGGTTGCCCGGAACGTAGAATTGGCCATCACTTTCAAACTGGTTGCAATTATTGCTGCTATATGATGGAAACACTGTTGTATTTTTTTTGCATTTTATGGTTCGGGCGTTGACTTCTAAGGCCCTAACTATTCAATCCGTTGGAGCAACGCCCTAGGGTGAAGCCTAGGTTGTTCGGAAAGTAGAAATGACCATCACTTTCAGACTGGTTGCAATTATTCGTTTTATACGATGGAAAAACTGTTGCATTTATATTGTACTTTATGCTTCTGGCGTTGACTTCTAAGGCTCTAGCTGTTCGATCTAGTGGAGCAACGCCCTAGAGTGAAGCCTAGGTTGCCCGGAAGGGAGAAATGACCATCACGTTCAAAGTGGTTGCAATTAATCCTTTTATACGATGGAAAAGCTGTTGTATTTATATCGTATTTTATGCTTCTGGCGTTTACTTCTAAGGACCAAACTATTCGATCTGGGGGAGCAACGCCCTAGAGTGAAGCCTAGGTTGCTCGGAATGTAGAAATGACCATAACTTTCACACTGGTTGCAATTATTCGTTTTATACGATAGAAAAGCTGTTGTATTTATATTGTATTTTATGCCTCTGGTGTTGACTTCTAAGGCTGTAGCTATTAGATGTGGTGGTGCAACGCCCTAGAGTGAAGCCTAGGGTGCTCGGAACGTAGAAATGACCATTACTTTCAAACTGGTCGCAATTATTCCTGTTATATGATGGAAACACTGTTGTATTTTTTTTGCATTTTATGGTTCTGGCGTAGACTTCTAATGCCCTAACTATTCAATCTGTGGGAGCAACGCCCTATGGTGAAGCCTAGGTTGCTCGGAAAGTAGAAATGACCATAGGTTTCATACAGGTTGCAAATATTCGTTTTATACGATGGAAAAGCTGTTGTATTTATATTGTATTTTATGCTTCTGGCGTTGACTTCTAAGGCACTAACTATTCGATCTGGTGGAGCAACGCCCTAGAGTGGAGCCTAGGTTGCCCGGAACGTAGAATTGGCCATCACTTTCCAAATTGGTTGCAATTATTCCTGTTATATTATGGAAACACTGTTGCATTTTTATTGCATTTTATGGTTCGGGCGTAGACTTCTAAGCCCCTAACTATTCAATCTGTTGGAGCAACGCCCTAGGGTGAAGCCTAGGCTGCTCGGAAAGTAGAAATGACCATAAGTTTCATACTGGTTGCAATTATTCGTTTTATACGATGGAAAAGCTGTTGTACTTATATTGTATTTTATGCTTCTGGCGTTGACTTCTAAGGCACTAACTATTCGATCTGGTGGAGCAACGCCCTAGAGTGAAGCCTAGGTTGCCCGGAAGGTAGAATTGGCCATCACTTTCAAACTGGTTGCAATTATTCGTTTTATACGATGGAATAACGGTTGTATTTATATTGTATTTTATGCTTCTGGCGGTTACTTCTAAGGCACTAACTATTCGATCTGGTGGAGTAACGCCCTAGAGTGAAGCCTAGGTTGCCTGGAACGTAGAAATGACCATCACTTTCACACGGGTTGCAATTATTCCGGTTATAGGATGGAAAGACTGTTGTATTTTTATTGTATTTTATACTTCAGGCGTTGACTTCTGAGGCCGTAGCTATTCGATATGGTGGCAGAACGCCATAGAGTGAAGCCTAGGTTGCCCGGAAAGTAGAAATGACCACAACTTTTACACTGGTAGCAATTATTCGTTTTATACAATGGAAAAACTGTTCTATTTATTTTGTATTTTATGCTTCGGGCGTTAACTTCTAAGGCCCAAACTGTTTGATCTGGTGGAGCAACGCCCTAGGGTCAAGCCTAGGTTTCCCGGAACGTAGAATTGGCCATCACTTTCAAACTGGTTGCAATTATTCCTGTTATATGATGGAAACACTGTTGTATTTTTATTGCATTTTATGTTTCGGGCGTAGACTTCTAAGGCCCTAACTATTCAATCTGTTGGAGCAACGCCCTAGGGTGAAGCCTAGGTTGCTCGGAAAGTAGAAATGACCATAAGTTTCATACTGGTTGCAATTATTCGTTTTATACGATGGAAACACTGTTGTATTTTTTTGCATTTTATGGTTCGGGCGTTGACTTCTAAGGCCCTAACTATTCAATCCGTTGGAGCAACGCCCTAGGGTGAAGCCTAGGCTGCTCGGATGGTAGAAATGACCATATGTTTCATACTGGTTGCAATTATTTGTTTCATACGATGGAAAAACTGTTGTATTTATATTGTGTTTTATGCTTCTGGCGTTGACTTCTAAGGCACTAACTATTCGATCTGGTGGAGCAACGCCCTAGAGTGAAGACTGGGTTGCCCGGAACGTAGACTTGTCCATCACTTTCAAACTGGTCGCAATTATTCCTGTTATATGATGGAAACACTGTTGTATTTTTTTTGCATTTTATGGTTCTGGCTTAGACTTCTAAGGCCCTAACTATTCAATCTGTTGGAGCAACGCCCTAGGGTGAAGCCTAGGTTGCTCGGAAAGTAGAAATGACCATAAGTTTCATACGGGTTGCAATTATTCGTTTTATACGATGGACAAACTGTTGTATTTATATTGTATTTTATGCTTCTGGCGTTGACTTCTAAGGCACTAACTATTCGATCTGGTGGAGCAACGCAATAGAGTGACGCCTAGGTTGCCCGGAACGTAGAATTGGCCATCAATTTCAAACTGGTTGCAATTATACCTGTTTTATGGTGGAAACACTGCTGTATTTTTTTTGCATTTTATGGTTCGGGCGTTGACTTCTAAGGCCCTAACTATTCAATCTGTTGGAGCAACGCCCTAGGGTGAAGCCTAGGTTGCTCGGAAAGTAGAAATGACCATCAGTTTCATACTGGTTGCAATTATTCGTATTATACGATGGAAAAGCTGTTGTACTTATATTGTATTTTATGCTTTTGGCGTTGACTTCTAAGGCACTAGCTATTCGATCTAGTGGAGCAACGCCCTAGGGTGAAGCCTAGGTTGCCCGGAAAGGAGAAATGACCATCACTTTCAAACTGGTGGCAATTAATCCTGTTATACGGTGGAAAAACTGTTGTATTTTTATTGCATTTTATGCTTCTGGCGTTCACTTCTTAGGCCCTAACTATTCGATCTGGTGGAACAACGGCCTAGGGTCAAGCCTAGCTTGCCCGGAACGTAGAAATGACCATTACTTTCACACTGATTGCAAGTATTCCTTTTATACGATGGAAAAGCTGTTGTATTTATATCGTATTTAATGCTTCTGGCGTTTACTTCTAAGGACTTAACTATTCGATCTGGTGGAGCAACGCCCTAGAGTGAAGCCTAGGTTGCTCGGAAAGTAGAAATGACCATCAGTTTCATACTGGTTGCAATTATTCGTTTTATACGATGGAAAAACTGTTGTATTTATATTGTATTTTATGCTACTGGCGTTGACTTCTTAGGCCGTAATTATTCGGTCTGGTGGAGCAACGCCCTGGAGTGAAATCTAGGTTGCCCGGAACGTAGAATTGGCCACCACTTTCAAACTGCTTGCAATTATTCCTGTTATATGATGGAAACACTGTTGTATTTTTTTTGCATTTTATGCTTCTGGCGTTGACTTCTTAAGCCGTAACTATTCTGTCTGGTGGAGCAACGCCATGGAGTGAAACCTAGGTTGCCGGAACGTAGAATTTGCCATCACTTTCAAACTGGTTGCAGTTATTCCTGATATATGATGGAAACACTGTTGTATTTTTTTTGCATTTTATGCTTCGGGCGTTGGCTTCTAAGGCCCTAACTATTCAATCCGTTGGAGCAACGCCCTAGGGTGAAGCCTAGGTTGTTCGGAAAGTAGAAATGACCATATGTTTCATACTGGTTGCAATTATTCGTTTTCTACGATGGAAAAACTGTTGTATTTATATTGTATTTTATGCTTCTGGCGTTGACTTCTAAGGCACTAACTATTCGATATGGTGGAGCAACGCCCTAGAGTGAAGCCTAGGTTGCCCGGAACGTAGAATTGGTCATCACTTTCAAACTGGTTGCAATTATTCCTGTTATATGATGGAAACACTGTTGTATTTTTATTGCATTTTATGGCTCGGGCGTTCACTTCTAAGGTCCTAACTATTCAATCTGTTGGAGCAACGCCCTAGGGTGAAGCCTAGCTTGCTCGGAAAGTAGAAATGACCATAAGTTGCATACTCGTTTCAATTATTCGTTTTATACGATGGAAACACCGTTGTATTTTTATTGCATTTTATGCTTCGGGCGTTGACTTCTAAGGCCCCAACTATTCAATGTGTTGGAGCAACGCCCTAGGGTGAAGCCTAGGTTGCTCGGAAAGTAGAAATGACCATAAGTTTCATACTGGTTGCAATTGTTCGTTTTATACGATGGAAAAACTGTTGTATTCATATTGTATTTCATGCTTCTGGCGTTCACTTCTAAGGCACTAACTATTCGATCTGGTGGAGCAACGCCCTAGAGTGCAGCCTAGGTTGCCCGGAAGGTAGAATTGGCCATCACTTTCAAACTGGTTGCAATTATTCGTTTTATACGATGGAAAAACTGTTGTATTTATAATGTATTTTATGCTTCTGGCGTTTACTTCTAAGGCCGTAGCTTTTAGATGTGGTGGAGCAACGGCCTAGAATGAATCTTAGGTTGCTCGGAATGTAGAAATGACCATAACTTTCACACCGTTTGCAATTATTCGTTTTATACGATGCAAACGCTGTTGTATTTATATCGTATTTTATGCTTCTGGCGTTTAGTTCTAAGGACCTAAATATTCGATCGGGTGGAGCAACGCCTTAGAGAGGATCCTAGGTTGTTCGGAATGTAGAAATGACCATAACTTTCACACTGGTTGCAATTATTCGTTTTATACGATGGAAACGCTGTTGTATTTATATTGTACTTTATGCCTCTGGCGTTGACTTCTAAGGCCGTAATTATTCGGTCTGGTGGAGCAACGCCCTGGAGTGAAATCTAGGTTGCCCGTAACGTAGAATTGCCCATCACTTTCAAACTGGTTGCAATTATTCCTGTTATATGATGGAAACACTGTTGTATTTTTTTTGCATTTTATGCTTCTGGCGTTCACTTCTTAGGCCCTAACTATTCGATCTGGTGGAACAACGGCCTAGGGTGAAGCCTAGCTTGCCCGGAACGTAGAAATGACCATTACTTTCACACTGTTTGCAAGTATTCCTTTTATACGATGGAAAAGCTGTTGTATTTATATCGTATTTAATGCTTCTGGCGTTTACTTCTAAGGACTTAACTATTCGATCTGGTGGAGCAACGCCCTAGAGTGAAGCCTAGGTTGCTCGGAAAGTAGAAATGACCATCAGTTTCATACTGGTTGCAATTATTCGTTTTATACGATGGAAAAGCTGTTGTACTTATATTGTATTTTATGCTTTTGGCGTTGACTTCTAAGGCACTAGCTATTCGATCTAGTGGAGCAACGCCCTAGAGTGAAGCCTAGGTTGCCCGGAAAGGAGAAATGACCATCACTTTCAAACTGGTTGCAATTAATCCTGTTATACGGTGGAAAAACTGTTGTATTTTTATTGCATTTTATGCTTCTGGCGTTCACTTCTTAGGCCCTAACTATTCGATCTGGTGGAACAACGGCCTAGGGTGAAGCCTAGCTTGCCCGGAACGTAGAAATGACCATTACTTTCACACTGTTTGCAAGTATTCCTTTTATACGATGGAAAAGCTGTTGTATTTATATCGTATTTAATGCTTCTGGCGTTTACTTCTAAGGACTTAGCTATTCGATCTGGTGGAGCAACGCCCTAGAGTGAAGCCTAGGTTGCTCGGAATGTAGAAATGACCATAACTTTCACACTGGTTACAATTATTCGTTTTATACGATGGAAAAGCTGTTGTATTGATATCGTATTTTATGCTTCTGGCGTTCACTTCTTAGGCCGTAACTATTCGGTCTGGTGGAGCAACGCCCTGGAGTGAAACCTAGGTTGCCCGGAACGTAGAATTGGCCATCACTTTCAAACTGGTTGCAATTATTCCTGTTATATGATGGAAACACTGTTGTATTTTTTTTGCATTTTATGGTTCGGGCGTTGACTTCTAAGGCTCTAACTATTCAATCCTTTGGAGCAACGCCCTAGGGTGAAGCCTAGGTTGCTCGGAAAGTAGAAATGACCATAAGTTTCATACTGGTTGGAATTATTCGTTTTATACGATGGAAAAGCTGTTGCATTTATATTGTATTTTCTGCCTCTGGCGTTGACTTCTAAGGCCGTAGCTATTAGATGTGGTGGAGCTACGCCCTAGAGAGACGCCTAGGGTGCTCGGAACGTAGAAATGACCTTTACTTTCACACTGGTTGCAATTATTCGTTATATACGATTTAAAAGCTGTTGTATTTATATCGTATTTTATGCTTCTGGCGTTGACTTCTTAGGCCGTAACTATTCGGTCTGGTGGAGCAACGCCCTGTAGTGAAACCTAGGTTGCCCGGAACGTAGAATTGGCCATCACTTTCAAACTGGTTGCAATTATTCCTGTTATATGATGGAAACACTGTTGTATTTTTTTAGCATTTTATGGCTCGGGCGTTGACTTCTAAGGCCCTAACTATTCAATCTGTTGGAGCAACGCCCTAGGGTGAAGCCTAGGTTGCTCGGAAAGTAGAAATGACCATAAGTTTCATACGGGTTGCAATTATTCGTTTTATACGATGGACAAACTGTTGTATTTATATTGTATTTTATGCTTCTGGCGTTCACTTCTAAGGACCTAACTATTCGATCTGGTGGAGCAACGCCCTAGAGTGGATCCTAGGTTTCTCGGAATGTGGAAATGACCATAACTTTCACACTGGTTGCAATTATTCGTTTTATACGATGGAAAAACTGTTGTATATATATTGTATTTTATGCTTCTGGCGTTGACTTCTAAGGCACTAACTATTCGATCTGGTGGAGCAACGCCCTAGAGTGAAGCCTAGGTTGCCCGGAACGTAGAATTGGTCATCACTTTCAAACTGGTTGCAATTATTCCTGTTATATGATGGAAACACTGTTGAATTTTTATTGCATTTTATGGTTCGGGCGTTCACTTCTAAGGTCCTAACTATTCAATCTGTTGGAGCAACGCCCTAGGATGAAGCCTAGCTTGCTCGGAAAGTAGAAATGACCATAAGTTTCATACTCGTTTCAATTATTCGTTTTATACGATGGAAACACCGTTGTATTTTTATTGCATTTTATGCTTCGGGCGTTGACTTCTAAGGCCCCAACTATTCAATCTGTTGGAGCAACGCCCTAGGGTGAAGCCTAGGTTGCTCGGAAAGTAGAAATGACCATAAGTTTCATACTGGTTGCAATTATTCGTTTTATACGATGGAAAAACTGTTGTATTCATATTGTATTTCATGCTTCTGGCGTTCACTCTAAGGCACTAACTATTCGATCTGGTGGAGCAACGCCCTAGAGTTAAGCCTTGGTTGCCCGGAACGTAGAATTGGCCATCACTTTCAAACTGGTTGCAATTATTCCTGTTATATGATGGAAGCACTGTTGTATTTTTATTGCATTTTATGGTTCGGGCGTTCACTTCTAAGGTCCTAACTATTCAGTCTGTTGGAGCAACGCCCTAGGGTGAAGCCTAGCTTGCACGGAAAGTAGAAATGACCATAAGTTTCATACTCGTTTCAATTATTCGTTTTATACGATGGAAACACCGTTGTATTTTTATTGCATTTTATGCTTCGGGCGTTGACTTCTAAGGCCCCAACTATTCAATGTGTTGGAGCAACGCCCTAGGGTGAAGCCTAGGTTGCTCGGAAAGTAGAAATGACCATAAGTTTCATACTGGTTGCAATTATTCGTTTTATACGATGGAAAAACTGTTGTATTCATATTGTATTTCATGCTTCTGGCGTTCACTTCTAAGGCACTAACTATTCGATCTGGTGGAGCAACGCCCTAGAGTGAAGCCTAGGTTGCCCGGAAGGTAGAATCAGCCATCACTTTCAAACTTGTTGCAATTATTCGTTTTATACGATGGAAAAACTGTTGTATTTATATTGTATTTTATGCTTCTGGCGTTTACTTCTAAGGCCGTAGCTTTTAGATGTGGTGGAGCAACGCCCTAGAGTGAATCCCAGGTTGCTCGGAATGTAGAAATGACCATAACTTTCACACCGTTTGCAATTATTCGTTTTATACGATGCAAACGCTGTTGTATTTATATCGTATTTTATGCTTCTGGCGTTTAGTTCTAAGGACCTAAATATTCGATCTGGTGGAGCAACGCCTTAGAGTGGATCCTAGGTTTCTCGGAATGTAGAAATGACCATAACTTTCACACTGGTTGCAATTATTCGTTTTATACGATGGAAACGCTGTTGTATTTATATTGTACTTTATGCCTCTGGCGTTGACTTCTAAGGCCGTAGCTATTAGATGTGGTGGAGCAACGCCCTAGAGTGACGCCTAGGGTGCTCGGAACGTAGAAATGACCATTACTTTCACACTGGTTGCAATTATTCGCTTTATACGATGGAAAAGCTGTTGTATTTATATCGTATTTTATGCTTCTGGCGTTGACTTCTTAGGCCGTAATTATTCGGTCTGGTGGAGCAACGCCCTGGAGTGAAATCTAGGTTGCCCGTAACGTAGAATTGGCCATCACTTTCAAACTGGTTGCAATTATTCCTGTTATATGATGGAAACACTGTTGTATTTTTTTTGCATTTTATGTTTCGGGCGTTGACGTCTAAGTCCCTAACCATTCAATCCGTTGGAGCAACGCCCTAGGGTGAAGCCTAGGTTGCTCGGAAAGTAGAAATGACCATAAGTTTCATACTGGTTGCAATTATTCGTTTTATACGATGGAAAAACTGTTGTATTCATATTGTATTTTATGCTTGTGGCGTTCACTTCTAAGGCACTAACTCTTCGATCTGGTGGAGCAACGCCCTAGAGTGAAGCCTAGGTTGCCCGGAAGGTAGAATTGGCCATCACTTTCAAACTGGTTGCAATTATTCGTTTTATACGATGGAAAAACTGTTGTATTTATATTGTATTTTATGCTACTGGCGTTGACTTCTTAGGCCGTAATTATTCGGTCTGGTGGAGCAACGCCCTGGAGTGAAATCTAGGTTGCCCGGAACGTAGAATTGGCCACCACTTTCAAACTGCTTGCAATTATTCCTGTTATATGATGGAAACACTGTTGTATTTTTTTTGCATTTTATGCTTCTGGCGTTGACTTCTTAAGCCGTAACTATTCTGTCTGGTGGAGCAACGCCATCGAGTGAAACCTAGGTTGCCGGAACGTAGAATTTGCCATCACTTTCAAACTGGTTGCAGTTATTCCTGATATATGATGGAAACACTGTTGTATTTTTTTTGCATTTTATGCTTCGGGCGTTGGCTTCTAAGGCCCTTACTATTGAATCTGTTGGAGCAACGCCCTAGGGTGAAGCCTAGGTTGCTCGGAAAGTAGAAATGACCATCAGTTTCATACTGGTTGCAATTATTCGTATTATACGATGGAAAAGCTGTTGTACTTATATTGTATTTTATGCTTTTGGCGTTGACTTCTAAGGCACTAGCTATTCGATCTAGTGGAGCAACGCCCTAGAGTGAAGCCTAGGTTGCCCGGAAAGGAGAAATGACCATCACTTTCAAACTGGTTGCAATTAATCCTGTTATACGGTGGAAAAACTGTTGTATTTTTATTGCATTTTATGCTTCTGGCGTTCACTTCTTAGGCCCTAACTATTCGATCTGGTGGAACAACGGCCTAGGGTGAAGCCTAGCTTGCCCGGAACGTAGAAATGACCATTACTTTCACACTGTTTGCAAGTATTCCTTTTATACGATGGAAAAGCTGTTGTATTTATATCGTATTTAATGCTTCTGGCGTTTACTTCTAAGGACTTAACTATTCGATCTGGTGGAGCAACGCCCTAGAGTGAAGCCTAGGTTGCTCGGAAAGTAGAAATGACCATCAGTATCATACTGGTTGCAATTATTCGTTTTATACGATGGAAAAGCTGTTGTACTTATATTGTATTTTATGCTTTTGGCGTTGACTTTTAAGGCACTAGCTATTCGATCTAGTGGAGCAACGCCCTAGAGTGAAGCCTAGGTTGCCCGGAAAGGAGAAATGACCATCACTTTCAAACTGGTTGCAATTAATCCTGTTATACGGTGGAAAAACTGTTGTATTTTTATTGCATTTTATGCTTCTGGCGTTCACTTCTTAGGCCCTAACTATTCGATCTGGTGGAACAACGGCCTAGGGTGAAGCCTAGCTTGCCCGGAACGTAGAAATGACCATTACTTTCACACTGTTTGCAAGTATTCCTTTTATACGATGGAAAAGCTGTTGTATTTATATCGTATTTAATGCTTCTGGCGTTTACTTCTAAGGACTTAACTATTCGATCTGGTGGAGCAACGCCCTAGAGTGAAGCCTAGGTTGCTCGGAATGTAGAAATGACCATAACTTTCACACTGGTTACAATTATTCGTTTTATACGATGGAAAAGCTGTTGTATTGATATCGTATTTTATGCTTCTGGCGTTCACTTCTTAGGCCGTAACTATTCGGTCTGGTGGAGCAACGCCCTGGAGTGAAACCTAGGTTGCCCGGAACGTAGAATTGGCCATCACTTTCAAACTGGTTGCAATTATTCCTGTTATATGATGGAAACACTGTTGTATTTTTTTTGCATTTTATGGTTCGGGCGTTGACTTCTAAGGCCCTAACTATTCAATCCGTTGGAGCAACGCCCTAGGGTGAAGCCTAGGTTGCTCGGAAAGTAGAAATGACCATAAGTTTCATACTGGTTGGAATTATTCGTTTTATACGATGGAAGCACCGTTGTATTTTTATTGCATTTTATGCTTCGGGCGTTGACTTCTAAGGCCCCAACTATTCAATCTGTTGGAGCAACGCCCTAGGGTGAAGCCTAGGTTGCTCGGAAAGTAGAAATGACCATAAGTTTCATACTGGTTGCAATTATTCGTTTTATACGATGGAAAAACTGTTGTATTCATATTGTATTTCATGCTTCTGGCGTTCACTTCTAAGGCACTAACTATTCGATCTGGTGGAGCAACGCCCTAGAGTGAAGCCTAGGTTGCCCGGAAGGTAGAATTGGCCATCACTTTCAAACTGGTTGCAATTATTCGTTTTATACGATGGAAAAACTGTTGCATTTATATTGTATTTTATGCTTCTGGCGTTTACTTCTAAGGCCGTAGCTTTTAGATGTGGTGGAGCAACGCCCTAGAGTGAATCCTAGGTTGCTCGGAATGTAGAAATGACATAACTTTCACACCGTTTGCAATTATTCGTTGTATACGATGCAAACGCTGTTGTATTTATATCGTATTTTATGCTTCTGGCGTTTAGTTCTAAGGACCTAAATATTCGATCTGGTGGAGCAACGCCTTAGAGTGGATCCTAGGTTGCTCGGAATGTAGAAATGACCATATGTTTCATACTGGTTGGAATTATTCGTTTTATACGATGGAAAAGCTGTTGCATTTATATTGTATTTTCTGCCTCTGGCGTTGACTTCTAAGGCCGTAGCTATTAGATGTGGTGGAGCTACGCCCTAGAGAGACGCCTAGAGTGCTCGGAACGTAGAAATGACCTTTACTTTCACGCTGGTTGCAATTATTCGTTATATACGATTTAAAAGCTGTTGTATTTATATCGTATTTTATGCTTCTGGCGTTGACTTCTTAGGCCGTAACTATTCGGTCTGGTGGAGCAACGCCCTGGAGTGAAACCTAGGTTGCCCGGAACGTAGAATTGGCCATCACTTTCAAACTGGTTGCAATTATTCCTGTTATATGATGGAAACACTGTTGTATTTTTTTAGCTTTTTATGGCTCGGGCGTTGACTTCTAAGGCCCTAACTATTCAATCTGTTGGAGCAACGCCCTAGGGTGAAGCCTAGGTTGCTCGGAAAGTAGAAATGACCATAAGTTTCATACGGGTTGCAATTATTCGTTTTATACGATGGACAAACTGTTGTATTTATATTGTATTTTATGCTTCTGGCGTTGACTTCTAAGGACCTAACTATTCGATCTGGTGGAGCAACGCCCTAGAGTGGATCCTAGGTTTCTCGGAATGTGGAAATGACCATAACTTTCACACTGGTTGCAATTATTCGTTTTACACGATGGAAAAACTGTTGTATATATATTGTATTTTATGCTTCTGGCGTTGACTTCTAAGGCACTAACAATTCGATCTGGTGGAGCAACGCCCTAGAGTTAAGCCTAGGTTGCCCGGAACGTAGAATTGGTCATCACTTTCAAACTGGTTGCAATTATTCCTGTTATATGATGGAAACACTGTTGTATTTTTATTGCATTTTATGGTTCGGGCGTTCACTTCTAAGGTCCTAACTATTCAATCCGTTGGAGCAAAGCCCATGGGTAAAGCCTAGGTTGCTCGGAAAGTAGAAATGACCTAATGTTTCATACTGGTTGCAATTATTTGTTCCATACGATGGAAAAACTGTTGTATTTATATTGTATTTTATGCTTCTGGCGTTGACTTCTAAGGCACTAACTATTCGATCTGGTGGAGCAACGCCCTAGAGTGAAGCCTAGGTTGCCCGGAAGGTAGAATTGGCCATCACTTTCAAACTGGTTGCAATTATTCGTTTTATACGATGGAAAAACTGTTGTATTTATGTTGTATTTTATGCTTCTGGCGTTTACTTCTAAGGCCGTAGCTTTTAGATGTGGTGGAGCAACGCCCTAGAGTGAATCCCAGGTTGCTCGGAATGTAGAAATGACCATAACTTTCACACCGTTTGCAATTATTCGTTTTATACGATGCAAACGCTGTTGTATTTATATCGTATTTTATGCTTCTGGCGTTTAGTTCTAAGGACCTAAATATTCGATCTGGTGGAGCAACTCCTTAGAGAGGATCCTAGGTTGCTCGGAATGTAGAAATGACCATAACCTTCACACTGGTTGCAATTATTCGTTTTATACGATGGAAACGCTGTTGTATTTATATTGTACTTTATGCCTCTCGCGTTGACTTCTAAGGCCGTAGCTATTAGATGTGGTGCAGCAGTGCCCTAGAGTGACGCCTAGGGTGCTCGGAACGTAGAAATGACCATTACTTTCACACTGGTTGCAATTATTCGTTTTATACGATGGAAAAGCTGTTGTATTTATATCGTATTTTATGCTTCTGGCGTTGACTCCTTAAGCCGTAACTATTCGGTCTGGTGGAGCAACGCCCTGGAGTGAAATCTAGGTTGCCCGGAACGTAGAATTGGCCATCACTTTCAAACTGGTTGCAATTATTCGTGTTATATGATGGAAACACTGTTGTATTTTTTTTGCATTTTATGGTTCGGGCGTTGACTTCTAAGGCCCTAACTATTCAATCCGTTGGAGCAACGCCCTAGGGTAAAGCCTAGGTTGCTCGGAAAGTAGAAATGACCTAATGTTTCATACTGGTTGCAATTATTTGTTCCATACGATGGAAAAACTGTTGTATTTATATTGTATTTTATGCTTCTGGCGTTGACTTTTAAGGCACTAACTATTCGATCTGGTGGAGCAACGCCCTAGACTGAAGCCTAGGTTGCCCGGAAGGTAGAATTGACCATCACTTTCAAACTGGTTGCAATTATTCGTTTTATACGATGGAAAAACTGTTGTATTTATATTGTATTTTATGCTTCTGGCGTTGACTTCTAAGGCACTAACAATTCGATCTGGTGGAGCAACGCTCTAGAGTTAAGCCTAGGTTGCCCGGAACGTAGAATTGGTCATCACTTTCAAACTGGTTGCAATTATTCCTGTTATATGATGGAAACACTGTTGTATTTTTATTGCATTTTATGGTTCGGGCGTTCACTTCTAAGGTCCTAACTATTCAATCTGTTGGAGCAACGCCCTAGGGTGAAGCCTAGCTTGCACGGAAAGTAGAAATGACCATAAGTTTCATACTCGTTTCAATTATTCGTTTTATACGATGGAAACACCGTTGTATTTTTATTGCATTTTATGCTTCGGGCGTTGACTTCTAAGGCCCCAACTATTCAATCTGTTGGAGCAACGCCCTAGGGTGAAGCCTAGGTTGCTCGGAAAGTAGAAATGACCATAAGTTTCATACTGGTTGCAATTATTCGTTTTATACGATGGAAAAACTGTTGTATTCATATTGTATTTCATGCTTCTGGCGTTCACTTCTAAGGCACTAACTATTCGATCTGGTGGAGCAACGCCCTAGAGTGAAGCCTAGGTTGCCCGGAAGGTAGAATTGGCCATCACTTTCAAACTGGTTGCAATTATTCGTTTTATACGATGGAAAAACTGTTGTATTTATATTGTATTTTATGCTTCTGGCGTTGACTTCTAAGGCCGTAGCTTTTAGATGTGGTGGAGCAACGCCCTAGAGTGAATCCCAGGTTGCTCGGAATGTAGAAATGACCATAACTTTCACACCGTTTGCAATTATTCGTTTTATACGATGCAAACGCTGTTGTATTTATATCGTATTTTATGCTTCTGGCGTTTAGTTCTAAGGACCTAAATATTCGATCTGGTGGAGCAACGCCTTAGAGTGGATCCTAGGTTGCTCGGAATGTAGAAATGACCATAACTTTCACACTGGTTGCAATTATTCGTTTTATACGATGGAAACGCTGTTGTATTTATATTGTACTTTATGCCTCTGGCGTTGACTTCTAAGGCCGTAGCTATTAGATGTGGTGGAGCAACGCCCTAGAGTGACGCCTAGGGTGCTCGGAACGTAGAAATGACCATTACTTTCACACTGGTTGCAATTATTCGCTTTATACGATGGAAAAGCTGTTGTATTTATATCGTATTTTATGCTTCTGGCGTTGACTTCTTAGGCCGTAATTATTCGGTCTGGTGGAGCAACGCCCTGGAGTGAAATCTAGGTTGCCCGTAACGTAGAATTGGCCATCACTTTCAAACTGGTTGCAATTATTCCTGTTATATGATGGAAACACTGTTGTATTTTTTTTGCCTTTTATGTTTCGGACGTTGACGTCTAAGGCCCTAACCATTCAATCCGTTGGAGCAACGCCCTAGGGTGAAGCCTAGGTTGCTCGGAAAGTAGAAATGACCATAAGTTTCATACTGGTTGCAATTATTCGTTTTATACGATGGCAAAACTGTTGTATTCATATTGTATTTTATGCTTGTGGCGTTCACTTCTATGGCACTAACTATTCGATCTGGTGGAGCAACGCCCTAGAGTGAAGCCTAGGTTGCCCGGAAGGTAGAATTGGCCATCACTTTCAAACTGGTTGCAATTATTCGTTTTATACGATGGAAACGCTGTTGTATTTATATTGTACTTTATGCCTCTGGCGTTGACTTCTAAGGCCGTAGCTATTAGATGTGGTGGAGCAACGCCCTAGAGTGACGCCTAGGGTGCTCGGAACGTAGAAATGACCATTACTTTCACACTGGTTGCAATTATTCGCTTTATACGATGGAAAAGCTGTTGTATTTATATCGTATTTTATGCTTCTGGCGTTGACTTCTTAGGCCGTAATTATTCGGTCTGGTGGAGCAACGCCCTGGAGTGAAATCTAGGTTGCCCGTAACGTAGAATTGGCCATCACTTTCAAACTGGTTGCAATTCTTCCTGTTATATGATGGAAACACTGTTGTATTTTTTTTGCATTTTATGTTTCGGGCGTTGACGTCTAAGGCCCTAACCATTCAATCCGTTGGAGCAACGCCCTAGGGTGAAGCCTAGGTTGCTCGGAAAGTAGAAATGACCATAAGTTTCATACTGGTTGCAATTATTCGTTTTATACGATGGCAAAACTGTTGTATTCATATTGTATTTTATGCTTGTGGCGTTCACTTCTAAGGCACTAACTATTCGATCTGGTGGAGCAACGCCCTAGAGTGATGCCTAGGTTGCCCGGAAGGTAGAATTGGCCATCACTTTCAAACTGGTTGCAATTATTCGTTTTATACGATGGAAAAACTGTTGTATTTATATTGTATTTTATGCTACTGGCGTTGACTTCTTAGGCCGTAATTATTCGGTCTGGTGGAGCAACGCCCTGGAGTGAAATCTAGGTTGCCCGGAACGTAGAATTGGCCACCACTTTCAAACTGGTTGCAATTATTCCTGTTATATGATGGAAACACTGTTGTATTTTTTTTGCATTTTATGCTTCTGGCGTTGACTTCTTAAGCCATAACTATTCGGTCTGGTGGAGCAACGCCATGGAGTGAAACCTAGGTTGCCCGGAACGTAGAATTGGCCATCACTTTCAAACTGGTTGCAGTTATTCCTGATATATGATGGAAACACTGTTGTATTTTTTTTGCATTTTATGCTTCGGGCGTTGGCTTCTAAGGCCCTTACTATTCAATCTGTTGGAGCAACGCCCTAGGGTGAAGCCTAGGTTGCTCGGAAAGTAGAAATGACCATCAGTTTCATACTGGTTGCAATTATTCGTTTTATACGATGGAAAAGCTGTTGTACTTGTATTGTATTTTATGCTTTTGGCGTTGACTTCTAAGGCACTAGCTATTCGATCTAGTGGAGCAACGCCCTAGAGTGAAGCCTAGGTTGCCCGGAAAGGAGAAATGACCATCACTTTCAAACTGGTTGCAATTAATCCTGTTATACGGTGGAAAAACTGTTGTATTTTTATTGCATTTTATGCTTCGGGCGTTCACTTCTTAGGCCCTAACTATTCGATCTGGTGGAACAACGGCCTAGGGTGAAGCCTAGCTTGCCCGGAACGTAGAAATGACCATTACTTTCAGACTGTTTGCAAGTATTCCTTTTATACGATGGAAAAGCTGTTGTATTTATATCGTATTTAATGCTTCTGGCGTTGACTTCTTAGGCCGTAGCTATTAGATGTGGTGCAGCAGTGCCCTAGAGTGACGCCTAGGGTGCTCGGAACGTAGAAATGACCATTACTTTCACACTGGTTGCAATTATTCGTTTTACACGATGGAAAAGCTGTTGTATTTATATCGTATTTTATGCTTCTGGCGTTGACTTCTTAGGCCGTAACTATTCGGTCTGGTGGAGCAACGCCCTGGAGTGAAATCTAGGTTGCCCGGAACGTAGAATTGGCCATCACTTTCAAACTGGTTGCAATTATTCCTGTTATATGATGGAAACACTGTTGTATTTTTTTTGCATTTTATGGTTCGGGCGTTGACTTCTAAGGCCCTAACTATTCAATCCGTTGGAGCAACGCCCTAGGGTGAAGCCTAGTTTGCTCGGAAAGTAGAAATGACCATATGTTTCATACTGGTTGCAATTATTTGTTCCATACGATGGAAAAACTGTTGTATTTATATTGTATTTTATGCTTCTGGCGTTGACTTCTAAGGCACTAACTATTCGATCTGGTGGAGCAACGCCCTAGAGTGAAGCGTAGGTTGCCCGGAACGTTGAATTGGCCATCACTTTCAAACTGGTCGAAATTATTCCTGTTATATGATGGAAACACTGTTGTATTTTTTTTGCATTTTATATTTCGGGCGTTGACTTCTAAGGCCCTAACTATTCAATCCGTTGGAGCAACGCCCTAGGGTGAAGCCTAGGTTGCTCGGAAAGTAGAAATGACCATAAGTTTTATACTGGTTGCAATTATTCGTTTTATACGATGGAAAAACTGTTGTATTCATATTGTATTTCATGCTTCTGGCGTTCACTTCTAAGGCACTAACTATTCGATCTGGTGGAGCAACGCCCTAGAGTGAAGCCTAGGTTGCCCGGAAGGTAGAATTGGCCATCACTTTCAAACTGGTTGCAATTATTCGTTTTATACGATGGCAAAACTGTTGTATATATATTGTATTTTATGCTTCTGGCGTTTACTTCTAAGGCCGTAGCTTTTAGATGTGGTGGAACAACGCCCTAGAGTGAATCCTAGGTTGCTCGGAATGTAGAAATGACCATAACTTTCACACCGTTTGCAATTATTCGTTTTATACGATGCAAACGCTGTTGTATTTATATCGTATTTTATGCTTCTGGCGTTTAGTTCTAAGGACCTAAATATTCGATCTGGTGGAGCAACGCCTTAGAGTGGATCCTAGGTTGCTCGGAATGTAGAAATGACCATAACTTTCACACTGGTTGCAATTATTCGTTTTATACGATGGAAACGCTGTTGTATTTATATTGTACTTTATGCCTCTGGCGTTGACTTCTAAGGCCGTAGCTATTCAATCTGTCGGAGCAACGCCCTAGGGTGAAGCCTAGGTTGCTCGGAAAGTAGAAATGAGCATCAGTTTCATACTAGTTGCAATTATTCGTTTTATACGATGGAAAAGCTGTTGTATTTATATTGTACTTTATGCTTTTGGCGTTGACTTCTAAGGCACTAGCTATTCGATCTAGTGGAGCAACGCCCTAGAGTGAAGCCTAGGTTGCCCGGAAAGGAGAAATGACCATCACTTTCAAACTGGTTGCAATTAATCCTGTTATACGGTGGAAAAACTGTTGTATTTTTATTGCATTTTATGCTTCTGGCGTTCACTTCTTAGGCCCTAACTATTCGATCTGGTGGAACAACGACCTAGGGTGAAGCCTAGCTTGCCCGGAACGTAGAAATGACCATTACTTTGACACAGTTTGCAAGTATTCCTTTTATACGATGGAAATGCTGTTGTACTTATATCGTATTTTATGCTTCTGGCGTTTGCTTCTAAGGACCTAACTATTCGATCTGGTGGAGCAACGCCCTAGAGTGAATCCTAGGTTGCTCGGAATATAGAAATGACCATAACTTTCACACTGGTTGCAATTATTCGTTTTATACGATGCAAACGCTGTTGTATCTATATCGTATTTTATGCTTCTGGCGTTTACTTCTAAGGACCTAACTATTCGATCTGGTAGAGCAACGCCCTAGAGTGGATCCTAGGTTGCTCGGAATGTAGAAATGACCATAAGTTTCACACTGGTTGCAATTATTCGTTTTATACGATGGAAACGCTGTTGTATTTATATTGTACTTTATGCCTCTGGCGTTGACTTCTAAGGCCGTAGCTATTAGATGTGGTGCAGCAGTGCCCTAGAGTGACGCCTAGGGTGCTCGGAACGTAGAAATGACCATTACTTTCACACTGGTTGCAATTATTCGTTTTATACGATGGAAAAGCTGTTGTATTTATATCGTATTTTATGCTTCTGGCGTTGACTTCTTAGGCCGTAACTATTCGGTCTGGTGGAGCAACGCCCTGGAGTGAAATCTAGGTTGCCCGGAACGTAGAATTGGCCATCACTTTCAAACTGGTTGCAATTATTCCTGTTATATGATGGAAACACTGTTGTATTTTTTTTGCATTTTATGGTTCGGGCGTTGACTTCTAAGGCCCTAACTATTCAATCCGTTGGAGCAACGCCCTAGGGTGAAGCCCAGGTTGCTCGGAAAGTAGAAATGACCATAAGTTTCATACTGGTTGCAATTATTCGTTTTATACGATGGAAAAACTGTTGTATTCATATTGTATTTCATGCTTCTGGCGTTCACTTCTAAGGCACTAACTATTCGATCTGGTGGAGCAACGCCCTAGAGTGAAGCCTAGGTTGCCCGGAAGGTAGAATTGGCCATCACTTTCAAACTGGTTGCAATTATTCGTTTTATACGATGGCAAAACTGTTGTATTTATATTGTATTTTATGCTTCTGGCGTTTACTTCTAAGGCCGTAGCTTTTAGATGTGGTGGAGCAACGCCCTAGAGTGAATCCTAGGTTGCTCGGAATGTAGAAGTGACCATAACTTTCACACCGTTTGCAATTATTCGTTTTATACGATGCAAACGCTGTTGTATTTATATCGTATTTTATGCTTCTGGCGTTTAGTTCTAAGGACCTAAATATTCGATGTGGTGGAGCAACGCCTTAGAGTGGATCCTAGGTTGCTCGGAATGTAGAAATGACCATAACTTTCACACTGGTTGCAATTATTCGTTTTATACGATGGAAACGCTGTTGTATTAATATTGTACTTTATGCCTCTGGCGTTGACTTCTAAGGCCGTAGCTATTAGATGTGGTGGAGCAACGCCCTAGAGTGACGCCTAGGGTGCTCGGAACGTAGAAATGACCATTACTTTCACACTGGTTGCAATTATTCGCTTTATACGATGGAAAAGCTGTTGTATTTATATCGTATTTTATGCTTCTGGCGTTGACTTCTTAGGCCGTAATTATTCGGTCTGGTGGAGCAACGCCCTGGAGTGAAATCTAGGTTGCCCGTAACGTAGAATCGGCCATCACTTTCAAACTGGTTGCAATTATTCCTGTTATATGATGGAAACACTGTTGTATTTTTTTTGCATTTTATGTTTCGGGCGTTGACGTCTAAGGCCCTAACCATTCAATCCGTTGGAGCAACGCCCTAGGGTGAAGCCTAGGTTGCTCGGAAAGTAGAAATGACCATAAGTTTCATACTGGTTGCAATTATTCGTTTTATACGATGGAAAAACTGTTGTATTCATATTGTATTTTATGCTTGTGGCGTTCACTTCTAAGGCACTAACTATTCGATCTGGTGGAGCAACGCCCTAGAGTGAAGCCTAGGTTAACCGGAAGGTAGAATTGGCCATCACTTTCAAACTGGTTGCAATTATTCGTTTTATACGATGGAAAAACTGTTGTATTTATATTGTATTTTATGCTACTGGCGTTGACTCCTTAGGCCGTAATTATTCGGTCTGGTGGAGCAACGCCCGGGAGTGAAATCTAGGTTGCCCGGAACGTAGAATTGGCCACCACTTTCAAGCTGGTTGCAATTATTCCTGTTATATGATGGAAACACGGTGGTATTTTTTTTGCATTTTATACTTCTGGCGTTGACTTCTTAAGCCGTAACTATTCGGTCTGGTGGAGCAACGCCATGGAGTGAAACCTAGGTTGCCCGGAACGTAGAATTGGCCATCACTTTCAAACTGGTTGCAGTTATTCCTGATATATGATTGAACCACTGTTGTATTTTTTTTGGCATTTTATGCTTCGGGCGTTGGGTTCTAAGGCCCTTACTATTCAATCTGTTGGAGCAACGCCCTAGGGTGTAGCCTAGGTTGCCCGGAAGGTAGAATTGGCCATCACTTTCAAACTGGTTGCAATTATTCGTTTTATACGATGGAAAAACTGTTGTATTTATATTGTATTTTATGCTACTGGCGTTGACTTCTTAGGCCGTAATTATTCGGTCTGGTGGAGCAACGCCCTGGTGTGAAATCTAGGTTGCCCGGAACGTAGAATTGGCCACCACTTTCAAACTGGTTGCAATTATTCCTGTTATATGATGGAAACACTGTTGTATTTTTTTTGCATTTTAGGCTTCTGGCGTTGACTTCTTAAGCCGTAACTATTCGGTCTGGTGGAGCAACGCCATGGAGTGAAACCTAGGTTGCCCGGAACGTAGAATTGGCCATCACTTTCAAACTGGTTGCAGTTATTCCTGATATATGATGGAAACACGGTTGTATTTTTTTTGCATTTTATGGTTCGGGCGTTGACTTCTAAGGCCCTAACTATTCAATCCGTTGGAGCAACGCCCTAGGGTGATGCCTAGGTTGATCGGAAAGTAGAAATGACCATAAGTTTCATACTGGTTGCAATTATTCGTTTTATACGATGGAAAAACTGTTGTATTTATATTGTATTTTATGCCTCTGGCGTTGACTTCTAAGGCCCTAACTATTCAATCTGTTGGAGCAACGCCCTAGGGTGAAGCCTAGGTTGCTCGGAAAGTAGAAATGACCATAACTTTCATACTGGTTGCAATTATTCGTTTTATACGATGGAAAAACTGTTGTATTTATATTGTATTTTATGCTTCTGGCGTTGACTTCCAAGGCCCTAGCTGTTCGATCTAGTGGAGCAACGCCCTAGAGTGAAGCGTAGGTTGCCCGGAAGGGAGAAATGACCATCACGTTCAAACTGGTTGCAATTAATCCTTTTATACGATGGAAAAACTGTTGTATCTATATTGTATTTTATGCTTCTGGCGTTTGCTTCTAAGGACCTAACTATTCGATCTGGTGGAGCAACGCCCTAGAGTGAATCCTAGGTTGCTCGAAATGTAGAAATGACCATAACTTTCACACTGGTGGCAATTATTCGTTTTATACGATGGAAACGCTGTTGTATTTATATTGTATTTTATGCCTCTGGCGTTGACTTCTAAGACACTATCTATCCCATCTGGTGGAGCAACGCCCTAGAGAGAAGCCTAGGTTGCCCGGAACGTAGAATTGGCCATCACTTTCAAACTGGTTGCAATTATTGCTGTTATATGATGGAAACACTGTTGTATTTTTTTTGCATTTTATGGTTCGGGCGTTGACTTCTAAGGCCCTAACTATTCAATCCGTTGGAGCAACGCCCTAGGGTGAAGCCTAGGTTGTTCGGAAAGTAGAAATGACCATAAGTTTCATACTGGTTGCAATTATTCGTCATTTACGATGGAAAAGCTGTTGTATTTATATCGTATTTTATGCTTCTGGCGTTGACTTCTTAGGCCGTAACTATTCGATCTGGTGGAGCAACGCCCTAGAGTGAAGCCTAGGTTGCCCGGAAGGTAGAATTGGCCATCACTTTCAAACTGGTTGCAATTATTCGTTTTATACGATGGAAAAACTGTTGTATTTATATTGTATTTTATGCTTCTGGCGTTGACTTCTAAGGCACTAACTATTCGATCTGGTGGAGCAACGCCCTAGAGTGAAGCCTAGGTTGCCCGGAACGTAGAATTGGTCATCACTTTCAAACTGGTTGCAATTATTCCTGTTATATGATGGAAACACTGTTGTATTTTTATTGCATTTTATGGTTCGGGCGTTCACTTCTAAGGTCCTAACTATTCAATCCGTTGGAGCAACGCCCTAGGGTGAAGCCTAGGTTGCTCGGAAAGTAGAAATGACCATAAGTTTCATACTGGTTGCAATTATTCGTTTTATACGATGGAAAAACTGTTGTATTCATATTGTATTTCATGCTTCTGGCGTTCACTTCTAAGGCACTAACTATTCGATCTGGTGGAGCAACGCGCTAGAGTGAAGCCTAGGTTGCCCGGAAGGTAGAATTGGCCATCACTTTCAAACTGGTTGCAATTATTCGTTTTATACGATGGAAACGCTGTTGTATTTATATTGTACTTTATGCCTCTGGCGTTGACTTCTAAGGCCCTAGCTATTCGATCTAGTGGAGCAACGCCCTAGAGTGAAGCCTAGGTTGCCCGGAAAGGAGAAATGACCATCACTTTCAAACTGGTTGCAATTAATAATGTTATACATTGGAAAAACTGTTGTATTTTTATTGCATTTTATGCTTCTGGCGTTAACTTCTTAGGCCCTAACTATTCGATCTGGTGGAGCAACGCGCTAGAGTGAATCCTAGGTTGCTCGGAATGTAGAAATGACCATAACTTTCACACCGTTTGCAATTATTCGTTTTATACGATGCAAACGCTGTTGTATTTATATCGTATTTTATGCTTCTGGCGTTTAGTTCTAAGGACCTAAATATTCGATCTGGTGGAGCAACGCCTTAGAGTGGATCCTAGGTTGCTCGGAATGTAGAAATGACCATAACTTTCACACTGGTTGCAATTATTCGTTTTATACGATGGAAACGCTGTTGTATTTATATTGTACTTTATGCCTCTGGCGTTGACTTCTAAGGCCGTAGCTATTCAATCTGTCGGAGCAACGCCCTAGGGTGAAGCCTAGGTTGCTCGGAAAGTAGAAATGAGCATCAGTTTCATACTAGTTGCAATTATTCGTTTTATACGATGGAAAAGCTGTTGTATTTATATTGTACTTTATGCTTTTGGCGTTGACTTCTAAGGCACTAGCTATTCGATCTAGTGGAGCAACGCCCTAGAGTGAAGCCTAGGTTGCCCGGAAAGGAGAAATGACCATCACTTTCAAACTGGTTGCAATTAATCCTGTTATACGGTGGAAAAACTGTTGTATTTTTATTGCATTTTATGCTTCTGGCGTTCACTTCTTAGGCCCTAACTATTCGATCTGGTGGAACAACGACCTAGGGTGAAGCCTAGCTTGCCCGGAACGTAGAAATGACCATTACTTTGACACAGTTTGCAAGTATTCCTTTTATACGATGGAAATGCTGTTGTACTTATATCGTATTTTATGCTTCTGGCGTTTGCTTCTAAGGACCTAACTATTCGATCTGGTGGAGCAACGCCCTAGAGTGAATCCTAGGTTGCTCGGAATATAGAAATGACCATAACTTTCACACTGGTTGCAATTATTCGTTTTATACGATGCAAACGCTGTTGTATCTATATCGTATTTTATGCTTCTGGCGTTTACTTCTAAGGACCTAACTATTCGATCTGGTAGAGCAACGCCCTAGAGTGGATCCTAGGTTGCTCGGAATGTAGAAATGACCATAAGTTTCACACTGGTTGCAATTATTCGTTTTATACGATGGAAACGCTGTTGTATTTATATTGTACTTTATGCCTCTGGCGTTGACTTCTAAGGCCGTAGCTATTAGATGTGGTGCAGCAGTGCCCTAGAGTGACGCCTAGGGTGCTCGGAACGTAGAAATGACCATTACTTTCACACTGGTTGCAATTATTCGTTTTATACGATGGAAAAGCTGTTGTATTTATATCGTATTTTATGCTTCTGGCGTTGACTTCTTAGGCCGTAACTATTCGGTCTGGTGGAGCAACGCCCTGGAGTGAAATCTAGGTTGCCCGGAACGTAGAATTGGCCATCACTTTCAAACTGGTTGCAATTATTCCTGTTATATGATGGAAACACTGTTGTATTTTTTTTGCATTTTATGGTTCGGGCGTTGACTTCTAAGGCCCTAACTATTCAATCCGTTGGAGCAACGCCCTAGGGTGAAGCCTAGGTTGCTCGGAAAGTAGAAATGACCATAAGTTTCATACTGGTTGCAATTATTCGTTTTATACGATGGAAAAACTGTTGTATTCATATTGTATTTCATGCTTCTGGCGTTCACTTCTAAGGCACTAACTATTCGATCTGGTGGAGCAACGCCCTAGAGTGAAGCCTAGGTTGCCCGGAAGGTAGAATTGGCCATCACTTTCAAACTGGTTGCAATTATTCGTTTTATACGATGGCAAAACTGTTGTATTTATATTGTATTTTATGCTTCTGGCGTTTACTTCTAAGGCCGTAGCTTTTAGATGTGGTGGAGCAACGCCCTAGAGTGAATCCTAGGTTGCTCGGAATGTAGAAGTGACCATAACTTTCACACCGTTTGCAATTATTCGTTTTATACGATGCAAACGCTGTTGTATTTATATCGTATTTTATGCTTCTGGCGTTTAGTTCTAAGGACCTAAATATTCGATGTGGTGGAGCAACGCCTTAGAGTGGATCCTAGGTTGCTCGGAATGTAGAAATGACCATAACTTTCACACTGGTTGCAATTATTCGTTTTATACGATGGAAACGCTGTTGTATTAATATTGTACTTTATGCCTCTGGCGTTGACTTCTAAGGCCGTAGCTATTAGATGTGGTGGAGCAACGCCCTAGAGTGACGCCTAGGGTGCTCGGAACGTAGAAATGACCATTACTTTCACACTGGTTGCAATTATTCGCTTTATACGATGGAAAAGCTGTTGTATTTATATCGTATTTTATGCTTCTGGCGTTGACTTCTTAGGCCGTAATTATTCGGTCTGGTGGAGCAACGCCCTGGAGTGAAATCTAGGTTGCCCGTAACGTAGAATCGGCCATCACTTTCAAACTGGTTGCAATTATTCCTGTTATATGATGGAAACACTGTTGTATTTTTTTTGCATTTTATGTTTCGGGCGTTGACGTCTAAGGCCCTAACCATTCAATCCGTTGGAGCAACGCCCTAGGGTGAAGCCTAGGTTGCTCGGAAAGTAGAAATGACCATAAGTTTCATACTGGTTGCAATTATTCGTTTTATACGATGGAAAAACTGTTGTATTCATATTGTATTTTATGCTTGTGGCGTTCACTTCTAAGGCACTAACTATTCGATCTGGTGGAGCAACGCCCTAGAGTGAAGCCTAGGTTAACCGGAAGGTAGAATTGGCCATCACTTTCAAACTGGTTGCAATTATTCGTTTTATACGATGGAAAAACTGTTGTATTTATATTGTATTTTATGCTACTGGCGTTGACTCCTTAGGCCGTAATTATTCGGTCTGGTGGAGCAACGCCCGGGAGTGAAATCTAGGTTGCCCGGAACGTAGAATTGGCCACCACTTTCAAGCTGGTTGCAATTATTCCTGTTATATGATGGAAACACGGTGGTATTTTTTTTGCATTTTATACTTCTGGCGTTGACTTCTTAAGCCGTAACTATTCGGTCTGGTGGAGCAACGCCATGGAGTGAAACCTAGGTTGCCCGGAACGTAGAATTGGCCATCACTTTCAAACTGGTTGCAGTTATTCCTGATATATGATTGAACCACTGTTGTATTTTTTTTGGCATTTTATGCTTCGGGCGTTGGGTTCTAAGGCCCTTACTATTCAATCTGTTGGAGCAACGCCCTAGGGTGTAGCCTAGGTTGCCCGGAAGGTAGAATTGGCCATCACTTTCAAACTGGTTGCAATTATTCGTTTTATACGATGGAAAAACTGTTGTATTTATATTGTATTTTATGCTACTGGCGTTGACTTCTTAGGCCGTAATTATTCGGTCTGGTGGAGCAACGCCCTGGTGTGAAATCTAGGTTGCCCGGAACGTAGAATTGGCCACCACTTTCAAACTGGTTGCAATTATTCCTGTTATATGATGGAAACACTGTTGTATTTTTTTTGCATTTTAGGCTTCTGGCGTTGACTTCTTAAGCCGTAACTATTCGGTCTGGTGGAGCAACGCCATGGAGTGAAACCTAGGTTGCCCGGAACGTAGAATTGGCCATCACTTTCAAACTGGTTGCAGTTATTCCTGATATATGATGGAAACACGGTTGTATTTTTTTTGCATTTTATGGTTCGGGCGTTGACTTCTAAGGCCCTAACTATTCAATCCGTTGGAGCAACGCCCTAGGGTGATGCCTAGGTTGATCGGAAAGTAGAAATGACCATAAGTTTCATACTGGTTGCAATTATTCGTTTTATACGATGGAAAAACTGTTGTATTTATATTGTATTTTATGCCTCTGGCGTTGACTTCTAAGGCCCTAACTATTCAATCTGTTGGAGCAACGCCCTAGGGTGAAGCCTAGGTTGCTCGGAAAGTAGAAATGACCATAACTTTCATACTGGTTGCAATTATTCGTTTTATACGATGGAAAAACTGTTGTATTTATATTGTATTTTATGCTTCTGGCGTTGACTTCCAAGGCCCTAGCTGTTCGATCTAGTGGAGCAACGCCCTAGAGTGAAGCGTAGGTTGCCCGGAAGGGAGAAATGACCATCACGTTCAAACTGGTTGCAATTAATCCTTTTATACGATGGAAAAACTGTTGTATCTATATTGTATTTTATGCTTCTGGCGTTTGCTTCTAAGGACCTAACAATTCGATCTGGTGGAGCAACGCCCTAGAGTGAATCCTAGGTTGCTCGAAATGTAGAAATGACCATAACTTTCACACTGGTGGCAATTATTCGTTTTATACGATGGAAACGCTGTTGTATTTATATTGTATTTTATGCCTCTGGCGTTGACTTCTAAGACACTATCTATCCGATCTGGTGGAGCAACGCCCTAGAGAGAAGCCTAGGTTGCCCGGAACGTAGAATTGGCCATCACTTTCAAACTGGTTGCAATTATTGCTGTTATATGATGGAAACACTGTTGTATTTTTTTTGCATTTTATGGTTCGGGCGTTGACTTCTAAGGCCCTAACTATTCAATCCGTTGGAGCAACGCCCTAGGGTGAAGCCTAGGTTGTTCGGAAAGTAGAAATGACCATAAGTTTCATACTGGTTGCAATTATTCGTCATTTACGATGGAAAAGCTGTTGTATTTATATCGTATTTTATGCTTCTGGCGTTGACTTCTTAGGCCGTAACTATTCGATCTGGTGGAGCAACGCCCTAGAGTGAAGCCTAGGTTGCCCGGAAGGTAGAATTGGCCATCACTTTCAAACTGGTTGCAATTATTCGTTTTATACGATGGAAAAACTGTTGTATTTATATTGTATTTTATGCTTCTGGCGTTGACTTCTAAGGCACTAACTATTCGATCTGGTGGAGCAACGCCCTAGAGTGAAGCCTAGGTTGCTCGGAAAGTAGAAATGACCATAACTTTCATACTGGTTGCAATTATTCGTTTTATACGATGGAAAAACTGTTGTATTTATATTGTATTTTATGCTTCTGGCGTTGACTTCCAAGGCCCTAGCTGTTCGATCTAGTGGAGCAACGCCCTAGAGTGAAGCGTAGGTTGCCCGGAAGGGAGAAATGACCATCACGTTCAAACTGGTTGCAATTAATCCTTTTATACGATGGAAAAACTGTTGTATCTATATTGTATTTTATGCTTCTGGCGTTTGCTTCTAAGGACCTAACTATTCGATCTGGTGGAGCAACGCCCTAGAGTGAATCCTAGGTTGCTCGAAATGTAGAAATGACCATAACTTTCACACTGGTGGCAATTATTCGTTTTATACGATGGAAACGCTGTTGTATTTATATTGTATTTTATGCCTCTGGCGTTGACTTCTAAGACACTATCTATCCGATCTGGTGGAGCAACGCCCTAGAGAGAAGCCTAGGTTGCCCGGAACGTAGAATTGGCCATCACTTTCAAACTGGTTGCAATTATTGCTGTTATATGATGGAAACACTGTTGTATTTTTTTTGCATTTTATGGTTCGGGCGTTGACTTCTAAGGCCCTAACTATTCAATCCGTTGGAGCAACGCCCTAGGGTGAAGCCTAGGTTGTTCGGAAAGTAGAAATGACCATAAGTTTCATACTGGTTGCAATTATTCGTCATTTACGATGGAAAAGCTGTTGTATTTATATCGTATTTTATGCTTCTGGCGTTGACTTCTTAGGCCGTAACTATTCGATCTGGTGGAGCAACGCCCTAGAGTGAAGCCTAGGTTGCCCGGAAGGTAGAATTGGCCATCACTTTCAAACTGGTTGCAATTATTCGTTTTATACGATGGAAAAACTGTTGTATTTATATTGTATTTTATGCTTCTGGCGTTGACTTCTAAGGCACTAACTATTCGATCTGGTGGAGCAACGCCCTAGAGTGAAGCCTAGGTTGCCCGGAACGTAGAATTGGTCATCACTTTCAAACTGGTTGCAATTATTCCTGTTATATGATGGAAACACTGTTGTATTTTTATTGCATTTTATGGTTCGGGCGTTCACTTCTAAGGTCCTAACTATTCAATCCGTTGGAGCAACGCCCTAGGGTGAAGCCTAGGTTGCTCGGAAAGTAGAAATGACCATAAGTTTCATACTGGTTGCAATTATTCGTTTTATACGATGGAAAAACTGTTGTATTCATATTGTATTTCATGCTTCTGGCGTTCACTTCTAAGGCACTAACTATTCGATCTGGTGGAGCAACGCGCTAGAGTGAAGCCTAGGTTGCCCGGAAGGTAGAATTGGCCATCACTTTCAAACTGGTTGCAATTATTCGTTTTATACGATGGAAACGCTGTTGTATTTATATTGTACTTTATGCCTCTGGCGTTGACTTCTAAGGCCCTAGCTATTCGATCTAGTGGAGCAACGCCCTAGAGTGAAGCCTAGGTTGCCCGGAAAGGAGAAATGACCATCACTTTCAAACTGGTTGCAATTAATAATGTTATACATTGGAAAAACTGTTGTATTTTTATTGCATTTTATGCTTCTGGCGTTAACTTCTTAGGCCCTAACTATTCGATCTGGTGGTACAACGGCCTAGGGTGAAGCCTAGCTTGCCCGGAACGTAGAAATGACCATTACCTTCACACTGGTTGCAATTATTCGTTTTATACGATGCAAACGCTGTTGCATCTATATCGTATTTTATGCTTCTGGCGTTTACTTCTAAGGACCTAACTATTCGATCTGGTAGAGCAACGCCCTAGAGTGGTTCCTAGGTTGCTCGGAATGTAGAAACGACCATAAGTTTCACACTGGTTGCAATTATTCGTTTTATACGATGGAAACGCTGTTGTATTTATATTGTACTTTATGCCTCTGGCGTTGACTTCTAAGGCCGTAGCTATTAGATGTGGTGCAGCAGTGCCCTAGAGTGACGCCTAGGGTGCTCGGAACGTAGAAATGACCATTACTTTCACACTGGTTGCAATTATTCGTTTTATACGATGGAAAAGCTGTTGTATTTATATCGTATTTTATGCTTCTGGCGTTGACTTCTTAGGCCGTAACTATTCGGTCTGGTGGAGCAACGCCCTGGAGTGAAATCTAGGTTGCCCGGAACGTAGAATTGGCCATCACTTTCAAACTGGTTGCAATTATTCCTGTTATATGATGGAAACACTGTTGTATTTTTTTTGCATTTTATGGTTCGGGCGTTGACTTCTAAGGCCCTAACTATTCAATCCGTTGGAGCAACGCCCTAGGGTGAAGCCTAGGTTGCTCGGAAAGTAGAAATGACCATATGTTTCATACTGGTTGCAATTACTTGTTCCATACGATGGCAAAACTGTTGTATTTATATTGTATTTTATGCTTCTGGCGTTGACTTCTAAGGCACTAACTATTCGATCTGGTGGAGCAACGCCCTAGAGTGAAGCGTAGGTTGCCCGGAACGTTGAATTGGCCATCACTTTCAAACTGGTCGAAATTATTCCTGTTATATGATGGAAACACTGTTGTATTTTTTTTGCATTTTATATTTCGGGCGTTGACTTCTAAGGCGAAAACTATTCAATCCGTTGGAGCAACGCCCTAGGGTGAATCCTAGGTTGCTCGGAAAGTAGAAATGACCATAAGTTTCATACAGGTTGCAATTATTCGTTTTATACGATGGAAAAACTGTTGTATTCATATTGTATTTCATGCTTCTGGCGTTCACTTCTAAGGCACTAACTATTCGATCTGATGGAGCAACGCCCTAGAGTGAAGCCTAGGTTGCCCGGAAGGTAGAATTGGCCATCACTTTCAAACTGGTTGCAATTATTCGTTTTATACGATGGAAAAACTGTTGTATTTATATTGTATTTTATGCTTCTGGCGTTTACTTCTAAGGCCGTAGCTTTTAGATGTGGTGGAGCAACGCACTAGAGTGAATCCTAGGTTGCTCGGAATGTAGAAATGACCATAACTTTCACACCGTTTGCAATTATTCGTTCTATACGATGCAAACGCTGTTGTATTTATATCGTATTTTATGCTTCTGGCGTTTAGTTCTAAGGACCTAAATATTCGATCTGGTGGAGCAACGCCTTAGAGTGGATCCTAGGTTGCTCGGAATGTAGAAATGACCATAACTTTCACACTGGTTGCAATTATTCGTTTTATACGATGGAAACGCTGTTGTATTTATATTGTACTTTATGCCTCTGGCGTTGACATCTTAGGCCGTAATTATTCGGTCTGGTGGAGCAACGCCCTGGTGTGAAATCTAGGTTGCCCGTAACGTAGAATTGGCCATCACTTTCAAACTGGTTGCAATTATTCCTGTTATATGATGGAAACACTGTTGTATTTTTTTTGCATTTTATGTTTCGGGCGTTGACGTCTAAGGCCCTAACCATTCAATCCGTTGGTGCAACGCCCTAGGGTGAAGCCTAGGTTGCTCGGAAAGTAGAAATGACCATAAGTTTCATACTGGTTGCAATTATTCGTTTTATACGATGGAAAAACTGTTGTATTCATATTGTATTTTATGCTTGTGGCGTTCACTTCTAAGGCACTAACTATTCGATCTGGTGGAGCAACGCCCTAGAGTGAAGCCTAGGTTGCCCGGAAAGGAGAAATGACCATCACTTTCAAACTGGTTGCAATTAATCCTGTTATACGGTGGAAAAACTGTTGTATTTTTATTGCATTTTATGCTTCTGGCGTTCACTTCTTAGGCCCTAACTATTCGATCTGGTGGAACAACGACCTAGGGTGAAGCCTAGCTTGCCCGGAACGTAGAAATGACCATTACTTTCACACAGTTTGCAAGTATTCCTTTTATACGATTGAAAAGCTGTTGTATTTATATCGTATTTAATGCTTCTGGCGTTTACTTCTAAGGACTTAACTATTCGATCTGGTGGAGCAACGCCCTAGAGTGAAGCCTAGGTTGCTCGGAAGGGAGAAATGACCATCACGTTCAAAGTGGTTGCAATTAATCCTTTTATACGATGTAAAAGCTGTTGTATCTATATTGTATTTTATGCTTCTGGCGTTTACTTCTAAGGACCTAACTATTCGATCTGGTGGAGCAACGCCCTAGGGTGAAGCCTAGGTTACACGGAATGTGGAAATGACCATAACTTTCACACTGGTTGCAATTATTCGTTTTATACGATGGAAAAACTGTTGTATTTATATTGTATTTTATGCTTCTGGCGTTGACTTCTAAGGCCCTAGCTGTTCGATCTAGTGGAGCAACGCCCTAGAGTGAAGCCTAGGTTGCCCGGAAGGGAGAAATGACCATCACGTTCAAACTGGTTGCAATTAATCCTTTTATACGATGGAAACACTGTTGTATTTTTTTTGCATTTTATGGTTCGGGCGTTCACTACTAAGGTCCTAACTATTCAATCTGTTGGAGCAACGCCCTAGGGTGAAGCCTAGCTTGCTCGGAATGTAGAAATGACCATAACTTTCACACTGGTTACAATTATTCGTTTTATACGATGGAAAAGCTGTTGTATTTATATCGTTTTTTATGCTTCTGGCGTTGACTTCTTAGGCCGTATCTATTCGGTCTGGTGGAGCAACGCCCTGGAGTGAAACCTAGGTTGCCCGGAACGTAGAATTGGCCATCACTTTCAAACTGGTTGCAATTATTGCTGTTATATGATGGAAACACTGTTGTATTTTTTTTGCATTTTATGGTTCGGGCGTTGACTTCTAAGGCCGTAACTATTCAATCCGTTGGAGCAACGCCCTAGCGTGAAGCCTAGGTTGCTCGGAAAGTAGAAATGACCATAAGTTTCATACTGGTTGCAATTATTTGTTTCATACGATGGAAAAACTGTTGTATTTATTTTGTATTTTATGCTTCTGGCGTTGACTTCTAAGGCCCTAGCTGTTCGATCTAGTGGAGCAACGCCGTAGAGTGAAGCCTAGGTTGCCCGGAAGGTAGAATTGGCCATCACTTTCAAACTGGTTGCAATTATTCGTTTTATACGATGGAAAAACTGTTGTATTTATATTGTATTTTATGCTTCTGGCGTTGAATTCTAAGGCACTAACTATTCGATCTGGTGGAGCAATGCCCTAGAGTGAAGCCTAGGTTGCCCGGAACGTAGAATTGGCCATCACTTTCAAACTGGTTGCAATTATTCCTGTTATATGATGGAAACACTGTTGTATTTTCATTGCATTTTATGCATCGGGCGTTGACTTCTAAGGCCCTAACTATTCAATCTGTTGGAGCAACGCCCTAGGGTGAAGCCTAGCTTGCTCGGAAAGTCGAAATGACCATAAGTTTCATACTGGTTGCAATTATTCGTTTTATACGGTGGAAAAGCTGTTGTATTTATATCGTATTTTATGCTTCTGGCGTTGACTTCTTAGGCCGTAACTATTCGGCCTGGTGGAGCAACGCCCTAGAGTGAAGTCTAGGTTGCCCGGAACGTAGAATTGGCCATCACTTTCAAACTGGTTGCAATTATTCGTTTTATACGATGGAAAAACTGTTGTATTTATATTGTGTTTTATGCTTCTGGCGTTTGCTTCTAAGGACCTAACTATTCGATCTGGTGGAGCAACGCCCTAGAGTGAATCCTAGGTTGCTCGGAATGTAGAAATGACCATAACTTTCACACCGTTTGCAATTATTCGTTTTATACGATGCAAACGCTGTTGTATTTATATCGTATTTTATGTTTCGGGCGTTGACGTCTAAGGCCCTAACCATTCAATCCGTTGGAGCAACGCCCTAGGGTGAAGCCTAGGTTGCTCGGAAAGTAGAAATGACCATAAGTTTCATACTGGTTGCAATTATTCGTTTTATACGATGGAAAAACTGTTGTATTCATATTGTATTTTATGCTTGTGGCGTTCACTTCTAAGGCACTAACTATTCGATCTGGTGGAGCAACGCCCTAGAGTGAAGCCTAGGTTGCCCGGAAGGTAGAATTGGCCATCACTTTCAAACTGGTTGCAATTATTCGTTTTATACGATGGAAAAACTGTTGTAATTATATTGTATTTTATGCTTCTGGCGTTGACTTCTTAAGCCGTAACTATTCGGTCTGGTGGAGCAACGCCATGGAGTGAAACCTAGGTTGCCCGGAACGTAGAATTGGCCATCACTTTCAAACTGGTTGCAGTTATTCCTGATATATGATTGAAACACTGTTGTATTTTTTTTGCATTTTATGCTTCGGGCGTTGGCTTCTAAGGCCCTTACTATTGAATCTGTTGGAGCAACGCCCTAGGGTGAAGCCTAGGTTGCTCGGAAAGTAGAAATGACCATCAGTTTCATACTGGTTGCAATTATTCGTTTTATACGATGGAAAAGCTGTTGTATTTATATTGTATTTTATGCTTTTGGCGTTGACTTCTAAGGCACTAGCTATTCGATCTAGTGGAGCAACGCCCTAGAGTGAAGCCTAGGTTGCCCTTAAAGGAGAAATGACCATCACTTTCAAACTGGTTGCAATTAATCCTGTTATACGGTGGAAAAACTGTTGTATTTTTATTGCATTTTATGCTTCTGGCGTTCACTTCTTAGGCCCTAACTATTCGATCTGGTGGAACAACGACCTAGGGTGAAGCCTAGCTTGCCCGGAACGTAGAAATGACCATTACTTTCACACAGTTTGCAAGTATTCCTTTTATACGATGGAAAAGCTGTTGTATTTATATCGTATTTAATGCTTCTGGCGTTTACTTCTAAGGACTTAACTATTCGATCTGGTGGAGCAACGCCCTAGAGTGAAGCCTAGGTTGCTCGGAATGTAGAAATGACCATAACTTTCACACTGGTTACAATTATTCGTTTTATACGATGGAAAAGCTGTTGTATTTATATCGTTTTTTATGCCTCTGGCGTTAACTTCTTAGGCCCTAACTATTTCATCGGGTGGAACAACGCCCTAGGGTGAAGCCTAGGTTGCGCGGAACGTAGAAATGACCATAACTTTCACACTGGTAGCAATTATTCGTTTTACACGATGGAAAAACTGTTTTATTTATTTTGTATTTTATGCTTCTGGCGTTGACTTCTAAGGCCCTAACTATTCGATCTGGTGGAGCAACGCCCTAGAGTGAAACTTAGGTTGCCCGGAACGGAGAAATGACCATAACTTTCAAACCGGTAGCAATTATTCGTGTTATACGATGGAAAAACTGTTCTGTTTATTTTGTATTTTATGCTTCGGGCGTTGACTTCTAGGGCCCTAACTATTCAATCTGTTGGTGCAACGCCCTCGGGTGAAGCCTAGGTTGCCCGGAAAGTAGAAATGACGTTAACTTTCATACTGGTTGCAATAATTCGTTCTATACGATGGAAAAACCGTTGTATTTATATTGTATTTTATGCTTCGGGCATTGACTTCTGAGGCACTCACTATTCTATCTGGTGGAGCAACGCCCTAGAGTGAAGCCTAGGTTGCCCGGAACGTAGAATTGGCAATCACTTTCAAACTGGTTGCAATTATTCCTGTTATATGATGGACACACTGTTGTATTTTAATTGCATTTTATGCTTCAGGCGTTGACTTCTAAGGCCCTAACCATTCAATCTGTTGGAGCAACGCCCTAGGGTGAAGCCTAGCTCGCTCGGAATGTGGAAATGACCATAAGTTTCATACTGGTTGCAATTATTCGTTTTATACGATGGAAAAGCTGTTGTATTTATATCGTATTTTATGCTTCTGGCGTTTACTTCTAAGGACCTAACTATTCGATCTGGTGGAGTAACGCCCTAGAGTGAAGCCTAGGTTGCTCGGAATGTAGAAATGACCATAACTTTCACACTGGTTGCAATTATTCGTTTTATACGATGGAAAGGCTGTTGTATTTATATTGTATTTTATGCCTCTGGCCTTGACTTCTAAGGCCGTAGCCATAGATGTGGTGGAGCAACGCCCTAGAGTGACGCCTAGTGTGCTCGGAACGTAGAAATGACCATTACTTTCACACTGGTTGCAATTATTCGTTTTATACGATGGAAAAGCTGTTGTATTTATATCGTTTGTTATGCTTCTGGCGTTGACTTCTTAGGCCGTAACTATTCGGTCTGGTGGAGCAAAGCCCTGGAGTGAAACGTAGGTTGCCCGGAACGTAGAATTGGCCATAACTTTCAAACTGGTTGCAATTATTCCTGTTATATGATGGAAACACAGTTGTATTTTTTTTGCATTGTATGGTTCGGGCGTTGACTTCTAAGGCCCTAACTATTCAATCTGTTGGAGCAACGCCCTAGGGTGAAGCCTAGGTTGCTCGGAAAGTATAAATGACCAGAAGTTTCATACTGGTTCTAATTATTCGTTTTATACGATGGAAAAACTGTTGTATTTATATTGTATTTTAAGCTTCTGGCGTTGACTTCTAAGGCCCTAGCTGATCGATCTAGTGGAGCAACGCCCTAGAGTGAAGCCGAGGTTGCCCAGAAAGGAGAAATGACCATCACTTTCAAACTGGTTGCAATTAATCCTTTTATACGATGGAAAAGCTGTTGTATTTATATCGTATTTTATGCTTCTGGCGTTTACTTCTAAGGCCCTAACTATTCAATCTGTTGGTGCAACGCCCTAGGGTGAAGCCTAGGTTGCTCGGAAAGTAGAAATGACCATAAGTTTCATACTGGTTGCAATTATTCGTTTTATACGATGGAAGAGCTGTTGTATTTATATTGTATTTTATGCTTCTGGCGTTGACTTCTAAGGCACTAACTATTCGATCTGGTGGAGCAACGCACTAGAGTGAAGCCTAGGTTGCCCGGAACGTAGAATTGGCCATCACTTTCAAACTGGTTGCAATTATTCCTGTTATATGATGGAAACACTGTTGTATTTTTATTGCATTTTATGCTACGGGCGTTGACTTCTAAGGCCCAAACTATTCAATCCGTTGGAGCAACGCCCTAGGGTGAAGCCTAGGTTGCTCGGAAAGTAGAAATGACCATAAGTTTCATACTGGTTGCAATTATTCGTTTTATACTATGGCAAAACTTTAGTATTTATATTGTATTTTATGCTTCTGGCGTTGACTTCTTAGGCCCTAACTATTCGATCTGGTGGAACAACGCCCTAGAGTGAAGCCTAGATTGCCTGGAACGTAGAAATGACCATCACTTTCACACGGGTTGCAATTATTCGTTTTATACAATGGAAAAGCTGTTGCATCTTTATTGTATTTTATGCTTCTGGCGTTGATTTCAAAGGCCCTAACTATTCGATCTGGTGGAGCAACGACCTAGAGTGAAGCCTATGTTGCCCGGAACGTAGAAATGACCATTACATTCACACTGGTTGCAATTATTCGTCTTATATGATGGATAAGCTGTTGTATTTATATCGTATTTTATGCTTCTGGCGTTGACTTCTTATGCCCTAACTATTCCATCTGGTCGAACAACGCCCTTGGGTGAAGCCTAGGTTGCGCGGAACGTAGCAATGACCATAACTTTCACACTGGTAGCAATTATTCGTTTTATACGATGGAAAAACTGTTCTATTTATTTTGTATTTTATGCTACGGGCGTTGACTTCTAAGGCCCTAGCTATTCGATCTGGTCGAGCAACGCCCTAGAGTGAAGCCTAGGTTGCCCGGAACATAGAAATGACCATAACTTCCACACTGGTTGCAGTTATTCGTTTTATACGATGGAAAAGCTGTTGTATTTATATGGTATTTTATGCCTCTGGCGTTAACTTCTTAGGCCCTAACTATTTCATCGGGTGGAACAACGCCCTAGGGTGAAGCCTAGGTTGCGCGGAACGTAGAAATGACCATAACTTTCACACTGGTAGCAATTATTCGTTTTACACGATGGAAAAACTGTTTTATTTATTTTGTATTTTATGCTTCTGGCGTTGACTTCTAAGGCCCTAACTATTTGATCTGGTGGAGCAACGCCCTAGAGTGAAGCTTAGGTTGCCCGGAACGGAGAAATGACCATAACTTTCAAACCGGTAGCAATTATTCGTGTTATACGATGGAAAAACTGTTCTGTTTATTTTGTATTTTATGCTTCGGGCGTTGACTTCTATGGCCCTAACTATTCAATCTGTTGGTGCAACGCCCTAGGGTGAAGCCTAGGTTGCCCGGAAAGTAGAAATGACATTAACTTTCATACTGGTTGCAATTATACGTTCTATACGATGGAACAACCGTTGTATTTATATTGTATTTTATGCTTCGGGCATTGACTTCTAAGGCACTGACTATTCGATCTGGTGGAGCAACGCCCTAGAGTGAAGCCTAGGTGGCCCGGAACGTAGAATTGGCCATCACTTTCAAACTGGTTGCAATTATTCCTGTTATATGATGGAAACACTGTTGTATTTTAATTGCATTTTATGCTTCGGGCGTTGACTTCTAAGGCCCTAACTATTCAATCTGTTGGAGCAACGCCCTAGGGTGAAGCCTAGCTCGCTCGGAAAGTGGAAATGACCATAAGTTTCATACTGGTTGCAATTATTCGTTTTATACGATGGAAAAGCTGTTGTATTTATATCGTATTTTATGCTCCTGGCGTTTACTTCTAAGGACCTAGCTATTCAATCTGTTGGTGCAACGCCCTAGGGTGAAGCCTAGGTTGCTCGGAAAGTAGAAATGACCATAAGTTTCATACTGGTTGCAATTATTCGTTTTATACGATGGAAGAGCTGTTGTATTTATATTGTATTTTATGCTTCTGGCGTTGACTTCTAAGGCACTAACTATTCGATCTGGTGGAGCAACGCACTAGAGTGAAGCCTAGGTTGCCCGGAACGTAGAATTGGCCATCACTTTCAAACTGGTTGCAATTATTCCTGTTATATGATGGAAACACTGTTGTATTTTTATTGCATTTTATGCTACGGGCGTTGACTTCTAAGGCCCAAACTATTCAATCTGCTGGAGCAACGCCCTAGGGTGAAGCCTAGGTTGCTCGGAAAGTAGAAATGACCATAAGTTTCATACTGGTTGCAATTATTCGTTTTATACGATGGAAAAACTGTTGTATTTATATTGTATTTTATGCTTCTGGCGTTGACTTCTAAGGCACTAACTATTCGATCTGGTGCAGCAACGCAATAGAGTGATGCCTAGGTTGCCCGGAACGTAGAATTGGCCATCAATTTCAAACTGGTTGGAATTATACCTGTTATATGATGGAAACACTGCTGTATTTTTTTTGCATTTTATGGTTCGGGCGTTGACTTCTAAGGGCCTAATTATTCAATCCGTTGGAGCAACGCCCTAGGGTGAAACCTAGGTTGCTCGGAAAGTAGAAATGACCATAAGTTTCACACTGGTTGCAATTATTCGTTTTATACTATGGCAAAACTTTAGTATTTATATTGTATTTTATGCTTCTAGCGTTGACTTCTTAGGCCCTAACTATTCGATCTGGTGGAACAACGCCCTAGAGTGAAGCCTAGATTGCCTGGAACGTAGAAATGACCATCACTTTCACACGGGTTGCAATTATTCGTTTTATACAATGGAAAAGCTGTTGCATCTTTATTGTATTTTATTCATCTGGGGTTGACATCTAAGGCCGTAGCTATTAGATGTGGTGGAACAACGCCCTAGTGTGAAGCCAAGGTTGCCCGGAACGTAGAAATGTCCATAACTTTTACACCGGTAGCAATAATTCGTTTTATACAATGGAAAAACCTTTCTATTTATTTGGTATTTTACGCTTCGGGCGTTGACTTCTAAGCTCCTATCTATTCAATCTGTTGGAGCAACGCCCTAGGGTGAAGCCTAGGTTGCCCGGAAATTATAAATGACCATAACTTTCACACTGGTTGCAATTATTCGTTTTATACGATGGAAAAGCTGTTGCATCTTTATTGTATTTTATGCTTCTGGCGTTGATTTCAAAGGCCCTAACTATTCGATCTGGTGGAGCAGCGACCTAGAGTGAAGCCCATGTTGCCCGGAACGTAGAAATGACCATTACATTCACACTGGTTGCAATTATTCGTCTTATATGATGGATAAGCTGTTGTATTTATATCGTATTTTATGCTTCTGGCGTTGACTTCTTAGGCCCTAACTATTCCATCTGGTGGAACAACGCCCTTGGGTGAAGCCTAGGTTGCGCGGAACGTAGAAATGACCATAACTTTCACACTGGTAGCAATTATTCGTTTTACACAATGGAAAAACTGTTTTATTTATTTTGTATTTTATGCTTCTGGCGTTGACTTCTAAGGCCCTAACTATTTGATCTGGTGGAGCAACGCCCTAGAGTGAAGCTTAGGTTGCCCGGAACGGAGAAATGACCATAACTTTCAACCCGGTAGCAATTATTCGTGTTATACGATGGAAAAACTGTTCTGTTTATTTTGTATTTTATGCTTCGGGCGTTGACTTCTAAGGCCCTAACTATTCAATCTGTTGGAGCAACGCCCTAGGGTGAAGCCTAGGTTGCTCGGAAAGTAGAAATGACCATAAGTTTCATACTGCTTGCAATTATTCGTTTTATACGGTGGAAGAGCTGTTGTATTTATATTGTATTTTATGCTTCTGGCGTTGACTTCTAAGGCACTAACTATTCGATCTGGTGGAGCAACGCACTAGAGTGAAGCCTAGGTTGCCCGGAACGTAGAATTGGCCATCACTTTCAAACTGGTTGCAATTATTCCTGTTATATGATGGAAACACTGTTGTATTTTTATTGCATTTTATGCTACGGGCGTTGACTTCTAAGGCCCAAACTATTCAATCTGCTGGAGCAACGCCCTAGGGTGAAGCCTAGGTTGCTCGGAAAGTAGAAATGACCATAAGTTTCATACTGGTTGCAATTATTCGTTTTATACGATGGAAAAACTGTTGTATTTAAATTGTATTTTATGCTTCTGGCGTTGACTTCTAAGGCACTAACTATTCGATCTGGTGCAGCAACGCAATAGAGTGATGCCTAGGTTGCCCGGAACGTAGAATTGGCCATCAATTTCAAACTGGTTGCAATTATTCCTGTTATATGATGGAAACACTGTTGTATTTTTATTGCATTTTATGCTTCGGGCGTTGACTTCTAAGGCCCTAACTATTCAATCTGCTGGAGCAACGCCCTAGGGTGAAGCCTAGGTTGCTCGGAAAGTAGAAATGACCGGAAGTTTCATACTGGTTCTAATTATTCGTTTTATACGATGGAAAAACTGTTGTATTTGTATTGTATTTTAAGCTTCTGGCGTTGACTTCTAAGGCCCTAGCTGTTCGATCTAGTGGAGCAACGCCCTAGAGTGAAGCCGAGGTTGCCCGGAAAGGAGAAATGACCATCACTTTCAAACTGGTTGCAATTAATCCTTTTATACGATGGAAAAGCTGTTGTATTTATATCGTATTTTATGCTTCTGGCGTTTACTTCTAAGGACCTAACTATTCGATCTGGTGGAGTAACGCCATAGAGTGAAGCCTAGGTTGCTCGGAATGTAGAAATGATCATAACTATCACACTGCTTGCAATTATTCGTTTTATACGATGGAAACGCTGTTGTATTTATATTGTATTTTATGCCTCTGGCGTTGACTTCTAAGGCCGTAGCTATTAGATGTGGTGGAGCAACGCCATAGAGTGACGCCTAGGGTGCTCGGAACGTAGAAATAACCATTACTTTCACACTGGTTGAAATTATTCGTTTTATACGGTGGAAAAGCTGTTGTATTTATATCGTTTTTTATGCTTCTGGCGTTGACTTCTTTGGCCGTAACCATTCGGTCTGGTGGAGCAACGCAACAGAGTGAAGCCTAGGTTGCCCGGAACGTAGAATTGGCCATCACATTCAAACTGGTTGCAATTATTCCTGTTATATGGTGGAAACACTGTTGTGTTTTTTTTGCATTTTATGGTTCGGGCGTTGACTTCTAAGGCCCTAACTATTCAATCTGTTGGAGCAACGCCCTAGGGTGAAGCCTAGGTTGCTCGGAAAGTAGAAATGACCATAAGTTTCATACTGGTTGCAATTCTTCGTTTTACACGATGGAAGAGCTGTTGTATTTATATTGTATTTTATGCTTCTGGCGTTGACTTCTAAGGCACTAACTATTCGATCTGGTGGAGCAACGCACTAGAGTGAAGCCTAGGTTGCCCGGAACGTAGAATTGGCCATCACTTTCAAACTGGTTGCAATTATTCCTGTTATATGGTGTAAACACTGTTGTATTTTTATTGCATTTTATGCTACGGGCGTTGACTTCTAAGGCCCAAACTATTCAATCTGCTGGAGCAACGCCCTAGGGTGAAGCCTAGGTTGCGCGGAACGTAGAAATGACCATAACTTTTACACTGGTAGCAATTATTCGTTTTATACAATGGAAAAACTGTTCTATTTATTTTGCATTTTATGCTTCGGGCGTTGACTTCTAAGGCCCTAACTGATTGACCTGGTGGAGCAACGCCCTAGAGTGAAGCCTAGGTTGCCCGGAACGTAGAAATGACCATAACGTTCACACTGGTAGCAATTATTCGTTTTATACGATGGGAAAACTGTTATATTTATATTGTATTTTATGCTTCGGGCGTTGACTTCTAAGGCCCTAACTATTCGATCTGGTGGAGCAACGCCCTAGAGTGAAGCCTAGGTTGCCCGGAACGTAGAAATGACCATAACTTTCACACTGGTTGCTATCATTCGTTCTATACGATGGAAAAACTGTTATATTTATATTGTATTTTATGCTTCTGGCGTTGACTTCTTAGGCCCTAACTGTTCGATCCGGTGGAACAACGTCCTAGGGTGAAGCCTACGATGCCCGGAAGGTAGAAATGACCATAACTTTCACACTGCTTGCAATTATTCGTTTTATACGATGGAAAAGCTGTGGCACCTTTATTGTATTTTATTCATCTGTGGTTGACTTCTAAGGCCGCAGCTATTAGATGTGGTGGAGAAACGCCCTAGAGTGACGGATAGGTTGCCCGGAACGTAGAAATAACCATTACTTTCACAATGTTTGCAATTATTCATTTTATACGATGGAAAAGCTTTTGTACTTATACTGCAATTTATTCATCTGGCGTTGACTTCTAAGGCCCTAGCTATTCGATCTGGTCGAGCAACGCCATAGAGTGAAACCTATGTCGCCCGGAACGTAGAAATGACCATAACTATCACACTGCTTGCAATTATTCGTTTTATACGATGGAAACGCTGTTGTATTTATATTGTATTTTATGCCTCTGGCGTTGACTTCTAAGACCGTAGCTATTAGATGTGATGGAGCAACGCCATAGAGTGACGCCTAGGTTGCCCGGAACGGAGAAATGACCATAACTTTCACACCGGTAGCAATTATTCGTTTTATACGATGGAAAAACTGTTCTATTTATTTTGTATTTTATGCTTCGGGCGTTGACTTCTAAGGCCCTAAGTATTCAATCTGTTGGTGCAACGCCCAAGGGTGAAGCCTATGTTGCCCTGAAAGTAGAAATGACGTTAACTTTTATACTGGTTGTAATTATTCCTTTCATACGATGGAAAAACTGTTTTATTTATTTTGTATTTTATGCTTCAGGCGTTGACTGCTAAGGCCCTAACTATTCGATCTGGTTGCATAACGTCCTAGAGTGAAGCCTAGGTTGCCCGGAACGTAGAAATGGCCATAACATTCACACTGGTTGCTATCATTCGTTTTACACGATGGAAAAACTGTTATATTTATATTGTATTTTATGCTTCTGGCGTTGACTTCTGAGGCCCTAACTGTTCGATCTGGTGGAACAACTCCCTAGGGTGAAGCCTAGGTTGCTCGGAAAGTAGAAATGACCAGAAGTTTCATACTGGTTCTAATTATTCGTTTTATACGATGGAAAAACTGTTGTATTTGTATTGTATTTTAAGCTTCTGGCGTTGACTTCTAAGGCCCTAGCTGTTCGATCTAGTGGAGCAACGCCCTAGAGTGAAGCCGAGGTTGCCCGGAAAGGAGAAATGACCATCACTTTCAAACTGGTTGCAATTAATCCTTTTATACGATGGAAAAGCTGTTGTATTTATATCGTATTTTATGCTTCTGGCGTTTACTTCTAAGGACCTAACTATTCGATCTGGTGGAGTAACGCCATAGAGTGAAGCCTAGGTTGCTCGGAATGTAGAAATGATCATAACTATCACACTGCTTGCAATTATTCGTTTTATACGATGGAAACGCTGTTGTATTTATATTGTATTTTATGCCTCTGGCGTTGACTTCTAAGGCCGTAGCTATTAGATGTGGTGGAGCAACGCCATAGAGTGACGCCTAGGGTGCTCGGAACGTAGAAATAACCATTACTTTCACACTGGTTGAAATTATTCGTTTTATACGGTGGAAAAGCTGTTGTATTTATATCGTTTTTTATGCTTCTGGCGTTGACTTCTTTGGCCGTAACCATTCGGTCTGGTGGAGCAACGCAACAGAGTGAAGCCTAGGTTGCCCGGAACGTAGAATTGGCCATCACATTCAAACTGGTTGCAATTATTCCTGTTATATGGTGGAAACACTGTTGTGTTTTTTTTGCATTTTATGGTTCGGGCGTTGACTTCTAAGGCCCTAACTATTCAATCTGTTGGAGCAACGCCCTAGGGTGAAGCCTAGGTTGCTCGGAAAGTAGAAATGACCATAAGTTTCATACTGGTTGCAATTCTTCGTTTTACACGATGGAAGAGCTGTTGTATTTATATTGTATTTTATGCTTCTGGCGTTGACTTCTAAGGCACTAACTATTCGATCTGGTGGAGCAACGCACTAGAGTGAAGCCTAGGTTGCCCGGAACGTAGAATTGGCCATCACTTTCAAACTGGTTGCAATTATTCCTGTTATATGGTGTAAACACTGTTGTATTTTTATTGCATTTTATGCTACGGGCGTTGACTTCTAAGGCCCAAACTATTCAATCTGCTGGAGCAACGCCCTAGGGTGAAGCCTAGGTTGCGCGGAACGTAGAAATGACCATAACTTTTACACTGGTAGCAATTATTCGTTTTATACAATGGAAAAACTGTTCTATTTATTTTGCATTTTATGCTTCGGGCGTTGACTTCTAAGGCCCTAACTGATTGACCTGGTGGAGCAACGCCCTAGAGTGAAGCCTAGCTGGCCCGGAACGTAGAAATGACCATAACGTTCACACTGGTAGCAATTATTCGTTTTATACGATGGGAAAACTGTTATATTTATATTGTATTTTATGCTTCTGGCGTTGACGTCTTAGGCCCTAACTGTTCGATCTGGTGGAACAACGCCCTAGGGTGAAGCCTAGGATGCCTGGAAAGTAGAAATGACCATAACTATCACACTGGTTGCAATTATTCGTTGTATACGATGGAAAAGCTGTGGCACCTTTATTGTATTTTATTCATCTGCGGTTGACTTCTAAGGCCGTAGCTATTAGATGTGGTGGAGCAACGCCCTAGAGTGACGCCTAGGATGGCCGGAACGTAGAAATGACCATTACTTTCACAATGTTTGCAATTATTCATTTTATACGACGGAAAAGCTTTTGTACTTATATTGTATTTTATTCTTCTGGCGTTGACTTCTTAGGCCCTAACTATTCGATCTGGTGGAACAACGCCCTAGAGTGAAGACTTGGTTGCCCGGAACATGGAAATGACCATTACTTTAACACTGTTTGCAGTTATTCCTTTTATACGATGGAAAAACTTTCGCATCTTTATTGTATTTTATGCCTCTGGCGTTGACTTCTAAGGCCCTAGCTATTCGATTTGGTGGAGCAACACCCGAGAGTGGAGCCTAGGTTGCCCTGTACGTAGAAATGACCATTACCTTCACACTGTTTGCAAATATACATTATATACGATGGAAAATCTGTTGTATTTATGTTGTATTTTATGCTTCTAGCGTTGACTTCTTAGGCCCTAGCTATTTGATCTGGTGGTGCAACGCCCAACGGTGAAGCCTATGTTGCCCCGAAAGTAGAAATTACGTTAACTTTCATACTGGTTGCAATTATTCGTTTTATACGATGGAAAAGCTGTGGCATCTTTATTGTATTTTATTCACCTGGGGTTGACTTCTAAGGGCGTAGCTATTAGATGTGGCGGAGCAACGCCATAGAGTGACGCCTAGGTTGCCCGGAACGTAGAAATGACCATTACTTTCACAGTGTTTGCAATTATTCATTTTATACGACGGAAAAGCTTTTGTACTTATATTGCATTTTATTCTTCTGGCGTTGACTTCTTAGGCCCTAACTATTCGATCTGGTGGAACAACGCCCTAGAGTGAAGACTAGGTTGCCCGGAACATAGAAATGACCATAACTTTCACACTGGTAGCAATTATTCGTTTTATACGATGGAAAAACTGTTTTATTTATTTTGTATTTTATGCTTCTGGCTTTGACTTCTAAGGCCCTAACTATTCGATCTGTTGGTGCAACGCCCTAGAGTGAAGCCTAGGTTGCCCGGAACGGAGAAATGACCATAACTTTCACACCGGTGGCAATTATTCGTTTTATACGATGGAAAAACTGTTCTGTTTATTTTGTATTTTATGCTTCGGGCGTTGACTTCTAAGGCCCTAACTATTCAATCTATTGGTGCAACGCCCTAGGTTGAAGCCTAGGTTGCGCGGAACGTAGAAATGACCATAACTTTTACACTGGTAGCAATTATTCGTTTTATACAATGGAAAAACTGTTCTATTTATTTTGCATTTTATGCTTCGGGCGTTGACTTCTAAGGCCCTAACTGATTGACCTGGTGGAGCAACGCCCTACAGTGAAGCCTAGATTGCCCGGAACGTTGAAATGACCATAACTTTCACACTGGTTGTTATTATTCGTTTTATACAATGGAAAAACTGTTATATTTATATTGTATTTTATTCTTATGGCGTTGAATTCTAAGTCACTAGCTATTCGATCTGGTGGAGCAACGCCCTAAAGTGATACCTAGATTGCCCGGAACGTAGAAATGACCATTACTTTCACAGTGTTTGCAATTATTCATTTTATACGATGGAAAAGCTTTTGTACTTATATTGCATTTTATTCTTCTGGCGTTGACTTCTTAGGCCCTAACTATTCGATCTGGTGGAACAACGCCCTAGAGTGAAGACTAGGTTGCCCGGAACATGGAAATGACCATAACTTTCACACTGGTAGCAATTATTCGTTTTACACGATGGAAAAACTGTTTTATTTATTTTGTATTTTATGCTTCTGGCGTTGACTTCTAAGGCCCTAACTATTTGATCTGGTGGAGCAACGCCCTAGAGTGAAGCTTAGGTTGCCCGGAACGGAGAAATGACCATAACTTTCAAACCGGTAGCAATTATTCGTGTTATACGATGGAAAAACTGTTCTGTTTATTTTGTATTTTATGCTTCGGGCGTTGACTTCTAAGGCCCTAGCTGTTCGATCTAGTGGAGCAACGCCCTAGAGTGAAGCCGAGGTTGCCCGGAAAGGAGAAATGACCATCACTTTCAAACGGGTTGCAATTAATCCTTTTATACGATGGAAAAGCTGTTGTATTTATATCGTATTTTATGCTTCTGGCGTTTACTTCTAAGGACCTAACTATTCGACCTTGTGGAGTAACGCCATAGAGTGAAGCCTAGGTTGCTCGGAATGTAGAAATGACCATAACTATCACACTGCTTGCAATTATTCGTTTTATACGATGGAAACGCTGTTGTATTTATATTGTATTTTATGCCTCTGGCGTTGACTTCTAAGGCCGTAGCTATTAGATGTGGTGGAGCAACGCCATAGAGTGACGCCTAGGGTGCTCGGAACGTAGAAATAACCATTACTTTCACACTGGTTGAAATTATTCGCTTTATACGGTGGAAAAGCTGTTGTATTTATATCGTTTTTTATGCTTCTGGCGTTGACTTCTTTGGCCGTAACCATTCGGTCTGGTGGAGCAACGCAACAGAGTGAAGCCTAGGTTGCCCGGAACGTAGATTTGGCCATCACATTCAAACTGGTTGCAATTATTCCTGTTATATGGTGGAAACACTGTTGTGTTTTTTTTGCATTTTATGGTTCGGGCGTTGACTTCTAAGGCCCTAACTATTCAATCTGTTGGAGCAACGCCCTAGGGTGAAGCCTAGGTTGCTCGGAAAGTAGAAATGACCATAAGTTTCATACTGGTTGCAATTATTCGTTTTATACGGTGGAAGAGCTGTTGTATTTTTATTGTATTTTATGCTTCTGGCGTTGACTTCTAAGGCCCTAGCTGTTCGATCTAGTGGAGCAACGCCCTAGAGTGAAGCCGAGGTTGCCCGGAAAGGAGAAATGACCATCACTTTCAAACTGGTTGCAATTAATCCTTTTATACGATGGAAAAGCTGTTGTATTTATATCGTATTTTATGCTTCTGGCGTTGACTTCTAAGGCACTAACTATTCGATCTGGTGGAGAAACGCCCTAGAGTGAAGCCTAGGTTGCCCGGAACGTAGAATTGGCCATCACTTTCAAACTGGTTGCAATTATTCCTGTTATATGATGGAAACACTGTTGTATTTTTATTGCATTTTATGCTTCGGGCGTTGACTTCTAAGGCCCTAACTATTCAATCTGTTGGAGCAACGCCCTAGGGTGAAGCCTAGGTTGCTAGGAAAGTAGAAATGACCATAAGTTTCATACTGGTTGCAATTATTCGTTTTATACGATGGAAAAACTGTTGTATTTATATTGTATTTTATGCTTCTGGCGTTGACTTCTTAGGCCCTAACTATTCGATCTGGTGGAACAACGCCCTAGAGTGAAGCCTAGGTTGCCCGGAACGTAGAAATGACCATAACTTCCACACTGGTTGCAGTTATTCGTTTTATACGATGGAAAAGCTGTTGTATTTATATCGTATTTTATGCCTCTGGTGTTAACTTCTTAGGCCCTAACTATTTCATCGGGTGGAACAACGCCCTAGGGTGAAGCCTAGGTTGCGCGGAACGTAGAAATGACCATAACTTTCACACTGGTAGCAATTATTCGTTTTACACGATGGAAAAACTGTTTTATTTATTTTGTATTTTATGCTTCTGGCGTTGACTTCTAAGGCCGTAGCTATTAGATGTGGTGGAGCCACGCCATAGAGTGACGCCTAGGGTGCTCGGAACGTAGAAATAACCATTACTTTCACACTGGTTGAAATTATTCGTTTTATACGGTGGAAAAGCTGTTGTATTTATATCGTTTTTTATGCTTCTGGCGTTGACTTCTATGGCCGTAACCATTCGGTCTGGTGGAGCAACGCAACAGAGTGAAGCCTAGGTTGCCCGGAACGTAGAATTGGCCATCACATTCAAACTGGTTGCAATTATTCCTGTTATATGGTGGAAACACTGTTGTGTTTTTTTTGCATTTTATGGTTCGGGCGTTGACTTCTAAGGCCCTAACTATTCAATCTGTTGGAGCAACGCCCTAGGGTGAAGCCTAGGTTGCTCGGAAAGTAGAAATGACCATAAGTTTCATACTGCTTGCAATTATTCGTTTTATACGGTGGAAGAGCTGTTGTATTTATATTGTATTTTATGCTTCTGGCGTTGACTTCTAAGGCACTAACTATTCGATCTGGTGGAGCAACGCACTAGAGTGAAGCCTAGGTTGCCCGGAACGTAGAATTGGCCATCACTTTCAAACTGGTTGCAATTATTCCTGTTATATGATGGAAACACTGTTGTATTTTTATTGCATTTTATGCTACGGGCGTTGACTTCTAAGGCCCAAACTATTCAATCTGCTGGAGCAACGCCCTAGGGTGAAGCCTAGGTTGCTCGGAAAGTAGAAATGACCATAAGTTTCATACTGGTTGCAATTATTCGTTTTATACGATGGAAAAACTGTTGTATTTAAATTGTATTTTATGCTTCTGGCGTTGACTTCTAAGGCACTAACTATTCGATCTGGTGCAGCAACGCAATAGAGTGATGCCTAGATTGCCCGGAACGTAGAAATGACCATTACTTTCACAGTGTTTGCAATTATTCATTTTATACGATGGAAAAGCTTTTGTACTTATATTGCATTTTATTCTTCTGGCGTTGACTTCTTAAGCCCTAACTATTCGATCTGGTGGAACAACGCCCTAGAGTGAAGACTAGGTTGCCCGGAACATGGAAATGACCATAACTTTCACACTGGTAGCAATTATTCGTTTTACACGATGGAAAAACTGTTTTATTTATTTTGTATTTTATGCTTCTGGCGTTGACTTCTAAGGCCCTAACTATTTGATCTGGTGGAGCAACGCCCTAGAGTGAAGCTTAGGTTGCCCGGAACGGAGAAATGACCATAACTTTCAAACCGGTAGCAATTATTCGTGTTATACGATGGAAAAACTGTTCTGTTTATTTTGTATTTTATGCTTCGGGCGTTGACTTCTAAGGCCCTAGCTGTTCGATCTAGTGGAGCAACGCCCTAGAGTGAAGCCGAGGTTGCCCGGAAAGGAGAAATGACCATCACTTTCAAACGGGTTGCAATTAATCCTTTTATACGATGGAAAAGCTGTTGTATTTATATCGTATTTTATGCTTCTGGCGTTTACTTCTAAGGACCTAACTATTCGACCTTGTGGAGTAACGCCATAGAGTGAAGCCTAGGTTGCTCGGAATGTAGAAATGACCATAACTATCACACTGCTTGCAATTATTCGTTTTATACGATGGAAACGCTGTTGTATTTATATTGTATTTTATGCCTCTGGCGTTGACTTCTAAGGCCGTAGCTATTAGATGTGGTGGAGCAACGCCATAGAGCGACGCCTAGGGTGCTCGGAACGTAGAAATAACCATTACTTTCACACTGGTTGAAATTATTCGCTTTATACGGTGGAAAAGCTGTTGTATTTATATCGTTTTTTATGCTTCTGGCGTTGACTTCTTTGGCCGTAACCATTCGGTCTGGTGGAGCAACGCAACAGAGTGAAGCCTAGGTTGCCCGGAACGTAGATTTGGCCATCACATTCAAACTGGTTGCAATTATTCCTGTTATATGGTGGAAACACTGTTGTGTTTTTTTTGCATTTTATGGTTCGGGCGTTGACTTCTAAGGCCCTAACTATTCAATCTGTTGGAGCAACGCCCTAGGGTGAAGCCTAGGTTGCTCGGAAAGTAGAAATGACCATAAGTTTCATACTGGTTGCAATTATTCGTTTTATACGGTGGAAGAGCTGTTGTATTTTTATTGTATTTTATGCTTCTGGCGTTGACTTCTAAGGCCCTAGCTGTTCGATCTAGTGGAGCAACGCCCTAGAGTGAAGCCGAGGTTGCCCGGAAAGGAGAAATGACCATCACTTTCAAACTGGTTGCAATTAATCCTTTTATACGATGGAAAAGCTGTTGTATTTATATCGTATTTTATGCTGCTGGCGTTGACTTCTAAGGCACTAACTATTCGATCTGGTGGAGAAACGCCCTAGAGTGAAGCCTAGGTTGCCCGGAACGTAGAATTGGCCATCACTTTCAAACTGGTTGCAATTATTCCTGTTATATGATGGAAACACTGTTGTATTTTTATTGCATTTTATGCTTCGGGCGTTGACTTCTAAGGCCCTAACTATTCAATCTGTTGGAGCAACGCCCTAGGGTGAAGCCTAGGTTGCTAGGAAAGTAGAAATGACCATAAGTTTCATACTGGTTGCAATTATTCGTTTTATACGATGGAAAAACTGTTGTATTTATATTGTATTTTATGCTTCTGGCGTTGACTTCTTAGGCCCTAACTATTCGATCTGGTGGAACAACGCCCTAGAGTGAAGCCTAGGTTGCCCGGAACGTAGAAATGACCATAACTTCCACACTGGTTGCAGTTATTCGTTTTATACGATGGAAAAGCTGTTGTATTTATATCGTATTTTATGCCTCTGGTGTTAACTTCTTAGGCCCTAACTATTTCATCGGGTGGAACAACGCCCTAGGGTGAAGCCTAGGTTGCGCGGAACGTAGAAATGACCATAACTTTCACACTGGTAGCAATTATTCGTTTTACACGATGGAAAAACTGTTTTATTTATTTTGTATTTTATGCTTCTGGCGTTGACTTCTAAGGCCGTAGCTATTAGATGTGGTGGAGCCACGCCATAGAGTGACGCCTAGGGTGCTCGGAACGTAGAAATAACCATTACTTTCACACTGGTTGAAATTATTCGTTTTATACGGTGGAATAGCTGTTGTATTTATATCGTTTTTTATGCTTCTGGCGTTGACTTCTATGGCCGTAACCATTCGGTCTGGTGGAGCAACGCAACAGAGTGAAGCCTAGGTTGCCCGGAACGTAGAATTGGCCATCACATTCAAACTGGTTGCAATTATTCCTGTTATATGGTGGAAACACTGTTGTGTTTTTTTTGCATTTTATGGTTCGGGCGTTGACTTCTAAGGCCCTAACTATTCAATCTGTTGGAGCAACGCCCTAGGGTGAAGCCTAGGTTGCTCGGAAAGTAGAAATGACCATAAGTTTCATACTGCTTGCAATTATTCGTTTTATACGGTGGAAGAGCTGTTGTATTTATATTGTATTTTATGCTTCTGGCGTTGACTTCTAAGGCACTAACTATTCGATCTGGTGGAGCAACGCACTAGAGTGAAGCCTAGGTTGCCCGGAACGTAGAATTGGCCATCACTTTCAAACTGGTTGCAATTATTCCTGTTATATGATGGAAACACTGTTGTATTTTTATTGCATTTTATGCTACGGGCGTTGACTTCTAAGGCCCAAACTATTCAATCTGCTGGAGCAACGCCCTAGGGTGAAGCCTAGGTTGCTCGGAAAGTAGAAATGACCATAAGTTTCATACTGGTTGCAATTATTCGTTTTATACGATGGAAAAACTGTTGTATTTAAATTGTATTTTATGCTTCTGGCGTTGACTTCTAAGGCACTAACTATTCGATCTGGTGCAGCAACGCAATAGAGTGATGCCTAGGTTGCCCGGAACGTAGAATTGGCCATCAATTTCAAACTGGTTGCAATTATTCCTGTTATATGATGGAAACACTGTTGTATTTTTATTGCATTTTATGCTTCGGGCGTTGACTTCTAAGGCCCTAACTATTCAATCTGCTGGAGCAACGCCCTAGGGTGAAGCCTAGGTTGCTCGGAAAGTAGAAATGACCAGAAGTTTCATACTGGTTCTAATTATTCGTTTTATACGATGGAAAAACTGTTGTATTTGTATTGTATTTTAAGCTTCTGGCGTTGACTTCTAAGGCCCTAGCTGTTCGATCTAGTGGAGCAACGCCCTAGAGTGAAGCCGAGGTTGCCCGGAAAGGAGAAATGACCATCACTTTCAAACTGGTTGCAATTAATCCTTTTATACGATGGAAAAGCTGTTGTATTTATATCGTATTTTATGCTTCTGGCGTTTACTTCTAAGGACCTAACTATTCGATCTGGTGGAGTAACGCCATAGAGTGAAGCCTAGGTTGCTCGGAATGTAGAAATGATCATAACTATCACACTGCTTGCAATTATTCGTTTTATACGATGGAAACGCTGTTGTATTTATATTGTATTTTATGCCTCTGGCGTTGACTTCTAAGGCCGTAGCTATTAGATGTGGTGGAGCAACGCCATAGAGTGACGCCTAGGGTGCTCGGAACGTAGAAATAACCATTACTTTCACACTGGTTGAAATTATTCGTTTTATACGGTGGAAAAGCTGTTGTATTTATATCGTTTTTTATGCTTCTGGCGTTGACTTCTTTGGCCGTAACCATTCGGTCTGGTGGAGCAACGCAACAGAGTGAAGCCTAGGTTGCCCGGAACGTAGAATTGGCCATCACATTCAAACTGGTTGCAATTATTCCTGTTATATGGTGGAAACACTGTTGTGTTTTTTTTGCATTTTATGGTTCGGGCGTTGACTTCTAAGGCCCTAACTATTCAATCTGTTGGAGCAACGCCCTAGGGTGAAGCCTAGGTTGCTCGGAAAGTAGAAATGACCATAAGTTTCATACTGGTTGCAATTCTTCGTTTTACACGATGGAAGAGCTGTTGTATTTATATTGTATTTTATGCTTCTGGCGTTGACTTCTAAGGCACTAACTATTCGATCTGGTGGAGCAACGCACTAGAGTGAAGCCTAGGTTGCCCGGAACGTAGAAATGACCATAACTTTCACACTGGTTGCTATCATTCGTTCTATACGATGGAAAAACTGTTATATTTATATTGTATTTTATGCTTCTGGCGTTGACTTCTTAGGCCCTAACTGTTCGATCCGGTGGAACAACGTCCTAGGGTGAAGCCTACTATGCCCGGAAGGTAGAAATGACCATAACTTTCACACTGGTTGCTATCATTCGTTCTATACGATGGAAAAACTGTTATATTTATATTGTATTTTATGCTTCTGGCGTTGACTTCTTAGGCCCTAACTGTTCGATCCGGTGGAACAACGTCCTAGGGTGAAGCCTACGATGCCCGGAAGGTAGAAATGACCATAACTTTCACACTGCTTGCAATTATTCGTTTTATACGATGGAAAAGCTGTGGCACCTTTATTGTATTTTATTCATCTGTGGTTGACTTCTAAGGCCGCAGCTATTAGATGTGGTGGAGAAACGCCCTAGAGTGACGCATAGGTTGCCCGGAACGTAGAAATAACCATTACTTTCACAATGTTTGCAATTATTCATTTTATACGATGGAAAAGCTTTTGTACTTATACTGCAATTTATTCATCTGGCGTTGACTTCTAAGGCCCTAGCTATTCGATCTGGTCGAGCAACGCCATAGAGTGAAACCTATGTCGCCCGGAACGTAGAAATGACCATAACTATCACACTGCTTGCAATTATTCGTTTTATACGATGGAAACGCTGTTGTATTTATATTGTATTTTATGCCTCTGGCGTTGACTTCTAAGACCGTAGCTATTAGATGTGGTGGAGCAACGCCATAGAGTGACGCCTAGGTTGCCCGGAACGGAGAAATGACCATAACTTTCACACCGGTAGCAATTATTCGTTTTATACGATGGAAAAGCTGTTGTATTTATATCGTATTTTATGCTTCTGGCGTTTACTTCTAAGGACCTAACTATTCGATCTGGTGGAGTAACGCCATAGAGTGAAGCCTAGGTTGCTCGGAATGTAGAAATGATCATAACTATCACACTGCTTGCAATTATTCGTTTTATACGATGGAAACGCTGTTGTATTTATTTTGCATTTTATGCTTCGGGCGTTGACTTCTAAGGCCCTAACTGATTGACCTGGTGGAGCAACGCCCTACAGTGAAGCCTAGATTGCCCGGAACGTTGAAATGACCATAACTTTCACACTGGTTGTTATTATTCGTTTTATACAATGGAAAAACTGTTATATTTATATTGTATTTTATTCTTATGGCGTTGAATTCTAAGTCACTAGCTATTCGATCTGGTGGAGCAACGCCCTAAAGTGATACCTAGATTGCCCGGAACGTAGAAATGACCATTACTTTCACAGTGTTTGCAATTATTCATTTTATACGATGGAAAAGCTTTTGTACTTATATTGCATTTTATTCTTCTGGCGTTGACTTCTTAGGCCCTAACTATTCGATCTGGTGGAACAACGCCCTAGAGTGAAGACTAGGTTGCCCGGAACATGGAAATGACCATAACTTTCACACTGGTAGCAATTATTCGTTTTATACGATGGAAAAACTGTTTTATTTATTTTGTATTTTATGCTTCTGGCTTTGACTTCTAAGGCCCTAACTATTCGATCTGTTGGAGCAACGCCCTAGAGTGAAGCCTAGGTTGCCCGGAACGGAGAAATGACCATAACTTTCACACCGGTGGCAATTATTCGATTTATACGATGGAAAAACTGTTCTGTTTATTTTGTATTTTATGCTTCGGGCGTTGACTTCTAAGGCCCTAACTATTCAATCTATTGGTGCAACGCCCCAGGGTGAAGCCTCGGTTGCCCGGAAAGTAGAAATGACGTTAGCTTTCATACTGGTTGCAATTATTCGTTTTATACGATGGAAAAACTGTTGTATTTATATTGTATTTTATGCTTCGGGCATTGACTTCTAAGGCCCTAACTATTCAATCTGTTGGAGCAACGCCCTAGGTTGAAGCCTAGGTTGCCCGGAAAGTAGAAATGACCATAACTTTCATCCTGGTTGCAATTATTCGTTTTATATGATGGAAAAACTGTTGTATTTACATAGTTTTTTATGCTTCTGGCGTTGACTTCTTAGGCCCTACCTATTCCATCTGGTGGAACAACGCCCTCGGTTTAAGCCTAGGTTTTGCGGAACGTAGAAATGACCATAACTTTCACACTGGCAGCAATTATTCGTTTTATACGATGGTAAAACTGTTTTATTTATTTTGTATTTTATGCTTCCTGCGTTGACTTCTAAGGCCCTATCTATTTGATCTGGTGGAACAACGCCCTAGAGTGAAGCCTAGGATGCCCGGAAAGAAGAAATGACCATAACTTTCACACTGCTTGCAATTATTCGTTTTAAACGATGGAAAAGCTGTGGCATCTTTTATGTATTTTATTCATCTGGGGTTGACTTCTAAGGCCGTTGCTATTATATGTGGTGGAGCAACGCCCTAGAGTGACGCCTAAGTTGCCCGGAACGAAGAAAGGACCATTACCTTCACACTGGTTGCAATTATTCGTTTTATACGATGGAAAGCTGTTCTATTTATTTTGTAGTTTATGCTTCGGGCGTTGACTTCTAAGGCCCTAACCATTCCATCTGGTGGAACAACGCCCTAGGGTGAAGCCCAGGTTGCCTCGAACGTAGAAATGACCGTCAGTTTCACACGGATTGCAATTATTCCTGTTATAGGATGGAAAGACTGTTGTATTTTTATTGTATTTTATACTTCAGGCGTTGACTTCTAAGGCCCTAGCTATTCCATCTGGTCGAGCAACGTCCTAGAGTGAAGCCTAGGTTGCCCGGAACGTAGAAATGACCATAACTTCCACACTGGTTGCAATTATTCGTTTTATACGATGGAAATGCTGTTGTATTTATATCGTATTTTATGCTTCGGTCGTTGACTTCTTAGGCCCTAACATTTCGATCTAGTGGAGCAACGCCCTACAGTGAAGCCTAGGTTGCCCGGGACGTAGATATAACCATAACCTTCACACAGGTTGCAATTATTCGTTTTATACAGTGTAAAGCCTGTTGTATTTATTTTGCATTTTATTCTTCTGGTGTTGACTTCTTAGGCCCTAGCTACTCGATCTAGTGGAGCAACGCCCTACAGTGAAGCCTAGGTTGCCCGGAACGTAGAAATGACCATATCTTTTACACTGGTAGCAATTATTCGTTTTATACAATGGAAAAACTGTTCTATTTATTTTGTATTTAATGCTTCGGGCGTTGGCTTCTAAGGCCCTAACTGTTTGACCTGGTGGAGCAACGCCCTATAGTGAAGCCTAGGCTGCCCGGTACGTAGAAATGAACATCACTTTCAAACTGGTTGCAATTATTCGTTTTATACGATGGAAAAGCTGTTCTATTTATATCGTATTTTATGCTTCTGGCGTTGACTTCTTGGGCCCTAACTATTCCATCAGGTGGAACAACGCCCTAGGGTGAAGCCTAGGTTGCCCGGAAAGTAGAAATGACCATAACTTTCACACTGGTAGCAATTATTCATTTTATACGATGGAAAAGCTGTTGTATTTATATCGTATTTTATGCTTCTGGCGTTGACTTCTAAGGCCGTAACTATTCGATCTGGTGGAGCAACGCCCTAGAGTGAAACCTAGGTTGCCCGGGACGTAGAAATGACCACAACTTTCACACTGGTTGCTATTATTCGTTTTATACGATGGAAAAACTGTTTTATTTATATTGTATTTTATGCTTCTGGCGTTCACTTCTTAGGCCCTAACTATTCGATCTGGTGGAACAACGGCCTAGGGTGAAGCCTAGGTTGCCCGGAACGTAGAAATGACCATAACTTTTACACTGGTAGCAATTACTCATTTTATAAAATGGAAAAACTGTTCTATTTATTTTGTATTTAATGCTTCGGGCGTTGGCTCCTAAGGCCCTAACTGTTTGATCTGGTGGAGCGACGCCCTAGAGTGAAGCCTAGGTTGCCCGGAACGTAGAAATGACCACAACTTTCACACTGGTTGCTATTATTCGTTTTATACGATGGAAAAACGGTTCTATTTATCTTGTATTTTATGCTACGGGAGTTGACTTCTAAGGCCCTAACTGTTTGATCTGGTGGAGCAACGCCCTAGAGTGAAGGCTAGGTTGCCCGGTACGTAGAAATGACCATCACTTTCAAACTGGTTGCAATTATTCGTTTTATACGATGGAAACGCTGTTGTATTTATATCGTATTTTATGCTTCTGGCGTTGACTTCTTAGGCCCTAACTATTCCATCAGGCGGAACAACGCCCTAGGGTGAAGCCTAGGTTGCCCGGCAAGTAGAAATGACCATAACTTTCACACTGGCAGCAATTATTCGTTTTATACGATGGAAAAACTGTTCTATTTATCTTGTATTTTATGCTACGGGAGTTGACTTCTAAGGCCCTAACTATTCGATCTGGTGGAACAACGCCCTAGAGTGAAGCCTAGGTTGCCCGGCAAGTAGAAATGACCATAACTTTCACACTGGCAGCAATTATTCGTTTTATACGATGGAAAAACTGTTCTATTTATCTTGTATTTTATGCTACGGGAGTTGACTTCTAAGGCCCTAACTATTCGATCTGGTGGAGCAACGCCCTCGAGTGAAGCGTAGGTTGCCCGGTACGTATAAATGACCATTACTTTCAAATTGGTTGCAATTATTCCTGTTATATGATGGAAATACTGTTGTATTTTTATTGCATTATATGCTTCGGGCATTGACTTCTAAGGCCCTAACTATACAATCTGTTGGAGCAGCGCCCTAGGGTCAAGCCTAGGTTGCCCGGAAAGTAGAAATGACCATAACTTTCATACTGGTTGCAATTATTCGTTTTATATGATGGAAAAACTGTTGTATTTATATTGTATTTTATGCTTCTGGCGTTCACTTCTTAGGCCCTAACTATTCGATCTGGTGGAACAACGGCCTAGGGTGAAGCCTATGTCGCCCGGAACGTAGAAATGACCATAACTTATACACTGGTAGCAATTATTCGTTTTATACAATGGAAAAACTGTTCTATTTATTTTGTATTTAATGCTTCGGGAGTTGGCTTCTAAGGCCCTAACTGTTTGACCTGGTGGAGCAACGCCCTACAGTGAAGCCTAGATTGCCCGGAACGTTGAAATGACCATAACTTTCACACTGGTTGTTATTATTCGTTTTATACAATGGAAAAACTGTTATATTTATATTCTATTTTATTCTTATGGCGTTGAATTCTAAGTCACTAGCTATTCGATCTGGTGGAGCAACGCCCTAAAGTGATACCTAGGTTACACGGAACGTAGAAATGACAAGTACTTTCACACTGTTTGCAGTTATTCCTGTTATACGATGGAAAATCTTTTGCAACTTTATTGTATTTTATGCTTCTGGCGTGGACTTCTAAGGCCCTAGCTATTCCATCTGGTCGAGCAACGTCCTAGAGTGAAGCCTAGGTTGCCCGGAACGTAGAAATGACCATAACTTCCACACTGGTTGCAATTATTCGTTTTTTACGATGGAAATGCTGTTGTATATATATCGCATTTTATGCTTCTGGCGTTGACTTCTTAGGCCCTAACTATTCCATCTGGTGGAACAACGCCCTAGGGTGAAGCCTAGGTTGCGCTTAACGTAGAAATGACCATAACTTTCACACTGGTAGCTATTATTCGTTTTATACGATGGAAAAACTGTTTTATTTATTTTGTATTTTATGCTTCTGGCGTTGACTTCTTAGGCCCTAACTATTCCCTCTGGCGGATCAACGCCCTAGAGTGAAACCTACGTTGCCCGGAACTTAGAAATGACTATTACTTTCACACTGGTTGCAATTATTCGTTTTATACGATGGAAAAACTGTCCCATTTATTTTGTATTTTATGCTTCGGGCGTTGACTTCTAAGGCCCTAACTATTCGATCTGGTGGTGCAACGCCCTAGGGTGAAGCCTAGGTTGCTCGGAACGTAGAAACGACCATAACTTTTACACTGGTAGCAATTATTCGTTTTATACAATGGAAAAACTGTTCTATTTATTTTGCATTTTATGCTTCAGGCGTTGACTTCTAAGGCCCTAACTGATTGACCTGGTGGAGCAACGCCCTACAGTGAAGCCTAGATTGCCCGGAACGTTGAAATGACCATAACTTTCACACTGGTTGTTATTATTCGTTTTATACAATGGAAAAACTGTTATATTTATATTCTATTTTATTCTTATGGCGTTGAATTCTAAGTCACTAGCTATTCGATCTGGTGGAGCAACGCCCTAAAGTGATACCTAGGTTACACGGAACGTAGAAATGACAAGTACTTTCACACTGTTTGCAGTTATTCCTGTTATACGATGGCAAATCTTTTGCAACTTTATTGTATTTTATGCTTCTGGCGTGGACTTCTAAGTCCCTAGCTATTCGATTTGGTGGAGCAACGCCCTAGAGTGGAGCCTAGGTTGCCCGGAACGTAGAAATGACCATCACTTTCAAACTGGTTGGAATTATTCCTGTTATACGATCGATAAACTGTTGTATTTTTATTGCATTTTATGCTTCGGGCGTTGACTTCTCAGGCCCTAACTATTCAGTGTGGTGGAGCAACGCCCTAGAGTGAAGCCTAGGTTGCCCGGAAAGTGGAAATAACCATAACTTTCACCATGTTTGCAATTATTCATTTTATACGATGAAAACACTGTTGTACTTATATTGTATTTTATCCTTCTGGCGTTGAATTCTAAGTCCCTAGCCATTCGATCTATTGGAGCGACGCCCTAGAGTGAAACCTAGGTTGCCAGGAACGTAGAAATGACCATCACTTTCAAACTGGCTGGAATCATTCCTGTTATACGATGGAAAAACTGTTGTACTTTTTTTGCATTTTATGCTCCTGGCGTTGACTCCTTAGGGCCTAACTATTCGATCAGGTGGAACAACGCCCTAGAGTGAAGCCCAGGTTGCCTGGAACGTAGAAATAACCATTACATTCACACCGTTTGCAGTTATTCCTGTTATACGATGGAAAATCTTTTGCATCTTTATTGTATTTTATGCTTCTGGCGTTGACTTCGAAGGCCCGAGCTATTCGATTGGTGGAGCAACGCCCTAGAGTGAAACCTAGGTTGCCGGAACGTAGAAATGACAATTCCATTCACACTGGTTGCAATTATTCCAGTTATACGATGGAAAAACTGTTGTATTTTTATTGTATTCTATGCTTCTGGCGTTTAATTCTAAGTCGCTAGCTATTTGATCTGGTGGAGCAACGACCTAGAGTGAAGCCTAGGTTGCCCGGAACGTAGAAATGACCATTACTTTCACACTGTTTGCAGTTATTCCTGTTACACGATGGAAAAACTTTTGCATCTTTACTGTATTTTATGCTTCTGGCGTTGACTTCTAAGGCCCTAACTATTCGATCTGGTGCAGCAACGCCCTAGTGTGAAGCCTAGGTTGGCCGGAATGTAGAAATGTCCATAACTTTCACACTGGTTGCAATTATTCGTTTTATACGATGGAAAAACTGTTCTATTTGTTTTGTATTTTATGCTTCTGGCGTTGATTTCTTAGGCCCTAACTATTCAATCTGGTGGCACAACACCCTAGAGTGATGCCTAGGTTGCCCGGAACGTAGAAATGACCATCACTTCCATACTGGTAGCAATTATTCGTTTTATACGATGGAAAAACTGTTGTATTTATATTGTATTTTATGCTACTGGCGTTGACTTCTAAGGCACTAACTATTCGATCTGGTGGAGCAACGCCCTAGAGTGAAGCCTAGGTTGCCCGGAACGTAGAAATGTCCATTACTTTCACACTGTTTGCAAATACACATTATATACGATGGAAAAGCTGTTGTATTTATATTGTATTTTATGCTTCGGGTGTTGACTTCTATTGCCCTACCTATTCGATCTGGTGGAGCATCACTGTACACTGAAGCCTAGGTTGCCCGGAACGTAGAAATGACCATAACTTTCACACTGGTAGCAATTATTCATTTTATACGATGGAAGAGCTGTTGTATTTATATTGTACTTTATGCTTCTGGCGTTGACTTCTAAGGCCGTAGCGATTAGATGTGGTGGAGCAACGCCCTAGAGTGACACCTAGGTTGCCCGGAACGTAGAAATGACCATTACTTTCACAATGTTTGCAATTATTCATTTGATACGATGGAAAAACTGTTGGACTTATATTGCATTTTATTCTTCTGGCGTTGAATTCTAAGTCCCTAGCTACTCGATCTGGTGGAGCAGCGCCCTAGAGTGAAACGTAGGTTACCCGGAACGTAGAAATGACTAGTACTTTCACTCTGTTTGCAGTTATTCCGGTTATACGATGGAAAGCTGTTGCATCTTTATCGTATTTTATGCTTCTGGCGTTGACTTGTAAGGCCCTTACTATTCGATCTGGTGGAGCAACGCGCTAGAGTGAAGCGTAGGTTGCCCGGAACGTAGAAATGACCATAACATTCACACTGCTTTCAATTATTCGTTTTATACGAGGGAGAAGCTGTTGTATTTATATCGTATTTTATGCTTCTGGCGTTGACTTCTTGGGCCCTAACTATTCCATCAGGTGGAACAACGCCCTAGGGTGAAGCCTAGGTTGCCCGGAAAGTAGAAATGACCATAACTTTCACACTGGTAGCAATTATTCGTTTTATACGATGGAAAAGCTGTTGTATTTATATCGTATTTTATGCTTCTGGCGTTGACTTCTAAGGCCGTAACTATTCGATCTGGTGGAGCAACGCCCTAGAGTGACGCCTAGGGTGCTCGGAACGTAGAAATGACCATAACTTTCATACTGGTTGCAATTATTTGTTTTATATGATGGAAAAACTGTTGTATTTATATTGTATTTTATGCTTCTGGCGTTCACTTCTTAGGCCCTAACTATTCGATCTGATGGAACAACGGCCTAGGGTGAAGCCTAGGTTGCCCGGAACGTAGAAATGACCATAACTTTTACACTGGTAGCAATTATTCGTTTTATAAAATGGAAAAACTGTTCTATTTATTTTGTATTTAATGCTTCGGGCGTTGGCTCCTAAGGCCCTAACTGTTTGATCTGGTGGAGCGACGCCCTAGAGTGAAACCTAGGTTGCCCGTGACGTAGAAATGACCACAACTTTCACACTGGTTGCTATTATTCGTTTTATACGATGGAAAAACTGTTGTATTTATATTGTATTTTATGCTTCTGGCGTTCACTTCTTAGGCCCTAACTATTCGATCTGGTGGAACAACGGCCTAGGGTGAAGCCTAGGTTGCCCGGAACGTAGAAATGACCATAACTTTTACACTGGTAGCAATTACTCATTTTATAAAATGGAAAAACTGTTCTATTTATTTTGTATTTAATGCTTCGGGAGTTGGCTTCTAAGGCCCTAACTGTTTAACCTGGTGGAGCAACGCCCTACAGTGAAGCCTAGATTGCCCGGAACGTTGAAATGACCATAACTTTCACACTGGTTGTTATTATTCGTTTTATACAATGGAAAAACTGTTATATTTATATTCTATTTTATGCTTCGGGCGTTGACTTCAAAGGCCCTAACTGTTTCGTCTGGTGGAGCAACGCCCTAGAGTGAAGCCTAGGTTGCCCGGTACGTAGAAATGACCATCACCTTCAAACTGGTTGCAATTATTCGTTTTATACGATGGAAAAGTTGTTGTATTTATATCGTATTTTATGCTACTGGCGTTGACTTCTTAGGCCCTAACTATTCGATCTGGTGGAACAACGCCCTAGAGTGAAGCCTAGGTTGCCCGGCAAGTAGAAATGACCATAACTTTCACACTGGCAGCAATTATTCGTTTTATACGATGGAAAAACTGTTCTATTTATCTTGTATTTTATGCTACGGGAGTTGACTTCTAAGGCCCTAACTATTCGATCTGGTGGAGCAACGCCCTCGAGTGAAGCGTAGGTTGCCCGGTACGTATAAATGACCATTACTTTCAAATTGGTTGCAATTATTCCTGTTATATGATGCAAATACTGTTGTATTTTTATTGCATTATATGCTTCGGGCATTGACTTCTAAGGCCCTAACTATACAATCTGTTGGAGCAGCGCCCTAGGGTGAAGCCTAGGTTGCCCGGAAAGTAGAAATGACCATAACTTTCATACTGGTTGCAATTATTCGTTTTATATGATGGAAAAACTGTTGTATTTATATTGTATTTTATGCTTCTGGCGTTCACTTCTTAGGCCCTAACTATTCGATCTGGTGGAACAACGGCCTAGGGTGAAGCCTATGTCGCCCGGAACGTAGAAATGACCATAACTTATACACTGGTAGCAATTATTCGTTTTATACAATGGAAAAACTGTTCTATTTATTTTGTATTTAATGCTTCGGGAGTTGGCTTCTAAGGCCCTAACTGTTTGACCTGGTGGAGCAACGCCCTACAGTGAAGCCTAGATTGCCCGGAACGTTGAAATGACCATAACTTTCACACTGGTTGTTATTATTCGTTTTATACAATGGAAAAACTGTTATACTTATATTCTATTTTATTCTTATGGCGTTGAATTCTAAGTCACTAGCTATTCGATCTGGTGGAGCAACGCCCTAAAGTGATACCTAGGTTACACGGAACGTAGAAATGACAAGTACTTTCACACTGTTTGCAGTTATTCCTGTTATACGATGGAAAATCTTTTGCAACTTTATTGTATTTTATGCTTCTGGCGTGGACTTCTAAGGCCCTAGCTATTCCATCTGGTCGAGCAACCTCCTAGAGTGAAGCCTAGGTTGCCCGGAACGTAGAAATGACCATAACTTCCACACTGGTTGCAATTATTCGTTTTATACGATGGAAATGCTGTTGTATATATATCGCATTTTATGCTTCTGGCGTTGACCTCTTAGGCCCTAACTATTCCATCTGGTGGAACAACGCCCTAGGGTGAAGCCTAGGTTGCGCTTAACGTAGAAATGACCATAACTTTCACACTGGTAGCTATTATTCGTTTTATACGATGGAAAAACTGTTTTATTTATTTTGTATTTTATGCTTCTGGCGTTGACTTCTTAGGCCCTAACTATTCCCTCTGGCGGATCAACGCCCTAGAGTGAAACCTACGTTGCCCGGAACTTAGAAATGACTATTACTTTCACACTGGTTGCAATTATTCGTTTTATACGATGGAAAAACTGTTCCATTTATTTTGTATTTTATGCTTCGGGCGTTGACTTCTAAGGCCCTAACTATTCGATCTGGTGGTGCAACGCCCTAGGGTGAAGCCTAGGTTGCTCGGAACGTAGAAACGACCATAACTTTTACACTGGTAGCAATTATTCGTTTTATACAATGGAAAAACTGTTCTATTTATTTTGCATTTTATGCTTCAGGCGTTGACTTCTAAGGCCCTAACTGATTGACCTGGTGGAGCAACGCCCTACAGTGAAGCCTAGATTGCCCGGAACGTTGAAATGACCATAACTTTCACACTGGTTGTTATTATTCGTTTTATACAATGGAAAAACTGTTATATTTATATTCTATTTTATTCTTATGGCGTTGAATTCTAAGTCACTAGCTATTCGATCTGGTGGAGCAACGCCCTAAAGTGATACCTAGGTTACACGGAACGTAGAAATGACAAGTACTTTCACACTGTTTGCAGTTATTCCTGTTATACGATGGAAAATCTTTTGCAACTTTATTGTATTTTATGCTTCTGGCGTGGACTTCTAAGTCCCTAGCTATTCGATTTGGTGGAGCAACGCCCTAGAGTGGAGCCTAGGTTGCCCGGAACGTAGAAATGACCATCACTTTCAAACTGGTTGGAATTATTCCTGTTATACGATCGATAAACTGTTGTATTTTTATTGCATTTTATGTTTCGGGCGTTGACTTCTCAGGCCCTAACTATTCAGTGTGCTGGAGCAACGCCCTAGAGTGAAGCCTAGGTTGCCCCGAAAGTAGAAATAACCATAACTTTCACCATGTTTGCAATTATTCATTTTATACGATGAAAACACTGTTGTACTTATATTGCATTTTATCCTTCTGGCGTTGAATTCTAAGTCCCTAGCCATTCGATCTATTGGAGCGACGCCCTAGAGTGAAACCTAGGTTGCCAGGAACGTAGAAATGACCATCACTTTCAAACTGGCTGGAATCATTCCTGTTATACGATGGAAAAACTGTTGTACTTTTTTTGCATTTTATGCTCCTGGCGTTGACTCCTTAGGGCCTAACTATTCGATCAGGTGGAACAACGCCCTAGAGTGAAGCCCAGGTTGCCTGGAACGTAGAAATAACCATTACATTCACACCGTTTGCAGTTATTCCTGTTATACGATGGAAAATCTTTTGCATCTTTATTGTATTCTATGCTTCTGGCGTTTAATTCTAAGTCGCTAGCTATTTGATCTGGTGGAGCAACGACCTAGAGTGAAGCCTAGGTTGCCCGGAACGTAGAAATGACCATTACTTTCACACTGTTTGCAGTTATTCCTGTTCCACGATGGAAAAACTTTTGCATCTTTACTGTATTTTATGCTTCTGGCGTTGACTTCTAAGGCCCTAACTATTCGATCTGGTGCAGCAACGCCCCAGTGTGAAGCCTAGGTTGGCCGGAATGTAGAAATGTCCATAACTTTCACACTGGTTGCAATTATTCGTTTTATACGATGGAAAAACTGTTCTATTTGTTTTGTATTTTATGCTTCTGGCGTTGATTTCTTAGGCCCTAACTATTCAATCTGGTGGCACAACACCCTAGAGTGATGCCTAGGTTGCCCGGAACGTAGAAATGACCATCACTTCCATACTGGTAGCAATTATTCGTTTTATACGATGGAAAAACTGTTGTATTTATATTGTATTTTATGCTACTGGCGTTGACTTCTAAGGCACTAACTATTCGATCTGGTGGAGCAACGCCCTAGAGTGAAGCCTAGGTTGCCCGGAACGTAGAAATGTCCATTACTTTCACACTGTTTGCAAATACACATTATATACGATGGAAAAGCTGTTGTATTTATATTGTATTTTATGCTTCGGGTGTTGACTTCTATTGCCCTACCTATTCGATCTGGTGGAGCATCACTCTACACTGAAGCCTAGGTTGCCCGGAACGTAGAAATGACCATAACTTTCACACTGGTAGCAATTATTCATTTTATACGATGGCAAAGCTGTTGTATTTGTATTGTATTTTATGCTCCTGGCGTTGACTTCTAAGGCCGTAGTTATTAGATGTCGTGGAGAAACGCCCTAGAGTGAAACCTAGCTTGCACGGAACGTAGAAATGACCATAACTTTCACAATGTATGCAATTATTCATTTTATGCGATGGTAAAACTGTTGTACTTATATTGTATTTTACGCTTCTAGCGTTGACTCCATTGGCCCTAACTATTCGGTCTGGTGGAAAAACGCCCTAGAGTGAATCCTAGGTTGCTCGGAATGTAGTAATGACCATAACTTTCACACTGGTTGCAATCATTCATTTTATACGATGGAAGAACTGTTGTATTTATATCGTATTTTATGCTTCGGTCGTTGACTTCTTAGGCCCTAACATTTCGATCTAGTGGAGCAACGCCCTACAGTGAAGCCTAGGTTGCCCGGGACGTAGATATAACCATAACCTTCACACAGGTTGCAATTATTCGTTTTATACAGTGTAAAGCCTGTTGTATTTATTTTGCATTTTATTCTTCTGGTGTTGACTTCTTAGGCCCTAACTACTCGATCTAGTGGAGCAACGCCCTACAGTGAAGCCTAGGTTGCCCGGAACGTAGAAATGACCACTACTATCACACTGGTTGCATATTATTCCTGCTACACGATGGAAAAACTGTTGTATTTTTATTGCATTTTATGCTCCTGGCGTTCACTTCTTAGGCCCTAACTATTCGATCTGGCGGAACAACGCCCTAGAGTGAGGCCTAGGGTGCTCGGAACGTAGAAATGACCATTACCTTCACACTGGTTGCAATTATTCGTTTTATACGATGGAAAAGCTGTTGTATTTATATCGTTTTATATGATTCTGGCGTTGACTTCTTAGGCCGTTACTATTCGGTCTGGTGGAGCAACGCCCTGGAGTGAAGCCTAGGTCGCCCGGAACGTAGAAATGACCATATCTTTTACACTGGTAGCAATTATTCGTTTTATACAATGGAAAAACTGTTCTATTTATTTTGTATTTAATGCTTCGGGAGTTGGCTTCTAAGGCCCTAACTGTTTGACCTGGTGGAGCAACGCCCTACAGTGAAGCCTAGATTGCCCGGAACGTTGAAATGACCATAACTTTCACACTGGTTGTTATTATTCGTTTTATACAATGGAAAAACTGTTATATTTATATTCTATTTTATTCTTATGGCGTTGAATTCTAAGTCACTAGCTATTCGATCTGGTGGAGCAACGCCCTAAAGTGATACCTAGGTTACACGGAACGTAGAAATGACAAGTACTTTCACACTGTTTGCAGTTATTCCTGTTATACGATGGAAAATCTTTTGCAACTTTAATGTATTTTATGCTTCTGGCGTGGACTTCTAAGTCCCTAGCTATTCGATTTGGTGGAGCAACGCCCTAGAGTGGAGCCTAGGTTGCCCGGAACGTAGAAATGACCATCACTTTCAAACTGGTTGGAATTATTCCTGTTATACGATCGAAAAACTGTTGTATTTTTATTGCATTTTATGCTTCGGGCGTTGACTTCTCAGGCCCTAACTATTCAGTGTGGTGGAGCAACGCCCTAGAGTGAAGCCTAGGTTGCCCGGAAAGTAGAAATAACCATAACTTTCACCATGTTTGCAATTATTCATTTTATACGATGAAAACACTGTTGTACTTATATTGTATTTTATCCTTCTGGCGTTGAATTCTAAGTCCCTAGCCATTCGATCTATTGGAGCGACGCCCTAGAGTGAAACCTAGGTTGCCAGGAACGTAGAAATGACCATCACTTTCAAACTGCCTGGAATCATTCCTGTTATACGATGGAAAAACTGTTGTACTTTTTTTGCATTTTATGCTCCTGGCGTTGACTCCTTAGGGCCTAACTATTCGATCTGGTGGAACAACGGCCTAGGGTGAAGCCTAGGTTGCCCGGAACGTAGAAATGACCATAACTTTTACACTGGTAGCAATTACTCACTTTATAAAATGGAAAAACTGTTCTATTTATTTTGTATTTAATGCTTCGGGCGTTGGCTCCTAAGGCCCTAACTGTTTGATCTGGTGGAGCGACGCCCTAGAGTGAAACCTAGGTTGCCCGGAACGTAGAAATGACCACAACTTTCACACTGGTTGCTATTATTCGTTTTATACGATGGAAAAACGGTTCTATTTATCTTGTATTTTATGCTACGGGAGTTGACTGCTAAGGCCCTAACTGTTTGATCTGGTGGAGCAACGCCCTAGAGTGAAGGCTAGGTTGCCCGGTACGTAGAAATGACCATCACTTTCAAACTGGTTGCAATTATTCGTTTTATACGATGGAAACGCTGTTGTATTTATATCGTATTTTATGCTTCTGGCGTTGACTTCTTAGGCCCTAACTATTCCATCAGGCGGAACAACGCCCTAGGGTGAAGCCTAGGTTGCCCGGCAAGTAGAAATGACCATAACTTTCACACTGGCAGCAATTATTCGTTTTATACGATGGAAAAACTGTTCTATTTATCTTGTATTTTATGCTACGGGAGTTGACTTCTAAGGCCCTAGCTATTCGATCTGGTGGAGCAACGCCCTCGAGTGAAGCGTAGGTTGCCCGGTACGTATAAATGACCATCACTTTCAAATTGGTTGCAATTATTCCTGTTATATGATGGAAATACTGTTGTATTTTTATTGCATTATATGCTTCGTGCATTGACTTCTAAGGCCCTAACTATACAATCTGTTGGAGCAGCGCCCTAGGGTGAAGCCTAGGTTGCCCGGAAAGTAGAAATGACCATAACTTTCATACTGGTTGCAGTTATTCCTTTTATATGATGGAATAACTGTTGTATTTATATTGTATTTTATGCTTCTGGCGTTCACTTCTTAGGCCCTAAGTATTCGATCTGGTGGAACAACGGCCTAGGGTGAAGCCTATGTCGCCCGGAACGTAGAAATGACCATAACTTATACACTGGTAGCAATTATTCGTTTTATACAATGGAAAAACTGTTCTATTTATTTTGTATTTAATGCTTCGGGAGTTGGCTTCTAAGGCCCTAACTGTTTGACCTGGTGGAGCAACGCCCTATAGTGAAGCCTAGGTTGCGCGGTACGTAGAAATGACCATCACTTTCAAACTGGTTGCAATTAATCCTGTTATACGATGGAAAAACTGTTGTATTTTTATTGCATTTTATGATTCGGGCATTGACTTCTAAGGCCGAAACTAATCAATCTGTTGGCGCAACGCCCCAGGGTGAAGCCTAGGTTGCCCGGAAAGTAGAAATGACCATAACTTTCATACTGGTTGCAATTATTCGTTTTATATGATGGAAAAACTGTTGTTTTTATATTGTATTTTATGCTTCTGGCGTTCACTCCTTAGGCCCTAACTATTCGATCTGGTGGAACAACGGCCTAGGGTGAAGCCTAGGTAGCCCGGAACGTAGAAATGACCATAACTTTTACACTGTTAGCAATTATTCGTTTTATACAATGGAAAAACTGTTCTACTTATTTTGTATTTAATGCTTCGGGCGTTGGCTCCTAAGGCCCTAACTGTTTGATCTGGTGGAGCAACGCCCTAGAGTGAAAGCTAGGTTGCCCGGAACGTAGAAATGACCATAACTTTCACACTGGTTGCTATTATTCGTTTTATACGATGGAAAAACTGTTATATTTATATTGTATTTTATTCTTCTGGCGTTCACATCTTAGGCCCGAACTATTCGATCTGGTGGAACAACGCCCTTGGGTGAAGCCTAGGTTGCCCGGAACGTAGAAATGACCATAACTTTTACACTGGTAGCAATTATCCGTTTTATACAATGGAATAGCTGTTCTATTTATTTTGTATTTTATGCTTCGGGCGTTGACTTCTAAGGCCCTAACTGTTTCGTCTGGTGGAGCAACGCCCTAGAGTGAAGCCTAGGTTGCCCGGTACGTAGAAATGACCATCACCTTCAAACTGGTTGCAATTATTCGTTTTATACGATGGAAAAGTTGTTGTATTTATATCGTATTTTATGCTCCTGGCGTTGACTCCTTAGGGCCTAACTATTCGATCTGGTGGAACAACGCCCTAGAGTGAAGCCCAGGTTGCCTGGAACGTAGAAAGGACCATTACATTCACACTGGTTGCAATTATTCCAGTTATACGATGGAAAGACTGTTGTATTTTTATTGTATTCTATGCTTCTGGCGTTTAATTCTAAGTCGCTAGCTATTTGATCTGGTGGAGCAACGACCTAGAGTGAAGCCTAGCTTGCCCGGAACGTAGAAATGACCATCACTTTCACACTGTTTGCAGTTATTCCTGTTACACGATGGAAAAACTTTTGCATCTTTACTGTATTTTATGCTTCTGGCGTTGACTTCTAAGGCCCTAACTATTCGATCTGCTGCAGCAACGCCCTAGTGTGAAGCCTAGTTTGGCCGGAATGTAGAAATGTCCATAACTATCACACTGGTTGCAATTATTCGTTTTATACGATGGAAAAACTGTTCTATTTGTTTTGTATTTTATGCTTCTGGCGTTGATTTCTTAGGCCCTAACTATTCAATCTGGTGGAACAACACCCTAGAGTGATGCCTAGGTTGCCCGGAACGTAGAAATGACCATCACTTCCATACTGGTAGCAATTATTCGTTTTATACGATGGAAAAACTGTTGTATTTATATTGTATTTTATGCTACTGGCGTTGACTTCTAAGGCACTAACTATTCGATCTGGTGGAGCAACGCCCTAGAGTGAAGCCTAGGTTGCCCGGAACGGAGAAATGACCATAACTTTCACACCGGTGGCAATTATCCGTTTTATACGATGGAAAAACTGTTCTGTTTATTTTGTATTTTATGCTTCGGGCGTTGACTTCTAAGAACCTAACTATTCAATCTATTGGTGCAACGCCCTAGGGTGAAGCCTAGGTTGCGCGGAACGTAGAAATGACCATAACTTTTACACTGGTAGCAATTATTCGTTTTATGCAATGGAAAAACTGTACTATTTATTTTGCATTTTATGCTTCGGGCGTTGACTTCTAAGGCCCTAACTGATTGACCTGGTGGAGCAACGCCCTACAGTGAAGCCTAGATTGCCCGGAACGTTGAAATGACCATAACTTTCACACTGGTTGTTATTATTCGTTTTATACAATGGAAAAACTGTTATATTTATATTGTATTTTATTCTTATGGCGTTGAATTCTAAGTCACTAGCTATTCGATCTGGTGGAGCAACGCCCTAAAGTGATACCTAGGTTGCCCGGAACGTAGAAATGACCATTACTTTCACAGTGTTTGCAATTATTCATTTTATACGATGGAAAAGCTTTTGTACTTATATTGCATTTTATTCTTCTGGCGTTGACTTCTTAGGCCCTAACTATTCGATCTGGTGGAACAACGCCCTAGAGTGAAGACTAGGTTGCCCGGAACATGGAAATGACCATAACTTTCACACTGGTAGCAATTATTCGTTTTATACGATGGAAAAACTGTTTTATTTATTTTGTATTTTATGCTTCTGGCTTTGACTTCTAAGGCCCTAACTATTCGATCTGTTGGAGCAACGCCCTAGAGTGAAGCCTAGGTTGCCCGGAACGGAGAAATGACCATAACTTTCACACCGGTGGCAATTATTCGATTTATACGATGGAAAAACTGTTCTGTTTATTTTGTATTTTATGCTTCGGGCGTTGACTTCTAAGGCCCTAACTATTCAATCTATTGGTGCAACGCCCCAGGGTGAAGCCTCGGTTGCCCGGAAAGTAGAAATGACGTTAGCTTTCATCCTGGTTGCAATTATTCGTTTTATATGATGGAAAAACTGTTGTATTTATATAGTTTTTTATGCTTCTGGCGTTGACTTCTTAGGCCCTACCTATTCCCTCTGGCGGATCAACGCCCTAGAGTGAAACCTACGTTGCCCGGAACTTAGAAATGACTATTACTTTCACACTGGTTGCAATTATTCGTTTTATACGATGGAAAAACTGTTCCATTTATTTTGTATTTTATGCTTCGGGCGTTGACTTCTAAGGCCCTAACTATTCGATCTGGTGGTGCAACGCCCTAGGGTGAAGCCTAGGTTGCTCGGAACGTAGAAACGACCATAACTTTTACACTGGTAGCAATTATTCGTTTTATACAATGGAAAAACTGTTCTATTTATTTTGCATTTTATGCTTCGGGCGTTGACTTCTAAGGCCCTAACTGATTGACCTGGTGGAGCAACGCCCTACAGTGAAGCCTAGATTGCCCGGAACGTTGAAATGACCATCACCTTCAAACTGGTTGCAATTATTCGTTTTATACGATGGAAAAGTTGTTGTATTTATATCGTATTTTATGCTACTGGCGTTGACTTCTTAGGCCCTAACTATTCGATCTGGTGGAACAACGCCCTAGAGTGAAGCCTAGGTTGCCCGGCAAGTAGAAATGACCATAACTTTCACACTGGCAGCAATTATTCGTTTTATACGATGGAAAAACTGTTCTATTTATCTTGTATTTTATGCTACGGGAGTTGACTTCTAAGGCCCTAACTATTCGATCTGGTGGAGCAACGCCCTCGAGTGAAGCGTAGGTTGCCCGGTACGTATAAATGACCATTACTTTCAAATTGGTTGCAATTATTCCTGTTATATGATGGAAATACTGTTGTATTTTTATTGCATTATATGCTTCGGGCATTGACTTCTAAGGCCCTAACTATACAATCTGTTGGAGCAGCGCCCTAGGGTGAAGCCTAGGTTGCCCGGAAAGTAGAAATGACCATAACTTTCATACTGGTTGCAATTATTCGTTTTATATGATGGAAAAACTGTTGTATTTATATTGTATTTTATGCTTCTGGCGTTCACTTCTTAGGCCCTAACTATTCGATCTGGTGGAACAACGGCCTAGGGTGAAGCCTATGTCGCCCGGAACGTAGAAATGACCATAACTTATACACTGGTAGCAATTATTCGTTTTATACAATGGAAAAACTGTTCTATTTATTTTGTATTTAATGCTTCGGGAGTTGGCTTCTAAGGCCCTAACTGTTTGACCTGGTGGAGCAACGCCCTACAGTGAAGCCTAGATTGCCCGGAACGTTGAAATGACCATAACTTTCACACTGGTTGTTATTATTCGTTTTATACAATGGAAAAACTGTTATATTTATATTCTATTTTATTCTTATGGCGTTGAATTCTAAGTCACTAGCTATTCGATCTGGTGGAGCAACGCCCTAAAGTGATACCTAGGTTACACGGAACGTAGAAATGACAAGTACTTTCACACTGTTTGCAGTTATTCCTGTTATACGAAGGAAAATCTTTTGCAACTTTATTGTATTTTATGCTTCTGGCGTGGACTTCTAAGTCCCTAGCTATTCGATTTGGTGGAGCAACGCCCTAGAGTGGAGCCTAGGTTGCCCGGAACGTAGAAATGACCATCACTTTCAAACTGGTTGGAATTATTCCTGTTATACGATCGAAAAACTGTTGTATTTTTATTGCATTTTATGCTTCGGGCGTTGACTTCTCAGGCCCTAACTATTCAGTGTGGTGGAGCAACGCCCTAGAGTGAAGCCTAGGTTGCCCGGAAAGTAGAAATAACCATAACTTTCACCATGTTTGCAATTATTCATTTTATACGATGAAAACACTGTTGTACTTATATTGTATTTTATCCTTCTGGCGTTGAATTCTAAGTCCCTAGCCATTCGATCTATTGGAGCGACGCCCTAGAGTGAAACCTAGGTTGCCAGGAACGTAGAAATGACCATCACTTTCAAACTGGCTGGAATCATTCCTGTTATACGATGGAAAAACTGTTGTACTTTTTTTGCATTTTATGCTCCTGGCGTTGACTCCTTAGGGCCTAACTATTCGATCTGGTGGAACAACGCCCTAGAGTGAAGCCCAGGTTGCCTGGAACGTAGAAATGACCATTACATTCACACCGTTTGCAGTTATTCCTGTTATACGATGGAAAATCTTTTGCATCTTTATTGTATTTTATGCTTCTGGCGTTGACTTCGAAGGCCCTAGCTATTCGATTGGTGGAGCAACGCCCTAGAGTGAAACCTAGGTTGCCGGAACGTAGAAATGACAATTCCATTCACACTGGTTGCAATTATTCCAGTTATACGATGGAAAAACTGTTGTATTTTTATTGTATTCTATGCTTCTGGCGTTTAATTCTAAGTCGCTAGCTATTTGATCTGGTGGAGCAACGACCTAGAGCGAAGCCTAGGTTGCCCGGAACGTAGAAATGACCATTACTTTCACACTGTTTGCAGTTATTCCTGTTACACGATGGAAAAACTTTTGCATCTTTACTGTATTTTATGCTTCTGGCGTTGACTTCTAAGGCCCTAACTATTCGATCTGGTGCAGCAACGCCCTAGTGTGAAGCCTAGGTTGGCCGGAATGTAGAAATGTCCATAACTTTCACACTGGTTGCAATTATTCGTTTTATACGATGGAAAAACTGTTCTATTTGTTTTGTATTTTATGCTTCTGGCGTTGATTTCTTAGACCCTAACTATTCAATCTGGTGGAACAACGCCCTAGAGTGAAGCCTAGGTTGCCCGGAACGGAGAAATGACCATAACTTTCACACCGGTGGCAATTATTCGTTTTATACGATGGAAAAACTGTTCTGTTTATTTTGTATTTTATGCTTCGGGCGTTGACTTCTAAGGCCCTAACTATTCAATCTATTGGTGCAACGCCCTAGGGTGAAGCCTAGGTTGCGCGGAACGTAGAAATGACCATAACTTTTACACTGGTTGCAATTATTCGTTTTATACGATGGAAAAGCTGTGGCATCTTTTATGTATTTTATTCATCTGGGGTTGACTTCTAAGGCCGTTGCTATTAGATGTGGTGGAGCAACGCCCTAGAGTGACGCCTAAGTTGCCCGGAACGAAGAAAGGACCATTACCTTCACACTGGTTGCAATTATTCGTTTTATACGATGGAAAAACTGTTCTATTTATTTTGTAGTTTATGCTTCGGGCGTTGACTTCTAAGGCCCTAACCATTCCATCTGGTGGAACAGCGCCCTAGGGTGAAGCCCAGGTTGCCTGGAACGTAGAAATGACCGTCAGTTTCACACGGGTTGCAATTATTCCTGTTATAGGATGGAAAGACTGTTGTATTTTTATTGTATTTTATACTTCAGGCGTTGACTTCTAAGGCCCTAGCTATTCCATCTGGTCGAGCAACGTCCTAGAGTGAAGCCTAGGTTGCCCGGAACGTAGAAATGACCATAACTTCCACACTGGTTGCAATTATTCGTTTTATACGATGGAAATGCTGTTGTATATATATCGCATTTTATGCTTCTGGCGTTGACTTCTTAGGCCCTAACTATTCCATCTGGTGGAACAACGCCCTAGGGTGAAGCCTAGGTTGCGCTTAACGTAGAAATGACCATAACTTTCACACTGGTAGCTATTATTCGTTTTATACGATGGAAAAACTGTTTTATTTATTTTGTATTTTATGCTTCTGGCGTTGACTTCTTAGGCCCTAACTATTCCCTCTGGCGGATCAACGCCCTAGAGTGAAACCTACGTTGCCCGGAACTTAGAAATGACTATTACTTTCACACTGGTTGCAATTATTCGTTTTATACGATGGAAAAACTGTTCCATTTATTTTGTATTTTATGCTTCGGTCGTTGACTGCTAAGGCCCTAACTATTCGATCTGGTGGTGCAACGCCCTAGGGTGAAGCCTAGGTTGCTCGGAACGTAGAAACGACCATAACTTTTACACTGGTAGCAATTATTCGTTTTATACAATGGAAAAACTGTTCTATTTATTTTGCATTTTATGCTTCGGGCGTTGACTTCTAAGGCCCTAACTGATTGACCTGGTGGAGCAACGCCCTACAGTGAAGCCTAGATTGCCCGGAACGTTGAAATGACCATCACCTTCAAACTGGTTGCAATTATTCGTTTTATACGATGGAAAAGTTGTTGTATTTATATCGTATTTTATGCTACTGGCGTTGACTTCTTAGGCCCTAACTATTCGATCTGGTGGAACAACGCCCTAGAGTGAAGCCTAGGTTGCCCGGCAAGTAGAAATGACCATAACTTTCACACTGGCAGCAATTATTCGTTTTATACGATGGAAAAACTGTTCTATTTATCTTGTATTTTATGCTACGGGAGTTGACTTCTAAGGCCCTAACTATTCGATCTGGTGGAGCAACGCCCTCGAGTGAAGCGTAGGTTGCCCGGTACGTATAAATGACCATTACTTTCAAATTGGTTGCAATTATTCCTGTTATATGATGGAAATACTGTTGTATTTTTATTGCATTATATGCTTCGGGCATTGACTTCTAAGGCCCTAACTATACAATCTGTTGGAGCAGCGCCCTAGGGTGAAGCCTAGGTTGCCCGGAAAGTAGAAATGACCATAACTTTCATACTGGTTGCAATTATTCGTTTTATATGATGGAAAAACTGTTGTATTTATATTGTATTTTATGCTTCTGGCGTTCACTTCTTAGGCCCTAACTATTCGATCTGGTGGAACAACGGCCTAGGGTGAAGCCTATGTCGCCCGGAACGTAGAAATGACTATTACTTTCACACTGGTTGCAATTATTCGTTTTATACGATGGAAAAACTGTTCCATTTATTTTGTATTTTATGCTTCGGTCGTTGACTGCTAAGGCCCTAACTATTCGATCTTGTGGTGCAACGCTCTAGGGTGAAGCCTAGGTTGCTCGGAACGTAGAAACGACCATAACTTTTACACTGGTAGCAATTATTCGTTTTATACAATGGAAAAACTGTTCTATTTATTTTGCATTTTATGCTTCGGGCGTTGACTTCTAAGGCCCTAACTGATTGACCTGGTGGAGCAACGCCCTACAGTGAAGCCTAGATTGCCCGGAACGTTGAAATGACCATCACCTTCAAACTGGTTGCAATTATTCGTTTTATACGATGGAAAAGTTGTTGTATTTATATCGTATTTTATGCTACTGGCGTTGACTTCTTAGGCCCTAACTATTCGATCTGGTGGAACAACGCCCTAGAGTGAAGCCTAGGTTGCCCGGCAAGTAGAAATGACCATAACTTTCACACTGGCAGCAATTATTCGTTTTATACGATGGAAAAACTGTTCTATTTATCTTGTATTTTATGCTACGGGAGTTGACTTCTAAGGCCCTAACTATTCGATCTGGTGGAGCAACGCCCTCGAGTGAAGCGTAGGTTGCCCGGTACGTATAAATGACCATTACTTTCAAATTGGTTGCAATTATTCCTGTTATATGATGGAAATACTGTTGTATTTTTATTGCATTATATGCTTCGGGCATTGACTTCTAAGGCCCTAACTATACAATCTGTTGGAGCAGCGCCCTAGGGTGAAGCCTAGGTTGCCCGGAAAGTAGAAATGACCATAACTTTCATACTGGTTGCAATTATTCGTTTTATATGATGGAAAAACTGTTGTATTTATATTGTATTTTATGCTTCTGGCGTTCACTTCTTAGGCCCTAACTATTCGATCTGGTGGAACAACGGCCTAGGGTGAAGCCTATGTCGCCCGGAACGTAGAAATGACCATAACTTATACACTGGTAGCAATTATTCGTTTTATACAATGGAAAAACTGTTCTATTTATTTTGTATTTAATGCTTCGGGAGTTGGCTTCTAAGGCCCTAACTGTTTGACCTGGTGGAGCAACGCCCTACAGTGAAGCCTAGATTGCCCGGAACGTTGAAATGACCATAACTTTAACACTGGTTGTTATTATTCGTTTTATACAATGGAAAAACTGTTATATTTATATTCTATTTTATTCTTATGGCGTTGAATTCTAAGTCACTATTAAATTCGATCTGGTGGAGCAACGCCCTAAAGTGATACCTAGGTTACACGGAACGTAGAAATGACAAGTACTTTCACACTGTTTGCAGTTATTCCTGTTATACGAAGGAAAATCTTTTGCAACTTTATTGTATTTTATGCTTCTGGCGTGGACTTCTAAGTCCCTAGCTATTCGATTTGGTGGAGCAACGCCCTAGAGTGGAGCCTAGGTTGCCCGGAACGTAGAAATGACCATCACTTTCAAACTGGTTGGAATTATTCCTGTTATACGATCGAAAAACTGTTATATTTATATTGTATTTTATTCTTCTGGCGTTCACATCTTAGGCCCGAAGTATTCGACCTGGTGGAACAACGCCCTTGGGTGAAGCCTAGGTTGCCCGGAAAGTAGAAATAACCATAACTTTCACCATGTTTGCAATTATTCATTTTATACGATGAAAACACTGTTGTACTTATATTGTATTTTATCCTTCTGGCGTTGAATTCTAAGTCCCTAGCCATTCGATCTATTGGAGCGACGCCCTAGAGTGAAACCTAGGTTGCCAGGAACGTAGAAATGACCATCACTTTCAAACTGGCTGGAATCATTCCTGTTATACGATGGAAAAACTGTTGTACTTTTTTTGCATTTTATGCTCCTGGCGTTGACTCCTTAGGGCCTAACTATTCGATCTGGTGGAACAACGCCCTAGAGTGAAGCCCAGGTTGCCTGGAACGTAGAAATGACCATTACATTCACACCGTTTGCAGTTATTCCTGTTATACGATGGAAAATCTTTTGCATCTTTATTGTATTTTATGCTTCTGGCGTTGACTTCGAAGGCCCTAGCTATTCGATTGGTGGAGCAACGCCCTAGAGTGAAACCTAGGTTGCCGGAACGTAGAAATGACAATTCCATTCACACTGGTTGCAATTATTCCAGTTATACGATGGAAAAACTGTTGTATTTTTATTGTATTCTATGCTTCTGGCGTTTAATTCTAAGTCGCTAGCTATTTGATCTGGTGGAGCAACGACCTAGAGCGAAGCCTAGGTTGCCCGGAACGTAGAAATGACCATTACTTTCACACTGTTTGCAGTTATTCCTGTTACACGATGGAAAAACTTTTGCATCTTTACTGTATTTTATGCTTCTGGCGTTGACTTCTAAGGCCCTAACTATTCGATCTGGTGCAGCAACGCCCTAGTGTGAAGCCTAGGTTGGCCGGAATGTAGAAATGTCCATAACTTTCACACTGGTTGCAATTATTCGTTTTATACGATGGAAAAACTGTTCTATTTGTTTTGTATTTTATGCTTCTGGCGTTGATTTCTTAGGCCCTAACTATTCAATCTGGTGGAACAACGCCCTAGAGTGAAGCCTAGGTTGCCCGGAACGGAGAAATGACCATAACTTTCACACCGGTGGCAATTATTCGTTTTATACGATGGAAAAACTGTTCTGTTTATTTTGTATTTTATGCTTCGGGCGTTGACTTCTAAGGCCCTAACTATTCAATCTATTGGTGCAACGCCCTAGGGTGAAGCCTAGGTTGCGCGGAACGTAGAAATGACCATAACTTTTACACTGGTTGCAATTATTCGTTTTATACGATGGAAAAGCTGTGGCATCTTTTATGTATTTTATTCATCTGGGGTTGACTTCTAAGGCCGTTGCTATTAGATGTGGTGGAGCAACGCCCTAGAGTGACGCCTAAGTTGCCCGGAACGAAGAAAGGACCATTACCTTCACACTGGTTGCAATTATTCGTTTTATACGATGGAAAAACTGTTCTATTTATTTTGTAGTTTATGCTTCGGGCGTTGACTTCTAAGGCCCTAACCATTCCATCTGGTGGAACAGCGCCCTAGGGTGAAGCCCAGGTTGCCTGGAACGTAGAAATGACCGTCAGTTTCACACGGGTTGCAATTATTCCTGTTATAGGATGGAAAGACTGTTGTATTTTTATTGTATTTTATACTTCAGGCGTTGACTTCTAAGGCCCTAGCTATTCCATCTGGTCGAGCAACGTCCTAGAGTGAAGCCTAGGTTGCCCGGAACGTAGAAATGACCATAACTTCCACACTGGTTGCAATTATTCGTTTTATACGATGGAAATGCTGTTGTATATATATCGCATTTTATGCTTCTGGCGTTGACTTCTTAGGCCCTAACTATTCCATCTGGTGGAACAACGCCCTAGGGTGAAGCCTAGGTTGCGCTTAACGTAGAAATGGTCATAACTTTCACACTGGTAGCTATTATTCGTTTTATACGATGGAAAAACTGTTTTATTTATTTTGTATTTTATGCTTCTGGCGTTGACTTCTTAGGCCCTAACTATTCCCTCTGGCGGATCAACGCCCTAGAGTGAAACCTACGTTGCCCGGAACTTAGAAATGACTATTACTTTCACACTGGTTGCAATTATTCGTTTTATACGATGGAAAAACTGTTCCATTTATTTGGTATTTTATGCTTCGGTCGTTGACTGCTAAGGCCCTAACTATTCGATCTGGTGGTGCAACGCCCTAGGGTGAAGCCTAGGTTGCTCGGAACGTAGAAATGACCATAACTTTCACACTGGCAGCAATTATTCGTTTTATACGATGGAAAAACTGTTCTATTTATCTTGTATTTTATGCTACGGGAGTTGACTTCTAAGGCCATAACTATTCGATCTGGTGGAGCAACGCCCTCGAGTGAAGCGTAGGTTGCCCGGTACGTATAAATGACCATCACTTTCAAATTGGTTGCAATTATTCCTGTTATATGATGGAAATACTGTTGTATTTTTATTGCATTATATGCTTCGGGCATTGACTTCTAAGGCCCTAACTATACAATCTGTTGGAGCAGCGCCCTAGGGTGAAGCCTAGGTTGCCCGGAAAGTAGAAATGACCATAACTTTCATACTGGTTGCAATTATTCGTTTTATATGATAGAAAAACTGTTGTATTTATATTGTATTTTATGCTTCTGGCGTTCACTTCTTAGGCCCTAACTATTCGATCTGGTGGAACAACGGCCTAGGGTGAAGCCTATGTCGCCCGGAACGTAGAAATGACCATAACTTATACACTGGTAGCAATTATTCGTTTTGTACAATGGAAAAACTGTTCTATTTATTTTGTATTTAATGCTTCGGGAGTTGGCTTCTAAGGCCCTAACTGTTTGACCTGGTGGAGCAACGCCCTATAGTGAAGCCTAGGTTGCGCGGTACGTAGAAATGACCATCACTTTCAAACTGGTTGCAATTAATCCTGTTATACGATGGAAAAACTGTTGTATTTCTATTGCATTTTATGATTCGGGCATTGACTTCTAAGGCCGAAACTAATCAATCTGTTGGCGCAACGCCCCAGGGTGAAGCCTAGGTTGCCCGGAAAGTAGAAATGACCATAACTTTCATACTGGTTGCAATTATTCGTTTTATATGATGGAAAAACTGTTGTTTTTATATTGTATTTTATGCTTCTGGCGTTCACTCCTTAGGCCCTAACTATTCGATCTGGTGGAACAACGGCCTAGGGTGAAGCCTAGGTAGCCCGGAACGTAGAAATGACCATAACTTTTACACTGGTAGCAATTATCCGTTTTATACAATGGAATAGCTGTTCTATTTATTTTGTATTTTATGCTTCGGGCGTTGACTTCTAAGGCCCTAACTGTTTCGTCTGGTGGAGCAACGCCCTAGAGTGAAACCTAGGTTGCCCGGTACGTAGAAATGACCATAACCTTCAAACTGGTTGCAATTATTCGTTTTATACGATGGAAAAGTTGTTGTATTTATATCGTATTTTATGCTACTGGCGTTGACTTCTTAGGCCCTAACTATTCGATCTGGTGGAACAACGCCCTAGAGTGAAGCCTAGGTTGCCCGGCAAGTAGAAATGACCATAACTTTCACACAGGCAGCAATTATTCGTTTTATACGATGGAAAAACTGTTCTATTTATCTTGTATTTTATGCTACGGGAGTTGACTTCTAAGGCCCTAACTATTCGATCTGGTGGAGCAACGCCCTCGAGTGAAGCGTAGGTTGCCCGGTACGTATAAATGACCATTACTTTCAAATTGGTTGCAATTATTCCTGTTATATGATGGAAATACTGTTGTATTTTTATTGCATTATATGCTTCGGGCATTGACTTCTAAGGCCCTAACTATACAATCTGTTGGAGCAGCGCCCTAGGGTGAAGCCTAGGTTGCCCGGAAAGTAGAAATGACCATAACTTTCATACTGGTTGCAATTATTCGTTTTATATGATGGAAAAACTGTTGTATTTATATTGTATTTTATGCTTCTGGCGTTCACTTCTTAGGCCCTAACTATTCGATCTGGTGGAACAACGGCCTAGGGTGAAGCCTATGTCGCCCGGAACGTAGAAATGACCATAACTTATACACTGGTAGCAATTATTCGTTTTATACAATGGAAAAACTGTTCTATTTATTTTGTATTTAATGCTTCGGGAGTTGGCTTCTAAGGCCCTAACTGTTTAACCTGGTGGAGCAACGCCCTACAGTGAAGCCTAGATTGCCCGGAACGTTGAAATGACCATAACTTTCACACTGGTTGTTATTATTCGTTTTATACAATGGAAAAACTGTTATATTTATATTCTATTTTATTCTTATGGCGTTGAATTCTAAGTCACTAGCTATTCGATCTGGTGGAGCAACGCCCTAAAGTGATACCTAGGTTACACGGAACGTAGAAATGACAAGTACTTTCACACTGTTTGCAGTTATTCCTGTTATACGATGGAAAATCTTTTGCAACTTTATTGTATTTTATGCTTCTGGCGTGGACTTCTAAGTCCCTAGCTATTCGATTTGGTGGAGCAACGCCCTAGAGTGGAGCCTAGGTTGCCCGGAACGTAGAAATGACCATCACTTTCAAACTGGTTGGAATTATTCCTGTTATACGATCGAAAAACTGTTGTATTTTTATTGCATTTTATGCTTCGGGCGTTGACTTCTCAGGCCCTAACTATTCAGTGTGGTGGAGCAACGCCCTAGAGTGAAGCCTAGGTTGCCCGGAAAGTAGAAATAACCATAACTTTCACCATGTTTGCAATTATTCATTTTATACGATGAAAACACTGTTGTACTTATATTGTATTTTATCCTTCTGGCGTTGAATTCTAAGTCCCTAGCCATTCGATCTATTGGAGCGACGCCCTAGAGTGAAACCTAGGTTGCCAGGAACGTAGAAATGACCATCACTTTCAAACTGGCTGGAATCATTCCTGTTATACGATGGAAAAACTGTTGTACTTTTTTTGCATTTTATGCTCCTGGCGTTGACTCCTTAGGGCCTAACTATTCGATCTGGTGGAACAACGCCCTAGAGTGAAGCCCAGGTTGCCTGGAACGTAGAAATGACCATTACATTCACACCGTTTGCAGTTATTCCTGTTATACGATGGAAAATCTTTTGCATCTTTATTGTATTTTATGCTTCTGGCGTTGACTTCGAAGGCCCTAGCTATTCGATTGGTGGAGCAACGCCCTAGAGTGAAACCTAGGTTGCCGGAACGTAGAAATGACAATTCCATTCACACTGGTTGCAATTATTCCAGTTATACGATGAAAAACTGTTGTATTTTTATTGTATTCTATGCTTCTGGCGTTTAATTCTAAGTCGCTAGCTATTTGATCTGGTGGAGCAACGACCTAGAGTGAAGCCTAGGTTGCCCGGAACGTAGAAATGACCATTACTTTCACACTGTTTGCAGTTATTCCTGTTACACGATGGAAAAACTTTTGCATCTTTACTGTATTTTATGCTTCTGGCGTTGACTTCTAAGGCCCTAACTATTCGATCTGGTGCAGCAACGCCCTAGTGTGAAGCCTAGGTTGGCCGGAATGTAGAAATGTCCATAACTTTCACACTGGTTGCAATTATTCGTTTTATACGATGGAAAAACTGTTCTATTTGTTTTGTATTTTATGCTTCTGGCGTTGATTTCTTAGGCCCTAACTATTCAATCTGGTGGAACAACACCCTAGAGTGATGCCTAGGTTGCCCGGGACGTAGAAATGACCATCACTTCCATACTGGTAGCAATTATTCGTTTTATACGATGGAAAAACTGTTGTATTTATATTGTATTTTATGCTACTGGCGTTGACTTCTAAGGCACTAACTATTCGATCTGGTGGAGCAACGCCCTAGAGTGAAGCCTAGGTTGCCCGGAACGGAGAAATGACCATAACTTTCACACCGGTGGCAATTATTCGTTTTATACGATGGAAAAACTGTTCTGTTTATTTTGTATTTTATGCTTCGGGCGTTGACTTCTAAGGCCCTAACTATTCAATCTATTGGTGCAACGCCCTAGGGTGAAGCCTAGGATGCGCGGAACGTAGAAATGACCATAACTTTTACACTGGTAGCAATTATTCGTTTTATACAGTGGAAAATCTGTACTATTTATTTTGCATTTTATGCTTCGGGCGTTGACTTCTAAGGCCCTAACTGATTGACCTGGTGGAGCAACGCCCTACAGTGAAGCCTAGATTGCCCGGAACGTTGAAATGACCATAACTTTCACACTGGTTGTTATTATTCGTTTTACACAATGGAAAAACTGTTATATTTATATTGTATTTTATACTTATGGCGTTGAATTCTAAGTCACTAGCTATTCGATCTGGTGGAGCAACGCCCTAAAGTGATACCTAGGTTGCCCGGAACGTAGAAATGACCATTACTTTCACAGTGTTTGCAATTATTCATTTTATACGATGGAAAAGCTTTTGTACTTATATTGCATTTTATTCTTCTGGCGTTGACTTCTTAGGCCCTAACTATTCGATCTGGTGGAACAACGCCCTAGAGTGAAGACTAGGTTGCCCGGAACATGGAAATGACCATAACTTTCACACTGGTAGCAATTATTCGTTTTATACGATGGAAAAACTGTTTTATTTATTTTGTATTTTATGCTTCTGGCTTTGACTTCTAAGGCCCTAACTATTCGATCTGTTGGAGCAACGCCCTAGAGTGAAGCCTAGGTTGCCCGGAACGGAGAAATGACCATAACTTTCACACCGGTGGCAATTATTCGATTTATACGATGGAAAAACTGTTCTGTTTATTTTGTATTTTATGCTTCGGGCGTTGACTTCTAAGGCCCTAACTATTCAATCTATTGGTGCAACGCCCCAGGGTGAAGCCTCGGTTGCCCGGAAAGTAGAAATGACGTTAGCTTTCATACTGGTTGCAATTATTCGTTTTATACGATGGAAAAACTGTTGTATTTATATTGTATTTTATGCTTCGGGCATTGACTTCTAAGGCCCTAACTATTCAATCTGTTGGAGCAACGCCCTAGGTTGAAGCCTAGATTGCGCGGAAAGTAGAAATGACCATAACTTTCATCCTGGTTGCAATTATTCGTTTTATATGATGGAAAAACTGTTGTATTTATATAGTTTTTTATGCTTCTGGCGTTGACTTCTTATGCCCTACCTATTCCATCTGGTGGAACAACGCCCTCGGGTTAAGCCTAGGTTGGGCGGAACGTAGAAGTGACCATAACTTTCACACTGGCAGCAATTATTCGTTTTATACGATGGTAAAACTGTTTTATTTATTTTGTATTTTATGCTTCCTGCGTTGACTTCTAAGGCCCTAACTATTTGATCTGGTGGAACAACGCCCTAGATTGAAGCCTAGGATGCCCGGAAAGTAGAAATGACCATAACTTTCACACTGGTTGCAATTATTCGTTTTATACGATGGAAAAGCTGTGGCATCTTTTATGTATTTTATTCATCTGGGGTTGACTTCTAAGGCCGTTGCTATTAGATGTGGTGGAGCAACGCCCTAGTGTGACGCCTAAGTTGCCCGGAACGAAGAAAGGACCATTACCTTCACACTGGTTGCAATTATTCGTTTTATACGATGGAAAAACTGTTCTATTTATTTTGTAGTTTATGCTTCGGGCGTTGACTTCTAAGGCCCTAACCATTCCATCTGGTGGAACAACGCCCTAGGGTGAAGCCCAGGTTGCCTGGAACGTAGAAATGACCGTCAGTTTCACACGGGTTGCAATTATTCCTGTTATAGGATGGAAAGACTGTTGTATTTTTATTGTATTTTATACTTCAAGCGTTGACTTCTAAGGCCCTAGCTATTCCATCTGGTCGAGCAACGTCCTAGAGTGAAGCCTAGGTTGCCCGGAACGTAGAAATGACCATAACTTCCACACTGGTTGCAATTATTCGTTTTATACGATGGAAATGCTGTTGTATATATATCGCATTTTATGCTTCTGGCGTTGACTTCTTAGGCCCTAACTATTCCATCTGGTGGAACAACGCCCTAGGGTGAAGCCTAGGTTGCGCTTAACGTAGAAATGACCATAACTTTCACACTGGTAGCTATTATTCGTTTTATACGATGGAAAAACTGTTTTATTTATTTTGTATTTTATGCTTCTGGCGTTGACTTCTTAGGCCCTAACTATTCCCTCTGGCGGATCAACGCCCTAGAGTGAAACCTACGTTGCCCGGAACTTAGAAATGACTATTACTTTCACACTGGTTGCAATTATTCGTTTTATACGATGGAAAAACTGTTCCATTTATTTTGTATTTTATGCTTCGGGCGTTGACTTCTAAGGCCCTAACTATTCGATCTGGTGGTGCAACGCCCTAGGGTGAAGCCTAGGTTGTTCGGAACGTAGAAACGACCATAACTTTTACACTGGTAGCAATTATTCGTGTTATACAATGGAAAAACTGTTCTATTTATTTTGCATTTTATGCTTCGGGCGTTGACTTCTAAGGCCCTAACTGATTGACCTGGTGGAGCAACGCCCTACAGTGAAGCCTAGATTGCCCGGAACGTTGAAATGACCATCACCTTCAAACTGGTTGCAATTATTCGTTTTATACGATGGAAAAGTTGTTGTATTTATATCGTATTTTATGCTACTGGCGTTGACTTCTTAGGCCCTAACTATTCGATCTGGTGGAACAACGCCCTAGAGTGAAGCCTAGGTTGCCCGGCAAGTAGAAATGACCATAACTTTCACACTGGCAGCAATTATTCGTTTTATACGATGGAAAAACTGTTCTATTTATCTTGTATTTTATGCTACGGGAGTTGACTTCTAAGGCCCTAACTATTCGATCTGGTGGAGCAACGCCCTCGAGTGAAGCGTAGGTTGCCCGGTACGTATAAATGACCATTACTTTCAAATTGGTTGCAATTATTCCTGTTATATGATGGAAATACTGTTGTATTTTTATTGCATTATATGCTTCGGGCATTGACTTCTAAGGCCCTAACTATACAATCTGTTGGAGCAGCGCCCTAGGGTGAAGCCTAGGTTGCCCGGAAAGTAGAAATGACCATAACTTTCATACTGGTTGCAATTATTCGTTTTATATGATGGAAAAACTGTTGTATTTATATTGTATTTTATGCTTCTGGCGTTCACTTCTTAGGCCCTAACTATTCGATCTGGTGGAACAACGGCCTAGGGTGAAGCCTATGTCGCCCGGAACGTAGAAATGACCATAACTTATACACTGGTAGCAATTATTCGTTTTATACAATGGAAAAACTGTTCTATTTATTTTGTATTTAATGCTTCGGGAGTTGGCTTCTAAGGCCCTAACTGTTTGACCTGGTGGAGCAACGCCCTACAGTGAAGCCTAGATTGCCCGGAACGTTGAAATGACCATAACTTTCACACTGGTTGTTATTATTCGTTTTATACAATGGAAAAACTGTTATATTTATATTCTATTTTATTCTTATGGCGTTGAATTCTAAGTCCCTAGCTATTCGATCTGGTGGAGCAACGCCCTAAAGTGATACCTAGGTTACAGGGAACGTAGAAATGACAAGTACTTTCACACTGTTTGCAGTTATTCCTGTTATACGATGGAAAATCTTTTGCAACTTTATTGTATTTTATGCTTCTGGCGTGGACTTCTAAGTCCCTAGCTATTCGATTTGGTGGAGCAACGCCCTAGAGTGGAGCCTAGGTTGCCCGGAACGTAGAAATGACCATCACTTTCAAACTGGTTGGGATTATTCCTGTTATACGATCGAAAAACTGTTGTATTTTTATTGCATTTTATGCTTCGGGCGTTGACTTCTCAGGCCCTAACTATTCAGTGTGGTGGAGCAACGCCCTAGAGTGAAGCCTAGGTTGCCCGGAAAGTAGAAATAACCATAACTTTCACCATGTTTGCAATTATTCATTTTATACGATGAAAACACTGTTGTACTTATATTGTATTTTATCCTTCTGGCGTTGAATTCTAAGTCCCTAGCCATTCGATCTATTGGAGCGACGCCCTAGAGTGAAACCTAGGTTGCCAGGAACGTAGAAATGACAATCACTTTCAAACTGGCTGGAATCATTCCTGTTATACGATGGAAAAACTGTTGTACTTTTTTTGCATTTTATGCTCCTGGCGTTGACTCCTTAGGGCCTAACTATTCGATCTGGTGGAACAACGCCCTAGAGTGAAGCCCAGGTTGCCTGGAACGTAGAAATGACCATTACATTCACACCGTTTGCAGTTATTCCTGTTATACGATGGAAAATCTTTTGCATCTTTATTGTATTTTATGCTTCTGGCGTTGACTTCGAAGGCCCTAGCTATTCGATTGGTGGAGCAACGCCCTAGAGTGAAACCTAGGTTGCCGGAACGTAGAAATGACAATTCCATTCACACTGGTTGCAATTATTCCAGTTATACGATGGAAAAACTGTTGTATTTTTATTGTATTCTATGCTTCTGGTGTTTAATTCTAAGTCGCTAGCTATTTGATCTGGTGGAGCAACGACCTAGAGTGAAGCCTAGGTTGCCCGGAACGTAGAAATGACCATTACTTTCACACTGTTTGCAGTTATTCCTGTTACACGATGGAAAAACTTTTGCATCTTTACTGTATTTTATGCTTCTGGCGTTGACTTCTAAGGCCCTAACTATTCGATCTGGTGCAGCAACGCCCTAGTGTGAAGCCTAGGTTGGCCGGAATGTAGAAATGTCCATAACTTTCACACTGGTTGCAATTATTCGTTTTATACGATGGAAAAACTGTTCTATTTGTTTTGTATTTTATGCTTCTGGCGTTGATTTCTTAGGCCCTAACTATTCAATCTGGTGGAACAACACCCTAGAGTGATGCCTAGGTTGCCCGGAACGTAGAAATGACCATCACTTCCATACTGGTAGCAATTATTCGTTTTATACGATGGAAAAACTGTTGTATTTATATTGTATTTTATGCTACTGGCGTTGACTTCTAAGGCACTAACTATTCGATCTGGTGGAGCAACGCCCTAGAGTGAAGCCTAGGTTGCCCGGAACGGAGAAATGACCATAACTTTCACACCGGTGGCAATTATTCGTTTTATACGATGGAAAAACTGTTCTGTTTATTTTGTATTTTATGCTTCGGGCGTTGACTTCTAAGGCCCTAACTATTCAATCTATTGGTGCAACGCCCTAGGGTGAAGCCTAGGATGCGCGGAACGTAGAAATGACCATAACTTTTACACTGGTAGCAATTATTCGTTTTATACAATGGAAAAACTGTACTATTTATTTTGCATTTTATGCTTCGGGCGTTGACTTCTAAGGCCCTAACTGATTGACCTGGTGGAGCAACGCCCTACAGTGAAGCCTAGATTGCCCGGAACGTTGAAATGACCATAACTTTCACACTGGTTGTTATTATTCGTTTTACACAATGGAAAAACTGTTATATTTATATTGTATTTTATTCTTATGGCGTTGAATTCTAAGTCACTAGCTATTCGATGTGGTGGAGCAACGCCCTAAAGTGATACCTAGGTTACCCGGAACGTAGAAATGACCATTACTTTCACAGTGTTTGCAATTATTCATTTTATACGATGGAAAAGCTTTTGTACTTATATTGCATTTTATTCTTCTGGCGTTGACTTCTTAGGCCCTAACTATTCGATCTGGAGGAACAACGCCCTAGAGTGAAGACTAGGTTGCCCGGAACATGGAAATGACCATAACTTTCACACTGGTAGCAATTATTCGTTTTATACGATGGAAAAACTGTTTTATTTATTTTGTATTTTATGCTTCTGGCTTTGACTTCTAAGGCCCTAACTATTCGATCTGTTGGAGCAACGCCCTAGAGTGAAGCCTAGGTTGCCCGGAACGGAGAAATGACCATAACTTTCACACCGGTGGCAATTATTCGATTTATACGATGGAAAAACTGTTCTGTTTATTTTGTATTTTATGCTTCGGGCGTTGACTTCTAAGGCCCTAACTATTCAATCTATTGGTGCAACGCCCCAGGGAGAAGCCTCGGTTGCCCGGAAAGTAGAAATGACGTTAGCTTTCATACTGGTTGCAATTATTCGTTTTATACGATGGAAAAACTGTTGTATTTATATTGTATTTTATGCTTCGGGCATTGACTTCTAAGGCCCTAACTATTCAATCTGTTGGAGCAACGCCCTAGGTTGAAGCCTAGGTTGCGCGGAAAGTAGAAATGACCATAACTTTCATTCTGGTTGCAATTATTCGTTTTATATGATGGAAAAACTGTTGTATTTATATAGTTTTTTATGCTTCTGGCGTTGACTTCTTATGCCCTACCTATTCCATCTGGTGGAACAACGCCCTCGGGTTAAGCCTAGGTTGGGCGGAACGTAGAAGTGACCATAACTTTCACACTGGCAGCAATTATTCGTTTTATACGATGGTAAAACTGTTTTATTTATTTTGTATTTTATGCTTCCTGCGTTGACTTCTAAGGCCCTAACTATTTGATCTGGTGGAACAACGCCCTAGATTGAAGCCTAGGATGCCCGGAAACTAGAAATGACCATAACTTTCACACTGGTTGCAATTATTCGTTTTATACGATGGAAAAGCTGTGGCATCTTTTATGTATTTTATTCATCTGGGGTTGACTTCTAAGGCCGTTGCTATTAGATGTGGTGGAGCAACGCCCTAGAGTGACGCCTTAGTTGCCCGGAACGAAGAAAGGACCATTACCTTCACACTGGTTGCAATTATTCGTTTTATACGATGGAAAAACTGTTCTATTTATTTTGTAGTTTATGCTTCGGGCGTTGACTTCTAAGGCCCTAACCATTCCATCTGGTGGAACAACGCCCTAGGGTGAAGCCCAGGTTGCCTGGAACGTAGAAATGACCGTCAGTTTCACACGGGTTGCAATTATTCCTGTTATAGGATGGAAAGACTGTTGTATTTTTATTGTATTTTATACTTCAGGCGTTGACTTCTAAGGCCCTAGCTATTCCATCTGGTCGAGCAACGTCCTAGAGTGAAGCCTAGGTTGCCCGGAACGTAGAAATGACCATAACTTCCACACTGGTTGCAATTATTCGTTTTATACGATGGAAATGCTGTTGTATATATATCGCATTTTATGCTTCTGGCGTTGACTTCTTAGGCCCTAACTATTCCATCTGGTGGAACAACGCCCTAGGGTGAAGCCTAGGTTGCGCTTAACGTAGAAATGACCATAACTTTCACACTGGTAGCTATTATTCGTTTTATACGATGGAAAAACTGTTTTATTTATTTTGTATTTTATGCTTCTGGCGTTGACTTCTTAGGCCCTAACTATTCCCTCTGGCGGATCAACGCCCTAGAGTGAAACCTACGTTGCCCGGAACTTAGAAATGACTATTACTTTCACACTGGTTGCAATTATTCGTTTTATACGATGGAAAAACTGTTCCATTTATTTTGTATTTTATGCTTCGGGCGTTGACTTCTAAGGCCCTAACTATTCGATCTGGTGGTGCAACGCCCTAGGGTGAAGCCTAGGTTGCTCGGAACGTAGAAACGACCATAACTTTTACACTGGTAGCAATTATTCGTGTTATACAATGGAAAAACTGTTCTATTTATTTTGCATTTTATGCTTCGGGCGTTGACTTCTAAGGCCCTAACTGATTGACCTGGTGGAGCAACGCCCTACAGTGAAGCCTAGATTGCCCGGAACGTTGAAAAGACCATCACCTTCAAACTGGTTGCAATTATTCGTTTTATACGATGGAAAAGTTGTTGTATTTATATCGTATTTTATGCTACTGGCGTTGACTTCTTAGGCCCTAACTATTCGATCTGGTGGAACAACGCCCTAGAGTGAAGCCTAGGTTGCCCGGCAAGTAGAAATGACCATAACTTTCACACTGGCAGCAATTATTCGTTTTATACGATGGAAAAACTGTTCTATTTATCTTGTATTTTATGCTACGGGAGTTGACTTCTAAGGCCCTAACTATTCGATCTGGTGGAGCAACGCCCTCGAGTGAAGCGTAGGTTGCCCGGTACGTATAAATGACCATTACTTTCAAATTGGTTGCAATTATTCCTGTTATATGATGGAAATACTGTTGTATTTTTATTGCATTATATGCTTCGGGCATTGACTTCTAAGGCCCTAACTATACAATCTGTTGGAGCAGCGCCGTAGGGTGAAGCCTATGTCGCCCGGAACGTAGAAATGACCATAACTTATACACTGGTAGCAATTATTCGTTTTATACAATGGAAAAACTGTTCTATTTATTTTGTATTTAATGCTTCGGGAGTTGGCTTCTAAGGCCCTAACTGTTTGACCTGGTGGAGCAACGCCCTACAGTCAGGCCTAGATTGCCCGGAACGTTGAAATGACCATAACTTTCACACTGGTTGTTATTATTCGTTTTATACAATGGAAAAACTGTTATATTTATATTCTATTTTATTCTTATGGCGTTGAATTCTAAGTCACTAGCTATTCGATCTGGTGGAGCAACGCCCCAAAGTGATACCTAGGTTACACGGAACGTAGAAATGACAAGTACTTTCACACTGTTTGCAGTTATTCCTGTTATACGATGGAAAATCTTTTGCAACTTTATTGTATTTTATGCTTCTGGCGTGGACTTCTAAGTCCCTAGCTATTCGATTTGGTGGAGCAACGCCCTAGAGTGGAGCCTAGGTTGCCCGGAACGTAGAAATGACCATCACTTTCAAACTGGTTGGAATTATTCCTGTTATACGATCGAAAAACTGTTGTATTTTTATTGCATTTTATGCTTCGGGCGTTGACTTCTCAGGCCCTAACTATTCAGTGTGGTGGAGCAACGCCCTAGAGTGAAGCCTAGGTTGCCCGGAAAGTAGAAATAACCATAACTTTCACCATGTTTGCAATTATTCATTTTATACGATGAAAACACTGTTGTACTTATATTGTATTTTATCCTTCTGGCGTTGAATTCTAAGTTCCTAGCCATTCGATCTATTGGAGCGACGCCCTAGAGTGAAACCTAGGTTGCCAGGAACGTAGAAATGACCATCACTTTCAAACTGGCTGGAATCATTCCTGTTATACGATGGAAAAACTGTTGTACTTTTTTTGCATTTTATGCTCCTGGCGTTGACTCCTTAGGGCCTAACTATTCGATCTGGTGGAACAACGCCCTAGAGTGAAGCCCAGGTTGCCTGGAACGTAGAAATGACCATTACATTCACACCGTTTGCAGTTATTCCTGTTATACGATGGAAAATCTTTTGCATCTTTATTGTATTTTATGCTTCTGGCGTTGACTTCGAAGGCCCTAGCTATTCGATTGGTGGAGCAACGCCCTAGAGTGAAACCTAGGTTGCCGGAACGTAGAAATGACAATTCCATTCACACTGGTTGCAATTATTCCAGTTATACGATGGAAAAACTGTTGTATTTTTATTGTATTCTATGCTTCTGGTGTTTAATTCTAAGTCGCTAGCTATTTGATCTGGTGGAGCAACGACCTAGAGTGAAGCCTAGGTTGCCCGGAACGTAGAAATGACCATTACTTTCACACTGTTTGCAGTTATTCCTGTTACACGATGGAAAAACTTTTGCATCTTTACTGTATTTTATGCTTCTGGCGTTGACTTCTAAGGCCCTAACTATTCGATCTGGTGCAGCAACGCCCTAGTGTGAAGCCTAGGTTGGCCGGAATGTAGAAATGTCCATAACTTTCACACTGGTTGCAATTATTCGTTTTATACGATGGAAAAACTGTTCTATTTGTTTTGTATTTTATGCTTCTGGCGTTGATTTCTTAGGCCCTAACTATTCAATCTGGTGGAACAACACCCTAGAGTGATGCCTAGGTTGCCCGGAACGTAGAAATGACCATCACTTCCATACTGGTAGCAATTATTCGTTTTATACGATGGAAAAACTGTTGTATTTATATTGTATTTTATGCTACTGGCGTTGACTTCTAAGGCACTAACTATTCGATCTGGTGGAGCAACGCCCTAGAGTGAAGCCTAGGTTGCCCGGAACGGAGAAATGACAATTACCTTCACACTGGTTGCAATTATTCGTTTTATACGATGGAAAAACTGTTCTATTTATTTTGTAGTTTATGCTTCGGGCGTTGACTTCTAAGGCCCTAACCATTCCATCTGGTGGAACAACGCCCTAGGGTGAAGCCCAGGTTGCCTGGAACGTAGAAATGACCGTCAGTTTCACACGGGTTGCAATTATTCCTGTTATAGGATGGAAAGACTGTTGTATTTTTATTGTATTTTATACTTCAGGCGTTGACTTCTAAGGCCCTAGCTATTCCATCTGGTCGAGCAACGTCCTAGAGTGAAGCCTAGGTTGCCCGGAACGTAGAAATGACCATAACTTCCACACTGGTTGCAATTATTCGTTTTATACGATGGAAATGCTGTTGTATATATATCGCATTTTATGCTTCTGGCGTTGACTTCTTAGGCCCTAACTATTCCATCTGGTGGAACAACGCCCTAGGGTGAAGCCTAGGTTGCGCTTAACGTAGAAATGACCATAACTTTCACACTGGTAGCTATTATTCGTTTTATACGATGGAAAAACTGTTTTATTTATTTTGTATTTTATGCTTCTGGCGTTGACTTCTTAGGCCCTAACTATTCCCTCTGGCGGATCAACGCCCTAGAGTGAAACCTACGTTGCCCGGAACTTAGAAATGACTATTACTTTCACACTGGTTGCAATTATTCGTTTTATACGATGGAAAAACTGTTCCATTTATTTTGTATTTTATGCTTCGGGCGTTGACTTCTAAGGCCCTAACTGATTCACCTGGTGGAGCAACGCCCTATAGTGAAGCCTAGGTTGCGCGGTACGTTGAAATGACCATCACTTCCATACTGGTAGCAATTATTCGTTTTATACGATGGAAAAACTGTTGTATTTATATTGTATTTTATGCTACTGGCGTTGACTTCTAAGGCACTAACTATTCGATCTGGTGGAGCAACGCCCTAGAGTGAAGCCTAGGTTTCCCGGAACGGAGAAATGACCATAACTTTCACACCGGTGGCAATTATTCGTTTTATACGATGGAAAAACTGTTCTGTTTATTTTGTATTTTATGCTTCGGGCGTTGACTTCTAAGGCCCTAACTATTCAATCTATTGGTGCAACGCCCTAGGGTGAAGCCTAGGTTGCGCGGAACGTAGAAATGACCATAACTTTTACACTGGTAGCAATTATTCGTTTTATACAATGGAAAAACTGTACTATTTATTTTGCATTTTATGCTTCGGGCGTTGACTTCTAAGGCCCTAACTGATTGACCTGGTGGAGCAACGCCCTACAGTGAAGCCTAGATTGCCCGGAACGTTGAAATGACCATAACTTTCACACTGGTTGTTATTATTCGTTTTATACAATGGAAAAACTGTTATATTTATATTGTATTTTATTCTTATGGCGTTGAATTCTAAGTCACTAGCTATTCGATCTGGTGGAGCAACGCGCTAGAGTGAAGCGTAGGTTGCCCGGAACGTAGAAATGACCATAACATTCACACTGCTTGCAATTATTCGTTTTATACGTGGGAGAAGCTGTTGTATTTATATAGTATTTTATGCTTACGGCATTGACTTCTTAGGCCCTAACTATTCGATCTGGTGGAGCAATGCCTCAGAGTTAGGTCTAGGATGCCCGAAACGCCGAAATAATCATTACATTCACACTGGTTGCAATTATCCATGCTATACAATGGAAAAACTGTTGTATTTATATTGTATTTTATGCTTCTGGCGTTGACTTCTAAGGCTCCCAACTATTCGATCTGGTGGAGCAACGCCCTAGAGTGAAGCCTAGGTTGCCCGGAACGGAGAAATGACCATAACTTTCACACCGGTGGCAATTATTCGATTTATACGATGGAAAAACTGTTCTGTTTATTTTGTATTTTATGCTTCGGGCGTTGACTTCTAAGGCCCTAACTATTCAATCTATTGGTGCAACGCCCCAGGGTGAAGCCTCGGTTGCCCGAAAAGTAGAAATGACGTTAGCTTTCATACTGGTTGCAATTATTCGTTTTATACGATGGAAAAACTGTTGTATTTATATTGTATTTTATGCTTCGGGCATTGACTTCTAAGGCCCTAACTATTCAATCTGTTGGAGCAACGCCCTAGGTTGAAGCCTAGGTTGCCCGGAAAGTAGAAATGACCATAACTTTCATCCTGGTTGCAATTATTCGTTTTATATGATGGAAAAACTGTTGTATTTATATAGTTTTTTATGCTTCTGGCGTTGACTTCTTATGCCCTACCTATTCCATCTGGTGGAACAACGCCCTCGGGTTAAGCCTAGGTTGGGCGGAACGTAGAAGTGACCATAACTTTCACACTGGCAGCAATTATTCGTTTTATACGATGGTAAAACTGTTTTATTTATTTTGTATTTTATGCTTCCTGCGTTGACTTCTAAGGCCCTAACTATTTGATCTGGTGGAACAACGCCCTAGATTGAAGCCTAGGATGCCCGGAAAGTAGAAATGACCATAACTTTCACACTGGTTGCAATTATTCGTTTTATACGATGGAAAAGCTGTGGCATCTTTTATGTATTTTATTCATCTGGGGTTGACTTCTAAGGCCGTTGCTATTAGATGTGGTGGAGCAACGCCCTAGAGTGACGCCTAAGTTGCCCGGAACGAAGAAAGGACCATTACCTTCACACTGGTTGCAATTATCCGTTTTATACGATGGAAAAACTGTTCTATTTATTTTGTAGTTTATGCTTCGGGCGTTGACTTCTAAGGCCCTAACCATTCCATCTGGTGGAACAACGCCCTAGGGTGAAGCCCAGGTTGCCTGGAACGTAGAAATGACCGTCAGTTTCACACGGGTTGCAATTATTCCTGTTATAGGATGGAAAGACTGTTGTATTTTTATTGTATTTTATACTTCAGGCGTTGACTTCTAAGGCCCTAGCTATTCCATCTGGTCGAGCAACGTCCTAGAGTGAAGCCTAGGTTGCCCGGAACGTAGAAATGACCATAACTTCCACACTGGTTGCAATTATTCGTTTTATACGATGGAAATGCTGTTGTATATATATCGCATTTTATGCTTCTGGCGTTGACTTCTTAGGCCCTAACTATTCCATCTGGTGGAAGAACGCCCTAGGGTGAAGCCTAGGTTGCGCTTAACGTAGAAATGACCATAACTTTCACACTGGTAGCTATTATTCGTTTTATACGATGGAAAAACTGTTTTATTTATTTTGTATTTTATGCTTCTGGCGTTGACTTCTTAGGCCCTAACTATTCCCTCTGGCGGATCAACGCCCTAGAGTGAAACCTACGTTGCCCGGAACTTAGAAATGACTATTACTTTCACACTGGTTGCAATTATTCGTTTTATACGATGGAAAAACTGTTGCATTTATTTTGTATTTTATGCTTCGGGCGTTGACTTCTAAGGCCCTAACTATTCGATCTGGTGGTGCAACGCCCTAGGGTGAAGCCTAGGTTGCTCGGAACGTAGAAACGACCATAACTTTTACACTGGTAGCAATTATTCGTGTTATACAATGGAAAAACTGTTCTATTTATTTTGCATTTTATGCTTCGGGCGTTGACCTCTAAGGCCCTAACTGATTCACCTGGTGGAGCAACGCCCTATAGTGAAGCCTAGGTTGCGCGGTACGTTGAAATGACCATCACCTTCAAACTGGTTGCAATTATTCGTTTTATACGATGGAAAAGTTGTTGTATTTATATCGTATTTTATGCTTCTGGCGTTCACTTCTTAGGCCCTAACTATTCGATCTGGTTGAACAACGGCCTAGGGTGAAGCCTAGGTCGCCCGGAACGTAGAAATGACCATAACTTTCACACTGGTAGCAATTATTCGTTTTATACAATGGAAAAACTGTTCTATTTATTTTGTATTTAATGCTTCGGGCGTTGGCTTCTAAGGCCCTAACTGTTTGACCTGGTGGAGCAACGCCCTATAGTGAAGCCTAGGCTGCCCGGTACGTAGAAATGAACATCACTTTCAAACTGGTTGCAATTATTCGTTTTATACGATGGAAAAGCTGTTCTATTTATATCGTATTTTATGCTTCTGGCGTTGACTTCTTGGGCCCTAACTATTCCATCAGGTGGAACAACGCCCTAGGGTGAAGCCTAGGTTGCCCGGAAAGTAGAAATGACCATAACTTTCACACTGGTAGCAATTATTCGTTTTATACGATGGAAAAGCTGTTGTATTTATATCGTATTTTATGCTTCTGGCGTTGACTTCTAAGGCCGTAACTATTCGATCTGGTGGAGCAATGCCCTAGAGTGACGCCTAGGGTGCTCGGAACGTAGAAATGACCATAACTTTCATACTGGTTGCAATTATTCGTTTTATATGATGGAAAAACTGTTGTATTTATATTGTATTTTATGCTTCTGGCGTTCACTTCTTAGGCCCTAACTATTCGATCTGATGGAACAACGGCCTAGGGTGAAGCCTAGGTTGCCCGGAACGTAGAAATGACCATAACATTTACACTGGTAGCAATTATTCGTTTTATAAAATGGAAAAACTGTTCTATTTATTTTGTATTTAATGCTTCGGGCGTTGGCTCCTAAGGCCCTAACTGTTTGATCTGGTGGAGCGACGCCCTAGAGTGAAACCTAGGTTGCCCGGGACGTAGAAATGACCACAACTTTCACACTGGTTGCTATTATTCGTTTTATACGATGGAAAAACTGTTGTATTTATATTGTATTTTATGCTTCTGGCGTTCACTTCTTAGGCCCTAACTATTCGATCTGGTGGAACAACAGCCTAGGGTGAAGCCTAGGTTGCCCGGAACGTAGAAATGACCATAACTTTTACACTGGTAGCAATTATTCGTTTTATACAATGGAAAAACTGTTCTATTTATCTTGTATTTTATGCTACGGGAGTTGACTTCTAAGGCCCTAACTATTCGATCTGGTGGAGCAACGCCCTCGAGTGAAGCGTAGGTTGCCCGGTACGTATAAATGACCATCACTTTCAAATTGGTTGCAATTATTCCTGTTATATGATGGAAATACTGTTGTATTTTTATTGCATTATATGCTTCGGGCATTGACTTCTAAGGCCCTAACTATACAATCTGTTGGAGCAGCGCCCTAGGGTGAAGCCTAGGTTGCCCGGAAAGTAGAAATGACCATAACTTTCATACTGGTTGCATTTATTCGTTTTATATGATGGAAAAACTGTTGTATTTATATTGTATTTTATGCTTCTGGCGTTCACTTCTTAGGCCCTAACTATTCGATCTGGTGGAACAACGGCCTAGGGTGAAGCCTATGTCGCCCGGAACATAGAAATGACCATAACTTATACACTGGCAGCAATTATTCGTTTTATACAATGGAAAAACTGTTCTATTTATTTTGTATTTAATGCTTCGGGAGTTGGCTTCTAAGGCCCTAACTGTTTGACCTGGTGGAGCAACGCCCTATAGTGAAGCCTAGGTTGCGCGGTACGTAGAAATGACCATCACTTTCAAACTGGTTGCAATTAATCCTGTTATACGATGGAAGAACTGTTGTATTTTTATTGCATTTTATGATTCGGGCATTGACTTCTAAGGCCGAAACTAATCAATCTGTTGGCGCAACGCCCCAGGGTGAAGCCTAGGTTGCCCGGAAAGTAGAAATGACCATAACTTTCATACTGGTTGCAATTATTCGTTTTATATGATGGAAAAACTGTTGTATTTATATTGTATTTTATGCTTCTGGCGTTCACTCCTTAGGCCCTAACTATTCGATCTGGTGGAACAACGGCCTAGGGTGAAGCCTAGGTAGCCCGGAACGTAGAAATGACCATAACTTTTACACTGTTAGCAATTATTCGTTTTATACAATGGAAAAACTGTTCTACTTATTTTGTATTTAATGCTTCGGGTGTTGGCTTCTAAGGCCCTAACTGTTTGATCTGGTGGAGCAACGCCCTAGAGTGAAAGCTAGGTTGCCCGGAACGTAGAAATGACCATAACTTTTACACTGGTAGCAATTATCCGTTTTATACAATGGAATAGCTGTTCTATTTATTTTGTATTTGATGCTTCGGGCGTTGACTTCTAAGGCCCTAACTGTTTCGTCTGGTGGAGCAACGCCCTAGAGTGAAGCCTAGGTTGCCCGGTACGTAGAAATGACCATCACCTTCAAACTGGTTGCAATTATTCGTTTTATACGATGGAAAAGTTGTTGTATTTATATCGTATTTTATGCTACTGGCGTTGACTTCTTAGGCCCTAACTATTCGATCTGGTGGAACAACGCCCTAGAGTGAAGCCTAGGTTGCCCGGCAAGTAGAAATGACCATAACTTTCACACTGGCAGCAATTATTCGTTTTATACGATGGAAAAACTGTTCTATTTATCTTGTATTTTATGCTACGGGAGTTGACTTCTAAGGCCCTAACTATTCGATCTGGTGGAGCAACGCCCTCGAGTGAAGCGTAGGTTGCCCGGTACGTATAAATGACCATTACTTTCAAATTGGTTGCAATTATTCCTGTTATATGATGGAAATACTGTTGTATTTTTATTGCATTATATGCTTCGGGCATTGACTTCTAAGGCCCTAACTATACAATCTGTTGGAGCAGCGCCCTAGGGTGAAGCCTAGGTTGCCCGGAAAGTAGAAATGACCATAACTTTCATACTGGTTGCAATTATTCGTTTTATATGATGGAAAAACTGTTGTATTTATATTGTATTTTATGCTTCTGGCGTTCACTTCTTAGGCCCTAACTATTCCATCTGGTGGAACAACGGCCTAGGGTGAAGCCTATGTCGCCCGTAACGTAGAAATGACCATAACTTATACACTGGTAGCAATTATTCGTTTTATACAATGGAAAAACTGTTCTACTTATTTTGTATTTAATGCTTCGGGAGTTGGCTTCTAAGGCCCTAACTGTTTGACCTGGTGTAGCAACGCCCTATAGTGAAGCCTAGGTTGCGCGGTACGTAGAAATGACCATCACTTTCAAACTGGTTGCAATTATTCGTTTTATACGATGGAAAAGTTGTTGTATTTATATCGTATTTTATGCTACTGGCGTTGACTTCTTAGGCCCTAACTATTCGATCTGGTGGAACAACGCCCTAGAGTGAAGCCTAGGTTGCCTGGAACGCAGAAATGACCATCACCTTCACACGGGTTGCAATTATTCCTGTCATAGGATGGAAAGACTGTTGTATTTTTATTGTATTTTAGACTTCAGGTGTTGACTTCTGAGGCCGTAGCTATTCGATGTGGTGGAACAACGCCATAGAGTGAAACCTAGGTTGCCCGGAACGTAGAAATGACCATAACTTTTACACTGGTAGCAATTATTCGTTTTACACAATGGAAAAACTCATCTATGTATCTTGTATTTTATGCTTCGGGCGTTGACTTCTGAGGCCCTAAATGTTTGATCTGGTGGAGCCACGCCCTGGAGTGAAGCCTAGGTTGCCCGGAAAGTAGAAATGACCATAACTTTCACACTGGTAGCAATGATTCGTTTTATACGATGGAAAAGCTGTTGTATTTATATCGTATTTTATGCTTCTGGCGCTGACTTCTAAGGCCGTAACTATTCGATCTGGTGGAGCAATGCCTAGAGTGACGCCTAGGGTGCTCGGAACGTAGAAATGACCATAACTTTCATACTGATTGCAATTATTCGTTTTATATGATGGAAAAACTGTTGTATTTATATTGTGTTTTATGCTTCTGGCGTTCACTTCTTAGGCCCTAACTATTCGATCTGGTGGAACAACAGCCTAGGGTGAAGCCTAGGTTGCCCGGAACGTAGAAATGACCATAACTTTTACACTGGTAGCAATTATTCGTTTTATACAATGGAAAAACTGTTCTATTTATTTTGTATTTAATGCTTCGGGCGTTGGCTCCTAAGGCCCTAACTGTTTGATCTGGTGGAGCAACGCCCTCGAGTGACGCCTAGGGTGCTCGGAACGTAGAAGTGACCATAACTTCCATACTGGTTGCAATTATTCGTTTTATATGATGGAAAAACTGTTGTATTTATATTGTATTTTATGCTTCTGGCGTTCACTTCTTAGGCCCTAACTATTCGATCTGGTGGAACAACGGCCTAGGGTGAAGCCTAGGTTGCCCGGAACGTAGAAATGACCATAACTTTTACACTGGTAGCAATTATTCATTTTATAAAATGGAAAAACTGTTCTATTTATTTTGTATTTAATGCTTCGGGCGTTGGCTCCTAAGGCCCTAACTGTTTGATCTGGTGGAGCGACGCCCTAGAGTGAAACCTAGGTTGCCCGGAAAGTAGAAATGACCACAACTTTCACACTGGTTGCTATTATTCGTTTTATACGATGGAAAAACGGTTCTATTTATCTTGTATTTTATGCTACGGGAGTTGACTTCTAAGGCCCTAACTGTTTGATCTGGTGGAGCAACGCCCTAGAGTGAAGGCTAGGTTGCCCGGTACGTAGAAATGACCATCACTTTCAAACTGGTTGCAATTATTCGTTTTATACGATGGAAACGCTGTTGTATTTATATCGTATTTTATGCTTCTGGCGTTGACTTCTTAGGCCCTAACTATTCCATCAGGCGGAACAACGCCCTAGGGTGAAGCCTAGGTTGCCCGGCAAGTAGAAATGACCATAACTTTCATACTGGCAGCAATTATTCGTTTTATACGATGGAAAAACTGTTCTATTTATCTTGTATTTTATGCTACGGGAGTTGACTTCTAAGGCCCTAACTATTCGATCTGGTGGAGCAACGCCCTCGAGTGAAGCGTAGGTTGCCCGGTACGTATAAATGACCATCACTTTCAAATTGGTTGCAATTATTCCTGTTATATGATGGAAATACTGTTGTATTTTTATTGCATTATATGCTTCGGGCATTGACTTCTAAGGCCCTAACTATACAATGTGTTGGAGCAGCGCCCTAGGGTGAAGCCTAGGTTGCCCGGAAAGTAGAAATGACCATAACTTTCATACTGGTTGCAATTATTCGTTTTATATGATGGAAAAACTGTTGTATTTATATTGTATTTTATGCTTCTGGCGTTCACTTCTTAGGCTCTAACTATTCGATCTGGTGGAACAACGGCCTAGGGTGAAGCCTATGTCGCCCGGAACGTAGAAATGACCATAACTTATACACTGGTAGCAATTATTCGTTTTATACAATGGAAAAACTGTTCTATTTATTTTGTATTTAATGCTTCGGGAGTTGGCTTCTAAGGCCCTAACTGTTTGACCTGGTGTAGCAACGCCCTATAGTGAAGCCTAGGTTGCGCGGTACGTAGAAATGACCATCACTTTCAAACTGGTTGCAATTATTCGTTTTATACGATGGAAAAGCTGTTGTATTTATATCGTATTTTATGCTTCTGGCGCTGACTTCTTGGGACCTAACTATTCCATCAGGTGGAACAACGCCCTAGGGTGAAGCCTAGGTTGCCGGGAAAGTAGAAATGACCATAACTTTCACACTGGTAGCAATTATTCGTTTTATACGATGGAAAAGCTGTTGTATTTATATTGTATTTTATGCTTCTGGCGTTGACTTCTAAGGCCCTAGCTTTTCGATCTAGTGGAGCAACGCCCTAGAGTGAAGCCTAGGTTGCCCGGGACGTAGAAATGACCATCACTTTCAAACTGGTTGCAATTATTCGTTTTATATGATGGAAAAACTGTTGTATTTATATTGTATTTTATGCTTCTGGCGTTCACTCCTTAGGCCCTAACTATTCGATCTGGTGGAGCAACGCCCTAGAGTGAAAGCTAGGTTGCCCGGAACGTAGAAATGACCATAACTTTCACACTGGTTGCTATAATTCGTTTTATACGATGGAAAAACTGTTATATTTATATTGTATTTTATTCTTCTGGCGTTCACATCTTAGGCCCGAACTATTCGATCTGGTGGAACAACGCCCTTGGGTGAAGCCTAGGTTGCCCGGAACGTAGAAATGACCATAACTTTTACACTGGTAGCAATTATGCGTTTTATACGATGGAAAAACGGTTCTATTTATCTTGTATTTTATGCTACGGGAGTTGACTTCTAAGGCCCTAACTGTTTGATCTGGTGGAGCAACGCCCTAGAGTGAAGGCTAGGTTGCCCGGTACGTAGAAATGACCATCACTTTCAAACTGGTTGCAATTATTCGTTTTATACGATGGAAACGCTGTTGTATTTATATCGTATTTTATGCTTCTGGCGTTGACTTCTTAGGCCCTAACTATTCCATCAGGCGGAACAACGCCCTAGGGTGAAGCCTAGGTTGCCCGGCAAGTAGAAATGACCATAACTTTCATACTGGCAGCAATTATTCGTTTTATACGATGGAAAAACTGTTCTATTTATCTTGTATTTTATGCTACGGGAGTTGACTTCTAAGGCCCTAACTATTCGATCTGGTGGAGCAACGCCCTCGAGTGAAGCGTAGGTTGCCCGGTACGTATAAATGACCATCACTTTCAAATTGGTTGCAATTATTCCTGTTATATGATGGAAATACTGTTGTATTTTTATTGCATTATATGCTTCGGGCATTGACTTCTAAGGCCCTAACTATACAATGTGTTGGAGCAGCGCCCTAGGGTGAAGCCTAGGTTGCCCGGAAAGTAGAAATGACCATAACTTTCATACTGGTTGCAATTATTCGTTTTATATGATGGAAAAACTGTTGTATTTATATTGTATTTTATGCTTCTGGCGTTCACTTCTTAGGCTCTAACTATTCGATCTGGTGGAACAACGGCCTAGGGTGAAGCCTATGTCGCCCGGAACGTAGAAATGACCATAACTTATACACTGGTAGCAATTATTCGTTTTATACAATGGAAAAACTGTTCTATTTATTTTGTATTTAATGCTTCGGGAGTTGGCTTCTAAGGCCCTAACTGTTTGACCTGGTGTAGCAACGCCCTATAGTGAAGCCTAGGTTGCGCGGTACGTAGAAATGACCATCACTTTCAAACTGGTTGCAATTATTCGTTTTATACGATGGAAAAGCTGTTGTATTTATATCGTATTTTATGCTTCTGGCGCTGACTTCTTGGGACCTAACTATTCCATCAGGTGGAACAACGCCCTAGGGTGAAGCCTAGGTTGCCGGGAAAGTAGAAATGACCATAACTTTCACACTGGTAGCAATTATTCGTTTTATACGATGGAAAAGCTGTTGTATTTATATTGTATTTTATGCTTCTGGCGTTGACTTCTAAGGCCCTAGCTTTTCGATCTAGTGGAGCAACGCCCTAGAGTGAAGCCTAGGTTGCCCGGGACGTAGAAATGACCATCACTTTCAAACTGGTTGCAATTATTCGTTTTATATGATGGAAAAACTGTTGTATTTATATTGTATTTTATGCTTCTGGCGTTCACTCCTTAGGCCCTAACTATTCGATCTGGTGGAGCAACGCCCTAGAGTGAAAGCTAGGTTGCCCGGAACGTAGAAATGACCATAACTTTCACACTGGTTGCTATAATTCGTTTTATACGATGGAAAAACTGTTATATTTATATTGTATTTTATTCTTCTGGCGTTCACATCTTAGGCCCGAACTATTCGATCTGGTGGAACAACGCCCTTGGGTGAAGCCTAGGTTGCCCGGAACGTAGAAATGACCATAACTTTTACACTGGTAGCAATCATGCGTTTTATACAATGGAATAACTGTTCTATTTATTTTGTATTTTATGCTTCGGGCGTTGACTTCTAAGGCCCTAACTGTTTCGTCTGGTGGAGCAACGCCCTAGAGTGAAGCCTAGGTTGCCCGGTACGTAGAAATGACCATCACCTTCAAACTGGTTGCAATTATTCGTTTTATACGATGGAAAAGTTGTTGTATTTATATCGTATTTTATGCTACTGGCGTTGACTTCTTAGGCCCTAACTATTCGATCTGGTGGAACAACGCCCTAGAGTGAAGCCTAGGTTGCCTGGAACGCAGAAATGACCATCACCTTCACACGGGTTGTAATTATTCCTGTCATAGGATGGAAAGACTGTTGTATTTTTATTGTATTTTAGACTTCAGGTGTTGACTTCTGAGGCCGTAGCTATTCGATGTGGTGGAACAACGCCATAGAGTGAAACCTAGGTTGCCCGGAACGTAGAAATGACCATAACTTTTACACTGGTAGCAATTATTCGTTTTACACAATGGAAAAACTCTTCTATTTATCTTGTATTTAATGCTTCGGGCGTTGGCTCCTAAGGCCCTAACTGTTTGATCTGGTGGAGCAACGCCCTCGAGTGACGCCTAGGGTGCTCGGAACGTAGAAGTGACCATAACTTCCATACAGGTTGCAATTATTCGTTTTATATGATGGAAAAACTGTTGTATTTATATTGTATTTTATGCTTCTGGCGTTCACTTCTTAGGCCCTAACTATTCGATCTGGTGGAACAACGGCCTAGGGTGAAGCCTAGGTTGCCCGGCAAGTAGAAATGACCATTACTTTCACACTGGCAGCAATTATTCGTTTTATACGATGGAAAAACTGTTCTATTTATCTTGTATTTTATGCTACGGGAGTTGACTTCTAAGGCCCTAACTATTCGATCTGGTGGAGCAACGCCCTCGAGTGAAGCGTAGGTTGCCCGGTACGTATAAATGACCATCACTTTCAAATTGGTTGCAATTATTCCTGTTATATGATGGAAATACAGTTGTATTTTTATTGCATTATATGCTTCGGGCATTGACTTCTAAGGCCCTAACTATACAGTCTGTTGGAGCAGCGCCCTAGGGTGAAGCCTAGGTTGCCCGGAAAGTAGAAATGACCATAGCTTTCATACTGGTTGCAATTATTCGTTTTATATGATGGAAAAACTGTTGTATTTATATTGTATTTTATGCTTCTGGCGTTCACTTCTTAGGCCCTAACTATTCGATCTGGTGGAACAACGGCCTAGGGTGAAGCCTATGTCGCCCGGAACGTAGAAATGACCATAACTTATACACTGGTAGCAATTATTCGTTTTATACAATGGAAAAGCTGTTCTATTTATTTTGTATTTAATGCTTCGGGAGTTGGCTTCTAAGGCCCTAACTGTTTGACCTGGTGTAGCAACGCCCTATAGTGAAGCCTAGGTTGCGCGGTACGTAGAAATGACCATCACTTTCAAACTGGTTGCAATTATTCGTTTTATACGATGGAAAAGCTGTTGTATTTATATCGTATTTTATGCTTCTGGCGTTGACGTCTGAGGCCCTAACTATTCGATCTGGTGGAGCAACGCCCTCGAGTGAAGCGTAGGTTGCCCGCTACGTATAAATGACCATAACTTTCACACTGGTAGCAATTATTCGTTTTATACGATGGAAAAGCTGTTGTATTTATATTGTATTTTATGCTTCTGGCGTTGACTTCTAAGGCCCTAGCTTTTCGATCTAGTGGAGCAACGCCCTAGAGTGAAGCCTAGGTTGCCCGCGACGTAGAAATGACCATCACTTTCAAACTGGTTGCAATTATTCGTTTTATATGATGGAAAAACTGTTGTATTTATATTGTATTTTATGCTTCTGGCGTTCACTCCTTAGGCCCTAACTATTCGATCTGGTGGAGCAACGCCCTAGAGTGAAAGCTAGGTTGCCCGGAACGTAGAAATGACCATAACTTTCACACTGGTTGCTATTATTCGTTTTATACGATGGAAAAACTGTTATATTTATATTGTATTTTATTCTTCTGGCGTTCACATCTTAGGCCCGAAGTATTCGACCTGGTGGAACAACGCCCTTGGGTGAAGCCTAGGTTGCCCGGAACGTAGAAATGACCATAACTTTTACACTGGTAGCAATTATTCGTTTTACACAATGGAAAAACTCTTCTATTTATCTTGTATTTTATGCTTCGGGCGTTGACTTCTGAGGCCCTAAATGTTTGATCTGGTGGAGCAACGCCCTGGAGTGAAGCCTAGGTTGCCCGGAAAGTAGAAATGACCATAACTTTCACACTGGTAGCAATTATTCGTTTTATACGATGGAAAAGCTGTTGTATTTATATCGTATTTTATGCTTCTGGCGCTGACTTCTAAGGCCCTAACTATACAATCTGTTGGAGCAGCGCCCTATGGTGAAGCCTAGGTTGCCCGGAAAGTAGAAATGACCATAACTTTCATACTGGTTGCAATTATTCGTTTTATATGATGGAAAAACTGTTGTATTTATATTGTATTTTATGCTTCTGGCGTTCACTTCTTAGGCTCTAACTATTCGATCTGGTGGAACAACGGCCTAGGGTGAAGCCTATGTCGCCCGGAACGTAGAAATGGCCATAACTTATACACTGGTAGCAATTATTCGTTTTATACAATGGAAAATCTGTTCTATTTATTTTGTATTTAATGCTTCGGGAGTTGGCTTCTAAGGCCCTAACTGTTTGACCTGGTGGAGCAACGCCCTATAGTGAAGCCTAGGTTGCGCGGTACGCAGAAATGACCATCACTTTCAAACTGGTTGCAATTAATCCTGTTATACGATGGAAAAACTGTTGTATTTTTATTGCATTTTATGAATCGGGCATTGACTTCTAAGGCCGAAAGTAATCAATTTGTTGGCGCAACGCCCCAGGGTGAAGCCTAGGTTGCCCGGAAAGTAGAAATGACCATAACTTTCATAGTGGTTGCAATTATTCGTTTTATATGATGGAAAAACTGTTGTATTTATATTGTATTTTATGCTTCTGGCGTTCACTTCTTAGGCCCTAACTATTCGATCTGGAGGAACAACGGCCTAGGGTGAAGCCTAGGTTGCCCGGAACGTAGAAATGACCATAACTTTTACACTGGTAGCAATTATTCATTTTATAAAATGGAAAAACTGTTCTATTTATTTTGTATTTAATGCTTCGGGCGTTGGCTCCTAAGGCCCTAACTGTTTGATCTGGTGGAGCGACGCCCTAGAGTGAAACCTAGGTTGCCCGGAACGTAGAAATGACAACAACTTTCACACTGGTTGCTATTATTCGTTTTATACGATGAAAAAACTGTTATATTTATATTGTATTTTATTCTTCTGGCGTTCACATCTTAGGCCCGAACTATTCGATCTGGTGGAACAACGCCCTTGGGTGAAGCCTAGGTTGCCCGGAACGTAGAAATGACCATAACTTTTACACTGGCAGCAATTATTCGTTTTATACGATGGAAAAACTGTTCTATTTATCTTGTATTTTATGCTACGGGAGTTGACTTCTAAGGCCCTAACTATTCGATCTGGTGGAGCAACGCCCTCGAGTGAAGCGTAGGTTGCCCGGTACGTATAAATGACCATCACTTTCAAATTGGTTGCAATTATTCCTGTTATATGATGGAAATACTGTTGTATTTTTATTGCATTATATGCTTCGGGCATTGACTTCTAAGGCCCTAACTATACAATCTGTTGGAGCAGCGCCCTAGGGTGAAGCCTAGGTTGCCCGGAAAGTAGAAATGACCATAACTTTCATACTGGTTGCAATTATTCGTTTTATATGATGGAAAAACTGTTGTATTTATATTGTATTTTATGCTTCTGGCGTTCACTTCTTAGGCTCTAACTATTCGATCTGGTGGAACAACGGCCTAGGGTGAAGCCTATGTCGCCCGGAACGTAGAAATGGCCATAACTTATACACTGGTAGCAATTATTCGTTTTATACAATGGAAAATCTGTTCTATTTATTTTGTATTTAATGCTTCGGGAGTTGGCTTCTAAGGCCCTAACTGTTTGACCTGGTGGAGCAACGCCCTATAGTGAAGCCTAGGTTGCGCGGTACGTAGAAATGACCATCACTTTCAAACTGGTTGCAATTAATCCTGTTATACGATGGAAAAACTGTTGTATTTTTATTGCATTTTATGAATCGGGCATTGACTTCTAAGGCCGAAAGTAATCAATCTGTTGGCGCAACGCCCCAGGGTGAAGCCTAGGTTGCCCGGAAAGTAGAAATGACCATAACTTTCATAGTGGTTGCAATTCTTCGTTTTATATGATGGAAAAACTGTTGTATTTATATTGTATTTTATGCTTCTGGCGTTCACTCCTTAGGCCCTAACTATTCGATCTGGTGGAACAACGGCCTAGGGTGAAGCCTAGGTAGCCCGGAACGTAGAAATGACCATAACTTTTACACTGTTGGCAATTATTCGTTTTATACAATGGAAAAACTGTTCTATTTATTTTGTATTTAATGCTTCGGGCGTTGGCTTCTAAGGCCCTAACTGTTTGATCTTGTGGATCAACGCCCTAGAGTGAAAGCTAGGTTGCCCGGAACGTAGAAATGACCATAACTTTCACACTGGCTGCTATTATTCGTTTTATACGATGGAAAAACTGTTATATTTATATTGTATTTTATTCTTCTGGCGTTCACATCTTAGGCCCGAACTATTCGATCTGGTGGAACAACGCCCTTGGGTGAAGCCTAGGTTGCCCGGAACGTAGAAATGACCATAACTTTTACACTGGTAGCAATTATCCGTTTTATACAATGGAATAGCTGTTCTATTTATTTTGTATTTTATGCTTCGGGCGTTGACTTCTAAGGCCCTAACTGTTTCGTCTGGTGGAGCAACGCCCTAGAGTGAAGCCTAGGTTGCCCGGTACGTAGAAATGACCATCACCTTCAAACTGGTTGCAATTATTCGTTTTATACGATGGAAAAGTTGTTGTATTTATATCGTATTTTATGCTACTGGCGTTGACTTCTTAGGCCCTAACTATTCGATCTGGTGGAACAACGCCCTAGAGTGAAGCCTAGGTTGCCTGGAACGCAGAAATGACCATCACCTTCACACGGGTTGCAATTATTCCTGTCATAGGATGGAAAGACTGTTGTATTTTTATTGTATTTTAGACTTCAGGTGTTGACTTCTGAGGCCGTAGCTATTCGATGTGGTGGAAGAACGCCATAGAGTGAAGCCTAGGTTGCCCGGAACGTAGAAATGACCATAACTTTTACACTGGTAGCAATTATTCGTTTTACACAATGGAAAAACTCTTCTATTAATCTTGTATTTTATGCTTCGGGCGTTGACTTCTAAGGCCCTAACTGATTGATCTGGTGGAGCAACGCCCTAGAGAGAAGGCTAGGTTGCCCGGTACGTAGAAATGACCATCACTTTCAAACTGGTTGCAACTATTCGTTTTATGCGATGGAAACGCTGTTGTATTTATATCGTATTTTATGCTTCTGGCGTTGACTTCTTAGGCCCTAACTATTCCATCAGGCGGAACAACGCCCTAGGGTGAAGCCCAGGTTGCCCGGCAAGTAGAAATGACCATAACTTTCACACTGGCAGCAATTATTCGTTTTATACGATGGAAAAACTGTTCTATTTATCTTGTATTTTATGCTACGGGAGTTGACTTCTAAGGCCCTAACTATTCGATCTGGTGGAGCAACGCCCTCGAGTGAAGCGTAGGTTGCCCGGTACGTATAAATGACCATCACTTTCAAATTGGTTGCAATTATTCCTGTTATATGATGGAAATACTGTTGTATTTTTATTGCATTATATGCTTCGGGCATTGACTTCTAAGGCCCTAACTATACAGTCTGTTGGAGCAGCACCCTAGGGTGAAGCCTAGGTTGCCCGGAAAGTAGAAATGACCATAGCTTTCATACTGGTTGCAATTATTCGTTTTATATGATGGAAAAACTGTTGTATTTATATTGTATTTTATGCTTCTGGCGTTCACTTCTTAGGCCCTAACTATTCGATCTGGTGGAACAACAGCCTAGGGTGAAGCCTAGGTTGCCCGGAACGTAGAAATGTCCATAACTTTTACACTGGTAGCAATAATTCGTTTTATACAATGGAAAAACTGTTCTATTTATTTTGTATTTAATGCTTCGGGCGTTGGCTCCTAAGGCCCTAACTGTTTGATCTGGTGGAGCAACGCCCTCGAGTGACGCCTAGGGTGCTCGGAACGTAGAAGTGACCATAACTTTCATACAGGTTGCAATTATTCGTTTTATATGATGGAAAAACTGTTGTATTTATATTGTATTTTATGCTTCTGGCGTTCACTTCTTAGGCCCTAACTATTCGATCTGGAGGAACAACGGCCTAGGGTGAAGCCTAGGTTGCCCGGAACGTAGAAATGACCATAACTTTTACACTGGTAGCAATTATTCATTTTATAAAATGGAAAAACTGTTCTATTTATTTTGTATTTAATGCTTCGGGCGTTGGCTCCTAAGGCCCTAACTGTTTGATCTGGTGGAGCGACGCCCTAGAGTGAAACCTAGGTTGCCCGGAACGTAGAAATGACAACAACCTTCACACTGGTTGCTATTATTCGTTTTATACGATGAAAAAACTGTTATATTTATATTGTATTTTATTCTTCTGGCGTTCACATCTTAGGCCCGAACTATTCGATCTGGTGGAACAACGCCCTTGGGTGAAGCCTAGGTTGCCCGGAACGTAGAAATGACCATAACTTTTACACTGGCAGCAATTATTCGTTTTATACGATGGAAAAACTGTTCTATTTATCTTGTATTTTATGCTACGGGAGTTGACTTCTAAGGCCCTAACTATTCGATCTGGTGGAGCAACGCCCTCGAGTGAAGCGTAGGTTGCCCGGTACGTATAAATGACCATCACTTTCAAATTGGTTGCAATTATTCCTGTTATATGATGGAAATACTGTTGTATTTTTATTGCATTATATGCTTCGGGCATTGACTTCTAAGGCCCTAACTATACAATCTGTTGGAGCAGCGCCCTAGGGTGAAGCCTAGGTTGCCCGGAAAGTAGAAATGACCATAACTTTCATACTGGTTGCAATTATTCGTTTTATATGATGGAAAAACTGTTGTATTTATATTGTATTTTATGCTTCTGGCGTTCACTTCTTAGGCCCTAACTATTCGATCTGGAGGAACAACGGCCTAGGGTGAAGCCTAGGTTGCCCGGAACGTAGAAATGACCATAACTTTTACACTGGTAGCAATTATTCATTTTATAAAATGGAAAAACTGTTCTATTTATTTTGTATTTAATGCTTCGGGCGTTGACTTCTGAGGCCCTAAATGTTTGATCTGGTGGAGCAACGCCCTGGAGTGAAGCCTAGGTTGCCCGGAAAGTAGAAATGACCATAACTTTCACACTGGTAGCAATTATTCGTTTTATACGATGGAAAAGCTGTTGTATTTATATCGTATTTTATGTTTCTGGCGCTGACTTCTAAGGCCCTAACTATAAAATCTGTTGGAGCAGCGCCCTATGGTGAAGCCTAGGTTGCCCGGAAAGTAGAAATGACCATAACTTTCATACTGGTTGCAATTATTCGTTTTATATGATGGAAAAACTGTTGTATTTATATTGTATTTTATGCTTCTGGCGTTCACTTCTTAGGCTCTAACTATTCGATCTGGTGGAACAACGGCCTAGGGTGAAGCCTATGTCGCCCGGAACGTAGAAATGGCCATAACTTATACACTGGTAGCAATTATTCGTTTTATACAATGGAAAATCTGTTCTATTTATTTTGTATTTAATGCTTCGGGAGTTGGCTTCTAAGGCCCTAACTGTTTGACCTGGTGGAGCAACGCCCTATAGTGAAGCCTAGGTTGCGCGGTACGTAGAAATGACCATCACTTTCAAACTGGTTGCAATTAATCCTGTTATACGATGGAAAAACTGTTGTATTTTTATTGCATTTTATGAATCGGGCATTGACTTCTAAGGCCGAAAGTAATCAATCTGTTGGCGCAACGCCCCAGGGTGAAGCCTAGGTTGCCCGGAAAGTAGAAATGACCATAACTTTCACACTGGCTGCTATTATTCGTTTTATACGATGGAAAAACTGTTATATTTATATTGTATTTTATTCTTCTGGCGTTCACATCTTAGGCCCGAACTATTCGATCTGGTGGAACAACGCCCATGGGTGAAGCCTAGGTTGCCCGGAACGTAGAAATGACCATAACTTTTACACTGGTAGCAATTATCCGTTTTATACAATGGAATAGCTGTTCTATTTATTTTGTATTTTATGCTTCGGGCGCTGACTTCTAAGGCCCTAACTGTTTCGTCTGGTGGAGCAACGCCCTAGAGTGAAGCCTAGGTTGCCCGGTACGTAGAAATGACCATCACCTTCAAACTGGTTGCAATTATTCGTTTTATACGATGGAAAAGTTGTTGTATTTATATCGTATTTTATGCTACTGGCGTTGACTTCTTAGGCCCTAACTATTCGATCTGGTGGAACAACGCCCTAGAGTGAAGCCTAGGTTGCCTGGAACGCAGAAATGACCATCACCTTCACACGGGTTGCAATTATTCCTGTCATAGGATGGAAAGACTGTTGTATTTTTATTGTATTTTAGACTTCAGGTGTTGACTTCTGAGGCCGTAGCTATTCGATGTGGTGGAAGAACGCCATAGAGTGAAGCCTAGGTTGCCCGGAACGTAGAAATGACCATAACTTTTACACTGGTAGCAATTATTCGTTTTACACAATGGAAAAACTCTTCTATTAATCTTGTATTTTATGCTTCGGGCGTTGACTTCTAAGGCCCTAACTGATTGATCTGGTGGAGCAACGCCCTAGAGTGAAGGCTAGGTTGCCCGGTACGTAGAAATGACCATCACTTTCAAACTGGTTGCAACTATTCGTTTTATGCGATGGAAACGCTGTTGTATTTATATCGTATTTTATGCTTCTGGCGTTGACTTCTTAGGCCCTAACTATTCCATCAGGCGGAACAACGCCCTAGGGTGAAGCCCAGGTTGCCCGGCAAGTAGAAATGACCATAACTTTCACACTGGCAGCAATTATTCGTTTTATACGATGGAAAAACTGTTCTATTTATCTTGTATTTTATGCTACGGGAGTTGACTTCTAAGGCCCTAACTATTCGATCTGGTGGAGCAACGCCCTCGAGTGAAGCGTAGGTTGCCCGGTACGTATAAATGACCATCACTTTCAAATTGGTTGCAATTATTCCTGTTATATGATGGAAATACTGTTGTATTTTTATTGCATTATATGCTTCGGGCATTGACTTCTAAGGCCCTAACTATACAGTCTGTTGGAGCAGCGCCCTAGGGTGAAGCCTAGGTTGCCCGGAAAGTAGAAATGACCATAGCTTTCATACTGGTTGCAATTATTCGTTTTATATGATGGAAAAACTGTTGTATTTATATTGTATTTTATGCTTCTGGCGTTCACTTCTTAGGCCCTAACTATTCGATCTGGTGGAACAACAGCCTAGGGTGAAGCCTAGGTTGCCCGGAACGTAGAAATGACCATAACTTTTACACTGGTAGCAATAATTCGTTTTATACAATGGAAAAACTGTTCTATTTATTTTGTATTTAATGCTTCGGGCGTTGGCTCCTAAGGCCCTAACTGTTTGATCTGGTGGAGCAACGCCCTCGAGTGACGCCTAGGGTGCTCGGAACGTAGAAGTGACCATAACTTTCATACAGGTTGCAATTATTCGTTTTATATGATGGAAAAACTGTTGTATTTATATTGTATTTTATGCTTCTGGCGTTCACTTCTTAGGCCCTAACTATTCGATCTGGAGGAACAACGGCCTAGGGTGAAGCCTAGGTTGCCCGGAACGTAGAAATGACCATAACTTTTACACTGGTAGCAATTATTCATTTTATAAAATGGAAAAACTGTTCTATTTATTTTGTATTTAATGCTTCGGGCGTTGGCTCCTAAGGCCCTAACTGTTTGATCTGGTGGAGCGACGCCCTAGAGTGAAACCTAGGTTGCCCGGAACGTAGAAATGACAACAACTTTCACACTGGTTGCTATTATTCGTTTTATACGATGAAAAAACTGTTATATTTATATTGTATTTTATTCTTCTGGCGTTCACATCTTAGGCCCGAACTATTCGATCTGGTGGAACAACGCCCTTGGGTGAAGCCTAGGTTGCCCGGAACGTAGAAATGACCATAACTTTTTCACTGGTAGCAATTATGCGTTTTATACAATGAAATAACTGTTCTATTTATTTTGTATTTTATGCTTCGGGCGTTGACTTCTAAGGCCCTAACTGTTTCGTCTGGTGTAGCAACGCCCTAGAGTGAAGCCCAGGTTGCCCGGTACGTAGAAATGACCATCACCTTCACACGGGTTGCAATTATTCCTGTCATAGGATGGAAAGACTGTTGTATTTTTATTGTATTTTAGACTTCTGGTGTTGACTTCTGAGGCCGTAGCTATTCTATGTGGTGGAAGAACGCCATAGAGTGAAGCCTAGGTTGCCCGGAACGTAGAAATGACCATAACTTTTACACTGGTAGCAATTATTCGTTTTACACAATGGAAAAACTCTTCTATTTATCTTGTATTTTATGCTTCGGGCGTTGACTTCTGAGGCCCTAACTGTTTGATCTGGTGGAGCAACGCCCTAGAGTGAAGCCTAGGTTGCCCGGAAAGTAGAAATGACCATAACTTTCACACTGGTAGCAATTATTCGTTTTATACGATGGAAAAGCTGTTGTATTTATATCGTATTTTATGCTTCTGGCGCTGACTTCTAAGGCCGTAACTATTCGATCTGGTGGAGCAACGCCTAGAGTGACGCCTAGGGTGCTCGGAACGTAGAAATGACCATAACTTTCATACTGGTTGCAATTATTCGTTTTATATGATGGAAGAACTGTTGTATTTATATTGTATTTTATGCTTCTTGCGTTCACTTCTTAGGCCCTAACTATTCGATCTGGTGGAACAACAGCCTAGGGTGAAGCCTAGGTTGCCCGGAACGTAGAAATGACCATAGCTTTTACACTGGTAGCAATTATTCGTTTTATACGATGGAAAAGCTGTTGTATTTATATTGTATTTTATGCTTCTGGCGTTGACTTCTAAGGCCCTAGCTTTTCGATCTAGTGGAGCAACGCCCTAGAGTGAAGCCTAGGTTGCCCGGAACGTAGAAATGACCATCACTTTCAAACTGGTTGCAATTAATCCTGTTATACGATGGAAAAACTGTTGTACTTTTATTGCATTTTATGATTCGGGCATTGACTTCTAAGGCCCAAACTATTCAATCTGTTGGCGCAACGCCCCAGGGTGAAGCCTAGGTTGCCCGGAAAGTAGAAATGACCATAACTTTCATACTGGTTGCAATTATTCGTTTTATATAATGGAAAAACTGTTGTATTTATATTGTATTTTATGCTTCTGGCGTTCATTCCTTAGGCCCTAACTATTCGATCTGGTGGAACAACGGCCTAGGGTGAAGCCTAGGTAGCCCGGAACGTAGAAATGACCATAACTTTTACACTGTTAGCAATTATTCGTTTTATACAATGGAAAAACTGTTCTATTTATTTTGTATTTAATGCCTCGGGCGTTGGCTTCTAAGGCCCTAACTGTTTGATCTGGTGGAGCAACGCCCTAGAGTGAAAGCTAGGTTGCCCGGAACGTAGAAATGACCATAACTTTTACACTGGTAGCAATTATTCGTTTTACACAATGGAAAAACTCTTCTATTTATCTTGTATTTTATGCTTCGGGCGTTGACTTCTGAGGCCCTAACTGTTTGATCTGGTGGAGCAACGCCCTAGAGTGAAGCCTAGGTTGCCCGGAAAGTAGAAATGACCATAACTTTCACACTGGTAGCAATTATTCGTTTTATACGATGGAAAAGCTGTTGTATTTATATCGTATTTTATGCTTCTGGCGCTGACTTCTAAGGCCGTAACTATTCGAACTGGTGGAGCAACGCCTAGAGTGACGCCTAGGGTGCTCGGAACGTAGAAATGACCATAACTTTCATACTGGTTGCAATTATTCGTTTTATATGATGGAAGAACTGTTGTATTTATATTGTATTTTATGCTTCTGGCGTTCACTTCTTAGGCCCTAACTATTCGATCTGGTGGAACAACAGCCTAGGGTGAAGCCTAGGTTGCACGGAACGTAGAAATGACCATAGCTTTTACACTGGTAGCAATTATTCGTTTTATACGATGGAAAAGCTGTTGTATTTATATTGTATTTTATGCTTCTGGCGTTGACTTCTAAGGCCCTAGCTTTTCGATCTAGTGGAGCAACGCCCTAGAGTGAAGCCTAGGTTGCCCGGAACGTAGAAATGACCATCACTTTCAAACTGGTTGCAATTAATCCTGTTATACGATGGAAAAACTGTTGTACTTTTATTGCATTTTATGATTCGGGCATTGACTTCTAAGGCCCAAACTATTCAATCTGTTGGCGCAACGCCCCAGGGTGAAGCCTAGGTTGCCCGGAAAGTAGAAATGACCATAACTTTCATACTGGTTGCAATTATTCGTTTTATATAATGGAAAAACTGTTGTATTTGTATTGTATTTTATGCTTCTGGCGTTCATTCCTTAGGCCCTAACTATTCGATCTGGTGGAACAACGGCCTAGGGTGAAGCCTAGGTAGCCCGGAACGTAGAAATGACCATAACTTTTACACTGTTAGCAATTATTCGTTTTATACAATGGAAAAACTGTTCTATTTATTTTGTATTTAATGCCTCGGGCGTTGGCTTCTAAGGCCCTAACTGTTTGATCTGGTGGAGCAACGCCCTAGAGTGAAAGCTAGGTTGCCCGGATCGTAGAAATGACCATAACTTTCGCACTGGTTGCTATTATTCGTTTTATACGATGGAAAAACTGTTATATTTATATTGTATTTTATTCTTCTGGCGTTCACATCTTAGGCCTGAACTATTCGATCTGGTGGAACAACGCCCTTGGGTGAAGCCTAGGTTGCCCGGAACGTAGAAATGACCATAACTTTTACACTGGTAGCAATTATGCGTTTTATACAATGGAATAACTGTTCTATTTATTTTGTATTTTATGCTTCGGGCGTTGACTTCTCTAGGCCCTAACTGTTTCGTCTGGTGGAGCAACGCCCTAGAGTGAAGCCTAGGTTGCCCGGTACGTAGAAATGACCATCACCTTCAAACTGGTTGCAATTATTCGTTTTATACGATGGAAAAGTTGTTGTATTTATATCGTATTTTATGCTACTGGCGTTGACTTCTTAGGCCCTAACTATTCGATCTGGTGGAGCAACGCCTAGAGTGACGTCTAGGGTGCTCGGAACGTAGAAATGACCATAACTTTCATACTGGTTGCAATTATTCGTTTTATATGATGGAAGAACTGTTGTATTTATATTGTATTTTATGCTTCTGGCGTTCACTTCTTAGGCCCTAACTATTCGATCTGGTGGAACAACAGCCTAGGGTGAAACCTAGGTTGCCCGGAACGTAGAAATGACCATAGCTTTTACACTGGTAGCAATTATTCGTTTTATACGATGGAAAAGCTGTTGTATTTATATTGTATTTTATGCTTCTGGCGTTGACTTCTAAGGCCCTAACTGTTTGATCTGGTGGAGCAACGCCCTAGAGTGAAAGCTAGGTTGCCCGGAACGTAGAAATGACCATAACTTTCACACTGGTTGCTATTATTCGTTTTATACGATGGAAAAACTGTTATATTTATATTGTATTTTATTCTTCTGGCGTTCACATCTTAGGCCCGAACTATTCGATCTGGTGGAACAACGCACTTGGGCGAAGCCTAGGTTGCCCGGAACGTAGAAATGACCATAACTTTTACACTGGTAGCAATTATGCGTTTTATACAATGGAATAACTGTTCTATTTATTTTGTATTTTATGCTTCGGGCGTTGACTTCTAAGGCCCTAACTGTTTCGTCTGGTGGAGCAACGCCCTAGAGTGAAGCCTAGGTTGCCCGGTACGTAGAAATGACCATCACCTTCAAACTGGTTGCAATTATTCGTTTTATACGATGGAAAAGTTGTTGTATTTATATCGTATTTTATGCTACTGGCGTTGACTTCTTAGGCCCTAACTATTCGATCTGGTGGAACAACGCCCTAGAGTGAAGCCTAGGTTGCCCGGCAAGTAGAAATGACCATAACTTTCACACTGGCAGCAATTATTCGTTATATACGATGGAAAAACTGTTCTATTTATCTTGTATTTTATGCTACGGGAGTTGACTTCTAAGGCCCTAACTATTCGATCTGGTGGAGCAACGCCCTCGAGTGAAGCGTAGGTTGCCCGGTACGTATAAATGACCATTACTTTCAAATTGGTTGCAATTATTCCTGTTATATGATGGAAATACTGTTGTATTTTTATTGCATTATATGCTTCGGGCATTGACTTCTAAGGCCCTAACTATACAATCTGTTGGAGCAGCGCCCTAGGGTGAAACCTAGGTTGCCCGGAACGTAGAAATGACCACAACTTTCACACTGGTTGCTATTATTCGTTTTATACGATGGAAAAACGGTTCTATTTATCTTGTATTTTATGTAACGGGAGTTGACTTCTAAGGCCCTAACTGTTTGATCTGGTGGAGCAACGCCCTAGAGTGAAGGCTAGGTTGTCCGGTACGTAGAAATGACCATCACTTTCAAACTGCTTGCAATTATTCGTTTTATACGATGGAAACGCTGTTGTATTTATATCGTATTTTATGCTTCTGGCGTTGACTTCTTAGGCCCTAACTATTCCATCAGGCGGAACAACGCCCTAGGGTGAAGCCTAGGTTGCCCGGTACGTATAAATGACCATTACTTTCAAATTGGTTGCAATTATTCCTGTTATATGATGGAAATACTGTTGTATTTTTATTGCATTATATGCTTCGGGCATTGACTTCTAAGGCCCTAACTATACAATCTGTTGGAGCAGCGCCCTAGGGTGAAGCCTAGGTTGCCCGGAAAGTAGAAATGACCATAACTTTCATACTGGTTGCAATTATTCGTTTTATATGATGGAAAAACTGTTGTATTTATATTGTATTTTATGCTTCTGGCGTTCACTCCTTAGGCCCTAACTATTCGATCTGGTGAAACAACGGCCTAGGGTGAAGCCTAGGTAGCCCGGAACGTAGAAATGACCATAACTTTTACACTGTTAGCAATTATTCGTTTTATACAATGGAAAAACTGTTCTATTTATTTTGTATTTAATGCTTCGGGCGTTGGCTTCTAAGGCCCTAACTGTTTGATCTGGTGGATCAACGCCCTAGAGTGAAAGCTAGGTTGCCCGGAACGTAGAAATGACCATAACTTTCACACTGGTTGCTATTATTCGTTTTATACGATGGAAAAACTGTTATATTTATATTGTATTTTATTCTTCTGGCGTTCACATCTTAGGCCCGAACTATTCGATCTGGTGGAACAACGCCCTTGGGTGAAGCCTAGGTTGTCCGGAACGTAGAAATGACCATAACTTTTACACTGGTAGCAATTATCCGTTTTATACAATGGAATAGCTGTTCTATTTATTTTGTATTTTATGCTTCGGGCGTTGACTTCTAAGGCCCTAACTGTTTCGTCTGGTGGAGCAACGCCCTAGAGTGAAGCCTAGGTTGCCCGGTACGTAGAAATGACCATCACCTACAAACTGGTTGCAATTATTCGTTTTATACGATGGAAAAGTTGTTGTATTTATATCGTATTTTATGCTACTGGCGTTGACTTCTTAGGCCCTAACTATTCGATCTGGTGGAACAACGCCCTAGAGTGAAGCCTAGGTTGCCTGGAACGCAGAAATGACCATCACCTTCACACGGGTTGCAATTATTCCTGTCATAGGATGGAAAGACTGTTGTATTTTTATTGTATTTTAGACTTCAGGTGTTGACTTCTGAGGCCGTAGCTATTCGATGTGGTGGAAGAACGCCATAGAGTGAAGCCTAGGTTGCCCGGAACGTAGAAATGACCATAACTTTTACACTGGTAGCAATTATTCGTTTTACACAATGGAAAAACTCTTCTATTTATCTTGTATTTTATGCTTCGGGCGTTGACTTCTAAGGCCCTAACTGATTGATCTGGTGGGGCAACGCCCTAGAGTGAAGGCTAGGTTGCCCGGTACGTAGAAATGACCATCACTTTCAAACTGGTTGCAACTATTCGTTTTATGCGATGGAAACGCTGTTGTATTTATATCGTATTTTATGCTTCTGGCGTTGACTTCTTAGGCCCTAACTATTCCATCAGGCGGAACAACGCCCTAGGGTGAAGCCTAGGTTGCCCGGCAAGTAGAAATGACCATAACTTTCACACTGGCAGCAATTATTCGTTTTATACGATGGAAAAACTGTTCTATTTATCTTGTATTTTATGCTACGGGAGTTGACTTCTAAGGCCCTAACTATTCGATCTGGTGGAGCAACGCCCTCGAGTGAAGCGTAGGTTGCCCGGTACGTATAAATGACCATTACTTTCAAATTGGTTGCAATTATTCCTGTTATATGATGGAAATACTGTTGTATTTTTATTGCATTATATGCTTCGGGCATTGACTTCTAAGGCCCTAACTATACAATCTGTTGGAGCAGCGCCCTAGGGTGAAGCCTAGGTTGCCGGGAAAGTAGAAATGACCATAACTTTCACACTGGTAGCAATTATTCGTTTTATACGATGGAAAAGCTGTTGTATTTATATTGTATTTTATGCTTCTGGCGTTGACTTCTAAGGCCCTAGCTTTTCGATCTAGTGGAGCAACGCCCTAGAGTGAAGCCTAGGTTGCCCGGGACGTAGAAATGACCATCACTTTCAAACTGGTTGCAATTATTCGTTTTATATGATGGAAAAACTGTTGTATTTATATTGTATTTTATGCTTCTGGCGTTCACTCCTTAGGCCCTAACTATTCGATCTGGTGGAGCAACGCCCTAGAGTGAAAGCTAGGTTGCCCGGAACGTAGAAATGACCATAACTTTCACACTGGTTGCTATTATTCGTTTTATACGATGGAAAAACTGTTATATTTATATTGTATTTTATTCTTCTGGCGTTCACATCTTAGGCCCGAACTATTCGATCTGGTGGAACAACGCCCTTGGGTGAAGCCTAGGTTGCCCGGAACGTAGAAATGACCATAACTTTTACACTGGTAGCAATTATGCGTTTTATACAATGGAATAACTGTTCTATTTATTTTGTATTTTATGCTTCGGGCGTTGACTTCTAAGGCCCTAACTGTTTCGTCTGGTGGAGCAACGCCCTAGAGTGAAGCCTAGGTTGCCCGGTACGTAGAAATGACCATCACTTTCAAACTGGCTGCAACTATTCGTTTTATGCGATGGAAACGCTGTTGTATTTATATCGTATTTTATGCTTCTGGCGTTGACTTCTTAGGCCCTAACTATTCCATCAGGCGGAACAACGCCCTAGGGTGAAGCCTAGGTTGCCCGGCAAGTAGAAATGACCATAACTTTCACACTGGCAGCAATTATTCGTTTTATACGATGGAAAAACTGTTCTATTTATCTTGTATTTTATGCTACGGGAGTTGACTTCTAAGGCCCTAACTATTCGATCTGGTGGAGCAACGCCCTCGAGTGAAGCGTAGGTTGCCCGGTACGCATAAATGACCATCACTTTCAAATTGGTTGCAATTATTCCTGTTATATGATGGAAATACTGTTGTATTTTTATTGCATTATATGCTTCTGGCGTTGACTTCTAAGGCCCTAACTATTCAATCTGTTGGATCAACGCCCTAGGGTGAAGCCTAGGTTGACCGGAAAGTAGAAATGACACTTACTTTCACACTGTTTGCAATTATTCATTTTATACGATGGCAAAGCTGTTGTATTTGTATTGTATTTTATGCTCCTGGCGTTGACTTCTAAGGCCGTAGTTATTAGATGTCGTGGAGAAACGCCCTAGAGTGAAACCTAGCTTGCACGGAACGTAGAAATGACCATAACTTTCACAATGTATGCAATTATTCATTTTATGCGATGGTAAAACTGTTGTACTTATATTGTATTTTACGCTTCTAGCGTTGACTCCATTGGCCCTAACTATTCGGTCTGGTGGAAAAACGCCCTAGAGTGAATCCTAGGTTGCTCGGAATGTAGTAATGACCATAACTTTCACACTGGTTGCAATCATTCATTTTATACGATGGAAGAACTGTTGTATTTATATCGTATTTTATGCTTCGGGCGTTGACTTCTTAGGCCCTAACATTTCGATCTAGTGGAGCAACGCCCTACAGTGAAGCCTAGGTTGCCCGGGACGTAGATATGACCATAACCTTCACACAGGTTGCAATTATTCGTTTTATACAGTGTAAAGCCTGTTGTATTTATTTTGCATTTTATTCTTCTGGTGTTGACTTCTTAGGCCCTAACTACTCGATCTAGTGGAGCAACGCCCTACAGTGAAGCCTAGGTTGCCCGGAACGTAGAAATGACCACTACTATCACACTGGTTGCATATTATTCCTGCTACACGATGGAAAAACTGTTGTATTTTTATTGCATTTTATGCTCCTGGCGTTCACTTCTTAGGCCCTAACTATTCGATCTGGTGGAACAACGCCCTAGAGTGAGGCCTAGGGTGCTCGGAACGTAGAAATGACCATTACCTTCACACTGGTTGCAATTATTCGTTTTATATGATGGAAAAGCTGTTGTATTTATATCGTTTTATATGATTCTGGCGTTGACTTCTTAGGCCGTAACTATTCGGTGTGGTGGAGCAACGCCCTGGAGTGAAACCTAGGTTGCCCGGAACGTAGAATTGGCCATCACTTTCAAACTGGTTGCAATTATTCCTGTTATATGATGGAAACACTGTTGTATTTTTTTTGCATTTTATGGTTCGGGCGTTGACTTCTAAGGCCCTAACTATTCGATCTGTTGGAGCAACGCCCTAGGGTGAAGCATAGGTTGCTCGGAAAGTAGAAATGACCATAAGTTTCACTCTGGTTGCTATTATTCGTTTTATACGATGGAAAAACTGTTCTATTTATTCTGTATTTTATGCTTCGGGCGTTGACTTCTAAGGCCCTAACTATTCGATCTGGTTGAGGAACGCCCTCGAGTGAAGCCTAGGTTGCCCGGTACGCATAAATGACCATCACTTTCAAATTGGTTGCAATTATTCCTGTTATATGATGGAAAAACTGTTGTATTTTTATTGTATTTTATGCTTCGGGTGTTGACTTCTATTGCCCTACCTATTCGATCTGGTGGAGCATCACTCTACACTGAAGCCTAGGTTGCCCGGAACGTAGAAATGACCATAACTTTCACACTGGTAGCAATTATTCATTTTATACGATGGATGAGCTGTTGTATTTATATTGTATTTTATGCTTCTGGCGTTGACTTCTAAGGCCGTAGCGATTAGATGTGGTGGAGCAACGCCCTAGAGTGACGCCTAGGTTGCCCGGAACGCAGAAATGACCATTACTTTCACAATGTTTGCAATTATTCATTTGATACGATGGAAAAACTGTTGGACTTATATTGCATTTTATTCTTCTGGCGTTGAATTCTAAGTCCCTAGCTACTCGATCTGGTGGAGCAGCGCCCTAGAGTGAAACGTAGGTTACCCGGAACGTAGAAATGACCAGTACTTTCACTCTGTTTGCAGTTATTCCGGTTATACGATGGAAAGCTGTTGCATCTTTATCGTATTTTATGCTTCTGGCGTTGACTTGTAAGGCCCTTACTATTCGATCTGGTGGAGCAACGCGCTAGGGTGAAGCGTAGGTTGCCCGGAACGTAGAAATGACCATAACATTCACACTGCTTGCAATTATTCGTTTTATACGAGGGAGAAGCTGTTGTATTTATATAGTATTTTATGCTTACGGCGTTGACTTCTTACGCCCTAACTATTCGATCTGGTGGAGCAATGCCTCAGAGTTAAGTCTAGGATGCCCGAAACGCCGAAATAATCATTACATTCACACTGGTTGCAATTATTCATGCTATACAATGGAAAAACTGTTGTATTTATATTGTATTTTATGCTTCTGGCGTTGACTTCTAAGGCTCTCAACTATTCGATCTGGTGGAGCAACGCCCTAGAGTGAAGCCTAGGTTGCCCGGAACGTAGAAATGACCATTACTTTCACACTGTCTGCAATTATTCATTTTATACGTTGGAAAATCTGTTGTATTCATATCGCTTTATATGATTCTGGCGTTCACTTCTTAGGCCCTAACTATTCGATCTGGTGGAACAACAGCCTAGGGTGAAGCCTAGGTTGCCCGGAACGTAGAAATGACCATAACTTTTACACTGGTAGCAATTATTCGTTTTATACAATGGAAAAACTGTTCTATTTATTTTGTATTTAATGCTTCGGGCGTTGGCTCCTAAGGCCCTAACTGTTTGATCTGGTGGAGCAACGCCCTCGAGTGACGCCTAGGGTGCTCGGAACGTAGAAGTGACCATAACTTCCATACAGGTTGCAATTATTCGTTTTATATGATGGAAAAACTGTTGTATTTATATTGTATTTTATGCTTCTGGCGTTCACTTCTTAGGCCCTAACTATTCGATCTGGTGGAACAACGGCCTAGGGTGAAGCCTAGGTTGCCCGGAACGTAGAAATGACCATAACTTTTACACTGGTAGCAATTACTCATTTTATAAAATGGAAAAACTGTTCTATTTATTTTGTATTTAATGCTTCGGGCGTTGGCTCCTAAGGCCCTAACTGTTTGATCTGGTGGAGCGACGCCCTAGAGTGAAACCTAGGTTGCCCGGAACGTAGAAATGACCACAACTTTCACACTGGTTGCTATTATTCGTTTTATACGATGGAAAAACGGTTCTATTTATCTTGTATTTTATGCTACGGGAGTTGACTTCTAAGGCCCTAACTGTTTGATCTGGTGGAGCAACGCCCTAGAGTGAAGGCTAGGTTGCCCGGTACGTAGAAATGACCATCACTTTCAAACTGGTTGCAATTATTCGTTTTATACGATGGAAACGCTGTTGTATTTATATCGTATTTTATGCTTCTGGCGTTGACTTCTTAGGCCCTAACTATTCCATCAGGCGGAACAACGCCCTAGGGTGAAGCCTAGGTTGCCCGGCAAGTAGAAATGACCATAACTTTCACACTGGCAGCAATTATTCGTTTTATACGATGGAAAAACTGTTCTATTTATCTTGTATTTTATGCTACGGGAGTTGACTTCTAAGGCCCTAACTATTCGATCTGGTGGAGCAACGCCCTCGAGTGAAGCGTAGGTTGCCCGGTACGTATAAATGACCATCACTTTCAAATTGGTTGCAATTATTCCCGTTATATGATGGAAATACTGTTGTATTTTTATTGCATTATATGCTTCGGGCATTGACTTCTAAGGCCCTAACTATACAATCTGTTGGAGCAGCGCCCTAGGGTGAAGCCTAGGTTGCCCGGAAAGTAGAAATGACCATAACTTTCATACTGGTTGCAATTATTCGTTTTATATGATGGAAAAACTGTTGTATTTATATTGTATTTTATGCTTCTGGCGTTCACTTCTTAGGCCCTAACTATTCGATCTGGTGGAACAACGGCCTAGGGTGAAGCCTATGTCGCCCGGAACGTAGAAATGACCATAACTTATACACTGGTAGCAATTATTCGTTTTATACAATGGAAAAACTGTTCTATTTATTTTGTATTTAATGCTTCGGGAGTTGGCTTCTAAGGCCCTAACTGTTTGACCTGGTGGAGCAACGCCCTATAGTGAAGCCTAGCTTGCGCGGTACGTAGAAATGACCATCACTTTCAAACTGGTTGCAATTAATCCTGTTATACGATGGAAAAACTGTTGTATTTTTATTGCATTTTATGATTCGGGCATTGACTTCTAAGGCCGAAACTAATCAATCTGTTGGCGCAACTCCCCAGGGTGAAGCCTAGGCTGCCCGGAAAGTAGAAATGACCATAACTTTCATACTGGTTGCAATTATTCGTTTTATATGATGGAAAAACTGTTGTATTTATGTTGTATTTTATGCTTCTGGCGTTCACTCCTTAGGCCCTAACTATTCGATCTGGTGGAACAACGGCCTAGGGTGAAGCCTAGGTAGCCCGGAACGTAGAAATGACCATAACTTTTACACTGTTAGCAATTATTCGTTTTATACAATGGAAAAACTGTTCTACTTATTTTGTATTTAATGCTTCGGGCGTTGGCTTCTAAGGCCCTAACTGTTTGATCTGGTGGAGCAACGCCCTAGAGTGAAAGCTAGGTTGCCCGGAACGTAGAAATGACCATAACTTTCACACTGGTTGCTATTATTCGTTTTATACGATGGAAAAACTGTTATATTTATATTGTATTTTATTCTTCTGGCGTTCACATCTTAGGCCCGAACTATTCGATCTGGTGGAACAACGCCCTTGGGTGAAGCCTAGGTTGCCCGGAACGTAGAAATGACCATAACTTTTACACTGGTAGCAATTATCCGTTTTATACAATGGAATAGCTGTTCTATTTATTTTGTATTTTATGCTTCGGGCGTTGACTTCTAAGGCCCTAACTGTTTCGTCTGGTGGAGCAACGCCCTAGAGTGAAGCCTAGGTTGCCCGGTACGTAGAAATGACCATCACCTTCAAACTGGTTGCAATTATTCGTTTTATACGATGGAAAAGTTGTTGTATTTATATCGTATTTTATGCTACTGGCGTCGACTTCTTAGGCCCTAACTATTCGATCTGGTGGAACAACGCCCTAGAGTGAAGCCTAGGTTGCCCGGCAAGCAGAAATGACCATAACTTTCACACTGGCAGCAATTATTCGTTTTATACGATGGAAAAACTGTTCTATTTATCTTGTATTTTATGCTACGGGAGTTGACTTCTAAGGCCCTAACTATTCGATCTGGTGGAGCAACGCCCTCGAGTGAAGCGTAGGTTGCCCGGTACGTATAAATGACCATTACTTTCAAATTGGTTGCAATTATTACTGTTATATGATGGAAATACTGTTGTATTTTTATTGCATTATATGCTTCGGGCATTGACTTCTAAGGCCCTAACTATACAATCTGTTGGAGCAGCGCCCTAGGGTGAAGCCTAGGTTGCCCGGAAAGTAGAAATGAACATAACTTTCATACTGGTTGCAATTATTCGTTTTATATGATGGAAAAACTGTTGTATTTATATTGTATTTTATGCTTCTGGCGTTCACTTCTTAGGCCCTAACTATTCCATCTGGTGGAACAACGGCCTAGGGTGAAGCCTATGTCGACCGGAACGTAGAAATGACCATAACTTATACACTGGTAGCAATTATTCGTTTTATACAATGGAAAAAGTGTTCTATTTATTTTGTATTTAATGCTTCGGGAGTTGGCTTCTAAGGCCCTAACTGTTTGACCTGGTGTAGCAACGCCCTATAGTGAAGCCTAGGTTGCGCGGTACGTAGAAATGACCATCACTTTCAAACTGGTTGCAATTATTCGTTTTATACGATGGAAAAGCTGTTGTATTTATATCGTATTTTATGCTTCTGGCGTTGACTTCATGGGACCTAACTATTCCATCAGGTGGAACAACGCCCTAGGGTGAAGCCTAGGTTGCCGGGAAAGTAGAAATGACCATAACTTTCACACTGGTAGCAATTATTCGTTTTATACGATGGAAAAGCTGTTGTATTTATATTGTATTTTATGCTTCTGGCGTTGACTTCTAAGGCCCTAGCTTTTCGATCTAGTGGAGCAACGCCCTAGAGTGAAGCCTAGGTTGCCCGGGACGTAGAAATGACCATCACTTTCAAACTGGTTGCAATTATTCGTTTTATATGATGGAAAAACTGTTGTATTTATATTGTATTTTATGCTTCTGGCGTTCACTCCTTAGGCCCTAACTATTCGATCTGGTGGAGCAACGCCCTAGAGTGAAAGCTAGGTTGCCCGGAACGTAGAAATGACCATAACTTTCACACTGGTTGCTATTATTCGTTTTATACGATGGAAAAACTGTTATATTTATATTGTATTTTATTCTTCTGGCGTTCACATCTTAGGCCCGAACTATTCGATCTGGTGGAACAACGCCCTTGGGTGAAGCCTAGGTTGCCCGGAACGTAGAAATGACCATAACTTTTACACTGGTAGCAATTATGCGTTTTATACAATGGAATAACTGTTCTATTTATTTTGTATTTTATGCTTCGGGCGTTGACTTCTAAGGCCCTAACTGTTTCGTCTGGTGGAGCAACGCCCTAGAGTGAAGCCTAGGTTGCCCGGTACGTAGAAATGACCATCACCTTCAAACTGGTTGCAATTATTCGTTTTATACGATGGAAAAGTTGTTGCATTTATATCGTATTTTATGCTACTGGCGTTGACTTCTTAGGCCCTAACTATTCGATCTGGTGGAACAACGCCCTAGAGTGAAGCCTAGGTTGCCTGGAACGCAGAAATGACCATCACCTTCACACGGGTTGCAATTATTCCTGTCATAGGATGGAAAGACTGTTGTATTTTTATTGTATTTTAGACTTCAGGTGTTGACTTCTGAGGCCGTAGCTACTCGATGTGGTGGAACAACGCCATAGAGTGAAACCTAGGTTGCACGGAACGTAGAAATGACCATAACTTTTACACTGGTAGCAATTATTCGTTTTACACAATGGAAAAACTCTTCTATTTATCTTGTATTTTATGCTTCGGGCGTTGACTTCTGAGGCCCTAAATGTTTGATCTGGTGGAGCAACGCCCTGGAGTGAAGCCTAGGTTGCCCGGAAAGTAGAAATGACCATAACTTTCACACTGGTAGCAATTATTCGTTTTATACGATGGAAAATCTGTTGTATTTATATCGTATTTTATGCTTCTGGCGCTGACTTCTAAGGCTGTAACTATTCGATCTGGTGGAGCAACGCCTAGAGTGACGCCTAGGGTGCTCGGAACGTAGAAATGACCATAACTTTCATACTGATTGCAATTATTCGTTTTATATGATGGAAAAACTGTTGTATTTATATTGTGTTTTATGCTTCTGGCGTTCACTTCTTAGGCCCTAACTATTCGATCTGGTGGAACAACAGCCTAGGGTGAAGCCTAGGTTGCCCGGAACGTAGAAATGACCATAACTTTTACACTGGTAGCAATTATTCGTTTTATACAATGGAAAAACTGTTCTATTTATTTTGTATTTAATGCTTCGGGCGTTGGCTCCTAAGGCCCTAACTGTTTGATCTGGTGGAGCAACGCCCTCGAGTGACGCCTAGGGTGCTCGGAACGTAGAAGTGACCATAACTTCCATACAGGATGCAATTATTCGTTTTATATGATGGAAAAACTGTTGTATTTATATTGTATTTTATGCTTCTGGCGTTCACTTCTTAGGCCCTAACTATTCGATCTGGTGGAACAACGGCCTAGGGTGAAGCCTAGGTTGCCCGGAACGTAGAAATGACCATAACTTTTACACTGGTAGCAATTATTCATTTTATAAAATGGAAAAACTGTTCTATTTATTTTGTATTTAATGCTTCGGGCGTTGGCTCCTAAGGCCCTAACTGTTTGATCTGGTGGAGCAACGCCCTCGAGTGAAGCGTAGGTTGCCCGGTACGTATAAATGACCATCACTTTCAAATTGGTTGCAATTATTCCTGTTATATGATGGAAATACTGTTGTATTTTTATTGCATTATATGCTTCTGGCGTTCACTTCTTAGGCCCTAGCTATTCGATCTGGTGGAACAACAGCCTAGGGTGAAGCCTAGGTTGCCCGGAACGTAGAAATGACCATAACTTTTACACTGGTAGCAATTATTCGTTTTATACAATGGAAAAACTGTTCTATTTATTTTGTATTTAATGCTTCGGGCGTTGGCTCCTAAGGCCCTAACTGTTTGATCTGGTGGAGCAACGCCCTCGAGTGACGCCTAGGGTGCTCGGAACGTAGAAGTGACCATAACTTTCATACAGGTTGCAATTATTCGTTTTATATGATGGAAAAACTGTTGTATTTATATTGTATTTTATGCTTCTGGCGTTCACTTCTTAGGCCCTAACTATTCGATCTGGAGGAACAACGGCCTAGGGTGAAGCCTAGGTTGCCCGGAACGTAGAAATGACCATAACTTTTACACTGGTAGCAATTATTCATTTTATAAAATGGAAAAACTGTTCTATTTATTTTGTATTTAATGCTTCGGGCGTTGGCTCCTAAGGCCCGAACTGTTTGATCTGGTGGAGCGACGCCCTAGAGTGAAACCTAGGTTGCCCGGAACGTAGAAATGACAACAACTTTCACACTGGTTGCTATTACTCGTTTTATACGATGGAAAAACTGTTATATTTATATTGTATTTTATTCTTCTGGCGTTCACATCTTAGGCCCGAACTATTCGATCTGGTGGAACAACGCCCTTGGGTGAAGCCTAGGTTGCCCGGAACGTAGAAATGACCATAACTTTTACACTGGTAGCAATTATGCGTATTATACAATGAAATAACTGTTCTATTTATTTTGTATTTTATGCTTCGGGCGTTGACTTCTAAGGCCCTAACTGTTTCGTCTGGTGGAGCAACGCCATAGAGTGAAGCCTAGGTTGCCCGGAACGTAGAAATGACCATAACTTTTACACTGGTAGCAATTATTCGTTTTACACAATGGAAAAACTCTTCTATTTATCTTGTATTTTATGCTTCGGGCGTTGACTTCTGAGGCCCTAACTGTTTGATCTGGTGGAGCAACGCCCTAGAGTGAAGCCTAGGTTGCCCGGAAAGTAGAAATGACCATAACTTTCACACTGGTAGCAATTATTCGTTTTATACGATGGAAAAGCTGTTGTATTTATATCGTATTTTATGCTTCTGGCGCTGACTTCTAAGGCCGTAACTATTCGATCTGGTGGAGCAACGCCTAGAGTGACGCCTAGGGTGCTCGGAACGTAGAAATGACCATAACTTTCATACTGGTTGCAATTATTCGTTTTATATGATGGAAGAACTGTTGTATTTATATTGTATTTTATGCTTCTGGCGTTCACTTCTTAGGCCCTAACTATTCGATCTGGTGGAACAACAGCCTAGGGTGAAGCCTAGGTTGCCCGGAACGTAGAAATGACCATAGCTTTTACACTGGTAGCAATTATTCGTTTTATACGATGGAAAAGCTGTTGTATTTATATTGTATTTTATGCTTCTGGCGTTGACTTCTAAGGCGCTAGCTTTTCGATCTAGTGGAGCAACGCCCTAGAGTGAAGCCTAGGTTGCCCGGAACATAGAAATGACCATCACTTTCAAACTGGTTGCAATTAATCCTGTTATACGATGGAAAAACTGTTGTACTTTTATTGCATTTTATGATTCGGGCATTGACTTCTAAGGCCCAAACTATTCAATCTGTTGGCGCAACGCCCCAGGGTGAAGCCTAGGTTGCTCGGAACGTAGAAATGACCATAACTTTCATACTGGTTGCTATTATTCGTTTTATACGATGGAAAAACTGTTATATTTATATTGTATTTTATTCTTCTGGCGTTCACATCTTAGGCCCGAACTATTCGATCTGGTGGAACAACGCCCTTGGGTGAAGCCTAGGTTGCCCGGAACGTAGAAATGACCATAACTTTTACACTGGTAGCAATTATGCGTATTATACAATGAAATAACTGTTCTATTTATTTTGTATTTTATGCTTCGGGCGTTGACTTCTAAGGCCCTAACTGTTTCGTCTGGTGGAGCAACGCCATAGAGTGAAGCCTAGGTTGCCCGGAACGTAGAAATGACCATAACTTTTACACTGGTAGCAATTATTCGTTTTACACAATGGAAAAACTCTTCTATTTACCTTGTATTTTATGCTTCGGGCGTTGACTTCTGAGGCCCTAACTGTTTGATCTGGTGGAGCAACGCCCTAGAGTGAAGCCTAGGTTGCCCGGAAAGTAGAAATGACCATAACTTTCACACTGGTAGCAATTATTCGTTTTATACGATGGAAAAGCTGTTGTATTTATATCGTATTTTATGCTTCTGGCGCTGACTTCTAAGGCCGTAACTATTCGATCTGGTGGAGCAACGCCTAGAGTGACGCCTAGGGTGCTCGGAACGTAGAAATGACCATAACTTTCATACTGGTTGCAATTATTCGTTTTATATGATGGAAGAACTGTTGTATTTATATTGTATTTTATGCTTCTGGCGTTCACTTCTTAGGCCCTAACTATTCGATCTGGTGGAACAACAGCCTAGGGTGAAGCCTAGGTTGCCCGGAACGTTGAAATGACCATAGCTTTTACACTGGTAGCAATTATTCGTTTTATACGATGGAAAAGCTGTTGTATTTATATTGTATTTTATGCTTCTGGCGTTGACTTCTAAGGCGCTAGCTTTTCGATCTAGTGGAGCAACGCCCTAGAGTGAAGCCTAGGTTGCCCGGAACGTAGAAATGACCATCACTTTCAAACTGGTTGCAATTAATCCTGTTATACGGTGGAAAAACTGTTGTACTTTTATTGCATTTTATGATTCGGGCATTGACTTCTAAGGCCCAAACTATTCAATCTGTTGGCGCAACGCCCCAGGGTGAAGCCTAGGTTGCCCGGAAAGTAGAAATGACCATAACTTTCATACTGGTTGCAATTATTCGTTTTATATAATGGAAAAACTGTTGTATTTATATTGTATTTTATGCTTCTGGCGTTCATTCCTTAGGCCCTAACTATTCGATCTGGTGGAACGACGGCCTAGGGTGAAGCCTAGGTAGCCCGGAACGTAGAACCATAACTTTTACACTGTTAGCAATTATTCGTTTTATACAATGGAAAAACTGTTCTATTTATTTTGTATTTAATGCCTCGGGCGTTGGCTTCTAAGGCCCTAACTGTTTGATCTGGTGGAGCAACGCCCTAGAGTGAAAGCTAGGTTGCCCGGATCGTAGAAATGACCATAACTTTCACACTGGTTGCTATTATTCGTTTTATACGATGGAAAAACTGTTATATTTATATTGTATTTTATTCTTCTGGCGTTCACATCTTAGGCCCGAACTATTCGATCTGGTGGAACAACGCCCTTGGGTGAAGCCTAGGTTGCCCGGAACGTAGAAATGACCATCACCTTCAAACTGGTTGCAATTATTCGTTTTATACGATGGAAAAGTTGTTGTATTTATATCGTATTTTATGCTACTGGCGTTGACTTCTTAGGCCCTAACTATTCGATCTGGTGGAACAACGCCCTAGAGTGAAGCCTAGGTTGCCTGGAACGCAGAAATGACCATCACCTTCACACGGGTTGCAATTATTCCTGTCATAGGATGGAAAGACTGTTGTACTTTTATTGTATTTTAGACTTCAGGTGTTGACTTCTGAGGCCGTAGCTATTCGATGTGGTGGAAGAACGCCATAGAGTGAAGCCTAGGTTGCCCGGAACGTAGAAATGACCATAACTTTTACACTGGTAGCAATTATTCGTTTTACACAATGGAAAAACTCTTCTATTTATCTTGTATTTTATGATTCGGGCGTTGACTTCTGAGGCCCTAACTGTTTGATCTGGTGGAGCAACGCCCTAGAGTGAAGCCTAGGTTGCCCGGAAAGTAGAAATGACCATAACTTTCACACTGGTAGCAATTATTCGTTTTATAGGATGGAAAAGCTGTTGTATTTATATCGTATTTAATGCTTCTGGCGCTGACTTCTAAGGCCGTAACTATTCGATCTGGTGGAGCAACGCCTAGAGTGACGCCTAGGGTGCTCGGAACGTAGAAATGACCATAACTTTCATACTGGTTGCAATTATTCGTTTTATATGATGGAAGAACTGTTGTATTTATATTGTATTTTATGCTTCTGGCGTTCACTTCTTAGGCCCTAACTATTCGATCTGGTGGAACAACAGCCTAGGGTGAAGCCTAGGTTGCCCGGAACGTAGAAATGACCATAGCTTTTACACTGGTAGCAATTATTCGTTTTATACGATGGAAAAGCTGTTGTATTTATATTGTATTTTATGCTTCTGGCGTTGACTTCTAAGGCCCTAGCTTTTCGATCTAGTGGAGCAACGCCCTAGAGTGAAGCCTAGGTTGCCCGGAACGTAGAAATGACCATCACTTTCAAACTGGTTGCAATTAATCCTGTTATACGATGGAAAAACTGTTGTACTTTTATTGCATTTTATGATTCGGGCATTGACTTCTAAGGCCCAAACTATTCAATCTGTTGGCGCAACGCCCCAGGGTGAAGCCTAGGTTGCCCGGAAAGTAGAAATGACCATAACTTTCATACTGGTTGCAATTATTCGTTTTATATAATGGAAAAACTGTTGTATTTATATTGTATTTTATGCTTCTGGCGTTCATTCCTTAGGCCCTAACTATTCGATCTGGTGGAACAACGGCCTAGGGTGAAGCCTAGGTAGCCCGGAACGTAGAAATGACCATAACTTTTACCCTGTTAGCAATTATTCGTTTTATACAATGGAAAAACTGTTCTATTTATTTTGTATTTAATGCCTCGGGCGTTGGCTTCTAAGGCCCTAACTGTTTGATCTGGTGGAGCAACGCCCTAGAGTGAAAGCTAGGTTGCCCGGATCGTAGAAATGACCATAACTTTCACACTGGTTGCTATTATTCGTTTTATACGATGGAAAAACTGTTATATTTATATTGTATTTTATTCTTCTGGCGTTCACATCTTAGGCCTGAACTATTCGATCTGGTGGAACAACGCCCTTGGGTGAAGCCTAGGTTGCCCGGAACGTAGAAATGACCATAACTTTTACACTGGTAGCAATTATGCGTTTTATACAATGGAATAACTGTTCTATTTATTTTGTATTTTATGCTTCGGGCGTTGACTTCTAAGGCCCTAACTGTTTCGTCTGGTGGAGCAACGCCCTAGAGTGAAGCCTAGGTTGCCCGGTACGTAGAAATGACCATCACCTTCAAACTGGTTGCAATTATTCGTTTTATACGATGGAAAAGTTGTTGTATTTATATCGTATTTTATGCTACTGGCGTTGACTTCTTAGGCCCTAACTATTCGATCTGGTGGAGCAACGCCTAGAGTGACTTCTAGGGTGCTCGGAACGTAGAAATGACCATAACTTTCATACTGGTTGCAATTATTCGTTTTATATGATGGAAGAACTGTTGTATTTATATTGTATTTTATGCTTCTGGCGTTCACTTCTTAGGCCCTAACTATTCGATCTGGTGGAACAACAGCCTAGGGTGAAGCCCACGTTGCCCGGAACGTAGAAATGACCATAGCTTTTACACTGGTAGCAATTATTCGTTTTATACGATGGAAAAGCTGTTGTATTTATATTGTATTTTATGCTTCTGGCGTTGACTTCTAAGGCCCTAGCTTTTCGATCTAGTGGAGCAACGCCCTAGAGTGAAGCCTAGGTTGCCCGGAACGTAGAAATGACCATCACTTTCAAACTGGTTGCAATTAATCCTTTTATACGATGGAAAAACTGTTGTACTTTTATTGCATTTTATGATTCGGGCATTGACTTCTAAGGCCCAAACTATTCAATCTGTTGGCGCAACGCCCCAGGGTGAAGCCTAGGTTGCCCGGAAAGTAGAAATGACCATAACTTTCATACTGGTTGCAATTATTCGTTTTATATGATGGAAAAGCTGTTGTATTTATATTGTATTTTATGCTCCTGGCGTTGACTTCTAAGGCCCTAACTATTCGATCTGGTGGAACAACGGCCTAGGGTGAAGCCTATGTCGCCCGGAACGCAGAAATGACCATAACTTATACACTGGTAGCAATTATTCGTTTTATACAATGGAAAAACTGTTCTATTTATTTTGTATTTAATGCTTCGGGAGTTGGCTTCTAAGGCCCTAACTGTTTGACCTGGTGGAGCAACGCCCTAGGGTGAAGCCTAGGTTGCCCGGAAAGTAGAAATGACCATAACTTTCACACTGGTAGCAATTATTCGTTTTATACGATGGAAAAGCTGTTGTATTTATATTGTATTTTATGCTTCTGGCGTTGACTTCTAAGGCCCTAGCTTTTCGATCTAGTGGAGCAACGCCCTAGAGTGAAGCCTAGGTTGCCCGGGACGTAGAAATGACCATCACTTTCAAACTGGTTGCAATTAATCCTGTTATACGATGGAAAAACTGTTGTATTTTTATTGCATTTTATGATTCGGGCATTGACTTCTAAGGCCCAAACTATTCAATCTGTTGGCGCAACGCCCCCAGGTGAAGCCTAGGTTGCCCGGAAAGTAGAAATGACCATAACTTTCATACTGGTTGCAATTATTCGTTTTATATGATGGAAAAGCTGTTGTATTTATATTGTATTTTATGCTTCTGGCGTTCACTCCTAAGGCCCTAACTATTCGATCTGGTGGAACAACGGCCTAGGGTGAAGCCTAGGTAGCCCGGAACGTAGAAATGACCATAACTTTTACACTGTTAGCAATTATTCGTTTTATACAATGGAAAAACTGTTCTATTTATTTTGTATTTAATGCTTCGGGCGTTGGCTTCTAAGGCCCTAACTGTTTGATCTGGTGGAGCATCGCCCTAGAGTGAAAGCTAGGTTGCCCGGAACGTAGAAATGACCATAACTTTCACACTGGTTGCTATTATTCGTTTTATACGATGGAAAAACTGTTATATTTATATTGTATTTTATTCTTCTGGCGTTCACATCTTAGGCCCGAACTATTCGATCTGGTGGAACAACGCCCTTGGGTGAAGCCTAGGTTGCCCGGAACGTAGAAATGACCATAACTTTTACACTGGTAGCAATTATGCGTTTTATACAATGGAATAACTGTTCTATTTATTTTGTATTTTATGCTTCGGGCGTTGACTTCTAAGGCCCTAACTGTTTCGTATGGTGGAGCAACGCCCTAGAGTGAAGCCTAGGTTGCCCGGTACGTAGAAATGACCATCACCTTCAAACTGGTTGCAATTATTCGTTTTATACGATGGAAAAGTTGTTGTATTTATATCGTATTTTATGCTACTGGCGTTGACTTCTTAGGCCGTAACTATTAGATCTGGTGGAGCAACGCCTAGAGTGACGCCTAGGGTGCTCGGAACGTAGAAATGACCATAACTTTCATACTGGTTGCAATTATTCGTTTTATATGATGGAAGAACTGTTGTATTTATATTGTATTTTATGCTTCTGGCGTTCACTTCTTAGGCCCTAACTATTCGATCTGGTGGAACAACAGCCTAGGGTGAAGCCTAGGTTGCCCGGAACGTAGAAATGACCATAGCTTTTACACTGGTAGCAATTATTCGTTTTATACGATGGAAAAGCTGTTGTATTTATATTGTATTTTATGCTTCTGGCGTTGACTTCTAAGGCCCTAGCTTTTCGATCTAGTGGAGCAACGCCCTAGAGTGAAGCCTAGGTTGCCCGGAACGTAGAAATGACCATCACTTTCAAACTGGTTGCAATTAATCCTGTTATACGATGGAAAAACTGTTGTACTTTTATTGCATTTTATGATTCGGGCATTGACTTCTAAGGCCCAAACTATTCAATCTGTTGGCGCAACGCCCCAGGGTGAAGCCTAGGTTGCCCGGAAAGTAGAAATGACCATAACTTTCATACTGGTTGCAATTATTCGTTTTATATAATGGAAAAACTGTTGCATTTATATTGTATTTTATGCTTCTGGCGTTCATTCCTTAGGCCCTAACTATTCGATCTGGTGGAACAACGGCCTAGGGTGAAGCCTAGGTAGCCCGGAACGTAGAAATGACCATAACTTTTACACTGTTAGCAATTATTCGTTTTATACAATGGAAAAACTGTTCTATTTATTTTGTATTTAATGCCTCGGGCGTTGGCTTCTAAGGCCCTAACTGTTTGATCTGGTGGAGCAACGCCCTAGAGTGAAAGCTAGGTTGCCCGGATCGTAGAAATGACCATAACTTTCACACTGGTTGCTATTATTCGTTTTATACGATGGAAAAACTGTTATATTTATATTGTATTTTATTCTTCTGGCGTTCACATCTTAGGCCTGAACTATTCGATCTGGTGGAACAACGCCCTTGGGTGAAGCCTAGGTTGCCCGGAACGTAGAAATGACCATAACTTTTACACTGGTAGCAATTATGCGTTTTATACAATGGAATAACTGTTCTATTTATTTTGTATTTTATGCTTCGGGCGTTGACTTCTAAGGCCCTAACTGTTTCGTCTGGTGGAGCAACGCCCTAGAGTGAAGCCTAGGTTGCCCGGTACGTAGAAATGACCATCACCTTCAAAACTGGTTGCAATTATTCGTTTTATACGATGGAAAAGTTGTTGTATTTATATCGTATTTTATGCTACTGGCGTTGACTTCTTAGGCCCTAACTATTCGATCTGGTGGAGCAACGCGTAGAGTGACGTCTAGGGTGCTCGGAACGTAGAAATGACCATAACTTTCATACTGGTTGCAATTATTCGTTTTATATGATGGAAGAACTGTTGTATTTATATTGTATTTTATGCTTCTGGCGTTCACTTCTTAGGCCCTAACTATTCGATCTGGTGGAACAACAGCCTAGGGTGAAGCCCACGTTGCCCGGAACGTAGAAATGACCATAGCTTTTACACTGGTAGCAATTATTCGTTTTATACGATGGAAAAGCTGTTGTATTTATATTGTATTTTATGCTTCTGGCGTTGACTTCTAAGGCCCTAGCTTTTCGATCTAGTGGAGCAACGCCCTAGAGTGAAGCCTAGGTTGCCCGGAACGTAGAAATGACCATCACTTTCAAACTGGTTGCAATTAATCCTTTTATACGATGGAAAACCTGTTGTACTTTTATTGCATTTTATGATTCGGGCATTGACTTCTAAGGCCCAAACTATTCAATCTGTTGGCGCAACGCCCCAGGGTGAAGCCTAGGTTGCCCGGAAAGTAGAAATGACCATAACTTTCATACTGGTTGCAATTATTCGTTTTATATGATGGAAAAGCTGTTGTATTTATATTGTATTTTATGCTCCTGGCGTTGACTTCTAAGGCCCTAACTATTCGATCTGGTGGAACAACGGCCTAGGGTGAAGCCTATGTCGCCCGGAACGCAGAAATGACCATAACTTATACACTGGTAGCAATTATTCGTTTTATACAATGGAAAAACTGTTCTATTTATTTTGTATTTAATGCTTCGGGAGTTGGCTTCTAAGGCCCTAACTGTTTGACCTGGTGGAGCAACGCCCTAGGGTGAAGCCTAGGTTGCCCGGAAAGTAGAAATGACCATAACTTTCACACTGGTAGCAATTATTCGTTTTATACGATGGAAAAGCTGTTGTATTTATATTGTATTTTATGCTTCTGGCGTTGACTTCTAAGGCCCTAGCTTTTCGATCTAGTGGAGCAACGCCCTAAAGTGAAGCCTAGGTTGCCCGGGACGTAGAAATGACCATCACTTTCAAACTGGTTGCAATTATTCCTGTTATATGATGGAAATACTGTTGTATTTTTATTGCATTATATGCTTCGGGCATTGACTTCTAAGGCCCTGACTATACAATCTGTTGGAGCAGCGCCCTAGGGTGAAGCCTAGGTTGCCCGGAAAGTAGAAATGACCATAACTTTCATACTGGTTGCAATTATTCGTTTTATATGATGGAAAAACTGTTGTATTTATATTGTATTTTATGCTTCTGGCGTTCACTTCTTAGGCCCTAACTATTCGATCTGGTGGAACAACAGCCTAGGGTGAAGCCTAGGTTGCCCGGAACGTAGAAATGACCATAACTTTTACACTGGTAGCAATTATTCGTTTTATACAATGGATAAACTGTTCTATTTATTTTGTATTTAATGCTTCGGGCGTTGGCTCCTAAGGCCCTAACTGTTTGATCTGGTGGAGCAACGCCCTCGAGTGACGCCTAGGGTGCTCGGAACGTAGAAGTGACCATAACTTTCATACAGGTTGCAATTATTCGTTTTATATGATGGAAAAACTGTTGTATTTATATTGTATTTTATGCTTCTGGCGTTCACTTCTTAGGCCCTAACTATTCGATCTGGAGGAACAACGGCCTAGGGTGAAGCCTAGGTTGCCCGGAACGTAGAAATGGCCATAACTTTTACACTGGTAGCAATTATTCATTTTATAAAATGGAAGAACTGTTCTATTTATTTTGTATTTAATGCTTCGGGCGTTGGCTCCTAAGGCCCTAACTGTTTGATCTGGTGGAGCGACGCCCTAGAGTGAAACCTAGGTTGCCCGGAACGTAGAAATGACAACAACTTTCACACTGGTTGCTATTATTCGTTTTATACGATGGAAAGGCTGTTATATTTATATTGTATTTTATTCTTCTGGCGTTCACATCTTAGGCCCGAACTATTAGATCTGGTGGAACAACGCCCTTGGGTGAAGCCTAGGTTGCCCGGAACGTAGAAATGACCATAACTTTTACACTGGTAGCAATTATGCGTTTTATACAATGGAATAACTGTTCTATTTATTTTGTATTTTATGCTTCGGGCGTTGACTTCTAAGGCCCTAACTGTTTCGTCTGGTGGAGCAACGCCCTAGAGTGAAGCCTAGGTTGCCCGGTACGTAGAAATGACCATCACCTTCAAACTGGTTGCAATTATTCGTTTTATACGATGGAAAAGTTCTTGTATTTATATCGTATTTTATGCTACTGGCGTTGACTTCTTAGGCCCTAACTATTCGATCTGGTGGAACAACGCCCTAGAGTGAAGCCTAGGTTGCCTGGAACGCAGAAATGACCATCACCTTCACACGGGTTGCAATTATTCCTGTCATAGGATGGAAAGACTGTTGTATTTTTATTGTATTTTAGACTTCAGGTGTTGACTTCTGAGGCCGTAGCTATTCGATGTGGTGGAAGAACGCCATAGAGTGAAGCCTAGGTTGCCCGGAACGTAGAAATGAGCATAACTTTTACACTGGTAGCAATTATTCGTTTTACACAATGGAAAAACTCTTCTATTGATCTTGTATTTTATGCTTCGGGCGTTGACTTCTGAGGCCCTAACTGTTTGATCTGGTGGAGCAACGCCCTAGAGTGAAGCCTAGGTTGCCCGGAAAGTAGAAATGACCATAACTTTCACACTGGTAGCAATTATTCGTTTTATACGATGGAAAAGCTGTTGTATTTATATCGTATTTTATGCTTCTGGCGCTGACTTCTAAGGCCCAAACTATTCAATCTGTTGGCGCAACGCCCCAGGGTGAAGCCTAGGTTGCCCGGAAAGTAGAAATGACCATAACTTTCATACTGGTTGCAATTATTCGTTTTATATGATGGAAAAGCTGTTGTATTTATATTGTATTTTATGCTCCTGGCGTTGACTTCTAAGGCCCTAACTATTCGATCTGGTGGAACAACGGCCTAGGGTGAAGCCTATGTCGCCCGGAACGCAGAAATGACCATAACTTATACACTGGTAGCAATTATTCGTTTTATACAATGGAAAAACTGTTCTATTTATTTTGTATTTAATGCTTCGGGAGTTGGCTTCTAAGGCCCTAACTGTTTGACCTGGTGGAGCAACGCCCTAGGGTGAAGCCTAGGTTGCCCGGAAAGTAGAAATGACCATAACTTTCACACTGGTAGCAATTATTCGTTTTATACGATGGAAAAGCTGTTGTATTTATATTGTATTTTATGCTTCTGGCGTTGACTTCTAAGGCCCTAGCTTTTCGATCTAGTGGAGCAACGCCCTAAAGTGAAGCCTAGGTTGCCCGGGACGTAGAAATGACCATCACTTTCAAACTGGTTGCAATTATTCCTGTTATATGATGGAAATACTGTTGTATTTTTATTGCATTATATGCTTCGGGCATTGACTTCTAAGGCCCTGACTATACAATCTGTTGGAGCAGCGCCCTAGGGTGAAGCCTAGGTTGCCCGGAAAGTAGAAATGACCATAACTTTCATACTGGTTGCAATTATTCGTTTTATATGATGGAAAAACTGTTGTATTTATATTGTATTTTATGCTTCTGGCGTTCACTTCTTAGGCCCTAACTATTCGATCTGGTGGAACAACAGCCTAGGGTGAAGCCTAGGTTGCCCGGAACGTAGAAATGACCATAACTTTTACACTGGTAGCAATTATTCGTTTTATACAATGGATAAACTGTTCTATTTATTTTGTATTTAATGCTTCGGGCGTTGGCTCCTAAGGCCCTAACTGTTTGATCTGGTGGAGCAACGCCCTCGAGTGACGCCTAGGGTGCTCGGAACGTAGAAGTGACCATAACTTTCATACAGGTTGCAATTATTCGTTTTATATGATGGAAAAACTGTTGTATTTATATTGTATTTTATGCTTCTGGCGTTCACTTCTTAGGCCCTAACTATTCGATCTGGAGGAACAACGGCCTAGGGTGAAGCCTAGGTTGCCCGGAACGTAGAAATGGCCATAACTTTTACACTGGTAGCAATTATTCATTTTATAAAATGGAAGAACTGTTCTATTTATTTTGTATTTAATGCTTCGGGCGTTGGCTCCTAAGGCCCTAACTGTTTGATCTGGTGGAGCGACGCCCTAGAGTGAAACCTAGGTTGCCCGGAACGTAGAAATGACAACAACTTTCACACTGGTTGCTATTATTCGTTTTATACGATGGAAAGACTGTTATATTTATATTGTATTTTATTCTTCTGGCGTTCACATCTTAGGCCCGAACTATTAGATCTGGTGGAACAACGCCCTTGGGTGAAGCCTAGGTTGCCCGGAACGTAGAAATGACCATAACTTTTACACTGGTAGCAATTATGCGTTTTATACAATGGAATAACTGTTCTATTTATTTTGTATTTTATGCTTCGGGCGTTGACTTCTAAGGCCCTAACTGTTTCGTCTGGTGGAGCAACGCCCTAGAGTGAAGCCTAGGTTGCCCGGTACGTAGAAATGACCATCACCTTCAAACTGGTTGCAATTATTCGTTTTATACGATGGAAAAGTTGTTGTATTTATATCGTATTTTATGCTACTGGCGTTGACTTCTTAGGCCCTAACTATTCGATCTGGTGGAACAACGCCCTAGAGTGAAGCCTAGGTTGCCTGGAACGCAGAAATGACCATCACCTTCACACGGGTTGCAATTATTCCTGTCATAGGATGGAAAGACTGTTGTATTTTTATTGTATTTTAGACTTCAGGTGTTGACTTCTGAGGCCGTAGCTATTCGATGTGGTGGAAGAACGCCATAGAGTGAAGCCTAGGTTGCCCGGAACGTAGAAATGAGCATAACTTTTACACTGGTAGCAATTATTCGTTTTACACAATGGAAAAACTCTTCTATTGATCTTGTATTTTATGCTTCGGGCGTTGACTTCTGAGGCCCTAACTGTTTGATCTGGTGGAGCAACGCCCTAGAGTGAAGCCTAGGTTGCCCGGAAAGTAGAAATGACCATAACTTTCACACTGGTAGCAATTATTCGTTTTATACGATGGAAAAGCTGTTGTATTTATATCGTATTTTATGCTTCTGGCGCTGACTTCTAAGGCCGTAACTATTCGATCTGGTGGAGCAACGCCTAGAGTGACGTCTAGGGTGCTCGGAACGTAGAAATGACCATAACTTTCATACTGGTTGCAATTATTCGTTTTATATGATGGAAGAACTGTTGTATTTATATTGTATTTTATGCTTCTGGCGTTCACTTCTTAGGCCCTAACTATTCGATCTGGTGGAACAACAGCCTCGGGTGAAGCCTAGGTTGCCCGGAACGTAGAAATGACCATAGCTTTTACATTGGTAGCAATTATTCGTTTTATACGATGGAAAAGCTGTTGTATTTATATTGTATTTTATGCTTCTGGCGTTGACTTCTAAGGCCCTAGCTTTTCGATCTAGTGGAGCAACGCCCTAGAGTGAAGCCTAGGTTGCCCGGAACGTAGAAATGACCATCACTTTCAAACTGGTTGCAATTAATCCTGTTATACGATGGAAAAACTGTTGTACTTTTATTGCATTTTATGATTCGGGCATTGACTTCTAAGGCCCAAACTATTCAATCTGTTGGCGCAACGCCCCAGGGTGAAGCCTAGGTTGCCCGGAAAGTAGAAATGACCATAACTTTCATACTGCTTGCAATTATTCGTTTTATATAATGGAAAAACTGTTGTATTTATATTGTATTTTATGCTTCTGGCGTTCATTCCTTAGGCCCTAACTATTCGATCTGGTGGAACAACGGCCTAGGGTGAAGCCTAGGTAGCCCGGAACGTAGAAATGACCATAACTTTTACACTGTTAGCAATTATTCGTTTTATACAATGGAAAAACTGTTCTATTTATTTTGTATTTAATGCCTCGGGCGTTGGCTTCTAAGGCCCTAACTGTTTGATCTGGTGCAGCAACGCCCTAGAGTGAAAACTAGGTTGCCCGGATCGTAGAAATGACCATAACTTTCACACTGGTTGCTATTATTCGTTTTATACGATGGAAAAACTGTTATATTTATATTGTATTTTATTCTTCTGGCGTTCACATCTTAGGCCTGAACTATTCGATCTGGTGGAACAACGCCCTTGGGTGAAGCCTAGGTTGCCCGGAACGTAGAAATGACCATAACTTTTACACTGGTAGCAATTATGCGTTTTATACAATGGAATAACTGTTCTATTTATTTTGTATTTTATGCTTCGGGCGTTGACTTCTAAGGCCCTAACTGTTTCGTCTGGTGGAGCAACGCCCTAGAGTGAAGCCTAGGTTGCCCGGTACGTAGAAATGACCATCACCTTCAAACTGGTTGCAATTATTCGTTTTATACGATGGAAAAGTTGTTGTATTTATATCGTATTTTATGCTACTGGCGTTGACTTCTTAGGCCCTAACTATTCGATCTGGTGGAACAACGCCCTAGAGTGAAGCCTAGGTTGCCTGGAACGCAGAAATGACCATCACCTTCACACGGGTTGCAATTATTCCTGTCATAGGATGGAAAGACTGTTGTATTTTTATTGTATTTTAGACTTCAGGTGTTGACTTCTGAGGCCGTAGCTATTCGATGTGGAGGAAGAACGCCATAGAGTTAAGCCTAGGTTGCCCGGAACGTAGAAGTGACCATAACTTTTACACTGGTAGCAATTATTCGTTTTACACAATGGAAAAACTCTTCTATTTATCTTGTATTTTATGCTTCGGGCGTTGACTTCAGAGGCCCTAACTGTTTGATCTGGTGGAGCAACACCCTAGAGTGAAGCCTAGGTTGCCCGGAAAGTAGAAATGACCATAACTTTCACACTGGTAGCAATTATTCGTTTTATACGATGGAAAAGCTGTTGTATTTATATCGTATTTTATGCTTCTGGCGCTGACTTCTAAGGCCGTAACTATTCGATCTGGTGGAGCAACGCCTAGAGTGACGCCTTGGGTGCTCGGAACGTAGAAATGACCATAACTTTCATACTGGTTGCAATTATTCGTTTTATATGATGGAAGAACTGTTGTATTTATATTGTATTTTATGCTTCTGGCGTTCTCTTCTTAGGCCCTAACTATTCGATCTGGTGGAACAACAGCCTAGGGTGAAGCCTAGGTTGCCCGGAACGTAGAAATGACCATAGCTTTTACACTGGTAGCAATTATTCGTTTTATACGATGGAAAAGCTGTTGTATTTATATTGTATTTTATGCTTCTGGCGTTGACTTCTAAGGCCCTAGCTTTTCGATCCAGTGGAGCAACGCCCTAGAGTGAAGCCTAGGTTGCCCGGAACGTAGAAATGACCATCACTTTCAAACTGGTTGCAATTAGTCCTGTTATACGATGGAAAAACTGTTGTACTTTTATTGCATTTTATGATTCGGGCATTGACTTCTAAGGCCCAAACTATTCAATCTGTTGGCGCAACGCCCCAGGGTGAAGCCTACGTTGCCCGGAAAGTAGAAATGACCATAACTTTCATACTGGTTGCAATTATTCGTTTTATATAATGGAAAAACTGTTGCATTTATATTGTATTTTATGCTTCTGGCGTTCATTCCTTGGGCCCTAACTATTCGATCTGGTGGAAAAACGGCCTAGGGTGAAGCCTAGGTAGCCCGGAACGTAGAAATGACCATAACTTTTACACTGTTAGCAATTATTCGTTTTATACAATGGAAAAACTGTTCTATTTATTTTGTATTTAATGCCTCGGGCGTTGGCTTCTAAGGCCCTAACTGTTTGATCTGGTGGAGCAACGCCCTAGAGTGAAAGCTAGGTTGCCCGGATCGTAGAAATGACCATAACTTTCACACTGGTTGCTATTATTCGTTTTATACGATGGAAAAACTGTTATATTTATATTGTATTTTATTCTTCTGGCGTTCACATCTTAGGCCCGAACTATTCGATCTGGTGGAACAACGCCCTTGGGTGAAGCCTAGGTTGCCCGGAACGTAGAAATGACCATAACTTTTACACTGGTAGCAATTATGCGTTTTATACAATGGAATAACTGTTCTATTTATTTTGTATTTTATGCTAGGGCGTTGACTTCTAAGGCCCTAACTGTTTCGTCTGGTGGAGCAACGCCCTAGAGTGAAGCCTAGGTTGCCCGGTACGTAGAAATGACCATCACCTTCAAACTGGTTGCAATTATTCGTTTTATACGATGGAAAAGTTGTTGTATTTATATCGTATTTTATGCTACTGGCGTTGACTTCTTAGGCCCTAACTATTCGATCTGGTGGAACAACGCCCTAGAGTGAAGCCTAGGTTGCCTGGAACGCAGAAATGACCATCACCTTCACACGGGTTGCAATTATTCCTGTCATAGGGTGGAAAGACTGTTGTATTTTTATTGTATTTTAGACTTCAGGTGTTGACTTCTGAGGCCGTAGCTATTCGATGTGGTGGAAGAACGCCATAGAGTGCAGCCTAGGTTGCCCGGAACGTAGAAATGACCATAACTTTTACACTGGTAGCAATTATTCGTTTTACACAATGGAAAAACTCTTCTATTTATCTTGTATTTTATGCTTCGGGCGTTGACTTCTGAGGCCCTAACTGTTTGATCTGGTGGAGCAACGCCCTAGAGTGAAGCCTAGGTTGCCCGGAAAGTAGAAATGACCATAACTTTCACACTGGTAGCAATTATTCGTTTTATACGATGAAAAAGCTGTTGTATTTATATCGTATTTTATGCTTCTGGCGCTGACTTCTAAGGCCGTAACTATTCGATCTGGTGGAGCAACGCCTAGAGTGACGCCTAGGGTGCTCGGAACGTAGAAATGACCATAACTTTCATACTGGTTGCAATTATTCGTTTTATATGATGGAAGAACTGTTGTATTTATATTGTATTTTATGCTTCTGGCGTTCATTCCTTAGGCCCTAACTATCCGATCTGGTGGAACAACGGCCTAGGGTGAAGCCTAGGTAGCCCGGAACGTAGAAATGTCCATAACTTTTACACTGTTAGCAATTATTCGTTTTATACAATGGAAAAACTGTTCTATTTATTTTGTATTTAATGCCTCGGGCGTTGGCTTCTAAGGCCCTAACTGTTTGATCTGGTGGAGTAACGCCCTAGAGTGAAGCCTAGGTTGCCCCGAAAGGAGAAATGACCATCACTTTCAAACTGGTTGCAATTAATCCTGTTATACGATGGAAAAACTGTTGTATTTTTATTGCATTTTATGGTTCTGGCATTCACTTCTTAGGCCCTAACTATTCGATCTGGCGGAACAACGGCCTAGGGTGAAGCCCAGGTTGGCCGGAACGTAGAAATGACCATTACTTTGACACTGGTTGCAATTATTCGTTTTATACGATGGAAAAGCAGTTGTATTTATATCGTATTTTATGCTTCTGGCGTTTACTTCTTAGGCCCAAGCTATACGATCTGGTGGAACAACGCCCTAGAGTGAAGCCTTGGTTGCCTGGAACGTAGAAATGACCATCACTTTCACACGGGTTGCAATTATTCGTTTTATACGGTGTAAAGGCTGTTGTATTTATTTTGTATTTTATTCTTCTGGTGTTGACTTCTTAGGCCCTAACTATTCGATCTGGTGGAACAACGCCGTGGAGTGAAGCCTAGGTTGCGCGGAACGTAGAAATGACCACTACTATCACACTGGTTGCATATTACTCCTGCTACACGATGGAAAAACTGTTGTATTTTTATTGCATTTTATGCTTCTGGCGTTCACTTCTTAGGCCCTAACTATTCGATCTGGTGGAACAACGCCCTAGAGTGAGGCCTAGGTTGCTCGGAATGTAGAAATGACCATAACTTTCACACTGGTTGCAATTATTCGTTTTATACGATGGAAAAACTGTTGCATCTTTATCGTATTTTATGCTTCTGGCGTTGACTGCTTAGGCCGTAACTATTCGATGTGGAGGAGCAACGCCCTGGAGTGAAACCTAGGTTGCCCGGAACGTAGAAATGACCATAAATTTTACACTGGTAGCAATTATTCGTTTTATACAATGGAAAAACCGTTCTATTTATTTTGTGTTTTATGCTTCGGGCGTTGGCTTCTAAGGCCCTAACTGTATGATCTGGTGGAGCAACGCCCTAGAGTGAAGCCTAGGTTGCCCGGAACTTAGAAATGACCATAACTTTCACACTGGTTGCTATTATTCGTTTTATACGATGGAAAAACTGTTATATTTATATTGTATTTTATGCTTCTGGCGTTGACTACTGAGGCCGTTGCCATTCGATGTGGTGGAGGAACGCCACAGAGTGAAGCCTAGGTAGCCCGGAACGTAGAAATGACCATAACTTTCACACTGGTTGCTGTTATTCGTTCTATACGATGGAAGAACTGTTATATTTATATTGTATTTTATGCCTCTGGCGTTGACTTCTAAGGCCGTAGCTATTAGATGTGGTGGAGCAACGCCCTAGAGTGACGCCTAGGGTGCTCGGAACGTAGAAATGACCATCACTTTCAAACTGGTTGCAATTAATCCTGTTATACGATGGAAAAACTGTTGTATTTTTATTGCATTTTATGCTTCGGGCATTGACTTCTAAGGCCCAAACTATTCAATCTGTTGGCGCAGCGCCCCAGGGTGAAGCCTAGGTTGCCCGGAAAGTAGAAATGACCATAACTTTCATACTGGTTGCAATTATTCGTTTTATATGATGGAAAAACTGTTGTATTTATATTGTATTTTATGCTTCTGGCGTTCACTCCTTAGGCCCTAACTATTCGATCTGGTGGAACAACGGCCTAGGGTGAATCGTAGGTAGCCCGGAACGTAGAAATGACCATAACTTTTACACTGTTAGCAATTATTCGTTTTATACAATGGAAAAACTGTTCTATTTATTTTGTATTTAATGCTTCGGGCGTTGGCTTCTAAGGCCCTAACTGTTTGATCTGGTGGAGCAACGCCCTAGAGTGAAAGCTAGGTTGCCCGGAACGTAGAAATGACCATAACTTTCACACTGGTTGCTATTATTCGTTTTATACGATTGAAAAACTGTTATATTTATGTTGTATTTTATTCTTCTGGCGTTCACATCTTAGGCCCGAACTATTCGATCTGGTGGAACAACGCCCTTGGGTGAAGCCTAGGTTGCCCGGAACGTAGAAATGACCATAACTTTTACACTGGTAGCAATTATGCGTTTTATACAATGGAATAACTGTTCTATTTATTTTGTATTTTATGCTTCGGGCGTTGACTTCTAAGGCCCTAACAGTTTCGTCTGGTGGACCAACGCCCTAGAGTGAAGCCTAGGTTGCCCGGTACGTAGAAATGACCATCACCTTCAAACTGGTTGCATTTATACGTTTTATACGATGGAAAAGTTGTTGTATTTATATCGTATTTTATGCTACTGGCGTTGACTTCTTAGGCCCTAACTATTCGATCTGGTGGAACAACGCCCTAGAGTGAAGCCTAGGTTGCCTGGAACGCAGAAATGACCATCACCTTCACACGGGTTGCAATTAATCCTGTTATAGGATGGAAAGATTGTTGTATTTTTATTGTATTTTAGACTTCAGGTGTTGACTTCTGAGGCCGTAGCTATTCGATGTGGTGGAAGGACGCCATAGAGTGAAGCCTAGGTTGCCCGGAACGTAGAAATGACCATAACTTTTACACTGGTAGCATTTATTCGTTTTACACAATGGAAAAACTCTTCTATTTATCTTGTATTTTATGCTTCGGGCGTTGACTTCTGAGGCCCTAACTGTTTGATCTGGTGGAGCAACGCCCTAGAGTGAAGTCTAGGTTGCCCGGAAAGTAGAAATGACCATAACTTTCACACTGGTAGCAATTATTCGTTTTATACAATGGAAAAACTGTTCTATTTATTTTGTATTTAATGCCTCGGGCGTTGGCTCCTAAGGCCCTAACTGTTTGATCTGGTGGAGTAACGCCCTAGAGTGAAGCCTAGGTTGCCCCGAAAGGAGAAATGACCATCACTTTCAAACTGGTTGCAATTAATCCTGTTATACGATGGAAAAACTGTTGTATTTTTATTGCATTTTATGGTTCTGGCGTTCACTTCTTAGGCCCTAACTATTCGATCTGGCGGAACAACGGCCTAGGGTGAAGCCCAGGTTGGCCGGAACGTAGAAATGACCATTACTTTCACACTGGTTGCAATTATTCGTTTTATACGATGGAAACGCAGTTGTATTTATATTGTATTTTATGCCTCTGGCGTTGACTTCTAAGGCCGTAGCTATTAGATTTGGTGGAGCAACGCCCTAGAGTGAAGCCTAGGTTGCCTGGAACGTAGAAATGACCATCACTTTCACACGGGTTGCAATTATTCGTTTTATACGGTGTAAAGGCTGTTGTATTTATTTTGTATTTTATTCTTCTGGTGTTGACTTCTTAGGCCCTAACTATTCGATCTGGTGGAACAACGCCGTGGAGTGAAGCCTAGGTTGCGCGGAACGTAGAAATGACCACTACTATCACACTGGTTGCATATTACTCCTGCTACACGATTGAAAAACTGTTGTATTTTTATTGCATTTTATGCTTCTGGCGTTCACTTCTTAGGCCCTAACTATTCGATCTGGTGGAACAACGCCCTAGAGTGAGGCCTAGGTTGCTCGGAATGTAGAAATGACCATAACTTTCACACTGGTTGCAATTATTCGTTTTATACGATGGAAAAACTGTTGCATCTTTATCGTATTTTATGCTTCTGGCGTTGACTGCTTAGGCCGTAACTATTCGATGTGGAGGAGCAACGCCCTGGAGTGAAACCTAGGTTGCCCGGAACGTAGAAATGACCATAAATTTTACACTGGTAGCAATTATTCGTTTTATACAATGGAAAAACCGTTCTATTTATTTTGTGTTTTATGCTTCGGGCGTTGGCTTCTAAGGCCCTAACTGTATGATCTGGTGGAGCAACGCCCTAGAGTGAAGCCTAGGTTGCCCGGAACTTAGAAATGACCATAACTTTCACACTGGTTGCTATTATTCGTTTTATACGATGGAAAAACTGTTATATTTATATTGTATTTTATGCTTCTGGCGTTGACTACTGAGGCCGTTGCCATTCGATGTGGTGGAGGAACGCCACAGAGTGAAGCCTAGGTAACCCGGAACGTAGAAATGACCATAACTTTCACACTGGTTGCTGTTATTCGTTCTATACGATGGAAGAACTGTTATATTTATATTGTATTTTATGCCTCTGGCGTTGACTTCTAAGGCCGTAGCTATTCGATCTGGTGGAACAACGCCCTAGAGTGAAGCCTAGGTTGCCTGGAACGCAGAAATGACCATCACCTTCACACGGGTTGCAATTATTCCTGTCATAGGGTGGAAAGACTGTTGTATTTTTATTGTATTTTAGACTTCAGGTGTTGACTTCTGAGGCCGTAGCTATTCGATGTGGTGGAAGAACGCCATAGAGTGCAGCCTAGGTTGCCCGGAACGTAGAAATGACCATAACTTTTACACTGGTAGCAATTATTCGTTTTACACAATGGAAAAACTCTTCTATTTATCTTGTATTTTATGCTTCGGGCGTTGACTTCTGAGGCCCTAACTGTTTGATCTGGTGGAGCAACGCCCTAGAGTGAAGCCTAGGTTGCCCGGAAAGTAGAAATGACCATAACTTTCACACTGGTAGCAATTATTCGTTTTATACGATGAAAAAGCTGTTGTATTTATATCGTATTTTATGCTTCTGGCGCTGACTTCTAAGGCCGTAACTATTCGATCTGGTGGAGCAACGCCTAGAGTGACGCCTAGGGTGCTCGGAACGTAGAAATGACCATAACTTTCATACTGGTTGCAATTATTTGTTTTATTTGATGGAAGAACTGTTGTATTTATATTGTATTTTATGCTTCTGGCGTTCATTCCTTAGGCCCTAACTATCCGATCTGGTGGAACAACGGCCTAGGGTGAAGCCTAGGTAGCCCGGAACGTAGAAATGACCATAACTTTTACACTGTTAGCAATTATTCGTTTTATACAATGGAAAAACTGTTCTATTTATTTTGTATTTAATGCCTCGGGCGTTGGCTTCTAAGGCCCTAACTGTTTGATCTGGTGGAGTAACGCCCTAGAGTGAAGCCTAGGTTGCCCCGAAAGGAGAAATGACCATCACTTTCAAACTGGTTGCAATTAATCCTGTTATACGATGGAAAAACTGTTGTATTTTTATTGCATTTTATGGTTCTGGCGTTCACTTCTTAGGCCCTAACTATTCGATCTGGCGGAACAACGGCCTAGGGTGAAGCCCAGGTTGGCCGGAACGTAGAAATGACCATTACTTTCACACTGGTTGCAATTATTCGTTTTATACGATGGAAACGCAGTTGTATTTATATTGTATTTTATGCCTCTGGCGTTGACTTCTAAGGCCGTAGCTATTAGATTTGGTGGAGCTACGCCCTAGAGTGAAGCCTAGGTTGCCCGGAACGTAGAAATGACCATTACTTTCACACTGGTTGCAATTATTCGTTTTATACGATGGAAAAGCAGTTGTATTTATATCGTATTTTATGCTTCTGGCGTTTACTTCTTAGGCCCAAGCTATACGATCTGGTGGAACAACGCCCTAGAGTGAAGCCTAGGTTGCCTGGAACGTAGAAATGACCATCACTTTCACACGGGTTGCAATTATTCGTTTTATACGGTGTAAAGGCTGTTGTATTTATTTTGTATTTTATTCTTCTGGTGTTGACTTCTTAGGCCCTAACTATTCGATCTGGTGGAACAACGCCGTGGAGTGAAGCCTAGGTTGCGCGGAACGTAGAAATGACCACTACTATCACACTGGTTGCATATTACTCCTGCTACACGATGGAAAAACTGTTGTATTTTTATTGCATTTTATGCTTCTGGCGTTCACTTCTTAGGCCCTAACTATTCGATCTGGTGGAACAACGCCCTAGAGTGAGGCCTAGGTTGCTCGGAATGTAGAAATGACCATAACTTTCACACTGGTTGCAATTATTCGTTTTATACGATGGAAAAACTGTTGCATCTTTATCGTATTTTATGCTTCTGGCGTTGACTGCTTAGGCCGTAACTATTCGATGTGGAGGAGCAACGCCCTGGAGTGAAACCTAGGTTGCCCGGAACGTAGAAATGACCATAAATTTTACACTGGTAGCAATTATTCGTTTTATACAATGGAAAAACCGTTCTATTTATTTTGTGTTTTATGCTTCGGGCGTTGGCTTCTAAGGCCCTAACTGTATGATCTGGTGGAGCAACGCCCTAGAGTGAAGCCTAGGTTGCCCGGAACTTAGAAATGACCATAACTTTCACACTGGTTGCTATTATTCGTTTTATACGATGGAAAAACTGTTATATTTATATTGTATTTTATGCTTCTGGCGTTGACTACTGAGGCCGTTGCCATTCGATGTGGTGGAGGAAAGCCACAGAGTGAAGCCTAGGTAGCCCGGAACGTAGAAATGACCATAACTTTCACACTGGTTGCTGTTATTCGTTCTATACGATGGAAGAACTGTTATATTTATATTGTATTTTATGCCTCTGGCGTTGACTTCTAAGGCCGTAGCTATTAGATGTGGTGGAGCAACGCCCTAGAGTGACGCCTAGGGTGCTCGGAACGTAGAAATGACCATCACTTTCAAACTGGTTGCAATTAATCCTGTTATACGATGGAAAAACTGTTGTATTTTTATTGCATTTTATGCTTCGGGCATTGACTTCTAAGGCCCAAACTATTCAATCTGTTGGCGCAGCGCCCCAGGGTGAAGCCTAGGTTGCCCGGAAAGTAGAAATGACCATAACTTTCATACTGGTTGCAATTATTCGTTTTATATGATGGAAAAACTGTTGTATTTATATTGTATTTTATGCTTCTGGCGTTCACTCCTTAGGCCCTAACTATTCGATCTGGTGGAACAACGGCCTAGGGTGAATCGTAGGTAGCCCGGAACGTAGAAATGACCATAACTTTTACACTGTTAGCAATTATTCGTTTTATACAATGGAAAAACTGTTCTATTTATTTTGTATTTAATGCTTCGGGCGTTGGCTTCTAAGGCCCTAACTGTTTGATCTGGTGGAGCAACGCCCTAGAGTGAAAGCTAGGTTGCCCGGAACGTAGAAATGACCATAACTTTCACACTGGTTGCTATTATTCGTTTTATACGATTGAAAAACTGTTATATTTATGTTGTATTTTATTCTTCTGGCGTTCACATCTTAGGCCCGAACTATTCGATCTGGTGGAACAACGCCCTTGGGTGAAGCCTAGGTTGCCCGGAACGTAGAAATGACCATAACTTTTACACTGGTAGCAATTATGCGTTTTATACAATGGAATAACTGTTCTATTTATTTTGTATTTTATGCTTCGGGCGTTGACTTCTAAGGCCCTAACTGTTTCGTCTGGTGGAGCAACGCCCTAGAGTGAAGCCTAGGTTGCCCGGTACGTAGAAATGACCATCACCTTCAAACTGGTTGCATTTATACGTTTTATACGATGGAAAAGTTGTTGTATTTATATCGTATTTTATGCTACTGGCGTTGACTTCTTAGGCCCTAACTATTCGATCTGGTGGAACAACGCCCTAGAGTGAAGCCTAGGTTGCCTGGAACGCAGAAATGACCATCACCTTCACACGGGTTGCAATTATTCCTGTTATAGGATGGAAAGATTGTTGTATTTTTATTGTATTTTAGACTTCAGGTGTTGACTTCTGAGGCCGTAGCTATTCGATGTGGTGGAAGGACGCCATAGAGTGAAGCCTAGGTTGCCCGGAACGTAGAAATGACCATAACTTTTACACTGGTAGCATTTATTCGTTTTACACAATGGAAAAACTCTTCTATTTATCTTGTATTTTATGCTTCGGGCGTTGACTTCTGAGGCCCTAACTGTTTGATCTGGTGGAGCAACGCCCTAGAGTGAAGTCTAGGTTGCCCGGAAAGTAGAAATGACCATAACTTTCACACTGGTAGCAATTATTCGTTTTATACAATGGAAAAACTGTTCTATTTATTTTGTATTTAATGCCTCGGGCGTTGGCTCCTAAGGCCCTAACTGTTTGATCTGGTGGAGTAACGCCCTAGAGTGAAGCCTAGGTTGCCCCGAAAGGAGAAATGACCATCACTTTCAAACTGGTTGCAATTAATCCTGTTATACGATGGAAAAACTGTTGTATTTTTATTGCATTTTATGGTTCTGGCGTTCACTTCTTAGGCCCTAACTATTCGATCTGGCGGAACAACGGCCTAGGGTGAAGCCCAGGTTGGCCGGAACGTAGAAATGACCATTACTTTCACACTGGTTGCAATTATTCGTTTTATACGATGGAAACGCAGTTGTATTTATATTGTATTTTATGCCTCTGGCGTTGACTTCTAAGGCCGTAGCTATTAGATTTGGTGGAGCAACGCCCTAGAGTGAAGCCTAGGTTGCCTGGAACGTAGAAATGACCATCACTTTCACACGGGTTGCAATTATTCGTTTTATACGGTGTAAAGGCTGTTGTATTTATTTTGTATTTTATTCTTCTGGTGTTGACTTCTTAGGCCCTAACTATTCGATCTGGTGGAACAACGCCGTGGAGTGAAGCCTAGGTTGCGCGGAACGTAGAAATGACCACTACTATCACACTGGTTGCATATTACTCCTGCTACACGATGGAAAAACTGTTGTATTTTTATTGCATTTTATGCTTCTGGCGTTCACTTCTTAGGCCCTAACTATTCGATCTGGTGGAACAACGCCCTAGAGTGAGGCCTAGGTTGCTCGGAATGTAGAAATGACCATAACTTTCACACTGGTTGCAATTATTCGTTTTATACGATGGAAAAACTGTTGCATCTTTATCGTATTTTATGCTTCTGGCGTTGACTGCTTAGGCCGTAACTATTCGATGTGGAGGAGCAACGCCCTGGAGTGAAACCTAGGTTGCCCGGAACGTAGAAATGACCATAAATTTTACACTGGTAGCAATTATTCGTTTTATACAATGGAAAAACCGTTCTATTTATTTTGTGTTTTATGCTTCGGGCGTTGGCTTCTAAGGCCCTAACTGTATGATCTGGTGGAGCAACGCCCTAGAGTGAAGCCTAGGTTGCCCGGAACTTAGAAATGACCATAACTTTCACACTGGTTGCTATTATTCGTTTTATACGATGGAAAAACTGTTATATTTATATTGTATTTTATGCTTCTGGCGTTGACTACTGAGGCCGTTGCCATTCGATGTGGTGGAGGAACGCCACAGAGTGAAGCCTAGGTAGCCCGGAACGTAGAAATGACCATAACTTTCACACTGGTTGCTGTTATTCGTTCTATACGATGGAAGAACTGTTATATTTATATTGTATTTTATGCCTCTGGCGTTGACTTCTAAGGCCGTAGCTATTAGATGTGGTGGAGCAACGCCCTAGAGTGACGCCTAGGGTGCTCGGAACGTAGAAATGAACATCACTTTCAAACTGGTTGCAATTAATCCTGTTATACGATGGAAAAACTGTTGTATTTTTATTGCATTTTATGCTTCGGGCATTGACTTCTAAGGCCCAAACTATTCAATCTGTTGGCGCAGCGCCCCAGGGTGAAGCCTAGGTTGCCCGGAAAGTAGAAATGACCATAACTTTCATACTGGTTGCAATTATTCGTTTTATATGATGGAAAAACTGTTGTATTTATATTGTATTTTATGCTTCTGGCGTTCACTCCTTAGGCCCTAACTATTCGATCTGGTGGAACAACGGCCTAGGGTGAATCGTAGGTAGCCCGGAACGTAGAAATGACCATAACTTTTACACTGTTAGCAATTATTCGTTTTATACAATGGAAAAACTGTTCTATTTATTTTGTATTTAATGCTTCGGGCGTTGGCTTCTAAGGCCCTAACTGTTTGATCTGGTGGAGCAACGCCCTAGAGTGAAAGCTAGGTTGCCCGGAACGTAGAAATGACCATAACTTTCACACTGGTTGCTATTATTCGTTTTATACGATTGAAAAACTGTTATATTTATGTTGTATTTTATTCTTCTGGCGTTCACATCTTAGGCCCGAACTATTCGATCTGGTGGAACAACGCCCTTGGGTGAAGCCTAGGTTGCCAGGAACGTAGAAATGACCATAACTTTTACACTGGTAGCAATTATGCGTTTTATACAATGGAATAACTGTTCTATTTATTTTGTATTTTATGCTTCGGGCGTTGACTTCTAAGGCCCTAACTGTTTCGTCTGGTGGAGCAACGCCCTAGAGTGAAGCCTAGGTTGCCCGGTACGTAGAAATGACCATCACCTTCAAACTGGTTGCATTTATACGTTTTATACGATGGAAAAGTTGTTGTATTTATATCGTATTTTATGCTACTGGCGTTGACTTCTTAGGCCCTAACTATTCGATCTGGTGGAACAACGCCCTAGAGTGAAGCCTAGGTTGCCTGGAACGCAGAAATGACCATCACCTTCACACGGGTTGCAATTATTCCTGTTATAGGATGGAAAGATTGTTGTATTTTTATTGTATTTTAGACTTCAGGTGTTGACTTCTGAGGCCGTAGCTATTCGATGTGGTGGAAGGACGCCATAGAGTGAAGCCTAGGTTGCCGGAACGTAGAAATGACCATAACTTTTACACTGGTAGCATTTATTCGTTTTACACAATGGAAAAACTCTTCTATTTATCTTGTACTTTATGCTTCGGGCGTTGACTTCTGAGGCCCTAACTGTTTGATCTGGTGGAGCAACGCCCTAGAGTGAAGTCTAGGTTGCCCGGAAAGTAGAAATGACCATAACTTTCACACTGGTAGCAATTATTCGTTTTATACAATGGAAAAACTGTTCTATTTATTTTGTATTTCATGCTTCGGGCGTTGGCTCCTAAGGCCCTAACTGTTTGATCTGGTGGAGCAACGCCCTAGAGTGAAAGCTAGGCTGCCCGGAACGTAGAAATGACCATAACTTTCACACTGGTTGTTATTATTCGTTTTATACGATTGAAAAACTGTTATATTTATATTGTATTTTATTCTTCTGGCGTTCACATCTTAGGCCCGAACTATTCGATCTGGTGGAACAACGCCCTTGGGTGAAGCCTAGGTTGCCCGGAACGTAGAAATGACCATAACTTTTACACTGGTAGCAATTATGCGTTTTATACAATGGAATAACTGTTCTATTTATTTTGTATTTTATGCTTCGGGCGTTGACTTCTAAGGCCCTAACTGTTTCGTCTGGTGGAGCAACGCCCTAGAGTGAAGCGTAGGTTGCCCGGTACGTATAAATGACCATCACTTTCAAATTGGTTGCAATTATTCCTGTTATATGATGGAAATACTGTTGTATTTTTATTGCATTATATGCTTCGGGCATTGACTTCTAAGGCCCTAACTATACAATCTGTTGGTGCAGCGCCCTAGGGTGAAGCCTAGGTTGCCCGGAAAGAAGAAATGATCATAACTTTCATACTGGTTGCAATTATTCGTTTTATATGATGGAAAAACTGTTGTATTTATATTGTATTTTATGCTTCTGGCGTTCACTTCTTAGGCCCTAACTATTCGATCTGGTGGAACAACACCCTTGGGTGAAGCCTAGGTTGCCCGGAGCGTAGAAATGACCATAACTTTTACACTGGTAGCAATTATTCGTTTTACACAATGGAAAAACTCTTCTATTTATCTTGTATTTTATGCTTCGGGCGTCGACTTCTGAGGCCCTAACTGTTTGATCTGGTGGAGCAACGCCCTAGAGTGAAGCCTAGGTTGCCCGGCACGTAGAAATGACCATCACTTTCAAACTGGTTGCAATTATTCGTTTTATACGATGGAAAAGCTGTTGTATTTATATCGTATTTTATGCTTCTGGCGTTGACTTCTTAGGCCCTAACTATTCCATCAGGTGGAACAACGCCCTAGGGTGTAGCCTAGGTTGGCCGGAAAGTAGAAATGACCATAACTTTCACACTGGTAGCAATAATTCGTTTTATACGATGGAAAAGCTGTTGTATCTATATCGTATTTTATGCTTCTGGCGTTGACTTCTTAGGCCCTAACTATTCCATCATGTGGAACAACGCCCTAGGGTGAAGCCTAGGATGCCCGGAAAGTTGAAATGACCATAACTTACACGGGTTGCAATTATTCCTGATATATGATGGAATGGCTGTTGTATTTTTACTGCATTTTATGCTTTGGGCTTTGACTTCTAAGGCCCTAGCTATTCAATCTGTTGGAGGAACGCCCTAGGGTGATGCCTAGGTTGCCCGGAAAGTAGAAATGACCATAACATTCATACTAGTTGCAATTATTCGTTTTATATCATGGAAAAACTGTTGTATTTATAATGTATTTTATGCTTCGGGCATTGACTTCTAAGGCCCTAACTATTCAATCTGTTGGAGCAACGCCCTAGGGTGAAGCCTAAGTCGCCCGGAAAGTAGAAATGACCATAAATTTTATACTGGTTGCAATTATTCGTTTTATATGATGGAAAAACTGTTGTATTTATATTGTATTTTATGCTTCTGGCGTTCACTTCTTAGGCCCTAACTATTCGATCTGGTGGAACAACGCCCTAGAGTGAAGCCTAGGTTGCTCGAAATGTAGAAATGACCATAACTTTCACACTGGTTGCAATTATTCATTTCATACGATGGAAAAACTGTTGTACTTATACTGTTTTTATTCTTAAGGCGTTGACTTCATAGGCCCCAACTATTCGATCTAGTGGAACAACGCCCTAGAGTGAAGACTTGGTTGCCCGGAACATGGAAATGACCATTACTTTAACACTGTTTGTAGTTATTCCTGTTATACGATGGAAAAACTTTTGCATCTTTATTGTATTTTATGCTTCTGGCGTTGACTTCTAGGGACCTAGCTATTCGATTTGGTGGAGCAACGCCCTAGAGTGGAGCCTAGGTTGCCCGGTACGTAGAAATGACCATTAATTTGACACTGTTTGCAAATATACATTATACACGATGGAAAAGCTGTTGCACTTATATCGTATTTTATGCTTCTGGCGTTGACTTCTTCCAAACCCTAACTATTCCGTCTGGTGGAACATCGCCCTGGGGTAAAGCCCAGGTTGCGCGGAACGTAGAAATGACCATAACTTTCACACTGGTAGCAATTATTCGTTTTATACAATGGAAAAACTGTTTTATTTATATCGTATTTTATGCTTCTGGCATTGACTTCTAAGGCCCTAACTATTCAATCTGTTGGAGCAACGCCTTAGGGTGAAGCCTAGGTTGCCCGGAAAGTAGAAATGACCATAACTTTCACACTGGTTGCAATTATTCGTTTTATGCGATGGAAAAACTGTTCTACTTATTCTGCATTTTATGCTTCGGGCGTTGACTTCTAAGGCCCTAACTATTCGATCTGGTGGAGCAACGCCCTAGAGTGAAGCCTAGTTTGCCCGGAACGTAGAATTGGCCATCACTTTCAAACTGATTGCAATTATTCCTGTTATATGATGGAAACACTGTTGTATTTTCATTGCATTTTATGCTTCGGGCGTTGACTTCTAAGGCCCTAACTATTCAATCTGTTGGAGCATCGCCCTAGGGTGAAGTGTAGGTTGCTCGGAAAGTAGAAATGACCATAAGTTTCATACTGGTTGCAATTATTTGTTTTATACGATGGAAAAAGTGTTGTATTTATATTGTATTTTATGCTTCTGGCGTTGACTTCTTAGGACATAACTATTCAACCTGGTGCAGCATCGCCCTGGATTGAAACCTAGGTTGCCCGGAACGTAGAAATGACCATTACTTTCACACTGGTTGCAATTATTCCTGTTATACGATGGAAAAACTGTTGTATTTTAATTGTATTTTATGCTTTTAGCGATGAATTATAAGTCCCTAGCTATTCGATCTGGTGGAGCAACGCCCTAGAGTGACGCCTAGGTTGCTCGGAACGTAGAAATGACCATTACTTTCACACTGGTAGCAATTATTCGTTTTATACGATGGAAAAACTGTTCTATTTATTGTGCATTTTATGCTTCCGGCATTGACTTCTAAGGCCCTAACTATTCAATCTGTTGGAGCAACGCCCTAGGGTGAAGTCTAGGTTGCCCGGAAAGTAGAAATGACCACATCTTCAATACTGGTTGCAATTATTCGTTTTATACGATGAAAAAACTGTTGGATTTATATTGTATTTTATGCTTCTGGCGTTCACTTCTTAGGCCCTAACTATTCGATCTGGTGGTACAACGCCCTAGGGTGAAGCCTAGGTTGCCCGGAACGTAGAAATGACCATAACTTTCACACTGGTTGCAATTATTCATTTTATACGATGGAAAAACTGTTGTACTTATTTTGTATTTTATTCTTATGGCGTTGAATTCTAAGTCCCTAGCTATTCGATCCGGTGGAGCAACGCCCTAGCGTGAAACCTAGGTTACCCGGAACGTAGAAATGACTAGTACTTTCATACTGTTTGCAGTTATTCCTGTTATACGATGGAAAAACTTTTGCATCTTTATTTATTTTATGCTTCTGGCGTTGACTTCTAAGGCCCTAGCTATTCGGTTTGGTGGAGCAACGCCCTAGAGTAGAACCTAGGTTGCCCGGTACGTAGAAATGACCATTACTTTCACACTGTTTGCAAATATACATTATATATGATGGAAAATCTGTTGTATTTGTGTTATATTTTGTGCTTCTGGCGTTGACTTCTTAGGCCCTAACTATTTGATCTTGTGGAGCACCTCCCTAGAGTGAAGCCTAGGTTGCTCGGAACGTAGAAATGACCATTACTTTCACACTGGTAGCAATTATTCGTTTTATACGATGGAAAAACTGTTCTATTTATTGTGCATTTTATGCTTCCGGCATTGACTTCTAAGGCCCTAACTATTCAATCTGTTGGAGCAACGCCCTAGGGTGAAGTCTAGGTTGCCCGGAAAGTAGAAATGACCACATCTTCAATACTGGTTGCAATTATTCGTTTTATACGATGAAAAAACTGTTGGATTTATATTGTATTTTATTCTTCTGGCGTTCACATCTTAGGCCCGAACTATTCGATCTGGTGGAACAACGCCCTTGGGTGAAGCCTAGGTTGCCCGGAACGTAGAAATGACCATAACTTTTACACTGGTAGCAATTATGCGTTTTATACAATGGAATAACTGTTCTATTTATTTTGTATTTTATGCTTCGGGCGTTGACTTCTAAGGCCCTAACTGTTTCGTCTGGTGGAGCAACGCCCTAGAGTGAAGCCTAGGTTGCCCGGTACGTAGAAATGACCATCACCTTCAAACTGGTTGCAATTATACGTTTTATACGATGGAAAAGTTGTTGTATTTATATCGTATTTTATGCTACTGGCGTTGACTTCTTAGGCCCTAACTATTCGATCTGGTGGAACAACGCCCTAGAGTGAAGCCTAGGTTGCCTGGAACGCAGAAATGACCATCACCTTCACACGGGTTGCAATTATTCCTGTTATAGGATGGAAAGACTGTTGTATTTTTATTGTATTTTAGACTTCAGGTGTTGACTTCTGAGGCCGTAGCTATTCGATGTGGTGGAAGAACGCCATAGAGTGAAGCCTAGGTTGCCCGGAACGTAGAAATGACCATAACTTTTACACTGGTAGCAATTATTCGTTTTACACAATGGAAAAACTCTTCTATTTATCTTGTATTTTATGCTTCGGGCGTTGACTTCTGAGGCCCTAACTGTTTGATCAGGTGGAGCAACGCCCTAGAGTGAAGTCTAGGTTGCCCGGAAAGTAGAAATGACCATAACTTTCACACTGGTAGCAATTATTCGTTTTATACAATGGAAAAACTGTTCTATTTATTTTGTATTTAATGCTTCGGGCGTTGGCTCCTAAGGCCCTAACTGTTTGATCTGGTGGAGCAACGCCCTCGAGAGACGCCTAGGGTGCTCGGAACGTAGAAATGACCATAACTTTCATACAGGTTGCAATTATTCGTTTTATATGATGGAAAAACTGTTGTGTTTATATTGTATTTTATGCTTCTGGCGTTCACTTCTTAGGCCCTAACTATTCGATCTGGTGGAACAACGGCCTAGGGTGAAGCCTAGGCTGCCCGGACCGTAGAAATGACCATAACTTTTACACTGGTAGAAATTATTCGTTTTATAAAATGGAAAAACTGTTCTATTTATTTTGTATTTAATGCTTCGGGCGTTGGCTCCTAAGGCCCTAACTGCTTGATCTGGTGGAGCGACGCCCTAGAGGGAAACCAAGGTTGCCCGGAACGTAGAAATGACCTCAACTTTCACACTGGTTGCTATTATTCATTTTATACGATGGAAACACTGTTATATTTATATTGTATTTTATTCTTCTGGCGTTCACTTCTTAGGCCCGAACTATTCGATCTGGTGGAACAACGCCCTAGGGTGAAGCCTAGGTTGCCCGGAACGTTGAATTGACCATAAATTTTACACTGGTAGCAATTATTCGTTTTATACAATGAAAAACTGTTCTATTATTTTGTATTTTATGCTTCGGGCGTTGACTTCTAAGGCCCTAACTGTTTGATCTGGTGGAGCAACGCCCTAGAGTGAACGCTAGGTTGCCCGGTACGTAGAAATGACCATCACTTTCAAACTGGTTGCAATTATTCGTTTTATACGATGGAAACGCTGTTGTATTTATATCGTATTTTATGCTTCTGGCGTCGACTTCTTAGGTCCTAACTATTCCATCAGGTGGAACAATGCCCTAGGGTGAAGCCTAGGTTGCCCGGCAAGTAGAAATGACCATAACTTTCACACTGGCAGCAATTATTCGTTTTATACGATGGAAAAACTGTTCTATTTATCTTGTATTTTATGGTTCGGGAGTTGACTTCTAAGGCCCTAACTATTCGATCTGGTGGAGCAACGCCCTCGAGTGAAGCGTAGGTTGCCCGGTACGTATAAATGACCATCACTTTCAAATTGGTTGCAATTATTCCTGTTATATGATGGAAATACTGTTGTATTTTTATTGCATTATATGCGTCGGGCATTGACTTCTAAGGCCCTAACTATACAATCTGTTGGTGCAGCTCCCTAGGGTGAAGCCTAGGTTGCCCGGAAAGAAGAAATGATCATAACTTTCATACTGGTTGCAATTATTCGTTTTATATGATGGAAAAACTGTTGTATTTATATTGTATTTTATGATTCTGGCGTTCACTTCTTAGGCCCTAACTATTCGATCTGGTGGAACAACGCCCTTGGGTGAAGCCTAGGTTGCCCGGAGCGTAGAAATGACCATAACTTTTACACTGGTAGCAATTATGCGTTTTATACAATGGAATAACTGTTCTATTTATTTTGTATTTTATGCTTCGGGCGTTGACTTCTAAGGCCCTAACTGTTTCGTCTGGTGGAGCAACGCCCTAGAGTGAAGCCTAGGTTGCCCGGTACGTAGAAATGACCATCACCTTCAAACTGGTTGCAATTATTCGTTTTATACGATGGAAAAGTTCTTGTATTTATATCGTATTTTATGCTACTGGCGTTGACTTCTTAGGCCCTAACTATTCGGTCTGGTGGAACAACGCCCTAGAGTGAAGCCTAGGTTGCCTGGAACGCAGAAATGACCATCACCTTCACACGGGTTGCAATTATTCCTGTTATAGGATGGAAAGACTGTTGTATTTTTTTTGTATTTTAGACTTGAGGTGTTGACTTGTGAGGCCGTAGCTATTCGATGTGGTGGAAGAACGCCATAGAGTGAAGCCTAGGTTGCCCGGAACGTAGAAATGACCATAACTTTTACACTGGTAGCAATTATTCGTTTTACACAATGGAAAAACTCTTCTATTTATCTTGTATTTTATGCTTCGGGCGTTGACTTCTGAGGCCCTAACTGTTTGATCAGGTGGAGCAACGCCCTAGAGTGAAGTCTAGGTTGCCCGGAAAGTAGAAATGACCATAACTTTCACACTGGTAGCAATTATTCGTTTTATACAATGGAAAAACTGTTCTATTTATTTTGTATTTAATGCTTCGGGCCTTGGCTCCTAAGGCCCTAACTGTTTGATCTGGTGGAGCAACGCCCTCGAGAGACGCCTAGGGTGCTCGGAACGTAGAAATGACCATTACTTTCACACTGGTTGCAATTATTCGTTTTATACGATGGTAAAGCTGTTGTATTTATATCGTATTTTATGCTTCTGGCGTTGACTTCTTAGGACATAACTATTCAACCTGGTGGAGCATCGCCCTGGATTGAAACCTAGGTTGCCCGGAACGTAGAAATGACCATTACTTTCACACTGGTTGCAATTATTCCTGTTATACGATGGAAAAACTGTTGTATTTTAATTGTATTTTATGCTTTTAGCGATGAATTATAAGTCCCTAGCTATTCGATCTGGTGGAGCAACGCCCTAGAGTGACGCCTAGGTTGCTCGGAACGTAGAAATGACCATTACTTTCACACTGGTAGCAATTATTCGTTTTATACGATGGAAAAACTGTTCTATTTATTGTGCATTTTATGCTTCCGGCATTGACTTCTAAGGCCCTAACTATTCAATCTGTTGGAGCAACGCCCTAGGGTGAAGTCTAGGTTGCCCGGAAAGTAGAAATGACCACATCTTCAATACTGGTTGCAATTATTCGTTTTATACGATGAAAAAACTGTTGGATTTATATTGTATTTTATGCTTCTGGCGTTCACTTCTTAGGCCCTAACTATTCGATCTGGTGGTACAACGCCCTAGGGTGAAGCCTAGGTTGCCCGGAACGTAGAAATGACCATAACTTTCACACTGGTTGCAATTATTCATTTTATACGATGGAAAAACTGTTGTACTTATTTTGTATTTTATTCTTATGGCGTTGAATTCTAAGTCCCTAGCTATTCGATCCGGTGGAGCAACGCCCTAGCGTGAAACCTAGGTTACCCGGAACGTAGAAATGACTAGTACTTTCATACTGTTTGCAGTTATTCCTGTTATACGATGGAAAAACTTTTGCATCTTTATTTATTTTATGCTTCTGGCGTTGACTTCTAAGGCCCTAGCTATTCGGTTTGGTGGAGCAACGCCCTAGAGTAGAACCTAGGTTGCCCGGTACGTAGAAATGACCATTACTTTCACACTGTTTGCAAATATACATTATATATGATGGAAAATCTGTTGTATTTGTGTTGTATTTCGTGCTTCTGTCGTTGACTTCTTAGGCTCTAACTATTTGATCTTGTGAAGCATCTCCCTAGAGTGAAGCCTAGGTTGCCCGAAACGTAGAAATGACCATAACTTCCACACTGGTTGCAATTATTCGCTTTATACGATGGAAAAGCTGTGGGTATTTATATCGTATTTTATGCTTCTGGCGTTGACTTCTTAGGCCCTAACTGTTCCATCTGGTGGAACAACGCCCTAGGGTAAAGCCCAGGTTGCGCGGACCGTAGAAATGACCATAACTTTCACACTGGTAGCAATTATTAGTTTTATACGATGGAAAAACTGTTTTATTTATCTTGTATTTTATGCTTCAGGCGTTGCCTTCTAAGGCCCTAACTATTCGATCTGGTGGAGCAACGCTCTAGAGTGAAGCCTAGGTTGCCCGGAACGTAGAAATGACCATAACTTTCACACTGGTTGCCATCATTCGTTTCATACGATGGAAAAACTGTTATATTTATATTGTATTTTATGCTTCTGGCGTTGACTTCTTAGGGCCTAACTTTTCGATCTGGTGGAACAACGCCCTAGAGTGAAGCCTAGGTTACCCGGAACGTAGAAATGGCCATCACTTTCAAACTGTTTGCAGTTATTCCTGTTATATGATGGAAAAACTGTTGAGCTTTTATTGCATTTTATGCTTCGGTCATTGACTTTTAAGGACCTAACTATTCAATCTGTTGGAGCAACACTCTAGAGTGAATCCTAGGTTGCCCGGAACGTAGAAATGACCATTACATTCACACTGGTTGCAATTACTCCTGTTATACGATGGAAAAACTGTTGTATTTTTATTGTATTCTATGCTTCTGGCGTTTAATTCTAAGTCGCTAGCTATTTGATCTGGTGGAGCAACGACCTAGAGTGAAGCCTAGGTTGCCCGGAACGTAGAAATGACCATTACTTTCACACTGTTTGCTATTATTCATTTTGTACGATGAAAAGCTGTTGTATTTATATTGTATTTTATGCCTCTGGTGTTGACTTCTAAGGCCGTAGCTATTAGATGTGGTGGAGCTACGCTCTAGAGTGACGCCTAGGTTGCCCGGAACGTAGAAATGACCATTACTTTCACAACGCTTGCAACTACTCATTTTATATGATGGAATAACTGTTGTACTTATGTTGTGTTTTATCGTTCTGGCGTTGAATTCTAAGTCTCTAGCTACTCGATCTGGTAGAGCAACGCCCTAGAGTGAAACCTAGGTTATCCGGAACGTAGAAATCGCCAGTACATTCATGCTGGTTGCAACTATTCGTTTTATACGATGAAAAAACTGTTGTATTTATATTGTATTTTATGCTTCTGCGGTTCACTTCTTAGGCCCTAACTATTCGATCTGGTGGAACAACGCCCTAGGGTGAAGTCTAGGTTGCCCGGAACGTGGAAATGACCATAACTTTTACACTGGTAGCAATTATTCGTTTTATACAATGGAAAAACCGTTCTATTTATTTTGCATTTTATGCTTCGGGCGTTGACGTCTAAGGCCCTAACTGATTGATCTGGTGGAGCAACGCCCTAGAGTGAAGCCTAGATTGCCCGGAACGTTGAAATGACCATAGCTTTCACACTGGTTGTTATTATTCGTTTTATACGGTGGAAATACTGTTATATTTATATTGTATTTTATTCTTATGGCGTTGAATTCTAAGTCCCTAGCTATTCGATCTGGTGGAGCAACGCCCGAGAGTGATACCTAGGTTACCCGGAACGTAGAAATGACCAGTACCTACACACTGCTTGCAGGTATTCCTGTTACACGATGGAAAAACTGTTGCATCTTTATTGTATTTTATGCTTCTGGCGTTGACTTCTAAGGCCCTAGCTATTCGATTTGGTGGAGCAACGCCCTAGAGTGGAACCTAGGTTGCTCTGTACGTAGAAATGACCATTACTTTCACACTGTTTGCAAATATACATTATATAGGATGGCAAATCTGTTGTATTTATGTTGTATTTTATGCTTCTGTCGTTGACTTCTTAGGCCCTAACTATTTGATCTTGTGGTGCACCGCGCTAGAGTGAAGCCTAGGTGGCCCGAAACGTAGAAATGACCATAACTTCCACACTGGTTGCAATTATTCGCTTTATACGATGGAAAAACTGTTTTATTTATTTTGTATTTTATGCTTCAGGCGTTGACTTCTAAGTCCCTAGCTATTCGACCTGGTGGAGCAACGCCCTAGAGTGATACCTAGGTTACCCGGAACATAGAAATGACCAGTACTTTCACACTGTTTGCAGTTATTCCTGTTATACGATGGAAAAACTTTTGCATCTTTATTGTATTTTATGCCTCGGCCATTGATTTGAAAGGCCCTAACTATTCAATCTGTTGGAGCAACGCCCTAGAGTGAATCCTAGGCTGCCCGGAACGTAGAAATGACCATTACATTCACACTGGTTGCAATTATTCCTGTTATACGATGGAAAAACTGTTGTATTTTTATTGTATTCTATGCTTCTGGCGTTTAATTCTAATTCGCTAGCTATTTGATCTGGTGGAGCAACGACCTAGAGTGAAGCCTAGGTTGCCCGGAACGTAGAAATGACCATTACTTACACACTGTTTGCTATTATTCGTTTTATACGATGGAAAAACTGTTTTATTTATTTTGTATTTTATGCTTCGGGCATTGACTTTTAAGGCCCTAACTATTCAATCTGTTGGAGCAACGCCCTAGAGTGAATCCTAGGTTGCCCGGAACGTAGAAATGACCATTACATTCACACTGTTTGCTATTATTCCTGTTATACGAGGGAAAAACTGCTGTATTTTTATTGTATTCTATGCTTCTGGCGTTTAATTCTAAGCCGCTAGCTATTTGATCTGGTGGAGCAACGACCTAGAGTGAAGCCTAGGTTGCCCGGAACGTAGAAATGACCATTTCTTTCACACTGTTTGCTATTATTCATTTTGTACGATGAAAAGCTGTTGTATTTATATTGTATTTTATGCCTCTGGTGTTGACTTCTAAGGCCGTAGCTATTAGATGTGGTGGAGCAACGCCCTAGAGTGACGCCTAGGTTGCCCGGAACGTAGAAATGACCATTACTTTCACAACGCTTGCAACTACTCATTTTATACGATGGAATAAATGTTGTACTTATGTTGTGTTTTATCGTTCTGGCGTTGAATTCTAAGTCCCTAGCTACTCGATCTGGTAGAGCAACGCCCTAGAGTGAAACCTAGGTTATCCGGAACGTAGAAATCGCCACTACATTCATACTGGTTGCAACTATTCGTTTTATACGATGAAAAAACTGTTGTATTTATATTGTATTTTATGCTTCTGCGGTTCACTTCTTAGGCCCTAACTATTCGATCTGGTGGAACAACGCCCTAGGGTGAAGCCTAGGATGCCCGGAACGTGGAAATGACCATAACTTTTACACTGGTAGCAATTATTCGTTTTATACAATGGAAAAACCGTTCTATTTATTTTGCATTTTATGCTTCTGGCGTTGACGTCTAAGGCCCTAACTGATTGATCTGGTGGAGCAACGCCCTAGAGTGAAGTCTAGACTGCCCGGAACGTTGAAATGACCATAACTTTCACACTGGTTGTTATTATTCGTTTTATACGATGGAAATACTGTTATATTTATATTGTATTTTATTCTTATGGCGTTGAATTCTAAGTCCCTAGCTATTCGATCTGGTGGAGCAACGCCCGAGAGTGATACCTAGGTTACCCGGAACGAAGAAATGACCATCACCTTCAAACTGGTTGCAATTATTCCTGTTATACGATGGAAAAACTGTTGCATCTTTATTGTATTTTATGCATCTGGCGTTGACTTCTAAGGCCGTAACCATTCCATCTGGTGGAGCAACGCCCTAGAGTGAAGCCTAGCCTGCCCGGAACGTAGAAATGAGCATAACTTCCACACTGGTAGCAATTATTCGTTTTATACGATGGAAAAACTGTACTATTTATTTTGTGTTTTATGCTCCGGGCGTTGACCTCTCAGGCCCTAGTTATTCGATCTGGTGGAGCAACGCCCTAGAGTGAAGCCTAGGTTGCCCGGAACGTAGAAATGAACATCACTTTCAAACTGGTTGCAATTATTCCTGTTATATGATGTAAAAACTGTTGTATTTTGATTGCATTTTATGCTTCAGGCATTGACTTCTAGGGCCCTAACTATTCAATCAGTTGGAGCAACGCCCTAGGGTGAATCCTAGGTTGCCCGGAAAGTAGAAATGAACATAACTTTCACACTGATTGCTATTATTCGTTTTATACAATGGAAAAACCGTTCCATTTATTTTGTATTTTATGCTTCGGGCGTTAACTTCTAAGGCCCTAACTGTTGAATCTGGTGGAGCAACGGCCTAGAGTGAAGCCTAGGTTGCCCGGAATGCAGAAATGACCATAACATTCGCACTGGTTGCAAATATTCCTGTTCTACGATGGACAAACTGTTGTATTTATATCGTATTTTATGCTTCTGGCGTTGACTTCTAAGGACCTAACTATTCGATCTGGTGGAGCAACGCTCTAGTGTGAAGTCTAGGTTGCTCGGAATGTAGGAATGACCATAAATTTCACACTGGTTGTTATTATTCGTTTTATACGATGGAGATACTGTTATATTTATATTGTATTTTATTCTTATGGCGTTGAATTCTAAGTCCCTAGCTATTCGATCTGCTGGAGCAACGGCCGAGAGTGATACCTAGGTTACCCGGAAGGTAGAAATGACCAGTACTTTCACACTGTTTGCAGTTGTTCCTGTTATACGATGGAAAAACTGTTGCATCTTTATTGTATTTCATGCTTCTGGCGGTGACTTCTAAGGCCCTAACTACTCGATCAGGTGGAGCAACGCGCTAGAGTGAAACCTAGGTTACCCGGAACGTAGAAATGACCAGTACTTTCATACTGTTTGCAGTTATTCCTGTTATACGATGGAAAAACTTTTGCATCTTTATTGTATTTTATGCTTCTGGCGTTGACTTCTAAGGCCCTAGCTATTCGATTTGGTGGAGCAACGCCCTAGAGTGAATCCTAGGTTGCCCGGAACGTAGAAATGACCATTACATTCACAATGGTTGCAATTATTCCTGTTATACGAAGGAAAAACTGTTGTATTTTTATTGTATTCTATGCTTCTGGCGTTTAATTCTAATTCGCGAGCTATTAGATCTGGTGGAGCAACGACCTAGAGTGAAGCCTAGGTTGCCCGGAACGTAGAAATGACCATTACTTTCACACTGTTTGCTATTATTCATTTTGTACGATGGAAAAGCTGTTGTATTTATATTGTATTTTATGCCTCTGGCGTTGACTTCTAAGGCCGTAGCTATTAGATGTGGTGGAGCAACGCCCTAGAGTGACGCCTAGGTTGCCCGGAACGTAGAAATGACCATCACATTCAAACTGGTTGCAATTACTCCTGTTATATGATGAAAAAACTGTTGTACTTTTATTGCATTTTATGCTTCGGGCATTGTCTTCTAAGGCCCTAACTATTCAATGTGTTGGAGCAACGCCCTAGGGTGAAGCCTAGGTTGCCCGCAAAGTAGAAAAGACCATAACTTTCATCCTGGTTGCAATTATTCGTTTTATATGATGGAAAAACTGTTGTATTTATAATGTATTTTATGCTTCTGGCGTTGACTTCTAAGGCCCTAACTATTCGATCTGGTGGACCAACGCCCTAGGGTGAAGCCCAGGTTGGCCGGAATGTAGAAATGTCCATAACTTTCACACTGGTTGCAATTATTCGTTTTATACGATTGAAAAGCTGTTGTATTTACATCGTATTTTATGCTTCTGGCGTTGACTTCTTAGGCCCTAACTATTCCCTCTGGTGGATCAACGCCCTCGAGTGAAACCTACGTTGCCGGGAACGTAGAAATGACCATTACTTTCACACTGGTAGCAATTATTAGTTTTATACGATGGAAAAACTGTTTTATTTATTTTGTATTTTATGCTTCAGGCGTTGACTTCTAAGGCCCTAACTATTCGATCTGGTGGAGCAACTCCCTAGAGTGAAGCCTAGGTTGCCCGGAACGTAGAAATGACCATAACTTTCACACTGGTTGCTATCATTCGTTTTATACGATGGAAAAACTGTTTTATTTATTTTGTATTTTATGCTTCAGGCGTTGACTTCTAAGTCCCTAGCTATTCGACCTGGTGGAGCAACGCCCTAGAGTGATACCTAGGTTACCCGGAACATAGAAATGACCAGTACTTTCACATTGTTTGCAGTTATTCCTGTTATACGATGGAAAAACTGTTGCATCTTTATTGTATTTTATGCTTCTGGCGTTGACTTCTAGGGCCCTCACTATTCGATCAGGTGGAGCAACGCCCTAGAGTGAAGCCTACGTTCCTCGGAATGTAGAAATGACCATAACTTTCACACTGGTTGCAATTATTCATTTTATACGATGGAAAAACTGTTGTACTTATTTTGTATTTTATTCTTATGGCGTTGAATTCTAAGTCCCTAGCTATTCGATCTGGTGGAGCAACACGCTAGAGTGAAACCTAGGTTACCCGTAACGGAGAAATGACCAGTACTTTCATACTGTTTGCAGTTATTCCTGTTACACGATGGAAAAACTTTTGCATCTTTATTGTATTTTATGCCTCGGGCATTGATTTGAGAGGCCCTAACTATTCAATCTGTTGGAGCAACGCCCTAGAGTGAATCCTAGGTTGCCCGGAACGTAGAAATGACCATTACATTCACACTGGTTGCAATTATTCCTGTTATACGATGGAAAAACTGTTGTATTTTTATTGTATTCTATGCTTCTGGCGTTTAATTCTAATTCGCTAGCTATTTGATCTGGTGGAGCAACGACCTAGAGTGAAGCCTAGGTTGCCCGGAACGTAGAAATGACCATTACTTACACACTGTTTGCTATTATTCGTTTTATACGATGGAAAAACTGTTTTATTTATTTTGTATTTTATGCTTCGCGCATTGACTTTTAAGGCCCTAACTATTCAATCTGTTGGAGCAACGCCCTAGAGTGAATCCTAGGTTGCCCGGAACGTAGAAATGACCATTACATTCGCACTGTTTGCTATTATTCCTGTTATACGAGGGAAAAACTGCTGTATTTTTATTGTATTCTATGCTTCTGGCGTTTAATTCTAAGTCGCTAGCTATTTGATCTGGTGGAGCAACGACCTAGAGTGAAGCCTAGGTTGCCCGGAACGTAGAAATGACCATTACTTTCACACTGTTTGCTATTATTCATTTTGTACGATGAAAAGCTGTTGTATTTATATTGTATTTTATGCCTCTGGTGTTGACTTCTAAGGCCGTAGCTATTAGATGTGGTGGAGCAACGCCCTAGAGTGACGCCTAGGTTGCCCGGAACGTAGAAATGACCATTACTTTCACAACGCTTGCAACTACTCATTTTATACGATGGAATAACTGTTGTACTTATGTTGTGTTTTATCGTTCTGGCGTTGAATTCTAAGTCCCTAGCTACTCGATCTGGTAGAGCAACGCCCTAGAGTGAAACCTAGGTTATCCGGAACGTAGAAATCGCCAGTACATTCATACTGGTTGCAACTAATCGTTTTATACGATGAAAAAACTGTTGTATTTATATTGTATTTTATGCTTCTGCGGTTCACTTCTTAGGCCCTAACTATTCGATCTGGTGGAACAACGCCCTAGGGTGAAGCCTAGGTTGCCCGGAACGTGGAAATGACCATAACTTTTACACTGGTAGCAATTAATCCTTTTATACAATGGAAAAACCGTTCTATTTATTGTGCATTTTATGCTTCGGGCGTTGACGTCTAAGGCCCTAACTGATTGATCTGGTGGAGCAACGCCCTAGAGTGAAGCCTAGATTGCCCGGAACGTTGAAATGACCATAACTTTCACACTGGTTGTTATTATTCGTTTTATACGATGGAAATACTGTTATATTTATATTGTATTTTATTCTTGTGGCGTTGAATTCTAAGTCCCTAGCTATTCGATCTGGTGGAGCAACGCCCTAGAGTGAAACCTAGGTTACCCGGAACGTTGAAATGACCAGTACTTTCATACTGTTTGCAGTTATTCCTGTTACACGATGGAAAAACTTTTGCATCTTTATTGTATTTTATGCTTCGGGCGTTGACTTCTAAGGCCCTAGCTATTCGATTTGGTGGAGCAACGCCCTAGAGTGGAACCTAGGTTGCTCTGTACGTAGAAATGACCATTACTTTCACACTGTTTGCAAATATACATTATATAGGATGGAAAATCTGTTGTATTTATGTTGTATTTTATGCTTCTGTCGTTGACTTCTTAGGCCCTAACTATTTGATCTTGTGGTGCACCGCGCTAGAGTGAAGCCTAGGTGGCCCGAAACGTAGAAATGACCATAACTTCCACACTGGTTGCAATTATTCGCTTTATACGATGGAAAAACTGTTTTATTTATTTTGTATTTTATGCTACGGGCGTTGACTTCCAAGGCCGTAACTATTCGATCTGGTGGTGCAACGCCCTAGAGTGAAGCCCAGGTTGCCCGGAAAGTAGAAACGACCACATCTTCAATACTGGTTGCAATTACTCGTTTTATACGATGAAAAAACTGTTGTATTTATATTGTATTTTATGCTTCTGGCGTTGACTTCTAAGGCCCTAACTACTCGATCAGGTGGAGCAACGCCCTAGAGTGAAGCCTACGTTCCTCGGAATGTAGAAATGACCATAACTTTCACACTGGTTGCAATTATTCATTTTATACGATGGAAAAACTGTTGTACTTATTTTGTATTTTATTCTTACGGCGTTGAATTCTAAGTCCCTAGCTATTCGATCTGGTGGAGCAACGCCCTAGAGTGAAACCTAGGTTACCCGGAACGTTGAAATGACCAGTACTTTCATACTGTTTGCAGTTATTCCTGTTACACGATGGAAAAACTTTTGCATCTTTATTGTATTTTATGCTTCTGGCGTTGACTTCTAAGGCCCTAGCTATTCGATTTGGTGGAGCAACGCCCTAGAGTGGAACCTAGGTTGCTCTGTACGTAGAAATGACCATTACTTTCACACTGTTTGCAAATATACATTATATATGATGGAAAATCTGTTGTATTTATGTTGTATTTTATGCTTCTGGCGATGGCTTCTTAGTGCCTAACTGTTCGATCTGGTGGAACAACGCCCTAGAGTGAAGCCTAGGTTACCCGGAACGTAGAAATGACCATAAGTTTCATACTGGTTGCAATTATTCGTTTTATACGATGGAAAAACTGTTGTATTTATATTGTATTTTATGCTTCTGGCGTTCACTTCTTAGGCCCTAACTGTTCGATCTGGTGGATCAACGCCCTAGGGTGAAGCCTAGGTTGCCCGGAACGTAGAAATGACCATACCTTATACACTGGTAGCAATTATTCGTTTTATACAATGGAAAGACAGTTCTATTTATTTTGTGTTTTATGCGTCGCGCGTTGACTTCTAAGGCCCTAACTGTTTGATCTGGTGGAACAACGCCCTAGAGTGAAGCCTAGGTTGCTCGGAATGTAGAAATGACCATTACTTTCACACTGGTTGCAATCATTCGTCTAATACGATGGAAAAGCTGTTGTACTTATATTGTATTTTGTGCCTCTGGCGTTGACTTCTAAGGCCGCAGCTATTAGATGTGGTGGAGCAACGCCCTAGAGTGACGCCTAGGCTGCCCGGAATGTAGAAATGACCATTACTTTCACACTGGTTGCAATCATTCGTTTTATACGATGGAAAAGCTGTTGTATTTATATTGTATTTTATGCCTCTGGCGTTGACTTCTAAGGCCGTAGCTATTAGATGTGGTGGAGCAACGCCCTAGAGTGACGCCTAGGGTGCTCGGAACGTATAAATGACCATTACCTTCACACTGGTCGCAATTATTCGTTTTATACGATGGAAAAACTGTTGCATTTATATTGTATTTTATGCTTCTGGCGTTCACTTCTTAGGCCCTAACTATTCGATCTGGTGGAGCAACGCCCTAGAGCGAAGCCTAGGTGTTTCGGAACGTAGAAATGACCATCACTTTCAAACTGGTTGCAATTAACCCTGTTATACGATGGAAAAACTGTTGTATTTTTATTGCATTTTATGCTTCGGGCGTTGACTTCTAAGGCCCTAACTATTCAATCTATTGGAGCAACGCCCTAGGGCGAAGCCTAGGTTGGCCGGAACGTAGAAATGACCATAACTTTAACACTGGTTTCTATTATTCGTTTTATACGATGGAAAAACTGTTATATTTATATTGTATTTTATGCTTCTGGCGTTCACTTCTTAGGCCCTAACTATTCGATCTGGTGGAACAACACCGTAGAGTGAAGCCTAGGTTGCCCGGTACGTAGAAATGACCATTACTTTCACACTGTTTGCAATTATTCCTTTTATACAATGGAAAAACTGTTGTATTTTTATTGCATTTTATGCTTCGGGCATTGACTTCTAAGGCCCTAACTATTCAATCTGTTGGAGCAACGCGCTAGGGTGAAGCCTAGGTTGCCCGGAACGTAGAAATGACCATAACATTAACACTGTTTGCTATTATTCGTTTTATACGATGGAAAAACTGTTATATTTATATTGTATTTTATGCTTCTGGCGTTCACTTCTTAGGCCCTAACAATTCGATATGGTGGAACAACACCGTAGAGTGAAGCCTAGGTTGCCCGGAACGTAGAAATGACCATTACTTTCACACTGTTTGCAATTATTCCTTTTATACAATGGAAAAGCTGTTGTATTTATATCGTATTTTATGCTTCTGGCGTTGACATCTAAGGACCTAACTATTCGATCTGGTGGAGCAGCGCCCTAGAGTGCAGCCTAGGTTGCTCGGAATGTAGAAATGACCATTACTTTCACACTGGTTGCAATCATTCGTTTTATACGATGGAAAAGCTGTTGTACTTATATTGTATTTTGTACCTCTGGCGTTGACTTCTAAGGCCGTAGCTATTAGATGTGGTGGAGCAACGCCCTAGAGTGACGCCTAGGGTGCTCGGAACGTATAAATGACAATTACCTTCACACTGGTCGCAATTATTCGTTTTATACGATGGAAAAACTGTTGCATTTATATTGTATTTTATGCTTCTGGCGTTCACTTCTTAGGCCCTAACTATTCGATCTGGTGGAGCAACGCCCTAGAGCGAAGCCTAGGTGTTTCGGAACGTAGAAATGACCATCACTTTCAAACTGGTTGCAATTAACCCTGTTATACGATGGAAAAACTGTTGTATTTTTATTGCATTTTATGCTTCGGGCGTTGACTTCTAAGGCCCTAACTATTCAATCTGTTGGAGCAACGCCCTAGGGCGAAGCCTAGGTTGCCCGGAACGTAGAAATGACCATAACTTTAACACTGGTCTCTATTATTCGTTTTATACGATGGAAAAACTGTTATATTTATATTGTATTTTATGCTTCTGGCGTTCACTTCTTAGGCCCTAACTATTCGATCTGGTGGAACAACACCGTAGAGTGAAGCCTAGGTTGCCCGGTACGTAGAAATGACCATTACTTTCACACTGTTTGCAATTATTCCTTTTATACAATGGGAAAACTGTTGTATTTTTATTGCATTTTATGCTTCGGGCATTGACTTCTAAGGCCCTAACTATTCAATCTGTTGGAGCAACGCGCTAGGGTGAAGCCTAGGTTGCCCGGAACGTAGAAATGACCATAACATTAACACTGGTTGCTATTATTCGTTTTATACGATGGAAAAACTGTTATATTTATATTGTATTTTATGCTTCTGGCGTTCACTTCTTAGGCCCTAACAATTCGATCTGGTGGAACAACACCGTAGAGTGAAGCCTAGGTTGCCCGGAACGTAGAAATGACCATTACTTTCACACTGTTTGCAATTATTCCTTTTATACAATGGAAAAGCTGTTGTATTTATATCGTATTTTATGCTTCTGGCGTTGACATCTAAGGACCTAACTATTCGATCTGGTGGAGCAGCGCCCTAGAGTGCAGCCTAGGTTGCTCGGAATGTAGAAATGACCATTACTTTCACACTGGTTGCAATCATTCGTTTTATACGATGGAAAAGCTGTTGTACTTATATTGTATTTTGTACCTCTGGCGTTGACTCCTAAGGCCGTAGCTATTAGATGTGGTGGAGCAACGCCCTAGAGTGACGCCTAGGGTGCTCGGAACGTAGAAATGACCATTACTTTCACACTGGTTGCAATTATTCGTTTTACACGATGGAAAAACTGTTGCATTTATATTGTATTTTATGCTTCTGGCGTTCACTTCTTAGGCCCTAACTATTCCATCAGGTGGAACAACGCCCTAGGGCGAAGCCTAGGTGTTTCGGAACGTAGAAATGACCATCACTTTCAAACTGGTTGCAATTAACCCTGTTATCCGATGGAAAAACTGTTGTATTTTTATTGCATTTTATGCTTCGGGCGTTGACTTCTAAGGCCCTAACTATTCAATCTGTTGGAGCAACGCACTAGGGCGAAGCCTAGGTTGCCCGGAACGTAGAAATGACCATAACTTTAACACTGGTTTCTATTATTCGTTTTATACGATGGAAAAACTGTTATATTTATATTGTACTTTATGCTTCTGGCGTTCACTTCTTAGGCCCTAACTATTCGATCTGGTGGAACAACACCGTAGAGTGAAGCCTAGGGTGCTCGGAACGTAGAAATGACCATTACTTTCACACTGGTTGCAATTATTCGTTTTATACGATGGAAAAGCTGTTGTATTTATATCGCATTTTATGCTTCTGGCGTTGACTTCTTAGGCCCTAACTATTCCATCAGGTGGAACAACGCCCTAGGGTGAAGCCTAGGTTGCCCGGCAAGTAGAAATGACCATAACTTTCATACTGGTTGCAATTATTCGTTTTATATGATGGAAAAACTGTTGTATTTATATTGTATTTTATGCTTCGGGCATTGCCTTCTAAGGCCCAAACTATTCAATCTGTTGGAGCTACGCCCCAGGGTGAAGCCTAGGTTGCCCGGAAAGTAGAAATGACCATAACTTTCATACTGGTTGCAATTATTCGTTTTATATGATGGAAAAACTGTTGTATTTATATTGTATTTTATGCTTCTGGCGTTCACTCCTTAGGCCCTAACTATTCGATCTGGTGGAACAACGGCCTAGGGTGAAGCCTAGGTAGCCCGGAACGTAGAAATGACCATAACCTTTACACTGCTAGCAATTATTCGTTTTATACAATGGAAAAACTATTCTATTTATTTTGTATTTAATGCTTCGGGCGTTGGCTTCTAAGGCCCTAACTGTTTGATCTGGTGGAGCAACGCCCTAGAGTGAAACCTAGGTTGCCCGGTACGTAGAAATGACCATCACCTGCAAACTGGTTGCAATTATTCGTTTTATACGATGGAAAAGTTGTTGTATTTATATCGTATTTTATGCATCTGGCGTTGACTTCTTAGGCCCTAACTATTCGATCTGGTGGAACAACGCCCTAGAGTGAAGCCTAGGTTGCTCGGAACGCAGGAATGACCATTACTTTCACACTGGTTGCAATTATTCCTGTTATACGATGGAAAAACTGTTGTATTTTTATTGCATTTTATGCTTCGGGCATTGACTTTTAAGGCCCTAACTATTCAATCTGTTGGAGCAACACCCTAGGGTGATGCCTAGGTTGCCCGGTACGTAGAAATGAGCGTAACTATCATGCTGGTTGCAATTATTCGTTTTATACGATGGAAAAGCTGCTGTATTTATATCGTATTTTATGCTTCTGGCGTTGACTTCTTAGGCCCTAACTATTCCATCCGGTGGAACAACGCCCTAGAGTGAAGCCTAGGTTGCCGGGAACGTAGAAATGACCATAGCATTCACACTGGTTGCTATTATTCGTCTTATACGATGGAAAAACTGTTATATTTATAATGTATTTTATGCTTCTGGCGTTGACTTCTGAGACCGTTGCTATTCGATGTGGTGGAAGAACGCCATAGAGCGAAGCCTAGGTTGCTCGGAACGTAGAAATGACCACTACTCTAACACTGTTTGCAATTATTCATTTAATACGATGGAAATGCTGTTGTATTTATATCGTATTTTATGCTTCGGGCGTTGACTTCTTAGGCCCTAACATTTCGATCTGGTGGAGCAACGCCCTACAGTGAAGCCTCGGTTGCCCGGAACGTAGATATGACCCTAACCTTCACACAGGCTGCAATTATTCGTCTTATACGATGGAAAAGCTGTTGTATTTATATCGTATTTTATGCTTCTGGCGTTGACTTCTTAGGCCCTAACTATTCGATCTGGTGGAACAACGCCCTGGGGTGAAGCCTAGGTAGCGCGGAACGTAGCAATGACCATAACTTTCACACTGGTAACAGTTATTCGTTTTATACAATGGAATAACTGTTCTATTTATTTTGTGTTTAATGCTTCGGGCGTTGACTTCTAAGGCCCTAACTGTTTGATCTGGTGGGGCAACGCCCTAGAGTGAAGCCTATGTCGCCCGGAACGTAGAAATGACAATAACTTTCACACTGGTTGCTATTATTCGTTTTAGACGATGGAAATACTGTTATATTTATATTGTATTTTATGCTTCTGGCGTTGCCTTCTTAGGCCCTAGCTATTCGATCTGGTGGAGCAACGCCCTAGAGTGAAGACTAGGTTGCCGGGGACATGGAAATGACCATTACTTTCACACTGTTTGCAAATATACATTATATACGATGGAAATGCTGTTGTACCTATATTGTGTTTTATGCTTCTGGCGTTGACTTCTTAGGCCCTAACTATTTAATCTGGTAGAGCACCGCCCTAGAGTGAAGCATAGGTTGCCCGGAACGTAGAACATACCATTACCTTCACACTGGTTGCAATTATTCCTGTTATACGATGGAAAAACTGTTGCATCTTTATTGTATTTTATGCTTCTGGCGTTGACATCTAAGGCCCTAACTGTACCATCTGGTGGAGCAACGCCCTAGAGTGAAGCGTGGGCTGCCCGGAACGTAGAAATGACCATAACTTTCACACTGGTTGCTATTATTCGTTTTATACGATGGAAAAACTGTTATATTTATATTGTATTTTATGCTTCTGGCGTTGACTTCTTAGGCCCTAACTATTCGATCTGGTGGAACAACGACCTAGAGTGAAGCCTAGGTTGCCTGGAACGTAGAAATGACCATTACTTTCACACTGTTTACAGTTATTCCTGTTATACGATGGAAAAACTTTTGCATCTTTATTGTATTTTATGCTTCTGACGTTGACTTCTAAGGCCCTTACTACTCGATCTGGTGGAGCAACGCCCTAGAGTGAAGCCTAGGTTGCCCGGAACGTAGAAGTGACCATTACATTCACACTGGCTGCAATTATTCGTCTTATACGATGGAAAAGCTGTTGCATTTATATCGTATTTTATGCTTCTGGCGTTGACTTCTTAGGCCCCAACTATTCCATCTGGTGGAACAACGCCCTTGGGTGAAGCCTAGGTAGCCCGGAACGTAGCAATGACCATAACTTTCACACTGGTAGCAGTTATTCGTTTTATACAATGGAAAAACTGTTCTATTTATTTTGTGTTTAATGCTTCGGGCGTTGACTTCTAAGGCCCTAACTGTTTGATCTGGTGGAGCAACGCCCTAGAGTGAAGCCTATGTTGCCCGGTACGTAGAAATGACCATAACTTTCACACTGGTTGCTATTATTCGTTTTAGACGATGGAAATACTGTTATATTTATATTGTATTTTATGCTGCTGGCGTTGCCTTCTTAGGCCCTAACTATTCGATCTTGTGGAACAACGCCCTAGGGTGAAGCCTAGGTTGCCTGGAACATGGAAATGACCATTACTTTCACACTGTTTGCAAATATACATTATATACGATGGAAAAGCTGTTGTATTTATATTGTGTTTTATGCTTCTGGCGTTGACTTCCTAGGCCCTAACAATTTAATCTGGTAGACCACCGCCCTAGAGTGAAGCATAGGTTGCCGGGAACGTAGAACATACCATTACCTTCACACTGGTTGCAATTATTCCTGCTTTGCAATGGAAAAACTGTTGCATCTATATTGTACTTTATGCTTCTGGCGTTGACTTCTAAGGCCCTAACTATTCCATCTGGTGGAGCAACGCCCTAGAGAGAAGTCTAGGTTGCCCGGAACGTAGAAGTGACCATAAATTTCACACTGGTTGCTATTATTCGTTTTATACGATAGAAAAACTGTTATATTTATATTGTATTTTATGCTTCTGTCGTTGACTTCTTAGGCCCTAACTGTCCGATCTGGTGGAACAACGCCCTAGGGTGAAGCCTAGGTTGCCCGGAAAGTACAAATGACCATAACTTTCGCACTGGTTGCAATTATTCGTTTTATAAGATGGAAAAGCTGTGGCATCTTTATTGTATTTTATTCATCTGGTGTTGACTTCTAAGGCCCTAACTATTCGATCTGGTGGAACAACGACCTAGAGTGAAGCCTAGGTTGCCTGAAACGTAGAAATGACCATTACTTTCACACTGTTCACAGTTATTCCTGCTATACGATGGAAAAACCTTCGCATCTTTATTGTATTTTAAGCTTCTGGCGTTGACTTCTGTGGCCCTAGCTATTTGATTTGGTGGAGCAACGCCCGAGAGTGGAGCCTAGGAAGCCCGGTACGTAGAAATGACCATTACTTTCACACTGTTTGCAGGTATACATTATATACGATGGAAAATCTGTTGTATTTATGTTGTATTTTATGCTTCCGGCGTTGACTTCTTAGGCCCTAACTATTCCATCTAGTGGAACAACGCCCTCGGGTGATGCCTAGGTTGCGCGGATCGTAGCATTGACCATAACCTTCACACTGGTAGCATTATTCGTTTCATACAATGGAAGAACTGTTGTATTTATTTTCTATTTAATGCTTCGGGCGTTGTCTTCTAAGACCCTAACTGTTTGATATGGTGGAGCAACGCCCTAGAGTGCAGCCTATGTTGCCCGGAACGTAGAAGTGACCATAACTTTCACACTGGTTGCTATTATTCGTTTTAAACGATGGAAAGACTGTTATATTTATATTGTATTTTATGCTTCTGGCGTTGCCTTCTAAGGCCCTAGCTATTGGATCTTGTGGACCAACGCCCTAGAGTGAAGCCTAGGTTGCCTGGAACGTAGAAATGACCATCACTTTCACACGGGTTGCAATTATTCCTGTTATAGTATGGAAAGACTGTTGCATTTTTATTGTATTTTATGCTTCAGGCGTTGACTTCTGAGGCCATAGCTATTCGATGTGGTGGAAGAACGCCATAGAGTGAAGCCTAGGTTGCCCGGAACGTAGAAATGACCATAAGTTTCATAATGGTTGCAATTATTCCTGTTATAGGATGGAAAGACTGTTGTATTTTTATTGCATTTTATGCTTCTGGCGTTCACTTCTTAGGCCCTAACTATTCGATCTGGTGGAACAGCGGCCTAGGGTGAAGCCTAGGTTGCCCGGAACGTAGAAATGACCATTACATTCACACTGCTTGCAATTATTCGTCTTATACGATGGAAAAGCTGTTGAATTTATATCGTATTTTATTCTTCTGGCGTGGTCTTCTTAGGCCCTAACTATTCCATCTGGTGGAACAACGCCCTAGGGTGAAGCCTAGGTTGCCCGGAACGTAGAAATGACCATAACTTCCACACTGGTAGCAATTATTCGTTTTATACGATGGAAAAGGTGTTTTATTTATTTTGTATTTTATGCTTCGGGCGTTCACTTCTAAGGCCCTAACTATTCGATCTGGTGGAGCAATGCCCTAGAGTGAAGTCTAGGTTGCCCGGAACGTAGAAGTGACCATAACTCTCACACTGGTTGCTATCATTCGTTTTATACAATGGAAAAACTGTTCTATTTATTTTGTGTTTAATGCTTCGGGCGTTGACTTCTAAGGCCCTAACTGTTTGATCTGGTGGAGCAACGCCCTAGAGTGAAGCCTATGTTGCCCGGAACGTAGAAATGACCATAACTTGCACACTGGTTGCTATTATACGTTTTAGACGATGGAAATACTGTTATATTTATATTGTATTTTATTCTTCTGTCGTTGACTTCTTAGGCCCTAACTATTCGATCTGGTGGAACAGCGCCCTAGAGTGAAGACTAGGTTGCCCGGAACATGGAAATGACCATTACTTTCACACTGTTTGCAAATATACATTATATACGATGGAAAAGCTGTTGTATTTATATTGTGTTTTGTGCTTCTGGCGTTGACTTCCTAGGCCCTAACAATTTAATCTGGTAGACCACCGCCCTAGAGTGAAGCATAGGTTGCCGGGAACGTAGCACATACCATTACCTTCACACTGGTTGCAATTATTCCTGCTTTACAATGGAAAAACTGTTGCATCTATATTGTACTTTATGCTTCTGGCGTTGACTTCTAAGGCCCTAACTATTCCATCTGGTGGAGCAACGCCCTAGAGAGAAGTCTAGGTTGCCCGGAACGTAGAAGTGACCATAAATTTCACACTGGTTGCTATTATTCGTTTTATACGATAGAAAAACTGTTATATTTATATTGTATTTTATGCTTCTGTCGTTGACTTCTTAGGCCCTAACTGTTCGATCTGGTGGAACAACGCCCTAGGGTGAAGCCTAGGTTGCCCGGAAAGTAGAAATGACCATAACTTTCGCACTGGTTGCAATTATTCGTTTTATACGATGGAAAAGCTGTGGCATCTTTATTGTATTTTATTCATCTGGTGTTGACTTCTAAGGCCCTAACTATTCGATCTGGTGGAACAACGACCTAGAGTGAAGCCTAGGTTGCCTGGAACGTAGAAATGAGCATTACTTTCACACTGTTTACAGTTATTCCTGCTATACGATGGAAAAACTTTTCGCATCTTTATTGTATTTTAAGCTTCTGGCGTTGACTTCTATGGCCCTAGCTATTTGATTTGGTGGAGCAACGCCCGAGAGTGGAGCCTAGGAAGCCCGGTACGTAGAAATGACCATCACTTTCACACTGTTTGCAGGTATACATTATATACGATGGAAAATCTGTTGTATTTATGTTGTATTTTATGCTTCTGGCGTTGACTTCTTAGGCCCTAACTATTTGATCTGGTGGAGCACCGCCCTAGAGTGAAGCCTAGCTTGCCCGGAACGTAGAAAAGATCATTACCTTCACACTGGTTACAATTACTCCTGTTTTACGATGAAAAAACTGTTGTATCTTTATTGTATTTTATGCATCTGGCGTTGACTTCTTAGGCCCTAACTATTCCACCTGGTGGAACAACGCACTACAGTGAAGAGTAGGAGGCCCGGAACATGGAAATGACCATTACTTTCACACTGTTTGCAGTTATTCCTGTTATACGATGGAAAAACTTTTGCATCTTTATTGTATTTTATGCTTCTGGCGTTGAATTCTAAGGTCCTAGCTATTCGATTTGGTCGTGCAACGCCAGGAGTGTGGAGCCTAGGTTGCACGGTACGTAGAAATGGCCATTACTTTTACACTGTTTACAGTTATTCCTGTTATACGATGGAAAAACTTTTGCATCTTTATTGTATTTTATGCTTCTGGCGTTGACTTCTAAGGCCCTAACTATTCGGTCTGGTGGGGCAACGCTCTCGAGTGAAGCCTAGGTTGCCCGGAACGTAGAAATGACCATTACATTCACTCTGGTTGCAATTATTCGTCTTATACGGTGGAAAAGCTGTTGTATTTATATCGTATTTTATGCTTCTGGCGTTGACTTCTTAGGCCCTAACTATTCCATCTGGTGGAACAACGCCCTGGGGTGAAGCCTAGGTAGCGCGGAACGTAGCAATGACCATAACTTTCACACTGGTAACAGTTATTCGTTTTATACAATGGAATAACTGTTCTATTTATTTTGTGTTTAATGCTTCGGGCGTTGACTTCTAAGGCCCTAACTGTTTGATCTGGTGGGGCAACGCCCTAGAGTGAAGCCTATGTCGCCCGGAACGTAGAAATGACAATAACTTTCACACTGGTTGCTATTATTCGTTTTAGACGATGGAAATACAGTTATATTTATATTGTATTTTATGCGTCTGGCGTTGCCTTCTTAGGCCCTAGCTATTCGATCTGGTGGAGCAACGCCCTACAGTGAAACCTAGGTTACCCGGAACGTAGAAAGGACCAGTACTTTCACACTGTTTGCAGTTATTCCTGTTATACGATGGAAAAACTTTTGTAATTATATTGTATTTTATTCTTCTGGCGTTGACATCTAAGGCCCTAACTGTACCATCTGGTGGAGCAACGCCCTAGAGTGAAGCGTGGGCTGCCCGGAACGTAGAAATGACCATAACTTTCACACTGGTTGCTATTATTCGTTTTATACGATGGAAAGACTGTTATATTTATATTGTATTTTATGCTTCTGGCGTTGACTTCTTAGGCCCTAAATATTCGATCTGGTGGAACAACGACCTAGAGTGAAGCCTAGGTTGCCTGGAACGTAGAAATGACCATTACTTTCACACTGTTTACAGTTATTCCTGTTATACGATGGAAAAACTTTTGCATCTTTATTGTATTTTATGCTTCTGACGTTGACTTCTAAGGCCCTTACTACTCGATCTGGTGGAGCAACGCCCTAGAGTGAAGCCTAGGTTGCCCGGAACGTTGAAGTGACCATTACATTCACACTGGCTGCAATTATTCGTCTTATACGATGGAAAAGCTGTTGCATTTATATCGTATTTTATGCTTCTGGCGTTGACTTCTTAGGCCCCAACTATTCCATCTGGTGGAACAACGCCCTTGGGTGAAGCCTAGGTAGCCCGGAACGTAGCAATGACCATAACTTTCACACTGGTAGCAGTTATTCGTTTTATACAATGGAAAAACTGTTCTATTTATTTTGTGTTTAATGCTTCGGGCGTTGACTTCTAAGGCCCTAACTGTTTGATCTGGTGGAGCAACGCCCTAGAGTGAAGCCTATGTTGCCCGGTACGTAGAAATGACCATAACTTTCACACTGGTTGCTATTATTCGTTTTAGACGATGGAAATACTGTTATATTTATATTGTATTTTATGCTGCTGGCGTTGCCTTCTTAGGCCCTAACTATTCGATCTTGTGGAACAACGCCCTAGGGTGAAGCCTAGGTTGCCTGGAACGTAGAAATGACCTTCACTTTCACACGGGTTGCAATTATTCCTGTTATTGGATGGAAAGACTGTTGTATTTTTATTGTATTTTATACTTCAGGCGTTCACTTCTAAGGCCGTAGCTATTAGGTGCGGTGAAGCAACGCCCTATAGTGGAGACTAGGTTGCCCGGAACATGGAAATGACCATTACTTTCACACTGTTTGCAAATATACATTATATACGATGGAAAAGCTGTTGTATTTATATTGTGTTTTATGCTTCTGGCGTTGACATCCTAGGCCCTAGCTATTTAATCTGGTAGACCACCGCCCTAGAGTGAAGCATAGGTTGCCCGGAACGTAGAAATGACCAGTACATTCACACTGGTTGCAATTATTCGTCTTATACGATGGAAAAGCTGTTGTATTTATATCGTATTTTATGCTTCTGACGTTGACTTCTTAGGCCCTAACTGTTCGATCTGGTGGAACAACGCCCTAGGGTGAAGCCTAGGTTGCCCGGAAAGTATAAATGACCATAACTTTCACACTGGTTGCAATTATTCGTTTTATACGATGGTAAAGCTGTGGCATCTTTATTGTATTTTATTCATCTGGGGTTGACTTCTAAGGCCATAGCTATTAGGTGTGGTGGAGCAACGCCCTAGAGGGACGGCTAGGTTGTCCGGAACGTAGAAATGACCATTACTTTCACAATGTTTGCAATTATACATTTTATACGATGTAAAAACTTTTTTACTTATATTGTATTTTATTCTTCTGGCGTTGACTTCTTAGGCCCTAACTATTAGATCTGGTGGAACAACGCGCTAGAGTGAAGACTAGCTTGCCCGGAACATGGAAGTGACCATTACTTTCACACTGTTTGCAAATAAACATTATATACGATGGAAAAGCTGTTGTATTTATATTGTGTTTTATGCTTCTGGCGTTGACTTCTTATGCCCTAACTATTCGATCTGGTGGAACAACGACCTAGAGTGAAACCTAGGTTGCCTGGAACGTAGAAATGACCATTACTTTCACACTGTTTACAGTTATTCCTGTTATACGATGGAAAAGCTTTTGCATCTTTATTGTATTTTATGCTTCTGACGTTGACTTCTAAGGCCCTAACTATTAGATCTGGTGGAACAACGCGCTAGAGTGAAGACTAGCTTGCCCGGAACATGGAAATGACCATTACTTTCACACTGTTTGCAAATAAACATTATATACGATGGAAAAGCTGTTGTATTTATATTGTGTTTTATGCTTCTGGCGTTGACTGCTAAGGCCCTAACTATTCCATCTGGTGGAGCAACGCCCTAGAGTGAAGCCTAGGCTGCCCGGAACGTAGAAATGACCATAACTTTCACACTGGTTGCTATTATTCGTTTTGGACGATGGAAAAACTGTTATATCTATATTGTATTTTATGCTTCTGGCGTTGACTGCTAAGGCCCTAACTATTCCAACTAGTGGAGCAACGCCCTAGAGTGAAGCCTAGGTTGCCCGGAACGTAGAAATGACCATAACTTTCACACTGGTTGCAATTATTCGTTTTATACGATTGAAAAACTGTTGCATCATTATCGTATTTTATGCTTCTGGCGTTGACTTCTTAGGCCGTAACTATTCGATCTGGTGGAGCAACGCCCTGGAGTGAAACCTAGGTTGCCCGGTACGCCGAAATGACCACTACTATCACACTGGTTGCAAATTATTCCTGCTATACGATGGAAAAACTGTTGCATCTTTATTGTATCTTATGCTTCTGGCGTTGACTTCTAAGGCCCTAACTATTCGATCAGGTGGAGTAACGCCCTAGAGTGAAGCCTAGGTTGCTCGGAATGTAGAAATGACCATAACTTTCACACTGTTTGCAATTATTCCTTTTATACGATGGAAAAGCTGTTGTATTTATATCGTATTTTATGCTTCTGGCGTTGACTTCTTAGGACATACCTATACGATCTGGTGGAGCAACGCCCTGGAGTGAAGCCCAGGTTGCCCGGTACGTAGAAATGACCATAAGTTTCATACTGGTTGCAATTATTCGTTTTATACGATGGAAAAACTGTTGTATTTATATTGTATTTTATGCTTCTGGCGTTCACTTCTTAGGCCCTAACTATTCGATCTGGTGGTGCAACGCCCTAGGGTGAAGCCTAGGTTGCCCGGAACGTAGAAATGACCATTACTTTCACACTGGTAGCAATTATTCGTTTTATACGATGGAAAAACTGTTGTATTTATTTTGCATTTTATGCTTCCGGCATTGACTTCTTAGGCCCTAACTATTCGATCTGGTGGAGCATCGCCCTAGAGAGAAGCCTAGGTTACCGGGAACGTAGAAATGACCAGTACTTTCATACTGTTTGCAGTTATTCCTGTTATACGATGGAAAAACTGTTACATCTTTATTGTATTTTATGCTTCTGGCGTTGACTTCTAAGGCCCTAACTATTCGACCAGGTGGAGCAACGCCCTAGAGTGAAGCCTAGCTTGCTCGGAATGTAGAAATGACCATAACTTTCACACTGGTTGCAACTATTCATTTTATACGATGGAAAAACTGTTGTACTTATATTGTGTTTTATTCTTATGGCGTTGAATTCTAAGTCCCTAGCTACTCGATCCGGTGGAGCAACGCCCTAGAGTGACGCCTAGGTTGCTCGGAACGTAGAAATGACCATTACTTTCACACTGGTTGCAATTATTCCTGTTATACGATGGAAAAACTGTTGTATTTTAATTGTATTTTATGCTTTTAGCGATGAATTATAAGTCCCTAGCTATTCGATCTGGTGGAGCAACGCCCTAGAGTGAACCCTAGGTTGCTCGGAATGTAGAAATGACCATAACTTTCATACTGGTTGCAATTATTCGTTTTATATAATGGAAAAACTGTTGTATTTATATTGAATTTTATGCTTCGGGCATTGACTTCTAAGGCCCTAACTATTCAATCTGTTGGATCAACGCCCTGGGGTGAAGCCTAGGTTGCCCGGAAAGGAGAAATGACCGTTACTTTCATACTGGTTGCAATTATTCGTTTTATATGATGGAAAAACTGTTGTATTTATATTGTATTTTATGCTTCTGGCGTTCACTTCTTAAACCCTAACTATTCGATCTGGTGGAACAACGCCCTAGGGCGAAGCCTAACTTGCTCGGAAAGTAGAAATGACCATAAGTTTCATACTGGTTGCAATTATTCGTTTTATACGATGGAAAAACTGTTGTATTTATATTGTATTTTATGCTTCTGGCGTTGACTTCTAAGGCCCTAGCTATTCGTTCTAGTGGAGCAACGCCCTAGAGTGAAGCCTAGGTTGCCCGGAAAGGAGAAATGACCATCACCTTCAAACTGGTTGCAATTAATCTTCTTATACGATGGAAAAACTGTTGTATTTTTATTGCATTTTATGCTTCCGGCGTTCACTTCTTAGGCCCTAACTATTCGATCTGGTGGAACAACAGCCTAGGGTGAAGCCTAGCTTGCCCGGAACGTAGAAATGACCATAACTTTCACACTGGTTGCAATTATTCGTTTTATACGTTGGAAACGCTGTTGTATTTATATCGTATTTTATGCTTCTGGCGTTTACTTCTAAGGACCTAACTATTCGAACTGCTGGAGCAACGCCCTAGAGTGAATCCTAGGTTGCTCGGAATGTAGAAATGACCATAACTTTCACACTTGTTGCAATTATTCGTTTTATACGATGGAAACGCTGTTGTATTTATATCGTATTTTATGCTTCTGGCGTTTACTTCTAATGACCTAACTATTCGATCTGGTGGAGCAACGCCCTAGAGTGAATCCTAGGTTGCTCGGAATGTAGAAATGACCATAACTTTCATACTGGTTGCAATTATTCGTTTTACACGATGGAAACGCTGTTGTATTTATATTGTACTTTATGCCTCTGGCGTTGACTTCTAAGGCCGTAGCTATTAGATGTGGTGGAGCAACGCCCTAGAGTGACGCCTAGGGTGCTCGGAACGTAGAAATGACCATTACTTTCACACTGGTTGCAATTATTCGTTTTATACGATGGAAAGGCTGTTGTATTTATATCGTATTTTATGCTTCTGGCGTTTACTTCTAAGGACCTACCTATTCGATCTGGTGGAGCAACGCCCTAGGGTGAAGCCTAGGTTGCCTGGAACGTAGAACTGACCATCACTTTCACACGGGTTGCAATTATTCCTGTTATAGGATGGAAAGACTGTTGTATTTTTATTGTATTTTATACTTCAGGCGGTGACTTCTGAGGACGTAGCTATTCGATGTGGTGGAAGAACGCCATAGAGTGAGGCCTAGGTTGCACGGAACGAAGAAATGACCATAAGTTGCATACTGATTGCAATTATTCGTTTTATACGATGGAAAAACTGTTGTATTTATATTGTATTTTATGCTTCTGGCGTTCACTTCTTAGGTCCTAACTATTCGATCTGGTGGAACAACGCCCTAGGGTGAAGCCTAGGTTGCCCGGAACGTAGAAATGACCATAACTTTTACACTGGTAGCAATTATTCGTTTTATACAATGGAAAAACTGTTCTATTTATTTTGTATTTTATTCTTCGGGCGTTGACTTCTAAGGCCCTAACTGTTTGATCTGGTGGAGCAACGCCCTAGAGTGAAGCCTAGGTTGCCCGGAACGTAGAAATGACCATAACTTTCACACTGGTTGCTATTATTCGTTTTATACGATGGAAAAACTGTTATATTTATATTGTACTTTATTCTTCTGGCGTTGACTTCTTAGGCCCTATCTATTCGATCGGGTCGAACAACGCCGTAGAGTGAAGCCTAGGTTGCCCGGAACGTAGAAATGACCATAACTTTCACACTGGTCGCAATTATTCGTTTTATACGATGGAAAAGCTGTTGTATTTATATTGTATTTTATGCCTCTGGCGATGACTTCTACGGCCGTAGCTATTAGATGTGGTGGAGCAACGCCCTATGGTGAGGCCTAGGTTGTTCGGAAAGTAGAAATGACCATAAGTTTCATACTGGTAGCAATTATTCGTTTTATACAATGGAAAAACCGTTCTATTTATTTTGTGTTTTATGCTTCGGGCGTTGACTTCTATGGCCCTAACTGTATGATCTGGTGGAGCAACGCCCCAGAGTGAAGCCTAGGTTGCCCGGAACTTAGAAATGACCATCACCTTCAAACTGGTTGCATTTATACGTTTTATACGATGGAAAAGTTGTTGTATTTATATCGTATTTTATGCTACTGGCGTTGACTTCTTAGGCCCTAACTATTCGATCTGGTGGAACAACGCCCTAGAGTGAAGCTTAGGTTGCCTGGAACGCAGAAATGACCATCACCTTCACACGGGTTGCAATTATTCCTGTTATAGGATGGAAAGATTGTTGTATTTTTATTGTATTTTAGACTTCAGGTGTTGACTTCTGAGGCCGTAGCTATTCGATGTGGTGGAAGGACGCCATAGAGTGAAGCCTAGGTTGCCCGGAACGTAGAAATGACCATAACTTTTACACTGGTAGCATTTATTCGTTTTACACAATGGAAAAACTCTTCTATTTATCTTGTATTTTATGCTTCGGGCGTTGACTTCTGAGGCCCTAACTGTTTGATCTGGTGGAGCAACGCCCTAGAGTGAAGTCTAGGTTGCCCGGAAAGTAGAAATGACCATAACTTTCACACTGGTAGCAATTATTCGTTTTATACAATGGAAAAACTGTTCTATTTATTTTGTATTTAATGCCTCGGGCGTTGGCTCCTAAGGCCCTAACTGTTTGATCTGGTGGAGTAACGCCCTAGAGTGAAGCCTAGGTTGCCCCGAAAGGAGAAATGACCATCACTTTCAAACTGGTTGCAATTAATCCTGTTATACGATGGAAAAACTGTTGTATTTTTATTGCATTTTATGGTTCTGGCGTTCACTTCTTAGGCCCTAACTATTCGATCTGGCGGAACAACGGCCTAGGGTGAAGCCCAGGTTGGCCGGAACGTAGAAATGACCATTACTTCCACACTGGTAGCAATTATTCGTTTTATACGATGGAAAAGGTGTTTTATTTATTTTGTATTTTATGCTTCGGGCGTTCACTTCTAAGGCCCTAACTATTCGATCTGGTGGAGCAATGCCCTAGAGTGAAGTCTAGGTTGCCCGGAACGTAGAAGTGACCATAACTCTCACACTGGTTGCTATCATTCGTTTTATACAATGGAAAAACTGTTCTATTTATTTTGTGTTTAATGCTTCGGGCGTTGACTTCTAAGGCCCTAACTGTTTGATCTGGTGGAGCAACGCCCTAGAGTGAAGCCTATGTTGCCCGGAACGTAGAAATGACCATAACTTGCACACTGGTTGCTATTATACGTTTTAGACGATGGAAATACTGTTATATTTATATTGTATTTTATTCTTCTGTCGTTGACTTCTTAGGCCCTAACTATTCGATCTGGTGGAACAGCGCCCTAGAGTGAAGACTAGGTTGCCCGGAACATGGAAATGACCATTACTTTCACACTGTTTGCAAATATACATTATATACGATGGAAAAGCTGTTGTATTTATATTGTGTTTTGTGCTTCTGGCGTTGACTTCCTAGGCCCTAACAATTTAATCTGGTAGACCACCGCCCTAGAGTGAAGCATAGGTTGCCGGGAACGTAGCACATACCATTACCTTCACACTGGTTGCAATTATTCCTGCTTTACAATGGAAAAACTGTTGCATCTATATTGTACTTTATGCTTCTGGCGTTGACTTCTAAGGCCCTAACTATTCCATCTGGTGGAGCAACGCCCTAGAGAGAAGTCTAGGTTGCCCGGAACGTAGAAGTGACCATAAATTTCACACTGGTTGCTATTATTCGTTTTATACGATAGAAAAACTGTTATATTTATATTGTATTTTATGCTTCTGTCGTTGACTTCTTAGGCCCTAACTGTTCGATCTGGTGGAACAACGCCCTAGGGTGAAGCCTAGGTTGCCCGGAAAGTAGAAATGACCATAACTTTCGCACTGGTTGCAATTATTCGTTTTATACGATGGAAAAGCTGTGGCATCTTTATTGTATTTTATTCATCTGGTGTTGACTTCTAAGGCCCTAACTATTCGATCTGGTGGAACAACGACCTAGAGTGAAGCCTAGGTTGCCTGGAACGTAGAAATGAGCATTACTTTCACACTGTTTACAGTTATTCCTGCTATACGATGGAAAAACTTTTCGCATCTTTATTGTATTTTAAGCTTCTGGCGTTGACTTCTATGGCCCTAGCTATTTGATTTGGTGGAGCAACGCCCGAGAGTGGAGCCTAGGAAGCCCGGTACGTAGAAATGACCATCACTTTCACACTGTTTGCAGGTATACATTATATACGATGGAAAATCTGTTGTATTTATGTTGTATTTTATGCTTCTGGCGTTGACTTCTTAGGCCCTAACTATTTGATCTGGTGGAGCACCGCCCTAGAGTGAAGCCTAGCTTGCCCGGAACGTAGAAAAGATCATTACCTTCACACTGGTTACAATTACTCCTGTTTTACGATGAAAAAACTGTTGTATCTTTATTGTATTTTATGCATCTGGCGTTGACTTCTTAGGCCCTAACTATTCCACCTGGTGGAACAACGCACTACAGTGAAGAGTAGGAGGCCCGGAACATGGAAATGACCATTACTTTCACACTGTTTGCAGTTATTCCTGTTATACGATGGAAAAACTTTTGCATCTTTATTGTATTTTATGCTTCTGGCGTTGAATTCTAAGGTCCTAGCTATTCGATTTGGTCGTGCAACGCCAGGAGTGTGGAGCCTAGGTTGCACGGTACGTAGAAATGGCCATTACTTTTACACTGTTTACAGTTATTCCTGTTATACGATGGAAAAACTTTTGCATCTTTATTGTATTTTATGCTTCTGGCGTTGACTTCTAAGGCCCTAACTATTCGGTCTGGTGGGGCAACGCTCTAGAGTGAAGCCTAGGTTGCCCGGAACGTAGAAATGACCATTACATTCACTCTGGTTGCAATTATTCGTCTTATACGGTGGAAAAGCTGTTGTATTTATATCGTATTTTATGCTTCTGGCGTTGACTTCTTAGGCCCTAACTATTCCATCTGGTGGAACAACGCCCTGGGGTGAAGCCTAGGTAGCGCGGAACGTAGCAATGACCATAACTTTCACACTGGTAACAGTTATTCGTTTTATACAATGGAATAACTGTTCTATTTATTTTGTGTTTAATGCTTCGGGCGTTGACTTCTAAGGCCCTAACTGTTTGATCTGGTGGGGCAACGCCCTAGAGTGAAGCCTATGTCGCCCGGAACGTAGAAATGACAATAACTTTCACACTGGTTGCTATTATTCGTTTTAGACGATGGAAATACAGTTATATTTATATTGTATTTTATGCGTCTGGCGTTGCCTTCTTAGGCCCTAGCTATTCGATCTGGTGGAGCAACGCCCTACAGTGAAACCTAGGTTACCCGGAACGTAGAAAGGACCAGTACTTTCACACTGTTTGCAGTTATTCCTGTTATACGATGGAAAAACTTTTGTAATTATATTGTATTTTATTCTTCTGGCGTTGACATCTAAGGCCCTAACTGTACCATCTGGTGGAGCAACGCCCTAGAGTGAAGCGTGGGCTGCCCGGAACGTAGAAATGACCATAACTTTCACACTGGTTGCTATTATTCGTTTTATACGATGGAAAGACTGTTATATTTATATTGTATTTTATGCTTCTGGCGTTGACTTCTTAGGCCCTAAATATTCGATCTGGTGGAACAACGACCTAGAGTGAAGCCTAGGTTGCCTGGAACGTAGAAATGACCATTACTTTCACACTGTTTACAGTTATTCCTGTTATACGATGGAAAAACTTTTGCATCTTTATTGTATTTTATGCTTCTGACGTTGACTTCTAAGGCCCTTACTACTCGATCTGGTGGAGCAACGCCCTAGAGTGAAGCCTAGGTTGCCCGGAACGTTGAAGTGACCATTACATTCACACTGGCTGCAATTATTCGTCTTATACGATGGAAAAGCTGTTGCATTTATATCGTATTTTATGCTTCTGGCGTTGACTTCTTAGGCCCCAACTATTCCATCTGGTGGAACAACGCCCTTGGGTGAAGCCTAGGTAGCCCGGAACGTAGCAATGACCATAACTTTCACACTGGTAGCAGTTATTCGTTTTATACAATGGAAAAACTGTTCTATTTATTTTGTGTTTAATGCTTCGGGCGTTGACTTCTAAGGCCCTAACTGTTTGATCTGGTGGAGCAACGCCCTAGAGTGAAGCCTATGTTGCCCGGTACGTAGAAATGACCATAACTTTCACACTGGTTGCTATTATTCGTTTTAGACGATGGAAATACTGTTATATTTATATTGTATTTTATGCTGCTGGCGTTGCCTTCTTAGGCCCTAACTATTCGATCTTGTGGAACAACGCCCTAGGGTGAAGCCTAGGTTGCCTGGAACGTAGAAATGACCTTCACTTTCACACGGGTTGCAATTATTCCTGTTATTGGATGGAAAGACTGTTGTATTTTTATTGTATTTTATACTTCAGGCGTTCACTTCTAAGGCCGTAGCTATTAGGTGCGGTGAAGCAACGCCCTATAGTGGAGACTAGGTTGCCCGGAACATGGAAATGACCATTACTTTCACACTGTTTGCAAATATACATTATATACGATGGAAAAGCTGTTGTATTTATATTGTGTTTTATGCTTCTGGCGTTGACATCCTAGGCCCTAGCTATTTAATCTGGTAGACCACCGCCCTAGAGTGAAGCATAGGTTGCCCGGAACGTAGAAATGACCAGTACATTCACACTGGTTGCAATTATTCGTCTTATACGATGGAAAAGCTGTTGTATTTATATCGTATTTTATGCTTCTGACGTTGACTTCTTAGGCCCTAACTGTTCGATCTGGTGGAACAACGCCCTAGGGTGAAGCCTAGGTTGCCCGGAAAGTATAAATGACCATAACTTTCACACTGGTTGCAATTATTCGTTTTATACGATGGTAAAGCTGTGGCATCTTTATTGTATTTTATTCATCTGGGGTTGACTTCTAAGGCCATAGCTATTAGGTGTGGTGGAGCAACGCCCTAGAGGGACGGCTAGGTTGTCCGGAACGTAGAAATGACCATTACTTTCACAATGTTTGCAATTATACATTTTATACGATGTAAAAACTTTTTTACTTATATTGTATTTTATTCTTCTGGCGTTGACTTCTTAGGCCCTAACTATTAGATCTGGTGGAACAACGCGCTAGAGTGAAGACTAGCTTGCCCGGAACATGGAAGTGACCATTACTTTCACACTGTTTGCAAATAAACATTATATACGATGGAAAAGCTGTTGTATTTATATTGTGTTTTATGCTTCTGGCGTTGACTTCTTATGCCCTAACTATTCGATCTGGTGGAACAACGACCTAGAGTGAAACCTAGGTTGCCTGGAACGTAGAAATGACCATTACTTTCACACTGTTTACAGTTATTCCTGTTATACGATGGAAAAGCTTTTGCATCTTTATTGTATTTTATGCTTCTGACGTTGACTTCTAAGGCCCTAACTATTAGATCTGGTGGAACAACGCGCTAGAGTGAAGACTAGCTTGCCCGGAACATGGAAATGACCATTACTTTCACACTGTTTGCAAATAAACATTATATACGATGGAAAAGCTGTTGTATTTATATTGTGTTTTATGCTTCTGGCGTTGACTGCTAAGGCCCTAACTATTCCATCTGGTGGAGCAACGCCCTAGAGTGAAGCCTAGGCTGCCCGGAACGTAGAAATGACCATAACTTTCACACTGGTTGCTATTATTCGTTTTGGACGATGGAAAAACTGTTATATCTATATTGTATTTTATGCTTCTGGCGTTGACTGCTAAGGCCCTAACTATTCCAACTAGTGGAGCAACGCCCTAGAGTGAAGCCTAGGTTGCCCGGAACGTAGAAATGACCATAACTTTCACACTGGTTGCAATTATTCGTTTTATACGATTGAAAAACTGTTGCATCATTATCGTATTTTATGCTTCTGGCGTTGACTTCTTAGGCCGTAACTATTCGATCTGGTGGAGCAACGCCCTGGAGTGAAACCTAGGTTGCCCGGTACGCCGAAATGACCACTACTATCACACTGGTTGCAAATTATTCCTGCTATACGATGGAAAAACTGTTGCATCTTTATTGTATCTTATGCTTCTGGCGTTGACTTCTAAGGCCCTAACTATTCGATCAGGTGGAGTAACGCCCTAGAGTGAAGCCTAGGTTGCTCGGAATGTAGAAATGACCATAACTTTCACACTGTTTGCAATTATTCCTTTTATACGATGGAAAAGCTGTTGTATTTATATCGTATTTTATGCTTCTGGCGTTGACTTCTTAGGACATACCTATACGATCTGGTGGAGCAACGCCCTGGAGTGAAGCCCAGGTTGCCCGGTACGTAGAAATGACCATAAGTTTCATACTGGTTGCAATTATTCGTTTTATACGATGGAAAAACTGTTGTATTTATATTGTATTTTATGCTTCTGGCGTTCACTTCTTAGGCCCTAACTATTCGATCTGGTGGTGCAACGCCCTAGGGTGAAGCCTAGGTTGCCCGGAACGTAGAAATGACCATTACTTTCACACTGGTAGCAATTATTCGTTTTATACGATGGAAAAACTGTTGTATTTATTTTGCATTTTATGCTTCCGGCATTGACTTCTTAGGCCCTAACTATTCGATCTGGTGGAGCATCGCCCTAGAGAGAAGCCTAGGTTACCGGGAACGTAGAAATGACCAGTACTTTCATACTGTTTGCAGTTATTCCTGTTATACGATGGAAAAACTGTTGCATCTTTATTGTATTTTATGCTTCTGGCGTTGACTTCTAAGGCCCTAACTATTCGACCAGGTGGAGCAACGCCCTAGAGTGAAGCCTAGCTTGCTCGGAATGTAGAAATGACCATAACTTTCACACTGGTTGCAACTATTCATTTTATACGATGGAAAAACTGTTGTACTTATATTGTGTTTTATTCTTATGGCGTTGAATTCTAAGTCCCTAGCTACTCGATCCGGTGGAGCAACGCCCTAGAGTGACGCCTAGGTTGCTCGGAACGTAGAAATGACCATTACTTTCACACTGGTTGCAATTATTCCTGTTATACGATGGAAAAACTGTTGTATTTTAATTGTATTTTATGCTTTTAGCGATGAATTATAAGTCCCTAGCTATTCGATCTGGTGGAGCAACGCCCTAGAGTGAACCCTAGGTTGCTCGGAATGTAGAAATGACCATAACTTTCATACTGGTTGCAATTATTCGTTTTATATAATGGAAAAACTGTTGTATTTATATTGAATTTTATGCTTCGGGCATTGACTTCTAAGGCCCTAACTATTCAATCTGTTGGATCAACGCCCTGGGGTGAAGCCTAGGTTGCCCGGAAAGGAGAAATGACCGTTACTTTCATACTGGTTGCAATTATTCGTTTTATATGATGGAAAAACTGTTGTATTTATATTGTATTTTATGCTTCTGGCGTTCACTTCTTAAACCCTAACTATTCGATCTGGTGGAACAACGCCCTAGGGCGAAGCCTAACTTGCTCGGAAAGTAGAAATGACCATAAGTTTCATACTGGTTGCAATTATTCGTTTTATACGATGGAAAAACTGTTGTATTTATATTGTATTTTATGCTTCTGGCGTTGACTTCTAAGGCCCTAGCTATTCGTTCTAGTGGAGCAACGCCCTAGAGTGAAGCCTAGGTTGCCCGGAAAGGAGAAATGACCATCACCTTCAAACTGGTTGCAATTAATCTTCTTATACGATGGAAAAACTGTTGTATTTTTATTGCATTTTATGCTTCCGGCGTTCACTTCTTAGGCCCTAACTATTCGATCTGGTGGAACAACAGCCTAGGGTGAAGCCTAGCTTGCCCGGAACGTAGAAATGACCATAACTTTCACACTGGTTGCAATTATTCGTTTTATACGTTGGAAACGCTGTTGTATTTATATCGTATTTTATGCTTCTGGCGTTTACTTCTAAGGACCTAACTATTCGAACTGCTGGAGCAACGCCCTAGAGTGAATCCTAGGTTGCTCGGAATGTAGAAATGACCATAACTTTCACACTTGTTGCAATTATTCGTTTTATACGATGGAAACGCTGTTGTATTTATATCGTATTTTATGCTTCTGGCGTTTACTTCTAATGACCTAACTATTCGATCTGGTGGAGCAACGCCCTAGAGTGAATCCTAGGTTGCTCGGAATGTAGAAATGACCATAACTTTCATACTGGTTGCAATTATTCGTTTTACACGATGGAAACGCTGTTGTATTTATATTGTACTTTATGCCTCTGGCGTTGACTTCTAAGGCCGTAGCTATTAGATGTGGTGGAGCAACGCCCTAGAGTGACGCCTAGGGTGCTCGGAACGTAGAAATGACCATTACTTTCACACTGGTTGCAATTATTCGTTTTATACGATGGAAAGGCTGTTGTATTTATATCGTATTTTATGCTTCTGGCGTTTACTTCTAAGGACCTACCTATTCGATCTGGTGGAGCAACGCCCTAGGGTGAAGCCTAGGTTGCCTGGAACGTAGAACTGACCATCACTTTCACACGGGTTGCAATTATTCCTGTTATAGGATGGAAAGACTGTTGTATTTTTATTGTATTTTATACTTCAGGCGGTGACTTCTGAGGACGTAGCTATTCGATGTGGTGGAAGAACGCCATAGAGTGAGGCCTAGGTTGCACGGAACGAAGAAATGACCATAAGTTGCATACTGATTGCAATTATTCGTTTTATACGATGGAAAAACTGTTGTATTTATATTGTATTTTATGCTTCTGGCGTTCACTTCTTAGGTCCTAACTATTCGATCTGGTGGAACAACGCCCTAGGGTGAAGCCTAGGTTGCCCGGAACGTAGAAATGACCATAACTTTTACACTGGTAGCAATTATTCGTTTTATACAATGGAAAAACTGTTCTATTTATTTTGCATTTTATTCTTCGGGCGTTGACTTCTAAGGCCCTAACTGTTTGATCTGGTGGAGCAACGCCCTAGAGTGAAGCCTAGGTTGCCCGGAACGTAGAAATGACCATAACTTTCACACTGGTTGCTATTATTCGTTTTATACGATGGAAAAACTGTTATATTTATATTGTACTTTATTCTTCTGGCGTTGACTTCTTAGGCCCTATCTATTCGATCGGGTCGAACAACGCCGTAGAGTGAAGCCTAGGTTGCCCGGAACGTAGAAATGACCATAACTTTCACACTGGTCGCAATTATTCGTTTTATACGATGGAAAAGCTGTTGTATTTATATTGTATTTTATGCCTCTGGCGATGACTTCTACGGCCGTAGCTATTAGATGTGGTGGAGCAACGCCCTATGGTGAGGCCTAGGTTGTTCGGAAAGTAGAAATGACCATAAGTTTCATACTGGTAGCAATTATTCGTTTTATACAATGGAAAAACCGTTCTATTTATTTTGTGTTTTATGCTTCGGGCGTTGACTTCTATGGCCCTAACTGTATGATCTGGTGGAGCAACGCCCCAGAGTGAAGCCTAGGTTGCCCGGAACTTAGAAATGACCATCACCTTCAAACTGGTTGCATTTATACGTTTTATACGATGGAAAAGTTGTTGTATTTATATCGTATTTTATGCTACTGGCGTTGACTTCTTAGGCCCTAACTATTCGATCTGGTGGAACAACGCCCTAGAGTGAAGCCTAGGTTGCCTGGAACGCAGAAATGACCATCACCTTCACACGGGTTGCAATTATTCCTGTTATAGGATGGAAAGATTGTTGTATTTTTATTGTATTTTAGACTTCAGGTGTTGACTTCTGAGGCCGTAGCTATTCGATGTGGTGGAAGGACGCCATAGAGTGAAGCCTAGGTTGCCCGGAACGTAGAAATGACCATAACTTTTACACTGGTAGCATTTATTCGTTTTACACAATGGAAAAACTCTTCTATTTATCTTGTATTTTATGCTTCGGGCGTTGACTTCTGAGGCCCTAACTGTTTGATCTGGTGGAGCAACGCCCTAGAGTGAAGTCTAGGTTGCCCGGAAAGTAGAAATGACCATAACTTTCACACTGGTAGCAATTATTCGTTTTATACAATGGAAAAACTGTTCTATTTATTTTGTATTTAATGCCTCGGGCGTTGGCTCCTAAGGCCCTAACTGTTTGATCTGGTGGAGTAACGCCCTAGAGTGAAGCCTAGGTTGCCCCGAAAGGAGAAATGACCATCACTTTCAAACTGGTTGCAATTAATCCTGTTATACGATGGAAAAACTGTTGTATTTTTATTGCATTTTATGGTTCTGGCGTTCACTTCTTAGGCCCTAACTATTCGATCTGGCGGAACAACGGCCTAGGGTGAAGCCCAGGTTGGCCGGAACGTAGAAATGACCATTACTTTCACACTGGTTGCAATTATTCGTTTTATACGATGGAAACGCAGTTGTATTTATATTGTATTTTATGCCTCTGGCGTTGACTTCTAAGGCCGTAGCTATTAGATTTGGTGGAGCAACGCCCTAGAGTGAAGCCTAGGTTGCCTGGAACGTAGAAATGACCATCACTTTCACACGGGTTGCAATTATTCGTTTTATACGGTGTAAAGGCTGTTGTATTTATTTTGTATTTTATTCTTCTGGTGTTGACTTCTTAGGCCCTAACTATTCGATCTGGTGGAACAACGCCGTGGAGTGAAGCCTAGGTTGCGCGGAACGTAGAAATGACCACTACTATCACACTGGTTGCATATTACTCCTGCTACACGATGGAAAAACTGTTGTATTTTTATTGCATTTTATGCTTCTGGCGTTCACTTCTTAGGCCCTAACTATTCGATCTGGTGGAACAACGCCCTAGAGTGAGGCCTAGGTTGCTCGGAATGTAGAAATGACCATAACTTTCACACTGGTTGCAATTATTCGTTTTATACGATGGACAAACTGTTGCATCTTTATCGTATTTTATGCTTCTGGCGTTGACTGCTTAGGCCGTAACTATTCGATGTGGAGGAGCAACGCCCTGGAGTGAAACCTAGGTTGCCCGGAACGTAGAAATGACCATAAATTTTACACTGGTAGCAATTATTCGTTTTATACAATGGAAAAACCGTTCTATTTATTTTGTGTTTTATGCTTCGGGCGTTGGCTTCTAAGGCCCTAACTGTATGATCTGGTGGAGCAACGCCCTAGAGTGAAGCCTAGGTTGCCCGGAACTTAGAAATGACCATAACTTTCACACTGGTTGCTATTATTCGTTTTATACGATGGAAAAACTGTTATATTTATATTGTATTTTATGCTTCTGGCGTTGACTACTGAGGCCGTTGCCATTCGATGTGGTGGAGGAACGCCACAGAGTGAAGCCTAGGTAGCCCGGAACGTAGAAATGACCATAACTTTCACACTGGTTGCTGTTATTCGTTCTATACGATGGAAGAACTGTTATATTTATATTGTATTTTATGCCTCTGGCGTTGACTTCTAAGGCCGTAGCTATTAGATGTGGTGGAGCAACGCCCTAGAGTGACGCCTAGGGTGCTCGGAACGTAGAAATGACCATCACTTTCAAACTGGTTGCAATTAATCCTGTTATACGATGGAAAAACTGTTGTATTTTTATTGCATTTTATGCTTCGGGCATTGACTTCTAAGGCCCAAACTATTCAATCTGTTGGCGCAGCGCCCCAGGGTGAAGCCTAGGTTGCCCGGAAAGTAGAAATGACCATAACTTTCATACTGGTTGCAATTATTCGTTTTATATGATGGAAAAACTGTTGTATTTATATTGTATTTTATGCTTCTGGCGTTCACTCCTTAGGCCCTAACTATTCGATCTGGTGGAACAACGGCCTAGGGTGAATCGTAGGTAGCCCGGAACGTAGAAATGACCATAACTTTTACACTGTTAGCAATTATTCGTTTTATACAATGGAAAAACTGTTCTATTTATTTTGTATTTAATGCTTCGGGCGTTGGCTTCTAAGGCCCTAACTGCTTCGTCTGGTGGAGCAACGCCCTAGAGTGAAAGCTAGGTTGCCCGGAACGTAGAAATGACCATAACTTTCACACTGGTTGCTATTATTCGTTTTATACGATTGAAAAACTGTTATATTTATGTTGTATTTTATTCTTCTGGCGTTCACATCTTAGGCCCGAACTATTCGATCTGGTGGAACAACGCCCTTGGGTGAAGCCTAGGTTGCCAGGAACGTAGAAATGACCATAACTTTTACACTGGTAGCAATTATGCGTTTTATACAATGGAATAACTGTTCTATTTATTTTGTATTTTATGCTTCGGGCGTTGACTTCTAAGGCCCTAACTGTTTCGTCTGGTGGAGCAACGCCCTAGAGTGAAGCCTAGGTTGCCCGGTACGTAGAAATGACCATCACCTTCAAACTGGTTGCATTTATACGTTTTATACGATGGAAAAGTTGTTGTATTTATATCGTATTTTATGCTACTGGCGTTGACTTCTTAGGCCCTAACTATTCGATCTGGTGGAACAACGCCCTAGAGTGAAGCCTAGGTTGCCTGGAACGCAGAAATGACCATCACCTTCACACGGGTTGCAATTATTCCTGTTATAGGATGGAAAGATTGTTGTATTTTTATTGTATTTTAGACTTCAGGTGTTGACTTCTGAGGCCGTAGCTATTCGATGTGGTGGAAGGACGCCATAGAGTGAAGCCTAGGTTGCCCGGAACGTAGAAATGACCATAACTTTTACACTGGTAGCATTTATTCGTTTTACACAATGGAAAAACTCTTCTATTTATCTTGTATTTTATGCTTCGGGCGTTGACTTCTGAGGCCCTAACTGTTTGATCTGGTGGAGCAACGCCCTAGAGTGAAGTCTAGGTTGCCCGGAAAGTAGAAATGACCATAACTTTCACACTGGTAGCAATTATTCGTTTTATACAATGGAAAAACTGTTCTATTTATTTTGTATTTCATGCTTCGGGCGTTGGCTCCTAAGGCCCTAACTGTTTCGTCTGGTGGAGCAACGCCCTAGAGTGAAGCGTAGGTTGCCCGGTACGTATAAATGACCATCACTTTCAAATTGGTTGCAATTATTCCTGTTATATGATGGAAATACTGTTGTATTTTTATTGCATTATATGCTTCGGGCATTGACTTCTAAGGCCCTAACTATACAATCTGTTGGTGCAGCGCCCTAGGGTGAAGCCTAGGTTGCCCGGAAAGAAGAAATGATCATAACTTTCATACTGGTTGCAATTATTCGTTTTATATGATGGAAAAACTGTTGTATTTATATTGTATTTTATGCTTCTGGCGTTCACTTCTTAGGCCCTAACTATTCGATCTGGTGGAACAACGCCCTTGGGTGAAGCCTAGGTTGCCCGGAGCGTAGAAATGACCATAACTTTTACACTGGTAGCAATTATTCGTTTTACACAATGGAAAAACTCTTCTATTTATCTTGTATTTTATGCTTCGGGCGTCGACTTCTGAGGCCCTAACTGTTTGATCTGGTGGAGCAACGCCCTAGAGTGAAGCCTAGTTTGCCCGGAACGTAGAATTGGCCATCACTTTCAAACTGATTGCAATTATTCCTGTTATATGATGGAAACACTGTTGTATTTTCATTGCATTTTATGCTTCGGGCGTTGACTTCTACGGCCCTAACTATTCAATCTGTTGGAGCATCGCCCTAGGGTGAAGTGTAGGTTGCTCGGAAAGTAGAAATGACCATAAGTTTCATACTGGTTGCAATTATTTGTTTTATACGATGGAAAAAGTGTTGTATTTATATTGTATTTTATCCTTCTGGCGTTGACTTCTTAGGACATAACTATTCAACCTGGTGCAGCATCGCCCTGGATTGAAACCTAGGTTGCCCGGAACGTAGAAATGACCATTACTTTCACACTGGTTGCAATTATTCCTGTTATACGATGGAAAAACTGTTGTATTTTAATTGTATTTTATGCTTTTAGCGATGAATTATAAGTCCCTAGCTATTCGATCTGGTGGAGCAACGCCCTAGAGTGACGCCTAGGTTGCTCGGAACGTAGAAATGACCATTACTTTCACACTGGTAGCAATTATTCGTTTTATACGATGGAAAAACTGTTCTATTTATTGTGCATTTTATGCTTCCGGCATTGACTTCTAAGGCCCTAACTATTCAATCTGTTGGAGCAACGCACTAGGGTGAAGTCTAGGTTGCCCGGAAAGTAGAAATGACCACATCTTCAATACTGGTTGCAATTATTCGTTTTATACGATGAAAAAACTGTTGGATTTATATTGTATTTTATGCTTCTGGCGTTCACTTCTTAGGCCCTAACTATTCGATCTGGTGGTACAACGCCCTAGGGTGAAGCCTAGGTTGCCCGGAACGTAGAAATGACCATAACTTTCACACTGGTAGCAATTATTCGTTTTATACAATGAAAAACTGTTCTATTATTTTGTATTTTATGCTTCGGGCGTTGACTTCTAAGGCCCTAACTGTTTGATCTGGTGGAGCAACGCCCTAGAGTGAACGCTAGGTTGCCCGGTACGTAGAAATGACCATCACTTTCAAACTGGTTGCAATTATTCGTTTTATACGATGGAAACGCTGTTGTATTTATATCGTATTTTATGCTTCTGGCGTCGACTTCTTAGGTCCTAACTATTCCATCAGGTGGAACAATGCCCTAGGGTGAAGCCTAGGTTGCCCGGAACGTAGAAATGACCATAACTTTTACACTGGTAGCAATTATGCGTTTTATACAATGGAATAACTGTTCTATTTATTTTGTATTTTATGCTTCGGGCGTTGACTTCTAAGGCCCTAACTGTTTCGTCTGGTGGAGCAACGCCCTAGAGTGAAGCCTAGGTTGCCCGGGACGTAGAAATGACCATCACCTTCAAACTGGTTGCAATTATACGTTTTATACGATGGAAAAGTTGTTGTATTTATATCGTATTTTATGCTACTGGCGTTGACTTCTTAGGCCCTAACTATTCGATCTGGAGGAACAACGCCCTAGAGTGAAGCCTAGGTTGCCTGGAACGCAGAAATGACCATCACCTTCACACGGGTTGCAATTATTCCTGTTATAGGATGGAAAGACTGTTGTATTTTTATTGTATTTTAGACTTCAGGTGTTGACTTCTGAGGCCGTAGCTATTCGATGTGGTGGAAGAACGCCATAGAGTGAAGCCTAGGTTGCCCGGAACGTAGAAATGACCATAACATTTACACTGGTAGCAATTATTCGTTTTACACAATGGAAAAACTCTTCTATTTATCTTGTATTTTATGCTTCGGGCGTTGACTTCTGAGGCCCTAACTGTTTGATCAGGTGGAGCAACGCCCTAGAGTGAAGTCTAGCGTGCCCGGAAAGTAGAAATGACCATAACTTTCACACTGGTAGCAATTATTCGTTTTATACAATGGAAAAACTGTTCTATTTATTTTGTATTTAATGCTTCGGGCGTTGGCTCCTAAGGCCCTAACTGTTTGATCTGGTGGAGCAACGCCCTCGAGAGACGCCTAGGGTGCTCGGAACGTAGAAATGACCATAACTTTCATACAGGTTGCAATTATTCGTTTTATATGATGGAAAAACTGTTGTGTTTATATTGTATTTTATGCTTCTGGCGTTCACTTCTTAGGCCCTAACTATTCGATCTGGTGGAACAACGGCCTAGGGTGAAGCCTAGGCTGCCCGGAACGTAGAAATGACCTCAACTTTCACACTGGTTGCTATTATTCATTTTATACGATGGAAACACTGTTATATTTATATTGTATTTTATTCTTCTGGCGTTCACTTCTTAGGCCCGAACTATTCGATCTGGTGGAACAACGCCCTAGGGTGAAGCCTAGGTTGCCCGGAACGTTGAATTGACCATAAATTTTACACTGGTAGCAATTATTCGTTTTATACAATGAAAAACTGTTCTATTATTTTGTATTTTATGCTTCGGGCGTTGACTTCTAAGGCCCTAACTGTTTGATCTGGTGGAGCAACGCCCTAGAGTGAACGCTAGGTTGCCCGGTACGTAGAAATGACCATCACTTTCAAACTGGTTGCAATTATTCGTTTTATACGATGGAAACGCTGTTGTATTTATATCGTATTTTATGCTTCTGGCGTCGACTTCTTAGGTCCTAACTATTCCATCAGGTGGAACAATGCCCTAGGGTGAAGCCTAGGTTGCCCGGCAAGTAGAAATGACCATAACTTTCACACTGGCAGCAATTATTCGTTTTATACGATGGAAAAACTGTTCTATTTATCTTGTATTTTATGGTTCGGGAGTTGACTTCTAAGGCCCTAACTATTCGATCTGGTGGAGCAACGCCCTCGAGTGAAGCGTAGGTTGCCCGGTACGTATAAATGACCATCACTTTCAAATTGGTTGCAATTATTCCTGTTATATGATGGAAATACTGTTGTATTTTTATTGCATTATATGCGTCGGGCATTGACTTCTAAGGCCCTAACTATACAATCTGTTGGTGCAGCTCCCTAGGGTGAAGCCTAGGTTGCCCGGAAAGAAGAAATGATCATAACTTTCATACTGGTTGCAATTATTCGTTTTATATGATGGAAAAACTGTTGTATTTATATTGTATTTTATGATTCTGGCGTTCACTTCTTAGGCCCTAACTATACGATCTGGTGGAACAACGCCCTTGGGTGAAGCCTAGGTTGCCCGGAGCGTAGAAATGACCATAACTTTTACACTGGTAGCAATTATGCGTTTTATACAATGGAATAACTGTTCTATTTATTTTGTATTTTATGCTTCGGGCGTTGACTTCTAAGGCCCTAACTGTTTCGTCTGGTGGAGCAACGCCCTAGAGTGAAGCCTAGGTTGCCCGGTACGTAGAAATGACCATCACCTTCAAACTGGTTGCAATTATTCGTTTTATACGATGGAAAAGTTCTTGTATTTACATCGTATTTTATGCTACTGGCGTTGACTTCTTAGGCCCTAACTATTCGGTCTGGTGGAACAACGCCCTAGAGTGAAGCCTAGGTTGCCTGGAACGCAGAAATGACCATCACCTTCACACGGGTTGCAATTATTCCTGTTATAGGATGGAAAGACTGTTGTATTTTTATTGTATTTTAGACTTCAGGTGTTGACTTCTGAGGCCGTAGCTATTCGATGTGGTGGAAGAACGCCATAGAGTGAAGCCTAGGTTGCCCGGAACGTAGAAATGACCATAACTTTTACACTGGTAGCAATTATTCGTTTTACACAATGGAAAAACTCTTCTATTTATCTTGTATTTTATGCTTCGGGCGTTGACTTCTGAGGCCCTAACTGTTTGATCAGGTGGAGCAACGCCCTAGAGTGAAGTCTAGGTTGCCCGGAAAGTAGAAATGACCATAACTTTCACACTGGTAGCAATTATTCGTTTTATACAATGGAAAAACTGTTCTATTTATTTTGTATTTAATGCTTCGGGCCTTGGCTCCTAAGGCCCTAACTGTTTGATCTGGTGGAGCAACGCCCTCGAGAGACGCCTAGGGTGCTCGGAACGTAGAAATGACCATAACTTTCATACAGGTTGCAATTATTCGTTTTATATGATGGAAAAACTGTTGTATTTATATTGTATTTTATGCTTCTGGCGTTCACTTCTTAGGCCCTAACTATTCGATCTGGTGGAACAACGGCCTAGGGTGAAGCCTAAGTCGCCCGGAAAGTAGAAATGACCATAAATTTTATACTGGTTGCAATTATTCGTTTTATATGATGGAAAAACTGTTGTATTTATATTGTATTTTATGCTTCTGGCGTTCACTTCTTAGGCCCTAACTATTCGATCTGGTGGAACAACGCCCTAGAGTGAAGCCTAGGTTGCTCGAAATGTAGAAATGACCATAACTTTCACACTGGTTGCAATTATTCATTTCATACGATGGAAAAACTGTTGTACTTATACTGTTTTTATTCTTAAGGCGTTGACTTCATAGGCCCCAACTATTCGATCTGGTGGAACAACGCCCTAGAGTGAAGACTTGGTTGCCCGGAACATGGAAATGACCATTACTTTAACACTGTTTGTAGTTATTCCTGTTATACGATGGAAAAACTTTTGCATCTTTATTGTATTTTATGCTTCTGGCGTTGACTTCTAGGGACCTAGCTATTCGATTTGGTGGAGCAACGCCCTAGAGTGGAGCCTAGGTTGCCCGGTACGTAGAAATGACCATTAATTTGACACTGTTTGCAAATATACATTATACACGATGGAAAAGCTGTTGCACTTATATCGTATTTTATGCTTCTGGCGTTGACTTCTTCCAAACCCTAACTATTCCGTCTGGTGGAACATCGCCCTGGGGTAAAGCCCAGGTTGCGCGGAACGTAGAAATGACCATAACTTTCACACTGGTAGCAATTATTCGTTTTATACAATGGAAAAACTGTTTTATTTATATCGTATTTTATGCTTCTGGCATTGACTTCTAAGGCCCTAACTATTCAATCTGTTGGAGCAACGCCCTAGGGTGAAGCCTAGGTTGCCCGGAAAGTAGAAATGACCATAACTTTCACACTGGTTGCAATTATTCGTTTTATGCGATGGAAAAACTGTTCTACTTATTCTGTATTTTATGCTTCGGGCGTTGACTTCTAAGGCCCTAACTATTCGATCTGGTGGAGCAACGCCCTAGAGTGAAGCCTAGTTTGCCCGGAACGTAGAATTGGCCATCACTTTCAAACTGATTGCAATTATTCCTGTTATATGATGGAAACACTGTTGTATTTTCATTGCATTTTATGCTTCGGGCGTTGACTTCTAAGGCCCTAACTATTCAATCTGTTGGAGCATCGCCCTAGGGTGAAGTGTAGGTTGCTCGGAAAGTAGAAATGACCATAAGTTTCATACTGGTTGCAATTATTTGTTTTATACGATGGAAAAAGTGTTGTATTTATATTGTATTTTATGCTTCTGGCGTTGACTTCTTAGGACATAACTATTCAACCTGGTGCAGCATCGCCCTGGATTGAAACCTAGGTTGCCCGGAACGTAGAAATGACCATTACTTTCACACTGGTTGCAATTATTCCTGTTATACGATGGAAAAACTGTTGTATTTTAATTGTATTTTATGCTTTTAGCGATGAATTATAAGTCCCTAGCTATTCGATCTGGTGGAGCAACGCCCTAGAGTGACGCCTAGGTTGCTCGGAACGTAGAAATGACCATTACTTTCACACTGGTAGCAATTATTCGTTTTATACGATGGAAAAACTGTTCTATTTATTGTGCATTTTATGCTTCCGGCATTGACTTCTAAGGCCCTAACTATTCAATCTGTTGGAGCAACGCCCTAGGGTGAAGTCTAGGTTGCCCGGAAAGTAGAAATGACCACATCTTCAATACTGGTTGCAATTATTCGTTTTATACGATGAAAAAACTGTTGGATTTATATTGTATTTTATGCTTCTGGCGTTCACTTCTTAGGCCCTAACTATTCGATCTGGTGGTACAACGCCCTAGGGTGAAGCCTAGGTTGCCCGGAACGTAGAAATGACCATAACTTTCACACTGGTTGCAATTATTCATTTTATACGATGGAAAAACTGTTGTACTTATTTTGTATTTTATTCTTATGGCGTTGAATTCTAAGTCCCTAGCTATTCGATCCGGTGGAGCAACGCCCTAGCGTGAAACCTAGGTTACCCTGAACGTAGAAATGACTAGTACTTTCATACTGTTTGCAGTTATTCCTGTTATACGATGGAAAAACTTTTGCATCTTTATTTATTTTATGCTTCTGGCGTTGACTTCTAAGGCCCTAGCTATTCGGTTTGGTGGAGCAACGCCCTAGAGTAGAACCTAGGTTGCCCGGTACGTAGAAATGACCATTACTTTCACACTGTTTGCAAATATACATTATATATGATGGAAAATCTGTTGTATTTGTGTTGTATTTTGTGCTTCTGGCGTTGACTTCTTAGGCCCTAACTATTTGATCTTGTGGAGCACCTCCCTAGAGTGAAGCCTAGGTTGCCCGAAACGTAGAAATGACCATAACTTCCACACTGGTTGCAATTATTCGCTTTATACGATGGAAAAGCTGTGGGAATTTATATTGTATTTTATTCTTCTAGCGTTCACATCTTAGGCCCGAACTATTCGATCTGGTGGAACAACGCCCTTGGGTGAAGCCTAGGTTGCCCGGAACGTAGAAATGACCATAACTTTTACACTGGTAGCAATTATGCGTTTTATACAATGGAATAACTGTTCTATTTATTTTGTATTTTATGCTTCGGGCGTTGACTTCTAAGGCCCTAACTGTTTCGTCTGGTGGAGCAACGCCCTAGAGTGAAGCCTAGGTTGCCCGGTACGTAGAAATGACCATCACCTTCAAACTGGTTGCAATTATACGTTTTATACGATGGAAAAGTTGTTGTATTTATATCGTATTTTATGCTACTGGCGTTGACTTCTTAGGCCCTAACTATTCGATCTGGTGGAACAACGCCCTAGAGTGAAGCCTAGGTTGCCTGGAACGCAGAAATGACCATCACCTTCACACGGGTTGCAATTATTCCTGTTATAGGATGGAAAGACTGTTGTATTTTTATTGTATTTTAGACTTCAGGTGTTGACTTCTGAGGCCGTAGCTATTCGATGTGGTGGAAGAACGCCATAGAGTGAAGCCTAGGTTGCCCGGAACGTAGAAATGACCATAACTTTCACACTGGTAGCAATTATTCGTTTTATACAATGGAAAAACTGTTCTATTTATTTTGTATTTAATGCTTCGGGCGTTGGCTCCTAAGGCCCTAACTGTTTGATCTGGTGGAGCAACGCCCTCGAGAGACGCCTAGGGTGCTCGGAACGTAGAAATGACCATAACTTTCATACAGGTTGCAATTATTCGTTTTATATGATGGAAAAACTGTTGTGTTTATATTGTATTTTATGCTTCTGGCGTTCACTTCTTAGGCCCTAACTATTCGATCTGGTGGAACAACGGCCTAGGGTGAAGCCTAGGCTGCCCGGAACGTAGAAATGACCATAACTTTTACACTGGTAGAAATTCTTCGTTTTATAAAATGGAAAAACTGTTCTATTTATTTTGTATTTAATGCTTCGGGCGTTGGCTCCTAAGGCCCTAACTGCTTGATCTGGTGGAGCGACGCCCTAGAGTGAAACCAAGGTTGCCCGGAACGTAGAAATGACCTCAACTTTCACACTGGTAGCAATTATTCGTTTTATACAATGGAAAAACTGTTCTATTTATTTTGTATTTAATGCTTCGGGCCTTGGCTCCTAAGGCCCTAACTGTTTGATCTGGTGGAGCAACGCCCTCGAGAGACGCCTAGGGTGCTCGGAACGTAGAAATGACCATAACTTTCATACAGGTTGCAATTATTCGTTTTATATGATGGAAAAACTGTTGTATTTATATTGTATTTTATGCTTCTGGCGTTCACTTCTTAGGCCCTAACTATTCGATCTGGTGGAACAACGGCCTAGGGTGAAGCCTAAGTCGCCCGGAAAGTAGAAATGACCATAAATTTTATACTGGTTGCAATTATTCGTTTTATATGATGGAAAAACTGTTGTATTTATATTGTATTTTATGCTTCTGGCGTTCACTTCTTAGGCCCTAACTATTCGATCTGGTGGAACAACGCCCTAGAGTGAAGCCTAGGTTGCTCGAAATGTAGAAATGACCATAACTTTCACACTGGTTGCAATTATTCATTTCATACGATGGAAAAACTGTTGTACTTATACTGTTTTTATTCTTAAGGCGTTGACTTCATAGGCCCCAACTATTCGATCTGGTGGAACAACGCCCTAGAGTGAAGACTTGGTTGCCCGGAACATGGAAATGACCATTACTTTAACACTGTTTGTAGTTATTCCTGTTATACGATGGAAAAACTTTTGCATCTTTATTGTATTTTATGCTTCTGGCGTTGACTTCTAGGGACCTAGCTATTCGATTTGGTGGAGCAACGCCCTAGAGTGGAACCTAGGTTGCCCGGTACGTAGAAATGACCATTAATTTGACACTGTTTGCAAATATACATTATACACGATGGAAAAGCTGTTGCACTTATATCGTATTTTATGCTTCTGGCGTTGACTTCTTCCAAACCCTAACTATTCCGTCTGGTGGAACATCGCCCTGGGGTAAAGCCCAGGTTGCGCGGAACGTAGAAATGACCATAACTTTCACACTGGTAGCAATTATTCGTTTTATACAATGGAAAAACTGTTTTATTTATATCGTATTTTATGCTTCTGGCATTGACTTCTAAGGCCCTAACTATTCAATCTGTTGGAACAACGCCCTTGGGTGAAGCCTAGGTTGCCCGGAACGTAGAAATGACCATAACTTTTACACTGGTAGCAATTATGCGTTTTATACAATGGAATAACTGTTCTATTTATTTTGTATTTTATGCTTCGGGCGTTGACTTCTAAGGCCCTAACTGTTTCGTCTGGTGGAGCAACGCCCTAGAGTGAAGCCTAGGTTGCCCGGTACGTAGAAATGACCATCACCTTCAAACTGGTTGCAATTATACGTTTTATACGATGGAAAAGTTGTTGTATTTATATCGTATTTTATGCTACTGGCGTTGACTTCTTAGGCCCTAACTATTCGATCTGGTGGAACAACGCCCTAGAGTGAAGCCTAGGTTGCCTGGAACGCAGAAATGACCATCACCTTCACACGGGTTGCAATTATTCCTGTTATAGGATGGAAAGACTGTTGTATTTTTATTGTATTTTAGACTTCAGGTGTTGACTTCTGAGGCCGTAGCTATTCGATGTGGTGGAAGAACGCCATAGAGTGAAGCCTAGGTTGCCCGGAACGTAGAAATGACCATAACTTTTACACTGGTAGCAATTATTCGTTTTACACAATGGAAAAACTCTTCTATTTATCTTGTATTTTATGCTTCGGGCGTTGACTTCTGAGGCCCTAACTGTTTGATCAGGTGGAGCAACGCCCTAGAGTGAAGTCTAGGTTGCCCGGAAAGTAGAAATGACCATAACTTTCACACTGGTAGCAATTATTCGTTTTATACAATGGAAAAACTGTTCTATTTATTTTGTATTTAATGCTTCGGGCGTTGGCTCCTAAGGCCCTAACTGTTTGATCTGGTGGAGCAACGCCCTCGAGAGACGCCTAGGGTGCTCGGAACGTAGAAATGACCATAACTTTCATACAGGTTGCAATTATTCGTTTTATATGATGGAAAAACTGTTGTGTTTATATTGTATTTTATGCTTCTGGCGTTCACTTCTTAGGCCCTAACTATTCGATCTGGTGGAACAACGGCCTAGGGTGAAGCCTAGGCTGCCCGGAACGTAGAAATGACCATAAATTTTACACTGGTAGAAATTATTCGTTTTATAAAATGGAAAAACTGTTCTATTTATTTTGTATTTAATGCTTCGGGCGTTGGCTCCTAAGGCCCTAACTGCTTGATCTGGTGGAAGAACGCCATAGAGTGAAGCCTAGGTTGCCCGGAACGTAGAAATGACCATAACTTTTACACTGGTAGCAATTATTCGTTTTACACAATGGAAAAACTCTTCTATTTATCTTGTATTTTATGCTTCGGGCGTTGACTTCTGAGGCCCTAACTGTTTGATCAGGTGGAACAATGCCCTAGGGTGAAGCCTAGGTTGCCCGGCAAGTAGAAATGACCATAACTTTCACACTGGCAGCAATTATTCGTTTTATACGATGGAAAAACTGTTCTATTTATCTTGTATTTTATGGTTCGGGAGTTGACTTCTAAGGCCCTAACTATTCGATCTGGTGGAGCAACGCCCTCGAGTGAAGCGTAGGTTGCCCGGTACGTATAAATGACCATCACTTTCAAATTGGTTGCAATTATTCCTGTTATATGATGGAAATACTGTTGTATTTTTATTGCATTATATGCGTCGGGCATTGACTTCTAAGGAACTAACTATACAATCTGTTGGTGCAGCTCCCTAGGGTGAAGCCTAGGTTGCCCGGAAAGAAGAAATGATCATAACTTTCATACTGGTTGCAATTATTCGTTTTATATGATGGAAAAACTGTTGTATTTATATTGTATTTTATGATTCTGGCGTTCACTTCTTAGGCCCTAACTATACGATCTGGTGGAACAACGCCCTTGGGTGAAGCCTAGGTTGCCCGGAGCGTAGAAATGACCATAACTTTTACACTGGTAGCAATTATGCGTTTTATACAATGGAATAACTGTTCTATTTATTTTGTATTTTATGCTTCGGGCGTTGACTTCTAAGGCCCTAACTGTTTCGTCTGGTGGAGCAACGCCCTAGAGTGAAGCCTAGGTTGCCCGGTACGTAGAAATGACCATCACCTTCAAACTGGTTGCAATTATTCGTTTTATACGATGGAAAAGTTCTTGTATTTACATCGTATTTTATGCTACTGGCGTTGACTTCTTAGGCCCTAACTATTCGGTCTGGTGGAACAACGCCCTAGAGTGAAGCCTAGGTTGCCTGGAACGCAGAAATGACCATCACCTTCACACGGGTTGCAATTATTCCTGTTATAGGATGGAAAGACTGTTGTATTTTTATTGTATTTTAGACTTCAGGTGTTGACTTCTGAGGACGTAGCTATTCGATGTGGTGGAAGAACGCCATAGAGTGAAGCCTAGGTTGCCCGGAACGTAGAAATGACCATAACTTTTACACTGGTAGCAATTATTCGTTTTACACAATGGAAAAACTCTTCTATTTATCTTGTATTTTATGCTTCGGGCGTTGACTTCTGAGGCCCTAACTGTTTGATCAGGTGGAGCAACGCCCTAGAGTGAAGTCTAGGTTGCCCGGAAAGTAGAAATGACCATAACTTTCACACTGGTAGCAATTATTCGTTTTATACAATGGAAAAACTGTTCTATTTATTTTGTATTTAATGCTTCGGGCCTTGGCTCCTAAGGCCCTAACTGTTTGATCTGGTGGAGCAACGCCCTCGAGAGACGCCTAGGGTGCTCGGAACGTAGAAATGACCATAACTTTCATACAGGTTGCAATTATTCGTTTTATATGATGGAAAAACTGTTGTATTTATATTGTATTTTATGCTTCTGGCGTTCACTTCTTAGGCCCTAACTATTCGATCTGGTGGAACAACGGCCTAGGGTGAAGCCTAGGTTGCCCGGAACGTAGAAATGACCATAACTTTTACACTGGTAGCAATTATTCGTTTTATAAAATGGAAAAACTGTTCTATTTATTTTGTATTTAATGTTTCGGGCGTTGGCTCCTAAGGCCCTAACTGCTTGATCTGGTGGAGCGACGCCCTAGAGTGAAACCAAGGTTGCCCGGAACGTAGAAATGACCTCAACTTTCACACTGGTTGCTATTATTCGTTTTATACGATGGAAACACTGTTATATTTATATTGAATTTTATTCTTCTGGCGTTCACTTCTTAGGCCCGAACTATTCGATCTGGTGGAACAACGCCCTAGGGTGAAGCCTAGGTTGCCCGGAACGTTGTATTGACCATAAATTTTACACTGGTAGCAATTATTCGTTTTATACAATGAAAAACTGTTCTATTATTTTGTATTTTATGCTTCGGGCGTTGACTTCTAAGGCCCTAACTGTTTGATCTGGTGGAGCAACGCCCTAGAGTGAACGCTAGGTTGCCCGGTACGTAGAAATGACCATCACTTTCAAACTGGTTGCAATTATTCGTTTTATACGATGGAAACGCTGTTGTATTTATATCGTATTTTATGCTTCTGGCGTCGACTTCTTAGGTCCTAACTATTCCATCAGGTGGAACAATGCCCTAGGGTGAAGCCTAGGTTGCCCGGCAAGTAGAAATGACCATAACTTTCACACTGGCAGCAATTATTCGTTTTATACGATGGAAAAACTGTTCTATTTATCTTGTATTTTATGGTTCGGGAGTTGACTTCTAAGGCCCTAACTATTCGATCTGGTGGAGCAACGCCCTCGAGTGAAGCGTAGGTTGCCCGGTACGTATAAATGACCATCACTTTCAAATTGGTTGCAATTATTCCTGTTATATGATGGAAATACTGTTGTATTTTTATTGCATTATATGCTTCGGGCATTGACTTCTAAGGCCCTAACTATACAATCTGTTGGTGCAGCTCCCTAGGGTGAAGCCTAGGTTGCCCGGAAAGAAGAAATGATCATAACTTTCATACTGGTTGCAATTATTCGTTTTATATGATGGAAAAACTGTTGTATTTATATTGTATTTTATGCTTCTGGCGTTCACTTCTTAGGCCCTAACTATTCGATCTGGTGGAACAACGCCCTTGGGTGAAGCCTAGGTTGCCCGGAGCGTAGAAATGACCATAACTTTTACACTGGTAGCAATTATGCGTTTTATACAATGGAATAACTGTTCTATTTATTTTGTATTTTATGCTTCGGGCGTTGACTTCTAAGGCCCTAACTGTTTCGTCTGGTGGAGCAACGCCCTAGAGTGAAGCCTAGGTTGCCCGGTACGTAGAAATGACCATCACCTTCAAACTGGTTGCAATTATTCGTTTTATACGATGGAAAAGTTCTTGTATTTACATCGTATTTTATGCTACTGGCGTTGACTTCTTAGGCCCTAACTATTCGGTCTGGTGGAACAACGACCTAGAGTGAAGCCTAGGTTGCCTGGAACGCAGAAATGACCATCACCTTCACACGGGTTGCAATTATTCCTGTTATAGGATGGAAAGACAGTTGTATTTTTATTGTATTTTAGACTTCAGGTGTTGACTTCTGAGGACGTAGCTATTCGATGTGGTGGAAGAACGCCATAGAGTGAAGCCTAGGTTGCCCGGAACGTAGAAATGACCATAACTTTTACACTGGTAGCAATTATTCGTTTTACACAATGGAAAAACTCTTCTATTTATCTTGTATTTTATGCTTCGGGCGTTGACTTCTGAGGCCCTAACTGTTTGATCAGGTGGAGCAACGCCCTAGAGTGAAGTCTAGGTTGCCCGGAAAGTAGAAATGACCATAACTTTCACACTGGTAGCAATTATTCGTTTTATACAATGGAAAAACTGTTCTATTTATTTTGTATTTAATGCTTCGGGCCTTGGCTCCTAAGGCCCTAACTGCTTGATCTGGTGGAGCAACGCCCTCGAGAGACGCCTAGGGTGCTCGGAACGTAGAAATGACCATAACTTTCATACAGGTTGCAATTATTCGTTTTATATGATGGAAAAACTGTTGTATTTATATTGTATTTTATGCTTCTGGCGTTCACTTCTTAGGCCCTAACTATTCGATCTGGTGGAACAACGGCCTAGGGTGAAGCCTAGGTTGCCCGGAACGTAGAAATGACCATAACTTTTACACTGGTAGCAATTATTCGTTTTATAAAATGGAAAAACTGTTCTATTTATTTTGTATTTAATGTTTCGGGCGTTGGCTCCTAAGGCCCTAACTGCTTGATCTGGTGGAGCGACGCCCTAGAGTGAAACCAAGGTTGCCCGGAACGTAGAAATGACCTCAACTTTCACACTGGTTGCTATTATTCGTTTTATACGATGGAAACACTGTTATATTTATATTGAATTTTATTCTTCTGGCGTTCACTTCTTAGGCCCGAACTATTCGATCTGGTGGAACAACGCCCTAGGGTGAAGCCTAGGTTGCCCGGAACGTTGTATTGACCATAAATTTTACACTGGTAGCAATTATTCGTTTTATACAATGAAAAACTGTTCTATTATTTTGTATTTTATGCTTCGGGCGTTGACTTCTAAGGCCCTAACTGTTTGATCTGGTGGAGCAACGCCCTAGAGTGAACGCTAGGTTGCCCGGTACGTAGAAATGACCATCACTTTCAAACTGGTTGCAATTATTCGTTTTATACGATGGAAACGCTGTTGTATTTATATCGTATTTTATGCTTCTGGCGTCGACTTCTTAGGTCCTAACTATTCCATCAGGTGGAACAATGCCCTAGGGTGAAGCCTAGGTTGCCCGGCAAGTAGAAATGACCATAACTTTCACACTGGCAGCAATTATTCGTTTTATACGATGGAAAAACTGTTCTATTTATCTTGTATTTTATGGTTCGGGAGTTGACTTCTAAGGCCCTAACTATTCGATCTGGTGGAGCAACGCCCTCGAGTGAAGCGTAGGTTGCCCGGTACGTATAAATGACCATCACTTTCAAATTGGTTGCAATTATTCCTGTTATATGATGGAAATACTGTTGTATTTTTATTGCATTATATGCTTCGGGCATTGACTTCTAAGGCCCTAACTATACAATCTGTTGGTGCAGCTCCCTAGGGTGAAGCCTAGGTTGCCCGGAAAGAAGAAATGATCATAACTTTCATACTGGTTGCAATTATTCGTTTTATATGATGGAAAAACTGTTGTATTTATATTGTATTTTATGCTTCTGGCGTTCACTTCTTAGGCCCTAACTATTCGATCTGGTGGAACAACGCCCTTGGGTGAAGCCTAGGTTGCCCGGAGCGTAGAAATGACCATAACTTTTACACTGGTAGCAATTATGCGTTTTATACAATGGAATAACTGTTCTATTTATTTTGTATTTTATGCTTCGGGCGTTGACTTCTAAGGCCCTAACTGTTTCGTCTGGTGGAGCAACGCCCTAGAGTGAAGCCTAGGTTGCCCGGTACGTAGAAATGACCATCACCTTCAAACTGGTTGCAATTATTCGTTTTATACGATGGAAAAGTTCTTGTATTTATATCGTATTTTATGCTACTGGCGTTGACTTCTTAGGCCCTAACTATTCGATCTGGTGGAACAACGCCCTAGAGTGAAGCCTAGGTTGCCTGGAACGCAGAAATGACCATCACCTTCACACGGGTTGCAATTATTCCTGTTATAGGATGGAAAGACTGTTGTATTTTTATTGTATTTTAGACTTCAGGTGTTGACTTCTGAGGCCGTAGCTATTCGATGTGGTGGAAGAACGCCATAGAGTGAAGCCTAGGTTGCCCGGAACGTAGAAATGACCATAACCTTTACACTGGTAGCTATTATTCGTTTTACACAATGGAAAAACTCTTCTATTTATCTTGTATTTTATGCTTCGGGCGTTGACTTCTTAGGCCCTAACTATTCCATCAGGTGGAACAACGCCCTAGGGTGTAGCCTAGGTTGCCCGGAAAGTAGAAATGACCATAACTTACACGGGTTGCAATTATTCCTGTTATATGATGGAAAGCCAGTTGTATTTTTATTGCATTTTATACTTCGGGCGTTGACTTCTAAGGCCCTAACTGTTTCGTGTGGTGGAGCAACGCCCTAGAGTGAAGCCTAGGTTGCCCGGTACGTAGAAATGACCATCACCTTCAAACTGGTTGCAATTATTCGTTTTGTACGATGGAAAAGTTGTTGTATTTATATCGTATTACATGCTACTGGCGTTGACTTCTGAGGCCGTAGCTATTCGATGTGGTGGAAGAACGCGATAGAGTGAAGCCTAGGTTGCCCGGTACGTAGAAATGACCATCACTTTCAAACTGGTTGCTATTATTCGTTTTATACGATGGAAAAACTGTTATATTTATATTGTATTTTATTCTTCTGGCGTTCACATCTTAGGCCCGAACTATTCGATCTGGTGGAACAACGCCCTTGGGTGAAGCCTAGGTTGCCCGGAACGTAGATATGACCATAACTTTTACACTGGTAGCAATTATTCATTTAATACGATGGAAATGCTGTTGTATTTATATCGTATTTTATGCTTCTGGCGTTGACTTCTAAGGACCTAACTATTCGATCTGGTGGAGTAACGCCCTAGAGTGAAGCCTAGGTTGCTCGGAATGTAGAAATGACCATAACTTTCACACTGGTTGCATTTATTCGTTTTATACGATGGAAAAACTGTTGCATCTTTATCGTATTTTATGCTTCAGTCGTAGACTTCTAAGGCCGTAGCTATTCGATATGTTGGAGCACTGCCCTAGCGTGAAGCCTAGGTTGCTCGGAACGTAGAAATGACCACTACTTTCACACTGTTTGCAATTATTCATTTAATACGATGGAAATGCTGTTGTATTTATATCGTATTTTATGCTTCTGGCGTTGACTTCTTAGGCCGTAACTATTCGATCTGGTGGAGCAACGCCCTGGAGTGAGACCTAGGATGCCCGGTACGTAGAAATGACCACTACTATCACACTGGTTGCAAAATATTCCTGCTATACGATGGAAAAACTGTTGCATCTTTATTGTATTTTATGCTTCTGGCGTTGACTTCTAAGGCCATAACTATTCGATCAGGTGGAGCAACGCCCTAGAGTGAAGCCTAGGTTGCTGGGAATGTAGAAATGACCATAACTTTCACACTGGTTGCAATTATCCATTTTGTACGATGGAAAAACTATTGTACTTATATTGTGTTTTATTCTTATGGCGTTGAATTCTAAGTCCCTAGCTATTCGATCTGGAGGAGCAACGCCCTAGAGTGACGCCTATGTTGCTCGGAACGTAGAAATGACCATTACTTACACACTGGTTGCAATTACTCCTGTTATACGATGGAAAAACTGTTGTATTTTAATTGTATTTTATGCTTTTAGCGATGAATTATAAGTCCCTAGCTATTTGATCTGGAGGAGCAACGCCCTAGAGTGACGCCTAGGTTGCTCGGAACGTAGAAATGACCATTACTTTCACACTGGTTGCAATTATTCGTTTTATACGATGGTAAAGCTGTTGTATTTATATCGTATTTTATGCTTCTGGCGTTGACTTCTTAGGACATAACTATTCAACCTGGTGGAGCATCGCCCTGGATTGAAACCTAGGTTGCCCGGAACGTAGAAATGACCATTACTTTCACACTGGTTGCAATTATTCCTGTTATACGATGGAAAAACTGTTGTATTTTAATTGTATTTTATGCTTTTAGCGATGAATTATAAGTCCCTAGCTATTCGATCTGGTGGAGCAACGCCCTAGAGTGACGCCTAGGTTGCTCGGAACGTAGAAATGACCATTACTTTCACACTGGTAGCAATTATTCGTTTTATACGATGGAAAAACTGTTCTATTTATTGTGCATTTTATGCTTCCGGCATTGACTTCTAAGGCCCTAACTATTCAATCTGTTGGAGCAACGCCCTAGGGTGAAGTCTAGGTTGCCCGGAAAGTAGAAATGACCACATCTTCAATACTGGTTGCAATTATTCGTTTTATACGATGAAAAAACTGTTGGATTTATATTGTATTTTATGCTTCTGGCGTTCACTTCTTAGGCCCTAACTATTCGATCTGGTGGTACAACGCCCTAGGGTGAAGCCTAGGTTGCCCGGAACGTAGAAATGACCATAACTTTCACACTGGTTGCAATTATTCATTTTATACGATGGAAAAACTGTTGTACTTATTTTGTATTTTATTCTTATGGCGTTGAATTCTAAGTCCCTAGCTATTCGATCCGGTGGAGCAACGCCCTAGCGTGAAACCTAGGTTACCCGGAACGTAGAAATGACTAGTACTTTCATACTGTTTGCAGTTATTCCTGTTATACGATGGAAAAACTTTTGCATCTTTATTTATTTTATGCTTCTGGCGTTGACCTCTAAGGCCCTAGCTATTCGGTTTGGTGGAGCAACGCCCTAGAGTAGAACCTAGGTTGCCCGGTACGTAGAAATGACCATTACTTTCACACTGTTTGCAAATATACATTATATATGATGGAAAATCTGTTGTATTTGTGTTGTATTTCGTGCTTCTGGCGTTGACTTCTTAGGCCCTAACTATTTGATCTTGTGAAGCATCTCCCTAGAGTGAAGCCTAGGTTGCCCGAAACGTAGAAATGACCATAACTACCACACTGGTTGCAATTATTCGCTTTATACGATGGAAAAGCTGTGGGTATTTATATCGTATTTTATGCTTCTGGCGTTGACTTCTTAGGCCCTAACTCTTCCATCTGGTGGAACAACGCCCTAGGGTAAAGCCCAGGTTGCGCGGACCGTAGAAATGACCATAACTTTCACACTGGTAGCAATTATTAGTTTTATACGATGGAAAAACTGTTTTATTTATCTTGTATTTTATGCTTCAGGCGTTGCCTTCTAAGGCCCTAACTATTCGATCTGGTGGAGCAACTCTCTAGAGTGAAGCCTAGGTTGCCCGGAACGTAGAAATGACCATAACTTTCACACTGGTTGCCATCATTCGTTTCATACGATGGAAAAACTGTTATATTTATATTGTATTTTATGCTTCTGGCGTTGACTTCTTAGGGCCTAACTTTTCGATCTGGTGGAACAACGCCCTAGAGTGAAGCCTAGGTTACCCGGAACGTAGAAATGGCCATCACTTTCAAACTGTTTGCAGTTATTCCTGTTATATGCTGGAAAAACTGTTGAGCTTTTATTGCATTTTATGCTTCGGTCATTGACTTTTAAGGACCTAACTATTCAATCTGTTGGAGCAACACTCTAGAGTGAATCCTAGGTTGCCCGGAATGTAGAACTGACCATTACATTCACACTGTTTGCTATTATTCCTGTTATACGATGGAAAAACTGTTGTATTTTTATTGTATTCTATGCTTCTGGCGTTGAGTTCTAAGGCCGTAGCTATTAGATGTGGTGGAGCAACGCCCTAGAGTGACGCCTAGGTTGCCCGGAACGTAGAAATGACCATTACTTTCACAACGCTTGCAACTACTCATTTTATACGATGGAATAACTGTTGTACTTATGTTGTGTTTTATCGTTCTGGCGTTGAATTCTAAGTCCCTAGCTACTCGATCTGGTAGAGCAACGCCCTAGAGTGAAACCTAGGTTATCTGGAACGTAGAAATCGCCAGTACATTCATACTGGTTGCAACTATTCGTTTTATACGATGAAAAAACTGTTGTATTTATATTGTATTTTATGCTTCTGCGGTTCACTTCTTAGGCCCTAACTATTCGATCTGGTGGAACAACGCCCTAGGGTGAAGCCTAGGATGCCCGGAACGTGGAAATGACCATAACTTTTACACTGGTAGCAATTATTCGTTTTATACAATGGAAAAACCGTTCTATTTATTTTGCATTTTATGCTTCTGGCGTTGACGTCTAAGGCCCTAACTGATTGATCTGGTGGAGCAACGCCCTAGAGTGAAGTCTAGACTGCCCGGAACGTTGAAATGACCATAACTTTCTCACTGGTTGTTATTATTCGTTTTATACGATGGAAATACTGTTATATTTATATTGTATTTTATTCTTATGGCGTTGAATTCTAAGTCCCTAGCTATTCGATCTGGTGGAGCAACGCCCGAGAGTGATACCTAGGTTACCCGGAACGAAGAAATGACCATCACCTTCAAACTGGTTGCAATTATTCCTGTTATACGATGGAAAAACTGTTGCATCTTTATTGTATTTTATGCATCTGGCGTTGACTTCTAAGGCCGTAACCATTCCATCTGGTGGAGCAACGCCCTAGAGTGAAGCCTAGCCTGCCCGGAACGTAGAAATGAGCATAACTTCCACACTGGTTGCAATTATTCGCTTTATACGATGGAAAAACTGTTTTATTTATTTTGTATTTTATGCTACGGGCGTTGACTTCCAAGGCCGTAACTATTCGATCTGGTGGAGCAACGCCCTAGAGTGAAGCCCAGGTTGCCCGGAAAGTAGAAACGAACATAACTTTCACACTGATTGCTATTATTCGTTTTATACAATGGAAAAACCGTTCCATTTATTTTGTATTTTATGCTTCGGGCGTTGACTTCTAAGGCCCTAACTGTTGAATCTGGTGGAGCAATGCCCTAGAGTGAAGCCTAGGTTGCCCGGAAAGTAGAAATGACCACATCTTCAATACTGGTTGCAATTATTCGTTTTATACGATGAAAAAACTGTTATATTTATATTGTATTTTATGCTTCTGGCGTTCACCTCTTAGGCCCTAACTATTCGATCTGGTGGAACAACGCCCTAGGGTGAAGCCTAGGTTGCCCGGAACGTAGAAATGACCATAACTTTCACACTGGTTGCAATTATTCATTTTATACGATGGAAAAACTGTTGTACTTATTTTGTATTTTATTCTTATGGCGTTGAATTCTAAGTCCCTAGCTATTCGATCTGGTGGAGCAACACGCTAGAGTGAAACCTAGGTTACCCGTAACGGAGAAATGACCAGCACTTTCATACTGTTTGCAGTTATTCCTGTTACACGATGGAAAAACTTTTGCATCTTTATTGTATTTTATGCCTCGGGCATTGATTTGAGAGGCCCTAACTATTCAATCTGTTGGAGCAACGCCCTAGAGTGAATCCTAGGTTGCCCGGAACGTAGAAATGACCATTACATTCACACTGGTTGCAATTACTCCTGTTATACGATGGAAAAACTGTTGTATTTTTATTGTATTCTATGCTTCTGGCGTTTAATTCTAAGTCGCTAGCTATTTGATCTGGTGGAGCAACGACCTAGAGTGAAGCCTAGGTTGCCCGGAACGTAGAAATGACCATTACTTTCACACTGTTTGCTATTATTCATTTTGTACGATGAAAAGCTGTTGTATTTATATTGTATTTTATGCCTCTGGTGTTGACTTCTAAGGCCGTAGCTATTAGATGTGGTGGAGCAACGCTCTAGAGTGACGCCTAGGTTGCCCGGAACGTAGAAATGACCATTACTTTCACAACGCTTGCAACTACTCATTTTATATGATGGAATAACTGTTGTACTTATGTTGTGTTTTATCGTTCTGGCGTTGAATTCTAAGTCCCTAGCTACTCGATCTGGTAGAGCAACGCCCTAGAGTGAAACCTAGGTTATCCGGAACGTAGAAATCGCCAGTACATTCATGCTGGTTGCAACTATTCGTTTTATACGATGAAAAAACTGTTGTATTTATATTGTATTTTATGCTTCTGCGGTTCACTTCTTAGGCCCTAACTATTCGATCTGGTGGAACAACGCCCTAGGGTGAAGTCTAGGTTGCCCGGAACGTGGAAATGACCATAACTTTTACACTGGTAGCAATTATTCGTTTTATACAATGGAAAAACCGTTCTATTTATTTTGCATTTTATGCTTCGGGCGTTGACGTCTAAGGCCCTAACTGATTGATCTGGTGGAGCAACGCCCTAGAGTGAAGCCTAGATTGCCCGGAACGTTGAAATGACCATAGCTTTCACACTGGTTGTTATTATTCATTTATACGATGGAAATACTGTTATATTTATATTGTATTTTATTCTTATGGCGTTGAATTCTAAGTCCCTAGCTATTCGATCTGGTGGAGCAACGCCCGAGAGTGATACCTAGGTTACCCGGAACGTAGAAATGACCAGTACTTTCACACTGCTTGCAGGTATTCCTGTTATACGATGGAAAAACTGTTGCATCTTTATTGTATTTTATGCTTCTGGCGTTGACTTCTAAGGCCCTAACTACTCGATCAGGTGGAGCAACGCCCTAGAGTGAAGCCTACGTTCCTCGGAATGTAGAAATGACCATAACTTTCACACTGGTTGCAATTATTCATTTTATACGATGGAAAAACTGTTGTACTTATTTTGTATTTTATTCTTATGGCGTTGAATTCTAAGTCCCTAGCTATTCGATCTGGTGGAGCAACGCCCTAGAGTGAAACCTAGGTTACCCGGAACGTTGAAATGACCAGTACTTTCATACTGTTTGCAGTTATTCCTGTTACACGATGGAAAAACTTTTGCATCTTTATTGTATTTTATGCTTCTGGCGTTGACTTTTAAGGCCCTAGCTATTCGATTTGGTGGAGCAACGCCCTAGAGTGGAACCTAGGTTGCTCTGTACGTAGAAATGACCATTACTTTCACACTGTTTGCAAATATACATTATATAGGATGCAAAATCTGTTGTATTTATGTTGTATTTTATGCTTCTGTCGTTGACTTCTTAGGCCCTAACTATTTGATCTTGTGGTGCACCGCGCTAGAGTGAAGCCTAGGTGGCCCGAAACGTAGAAATGACCATAACTTCCACACTGGTGGCAATTATTCGCTTTATACGATGGAAAAACTGTTTTATTTATTTTGTATTTTATGCTTCAGGCGTTGACTTCTAAGTCCCTAGCTATTCGACCTGGTGGAGCAACGCCCTAGAGTGATACCTAGGTTACCCGGAACATAGAAATGACCAGTACTTTCACACTGTTTGCAGTTATTCCTGTTATACGATGGAAAAACTGTTGCATCTTTATTGTATTTTATGCTTCTGGCGTTGACTTCTAGGGCCCTAACTATTCGATCAGGTGGAGCAACGCCCTAGAGTGAAGCCTACGTTCCTCGGAATGTAGAAATGACCATAACTTTCACACTGGTTGCAATTATTCATTTTATACGATGGAAAAACTGTTGTACTTATTTTGTATTTTATTCTTATGGCGTTGAATTCTAAGTCCCTAGCTATTCGATCTGGTGGAGCAAGACGCTAGAGTGAAACCTAGGTTACCCGTAACGGAGAAATCACCAGTACTTTCATACTGTTTGCAGTTATTCCTGTTACACGATGGAAAAACTTTTGCATCTTTATTGTATTTTATGCCTCGGCCATTGATTTGAAAGGCCCTAACTATTCAATCTGTTGGAGCAACGCCCTAGAGTGAATCCTAGGCTGCCCGGAACGTAGAAATGACCATTACATTCACACTGGTTGCAATTATTCCTGTTATACGATGGAAAAACTGTTGTATTTTTATTGTATTCTATGCTTCTGGCGTTTAATTCTAATTCGCTAGCTATTTGATCTGGTGGAGCAACGACCTAGAGTGAAGCCTAGGTTGCCCGGAACGTAGAAATGACCATTACTTACACACTGTTTGCTATTATTCGTTTTATACGATGGAAAAACTGTTTTATTTATTTTGTATTTTATGCTTCGGGCATTGACTTTTAAGGCCCTAACTATTCAATCTGTTGGAGCAACGCCCTAGAGTGAATCCTAGGTTGCCCGGAACGTAGAAATGACCATTACATTCACACTGGTTGCAATTACTCCTGTTATACGATGGAAAAACTGTTGTATTTTTATTGTATTCTATGCTTCTGGCGTTTAATTCTAAGTCGCTAGCTATTTGATCTGGTGGAGCAACGACCTAGAGTGAAGCCTAGGTTGCCCGGAACGTAGAAATGACCATTACTTTCACACTGTTTGCTATTATTCATTTTGTACGATGAAAAGCTGTTGTATTTATATTGTATTTTATGCCTCTGGTGTTGACTTCTAAGGCCGTAGCTATTAGATGTGGTGGAGCAACGCTCTAGAGTGACGCCTAGGTTGCCCGGAACGTAGAAATGACCATTACTTTCACAACGCTTGCAACTACTCATTTTATATGATGGAATAACTGTTGTACTTATGTTGTGTTTTATCGTTCTGGCGTTGAATTCTAAGTCCCTAGCTACTCGATCTGGTAGAGCAACGCCCTAGAGTGAAACCTAGGTTATCCGGAACGTAGAAATCGCCAGTACATTCATGCTGGTTGCAACTATTCGTTTTATACGATGAAAAAACTGTTGTATTTATATTGTATTTTATGCTTCTGCGGTTCACTTCTTAGGCCCTAACTATTCGATCTGGTGGAACAACGCCCTAGGGTGAAGTCTAGGTTGCCCGGAACGTGGAAATGACCATAACTTTTACACTGGTAGCAATTATTCGTTTTATACAATGGAAAAACCGTTCTATTTATTTTGCATTTTATGCTTCGGGCGTTGACGTCTAAGGCCCTAACTGATTGATCTGGTGGAGCAACGCCCTAGAGTGAAGCCTAGATTGCCCGGAACGTTGAAATGACCATAGCTTTCACACTGGTTGTTATTATTCATTTATACGATGGAAATACTGTTATATTTATATTGTATTTTATTCTTATGGCGTTGAATTCTAAGTCCCTAGCTATTCGATCTGGTGGAGCAACGCCCGAGAGTGATACCTAGGTTACCCGGAACGTAGAAATGACCAGTACTTTCACACTGCTTGCAGGTATTCCTGTTATACGATGGAAAAACTGTTGCATCTTTATTGTATTTTATGCTTCTGGCGTTGACTTCTAAGGCCCTAACTACTCGATCAGGTGGAGCAACGCCCTAGAGTGAAGCCTACGTTCCTCGGAATGTAGAAATGACCATAACTTTCACACTGGTTGCAATTATTCATTTTATACGATGGAAAAACTGTTGTACTTATTTTGTATTTTATTCTTATGGCGTTGAATTCTAAGTCCCTAGCTATTCGATCTGGTGGAGCAACGCCCTAGAGTGAAACCTAGGTTACCCGGAACGTTGAAATGACCAGTACTTTCATACTGTTTGCAGTTATTCCTGTTACACGATGGAAAAACTTTTGCATCTTTATTGTATTTTATGCTTCTGGCGTTGACTTTTAAGGCCCTAGCTATTCGATTTGGTGGAGCAACGCCCTAGAGTGGAACCTAGGTTGCTCTGTACGTAGAAATGACCATTACTTTCACACTGTTTGCAAATATACATTATATAGGATGCAAAATCTGTTGTATTTATGTTGTATTTTATGCTTCTGTCGTTGACTTCTTAGGCCCTAACTATTTGATCTTGTGGTGCACCGCGCTAGAGTGAAGCCTAGGTGGCCCGAAACGTAGAAATGACCATAACTTCCACACTGGTGGCAATTATTCGCTTTATACGATGGAAAAACTGTTTTATTTATTTTGTATTTTATGCTTCAGGCGTTGACTTCTAAGTCCCTAGCTATTCGACCTGGTGGAGCAACGCCCTAGAGTGATACCTAGGTTACCCGGAACATAGAAATGACCAGTACTTTCACACTGTTTGCAGTTATTCCTGTTATACGATGGAAAAACTGTTGCATCTTTATTGTATTTTATGCTTCTGGCGTTGACTTCTAGGGCCCTAACTATTCGATCAGGTGGAGCAACGCCCTAGAGTGAAGCCTACGTTCCTCGGAATGTAGAAATGACCATAACTTTCACACTGGTTGCAATTATTCATTTTATACGATGGAAAAACTGTTGTACTTATTTTGTATTTTATTCTTATGGCGTTGAATTCTAAGTCCCTAGCTATTCGATCTGGTGGAGCAACACGCTAGAGTGAAACCTAGGTTACCCGTAACGGAGAAATCACCAGTACTTTCATACTGTTTGCAGTTATTCCTGTTACACGATGGAAAAACTTTTGCATCTTTATTGTATTTTATGCCTCGGCCATTGATTTGAAAGGCCCTAACTATTCAATCTGTTGGAGCAACGCCCTAGAGTGAATCCTAGGCTGCCCGGAACGTAGAAATGACCATTACATTCACACTGGTTGCAATTATTCCTGTTATACGATGGAAAAACTGTTGTATTTTTATTGTATTCTATGCTTCTGGCGTTTAATTCTAATTCGCTAGCTATTTGATCTGGTGGAGCAACGACCTAGAGTGAAGCCTAGGTTGCCCGGAACGTAGAAATGACCATTACTTACACACTGTTTGCTATTATTCGTTTTATACGATGGAAAAACTGTTTTATTTATTTTGTATTTTATGCTTCGGGCATTGACTTTTAAGGCCCTAACTATTCAATCTGTTGGAGCAACGCCCTAGAGTGAATCCTAGGTTGCCCGGAACGTAGAAATGACCATTACATTCACACTGTTTGCTATTATTCCTGTTAGACGAGGGAAAAACTGCTGTATTTTTATTGTATTCTATGCTTCTGGCGTTTAATTCTAAGCCGCTAGCTATTTGATCTGGTGGAGCAACGACCTAGAGTGAAGCCTAGGTTGCCCGGAACGTAGAAATGACCATTACTTTCACACTGTTTGCTATTATTCATTTTGTACGATGAAAAGCTGTTGTATTTATATTGTATTTTATGCCTCTGGTGTTGACTTCTAAGGCCGTAGCTATTAGATGTGGTGGAGAAACGCCCTAGAGTGACGCCTAGGTTGCCCGGAACGTAGAAATGACCATTACTTTCACAACGCTTGCAACTACTCATTTTATACGATGGAATAACTGTTGTACTTATGTTGTGTTTTATCGTTCTGGCGTTGAATTCTAAGTCCCTAGCTACTCGATCTGGTAGAGCAACGCCCTAGAGTGAAACCTAGGTTATCCGGAACGTAGAAATCGCCAGTACATTCATACTGGTTGCAACTATTCGTTTTATACGATGAAAAAACTGTTGTATTTATATTGTATTTTATGCTTCTGCGGTTCACTTCTTAGGCCCTAACTATTCGATCTGGTGGAACAACGCCCTAGGGTGAAGCCTAGGATGCCCGGAACGTGGAAATGACCATAACTTTTACACTGGTAGCAATTATTCGTTTTATACAATGGAAAAACCGTTCTATTTATTTTGCATTTTATGCTTCTGGCGTTGACGTCTAAGGCCCTAACTGATTGATCTGGTGGAGCAACGCCCTAGAGTGAAGTCTAGACTGCCCGGAACGTTGAAATGACCATAACTTTCACACTGGTTGTTATTATTCGTTTTATACGATGGAAATACTGTTATATTTATATTGTATTTTATTCTTATGGCGTTGAATTCTAAGTCCCTAGCTATTCGATCTGGTGGAGCAACGCCCGAGAGTGATACCTAGGTTACCCGGAACGAAGAAATGACCATCACCTTCAAACTGGTTGCAATTATTCCTGTTATACGATGGAAAAACTGTTGCATCTTTATTGTATTTTATGCATCTGGCGTTGACTTCTTAGGCCGTAACCATTCCATCTGGTGGAGCAACGCCCTAGAGTGAAGCCTAGCCTGCCCGGAACGTAGAAATGAGCATAACTTCCACACTGGTAGCAATTATTCGTTTTATACGATGGAAAAACTGTACTATTTATTTTGTGTTTTATGCTCCGGGCGTTGACCTCTCAGGCCCTAGCTATTCGATCTGGTGGAGCAACGACCTAGAGTGAAGCCTAGGTTGCCCGGAACGTAGAAATGACCATTACTTTCACACTGTTTGCTATTATTCATTTTGTACGATGAAAAGCTGTTGTATTTATATTGTATTTTATGCCTCTGGTGTTGACTTCTAAGGCCGTAGCTATTAGATGTGGTGGAGCAACGCCCTAGAGTGACGCCTAGGTTGCCCGGAACGTAGAAATGACCATTACTTTCACAACGCTTGCAACTACTCATTTTATACGATGGAATAACTGTTGTACTTATGTTGTGTTTTATCGTTCTGGCGTTGAATTCTAAGTCCCTAGCTACTCGATCTGGTAGAGCAACGCCCTAGAGTGAAACCTAGGTTATCCGGAACGTAGAAATCGCCAGTACATTCATACTGGTTGCAACTATTCGTTTTATACGATGAAAAAACTGTTGTATTTATATTGTATTTTATGCTTCTGCGGTTCACTTCTTAGGCCCTAACTATTCGATCTGGTGGAACAACGCCCTAGGGTGAAGCCTAGGTTGCCCGGAACGTGGAAATGACCATAACTTTTACACTGGTAGCAATTAATCGTTTTATACAATGGAAAAACCGTTCTATTTATTTTGCATTTTATGCTTCGGGCGTTGACGTCTAAGGCCCTAACTGATTGATCTGGTGGAGCAACGCCCTAGAGTGAAGCCTAGATTGCCCGGAACGTTGAAATGACCATAACTTTCACACTGGTTGTTATTATTCGTTTTATACAATGGAAAAGCCGTTCCATTTATTTTGTATTTTATGCTTCGGGCGTTGACTTCTAAGGCCCTAACTGTTGAATCTGGTGGAGCAATGCCCTAGAGTGAAGCCTAGGTTGCCCGGAAAGTAGAAATGACCACATCTTCAATACTGGTTGCAATTATTCGTTTTATACGGTGAAAAAACTGTTGTATTTATATTGTATTTTATGCTTCTGGCGTTGACTTCTAAGGCCCTAACTACTCGATCAGGTGGAGCAACGCCCTAGAGTGAAGCCTACGTTCCTCGGAATGTAGAAATGACCATAACTTTCACACTGGTTGCAATTATTCATTTTATACGATGGAAAAACTGTTGTACTTATTTTGTATTTTATTCTTACGGCGTTGAATTCTAAGTCCCTAGCTATTCGATCTGGTGGAGCAACGCCCTAGAGTGAAACCTAGGTTACCCGGAACGTTGAAATGACCAGTACTTTCATACTGTTTGCAGTTATTCCTGTTACACGATGGAAAAACTTTTGCATCTTTATTGTATTTTATGCTTCTGGCGTTGACTTCTAAGGCCCTAGCTATTCGATTTGGTGGAGCAACGCCCTAGAGTGGAACCTAGGTTGCTCTGTACGTAGAAATGACCATTACTTTCACACTGTTTGCAAATATACATTATATATGATGGAAAATCTGTTGTATTTATGTTGTATTTTATGCTTCTGGCGATGGCTTCTTAGTGCCTAACTGTTCGATCTGGTGGAACAACGCCCTAGAGTGAAGCCTAGGTTACCCGGAACGTAGAAATGACCATAAGTTTCATACTGGTTGCAATTATTCGTTTTATACGATGGAAAAACTGTTGTATTTATATTGTATTTTATGCTTCTGGCGTTCACTTCTTAGGCCCTAACTGTTCGATCTGGTGGATCAACGCCCTAGGGTGAAGCCTAGGTTGCCCGGAACGTAGAAATGACCATACCTTATACACTGGTAGCAATTATTCGTTTTATACAATGGAAAGACAGTTCTATTTATTTTGTGTTTTATGCGTCGCGCGTTGACTTCTAAGGCCCTAACTGTTTGATCTGGTGGAACAACGCCCTAGAGTGAAGCCTAGGTTGCTCGGAATGTAGAAATGACCATTACTTTCACACTGGTTGCAATCATTCGTCTAATACGATGGAAAAGCTGTTGTACTTATATTGTATTTTGTGCCTCTGGCGTTGACTTCTAAGGCCGTAGCTATTAGATGTGGTGGAGCAACGCCCTAGAGTGACGCCTAGGCTGCCCGGAATGTAGAAATGACCATTACTTTCACACTGGTTGCAATCATTCGTTTTATACGATGGAAAAGCTGTTGTATTTATATTGTATTTTATGCCTCTGGCGTTGACTTCTAAGGCCGTAGCTATTAGATGTGGTGGAGCAACGCCCTAGAGTGACGCCTAGGGTGCTCGGAACGTATAAATGACCATTACCTTCACACTGGTCGCAATTATTCGTTTTATACGATGGAAAAACTGTTGCATTTATATTGTATTTTATGCTTCTGGCGTTCACTTCTTAGGCCCTAACTATTCGATCTGGTGGAGCAGCGCCCTAGAGCGAAGCCTAGGTGTTTCGGAACGTAGAAATGACCATCACTTTCAAACTGGTTGCAATTAACCCTGTTATACGATGGAAAAACTGTTGTATTTTTATTGCATTTTATGCTTCGGGCGTTGACTTCTAAGGCCCTAACTATTCAATCTATTGGAGCAACGCCCTAGGGCGAAGCCTAGGTTGCCCGGAACGTAGAAATGACCATAACTTTAACACTGGTTTCTATTATTCGTTTTATACGATGGAAAAACTGTTATATTTATACTGTATTTTATGCTTCTGGCGTTCACTTCTTAGGCCCTAACTATTCGATCTGGTGGAACAACACCGTAGAGTGAAGCCTAGGTTGCCCGGTACGTAGAAATGACCATTACTTTCACACTGTTTGCAATTATTCCTTTTATACGATGGAAAAACTGTTGTATTTTTATTGCATTTTATGCTTCGGGCATTGACTTCTAAGGCCCTAACTATTCAATCTGTTGGAGCAACGCGCTAGGGTGAAGCCTAGGTTGCCCGGAACGTAGAAATGACCATAACATTAACACTGGTTGCTATTATTCGTTTTATACGATGGAAAAACTGTTATATTTATATTGTATTTTATGCTTCTGGCGTTCACTTCTTAGGCCCTAACAATTCGATATGGTGGAACAACACCGTAGAGTGAAGCCTAGGTTGCCCGGAACGTAGAAATGACCATTACTTTCACACTGTTTGCAATTATTCCTTTTATACAATGGAAAAGCTGTTGTATTTATATCGTATTTTATGCTTCTGGCGTTGACATCTAAGGACCTAACTATTCGATCTGGTGGAGCAGCGCCCTAGAGTGCAGCCTAGGTTGCTCGGAATGTAGAAATGACCATTACTTTCACACTGGTTGCAATCATTCGTTTTATACGATGGAAAAGCTGTTGTACTTATATTGTATTTTGTACCTCTGGCGTTGACTTCTAAGGCCGTAGCTATTAGATGTGGTAGAGCAACGCCCTAGAGTGACGCCTAGGGTGCTCGGAACGTATAAATGACCATTACCTTCACACTGGTCGCAATTATTCGTTTTATACGATGGAAAAACTGTTGCATTTATATTGTATTTTATGCTTCTGGCGTTCACTTCTTAGGCCCTAACTATTCGATCTGGTGGAGCAACGCCCTAGAGCGAAGCCTAGGTGTTTCGGAACGTAGAAATGACCATCACTTTCAAACTGGTTGCAATTAACCCTGTTATACGATGGAAAAACTGTTGTATTTTTATTGCATTTTATGCTTCGGGCGTTGACTTCTAAGGCCCTAACTATTCAATCTGTTGGAGCAACGCCCTAGGGCGAAGCCTAGGTTGCCCGGAACGTAGAAATGACCATAACTTTAACACTGGTTTCTATTATTCGTTTTATACGATGGAAAAACTGTTATATTTATATTGTATTTTATGCTTCTGGCGTTCACTTCTTAGGCCCTAACTATTCGATCTGGTGGAACAACACCGTAGAGTGAAGCCTAGGTTGCCCGGTACGTAGAAATGACCATTACTTTCACACTGTTTGCAATTATTCCTTTTATACAATGGGAAAACTGTTGTATTTTTATTGCATTTTATGCTTCGGGCATTGACTTCTAAGGCCCTAACTATTCAATCTGTTGGAGCAACGCGCTAGGGTGAAGCCTAGGTTGCCCGGCAAGTAGAAATGACCATAACTTTCATACTGGTTGCAATTATTCGTTTTATATGATGGAAAAACTGTTGTATTTATATTGTATTTTATGCTTCGGGCATTGCCTTCTAAGGCCCAAACTATTCAATCTGTTGGAGCTACGCCCCAGGGTGAAGCCTAGGTTGCCCGGAAAGTAGAAATGACCATAACTTTCATACTGGTTGCAATTATTCGTTTTATATGATGGAAAAACTGTTGTATTTATATTGTATTTTATGCTTCTGGCGTTCACTCCTTAGGCCCTAACTATTCGATCTGGTGGAACAACGGCCTAGGGTGAAGCCTAGGTAGCCCGGAACGTAGAACTGACCATAACCTTTACACTGCTAGCAATTATTCGTTTTATACAATGGAAAAACTATTCTATTTATTTTGTATTTAATGCTTCGGGCGTTGGCTTCTAAGGCCCTAACTGTTTGATCTGGTGGAGCAACGCCCTAGAGTGAAACCTAGGTTGCCCGGTACGTAGAAATGACCATCACCTGCAAACTGGTTGCAATTATTCGTTTTATACGATGGAAAAGTTGTTGTATTTATATCGTATTTTATGCATCTGGCGTTGACTTCTTAGGCCTTAACTATTCGATCTGGTGGAACAACGCCCTAGAGTGAAGCCTAGGTTGCTCGGAACGCAGGAATGACCATTACTTTCACACTGGTTGCAATTATTCCTGTTATACGATGGAAAAACTGTTGTATTTTTATTGCATTTTATGCTTCGGGCATTGACTTTTAAGGCCCTAACTATTCAATCTGTTGGAGCAACACCCTAGGGTGATGCCTAGGTTGCCCGGTACGTAGAAATGAGCGTAACTATCATGCTGGTTGCAATTATTCGTTTTATACGATGGAAAAGCTGCTGTATTTATATCGTATTTTATGCTTCTGGCGTTGACTTCTTAGGCCCTAACTATTCCATCCGGTGGAACAACGCCCTAGAGTGAAGCCTAGGTTGCCCGGAACGTAGAAATGACCATAGCATTCACACTGGTTGCTATTATTCGTCTTATACGATGGAAAAACTGTTATATTTATAATGTATTTTATGCTTCTGGCGTTGACTTCTGAGACCGTTGCTATTCGATGTGGTGGAAGAACGCCATAGAGCGAAGCCTAGGTTGCTCGGAACGTAGAAATGACCACTACTCTCACACTGTTTGCAATTATTCATTTAATACGATGGAAATGCTGTTGTATTTATATCGTATTTTATGCTTCGGGCGTTGACTTCTTAGGCCCTAACATTTCGATCTGGTGGAGCAACGCCCTACAGTGAAGCCTAGGTTGCCCGGAACGTAGATATGACCCTAACCTTCACACAGGCTGCAATTATTCGTCTTATACGATGGAAAAGCTGTTGTATTTATATCGTATTTTATGCTTCTGGCGTTGACTTCTTAGGCCCTAACTATTCGATCTGGTGGAACAACGCCCTGGGGTGAAGCCTAGGTAGCGCGGAACGTAGCAATGACCATAACTTTCACACTGGTAACAGTTATTCGTTTTATACAATGGAATAACTGTTCTATTTATTTTGTGTTTAATGCTTCGGGCGTTGACTTCTAAGGCCCTAACTGTTTGATCTGGTGGGGCAACGCCCTAGAGTGAAGCCTATGTCGCCCGGAACGTAGAAATGACAATAACTTTCACACTGGTTGCTATTATTCGTTTTAGACGATGGAAATACTGTTATATTTATATTGTATTTTATGCTTCTGGCGTTGCCTTCTTAGGCCCTAGCTATTCGATCTGGTGGAGCAACGCCCTACAGTGAAACCTAGGTTACCCGGAACGTAGAAAGGACCAGTACTTTCACACTGTTTGCAGTTATTCCTGTTATACGATGGAAAAACTGTTATATTTATATTGTATTTTATGCTTCTGGCGTTGACTTCTTAGGCCCTAACTATTCGATCTGGTGGAACAACGACCTAGAGTGAAGCCTAGGTTGCCTGGAACGTAGAAATGACCATTACTTTCACACTGTTTACAGTTATTCCTGTTATACGATGGAAAAACTTTTGCATCTTTATTGTATTTTATGCTTCTGACGTTGACTTCTAAGGCCCTTACTACTCGATCTGGTGGAGCAACGCCCTAGAGTGAAGCCTAGGTTGCCCGGAACGTAGAAGTGACCATTACATTCACACTGGCTGCAATTATTCGTCTTATACGATGGAAAAGCTGTTGCATTTATATCGTATTTTATGCTTCTGGCGTTGACTTCTTAGGCCCCAACTATTCCATCTGGTGGAACAACGCCCTTGGGTGAAGCCTAGGTAGCCCGGAACGTAGCAATGACCATAACTTTCACACTGGTAGCAGTTATTCGTTTTATACAATGGAAAAACTGTTCTATTTATTTTGTGTTTAATGCTTCGGGCGTTGACTTCTAAGGCCCTAACTGTTTGATCTGGTGGAGCAACGCCCTAGAGTGAAGCCTATGTTGCCCGGTACGTAGAAATGACCATAACTTTCACACTGGTTGCTATTATTCGTTTTAGACGATGGAAATACTGTTATATTTATATTGTATTTTATGCTGCTGGCGTTGCCTTCTTAGGCCCTAACTATTCGATCTTGTGGAACAACGCCCTAGGGTGAAGCCTAGGTTGCCTGGAACATGGAAATGACCATTACTTTCACACTGTTTGCAAATATACATTATATACGATGGAAAAGCTGTTGTATTTATATTGTGTTTTATGCTTCTGGCGTTGACTTCCTAGGCCCTAACAATTTAATCTGGTAGACCACCGCCCTAGAGTGAAGCATAGGTTGCCGGGAACGTAGAACATACCATTACCTTCACACTGGTTGCAATTATTCCTGCTTTGCAATGGAAAAACTGTTGCATCTATATTGTACTTTATGCTTCTGGCGTTGACTTCTAAGGCCCTAACTATTCCATCTGGTGGAGCAACGCCCTAGAGAGAAGTCTAGGTTGCCCGGAACGTAGAAGTGACCATAAATTTCACACTGGTTGCTATTATTCGTTTTATACGATAGAAAAACTGTTATATTTATATTGTATTTTATGCTTCTGTCGTTGACTTCTTAGGCCCTAACTGTTCGATCTGGTGGAACAACGCCCTAGGGTGAAGCCTAGGTTGCCCGGAAAGTACAAATGACCATAACTTTCGCACTGGTTGCAATTATTCGTTTTATAAGATGGAAAAGCTGTGGCATCTTTATTGTATTTTATTCATCTGGTGTTGACTTCTAAGGCCCTAACTATTCGATCTGGTGGAACAACGACCTAGAGTGAAGCCTAGGTTGCCTGAAACGTAGAAATGACCATTACTTTCACACTGTTTACAGTTATTCCTGCTATACGATGGAAAAACCTTCGCATCTTTATTGTATTTTAAGCTTCTGGCGTTGACTTCTGTGGCCCTAGCTATTTGATTTGGTGGAGCAACGCCCGAGAGTGGAGCCTAGGAAGCCCAGTACGTAGAAATGACCATTACTTTCACACTGTTTGCAGGTATACATTATATACGATGGAAAATCTGTTGTATTTATGTTGTATTTTATGCTTCCGGCGTTGACTTCTTAGGCCCTAACTATTCCATCTAGTGGAACAACGCCCTCGGGTGATGCCTAGGTTGCGCGGATCGTAGCATTGACCATAACCTTCACACTGGTAGCATTATTCGTTTCATACAATGGAAGAACTGTTGTATTTATTTTCTATTTAATGCTTCGGGCGTTGTCTTCTAAGACCCTAACTGTTTGATATGGTGGAGCAACGCCCTAGAGTGCAGCCTATGTTGCCCGGAACGTAGAAGTGACCATAACTTTCACACTGGTTGCTATTATTCGTTTTAGACGATGGAAAAACTGTTATATTTATATTGTATTTTATGCTTCTGGCGTTGCCTTCTAAGGCCCTAGCTATTGGATCTTGTGGACCAACGCCCTAGAGTGAAGCCTAGGTTGCCTGGAACGTAGAAATGACCATCACTTTCACACGGGTTGCAATTATTCCTGTTATAGTATGGAAAGACTGTTGCATTTTTATTGTATTTTATGCTTCAGGCGTTGACTTCTCAGGCCATAGCTATTCGATGTGGTGGAAGAACGCCATAGAGTGAAGCCTAGGTTGCCCGGAATGTAGAAATGACCATAAGTTTCATAATGGTTGCAATTATTCCTGTTATAGGATGGAAAGACTGTTGTATTTTTATTGCATTTTATGCTTCTGGCGTTCACTTCTTAGGCCCTAACTATTCGATCTGGTGGAACAGCGGCCTAGGGTGAAGCCTAGGTTGCCCGGAACGTAGAAATGACCATTACATTCACACTGCTTGCAATTATTCGTCTTATACGATGGAAAAGCTGTTGAATTTATATCGTATTTTATTCTTCTGGCGTGGTCTTCTTAGGCCCTAACTATTCCATCTGGTGGAACAACGCCCTAGGGTGAAGCCTAGGTTGCCCGGAACGTAGAAATGACCATAACTTCCACACTGGTAGCAATTATTCGTTTTATACGATGGAAAAGGTGTTTTATTTATTTTGTATTTTATGCTTCGGGCGTTCACTTCTAAGGCCCTAACTATTCGATCTGGTGGAGCAATGCCCTAGAGTGAAGTCTAGGTTGCCCGGAACGTAGAAGTGACCATAACTCTCACACTGGTTGCTATCATTCGTTTTATACAATGGAAAAACTGTTCTATTTATTTTGTGTTTAATGCTTCGGACGTTGACTTCTAAGGCCCTAACTGTTTGATCTGGTGGAGCAACGCCCTAGAGTGAAGCCTATGTTGCCCGGAACGTAGAATTGACCATAACTTGCACACTGGTTGCTATTATACGTTTTAGACGATGGAAATACTGTTATATTTATATTGTATTTTATTCTTCTGTCGTTGACTTCTTAGGCCCTAACTATTCGATCTGGTGGAACAGCGCCCTAGAGTGAAGACTAGGTTGCCCGGAACATGGAAATGACCATTACTTTCACACTGTTTGCAAATATACATTATATACGATGGAAAAGCTGTTGTATTTATATTGTGTTTTATGCTTCTGGCGTTGACTTCCTAGGCCCTAACAATTTAATCTGGTAGACCACCGCCCTAGAGTGAAGCATAGGTTGCCGGGAACGTAGCACATACCATTACCTTCACACTGGTTGCAATTATTCCTGCTTTACAATGGAAAAACTGTTGCATCTATATTGTACTTTATGCTTCTGGCGTTGACTTCTAAGGCCCTAACTATTCCATCTGGTGGAGCAACGCCCTAGAGAGAAGTCTAGGTTGCCCGGAACGTAGAAATGTCCATAACTTTCACACTGGTTGCAATTATTCGTTTTATACGATGGAAAAGCTGTGGCAACTTTATTGTATTTTATTCATCTAGGGCTGTCTTCTAAGGCCGTAGCTATTAGGTGTGGTGGAGCAACGCCCTAGAGTGACGCCTAGGTTGCCCGGAACGTAGAAATGACCATTACTTTCACAATGTTTGCAATTATTCATTTTATACGATGGAAAAACTTTTGTACTTATATTGTATTCTATTCTTCTGGCGTTGACTTCTTAGGCCCTAACTATTAGATCTGGTGGAACAACGCGCTAGAGTGAAGACTAGCTTGCCCGGAACATGGAAATGACCATTACTTTCACACTGTTTGCAAATAAACATTATATACGATGGAAAAGCTGTTGTATTTATATTGTCTTTTATGCTTCTGGCGTTGACTGCTAAGGCCCTAACTATTCCATCTGGTGGAGCAACGCCCTAGAGTGAAGCCTAGGCTGCCCGGAACGTAGAAATGACCATAACTTTCACACTGGTTGCTATTATTCGTTTTGGACGATGGAAAAACTGTTATATCTATATTGTATTTTATGCTTCTGGCGTTGACTGCTAAGGCCCTAACTATTCCAACTGGAGGAGCAACGCCCTAGAGTGAAGCCTAGGTTGCCCGGAACGTAGAAATGACCATAACTTTCACACTGGTTGCAATTATTCGTTTTATACGATTGAAAAACTGTTGCATCATTATCGTATTTTATGCTTCTGGCGTTGACTTCTTAGGCCGTAACTATTCGATCTGGTGGAGCAACGCCCTGGAGTGAAACCTAGGTTGCCCGGTACGCAGAAATGACCACTACTATCACACTGTTTACAGTTATTCCTGCTATACGATGGAAAAACTTTTCGCATCTTTATTGTATTTTAAGCTTCTGGCGTTGACTTCTGTGGCCCTAGCTATTTGATTTGGTGGAGCAACGCCCGAGAGTGGAGCCTAGGAAGCCCGGTACGTAGAAATGACCATTACATTCACACTGGCTGCAATTATTCGTCTTATACGATGGAAAAGCTGTTGCATTTATATCGTATTTTATGCTTCTGGCGTTGACTTCTTAGGCCCTAACTGTTTGATCTGGTGCAACAACGCCCTAGAGTGAAGCCTATGTTGCCCGGAACGTAGAAGTGACCATAACTTTCACACTGGTTGCTATTATTTGTTTTAGACGATGGAAATACTGTTATATTTATATTGTATTTTATGCTGCTGGCGTTGCCTTCTTAGGCCCTAACTGTTCGATCTGGTGGAACAACGACCTAGGGTGAAGCCTAGGTTGCCGGAAAGTAGAAATGTCCATAACTTTCACACTGGTTGCAATTATTCGTTTTATACGATGGAAAAGCTGTGGCAACTTTATTGTATTTTATTCATCTAGGGCTGTCTTCTAAGGCCGTAGCTATTAGGTGTGGTGGAGCAACGCCCTAGAGTGACGCCTAGGTTGCCCGGAACGTAGAAATGACCATTACTTTCACAATGTTTGCAATTATTCATTTTATACGATGGAAAAACTTTTGTACTTATATTGTATTCTATTCTTCTGGCGTTGACTTCTTAGGCCCTAACTATTAGATCTGGTGGAACAACGCGCTAGAGTGAAGACTAGCTTGCCCGGAACATGGAAATGACCATTACTTTCACACTGTTTGCAAATAAACATTATATACGATGGAAAAGCTGTTGTATTTATATTGTGTTTTATGCTTCTGGCGTTGACTGCTAAGGCCCTAACTATTCCATCTGGTGGAGCAACGCCCTAGAGTGAAGCCTAGGCTGCCCGGAACGTAGAAATGACCATAACTTTCACACTGGTTGCTATTATTCGTTTTGGACGATGGAAAAACTGTTATATCTATATTGTATTTTATGCTTCTGGCGTTGACTGCTAAGGCCCTAACTATTCCAACTGGTGGAACAACGCCCTAGAGTGAAGCCTAGGTTGCCCGGAACGTAGAAATGACCATAACTTTCACACTGGTTGCAATTATTCGTTTTATACGATTGAAAAACTGTTGCATCATTATCGTATTTTATGCTTCTGGCGTTGACTTCTTAGGCCGTAACTATTCGATCTGGTGGAGCAACGCCCTGGAGTGAAACCTAGGTTGCCCGGTACGCAGAAATGACCACTACTATCACACTGGTTGCAAATTATTCCTGCTATACGATGGAAAAACTGTTGCATCTTTATTGTATCTTATGCTTCTGGCGTTGACTTCTAAGGCCCTAACTATTCGATCAGGTGGAGTAACGCCCTAGAGTGAAGCCTAGGTTGCTCGGAATGTAGAAATGACCATAACTTTCACACTGTTTGCAATTATTCCTTTTATACGATGGAAAAGCTGTTGTATTTATATCGTATTTTATGCTTCTGGCGTTGACTTCTTAGGACATACCTATACGATCTGGTGGAGCAACGCCCTGGAGTGAAGCCCAGGTTGCCCGGTACGTAGAAATGACCATAAGTTTCATACTGGTTGCAATTATTCGTTTTATACGATGGAAAAACTGTTGTATTTATATTGTATTTTATGCTTCTGGCGTTCACTTCTTAGGCCCTAACTATTCGATCTGGTGGTACAACGCCCTAGGGTGAAGCCTAGGTTGCCCGGAACGTAGAAATGACCATTACTTTCACACTGGTAGCAATTATTCGTTTTATACGATGGAAAAACTGTTGTATTTATTTTGCATTTTATGCTTCCGGCATTGACTTCTTAGGCCCTAACTATTCGATCTGGTGGAGCATCGCCCTAGAGAGAAGCCTAGGTTACCGGGAACGTAGAAATGACCAGTACTTTCATACTGTTTGCAGTTATTCCTGTTATACGATGGAAAAACTGTTGCATCTTTATTGTATTTTATGCTTCTGGCGTTGACTTCTAAGGCCCTAACTATTCGACCAGGTGGAGCAACGCCCTAGAGTGAAGCCTAGGTTGCTCGGAATGTAGAAATGACCATAACTTTCACACTGGTTGCAACTATTCATTTTATACGATGGAAAAACTGTTGTACTTATATTGTGTTTTATTCTTATGGCGTTGAATTCTAAGTCCCTAGCTACTCGATCCGGTGGAGCAACGCCCTAGAGTGACGCCTAGGTTGCTCGGAACGTAGAAATGACCATTACTTTCACACTGGTTGCAATTATTCCTGTTATACGATGGAAAAACTGTTGTATTTTAATTGTATTTTATGCTTTTAGCGATGAATTATAAGTCCCTAGCTATTCGATCTGGTGGAGCAACGCCCTAGAGTGAACCCTAGGTTGCTCGGAATGTAGAAATGACCATAACTTTCATACTGGTTGCAATTATTCGTTTTATATAATGGAAAAACTGTTGTATTTATATTGAATTTTATGCTTCGGGCATTGACTTCTAAGGCCCTAACTATTCAATCTGTTGGATCAACGCCCTGGGGTGAAGCCTAGGTTGCCCGGAAAGGAGAAATGACCATTACTTTCATACTGGTTGCAATTATTCGTTTTATATGATGGAAAAACTGTTGTATTTATATTGTATTTTATGCTTCTGGCGTTCACTTCTTAGGCCCTAACTATTCGATCTGGTGGAACAACGCCCTAGGGCGAAGCCTAACTTGCTCGGAAAGTAGAAATGACCATAAGTTTCATACTGGTTGCAATTATTCGTTTTATACGATGGAAAAACTGTTGTATTTATATTGTATTTTATGCTTCTGGCGTTGACTTCTAAGGCCCTAGCTATTCGTTCTAGTGGAGCAACGCCCTAGAGTGAAGCCTAGGTTGCCCGGAAAGGAGAAATGACCATCACCTTCAAACTGGTTGCAATTAATCTTCTTATACGATGGAAAAACTGTTGTATTTTTATTGCATTTTATGCTTCCGGCGTTCACTTCTTAGGCCCTAACTATTCGATCTGGTGGAACAACAGCCTAGGGTGAAGCCTAGCTTGCCCGGAACGTAGAAATGACCATAACTTTCACACTGGTTGCAATTATTCGTTTTATACGTTGGAAACGCTGTTGTATTTATATCGTATTTTATGCTTCTGGCGTTTACTTCTAAGGACCTAACTATTCGATCTGCTGGAGCAACGCCCTAGAGTGAATCCTAGGTTGCTCGCAATGTAGAAATGACCATAACTTTCACACTTGTTGCAATTATTCGTTTTATACGATGGAAACGCTGTTGTATTTATATCGTATTTTATGCTTCTGGCGTTTACTTCTAATGACCTAACTATTCGATCTGGTGGAGCAACGCCCTAGAGTGAATCCTAGGTTGCTCGGAATGTAGAAATGACCATAACTTTCATACTGGTTGCAATTATTCGTTTTACACGATGGAAACGCTGTTGTATTTATATTGTACTTTATGCCTCTGGCGTTGACTTCTAAGGCCGTAGCTATTAGATGTGGTGGAGCAACGCCCTAGAGTGACGCCTAGGGTGCTCGGAACGTAGAAATGACCATTACTTTCACACTGGTTGCAATTATTCGTTTTATACGATGGAAAGGCTGTTGTATTTATATCGTATTTTATGCTTCTGGCGTTTACTTCTAAGGACCTACCTATTCGATCTGGTGGAGCAACGCCCTAGGGTGAAGCCTAGGTTGCCTGGAACGTAGAACTGACCATCACTTTCACACTGGTTGCAATTATTCCTGTTATAGGATGGAAAGACTGTTGTATTTTTATTGTATTTTATACTTCAGGCGGTGACTTCTGAGGACGTAGCTATTCGATGTGGTGGAAGAACGCCATAGAGTGAGGCCTAGGTTGCACGGAACGAAGAAATGACCATAAGTTGCATACTGATTGCAATTATTCGTTTTATACGATGGAAAAACTGTTGTATTTATATTGTATTTTATGCTTCTGGCGTTCACTTCTTAGGTCCTAACTATTCGATCTGGTGGAACAACGCCCTAGGGCGAAGCCTAGGTTGCCCGGAACGTAGAAATGACCATAACTTTTACACTGGTAGCAATTATTCGTTTTATACAATGGAAAAACTGTTCTATTTATTTTGTATTTTATTCTTCGGGCGTTGACTTCTAAGGCCCTAACTGTTTGATCTGGTGGAGCAACGCCCTAGAGTGAAGCCTAGGTTGCCCGGAACGTAGAAATGACCATAACTTTCACACTGGTTGCTATTATTCGTTTTATACGATGGAAAAACTGTTATATTTATATTGTACTTTATTCTTCTGGCGTTGACTTCTTAGGCCCTATCTATTCGATCGGGTCGAACAACGCCGTAGAGTGAAGCCTAGGTTGCCCGGAACGTAGAAATGACCATAACTTTCACACTGGTCGCAATTATTCGTTTTATACGATGGAAAAGCTGTTGTATCTATATTGTATTTTATGCCTCTGGCGATGACTTCTAAGGCCGTAGCTATTAGATGTGGTGGAGCAACGCCCTATGGTGAGGCCTAGGTTGTTCGGAAAGTAGAAATGACCATAAGTTTCATACTGGTAGCAATTATTCGTTTTATACAATGGAAAAACCGTTCTATTTATTTTGTGTTTTATGCTTCGGGCGTTGACTTCTAAGGCCCTAACTGTATGATCTGGTGGAGCAACGCCCCAGAGTGAAGCCTAGGTTGCCCGGAACTCAGAAATGACCATAACTTTCACACTGGTTGCTATTATTCGTTTTATACGATGGAAAAACTGTTATATTTATATTGTATTTTATGCTTCTGGCGTTGACTTCTGAGGCCGTTGCTACTCGATGTGGTGGAAGAACGCCACAGAGTGAAGCCTAGGTAGCCCGCAACGTAGAAATGACCATAACTTTCACACTGGTTGCTATTACTCGTTCTATACGATGGAAAAACTGTTATATTTATATTGCATTTTATGGTTCTGGCGTTCACTTCTTAGGCCCTAACTATTCGATCTGGTGGAGCAACGCCCTATAGTGAAGCCTAGGTTGCCCGGTACGTAGAAGTGACCATCACTATCAAACTGGTTGCAATTATTTGTTTTATACGATGGAAAAGCTGTTGTATTTATATCGTATTTTATGCTTCTGGCATTGACTTCTTAGGCCCTAGCTATTCCATCTGGTGGAACAACGGCCTGGGGTGAAGCCTAGGTTGCCCGGAAAGTAGAAATGACCATAACTTTCACACTGGTAGCAATTATTCGTTTTATACGAAAGAAAAACTGTTCTATTTATTTTGTATTTTATGCTTCGGGCGTAGACTTCTAAGGCCCTAACTATTCGATCTGGTAGAGCAACGCCCTAGAGTGAAGCCCAGGTTGCCCGGTACGTAAAAATGACCATAAGTTTCATACTGGTTGCAATTATTCGTTTTATACGATGGAAAAACTGTTGTATTTATATTGTATTTTATGCTTCTGGCGTTCACTTCTTAGGCCCTAACTGTTCGATCTGGTGGAACAACGCCCTAGGGTGAAGCCTAGGTTGCCCGGAAAGTAGAAATGACCATAACTTTCACACTGGTTGCAATTATTCCTGTTATAGGACTGTTGAATTTTTATTGTATTTTATACTTCAGGCGTTGACTTCTGAGGCCGTAGCTATTCGATGTGGTGGAAGAACACCGTACAGTGAAGCCTAGGTTGCCCGGAACGTAGAAATGACCATAAGTTTCATACTGGCTGCAATTATTCGTTTTATACGATGGAAAAACTGTTATATTTATATTGTATTTTATGCTTCTGGCGTTGACTTCTTAGGCCCTAACTATTCGATCTGGTGGAGCATCGCCCTAGAGAGAAGCCTAGTTTACCCGAAACGTAGAAATGACCAGTACTTTCATACTGTTTGCAGTTATTCCTGTTATACGATGGAAAAACTGTTGCATCTTTATTGTATTTTATGCTTCTGGCGTTGACTTCTTAGGCCCTAACTATTCGATCTTGTGGAACAACGCCCTAGAGTGAAGCCTAGGTTGCCTGGAACGTAGAAATGACCATCACTTTCACACTGGTTGCAATTATTCCTGTTATAGGACTGTTGAATTTTTATTGTATTTTATACTTCAGGCGTTGACTTCTGAGGCCGTAGCTATTCGATGTGGTGGAAGAACACCGTACAGTGAAGCCTAGGTTGCCCGGAACGTAGAAATGACCATAAGTTTCATACTGGTTGCAATTATTCGTTTTATACGATGGAAAAACTGTTATATTTATATTGTACTTTATGCTTCTGGCGTTGACTTCTGAGGCCGTTGCTATTCGATGTGGTAGAAGAACGCCATAGAGTGAAGCCTAGGTAGCCCGGAACGTAGAAATGACCATATCTTTCGCACTGTTTGCAATTATTCATTTTATACGATGGCAAAGCTGTTGTATTTATATTGTATTTTATGCTTCTGGCGTTGACTTCTTAGGCCCTAACTATTCCATCTAGTGGAACAACGCCCTAGGGTGAAGCCTAGGTTGCGCGGAACGTAGAAATGACCATAACCTTCACACTGATTGCTATTATTCGTTTTATACGATGGAAAGGCTGTTACATCTATATTTTATTTTATGCTTCTGGCGTTGACTTCTTAGGCCCTAACTATTCGATCTGGTGGAGCATCGCCCTAGAGAGAAGCCTAGGTTACCGGGAACGTAGAAATGACCAGTACTTTCATACTGTTTGCAGTTATTCCTGTTATACGATGGAAAAACTGTTGCATCTTTTTTGTATTTTATGCTTCTGGCGTTGACTTCTAAGGCCCTAACTATTCGATCAGGTGGAGCAACGCCCTAGAGTGAAGCCTAGGTTGCTCGGAATGTAGAAATGACCATAACTTTCACACTGGTTGCAACTATTCATTTTATACGATGGAAAAACTGTTGTACTTATATTGTGTTTTATTCTTATGGCGTTGAATTCTAAGTCCCTAGCTACTCGATCCGGTGGAGCAACGCCCTAGAGTGACGCCTAGGTTGGTTCGGAACGTAGAAATGACCATTACTTTCACACTGGTTGCAATTATTCCTGTTATACGATGGAAAAACTGTTGTATTTTAATTGTATTTTATGCTTTTAGCGATGAATTATAAGTCCCTAGCTATTCGATCTGGTGGAGCAACGCCCTAGAGTGAACCCTAGGTTGCTCGGAATGTAGAAATGACCATAACTTTCATACTGGTTGCAATTATTCGTTTTATATGATGGAAAAACTGTTGTATTTATATTGAATTTTATGCTTCGGGCATTGACTTCTAAGGCCCTAACTATTCAATCTGTTGGATCAACGCCCTGGGGTGAAGCCTAGGTTGCCCGGAAAGGAGAAGTGACCATAACTTTCATACTGGTTGCAATTATTCGTTTTATAGGATGGAAAAACTGTTGTATTTATATTGTATTTTATGCTTCTGGCGTTCACTTCTTAGGCCCTAACTATTCGATCTGGTGGAACAACGCCCTAGGGTGAAACCTAACTTGCTCGGAAAGTAGAAATGACCATAAGTTTCATACTGGTTGCAATTATTCGTTTTATACGATGGAAAAACTGTTGTATTTATATTGTATTTTATGCTTCTGGCGTTGACTTCTAAGGCCCTAGCTATTCGATCTAGTGGAGCAACGCCCTAGAGTGAAGCCTAGGTTGCCCGGAAAGGAGAAATGACCATCACTTTCAAACTGGTTGCAATTAATCTTGTTATACGATGGAAAAACTGTTGTATTTTTATTGCATTTTATGCTTCTGGCGTTCACTTCTTAGGCCCTAACTATTCGATCTGGTGGAGCAACGCCCTAGAGTAAAGCCCAGGTTGCGCGGAACGTAGATATGACCATAACTTTCACACTGGTAGCAATTATTCGTTTTATACAATGGAAAAACTGTTCATTTATTTTGTATTTAATGCTTCGGGCGTGGACTTCTAAGGCCCTAACTATTCGATCAGGTGGAGCAACGCCCTAGAGTGAAGCCTAGGTTGCTCGAAATGTAGAAATGACCATAACTTTCACACTGGTTGCCATTATTCATTTTATACGATGGAAAAACTGTTGTACTTATATTGTATTTTATTCTAATGGCGTTGATTTCTAAGTCCCTAGCTATTCGATCTGGTGGAGCAACGCCCTAGAGTGAAACCTAGGTTACCCGGAACGTAGAAATGACCAGTACTTTCATACTGTTTGCAGTTATTCCTGTTATACGATGGAAAAACTTTTCCATCTTTATTGTATTTTAAGCTTCTGGCGTTGACTTCTAAGACCCTAGCTATTCGATTTGGTGGAGCACCGCCCTAGAGTGAAGCCTAGGTTGCCCGGAACGTAGAAGTGACCAAAACTTCCACACTTGTTGCAATTATTCGTTTTATACGATGGAAAAGCTGTTGTATTTATATCGTTTTTTATGCTTCTGGCGTTGACTTCTTAGGCCCTAACTATTCCATCTGGTGGTACAACGCCCTAGGGTGAAGCCTAGGTTGCCCGGAACGTAGAAAGGACCATAACTTTTACACTGGTAGCAATTATTCGTTTTATACAATGGTAAAACCGTTCTATTCATTTTATATTTTATGCTTCGGGCGTTGACTTCTAAGGCCCTAACTGTTTGATCTGGTGGAGCAACGCCGTAGAGTGAAGCGTAGGTTGCCCGGAACGTAGAAATGACCATCACTATCAAACTGGTTGCAATTATTTGTTTTATACGCTGGAAAAGCTGTTGTATTTATATCGTATTTTATGCTTCTGGCGTTGACTTCTTAGGCCCTAGCTATTCCATCTGGTGGAACAACGCCCTAGGGTGAAGCGTAGGTTGCCCGAAAAGTAGAAATGACCATAACTTTCACACTGGTAGCTGTTATTCGTTTTATAGGATGGAAAAACTGTTCTATTTATTTTGTATTTTATGCTTCGGGCGTTGACTTCTAAGGCCCTAACTATTCGATCTGGTGGAGCAACGCCCTAGAGTGCAGCCTAGGTTGCCCGGAACGTAGAAATGACCATAGCTTTCACACTGGTTGCTATCATTCGTTTTATATGATGTAAAAACTGTTGTATTTATATTGTATTTTATGCTTCTGGCGTTCACTTCTTAGGCCCTAACTATTCGATCTGGTGGATCAACGGCCTAGGGTGAAGCCTAGGTTGCCCGGAACGTAGAAATGACCATACATTTTAGACTGGTAGCAATTATTCGTTTTATACAATGGAAGAACTGTTCTATTTATTTTGTATTTAATGCTTCGGTCGTTGACTTCTAAGGCCCTAACTGTTTGATCTGGTGGAGCAACGCCCTAGAGTGAAGCCTAGGTTGCCTGGAACGTAGAAATGACAATCACTTTCACACGGGTAGCAATTATTCCTGTTATAGGATGGAAAGACTGTTGTATTTTTATTGAATTTTATACTTCGGGCGTTGACTTCTGAGGCCGTAGCTATTCGATGTGGTGGAAGAACGCCATACAGTGAAGCCTAGGTTGCCCGGAACGTAGAAGTGACCATAACCTTCACTCTGGTTGCAATTATTTGTTTTTTACGATGGAAAAGCTGTTGTATTTATATCGTATTTTATGCTTCTGGCGTTGATTTCTTAGGCCCTAACTATTCCATCTGGTGGAACAACGCCCTAGTGTAAAGCCCAGGTTGCGCGGAACGTAGAAATGACTATAGCTTTCACACTGCTAGCAATTATTCGTTTGATACAATGGAAAAACTGTTCTATTTATTTTGTATTTAATGCTTCGGGCGTTGACTTCTAAGGCCCTAACTATTCGATCTGGTGGAGCAACGCACTAGAGTGCAGCCTAGATTGCGCGGAACGTAGAAATGACCATAACTTTCACACAGGTTGCTATCATTCGTTTTATATGATGGAAAAACTGTTGTATTTATATTGTATTTTATGCTTCTGGCGTTCACTTCTTAGGCCCTAACTATTCGATCAGGTGGAACAACGGCCTAGAGTGAAGCCTAGGTTGCCCGGAAAGTAGAAATGACCATAACTTTTACACTGGTAGCAATTATTCGTTTTATACAATGGCAAAACTGTTCTATTTATTTTGTATTTAATGCTTCGGGCGTTGACTTCTAAGGCCCTAACTGTTTGATCTGGTGGAGCTACGCCCTAGAGTGAAGCCTAGGTTGCCTGGAACGTAGAAATGACCGTCCCTTTCACATGGGTTGCAATTATTCCTGTTATAGGATGGAAAGACTGTTGTATTTTTATTGTATTTTATACTTCAGGCGTTGACTTCTGAGGCCGTAGCTATCCGATGTGGTGGTAGAACGCCATACAGTGAAGCCTAGGTTGCCGGGAACGTAGGAATGACAATAACTTTCACACTGGTTGCAATTATTTGTTTTATACGATGGAAAAGCTGTTGTATTTATATCGTATTTTATGCATCTGGCGTTGACTTCTTAGGCCCTAACTATTCCATCTGGTGGAACAACGCCCTAGAGTAAAGCCCAGGTTGCGCGGACCGTAGAAATGACCATAACTTTCACACTGGTAGCAATTATTCGTTTGATACAATGGAAAATCTGTTTTATTTATTTTGTATTTAATGCTTCGGGCGTTGACTTCTCAGGCCCTAACTATTCGATCAGGTGGAGCAACGACCTAGAGTGAAGCCTAGGTTGCTCGAAATGTAGAAATGACCATAACTTTCACACTGGTTGCTATCATTCGTTTTATATGATGGAAAAACTGTTGTATTTATATCGTATTTTATGCTTCTGGCGTTCACTTCTTAGGCCCTAACTATTCGATCTGGTGGAACAACGCCCTAGAGTGAAGCCTATGTTGCCCGGAACGTAGAAATGACCACTACTTTCACAGTGTTTGCAATTATTCATTTAATACTATGGAAATGCTGTTGTATTTATATCGTATTTTATGCTTCGGGCGTTGACTTCTTAGGCCCTAACATTTCGATCTGGTGGAGCAACGCCCGACAGTAAAGGCTAGGTTGCCCGGAACGTAGATATGACCATAACCTTCACACAGTTTGCAATTATTCGATTTATACGGTGTAAAGGCTGTTGTATTTATTTTTTATTTTATGCTTCTGGCGTTGACTTCTTAGGCCGTAACTATTCGATCTGGTGGAGCAACGCCCTGGAGTGAAACCTGGGTTGCCCGGAACGTAGAAATGACCACTACTATCACACTGGTTGCAAATTATTCCTGCTATACGATGGAAAAACTGCTGTATTTTTATTGCATTTTATGCTTCTGGCGTTCACTTCTTAGGCCCTAACTATTCGATCTGGTGGAACAACGCCCTAGAGTGAAGCCTAGGTTGCCCGGAACGTAGACATGACCATAACCTTCACACAGATTGCAATTATTCGTTTTATGCGGTGTAAAGGCTGTTGTATTTATTTTATATTTTATTCTTCTGGTGTTGACTTCTTAGGCCCTAACTATTCGATCTGGTGGCACGACGCCGTAGAGTGAAGCCTAGGTTGCCCGGAACGTAGAAATGACCATTACTTTCACACTGTTTGCAATTATTCCTTTTATACGATGGAAAAGCTGCTGTATTTATATCGTATTTTATGCTTCTGGCGTTGACTTGTAAGGCCCTAACTATTCAACCTGTTGGAGCAACGGCCTAGAGTAAAGCCTAGGTTGCTCGGAATGTAGAAATGACCATAACTTTCAAACTGGTTGCAATTATTCTTTTTATACGATGGAAAAACTGTTGTATTTATATGGTATTTTATGCTTCTGGCGTTCACTTCTTAGGCCCTAACCATTCGATCTGGTGGAACAACGCCCTAGGGTGAAGCCTAGGTTGCCCGGAACGTAGAAATCACCGTTACCTTCACACTGTTTGCAATTATTCATTTTATACGATGGAAAAGCTGTTGTATTTATATCGTATTTTATGCTTCGGGCGTTGACTTCTTAGGCCCTAACATTTCGATCTGGTGGAGCAACGCCCTACAGTGAAGCCTAGGTTTCCCGGAACGTAGATATGACCATAACCTTCACACAGGTTGCAATTATTCGTTTTATACGGTGTAAAGGCTGTTGTACTTATTTTGTATTTTATTCTTCTGGTGTTGATTTCTTAGGCCCTAACTATTCGATCTGGTTGAACAACGCCGTAGAGAGAAGCCTAGGATGCCCGGAACGTAGGAATGACCATTACTTTCACACTGTTTGCAATTATTCCTTTTATACGATTGAAAAGCTGTTGTATTTATATCGTATTTTATGCTTCTGGCGTTGACTTCGGAGGACCTAACTATTCGATCTGGTGGAGCAACACCCTACAGTGATGCCTAGGTTGCCCGGAACGTAGATACGACCATAACCTTCACACTGGTTGCAAATTATTCCTGCTATACGATGGAAAAACTGTTGTATCTTTACTGCATGTTATGCTTCGGGCATTAGCTTCTAAGGCCCTAACTATGCAATCTGTTGGAGCAACGCCCTAGGGGGAAGCCTAGGTTGCCCGGAACGTAGAAATGACCATAACTTTCACACTGGTTGCAATTAGTTGTTTTATACGATGGATAAGCTGTTGTATTTATATCGTATTTTATGCTTCTGGCGTTGACTTCTTAGGCCCTAACTATTCAATCTGGTGGATCAACGCCCTAGGGGGAAGCGTAGGTTGCCCGGAAAGTAGAAATGACCATAACTTTCACACTGGTAGCAATTATTCATTTTATACGATGGAAAAACTGTTATATTTATATTGTATTTATGCTTCTGGCGTTGACTTCTGAGGCCGTTGCTATTCGATGTGGTGGAAGAACGCCATAGAGTGAAGCCTAGGTAGCCCGGATCGTAGAAATGTCCATATCTTTCACACTGTTTGCAATTTTTCGTTTTATACGATTGAAAGCTGTTTTATTTATTTTGTATTTTATGCTTCGGGCGTTGACTTCTAAGGCGCTAACTACTCGATCTGGTGGAGCAACGCCCTAGAGTGCAGCCTAGGTTGCCCGGAACGTAGAAATGACCATAACTTTCACACTGGTTGCTATCATTCGTTTTATATGATGGAAAAACTGTTGTATTTATATTGTACTTTATGCTTCTGGCGTTCACTTCTTAGGCCCTAACTATTCGATCTGGTGGAACATCGGCCCAGGGTGAAGCCTAGGTTGCCCGGAACGTAGAAATGACCACCACATTCACACTGGTTGCAATTATTCGTTTTATACGATGGAAAAACTGTTTTATCTTTATCGTATTTTATGCTTCTGGCTTTGACTTCTTAGGCCGTAACTATTCGATCTGGTGGAGCAACGCCCTGGAGTGAAACCTGGGTTGCCCGGAACGTAGAAGTGACCACTACTATCACACTGGTTGCAAATTATTCCTGCTATACGATGGAAAAACTGTTGTATTTTTATTGCATTTTATGCTTCTGGCGTTGACTTCTTAGGCCCTAACTATTCGATCTTGTGGAACAACGCCCTAGAGTGAAGCCTAGGTTGCCTGGAACGTAGAAATGACCATCACTTTCACACGGGTTGCAATTATTCCTGTTATAGGATGGAAAGACTGTTGTATTTTTATTGTATTTTATTCTTCTGGTGTTGACTTCTTAGGCCCTAACTACTCGGTCTGGTGGAACAACGACGTAGAGTGAAGCCTAGGTTGCCCCGAACGTAGAAATGACCATTACTTTCACACTGTTTGCAATTATTCCTTTTATACGATGGAACAGCTGTTGTATTTGTATCGTATTTTATGCTTCTGGCGTTGACTTCTAACGACCTAACTATTCGATCTGGAGGAGCAACGACCTAGAGTGAAACCTAGGTTGCTCGGAATGTAGAAATGACCATAAGTTGCATACTGGTTGCAATTATGCGTTTTATACGATGGAAAAACTGTTGTATTTATATTGTATTTTATGCTTCTGGCGTTGACTTCTAAGGCCCTAAATATTCGATCTGGTGGAGAAATGCCTCAGAGTTAAGTCTAGGATGCCCGAAACGCCGAAATGGTCATTACTATCACGCTTGTGGCAATTATTCCTGTTATACGATGAAAAGACTGTTGTATTTTTATTGTATTTTATGCTTCAGGCGTGGACTTCTGAGGCCGTAGCTATTCGATGTGGTGGAAGAACGCCATACAGTGAAGCCTAGGTTGCCCGGAACGTAGAAATGACCACTACTTTCACACTGTTTGCAATTATTCATTTAATACGATGGAAATGCTGTTGTATTTATATCGTATTTTATGCTTCGGGCGTTGACTTCTTAGGCCCTAACATTTCGATCTGGTGGAGCAACGCCCGACAGTGAAGCCTAGGTTGCCCGGAACGTAGATATGACCATAACCTTCACACAGGTTGCAATTATTCGTTTTATACAGTGTAAACGCTGTTGTATTTATTTTGTATTTTATTCTCCTGGTGTTGACTTCATAGGCCCTAGCTATTCGATCTGGTGGAACAACGCCGTAGAGTGAAGCCTAGGTTGCCCGGAACGTAGAAATAACCATTACATTCACACTGTTTGCAATTATTAATTTATTCGATGCCAAAGCTGTTGTATTTATATTGTATTTTATGCTTCTGGCATTGACTTGTTAGGCCCCAACTATTCGATATGGAGGAGCAATGCCTCAGAGTTATGTCTAGGATGCCCGAAGCGCCGAAATGATCATTACTTTCACGCTTATTGCAATTATTCCTGTAATACGATGAAAAGACTGTTGTATTTTTATTGTATCTTATGCTCCTGGCTTTGACTTCTAAGGCCCTAACTATTCGATCTGGTGGAGCAACACCCTGGAGTGGAGCCTGGGTTGCCCGGTACGTAGAAGTGACCATTACTTTCACACTGTTTGCAAATATACATTATATACGATGGAAAATCTGTTGTATTTATGTTGTATTTTATGCTTCTGGCGTTGACTTCTTAGGCCCTAACTATTTGATCTGGTGGAGCAGCGCCCTAGAGTGAAGCCTAGGTTGCCCGGCACGTAGAAATGACCATAACTTTCACACTGGTAGCAGTTATTCGTTTTATACAATGGAAAAACTGTTCTATTTATTCTGTAGTTTATGCTCCGGGCGTTGACTTCTAAGGCCCTAACTATTCGATCTGGTTTAGCCACACCCTAGGGTGAAGGCAAGCTTGCTCGGAACGTAGGACATACCATTACCTTCACACTGGTTGCAATTATTCCTGTTATACGATGGAAAAACTGTTGCATCCTTATTGTATTTTATGCTTCTGGCGTTGACTTCTAAGGCCCTATCTATTCGAACTGGTGGAGCACCGCCCCAGAGTGAAGCCTAGGTTGCCCGGAACGTAGAAATGACCATAACTTTCACACTGGTTGCAATTATTCGTTTTATACGACGGAAAAGCAGTGGTATTTATATCGTATTTTATGTTTCTGGCGTAGACTTCTTAGGCCCTAACTATTCGATCTGGTGGAGCAACGCACTAGAGTGAAGCCTAGGTTGCCGGAAACGTAGAAATGACCAGTACTTTCACACTGTTTGCAGTTATTCCTGTTATTCGATGGAAAAACTGTTGCATCTTTATTGTATTTTATGCTTCTGGCGTTGACTTCTAAGGCCGTAGCTGTTAGATGTGGTGGAGCAACGCCGTAGAGTGACGCCCAGGTTGCCCGGAACGTAGAAATGTCCATTACTTTCACAGTGGTTGCTATTATTCGTTTTATACGATGGAAAAACTGTTATATTTATATTGTATCTTAAGCTTCTGGCGTTGACTTCTAAGCCCATAAATATTCAATCTGTTGAAGCAACTCCCTAGGGTGAAGCCTAGGTTGCCCGGAAAGTAGAAATGACCATAACTTTCATACTGGTTGCAATTATTCGTTTTATGAGATGGAAAAACTGTTGTATTTATATTGTATTTTATGCTTCTGGCGTTGACTTCTAAGGCACTAGTTATTCGATCTGGTGGAGCAACGCCCTAGGGTGATGCCTAGGTTGCCCGGAACGTAGAAATGACCATTACTTTCGCAATGTTTGCAATTATACATTTTATTCGATGGAAAAACTGTTGTATTTATGTTGTATTTTATCCTTCTGGCGTTGACTTCTTAGGCCGTAACTTTTCGATCTGGTGGAGCAACGCCCTACTGTGAAGCCTAGGTTGCCCGGAACGTGGATATGACCATAACCTTCACACAGGTTGCAATTACTCGTTTTATACGGTGTAAAGGCTGTTGTGTTTATTTTGTATTTTATTCTTCTGGTGTTGACATCTTAGGCCCTAACTATTCGATCTCGTGGAACAACGCCCTAGAGTGAAGCCTAGGTTGCTCGGAATGTAGAAATGACCATAACTTTCACACTGGTTGCAATTATTCGTTTTATACGATGGAAAAACTGTTGCATCTTTATCGTATTCTATGCATCTGGCGTTGACTTCTTAGGCCGTAACTATTCGATCTGGTGGAGCAACGCCCTGGAGTGAAGCCTAGGTTGCCCGGTCCGTAGAAATGACCATAACTTTCACACTGGTTGCTATTATTCGTTTTATACGATGGAAAAACTGTTGTGTTTATATTGAATTTTATTCTTATGGCGTTGAATTCTAAGTCCCTAGCTATTCGATCTGGTGGAGCAACGCCCTAGAGTGAAACCTAGGTTAGCCGGAACGTAGAAATGACCAGTACTTTCATACTGTCTGCAGTTATTCCTGTTATACGATGGAAAAACTTTTGCATTTTTATTGTATTTTATGCTTCTGGCGCTGACTTCAAAGGCCCTAGCTATTCGACCTGGTAGAGCAACGCACCAGAGTGGAGCCTAGGCTGCCCGTTACGTAGAAGTGACCATTACTTTCACACTGTTTGCAAATATACATTATATACGATGGAAAATCTGTTGTATTTATGTTGTATTTTATGCTTCTGGCGTTGACTTCTTAGGCCCTAACTATTCGATCTGGTGGAGCACCGCCCTAGGGTAAAGCCCAGGTTGCGCGGAACGCAGAAATGACCATAACTTTCACACTGGTAGCAATTATTCGTTTTATACGATGGAAAAACTGTTGTATTTTTATTGCCTTTTATGCTTCGGGCGTTGACTTCTAAGGCCCCAACTATTCAATCTGTTGGAGCAACGCAATAGGGTGAAGCCTAGGTTGCCCGGGAAGTAGAAATGACGTTAACTTTCATACTGGTTGCAATTATTCGTTTTATACGATGGAAAAACTGTTCTATTTATTTTGTATTTAATGCTTCGGGCGATGGCTTCTAAGACCCTAACTGTTTGATCTGGTGGAGCAACGCCCTAGAGTGAAGCCTAGGTTGCCCGGAACGTAGAAGTGACCATAACTTTCACACTGGTTGCTATTATTCGTTTTATACGATGGAAAAACTGTTATATTTATTTTGTATTTTATGCTTCGGGCGTTGACTTCTAAGGCCCTAACTGTTTGATGTGGTGGAGCAACGCCCTAGAGTGAAGCTTAGGTTGCCCGGAACGTGGATATGACCAGTACTTTCACACTGGTTGCAGTTACTCGTTTTATACGGTGTAAAGGCTGTTGTGTTTATTTTGTATTTTATTCTTCTGGTGTTGACATCTTAGGCCCTAACTATTCGATCTCGTGGAACAACAACCTAGAGTGAAGCCTAGGTTGCTCGGAATGTAGAAATGACCATAACTTTCACACTGGTTGCAATTATTCGTTTTATACGATGGAAAAACTGTTGCATCTTTATCGTATTCTATGCTTCTGGCGTTGACTTCTTAGGCCGTAACTATTCCATCTGGTGGAACAACGCCCTTGGGAGAAGCGTAGGTTGCCCGGAAAGTAGAAATGACCATAACTTTCACACTGGTAGCAATTATTCGTTTTATACGATGGAAGAACTGTTCTATTTATTTTGTATTTTATGCTTCGGGCGTTGACTTCTAAGGCCCTAAATATTCAATCTGTTGAAGCAACGCCCTAGGGTGAAGCCTAGGTTGCCCGGAAAGTAGAAATGACCATAACTTTCATACTGGTTGCAATTATTCGTTTTATGCGACGGAAAAACTGTTGTATTTATATTGTATTTTATGCTTCTGGCGTTGACTTCTAAGGCACTAGTTATTCGTTCTGGTGGAGCAACGCCCTAGAGTGATGCCTAAGTTGTCCGGAACGTAGCAATTACCATCACTTTCAAACTGGTTGCAAATATTCCTGTTATACGATGGAAAAACTGTTGTATTTATATTGTATTTTATGCTTCTGTCGTTGACTTCTAAGGCCGTAGCTATTAGCTGTGGTGGAGCAACACCCTAGAGTGACGCCAAGGTTGCCGGAACTTAGAAATGACCATTACTTTCACAATGTTTGCAATTATTCATTTTATACGATGGAAAAACTGTTGTACTTATATTGTATTTTATTCTTCTGGCGTTGAATTCTATGTCCCTAGCTATTCGATCTGGTGGAGTTACGCCCTAGAATGAAACCTAGGTTACACGGAACGTAGAAATGACCAGTAGTTTCACACTGTTTGCAGTTATTCCTGTTATTCGATGGAAAAACTGTTGCATCTTTATTGTATTTTATGCTTCTGGTGTTGACTTCTAAGGCCCTAACTATTCGATCTGGTGGAGTAACGACCTAGAGTGAAGCCTAGGTTGCCCGGAACGTAGAAATGACCATCACTTTCACAGTGGTTGCAATTATTCCTGTTATACGATGGAAAAACTCTTGTATATTTATTGTATTTTATGCTTCGGTCGTTGACTTCTATGGCACTACCTATTCGATCTGGTGGAGCAGGACCCTACAGTGAAGCCTAGGTTGACCGGAACGTGGAAATGAACATAACTTTCACACTGTTTGCAATTTTTCATTTTATGCGATGGCAAAGCTGTTGTATTTATATTGTATTTTATGCTTCTGGCGTTGACTTCTAAGGCCGTAGCTATTAGATGTGCTGGACCAACGCCGTAGAGTGACGTCCAGGATGCCCAGAACGTAGAAATGTCCATTACTTTCACACTGGTTGCTATTATTCGTTTTATACGATGGAAAAACTCTTGTATATTTATTGTATTTTATGCTTCGTGCGTTGACTTCTATGGCCCTACCCATTCGATCTGGTGAAGCAAGACCCTACAGTGAAGCCTAGGTTGACCGGAACGTAGAAATTAACATAACGTTCACACTGTTTGCAATTTTTCATTTTATGCGATGGCAAAGCTGTTGTATATATATTGTATTTTATGCTTCTGGCGTTTAATTCTAAGTCCCTAGCTATTCGATCTGGTGGAGCAACACCCTACAGTGATGCCTAGGTTGCCCGGAACGTATATATGACCATAACCTACACACAGGTTGCAATTATTCGTTTTATACGATGGAAAGACTGTTCCATTTATTTTGTAGTTTATGCTTCTGGCGCTGACTTCTACAGCCCTAACTCTTCGATCTGGTGGAACAACGCCCTAGGGTGAAGCCTAGGTTGCCCGGTACGTAGAAATGACCATAACTTTCACACTGGTTGCAACTATCCATGCTATACATCGGAATAACTGTTGCATCTTTATTGTATTTTATGCTTCTGGCGTTGACTTCTTAGGCCCTAATTATTCCATCTGGTGGAACGACGCCCTAGAGTGAAGCCTAGGTTGCCGAGAACGTTGAAATGACCATCACTTTCACACTGGTTGCAATTATTGCTGTTATACGATGGAAAAACTCTTGTATATTTATTGTATTTTATGCTTCGGGCGTTGACTTCGATGGCCCTACCTATTCGATTTGGTGGAGCAACACCCTACAGTGAAGCCTAGATTGTCAGAAACGTAGAAATGAACATAACTTTCACACTGGTAGCAATTATTCGTTTTATACAATGGAAAAACTGTTCTATTTATATTGTAATTTAAGCTTCTGGCTTTGACTTCTTAAGCCCTAACTATTCTATCTAGTGGAACAACGCCCTAGAGTGAAGCCTAGGTTGCCCGGAACGTAGATATGATCATCACTTTCAAACTGGTTGCAATTATTCCTGTTATACGACGGAAAAACTCTTGTATATTTATTGTATTTTATGCTCCGCGCGTTGACTTCTATGGCCCTACCTAATCGATCTGTTGGAGCAACACCCTACAGTTAAGCCTAGGTTGCCCGGAACGTAGAAATAAACATAACTTTCACACTGGCAGCAATTATTCGCTTTTTACAATGGAAAAACTGTTCTATTTATTTTGTATTTTATGCTTCGGCCGTGGACTTCTAAGGCCCTAACTACTCGATCTGGTGGAGCAACGCTCTAGAGTGAAGCATAGGTTGCCCGGAACGTAGAAATGACCTTTACTTTCACACTGGTTGCAATTATTCCTGTTATACGATGGCAAAGCTGTTGTATTTATATTGTATTTTATGCTTCTGTCGTTGACTTCTAAGGCCGTAGCAATTAGTTGTGGTGGAGCAACGCCCTAGAGTGACGCCTAGGTTGCCGTAACTTAGAAATGACCATTACTTTCACAATGTTTGCAATTATTCATTTTATACGATGGAAAAACTGTTGTACTTATATTGTATTTTATTCTTCTGCCGTTGAATTCTATGTCACTAGCTATTCGATCTGGTGGAGCTACGCCCTAGAATGAAACCTAGGTTACCCGGAACGTAGAAATGACCAGTACTTTCACACTGTTTGCAGTTATTCCTGTTATTCGATGGAAAAACTGTTGCATCTTTATTGTATTTTATGCTTCTGGCGTTGACTTGTAACGCCGTAGCTATTAGATGTGGTGGAGCAACGTCGTAGAGTGACGCCCAGATTGCCCGGAACGTAGAAATGTCCATTACTTTCACAGTGGTTGCTATTATTCGTTTTGTACGGTGGAAAAACTGTTATATTTATATTGTATCTTATGCTTCTGGCGTTGACTTCTTAGGCCCTAACAATTCGATCTGGTGGAACAACGCCCTAGAGTGAAGCCTAGGTTGCACGGAACGTACAAATGACCATCACTTCCAAACGAGTTGCAATTATTCCTGTCATAGGATGGAAAGACTGTTCTATATTTATTGTATTTTATGCTCCGGGCGTTGACTTCTATGGCCCTACCTAATCGATCTGTTGGAGCAACACCCTACAGTTAAGCCTAGGTTGCCCGGAACGTAGAAATAAACATAACTTTCACACTGGCAGCAATTATTCGCTTTTTACAATGGAAAAACTGTTCTACTTATTTTGTATTTTATGCTTCGGCCGTGGACTTCTAAGGCCCTAACTACTCGATCTGGTGGAGCAACGCCCTAGAGTGAAGCATAGGTTGCCCGGAACGTAGAAATGACCTTTACTTTCACACTGGTTGCTATTATTCGTTTTATACGATGGAAAAGCTGTTCTATTTATTTTGTATTTTATGCTTCGGGCGTTGACTTCTAAGCCCCTAACTATTCGATCTGGTGGTGCAACGCACTAGAGTGAAGCCTAGGTTGCCTGGAACGGAGAAATAACCATAACTTTCACACTGGTTGCTATTATTCGTTTTATACGATGGAAAACCTGTTATATTTATATTGTATTTTAAGCTTCTGGCGTTGACTTCTTAAGCCCTAACTATTCTATCTGGTGGAGCAACGCCCTGGAGTGAAGCCTAGGTTGCCCGGTACGTAGAAATGACCATAACTTTCACACTATCTGCTATTGTTCGTTTTATACGATGGAAAAACTGTTATATTTACATTGTATATTATGCTTCTGGCGTTGACTTCTTAGGCCCTAACTATTCGATCTGGTTGAACAACGCCCTAGAGTGAAGCCTAGGTAGCCTGGAACGTAGAAATGACCCTAACTTTTACACTGGTACCAATTATTCGTTTTATACAATGGAAAAGCTGTTCTATTTATCTTGTATTTAGTGCTTCGGGCGTTGGCTTCTAAGGCCCTAACTGTTTGATCTGGTGGAGCAACGCCCTAGAGTGAAGCCTAGGTTGCCCGGAACGTAGAAATGACCATAACTTTCACACTGGCTGCTATTGTTCGTTTTATACGATGGAAAAACTGTTATATTTATATTGTATTTTATGCTTCTGGCGTTGACTTCTTAGGCCCTAACTATTCGATCTGGTGGAACAACGCCCTAGAGTGAAGCCTAGGTAGACTGGAACGTAGAAATGACCATCACTTTCACACGGGTTGCCATTATTCCTGTTATAGGATGGAAAGACTGTTGTATTTTTATGGTATTTTATACTTCAGGCGTCGACTTCTGAGGCTATAGCTATTCGATGTGGTGGAAGAACGCCATAGAGTGAAGCCTAGGTTGCCCGGAACGTAGAAATGACCATAAGCTTCATACTGGTTGCAATTATTCGTTTTATACGATGGAAAAACTTTTGTATTTATATTGCATTTTATGCTTCTGGCGTTCACTTCTTAGGCCCTAACTATTCGATCTGGTGGAACAACGCCCTAGGGTGAAGCCTAGGTTGCCCGGAACGTAGAAATGACCATAACTTTTACACTGGTAGCAATTATTCGTTTTATACGATGGAAGAGCTGTTGTATTTATATTGTATTTTATGCCTCTGGCGTTGACTTCTAAGGCCGTAGCTATTAGATGTGGTGGAGCAACGCCCTAGAGTGACGCCTAGGGTAATCGGAACGTAGAAATGAACATTACTTTCACACTGGTTGCAATTATTTGTTTTATACGACGGAAAAGCTGTTGTATTTATATCGTATTCTATATTTCTGGCGTTGACTTCTTAGGCCGTAACTATTCGATCTGGTGGAACAACGCCGTAGAGTGAAGCCTAGGTTGCCCGGATCGTAGAAATGACCATTACTTTCACACTGTTTGCAATTATTCCTTTTATACGATGGAAAAGCTGTTGTATTTATATCGTATTTTATGCTCCTGGCGTTGACTTCTAAGGACCTAACTATTCGATCTGGTGGAGCAACGCCCTAGAGTGAAGCCTAGGTTGCCGGAAACGTAGAAATGACCATTACTTTCACAATGTTTGCAATTATTCATTTTATACGATGGAAAAACTGTTGTACTTATATTGTATTTTATTCTTCTGCCGTTGAATTCTATGTCCCTAGCTATTCGATCTGGTGGAGCTACGCCCTAGAATGCAACCTAGGTTACCCGGACCGTAGAAATGACCAGTACTTTCACACTGTTTGCAGTTATTCCTGTTATTCGATGGAAAAACTGTTGCATCTTTATTGTATTTTATGCTTCTGGCGTTGACTTCTAAGGCCGTAGCTGTTAGATGTGGTGGAGCAACGCCGTAGAGTGACGCCCAGGTTGCCCGGAACGTAGAAATGTCCATTACTTTCACAGTGGTTGCTATTATTCGTTTTATACGATGGAAAAACTGTTATATTTATATTGCATCTTATGCTTCTGGCGTTGACTTCTAAGGCCATAAATATTCAATCTGTTGAAGCAACGCCCTAGGGTGAAGCCTAGGTTGCCCGGAAAGTAGAAATGACCATAACTTTCATACTGGTTGCAATTATTCGTTTTATGAGATGGAAAAACTGTTGTATTTATATTGTATTTTATGCTTCTGGCGTTGACTTCTAAGGCACTAGTTATTCGATCTGGTGGAGCAACGCCCTAGGGTGATGCCTAGGTTGCCCGGAACGTAGAAATGACCATTACTTTCGCAATGTTTGCAATTATACATTTTATTCGATGGAAAAACTGTTGTATTTATGTTGTATTTTATCCTTCTGGCGTTGACTTCTTAGGCCCTAACATTTCGATCTGGTGGAGCAACGCCCGACTGTGAAGCCTAGGTTGCCCGGAACGTGGATATGACCATAACCTTCACACAGGTTGCAATTACTCGTTTTATACGGTGTAAAGGCTGTTGTGTTTATTTTGTATTTTATTCTTCTGGTGTTGACATCTTAGGCCCTAACTATTCGATCTCGTGGAACAACAACCTAGAGTGAAGCCTAGGTTGCTCGGAATGTAGAAATGACCATAACTTTCACACTGGTTGCAATTATTCGTTTTATACGATGGAAAAACTGTTGCATCTTTATCGTATTCTATGCTTCTGGCGTTGACTTCTTAGGCCGTAACTATTCGATCTGGTGGAGCAACGCCCTGGAGTGAAACCTAGGTTGCCCGGAACGCAGAAATGACCACTACTATCACACTGGTTGCAAATAATTCCTGCTATGCGATGGAAAAACTGTAGTATTTTTATTACATTTTATGCTTCGGGCATTGACTTCTAAGGCCCTACCTATTCAATCTGTAGGAGCAACTCCCTAGGGTGAAGCCCAGGTTGCCCGGAACATAGAAATGACCATAACTTTCACACTGGTTGCAATTATTCGTTTTATACGATGGAAAAGCTGTTGTATTTATATCGTATTTTATGCTTCTGGCGTTGACTTCTTAGGCCCTAACTATTCCATCTGGTGGAACAACGCCCTTGGGAGAAGCGTAGGTTGCCCGGAAAGTAGAAATGACCATAACTTTCACACTGGTAGCAATTATTCGTTTTATACGATGGAAGAACTGTTCTATTTATTTTGTATTTTATGCTTCGGGCGTTGACTTCTAAGGCCCTAACTATTCGATCAGGTGGAGCAACGCCCTGGAGTGAAGCCTAGGTTGCCCGGTACGTAGAAATGACCATAACTTTCACACTATCTGCTATTGTTCGTTTTATACGATGGAAAAACTGTTATATTTATATTGTATATTATGCTTCTGGCGTTGACTTCTTAGGCCCTAACTATTCGATCTGGTTGAACAACGCCCTAGAGTGAAGCCTAGGTAGCCTGGAACGTAGAAATGACCATCACTTTCACACGGGTTGCCGTTATTCCTGTTATAGGATGGAAAGACTGTTGTATTTTTATGGTATTTTATACTTCTGGCGTTGACTTCTTAGGCCGTAACTATTCGATCTGGTGGAACAACGCCGTAGAGTGAAGCCTAGGTTGCCCGGATCGTAGAAAGGACCATTACTTTCACACTGTTTGCAATTATTCCTTTTATACGATGGAAAAACTGATGTATTTTTATTGCATTTTATGCTTCCGGCGTTGACTTCTAAGGCCCTAACTATTCAATCTGTTGGAGCAACGCCCTAGGGTGAAGCCTAGGTTGTCCGGAACGTAGAAATGACCATCACTTTCACACGGGTTGCCGTTATTCCTGTTATAGGATGGAAAGACTGTTGTATTTTTATGGTATTTTATACTTCTGGCGTTGACTTCTTAGGCCGTAACTATTCGATCTGGTGGAACAACGCCGTAGAGTGAAGCCTAGGTTGCCCGGATCGTAGAAAGGACCATTACTTTCACACTGTTTGCAATTATTCCTTTTATACGATGGAAAAACTGATGTATTTTTATTGCATTTTATGCTTCCGGCGTTGACTTCTAAGGCCCTAACTATTCAATCTGTTGGAGCAACGCCCTAGGGTGAAGCCTAGGTTGTCCGGAACGTAGAAATGACCATCACTTCCATACTGGTAGCAGTTATTCGTTTTATACGATGGAAAGACTGTTGTGTTTATATTGAATTTTATGCTTCTGGCGTTGACTTCTAAGGCTCTAACTATTCGATCTGGTGGAGGAACGCCCTAAGGTATAGCCTAGGTTGCCCGGAACGTAGAACTGACCATCACTTTCAAACTGTTTGCAATTAATCCTTTTATACGATGGAAAAACTGATGTATTTTTATTGCATTTTATGCTTCCGGCGTTGACTTCTAAGGCCCTAACTATTCAATCTGTTGGAGCAACGCCCTAGGGTGAAGCCTAGGTTGTCCGGAACGTAGATATGACGTTAACTTTCGTACTGGTTGCAATTACATGTTTTATACGATTGAAAAACTGTTGTATTTATATTGTATTTTATGCTTCGGGCGTTGACTTCTAAGGCCCTAAATATTCAATCTGTTGAAGCAACGCCCTAGGGTGAAGCCTAGGTTGCCCGGAAAGTAGAAATGACCATAACTTTCATACTGGTTGCAATTATTCGTTTTATGCGATGGAAAAACTGTTGTATTTATATTGTATTTTATGCTTCTGGCGTTGACTTCTAAGGCACTAGTTATTCGATCTGGTGGAGCAACGCCCTAGAGTGATGCCTAAGTTGTCCGGAACGTAGCAATTACCATCACTTTCAAACTGGTTGCAAATATTCCTGTTATACGATGGAAAAACTGTTGTATTTATATTGTATTTTATGCTCCTGTCGTTGACTTCTAAGGCCGTAGCTATTAGCTGTGGTGGAGCAACACCCTAGAGTGACGCCAAGGTTGCCGGAACTTAGAAATGACCATTACTTTCACAATGTTTGCAATTATTCATTTTATACGATGGAAAAACTGTTGTACTTATATTGTATTTTATTCTTCTGGCGTTGAATTCTATGTCCCTAGCTATTCGATCTGGTGGAGTTACGCCCTAGAATGAAACCTAGGTTACACGGAACGTAGAAATGACCAGTAGTTTCACACTGTTTGCAGTTATTCCTGTTATTCGATGGAAAAACTGTTGCATCTTTATTGTATTTTATGCTTCTGGTGTTGACTTCTAAGGCCCTAACTATTCGATCTGGTGGAGTAACGACCTAGAGTGAAGCCTAGGTTGCCCGGAACGTAGAAATGACCATCACTTTCACAGTGGTTGCAATTATTCCTGTTATACGATGGAAAAACTCTTGTATATTTATTGTATTTTATGCTTCGGTCGTTGACTTCTATGGCACTACCTATTCGATCTGGTGGAGCAGGACCCTACAGTGAAGCCTAGGTTGACCGGAACGTGGAAATGAACATAACTTTCACACTGTTTGCAATTTTTCATTTTATGCGATGGCAAAGCTGTTGTATTTATATTGTATTTTATGCTTCTGGCGTTGACTTCTAAGGCCGTAGCTATTAGATGTGCTGGACCAACGCCGTAGAGTGACGTCCAGGATGCCCGGAACGTAGAAATGTCCATTACTTTCACACTGGTTGCTATTATTCGTTTTATACGATGGAAAAACTCTTGTATATTTATTGTATTTTATGCTTCGGGCGTTGACTTCTATGGCCCTACCCATTCGATCTGGTGAAGCAAGACCCTACAGTGAAGCCTAGGTTGACCGGAACGTAGAAATTAACATAACTTTCACACTGTTTGCAATTTTTCATTTTATGCGATGGCAAAGCTGTTGTATATATATTGTATTTTATGCTTCTGACGTTGAATTCTATGTCACTAGCTATTCGATCTGGTGGAGCTACGCCCTAGAATGAAACCTAGGTTACCCGGAACGTAGAAATGACCAGTACTTTCACACTGTTTGCAGTTATTCCTGTTATTCGATGGAAAAACTGTTGCATCTTTATTGTATTTTATGCTTCTGGCGTTGACTTGTAAGGCCGTAGCTATTAGATGTGGTGGAGCAACGCCGTAGAGTGACGCCCAGATTGCCCGGAACGTAGAAATGTCCATTACTTTCACAGTGGTTGCTATTATTCGTTTTGTACGATGGAAAAACTGTTATATTTATATTGTATCTTATGCTTCTGGCGTTGACTTCTTAGGCCCTAACAATTCGATCTGGTGGAACAACGCCCTAGAGTGAAGCCTAGGTTGCCCGGAACGTACAAATGACCATCACTTCCAAACGAGTTGCAATTATTCCTGTCATAGGATGGAAAGACTGTTCTATATTTATTGTATTTTATGCTCTGGGCGTTGACTTCTATGGCCCTACCTAATCGATCTGTTGGAGCAACACCCTACAGTTAAGCCTAGGTTGCCCGGAACGTAGAAATAAACATAACTTTCACACTGGCAGCAATTATTCGCTTTTTACAATGGAAAAACTGTTCTATTTATTTTGTATTTTATGCTTCGGCCGTGGACTTCTAAGGCCCTAACTACTCGAGCTGGTGGAGCAACGCCCTAGAGTGAAGCATAGGTTGCCCGGAACGTAGAAATGACCTTTACTTTCACACTGGTTGCTATTATTCGTTTTATACGATGGAAAAGCTGTTCTATTTATTTTGTATTTTATGCTTCGGGCGTTGACTTCTAAGCCCCTAACTATTCGATCTGGTGGTGCAACGCACTAGAGTGAAGCCTAGGTTGCCTGGAACGGAGAAATAACCATAACTTTCACACTGGTTGCTATTATTCGTTTTATACGATGGAAAACCTGTTATATTTATATTGTATTTTAAGCTTCTGGCGTTGACTTCTTAAGCCCTAACTATTCTATCTGGTGGAACAACGCCCTAGAGTGAAGCCTAGGTTGCCCGTAACGTAGAAATGATCATCACTTTCACACTGGTTGCAATTATTCCTGTTATACGATGGAAAAACACTTGTATATTTATTGTATTTTATGCTCCGCGCGTTGACTTCTATGGCCCTACCTAATCGATCTGTTGGAGCAACACCCTACAGTTAAGCCTAGGTTGCCCGGAACGTAGAAATAAACATAACTTTCACACTGGCAGCAATTATTCGCTTTTTACAATGGTAAAACTGTTCTATTTATTTTGTATTTTATGCTTCGGCCGTGGACTTCTAAGGCCCTAACTACTCGATCTGGTGGAGCAACGCCCTAGAGTGAAGCATAGGTTGCCCGGAACGTAGAAATGACCTTTACTTTCACACTGGTTGCAATTATTCCTGTTATACGATGGCAAAGCTGTTGTATTTATATTGTATTTTATGCTTCTGTCGTTGACTTCTAAGGCCGTAGCAATTAGTTGTGGTGGAGCAACGCCCTAGAGTGACGCCTAGGTTGCCGTAACTTAGAAATGACCATTACTTTCACAATGTTTGCAATTATTCATTTTATACGATGGAAAAACTGTTGTACTTATATTGTATTTTATCCTTCTGGCGTTGACTTCTAAGGCCGTAGCTATTAGATGTGGTGGAGCATCGCCCTAGAGTGACGCCTAGGTTGCCGTAACTTAGAAATGACCATTACTTTCACAATGTTTGCAATTATTCATTTTATACGATGGGAAAACTGTTGTACTTATATTGTATTTTATACTTCTGCCGTTGAATTCTATGTCACTAGCTATTCGATCTGGTGGAGCTACGCCCTAGAATGAAACCTAGGTTACCCGGAACGTAGAAATGACCAGTACTTTCACACTGTTTGCAGTTATTCCTGTTATTCGATGGAAAAACTGTTGCATCTTTATTGTATTTTATGCTTCTGGCGTTGACTTGTAAGGCCGTAGCTATTAGATGTGGTGGAGCAACGCCGTAGAGTGACGCCCAGATTGCCCGGAACGTAGAAATGTCCATTACTTTCACAGTGGTTGCTATTATTCGTTTTGTACGATGGAAAAACTGTTATATTTATATTGTATCTTATGCTTCTGGCGTTGACTTCTTAGGCCCTAACAATTCGATCTGGTGGAACAACGCCCTAGAGTGAAGCCTAGGTTGCCCGGAACGTACAAATGACCATCACTTCCAAACGAGTTGCAATTATTCCTGTCATAGGATGGAAAGACTGTTCTATATTTATTGTATTTTATGCTCCGGGCGTTGACTTCTATGGCCCTACCTAATCGATCTGTTGGAGCAACACCCTACAGTTAAGCCTAGGTTGCCCGGAACGTAGAAATAAACATAACTTTCACACTGGCAGCAATTATTCGCTTTTTACAATGGAAAAACTGTTCTATTTATTTTGTATTTTATGCTTCGGCCGTGGACTTCTAAGGCCCTAACTACTCGATCTGGTGGAGCAACGCCCTAGAGTGAAGCATAGGTTGCCCGGAACGTAGAAATGACCTTTACTTTCACACTGGTTGCTATTATTCGTTTTATACGATGGAAAAGCTGTTCTATTTATTTTGTATTTTATGCTTCGGGCGTTGACTTCTAAGCCCCTAACTATTCGATCTGGTGGTGCAACGCACTAGAGTGAAGCCTAGGTTGCCTGGAACGGAGAAATAACCATAACTTTCACACTGGTTGCTATTACTCGTTTTATACGATTGAAAAACTGTTGTATTTATATTGTATTTTATGCTTCTGGCGTTGACTTCATATGCCCTAACTATTCCACCTGGTGGAGCAACGCCGTATGGTGAAGCCTAGGTTGCCCGGAACGTAGAAATGACCATAACTTTCACACCGGTAGCAATTATTCGTTGTATACGATGGAAAAACTGTTCTATTTATTTTGTATTTTATGCTTCGGGCGTTGACTTCTAAGGCCCTACATATTCAATCTGTTGAACCAACGCTCTAGGGTGAAGCCTAGGTTGCCCGGAAAGTAGAAATGACCATAACTTTCATACTGATTGCAATTATTCATTTTATGCGATGGCAAAGTTGTTGTATATATATTGTATTTTATGCTTCTGGCGTTAACTTCATAGGCCCTGGCTATTCGATCTGGTGGAACAACGCCCTAGAGTGGAGCCTAGGTTGCCCGGAACGTAGGACATACCATTACATTCACACTGGCTGCAATTACTCCTGTTATACGATGGAAAAACTGTTGTATTTTTATTGTATTTTATGCTTCTGGCGTTTAATTCTAAGTCCCTAGCTATTCGATCTGGTGGAGTAACACCCTACAGTGAAGCCTAGGTTGCCCGGAACGTATATATGACCATAACCTACACACAGGTTGCAATTATTCGTTTTATACGATGGAAAGACTGTTCCATTTATTTTGTAGTTTATGCTTCTGGCGCTGACTTCTACAGCCCTAACTCTTCGATCTGGTGGAGCAACGCATCAGAGTTAAGTCTAGGATGCCCGAAACGTCGAAATGATCATTACTTTCATACTGGTTGCTATTTGTCATGCTATACGATGGAAAAACTGTTGCATTTTTATTGTATTTTCTGCTTCTGGCTTTGACTTCTAAGGTCGTAGATATTCCATCTGGTGGAGCAATGCCTCAGAGTTAAGTCTAGGATGCCCGGAACGGAGAAATGACCATAACTTTCACACTGGTTGCAATAATTCGTTTTATACGATGGAAAGCTGTTGTATTTATATCGTGTTTTATGTTTCTGGCGTTGACTTCTTAGGCCCTAACTTTTCCATCTGGTGGAACAACGCCATAGGGTGAAGCCTAGGTTGCCCGGAACGTAGAAATGACCATAACTTTCACACTGGTTGCAACTATCCATGCTATACAATGGAATAACTGTTGCATCTTTATTGTATTTTATGCTTATGGCGTTGACTTCTTAGGCCCTAACTATTCCATCTGGTGGAACGACGCCCTAGAGTGAAGCCTAGGTTGCCGAGAACGTTGAAATGACCATCACTTTCACACTGGTTGCAATTATTGCTGTTATACGATGGAAAAACTCTTGTATATTTATTGTATTTTATGCTTCGGGCGTTGACTGCTATGGCCCTACCTATTCGATTTGGTGGAGCAACACCCTACAGTGAAGCCTAGATTGTCAGAAACGTAGAAATGAACATAACTTTCACACTGGTTGCAATTATTCGTTTTATACAATAGAAAAACTGTTCTATTTATTTTGTATTTTATGCTTCGGGCGTTGACTTCTAAGGCCCTAACTATTCGATCTGTTGGAGCAACGACCTAGAGTGAAGCCTAGGTTGCCGAGAACGTAGAAATGACCAGAACTTTCACACTGGTTGCTATTATTCGTTTTATACGATGGAAAAACTGTTATATTTATATTGTATTTTATGCTTCTGGCGTTGACTTCTTAGGCCCTAACTTTTCGATCTGGTGGAACAACGCCCTAGAGTTAAGCCTAGGATGCCCGAAACGTCGAAATGATCGTTACTTTCGCACTGATTGCAATTAGTCATGCTATACGATGGAAAAACTGTTCTATTTGTTTTGTATTTTATGCTTCGGGCGTTGACTTCTAAGGCCCTAACTATGCAATCTGTTGGAGCAACTCCCTAGGGTGAAGCCTAGGTTGCCCGGAAAGTAGAAATAACCGCAACTCTGATACTTGTTGCAAATATTCGTTTTATACGATGGAAAAACTGTTATATTTATATTGTATTTTATGCTTCGGGCGTTGACTTCTAAAGCCCTAACTGTTCGATCTTGTGGAGCAACGCCCTAGAGTGAAGCCTAGGTTGCCCGGAACGTAGAAATGACCAGAACTTTCACACTGGTAGCAATTATTCGTTTTATACGATGGAAAAACTGTTCTATTTATTTTGTATTTCATGCTTCGGGCGTTGACTTCTAAGGCCCTAACTATTCAATCTGTTGGAGCAACGCCCTAGAGTGAAGCCTAGGTTGCCCGGAACGTAGAAATGACCATAACTTTCACACTGGTAGCAGTTATTCGTTTTATACAATGGAAAAACTGTTCTATTTATTTTGTAGTTTATGCTTCGGGCGTTGACTTCTAAGGCCCTAACTATTCGATCTGGTTTAGCCACACCCAAGGGTGAAGGCAAGCTTGCTCGGAACGTAGGACATACCATTACCTTCACACTGGTTGCAATTATTCCTGTTATACGATGGAAAAACTGTTTCATCTTTATTGTATTTTATGCGTCTGGCGTTGACTTCTAAGGCCCTATCTATTCGAACTGGTGGAGCAACGCCAGAGAGTGAAGCCTAGGTTGCCCAGAACGTAGAAATGACCATAACTTTCACACTGGTTGCAATTATTCGTTTTATACGACGGAAAAGCAGTGGTATTTATATCGTATTTTATGTTTCTGGCGTAGACTTCTTAGGCCCTAACTATTCGATCTGGTGGAGCAACGCCCTAGAGTGAAACCTAGTTTGCCCGGAACGTAGAACTGTCCATTACTTTCACACTGGTTGCAATTGTTCCTGTTATACGATGGAAAAACTGTTGCATCGTTATTGTATTTTATGCTTCGGGCGTTGACTTCTAAGGTCGTAGCTATTCCATCTGGTGGAGCAATGCCTCAGAGTTAAGTCTAGGATGCCCGGAACGGAGAAATGAACATAACTTTCACACTGGTTGCAATAATTCGTTTTATACGATGGAAAGCTGTTGTATTTATATCGTGTTTTATGTTTCTGGCGTTGACTTCTTAGGCCCTAACTTTTCCATCTGGTGGAACAACGCCATAGGGTGAAGCCTAGGTTGCCCGGAACGTAGAAATGACCATAACTTTCACACTGGTTGCAACTATCCATGCTATACAATGGAATAATTGTTGCATCTTTATTGTATTTTATGCTTATGGCGTTGACTTCTTAGGCCCTAACTATTCCATCTGGTGGAACGACGCCCTAGAGTGAAGCCTAGGTTGCCGAGAACGTTGAAATGACCATCACTTTCACACTGGTTGCAATTATTGCTGTTATACGATGGAAAAACTCTTGTATATTTATTGTATTTTATGCTTCGGGCGTTGACTGCTATGGCCCTACCTATTCGATTTGGTGGAGCAACACCCTACAGTGAAGCCTAGATTGTCAGAAACGTAGAAATGAACATAACTTTCACACTGGTTGCAATTATTCGTTTTATACAATAGAAAAACTGTTCTATTTATTTTGTATTTTATGCTTCGGGCGTTGACTTCTAAGGCCCTAACTATTCGATCTGTTGGAGCAACGCCCTAGAGTGAAGCCTAGGTTGCCGGGAACGTAGAAATGACCAGAACTTTCACACTGGTTGCTATTATTCGTTTTATACGATGGAAAAACTGTTATATTTATATTGTATTTTATGCTTCTGGCGTTGACTTCTTAGGCCCTAACTTTTCGATCTGGTGGAACAACGCCCTAGAGTTAAGCCTAGGATGCCCGAAACGTCGAAATGATCGTTACTTTCGCACTGATTGCAATTAGTCATGCTATACGATGGAAAAACTGTTCTATTTGTTTTGTATTTTATGCTTCGGGCGTTGACTTCTAAGGCCCTAACTATGCAATCTGTTGGAGCAACTCCCTAGGGTGAAGCCTAGGTTGCCCGGAAAGTAGAAATAACCACAACTCTGATACTTGTTGCAAATATTCGCTTTATACGATGGAAAAACTGTTATATTTATATTGTATTTTATGCTTCGGGCGTTGTCTTCTAAAGCCCTAACTGTTCGATCTGGTGGAGCAACGCCCTAGAGTGAAGCCTAGGTTGCCCGGAACGTAGAAATGACCAGAACTTTCACACTGGTAGCAATTATTCGTTTTATACGATGGAACAACTGTTCTATTTATTTTGTATTTCATGCTTCGGGCGTTGACTTCTAAGGCCCTAACTATTCAATCTGTTGGAGCAACGCCCTAGAGTGAAGCCTAGGTTGCCCGGAACGTAGAAATGACCATAACTTTCACACTGGTAGCAGTTATTCGTTTTATACAATGGAAAAACTGTTCTATTTATTTTGTAGTTTATGCTTCGGGCGTTGACTTCTAAGGCCCTAACTATTCGATATGGTTTAGCCACACCCTAGGGTGAAGGCAAGCTTGCTCGGAACGTAGGACATACCATTACCTTCACACTGGTTGCAATTATTCCTGTTATACGATGGAAAAACTGTTTCATCTTTATTGTATTTTATGCGCCTGGCGTTGACTTCTAAGGCCCTATCTATTCGAACTGGTGGAGCAACGCCAGAGAGTGAAGCCTAGGTTGCCCAGAACGTAGAAATGACCATAACTTTCACACTGGTTGCAATTATTCGTTTTATACGATGGAAAGCTGTTGTATTTATATCGTGTTTTATGTTTCTGGCGTTGACTTCTTAGGCCCTAACTTTTCCATCTGGTGGAACAACGCCATAGGGTGAAGCCTAGGTTGCCCGGAACGTAGAAATGACCATAACTTTCATACTGGTTGCAACTATCCATGCTATACAATGGAATAATTGTTGCATCTTTATTGTATTTTATGCTTATGGCGTTGACTTCTTAGGCCCTAACTATTCCATCTGGTGGAACGACGCCCTAGAGTGAAGCCTAGGTTGCCGAGAACGTTGAAATGACCATCACTTTCACACTGGTTGCAATTATTGCTGTTATACGATGGAAAAACTCTTGTATATTTATTGTATTTTATGCTTCGGGCGTTGACTGCTATGGCCCTACCTATTCGATTTGGTGGAGCAACACCCTACAGTGAAGCCTAGATTGTCAGAAACGTAGAAATGAACATAACTTTCACACTGGTTGCAATTATTCGTTTTATACGATGGAAAAACTGTTATATTTATATTGTATTTTATGCTTCTGGCGTTGACTTCTTAGGCCCTAACTTTTCGATCTGGTGGAACAACGCCCTAGAGTTAAGCCTAGGATGCCCGAAACGTCGAAATGATCGTTACTTTCGCACTGATTGCAATTAGTCATGCTATACGATGGAAAAACTGTTCTATTTGTTTTGTATTTTATGCTTCGGGCGTTGACTTCTAAGGCCCTAACTATGCAATCTGTTGGAGCAACTCCCTAGGGTGAAGCCTAGGTTGCCCGGAAAGTAGAAATAACCACAACTCTGATACTTGTTGCAAATATTCGCTTTATACGATGGAAAAACTGTTATATTTATATTGTATTTTATGCTTCGGGCGTTGTCTTCTAAAGCCCTAACTGTTCCATCTGGTGGAGCAACGCCCTAGAGTGAAGCCTAGGTTGCCCGGAACGTAGAAATGACCAGAACTTTCACACTGGTAGCAATTATTCGTTTAATACGATGGAACAACTGTTCTATTTATTTTGTATTTCATGCTTCGGGCGTTGACTTCTAAGGCCCTAACTATTCAATCTGTTGGAGCAACGCCCTAGAGTGAAGCCTAGGTTGCCCGGAACGTAGAAATGACCATAACTTTCACACTGGTAGCAGTTATTCGTTTTATACAATGGAAAAACTGTTCTATTTATTTTGTAGTTTATGCTTCGGGCGTTGACTTCTAAGGCCCTAACTATTCGATATGGTTTAGCCACACCCTAGGGTGAAGGCAAGCTTGCTCGGAACGTAGGACATACCATTACCTTCACACTGGTTGCAATTATTCCTGTTATACGATGGAAAAACTGTTTCATCTTTATTGTATTTTATGCGCCTGGCGTTGACTTCTAAGGCCCTATCTATTCGAACTGGTGGAGCAACGCCAGAGAGTGAAGCCTAGGTTGCCCAGAACGTAGAAATGACCATAACTTTCACACTGGTTGCAATTATTCGTTTTATACGACGGAAAAGCAGTGGTATTTATATCGTATTTTATGTTTCTGGCGTAGACTTCTTAGGCCCTAACTATTCGATCTGGTGGAGCAACGCCCTAGAGTGAAACCTAGTTTGCCCGGAACGTAGAACTGTCCATTACTTTCACACTGGTTGCAATTGTTCCTGTTATACGATGGAAAAACTCTTGTATATTTATTGTATTTTATGCTCCGCGCGTTGACTTCTATGGCCCTACATAATCGATCTGTTGGAGCAACACCCTACAGTTAAGCCTAGGTTGCCCGGAACGTAGAAATAAACATAACATTCACACTGGCAGCAATTATTCGCTTTTTACAATGGAAAAACTGTTCTATTTATTTTGTATTTTATGCTTCGGCCGTGGAGTTCTAAGGCCCTAACTACTCGATCTGGTGGAGCAACGCCCTAGAGTGAAGCATAGGTTGCCCGGAACGTAGAAATGACCTTTACTTTCACACTGGTTGCAATTATTCCTGTTATACGATGGCAAAGCTGTTGTATTTATATTGTATTTTATGCTTCTGTCGTTGACTTCTAAGGCCGTAGCAATTAGTTGTGGTGGAGCAACGCCCTAGAGTGACGCCTAGGTTGCCGTAACTTAGAAATGACCATTACTTCCACAATGTTTGCAATTATTCATTTTATACGATGGGAAAACTGTTGGACTTATATTGTATTTTATTCTTCTGCCGTTGAATTCTATGTCACTAGCTATTCGATCTGGTGGAGCTACGCCCTAGAATGAAACCTAGGTTACCCGGAACGTAGAAATGACCAGTACTTTCACACTGTTTGCAGTTATTCCTGTTATTCGATGGAAAAACTGTTGCATCTTTATTGTATTTTATGCTTCTGGCGTTGACTTGTAAGGCCGTAGCTATTAGATGTGGTGGAGCAACGCCGTAGAGTGACGCCCAGGTTGCCCGGAACGTAGAAATGTCCATTACTTTCACAGTGGTTGCTATTATTCGTTTTGTACGATGGAAAAACTGTTATATTTATATTGTATCTTATGCTTCTGGCGTTGACTTCTTAGGCCCTAACAATTCGATCTGGTGGAACAACGCCCTAGAGTGAAGCCTAGGTTGCCTGGAACGTACAAATGACCATCACTTCCAAACGAGTTGCAATTATTCCTGTCATAGGATGGAAAGACTGTTGTATATTTATTGTATTTTATGCTCCGGGCGTTGACTTCTATGGCCCTACCTAATCGATCTGTTGGAGCAACACCCTACAGTTAAGCCTAGGTTGCCCGGAACGTAGAAATAAACATAACTTTCACACTAGTAGCAATTATTCGTTTTATACGATGGAACAACTGTTCTATTTATTTTGTATTTCATGCTTCGGGCGTTGACTTCTAAGGCCCTAACTATTCAATCTGTTGGAGCAACGCCCTAGGGTGAGGCCTAGGTTGCCCGGAAAGTAGAAATGACCATAACTTTCATACTGGTTGCAATTATTCGTTTTATACGATGGAAAAACTGTTGTATTTATATTGTATTTTATGCTTCTGGCGCTGACTTCTAGGGCACTACCTATTCGATCTGGTGGAGCAGCGCCCTAGAGTGAAGCCTAGGTTGCCGGAACGTAGAAATGACCATAACTTTCACACTGGTAGCAGTTATTCGTTTTATACAATGGAAAAACTGTTCTATTTATTTTGTAGTTTATGCTTCGGGCGTTGACTTCTAAGGCCCTAACTATTCGATCTGGTTTAGCCACACCCTAGGGTGAAGGCAAGCTTGCTCGGAACGTAGGACATACCATTACCTTCACACTGGTTGCAATTATTCCTGTTATACGATGGAAAAACTGTTGCATCTTTATTGTATTTTATGCTTCTGGCGTTGACTTCTAAGGCCCTATCTATTCGAACTGGTGGAGCAACGCCCCAGAGTGTAGCCTAGGTTGCCCGGAACGTAGAAATGACCATAACTTTCACACTGGTTGCTATTATTCGTTTTATACGATGGAAAAACTGTTATATTTATATTGTATTTTATGCTTCTGGCGTTGCCTTCTTATGCCCTAACTGTTCGATCTGGTGGAACAACGCCCTAGAGTGAAGCCTAGGTTACCCGGAACGTAGAAATGACCAGTACTTTCACACTGTTTGCAATTATTCCTGTTATACGATGGAAAAACTGTTGCATCTTTATTGAATTTTATGCTTCTGGCGTTGACTTCTAAGGCCCTAACTATTCTATCTGGTGGATCAACGCCCTAGAGTGTAGCCTATGTTGCTCGGAATGTTGAAATGACCATTACTTTGACACTGTTCGCAATTATTCCTTTTATTCGATGGAAAAGCTGTTGTATTTATATCGTATTTTATGCTCCTGGCGTTGACTTCTAAGGACCTAACTATTCGATCTGGTGGAACAACGCCCTAGAGTGAGGCCTAGGTTGCCCGGAACGTAGAAATGACCATCACTTCCATACTGGTAGCAATTATTCGTTTTATACGATGGAAAGACTGTTGTGTTTATATTGTATTTTATGCTTCTGGCGTTGACTTCTAAGGCTCTAACTACTCGATCTGGTGGAGCAACGCCCTAGAGTAAAGCCTAGGTTGCCCGGAACGTAGAAGTGACCATCACTTTCAAACTGTTTGCAATTAATCCTTTTATACGATGGAAAAACTGATGTATTTTTATTGCATTTTATGCTTCCGGCGTTGACTTCTAAGGCCCTAACTATTCAATCTGTTGGAGCAACGCCCTAGGGTGAAGCCTAGGTCGTCCGGAACGTAGATATGACGTTAACTTTCGTACTGGTTGCAATTACTTGTTTTATACGATTGAAAAACTGTTGTATTTATATTGTATTTTATGCTTCTGGCGTTGACTTCTTATGCCCTAACTACTCCATCTGGTGGAACAACGCCCTATGGTAAAGCCTAGGTTGCCCGGAACGTAGAAATGACCATAACTTTCACACCGGTAGCAATTATTCGTTTTATACGATGGAAAAACTGTTCTATTTATTTTGTATTTTATACTTCGGGCGTTGACTTCTAAGGCCCTAAATATTCAATCTGTTGAAGCAACGCCCTAGGGTGAAGCCTAGGTTGCCCGGAAAGTAGAAATGACCATAGCTTTCATACTGGTTGCAACTTTCGTTTTATATGATGGAAAGCTGTTGTATTTATATTGTATTTTATGCTTCTGTCGTTGACGTCTAAGGCAGTATCTATTAGATGTGGTGGAGCAACGCACTAGAGTGACGCCTGGGTTGCCCGGAACGTAGAAATGACCATTACTTTCGCAATGTTTGCAATTATACATTTTATTCGATGGAAAAACTGTTGTATTTATGTTGTAATTTATCCTTCTGGCGTTGACTTCTTAGGCCCTAACATTTCGATCTGGTGGAGCAACGCCCTAGGGTGAAGCCTAGGTTGCCCGGAACATAGAAATGACCATAACTTTCACACTGGTTGCAATTATTCGTTTTATACGATGGAAAAGCTGTTGTATTTATATCGTATTTTATGCTTCTGGCGTTGACTTCTTAGGCCCTAACTATTCCATCTGGTGGAACAACGCCCTAGGGAGAAGTGTAGGTTGCCCGGAAAGTAGAAATGACCATAACTTTCACACTGGTAGCAATTATTCGTTTTATGCGATGGAAAAACTGTCCTATTTATTTTGTATTTCATGCTTCGGGCGTTGAATTCTAAGGCCCTAACTATTCGATCAGGTGGAGCAACGCCCTGGAGTGAAGCCTAGGTTGCCCGGTACGTAGAAATGACCATAACTTTCATACTGGCTGCTATTGTTCCTTTTATACGATGGAAAAACTGTTATATTTATATTGTATCTTATGCTCCTGGCGTTGACTTCTTAGGCCCTAACAATTCGATCTGGTGGAACAACGCCCTAGAGTGAAGCCTAGGTTGCCTGGAACGTACAAATGACCATCACTTCCAAACGGGTTGCAATTATTCCTGTTATAGGATGGAAAGACTGTTGTATTTTTATTGTATTTTATGCTTCACGCGTTGACTTCTGAGGCCGTAGCTATTCGATGTGGTGGAAGAACGCCATAGAGTGAAGCCTAGGTTGCCCGGAACGTAGAAATGACCATAACTTTCATACTGGTTGCAATTATTCGTTTTATATGATGGAAGAGCTGTTGTATTTATATTGTATTTTATGCTGCTGGCGTTCACTTCTTAGGCCCTAACTATTCGATCTGGTGGAACAACGACCTGGGGTGAAGCCTAGGTTGCCCGGAACGTAGAAATGACCATAACTTTCACACTGGTTGCTATTATTCGTTTTATACGATGGAAAAACTGTTATATTTATATTGTATTTTATGCTTCTGGCGTTGCCTTCTTATGCCCTAACTGTTCGATCTGGTGGAACAACGCCCTAGAGTGAAGCCTAGGTTACCCGGAACGTAGAAATGACCAGTACTTTCACACTGTTTGCAATTATTCCTGCTATACGATGGAAAAACTGTTGCATCTTTATTGAATTTTATGCTTCTGGCGTTGACTTCTAAGGCCCTAACTATTCTATCTGGTGGATCAACGCCCTAGAGTGTAGCCTATGTTGCTCGGAATGTAGAAATGACCATTACTTTCACACTGTTTGCAATTATTCCTTTTATTCGATGGAAAAGCTGTTGTATTTATATCGTATTTTATGCTCCTGGCGTTGACTTCTAAGGACCTAACTATTCGATCTGGTGGAACAACGCCCTAGAGTAAAGCCTAGGTTGCCCGGAATGTAGAAGTGACCATCACTTTCAAACTGTTTGCAATTAATCCTTTTATACGATGGAAAAACTGATGTATTTTTATTGCATTTTATGCTTCCGGCGTTGACTTCTAAGGCCCTAACTATTCAATCTGTTGGAGCAACGCCCTAGGGTGAAGCCTAGGTTGTCCGGAACGTAGAAATGACTATAACTTTCACACCGGTAGCAATTATTCGATTTATACGATTGAAAAACTGTTCTATTTATTTTGTATTTTATACTTCGGGCGTTGACTTCTAAGGCCCTAAATATTCAATCTATTGAAGCAACGCCCTAGGGTGAAGCCTAGGTTGCCCGGAAAGTAGAAATGACCATAACTTTCATACTGGTTGCAATTATTCGTTTTATGAGATGGAAAAACTGTTGTATTTATATTGTATTTTATGCTTCTGGCGTTGACTTCTAAGGCACTAGTTATTCGATCTGGTGGAGCAACGCCCTAGGGTGATGCCTAGGTTGCCCGGAACGTAGAAATGACCATTACTTTCGCAATGTTTGCAATTATACATTTTATTCGTTGGAAAAACTGTTGTATTTATGTTGTATTTTATCCTTCTGGCGTTGACTTCTTAGGCCCTAACATTTCGATCTTGTGGAGCAACGCCCTACTGTGAAGCCTAGGTTGCCCGGAACGTGGATATGACCATAACCTTCACACTGGTTGCAATTATTCGTTTTATACGATGTAAAAGCTGTTGTATTTATATCGTATTTTATGCTTCTGGCGTTGACTTCTTAGGCCCTAACTATTCCATCTGGTGGAACAACGCCCTTGGGAGAAGCGTAGGTTGCCCGGAAAGTAGAAATGTCCATAACTTTAACACTGGTAGCAATTATTCGTTTTATACGATGGAAGAACTGTTCTATTTATTTTGTATTTTATGCTTCGGGCGTTGACTTCTAAGGCCCTAACTATTCGATCAGGTGGAGCAACGCCCTGGAGTGAAGCCTAGGTTGCCCGGTACGTAGAAATGACCACAACTTTCACACTGGCTGCTATTGTTCGTTTTATACGATGGAAGAACTGTTATATTTATATTGTATATTATGCTTCTGGCGTTGACTTCTTAGGCCCTAACTATTCGATCTGGTTGAACAACGCCCTAGAGTGAAGCCTAGGTAGCCTGGAACGTAGAAATGACCATCACTTTCACACGGGTTGCCATTATTGCTGTTATAGGATGGAAAGACTGTTGTATTTTTATGGTATTTTATACTTCTGGCGTTGACTTCTGAGGCCGTAACTATTCGATCTGGTGGAACAACGCCGTAGAGTGAAGCCTAGGTTGCCCGGATCGTAGAAATGACCATTACTTTCACACTGGTTGCAAATAATTCCTGCTATACGATGGAAAAACTGTTGTATTTTTATTGCATTTTATGCTTCGGGCATTGACTTCTAAGGCCCTACCTATTCAATCTGTAGGAGCAACGCCCTAGGGTGAAGCCTAGGTTGTCCGGAACGTAGAAATGACGTTAACTTTCGTACTGGTTGCAATTACTTGTTTTATACGATTGAAAAACTGTTGTATTTATATTGTATTTTATGCTTCTGGCGTTGACTTCTTATGCCCTAACTATTCCATCTGGTGGAACAACGCCCTATGGTAAAGCCTAGGTTGCCCGGAACGTAGAAATGACCATAACTTTCACACCGGTAGCAATTATTCGTTTTATACGATGGAAAAACTGTTCTATTTATTTTGTATTTTATGCTTCGGGCGTTGACTTCTAAGGCCCTAAATATACAATCTGTTGAAGCAACGCCCTAGGGTGAAGCCTAGGTTGCCCGGAAAGTAGAAATGACCATAACTTTCATACTGGTTGCAATTATTCGTTTTATGCGATGGAAAAACTGTTGTATTTATATTGTATTTTATGCTTCTGGCGCTGACTTCTAAGGCACTAGTTATTCGATCTGGTGGAGCAACGCCCTAGAGTGATGCCTAAGTTGTCCGGAACGTAGCAATTACCATCACTTTCAAACTGGTTGCAAATATTCCTGTTATATGATGGAAAAACTGTTGTATTTTTATTGCATTTTATGCTTCGGGCATTGACTTCTAAGGCCCTAACTATTCAATCTGTAGGAGCAACGCCCTAGGGTGTAGCCTAGGTTGCCCGTAAGGTAGAAATGACCATAGCTTTCATACTGGTTGCAATTATTCGTTTTATATGATGGAAAAACTGTTGTATTTATATTGTATTTTATGCTTCTGTCGTTGACGTCTAAGGCCGTAGCTATTAGGTGTGGTGGAGCAACGCACTAGAGTGACGTCTAGGTTACCGGGAACGTAGAAATGACCATTACTTTCGCAATGTTTGCAATTATACATTTTATACAATGGAAAAACTGTTGTACTTATATTGTATTTTATTCTTCTGCCGTTGAATTCTATGTCCCTAGCTATTCGATCTGGTGGAGCTACGCCCTAGAATGAAACCTAGGTTACCCGGAACGTAGAAATGACCAGTACTTTCACACTGTTTGCAGTTATTCCTGTTATTCGATGGAAAAACTGTTGCATCTTTATTGTATTTTATGTTTCTGGCGTTGACTTCTAAGGCCGTAGCTATTAGATGTGGTGGAGCAACGCCGTAGAGTGACGCCCAGGTTGCCCGGAACGTAGAAATGTCCATTACTTTCACAGTGGTTGCTATTATTCGTTTTATACGATGGAAAAACTGTTATATTTATATTGTATCTTATGCTTCTGGCGTTGACTTCTTAGGCCCTAACAATTCGATCTGGTGGAACAACGCCCTAGAGTGAAGCCTAGGTTGCCTGGAACGTACAAATGACCATCACTTCCAAACGGGTTGCAATTATTCCTGTTATAGGATGGAAAGACTGTTGTATTTTTATTGTATTTTATGCTTCACGCGTTGACTTCTGAGGCCATAGCTATTCGATGTGGTGGAAGAACGCCATAGAGTGAAGCCTAGGTTGCCCGGAACGTAGAAATGACCATAACTTTCACACTGGTAGCAATTATTCGTTTTATACGATGGAAAAACTGTTCTATTTATTTTGTATTTTATGCTTCTGGCGTTGACCTCTTAGGCCCTAACTATTCGATCTGGTGGAACAACGCCCTAGAGTGAAGCCTAGGTAGCCTGGAACGTAGAAATGAGCATCACTTTCACACGGGTTGCCATTATTCCTGTTATAGGATGGAAAGACTGTTGTATTTTTATGGTATTTTATACTTCTGGCGTTGACTTCTTAGGCCGTAACTATTCGATCTGGTGGAACAACGCCGTAGAGTGAAGCCTAGGTTGCCCGGATCGTAGAAATGACCATTACTTTCACACTGTTTGCAATTATTCCTTTTATACGTTGGAAAAGCTGTTGTATTTATATCGTATTTTATGCTCCTGGCGTTGACTTCTAAGGACCTAACTATTCGATCTGGTGGGGCAACGCCCTAGAGTGAAGCCTAGGTTGCCGGAAACGTAGAAATGACCATTACTGTCACAATGTTTGCAATTATTCATTTTATACGATGGAAAAACTGTTGTACTTATATTGTATTTTATCCATCTGGCGTTGACTTCTAAGGCCGTAGCTATTAGATGTAGTGGAGCATCGCCCTAGAGTGACGCCTAGGGTGCTCGGAACGTAGAAATGACCATTACTTTCACACTGTTTGCAATTATTCATTTTATACGATGGAAAAGCTGTTCTATTTATTTTGTATTTTAAGCTTCTGGCGTTGACTTCTTAAGCCCTAACTATTCTATCTGGTGGAACAACGCCCTAGAGTGAAGCATAGGTTGCCCGGAACGTAGAAATGACCTTTACTTTCACACTGGTTGCAATTATTCCTGTTATACGATGGCAAAGCTGTTGTATTTTTTTGTATTTTATGCTTCTGTCGTTGACTTCTAAGGCCGTAGCAATTAGTTGTGGTGGAGCAACGCCCTAGAGTGACGCCTAGGTTGCCGTAACTTAGAAATGACCATTACTTTCACAATGTTTGCAATTATTCATTTTATACGATGGGAAAACTGTTGTACTTATATTGTATTTTATTCTTCTGCCGTTGAATTCTATGTCACTAGCTATTCGATCTGGTGGAGCTACGACCTAGAATGAAACCTAGGTTACCCGGAACGTAGAAATGACCAGTACTTTCACACTGTTTGCAGTTATTCCTGTTATTCGATGGAAAAACTGTTGCATCTTTATTGTATTTTATGCTTCTGGCGTTGACTTGTAAGACCGTCGCTATTAGATGTGGTGGAGCATCGCCGTAGAGTGACGCCCAGGTTGCCCGGAACGTAGAAATGTCCATTACTTTCACAGTTTTTGCTATTATTCGTTTTATACGATGGAAAAACTGTTGTATTTATGTTGTATTTTATCCTTCTGGCGTTGACTTCTTAGGCCCTAACATTTCGATCTGGTGGAGCAACGCCCTACTGTGAAGCCTAGGTTGCCCGGAACGTGGATATGACCATAACCTTCACACAGGTTGCAATTACTCGTTTTATACGGTGTAAAGGCTGTTGTGTTTATTTTGTATTTTATTCTTCTGGTGTTGACATCTTAGGCCCTAACTATTCGATCTCGTGGAACAACGCCCTAGAGTGAAGCCTAGGTTGCTCGGAATGTAGAAATGACCATAACTTTCACACTGGTTGCAATTATTCGTTTTATACGATGGAAAAACTGTTGCATCTTTATCGTATTCTATGCTCCTGGCGTTGACCTCTTAGGCCGTAACTATTCGATCTGGTGGAGCAACGCCCTGGAGTGAAGCCTAGGTTGCCCGGAACGCAGAAATGACCACTACTATCACACTGGTTGCAAATAATTCCTGCTATACGATGGAAAAACTGTTGTATTTTTATTACATTTTATGCTTCGGGCATTGACTTCTAAGGCCCTACCTATTCAATCTGTAGGAGCAACGCCCTAGGGTGAAGCCCAGGTTGCCCGGAACATAGAAATGACCATAACTTTCACACTGGTTGCAATTATTCGTTTTATACGATGGAAAAGCTGTTGTATCTATATCGTATTTTATGCTTCTGGCGTTGACTTCTTAGGCCCTAACTATTCCATCTGGTGGAACAACGCCCTTGGGAGAAGCGTAGGTTGCCCGGAAAGTAGAAATGACCATAACTTTCACACTGGTAGCAATTATTCGTTTTATACGATGGAAGAACTATTCTATTTATTTTGTATTTTATGCTTCGGGCGTTGACTTCTAAGGCCCTAACTATTCGATCAGGTGGAGCAACGCCCTGGAGAGAAGCCTAGGTTGCCCGGTACGTAGAAATGACCATAACTTTCACACTATCTGCTATTGTTCGTTTTATACGATGGAAAAACTGTTATATTTATATTGTATATTATGCTTCCGGCGTTGACTTCTTAGGCCCTAACTATTCGATCTGGTTGAACAACGCCCTAGAGTGAAGCCTAGGTAGCCTGGAACGTAGAAATGACCATCACTTTCACACGGGTTGCCGTTATTCCTTTTATACGATGGAAAAACTGATGTATTTTTATTGCATTTTATGCTTCGGGCGTTGACTTCTAAAGCCCTAACTATTCGATCTGGTGGAGCAACGCCCTAGAGTGAAGCCTAGGTTACCGGGAACGTAGAAATGACCAGAACTTTCACACTGGTTGCTATTATTCGTTTTATACGATGGAAAGACTGTTATATTTATATTGTATTTTAAGCTTCGGGCGTTGACTTCTAAAGCCCTAACTGTTCGATCTGGTGGAGCAACGCCCTAGAGTGAAGCCTAGGTTGCCCGGAACGTAGAAATGACCAGAACTTTCACACTGGTAGCAATTATTCGTTTTATACGATGGAACAACTGTTCTATTTATTTTGTATTTCATGCTTCGGGCGTTGACTTCTAAGGCCCTAACTATTCAATCTGTTGGAGCAACGCCCTAGGGTGAGGCCTAGGTTGCCCGGAAAGTAGAAATGACCATAACTTTCATACTGGTTGCAATTATTCGTTTTATACGATGGAAAAACTGTTGTATTTATATTGTATTTTATGCTTCTGGCGCTGACTTCTAGGGCACTACCTATTCGATCTGGTGGAGCAGCGCCCTAGAGTGAAGCCTAGGTTGCCGGTACGTAGAAATGGCCATAACTTTCACACTGGTAGCAGTTATTCGTTTTATACAATGGAAAAACTGTTCTATTTATTTTGTAGTTTATGCTTCGGCCGTTGACTTCTAAGGCCCTAACTATTCGATCTGGTTTAGCCACACCCTAGGGTGAAGGCAAGCTTGCTCGGAACGTAGGACATACCATTACCTTCACACTGGTTGCAATTATTCCTGTTATACGATGGAAAAACTGTTGCATCTTTATTGTATTTTTTGCTTCTGGCGTTGACTTCTAAGGCCCTATCTATTCGAACTGGTGGAGCAACGCCCCAGAGTGTAGCCTAGGTTGCCCGGAACGTAGAAAAGACCATAACTTTCACACTGGTTGCTATTATTCGTTTTATACGATGGAAAAACTGTTATATTTATATTGTATTTTATGCTTCTGGCGTTGCCTTCTTATGCCCTAACTGTTCGATCTGGTGGAACAACGCCCTAGAGTGAAGCCTAGGTTACCCGGAACGTAGAAATGACCAGTACTTTCACACTGTTTGCAATTATTCCTGCTATACGATGGAAAAACTGTTGCATATTTATTGAATTTTATGCTTCTGGCGTTGACTTCTAAGGCCCTAACTATTCTATCTGGTGGATCAACGCCCTAGAGTGTAGCCTATGTTGCTCGGAATGTAGAAATGACCATTACTTTCACACTGTTTGCAATTATTCCTTTTATTCGATGGAAAAGCTGTTGTATTTATATCGTATTTTATGCTCCTGGCGTTGACTTCTAAGGACCTAACTATTCGATCTGGTGGAACAACGCCCTAGAGTGAGGCCTAGGTTGCCCGGAACGTAGAAATGACCATCACTTCCATACTGGTAGCAATTATTCGTTTTATACGATGGCAAAGCTGTTGTATTTTTTTGTATTTTATGCTTCTGTCGTTGACTTCTAATGCCGTAGCAATTAGTTGTGGTGGAGCAACGCCCTAGAGTGACGCCTAGGTTGCCGTAACTTAGAAATGACCATTACTTTCACAATGTTTGCAATTATTCATTTTATACGATGGGAAAACTGTTGTACTTATATTGTATTTTATTCTTCTGCCGTTGAATTCTATGTCACTAGCTATTCGATCTGGTGGAGCTACGACCTAGAATGAAACCTAGGTTACCCGGAACGTAGAAATGACCAGTACTTTCACACTGTTTGCAGTTATTCCTGTTATTCGATGGAAAAACTGTTGCATCTTTATTGTATTTTATGCTTCTGGCGTTGACTTGTAAGGCCGTCGCTATTAGATGTGGTGGAGCATCGCCGTAGAGTGACGCCCAGGTTGCCCGGAACGTAGAAATGTCCATTACTTTCACAGTTTTTGCTATTATTCGTTTTATACGATGGAAAAACTGTTGTATTTATGTTGTATTTTATCCTTCTGGCGTTGACTTCTTAGGCCCTAACATTTCGATCTGGTGGAGCAACGCCCTACTGTGAAGCCTAGGGTGCCCGGAACGTGGATATGACCATAACCTTCACACAGGTTGCAATTACTCGTTTTATACGGTGTAAAGGCTGTTGTGTTTATTTTGTATTTTATTCTTCTGGTGTTGACATCTTAGGCCCTAACTATTCGATCTCGTGGAACAACGCCCTAGAGTGAAGCCTAGGTTGCTCGGAATGTAGAAATGACCATAACTTTCACACTGGTTGCAATTATTCGTTTTATACGATGGAAAAACTGTTGCATCTTTATCGTATTCTATGATCCTGGCGTTGACCTCTTAGGCCGTAACTATTCGATCTGGTGGAGCAACGCCCTGGAGTGAAACCTAGGTTGCCCGGAACGCAGAAATGACCACTACTATCACACTGGTTGCAAATAATTCCTGCTATACGATGGAAAAACTGTTGTATTTTTATTACATTTTATGCTTCGGGCATTGACTTCTAAGGCCCTACCTATTCAATCTGTAGGAGCAACGCCCTAGGGTGAAGCCCAGGTTGCCCGGAACATAGAAATGACCATAACTTTCACACTGGTTGCAATTATTCGTTTTATACGATGGAAAAGCTGTTGTATTTATATCGTACTTTATGCTTCTGGCGTTGACTTCTTAGGCCCTAACTATTCCATCTGGTGGAACAACGCCCTTGGGAGAAGCGTAGGTTGCCCGGAAAGTAGAAATGACCATAACTTTCACACTGGTAGCAATTATTCGTTTTATACGATGGAAGAACTATTCTATTTATTTTGTATTTTATGCTTCGGGCGTTGACTTCTAAGGCCCTAACTATTCGATCAGGTGGAGCAACGCCCTGGAGAGAAGCCTAGGTTGCCCGGTACGTAGAAATGACCATAACTTTCACACTATCTGCTATTGTTCGTTTTATACGATGGAAAAACTGTTATATTTATATTGTATATTATGCTTCCGGCGTTGACTTCTTAGGCCCTAACTATTCGATCTGGTTGAACAACGCCCTAGAGTGAAGCCTAGGTAGCCTGGAACGTAGAAATGACCATCACTTTCACACGGGTTGCCGTTATTCCTTTTATACGATGGAAAAACTGATGTATTTTTATTGCATTTTATGCTTCGGGCGTTGACTTCTAAAGCCCTAACTATTCGATCTGGTGGAGCAACGCCCTAGAGTGAAGCCTAGGTTACCGGGAACGTAGAAATGACCAGAACTTTCACACTGGTTGCTATTATTCGTTTTATACGATGGAAAAACTGTTATATTTATATTGTATTTTAAGCTTCGGGCGTTGACTTCTAAAGCCCTAACTGTTCGATCTGGTGGAGCAACGCCCTAGAGTGAAGCCTAGGTTGCCCGGAACGTAGAAATGACCAGAACTTTCACACTGGTAGCAATTATTCGTTTTATACGATGGAACAACTGTTCTATTTATTTTGTATTTCATGCTTCGGGCGTTGACTTCTAAGGCCCTAACTATTCAATCTGTTGGAGCAACGCCCTAGGGTGAGGCCTAGGTTGCCCGGAAAGTAGAAATGACCATAACTTTCATACTGGTTGCAATTATTCGTTTTATACGATGGAAAAACTGTTGTATTTATATTGTATTTTATGCTTCTGGCGCTGACTTCTAGGGCACTACCTATTCGATCTGGTGGAGCAGCGCCCTAGAGTGAAGCCTAGGTTGCCGGTACGTAGAAATGGCCATAACTTTCACACTGGTAGCAGTTATTCGTTTTATACAATGGAAAAACTGTTCTATTTATTTTGTAGTTTATGCTTCGGGCGTTGACTTCTAAGGCCCTAACTATTCGATCTGGTTTAGCCACACCCTAGGGTGAAGGCAAGCTTGCTCGGAACGTAGGACATACCATTACCTTCACACTGGTTGCAATTATTCCTGTTATACGATGGAAAAACTGTTGCATCTTTATTGTATTTTTTGCTTCTGGCGTTGACTTCTAAGGCCCTATCTATTCGAACTGGTGGAGCAACGCCCCAGAGTGTAGCCTAGGTTGCCCGGAACGTAGAAAAGACCATAACTTTCACACTGGTTGCTATTATTCGTTTTATACGATGGAAAAACTGTTATATTTATATTGTATTTTATGCTTCTGGCGTTGCCTTCTTATGCCCTAACTGTTCGATCTGGTGGAACAACGCCCTAGAGTGAAGCATAGGTTACCCGGAACGTAGAAATGACCAGTACTTTCACACTGTTTGCAATTATTCCTGCTATACGATGGAAAAACTGTTGCATCTTTATTGAATTTTATGCTTCTGGCGTTGACTTCTAAGGCCCTAACTATTCTATCTGGTGGATCAACGCCCTAGAGTGTAGCCTATGTTGCTCGGAATGTAGAAATGACCATTACTTTCACACTGTTTGCAATTATTCCTTTTATTCGATGGAAAAGCTGTTGTATTTATATCGTATTTTATGCTCCTGGCGTTGACTTCTAAGGACCTAACTATTCGATCTGGTGGAACAACGCCCTAGAGTGAGGCCTAGGTTGCCCGGAACGTAGAAATGACCATCACTTCCATACTGGTAGCAATTATTCGTTTTATACGATGGCAAAGCTGTTGTATTTTTTTGTATTTTATGCTTCTGTCGTTGACTTCTAATGCCGTAGCAATTAGTTGTGGTGGAGCAACGCCCTAGAGTGACGCCTAGGTTGCCGTAACTTAGAAATGACCATTACTTTCACAATGTTTGCAATTATTCATTTTATACGATGGGAAAACTGTTGTACTTATATTGTATTTTATTCTTCTGCCGTTGAATTCTATGTCACTAGCTATTCGATCTGGTGGAGCTACGACCTAGAATGAAACCTAGGTTACCCGGAACGTAGAAATGACCAGTACTTTCACACTGTTTGCAGTTATTCCTGTTATTCGATGGAAAAACTGTTGCATCTTTATTGTATTTTATGCTTCTGGCGTTGACTTGTAAGGCCGTCGCTATTAGATGTGGTGGAGCATCGCCGTAGAGTGACGCCCAGGTTGCCCGGAACGTAGAAATGTCCATTACTTTCACAGTTTTTGCTATTATTCGTTTTATACGATGGAAAAACTGTTGTATTTATGTTGTATTTTATCCTTCTGGCGTTGACTTCTTAGGCCCTAACATTTCGATCTGGTGGAGCAACGCCCTACTGTGAAGCCTAGGGTGCCCGGAACGTGGATATGACCATAACCTTCACACAGGTTGCAATTACTCGTTTTATACGGTGTAAAGGCTGTTGTGTTTATTTTGTATTTTATTCTTCTGGTGTTGACATCTTAAGCCCTAACTATTCGATCTCGTGGAACAACGCCCTAGAGTGAAGCCTAGGTTGCTCGGAATGTAGAAATGACCATAACTTTCACACTGGTTGCAATTATTCGTTTTATACGATGGAAAAACTGTTGCATCTTTATCGTATTCTATGATCCTGGCGTTGACCTCTTAGGCCGTAACTATTCGATCTGGTGGAGCAACGCCCTGGAGTGAAACCTAGGTTGCCCGCAACGCAGAAATGACCACTACTATCACACTGGTTGCAAATAATTCCTGCTATACGATGGAAAAACTGTTGTATTTTTATTACATTTTATGCTTCGGGCTTTGACTTCTAAGGCCCTACCTATTCAATCTGTAGGAGCAACGCCCTAGGGTGAAGCCCAGGTTGCCCGGAACATAGAAATGACCATAACTTTCACACTGGTTGCAATTATTCGTTTTATACGATGGAAAAGCTGTTGTATTTATATCGTATTTTATGCTTCTGGCGTTGACTTCTTAGGCCCTAACTATTCCATCTGGTGGAACAACGCCCTTGGGAGAAGCGTAGGTTGCCCGGAAAGTAGAAATGACCATAACTTTCACACTGGTAGCAATTATTCGTTTTATACGATGGAAGAACTATTCTATTTATTTTGTATTTTATGCTTCGGGCGTTGACTTCTAAGGCCCTAACTATTCGATCAGGTGGAGCAACGCCCTGGAGAGAAGCCTAGGTTGCCCGGTACGTAGAAATGACCATAACTTTCACACTATCTGCTATTGTTCGTTTTATACGATGGAAAAACTGTTATATTTATATTGTATATTATGCTTCCGGCGTTGACTTCTTAGGCCCTAACTATTCGATCTGGTTGAACAACGCCCTAGAGTGAAGCCTAGGTAGCCTGGAACGTAGAAATGACCATCACTTTCACACGGGTTGCCGTTATTCCTTTTATACGATGGAAAAACTGATGTATTTTTATTGCATTTTATGCTTCGGGCGTTGACTTCTAAAGCCCTAACTATTCGATCTGGTGGAGCAACGCCCTAGAGTGAAGCCTAGGTTACCGGGAACGTAGAAATGACCAGAACTTTCACACTGGTTGCTATTATTCGTTTTATACGATGGAAAAACTGTTATATTTATATTGTATTTTAAGCTTCGGGCGTTGACTTCTAAAGCCCTAACTGTTCGATCTGGTGGAGCAACGCCCTAGAGTGAAGCCTAGGTTGCCCGGAACGTAGAAATGACCAGAACTTTCACACTGGTAGCAATTATTCGTTTTATACGATGGAACAACTGTTCTATTTATTTTGTATTTCATGCTTCGGGCGTTGACTTCTAAGGCCCTAACTATTCAATCTGTTGGAGCAACGCCCTAGGGTGAGGCCTAGGTTGCCCGGAAAGTAGAAATGACCATAACTTTCATACTGGTTGCAATTATTCGTTTTATACGATGGAAAAACTGTTGTATTTATATTGTATTTTATGCTTCTGGCGCTGACTTCTAGGGCACTACCTATTCGATCTGGTGGAGCAGCGCCCTAGAGTGAAGCCTAGGTTGCCGGTACGTAGAAATGGCCATAACTTTCACACTGGTAGCAGTTATTCGTTTTATACAATGGAAAAACTGTTCTATTTATTTTGTAGTTTATGCTTCGTGCGTTGACTTCTAAGGCCCTAACTATTCGATCTGGTTTAGCCACACCCTAGGGTGAAGGCAAGCTTGCTCGGAACGTAGGACATACCATTACCTTCACACTGGTTGCAATTATTCCTGTTATACGATGGAAAAACTGTTGCATCTTTATTGTATTTTTTGCTTCTGGCGTTGACTTCTAAGGCCCTATCTATTCGAACTGGTGGAGCAACGCCCCAGAGTGTAGCCTAGGTTGCCCGGAACGTAGAAAAGACCATAACTTTCACACTGGTTGCTATTATTCGTTTTATACGATGGAAAAACTGTTATATTTATATTGTATTTTATGCTTCTGGCGTTGCCTTCTTATGCCCTAACTGTTCGATCTGGTGGAACAACGCCCTAGAGTGAAGCCTAGGTTACCCGGAACGTAGAAATGACCAGTACTTTCACACTGTTTGCAATTATTCCTGCTATACGATGGAAAAACTGTTGCATCTTTATTGAATTTTATGCTTCTGGCGTTGACTTCTAAGGCCCTAACTATTCTATCTGGTGGATCAACGCCCTAGAGTGTAGCCTATGTTGCTCGGAATGTAGAAATGACCATTACTTTCACACTGTTTGCAATTATTCCTTTTATTCGATGGAAAAGCTGTTGTATTTATATCGTATTTTATGCTCCTGGCGTTGACTTCTAGGGCCCTAACTATTCAATCTGTTGGAGCAACGCCCTAGGGTGAAGCCTAGGTTGTCCGGAACGTAGATATGACGTTAACTTTCGTACTGGTTGCAATTACTTGTTTTATACGATTGAAAAACTGTTGTATTTATATTGTATTTTATGCTTCTGGCGTTGACTTCTTATGCCCTAACTACTCCATCTGGTGGAACAACGCCCTATGGTAAAGCCTAGGTTGCCCGGAACGTAGAAATGACCATAACTTTCACACCGGCAGCATCTATTCGTTTTATACGATGGAAAAACTGTTCTATTTATTTTGTATTTTATACTTCGGGCGTTGACTTCTAAGGCCCTAAATATTCAATCTGTTGAAGCAACGCCCTAGGGTGAAGCCTAGGTTGCCCGGAAAGTAGAAATGACCATAGCTTTCATACTGGTTGCAACTTTCGTTTTATATGATGGAAAGCTGTTGTATTTATATTGTATTTTATGCTTCTGTCGTTGACGTCTAAGGCAGTATCTATTAGATGTGGTGGAGCAACGCACTAGAGTGACGCCTAGGTTGCCCGGAACGTAGAAATGACCATTACTTTCGCAATGTTTGCCATTATACATTTTATTCGATAGAAAAACTGTTGTATTTATGTTGTATTTTATCCTTCTGGCGTTGACTTCTTAGGCCCTAACATTTCGATCTGGTGGAGCAACGCCCTACTGTGAAGCCTAGGTTGCCCGGAACGTGGATATGACCATAACCTTCACACAGGTTGCAATTACTCGTTTTATACGGTGTAAAGGCTGTTGTGTTTATTTTGTATTTTATTCTTCTGGTGTTGACTTCTTAGGCCCTAACATTTCGATCTGGTGGAGAAACGCCCTAGGGTGAAGCCTAGGTTGCCCGGAACATAGAAATGACCATATCTTTCACACTGGTTGCAATTATTCGTTTTATACGATGGAAAAGCTGTTGTATTTATATCGTATTTTATGCTTCTGGCGTTGACTTCTTAGGCCCTAACTATTCCATCTGGTGGAACAACGCCCTAGGGAGAAGCGTAGGTTGCCCGGAAAGTAGAAATGACCATAACTTTCACACTGGTAGCAATTATTCGTTTTATACGATGGAAAAACTGTTCTATTTATTTTGTATTTCACGCTTCGGGCGTTGACTTCTAAGGCCCTAACTATTCGATCAGGTGGAGCAACGCCCTGGAGTGAAGCCTAGGTTGCCCGGTACGTAGAAATGACCATAACTTTCATACTGGCTGCTATTGTTCCTTTTATACGATTGAAAAACTGTTATATTTATATTGTATTTTATGCTTCTGGCGTTGACTTCTTAGGCCCTAACTATTCGATCTGGTGGAACAACGCCCTAGCGTGATGCCTAGGTAGCCTGGAACGTAGAAATGAGCTTCACTTTCACACGGGTTGCCATTATTCCTGTTATAGGATGGAAAGACTGTTGTATTTTTATGGTATTTTATACTTCTGGCGTTGGCTTCTTAGGCCGTAACTATTCGATCTGGTGGAACAACGCCGTAGAGTGAAGCCTAGGTTGCCCGGATCGTAGAAATGACCATTACTTTCACACTGTTTGCAATTATTCCTTTTATACGATGGAAAAGCTGTTGAATTTATATCGTATTTTGTGCTCCTGGCGTTGACTTCTAAGGACCTAACTATTCGATCTCGTGGAGCAACGCCCTAGAGTGAGGCCTAGGTTGCCCTGAACGTAGAAATTACCATACCTTTCACACTGGTTGCAATTATTCCTGTTATACGGTGGAAAAACTATTGTATATTTATAGTATTTTATGCTTCGGGCGTTGACTTCTATGGCCCTACCTATTCGATTTGGTGGAGCAACACCCTACAGTGAAGCCTAGGTTGTCAGGAACGTAGAAATGACCCTAACTTTTACACTGGTACCAATTATTCGTTTTATACAATGGAAAAACTGTTCTATTTATCTTGTATTTTATGCTTCTGGCGTTCACTTCTTAGGCCCTAACTATTCGATCTGGTGGAACAACGCCCTAGGGTGAAGCCTAGGTTGCCCGGAACGTAGAAATGACCATAACTTTCACACTGGTTGCTATTATTCGTTTTATACGATGGAAAAACTGTTATATTTATATTGTATTTTATGATTCTGGCGTTGCCTTCTTATGCCCTAACTGTTCGATCTGGTGGAACAACGCCCTAGAGTGAGGCCTAGGTAGCCCGGAACGTAGAAATGACCATCACTTCCATACTGGTTGTAATTATTCGTTTTATACGACGGAAAAGCAGTGGTATTTATATCGTATTTTATGTTTCTGGCGTAGACTTCTTAGGCCCTAACTATTCGATCTGGTGGAGCAACGCCCTAGAGTGAAACCTAGTTTGCCCGGAACGTAGAGCTGACCATTACTTTCACACTGGTTGCAATTGTTCCTGTTATACGATGGAAAAACTGTTGCATCTTTATTGTATTTTATGCTTCGGGCGTTGACTTCAAAGGCCCTAACTATTCGATCTGGTGGAGCAACGCCCTAGAGTGAAGCCTAGGTTGTCAGGAACGTAGAAATGAACATAACTTTCACACTGGTAGCAATTATTCGTTTTATACAATGGAAATACTGTTCTATTTATTTTGTATTTTTTGCTTCGGGCGTTGACTTCTAAGGCCCTAACTATTCGATCTGGTAGATCAACGCCCTAGAGTGAAGCCAAGGTTGCCCGGAACGTAGAAATGACCAGAACTCTCGCACTGGTTGCAATTTATCCTGTTATACGATGGAAAAACTGTTGTATTTATATTGCATTTTATGCTTCTGGCGTTCACTTCCTAGGCCCTAACTATTCGATCTGGTAGAACAACGGCCTAGGGTGAAGCCTAGGTTGCCCGGAACGTAGAAATGACCCTAACTTTTACACTGGTACCAATTATTCGTTTTATACAATGGAAAAACTGTTCTATTTATCTTGTATTTAGTGCTTCGGGCGTTGGCTTCTAAGGCCCTAACTGTTTGATCTGGTGGAGCAACGCCCTAGAGTGAAGCCTAGGTTGCCCGGAACGTAGAAATGACCATAACTTTCACACTGGCTGCTATTGTTCGTTTTATACGATGGAAAAACTGTTATATTTATATTGTATTTTATGCTTCTGGCGTTGACTTCTTAGGCCCTAACTATTCGATCTGGTGGAACAACGCCCTAGAGTGAAGCCTAGGTAGCCTGGAACGTAGAAATGACCATCACTTTCACACGGTTTGCCATTATTCCTGTTATAGGATGGAAAGACTGTTGTATTTTTATGGTATTTTATACTTCAGGCGTCGACTTCTGAGGCTGTAGCTATTCGATGTGGTGGAAGAACGCCATAGAGTGAAGCCTAGGTTGCCCGGAACGTAGAAATGACCATAAGCTTCATACTGGTTGCAATTATTCGTTTTATACGATGGAAAAACTGTTGTATTTATATTGCATTTTATGCTTCTGGCGTTCACTTCTTAGGCCCTAACTATTCGATCTGGTGGAACAACGCCCTAGGGTGAAGCCTAGGTTGCCCGGAACGTAGAAATGACCATAACTTTTACACTGGTAGCAATTATTCGTTTTATACGATGGAAGAGCTGTTGTATTTATATTGTATTTTATGCCTCTGGCGTTGACTTCTAAGGCCGTAGCTATTAGATGTGGTGGAGCAACGCCCTAGAGTGATGCCTAGGGTAATCGGAACGTAGAAATGAACATTACTTTCACACTGGTTGCAATTATTTGTTTTATACGATGGAAAAGCTGTTGTATTTATATCGTATTTTATGCTTGTGTCGTTGACTTCTAAGGCCGTCGCAATTAGTTGTGGTGGATCAACGCCCTAGAGTGACGCCTAGGTTGCCGGAACTTAGAAATGACCATTACTTTCACAATGTTTGCAATTATTCATTTTATACAATGGAAAAACTGTTATATTTATATTGTATCTTATGCTCCTGGCGTTGACTTCTTAGGCCCTAACAATTCGATCTGGTGGAACAACGCCCTAGAGTGAAGCCTAGGATGCCTGGAACGTACAAATGACCATCACTTCCAAACGGGTTGCAATTATTCCTGTTATAGGATGGAAAGACTGTTGTATTTTTATTGTATTTTATGCTTCACGCGTTGACTTCTGAGGCCGTAGCTATTCGATGTGGTGGAAGAACGCCATAGAGTGAAGCCTAGGTTGCCCGGAACGTAGAAATGACCATAACTTTCATACTGGTTGCAATTATTCGTTTTATATGATGGAAGAACTGTTGTATTTATATTGTATTTTATGCTGCTGGCGTTCACTTCTTAGGCCCTAACTATTCGATCTGGTGGAACAACGACCTGGGGTGAAGCCTAGGTTGCCCGGAACGTAGAAATGACCATAACTTTCACACTGGTTGCTATTATTCGTTTTATACGATGGAAAAACTGTTATATTTATATTGTATTTTATGCTTCTGGCGTTGCCTTCTTATGCCCTAACTGTTCGATCTGGTGGAACAACGCCCTAGAGTGAAGCCTAGGTTACCCGGAACGTAGAAATGACCAGTACTTTCACACTGTTTGCAGTTATTCCTGCTATACGATGGAAAAACTGTTGCATCTTTATTGAATTTTATGCTTCTGGCGTTGGCTTCTAAGGCCCTAACTATTCTATCTGGTGGATCAACGCCCTAGAGTGTAGCCTATGTTGCTCGGAATGTAGAAATGACCATTACTTTCACACTGTTTGCAATTATTCCTTTTATTCGATGGAAAAGCTGTTGTATTTATATCGTATTTTATGCTTGTGTCGTTGACTTCTAAGGCCGTAGCAATTAGTTGTGGTGGATCAACGCCCTAGAGTGACGCCTAGGTTGCCGGAACTTAGAAATGACCATTACTTTCACAATGTTTGCAATTATTCATTTTATACAATGGAAAAACTGTTGTACTTATATTGTATTTTATTCTTCTGCCGTTGAATTCTATGTCCCTAGCTATTCGATCTGGTGGAGCTACGCCCTAGAATGAAACCTAGGTTACCCGGAACGTAGAAATGACCAGTACTTTCACACTGTTTGCAGTTATTCCTGTTATTCGATGGAAAAACTGTTGCATCTTTATTGTATTTTATGCTTCTGGCGTTGACTTCTAAGGCCGTAACTATTAGATGTGGTGGAGCAACGCCGTAGAGTGACGCCCAGGTTGCCCGGAACGTAGAAATGTCCATTACTTTCACAGTGGTGCTATTATTCGTTTTATACGGTGGAAAAACTGTTATATTTATATTGTATCTTATGCTCCTGGCGTTGACTTCTTAGGCCCTAACAATTCGATCTGGTGGAACAACGCCCTAGAGTGAAGCCTAGGTTGCCTGGAACGTACAAATGACCATCACTTCCAAACGGGTTGCAATTATTCCTGTTATAGGATGGAAAGACTGTTGTATTTTTATTGTATTTTATGCTTCACGCGTTGACTTCTGAGGCCGTAGCTATTCGATGTGGTGGAAGAACGCCATAGAGTGAAGCCTAGGTTGCCCGGAACGTAGAAATGACCATAACTTTCATACTGGTTGCAATTATTCGTTTTATATGATGGAAGAACTGTTGTATTTATATTGTATTTTATGCTGCTGGCGTTCACTTCTTAGGCCCTAACTATTCGATCTGGTGGAACAACGACCTGGGGTGAAGCCTAGGTTGCCCGGAACGTAGAAATGACCATAACTTTCACACTGGTTGCTATTATTCGTTTTATACGATGGAAAAACTGTTATATTTATATTGTATTTTATGCTTCTGGCGTTGCCTTCTTATGCCCTAACTGTTCGATCTGGTGGAACAACGCCCTAGAGTGAAGCCTAGGTTACCCGGAACGTAGAAATGACCAGTACTTTCACACTGTTTGCAATTATTCCTGCTATACGATGGAAAAACTGTTGCATCTTTATTGAATTTTATGCTTCTGGCGTTGACTTCTAAGGCCCTAACTATTCTATCTGGTGGATCAACGCCCTAGAGTGTAGCCTATGTTGCTCGGAATGTAGAAATGACCATTACTTTCACACTGTTTGCAATTATTCCTTTTATTCGATGGAAAAGCTGTTGTATTTATATCGTATTTTATGCTCCTGGCGTTGACTTCTAAGGACCTAACTATTCGATCTGGTGGAACAACGCCCTAGAGTAAAGCCTAGGTTGCCCGGAACGTAGAAATGACCATAACTTTCACACTGGTTGCTATTATTCGTTTTATACGATGGAAAAACTGTTATATTTATATTGTATTTTATGCTTCTGGCGTTGCCTTCTTATGCCCTAACTGTTCGATCTGGTGGAACAACGCCCTAGAGTGAAGCCTAGGTTACCCGGAACGTAGAAATGACCAGTACTTTCACACTGTTTGCAATTATTCCTGCTATACGATGGAAAAACTGTTGCATCTTTATTGAATTTTATGCTTCTGGCGTTGACTTCTAAGGCCCTAACTATTCTATCTGGTGGATCAACGCCCTAGAGTGTAGCCTATGTTGCTCGGAATGTAGAAATGACCATTACTTTGACACTGTTCGCAATTATTCCTTTTATTCGATGGAAAAGCTGTTGTATTTATATCGTATTTTATGCTCCTGGCGTTGACTTCTAAGGACCTAACTATTCGATCTGGTGGAACAACGCCCTAGAGTGAGGCCTAGGTTGCCCGGAACGTAGAAATGACCATCACTTCCATACTGGTAGCAATTATTCGTTTTATACGATGGAAAGACTGTTGTGTTTATATTGTATTTTATGCTTCTGGCGTTGACTTCTAAGGCTCTAACTACTCGATCTGGTGGAGCAACGCCCTAGAGTAAAGCCTAGGTTGCCCGGAACGTAGAAGTGACCATCACTTTCAAACTGTTTGCAATTAATCCTTTTATACGATGGAAAAACTGATGTATTTTTATTGCATTTTATGCTTCCGGCGTTGACTTCTAAGGCCCTAACTATTCAATCTGTTGGAGCAACGCCCTAGGGTGAAGCCTAGGTCGTCCGGAACGTAGATATGACGTTAACTTTCGTACTGGTTGCAATTACTTGTTTTATACGATTGAAAAACTGTTGTATTTATATTGTATTTTATGCTTCTGGCGTTGACTTCTTATGCCCTAACTACTCCATCTGGTGGAACAACGCCCTATGGTAAAGCCTAGGTTGCCCGGAACGTAGAAATGACCATAACTTTCACACCGGTAGCAATTATTCGTTTTATACGATGGAAAAACTGTTCTATTTATTTTGTATTTTATACTTCGGGCGTTGACTTCTAAGGCCCTAAATATTCAATCTGTTGAAGCAACGCCCTAGGGTGAAGCCTAGGTTGCCCGGAAAGTAGAAATGACCATAGCTTTCATACTGGTTGCAACTTTCGTTTTATATGATGGAAAGCTGTTGTATTTATATTGTATTTTATGCTTCTGTCGTTGACGTCTAAGGCAGTATCTATTAGATGTGGTGGAGCAACGCACTAGAGTGACGCCTGGGTTGCCCGGAACGTAGAAATGACCATTACTTTCGCAATGTTTGCAATTATACATTTTATTCGATGGAAAAACTGTTGTATTTATGTTGTAATTTATCCTTCTGGCGTTGACTTCTTAGGCCCTAACATTTCGATCTGGTGGAGCAACACCCTAGGGTGAAGCCTAGGTTGCCCGGAACATAGAAATGACCATAACTTTCACACTGGTTGCAATTATTCGTTTTATACGATGGAAAAGCTGTTGTATTTATATCGTATTTTATGCTTCTGGCGTTGACTTCTTAGGCCCTAACTATTCCATCTGGTGGAACAACGCCCTAGGGAGAAGCGTAGGTTGACCGGAAAGTAGAAATGACCATAACTTTCACACTGGTAGCAATTATTCGTTTTATGCGATGGAAAAACTGTCCTATTTATTTTGTATTTCATGCTTCGGGCGTTGAATTCTAAGGCCCTAACTATTCGATCAGGTGGAGCAACGCCCTGGAGTGAAGCCTAGGTTGCCCGGTACGTAGAAATGACCATAACTTTCATACTGGCTGCTATTGTTCCTTTTATACGATGGAAAAACTGTTATATTTATATTGTATCTTATGCTCCTGGCGTTGACTTCTTAGGCCCTAACAATTCGATCTGGTGGAACAACGCCCTAGAGTGAAGCCTAGGTTGCCTGGAACGTACAAATGACCATCACTTCCAAACGGGTTGCAATTATTCCTGTTATAGGATGGAAAAACTGTTGCATCTTTATTGTATTTTTTGCTTCTGGCGTTGACTTCTAAGACCCTATCTATTCGAACTGGTGGAGCAACGCCCCAGAGTGTAGCCTAGGTTGCCCGGAACGTAGAAAAGACCATAACTTTCACACTGGTTGCTATTATTCGTTTTATACGATGGAAAAACTGTTATATTTATATTGTATTTTATGCTTCTGGCGTTGCCTTCTTATGCCCTAACTGTTCGATCTGGTGGAACAACGCCCTAGAGTGAAGCCTAGGTTACCCGGAACGTAGAAATGACCAGTACTTTCACACTGTTTGCAATTATTCCTGCTATACGATGGAAAAACTGTTGCATCTTTATTGAATTTTATGCTTCTGGCGTTGACTTCTAAGGCCCTAACTATTCTATCTGGTGGATCAACGCCCTAGAGTGTAGCCTATGTTGCTCGGAATGTAGAAATGACCATTACTTTCACACTGTTTGCAATTATTCCTTTTATTCGATGGAAAAGCTGTTGTATTTATATCGTATTTTATGCTCCTGGCGTTGACTTCTAAGGACCTAACTATTCGATCTGGTGGAACAACGCCCTAGAGTGAGGCCTAGGTTGCCCGGAACGTAGAAATGACCATCACTTCCATACTGGTAGCAATTATTCGTTTTATACGATGGCAAAGCTGTTGTATTTTTTTGTATTTTATGCTTCTGTCGTTGACTTCTAATGCCGTAGCAATTAGTTGTGGTGGAGCAACGCCCTAGAGTGACGCCTAGGTTGCCGTAACTTAGAAATGACCATTACTTTCACAATGTTTGCAATTATTCATTTTATACGATGGGAAAACTGTTGTACTTATATTGTATTTTATTCTTCTGCCGTTGAATTCTATGTCACTAGCTATTCGATCTGGTGGAGCTACGACCTAGAATGAAACCTAGGTTACCCGGAACGTAGAAATGACCAGTACTTTCACACTGTTTGCAGTTATTCCTGTTATTCGATGGAAAAACTGTTGCATCTTTATTGTATTTTATGCTTCTGGCGTTGACTTGTAAGGCCGTCGCTATTAGATGTGGTGGAGCATCGCCGTAGAGTGACGCCCAGGTTGCCCGGAACGTAGAAATGTCCATTACTTTCACAGTTTTTGCTATTATTCGTTTTATACGATGGAAAAACTGTTGTATTTATGTTGTATTTTATCCTTCTGGCGTTGACTTCTTAGGCCCTAACATTTCGATCTGGTGGAGCAACGCCCTACTGTGAAGCCTAGGGTGCCCGGAACGTGGATATGACCATAACCTTCACACAGGTTGCAATTACTCGTTTTATACGGTGTAAAGGCTGTTGTGTTTATTTTGTATTTTATTCTTCTGGTGTTGACATCTTAGGCCCTAACTATTCGATCTCGTGGAACAACGCCCTAGAGTGAAGCCTAGGTTGCTCGGAATGTAGAAATGACCATAACTTTCACACTGGTTGCAATTATTCGTTTTATACGATGGAAAAACTGTTGCATCTTTATCGTATTCTATGATCCTGGCGTTGACCTCTTAGGCCGTAACTATTCGATCTGGTGGAGCAACGCCCTGGAGTGAAACCTAGGTTGCCCGGAACGCAGAAATGACCACTACTATCACACTGGTTGCAAATAATTCCTGCTATACGATGGAAAAACTGTTGTATTTTTATTACATTTTATGCTTCGGGCATTGACTTCTAAGGCCCTACCTATTCAATCTGTAGGAGCAACGCCCTAGGGTGAAGCCCAGGTTGCCCGGAACATAGAAATGACCATAACTTTCACACTGGTTGCAATTATTCGTTTTATACGATGGAAAAGCTGTTGTATTTATATCGTACTTTATGCTTCTGGCGTTGACTTCTTAGGCCCTAACTATTCCATCTGGTGGAACAACGCCCTTGGGAGAAGCGTAGGTTGCCCGGAAAGTAGAAATGACCATAACTTTCACACTGGTAGCAATTATTCGTTTTATACGATGGAAGAACTATTCTATTTATTTTGTATTTTATGCTTCGGGCGTTGACTTCTAAGGCCCTAACTATTCGATCAGGTGGAGCAACGCCCTGGAGAGAAGCCTAGGTTGCCCGGTACGTAGAAATGACCATAACTTTCACACTATCTGCTATTGTTCGTTTTATACGATGGAAAAACTGTTATATTTATATTGTATATTATGCTTCCGGCGTTGACTTCTTAGGCCCTAACTATTCGATCTGGTTGAACAACGCCCTAGAGTGAAGCCTAGGTAGCCTGGAACGTAGAAATGACCATCACTTTCACACGGGTTGCCGTTATTCCTTTTATACGATGGAAAAACTGATGTATTTTTATTGCATTTTATGCTTCGGGCGTTGACTTCTAAAGCCCTAACTATTCGATCTGGTGGAGCAACGCCCTAGAGTGAAGCCTAGGTTACCGGGAACGTAGAAATGACCAGAACTTTCACACTGGTTGCTATTATTCGTTTTATACGATGGAAAAACTGTTATATTTATATTGTATTTTAAGCTTCGGGCGTTGACTTCTAAAGCCCTAACTGTTCGATCTGGTGGAGCAACGCCCTAGAGTGAAGCCTAGGTTGCCCGGAACGTAGAAATGACCAGAACTTTCACACTGGTAGCAATTATTCGTTTTATACGATGGAACAACTGTTCTATTTATTTTGTATTTCATGCTTCGGGCGTTGACTTCTAAGGCCCTAACTATTCAATCTGTTGGAGCAACGCCCTAGGGTGAGGCCTAGGTTGCCCGGAAAGTAGAAATGACCATAACTTTCATACTGGTTGCAATTATTCGTTTTATACGATGGAAAAACTGTTGTATTTATATTGTATTTTATGCTTCTGGCGCTGACTTCTAGGGCACTACCTATTCGATCTGGTGGAGCAGCGCCCTAGAGTGAAGCCTAGGTTGCCGGTACGTAGAAATGGCCATAACTTTCACACTGGTAGCAGTTATTCGTTTTATACAATGGAAAAACTGTTCTATTTATTTTGTAGTTTATGCTTCGGGCGTTGACTTCTAAGGCCCTAACTATTCGATCTGGTTTAGCCACACCCTAGGGTGAAGGCAAGCTTGCTCGGAACGTAGGACATACCATTACCTTCACACTGGTTGCAATTATTCCTGTTATACGATGGAAAAACTGTTGCATCTTTATTGTATTTTTTGCTTCTGGCGTTGACTTCTAAGGCCCTATCTATTCGAACTGGTGGAGCAACGCCCCAGAGTGTAGCCTAGGTTGCCCGGAACGTAGAAAAGACCATAACTTTCACACTGGTTGCTATTATTCGTTTTATACGATGGAAAAACTGTTATATTTATATTGTATTTTATGCTTCTGGCGTTGCCTTCTTATGCCCTAACTGTTCGATCTGGTGGAACAACGCCCTAGAGTGAAGCATAGGTTACCCGGAACGTAGAAGTGACCAGTACTTTCACACTGTTTGCAATTATTCCTGCTATACGATGGAAAAACTGTTGCATCTTTATTGAATTTTATGCTTCTGGCGTTGACTTCTAAGGCCCTAACTATTCTATCTGGTGGATCAACGCCCTAGAGTGTAGCCTATGTTGCTCGGAATGTAGAAATGACCATTACTTTCACACTGTTTGCAATTATTCCTTTTATTCGATGGAAAAGCTGTTGTATTTATATCGTATTTTATGCTCCTGGCGTTGACTTCTAAGGACCTAACTATTCGATCTGGTGGAACAACGCCCTAGAGTGAGGCCTAGGTTGCCCGGAACGTAGAAATGACCATCACTTCCATACTGGTAGCAATTATTCGTTTTATACGATGGCAAAGCTGTTGTATTTTTTTGTATTTTATGCTTCTGTCGTTGACTTCTAATGCCGTAGCAATTAGTTGTGGTGGAGCAACGCCCTAGAGTGACGCCTAGGTTGCCGTAACTTAGAAATGACCATTACTTTCACAATGTTTGCAATTATTCATTTTATACGATGGGAAAACTGTTGTACTTATATTGTATTTTATTCTTCTGCCGTTGAATTCTATGTCACTAGCTATTCGATCTGGTGGAGCTACGACCTAGAATGAAACCTAGGTTACCCGGAACGTAGAAATGACCAGTACTTTCACACTGTTTGCAGTTATTCCTGTTATTCGATGGAAAAACTGTTGCATCTTTATTGTATTTTATGCTTCTGGCGTTGACTTGTAAGGCCGTCGCTATTAGATGTGGTGGAGCATCGCCGTAGAGTGACGCCCAGGTTGCCCGGAACGTAGAAATGTCCATTACTTTCACAGTTTTTGCTATTATTCGTTTTATACGATGGAAAAACTGTTGTATTTATGTTGTATTTTATCCTTCTGGCGTTGACTTCTTAGGCCCTAACATTTCGATCTGGTGGAGCAACGCCCTACTGTGAAGCCTAGGGTGCCCGGAACGTGGATATGACCATAACCTTCACACAGGTTGCAATTACTCGTTTTATACGGTGTAAAGGCTGTTGTGTTTATTTTGTATTTTATTCTTCTGGTGTTGACATCTTAGGCCCTAACTATTCGATCTCGTGGAACAACGCCCTAGAGTGAAGCCTAGGTTGCTCGGAATGTAGAAATGACCATAACTTTCACACTGGTTGCAATTATTCGTTTTATACGATGGAAAAACTGTTGCATCTTTATCGTATTCTATGATCCTGGCGTTGACCTCTTAGGCCGTAACTATTCGATCTGGTGGAGCAACGCCCTGGAGTGAAACCTAGGTTGCCCGCAACGCAGAAATGACCACTACTATCACACTGGTTGCAAATAATTCCTGCTATACGATGGAAAAACTGTTGTATTTTTATTACATTTTATGCTTCGGGCTTTGACTTCTAAGGCCCTACCTATTCAATCTGTAGGAGCAACGCCCTAGGGTGAAGCCCAGGTTGCCCGGAACATAGAAATGACCATAACTTTCACACTGGTTGCAATTATTCGTTTTATACGATGGAAAAGCTGTTGTATTTATATCGTATTTTATGCTTCTGGCGTTGACTTCTTAGGCCCTAACTATTCCATCTGGTGGAACAACGCCCTTGGGAGAAGCGTAGGTTGCCCGGAAAGTAGAAATGACCATAACTTTCACACTGGTAGCAATTATTCGTTTTATACGATGGAAGAACTATTCTATTTATTTTGTATTTTATGCTTCGGGCGTTGACTTCTAAGGCCCTAACTATTCGATCAGGTGGAGCAACGCCCTGGAGAGAAGCCTAGGTTGCCCGGTACGTAGAAATGACCATAACTTTCACACTATCTGCTATTGTTCGTTTTATACGATGGAAAAACTGTTATATTTATATTGTATATTATGCTTCCGGCGTTGACTTCTTAGGCCCTAACTATTCGATCTGGTTGAACAACGCCCTAGAGTGAAGCCTAGGTAGCCTGGAACGTAGAAATGACCATCACTTTCACACGGGTTGCCGTTATTCCTTTTATACGATGGAAAAACTGATGTATTTTTATTGCATTTTATGCTTCGGGCGTTGACTTCTAAAGCCCTAACTATTCGATCTGGTGGAGCAACGCCCTAGAGTGAAGCCTAGGTTACCGGGAACGTAGAAATGACCAGAACTTTCACACTGGTTGCTATTATTCGTTTTATACGATGGAAAAACTGTTATATTTATATTGTATTTTAAGCTTCGGGCGTTGACTTCTAAAGCCCTAACTGTTCGATCTGGTGGAGCAACGCCCTATAGTGAAGCCTAGGTTGCCCGGAACGTAGAAATGACCAGAACTTTCACACTGGTAGCAATTATTCGTTTTATACGATGGAACAACTGTTCTATTTATTTTGTATTTCATGCTTCGGGCGTTGACTTCTAAGGCCCTAACTATTCAATCTGTTGGAGCAACGCCCTAGGGTGAGGCCTAGGTTGCCCGGAAAGTAGAAATGACCATAACTTTCATACTGGTTGCAATTATTCGTTTTATACGATGGAAAAACTGTTGTATTTATATTGTATTTTATGCTTCTGGCGCTGACTTCTAGGGCACTACCTATTCGATCTGGTGGAGCAGCGCCCTAGAGTGAAGCCTAGGTTGCCGGTACGTAGAAATGGCCATAACTTTCACACTGGTAGCAGTTATTCGTTTTATACAATGGAAAAACTGTTCTATTTATTTTGTAGTTTATGCTTCGTGCGTTGACTTCTAAGGCCCTAACTATTCGATCTGGTTTAGCCACACCCTAGGGTGAAGGCAAGCTTGCTCGGAACGTAGGACATACCATTACCTTCACACTGGTTGCAATTATTCCTGTTATACGATGGAAAAACTGTTGCATCTTTATTGTATTTTTTGCTTCTGGCGTTGACTTCTAAGGCCCTATCTATTCGAACTGGTGGAGCAACGCCCCAGAGTGTAGCCTAGGTTGCCCGGAACGTAGAAAAGACCATAACTTTCACACTGGTTGCTATTATTCGTTTTATACGATGGGAAAACTGTTGTACTTATATTGTATTTTATTCTTCTGCCGTTGAATTCTATGTCACTAGCTATTCGATCTGGTGGAGCTACGACCTAGAATGAAACCTAGGTTACCCGGAACGTAGAAATGACCAGTACTTTCACACTGTTTGCAGTTATTCCTGTTATTCGATGGAAAAACTGTTGCATCTTTATTGTATTTTATGCTTCTGGCGTTGACTTGTAAGGCCGTCGCTATTAGATGTGGTGGAGCATCGCCGTAGAGTGACGCCCAGGTTGCCCGGAACGTAGAAATGTCCATTACTTTCACAGTTTTTGCTATTATTCGTTTTATACGATGGAAAAACTGTTGTATTTATGTTGTATTTTATCCTTCTGGCGTTGACTTCTTAGGCCCTAACATTTCGATCTGGTGGAGCAACGCCCTACTGTGAAGCCTAGGGTGCCCGGAACGTGGATATGACCATAACCTTCACACAGGTTGCAATTACTCGTTTTATACGGTGTAAAGGCTGTTGTGTTTATTTTGTATTTTATTCTTCTGGTGTTGACATCTTAGGCCCTAACTATTCGATCTCGTGGAACAACGCCCTAGAGTGAAGCCTAGGTTGCTCGGAATGTAGAAATGACCATAACTTTCACACTGGTTGCAATTATTCGTTTTATACGATGGAAAAACTGTTGCATCTTTATCGTATTCTATGATCCTGGCGTTGACCTCTTAGGCCGTAACTATTCGATCTGGTGGAGCAACGCCCTGGAGTGAAACCTAGGTTGCCCGCAACGCAGAAATGACCACTACTATCACACTGGTTGCAAATAATTCCTGCTATACGATGGAAAAACTGTTGTATTTTTATTACATTTTATGCTTCGGGCTTTGACTTCTAAGGCCCTACCTATTCAATCTGTAGGAGCAACGCCCTAGGGTGAAGCCCAGGTTGCCCGGAACATAGAAATGACCATAACTTTCACACTGGTTGCAATTATTCGTTTTATACGATGGAAAAGCTGTTGTATTTATATCGTATTTTATGCTTCTGGCGTTGACTTCTTAGGCCCTAACTATTCCATCTGGTGGAACAACGCCCTTGGGAGAAGCGTAGGTTGCCCGGAAAGTAGAAATGACCATAACTTTCACACTGGTAGCAATTATTCGTTTTATACGATGGAAGAACTATTCTATTTATTTTGTATTTTATGCTTCGGGCGTTGACTTCTAAGGCCCTAACTATTCGATCAGGTGGAGCAACGCCCTGGAGAGAAGCCTAGGTTGCCCGGTACGTAGAAATGACCATAACTTTCACACTATCTGCTATTGTTCGTTTTATACGATGGAAAAACTGTTATATTTATATTGTATATTATGCTTCCGGCGTTGACTTCTTAGGCCCTAACTATTCGATCTGGTTGAACAACGCCCTAGAGTGAAGCCTAGGTAGCCTGGAACGTAGAAATGACCATCACTTTCACACGGGTTGCCGTTATTCCTTTTATACGATGGAAAAACTGATGTATTTTTATTGCATTTTATGCTTCGGGCGTTGACTTCTAAAGCCCTAACTATTCGATCTGGTGGAGCAACGCCCTAGAGTGAAGCCTAGGTTACCGGGAACGTAGAAATGACCAGAACTTTCACACTGGTTGCTATTATTCGTTTTATACGATGGAAAAACTGTTATATTTATATTGTATTTTAAGCTTCGGGCGTTGACTTCTAAAGCCCTAACTGTTCGATCTGGTGGAGCAACGCCCTAGAGTGAAGCCTAGGTTGCCCGGAACGTAGAAATGACCAGAACTTTCACACTGGTAGCAATTATTCGTTTTATACGATGGAACAACTGTTCTATTTATTTTGTATTTCATGCTTCGGGCGTTGACTTCTAAGGCCCTAACTATTCAATCTGTTGGAGCAACGCCCTAGGGTGAGGCCTAGGTTGCCCGGAAAGTAGAAATGACCATAACTTTCATACTGGTTGCAATTATTCGTTTTATACGATGGAAAAACTGTTGTATTTATATTGTATTTTATGCTTCTGGCGCTGACTTCTAGGGCACTACCTATTCGATCTGGTGGAGCAGCGCCCTAGAGTGAAGCCTAGGTTGCCGGTACGTAGAAATGGCCATAACTTTCACACTGGTAGCAGTTATTCGTTTTATACAATGGAAAAACTGTTCTATTTATTTTGTAGTTTATGCTTCGTGCGTTGACTTCTAAGGCCCTAACTATTCGATCTGGTTTAGCCACACCCTAGGGTGAAGGCAAGCTTGCTCGGAACGTAGGACATACCATTACCTTCACACTGGTTGCAATTATTCCTGTTATACGATGGAAAAACTGTTGCATCTTTATTGTATTTTTTGCTTCTGGCGTTGACTTCTAAGGCCCTATCTATTCGAACTGGTGGAGCAACGCCCCAGAGTGTAGCCTAGGTTGCCCGGAACGTAGAAAAGACCATAACTTTCACACTGGTTGCTATTATTCGTTTTATACGATGGAAAAACTGTTATATTTATATTGTATTTTATGCTTCTGGCGTTGCCTTCTTATGCCCTAACTGTTCGATCTGGTGGAACAACGCCCTAGAGTGAAGCCTAGGTTACCCGGAACGTAGAAATGACCAGTACTTTCACACTGTTTGCAATTATTCCTGCTATACGATGGAAAAACTGTTGCATCTTTATTGAATTTTATGCTTCTGGCGTTGACTTCTAAGGCCCTAACTATTCTATCTGGTGGATCAACGCCCTAGAGTGTAGCCTATGTTGCTCGGAATGTAGAAATGACCATTACTTTCACACTGTTTGCAATTATTCCTTTTATTCGATGGAAAAGCTGTTGTATTTATATCGTATTTTATGCTCCTGGCGTTGACTTCTAGGGCCCTAACTATTCAATCTGTTGGAGCAACGCCCTAGGGTGAAGCCTAGGTTGTCCGGAACGTAGATATGACGTTAACTTTCGTACTGGTTGCAATTACTTGTTTTATACGATTGAAAAACTGTTGTATTTATATTGTATTTTATGCTTCTGGCGTTGACTTCTTATGCCCTAACTACTCCATCTGGTGGAACAACGCCCTATGGTAAAGCCTAGGTTGCCCGGAACGTAGAAATGACCATAACTTTCACACCGGCAGCAACTATTCGTTTTATACGATGGAAAAACTGTTCTATTTATTTTGTATTTTATACTTCGGGCGTTGACTTCTAAGGCCCTAAATATTCAATCTGTTGAAGCAACGCCCTAGGGTGAAGCCTAGGTTGCCCGGAAAGTAGAAATGACCATAGCTTTCATACTGGTTGCAACTTTCGTTTTATATGATGGAAAGCTGTTGTATTTATATTGTATTTTATGCTTCTGTCGTTGACGTCTAAGGCAGTATCTATTAGATGTGGTGGAGCAACGCACTAGAGTGACGCCTAGGTTGCCCGGAACGTAGAAATGACCATTACTTTCGCAATGTTTGCCATTATACATTTTATTCGATAGAAAAACTGTTGTATTTATGTTGTATTTTATCCTTCTGGCGTTGACTTCTTAGGCCCTAACATTTCGATCTGGTGGAGCAACGCCCTACTGTGAAGCCTAGGTTGCCCGGAACGTGGATATGACCATAACCTTCACACAGGTTGCAATTACTCGTTTTATACGGTGTAAAGGCTGTTGTGTTTATTTTGTATTTTATTCTTCTGGTGTTGACTTCTTAGGCCCTAACATTTCGATCTGGTGGAGAAACGCCCTAGGGTGAAGCCTAGGTTGCCCGGAACATAGAAATGACCATATCTTTCACACTGGTTGCAATTATTCGTTTTATACGATGGAAAAGCTGTTGTATTTATATCGTATTTTATGCTTCTGGCGTTGACTTCTTAGGCCCTAACTATTCCATCTGGTGGAACAACGCCCTAGGGAGAAGCGTAGGTTGCCCGGAAAGTAGAAATGACCATAACTTTCACACTGGTAGCAATTATTCGTTTTATACGATGGAAAAACTGTTCTATTTATTTTGTATTTCACGCTTCGGGCGTTGACTTCTAAGGCCCTAACTATTCGATCAGGTGGAGCAACGCCCTGGAGTGAAGCCTAGGTTGCCCGGTACGTAGAAATGACCATAACTTTCATACTGGCTGCTATTGTTCCTTTTATACGATTGAAAAACTGTTATATTTATATTGTATTTTATGCTTCTGGCGTTGACTTCTTAGGCCCTAACTATTCGATCTGGTGGAACAACGCCCTAGCGTGATGCCTAGGTAGCCTGGAACGTAGAAATGAGCTTCACTTTCACACGGGTTGCCATTATTCCTGTTATAGGATGGAAAGACTGTTGTATTTTTATGGTATTTTATACTTCTGGCGTTGGCTTCTTAGGCCGTAACTATTCGATCTGGTGGAACAACGCCGTAGAGTGAAGCCTAGGTTGCCCGGATCGTAGAAATGACCATTACTTTCACACTGTTTGCAATTATTCCTTTTATACGATGGAAAAGCTGTTGAATTTATATCGTATTTTGTGCTCCTGGCGTTGACTTCTAAGGACCTAACTATTCGATCTGGTGGAGCAACGCCCTAGAGTGAGGCCTAGGTTGCCCTGAACGTAGAAATTACCATACCTTTCACACTGGTTGCAATTATTCCTGTTATACGGTGGAAAAACTCTTGTATATTTATAGTATTTTATGCTTCGGGCGTTGACTTCTATGGCCCTACCTATTCGATTTGGTGGAGCAACACCCTACAGTGAAGCCTAGGTTGTCAGGAACGTAGAAATGACCCTAACTTTTACACTGGTACCAATTATTCGTTTTATACAATGGAAAAACTGTTCTATTTATCTTGTATTTTATGCTTCTGGCGTTCACTTCTTAGGCCCTAACTATTCGATCTGGTGGAACAACGCCCTAGGGTGAAGCCTAGGTTGCCCGGAACGTAGAAATGACCATAACTTTTAAACTGGTAGCAATTATTCGTTTTATACGATGGAAGAGCTGTTGTATTTATATTGTATTTTATGCCTCTGGCGTTGACTTCTAAGGCCGTAGCTATTAGATGTGGTGGAGCAACGCCCTAGAGTGACGCCTAGGGTAATCGGAACGTAGAAATGAACATTACTTTCACACTGGTTGCAATTATTTGTTTTATACGATGGAAAAGCTGTTGTATTTATATCGTATTTTATACTTCTGGCGTTGACTTCTTAGGCCGTAACTATTCGATCTGGTGGAACAACGCCGTAGAGTGAAGCCTAGGTTGCCCGGATCGTAGAAATGACCATTACTTTCACAGTGTTTGCAATTATTCCTTTTATACGATGGAAAAACTCTTGTATATTTATTGTATTTTATGCTCCGGGCGTTGACTTCTATGGCCCTACCTAATCGATCTGTTGGAGCAACACCCTACAGTTAAGCCTAGGTTGCCCGGAACGTAGAAATAAACATAACTTTCACACTGGCAGCAATTATTCGCTTTTTACAATGGAAAAACTGTTCTATTTATTTTGTATTTTATGCTTCGGCCGTGGACTTCTAAGGCCCTAACTACTCGATCTGGTGGAGCAACGCCCTAGAGTGAAGCATAGGTTGCCCGGAACGTAGAAATGACCTTTACTTTCACACTGGTTGCTATCATTCGTTTTATACGATGGAAAAACTGTTATATTTATATTGTATCTTATGCTTCTGGCGTTGACTTCTTAGGCCCTAACAATTCGATCTGGTGGAACAACGCCCTAGAGTGAAGCCTAGGTTGCCTGGAACGTACAAATGACCATCACTTCCAAACGGGTTGCAATTATTCATTTTATACAATGGAAAAACTGTTGTACTTATATTGTATTTTATTCTTCTGCCGTTGAATTCTATGTCCCTAGCTATTCGATCTGGTGAAGCTACGCCCTAGAATGAAACCTAGGTTACCCGGAACGTAGAAATGACCAGTACTTTCACACTGTTTGCAGTTATTCCTGTTATTCGATGGAAAAACTGTTGCATCTTTATTGTATTTTATGCTTCTGGCGTTGGCTTCTAAGGCCGTAGCTATTAGATGTGGTGGAGCAACGCCGTAGAGTGACGCCCAGGTTGCCCGGAACGTAGAAATGTCCATTACTTTCACAGTGGTTGCTATTATTCGTTTTATACGATGGAAAAACTGATATATTTATATTGTATCTTATGCTTCTGGCGTTGACTTCTTAGGCCCTAACAATTCGATCTGGTGGAACAACGCCCTAGAGTGAAGCCTAGGTTGCCTGGAACGTACAAATGACCATCACTTCCAAACGGGTTGCAATTATTCCTGTTATAGGGTGGAAAGACTGTTGTATTTTTATTGTATTTTATGCTTCACGCGTTGACTTCTGAGGCCGTAGCTATTCGATGTGGTGGAGGAACGCCATAGAGTGAAGCCTAGGTTGCCCGGAACGTAGAAATGACCATAACTTTCACACTGGTTGCTATTATTCGTTTTATACGATGGAAAAACTGTTATATTTATATTGTATTTTATGATTCTGGCGTTGCCTTCTTATGCCCTAACTGTTCGATCTGGTGGAACAACGCCCTAGAGTGAGGCCTAGGTAGCCCGGAACGTAGAAATGACCATCACTTCCATACTGGTTGTAATTATTCGTTTTATACGACGGAAAAGCAGTGGTATTTATATCGTATTTTATGTTTCTGGCGTAGACTTCTTAGGCCCTAACTATTCGATCTGGTGGAGCAACGCCCTAGAGTGAAACCTAGTTTGCCCGGAACGTAGAACTGACCATTACTTTCACACTGGTTGCAATTGTTCCTGTTATACGATGGAAAAACTGTTGCATCTTTATTGTATTTTATGCTTCGGGCGTTGACTTCAAAGGCCCTAACTATTCGATCTGGTGGAGCAACGCCCTAGAGTGAAGCCTAGGTTGCCCGGAACGTAGAAATGACCAGAACTTTCACACTGTTTGCTATTATTCGTTTTATACGATGGAAAAACTGTTGTACTTATATTGTATTTTATTCTTATGGCGTTGAATTCTAAGACCCTAGCTATGCAATCTGGTGGAGCAACGCCCTAGAGTGAAACCTAGGTTGCCCGGAACGTAGAAATTACCATACCTTTCACACTGGTTGCAATTATTCCTGTTATACGGTGGAAAAACTCTTGTACATTTATAGTATTTTATGCTTCGGGCGTTGACTTCTATGGCCCTACCTATTCGATTTGGTGGAGCAACACACTACAGTGAAGCCTAGGTTGTCAGGAACGTAGAAATGAACATAACTTTCACACTGGTAGCAATTATTCGTTTTATACAATGGAAATACTGTTCTATTTATTTTGTATTTTTTGCTTCGGGCGTTGACTTCTAAGGCCCTAACTATTCGATCTGGTAGATCAACGCCCTAGAGTGAAGCCAAGGTTGCCCGGAACGTAGAAATGACCAGAACTCTCGCACTGGTTGCAATTTATCCTGTTATACGATGGAAAAACTGTTGTATTTATATTGCATTTTATGATTCTGGCGTTCACTTCCTAGGCCCTAACTATTCGATCTGGTAGAACAACGGCCTAGGGTGAAGCCTAGGTTGCCCGGAACGTAGAAATGACCCTAACTTTTACACTGGTACCAATTATTCGTTTTATACAATGGAAAAACTGTTCTATTTATCTTGTATTTAGTGCTTCGGGCGTTGGCTTCTAAGGCCCTAACTGTTTGATCTGGTGGAGCAACGCCCTAGAGTGAAGCCTAGGTTGCCCGGAACGTAGAAATGACCATAACTTTCACACTGGCTGCTATTGTTCGTTTTATACGATGGAAAAACTGTTATATTTATATTGTATTTTATGCTTCTGGCGTTGACTTCTTAGGCCCTAACTATTCGATCTGGTGGAACAACGCCCTAGAGTGAAGCCTAGGTAGCCTGGAACGTAGAAATGACCATCACTTTCACACGGTTTGCCATTATTCCTGTTATAGGATGGAAAGACTGTTGTATTTTTATGGTATTTTATACTTCAGGCGTCGACTTCTGAGGCTGTAGCTATTCGATGTGGTGGAAGAACGCCATAGAGTGAAGCCTAGGTTGCCCGGAACGTAGAAATGACCATAAGCTTCATACTGGTTGCAATTATTCGTTTTATACGATGGAAAAACTGTTGTATTTATATTGCATTTTATGCTTCTGGCGTTCACTTCTTAGGCCCTAACTATTCGATCTGGTGGAACAACGCCCTAGGGTGAAGCCTAGGTTGCCCGGAACGTAGAAATGACCATAACTTTTACACTGGTAGCAATTATTCGTTTTATACGATGGAAGAGCTGTTGTATTTATATTGTATTTTATGCCTCTGGCGTTGACTTCTAAGGCCGTAGCTATTAGATGTGGTGGAGCAACGCCCTAGAGTGATGCCTAGGGTAATCGGAACGTAGAAATGAACATTACTTTCACACTGGTTGCAATTATTTGTTTTATACGATGGAAAAGCTGTTGTATTTATATCGTATTTTATGCTTGTGTCGTTGACTTCTAAGGCCGTAGCAATTAGTTGTGGTGGATCAACGCCCTAGAGTGACGCCTAGGTTGCCGGAACTTAGAAATGACCATTACTTTCACAATGTTTGCAATTATTCATTTTATACAATGGAAAAACTGTTATATTTATATTGTATCTTATGCTCCTGGCGTTGACTTCTTAGGCCCTAACAATTCGATCTGGTGGAACAACGCCCTAGAGTGAAGCCTAGGATGCCTGGAACGTACAAATGACCATCACTTCCAAACGGGTTGCAATTATTCCTGTTATAGGATGGAAAGACTGTTGTATTTTTATTGTATTTTATGCTTCACGCGTTGACTTCTGAGGCCGTAGCTATTCGATGTGGTGGAAGAACGCCATAGAGTGAAGCCTAGGTTGCCCGGAACGTAGAAATGACCATAACTTTCATACTGGTTGCAATTATTCGTTTTATATGATGGAAGAACTGTTGTATTTATATTGTATTTTATGCTGCTGGCGTTCACTTCTTAGGCCCTAACTATTCGATCTGGTGGAACAACGACCTGGGGTGAAGCCTAGGTTGCCCGGAACGTAGAAATGACCATAACTTTCACACTGGTTGCTATTATTCGTTTTATACGATGGAAAAACTGTTATATTTATATTGTATTTTATGCTTCTGGCGTTGCCTTCTTATGCCCTAACTGTTCGATCTGGTGGAACAACGCCCTAGAGTGAAGCCTAGGTTACCCGGAACGTAGAAATGACCAGTACTTTCACACTGTTTGCAGTTATTCCTGCTATACGATGGAAAAACTGTTGCATCTTTATTGAATTTTATGCTTCTGGCGTTGACTTCTAAGGCCCTAACTATTCTATCTGGTGGATCAACGCCCTAGAGTGTAGCCTATGTTGCTCGGAATGTAGAAATGACCATTACTTTCACACTGTTTGCAATTATTCCTTTTATTCGATGGAAAAGCTGTTGTATTTATATCGTATTTTATGCTTGTGTCGTTGACTTCTAAGGCCGTAGCAATTATTTGTGGTGGATCAACGCCCTAGAGTGACGCCTAGGTTGCCGGAACTTAGAAATGACCATTACTTTCACAATGTTTGCAATTATTCATTTTATACAATGGAAAAACTGTTGTACTTATATTGTATTTTATTCTTCTGCCGTTGAATTCTATGTCCCTAGCTATTCGATCTGGTGGAGCTACGCCCTAGAATGAAACCTAGGTTACCCGGAACGTAGAAATGACCAGTACTTTCACACTGTTTGCAGTTATTCCTGTTATTCGATGGAAAAACTGTTGCATCTTTATTGTATTTTATGCTTCTGGCGTTGACTTCTAAGGCCGTAACTATTAGATGTGGTGGAGCAACGCCGTAGAGTGACGCCCAGGTTGCCCGGAACGTAGAAATGTCCATTACTTTCACAGTGGTTGCTATTATTCGTTTTATACGGTGGAAAAACTGTTATATTTATATTGTATCTTATGCTCCTGGCGTTGACTTCTTAGGCCCTAACAATTCGATCTGGTGGAACAACGCCCTAGAGTGAAGCCTAGGTTGCCTGGAACGTACAAATGACCATCACTTCCAAACGGGTTGCAATTATTCCTGTTATAGGATGGAAAGACTGTTGTATTTTTATTGTATTTTATGCTTCACGCGTTGACTTCTGAGGCCGTAGCTATTCGATGTGGTGGAAGAACGCCATAGAGTGAAGCCTAGGTTGCCCGGAACGTAGAAATGACCATAACTTTCATACTGGTTGCAATTATTCGTTTTATATGATGGAAGAACTGCTGTATTTATATTGTATTTTATGCTGCTGGCGTTCATTTCTTAGGCCCTAACTATTCGATCTGGTGGAACAACGACCTGGGGTGAAGCCTAGGTTGCCCGGAACGTAGAAATGACCATAACTTTCACACTGGTTGCTATTATTCGTTTTATACGATGGAAAAACTGTTATATTTATATTGTATTTTATGCTTCTGGCGTTGCCTTCTTATGCCCTAACTGTTCGATCTGGTGGAACAACGCCCTAGAGTGAAGCCTAGGTTACCCGGAACGTAGAAATGACCAGTACTTTCACACTGTTTGCAATTATTCCTGCTATACGATGGAAAAACTGTTGCATCTTTATTGAATTTTATGCTTCTGGCGTTGACTTCTAAGGCCCTAACTATTCTATCTGGTGGATCAACGCCCTAGAGTGTAGCCTATGTTGCTCGGAATGTAGAAATGACCATTACTTTCACACTGTTTGCAATTATTCCTTTTATTCGATGGAAAAGCTGTTGTATTTATATCGTATTTTATGCTCCTGGCGTTGACTTCTAAGGACCTAACTATTCGATCTGGTGGAACAACGCCCTAGAGTAAAGCCTAGGTTGCCCGGAACGTAGAAGTGACCATCACTTTCAAACTGTTTGCAATTAATCCTTTTATACGATGGAAAAACTGATGTATTTTTATTGCATTTTATGCTTCCGGCGTTGACTTCTAAGGCCCTAACTATTCAATCTGTTGGAGCAACGCCCTAGGGTGAAGCTTAGGTTGTCCGGAACGTAGAAATGACGTTAACTTTCGTACTGGTTGCAATTACTTGTTTTATACGATTGAAAAACTGTTGTATTTATATTGTATTTTATGCTTCTGGCGTTGACTTCTTATGCCCTAACTATTCCATCTGGTGGAACAACGCCCTATGGTAAAGCCTAGGTTGCCCGGAACGTAGAAATGACTATAACTTTCACACCGGTAGCAATTATTCGTTTTATACGATTGAAAAACTGTTCTATTTATTTTGCATTTTATACTTCGGGCGTTGACTTCTAAGGCCCTAAATATTCAATCTATTGAAGCAACGCCCTAGGGTGAAGCCTAGGTTGCCCGGAAAGTAGAAATGACCATAACTTTCATACTGTTTGCAATTATTCGTTTTATGAGATGGAAAAACTGTTGTATTTATATTGTATTTTATGCTTCTGGCGTTGACTTCTAAGGCACTAGTTATTCGATCTGGTGGAGCAACGCCCTAGGGTGATGCCTAGGTTGCCCGGAACGTAGAAATGACCATTACTTTCGCAATGTTTGCAATTATACATTTTATTCGATGGAAAAACTGTTGTATTTATGTTGTATTTTATCCTTCTGGCGTTGACTTCTTAGGCCCTAACATTACGATCTTGTGGAGCAACGCCCTACTGTGAAGCCTAGGTTGCCCGGAACGTGGATATGACCATAACCTTCACACTGGTTGCAATTATTCGTTTTATACGATGTAAAAGCTGTTGTATTTATATCGTATTTTATGCTTCTGGCGTTGACTTCTTAGGCCCTAACTATTCCATCTGGTGGAACAACGCCCTTGGGAGAAGCGTAGGTTGCCCGGAAAGTAGAAATGTCCATAACTTTAACACTGGTAGCAATTATTCGTTTTATACGATGGAAGAACTGTTCTATTTATTTTGTATTTTATGCATCGGGCGTTGACTTCTAAGGCCCTAACTATTCGATCAGGTGGAGCAACGCCCTGGAGTGAAGCCTAGGTTGCCCGGTACGTAGAAATGACCATAACTTTCACACTGGCTGCTATTGTTCGTTTTATACGATGGAAGAACTGTTATATTTATATTGTATATTATGCTTCTGGCGTTGACTTCTTAGGCCCTAACTATTCGATCTGGTTGAACAACGCCCTAGAGTGAAGCCTAGGTAGCCTGGAACGTAGAAATGACCATCACTTTCACACGGGTTGCCATTATTGCTGTTATAGGATGGAAAGACTGTTGTATTTTTATTGCATTTTATGCTTCGGGCATTGACTTCTAAGGCCCTAACTATTCAATCTGTAGGAGCAACGCCCTAGGGTGTAGCCTAGGTTGCCCGTAAGATAGAAATGACCATAGCTTTCATACTGGTTGCAATTATTCGTTTTATATGATGGAAAAACTGTTGTATTTATATCGTATTTTATGCTTGTGTCGTTGACTTCTAAGGCCGTAGCAATTAGTTGTGGTGGATCAACGGCCTAGAGTGACGCCTAGGTTGCCGGAACTTAGAAATGACCATTACTTTCACAATGTTTGCAATTATTCATTTTATACAATGGAAAAACTGTTGTACTTATATTGTATTTTATTCTTCTGCCGTCGAATTCTATGTCCCTAGCTATTCGATCTGGTGGAGCTACGCCCTAGAATGAAACCTAGGTTACCCGGAACGTAGAAATGACCAGTACTTTCACACTGTTTGCAGTTATTCCTGTTATTCGATGGAAAAACTGTTGCATCTTTATTGTATTTTATGCTTCTGGCGTTGACTTCTAAGGCCGTAACTATTAGATGTGGTGGAGCAACGCCGTAGAGTGACGCCCAGGTTGCCCGAAACGTAGAAATGTCCATTACTTTCACAGTGGTTGCTATTATTCGTTTTATACGGTGGAAAAACTGTTATATTTATATTGTATCTTATGCTCCTGGCGTTGACTTCTTAGGCCCTAACAATTCGATCTGGTGGAACAACGCCCTAGAGTGAAGCCTAGGTTGCCTGGAACGTACAAATGACCATCACTTCCAAACGGGTTGCAATTATTCCTGTTATAGGATGGAAAGACTGTTGTATTTTTATTGTATTTTATGCTTCACGCGTTGACTTCTGAGGCCGTAGCTATTCGATGTGGTGGAAGAACGCCATAGAGTGAAGCCTAGGTTGCCCGGAACGTAGAAATGACCATAACTTTCATACTGGTTGCAATTATTCGTTTTATATGATGGAAGAACTGTTGTATTTATATTGTATTTTATGCTGCTGGCGTTCACTTCTTAGGCCCTAACTATTCGATCTGGTGGAACAACGACCTGGGGTGAAGCCTAGGTTGCCCGGAACGTAGAAATGACCATAACTTTCACACTGGTTGCTATTATTCGTTTTATACGATGGAAAAACTGTTATATTTATATTGTATTTTAAGCTTCGGGCGTTGACTTCTAAAGCCCTAACTGTTCGATCTGGTGGAGCAACGCCCTAGAGTGAAGCCTAGGTTGCCCGGAACGTAGAAATGACCAGAACTTTCACACTGGTAGCAATTATTCGTTTTATACGATGGAACAACTGTTCTATTTATTTTGTATTTCATGCTTCGGGCGTTGACTTCTAAGGCCCTAACTATTCAATCTGTTGGAGCAACGCCCTAGGGTGAGGCCTAGGTTGCCCGGAAAGTAGAAATGACCATAACTTTCATACTGGTTGCAATTATTCGTTTTATACGATGGAAAAACTGTTGTATTTATATTGTATTTTATGCTTCTGGCGCTGACTTCTAGGGCACTACCTATTCGATCTGGTGGAGCAGCGCCCTAGAGTGAAGCCTAGGTTGCCGGTACGTAGAAATGGCCATAACTTTCACACTGGTAGCAGTTATTCGTTTTATACAATGGAAAAACTGTTCTATTTATTTTGTAGTTTATGCTTCGTGCGTTGACTTCTAAGGCCCTAACTATTCGATCTGGTTTAGCCACACCCTAGGGTGAAGGCAAGCTTGCTCGGAACGTAGGACATACCATTACCTTCACACTGGTTGCAATTATTCCTGTTATACGATGGAAAAACTGTTGCATCTTTATTGTATTTTTTGCTTCTGGCGTTGACTTCTAAGGCCCTATCTATTCGAACTGGTGGAGCAACGCCCCAGAGTGTAGCCTAGGTTGCCCGGAACGTAGAAAAGACCATAACTTTCACACTGGTTGCTATTATTCGTTTTATACGATGGAAAAACTGTTATATTTATATTGTATTTTATGCTTCTGGCGTTGCCTTCTTATGCCCTAACTGTTCGATCTGGTGGAACAACGCCCTAGAGTGAAGCCTAGGTTACCCGGAACGTAGAAATGACCAGTACTTTCACACTGTTTGCAATTATTCCTGCTATACGATGGAAAAACTGTTGCATCTTTATTGAATTTTATGCTTCTGGCGTTGACTTCTAAGGCCCTAACTATTCTATCTGGTGGATCAACGCCCTAGAGTGTAGCCTATGTTGCTCGGAATGTAGAAATGACCATTACTTTCACACTGTTTGCAATTATTCCTTTTATTCGATGGAAAAGCTGTTGTATTTATATCGTATTTTATGCTCCTGGCGTTGACTTCTAGGGCCCTAACTATTCAATCTGTTGGAGCAACGCCCTAGGGTGAAGCCTAGGTTGTCCGGAACGTAGATATGACGTTAACTGTCGTACTGGTTGCAATTACTTGTTTTATACGATTGAAAAACTGTTGTATTTATATTGTATTTTATGCTTCTGGCGTTGACTTCTTATGCCCTAACTACTCCATCTGGTGGAACAACGCCCTATGGTAAAGCCTAGGTTGCCCGGAACGTAGAAATGACCATAACTTTCACACCGGCAGCAACTATTCGTTTTATACGATGGAAAAACTGTTCTATTTATTTTGTATTTTATACTTCGGGCGTTGACTTCTAAGGCCCTAAATATTCAATCTGTTGAAGCAACGCCCTAGGGTGAAGCCTAGGTTGCCCGGAAAGTAGAAATGACCATAGCTTTCATACTGGTTGCAACTTTCGTTTTATATGATGGAAAGCTGTTGTATTTATATTGTATTTTATGCTTCTGTCGTTGACGTCTAAGGCAGTATCTATTAGATGTGGTGGAGCAACGCACTAGAGTGACGCCTAGGTTGCCCGGAACGTAGAAATGACCATTACTTTCGCAATGTTTGCCATTATACATTTTATTCGATAGAAAAACTGTTGTATTTATGTTGTATTTTATCCTTCTGGCGTTGACTTCTTAGGCCCTAACATTTCGATCTGGTGGAGCAACGCCCTACTGTGAAGCCTAGGTTGCCCGGAACGTGGATATGACCATAACCTTCACACAGGTTGCAATTACTCGTTTTATACGGTGTAAAGGCTGTTGTGTTTATTTTGTATTTTATTCTTCTGGTGTTGACTTCTTAGGCCCTAACATTTCGATCTGGTGGAGAAACGCCCTAGGGTGAAGCCTAGGTTGCCCGGAACATAGAAATGACCATATCTTTCACACTGGTTGCAATTATTCGTTTTATACGATGGAAAAGCTGTTGTATTTATATCGTATTTTATGCTTCTGGCGTTGACTTCTTAGGCCCTAACTATTCCATCTGGTGGAACAACGCCCTAGGGAGAAGCGTAGGTTGCCCGGAAAGTAGAAATGACCATAACTTTCACACTGGTAGCAATTATTCGTTTTATACGATGGAAAAACTGTTCTATTTATTTTGTATTTCACGCTTCGGGCGTTGACTTCTAAGGCCCTAACTATTCGATCAGGTGGAGCAACGCCCTGGAGTGAAGCCTAGGTTGCCCGGTACGTAGAAATGACCATAACTTTCATACTGGCTGCTATTGTTCCTTTTATACGATTGAAAAACTGTTATATTTATATTGTATTTTATGCTTCTGGCGTTGACTTCTTAGGCCCTAACTATTCGATCTGGTGGAACAACGCCCTAGCGTGATGCCTAGGTAGCCTGGAACGTAGAAATGAGCTTCACTTTCACACGGGTTGCCATTATTCCTGTTATAGGATGGAAAGACTGTTGTATTTTTATGGTATTTTATACTTCTGGCGTTGGCTTCTTAGGCCGTAACTATTCGATCTGGTGGAACAACGCCGTAGAGTGAAGCCTAGGTTGCCCGGATCGTAGAAATGACCATTACTTTCACACTGTTTGCAATTATTCCTTTTATACGATGGAAAAGCTGTTGAATTTATATCGTATTTTGTGCTCCTGGCGTTGACTTCTAAGGACCTAACTATTCGATCTGGTGGAGCAACGCCCTAGAGTGAGGCCTAGGTTGCCCTGAACGTAGAAATTACCATACCTTTCACACTGGTTGCATTTATTCCTGTTATACGGTGGAAAAACTCTTGTATATTTATAGTATTTTATGCTTCGGGCGTTGACTTCTATGGCCCTACCTATTCGATTTGGTGGAGCAACACCCTACAGTGAAGCCTAGGTTGTCAGGAACGTAGAAATGACCCTAACTTTTACACTGGTACCAATTATTCGTTTTATACAATGGAAAAACTGTTCTATTTATCTTGTATTTTATGCTTCTGGCGTTCACTTCTTAGGCCCTAACTATTCGATCTGGTGGAACAACGCCCTAGGGTGAAGCCTAGGTTGCCCGGAACGTAGAAATGACCATAACTTTTAAACTGGTAGCAATTATTCGTTTTATACGATGGAAGAGCTGTTGTATTTATATTGTATTTTATGCCTCTGGCGTTGACTTCTAAGGCCGTAGCTATTAGATGTGGTGGAGCAACGCCCTAGAGTGACGCCTAGGGTAATCGGAACGTAGAAATGAACATTACTTTCACACTGGTTGCAATTATTTGTTTTATACGATGGAAAAGCTGTTGTATTTATATCGTATTTTATACTTCTGGCGTTGACTTCTTAGGCCGTAACTATTCGATCTGGTGGAACAACGCCGTAGAGTGAAGCCTAGGTTGCCCGGATCGTAGAAATGACCATTACTTTCACAGTGTTTGCAATTATTCCTTTTATACGATGGAAAAACTCTTGTATATTTATTGTATTTTATGCTCCGGGCGTTGACTTCTATGGCCCTACCTAATCGATCTGTTGGAGCAACACCCTACAGTTAAGCCTAGGTTGCCCGGAACGTAGAAATAAACATAACTTTCACACTGGCAGCAATTATTCGCTTTTTACAATGGAAAAACTGTTCTATTTATTTTGTATTTTATGCTTCGGCCGTGGACTTCTAAGGCCCTAACTACTCGATCTGGTGGAGCAACGCCCTAGAGTGAAGCATAGGTTGCCCGGAACGTAGAAATGACCTTTACTTTCACACTGGTTGCTATCATTCGTTTTATACGATGGAAAAACTGTTATATTTATATTGTATCTTATGCTTCTGGCGTTGACTTCTTAGGCCCTAACAATTCGATCTGGTGGAACAACGCCCTAGAGTGAAGCCTAGGTTGCCTGGAACGTACAAATGACCATCACTTCCAAACGGGTTGCAATTATTCATTTTATACAATGGAAAAACTGTTGTACTTATATTGTATTTTATTCTTCTGCCGTTGAATTCTATGTCCCTAGCTATTCGATCTGGTGAAGCTACGCCCTAGAATGAAACCTAGGTTACCCGGAACGTAGAAATGACCAGTACTTTCACACTGTTTGCAGTTATTCCTGTTATTCGATGGAAAAACTGTTGCATCTTTATTGTATTTTATGCTTCTGGCGTTGGCTTCTAAGGCCGTAGCTATTAGATGTGGTGGAGCAACGCCGTAGAGTGACGCCCAGGTTGCCCGGAACGTAGAAATGTCCATTACTTTCACAGTGGTTGCTATTATTCGTTTTATACGATGGAAAAACTGATATATTTATATTGTATCTTATGCTTCTGGCGTTGACTTCTTAGGCCCTAACAATTCGATCTGGTGGAACAACGCCCTAGAGTGAAGCCTAGGTTGCCTGGAACGTACAAATGACCATCACTTCCAAACGGGTTGCAATTATTCCTGTTATAGGGTGGAAAGACTGTTGTATTTTTATTGTATTTTATGCTTCACGCGTTGACTTCTGAGGCCGTAGCTATTCGATGTGGTGGAGGAACGCCATAGAGTGAAGCCTAGGTTGCCCGGAACGTAGAAATGACCATAACTTTCACACTGGTTGCTATTATTCGTTTTATACGATGGAAAAACTGTTATATTTATATTGTATTTTATGATTCTGGCGTTGCCTTCTTATGCCCTAACTGTTCGATCTGGTGGAACAACGCCCTAGAGTGAGGCCTAGGTAGCCCGGAACGTAGAAATGACCATCACTTCCATACTGGTTGTAATTATTCGTTTTATACGACGGAAAAGCAGTGGTATTTATATCGTATTTTATGTTTCTGGCGTAGACTTCTTAGGCCCTAACTATTCGATCTGGTGGAGCAACGCCCTAGAGTGAAACCTAGTTTGCCCGGAACGTAGAACTGACCATTACTTTCACACTGGTTGCAATTGTTCCTGTTATACGATGGAAAAACTGTTGCATCTTTATTGTATTTTATGCTTCGGGCGTTGACTTCAAAGGCCCTAACTATTCGATCTGGTGGAGCAACGCCCTAGAGTGAAGCCTAGGTTGCCCGGAACGTAGAAATGACCAGAACTTTCACACTGTTTGCTATTATTCGTTTTATACGATGGAAAAACTGTTGTACTTATATTGTATTTTATTCTTATGGCGTTGAATTCTAAGACCCTAGCTATGCAATCTGGTGGAGCAACGCCCTAGAGTGAAACCTAGGTTGCCCGGAACGTAGAAATTACCATACCTTTCACACTGGTTGCAATTATTCCTGTTATACGGTGGAAAAACTCTTGTACATTTATAGTATTTTATGCTTCGGGCGTTGACTTCTATGGCCCTACCTATTCGATTTGGTGGAGCAACACACTACAGTGAAGCCTAGGTTGTCAGGAACGTAGAAATGAACATAACTTTCACACTGGTAGCAATTATTCGTTTTATACAATGGAAATACTGTTCTATTTATTTTGTATTTTTTGCTTCGGGCGTTGACTTCTAAGGCCCTAACTATTCGATCTGGTAGATCAACGCCCTAGAGTGAAGCCAAGGTTGCCCGGAACGTAGAAATGACCAGAACTCTCGCACTGGTTGCAATTTATCCTGTTATACGATGGAAAAACTGTTGTATTTATATTGCATTTTATGCTTCTGGCGTTCACTTCCTAGGCCCTAACTATTCGATCTGGTAGAACAACGGCCTAGGGTGAAGCCTAGGTTGCCCGGAACGTAGAAATGACCCTAACTTTTACACTGGTACCAATTATTCGTTTTATACAATGGAAAAACTGTTCTATTTATCTTGTATTTAGTGCTTCGGGCGTTGGCTTCTAAGGCCCTAACTGTTTGATCTGGTGGAGCAACGCCCTAGAGTGAAGCCTAGGTTGCCCGGAACGTAGAAATGACCATAACTTTCACACTGGCTGCTATTGTTCGTTTTATACGATGGAAAAACTGTTATATTTATATTGTATTTTATGCTTCTGGCGTTTACTTCTTAGGCCCTAACTATTCGATCTGGTGGAACAACGCCCTAGAGTGAAGCCTAGGTAGCCTGGAACGTAGAAATGACCATCACTTTCACACGGTTTGCCATTATTCCTGTTATAGGATGGAAAGACTGTTGTATTTTTATGGTATTTTATACTTCAGGCGTCGACTTCTGAGGCTGTAGCTATTCGATGTGGTGGAAGAACGCCATAGAGTGAAGCCTAGGTTGCCCGGAACGTAGAAATGACCATAAGCTTCATACTGGTTGCAATTATTCGTTTTATACGATGGAAAAACTGTTGTATTTATATTGCATTTTATGCTTCTGGCGTTCACTTCTTAGGCCCTAACTATTCGATCTGGTGGAACAACGCCCTAGGGTGAAGCCTAGGTTGCCCGGAACGTAGAAATGACCATAACTTTTACACTGGTAGCAATTATTCGTTTTATACGATGGAAGAGCTGTTGTATTTATATTGTATTTTATGCCTCTGGCGTTGACTTCTAAGGCCGTAGCTATTAGATGTGGTGGAGCAACGCCCTAGAGTGATGCCTAGGGTAATCGGAACGTAGAAATGAACATTACTTTCACACTGGTTGCAATTATTTGTTTTATACGATGGAAAAGCTGTTGTATTTATATCGTATTTTATGCTTGTGTCGTTGACTTCTAAGGCCGTAGCAATTAGTTGTGGTGGATCAACGCCCTAGAGTGACGCCTAGGTTGCCGGAACTTAGAAATGACCATTACTTTCACAATGTTTGCAATTATTCATTTTATACAATGGAAAAACTGTTATATTTATATTGTATCTTATGCTCCTGGCGTTGACTTCTTAGGCCCTAACAATTCGATCTGGTGGAACAACGCCCTAGAGTGAAGCCTAGGATGCCTGGAACGTACAAATGACCATCACTTCCAAACGGGTTGCAATTATTCCTGTTATAGGATGGAAAGACTGTTGTATTTTTATTGTATTTTATGCTTCACGCGTTGACTTCTGAGGCCGTAGCTATTCGATGTGGTGGAAGAACGCCATAGAGTGAAGCCTAGGTTGCCCGGAACGTAGAAATGACCATAACTTTCATACTGGTTGCAATTATTCGTTTTATATGATGGAAGAACTGTTGTATTTATATTGTATTTTATGCTGCTGGCGTTCACTTCTTAGGCCCTAACTATTCGATCTGGTGGAACAACGACCTGGGGTGAAGCCTAGGTTGCCCGGAACGTAGAAATGACCATAACTTTCACACTGGTTGCTATTATTCGTTTTATACGATGGAAAAACTGTTATATTTATATTGTATTTTATGCTTCTGGCGTTGCCTTCTTATGCCCTAACTGTTCGATCTGGTGGAACAACGCCCTAGAGTGAAGCCTAGGTTACCCGGAACGTAGAAATGACCAGTACTTTCACACTGTTTGCAGTTATTCCTGCTATACGATGGAAAAACTGTTGCATCTTTATTGAATTTTATGCTTCTGGCGTTGACTTCTAAGGCCCTAACTATTCTATCTGGTGGATCAACGCCCTAGAGTGTAGCCTATGTTGCTCGGAATGTAGAAATGACCATTACTTTCACACTGTTTGCAATTATTCCTTTTATTCGATGGAAAAGCTGTTGTATTTATATCGTATTTTATGCTCCTGGCGTTGACTTCTAAGGACCTAACTATTCGATCTGGTGGAACAACGCCCTAGAGTAAAGCCTAGGTTGCCCGGAACGTAGAAGTGACCATCACTTTCAAACTGTTTGCAATTAATCCTTTTATACGATGGAAAAACTGATGTATTTTTATTGCATTTTATGCTTCCGGCGTTGACTTCTAAGGCCCTAACTATTCAATCTGTTGGAGCAACGCCCTAGGGTGAAGCCTAGGTTGTCCGGAACGTAGAAATGACGTTAACTTTCGTACTGGTTGCAATTACTTGTTTTATACGATTGAAAAACTGTTGTATTTATATTGTATTTTATGCTTCTGGCGTTGACTTCTTATGCCCTAACTATTCCATCTGGTGGAACAACGCCCTATGGTAAAGCCTAGGTTGCCCGGAACGTAGAAATGACTATAACTTTCACACCGGTAGCAATTATTCGTTTTATACGATTGAAAAACTGTTCTATTTATTTTGTATTTTATACTTCGGGCGTTGACTTCTAAGGCCCTAAATATTCAATCTATTGAAGCAACGCCCTAGGGTGAAGCCTAGGTTGCCCGGAAAGTAGAAATGACCATAACTTTCATACTGTTTGCAATTATTCGTTTTATGAGATGGAAAAACTGTTGTATTTATATTGTATTTTATGCTTCTGGCGTTGACTTCTAAGGCACTAGTTATTCGATCTGGTGGAGCAACGCCCTAGGGTGATGCCTAGGTTGCCCGGAACGTAGAAATGACCATTACTTTCGCAATGTTTGCAATTATACATTTTATTCGATGGAAAAACTGTTGTATTTATGTTGTATTTTATCCTTCTGGCGTTGACTTCTTAGGCCCTAACATTACGATCTTGTGGAGCAACGCCCTACTGTGAAGCCTAGGTTGCCCGGAACGTGGATATGACCATAACCTTCACACTGGTTGCAATTATTCGTTTTATACGATGTAAAAGCTGTTGTATTTATATCGTATTTTATGCTTCTGGCGTTGACTTCTTAGGCCCTAACTATTCCATCTGGTGGAACAACGCCCTTGGGAGAAGCGTAGGTTGCCCGGAAAGTAGAAATGTCCATAACTTTAACACTGGTAGCAATTATTCGTTTTATACGATGGAAGAACTGTTCTATTTATTTTGTATTTTATGCATCGGGCGTTGACTTCTAAGGCCCTAACTATTCGATCAGGTGGAGCAACGCCCTGGAGTGAAGCCTAGGTTGCCCGGTACGTAGAAATGACCATAACTTTCACACTGGCTGCTATTGTTCGTTTTATACGATGGAAGAACTGTTATATTTATATTGTATATTATGCTTCTGGCGTTGACTTCTTAGGCCCTAACTATTCGATCTGGTTGAACAACGCCCTAGAGTGAAGCCTAGGTAGCCTGGAACGTAGAAATGACCATCACTTTCACACGGGTTGCCATTATTGCTGTTATAGGATGGAAAGACTGTTGTATTTTTATGGTATTTTATACTTCTGGCGTTGACTTCTGAGGCCGTAACTATTCGATCTGGTGGAACAACGCCGTAGAGTGAAGCCTAGGTTGCCCGGATCGTAGAAATGACCATTACTTTCACACTGGTTGCAAATAATTCCTGCTATACGATGGAAAAACTGTTGTATTTTTATTGCATTTTATGCTTCGGGCATTGACTTCTAAGGCCCTACCTATTCAATCTGTAGGAGCAACGCCCTAGGGTGAAGCCTAGGTTGTCCGGAACGTAGAAATGACGTTAACTTTCGTACTGGTTGCAATTACTTGTTTTATACGATTGAAAAACTGTTGTATTTATATTGTATTTTATGCTTCTGGCGTTGACTTCTTATGCCCTAACTATTCCATCTGGTGGAACAACGCCCTATGGTAAAGCCTAGGTTGCCCGGAAAGTAGAAATGACCATAACTTTCACACCGGTAGCAATTATTCGTTTTATACGATGGAAAAACTGTTCTATTTATTTTGTATTTTATGCTTCGGGCGTTGACTTCTAAGGCCCTAAATATACAATCTGTTGAAGCAACGCCCTAGGGTGAAGCCTAGGTTGCCCGGAAAGTAGAAATGACCATAACTTTCATACTGGTTGCAATTATTCGTTTTATGCGATGGAAAAACTGTTGTATTTATATTGTATTTTATGCTTCTGGCGCTGACTTCTAAGGCACTAGTTATTCGATCTGGTGGAGCAACGCCCTAGAGTGATGCCTAAGTTGTCCGGAACGTAGCAATTACCATCACTTTCAAACTGGTTGCAAATATTCCTGTTATATGATGGAAAAACTGTTGTATTTTTATTGCATTTTATGCTTCGGGCATTGACTTCTAAGGCCCTAACTATTCAATCTGTAGGAGCAACGCCCTAGGGTGTAGCCTAGGTTGCCCGTAAGATAGAAATGACCATAGCTTTCATACTGGTTGCAATTATTCGTTTTATATGATGGAAAAACTGTTGTATTTATATCGTATTTTATGCTTGTGTCGTTGACTTCTAAGGCCGTAGCAATTAGTTGTGGTGGATCAACGGCCTAGAGTGACGCCTAGGTTGCCGGAACTTAGAAATGACCATTACTTTCACAATGTTTGCAATTATTCATTTTATACAATGGAAAAACTGTTGTACTTATATTGTATTTTATTCTTCTGCCGTTGAATTCTATGTCCCTAGCTATTCGATCTGGTGGAGCTACGCCCTAGAATGAAACCTAGGTTACCCGGAACGTAGAAATGACCAGTACTTTCACACTGTTTGCAGTTATTCCTGTTATTCGATGGAAAAACTGTTGCATCTTTATTGTATTTTATGCTTCTGGCGTTGACTTCTAAGGCCGTAACTATTAGATGTGGTGGAGCAACGCCGTAGAGTGACGCCCAGGTTGCCCGAAACGTAGAAATGTCCATTACTTTCACAGTGGTTGCTATTATTCGTTTTATACGGTGGAAAAACTGTTATATTTATATTGTATCTTATGCTCCTGGCGTTGACTTCTTAGGCCCTAACAATTCGATCTGGTGGAACAACGCCCTAGAGTGAAGCCTAGGTTGCCTGGAACGTACAAATGACCATCACTTCCAAACGGGTTGCAATTATTCCTGTTATAGGATGGAAAGACTGTTGTATTTTTATTGTATTTTATGCTTCACGCGTTGACTTCTGAGGCCGTAGCTATTCGATGTGGTGGAAGAACGCCATAGAGTGAAGCCTAGGTTGCCCGGAACGTAGAAATGACCATAACTTTCATACTGGTTGCAATTATTCGTTTTATATGATGGAAGAACTGTTGTATTTATATTGTATTTTATGCTGCTGGCGTTCACTTCTTAGGCCCTAACTATTCGATCTGGTGGAACAACGACCTGGGGTGAAGCCTAGGTTGCCCGGAACGTAGAAATGACCATAACTTTCACACTGGTTGCTATTATTCGTTTTATACGATGGAAAAACTGTTATATTTATATTGTATTTTATGCTTCTGGCGTTGCCTTCTTATGCCCTAACTGTTCGATCTGGTGGAACAACGCCCTAGAGTGAAGCCTAGGTTACCCGGAACGTAGAAATGACCAGTACTTTCACACTGTTTGCAATTATTCCTGCTATACGATGGAAAAACTGTTGCATCTTTATTGAATTTTATGCTTCTGGCGTTGACTTCTAAGGCCCTAACTATTCTATCTGGTGGATCAACGCCCTAGAGTGTAGCCTATGTTGCTCGGAATGTAGAAATGACCATTACTTTCACACTGTTTGCAATTATTCCTTTTATTCGATGGAAAAGCTGTTGTATTTATATCGTATTTTATGCTCCTGGCGTTGACTTCTAAGGACCTAACTATTCGATCTGGTGGAACAACGCCCTAGAGTAAAGCCTAGGTTGCCCGGAACGTAGAAGTGACCATCACTTTCAAACTGTTTGCAATTAATCCTTTTATACGATGGAAAAACTGATGTATTTTTATTGCATTTTATGCTTCCGGCGTTGACTTCTAAGGCCCTAACTATTCAATCTGTTGGAGCAACGCCCTAGGGTGAAGCCTAGGTTGTCCGGAACGTAGAAATGACGTTAACTTTCGTACTGGTTGCAATTACTTGTTTTATACGATTGAAAAACTGTTGTATTTATATTGTATTTTATGCTTCTGGCGTTGACTTCTTATGCCCTAACTATTCCATCTGGTGGAACAACGCCCTATGGTAAAGCCTAGGTTGCCCGGAACGTAGAAATGACTATAACTTTCACACCGGTAGCAATTATTCGTTTTATACGATTGAAAAACTGTTCTATTTATTTTGTATTTTATACTTCGGGCGTTGACTTCTAAGGCCCTAAATATTCAATCTATTGAAGCAACGCCCTAGGGTGAAGCCTAGGTTGCCCGGAAAGTAGAAATGACCATAACTTTCATACTGGTTGCAATTATTCGTTTTATGAGATGGAAAAACTGTTGTATTTATATTGTATTTTATGCTTCTGGCGTTGACTTCTAAGGCACTAGTTATTCGATCTGGTGGAGCAACGCCGTAGGGTGATGCCTAGGTTGCCCGGAACGTAGAAATGACCATTACTTTCGCAATGTTTGCAATTATACATTTTATTCGATGGAAAAACTGTTGTATTTATGTTGTATTTTATCCTTCTGGCGTTGACTTCTTAGGCCCTAACATTTCGATCTTGTGGAGCAGCGCCCTACTGTGAAGCCTAGGTTGCCCGGAACGTGGATATGACCATAACCTTCACACTGGTTGCAATTATTCGTTTTATACGATGTAAAAGCTGTTGTATTTATATCGTATTTTATGCTTCTGGCGTTGACTTCTTAGGCCCTAACTATTCCATCTGGTGGAACAACGCCCTTGGGAGAAGCGTAGGTTGCCCGGAAAGTAGAAATGTCCATAACTTTAACACTGGTAGCAATTATTCGTTTTATACGATGGAAGAACTGTTCTATTTATTTTGTATTTTATGCTTCGGGCGTTGACTTCTAAGGCCCTAACTATTCGATCAGGTGGAGCAACGCCCTGGAGTGAAGCCTAGGTTGCCCGGTACGTAGAAATGACCATAACTTTCACACTGGCTGCTATTGTTCGTTTTATACGATGGAAGAACTGTTATATTTATATTGTATATTATGCTTCTGGCGTTGACTTCTTAGGCCCTAACTATTCGATCTGGTTGAACAACGCCCTAGAGTGAAGCCTAGGTAGCCTGGAACGTAGAAATGACCATCACTTTCACACGGGTTGCCATTATTGCTGTTATAGGATGGAAAGACTGTTGTATTTTTATGGTATTTTATACTTCTGGCGTTGACTTCTGAGGCCGTAACTATTCGATCTGGTGGAACAACGCCGTAGAGTGAAGCCTAGGTTGCCCGGATCGTAGAAATGACCATTACTTTCACACTGGTTGCAAATAATTCCTGCTATACGATGGAAAAACTGTTGTATTTTTATTGCATTTTATGCTTCGGGCATTGACTTCTAAGTCCCTACCTATTCAATCTGTAGGAGCAACGCCCTAGGGTGAAGCCTAGGTTGTCCGGAACGTAGAAATGACGTTAACTTTCGTACTGGTTGCAATTACTTGTTTTATACGATTGAAAAACTGTTGTATTTATATTGTATTTTATGCTTCTGGCGTTGACTTCTTATGCCCTAACTATTCCATCTGGTGGAACAACGCCCTATGGTAAAGCCTAGGTTGCCCGGAACGTAGAAATGACCATAACTTTCACACCGGTAGCAATTATTCGTTTTATACGATGGAAAAACTGTTCTATTTATTTTGTATTTTATGCTTCGGGCGTTGACTTCTAAGGCCCTAAATATACAATCTGTTGAAGCAACGCCCTAGGGTGAAGCCTAGGTTGCCCGGAAAGTAGAAATGACCATAACTTTCATACTGGTTGCAATTATTCGTTTTATGCGATGGAAAAACTGTTGTATTTATATTGTATTTTATGCTTCTGGCGCTGACTTCTAAGGCACTAGTTATTCGATCTGGTGGAGCAACGCCCTAGAGTGATGCCTAAGTTGTCCGGAACGTAGCAATTACCATCACTTTCAAACTGGTTGCAAATATTCCTGTTATATGATGGAAAAACTGTTGTATTTTTATTGCATTTTATGCTTCGGGCATTGACTTCTAAGGCCCTAACTATTCAATCTGTAGGAGCAACGCCCTAGGGTGTACCCTAGGTTGCCCGTAAGGTAGAAATGACCATAGCTTTCATACTGGTTGCAATTATTCGTTTTATATGATGGAAAAACTGTTGTATTTATATTGTATTTTATGCTTCTGTCGTTGACGTCTAAGGCCGTAGCTATTAGGTGTGGTGGAGCAACGCACTAGAGTGACGTCTAGGTTACCGGGAACGTAGAAATGACCATTACTTTCGCAATGTTTGCAATTATACATTTTATACAATGGAAAAACTGTTGTACTTATATTGTATTTTATTCTTCTGCCGTTGAATTCTATGTCCCTAGCTATTCGATCTGGTGGAGCTACGCCCTAGAATGAAACCTAGGTTACCCGGAACGTAGAAATGACCAGTACTTTCACACTGTTTGCAGTTATTCCTGTTATTCGATGGAAAAACTGTTGCATCTTTATTGTATTTTATGCTTCTGGCGTTGACTTCTAAGGCCGTAGCTATTAGATGTGGTGGAGCAACGCCGTAGAGTGACGCCCAGGTTGCCCGGAACGTAGAAATGTCCATTACTTTCACAGTGGTTGCTATTATTCGTTTTATACGATGGAAAAACTGTTATATTTATATTGTATCTTATGCTTCTGGCGTTGACTTTTTAGGCCCTAACAATTCGATCTGGTGGAACAACGCCCTAGAGTGAAGCCTAGGTTGCCTGGAACGTACAAATGACCATCACTTCCAAACGGGTTGCAATTATTCCTGTTATAGGATGGAAAGACTGTTGTATTTTTATTGTATTTTATGCTTCACGCGTTGACTTCTGAGGCCATAGCTATTCGATGTGGTGGAAGAACGCCATAGAGTGAAGCCTAGGTTGCCCGGAACGTAGAAATGACCATAACTTTCACACTGGTAGCAATTATTCGTTTTATACGATGGAAAAACTGTTCTATTTATTTTGTATTTTATGCTTCTGGCGTTGACCTCTTAGGCCCTAACTATTCGATCTGGTGGAACAACGCCCTAGAGTGAAGCCTAGGTAGCCTGGAACGTAGAAATGAGCATCACTTTCACACGGGTTGCCATTATTCCTGTTATAGGATGGAAAGACTGTTGTATTTTTATGGTATTTTATACTTCTGGCGTTGACTTCTTAGGCCGTAACTATTCGATCTGGTGGAACAACGCCGTAGAGTGAAGCCTAGGTTGCCCGGATCGTAGAAATGACCATTACTTTCACACTGTTTGCAATTATTCCTTTTATACGTTGGAAAAGCTGTTGTATTTATATCGTATTTTATGCTCCTGGCGTTGACTTCTAAGGACCTAACTATTCGATCTGGTGGAGCAACGCCCTAGAGTGACGCCTAGGTTGCCGTAACTTAGAAATGACCATTACTTTCACAATGTTTGCAATTATTCATTTTATACGATGGGAAAACTGTTGTACTTATATTGTACTTTATTCTTCTGTCGTTGAATTCTATGTCACTAGCTATTCGATCTGGTGGAGCTACGACCTAGAATGAAACCTAGGTTACCCGGAACGTAGAAATGACCAGTACTTTCACACTGTTTGCAGTTATTCCTGTTATTCGATGGAAAAACTGTTGCATCTTTATTGTATTTTATGCTTCTGGCGTTGACTTGTAAGGCCGTCGCTATTAGATGTGGTGGAGCATCGCCGTAGAGTGACGCCCAGGTTGCCCGGAACGTAGAAATGTCCATTACTTTCACAGTGGTTGCTATTATTCGTTTTATACGATGGAAAAACTGTTATATTTATATTGTATCTTATGCTTCTGGCGTTGACTTCTTAGGCCCTAACAATTCGATCTGGTGGAACAACGCCCTAGAGTGAAGCCTAGGTTGCCTGCAACGTACAAATGACCATCACTTCCAAACGAGTTGCAATTATTCCTGTCATAGGATGGAAAGACTGTTGTATATTTATTGTATTTTATGCTCCGGGAGTTGACTTCTATGGCCCTACCTAATCGATCTGTTGGAGCAACACCCTACAGTTAAGCCTAGGTTGCCCGGAACGTAGAAATAAACATAACTTTCACACTGGCAGCAATTATTCGCTTTCTACGATGGAAGAACTGTTCTATTTATTTTGTATTTTATGCTTCGGGCGTTGACTTCTAAGGCCCTAGCTATTCGATCAGGTGGAGCAACGCCCTGGAGTGAAGCCTAGGTTGCCCGGTACGTAGAAATGACCATAACTTTCACACTGGCTGCTATTGTTCGTTTTATACGATGGAAGAACTGTTATATTTATATTGTATATTATGCTTCTGGCGTTGACTTCTTAGGCCCTAACTATTCGATCTGGTTGAACAACGCCCTAGAGTGAAGCCTAGGTAGCCTGGAACGTAGAAATGACCATCACTTTCACACTGGTTGCAATTATTCCTGTTATACGATGGAAAAACTGTTATATTTATATTGTATTTTATGCTTCTGGCGCTGACTTCTTAGGCCCTAACTATTCGATCTGGTGGAGCAACGCCGTAGAGTGAAGCCTAGGTTGCCCGGAACGTAGAAATGACCATAACTTTTACACTGGTAGCAATTATTCGTTTTATACAATGGAAAAACTGTTCTGTTTATTTTGTATTTTATGCATCGGGCGTTGTCTTCTAAGGCCCTACCTATTCGATCTGGTGGGGCAACACCCTACAGTGAAGCCAACGTTTCCCGGAACGTAGATATGACCATAACCTTCACACAGGTTGCAATTACTCGTTTTATACGATTGAAAAACTGTTATATTTATATTGTATTTTATGCATCTGGCGTTGCCTTCTTAGGCCCTAGCTGTTCGATCTGGTGGAGCAACGCCCTAGAGTGGAGCCTAGGTTACCCGGAACGTAGAAATGACCAGTACTTTCACACTGTTTGCAGTTATTCCTGTTATACGATGGAAAAACTGTTGCATTTTTATTGAATTTTATGCTTCTGGCGTTGACTTCTAAGGCCCTCAATATTCTATGTGGTGGATCAACGCCCTAGAGTGAAGCCTAGGTTGCTCGGACTGTAGAAATGACCATAACATTCACACTGGTTGAAATTATTCGTTTTAAACGATGGAAAAACTGTTATATTTATATTGTATTTTATGCTTCGGGCGTTGACTTCTAAGTCGCTAACTATTCAATCTGTTGGATCAACGCCCTAGAGTGAAGCCTAGGTTGCTCGGAATGCAGAAATGACAATAACATTCACACTAGTTGAAATTATTCGTTTAATACGATGGAAAAGCTGTTGCATCTTTATTGTATTTTATGCTTCTGGCGTTGACTTCTAAGGCCCTAACTATTCGATCTGGTGGAACAACGCCGTAGAGTGAAGCCTAGGTTGCCCGGAACGTAGAAATGCCCATAACTTTCGCACTGGTTGCTATTATTCGTTTTATGCGATGGAAAAGCTGTTGTATTTATACCGTATTTTATGCTTCTGGCGTTGACTTCTTATGCCCTAACTATTCCATCTGGTGGAACAACGCCCTAGGGTGAAGCCTAGGTTGCCCGGAACGTAGAAATGACCATCACTTTCAAACTGGTTGAAATTAATCCTTTTATACGATGGAAAAACTGTTATATTTATATTGTATTTTATGCTTCTGGAGTTGCCTTCTTAGGCCCTAACTGTTCGATCTGGTGGAACAACGCCCTAGAGTGAAGCCTAGGTTACACGGAACGTAGAAATGACCAGTACTTTCACACTGTTTTCAGTTACTCCTGTTATACGATGGAAAAGCGGTTGCATCTTTATTGTATTTTATGCTTCTGGCGTTGACTTCTAAGGCCCTAACTATTCGATCTGGTGGAGCAACGCCCTGGAGTGAAGCCTAGGTTGCCCGGAACGTAGAAATGACCATCACTTTCAAACTGGTTGCAATTAATCCTTTTATACGACGGAAAAACTGTTGTATTTATATTGTATTTTATGCTTCTGGCGTTGACTTCTAAGGCCCTAGTTATTCGATCTGGTGGAGCAACGCCCTAGAGTGATGCCTAGGTTGCCCGGAACGTAGAAATGACCATCACTTTCAAACTGGTTGCAATTAATCCTTTTATACGATGGATAATCTGTTGTATTTTTATTGCATTTTATGCTTCCGGCGTTGACTTCTAAGGCCCTAACTATTCAATCTGTTGGAGTAACGCCCTAGGGTGAAGCCTAGGTTGCCCAGAAAGTAGAAATGACGTTATCTTTCATACTGGTTGCAATTATTCGTTTTATACGATGGAAAAACTGTTGTATTTATATTGTATTTTATGCTTCTGGCGTTGACTTCTAAGGCACTAACTATTCGATCTGGTGGAGCAACGCCCTAGAGTGAAGCATAAGTTGCCCTGAACGTAGCAATTACCATCACTTTTAAACTGGTTGCAAATATTCCTATTATGTGATGGAAAAACTGATGTATTTTTATTGCATTTTATGCTTCGGGCATTGACTTCTAAGGCCCTAACTATTGAATCTGTAGGAGCAACGCCCTAGGGTGTAGCCTAGGTTGCCCGTAAAGTAGAAATGACCATAGCTTTCATACTGGTTGCAATTATTCGTTTTATATGATCGAAAAACTGTTGTATTTATATAGTATTTTATGCTTCTGTCGTTGACGCCTAAGGCCGTAGCTATTAGATGTGGCGGAGCAACGCACTAGAGTGACGCCTAGGTTGCCCGGAACGTAGAAATGACCATTACTTTCGCAATGTTTGCAATTATACATTTTATAAGATGGAAAAACCGTTGTACTTATATCGTATTTTATGCTTCTGGCGTTGACTTCTTAGGCCCTAACTATTCCATCTGGTGGAACAACGCCCTAGGGTGATGCCTAGGCTGCCCGGAACGTAGAAATGGAAATAACTTTCACACCGGTAGCAATTATTCGTTTTATACGATGGAAAAACAGTTCTATTTATTTTGTATTTTATGCTTCGGCCGTTGACTTCTAAGGCACTAACTATTCGATCTGTTGGAGCAACGCCCTAGGGTGAAGTCTAGGTTGCCCGGAACGTAGGAATGACCATAACTTTCACACTGTTTGCTATTATTCGTTTTATACGATGGAAAAACTGTTATATTTATATTGTATTTTATGCTTCTGGCGCTGACTTCTTAGGCCCTAACTATTCGATCTGGTGGAACAACGCCGTAGAGTGAAGCCTAGGTTGCCCGGAACGTAGAAATGCGCATAACTTTCACACTGGTTGCTATTATTCGTTTTATGCGATGGAAAAGCTGTTGTATTTATACCGTATTTTATGCTTCTGGCGTTGACTTCTTATGCCCTAACTATTCCATCTGGTGGAAGAACGCCCTAGGGTGAAGCCTAGGTTGCCCGGAACGTAGAAATGACCATCACTTTCAAACTGGTTGAAATTAATCCTTTTATACGATGGAAAAACTGTTATATTTATTTCGTATTTTATGCTTCTGGAGTTGCCTTCTTAGGCCCTAACTGTTCGATCTGGTGGAACAACGCCCTAGAGTGAAGCCTAGGTTACACGGGACGTAGAAATGACCAGTACTTTCACACTGTTTTCAGTTACTCCTGTTATACGATGGAAAAGCTGTTGCATCTTTATTGTATTTTATGCTTCTGGCGTTGACTTCTAAGGCCCTCAATATTCTATGTGGTGGATCAACGCCCTAGAGTGAAGCCTAGGTTGCTCGGACTGTAGAAATGACCATAACATTCACACTGGTTGAAATTATTCGTTTTAAACGATGGAAAAACTGTTATATTTATATTGTATTTTATGCTTCGGGCGTTGACTTCTAAGTCGCTAACTATTCAATCTGTTGGATCAACGCCCTAGAGTGAAGCCTAGGTTGCTCGGAATGCAGAAATGACAATAACATTCACACTAGTTGAAATTATTCGTTTAATACGATGGAAAAGCTGTTGCATCTTTATTGTATTTTATGCTTCTGGCGTTGACTTCTAAGGCCCTAACTATTCGATCTGGTGGAACAACGCCGTAGAGTGAAGCCTAGGTTGCCCGGAACGTAGAAATGCCCATAACTTTCGCACTGGTTGCTATTATTCGTTTTATGCGATGGAAAAGCTGTTGTATTTATACCGTATTTTATGCTTCTGGCGTTGACTTCTTATGCCCTAACTATTCCATCTGGTGGAACAACGCCCTAGGGTGAAGCCTAGGTTGCCCGGAACGTAGAAATGACCATCACTTTCAAACTGGTTGAAATTAATCCTTTTATACGATGGAAAAACTGTTATATTTATATTGTATTTTATGCTTCTGGAGTTGCCTTCTTAGGCCCTAACTGTTCGATCTGGTGGAACAACGCCCTAGAGTGAAGCCTAGGTTACACGGAACGTAGAAATGACCAGTACTTTCACACTGTTTTCAGTTACTCCTGTTATACGATGGAAAAGCGGTTGCATCTTTATTGTATTTTATGCTTCTGGCGTTGACTTCTAAGGCCCTAACTATTCGATCTGGTGGAGCAACGCCCTGGAGTGAAGCCTAGGTTGCCCGGAACGTAGAAATGACCATCACTTTCAAAGTGGTTGCAATTAATCCTTTTATACGACGGAAAAACTGTTGTATTTATATTGTATTTTATGCTTCTGGCGTTGACTTCTAAGGCCCTAGTTATTCGATCTGGTGGAGCAACGCCCTAGAGTGATGCCTAGGTTGCCCGGAACGTAGAAATGACCATCACTTTCAAACTGGTTGCAATTAATCCTTTTATACGATGGATAATCTGTTGTATTTTTATTGCATTTTATGCTTCCGGCGTTGACTTCTAAGGCCCTAACTATTCAATCTGTTGGAGTAACGCCCTAGGGTGAAGCCTAGGTTGCCCAGAAAGTAGAAATGACGTTATCTTTCATACTGGTTGCAATTATTCGTTTTATACGATGGAAAAACTGTTGTATTTATATTGTATTTTATGCTTCTGGCGTTGACTTCTAAGGCACTAACTATTCGATCTGGTGGAGCAACGCCCTAGAGTGAAGCATAAGTTGCCCTGAACGTAGCAATTACCATCACTTTTAAACTGGTTGCAAATATTCCTATTATGTGATGGAAAAACTGATGTATTTTTATTGCATTTTATGCTTCGGGCATTGACTTCTAAGGCCCTAACTATTGAATCTGTAGGAGCAACGCCCTAGGGTGTAGCCTAGGTTGCCCGTAAAGTAGAAATGACCATAGCTTTCATACTGGTTGCAATTATTCGTTTTATATGATCGAAAAACTGTTGTATTTATATAGTATTTTATGCTTCTGTCGTTGACGCCTAAGGCCGTAGCTATTAGATGTGGCGGAGCAACGCACTAGAGTGACGCCTAGGTTGCCCGGAACGTAGAAATGACCATTACTTTCGCAATGTTTGCAATTATACATTTTATAAGATGGAAAAACCGTTGTACTTATATCGTATTTTATGCTTCTGGCGTTGACTTCTTAGGCCCTAACTATTCCATCTGGTGGAACAACGCCCTAGGGTGATGCCTAGGCTGCCCGGAACGTAGAAATGGAAATAACTTTCACACCGGTAGCAATTATTCGTTTTATACGATGGAAAAACAGTTCTATTTATTTTGTATTTTATGCTTCGGCCGTTGACTTCTAAGGCACTAACTATTCGATCTGTTGGAGCAACGCCCTAGGGTGAAGTCTAGGTTGCCCGGAACGTAGGAATGACCATAACTTTCACACTGTTTGCTATTATTCGTTTTATACGATGGAAAAACTGTTATATTTATATTGTATTTTATGCTTCTGGCGCTGACTTCTTAGGCCCTAACTATTCGATCTGGTGGAACAACGCCGTAGAGTGAAGCCTAGGTTGCCCGGAACGTAGAAATGCGCATAACTTTCACACTGGTTGCTATTATTCGTTTTATGCGATGGAAAAGCTGTTGTATTTATACCGTATTTTATGCTTCTGGCGTTGACTTCTTATGCCCTAACTATTCCATCTGGTGGAAGAACGCCCTAGGGTGAAGCCTAGGTTGCCCGGAACGTAGAAATGACCATCACTTTCAAACTGGTTGAAATTAATCCTTTTATACGATGGAAAAACTGTTATATTTATTTCGTATTTTATGCTTCTGGAGTTGCCTTCTTAGGCCCTAACTGTTCGATCTGGTGGAACAACGCCCTAGAGTGAAGCCTAGGTTACACGGGACGTAGAAATGACCAGTACTTTCACACTGTTTTCAGTTACTCCTGTTATACGATGGAAAAGCTGTTGCATCTTTATTGTATTTTATGCTTCTGGCGTTGACTTCTAAGGCCCTAACTATTCGATCTGGTGGAGCAACGCCCTAGAGTGAAGGCTAGGTTACCCGGAACGTAGAAATGACCATCACTTTCAAACTGGTTGCAATTAATCCTTTTATACGACGGAAAAACTGTTGTATTTTTGTTGCATTTTATGCTTCCGGCGTAGACTTCTAAGGCCCTAACTATTCAATCTGTTGGAGCAACGCCCTAGGGTGAAGCCTAGGTTGCCCGGAAAGTAGAAATGACCACAATTTTCATACTGGTGCAATTACACGTTTTATATGATGGAAAAACTGTTGTATCTATTTTGTATTTTATGCTTCGGCCGTTGACTTCTAAGGCACTAACTATTCGATCTGGTGGAGCAACGCCCTACGGTGAAGCCTAGGTTGCCCGGAACGTAGAAATGACCATAACTTTTACACTGGTAGCAATTATTCGTTTTATACAATGGAAAAACTGTTCTGTTTATTTTGTATTTTATGCTTCGGGCGTTGACTTCTAAGGCCCTAACTGTTTGATCTGGCGGAGCAACGCCCTAGAGTGAAGCCTAGGTTGCCCGGAACGTAGAAATGACCATAACTTTCACACTGGATCCTATTATTCGTTCTATACGATGGAAAAACTGTTATATTTATTATGTATCTTATGCCTCTGGCGTTGACTTCTTAGGCCCTAACAAATCGGTCTGGTGGAACAACGCCCTAGAGTGAAGCCTAGGTTGCCTGGAACGTACAAATGACCATCACTTTCACACGGGTTGCAATTATTCCTGTTATAGGATGGAAAGACTGTTGTATTTTTAATTTATTTTATGCTTCAGGCGTTGACTTCTGAGGCCGTAGCTATTCGATGTGGTGGAAGAACGCCATAGAGTGAAGCCTAGGTTGCCCGGAACGTAAAAATGACCATAAGTTTCATACTGGTTGCAATTATTTGTTTTATACGATGGAAAAACTGTTGTATTTATATTGTATTTTATGCTTCTGGCGTTGACTTCTTAGGCCCTAACAATTCGATCAGGTGGAGCAATGCCTCAGAGTTACGCCTAGGATGCCCGAAACGCCGAGATGATCATTACTTTCACACTTGTTGAAATTATTCCTGTTATACGATGAAAAGGCTGTTGTATTTGTATTGTATTTTACGCTTCAGGCGTAGGCTTCTAGGGCCGTAGCTATTCGATATGGTGGAGCACCGCCCTAGAGTGAAGCCTAGGATGCTCGGAACGTAGAGATGACCATTACTTTCGCAATGTTTGCAATTACTCGTTTTATACGATCGAAAAACTGTTGTATTTATATTGTATTTTATTCTTCTGGCGTTGACTTCTAATGCACTAACTATTCGATCTGGTGGAACAACGCCCTAGGGTGAAGCCTAGGTTGCCCGGAACGTAGAAATGACCATAACTTTTACACTGGTAGCAATTATTCGTTTTATACAATGGAAAAACTGTTCTATTTATTTTGTATTTTATGCTTCGGGCGTTGACTCCTAAGGCCCTAACTATTCGATCAGGTGGAGCAACGCCCTGGGGTGAAGCCTAGGTTGCCCGGTACGTAGAAATGACCATAACTTTCACACTGGCTGCTATTGTTCGTTTTATACGATGGAAAAACTGTTATATTTATATTGTATTTTATGCTTCTGGCGTTGACTTCTTAGGCCCTAACTATTCGATCTGGTGGAACAACGCCCTAGAGTGAAGCCTAGGTAGCCTGGAACGTAGAAATGACCATCACTTTCACACGGGTTGCCATTATTCCTGTTATAGGATGGGAAGACTGTTGTATTTTTATGGTATTTTATACTACTGGCGTTGACTTCTTAGGCCGAAACTATTCGATCTGGTGGAACAACGCCCTAGGGAGAAGCGTAGGTTGCCCGGAAAGTAGAAATGACCATTACTTTCACACTGTTTGCAATTATTCCTTTTATACGATGGAAAAGCTGTTGTATTTATGTTGTATTTTATCCTTCTGGCGTTGACTTCTTAGGCCCTAACATTTCGATCTGGTGGAGCAACGCCCTACTGTGAGGCCTAGGTTGCCCGGAACGTGGATATGACCATAACCTTCACACAGGTTGCAATTACTCGTTTTATACGATGGAAAAACTGTTATATTAATTATGTATTTTATGCTTCGGGCGTTGACTTCTAAGGCCCTAACTATTCGATCAGGTGGAGCAACGCCCTGGAGTGAAGCCTAGGTTGCCCGGTACGTAGAAATGACCATAACTTTCACACTGGCTGCAATTACTTGTTTTATACGATTGAAAAACTGTTGTATTTATATTGTATTTTATGCTTCTGGCGTTGACTTCTAAGGCACTAGTTATTCGATCTGCTGGAGCAACGCCCTGGAGTGAAGCCTAGGTTGCCCAGTACGTAGAAATGACCATAACTTTCACACTGGCTGCTATGTTCGTTTTATACGATGGAAAAACTGTTATATTTATATTGTATATTATGCTTCTGGCGTTGACTTCTTAGGCCCTAACTATTCGATCTGGTTGAACAACGCCCTAGAGTGAAGCCTAGGTAGCCTGGAACGTAGAAATGACCATCACTTTCACACGGGTTGCCATTATTCCTGCTATAGGATGGAAAGACTGTTGTATTTTTATGGTATTTTATACTTCTGGCGTTGACTTCTTAGGCCGTAACTATTCGATCTGGTGGAACAACGCCGTAGAGTGAAGCCTAGGTTTGCCCGGATCGTAGAAATGACCATTACTTTCACACTGTTTGCAATTATTCCTTTTATACGATGGAAAAGCTGTTGTATTTATATCGTATTTTATGCTCCTGGCGTTGATTTCTACGGACCTAACTATTCGATCTGGTGGAACAACGCCCTAGAGTGAGGCCTAGGTAGCCCGGAACGTAGAAATGACCATCACTTCCATACTGGTTGCAATTATTCGTTTTATACGACGAAAAGCAGTGGTATTTATATCGTATTTTGTGTTTCTGGCGTAGACTTCTTAGGCCCTAACTATTCGATCTGGTGGAGCAACGCCCTAGAGTGAAACCTAGTTTGCCCGGAACGTAGAACTGACCATTACTTTCACACTGGTTGCAATTGTTCCTGTTATACGATGGAAAAACTGTTGCATCTTTATTGTATTTTATGCTTCGGGCGTTGACTTCAAAGGCCCTAACTATTCGGTCTGGTGGAGCAATGCCCTAGAGTGAAGCCTAGGTTGCCCGGAACGTAGAAATGACCAGAACTTTCACACTGTTTGCTGTTATTCGTTTTATACGATGGAAAAACTGTTGTACTTATATTGTATTTTATTCTTATGGCGTTGAATTCTAAGTCCCTAGCTATGCGATCTGGTGGAGCAACGCCCTAGAGTGAAACCTAGGTTGCCCGGAACGTAGAAATTACCATACCTTTCACACTGGTTGCAATTATTCCTGTTATACGGTGGAAAAACTCTTGTACATTTATAGTATTTTATGCTTCGGGCGTTGACTCCTATGGCCCTACCTATTCGATTTGGTGAAGCAACACCCTACAGTGAAGCCTAGGTTGTCAGGAACGTAGAAATGAACATAACTTTCACACTGGTAGCAATTATTCGTTTTATACAATGGAAATACTGTTCTATTTATTTTGTATTTTTTGCTTCGGGCGTTGACTTCTAAGGCCCTAACTATTCGATCTGGTAGAGCAACGCCCTAGAGTGAAGCCTAGGTTGCCCGGAACGTAGAAATGACCAGAACTCTCACACTGGTTGCAATTTATCCTGTTATACGATGGAAAAACTGTTGTATTTATATTGCATTTAATGCTTCTGGCGTTCACTTCCTAGGCCCTAACTATTCGATCTGGTAGAACAACGGCCTAGGGTGAAGCCTAGGTTGCCCGGAAAGTAGAAATGACCCTAACTTTTACACTGGTACCAATTATTCGTTTTATACAATGGAAAAACTGTTCTATTTATCTTGTATTTAGTGCTTCGGGCGTTGGCTTCTAAGGCCCTAACTGTTTGATCTGGTGGAGCAACGCCCTAGAGTGAAGCCTAGGTTGCCCGGAACGTAGAAATGACCATAACTTTCACACTGGCTGCTATTGTTCGTTTTATACGATGGAAAAACTGTTATATTTATATTGTATTTTATGCTTCTGGCGTTGACTTCTTAGGCCCTAACAATTCGATCTGGTGGAACAACGCCCTAGAGTGAAGCCTACGTAGCCTGGGACGTAGAAATGACCATCACTTTCACACGGGTTGCCATTATTCCTGTTATAGGATGGAAAGACTGTTGTATTTTTATGGTATTTTATACTTCAGGCGTCGACTTCTGAGGCTGTAGCTATTCGATGTGGTGGAAGAACGCCATAGAGTGAATCCTAGGTTGCCCGGAACGTAGAAATGACCATAAGCTTCATACTGGTTGCAATTATTCGTTTTATACGATGGAAAAACTGTTGTATTTATATTGCATTTTATGCTTCTGGCGTTCACTTCTTAGGCCCTAACTATTCGATCTGGTGGAACAACGCCCTAGGGTGAAGCCTAGGTTGCTCGGAATGTAGAAATGACCATTACTTTCACACTGTTTGCAATTATTCCTTTTATTCGATGGAAAAGCTGTTGTATTTATATCGTATTTTATGCTCCTGGCGTTGACTTCTAAGGACCTAACTATTCGATCTGGTGGAACAACGCCCTAGAGTAAAGCTTAGGTTGCCCGGAACGTAGAAGTGACCATCATTTTCAAACTGTTTGCAATTAATCCTTTTATACGATGGAAAAACTGATGTATTTTTATTGCATTTTATGCTTCCGGCGTTGACTTCTAAGGCCCTAACTATTCAATCTGTTGGAGCAACGCCCTAGGGTGAAGCCTAGGTTGTGCGGAACGTAGAAATGACGTTAACTTTCGTACTGGTTGCAATTACTTGTTTTATACGATTGAAAAACTGTTGTATTTATATTGTATTTTATGCTTCTGGCGTTGACTTCTAAGGCACTAGTTATTCGATCTGCTGGAGCAACGCCCTGGAGTGAAGCCTAGGTTGCCCAGTACGTAGAAATGACCATAACTTTCACACTGGCTGCTATGTTCGTTTTATACGATGGAAAAACTGTTATATTTATATTGTATATTATGCTTCTGGCGTTGACTTCTTAGGCCCTAACTATTCGATCTGGTTGAACAACGCCCTAGAGTGAAGCCTAGGTAGCCTGGAACGTAGAAATGACCATCACTTTCACACGGGTTGCCATTATTCCTGTTATTGGATGGAAAGACTGTTGTATTTTTATGGTATTTTATACTTCTGGCGTTGACTTCTTAGGCCGTAACTATTCGATCTGGTGGAACAACGCCGTAGAGTGAAGCCTAGGTTGCCCGGATCGTAGAAATGACCATTACTTTCACACTGGTTGCAAATAATTCCTGCTATACGATGGAAAAACTGTTGTATTTTTATTGCATTTTATGCTTCGGGCATCGACTTCTAAGGCCCTACCTATTCAATCTGTAGGAGCAACGCCCTAGGGTGAAGCCTAGGTTGTCCGGAACATAGAAATGACCATAACTTTCACACTGGTTGCAATTATTCGTTTTAAACGATGGAAAAGCTGTTGTATTTATATCGTATTTAATGCTTCTGGCGTTGACTTCTTAGGCCCTAACTATTCCATCTGGTGGAACAACGCCCTAGGGAGAAGCGTAGGTTGCCCGGAAAGTAGAAATGACCATAACTTTCACACTGGTAGCAATTATTCGTTTTATACGATGGAAAAACTGTTCTATTTATTTTGTATTTTATGCTTCGGGCGTTGACTTCTAAGGCCCTAACTATTCGATCAGGTGGAGCAACGCCCTGGAGTGAAGCCTAGGTTGCCCGGTACGTAGAAATGACCATAACTTTCACACTGGCTGCTATTGTTCGTTTTATACGATGGAAAAACTGTTATATTTATATTGTATTTTATCCTTCTGGCGTTGACTTCTTAGGCCCTAACTATTCGATCTGGTGGAACAACGCCCTAGAGTGAAGCCTAGGTAGCCTGCAACGTAGAAATGACCATCACTTTCAAACGGGTTGCCATTATTCCTGTTATAGGATGGAAAGACTGTTGCATTTTTATGGTATTTTATACTTCTGGCGTTGACTTCTTAGGCCGTAACTATTCGATCTGGTGGAACAACGCCGTAGAGTGAAGCCTAGGTTGCCTGGATCGTAGAAATGACCATTACTTTCACACTGTTTGCAATTATTCCTTTTATACGATGGAAAAGCTGTTGTATTTATATCGTATTTTATGCTCCTGGCGTTGACTTCTAAGGACCTAACTATTCGATCTGGTGGAACAACGCCCTAGAGTGAGGCCTAGGTAGCCCGGAACGTAGAAATGACCATCACTTCCATACTGGTAGCAATTATTCGTTTTATACGATGGAAAGACAGTTGTGTTTATATTGAATTTTATGCTTCTGGCGTTGACTTCTAAGGCCGTAGCTATTAGATGTGGTGGAGCATCGCCCTAGAGTGACGCCTAGGGTGCTTGGAACGTAGAAATGACCATTACTTTCACACTGTTTGCAATTATTCATTTTATACGATGGAAAAGCTGTTCTATTTATTTTGTATTTTATGCATGTGGCGTTGCCTTCTTAGGCCCTAGCTGTTCGATCTGGTGGAGCAACGCCCTAGAGTGGAGCCTAGGTTACCCGGAACGTAGAAATGACCAGTACTTTCACACTGTTTGCAGTTATTCCTGTTATACGATGGAAAAACTGTTGCATTTTTATTGAATTTTATGCTTCTGGCGTTGACTTCTAAGGCCCTCAATATTCTATGTGGTGGATCAACGCCCTAGAGTGAAGCCTAGGTTGCCCGGAACGTAGAAACGATCATCACTTTCACACTGGTTGCAATTATTCCTGTTATACGATGGAAAAACTCTTGTATATTTATTGTATTTTATGCTCCGCGCGTTGACTTCTATGGCCCTACCTAATCGATCTGTTGGAGCAACACCCTACAGTTAAGCCTAGGTCGCCCGGAACGTAGAAATAAACATAACTTTCACACTGGCAGCAATTATTCGCTTTTTACAATGGAAAAACTGTTCTATTTATTTTGTATTTTATGCTTCGGCCGTGGACTTCTAAGGCCCTAACTACTCGATCTGGTGGAGCAACGCCCTAGAGTGAAGCATAGGTTGCCCGGAACGTAGAAATGACCTTTACTTTCACACTGGTTGCAATTATTCCTGTTATACGATGGCAAAGCTGTTGTATTTATATTGTATTTTATGCTTCTGTCGTTGACTTCTAAGGCCGTAGCAATTAGTTGTGGGGGAGCAACGCCCTAGAGTGACGCCTAGGTTGCCGGAACTTAGAAATGACCATTACTTTCACAATGTTTGCAATTATTCATTTTATACGATGGGAAAACTGTTGTACTTATATTGTATTTTATTCTTCTGCCGTTGAATTCTATGTCACTAGCTATTCGATCTGGTGGTGCTACGCCCTAGAATGAAACCTAGGTTACCCGGAACGTAGAAATGACCAGTACTTTCACACTGTTTGCAGTTATTCCTGTTATTCGATGGAAAAACTGTTGCATCTTTATTGTATTTTATGCTTCTGGCGTTGACTTGTAAGGCCGTAGCTATTAGATGTGGTGCTGCAACGCCGTAGAGTGACGCCCATGTTGCCCGGAACGTAGAAATGTCCATTACTTTCACAGTGGTTGCTATTATTCGTTTTATACGATGGAAAAACTGTTATATTTATATTGTATTTTATGCTTCTGGCGCTGACTTCTTAGGCCCTAACTATTCGATCTGGTGGAGCAACGCCGTACAGTGAAGCCTAGGTTGCCCGGAACGTAGAAATGACCATAACTTTCACACTGGATGCTATTATTCGTTCTATACGATGGAAAAACTGTTATATTTATTATGTATCTTATGCCTCTGGCGTTGACTTCTTAGGCCCTAACAAATCGATCTGGTGGAACAACGCCCTAGAGTGAAGCCTAGGTTGCCTGGAACGTACAAATGACCATCACTTTCACACGGGTTGCAATTATTCCTGTTATAGGATGGAAAGACTGTTGTATTTTTAATGTATTTTATGCTTCAGGCGTTGACTTGTGAGGCCGTAGCTATTCGATGTGGTGGAAGAACGCCATAGAGTGAAGCCTAGGTTGCCCGGAACGTAAAAATGACCATAAGTTTCATACTGGCTGCAATTATTTGTTTTATACGATGGAAAAACTGTTGCATTTATATTGTATTTTATGCTTCTGGCGTTGACTTCTTAGGCCCTAACAATTCGATCAGGTGGAGCAATGCCTCAGAGTTACGCCTAGGATGCCCGAAACGCCGAGATGATCATTACTTTCACGCTTGTTGAAATTATTCCTGTTATACGATGAAAAGGCTGTTGTATTTGTATTGTATTTTACGCTTCAGGCGTAGGCTTCTAGGGCCGTAGCTATTCGATATGGTGGAGCACCGCCCTAGAGTGAAGCCTAGGATGCTCGGAACTTAGAGATGACCATTACTTTCGCAATGTTTGCAATTACTCGTTTTATACGATGGAAAAACTGTTGTATCTATATTGTATTTTATGCTTCTGGCGTTGACTTCTAATGCACTAACTATTCGATCTGGTGGAACAACGCCCTAGGGTGAAGCCTAGGTTGCCCGGAACGTAGAAATGACCATAACTTTTACACTGGTAGCAATTATTCGTTTCATACAATGGAAAAACTGTTCTATTTATTTTGTATTTTATGCTTCGGGCGTTGACTCCTAAGGCCCTAACTATTCGATCAGGTGGAGCAACGCCCTGGGGTGAAGCCTAGGTTGCCCGGTACGTAGAAATGACCATAACTTTCACACTGGCTGCTATTGTTCGTTTTATACGATGGAAAAACTGTTATATTTATATTGTATTTTATGCTTCTGGCGTTGACTTCTTAGGCCCTAGCTATTCGATCTGGTGGAACAACGCCCTAGAGTGAAGCCTAGGTAGCCTGGAACGTAGAAATGACCATCACTTTCACACGGGTTGCCATTATTCCTGTTATAGGATGGGAAGACTGTTGTATTTTTATGGTATTTTATACTTCTGGCGTTGACTTCTTAGGCCGTAACTATTCGATCTGGTGGAACAACGCCCTAGGGAGAAGCGTAGGTTGCCCGGAAACTAGAAATGACCATTACTTTCACACTGTTTGCAATTATTCCTTTTATACGACGGAAAAACTGTTGTATTTTTATTGCATTTTATGCTTCCGGCGTAGACTTCTAAGGCCCTAACTATTCAATCTGTTGGAGCAACGCCCTAGGGTGAAGCCTAGGTTGCCCGGAAAGTAGAAATGACCACAATTTTCATACTGGTGCAATTACACGTTTTATATGATGGAAAAACTGTTATATTTATTATGTATTTTATGCTTCGGGCGTTGACTTCTAAGGCCCTAACTATTCGATCAGGTGGAGCAACGCCCTGGAGTGAAGCCTAGGTTGCCCGGTACGTAGAAATGACCATAACTTTCACACTGGCTGCTATTGTTCGTTTTATACGATGGAGAAACTGTTATATTTATATTGTATTTTATGCTTCTGGCGTTGACTTCTTAGGCCCTAACTATTCGATCTGGTGGAACAACGCCCTAGAGTGAAGCCTAGGTAGCCTGGAACGTAGAAATGACCATCACTTTCACACGGGTTGCCATTATTCCTGTTATAGGATGGAAAGACTGTTGTATCTTTATGGTATTTTATACTTCTGGCGTTGACTTCTTAGGCCGTAACTATTCGATCTGGTGGAACAACGCCGTAGAGTGAAGCCTAGGTTTGCCCGGATCGTAGAAATGACCATTACTTTCACACTGTTTGCAATTATTCCTTTTATACGATGGAAAAGCTGTTCTATTTATATCGTATTTTATGCTCCTGGCGTTGACTTCTACGGACCTAACTATTCGATCTGTTGGAACAACGCCCTAGAGTGAGGCCTAGGTAGCCCGGAACGTAGAAATGACCATCACTTCCATACAGGTTGCAATTATTCGTTTTATACGACGAAAAGCAGTGGTATTTATATCGTATTTTATGTTTCTGGCGTAGACTTCTTAGGCCCTAACTATTCGATCTGGTGGAGCAACGCCCTAGAGTGAAACCTAGTTTGCCCGGAACGTAGAACTGACCATTACTTTCACACTGGTTGCAATTGTTCCTGTTATACGATGGAAAAACTGTTGCATCTTTATTGTATTTTATGCTTCGGGCGTTGACTTCTAAGGCCCTAACTATTCGATCAGGTGGAGCAACGCCCTGGAGTGAAGCCTAGGTTGCCCGGTACGTAGAAATGACCATAACTTTCACACTGGCTGCTATTGTTCGTTTTATACGATGGAAAAACTGTTATATTTATATTGTATTTTATCCTTCTGGCGTTGACTTCTTAGGCCCTAACTATTCGATCTGGTGGAACAACGCCCTAGAGTGAAGCCTAGGTAGCCTGCAACGTAGAAATGACGATCACTTTCACACGGGTTGCCATTATTCCTGTTATTGGATGGAAAGACTGTTGTATTTTTATGGTATTTTATACTTCTGGCGTTGACTTCTTAGGCCGTAACTATTCGATCTGGTGGAACAACGCCGTAGAGTGAAGCCTAGGTTGCCCGGATCGTAGAAATGACCATTACTTTCACACTGGTTGCAAATAATTCCTGCTATACGATGGAAAAACTGTTGTATTTTTATTGCATTTTATGCTTCGGGCATCGACTTCTAAGGCCCTACCTATTCAATCTGTAGGAGCAACGCCCTAGGGTGAAGCCTAGGTTGTCCGGAACATAGAAATGACCATAACTTTCACACTGGTTGCAATTATTCGTTTTATACGATGGAAAAGCTGTTGTATTTATATCGTATTTAATGCTTCTGGCGTTGACTTCTTAGGCCCTAACTATTCCATCTGGTGGAACAACGCCCTAGGGAGAAGCGTAGGTTGCCCGGAAAGTAGAAATGACCATAACTTTCACACTGGTAGCAATTATTCGTTTTATTCGATGGAAAAACTGTTCTATTTATCTTGTATTTTATGCTTCGGGCGTTGACTTCTAAGGCCCTAACTATTCGATCAGGTGGAGCAACGCCCTGGAGTGAAGCCTAGGTTGCCCGGTACGTAGAAATGACCATAACTTTCACACTGGCTGCTATTGTTCGTTTTATACGATGGAAAAACTGTTATATTTATATTGTATTTTATCCTTCTGGCGTTGACTTCTTAGGCCCTAACTATTCGATCTGGTGGAACAACGCCCTAGAGTGAAGCCTAGGTAGCCTGCAACGTAGAAATGACCATCACTTTCAAACGGGTTGCCATTATTCCTGTTATAGGATGGAAAGACTGTTGCATTTTTATGGTATTTTATACTTCTGGCGTTGACTTCTTAGGCCGTAGCTATTAGATGTGGTGGAGCATCGCCCTAGAGTGACGCCTAGGGTGCTCGGAACGTAGAAATGACCATTACTTTCACACTGTTTGCAATTATTCATTTTATACGATGGGAAAGCTGTTGTACTTATATTGTATTTTATTCATCTGCCGTTGAATTCTATGTCACTAGCTATTCGATCTGGTGGAGCTACGCCCTAGAATGAAACCTAGGTTACCCGGAACGTAGAAATGACCAGTACTTTCACACTGTTTGCAGTTATTCCTGTTATTCGATGGAAAAACTGTTGCATCTTTATTGTATTTTATGCTTCTGGCGTTGACTTGTAAGGCCGTAGCTATTAGATGTGGTGGAGCAACGCCGTAGAGTGACGCCCATGTTGCCCGGAACGTAGAAATGTCCATTACTTTCACAGTGGTTGCTATTATTCGTTTTATACGATGGAAAAACTGTTATATTTATATTGTATTTTATGCTTCTGGCGCTGACTTCTTAGGCCCTAACTATTCGATCTGGTGGAGCAACGCCGTAGAGTGAAGCCTAGGTTGCCCGGAACGAAGAAATGACCATCACTTTCAAACTGGTTGCGATTAATCCTTTTATACGATGGAAAAACTGTTATATTTATTGTGTATCTTATGCTTCTGGCGTTGACTTCTTAGGCCCTAACAATTCGATCTGGTGGAACAACGCCCTAGAGTGAAGCCTAGGTTGCCTGGAACGTACTAATGACCATCACTTTCACACGGGTTGCAATTACTCGTTTTATACGAATGAAAAACTGTTGTATTTATATTGTATTTTATGCTTCTGGCGTTGACTTCTTATGCCCTAACTATTCCATCTGGTGGAGCAACGCCATATGGTGAAGCCTAGGTTGCCCGGAACGTAGAAATGACCATAACTTTCACACCGGTAGCAATTATTCGTTGTATACGATGGAAAAGCTGTTCAATTTATTTTGTATTTTATGCTTCGGGCGTTGACTTCTAAGGCCCTAAATATTCAATCTGTTGAAGCAACGCACTAGGGTGAAGCCTAGGTTGCCCGGAAAGTAGAAATGACCATCACTTTCACACGGGTTGCAATTATTCCTGTTATAGGATGGAAAGACTGTTGTATTTTTAATGTATTTTATGCTTCAGGCGTTGACTTCTGAGGCCGTAGCTATTCGATGTGGTGGAAGAACGCCATAGAGTGAAGCCTAGGTTGCCCGGAACGTAAAAATGTCCATAAGTTTCATACTGGTTGCAATTATTTGTTTTATACGATGGAAAAACTGTTGTATTTATATTGTATTTTATGCTTTTGGCGTTGACTTCTAATGCACTAACTATTCAATCTGTTGGAGCAACGCCCTAGGGTGAAGCCTAGGTTGCCCGGAAAGTAGAAATGACGTTAACTTTCATACTGGTTGCAATTACTCGTTTTATACGATTGAAAAACTGTTATATTTATATTGTATTTTATGCATCTGGCGTTGCCTTCTTAGGCCCTAGCTGTTCGATCTGGTGGAGCAACGCCCTAGAGTGGAGCCTAGGTTACCCGGAACGTAGAAATGACCAGTACTTTCACACTGTTTGCAGTTATTCCTGTTATACGATGGAAAAACTGTTGCATTTTTATTGAATTTTATGCTTCTGGCGTTGACTTCTAAGGCCCTCAATATTCTATGTGGTGGATCAACGCCCTAGAGTGAAGCCTATGTTGCCCGGAACGTAGAAATGACCATCACTTTCAAACTGGTTGCAATTAATCCTTTTATACGATGGAAAATCTGTTGTATTTTTATTACATTTTATGCTTCCGGCGTTGACTTCTAAGGCCCTAACTATTCAATCTGTTGGAGTAACGCCCTAGGGTGAAGCCTAGGTTGTCCGGAACGTAGAAATGACGTTATCTTTCATACTGGTTGCAATTATTCGTTTTATACGATGGAAAAACTGTTGTATTTATATTGTATTTTATGCTTCTGGCGTTGACTTCTAAGGCCCTAACTATTCGATCTGGTGGAACAACGCCGTAGAGTGAAGCCTAGGTTGCCCGGAACGTAGAAATGCCCATAACTTTCGCACTGGTTGCTATTATTCGTTTTATGCGATGGAAAAGCTGTTGTATTTATACCGTATTTTATGCTTCTGGCGTTGACTTCTTATGCCCTAACTATTCCATCTGGTGGAACAACGCCCTAGGGTGAAGCCTAGGTTGCCCGGAACGTAGAAATGACCATCACTTTCAAACTGGTTGAAATTAATCCTTTTATACGATGGAAAAACTGTTATATTTATATTGTATTTTATGCTTCTGGAGTGGCCTTCTTAGGCCCTAACTGTGCGATCTGGTGGAACAACGCCCTAGAGTGAAGCCTAGGTTACACGGAACGTAGAAATGACCAGTACTTTCACACTGTTTTCAGTTACTCCTGTTATACGATGGAAAAGCTGTTGCATCTTTATTGTATTTTATGCTTCTGGCGTTGACTTCTAAGGCCCTAACTATTCGATCTGGTGGAGCAACGCCCTAGAGTGAAGCCCAGGTTGCCCGTAACGTAGAAATGACCATCACTTTCAAACTGGTTGCAATTAATCCTTTTATACGACGGAAAAACTGTTGTATTTATATTGTATTTTATGCTTCTGGCGTTGACTTCTAAGGCCCTAGTTATTCGATCTGGTGGAGCAACGCCCTAGAGTGATGCCTAGGTTGCCCGGAACGTAGAAATGACCATCACTTTCAAACTGGTTGCAATTAATCCTTTTATACGATGGAAAATCTGTTGTATTTTTATTGCATTTTATGCTTCCGGCGTTGACTTCTTAGGCCCTAACTATTCAATCTGTTGGAGTAACGCCCTAGGGTGAAGCCTAGGTTGTCCGGAACGTAGAAATGACGTTATCTTTCATACTGGTTGCAATTATTCGTTTTATACGATGGAAAAACTGTTGTATTTATATTGTATTTTATGCTTCTGGCGTTGACTTCTTAGGCCCTAACTATTCCATCTGGTGGAACAACGCCCTAGGGAGAAGCGTAGGTTGCCCGGAACGTAGGAATGACCATAACTTTCACACTGTTTGCTATTATTCGTTTTATACGATGGAAAAACTGTTATATTTATATTGTATTTTATGCTTCTGGCGCTGACTTCTTAGGCCCTAACTATTCGATCTGGTGGAACAACGCCGTAGAGTGAAGCCTAGGTTGCCCGGAACGTAGAAATGCGCATAACTTTCACACTGGTTGCTATTATTCGTTTTATGCGATGGAAAAGCTGTTGTATTTATACCGTATTTTATGCTTCTGGCGTTGACTTCTTATGCCCTAACTATTCCATCTGGTGGAACAACGCCCTAGGGTGAAGCCTAGGTTGCCCGGAACGTAGAAATGACCATCACTTTCAAACTGGTTGAAATTAATCCTTTTATACGATGGAAAAACTGTTATATTTATATTGTATTTTATGCTTCTGGAGTTGCCTTCTTAGGCCCCAACTGTTCGATCTGGTGGAACAACGCCCTAGAGTGAAGCCTAGGTTACACTGGACGTAGAAATGACCAGTACTTTCACACTGTTTTCAGTTACTCCTGTTATACGATGGAAAAGCTGTTGCATCTTTATTGTATTTTATGCTTCTGGCGTTGACTTCTAAGGCCCTAACTATTCGATCTGGTGGAGCAACGCCCTAGAGTGAAGCCTAGGTTACCCGGAACGTAGAAATGACCATCACTTTCAAACTGGTTGCAATTAATCATTTTATACGACGGAAAAACTGTTGTATTTTTATTGCATTTTATGCTTCCGGCGTAGACTTCTAAGGCCCTAACTATTCAATCTGTTGGAGCAACGCCCTAGGGTGAAGCCTAGGTTGCCCGGAAAGTAGAAATGACCACAATTTTCATACTGGTGCAATTACACGTTTTATATGATGGAAAAACTGTTGTATCTATTTTGTATTTTATGCTTCGGGCGTTGACTCCTAAGGCCCTAACTATTCGATCAGGTGGAGCAACGCCCTGGGGTGAAGCCTAGGTTGCCCGGTACGTAGAAATGACCATAACTTTCACACTGGCTGCTATTGTTCGTTCTATACGATGGAAAAACTGTTATATTTATATTGTATTTTATGCTTCTGGCGTTCACTTCTTAGGCCCTAACTATTCGATCTGGTGGAACAACGCCCTAGAGTGAAGCCTAGGTAGCCTGGAACGTAGAAATGACCATCACTTTCACACGGGTTGCCATTATTCCTGTTATAGGATGGGAAGACTGTTGTATTTTTATGGTATTTTATACTTCTGGCGTTGACTTCTTAGGCCGAAACTATTCGATCTGGTGGAACAACGCCCTAGGGAGAAGCGTAGGTTGCCCGGAAAGTAGAAATGACCATTACTTTCACACTGTTTGCAATTATTCCTTTTATACGATGGAAAAGCTGTTGTATTTATGTTGTATTTTATCCTTCTGGCGTTGACTTCTTAGGCCCTAACATTTCGATCTGGTGGAGCAACGCCCTACTGTGAGGCCTAGGTTGCCCGGAACGTGGATATGACCATAACCTTCACACAGGTTGCAATTACTCGTTTTATACGATGGAAAAACTGTTATATTTATTATGTATTTTATGCTTCGGGCGTTGACTTCTAAGGCCCTAACTATTCGATCAGGTGGAGCAACGCCCTGGAGTGAAGCCTAGGTTGCCCGGTACGTAGAAATGACCATAACTTTCACACTGGCTGCTATTGTTCGTTTTATACGGTGGAAAAACTGTTATATTTATATTGTATTTTATGCTTCTGGCGTTGACTTCTTAGGCCCTAACTATTCGATCTGGTGGAACAACGCCCTAGAGTGAAGCCTAGGAAGCCTGGAACGTAGAAAGGACCATCACTTTCACACGGGTTGCCATTATTCCTGTTATAGGATGGAAGGACTGTTGTATTTTTATGGTATTTTATACTTCTGGCGTTGACTTCTTAGGCCGTAACTATTCGATCTGGTGGAACAACGCCCTAGGGAGAAGCGTAGGTTGCCCGGAAAGTAGAAATGACCATTACTTTCACACTGTTTGCAATTATTCCTTTTATACGATGGAAAAGCTGTTGTATTTATGTTGTATTTTATCCTTCTGGCGTTGACTTCTTAGGCCCTAACATTTCGATCTGGTGGAGCAACGCCCTACTGTGAGGCCTAGGTTGCCCGGAACGTGGATATGACCATAACCTTCACACAGGTTGCAATTACTCGTTTTATACGATGGAAAAACTGTTATATTTATTATGTATTTTATGCTTCGGGCGTTGACTTCTAAGGCCCTAACTATTCGATCAGGTGGAGCAACGCCCTGGAGTGAAGCCTAGGTTGCCCGGTACGTAGAAATGACCATAACTTTCACACTGGCTGCTATTGTTCGTTTTATACGGTGGAAAAACTGTTATATTTATATTGTATTTTATGCTTCTGGCGTTGACTTCTTAGGCCCTAACTATTCGATCTGGTGGAACAACGCCCTAGAGTGAAGCCTAGGAAGCCTGGAACGTAGAAATGACCATCACTTTCACACGGGTTGCCATTATTCCTGTTATAGGATGGAAGGACTGTTGTATTTTTATGGTATTTTATACTTCTGACGTTGACTTCTTAGGCCGTAACTATTCGATCTGGTGGAACAACGCCGTAGAGTGAAGCCTAGGTTTGCCCGGACCGTAGAAATGACCATTACTTTCACACTGTTTGCAATTATTCCTTTTATACGATGGAAAAGCTGTTGTATTTATATCGTATTTTATGCTCCTGGCGTTGACTTCTACGGACCTAACTATTCGACCTGGTCGAACAACGCCCTAGAGTGAGGCCTAGGTAGCCCGGAACGTAGAAATGACCATCACTTCCATACTGGTTGCAATTATTCGTTTTATACGACGAAAAGCAGTGGTATTTATATCGTATTTTGTGTTTCTGGCGTAGACTTCTTAGGCCCTAACTATTCGCTCTGGTGGAGCAACGCCCTAGAGTGAAACCTAGTTTGCCCGGAACGTAGAACTGACCATTACTTTCACACTGGTTGCAATTGTTCCTGTTATACGATGGAAAAACTGTTGCATCTTTATTGTATTTTATGCTTCGGGCGTTGACTTCAAAGGCCCTAACTATTCGATCTGGTGGAGCAACGCCCTAGAGTGAAGCCTAGGTTGCCCGGAACGTAGAAATGACCAGAACTTTCACACTGTTTGCTATTATTCGTTTTATACGATGGAAAAACTGTTGTACTTATATTGTATTTTATTCTTATGGCGTTGAATTCTAAGTCCCTAGCTATGCGATCTGGTGGAGCAACGCCCTAGAGTGAAACCTAGGTTGCCCGGAACGTAGAAATTACCATACCTTTCACACTGGTTGCAATTATTCCTGTTATACGGTGGAAAAACTCTTGTACATTTATAGTATTTTATGCTTCGGGCGTTGACTTCTATGGCCCTACCTATTCGATTTGGTGAAGCAACACCCTACAGTGAAGCCTAGGTTGTCAGGAACGTAGAAATGAACATAACTTTCACACTGGTAGCAATTATTCGTTTTATACAATGGAAATACTGTTCTATTTATTTTGTATTTTTTGCTTCGGGCGTTGACTTCTAAGGCCCTAACTATTCGATCTGGTAGAGCAACGCCCTAGAGTGAAGCCTAGGTTGCCCGGAACGTAGAAATGACCAGAACTCTCACACTGGTTGCAATTTATCCTGTTATACGATGGAAAAACTGTTGTATTTATATTGCATTTAATGATTCTGGCGTTCACTTCCTAGGCCCTAACTATTCGATCTGGTAGAACAACGGCCTAGGGTGAAGCCTAGGTTGCCCGGAAAGTAGAAATGACCCTAACTTTTACACTGGTACCAATTATTCGTTTTATACAATGGAAAAACTGTTCTATTTATCTTGTATTTAGTGCTTCGGGCGTTGGCTTCTAAGGCCCTAACTGTTTGATCTGGTGGAGCAACGCCCTAGAGTGAAGCCTAGGTTGCCCGGAACGTAGAAATGACCATAACTTTCACACTGGCTGCTATTGTTCGTTTTATACGATGGAAAAACTGTTATATTTATATTGTATTTTATGCTTCTGGCGTTGACTTCTTAGGCCCTAACAATTCGATCTGGTGGAAGAACGCCCTAGAGTGAAGCCTAGGTAGCCTGGAACGTAGAAATGACCATCACTTTCACACGGGTTGCCATTATTCCTGTTATAGGATGGAAAGACTGTTGTATTTTTATGGTATTTTATACTTCAGGCGTCGACTTCTGAGGCTGTAGCTATTCGATGTGGTGGAAGAACGCCATAGAGTGAATCCTAGGTTGCCCGGAACGTAGAAATGACCATAAGCTTCATACTGGTTGCAATTATTCGTTTTATACGATGGAAAAACTGTTGTATTTATATTGCATTTTATGCTTCTGGCGTTCACTTCTTAGGCCCTAACTAATCGATCTGGTGGAACAACGACCTGGGGTGAAGCCTAGGTTGCCCGGAACGTAGAAATGACCATAACTTTCACACTGGTTGCTATTATTCGTTTTATACGATGGAAAAACTGTTATATTTATATTGTATTTTATGCTTCTGGCGTTGCCTTCTTATGCCCTAACTGTTCGATCTGGTGGAACAACGCCCTAGAGTGAAGCCTAGGTTACCCGGAACGTAGAAATGACCAGTACTTTCACACTGTTTGCAATTATTCCTGCTATACGATGGAAAAACTGTTGCATCTTTATTGAATTTTATGCTTCTGGCGTTGACTTCTAAGGCCCTAACTATTCTATCTGGTGGATCAACGCCCTAGAGTGTAGCCTATGTTGCTCGGAATGTAGAAATGACCATTACTTTCACACTGTTTGCAATTATTACTTTTATTCGATGGAAAAGCTGTTGTATTTATATCGTATTTTATGCTCCTGGCGTTGACTTCTAAGGACCTAACTATTCAATCTGTTGGAGCAACGCCCTAGGGTGAAGCCTAGGTTGTGCGGAACGTAGAAATGACGTTAACTTTCGTACTGGTTGCAATTACTTGTTTTATGCGATTGAAAAACTGTTGTATTTATATTGTATTTTATGCTTCTGGCGTTGACTTCTAAGGCACTAGTTATTCGATCTGCTGGAGCAACGCCCTGGAGTGAAGCCTAGGTTGCCCAGTACGTAGAAATGACCATAACTTTCACACTGGCTGCTATGTTCGTTTTATACGATGGAAAAACTGTTATATTTATATTGTATATTATGCTTCGGGCATCGACTTCTAAGGCCCTACCTATTCAATCTGTAGGAGCAACGCCCTAGGGTGAAGCCTAGGTTGTCCGGAACATAGAAATGACCATAACTTTCACACTGGTTGCAATTATTCGTTTTATACGATGGAAAAGCTGTTGTATTTATATCGTATTTAATGCTTCTGGCGTTGACTTCTTAGGCCCTAACTATTCCATCTGGTGGAACAACGCCCTAGGGAGAAGCGTAGGTTGCCCGGAAAGTAGAAATGACCATAACTTTCACACTGGTAGCAATTATTCGTTTTATACGATGGAAAAGCTGTTCTATTTATTTTGTATTTTATGCTTCGGGCGTTGACTTCTAAGGCCCTAACTATTCGATCTGGTGGGGCAACACCCTACAGTGAAGCCAAGGTTTCCCGGAACGTAGATATGACCATAACCTTCACACAGGTTGCAATTACTCGTTTTATACGATTGAAAAACTGTTATATTTATATTGTATTTTATGCATCTGGCGTTGCCTTCTTAGGCCCTAGCTGTTCGATCTGGTGGAGCAACGCCCTAGAGTGGAGCCTAGGTTACCCGGAACGTAGAAATGACCAGTACTTTCACACTGTTTGCAGTTATTCCTGTTATACGATGGAAAAACTGTTGCATTTTTATTGAATTTTATGCTTCTGGCGTTGACTTCTAAGGCCCTCAATATTCTATGTGGTGGATCAACGCCCTAGAGTGAAGCCTAGGTTGCCCGGAACGTAGAAATGATCATCACTTTCACACTGGTTGCAATTATTCCTGTTATACGATGGAAAAACTCTTGTATATTTATTGTATTTTATGCTCCGCGCGTTGACTTCTATGGCCCTACCTAATCGATCTGTTGGAGCAACACCCTACAGTTAAGCCTAGGTCGCCCGGAACGTAGAAATAAACATAACTTTCACACTGGCAGCAATTATTCGCTTTTTACAATGGAAAAACTGTTCTATTTATTTTGTATTTTATGCTTCGGCCGTGGACTTCTAAGGCCCTAACTACTCGATCTGGTGGAGCAACGCCCTAGAGTGAAGCATAGGTTGCCCGGAACGTAGAAATGACCTTTACTTTCACACTGGTTGCAATTATTCCTGTTATACGATGGCAAAGCTGTTGTATTTATATTGTATTTTATGCTTCTGTCGTTGACTTCTAAGGCCGTAGCAATTAGTTGTGGGGGAGCAACGCCCTAGAGTGACGCCTAGGTTGCCGGAACTTAGAAATGACCATTACTTTCACAATGTTTGCAATTATTCATTTTATACGATGGGAAAACTGTTGTACTTATATTGTATTTTATTCTTCTGCCGTTGAATTCTATGTCACTAGCTATTCGATCTGGTGGAGCTACGCCCTAGAATGAAACCTAGGTTACCCGGAACGTAGAAATGACCAGTACTTTCACACTGTTTGCAGTTATTCATGTTATTCGATGGAAAAACTGTTGCATCTTTATTGTATTTAATGCTTCTGGCGTTGACTTGTAAGGCCGTAGCTATTAGATGTGGTGCAGCAACGCCGTAGAGTGACGCCCATGTTGCCCGGAACGTAGAAATGTCCATTACTTTCACAGTGGTTGCTATTATTCGTTTTATACGATGGAAAAACTGTTATATTTATATTGTATTTTATGCTTCTGGCGCTGACTTCTTAGGCCCTAACTATTCGATCTGGTGGAGCAACGCCGTAGAGTGAAGCCTAGGTTGCCCGGAACGTAGAAATGACCATCACTTTCAAACTGGTCATATCTACGTTCCGGGCAACCTAGGCTTCACTGTAGGGCGTTGCTCCACCAGATCGAAGTGTTAGGGCCTAAGAAGTCAACGCCCGAAGTATAAAATACGATATAAATACAACAGCTTTTCCATCGTATTAAATGAATAATTGCAATCTGTATGAAAGTAGTGGTCATTTCTGCGTTCCGGGCAACCTAGGCTACACTGTAGGGCGGTGCTCCACCAGATCGAAGTGTTAGGGCCTAAGAAGTCATCGCCCGCAGCATAAAATACGATATAAATACAACAGCTTTTCCATCGTATTAAATGAATAATTGCAAACTGTGTGAAAGTAGTGGTCATTTCTCCGTTCCGAGCAACCTAGGCTTCACTCTATGGCGTTCTTCCACCACATCGAATAGCTACGGCATCAGAAGTCAACGCCTGAAGCATAAAATACAATATAAATATAACAGTTTTTCCATCGTATAAAACGAATACTAGCAACCAGTGTGATAGTTATGGTCATTACTACGTTCCGGGCAACCTAGGCTTCACTCTAGGGCGTTGCTCCACCAGATCAAACAGTCAGGGCCTTAGAAGCCAACGCCCGAAGCATTAAATACAAAATAAATAGAACAGTTTTTCCATTGTATAAAACGAATAATTGCTACCAGTGTAAAAGTTATGGCCATTTCTACGTTGCGGGTAACCTAGGCTTCACCTTAGGCTGTTGTTCCACCAGATCGAATAGTTAGGGCCTATGAAGTGAACGCCAGAAGCATAAAATACAACATAAATACAACAGATTTTCCATCATATAAAACGAATAATTGCAACCAGTACGAAAGTTATGGTCATTTCTACTTTCCGGGCAACCTAGGATACACCCTAGGGCGCTGCTCCAACAGGTTGAATAGTTAGCGCCTTAGAAGTCAACGCCGGAAGCATAAAATGCAAAATAAATAGAACAGTTTTTCCATCGTAAAGAACGAATAATTGCAACCAGTGTGAAAGTTATGGTTATTTCTACATTCCGAGCAACCTAGGCTTCACTCTAGGGCGTTGCTCCACCAGATCGAATGGTTAGGTCCTTAGAAGTCAACGCCAGAAGCATAAAATACGATATAAATACAACAGCTTTTGCATCGTATAAAAGGAATAATTGCAAACAGTGTGAAAGTAATTGTCATTTCTACGTTCCGGGCAACCTAGGCTTCACTCTAGGGCGTTGCTCCACCAGATCAAACAGTTAGGGCCTTAGAAGTCAGCGCCCGAAGCATAAAATGCAAAATAAATAGAACAGTTTTTCCATTGTACAAAACGAATAATTGCTACCAGTGTAAAAGTTATGGTCATTTCTACGTTCCGCTCAACCTAGGCTTCACCATAAGGCGTTGTTCCACTAGATCGAATAGCTAGGGCCTTAGAAGTCAACGCCAGAGGCATAAAATACAATATAAATACAACAGCCTTTCCATCGTAAAAAACGAATAATTGCAAACAGTGTGAAAGTAATTGTCATTTCTTCTTTCCGGGCAACCTAGGCTTCACTCTAGGGCGTTGCTCCACCAGATCAAACAGTTAGGGCCTTAGAAGTCAGCGCCCGAAGCATAAAATACAAAATAAATAGAACAGTTTTTCCATTGCATAAAACTAATAATTGCTACCAGTGTAAAAGTTATGGTCATTTCTACGTTCCGGGCAACCTAGGCTTCACCCTAGGGCGTTGTTCCACCAGATCGAATAGTTAGGGCCCAAGAAGTGAACGCCAGAAGCATAAAATACAACATAAATACAACAGATTTTCCATCATATAAAACGAATAATTGCAACCAGTATGAAAGTTATGGTCATTTCTACTTTCCGGGCAACCTAGGATACACCCTAGGGCGTTGCTCCAACAGGTTGAATAGTTAGCGCCTTAGAAGTGAACGCCGGAAGCATAAAATGCAAAATAAATAGAACAGTTTTTCCATCGTAAAGAACGAATAATTGCAACCAGTGTGAAAGTTATGGTTATTTCTACATTCCGAGCAACCTAGGCTTCACTCTAGGGCGTTGCTCCACCAGATCGAATGGTTAGGTCCTTAGAAGTCAACGCCAGAAGCATAAAATACGATATAAATACAACAGCTTTTGCATCGTATAAAAGGAATAATTGCAAACAGTGCGAAAGTAATGGTCATTTCTACGTTCCGGGCAACATAGGCTTCACCTAGGGCGTTGCTCCACCAGATTAAACAGTTAGGGCCTTAGAAGTCAACGCCCGAAGCATAAAATGCAAAATAAATAGAACAGTTTTTCCATTGTATAAAACGAATAATTGCTGCCAGTGTAAAAGTTATGGTCATTTCTACGTTCCGGGCAACCTAGGCGTCACCCTAGGGCGTTGTTCCACCAGATCGAATAGTTAGGGCCTAAGAAGTGAACGTCAGAAGCATAAAATACAATATAAATACAACAGCTTTTCCATCGTATAAAACGAATAACTGCAGCCAGTGTGAAAGTTATGGTCATTTCTACATTCCGAGCATCCTAGGATTCACTCTAGGGCGTTGCTCCAACAGATTGAATAGTTAGGTCCTTAGAAGTCAACGCCAGAAGCATAAAATACGTTATAAATACAACAGCTTTTGCATCGTATAAAAGGAATAATTGCAAACAGTGTGAAAGTAATTGTCATCTCTATATTCTGAGCAACCTAGGCTTCACACTAGGGCGTTGCGCCACCAGATCAAACAGATAGGTCCTTAGATGTCAACGCCAGAAGCATACAATACGATATAAATACAACAGCTTTTCCATGGTATAACAGGATTAATTGCAACCAGTTTGAAAGTGATGGTCATTTCGACGTTCCGGGCAACCTAGACTTCACTCTAGGGCGTTGTTCCACCAGATCGAATAGTTAGGTCCTTAGAAGTCAACGCCAGAAGCATAAAATACGTTATAAATACAACAGCTTTTGCATCGTATAAAAGGAATAATTGCAAACAGTGTGAAAGTAATTGACATTTCTATATTCTGAGCAACCTAGGCTTCACTCTAGGGCGTTGCTCCACCAGCTAAAACAGTTAGGGCCTTAGAAGTCAACGCCCGAAGCATAAAATACGAAATAAATAGGACAGTTTTTCCATTGTATAAAACGAATAATTGCTACCAGTATAAGAGTTATGGTCATGTCTACTTTCCGGGCAACCTAGGCTTCACCCTAGGGCATTGTTCCATCAGATCGAATAGTTAGGCCCTAAGAAGTGAACGCCAGAAGCATAAAATACAATATAAATACAACAGTTTTTCCATCGCAGAAAACGAATAATTGCAACCTGTGTGAAGGTTATGGTCATATCTACGTTCCGGGCAACCTAGGCTTCACTGTAGGGCGTTGCTCCACCAGATCGAAGTGTTAGGGCCTAAGAAGTCAACGCCCGAAGTATAAAATACGATATAAATACAACAGCTTTTCCATCGTATTAAATGAATAATTGCAATCTGTATGAAAGTAGTGGTCATTTCTGCGTTCCGGGCAACCTAGGCTACACTGTAGGGCGGTGCTCCACCAGATCGAAGTGTTAGGGCCTAAGAAGTCATCGCCCGCAGCATAAAATACGATATAAATACAACAGCTTTTCCATCGTATTAAATGAATAATTGCAAACTGTGTGAAAGTAGTGGTCATTTCTCCGTTCCGAGCAACCTAGGCTTCACTCTATGGCGTTCTTCCACCACATCGAATAGCTACGGCATCAGAAGTCAACGCCTGAAGCATAAAATACAATATAAATATAACAGTTTTTCCATCGTATAAAACGAATACTAGCAACCAGTGTGATAGTTATGGTCATTACTACGTTCCGGGCAACCTAGGCTTCACTCTAGGGCGTTGATCCACCAGATCAAACAGTCAGGGCCTTAGAAGCCAACGCCCGAAGCATTAAATACAAAATAAATAGAACAGTTTTTCCATTGTATAAAACGAATAATTGCTACCAGTGTAAAAGTTATGGCCATTTCTACGTTGCGGGTAACCTAGGCTTCACCTTAGGCTGTTGTTCCACCAGATCGAATAGTTAGGGCCTATGAAGTGAACGCCAGAAGCATAAAATACAACATAAATACAACAGATTTTCCATCATATAAAACGAATAATTGCAACCAGTACGAAAGTTATGGTCATTTCTACTTTCCGGGCAACCTAGGATACACCCTAGGGCGCTGCTCCAACAGGTTGAATAGTTAGCGCCTTAGGAGTCAACGCCGGAAGCATAAAATGCAAAATAAATAGAACAGTTTTTCCATCGTAAAGAACGAATAATTGCAACCAGTGTGAAAGTTATGGTTATTTCTACATTCCGAGCAACCTAGGCTTCACTCTAGGGCGTTGCTCCACCAGATCGAATGGTTAGGTCCTTAGAAGTCAACGCCAGAAGCATAAAATACGATATAAATACAACAGCTTTTGCATCGTATAAAAGGAATAATTGCAAACAGTGTGAAAGTAATTGTCATTTCTACGTTCCGGGCAACCTAGGCTTCACTCTAGGGCGTTGCTCCACCAGATCAAACAGTTAGGGCCTTAGAAGTCAGCGCCCGAAGCATAAAATGCAAAATAAATAGAACAGTTTTTCCATTGTACAAAACGAATAATTGCTACCAGTGTAAAAGTTATGGTCATTTCTACGTTCCGCTCAACCTAGGCTTCACCATAAGGCGTTGTTCCACTAGATCGAATAGCTAGGGCCTTAGAAGTCAACGCCAGAGGCATAAAATACAATATAAATACAACAGCCTTTCCATCGTAAAAAACGAATAATTGCAAACAGTGTGAAAGTAATTGTCATTTCTTCTTTCCGGGCAACCTAGGCTTCACTCTAGGGCGTTGCTCCACCAGATCAAACAGTTAGAGCCTTAGAAGTCAGCGCCCGAAGCATAAAATACAAAATAAATAGAACAGTTTTTCCATTGCATAAAACTAATAATTGCTACCAGTGTAAAAGTTATGGTCATTTCTACGTTCCGGGCAACCTAGGCTTCACCCTAGGGCGTTGTTCCACCAGATCGAATAGTTAGGGCCCAAGAAGTGAACGCCAGAAGCATAAAATACAATATAAATACAACAGTTTTTCCATCGTATAAAACGAATAATTGCAACCAGTGTGAAAGCTATGGTCATTTCTACGTTCCGAGCAACCTGGGCTTCACTCTAGGGCGTTGCTCCAACAGATTGAATAGTCAGGGCCTTAGAAGTCAACGCCCGAAGCATAAAATACAAAATAAATAGAATAGTTTTTCCATTGTATAAAACGAATAATTGCTGCCAGTGTAAAAGTTATGGTCATTTCTACGTTCCGGGCAACCTAGGCTTCACCCTAGGGCGTTGTTGCACCAGATCGAATAGTTAGGGCCTAAGAAGTGAACGTCAGAAGCATAAAATACAATATAAATGCAACAGCTTTTCCATTGTATAAAACGAATAACTGCAGCCAGTGTGAAAGTTATGGTCATTTCTACATTCCGAGCATCCTAGGATTCACTCTAGGGCGTTGCTCCAACAGATTGAATAGTTAGGTCCTTAGAAGTCAACGCCAGAAGCATAAAATACGTTATAAATACAACAGCTTTTGCATCGTATAAAAGGAATAATTGCAAACAGTGTGAAAGTAATTGTCATCTCTATATTCTGAGCAACCTAGGCTTCACACTAGGGCGTTGCGCCACCAGATCAAACAGATAGGTCCTTAGATGTCAACGCCAGAAGCATACAATACGATATAAATACAACAGCTTTTCCATGGTATAACAGGATTAATTGCAACCAGTTTGAAAGTGATGGTCATTTCGACGTTCCGGGCAACCTAGACTTCACTCTAGGGCGTTGTTCCACCAGATCGAATAGTTAGGTCCTTAGAAGTCAACGCCAGAAGCATAAAATACGTTATAAATACAACAGCTTTTGCATCGTATAAAAGGAATAATTGCAAACAGTGTGAAAGTAATTGACATTTCTATATTCTGAGCAACCTAGGCTTCACTCTAGGGCGTTACTCCACCAGATGAAACAGTTAGGGCCTTAGAAGTCAACGCCCGAAGCATAAAATACGAAATAAATAGGACAGTTTTTCCATTGTATAAAACGAATAATTGCTACCAGTATAAGAGTTATGGTCATGTCTACTTTCCGGGCAACCTAGGCTTCACCCTAGGGCATTGTTCCATCAGATCGAATAGTTAGGCCCTAAGAAGTGAACGCCAGAAGCATAAAATACAATATAAATACAACAGTTTTTCCATCGCAGAAAACGAATAATTGCAACCTGTGTGAAGGTTATGGTCATATCTACGTTCCGGGCAACCTAGGCTTCACTGTAGGGCGTTGCTCCACCAGATCGAAGTGTTAGGGCCTAAGAAGTCAACGCCCGAAGTATAAAATACGATATAAATACAACAGCTTTTCCATCGTATTAAATGAATAATTGCAATCTGTATGAAAGTAGTGGTCATTTCTGCGTTCCGGGCAACCTAGGCTACACTGTAGGGCGGTGCTCCACCAGATCGAAGTGTTAGGGCCTAAGAAGTCATCGCCCGCAGCATAAAATACGATATAAATACAACAGCTTTTCCATCGTATTAAATGAATAATTGCAAACTGTGTGAAAGTAGTGGTCATTTCTCCGTTCCGAGCAACCTAGGCTTCACTCTATGGCGTTCTTCCACCACATCGAATAGCTACGGCATCAGAAGTCAACGCCTGAAGCATAAAATACAATATAAATATAACAGTTTTTCCATCGTATAAAACGAATACTAGCAACCAGTGTGATAGTTATGGTCATTACTACGTTCCGGGCAACCTAGGCTTCACTCTAGGGCGTTGCTCCACCAGATCAAACAGTCAGGGCCTTAGAAGCCAACGCCCGAAGCATTAAATACAAAATAAATAGAACAGTTTTTCCATTGTATAAAACGAATAATTGCTACCAGTGTAAAAGTTATGGCCATTTCTACGTTGCGGGTAACCTAGGCTTCACCTTAGGCTGTTGTTCCACCAGATCGAATAGTTAGGGCCTATGAAGTGAACGCCAGAAGCATAAAATACAACATAAATACAACAGATTTTCCATCATATAAAACGAATAATTGCAACCAGTACGAAAGTTATGGTCATTTCTACTTTCCGGGCAACCTAGGATACACCCTAGGGCGCTGCTCCAACAGGTTGAATAGTTAGCGCCTTAGAAGTCAACGCCGGAAGCATAAAATGCAAAATAAATAGAACAGTTTTTCCATCGTAAAGAACGAATAATTGCAACCAGTGTGAAAGTTATGGTTATTTCTACATTCCGAGCAACCTAGGCTTCACTCTAGGGCGTTGCTCCACCAGATCGAATGGTTAGGTCCTTAGAAGTCAACGCCAGAAGCATAAAATACGATATAAATACAACAGCTTTTGCATCGTATAAAAGGAATAATTGCAAACAGTGTGAAAGTAATTGTCATTTCTACGTTCCGGGCAACCTAGGCTTCACTCTAGGGCGTTGCTCCACCAGATCAAACAGTTAGGGCCTTAGAAGTCAGCGCCCGAAGCATAAAATGCAAAATAAATAGAACAGTTTTTCCATTGTACAAAACGAATAATTGCTACCAGTGTAAAAGTTATGGTCATTTCTACGTTCCGCTCAACCTAGGCTTCACCATAAGGCGTTGTTCCACTAGATCGAATAGCTAGGGCCTTAGAAGTCAACGCCAGAGGCATAAAATACAATATAAATACAACAGCCTTTCCATCGTAAAAAACGAATAATTGCAAACAGTGTGAAAGTAATTGTCATTTCTTCTTTCCGGGCAACCTAGGCTTCACTCTAGGGCGTTGCTCCACCAGATCAAACAGTTAGGGCCTTAGAAGTCAGCGCCCGAAGCATAAAATACAAAATAAATAGAACAGTTTTTCCATTGCATAAAACTAATAATTGCTACCAGTGTAAAAGTTATGGTCATTTCTACGTTCCGGGCAACCTAGGCTTCACCCTAGGGCGTTGTTCCACCAGATCGAATAGTTAGGGCCCAAGAAGTGAACGCCAGAAGCATAAAATACAACATAAATACAACAGATTTTCCATCATATAAAACGAATAATTGCAACCAGTATGAAAGTTATGGTCATTTCTACTTTCCGGGCAACCTAGGATACACCCTAGGGCGTTGCTCCAACAGGTTGAATAGTTAGCGCCTTAGAAGTGAACGCCGGAAGCATAAAATGCAAAATAAATAGAACAGTTTTTCCATCGTAAAGAACGAATAATTGCAACCAGTGTGAAAGTTATGGTTATTTCTACATTCCGAGCAACCTAGGCTTCACTCTAGGGCGTTGCTCCACCAGATCGAATGGTTAGGTCCTTAGAAGTCAACGCCAGAAGCATAAAATACGATATAAATACAACAGCTTTTGCATCGTATAAAAGGAATAATTGCAAACAGTGCGAAAGTAATGGTCATTTCTACGTTCCGGGCAACATAGGCTTCACCTAGGGCGTTGCTCCACCAGATTAAACAGTTAGGGCCTTAGAAGTCAACGCCCGAAGCATAAAATGCAAAATAAATAGAACAGTTTTTCCATTGTATAAAACGAATAATTGCTGCCAGTGTAAAAGTTATGGTCATTTCTACGTTCCGGGCAACCTAGGCTACACTGTAGGGCGGTGCTCCACCAGATCGAAGTGTTAGGGCCTAAGAAGTCATCGCCCGCAGCATAAAATACGATATAAATACAACAGCTTTTCCATGGTATAACAGGATTAATTGCAACCAGTTTGAAAGTGATGGTCATTTCGACGTTCCGGGCAACCTAGACTTCACTCTAGGGCGTTGTTCCACCAGATCGAATAGTTAGGTCCTTAGAAGTCAACGCCAGAAGCATAAAATACGTTATAAATACAACAGCTTTTGCATCGTATAAAAGGAATAATTGCAAACAGTGTGAAAGTAATTGACATTTCTATATTCTGAGCAACCTAGGCTTCACTCTAGGGCGTTGCTCCACCAGATGAAACAGTTAGGGCCTTAGAAGTCAACGCCCGAAGCATAAAATACGAAATAAATAGGACAGTTTTTCCATTGTATAAAACGAATAATTGCTACCAGTATAAGAGTTATGGTCATGTCTACTTTCCGGGCAACCTAGGCTTCACCCTAGGGCATTGTTCCATCAGATCGAATAGTTAGGCCCTAAGAAGTGAACGCCAGAAGCATAAAATACAATATAAATACAACAGTTTTTCCATCGCAGAAAACGAATAATTGCAACCTGTGTGAAGGTTATGGTCATATCTACGTTCCGGGCAACCTAGGCTTCACTGTAGGGCGTTGCTCCACCAGATCGAAGTGTTAGGGCCTAAGAAGTCAACGCCCGAAGTATAAAATAAGATATAAATACAACAGCTTTTCCATCGTATTAAATGAATAATTGCAATCTGTATGAAAGTAGTGGTCATTTCTGCGTTCCGGGCAACCTAGGCTACACTGTAGGGCGGTGCTCCACCAGATCGAAGTGTTAGGGCCTAAGAAGTCATCGCCCGCAGCATAAAATACGATATAAATACAACAGCTTTTCCATCGTATTAAATGAATAATTGCAAACTGTGTGAAAGTAGTGGTCATTTCTCCGTTCCGAGCAACCTAGGCTTCACTCTATGGCGTTCTTCCACCACATCGAATAGCTACGGCATCAGAAGTCAACGCCTGAAGCATAAAATACAATATAAATATAACAGTTTTTCCATCGTATAAAACGAATACTAGCAACCAGTGTGATAGCTATGGTCATTACTACGTTCCGGGCAACCTAGGCTTCACTCTATGGCGTTGCTCCACCAGATCAAACAGTCAGGGCCTTAGAAGCCAACGCCCGAAGCATTAAATACAAAATAAATAGAACAGTTTTTCCATTGTATAAAACGAATAATTGCTACCAGTGTAAAAGTTATGGCCATTTCTACGTTGCGGGTAACCTAGGCTTCACCTTAGGCTGTTGTTCCACCAGATCGAATAGTTAGGGCCTATGAAGTGAACGCCAGAAGCATAAAATACAACATAAATACAACAGATTTTTCATCATATAAAACGAATAATTGCAACCAGTACGAAAGTTATGGTCATTTCTACTTTCCGGGCAACCTAGGATACACCCTAGGGCGCTGCTCCAACAGGTTGAATAGTTAGCGCCTTAGAAGTCAACGCCGGAAGCATAAAATGCAAAATAAATAGAACAGTTTTTCCATCGTAAAGAACGAATAATTGCAACCAGTGTGAAAGTTATGGTTATTTCTACATTCCGAGCAACCTAGGCTTCACTCTAGGGCGTTGCTCCACCAGATCGAATGGTTAGGTCCTTAGAAGTCAACGCCAGAACCATAAAATACGATATAAATACAACAGCTTTTGCATCGTATAAAAGGAATAATTGCAAACAGTGTGAAAGTAATTGTCATTTCTACGTTCCGGGCAACCTAGGCTTCACTCTAGGGCGTTGCTCCACCAGATCAAACAGTTAGGGCCTTAGAAGTCAGCGCCCGAAGCATAAAATGCAAAATAAATAGAACAGTTTTTCCATTGTACAAAACGAATAATTGCTACCAGTGTAAAAGTTATGGTCATTTCTACGTTCCGCTCAACCTAGGCTTCACCATAAGGCGTTGTTCCACTAGATCGAATAGCTAGGGCCTTAGAAGTCAACGCTAGAGGCATAAAATACAATATAAATACAACAGCCTTTCCATCGTAAAAAACGAATAATTGCAAACAGTGTGAAAGTAATTGTCATTTCTTCTTTCCGGGCAACCTAGGCTTCACTCTAGGGCGTTGCTCCACCAGATCAAACAGTTAGGGCCTTAGAAGTCAGCGCCCGAAGCATAAAATACAAAATAAATAGAACAGTTTTTCCATTGCATAAAACTAATAATTGCTACCAGTGTAAAAGTTATGGTCATTTCTACGTTCCGGGCAACCTAGGCTTCACCCTAGGGCGTTGTTCCACCAGATCGAATAGTTAGGGCCCAAGAAGTGAACGCCAGAAGCATAAAATACAACATAAATACAACAGATTTTCCATCATATAAAACGAATAATTGCAACCAGTATGAAAGTTATGGTCATTTCTACTTTCCGGGCAACCTAGGATACACCCTAGGACGTTGCTCCAACAGGTTGAATAGTTAGCGCCTTAGAAGTGAACGCCGGAAGCATAAAACGCAAAATAAATAGAACAGTTTTTCCATCGTAAAGAACGAATAATTGCAACCAGTGTGAAAGTTATGGTTATTTCTACATTCCGAGCAACCTAGGCTTCACTCTAGGGCGTTGCTCCACCAGATCGAATGGTTAGGTCCTTAGAAGTCAACGCCAGAACCATAAAATACGATATAAATACAACAGCTTTTGCATCGTATAAAAGGAATAATTGCAAACAGTGTGAAAGTAATTGTCATTTCTACGTTCCGGGCAACCTAGGCTTCACTCTAGGGCGTTGCTCCACCAGATCAAACAGTTAGGGCCTTAGAAGTCAGCGCCCGAAGCATAAAATGCAAAATAAATAGAACAATTTTTCCATTGTATAAAACGAATAATTGCTACCAGTGTAAAAGTTATGGTAATTTCTACGTTCCGCTCAACCTAGGCTTCACCCTAGGGCGTTGTTCCACTAGATCGAATAGCTAGGGCCTTAGAAGTCAACGCCAGAGGCATAAAATACAATAAAAATACAACAGCTTTTCCATCGTAAAAAACGAATAATTGCAAACAGTGTGAAAGTAATTGTCATTTCTTCGTTCCGGGCAACCTAGGCTTCACTCTAGGGCGTTGCTCCACCAGATCAAACAGTTAGGGCCTTAGAAGTCAGCGCCCGAAGCATAAAATACAAAATAAATAGAACAGTTTTTCATTGCATAAAACTAATAATTGCTACCAGTGTAAAAGTTATGGTCATTTCTACGTTCCGGGCGACCTAGGCTTCACCCTAGGGCGTTGTTCCACCAGATCGAATAGTTAGGGCCCAAGAAGTGAACGCCAGAAGCATAAAATACAATATAAATACAACAGTTTTTCCATCGTATAAAACGAATAATTGCAACCAGTGTGAAAGCTATGGTCATTTCTACGTTCCGAGCAACATGGGCTTCACTCTAGGGCGTTGCTCCAACAGATTGAATAGACAGGGCCTTAGAAGTCAACGCCCGAAGCATAAAATACAAAATAAATAGAACAGTTTTTCCATTGTATAAAACGAATAATTGCTACCAGTGTAAAAGTTATGGTCATTTCTACGTTCCGGGCAACCTAGGCTTCACCCTAGGGCGTTGTTCCACCAGATCGAATAGTTAGGGCCCAAGAAGTGAACGCCAGAAGCATAAAGTACAATATAAATACAACAGTTTTTCCATCGTATAAAACGAATAATTGCAACCAGTGAGAAAGTTATGGTCATTTCTACGTTCCGGGCAACCTAGGCTTCACTCTACGGCGCTGTTCCATCAGGTCGAATAGTTAGGGCCTAAGAAGTCAACACCAGAAGAATAAAATGCAAAATGAATACTACAGCCTTTACATCGTATAAAACGAATAATTGCAACCTGTGTGAAGGTTATGGTCATATCTACGTTCCGGGCAACCTAGGCTTCACTGTAGGGCGTTGCTCCACCAGATCGAAGTGTTAGGGCCTAAGAAGTCAACGCCCGAATCATAAAATACAATAGAAATACAACAGTTTTTCCGTCGTATAAAACGAATAATTGCAACCATTATGAAACTTATGGTCATTTCTACGTTCCGGGCAACCTAGGCTTCACCCTAGGGCGTTGTTCCACCAGATCGAATAGTTAGGGCCTAAGAAGTCAACGCCCGAAGCATAAAATGCAATAAAAATACAACAGTTTTTCCATCGTATAACAGGATTAATTGCAACCAGTTTGAAAGTGATGGTCATTTCTACGTTCCGGGCAACCAGGCTTCACTCTAGGGCGTTGCTCCACTAGATCGAATAGCTAGGGCCATAGAAGTCAACGCCAGAAGCATAAAATACGATATAAATACAACAGCTTTTCCATCGTATAAGAGGAATAATTGCAAACAGTGCGAAAGTAATGGTCATTTCTACGCTCCGGGCAACATAGGCTTCACCTAGGGCGTTGCTCCACCAGATTAAACAGTTAGGGCCTTAGAAGTCAACGCCCGAAGCACGAAATGCAAAATAAATAGAACAGTTTTTCCATTGTATAAAACGAATAATTGCTGCCAGTGTAAAAGTTATGGTCATTTCTACGTTCCGGGCAACCTAGGCTTCACCCTAGGGCGTTGTTCCACCAGATCGAATAGTTAGGGCCTAAGAAGTGAACGTCAGAAGCATAAAATACAATATAAATACAACAGCTTTTCCATTGTATAAAACGAATAACTGCAGCCAGTGTGAAAGTTATGGTCATTTCTACATTCCGAGCATCCTAGGATTCACTCTAGGGCGTTGCTCCAACAGATTGAATAGTTAGGTCCTTAGAAGTCAACGCCAGAAGCATAAAATACGTTATAAATACAACAGCTTTTGCATCGTATAAAAGGAATAATTGCAAACAGTGTGAAAGTAATTGTCATTTCTACGTTCCGGGCAACCTAGGCTTCACTCTAGGGCGTTGCTCCACCAGATCAAACAGTTAGGGCCTTAGAAGTCAGCGCCCGAAGCATAAAATGCAAAATAAATAGAACAATTTTTCCATTGTATAAAACGAATAATTGCTACCAGTGTAAAAGTTATGGTCATTTCTACGTTCCGCTCAACCTAGGCTTCACCCTAGGGCGTTGTTCCACTAGATCGAATAGCTAGGGCCTTAGAAGTCAACGCCAGAGGCATAAAATACAATAAAAATACAACAGCTTTTCCATCGTAAAAAACGAATAATTGCAAACAGTGTGAAAGTAATTGTCATTTCTTCGTTCCGGGCAACCTAGGCTTCACTCTAGGGCGTTGCTCCACCAGATCAAACAGTTAGGGCCTTAGAAGTCAGCGCCCGAAGCATAAAATACAAAATAAATAGAACAGTTTTTCATTGCATAAAACTAATAATTGCTACCAGTGTAAAAGTTATGGTCATTTCTACGTTCCGGGCGACCTAGGCTTCACCCTAGGGCGTTGTTCCACCAGATCGAATAGTTAGGGCCCAAGAAGTGAACGCCAGAAGCATAAAATACAATATAAATACAACAGTTTTTCCATCGTATAAAACGAATAATTGCAACCAGTGTGAAAGCTATGGTCATTTCTACGTTCCGAGCAACCTGGGCTTCACTCTAGGGCGTTGCTCCAACAGATTGAATAGTCAGGGCCTTAGAAGTCAACACCAGAAGAATAAAATGCAAAATGAATACTACAGCCTTTACATCGTATAAAACGAATAATTGCAACCTGTGTGAAGGTTATGGTCATATCTACGTTCCGGGCAACCTAGGCTTCACTGTAGGGCGTTGCTCCACCAGATCGAAGTGTTAGGGCCTAAGAAGTCAACGCCCGAATCATAAAATACAATAGAAATACAACAGTTTTTCCGTCGTATAAAACGAATAATTGCAACCATTATGAAACTTATGGTCATTTCTACGTTCCGGGCAACCTAGGCTTCACCCTAGGGCGTTGTTCCACCAGATCGAATAGTTAGGGCCTAAGAAGTCAACGCCCGAAGCATAAAATGCAATAAAAATACAACAGTTTTTCCATCGTATAACAGGATTAATTGCAACCAGTTTGAAAGTGATGGTCATTTCTACGTTCCGGGCAACCAGGCTTCACTCTAGGGCGTTGCTCCACTAGATCGAATAGCTAGGGCCATAGAAGTCAACGCCAGAAGCATAAAATACGATATAAATACAACAGCTTTTCCATCGTATAAGAGGAATAATTGCAAACAGTGCGAAAGTAATGGTCATTTCTACGTTCCGGGCAACATAGGCTTCACCTAGGGCGTTGCTCCACCAGATTAAACAGTTAGGGCCTTAGAAGTCAACGCCCGAAGCATGAAATGCAAAATAAATAGAACAGTTTTTCCATTGTATAAAACGAATAATTGCTGCCAGTGTAAAAGTTATGGTCATTTCTACGTTCCGGGCAACCTAGGCTTCACCCTAGGGCGTTGTTGCACCAGATCGAATAGGTAGGGCCTAAGAAGTGAACGTCAGAAGCATAAAATACAATATAAATGCAACAGCTTTTCCATTGTATAAAACGAATAACTGCAGCCAGTGTGAAAGTTATGGTCATTTCTACATTCCGAGCATCCTAGGATTCACTCTAGGGCGTTGCTCCAACAGATTGAATAGTTAGGTCCTTAGAAGTCAACGCCAGAAGCATAAAATACGTTATAAATACAACAGCTTTTGCATCGTATAAAAGGAATAATTGCAAACAGTGTGAAAGTAATTGTCATCTCTATATTCTGAGCAACCTAGGCTTCACACTAGGGCGTTGCGCCACCAGATCAAACAGATAGGTCCTTAGATGTCAACGCCAGAAGCATACAATACGATATAAATACAACAGCTTTTCCATGGTATAACAGGATTAATTGCAACCAGTTTGAAAGTGATGGTCATTTCGACGTTCCGGGCAACCTAGACTTCACTCTAGGGCGTTGTTCCACCAGATCGAATAGTTAGGTCCTTAGAAGTCAACGCCAGAAGCATAAAATACGTTATAAATACAACAGCTTTTGCATCGTATAAAAGGAATAATTGCAAACAGTGTGAAAGTAATTGACATTTCTATATTCTGAGCAACCTAGGCTTCACTCTAGGGCGTTACTCCACCAGATGAAACAGTTAGGGCCTTAGAAGTCAACGCCCGAAGCATAAAATACGAAATAAATAGGACAGTTTTTCCATTGTATAAAACGAATAATTGCTACCAGTATAAGAGTTATGGTCATGTCTACTTTCCGGGCAACCTAGGCTTCACCCTAGGGCATTGTTCCATCAGATCGAATAGTTAGGCCCTAAGAAGTGAACGCCAGAAGCATAAAATACAATATAAATACAACAGTTTTTCCATCGCAGAAAACGAATAATTGCAACCTGTGTGAAGGTTATGGTCATATCTACGTTCCGGGCAACCTAGGCTTCACTGTAGGGCGTTGCTCCACCAGATCGAAGTGTTAGGGCCTAAGAAGTCAACGCCCGAAGTATAAAATAAGATATAAATACAACAGCTTTTCCATCGTATTAAATGAATAATTGCAATCTGTATGAAAGTAGTGGTCATTTCTGCGTTCCGGGCAACCTAGGCTACACTGTAGGGCGGTGCTCCACCAGATCGAAGTGTTAGGGCCTAAGAAGTCATCGCCCGCAGCATAAAATACGATATAAATACAACAGCTTTTCCATCGTATTAAATGAATAATTGCAAACTGTGTGAAAGTAGTGGTCATTTCTCCGTTCCGAGCAACCTAGGCTTCACTCTATGGCGTTCTTCCACCACATCGAATAGCTACGGCATCAGAAGTCAACGCCTGAAGCATAAAATACAATATAAATATAACAGTTTTTCCATCGTATAAAACGAATACTAGCAACCAGTGTGATAGTTATGGTCATTACTACGTTCCGGGCAACCTAGGCTTCACTCTATGGCGTTGCTCCACCAGATCAAACAGTCAGGGCCTTAGAAGCCAACGCCCGAAGCATTAAATACAAAATAAATAGAACAGTTTTTCCATTGTATAAAACGAATAATTGCTACCAGTGTAAAAGTTATGGCCATTTCTACGTTGCGGGTAACCTAGGCTTCACCTTAGGCTGTTGTTCCACCAGATCGAATAGTTAGGGCCTATGAAGTGAACGCCAGAAGCATAAAATACAACATAAATACAACAGATTTTTCATCATATAAAACGAATAATTGCAACCAGTACGAAAGTTATGGTCATTTCTACTTTCCGGGCAACCTAGGATACACCCTAGGGCGCTGCTCCAACAGGTTGAATAGTTAGCGCCTTAGAAGTCAACGCCGGAAGCATAAAATGCAAAATAAATAGAACAGTTTTTCCATCGTAAAGAACGAATAATTGCAACCAGTGTGAAAGTTATGGTTATTTCTACATTCCGAGCAACCTAGGCTTCACTCTAGGGCGTTGCTCCACCAGATCGAATGGTTAGGTCCTTAGAAGTCAACGCCAGAAGCATAAAATACGATATAAATACAACAGCTTTTGCATCGTATAAAAGGAATAATTGCAAACAGTGTGAAAGTAATTGTCATTTCTACGTTCCGGGCAACCTAGGCTTCACTCTAGGGCGTTGCTCCACCAGATCAAACAGTTAGGGCCTTAGAAGTCAGCGCCCGAAGCATAAAATGCAAAATAAATAGAACAGTTTTTCCATTGTACAAAACGAATAATTGCTACCAGTGTAAAAGTTATGGTCATTTCTACGTTCCGCTCAACCTAGGCTTCACCATAAGGCGTTGTTCCACTAGATCGAATAGCTAGGGCCTTAGAAGTCAACGCCAGAGGCATAAAATACAATATAAATACAACAGCCTTTCCATCGTAAAAAACGAATAATTGCAAACAGTGTGAAAGTAATTGTCATTTCTTCTTTCCGGGCAACCTAGGCTTCACTCTAGGGCGTTGCTCCACCAGATCAAACAGTTAGGGCCTTAGAAGTCAGCGCCCGAAGCATAAAATACAAAATAAATAGAACAGTTTTTCCATTGCATAAAACTAATAATTGCTACCAGTGTAAAAGTTATGGTCATTTCTACGTTCCGGGCAACCTAGGCTTCACCCTAGGGCGTTGTTCCACCAGATCGAATAGTTAGGGCCCAAGAAGTGAACGCCAGAAGCATAAAATACAACATAAATACAACAGATTTTCCATCATATAAAACGAATAATTGCAACCAGTATGAAAGTTATGGTCATTTCTACTTTCCGGGCAACCTAGGATACACCCTAGGACGTTGCTCCAACAGGTTGAATAGTTAGCGCCTTAGAAGTGAACGCCGGAAGCATAAAACGCAAAATAAATAGAACAGTTTTTCCATCGTAAAGAACGAATAATTGCAACCAGTGTGAAAGTTATGGTTATTTCTACATTCCGAGCAACCTAGGCTTCACTCTAGGGCGTTGCTCCACCAGATCGAATGGTTAGGGCCTTAGAAGTCAACGCCAGAACCATAAAATACGATATAAATACAACAGCTTTTGCATCGTATAAAAGGAATAATTGCAAACAGTGTGAAAGTAATTGTCATTTCTACGTTCCGGGCAACCTAGGCTTCACTCTAGGGCGTTGCTCCACCAGATCAAACAGTTAGGGCCTTAGAAGTCAGCGCCCGAAGCATAAAATGCAAAATAAATAGAACAATTTTTCCATTGTATAAAACGAATAATTGCTACCAGTGTAAAAGTTATGGTCATTTCTACGTTCCGGGCGACCTAGGCTTCACCCTAGGGCGTTGTTCCACCAGATCGAATAGTTAGGGCCCAAGAAGTGAACGCCAGAAGCATAAAATACAATATAAATACAACAGTTTTTCCATCGTATAAAACGAATAATTGCAACCAGTGTGAAAGCTATGGTCATTTCTACGTTCCGAGCAACCTGGGCTTCACTCTAGGGCGTTGCTCCAACAGATTGAATAGTCAGGGCCTTAGAAGTCAACGCCCGAAGCATAAAATACAAAATAAATAGAACAGTTTTTCCATTGTATAAAACGAATAATTGCTACCAGTGTAAAAGTTATGGTCATTTCTACGTTCCGGGCAACCTAGGCTTCACCCTAGGGCGTTGTTCCACCAGATCGAATAGTTAGGGCCCAAGAAGTGAACGCCAGAAGCATAAAGTACAATATAAATACAACAGTTTTTCCATCGTATAAAACGAATAATTGCAACCAGTGAGAAAGTTATGGTCATTTCTACGTTCCGGGCAACCTAGGCTTCACTCTACGGCGCTGTTCCATCAGGTCGAATATTTAGGGCCTAAGAAGTCAACACCAGAAGAATAAAATGCAAAATGAATACTACAGCCTTTACATCGTATAAAACGAATAATTGCAACCTGTGTGAAGGTTATGGTCATATCTACGTTCCGGGCAACCTAGGCTTCACTGTAGGGCGTTGCTCCACCAGATCGAAGTGTTAGGGCCTAAGAAGTCAACGCCCGAATCATAAAATACAATAGAAATACAACAGTTTTTCCGTCGTATAAAACGAATAATTGCAACCATTATGAAACTTATGGTCATTTCTACGTTCCGGGCAACCTAGGCTTCACCCTAGGGCGTTGTTCCACCAGATCGAATAGTTAGGGCCTAAGAAGTCAACGCCCGAAGCATAAAATGCAATAAAAATACAACAGTTTTTCCATCGTATAACAGGATTAATTGCAACCAGTTTGAAAGTGATGGTCATTTCTACGTTCCGGGCAACCAGGCTTCACTCTAGGGCGTTGCTCCACTAGATCGAATAGCTAGGGCCATAGAAGTCAACGCCAGAAGCATAAAATACGATATAAATACAACAGCTTTTCCATCGTATAAGAGGAATAATTGCAAACAGTGCGAAAGTAATGGTCATTTCTACGCTCCGGGCAACATAGGCTTCACCTAGGGCGTTGCTCCACCAGATTAAACAGTTAGGGCCTTAGAAGTCAACGCCCGAAGCATGAAATGCAAAATAAATAGAACAGTTTTTCCATTGTATAAAACGAATAATTGCTGCCAGTGTAAAAGTTATGGTCATTTCTACGTTCCGGGCAACCTAGGCTTCACCCTAGGGCGTTGTTCCACCAGATCGAATAGTTAGGGCCTAAGAAGTGAACGTCAGAAGCATAAAATACAATATAAATACAACAGCTTTTCCATTGTATAAAACGAATAACTGCAGCCAGTGTGAAAGTTATGGTCATTTCTACATTCCGAGCATCCTAGGATTCACTCTAGGGCGTTGCTCCAACAGATTGAATAGTTAGGTCCTTAGAAGTCAACGCCAGAAGCATAAAATACGTTATAAATACAACAGCTTTTGCATCGTATAAAAGGAATAATTGCAAACAGTGTGAAAGTAATTGTCATCTCTATATTCTGAGCAACCTAGGCTTCACACTAGGGCGTTGCGCCACCAGATCAAACAGATAGGTCCTTAGATGTCAACGCCAGAAGCATACAATACGATATAAACACAACAGCTTTTCCATGGTATAACAGGATTAATTGCAACCAGTTTGAAAGTGATGGTCATTTCGACGTTCCGGGCAACCTAGACTTCACTCTAGGGCGTTGTTCCACCAGATCGAATAGTTAGGTCCTTAGAAGTCAACGCCAGAAGCATAAAATACGTTATAAATACAACAGCTTTTGCATCGTATAAAAGGAATAATTGCAAACAGTGTGAAAGTAATTGACATTTCTATATTCTGAGCAACCTAGGCTTCACTCTAGGGCGTTGCTCCACCAGATGAAACAGTTAGGGCCTTAGAAGTCAACGCCCGAAGCATAAAATACGAAATAAATGGGACAGTTTTTCCATTGTATAAAACGAATAATTGCTACCAGTGTAAAAGTTATGGTCATTTCTACGTTCCGGGCATCCTAGGCTTCACTCTAGGGCGGTGCTCCACCATATCGAATAGCAACGGCCTTAGAAGCCTACGCCTGAAGCATAAAAGACAATAAAAATACAACGGCCTTTTCATCGTATAACAGGAATAATTGCAACAAGCGTGAAAGTAATGATCATTTCGGCGTTTCGGGCATCCTAGACTTAACTCTGAGGCATTGCTCCACCAGATCGAATACTTAGGGCCTAAGAAGTGAACGCCAGAAGCATTAAACACAATATAAATACAACAGTTTTTCCATCGTATAAAACGAATAATTGCAACCAGTGTGGAAGTTATGGTCATTTCTACATTCCGAGCAACCTAGGCTTCACTCTAGGGCGTTGCTCCAACAGATTGAATAGTTAGGGCCTTAGAAGTCAACGCCCGAAGCATAAAATGCAATAAAAATACAACAGTTTTTCCATCGTATAACAGGATTAATTGCAACCAGTTTGAAAGTGATGGTCATTTCTACGTTCCGGGCAACCTAGGCTTCACTCTAGGGCGTTGCTCCACTAGATCGAATAGCTAGGGCCATAGAAGTCAACGCCAGAAGCATAAAATACGATATAAATACAACAGCTTTTCCATCGTATAAAAGGAATAATTGCAAACAGTGCGAAAGTACTGGTCATTTCTACGTTCCGGGCAACATAGGCTTCACCCTAGGGCGTTGCTCCACCATATTAAACAGTTAGGGCCTTAGAAGTCAACGCCCGAAGCATAAAATGCAAAATAAATAGAACAGTTTTTCCATTGTATAAAACGAATAATTGCTACCAGTGTAAAAGTTATGGTCATTTCTACGTTCCGGGCAACCTAGGCTTCACCCTAGGTCGTTGTTCCACCAGATCGAGTAGTTAGGTCCTAAGAAGTGAACGCCAGAAGCATAAAATACAATATATATACAACAGTTTTTCCATCGTATAAAACGAATAATTGCAACCAGTGTGAAAGCTATGGTCATTTGTACATACCGAGCAACCTAGACTTCACTCTAGGGCGTTGCTCCAACAGATTGAATAGTCAGGGCCTTAGAAGTCAACGCCCGACGCATAAAATGCAATAAAAATACAACAGTTTTGCCATCGTATAACAGGATTAATTGCAACCAGTTTGAAAGTGATGGTCATTTCTACGTTCCGGGCAACCTAGGCTTCACTCTAGGGCGTTGCTCCACTAGATCGAATAGCTAGGGCCATAGAAGTCAACGCCAGAAGCATAAAATACGATATAAATACAACAGCTTTTCCATCGTATAAAAGGAATAATTGCAAACAGTGGGAAAGTAATGGTCATTTCTACGTTCCGGGCAACCTAGGCTTCACTCTAGGGCGTTGCTCCACCAGATCAAACAGTTAGGGCCTTAGAAGTCAACGCCCGAAGCATAAAATACAAATTAAATAGAACAGTTTTTCCACTGTATAAAACGAATAATTGCTACCAGTGTAAAAGTTATGGTCATTTCTACGTTCCGGGCAACCTAGGCTTCACCCTAGTGCGTTGTTCCTCCAGATCGAATAGTTAGGGCCTAAGAAGTGAACGCCAGAAGCATAAAATGCAATAAAAATACAACAGTTTTTCCATCGTATAACAGGATTAATTGCAACCAGTTTGAAAGTGATGGTCATTTCTGCGTTCCGGGCAACCTAGGCTTCACTCTAGGGCGTTGCTCCACCAGATCGGATAGTTAGGTCCTTAGAAGTCAACGCCAGAGGCATAAAATACGTTATAAATACAACAGCTTTTGCATCGTATAAAGGGAATAATTGCAAACAGTGTGAAAGTAATTGTCATTTCTATATTCTGAGCAACATAGGCTTCACACTTGGGCGTTGCGCCACCAGATCAAACAGATAGGTCCTTAGATGTCAACGCCAGAAGCATACAATACGATATAAATACAACAGCTTTTCCATGGTATAACAGGATTAATTGCGACCAGTTTGAAAGTGATGGTCATTTCGACGTTCCGGGCAACCTAGACTTCACTCTAGGACGTTGCTCCACTAGATCGAATAGCTAGGGCCTTAGAAGACAACGCCATAGGCATAAAATACAATATAAATACAACAGCTTTTCCATTGTAAAAAACGAGTAATTGCAACCAGTGTGAAAGTTATGGTTATTTCTACATTCCGAGCAACCTAGGCTTCACTCTAGGGCGTTGCTCCACCAGATCGAATAGTTAGGTCCTTAGAAGTCAACGCCAGAAGCATAAAATACGATATAAACACAACAACTTTTGCATCGTTTAAAAGGAATTATTGCAATCAGTGTGAAAGTAATTGTCATTTCTACGTTCCGGGCAACCTAGGCTTCACCCTAGGGCGTTGTTCCACCAGATCGAATAGTCAGGGCCTAAGAAGTGAACGCCAGAAGCTAAAATACAATAAAGGTGCAACAGTTTTTCCATCGTATAACAGGAATAATTGCAACCAGTGCGAAGGTAATGGTATGTTCTACGTTCCGGGCAACCTAGGCATCACTCTAGGGCGGTGCTCCACCAGATCAAATAGTTAGGGCCTAAGAAGTCAACGCCAGAAGCATAAATTACAATATAAGTACAACAGCTTTTCCATCGTATATAATGTATATTTGCAAACAGTGTGGAAGTGATGGTCACTTCTACGTTCCGGGCAACCTAGGCTTCACTCTAGGGTGTTGCTCCACCAGGTGGAATTGCTAGGGACTGAGAATTCAATGCCAGAAGCATAAAATGCAATATAAATTTAACAGCTTTTCCATCGTATAAAAGGTATAATAGCAACCAGTGTGAAAGTTATGGTCATTTCAACGTTCCGGGCAACCTAGGCATCACGCTAGGGTGTTGCTCCACCAGATGGAATAGCTAGGAACTTAGAAATCAATGCCAGAGGCATAATATGCAATATAAATATAACAGCTTTTCCATCGTACAGAACGAATAATAGCAACCAGTGTGAAAGTTATGGTCATTTCTACTTCCCGGGCAACCTAGGCTTCACTCTAGGGCGTTGCTCCACCAAATCGAATAGTTATGTCCTTAGAAGTCAACGCCCGAAGCATAAAATGCAAAATACATAGAACAGTTATTCCATTGTATAAAACGAATAACTGCAACCAGTGTGAAAGTACTGGTCATTTCTGCGTTCCGGGCAACCTAGGCTTCACCCTAGGGCGTTGTTCCACCAGATGGATTAGTTAGGGCCTAAGAAGTCAACGCCAGAAGCATAAAATGCGATATAAATACAACAGCTTTTCCATCGTATAAAAGGAATAATGGTAAACAGTGTGAAAGTTATGGTCATTTCTACGTTCCGGGCAACCTAGGCTTCACCCTAGGGCGTTGTTCCACCAGATCGAATAGCTAGGGCCTAAGAAGTGAACGCCAGAAGCATAAAATGCAATAAAAATACAACAGTTTTTCCATCGTATAACAGGATTAATTGCAACCAGTTTGATAGTGAAGGTCACTTCTACGTTCCGGGCAACCTAGGCTTCACTCTAGGGCGTTGCTCCACTAGATCGAATAGCTAGGGCCTTAGAAGTCAACGCCAGAAGCATAAAATACGATATAAATACAACAGCTTTTCCATCGTATAAAAGGAATAATTGCAAACAGTGTGAAAGTAATGGTCATTTCTACGTTCCGGGCAACCTAGGCTTCACCCTAGGGCGTTGCTCCACCAGATTAAACAGTTAGGGCCTTAGAAGTCAACGCCCGAAGCCTAAAATGCAAAATAAATAGAACAGTTTTTCCATTGTATAAAACGAATAATTGCTACCAGTGTAAAAGTTATGGTCATTTCTACGTTCCGGGCAACCTAGGCTTCACCCTAGGGCGTTGTTCCACCAGATCGAATAGTTAGGGCCTAAGAAGTGAACGCCAGAAGCATAAAATACAATATAAATACAACAGTTTTTCCATCGTATAAAACGAGTAATTGCAACCAGTGTGAAAGCTATGGTCTTGTCTACATTCCGAGAAACCTAGGCTTCACCCTAGGGCGTTGTTCCACCAGATCGAATAGTTAGGGCCTAAGAAGTGAACGCCAGAAGCATAAAATGCAATAAAAATACAACAGTTTTTCCATCGTATAACAGGATTAATTGCAACCAGTTTGATAGTGAAGGTCACTTCTACGTTCCGGGCAACCTAGGCTTGACTCTAGGGCGTTGCTCCACCAGATCGAATAGTTAGGTCCTTGGAAGTCACCGCCAGAAGCATAAAATACGATATAAATACAACAGCTTTTCCATCGTATAAAACGAATAATTGCAGCCAGTGTGCAAGTTATGGTCATTTCTACATTCCGAGCAACCTAGGCTTCACTCTAGGGCGTTGCTCCAACAGACTGAATAGTTAGGGCCTAAGAAGTCAACGCCCGAAGCATAAAATACGATATAAATACAACAGCTTTTCCATCGTATTAAATAAGTAATTGCAAACTGTGTGAAAGTAGTGGTCATTTCTGCGTTCCGAGCAACCTACGCTTCAGTCTAAGGCGGTGCTGCACCATATCGAATAGCTACGGCCTTAGAAGCCTACGCCTGAAGCATAAAATACAATAAAAATACAACAGTCTTTTCATCGTATAACCGGAATAATAGCAACATGCGTGAAAGTAACGATCATTTCGGCGTTTCGGGCATACTAGACTTAACTCTGAGGCATTGCTCCACCAGATTGAATAGTTAGGGCCTAAGGAGTCAACGCCAGAAGCATAAAATACAATATAAATGCAACAGCTTTGCCACCGTATAAAATGAATAATTGCAAACAGTGTGAAAGATATGGACATTTCTACGTTCCGGTCAACCTAGGCTTCACTCTAGGGCGTTGCTCCAACAGATTGCATAGTCAGCGCCTTAGAAGTCAACGCCCGAAGCATAAAATGCAATAAAAATACAACAGTTTTTCCATCGTATAACAGGATTAATTGCAACCAGTTTGAAAGTGATGGTCATTTCTACGTTCCGGGCAACCTAGGCTTCACTCTAGGGCGTTGCTCCACTAGATCGAATAGCTAGGGCCTTAGAAGTCAACGCCAGAGTCATAAAATACAATATAAATACAACAGCTTTTCCATCGTAAAAAACGAATAATTGCAACCAGAGTGAATGTTATGGTTATTTCTACATTCCGAGCAACCTAGGCTTCACTCTAGGGCGTTGCTCCACCAGATCGAATAGTTAGGTCCTTGGAAGTCACCGCCAGAAGCATAAAATACGATATAAATACAACAGCTTTTCCATCGTATAAAACGAATAATTGCAGCCAGTGTGAAAGTTATGGTCATTTCTACATTCCGAGCAACCTAGGCTTCACTCTAGGGCGTTGCTCCAACAGACTGAATAGTTAGGGCCTAAGAAGTCAACGCCCGAAGCATAAAATACGATATAAATACAACAGCTTTTCCATCGTATTAAATAAGTAATTGCAAACTGTGTGAAAGTAGTGGTCATTTCTGCGTTCCGAGCAACCTACGCTCCAGTCTAGGGCGGTGCTGCACCATATCGAATAGCTACGGCCTTAGAAGCCTACGCCTGAAGCATAAAATACAATAAAAATACAACAGTCTTTTCATCGTATAACCGGAATAATAGCAACATGCGTGAAAGTAACGATCATTTCGGCGTTTCGGGCATACTAGACTTAACTCTGAGGCATTGCTCCACCAGATTGAATAGTTAGGGCCTATGGAGTCAACGCCAGAAGCATAAAATACAATATAAATGCAACAGCTTTGCCATCGTATAAAATGAATAATTGCAAACAGTGTGAAAGATATGGACATTTCTACGTTCCGGTCAACCTAGGCTTCACTCTAGGACGTTGCTCCACCAGGTCGAATAGTTAGGGCCTATGAAGTCAACGCCAGAAGCATAAAATACAATAAAGGTGCAACAGTTTTTCCATTGTATAAAACGAATAACTGCAACCAGTGTGAAAGTACTGGTCATTTCTACGTTCCGGGCAACCTAGGCTTCACCCTAGGGCTTTGTTCCACCAGATGGAATAGTTAGGGCCTAAGAAGTCAACGCCAGAAGCATAAAATACGATATAAATTCAACAGCTTTTCCATCGTATAAAACGAATAATTGCAACCAGTGTGAAACTTATGGTCATTTCTACGTTCCGGGCAACCTAGGCTTCACCCCAGGGCGTTGTTCCACCAGATCGAATAGTTAGGGCCTAAGAAGTGAACGCCAGAAGCATAAAATGCAATAAAAATACAACAGTTTTTCCATCGTATAACAGGATTAATTGCAACCAGTTTGATAGTGAAGGTCATTTCTACGTTCCGGGCAACCTAGGCTTCAGTCTAGGGCGTTGCTCCACTAGATCGCATAGCTAGGGCCTTAGAAGTCAACGCCAGAGGCATAAAATACAATATAAATACAACAGCTTTTCCATCGTAAAAAACGAATAATTGCAAACAGTGTGAAAGTAATTGTCATTTCTTCGTTCCGGGCAACCTAGGCTTCACTCTAGGGCGTTGCTCCACCAGATCAAACAGTTAGGGCCTTAGAAGTCAACGCCCGAAGCATAAAATACAAAATAAAAAGAACAGTTTTTCCATTGTATAAGACGAATAATTGCTACCAGTGTAAATGTTATGGTCATTTCTACGTGGCAGGCGAACTAGGCTTCACCCTAGGGCGTTGTTCCACCAGATCGAATAGTTAGGGCCCAAGAAGTGAACGCCAGAAGCATAAAATACAATAAAAATACTACGGTCTTTTCATCGTATAACAGGAATAATTGCAACAAGCGTGAAAGTAATGATCATTTCGGCGTTTCGGGCATCCTAGACTTAACTCTGAGGCATTGCTCCGCCAGATCGAATAGTTAGGGCCTAAGATGTGAACGCCAGAAGCATTAAACACAATATAAATACAACAGTTTTTGCATCGTATAAAACGAATAATTGCAACCAGTGTGAAACTTATGGTCATTTCTACTTTCCGGGCAACCTAGGATACACCCTAGGGCGTTGCTCCAACAGATTGAATAGTTAGCGCCTTAGAAGTCAACGCGCGAAGCATAAAATGCAAAATAAATAGAACAGTTTTTCCATCGTATAAAACGAATAACTGCAACCAGTGTGAAAGTACTGGTCATTTCTACGTTCCGGGCAACCTAGGCTTCACCCTAGGGCGTTGTTCCACCAGATGGAATAGTTAGGGCCTAAGAAGTCAACGCCAGAAGCATAAAATACGATATAAATTCAACAGCTTTTCCATCGTATAAAACGAATAATGGTAACCAGTGTGAAAGTTATGGTCATTTCTACGTTCCGGTCAACCTAGGCTTCACTCTAGGACGTTGCTCCACCAGGTCGAATAGTTAGGGCCTATGAAGTCAACGCCAGAAGCATAAAATACAATAAAGGTGCAACAGTTTTTCCATCGTATAACAGGAATAATTGCAACCAGTGTGAATGTAATGGTATGTTCTACGTTCCGGGCAACCTAGGCTTCACTCTAGGGCGGTGCTCCACCACATCAAATAGTTACGGCCTAAGAAGTCAACGCCAGAAGCATAAATTACAATATAAGTACAACAGCTTTTCCATCGTATATAATGTATATTTGCAAACAGAGTGGAAGTAATTGTCATTTCTACGTTCCGGGCAACCTAGGCTTCACGCTAGAGTGTTGCTCCACCAGGTGGAATAGCTAGGGCCTTGGAAGTCAACGCCCGAAGCATAAAATGCAAAATAAATAGAACAGTTTTTCCATTGTATAAAACGAATAATTGCTACCAGTGTAAAAGTTATGGCCATTTCTACGTTGCGGGCAACGTAGGCTTCACCTTAGGCCGTTGTTCCACCAGATCGAATAGTTAGGGCCTAAGAAGTGAACGCCAGAAGCATAAAATACAATATAAATACAACAGTTTTTCCATCATATAAAACGAATAATTGCAACCAGTATGAAAGTTATGGTCATTTCTACTTTCCGGGCAACCTGGGATACACCCTAGGGCGTTGCACCCAACAGATGGAATAGTTAGGGCCTAAGAAGTCAACGCCAGAAGCATAAAATACGATATAAATTCAACAGCTTTTCCATCGTATAATACGAATAATGGTAACCAGTGTGAAAGTTATGGTCATTTCTACGTTCCGGTCAACCTAGGCTTCACTCTAGGACGTTGCTCCACCAGATCGAATAGTTAGGGCCTATGAAGTCAACGCCAGAAGCATAAAATACAATAAAGGTGCAACAGTTTTTCCATCGTATAACAGGAATAATTGCAACAAGTGTGAAGGTAATGGTATGTTCTACGTTCCGGGCAACCTAGGCGTCACTCTAGGGCGTTGCTCCACCACGTCTAATAGCTACGGCCTTAGAAGTCAACGCCAGGAGCATAAAATACAATATAAGTACAACAGCTTTTCCATCGTATAAAATGAATAACTGCAAACACTGTGCAAGTAATGGTCATTTCTACGTTCCGGGCAACCTAGGCTTCACTCTAGGGAGTTGCTCCACCAGACCGAATAGCTAGGGACTTAGAATTCAATGCCAGAAGCATAAAATGCAAAATAAATAGAACAGTCTTTCCATTGTATAAAACGAATAACTGCAACCAGTGTGAAGGTAATGGTCATTTCTACGTTCCGTGCAACCTAGGCTTCACGCTAGGGCGTTGCTCCACCAGATCAAACAGATAGGTCCTTAGATGTCAACGCCAGAAGCATACAATACGATATAAATACAACAGCTTTTCCAGGGTATAACAGGATTAATTGCAGCCAGTTTGAAAGTGATGGTCATTTCGACGTTCCGGGCAACCTAGACTTCACTCTAGGGCGTTGCTCCACTAGATCGAATAGCTAGGGCCTTAGAAGACAACGCCAGAGGCATGAAATACAATATAAATACAACAGCTTTTCCATTGTAAAAAACGAATAATTGCAGCCAGTGTGAAAGTTATGGTTATTTCTACATTCCGAGCAACCTAGGCTTCACTCTAGGGCGTTGCTCCACCAGATCGAATAGTTAGGTCCTTAGAAGTCACCGCCAGAAGCATAAAATACGATATAAATACAACAGCTTTTCCATCGTATAACAGGATTAATTCCAACCAGTTTGAAAGTAATGGTCATTTCTACGTTCCGGGCAACCTAGGCTTCACTCTAGGGCGTTGCTCCACTAGATCGAATAGCTAGGGCCATAGAAGTCAACGCCAGAAGCATAAAATACGATATAAATACAACAGCTTTTCCTTCGTATAAACGGAATAATAGCAACCAGTGTGAAAGTTATGGTCATTTCAACGTTCCGGGCAACCTAGGCATCACGCTGGGGTGTTGCTCCACCAGATGGAATAGCTAGGGACTTAGAATTCAATGCCAGAGGCATAATATGCAATATAAATATAACAGCTTTTCCATCGTATAAAAGGAATAATTGCAGACAGTGTGAAAGTAATGGTCATTTCTACGTTCCGGGCAACATAGGCTTCACTCTAGGGCGTTGCTCCACCAGATGAAACAGTTGGGGCCTTAGAAGTCAACGCCCGAAGCATAAAATACGAAATAAATACAACAGTTTTTCCATTGTATAAAACGAATAATTGCAACCAGTGTGAAAGCTATGGTCTTGTCTACATTCCGAGAAACCTAGGCTTCACCCTAGGGCGTTGTTCCACCAGATCGAATAGTTAGGGCCTAAGAAGTGAACGCCAGAAGCATAAAATGCAATAAAAATACAACAGTTTTTCCATCGTATAACAGGATTAATTGCAACCAGTTTGATAGTGAAGGTCACTTCTACGTTCCGGGCAACCTAGGCTTGACTCTAGGGCGTTGCTCCACCAGATCGAATAGTTAGGTCCTTGGAAGTCACCGCCAGAAGCATAAAATACGATATAAATACAACAGCTTTTCCATCGTATAAAACGAATAATTGCAGCCAGTGTGAAAGTTATGGTCATTTCTACATTCCGAGCAACCTAGGCTTCACTCTAGGGCGTTGCTCCAACAGACTGAATAGTTAGGGCCTAAGAAGTCAACGCCCGAAGCATAAAATACGATATAAATACAACAGCTTTTCCATCGTATTAAATAAGTAATTGCAAAGTGTGTGAAAGTAGTGGTCATTTCTGCGTTCCGAGCAACCTACGCTTCAGTCTAGGGCGGTGCTGCACCATATCGAATAGCTACGGCCTTAGAAGCCTACGCCTGAAGCATAAAATACAATAAAAATACAACAGTCTTTTCATCGTATAACCGGAATAATAGCAACATGCGTGAAAGTAACGATCATTTCGGCGTTTCGGGCATACTAGACTTAACTCTGAGGCATTGCTCCACCAGATTGAATAGTTAGGGCCTAAGGAGTCAACGCCAGAAGCATAAAATACAATATAAATGCAACAGCTTTGCCACCGTATAAAATGAATAATTGCAAACAGTGTGAAAGATATGGACATTTCTACGTTCCGGTCAACCTAGGCTTCACTCTAGGGCGTTGCTCCAACAGATTGCATAGTCAGCGCCTTAGAAGTCAACGCCCGAAGCATAAAATGCAATAAAAATACAACAGTTTTTCCATCGTATAACAGGATTAATTGCAACCAGTTTGAAAGTGATGGTCATTTCTACGTTCCGGGCAACCTAGGCTTCACTCTAGGGCGTTGCTCCACTAGATCGAATAGCTAGGGCCTTAGAAGTCAACGCCAGAGTCATAAAATACAATATAAATACAACAGCTTTTCCATCGTAAAAAACGAATAATTGCAACCAGAGTGAATGTTATGGTTATTTCTACATTCCGAGCAACCTAGGCTTCACTCTACGGCGTTGCTCCACCAGATCGAATAGTTAGGTCCTTGGAAGTCACCGCCAGAAGCATAAAATACGATATAAATACAACAGCTTTTCCATCGTATAAAACGAATAATTGCAGCCAGTGTGAAAGTTATGGTCATTTCTACATTCCGAGCAACCTAGGCTTCACTCTAGGGCGTTGCTCCAACAGACTGAATAGTTAGGGCCTAAGAAGTCAACGCCCGAAGCATAAAATACGATATAAATACAACAGCTTTTCCATCGTATTAAATAAGTAATTGCAAACTGTGTGAAAGTAGTGGTCATTTCTGCGTTCCGAGCAACATACGCTTCAGTCTAGGGCGGTGCTGCACCATATCGAATAGCTACGGCCTTAGAAGCCTACGCCTGAAGCATAAAATACAATAAAAATACAACAGTCTTTTCATCGTATAACCGGAATAATAGCAACATGCGTGAAAGTAACGATCATTTCGGCGTTTCGGGCATACTAGACTTAACTCTGAGGCATTGCTCCACCAGATTGAATAGTTAGGGCCTAAGGAGTCAACGCCAGAAGCATAAAATACAATATAAATGCAACAGCTTTGCCACCGTATAAAATGAATAATTGCAAACAGTGTGAAAGATATGGACATTTCTACGTTCCGGTCAACCTAGGCTTCACTCTAGGACGTTGCTCCACCAGGTCGAATAGTTAGGGCCTATGAAGTCAACGCCAGAAGCATAAAATACAATAAAGGTGCAACAGTTTTTCCATTGTATAAAACGAATAACTGCAACCAGTGTGAAAGTACTGGTCATTTCTACGTTCCGGGCAACCTAGGCTTCACGCTAGAGTGTTGCTCCACCAGGTGGAATAGCTAGGGCCTTGGAAGTCAACGCCCGAAGCATAAAATGCAAAATAAATAGAACAGTTTTTCCATTGTATAAAACGAATAATTGCTACCAGTGTAAAAGTTATGGCCATTTCTACGTTGCGGGCAACGTAGGCTTCACCTTAGGCCGTTGTTCCACCAGATCGAATAGTTAGGGCCTAAGAAGTGAACGCCAGAAGCATAAAATACAATATAAATACAACAGTTTTTCCATCATATAAAACGAATAATTGCAACCAGTATGAAAGTTATGGTCATTTCTACTTTCCGGGCAACCTGGGATACACCCTAGGGCGTTGCACCCAACAGATGGAATAGTTAGGGCCTAAGAAGTCAACGCCAGAAGCATAAAATACGATATAAATTCAACAGCTTTTCCATCGTATAATACGAATAATGGTAACCAGTGTGAAAGTTATGGTCATTTCTACGTTCCGGTCAACCTAGGCTTCACTCTAGGACGTTGCTCCACCAGATCGAATAGTTAGGGCCTATGAAGTCAACGCCAGAAGCATAAAATACAATAAAGGTGCAACAGTTTTTCCATCGTATAACAGGAATAATTGCAACAAGTGTGAAGGTAATGGTATGTTCTACGTTCCGGGCAACCTAGGCGTCACTCTAGGGCGTTGCTCCACCACGTCTAATAGCTACGGCCTTAGAAGTCAACGCCAGGAGCATAAAATACAATATAAGTACAACAGCTTTTCCATCGTATAAAATGAATAACTGCAAACACTGTGCAAGTAATGGTCATTTCTACGTTCCGGGCAACCTAGGCTTCACTCTAGGGAGTTGCTCCACCAGACCGAATAGCTAGGGACTTAGAATTCAATGCCAGAAGCATAAAATGCAAAATAAATAGAACAGTCTTTCCATTGTATAAAACGAATAACTGCAACCAGTGTGAAGGTAATGGTCATTTCTACGTTCCGTGCAACCTAGGCTTCACGCTAGGGCGTTGCTCCACCAGATCAAACAGATAGGTCCTTAGATGTCAACGCCAGAAGCATACAATACGATATAAATACAACAGCTTTTCCAGGGTATAACAGGATTAATTGCAGCCAGTTTGAAAGTGATGGTCATTTCGACGTTCCGGGCAACCTAGACTTCACTCTAGGGCGTTGCTCCACTAGATCGAATAGCTAGGGCCTTAGAAGACAACGCCAGAGGCATGAAATACAATATAAATACAACAGCTTTTCCATTGTAAAAAACGAATAATTGCAGCCAGTGTGAAAGTTATGGTTATTTCTACATTCCGAGCAACCTAGGCTTCACTCTAGGGCGTTGCTCCACCAGATCGAATAGTTAGGTCCTTAGAAGTCACCGCCAGAAGCATAAAATACGATATAAATACAACAGCTTTTCCATCGTATAACAGGATTAATTCCAACCAGTTTGAAAGTAATGGTCATTTCTACGTTCCGGGCAACCTAGGCTTCACTCTAGGGCGTTGCTCCACTAGATCGAATAGCTAGGGCCATAGAAGTCAACGCCAGAAGCATAAAATACGATATAAATACAACAGCTTTTCCTTCGTATAAACGGAATAATAGCAACCAGTGTGAAAGTTATGGTCATTTCAACGTTCCGGGCAACCTAGGCATCACGCTGGGGTGTTGCTCCACCAGATGGAATAGCTAGGGACTTAGAATTCAATGCCAGAGGCATAATATGCAATATAAATATAACAGCTTTTCCATCGTATAAAAGGAATAATTGCAGACAGTGTGAAAGTAATGGTCATTTCTACGTTCCGGGCAACATAGGCTTCACTCTAGGGCGTTGCTCCACCAGATGAAACAGTTGGGGCCTTAGAAGTCAACGCCCGAAGCATAAAATACGAAATAAATACAACAGTTTTTCCATTGTATAAAACGAATAATTGCAACCAGTGTGAAAGCTATGGTCTTGTCTACATTCCGAGAAACCTAGGCTTCACCCTAGGGCGTTGTTCCACCAGATCGAATAGTTAGGGCCTAAGAAGTGAACGCCAGAAGCATAAAATGCAATAAAAATACAACAGTTTTTCCATCGTATAACAGGATTAATTGCAACCAGTTTGATAGTGAAGGTCACTTCTACGTTCCGGGCAACCTAGGCTTGACTCTAGGGCGTTGCTCCACCAGATCGAATAGTTAGGTCCTTGGAAGTCACCGCCAGAAGCATAAAATACGATATAAATACAACAGCTTTTCCATCGTATAAAACGAATAATTGCAGCCAGTGTGAAAGTTATGGTCATTTCTACATTCCGAGCAACCTAGGCTTCACTCTAGGGCGTTGCTCCAACAGACTGAATAGTTAGGGCCTAAGAAGTCAACGCCCGAAGCATAAAATACGATATAAATACAACAGCTTTTCCATCGTATTAAATAAGTAATTGCAAAGTGTGTGAAAGTAGTGGTCATTTCTGCGTTCCGAGCAACCTACGCTTCAGTCTAGGGCGGTGCTGCACCATATCGAATAGCTACGGCCTTAGAAGCCTACGCCTGAAGCATAAAATACAATAAAAATACAACAGTCTTTTCATCGTATAACCGGAATAATAGCAACATGCGTGAAAGTAACGATCATTTCGGCGTTTCGGGCATACTAGACTTAACTCTGAGGCATTGCTCCACCAGATTGAATAGTTAGGGCCTAAGGAGTCAACGCCAGAAGCATAAAATACAATATAAATGCAACAGCTTTGCCACCGTATAAAATGAATAATTGCAAACAGTGTGAAAGATATGGACATTTCTACGTTCCGGTCAACCTAGGCTTCACTCTAGGGCGTTGCTCCAACAGATTGCATAGTCAGCGCCTTAGAAGTCAACGCCCGAAGCATAAAATGCAATAAAAATACAACAGTTTTTCCATCGTATAACAGGATTAATTGCAACCAGTTTGAAAGTGATGGTCATTTCTACGTTCCGGGCAACCTAGGCTTCACTCTAGGGCGTTGCTCCACTAGATCGAATAGCTAGGGCCTTAGAAGTCAACGCCAGAGTCATAAAATACAATATAAATACAACAGCTTTTCCATCGTAAAAAACGAATAATTGCAACCAGAGTGAATGTTATGGTTATTTCTACATTCCGAGCAACCTAGGCTTCACTCTACGGCGTTGCTCCACCAGATCGAATAGTTAGGTCCTTGGAAGTCACCGCCAGAAGCATAAAATACGATATAAATACAACAGCTTTTCCATCGTATAAAACGAATAATTGCAGCCAGTGTGAAAGTTATGGTCATTTCTACATTCCGAGCAACCTAGGCTTCACTCTAGGGCGTTGCTCCAACAGACTGAATAGTTAGGGCCTAAGAAGTCAACGCCCGAAGCATAAAATACGATATAAATACAACAGCTTTTCCATCGTATTAAATAAGTAATTGCAAACTGTGTGAAAGTAGTGGTCATTTCTGCGTTCCGAGCAACATACGCTTCAGTCTAGGGCGGTGCTGCACCATATCGAATAGCTACGGCCTTAGAAGCCTACGCCTGAAGCATAAAATACAATAAAAATACAACAGTCTTTTCATCGTATAACCGGAATAATAGCAACATGCGTGAAAGTAACGATCATTTCGGCGTTTCGGGCATACTAGACTTAACTCTGAGGCATTGCTCCACCAGATTGAATAGTTAGGGCCTAAGGAGTCAACGCCAGAAGCATAAAATACAATATAAATGCAACAGCTTTGCCACCGTATAAAATGAATAATTGCAAACAGTGTGAAAGATATGGACATTTCTACGTTCCGGTCAACCTAGGCTTCACTCTAGGACGTTGCTCCACCAGGTCGAATAGTTAGGGCCTATGAAGTCAACGCCAGAAGCATAAAATACAATAAAGGTGCAACAGTTTTTCCATTGTATAAAACGAATAACTGCAACCAGTGTGAAAGTACTGGTCATTTCTACGTTCCGGGCAACCTAGGCTTCACGCTAGAGTGTTGCTCCACCAGGTGGAATAGCTAGGGCCTTGGAAGTCAACGCCCGAAGCATAAAATGCAAAATAAATAGAACAGTTTTTCCATTGTATAAAACGAATAATTGCTACCAGTGTAAAAGTTATGGCCATTTCTACGTTGCGGGCAACGTAGGCTTCACCTTAGGCCGTTGTTCCACCAGATCGAATAGTTAGGGCCTAAGAAGTGAACGCCAGAAGCATAAAATACAATATAAATACAACAGTTTTTCCATCATATAAAACGAATAATTGCAACCAGTATGAAAGTTATGGTCATTTCTACTTTCCGGGCAACCTGGGATACACCCTAGGGCGTTGCACCCAACAGATGGAATAGTTAGGGCCTAAGAAGTCAACGCCAGAAGCATAAAATACGATATAAATTCAACAGCTTTTCCATCGTATAATACGAATAATGGTAACCAGTGTGAAAGTTATGGTCATTTCTACGTTCCGGTCAACCTAGGCTTCACTCTAGGACGTTGCTCCACCAGATCGAATAGTTAGGGCCTATGAAGTCAACGCCAGAAGCATAAAATACAATAAAGGTGCAACAGTTTTTCCATCGTATAACAGGAATAATTGCAACAAGTGTGAAGGTAATGGTATGTTCTACGTTCCGGGCAACCTAGGCGTCACTCTAGGGCGTTGCTCCACCACGTCTAATAGCTACGGCCTTAGAAGTCAACGCCAGGAGCATAAAATACAATATAAGTACAACAGCTTTTCCATCGTATAAAATGAATAACTGCAAACACTGTGCAAGTAATGGTCATTTCTACGTTCCGGGCAACCTAGGCTTCACTCTAGGGAGTTGCTCCACCAGACCGAATAGCTAGGGACTTAGAATTCAATGCCAGAAGCATAAAATGCAAAATAAATAGAACAGTCTTTCCATTGTATAAAACGAATAACTGCAACCAGTGTGAAGGTAATGGTCATTTCTACGTTCCGTGCAACCTAGGCTTCACGCTAGGGCGTTGCTCCACCAGATCAAACAGATAGGTCCTTAGATGTCAACGCCAGAAGCATACAATACGATATAAATACAACAGCTTTTCCATGGTATAACAGGATTAATTGCAGCCAGTTTGAAAGTGATGGTCATTTCGACGTTCCGGGCAACCTAGACTTCACTCTAGGGCGTTGCTCCACTAGATCGAATAGCTAGGGCCTTAGAAGACAACGCCAGAGGCATGAAATACAATATAAATACAACAGCTTTTCCATTGTAAAAAACGAATAATTGCAGCCAGTGTGAAAGTTATGGTTATTTCTACATTCCGAGCAACCTAGGCTTCACTCTAGGGCGTTGCTCCACCAGATCGAATAGTTAGGTCCTTAGAAGTCACCGCCAGAAGCATAAAATACGATATAAATACAACAGCTTTTCCATCGTATAACAGGATTAATTCCAACCAGTTTGAAAGTAATGGTCATTTCTACGTTCCGGGCAACCTAGGCTTCACTCTAGGGCGTTGCTCCACTAGATCGAATAGCTAGGGCCATAGAAGTCAACGCCAGAAGCATAAAATACGATATAAATACAACAGCTTTTCCTTCGTATAAACGGAATAATAGCAACCAGTGTGAAAGTTATGGTCATTTCAACGTTCCGGGCAACCTAGGCATCACGCTGGGGTGTTGCTCCACCAGATGGAATAGCTAGGGACTTAGAATTCAATGCCAGAGGCATAATATGCAATATAAATATAACAGCTTTTCCATCGTATAAAAGGAATAATTGCAGACAGTGTGAAAGTAATGGTCATTTCTACGTTCCGGGCAACATAGGCTTCACTCTAGGGCGTTGCTCCACCAGATGAAACAGTTGGGGCCTTAGAAGTCAACGCCCGAAGCATAAAATACGAAATAAATACAACAGTTTTTCCATTGTATAAAACGAATAATTGCAACCAGTGTGAAAGCTATGGTCTTGTCTACATTCCGAGAAACCTAGGCTTCACCCTAGGGCGTTGTTCCACCAGATCGAATAGTTAGGGCCTAAGAAGTGAACGCCAGAAGCATAAAATGCAATAAAAATACAACAGTTTTTCCATCGTATAACAGGATTAATTGCAACCAGTTTGATAGTGAAGGTCACTTCTACGTTCCGGGCAACCTAGGCTTGACTCTAGGGCGTTGCTCCACCAGATCGAATAGTTAGGTCCTTGGAAGTCACCGCCAGAAGCATAAAATACGATATAAATACAACAGCTTTTCCATCGTATAAAACGAATAATTGCAGCCAGTGTGAAAGTTATGGTCATTTCTACATTCCGAGCAACCTAGGCTTCACTCTAGGGCGTTGCTCCAACAGACTGAATAGTTAGGGCCTAAGAAGTCAACGCCCGAAGCATAAAATACGATATAAATACAACAGCTTTTCCATCGTATTAAATAAGTAATTGCAAAGTGTGTGAAAGTAGTGGTCATTTCTGCGTTCCGAGCAACCTACGCTTCAGTCTAGGGCGGTGCTGCACCATATCGAATAGCTACGGCCTTAGAAGCCTACGCCTGAAGCATAAAATACAATAAAAATACAACAGTCTTTTCATCGTATAACCGGAATAATAGCAACATGCGTGAAAGTAACGATCATTTCGGCGTTTCGGGCATACTAGACTTAACTCTGAGGCATTGCTCCACCAGATTGAATAGTTAGGGCCTAAGGAGTCAACGCCAGAAGCATAAAATACAATATAAATGCAACAGCTTTGCCACCGTATAAAATGAATAATTGCAAACAGTGTGAAAGATATGGACATTTCTACGTTCCGGTCAACCTAGGCTTCACTCTAGGGCGTTGCTCCAACAGATTGCATAGTCAGCGCCTTAGAAGTCAACGCCCGAAGCATAAAATGCAATAAAAATACAACAGTTTTTCCATCGTATAACAGGATTAATTGCAACCAGTTTGAAAGTGATGGTCATTTCTACGTTCCGGGCAACCTAGGCTTCACTCTAGGGCGTTGCTCCACTAGATCGAATAGCTAGGGCCTTAGAAGTCAACGCCAGAGTCATAAAATACAATATAAATACAACAGCTTTTCCATCGTAAAAAACGAATAATTGCAACCAGAGTGAATGTTATGGTTATTTCTACATTCCGAGCAACCTAGGCTTCACTCTACGGCGTTGCTCCACCAGATCGAATAGTTAGGTCCTTGGAAGTCACCGCCAGAAGCATAAAATACGATATAAATACAACAGCTTTTCCATCGTATAAAACGAATAATTGCAGCCAGTGTGAAAGTTATGGTCATTTCTACATTCCGAGCAACCTAGGCTTCACTCTAGGGCGTTGCTCCAACAGACTGAATAGTTAGGGCCTAAGAAGTCAACGCCCGAAGCATAAAATACGATATAAATACAACAGCTTTTCCATCGTATTAAATAAGTAATTGCAAACTGTGTGAAAGTAGTGGTCATTTCTGCGTTCCGAGCAACATACGCTTCAGTCTAGGGCGGTGCTGCACCATATCGAATAGCTACGGCCTTAGAAGCCTACGCCTGAAGCATAAAATACAATAAAAATACAACAGTCTTTTCATCGTATAACCGGAATAATAGCAACATGCGTGAAAGTAACGATCATTTCGGCGTTTCGGGCATACTAGACTTAACTCTGAGGCATTGCTCCACCAGATTGAATAGTTAGGGCCTAAGGAGTCAACGCCAGAAGCATAAAATACAATATAAATGCAACAGCTTTGCCACCGTATAAAATGAATAATTGCAAACAGTGTGAAAGATATGGACATTTCTACGTTCCGGTCAACCTAGGCTTCACTCTAGGACGTTGCTCCACCAGGTCGAATAGTTAGGGCCTATGAAGTCAACGCCAGAAGCATAAAATACAATATAGGTGCAACAGTTTTTCCATTGTATAAAACGAATAACTGCAACCAGTGTGAAAGTACTGGTCATTTCTACGTTCCGGGCAACCTAGGCTTCACCCTAGGGCGTTGTTCCACCAGATGGAATAGTTAGGGCCTAAGAAGTCAACGCCAGAAGCATAAAATACGATATAAATTCAACAGCTTTTCCATCGTATAAAACGAATAATTGCAACCAGTGTGAAACTTATGGTCATTTCTACGTTCCGGGCAACCTAGGCTTCACCCCAGGGCGTTGTTCCACCAGATCGAATAGTTAGGGCCTAAGAAGTGAACGCCAGAAGCATAAAATGCAATAAAAATACAACAGTTTTTCCATCGTATAACAGGATTAATTGCAACCAGTTTGATAGTGAAGGTCATTTCTACGTTCCGGGCAACCTAGGCTTCAGTCTAGGGCGTTGCTCCACTAGATCGCATAGCTAGGGCCTTAGAAGTCAACGCCAGAGGCATAAAATACAATATAAATACAACAGCTTTTCCATCGTAAAAAACGAATAATTGCAAACAGTGTGAAAGTAATTGTCATTTCTTCGTTCCGGGCAACCTAGGCTTCACTCTAGGGCGTTGCTCCACCAGATCAAACAGTTAGGGCCTTAGAAGTCAACGCCCGAAGCATAAAATACAAAATAAAAAGAACAGTTTTTCCATTGTATAAGACGAATAATTGCTACCAGTGTAAATGTTATGGTCATTTCTACGTGGCAGGCGAACTAGGCTTCACCCTAGGGCGTTGTTCCACCAGATCGAATAGTTAGGGCCCAAGAAGTGAACGCCAGAAGCATAAAATACAATAAAAATACTACGGTCTTTTCATCGTATAACAGGAATAATTGCAACAAGCGTGAAAGTAATGATCATTTCGGCGTTTCAGGCATCCTAGACTTAACTCTGAGGCATTGCTCCGCCAGATCGAATAGTTAGGGCCTAAGATGTGAACGCCAGAAGCATTAAACACAATATAAATACAACAGTTTTTGCATCGTATAAAACGAATAATTGCAACCAGTGTGAAACTTATGGTCATTTCTACTTTCCGGGCAACCTAGGATACACCCTAGGGCGTTGCTCCAACAGATTGAATAGTTAGCGCCTTAGAAGTCAACGCGCGAAGCATAAAATGCAAAATAAATAGAACAGTTTTTCCATCGTATAAAACGAATAACTGCAACCAGTGTGAAAGTACTGGTCATTTCTACGTTCCGGGCAACCTAGGCTTCACCCTAGGGCGTTGTTCCACCAGATGGAATAGTTAGGGCCTAAGAAGTCAACGCCAGAAGCATAAAATACGATATAAATTCAACAGCTTTTCCATCGTATAAAATGAATAATGGTAACCAGTGTGAAAGTTATGGTCATTTCTACGTTCCGGTCAACCTAGGCTTCACTCTAGGACGTTGCTCCACCAGGTCGAATAGTTAGGGCCTATGAAGTCAACGCCAGAAGCATAAAATACAATAAAGGTGCAACAGTTTTTCGATCGTATAACAGGAATAATTGCAACCAGTGTGAATGTAATGGTATGTTCTACGTTCCGGGCAACCTAGGCTTCACTCTAGGGCGGTGCTCCACCACATCAAATAGTTACGGCCTAAGAAGTCAACGCCAGAAGCATAAATTACAATATAAGTACAACAGCTTTTCCATCGTATATAATGTATATTTGCAAACAGTGTGGAAGTAATTGTCATTTCTACGTTCCGGGCAACCTAGGCTTCACGCTAGAGTGTTGCTCCACCAGGTGGAATAGCTAGGGCCTTGGAAGTCAACGCCCGAAGCATAAAATGCAAAATAAATAGAACAGTTTTTCCATTGTATAAAACGAATAATTGCTACCAGTGTAAAAGTTATGGCCATTTCTACGTTGCGGGCAACGTAGGCTTCACCTTAGGCCGTTGTTCCACCAGATCGAATAGTTAGGGCCTAAGAAGTGAACGCCAGAAGCATAAAATACAATATAAATACAACAGTTTTTCCATCATATGAAACGAATAATTGCTACCAGTGTAAAAGTTATGGCCATTTCTACGTTGCGGGCAACGTAGGCTTCACCTTAGGCCGTTGTTCCACCAGATCGAATAGTTAGGGCCTAAGAAGTGAACGCCAGAAGCATAAAATACAATATAAATACAACAGTTTTTCCATCATATGAAACGAATAATTGCAACCAGTATGAAAGTTATGGTCATTTCTACTTTCCGGGCAACCTGGGATACACCCTAGGGCGTTGCACCCAACAGATGGAATAGTTAGGGCCTAAGAAGACAACGCCAGAAGCATAAAATACGATATAAATTCAACAGCTTTTCCATCGTATAATACGAATAATGGTAACCAGTGTGAAAGTTATGGTCATTTCTACGTTCCGGTCAACCTAGGCTTCACTCTAGGACGTTGCTCCACCAGATCGAATAGTTAGGGCCTATGAAGTCAACGCCAGAAGCATAAAATACAATAAAGGTGCAACAGTCTTTTCATCGTATAACCGGAATAATAGCAACATGCGTGAAAGTAACGATCATTTCGGCGTTTCGGGCATACTAGACTTAACTCTGAGGCATTGCTCCACCAGATTGAATAGTTAGGGCCTAAGGAGTCAACGCCAGAAGCATAAAATACAATATAAATGCAACAGCTTTGCCACCGTATAAAATGAATAATTGCAAACAGTGTGAAAGATATGGACATTTCTACGTTCCGGTCAACCTAGGCTTCACTCTAGGACGTTGCTCCACCAGGTCGAATAGTTAGGGCCTATGAAGTCAACGCCAGAAGCATAAAATACAATAAAGGTGCAACAGTTTTTCCATTGTATAAAACGAATAACTGCAACCAGTGTGAAAGTACTGGTCATTTCTACGTTCCGGGCAACCTAGGCTTCACCCTAGGGCGTTGTTCCACCAGATGGAATAGTTAGGGCCTAAGAAGTCAACGCCAGAAGCATAAAATACGATATAAATTCAACAGCTTTTCCATCGTATAAAACGAATAATTGCAACCAGTGTGAAACTTATGGTCATTTCTACGTTCCGGGCAACCTAGGCTTCACCCCAGGGCGTTGTTCCACCAGATCGAATAGTTAGGGCCTAAGAAGTGAACGCCAGAAGCATAAAATGCAATAAAAATACAACAGTTTTTCCATCGTATAACAGGATTAATTGCAACCAGTTTGATAGTGAAGGTCATTTCTACGTTCCGGGCAACCTAGGCTTCAGTCTAGGGCGTTGCTCCACTAGATCGCATAGCTAGGGCCTTAGAAGTCAACGCCAGAGGCATAAAATACAATATAAATACAACAGCTTTTCCATCGTAAAAAACGAATAATTGCAAACAGTGTGAAAGTAATTGTCATTTCTTCGTTCCGGGCAACCTAGGCTTCACTCTAGGGCGTTGCTCCACCAGATCAAACAGTTAGGGCCTTAGAAGTCAACGCCCGAAGCATAAAATACAAAATAAAAAGAACAGTTTTTCCATTGTATAAGACGAATAATTGCTACCAGTGTAAATGTTATGGTCATTTCTACGTGGCAGGCGAACTAGGCTTCACCCTAGGGCGTTGTTCCACCAGATCGAATAGTTAGGGCCCAAGAAGTGAACGCCAGAAGCATAAAATACAATAAAAATACTACGGTCTTTTCATCGTATAACAGGAATAATTGCAACAAGCGTGAAAGTAATGATCATTTCGGCGTTTCGGGCATCCTAGACTTAACTCTGAGGCATTGCTCCGCCAGATCGAATAGTTAGGGCCTAAGATGTGAACGCCAGAAGCATTAAACACAATATAAATACAACAGTTTTTGCATCGTATAAAACGAATAATTGCAACCAGTGTGAAACTTATGGTCATTTCTACTTTCCGGGCAACCTAGGATACACCCTAGGGCGTTGCTCCAACAGATTGAATAGTTAGCGCCTTAGAAGTCAACGCGCGAAGCATAAAATGCAAAATAAATAGAACAGTTTTTCCATCGTATAAAACGAATAACTGCAACCAGTGTGAAAGTACTGGTCATTTCTACGTTCCGGGCAACCTAGGCTCCACCCTAGGGCGTTGTTCCACCAGATGGAATAGTTAGGGCCTAAGAAGTCAACGCCAGAAGCATAAAATACGATATAAATTCAACAGCTTTTCCATCGTATAAAATGAATAATGGTAACCAGTGTGAAAGTTATGGTCATTTCTACGTTCCGGTCAACCTAGGCTTCACTCTAGGACGTTGCTCCACCAGGTCGAATAGTTAGGGCCTATGAAGTCAACGCCAGAAGCATAAAATACAATAAAGGTGCAACAGTTTTTCGATCGTATAACAGGAATAATTGCAACCAGTGTGAATGTAATGGTATGTTCTACGTTCCGGGCAACCTAGGCTTCACTCTAGGGCGGTGCTCCACCACATCAAATAGTTACGGCCTAAGAAGTCAACGCCAGAAGCATAAATTACAATATAAGTACAACAGCTTTTCCATCGTATATAATGTATATTTGCAAACAGTGTGGAAGTAATTGTCATTTCTACGTTCCGGGCAACCTAGGCTTCACGCTAGAGTGTTGCTCCACCAGGTGGAATAGCTAGGGCCTTGGAAGTCAACGCCCGAAGCATAAAATGCAAAATAAATAGAACAGTTTTTCCATTGTATAAAACGAATAATTGCTACCAGTGTAAAAGTTATGGCCATTTCTACGTTGCGGGCAACGTAGGCTTCACCTTAGGCCGTTGTTCCACCAGATCGAATAGTTAGGGCCTAAGAAGTGAACGCCAGAAGCATAAAATACAATATAAATACAACAGTTTTTCCATCATATAAAACGAATAATTGCAACCAGTATGAAAGTTATGGTCATTTCTACTTTCCGGGCAACCTGGGATACACCCTAGGGCGTTGCACCCAACAGATGGAATAGTTAGGGCCTAAGAAGTCAACGCCAGAAGCATAAAATACGATATAAATTCAACAGCTTTTCCATCGTATAATACGAATAATGGTAACCAGTGTGAAAGTTATGGTCATTTCTACGTTCCGGTCAACCTAGGCTTCACTCTAGGACGTTGCTCCACCAGATCGAATAGTTAGGGCCTATGAAGTCAACGCCAGAAGCATAAAATACAATAAAGGTGCAACAGTTTTTCCATCGTATAACAGGAATAATTGCAACAAGTGTGAAGGTAATGGTATGTTCTACGTTCCGGGCAACCTAGGCGTCACTCTAGGGCGTTGCTCCACCACGTCTAATAGCTACGGCCTTAGAAGTCAACGCCAGGAGCATAAAATACAATATAAGTACAACAGCTTTTCCATCGTATAAAATGAATAACTGCAAACACTGTGCAAGTAATGGTCATTTCTACGTTCCGGGCAACCTAGGCTTCACTCTAGGGAGTTGCTCCACCAGATGGAATAGCTAGGGACTTAGAACTCAATGCCAGAGGCATAATATGCAATATAAATATAACAGCTTTTCCATCGTATAAAAGGAATAATTGCAGACAGTGTGAAAGTAATGGTCATTTCTACGTTCCGGGCAACATAGGCTTCACTCTAGGGCGTTGCTCCACCAGATGAAACAGTTGGGGCCTTAGAAGTCAACGCCCGAAGCATAAAATACGAAATAAATACAACAGTTTTTCCATTGTATAAAACGAATAATTGCTACCAGTGTAAAAGTTATGGTCTTTTCTACGTTCCGGGCAACCTAGGCTTCACTCTAGGGCGGTGCTCCACCATATCGAATAGCAACGGCCTTAGAAGCCTACGCCTGAAGCATAAAATACAATAAAAATACTACGGTCTTTTCATCGTATAACAGGAATAATTGCAACAAGCGTGAAAGTAATGATCATTTCGGCGTTTCGGGCATCCTAGACTTAACTCTGAGGCATTGCTCCACCAGATCGAATAGTTAGGGCCTAAGATGTGAACGCCAGAAGCATTAAACACAATATAAATACAACAGTTTTTCCTTCGTATAAAACGAATAATTGCAACCAGTGTGAAACTTATGGTCATTTCTACGTTCCGGGCAACCTAGGCTTCACCCTAGGGCGTTGTTCCACCAGATCGAATAGTTAGGGCCTAAGAAGTGAACGCCCGAAGCATAAAATGCAATAAAAATACAACAGCTTTTCCATCGTATAACAGGATTAATTGCAACCAGTTTGATAGTGAAGGTCACTTCTACGTTCCGGGCAACCTAGGCTTCACTCTAGGGCGTTGCTCCAGTAGATCGAATAGCTAGGGCCTTAGAAGTCAACGCCAGAAGCATAAAATACGATATAAATACAACAGCTTTTCCATCGTATAAAAGGAATAATTGCAAACAGTGTGAAAGTAATGGTCATTTCTACGTTCCGGGCAACCTAGGCTTCACCCTAGGGCGTTGCTCCACCAGATTAAACAGTTAGGGCCTTAGAAGTCAACGCCCGAAGCCTAAAATGCAAAATAAATAGAACAGTTTTTCCATTGTATAAAACGAATAATTGCTACCAGTGTAAAAGTTATGGTCATTTCTACGTTCCGGGCAACCTAGGCTTCACCCTAGGGCGTTGTTCCACCAGATCGAATAGTTAGGGCATAAGAAGTGAACGCCAGAAGCATAAAATACAATATAAATACAACAGTTTTTCCATCGTATAAAACGAGTAATTGCAACCAGTGTGAAAGCTATGGTCTTTTCTACATTCCGAGAAACCTAGGCTTCACTCTAGGGCGTTGCTCCAACAGATTGCATAGTCAGCGCCTTAGAAGTCAACGCCCGAAGCATAAAATGCAATAAAAATACAACAGTTTTTCCATCGTATAACAGGATTAATTGCAACCTGTTTGAAAGTGATGGTCATTTCTACGTTCCGGGCAACCTAGGCTTCACTCTAGGGCGTTGCTCCACTAGATCGTATAGCTAGGGCCTTAGAAGTCAACGCCAGAGTCATAAAATACAATATAAATACAACAGCTTTTCCATCGTAAAAAACGAATAATTGCAACCAGAGTGAATGTTATGGTTATTTCTACATTCCGAGCAACCTAGGCTTCACTCTAGGGCGTTGCTCCACCAGATCGAATAGTTAGGTCCTTGGAAGTCACCGCCAGAAGCATAAAATACGATATAAATACAACAGCTTTTCCATCGTATAAAACGAATAATTGCAGCCAGTGTGAAAGTTATGGTCATTTCTACATTCCGAGCAACCTAGGCTTCACTCTAGGGCGTTGCTCCAACAGACTGAATAGTTAGGGCCTAAGAAGTCAACGCCCGAAGCATAAAATACGATATAAATACAACAGCTTTTCCATCGTATTAAAAAAGTAATTGCAAACTGTGTGAAAGTAGTGGTCATTTCTGCGTTCCGAGCAACCTACGCTTCAGTCTAGGGCGGTGCTGCACCATATCGAATAGCTACGGCCTTAGAAGCCTACGCCTGAAGCATAAAATACAATAAAAATACAACAGTCTTTTCATCGTATAACCGGAATAATAGCAACATGCGTGAAAGTAACGATCATTTCGGCGTTTCGGGCATACTAGACTTAACTCTGAGGCATTGCTCCACCAGATTGAATAGTTAGGGCCTAAGGAGTCAACGCCAGAAGCATAAAATACAATATAAATGCAACAGCTTTGCCACCGTATAAAATGAATAATTGCAAACAGTGTGAAAGATATGGACATTTCTACGTTCCGGTCAACCTAGGCTTCACTCTAGGACGTTGCTCCACCAGGTCGAATAGTTAGGGCCTATGAAGTCAACGCCAGAAGCATAAAATACAATAAAGGTGCAACAGTTTTTCCATTGTATAAAACGAATAACTGCAACCAGTGTGAAAGTACTGGTCATTTCTACGTTCCGGGCAACCTAGGCTTCACCCTAGGGCGTTGTTCCACCAGATGGAATAGTTAGGGCCTAAGAAGTCAACGCCAGAAGCATAAAATACAATAAAGGTGCAACAGTTTTTCCATCGTATAACAGGAATAATTGCAACCAGTGTGAAGGTAATGGTATGTTCTACGTTCCGGGCAACCTAGGCTTCACTCTAGGGCGGTGCTCCACCACATCAAATAGTTACGGCCTAAGAAGTCAACGCCAGAAGCATAAATTACAATATAAGTACAACAGCTTTTCCATCGTATATAATGTATATTTGCAAACAGTGTGGAAGTAATTGTCATTTCTACGTTCCGGGCAACCTATGCTTCACGCTAGAGTGTTGCTCCACCAGATGGAATAGCTAGGGCCTTGGAAGTCAACGCCCGAAGCATAAAATGCAAAATAAATAGAACAGTTTTTCCATTGTATAAAACGAATAACTGCAACCAGTGTGAAAGTACTGGTCATTTCTACGTTCCGGGTAACCTATGTTTCACTCTAGGGCGTTGCTCCACCAGATCGAATAGCTAGGGACTTAGAAGTCAATGCCCGAAGCATAAAACACAATAAAGATGAAAGAGTTTTTCCATTGCATAACAGGAATAATTCCCACCAGTGTGAAGGTAATGGTATGGTCTACGTTCAGGGCAACCTAGGCTTCACTCTAGGGCGGTGCTCCACCGGATCAAATAGTTACGGCCTAAGAAGTCAACGCCAGAAGCATAAATTACAATATAAGTACAACAGCTTTTCCATCGTATATAAAGTATATTTGCAAACAGTGTGGAAGTAATGGTCATTTCTACGTTCCGGGCAACCTAGGCTTCACGCTAGGGTGTTGCTCCACCAGATGGAATAGTTAGGGCCTTAGAAGTCAACGCCAGAAGCATAAACTACAAAATAAATACAACAGTCTCTCCATCGTATAAAACGAATAATTGCAACCTGTGTGATGGTTATGGACATATCTACGTTCCGGGCAACCTAGGCTTCACTGCAGGGCGTTGCTCCACCAAATCGACTAGTTAGGACCTTAGAAGTCAACGCCCGAAGCATAAAATACAATATAAGTACAACAGTTTTTCCATCGTATAAAATGAATGATTGCGAACATTGTGAAAGTAATGGTCATTTCTACGTGCCTGCAACCTACGCGTCTCTCTAGGGCGTTGCTGCTCCACATCTGATAGCTAGGGCCTTAGAAGTTAACGCCGGTAGCATGAAATACAATATAAATACAACAGCTTTGCCATCGTATAAAATGAATAACTGCAAACACTGTGCAAGTAATGGTCATTTCTACGTTCCGGGCAACCTAGGCTTCACTCTAGGGAGTTGCTCCACCAGATGGAATAGCTAGGGACTTAGAACTCAATGCCAGAGGCATAATATGCAATATAAATATAACAGCTTTTCCATCGTATAAAACGAATAATAGCAACCAGTGTGAAAGTTATGGTCATTTCTACTTCCCGGGCAACCTAGGCTTCACTCTAGGGCGTTGCTCCACCAGATCGAATAGTTAGGGCCTTAGAAGTCAACGCCCGAAGCATAAAATGCTAAATACATAGAACAGTTTTTCCATTGTAGAAAACGATTAACTGCAACCAGTGTGAAAGTACTGGTCATTTCTGCGTTCCGGGCAACCTAGGCTTCACCATAGAGCGTTGTTCCACCGGATGGAATAGTTAGGGCCTAAGAAGTCAACGCCAGAAGCATAAAATACGATATAAATACAACAGCTTTTCCATCGTATAAAACGAATAATGGTAACCAGTGTGAAAGTTATGGTCATTTCTACGTTCCGGTCAACCTAGGCTTCACTCTAGGACGTTGCTCCACCTGGTCGAATAGTTAGGGCCTATGAAGTCAACGCCAGAAGCATAAAATACAATAAAGGTGCAACAGTTTTTCCATCGTATAACAGGAATAATTGCAACCAGTGTGAAGGTAATGGTATGTTCTACGTTCCGGGCAACCTGGGCTTCACTCTAGGGCGGTGCTCCACCGCATCAAATAGTTAGGGCCTATGAAGTCAACGCCAGAAGCATAAAATACAATAAAGGTGCAACAGTTTTTCCATCGTATAACAGGAATAATTGCAACCAGTGTGAAGGTAATGGTATGTTCTACGTTCCGGGCAACCTGGGCTTCACTCTAGGGCGGTGCTCCACCGCATCAAATAGTTACGGCCTAAGAAGTCAACGCCAGAAGCATAAATTACAATATAAGTACTACAGCTTTTCCATCGTATATAATGTATATTTGCAAACAGTGTGGAAGTAATTGTCATTTCTACGTTCCGGGCAACCTAGGCTTCACGCTAGAGTGTTGCTCCACCAGATGGAATAGCTAGGGCCTTGGAAGTCAACGCCCGAAGCATAAAATGCAAAATAAATAGAACAGTTTTTCCATTGTATAAAACGAATAACTGCAACCAGTGTGAAAGTACTGGTCATTTCTACGTTCCGGGTAACCTATGTTTCACTCTAGGGCGTTGCTCCACCAGATCGAATTAGTATGTCCTTAGAAGTCAACGCCCGAAGCATAAAATGCAAAATACATAGAACAGTTATTCCATTGTATAAAACGAATAACTGCAACCAGTGTGAAAGTACTGGTCATTTCTGCGTTCCGGGCAACCTAGGCTTCACCCTAGGGCGTTGTTCCACCAGATGGATTAGTTAGGGCCTAAGAAGTCAACGCCAGAAGCATAAAATGCGATATAAATACAACAGCTTTTCCATCGTTTAAAAGGAATAATGGTAAACAGTGAGAAAGTTATGGTCATTTCTACGTTCCGGTCAACCTAGGCTTCACTCTAGGACGTTGCTCCACCAGATCGAATAGTTAGGGCCTATGAAGTCAACGCCAGAAGCATAAAATACAATAAAGGTGCAACAGCTTTTCCAACGTATAACAGGAATAATTGCAACCAGTATGAAGGTAATGGTATGTTCTACGTTCCGGGCAACCTAGGCTTCACTCTAGGGCGGTGCTCCACCAGATCAAATAGTTACGGCCTAAGAAGTAAACGCCAGAAGCATAAATTACAATATAAGTACAACAGCTTTTCCATCGTATATAATGTATATTTGCAAACAGTGTGGAAGTAATGGTCATTTCTACGTTCCGGGCAACCTAGGCTTCACGCTAGGGTGTTGCTCCACCAGATGGAATAGCTAGGGCCTTAGAAGTCAACGCCCGAAGCATAAAATGCAAAATAAATAGAACAGGCTCTCCATTGTATAAAACGAATAACTGCAACCAGTGTGAAGGTAATGGTCATTTCTACGTTCCGTGCAACCTAGGCTTCACGCTAGGGCGTTGCTCCACCTGATCAAACAGATAGGTCCTTAGATGTCAACGCCAGAAGCATACAACACGATATAAATACAACAGCTTTTCCATGGTATAACAGGATTAATTGCAACCAGTTTGATAGTGAAGGTCACTTCTACGTTCCGGGCAACCTAGGCTTCACTCTAGGGCGTTGCTCCACTAGATCGAATAGCTAGGGCCTTAGAAGTCAACGCCAGAATCATAAAATACGATATAAATACAACAGCTTTTCCATCGTATAAAAGGAACAATTGCAAACAGTGTGAAAGTAATGGTCATTTCTACGTTCCCGGCAACCTAGGCTTCACCCTAGGGCGTTGCTCCACCAGATTAAACAGTTAGGGCCTTAGAAGTCAACGCCCGAAGCATAAAATGCAAAATAAATAGAACAGTTTTTCCATTGTATAAAACGAATAATTGCTACCAGTGTCAAAGTTATGGTCATTTCTACGTTCCGGGCAACCTAGGCTTCACCCTAGGGCGTTGTTCCACCAGATCGAATAGTAAGGGCCTAAGAAGTGAACGCCAGAAGCATAAAATACAATATAAATACAACAGTTTTTCCATCGTATAAAACGAATAATTGCAGCCAGTGTGAAAGTTATGGTCATTTCTACATTCCGAGCAACCTAGGCTTCACTCTAGGGCGTTGCTCCAACAGATTGAATAGTTAGGGCCTTAGAAGTCAACGCACGAAGCATAAAATACAATAAAAATACAACAGTTTTTCCATCGTATAAAAGGATTAATTGCAACCAGTTTGAAAGTGATGGTCATTTCTACGTTCCGGGCAACCTAGGCTTCACTCTAGGGCGTTGCTCCACTAGATCGAATAGCTAGGGCCTTAGAAGTCAACGCCAGAGGCATAAAATACAATATACATACAACAGCTCTTCCATGGTAAAAAACGAATAATTGCAACCAGTGTGAAAGTTATGGTTATTTCTACATTCCGAGCAACCTAGGCTTCACTCTAGGGCGTTGCTCCACCAAATCGAATAGTTAGGTCCTTAGAAGCCAACGCCAGAAGCATAAAATACGATATAAATGCAACAACTTTTGCATCGTATAAAAGGCATTATTGCAAACAGTGTGAAAGTAATTGTCATTTCTACGTTCCGGGCAACCTAGGCTTCACCATAGGGCGTTGTTCCACCAGATCGAATAGTCAGGGCCTTAGAAGTCAACGCCCGAAGCATAAAATACAATATAAGTACAACAGTTTTTCCATCGTATAAAATGAATGATTGCGAACAATGTGAAAGTAATGGTCATTTCTACGTGCCTGCAACCTACGCGTCTCTCTAGGGCGTTGCTGCTCTACATCTGATAGCTAGGGCCTAAGAAGTAAACGCCAGAAGCATAAATTACAATATAAGTACAACAGCTTTTCCATCGTATATAATGTATCTTGCAAACAGTGTGGAAGTAATGGTCATTTCTACGTTCCGGGCAACCTAGGCTTCACGCTAGGGCGTTGCTCCACCAGATCGAATAGTTAGGTCCTCAGAAGTCACCGCCAGAAGCATAAAATACGATATAAATACAACAGCTTTTCCATCGTATAAAACGAATAATTGCAGCCAGTGTGAAAGTTATAGTCATTTCTACATTCCGAGCAACCTAGGCTTCACTCTAGGGCGTTGCTCCAACAGATTGAATAGTTAGGGCCTTAGAAGTCAACGCACGAAGCATAAAATGCAATAAAAATACAATAGTTTTTCCATCGTATAACAGGATTAATTGCAACCAGTTTGAAAGTGTTGGTCATTTCTACGTTCCGGGAAACCTAGGCTTCACTCTAGGGCGTTGCTCCACTAGATCGAATAGCTAGGGCCATAGAAGTCAACGCCAGAAGCATAAAATACGATATAAGTACAACAGCTTTTCCATCGTATAAACGGAATAATAGCAACCAGTGTGAAAGTTATGGTCATTTCAACGTTGCGGGCAACCTAGGCATCACGCTAGGGTGTTCCTCCACCAGATGGAACAGCTAGGGACTTAGAACTCAATGCCAGAGGCATAATATGCAATATAAATATAACAGCTTTTCCATCGTATAAAACGAATAATAGCAACCAGTGTGAAAGTTATGGTCATTTCTACTTCCCGGGCAACCTAGTCTTCACTCTAGGGCGTTGCTCCACCAGATCGAATAGTTATGTCCTTAGAAGTCAATGCCCCAAGCATAAAATGCAAAATAAATAGAACAGTCTTTCCATCGTATAAAACGAATAACTGCAACCAGTGTGAAAGTACTGATCATTTCTACGTTCCGGGCAACCTAGGCTTCACCCTAGGGCGTTGTTCCACCAGATGGAATAGTTAGGGCCTAAGAAGTCGACGCCAGAAGCATAAAATACAATAAAGGTGCAACAGTTTTTCCAACGTATAGAAGGAATAATTGCAACCAGTGTGAAGGTAATGGTATGTTCTACGTTCCGGGCAACCTAGGCTTCACTCTAGGGCGGTGCTCCACCAGATCAAATAGTTAGGGCCTAAGAAGTCAACGCCAGAAGCATAAATTACAATATAAGTACAACAGCTGTTCCATCGTATATAATGTATATTTGCAAACAGTGTGGAAGTAATGGTCACTTCTACGTTCCGGGCAACCTAGGCTTCACTCTAGGGTGTTGCTCCACCAGATGGAATTGCTAGGGACTGAGAATTCAATGCCAGAAGCATAAAATGCAATATAAATTTAACAGCTTTTCCATCGTATAATAGAAATAATAGCAACCAGTGTGTAAGTTATGGTCATTTCAACGTTCCGGGCCACCTAGGCATCACGCTAGGGTGTTGCTCCACCAGATGGAATAGCTAGGGACTTAGAATTCAATGCCAGAAGCATAATATGCAATATAAATATAACAGCTTTTCCATCGTATAAAACGAATAATAGCAACCAGTGTGAAAGTTATGGTCATTTCTACTTCCCGGGCAACCTAGGCTTCACGCTAGGGTGTTGCTCCACCAGATGGAATAGCTAGGGACTTAGAATTCAATGCCAGAAGCATAATATGCAATATAAATCTAACAGCTTTTCCATCGTATAAACCGAATAGTAGCAACCAGTGTGAAAGTTATGGTCATTTCTACTTCCCGGGCAACCTAGGCTTCACCCTAGGGCGTTGTTCCACCAGATGGAATAGTTAGGGCCTAAGAAGTCAACGCCGGAAGCATAAAATACGATATAAATACAACAGCTTTTCCATCGTATAAAACGAATAATGGTAACCAGTGTGAAAGTTATGGTCACTTCTACGTTCCGGGCAACCTAGGCTTCACTCTAGGGCGTTGCTCCACCAGATCAAACAGTTAGGGCCTTAGAAGTTAACGCCCGAAGCATAAAATACAAGATAAATAGAACAGTTTTTCCATTGTATAAAACGAATAATTGCTACCAGTGTAAAAGTTATGGTCATTTCTACGTTCCGGGCAACCTAGGCTTCACCCTAGGGCGTTGTTCCACCAGATCGAATAGTTAGGGCTTAAGAAGTGAACGCCAGAAGCATAAAATTCAATATAAATACAACAGTTTTTCCATCATATAAAACGAGTAATTGCAACCAGTATGAAAGTTATGGTCATTTCTACTTTCCAGGCAACCTAGGCTACACACTAGGGTGTTGCTCCAGCAGATTGAATAGTTAGGGCCTTAGAAGTCAATGCCCGAAGCATAAAATACAGAACAAAAAGAACAGCTTTTCAATCGTATAAAACGAATAATTGCAACCAGTGTGAAAGTTAGGGACATTTCTACATTCCGGCCAACCTAGGCTTCAACCTAGGGCGTGGCTCCACGAGCTCGAATGGTTAGGGCCTTACAAGTCATCGCCAGAAGCATAAAATACAATCCAGATGCAACAGTTTTTCCATCGTTTTACAGGAATAACTGCAACCAGTGTGAATGTACTGGTCATTTCTACGTTCCGGGTAACCTAGGTTTCACTCTAGGGCGTTGCTCTACCAGATCGAATAGCTAGGGACTTAGAATTCAACGCCAGAAGGATAAAATACAATATAAATACAACAGTTATTCCATCGTATAAAATGAGTAGTTGCTAACATTGTGAAAGTAATGGTCATTTCTACGTTCCGGGCAACCTAGGCGTCACTCTAGGGCGTTGCTCCACCACATCTAATAGCTACGGCCTTAGAAGTCAACGCCAGAGGCATAAAATACAACATAAATACAACAGCTTTTCCATCGTACAAGATGAATAATAGCAAACAGTGTGAAAGTAATGGTCATTTCTACGTTCCGGGCAACGTAGGTTTCACTCTACGGCGTTGATCCACCAGAGGGAATAGTTAGGGCCTAACAATTCAACGCCAGAAGGATAAAATACAATATAAGTACAACAGTTATTCCATCGTATAAAATGAGTAGTTGCAAACATTGTGAAAGTAATGGTCAGTTCTACGTTCCGGGCAACCTAGGCGTCACTCTAGGGCGTTGCTCCACCTGATCGAATAGTTAGGGCCTTAGAAGTCAACGCCAGAAGCATAAAATGCAATAAAGGTGCAACAGCTTTTCCATCGTATAACAGGGATAACTGCAAACATTGTGAAAGTAATGGTCAGTTCTACGTTCCGGGCAACCTAGGCGTCACTCTAGGGCGTTGCTCCACCTGATCGAATAGTTAGGGCCTTAGAAGTCAACGCCAGAAGAATAAAATACAATAAAGATGCAACAGCTTTTGCATCGTATAGAACGAATAATTGGAACCAGTATGAAAGTTAACGTCATTTCTACATTCCGGGCAACATAGGCTTCACCCTTGGGCGTTGCACCAACAGATTGAATAGTTATGGCCTTAGGAGTCAACGCCCGTAGCATAAAATACAAAATAAATAGAACAGTTTTTCCATCGTATAAAAGGAATAATTGCTACCAGTGTGAAAGTTAAGGTCATTTCTACGTTCTGCGCAACCTAGGCTTCACCCGAGGGCGTTGTTCCACCAGATGGAATAGTTAGGGCCTAAGAAGTCAACGCCAGAAGCATAAAATACGATATAAATAGACCAGCTATTCCATCGTATAAAACGAATAATTGCAACCAGTGTGGAAGTTATGGTCATTTCTACGTTCCGGTCAACCTAGGCTTCACTCTAGGGCGTTGCTCGACCAGATCGAATAGCTAGGGCCTTAGAAGTCAACGCCTGAAGTATAAAATACAATAAAAATACAACAGTCTTTCCATCCTATAACAGGAATAATTGCAACCCGTGTGAAAGTGATGGTCATTTCTACGTTCCAGGCAACCTACGCTTCACACTAGGGCGTTGTTCCACCAGATGGAATAGTTAGGGCCTAAGAAGTTAACGCCAGAAGCATAAAACCCTATATAAATACAACAGTTTTTCCATCATATAAAACGAATAATTGCAACCAGGATGAAAGTTATGGTCATTTCTACTTTCCGGGCAACCTAGGCTTCACCCTAGGGCGTTGCTCCAACAGATCGAATAGTAAGGGCCTTAAAAGTCAATGCCCGAAGCATAAAACACAATATAAATACAACAGCTTTTCAATCGTATAAAACGAATAATTGCAACCAGTGTGAAAGTTATGGACATTTCTACATTGCGGCCAACCTAGGCTTCACCCTAGGGCGTTGCTCCACCTGATCGAATAGTTAGGGCCTTATAAGTCAACGCCAAAAGCATAAAATGCAATAAAGATGCAACAGTTTTTCCATCGTATAACAGGAATAACTGCAAACAGTGTGAAGGTACTGATCATTTCTTCGTTCCGGGCAACCTAGGCGTCACTCTAGGGCGTTGCTCCACCAGATCAAACAGTTAGGGCCTTAGAAGTCAACGCCCGAAGCATAAAATACAAAATAAATGCAACAGTTTTTCCATCGTGTAAAACGAATAATTGCTACCAGTGTGAAAGTTATGGTCATTTCTACGTTCCGGGCAACCTAGGCTTCACCCTAGGCCGTTGTTTCACCAGTTCGAATAGTTCGGGCCTAAGAAGTGAACGCCAGAAGCATAGAATACAATATAAATACAACAGTTTTTTCATCGTATAAAACGAATAATTGCAACCAGTATGAAAGTTATGGTCACTTCCACTTTCCGGGCAACCTAGGCTTCACCACAGGGCGTTGCTCCAACAGATTGAATAGTTAGGTCCTTAGAAGTCAATGCCCGAAGCATAAAATGCAATAAAAATACATAAGTTTTTCCATCATATAACAGGAATAATTGCAACCAGTTTGAAAGTTATGGACATTTCTACGTTCCCCGCTACCTTGGCTTCACCCAAGCGCGTTGTTCCACCAGATGGAATAGTTAGGGCCTAAGAAGTCAACGCCAGAAGCATAAAATACGATATAAATACAACAGCTTTTCCATCGTATAAGACGAATAATTGCAACCAGTGTGAATGTAATGGTCATTTCTACGTTCCGGGCAACCTAGGCTTCACTCTCGGGAGTTGTTCCACCAAATCGAATAGCTAGGGCCTTAGAAGTCAACGCCAGAAGCATAAAATACAATAAAGATGAAAAAGTTTTTCCATCGTATAACAGGAATAACTGCAAACAGTGTGAAAGTAATGGTCATTTCCATGTTCCGGGAAACCAAGTCTTCACTCTAGGGCGTTGTTCCACCAGATCAAATGGTTAGGGCCTAAGAAGTCAACGCCAGAAGCATAAAATACAACATAAATACAACAGATTTTCCATCGTATATAATGTATATTTGCAAACAGTGTGAAAGTAATGGTCATTTCTATGTACCGGGCAACCTAGGCCCCACTCTCGGGCGTTGCTCCACCACATCTAATAGCTACGGCCTTAGAAGTCAACCCCAGAGGAATAAAATACAATAAAGATGCAACAGCTTTTCCATCGTATAAAACGAATAATTGCTACCAGTGTGAAAGTTATGGCCATTTCTACGTTCCGCGCAACCTAGGCTTCACCCAAGGGCGTTGTTCCACCAGATGGAATAGTTAGGGCCTACGAAGTCAACGCGAGAAGCATAAAATACGATATAAATACAACAGCTTTTCCATCGTATAAGACGAATAATTGCTACCAGTGTGGAAGTTATGGTCATTTCTACGTGCCGGACAACCTAGGCTTCACTCTAGGGCGTTGCTCGACCAGAACGAATAGCTAGGGCCGTAGAAGCCAACGCCAGAAGTATAAAATACAATAAAAGTACAACAGTCTTTCCATCCTATAACAGGAATATATGCAACCCGTGTGAAAGTGATGGTCATTTCTACGTTCCAGGCAACCTAGGCTTCACCCTAGGGCGTTGTTCCACCAGATGGAATAGTTAGGGCCTTAGAAGTCAACGCCCGAAGCATAAAATACAAAATAAATGTAACAGCTTTTCCATCGTATAAAACGAATAATTGCAACCAGTGTGAAAGTAATAGTCATTTCTACGTTCCGGGCAACGTAGGTTTCACTCTAGGGCGTTGATCCTCCAGAGGGAATAGTTAGGGCATAAGAAGTCAACGCCAGAAGCATAAAATACAAAATAAATAAAACAGCTTTTCCATCGTATAAAACGAATAATTGGAACCAGTATGAAAGTTAACGTCATTTCTACATTCCGGGCAACATAGGCTTCACCCATGGGCGTCGCACCAACAGATTGAATAGTTATGGCCTTAGGAGTCAACGCCCGTAGCATAAAATACAAAATAAATAGAACAGTTTTTCCATCGTATAAAGCGAATAATTGCAACCAGTGTGAAGGTAATGGTCATTTCTACGTTCCGGGCAACTTGGGCGTCACTCTAGGGCGTTGCTCCACCACATCTAATAGCTACGGCCTGAGAAGTCAACCCCAGATGAATAAAATACAATAAAGATGCCACAGCTTTTCCATCGTATAAAACGAATAATTGCAGCCAGTGTGAAAGTTATGGTCATTTCTACTTTCCGGGCATCCTAGGCTTCACCCTACGACGTTGTTCCGCCAGATCGAACAGTTAGGGCCTAAGAAGTCAACGCCAGAAGCATAAAATACAATATAAATATAAGAGTTTTTCCATCGTATAAAACGAATGATAGCAACCAGTGTGAAAGTTATTGTCATTTCTACGTTCCGGGCAACCTAGGCTTCACTCTCGGGCGTTGCTCCACCAAATCGAATAGCTAGGGCCTTAGAAGTCAACGCCTGAAGCATAAAGTACAATAAAGATGCAAAAGTTTTTCCATCGTATAACAGGAATAACTGCAAACAGTGTGAAAGTTATGGTCATTTCTCCGTTCCGGGCAACCTGGCTGCACCCTAGGGCGTTGTTCCACCAGATGGAATAGTTAGGGCCCAAGAAGTCAACGCCAGAAGCATAAAACACTATATAAATACAACAGTTCTTCCATCATATAAAACGAATAATTGCAACCAGGATTAAAGTTATGGTCATTTCTACTTTCCGGGCAACCTAGGCTTCACCCTAGGGCGTTGCTAAAACAGATTGAGTAGTTAGGGCCTTAGAGGTCAATGCCCGAAGCCTAAAATACAATATAAATACAACAGTTTTCCCATTGTATAAAACGAATAATTGCAACCAGTATGAAAGTTAACGTCATTTCTACTTTCCGGGCAACATAGGCTTCACCGTTGGGCGTTGCACCAACAGATTGAATAGTTAGGGCCTTAGAAGTCAACGCCCGAAGCATAAAATACAAAATAAACAGAACAGTTTTACCATCGTATAAAACGAATAATTGCTACCGGTGTGAAAGTTATGGTCATTTCTCCGTTCCGGGCAACCTAGGCCTCACCCTAGGGCGTTGCTCCACCAGATCGAATAGTTAGGTCCCTAGAAGTCAACGCCAGAAGCATAAAATACAAAATAAATGAAACAGTTTTTCAATCGTATAAAACGAATAATTGCTACCAGTGTGAAAGTTATGGACATTTCTACGTTCCCCGCTACCTTGGCTTCACCCAAGCGCGTTGTTCCACCAGATGGAATAGTTAGGGCCTAAGAAGTCAACGCCAGAAGCATAAAATACGATATAAATACAACAGCTTTTCCATCGTATAAGACGAATAATTGCAACCAGTGTGAATGTAATGGTCATTTCTACGTTCCGGGCAACCTAGGCTTCACTCTCGGGAGTTGTTCCACCAAATCGAATAGCTAGGGCCTTAGAAGTCAACGCCAGAAGCATAAAATACAATTAAGATGCAACAGTTTTTCCATCGTATAAAACGAATAATTGCAACCAGTATGAAAGTTAACGTCATTTCTACTTTCCGGGCAACATAGGCTTCACCCTTGGGCGTTGCACCAACAGATTGAATAGTTAGGGCCTTAGAAGTCAACGCCCGAAGCATAAAATACAAAATAAATAAAACAGTTTTTCCATCGTATAAAACGAATAATTGCAACCAGTGTGAAGGTAATGGTCTTTTCTACGTTCCGGGCAACCTAGGCTTCACCCTAGGGCGGTGCTCCACCAGATCAAATAGTTAGGGCCTAAGAAGTCAACGCCAGAAGCATAAAATACAACATAAATACAACAGATTTTCCATCGTATATAATGTATATTTGCAAACAGTGTGAAAGTAATGGTCATTTCTATGTACCGGGCAACCTAGGCCCCACTCTCGGGCGTTGCTCCACCACATCTAATAGCTACGGCCTTAGAAGTCAACCCCAGATGAATAAAATACAATAAAGATGCAACAGCTTTTCCATCGTATAAAACGAATAATTGCAACCAGTGTGAAAGTTATGGTTATTTCTACTTTCTGGGCATCCTAGGCATCACCCTAGGACGTTGTTCCACCAGATCCAACAGTTAGGGCCTAAGAAGTCAATGCCAGAAGCATAAAATACAATATAAATATAACAGTTTTTCCATCGTATAAAACGAATGATAGCAACCAGTGTGAAAGATATGGTCATTTCTACGTTCCGGGCAACCTAGGCTTCACTCTAGGGCGTTGCGCCACCAGATCGAATAGTTAGGGCCTTAGAAGTCAACGCCCGAAGCACAAAATACAAAACAACTAAAACAGTTTTTCCATCGTATAAAACGAATAATTGCAACCAGTATGAAAGTTAACGTCATTTCTACTTTCCGGGCAACATAGGCTTCACCCTTGGTCGTTGCACCAACAGATTGAATAGTTAGGGCCTTAGAAATCAACGCCCGAAGCATAAAATACAAAATAAATAGAACAGTTTTTCCATCGTATAAAACGAATAATTGCTACCGGTGTGAAAGTTATGGTCATTTCTCCGTTCCGGGCAACCTAGGCTTCACTCTAGGGCGCTGCTCCACCAGATCGAATAGTTAGGGCCTTAGAAGTCAACGCCAGAAGCATAAAATACAAAATAAATAAAACTGTTTTTCCATCGTATAAAACGAATAATTGCTACCAGTGTGAAAGTTATGGTCATTGCTACGTTCCGCGCAACCTAGGCTTCACCCAAGGGCGCTGTTCGACCAGATGGAATAGTTAGGGCCTAAGAAGTCAACGCCAGAAGCATAAAATACGATATAAATACAACAGCTTTTCCACCGTATAAGACGAATAATTGCAACCAGTGTGAATGTAATGGTCATCTCTACGTTCCGGGCAACCAAGTCTTCACTCTAGGGCGTTGCTCCACCAGATCGAATAGTTAGGGCCTTAGAAGTCAGCGCCAGAAGCATAAAATACAAAATAAATAAAACTGTTTTTCCATCGTATAAAACGAATAATTGCAACCCGTGTGGAAGTTATGGTCATTTCTACGTTCCGGGCAACCTAGGCTTCACTCTAGGGCGTTGCTCGAACAGATCGAATAGCTAGGGCCTTAGAAGTCAACGCCTGAAGTATAAAATACAATAAAAATACAACAGTCTTTCCATCCTATAACAGGAATAATTGCAACCCGTGTGAAAGTGATGGTCATTTCTACGTTCCAGGCAACCTAGGCTTCACCCTAGGGCGTTGTTCCACCAGATGGAATAGTTAGGGCCTTAGAAGTCAACGCCCGAAGCATAAAACACAAAATAAATGGAACAGCTTTTCCATCGTATAAAACGAATAATTGCAACCAGTGTGAAAGTAATAGTCATTTCTACGTTCCGGGCAACGTAGGTTTCACTCTAGGGCGTTGATCCGCCAGAGGGAATAGTTAGGGCATAAGAAGTCAACGCCAGAAGCATAAAATACAAAATAAATAAAACAGTTTTTCCATCGTATAAAACGAATAATTGCTACCAGTGTGAAACTTATGGACATTTCTACGTTCCGCGCAACCTAGGCTTGACCCTAGGGCGTTGTTCCACCAGATCGAATAGTTAGGGCCTTAGGAGTCAACGCCCGAAGCATAAAACACAAAATAAATGGAACAGCTTTTCCATCGTATAAAACGAGTAATTGCAACCAGTGTGAAAGTAATAGTCATTTCTACGTTCCGGGCAACGTAGGTTTCACTCTAGGGCGTTGATCCGCCAGAGGGAATAGTTAGGGCATAAGAAGTCAACGCCAGAAGCATAAAATACAAAATAAATAAAACAGCTTTTCCATCGTATAGAACGAATAATTGGAACCAGTATGAAAGTTAACGTCATTTCTACATTCCGGGCAACATAGGCTTCACCCTTGGGCGTTGCACCAACAGATTGAATAGTTATGGCCTTAGGAGTCAACGCCCGCAGCATAAAATACAAAATAAATAGAACAGATTTTCCATCGTATAAAACGAATAATTGCTACCAGTTTGAAAGTTAAGGTCATTTCTACGTTCTGCGCAACCTAGGCTTCACCCGAGGGCGTTGTTCCACCAGATGGAATAGTTAGGGCCTAAGAAGTCAACGCAAGAAGCATAAAATACGATATAATTAGACCAGCTATTCCATCGTATAAAACGAATAATTGCAACCAGTGTGGAAGTTATGGTCATTTCTACGTTCCGGTCAACCTAGGCTTCACTCTAGGGCGTTGCTCGACCAGATCGGATAGCTAGGGCCTTAGAAGTCAACGCCTGAAGTATAAAATACAATAAAAATACAACAGTCTTTCCATCCTATAACAGGAATAATTGCAACCCGTGTGAAAGTGATGGTCATTTCTACGTTCCAGGCAACCTACGCTTCACACTAGGGCGTTGTTCCACCAGATGGAATAGTTAGGGCCTAAGAAGGTAACGCCAGAAGCATAAAACCCTATATAAATACAACAGTTTTTCCATCATATAAAACGAATAATTGCAACCAGGATGAAAGTTATGGTCATTTCTACTTTCCGGGCAGCCTAGGCTTCGCTCTAGGGCGTTGCCCCACCAGATCGAATAGTTAGGGTCTTAGAAGTCAACGCCCGAAGCATAAAATACAAAATAAATAGAACAGTTTTTCCATCGTATAAAGCGAATAATTGCAACCAGTGTGAAGGTAATGGTCATTTCTATGTACCGGGCAACTTGGGCGTCACTCTAGGGCGTTGCTCCACCACATCTAATAGCTACGGCCTTAGAAGTCAACCCCAGATGAATAAAATACAATAAAGATGCCACAGCTTTTCCATCGTATAAAACGAATAATTGCAGCCAGTGTGAAAGTAATGGTCATTTCTTCTTTCCGGGCATCCTAGGCTTCACCCTAGGACGTTGTTCCGCCAGATCCAACAGTTAGGGCCTAAGAAGTCAATGCCAGAAGCATAAAATACAATATAAATATAACAGTTTTTCCATCGTATAAAACGAATGATAGCAACCAGTGTGAAAGATATGGTCATTTCTACGTTCCGGGCAACCTAGGCTTCACTCTAGGGCGTTGCGCCACCAGATCGAATAGTTAGGGCCTTAGAAGTCAACGCCCGAAGCACAAAATACAAAACAACTAAAACAGTTTTTCCATCGTATAAAACGAATAATTGCAACCAGTATGAAAGTTAACGTCATTTCTACTTTCCGGGCAACATAGGCTTCACCCTTGGGCGTTGCACCAACAGATTGAATAGTTAGGGCCTTAGAAGTCAACGCCCGAAGCATAAAATACAAAATAAATAGAACAGTTTTTCCATCGTATAAAACGAATAATTGCTACCGGTGTGAAAGTTATGGTCGTTTCTCCGTTCCGGGCAACCTAGGCTTCACTCTAGGGCGCTGCTCGACCAGATCGAATAGTTAGGGCCTAAGAAGTCAACGCCAGAAGCAGAAAATACGATATAAATACAACAGCTTTTCCATCGTATAAGACGAATAATTGCAACCAGTGTGAATGTAATGGTCATTTCTACGTTCCGGGCAACCAAGTCTTCACTCTAGCGCGTTGCTCCAACACATCTAATAGCTAGGGCCTTAGAAGTCAACCGCAGATGAATAAAATACAATAAAGGTGCCACAGCTTTTCCATCGTATAAAACGAATAATTGCAACCAGTGTGAAAGTTATGGTCATTTCTACCTTCCGGGCAACCTAGGCTTCACCCTAGGGCGTTGTTCCACCAGATCGAACAGTTAGGGCCTAAGAAGTCAACGCCAGAAGCATCAAATACAAACTAAATAGAACAGTTTTTCCATCGTATAAAACGAATAATTGCAACCAGGATGAAAGTTATGGTCATTTCTACTTTCCGGGCAGCCTAGGCTTCGCTCTAGGGCGTTGCCCCACCAGATCGAATAGTTAGGGTCTTAGAAGTCAACGCCCGAAGCATAAAATACAAAATAAATAGAACAGTTTTTCCATCGTATAAAGCGAATAATTGCAACCAGTGTGAAAGTTAACGTCATTTCTACCTTCCGGGCAACATAGGCTTCACCCTTGGTCGTTGCACCAACAGATTGAATAGTTAGGGCCTTAGAAATCAACGCCCGAAGCATAAAATACAAAATAAATAGAACAGTTTTTCCATCGTATAAAACGAATAATTGCTACCGGTGTGAAAGTTATGGTCATTTCTCCGTTCCGGGCAACCTAGGCTTCACTCTAGGGCGCTGCTCCACCAGATCGAATAGTTAGCGCCTTAGAAGTCAACGCCAGAAGCATAAAATACAAAATAAATAAAACTGTTTTTCCATCGTATAAAACGAATAATTGCTACCAGTGTGAAAGTTATGGTCATTGCTACGTTCCGCGCAACCTAGGCTTCACCCAAGGGCGCTGTTCGACCAGATGGAATAGTTAGGGCCTAAGAAGTCAACGCCAGAAGCATAAAATACGATATAAATACAACAGCTTTTCCACCGTATAAGACGAATAATTGCAACCAGTGTGAATGTAATGGTCATCTCTACGTTCCGGGCAACCAAGTCTTCACTCTAGGGCGTTGCTCCACCAGATCGAATAGTTAGGGCCTTAGAAGTCAGCGCCAGAAGCATAAAATACAAAATAAATAAAACTGTTTTTCCATCGTATAAAACGAATAATTGCTACCAGTGTGAACGTTATGGTCATTGCTACGTTCCGCGCAACCTAGGCTTCACCCGACGGCGTTGTTCCACCAGATGGAATAGTTAGGGCCTAAGAGGTCAACGCCAGAAGCATAAAATACGATATAAATACAACAGCTTTTCCATCGTATAAAACGAATAATTGCAAACAGTGTGGAAGTTATGGTCATTTCTACGTTCCGGGCAACCTAGGCTTAACTCTAGGGCGTTGCTCGAACAGATCGAATAGCTAGGGCCTTAGAAGTCAACGCCTGAAGTATAAAATACAATAAAAATACAACAGTCTTTCCATCCTATAACAGGAATAATTGCAACACGTGTGAAAGTGATGGTCATTTCTACGTTCCAGGCAACCTAGGCTTCACCCTAGGGCGTTGTTCCACCAGATGGAATAGTTAGGGCCTTAGAAGTCAACGCCCGAAGCATAAAACACAAAATAAATGGAACAGCTTTTCCATCGTATAAAACGAATAATTGCAACCAGTGTGAAAGTAATAGTCATTTCTACGTTCCGGGCAACGTAGGTTTCACTCTAGGGCGTTGATCGGCCAGAGGGAATAGTTAGGGCATAAGAAGTCAACGCCAGAAGCATAAAATACAAAATAAATAGAAGAGTTTTTCCATCGTATAAAGCGAATAATTGCAACCAGTGTGAATGTAATGGTCATCTCTACGTTCCGGGCAACCAAGTCTTCACTCTAGGGCGTTGCTCCACCAGATCGAATAGTTAGGGCCTTAGAAGTCAGCGCCAGAAGCATAAAATACAAAATAAATAAAACCGTTTTTCCATCGTATAAAACGAATAATTGCTACCAGTGTGAACGTTATGGTCATTTCTACCTTCCGGGCAACATAGGCTTCACCCTTGGTCGTTGCACCAACAGATTGAATAGTTAGGGCCTTAGAAATCAACGCCCGAAGCATAAAATACAAAACAAATAGAACAGTTTTTCCATCGTATAAAACGAATAATTGCTACCGGTGTGAAAGTCATGGTCATTTCTCCGTTCCGGGCAACCTAGGCTTCACTCTAGGGCGCTGCTCCACCAGATCGAATAGTTAGGGCCTTAGAAGTCAACGCCAGAAGCATAAAATACAAAATAAATAAAAATGTTTTTCCATCGTATAAAACGAATAATTGCTACCAGTGTGAAAGTTATGGTCATTGCTACGTTCCGCGCAACCTAGGCTTCACCCAAGGGCGCTGTTCGACCAGATGGAATAGTTAGGGCCTAAGAAGTCAACGCCAGAAGCATAAAATACGATATAAATACAACAGCTTTTCCACCGTATAAGACGAATAATTGCAACCAGTGTGAATGTAATGGTCATCTCTACGTTCCGGGCAACCAAGTCTTCACTCTAGGGCGTTGCTCCACCAGATCGAATAGTTAGGGCCTTAGAAGTCAGCGCCAGAAGCATAAAATACAAAATAAATAAAACTGTTTTTCCATCGTATAAAACGAATAATTGCTACCAGTGTGAACGTTATGGTCATTGCTACGTTCCGCGCAACCTACGCTTCACCCGGCGGCGTTGTTCCACCAGATGGAATAGTTAGGGCCTAAGAGGTCAACGCCAGAAGCATAAAATACGATATAAATACAACAGCTTTTCCATCGTATAAAACGAATAATTGCAAACAGTGTGGAAGTTATGGTCATTTCTACGTTCCGGGCAACCTAGGCTTCACTCTAGGGCGTTGCTCGAACAGATCGAATAGCTAGGGCCTTAGAAGTCAACGCCTGAAGTATAAAATACAATAAAAATACAACAGTCTTTCCATCCTATAACAGGAATAATTGCAACACGTGTGAAAGTGATGGTCATTTCTACGTTCCAGGCAACCTAGGCTTCACCATAGGGCGTTGTTCCACCAGATCGAATAGTTAGGGCCTTAGGAGTCAACGCCCGAAGCATAAAATACAAAATAAATGGAACAGCTTTTCCATCGTATAAAACGAGTAATTGCAACCAGTGTGAAAGTAATAGTCATTTCTACGTTCCGGGCAACGTAGGTTTCACTCTAGGGCGTTGATCCGCCAGAGGGAATAGTTAGGGCATAAGAAGTCAACGCCAGAAGCATAAAATACAAAATAAATAGAACAGTTTTTCCATCGTATAAAGCGAATAATTGCAACCAGTGTGAAGGTAATGGTCATTTCTACGTTCCGGGCCACTTGGGCGTCACTCTAGGGCGTTGCTCCACCACATCTAATAGCTACGGCCTTAGAAGTCAACCCCAGATGAATAAAATACAATAAAGATGCCACAGCTTTTCCATCGTATAAAACGAATAATTGCAGCCAGTGTGAAAGTAATGGTCATTTCTTCTTTCCGGGCATCCTAGGCTTCACCCTAGGACGTTGTTCCGCCAGATCGAAGAGTTAGGGCCTAAGAAGTCAACGCCAGAAACATAAAATACAATATAAATATAACAGTTTTTCCATCGTATAAAACGAATGATAGCAACCAGTGTGAAAGTTATTGTCATTTCTACGTTCCGGGCAACCTAGGCTTCACTCTCGGGCGTTGCTCCACCAAATCGAATAGCTAGGGCCTTAGAAGTCAACGCCTGAAGCATAAAGTACAATAAAGATGCAAAAGTTTTTCCATCGTATAACAGGAATAACTGCAAACAGTGTGAATGTTATGGTCATTTCTCCGTTCCGGGCAACCTGGCTGCACCCTAGGGCGTTGTTCCACCAGATGGAATAGTTAGGGCCCAAGAAGTCAACGCCAGAAGCATAAAACACTATATAAATACAACAGTTTTTCCATCATATAAAACGAATAATTGCAACCAGGATTAAAGTTATGGTCATTTCTACTTTCCGGGCAACCTAGGCTTCACCCTAGGGCGTTGCTAAAACAGATTGAGTAGTTAGGGTCTTAGAGGTCAATGCCCGAAGCCTAAAATACAATATAAATACAACAGTTTTTCCATCGTATAAAACGAATAATTGCAACCAGTATGAAAGTTAACATCATTTCTACTTTCCGGGCAACCTAGGCTTCACCCTAGGGCGTTGCACCAACAGATTGAATAGTTAGGGCCTTAGAAGTCAACGCCCGAAGCATAAAATACAAAATAAACAGAACAGTTTTACCATCGTATAAAACGAATAATTGCTACCGGTATGAAAGTTATGGTCATTTCTCCGTTCCGGGCAACCTAGGCCTCACTCTAGGGCGTTACTCCACCAGATCGAATAGTTAGGTCCCTAGAAGTCAACGCCAGAAGCATAAAATACAAAATAAATGAAACAGTTTTTCAATCGTATAAAACGAATAATTGCTACCAGTGTGATAGTTATGGACATTTCTACGTTCCCCGCTACCTTGGCTTCACCCAAGCGCGTTGTTCCACCAGATGGAATAGTTAGGGCCTAAGAAGTCAACGCCAGAAGCATAAAATACGATATAAATACAACAGCTTTTCCATCGTATAAGACGAATAATTGCAACCAGTGTGAATGTAATGGTCATTTCTACGTTCCGGGCAACCTAGGCTTCACTCTCGGGAGTTGTTCCACCAAATCGAATAGCTAGGGCCTTAGAAGTCAACGCCAGAAGCATAAAATACAATAAAGATGCAAAAGTTTTTCCATCGTATAACAGGAATAACTGCAAACAGTGTGAAAGTAATGGTCATTTCCATGTTCCGGGAAACCAAGTCTTCACTCTAGGGCGTTGTTCCACTAGAACGAATAGTTAGGGCCTAAGAAGTCGACGCCAGAAGAATAAAATACAATATAAGTACAAAAGCTTTTCCATCGTATAAAATGAATAATTGCAAACATTGTGAAAGTGATGGTCATTTCTACGTTCCGGGCAACCTAGGCGTCACTCTAGGGCGTTGCTCCACCACATCTAATAGCTACGGCCTTAGAAGTCAACCCCAGATGAGTAAAATAGAATTAAGATGCAACAGTTTTTCCATCGTATAAAACGAATAATTGCAACCAGTATGAAAGTTAACGTCATTTCTACTTTCCGGGCAACATAGGCTTCACCCTTGGGCGTTGCACCAACAGATTGAATAGTTAGGGCCTTAGAAGTCAACGCCCGAAGCATAAAATACAAAATAAATAAAACAGTTTTTCCATCGTATAAAACGAATAATTGCAACCAGTGTGAAGGTAATGGTCTTTTCTACGTTCCGGGCAACCTAGGCTTCACCCTAGGGCGGTGCTCCACCAGATCAAATAGTTAGGGCCTAAGAAGTCAACGCCAGAAGCATAAAATACGATATAAATACAACAGCTTTTCCATCGTATAAAACGAATAATTGCAAACAGTGTGGAAGTTATGGTCATTTCTACGTTCCGGGCAACCTAGGCTTAACTCTAGGGCGTTGCTCGAATAAGATCGAATAGCTAGGGCCTTAGAAGTCAACGCCTGAAGTATAAAATACAATAAAAATACAACAGTCTTTCCATCCTATAACAGGAATAATTGCAACACGTGTGAAAGTGATGGTCATTTCTACGTTCCAGGCAACCTAGGCTTCACCCTAGGGCGTTGTTCCACCAGATGGAATAGTTAGGGCCTTAGAAGTCAACGCCCGAAGCATAAAACACAAAATAAATGGAACAGCTTTTCCATCGTATAAAACGAATAATTGCAACCAGTGTGAAAGTAATAGTCATTGCTACGTTCCGCGCAACCTAGGCTTCACCCAAGGGCGCTGTTCGACCAGATGGAATAGTTAGGGCCTAAGAAGTCAACGCCAGAAGCATAAAATACGATATAAATACAACAGCTTTTCCACCGTATAAGACGAATAATTGCAACCAGTGTGAATGTAATGGTCATCTCTACGTTCCGGGCAACCAAGTCTTCACTCTAGGGCGTTGCTCCACCAGATCGAATAGTTAGGGCCTTAGAAGTCAGCGCCAGAAGCATAAAATACAAAATAAATAAAACTGTTTTTCCATCGTATAAAACGAATAATTGCTACCAGTGTGAACGTTATGGTCATTGCTACGTTCCGCGCAACCTACGCTTCACCCGACGGCGTTGTTCCACCAGATGGAATAGTTAGGGCCTAAGAGGTCAACGCCAGAAGCATAAAATACGATATAAATACAACAGCTTTTCCATCGTATAAAACGAATAATTGCAAACAGTGTGGAAGTTATGGTCATTTCTACGTTCCGGGCAACCTAGGCTTCACTCTAGGGCGTTGCTCGAACAGATCGAATAGCTAGGGCCTTAGAAGTCAACGCCTGAAGTATAAAATACAATAAAAATACAACAGTCTTTCCATCCTATAACAGGAATAATTGCAACACGTGTGAAAGTGATGGTCATTTCTACGTTCCAGGCAACCTAGGCTTCACCATAGGGCGTTGTTCCACCAGATGGAATAGTTAGGGCCTTAGAAGTCAACGCCCGAAGCATAAAACACAAAATAAATGGAACAGCTTTTCCATCGTATAAAACGAATAATTGCAACCAGTGTGAAAGTAATAGTCATTTCTACGTTCCGGGCAACGTAGGTTTCACTCTAGGGCGTTGATCCGCCAGAGGGAATAGTTAGGGCATAAGAAGTCAACGCCAGAAGCATAAAATACAAAATAAATAGAAGAGTTTTTCCATCGTATAAAGCGAATAATTGCAACCAGTGTGAAGGTAATGGTCATTTCTACGTTCCGGGCAACTTGGGCGTCACTCTAGGGCGTTGCTCCACCACATCTAATAGCTACGGCCTTAGAAGTCAACCACAGATGAATAAAATACAATAAAGATGCCACAGCTTTTCCATCGTATAAAACGAATAATTGCAGCCAGTGTGAAAGTTATGGTCATTTCTACTTTCCGGGCACCCTAGGCTTCACCCTAGGACGTTGTTCCACCAGATCGAATAGTTAGGGCCTTAGGAGTCAACGCCCGAAGCATAAAATACAAAATAAATGGAACAGCTTTTCCATCGTATAAAACGAGTAATTGCAACCAGTGTGAAAGTAATAGTCATTTCTACGTTCCGGGCAACGTAGGTTTCACTCTAGGGCGTTGATCCGCCAGAGGGAATAGTTAGGGCATAAGAAGTCAACGCCAGAAGCATAAAATACAAAATAAATAAAACAGTTTTTCCATCGTATAAAACGAATAATTGCTACCAGTGTGAAACTTATGGACATTTCTACGTTCCGCGCAACCTAGGCTTGACCCTAGGGCGTTGTTCCACCAGATCGAATAGTTAGGGCCTTAGGAGTCAACGCCCGAAGCATAAAATACAAAATAAATGGAACAGCTTTTCCATCGTATAAAACGAGTAATTGCAACCAGTGTGAAAGTAATAGTCATTTCTACGTTCCGGGCAACGTAGGTTTCACTCTAGGGCGTTGATCCGCCAGAGGGAATAGTTAGGGCATAAGAAGTCAACGCCAGAAGCATAAAATACAAAATAAATAAAACAGCTTTTCCATCGTATAGAACGAATAATTGGAACCAGTATGAAAGTTAACGTCATTTCTACATTCCGGGCAACATAGGCTTCACCCTTGGGCGTTGCACCAACAGATTGAATAGTTATGGCCTTAGGAGTCAACGCCCGCAGCATAAAATACAAAATAAATAGAACAGATTTTCCATCGTATAAAACGAATAATTGCTACCAGTTTGAAAGTTAAGGTCATTTCTACGTTCTGCGCAACCTAGGCTTCACCCGAGGGCGTTGTTCCACCAGATGGAATAGTTAGGGCCTAAGAGGTCAACGCAAGAAGCATAAAATACGATATAATTAGACCAGCTATTCCATCGTATAAAACGAATAATTGCAACCAGTGTGGAAGTTATGGTCATTTCTACGTTCCGGTCAACCTAGGCTTCACTCTAGGGCGTTGCTCGACCAGATCGGATAGCTAGGGCCTTAGAAGTCAACGCCTGAAGTATAAAATACAATAAAAATACAACAGTCTTTCCATCCTATAACAGGAATAATTGCAACCCGTGTGAAAGTGATGGTCATTTCTACGTTCCAGGCAACCTACGCTTCACACTAGGGCGTTGTTCCACCAGATGGAATAGTTAGGGCCTAAGAAGGTAACGCCAGAAGCATAAAACCCTATATAAATACAACAGTTTTTCCATCATATAAAACGAATAATTGCAACCAGGATGAAAGTTATGGTCATTTCTACTTTCCGGGCAGCCTAGGCTTCGCTCTAGGGCGTTGCCCCACCAGATCGAATAGTTAGGGTCTTAGAAGTCAACGCCCGAAGCATAAAATACAAAATAAATAGAACAGTTTTTCCATCGTATAAAGCGAATAATTGCAACCAGTGTGAAGGTAATGGTCATTTCTACGTTCCGGGCCACTTGGGCGTCACTCTAGGGCGTTGCTCCACCACATCTAATAGCTACGGCCTTAGAAGTCAACCCCAGATGAATAAAATACAATAAAGATGCCACAGCTTTTCCATCGTATAAAACGAATAATTGCAGCCAGTGTGAAAGTAATGGTCATTTCTTCTTTCCGGGCATCCTAGGCTTCACCCTAGGACGTTGTTCCGCCAGATCGAAGAGTTAGGGCCTATGAAGTCAACGCCAGAAACATAAAATACAATATAAATATAACAGTTTTTCCATCGTATAAAACGAATGATAGCAACCAGTGTGAAAGTTATTGTCATTTCTACGTTCCGGGCAACCTAGGCTTCACTCTCGGGCGTTGCTCCACCAAATCGAATAGCTAGGGCCTTAGAAGTCAACGCCTGAAGCATAAAGTACAATAAAGATGCAAAAGTTTTTCCATCGTATAACAGGAATAACTGCAAACAGTGTGAATGTTAAGGTCATTTCTCCGTTCCGGGCAACCTGGCTGCACCCTAGGGCGTTGTTCCACCAGATGGAATAGTTAGGGCCCAAGAAGTCAACGCCAGAAGCATAAAACACTATATAAATACAACAGTTTTTCCATCATATAAAACGAATAATTGCAACCAGGATTAAAGTTATGGTCATTTCTACTTTCCGGGCAACCTAGGCTTCACCCTAGGGCGTTGCTAAAACAGATTGAGTAGCTAGGGTCTTAGAGGTCAATGCCCGAAGCCTAAAATACAATATAAATACAACAGTTTTTCCATCGTATAAAACGAATAATTGCAACCAGTATGAAAGTTAACATCATTTCTACTTTCCGGGCAACCTAGGCTTCACCCTAGGGCGTTGCACCATCAGATTGAATAGTTAGGGCCTTAGAAGTCAACGCCCGAAGCATAAAATACAAAATAAACAGAACAGTTTTACCATCGTATAAAACGAATAATTGCTACCGGTATGAAAGTTATGGTGATTTCTCCGTTCCGGGCAACCTAGGCCTCACTCTAGGGCGTTGCTCCACCAGATCGAATAGTTAGGTCCCTAGAAGTCAACGCCAGAAGCATAAAATACAAAATAAATGAAACAGTTTTTCAATCGTATAAAACGAATAATTGCTACCAGTGTGATAGTTATGGACATTTCTACGTTCCCCGCTACCTTGGCTTCACCCAAGCGCGTTGTTCCACCAGATGGAATAGTTAGGGCCTAAGAAGTCAACGCCAGAAGCATAAAATACAATATAAGTACAAATGCTTTTCCATCGTATAAAATGGATAATTGCAAACATTGTGTAAGTAATGGTCATTTCTCCGCTCCGGGCAACCTAGGCTTCACTCTAGGGCGTTGCACCAACAGATTGAATAGTTAGGCCATTAGAAGTCAACGCCCGAAGCATAAAACACAAAATAAATAGAACGGTTATTCCATTGTATAAAACGAATAATTGCTACCAGTGTAAAAGTTATGGTCATTTCTACGTTCCGGGCATCCTAGGCTTCACCCTAGGACGTTGTTCCACCAGATCGAACAGTTAGGGCCTAAGAAGTCAACGCCAGAAGCATAAAATACAATATAAATATAACAGTTTTTCCATCGTATAAAACGAATGATAGCAACCAGTGTGAAAGTTATGGTCATTTCTACGTTCCGGGCAAGCTAGGCTTCACTCTGGGGCGTTGTGCCACCAGATCAAATAGTTAGGGCCTAAGAAGTCAGCGCCAGAAGCATAAAATACAACATTAATACAACAGATTTTCCATTGTATATAATGTATATTTGCAAACAGTGTGAAAGTAATGGTCATTTCCATGTACCGGGCAACCTAGGCCCCACTCTCGGGCGTTGCTCCACCAAATCGAATAGCTAGGGCCTTAGAAGTCAACGCCAGAAGCATAAAATACAATAAAGATGCAAAAGTTTTTCCATCGTATAACAGGAATAACTGCAAACAGTGTGAAAGTAATGGTCATTTCCATGTTCCGGGCAACCTAGTCTTCAGTCTAGGGCGTTGTTCCACCAGATCGAATAATTAGGGCCTAAGAAGTCAACGCCAGAAGAATAAAATACAATACAAGTACAAAAGCTTTTCCATCGTATAAAATGAATAATTGCAAACATTGAGATAGTAATGGTCATTTCTACGTTCCGGGCAACCTAGGCGTCACTCTAGGGCGTTGCTCCACCACATCTAATAGCTGCGGCCTTAGAAGTCAGCCCCAGATGAATAAAATACAATAAAGATGCAACAGCTTTTCCATCGTATAAAACGAATAATTGCAACCAGTATGAAAGTTATGGTCATTTCTACTTTCCGGGCATCCTAGGCTTCACCCTAGGACGTTGTTCCACCAGATCGAACAGTTAGGGCCTAAGAAGTCAACGCCAGAAGCATAAAATACAATATAAATATAACAGTTTTTCCATCGTATAAAACGAATGATAGCAACCAGTGTGAAAGTTATGGTCATTTCTACGTTCCGGGCAACCTAGGCTTCACTCTAGGGCGTTGCTCGACCTGATCGAATGGCTAGGGCCTTAGAAGTCAACGCCAGAAGCATAAAATAAAAAATAAATAAAACATTTTTTGCATCGTATAAAACGAATAATTGCTACCAGTGTGAAAGTTATGGTCATTTCTACGTTCCGCGCAACCAAGGCTTCACCCTAGGGCGTTGTTCCACCAGATGGAATAGTTAGGGCCTAAGAAGTCAACGCCAGAAGCATAAAATACGATATAAATACAACAGCTTTTCCATCGTATAAGACGAATAATTGCAACCAGTGTGAATGTAATGGTCATTTCTACGTTCCCGGCAACCTAGGCTTCACCCTAGGGCGTTGTTCCACCAGATGGAATAGTAAGGCACTAAGAAGTCAACGCCAGAAGCATAAAACACTATATGAATACAACAGTATTTCCATCATATAAAACGAATAATTGCAACCAGGATGAAAGTTATGGTCATTTCTACTTTCCGGGCAACCTAGGCTTCACTCTAGGGCGTTGCTCCACCAGATCGAATAGTTAGGGCCTTAGAAGTCAACGCCAGAAGCATAAAATACAAAATAAATAAAACGGTTTTTCCATCGTATAAAACGAATAATTGCTACCAGTGTGAAAGTTATGGTCATTGCTACGTTCCGCGCAACCTAGGCTTCACCCAAGGGCGTTGTTCCACCAGATGGAATAGTTATTGCCTAAGAAGTCAACGCCAGAAGCATAAAATACGATATAAATACAACAGCTTTTCCATCGTATAAGACGAATAATTGCAACCAGTGTGAATGTAATGGTCATTTCTACGTTCCCGGCAACCTAGGCTTCACTCTAGGCCGTTGCTACACCAGATCGAATAATTAGGGCCTTAGAAATCAACGCCAGAAGCATAAAATACAATAAAGATGCAGCAGTTTTTCCATCGTAAAACAGGAATAATTGCAACCAGTGTGAAAGTAATGGTCATTTCCATGTTCCGGGCAACCAAGTCTTCACTCTAGGGCGTTGTTCCACCAGATCAAATAGTTAGGGCCTAAGAAGTCAACGCCAGAAGCATAAAATACAACATAAATACAACAGTTTTTCCATCGTATAAAACGAATAATTGCAACCAGTATGAAAGTCAACGTCATTTCTACTTTCCGGGCAACCTAGGCTACACTCTAGGGAGTTGCGCCACCAGATCGAATAGTTAGGGCCTTAGAAGTCAACGCACGAAGCATAAAATACAAAATAAATAAAACAGTTTTTCCATCGTATAAAACGAATAATTGCAACCAGTATGAAAGTTAACGTCATTTCTACTTTCCGGGCAACATAGGCTTCACCCTTGGTCGTTGCACCAACAGATTGTATAGTTAGGGCCTTAGATGTCAACACCCGAAGCATAAAGTACAAAATAAATAGAACAGTTTTTCCATCGTATAAAACGAATAATTGCTACCGGTGTGAAAGTTATGGTCATTTCTCCGTTCCGGGCAACCTAGGCTTCACTCTAGGGCGTTGCTCCACCAGATCGAATGGTTAGGGCCTTAGAAGTCAACGCCAGAAGCATAAAATACAAAATAAATAAAACCGTTTTTCCATCGTTTAAACCGAATAATTGCTACCAGTGTGAACGTTATGGTCATTTCTACATTCCGCGCAACCTAGGCTTCACACTAGTGCGTTGCTCCACCAGATCGAATGGTTAGGTCCTTAGAAGACAACGCCAGAAGCATAAAATATCATATAAATACAACAGGGTTTCCATCGTATAAAACGAATAATTGCTACCATTGTGAACGTTATGGTCATTTCTACGTTCCGCGCAACCTAGGCTTCACTCTAGGGCGTTTCTCCACCAGATCGAATAGTTAGGTCCTTAGAAGTCAACGCCAGAAGCATAAAATACGATGTAAATACAACAGCTTTTCCATCGTATAAAACGAATAATTGCAACCAGTGTGGAAGTTATGGTCATTTCTACGTTCCGGGCAACCTAGGCTTCACTCTAGGGCGTTTCTCGACCAGATCGAATAGCTAGGGCCTTAGAAGTCAACGCCTGAAGTATAAAATACAATAAAAATACAACAGTCTTTCCATTCTATAACAGGAATAACTGCAACCCGTGTGAAAGTGATGGTCATTTCTATGTTCCAGGCAACCTCGCCTTCACCCTAGGGCGTTGTTCCACCAGATGGAATAGTAAGGGACTAAGAAGTCAACGCCAGAAGCATAAAACACTATATGAATACAACAGTTTTTCCATCATATAAAACGAATAATTGCAACCAGGATGAAAGTTATGGTCATTTCTACTTTCCGGGCAACCTAGGCTTCACTCTAGGGCGTTGCTCCACCAGATCGAATAGTTAGGGCCTTAGAAGTCAACGCCAGAAGCATAAAATACAAAATAAATAAAACGGTTTTTCCATCGTATAAAACGAATAATTGCTACCAGTGTGAAAGTTATGGTCATTGCTACGTTCCGCGCAACCTAGGCTTCACCCAAGGGCGTTGTTCCACCAGATGGAATAGTTATTGCCTAAGAAGTCAACGCCAGAAGCATAAAATACGATATAAATACAACAGCTTTTCCACCGTATAAGACGAATAATTGCAACCAGTGTGAATGTAATGGTCATTTCTACTTTCCCGGCAACCTAGGCTTCACTCTAGGGCGTTGCTACGCCAGATCGAATAATTAGGGCCTTAGAAATCAACGCCAGAAGCATAAAATACAATAAAGATGCAGCAGTTTTTCCATCGTAAAACAGGAATAATTGCAACCAGTGTGAAGGTAATGGTCTTTTCTACGTTCCGGGCAACCTAGGCTTCACTCTAGGGCGGTGCACCACCAGATCAAATAGTTAGGGCCTAAGAAGTCAACGCCAGAAGCATAAAATACAACATAAATACAACAGATTCTCCATCGTATATAATGTATATTTGCAAACAGCGTGAAAGTAATGGTCATTTCTACGTACCGGGCAACCTAGGCTCCACTCACGGGCGTTGCTCCACCAAATCGAATAGCTAGGGCCTTAGAAGTCAACGCCAGAAGCATAAAATAGTATAAAGATGCAAAAGTTTTTCCATCGTATAACAGGAATAACTGCAAACAGTGTGAAAGTAATGGTCATTTCCATGTTCCGGGCAACCAAGTCTTCACTCTAGGGCGTTGTTCCACCAGATCGAATAGCTAGGGCCTAAGAAGTCAACGCCAGAAGAATAAAAAGCAATATAAGAACAAATGCTTTTCCATCGTATAAAATGAGTAATTGCAAACATTGTGAAAGTAATGGTCATTTCTCCGTTCCGGGCAACCTAGGCTTCACCCTAGGGCGTTGCACCAACAGATTGAATAGTTAGGCCATTAGAAGTCAACGCCCGAAGCATAAAACACAAAATAAATAGAACGGTTTTTCCATTGTATAAAACGAATAATTGCTACCAGTGTAAAAGTTATGGTCATTTCTACGTTCCGGGCATCCTAGGCTTCACCCTAGGATGTTGTTCCACCAGATCGAACAGTTAGGGCCTAAGAAGTCAACGCCAGAAGCATAAAATACAATATAGATATAACAGTTTTTCCATCGTATAAAACGAATGATAGCAACCAGTGTGAAAGTTATGGTCATTTCTACGTTCCGGGCAACCTAGGCTTCACTCTGGGGCGTTGCGCCACCAGATCGAATAGTTAGGGCCTTAGAAGTCAACGCCCGAAGCACAAAATACAAAATAACTAAAACAGTTTTTCCATCGTATAAAACGAATAATTGCAACCAGTATGAAAGTCAACGTCATTTCTACTTTCCGGGCAACCTAGGCTACACTCTAGGGCGTTGCGCCACCAGATCGAATAGTTAGGGCCTTAGAAGTCAACGCACGAAGCATAAAATACAAAATAAATAAAACAGTTTTTCCATCGTATAAAACGAATAATTGCAACCAGTATGAAAGTTAACGTCAATTCTACTTTCGGGGCAACATAGGCTTCACCCTTGGTCGTTGCACCAACGGATTGTATAGTTAGGGCCTTAGATGTCAACACCCGAAGCATAAAATACAAAATAAATAGAACAGTTTTTCCATCGTATAGAACGAATAATTGCTACCGGTGTGAAAGTTATGGTCATTTCTCCGTTCCGGGCAACCTAGGCTTCACTCTAGGGCGTTGCTCCACCAGATCGAATGGTTAGGGCCTTAGAAGTCAACGCCAGAAGCATAAAATACAAAATAAATAAAACCGTTTTTCCATCGTTTAAACCGAATAATTGCTACCAGTGTGAACGTTATGGTCATTTCTACATTCCGCGCAACCTAGGCTTCACACTAGTGCGTTGCTCCACCAGATCGAATGGTTAGGTCCTTAGAAGACAACGCCAGAAGCATAAAATATGATATAAATACAACAGGGTTTCCATCGTATAAAACGAATAATTGCAACCAGTGTGGAAGTTATGGTCATTTCTACGTTCCGGGCAACCTAGGCTTCACTCTAGGGCGTTGCTCGACCAGATCGAATAGCTAGGGCCTTAGAAGTCAACGCCTGAAGTATAAAATACAATAAAAATACAACAGTCTTTCCATCCTATAACAGGAATAATTGCAACCCGTGTGAAAGTGATGGTCATTTCTACGTTCCAGGTTACCTAGGCTTCTCTCTAGGGCGTTGTTCCACCAGATGGAATAGTAAGGGACTAAGAAGTCAACGCCAGAAGCATAGAACGCTATATAAATACAACAGATTTTCCATCATATAAAACGCATAATTGCAACCAGGATGAAAGTTATGGTCATTTCTACTTTCCGGGCAACCTAGGCTTCACTCTAGGGCGTTGCTCCACCAGATCGAATAGTTAGGGCCTTAGAAGTCAACGCCAGAAGCATAAAATACAAAATAAATAAAACAGTTTTTCCATCGTATAAAACGAATAATTGCTACCAGTGTGAACGTTATGGTCATTTCTACGTTCCGCGCAACCTAGGCTTCACTCTAGGGCGTTTCTCGACCAGATCGAATAGTTAGGTCCTTAGAAGTCAACGCCAGAAGCATAAAATACGATATAAATACAACAGCTTTTCCATCGTATAAAACGAATAATTGCAACCAGTGTGGAAGTTATGGTCATTTCTACGATCCGGGCAACCTAGGCTTCACTCTAGGGCGTTTCTCGACCAGATCGAATAGCTAGGGCCTTAGAAGTCAACGCCTGAAGTATAAAATACAATAAAAATACAACAGTCTTTCCATTCTATAACAGGAATAATTGCAACCCGTGTGAAAGTGATGGTCATTTCTATGTTCCAGGCAACCTAGGCTTCACCCTAGGGCGTTGTTCCACCAGATGGAATAGTAAGGGACTAAGAAGTCAACGCCAGAAGCATAAAACACTATATGAATACAACAGTTTTTCCATCATATAAAACGAATAATTGCAACCAGGATGAAAGTTATGGTCATTTCTACTTTCCGGGCAACCTAGGCTTCACTCTAGGGCGTTGCTCCACCAGATCGAATAGTTAGGGCCTTAGAAGTCAACGCCAGAAGCATAAAATACAAAATAAATAAAACGGTTTTTCCATCGTATAAAACGAATAATTGCTACCAGTGTGAAAGTTATGGTCATTGCTACGTTCCGCGCAACCTAGGCTTCACCCAAGGGCGTTGTTCCACCAGATGGAATAGTTATTGCCTAAGAAGTCAACGCCAGAAGCATAAAATACGATATAAATACAACAGCTTTTCCACCGTATAAGACGAATAATTGCAACCAGTGTGAATGTAATGGTCATTTCTACTTTCCCGGCAACCTAGGTTTCACTCTAGGGCGTTGCTACGCCAGATCGAATAATTAGGGCCTTAGAAATCAACGCCAGAAGCATAAAATACAATAAAGATGCAGCAGTTTTTCCATCGTAAAACAGGAATAATTGCAACCAGTGTGAAGGTAATGGTCTTTTCTACGTTCCGGGCAACCTAGGCTTCACTCTAGGGCGGTGCACCACCAGATCAAATAGTTAGGGCCTAAGAAGTCAACGCCAGAAGCATAAAATACAACATAAATACAACAGATTCTCCATCGTATATAATGTATATTTGCAAACAGCGTGAAAGTAATGGTCATTTCTACGTACCGGGCAACCTAGGCTCCACTCACGGGCGTTGCTCCACCAAATCGAATAGCTAGGGCCTTAGAAGTCAACGCCAGAAGCATAAAATAATATAAAGATGCAAAAGTTTTTCCATCGTATAACAGGAATAACTGCAAACAGTGTGAAAGTAATGGTCATTTCCATGTTCCGGGCAACCAAGTCTTCACTCTAGGGCGTTGTTCCACCAGATCGAATAGCTAGGGCCTAAGAAGTCAACGCCAGAAGAATAAAAAGCAATATAAGTACAAATGCTTTTCCATCGTATAAAATGAGTAATTGCAAACATTGTGAAAGTAATGGTCATTTCTCCGTTCCGGGCAACCTAGGCTTCACCCTAGGGCGTTGCACCAACAGATTGAATAGTTAGGCCATTAGAAGTCAACGCCCGAAGCATAAAACACAAAATAAATAGAACGGTTTTTCCATTGTATAAAACGAATAATTGCTACCAGTGTAAAAGTTATGGTCATTTCTACGTTCCGGGCATCCTAGGCTTCACCCTAGGATGTTGTTCCACCAGATCGAACAGTTAGGGCCTAAGAAGTCAACGCCAGAAGCATAAAATACAATATAAATATAACAGTTTTTCCATCGTATAAAACGAATGATAGCAACCAGTGTGAAAGTTATGGTCATTTCTACGTTCCGGGCAACCTAGGCTTCACTCTGGGGCGTTGCGCCACCAGATCGAATAGTTAGGGCCTTAGAAGTCAACGCCCGAAGCACAAAATACAAAATAACTAAAACAGTTTTTCCATCGTATAAAACGAATAATTGCAACCAGTATGAAAGTCAACGTCATTTCTACTTTCCGGGCAACCTAGGCTACACTCTAGGGCGTTGCGCCACCAGATCGAATAGTTAGGGCCTTAGAAGTCAACGCACGAAGCATAAAATACAAAATAAATAAAACAGTTTTTCCATCGTATAAAACGAATAATTGCAACCAGTATGAAAGTTAACGTCAATTCTACTTTCGGGGCAACATAGGCTTCACCCTTGGTCGTTGCACCAACGGATTGTATAGTTAGGGCCTTAGATGTCAACACCCGAAGCATAAAATACAAAATAAATAGAACAGTTTTTCCATCGTATAGAACGAATAATTGCTACCGGTGTGAAAGTTATGGTCATTTCTCCGTTCCGGGCAACCTAGGCTTCACTCTAGGGCGTTGCTCCACCAGATCGAATGGTTAGGGCCTTAGAAGTCAACGCCAGAAGCATAAAATACAAAATAAATAAAACCGTTTTTCCATCGTTTAAACCGAATAATTGCTACCAGTGTGAACGTTATGGTCATTTCTACATTCCGCGCAACCTAGGCTTCACACTAGTGCGTTGCTCCACCAGATCGAATGGTTAGGTCCTTAGAAGACAACGCCAGAAGCATAAAATATGATATAAATACAACAGGGTTTCCATCGTATAAAACGAATAATTGCAACCAGTGTGGAAGTTATGGTCATTTCTACGTTCCGGGCAACCTAGGCTTCACTCTAGGGCGTTTCTCGACCAGATCGAATAGCTAGGGCCTTAGAAGTCAACGCCTAAAGTATAAAATACAATAAAAATACAACAGTCTTTCCATTCTATAACAGGAATAATTGCAACCCGTGTGAAAGTGATGGTCATTTCTATGTTCCAGGCAACCTCGCCTTCACCCTAGGGCGTTGTTCCACCAGATGGAATAGTAAGGGACTAAGAAGTCAACGCCAGAAGCATAAAACACTATATGAATACAACAGTTTTTCCATCATATAAAACGAATAATTGCAACCAGGATGAAAGTTATGGTCATTTCTACTTTCCGGGCAACCTAGGCTTCACTCTAGGGCGTTGCTCCACCAGATCGAATAGTTAGGGCCTTAGAAGTCAACGCCAGAAGCATAAAATACAAAATAAATAAAACGGTTTTTCCATCGTATAAAACGAATAATTGCTACCAGTGTGAAAGTTATGGTCATTGCTACGTTCCGCGCAACCTAGGCTTCACCCAAGGGCGTTGTTCCACCAGATGGAATAGTTATTGCCTAAGAAGTCAACGCCAGAAGCATAAAATACGATATAAATACAACAGCTTTTCCACCGTATAAGACGAATAATTGCAACCAGTGTGAATGTAATGGTCATTTCTACTTTCCCGGCAACCTAGGCTTCACTCTAGGGCGTTGCTACGCCAGATCGAATAATTAGGGCCTTAGAAATCAACGCCAGAAGCATAAAATACAATAAAGATGCAGCAGTTTTTCCATCGTAAAACAGGAATAATTGCAACCAGTGTGAAGGTAATGGTCTTTTCTACGTTCCGGGCAACCTAGGCTTCACTCTAGGGCGGTGCACCACCAGATCAAATAGTTAGGGCCTAAGAAGTCAACGCCAGAAGCATAAAATACAACATAAATACAACAGATTCTCCATCGTATATAATGTATATTTGCAAACAGCGTGAAAGTAATGGTCATTTCTACGTACCGGGCAACCTAGGCTCCACTCACGGGCGTTGCTCCACCAAATCGAATAGCTAGGGCCTTAGAAGTCAACGCCAGAAGCATAAAATAATATAAAGATGCAAAAGTTTTTCCATCGTATAACAGGAATAACTGCAAACAGTGTGAAAGTAATGGTCATTTCCATGTTCCGGGCAACCAAGTCTTCACTCTAGGGCGTTGTTCCACCAGATCGAATAGCTAGGGCCTAAGAAGTCAACGCCAGAAGAATAAAAAGCAATATAAGTACAAATGCTTTTCCATCGTATAAAATGAGTAATTGCAAACATTGTGAAAGTAATGGTCATTTCTCCGTTCCGGGCAACCTAGGCTTCACCCTAGGGCGTTGCACCAACAGATTGAATAGTTAGGCCATTAGAAGTCAACGCCCGAAGCATAAAACACAAAATAAATAGAACGGTTTTTCCATTGTATAAAACGAATAATTGCTACCAGTGTAAAAGTTATGGTCATTTCTACGTTCCGGGCATCCTAGGCTTCACCCTAGGATGTTGTTCCACCAGATCGAACAGTTAGGGCCTAAGAAGTCAACGCCAGAAGCATAAAATACAATATAAATATAACAGTTTTTCCATCGTATAAAACGAATGATAGCAACCAGTGTGAAAGTTATGGTCATTTCTACGTTCCGGGCAACCTAGGCTTCACTCTGGGGCGTTGCGCCACCAGATCGAATAGTTAGGGCCTTAGAAGTCAACGCCCGAAGCACAAAATACAAAATAACTAAAACAGTTTTTCCATCGTATAAAACGAATAATTGCAACCAGTATGAAAGTCAACGTCATTTCTACTTTCCGGGCAACCTAGGCTACACTCTAGGGCGTTGCGCCACCAGATCGAATAGTTAGGGCCTTAGAAGTCAACGCACGAAGCATAAAATACAAAATAAATAAAACAGTTTTTCCATCGTATAAAACGAATAATTGCAACCAGTATGAAAGTTAACGTCAATTCTACTTTCGGGGCAACATAGGCTTCACCCTTGGTCGTTGCACCAACGGATTGTATAGTTAGGGCCTTAGATGTCAACACCCGAAGCATAAAATACAAAATAAATAGAACAGTTTTTCCATCGTATAGAACGAATAATTGCTACCGGTGTGAAAGTTATGGTCATTTCTCCGTTCCGGGCAACCTAGGCTTCACTCTAGGGCGTTGCTCCACCAGATCGAATGGTTAGGGCCTTAGAAGTCAACGCCAGAAGCATAAAATACAAAATAAATAAAACCGTTTTTCCATCGTTTAAACCGAATAATTGCTACCAGTGTGAACGTTATGGTCATTTCTACATTCCGCGCAACCTAGGCTTCACACTAGTGCGTTGCTCCACCAGATCGAATGGTTAGGTCCTTAGAAGACAACGCCAGAAGCATAAAATATGATATAAATACAACAGGGTTTCCATCGTATAAAACGAATAATTGCAACCAGTGTGGAAGTTATGGTCATTTCTACGTTCCGGGCAACCTAGGCTTCACTCTAGGGCGTTGCTCGACCAGATCGAATAGCTAGGGCCTTAGAAGTCAACGCCTGAAGTATAAAATACAATAAAAATACAACAGTCTTTCCATCCTAGAACAGGAATAATTGCAACCCGTGTGAAAGTGATGGTCATTTCTACGTTCCAGGTTACCTAGGCTTCTCTCTAGGGCGTTGTTCCACCAGATGGAATAGTAAGGGACTAAGAAGTCAACGCCAGAAGCATAGAACGCTATATAAATACAACAGATTTTCCATCATATAAAACGCATAATTGCAACCAGGATGAAAGTTATGGTCATTTCTACTTTCCGGGCAACCTAGGCTTCACTCTAGGGCGTTGCTCCACCAGATCGAATAGTTAGGGCCTTAGAAGTCAACGCCAGAAGCATAAAATACAAAATAAATAAAACAGTTTTTCCATCGTATAAAACGAATAATTGCTACCAGTGTGAACGTTATGGTCATTTCTACGTTCCGCGCAACCTAGGCTTCACTCTAGGGCGTTTCTCGACCAGATCGAATAGTTAGGTCCTTAGAAGTCAACGCCAGAAGCATAAAATACGATACAAATACAACAGCTTTTCCATCGTATAAAACGAATAATTGCAACCAGTGTGGAAGTTATGGTCATTTCTACGATCCGGGCAACCTAGGCTTCACTCTAGGGCGTTTCTCGACCAGATCGAATAGCTAGGGCCTTAGAAGTCAACGCCTGAAGTATAAAATACAATAAAAATACAACAGTCTTTCCATTCTATAACAGGAATAATTGCAACCCGTGTGAAAGTGATGGTCATTTCTATGTTCCAGGCAACCTAGGCTTCACCCTAGGGCGTTGTTCCACCAGATGGAATAGTAAGGGACTAAGAAGTCAACGCCAGAAGCATAAAATACAACATAAATACAACAGATTCTCCATCGAATATAATGTATATTTGCAAACAGTGTGAAAGTAATGGTCATTTCTACGTACCGGGCAACCTAGGCTCCACTCACGGGCGTTGCTCCACCAAATCGAATAGCTAGGGCCTTAGAAGTTAACGCCAGAAGCATAAAATAATATAAAGATGCAAAAGTTTTTCCATCGTATAACAGGAATAACTGCAAACAGTGTGAAAGTAATGGTCATTTCCATGTTCCGGGCAACCAAGTCTTCACTCTAGGGCGTTGTTCCACCAGATCGAATAGCTAGGGCCTAAGATGTCAACGCCAGAAGAATAAAATACAATATAAGTACAAATGCTTTTCCATCGTATAAAATGAATAATTGCAGACATTGAGATAGTAATGGCCATTTCTACGTTCCGGGCAACCTAGACGTCACTCTAGGGCGTTGCTCCACCACATCTAATAGCTACGGCCTTAGAAGTCAACCCCAGATGAATAAAATACAATAAAGATGCAACAGCTGTTCCATCGTATAAAACGAATAATTGCAACCAGTATGAAAGTTATGGTCATTTCTACTTTCCGGGCATCCTAGGCTTCACCCTAGGACGTTGTTCCACCAGATCGAACAGTTAGGGCCTAAGAAGTCAACGCCAGAAGCATAAAATACAATATAAATATAACAGTTTTTCCATCGTATAAAACGAATGATAGCAACCAGTGTGAAAGTTATGGTCATTTCTCCGTTCCGGGCAACCTAGGCTTCACTCTAGGGCGTTGCTCCACCAGATCGAATGGTTAGGGCCTTAGAAGTCAACGCCAGAAGCATAAAATACAAAATAAATAAAACCGTTTTTCCATCGTTTAAACCGAATAATTGCTACCAGTGTGAACGTTATGGTCATTTCTACATTCCGCGCAACCTAGGCTTCACACTAGTGCGTTGCTCCACCAGATCGAATGGTTAGGTCCTTAGAAGACAACGCCAGAAGCATAAAATATGATATAAATACAACAGGGTTTCCATCGTATAAAACGAATAATTGCAACCAGTGTGGAAGTTATGGTCATTTCTACGTTCCGGGCAACCTAGGCTTCACTCTAGGGCGTTGCTCGACCAGATCGAATAGCTAGGGCCTTAGAAGTCAACGCCTGAAGTATAAAATACAATAAAAATACAACAGTCTTTCCATCCTAGAACAGGAATAATTGCAACCCGTGTGAAAGTGATGGTCATTTCTACGTTCCAGGTTACCTAGGCTTCTCTCTAGGGCGTTGTTCCACCAGATGGAATAGTAAGGGACTAAGAAGTCAACGCCAGAAGCATAGAACGCTATATAAATACAACAGATTTTCCATCATATAAAACGCATAATTGCAACCAGGATGAAAGTTATGGTCATTTCTACTTTCCGGGCAACCTAGGCTTCACTCTAGGGCGTTGCTCCACCAGATCGAATAGTTAGGGCCTTAGAAGTCAACGCCAGAAGCATAAAATACAAAATAAATAAAACAGTTTTTCCATCGTATAAAACGAATAATTGCTACCAGTGTGAACGTTATGGTCATTTCTACGTTCCGCGCAACCTAGGCTTCACTCTAGGGCGTTTCTCGACCAGATCGAATAGTTAGGTCCTTAGAAGTCAACGCCAGAAGCATAAAATACGATACAAATACAACAGCTTTTCCATCGTATAAAACGAATAATTGCAACCAGTGTGGAAGTTATGGTCATTTCTACGATCCGGGCAACCTAGGCTTCACTCTAGGGCGTTTCTCGACCAGATCGAATAGCTAGGGCCTTAGAAGTCAACGCCTGAAGTATAAAATACAATAAAAATACAACAGTCTTTCCATTCTATAACAGGAATAATTGCAACCCGTGTGAAAGTGATGGTCATTTCTATGTTCCAGGCAACCTAGGCTTCACCCTAGGGCGTTGTTCCACCAGATGGAATAGTAAGGGACTAAGAAGTCAACGCCAGAAGCATAAAATACAACATAAATACAACAGATTCTCCATCGAATATAATGTATATTTGCAAACAGTGTGAAAGTAATGGTCATTTCTACGTACCGGGCAACCTAGGCTCCACTCACGGGCGTTGCTCCACCAAATCGAATAGCTAGGGCCTTAGAAGTTAACGCCAGAAGCATAAAATAATATAAAGATGCAAAAGTTTTTCCATCGTATAACAGGAATAACTGCAAACAGTGTGAAAGTAATGGTCATTTCCATGTTCCGGGCAACCAAGTCTTCACTCTAGGGCGTTGTTCCACCAGATCGAATAGCTAGGGCCTAAGATGTCAACGCCAGAAGAATAAAATACAATATAAGTACAAATGCTTTTCCATCGTATAAAATGAATAATTGCAGACATTGAGATAGTAATGGCCATTTCTACGTTCCGGGCAACCTAGACGTCACTCTAGGGCGTTGCTCCACCACATCTAATAGCTACGGCCTTAGAAGTCAACCCCAGATGAATAAAATACAATAAAGATGCAACAGCTGTTCCATCGTATAAAACGAATAATTGCAACCAGTATGAAAGTTATGGTCATTTCTACTTTCCGGGCATCCTAGGCTTCACCCTAGGACGTTGTTCCACCAGATCGAACAGTTAGGGCCTAAGAAGTCAACGCCAGAAGCATAAAATACAATATAAATATAACAGTTTTTCCATCGTATAAAACGAATGATAGCAACCAGTGTGAAAGTTATGGTCATTTCTACGTTCCGGGCAACCTAGGCTTCACTCTAGGGCGTTGCGCCACCAGGTCGAATAGTTAGGGCCTTAGAAGTCAACGCCCGAAGCACAAAATACAAAATAACTAAAACAGCTGTTCCATCGTATAAAACGAATAATTGCAACCAGTATGAAAGTTATGGTCATTTCTACTTTCCGGGCATCCTAGGCTTCACCCTAGGACGTTGTTCCACCAGATCGAACAGTTAGGGCCTATGAAGTCAACGCCAGAAGCATAAAATACAATATAAATATAACAGTTTTTCCATCGTATAAAACGAATAATTGCAACCAGTATGAAAGTTATGGTCATTTCTACTTTCCGGGCATCCTAGGCTTCACCCTAGGACGTTGTTCCACCAGATCGAACAGTTAGGGCCTAAGAAGTCAACGCCAGAAGCATAAAATACAAAATAAATAAAACCGTTTTTCCATCGTTTAAACCGAATAATTGCTACCAGTGCTAACGTTATGGTCACTTCTACATTCCGCGCAACCTAGGCTTCACACTAGTGCGTTGCTCCACCAGATCGAATGGTTAGGTCCTTAGAAGACAACGCCAGAAGCATAAAATATGATATAAATACAACAGGGTTTCCACCGTATAAAACGAATAATTGCAACCAGTGTGGAAGTTATGGTCATTTCTATGTTCCGGGCAACCTAGGCTTCACTCTAGGGCGTTGCTCGACCAGATCGAATAGCTAGGGCCTTAGAAGTCAACGCCTGAAGTATAAAATACAATAAAAATACAACAGTCTTTCCATTCTATAACAGGAATAATTGCAACCCGTGTGAAAGTGATGGTCATTTCTATGTTCCAGGCAACCTAGGCTTCACCCTAGGGCGTTGTTCCACCAGATGGAATAGTAAGGGACTAAGAAGTCAACGCCAGAAGCATAAAACACTATATGAATACAACAGTTTTTCCATCATATAAAACGAATAATTGCAACCAGGATGAAAGTTATGGTCATTTCTACTTTCCGGCAACCTAGGCTTCACTCTAGGGCGTTGCTCCACCAGATCGAATAGTTAGGGCCTTAGAAGTCAACGCCTGAAGTATAAAATACAATAAAAATACAACAGTCTTTCCATTCTATAACAGGAATAATTGCAACCAGTGTGGAAGTTATGGTCATTTCTACGTTCCGGGCAACCTAGGCTTCACTCTAGGGCGTTGCTCGACCAGTTAGAATAGCTAGGGCCTTAGAAGTCAACGCCCGAAGCATAAAATACAAAATAAATAGAACAGTTTTTCCATCGTATAAAACGAATAATTGCTACCAGTGTGAAAGTTATGGTCATTGCTACGTTCCGCGCAACCTAGGCTTCACCCAAGGGCGTTGTTCCACCAGATGGAATAGTTAGGGCCTAAGAAGTCAACGCTAGAAGCATAAAATACGATATAAATACAAAAGCTTTTCCATCGTATAAATCGAATAATTGCAAATAGTGTGACAGATATGGACATTTCTACGTTCCGGGCTACCTAAGCTTCACTCTAGGGCGTTGCTCCACCAGATCGAATAGTTAGGGCCTTAGAAGTCAACGCCAGAAGCATAAAATACAAAATAAATAAAACAGTTTTTCCATCGTATAAAACGAATAATTGCTACCAGTGTGAACGTTATGGTCATTTCTACGTTCCGCGCAACCTAGGCTTCACTCTAGGGCGTTTCTCCACCAGATCGAATAGTTAGGTCCTTAGAAGTCAACGCCAGAAGCATAAAATACGATATAAATACAACAGCTTTTCCATCGTATAAAACGAATAATTGCAACCAGTGTGGAAGTTATGGTCATTTCTACGTTCCGGGCAACCTAGGCTTCACCCTAGGGCGTTGTTCCACCATATCGAATAGCTAGGGCCTTAGAAGTCAACGCCAGAAGCATAAAATACAATAAAAATGCAACAGTTTTTCCATCGTATAACAGGAATAATTGCAAACAGTGTAAAGGTAATGGTGTGTTCTACGCTCCGGGCAACCTAGGCTTGACACAACGGCGTTGTTCCACCAGATCGAATAGTTAGGGCCTTAGGAGTAAACGCCAGAAGCATAAAATACAATATAAATACAACAGCTTTTACCTCGTATATAATGTGTATTTGCAAACAGTGTGAAAGCAATGGTCATTTCTACGTTCCGGGCAACCTAGGCCTCACTCTAGGGCGTAGCTCCACCACATGGAATAGCTCCGGCCTTAGAAGTCAACGCCTGAAGCATGAAATGCAATAAAAACACAACAGTTTTTTCATCCTATATCAGGAATAATTGCAACAAGCGTGAAGGTAATGGTTATTTCTACATTCCGAGCAACCTAGGCTTCACTCTAGGGCGTTGCTCCACTAGATCAAATAGCTAGGGCCTTAGAAGTCGACGCCAGATGCAGAAAAAAAAATATAAATGCAACAGTTCTTCCATCGTATAGCAGGGATAATTGCAGCCAGCGTGGAAGTAGTGGTCATTTCAACGTTCCGGGCAACCTATGCTTCATTCTAGGGCGTTGCTCCACCAGATCGAATAGTTAGGGCCTTAGAAAACAACGACAGAAGCATAAAATACAATAAAAATACAACAGTTTTTCTGTCGTATAACAGGAATAATTGCAAACATTGTGAAGGTAATGGTCATTTCTACGTTCCGGGCAACCTAGGCTTCACCCAAGGGCGTTGTTCCACCAGATTGAATAGTTAGGGCCTAAGAAGTCAACGCCAGAAGCATAACACACTATATGAATACAACAGTTTTTCCATCATATAAAACGAATAATTGCAACCAGGATGAAAGTTATGGTCATTTCTACTTTCCGGGAAACCTAGGATTCACTCTAGGGCGTTGCTCCACAAGATCGAATAGTTAGGGCCTTAGAAGTCAACGCCAGAAGCATAAAATACAAAATAAATAAAACAGTTTTTCCATCGTATAAAACGAATAATTGCTACCAGTGTGAAAGTTATGGCCATTTCTACGTTCCGCGCAACCTAGGCTTCACCCTAGGGCTTTGTTCCACCAGATGGAATAGTTAGGGCCTAAGAAGTCAACGCCAGAAGCAGAAAATACGATATAAATACAACAGCTTTTCCATCGTATAAAACGAAAAATTGCAACCAGTGTGGAAGTTATGGTCATTTCTACGTTCCGGGCAACCTAGGCTTCACTCTAGGGCGTTGCTCGACCAGTTAGAACAGCTAGGGCCTTAGAAGTCAACGCCCGAAGCATAAAATACAAAATAAATAGAACAGTTTTTCCATCGTATAAAACGAATAATTGCTACCAGTGTGAAAGTTATGGTCATTGCTACGTTCCGCGCAACCTAGGCTTCACCCAAGGGCGTTGTTCCACCAGATGGAATAGTTAGGGCCTAAGAAGTCAACGCCAGAAGCATAAAATACGATATAAATACAACAGCTTTTCCATCGTATAAGACGAATAATTGCAACCAGTGAGAATGTAATGGTCATTTCTACGTTCTGGGCAGCCTAGGCTTCACCCAAGGGCATTGCTCCACCAGATCGAATAATTAGGGCCTTAGAAATCAACGCCAGAAGCATAAAATACAATAAAGATGCAACAGTTTTTCCATCGTAAAACAGGAATAATTGCAACCAGTCTGAAGGTAATGGTCTTTTCTACGTTCCGGGCAACCTAGGCTTCACTCTAGGGCGGTGCACCACCAGATCAAATAGTTAGGGCCTAAGAAGTCAACGCCAGAAGCATAAAATACAACATAAATACAACAGATTTTCCATCGTATATAATGTATATTTGCAAACAGTGTGAAAGTAATGGTCATTTCTACGTACCGGGCAACCTAGGCTCCACTCTCGGGCGTTGCTCCACCAAATCGAATAGCTAGGGCCTTAGAAGTCAACGCCAGAAGCATAAAATACAATATAAGTACAAAAGTTTTTCCATCGTATAAAACGAATAATTGCAAACAGTGTGAAAGGTATGGACATTTCTACGTTCCGGGCTACCTAGGCTTCACTCTATGGCGTTCTTCCACCACATCGAATAGTTAGGGACTAAGAAGTCAACGCCAGAAGAATAAAATACGTTATAAGTACAAAAGTTTTTCCTTCGTATAAAACGAATAATTGCAAACAGTGTGAAAGATATGGACATTTCTACGTTCCGGGATACCTAGGCTTCACTCTATGGCGTTCTTCCACCACATCGAAAAGCAACGGCCTCAGAAGTCAACGCCAGAAGCGTAAAATACAATATAAATATAACAGTTTTTCCATCGTATAAAACGAATAGTAGCAACCAGTGTGAAAGTTATGGTCATTTCTACGTCCCGGGCAACCTAGGCTTCACTCTAGGGCGTTGCTCCACCAGATCAAACAGTTAGGGCCTTAGAAGTCAACGCCCGAAGCATAAAACACAAAATAAATAGAACGGTTTTTCCATTGTATAAAACGTATAATTGCTACCAGTGTAAAAGTTATGGTCATTTCTACGTTCCGGGCAACCTAGGCTTCACCCTAGGGCGTTGTTCCACCATATCGAATAGCTAGGGCCTTAGAAGTCAACGCCAGAAGCATAAAATACAATATAAGTAAAAAAGTTTTTCCATCGTATAAAACGAATAATTGCAACCAGTGTGGAAGTTATGGTCATTTCTACGTTCCGGGCAACCTAGGCTTCACCCTAGGGCGTTGTTCCACCATATCGAATAGCTAGGGCCTTAGAAGTCAACGCCAGAAGCATAAAATACAATAAAAATGCAACAGTTTTTCCATCGTATAACAGGAATAATTGCAAACAGTGTAAAGGTAATGGTGTGTTCTACGCTCCGGGCAACCTAGGCTTGACACAACGGCGTTGTTCCACCAGATCGAATAGTTAGGGCCTTAGGAGTAAACGCCAGAAGCATAAAATACAATATAAATACAACAGCTTTTACCTCGTATATAATGTGTATTTGCAAACAGTGTGAAAGCAATGGTCATTTCTACGTTCCGGGCAACCTAGGCCTCACTCTAGGGCGTAGCTCCACCACATGGAATAGCTCCGGCCTTAGAAGTCAACGCCTGAAGCATGAAATGCAATAAAAACACAACAGTTTTTTCATCCTATATCAGGAATAATTGCAACAAGCATGAAGGTAATGGTTATTTCTACATTCCGAGCAACCTAGGCTTCACTCTAGGGCGTTGCTCCACTAGATCAAATAGCTAGGGCCTTAGAAGTCGACGCCAGATGCAGAAAAAAAAATATAAATGCAACAGTTCTTCCATCGTATAGCAGGGATAATTGCAGCCAGCGTGGAAGTAGTGGTCATTTCAACGTTCCGGGCAACCTATGCTTCATTCTAGGGCGTTGCTCCACCAGATCGAATAGTTAGGGCCTTAGAAAACAACGACAGAAGCATAAAATACAATAAAAATACAACAGTTTTTCTGTCGTATAACAGGAATAATTGCAAACATTGTGAAGGTAATGGTCATTTCTACGTTCCGGGCAACCTAGGCTTCACCCAAGGGCGTTGTTCCACCAGATTGAATAGTTAGGGCCTAAGAAGTCAACGCCAGAAGCATAACACACTATATGAATACAACAGTTTTTCCATCATATAAAACGAATAATTGCAACCAGGATGAAAGTTATGGTCATTTCTACTTTCCGGGAAACCTAGGATTCACTCTAGGGCGTTGCTCCACCAGATCGAATAGTTAGGGCCTTAGAAGTCAACGCCAGAAGCATAAAATACAAAATAAATAAAACAGTTTTTCCATCGTATAAAACGAATAATTGCTACCAGTGTGAAAGTTATGGCCATTTCTACGTTCCGCGCAACCTAGGCTTCACCCTAGGGCTTTGTTCCACCAGATGGAATAGTTAGGGCCTAAGAAGTCAACGCCAGAAGCAGAAAATACGATATAAATACAACAGCTTTTCCATCGTATAAAACGAAAAATTGCAACCAGTGTGGAAGTTATGGTCATTTCTACGTTCCGGGCAACCTAGGCTTCACTCTAGGGCGTTGCTCGACCAGTTAGAACAGCTAGGGCCTTAGAAGTCAACGCCCGAAGCATAAAATACAAAATAAATAGAACAGTTTTTCCATCGTATAAAACGAATAATTGCTACCAGTGTGAAAGTTATGGTCATTGCTACGTTCCGCGCAACCTAGGCTTCACCCAAGGACGTTGTTCCACCAGATGGAATAGTTAGGGCCTAAGAAGTCAACGCCAGAAGCATAAAATACGATATAAATACAACAGCTTTTCCATCGTATAAGACGAATAATTGCAACCAGTGAGAATGTAATGGTCATTTCTACGTTCTGGGCAGCCTAGGCTTCACCCAAGGGCATTGCTCCACCAGATCGAATAATTAGGGCCTTAGAAATCAACGCCAGAAGCATAAAATACAATAAAGATGCAACAGTTTTTCCATCGTAAAACAGGAATAATTGCAACCAGTGTGAAGGTAATGGTCTTTTCTACGTTCCGGGCAACCTAGGCTTCACTCTAGGGCGGTGCACCACCAGATCAAATAGTTAGGGCCTAAGAAGTCAACGCCAGAAGCATAAAGTACAACATAAATACAACAGATTTTCCATCGTATATAATGTATATTTGCAAACAGTGTGAAAGTAATGGTCATTTCTACGTACCGGGCAACCTAGGCTCCACTCTCGGGCGTTGCTCTACCAAATCGAATAGCTAGGGCCTTAGAAGTCAACGCCAGAAGCATAAAATACAATATAAGTACAAAAGTTTTTCCATCGTATAAAACGAATAATTGCAAACAGTGTGAAAGGTATGGACATTTCTACGTTCCGGGCTACCTAGGCTTCACTCTATGGCGTTCTTCCACCACATCGAATAGTTAGGGACTAAGAAGTCAACGCCAGAAGAATAAAATACGATATAAGTACAAAAGTTTTTCCTTCGTATAAAACGAATAATTGCAAACAGTGTGAAAGATATGGACATTTCTACGTTCCGGGATACCTAGGCTTCACTCTAGGGCGTTGCTCCACCATATCGAATAGTTATGGCCTTAGAAGTCAACGCCAGAAGCATAAAATACAAAATAAATAAAACGGTTTTTCCATCGTATAAAACGAATAATTGCTACCAGTGTGAAAGTTATGGCCATTTCTACGTTCCGCGCAACCTAGGCTTCACCCTAGGGCTTTGTTCCACCAGATGGAATAGTTAGGGCCTAAGAAGTCAACGCCAGAAGCATAAAATACGATATAAATACAACAGCTTTTCCATCGTATAAAAAAAAAATTGCAACCCGTGTGGAAGTTATGCTCATTTCTACGTTCCCGGCAACCTAGGCTTCACTCTAGGGCGTTGCTCCACCAGATCGAATAGTTATGGCCTTAGAAGTCAACGCCAGAAGCATAAAATACAAAATAAATAAAACGGTTTTTCCATCGTATAAAACGAATAATTGCTACCAGTGTGAAAGTTATGGCCATTTCTACGTTCCGCGCAACCTAGGCTTCACCCTAGGGCTTTGTTCCACCAGATGGAATAGTTAGGGCCTAAGAAGTCAACGCCAGAAGCATAAAATACAATATAAGTACAAAAGTTTTTCCATCGTATAAAACGAATAATTGCAAACAGTGTGAAAGGTATGGACATTTCTACGTTCCGGGCTACCTAGGCTTCACTCTATGGCGTTCTTCCACCACATCGAAAAGCAACGGCCTCAGAAGTCAACGCCAGAAGCGTAAAATACAATATAAATATAACAGTTTTTCCATCGTATAAAACGAATAGTAGCAACCAGTGTGAAAGTTATGGTCATTTCTACGTCCCGGGCAACCTAGGCTTCACTCTAGGGCGTTGCTCCACCAGATCAAACAGTTAGGGCCTTAGATGTCAACGCCCGAAGCATAAAACACAAAATAAATAGAACGGTTTTTCCATTGTATAAAACGTATAATTGCTACCAGTGTAAAAGTTATGGTCATTTCTACGTTCCGGGCAACCTAGGCTTCACCCTAGGGCGTTGTTCCACCATATCGAATAGCTAGGGCCTTAGAAGTCAACGCCAGAAGCATAAAATACAATATAAGTAAAAAAGTTTTTCCATCGTATAAAACGAATAATTGCAAACAGTGTGAAAGATATGGACATTTCTACGTTCCGGGCTGCCTAGGCTTCACTCTATGGCGTTCTTCCACCACATCGAATAGTTAGGGACTAAGAAGTCAACGCCAGAAGAATAAAATACAATATAAGTACAAAAGTTTTTCCATCGTATAAAACGAATAATTGCAAACAGTGTGAAAGATATGGACATTTCTACGTTCCGGGCTACCTAGGCTTCACTCTATGGCGTTCATCCACCACATCGAAAAGCAACGGCCTCAGAAGTCAACGCCAGAAGCATAAAATACAGTATAAATATAACAGTTTTTCCATCGTATAAAACGAATAGTAGCAGACAGTGTGAAAGTTATGGTCATTTCTACGTCCCGGGCAACCTAGGCTTCACTCTAGGGCGTTGCTCCACCAGATCAAACAGTTAGGGCCTTAGAAGTCAACGCCCGAAGCATAAAACACAAAATAAATAGAACGGTTTTTTCCATTGTATAAAACGAACAATTGCTACCAGTGTAAAAGTTATGGTCATTTCTACGTTCCGGGCAACCTAGGCTTCACCCTAGAGCGTTGTTCCACCATATCGAATAGTTAGGTCCTTAGAAGTGATCGCCAGAAGCATAAAATACAATAAAAATGCAACAGTTTTTCCATCGTATAACAGGAATAATTGCAAACAGTGTAATGGTAATGGTGTGTTCTACGCTCCGGGCAACCTAGGCTTGACACAACGGCGTTGTTCCACCAGATCGAATAGTTAGGGCCTTAGGAGTAAACGCCAGAAGCATAAAATACAATATAAATACAACAGCTTTTACCTCGTATATAATGTGTATTTGCAAACAGTGTGAAAGCAATGGTCATTTCTACGTTCCGGGCAACCTAGGCTTCACTCTAGGGCGTTGCTCGACCAGATCGAATAGCTAGGGCCTTAGAAGTCAACGCCTGAAGTATAAAATACAATAAAAATACAACAGTCTTTCCATTCTATAACAGGAATAATTGCAACCCGTGTGAAAGTGATGGTCATTTCTATGTTCCAGGCAACCTAGGCTTCACCCTAGGGCGTTGTTCCACCAGATGGAATAGTAAGGGACTAAGAAGTCAACGCCAGAAGCATAAAACACTATATGAATACAACAGTTTTTCCATCATATAAAACGAATAATTGCAACCAGGATGAAAGTTATGGTCATTTCTACTTTCCCGGCAACCTAGGCTTCACTCTAGGGCGTTGCTCCACCAGATCGAATAGTTATGGCCTTAGAAGTCAACGCCAGAAGCATAAAATACAAAATAAATAAAACGGTTTTTCCATCGTATAAAACGAATAATTGCTACCAGTGTGAAAGTTATGGCCATTTCTACGTTCCGCGCAACCTAGGCTTCACCCTAGGGCTTTGTTCCACCAGATGGAATAGTTAGGGCCTAAGAAGTCAACGCCAGAAGCATAAAATACGATATAAATACAACAGCTTTTCCATCGTATAAAAAAAAAATTGCAACCCGTGTGGAAGTTATGCTCATTTCTACGTTCCGGGCAACCTAGGCTTCACTCTAGGGCGTTGCTCGACCAGTTAGAATAGCTAGGGCCTTAGAAGTCAACGCCCGAAGCATAAAATACAAAATAAATGGAACAGTTTTTCCATCGTATAAAACGAACAATTGCTACCAGTGTGAAAGTTATGGTCATTGCTACATTCCGCGCAACCTAGCCTTCACCCAAGGGCGTTGTTCCACCAGATGGAATAGTTAGGGCCTAAGAAGTCAACGCCAGAAGCATAAAATACGATATAAATACAAAAGCTTGTCCATCGTATAAGACGAATAATTGCAACCAGTGAGAATGTGATGGTCATTTCTACGTTCTGGGCAGCCTAGGCTTCACTCTAGGGCATTGCTCCACCAGATCGAATAATTAGGGCCTTAGAAATCAACGCCAGAAGCATAAAATACAATAAAGATGCAACAGTTTTTCCATCGTAAAACAGGAATAATTGCAACCAGTGTGAAGGTAATGGTCATTTCTACGTACCGGGCAACCTAGGCTCCACTCTCGGGCGTTGCTCCACCAAATCGAATGGCTAGGGCCTTAGAAGTCAACGCCAGAAGCATAAAATACAATATAAGTACAAAAGTTTTTCCATCGTATAAAACGAATAATTGCAAACAGTGTGAAAGATATGGACATTTCTACGTTCCGGGCTACCTAGGCTTCACTCTATGGCGTTCTTCCACCACATCGAATAGTTAGGGACTAAGAAGTCAACGCCAGAAGAATAAAATACAATATAAGTACAAAAGTTTTTCCATCGTATAAAACGAATAATTGCAAACAGTGTGAAAGATATGGACATTTCTACGTTCCGGGCTACCTAGGCTTCACCCTAGGGCGTTGTTCCACCATATCGAATAGTTAGGTCCTTAGAAGTGAACGCCAGAAGCATAAAATACAATAAAAATGCAACAGTTTTTCCATCGTATAACAGGAATAATTGCAAACAGTGTAAAGGTAATGGTGTGTTCTACGCTCCGGGCAACCTAGGCTTGACACAACGGCGTTGTCCCACCAGATCGAATAGTTAGGGACTTAGGAGTAAACGCCAGAAGCATAAAATACAATATAAATACAACAGCTTTTACATCGTATATAATGTGTATTTGCAAACAGTGTGAAAGCAATGGTCATTTCTACGTTCCGGGCAACCTAGGCCTCACTCTAGGGCGTAGCTCCACCACATGGAATAGCTCCGGCCTTAGAAGTCAACGCCTGAAGCATAAAACACTATATGAATACAACAGTTTTTCCATCATATAAAACGAATAATTGCAACCAGGATGAAAGTTATGGTCATTTCTACTTTCCGGGCAACCTAGGCTTCACTCTAGGGCGTTGCTCCACCAGATCGAATAGTTAGGGCCTTAGAAGTCAACGCCAGAAGCATAAAATACAAAATAAATAAAACAGTTTTTCCATCGTATAAAACGAATAATTGCTACCAGTGTGAAAGTTATGGCCATTTCTACGTTCCGCGCAACCTAGGCTTCACCCTAGGGCTTTGTTCCTCCTGATGGAATAGTGAGGGTGCCAAGAAGTCAACGCCAGAAGCATAAAATACGATATAAATACAACAGCTTTTCCATCGTATAAAACGAAAAATTGCAACCAGTGTGGAAGTTATGGTCATTTCTACGTTCCGGGCAACCTAGGCTTCACTCTAGGGCGTTGCTCGACCAGTTAGAACAGCTAGGGCCTTAGAAGTCAACGCCCGAAGCATAAAATACAAAATAAATAGAACAGCTTTTCCATCGTATAAGACGAATAATTGCAACCAGTGAGAATGTAATGGTCATTTCTACGTTCTGGGCAGCCTAGGCTTCACTCTAGGGCATTGCTCCACCAGATCGAATAATTAGTGCCTTAGAAATCAACGCCAGAAGCATAAAATACAATAAAGATGCAACAGTTTTTCCATCGTAAAACAGGAATAATTGCAACCAGTGTGAAGGTAATGGTCTTTTCTACGTTCCGGGCAACCTAGGCTTCACTCTAGGGCGGTGTACCACCTGATCAAATAGTTAGGGCATAAGAAGTCAACGCCAGAAGCATAAAATACAACATAAATACAACAGATTTTCCATCGTATATAATGTATATTTGCAAACAGTGTGAAAGTAATGGTCATTTCTACGTACCGGGCAACCTAGGCTCCACTCTCGGGCGTTGCTCCACCAAATCGAATAGCTAGGGCCTTAGAAGTCAACGCCAGAAGCATAAAATACAATATAAGTACAAAAGTTTTTCCATCGTATAAAACGAATAATTGCAAACAGTGTGAAAGATATGCACATTTCTACGTTCCGGGCTACCTAGGCTTCACACTATGGCGTTCTTCCACCACATCGGAAAGCAACGGCCTCAGAAGTCAACGCCAGAAGCATAAAATACAATATAAATATAACAGTTTTTCCATCGTATAAAACGAATAGTAGCAACCAGTGTGAAAGTTATGGTCGTTTCTACGTCCCGGGCAACCTAGGCTTCACTCTAGGGCGTTGCTCCACCAGATCAAACAGTTAGGGCCTTAGAAGTCAACGCCCGAAGCATAAAACACAAAATAAATAGAACGGTTTTTCCATTGTATAAAAGGAATAATTGCTACCAGTGTAAAAGTTATGGCCATTTCTACGTTGCGGGCAACCTAGGCTTCACCCTAGGGCGTTGTTCCACCATATCGAATAGCTAGGGCCTTAGAAGTCAACGCCAGAAGCATAAAATACAATATAAGTAAAAAAGTTTTTCCATCGTATAAAACGAATGATTGCAAACAGTGTGAAAGATATGGACATTTCTACGTTCCGGGCTACCTAGGCTTCACTCTATGGCGTTCTTCCACCACATCGAATAGTTAGGGACTATGAAGTCAACCCCAGAAGTATAAAATACAATTAAATACAACAGCTTTTCCATCGTATATAATGTATATTTGCAAACAGTACGAAAGTAATGGCCACTTCCATGTTCCGGGCAACCTAGTCTACACCCTAGGGCGTTGTTCCACCAGATCGAATAGTTAGGGCCTAAGAAGTCAACGCCAGAAGTATAAAATACAATACAAGTACAAAAGCTTTTCCGTCGTATAAAATGAATAATTACAAACATTGTGAAAGTAATGGTCATTTCTACGTTCCGGGCAACCTGGGCGTCACTCTAGGGCGTTGCTCCACCACATCTAATAGCTACGGCCTTAGAAGTCAGCCCCAGATGAATAAAATACAATAAAGATGCCACAGCTTTTCCATCGTATAAAACGAATAATTGCAACCAGTGTGAAAGTTATGGTCATTTCTACTTTCCCGGCAACCTAGGCTTCACTCTAGGGCGTTGTTCCACAAGATCGAATAGTTAGTGCCTAAGTCGACAACGCCAGAAGCATAAAATACAATATAAATAGAACAGTTTTTCCATTTTATAAAGCTAATAATTGCTACCAGTGTGAAAGTTATGGTCATTTCTACGTTCCGCGCAACCTGGGCTTTACTCTAGGGCGCTGTTCCACCAGATGGAATAGTTAGGGCCTTAGAAGTCAACGCCAGAAGCATAAAATACAAAATAAATAAAACAGTTTTTCCATCGTATAAAACGAATAATTGCAACCAGTGTGGAAGTTATGGTCATTTCTACGTTCCGGGCAACCTAGGCTTCACTCTAGGGCGTTGCTCGACCAGATCGAATAGCTAGGGCCTTAGAAGTCAACGCCTGAAGTATAAAATACAATAAAAATACAACAGACTTTCCATTCTATAACAGGAATAATTGCAACCCGTGTGAAAGTGATGGTCATTTCTATGTTCCAGGCAACCTAGGCTTCACCCTAGGGCGTTGCTCCACCAGATGGAATAGTAAGGGACTAAGGAGTCAACGCCAGAAGCATAAAACACTATATGAATACAACAGTTTTTCCATCATATAAAACGAATAATTGCAACCAGGATGAAAGTTATGGTCATTTCTACTTTCCGGGCAACCTAGGCTTCACTCTAGGGCGTTGCTCCAACAGATCGAATAGTTAGGGCCTTAGAAGTCAACGCCAGAAGCATAAAATACAACATAAATACAACAGATTTTCCATCGTATAAAACGTATAATTGCTACCAGTGTGAAAGTTATGGCCATTTCTACGTACCGGGCAACCTAGGCTCCACTCTCGGGCGTTGCTCCACCAAATCGAATAGCTAGGGCCTTAGAAGTCAACGCCAGAAGCATAAAATACAATATAAGTACAAAAGTTTTTCCATCGTATAACAGGAATAATTGCAAACAGTGTAAAGGTAATGGTGTGTTCTACGCTCCGGGCAACCTAGGCTTGACACAACGGCATTGTTCCACCAGATCGAATAGTTAGGGCCTTAGGAGTAAACGCCAGAAGCATAAAATACAATATAAATACAACAGCTTTTACCTCGTATATAATGTGTATTTGCAAACAGTGTGAAAGCAATGGTCATTTCTACGTTCCGGGCAACCTAGGCCTCACTCTAGGGCGTAGCTCCACCACATGGAATAGCTCCGGCCTTAGAAGTCAACGCCTGAAGCATGAAACGCAATAAAAATACAACAGTTTTTTCATCCTATAACAGGAATAATTGCAACAAGCGTGAAGGTAATGGTTATTTCTACATTCCGAGCAACCTAGGCTTCACTCTAGGGCGTTGCTCCACTAGATCAAATAGTTAGGGCCTTAGAAGTCGACGCCAGATGCAGAAAAAACAATATGAATACAACAGTTCTTCCACCGTATAGCAGGGACAATTGCAGCCAGCGTGGAAGTAGTGGTCATTTCAACGTTCCGGGCAACCTATGCTTCATTCTAGGGCGTTGCTCCACCAGATCGAATAGTTAGGGCCTTAGAAAACAACGACAGAAGCATAAAATACAATAAAGATGCAACAGTTTTTCCATCGTAAAACAGGAATAATTGCAACCAGTGTGATGGTAATGGTCTTTTCTACGTTCCGGGCAACCTAGGCTTCACTCTAGGGCGGTGCACCACCAGATCAAATAGTCAGGGCCTAAGAAGTCAACGCCAGAAGCATAAAATACAACATAAATACAACAGATTTTCCATCGTATATAATGTATATTTGCAAACAGTGTGAAAGTAATGGTCATTTCTACGTACCGGGCAACCTAGGCTCCACTCTCGGGCGTTGCTCCACCAAATCGAATAGCTAGGGCCTTAGAAGTCATCGCCAGAAGCATAAAATACAATATAAGTACAAAAGTTTTTCCATCGTACAAAACGAATAATTGCAAACAGTGTGAAAGATATGGACATTTCTACGTTCCGGGCTACCTAGGCTTCACTCTATGGCGTTCTTCCACCACATCGAATAGTCAGGGACTAAGAAGTCAACGCCAGAAGAATAAAATACAATATAAGTACAAAAGCTTTTCCATCGTATAAAACGAATAATTGCAAACAGTGTGAAAGATATGGTCATTTCTACGTCCCGGGCAACCTAGGCTTCACTCTAGGGCGTTGCTCCACCAGATCGAATAGCTAGGGCCTTAGAAGTCAACGCCTGAAGTATAAAATACAATAAAAATACAACAGACTTTCCATTCTATAACAGGAATAATTGCAACCCGTGTGAAAGTGATGGTCATTTCTATGTTCCAGGCAACCTAGGCTTCACCCTAGGGCGTTGTTCCACCAGATGGAATAGTAAGGGACTAAGAAGTCAACGCCAGAAGCATAAAACACTATATGAATACAACAGTTTTTCCATCATATCAAACGAATAATTGCAACCAGGATGAAAGTTATGATCATTTCTACTTTCCGGGCAACCTAGGCTTCACTCTAGGGCGTTGCTCCACCAGATCGAATAGTTAGGGCCTTAGAAGTCAACGCCAGAAGCATAAAATACAAAATAAATAAAACAGCTTTTCCATCGTATAAAACGAATAATTGCTACCAGTGTGAAAGTTATGGCCATTTCTACGTTCCGCGCAACCTAGGCTTCACCATAGGGCTTTGTTCCACCAGATGGAATAGTTAGGGCCTAAGAAGTCAACGCCAGAAGCATAAAATACGATATAAATACAACAGCTTTTCCATCGTATAAAACGAAAAATTGCAACCAGTGTGGAAGTTATGGTCATTTCTACGTTCCGGGCAACCTAGGCTTCACTCTATGGCGTTCTTCCACCACATAGAATAGTTAGGGACTAAGAAGTCAACGCCAGAAGAATAAAATACAATATAAGTACAAAAGTTTTTCCATCGTATAAAACGAATAATTGCAAACAGTGTGAAAGATATGGACATTTCTACGTTCCGGGCTACCTAGGCTTCACTCTATGGTGTTCTTCCACCACATCGAAAAGCAACGGCCTCTGAAGTCAACGCCAGAAGCATAAAATACAATATAAATATAACAGTTTTTCCATCGTATAAAACGAATAGTAGCAACCAGTGTGAAAGTTATGGTCATTTCCACGTCCCGGGCAACCTAGGCTTCACTCTAGGGCGTTGCTCCACCAGATCAAACAGTTACGGCCTTAGAAGTCAACGCCCGTAGCATAAAACACAAAATAAATAGAACGGTTTTTCCATTGTATAAAACGAATAATTGCTACCAGTGTAAAAGTTATGGTCATTTCTACGTTCCGGGCAACCTAGGCTTCACCCTAGGGCGTTGTTCCACCATATCGAATAGTTAGGTCCTTAGAAGTGAACGCCAGAAGCATAAAATACAATAAAAATGCAACAGTTTTTCCATCGTATAACAGGAATAATTGCAAACAGTGTAAAGGTAATGGTGTGTTCTACGATCCGGGCAACCTAGGCTTGACACAACGGCGTTGTTCCACCAGATCGAATAGATAGGGCCTTAGGAGTAAACGCCAGAAGCATAAAATACAATATAAATACAACAGCTTTTACCTCGAATATAATGTGTATTTGCAAACAGTGTGAAAGCAATGGTCATTTCTACGTTCCGGGCAACCTAGGCCTCACTCTAGGGCGTAGCTCCACCACATGGAATAGCTCCGGCCTTAGAAGTCAACGCCTGAAGCATGAGACGCAATAAAAATACAACAGTTTTTTCATCCTATAACAGGAACAATTGCAACAAGCGTGAAGGTAATGGTTATTTCTACATTCCGAGCAACCTAGGCTTCACTCTAGGGCGTTGCTCCACTAGATCAAATAGTTAGGGCCTTAGAAGTCAACGCCAGATGCAGTAAAAACAATATAAATACAACAGTTCTTCCACCGTATAGCAGGGATAATTGCAGCCAGCGTGGAAGTAGTGGTCATTTCAACGTTCCGGGCAACCTATGCTTCATTCTAGGGCGTTGCTCCACCAGATCGAATAGTTAGGGCCTTAGAAAACAACGACAGAAGCATAAAATACAATAAAGATGCAACAGTTTTTCCATCGTAAAACAGGAATAATTGCAACCAGTGTGAAGGTAATGGTCTTTTCTACGTTCCGGGCAACCTAGGCTTTACTCTAGGGCGGTGCACCACCAGATCAAATAGTTAGGGCCTAAGAAGTCAACGCCAGAAGCATAAAATACAACATAAATACAACAGATTTTCCATCGTATATAATGTATATTTGCAAACAGTGTGAAAGTAATGGTCATTTCTACGTACCGGGCAACCTAGGCTCCACTCTCGGGCGTTGCTCCACCAAATCGAATAGCTAGGGCCTTAGAAGTCAACGCCAGAAGCATAAAATACAATATGAGTACAAAAGTTTTTCCATCGTATAAAACGAATAATTGCAAACAGTGTGAAAGATATGGACATTTCTACGTTCCGGGCTACCTAGGCTTCACTCTATGGCGTTCTTCCACCACATCGAATAGTTAGGGACTAAGAAGTCAACGCCAGAAGCATAAAATACAATTTAATTAAACTGTTTTTCCATCGTATATAATGAATAATTTCAAACACTGTGAAAGTAACGGTCATTTCTACGTTCCGGGCAACCTAGGTTTCACTCTAGGGCATTGCTCCACCAGATCGAATAGTGAGGGCCTAAGAAGTCAACGCCAGAATCATAAAATACAATATAAATACAACAGCTTTTCCACTGTATAAAATGAATATTTGCAAACAATGTGAAGGTAATGGTCATTTCTACGTTCCGAGAAACCTAGGCTTCACTCTAGTGAGTTGCGCCACCTGATCGAATAGTTAGGGCCTTAGAAGTCAACGCCAGAAGCATAAAATACGATATAAATACAACAGCTTTTCCATCGTATAAAACGAATAATGGCAACCAGTGTGAAAGTTATGGTCATTTCTACGCTCCGGGCAACCTAGGCTTCACTCTAGGGCCTTGCTCCACCAGATCGAATGGTTAGGGCCTAATGTGTCAACGCCAGAAGCATAAAATACAATAAAGATGCAACAGTTTTTCCATCGTATAACAGGAATAATTGCAACCAGTGTGAAGGTAAGGGTATGTTCTACGTTCCGGGCAACCTAGGCTTCACTCTAGGGCGGTGCTCCACCAGATCGCATAGCTTGGGCCTAAGAAGTCAACGCCAGATGAATAAAATACACTATAAGTACAACAGTTTTTCCATCGTATGAAATGAATAATTGCAAACATTGTGAAAGTAATGGTCATTTCCACGTTCCGGGCAACCTAGGCGTCTCTCTAGGGCATTGCTCCACCACAGCTAATAGCTACGGCCTTAGAAGTCAACGCCAGAAGCATAAAATACAATAAAAATGCAACCGGTTTTCCATCGTATAGCAGGAATAATTGCAACCAGAGTGAAAGTAATGGTCATTTCTAGGTTTCGGGCAACCTAGGCTTCACTCTAGGGCGTTGCTCCACCAGACCCAATAGCTAGGGCCTTTGAAGCCAACGCCAGAAGCATAAAATAAAGTAAAAATACACAATGTTTCAATCGTATAACAGGAATAATTGCAACAAGTGTGACGGTAAAGGTCATTTCTACGTTCCTGGCACCCTAGGCTTCACCCTAGGTCGGTGCGCCACCACATCGAATAGCTATGGCCTTAGAAGTCAGCGCCAGAAGCATAAAATACAATATAAATACAACAGCTTTTCCATCGAATATAATGTATATTTGCAAACAGTGTGAAAGTAATCGTCATTTCTACGTTCAGGGCAACCTTGGCTTCACTCTAGGGCGTTGCTCCACCAGATCGAATAGTTAGGGCCTTGGAAGTCAACGCCAGAAGCATAAACTACAAAATAAATACAACAGCCTTTACATCGTATAAAACGTATAATTGCAACCTGTGTGAAGGTTATGGTCATATCTACGTTCCGGCAACCTAGACTTCACTGTACGGCGTTGCTCCACCATATCGAATAGTTAGGGCCTAAGAAGTCAGCAACAGGAGCATAAAATACAATATAAATACAAGAGGTTTGCCATCCTATAACAGGAATAATTGCAACCAGTGTGAAAGTGATGGTCATTTCTACGTTCCGGGCAACCTAGGCTTCACTCTAGGGCGTTGTTCCACCAGATCGGATAGTTAGGGCCTAAGTAGTGGACGCCAGAAGCATAAAATACAATACAAATACAACAGCTTTTCCATCGTATAAAACGAATAATTGCAACCAGTGTGAAAATTATGGACATTTCTACATTCCGAGCAACCTAGGCTTCACTCTAGGGCGTTGCTCTACCAGATCAAATAGATAGGGCCTTACAAGTCAACGCTGGAAGCATAAAGTACAATAAAGATGCAGCTGTTTTTCCGTCGTATAACAGGAATAATTGCAACCAGAGTGAAGATGATGGTCATTTCTACGTTCCCTGCAACCTAGGCGTCACTCTAGGGCGTTGATCCACCACATCTAATAGCTACGGCCTTAGATGTCAACGCCAGAAGCGTAAAATAAAATATAAATACAACAGCTTTTCCATCGTATCGAATGAATAATTACAGACAGTGTGACGATGATGGTCATTTCTACGTTCCGGGCTACCTAGGCTTCACTCTAGGGCGTTGCTCCACCACATCGAATAGCTACGGCCTTAGAAGTCAACGTAAGAAGCATAGAATACAATATAAATGCAACAGTTTTTCGATCGTATAAAATGAATAATTGCAAACATTGTGAAAGTAACGGCCGTTTGTGCGTACCCGGCAACCTAGGCTTTACTCTTGGGCGTTGCTCCACCAGATCGAATAGCTACGGCCTTAGAAGTCAACGTCAGAAGCATAGAACACAATATGAATACAACAGTTTTTCCATCGTATATAATGTATATTTGCAAGCAGTGTGAAAGTAATCGTCATTTCTACGTTCGGGGCAATCCAGGCTTCACCCTAGGACGTTGCTCCACCAGATCGAATAGTTAGTGCCTAAGAAGTCAACGGCAGGAGCATAAAATACAATATAAATACAACAGCTTTTCCTTCGCATAAAACGACTAATTGCTACCAGTGTGAAAGGTATGGTTATTTCTACGTTCCGGGCAACCTAGGCTTCACTGTAGGGCGTTGCTCCACCAGATCAAATAGTTAAGGCCTTAGAAGTCAACGCCAGAAGCAGAAATACAATATAAATACAACAGTTTTTCCATCATATAACAGGAATAATTGCAACAAGTCTGAGAGATATGTTCAGTTCTACGTTCCGGGCCACCTAGGCTTCACTCTAGGGCGTTCGTCCGCCAGATCCAATAGCTAGGGCCTAACAAGTCAACGCCAGAAGCATCAAATAGAAAACAAATACAACAGCTTTTCCATCGTATAAAACGAATAATTGTGACCAGTGTGAAAGTAATGGTCATTTCTACGTTCCGGGCAGCCTAGGTTTCGCTCTAGACCGTTGCTACACCAGATCAAATTGTTAAGGCCTTAGAAGTCAACGCCAGAAGCAGAAAATACAATATAAATACTACAGCTTTTCCATGATATAACAGGAATAATTGCAAACAGTGTGCAAGATATGGTCACGTCTACGTTCCGGGCCACCTAGGCTTCACTCTACGGCGTTCTTCCGCCAGATCCAATAGCTAGGGCCTAAGAAGTCAACGCCAGAAGCAGCAAATACAAAATAAATACAACAGTTTTTCCATCGTGTAAAACGAATAATTGCAAACAGGTTGGAGGTGATGGTAATTTCTACGTTCCGGGCAACCCAGGCTTCACTCTAGGGCGTTGCTCCACCACATCGAATAGCTACGGCCTTAGAAGTCAACGCCAGAAGCATAAAATACAATATAAATACAACAGCTGTTCCTTCGCATAAAACGACTAATTGCTACCAATGTGAAAGTTATGGTTATTTCTACGTTCCGGGCAACCTAGGCTTCACTCTAGTGCGTTGCTGCACCAGATCAAATAGTTAAGGCCTTAGAAGTCAACGCCAGAAGCAGAAATACAATATAAATACAACAGTTTTTCCATCACATAACAGGAATAATTGCAACAAGTCTGAAAGATATGGTCAGTTCTACGTTGCGGGCCACCTAGGCTTCACTCTAGGGCGTTCGTCCGCCAGATCCAATAGCTAGGGCCTAAGAAGTCAACGGCAGAAGCACCAAATAGAAAACAAATACAACAGTTTTTCCATCGTATAAAACGAATAATTGTAACCAGTGTGAAAGTAATGGTCATTTCCACGTTCCGGGCAGCCTAGGTTTCGCTCTAGACCGTTGCTCCACCAGATCAAATAGTTAAGGCCTTAGAAGTCAACGCCAGAAGCAGAAAATACAATATAAATACAACAGCTTTTCCATCGTATATAATGTATATTTGCAAACAGTGTGAAAGTAATGGTCATTTCTACGTTCCGGGCAACCTAGGCTTCACTCTAGTGCGTTGATCCACCACATCGAATAGCTACGGCCTTAGAAGTCAACACCCGAAGCATAAAGTGCAACAAAAATGCAGCTGTTTTTCCGCCGTATAACCGGAATAATTGCACCCAGAGTGAAGATGATGGTCATTTCTACGTTCCGTGCAACCTAGGCGTCACTCTAGGGCGTTGCTCCACCACATCTAATAGCTACGGCCTTAGAAGTCAACGCCAGAAGCATAAAATATAATATAAATACAACAGCTTTTCCACCGTATCGAATAAATAATTGCAAACAGTGTGAAGATGATGGTCATTTCTACGTTCCAGGCAACCTAGGCTTCACTCTAGGGCGTTGTTCCACCAGGTCGAATACTTAGGCCCTTAGAAGTCAACGTCAGAAGCATAAAATACAATATAAATACATCAGTTTTTCCATTGCATAAAATGAATAATTGCAAACAGTGTGAAGGTAATGGTCTTTTCTACGTTCCGGGCAACCTAGGCTTCACTCTAGGGCGGTGCTCCACCAGATCAAATAGGTAGGGCCTAAGAAGTCAGCGCCAGAAGCATAAAATACAATATAAATACAACAGCTTTTCCATCGAATATAATGTATATTTGCAAACAGTGTGAAAGTAATCGTCATTTCTACTTTCCGGGCAATCTTGGCTTCACCCTAGGGCGTTGGTCCACCAAATCGAATAGTTAGAGCCTAAGAAGTCAACGCCAGAAGCATAAAACACAATATAAATACAACAGTTGTACCATTGAATAAAACGAATAATTGCTATCAGTGTGAAAGTGATGGTCATTTCTACGTTCCGGGCAACATAGTCTTCACTCTTGGACGTTGCCCCACCAGACGGAACAGATAGGACCTTAGAAGTCAAAGCCAGAAGCAGAAAATACAATAAAAATGCAACAGTATTTCTACCGTATAACATGAATAATTGAAACCACTGTGAAAGTTATGGTCATATCTACGTTCCGGGCAACCTAGGCTTGACTCTAGGCCGTTGCTCCACCATATCTAATAGGTACGACCTTAGAAGTCAACGCCAGAAGACTAAAATACACCATAAATACAACAGTTTTTCCATTGTGTAAAACGAATAATTGCAACCAGTGTGAAAGTTGTGGTCATTTCTTCGTTCCGGGCAACATAGGGTTCACTCTGGACGTTGCCCCACCAGATTGAGTAGCTAGGACCTTAGAAGTCAATGCCAGAAGCAGAAAATACGATAAAAATACAGCAGCTTTTCCATCGTATAGAATCAATAATTGCAAACAGTGTGAAAGTAATGGTCATTTCTACCTTCCGGGCAACCTAGGCTTCACTCTAGGGCGTTGCTACACCAGATCGAATAGGTAGGGCCATAGAAGTCAATGCCCGAAGCATAAAATACAATAAAGATACAAGATTTTTTCCATCGTATAACAGGAATAATTGCAACCAGTCTGAAAGTGATGGTCATTTCTACGTCACGGCAACATAGGCTTCACTCTGTGGCGTTGCTCCATCACATCGAATAGCTATGGGCTTAGAAGTCAACGCCCGAAGCATAAAATGCAATAAAAATGCAGCAGTTTTTCCATCGTATAACAGGAATAATTGCAACCAGAGTGAAGATGATGGTCATCTCTACGTTCCGTGCAACCTAGGCGTCACTCTAGGGCGCTGCTCCACCACATCTAATAGCTACGGCCTTAGAAGTCAACGCCAGAAGCATAAAATGCAATATAAATGCAACAGTTTTTCCATTGTACAACAGGAATAATTGCAACCAGTGTGAAAGTAATGGTCATTTCTATGTTCCGGGCAACCTAGGCTTCACTCTAGGGCGTTGCTCCACCAGGTCGAATAGGTAGGGCCATAGAAGTCAATGCCCGAAGCATAAAATGCAATAAAGATACTAGAGTTTTTCCATCGTATAACAGGAATAATTGCAACCAGAGTAAAAGTGATGGTCGTTTCTACATTCCGAGCGACATAGGCTTCACTCTGGTGCGTTGCTCCACGAGATCGAATATTTAGGGACTTAGAATTCAACGCTAGAAGCATAAAATACAATAAAAATGCAACAGTTTTTCCATCGTATAACTGGAATAACTGCAACCAGTGTGAAAGTACTGGTCATTTCTACGTTCCGGGTAACCTAGGCTTCACGCTAAGGCGTAGCTCCACCTGATCGAATAGCTAGGGCCTTAGAAGTCAACGCCAGAAGCATAAAATGCAATATAAATGCAACAGTTTTTCCATTGTACAACAGGAATAATTGCAACCAGTGTGAAAGTGATGGTCATTTCTACGTCACGGGCAACCTAGGCTTCACTCTGTGGCGTTGCTCCACCACATCGAATAGCTACGGGCTTAGAAGTCAACGCCCGAAGCATAAAATGCAATAAAAATGCAGCAGTTTTTCCATCGTATAACAGGAATAATTGCAACCAGAGTGAAGATGATGGTCATCTCTACGTTCCGGGCAACCTAGGCTTCACTCTAGGGCGTTGCTCCACCAGATCGAATAGGTAGAGCCATAGAAGTCAATGCCCGAATCATAAAATGCAATAAAGATACTAGAGTTTTTCCATCGTATAACAGGAATAATTGCATCCAGTGTGATAGCAATGGTCATTTCCGCGTTCCGGGCAACATAGATTCCACTCTAGGGCGTTGCTCCACCAGATCGAATAGTTAGGGCCTACGTAGTCAACGCCTGAAGCATAAAATACAATATAAATACAACAGTTGTTCCATCATATAGCAGGAATAATTGCAACCAGTGTGAAAGATATGGTCACGTCTACGTTCCGGGCCACGTAGGCTTCACTCTACGGCGTTCTTCCCTCAGATCCAATAGCTAGGGCCTAAGAAGTCAACGCCAGAAGCAGCAAATTCAAAGTAAATACAACAGCTTTTCCATCGCATAAAACGAATAATTGCAAACAGGTTGGAGGTAATGGTAATTCCTACGTTCCGGGCAACCCAGGCTTCACTCTAGGGCGTTGCTCCACCAAATCGAATAGCTACGGCCTTAGAAGTCAACACCAGAAGCATAAAATACAATATAAATACAACAGCTTTTCCATCGTATAAAATGAATAATTGCAGACAGTGTGAAGATGATGGTCATTTCTACGTTCCGCGCTACCTAGGCTTCACCCTAGGTAGTTGCTCCACCTCAGCGAATAGCTACAGCCTTAGAAGTCAACGTCAGAAGCATAGAATACAACATAAATACAACAGCTTTTCGATCGTATAAAATGGATAATTGCAAACATTGTGAAAGTAACGGTCGCTTGTGCGTTCCCGGCAACCTAGGCTTCACTCTCGGGCTGTGGTCCACCAGATCGAATAGGTAGGGCCATAGAAGTCAATGCCCGAAGCATAAAATACAATAAAGATACAAGATTTTTTCCATCTTATAACAGGAACAATTGCAACCAGTGTGAAAGTGATGGTCATTTCTACGTCACGGGCAACCTAGGCTTCACTCTGTGGCGTTGCACCACCACATGGAATAGCTACGGGCTTAGAAGTCAACGCCCGAAGCATAAAATGCAATAAAAATGCAGCAGTTTTTCCATCGTATAACAGGAATAATTGCAACCAGTGTGAAAGATATGGTCACGTCTACGTTCCGGGCCACCTAGGCTTCACTCTACGGCGTTCTTCCGCCAGATCCAATAGCTAGGGCCTAAGAAGTCAACGCCAGAAGCAGCAAATACAAAATAAATACAACAGTTTTTCCATCGTATAAAACGAATAATTGCAAACAGGTTGGAGGTAATGGTAATTTCTACGTTCCGGGCAACCCAGGCTTCACTCTAGGGCGTTGCTCCACCAAATCGAATGGCTACGGCCTTAGAAGTCAACGCCAGAAGCATAAAATACAATCTAAATACAACAGCTTTTCCAACGTATATAATGTATATTTGCAAACAGTGTGAAAGTAATGTTCATTTCTACGTTCCGGGCAACCTAGGTTCCACTCTAGGGCGTTGTTCCACCAGATCGAATAGTTAGGGCCTACGAAGTCAACGACTAGAGCATAAAATACAATATAAACACAACAGCTTTTCCATCGTATAAAACGAATAATTGCAACCAGTGTGAAAATTATGGACATTTCTACATTCCGAGCAACCTAGGCTTCACTCTAGGGCGTTGCTCTACCAGCTCAAATAGATAGGGGCTTACAAGTCAACGCCGGAAGCATAAAATACAATAAAGATGCAACTGATTTTCCATCGTATAAGAGGAATAATTGCAACCAGTGTGAAGGTAATGGTATGTTCTACGTTCCAGGCAAGCTAGGCTTCACTCTAGGGCGTTGCTCTACCAGATCAAATAGATAGGGGCTTACAAGTCAACGCCGGAAGCATAAAATACAATAAAGATGCAACTGATTTTCCATCGTATAAGACGAATAATTGCAACCAGTGTGAAAGTAATGGTCATTTCTACGTTCCGGGCACCCTAGGCTTCACTCTGTGGCGTTGCTCCACCACATCGAATAGCTACGGGCTTAGAAGTCAACGCCCGAAGCATAAAATGCAATAAAAATGCAGCAGTTTTTCCATCGTATAACAGGAATAATTGCAACCAGAGTGAAGATGATGGTCATCTCTACGTTCCGTGCAACCTAGGCGTCACTCTAGGGCGCTGCTCCACCACATCTAATAGCTACGGCCTTAGAAGTCAACGCCAGAAGCATAAAATGCAATATAAATGCAACAGTTTTTCCATTGTACAACAGGAATAATTGCAACCAGTGTGAAAGTAATGGTCATTTCTTTGTTCCGGGCAACCTAGGCTTCACTCTAGGGCGTTGCTCCACCAGATCGAATAGGTAGTGCCATAGAAGTCAATGCCCGAAGCATAAAATGCAATAAAGGTACAAGAGTTTTTCCATCGTATAACAGGAATAATTGCAACCAGAGTAAAAGTGATGGTCGTTTCTACGTTCCGGGCAACGTAGGCTTCACTCTAGGGCGGTGCTCCAGCAGATCAAATAGTTAGGGCCTAAGAAGTCAACGCCAGGAGAATTAAATACAATATAAGTACAACACTCTTTCCATCGTATAAAATGAATAATTGCATCCAGTGTGATAGCAATGGTCATTTCCACGTTCCGGGCAACCCAGGCTTCACTCTAGGGCGTTGCTCCACCAGATCGAATAGCTAGGGCCTTAGAAGTCAACGCCAGAAGCATAAAATACAATATAAATACAACAGCTTTACCATCGTATAATAGGAATAATTGCAACCAGTGTGAAGGTAATGGTCATTTCTACGTTCCGGGCAACCTAGGCTTCACTCTAGGGAGATGCTCCACCAGACCGAATAGTTAGGGCCTCAGAAGTCAACGCCAGAAGCATAAAATAGAATAAAAATATAACAGTTTTTCCATCGCATAACGGGAATAATTGCAGCCCGTTTGAAGGTGATGGTCATTTCTACGTTCCGGGCAACCTACGCTTCACTCTATGGTGTTGGTCCAACAAATCCAATAGTTAGGGCCTAAGAAGTAAACGCCAGAAGCACCAAATACAAAATAAATACAACAGTTTTTCCATCGCATAAAACGAATAATTGCAACCAGTGTGAAGATAATGGTCATTTCTACGTTCCGGGCAACCTAGGCTTCACTCTAGGGCGTTGCTCCACCACATCGAATAGCTACGGCCTTAGAAGTCAACGCAAGAAGCATAAAATACAATATAAATACAACAGGTTTTCCATTGTATAAAATGAAAAATTGCAAACAGTTTGGGAGTACTGCTCATTTCTACGTTCCGGGCAACCTAGTCTTCACTCTAGGGCGCTGGTCCACCTGATCCAATAGATAGGGCTTAAGAAGTCAGCGCCAGAAGCATAAAATACAAAATAAATACAACAGTTTTCCCATCGTATAAAACGAATAATTGCAACCAGTGTGAAAGTTATGGACATTTCTACATTTTGAGCAACCTAGGCTTCACTCTAGGGCGTCGCTCCACCAGATCGAATAATTAGGGCCTTAGAAGTCGACGCCAGAAGCATAAAAAACAGTAAAGATGCAAACGTTTTTCCATCGTATAGCAGGAATAACTGCAACCAGTGAGAAAGTACTGGTCATTTCCACGTTCCGGGTAACCTAGGTTTCACTCTTTGGCGCTGCTCCACCAGTTCGAATAGTTAGGCCCTAAGAAGTCAACGCCAGAAGCATTAAATACAATATAAATACAACAGCTTTTCCATCGTATAAAACGAATAATTGCAACCAGTGTGAAAGTTATGGACATATCTGCATTCCGAGCAAGCTAGGCTTCACTCTAGTGCGTTGCACCACCAGATCGAATAGTTAGCGCCTTAGAAGTAAACGCCAGAAGCATAAAATACAATATAAATACAACAGCTTTTCCTTCGCATAAAGCGACTAATTGCTACCAATGTGAAAGTTATGGTTATTTCTACGTTCCGGGCAACCTAGGCTTCACTCTAGGGCGTTGCTCCACCAGATCAAATAGTTAAGGCCTTAGAAGTCAACGCCAGAAGCAGAAATACAATATAAATACAACAGTTTTTCCATCACATAACAGGAATAATTGCAACAAGTCTGAAAGATATGGTCAGTTCTACGTTCCTGGCCACCTAGGCTTCACTATAGGGCGTTCGTCCGCCAGATCCAATAGCTAGGGCCTAAGAAGTCAACGCCAGAAGCACCAAATAGAAAACAAATACAACAGTTTTTCCATCGTATAAAACGAATAATTGTAACCAGTGTGAAAGTAATGGTCATTTCTACGTTCCGGGCAGCCTAGGTTTCGCTCTAGATCGTTGCTCCACCACATCAAATAGTTAAGGCCTTAGAAGTCAACGCCAGAAGCAGAAAATACAATATAAATAAACAGCATTTCCATCGTATAAAACGAATAATTGCAAACCGTTTGGAGGTAATGGTAATTTCTACGTTCCGGGCAACCTGGGCTTCACTCTAGGGCGTTGCTCCACCACATCGAATAGCTACGGCCTTAGAAGTCAACGCCAGAAGCATAAAATACAATAGAAATACAACAGCATTTCCATCGTATAAAACGAATAATTGCAAACGGTGTGAAAGTAATGGTCGTTTCTACGTTCCGGGCAACCTAGGCTTCACTCTAGGGCGTTGCTCCACCACATCGAATAGCTACGGCCTTAGAAGTCAACGCCAGAAGCAGAAAATACAATGTAAATACAACAGCTTTTCCATCGTATAAAATGAATAATTGCAAACAGTGTGAAAATGATGGTCATTTCTACGTTCCGGGCTACCTAGGCTTCACTCTAGGGCGTTGCTCCACCACATCGAATAGCTACGGCCTTAGAAGTCAGCGTCAGAAGCATAGAATACAATATAAATACAACAGTTTATCGTTCGTATAAAACGATAATTGCAAACGGTGTGAAAGTAATGGTCGTTTCTACGTTCCGGGCAACCTAGGCTTCACTCTAGGGCGTTGCACCACCAGATCGAATAGTTAGCGCCTTAGAAGTCAACGCCAGAAGCATAAAATACAATATAAATACAACAGCTTTTCCTTCCCATAAAACGACTAACTGCTACCAATGTGAAAGTTATGGTTATTTCTACGTTCCGGGCAACCTAGGCTTCACTCTAGGGCGTTGCTCCATCAGATCAAATAGTTAAGGCCTTAGAAGTCAACGCCAGAAGCAGAAAATACAATATAAATAACCAGCATTTCCATCGTATAAAACGAATAATTGCAAACCGTTTCGAGGTAATGGTAATTTCTACGTTCCGGGCAACCTGGGCTTCACTCTAGGGCGTTGCTCCACCACATCGAATAGCTACGGCCTTAGAAGTCAACGCCAGAAGCATAAAATACAATATAAATACAACAGCATTTCCATCGTATAAAACGAATAATTGCAAACGGTGTGAAAGTAATGGTCGTTTCTACGTTCCGGGCAACCTAGGCTTCACTCTAGGGCGTTGCTCCACCACATCGAATAGCTACGGCCTTAGAAGTCAACGCCAGAAGCAGAAAATACAATGTAAATACAACAGCTTTTCCATCGTATAAAATGAATAATTGCAAACAGTGTGAAAATGATGGTCATTTCTACGTTCCGGGCTACCTAGGCTTGACTCTAGGGCGTTGCTCCACCACATCGAATAGCTACGGCCTTAGAAGTCAGCGTCAGAAGCATAGAATACAATATAAATACAACAGTTTTTCGTTCGTATAAAACGAATAATTGCAAACGGTGTGAAAGTAATGGTCGTTTCTACGTTCCGGGCAACCTAGGCTTCACTCTAGGGCGTTGCACCACCAGATCGAATAGTTAGCGCCTTAGAAGTCAACGCCAGAAGCATAAAATACAATATAAATACAACAGCTTTTCCTTCCCATAAAACGACTAACTGCTACCAATGTGAAAGTTATGGTTATTTCTACGTTCCGGGCAACCTAGGCTTCACTCTAGGGCGTTGCTCCATCAGATCAAATAGTTAAGGCCTTAGAAGTCAACGCCAGAAGCAGAAAATACAATATAAATAAACAGCATTTCCATCGTATAAAACGAATAATTGCAAACCGTTTCGAGGTAATGGTAATTTCTACGTTCCGGGCAACCTGGGCTTCACTCTAGGGCGTTGCTCCACCACATCGAATAGCTACGGCCTTAGAAGTCAACGCCAGAAGCATAAAATACAATATAAATACAACAGCATTTCCATCGTATAAAATGAATAATTGCAAACAGTGTGAAAATGATGGTCATTTCTACGTTCCGGGCTACCTAGGCTTCACTCTAGGGCGTTGCTCCACCACATCGAATAGCTACGGCCTTAGAAGTCAGCGTCAGAAGCATAGAATACAATATAAATACAACAGTTTTTCGTTCGTATAAAATGAATAATTGCAAACATTGTGAGAGTAACGGTCGTTTGTGCGTTCCCGGCAACCTAGGCTTCACTCTCGGGCGTTGCTCCACCAGATCGAATATTTAGAGCCTAAGAAGTCAACGCCGGAAGCATAAAATACAATAAAAATATAATAGTTTTTCCATCGTGTAATGGGAACTATTGCAGCCAGTGTCAAGGTGATGGTCATTTCTACGTTTCGGGCAACCTAGGCTTCACTCTAGGGCGTTGGTCCACCAAATCGAATAGTTAGAGCCTAAGAAGTCAACGCCAGAAGCAGCAAATACAAAATATATACAACAGTTTTTCCATCGTATAAAACGAATGATTGCAACCAGTGTGAAAGTAATTGTCATTTCTACGTTGCGGGCAACCTAGGCTTCACTATAGGGCGTTGCTCCACCACATCGAATAGCTACGGGCTTAGAAGTCAACGCCCGAAGCATAAAATGCAATAAAAATGCAGCAGTTTTTCCATCGTATAAAATGAATAATTGCAAACAGTGTGAAAGTAATGGTCATCTCTACGTTCCGGGCAACCCAGGCTTCACTCTAGGGCGTTGCTCCACCAGATCGAATAGCTAGGGCCTTAGAGGTCAACGCCAGAAGCATAAAATACAATATAAATACAACAGCTTTACCATCGTATAATAGGAATAATTGCAACCAGTGTGAAGGTAATGGTCATTTCTACGTTCCGGGCAACCTAGGCTTCACTCTAGGGAGATGCTCCACCAGACCGAATAGTTAGGGCCTCAGAAGTCAACGCCAGAAGCATAAAATAGAATAAAAATATAACAGTTTTTCCATCGCATAACGGGAATAATTGCAGCCCGTTTGAAGGTGATGGTCATTTCTACGTTCCGGGCAACCTAGGCTTCACTCTATGGTGTTGGTCCAACAAATCCAATAGTTAGGGCCTAAGAAGTAAACGCCAGAAGCACCAAATACAAAATAAATACAACAGTTTTTCCATCGCATAAAACGAATAATTGCAACCAGTGTGAAGATAATGGTGATTTCTACGTTCCGGGCAACCTAGGCTTCACTCTAGGGCGTTGCTCCACCACATCGAATAGCTACGGCCTTAGAAGTCAGCGCAAGAAGCATAAAATAAAATATAAATACAACAGGTTTTCCATTGTATAAAATGAAAAATTGCAAACAGTTTGGGAGTACTGCTCATTTCTACGTTCCGGGCAACCTAGTCTTCACTCTAGGGCGCTGGTCCACCTGATCCAATAGATAGGGCTTAAGAAGTCAGCGACAGAAGCATAAAATACAAAATAAATACAACAGTTTTCCCATCGTATAAAACGAATAATTGCAACCAGTGTGAAAGTTATGGACATTTCTACATTTTGAGCAACCTAGGCTTCACTCTAGGGCGTTGCTCCACCAGATGGAATAATTAGGGCCTTAGAAGTCGACGCCAGAAGCATAAAAAACAGTAAAGATGCAACAGTTTTTCCATCGTACAGCAGGAATAACTGCAACCAGTGAGAAAGTACTGGTCATTTCCACGTTCTGGGTAACCTAGGTTTCACTCTTTGGCGTTGCTCCACCAGATCGAATAGTTAGGCCCTAAGAAGTCAACGCCAGAAGCATTAAATACAATATAAATACAACAGCTTTTCCATCGTATAAAACGAATAATTGCAACCAGTGTGAAAGTTATGGACATTTCTGCATTCCGAGCAAGCTAGGCTTCACTCTAGTGCGTTGCACCACCAGATCGAATAGTTAGCGCCTTAGAAGTAAACGCCAGAAGCATAAAATACAATATAAATACAACAGCTTTTCCTTCGCATAAAGCGACTAATTGCTACCAATGTGAAAGTTATGGTTATTTCTACGTTCCGGGCAACCTAGGCTTCACTCTAGGGCGTTCGTCCACCAGATCCAATAGCTAGGGCCTAAGAAGTCAACGCCAGAAGCACCAAATAGAAAACAAATACAACAGTTTTTCCATCGTATAAAACGAATAATAGTAACCAGTGTGAAAGTAATGGTCATTTCTACGTTCCGGGCAGCCTAGGTTTCGCTCTAGATCGTTGCTCCACAAGATCAAATAGTTAAGGCCTTAGAAGTCAACGCCAGAAGCAGAAATACAATATAAATACAACAGTTTTTCCATCACATAACAGGAATAATTGCAACAAGTCTGAAAGATATGGTCAGTTCTACGTTCCGAGACACCTAGGCTTCACTCTAGGGCGTTCGTCCACCAGATCCAATAGCTAGGGCCTAAGAAGTCAACGCCAGAAGCACCAAATAGAAAACAAATACAACAGTTTTTCCATCGTATAAAACGAATAATTGTAACCAGTGTGAAAGTAATGGTCATTTCTACGTTCCGGGCAACCCAGGCTTCACTCTAAGGCGTTGCTCCACCAGATCGAATAGCTAGGGCCTTAGAAGTCAACGCCAGAAGCATAAAATACAATATAAATACAAAGGCTTTACCATCGTATAATAGGAATAATTGCAACCAGTGTGAAGGTAATGGTCATTTCTACGTTCCGGGCAACCTAGGCTTCACTCTAGGGAGATGCTCCACCAGACCGAATAGTTAGGGCCTCAGAAGTCAACGCCAGAAGCATAAAATAGAATAAAAATATAACAGTTTTTCCATCGCATAACGGGAATAATTGCAGCCCGTTTGAAGGTGATGGTCATTTCTACGTTCGGGGCAGCCTAGGTTTCGCTCTAGATCGTTGCTCCACCACATCAAATAGTTAAGGCCTTAGAAGTCAACGCCAGAAGCAGAAAATACAATATAAATAAACAGCATTTCCATCGTATAAAACGAATAATTGCAACCAGTGTGAAAGTAATTGTCATTTCTACGTTCCGGGCAACCTAGGTTTCACTCTTTGGCGTTGCTCCACCAGATCGAATAGTTAGGCCCTAAGAAGTCAACGCCAGAAGCATTAAATACAATATAAATACAACAGCTTTTCCATCGTATAAAACGAATAATTGCAACCAGTGTGAAAGTTATGGACATTTCTGCATTCCGAGCAAGCTAGGCTTCACTCTAGTGCGTTGCACCACCAGATCGAATAGTTAGCGCCTTAGAAGTAAACGCCAGAAGCATAAAATACAATATAAATACAACAGCTTTTCCTTCGCATAAAGCGACTAATTGCTACCAATGTGAAAGTTATGGTTATTTCTACGTTCCGGGCAACCTAGGCTTCACTCTAGGGCGTTCGTCCACCAGATCCAATAGCTAGGGCCTAAGAAGTCAACGCCAGAAGCACCAAATAGAAAACAAATACAACAGTTTTTCCATCGTATAAAACGAATAATAGTAACCAGTGTGAAAGTAATGGTCATTTCTACGTTCCGGGCAGCCTAGGTTTCGCTCTAGATCGTTGCTCCACAAGATCAAATAGTTAAGGCCTTAGAAGTCAACGCCAGAAGCAGAAATACAATATAAATACAACAGTTTTTCCATCACATAACAGGAATAATTGCAACAAGTCTGAAAGATATGGTCAGTTCTACGTTCCGAGACACCTAGGCTTCACTCTAGGGCGTTCGTCCACCAGATCCAATAGCTAGGGCCTAAGAAGTCAACGCCAGAAGCACCAAATAGAAAACAAATACAACAGTTTTTCCATCGTATAAAACGAATAATTGTAACCAGTGTGAAAGTAATGGTCATTTCTACGTTCCGGGCAACCCAGGCTTCACTCTAAGGCGTTGCTCCACCAGATCGAATAGCTAGGGCCTTAGAAGTCAACGCCAGAAGCATAAAATACAATATAAATACAAAGGCTTTACCATCGTATAATAGGAATAATTGCAACCAGTGTGAAGGTAATGGTCATTTCTACGTTCCGGGCAACCTAGGCTTCACTCTAGGGAGATGCTCCACCAGACCGAATAGTTAGGGCCTCAGAAGTCAACGCCAGAAGCATAAAATAGAATAAAAATATAACAGTTTTTCCATCGCATAACGGGAATAATTGCAGCCCGTTTGAAGGTGATGGTCATTTCTACGTTCGGGGCAGCCTAGGTTTCGCTCTAGATCGTTGCTCCACCACATCAAATAGTTAAGGCCTTAGAAGTCAACGCCAGAAGCAGAAAATACAATATAAATAAACAGCATTTCCATCGTATAAAACGAATAATTGCAACCAGTGTGAAAGTAATTGTCATTTCTACGTTCCGGGCAACCTAGGCTTCACTCTAGTGCGTTGCACCACCAGATCGAATAGTTAGCGCCTTAGAAGTAAACGCCAGAAGCATAAAATACAATATAAATACAACAGCTTTTCCTTCGCATAAAACGACTAATTGCTACCAATGTGAAAGTAATGGTTATTTCTACGTTCCGGGCAACCTAGGCTTCACTCTAGGGCGTTGCTCCACCAGATCAAATAGTTAAGGCCTTAGAAGTCAACGCCAGAAGCAGCAAATACAAAATATATACAGCAGTTTTTCCATCGTATAAAACGAATAATTGCAACCAGTGTGAAAGTAATTGCCATTTCTACGTTCCGGGCAACCTAGGCTTCACTATAGGGCGTTGCTCCACCACATCGAATAGCTACTGGCTTAGAAGTCAACGCCCGAAGCATAAAATGCAATAAAAATGCAGCAGTTTTTCCATCGTATAACAGGAATAATTGCAACCAGAGTGAAGATGATGGTCATTTCTACGTTCCGGTCACCCTAGGCTTCACTGTATGGCGTTGCTCAACCACATCGTATAGCTGCGGCCTTAGAAGTCAACGCCAGAAGCATAAAATACAACATAAATACAACAGTTTTTCCATTGAATAAAACGAATAATTGCAATGAGTGTGAAAGTAATGGTCATTTCTACCTTCCGGGCAACCGAGGCTTCACTCTAGGGCGTTGCTACACCAGATCGAATAGGTAGGGCCATAGAAGTCAACATCCGATACAATAATACAATATAAGTACAACAGCTTTTCCATCATATAAAATGAACAATTGCAAACAGTGTGAAAGTGATGGTCATTTCTACGTTCCGGGCAACCTAGGCTCCGCTCTAGGGCGTTGCTCCACCAGGTCGAATAGCTAGGGACTTAGAAGTCAACGCCAGAAGCATAAAATAGAATAAAGATACAACAGTTTTTCCATTGCATAATAGGAATGATTGCAACTAGTGTGAAGGTAATGGTCATTTCTGCGTTCCGGGCAACCTAGGCTTCACTCTAGGGCGTTGCTCCACCAGTTCGAATAGTTAGGGCCTAAGAAGTCAACGCCACAGGCATAAAATACACCATAAATACAACAGTTTTTCCATAGTGTAATACGAATAATTGCAACTAGTGTGAAAGTTATGGTCATTTCTTCGTTCCGGGCAACATAGGGTTCACTCTGGACGTTGCCCTACCAGATTGAGTAGCTAGGACCTTAGAAGTCAATGCCAGAAGCAGAAAATACGATAAAAATACAGCAGCTTTTCCATCGTATAGAATGAATAATTGCACACAGTGTGAAAGTAATGGTCATTTCTACCTTCCGGGCAACCTAGGCTTCACTCTAGGGCGTTGCTCCACCAGTTCGAATAGTTAGGGCCTAAGAAGTCAACGCCAGAAGCTCCAAATGCAAAATAAATACAACAGTTTTTCCAACGTATAAAACGAATAATTGCAACCAGTGTGAAAGTAATTGTCATTTCTACGTTCCATGCGACCTAGGCGTCACTCTAGGGCATTGCTCCACCACATCTAATAGCTACGGCATTAGAAGTCAACGCCAGAAGCATAAAATACAATAGAAATACAACAGCATTTCCATCGTATAAAACGAATAATTGCAACAAGTCTGAAAGATAAGGTCAGTTCTACGTTCCGGGCCACCTAGGCTTCACTCTAGGGCGTTCGTCCGCCAGATCCAATAGCTAGGGCCTAATAAGTCAACGCCAGAAGCAGCAAATACAAAATAAATACAACAGTTTTTCCATCGTGTAAAACGAATAAGTGCAAACAGTTTGGAGGTAATGGTAATTTCTACGTTCCGGGCAACCTGCGCTTCACTCTAGGGCGTTGCTCCACCACATCGAATAGCTACGGCCTTAGAAGTCAACGCCAGAAGCATAAAATACAATATAAATACAACAGCATTTCCATCGTATAAAACGAATAATTGCAAACGGTGTGAAAGTAATGGTCGTTTCTACGTTCCGGGCAACCTAGGCTTCACTCTATGGCGTTGCTCCACCAGATCGAATAGTTAGGGCCTAAGAAGTCAACTCCAGAGGCATAAAACACAATATAAATACAACAGTTTTTCCATCGTATAAAACGAATATTTGCAACCGGTGTGAAAGTTATAGTCATTTCTATGTTCCGGGCAAACCTAGGCTTCACTCCAGGGCGTTGCTCCACCAGATTGAATAGTTAGGGCCTAAGAAGTCAACGCCACAGGCATAAAATACAATAAAAATACAACAGTTTTTCCATCGTGTAACAGGAATAATTGCAACCAGTGTGAAGGATATGGTCATTTCTACGTTCCGGGCAACCTAGGCTTCACTCTAGGGCGTTGCTCCACCAGATCGAATAGGTATGGCCTTAGAAGTCACCGCCCGAAGCATAAAATACAGAATAAAAAGAACAGTTTTTCCATTGTATAAAACGAATAATTGCAATCGGTGTGAAAGTTATAGTCATTTCTATGTTCCGGGCAAACCTAGGCTTCACTCCAGGGCGTTGCTCCACCAGATTGAATAGTTAGGGCCTAAGAAGTCAACGCCACAGGCATAAAATACAATAAAAATACAACAGTTTTTCCATCGTGTAACAGGAATAATTGCAACCAGTGTGAAAGTTATGGTCATTTCTACGTTCTGGGCAACCTAGGCTTCACTCTAGAGCGTTGTTCCACCAGATCGAATAGTTAGGGACTTAGAAGTCAACGCCAGAAGCATAAAATACAGTATAAATACAACAGTCTTTTCATCGCGTAACAGGAATAATTGCATCCAGTGTGCAGGTAATGGTCATTTCTACGTTTTGGGCAACCTAGGCTTCACTTTAGGGCGTTGCTCCACCACATCGAATAGCTACGACCTTAGAAGACAACGCCAGAAGCATAAAATACAATAAAAGTCCAACAGTTTTTCCATCGTATAACAGGAATAATTGCAACCAGTGTGAAAGAGGTAGTCACTTCTACGTTCCGGGCAACCTAGGCTTCAGTCAACGGCGCAGCTCCACCAGACCGGATAGCTAGGACCTTAGAAGTCTACGCCCGGGGCATAAAATACAATAAAAATACAACAATTTTTCCATCGTATAAAATGAATAATTGCATGCAGTGTGAAAGTGATAGTCATCTCTACGTTCCCGGCAACATAGGCTTCACTCTAGGGCGCTGCTCCACCAGATCGAATGGCTACGGACTTAGAAGTCAACGTCAGGAGCATAAAATACAAAATAAATACAACAGTTTTTCCATCGTATAAAACGAATAATTGCAACCGGTGTGAAAATTATGGTCATTTCTACGTTCCGGGCAACCTAGGCTTCACTCTAGTGCGTTGCACCACCAGATCGAATAGTTAGCGCCTTAGAAGTAAACGCCAGAAGCATAAAATACAATATAAATACAACAGCTTTTCCTTCGCATAAAACGACTAATTGCTACCAATGTGAAAGTAATGGTTATTTCTACGTTCCGGGCAACCTAGGCTTCACTCTAGGGCGTTGCTCCACCAGATCAAATAGTTAAGGCCTTAGAAGTCAACGCCAGAAGCAGCAAATACAAAATATATACAGCAGTTTTTCCATCGTATAAAACGAATAATTGCAACCAGTGTGAAAGTAATTGCCATTTCTACGTTCCGGGCAACCTAGGCTTCACTATAGGGCGTTGCTCCACCACATCGAATAGCTACTGGCTTAGAAGTCAACGCCCGAAGCATAAAATGCAATAAAAATGCAGCAGTTTTTCCATCGTATAACAGGAATAATTGCAACCAGAGTGAAGATGATGGTCATTTCTACGTTCCGGTCACCCTAGGCTTCACTGTATGGCGTTGCTCAACCACATCGTATAGCTGCGGCCTTAGAAGTCAACGCCAGAAGCATAAAATACAACATAAATACAACAGTTTTTCCATTGAATAAAACGAATAATTGCAATGAGTGTGAAAGTAATGGTCATTTCTACCTTCCGGGCAACCGAGGCTTCACTCTAGGGCGTTGCTACACCAGATCGAATAGGTAGGGCCATAGAAGTCAACATCCGATACAATAATACAATATAAGTACAACAGCTTTTCCATCATATAAAATGAACAATTGCAAACAGTGTGAAAGTGATGGTCATTTCTACGTTCCGGGCAACCTAGGCTCCGCTCTAGGGCGTTGCTCCACCAGGTCGAATAGCTAGGGACTTAGAAGTCAACGCCAGAAGCATAAAATAGAATAAAGATACAACAGTTTTTCCATTGCATAATAGGAATGATTGCAACTAGTGTGAAGGTAATGGTCATTTCTGCGTTCCGGGCAACCTAGGCTTCACTCTAGGGCGTTGCTCCACCAGTTCGAATAGTTAGGGCCTAAGAAGTCAACGCCACAGGCATAAAATACACCATAAATACAACAGTTTTTCCATAGTGTAATACGAATAATTGCAACTAGTGTGAAAGTTATGGTCATTTCTTCGTTCCGGGCAACATAGGGTTCACTCTGGACGTTGCCCTACCAGATTGAGTAGCTAGGACCTTAGAAGTCAATGCCAGAAGCAGAAAATACGATAAAAATACAGCAGCTTTTCCATCGTATAGAATGAATAATTGCACACAGTGTGAAAGTAATGGTCATTTCTACCTTCCGGGCAACCTAGGCTTCACTCTAGGGCGTTGCTCCACCAGTTCGAATAGTTAGGGCCTAAGAAGTCAACGCCAGAAGCTCCAAATGCAAAATAAATACAACAGTTTTTCCAACGTATAAAACGAATAATTGCAACCAGTGTGAAAGTAATTGTCATTTCTACGTTCCATGCGACCTAGGCGTCACTCTAGGGCATTGCTCCACCACATCTAATAGCTACGGCATTAGAAGTCAACGCCAGAAGCATAAAATACAATAGAAATACAACAGCATTTCCATCGTATAAAACGAATAATTGCAACAAGTCTGAAAGATAAGGTCAGTTCTACGTTCCGGGCCACCTAGGCTTCACTCTAGGGCGTTCGTCCGCCAGATCCAATAGCTAGGGCCTAATAAGTCAACGCCAGAAGCAGCAAATACAAAATAAATACAACAGTTTTTCCATCGTGTAAAACGAATAAGTGCAAACAGTTTGGAGGTAATGGTAATTTCTACGTTCCGGGCAACCTGCGCTTCACTCTAGGGCGTTGCTCCACCACATCGAATAGCTACGGCCTTAGAAGTCAACGCCAGAAGCATAAAATACAATATAAATACAACAGCATTTCCATCGTATAAAACGAATAATTGCAAACGGTGTGAAAGTAATGGTCGTTTCTACGTTCCGGGCAACCTAGGCTTCACTCTATGGCGTTGCTCCACCAGATCGAATAGTTAGGGCCTAAGAAGTCAACTCCAGAGGCATAAAACACAATATAAATACAACAGTTTTTCCATCGTATAAAACGAATATTTGCAACCGGTGTGAAAGTTATAGTCATTTCTATGTTCCGGGCAAACCTAGGCTTCACTCCAGGGCGTTGCTCCACCAGATTGAATAGTTAGGGCCTAAGAAGTCAACGCCACAGGCATAAAATACAATAAAAATACAACAGTTTTTCCATCGTGTAACAGGAATAATTGCAACCAGTGTGAAGGATATGGTCATTTCTACGTTCCGGGCAACCTAGGCTTCACTCTAGGGCGTTGCTCCACCAGATCGAATAGGTATGGCCTTAGAAGTCAACGCCCGAAGCATAAAATACAGAATAAAAAGAACAGTTTTTCCATTGTATAAAACGAATAATTGCAATCGGTGTGAAAGTTATAGTCATTTCTATGTTCCGGGCAAACCTAGGCTTCACTCCAGGGCGTTGCTCCACCAGATTGAATAGTTAGGGCCTAAGAAGTCAACGCCACAGGCATAAAATACAATAAAAATACAACAGTTTTTCCATCGTGTAACAGGAATAATTGCAACCAGTGTGAAAGTTATGGTCATTTCTACGTTCTGGGCAACCTAGGCTTCACTCTAGAGCGTTGTTCCACCAGATCGAATAGTTAGGGACTTAGAAGTCAACGCCAGAAGCATAAAATACAGTATAAATACAACAGTCTTTTCATCGCGTAACAGGAATAATTGCATCCAGTGTGCAGGTAATGGTCATTTCTACGTTTTGGGCAACCTAGGCTTCACTTTAGGGCGTTGCTCCACCACATCGAATAGCTACGACCTTAGAAGACAACGCCAGAAGCATAAAATACAATAAAAGTCCAACAGTTTTTCCATCGTATAACAGGAATAATTGCAACCAGTGTGAAAGAGGTAGTCACTTCTACGTTCCGGGCAACCTAGGCTTCAGTCAACGGCGCAGCTCCACCAGACCGGATAGCTAGGACCTTAGAAGTCTACGCCCGGGGCATAAAATACAATAAAAATACAACAATTTTTCCATCGTATAAAATGAATAATTGCATGCAGTGTGAAAGTGATAGTCATCTCTACGTTCCCGGCAACATAGGCTTCACTCTAGGGCGCTGCTCCACCAGATCGAATGGCTACGGACTTAGAAGTCAACGTCAGGAGCATAAAATACAAAATAAATACAACAGTTTTTCCATCGTATAAAACGAATAATTGCAACCGGTGTGAAAATTATGGTCATTTCTACGTTCCGGGAAACCTAGGCTACACTCTATGGCGTTGCTCCACCAGATCGAATAGTTAGGGCCTAAGAAGTCAACTCCAGAGGCATAAAACACAATATAAATACAACAGTTTTTCCATCGTATAAAACGAATATTTGCAACCGGTGTGAAAGTTATAGTCATTTCTATGTTCCGGGCAAACCTAGGCTTCACTCCAGGGCGTTGCTCCACCAGATTGAATAGTTAGGGCCTAAGAAGTCAACGCCACAGGCATAAAATACATTAAAAATACAACAGTTTTTCCATCGTGTAACAGGAATAATTGCAACCAGTGTGATGGATATGGTCATTTCTACGTTCCGGGCAACCTAGGCTGCACTCTAGGGCGTTGCTCCACCAGATCGAATAGGTATGGCCTTAGAAGTCAACGCCCGAAGCATAAAATACAGAATAAAAAGAACAGTTTTTCCATTGTATAAAACGAATAATTGCAACCAGTGTGAAAGTTATGGTCATTTCTACGCTCTGGGCAACCTAGGCTTCACTCTAGGGCATTGTTCCACCAGATCGAATAGTTAGGGCCTAAGAAGTCAACGCCAGAAGCATAAAGTACAATAAAAATCTAACAGTTTGTCCACCGTATAACAGGTATAATTGCAACCAGTGTGAAAGTAATGGTCATTTCTACCTCCCTGGCAACCTAGATTTCGCTCTAGGGCGTTGCTCCACCACATCGAATAGTTAGGGCCTTAGAAGTCAATGCACGAAACATTAAATACAAAATAAATACAACAGTTTTTCCATTGTATAAAAGAGATAATTGAAACTGGTTTAAAAGATAGGGTCATTTCTACGTTCCGGGCTACCTAGGCTTCACTCTAGGGCGTTGCTCCACCAGATCGAATAGTTAGGGCATTAGAAGGCTACGCACGAAGCATATAATAAGATAAAAATGCAACAGTTTTTCCATCGTATAACACGATTAATTGCAACCGGTGTGAAAGAGGTAGACACTTCTACGTTCCGGGCAACCTAGGCTTCAGTGAAGGGCGCAGCTCCACCAGATCGAATAGCTAGGGCCTTAGAAATCTACGCCCGGGGCATAAAATACAATAAAAATACAATAGTTTTTCCATCGTATAAAATGAATAATTTCAAGCAGTGTGAAAGTGATAGTCATTTCTACATTCCGGGCTACCTAGGCTTCACTCTAGGGCGTTGCTCCACCAGATAGAATAGTTAGGGCCTAAGCAGTCAACGCCAGAAGCATAAAACACTATATAAATACAACCGCTTTTCCATTGTATAAACCGAATAATTGAAACCGGTGTGAAATTTATGGTCATTTCTACGTTCCGGGCAACCTAGGCTTCACTCTAGGGCGTTGCTCCACCAGATCGAATAGGTATGGCCTTAGAAGTCAACGCCCGAAGCATAAAATACAGAATAAAAAGAACAGTTTTTCCATTGTATAAAACGAATAATTGCAATCGGTGTGAAAGTTATAGTCATTTCTATGTTCCGGGCAAACCTAGGCTTCACTCCAGGGCGTTGCTCCACCAGATTGAATAGTTAGGGCCTAAGAAGTCAACGCCACAGGCATAAAATACAATAAAAATACAACAGTTTTTCCATCGTGTAACAGGAATAATTGCAACCAGTGTGAAAGTTATGGTCATTTCTACGTTCTGGGCAACCTAGGCTTCACTCTAGAGCGTTGTTCCACCAGATCGAATGGCTATGGCCTTAGAAGTCTACGCCCGGAGCATAAAATACAATAAAAATACAACAGTCTTTCCATCGTATAAAATGAATAATTGCAACCAGTGTGAAAGTGATAGTCATTTCTACGTTCCGGGCAACCTAGTCTTCACTCTAGGGCGTTGCTCCACCACATCGAATAGCTACGGCCTTAGAAGTCAACGCCAGAAGCATAAAATACAATAAAATACAACAGTTCTTCCCTCGTATAGAATGAATAATTGCAAACAGTGTGAAAGTAATGGTCATTTCTGTGTTGCGGGCAACCTAGACTTGACTCTAGGGCGTTTCTCCACCAGATCGAATCGTTAGGGCCTTAGAAGTCAACGCCCGAAGCATAAAATACAAAATAAATAGAACAGTTTTTCCATTGTATAAAACGAATAATTGCAACGAGTGTGAAAGTTATGGTCATTTCTACGATTCGAGCTGCCTAGGCTTCACTCTAGGGCGTTGCTCCACCAGATCGAATAGCTAGTTCCTTAGAAGGCTACGCCCGGGGCATAAAATACAATAAAAATACAACAGTTTTTCCATCGTATAAAATGAATAATTGCAACCAGTGTGATGGTAATGGTCATTTCTACGTTCCGGGAAACCTAGGCTTCACTCTAGGGCGTTGCTCCACCAGATCAAATTGTTAGGGCGTAAGAAGTCAACGCCAGAAACATAAAACACAATAAAAATACAACAGCTTTTCCATCGTATAAAACGAATAATTGCAACCAGTGTGAAAGTTATGGTCATTTCTACATTCCGGGCTACCTAGGCTTCACTCTAGGGCGTTGCTCCACCAGATAGAATAGTTAGGGCCTAAGCAGTCAACGCCAGAAGCATAAAACACTATATAAATACAACCGCTTTTCCATTGTATAAACCGAATAATTGAAACCGGTGTGAAATTTATGGTCATTTCTACGTTCCGGGCAACCTAGGCTTCACTCTTGGGTGTTGACCCACTAGACCGAATAGTTAGGGCCTTAGAAGTCAACGCCCGAAGCATAAAATAAAATAAAAATGTAACAGTTTTTCCATCGTATATCACGAATAATTCCAACCAGTGTGAAAGCGATAGTCATTTCTACGTTCCGGGCAACCGAGGCTACACTCTCGGGCGTTGCTCCACCAGATCGAATGGCTAGGGCCTTAGAAGTCTACGCCCGGAGCATAAAATACAATAAAAATACAACAGTCTTTCCATCGTATAAAATGAATAATTGCAACCAGTGTGAAAATGATAGTCATTTCTACGTTCCGGGCAACCTAGTCTTCTCTCTAGGGCGTTGCTCCACCACATTGAATAGCTACGGCCTTAGAAGTCAACGCCAGAAGCATAAAATACAATAAAAATACAACAGTTTTTCCATCGTGTAACAGGAATAATTGCAACCAGTGTGAAGGATATGGTCATTTCTACGTTCCGCGCAACCTAGGCTTCACTCTAGGGCGTTGCTCCACCAGATCGAATAGGTATGGCCTTAGAAGTCAACGCCCGAAGCATAAAATACAAAATATAAAGAACAGTTTTTCCATTGTATAAAACGAATAATTGCAACCAGTGTGAGAGTTATGGTCATTTCTACGTTCTGGGCAACCTAGGCTTCACTCTAGAGCGTTGTTCCACCAGATCGAATAGTTAGGGACTTAGAAGTCAACGCCAGAAGCATAAAATACAGTATAAATACAACAGTCTTTTCATCGCGTAACAGGAATAATTGCATCCAGTGTGCAGGTAATGGTCATTTCTACGTTCCGGGCAACCTAGGCTTCACTTTAGGGCGTTGCTCCACCACATCGAATAGCTACGACCTTAGAAGACAACGCCAGAAGCATAAAATACAATAAAAGTACAACAGTTTTTCCATCGTATAACAGGAATAATTGCAACCAGTGTGAAAGAGGTAGTCACTTCTACGTTCCGGGCAACCTAGGCTTCAGTCAACGGCGCAGCTCCACCAGACCGGATAGCTAGGACCTTAGAAGTCTACGCCCGGGGCATAAAATACAATAAAAATACAACAATTTTTCCATCGTACAAAATGAATAACTGCATGCAGTGTGAAAGTGATAGTCATCTCTACGTTCCCGGCAACATAGGCTTCACTCTAGGGCGCTGCTCCACCAGATCGAATGGCTACGGACTTAGAAGTCAACGTCAGGAGCATAAAATACAAAATAAATACAACAGTTTTTCCATCGTATAAAACGAATAATTGCAACCGGTGTGAAAATTATGGTCATTTCTACGTTCCGGGAAACCTAGGCTACACTCTATGGCGTTGCTCCACCAGATCGAATAGTTAGGGCCTAAGAAGTCAACTCCAGAGGCATAAAACACAATATAAATACAACAGTTTTTCCATCGTATAAAACGAATATTTGCAACCGGTGTGAAAGTTATAGTCATTTCTATGTTCCGGGCAAACCTAGGCTTCACTCCAGGGCGTTGCTCCACCAGATTGAATAGTTAGGGCCTAAGAAGTCAACGCCACAGGCATAAAATACATTAAAAATACAACAGTTTTTCCATCGTGTAACAGGAATAATTGCAACCAGTGTGATGGATATGGTCATTTCTACGTTCCGGGCAACCTAGGCTTCACTCTAGGACGTTGCTCCACCAGATCGAATAGGTATGGCCTTAGAAGTCAACGCCCGAAGCATAAAATACAGAATAAAAAGAACAGTTTTTCCATTGTATAAAACGAATAATTGCAACCAGTGTGAAAGTTATGGTCATTTCTACGTTCTGGGCAATCTAGGCTTCACTCTAGGGCATTGTTCCACCAGATCGAATAGTTAGGGCCTAAGAAGTCAACGCCAGAAGCATAAAGTACAATAAAAATCTAACAGTTTGTCCACCGTATAACAGGTATAATTGCAACCAGTGTGAAAGTAATGGTCATTTCTACGTCCCTGGCAACCTAGATTTCGCTCTAGGGCGTTGCTCCACCACATCGAATAGTTAGGGCCTTAGAAGTCAATGCACGAAACATTAAATACAAAATAAATACAACAGTTTTTCCATTGAATAAAAGAGATAATTGAAACTGGTTTAAAAGATAGGGTCATTTCTACGTTCCGGGCTACCTAGGCTTCACTCTAGGGCGTTGCTCCACCAGATCGAATAGTTAGGGCATTAGAAGGCTACGCACGAAGCATATAATAAGATAAAAATGCAACAGTTTTTCCATCGTATAACACGATTAATTGCAACCAGTGTGAAAGAGGTAGACACTTCTACGTTCCGGGCAACCTAGGCTTCAGTGAAGGGCGCAGCTCCACCAGATCGAATAGCTAGGGCCTTAGAAATCTACGCCCGGGGCATAAAATACAATAAAAATACAATAGTTTTTCCATCGTATAAAATGAATAATTTCAAGCAGTGTGAAAGTGATAGTCATTTCTACGTTCCGGGCAACCGAGGCTACACTCTCGGGCGTTGCTCCACCAGATCGAATGGCTATGGCCTTAGAAGTCTACGCCCGGAGCATAAAATACAATAAAAATACAACAGTCTTTCCATCGTATAAAATGAATAATTGCAACCAGTGTGAAAGTGATAGTCATTTCTACGTTCCGGGCAACCTAGTCTTCACTCTAGGGCGTTGCTCCACCACATCGAATAGCTACGGCCTTAGAAGTCAACGCCAGAAGCATAAAATACAATAAAATACAACAGTTCTTCCCTCGTATAGAATGAATAATTGCAAACAGTGTGAAAGTAATGGTCATTTCTGTGTTGCGGGCAACCTAGACTTGACTCTAGGGCGTTTCTCCACCAGATCGAATCGTTAGGGCCTTAGAAGTCAACGCCCGAAGCATAAAATACAAAATAAATAGAACAGTTTTTCCATTGTATAAAACGAATAATTGCAACGAGTGTGAAAGTTATGGTCATTTCTACGATTCGAGCTGCCTAGGCTTCACTCTAGGGCGTTGCTCCACCAGATCGAATAGCTAGTTCCTTAGAAGGCTACGCCCGGGGCATAAAATACAATAAAAATACAACAGTTTTTCCATCGTATAAAATGAATAATTGCAACCAGTGTGATGGTAATGGTCATTTCTACGTTCCGGGATACCTAGGCTTCACTCTAGGGCGTTGCTCCACCAGATCAAATAGTTAGGGCGTAAGAAGTCAACGCCAGAAACATAAAACACAATAAAAATACAACAGCTTTTCCATCGTATAAAACGAATAATTGCAACCAGTGTGAAAGTTATGGTCATTTCTACATTCCGGGCTACCTAGGCTTCACTCTAGGGCGTTGCTCCACCAGAGAGAATAGTTAGGGCCTAAGCAGTCAACGCCAGAAGCATAAAACACTATATAAATACAACCGCTTTTCCATTGTATAAACCGAATAATTGAAACCGGTGTGAAATTTATGGTCATTTCTACGTTCCGGGCAACCTAGGCTTCACTCTTGGGTGTTGACCCACTAGACCGAATAGTTAGGGCCTTAGAAGTCAACGCCCGAAGCATAAAATAAAATAAAAATGTAACAGTTTTTCCATCGTATATCACGAATAATTCCAACCAGAGTGAAAGCGATAGTCATTTCTACGTTCCGGGCAACCGAGGCTACACTCTCGGGCGTTGCTCCACCAGATCGAATGGCTAGGGCCTTAGAAGTCTACGCCCGGAGTATCAAATACAATAAAAATACAACAGTCTTTCCATCGTATAAAATGAATAATTGCAACCAGTGTGAAAATGATAGTCATTTCTACGTTCCGGCCAACCTAGTCTTCTCTCTAGGGCGTTGCTCCACCACATTGAATAGCTACGGACTTAGAAGTCAACGCCAGAAGCATAAAATACAATAAAAATACAACAGTTTTTCCATCGTGTAACAGGAATAATTGCAACCAGTGTGAAGGATATGGTCATTTCTACGTTCCGCGCAACCTAGGCTTCACTCCAGGGCGTTGCTCCACCAGATCGAATAGGTATGGCCTTAGAAGTCAACGCCCGAAGCATAAAATACAAAATATAAAGAACAGTTTTTCCATTGTATAAAACGAATAATTGCAACCAGTGTGAGAGTTATGGTCATTTCTACGTTCTGTGCAACCTAGGCTTCACTCTAGAGCGTTGTTCCACCACATCGAATAGTTAGGGACTTAGAAGTCAACGACAGAAGCATAAAATACAGTATAAATACAACAGTCTTTTCATCGCGGAACAGGAATAATTGCAACCAGTGTGCAGGTAATGGTCATTTCTACGTTCTGGGCAACCTAGGCTACACTCTAGGCCGTTGCTCCACCAGATCGAATAGTTAGGGCCTTAGAAGTCAACGCCGGAAGCACAAAGTAAAATAAAAATGTAACAGTCTTTCCATCGTATAAAATGAATAATTGCAACCAGTGTGATGGTAATGGTCATTTGTACGTTACGGGCAACCTAGGCCTCACTCTAGGTCGTTGCTCCACCAGATCGAATAGTTAGGGCCTAGGAAGTCAACGCCAGAAGCACCAAATACAAAATAAATACAACAGTTTTAACACCGAATAAAACGAATAATTGCAACCAGTGTGAAAGTAATGGTCATTTCTACGTTCCGGGCTACATAGGCTTCACTCTAGGGCGTTACTCCAACTCATCGAATAGTTTGGGCCTTAGAAGCCAACGCCAGAAGCTTAAAATACAATATAAATACAACAGTTTTCCATCGTATAACAGGAATAACTGCAGCCAGTGTGAAAGTTATGGTCATTTCTACGTTCCGGGCGACATAGGCTTGACTCTTGGACGTTGCCCCACCATATAGAATAGTTTGGGCCTTAGAAGTCAACGCTCGAATCATAAAATACAAAATATATAGAACAGTTTTTCCATTGTATAAAACGAATAACTGCACCAGAGTGAAAGTTATGGTCATTTCTACGTTCCCGGCAACATAGGCTTCACTCTAGGGCGCTGCTCCACCAGATCGAATGGCTACGGACTTAGAAGTCAACGTCAGGAGCATAAAATACAAAATAAATACAACAGTTTTTCCATCGTATAAAACGAATAATTGCAACCGGTGTGAAAATTATGGTCATTTCTACGTTCCGGGAAACCTAGGCTACACTCTATGGCGTTGCTCCACCAGATCGAATAGTTAGGGCCTAAGAAGTCAACTCCAGAGGCATAAAACACAATATAAATACAACAGTTTTTCCATCGTATAAAACGAATATTTGCAACCGGTGTGAAAGTTATAGTCATTTCTATGTTCCGGGCAAACCTAGGCTTCACTCCAGGGCGTTGCTCCACCAGATTGAATAGTTAGGGCCTAAGAAGTCAACGCCACAGGCATAAAATACATTAAAAATACAACAGTTTTTCCATCGTGTAACAGGAATAATTGCAACCAGTGTGATGGATATGGTCATTTCTACGTTCCGGGCAACCTAGGCTTCACTCTAGGACGTTGCTCCACCAGATCGAATAGGTATGGCCTTAGAAGTCAACGCCCGAAGCATAAAATACAGAATAAAAAGAACAGTTTTTCCATTGTATAAAACGAATAATTGCAACCAGTGTGAAAGTTATGGTCATTTCTACGTTCTGGGCAATCTAGGCTTCACTCTAGGGCATTGTTCCACCAGATCGAATAGTTAGGGCCTAAGAAGTCAACGCCAGAAGCATAAAGTACAATAAAAATCTAACAGTTTGTCCACCGTATAACAGGTATAATTGCAACCAGTGTGAAAGTAATGGTCATTTCTACGTCCCTGGCAACCTAGATTTCGCTCTAGGGCGTTGCTCCACCACATCGAATAGTTAGGGCCTTAGAAGTCAATGCACGAAACATTAAATACAAAATAAATACAACAGTTTTTCCATTGAATAAAAGAGATAATTGAAACTGGTTTAAAAGATAGGGTCATTTCTACGTTCCGGGCTACCTAGGCTTCACTCTAGGGCGTTGCTCCACCAGATCGAATAGTTAGGGCATTAGAAGGCTACGCACGAAGCATATAATAAGATAAAAATGCAACAGTTTTTCCATCGTATAACACGATTAATTGCAACCAGTGTGAAAGAGGTAGACACTTCTACGTTCCGGGCAACCTAGGCTTCAGTGAAGGGCGCAGCTCCACCAGATCGAATAGCTAGGGCCTTAGAAATCTACGCCCGGGGCATAAAATACAATAAAAATACAATAGTTTTTCCATCGTATAAAATGAATAATTTCAAGCAGTGTGAAAGTGATAGTCATTTCTACGTTCCGGGCAACCGAGGCTACACTCTCGGGCGTTGCTCCACCAGATCGAATGGCTATGGCCTTAGAAGTCTACGCCCGGAGCATAAAATACAATAAAAATACAACAGTCTTTCCATCGTATAAAATGAATAATTGCAACCAGTGTGAAAGTGATAGTCATTTCTACGTTCCGGGCAACCTAGTCTTCACTCTAGGGCGTTGCTCCACCACATCGAATAGCTACGGCCTTAGAAGTCAACGCCAGAAGCATAAAATACAATAAAATACAACAGTTCTTCCCTCGTATAGAATGAATAATTGCAAACAGTGTGAAAGTAATGGTCATTTCTGTGTTGCGGGCAACCTAGACTTGACTCTAGGGCGTTTCTCCACCAGATCGAATCGTTAGGGCCTTAGAAGTCAACGCCCGAAGCATAAAATACAAAATAAATAGAACAGTTTTTCCATTGTATAAAACGAATAATTGCAACGAGTGTGAAAGTTATGGTCATTTCTACGATTCGAGCTGCCTAGGCTTCACTCTAGGGCGTTGCTCCACCAGATCGAATAGCTAGTTCCTTAGAAGGCTACGCCCGGGGCATAAAATACAATAAAAATACAACAGTTTTTCCATCGTATAAAATGAATAATTGCAACCAGTGTGATGGTAATGGTCATTTCTACGTTCCGGGATACCTAGGCTTCACTCTAGGGCGTTGCTCCACCAGATCAAATAGTTAGGGCGTAAGAAGTCAACGCCAGAAACATAAAACACAATAAAAATACAACAGCTTTTCCATCGTATAAAACGAATAATTGCAACCAGTGTGAAAGTTATGGTCATTTCTACATTCCGGGCTACCTAGGCTTCACTCTAGGGCGTTGCTCCACCAGAGAGAATAGTTAGGGCCTAAGCAGTCAACGCCAGAAGCATAAAACACTATATAAATACAACCGCTTTTCCATTGTATAAACCGAATAATTGAAACCGGTGTGAAATTTATGGTCATTTCTACGTTCCGGGCAACCTAGGCTTCACTCTTGGGTGTTGACCCACTAGACCGAATAGTTAGGGCCTTAGAAGTCAACGCCCGAAGCATAAAATAAAATAAAAATGTAACAGTTTTTCCATCGTATATCACGAATAATTCCAACCAGAGTGAAAGCGATAGTCATTTCTACGTTCCGGGCAACCGAGGCTACACTCTCGGGCGTTGCTCCACCAGATCGAATGGCTAGGGCCTTAGAAGTCTACGCCCGGAGTATCAAATACAATAAAAATACAACAGTCTTTCCATCGTATAAAATGAATAATTGCAACCAGTGTGAAAATGATAGTCATTTCTACGTTCCGGCCAACCTAGTCTTCTCTCTAGGGCGTTGCTCCACCACATTGAATAGCTACGGACTTAGAAGTCAACGCCAGAAGCATAAAATACAATAAAAATACAACAGTTTTTCCATCGTGTAACAGGAATAATTGCAACCAGTGTGAAGGATATGGTCATTTCTACGTTCCGCGCAACCTAGGCTTCACTCCAGGGCGTTGCTCCACCAGATCGAATAGGTATGGCCTTAGAAGTCAACGCCCGAAGCATAAAATACAAAATATAAAGAACAGTTTTTCCATTGTATAAAACGAATAATTGCAACCAGTGTGAGAGTTATGGTCATTTCTACGTTCTGTGCAACCTAGGCTTCACTCTAGAGCGTTGTTCCACCACATCGAATAGTTAGGGACTTAGAAGTCAACGACAGAAGCATAAAATACAGTATAAATACAACAGTCTTTTCATCGCGGAACAGGAATAATTGCAACCAGTGTGCAGGTAATGGTCATTTCTACGTTCTGGGCAACCTAGGCTACACTCTAGGCCGTTGCTCCACCAGATCGAATAGTTAGGGCCTTAGAAGTCAACGCCGGAAGCACAAAGTAAAATAAAAATGTAACAGTCTTTCCATCGTATAAAATGAATAATTGCAACCAGTGTGATGGTAATGGTCATTTGTACGTTACGGGCAACCTAGGCCTCACTCTAGGTCGTTGCTCCACCAGATCGAATAGTTAGGGCCTAGGAAGTCAACGCCAGAAGCACCAAATACAAAATAAATACAACAGTTTTAACACCGAATAAAACGAATAATTGCAACCAGTGTGAAAGTAATGGTCATTTCTACGTTCCGGGCTACATAGGCTTCACTCTAGGGCGTTACTCCAACTCATCGAATAGTTTGGGCCTTAGAAGCCAACGCCAGAAGCTTAAAATACAATATAAATACAACAGTTTTCCATCGTATAACAGGAATAACTGCAGCCAGTGTGAAAGTTATGGTCATTTCTACGTTCCGGGCGACATAGGCTTGACTCTTGGACGTTGCCCCACCATATAGAATAGTTTGGGCCTTAGAAGTCAACGCTCGAATCATAAAATACAAAATATATAGAACAGTTTTTCCATTGTATAAAACGAATAACTGCACCAGAGTGAAAGTTATGGTCATTTCTACGTTCCCGGCAACATAGGCTTCACTCTAGGGCGCTGCTCCACCAGATCGAATGGCTACGGACTTAGAAGTCAACGTCAGGAGCATAAAATACAAAATAAATACAACAGTTTTTCCATCGTATAAAACGAATAATTGCAACCGGTGTGAAAATTATGGTCATTTCTACGTTCCGGGAAACCTAGGCTACACTCTATGGCGTTGCTCCACCAGATCGAATAGTTAGGGCCTAAGAAGTCAACTCCAGAGGCATAAAACACAATATAAATACAACAGTTTTTCCATCGTATAAAACGAATATTTGCAACCGGTGTGAAAGTTATAGTCATTTCTATGTTCCGGGCAAACCTAGGCTTCACTCCAGGGCGTTGCTCCACCAGATTGAATAGTTAGGGCCTAAGAAGTCAACGCCACAGGCATAAAATACATTAAAAATACAACAGTTTTTCCATCGTGTAACAGGAATAATTGCAACCAGTGTGATGGATATGGTCATTTCTACGTTCCGGGCAACCTAGGCTTCACTCTAGGACGTTGCTCCACCAGATCGAATAGGTATGGCCTTAGAAGACAACGCCCGAAGCATAAAATACAGAATAAAAAGAACAGTTTTTCCATTGTATAAAACGAATAATTGCAACCAGTGTGAAAGTTATGGTCATTTCTACGTTCTGGGCAATCTAGGCTTCACTCTAGGGCATTGTTCCACCAGATCGAATAGTTAGGGCCTAAGAAGTCAACGCCAGAAGCATAAAGTACAATAAAAATCTAACAGTTTGTCCACCGTATAACAGGTATAATTGCAACCAGTGTGAAAGTAATGGTCATTTCTACATCCCTGGCAACCTAGATTTCGCTCTAGGGCGTTGCTCCACCACATCGAATAGTTAGGGCCTTAGAAGTCAATGCACGAAACATTAAATACAAAATAAATACAACAGTTTTTCCATTGTATAAAAGAGATAATTGAAACTGGTTTAAAAGATAGGGTCATTTCTACGTTCCGGGCTACCTAGGCTTCACTCTAGGGCGTTGCTCCACCAGATCGAATAGTTAGGGCATTAGAAGGCTACGCACGAAGCATATAATAAGATAAAAATGCAACAGTTTTTCCATCGTATAACACGATTAATTGCAACCAGTGTGAAAGAGGTAGACACTTCTACGTTCCGGGCAACCTAGGCTTCAGTGAAGGGCGCAGCTCCACCAGATCGAATAGCTAGGGCCTTAGAAATCTACGCCCGGGGCATAAAATACAATAAAAATACAATAGTTTTTCCATCGTATAAAATGAATAATTGCAACCAGTGTGATGGTAATGGTCATTTCTACGTTCCGGGAAACCTAGGCTTCACTCTAGGGCGTTGCTCCACCAGATCAAATTGTTAGGGCGTAAGAAGTCAACGCCAGAAACATAAAACACAATAAAAATACAACAGCTTTTCCATCGTATAAAACGAATAATTGCAACCAGTGTGAAAGTTATGGTCATTTCTACATTCCGGGCTACCTAGGCTTCACTCTAGGGCGTTGCTCCACCAGATAGAATAGTTAGGGCCTAAGCAGTCAACGCCAGAAGCATAAAACACTATATAAATACAACCGCTTTTCCATTGTATAAACCGAATAATTGAAACCGGTGTGAAATTTATGGTCATTTCTACGTTCCGGGCAACCTAGGCTTCACTCTTGGGTGTTGACCCACTAGACCGAATAGTTAGGGCCTTAGAAGTCAACGCCCGAAGCATAAAATAAAATAAAAATGTAACAGTTTTTCCATCGTATATCACGAATAATTCCAACCAGTGTGAAAGCGATAGTCATTTCTACGTTCCGGGCAACCGAGGCTACACTCTCGGGCGTTGCTCCACCAGATCGAATGGCTAGGGCCTTAGAAGTCTACGCCCGGAGCATAAAATACAATAAAAATACAACAGTCTTTCCATCGTATAAAATGAATAATTGCAACCAGTGTGAAAATGATAGTCATTTCTACGTTCCGGGCAACCTAGTCTTCTCTCTAGGGCGTTGCTCCACCACATTGAATAGCTACGGCCTTAGAAGTCAACGCCAGAAGCATAAAATACAATAAAAATACAACAGTTTTTCCATCGTGTAACAGGAATAATTGCAACCAGTGTGAAGGATATGGTCATTTCTACGTTCCGCGCAACCTAGGCTTCACTCTAGGGCGTTGCTCCACCAGATCGAATAGGTATGGCCTTAGAAGTCAACGCCCGAAGCATAAAATACAAAATATAAAGAACAGTTTTTCCATTGTATAAAACGAATAATTGCAACCAGTGTGAGAGTTATGGTCATTTCTACGTTCTGGGCAACCTAGGCTTCACTCTAGAGCGTTGTTCCACCAGATCGAATAGTTAGGGACTTAGAAGTCAATGCCAGAAGCATAAAATACAGTATAAATACAACAGTCTTTTCATCGCGTAACAGGAATAATTGCATCCAGTGTGCAGGTAATGGTCATTTCTACGTTCCGGGCAACCTAGGCTTCACTTTAGGGCGTTGCTCCACCACATCGAATAGCTACGACCTTAGAAGACAACGCCAGAAGCATAAAATACAATAAAAGTACAACAGTTTTTCCATCGTATAACAGGAATAATTGCAACCAGTGTGAAAGAGGTAGTCACTTCTACGTTCCGGGCAACCTAGGCTTCAGTCAACGGCGCAGCTCCACCAGACCGGATAGCTAGGACCTTAGAAGTCTACGCCCGGGGCATAAAATACAATAAAAATACAACAATTTTTCCATCGTACAAAATGAATAACTGCATGCAGTGTGAAAGTGATAGTCATCTCTACGTTCCCGGCAACATAGGCTTCACTCTAGGGCGCTGCTCCACCAGATCGAATGGCTACGGACTTAGAAGTCAACGTCAGGAGCATAAAATACAAAATAAATACAACAGTTTTTCCATCGTATAAAACGAATAATTGCAACCGGTGTGAAAATTATGGTCATTTCTACGTTCCGGGAAACCTAGGCTACACTCTATGGCGTTGCTCCACCAGATCGAATAGTTAGGGCCTAAGAAGTCAACTCCAGAGGCATAAAACACAATATAAATACAACAGTTTTTCCATCGTATAAAACGAATATTTGCAACCGGTGTGAAAGTTATAGTCATTTCTATGTTCCGGGCAAACCTAGGCTTCACTCCAGGGCGTTGCTCCACCAGATTGAATAGTTAGGGCCTAAGAAGTCAACGCCACAGGCATAAAATACATTAAAAATACAACAGTTTTTCCATCGTGTAACAGGAATAATTGCAACCAGTGTGATGGATATGGTCATTTCTACGTTCCGGGCAACCTAGGCTTCACTCTAGGACGTTGCTCCACCAGATCGAATAGGTATGGCCTTAGAAGTCAACGCCCGAAGCATAAAATACAGAATAAAAAGAACAGTTTTTCCATTGTATAAAACGAATAATTGCAACCAGTGTGAAAGTTATGGTCATTTCTACGTTCTGGGCAATCTAGGCTTCACTCTAGGGCATTGTTCCACCAGATCGAATAGTTAGGGCCTAAGAAGTCAACGCCAGAAGCATAAAGTACAATAAAAATCTAACAGTTTGTCCACCGTATAACAGGTATAATTGCAACCAGTGTGAAAGTAATGGTCATTTCTACGTCCCTGGCAACCTAGATTTCGCTCTAGGGCGTTGCTCCACCACATCGAATAGTTAGGGCCTTAGAAGTCAATGCACGAAACATTAAATACAAAATAAATACAACAGTTTTTCCATTGAATAAAAGAGATAATTGAAACTGGTTTAAAAGATAGGGTCATTTCTACGTTCCGGGCTACCTAGGCTTCACTCTAGGGCGTTGCTCCACCAGATCGAATAGTTAGGGCATTAGAAGGCTACGCACGAAGCATATAATAAGATAAAAATGCAACAGTTTTTCCATCGTATAACACGATTAATTGCAACCAGTGTGAAAGAGGTAGACACTTCTACGTTCCGGGCAACCTAGGCTTCAGTGAAGGGCGCAGCTCCACCAGATCGAATAGCTAGGGCCTTAGAAATCTACGCCCGGGGCATAAAATACAATAAAAATACAATAGTTTTTCCATCGTATAAAATGAATAATTTCAAGCAGTGTGAAAGTGATAGTCATTTCTACGTTCCGGGCAACCGAGGCTACACTCTCGGGCGTTGCTCCACCAGATCGAATGGCTATGGCCTTAGAAGTCTACGCCCGGAGCATAAAATACAATAAAAATACAACAGTCTTTCCATCGTATAAAATGAATAATTGCAACCAGTGTGAAAGTGATAGTCATTTCTACGTTCCGGGCAACCTAGTCTTCACTCTAGGGCGTTGCTCCACCACATCGAATAGCTACGGCCTTAGAAGTCAACGCCAGAAGCATAAAATACAATAAAATACAACAGTTCTTCCCTCGTATAGAATGAATAATTGCAAACAGTGTGAAAGTAATGGTCATTTCTGTGTTGCGGGCAACCTAGACTTGACTCTAGGGCGTTTCTCCACCAGATCGAATCGTTAGGGCCTTAGAAGTCAACGCCCGAAGCATAAAATACAAAATAAATAGAACAGTTTTTCCATTGTATAAAACGAATAATTGCAACGAGTGTGAAAGTTATGGTCATTTCTACGATTCGAGCTGCCTAGGCTTCACTCTAGGGCGTTGCTCCACCAGATCGAATAGCTAGTTCCTTAGAAGGCTACGCCCGGGGCATAAAATACAATAAAAATACAACAGTTTTTCCATCGTATAAAATGAATAATTGCAACCAGTGTGATGGTAATGGTCATTTCTACGTTCCGGGATACCTAGGCTTCACTCTAGGGCGTTGCTCCACCAGATCAAATAGTTAGGGCGTAAGAAGTCAACGCCAGAAACATAAAACACAATAAAAATACAACAGCTTTTCCATCGTATAAAACGAATAATTGCAACCAGTGTGAAAGTTATGGTCATTTCTACATTCCGGGCTACCTAGGCTTCACTCTAGGGCGTTGCTCCACCAGAGAGAATAGTTAGGGCCTAAGCAGTCAACGCCAGAAGCATAAAACACTATATAAATACAACCGCTTTTCCATTGTATAAACCGAATAATTGAAACCGGTGTGAAATTTATGGTCATTTCTACGTTCCGGGCAACCTAGGCTTCACTCTTGGGTGTTGACCCACTAGACCGAATAGTTAGGGCCTTAGAAGTCAACGCCCGAAGCATAAAATAAAATAAAAATGTAACAGTTTTTCCATCGTATATCACGAATAATTCCAACCAGAGTGAAAGCGATAGTCATTTCTACGTTCCGGGCAACCGAGGCTACACTCTCGGGCGTTGCTCCACCAGATCGAATGGCTAGGGCCTTAGAAGTCTACGCCCGGAGTATAAAATACAATAAAAATACAACAGTCTTTCCATCGTATAAAATGAATAATTGCAACCAGTGTGATGGTAATGGTCATTTCTACGTTCCGGGATACCTAGGCTTCACTCTAGGGCGTTGCTCCACCAGATCAAATAGTTAGGGCGTAAGAAGTCAACGCCAGAAACATAAAACACAATAAAAATACAACAGCTTTTCCATCGTATAAAACGAATAATTGCAACCAGTGTGAAAGTTATGGTCATTTCTACGTTCCGGGAAACCTAGGCTTCACTCTAGGGCGTTGCTCCACCAGATCAAATTGTTAGGGCGTAAGAAGTCAACGCCAGAAACATAAAACACAATAAAAATACAACAGCTTTTCCATCGTATAAAACGAATAATTGCAACCAGTGTGAAAGTTATGGTCATTTCTACATTCCGGGCTACCTAGGCTTCACTCTAGGGCGTTGCTCCACCAGATAGAATAGTTAGGGCCTAAGCAGTCAACGCCAGAAGCATAAAACACTATATAAATACAACCGCTTTTCCATTGTATAAACCGAATAATTGAAACCGGTGTGAAATTTATGGTCATTTCTACGTTCCGGGCAACCTAGGCTTCACTCTTGGGTGTTGACCCACTAGACCGAATAGTTAGGGCCTTAGAAGTCAACGCCAGAAGCATAAAATACAATAAAAATACAACAGTTTTTCCATCGTGTAACAGGAATAATTGCAACCAGTGTGAAGGATATGGTCATTTCTACGTTCCGCGCAACCTAGGCTTCACTCCAGGGCGTTGCTCCACCAGATCGAATAGGTATGGCCTTAGAAGTCAACGCCCGAAGCATAAAATACAAAATATAAAGAACAGTTTTTCCATTGTATAAAACGAATAATTGCAACCAGTGTGAGAGTTATGGTCATTTCTACGTTCTGTGCAACCTAGGCTTCACTCTAGAGCGTTGTTCCACCACATCGAATAGTTAGGGACTTAGAAGTCAACGACAGAAGCATAAAATACAGTATAAATACAACAGTCTTTTCATCGCGGAACAGGAATAATTGCAACCAGTGTGCAGGTAATGGTCATTTCTACGTTCTGGGCAACCTAGGCTACACTCTAGGCCGTTGCTCCACCAGATCGAATAGTTAGGGCCTTAGAAGTCAACGCCGGAAGCACAAAGTAAAATAAAAATGTAACAGTCTTTCCATCGTATAAAATGAATAATTGCAACCAGTGTGATGGTAATGGTCATTTGTACGTTACGGGCAACCTAGGCCTCACTCTAGGTCGTTGCTCCACCAGATCGAATAGTTAGGGCCTAGGAAGTCAACGCCAGAAGCACCAAATACAAAATAAATACAACAGTTTTAACACCGAATAAAACGAATAATTGCAACCAGTGTGAAAGTAATGGTCATTTCTACGTTCCGGGCTACATAGGCTTCACTCTAGGGCGTTACTCCAACTCATCGAATAGTTTGGGCCTTAGAAGCCAACGCCAGAAGCTTAAAATACAATATAAATACAACAGTTTTCCATCGTATAACAGGAATAACTGCAGCCAGTGTGAAAGTTATGGTCATTTCTACGTTCCGGGCGACATAGGCTTGACTCTTGGACGTTGCCCCACCATATAGAATAGTTTGGGCCTTAGAAGTCAACGCTCGAATCATAAAATACAAAATATATAGAACAGTTTTTCCATTGTATAAAACGAATAACTGCACCAGAGTGAAAGTTATGGTCATTTCTACGTTCCCGGCAACATAGGCTTCACTCTAGGGCGCTGCTCCACCAGATCGAATGGCTACGGACTTAGAAGTCAACGTCAGGAGCATAAAATACAAAATAAATACAACAGTTTTTCCATCGTATAAAACGAATAATTGCAACCGGTGTGAAAATTATGGTCATTTCTACGTTCCGGGAAACCTAGGCTACACTCTATGGCGTTGCTCCACCAGATCGAATAGTTAGGGCCTAAGAAGTCAACTCCAGAGGCATAAAACACAATATAAATACAACAGTTTTTCCATCGAATAAAACGAATATTTGCAACCGGTGTGAAAGTTATAGTCATTTCTATGTTCCGGGCAAACCTAGGCTTCACTCTAGGCCGTTGCTCCACCAGATCGAATAGTTAGGGCCTAAGAAGTCAACGCCAGAGGCATAAAATACAATAAAGATGCAACAGTTTTTCCATCGTATAAGAGGAATAATTGCAACCAGTGTGAAGGTAATGGTATGTTCTACGTTCCAGGCAGCCTAGGCTTCACTCTAGGGCCGTGCCCCACCTGATTGTATAGATAGGACCTTAGAAGTCAATGCCAGAAGCTGAAAATACAATAAAAATACAACAGCTTTTCCATCGTATAGAATGAGTAATTGCAAACAGTGTGAAAGTAATGGTCGTTTCTACGTTCCGGGCAACCTAGCCTTCACTCTAGTGCGTTGCTCCACCACATCGAATAGCTACGGCCTTAGAAGTCAACACCCGAAGCATAAAGTGCAATAAAAATGCAGCAGTTTTTCCGCCGTAAAACCGGAATAATTGCAACCAGAGTGAAGATGATGGTCATTTCTACGTTCCGTGCAACCTAGGCGTCACTCTAGGGCGTTGCTCCACCACATCTAATAGCTACGGCCTTAGAAGTCAACGTCAGAAGCATAAAATACAATATAAATACATCAGTTTTTCCATTGCATAAAATGAATGATTGCAAACAGTGTGAAAGTTATGGTTATTTCTACGTTGCGGGCAACCTAGGCTTCACTCTAGGGCGTTGCTCCTCCAGATCAAATAGTTAATGCCTTAGAAGTCAACGCCAGAAGCAGAAATACAATATAAATACAACAGTTTTTCCATCATATAACAGGAATAATTGCAACAAGTCTGAAAGATAAGGTCAGTTCTACGTTCCGGGCCACCTAGGCTTCACTCTAGGGCGTTCGTCCGCCAGATCCAATAGCTAGGGCCTAATAAGTCAACGCCAGAAGCAGCAAATACAAAATAAATACAACAGTTTTTCCATCGTGTAAAACGAATAAGTGCAAACAGTTTGGAGGTAATGGTAATTTCTACGTTCCGGGCAACCTAGGCTTCACTCTGGGGCGTTGCTCCACCACATCGAATAGCTACGACCTTAGAAGTCAACGCCAGAAGCATAAAATACAATATAAATACAACAGCTTTTCCAGCGTATAAAATGAATAATTGCAACCAGTGTGATGGCAATGGTCATTTCTACGTTCCGGGCAACCTAGCTTCCACTCTAGGGCGTTGCTCCACCAGATCGAATAGTTAGGGCCTACGAAGTCAACGCCTGAAGCATAAAATACAATAAAGATGCAGCTGTTTTTCCGTCGTATAACAGGAATAATTGCAACCAGAGTGAAGATGATGGTCATTTCTACGTTCCCTGCAACCTAGGCGTCACTCTATGGCGTTGATCCGCCACATCTAATAGCTACGGCCTTAGAAGTCAACGCCAGAAGCATAAAATATAATATAAATACAACAGCTTTTCCACCGTATAAAATGAATAATTGCAAACAGTGTGAAGATGATGGTCATTTGCACGTTCCGCGCTACCTAGGCTTCACCCTAGGGCGTTGCTCCACCTCATCGAATAGCTACGGCCTTAGAAGTCAACGTCAGAAGCATAGAATACAACATAAATACAACAGTTTTTCGATCGTATAAAATGAATAATTGCAAACATTGTGAAAGTAACGGTCGTTTGTGCGTTCCCGGCAACCTAGGCTTCACTCTCGGGCAGTGGTCCACCAGATCGAATAGGTAGGGCCATAGAAGTCAACGCCCGAAGCATAAAATGCAATAAAAATGCAGCAGTTTTTCCATCGTATAACAGGAATAATTGCAACCAGAGTGAAGATGATGGTCATCTCTACGTTCCGTGCATCCTATGCGTCACTCTAGGGCGCTGCTCCACCACATGGAATAGCTACGGGCTTAGAAGTCAACGCCCGAAGCATAAAATGCAATAAAAATGCAGCAGTTTTTCCATCGTATAACAGGAATAATTGCAACCAGAGTGAAAGTGATGGTCATTTCTACGTCACGGGCAACCTAGGCTTCACTCTGTGGCGTTGCTCCACCACATCGAATAGCTACGGGCTTAGAAGTCAACGCCCGAAGCATAAAATGCAATAAAAATGCAGCAGTTTTTCCATCGTATAACAGGAATAATTGCAACCAGTGTGAAAGATATGGTCACGTCTACGTTCCGGGCCACCTAGGCTTCACTCTACGGCGTTCTTCCGCCAGATCCAATAGCTAGGGCCTAAGAAGTCAACGCCAGAAGCAGCAAATACAAAATAAATACAACAGTTTTTCCATCGTATAAAACGAATAATTGCAAACAGGTTGGAGGTAATGGTAATTTCTACGTTCCGGGCAACCCAGGCTTCACTCTAGGGCGTTCCTCCACCAAATCGAATAGCTACGGCCTACGAAGTCAACGACTAGAGCATAAAATACAATATAAATACAACAGCTTTTCCATCGTATAAAACGAATAATTGCAACCAGTGTGAAAATTATGGACATTTCTACATTCCGAGCAACCTAGGCTTCACTCTAGGGCGTTGCTCTACCAGATCAAATAGATAGGGCCTACGAAGTCAACGCCTAGAGCATAAAATACAATATAAGTACAACAGCTTTTGCATCGTATAAAACGAATAATTGCAACCAGTGTGAAAATTATGGACATTTCTACATTCCGAGCAACCTAGGCTTCACTCTAGGGCATTGCTCTACCAGATCAAATAGATAGGGCCTTACAAGTCAACGCCGGAAGCATAAAATACAATAAAGATTCAACAGTTTTTCCATCGTGTAAGAGGTATAATTGCAACCAGTGTGAAGGTAATGGTATGTTCTACGTTCCAGGCAAGCTAGGTTTCACTCTAGGGCCGTGCCCCACCTGATTGTATAGCTAGGACCTTAGAAGTCAATGCCAGAAGCTGAAAATACAATAAAAATACAACAGCTTTTCCATCGTATAGAATGAGTAATTGCAAACAGTGTGAAAGTAATGGTCGTTTCTACGTTCCGGGCAACCTAGCCTTCACTCTAGTGCGTTGCTCCACCACATCGAATAGCTACGGCCTTAGAAGTCAACACCCGAAGCATAAAGTGCAATAAAAATGCAGCAGTTTTTCCGCCGTAAAACCGGAATAATTGCAACCAGAGTGAAGATGATGGTCATTTCTACGTTCCGTGCAACCTAGGCGTCACTCTAGGGCGTTGCTCCACCACATCTAATAGCTACGGCCTTAGAAGTCAACGTCAGAAGCATAAAATACAATATAAATACATCAGTTTTTCCATTGCATAAAATGAATGATTGCAAACAGTGTGAAAGTTATGGTTATTTCTACGTTGCGGGCCACCTAGGCTTCACTCTAGGGCGTTCGTCCGCCAGATCCAATAGCTAGGGCCTAATAAGTCAACGCCAGAAGCAGCAAATACAAAATAAATACAACAGTTTTTCCATCGTGTAAAACGAATAAGTGCAAACAGTTTGGAGGTAATGGTAATTTCTACGTTCCGGGCAACCTAGGCTTCACTCTGGGGCGTTGCTCCACCACATCGAATAGCTACGACCTTAGAAGTCAACGCCAGAAGCATAAAATACAATATAAATACAACAGCTTTTCCAGCGTATAAAATGAATAATTGCAACCAGTGTGATGGCAATGGTCATTTCTACGTTCCGGGCAACCTAGCTTCCACTCTAGGGCGTTGCTCCACCAGATCGAATAGTTAGGGCCTACGAAGTCAACGCCTGAAGCATAAAATACAATATAAATACAACAGCTTTTCCATCGTATAAAACGAATAATTGCAACCAGTGTGAAAATTATGGACATTTCTACATTCCGAGCAACCTAGGCTTCACTCTAGGGCGTTGCTCTACCAGATCAAATAGATAGGGCCTTACAAGTCAACGCCGGAAGCATAAAATACAATAAAGATTCAACAGTTTTTCCATCGTGTAAGAGGTATAATTGCAACCAGTGTGAAGGTAATGGTATGTTCTACGTTCCAGGCAAGCTAGGTTTCACTCTAGGGCCGTGCCCCACCTGATTGTATAGCTAGGACCTTAGAAGTCAATGCCAGAAGCTGAAAATACAATAAAAATACAACAGCTTTTCCATCGTATAGAATGAGTAATTGCAAACAGTGTGAAAGTAATGGTCGTTTCTACGTTCCGGGCAACCTAGCCTTCACTCTAGTGCGTTGCTCCACCACATCGAATAGCTACGGCCTTAGAAGTCAACACCCGAAGCATAAAGTGCAATAAAAATGCAGCAGTTTTTCCGCCGTAAAACCGGAATAATTGCAACCAGAGTGAAGATGATGGTCATTTCTACGTTCCGTGCAACCTAGGCGTCACTCTAGGGCGTTGCTCCACCACATCTAATAGCTACGGCCTTAGAAGTCAACGTCAGAAGCATAAAATACAATATAAATACATCAGTTTTTCCATTGCATAAAATGAATGATTGCAAACAGTGTGAAAGTTATGGTTATTTCTACGTTGCGGGCAACCTAGGCTTCACTCTAGGGCGTTGCTCCTCCAGATCAAATAGTTAATGCCTTAGAAGTCAACGCCAGAAGCAGAAATACAATATAAATACAACAGTTTTTCCATCATATAACAAGAATAATTGCAACAAGTCTGAAAGATAAGGTCAGTTCTACGTTCCGGGCCACCTAGGCTTCACTCTAGGGCGTTCGTCCGCCAGATCCAATAGCTAGGGCCTAATAAGTCAACGCCAGAAGCAGCAAATACAAAATAAATACAACAGTTTTTCCATCGTGTAAAACGAATAAGTGCAAACAGTTTGGAGGTAATGGTAATTTCTACGTTCCGGGCAACCTAGGCTTCACTCTGGGGCGTTGCTCCACCACATCGAATAGCTACGACCTTAGAAGTCAACGCCAGAAGCATAAAATACAATATAAATACAACAGCTTTTCCAGCGTATAAAATGAATAATTGCAACCAGTGTGATGGCAATGGTCATTTCTACGTTCCGGGCAACCTAGCTTCCACTCTAGGGCGTTGCTCCACCAGATCGAATAGTTAGGGCCTACGAAGTCAACGCCTGAAGCATAAAATACAATATAAATACAACAGCTTTTCCATCGTATAAAACGAATAATTGCAACCAGTGTGAAAATTATGGACATTTCTACATTCCGAGCAACCTAGGCTTCACTCTAGGGCGTTGCTCTACCAGATCAAATAGATAGGGCCTTACAAGTCAACGCCGGAAGCATAAAATACAATAAAGATGCAGCTGTTTTTCCGTCGTATAACAGGAATAATTGCAACCAGAGTGAAGATGATGGTCATTTCTACGTTCCCTGCAACCTAGGCGTCACTCTATGGCGTTGATCCGCCACATCTAATAGCTACGGCCTTAGAAGTCAACGCCAGAAGCATAAAATATAATATAAATACAACAGCTTTTCCACCGTATAAAATGAATAATTGCAAACAGTGTGAAGATGATGGTCATTTGCACGTTCCGCGCTACCTAGGCTTCACCCTAGGGCGTTGCTCCACCTCATCGAATAGCTACGGCCTTAGAAGTCAACGTCAGAAGCATAGAATACAACATAAATACAACAGTTTTTCGATCGTATAAAATGAATAATTGCAAACATTGTGAAAGTAACGGTCGTTTGTGCGTTCCCGGCAACCTAGGCTTCACTCTCGGGCAGTGGTCCACCAGATCGAATAGGTAGGGCCATAGAAGTCAACGCCCGAAGCATAAAATGCAATAAAAATGCAGCAGTTTTTCCATCGTATAACAGGAATAATTGCAACCAGAGTGAAGATGATGGTCATCTCTACGTTCCGTGCATCCTATGCGTCACTCTAGGGCGCTGCTCCACCACATGGAATAGCTACGGGCTTAGAAGTCAACGCCCGAAGCATAAAATGCAATAAAAATGCAGCAGTTTTTCCATCGTATAACAGGAATAATTGCAACCAGAGTGAAAGTGATGGTCATTTCTACGTCACGGGCAACCTAGGCTTCACTCTGTGGCGTTGCTCCACCACATCGAATAGCTACGGGCTTAGAAGTCAACGCCCGAAGCATAAAATGCAATAAAAATGCAGCAGTTTTTCCATCGTATAACAGGAATAATTGCAACCAGTGTGAAAGATATGGTCACGTCTACGTTCCGGGCCACCTAGGCTTCACTCTACGGCGTTCTTCCGCCAGATCCAATAGCTAGGGCCTAAGAAGTCAACGCCAGAAGCAGCAAATACAAAATAAATACAACAGTTTTTCCATCGTATAAAACGAATAATTGCAAACAGGTTGGAGGTAATGGTAATTTCTACGTTCCGGGCAACCCAGGCTTCACTCTAGGGCGTTCCTCCACCAAATCGAATAGCTACGGCCTACGAAGTCAACGACTAGAGCATAAAATACAATATAAATACAACAGCTTTTCCATCGTATAAAACGAATAATTGCAACCAGTGTGAAAATTATGGACATTTCTACATTCCGAGCAACCTAGGCTTCACTCTAGGGCGTTGCTCTACCAGATCAAATAGATAGGGCCTACGAAGTCAACGCCTAGAGCATAAAATACAATATAAGTACAACAGCTTTTGCATCGTATAAAACGAATAATTGCAACCAGTGTGAAAATTATGGACATTTCTACATTCCGAGCAACCTAGGCTTCACTCTAGGGCGTTGCTCTACCAGATCAAATAGATAGGGCCTTACAAGTCAACGCCGGAAGCATAAAATACAATAAAGATGCAGCTGTTTTTCCGTCGTATAACAGGAATAATTGCAACCAGAGTGAAGATGATGGTCATTTCTACGTTCCCTGCAACCTAGGCGTCACTCTATGGCGTTGATCCGCCACATCTAATAGCTACGGCCTTAGAAGTCAACGCCAGAAGCATAAAATATAATATAAATACAACAGCTTTTCCACCGTATAAAATGAATAATTGCAAACAGTGTGAAGATGATGGTCATTTGCACGTTCCGCGCTACCTAGGCTTCACCCTAGGGCGTTGCTCCACCTCATCGAATAGCTACGGCCTTAGAAGTCAACGTCAGAAGCATAGAATACAACATAAATACAACAGTTTTTCGATCGTATAAAATGAATAATTGCAAACATTGTGAAAGTAACGGTCGTTTGTGCGTTCCCGGCAACCTAGGCTTCACTCTCGGGCAGTGGTCCACCAGATCGAATAGGTAGGGCCATAGAAGTCAACGCCCGAAGCATAAAATGCAATAAAAATGCAGCAGTTTTTCCATCGTATAACAGGAATAATTGCAACCAGAGTGAAGATGATGGTCATCTCTACGTTCCGTGCATCCTATGCGTCACTCTAGGGCGCTGCTCCACCACATGGAATAGCTACGGGCTTAGAAGTCAACGCCCGAAGCATAAAATGCAATAAAAATGCAGCAGTTTTTCCATCGTATAACAGGAATAATTGCAACCAGAGTGAAAGTGATGGTCATTTCTACGTCACGGGCAACCTAGGCTTCACTCTGTGGCGTTGCTCCACCACATCGAATAGCTACGGGCTTAGAAGTCAACGCCCGAAGCATAAAATGCAATAAAAATGCAGCAGTTTTTCCATCGTATAACAGGAATAATTGCAACCAGTGTGAAAGATATGGTCACGTCTACGTTCCGGGCCACCTAGGCTTCACTCTACGGCGTTCTTCCGCCAGATCCAATAGCTAGGGCCTAAGAAGTCAACGCCAGAAGCAGCAAATACAAAATAAATACAACAGTTTTTCCATCGTATAAAACGAATAATTGCAAACAGGTTGGAGGTAATGGTAATTTCTACGTTCCGGGCAACCCAGGCTTCACTCTAGGGCGTTCCTCCACCAAATCGAATAGCTACGGCCTACGAAGTCAACGACTAGAGCATAAAATACAATATAAATACAACAGCTTTTCCATCGTATAAAACGAATAATTGCAACCAGTGTGAAAATTATGGACATTTCTACATTCCGAGCAACCTAGGCTTCACTCTAGGGCGTTGCTCTACCAGATCAAATAGATAGGGCCTACGAAGTCAACGCCTAGAGCATAAAATACAATATAAGTACAACAGCTTTTGCATCGTATAAAACGAATAATTGCAACCAGTGTGAAAATTATGGACATTTCTACATTCCGAGCAACCTAGGCTTCACTCTAGGGCATTGCTCTACCAGATCAAATAGATAGGGCCTTACAAGTCAACGCCGGAAGCATAAAATACAATAAAGATTCAACAGTTTTTCCATCGTGTAAGAGGTATAATTGCAACCAGTGTGAAGGTAATGGTATGTTCTACGTTCCAGGCAAGCTAGGTTTCACTCTAGGGCCGTGCCCCACCAGATTGAATAGCTAGGACCTTAGAAGTCAATGCCAGAAGCAGAAAATACAATAAAAATACGACAGCATTTCCATCGTATTGAATGAGTAATTGCAAACAGTGTGAAAGTAATGGTCGTTTCTACGTTCCGGGCAACCTAGCCTTCACTCTAGGGCGTTGCTGCACCACATCGATTAGCTACGGCCTTAGAAGTCAACGCCCGAAGCATAAAATGCAATAAAAATGCAGCAGTTTTTCCGTCGTATAACAGGAGTAATTGCAACCAGAGTGAAGGTAATGGTCATTTCTACGTTCCGGGCAATCAAGGCTTCACTCTAGGGCGCTGCTCCACCAGGTCCAATAGTTAAGGTCTTAGAAGTCAACGCCAGGAGCATAAAATACAATATAAATACAACAGCTTTTCCATCGTATAAAACGAATAATTGCAACCAGTGTGAAAGTAATGGTCATTTCTACGTTCCGGGCAGCCTAGGTTTCGCTCTAGGGCGTTGCTCCACCACATCGAATAGTGAGTGCCTTAGAAGTCAACGCAAGAAGCATAAGATACAATATAAATACAACAGGTTTTCCATTCTATAAAATGAAAAATTGCCAACAGTTTGGAGTACTGGTCATTTCTACGTTCAGGGCAACCTAGTCTTCACTCTAGGGCGTTCGTCCGCCAGATCCAATAGCTAGGGCCTAAGAAGTCAACGGCAGAAGCACCAAATAGAAAAAAAAATACAACAGTTTTTCCATCGTATAAAACGAATAATTGTAACCAGTGTGAAGGTAATGGTCATTTCCACGTTCCGGGCAGCCTAGGTTTCGCTCTAGACCGTTGCTCCACCAGATCAAATAGTTAAGGCCTTAGAAGTCAACGACAGAAGCATAAAATACACCATAAATACAACAGTTTTTCCATTGTGTAAAACGAATAATTGTAACCAGTGTGAAAGTAGTGGTCATTTCTTTGTTCCGGGCAACATAGGGTTCACTCTGGACGTTGCCCCACCGCACTGAGTAGCTAGGACCTTAGAAGTCAATGCCAGAAGCAGAAAATACGATAAAAATACAGCAGCTTTTCCATCGTATAGAATGAATAATTGCAAACAGTGTGAAAGTAATGGTCATTTCTACCTTCCGGGCAACCTAGGCTTCACTCTAGGGCGTTGCTACACCAGATCGAATAGGTAGGGCCATAGAAGTCAACGCCAGAATCATAAAATACAATATAAATACAACAGCTTTTCCATCGTATAAAATGAATAATTGCAAACAGTGTGAAGATGATGGTCATTTCCACGTTCCGCGCTACCTAGGCTTCACCCTAGGGCGTTGCTCCACCTCATCGAATAGCTACGGCCTTAGAAGTCAACGTCAGAAGCATAGAATACAACATAAATACAACAGTTTTTCGATCGTATAAAATGAATAATTGCAAACATTGTGAAAGTAACGGTCGTTTGTGCGTTCCCGGCAACCTAGGCTTCACTCTCGGGCGGTGGTCCACCAGATCGAATAGGTAGGGTCATAGAAGTCAATGCCCGAAGCATAAAATACAATAAAGATACAAGATTTTTTCCATCGTATAACAGGAATAATTGCAACCAGTGTGAAAGTGATGGTCATTTCTACGCTCCGGGCAACCTAGGCGTCACCCTAGGGTGTTGCTGCACCACATCTAATAGCTACGGCCTTAGAAGTCGACGCCAGAAGCATAAAATACAATATAAATACAACAGCATTTCCATCGTATAACAGGAATAATTGCAATGAGTGTGAAAGTAATGGTCATTTCTACCTTCCGGGCAACCTAGGCTTCACTCTAGGGCGTTGCTACACCAGATCGGATAGGTAGGGCCATAGAAGTCAACGCCCGATACAATAATACAATATAAGTACAACAGGTTTTCCATCATATAAAATGAACAATTGCAAACAGTGTGAAAGTGATGGTCATTTCTACGTTCCGGGCAACCTAGGCTCCGCTCTAGGGCGTTGCTCCACCAGGTCTAATAGTTAGGACCTTAGAAGTCAACGCCAGAGGCATAAAATACACCATAAATACAACAGTTTTTCCATTGTGTAAAACGAATAATTGCAACCAGTGTGAAAGTTGTGGTCATTTCTTCGTTCCGGGCAACATAGGGTTCACTCTGGACGTTGCTCCACCAGATCGAATGGCTAGGGCCTTAGAAGTCTACGCCCGGAGCATAAAATACAATAAAAATACAACAGTCTTTCCATCGTATAAAATGAATAATTGCAACCAGTGTGAAAATGATAGTCATTTCTACGTTCCGGGCAACCTAGTCTTCTCTCTAGGGCGTTGCTCCACCACATTGAATAGCTACGGCCTTAGAAGTCAACGCCAGAAGCATAAAATACAATAAAAATACAACAGTTTTTCCATCGTGTAACAGGAATAATTGCAACCAGTGTGAAGGATATGGTCATTTCTACGTTCCGCGCAACCTAGGCTTCACTCTAGGGCGTTGCTCCACCAGATCGAATAGGTATGGCCTTAGAAGTCAACGCCCGAAGCATAAAATACAAAATATAAAGAACAGTTTTTCCATTGTATAAAACGAATAATTGCAACCAGTGTGAGAGTTATGGTCATTTCTACGTTCTGGGCAACCTAGGCTTCACTCTAGAGCGTTGTTCCACCAGATCGAATAGTTAGGGACTTAGAAGTCAACGCCAGAAGCATAAAATACAGTATAAATACAACAGTCTTTTCATCGCGTAACAGGAATAATTGCATCCAGTGTGCAGGTAATGGTTATTTCTACGTTCCGGGCAACCTAGGCTTCACTTTAGGGCGTTGCTCCACCACATCGAATAGCTACGACCTTAGAAGACAACGCCAGAAGCATAAAATACAATAAAAGTCCAACAGTTTTTCCATCGTATAACAGGAATAATTGCAACCAGTGTGAAAGAGGTAGTCACTTCTACGTTCCGGGCAACCTAAGCTTCAGTCAACGGCGCAGCTCCACCAGACCGGATAGCTAGGACCTTAGAAGTCTACGCCCGGGGCATAAAATACAATAAAAATACAACAATTTTTCCATCGTATAAAATGAATAATTGCATGCAGTGTGAAAGTGATAGTCATCTCTACGTTCCCGGCAACATAGGCTTCACTCTAGGGCGCTGCTCCACCAGATCGAATGGCTACGGACTTAGAAGTCAACGTCAGGAGCATAAAATACAAAATAAATACAACAGTTTTTCCATCGTATAAAACGAATAATTGCAACCGGTGTGAAAATTATGGTCATTTCTACGTTCCGGGAAACCTAGGCTACACTCTATGGCGTTGCTCCACCAGATCGAATAGTTAGGGCCTAAGAAGTCAACTCCAGAGGCATAAAACACAATATAAATACAACAGTTTTTCCATCGTATAAAACGAATATTTGCAACCGGTGTGAAAGTTATAGTCATTTCTATGTTCCGGGCAAACCTAGGCTTCACTCCAGGGCGTTGCTCCACCAGATTGAATAGTTAGGGCCTAAGAAGTCAACGCCACAGGCATAAAATACATTAAAAATACAACAGTTTTTCCATCGTGTAACAGGAATAATTGCAACCAGTGTGATGGATATGGTCATTTCTACGTTCCGGGCAACCTAGGCTTCACTCTAGGGCGTTGCTCCACCAGATCGAATAGGTATGGCCTTAGAAGTCAACGCCCGAGGCATAAAATACAGAATAAAAAGAACAGTTTTTCCATTGTATAAAACGAATAATTGCAACCAGTGTGAAAGTTATGGTCATTTCTACGTTCTGGGCAACCTAGGCTTCACTCTAGGGCATTATTCCACCAGATCGAATAGTTAGGGCCTAAGAAGTCAACGCCAGAAGCATAAAGTACAATAAAAATCTAACAGTTTGTCCACCGTATAACAGGTATAATTGCAACCAGTGTGAAAGTAATGGTCATTTCTACGTCCCTGGCAACCTAGATTTCGCTCTAGGGCGTTGCCCCACCACATCGAATAGTTAGGGCCTTAGAAGTCAATGCACGAAACATTAAATACAAAATAAATACAACAGTTTTTCCATTGTATAAAAGAGATAATTGAAACTGGTTTAAAAGATAGGGTCATTTCTACGTTCCGGGCTACCTAGGCTTCACTCTAGGGCGTTGCTCCACCAGATCGAATAGTTAGGGCATTAGAAGGCTACGCACGAAGCATATAATAAGATAAAAATGCAACAGTTTTTCCATCGTATAACACGATTAATTGCAACCAGTGTGAAAGAGGTAGACACTTCTACGTTCCGGGCAACCTAGGCTTCAGTGAAGGGCGCAGCTCCACCAGATCGAATAGCTAGGGCCTTAGAAATCTACGCCCGGGGCATAAAATACAATAAAAATACAATAGTTTTTCCATCGTATAAAATGAATAATTTCAAGCAGTGTGAAAGTGATAGTCATTTCTACGTTCCGGGCAACCGAGGCTACACTCTCGGGCGTTGCTCCACCAGATCGAATGGCTATGGCCTTAGAAGTCTACGCCCGGAGCATAAAATACAATAAAAATACAACAGTCTTTCCATCATATAAAATGAATAATTGCAACCAGTGTGAAAGTGATAGTCATTTCTACGTTCCGGGCAACCTAGTCTTCACTCTAGGGCGTTGCTCCACCACATCGAATAGCTACGGCCTTAGAAGTCAACGCCAGAAGCATAAAATACAATAAAATACAACAGTTCTTCCCTCGTATAGAATGAATAATTGCAAACAGTGTGAAAGTAATGGTCATTTCTGTGTTGCGGGCAACCTAGACTTGACTCTAGGGCGTTTCTCCACCAGATCGAATCGTTAGGGCCTTAGAAGTCAACGTCCGAAGCATAAAATACAAAATAAATAGAACAGTTTTTCCATTGTATAAAACGAATAATTGCAACGAGTGTGAAAGTTATGGTCATTTCTACGATTCGAGCTGCCTAGGCTTCACTCTAGGGCGTTGCTCCACCAGATCGAATAGCTAGTTCCTTAGAAGGCTACGCCCGGGGCATAAAATACAATAAAAATACAACAGTTTTTCCATCGTATAAAATGAATAATTGCAACCAGTGTGATGGTAATGGTCATTTCTACGTTCCGGGAAACCTAGGCTTCACTCTAGGGCGTTGCTCCACCAGATCAAATAGTTAGGGCGTAAGAAGTCAACGCCAGAAACATAAAACACAATAAAAATACAACAGCTTTTCCATCGTATAAAACGAATAATTGCAACCAGTGTGAAAGTTATGGTCATTTCTACATTCCGGGCTACCTAGGCTTCACTCTAGGGCGTTGCTCCACCAGATAGAATAGTTAGGGCCTAAGCAGTCAACGCCAGAAGCATAAAACACTATATAAATACAACCGCTTTTCCATTGTATAAACCGAATAATTGAAACCGGTGTGAAATTTATGGTCATTTCTACGTTCCGGGCAACCTAGGCTTCACTCTTGGGTGTTGACCCACTAGACCGAATAGTTAGGGCCTTAGAAGTCAACGCCCGAAGCATAAAATAAAATAAAAATGTAACAGTTTTTCCATCGTATATCACGAATAATTCCAACCAGAGTGAAAGCGATAGTCATTTCTACGTTCCGGGCAACCGAGGCTACACTCTCGGGCGTTGCTCCACCAGATCGAATGGCTAGGGCCTTAGAAGTCTACGCCCGGAGTATAAAATACAATAAAAATACAACAGTCTTTCCATCGTATAAAATGAGTAATTGCAACCAGTGTGAAAATGATAGTCATTTCTACGTTCCGGCCAACCTAGTCTTCTCTCTAGGGCGTTGCTCCACCACATTGAATAGCTACGGACTTAGAAGTCAACGCCAGAAGCATAAAATACAATAAAAATACAACAGTTTTTCCATCGTGTAACAGGAATAATTGCAACCAGTGTGAAGGATATGGTCATTTCTACGTTCCGCGCAACCTAGGCTTCACTCCGGGGCGTTGCTCCACCAGATCGAATAGGTATGGCCTTAGAAGTCAACGCCCGAAGCATAAAATACAAAATATAAAGAACAGTTTTTCCATTGTATAAAACGAATAATTGCAACCAGTGTGAGAGTTATGGTCATTTCTACGTTCTGGGCAACCTAGGCTTCACTCTAGAGCGTTGTTCCACCAGATCGAATAGTTAGGGACTTAGAAGTCAACGCCAGAAGCATAAAGTACAATAAAAATGTAACAGTCTTTCCATCGTATAAAATGAATAATTGCAACCAGTGTGATGGTAATGGTCATTTGTACGTTACGGGCAACCTAGGCCTCACTCTAGGTCGTTGCTCCACCAGATCGAATAGTTAGGGCCTAGGAAGTCAACGCCAGAAGCACCAAATACAAAATAAATACAACAGTTTTAACACCGAATAAAACGAATAATTGCAACCAGTGTGAAAGTAATGGTCATTTCTACGTTCCGGGCTACATAGGCTTCACTCTAGGGCGTTACTCCAACTCATCGAATAGTTTGGGCCTTAGAAGTCAACGCCAGAAGCATAAAATACAATATAAATACAACAGCTTTTCCAGCGTATAAAATGAATAATTGCAACCAGTGTGATGGCAATGGTCATTTCTACGTTCCGGGCAACCTAGCTTCCACTCTAGGGCGTTGCTCCACCAGATCGAATAGTTAGGGCCTACGAAGTCAACGCCTGAAGCATAAAATACAATATAAATACAACAGCTTTTCCATCGTATAAAACGAATAATTGCAACCAGTGTGAAAATTATGGACATTTCTACATTCCGAGCAACCTAGGCTTCACTCTAGGGCGTTGCTCTACCAGATCAAATAGATAGGGCCTTACAAGTCAACGCCGGAAGCATAAAATACAATAAAGATGCAGCTGTTTTTCCGTCGTATAACAGGAATAATTGCAACCAGAGTGAAGATGATGGTCATTTCTACGTTCCCTGCAACCTAGGCGTCACTCTATGGCGTTGATCCGCCACATCTAATAGCTACGGCCTTAGAAGTCAACGCCAGAAGCATAAAATATAATATAAATACAACAGCTTTTCCACCGTATAAAATGAATAATTGCAAACAGTGTGAAGATGATGGTCATTTGCACGTTCCGCGCTACCTAGGCTTCACCCTAGGGCGTTGCTCCACCTCATCGAATAGCTACGGCCTTAGAAGTCAACGTCAGAAGCATAGAATACAACATAAATACAACAGTTTTTCGATCGTATAAAATGAATAATTGCAAACATTGTGAAAGTAACGGTCGTTTGTGCGTTCCCGGCAACCTAGGCTTCACTCTCGGGCAGTGGTCCACCAGATCGAATAGGTAGGGCCATAGAAGTCAACGCCCGAAGCATAAAATGCAATAAAAATGCAGCAGTTTTTCCATCGTATAACAGGAATAATTGCAACCAGAGTGAAGATGATGGTCATCTCTACGTTCCGTGCAACCTATGCGTCACTCTAGGGCGCTGCTCCACCACATGGAATGGCTACGGGCTTAGAAGTCAACGCCCGAAGCATAAAATGCAATAAAAATGCAGCAGTTTTTCCATCGTATAACAGGAATAATTGCAACCAGAGTGAAAGTGATGGTCATTTCTACGTCACGGGCAACCTAGGCTTCACTCTGTGGCGTTGCTCCACCACATCGAATAGCTACGGGCTTAGAAGTCAACGCCCGAAGCATAAAATGCAATAAAAATGCAGCAGTTTTTCCATCGTATAACAGGAATAATTGCAACCAGTGTGAAAGATATGGTCACGTCTACGTTCCGGGCCACCTAGGCTTCACTCTACGGCGTTCTTCCGCCAGATCCAATAGCTAGGGCGTAAGAAGTCAACGCCAGAAGCAGCAAATACAAAATAAATACAACAGTTTTAACATCGTATAAAACGAATAATTGCAAACAGGTTGGAGGTAATGGTAATTTCTACGTTCCGGGCAACCCAGGCTTCACTCTAGGGCGTTCCTCCACCAAATCGAATAGCTACGGCCTACGAAGTCAACGACTAGAGCATAAAATACAATATAAATACAACAGCTTTTCCATCGTATAAAACGAATAATCGCAACCAGTGTGAAAATTATGGACATTTCTACATTCCGAGCAACCTAGGCTTCACTCTAGGGCGTTGCTCTACCAGATCAAATAGATAGGGCCTACGAAGTCAACGCCTAGAGCATAAAATACAATATAAGTACAACAGCTTTTGCATCGTATAAAACGAGTAATTGCAACCAGTGTGAAAATTATGGACATTTCTACATTCCGAGCAACCTAGGCTTCACTCTAGGGCATTGCTCTACCAGATCAAATAGATAGGGCCTTACAAGTCAACGCCGGAAGCATAAAATACAATAAAGATTCAACAGTTTTTCCATCGTGTAAGAGGTATAATTGCAACCAGTGTGAAGGTAATGGTATGTTCTACGTTCCAGGCAAGCTAGGTTTCACTCTAGGGCCGTGCCCCACCAGATTGAATAGCTAGGACCTTAGAAGTCAATGCCAGAAGCAGAAAATACAATAAAAATACGACAGCATTTCCATCGTATTGAATGAGTAATTGCAAACAGTGTGAAAGTAATGGTCGTTTCTACGTTCCGGGCAACCTAGCCTTCACTCTAGGGCGTTGCTGCACCACATCGATTAGCTACGGCCTTAGAAGTCAACGCCCGAAGCATAAAATGCAATAAAAATGCAGCAGTTTTTCCGTCGTATAACAGGAATAATTGCAACCAGAGTGAAGGTAATGGTCATTTCTACGTTCCGGGCAATCAAGGCTTCACTCTAGGGCGCTGCTCCACCAGGTCCAATAGTTAAGGTCTTAGAAGTCAACGCCAGGAGCATAAAATACAATATAAATACAACAGCTTTTCCATCGTATAAAACGAATAATTGCAACCAGTGTGAAAGTAATGGTCATTTCTACGTTCCGGGCAGCCTAGGTTTCGCTCTAGGGCGTTGCTCCACCACATCGAATAGTGAGTGCCTTAGAAGTCAACGCAAGAAGCATAAGATACAATATAAATACAACAGGTTTTCCATTCTATAAAATGAAAAATTGCCAACAGTTTGGAGTACTGGTCATTTCTACGTTCAGGGCAACCTAGTCTTCACTCTAGGGCGTTCGTCCGCCAGATCCAATAGCTAGGGACTAAGAAGTCAACGGCAGAAGCACCAAATAGAAAAAAAAATACAACAGTTTTTCCATCGTATAAAACGAATAATTGTAACCAGTGTGAAGGTAATGGTCATTTCCACGTTCCGGGCAGCCTAGGTTTCGCTCTAGACCGTTGCTCCACCAGATCAAATAGTTAAGGCCTTAGAAGTCAACGACAGAAGCATAAAATACACCATAAATACAACAGTTTTTCCATTGTGTAAAACGAATAATTGTAACCAGTGTGAAAGTAGTGGTCATTTCTTTGTTCCGGGCAACATAGGGTTCACTCTGGACGTTGCCCCACCGCACTGAGTAGCTAGGACCTTAGAAGTCAATGCCAGAAGCAGAAAATACGATAAAAATACAGCAGCTTTTCCATCGTATAGAATGAATAATTGCAAACAGTGTGAAAGTAATGGTCATTTCTACCTTCCGGGCAACCTAGGCTTCACTCTAGGGCGTTGCTACACCAGATCGAATAGGTAGGGCCATAGAAGTCAACGCCAGAATCATAAAATACAATATAAATACAACAGCTTTTCCATCGTATAAAATGAATAATTGCAAACAGTGTGAAGATGATGGTCATTTCCACGTTCCGCGCTACCTAGGCTTCACCCTAGGGCGTTGCTCCACCTCATCGAATAGCTACGGCCTTAGAAGTCAACGTCAGAAGCATAGAATACAACATAAATACAACAGTTTTTCGATCGTATAAAATGAATAATTGCAAACATTGTGAAAGTAACGGTCGTTTGTGCGTTCCCGGCAACCTAGGCTTCACTCTCGGGCGGTGGTCCACCAGATCGAATAGGTAGGGTCATAGAAGTCAATGCCCGAAGCATAAAATACAATAAAGATACAAGATTTTTTCCATCGTATAACAGGAATAATTGCAACCAGTGTGAAAGTGATGGTCATTTCTACGCTCCGGGCAACCTCGGCGTCACCCTAGGGTGTTGCTGCACCACATCTAATAGCTACGGCCTTAGAAGTCGACGCCAGAAGCATAAAATACAATATAAATACAACAGCATTTCCATCGTATAACAGGAATAATTGCAATGAGTGTGAAAGTAATGGTCATTTCTACCTTCCGCGCAACCTAGGCTTCACTCTAGGGCGTTGCTCAACCAGTTCGAATAGCTAGGGACTTAGAATTCAATGCAAGAAGCATAAAATGCAATAAAAATACAACAGTTTTTCCATCGTATAACAGGAATAATTGCAACCAGTGTGAAAGTAATGGTCGTTTCTACGTTCCGGGCAACCTAGGGTTCACTCTAGGGCGTTACTCCACCAGATCGAATAGCTAGGGCCTTAGAAGTCATCGCCAGAAGCATAAAATACAAAATAAAACAACATTCTTTCCTTCGTATAAAACGAATAATTGCAACCACTGTGAAAGTTATGGTCATATCTACGTTCCAGGCAACCTAAAGTTGACACTTGGGCGTTGCTCCAGCAGATCGAATAGCTAGGGTCTTAGAAGTCAACGCCCGAAGCATAAAGTACAATAAAGATACAACAGTTTTTCCATCGTTTAGCAGGAATAATTGCAACAAGCGTGAAGGTAATGGTCATTTCTACGTTTCGGGCAACCTAGGCTTTAGTCTAGGCCGCTGCTTCACCAGATCGAATAGCTAGGGTCTTAGAAGTCAACGCCTGAAGCATAAAATACAATAAAGATACAACAGTTTTTCCATCGAATAACAGGAATATTTGCAAGCAGAGTGATGGTGGTGGTCATTTCCACGTTCCGGGCAACCTAGGCTTCACTCTAGGGCGTTGATCAACCAGAGCGAATAGTTAGGGCCTAAGAAGTCAACGTCAGAATCATAAAATACAAAATAAATACAACAGTTTTTCCATCGTATAAAAAGGATAATTGCAGCCAGTGTTAAAGTTATGGTCACTTCTACGTTCCGGGCAACCTAGGCTTGACACTAGGGCGTTGCTCCTCCAGATGGTATAGGTATGGCTATAGAAGTCAATGCCTGAAGCATAAAATACAATAAAGATACAAGCGTTTCTCCATCGTATAAAATGAATAATTGCAACCATTGTGAAAGCTATGGACATTTCTGCATTCCGAGCAAGCTAGGCTTCACTCTAGTGCGTTGCTCCACCAGATCGAATAGTTAGCGCCTTAGAGGTCAACGCCAGATGCATGAAATACAATATAAATACAACAGCTTTTCCATCGTATAAAACGAATAATTGCAACCAGTGTGAAAGTTATGGACATTTCTACATTCCGAGCAACCTAGGCTTCACTCTAGGGCGTTGCTCCACCAGATCGAATAGTTAGGGCCTTAGAAGTCAGCGCCAGGAGCATAAAATACAATAAAGATGCAACAGTTTTTCCATCGTATAACAGGAATAATTGCAACCAGTGTGAAGGTAATGGTATGTTCTACGTTCCGGGCAACCTAGGCTTCACTCTAGGGCGGTGCTCCACCAGATCAAATAGTTAGGGCCTAAGAAGTGAACGCCAGAAGAACTAAATACAACATAAGTACAACACTCTTTCCATCGTATAAAATGTATAATTGCATCCAGTGTGATAGCAATGGTCATTTCTACGTTCCGGGCAACCTAGGTTCCACTCTAGGGCGTTGCTCCACCAGGTCGAATAGTTAGGGCCTACGAAGTCAACGCCTGAAGCATAAAATACAATATAAATACAACAGCTTTTCCATCGTATCGAATAAATAATTGCAAACAGTGTGAAGATGATGGTCATTTCTAATGTTCCCGGCAACCTAGGCTTCACTCTAGGGCGTTGCTCCACCAGATCGGATAGGTTGGGCCGTAGAAGTCATGCCCGAAGCATAAAATACAATAAAGATACAAGAGTTTTTCCATCTTATAACAGGAATAATTGCAACCAGAGTAAAAGTAATGGTCCTTTCTACGTTCCGAGCGGCCTAGGCTTCACTCTGTGGCGTTGCTGCACCACATCGAATAGCTACTTCCTTAGAAGTCAACGCCCGAAGCATAAAATGCAATAAAAATGCAGCAGTATTTCCGTCGTATAACAGGAATAGTTGCAACCACAGTGAAGGTAATGGTCATTTCTACGTTCCGGGCAATCAAGGCTTCACTCTAGGGCGTTGGTCCACCAGGTCCAATAGTTAAGGCCTTAGAAGTCAACGCCAGGAGCATAAAATACAATATAAATACAACAGCTTTTCCATCGTATATAATGTATATTTGCAAACAGTGTGAAAGTAATGGTCATTTCTACATTCCGAGCAACCTAGGCTTCACTCTAGGGCGTTGCTCTACCAGATCAAATAGACAGGGCCTTACAAGTCAACGCCGGAAGAATAAAATACAATAAAGATGCAACGGTTTTTCCATCGTATAAGAGGAATAATTGCAACCAGTGTGAAAGTAATTGCCATTTCTACGTTCCGGGCAACCTAGGCTTCACTATAGGGCGTTGCTCCACCACATCGAATAGCTACGGGCTTAGAAGTCAACGCCCGAAGCATAAAATGCAATAAAAATGCTGCAGTTCTTCCATCGCATTGAATGAGTAATTGCAAACGGTGTGGAAGTAATGGTCATTTCTACGTTCCGGGCTACCTAGGCTTCACTCTAGGGCGTTGCTCCACCACATCGAATAGCTACGGCCTTAGAAGTCAGCGTCAGAAGCATAGAATACAATATAAATACAACAGTTGTACCATTGAATAAAACGAATAATTGCTATCAATGTGAAAGTGATGGTCATTTCTACGTTCCGGGCAACATAGTCTTCACTCTTGGACGTTGCCCCACCAGACGGAACAGCTAGGACCTTAGAAGTCAAAGCCAGAAGCAGAAAATACAATAAAAATGCAACAGTATTTCTACCGTATAACATGAATAATTGCAACCACTGTAAAAGTTATGGTCATATCTACGTTCCGGGCAACCTAGGCTTGACTCTAGGGCGTTGCTCCACCATGTCTAATAGGTACGACCTTAGAAGTCAACGCCAGAAGCATAAAATACACCATCAATACAACAGTTTTTCCATTGTGTAAAACGAATAATTGCAACCAGTGTGAAAGTTGTGGTCATTTCTTCGTTCCGGGCAACATAGGGTTCACTCTGGACGTTGCCCCACCAGATTGAGTAGCTAGGACCTTAGAAGTCAATGCCAGAAGCAGAAAATACGATAAAAATACAGCAGCTTTTAAATCGTATAGAATGAATAATTGCAAACAGTGTGAAAGTAATGGTCATTTCTACCTTCCGGGCAACCTAGGCTTCACTCTAGGGCGTTGCTACACCAGATCGAATAGGTAGGGCCATAGAAGTCAACGCCCGATACATAAAATACAATATAACTACAACAGCTTTCCATCATATAAAATGAACAATTGCAAACAGAGTGAAGGTGATGGTCATTTCTACGCTCCGGGCAACCTAGGCGTCACCCTAGGGCGTTGCTGCACCACATCTAATAGCTACGGCCTTAGAAGTCGTCGCCAGAAGCATAAAATACTATATATATACAACAGCTTCTCCATCGTATAACAGGAATAATTGCAACCAGTGTGAAAGGAATGGTCGTTTCAACGTTCCGGGCTACCTGGGCTTCACTCTAGGGCGTTGCTCCACCACATCGAATAGCTACGGCCTTAGAAGTCAACGCCAGAAGCATAAAATATAATATAAATACAACAGCTTTTCCATCGTATAAAATGAATAATTGCAAACAGTGTGAAGATGATGGTCATTTCCACGTTCCGCGCTACCTAGGCTTCACCCTAGGGCGTTGCTCCACCTCATCGAATAGCTACGGCCTTAGAAGTCAACGTCAGAAGCATAGAATACAACATAAATACAACAGTTTTTCGATCGTATAAAATGAATAATTGCAAACATTGTGAAAGTAACGGTCGTTTGTGTGTTCCCGGCAACCTAGGCTTCACTCTCGGGCAGTGGTCCACCAGGTCGAATAGGTAGGGCCATAGAAGTCAACGCCCGAAGCATAAAATGCAATAAAAATGCAGCAGTTTTTCCATCGTATAACAGGAATAAATGCAACCAGAGTGAAAGTGATGGTCATTTCTACGTCACGGGCAACCTAGGCTTCACTCTGTGGCGTTGCTCCACCACATCGAATAGCTACGGGCTTAGAAGTCAACGCCCGAAGCATAAAATGCAATAAAAATGCAGCAGTTTTTCCATCGTATAACAGGAATAATTGCAACCAGTGTGAAAGATATGGTCACGTCTACGTTCCGGGCCACCTAGGCTTCACACTACGGCGTTCTTCCGCCAGATCCAATAGCTAGGGCCTAAGAAGTCAACGCCAGAAGCAGCAAATACAAAATAAATACAACAGTTTTTCCATCGTATAAAACGAATAATTGCAAACAGGTTGGAGGTAATGGTAATTTCTACGTTCCGGGCAACCCAGGCTTCACTCTAGGGCGTTCCTCCACCAAATCGAATAGCTACGGCCTACGAAGTCAACGACTAGAGCATAAAATACAATATAAATACAACAGCTTTTCCATCGTATAAAACGAATAATTGCAACCAGTGTGAAAATTATGGACATTTCTACATTCCGAGCAACCTAGGCTTCACTCTAGGGCGTTGCTCTACCAGATCAAATAGATAGGGCCTACGAAGTCAACGCCTAGAGCATAAAATACAATATAAGTACAACAGCTTTTGCATCGTATAAAACGAATAATTGCAACCAGTGTGAAAATTATGGACATTTCTACATTCCGAGCAACCTAGGCTTCACTCTAGGGCATTGCTCTACCAGATCAAATAGATAGGGCCTTACAAGTCAACGCCGGAAGCATAAAATACAATAAAGATTCAACAGTTTTTCCATCGTGTAAGAGGTATAATTGCAACCAGTGTGAAGGTAATGGTATGTTCTACGTTCCAGGCAAGCTAGGTTTCACTCTATAGGGCCGTGCCCCACCAGATTGAATAGCTAGGACCTTAGAAGTCAATGCCAGAAGCAGAAAATACAATAAAAATACGACAGCATTTCCATCGTATTGAATGAGTAATTGCAAACAGTGTGAAAGTAATGGTCGTTTCTACGTTCCGGGCAACCTAGCCTTCACTCTAGGGCGTTGCTGCACCACATCGATTAGCTACGGCCTTAGAAGTCAACGCCCGAAGCATAAAATGCAATAAAAATGCAGCAGTTTTTCCGTCGTATAACAGGAATAATTGCAACCAGAGTGAAGGTAATGGTCATTTCTACGTTCCGGGCAATCAAGGCTTCACTCTAGGGCGCTGCTCCACCAGGTCCAATAGTTAAGGTCTTAGAAGTCAACGCCAGGAGCATAAAATACAATATAAATACAACAGCTTTTCCATCGTATAAAACGAATAATTGCAACCAGTGTGAAAGTAATGGTCATTTCTACGTTCCGGGCAGCCTAGGTTTCGCTCTAGGGCGTTGCTCCACCACATCGAATAGTGAGTGCCTTAGAAGTCTACGCAAGAAGCATAAGATACAATATAAATACAACAGGTTTTCCATTCTATAAAATGAAAAATTGCCAACAGTTTGGAGTACTGGTCATTTCTACGTTCAGGGCAACCTAGTCTTCACTCTAGGGCGTTCGTCCGCCAGATCCAATAGCTAGGGCCTAAGAAGTCAACGGCAGAAGCACCAAATAGAAAAAAAAATACAACAGTTTTTCCATCGTATAAAACGAATAATTGTAACCAGTGTGAAAGTAATGGTCATTTCCACGTTCCGGGCAGCCTAGGTTTCGCTCTAGACCGTTGCTCCACCAGATCAAATAGTTAAGGCCTTAGAAGTCAACGACAGAAGCATAAAATACACCATAAATACAACAGTTTTTCCATTGTGTAAAACGAATAATTGTAACCAGTGTGAAAGTAGTGGTCATTTCTTCGTTCCGGGCAACATAGGGTTCACTCTGGACGTTGCCCCACCGCACTGAGTAGCTAGGACCTTAGAAGTCAATGCCAGAAGCAGAAAATACGATAAAAATACAGCAGCTTTTCCATCGTATAGAATGAATAATTGCAAACAGTGTGAAGATGATGTTCATTTCCACGTTCCGCGCTACCTAGGCTTCACCCTAGGGCGTTGCTCCACCTCATCGAATAGCTACGGCCTTAGAAGTCAACGTCAGAAGCATAGAATACAACATAAATACAACAGTTTTTCGATCGTATAAAATGAATAATTGCAAACATTGTGAAAGTAACGGTCGTTTGTGCGTTCCCGGCAACCTAGGCTTCACTCTCGGGCTGTGGTCCACCAGATCGAATAGGTAGGGTCATAGAAGTCAATGCCCGAAGCATAAAATACAATAAAGATACAAGATTTTTTCCATCGTATAACAGGAATAATTGCAACCAGTGTGAAAGTGATGGTCATTTCTACGCTCCGGGCAACCTAGGCGTCACCCTAGGGTGTTGCTGCACCACATCTAATAGCTACGGCCTTAGAAGTCGACGCCAGAAGCATAAAATACAATATAAATACAACAGCATTTCCATCGTATAACAGGAATAATTGCAATGAGTGTGAAAGTAATGGTCATTTCTACCTTCCGGGCAACCTAGGCTTCACTCTAGGGCGTTGCTACACCAGATCGGATAGGTAGGGCCATAGAAGTCAACGCCCGATACAATAATACAATATAAGTACAACAGGTTTTCCATCATATAAAATGAACAATTGCAAACAGTGTGAAAGTGATGGTCATTTCTACGTTCCGGGCAACCTAGGCTCCGCTCTAGGGCGTTGCTCCACCAGGTCTAATAGTTAGGACCTTAGAAGTCAACGCCAGAGGCATAAAATACACCATAAATACAACAGTTTTTCCATTGTGTAAAACGAATAATTGCAACCAGTGTGAAAGTTGTGGTCATTTCTTCGTTCCGGGCAACATAGGGTTCACTCTGGACGTTGCCCTACCAGATTGAGTAGCTAGGACCTTAGAAGTCAATGCCAGAAGCAGAAAATACGATAAAAATACAGCAGCTTTTCCATCGTATAGAATGAATATTTGCAAACAGTGTGAAAGTAATGGTCATTTCTACCTTCCGGGCAACCTAGGCTCCTCTCTAGGGCGTTGCTACACCAGGTCGAATAGCTAGGACCTTAGAAGTCAACGCCAGAGGCAAAAAATACACCATAAATACAACAGTTTTTCCATTGTGTAAAACGAATAATTGCAACCAGTGTGAAAGTTGTGGTCATTTCTTCGTTCCGGGCAACAGAGGGTTCACACTGGACGTTGCCCTACCAGATTGAGTAGATAGGACCTTAGAAGTCAATGCCAGAAGCAGAAAATACGATAAAAATACAGCAGCTTTTCCATCGTATAGAATGAATAATTGCAAACAGTGTGAAAGTAATGGTCATTTCTACCTTCCGGGCAACCTAGGCTTCACTCTAGGGCGTTGCTCCACCAGTTCGAATAGTTAGGGCCTAAGAAGTCAACGCCAGAAGCTCCAAATGCAAAATGAATACAACAGTCTTTCCAACGTATAAAACGAATAATTGCAACCAGTGTGAAAGTAATTGTCATTTCTACGTTCCCTGCAACCTAGGCGTCACTCTAGGGCATTGCTCCACCACATCTAATATCTACGGCATTAGAAGTCAACGCCAGAAGCATAAAATACAATAGTAATACAACAGCTTTTCCATCGTATAAAATGAATAATTGCAAACAGTGTGAAAGTGGTGGTAATTTCCAGGTCCCGGGCAACCTAGGCTTCACTCTAGGGCGTTGCTCCACCAGATCGAATAGCTAGGGACTTAGAATTCAGTGCAAGAAGCATAAAATGCAATAAAAATACAACAGTTTTTCCATCGTATAACAGGAATAATTGCAACCAGTGTGAAAGTAATGGTCGTATCTACGTTCCGGGCAACCTAGGCTTCACTCTAGGGCGTTACTCCACCAGATCGAATAGCTAGGACCTTAGAAGTCATCGCCAGAAGCATAAAATACAAAATAAAACAACATTCTTTCCTTCGTATAAAACGAATAATTGCAACCACTGTGAAAGTTATGGTCATATCTACGTTCCAGGCAACCTAAAGTTGACACTAGGGCGTTGCTCCAGCAGATCGAATAGCTAGGGTCTTAGAAGTCAACGCCCGAAGCATAAAATACAATAAAGATACAACAGTTTTTCCATCGTTTAGCAGGAATAATTGCAACAAGCGTGAAGGTAATGGTCATTTCTACGTTTCGGGCAACCTAGGCTTCACTCTAGGGCGGTGCTCCACCAGATCAAATAGTTAGGGCCTAAGAAGTCAACGCCAGAAGAACTAAATACAACATAAGTACAACACTCTTTCCATCGTATAAAATGTATAATTGCATCGAGTGTGATAGCAATGGTCATTTCTACGTTCCGGGCAACCTAGGTTCCACTCTAGGGCGTTGCTCCACCAGGTCGAATAGTTAGGGCCTACGAAGTCAACGCCTGAAGCATAAAATACAATATAAATACAACAGCTTTTCCATCGTATCGAATAAATAATTGCAAACAGTGTGAAGATGATGGTCATTTCTACGTTCCGGGCAACCTAGGCTTCACTCTAGGGCGTTGGTCCACCAAATCGAATAGCTACGGCCTTAGAAGTCAACGTCAGAAGCATAGAACACAATATGTATACAACAGCTTTTCGATCGTATAAAATGAACAATTGCAAACATTGTGAAGGTAACGGTCGTTTGTGCGTTCCCGGCAACCTAGGCTTCACTCTAGGGCGTTGCTCCACCAGATCGGATAGGTAGGGCCGTAGAAGTCATGCCCGAAGCATAAAATACAATAAAGATACAAGAGTTTTTCCATCTTATAACAGGAATAATTGCAACCAGAGTAAAAGTAATGGTCCTTTCTACGTTCCGAGCGGCCTAGGCTTCACTCTGTGGCGTTGCTGCACCACATCGAATAGCTACTTCCTTAGAAGTCAACGCCCGAAGCATAAAATGCAATAAAAATGCAGCAGTATTTCCGTCGTATAACAGGAATAATTGCAACCAGAGTGAAGGTAATGGTCATTTCTACGTTCCGGGCAATCAAGGCTTCACTCCAGGGCGTTGGTCCACCAGGTCCAATAGTTAAGGCCTTAGAAGTCAACGCCAGGAGCATAAAATACAATATAAATAAAACAGCTTTTCCATCGTATAAAACGAATAATTGTAACCAGTGTGAAAGTAATGGTCATTTCCACGTTCCGGGCAGCCTAGGTTTCGCTCTAGACCGTTGCTCCACCAGATCAAATAGTTAAGGCCTTAGAAGTCAACGCCAGAAGCAGAAAATACAATATAAATACAACAGCTTTTCCATCGTATATAATGTATATTTGCAAACAGTGTGAAAGTAATGGTCATTTCTACATTCCGAGCAACCTAGGCTTCACTCTAGGGCGTTGCTCTACCAGATCAAATAGACAGGGCCTTACAAGTCAACGCCGGAAGGAAAAAATACAATAAAGATGCAACGGTTTTTCCATCGTATAAGAGGAATAATTGCAACCAGTGTGAAAGTAATTGTCATTTCTACGTTCCGGGCAACCTAGGCTTCACTATAGGGCGTTGCTCCACCACATCGAATAGCTACGGGCTTAGAAGTCAACGCCCGAAGCATAAAATGCAATAAAAATGCAGCAGTTCTTCCATCGCATTGAATGAGTAATTGCAAACGGTGTGGAAGTAATGGTCATTTCTACGTTCCGGGCTACCTAGGCTTCACTCTAGGGCGTTGCTCCACCACATCGAATAGCTACGGCCTTAGAAGTCAGCGTCAGAACCATAGAATACAATATAAATACAACAGTTTTTCGATCTTATAAAATGCATAATAGCAAACATTGTGAAAGTAACGGTCGTTTGTGCGTTCCCGGCAACCTAGACTTCGCTCTCGGGCGTTGCTCCACCAGGTCGAATATTTAGGGCCTAAGAAGTCAACGCCGGAAGCATAAAATGCAATAAAAATATAATAGTTTTTCCATCGTGTAATGGGAGCAATTGCAGCCAGTGTCAAGGTGATGGTCATTTCTACGTTCCGGGCAACCTAGGCTTCACTCTAGGGCGTTGGTCCACCAAATCGAATAGTTAGAGCCTAAGAAGTCAACGCCAGAAGCATAAAATACAATATAAATACAACAGTTGTACCATTGAATAAAACGAATAATTGCTATCAATGTGAAAGTGATGGTCATTTCTACGTTCCGGGCAACATAGTCTTCACTCTTGGACGTTGCCCCACCAGACGGAACAGCTAGGACCTTAGAAGTCAAAGCCAGAAGCAGAAAATACAATAAAAATGCAACAGTATTTCTACCGTATAACATGAATAATTGCAACCACTGTGAAAGTTATGGTCATATCTACGTTCCGGGCAACCTAGGCTTGACTCTAGGGCGTTGCTCCACCATATCTAATAGGTACGACCTTAGAAGTCAACGCCAGAAGCATAAAATACACCATCAATACAACAGTTTTTCCATTGTGTAAAACGAATAATTGCAACCAGTGTGAAAGTTGTGGTCATTTCTTCGTTCCGGGCAACATAGGGTTCACTCTGGACGTTGCCCCACCAGATTGTGTAGCTAGGACCTTAGAAGTCAATGCCAGAAGCAGAAAATACGATAAAAATACAGCAGCTTTTCCATCGTATAGAATGAATAATTGCAAACAGTGTGAAAGTAATGGTCATTTCTACCTTCCGGGCAACCTAGGCTTCACTCTAGGGCGTTGCTACACCAGATCGAATAGGTAGGGCCATAGAAGTCAACGCCCGATACATAAAATACAATATAACTACAACAGCTTTCCATCATATAAAATGAACAATTGCAAACAGAGTGAAGGTGATGGTCATTTCTACGCTCCGGGCAACCTAGGCGTCACCCTAGGGCGTTGCTGCACCACATCTAATAGCTACGGCCTTAGAAGTCGACGCCAGAAGCATAAAATACTATATATATACAACAGCTTTTCCATCGCATAACAGGAATAATTGCAACCAGTGTGAAAGGAATGGTCGTTTCAACGTTCCGGGCAACCTGGGCTTCACTCTAGGGCGTTGCTCCACCACATCGAATAGCTACGGCCTTAGAAGTCAACGCCAGAAGCATAAAATACAATATAAATACAACAGCTTTTCCATCGTATAAAATGAATAATTGCAAACAGTGTGAAGATGATGGTCATTTCCACGTTCCGCGCTACCTAGGCTTCACCCTAGGGCGTTGCTCCACCTCATCGAATAGCTACGGCCTTAGAACTCAACGTCAGAAGCATAGAATACAACATAAATACAACAGTTTTTCGATCGTATAAAATGAATAATTGCAGACATTGTGAAAGTAACGGTCGTTTGTGCGTTCCCGGCAACCTAGGCTTCACTCTCGGGCGGTGGTCCACCAGATCGAATAGCTAGGGTCATAGAAGTCAATGCCCGAAGCATAAAATACAATAAAGATACAAGATTTTTTCCATCGTATAACAGGAATAATTGCAACCAGTGTGAAAGTGATGGTCATTTCTACGCTCCGGGCAACCTAGGCGTCACCCTAGGGTGTTGCTGTACCACATCTAATAGCTACGGCCTTAGAAGTCGACGCCAGAAGCATAAAATACAATATAAATACAACAGCATTTCCATCGTATAACAGGAATAATTGCAATGAGTGTGAAAGTAATGGTCATTTCTACCTTCCGGGCAACCTAGGCTTCACTCTAGGGCGTTGCTACACCAGATCGGATAGGTAGGGCCATAGAAGTCAACGCCCGATACAATAATACAATATAAGTACAACAGGTTTTCCATCATATAAAATGAACAATTGCAAACAGTGTGAAAGTGATGGTCATTTCTACGTTCCGGGCAACCTAGGCTCCGCTCTAGGGCGTTGCTCCACCAGGTCTAATAGTTAGGACCTTAGAAGTCAACGCCAGAGGCATAAAATACACCATAAATACAACAGCTTTTCCATCGTATAAAATGAATAATTGCAAACAGTGTGAAGATGATGGTCATTTCCACGTTCCGCGCTACCTAGGCTTCACCCTAGGGCGTTGCTCCACCTCATCGAATAGCTACGGCCTTAGAAGTCAACGTCAGAAGCATAGAATACAACATAAATACAACAGTTTTTCGATCGTATAAAATGAATAATTGCAAACATTGTGAAAGTAACGGTCGTTTGTGCGTTCCCGGCAACCTAGGCTTCACTCTCGGGCGGTGGTCCACCAGATCGAATAGGTAGGGTCATAGAAGTCAATGCCCGAAGCATAAAATACAATAAAGATACAAGAGTTTTTCCATCTTATAACAGGAATAATTGCAACCAGAGTAAAAGTAATGGTCCTTTCTACGTTCCGAGCGGCCTAGGCTTCACACTGTGGCGTTGCTGCACCACATCGAATAGCTACTTCCTTAGAAGTCAACGCCCGAAGCATAAAATGCAATAAAAATGCAGCAGTATTTCCGTCGTATAACAGGAATAATTGCAACCAGAGTGAAGGTAATGGTCATTTCTACGTTCCGGGCAATCAAGGCTTCACTCTAGGGCGTCGGTCCACCAGGTCCAATAGTTAAGGCCTTAGAAGTCAACGCCAGGAGCATAAAATACAATATAAATAAAACAGCTTTTCCATCGTATAAAACGAATAATTGCAACCAGTGTGAAAGTAATGGTCATTTCTACGTTCCGGGCAGCCTAGGTTTTGCTCTAGGGCGTTGCTCCACCACATCGAATTGTGAGTGCCTTAGAAGTCAACGCAAGAAGCATAAAATACAATATAAATACAACAGGTTTTCCATTGTATAAAACGAAAAATTGCAAACAGTTTGGGAGTACTGGTCATTTCTACGTTCAGGGCAACCTAGTCTTCACACTAGGGCGCTGGTCCACCAGATCCAATAGATAGGGCTTAAGAAGTCAGCGCCAGAAGCATAAAATACAAAATAAATGCAACAGTTTTCCCTTCGTATAAAACGAATAATTGCAACCATTGTGAAAGTACTGGTCATTTCTACGTTCCGGGTAACCTAGGCTTCACTCTAGGGCGTTGCTCCACCAGATCGAATAGCTAGGGACTTAGAATTCAATGCAAGAAGCATAAAATGCAATAAAAATACAACAGTTTTTCCATCGTATAACAGGAATAATTGCAACCAGTGTGAAAGTAATGGTCGTTTCTTCGTTCCGGGCAACCTAGGCTTCACTCTAGGGCGTTACTCCACCAGATCGAATAGCTAGGGCCTTAGAAGTCATCGCCAGAAGCATAAAATACAAAATAAAACAACATTCTTTCCTTCGTATAAAACGAATAATTGCAACCACTGTGAAAGTTATGGTCATATCTACGTTCCAGGCAACCTAAAGTTGACACTAGGGCGTTGCTCCAGCAGATCGAATAGCTAGGGTCTTAGAAGTCAACGCCCGAAGCATAAAATACAATAAAGATACAACAGTTTTTCCATCGTTTAGCAGGAATAATTGCAACAAGCGTGAAGGTAATGGTCATTTCTACGTTTCGGGCAACCTAGGCTTTACTCTAGGCCGCTGCTCCACCAGATCGAATAGCTAGGGTCTTAGAAGTCAACGCCTGAAGCATAAAATACAATAAAGATACAACAGTTTTTCCATCGAATAACAGGAATATTTGCAAGCAGAGTGATGGTGGTGGTCATTTCCACGTTCCGGGCAACCTAGGCTTCACTCTAGGGCGTTGGTCAACCAGAGCGAATAGTTAGGGCCTAAGAAGACAACGTCAGAATCATAAAATACAAAATAAATACAACAGTTTTTCCATCGTATAAAAAGGATAATTGCAGCCAGTGTTAAAGTTATGGTCACTTCTACGTTCCGGGCAACCTATGCTTGACACTAGGGCGTTGCTCCTCCAGATGGAATAGGTATGGCTATAGAAGTCAATGCCTGAAGCATAAAATACAATAAAGATACAAGCGTTTCTCCATCGTATAAAATGAATAATTGCAACCAGTGTGAAAGCTATGGACATTTCTGCATTCCGAGCAAGCTAGGCTTCACTCTAGTGCGTTGCTCCACCAGATCGAATAGTTAGCGCCTTAGAGGTCAACGCCAGATGCATGAAATACAATATAAATACAACAGCTTTTCCATCGTATAAAACGAATAATTGCAACCAGTGTGAAAGTTATGGACATTTCTACGTTCAGGGCAACCTAGGTTCCACTCTAGGGCGTTGCTCCACCAGGTCGAATAGTTAGGGCCTACGAAGTCAACGCCTGAAGCATAAAATACAATATAAATACAACAGCTTTTCCATCGTATCGAATAAATAATTGCAAACAGTGTGAAGATGATGGTCATTTCTAATGTTCCGGGCTACCTAGGCTTCACTCTAGGGCGTTGCTCCACCACATCGAATAGCTACGGCCTTAGAAGTCAACGTCAGAAGCATAGAACACAATATGTATACAACAGTTTTTCGATCGTATAAAATGAATAATTGTAAACATTGTGAAGGTAACGGTCGTTTGTGCGTTCCCGGCAACCTAGGCTTCACTCTGGGGCGTTGCTCCACCAGATCGGATAGGTAGGGCCGTAGAAGTCATGCCCGAAGCATAAAATACAATAAAGATACAAGAGTTATTCCATCTTATAACAGGAGTAATTGCAACCAGAGTAAAAGTAATGGTCCTTTCTACGTTCCGAGCGGCCTAGGCTTCACTCTGTGGCGTTGCTGCACCACATCGAATAGCTACTTCCTTAGAAGTCAACGCCCGAAGCATAAAATGCAATAAAAATGCAGCAGTATTTCCGTCGTATAACAGGAATAATTGCAACCAGAGTGAAGGTAATGGTCATTTCTACGTTCCGGGCAATCAAGGCTTCACTCTAGGGCGTTGGTCCACCAGGTCCAATAGTTAAGGCCTTAGAAGCCAACGCCAGGAGCATAAAATACAATATAAATAAAACAGCTTTTCCATCGTATAAAACGAATAATTGCAACCAGTGTGAAAGTAATGGTCATTTCTACGTTCCGGGCAGCCTAGGTTTCGCTCTAGGGCGTTGCTCCACCACATCGAATAGTGAGTGCCTTAGAAGTCAACGCAAGAAGCATAAAATACAATATAAATACAACAGGTTTTCCATTGTATAAAACGAAAAATTGCAAACAGTTTGGGAGTACTGGTCATTTCTACGTTCAGGGCAACCTAGTCTTCACACTAGGGCGCTGGTCCACCAGATCCAATAGATAGGGCTTAAGACGTCAGCGCCAGAAGCATAAAATACAAAATAAATGCAACAGTTTTCCCATCGTATAAAACGAATAATTGCAACCATTGTGAAAGTACTGGTCATTTCTACGTTCCGGGTAACCTAGGCTTCACGCTAAGGCGTAGCTCCACCAGATCGAATAGCTAGGGCCTTAGAAGTCAGCGCCAGGAGCATAAAGTACAATAAAGATGCAACAATTTTTCCATCGTATAACAGGAATAATTGCAACCAGTGTGAAGGTAATGGTATGTTCTACGTTCCGGGCAACGTAGGCTTCACTCTAGGGCGGTGCTCCAGCAGATCAAATAGTTAGGGCCTAAGAAGTCAACGCCAGGAGAATTAAATACAATATAAGTACAACACTCTTTCCATCGTATAGAATGAGTAATTGCATCCAGTGTGAAAGTAATGGTCATTTCCACGTTCCGGGCAACCTAGGCTTCACTCTAGGGCGTTGCTACACCAGATCGAATAGGTAGGGCCATAGAAGTCAACGCCAGAAGCATAAAATACAATATAAATACAACAGCTTTTCCATCGTATAAAATGAATAATTGCAAACAGTGTGAAGATGATGGTCATTTCCACGTTCCGCGCTACCTAGGCTTCACCCTAGGGCGTTGCTCCACCTCATCGAATAGCTACGGCCTTAGAAGTCAACGTCAGAAGCATAGAATACAACATAAATACAACAGTTTTTCGATCGTAAAGAATGAATAATTGCAAACATTGTGAAAGTAACGGTCGTTTGTGCGTTCCCGGCAACCTAGGCTTCACTCTCGGGCGGTGGTCCACCAGATCGAATAGGTAGGGTCATAGAAGTCAATGCCCGAAGCATAAAATACAATAAAGATGCAAGATTTTTTCCATCGTATAACAGGAATAATTGCAACCAGTGTGAAAGTGATGGTCATTTCTACGCTCCGGGCAACCTAGGCGTCACCCTTGGGCGTTGCTGCACCACATCTAATAGCTACGGCCTTAGAAGTCGACGCCAGAAGCATAAAATACAATATAAATACAACAGCATTTCCATCGTATAACAGGAATAATTGCAATGAGTGTGAAAGTAATGGTCATTTCTACCTTCCGGGCAACCTAGGCTTCACTCTAGGGCGTTGCTACACCAGATCGGATAGGTAGGGCCATAGAAGTCAACGCCCGATACAATAATACAGTATAAGTACAACAGGTTTTCCATCATATAAAATGAACAATTGCAAACAGTGTGAAAGTGATGGTCATTTCTACGTTCCGGGCAACCTAGGCTCGGCTCTAGGGCGTTGCTCCACCAGGTCGAATAGTTAGGACCTTAGAAGTCAACGCCAGAGGCATAAAATACACCATAAATACAACAGTTTTTCCATTGTGTAAAACGAATAATTGCAACCAGTGTGAAAGTTGTGGTCATTTCTACGTTCCCTGCAACCTCGGCGTCACTCTAGGGCATTGCTCCACCACATCTAATATCTACGGCATTAGAAGTCGACGCCAGAAGCATAAAATGCAATAAAAATGCAGCAGTATTTCCGTCGTATAACAGGAATAACTGCGACCAGAGTGAAGGTAATGGTCATTTCTACGTTCCGGGCAATGAAGGCTTCACTCTAGGGCGTTGGTCCACCAGGTCCAATAGTTAAGGCCTTAGAAGTCAACGCCAGGAGCATAAAATAGAATATAAATAAAACAGCTTTTCCATCGTATAAAACGAATAATTGCAACCAGTGTGAAAGTAATGGTCATTTCTACGTTCCGGGCAGCCTAGGTTTCGCTCTAGGGCGTTGCTCCACCACATCGAATAGTGAGTGCCTTAGAAGTCAACGCAAGAAGCATAAAATACAATATAAATACAACAGGTTTTCCATTGTATAAAACGAAAAATTGCAAACAGTTTGGGAGTACTGGTCATTTCTACGATCAGGGCAACCTAGTCTTCACACTAGGGCGCTGGTCCACCAGATCCAATAGATAGGGCTTAAGAAGTCAGCGCCAGAAGCATAAAATACAAAATAAATACAACAGTTTTCCCATCGTATAAAACGAATAATTGCAACCAGTGTGAAAGTTGTGGGCATTTCTTCGTTCCGGGCAACCTAGGCGTCACCCGAGGGCGTTGCTGCACCACATCTAATAGCTACGGCCTTAGAAGTCGACGCCAGAAGCATAAAATAAAATATAAATACAACAGTTTTCCCATCGTATAAAACGAATAATTGCAACCAGTGTGAAAGTGATGGTCATTTCTACGTTCCGGGCAACATAGGCTTCACTCTTGGACGTTGCCCCACCAGACGGAACGGCTAGGACCTTAGAAGTCAAAGCCAGAAGCAGAAAATACAATAAAAATGCAACAGTATTTCTACCGTATAGCATGAACAATTGCAACCACTGTGAAAGTTATGGTCATATCTACGTTCCGGGCAACCTAGGCTTGACTCTAGGGCGTTGCTCCACCACATCTAATAGTTACGACCTTAGAAGTCAACGCCAGAAGCATAAAATACACCATAAATACAACAGTTTTTCCATTGTGTAAAACGAATAATTGCAACCAGTGTGAAAGTTGTGGGCATTTCTTCGTTCCGGGCAACATAGGGTTCACTCTGGACGTTGCCCCACCAGATCGGATAGGTAGGGCCATAGAAGTCAACGCCCGATACAATAATACAATATAAGTACAACAGGTTTTCCATCATATAAAATGAACAATTGCAAACAGTGTGAAAGTGATGGTCATTTCTACGTTCCGGGCAACCTAGGCTCCGCTCTAGGGCGTTGCTCCACCAGGTCGAATAGCTAGGAACTTAGAAGTCAATGCCATAAGCAGGAAATACGATAAAAATACAGCAGCTTTTCCATCGTATAGAATGAATAATTGCAAACAGTGTGAAAGTAATGGTCATTTCTACCATCCGGGCAACCTAGGCTTCACTCTAGGGCGTTGCTACACCAGATCGGATAGGTAGGGCCATAGAAGTCAACGCCCGATACAATAATACAATATAAGTACAACATGTTTTCCATCATATAAAATGAACAATTGCAAACAGTGTGAAAGTGATGGTCATTTCTACGTTCCGGGCAACCTAGGCTCCGCTCTAGGGCGTTGCTCCACCTGGTCGAATAGTTAGGACCTTAGAAGTCAACGCCAGAGGCATAAAATACACCATAAATACAACAGTTTTTCCATTGTGTAAAACGAATAATTGCAACCAGTGTGAAAGTTGTGGTCATTTCTTCATTCCGGGCAACATAGGGTTCACTCTGGACGTTGCCCTATCAGATTGAGTAGCTAGGACCTTAGAAGTCAATGCCAGAAGCAGAAAATACGATAAAAATACAGCAGCTTTTCCATCGTATAGAATGAATAATTGCAAACAGTGTGAAAGTAATGGTCATTTCTACCTTCCGGATAACCTAGGCTCCGCTCTAGGGCGTTGCTACACCAGGTCGAATAGCTAGGACCTTAGAAGTCAACGCCAGAGGCATAAAATACACCATAAGTACAACAGTTTTTCCATTGTGTAAAACGAATGATTGCAACCAGTGTGAAAGTTGTGGTCATTTCTTCGTTCCGGGCAACAGAGGGTTCACACTGGACGTTGCCCTACCAGATTGAGTAGCTAGGACCTTAGAAGTCAATGCCAGAAGCAGAAAGTACGATAAAAATACAGCAGCTTTTCCATCGTATAGAATGAATAATTGCAAACAGTGTGAAAGTAATGGTCATTTCTACCTTCCGGGCAACCTAGGCTTCACTCTAGGGCGTTGCTCCACCAGATCGAATAGTTAGGGCCTAAGAAGTCAACCCCAGAAGCTCCAAATGCAAAATGAATACAACAGTTTTTCCAACGTATAAAACGAATAATTGCAACCAGTGTGAAAGTAATTGTCATTTCTACGTTCCCTGCAACCTAGGCGTCACTCTAGGGCATTGCTCCACCACATCTAATATCTACGGCATTAGAAGTCAACGCCAGAAGCATAAAATACAATAGAAATACAACAGCTTTTCCATCGGATAAAATGAATAATTGCAAACAGTGTGAAAGTGGTGGTAATTTCTAGGTCCCGGGCAACCTAGGCTACACTCTAGGGCGTTGCTCCACCAGATCGAATAGCTAGGGACTTAGAATTCAATGCAAGAAGCATAAAATGCAATAAAAATACAACAGTTTTTCCATCGTATAACAGGAATAATTGCAACCAGTGTGAAAGTAATGGTCGTTTCTACGTTCCGGGCAACCTAGGCTTCACTCTAGGGCGTTACTCCACCAGATCGAATAGCTAGGGCCTTAGAAGTCATCGCCAGAAGCATAAAATACAAAATAAAACAACATTCTTTCCTTCGTATAAAACGAATAATTGCAACCACTGTGAAAGTTATGGTCATATCTACGTTCCAGGCAACCTAAAGTTGACTCTAGGGCGTTGCTCCAGCAGATCGAATAGCTAGGGTCTTAGAAGTCAACGCCCGAAGCATAAAATACAATAAAGATACAACAGTTTTTCCATCGTATAACAGGAATAATTGCAACAAGCGTGAAGGTAATGGTCATTTCTACGTTTCGGGCAACCTAGGCTTTACTCTAGGCCGCTGCTCCACCAGATCGAATAGCTAGGGTCTTAGAAGTCAACGCCTGAAGCATAAAATACAATAAAGATACAACAGTTTTTCCATCGAATAACAGGAATATTTGCAAGCAGAGTGATGGTGGTGGTCATTTCCACGTTCCGGGCAACCTAGGCTACACTCTAGGGCGATGGTCAACCAGAGCGAATAGTTAGGGCCTAAGAAGTCAACGTCAGAATCATAAAATACAAAATAAATACAACAGTTTTTCCATCGTATAAAAAGGATAATTGCAGCCAGTGTTAAAGTTATGGTCACTTCTACGTTCCGGGCAACCTAGGCTTGACACTAGGGCGCTGCTCCTCCAGATGGAATAGGTATGGCTATAGAAGTCAATGCCTGAAGCATAAAATACAATAAAGGTACATGCGTTTCTCCATCGTATAAAATGAATAATTGCAACCAGTGTGAAAGCTATGGACATTTCTGCATTCCGAGCAAGCTAGGCTTCACTCTAGTGCGTTGCTCCACCAGATCGAATAGTTAGCGCCTTAGAGGTCAACGCCAGATGCATGAAATACAATATAAATACAACAGCTTTTCCATCGTATAAAACGAATAATTGCAACCAGTGTGAAAGTTATGGACATTTCTACATTCCGAGCAACCTAGGCTTCACTCTAGGGCGTTGCTCCGCCAGATCGAATAGTTAGGGCCTACGAAGTCAACGCCTGAAGCATAAAATACAATATAAATACAACAGCTTTTCCATCGTATCGAATAAATAATTGCAACCAGTGTGAAAGTAATGGTCATTTCTACGTTCCGGGCAGCCTAGGTTTCGCTCTAGGGCGTTGCTCCACCACATCGAATAGTGAGTGCCTTAGAAGTCAACGCAAGAAGCATAAAATACAATATAAATACAACAGGTTTTCCATTGTATAAAACGAAAAATTGCAAACAGTTTGGGAGTACTGGTCATTTCTACGTTCAGGGCAACCTAGTCTTCACACTAGGGCGCTGGTCCACCAGATCCAATAGATAGGGCTTAAGAAGTCAGCGCCAGAAGCATAAAATACAAAATAAATACAACAGTTTTCCCATCGTATAAAACGAATAATTGCAACCAGTGTGAAAGTTGTGGGCATTTCTTCGTTCCGGGCAACCTAGGCGTCACCCGAGGGCGTTGCTGCACCACATCTAATAGCTACGGCCTTAGAAGTCGACGCCAGAAGCATAAAATACAATATAAATACAACAGTTTTCCCATCGTATAAAACGAATAATTGCAACCAGTGTGAAAGTGATGGTCATTTCTACGTTCCGGGCAACATAGGCTTCACTCTTGGACGTTGCCCCACCAGACGGAACGGCTAGGACCTTAGAAGTCAAAACCAGAAGCAGAAAATACAATAAAAATGCAACAGTATTTCTACCGTATAGCATGAACAATTGCAACCACTGTGAAAGTTATGGTCATGTCTACGTTCCGGGCAACCTAGGCTTGACTCTAGGGCGTTGCTCCACCACATCTAATAGTTACGACCTTAGAAGTCAACGCCAGAAGCATAAAATACACCATAAATACAACAGTTTTTCCATTGTGTAAAACGAATAATTGCAACCAGTGTGAAAGTTGTGGGCATTTCTTCGTTCCGGGCAACATAGGGTTCACTCTGGACTTCGCCCCACCAGATCGGATAGGTAGGGCCATAGAAGTCAACGCCCGATACAATAATACAATATAAGTACAACAGGTTTTCCATCATATAAAATGAACAATTGCAAACAGTGTGAAAGTGATGGTCATTTCTACGTTCCGGGCAACGTAGGCTCCGCTCTAGGGCGTTGCTCCACCATGTCGAATAGCTAGGAACTTAGAAGTCAATGCCATAAGCAGGAAATACGATAAAAATACAGCAGCTTTTCCATCGTATAGAATGAATAATTGCAAACAGTGTGAAAGTAATGGTCATTTCTACCATCCGGGCAACCTAGGCTTCACTCTAGGGCGTTGCTACACCAGATCGGATAGGTAGGGCCATAGAAGTCAACGCCCGATACAATAATACAATATAAGTACAACATGTTTTCCATCATATAAAATGAACAATTGCAAACAGTGTGAAAGTGATGGTCATTTCTACGTTCCGGGCAACCTAGGCTCCGCTCTAGGGCGTTGCTCCACCTGGTCGAATAGTTAGGACCTTAGAAGCCAACGCCAGAGGCATAAAATACACCATAAATACAACAGTTTTTCCATTGTGTAAAACGAATAATTGCAACCAGTGTGAAAGTTGTGGTCATTTCTTCGTTCCGGGCAACATAGTGTTCACTCTGGACGTTGCCCTACCGGATTGAGTAGCTAGGACCTTAGAAGTCAATGCCAGAAGCAGAAAATACGATAAAAATACAGCAGCTTTTCCATCGTATAGAATGAATAATTGCAAACAGTGTGAAAGTAATGGTCATTTCTACCTTCCGGATAACCTAGGCTCCGCTCTAGGGCGTTGCTACACCAGGTCGAATAGCTAGGACCTTAGAAGTCAACGCCAGAGGCATAAAATACACCATAAGTACTACAGTTTTTCCATTGTGTAAAACGAATAATTGCAACCAGTGTGAAAGTTGTGGTCATTTCTTCGTTCCGGGCAACAGAGGGTTCACACTGGACGTTGCCCTACCAGATTGAGTAGCTAGGACCTTAGAAGTCAATGCCAGAAGCAGAAAATACGATAGAAATACAGCAGCTTTTCCATCGTATAGAATGAATAATTGCAAACAGTGTGAAAGTAATGGTCATTTCTACCTTCCGGGCAACCTAGGCTTCACTCTAGGGCGTTGCTCCACCAGATCGAATAGTTAGGGCCTAAGAAGTCAACCCCAGAAGCTCCAAATGCAAAATGAATACAACAGTTTTTCCAACGTATAAAACGAATAATTGCAACCAGTGTGAAAGTAATTGTCATTTCTACGTTCCCTGCAACCTAGGCGTCACTCTATTGCATTGCTCCACCACATCAAATATCTACGGCATTAGAAGTCAACGCCAGAAGCATAAAAAACAATAGAAATACAACAGCTTTTCCATCGTATAAAATGAATAATTGCAAACAGTGTGAAAGTGGTGGTAATTTCTAGGTCCCGGGCAACCTAGGCTTCACTCTAGGGCGTTGCTCCACCAGATCGAATAGCTAGGGACTTAGAATTCAATGCAAGAAGCATAAAATGCAATAAAAATACAACAGTTTTTCCATCGTATAACAGGAATAATTGCAACCAGTGTGAAAGTAATGGTTGTTTCTACGTTCCGGGCAACCTAGGCTTCACTCTAGGGCGTTACTCCACCAGATCGAATAGCTAGGGCCTTAGAAGTCATCGCCAGAAGCATAAAATACAAAATAAAACAACATTCTTTCCTTCGTATAAAACGAATAATTGCAACCACTGTGAAAGTTATGGTCATATCTACGTTCCAGGCAACCTAAAGTTGACTCTAGGGCGTTGCTCCAGCAGATCGAATAGCTAGGGTCTTAGAAGTCAACGCCCGAAGCATAAAATACAATAAAGATACAACAGTTTTTCCATCGTTTAGCAGGAATAATTGCAACAAGCGTGAAGGTAATGGTCATTTCTACGTTTCGGGCAACCTAGGCTTTACTCTAGGCCGCTGCTCCACCAGATCGAATAGCTAGGGTCTTAGAAGTCAACGCCTGAAGCAGAAAATACAATGTAAATACAACAGCTTTTCCATCGTATAAAATGAATAATTGCAAACAGTGTGAAAATGATGGTCATTTCTACGTTCCGGGCTACCTAGGCTTCACTCTAGGGCGTTGCTCCACCACATCGAATAGCTACGGCCTTAGAAGTCAACGTCAGAAGCATAGAATACAATATAAATACAACAGTTTTTCGTTCGTATAAAATGAATAATTGCAAACATTGTGAGAGTAACGGTCGTTTGTGCGTTCCCAGCAACCTAGGCTTCACTCTCGGGCGTTGCTCCACCAGATCGAATATTTAGGGCCTAAGAAGTCAACGCCGGAAGCATAAAATACAATAAAAATATAATAGCTTTTCCATCGTGTAATGGGAACTATTGCAGCCAGTGTCAAGGTGATGGTCATTTCTACGTTTCGGGCAACCTAGGCTTCACTCTAGGGCGTTGGTCCACCAAATCGAATAGTTAGAGCCTAAGAAGTCAACGCCAGAAGCAGCAAATACAAAATATATACAACAGTTTTTCCATCGTATAAAACGAATAATTGCAACCAGTGTGAAAGTAATTGTCATTTCTACGTTCCGGGCAACCTAGGCTTCACTATAGGGCGTTGCTCCACCACATCGAATAGCTACGGGCTTAGAAGTCAACGCCCGAAGCATAAAATGCAATAAAAATGCAGCAGTTTTTCCATCGTATAACAGGAATAATTGCAACCAGAGTGAAGATGATGGTCATTTCTACGTTCCGTGCAACCTAGGCGTCACTCTAGGGCGTTGCTCCACCACATCTAATAGCTACGGCCTTAGAAGTCAACGCCAGAAGCATAAAATACAATATAAATTCAACAGCTTTTCCATCGTATAAAATGAATAATTGCAAACAGTGTGAAAGTAATGGTCATCTCTACGTTCCGGGCAACCCAGGCTTCACTCTAGGGCGTTGCTCCACCAGATCGAATAGCTAGGTCCTTAGAAGTCAACGCCAGAAGCATAAAATACAATATAAATACAACAGCTTTACCATCGTATAATAGGAATAATTGCAACCAGTGTGAAGGTAATGGTCATTTCTACGTTCCGGGCAACCTAGGCTTCACTCTAGGGAGATGCTCCACCAGACCGAATAGTTAGGGCCTCAGAAGTCAACGCCAGAAGCATAAAATAGAATAAAAATTTAACAGTTTTTCCATCGCATAACGGGAATAATTGCAGCCCGTTTGAAGGTGATGGTCATTTCTACGTTCCGGGCAACCTAGGCTTCACTCTAGGGTGTTGGTCCAACAAATCCAATAGTTAGGGCCTAAGAAGTAAACGCCAGTAGCACCAAATACAAAATAAATACAACAGTTTTTCCATCGCATAAAACGAATAATTGCAACCAGTGTGAAGATAATGGTCATTTCTACGTTCCGGGCAACCTAGGCTTCACTCTAGGGCGTTGCTCCACCACATCGAATAGCTACGGCCTTAGAAGTCAACGCCAGAATCATAAAATACAATGTAAATACAACAGCTTTTACATCGTATCGAATACATATTTGCAAACAGTGTTAAGATGATGGTGATTTCTACGTTCCGGGCTACCTAGGCTTCACTCTAGGGAGTTGCTCCACCACATCGAATAGCTACGGCCTTAGAAGTCAACGTCAGAAGCATAGAACACAATATGAATACAACAGTTTTTCCATCGTATGTAATGTATATTTGCAAACAGTGTGAAAGTAATCGTCATTTCTACGTTCCGGGCAATCTAGGCTTCACTCTAGTGCGTTGCTCCACCAGATCGAATAGTTAGCGCCTTAGAGGTCAACGCCAGATGCATGAAATACAATATAAATACAACAGCTTTTCCATCGTATAAAACGAATAATTGCAACCAGTGTGAAAGTTATGGACATTTCTACATTCCGAGCAACCTAGGCTTCACTCTAGGGCGTTGCTCCGCCAGATCGAATAGTTAGGGCCTACGAAGTCAACGCCTGAAGCATAAAATACAATATAAATACAACAGCTTTTCCATCGTATCGAATAAATAATTGCAACCAGTGTGAAAGTAATGGTCATTTCTACGTTCCGGGCAGCCTAGGTTTCGCTCTAGGGCGTTGCTCCACCACATCGAATAGTGAGTGCCTTAGAAGTCAACGCAAGAAGCATAAAATACAATATAAATACAACAGGTTTTCCATTGTATAAAACGAAAAATTGCAAACAGTTTGGGAGTACTGGTCATTTCTACGTTCAGGGCAACCTAGTCTTCACACTAGGGCGCTGGTCCACCAGATCCAATAGATAGGGCTTAAGACGTCAGCGCCAGAAGCATAAAATACAAAATAAATACAACAGTTTTCCCATCGTATAAAACGAATAATTGCAACCAGTGTGAAAGTTGTGGGCATTTCTTCGTTCCGGGCAACCTAGGCGTCACCCGAGGGCGTTGCTGCACCACATCTAATAGCTACGGCCTTAGAAGTCGACGCCAGAAGCATAAAATACAATATAAATACAACAGTTTTCCCATCGTATAAAACGAATAATTGCAACCAGTGTGAAAGTGATGGTCATTTCTACGTTCCGGGCAACATAGGCTTCACTCTTGGACGTTGCCCCACCAGACGGAACGGCTAGGACCTTAGAAGTCAAAGCCAGAAGCAGAAAATACAATAAAAATGCAACAGTATTTCTACCGTATAGCATGAACAATTGCAACCACTGTGAAAGTTATGGTCATATCTACGTTCCGGGCAACCTAGGCTTGACTCTAGGGCGTTGCTCCACCACATCTAATAGTTACGACCTTAGAAGTCAACGCCAGAAGCATAAAATACACCATAAATACAACAGTTTTTCCATTGTGTAAAACGAATAATTGCAACCAGTGTGAAAGGTGTGGGCATTTCTTCGTTCCGGGCAACATAGGGTTCACTCTGGACGTTGCCCCACCAGATCGGATAGGTAGGGCCATAGAAGTCAACGCCCGATACAATAATACAATATAAGTACAACAGGTTTTACATCATATAAAATGAACAATTGCATACAGTGTGAAAGTGATGGTCATTTCTACGTTCCGGGCAACGTAGGCTCCGCTCTAGGGCGTTGCTCCACCATGTCGAATAGCTAGGAACTTAGAAGTCAATGCCATAAGCAGGAAATACGATAAAAATACAGCAGCTTTTCCATCGTATAGAATGAATAATTGCAAACAGTGTGAAAGTAATGGTCATTTCTACCATCCGGGCAACCTAGGCTTCACTCTAGGGCGTTGCTACACCAGATCGGATAGGTAGGGCCATAGAAGTCAACGCCCGATACAATAATACAATATAAGTACAACATGTTTTCCATCATATAAAATGAACAATTGCAAACAGTGTGAAAGTGATGGTCATTTCTACGTTCCGGGCAACCTAGGCTCCGCTCTAGGGCGTTGCTCCACCTGGTCGAATAGTTAGGACCTTAGAAGTCAACGCCAGAGGCATAAAATACACCATAAATACAACAGTTTTTCCATTGTGTAAAACGAATAATTGCAACCAGTGTGAAAGTTGTGGTCATTTCTTCGTTCCGGGCAACAGAGGGTTCACACTGGACGTTGCCCTACCAGATTGAGTAGCTAGGACCTTAGAAGTCAATGCCAGAAGCAGAAAATACGATAAAAATACAGCAGCTTTTCCATCGTATAGAATGAATAATTGCAAACAGTGTGAAAGTAATGGTCATTTCTACCTTCCGGGCAACCTAGGCTTCACTCTAGGGCGTTGCTCCACCAGATCGAATAGTTAGGGCCTAAGAAGTCACCCCCAGAAGCTCCAAATGCAAAATGAATACAACAGTTTTTCCTACGTATAAAACGAATAATTGCAACCAGTGTGAAAGTAATTGTCATTTCTACGTTCCCTGCAACCTAGGCGTCACTCTAGGGCATTGCTCCACCACATCTAATATCTACGGCATTAGAAGTCAACGCCAGAAGCATAAAAAACAATAGAAATACAACAGCTTTTCCATCGTATAAAATGAATAATTGCAAACAGTGTGAAAGTGGTGGTAATTTCTAGGTCCCGGGCAACCTAGGCTTCACTCTAGGGCGTTGCTCCACCAGATCGAATAGCTAGGGACTTAGAATTCAATGCAAGAAGCATAAAATGCAATAAAAATACAACAGTTTTTCCATCGTATAACAGGAATAATTGCAACCAGTGTGAAAGTAATGGTCGTTTCTACGTTCCGGGCAACCTAGGCTTCACTCTAGGGCGTTACTCCACCAGATCGAATAGCTAGGGCCTTAGAAGTCATCGCCAGAAGCATAAAATACAAAATCAAACAACATTCTTTCCTTCGTATAAAACGAATAATTGCAACCACTGTGAAAGTTATGGTCATATCTACGTTCCAGGCAACCTAAAGTTGACTCTAGGGCGTTGCTCCAGCAGATCGAATAGCTAGGGTCTTAGAAGTCAACGCCCGAAGCATAAAATACAATAAAGATACAACAGTTTTTCCATCGTTTAGCAGGAATAATTGCAACAAGCGTGAAGGTAATGGTCATTTCTACGTTTCGGGCAACCTAGGCTTTACTCTAGGCCGCTGCTCCACCAGATCGAATAGCTAGGGTCTTAGAAGTCAACGCCTGAAGCAGAAAATACAATGTAAATACAACAGCTTTTCCATCGTATAAAATGAATAATTGCAAACAGTGTGAAAATGATGGTCATTTCTACGTTCCGTGCTACCTAGGCTTCACTCTAGGGCGTTGCTCCACCACATCGAATAGCTACGGCCTTAGAAGTCAACGTCAGAAGCATAGAATACAATATAAATACAACAGTTTTTCGTTCGTATAAAATGAATAATTGCAAACATTGTGAGAGTAACGGTCGTTTGTGCGTTCCCGGCAACCTAGGCTTCACTCTCGGGCGTTGCTCCACCAGATCGAATATTTAGGGCCTAAGAAGTCAACGCCGGAAGCATAAAATACAATAAAAATATAATAGCTTTTCCATCGTGTAATGGGAACTATTGCAGCCAGTGTCAAGGTGATGGTCATTTCTACGTTTCGGGCAACCTAGGCTTCACTCTAGGGCGTTGGTCCACCAAATCGAATAGTTAGAGCCTAAGAAGTCAACGCCAGAAGCAGCAAATACAAAATATATACAACAGTTTTTCCATCGTATAAAACGAATAATTGCAACCAGTGTGAAAGTAATTGTCATTTCTACGTTCCGGGCAACCTAGGCTTCACTATAGGGCGTTGCTCCACCACATCGAATAGCTACGGGCTTAGAAGTCAACGCCCGAAGCATAAAATGCAATAAAAATGCAGCAGTTTTTCCATCGTATAACAGGAATAATTGCAACCAGAGTGAAGATGATGGTCATTTCTACGTTCCGTGCAACCTAGGCGTCACTCTAGGGCGTTGCTCCACCACATCTAATAGCTACGGCCTTAGAAGTCAACGCCAGAAGCATAAAATACAATATAAATACAACAGCTTTACCATCGTATAATAGGAATAATTGCAACCAGTGTGAAGGTAATGGTCATTTCTACGTTCCGGGCAACCTAGGCTTCACTCTAGGGAGATGCTCCACCAGACCGAATAGTTAGGGCCTCAGAAGTCAACGCCAGAAGCATAAAATAGAATAAAAATTTAACAGTTTTTCCATCGCATAACGGGAATAATTGCAGCCCGTTTGAAGGTGATGGTCATTTCTACGTTCCGGGCAACCTAGGCTTCAGTCTAGGGTGTTGGTCCAACAAATCCAATAGTTAGGGCCTAAGAAGTAAACGCCAGTAGCACCAAATACAAAATAAATACAACAGTTTTTCCATCGCATAAAACGAATAATTGCAACCAGTGTGAAGATAATGGTCATTTCTACGTTCCGGGCAACCTAGGCTTCACTCTAGGGCGTTGCTCCACCACATCGAATAGCTACGGCCTTAGAAGTCAACGCCAGAAGCAGAAAATACAATATAAATAAACAGCATTTCCATCGTATAAAACGAATAATTGCAAACCGTTTCGAGGTAATGGTAATTTCTACGTTCCGGGCAACCTGAGCTTCACTCTAGGGCGTTGCTCCACCACATCGAATAGCTACGGCCTAGAAGTCAACGTCAGAAGCATAAAATACAATATAAATACAACAGCATTTCCATCGTATAAAACGAATAATTGCAAACGGTGTGAAAGTAATGGTCGTTTCTACGTTCCGGGCCACCTAGGCTTCACTCTAGGGCGTTGCTCCACCACATCGAATAGCTACGGCCTTAGAAGTCAACGCCAGAAGCAGAAAATACAATGTAAATACAACAGCTTTTCCATCGTATAAAATGAATAATTGCAAACAGTGTGAAAATGATGGTCATTTCTACGTTCCGGGCTACCTAGGCTTCACTCTAGGGCGTTGCTCCACCACATCGAATAGCTACGGCCTTAGAAGTCAACGTCAGAAGCATAGAATACAATATAAATACAACAGTTTTTCGTTCGTATAAAATGAATAATTGCAAACATTGTGAGAGTAACGGTCGTTTGTGCGTTCCCGGCAACCTAGGCTTCACTCTCGGGCGTTGCTCCACCAGATCGAATATTTAGGGCCTAAGAAGTCAACGCCGGAAGCATAAAATACAATAAAAATATAATAGCTTTTCCATCGTGTAATGGGAACTATTGCAGCCAGTGTCAAGGTGATGGTCATTTCTACGTTTCGGGCAACCTAGGCTTCACTCTAGGGCGTTGGTCCACCAAATCGAATAGTTAGAGCCTAAGAAGTCAACGCCAGAAGCAGCAAATACAAAATATATACAACAGTTTTTCCATCGTATAAAACGAATAATTGCAACCAGTGTGAAAGTAATTGTCATTTCTACGTTCCGGGCAACCTAGGCTTCACTATAGGGCGTTGCTCCACCACATCGAATAGCTACGGGCTTAGAAGTCAACGCCCGAAGCATAAAATGCAATAAAAATGCAGCAGTTTTTCCATCGTATAACAGGAATAATTGCAACCAGAGTGAAGATGATGGTCATTTCTACGTTCCGTGCAACCTAGGCGTCACTCTAGGGCGTTGCTCCACCACATCTAATAGCTACGGCCTTAGAAGTCAACGCCAGAAGCATAAAATACAATATAAATTCAACAGCTTTTCCATCGTATAAAATGAATAATTGCAAACAGTGTGAAAGTAATGGTCATCTCTACGTTCCGGGCAACCCAGGCTTCACTCTAGGGCGTTGCTCCACCACATCGAATAGCTACGGCCTAGAAGTCAACGTCAGAAGCATAAAATACAATATAAATACAACAGCATTTCCATCGTATAAAACGAATAATTGCAAACGGTGTGAAAGTAATGGTCGTTTCTACGTTCCGGGCCACCTAGGCTTCACTCTAGGGCGTTGCTCCACCACATCGAATAGCTACGGCCTTAGAAGTCAACGCCAGAAGCAGAAAATACAATGTAAATACAACAGCTTTTCCATCGTATAAAATGAATAATTGCAAACAGTGTGAAAATGATGGTCATTTCTACGTTCCGGGCTACCTAGGCTTCACTCTAGGGCGTTGCTCCACCACATCGAATAGCTACGGCCTTAGAAGTCAACGTCAGAAGCATAGAATACAATATAAATACAACAGTTTTTCGTTCGTATAAAATGAATAATTGCAAACATTGTGAGAGTAACGGTCGTTTGTGCGTTCCCGGCAACCTAGGCTTCACTCTCGGGCGTTGCTCCACCAGATCGAATATTTAGGGCCTAAGAAGTCAACGCCGGAAGCATAAAATACAATAAAAATATAATAGCTTTTCCATCGTGTAATGGGAACTATTGCAGCCAGTGTCAAGGTGATGGTCATTTCTACGTTTCGGGCAACCTAGGCTTCACTCTAGGGCGTTGGTCCACCAAATCGAATAGTTAGAGCCTAAGAAGTCAACGCCAGAAGCAGCAAATACAAAATATATACAACAGTTTTTCCATCGTATAAAACGAATAATTGCAACCAGTGTGAAAGTAATTGTCATTTCTACGTTCCGGGCAACCTAGGCTTCACTATAGGGCGTTGCTCCACCACATCGAATAGCTACGGGCTTAGAAGTCAACGCCCGAAGCATAAAATGCAATAAAAATGCAGCAGTTTTTCCATCGTATAACAGGAATAATTGCAACCAGAGTGAAGATGATGGTCATTTCTACGTTCCGTGCAACCTAGGCGTCACTCTAGGGCGTTGCTCCACCACATCTAATAGCTACGGCCTTAGAAGTCAACGCCAGAAGCATAAAATACAATATAAATACAACAGCTTTACCATCGTATAATAGGAATAATTGCAACCAGTGTGAAGGTAATGGTCATTTCTACGTTCCGGGCAACCTAGGCTTCACTCTAGGGAGATGCTCCACCAGACCGAATAGTTAGGGCCTCAGAAGTCAACGCCAGAAGCATAAAATAGAATAAAAATTTAACAGCTTTTCCATCGCATAACGGGAATAATTGCAGCCCGTTTGAAGGTGATGGTCATTTCTACGTTCCGGGCAACCTAGGCTTCACTCTAGGGTGTTGGTCCAACAAATCCAATAGTTAGGGCCTAAGAAGTAAACGCCAGTAGCACCAAATACAAAATAAATACAACAGTTTTTCCATCGCATAAAACGAATAATTGCAACCAGTGTGAAGATAATGGTCATTTCTACGTTCCGGGCAACCTAGGCTTCACTCTAGGGCGTTGCTCCACCACATCGAATAGCTACGGCCTTAGAAGTCAACGCCAGAATCATAAAATACAATGTAAATACAACAGCTTTTACATCGTATCGAATACATATTTGCAAACAGTGTTAAGATGATGGTGATTTCTACGTTCCGGGCAACCTGAGCTTCACTCTAGGGCGTTGCTCCACCACATCGAATAGCTACGGCCTAGAAGTCAACGTCAGAAGCATAAAATACAATATAAATACAACAGCATTTCCATCGTATAAAACGAATAATTGCAAACGGTGTGAAAGTAATGGTCGTTTCTACGTTCCGGGCCACCTAGGCTTCACTCTAGGGCGTTGCTCCACCACATCGAATAGCTACGGCCTTAGAAGTCAACGCCAGAAGCAGAAAATACAATGTAAATACAACAGCTTTTCCATCGTATAAAATGAATAATTGCAAACAGTGTGAAAATGATGGTCATTTCTACGTTCCGGGCTACCTAGGCTTCACTCTAGGGCGTTGCTCCACCACATCGAATAGCTACGGCCTTAGAAGTCAACGTCAGAAGCATAGAATACAATATAAATACAACAGTTTTTCGTTCGTATAAAATGAATAATTGCAAACATTGTGAGAGTAACGGTCGTTTGTGCGTTCCCGGCAACCTAGGCTTCACTCTCGGGCGTTGCTCCACCAGATCGAATATTTAGGGCCTAAGAAGTCAACGCCGGAAGCATAAAATACAATAAAAATATAATAGCTTTTCCATCGTGTAATGGGAACTATTGCAGCCAGTGTCAAGGTGATGGTCATTTCTACGTTTCGGGCAACCTAGGCTTCACTCTAGGGCGTTGGTCCACCAAATCGAATAGTTAGAGCCTAAGAAGTCAACGCCAGAAGCAGCAAATACAAAATATATACAACAGTTTTTCCATCGTATAAAACGAATAATTGCAACCAGTGTGAAAGTAATTGTCATTTCTACGTTCCGGGCAACCTAGGCTTCACTATAGGGCGTTGCTCCACCACATCGAATAGCTACGGGCTTAGAAGTCAACGCCCGAAGCATAAAATGCAATAAAAATGCAGCAGTTTTTCCATCGTATAACAGGAATAATTGCAACCAGAGTGAAGATGATGGTCATTTCTACGTTCCGTGCAACCTAGGCGTCACTCTAGGGCGTTGCTCCACCACATCTAATAGCTACGGCCTTAGAAGTCAACGCCAGAAGCATAAAATACAATATAAATACAACAGCTTTACCATCGTATAATAGGAATAATTGCAACCAGTGTGAAGGTAATGGTCATTTCTACGTTCCGGGCAACCTAGGCTTCACTCTAGGGAGATGCTCCACCAGACCGAATAGTTAGGGCCTCAGAAGTCAACGCCAGAAGCATAAAATAGAATAAAAATTTAACAGCTTTTCCATCGCATAACGGGAATAATTGCAGCCCGTTTGAAGGTGATGGTCATTTCTACGTTCCGGGCAACCTAGGCTTCACTCTAGGGTGTTGGTCCAACAAATCCAATAGTTAGGGCCTAAGAAGTAAACGCCAGTAGCACCAAATACAAAATAAATACAACAGTTTTTCCATCGCATAAAACGAATAATTGCAACCAGTGTGAAGATAATGGTCATTTCTACGTTCCGGGCAACCTAGGCTTCACTCTAGGGCGTTGCTCCACCACATCGAATAGCTACGGCCTTAGAAGTCAACGCCAGAATCATAAAATACAATGTAAATACAACAGCTTTTACATCGTATCGAATACATATTTGCAAACAGTGTTAAGATGATGGTGATTTCTACGTTCCGGGCTACCTAGGCTTCACTCTAGGGAGTTGCTCCACCACATCGAATAGCTACGGCCTTAGAAGTCAACGTCAGAAGCATAGAACACAATATGAATACAACAGTTTTTCCATCGTATGTAATGCATATTTGCAAACAGTGTGAAAGTAATCGTCATTTCTACGTTCCGGGCAATCTAGGCTTCACCATAGGGCGTTGCTCCACCAGATCGAATAGTTAGTGCCTAAGACGTCAACGGCAGAAGCATAAAATACAATATAAATACAACAGCTTTTCCTTCGCATAAAACGATTAATTGCTACCAGTGTGAAAGTTATGGTTATTTCTACGTTCCGGGCAACCTAGGCTTCACTGCAGGGCGTTGCTCCACCAGATCAAATAGTTAAGGCCTTAGAAGTCATCGCCAGAAGCAGAAATACAATATAAATACAACAGTTTTTCCAACATATAACAGGAATAATTGCAACAAGTCTGAAAGATATGGTCAGTTCTACGTTCCGGGCCACCTAGGCTTCACTCTAGGGCGTTCGTCCGCCAGATCCAATAGCTAGGGCCTAACAAGTCAACGCCAGAAGCACCAAATAGAGAACAAGTACAACAGTTTTTCCATCGTATAAAACGAATAATTGTAACCAGTGTGAAAGTAATGGTCATTTCTACGTTCCGGGCAGCCTAGGTTTCGCTTTTCGGGCGTTGCTCCACCACATCGAATAGTGAGTGCCTTAGAAGTCAACGCAAGAAGCATAAAATACAATATAAATACAACAGGTTTTCCATTGTATAAAATGAAAAATTGCAAACAGTTTGGGAGTTCTGGTCATTTCTACGTTCCGGGCAACCTAGTCTTCACTCTAGGGCGCTGGTCCACCAGATCCAATAGATAGGGCTTAAGAAGTACGCGCCAGAAGCATAAAATACAAAATAAATACAACAGTTTTCCCATCGTATAAAACGAATAGTTGCAGCCAGTGTGAAAGTTATGGACATTTCTACATTTTGAGCAACCTAGGCTTCACTCTAGGGCGTTGCTCCACCAGATCGAATAATTAGGGCCTTAGAAGTCGCCGCCAGAAGCATAAAATACAGTAAAGATGCAACAGTTTTTCCATCATATAGCAGGAATAACTGCAACCAGTGAGAAAGTACTGGTCATTTCCACGTTCCGGGTAACCTAGGTTTCACTCTTTGGCGTTGCTCCACCAGATCGAATAGTTAGGCCCTAAGAAGTCAACGCCAGAAGCATTAAATACAATATAAATACAACAGCTTTTCCATCGTATAAAACGAATAATTGCGACCAGTGTGAAAGTTATGGACATTTCTGCATTCCGAGCAAGCTAGGCTTCACTCTAGTGCGTTGCACCACCAGATCGAATAGTTAGCGCCTTAGAAGTCAACGCCAGAAGCATAAAATACAATATAAATACAACAACTTTTCCTTCGCATAAAACGACTAACTGCTACCAATGTGAAAGTTATGGTTATTTCTACGTTCCGGGCAACCTAGGCTTCACTCTAGGGCGTTGCTCCACCAGATCAAATAGTTAAGGCCTTAGAAGTCAACGCCAGAAGCAGAAATACAATATAAATACAACAGTTTTTCCATCACATAACAGGAATAATTGCAACAAGTCTGAAAGATATGGTCAGTTATACGTTCCGCGCCACCTAGGCTTCACTCTAGGGCGTTCGTCCGCCAGATCCAATAGATAGGGCCTAAGAAGTCAACGCCAGAAGCACCAAATAGAAAACAAGTACAACAGTTTTTCCATCGTATAAAACGAATAATTGTAACTAGTGTGAAAGTAATGGTCATTTCTACGTTCCGGGCAGCCTAGGTTTCGCTCTAGACCGTTGCTCCACCACATCAAATAGTTAAGGCCTTAGAAGTCAACGCCAGAAGCAGAAAATACAATATAAATAAACAGCATTTCCATCGTATAAAACGAATAATTGCAAACCGTTTCGAGGTAATGGTAATTTCTACGTTCCGGGCAACCTGAGCTTCACTCTAGGGCGTTGCTCCACCACATCTAATAGCTACGGCCTTAGAAGTCAACGCCAGAAGCATAAAATACAATATAAATTCAACAGCTTTTCCATCGTATAAAATGAATAATTGCAAACAGTGTGAAAGTAATGGTCATCTCTACGTTCCGGGCAACCCAGGCTTCACTCTAGGGCGTTGCTCCACCAGATCGAATAGCTAGGGCCTTAGAAGTCAACGCCAGAAGCATAAAATACAATAGAAATACAACAGCTTTACCATCGTATAATAGGAATAATTGCAACCAGTGTGAAGGTAATGGTCATTTCTACGTTCCGGGCAACCTAGGCTTCACTCTAGGGAGATGCTCCACCAGACCGAATAGTTAGGGCCTCAGAAGTCAACGCCAGAAGCATAAAATAGAATAAAAATTTAACAGTTTTTCCATCGCATAACGGGAATAATTGCAGCCCGTTTGAAGGTGATGGTCATTTCTACGTTCCGGGCAACCTAGGCTTCACTCTAGGGTGTTGGTCCAACAAATCCAATAGTTAGGGCCTAAGAAGTAAACGCCAGTAGCACCAAATACAAAATAAATACAACAGTTTTTCCATCGCATAAAACGAATAATTGCAACCAGTGTGAAGATAATGGTCATTTCTACGTTCCGGGCAACCTAGGCTTCACTCTAGGGCGTTGCTTCACCACATCGAATAGCTACGGCCTTAGAAGTCAGCGCCAGAATCATAAAATACAATGTAAATACAACAGCTTTTACATCGTATCGAATACATATTTGCAAACAGTGTTAAGATGATGGTGATTTCTACGTTCCGGGCTACCTAGGCTTCACTCTAGGGAGTTGCTCCACCACATCGAATAGCTACGGCCTTAGAAGTCAACGTCAGAAGCATAGAACACAATATGAATACAACAGTTTTTCCATCGTATGTAATGTATATTTGCAAACAGTGTGAAAGTAATCGTCATTTCTACGTTCCGGGCAATCTAGGCTTCACCCTAGGGCGTCGCTCCACCAGATCGAATAGTTAGTGCCTAAGACGTCAACGCAGAAGCATAAAATACAATATAAATACAACAGCTTTTCCTTCGCATAAAACGATTAATTGCTACCAGTGTGAAAGTTATGGTGATTTCTACGTTCCGGGCAACCTAGGCTTCACTGCAGGGCGTTGCTCCACCAGATCAAATAGTTAAGGCCTTAGAAGTCAACGCCAGAAGCAGAAATACAATATAAATACAACAGTTTTTCCAAAATATAACAGGAATAATTGCAACAAGTCTGAAAGATATGGTCAGTTCTACGTTCCGGGCCACGTAGGCTTCACTCTAGGGCGTTCGTCCGCCAGATCCAATAGCTAGGGCCTAACAAGTCAACACCAGAAGCACCAAATAGAAAACAAATACAACAGTTTTTCCATCGTTTAAAACGAATAATTGTAACCAGTGTGAAAGTAATGGTCATTTCTACGTTCCGGGCAGCCTAGGTTTCTCTCTAGGGCGTTGCTCCACCACATCGAATAGTGAGTGCCCTAGAAGTCAACGCAAGAAGCATAAAATACAAGTAAATACAACAGGTTTTCCATTGTATAAAATGAAAAATTGCAAACAGTTTGGGAGTACTGCTCATTTCTACGTTCCGGACAACCTAGTCTTCACTCTAGGGCGCTGGTCCACCAGATCCAATAGATAGGGCTTAAGAAGTCAGCGCCAGAAGCATAAAATACAAAATAAATACAACAGTTTTCCCATCGTATAAAACGAATAATTGCAACCAGTGTGAAAGTTATGGACATTTCTACATTTTGAGCAACCTAGGCTTCACTCTAGGGCGTTGCTCCACCAGATCGAATAATTAGGGCCTTAGAAGTCGACGCCAGAAGCATAAAATACAGTAAAGATGCAACAGTTTTTCCATCGTATAGCAGGAATGACTGCAACCAGTGAGAAGGTACTGGTCATTTCCACGTTCCGGGTAACCTAGGTTTCACTCTTTGGCGTTGCTCCACCACATCGAATAGTGAGTGCCTTAGAAGTCAACGCAAGAAGCATAAAATACAATATAAATACAACAGGTTTTCCATTGTATAAAATGAAAAATTGCAAACAGTTTGGGAGTACTGGTCATTTCTACGTTCCGGGCAACCTAGTCTTCACTCTAGGGCGTTGCTCCACCAGATCGAATAGTTAGGCCCTAAGAAGTCAACGCCAGAAGCATTAAATACAATATAAATACAACAGCTTTTCCATCGTATAAAATGAATAATTGCAAACAGTGTGAAAGTGGTGGTAATTTCTAGGTCCCGGGCAACCTAGGCTTCACTCTAGGGCGTTGCTCCACCAGATCGAATAGCTAGGGACTTAGAATTCAATGCAAGAAGCATAAAATGCAATAAAAATACAACAGCTTTTCCATCGTATAACAGGAATAATTGCAACCAGTGTGAAAGTAATGGTCGTTTCTACGTTCCGGGCAACCTAGGCTTCACTCTAGGGCGTTACTCCACCAGATCGAATAGCTAGGGCCTTAGAAGTCATCGCCAGAAGCATAAAATACAAAATAAAACAACATTCTTTCCTTCGTATAAAACGAATAATTGCAACCACTGTGAAAGTTATGGTCATATCTACGTTCCAGGCAACCTAAAGTTGACTCTAGGGCGTTGCTCCAGCAGATCGAATAGCTAGGGTCTTAGAAGTCAACGCCCGAAGCATAAAATACAATAAAGATACAACAGTTTTTCCATCGTTTAGCAGGAATAATTGCAACAAGCGTGAAGGTAATGGTCATTTCTACGTTTCGGGCAACCTAGGCTTTACTCTAGGCCGCTGCTCCACCAGATCGAATAGCTAGGGTCTTAGAAGTCAACGCCTGAAGCAGAAAATACAATGTAAATACAACAGCTTTTCCATCGTATAAAATGAATAATTGCAAACAGTGTGAAAATGATGGTCATTTCTACGTTCCGGGCTACCTAGGCTTCACTCTAGGGCGTTGCTCCACCACATCGAATAGCTACGGCCTTAGAAGTCAACGTCAGAAGCATAGAATACAATATAAATACAACAGTTTTTCGTTCGTATAAAATGAATAATTGCAAACATTGTGAGAGTAACGGTCGTTTGTGCGTTCCCAGCAACCTAGGCTTCACTCTCGGGCGTTGCTCCACCAGATCGAATATTTAGGGCCTAAGAAGTCAACGCCGGAAGCATAAAATACAATAAAAATATAATAGCTTTTCCATCGTGTAATGGGAACTATTGCAGCCAGTGTCAAGGTGATGGTCATTTCTACGTTTCGGGCAACCTAGGCTTCACTCTAGGGCGTTGGTCCACCAAATCGAATAGTTAGAGCCTAAGAAGTCAACGCCAGAAGCAGCAAATACAAAATATATACAACAGTTTTTCCATCGTATAAAACGAATAATTGCAACCAGTGTGAAAGTAATTGTCATTTCTACGTTCCGGGCAACCTAGGCTTCACTATAGGGCGTTGCTCCACCACATCGAATAGCTACGGGCTTAGAAGTCAACGCCCGAAGCATAAAATGCAATAAAAATGCAGCAGTTTTTCCATCGTATAACAGGAATAATTGCAACCAGAGTGAAGATGATGGTCATTTCTACGTTCCGTGCAACCTAGGCGTCACTCTAGGGCGTTGCTCCACCACATCTAATAGCTACGGCCTTAGAAGTCAACGCCAGAAGCATAAAATACAATATAAATTCAACAGCTTTTCCATCGTATAAAATGAATAATTGCAAACAGTGTGAAAGTAATGGTCATCTCTACGTTCCGGGCAACCCAGGCTTCACTCTAGGGCGTTGCTCCACCAGATCGAATAGCTAGGGCCTTAGAAGTCAACGCCAGAAGCATAAAATACAATATAAATACAACAGCTTTACCATCGTATAATAGGAATAATTGCAACCAGTGTGAAGGTAATGGTCATTTCTACGTTCCGGGCAACCTAGGCTTCACTCTAGGGAGATGCTCCACCAGACCGAATAGTTAGGGCCTCAGAAGTCAACGCCAGAAGCATAAAATAGAATAAAAATTTAACAGTTTTTCCATCGCATAACGGGAATAATTGCAGCCCGTTTGAAGGTGGTGGTCATTTCTACGTTCCGGGCAACCTAGGCTTCACTCTAGGGTGTTGGTCCAACAAATCCAATAGTTAGGGCCTAAGAAGTAAACGCCAGTAGCACCAAATACAAAATAAATACAACAGTTTTTCCATCGCATAAAACGAATAATTGCAACCAGTGTGAAGATAATGGTCATTTCTACGTTCCGGGCAACCTAGGCTTCACTCTAGGGCGTTGCTCCACCACATCGAATAGCTACGGCCTTAGAAGTCAACGCCAGAATCATAAAATACAATGTAAATACAACAGCTTTTACATCGTATCGAATACATATTTGCAAACAGTGTTAAGATGATGGTGATTTCTACGTTCCGGGCTACCTAGGCTTCACTCTAGGGAGTTGCTCCACCACATCGAATAGCTACGGCCTTAGAAGTCAACGTCAGAAGCATAGAACACAATATGAATACAACAGTTTTTCCATCGTATGTAATGTATATTTGCAAACAGTGTGAAAGTAATCGTCATTTCTACGTTCCGGGCAATCTAGGCTTCACCCTAGGGCGTCGCTCCACCAGATCGAATAGTTAGTGCCTAAGACGTCAACGGCAGAAGCATAAAATACAATATAAATACAACAGCTTTTCCTTCGCATAAAACGATTAATTGCTACCAGTGTGAAAGTTATGGTGATTTCTACGTTCCGGGCAACCTAGGCTTCACTGCAGGGCGTTGCTCCACCAGATCAAATAGTTAAGGCCTTAGAAGTCAACGCCAGAAGCATAAAATACAAAATAAAACAACATTCTTTCCTTCGTATAAAACGAATAATTGCAACCACTGTGAAAGTTATGGTCATATCTACGTTCCAGGCAACCTAAAGTTGACTCTAGGGCGTTGCTCCAGCAGATCGAATAGCTAGGGTCTTAGAAGTCAACGCCCGAAGCATAAAATACAATAAAGATACAACAGTTTTTCCATCGTTTAGCAGGAATAATTGCAACAAGCGTGAAGGTAATGGTCATTTCTACGTTTCGGGCAACCTAGGCTTTACTCTAGGCCGCTGCTCCACCAGATCGAATAGCTAGGGTCTTAGAAGTCAACGCCTGAAGCATAAAATACAATAAAGATACAACAGTTTTTCCATCGAATAACAGGAATATTTGCAAGCAGAGTGATGGTGGTGGTCATTTCCACGTTCCGGGCAACCTAGGCTTCACTCTAGGGCGTTGGTCAACCAGAGCGAATAGTTAGGTCCTAAGAAGTCAACGTCAGAATCATAAAATACAAAATAAATACAACAGTTTTTCCATTGTATAAAAAGGATAATTGCAGCCAGTGTTAAAGTTATGGTCACTTCTACGTTCCGGGCAACCTAGGCTTGACACTAGGGCGTTGCTCCTCCAGATGGAATAGGTATGGCTATAGAAGTCAATGCCTGAAGCATAAAATACAATAAAGGTACATGCGTTTCTCCATCGTATAAAATGAATAATTGCAACCAGTGTGAAAGCTATGGACATTTCTGCATTCCGAGCAAGCTAGGCTTCACTCTAGTGCGTTGCTCCACCAGATCGAATAGTTAGCGCCTTAGAGGTCAACGCCAGATGCATGAAATACAATATAAATACAACAGCTTTTCCATCGTATAAAACGAATAATTGCAACCAGTGTGAAAGTTATGGACATTTCTACATTCCGAGCAACCTAGGCTTCACTCTAGGGCGTTGCTCCGCCAGATCGAATAGTTAGGGCCTACGAAGTCAACGCCTGAAGCATAAAATACAATATAAATACAACAGCTTTTCCATCGTATCGAATAAATAATTGCAACCAGTGTGAAAGTAATGGTCATTTCTACGTTCCGGGCAGCCTAGGTTTCGCTCTAGGGCGTTGCTCCACCACATCGAATAGTGAGTGCCTTAGAAGTCAACGCAAGAAGCATAAAATACAATATAAATACAACAGGTTTTCCATTGTATAAAACGAAAAATTGCAAACAGTTTGGGAGTACTGGTCATTTCTACGTTCAGGGCAACCTAGTCTTCACACTAGGGCGCTGGTCCACCAGATCCAATAGATAGGGCTTAAGACGTCAGCGCCAGAAGCATAAAATACAAAATAAATACAACAGTTTTCCCATCGTATAAAACGAATAATTGCAACCAGTGTGAAAGTTGTGGGCATTTCTTCGTTCCGGGCAACCTAGGCGTCACCCGAGGGCGTTGCTGCACCACATCTAATAGCTACGGCCTTAGAAGTCGACGCCAGAAGCATAAAATACAATATAAATACAACAGTTTTCCCATCGTATAAAACGAATAATTGCAACCAGTGTGAAAGTGATGGTCATTTCTACGTTCCGGGCAACATAGGCTTCACTCTTGGACGTTGCCCCACCAGACGGAACGGCTAGGACCTTAGAAGTCAAAGCCAGAAGCAGAAAATACAATAAAAATGCAACAGTATTTCTACCGTATAGCATGAACAATTGCAACCACTGTGAAAGTTATGGTCATATCTACGTTCCGGGCAACCTAGGCTTGACTCTAGGGCGTTGCTCCACCACATCTAATAGTTACGACCTTAGAAGTCAACGCCAGAAGCATAAAATACACCATAAATACAACAGTTTTTCCATTGTGTAAAACGAATAATTGCAACCAGTGTGAAAGGTGTGGGCATTTCTTCGTTCCGGGCAACATAGGGTTCACTCTGGACGTTGCCTCACCAGATCGGATAGGTAGGGCCATAGAAGTCAACGCCCGATACAATAATACAATATAAGTACAACAGGTTTTACATCATATAAAATGAACAATTGCAAACAGTGTGAAAGTGATGGTCATTTCTACGTTCCGGGCAACGTAGGCTCCGCTCTAGGGCGTTGCTCCACCATGTCGAATAGCTAGGAACTCAGAAGTCAATGCCATAAGCAGGAAATACGATAAAAATACAGCAGCTTTTCCATCGTATAGAATGAATAATTGCAAACAGTGTGAAAGTAATGGTCATTTCTACCATTCGGGCAACCTAGGCTTCACTCTAGGGCGTTGCTACACCAGATCGGATAGGTAGGGCCATAGAAGTCAACGCCCGATACAATAATACAATATAAGTACAACATGTTTTCCATCATATAAAATGAACAATTGCAAACAGTGTGAAAGTGATGGTCATTTCTACGTTCCGGGCAACCTAGGCTCCGCTCTAGGGCGTTGCTCCACCTGGTCGAATAGTTAGGACCTTAGAAGTCAACGCCAGAGGCATAAAATACACCATAAATACAACAGTTTTTCCATTGTGTAAAACGAATAATTGCAACCAGTGTGAAAGTTGTGGTCATTTCTTCGTTCCGGGCAACATAGTGTTCGCTCTGGACGTTGCCCTACCGGATTGAGTAGCTAGGACCTTAGAAGTCAATGCCAGAAGCAGAAAATACGATAAAAATACAGCAGCTTTTCCATCGTATAGAATGAATAATTGCAAACAGTGTGAAAGTAATGGTCATTTCTACCTTCCGGATAACCTAGGCTCCGCTCTAGGGCGTTGCTACACCAGGTCGAATAGCTAGGACCTTAGAAGTCAACGCCAGAGGCATAAAATACACCATAAGTACAACAGTTTTTCCATTGTGTAAAACGAATAATTGCAACCAGTGTGAAAGTTGTGGTCATTTCTTCGTTCCGGGCAACAGAGGGTTCACACTGGACGTTGCCCTACCAGATTGAGTAGCTAGGACCTTAGAAGTCAATGCCAGAAGCAGAAAATACGATAAAAATACAGCAGCTTTTCCATCGTATAGAATGAATAATTGCAAACAGTGTGAAAGTAATGGTCATTTCTACCTTCCGGGCAACCTAGGCTTCACTCTAGGGCGTTGCTCCACCAGATCGAATAGTTAGGGCCTAAGAAGTCACCCCCAGAAGCTCCAAATGCAAAATGAATACAACAGTTTTTCCAACGTATAAAACGAATAATTGCAACCAGTGTGAAAGTAATTGTCATTTCTACGTTTCCTGCAACCTAGGCGTCACTCTAGGGCATTGCTCCACCACATCTAATATCTACGGCATTAGAAGTCAACGCCAGAAGCATAAAAAACAATAGAAATACAACAGCTTTTCCATCGTATAAAATGAATAATTGCAAACAGTGTGAAAGTGGTGGTAATTTCTAGGTCCCGGGCAACCTAGGCTTCACTCTAGGGCGTTGCTCCACCAGATCGAATAGCTAGGGACTTAGAATTCAATGCAAGAAGCATAAAATGCAATAAAAATACAACAGTTTTTCCATCGTATAACAGGAATAATTGCAACCAGTGTGAAAGTAATGGTCGTTTCTACGTTCCGGGCAACCTAGGCTTCACTCTAGGGCGTTACTCCACCAGATCGAATAGCTAGGGCCTTAGAAGTCATCGCCAGAAGCATAAAATACAAAATAAAACAACATTCTTTCCTTCGTATAAAACGAATAATTGCAACCACTGTGAAAGTTATGGTCATATCTACGTTCCAGGCAACCTAAAGTTGACTCTAGGGCGTTGCTCCAGCAGATCGAATAGCTAGGGTCTTAGAAGTCAACGCCCGAAGCATAAAATACAATAAAGATACAACAGTTTTTCCATCGTTTAGCAGGAATAATTGCAACAAGCGTGAAGGTAATGGTCATTTCTACGTTTCGGGCAACCTAGGCTTTACTCTAGGCCGCTGCTCCACCAGATCGAATAGCTAGGGTCTTAGAAGTCAACGCCTGAAGCAGAAAATACAATGTAAATACAACAGCTTTTCCATCGTATAAAATGAATAATTGCAAACAGTGTGAAAATGATGGTCATTTCTACGTTCCGTGCTACCTAGGCTTCACTCTAGGGCGTTGCTCCACCACATCGAATAGCTACGGCCTTAGAAGTCAACGTCAGAAGCATAGAATACAATATAAATACAACAGTTTTTCGTTCGTATAAAATGAATAATTGCAAACATTGTGAGAGTAACGGTCGTTTGTGCGTTCCCGGCAACCTAGGCTTCACTCTCGGGCGTTGCTCCACCAGATCGAATATTTAGGGCCTAAGAAGTCAACGCCGGAAGCATAAAATACAATAAAAATATAATAGCTTTTCCATCGTGTAATGGGAACTATTGCAGCCAGTGTCAAGGTGATGGTCATTTCTACGTTTCGGGCAACCTAGGCTTCACTCTAGGGCGTTGGTCCACCAAATCGAATAGTTAGAGCCTAAGAAGTCAACGCCAGAAGCAGCAAATACAAAATATATACAACAGTTTTTCCATCGTATAAAACGAATAATTGCAACCAGTGTGAAAGTAATTGTCATTTCTACGTTCCGGGCAACCTAGGCTTCACTATAGGGCGTTGCTCCACCACATCGAATAGCTACGGGCTTAGAAGTCAACGCCCGAAGCATAAAATGCAATAAAAATGCAGCAGTTTTTCCATCGTATAACAGGAATAATTGCAACCAGAGTGAAGATGATGGTCATTTCTACGTTCCGTGCAACCTAGGCGTCACTCTAGGGCGTTGCTCCACCACATCTAATAGCTACGGCCTTAGAAGTCAACGCCAGAAGCATAAAATACAATATAAATACAACAGCTTTACCATCGTATAATAGGAATAATTGCAACCAGTGTGAAGGTAATGGTCATTTCTACGTTCCGGGCAACCTAGGCTTCACTCTAGGGAGATGCTCCACCAGACCGAATAGTTAGGGCCTCAGAAGTCAACGCCAGAAGCATAAAATAGAATAAAAATTTAACAGTTTTTCCATCGCATAACGGGAATAATTGCAGCCCGTTTGAAGGTGATGGTCATTTCTACGTTCCGGGCAACCTAGGCTTCACTCTAGGGTGTTGGTCCAACAAATCCAATAGTTAGGGCCTAAGAAGTAAACGCCAGTAGCACCAAATACAAAATAAATACAACAGTTTTTCCATCGCATAAAACGAATAATTGCAACCAGTGTGAAGATAATGGTCATTTCTACGTTCCGGGCAACCTAGGCTTCACTCTAGGGCGTTGCTCCACCACATCGAATAGCTACGGCCTTAGAAGTCAACGCCAGAAGCAGAAAATACAATATAAATAAACAGCATTTCCATCGTATAAAACGAATAATTGCAAACCGTTTCGAGGTAATGGTAATTTCTACGTTCCGGGCAACCTGAGCTTCACTCTAGGGCGTTGCTCCACCACATCGAATAGCTACGGCCTAGAAGTCAACGTCAGAAGCATAAAATACAATATAAATACAACAGCATTTCCATCGTATAAAACGAATAATTGCAAACGGTGTGAAAGTAATGGTCGTTTCTACGTTCCGGGCCACCTAGGCTTCACTCTAGGGCGTTGCTCCACCACATCGAATAGCTACGGCCTTAGAAGTCAACGCCAGAAGCAGAAAATACAATGTAAATACAACAGCTTTTCCATCGTATAAAATGAATAATTGCAAACAGTGTGAAAATGATGGTCATTTCTACGTTCCGGGCTACCTAGGCTTCACTCTAGGGCGTTGCTCCACCACATCGAATAGCTACGGCCTTAGAAGTCAACGTCAGAAGCATAGAATACAATATAAATACAACAGTTTTTCGTTCGTATAAAATGAATAATTGCAAACATTGTGAGAGTAACGGTCGTTTGTGCGTTCCCGGCAACCTAGGCTTCACTCTCGGGCGTTGCTCCACCAGATCGAATATTTAGGGCCTAAGAAGTCAACGCCGGAAGCATAAAATACAATAAAAATATAATAGCTTTTCCATCGTGTAATGGGAACTATTGCAGCCAGTGTCAAGGTGATGGTCATTTCTACGTTTCGGGCAACCTAGGCTTCACTCTAGGGCGTTGGTCCACCAAATCGAATAGTTAGAGCCTAAGAAGTCAACGCCAGAAGCAGCAAATACAAAATATATACAACAGTTTTTCCATCGTATAAAACGAATAATTGCAACCAGTGTGAAAGTAATTGTCATTTCTACGTTCCGGGCAACCTAGGCTTCACTATAGGGCGTTGCTCCACCACATCGAATAGCTACGGGCTTAGAAGTCAACGCCCGAAGCATAAAATGCAATAAAAATGCAGCAGTTTTTCCATCGTATAACAGGAATAATTGCAACCAGAGTGAAGATGATGGTCATTTCTACGTTCCGTGCAACCTAGGCGTCACTCTAGGGCGTTGCTCCACCACATCTAATAGCTACGGCCTTAGAAGTCAACGCCAGAAGCATAAAATACAATATAAATTCAACAGCTTTTCCATCGTATAAAATGAATAATTGCAAACAGTGTGAAAGTAATGGTCATCTCTACGTTCCGGGCAACCCAGGCTTCACTCTAGGGCGTTGCTCCACCAGATCGAATAGCTAGGGCCTTAGAAGTCAACGCCAGAAGCATAAAATACAATATAAATACAACAGCTTGACCATCGTATAATAGGAATAATTGCAACCAGTGTGAAGGTAATGGTCATTTCTACGTTCCGGGCAACCTAGGCTTCACTCTAGGGCGTTGCTCCACCACATCGACTAGCTACGGCCTTAGAAGTCAACGCCAGAAGCAGAAAATACAATGTAAATACAACAGCTTTTCCATCGTATAAAATGAATAATTGCAAACAGTGTGAAAATGATGGTCATTTCTACGTTCCGGGCTACCTAGGCTTCACTCTAGGGCGTTGCTCCACCACATCGAATAGCTACGGCCTTAGAAGTCAACGTCAGAAGCATAGAATACAATATAAATACAACAGTTTTTCGTTCGTATAAAATGAATAATTGCAAACATTGTGAGAGTAACGGTCGTTTGTGCGTTCCCGGCAACCTAGGCTTCACTCTCGGGCGTTGCTCCACCAGATCGAATATTTAGGGCCTAAGAAGTCAACGCCGGAAGCATAAAATACAATAAAAATATAATAGCTTTTCCATCGTGTAATGGGAACTATTGCAGCCAGTGTCAAGGTGATGGTCATTTCTACGTTTCGGGCAACCTAGGCTTCACTCTAGGGCGTTGGTCCACCAAATCGAATAGTTAGAGCCTAAGAAGTCAACGCCAGAAGCAGCAAATACAAAATATATACAACAGTTTTTCCATCGTATAAAACGAATAATTGCAACCAGTGTGAAAGTAATTGTCATTTCTACGTTCCGGGCAACCTAGGCTTCACTATAGGGCGTTGCTCCACCACATCGAATAGCTACGGGCTTAGAAGTCAACGCCCGAAGCATAAAATGCAATAAAAATGCAGCAGTTTTTCCATCGTATAACAGGAATAATTGCAACCAGAGTGAAGATGATGGTCATTTCTACGTTCCGTGCAACCTAGGCGTCACTCTAGGGCGTTGCTCCACCACATCTAATAGCTACGGCCTTAGAAGTCAACGCCAGAAGCATAAAATACAATATAAATTCAACAGCTTTTCCATCGTATAAAATGAATAATTGCAAACAGTGTGAAAGTAATGGTCATCTCTACGTTCCGGGCAACCCAGGCTTCACTCTAGGGCGTTGCTCCACCAGATCGAATAGCTAGGGCCTTAGAAGTCAACGCCAGAAGCATAAAATACAATATAAATACAACAGCTTTACCATCGTATAATAGGAATAATTGCAACCAGTGTGAAGGTAATGGTCATTTCTACGTTCCGGGCAACCTAGGCTTCACTCTAGGGAGATGCTCCACCAGACCGAATAGTTAGGGCCTCACAAGTCAACGCCAGAAGCATAAAATAGAATAAAAATTTAACAGTTTTTCCATCGCATAACGGGAATAATTGCAGCCCGTTTGAAGGTGATGGTCATTTCTACGTTCCGGGCAACCTAGGCTTCACTCTAGGGTGTTGGTCCAACAAATCCAATAGTTAGGGCCTAAGAAGTAAACGCCAGTAGCACCAAATACAAAATAAATACAACAGTTTTTCCATCGCATAAAACGAATAATTGCAACCAGTGTGAAGATAATGGTCATTTCTACGTTCCGGGCAACCTAGGCTTCACTCTAGGGCGTTGCTTCACCACATCGAATAGCTACGGCCTTAGAAGTCAGCGCCAGAATCATAAAATACAATGTAAATACAACAGCTTTTACATCGTATCGAATACATATTTGCAAACAGTGTTAAGATGATGGTGATTTCTACGTTCCGGGCTACCTAGGCTTCACTCTAGGGAGTTGCTCCACCACATCGAATAGCTACGGCCTTAGAAGTCAACGTCAGAAGCATAGAACACAATATGAATACAACAGTTTTTCCATCGTATGTAATGTATATTTGCAAACAGTGTGAAAGTAATCGTCATTTCTACGTTCCGGGCAATCTAGGCTTCACCCTAGGGCGTCGCTCCACCAGATCGAATAGTTAGTGCCTAAGACGTCAACGCAGAAGCATAAAATACAATATAAATACAACAGCTTTTCCTTCGCATAAAACGATTAATTGCTACCAGTGTGAAAGTTATGGTGATTTCTACGTTCCGGGCAACCTAGGCTTCACTGCAGGGCGTTGCTCCACCAGATCAAATAGTTAAGGCCTTAGAAGTCAACGCCAGAAGCAGAAATACAATATAAATACAACAGTTTTTCCAAAATATAACAGGAATAATTGCAACAAGTCTGAAAGATATGGTCAGTTCTACGTTCCGGGCCACGTAGGCTTCACTCTAGGGCGTTCGTCCGCCAGATCCAATAGCTAGGGCCTAACAAGTCAACACCAGAAGCACCAAATAGAATACAAATACAACAGTTTTTCCATCGTATAAAACGAATAATTGTAACCAGTGTGAAAGTAATGGTCATTTCTACGTTCCGGGCAGCCTAGGTTTCTCTCTAGGGCGTTGCTCCACCACATCGAATAGTGAGTGCCCTAGAAGTCAACGCAAGAAGCATAAAATACAAATAAATACAACAGGTTTTCCATTGTATAAAATGAAAAATTGCAAACAGTTTGGGAGTACTGCTCATTTCTACGTTCCGGACAACCTAGTCTTCACTCTAGGGCGCTGGTCCACCAGATCCAATAGATAGGGCTTAAGAAGTCAGCGCCAGAAGCATAAAATACAAAATAAATACAACAGTTTTCCCATCGTATAAAACGAATAATTGCAACCAGTGTGAAAGTTATGGACATTTCTACATTTTGAGCAACCTAGGCTTCACTCTAGGGCGTTGCTCCACCAGATCGAATAATTAGGGCCTTAGAAGTCGACGCCAGAAGCATAAAATACAGTAAAGATGCAACAGTTTTTCCATCGTATAGCAGGAATGACTGCAACCAGTGAGAAGGTACTGGTCATTTCCACGTTCCGGGTAACCTAGGTTTCACTCTTTGGCGTTGCTCCACCACATCGAATAGTGAGTGCCTTAGAAGTCAACGCAAGAAGCATAAAATACAATATAAATACAACAGGTTTTCCATTGTATAAAATGAAAAATTGCAAACAGTTTGGGAGTACTGGTCATTTCTACGTTCCGGGCAACCTAGTCTTCACTCTAGGGCGCTGGTCCACCAGATCCAATAGATAGGGCTTAAGAAGTACGCGCCAGAAGCATAAAATACAAAATAAATACAACAGTTTTCCCATCGTATAAAACGAATAGTTGCAGCCAGTGTGAAAGTTATGGACATTTCTACATTTTGAGCAACCTAGGCTTCACTCTAGGGCGTTGCTCCACCAGATCGAATAATTAGGGCCTTAGAAGTCGACGCCAGAAGCATAAAATACAGTAAAGATGCAACAGTTTTTCCATCGTATAGCAGGAATAACTGCAACCAGTGAGAAAGTACTGGTCATTTCCACGTTCCGGGTAACCTAGGTTTCACTCTTTGGCGTTGCTCCACCAGATCGAATAGTTAGGCCCTAAGAAGTCAACGCCAGAAGCATTAAATACAATATAAATACAACAGCTTTTCCATCGTATAAAACGAATAATTGCAACCAGTGTGAAAGTTATGGACATTTCTGCATTCCGAGCAAGCTAGGCTTCACTCTAGTGCGTTGCACCACCAGATCGAATAGTTAGCGCCTTAGAAGTCAACGCCAGAAGCATAAAATACAATATAAATACAACAGCTTTTCCTTCGCATAAAACGACTAACTGCTACCAATGTGAAAGTTATGGTTATTTCTACGTTCCGGGCAACCTAGGCTTCACTCTAGGGCGTTGCTCCACCAGATCAAATAGTTAAGGGCTTAGAAGTCAACGCCAGAAGCAGAAATACAATATAAATACAACAGTTTTTCCATCACATAACAGGAATAATTGCAACAAGTCTGAAAGATATGGTCAGTTATACGTTCCGCGCCACCTAGGCTTCACTCTAGGGCGTTCGTCCGCCAGATCCAATAGCTAGGGCCTAAGAAGTCAACGCCAGAAGCACCAAATAGAAAACAAGTACAACAGTTTTTCCATCGTATAAAACGAATAATTGTAACTAGTGTGAAAGTAATGGTCATTTCTACGTTCCGGGCAGCCTAGGTTTCGCTTTTCGGGCGTTGCTCCACCACATCGAATAGTGAGTGCCTTAGAAGTCAACGCAAGATGCATAAAATACAATATAAATACAACAGGTTTTCCATTGTATAAAATGAAAAATTGCAAACAGTTTGGGAGTACTGGTCATTTCTACGTTCCGGGCAACCTAGTCTTCACTCTAGGGCGCTGGTCCACCAGATCCAATAGATAGGGCTTAAGAAGTACGCGCCAGAAGCATAAAATACAAAATAAATACAACAGTTTTCCCATCGTATAAAACGAATAGTTGCAGCCAGTGTGAAAGTTATGGACATTTCTACATTTTGAGCAACCTAGGCTTCACTCTAGGGCGTTGCTCCACCAGATCGAATAATTCGGGCCTTAGAAGTCGACGCCAGAACCATAAAATACAGTAAAGATGCAACAGTTTTTCCATCGTATAGCAGGAATAACTGCAACCAGTGAGAAAGTACTGGTCATTTCCACGTTCCGGGTAACCTAGGTTTCACTCTTTGGCGTTGCTCCACCAGATCGAATAGTTAGGCCCTAAGAAGTCAACGCCAGAAGCATTAAATACAATATAAATACAACAGCTTTTCCATCGTATAAAACGAATAATTGCGACCAGTGTGAAAGTTATGGACATTTCTGCATTCCGAGCAAGCTAGGCTTCACTCTAGTGCGTTGCACCACCAGATCGAATAGTTAGCGCCTTAGAAGTCAACGCCAGAAGCATAAAATACAATATAAATACAACAGCTTTTCCTTCGCATAAAACGACTAACTGCTACCAATGTGAAAGTTATGGTTATTTCTACGTTCCGGGCAACCTAGGCTTCACTCTAGGGCGTTGCTCCACCAGATCAAATAGTTAAGGCCTTAGAAGTCAACGCCAGAAGCAGAAATACAATATAAATACAACAGTTTTTCCATCACATAACAGGAATAATTGCAACAAGTCTGAAAGATATGGTCAGTTATACGTTCCGCGCCACCTAGGCTTCACTCTAGGGCGTTCGTCCGCCAGATCCAATAGCTAGGGCCTAAGAAGTCAACGCCAGAAGCACCAAATAGAAAACAAGTACAACAGTTTTTCCATCGTATAAAACGAATAATTGTAACTAGTGTGAAAGTAATGGTCATTTCTACGTTCCGGGCAGCCTAGGTTTCGCTCTAGACCGTTGCTCCACCACATCAAATAGTTAAGGCCTTAGAAGTCAACGCCAGAAGCAGAAAATACAATATAAATAAACAGCATTTCCATCGTATAAAACGAATAATTGCAAACCGTTTCGAGGTAATGGTAATTTCTACGTTCCGGGCAACCTGAGCTTCACTCTAGGGCGTTGCTCCACCACATCGAATAGCTACGGCCTAGAAGTCAACGTCAGAAGCATAAAATACAATATAAATACAACAGCATTTCCATCGTATAAAACGAATAATTGCAAACGGTGTGAAAGTAATGGTCATTTCTACGTTCCGGGCAACCTAGGCTTCACTCTAGGGCGTTGTTCCACAAAGTCAAATAGTTAGGGCCTAAGAAGGCAACGCCAGAAGCATAAAATACAATATAAATATAACAGTTTTTCCACCGTCTAAAACGAATAATAGCAACCAGTGTGAAAGTGATGGTCATTTCTACGTTCCAGGCAACCTAGGCTTCACTGCAGGGCGTTGCTCCACCAGATCGAATAGTTAGGTCCTTAGAAGTCAACGCCAGAAGCATAAAGTACGATATAAATACAACAGCATTTCCACCGTATTAAATGAATAATTGCAAACAGTGTGAAAGTAGTGGTTATTTCTACGTTCCGAGCAACCTAGGTTTCACTCTGGGGCGGTGCTCCAACATATCGAATAGCTACGGCCTTAGAAGTCTACGATTGAAGCATAAAATACAATAAAAATACAACAGTCTTTTCATCGTATAACAGGAATAATTGCAACAAGCGTGATAGTAATGATCATTTCGGCGTTTCGGGCATCCTAGACGTATCTCTGAGGCATTGCTCCACCAGATCGAATAGTTAGGGCCTAAGAAGTCAACGCCAGAAGCATAAAATACAATATAAATACAACAGCTTTGCCATCGTATAAAATGAATAATTACAAACAGTGCGAAAGATATGGACATTTCTACGTTCCGGGCTACCTAGGCTTCACTCTATGGCGTTCTTCCACCACATCGAATAGCAACGGCCTCAGAAGTCAACGCCAGAAGCATAAAATACAATAGAAATATAACAGTTTTTCCATCGTATAAAACGAATAATAGCAACCAGTGTGAAAGTTATGGTCATTTCTACGTTCCGGGCAACCTAGGCTTCACTCTAGGGCGTTGTTCCTCCAGATCAAACAGTTATGGCTTTAGAAGTCAACGCCCGAAGCATAAAACACAAAATAAATAGAACTGTTTTTCCATTGTATAAAACGAATAATTGCTACCAGTGTAAAAGTTATGGTCATTTCTACGTTCCGGGCAACCTAGGCTTCACTGTATGGCGTTCTTCCACCACATCGAGCAGCTACGGCCTCAGAAGTCAACGCCTGAAGTATAAAATACAATAAAAATACAACAGTCTTTCCATCCTATAACAGGAATAATTGCAACCCGTGTGAAAGTGATGGTCATTTCTACGTTCCAGGCAACCTAGGCTTCACTCTAGGGCGTTGCACCACCAGATCGAATAGTTAGCGCCTTAGAAGTCAACGCCAGAAGCATAAAATACAATATAAATACAACAGCTTTTCCTTCGCATAAAACGACTAACTGCTACCAATGTGAAAGTTATGGTTATTTCTACGTTCCGGGCAACCTAGGCTTCACTCTAGGGCGTTGCTCCACCAGATCAAATAGTTAAGGGCTTAGAAGTCAACGCCAGAAGCAGAAATACAATATAAATACAACAGTTTTTCCATCACATAACAGGAATAATTGCAACAAGTCTGAAAGATATGGTCAGTTATACGTTCCGCGCCACCTAGGCTTCACTCTAGGGCGTTCGTCCGCCAGATCCAATAGCTAGGGCCTAAGAAGTCAACGCCAGAAGCACCAAATAGAAAACAAGTACAACAGTTTTTCCATCGTATAAAACGAATAATTGTAACTAGTGTGAAAGTAATGGTCATTTCTACGTTCCGGGCAGCCTAGGTTTCGCTTTTCGGGCGTTGCTCCACCACATCGAATAGTGAGTGCCTTAGAAGTCAACGCAAGATGCATAAAATACAATATAAATACAACAGGTTTTCCATTGTATAAAATGAAAAATTGCAAACAGTTTGGGAGTACTGCTCATTTCTACGTTCCGGACAACCTAGTCTTCACTCTAGGGCGCTGGTCCACCAGATCCAATAGATAGGGCTTAAGAAGTCAGCGCCAGAAGCATAAAATACAAAATAAATACAACAGTTTTCCCATCGTATAAAACGGATAATTGCAACCAGTGTGAAAGTTATGGACATTTCTACATTTTGAGCAACCTAGGCTTCACTCTAGGGCGTTGCTCCACCAGATCGAATAATTCGGGCCTTAGAAGTCGACGCCAGAAGCATAAAATACAGTAAAGATGCAACAGTTTTTCCATCGTATAGCAGGAATAACTGCAACCAGTGAGAAAGTACTGGTCATTTCCACGTTCCGGGTAACCTAGGTTTCACTCTTTGGCGTTGCTCCACCAGATCGAATAGTTAGGCCCTAAGAAGTCAACGCCAGAAGCATTAAATACAATATAAATACAACAGCTTTTCCATCGTATAAAACGAATAATTGCGACCAGTGTGAAAGTTATGGACATTTCTGCATTCCGAGCAAGCTAGGCTTCACTCTAGTGCGTTGCACCACCAGATCGAATAGTTAGCGCCTTAGAAGTCAACGCCAGAAGCATAAAATACAATATAAATACAACAGCTTTTCCTTCGCATAAAACGACTAACTGCTACCAATGTGAAAGTTATGGTTATTTCTACGTTCCGGGCAACCTAGGCTTCACTCTAGGTCGTTGCTCCACCAGATCAAATAGCTAAGGCCTTAGAAGTCAACGCCAGAAGCAGAAATACAATATAAATACAACAGTTTTTCCATCACATAACAGGAATAATTGCAACAAGTCTGAAAGATATGGTCAGTTATACGTTCCGCGCCACCTAGGCTTCACTCTAGGGCGTTCGTCCGCCAGATCCAATAGCTAGGGCCTAAGAAGTCAACGCCAGAAGCACCAAATAGAAAACAAGTACAACAGTTTTTCCATCGTATAAAACGAATAATTGTAACTAGTGTGAAAGTAATGGTCATTTCTACGTTCCGGGCAGCCTAGGTTTCGCTCTAGACCGTTGCTCCACCACATCAAATAGTTAAGGCCTTAGAAGTCAACGCCAGAAGCAGAAAATACAATATAAATAAACAGCATTTCCATCGTATAAAACGAATAATTGCAAACCGTTTCGAGGTAATGGTAATTTCTACGTTCCGGGCAACCTGAGCTTCACTCTAGGGCGTTGCTCCACCACATCGAATAGCTACGGCCTAGAAGTCAACGTCAGAAGCATAAAATACAATATAAATACAACAGCATTTCCATCGTATAAAACGAATAATTGCAAACGGTGTGAAAGTAATGGTGATTTCTACGTTCCGGGCAACCTAGGCTTCACTCTAGGGCGTTGTTCCACAAAGTCAAATAGTTAGGGCCTAAGAAGGCAACGCCAGAAGCATAAAATACAATATAAATATAACAGTTTTTCCACCGTCTAAAACGAATAATAGCAACCAGTGTGAAAGTGATGGTCATTTCTACGTTCCAGGCAACCTAGGCTTCACTGCAGGGCGTTGCTCCACCAGATCGAATAGTTAGGTCCTTAGAAGTCAACGCCAGAAGCATAAAGTACGATATAAATACAACAGCATTTCCACCGTATTAAATGAATAATTGCAAACAGTGTGAAAGTAGTGGTTATTTCTACGTTCCGAGCAACCTAGGTTTCACTCTGGGGCGGTGCTCCAACATATCGAATAGCTACGGCCTTAGAAGTCTACGATTGAAGCATAAAATACAATAAAAATACAACAGTCTTTTCATCGTATAACAGGAATAATTGCAACAAGCGTGATAGTAATGATCATTTCGGCGTTTCGGGCATCCTAGACGTATCTCTGAGGCATTGCTCCACCAGATCGAATAGTTAGGGCCTAAGAAGTCAACGCCAGAAGCATAAAATACAATATAAATACAACAGCTTTGCCATCGTATAAAATGAATAATTACAAACAGTGCGAAAGATATGGACATTTCTACGTTCCGGGCTACCTAGGCTTCACTCTATGGCGTTCTTCCACCACATCGAATAGCAACGGCCTCAGAAGTCAACGCCAGAAGCATAAAATACAATAGAAATATAACAGTTTTTCCATCGTATAAAACGAATAATTGCAACCAGTGTGAAAGTTATGGTCATTTCTACGTTCCGGGCAACCTAGGCTTCACTCTAGGGCGTTGTTCCTCCAGATCAAACAGTTATGGCTTTAGAAGTCAACGCCCGAAGCATAAAACACAAAATAAATAGAACTGTTTTTCCATTGTATAAAACGAATAATTGCTACCAGTGTAAAAGTTATGGTCATTTCTACGTTCCGGGCAACCTAGGCTTCACTGTATGGCGTTCTTCCACCACATCGAGCAGCTACGGCCTCAGAAGTCAACGCCTGAAGTATAAAATACAATAAAAATACAACAGTCTTTCCATCCTATAACAGGAATAATTGCAACCCGTGTGAAAGTGATGGTCATTTCTACGTTCCAGGCAACCTAGGCTTCACTCTAGGGCGTTGCACCACCAGATCGAATAGTTAGCGCCTTAGAAGTCAACGTCAGAAGCATAAAATACAATATAAATACAACAGCTTTTCCTTCGCATAAAACGACTAACTGCTACCAATGTGAAAGTTATGGTTATTTCTACGTTCCGGGCAACCTAGGCTCCACTCTATGGCGTTCTTCCACCACATCGAATAGCAACGGCCTCAGAAGTCAACGCCAGAAGCATAAAATACAATAGAAATATAACAGTTTTTCCATCGTATAAAACGAATAATAGCAACCAGTGTGAAAGTTATGGTCATTTCTACGTTCCGGGCAACCTAGGCTTCACTCTAGGGCGTTGTTCCTCCAGATCAAACAGTTATGGCTTTAGAAGTCAACGCCCGAAGCATAAAACACAAAATAAATAGAACTGTTTTTCCATTGTATAAAACGAATAATTGCTACCAGTGTAAAAGTTATGGTCATTTCTACGTTCCGGGCAACCTAGGCTTCACTGTATGGCGTTCTTCCACCACATCGAGCAGCTACGGCCTCAGAAGTCAACGCCTGAAGTATAAAATACAATAAAAATACAACAGTCTTTCCATCCTATAACAGGAATAATTGCAACCCGTGTGAAAGTGATGGTCATTTCTACGTTCCAGGCAACCTAGGCTTCACTCTAGGGCGTTGCACCACCAGATCGAATAGTTAGCGCCTTAGAAGTCAACGCCAGAAGCATAAAATACAATATAAATACAACAGCTTTTCCTTCGCATAAAACGACTAACTGCTACCAATGTGAAAGTTATGGTTATTTCTACGTTCCGGGCAACCTAGGCTTCACTCTAGGGCGTTGCTCCACCAGATCAAATAGTTAAGGGCTTAGAAGTCAACGCCAGAAGCAGAAATACAATATAAATACAACAGTTTTTCCATCACATAACAGGAATAATTGCAACAAGTCTGAAAGATATGGTCAGTTATACGTTCCGCGCCACCTAGGCTTCACTCTAGGGCGTTCGTCCGCCAGATCCAATAGCTAGGGCCTAAGAAGTCAACGCCAGAAGCACCAAATAGAAAACAAGTACAACAGTTTTTCCATCGTATAAAACGAATAATTGTAACTAGTGTGAAAGTAATGGTCATTTCTACGTTCCGGGCAGCCTAGGTTTCGCTTTTCGGGCGTTGCTCCACCACATCGAATAGTGAGTGCCTTAGAAGTCAACGCAAGATGCATAAAATACAATATAAATACAACAGGTTTTCCATTGTATAAAATGAAAAATTGCAAACAGTTTGGGAGTACTGCTCATTTCTACGTTCCGGACAACCTAGTCTTCACTCTAGGGCGCTGGTCCACCAGATCCAATAGATAGGGCTTAAGAAGTCAGCGCCAGAAGCATAAAATACAAAATAAATACAACAGTTTTCCCATCGTATAAAACGGATAATTGCAACCAGTGTGAAAGTTATGGACATTTCTACATTTTGAGCAACCTAGGCTTCACTCTAGGGCGTTGCTCCACCAGATCGAATAATTCGGGCCTTAGAAGTCGACGCCAGAAGCATAAAATACAGTAAAGATGCAACAGTTTTTCCATCGTATAGCAGGAATAACTGCAACCAGTGAGAAAGTACTGGTCATTTCCACGTTCCGGGTAACCTAGGTTTCACTCTTTGGCGTTGCTCCACCAGATCGAATAGTTAGGCCCTAAGAAGTCAACGCCAGAAGCATTAAATACAATATAAATACAACAGCTTTTCCATCGTATAAAACGAATAATTGCGACCAGTGTGAAAGTTATGGACATTTCTGCATTCCGAGCAAGCTAGGCTTCACTCTAGTGCGTTGCACCACCAGATCGAATAGTTAGCGCCTTAGAAGTCAACGCCAGAAGCATAAAATACAATATAAATACAACAGCTTTTCCTTCGCATAAAACGACTAACTGCTACCAATGTGAAAGTTATGGTTATTTCTACGTTCCGGGCAACCTAGGCTTCACTCTAGGTCGTTGCTCCACCAGATCAAATAGCTAAGGCCTTAGAAGTCAACGCCAGAAGCAGAAATACAATATAAATACAACAGTTTTTCCATCACATAACAGGAATAATTGCAACAAGTCTGAAAGATATGGTCAGTTATACGTTCCGCGCCACCTAGGCTTCACTCTAGGGCGTTCGTCCGCCAGATCCAATAGCTAGGGCCTAAGAAGTCAACGCCAGAAGCACCAAATAGAAAACAAGTACAACAGTTTTTCCATCGTATAAAACGAATAATTGTAACTAGTGTGAAAGTAATGGTCATTTCTACGTTCCGGGCAGCCTAGGTTTCGCTCTAGACCGTTGCTCCACCACATCAAATAGTTAAGGCCTTAGAAGTCAACGCCAGAAGCAGAAAATACAATATAAATAAACAGCATTTCCATCGTATAAAACGAATAATTGCAAACCGTTTCGAGGTAATGGTAATTTCTACGTTCCGGGCAACCTGAGCTTCACTCTAGGGCGTTGCTCCACCACATCGAATAGCTACGGCCTAGAAGTCAACGTCAGAAGCATAAAATACAATATAAATACAACAGCATTTCCATCGTATAAAACGAATAATTGCAAACGGTGTGAAAGTAATGGTGATTTCTACGTTCCGGGCAACCTAGGCTTCACTCTAGGGCGTTGTTCCACAAAGTCAAATAGTTAGGGCCTAAGAAGGCAACGCCAGAAGCATAAAATACAATATAAATATAACAGTTTTTCCACCGTCTAAAACGAATAATAGCAACCAGTGTGAAAGTGATGGTCATTTCTACGTTCCAGGCAACCTAGGCTTCACTGCAGGGCGTTGCTCCACCAGATCGAATAGTTAGGTCCTTAGAAGTCAACGCCAGAAGCATAAAGTACGATATAAATACAACAGCATTTCCACCGTATTAAATGAATAATTGCAAACAGTGTGAAAGTAGTGGTTATTTCTACGTTCCGAGCAACCTAGGTTTCACTCTGGGGCGGTGCTCCAACATATCGAATAGCTACGGCCTTAGAAGTCTACGATTGAAGCATAAAATACAATAAAAATACAACAGTCTTTTCATCGTATAACAGGAATAATTGCAACAAGCGTGATAGTAATGATCATTTCGGCGTTTCGGGCATCCTAGACGTATCTCTGAGGCATTGCTCCACCAGATCGAATAGTTAGGGCCTAAGAAGTCAACGCCAGAAGCATAAAATACAATATAAATACAACAGCTTTGCCATCGTATAAAATGAATAATTACAAACAGTGCGAAAGATATGGACATTTCTACGTTCCGGGCTACCTAGGCTTCACTCTATGGCGTTCTTCCACCACATCGAATAGCAACGGCCTCAGAAGTCAACGCCAGAAGCATAAAATACAATAGAAATATAACAGTTTTTCCATCGTATAAAACGAATAATTGCAACCAGTGTGAAAGTTATGGTCATTTCTACGTTCCGGGCAACCTAGGCTTCACTCTAGGGCGTTGTTCCTCCAGATCAAACAGTTATGGCTTTAGAAGTCAACGCCCGAAGCATAAAACACAAAATAAATAGAACTGTTTTTCCATTGTATAAAACGAATAATTGCTACCAGTGTAAAAGTTATGGTCATTTCTACGTTCCGGGCAACCTAGGCTTCACTGTATGGCGTTCTTCCACCACATCGAGCAGCTACGGCCTCAGAAGTCAACGCCTGAAGTATAAAATACAATAAAAATACAACAGTCTTTCCATCCTATAACAGGAATAATTGCAACCCGTGTGAAAGTGATGGTCATTTCTACGTTCCAGGCAACCTAGGCTTCACTCTAGGGCGTTGCACCACCAGATCGAATAGTTAGCGCCTTAGAAGTCAACGTCAGAAGCATAAAATACAATATAAATACAACAGCTTTTCCTTCGCATAAAACGACTAACTGCTACCAATGTGAAAGTTATGGTTATTTCTACGTTCCGGGCAACCTAGGCTCCACTCTAGGGCGTTGCTCCACCAGATCAAATAGTTAAGGCCTTAGAAGTCAACGCCAGAAGCAGAAATACAATATAAATACAACAGTTTTTCCATCACATAACAGGAATAATTGCAACAAGTCTGAAAGATATGGTCAGTTATACGTTCCGCGCCACCTAGGCTTCACTCTAGGGCGTTCGTCCGCCAGATCCAATTGCTAGGGCCTAAGAAGTCAACGCCAGAAGCACCAAATAGAAAACAAGTACAACAGTTTTTCCATCGTATAAAACGAATAATTGTAACTAGTGTGAAAGTAATGGTCATTTCTACGTTCCGGGCAGCCTAGGTTTCGCTTTTCGGGCGTTGCTCCACCACATCGAATAGTGAGTGCCTTAGAAGTCAACGCAAGATGCATAAAATACAATATAAATACAACAGGTTTTCCATTGTATAAAATGAAAAATTGCAAACAGTTTGGGAGTACTGGTCATTTCTACGTTCCGGGCAACCTAGTCTTCACTCTAGGGCGCTGGTCCACCAGATCCAATAGATAGGGCTTAAGAAGTACGCGCCAGAAGCATAAAATACAAAATAAATACAACAGTTTTCCCATCGTATAAAACGAATAGTTGCAGCCAGTGTGAAAGTTATGGACATTTCTACATTTTGAGCAACCTAGGCTTCACTCTAGGGCGTTGCTTCACCAGATCGAATAATTCGGGCCTTAGAAGTCGACGCCAGAAGCATAAAATACAGTAAAGATGCAACAGTTTTTCCATCGTATAGCAGGAATAACTGCAACCAGTGAGAAAGTACTGGTCATTTCCACGTTCCGGGTAACCTAGGTTTCACTCTTTGGCGTTGCTCCACCAGATCGAATAGTTAGGCCCTAAGAAGTCAACGCCAGAAGCATTAAATACAATATAAATACAACAGCTTTTCCATCGTATAAAACGAATAATTGCGACCAGTGTGAAAGTTATGGACATTTCTGCATTCCGAGCAAGCTAGGCTTCACTCTAGTGCGTTGCACCACCAGATCGAATAGTTAGCGCCTTAGAAGTCAACGCCAGAAGCATAAAATACAATATAAATACAACAGCTTTTCCTTCGCATAAAACGACTAACTGCTACCAATTTGAAAGTTATGGTTATTTCTACGTTCCGGGCAACCTAGGCTTCACTCTAGGGCGTTGCTCCTCCAGATCAAATAGTTAAGGCCTTAGAAGTCAACGCCAGAAGCAGAAATACAATATAAATACAACAGTTTTTCCATCACATAACAGGAATAATTGCAACAAGTCTGAAAGATATGGTCAGTTATACGTTCCGCGCCACCTAGGCTTCACTCTAGGGCGTTCGTCCGCCAGATCCAATAGCTAGGGCCTAAGAAGTCAACGCCAGAAGCACCAAATAGAAAACAAGTACAACAGTTTTTCCATCGTATAAAACGAATAATTGTAACTAGTGTGAAAGTAATGGTCATTTCTACGTTCCGGGCAGCCTAGGTTTCGCTCTAGACCGTTGCTCCACCACATCAAATAGTTAAGGCCTTAGAAGTCAACGCCAGAAGCAGAAAATACAATATAAATAAACAGCATTTCCATCGTATAAAACGAATAATTGCAAACCGTTTCGAGGTAATGGTAATTTCTACGTTCCGGGCAACCTGAGCTTCACTCTAGGGCGTTGCTCCACCACATCGAATAGCTACGGCCTAGAAGTCAACGTCAGAAGCATAAAATACAATATAAATACAACAGCATTTCCATCGTATAAAACGAATAATTGCAAACGGTGTGAAAGTAATGGTCATTTCTACGTTCCGGGCAACCTAGGCTTCACTCTAGGGCGTTGTTCCACAAAGTCAAATAGTTAGGGCCTAAGAAGGCAACGCCAGAAGCATAAAATACAATATAAATATAACAGTTTTTCCACCGTCTAAAACGAATAATAGCAACCAGTGTGAAAGTGATGGTCATTTCTACGTTCCAGGCAACCTAGGCTTCACTGCAGGGCGTTGCTCCACCAGATCGAATAGTTAGGTCCTTAGAAGTCAACGCCAGAAGCATAAAGTACGATATAAATACAACAGCATTTCCACCGTATTAAATGAATAATTGCAAACAGTGTGAAAGTAGTGGTTATTTCTACGTTCCGAGCAACCTAGGTTTCACTCTGGGGCGGTGCTCCAACATATCGAATAGCTACGGCCTTAGAAGTCTACGATTGAAGCATAAAATACAATAAAAATACAACAGTCTTTTCATCGTATAACAGGAATAATTGCAACAAGCGTGATAGTAATGATCATTTCGGCGTTTCGGGCATCCTAGACGTATCTCTGAGGCATTGCTCCACCAGATCGAATAGTTAGGGCCTAAGAAGTCAACGCCAGAAGCATAAAATACAATATAAATACAACAGCTTTGCCATCGTATAAAATGAATAATTACAAACAGTGCGAAAGATATGGACATTTCTACGTTCCGGGCTACCTAGGCTTCACTCTATGGCGTTCTTCCACCACATCGAATAGCAACGGCCTCAGAAGTCAACGTCAGAAGCATAAAATACAATAGAAATATAACAGTTTTTCCATCGTATAAAACGAATAATAGCAACCAGTGTGAAAGTTATGGTCATTTCTACGTTCCGGGCAACCTAGGCTTCACTCTAGGGCGTTGTTCCTCCAGATCAAACAGTTATGGCTTTAGAAGTCAACGCCCGAAGCATAAAACACAAAATAAATAGAACTGTTTTTCCATTGTATAAAACGAATAATTGCTACCAGTGTAAAAGTTATGGTCATTTCTACGTTCCGGGAAACCGAGGCTTCACTGTATGGCGTTCTTCCACCACATCGAGCAGCTACGGCCTCAGAAGTCAACGCCTGAAGTATAAAATACAATAAAAATACAACAGTCTTTCCATCCTATAACAGGAATAATTGCAACCCGTGTGAAAGTGATGGTCATTTCTACGTTCCAGGCAACCTAGGCTTCACTCTAGGGCGTTGTTCCACAAAGTCAAATAGTTAGGGCCTAAGAAGGCAACGCCAGAAGCATAAAATACAATATAAATATAACAGTTTTTCCACCGTCTAAAACGAATAATAGCAACCAGTGTGAAAGTGATGGTCATTTCTACGTTCCAGGCAACCTAGGCTTCACTGCAGGGCGTTGCTCCATCAGATCGAATAGTTAGGTCCTTAGAAGTCAACGCCAGAAGCATAAAATACGATATAAATACAGCAGCATTTCCACCGTATTAAATGAATAATTGCAAACAGTGTGAAAGTAGTGGTCATTTCTACGTTCCGAGCAACCTAGGCTTCACTCTGGGGCGGTGCTCCAACATATCGAATAGCTACGGCCTCAGAAGTCAACGCCAGAAGCATAAAATACAATATAAATATAACAGTTTTTCCATCGTATAAAACGAATAATAGTAACCAGTGTGAAAGTTATGGTCATTTCTACGATCCGGGCAAGCTAGGCTTCACTCTAGGGCGTTGTTCCACCAGATCAAACAGTTAGGGCATTAGAGGTCAACGCCCGAAGCATAAAACACAAAATAAATAGAACTGTTTTTCCATTGTATAAAACGAATAATTGCTACCAGTGTAAATGTTATGGTCATTTCTACGTTCCGGGCAACCTAGGCTTCACTGTATGGCGTTCTTCCACCACATCGAACAGCTACGGCCTCAGAAGTCAACGCCTGAAGTATAAAATACAATAAAAATACAACAGTCTTTCCATCCTATAACAGGAATCATTGCAACCCGTGTGAAAGTGATGGTCATTTCTACGTTCCAGGCAACCTAGGCTTCACTCTAGGGCGTTGTTCGACAAGGTCGACTAGTTAGGGCCTAAGAAGGCAACGCCAGAAACATAAAATACAATATAAATATAACAGTTTTTCCACCGTCTAAAACGAATAATAGCAACCAGTGTGAAAGTGATGGTCATTTCTACGTTCCAGGCAACCTATTCTTCACTGCAGGGCGTTGCTCGACCAGATAGAAATGTTAGGGCCTAAGAAGTCAACGCCCGAAGCATAAAATACGATATAAATACAACAGCATTTCCATCGTATTAAATGAATAATTGCAAACAGTGTGAAAGTAGTGGTCATTTCTACGTTCCGGGCAACCTAGGCTTCACTCTAGGGCGTTGCTCCACCAGATCGAATAGGTATGGCCTTAGAAGTCAACGCCCGAAGCATAAAATACAAAATAAAAAGAACAGTTTTTCCATTGTATAAAACGAATAATAGCAACCAGTGTGAAAGTTATGGTCATTTCTACGTTCTGGGCAACCTAGGCTTCACTCTAGGGCGTTGTTCCACCAGATCCAATAGTTAGGGCCTAAGAAGTCAACGCCAGCAGCATAAAGTACAATAAAAATCTAACAGTTTGTCCACCGTATAACATGAATAATTGCAACCATTGTGAAAGTAATGGTCATTTCTACGTTCCGGGCAACCTAGTCTTCACTCTAGGGCGTTGCTCCACCAGGTCGAATAGTTAGGGCCTAAGAAGTCAACGCCAGAAGCATAAAACACTATATAAATACAACAGCTTTTCCATTGTATAAACCGAATAATTGAAACCGGTGTGAAATTTATGGTCATTTCTACGTTCCGGGCAACCTAGGTTTCACTCTTGGGCGTTGACCCACTAGATCGAATAGTTAGGGCCTTAGAAGTCAACGCCCGAAGCATAAAATAAAATAAAAATGTAACAGTTTTTCCATCGTATATCACGAATAATAGCAACCAGTGTGAAAGTGATAGTCATTTCTACGTTCCGGGCAACCGAGGCTACACTCTCGGGCGTTGCTCCACCAGATCGAATGGCTATGGCCTTAGAAGTCTCCGCCCGGAGCATAAAATACAATAAAAATACAACAGTCTTTCCATCGTATAAAATGAATAATTGCAACCAGTGTGAATGTAATGGTCATTTCTACGTTCCGGGCAACCTAGTCTTCACTCTAGGGCGTTGCTCCACCACATCGAATAGCTACGGCCTTAGAAGTCAACGCCAGAAGCATAAAATACAATAAAATACAACAGTTCTTCCCTCGTATAGAATGAATAATTGCAAACAGTGTGAAAGTAATGGTCATTTCTGTGTTGCGGGCAACCTAGACTTGACTCTAGGGCGTTTCTCCACCAGATCGAATCGTTAGGGCCTAAGAAGTCAACGCCAGAAGCATAAAACACTATATAAATACAACAGCTTTTCCATTGTATAAACTGAATAATTGAAGCCGGTGTGAAATTTATGGTCATTTCTACGTTCCGGGCAACCTAGGTTTCACTCTTGGGCGTTGACCCACTAGATCGAATAGTTAGAGCCTTAGAAGTCAACGCCCGAAGCATAAAATAAAATAAAAATGTAACAGTTTTTCCATCGTACATCACGAATAATAGCAACCAGTGTGAAAGTGATAGTCATTTCTACGTTCCGCGCAACCGAGGCTACACTCTCGGGCGATGCTCCACCAGATCGAATGGCTATGGCCTTAGAAGTCTCCGCCCGGAGCATAAAATACAATAAAAATACAACAGTCTTTCCATCGTATAAAATGAATAATTGCAACCAGTGTGAAAGTGATAGTCATTTCTACGTTCCGGGCAACCTAGTCTTCTCTCTAGGGCGTTGCTCCACCACATTCAATAGCTACCGCCTTAGAAGTCGACGCCAGAAGCATAAAATACAATATAAATACAACAGCTTTCCATCGTATAAGATGAATGTTTGCAAATATTGTGAAAGTAACGGTCATTTCTATGTTCCGGGCAACCTAGGCCTCACTCTAGGGCGTTGCTCCACCAGATCGAATCGTTAGGGCCTTAGAAGTCAACGCCCGAAGCACAAAATACAAAATAAATAGAACAGTTTTTCCATTGTATAAAACGAATAAATGCAACCAGTGTGAAAGTTATGGTCATTTCTACGATCCGAGCTGCCTAGGCTTCACTCTAGGGCGTTGCTCCACCACATTGAATAGCTGCGGCCTTTGAAGTCAACGCCAGAAGTATAAAATACAATATAAATACAACAGCTTTCCATCGTATGAGACGAATGTTTGCAAATATTGTGAAAGTAACGGTCATTTCTATGTTCCGGGCAACCTAGGCCTCAGTCTAGGGCGTTGCTCCACCAGATCGAATAGTTAGGGCCTAAGAAGTCAACGCCAGAAGCATAAGATACAAAAATACAACAGGCTTTCCATCGTACGACAGGAATAACTACAACCAGTGTGAAGGTAATAGTCATTTCTACGTTCCGGGCAACCTAGGCTTCACTCTAGGGCGTTGTTCCACCAGATCGAATAGTTACGGCCTAAGAAGTCAACGCCAGAAGCATAAAGTACAATAAAAATCTAACAGTTTGTCCACTGTATAACAGGAATAATTGCAACCAGTGTGAAAGTAATGGTCATTTCTACGTTCCTGGCAACCTAGATTTCGCTCTAGGGCGTTGCTCCACCACATCGAATAGTTAGGGCCTTAGAAGTCAATGCACGAAGCATAAAATACAAAATAAATACAACAGTTTTTCTATTGTATAAAACACATAATTGAAACTGGTTTGAAAGATAGGGTCATTTCTACGTTCCGGGCTACCTAGGCTTCACTCTAGGGCGTTGCTCCACGAGATCGAATTGTTAGGGCCTTAGAAGGCTACGCACGAAGCATATAATAAGATAAAAATGCAACAGTTTTTCCATCGTATAACACGATTAATTGTAACCAGTGTGAAAGAGGTATTCACTTCTAGGTTCCGGGCAACCTAGGCTTCAGTGAAGGGCGCAGCTCCACCAGATCGAATAGCTAGGGCCTTAGAAATCTACGCTCGGGGCATAAAATACAATAAAAATACAACAGTTTTTCCATCGTATAAAATGAATAATTGCAAGCAGTGTGATGGTAATGGTCATTTCTACGTTCCGGGAAACCTAGGCTACACTCTAGGGCGCTGCTCCACCAGATCGAATGGCTACGGACTTAGAAGTCAACGCCAGGAGCATAAAATACAAAATAAATACAACAGTTTTTCCATCGTATAAAACGAATAATTGCAACTGGTGTGAAAGTTATGGTCATTTCTACGTTCCGGGCAACCTAGGCTACACTCTATGGCGTTGCTCCACCAGATCGAATAGCTAGGGCCTAAGAAGTCAACTCCAGAGGCATAAGACACAATATAAATACAACAGTTTTTCCATCGTATAAAACGAATATTTGCAACCGGTGTGAAAGTTATGGTCATTTCTATGTTCCGGGCAAACCTAGGCTTCACTCTAGGGCGTTGCTCCACCAGATCGAATAGTTAGGGCCTAAGAAGTCAACGCCAGAGGCATAAAATACAATAAAAATACAACAGTTTTTCCATCATGTAACAGGAATAATTGCAACCAGTGTGAAGGATATGGTCACTTCTACGTTCCGGGCAACCGAGGCTTCACTCTACGGCGTTGATCCACCAGATCGAATAGCTACGGCCTCAGAAGTCAACACCTGAGGTTTAAAATACAATAAAAATACAACAGTCTTTGCATCCTATAACAGGAATAATTGCAACCCGTGTGACGGTGATGGTCATTTCTGCGTTCCAGGCAACCTAGGCTTCACTCTAGGGCGTTGCACCACCAGATCGAATGATTAGGGCCTAAGAAGTGAACGCCAGAAGCATAAAATACAGTATAAATATAACAGTTTTTCCATCGTCTAAAACGTATAATAGCAACCAGTGTGAAAATTATGGTCATTTCTACGTTACGGGCAACATAGGCTTCACCCTAGGGCGTTGCTCCACCAGATCAAACAGTTAGGGCCTTAGAAGTCAACGCCCGAAGCATTAAATACAAAATAAATAGAACAGTTTTTCCTGTGTATAAAACGAATAATTGCAACCAGTGTGAAGGATATGGTCATTTCTACGTTCCGAGCAACCTAGGCTTCACTCTAGGGCGGTGCTATAACATATCGAATAGCTACGGCCTTAGAAGTCTACGACTGAAGCATAAAATAGAATAAAAATACAACAGTCTTTTCATCGTATAACAGGAATAATTGCAACAAGCGTGATAGTAATGATCATTTCGGCGTTTCGGGCATCCTAGACTTATCTCTGAGGCATTGCTCCACCAGATCGAATAGTTAGGGCCTTAGAAGTCAACGCTCGAATCATAAAATACGAAATATATAGAACAGTTTTTCCATTGTATAAAACGAATAACTGCACCAGAGTGAAAGTTATGGTCATTTCTACGTTCGCGGGAACATAGACTTCACTCTAGGGCGCTGCTCCACCAGGTTCGAATGGCTACTGACTTAGAAGTCAACGCCAGGAGCATAAAATACAAAATAAATACAACAGTTTTTCCATCGTATAAAACGAATAATTGCAACCGGTGTGAAAGTTATGGTCATTTCTACGTTCCGGGCAACCTAGGCTACACTCTATGGCGTTGCTCCACCAGATCGACTAGTTAGGGCCTAAGAAGTCAACTCCAGAGGCATAAAACACAATATAAATACAACAGTTTTTCAATCGTATAAAACGAATATTTGCAACCGATGTGAAAGTTATAGTCATTTATATGTTCCGGGCAAACCTAGGCTTCACTCTAGGGCGTTGCTCCACCAGATCCAATAGTTAGGGCCTAAGAAGTCAACGCCAGAGGCATAAAATACAATAAAAATACAACAGTTTTTCCATCGTGTAACAGGAATAATTGCAACCAGTGTGAAGGATATGGTCATTTCAACGTTCCGGGCAACCTAGGCTTCACTCTAGGGCGTTGCTCCACCAGATCGAATAGGTATGGCCTTAGAAGTCAACGCCCGAAGCATAAAATACAAAATAAAAAGAACAGTTTTTCCATTGTATAAAACGAATAATTGCAACCAGTGTGAAAGTTATGGTCATTTCTACGTTCTGGGCAACCTAGGCTTCACTCTAGGGCGCTGTTCCACCGGATCGAATAGTTAGGGCCTAAGAAGTCAACGCCAGCAGCATAAAGTACAATAAAAATCTAACAGTTTGTCCACCGTATAACAGGAATAATTGCAACCAGTGTGAAAGTAATGGTCATTTCTACGTTCCTGGCAACCTAGATTTCGCTCTAGGGCGTTGCTCCACCACATCGAATAGTTAGGGCCTTAGAAGTCAATGCACGAAGCATAAAATACAAAATAAATACAACAGTTTTTCCATTGTATAAAACGGATAATTGAAATTGGTTTGAAAGATAGGGTCATTTCTACGTTCCGGGCTACCTAGGCTTCACTCTAGGGCGTTGCTCCACCAGATCGAATAGTTAGGGCCTTAGAAGGCTACGCACGAAGCATATAATAAGATAAAAATGCAACAGCTTTTCCATCGTATAACACGATTAATTGCAACCAGTGTGAAAGAGGTAGTCACTTCTACGTTCCGGGCAACCTAGGCTTCAGTGAAGGGCGCAGCTCGACCAGATCGAATAGCCAGGGCCTTAGAAATCTACGCCAGAAGCATAAAATACAATAAAATACAACAGTTCTTCCCTCGTATAGAATGAATAATTGCAAACAGTGTAATGGTCATTTCTGTGTTGCGGGCAACCTAGACTTGACTCTAGGGCGTTTCTCCACCAGATCGAATCGTTAGGGCCTAAGAAGTCAACGCCAGAAGCATAAAACACTATATAAATACAACAGCTTTTCCATTGTATAAACCGAATAATTGAAGCCGGTGTGAAATTTATGGTCATTTCTACGTTCCGGGCAACCTAGGTTTCACTCTTGGGCGTTGACCCACTAGATCGAATAGTTAGAGCCTTAGAAGTCAACGCCCGAAGCATAAAATAAAATAAAAATGTAACAGTTTTTCCATCGTACATCACGAATAATAGCAACCAGTGTGAAAGTGATAGTCATTTCTACGTTCCGCGCAACCGAGGCTACACTCTCGGGCGATGCTCCACCAGATCGAATGGCTATGGCCTTAGAATTCTCCGCCCGGAGCATAAAATACAATAAAAATACAACAGTCTTTCCATCGTATAAAATGAATAATTGCAACCAGTGTGAAAGTGATAGTCATTTCTACGTTCCGGGCAACCTAGTCTTCTCTCTAGGGCGTTGCTCCACCACATTCAATAGCTACCGCCTTAGAAGTCGACGCCAGAAGCATAAAATACAATATAAATACAACAGCTTTCCATCGTATAAGATGAATGTTTGCAAATATTGTGAAAGTAACGGTCATTTCTATGTTCCGGGCAACCTAGGCCTCACTCTAGGGCGTTGCTCCACCAGATCGAATCGTTAGGGCCTTAGAAGTCAACGCCCGAAGCACAAAATACAAAATAAATAGAACAGTTTTTCCATTGTATAAAACGAATAAATGCAACCAGTGTGAAAGTTATGGTCATTTCTACGATCCGAGCTGCCTAGGCTTCACTCTAGGGCGTTGCTCCACCACATTGAATAGCTGCGGCCTTAGAAGTCAACGCCAGAAGTATAAAATACAATATAAATACAACAGCTTTCCATCGTATGAGACGAATGTTTGCAAATATTGTGAAAGTAACGGTCATTTCTATGTTCCGGGCAACCTAGGCCTCAGTCTAGGGCGTTGCTCCACCAGATCGAATAGTTAGGGCCTAAGAAGTCAACGCCAGAAGCATAAGATACAAAAATACAACAGGCTTTCCATCGTACGACAGGAATAACTACAACCAGTGTGAAGGTAATAGTCATTTCTACGTTCCGGGCAACCTAGGCTTCACTCTAGGGCGTTGTTCCACCAGATCGAATAGTTACGGCCTAAGAAGTCAACGCCAGAAGCATAAAGTACAATAAAAATCTAACAGTTTGTCCACTGTATAACAGGAATAATTGCAACCAGTGTGAAAGTAATGGTCATTTCTACGTTCCTGGCAACCTAGATTTCGCTCTAGGGCGTTGCTCCACCACATCGAATAGTTAGGGCCTTAGAAGTCAATGCACGAAGCATAAAATACAAAATAAATACAACAGTTTTTCTATTGTATAAAACACATAATTGAAACTGGTTTGAAAGATAGGGTCATTTCTACGTTCCGGGCTACCTAGGCTTCACTCTAGGGCGTTGCTCCACGAGATCGAATTGTTAGGGCCTTAGAAGGCTACGCACGAAGCATATAATAAGATAAAAATGCAACAGTTTTTCCATCGTATAACACGATTAATTGTAACCAGTGTGAAAGAGGTAGTCACTTCTAGGTTCCGGGCAACCTAGGCTTCAGTGAAGGGCGCAGCTCCACCAGATCGAATAGCTAGGGCCTTAGAAATCTACGCTCGGGGCATAAAATACAATAAAAATACAACAGTTTTTCCATCGTATAAAATGAATAATTGCAAGCAGTGTGATGGTAATGGTCATTTCTACGTTCCGGAAAACCTAGGCTACACTCTAGGGCGCTGCTCCACCAGATCGAATGGCTACGGACTTAGAAGTCAACGCCAGGAGCATAAAATACAAAATAAATACAACAGTTTTTCCATCGTATAAAACGAATAATTGCAACTGGTGTGAAAGTTATGGTCATTTCTACGTTCCGGGCAACCTAGGCTACACTCTATGGCGTTGCTCCACCAGATCGAATAGCTAGGGCCTAAGAAGTCAACTCCAGAGGCATAAGACACAATATAAATACAACAGTTTTTCCATCGTATAAAACGAATATTTGCAACCGGTGTGAAAGTTATGGTCATTTCTATGTTCCGGGCAAACCTAGGCTTCACTCTAGGGCGTTGCTCCACCAGATCGAATAGTTAGGGCCTAAGAAGTCAACGCCAGAGGCATAAAATACAATAAAAATACAACAGTTTTTCCATCATGTAACAGGAATAATTGCAACCAGTGTGAAGGATATGGTCACTTCTACGTTCCGGGCAACCTAGGCTTCACTCTAGGGCGTTGCTCCACCAGATCGAATAGGTATGGCCTTAGAAGTCAACGCCCGAAGCATAAAATACAAAATAAAAAGAACAGTTTTTCCATTGTATAAAACGAATAATTGCAACCAGTGTGAAAGTTATGGTCATTTCTACGTTCTGGGCAACCTAGGCTTCACTCTAGGGCGTTGTTCCACCAGATCGAATAGTTAGGGTCTAAGAAGTCAACGGCAGAAGCATAAGGTACAATACAAATCTAACAGTTTGTCCACCGTATAACAGGAATAATTGCAACCAGTGTGAAAGTAATGGTCATTTCTACGTTCCTGGCAACCTAGATTTCGCTCTAGGGCGGTGCTCTACGAGATTAAATAGATAGGGCCTAAGAAGTCAACGCCAGAAGCATAAAACACAATATAAGTACAACAGCTTTTCCATCGTATATAATGTATATTTGCAAACAGTGTGAAAGTAATGGTCATTTCCATGTTCCGGGCAATCTAGTCTTCACTCTAGGGCGTTGTTCCACCAGATCGAATGGTTAGGACCTAAGAAGTCAACGCCAGAAGCATAAAACACAATATAAATACAACAGCTTTTCCATCGTGTATAATGTATATTTGCAAACAGTGTGAAAGTAATGGTCATTTCCATGTTCCGGGCAACCTAGACTTCACTCTAGGTTGTTGCTCCACCAGATCGAATAGTTAGGGCCTTAGAAGTCAACGCCCGAAGCATAAAATACAAAATAAATAAAACACTTTTTCCATCGTATAAAACGAATAATTGCTACAAGTGTGGAAGTTATGGTCATTTCAACGTTCCGGTAAATCTAGGCTTCACTCTAGGGCGATGCTCCACCAGATCAATCAGTTAGGGCCTTAGAAGTCAACGCCCGAAGCATAAAACGAGAAATAAATAGAACAGTTTTTCCATCATATAAAACGAATAATTGCAACCAGTATGAAAGTTATGGTCATTTCTACTTTCCGGGCAACCTAGGCTTCACTATAGGGCGTTGCTCCACCAGATCGAATAGTTAGGGCCCTAGAAGTCAACGCCCGAAGCATAAAATAATATATAAATAGAACAGTTTTTCCATCGTATAAAACGAATAATTGCTACCAGTGTGAAAGTTATGGTCATTTCTACGTTCAGGGCAACCTACCCTTCACCCTGGGGCGTTGCTCCACCAGATGGAATAGTTAGAGCCTAAGAAGTCAACGCCAGAAGCATATAATACAATAAAGATGCAATAGCTTTTCCATCATATAACAGGAATAACTGCAAACAGTATGTAAGTACTGGTAATTACTACGTTCCGGGTAACCTAGGTTTCACTCTAGGGCGTTGCTCCACCAGATCGAATAGCTAGGGACTTAGAATTCAACGCCATAAGAATAAAATACAATATAAGTACAACAGTTTTTCCATCGTATAACACGAGTAATTGCAACCAGTGTGAAGGTTATGGTCATTTCAACGTTCCGGGCAATCTAGGCTTCACTCTAGGGCGTTGCTCCACCAGATCAATCAGTTAGGGCCTTAGAAGACAACGCCCGAAGCATAAAATGCAAACTAAATAGAACAGTTTTTCCATTGTATAAAACGAATAATTGCTACCAGTGTAAAAGTTATTGTCATTTCTACGTTCCGGGCAACCTAGGCTTCACCCTAGGGCGTTGTTCCACCAGATCGAATAGTTGGGGCCTAAGAAGTGAACCACAGAAGCATAAAATACAATATAAATACAACAGTTTTTCCATCATATAAAACGAATAATTGCAACCAGTATGAAAGTTATGGACATTTCTACTTTCCGGGCAACCTAGGCTTCACGATAGGGCGCTGCTCCAACAGATTGAATAGTTAGGGCCATAGAAGTCAACGCCCGAAGCATAAAATGCACTAAAAATACGACAGTTTTTCCATCATATAACAGGAATAATTGCAAGCAGTTTGAAAGTGATGGTCATTTCTACGTACCGGGCACCCTAGGCTTCACTCTAGGGCGTTGCTCCACCAGATCGAATAGTTAGGGCCTTAGAAGTCAACGCCAGAAGCATAAAATACAATATAAATGTAACAGTTTTTCCATCGTATAAAACGAATAATAGCAATCAGTGTTAAAGTTACGTTCAATTCTACGTTCCAGGCAACCTAGGGTTCACTCTAGGGCGTTGCACCAACAAATTGAATAGTTAGGGCCTTTGAAGACAACGCGCGAAGCACAAAATACGATATAAATACAACAGCTTTTCCATCGTATAAAAGGAATAATTGCAAACAGTGTGAAAGAAATGGTCATTTTTACGATCCGGGCAACCGAGGCTTCACTCTACGGCGTTGATCCACCAGATCGAATAGCTACGGCCTCAGAAGTCAACACCTGAAGTCTAAAATACAATAAAAATACAACAGTCTTTGCATCCTATAACAGGAATAATTGCAACCCGTGTGACGGTGATGGTCATTTCTGCGTTCCAGGCAACCTAGGCTTCACTCTAGGGCGTTGCACCACCAGATCGAATGATTAGGGCCTAAGAAGTGAACGCCAGAAGCATAAAATATAATAAAGATGCAACAGTTTTTCCATCGTATAACAGGAATAATTGCAACCAGTGTGAAGGTAATGGTATGTTCTACGTTCCGGGCAAACTATGCTTCACTGTAGGGCGGTGCTCTACCAGATTAAATAGCTAGGGCCTAAGAAGTCAACGCCAGAAGCATAAAACACAATATAAATACAACAGCTTTTCCATCGTATATAATGTATATTTGCAAACAGTGTGAAAGTAGTGGTCATTTCCATGTTCCGGGCAACCTAGTCGTCACTCTAGGGCGTTGTTCCACCAGATCGAATAGTTAAGGCCTAAGAAGTCAACGCCGGGAGAATAAAATACAATATAAGTACAAAAGCTTTTCCATCGTATAAAATGAATAATTGCGACAATTGTGAAAGTAATGGTCATTTCTACGTTCCGGGCAACCTAGGCGTCACTCTAGGGCGCTACTCCACCACACCTAATAGCTACGGCCTTAGAAGTCAACCCCAGATGAATAAAATACAATAAATATGCCACAGCTTTTCCATCGTACAAGACGAATAATTGCAACCAGTGTGAAAGTTATGGTCACTTCTACGTTCAGGGCAACCTAGACTTCACTCCAGGGCGTTGCTCCACCAGATCGAATAGTTAGGGCCTTAGAAGTCAACGCCAGAAGCATAAAATACAATAAAGATGCAACAGTTTTTCCATCGTATAACAGGAATAATTGCAACCAGTGTGAAGGTAATGGTATGTTCTACGTTCCGGGCAACCTATGCTTCACTCTAGGGCCGTGCTCTACCAGATTAAATAGTTAGGGCCTAAGAAGTCAACGCCAGAAGCATAAATACAATATAAATACAGCAGCTTTTCCATCGTATATAATGTATATTTGCAAACAGTGTGAAAGTAGTGGTCATTTCCATGTTCCCGGCAACCTAGTCTTCACTCCAGGGCGTTGTTCCACCAGATCGAATAGTTAGGGCCTAAGAAGTAAACGCCAGAAGCATAAAACGCAATATAAATACAACAGCTTTTCCATCGCATATAATGTATATTTGCAAACAGTGTGAAAGTAATGGTCATTTCCATGTTCCGGGCAACCTAGACTTCACTCTAGGTTGTTGCTCCACCAGATCGAACAGTTAGGGCCTAAGAAGTGAACGCCAGAAACATAAAATACGATATAAATACAACAGCTTTTCCACCGTATAAAACGAATAATTGCAACCAGTATGAAACTTATGGACATTTCTACGTTCCGGGCAACCTAGGCTTCACTGTACGGCGTTCTAGGGCCACATCGAATAGCTACGGCCTCAGAAGTCAACGCCTGAAGTATAAAATGCAATAAAAATACAACAGTCTTTCCACCCTATAACAGGAATAATTGCAACCCGTGTGAAAGTGATGGTCATTTCTACGTTGCGGGCAACATAGGCTTCACTCTATGGCGTTGCTCCACCATATCAAACAGTTGGGGCCTTAGAAGTCAACGCCCGAAGCATTAAACACAAAATAAATAGAACAGTTTTTCCATTGTATATAATGTATATTTGCAAACAGTGTGAAAGTAATGGTTATTTCCATGTTCCGGGCAACCTATGCTTCACTCTAGGGCGGTGCTCTACCAGATTAAATAGTTAGGGCCTAAGAAGTCAACGCCACAAGCATAAAACACAATATAAATACAACAGCTTTTCCATCGTATATTATGTATATTTGCAAACAGTGTGAAAGTAATGGTCATTTCCATGTTCCGGACAATCTAGTCTTCACTCTAGGGCGTTGTTGCACCAGATCGAATAGTTAGGGCCTAAGAAGTCAACGCCTGAAGCATAAAACACAATATAAATACAACAGCTTTTCCATCGCATATAATGTATATTTGCAAACAGTGTGAAAGTAATGGTCATTTCCATTGTCCGGGCAACCTAGACTTCACTCTAGGTTGTTGCTCCACCAGATCGAATAGTTAGGGCCTAAGAAGTCAACGCCAGAAGCATAAAATACAGCATAAATACAACAGATTTTCCATCGTATATAATGTGTATTTGCAAACAGTGTGAATGTAATGGTCATTTCTACGTACCGGGCAACCTAGACTCCACTCTAGGGCGTTGCTCCACCAAACCGAATAGCTAGGGCCTTAGAAGTCAACGCCAGAAGCATAAAATACAATAAAGATGCAACAGTTTTTCCATCGTATAACAGGAATAACTACAAACAGTATGAAAGTACTGGTAACTTCTACGTTCCGGGTAACCTAGGTTTCACTCTAGGGCGTTGCTCCACCACATCAATCAGTTAGGGCCTTAGAAGTCAACGCCCGAAGCATAAAATGCAAACTAAATAGAACAGTTTTTCCATTGTATATAATGTATATTTGCAAACAGTGTGAAAGTAATGGTTATTTCCATGTTCCGGGCAACCTATGCTTCACTCTAGGGCGGTGCTCTACCAGATTAAATAGTTAGGGCCTAAGAAGTCAACGCCACAAGCATAAAACACAATATAAATACAACAGCTTTTCCATCGTATATTATGTATATTTGCAAACAGTGTGAAAGTAATGGTCATTTCCATGTTCCGGGCTATCTAGTCTTCACTCTGGGGCGTTGTTCCACCAGATCGAATAGTTAGGGCCTAAGAAGTCAACGCTAGAAGCATAAAACACAATATAAATACAACAGCTTTTCCATCGCATATAATGTATATTTGCAAACAGTGTGAAAGTAATGGTCATTTCCATGTTCCGGGCAACCTAGACTTCACTCTAGGTTGTTGCTCCACCAGATCGAATAGTTAGGGCCTAAGAAGTCAACGCCAGAAGCATAAAATACAGCATAAATACAACAGATTTTCCATCGTATATAATGTGTATTTGCAAACACTGTGAATGTAATAGTCATTTCTACGTACCGGGCAACCTAGACTCCACTCTAGGGCGTTGCTCGACCAAACCGAATAGCTAGGGCCTTAGAAGTCAACGCCAGAAGCATAAAATACAATAAAGATGCAAAAGTGTTTCCATCGTATAGCAGGAATAACTGCAAACAGTGTGAAAGTACTGGTCATTTCTACGTCCCGGGTAACCTAGGTTTCACTCTAGGGCGTTGCTCCACCAGGTCGAATAGCTAGGGACTTAGAATTCAACGCCATAAGAATAAAATACAACATAAATGTAACAGTTTTTCCATCGTATAAAACGAATAATAGCAACCAGTGTGAAAGTTATGGTCATTTCAACGTTCCGGTCAATATAGGCTTCACTCTAGGGCGACGCTCCACCAGATCAATCAGTTAGGGCCTTAGAAGTCAACGCCCGAAGCATAAAATGAAAAATAAATAGAACAGTTTTTCCATTGTATAAAACGAATAGTTGCTACCGGTGTGAAAGTTATGGTCATTTCTACGTTCTGGGCAACCTAGGCTTCACTCTAGGGCGTTGTTCCGCCAGATCGAATAGTTAGGGCCTAAGCAGTGTACGCCAGAAGCATAAAATACAATATAAATACAACTGTTTTTCCATCGTATAAAACGAGTAATTGCTACCACTGTGAAAGCTATGGTCATTTCTACGTTCAGGGCAACCTACCCTTCACCCTAGGGCGTTGCTCTACCAGATCGAATAGTTAGGGCCTAAGAAGTCAACGCCAGAAGCATAAAATACAGCATAAATACAACAGATTTTCCATCGTATATAATGTGTATTTGCAAACAGTGTGAATGTAATGGTCATTTCTACGTACCGGGCAACCTAGACTCCACTCTAGGGCGTTGCTCCACCAAACCGAATAGCTAGGGCCTTAGAAGTCAACGCCAGAAGCATAAAATACAATAAAGATGCAACAGTTTTTCCATCGTATAACAGGAATAACTACAAACAGTATGAAAGTACTGGTAACTTCTACGTTCCGGGTAACCTAGGTTTCACTCTAGGGCGTTGCTCCACCACATCAATCAGTTAGGGCCTTAGAAGTCAACGCCCGAAGCATAAAATGCAAACTAAATAGAACAGTTTTTCCATTGTATATAATGTATATTTGCAAACAGTGTGAAAGTAATGGTTATTTCCATGTTCCGGGCAACCTATGCTTCACTCTAGGGCGGTGCTCTACCAGATTAAATAGTTAGGGCCTAAGAAGTCAACGCCACAAGCATAAAACACAATATAAATACAACAGCTTTTCCATCGTATATTATGTATATTTGCAAACAGTGTGAAAGTAATGGTCATTTCCATGTTCCGGGCAATCTAGTCTTCACCCTGGGGCGTTGTTCCACCAGATCGAATAGTTAGGGCCTAAGAAGTCAACGCTAGAAGCATAAAACACAATATAAATACAACAGCTTTTCCATCGCATATAATGTATATTTGCAAACAGTGTGAAAGTAATGGTCATTTCCATGTTCCGGGCAACCTAGACTTCACTCTAGGTTGTTGCTCCACCAGATCGAATAGTTAGGGCCTAAGAAGTCAACGCCAGAAGCATAAAATACAGCATAAATACAACAGATTTTCCATCGTATATAATGTGTATTTGCAAACACTGTGAATGTAATAGTCATTTCTACGTACCGGGCAACCTAGACTCCACTCTAGGGCGTTGCTCGACCAAACCGAATAGCTAGGGCCTTAGAAGTCAACGCCAGAAGCATAAAATACAATAAAGATGCAAAAGTGTTTCCATCGTATAACAGGAATAACTGCAAACAGTGTGAAAGTACTGGTCATTTCTACGTCCCGGGTAACCTAGGTTTCACTCTAGGGCGTTGCTCCACCAGGTCGAATAGCTAGGGACTTAGAATTCAACGCCATAAGAATAAAATACAACATAAATGTAACAGTTTTTCCATCGTATAAAACGAATAATAGCAACCAGTGTGAAAGTTATGGTCATTTCAACGTTCCGGTCAATATAGGCTTCACTCTAGGGCGACGCTCCACCAGATCAATCAGTTAGGGCCTTAGAAGTCAACGCCCGAAGCATAAAATGAAAAATAAATAGAACAGTTTTTCCATTGTATAAAACGAATAGTTGCTACCGGTGTGAAAGTTATGGTCATTTCTACGTTCTGGGCAACCTAGGCTTCACTCTAGGGCGTTGTTCCGCCAGATCGAATAGTTAGGGCCTAAGCAGTGTACGCCAGAAGCATAAAATACAATATAAATACAACTGTTTTTCCATCGTATAAAACGAGTAATTGCTACCACTGTGAAAGCTATGGTCATTTCTACGTTCAGGGCAACCTACCCTTCACCCTAGGGCGTTGCTCTACCAGATCGAATAGTTAGGGCCTAAGAAGTCAACGCCAGAAGCATAAAATACAGTAAAGATGCAACAGTTTTTCCATCGTATAACAGGAATAACTACAAACAGTATGAAAGTACTGGTAATTTCTACGTTCCGGGTAACCTAGGTTTCACTCTAGGGCGTTGCTCCACCACATCAATCAGTTAGGGCCTTAGAAGTCAACGCCCGAAGCATAAAATGCAAACTAAATAGAACAGTTTTTCCATTGTATAAACCGAATAATTGCTACCAGTGTAAAAGTTATTGTCATTTCTACGTTCCGCGCCACCTAGGCTTCACTGCAGGGCGTTGCTCCACCAGATAGAAATGTTAGGGCCTAAGAAGTCAACGCCCGAAGCATAAAATACGATATAAATACAACAGCATTTCCATCGTATTAAATGAATAATTGCAAACAGTGTGAATGTAGTGGTCATTTCTACGTTCCGAGCAACCTAGGCTTCACTCTAGGGCGGTGCTATAACATATCGAATAGCTACGGCCTTAGAAGTCTACGACTGAAGCATAAAATACAATAAAAATACAACAGTCTTTTCATCGTATAACAGGAATAATTGCAACAAGCGTGATAGTAATGATCATTTCGGCGTTTCGGGCATCCTAGACTTATCTCTGAGGCATTGCTCCACCAGATCGAATAGTTAGGGCCTAAGAAGTCAACGCCAGAAGCATAAAGTACAATATAAATACAACAGCTTTGCCATCGTATAAAATGAATAATTGCAAACAGTGCGAAAGATATGGACATTTCTACGTTCCGGGCTATCTAGGCTTCACTCTATGGCGTTCTTCCACCACATCGAATAGCAACGGCCTCAGAAGTCAACGCCAGACGCATAAAATACAATATAAATATAACAGTTTTTCCATCGTACAAAACGAATAATAGCAACCAGTGTGAAAGTTATGGTCATTTCTACGTTCCTCGCAACCTAGGCTTCACTCTAGGGCGTTGTTCCACAAGGTCGAATAGTTAGGGCCTAAGAAGGCAACGCCAGAAGCATAAAATACAATATAAATATAACAGTTTTTCCATTGTCTAAAACGAATAATAGCAACCAGTGTGAAAGTTATGGTCATTTCTACGTTCCGGCCAACATAGGCTTCACTCTAGAGCGTTGCTCCACCAGATCAAACAGTTAGGGCCTTAGAAGTCAACGCCCGAAGCATTAAATACAAAATAAATAGAACAGTTTTTCCATTGTATAAAACGAATAATTGCTACCAGTGTGAAAGTTATGGTCAATGCTACGTCCCGCGCAACCTAGGCTTCACCCAAGGGCGTTGTTCCACCAGATGGAATAGTTAGGGCCTAAGAAGTCAACGCCAGAAGCATAAAATACGATATAAATACAACAGCTTTTCCATCGTATAACAGTAATAATTGCAACCAGTGTGAAGGTAATGGTCATTCCTACGTTCCGAGCAACCTAGGCGTCACTCTAGGGCGTTGCTCCACCAGATCGAATAGCTAGGGTCTTATAATTCATCGCTAAAAGCATAAAATACAATTAAAATACAACAGCTTTTCCATCGTATAACAGTAATAATTGCAACCAGTGTGAAAGTAATGGTCATTCCTACGTTCCCAGCAACCTAGGCGTCACTCTAGGGCGTTACTCCACCAGATCGAATAGCTAGGGTCTTATAATTCATCGCTAAAAGCATAAAATACAATTAAAATACAACAGTTTTTCCATTGTATAACAGGAATAATTGCAACCAGTGTGAAAGTTATGGACATTTCTACATTCCGGCCAACCTAGGCTACACTCTAGGGCGTTGCTCCACCAGATCGAATAGTTAGGGCCTCAGAAGTCAACACCAGAAGCATAAAATACAATAGTGATGCAACAGTTTTTCCATCGTTTAACAGGAATAACTGCTACCAGTGTGAATGTACTGGACATTTATACGTTCCGTATAACCTAGGTTTCACTCCAGGGCGTTGCTCTACCAGATCGAATAGCTAGGGACTTCGAAATCAACGCCAGAAGCATAAAATACAATATAAATACAACAGTTTTTCCATCATATAAAACGAATAATTGCAACCAGGATGAAAGTTATGGTCATTTCTACTTTCCGGGCAACCTAGGCTGCACCCTAGGGCGTTGCTCCAACAGATTGAATAGTTAGGGCCTTGGAAGACAATGCCCGAAGCTTAAAATGCAAAATAAATAGAACAGTTTTTCCATCGTATAAAACGAATAATTGCTACCAGTATGAAAGTTATGGTCATTTCTACTTTCCGGCCAACCTGGGCTTCACCCTAGGGCGTTGCTCCAACAGATTGAATAGTTAGGGCCTTAGAAGACAATGCCCGAAGCTTAAAATGCAAAATAAATAGAACAGTTTTTCCATCGTATAAAACGAATAATTGCTACCAGTATGAAAGTTATGGTCATTTCTACTTTCCGGGCAACCTGGGCTTCACCCTAGGGCGTTGCTCCACCAGATGGAATAGTTAGGACCTAAGAAGTCAACCCCAGAAGCATAAAATACGATATAAATAAAGCAGCTTTTCCATCGTATAAAACGAATAATTGCAACAAGTGTGATAGTTATGCTCATTTCTACGTTCCGGGCAACCTAGGCTTCACCCTAGGGCGTTGCTCCAACAGATTGAATAGTTAGGGCCTTAAAAGTCAATGCCCGAAGCATAAAATGCAATTAAAATACAACAGTTTTTCCCTCGTATAACAGGAATAATTGCAACCAGTGTGAAAGTAATGGTCATTTCTGCGTTCCGAGCAACCTAGGCGTCACTCTAGGGCGTTGCTCCACCAGGTTGAATAGCTAGGGACTTATAATTCATCGCTAAAAGCATAAAAGACAATTAAAATACAACAGCTTTTCCATCGTATAACAGTAATAATTGCAACCAGTGTGAAGGTAATGGTCATTCCTACGTTCCGAGCAACCTAGGCGTCACTCTAGGGCGTTGCTCCACCAGATCGAATAGCTAGGGTCTTATAATTCATCGCTAAAAGCATAAAATACAATTAAAATACAACAGTTTTTCCATTGTATAACAGGAATAATTGCAACCAGTGTGAAAGTTATGGACATTTCTACATTCCGGCCAACCTAGGCTACACTCTAGGGCGTTGCTCCACCAGATCGAATAGTTAGGGCCTCAGAAGTCAACACCAGAAGCATAAAATACAATAATGATGCAACAGTTTTTCCATCGTTTAACAGGAATAAGTGCTACCAGTGTGAATCTACTGGACATTTCTACGTTCCGGATAACCTAGGTTTCACTCTAGGGCGTTGCTCTACCAGATCGAATAGCTAGGGACTTAGAAATCAACGCCAGAAGCATAAAATACAACATAAATACAACAGTTTTTCCATCATATAAAACGAATAATTGCAACCAGGATGAAAGTTATGGCCATTTCTACTTTCCGGGCAACCTAGGCTTCACCCTAGGGCGTTGCTCCAACAGATTGAATAGTTAGGGCCTTAGAAGACAATGCCCGAAGCATAAAATGCAAAATAAATAGAACAGTTTTTCCATCGTATAAAACGAATAATTGCTACCAGTATGAAAGTTATGGTCATTTCTACTTTCCGGGCAACCTAGGCTTCACCCTAGGGCGTTGGTCCACGAGATGGAATAGTTAGGACCTAAGAAGTCAACCCCAGAAGCATAAAATACGATATAAATAAAGCAGCTTTTCCATCGTATAAAACGAAAAATTGCAACCAGTGTGATAGTTATGCTCATTTCTACGTTCCGGGCAACCTAGGCTTCACCCTAGGGCGTAGCTCCAACAGATTGAATAGTTAGGGCCTTAAAAGTCAATGCCCGCAGCATAAAATGCAATAAAAATACAACAGTTTTTCCCTCGTATAACAGGAATAATTGCAACCAGTGTGAAAGTAATGGTCATTTCTGCGTTCCGAGCAACCTAGGCGTCACTCTTGGGCGTTGCTCCACCAGATCGAATAGCTAGGGACTTATAATTCATCGCTAAAAGCATAAAATACAATTAAAATACAACAGTTTTTCCACCGTATAACAGGAATAATTGCAACCAGTGTGAAAGTAATGGTCATTTCTACGTTCCGAGCAACCTAGGCGTCACTCTAGGGCGTTGTTACACCAGAGGGAATAGCTAGGGACTTATAATTCATCGCTAAAAGCATAAAATACAATTAAAATACAACAGTTTTTCCATCGTATAACAGGAATAATTGCAGCCAGTGTGAAAGTTATGGACATTTCTACATTCCGGCCAACCTAGGCTTCACTCTAGGGCGTTGCTCCACCAGATCGAATAGTTAGGGCTTCAGAAGTCAACACCAGAAGCATAAAATACAATAATGATGCAACAGTTTTTCCATCGTTTAACAGGAATAACTGCAACCAGTGGAATGTACTGGACATTTCTACGTTCCGGATAACCTAGGTTTCACTCTAGGGCGTTGCTCTACCAGATCGAATAGCTAGGGACTTAGAAATCAACGCCAGAAGCATAAAATACAATATAAATACAACAGTTTCTCCATCATATAAAACGAATAATTGCAACCAGGATGAAAGTTATGGTTATTTCTACTTTCCGGGCAACCTAGGCTTCACCCTAGGGCGTTGCTCCAACAGATTGAATAGTAAGGGCCTTAGAAGACAATGCCCGAAGCATAAAATGCAAAATAAATAGAACAGTTTTTCCATCGTATAAAACGAATAATTGCTACCATTATGAAAGTTATGGTCATTTCTACTTTCCGGGCAACCTAGGCTTCACTCTAGGGCGGTGCTCCATAAGATCAAATAGTTAGGGACTAAGAAGTCAACGCCAGAAGCATAAAATACAACATAAATACAACAGATTTTCCACCATATATGATGTATATTTGCAAACAGTGTGAAAGTAATGGTCATTTCTACGTACCGGGCAACCTAGGTTCCACTCTAGGGCGTTGTACCGCCATATCGGACAGTTAGGGCCAATGGAGTCAGCGCCAGAAGCATGAAATACAATATAAGTATAACAGTTTTTCCATTCTATAAAACGAATAATAGCAACCAGTGTGAAAGTAATGGACATTTCTACTTCCCGGGCAACCTAGGCTTGACCCTAGGGCGTTGCTCCAACAGATTGAATAGTTAGGGCCTTAGAAGTCAACGCCGAAAGCATAAAATGCAATAAAACTGCAACAGTTTTTCCATCGTATAAAATGAGTAGTTGCAAACATTGCGAAAGTAATGGTCATTTCTACGTTCCGGGCAACCTAGGCGTCACTCTAGGGCGTTGCTCCACCACATCTAATAGCTACGGACTTAGAAGTCAACGCCAGAGGCATAAAATACAATATAAATACAACAGCTTTTCCATCGTACAAAATGAATAATAGCAAACAGTGTGAAAGTAATGGTCATTTCTACGTTCCGGGCATCCTAGGCTTCACTCTAGGTCGTTGCTCCACCAGATCAATTAGCTAGCGAATTAGAATTAAACGCCAGAAGCATAGAATACAATAAAAATGCAACAGTTTTTCCATCGTATAACAGGAATAACTGCAAACAGTATGAAAGTTATGGTCATTTCTACATTCCGAGCAACCTAGGCTTCACTCTAGGGCGTTGCTCCACCTGATCGAATACTTAGGGCCTTAGAAGTCAACGCCAGAAGAACAAAATACAATAAAGATGCAACAGTTTTTCCATCGTATAGCAGGAATATTTTGCAACCAGTGTGATAGTAGTGGTCATTTCTACGTACCGGGCAACGTAGGTTTCACTCCAGGACGTTGCTCCACCAGATCGAATAGTGACGGCCTAAGAAGTCAACGCCAGAAGCATAAAATACGATAAAGATGCAACAGCTTTTCCATCGTATAAAACGCATAATTGCAACCAGTGTGAAAGTTATGGTCATTTCTACATTCCGAGCAACCTAGGCTTCACTCTAGGGCGTTGCTCCACAAGATCGAATAGTTAGATCCTTAGAAGTCAACGCCAGAAGCATAAAATACGATATAAATACAACAGCTTTTCCATCGTACAAAATGAATAATAGCAAACAGTGTGAAAGTAATGGTCATTTCTACGTTCCGGGCAACCTAGGCTTCACTCTAGGTAGTTGCTCCACCAGATCAAATAGCTAGCGAATTAGAATTAAACGCCAGAAGCATAGAATACAATTAAAATGCAACAGTTTTTCCATCGTATAACAGGAATAATTGCAACCAGTGTGAATGTAATGGTCATTTCTACGTTCCGGGCAACCTAGCATTCACTCTAGGGCGTTGCTCCAACAGATTGAATCGTTAGGGCCTTTCAAATCAATGCCCGAAGCATAAAATGCAATAAAAATACAACAGTTTTTTCATTGTATAACAGGAATAATTGCAACCAGTGTGAAAGTTATATACATTTCTACATTCCGGCCAACCTAGGCTACACTCTAGGGCGTTGCTCCACCAGATCGAACAGTTAGGGCCTCAGAAGTCAACACCAGAAGCATAAAATACAATAGTGATGCAACAGTTTTTCCATCGTTTAACAGGAATAACTGCTACCAGTGTGAATGTACTGGACATTTCTACGTTCCGAATAACCTAGGTTTCACTCTAGGGCGTTGCTCTACCAGATCAAATAGCTAGGGACTTAGAAATCAACGCCAGAAGCATAAAATACAATATAAATACAACAGCTTTTCCATCATATAAAACGAATAATTGCAACCAGGATGAAAGTTATGGTCATTTCTACTTTCCGGGCAACCTAGGCTTCACCCTAGGGCGTTGATCCACCAGATGGAATAGTTAGGACCTAAGAAGTCATCCCCAGAAGCATAAAATACGATATAAATAAAGCAGCTTTTCCATCGTATAAAACGAATAATTGCAACCAGTGTTATAGTTATGCTCATTTCTACTTTCCGGGCAACCTAGGCTTCACCCTAGGGCGTTGCTCCAACAGATTGAATAGTTAGGGCCTTAGAAGACAATGCCCGAAGCATAAAATGCAAAATAAATAGAAAAGTTTTTCCATCGTATAAAACGAATAATTGCTACCAGTATGAAAGTTATGGTCATTTCTACTTTCCGGGCAACCTAGGCTTCACCCTAGGGCGTTGATCCACCAGATGGAATAGTTAGGACCTAAGAAGTCATCCCCAGAAGCATAAAATACGATATAAATAAAGCAGCTTTTCCATCGTATAAAACGAATAATTGCAACCAGTGTGATAGTTATGCTCATTTCTACGTTCCGGGCAACCTAGGCTTCACCCTAGGGCGTTGCTCCAACAGATTGAATAGTTAGGGCCTTAAAAGTCAATGCCCGCAGCATAAAATGCAATAAAAGTACAACAGTTTTTCCCTCGTATAACAGGAATAATTGCAACCAGTGTGAAAGTAATGGTCATTTCTGCGTTCCGAGCAACCTAGGCGTCACTCTTGGGCGTTGCTCCACCAGATCGAATAGCTAGGGACTTATAATTCATCGCTAAAAGCATAAAATACAATTAAAATACAACAGTTTTTCCATCGTATAACAGGAATAACTGCAACCAGTGTGAAATCAATGGTCTTTTGTACGTTCCGAGCAACCTAGGCGACACTCTAGGGCGTTTGTCCACCAGAGGGAATAGCTAGGGACTTATAATTCATCGCTAAAAGCATAAAATACAATTAAAATACAACAGTTTTTCCATCGTATAACAGGAATAATTGCAGCCAGTGTGAAAGTTATGGACATTTCTACATTCCGGCCAACCTAGGCTTCACTCTAGGGCGTTGCTCCACCAGATCGAATAGTTAGGGCTTCAGAAGTCAACACCAGAAGCATAAAATACAATAATAATGCAACAGTTTTTCCATCGTTTAATGGGAATAACTGCAAGCAGTGGAATGTACTGGACATTTCTACGTTCCGGATAACCTAGGTTTCACTCTAGGGCGTTGTTCTACCAGACCGAATAGCTAGGGACTTAGAAATCAACGCCAGAAGCATAAAATACAATATAAATACAACAGTATTTCCATCATATAAAACGAATAATTGCAACCAGGATGAAAGTTATGGTCATTTCTACTTTCCGGGCAACCTAGGCTTCACCCTAGGGCGTTGCTCCAACAGATTGAATAGTTAGGGCCTTAGAAGACAATGCCCGAAGCATAAAATGCAAAATAAATAGAACAGTTTTTCCATCGTATAAAACGAATAATTGCTACCAGTATGAAAGTTATGGTCATTTCTACTTTCCGGGCAACCTAGGCTTCACTCTAGGGCGGTGCTCTATAAGATCAAATAGTTAGGGCCTAAGAAGTCAACGCCAGAAGCATAAAATACAACATAAATACAACAGATTTTCCACCATATATGATGTATATTTGCAAACAGTGTGAAAGTAATGGCCATTCCTACGTACCGGGCAACCTAGGTTCCACTCTAGGGCGTTGTACCACCATATCGGACAGTTAGGGCCAATGGAGTCAACGCCAGAAGCATAAAATACAATATAAATATAACAGTTTTTCTATCGTATAAAACGAATGATAGCAACCAGTGTGAAAGTTATGGTCATTTCTACTTTCCGGGCAACCTAGGCTCCACCCTAGGGCGTTGTTCCACCAGATCGAACAGTTTGGGCCTAAGAAGTCAACGCCAGAAGCATAAAATACAATATAAATATAACAGTTTTTCTATCGTATAAAACGAATGATAGCAACCAGTGTAAAAGTTATGGTCATTTCTACGTTCCGGGCAACCTAGGCTTCACTCTAGGGCGTTGTTCCACCAGATCGCGTAGTTAGGGCCTAAGAAGTCAACGCCAGAAGAATAAAATACAATATAAGTACAAAAGTTTTTCTATCGTATAAAACGAATAATTGCAAACATTGTGAAAGTACTGGTCATTTCTACGTCCCGGGTAACCTAGGTTTCACTCTAGGGCGTTGCTCCACCAGATCGAATAGCTAGGGACTTAGAATTCAACGCCATAAGAATAAAATACAATATAAATATAACAGTTTTTCCATCGTATAAAACGAATAATAGGAACCAGTGTGAAAGTTATGGTCATTCCAACGTTCCGGTCAATCTAGGCTTCACTCTAGGGCGATGCTCCACCAGATCAATCAGTTAGGGCCTTAGAAGTCAACGCCCGAAGCATAAAATGAAAAATAAATAGAACAGTTTTTCCATTGTATAAAACGAATAATTGCTACCAGTGTAAAAGTTATGGTCATTTCTACGTTCCGGCAACCTACGCTTCACCCTAGGGCGTTGTTCCGCCAGATCGAATAGTTAGGGCCTTAGAAGTCAACGCCAGAAGCATAAAATAAATAAAGATGCAAAAGTTTTTCCATCGTATAACAGGAATAATTGCAAACAGTGTGAAAGTAATGGTCATTTCTACGTTCCGGGCAACCTAGGCTTCACTCTAGGGCGGTGCTCCAACATATCGAATAGCTACGGCCTTAGAAGTCTACGGCTGAAGCATAAAATACAATAAAAATACAACAGTCATTACATCGTATAACAGGAATAATTGAAACAAGCGTGATAGTAATGATCATTTCGTCGTTTCTGGCATCCTAGACTTATCTCTGACGCATTGCTCCACCAGATCGAATAGTTAGGGCCTAAGAAGTCAACGCCAGAAGCATAAAATACAATATAAATATAACAGCTTTTCCATCGTATAAAGCGAATAATTGCAACCAGTGTGAAAGTAATGGTCATTTCTACGTTCCGAGCAACCTAGGCGTCACTCTAGGGCGTTGCTCCACCAGGTCGAATAGCTAGGGACTTATAATTCATCGCTAAAAGCATAAAATACAATTAAAATACAACAGCTTTTCCATCGTATAACAGTAATAATCGCAACCAGTGTGAAAGTAATGGTCATTCCTACGTTCCCAGCAACCTAGGCGTCACTCTAGGGCGTTGCTCCACCAGATCGAATAGCTAGGGTCTTATAATTCATCGCCAGAAGCATAAAATAAATAAAGATGCAAAAGTTTTTCCATCGTATAACAGGAATAACTGCAAACAGTATGAAAGTTATGGTCATTTCTACATTCCGAGCAACCTAGGATTCACTCTAGGGCGTTGCTCCACCTGATCGAATAGTTAGGGCCTTAGAAGTCAATGCCAGAAGCACAAAATACAATAAAGATGCAACAGTTTTTCCATCGTATAGCAGGAATATTTTGCAACCAGTGTGATAGTAGTGGTCATTTCTACGTACCGGGCAACCTAGGTTTCACTGCAGGGCGTTGCTCCACCAGATCGAATAGTGACGGTCTAAGAAGTCAACGCCAGAAGCATAAAATACGATATAAATACAACAGATTTTCCATCGTATAAAAGGAATAATTGCAAACAGTGTGAAAGTAATGGTCATTTCTACGTTCCGGGCAACCTAGGCTTCACTCTAGGGCGGTGCTCCAACATATCGAATAGCTACGGCCTTAGAAGTCTACGGCTGATCATAAAATACAATAAAAATACAACAGTCTTTTCATCGTATAACAGGAATAATTGAAACAAGCGTGATAGTAATGATCATTTCGTCGTTTCTGGCATCCTAGACTTATCTCTGAGGCATTGCTCCACCAGATCGAATAGTTAGGGCCTAAGAAGTCAACGCCAGAAGCATAAAATGCAATATAAATATAACAGCTTTTCCATCGTATAAAGCGAATAATTGCAACCAGTGTGAAAGTAATGGTCATTTCTACGTTCCGAGCAACCTAGGCGTCACTCTAGGGCGTTGCTCCACCAGGTCGAATAGCTAGGGACTTATAATTCATCGCTAAAAGCATAAAATACAATTAAAATACAACAGCTTTTCCATCGTATAACAGTAATAATTGCAACCAGTGTGAAAGTAATGGTCATTCCTACATTCCCAGCAACCTAGGCGTCACTCTAGGGCGTTGCTCCACCAGATCGAATAGCTAGGGTCTTATAATTCATCGCTAAAAGCATAAAATACAATTAAAATACAACAGTTTTTCCATTGTATAACAGGAATAATTGCAACCAGTGTGAAAGTTATGGACATTTCTACATTCCGGCCAACCTAGGCTACACTCTAGGGCGTTGCTCCACTAGATCGAATAGTTAGGGCCTCAGAAGTCAACACCAGAAGTATAAAATATAATAGTGATGCAACAGTTTTTCCATCGTTTAACAGGAATAACTGCTACCAGTGTGAATGTACTGGACATTTCTACGTTCCGTATAACCTAGGCTTCACTCTAGGGCGTTGCTCCACAAGATGGAATAGTTAGATCCTTAGAAGTCAACGCCAGAAGCATAAAATACGATATAAATACAACAGATTTTCCATCGTATAAAAGGAATAATTGCAAACAGTGTGAAAGTAATGGTCATTTCTACGTTCCGGGCAACCTAGGCTTCACCCTAGGGCGTTGATCCACGAGATGGAATAGTTAGGACCTAAGAAGTCATCCCCAGAAGCATAAAATACGATATAAATAAAGCAGCTTTTCCATCGTATAAAACGAATAATTGCAACCAGTGTGATAGTTATGCTCATTTCTACGTTCCGGGCAACCTAGGCTTCACCCTAGGGCGTTGCTCCAACAGATTGAATAGTTAGGGCCTTAAAAGTCAATGCCCGAAGCATAAAATGCTATAAAAATACAACAGTTTTTCCCTCGTATACCAGGAATAATTGCTACCAGTGTGAAAGTAATGGTCATTTCTGCGTTCCGAGCAACCTAGGCGTCACTCTAGGGCGTTGCTCCACCAGATCGAATTGCTAGGGACTTATAATTCATCGCTAAAAGCATAAAATACTATTAAAATACAACAGTTTTTCCATCGTATAACAGGAATAACTGCAAACCTTATGAAAGTACTGGTCATTTCTCCGTTACGGGTAACCTAGGTTTCACTCTAGGGTGTTGCTCCACCAGATCGAATAGCTAGGGACTTAGAATTCAACGCCATAAGAATAAAATACAAAATAAGTGCAACAGCTTTTCCATCATATAAAACGAATAATTGCAACCAGGATGAAAGTTATGGTCATTTCTACTTTCCGGGCAACCTAGGCTTCACCCTAGGGCGTTGATCCACCAGATGGAATAGTTAGGACCTAAGAAGTCATCCCCAGAAGCATAAAATACGATATAAATAAAGCAGCTTTTCCATCGTATAAAACGAATAATTGCAACCAGTGTTATAGTTATGCTCATTTCTACTTTCCGGGCAACCTAGGCTTCACCCTAGGGCGTTGCTCCAACAGATTGAATAGTTAGGGCCTTAGAAGACAATGCCCGAAGCATAAAATGCAAAATAAATAGAAAAGTTTTTCCATCGTATAAAACGAATAATTGCTACCAGTATGAAAGTTATGGTCATTTCTACTTTCCGGGCAACCTCGGCTTCACCCTAGGGCGTTGATCCACCAGATGGAATAGTTAGGACCTAAGAAGTCATCCCCAGAAGCATAAAATACGATATAAATAAAGCAGCTTTTCCATCGTATAAAACGAATAATTGCAACCAGTGTGATAGTTATGCTCATTTCTACGTTCCGGGCAACCTAGGCTTCACCCTAGGGCGTTGCTCCAACAGATTGAATAGTTAGGGCCTTAAAAGTCAATGCCCGCAGCATAAAATGCAATAAAAGTACAACAGTTTTTCCCTCGTATAACAGGAATAATTGCAACCAGTGTGAAAGTAATGGTCATTTCTGCGTTCCGAGCAACCTAGGCGTCACTCTTGGGCGTTGCTCCACCAGATCGAATAGCTAGGGACTTATAATTCATCGCTAAAAGCATAAAATACAATTAAAATACAACAGTTTTTCCATCGTATAACAGGAATAACTGCAACCAGTGTGAAATCAATGGTCTTTTGTACGTTCCGAGCAACCTAGGCGACACTCTAGGGCGTTTGTCCACCAGAGGGAATAGCTAGGGACTTATAATTCATCGCTAAAAGCATAAAATACAATTAAAATACAACAGTTTTTCCATCGTATAACAGGAATAATTGCAGCCAGTGTGAAAGTTATGGACATTTCTACATTCCGGCCAACCTAGGCTTCACTCTAGGGCGTTGCTCCACCAGATCGAATAGTTAGGGCTTCAGAAGTCAACACCAGAAGCATAAAATACAATAATAATGCAACAGTTTTTCCATCGTTTAACGGGAATAACTGCAAGCAGTGGAATGTACTGGACATTTCTACGTTCCGGGTAACCTAGGTTTCACTCTAGGGCGTTGTTCTACCAGACCGAATAGCTAGGGACTTAGAAATCAACGCCAGAAGCATAAAATACAATATAAATACAACAGTATTTCCATCATATAAAACGAATAATTGCAACCAGGATGAAAGTTATGGTCATTTCTACTTTCCGGGCAACCTAGGCTTCACCCTAGGGCGTTGCTCCAACAGATTGAATAGTTAGGGCCTTAGACGACAATGCCCGAAGCATAAAATGCAAAATAAATAGAACAGTTTTTCCATCGTATAAAACGAATAATTGCTACCAGTATGAAAGTTATGGTCATTTCTACTTTCCGGGCAACCTAGGCTTCACTCTAGGGCGGTGCTCTATAAGATCAAATAGTTAGGGCCTAAGAAGTCAACGCCAGAAGCATAAAATACAACATAAATACAACAGATTTTCCACCATATATGATGTATATTTGCAAACAGTGTGAAAGTAATGGCCATTCCTACGTACCGGGCAACCTAGGTTCCACTCTAGGGCGTTGTACCACCATATCGGACAGTTAGGGCCAATGGAGTCAACGCCAGAAGCATAAAATACAATATAAATATAACAGTTTTTCTATCGTATAAAACGAATGATAGCAACCAGTGTGAAAGTTATGGTCATTTCTACTTTCCGGGCAACCTAGGCTCCACCCTAGGGCGTTGTTCCACCAGATCGAACAGTTTGGGCCTAAGAAGTCAACGCCAGAAGCATAAAATACAATATAAATATAACAGTTTTTCTATCGTATAAAACGAATGATAGCAACCAGTGTAAAAGTTATGGTCATTTCTACGTTCCGGGCAACCTAGGCTTCACTCTAGGGCGTTGTTCCACCAGATCGCGTAGTTAGGGCCTAAGAAGTCAACGCCAGAAGAATAAAATACAATATAAGTACAAAAGTTTTTCTATCGTATAAAACGAATAATTGCAAACATTGTGAAAGTACTGGTCATTTCTACGTCCCGGGTAACCTAGGTTTCACTCTAGGGCGTTGCTCCACCAGATCGAATAGCTAGGGACTTAGAATTCAACGCCATAAGAATAAAATACAATATAAATATAACAGTTTTTCCATCGTATAAAACGAATAATAGGAACCAGTGTGAAAGTTATGGTCATTCCAACGTTCCGGTCAATCTAGGCTTCACTCTAGGGCGATGCTCCACCAGATCAATCAGTTAGGGCCTTAGAAGTCAACGCCCGAAGCATAAAATGAAAAATAAATAGAACAGTTTTTCCATTGTATAAAACGAATAATTGCTACCAGTGTAAAAGTTATGGTCATTTCTACGTTCCGGCAACCTACGCTTCACCCTAGGGCGTTGTTCCGCCAGATCGAATAGTTAGGGCCTTAGAAGTCAACGCCAGAAGCATAAAATAAATAAAGATGCAAAAGTTTTTCCATCGTATAACAGGAATAATTGCAAACAGTGTGAAAGTAATGGTCATTTCTACGTTCCGGGCAACCTAGGCTTCACTCTAGGGCGGTGCTCCAACATATCGAATAGCTACGGCCTTAGAAGTCTACGGCTGAAGCATAAAATACAATAAAGATACAACAGTCATTACATCGTATAACAGGAATAATTGAAACAAGCGTGATAGTAATGATCATTTCGTCGTTTCTGGCATCCTAGACTTATCTCTGACGCATTGCTCCACCAGATCGAATAGTTAGGGCCTAAGAAGTCAACGCCAGAAGCATAAAATACAATATAAATATAACAGCTTTTCCATCGTATAAAGCGAATAATTGCAACCAGTGTGAAAGTAATGGTCATTTCTACGTTCCGAGCAACCTAGGCGTCACTCTAGGGCGTTGCTCCACCAGGTCGAATAGCTAGGGACTTATAATTCATCGCTAAAAGCATAAAATACAATTAAAATACAACAGCTTTTCCATCGTATAACAGTAATAATCGCAACCAGTGTGAAAGTAATGGTCATTCCTACGTTCCCAGCAACCTAGGCGTCACTCTAGGGCGTTGCTCCACCAGATCGAATAGCTAGGGTCTTATAATTCATCGCTAAAAGCATAAAATACAATTAAAATACAACAGTTTTTCCATTGTATAACAGGAATAATTGCAACCAGTGTGAAAGTTATGGACATTTCTACATTCCGGCCAACCTAGGCTACACTCTAGGGCGTTGCTCCACTAGATCGAATAGTTAGGGCCTCAGAAGTCAACACCAGAAGTATAAAATATAATAGTGATGCAACAGTTTTTCCATCGTTTAACAGGAATAACTGCTACCAGTGTGAATGTACTGGACATTTCTACGTTCCGTATAACCTAGGCTTCACTCTAGGGCGTTGCTCCACAAGATGGAATAGTTAGATCCTTAGAAGTCAACGCCAGAAGCATAAAATACGATATAAATACAACAGATTTTCCATCGTATAAAAGGAATAATTGCAAACAGTGTGAAAGTAATGGTCATTTCTACGTTCCGGGCAACCTAGGCTTCACCCTAGGGCGTTGATCCACGAGATGGAATAGTTAGGACCTAAGAAGTCATCCCCAGAAGCATAAAATACGATATAAATAAAGCAGCTTTTCCATCGTATAAAACGAATAATTGCAACCAGTGTGATAGTTATGCTCATTTCTACGTTCCGGGCAACCTAGGCTTCACCCTAGGGCGTTGCTCCAACAGATTGAATAGTTAGGGCCTTAAAAGTCAATGCCCGAAGCATAAAATGCTATAAAAATACAACAGTTTTTCCCTCGTATACCAGGAATAATTGCTACCAGTGTGAAAGTAATGGTCATTTCTGCGTTCCGAGCAACCTAGGCGTCACTCTAGGGCGTTGCTCCACCAGATCGAATTGCTAGGGACTTATAATTCATCGCTAAAAGCATAAAATACTATTAAAATACAACAGTTTTTCCATCGTATAACAGGAATAACTGCAAACCTTATGAAAGTACTGGTCATTTCTCCGTTACGGGTAACCTAGGTTTCACTCTAGGGTGTTGCTCCACCAGATCGAATAGCTAGGGACTTAGAATTCAACGCCATAAGAATAAAATACAAAATAAGTGCAACAGTTTTTCCATCGTATAAAATGAATAATTGCAACCAGTGTGAAAGTTATGGTCATTTCTACTTTCCGGGCAACTAGGCATCACCCTAGGTCGTTGCTCCAACAGATTGAATAGTTACGACCTTAGAAGTCAATGCCCGAAGCATAAAATGCAATAAAAATACAACAGTTTTTGCACCATATAACAGGAATAATTGCAACTAGTTTGAAAGTGATGGTCATTTCTTCGTTCCGGGCAACCTAGGCTTCACTCTACGGTGTTCTTCCACCAGATCGAATAGTTAGGGCCTAAGAAGTGAACGCCAGAAGCATAAAATACAATATAAATACAACAGTTTTTCCATCATATAAAACGAATAATTGCAACCAGTATGAAAGCTATGGTCATTTCTACTTTACGGGCAACCTAGGCTACACGCTCGGGCGTTGCTTCACCAGATCGAATAGTTAGTGCCTTAGAAGTCAACGCCAGAAGCATAAAATACAATAAAAATACAACAGTTTTTCCATCGTATAAAACAAATAATTGCAACCAGTATGAAACTTATGGTCATTTCTACTTTCCGATCAACCTAGGCTTCAACCCTAGGGCGTTGCACCAACAGATTGAATAGTTAGGTCCTTAGAAGCCAACGCCCGAACCATAAAATGCAAAAAAAATACAACAGTGTTACCATCATATAACAGGCATAATTGCAACCAGTTTGAAAGTGATGGCCAATTCTACGTTCCGGGCAACCTAGGCTTCACTCTATTGCGTTGTTCCACCAGATCGAATAGTTTGGGGCTAAGAAGTCAACGCCAGAAGCATTAAATACAATATAAATATAACAGCTTTTCCATCGTATTAAACGAATAATTGCACCCAGTGTGAAGGTTATTGTCATTTCTACTTTCCGCGCAACGTAGGCTTCACCCTAGGGCGTTGCTCCAACAGATTGCATAGTTAGGACCTTAGAAGTCAAAGCCCGTAGCATAAAATGCAATAAAAATACAACAGTTTTTCCATCATTTAAAAGGAATAATTGCAACCAGTTTGAAAGTGATGGCCATTTCTTCGTTCCGGGCAACCTAGGCTTCACTCTAGGGCGTTGCTCCACCAGATCGAATAGTTAGAGCCTTAGAAGTCAACGCCAGAAGCATAAAATACAATATAAATAAAACAGCTTTTCCATCGTATAGAACGAATAATAGCAACCAGTGTGAAAGTTATGGTCATTTCTACGTTCCGGGCAACCCAGGCTTCACTCTAGGGCGTTGCTCCACCAGATCAAACAGTTAGGGCCTTAGAAGTCAACGCCCGAATCATAAAATACCAAATAAACAGAACAGTTTTTCCATTGTATAAAACGAATAATTGCTACCAGTGTGAAAGTTATGGTCATTTCTACGTTTCGGGCAACCTAGGCCTCACTCTAGGGTATTGTTCCACCAGATTGAATAGTTAGGGCCTAAGAAATCAACGCCAGAAGCATAAAATACAATATAAATATAACAGTTTTCCCATCGTGTAAAACGAATAATTACAACCAGTGTGAATGTTATGGTCATTTTTACATTCCGAGCAACCTAGGCTTCACTCTAGGGCGTTGGTCCACCAGATAGAGTAGTTAGGGCCTTAGAAGTCAACGACAGAAGCATAAAATTCAATAAGGATGCAACAGTTTTTCCATCGTATAACAGGAGTAACTGCAAACAGTGTGAAAGTACTGGTCATTTCTACGTTCCGGGTAACCTAGGCTTCACTCTAGGGCGTTGTTCCACCAGATCGAACAGTTAGGGCCTAAGAAGGCAACGCCAGAAGCATAAAATACAATATAAATATAACAGTTTTTCAATCGTATAAAGCGAATAATAGCAACCAGTGTGAAAGTTATGGTCATTTCTACGTTCCGGGCAACCTAGGCTTCACTCTATTGCGTTGCTCCACCAGATCGAATAGTTAGTGCCTTAGAAGTCAACGTCAGAAGCATAAATTACAATATAAATACAACAGCCGTTACACCGTATAAAACGAATAATTGCAACCTGTGTGAAGGTTATGGTCATATCTACGTTCCGGACAACCGAGGCTTCACTGTAGGGCGTTATCCACCAGATCGAAGTGTTAGGGCCTAAGGAGTCAACGCCCGAAGCATAAAATACGATATAAATACAACAGCTTTTCCATCGTATTAAATGAATAATTGCAAACAGTGTGATAGTAGTGGTCATTTCTACGTTCCGAGCATCCTAGGCTTCACTCTAGGGCGGTGCTCCACCATATCGAATAGCTACGGCCTTAGAAGCCTACGCCTGAAGCATAAAATACAATACAAATACAACAGCCTTTTCATCGTATAACTGGAATAATTTCAACAAGCGTGAAAGTAATGATCATTTCGGCGTTTCGGGCATCCTAGACTTAACTCTGAGGCATTGCTCAACCAGATCGAATAGTTGGGGCCTAAGAAGTCAACGCCAGAAGCATAAAATACAATATAAATACAACAGTTTTTCCATCGTATAAAACAAATAATTGCAACCAGTATGAAACTTATGGTCATTTCTGCTATCCGAGCAACCTAGGCTTCACCCTAGGGTGTTGCTCCAACAGGTTCAATAGTTAGGGCCGTAGAAGTCAACGCCCGAACCATAAAATGCAAAAAAAATACAACAGTGTTACCATCATATAACAGGAATAATTGCAACCAGTTTGAAAGTGATGGCCAATTCTACGTTCCGGGCAACCTAGGCTTCACTCTAGGGCGTTGCTCCACCAGATCGAATAGTTAGCGCCTTAGAAGTCAACGCCAGAAGCATAAAATACAATATAAATACAACAGTTTTTCCATCGTATAAAACGAATAATTGCAACCAGTATGAAACTTATGGTCATTTCTACTTTCCGAGCAACCTAGGCTTCACCCTAGGGCGTTGCTCCAACAGATTGAGTTGTTAGGACCTTAGAACTCAACGCCCGAACCATAAAATGCAAAAAAAATACAACAGTGTTTCCATCATATAACAGGAATAATTGCAACCAGTTTGGAAGTGATTGCCAATACTACGTTCCGGGCAACCTACGCTTCCCTCTAGGGCGTTGCTCCACCAGATCGAATAGATAGTGCCTTAGAAGTCAACGCCAGAAGCATAAAATACAATATAACTACAACAGTTTTTCCATCGTATAAAACGAATAATTGCAATCAGTATGAAACTTATGGCCATTTCTACTTTCCGAGCAACCTAGGCTTCACCCTAGGGCGTTCCTCCAACAGATTGAATAGTTAGGGCCTTAGAAGTCAACGCCCGAACCATAAAATGCAAAAAAAAAAACAGTGTTTCCATCATATAACAGGAATAATTGCAACCAGTTTGAAAGTGATGGCCAATTCTACGTTTCGGGCAACCTAGGTTTCACGCCAGGGCGTTGCTCCACCAGACCGAATAGTTACGGCCTAAGCAGTCAACGCCAGAAGCATAAAATACGATATAAATACAACAGCTTTTCCATCGTATAAAACGAATAATTGCAACCAGTGTGAAAGTTATGGTCATTTCTACGTTCCGGGCGACCTAGTCTTCAGTCTGGGGCGTTGTTCCACCAGATCGAATAGTTAGGGCCTAAGAAGTCAACGCCAGAAGCATAAAATGCAATATAAATATAACAGTTTTTCCATCGTATAAAACGAATAATAGCAACCAGTGTGAAAGTTATGGTCATTTCTACGTTCCAGGCAACCTAGGCTTCACCCTAGGGCGTTGTTCCACCAGATCGAATAGGTAGGGCCTAAGAAGTCAACGCCATAAGAATAAAATACAATATAAATATAACAGTTTTTCCATCGTATAAAACGAATAATAGCAACCAGTGTGAAGGTTATGGTTATTTCAACGTTCCGGGCAATCTAGGCTTCACTCTAGGGAGTTGCTCCACCAGATCAATCAGTAAGGGCCTTAGAAGTCAACGCCCGAAGCATAAAATACAAAATAAATAGAACAGTTTTTCCATTGTATAAAACGAATAATTGCTACCAGTGTAAAAGTTATGGTCATTTCTACGTTCCGGGCAACCTAGGCTTCACTCTAGGGCGTTGCTCCACCAGATCGAATAGGTAGGGCCTTAGAAGTCCACGCCAGAAGCATAAAATACGATAAAGATGCAACAGTTTTTCCATAGTATAAAACGAATAATTGCAACCAGTGTGAAATTTATGGTCATTCCTACATTCCGAGCAACCTAGACTTCACTCTAGAGCGTTGCTCCACCAGATCGAATAGTTAGGTCCTTAGAAGTCAACGCCAGAAGCATAAAATACGATATAAATACAACAGTTTGTCCATCGTAGAACAGGTATATTTGCAACCAGTGCGAAAGTTATGGTCATTTCTGCGTTCCGGGCAACCTAGGCTTCACACTAGGGCGTTGCTCCACCAGATTCAACAGTTAGGGCCTTAGAAGTCAACGCTCGAAGCATAAAATACAAAATAAATAGTACAGTTTTTGCATCGTATAAAACGAATAATTGCTACCAGTGTGGAAGTTATGGTCATTTCCACGTTCCGGGCAGCCTAGGCTTCACTCTAGGGTGTTGCTCCACCAGATGGAATAGTTAGGGCCTTAGACGTCAACGCCAGATGCATAAAATACAATAAAGATGCAACAGTTTTTCCATCGTATAACAGGAATAATTGCAACCAGTTTGAAAGTGATGGTTTTTTCTACGTTCCGGGCATCCTAGGCTTCACTCTAGGGCGTTGTTCCACCAGATCGAACAGTTAGGCCCTAAGAAGTCAACGCCAGAAGCATAAAATACAATATAAATATAACAGTTTTTCCATCGTATAAAACGAATGATAGCAACCAGTGTGAAAGTTATGGTCATTTCTACGTTCCGGGCAACCTAGGCTTCACTCTAGGGCGTTGCTCCACCAGATCGAATAGTTATTGCCTTAGAAGTCAACGCCCGAAGCATAAAATACAAAATAAATAAAACAGTTTTTCCATCGTATGAAACGAATAATTGCAACCAGTATGAAACTTATGGTCTTTTCCACTTTCCGAGCAACCTAGGCTTCACCCTAGGGCGTTGCTCCAACAGATTGAATAGTTAGGGCCTTAGAAGTCAACGCCCGAAGCATAAAATACGATATAAATACAACAGCTTTTCCATCGTATAAAACGGATAATTGCAACCAGTGTGAAAGTAATGGTCATTTCTACGTTCCGAGCAACCTAGGCGTCACTCTAGGGCGTTGCTCCACCAGATCGAATAGCTAGGGACTTAGAATTCATCTCTAAAAGCATAAAATACAATTAAAATACAACAGTTTTTCCATCGTATAACAGGAATAATTGCACCCAGTGTGAAAGTAATGGTCATTTCTACGTTCCGGCCAACGTAGGGTTCACTCTAGGGCGTTGATCCGCCAGAGGGAATAGTTAGGGCCTAAGGAGTCAACTCCAGAAGCATAAAATACAATATATGTACAACAGTTTTTTCATCGTATAAAATGAATACTTGCAAACATTGTGAAAGTTATGGTCATTTCTACGTTCCAGGCAACCTAGGCTTCACCCTAGGGCGTTGTTCCACCAGATCGAATAGGTAGGGCCTAAGAAGTCAACGCCATAAGAATAAAATACAATATAAATATAACAGTTTTTCCATCGTATAAAACGAATAATAGCAACCAGTGTGAAAGTTATGGTCATTTCTACGTTCCGGGCGACCTAGTCTTCAGTCTGGGGCGTTGTTCCACCAGATCGAATAGTTAGGGCCTAAGAAGTCAACGCCAGAAGCATAAAATACAATATTGTTGCGACGGTAGGTCCGCCGGCGACGGCCCACCGCCGCTCGAGGAACTCCACGGGGCATTTTAGTTTATAATACACTTTATTTACACTTGAGTATACAGTTAGTTGGCCGATAGTTTCGCGTACAACCAATTCACTCGCGATCGCGGTCTCCACTGACAGCTTGACAGCTGTCACTCTAATCGATCTCTTTCGATTTTCGATTATTCTTCTCGCGAGCACCAGTTGGCCGTGGCTGTGTACCGGGTGCTCGCAACATTGCTCCCCTCCTTCTAGAGCGGGCGTCCCGACCGCTTCAAGTCAGTCCTCTGGAACGGTCGGCACTCGGAAACTGCTGCCTGGAAAAAGAGGTATACAAGAATAATACCTGCGTGGCCTTTCCAGACAGATGCCACCTTGGCATTCGCCCTTTGTCCCAAGGAAAACCACGCAAAAACCTTGGGCAAGGTGGTGGTTCTCTGGGACCTGGTCCTGTTTCCATGGGAGTTTTCTTCTTTGGTTCCTCACCCTTCCTCTTGCTTCTTGTGACTTGCGTGCTTCTCTCTTGACGTTTTCTCGGGTCCTGTTCCCTACGGTCTCTCCCGACGAAGCAACCCCGCCGGACGCACCTCCTTGTTTCCCACCGAGGAATCATCATTCCTCGTATGGCAAGGGGATCTCTATATAGATCCATAGGTGCGCCGCAAATCCAGGGACCGGCCCCGGAGGCCCGCCTTCCCGGGAAAGCGAGACTTCTCCGGTGTGGGGAAGCAGACCCGCGTACGGTTAAGTCCCCCACCCGCTGTCGGCCGGCCCGCACTGCGGACCCCGGGCGGCACACGATGGTAGCCGTTGTGTCCCTGGACGGCGAAGCAGTACGAAGGGTAGAGAAGGGAAACTCACCCTAGTCTTCTTCGATGGCGCATCTTCTTCTTGGGTGAGGACGGTCCGAAGTTTCGTGAACTCCCATTCTTCCTTGATTGTCTCCAGGTCCCTCCTTCGACTTCCTGTCGGTATTGTGATTGATCTCTCTTCTTCGGCGGTGACCTTGGACGTGCGTTTGGCCAGAGAAAACCATCCGGCATCCCGCGGTGGCAGGCGACGCCCTCTCGTCTCTGCGTCCTGCCAGGAGCGCAAGACCTGGCTTCAGACGTCTTACGGAGACAGGCGTCCAGTCCTACGGGACCCACGATGACGTCCTCCACATTCTTGCTCGTCCAAGTGGGGATTCATGGCTGCTTCGTTCGTCCTCTCGTTGCTGACTGGGGAAACTATACTGTGAAGGGTTTTCCTCCGTCTTCCCTTAGCTCTCCTCTTGCCTCTTGATGTTTCTTGCGACCTTGTTTCTTCTCTTCTTTGCATGTTATCCTCTTGAAGTCATGCTTGCTAAGGGAATGGGTGTTCCTGCCCTTCATACTTCGTCAAACGGTTCACGTGCACGATCTTGCATTTGCACCTCGGCGAGCGTCGAATACGGTAGATGATGTCATTTAGTTTGTCTTCCACCGTGTACGGTCCTTCCCAGTCGGACTGGAGTTTTGGACATTTTCCTTTGGTCCTCCGTGGTTGGAACAACCAGACCTTTTCGCCTGGGACGAAGACGATTGCTCGGACGTGGCTATCGTACCAGGTTTTCATTTTTGTGCTGGTCAAGTCCAGGCAATGACGAACGAATCGATGGATCCTCTTCATCTTCTCTCTGATGCGAGTGGTGTATTCTGTCTCTACATCGTCATGCTCCTCCTCTGGTGGGGATCCTCTCCAGAGATGAGCTGGGAGGCGTATCTCTTCTCCATAAAGCACCATTGACGGTGTCATCTGTGTCGACTCGTGTTTGGAGGACCGATACGCCAGTAGGAATAGCGGGATCCATTCGTCCCAGTCTCTTTGGTGTTCCGAAACGAACATGGCCAGGTACTGCAGCAATGTTCGATTCAGGCGTTCCACCATTCCATCTGACTGGGGGTGCAGCGGCGTAGTCCGAGTCTTCCGGATTCCCAGTATCCGCATCAACTCCTGGAACACAGCCGACTCGAAGTTTCTTCCTTGGTCCGAGTGTAGCTCCAAGGGGACTCCGTGTCGACTGATCACGTGCACCAGGAGGGCCCTGGCTACGGTCACGGCTTGCTGATTCGGCATGGGTATCGCCTCTGGCCACTTCGTGAAATAGTCGGCCACTACCAGCAAGTATTTGTTCCCTGCATTTGACTTTGGAAGTGGACCCACGACATCCAGTGCAATCCTTTCAAAGGGGGCTCCCACGTTATAAGTCTTCAGGGGTCCCGCTCCTTTCTGTCGTGGCCCTTTCTTCGCCGCGCATATCTTGCAGCGCTGGCACCACTCTTCCACGTCTCGGCGGCAGCTCGCCCAGTAGTACTGTTGCCGTGCCTTCGCAAGTGTTTTCTTGATGCCAAAGTGCCCTGCTATAGGGGATCCATGGCATTCTTGCAGGACCTGCGGTACTTTCCCTTGGGGCACAACCAAAAGCCACGTGGACGCTGTTTCATTCGCGGATTCCCACTTCCGGAATAGAAGCTCTTCTCTGACTTCCAGGGAATCCCACACCGTCCAATAGAATTTGGTCAGGGGCGAGTATTTTGCGATTTCCTGCCAGTCGGGTTTGTGCCTTTGCTGTTTCCAACGGAGGATATTCCCGACGTCTTCGTCTTCAGACTGCGCTTTCTTCCATTCTTCTGTCGTCGCAGTCTCGCATCGGGTTCTCAGGACTCTCGTTGCCTTGAGTTCCTCCTCGTTCTTTTCCATGCGTAAGCATCGCTTGCAAGCGGAAATCTCACACGGTCTCCGGGATAGTGCGTCGGCGTTCCCGTGTGCCTTTCCGTCTCGATGGCGAACTTCGAAATCATACTCCTGTAGTCGTTCGATCCATCGGGCCACTTGTCCTTCCGGATTCTTAAAGGACATCAGCCAACGCAGCGCTGCATGGTCCGTCCTTAGCAGGAATCTCCGCCCGTACAAATAATGGTGAAAGTGCCCCACCGCCTTCACTACTGCGAGTAACTCTCTTCTGGTCACGCAGTAGTTGCGTTCTGGCTTTCCAAGGGTCTTGGAGAAATAGGCGATGACCTTTTCCTGTCCCTCCTGTATCTGAGAGAGAACCGCTCCAATGGCGAAAGCGGAGGCGTCCGTATCCAGCACGAAGTCAGCTCCTGGCACAGGATACGCCAGAACAGGGGACTCAGTCATTCGCCTCTTCAATTCTTCGAAGGCTCTTTGTGCCTCTCCTGTCCACTGGAATTGTTGCCTATCCTCAGTTAAGCGATGCAGGGGCTTTGCGATGTGAGAAAAGTTCTTTACGAATTTCCTGTAGTACGTGCACAGTCCCAGGAAACTTCTCAATTCGGTTATGTTTTGCGGGACTGGCCAATCTTGAATTGCTTTAATCTTCTCAGGATCCGTCTTCACTCCCATCTCCGTCACAACATGCCCCAAATACTTCACCTCCTTTTTGAAGAATGAACACTTCTTCGGTGACATCAGGAGCTTCGCTTTTCTTAATCGGGAGAACACCAATCGCAAGTTATCTAACTCCTCTTCGAAGCTTCTTCCGTGTACGATGACGTCGTCGAGATAGACCAGGCAGATCCGCCAATTCAGCCCCTGTAGCACGTTCTCCATCAACCGCTCAAACGTAGCCGGCGCGTTGCACAAACCAAAGGGCATGACTTTGAACTGCCATAGCCCTGCGCCTACGCAGAAAGCAGTCTTCTCGCGGTCTCTTTCGTCTACCAGGATCTGCCAATATCCGCTTTGCAGATCCAAGGTAGAGAACCAGGTTGAATCGACTAGGGCGTCCAACGTGTGCTCGATCCTGGGCAGGGGATAGGAGTCCTTCTTAGTTACATCGTTCAGCCGGCGGTAGTCCACGCAGAATCTCGTGGACCCGTCCTTTTTTTTCACGAGGACGATTGGCGACGACCATGGGCTCAGCGACTCTTCTATTACGCCTTGAGCCTTCATCTTCTTAAGCAAATCTTCGACTTCTTGTCGCCGGTTGAACGGTAGTCTCCTCGGCGCCTGTTTAATCGGGGAATGGTCGCCGGTGTCAATGCGGTGTTTAACTATTCCGCACCTGCCCACTTCATCTGAATCGCTAGCGAACACGTCCTGGTATTCGTTCAACATTTTCGCGAACTGCTGTCGCTGACTATTGGACAGCTCCGTGCAGCATCGCTCGTACAGCCCTGCCAAGTGTTTTGGTACCGCTTGGTCCGGCGCGTCCTCTTCTTTCCTCCTTGTGTCTTCTTTTCTTCCTCGTACCTCCTCTTCTGCCGTTCTTCTTAACGGTACCAGCCGAATATCGGGCAGGCGAACCAGATTCCGCAACAGGTCGATCTGGCAGCGATGCTTCCGTAGGAAGGTCATCCCAAGGATGCACGGTTCCAACATCTCGACGACGTAGAATTCTTCTTCGGTAACGAACTCCTGAATCTGTAGCTTCAGGAGTTTCGTACCGAGCACTGGCATTTCTTCTCCCACGCTGGAGCGAATCTTCAATGGAGCTTCTCGTAGGCCACCGGGCGGACACAAATTCTTGTTCAATAAATTTACTGGTGAGCCCGTGTCAAGGATCATCTCACATTCGACATTTCCGATTCGCCCATGGATCACCGCGTCTTCTGTCCCACGCTGAACCGCATCGTTCTCCGTCCCACGCTGTCCCGGTGTCCTCTTCGCTCGTCGAATGCGAGCCTCGTGATTTTCTGCCCAACGCTGTTTTTTAATCCTCTTCGCTCGTCGAATGCGAGCCCCATGATCCCTCGTTGGCGGAGGCAGAATTGCTGAGGACCGACGCTCCCCCGCTACGCAGTCCTCTTCGTGTTTTCCGCTAGTTTCCTCTTCTTCCTCGAACTGTTCCCGTCAGGACAGTTTCTGCTCAGGTGGCCGTTCTCTCCGCAGGTCCAGCACCCTCTGTCTCGTCCAGAGGGTGCGGTCATCCTCCTCTTGCGCCTTGTCAAGCTAACTCCTCGAAATTCAGAACATACAGTATTAATAGATGGTTCTTCACGCCGCGTCGGGGTACGCGACAGCGCCTCCACAGCCTCCACCTCGAGGGCCCTCGTCACCGCAGCCCCCAAGGTAGCGAACCCGCCGAGGCGCAGCACTTTCCGCATTTCGTCGCTGCGTAGCGCCGAAATAAATTGAGAGGCCGCCAGCTTGTCTCGCACTTCCGCAGGACAATCTGCGAAAGCAGCCCTGGCCAACCTCTCTACTTCGGCCGCAAGCGACGAAATCGACTCTCCCCCCCGCTGCCGGCAGTTTTGAAACAATACGTAATTCAAATTTGCCAAATTTCTAGCTCCAAAACGGAGCTCCAGGGCCGAAATAAGGGAGGGGTAATTTAGTAACCGGGCAGCAGAGGAAGAGGTTAAGATTCCCCTTGCCGTTCCGTCCAACGAAGCGATCAAAGCCGTAGCTTTGGCCGCCCCGTCCCAACCATTTGCCCGCGCCACCGCCTCGAACTGAATGAGGTACTCTTCCCAGGACGTTCTTCCGTCGTACCTCGCCGGCTTGACCGCGTATCCCAAGCTCAGGGGTACGCGGCGTTCACAATCCCCCGCGACAGGCAAACCCGGACACGGCAACGAGAAACAGGTCGGGGCAGCCGAGGGACCCGGAGCGATCGAAGGGGGTGCAACTACTTCGCTACTATTTACATTATTTACAGCAGCCCTCGCTCCGACCGACCCGAATCCCGCACTCCCCGCACCACATATCGCGCTATCTACAGCTGCAGGTATACACGTCACCTGCATCCGCCGTTCCAGGGCCTCAACGCGAGCACGCATAGCGGCTGCGGTCTCCTCCTGTACGGCTCGATCGGCGACTAGCAGGGCCTCAACGCGAGCTTGTAAGAAAGCCGCGGTCTCCTCCTGCCTCACCCGATCGGCGCTCCGTTGTTCCTCAATCATTCTCCGCTGTTCCTGTAGTTGATGCATCAGAGACTCGTTCAGTTCTCTGCAAAATACGCGGAGAGGGTCGCCGGAAGCGAGATCCATCCCGGGTGGAATCCCACTTCTGACACCACTGTTGCGACGGTAGGTCCGCCGGCGACGGCCCACCGCCGCTCGAGGAACTCCACGGGGCATTTTAGTTTATAATACACTTTATTTACACTTGAGTATACAGTTAGTTGGCCGATAGTTTCGCGTACAACCAATTCACTCGCGATCGCGGTCTCCACTGACAGCTTGACAGCTGTCACTCTAATCGATCTCTTTCGATTTTCGATTATTCTTCTCGCGAGCACCAGTTGGCCGTGGCTGTGTACCGGGTGCTCGCAACAATATAAATATAACAGTTTTTCCATCGTATAAAACGAATAATAGCAACCAGTGTGAAAGTTATGGTCATTTCAACGTTCCGGGCTTCCTAGGCTTCACTCTATGGCGTTGCTCCACCACATCGAATATCTACGGCCTTAGAAGTCAACGCCTGAAGCATAAAATGCAATAAAAATACAACAGTTTTTTCACCGTATAACAGGAATAATTGCAACAAGCGTGAAGGTAATGGTCATTTCTGCGTTCCGGACAGCCTAGGCTTCACTCTAGGGTGTTGCTCCACCAGATGGAATAGTTAGGGCCTTAGAAGTCAACGCCAGATGCATAAAATACAATAAAGATGCAACAGTTTTTCCATCGTATAACAGGAATAATTGCAACCAGTTTGAAAGTGATGGTCATTTCTACGTTCCGGGCATCCTAGGCTTCACTCTAGGGCGTTGTTCCACCAGATCGAACAGTTAGGCCCTAAGAAGTCAACGCCAGAAGCATAAAATACAATATAAATATAACAGTTTTTCCATCGTATAAAACGAATGATAGCAACCAGTGTGAAAGTTATGGTCATTTCTACGTTCCGGGAAACCTACGCTTCACTCTAGGGCGTTGCTCCACCAGATCGAATAGTTATTGCCTTAGAAGTCAACGCCCGAAGCATAAAATACAAAATAAATAAAACAGTTTTTCCATCGTATGAAACGAATAATTGCAACCAGTATGAAACTTATGGTCTTTTCCACTTTCCGAGCAACCTAGGCTTCACCCTAGGGCGTTGCTCCAACAGATTGAATAGTTAGGGCCTTAGAAGTCAACGCCCGAAGCATAAAATACGATATAAATACAACAGCTTTTCCATCGTATAAAACGGATAATTGCAACCAGTGTGAAAGTAATGGTCATTTCTACGTTCCGAGCAACCTAGGCGTCACTCTAGGGCGTTGCTCCACCAGATCGAATAGCTAGGGACTTAGAATTCATCTCTAAAAGCATAAAATACAATTAAAATACAACAGTTTTTCCATCGTATAACAGGAATAATTGCAACCAGTGTGAAAGTAATGGTCATTTCTACGTTCCGGCCAACGTAGAGTTCACTCTAGGGCGTTGATCCGCCAGAGGGAATAGTTAGGGCCTAAGGAGTCAACTCCAGAAGCATAAAATACAATATAAATGCAACAGTTTTTCAATCGTATAAAACGAATAATTGCAACCAGTGTGAAAGTTATGGTCATTTCTACGTTCCGGGCAACCTAGGTTTCACTCTAGGGCGTCGCTCCAATAGGTCGAACAGCTCGGGACTTAGAATTCAACGCCAGAAGGATAAAATACAATATATGTACAACAGTTTTTTCATCGTATAAAATGAATACTTGCAAACATTGTGAAAGTTATGGTCATTTCTACGTTCCAGGCAACCTAGGCTTCACCCTAGGGCGTTGTTCCACCAGATCGAATAGGTAGGGCCAAAGAAGTCAACGCCATAAGAATAAAATACAATATAAATATAACAGTTTTTCCATCGTATAAAACGAATAATAGCAACCAGTGTGAAAGTTATGGTCATTTCTACGTTCCGGGCAACCTAGTCTTCAGTCTGGGGCGTTGTTCCACCAGATCGAATAGTTAGGGCCTAAGAAGTCAACGCCAGAAGCATAAAATACAATATAAATATAACAGTTTTTCCATCGTATAAAACGAATAATAGCAACCAGTGTGAAAGTTATGGTCATTTCAACGTTCCGGGCTTCCTAGGCTTCACTCTATGGCGTTGCTCCACCACATCGAATAGCTACGGCCTTAGAAGTCAACGCCTGAAGCATAAAATGCAATAAAAATACAACAGTTTTTTCACCGTATAACAGGAATAATTGCAACAAGCGTGAAGGTAATGGTCATTTCTGCGTTCCGGGCAACCTAGGCTTCACCCTAGGTCGTTGTTCCACGAAATCGAATAGTTACGGCCTAAGATGTGAACGCCAGAAGCATAAAATACAATATAAATACAACAGCTTTTCCATCGTATATAATGTATATTTGCAAACAGTGTGAAAGTAATGGTCATTTTCATGTTCCGGGCAACCTAGGCTTCACTCTAGGGCGTTGTTCCACCAGATCGAATAGTTAGGGCCTAAGAAGTCAACGCCAGAAGAATAATATCAATATAAGTACAACAGTGCTTCCGTCGTATAAAATGAATAATTGCAAACATTGTGAAAGTAATGGTCATTTCTACGTTCCGGGTAACCTAGGTTTCACTCTAGGGCGTTACTCCACCAGATCGAATAGCTAGGGCCTTAGAAGTCAACGCCCGAAGCATAAAATACAAAATAAATAGAACAGTTTTTCCATCGTATAAAACGAATAATTGCTACCAGTGTGAAAGTTATGGTCATTTCTACGTTCCGGGCAACCTAGGCTTCACCATAGGGCGTTGTTCCACCAAATCGAATAGTTATGGCCTAAGAAGTGAACGCCAGCAGCACAAAATATAATATAAATACAACAGTTTTTCCATTATACAAAACGAATAATTGCAACCAGGATGAAAGTTATGGTCATTTCTACTTTCCGGGCAACCTAGGCTTCACCCTAGGGCGTTGCTCCACCAGATCGAATAGTTTGGTCATAAGAAGTCAACGCCAGAAGCATAAAATACGATACAAATTCAACAGCTTTTCCATCGTATAAAACGGATAATTGCAACCAGTGTGAAAGTAATGGTCATTTCTACGTTCCGAGCAACCTAGGCGTCACTCTAGGGCGTTGCTCCACCAGATCGAATAGCTCGGGACTTAGAATTCACCGCTAAAAGCATAAAATACAATTAAAATACAACAGTTTTTGCATCGTATAACAGGAATAATTGCAACCAGTGTGAATGTAATGGTCATTTCTACGTTCCCGGCAACGTAGGTTTCACTCTAGGGCGTTGATCCACCAGAGGGAATAGTTAGGGCCTAAGAAGTCAGCGCCAGAAGCATAAAATACAATATAAATACAACAGTTTTTCCATCGTATAAAACGAATAATTGCAACCAGTATGAAACTTATGGTCATTTCTACTTTCCGAGCAACCTAGGCTTCACCCTAGGGCCTTGCTCCAACAGATTGAATAGTTAGGGCCTTAGAAGTGAACGCCCGAACCATAAAATGCAAAAAAAATACAACAGTGTTTCCATCATATAACAGGAATAATTGCAACCAGTTTGAAAGTGATGGCCAATTCTACGTTCCGGGCAAACCAGGCTTCTATCTAGGGCGTTGCTCCACCAGATCGAATAGATAGTGCCTTAGAAGCCAACGCCAGAAGCATAAAATACAATATAAATACAACAGCTTTTCCATCGTATAAAACGAATAATTGCAACCAGTATGAAACTTATGGTCATTTCTACTTTCCTAGCAACCTAGGCTTCACCCTAGGGCGTTGCTCCAACAGATTGAATAGTTAGGGCCTTAGAACTCTACGCCCGAACCATAAAATGCAAAAAAAATACAACAGTGCTTCCATCGTATAACAGGAATAATTGCCACCAGTTTGAAAGTGATGGCCAATTCTACGTTCCGGGCAACCTAGGCTTCACTCTAGGGCGTTGCTCCACCAGATCGAATAGTTAGTGCCTTAGAAGTCAACGCCAGAAGCATAAAATACAATATAAATACCACAGCTTTTCCATCGTATAAAACGAATAATTGCAACCAGTATGAAACTTATGGTCATTTCTACTTTCCGAGCCACCTAGGCTTCACCCTAGGGCGTTGCTCCAACAGATTGAATAGTTAGGGCCTTAGAAGTCTACGCCCGAACCATAAAATGCAAAAAAAATACAACAGTGTTTCCATCATATAACAGGAATAATTTCGACCAGTTTGAAAGTGATGGCCAATTCCACGTTCCGGGCAACCTAGGCTTCACTCTAGGGCATTGCTCCACCAGATCGAATAGTTAGTGCCTTAGAAGTCAACGCCAGAAGCATAAAATACAATATAAATACAACAGTTTTTCCATCGTATGAAACAAATAATTGCAACCAGTATGAAACATATGGTCATCTCCACTTTCCGAGCAACCTAGGCTTCACCCTAGGGCGTTGCTCCTCCACAGCTAATAGCTACGGCCTTAGAAGTCAACGCCAGAGGCATAAAGTACAATATAAATACAACAGCGTTTCCATCGTATAAAACGAATAATTGCAACCAGTGTGAAAGTTATGGTCATTTCTACATTCCGAGCAACCTAGGATCCACTCTAGGGCGTTGCTCCACCAGATCGAATAGTTAGGTCCTTAGAAGTAAACGCCAGAAGCATAAAATACGATATAAATACAACAGCTTTTCCATCGTATAAAAGGATTAATTGCAACCAGTTTTAACGTGATGGTCATTTCTCCTTTCCGGGCAACCTAGGCTTCACCCTAGGGCCTTGCTCCAACAGATTGAATAGTTAGGGCCTTAGAAGTCAACGCCCGAACCATAAAATGCAAAAACAATACAACAGCGTTTCCATCATATAACAGGAATAATTGCAACCAATTTGGAAAGTCATGGCCAATTCTACGTTCCGAGCAACCTAGGCATCACTCTAGGGCGTTGCTCCACCAAATCGAATAGTTAGTGCCTTAAAACTCAACGCCAGGAGCATAAAATACAATATAAATACAACAGCTTTTCCATCGTATAAAACGAATAATTGCAACCAGTATGAAACTTATGGTCATTTCTACTTTCCTAGCAACCTAGGCTTCACCCTAGGGCGTTGCTCCAACAGATTGAATAGTTAGGGCCTTAGAAGTCAACGCCCGAACCATAAAATGCAAAAAAAATACAACAGTGTTTCCATCATATAACAAGAATAATTGCAACCAGTTTGAAAGTGATGGCCAATTATACGTTCCGGGCAACCTAGGTTTCACTCCAGGGCGTTGCTCCACCAGACCGAATAGTTACGGCCTATGAAGTCAACGCCAGAAGCATAAAATACGATATAAATACAACAGCTTTTCCATCGTATAAAACGAATAATTGCATCTAGTGTCAAAGTTATGGTCATTTCTACGTTCCGGGCAACCTAGGCTTCACTCTATGGCGTTGCTCGATCAGATCGAATAGTTAAGGTATAAGAAGTCAACGCCAGAAGCATAAAATACGTTATAAATACAACAGCTTCTCCATCGTATAAAACGAATAATTGCAACCAGTGTGAAAGTTATGGTACTTCTACGTTCCGGGCAACCTAGGCTTCACTCTAGGGCGTTGCTCCACCAGATCGAATAGTTAGGGATTTAGAAGTCAACGCCAGAAGCATAAAATACAATATAAATACAAATGTTTTTCCATCGTATAACACGAATAAATGCAACCAGTGTGAACGTTATGGTCATTTCTACGATCCGGGCAACCTAGGATTGACTCTAGGGCGTTGCTCCACCAAATCGAATAGCTAGGGCCTTAGAAGTCTACGCCCGAAGCATAAAATACAATAAAAATACAACAGATTTTCCATCGTATAACAGGAATAATTGCAACCAATGTGAAAGTAGTGCTCATTTCTACGTTCCGGGTAACCTTGGCTTCACTCTAGGGCGTTGATACACCATATCGAATAGTTAGGGCCTAAGAAGTCAACGCCAAGAAGCATAAAATACTATAAAAATACAACAGTCCTTCCATCGTATAACAGGAATAATTGCAACCAGTGTGAAAGTAATGGTCATTTCTACGTTCCGGGCAACCAAGACTTCACTCTAGGGTGTTGCTCCACCAGATCGAATACCTAGGGACTTAGAGGTCAGCGCCAGAATCATAAAATATAATAAACATTAAACAGTTGTTCCTTCGTATAACAGGAATAATTGCAACCAGTGTGAAAGTAATGGTCATTTCTACGTTCCGGGCAACCTAGGCTTCAGTCTAGGGCGTTGCTCCACCAGATCGAATAGTTAGGGACTTACAATTCAAAGCCAGAAGCATAAAATACAATAAAAACTCAACAGTTTTTCCATCGTATAAAAAGAATAATTGCAACCAGTCTGAAAGTAATGGTCATTTCTACGCTTCGGGCAACATACGCTTCACTATTGGACGTTGCCCCACGAGATCGAGTAGCTACGACCTTAGAAGTCAGCACCTGAAACATAAAATACAGTAAAAATACAACAGTTTCTCCATCGTATAGCATGAGTAATTGCAACCAGTGTGAAAGTAATGGTCATTTCTACGTTCCGGGCAACCAAGACTTCACTCTAGGGTGTTGCTCCACCAGATCGAATACCTAGGGACTTAGAGGTCAGCGCCAGAAGCATAAAATATAATAAACATAAAACAGCTGTCCATCGTATAACAGGAATAATTGCAACCAGTGTGAATGTAATGGTCATTTCTACGTTCTGGGCAACCTGGGCTTCAGTATAGGGCGTTGCTCCACCAGATCGAATAGCTAGGGACTTAGAAGTCAACGCCAGAAGCATAAAATACAAAATAAATAGAACAGATTTTCCATTGTATATAACGAATAATTGCTACCAGTATGAAAGTTATGGTCATTTCTACGTTCCGGGCAACCTAGGCTTCACTCTAGGGCGTTGCTCCACCAGATCGAATAGTTGGTGCCATAGAAGTCAACGCCAGAAGCATAAAATACGATATAAATACAACAGCTTTTCCATCGTATAAAACGAATAATTGCAACCAGTGTGAAAGTCATGGTCATTTCTACATTCCGAGCAACCTAGGATTCACTCTAGGGCGTTGCTCCACCAGATCGAATAGTTAGGTCCTTAGAAGTAAACGACAGAAGCATAAAATACGATATAAATACAACAGCGTTTCCATCGTATAAAACGAATAATTGCAACCAATTTGGAAAGTGATGGCCAATTCTACGTTCCGGTCAACCTAGGCTTCACTCTAGGGCGTTGCTCCACCATATCGAATAGTTAGTGCCTTAGAAGTCAACGCCAGAAGCATAAAACACAATGTAACTACAACAGTTTTTCCATCGTATAAAACGAATAATTGCAACCAGTATGAAACTGATGGTCATTTCTACTTTCCGAGCAACCTAGGCTTCACCCTAGGGCGTTGCTCCAACAGATTGAATAGTTAGGGCCTTAGAAGTCAACGCCCGAAGCATAAAATGCAATAAAAATACAACAGTGTTTCCATCGTATAAAACGAATAATTGCAACCAGTATTAAACTTATGGTCATTTCTACTTTCCGAGCAAGCTAGGCTTCACCCTAGGGCCTTGCTCCACCAGATTGAATAGTTAGGGCCTTAGAAGTGAACGCCCGAACCATAAAATGCAAAAAAAATACAACAGTGTTTCCATCATATAACAGGAATAATTGCAACCAGTTTGAAAGTGATGGCCAATTCTACGTTCCGGGCAAACTAGGCTTCTATCTAGGGCGTTGCTCCACCAGATCGAATAGATAGTGCCTTAGAAGCCAACGCTAGAAGCATAAAATACAATATAAATACAACAGCTTTTCCATCGTATAAAACGAATAATTGCAACCAGTATGAAACTCATGGTCATTTCTACTTTCCTAGCAACCTAGGCTTCACCCTAGGGCGTTGCTCCAACAGATTGAATAGTTAGGGCCTTAGAACTCTACGCCCGAACCATAAAATGCAAAAAAAATACAACAGTGCTTCCATCGTATAACAGGAATAATTGCGACCAGTTTGAAAGTGATGGCCAATTCTACGTTCCGGGCAACCTAGGCTTCACTCTAGTGCGTTGCTCCACCAGATCGAATAGTTAGTGCCTTAGAAGTCAACGCCAGAAGCATAAAATACAATATAAATACAACAGCTTGTCCATCGTATAAAACGAATAATTGCAACCAGTATGAAACTTATGGTCATTTCTACTTTCCGAGCAACCTAGGCTTCACCCTAGGGCGTTGCACCAACAGATTGAATAGTTAGGGCCTTAGAAGTCTACGCCCGAACCATAAAATGCAAAAAAAATACAACAGTGTTTCCAGTATATAACAGGAATAATTTCGACCAGTTTGAAAGTGATGGCCAATTCCACGTTCCGGGCAACCTAGGCTTCACTCTAGGGCGTTGCTCCACCAGATCGAATAGTTAGTGCCTTAGAAGTCAACGCCAGAAGCATAAAATACAATATAAATACAACAGTTTTTCCATCGTATGAAACAAATAATTGCAACCAGTATGAAACATATGGTCATCTCCACTTTCCGAGCAATCTAGGCTTCACCCTAGGGCGTTCGTCCAACGGATTGAATAGTTAGGGCCTTAGAAGTCAACGCCCGAACCATAAAATGCAAAAAAAATACAACAGTGTTTCCATCATATAACAAGAATAATTGCAACCAGTTTGAAAGTGATGGCCAATTCTATGTTCCGGGCAACCTAGGTTTCACTCCAGGGCGTTGCTCCACCAGACCGAATAGTTACGGCCTAAGAAGTCAACGCCAGAAGCATAAAATACGATATAAATACAACAGCTTTTCCATCGTATAAAACGAATAATTGCAACCAGTGTGAAAGTAATGGTCATTTCTACGTTCCGAGCACACTAGGCGTCACTCTAGGGCGTTGCTCCTCCACAGCTAATAGCTACGGCCTTAGAAGTCAACGCCAGAGGCATAAAGTACAATATAAATACAACAGCGTTTCCATCGTATAAAACGAATAATTGCAACCAGTGTGAAAGTTATGGTCATTTCTACATTCCGAGCAACCTAGGATCCACTCTAGGGCGTTGCTCCACCAGATCGAATAGTTAGGTCCTTAGAAGTAAACGCCAGAAGCATAAAATACGATATAAATACAACAGCTTTTCCATCGTATAAAAGGATTAATTGCAACCAGTTTTAACGTGATGGTCATTTCTCCTTTCCGGGCAACCTAGGCTTCACCCTAGGGCCTTGCTCCAACAGATTGAATAGTTAGGGCCTTAGAAGTCAACGCCCGAACCATAAAATGCAAAAACAATACAACAGCGTTTCCATCATATAACAGGAATAATTGCAACCAATTTGGAAAGTGATGGCCAATTCTACGTTCCGAGCAACCTAGGCATCACTCTAGGGCGTTGCTCCACCAAATCGAATAGTTAGTGCCTTAGAAGTCAACGCCAGGAGCATAAAATACAATATAAATACAACAGCTTTTCCATCGTATAAAACGAATAATTGCAACCAGTATGAAACATATGGTCATCTCTACTTTCCGAGCAACCTAGGCTTCACCCTAGGGCGTTCGTCCAACGGATTGAATAGTTAGGGCCTTAGAAGTCAACGCCCGAACCATAAAATGCAAAAAAAATACAACAGTGTTTCCATCATATAACAAGAATAATTGCAACCAGTTTGAAAGTGATGGCCAATTATACGTTCCGGGCAACCTAGGTTACACTCCAGGGCGTTGCTCCACCAGACCGAATAGTTACGGCCTAAGACGTCAACGCCAGAAGCATAAAATACAATATAAATACAACAGCTTTTCCATCGTATAAATAGAATAATTGCAACCAGTATGAAACTGATGGTCATTTCTACTTTCCGAGCTACCTAGGCTTCACTCTAGGGCGTTGCTCCACCAGATCGAACAGCTAGCGCCTTAGAAGTCAACGCCAGAAGCATAAAATACAATATAAATACAACAGCGTTTCCATCGTATAAAACGAATAATTGCAACCAGTGTGAATGTTATGGTCATTTCTACATTCCGGGCAACCTAGGCTTCACTGTATGGCGTTGCTCCACCAGATCGAATAGTTAGGGCATAAGAAGTCAACGCCAGAAGCATAAAATACGATATAAATACAACAGCTTTTCCATCGTATAAAACGAATAATTGCATCTAGTGTCAAAGTTAAGGTCATTTCTACGTTCCGGGCAACCTAGGCTTCACTCTATGGCGTTGCTCGATCAGATCGAATAGTTAAGGTATAAGAAGTCAACGCCAGAAGCATAAAATACGTTATAAATACAACAGCTTCTCCATCGTATAAAACGAATAATTGCAACCAGTGTGAAAGTTATGGTACTTCTACGTTCCGGGCAACCTAGGCTTCACTCTAGGGCGTTGCTCCACCAGATCGAATAGTTAGGGATTTAGAAGTCAACGCCAGAAGCATAAAATACAATATAAATACAAATGTTTTTCCATCGTATAACACGAATAAATGCAACCAGTGTGAACGTTATGGTCATTTCTACGATCCGGGCAACCTAGGATTGACTCTAGGGCGTTGCTCCACCAAATCGAATAGCTAGGGCCTTAGAAGTCTACGCCCGAAGCATAAAACACAATAAAAATACAACAGATTTTCCATCGTATAACAGGAATAATTGCAACCAATGTGAAAGTAGTGCTCATTTCTACGTTCCGGGTAACCTTGGCTTCACTCTAGGGCGTTGATACACCATATCGAATAGTTAGGGCCTAAGAAGTCAACGCCAAGAAGCATAAAATACTGTAAAAATACAACAGTCCTTCCATCGTATAACAGGAATAATTGCAACCAGTGTGAAAGTAATGGTCATTTCTACGTTCCGGGCAACCAAGACTTCACTCTATGGTGTTGCTCCACCAGATCGAATACCTAGGGACTTAGAGGTCAGCGCCAGAATCATAAAATATAATAAACATAAGACAGTTGTTCCTTCGTATAACAGGAATAATTGCAACCAGTGTGAAGGTAATGGTCATTTCTACGTTCCGGGCAACCTAGGCTTCAGTCTAGGGCGTTGCTCCACCAGATCGAATAGTTAGGGACTTACAATTCAACGCCAGAAGCATAAAATGCAATAAAAACACAACAGTTTTTCCATCGTATAAAAAGAATAATTGCAACCAGTCTGAAAGTAATGGTCATTTCTACGCTTCGGGCAACATACGCTTCACTATTGGACGTTGCCCCACGAGATCGAGTAGCTACGACCTTAGAAGTCAGCACCTGAAACATAAAATACAGTAAAAATACAACAGTTTCTCCATCGTATAGCATGAGTAATTGCAACCAGTGTGAAAGTAATGGTCATTTCTACGTTCCGGGCAACCAAGACTTCACTCTAGGGTGTTGCTCCACCAGATCGAATACCTAGGGACTTAGAGGTCAGCGCCAGAAGCATAAAATATAATAAACATAAAACAGCTGTCCATCGTATAACAGGAATAATTGCAACCAGTGTGAATGTAATGGTCATTTCTACGTTCTGGGCAACCTGGGCTTCAGTATAGGGCGTTGCTCCACCAGATCGAATAGCTAGGGACTTAGGATTCAACGCCAGAAGCATAAAATACAATAAAAATACAACAGTTTCCATCGTATAACAGGAATAATTGCAACTAGTGTGAATATAATGGTCATTTCTACGTTCCGGGCAACCTACGCTTCACTCTATGGCGTTGCTCCACCAGATGGAAAAGTTATGGCCTTAGAAGTCAACGCCAGAAGCATAAAATACAAAATAAATAGAACAGTTTTTCCATTGTATATAACGAATAATTGCTACCAGTATGAAAGTTATGGTCATTTCAACATTCCGGGCAACCTAAGCTTCACTCTAGGGCGTTGCTCCACCAGATCGAATAATTAGGGCCTTAGAAGTCAACGCCAGAAGCATAAAGTACAGTAAAGATGCAATAGTTTTTCAATCGTATAAAACGAATAATTGCAACCAGTGTGAAAGTCATGGTCATTTCTACATTCCGAGCAACCTAGGATTCACTCTAGGGCGTTGCTCCACCAGATCGAATAGTTAGGTCCTTAGAAGTAAACGACAGAAGCATAAAATACGATATAAATACAACAGCGTTTCCATCGTATAAAACGAATAATTGCAACCAATTTGGAAAGTGATGGCCAATTCTACGTTCCGGTCAACCTAGGCTTCACTCTAGGGCGTTGCTCCACCATATCGAATAGTTAGTGCCTTAGAAGTCAACGCCAGAAGCATAAAACACAATGTAACTACAACAGTTTTTCCATCGTATAAAACGAATAATTGCAACCAGTATGAAACTGATGGTCATTTCTACTTTCCGAGCAACCTAGGCTTCACCCTAGGGCGTTGCTCCAACAGATTGAATAGTTAGGGCCTTAGAAGTCAACGCCCGAAGCATAAAATGCAATAAAAATACAACAGTGTTTCCATCGTATAAAACGAATAATTGCAACCAGTATGAAACTTATGGTCATTTCTACTTTCCGAGCAAGCTAGGCTTCACCCTAGGGCCTTGCTCCACCAGATTGAATAGTTAGGGCCTTAGAAGTGAACGCCCGAACCATAAAATGCAAAAAAAATACAACAGTGTTTCCATCATATAACAGGAATAATTGCAACCAGTTTGAAAGTGATGGCCAATTCTACGTTCCGGGCAAACTAGGCTTCTATCTAGGTCGTTGCTCCACCAGATCGAATAGATAGTGCCTTAGAAGCCAACGCCAGAAGCATAAAATACAATATAAATACAACAGCTTTTCCATCGTATAAAACGAATAATTGCAACCAGTATGAAACTTATGGTCATTTCTACTTTCCTAGCAACCTAGGCTTCACCCTAGGGCGTTGCTCCAACAGATTGAATAGTTAGGGCCTTAGAAGTCAACGCCCGAACCATAAAATGCAAAAACAATACAGCAGCGTTTCCATCATATAACAGGAATAATTGCAACCAATTTGGAAAGTGATGGCCAATTCTACGTTCCGAGCAACCTAGGCATCACTCTAGGGCGTTGCTCCACCAAATCGAATAGTTAGTGCCTTAGAAGTCAACGCCAGGAGCATAAAATACAATATAAATACAACAGCTTTTCCATCGTATAAAACGAATAATTGCAACCAGTATGAAACATATGGTCATCTCTACTTTCCGAGCAAACTAGGCTTCACCCTAGGGCGTTCGTCCAACGGATTGAATAGTTAGGGCCTTAGAAGTCAACGCCCGAACCATAAAATGCAAAAAAAATACAACAGTGTTTCCATCATATAACAAGAATAATTGCAACCAGTTTGAAAGTGATGGCCAATTATACGTTCCGGGCAACCTAGGTTACACTCCAGGGCGTTGCTCCACCAGACCGAATAGTTACGGCCTAAGACGTCAACGCCAGAAGCATAAAATACAATATAAATACAACAGCTTTTCCATCGTATAAATAGAATAATTGCAACCAGTATGAAACTGATGGTCATTTCTACTTTCCGAGCTACCTAGGCTTCACTCTAGGGCGTTGCTCCACCAGATCGAACAGCTAGCGCCTTAGAAGTCAACGCCAGAAGCATAAAATACAATATAAATACAACAGCGTTTCCATCGTATAAAACGAATAATTGCAACCAGTGTGAATGTTATGGTCATTTCTACATTCCGGGCAACCTAGGCTTCACTGTATGGCGTTGCTCCACCAGATCGAATAGTTAGGGCATAAGAAGTCAACGCCAGAAGCATAAAATACGATATAAATACAACAGCTTTTCCATCGTATAAAACGAATAATTGCATCTAGTGTCAAAGTTAAGGTCATTTCTACGTTCCGGGCAACCTAGGCTTCACTCTATGGCGTTGCTCGATCAGATCGAATAGTTAAGGTATAAGAAGTCAACGCCAGAAGCATAAAATACGTTATAAATACAACAGCTTCTCCATCGTATAAAACGAATAATTGCAACCAGTGTGAAAGTTATGGTACTTCTACGTTCCGGGCAACCTAGGCTTCACTCTAGGGCGTTGCTCCACCAGATCGAATAGTTAGGGATTTAGAAGTCAACGCCAGAAGCATAAAATACAATATAAATACAAATGTTTTTCCATCGTATAACACGAATAAATGCAACCAGTGTGAACGTTATGGTCATTTCTACGATCCGGGCAACCTAGGATTGACTCTAGGGCGTTGCTCCACCAAATCGAATAGCTAGGGCCTTAGAAGTCTACGCCCGAAGCATAAAACACAATAAAAATACAACAGATTTTCCATCGTATAACAGGAATAATTGCAACCAATGTGAAAGTAGTGCTCATTTCTACGTTCCGGGTAACCTTGGCTTCACTCTAGGGCGTTGATACACCATATCGAATAGTTAGGGCCTAAGAAGTCAACGCCAAGAAGCATAAAATACTGTAAAAATACAACAGTCCTTCCATCGTATAACAGGAATAATTGCAACCAGTGTGAAAGTAATGGTCATTTCTACGTTCCGGGCAACCAAGACTTCACTCTAGGGTGTTGCTCCACCAGATCGAATACCTAGGGACTTAGAGGTCAGCGCCAGAAGCATAAAATATAATAAACATAAAACAGCTGTCCATCGTATAACAGGAATAATTGCAACCAGTGTGAATGTAATGGTCATTTCTACGTTCTGGGCAACCTGGGCTTCAGTATAGGGCGTTGCTCCACCAGATCGAATAGCTAGGGACTTAGGATTCAACGCCAGAAGCATAAAATACAATAAAAATACAACAGTTTCCATCGTATAACAGGAATAATTGCAACTAGTGTGAATATAATGGTCATTTCTACGTTCCGGGCAACCTACGCTTCACTCTATGGCGTTGCTCCACCACATCGAATAGCTACGGCCTTAGAAGTCAAGGCGAGAAGCATAAAATACAATAAAGATGCAGCAGCTTTTCCATCGTATAAAATGTATAATTGCAAACCGTGTGAAAGTTATGGTCATTTCTACGTTCCGGGCAACCTAGACTTCACTCTAGGGCGTTGCTCCACCAGATCGAATAGTTAGGACCTAAGAAGTCAACTCCAGAAGCATAAAATACAATATAAATACAACAGTTTTTCCATCGCATAAAGCGAATAATTGCAACCAGTGTGAAAGTTATGGTCATTTCTACGTTCCGTGCAACCAAGGCTTCACTCTAGTGCTTTGTGCCACGAGATCGAATAGTTAGGGCCTAAGAAGTCAACGCCAGAAGCATAAAATAGTATAAAAATACAACAGTCCTTCCATGGTATAACAGGAATAATTGCATCCAGTGTGAAAGTACTGGTCATTTCTACGTTCCGTGTAAGCTAGGCTTCACTCTAGGGCGTTGCTGCACCAGATCGAATAGTTAGCGACTGAGAAGTCAACCCCGTGAAGCAAAAGACACAATAAAAATACAACAATCTTTCCATAGTATAACAGGAATAATTGCAGCCAGTGTGAAAGTACTGGTCATTTCTACGTTCCGGGTAACCTAGGCTTCACTCTAGGGCGTTGCTCGACCAGATCGAATAGTTAGGGCCTAAGAAGTCAACGCCAGAAGCATAAAATACAATATAAATACAACAGTTTTCCCATCGTATTAAGCGAATAATTGCAACCAGTGTGAAAGTGATGGTCATTTCTACGATCAGGGCAACCCAGGTTTCACTCTAGGGCGTTGTTCCACCAGATCGAATAGTTAGGGCCTAAGAAGTCAACGCCAGAAGCATAAAATACGATATAAATACAACAGCTTTTCCATCGTATAAAACGAATAATTGCAACCCGTGTGAAAGTTATGGTCATTTCCACGTTCCGGGCAACATAGGCTTCACTCTTGGACGTTGCCCCACGAGATCGAGTAGCTCGGACCTTAGAAGTCAGCGCCAGAAGCATAAAATGCAATAAAAATACAACAGGTCTTCCATCGTATAGCATGAATAATTGCTGCCAGTGTGAAAGTAATGGTCATTTCTACGTTCCGGGCAACCGAGGCTTCACTCTAGAGTTTTGCTCCAACAGATCGAATAGTGAGGGCCTTAGAAGTCAACGCCCGAAGCATAACATACAAAATAAATAGAAGAGCTTTTCCATGTATAAAACGAATAATTGTTTCCAGTGTGAAAGTTATGGTCATTTCTACGTCCCGGGCAACCTAGGCTTCACCATAGGGCGTTGTTCCACCAGATGGAATAGTTGGGGCCCAAGAAGTCGACGCCATAAGCATAAAATACTATATAAATGCAACAGCTTTTCCATCGTATAAAACGAATAATGGCAACCAGTGTGAAAGTTATGGTCATTTCTACGTTCCGGGCAACCTAGGCTTCACTCTAGGCCGTTGCTCCACCAGATCGAATAGCTAGGGCCTTAGAAGTCAACGCCAGAAGCATAAAATACATTATAAATACAACAGTTGTTCCATCGCATAACAGGAATAATTGCAACCAGTCTGAAAGATATGGTCATAACTACGTTCCGGGCAACCTAGGCTTCACTCTTGGACGTTGCCCCACCAGATCGAATAGCTAGGACCTTAGAATCCAAATACTGAAGCAGAGAATACAATAAAAATGCAACAGTTCTTCAATCGTATAGCATGAATAATTGCAACCCGTGTGAAAGTAACGATCATTTCGACGTTTCGGGCATCCTAGACTTAACTCCGAGGCATTGCTCCACCAGGTCGAAGTGTTAGGGCCTTGGAATTCAACGCCAGAAGCATAAGCTACAAAATAAATACAACAGTCTTTCAATCGTATAAAACGAATAATTGCAACCTGTGTGAAGGTTATGGTCATATCTACGTTCCGGACAAACTAGGCTTCACTGTAGGGTGTTGCTCCACCAGATGGAGTAGGTAGGGCCATAGAAGTCAACGCCCGATGCATAAAATACAAAATAAATAGAACAGCTGTTCCATGTATAAAGTGAATAATTGTTTCCAGTGTGAAAGTTATGGTCATTTATACGTTCCGGGCAACCTAGGCGTCACTCTAGGGCGTTGCTCCACCACATCGAATAGCTACGATCTTAGAAGTCAACGCCTGAAGCAAAAAATGCAATAAATATACAACAGTTTTTTCATCTTATAACAGGAATAATTGCAACAAGCGTGAAGGTAATGATCATTTCTACGTTCCGGGCATCGCAGGCTTCACTCTAGGGCGTTGTTCCACCAGATCGAATAGTTAGGGCCTAAGAAGTCAACGCCAGAATAATAAAATGCAATATAAGTACAACAGTTTTTCCATCGTATAAAATGAATAATTGCATACATTGTGAAAGTAATGGTCATTTCTACGTTCCGGGCAACCTATGCTTCACTCGAGGTCGTTGCTCCGCCAGATCTGATAGGTAGGGCCTTAGAAGTCAACGCCAGAAGCATAAAATACAAAATAAATAGAACAGTTTTTCCATGTATAAAACGAATAATAGCTACCAGTGTGAAAGTTATGGTCATTTCTACGTTCCGGGCAACCTAGGCTTCACTCCAGGGCGTTGTTCTACCAGATGGAATAGTTAGGGCCTAAGAGGTCAACGCCAGAAGCATAAAATACGATATAAATGCTAAGGCTTTTCCATCGTATAAAACGAATAATTGCTACCAGTGTGAAAGTTATGGTCATTTCTACGTTCCGGGCAACCTAGGCTTCACCCTAGGGCGTTGTTCCACCAGATCGAATGGTTAGGGCCTAAGAAGTCAACGCCAGAAGCATAAAACACAATAAAGATGCAACAGTTTTTCCATCGTATAACAGGAATAATTGCAACCAGTGTGAAGGTAATGGTATGTTCTACGTTCCGGGCAAGCTACTCTTCACTCTAGTGCGGTGCTCCACGAGGTTAAATAGTTAGGGCCTAAGAAGTCAACGCCAGAAGCATAACATACATTATAAATACAACAGCCTTTCCATCGTATATAATGTATATTAGCAAACAGTGCGAAAGTAATGGTCATTTCTACGTTCCTGGCAACCTAGGCTTCACTCTAGAGCGTTGTTCCACCAGATCGAATAGTTAGGGCCTAAGAAGTCAACGCCAGAAGAATAAAATGCAATATAAGTACAACAGATTACCATCGTATAAAATGAATAACTGCAAACATTGTGAAAGTAATGGTCATTTCTACGTGCCGGGCAACATAGGCGTCACTCTACGGCGTTGCTCCACCACAGCTAAAAGCTACAGCCTTGGAAGCTAACGCCCGAAGCATAAAATACAATAAAAATGCAACTGATTTTCCATCGTATAGCATGACTAATTGCAACCAGTGCGAAAGTAATGACCATTTCGACGTTTCGGGCATCCTAGGCTTAACTCTGAGGCGTTGCTCCACCAAATCGAAGAGATAGGGCCTTAGAAGTCAACGCCAGAGGCATAAAATACAATATAAATACAACAGCTTTGCCATCGTATAAAATGAATTATTGCAAACAGTGTGAAGGTAATGGTCATTTCTACGTTCCGAGCAACCTAGGCTTCACTGTAGGGTGTTGCTCCGCCAGATCAAATAGGTAGGGCCTTAGAAGTCAACGCCAGAAGCATAACATACAAAATAAATAGAACAGTTGTTCCATTGTATAAAACGAATAACTGCAACCAGTGTGAAAGTACTGGTCATTTCTACGTTCCGGGCAACCTAGACGTCACTGTAGGGCGTTGCTCCACCACAGCTAATAGCTACGACCTTAGAAGTCAACGCCAGAAGCATAAACTACAATAGAAGTGCAACAGTTTCTCCATCGTATAGTATGACTAATTGCAACCAGTGCGAATGTAACGATCATTTCGACGTTTCGGGCATCCTAGGCTTAACTCTGAGGCGTTGCTCCACCGGATTGAAGAGTGAGGGCCTTAGAAGTCAACGCCATAAGCATAAACTACAAAATAAATACAACAGCCATTCCATCGTATAAAACGTATAATTGCTACCAGTGTGAAAGTTATGGTCATTTCTACGTTCCGGGCAACCTAGGCTTCACCCTAGGGCGTTGTTCCACCAGATGGAATAGTTAGGGCCTTAGAAGTCAACGCCAGAAGCATAAAATACGATATAAATACAACAGCTTTTCCATCGTATAAAACGAATAATGGTAACCAGTGTGAAAGTTATGGTCGTTTCTACATTCCGAGCGACCTAGGCTTCACTCTAGGGCGTTGCTCCACCAGAACGAATAGTTAGGTCCTTAGAAGTCAACGCCAGAAGCATAAAATACGATATAAATACAACAGCTTTTCCATCGTATAAAACAAATAATTGCAACCAGTGTGAAAGTTATGGTCATTTCTACGTTCCGGGCAACCTAGGCTTCACCCTAGGCCGTTGTCCCACCAGATCGAGTAGTTACGGCCTAAGAAGTCAACGCCAGAAGCATAAAGTACGATGAAGATGCAACAGTTTTTCCATCGTATAAAAAGAATAATTGCAATCAGTGTGAAAGTTATGGTCATTTCTACATTCCGAGCAACCTAGGCTTCACTCCAGGGCGGTGGCTCCACCAGATCGAATAGTTACGGCCTAAGAAGTCAACGCCAGAAGCACAAAATACGATAAAGATGCAACAGCTTTTCCATCGTATAAAACGAATAATTGCAACCAGTTTGAAAGTTATGGTCATTTCTACATTCCGAGCAACCTAGGCTTCCCTCTACGGCGTTGCTCCACCAGATCGAATAGCTGGGTCCTTAGAAGTCAACGCCAGAAGCATAAAATACGATATAAATACAACAGCTGTTCCATCGTATAAAAGGAATAACTGCAACCAGTGTGAAAGTTATGGTCATTTCTACGTTCCGGGCAACCTAGGCTTCACTCTAGGGCGTTGCTCCACCAGATCGAATAGTTAGGGCCTTAGAAGTCAACGCTCAAAGCATAAAATACAAAATAAATAAAACAGTTTTTCCATCGCATAAAACGAAAAATTGCTACCAGTGTGAAAGTTATGGTCATTTCTACGTTCCGCGCAACCTGGGCTTTACCGTAGGGCGTTGTTCCACGAGATGTAATAGCTAGGGACTTAGAATTCAACGCCATAAGAATAAAATACAATATAAGTACAACAGTTTTTCCGTCGTATGAAATGAATAGTTGCAATCATTGTAAAAGTAATGGTCATTTCTACGTTCCGGGCAACCTAGGCGTCACTCTAGGGCGTTGCTCCACCACATCTAATAGCTACGGCCTTAATAGTCAACGCCAGAAGGATAAAATACAATATAAATACAACAGCTTTTCCATCGTACAAAATGAATAATAGCAAACAGTGTGAAAGTAATAGTCATTTCTACGTTCCGGGCAACCTAGGCTTCACTCTAGGTCGTTGCTCCACCAGATCAAATAGCCAGCGACTTAGAATTAAACGCCAGAAGCATAGAATACAATAAAAATACAACAGTTTTTCAATCGTATAACAGGAATAATTGCAACCACTGTGAATGTAATGGCCATTTCTAGGTTCCGGGCAACCTAGTTTTCACTCTAGGGCGTTGCTCCTCCAGATCGAATAGCTAGGGCCTAAGAAGTCAACGCCAGAAGCATAAAATACGATATAAATACAACAGCTTTTCCATCGCATAAAACAAATAATTGCAACCAGTGTGAAGGTTATGGTCATTTCTACTTTCTGGGCAACGTAGGCTTCACCCTAGGCCGTTGTTCCACCAGATCGAATAGTTAGGGCCTAAGAAGTGAACGCCAGAAGCATAAAATGCAATAAAAATACAACAGTTTTTCCATCGTATAGCAGGAATAATTTGCAACCAGTGTGATAGTAGTGGTCATTTCTACGTTCCGGGCAACCCAGGTTTCACTCCAGGGCGTTGCTCCACCAGATCGAATAGTTACGGCCTAAGAAGTCAACGCCAGAAGCATAAAATACGATGAAGATGCAACAGTTTTTCCATCGTATAAAACGAATAATTGCAATCAGTGTGGAAGTTATGGTCATTTCTACATTCCGAGCAACCTAGGCTTCACTCTAGGGCGTTGCTCCACCAGATCGAATAGTTAGGTCCTTAGAAGTCAACGCCAGAAGCATAAAATACGATATAAATACAACAGCTTTTCCATCGTATAAAAGGAATAATTGCAAACAGTGTGAAGGTAATGGACATTTCTACGTTCGGGCAACCTAGGCTTCACTCTACGGCGTTGTTCCACCAGATCGAATAATTAGGGCCTGAGAAGTCAACGCCAGAAGCATAAAATACAATATAAATACAACAGCTTTTCCATCGTATAAAACGAATAATTGCAACCAGTATGAAACTTATAGTCATTTCTCCTTTCCGAGCAACCTAGGCATCACCCTAGGGCTTAGCTCCAACAGATTGAATAGTTAGGGGCTTAGAAGTCAACGCCCGAAGCATAAAATACAAAATAATTAGAACGGTTTTTCCATTGTATAAAACGAATAATTGCTACGAGTGTAAAAGCTATGGTCATTTCTACGTTCCGGGCAACCTAGGCTTCACTGTCGGGCGTTGCTCCACCAGATCAAACAGATAGGGCATTAGAAGTCAACGCCCGAAGCATAAAATACAAAATAAATAGAACGGTTTTTCCATTGTATAAAACGAATAATTGCTGCCAGTGTAAAAGTTATGGTCATTTCTACGTTCCGGGCAACCTAGGCTTCACCCTAGGGCGTTGTACCACCAGATCGAATAGTTAGGGCCTATGAAGTGAACGCCGGAAGCATAAAATACAATATAAATACAACAGTTTTTCCAGCGTATAAAACGAATAATTGCAACCAGTATGAAACTTATGGTCATTTCTACGTACCGGGCAACCTAGGCTTCACTCTAGGTCGTTGCTCCACCAGATCAAATAGCTTGCGACTTAGAATTAAACGCCAGAAGCATAGAATACAATAAGAATACAACAGTTTTTCCATCGTATAACAGGAATAATTGCAACCAGTGTGAATGTAATGGTCATTTCTAGGTTCCGGGCAACCTAGGTTTCACTCTAGGGCGTTGCTCCTCCAGATCGAACAGCTAGGGCCTAAGAAGTCAACGCCAGAAGCATAAAATACGATATAAATACAACAGCTTTTCCATCGTATAAAACAAATAATTGCAACCAGTGCGAAAGTTATGGTCATTTCTACGTTCCGGGCAACGTAGGCTTCACCCTAGGCCGTTGTTCCACCAGATCGAATAGTTAGGGCCTAAGAAGTGAACGCCAGAAGCATAAAATGCAATAAAAATACAACAGTTTTTCCATCGTATAGCAGGAATAATTTGCAACCAGTGTGATAGTAGTGGTCATTTCTACGTTCCGGGCAATCCAGGTTTCACTCCAGGGCGTTGCTCCACCAGATCGAATAGTTACGGCCTAAGAAGTCAACGCCAGAAGCATAAAATACGATGAAGATGCAACAGTTTTTCCATCGTATAAAACGAATAATTGCAATCAGTGTGAAAGTTATTGTCATTTCTACATTCCGAGCAACCTAGGCTTCACTCTAGGGCGTTGCTCCACCAGATCGAATAGTTAGGGCCTATGAAGTGAACGCCGGAAGCATAAAATACAATATAAATACAACAGTTTTTCCAGCGTATAAAACGAATAATTGCAACCAGTATGAAACTTATGGTCATTTCTACGTACCGGGCAACCTAGGCTTCACTCTAGGGCGTTGCTCTACCAGATCGAATAGTTAGGGCCTTAGAAGTCAACGCCCGAAGCATAAAATACAAAATAAATAGAACGGTTTTTCCATTGTATAAAACGAATAATTGCTGCCAGTGTAAAAGTTATGGTCATTTCTACGTTCCGGGCAACCTAGGCTTCACCCTAGGGCGTTGTACCACCAGATCGAATAGTTAGGGCCTATGAAGTGAACGCCGGAAGCATAAAATACAATATAAATACAACAGGTTTTCCAGCGTATAAAACGAATAATTGCAACCAGTATGAAACTTATGGTCATTTCTACGTACCGGGCAACCTAGGCTTCACTCTAGGGCGTTGCTCTACCAGATCGAATAGTTAGGGCCTTTGAAGTCAACGCCTGAAGCATAAAATACAAAATAAATAAAACAGTTTTTCCATCGTATAAAACGAATAATTGCTACCAGTGTGAAAGTTATGGTCATTTCTACGTTCCGCGCAACCTGGGCTTTACCCTAGGGCGTTGTTCCACGAGATGGAATAGCTAGGGACTTAGAATTCAACGCCATAAGAATAAAATACAATATAAGTACAACAGTTTTTCCATCGTATAAAATGAATAATTGCAACCAGTGTGAAAGTTATGGTCATTTCTACATTCCGGCCAACCTAGGCTTCACCCTAGGGCGTTGCTCCACCAGATCGAATAGTTAGGGCCTTAGAAGTCAACGCCAGAAGCTTAAAATACAATAAAGATGCAACAGTTTTTCCATCGTTTTACAGGAATAACTGCAACCAGTGTGAATGTACTGGTCATTTCTACGTACCGGATAACCTAGGCTTCACTCTAGGGCGGTGTTCCTCCAGATCGAACAGTTAGGGCCTAAGAAGTCAACGCCAGAAGTATAAAATACAATGTAAATATAACAGTTTTTCCATCGTATAAATCGAATGATAGCAACCAGTGTGAAAGTTATGGTCATTTCTACGTTCCGGGCAACCTAGGCTTCACTCTAGGGCGTTGCTCCACCAGATCCAATAGTTAGGGCCTTAGAAGTCAACGCTCAAAGCATAAAATACAAAATAAATAAAACAGTTTTTCCATCGTATAAAACGAAAAATTGCTACCAGTGTGAAAGTTATGGTCATTTCTACGTTCCGCGCAACCTGGGCTTTACCCTAGGGCGTTGCTCCACGAGATGTAATAGCTAGGGACTTAGAATTCAACGCCATAAGAATAAAATACAATATAAGTACAACAGTTTTTCCATCGTATAAAATGAATAGTTGCAAACATTGTAAAAGTAATGGTCATTTCTACGTTCCGGGCAACCTAGGCGTCACTCTAGGGCGTTGCTCCACCACATCTAATAGCTACGGCCTTAGAAGTCAACGCCAGAAGGATAAAATACAATATAAATACAACAGCTTTTCCATCGTACAAAATGAATAATAGCAAACAGTGTGAAAGTAATTGTCATTTCTACGTTCCGGGCAACCTAGGCTTCACTCTAGGTCGTTGCTCCACCAGATCAAATAGCTTGCGACTTAGAATTAAACGCCAGAAGCATAGAATACAATAAGAATACAACAGTTTTTCCATCGTATAACAGGAATAATTGCAACCAGTGTGAATGTAATGGTCATTTCTAGGTTCCGGGCAACCTAGGTTTCACTCTAGGGCGTTGCTCCTCCAGATCGAACAGCTAGGGCCTAAGAAGTCAACGCCAGAAGCATAAAATACGATATAAATACAACAGCTTTTCCATCGTATAAAACAAATAATTGCAACCAGTGCGAAAGTTATGGTCATTTCTACGTTCCGGGCAACGTAGGCTTCACCCTAGGCCGTTGTTCCACCAGATCGAATAGTTAGGGCCTAAGAAGTGAACGCCAGAAGCATAAAATGCAATAAAAATACAACAGTTTTTCCATCGTATAGCAGGAATAATTTGCAACCAGTGTGATAGTAGTGGTCATTTCTACGTTCCGGGCAATCCAGGTTTCACTCCAGGGCGTTGCTCCACCAGATCGAATAGTTACGGCCTAAGAAGTCAACGCCAGAAGCATAAAATACGATGAAGATGCAACAGTTTTTCCATCGTATAAAACGAATAATTGCAATCAGTGTGAAAGTTATTGTCATTTCTACATTCCGAGCAACCTAGGCTTCACTCTAGGGCGTTGCTCCACCAGATCGAATAGTTAGGGCCTATGAAGTGAACGCCGGAAGCATAAAATACAATATAAATACAACAGTTTTTCCAGCGTATAAAACGAATAATTGCAACCAGTATGAAACTTATGGTCATTTCTACGTACCGGGCAACCTAGGCTTCACTCTAGGGCGTTGCTCTACCAGATCGAATAGTTAGGGCCTTAGAAGTCAACGCCCGAAGCATAAAACACAATAAAGATGCAACAGTTTTTCCATCGTATAACAGGAATAATTGCAACCAGTGTGAAGGTAATGGTATGCTCTACGTTCCGGGCAAGCTACTCTTCACTCTAGTGCGGTGCTCCACGAGGTTAAATAGTTAGGGCCTAAGAAGTCAACGCCAGAAGCATAACATACATTATAAATACAACAGCCTTTCCATCGTATATAATGTATATTAGCAAACAGTGCGAAAGTAATGGTCATTTCTACGTTCCTGGCAACCTAGGCTTCACTCTAGAGCGTTGTTCCACCAGATCGAATAGTTAGGGCCTAAGAAGTCAACGCCAGAAGAATAAAATGCAATAAAAATACAACAGTTTTTCCATCGTATAGCAGGAATAATTTGCAACCAGTGTGATAGTAGTGGTCATTTCTACGTTCCGGGCAATCCAGGTTTCACTCCAGGGCGTTGCTCCACCAGATCGAATAGTTACGGCCTAAGAAGTCAACGCCAGAAGCATAAAATACGATGAAGATGCAACAGTTTTTCCATCGTATAAAACGAATAATTGCAATCAGTGTGAAAGTTATTGTCATTTCTACATTCCGAGCAACCTAGGCTTCACTCTAGGGCGTTGCTCCACCAGATCGAATAGTTAGGGCCTATGAAGTGAACGCCGGAAGCATAAAATACAATATAAATACAACAGTTTTTCCAGCGTATAAAACGAATAATTGCAACCAGTATGAAACTTATGGTCATTTCTACGTACCGGGCAACCTAGGCTTCACTCTAGGGCGTTGCTCTACCAGATCGAATAGTTAGGGCCTTAGAAGTCAACGCCCGAAGCATAAAATACAAAATAAATATAACAGTTTTTCCATCGTATAAAACGAATAATTGCTACCTGTGTGAAGGTTATGGTCATATCTACGTTCCGGACAGACTAGGCTTCACTGTAGGGTGTTGCTCCACCAGATCGAATAGCTAGGGACTTAGAATTCAACGCCATAAGAATAAAATACAATATAAGTACAACAGTTTTTCCATCGTATAAAATGAATAATTGCAACCAGTGTGAAAGTTATGGTCATTTCTACATTCCGGCCAACCTAGGCTTTACCCTAGGGCGTTGTTCCACCAGATCGAATAGTTAGGGCCTATGAAGTGAACGCCGGAAGCATAAAATACAATATAAATACAACAGTTTTTCCAGCGTATAAAACGAATAATTGCAACCAGTATGAAACTTATGGTCATTTCTACGTTCCGGGCAACCTAGGCTTCACCCTAGGGCGTTGTTCCACCAGATCGAATGGTTAGGGCCTAAGAAGTCAACGCCAGAAGCATAAAACACAATAAAGATGCAACAGTTTTTCCATCGTATAACAGGAATAATTGCAACCAGTGTGAAGGTAATGGTATGTTCTACGTTCCGGGCAAGCTACTCTTCACTCTAGTGCGGTGCTCCACGAGGTTAAATAGTTAGGGCCTAAGAAGTCAACGCCAGAAGCATAACATACATTATAAATACAACAGCCTTTCCATCGTATATAATGTATATTAGCAAACAGTGCGAAAGTAATGGTCATTTCTACGTTCCTGGCAACCTAGGCTTCACTCTAGAGCGTTGTTCCACCAGATCGAATAGTTAGGGCCTAAGAAGTCAACGCCAGAAGAATAAAATGCAATATAAGTACAACAGATTACCATCGTATAAAATGAATAACTGCAAACATTGTGAAAGTAATGGTCATTTCTACGTGCCGGGCAACATAGGCGTCACTCTACGGCGTTGCTCCACCACAGCTAAAAGCTACAGCCTTGGAAGCTAACGCCCGAAGCATAAAATACAATAAAAATGCAACTGATTTTCCATCGTATAGCATGACTAATTGCAACCAGTGCGAAAGTAATGACCATTTCGACGTTTCGGGCATCCTAGGCTTAACTCTGAGGCGTTGCTCCACCAAATCGAAGAGATAGGGCCTTAGAAGTCAACGCCAGAGGCATAAAATACAATATAAATACAACAGCTTTGCCATCGTATAAAATGAATTATTGCAAACAGTGTGAAGGTAATGGTCATTTCTACGTTCCGAGCAACCTAGGCTTCACTGTAGGGTGTTGCTCCGCCAGATCAAATAGGTAGGGCCTTAGAAGTCAACGCCAGAAGCATAACATACAAAATAAATAGAACAGTTGTTCCATTGTATAAAACGAATAACTGCAACCAGTGTGAAAGTACTGGTCATTTCTACGTTCCGGGCAACCTAGACGTCACTGTAGGGCGTTGCTCCACCACAGCTAATAGCTACGACCTTAGAAGTCAACGCCAGAAGCATAAACTACAATAGAAGTGCAACAGTTTCTCCATCGTATAGCATGACTAATTGCAACCAGTGCGAATGTAACGATCATTTCGACGTTTCGGGCATCCTAGGCTTAACTCTGAGGCGTTGCTCCACCGGATTGAAGAGTGAGGGCCTTAGAAGTCAACGCCATAAGCATAAACTACAAAATAAATACAACAGCCATTCCATCGTATAAAACGTATAATTGCTACCAGTGTGAAAGTTATGGTCATTTCTACGTTCCGGGCAACCTAGGCTTCACCCTAGGGCGTTGTTCCACCAGATGGAATAGTTAGGGCCTTAGAAGTCAACGCCAGAAGCATAAAATACGATATAAATACAACAGCTTTTCCATCGTATAAAACGAATAATGGTAACCAGTGTGAAAGTTATGGTCGTTTCTACATTCCGAGCGACCTAGGCTTCACTCTAGGGCGTTGCTCCACCAGAACGAATAGTTAGGTCCTTAGAAGTCAACGCCAGAAGCATAAAATACGATATAAATACAACAGCTTTTCCATCGTATAAAACAAATAATTGCAACCAGTGTGAAAGTTATGGTCATTTCTACGTTCCGGGCAACCTAGGCTTCACCCTAGGCCGTTGTCCCACCAGATCGAGTAGTTACGGCCTAAGAAGTCAACGCCAGAAGCATAAAGTACGATGAAGATGCAACAGTTTTTCCATCGTATAAAAAGAATAATTGCAATCAGTGTGAAAGTTATGGTCATTTCTACATTCCGAGCAACCTAGGCTTCACTCCAGGGCGGTGCTCCACCAGATCGAATAGTTACGGCCTAAGAAGTCAACGCCAGAAGCACAAAATACGATAAAGATGCAACAGCTTTTCCATCGTATAAAACGAATAATTGCAACCAGTTTGAAAGTTATGGTCATTTCTACATTCCGAGCAACCTAGGCTTCCCTCTACGGCGTTGCTCCACCAGATCGAATAGCTGGGTCCTTAGAAGTCAACGCCAGAAGCATAAAATACGATATAAATACAACAGCTGTTCCATCGTATAAAAGGAATAACTGCAACCAGTGTGAAAGTTATGGTCATTTCTACGTTCCGGGCAACCTAGGCTTCACTCTAGGGCGTTGCTCCACCAGATCGAATAGTTAGGGCCTTAGAAGTCAACGCTCAAAGCATAAAATACAAAATAAATAAAACAGTTTTTCCATCGCATAAAACGAAAAATTGCTACCAGTGTGAAAGTTATGGTCATTTCTACGTTCCGCGCAACCTGGGCTTTACCGTAGGGCGTTGTTCCACGAGATGTAATAGCTAGGGACTTAGAATTCAACGCCATAAGAATAAAATACAATATAAGTACAACAGTTTTTCCGTCGTATGAAATGAATAGTTGCAATCATTGTAAAAGTAATGGTCATTTCTACGTTCCGGGCAACCTAGGCGTCACTCTAGGGCGTTGCTCCACCACATCTAATAGCTACGGCCTTAATAGTCAACGCCAGAAGGATAAAATACAATATAAATACAACAGCTTTTCCATCGTACAAAATGAATAATAGCAAACAGTGTGAAAGTAATAGTCATTTCTACGTTCCGGGCAACCTAGGCTTCACTCTAGGTCGTTGCTCCACCAGATCAAATAGCCAGCGACTTAGAATTAAACGCCAGAAGCATAGAATACAATAAAAATACAACAGTTTTTCCATCGTATAACAGGAATAATTGCAACCACTGTGAATGTAATGGCCATTTCTAGGTTCCGGGCAACCTAGTTTTCACTCTAGGGCGTTGCTCCTCCAGATCGAATAGCTAGGGCCTAAGAAGTCAACGCCAGAAGCATAAAATACGATATAAATACAACAGCTTTTCCATCGCATAAAACAAATAATTGCAACCAGTGTGAAGGTTATGGTCATTTCTACTTTCCGGGCAACGTAGGCTTCACCCTAGGCCGTTGTTCCACCAGATCGAATAGTTAGGGCCTAAGAAGTGAACGCCAGAAGCATAAAATGCAATAAAAATACAACAGTTTTTCCATCGTATAGCAGGAATAATTTGCAACCAGTGTGATAGTAGTGGTCATTTCTACGTTCCGGGCAACCCAGGTTTCACTCCAGGGCGTTGCTCCACCAGATCGAATAGTTACGGCCTAAGAAGTCAACGCCAGAAGCATAAAATACGATGAAGATGCAACAGTTTTTCCATCGTATAAAACGAATAATTGCAATCAGTGTGGAAGTTATGGTCATTTCTACATTCCGAGCAACCTAGGCTTCACTCTAGGGCGTTGCTCCACCAGATCGAATAGTTAGGTCCTTAGAAGTCAACGCCAGAAGCATAAAATACGATATAAATACAACAGCTTTTCCATCGTATAAAAGGAATAATTGCAAACAGTGTGAAGGTAATGGACATTTCTACGTTCGGGCAACCTAGGCTTCACTCTACGGCGTTGTTCCACCAGATCGAATAATTAGGGCCTGAGAAGTCAACGCCAGAAGCATAAAATACAATATAAATACAACAGCTTTTCCATCGTATAAAACGAATAATTGCAACCAGTATGAAACTTATAGTCATTTCTCCTTTCCGAGCAACCTAGGCATCACCCTAGGGCTTAGCTCCAACAGATTGAATAGTTAGGGGCTTAGAAGTCAACGCCCGAAGCATAAAATACAAAATAATTAGAACGGTTTTTCCATTGTATAAAACGAATAATTGCTACGAGTGTAAAAGCTATGGTCATTTCTACGTTCCGGGCAACCTAGGCTTCACTGTCGGGCGTTGCTCCACCAGATCAAACAGATAGGGCATTAGAAGTCAACGCCCGAAGCATAAAATACAAAATAAATAGAACGGTTTTTCCATTGTATAAAACGAATAATTGCTGCCAGTGTAAAAGTTATGGTCATTTCTACGTTCCGGGCAACCTAGGCTTCACCCTAGGGCGTTGTACCACCAGATCGAATAGTTAGGGCCTATGAAGTGAACGCCGGAAGCATAAAATACAATATAAATACAACAGTTTTTCCAGCGTATAAAACGAATAATTGCAACCAGTATGAAACTTATGGTCATTTCTACGTACCGGGCAACCTAGGCTTCACTCTAGGTCGTTGCTCCACCAGATCAAATAGCTTGCGACTTAGAATTAAACGCCAGAAGCATAGAATACAATAAGAATACAACAGTTTTTCCATCGTATAACAGGAATAATTGCAACCAGTGTGAATGTAATGGTCATTTCTAGGTTCCGGGCAACCTAGGTTTCACTCTAGGGCGTTGCTCCTCCAGATCGAACAGCTAGGGCCTAAGAAGTCAACGCCAGAAGCATAAAATACGATATAAATACAACAGCTTTTCCATCGTATAAAACAAATAATTGCAACCAGTGCGAAAGTTATGGTCATTTCTACGTTCCGGGCAACGTAGGCTTCACCCTAGGCCGTTGTTCCACCAGATCGAATAGTTAGGGCCTAAGAAGTGAACGCCAGAAGCATAAAATGCAATAAAAATACAACAGTTTTTCCATCGTATAGCAGGAATAATTTGCAACCAGTGTGATAGTAGTGGTCATTTCTACGTTCCGGGCAATCCAGGTTTCACTCCAGGGCGTTGCTCCACCAGATCGAATAGTTACGGCCTAAGAAGTCAACGCCAGAAGCATAAAATACGATGAAGATGCAACAGTTTTTCCATCGTATAAAACGAATAATTGCAATCAGTGTGAAAGTTTTTGTCATTTCTACATTCCGAGCAACCTAGGCTTCACTCTAGGGCGTTGCTCCACCAGATCGAATAGTTAGGGCCTATGAAGTGAACGCCGGAAGCATAAAATACAATATAAATACAACAGTTTTTCCAGCGTATAAAACGAATAATTGCAACCAGTATGAAACTTATGGTCATTTCTACGTACCGGGCAACCTAGGCTTCACTCTAGGGCGTTGCTCTACCAGATCGAATAGTTAGGGCCTTAGAAGTCAACGCCCGAAGCATAAAATACAAAATAAATATAACAGTTTTTCCATCGTATAAAACGAATAATTGCTACCAGTGTGAAAGTTATGGTCATTTCTACGTTCCGCGCAACCTGGGCTTTACCCTAGGGCGTTGTTCCACGAGATGGAATAGCTAGGGACTTAGAATTCAACGCCATAAGAATAAAATACAATATAAGTACAACAGTTTTTCCATCGTATAAAATGAATAATTGCAACCAGTGTGAAAGTTATGGTCATTTCTACATTCCGGCCAACCTAGGCTTTACCCTAGGGCGTTGTTCCACCAGATCGAACAGTTAGGGCCTAAGAAGTCAACGCCAGAAGTATAAAATACAATGTAAATATAACAGTTTTTCCATCGTATAAATCGAATGATAGCAACCAGTGTGAAAGTTATGGTCATTTCTACGTTCCGGGCAACCTAGGCTTCACTCTAGGGCGTTGCTCCACCAGATCGAATAGTTAGGGCCTTAGAAGTCAACGCTCAAAGCATAAAATACAAAATAAATAAAACAGTTTTTCCATCGTATAAAACGAAAAATTGCTACCAGTGTGAAAGTTATGGTCATTTCTACGTTCCGCGCAACCTGGGCTTTACCCTAGGGCGTTATTCCACCAGATCAAATAGCTAGCGCCTTAGAATTAAACGCCAGAAGCATAGAATACAGTAAAAATACAACAGTTTTTCCATCGTATAACAGGAATAATTGCAACCAGTGTGTATGTAATGGTCATTTCTAGGTTCCGGGCAACCTAGGTTTCACTCTATGGCGTTGCTCCTCCAGATCGAATAGCTAGGGCCTTAGAAGTCAACGCCCGATGCATAAAATACGATATAAATACAACAGCATTTCCATGGTATTAAATGAATAATTGCAAACAGTGTGAAAGTAGTGGTCATTTCTACGTTCCGGGCAACCTAGGCTTCACTGTATGGCGTTCTTCCACCACATCGAATAGCTACGGCCTCAGAAGTCCACGCCTCAAGCATAAAATACAATAAAAATACAACAGTCTTTTCATCGTATAACAGGAATAATTGCAACAACCGTGAAAGTAATGATCATTTCGGCGTTTCGGGCATCCTAGACTTAACTCTGAGGCATTGCTCCACCAGATCGAATATTTAGGGCCTTAGAACTCAACCCCAGAAGCATAAAATACAATATAAATACAACAGTTTTTCCATCGTATAAAACGAATAATTGCAACCAGTATGCAACTTCTGGTCATTTCTACATTCCGAGCAACCTAGGCTTCACTCTAGGGCGTTGCTCCACCAGATCGAATAGTTAGGACCTTAGAAGTCAACGCCAGAAGCATAAAATACGATATAAATACAACAGCTGTTCCATCGTATAAAAGGAATAATTGCAAACAGTGTGAAAGTAATGGTCATTTCTACGTTCCGGGCAACCTAGGCTTCACTCTACGGCGTTGTTCCACCAGATCGAATAGTTAGGGCCTAAGAAGTCAACACCAGGAGAATAAAATACAATAAAAATACAACAGTCTTTCCATCCTATAACAGGAATAATTGCAACCCGTGTGAAAGTGATGGTCATTTCTACGTTCCAGGCAACCTAGGCTTCACTCTAGGGCGTTGTTCCACAAGATCGAATAGTTAGGGCCTAAGTAGTCAACGACAGAAGCATAAAATACAATATAAATAGAACAGTTTTTCCAATGTATAAAACGAATAATTGATACCAGTGTGAAAGTTATGGTCATTTCTACGTTCTGCACAACCTGGGCTTTACTCTAGGGCGTTGTTCCACCAGATGGAATAGTTAGGGCCTAAGAAGTCAACGCCAGAAGCATAAAATACGATATAAATACAACAGCTTTTCCATCGTATAAAACAAATAATTGCAACCAGTGTGAAAGTTATGGTCATTTCTACGTTCCGGGCAACGTAGGCTTCACCCTAGGCCGTTGTTCCACCAGATCGAATAGTTAGGGCCTAAGAAGTGAACGCCAGAAGCATAAAATGCAATAAAAATACAACAGTTTTTCCATTGTATAGCAGGAATAATTTGCAACCAGTGTGATAGTAGTGGCCATTTCTACGTTCCGGGCAACCAAGGTTTCACTCCAGGGCGTTGCTCCACCAGATCGAATAGTTACGGCCTAAGAAGTCAACGCCAGAAGCATAATATACGATGATGATGCAACAGTTTTTCCATCGTATAAACCGAATAATTGCAATCAGTGTGAAAGTTATGGTCATTTCTACATTCCGAGCAACCTAGGCTTCACTCTAGGGCGTTGCTCCACCAGATCGAATAGTTAGGTCCTTAGAAGTCAACGCCAGAAGCATAAAATACGATATAAATACAACAGCTTTTCCATCGTATAAAAGGAATAATTGCAAACAGTGTGAAGGTAATGGACATTTCTACGTTCGGGCAACCTAGGCTTCACTCTACGGCGTTGTTCCACCAGATCGAATAATTAGGGCCTGAGAAGTCAGCGCCAGAAGCATAAAATACAATATAAATCCAACAGTTTCTCCATCGCATAAAACGAATAATTGCAACCAGTATGAAACTTATGGTCATTTCTCCTTTCCGAGCAACCTAGGCATCACCCTAGGGCTTTGCTCCAACAGATTGAATAGTTAGGGGCTTAGAAGTCAACGCCCGATGCATAAAATACAAAATAATTAGAACGGTTTTTCCATTGTATAAAACGAATGATTGCTACGAGTGTAAAAGCTATGGTCATTTCTACGTTCCGGGCAACCTAGGCTTGACCCTAGGGCGTTGTTCCACCAGATCCAATAGTTAGGGCCTAAGAAGTGAACGCCAGACGCATAAAATGCAATAAAAATACAACAGCTTTTCGATCGTATAAAAGGAACAATTGCAAACAGTGTGAAAGTAATGGTCATTTCTACGTTCCGGGCAACCTAGGCTTCACTGTCGGGCGTTGCTCCACCAGATCGAAATGTTAGGGCCTAAGAAGTCAACGCCCGAAGCATAAAATACGATATAAATACGACAGCATTTCCATCGCATTAAGTGAATAATTGCAAACAGTGTGAAAGTAGTGGTCATTTCTACGTTCCGGGAAACCTACGCTTCACAGTATGGCGTTCTTCCACCACATCGAATAGCTACGGCCTCAGAAGTCCACGCCTGAAGCATAAAATACAATAAAAATACAACAGTCTTTTCACCGCATAACAGGAATAAATGCAACAAGCGTGAAAGTAATGATCATTTCTACGTTCCAGGCAACCTAGGCTTCACTCTAGGGCGTTGTTCCACAAGGTCGAATAGTTAGTGCCTAAGTAGTCAACGCCAGAAGCATAAAATACAATATAAATACAGCAGTTTTTCCATCGTATAAAACGAATAATTGCAACCAGTATGAAACTTATGGTCATTTCTACTTTACGAGCAACCTAGGCTTCACCCTAGGGCGTTGCTCCAACAGATTGAATAGTTAGGGCCTTAGAAGTCAACGCCCGAAGCATAAAATACAAAATAAATAGAACGGTTTTTCCATTGTATAAAACGAATAATTGCTACCAGTGTAAAAGCTATGATCATTTCTACGTTCCGGGCAACCTAGGCTTCACCCTAGGGCGTTGTTCCACCAGATCGAATAGTTAGGGCCTAAGAAGTGAACGCCAGAAGCATAAAATACAATATAAATACAACAGTTTTTCCATCGTATAAACCGAATAATTGCAACCAGTATGAAACTTATGGTCATTTCTACGTTCCGGGCAACCTAGGCTTCAGTGTATGGCGTTCTTCCACCACATCGAATAGCTACGGCCTCAGAAGTCCACGCCTGAAGCATAAAATACAATAAAAATACAACAGTTTTTCCATCGTATAGCAGGAATAATTTGCAACCAGTGTGATAGTAGTGGTCATTTCTACGTTCCGGGCAACCCATGTTTCACTCCAGGGCGTTGCTCCACCAGATCGAATAGTTACGGCCTAAGAAGTCAACGCCAGAAGCATAAAGTACGATGAAGATGCAACAGTTTTTCCATCGTATAAAACGAATAATTGCAATCAGTGTGAAAGTTATGGTCATTTCTACATTCCGAGCAACCTAGGCTTCACTCTAGGGCGTTGCTCCACCAGATCGAATAGTTAGGTCCTTAGAAGTCAACGCCAGAAGCATAAAATACGATATAAATACAACAGCTTTTCCATCGTGTAAAAGGAATAATTGCAAACAGTGTGAAAGTAATGGCCATTTCTACGTTCGGGCAACCTAGGGTTCACTCTAGGTCGTTGCTCCACCAGATCAAATAGCTAGCGACTTAGAATTAAACGCCAGAAGCATAGAATACAATAAAAATACAACAGTTTTTCCATCGTATAACAGGAATAATTGCAACCAGTGTGAATGTAATGGTCATTTCTAGTTTCCGGGCAACCTAGGTTTCACTCTAGGGCGTTGCTCCTCCAGGTCGAGTAGTTAGGGCCTAAGAAGTCAACGTCAGGAGCATAAAATACGATATAAATACAACAGCTTTTACATCGTATAAAACGAATAATTGCAACCAGTGTGGAAGTTATGGTCATTTCTACGTTCCGGGCAACCTAGGCTTCACTCTACGGCGTTGCTCGACCAGATCGAATAGCTAGGGCCTTAGAAGTCAACGCCCGAAGCATAAAATACAAAATAAATAGAACAATTTTTCCATCGTATAAAACGAATAATTGCTACCAGTGTGAAAGTTATGGTCATTTCTACGTTCCGCGCAACCTGGGCTTTACTCTAGGGCGTCGTTCCACCAGATAGAATAGTTAGGGCCTAAGAAGTCAACGCCAGAAGCACAAAATACGATATAAATACAACAGCTTTTCCATCGTATATAACAAATAAATGCAACCAGTGTGAAAGTTATGGTCATTTCTACGTTCCGGGCAACGTAGGCTTCACCCTAGGCCGTTGTTCCTCCAGATCGAAAAGTTAGGGCCTAAGAAGTGAACGCCAGAAGCATAAAATGCCACAAAAATACAACAGTTTCTCCATCGTATAGCAGGAATAATTTGCAACCAGTATGATAGTAGTGGTCATTTCTACGTTCCGGGCAACCCAGGTTTCACTCCAGGGCGTTGCTCCACCAGATCGAATAGTTAGGGCATAAGAAGTGAACGCCAGAAGCATAAAATACAATATAAATACAACAGTTTTTCCATCATATAAAACGAATGATAGCAACCAGTGTGAAAGTTATGGTCATTTCTACATTTCGAGCAACCTAGGCTTCACTCTAGGGCGTTGCTCCACCTGATCGAATAGTTAGGGCCTTAGAAGTCAACGCCCGAAGCATTAAATACAAAATAAATAGAACAGTTTTTCCATTGTATCAAACGAATAATTGCTACCAGTGTGAAAGTTATGGTCATTTCTACATTCCGAGCAACCTAGGCTTCACTCTAGGGCGTTGCTCCACCAGATCGAATAGTTAGGTCCTTAGAAGTCAACGCCAGAAGCATAAAATACGATATAAATACAACAGCTTTTCCATCGTATAAAAGGAATAATTGCAAACAGTGTGAAGGTAATGGACATTTCTACGTTCGGGCAACCTAGGCTTCACTCTACGGCGTTGTTCCACCAGATCGAATAATTAGGGCCTGAGAAGTCAGCGCCAGAAGCATAAAATACAATATAAATACAACAGTTTCTCCATCGTATAAAACGAATAATTGCAACCAGTATGAAACTTATGGTCATTTCTCCTTTCCGAGCAACCTAGGCATCACCCTAGGGCTTTGCTCCAACAGATTGAATAGTTAGGGGCTTAGAAGTCAACGCCCGAAGCATAAAATACAAAATAATTAGAACGGTTTTTCCATTGTATAAAACGAATAATTGCTACGAGTGTAAAAGCTATGGTCATTTCTACGTTCCGGGCAACCTAGGCTTGACCCTAGGGCGTTGTTCCACCAGATCCAATAGATAGGGCCTAAGAAGTGAACGCCAGACGCATAAAATGCAATAAAAATACAACAGCTTTTCGATCGTATAAAAGGAACAATTGCAAACAGTGTGAAAGTAATGGTCATTTCTACGTTCCGGGCAACCTAGGCTTCACTGTCGGGCGTTGCTCCACCAGATCGAAATGTTAGGGCCTAAGAAGTCAACGCCCGAAGCATAAAATACGATATAAATACGACAGCATTTCCATCGTATTAAATGAATAATTGCAAACAGTGTGAAAGTAGTGGTCATTTCTACGTTCCGGGCAACCTAGGCTTCACTGTATGGCGTTCTTCCACCACATCGAATAGCTACGGCCTCAGAAGTCCACGCCTGAAGCATAAAATACAATAAAAATACAACAGTCTTTTCATCGCATAACAGGAATAAATGCAACAAGCGTGAAAGTAATGATCATTTCTACGTTCCAGGCAACCTAGGCTTCACTCTAGGGCGTTGTTCCACAAGATCGAATAGTTAGTGCCTAAGTAGTCAACGCCAGAAGCATAAAATACAATATAAATACAGCAGTTTTTCCATCGTATAAAACGAATAATTGCAACCAGTATGAAACTTATGGTCATTTCTACTTTACGAGCAACCTAGGCTTCACCCTAGGGCGTTGCTCCAACAGATTGAATAGTTAGGGCCTTAGAAGTCAACGCCCGAAGCATAAAATACAAAATAAATAGAACGGTTTTTCCATTGTATAAAACGAATAATTGCTACCAGTGTAAAAGCTATGGTCATTTCTACGTTCCGGGCAACCTAGGCTTCACCCTAGGGCGTTGTTCCACCAGATCGAATAGTTAGGGCCTAAGAAGTGAACGCCAGAAGCATAAAATACAATATAAATACAACAGTTTTTCCATCGTACAAACCGAATAATTGCAACCAGTATGAAACTTATGGTCATTTCTACGTTCCGGGCAACCTAGGCTTCAGTGTATGGCGTTCTTCCACCACATCGAATAGCTACGGCCTCAGAAGTCCACGCCTGAAGGGTAAAATACAATAAAAATACAACAGTTTTTCCATCGTATAGCAGGAATAATTTGCAACCAGTGTGATAGTAGTGGTCATTTCTACGTTCCGGGCAACCCATGTTTCACTCCAGGGCGTTGCTCCACCAGATCGAATAGTTACGGCCTAAGAAGTCAACGCCAGAAGCATAAAGTACGATGAAGATGCAACAGTTTTTCCATCGTATAAAACGAATAATTGCAATCAGTGTGAAAGTTGTGGTCATTTCTACATTCCGAGCAACCTAGGCTTCACTCTAGGGCGTTGCTCCACCAGATCGAATAGTTAGGTCCTTAGAAGTCAACGCCAGAAGCATAAAATACGATATAAATGCAACAGCTTTTCCATCGTGTAAAAGGAATAATTGCAAACAGTGTGAAAGTAATGGCCATTTCTACGTTCGGGCAACCTAGGGTTCACTCTAGGTCGTTGCTCCACCAGATCAAATAGCTAGCGACTTAGAATTAAACGCCAGAAGCATAGAATACAATAAAAATACAACAGTTTTTCCATCGTATAACAGGAATAATTGCAACCAGTGTGAATGTAATGGTCATTTCTAGGTTCCGGGCAACCTAGGTTTCACTCTAGGGCGTTGCTCCTCCAGGTCGAGTAGTTAGGGCCTAAGAAGTCAACGTCAGGAGCATAAAATACGATATAAATACAACAGCTTTTACATCGTATAAAACGAATAATTGCAACCAGTGTGGAAGTTATGGTCATTTCTACGTTCCGGGCAACCTAGGCTTCACTCTACGGCGTTGCTCGACCAGATCGAATAGCTAGGGCCTTAGAAGTCAACGCCCGAAGCATAAAATACAAAATAAATAGAACAATTTTTCCATCGTATAAAACGAATAATTGCTACCAGTGTGAAAGTTATGGTCATTTCTACGTTCCGCGCAACCTGGGCTTTACTCTAGGGCGTCGTTCCACCAGATGGAATAGTTAGGGCCTAAGAAGTCAACGCCAGAAGCACAAAATACGATATAAATACAACAGCTTTTCCATCGTATAAAACAAATAAATGCAACCAGTGTGAAAGTTATGGTCATTTCTACGTTCCGGGCAACGTAGGCTTCACCCTAGGCCGTTGTTCCTCCAGATCGAAAAGTTAGGGCCTAAGAAGTGAACGCCAGAAGCATAAAATGCAACAAAAATACAACAGTTTCTCCATCGTATAGCAGGAATAATTTGCAACCAGTATGATAGTAGTGGTCATTTCTACGTTCCGGGCAACCCAGGTTTCACTCCAGGGCGTTGCTCCACCAGATCGAATAGTTAGGGCATAAGAAGTGAACGCCAGAAGCATAAAATACAATATAAATACAACAGTTTTTCCATCGTATAAAACGAATGATAGCAACCAGTGTGAAAGTTATGGTCATTTCTACATTTCGAGCAACCTAGGCTTCACTCTAGGGCGTTGCTCCACCTGATCGAATAGTTAGGGCCTTAGAAGTCAACGCCCGAAGCATTAAATACAAAATAAATAGAACAGTTTTTCCATTGTATCAAACGAATAATTGCTACCAGTGTGAAAGTTATGGTCATTTCTACGTTCCGCGCAACCTGGTCCTTACTCTAGGGCGTTGTTCCACCAGATGGAATAGTTAGGGCCTAAGAAGTCAACGCCAGAAGCATAAAATACGATATAAATACAACAGCTTTTCCATCGTATAAAACAAATAATTGCAAGCAGTGTGAAAGTTATGGTCATTTCTACGTTCCGGGCAACCTAGGCTTCACTGTATGGCGTTCTTCCACCACATCGGAACGCTACGGCCTCAGAAGTCAACGCCTGAAGTATAAAATACTATAAAAATACAACAGTCTTTCCATCCTATAACAGGAATAATTGCAACCCGTGTGAAAGGGATGGCCATTTCTACGTTCCAGGCAACCTAGGCTTCACTCTAGGGCGTTGCTCCACCAGATCAAACAGTTAGGGCCTTAGAAGTCAACGCCCGAAGCATTAAATACAAAATAAATAGAACAGTTTTTCCATTGTATAAAACGAATAATTGCTACCAGTGTAAAAGTTGTGGTCATTTCTACGTTCCGGGCAACCTAGACTTCACCCTAGGCCGTTGTTCCACCAGATCGAATAGTTAGGGCCTAAGAAGTGAACGCCAGAAGCATGAAATACAATATAAATACAACAGTTTTTCAATCATATAAAACGAATGATAGCAACCAGTGTGATAGTTATGGTCATTTCTACGTTCCGGGCAACCCAGGTTTCACTCCAGGGCGTTGCTCCACCAGATCGAATAGCTAGGGCCTAACAAGTGAACGCCAGAAGCATAAATTACGATATAAATACAACAGCTTTTCCATCGTATAAAACAAATAATTGCAAACAGTGTGAAAGTTATGGTCATTTCTACGTTCCGGGCAACCCAGGCTTCACTCCATGGCGGTGCTCCACCAGATCGAATAGTTACGGCCTAAGAAGTCTACGCCAGAACCACAAAATACGATAAAGATGCAACAGTTTTTCCGTCGTATAAAACGAATAATTGCAACCAGTGTGAAAGTTATGGTCATTTCTACATTCCGAGCAACCTAGGCTTCACTCTAGAGCGTTGCTCCACCAGACCGAATAGTTAGGTCCTTAGAAGTCAACGCCAGAAGCATAAAATACGATATAAATACAACAGCTTTTCCATCGTATAAAACAAATAATTGCAACCAGTGTGAAAGTTATGGTCATTTCTACGTTCCGGGCAACCTAGGCTTCACCCTAGGCCGTTGTCCCACCAGATCGAATAGTTACGGCCTAAGAAGTCAACGCCAGAAGCATAAAATACGATGAAGATGCAACAGTTTTTCCATCGTATAAAAAGAATAACTGCAATCAGTGTGAAAGTTATGGTCATTTCTACATTCCGAGCAACCTAGGCTTCACTGTATGGCGTTCTTCCACCACATCGAATAGCTACGGCCTCAGAAGTCCACGCCTGAAGCATAAAATACAATAAAAATACAACAGTCTTTTCATTGCATAACAGGAATAAATGCAACAAGCGTGAAAGTAATGATCATTTCTACGTTCCAGGCAACCTAGGCTTCACTCTAGGGCGTTGCTCCACCAGATCGAATAGTTAGGTCCTTAGAAGTCAACGCCAGAAGCATAAAATACGATATAAATACAACAGCTTTTCCATCGTGTAAAAGGAATAATTGCAAACAGTGTGAATGTAATGGTCATTTCTACGTTCGGGCAACCTAGTCTTCACTCTAGGTCGTTGCTCCACCAGATCAAATAGCTAGCGACTTAGAATTAAACGCCAGAAGCGTAGAATACAATAAAAATACAACAGTTTTTCCATCGTATAACAGGAATAATTGCAACCAGTGTGAATGTAATGGTCATTTCTAGGTTCCGCGCAACCTAGGTTTCACTCTAGGGCGTTGCTCCTCCAGGTCGAGTAGTTAGGGCCTAAGAAGTCAACGTCAGAAGCATAAAATACGATATAAATACAACAGCTTTTACATCGTATAAAACGAATAATTGCAACCAGTGTGGAAGTTATGGTCATTTCTACGTTCCGGGCAACCTAGGCTTCACTCTACGGCGTTGCTCGACCAGATCGAATAGCTAGGGCCTTAGAAGTCAACGCCCGAAGCATAAAATACAAAATAAATAGAACAATTTTTCCATCGTATAGAACGAATAATTGCTACCAGTGTGAAAGTTATGGTCATTTCTACGTTCCGCGCAACCTGGGCTTTACTCTAGGGCGTTGTTCCACCAGATGGAATAGTTAGGGCCTAAGAAGTCAACGCCAGAAGCACGAAATACGATATAAATACAACAGCTTTTCCATCGTATAAAACAAATAATTGCAACCAGTGTGAAAGTTATGGTCATTTCTACGTTCCGGGCAACGTAGGCTTCACCCTAGGCCGTTGTTCCTCCAGATCGAATAGTTAGTGCCTAAGAAGTGAACGCCAGAAGCATAAAATGCAATAAAAATACAACAGTTTCTCCATCGTATAGCAGGAATAATTTGCAACCAGTATGATAGTAGTGGTCATTTCCACGTTCCGGGCAACCCAGGTTTCACTCCAGGGCGTTGCTCCACCAGATCGAATAGTTAGGGCCTAACAAGTGAACGCCAGAAGCATAAATTACGATATAAATACAACAGCTTTTCCATCGTATAAAACAAATAATTGCAACCAGTGTGAAAGTTATGGTCATTTCTACGTTCCGGGCAACCTAGGCTTCACTGTATGGCGTTCTTCCACCACATCGAATAGCTACGGCCTCAGAAGTCCACGCCTGAAGCATAAAATACAATAAAAACACAACAGTCTTTTCATCGCATAACAGGAATAAATGCAACAAGCGTGAAAGTAATGATCATTTCTACGTTCCAGGCAACCTAGGCTTCACTCTAGGGCGTTGTTCCACAAGATCGAATAGTTAGTGCCTAAGTAGTCAACGCCAGAAGCATAAAATACAATATAAATACAACAGTTTTTCCATCGTATAAAACGAATAATTGCAACCAGTATGAAACTTATGGTCATTTCTACTTTACGAGCAACCTAGGCTTCACCCTAGGGCGTTGCTCCAACAGATTGAATAGTTAGGGCCTTAGAAGTCAACGCCAGAAGCATAAAATACGATATAAATGCAACAGCTTTTCCATCGTGTAAAAGGAATAATTGCAAACAGTGTGAAAGTAATGGCCATTTCTACGTTCGGGCAACCTAGGGTTCACTCTAGGTCGTTGCTCCACCAGATCAAATAGCTAGCGACTTAGAATTAAACGCCAGAAGCATAGAATACAATAAAAATACAACAGTTTTTCCATCGTATAACAGGAATAATTGCAACCAGTGTGAATGTAATGGTCATTTCTAGGTTCCGGGCAACCTAGGTTTCACTCTAGGGCGTTGCTCCTCCAGGTCGAGTAGTTAGGGCCTAAGAAGTCAACGTCAGGAGCATAAAATACGATATAAATACAACAGCTTTTGCATCGTATAAAACGAATAATTGCAACCAGTGTGGAAGTTATGGTCATTTCTACGTTCCGGGCAACCTAGGCTTCACTCTACGGCGTTGCTCGACCAGATCGAATAGCTAGGGCCTTAGAAGTCAACGCCCGAAGCATAAAATACAAAATAAATAGAACAATTTTTCCATCGTATAAAACGAATAATTGCTACCAGTGTGAAAGTTATGGTCATTTCTACGTTCCGCGCAACCTGGGCTTTACTCTAGGGCGTCGTTCCACCAGATGGAATAGTTAGGGCCTAAGAAGTCAACGCCAGAAGCACAAAATACGATATAAATACAACAGCTTTTCCATCGTATAAAACAAATAAATGCAACCAGTGTGAAAGTTATGGTCATTTCTACGTTCCGGGCAACGTAGGCTTCACTGTATGGCGTTCTTCCACCACATCGGAACGCTACGGCATCAGAAGTCAACGCCTGAAGTATAAAATACTATAAAAATACAACAGTCTTTCCATACTATAACAGGAATAATTGCAACCCGTGTGAAAGGGATGGCCATTTCTACGTTCCAGGCAACCTAGGCTTCACTCTAGGGCGTTGCTCCACCAGATCAAACAGTTAGGGCCTTAGAAGTCAACGCCCGAAGCATTAAATACAAAATAAATAGAACAGTTTTTCCATTGTATAAAACGAATAATTGCTACCAGTGTAAAAGTTGTGGTCATTTCTACGTTCCGGGCAACCTAGACTTCACCCTAGGCCGTTGTTCCACCAGATCGAATAGTTAGGGCCTAAGAAGTGAACGCCAGAAGCATGAAATACAATATAAATACAACAGTTTTTCAATCATATAAAACGAATGATAGCAACCAGTGTGATAGTTATGGTCATTTCTACGTTCCGGGCAACCCAGGTTTCACTCCAGGGCGTTGCTCCACCAGATCGAATAGCTAGGGCCTAACAAGTGAACGCCAGAAGCATAAATTACGATATAAATACAACAGCTTTTCCATCGTATAAAACAAATAATTGCAAACAGTGTGAAAGTTATGGTCATTTCTACGTTCCGGGCAACCCAGGCTTCACTCCATGGCGGTGCTCCACCAGATCGAATACTTACGGCCTAAGAAGTCTACGCCAGAACCACAAAATACGATAAAGATGCAACAGTTTTTCCATCGTATAAAACGAATAATTGCAACCAGTGTGAAAGTTATGGTCATTTCTACATTCCGAGCAACCTAGGCTTCACTCTAGAGCGTTGCTCCACCAGACCGAATAGTTAGGTCCTTAGAAGTCAACGCCAGAAGCATAAAATACGATATAAATACAACAGCTTTTCCATCGTATAAAACAAATAATTGCAACCAGTGTGAAAGTTATGGTCATTTCTACGTTCCGGGCAACCTAGGCTTCACCCTAGGCCGTTGTCCCACCAGATCGAATAGTTACGGCCTAAGAAGTCAACGCCAGAAGCATAAAATACGATGAAGATGCAACAGTTTTTCCATCGTATAAAAAGAATAACTGCAATCAGTGTGAAAGTTATGGTCATTTCTACATTCCGAGCAACCTAGGCTTCACTGTATGGCGTTCTTCCACCACATCGAATAGCTACGGCCTCAGAAGTCCACGCCTGAAGCATAAAATACAATAAAAATACAACAGTCTTTTCATTGCATAACAGGAAGAAATGCAACAAGCGTGAAAGTAATGATCATTTCTACGTTCCAGGCAACCTAGGCTTCACTCTAGGGCGTTGCTCCACCAGATCGAATAGTTAGGTCCTTAGAAGTCAACGCCAGAAGCATAAAATACGATATAAATACAACAGCTTTTCCATCGTGTAAAAGGAATAATTGCAAACAGTGTGAATGTAATGGTCATTTCTACGTTCGGGCAACCTAGTCTTCACTCTAGGTCGTTGCTCCACCAGATCAAATAGCTAGCGACTTAGAATTAAACGCCAGAAGCATATAATACCATAAAAATACAACAGTTTTTCCATCGTATAACAGGAATAATTGCAACCAGTGTGAATGTAATGGTCATTTCTAGGTTCCGCGCAACCTAGGTTTCACTCTAGGGCGTTGCTCCTCCAGGTCGAGTAGTTAGGGCCTAAGAAGTCAACGTCAGAAGCATAAAATACGATATAAATACAACAGCTTTTACATCGTATAAAACGAATAATTGCAACCAGTGTGGAAGTTATGGTCATTTCTACGTTCCGGGCAACCTAGGCTTCACTCTACGGCGTTGCTCGACCAGATCGAATAGCTAGGGCCTTAGAAGTCAACGCCCGAAGCATAAAATACAAAATAAATAGAACAATTTTTCCATCGTATAGAACGAATAATTGCTACCAGTGTGAAAGTTATGGTCATTTCTACGTTCCGCGCAACCTGGGCTTTACTCTAGGGCGTTGTTCCACCAGATGGAATAGTTAGGGCCTAAGAAGTCAACGCCAGAAGCACGAAATACGATATAAATACAACAGCTTTTCCATCGTATAAAACAAATAATTGCAACCAGTGTGAAAGTTATGGTCATTTCTACGTTCCGGGCAACGTAGGCTTCACCCTAGGCCGTTGTTCCTCCAGATCGAATAGTTAGGGCCTAAGAAGTGAACGCCAGAAGCATAAAATGCAATAAAAATACAACAGTTTCTCCATCGTATAGCAGGAATAATTTGCAACCAGTATGATAGTAGTGGTCATTTCCACGTTCCGGGCAACCCAGGTTTCACTCCAGGGCGTTGCTCCACCAGATCGAATAGTTAGGGCCTAACAAGTGAACGCCAGAAGCATAAATTACGATATAAATACAACAGCTTTTCCATCGTATAAAACAAATAATTGCAACCAGTGTGAAAGTTATGGTCATTTCTACGTTCCGGGCACCCTAGGCTTCACTGTATGGCGTTCTTCCACCACATCGAACAGCTACGGCCTCAGAAGTCCACGCCTGAAGCATAAAATACAATAAAAATACAACAGCCTTTTCATCGCATAACAGGAATAAATGCAACAAGCGTGAAAGTAATGATCATTTCTACGTTCCAGGCAACCTAGGCTTCACTCTAGGGCGTTGTTCCACAAGATCGAATAGTTAGTGCCTAAGTAGTCAACGCCAGAAGCATAAAATACAATATAAATACAACAGTTTTTCCATCGTATAAAACGAATAATTGCAACCAGTATGAAACTTATGGTCATTTCTACTTTACGAGCAACCTAGGCTTCACCCTAGGGCGTTGCTCCAACAGATTGAATAGTTAGGGCCTTAGAAGTCAACGCCCGAAGCATAAAATACAAAATAAATAGAACGGTTTTTCCATTGTATAAAACGAATAATTGCTACCAGTGTAAAAGCTATGGTCATTTCTACGTTCCGGGCAACCTAGGATTCACTCTACAGCGTTGCTCCAACAGATTGAATAGTTAGGTCCTTAAAAGTCAATGACCGAAGCATAAAATGCAATAAAAATACAACAGTTTTTCCATCATATAACAGGAATAACTGCAAACAGTTTGAAAGTGATGGCCATTTCTACGTTCCAGGTAACCTAGGCTTCACTCTAGTGCCTTGTTCCACCAGATCGAAAAGTTAGGCCCTAACAAGTCAACGCCAGAGGCATAAAATACAATATAAATATAACAGTTTTTCCATCGTATAAAACGAATGATAGCAACCAGTGTGAAAGTTATGGTCATTTCTACCTTCCGGGCAACCTTGGCTTCACTCTAGAGAGTTGCTCCACCAGATCGAATAGTTAGGGCCTTAGAAGTCAACGCCTGAAGCATAAAATACAAAATAAATAAAACAGTTTTTCCATCGTATAAAACTAATAATTGCTACCAGTGTGAAAGTTATGGTCATTTCTACGGTCCGCGCAACCTGGGCTTTACCCTAGGGCGTTGTTCCACCAGATGGAACAGTTAGGGCCTAAGAAGTCAACGCCAGAAGCATAAAATACGATATAAATACAACAGTTTTTCCATCGTATAAACCGAATAATTGCAACCAGTATGAAACTTATGGTCATTTCTACGTTCCGGGCAACCTAGGCTTCAGTGTATGGCGTTCTTCCACCACATCGAATAGCTACGGCCTCAGAAGTCCACGCCTGAAGCATAAAATACAATAAAAATACAACAGTTTTTCCATCGTATAGCAGGAATAATTTGCAACCAGTGTGATAGTAGTGGTCATTTCTACGTTCCGGGCAACCCATGTTTCACTCCAGGGCGTTGCTCCACCAGATCGAATAGTTACGGCCTAAGAAGTCAACGCCAGAAGCATAAAATACGATGAAGATGCAACAGCTTTTCCATCTTATAAAACGAATAATTGCAACCAGTATTGAAGATGTGGTCATTTCTACTTTCCGGGCAACCTAGACTTCACCCTAGGGCGTTGCTCCAACAGATTGAATAGTTAGGGCCTTAGAAGTCAATGCCGGAAGCATAAAATGCAAAATAAATAGAACAGTTTTTCCATCGTATAAAACGACTAATTGCTACCAGTGTGAAAGTAATGGCCATTTCTACGTTCCGAGCAACCTAGGCGTCACTCTAGGGCGTTGCTCCACCAGATCGAATAGCTAGGGACTTATAATTCATCGCTAAAGGCATAAAATACAATTAAAATACAACAGTTTTTCCATCGTATAACAGGAATAATTGCAACCAGTGTGAAAGTAATGGTCATTTCTACGTTCCGGGCAACCTAGGTTTCAATCCAGGGCGATGCTCCACCAGATTGAATAGTTATGTCCTAAGAAGTCAACGCCAGAAGCATAAAATACGATATAAATACAACAGCTTTACCATCGTATAACAGGAATAATTGCAACCAGTGTGAATGTAATGGTCATTTCTAGGTTCCGGGCAACCTAGGTTTCACTCTAGGGCGTTGCTCCTCCAGGTCGTGTAGTTAGGGCCTAAGAAGTCAACGTCAGGAGCATAAAATACGATATAAATACAACAGCTTTTACATCGTATAAAACGAATAATTGCAACCAGTGTGGAAGTTATGGTCATTTCTACGTTCCGGGCAACCTAGGCTTCACTCTACGGCGTTGCTCGACCAGATCGAATAGCTAGGGCCTTAGAAGTCAACGCCCGAAGCATAAAATACAAAATAAATAGAACAATTTTTCCATCGTATAAAACGAATAATTGCTACCAGTGTGAAAGTTATGGTCATTTCTACGTTCCAAGCAACCTGGGCTTTACTCTAGGGCGTCGTTCCACCAGATGGAATAGTTAGGGCCTAAGAAGTCAACGCCAGAAGCACAAAATACGATATAAATACAACAGCTTTTCCATCGTATAAAACAAATAAATGCAACCAGTGTGAAAGTTATGGTCATTTCTACGTTCCGGGCAACGTAGGCTTCACCCTAGGTCGTTGCTCCAACAGATTGAATAGTTAGGACCTTAGAAGTCAATGCCCGAAGCATAAAATGCAATAAAAATACAACAGTTTTTCCATCATATAACAGGAATAACTGCAAACAGTTTGAAAGTGATGGCCATTTCTACGTTCCAGGTAACCTAGGCTTCACTCTAGGGCGTTGTTCCACCAGATCGAAAAGTTAGGCCCTAAGAAGTCAACGCCAGACGCATAAAATACAATATAAATATAACAGTTTTTCCATCGTATAAAACGAATAATTGCAACCAGTTTGAGAGTGATGGTCATTTCTTCGTTCCAGGCAACCTAGGCTTCACTCTAGGGCGTCGCTCCACCAGATCGAATAGTTAGTACCTTAGAAGTCAACGCCAGAAGCATAAAATACAATATGAATACAACAGTTTTTCCATCGTATAAAATGAATAATTACAAACATTGTGAAAGTAATGGTCATTTCTACGTTCCGGGCAACCTAGGCATCACTCTAAGGCGTTGCTCTACCAGATCGAGTAGCTAGTGACTTAGAATTAAACGCCAGAAGCATAGAATACAATAAAAAGACAACAGTTTTTCCATCGTATAACAGGAATAATAGCAAACAGGGTGAATGTAATGGTCATTTCTACGTTCCGGGCAACCTAGGATTCACTCTACAGGGTTGCTCCAACAGATTGAATAGTTAGGTCCTTAAAAGTCAATGACCGAAGCATAAAATGCACTAAAAATACAACAGTTTTTCCATCATATAACTGGAATAACTGCAAACAGTTTGAAAGTGATGGCCATTTCTACGTTCCAGGTAACCTAGGCTTCACTCTAGTGCCTTGTTCCACCAGATCGAAAAGTTAGGCCCTAAGAAGTCAACGCCAGAGGCATAAAATACAATATAAATATAACAGTTTTTCCATCGTATAAAACGAATGATAGCAACCAGTGTGAAAGTTATGGTCATTTCTACCTTCCGGGCAACCTTGGCTTCACTCTAGAGAGTTGCTCCACCAGATCGAATAGTTAGGGCCTTAGAAGTCAACGCCTGAAGCATAAAATACAAAATAAATAAAACAGTTTTTCCATCGTATAAAACTAATAATTGCTACCAGTGTGAATGTTATGGTCATTTCTACGGTCCGCGCAACCTGGGCTTTACCCTAGGGCGTTGTTCCACCAGATGGAACAGTTAGGGCCTAAGAAGTCAACGCCAGAAGCATAAAATACGATATAAATACAACAGTTTTTCCATCGTATAAACCGAATAATTGCAACCAGTATGAAACTTATGGTCATTTCTACGTTCCGGGCAACCTAGGCTTCAGTGTATGGCGTTCTTCCACCACACCGAATAGCTACGGCCTCAGAAGTCCACGCCTGAAGCATAAAATACAATAAAAATACAACAGTTTTTCCATCGTATAGCAGGAATAATTTGCAACCAGTGTGATAGTAGTGGTCATTTCTACGTTCCGGGCAACCCATGTTTCACTCCAGGGCGTTGCTCCACCAGATCGAATAGTTACGGCCTAAGAAGTCAACGCCAGAAGCATAAAATACGATGAAGATGCAACAGTTTTTCCATCTTATAAAACGAATAATTGCAACCAGTATTGAAGATGTGGTCATTTCTACTTTCCGGGCAACCTAGACTTCACCCTAGGGCGTTGCTCCAACAGATTGAATAGTTAGGGCCTTAGAAGTCAATGCCGGAAGCATAAAATGCAAAATAAATAGAACAGTTTTTCCATCGTATAAAACAAATAATAGCTACCAGTGTGAAAGTAATGGTCATTTCTACGTTCCGAGCAACCTAGGCGTCACTCTAGGGCGTTGCTCCACCAGATCGAATAGCTAGGGACTTATAATTCATCGCTAAAAGCATAAAATACAATTAAAATACAACAGTTTTTCCATCGTATAACAGGAATAATTGCAACCAGTGTGAAAGTAATGGTCATTTCTACGTTCCGGGCAACCTAGGTTTCAATCCAGGGCGATGCTCCACCAGATTGAATAGTTATGTCCTAAGAAGTCAACGCCAGAAGCATAAAATACGATATAAATACAACAGCTTTACCATCGTATAAAACGAATAATTTGCAACCAGTGTGAAAGTAATGGTCATTTCTACGTTCCGGGCAACCTAGGCATCACTCTAGGGCGTTGCTCCCCCACGTCTAATAGCTACGGCCTTAGAAGTCAACGCCAGAGGAATAAAATACAATAAAGTTGCAACAGCTTTTCAATCGTATAAAACGAATAATTGCAACCAGTGTGAATGTTGTGGTCATTTCTACTTTCCGGGCAACCTAGGCTTCACCCTAGGTCGTTGCTCCAACAGATTGAATAGTTAGGACCTTAGAAGTCAATGCTCGAAGCATAAAATGCAATAAAAATACAACAGTTTTTCCATCATATAACAGGAATAATTGCTACCAGTTTGAAAGTGATGGTCATTTCTTCGTTCCGGGCAACCTAGGCTTCACTCAAGGGCGTTGTTCCACTATATCGAACAGTTAGGGCCAAAGAAGTCAACGCCAGAAGCATAAAATACAATATAAATATAACAGTTTTTCCATTGTATAAAACGAATAATAGCAACCAGTGTGAATGTACTGGTCATTTCTACGTTCCGGAAAACCTAGGTTTCACTCGAGGGCGTTGCTCTACCAGATCGAGTAGCTAGGGACTTAGAATTCAACGCCAGAACGATAAAACACAACATAAGTACAACAGTTATTCCATCGTATAAAATGAGTAGTTGCAAACATTGTGAAAGTAATGGTCATTTCTACGTTCCGGGCAACCTAGGCTTCACTCTAGGTCGTTGCTCCACCAGATCAAATAGCTAGAGACTTAGAATTAAACGCCAGAAGCATAGAATACAATAAAAATACAGCAGCTTTTCCCTCGTATAACAGGAATGATAGCAAACAGTGTGAATGTAATGGTCATTTCTACGTACCGGGCAACCTAGGCGTCACTCCAGGGCGTTGCTCAACCACATCTAATAGCTACGGCCTTAGAAGTGAACGCCAGAGGCATAAAATACAATATAAATACAACAGCTTTTCCATCGTACAAAATGAATAATAGCAAACAGTGTGAAAGTAATGGTCATTTCTACGTTCCGGGAAACCTAGGCTTCACTCTAGGTCGTTGCTCCACCAGATCAAATAGCTAGTGACTTAGAAGTAAACGCCAGAAGCATAGAATACAATAAAAATACAACAGTTTTTCCATCGTATAACAGGAATAATAGCAAACAGTGTGAATGTAATGGTCATTTCTACGTTCCGTGCAACCTAGGATTCACTCTACAGCGTTGCTCCAACAGATTGAATAGTTAGGTCCTTAAAAGTCAATGACCGAAGCATAAAATGCAATAAAAATACAACAGTTTTTCCATCATATAACAGGAATAACTGCAAACAGTTTGAAAGTGATGGCCATTTCTACGTTCCAGGTAACCTAGGCTTCACTCTAGTGCGTTGTTCCACCAGATCGAAAAGTTAGGCCCTAAGAAGTCAACGCCAGAAGCATAAAATACAATATAAATATAACAGTTTTTCCATCGTATAAAACGAATGATAGCAACCAGTGTGAAAGTTATGGTCATTTCTACCTTCCGGGCAACCTAGGCTTCACTCTAGAGAGTTGCTCCACCAGATCGAATAGTTAGGGCCTTAGAAGTCAACGCCTGAAGCATAAAATACAAAATAAATAAAACAGTTTTTCCATTGTATAAAACTAATAATTGCTACATGTGTGAAAGTTATGGTCATTTCTACGGTCCGCGCAACCTGGGCTTTACCCTAGGGCGTTGTTCCACCAGATGGAACAGTTAGGGCCTAAGAAGTCAACGCCAGAAGCATAAAATACGATATAAATACAACAGGTTTTCCATCCTATGACAGGAATAATTGCAACTCGTTTGGAAGTGATGGTCCTTTGTACGTTCCAGGCAACCTAGGCTTCACTCTAGGGCGTTGTTCCACCAGATCGAATTGTTAGGGCCTAAGAAGTCAACGCCAGAAGCATAGGATACAATATAAATATAACAGTTTTTCCATCGTACAAAACGAATAATAGCAACCACTGTGAAAGTAATGGACATTTCTACGTTCCGGGCAACCTGGGCGTCACTCTACGGCGTTGCTCCACCAGATCAAATAGCTAGAGACTTAGAATTAAACGCCAGAAGCATAGAATACAATAAAAATACAGCAGCTTTTCCCTCGTATAACAGGAATGATAGCAAACAGTGTGAATGTAATGGTCATTTCTACGTACCGGGCAACCTAGGCGTCACTCCAGGGCGTTGCTCAACCACATCTAATAGCTACGGCCTTAGAAGTCAACGCCAGAGGCATAAAATACAATATAAATACAACAGCTTTTCCATCGTACAAAATGAATAATAGCAAACAGTGTGAAAGTAATGGTCATTTCTACGTTCCGGGAAACCTAGGCTTCACTCTAGGTCGTTGCTCCACCAGATCAAATAGCTAGTGACTTAGAATTAAACGCCAGAAGCATAGAATACAATAAAAAAAAACAACAGTTTTTCCATCGTATAACAGGAATAATAGCAAACAGTGTGAATGTAATGGTCATTTCTACGTTCCGTGCAACCTAGGATTCACTCTACAGCGTTGCTCCAACAGATTGAATAGTTAGGTCCTTAAAAGTCAATGACCGAAGCATAAAATGCAATAAAAATACAACAGTTTTTCCATCATATAACAGGAATAACTGCAAACAGTTTGAAAGTGATGGCCATTTCTACGTTCCAGATAACCTAGGCTTCACTCTAGGGCGTTGTTCCACCAGATCGAAAAGTTAGGCCCTAAGAAGTCAACGCCAGAAGCATAAAATACAATATAAATATAACAGTTTTTCCATCGTATAAAACGAATGATAGCAACCAGTGTGAAAGTTATGGTCATTTCTACCTTCCGGGCAACCTAGGCTTCACTCTAGAGAGTTGCTCCACCAGATCGAATAGTTAGGGCCTTAGAAGTCAACGCCTGAAGCATAAAATACAAAATAAATAAAACAGTTTTTCCATTGTATAAAACTAATAATTGCTACATGTGTGAAAGTTATGGTCATTTCTACGGTCCGCGCAACCTGGGCTTTACCCTAGGGCGTTGTTCCACCAGATGGAACAGTTAGGGCCTAAGAAGTCAACGCCAGAAGCATAAAATACGATATAAATACAACAGGTTTTCCATCCTATGACAGGAATAATTGCAACTCGTTTGGAAGTGATGGTCCTTTGTACGTTCCAGGCAACCTAGGCTTCACTCTAGGGTGTTGTTCCACCAGATCGAATTGTTAGGGCCTAAGAAGTCAACGCCAGAAGCATAGGATACAATATAAATATAACAGTTTTTCCATCGTACAAAACGAATAATAGCAACCACTGTGAAAGTAATGGACATTTCTACGTTCCGGGCAACCTGGGCGTCACTCTACGGCGTTGCTCCACCAGATCAAATAGCTAGAGACTTAGAATTAAACGCCAGAAGCATAGAATACAATAAAAATACAGCAGCTTTTCCCTCGTATAACAGGAATGATAGCAAACAGTGTGAATGTAATGGTCATTTCTACGTACCGGGCAACCTAGGCGTCACTCCAGGGCGTTGCTCAACCACATCTAATAGCTACGGCCTTAGAAGTCAACGCCAGAGGCATAAAATACAATATAAATACAACAGCTTTTCCATCGTACAAAATGAATAATAGCAAACAGTGTGAAAGTAATGGTCATTTCTACGTTCCGGGAAACCTAGGCTTCACTCTAGGTCGTTGCTCCACCAGATCAAATAGCTAGTGACTTAGAATTAAACGCCAGAAGCATAGAATACAATAAAAATACAACAGTTTTTCCATCGTATAACAGGAACAATAGCAAACAGTGTGAATGTAATGGTCATTTCTACGTTCCGTGCAACCTAGGATTCACTCTACAGCGTTGCTCCAACAGATTGAATAGTTAGGTCCTTAAAAGTCAATGACCGAAGCATAAAATGCAATAAAAATACAACAGTTTTTCCATCATATAACAGGAATAACTGCAAACAGTTTGAAAGTGATGGCCATTTCTACGTTCCAGGTAACCTAGGCTTCACTCTAAGGCGTTGTTCCACCAGATCGAAAAGGTAGGCCCTAAGAAGTCAACGCCAGAAGCATAAAATACAATATAAATATAACAGTTTTTCCATCGTATAAAACGAATGATAGCAACCAGTGTGAAAGTTATGGTCATTTCTACCTTCCGGGCAACCTAGGCTTCACTCTAGAGAGTTGCTCCACCAGATCGAATAGTTAGGGCCTTAGAAGTCAACGCCTGAAGTATAAAATACAAAATAAATAAAACAGTTTTTCCATTGTATAAAACTAATAATTGCTACATGTGTGAAAGTTATGGTCATTTCTACGGTCCGCGCAACCTGGGCTTTACCCTAGGGCGTTGTTCCACCAGATGGAACAGTTAGGGCCTAAGAAGTCAACGCCAGAAGCATAAAATACGATATAAATACAACAGGTTTTCCATCGTATATAGCGAATAATTGCAACCAGTGTGGTAGTTATTGTCATTTCTACGTTTCGGGCAACCAAGGCTTCACTCTCGGGAGATGCTCCACAAGATCAAATAGTTAGGGCCAAAGAACTCAACGCCAGAAGCACAAAATACAACACAAATACAACAGATTGTCCATCATATATAATGTATATTTGCAAACAGTGTGAAAGTAATGGTCATTTCTACGTACCGGGCAACCTAGGTTCTACTCTAGGGCGTTGCTCCACCAAACCGAATAGCTAGGGCCTTAGAAGTCAACGCCAGAAGCATAAAATAAATAAAGATGCAAAAGTTTTTCCATCGTATAACAGGAATAACTGCAAACAGTATGAAGCTACTGGTCACTTCTACGTTCCGGGCAACCTAGGTTTCACGCTAGGGCGGTGCTCTACCAGATTAAATAGTTAGGGCCTAAGAAGCCAACGCCAGAAGCATAAAACACAATATAAATAAAACAGCTTTTCCATCGTATATAATGTATATTTGCATACAGTGTCAAAGTAATGGTCATTTCCATGTTCCGGGCAACCTAGTCTTCACTCTAGGGTGTTGTTCCACGAGATCGAATAGTTAGGGCCTAAGAAGTCAACGCCAGAAGAATAAAATACAATATAAGTACAAAAGTCTTTCCATCGTATAAAATGAATAATTGCAAGCATTTTGAAGGTAATGGTCATTTCAACGTTCCGGGCAACCTAGGCGTCACTCTAGGGCGTTGCTCCACTACACCTAATAGCTACGGCCTTAGAAGTCAACCCCAGATGAATAAAATACAATAAAGGTGCCACAGCTTTTCCATCGTATAAAACGAATAATTGCAACCAGTGTGAAAGTTGTGGTCATTTCTACTTTCCGGGCAACCTAGGCTTCACCCTAGGTCGTTGCTCCAACAGATTGAATCGTTAGGACCTTAGAAGTCAATGCCCGAAGCATAAAATGCAATAAAAATACAACAGTTTTTCCATCATATAACAGGAATAATTGCAACCAGTTTGAAAGTGATGGTCATTTCTTCGTTCATGGTAACCTAGGCTTCACTCTAGGGCGTTGTTCCACTATATCGAACAGTTAGGGCCTAAGAAGTCAACGCCAGAAGCATAAAATACAATATAAATATAACAGTTTTTCCATCGTATAAAACGAACGAAAGCAACCAGTGCGAAAGTTATGGTCATCTCTACGTTCCGGGCAACCTAGGCTTCACTCTAGGGCGTTGCTCCACCAGATCGAATAGTTAGGGCCTTAGAAGTCAACGCCCGAAGCATAAAATACAAAATAAATAAAACAGTTTTTCCATCGTATAAAGCGAATAATTGCAACCAGTGTGGAAGTTATGGTCATTTCTACGTTTCGGGCAACCTAGGCTTCACTCTAGCGCGGTGCACCACAAGATCAATTAGTTAGGGCCTAAGAAGTCAACGACAGAAGCATAAAATACAACATAAATACAACAGTTTTTCCATCGTATAAAATGAATAATTGCAACCAGTGTGAAAGTTATGGTCATTTCTACATTCCGAGGAACGTAGGCTTCACTCTAGGGCGTTGCTCCACCTGATCGAGTAGTTAGGGCCTTAGAAGTCAACGCCAGAAGCATAAAATACAATAAAGATGCAACAGTCTTTCCATCGTATAACAGGAATAACTGCAAGCAGTGTGAAGGTACTGGTCATTTCTACGTTCCGGGTAACCTAGGTATCACTCTCGGGCGTTGCTCCACCAGATCGAATAGCTAGGGACTTAGAATTCAACGCCATAAGAATAAAATACAATATAAATATAACAGTATTTCCATCGTATAAGACGAATAATAACAACCAGTGTGAAATGTTATGGTCATTTCAACGTTCCGGGCAATCTAGGCTTCACTCTAGGTCGTTGTTCCACCAGATCAATCAGTTAGGGCTTTAGACGTCAACGCCCGAAGCATAAGATGCAAAATAAATAGAACGGTTTTTCCATTGTATAAAACGTATAATTGCTACCAGTGTAAAAGTTATGGTCATTTCCACGTTCCGGGCAACCTAGGCTTCACCCTAGGGCGTTGTTCCACCAGATCGAATAGTTAGGGCCTAAGAAGTGAACGCCAGAAGCATAAAATACAATATAAATACAACTGTTTTTTCATCGTATAAAACGAATAGTTGCAACCAGTATGAAAGATATGGTCATTTCTACTTTCCGGGCAACCTATAGTTCACCCTAGGGCGTTGCTCCAACAGATTGAATAGTTAGGGCCTTAGGAGTCAATGCCCGAAGCATAAAATGCAAAATAAATAGAACAGTTTTTCCATCGTATAACAGGAATAATTGCAACCAGTGTGAAAGTAATGGTCATTTCTACGTTCCGGGCAACCTAGGCGTCATTGTAGGGCGTTGCTACACCACATCTAATAGCTACGGCCTTAGAAGTCAACGCCAGAAGAATAAAATACAATAAAGATGCAACAGCTTTTCCATCGTATAAAACGAATAATTGCAACCAGTGTGAAAGTTATGGTCATTTCTACTTTCCTGGCAACCTAGGCTTCACCCTAGGTCGTTGCTCCAACAGATTGAATAATTACGACCTTAGAAGTCAATGCCCGATGCATAAAATGCAATAAAAATACAACAGATTTTCCATCATATAACAGGAATAATTGCAACCAGTTTGAAAGTGATGGTCATTTCTTCGTTCCGGGCAACCTAGGCTTCACTCTAGGGCGTTGTACCACCATATCGGACAGTTAGGGCCAAAGAAGTAAACGCCAGAAGCATAAAATACAATATAAGTATAACAGTTTTTCCATTGTATAAAACGAATAATAGCAACCAGTGTGAAAGTAATGGACATTTCTACTTCCCGGGCAACCTAGGCTTGACCCTAGGGCGTTGCTCCAACAGATTGAATAGTTAGGGCCTTAGAAGTCAATGCCCAAAGCATAGAATGCAATAAAAATACAACAGTTTTTCCATCATATAACAGGAATAATTGCAACCCGTGTGAAAGTTATGGTCATTTCTACTTTCCGGGCAACCTAGGCTTCACCCTAGGGCGTTGTTCCACATGATGGAATAGTTAGGGCCTAAGAAGTCAACGCCAGAAGCATAAAATACGATATAAATACATCAGCTTTTCCATCGTATAAAACGAATTATTGCTACCAGTGTGAAAGTTATGGTCATTTCTACTTTCCGGCCATCCTAGGCTTCACCCTAGGGCGTTGTTCCACCTGATGGAATAGTTAGGGCCTAAGAAGTCAACGCCAGAAGCATAAAATACGATATAAATACAACAGCTTTTCCATCGTATAAAACAAATAATTGCAACCAGTTTGAAAGTGATGGTCATTTCTACGTACCGGGCAACCTAGCCTTCACTCGAGGGCGCTGCTCCACCAGATCAACCAGTTAGGGCCTTAGAAGTCAACGCCCGAAGCATAAAATACAAAATAAATTGAACAGTTTTTCCATTGTATAAAACGAATAATTTCTACCAGTGTAAAAGTTATGGTCAATTCTACGTTCCGAGCACCCTAGGCGTCACTCTAGGGCGTTGCTCCACCACATATAATAGCTACGGGCTTAGAAGTCAACGCCAGAGGCATAAAATACAATATAAATACAACAGCTTTTCCATCGTATAAAACGAATGATTGCAACCAGTGTGAAGGTAATGGACATTTCTACGTTCCGGGCAACCTAGGCTTCACTCTAGGGCGTTGCTCCACCATATTCAACAGTTAGGGCCTTAGAAGTCAACGCCCGAAGCATAAAATACAAAATAAATGGAACCGTTTTTCCATTGTATAAAACGAATAATAGCAATCAGTGTGAATGTTATGGTCATTTCTACTTTCCGGGCAACCTAGGATTCACCCTAGGGCGTTGCTCCAACAGATTGAATAGTTAGGGCCCTAGAAGTCAATGCCCGAAGCATAAAATGCAATCAAAATACAACAGTTTTTACATCATTTAACAGGAATAATTGCAACCAGTTTGAAAGTGATGTTCATTTCTACGTTCCGGGCAACCTAGGCTTCACTCTAGGGCGTTGCTCCACCAGATCGAATAGCTAGGGCCTTAGCAGTCAACGCCCGACGCATAAAATACAAAATAAATAGTACAGTTTTTCCATCGTATTAAACGAATAATTTCTACCAGTGTGGAAGTTATGGACATTTCTACTTTCCGGGCAACCTAGGCTTCACCCTAGGGCGTTGTTCCACCAGATGGAATAGTTAGGGCCTAAGAAGTCAGCGCCAGAAGCATAAAATACGATATAAATACAGCAGCTTTTCCATCGTATAAAACGAATAATTGCAACCAGCGTGATAGTTATGCTCATTTCTACGTACCGGGCAACCTAGGCATCACCCTAGGGCGTTGCTCCAACAGATTGAATAGTTAGGGCCTTAAAAGTCAATGCCCGAAGCATAAAATGCAATAAAAATACAACAGTTTTTCCATCGTATAACAGGAATAATTGCAACCAGTGTGAAAGTAATGGTCATTTCTACGTTCCGGGCAACCTAGGTTTCACTCCAGGGCGTTGATCCACCAGAGGGAATAGTTAGGGCCTAAGAAGTTAACGCCAGAAGCATAAAATACAATATAAATACAACAGCTTTTCAATCGTATAAAACGAATAATTGCAACCAGTATGAAACTTATGGTCATTTCTACTTTCCGAGCAACCTAGGCTTCACCCTAGGGCGTTGTTCCACCTGATCGAATAGTTCGGGCCTAAGGAGTGAACGCCAGAAGAATAAAATACAATATAAATAGAACAGTTTTTCCATTGTATAAAACGAATAATTGCTACCAGCGTGAAAGTTATGGTCATTTCTACTTTCCGGGCAACCTAGGCTTCACCCTAGGGCGTTGCTCCAACAGATTGAATAGTTAGGGCCTTAGAAGTCAATGCCCGAAGCATAAAATACAATATAAATACAACAGTTTTTCCATCATATAACAGGAATAATTGCAACCAGTTTGAAAGTGATGGTCATTTCTACGTACCGGGCAACCTACGCTTCACTCGAGGGCGTTGCTCCACCAGATCGAATAGTAGGGCCTTAGAAGTCAACGCCCGAAGCATAAAATACAAGATAAATAGAACAGTTTTTCCATCGTATAAAACGAATAATTGCTGCCAGTGTGAAAGTTATGGTCATATCTACTTTCCGGGCAACCGACGCTTCACCCTACGGCGTTGTTCCACCTGATGGCATAGTTAGGGCCTAAGAAGTCAACGCCAGAAGCATAAAACACGATATAAATACAACAGCTTTTCCATCGTATAAAACGAATAATTGCAACCAGTTTGAAAGTGATGGTCATTTCTACGTACCGGGCAACCTAGCCTTCACTCGAGGGCGCTGCTCCACCAGATCAACCAGTTAGGGCCTTAGAAGTCAACGCCCGAAGCATAAAATACAAAATAAATTGAACAGTTTTTCCATTGTATAAAACGAATAATTGCTACCAGTGTAAAAGTTATGGTCAATTCTACGTTCCGAGCACCCTAGGCGTCACTCTAGGGCGTTGCTCCACCACATATAATAGCTACGGGCTTAGAAGTCAACGCCAGAGGCATAAAATACAATATAAATACAACAGCTTTTCCATCGTATAAAACGAATGATTGCAACCAGTGTGAAGGTAATGGACATTTCTACGTTCCGGGCAACCTAGGCTTCACTCTAGGGCGTTGCTCCACCATATTCAACAGTTAGGGCCTTAGAAGTCAACGCCCGAAGCATAAAATACAAAATAAATGGAACCGTTTTTCCATTGTATAAAACGAATAATAGCAATCAGTGTGAAAGTTATGGTCATTTCTACTTTCCGGGCAACCTAGGATTCACCCTAGGGCGTTGCTCCAACAGATTGAATAGTTAGGGCCCTAGAAGTCAATGCCCGAAGCATAAAATGCAATAAAAATACAACAGTTTTTCCACCATATAACAGGAATAATTGCAACCAGTTTGAAAGTGATGGTCATTTCTTCGTTCATGGCAACCTAGGCTTCACTCTAGGGCGTTGTTCCACTATATCGAACAGTTAGGGCCTAAGAAGTCAACGCCAGAAGCATAAAATACAATATAAATATAACAGTTTTTCCATCGTATAAAACGAACGAAAGCAACCAGTGCGAAAGTTATGGTCATCTCTACGTTCCGGGCAACCTAGGCTTCACTCTAGGGCGTTGCTCCACCAGATCGAATAGTTAGGGCCTTAGAAGTCAACGCCCGAAGCATAAAATACAAAATAAATAAAACAGTTTTTCCATCGTATAAAGCGAATAATTGCAACCAGTGTGGAAGTTATGGTCATTTCTACGTTTCGGGCAACCTAGGCTTCACTCTAGCGCGGTGCACCACAAGATCAATTAGTTAGGGCCTAAGAAGTCAACGACAGAAGCATAAAATACAACATAAATACAACAGTTTTTCCATCGTATAAAATGAATAATTGCAACCAGTGTGAAAGTTATGGTCATTTCTACATTCCGAGGAACGTAGGCTTCACTCTAGGGCGTTGCTCCACCTGATCGAGTAGTTAGGGCCTTAGAAGTCAACGCCAGAAGCATAAAATACAATAAAGATGCAACAGTTTTTCCATCGTATAACAGGAATAATTGCAAACATTGTGAAAGTAATGGTCATTTCTACGTTCCGGGCAACCTAGGCATCACTCGAGGGCGTTGCTCCAACAGATTGAGTAGTTAGGGCCTTAGAAGTCAATGCCCGAAGCATAAAATGCAATAAAAATACAACAGTGTTTCCATCATATAACAGGAATAATTGCAACTAGTTTGAAAGTGATGGCCAATTCTACGTTCCGGGCAACCTAGGCTTCACTCTAGGGCGTTGCTCCACCACATCGAATAGTTAGGGCCTTAGAAGTCAATGCCCGAAGCATAAAATACATTATAAATACAACAGTTTTTCCATCAAATAAAACGAATAATTGCAACTAGTATGAAAGTTATGGTCATTTCTACTTTCCGGGCAACCTAGGCTTCACCCTAGTGCGTTGCTCCAACAGATTGAATAGTTACGGCCTTAGAAGTCAATGCCCAAAGCATAGAATGCAATAAAAATACAACAGTTTTTCCATCATATAACAGGAATAATAGCAAACAGTGTGAAAGTAATGGTCATTTCTACGTTCCGGGCAACCTAGGCTTCACTCTAGGTCGTTGCTCCACCGGATTAAATAGCTAGTGACTTAGAATTAAACGCCAGAAGCATAGGATGCAATAAAAATACAACAGTTTTTCCATCGTATAACAGGAATAATAGGAAACCGTGTGAATGTAATGGTCATTTCTACGTTCCGGGCAACCTAGGATTCACTCTACAGCGTTGCTCCAACAGATTGAATAGTTAGGTCCTTAAAAGTCAATGACCGAAGCATAAAATGCAATAAAAATACAACAGTTTTTCCATCATGTAACAGGAATAACTGCAAACAGTTTGAAAGTGATGGCCATTTCTGCGTTCCAGGTAACCTAGGCTTCACTCTAGGGCGTTGTTCCACCAGATCGAAAAGTTAGGCCCTAAGAAGTCAACGCCAGAAACGTAAAATACAATATAAATATAACAGTTTTTCCATCGTATAAAACGAATGATAGCAACCTGTGTGAAAGTTATGGTCATTTCTACCTTCCGGGCAACCTAGGCTTCACTCTAGAGAGTTGCTCCACCACATCTAATAGCTACGGACTTAGAAGTCAACGCCAGAGGCATAAAATACAATATAAGTACAACAGCTTTTCCATTGTATAAAAGGAATAATTGCAAACAGTGTGAAAGTAATGGTCATTTCTACGTTCAGGGCAACCTAGGCTTCACTCTACGGTGTTGTTCCACCAGATCGAATAGTTAGGGCCTAAGAAGTGAACGCCAGAAGCATAAAATACAATATAAATAGAACAGTTTTTCCATTGTATAAAACGAATAATTGCTACCAGCGTGAAAGTTATGGTCATTTCTGCTTTCCGGGCAACCTAGGCTTCACCCTAGGGCGTTGCTCCAACAGATTGAATAGTTAGGGCCTTAGAAGTCAACGCCCGAAGCATAAAATACAAGATAAATAGAACAGTAATTCCATCGTATAAAACGAATAATTGCAACCAGTTTGAAAGTTATGGTCATTTCTACGTTCCGGGCAACCTAGGCTTCACCCTAGCCCGTTGCTCCAACAGATTGAATAGTTAGGGCCTTTGAAGTCAATGCCCGAAGCATAAAATGCAATAAAAATACAACAGTTTTTCCATCATATAGCAGGAATAATTGCAACCAGTTTGAAAGTGATGGTCATTTCGACGTTCCGGGCAACCTAGGCTTCACTCGAGGGCGTTGCTCCACCAGATCGAATAGTAGGGCCTTAGAAGTCAACGCCCGAAGCATAAAATACAAGATAAATAGAACAGTTTTTCCATCGTATAAAACGAATAATTGCTGCCAGTGTGAAAGTTATGGTCATTTCTACTTTCCGGGCAACCTACGCTTCACCCTAGGGCGTTGTTCCACCTCATGGCATAATTAGGGCCTAAGAAGTCAACGCCAGAAGCATAAAATACGATATAAATACAACAGCTTTTCCATCGTATAAAACAAATAATTGCAACCAGTTTGAAAGTGATGGTCATTTCTACGTACCGGGCAACCTAGCCTTCACTCGAGGGCGCTGCTCCACCAGATCAACCAGTTAGGGCCTTAGAAGTCAACGCCCGAAGCATAAAATACAAAATAAATTGAACAGTTTTTCCATTGTATAAAACGAATAATTTCTACCAGTGTAAAAGTTATGGTCAATTCTACGTTCCGAGCACCCTAGGCGTCACTCTAGGGCGTTGCTCCACCACATATAATAGCTACGGGCTTAGAAGTCAACGCCAGAGGCATAAAATACAATATAAATACAACAGCTTTTCCATCGTATAAAACGAATGATTGCAACCAGTGTGAAGGTAATGGACATTTCTACGTTCCGGGCAACCTAGGCTTCACTCTAGGGCGTTGCTCCACCATATTCAACAGTTAGGGCCTTAGAAGTCAACGCCCGAAGAATAAAATACAAAATAAATGGAACCGTTTTTCCATTGTATAAAACGAATAATAGCAATCAGTGTGAAAGTTATGGTCATTTCTACTTTCCGGGCAACCTAGGATTCACCCTAGGGCGTTGCTCCAACAGATTGAATAGTTAGGGCCCTAGAAGTCAATGCCCGAAGCATAAAATGCAATCAAAATACAACAGTTTTTACATCATTTAACAGGAATAATTGCAACCAGTTTGAAAGTGATGTTCATTTCTACGTTCCGGGCAACCTAGGCTTCACTCTAGGGCGTTGCTCCACCAGATCGAATAGCTAGGGCCTTAGCAGTCAACGCCCGACGCATAAAATACAAAATAAATAGTACAGTTTTTCCATCGTATTAAACGAATAATTTCTACCAGTGTGGAAGTTATGGACATTTCTACTTTCCGGGCAACCTAGGCTTCACCCTAGGGCGTTGTTCCACCAGATGGAATAGTTAGGGCCTAAGAAGTCAGCGCCAGAAGCATAAAATACGATATAAATACAGCAGCTTTTCCATCGTATAAAACGAATAATTGCAACCAGCGTGATAGTTATGCTCATTTCTACGTACCGGGCAACCTAGGCATCACCCTAGGGCGTTGCTCCAACAGATTGAATAGTTAGGGCCTTAAAAGTCAATGCCCGAAGCATAAAATGCAATAAAAATACAACAGTTTTTCCATCGTATAACAGGAATAATTGCAACCAGTGTGAAAGTAATGGTCATTTCTACGTTCCGGGCAACCTAGGTTTCACTCCAGGGCGTTGATCCACCAGAGGGAATAGTTAGGGCCTAAGAAGTTAACGCCAGAAGCATAAAATACAATATAAATACAACAGCTTTTCAATCGTATAAAACGAATAATTGCAACCAGTATGAAACTTATGGTCATTTCTACTTTCCGAGCAACCTAGGCTTCACCCTAGGGCGTTGTTCCACCTGATCGAATAGTTCGGGCCTAAGGAGTGAACGCCAGAAGAATAAAATACAATATAAATAGAACAGTTTTTCCATTGTATAAAACGAATAATTGCTACCAGCGTGAAAGTTATGGTCATTTCTACTTTCCGGGCAACCTAGGCTTCACCCTAGGGCGTTGCTCCAACAGATTGAATAGTTAGGGCCTTAGAAGTCAATGCCCGAAGCATAAAATACAATATAAATACAACAGTTTTTCCATCATATAACAGGAATAATTGCAACCAGTTTGAAAGTGATGGTCATTTCTACGTACCGGGCAACCTACGCTTCACTCGAGGGCGTTGCTCCACCAGATCGAATAGTAGGGCCTTAGAAGTCAACGCCCGAAGCATAAAATACAAGATAAATAGAACAGTTTTTCCATCGTATAAAACGAATAATTGCTGCCAGTGTGAAAGTTATGGTCATATCTACTTTCCGGGCAACCTACGCTTCACCCTACGGCGTTGTTCCACCTGATGGCATAGTTAGGGCCTAAGAAGTCAACGCCAGAAGCATAAAACACGATATAAATACAACAGCTTTTCCATCGTATAAAACGAATAATTGCAACCAGTTTGAAAGTGATGGTCATTTCTACGTACCGGGCAACCTAGCCTTCACTCGAGGGCGCTGCTCCACCAGATCAACCAGTTAGGGCCTTAGAAGTCAACGCCCGAAGCATAAAATACAAAATAAATTGAACAGTTTTTCCATTGTATAAAACGAATAATTGCTACCAGTGTAAAAGTTATGGTCAATTCTACGTTCCGAGCACCCTAGGCGTCACTCTAGGGCGTTGCTCCACCACATATAATAGCTACGGGCTTAGAAGTCAACGCCAGAGGCATAAAATACAATATAAATACAACAGCTTTTCCATCGTATAAAACGAATGATTGCAACCAGTGTGAAGGTAATGGACATTTCTACGTTCCGGGCAACCTAGGCTTCACTCTAGGGCGTTGCTCCACCATATTCAACAGTTAGGGCCTTAGAAGTCAACGCCCGAAGCATAAAATACAAAATAAATGGAACCGTTTTTCCATTGTATAAAACGAATAATAGCAATCAGTGTGAAAGTTATGGTCATTTCTACTTTCCGGGCAACCTAGGATTCACCCTAGGGCGTTGCTCCAACAGATTGAATAGTTAGGGCCCTAGAAGTCAATGCCCGAAGCATAAAATGCAATCAAAATACAACAGTTTTTACATCATTTAACAGGAATAATTGCAACCAGTTTGAATGTGATGTTCATTTCTACGTTCCGGGCAACCTAGGCTTCACTCTAGGGCGTTGCTCCACCAGATCGAATAGCTAGGGCCTTAGCAGTCAACGCCCGACGCATAAAATACAAAATAAATAGTACAGTTTTTCCATCGTATTAAACGAATAATTTCTACCAGTGTGGAAGTTATGGACATTTCTACTTTCCGGGCAACCTAGGCTTCACCCTAGGGCGTTGTTCCACCAGATGGAATAGTTAGGGCCTAAGAAGTCAGCGCCAGAAGCATAAAATACGATATAAATACAGCAGCTTTTCCATCGTATAAAACGAATAATTGCAACCAGCGTGATAGTTATGCTCATTTCTACGTACCGGGCAACCTAGGCATCACCCTAGGGCGTTGCTCCAACAGATTGAATAGTTAGGGCCTTAAAAGTCAATGCCCGAAGCATAAAATGCAATAAAAATACAACAGTTTTTCCATCGTATAACAGGAATAATTGCAACCAGTGTGAAAGTAATGGTCATTTCTACGTTCCGGGCAACCTAGGTTTCACTCCAGGGCGTTGATCCACCAGAGGGAATAGTTAGGGCCTAAGAAGTTAACGCCAGAAGCATAAAATACAATATAAATACAACAGCTTTTCAATCGTATAAAACGAATAATTGCAACCAGTATGAAACTTATGGTCATTTCTACTTTCCGAGCAACCTAGGCTTCACCCTAGGGCGTTGTTCCACCTGATCGAATAGTTCGGGCCTAAGGAGTGAACGCCAGAAGAATAAAATACAATATAAATAGAACAGTTTTTCCATTGTATAAAACGAATAATTGCTACCAGCGTGAAAGTTATGGTCATTTCTACTTTCCGGGCAACCTAGGCTTCACCCTAGGGCGTTGCTCCAACAGATTGAATAGTTAGGGCCTTAGAAGTCAATGCCCGAAGCATAAAATACAATATAAATACAACACTTTTTCCATCATATAACAGGAATAATTGCAAACAGTTTGAAAGTGATGGTCATTTCTACGTACCGGGCAAACTACGCTTCACTCGAGGGCGTTGCTCCACCAGATCGAATAGTAGGGCCTTAGAAGTCAACGCCCGAAGCATAAAATACAAGATAAATAGAACAGTTTTTCCATCGTATAAAACGAATAATTGCTGCCAGTGTGAAAGTTATGGTCATATCTACTTTCCGGGCAACCTACGCTTCACCCTACGGCGTTGTTCCACCTGATGGCATAGTTAGGGCCTAAGAAGTCAACGCCAGAAGCATAAAACACGATATAAATACAACAGCTTTTCCATCGTATAAAACGAATAATTGCAACCAGTTTGAAAGTGATGGTCATTTCTACGTACCGGGCAACCTAGCCTTCACTCGAGGGCGCTGCTCCACCAGATCAACCAGTTAGGGCCTTAGAAGTCAACGCCCGAAGCATAAAATACAAAATAAATTGAACAGTTTTTCCATTGTATAAAACGAATAATTGCTACCAGTGTAAAAGTTATGGTCAATTCTACGTTCCGAGCACCCTAGGCGTCACTCTAGGGCGTTGCTCCACCACATATAATAGCTACGGGCTTAGAAGTCAACGCCAGAGGCATAAAATACAATATAAATACAACAGCTTTTCCATCGTATAAAACGAATGATTGCAACCAGTGTGAAGGTAATGGACATTTCTACATTCCGAGCAACCTAGGCTTCACTCTAGGGCTCTGCTCCACCAGATCGAATAGTTAGGTCCTTAGATGTCAACGCCAGAAGCATAAAATACGATATAAATACAACAGCTTTTCCATTGTATAAAAGGATTAATTGCAAACACTGTGACAGTAATGGTCATTTCTACGTTCCGGGCAACCTAGGCTTCACTCTACGGTGTTGTTCCACCAGATCGAATAGTTAGGGCCTAAGAAGTGAACGCCAGAAGTATAAAATACAATTTAAATATAACAGCTTTTCCATCGTATAAAACGAATAATAGCAACCAGTGTTAAAGCTATGGTCATTTCTACGTTCCGCGCAAGCTAGACTTCATTCTAGGTTGTTGCTCCACCAAATCGAATAGTTAGGGCCTTAGAAGTCCACGCCAGAAGCATAAAATACGATAACGATGCAACAGTTTTTCCATCGTATAAAACGAATAATTGCAACCAGTGTGAAATTTATGGTCATTCCTACATTCCGAGCAACCTAGGCTTCACCCTAGGGCGTTGCTCCACCAGCTCGAATAGTTAGGGCCTTAGAAGTCAACGCCAGAAGCATAAAATACGATATAAATACAACAGTTTGTCCATCGTAGAACAGGAATATTTGCAACCAGTGCGAAAGTTATGGTCATTTCTGCGTTCCGGGCAGCCTAGGCTTCACTCTAGGGCGTTGCTCCACCAGATTCAACAGTTAGGGCCTTAGAAGTCAACGTCCGAAGCATAAAATACAAAATAAATGGAACCGTTTTTCCATTGTATAAAACGAATAATAGCAATCAGTGTGAAAGTTATGGTCATTTCTACTTTCCGGGCAACCTAGGATTCACCCTAGGGCGTTACTCCAACAGATTGAATAGTTAGGGCCCTAGAAGTCAATGCCAGATTCATAAAATACAATAAAGATGCAACAATTTTTCCATCGTATAACAGGAATAATTGCAACCAGTTTGAAGGTGATGGTCATTTCTACGTTCCGGGCAACCTAGGCTTCACTCTAGGGCGTTGCTCCACCAGATCGAATAGCTAGGGCCTTAGAGGTCAACGCCCGGAGCATAAAATACAAAATAAATAGTACAGTTTTTCCATCGTATAAAACGAATAATTGCTACCAGCGTGAAAGTTATGGTCATTTCTACTTTCCGGGCAACCTAGGTTTCACTCCAGGGCGTTGATCCACCAGAGGGAATAGTTAGGGCCTAAGAAGTTAACGCCAGAAGCATAAAATACAATATAAATACAACAGCTTTTCAATGGTATAAAACGAATAATTGCAACCAGTATGAAACTTATGGTCATTTCTACTTTCCGAGCAACCTAGGCTTCACCCTAGGGCGTTGTTCCACCTGATCGAATAGTTCGGGCCTAAGGAGTGAACGCCAGAAGAATAAAATACAATATAAATAGAACAGTTTTTCCATTGTATAAAACGAATAATTGCTACCAGCGTGAAAGTTATGGTCATTTCTACTTTCCGGGCAACCTACGCTTCACCCTAGGGCGTTGTTCCACCTGATGGCATAGTTAGGGCCTAAGAAGTCAACGCCAGAAGCATAAAATACGATATAAATACAACAGCTTTTCCATCGTATAAAACGAATAATTGCAACCAGTTTGAAAGTGATGGTCATTTCTACGTACCGGGCAACCTAGCCTTCACTCGAGGGCGCTGCTCCACCAGATCAACCAGTTAGGGCCTTAGAAGTCAACGCCCGAAGCATAAAATACAAAATAAATTGAACAGTTTTTCCATTGTATAAAACGAATAATTGCTACCAGTGTAAAAGTTATGGTCAATTCTACGTTCCGAGCACCCTAGGCGTCACTCGAGGGCGTTGCTCCACCACATATAATAGCTACGGGCTTAGAAGTCAACGCCAGAGGCATAAAATACAATATAAATACAACAGCTTTTCCATCGTATAAAACGAATGATTGCAACCAGTGTGAAGGTAATGGACATTTCTACATTCCGAGCAACCTAGGCTTCACTCTAGGGCTCTGCTCCACCAGATCGAATAGTTAGGTCCTTAGATGTCAACGCCAGAAGCATAAAATACGATATAAATACAACAGCTTTTCCATTGTATAAAAGGATTAATTGCAAACAGTGTGAAAGTAATGGTCATTTCTACGTTCCGGGCAACCTAGGCTTCACTCTACGGTGTTGTTCCACCAGATCGAATAGTTAGGGCCTAAGAAGTGAACGCCAGAAGTATAAAATACAATTTAAATATAACAGCTTTTCCATCGTATAAAACGAATAATAGCAACCAGTGTTAAAGCTATGGTCATTTCTACGTTCCGCGCAAGCTAGACTTCATTGTAGGTTGTTGCTCCACCAGATCGAATAGTTAGGGCCTTAGAAGTCCACGCCAGAAGCATAAAATACGATAACGATGCAACAGTTTTTCCATCGTATAAAACGAATAATTGCAACCAGTGTGAAATTTATGGTCATTCCTACATTCCGAGCAACCTAGACTTCACTCTAGAGCGTTGCTCCACCAGATTGAATAGTTAGGTCCTTACAAGTCAACGCCAGAAGCATAAAATACGATATAAATACAACAGTTTGTCCATCGTAGAACAGGAATATTTGCAACCAGTGCGAAAGTTATGGTCATTTCTGCGTTCCGGGCAGCCTAGGCTTCACTCTAGGGCGTTGCTCCACCAGATTCAACAGTTAGGGCCTTAGAAGTCAACGTCCGAAGCATAAAATACAAAATAAATGGAACCGTTTTTCCATTGTATAAAACGAATAATAGCAATCAGTGTGAAAGTTATGGTCATTTCTACTTTCCGGGCAACCTAGGATTCACCCTAGGGCGTTACTCCAACAGATTGAATAGTTAGGGCCCTAGAAGTCAATGCCAGATTCATAAAATACAATAAAGATGCAACAATTTTTCCATCGTATAACAGGAATAATTGCAACCAGTTTGAAGGTGATGGTCATTTCTACGTTCCGGGCAACCTAGGCTTCACTCTAGGGCGTTGCTCCACCAGATCGAATAGCTAGGGCCTTAGAGGTCAACGCCCGGAGCATAAAATACAAAATAAATAGTACAGTTTTTCCATCGTATAAAACGAATAATTGCTACCAGCGTGAAAGTTATGGTCATTTCTACTTTCCGGGCAACCTAGGTTTCACTCCAGGGCGTTGATCCACCAGAGGGAATAGTTAGGGCCTAAGAAGTTAACGCCAGAAGCATAAAATACAATATAAATACAACAGCTTTTCAATGGTATAAAACGAATAATTGCAACCAGTATGAAACTTATGGTCATTTCTACTTTCCGAGCAACCTAGGCTTCACCCTAGGGCGTTGTTCCACCTGATCGAATAGTTCGGGCCTAAGGAGTGAACGCCAGAAGAATAAAATACAATATAAATAGAACAGTTTTTCCATTGTATAAAACGAATAATTGCTACCAGCGTGAAAGTTATGGTCATTTCTACTTTCCGGGCAACCTACGCTTCACCCTAGGGCGTTGTTCCACCTGATGGCATAGTTAGGGCCTAAGAAGTCAACGCCAGAAGCATAAAATACGATATAAATACAACAGCTTTTCCATCGTATAAAACGAATAATTGCAACCAGTTTGAAAGTGATGGTCATTTCTACGTACCGGGCAACCTAGCCTTCACTCGAGGGCGCTGCTCCACCAGATCAACCAGTTAGGGCCTTAGAAGTCAACGCCCGAAGCATAAAATACAAAATAAATTGAACAGTTTTTCCATTGTATAAAACGAATAATTGCTACCAGTGTAAAAGTTATGGTCAATTCTACGTTCCGAGCACCCTAGGCGTCACTCGAGGGCGTTGCTCCACCACATATAATAGCTACGGGCTTAGAAGTCAACGCCAGAGGCATAAAATACAATATAAATACAACAGCTTTTCCATCGTATAAAACGAATGATTGCAACCAGTGTGAAGGTAATGGACATTTCTACATTCCGAGCAACCTAGGCTTCACTCTAGGGCTCTGCTCCACCAGATCGAATAGTTAGGTCCTTAGATGTCAACGCCAGAAGCATAAAATACGATATAAATACAACAGCTTTTCCATTGTATAAAAGGATTAATTGCAAACAGTGTGAAAGTAATGGTCATTTCTACGTTCCGGGCAACCTAGGCTTCACTCTACGGTGTTGTTCCACCAGATCGAATAGTTAGGGCCTAAGAAGTGAACGCCAGAAGTATAAAATACAATTTAAATATAACAGCTTTTCCATCGTATAAAACGAATAATAGCAACCAGTGTTAAAGCTATGGTCATTTCTACGTTCCGCGCAAGCTAGACTTCATTGTAGGTTGTTGCTCCACCAGATCGAATAGTTAGGGCCTTAGAAGTCCACGCCAGAAGCATAAAATACGATAACGATGCAACAGTTTTTCCATCGTATAAAACGAATAATTGCAACCAGTGTGAAATTTATGGTCATTCCTACATTCCGAGCAACCTAGACTTCACTCTAGAGCGTTGCTCCACCAGATTGAATAGTTAGGTCCTTACAAGTCAACGCCAGAAGCATAAAATACGATATAAATACAACAGTTTGTCCATTGTAGGACAGGAATATTTGCAACCAGTGCGAAAGTTATGGTCATTTCTGCGTTCCGGGCAACCTAGGCTTCACTCTAGGGCGTTGCTCCACCAGATTCAACAATTAGGGCCTTAGAAGTCAACGCCCGAAGCATAAAATACAAAATAAATGGAACCGTTTTTCCATTGTATAAAACGAATAATAGCAATCAGTGTGAAAGTTATGGTCATTTCTACTTTCCGTGCAACCTAGGATTCACCCTAGGTCGTTGCTCCAACAGATTGAATAGTTAGGGCCCTAGAAGTCAATGCCCGAAGCATAAAATGCAATCAAAATACAACAGTTTTTACATCATATAACAGGAATAATTGCAACCAGTTTGAAAGTGATGTTCATTTCTACGTTCCGGGCAACCTAGGCTTCACTCTAGGGCGCTGCTCCACCAGATCGAACAGCTAGGGCCTTAGAGGTCAACGCCCGGAGCATAAAATACAAAATAAATAGTACAGTTTTTCCATCGTATAAAACGAATAATTGCTACCAGTGTGGAAGTTATGGTCATTTCTACGTTTCTGGCAGCCTAGGCTTCACTCTAGGGCGTTGCTCCACCAGATCCAATAGTTAGGGCCTTAGAAGTCCACGCCAGAAGCATAAAATACGATAACGATGCAACAGTTTTTCCATCGTATAAAACGAATAATTGCAACCAGTGTGAAATTTATGGTCATTCCTACATTCCGAGCAACCTAGACTTCACTCTAGAGCGTTGCTCCACCAGATTGAATAGTTAGGTCCTTAGAAGTCAACGCCAGAAGCATAAAATACGATATAAATACAACAGTTTGTCCATCGTAGAACAGGAATATTTGCAACCAGTGCGAAAGTTATGGTCAGTTCTGCGTTCCGTGCAACCTAGGCTTCACTCTAGGGCGTTGCTCCACCAGATTCAACAGTTAGGGCCTTAGAAGTCAACGCCCGAAGCATAAAATACAAAATAAATGGAACCGTTTTTCCGTTGTATAAAACGAATAATAGCAATCAGTGTGAAAGTTATGGTCATTTCTACTTTCCGGGCAATCTAGGATTCACCCTAGGGCGTTGCTCCAACAGATTGAATAGTTAGGGCCCTAGAAGTCAATGCCCGAAGCATAAAATGCAATCAAAGTACAACAGATTTTACATCATATAACAGGAATAATTGCAACCAGTTTGAAAGTGATGTTCATTTCCACGTTCCGGGCAACCTAGGCTTCACTCTAGGGCGTTGCTCCACCAGATCGATAAGCTAGGGCCTTAGAGGTCAACGCCCGGAGCATAAAATACAAAATAAATAGTACAGTTTTTCCATCGTATAAAACGAATAATTGCTCCCAGTGTGGAAGTTATGGTCATTTCTACGTTCCTGGCAGCCTAGGCTTCACTCTAGGGCGTTGCTCCACCAGATGGAATATTTAGGGCTTTAGAAGTCAACGCCAGATTCATAAAATACAATAAAGATGCAACAATTTTTCCATCGTATAACAGGAATAATTGCAACCAGTTTGAAGGTGATGGTCATTTCTACGTTCCGGGCAACCTAGGCTTCACTCTAGGGCGTTGCTCCACCAGATCGAATAGATAGGGCCTTAGCAGTCAACGCCCGACGCATAAAATACAAAATAAATAGTACAGTTTTTCCATCGTATTAAACGAATAATTTCTACCAGTGTGGAAGTTATGGACATTTCTACTTTCCGGGCAACCTAGGCTTCACCCTAGGGCGTTGTTCCACCAGATGGAATAGTTAGGGCCTAAGAAGTCAGCGCCAGAAGCATAAAATACGATATAAATACAGCAGCTTTTCCATCGTATAAAACGAATAATTGCAACCAGCGTGATAGTTATGCTCATTTCTACGTACCGGGCAACCTAGGCGTGACCCTAGGGCGTTGCTCCAACAGATTGAATAGTTAGGGCCTTAAAAGTCAATGCCCGAAGCATAAAATGCAATAAAAATACAACAGTTTTTCCATCGTATAACAGGAGTAATTGCAACCAGTGTGAAAGTAATGGTCATTTCTACGTTCCGGGCAACCTAGGCTTCACCCTAGGGCGTTGCTCGAACACATTGAATAGTTAGGGCCTTAGAAGTCAATGCCCGAAGCATAAAATGCAATAAAAGTACAACAGTTTTTCCATCATATAACAGGAGTAATTGCAACCAGTTTGAATGTGATGGTCATTTCTACGTTGCGGGCAACCTAGGCTTCACTCTAGGGCATTGCTCCACCAGATCGAATAGTTAGGGCCTAAGAAGTCAACGCCAGAAGCATAAAATACAATATAAATATAACAGTCTTTCCATCGTATAAAACGAATAATAGCAACCAGTGTGAAGGTTATGGTCATTTCAACGTTCCGGGCAATCTAGGCTTCACTCTAGGGCGTTGCTCCACCAGATCAATCAGTTAGGGCCTTAGAAGTCAACGCCCGAAGCATAAAATACAAAATAAATAGAACAGTTTTTCCATTGTATAAAACGAATAATTGCTACCAGTGTAAAAGTTATGGTCATTTCTACGTTCCGGGCAACCTAGGCTTCACTCTAGGGCGTTGCTCCACCAGATCCAATAGTTAGGGCCTTAGAAGTCCACGCCAGAAGCATAAAATACGATAACGATGCAACAGTTTTTCCATCGTATAAAACGAATAATTGCAACCAGTGTGAAATTTATGGTCATTCCTACATTCCGAGCAACCTAGACTTCACTCTAGAGCGTTGCTCCACCAGATTGAATAGTTAGGTCCTTAGAAGTCAACGCCAGAAGCATAAAATACGATATAAATACAACAGTTTGTCCATCGTAGAACAGGAATATTTGCAACCAGTGCGAAAGTTATGGTCATTTCTGCGTTCCGTGCAACCTAGGCTTCACTCTAGGGCGTTGCTCCACCAGATCGAATAGCTAGGGCCTTAGAGGTCAACGCCCGGAGCATAAAATACAAAATAAATAGTACAGTTTTTCCATCGTATAAAACGAATAATTGCAACCAGGATGAAAGTTATGGTCATTTCTACTTCCCGGGCAACCTAGGCTTCACCCTAGGGCGTTGTTCCACCAGATCGCACAGTTAGGCCCTAAGAAGTCAACGCCAGAAGCATAAAATACAACATAAATACAACAGATTTTCCATTATATATAATGTATATTTACAAACAGTGTGCTAGTAATGGACATTTCTACGTACAGAGCAACGTAGGTTCCACTCTAGGGCGTTGGTCCACCAAATCGAATAGCTAGGGCCTTAGAAGTCAACGCCAGAAGCATAAAATGCAATAAAGATGCAACAGTTTTTCCATCGTATAACGGGAATAATTGCAACCAGTTTGAAGGTGATGGTCATTTCTACGTTCCGGGCAACCTAGGCTTCACTCTAGGGCGTTGCTCCACCAGATCGAATAGATAGGGCCTTAGCAGTCAACGCCCGACGCATAAAATACAAAATAAATAGTACAGTTTTTCCATCGTATTAAACGAATAATTTCAACCAGTGTGGAAGTTATGGACATTTCTACTTTCCGGGCAACCTGGGCTTCACCCTAGGGCGTTGTTCCACCAGATGGAATAGTTAGGGCCTAAGAAGTCAACGCCAGAAGCATAAAATACGATATAAATACAGCAGCTTTTCCATCGTATAAAACGAATAATTGCAACCAGCGTGATAGTTATGCTCATTTCTACGTACCGGGCAACCTAGGCATCACCCTAGGGCGTTGCTCCAACAGATTGAACAGTTAGGGCCTTAAAAGTCAATGCCCGAAGCATAAAATGCAATAAAAATACAACAGTTTTTCCATCGTATAACAGGAATAATTGCAACCAGTGTGAAAGTAATGGTCATTTCTACGTTCCGAGCAACCTAGTCGTCACTCTAGGGCGTTGCTCCACCAGATCGAATAGCTAGGGCCTTAGAGGTCAACGCCCGGAGCATAAAATACAAAATAAATAGTACAGTTTTTCCATCGTATAAAACGAATAATTGCTACCAGTGTGGAAGTTATGGTCATTTCTACGTTCCTGGCAGCCTAGGCTTCACTCTAGGGCGTTGCTCCACCAGATGGAATATTTAGGGCCTTAGAAGTCAACGCCAGATGCATAAAATACAATAAAGATGCAACAGTTTTTCCATCGTATAACAGGAATAATTGCAACCAGTGTGAAAGTAATGGACATTTCTACGTTCCCGGCAACGTAGGTTTCACTCGAGGGCGTTGATCCACCAGAGGGAATAGTTAGGGCCTAAGAAGTCAACGCCAGAAGCATAAAATACAATATAAATACAACAGCTTTTCAATCGTATAAAACGAATAATTGCAACCAGTGTGAAAGTTATGGACATTTCTACATTCCGGCCAACCTGGGCTTCACCCTAGGGCGTTGGTCCACCAGATCGAATAGTTAGGGCCTTAGAAGTCAACGCCAGAAGCATAAAATACAATATAAATACAACAGTTTTTCCATCATATAAAACGAATAATTGCAACCAGGATGAATGTTATGGTCATTTCTACTTCCCGGGCAACCTATGCTTCACCCTAGGGCGTTGCTCCAACACATTGAATAGTTAGGGCCTTAGAAGTCAACGCCCGAAGCATAAAATGCAATAAAAATACAACAGTGTTTCCATCATATAACAGGAATAATTGCTACCAGTGTGAAAGTTATGGTCATTTCTACTTTCCGGGCAACCTAGGCTTCACCCTAGGGCGTTGCTCCAACAGATTGAATAGTTAGGGCCTTAGAAGTCAACGCCCGAAGCATAAAATACGATATAAATAAAACAGTTTTTCCACCGTATAAAACGAATAATTGCTACCAGTGTGAAAGTAATGGTCATTTCAACGTTCCGCGCAACCTGGGCTTTACCCCAGGGCGTTGTTCCACCAGACGAAATAGTTAGGGTTTGGAAGAAGTCAACGCCAGAAGCATAAAATACGATATAAATACAACAGCTTTTCCATCGTATATAATGTATACTTGCAAACAGTGTCAAAGTAATGGTCATTTCTACGTATCGGGCAACCTAGGCTCCACTCTAGGGCGTTGTTCCACCAGATCGAATAGTTAGGGCCTAAGAAGTGAACGCCAGAAGCATAAAATACAATATAAATACAACAGTTTTTCCATCATATAAAACGAATAATTGCAGACAATATGAAAGTTATGGTCATTTCTACTTTCCGGGCAACATAGGCTTGAATCTAGGGCGTTACTCCAACAGATTGAATAGTTAGGGCCTTAGAAGTCAATGCCCGAAGAATAAAATACAATATAAATATAACAGTTTTTCCATCGTATAAAACAAATAATGGCAACCAGTGTGAAAGTTATGGTCATTTCTACGTTCCGGGCAACCTAGGTTTCACTCTTTGGCGTTGCTCCACCAGGTCAAACAGTTAGGGCCTTAGAAGCCAACGCCCGGAGCATTAAATACAAAATAAATAGAACAGTTTTTCCGTTGTATAAAACGAATAATTGCTACCTGTGTAAAAGTTATGGTCATTTCTACGTTCCGGGCGACCTAGGCTTCACACTAGGCCGTTGTTCCACCAGATCGAATAGTTAGGGCCTAAGAAGTGAACGCCAGAAGCATAAAATACAATATAAATACAACAGTTTTTCCATCATATAAAACGAATAATTGCAACCAGTATGAAACTTATGGTCATTTCTACTTTCCGGGCAACCTAGGCTTCACCCTAGGGCGCTGCTCCAACAGATTGTATAGTTAGGGCCTTAAAAGTCAATGCCCGAAGCATAAAATGCAATAAAAATACAACAGTTTTTCCATCTTATAACAGGAATAATTGCAACCAATTTGAAGGTGATGGTCATTTATATGTACCGGGCAACCTAGGCTTCACTCGAGGGCGTTGCTCCACCGGATCGAATAGTTAGGGCCTTAGAAGTCAACGCCTGAAGCATAAAATACAGAATAAATAGAACAGTTTTTCCATTGTATAAAACGAATAATTGCTACCAGTGTGAAAGTTATGGTCATTTCTACTTTCCGGGCAACCTAGGGTTCACCCTAGGGCGTTGCTCCAACAGATTGAATAGTCAGGGCCTTAGAAGTCAATGCCCGAAGCATAAAATACAATATAAATACAACAGTTTTTCCATCATATAAAACGAATAATTGCAACCATTATGAAGGTTATGGTCATTTCTACTTGCCGGGCAACCTAGGCTTCACCCTAGGGCGTTGCTCCAACAGACTGAATTGTTAGGGCCTTAGAAGTCAACGCCCGAAGCATAAAATACAATATAAATACAACAGTTTTTCCATCATATAAAACGAATAATTGCAACCGTTATGAAGGTTATGGTCATTTCTACTTGCCGGGCCACCTAGGCTTCACCCTAGGGCGTTGCTCCAACAGACTGAATTGTTAGGGCCTTAGAAGTCAATGCCCGAAGCATAAAATGCAATAAAAACACAACAGTTTTTCCATCATATAACAGGAATAATTGCAACCAGTTTGAAAGTGCTGGTCATTTCTACGTACCGGGCAACCTACGCTTCACTCGAGGGCGTTGCTCCACCAGATCGAATAGTTAGGGCCTTAGAAGTCAACGCCCGAAGCATAAAATACAAGATAAATAGAACAGTTTTTCCATCGTATAAAACGAATAATTGCTGCCAGTGTGAAAGTTATGGTCATTTCTACCTGCCGGGCAACCTAGGCTTCACCCTAGGGCGTTGTTCCACCTGATGGAATAGTTAGGGCCTAAGAAGTCAACGCCAGAAGCATAAAATACGATATAAATACAACAGTTTTTCCATTGTATAAAACGAATGATTGCTACCAGTGTGAAAGTTGTGGTCAATTCTACGTTCCGGGCAACCTGGGCTTCACCCTAGGGCGTTGTTCCACCAGATGGAATAGTTAGGGCCTAAGAAGTCAACGCCAGAAGCATAAAATACGATATAAATACAGCAGCTTTTCCATCGTATAAAACGAATAATTGCAACCAGCGTGATAGTTATGCTCATTTCTACGTACCGGGCAACCTAGGCATCACCCTAGGGCGTTGCTCCAACAGATTGAATAGTTAGGGCCTTAAAAGTCAATGCCCGAAGCATAAAATGCAATAAAAATGCAACAGTTTTTCCATCGTATAACAGGAATAATTGCAACCAGTGTGAAAGTAATGGTCATTTCTACGTTCCGGGCAACCTAGCTTTCACTCCAGGGCGTTGCTCCACCAGATCGAATAGTTTGGTCATAAGAAGTCAACGCCAGAAGCATAAAATACGATATAAATACAACAGCCTTTCGATCGTATAAAACGGATAATTGCAACCAGTGTGAAATTAATGGTCATTTCTACGTTCCGAGCAACCTAGTCGTCACTCTAGGGCGTTGCTCCACCAGATCGAATAGCTAGGGCCTTAGAGGTCAACGCCCGGAGCATAAAATACAAAATAAATAGTACAGTTTTTCCATCGTATAAAACGAATAATTGCAACCAGTTTGAAAGTGATGTTCATTTCCACGTTCCGGGCAACCTAGGCTTCACTCTAGGGCGTTGCTCCACCAGATCGAAAAGCTAGGGCCTTAGAGGTCAACGCCCGGAGCATAAAATACAAAATAAATAGTACAGTTTTTCCATCGTATAAAACGAATAATTGCTCCCAGTGTGGAAGTTATGGTCATTTCTACGTTCCTGGCAGCCTAGGCTTCGCTCTAGGGCGTTGCTCCACCAGATGGAATATTTAGGGCCTTAGAAGTCAACGCCAGATTCATAAAATACAATAAAGATGCAACAATTTTTCCATCGTATAACAGGAATAATTGCAACCAGTTTGAAGGTGATGGTCATTTCTACGTTCCGGGCAACCTAGGCTTCACTCTAGGGCGTTGCTCCACCAGATCGAATAGATAGGGCTTTAGCAGTCAACGCCCGACGCATAAAATACAAAATAAATAGTACAGTTTTTCCATCGTATTAAACGAATAATTTCTACCAGTGTGGAAGTTATGGACATTTCTACTTTCCGGGCAACCTAGGCTTCACCCTAGGGCGTTGTTCCACCAGATGGAATAGTTAGGGCCTAAGAAGTCAGCGCCAGAAGCATAAAATACGATATAAATACAGCAGCTTTTCCATCGTATAAAACGAATAATTGCAACCAGCGTGATAGTTATGCTCATTTCTACGTACCGGGCAACCTAGGCATCACCCTAGGGCGTTGCTCCAACAGATTGAATAGTTAGGGCCTTAAAAGTCAATGCCCGAAGCATAAAATGCAATAAAAATACAACAGTTTTTCCATCGTATAACAGGAATAATTGCAACCAGTGTGAAAGTAATGGTCATTTCTACGTTCCGGGCAACCTAGCTTTCACTCCAGGGCGTTTCTCCACCAGATCGAATAGTTTGGTCATAAGAAGTCAACGCCAGAAGCATAAAATACGATATAAATACAACAGCCTTTCGATCGTATAAAACGGATAATTGCAACCAGTGTGAAAGTAATGGTCATTTCTACGTTCCGAGCAACCTAGTCGTCACTCTAGGGCGTTGCTCCACCAGATCGAATAGCTAGGGCCTTAGAGGTCAACGCCCGGAGCATAAAATACAAAATAAATAGTACAGTTTTTCCATCGTATAAAACGAATAATTGCTACCAGTGTGGAAGTTATGGTCATTTCTACGTTCCTGGCAGCCTAGGCTTCACTCTAGGGCGTTGCTCCACCAGATCGAATAGTTTGGTCATAAGAAGTCAACGCCAGAAGCATAAAATACGATATAAATACAACAGCCTTTCGATCGTATAAAACGGATAATTGCTACCAGAGTGGAAGTTATGGTCATTTCTACGTTCCTGGCAGCCTAGGCTTCACTCTAGGGCGTTGCTCCACCAGATGGAATATTTAGGGCCTTAGAAGTCAACGCCAGATTCATAAAATACAATAAAGATGCAACAATTTTTCCATCGTATAACAGGAATAATTGCAACCAGTTTGAAGGTGATGGTCATTTCTACGTTCCGGGCAACGTAGGCTTCACTCTAGGGCGTTGCTCCACCAGATCGAATAGATAGGCCCTTAGCAGTCAACGCCCGACGCATAAAATACAAAATAAATAGTACAGTTTTTCCATCGTATTAAACGAATAATTTCAACCAGTGTGGAAGTTATGGACATTTCTACTTTCCGGGCAACCTGGGCTTCACCCTAGGGCGTTGTTCCACCAGATGGAATAGTTAGGGCCTAAGAAGTCAACGCCAGAAGCATAAAATACGATATAAATACAGCAGCTTTTCCATCGTATAAAACGAATAATTGCAACCAGCGTGATAGTTATGCTCATTTCTACGTACCGGGCAACCTAGGCATCACCCTAGGGCGTTGCTCCAACAGATTGAATAGTTAGGGCCTTGAAAGTCAATGCCCGAAGCATAAAATGCAATAAAAATACAACAGTTTTTCCATCGTATAACAGGAATAATTGCAACCAGTGTGAAAGTAATGGTCATTTCTACGTTCCGGGCAACCTAGCTTTCACTCCAGGGCGTTTCTCCACCAGATCGAATAGTTTGGTCATAAGAAGTCAACGCCAGAAGCATAAAATACGATATAAATACAACAGCCTTTCGATCGTATAAAACGGATAATTGCAACCAGTGTGAAAGTAATGGTCATTTCTACGTTCCGAGCAACCTAGTCGTCACTCTAGGGCGTTGCTCCACCAGATCGAATAGCTAGGGCCTTAGAGGTCAACGCCCGGAGCATAAAATACAAAATCAATAGTACAGTTTTTCCATCGTATAAAACGAATAATTGCTCCCAGTGTGGAAGTTATGGTCATTTCTACGTTCCTGGCAGCCTAGGCTTCGCTCTAGGGCGTTGCTCCACCAGATGGAATATTTAGGGCCTTAGAAGTCAACGCCAGATTCATAAAATACAATAAAGATGCAACAATTTTTCCATCGTATAACAGGAATAATTGCAACCAGTTTGAAGGTGATGGTCATTTCTACGTTCCGGGCAACCTAGGCTTCACTCTAGGGCGTTGCTCCACCAGATCGAATAGATAGGGCTTTAGCAGTCAACGCCCGACGCATAAAATACAAAATAAATAGTACAGTTTTTCCATCGTATTAAACGAATAATTTCTACCAGTGTGGAAGTTATGGACATTTCTACTTTCCGGGCAACCTAGGCTTCACCCTAGGGCGTTGTTCCACCAGATGGAATAGTTAGGGCCTAAGAAGTCAGCGCCAGAAGCATAAAATACGATATAAATACAGCAGCTTTTCCATCGTATAAAACGAATAATTGCAACCAGCGTGATAGTTATGCTCATTTCTACGTACCGGGCAACCTAGGCATCACCCTAGGGCGTTGCTCCAACAGATTGAATAGTTAGGGCCTTAAAAGTCAATGCCCGAAGCATAAAATGCAATAAAAATACAACAGTTTTTCCATCGTATAACAGGAATAATTGCAACCAGTGTGAAAGTAATGGTCATTTCTACGTTCCGGGCAACCTAGCTTTCACTCCAGGGCGTTTCTCCACCAGATCGAATAGTTTGGTCATAAGAAGTCAACGCCAGAAGCATAAAATACGATATAAATACAACAGCCTTTCGATCGTATAAAACGGATAATTGCAACCAGTGTGAAAGTAATGGTCATTTCTACGTTCCGAGCAACCTAGTCGTCACTCTAGGGCGTTGCTCCACCAGATCGAATAGCTAGGGCCTTAGAGGTCAACGCCCGGAGCATAAAATACAAAATAAATAGTACAGTTTTTCCATCGTATAAAACGAATAATTGCTACCAGTGTGGAAGTTATGGTCATTTCTACGTTCCTGGCAGCCTAGGCTTCACTCTAGGGCGTTGCTCCACCAGATCGAATAGTTTGGTCATAAGAAGTCAACGCCAGAAGCATAAAATACGATATAAATACAACAGCCTTTCGATCGTATAAAACGGATAATTGCTACCAGAGTGGAAGTTATGGTCATTTCTACGTTCCTGGCAGCCTAGGCTTCACTCTAGGGCGTTGCTCCACCAGATGGAATATTTAGGGCCTTAGAAGTCAACGCCAGATTCATAAAATACAATAAAGATGCAACAATTTTTCCATCGTATAACAGGAATAATTGCAACCAGTTTGAAGGTGATGGTCATTTCTACGTTCCGGGCAACGTAGGCTTCACTCTAGGGCGTTGCTCCACCAGATCGAATAGATAGGCCCTTAGCAGTCAACGCCCGACGCATAAAATACAAAATAAATAGTACAGTTTTTCCATCGTATTAAACGAATAATTTCAACCAGTGTGGAAGTTATGGACATTTCTACTTTCCGGGCAACCTGGGCTTCACCCTAGGGCGTTGTTCCACCAGATGGAATAGTTAGGGCCTAAGAAGTCAACGCCAGAAGCATAAAATACGATATAAATACAGCAGCTTTTCCATCGTATAAAACGAATAATTGCAACCAGCGTGATAGTTATGCTCATTTCTACGTACCGGGCAACCTAGGCATCACCCTAGGGCGTTGCTCCAACAGATTGAATAGTTAGGGCCTTAAAAGTCAATGCCCGAAGCATAAAATGCAATAAAAATACAACAGTTTTTCCATCGTATAACAGGAATAATTGCAACCAGTGTGAAAGTAATGGTCATTTCTACGTTCCGGGCAACCTAGCTTTCACTCCAGGGCGTTTCTCCACCAGATCGAATAGTTTGGTCATAAGAAGTCAACGCCAGATGCATAAAATACGATATAAATACAACAGCCTTTCGATCGTATAAAACGGATAATTGCAACCAGTGTGAAAGTAATGGTCATTTCTACGTTCCGAGCAACCTAGTCGTCACTCTAGGGCGTTGCTCCACCAGATCGAATAGCTAGGGCCTTAGAGGTCAACGCCCGGAGCATAAAATACAAAATAAATAGTACAGTTTTTCCATCGTATAAAACGAATAATTGCTACCAGTGTGGAAGTTATGGTCATTTCTACGTTCCTGGCAGCCTAGGCTTCACTCTAGGGCGTTGCTCCACCAGATGGAATATTTAGGGCCTTAGAAGTCAACGCCAGATGCATAAAATACAATAAAGATGCAACAGTTTTTCCATCGTATAACAGGAATAATTGCAACCAGTGTGAAAGTAATGGACACTTCTACGTTCCCGGCAACGTAGGTTTCACTCGAGGGCGTTAATCCACCAGAGGGAATAGTTAGGGCCTAAGAAGTCAACGCCAGAAGCATAAAATACGATATAAATACAGCAGCTTTTCCATCGTATAAAGCGAATAATTGCAACCAGCGTGATGGTTATGCTCATTTCTACGTACCGGGCAACCTATGCATCACCCTAGGGCGTTGCTCCAACAGATTGAATAGTTAGGGCCTTAAAAGTCAATGCCCGAAGCATAAAATGCAATAAAAATACAACAGTTTTTCCATCGTATAACAGGAATAATTGCAACCAGTGTGAAAGTAATGGTCATTTCTACGTTCCGGGCAACGTAGCTTTCACTCCAGGGCGTTGCTCCTCCAGGTCGAATAGTTTGGTCATAAGAAGTCAACGCCAGAAGCATAAAATACGATATAAATACAACAGCCTTTCGATCGTATAAAACGGATAATTGCAACCAGTGTGAAAGTAATGGTCATTTCTACGTTCCGAGCAACCTAGTCGTCACTCTAGGGCGTTGCTCCACCAGATCGAATAGCTAGGGCCTTAGAGGTCAACGCCCGGAGCATAAAATACAAAATAAATAGTACAGTTTTTCCATCGTATAAAACGAATAATTGCAACCAGGATGAAAGTTATGGTCATTTCTACTTCCCGGGCAACCTAGGCTTCACCCTAGGGCGTTGCTCGAACACATTGAATAGTTAGGGCCTTAGAAGTCAATGCCCGAAGCATAAAATGCAATAAAAGTACATCAGTTTTTCCATCATATAACGGGAATAATTGCAAACAGTTTGAAAGTGATGGCCATTTCTACGTTCCGGGTAACCTAGGCTTCACTCTAGGGCGTTGTTCCACCAGATCGCACAGTTAGGCCCTAAGAAGTCAACGCCAGAAGCATAAAATACAACATAAATACAACAGATTTTCCATTATATATAATGGATATTTACAAACAGTGTGAAAGTAATGGACATTTCTACGTACAGAGCAACGTAGGTTCCACTCTAGGGCGTTGCTCCACCAAATCGAATAGCTAGGGCCTTAGAAGTCAACGCCAGAAGCATAAAATACAATAAAGATGCAACAGTTTTTCCATCGTATAACAGGAATAATTGCAACCAGTTTGAAGGTGATGGTCATTTCTACGTTCCGGGCAACCTAGGCTTCACACTAGGGCGTTGCTCCACCAGATCGAATAGATAGGGCCTTAGCAGTCAACGCGCGACGCATGAAATACAAAATAAATAGTACAGTTTTTCCATCGTATTAAACGAATAATTTCTACCAGTGTGGAAGTTATGGACATTTCTACTTTCCGGGCAACCTAGGCATCACCCTAGGGCGTTGTTCCACCAGATGGAATAGTTAGGGCCTAAGAAGTCAGCGCCAGAAGCATAAAATACGATATAAATACAGCAGCTTTTCCATCGTATAAAACGAATAATTGCAACCAGCGTGAAGGTTATGGTCATTTCAACGTTCCGGGCAATCTAGGCTTCACTCTAGGGCGTTGCTCCACCAGATCAATCAGTTAGGGCCTTAGAAGTCAACGCCCAAAGCATAAAATACAAAATAAATAGAACAGTTTTTCCATTGTATAAAACGAATAATTGCTACCAGTGTAAAAGTTATGGTCATTTCTACGTTCCGGGCAACCTAGGCTTCACTCTAGGGCGTTGCTACACCAGATCGAATAGTTAGGGCCTTAGTAGTCCACGCCAGAAGCATAAAATACGATAACGATGCAACAGTTTTTCCATCGTATAAAACGAATAATTGCAACCAGTGTGAAATTTATGGTCATTCCTACATTCCGAGCAACCTAGACTTCACTGTAGAGCGTTGCCCCACCAGATTGAATAGTTAGGTCCTTAGAAGTCAACGCCAGAAGCATAAAATACGATATAAATACAACAGTTTGTCCATCGTAGAACAGGAATATTTGCAACCAGTGCGAAAGTTATGGTCATTTCTGCGTTCCGTGCAACCTAGGCTTCACTCTAGGGCGTTGCTCCACCAGATTCAACAGTTAGGGCCTTAGAAGTCAACGCCCGAAGCATAAAATACAAAATAAATGGAACCGTTTTTCCATTGTATAAAACGAATAATAGCAATCAGTGTGAAAGTTTTGGTCATTTCTACTTTCCGGGCAATCTAGCATTCACCCTAGGGCGTTGCTCCAACAGATTGAATAGTTAGGGCCCTAGAAGTCAATGCCCGAAGCATAAAATGCAATCAAAGTACAACAGATTTTACATCATATAACAGGAATAATTGCAACCAGTTTGAAAGTGATGTTCATTTCCACGTTCCGGGCAACCTAGGCTTCACTCTAGGGCGTTGCTCCACCAGATCAAAAAGCTAGGGCCTTAGAGGTCAACGCCCGGAGCATAAAATGCAAAATAAATAGTACAGTTTTTCCATCGTATAAAACGAATAATTGCTACCAGTGTGGAAGTTATGGTCATTTCTACGTTCCTGGCAGCCTAGGCTTCACTCTAGGGCGTTGCTCCACCAGATGGAATATTTAGGGCCTTAGAAGTCAACGCCAGATTCATAAAATACAATAAAGATGCAACAATTTTTCCATCGTATAACAGGAATAATTGCAACCAGTTTGAAGGTGATGGTCATTTCTACGTTCCGGGCAACGTAGGCTTCACTCTAGGGCGTTGCTCCACCAGATCGAATAGATAGGGCCTTAGCAGTCAACGCCCGACGCATAAAATACAAAATAAATAGTACAGTTTTTCCATCGTATTAAACGAATAATTTCAACCAGTGTGGAAGTTATGGACATTTCTACTTTCTGGGCAACCTGGGCTTCACCCTAGGGCGTTGTTCCACCAGATGGAATAGTTAGGGCCTAAGAAGTCAACGCCAGAAGCATAAAATACGATATAAATACAGCAGCTTTTCCATCGTATAAAACGAATAATTGCAACCAGCGTGATAGTTATGCTCATTTCTACGTACCGGGCAACCTAGGCATCACCCTAGGGCGTTGCTCCAACAGATTGAATAGTTAGGGCCTTAAAAGTCAATGCCCGAAGCATAAAATGCAATAAAAATACAACAGTTTTTCCATCGTATAACAGGAATAATTGCAACCAGTGTGAAAGTAATGGTCATTTCTACGTTCCGGGCAACCTAGCTTTCACTCCAGGGCGTTTCTCCACCAGATCGAATAGTTTGGTCATAAGAAGTCAACGCCAGAAGCATAAAATACGATATAAATAGAACAGCCTTTCGATCGTATAAAACGGGTAATTGCAACCAGTGTGAAAGTAATGGTCATTTCTACGTTCCGAGCAACCTAGTCGTCACTCTAGGGCGTTGCTCCACCAGATCGAATAGCTAGGGCCTTAGAGGTCAACGCCCGGAGCATAAAATACAAAATAAATAGTACAGTTTTTCCATCGTATAAAACGAATAATTGCTACCAGTGTGGAAGTTATGGTCATTTCTACGTTCCTGGCAGCCTAGGCTTCACTCTAGGGCGTTGCTCCACCAGATGGAATATTTAGGGCCTTAGAAGTCAACGCCAGATGCATAAAATACAATAAAGATGCAACAGTTTTTCCATCGTATAACAGGAATAATTGCAACCAGTGTGAAAGTAATGGACATTTCTACGTTCCCGGCAACGTAGGTTTCACTCGAGGGCGTTGATCCACCGGAGGGAATAGTTAGGGCCTAAGAAGTCAACGCCAGAAGCATAAAATACAATATAAATACAACAGCCTTTCAATCGTATAAAACGAATAATTGCAACCAGTGTGCAAGTTATGGACATTTCTACATTCCGGCCAACCTGGGCTTCACCCTAGGGCGTTGGTCCACCAGATCGAATAGTTAGGGCCTTAGAAGTCAACGCCAGAAGCATAAAATACAATATAAATACAACAGTTTTTCCATCATATAAAACGAATAATTGCAACCAGGATGAATGTTATGGTCATTTCTACTTCCCGGGCAACCTATGCTTCACCCTGGGGCGTTGCTCCAACACATTGAATAGTTAGGGCCTTAGAAGTCAATGCCCGAAGCATAAAATGCAATAAAAGTACAACATTTTTTCCATCATATAACAGGAGTAATTGCAACCTGTTTGAATGTGATGGTCATTTCTACGTTGCGGGCAACCTAGGCTTCACTCGAGGGCGTTGCTCCACCAGATCGAATAGTTAGTACCTTGGAAGTCAACGCCAGAAGCATAAAATACAATATGAATATAACAGTTTTTCCATCGTGTAAAATGAATAATTGCAAACATTGTGAAAGTAATGGTCATTTCTACGTTCCGGGCAACCTAGGCTTCACTCTAGGGCGTTGCTCCACCTGATCGAATAGTTAGGGCCTTAGAAGTCAACGCCAGGAGCATAAAATACAATATAAATACAACAGTTTTTCCACCATATAAAACGAATAATTACAACCAGTATGAAAGTTATGGTCATTTCTACTTTCCGGGCAACCTAGGCTTCACCCTAGGGCGTTGCACCAACAGATTGAATAGTTAGGGCCTCAGAAGTCAACGCCCGAAGTATAAAATACAAAATAAATAGAACAGTTTTTCCATCGTATAAAACGAATAGTTGCTACCGGTGTGAAAGATATGGTCATTTCTACGTTCCGGGCTACCTAGGCTTGACCCTAGGGCGTTGCTCCAACAGATTGAATAGTTAGGGCCTTAGAAGTCAACGCCGAAAGCATAAAATGCAATAAAACTACAACAGTTTTTCCATCGTATAAAATGAGTAGTTGCAAACATTGCGTAAGTAATGGTCATTTCTACGTTCCGGGCAACCTAGGCTTCACTCTAGGTCGTTGCTCCGCCAGATGAAATAGCTAGCGAATTAGAATTAAACGCCAGAAGCATAGAATACAATAAAAATACAACAGTTTTTCCATCGTATAACAGGAGTAATTGCAACCAGTGTGAATGTAATGGTCATTTCTACGTTCCGGACAACCTAGGATTCACTCTAGGGCGTTGCTCCAACAGATTGAATAGTTAGGGCCTTTCAAATCAATCCCCGAAGCATAAAATGCAATAAAAATACAACAGTTTTTCCATCATATAACGGGAATAATTGCAAACAGTTTGAAAGTGATGGCCATTTCTACGTTCCGGGTAACCTAGGCTACACTCTAGGGCGTTGTTCCACCAGATCGAACAGTTAGGCCCTAAGAAGTCAACGCCAGAAGCGTAAAATACAACATAAATACAACAGATTTTCCATCATATATAATGTATATTTACAAACAGTGTGAAAGTAATGGTCATTTCTACGTACAGAGCAACCTAGGTTCCACTCTAGGCCGTTGCTACACCAAATCGAATAGCTAGGGCCTTAGAAGTCAACGCCAGAAGCATAAAATACAATAAAGATGCCACAGCTTTTCCATCGTACAAAACGAATAATTGCAACCCGTGTGAAGGTGATGGTCATTTCTACGTTCCGGGCAACATAGGCTTCACTCTAGGGCGTTGCTCCAACAGATCAAATAGTTAGGGCCTTAGAAGTCAGCGCCCGAAGCATTAAACACAAAATAAATAGAACAGTTTTTCCATTGTATATAATGTATATTTGCAAACAGTGTGAAAGTAATGGTCATTTCTACGTTCCGGGCAACCTACGCTTCACCCTAGGGCGTTGTTCCGCCAGATCGAATAGTTAGGGCCTAAGCAGTGAACGCCAGAAGCGTAAAATACAATATTAATACAACAGTTTTTCCATCATATAAAACGAATAATTGCAACCAGTATGAAAGTTATGGTCATTTCTACGTTCCGGGCAACCTAGGTTTCACTCTAGGGCGTTGCTCCACCAGATCAGACAGTTAGGGCCTTAGAAGTCAACGCCCGAAGCATAAAATACAAAATAAATACAACAGATTTTCCATTGTATAAAACGAATAATTGCTACCAGTGTAAAAGTTATGGTCATTTCAACGTTCCGAGCAACCTAGGCTTCACCCTAGGGCGTAGTTCCACCAGATCGAATAGTTCGGGCCTAAGAAGTGATCGCCAGAAGCATAAAATACAATATAAATACAACAGTTTTTCCATCGTATAAAACGAATAATTGCAACCACTATGAAACTTATGGTCATTTCTACGTTCCGGGCAACCTAGGCTTCACTATAGGGCGTTGCTCCACCAGATCGAATAGTTAGGGCCTTAGAAGTCAATGCCCGAAGCATAAAATAATATATAAATAGAACAGTTTTTCCATCGTATAAAACGAATAATTGCTACCAGTGTGAAAATTATGGTCATTTCTACGTTCAGGGCAACCTACGCTTCACCCTAGGGCGTTGTTCCGCCAGATCGAATAGTTAGGGCCTAAGCAGTGAACGCCAGAAGCATAAAATACAATATTAATACAACAGTTTTTCCATCATATAAAACGAATAATTGCAACCAGTATGAAAGTTATGGTCATTTCTACTTTTCGGGCAACCTAGGCTTCACTATAGGGCGTCGCTCCAACAGATTGAATAGTTAGGGCCTTAGAAGTCAACGCCCGAAGCATAAAATGCACTAAAAATACAACACTTTTTCCATCATATAACAGGAATAATTGCAAGCAGTTTGAAAGTGATGGTCATTTCTACGTACCGGGCACCATAGGCTTCACTCTAGGGCGTTGCTCCAACAGATTGAATAGTTAGGGCCTTAGAAGTCAATGCCCGAAGCATAAAATACGATATAAATAAAACAGTTTTTCCACCGTATAAAACGAATAAATGCTACCAGTGTGAAAGTTATGGTCATTTCAACGTTCCGCGCAACCTGGGCTTTACCCCAGGGCGTTGTTCCACCAGACGAAATAGTTAGGGTTTGGAAGAAGTCAACGCCAGAAGCATAAAATACGATATAAATACAACAGCTTTTCCATCGTATATAATGTATACTTGCAAACAGTGTCAAAGTAATGGTCATTTCTACGTACCGGGCAACCTAGGCTCCACTCTAGGGCGTTGTTCCACCAGATCGAATAGTTAGGGCCTAAGAAGTGAACGCCAGAAGCATAAAATACAATATAAATACAACAGTTTTTCCATCATATAAAACGAATAATTGCAGACAATATGAAAGTTATGGTCATTTCTACTTTCCGGGCAACATAGGCTTGACCCTAGGGCGTTGCTCCAACAGATTGAATAGTTAGGGCCTTAGAAGTCAATGCCCGAAGAATAAAATACAATATAAATATAACAGTTTTTCCATCGTATAAAACGAATAATAGCAACCAGTGTGAAAGTTATGGTCATTTCTACGTTCCGGGCAACCTAGGTTTCACTCTTTGGCGTTGCTCCACCAGGTCAAACAGTTAGGGCCTTAGAAGCCAACGCCCGGAGCATTAAATACAATATAAATAGAACAGTTTTTCCGTTGTATAAAACGAATAATTGCTACCTGTGTAAAAGTTATGGTCATTTCTACGTTCCGGGCGACCTAGGCTTCACACTAGGCCGTTGTTCCACCAGATCGAATAGTTAGGGCCTAAGAAGTGAACGCCAGAAGCATAAAATACAATATAAATACAACAGTTTTTCCATCATATAAAACGAATAATTGCAACCAGTATGAAACTTATGGTCATTTCTACTTTCGGGGCAACCTAGGCTTCACCCTAGGGCGCTGCTCCAACAGATTGTATAGTTAGGGCCTTAAAAGTCAATGCCCGAAGCATAAAATGCAATAAAAATACAACAGTTTTTCCATCTTATAACAGGAATAATGGCAACCAATTTGAAGGTGATGGTCATTTATACGTACCGGGCAACCTAGGCTTCACTCGAGGGCGTTGCTCCACCGGATCGAATAGTTAGGGCCTTAGAAGTCAACGCCTGAAGCATAAAATACAGAATAAATAGAACAGTTTTTCCATCGTATAAAACGAATAATTGCTGCCAGTGTGAAAGTTATGGTCATTTCTACCTGCCGGGCAACCTAGGCTTCACCCTAGGGCGTTGTTCCACCTGATGGAATAGTTAGGGCCTAAGAAGTCAACGCCAGAAGCATAAAATACGATATAAATACAACAGTTTTTCCATTGTATAAAACGAATGATTGCTACCAGTGTGAAAGTTGTGGTCAATTCTACGTTCCGGGCAACCTAGGCTTCACCCTAGGGCGTTGCTCCACCAGATCGAACAGTTTGGGCCTAAGAAGTGAACGCCAGAAGAATAAAATACAATATAAATATAGCAGTTTTTCCATCGTACAAAACGAATAATAGCGACCAGTGTGAAAGTTGTGGTCATTTCTAAGTTCCGGGCAACCTAGGTTTCACTCTAGGGCGTTGCTCCACAAGATCAAACAGTTAGGGCCTTAGAAGCCAACGCCCGAAGCATTAAATACAAGATAAATCGAACAGTTTTTCCATTGTATAAGACGAATAATTGCTACCAGTGTAAAAGTAATGGTCATTTCTACGTTCCGGGCAACCTAGGCTTCACACTAGGACGTTGTTCCACCAGATCGAATAATTAGGGCCTTAGAAGTCAACGCCCGAAGCATAAAATACAGAATAAATAGAACAGTTTTTCCATTGTATAAAACGAATAATTGCTACCAGTGTGAAAGTTATGGTCATTTCTACTTTCCGGGCAACCTAGGCTTCACCCTAGGGCGTTGCTCCAACAGATTGAATAGTTAGGGCCTTAGAAGTCAATGCCCGAAGCATAAAATACGATATAAATAAAACAGTTTTTCCATCGTATAAAACGAATAATTGCTACCAGTGTGAATGTTATGGTCATTTCAACGTTCCGCGCAACCTGGGCTTTACCCCAGGGCGTTGTTCCACCAGACGAAATAGTTAGGGTTTGGAAGAAGTCAACGCCGGAAGCATAAAATACGATATAAATACAACAGCTTTTCCATCGTATATAATGTATACTTGCAAACAGTGTCAAAGTAATGGTCATTTCTACGTACCGGGCAACCTAGGCTCCACTCTAGGGCGTTGTTCCACCAGATCGGATAGTTAGGGCCTAAGAAGTCAACACCAGAAGAATAAAATACAAAATAAATACAACAGCCTTTCCATCGCATAAAACGAATAATAGCTACAAGTGTGAAAGTTATGGTCATTTCTACGTTCCGGGCAACCTAGGTTTCACTCTAGGGCGTTGTTCCACCTGATGGAATAGTTAGGGCCTAAGAAGTCAACGCCAGAAGCATAAAATACGATATAAATACAACAGATTTTCCATTGTATAAAACGAATGATTGCTACCAGTGTGAAAGTTGTGGTCAATTCTACGTTCCGGGCAACCTAGGCTTCACCCTAGGGCGTTGCTCCACCAGATCGAACAGTTTGGGCCTAAGAAGTGAACGCCAGAAGAATAAAATACAATATAAATATAGCAGTTTTTCCATCGTACAAAACGAATAATAGCGACCAGTGTGAAAGTTGTGGTCATTTCTAAGTTCCGGGCAACCTAGGTTTCACTCTAGGGCGTTGCTTCCACAAGATCAAACAGTTAGGGCCTTAGAAGCCAACGCTCGAAGCATTAAATACAAGATAAATCGAACAGTTTTTCCATTGTATAAGACGAATAATTGCTACCAGTGTAAAAGTAATGGTCATTTCTACGTTCCGGGCAACCTAGGCTTCACACTAGGACGTTGTTCCACCAGATCGAATAATTAGGGCCTTAGAAGTCAACGCCCGAAGCATAAAATACAGAATAAATAGAACAGTTTTTCCATTGTATAAAACGAATAATTGCTACCAGTGTGAAAGTTATGGTCATTTCTACTTTCCGGGCAACCTAGGCTTCACCCTAGGGCGTTGCTCCAACAGATTGAATAGTTAGGGCCTTAGAAGTCAATGCCCGAAGCATAAAATACGATATAAATAAAACAGTTTTTCCATCGTATAAAACGAATAATTGCTACCAGTGTGAAAGTTATGGTCATTTCAACGTTCCGCGCAACCTGGGCTTTACCCCAGGGCGTTGTTCCACCAGACGAAATAGTTAGGGTTTGGAAGAAGTCAACGCCAGAAGCATAAAATACGATATAAATACAACAGCTTTTCCATCGTATATAATGTATACTTGCAAACAGTGTCAAAGTAATGGTCATTTCTTCGTACCGTGCAACCTAGGCTCCACTCTAGGGCGTTGTTCCACCAGATCGGATCGTTAGGGCCTAAGAAGTCAACACCAGAAGAATAAAATACAAAATAAATACAACAGCCTTTCCATCGCATAAAACGAATAATAGCTACAAGTGTGAAAGTTATGGTCATTTCTACGTTCCGGGCAACCTAGGTTTCACTCTAGGGCGTTGCTCCACCAGATCAGACAGTTAGGGCCTTAGAAGTCAACGCCCGAAGCATAAAATACAAAATAAATACAACAGATTTTCCATTGTATAAAACGAATAATTGCTACCAGTGTAAAAGTTATGGTCATTTCAACGTTCCGAGCAACCTAGGCTTCACCCTAGGGCGTAGTTCCACCAGATCGAATAGTTCGGGCCTAAGAAGTGATCGCCAGAAGCATAAAATACAATATAAATACAACAGTTTTTCCATCGTATAAAACGAATAATTGCAACCACTATGAAACTTATGGTCATTTCTACGTTCCGGGCAACCTAGGCTTCACTCTATGGCGTTCTTCCACCACATCGAACAGCTACGGCCTCAGAAGTCAACACGTGAAGTCTAAAATACAATAAAAATACAACAGTCTTTCCATCCTATAACAGGAATAATTGCAACCCGTGTGAAGGTGATGGTCATATCTGCGTTCCAGGCAACCTACGCTTCACTCTAGGGCGTTGTTCCACCAGATCGAATAGTTAGGGCCTAAGAAGACAACGCCAGAAGCATAAAATACAATATAAATATAACAGTTTTTCCATCGTATAAAACGAATAATAGCAACCAGTGTGAAAGTTATGGTCATTTCTACGTTCCGGGCAACCTAGGCTTCACTCGAGGGCGTTGCTCCACCGGATCGAATAGTTAGGGCCTTAGAAGTCAACGCCTGAAGCATAAAATACAGAATAAATAGAACAGCTTTTCCATTGTATAAAACGAATAATTGCTACCAGTGTGGAAGTTATGGTCATTTCTACGTTCCTGGCAGCCTAGGCTTCACTCTAGGGCGTTGCTCCAACAGATTGAATAGTTAGGGCCTTAGAAGTCAACGCCAGAAGCATAAAATACGATATAAATACAGCAGCTTTTCCATCGTATAAAACGAATAATTGCAACCAGCGTGATAGTTATGCTCATTTCTACGTACCGGGCAACCTAGGCATCACCCTAGGGCGTTGCTCCAACAGATTGAATAGTTAGGGCCTTAAAAGTCAATGCCCGAAGCATAAAATGCAATAAAAATACAACAGTTTTTCCATCGTATAACAGGAATAATTGCAACCAGTGTGAAAGTAATGGTCATTTCTACGTTCCGGGCAACCTAGCTTTCACTCCAGGGCGTTTCTCCACCAGATCGAATAGTTTGGTCATAAGAAGTCAACGCCAGAAGCATAAAATACGATATAAATACAACAGCCTTTCGATCGTATAAAACGGGTAATTGCAACCAGTGTGAAAGTAATGGTCATTTCTACGTTCCGAGCAACCTAGTCGTCACTCTAGGGCGTTGCTCCAACAGATTGAATAGTTAGGGCCTTTCAAATCAATCCCCGAAGCATAAAATGCAATAAAAATACAACAGTTTTTCCATCATATAACGAGAATAATTGCAAACAGTTTGAAAGTGATGGCCATTTCTACGTTCCGGGTAACCTAGGCTTCACTCTAGGGCGTTGTTCCACCAGATCGAACAGTTAGGCCCTAAGAAGTCAACGCCAGAAGCGTAAAATACAACATAAATACAACAGATTTTCCATCATATATAATGTATATTTACAAACAGTGTGAAAGTAATGGTCATTTCTACGTACAGAGCAACCTAGGTTCCACTCTAGGCCATTGCTCCACCAAATCGAATAGCTAGGGCCTTAGAAGTCAACGCCAGAAGCATAAAATACAATAAAGATGCCACAGCTTTTCCATCGTACAAAACGAATAATTGCAACCCGTGTGAAAGTGATGGTCATTTCTACGTTCCGGGCAACATAGGCTTCACTCTAGGGCGTTGCTCCAACAGATTGAATAGTTAGGGCGTTAGAAGTCAATGCCCGAAGCATAAAATACGATATAAATAAAACAGTTTTTCCACCGTATAAAACGAATAATTGCTACCAGTGTGAAAGTTATGGTCATTTCAACGTTCCGCGCAACGTGGGCTTTACCCCAGGGCGTTGTTCCACCAGACGAAATAGTTAGGGTTTGGAAGAAGTCAACGCCAGAAGCATAAAATACGATATAAATACAACAGCTTTTCCATCGTATATAATGTATACTTGCAAACAGTGTCAAAGTAATGGTCATTTCTACGTACCGGGCAACCTAGGCTCCACTCTAGGGCGTTGTTCCACCAGATCGAATAGTTAGGGCCTAAGAAGTGAACGCCAGAAGCATAAAATACAATATAAATACAACAGTTTTTCCATCATATAAAACGAATAATTGCAGACAATATGAAAGTTATGGTCATTTCTACTTTCCGGGCAACATAGACTTGCCCTAGGGCGTTGCTCCAACAGATTGCATAGTTAGGGCCTTAGAAGTCAATGCCCGAAGAATAAAATACAATATAAATATAACAGTTTTTCCATCGTATAAAACGAATAATAGCAACCAGTGTGAAAGTTATGGTCATTTCTACGTTCCGGGCAACCTAGGTTTCACTCTTTGGCGTTGCTCCACCAGGTCAAACAGTTAGGGCCTTAGAAGCCAACGCCCGGAGCATTAAATACAATATAAATAGAACAGTTTTTCCGTTGTATGAAACGAATAATTGCTACCTGTGTAAAAGTTATGGTCATTTCTACGTTCCGGGCGACCTAGGCTTCACACTAGGCCGTTGTTCCACCAGATCGAATAGTTAGGGCCTAAGAAGTGAACGCCAGAAGCATAAAATACAATATAAATACAACAGATTTTCCATCATATAAAACGAATAATTGCAACCAGTATGAAACTTATGGTCATTTCTACTTTCCGGGCAACCTAGGCTTCACCCTAGGGCGCTGCTCCAACAGATTGTATAGTTAGGGCCTTAAAAGTCAATGCCCGAAGCATAAAATGCAATAAAAATACAACAGTTTTTCCATCTTATAACAGGAATAATGGCAACCAATTTGAAGGTGATGGTCATTTATACGTACCGGGCAACCTAGGCTTCACTCGAGGGCGTTGCTCCACCGGATCGAATAGTTAGGGCCTTAGAAGTCAACGCCTGAAGCATAAAATACAGAATAAATAGAACAGTTTTTCCATCGTATAAAACGAATAATTGCTGCCAGTGTGAAAGTTATGGTCATTTCTACCTGCCGGGCAACCTAGGCTTCACCCTAGGGCGTTGTTCCACCTGATGGAATAGTTAGGGCCTAAGAAGTCAACGCCAGAAGCATAAAATACGATATAAATACAACAGTTTTTCCATTGTATAAAACGAATGATTGCTACCAGTGTGAAAGTTGTGGTCAATTCTACGTTCCGGGCAACCTAGGCTTCACCCTAGGGCGTTGCTCCACCAGATCGAACAGTTGGGGCCTAAGAAGTGAACGCCAGAAGAATAAAATACAATATAAATATAGCAGTTTTTCCATCGTACAAAACGAATAATAGGGACCAGTGTGAAAGTTGTGGTCATTTCTAAGTTCCGGGCAACCTAGGTTTCACTCTAGGGCGTTGCTCCACAAGATCAAACAGTTAGGGCCTTAGAAGCCAACGCCCGAAGCATTAAATACAAGATAAATCGAACAGTTTTTCCATTGTATAAGACGAATAATTGCTACCAGTGTAAAAGTAATGGTCATTTCTACGTTCCGGACAACCTAGGCTTCACACTAGGACGTTGTTCCACCAGATCGAATAATTAGGGCCTTAGAAGTCAACGCCCGAAGCATAAAATACAGAATAAATAGAACAGTTTTTCCATTGTATAAAACGAGTAATTGCTACCAGTGTGAAAGTTATGGTCATTTCTACTTTCCGGGCAACCTAGGCTTCACCCTAGGGCGTTGCTCCAACAGATTGAATAGTTAGGGCCTTAGAAGTCAATGCCCGAAGCATAAAATACGATATAAATAAAACAGTTTTTCCATCGTATAAAACGAATAATTGCTACCAGTGTGAAAGTTATGGTCATTTCAACGTTCCGCGCAACCTGGGCTTTACCCCAGGGCGTTGTTCCACCAGACGAAATAGTTAGGGTTTGGAAGAAGTCAACGCCAGAAGCATAAAATACGATATAAATACAACAGCTTTTCCATCGTATATAATGTATACTTGCAAACAGTGTCAAAGTAATGGTCATTTCTACGTACCGGGCAACCTAGGCTTCACTCTAGGGCGTTGTTCCACCAGATCGAATAGTTAGGGCCTAAGAAGTGAACGCCAGAAGCATAAAATACAATATAAATACAACAGATTTTCCATCATATAAAACGAATAATTGCAACCAGTGTGAAAGTTATGGTCATTTCTACGTTCCGGGCAACCTAGGTTTCACTCTTTGGCGTTGCTCCACCAGGTCAAACAGTTAGGGCCTTAGAAGCCAACGCCCGGAGCATTAAATACAATATAAATAGAACAGTTTTTCCGTTGTATAAAACGAATAATTGCTACCTGTGTAATAGTTATGGTCATTTCTACGTTCCGGGCGACCTAGGCTTCACACTAGGCCGTTGTTCCACCAGATCGAATAGTTAGGGCCTAAGAAGTGAACGCCAGAAGCATAAAATACAATATAAATACAACAGATTTTCCATCATATAAAACGAATAATTGCAACCAGTATGAAACTTATGGTCATTTCTACTTTCCGGGCAACCTAGGCTTCACCCTAGGGCGCTGCTCCAACAGATTGTATAGTTAGGGCCTTAAAAGTCAATGCCCGAAGCATAAAATGCAATAAAAATACAACAGTTTTTCCATCTTATAACAGGAATAATGGCAACCAATTTGAAGGTGATGGTCATTTATACGTACCGGGCAACCTAGGCTTCACTCGAGGGCGTTGCTCCACCGGATCGAATAGTTAGGGCCTTAGAAGTCAACGCCTGAAGCATAAAATACAGAATAAATAGAACAGTTTTTCCATCGTATAAAACGAATAATTGCTGCCAGTGTGAAAGTTATGGTCATTTCTACCTGCCGGGCAACCTAGGCTTCACCCTAGGGCGTTGTTCCACCTGATGGAATAGTTAGGGCCTAAGAAGTCAACGCCAGAAGCATAAAATACGATATAAATACAACAGTTTTTCCATTGTATAAAACGAATGATTGCTACCAGTGTGAAAGTTGTGGTCAATTCTACGTTCCGGGCAACCTAGGCTTCACCCTAGGGCGTTGCTCCACCAGATCGAACAGTTGGGGCCTAAGAAGTGAACGCCAGAAGAATAAAATACAATATAAATATAGCAGTTTTTCCATCGTACAAAACGAATAATAGCGACCAGTGTGAAAGTTGTGGTCATATCTAAGTTCCGGGCAACCTAGGTTTCACTCTAGGGCGTTGCTCCACAAGATCAAACAGTTAGGGCCTTAGAAGCCAACGCCCGAAGCATTAAATACAAGATAAATCGAACAGTTTTTCCATTGTATAAGACGAATAATTGCTACCAGTGTAAAAGTAATGGTCATTTCTACGTTCCGGGCAACCTAGGCTTCACACTAGGACGTTGTTCCACCAGATCGAATAATTAGGGCCTTAGAAGTCAACGACCGAAGCATAAAATACAGAATAAATAGAACAGTTTTTCCATTGTATAAAACGAATAATTGCTACCAGTGTGAAAGTTATGGTCATTTCTACTTTCCGGGCAACCTAGGCTTCACCCTAGGGCGTTGCTCCAACAGATTGAATAGTTAGGGCCTTAGAAGTCAATGCCCGAAGCATAAAATACGATATAAATAAAACAGTTTTTCCATCGTATAAAACGAATAATTGCTACCAGTGTGAAAGTTATGGTCATTTCAACGTTCCGCGCAACCTGGGCTTTACCCCAGGGCGTTGTTCCACCAGACGAAATAGTTAGGGTTTGGAAGAAGTCAACGCCAGAAGCATAAAATACGATATAAATACAACAGCTTTTCCATCGTATATAATGTATACTTGCAAACAGTGTCAAAGTAATGGTCATTTCTACGTACCGGGCAACCTAGGCTTCACTCTAGGGCGTTGTTCCACCAGATCGAATAGTTAGGGCCTAAGAAGTGAACGCCAGAAGCATAAAATACAATATAAATACAACAGTTTTTCCATCATATAAAACGAATAATTGCAGACAATATGAAAGTTATGGTCATTTCTACTTTCCGGGCAACATAGGCTTGACCCTAGGGGTTGCTCCAACAGATTGAATAGTCAGGGCCTTAGAAGTCAATGCCCGAAGCATAAAATGCAATAAAAATACAACAGTTTTTCCATCATATAACAGGAATAATTGCAACCAGTTTGAAAGTGATGGTCATTTTTACGTACCGGGCAACCTAGGCTTCACTCGAGGGCGTTGCTCGACCAGATCGAATAGTTAGGGCCTTAGAAGTCAACGCCCGAAGCATAAAATACAGAATAAATAGAACAGTTTTTCCATCGTATAAAACGAATAATTGCTGCCAGTGTGAAAGTTATGGTTATTTCTACTTTGCGGGCAGCCTAGGCTTCACCCTAGGGCGTTGCTCCATCAGATTAAACAGTTAGGGCATTAGAAGCCAACGCCCGAAGCATTAAATACAAAATAAATAGAACAGTTTTTCCATTGTATAAAACGGATAATTGCTACCAGTGTAAAAGTTACGGTCATTTCTACGTTCCGGGCAACCTAGGCTTCACACTAGGCCGTTGTTCCACCAGATCGAATAGTTAGGGCCTAAGAAGTGAACGCCAGAAGCATAAAATACAATATAAATACAACAGTTTTTCCGTCATATAAAACGAATAATTGCAACCAGTATGAAAGTTATGGTCATTTCTACTTTCCGGGCAACCTAGGCTTCACCCTAGGGCGTTGCTCCAACAGATTGAATAGTTATTGCCTTAGAAGGCAACGCCCGAAGCATAAAATACAAAATAAATACAACAGATTTTCCATTGTATAAAACGAATAATTGCTACCAGTGTAAAAGTTATGGTCATTTCAACGTTCCGAGCAACCTAGGCTTCACCCTAGGGCGTAGTTCCACCAGATCGAATAGTTCGGGCCTAAGAAGTGATCGCCAGAAGCATAAAATACAATATAAATACAACAGTTTTTCCATCGTATAAAACGAATAATTGCAACCACTATGAAACTTATGGTCATTTCTACGTTCCGGGCAACCTAGGCTTCACTCTATGGCGTTCTTCCACCACATCGAACAGCTACGGCCTCAGAAGTCAACACGTGAAGGCTAAAATACAATAAAAATACAACAGTCTTTCCATCCTATAACAGGAATAATTGCAACCCGTGTGAAGGTGATGGTCATATCTGCGTTCCAGGCAACCTACGCTTCACTCTAGGCCGTTGTTCCACCAGATCGAATAGTTCGGTCCTAACAAGTGAACGCCAGAAGAATAAAATACAATATAAATATAACAGTTTTTCCATCGTATAAAACGAATAATAGCAACCAGTGTGAAAGTTGTGGTCATTGCTACGTTCCGGGCAACCTAGGTTTCACTCCAGGGCGTCGCTCCACCAGGTCAAACAGTTAGGGCCTTAGAAGCCAACGCCCGAAGCATTAAATACGAAATAAATAGAACAGCTTTTCCATTGTATAAAACGAATAATTGCTACCAGTGTAATAGTTATGGTCATTTCTACGTTCCGGGCAACCTAGGCTTCACCCTAGGCCGTTGTTCCACCAGATCGAATAGTTAGGGCCTAAGAAGTGAACGCCAGAAGCATAAAATACAATATAAATACAACAGTTTTTCCATCATATAAAACGAATAATTGCAGCCAATATGAAAGTTATGGTCATTTCTACTTTCCGGGCAACCTAGGCTTCACCCTAGGGCGTTGCTCCAACAGATTGAATAGTTAGGGCCTTAGAAGTCAATGCCCGAAGCATAAAATGCAATAAAAATACAACAGTTTTTCCATCGTATAACAGGATTAATTGCAACCAGTTTGAAAGAGATGGTCATTTCTACGTTCCGGGCAACCTAGGCTTCACTCTAGGGCGTTGCTCCACCAGATCGAATAGTTAGGGCCTAAGAAGTGAACGCCAGAAGCATAAAATACAATATAAATGCAACAGTTTTTCCATCGTATAAAACGAATAATTGCAACCAGTGTGAAAGTAATGGTCATTTCTACGTTCCGAGCACCCTAGGCGTCACTCTAGGGCGTTGCTCCACCACATCTAATAGCTACGGCCTTAGAAGTCAACGCCAGAGGCATAATATACAGTATAAATACAACAGCTTTTCCATCGTATAAAACGAATGATTGCAACCAGTGTGAAAGTAATGGTCATTTCTACATTCCGAGCAACCTAGGCTTCACGCTAGGGCGCTGCTGCACCAGATCGAATAGTTAGGTCCTTAGATGTCAACGCCAGAAGCATAAAATACGATATAAATACAACAGCTTTTCCATCGTATAAAAGGAATAATTGCAAACAGTGTGAAAGTAATGGTCATATCTACGTTCCGGGCAACCTAGGCTTCACTGTAGGGCGTTGCTCCACCAGATCGAAATGTTAGGGCCTAAGAAGTCAACGCCCGAAGCATAAAATACGATATAAATACAACAGCTTTTCCGTCGTATTAAATGAATAATTGCAAAAAGGGTGAAAGTAGTGGTCATTTCTACGTGCCGAGCATCATAGGCTTCACTCTAGGGCGGTGCTCCACCAGATCGAATAGTTAGGGCCTAAGAAGTGAACGCCAGAAGCATAAAATACAATATAAATACAACAGTTTTTCCATCGTATAAAACGAATAATAGCAACCAGTGTGAAAGTTATGGTCATTTTTACATTCCGAGCAACCTAGGCTTCACCCTAGGGTGCTGCTCCACCAGTTCGAATAGTTAGGTCCTTAGATGTCAACGCCAGAAGCATAAAATACGATATAAATACAACAGCTTTTCCATCGTATAAAAGGAATAATTGCAAACAGTGTGAAAGTAATGGTCATTTCTACATTCCGAGCAACCTAGGCTTCACTCTAGGGCGTTGTTCCAACAGATTGAATAGTTAGGGCCTCAGAAGTCAACGCCCGAAGCATAAAATACAGAATAAATAGAACAGTTTTTCCATCGTATAAAAGGAATAATTGCAACCAGTTTGAAAGTGCTGGTCATTTCTACGTACCGGGCAACCTACGCTTCACTCTAGGGCGTTGCTCCACCAGATCAAACAGTTTGGGCCTTAGAAGTCAACGCCCGAAGCATAAAATACAAAATAAATAGAACAGTTTTTCCATTGTATAAAACGAATAATTGCTACCAGTATAAAGGTTATGGTCAATTCCACGTTCCGGGCAACCTGGGCTTCACCCTAGGGCGTTGTTCCACCAGATCGAATAGTTCGGTCCTAACAAGTGAACGCCAGAAGAATAAAATACAATATAAATATAACAGTTTTTCCATCGTATAAAACGAATATTAGCAACCAGTGTGAAAGTTGTGGTCATTGCTACGTTCCGGGCAACCTAGGTTTCACTCCAGGGCGTCGCTCCACCAGGTCAAACAGTTAGGGCCTTAGAAGCCAACGCCCGAAGCATTAAATACGAAATAAATAGAACAGTTTTTCCATTGTATAAAACGAATAATTGCTACCAGTGTAATAGTTATGGTCATTTCTACGTTCCGGGCAACCTAGGCTTCACCCTAGGCCGTTGTTCCACCAGATCGAATAGTTAGGGCCTAAGAAGTGAACGCCAGAAGCATAAAATACAATATAAATACAACAGTTTTTCCATCATATAAAACGAATAATTGCAACCAGTATGAAAGTTATGGTCATTTCTACTTTCCGGGCAACCTAGGCTTCACCCTAGGGCGTTGCTCCAACAGATTGAATAGTTAGGGCCTTAGAAGTCAATGCCCGAAGCATAAAATGCAATAAAAATACAACAGTTTTTCCATCGTATAACAGGATTAATTGCAACCAGTTTGAAAGTGATGGTCATTTCTACGTTCCGGGCAACCTAGGCTTCACTCTAGGGCGTTGCTCCACCAGATCGAATAGTTAGGGCCTAACAAGTGAACGCCAGAAGCATAAAATACAATATAAATGCAACAGTTTTTCCATCGTATAAAATGAATGATTGCAAAAAGGGTGAAAGTAGTGGTCATTTCTACGTGCCGAACATCCTAGGCTTCACTCTAGGGCGGTGCTCCACCAGATCGAATAGTTAGGGCCTAAGAAGTGAACGCCAGAAGCATAAAATACAATATAAATACAACAGTTTTTCCATCGTATAAAACGAATAATAGCAACCAGTGTGAAAGTTATGGTCATTTCTACATTCCGAGCAACCTGGGCTTCACTCTAGGGCGCTGCTCCACCAGTTCGAATAGTTAGGTCCTTAGATGTCAACGCCAGAAGCATAAAATACGATATAAATACAACAGCTTTTCCATCGTATAAAAGGAATAATTGCAAACAGTGTGAAAGTAATGGTCATTCCTACGTTCCGGGCAACCTAGGCTTCACTCTACGGCGTTGTTCCACCAGATCGGATAGTTAGGGCCTAAGAAGTCAACACCAGAAGAATAAAATACAAAATAAATACAACAGCCTTTACACCGTATAAAACGAATAATTGCAACCTGTGTGAAGGTTATGGTCATATCTACGTTCCGGGCAACCTAGGCTTCACTGTAGGGCGTTGCTCCACCAGATCGAAATGTTAGGGCCTAAGAAGTCAACGCCCGAAGCATAAAATACGATATAAATACAACAGCTTTTCCATCGTATAAAAGGAATAATTCCAAACAGTGTGAAAGTAATGGTCATTCCTTCGTTCCGGGCAACCTAGGCTTCACTCTACGGCGTTGTTCCACCAGATCGGATAGTTAGGGCCTAAGAAGTCAACACCAGAAGAATAAAATACAAAATAAATACAACAGCCTTTACACCGTATAAAACGAATAATTGCAGCCTGTGTGAAGGTTATGGTCATATCTACGTTCCGGGCAACCTAGGCTTCACTGTAGGGCGTTGCTCCACCAGATCGAAATGTTAGGGCCTAAGAAGTCAACGCCCGAAGCATAAAATACGATATAAATACAACAGCTTTTCCGTCGTATTAAATGAATAATTGCAAAAAGGGTGAAAGTAGTGGTCATTTCTACGTGCCGAACATCCTAGGCTTCACTCTAGGGCGGTGCTCCACCAGATCGAATAGTTAGGGCCTAAGAAGTGAACGCCAGAAGCATAAAATACAATATAAATACAACAGTTTTTCCATCGTATAAAACGAATAATAGCAACCAGTGTGAAAGTTATGGTCATTTCTACATTCCGAGCAACCTGGGCTTCACTCTAGGGCGCTGCTCCACCAGTTCGAATAGTTAGGTCCTTAGATGTCAACGCCAGAAGCATAAAATACGATATAAATACAACAGCTTTTCCATCGTATAAAAGGAATAATTGCAAACAGTGTGAAAGTAATGGTCATTTCTACATTCCGAGCAACCTAGGCTTCACTCTAGGGCGCTGCTCCACCACATCTAATAGCTACGGCCTTAGAAGTCAACTCCAGAGGCATAAAATACAATATAAATACAACAGCTTTTCCATCGTATAAAACGAATGATTGCAACCAGTGTGAAAGTAATGGTCATTTCTACATTCCGAGAAACCTAGGCTTCACTCTAGGGCGCTGCTCCACCGGATCGAATAGTTAGGTTCTTAGATGTCAACGCCAGAAGCATAAAATACAATATAAATACAACAGCTTTTCCATCGTATAAAACGCATAATTGCAACCAATGTAAAAATTATGGTCATTTCTACATTACGAGCAGCCTAGGCTTCACTCTAGGGCGTTGCTCCACCAGATCGAATAGTTAGGTCCTTATAAGGCAACGCCAGAAGCATAAAATACGATATAAATACAACAGCTTTTCCATCGTATAAAAGGAATAATTCCAAACAGTGTGAAAGTAATGGTCATTCCTACGTTCCGGGCAACCTAGGCTTCACTCTACGGCGTTGTTCCACCAGATCGGATAGTTAGGGCCTAAGAAGTCAACACCAGAAGAATAAAATACAAAATAAATACAACAGCCTTTACACCGTATAAAACGAATAATTGCAACCTGTGTGAAGGTTATGGTCATATCTACGTTCCGGGCAACCTAGGCTTCACTGTAGGGCGTTGCTCCACCAGATCGAAATGTTAGGGCCTAAGAAGTCAACGCCCGAAGCATAAAATACGATATAAATACAACAGCTTTTCCGTCGTATTAAATGAATAATTGCAAAAAGGGTGAAAGTAGTGGTCATTTCTACGTGCCGAGCATCCTAGGCTTCACTCTAGGGCGGTGCTCCACCAGATCGAACAGTTAGGGCCTAAGAAGTGAACGCCAGAAGCATAAAATACAATATAAATACAACAGTTTTTCCATCGTATAAAACGAATAATAGCAACCAGTGTGAAAGTTATGGTCATTTCTACATTCCGAGCAACCTAGGCTTCACCCTAGGGTGCTGCTCCACCAGTTCGAATAGTTAGGTCCTTAGATGTCAACGCCAGAAGCATAAAATACGATATAAATACAACAGCTTTTCCATCGTATAAAAGGAATAATTGCAAACAGTGTGAAAGTAATGGTCATTTCTACATCCCGAGCAACCTAGGCTTCACTCTAGGGCGTTGCTCCAACAGATTGAATAGTTAGGGCCTCAGAAGTCAACGCCCGAAGCATAAAATACAGAATAAATAGAACAGTTTTTCCATCGTATAAAAGGAATAATTGCAACCAGTTTGAAAGTGCTGGTCATTTCTACGTACCGGGCAACCTACGCTTCACTCTAGGGCGTTGCTCCACCAGATCAAACAGTTTGGGCCTTAGAAGTCAACGCCCGAAGCATAAAATACAAAATAAATAGAACAGTTTTTCCATTGTATAAAACGAATAATTGCTACCAGTATAAAGGTTATGGTCAATTCCACGTTCCGGGCAACCTGGGCTTCACCCTAGGGCGTTGTTCCACCAGATCGAATAGTTCGGTCCTAACAAGTGAACGCCAGAAGAATAAAATACAATATAAATATAACAGTTTTTCCATCGTATAAAACGAATAATAGCAACCAGTGTGAAAGTTGTGGTCATTGCTACGTTCCGGGCAACCTAGGTTTCACTCCAGGGCGTCGCTCCACCAGGTCAAACAGTTAGGGCCTTAGAAGCCAACGCCCGAAGCATTAAATACGAAATAAATGGAACAGTTTTTCCATTGTATAAAACGAATAATTGCTACCAGTGTAATAGTTATGGTCATTTCTACGTTCCGGGCAACCTAGGCTTCACCCTAGGCCGTTGTTCCACCAGATCGAATAGTTAGGGCCTAAGAAGTGAACGCCAGAAGCATAAAATACAATATAAATACAACAGTTTTTCCATCATATAAAACGAATAATTGCAACCAGTATGAAAGTTATGGTCATTTCTACTTTCCGGGCAACCTAGGCTTCACCCTAGGGCGTTGCTCCAACAGATTGAATAGTTAGGGCCTTAGAAGTCAATGCCCGAAGCATAAAATGCAATAAAAATACAACAGTTTTTCCATCGTATAACAGGATTAATTGCAACCAGTTTGAAAGTGATGGTCATTTCTACGTTCCGGGCAACCTAGGCTTCACTCTAGGGCGTTGCTCCACCAGATCGAATAGTTAGGGCCTAAGAAGTGAACGCCAGAAGCATAAAATACAATATAAATGCAACAGTTTTTCCATCGTATAAAACGAATAATTGCAACCAGTGTGAAAGTAATGGTCATTTCTACGTTCCGAGCACCCTAGGCGTCACTCTAGGGCGTTGCTCCACCACATCTAATAGCTACGGCCTTAGAAGTCAACGCCAGAGGCATAATGTACAGTATAAATACAACAGCTTTTCCATCGTATAAAACGAATGATTGCAACCAGTGTGAAAGTAATGGTCATTTCTACATTCCGAACAACCTAGGCTTCACGCTAGGGCGCTGCTGCACCAGATCGAATAGTTAGGTCCTTAGATGTCAACGCCAGAAGCATAAAATACGATATAAATACAACAGCTTTTCCATCGTATAAAAGGAATAATTGCAAACAGTGTGAAAGTAATGGTCATTTCTACGTTCCGGGCAACCTAGGCTTCACTCTACGGTGTTGTTCCTCCAGATCGAATAGTTAGGGCCTAAGAAGTGAACGCCAGAAGCATAAAATACAATAGAAATATAACAGTTTTTCCATCGTATAAAACGAATAATAGCAACCAGTGTTAATGTAATGGTCATTTCTACGTTCCGGGCAAGCTAGGCTACACTCTAGGGCGTTGCTCCACCAGATCAAACAGTTAGGGCCTTAGAAGTCAACGCCCGAACCATAAAATACAAAAAAAATACAACAGTGCTTCCATCATATAACAGGAATAATTGCAACCTGTTTGAAAGTGATGGTCATTTCTCCGTTCCGGGCAACCTAGGCTTCACTCTAGGGCGTTGCTCCACTAGATCGAATAGCTAGGGCCTTAGAAGTCAACGCCAGAAAAATGAAATACAATATAAATACAACAGCTTTTCCATCGTATAAAACGAATAATTGCAACCAGTGTGAAAGTAATGGTCATTTCTACATTCCGAGAAACCTAGGCTTCACCCTAGGGCGCTGCTCCACCGGATCGAATAGTTAGGTCCTTAGATGTCAACGCCAGAAGCATAAAATACAATATAAATACAACAGCTTTTCCATCGTAAAAAACGAATAATTGCAACCAATGTGAAAATTATGGTCATTTCTACATTCCGAGCAGCCTAGGCTTCACTCTAGGGCGTTGCTCCACCAGATCGAATAGTTAGGTCCTTAGAAGGCAACGCCAGAAGAATAAAATACAAAATAAATACAACAGCCTTTACACCGTATAAAACGAATATTTGCAGCCTGTGTGAAGGTTATGGTCATTCCTACGTTCCGGGCAACCTAGGCTTCACTCTACGGCGTTGTTCCACCAGATCGGATAGTTAGGGCCTAAGAAGTCAACACCAGAAGAATAAAATACAAAATAAATACAACAGCCTTTACACCGTATAAAACGAATAATTGCAACCTGTGTGAAGGTTATGGTCATATCTACGTTCCGGGCAACCTAGGCTTCACTGTAGGGCGTTGCTCCACCAGATCGAAATGTTAGGGCCTAAGAAGTCAACGCCCGAAGCATAAAATACGATATAAATACAACAGCTTTTCCGTCGTATTAAATGAATAATTGCAAAAAGGGTGAAAGTAGTGGTCATTTCTACGTGCCGAGCATCCTAGGCTTCACTCTAGGGCGGTGCTCCACCAGATCGAATAGTTAGGGCCTAAGAAGTGAACGCCAGAAGCATAAAATACAATATAAATACAACAGTTTTTCCATCGTATAAAACGAATAATAGCAACCAGTGTGAAAGTTATGGTCATTTCTACATTCCGAGCAACCTAGGCTTCACCCTAGGGTGCTGCTCCACCAGTTCGAATAGTTAGGTCCTTAGATGTCAACGCCAGAAGCATAAAATACGATATAAATACAACAGCTTTTCCATCGTATAAAAGGAATAATTGCAAACAGTGTGAAAGTAATGGTCATTTCTACATTCCGAGCAACCTAGGCTTCACTCTAGGGCGTTGCTCCAACAGATTGAATAGTTAGGGCCTCAGAAGTCAACGCCCGAAGCATAAAATACAGAATAAATAGAACAGTTTTTCCATCGTATAAAAGGAATAATTGCAACCAGTTTGAAAGTGCTGGTCATTTCTACGTACCGGGCAACCTACGCTTCACACTAGGGCGTTGCTCCACCAGATCAAACAGTTTGGGCCTTAGAAGTCAACGCCCGAAGCATAAAATACAAAATAAATAGAACAGTTTTTCCATTGTATAAAACGAATAATTGCTACCAGTATAAAGGTTATGGTCAATTCCACGTTCCGGGCAACCTGGGCTTCACCCTAGGGCGTTGTTCCACCAGATCGAATAGATCGGTCCTAACAAGTGAACGCCAGAAGAATAAAATACAATATAAATATAACAGTTTTTCCATCGTATAAAACGAATAATAGCAACCAGTGTGAAAGTTGTGGTCATTGCTACGTTCCGGGCAACCTAGGTTTCACTCCAGGGCGTCGCTCCACCAGGTCAAACAGTTAGGGCCTTAGAAGCCAACGCCCGAAGCATTAAATACGAAATAAATAGAACAGTTTTTCCATTGTATAAAACGAATAATTGCTACCAGTGTAATAGTTATGGTCATTTCTACGTTCCGGGCAACCTAGGCTTCACCCTAGGCCGTTGTTCCACCAGATAGAACAGTTAGGGCCTAAGAAGTGAACGCCAGAAGCATAAAATACAATATAAATACAACAGTTTTTCCATCATATAGAACGAATAATTGCAACCAGTATGAAAGTTATGGTACCATTTCTACTTTCCGGGCAACCTAGGCTTCACCCTAGGGCGTTGCTCCAACAGATTGAATAGTTAGGGCCTTAGAAGTCAATGCCCGAAGCATAAAATGCAATAAAAATACAACAGTTTTTCCATCGTATAACAGGATTAATTGCAACCAGTTTGAAAGTGATGGTCATTTCTACGTTCCGGGCAACCTAGGCTTCACTCTAGGGCGTTGCTCCACCAGATCGAATAGTTAGGGCCTAAGAAGTGAACGCCAGAAGCATAAAATACAATATAAATGCAACAGTTTTTCCATCGTATAAAACGAATAATTGCAACCAGTGTGAAAGTAATGGTCATTTCTACGTTCCGAGCACCCTAGGCGTCACTCTAGGGCGTTGCTCCACCACATCTAATAGCTACGGCCTTAGAAGTCAACGCCAGAGGCATAATGTACAGTATAAATACAACAGCTTTTCCATCGTATAAAACGAATGATTGCAACCAGTGTGAAAGTAATGGTCATTTCTACATTCCGAACAACCTAGGCTTCACGCTAGGGCGCTGCTGCACCAGATCGAATAGTTAGGTCCTTAGATGTCAACGCCAGAAGCATAAAATACGATATAAATACAACAGCTTTTCCATCGTATAAAAGGAATAATTGCAAACAGTGTGAAAGTAATGGTCATTTCTACGTTCCGGGCAACCTAGGCTTCACTCTATGGCGTTCTTCCACCACATCGAACAGCTACGGCCTCAGAAGTCAACACCTGAAGTCTAAAATACAATAAAAATGCAACAGTCTTTCCATCCTATAACAGGAATAATTGCAACCCGTGTGAAGGTGATGCTCATATCTGCGTTCCAGGCAACCTAGGCTTCACTCTAGGGCGTTGTGCCACCAGATCGAATAGTTAGGGCCCAAGAAGACAACGCAAGAAGCATAAAATACAATATAAATATAACAGTTTTTCCATCGTATAAAACGAATAATAGCAACCAGTGTGAAAGTTATGGTCATTTCTACGTTCCGGGCAACCTATGTTTCACTCTAGGGCGTTGCTCCACCAGATCAAAACAGTTAGGGCCTTAGAAGTCAACTCCCGAAGCATAAAATACAGAATAAATAGAACAGTTTTTCCATCGTATAAAACGAATAATTGCAACCAGTATGAAAGTTATGGTCATTTCTACTTTCCGGGCAACCTAGGCTTCACCCTGGGTCGTTGCTGCAACAGATTGAATAGTTAGGGCCTTAGAAGTCAAGGCCCGTAGCATAAAATGCAATAAAAATACAACAGTTTTTCCATCGTATAACAGGATTAATTGCAACCAGTTTGAAAGTGATGGTCATTTCTACGTTCCGGGCAACCTAGGCTTCGCTCTAGGGCGCTGCTCCACCAGATCGAATAGTTAGGGCCTTAGAACTGAACGCCAGAAGCATAAAATACAATATAAATACAACAGTTTTTCAATCGTATAAAACGAATAATAGCAACCAGTGTGAAAGTTATGGTCATTTCTACATTCCGAGCAACCTGGGCTTCACTCTGGGGCGCTGCTCCACCAGATCGTATAGTTAGGGCCTTAGAAGTAATCGCCAGAAGCATAAAATGCAATAAAAATACAACAGTTTTTCCATCATATAACAGGAATAATTGCAACCAGTTTGAATGTGATGGTCATTTTTACGTACCGGGCAACCTAGGCTTCACTCGAGGGCGTTGCTCGACCAGATCGAATAGTTAGGGCCTTAGAAGTCAACGCCCGAAGCATAAAATACAGAATAAATAGAACAGTTTTTCCATCGTATAAAACGAATAATTGCTGCCAGTGTGAAAGTTATGGTCATTTCAACTTTCCGGGCAACCTAGGCTTCACCCTAGGGCGTTGCTCCACCAGATCAAACAGTTAGGGCATTAGAAGCCAACGCCCGAAGCATTAAATACAAAATAAATAGAACAGTTTTTCCATTGTATAAAACGGATAATTGCTACCAGTGTAAAAGTTATGGTCATTTCTACGTTCCGGGCAACCTAGGCTTCACCCTAGGCCGTTGTTCCACCAGATCGAATAGTTAGGGCCTAAGAAGTGAACGCCAGAAGCATAAAATACAATATAAATACAACAGTTTTTCCATCATATAAAACGAATAATTGCAACCAGTATGAAGGTTATGGTCATTTCTACTTGCCGGGCAACCTACGCTTCACTCGAGGGCGTTGCTCCACCAGATCGAATAGTTAGGGCATTAGAAGTCAACGCCAGAAGCATAAAATACAAGATAAATAGAACAGTTTTTCCATCGTATAAAACGAATAATTGCTGCCATTGTGAAAGTTATGGTCATTTCCACGTTCCGAGCACCCTAGGCGTCACTCTAGGGCGTTGCTCCACCACATCTAATAGCTACGGCCTTAGAAGTCAACGCCAGAGGCATAAAATACAATATAAATACAACAGCTTTTCCATCGTATAAAACGAATGATTGCAACCAGTGTAAAGTAATTGTCATTTCTACATTCCGAGAAACCTAGGCTTCACTCTAGGGCGCTGCTCCACCGGTTCGAATAGTAAGGTCCTTAGATGTCAACGCCAGAAGCATAAAATACGATATAAATACAACAGCTATTCCATTGTATAAAATGAATAATTGCAAACAGTGTGAAAGTAATGGTCATTTCTACGTTCCGGGCAACCTAGGCTTCACTCTACGGTGTTGTTCCACCAGATCGAATAGTTAGGGCCTAAGAAGTGAACGCCAGAAGCATAAAATACAATATAAATATAACAGTTTTTCCATCGTATAAAACGAATAATAGATACCAGTGTTAAAGTTATGGTCATTTCTACGTTCCGGGCAAGCTAGGCTTCACTCTAGGGCGTTGCTCCACCAGATCAAACAGTTAGGGCCTTAGAAGTCAACGCCCGAACCATAAAATACAAAAAAATACAACAGTGTTTCCATCATATAACAGGAATAATTGCAACCAGTTTGAAAGTGATGGTCATTTCTCCTTTCCGGGCAACCTAGGCTTCACTCTAGCGCGTTGCTCCACTAGATCGAATAGCTAGGGCCTTAGGAGTCAACGCCAGAAGCATAAAATACAATATAAATACAACAGCTTTTCCATCGTATAAAACGAATAATTGCAACCAGTGTGAAAGTAATGGTCATTTCTACGTTCCGAGCGCCCTCGGCGTCACTCTAGGGCGTTGCTCCACCACATCTAATAGCTACGGCCTTAGAAGTCAACACCAGAAGAATAAAATACAAAATAAATACAACAGCCTTTACACCGTATAAAACGAATAATTGCAACCTGTGTGAAGGTTATGGTCATATCTACGTTCCGGGCAACCTAGGCTTCACTATAGGGCGTTGCTCCACCAGATCGAAATGTTGGGGCCTAAGAAGTCAACGCCCGAAGCATAAAATACGATATAAATACAACAGCTTTTCCGTCGTATTAAATGAATAATTGCAAACAGTGTGAAAGTAGTGGTCATTTCTACGTTCCGAGCATCCTAGGCTTCACCGTAGGGCGGTGCTCCACCATATCGAATAGTTAGGGCCTTAGAAGTCAATGCCCGAAGCATAAAATACAATATAAATACAACAGTTTTTCCATCATATAAAACGAATAATTGCAACCAGTATGAAGGTTATGGTCACTTCTACTTCCCGGGCAACCTAGGCTTCACCCTAGGGCGTTGCTCCAACAGATTGAATAGTTAGGGCCTTGGAAGTCAATGCCCGAAGCATAAAATGCAACAAAAATACAACAGTTTTTCCATCGTATAACAGGATTAATTGCAACCAGTTTGAAAGTGATGGTCATTTCTACGTTCCGGGCAACCTAGGCTTCACCCTAGGGCGTTACTCCAACAGATTGAATAGTTAGGGCCTTAGAAGTCAACGCCGGAAGCATAAAATGCAATAAAAATACAACAGTTTTTCCATCATATAACAGGAGTAACTGCTAACAGTGTGAAAGTACTGGTCATTTCTACGTTCCGTGTAACCTAGGCGTCACTCTAGGCCGTTGTTCCACCAGATCGAACAGTTAGGGCCTAAGAAGGCAACTCCAGAAGCATAAAATACAATATAAATATAACAGTTTTTCCATCGTATAAAAGGATTAATTTCAACCAGTTTGAAAGTGATGGTCATTTCTACGTTCCGGGCAACCTAGGCTTCACCCTAGGGCGTTGTTCCACCAGATGGAATAGTTAGGGCATAAGAAGTCAACGCCAGAAGCATAAAATACGGTATAAATACAACAGCTTTTCCATCGCATAAAACGAATAATAGCAACCAGTGCGAAAGTTATGGGCATTTCTACGTTACGGGCAACCTAGGCTTCACTCTACGGCGTTGTCCACCAGATCGAATAGTTAGGGCCTTAGAAGTCAACGCCAGAAGCATAAAAAACAATAAAGATGCAACAGCTTTTCCATCGTATTAAACGAATAATTTCAACTAGTGTGAATGTTATTGTCATTTCTACATTCCGAGCAACCTAGGCTTCACTCTAGGGCGTTGATCCAATAGATTGAATAGTTAGCGACTTAGAAGTCAACGCCCGAAGCATAAAATACAATATAAATATAACAGTTTTTCCATCGTTTAAAACGAATAATTTCAACCAGTGTGAATGTTATGGTCATTTCTACATTCCGAGCAACCTAGGCTTCACTCCAGGGCGTTGATCCACCACATAGAATAGTGAGGGCCTTAGAAGTCAACGCCAGAAGCATAAAATGCAATAAAAATGCAACAGTTTTTCCATCGTATAACAGGAATAACTGCAAACAGTGTGAAAGTACTGGTCATTTCTACGTTCCGGGTAACCTAGGCTCCACTCTAGGGCGTTGCTCCACCAGATCGAACAGCTAGGGCCTAAGAAGGCAACGCCAGATGCATAAAATACAATATAAATATAACAGTTTTTCAATCGTATAAAACGAGTAATTGCAACCAGTATGAAAGTTAACGTCATTTCTACTTTCCGGGCAACCTAGGCTTCACACTAGGGCATTGCTCCAACAGATTGAATAGTTAGGGACTTAGAAGTCAACGCCCGAAGCATAAAATACAAAATAAGTAGTACAGTTTTTCCATTGTATAAAACGTATAATTGCTACCGGTGTGAAAGTTATGGTCATTTCTACGTTCCGGGCAACTTATGCTTCACTCTAGGGCGTTGCTCCACCAGATCGAATGGTTAGTGCCTTAGAAGTCAACGCCAGAAGCATAAAATACAATATAAATACAACAGTTTTTCCATCGTATAAAACGAATAATTGCAACCAGTATGAAAGATAACGTCATTTCTACTTTCTGGGCAACCTAGGCTTCACCCTAGGGCGTTACTCCAACAGATTGAATAGTTAGGGCCTTAGAAGTCAACGCCGGAAGCATAAAATGCAATAAAAATACAACAGATTTTCCATCGTATAAAAGGATTAATTGCAACCAGTTTGAAAGTGATGGTCATTTCTACGTTCCGGTCAACCTAGGCATCACTCTAGGGCGTTGCTCCACCAGATCGAATAACTAGGGCCTTAGAAGTCAACGCCAGAAGCATAAAATACAATATAAATACAACAGTTTTTCCATTGTAAAAAGCGAATAATTGCAACCAGTGTGAAAGTTATGGTCATTTCTACATTCCGAGCAACCTAGGCTTCACTCTATGGCGTTCTTCCACCACATCGAATAGCTATGGCCTCTGAAGTCAACGCGTGAAGCATAAAATACAATAAAAATACAACAGTCTTTCCATCTTATAACAGGAATAATTGCAACCCGTTTGGAAGTGATGGTCATTTGTACGTTCCAGGCAACCTAGGCTTCACTCTAGGGCGTTGTTCCACCAGATCGAATTGTTAGGGCCTAAGAAGTCAACGCCAGAAGCATAAGATACAATATAAATATAACAGTTTTTCCATCGTATAAAATGAATAATTGCAAACATTGTGAATCTAATGGTCATTTCTAAGTTCCGGCAACCTAGGCGTCACTCTAGGGCGTTGCTCCACCACAACTAATTGCTACGGCCTTAGAAGTCAACGACACAAGCATAAAATACAATATAAATACAACAGCTTTGCCATCGTATAACAGGAATAATTGCAACCAGTGTGAAAGTTATGGTCATTTCTATGTTCCGGGCAGCCTAGGCTTCACCCTAGGGCGTTGCTCCTACAGATTGAATAGGTAGGGCCTTAGAAGTCAATGCCCGAAGCATAAAATGCAATAAAAATACAACAGTTTTTCCATCGTATAGCAGGAATAATTTGCAACCAGTGTGATAGTGGTGGTCATTTCTGCGTTCCGGGCAACCTAGGTTTCACTCCAGGGCGTTGCTCCACCAGATCGAATAGTTACGGCCTAAGAAGTCAACTCCAGAAGCATAGAATACGATAAAGATGCAACAGTTTTTCCATCGTATAAAACGAATAATTGCAACCAGTGTGAAAGTTATGGTCATTTCTACATTCCGAGCAACCTAGGCTTCACTCTAGGGCGTTGTTCCACGAGATCGAATAGTTAGGGCCTAAGAAGTCAACACCAGAAGAATAAAATACAAAATAAACACAACAGCCTTTACACCGTATAAAACGAGTAATTGCAACCTGTGTGAAGGTTATGGTCGTATCCACGTTCCGGGCAACCTAGGCTTCACAGTAGGGCGTTGCTCCACCAGATCGAAATGTTAGGGCCTAAGAAGTCAACGCCAGAAGGATAAAATACAACATAAATACAACAGTTTTTCCATCGAATAAAATGTATAATTGCAAACATTGCGAAAGTAATGGTCATTTCTACGTTCCGGGCAACCTAGGCGTCACTCTATTGCGTTGCTCCACCACATCTAATAGCTACGGCCTTAGACGTCAACGACAGAAGCATAAAATACAATATAAATACAACAGTTTTTCCATCACATAAAACGAATAATTGCAACCAGTATGAAAGCTATGGTCATTTCTACCTTACGGGCAACCTAGGCTACACCCTAGGGCGTTGCTCCTACAGATTGAATAGTTAGGGACTTAGAAGTCAATGCCCGAAGCATAAAATGCAATAAAAATACAACAGTTTTTCCATCATATAACAGGAATATTTGCAACCAGTTTGAAAGTGATGGTTATTGCTACGTTCCGGACAACTTAGGCATCACTCTAGGGCGTTGCTCCACCAGATCGAATAACTAGTGCCTTAGAAGTCAACGCCAGAAGCATAAAATACAATATAAATACAACAGTTTTTCCATCCCATAAAACGAATAATTGCAACCAGTATGAAAGTTATGGTCATTTCTACTTTCCGGGCAACCTAGGCTTCACCCTAGGGCGTTGCTTCAACAGATTGTATATTTAGTGCCTTAGAAGTCAACGCCCGAAGCATAAAATACAAAATAAATACAACAGTTTTTCCATCGTATAAAACGAACAATAGCAGCCAGTGTGAAAGTTATGGTCATTTCTACGTACCGGGCAACCTAGGCTTCACTCCAGGGCGTTGCTCCACCTGATCGAATAGTTAGGGCCTTAGGAGTCAACGCCCGAAGCATAAAATACAAAATAAATAGAACAGTTTTTCCATCGTATAAAACGAATAATTGCAAACATTGTGAATCTAATGGTCATTTCTAAGTCCCGGCAACCTAGGCGTCACTCTAGGGCGTTGCTCCACCACAACTAATTGCTACGGCCTTAGAAGTCAACGACACAAGCATAAAATACAATATAAATACAACAGCTTTGCCATCGTGTAACAGGAATAATTGCAACCAGTGTGAAAGTTATGGTCATTTCTATGTTCCGGGCAACCTAGGCCTCACCCTAGGGCGTTGCTCCTACAGATTGAATAGGTAGGCCCTTAGAAGTCAGTGCCCCAAGCATAAAATGCAATAAAAATACAACAGTTTTTCCATCGTATAGCAGGAATAATTTGCAACCAGTGTGATAGTGGTGGTCATTTCTGCGTTCCGGGCAACCTAGGTTTCACTCCAGGGCGTTGCTCCACCGGATCGAATTGTTAGGGCCTAAGAAGTCAACGCCAGAAGCATAAAATACAATATAAATACAACAGTTTTTCCATCGTATAAAACAAATAATTGCAACCAGTATGAAACTTATGGTCATTTTTACGTTCCGGGCAACCTAGGCTTCACTCTATGGCGTTCTTCCACCACATCGAATAGCTACGGCCTCAGAAGTCAACGCCTGAAGCATAAAATACATTAAAAATACAACAGTCTTTCCATCCTATAACAGGAATAATTGCAACCCGTGTGAAAGTGATGGTCATTTGTACGTTCCAGGCAACCTAGGCTTCACTCTAGGGCGTTGTTCCACCAGATCGATGTGTTAGGGCCTAAGAAGTCAACGCCAGAAGCATAAGATACATAATAAATATAACCGTTTTTCCATCGTATAGAACGAATAATAGCATCCAGTGTGAAAGTTATGGTCATTTCTACGTTCCGGGCAACCTAGGCTTCACTCTAGGGCGTTGCTCCGCCAGATCAAACAGTCAGGGCCTTAGAAGTCAACGCCCGAAGCATAAAATACAAAATAAACAGAACAGTTTTTCCATTGTATAAAACGAATAATTGCTACCAGTGTAAAAGTTATGTTCATTTCTACGTTCCGGGCAACCTAGGCTTCACCGTAGGGCGTTGTTCCACCAGATCGAATAGTTAGTGCCTTAGAAGTCAACGGCCGAAGCATAAAATACAAAATAAATACAACAGTTTTTCCATCATATAAAACGTGTAATTGCACCAGTATGAAAATTGTGGTCATTTCTACTTTCCGGGCAACCTAGGCTTCACCGTAGGGCGTTGCTCCAACAGATTGAATAGTTAGGGCCTTAGAAGTCTACGCCGGAAGCATAAAATGCAATAAAAATACAACAGTTTTTCCGTCGTATAAAAGGATTAATTGCAACCAGTTTGAAAGTGATGGTCATTTCTACGTTCCGGGCAACCTAGGCTTCACCCTAGGGCGTTGTTCCACCAGATGGAATAGTTAGGGCATAAGAAGTCAACGCCAGAAGCATAAAATACGGTATAAATACAACAGCTTTTCCATCGCATAAAACGAATAATAGCAACCAGTGTGAAAGTTATGGGCATTTCTACGTTCCGGGCAACCTAGGCTTCACTCTACGGCGTTGTGCCACCAGATCGAATAGTTAGGGCCTAAGAAGTCAGCGCCAGAAGCATAAAATACAATATAAATATAACAGTTTGTCCATCGTATAAAACGAATAATAGCAACCAGTGTGAAAGTTATGGTCATTCCTACGTTCCGGGCAACCTAGGCTTCACCCTAGGGCGTTGCTCCACCAGATCGAATAGTTAGTGCCTTAGAAGTCAACGCCAGAAGCATAAAATACAATATAAATACAACAGTTTTTCCATCGTATAAAACGAATAATTGCAACCAGTATGAAAGATAACGTCATTTCTACTTTCTGGGCAACCTAGGCTTCACCCTAGGGCGTTACTCCAACAGATTGAATAGTTAGGGCCTTAGAAGTCAACGCCGGAAGCATAAAATGCAATAAAAATACAACAGTTTTTCCATCATATAACAGGAGTAACTGCTAACAGTGTGAAAGTACTGGTCATTTCTACGTTCCGTGTAACCTAGGCGTCACTCTAGGCCGTTGTTCCACCAGATCGAACAGTTAGGGCCTAAGAAGGCAACTCCAGAAGCATAAAATACAATACAAATATAACAGTTTTTCCATCGTATAAAAGGATTAATTTCAACCAGTTTGAAAGTGATGGTCATTTCTACGTTCCGGGCAACCTAGGCTTCACCCTAGGGCGTTGTTCCACCAGATGGAATAGTTAGGGCATAAGAAGTCAACGCCAGAAGCATAAAATACGGTATAAATACAACAGCTTTTCCATCGCATAAAACGAATAATAGCAACCAGTGCGAAAGTTATGGGCATTTCTACGTTCCGGGCAACCTAGGCTTCACTCTACGGCGTTGTCCACCAGATCGAATAGTTAGGGCCTTAGAAGCCAACGCCAGAAGCATAAAATACAATAAAGATGCAACAGCTTTTCCATCGTATTAAACGAATAATTTCAACTAGTGTGAATGTTATTGTCATTTCTACATTCCGAGCAACCTAGGCTTCACTCTAGGGCGTTGATCCAACAAATTGAATAGTTAGCGACTTAGAAGTCAACGCCCGAAGCATAAAATACAATATAAATATAACAGTTTTTCCATCGTTTAAAACGAATAATTTCAACCAGTGTGAATGTTATGGTCATTTCTACATTCCGAGCAACCTAGGCTTCACTCCAGGGCGTTGATCCACCACATAGAATAGTGAGGGCCTTAGAAGTCAACGCCAGAAGCATAAAATGCAATAAAAATGCAACAGTTTTTCCATCGTATAACAGGAATAACTGCAAACAGTGTGAAAGTACTGGTCATTTCTACGTTCCGGATAACCTAGGCTCCACTCTAGGGCGTTGCTCCACCAGATCGAACAGCTAGGGCCTAAGAAGGCAACGCCAGGTGCATAAAATACAATATAAATATAACAGTTTTTCAATCGTATAAAACGAGTAATTGCAACCAGTATGAAAGTTAACGTCATTTCTACTTTCCGGGCAACCTAGGCTTCACACTAGGGCATTGCTCCAACAGATTGAATAGTTAGGGACTTAGAAGTCAACGCCCGAAGCATAAAATACAAAATAAGTAGTACAGTTTTTCCATTGTATAAAACGTATAATTGCTACCGGTGTGAAAGTTATGGTCATTTCTACGTTCCGGGCAACCTAGGCTTCACTCTAGGGCGTTGCTCCACCACATGGAATAGCTACGGCCTTAGAGGTCAACGCCAGAAGCATAAAATACAGTATAAATACAACAGTTTTTCCATTGTATAGCATGACCAATTGCAACCAGTGCGAAAGTAACGATCATTTCGACGTTTCGGGCATCCTAGACCTAACTCTGAGGCGTTGCTCCACCAGATCGAAGAGTTAGGGTCTAAGAAGTCAGCACCGGAAGCATAAAATACAATATAAAAACAACAGCTTTGCCATCGTAGAAATCGAATAATTGCAACCTGTGTGAAGGTTATGGTCATATCTACGTTCCGGGAAACCTTGGCTTCACTGTAGGGTGTTGCCCCACCAGATCGAATAGGTAGGGCCTTAGAAGACAACGCCCGAAGCATAAAATACAAAATAAACAGAACAGTTTTTCCATTGTATAAAACGAATAATTGCTACCAGTGTAAAAGTTATGGCCATTTCTACGTTCCGGGCAACCTAGGCTTCACTCTATGTCGTTCTTCCACCACATCGAATAGCTACGGCCTCAGAAGTCAACGCCTGAAGCATAAAATACATTAAAAATACAACAGTCTTTCCATCCTATAACAGGAACAATTGCAACCCGTTTGGAAGTGATGGTCATTTGTACGTTCCAGGCAACCTAGGCTTCACTCTAGGGCGTTGTTCCACCAGATCGAATTGTTAGGGCCTAAGAAGTCAACGCCAGAAGCATAAGATACAATATAAATATAACAGTTTTTCCATCGTATAAAATGAATAATTGCAAACATTGTGAATCTAATGGTCATTTCTAAGTTCCGGCAACCTAGGCGTCACTCTAGGGCGTTGCTCCACCACAACTAATTGCTACGGCCTTAGAAGTCAACGACACAAGCATAAAATACAATATAAATACAACAGCTTTGCCATCGTATAACAGGAATAATTGCAACCAGTGTGAAAGTTATGGTCATTTCTATGTTCCGGGCAGCCTAGGCTTCACCCTAGGGCGTTGCTCCTACAGATTGAATAGGTAGGGCCTTAGAAGTCAATGCCCGAAGCATAAAATGCAATAAAAATACAACAGTTTTTCCATCGTATAGCAGGAATAATTTGCAACCAGTGTGATAGTGGTGGTCATTTCTGCGTTCCGGGCAACCTAGGTTTCACTCCAGGGCGTTGCTCCACCAGATCGAATAGTTACGGCCTAAGAAGTCAACTCCAGAAGCATAGAATACGATAAAGATGCAACAGTTTTTCCATCGTATAAAACGAATAATTGCAACCAGTGTGAAAGTTATGGTCATTTCTACGTTCCGAGCAACCTAGGCTTCACTCTAGGGCGTTGTTCCACGAGATCGAATAGTTAGGGCCTAAGAAGTCAGCACCAGAAGAATAAAATACAAAATAAACACAACAGCCTTTACACCGTATAAAACGAGTAATTGCAACCTGTGTGAAGGTTATGGTCGTATCCACGTTCCGGGCAACCTAGGCTTCACAGTAGGGCGTTGCTCCACCAGATCGAAATGTTAGGGCCTAAGAAGTCAACACCAGAAGGATAAAATACAACATAAATACAACAGTTTTTCCATCGAATAAAATGTATAATTGCAAACATTGCGAAAGTAATGGTCATTTCTACGTTCCGGGCAACCTAGGCGTCACTCTATTGCGTTGCTCCACCACATCTAATAGCTACGGCCTTAGACGTCAACGACAGAAGCATAAAATACAATATAAATACAACAGTTTTTCCATCACATAAAACGAATAATTGCAACCAGTATGAAAGCTATGGTCATTTCTACCTTACGGGCAACCTAGGCTACACCCTAGGGCGTTGCTCCTACAGATTGAATAGTTAGGGACTTAGAAGTCAATGCCCGAAGCATAAAATGCAATAAAAATACAACAGTTTTTCCATCATATAACAGGAATATTTGCAACCAGTTTGAAAGTGATGGTTATTGCTACGTTCCGGACAACTTAGGCATCACTCTAGGGCGTTGCTCCACCAGATCGAATAACTAGTGCCTTAGAAGTCAACGCCAGAAGCATAAAATACAATATAATTACAACAGTTTTTCCATCCCATAAAACGAATAATTGCAACCAGTATGAAAGTTATGGTCATTTCTACTTTCCGGGCAACCTAGGCTTCACCCTAGGGCGTTGCTTCAACAGATTGTATATTTAGTGCCTTAGAAGTCAACGCCCGAAGCATAAAATACAAAATAAATAGAACAGTTTTTCCATCGTATAAAACGAATAATTGCTACCGGTGTGAAAGTTATGGTCATTTCTACGTTCCGGGCAACCTAGGCTTTACCATAGGGCGTTGTTCCACCAGATGGAATAGTTAGGGCATAAGAAGTCAGCGCCAGAAGCATAAAATACAATATAAATACAACAGTTTTTCAATCGTATAAAACAAGTAATTGCAACCAGTACGAAAGTTAACGTCATTTCTACGTTCCGGACAACCTAGGCTTCACCCTAGGGCGTTGCTCCTACAGATTGAATAGGTAGGGCCTTAGAAGTCAATGCCCGAAGCATAAAATGCAATAAAAATACAACAGTTTTTCCATCGTATAGCAGGAATTATTTGCAACCAGTGTGAAAGTAATGGTCATTTCTACGATCCGGGCAACCTAGGCTTCACTCTACGGCGTTGTTCCACCAGATCGAATAGTTACGGCCTAAGAAGTCAACGCGAGAAGTATAAAATACCATAAAAATACAACAGTCTTTCCATCCTATAACAGGAATAATGGCAACCCGTGTGAAAGTGATGGTCATTTCTACGTTCCAGGCTACCTAGGCTTCACTCTAGGGCGTTGTTCAACCAGATCGAATAGTTAGGGCCTAAGAAGTCAACGCCAGCAGCATAATATACAATATAAATATAACAGTTTTTCCATCGTATAAAACGAACAATAGCAGCCAGTGTGAAAGTTATGGTCATTTCTACGTACCGGGCAACCTAGGCTTCACTCCAGGGCGTTGCTCCACCTGATCGAATAGTTAGGGCCTTAGAAGTCAACGCCCGAAGCATAAAATACAAAATAAATAGAACAGTTCTTCCATCGTATAAAACGAATAATTGCTACCAGTGTGAAAGTTATGGTCATTTCTACTTTCCGGGCAACCTACGCTTCTCCCAAGGGCGTTGTTCCACCAGGTGGAATAGTTAGGGCCTAAGAAGTCAACGCCAGAAGCATAAAATACGATATAAATACAACAGCTTTTCCATCGTATAAAACTAATAATTGCAACCAGTGTGAAGGTTATGGTCATATCCACGTTCCGGGCAACCTAGGCTTCACAGTAGGGCGTTGCTCCACAAGATCGAAATGTTAGGGCCTAAGAAGTCAACGCCAGAAGGATAAAATACAACATAAATACAACAGCTTTTCCATCGAATAAAATGTATAATTGCAAACATTGCGAATGTAATGGTCATTTCTACGTTCCGGGCAACCTAGGCATCACCTTAGGGCGTTGCTTCACCAGATCGAATAACTAGTGCCTTAGAAGTCAACGTCAGAAGCATAAAATACAATATAAATACAACAGTTTTTCCATCTCATAAAACGAATAATTGCAACCAGTATGAAAGTTATGGTCATTTCTACATTCCGAGCAACCTAGGCTTCACTCTAGGGCGTTGCTTCAACAGATTGAATATTTAGGGCCTTAGAAGTCAACGCCCGAAGTATAAAATTCAAAATAAATAGAACAGTTTTTCAATCGTATAAAACGAATAATTGCTACCGGTGTGAAAGTTATAGTCATTTCTACGTTCCGGGCAACCTAGGCTTTACCATAGGGCGTTGTTCCACCAGATGGAATAGTTTGGGCATAAGAAGTCAACGCCAGAAGCATAAAATACAATATAAATACAACAGTTTTTCAATCGTATAAAACAAGTAATTGCAACCAGTACGAAAGTTAACGTCATTTCTACGTTCCGGACAACCTAGGCTTCACCCTAGGGCGTTGCTCCAACAGATTGAATAGTTAGGGCCTTAGAAGTCAACGCCGGAAGCATAAAATGCAATAAAAATACATCAGTTTTTCCATCGTATAAAAGGATTAATTGCAAACAGTTTGAAAGTGATGGTCACTTCTACGTTCCGGGCAACCTAGGCTTTACTCTAGGGCGTTGCTCCACCAGATCGAATAGTTAGAGCCTTAGAAGTCAACGCCAGAAGCATAAAATACAATATAAACACACAGTCTTTCAATCGTATAAAACGAATAATTGCTACCAGTATGGAAGTGATGGTCACTTCTACGTTCCGGGCAACCTAGGCCTCACTCTAGGGCGTTGTTCCACCAGATCGAATAGTTAGGTCCTTAGAAGTCAACGCCAGGAGCATAAAATACGATATAAATACAACAGGTTTTCCATCGTATAAAAGGAATAATTGCAAACAGTGTGAATGTAATGGTCATTTCTACGATCCGGGCAACCTAGGCTTCACTCTACGGCGTTGTTCCACCAGATCGAATAGTTACGGCCTAAGAAGTCAACGCCAGAAGTATAAAATACCATAAAAATACAACAGTCTTTCCATCGTATAACAGGAATAATGGCAACCCGTGTGAAAGTGATGGTCATTTCTACGTTCCAGGCTACCTAGGCTTCACTCTAGGGCGTTGTTCCACCAGATCGAATAGTTAGGGCCTAAGAAGTCAACGCCAGAATTATAAAATACAATATTAATATAACAGTTTTTCCATCGTATAAAACGAACAATAGCAGCCAGTGTGAAAGTTATGGTCATTTCTACGTACCGGGCAACCTAGGCTTCACTCCAGGGCGTTGCTCCACCTGATCGAATAGTTAGGGCCTTAGGAGTCAACGCCCGAAGCATAAAATACAAAATAAATAGAACAGTTTTTCCATCGTATAAAACGAATAATTGCAAACATTGTGAATCTAATGGTCATTTCTAAGTCCCGGCAACCTAGGCGTCACTCTAGGGCGTTGCTCCACCACAACTAATTGCTACGGCCTTAGAAGTCAACGACACAAGCATAAAATACAATATAAATACAACAGCTTTGCCATCGTATAACAGGAATAATTGCAACCAGTGTGAAAGTTATGGTCATTTCTATGTTCCGGGCAACCTAGGCCTCACCCTAGGGCGTTGCTCCTACAGATTGAATAGGTAGGCCCTTAGAAGTCAGTGCCCCAAGCATAAAATGCAATAAAAATACAACAGTTTTTCCATCGTATAGCAGGAATAATTTGCAACCAGTGTGATAGTGGTGGTCATTTCTGCGTTCCGGGCAACCTAGGTTTCACTCCAGGGCGTTGCTCCACCGGATCGAATAGTTACGGCCTAAGAAGTCAACGCCAGAAGCATAGAATACGATAAAGATGCAACAGTTTTTCCATCGTATAAAACGAATAATTGCAACCAGTGTGAAAGTTATGGTCATTTCTACATTCCGAGCAACCTAGGCTTCACTCTAGGGCGTTGCTTCAACAGATTGAATATTTAGGGCCTTAGAAGTCAACGCCCGAAGTATAAAATTCAAAATAAATAGAACAGTTTTTCAATCGTATAAAACGAATAATTGCTACCGGTGTGAAAGTTATAGTCATTTCTACGTTCCGGGCAACCTAGGCTTTACCATAGGGCGTTGTTCCACCAGATGGAATAGTTTGGGCATAAGAAGTCAACGCCAGAAGCATAAAATACAATATAAATACAACAGTTTTTCAATCGTATAAAACAAGTAATTGCAACCAGTACGAAAGTTAACGTCATTTCTACGTTCCGGACAACCTAGGCTTCACCCTAGGGCGTTGCTCCAACAGATTGAATAGTTAGGGCCTTAGAAGTCAACGCCGGAAGCATAAAATGCAATAAAAATACATCAGTTTTTCCATCGTATAAAAGGATTAATTGCAAACAGTTTGAAAGTGATGGTCACTTCTACGTTCCGGGCAACCTAGGCTTTACTCTAGGGCGTTGCTCCACCAGATCGAATAGTTAGAGCCTTAGAAGTCAACGCCAGAAGCATAAAATACAATATAAACACACAGTCTTTCAATCGTATAAAACGAATAATTGCTACCAGTATGGAAGTGATGGTCACTTCTACGTTCCGGGCAACCTAGGCCTCACTCTAGGGCGTTGTTCCACCAGATCGAATAGTTAGGTCCTTAGAAGTCAACGCCAGGAGCATAAAATACGATATAAATACAACAGCTTTTCCATCGTATAAAAGGAATAATTGCAAACAGTGTGAATGTAATGGTCATTTCTACGATCCGGGCAACCTAGGCTTCACTCTACGGCGTTGTTCCACCAGATCGAATAGTTACGGCCTAAGAAGTCAACGCCAGAAGTATAAAATACCATAAAAATACAACAGTCTTTCCATCGTATAACAGGAATAATGGCAACCCGTGTGAAAGTGATGGTCATTTCTACGTTCCAGGCTACCTAGGCTTCACTCTAGGGCGTTGTTCCACCAGATCGAATAGTTAGGGCCTAAGAAGTCAACGCCAGAATTATAAAATACAATATTAATATAACAGTTTTTCCATCGTATAAAACGAACAATAGCAGCCAGTGTGAAAGTTATGGTCATTTCTACGTACCGGGCAACCTAGGCTTCACTCCAGGGCGTTGCTCCACCTGATCGAATAGTTAGGGCCTTAGGAGTCAACGCCCGAAGCATAAAATACAAAATAAATAGAACAGTTTTTCCATCGTATAAAACGAATAATTGCAAACATTGTGAATCTAATGGTCATTTCTAAGTCCCGGCAACCTAGGCGTCACTCTAGGGCGTTGCTCCACCACAACTAATTGCTACGGCCTTAGAAGTCAACGACACAAGCATAAAATACAATATAAATACAACAGCTTTGCCATCGTATAACAGGAATAATTGCAACCAGTGTGAAAGTTATGGTCATTTCTATGTTCCGGGCAACCTAGGCCTCACCCTAGGGCGTTGCTCCTACAGATTGAATAGGTAGGCCCTTAGAAGTCAGTGCCCCAAGCATAAAATGCAATAAAAATACAACAGTTTTTCCATCGTATAGCAGGAATAATTTGCAACCAGTGTGATAGTGGTGGTCATTTCTGCGTTCCGGGCAACCTAGGTTTCACTCCAGGGCGTTGCTCCACCGGATCGAATAGTTACGGCCTAAGAAGTCAACGCCAGAAGCATAGAATACGATAAAGATGCAACAGTTTTTCCATCGTATAAAACGAATAATTGCAACCAGTGTGAAAGTTATGGTCATTTCTACATTCCGAGCAACCTAGGCTTCACTCTAGGGCGTTGCTCCACGAGATCGAATAGTTAGGGCCTAAGAAGTCAACACCAGAAGAATAAAATACAAAATAAACACAACAGCCTTTACACCGTATAAAACGAGTAATTGCAACCTGTGTGAAGGTTATGGTCGTATCCACGTTCCGGGCAACCTAGGCTTCACAGTAGGGCGTTGCTCCACCAGATCGAAATGTTAGGGCCTAAGAAGTCAACGCCAGAAGGATAAAATACAACATAAATACAACAGTTTTTCCATCGAATAAAATGCATAATTGCAAACATTGCGAAAGTAATGGTCATTTCTACGTTCCGGGCAACCTAGGCGTCACTCTAGTGCGTTGCTCCACCACATCTAATATCTACGGCCTTAGACGTCAACGACAGAAGCATAAAATACAATATAAATACAACAGTTTTTCCATCATATAAAACGAATAATTGCAACCAGTATGAAAGCTATGGTCATTTCTACCTTACGGGCAACCTAGGCTACACCCTAGGGCGTTGCTCCTACAGATTGAATAGTTAGGGCCTTAGAAGTCAATGCACGAAGCATAAAATGCAATAAAAATACAACAGTTTTTCCATCATATAACAGGAATATTTGCAACCAGTTTGAAAGTGATGTTAACTGCTACGTTCCGGACAACTTAGGCATCACTCTAGGGCGTTGCTCCAACAGATTGAATAGTTAGGGCCTTAGAAGTCAACGCCGGAAGCATAAAATGCAATAAAAATACATCAGTTTTTCCATCGTATAACAGGAATAATTGCAAACAGTGTGAAAGTAATGGTCATTTCTACGATCCGGGCAATCTAGGCTTCACTCTATGGCGTTGTTCCGCCAGATCGAACAGTTAGGGCATAAGAAGGCAACGCCAGAAGCATAAAATACAATATAAATATAACAGTTTTTCCATCGTATAAAACGAATAATAGCAACCAGTGTGAAAGTTATGGTCATTTCCACGTTCCGGGCAACCTAGGCTTCACCCCAGGTCGTTGTTCCACCAAATCGAATAGTTAGGGCCTAAGAAGTGAACGCCAGCAGCATAAAATACAATATAAATACAACAGTTCTTCCATCATGTAAAACGAATAATTGCAACCAGTATGAAAGTTATGGTCATTTCTACGTTCCGGGCAACCTAGGCTTCACTCTATGGCGTTCTTCCAGCACATCGAATAGCTACGGCCTCAGAAGTCAACGCGTGAAGCATAAAATACAATAAAAGTACAACAGTCTTTCCATCCTATAACAGGAATAATTGCAACCCGTTTGGAAGTGATGGTCATTTGTACGTTCCAGGCAACCTAGGCTTCACTCTAGGGCGTTGTTCCACCAGATCGAATTGTTAGGGCCTAAGAAGTCAACGCCAGAAGCATAAGATACAATATAAATATATCAGTTTTTCCATCGTATAAAACGAATAATAGCAACCACTGTGAAAGTAATGGACATTTCTACGTTCCGGGCAACCTGGGCGTCACTCTACGGCGTTGCTCCACCACATCTAATAGCTACGGCCTTAGAAGTCAACGCCAGAAGCATAAAATACAATAAAGATGCAACAGTTTTTCCATCGAATAACAGGAATAACTGCAAACAGTGTGAAAGTACTGGTCATTTCTACGTTCCGGGTAACCTAGGTTTCATTCTAGGGCGTAGCTCCACCAGATCGAATAGCTAGGCACATAGAATTCAACGGCAGAAGAATAAAATACAATATAAGTACAACAGTTTTTCCATTGTATAAAATGAATAATTGCAAACATTGTGAAAGTAATGGTCATTTCTAAGTTCCGGCAACCTAGGCGTCACTCTAGGGCGTTGCTCCACCACAACTAATTGCTACGGCCTTAGAAGTCAACGACACAAGCATAAAATACAATATAAATACAACAGCTTTGCCATCGTATAACAGGAATAATTGCAACCAGTGTGAAAGTAAAGGTCATTTCTACGTTCCGGGCAACCTATGCTTCACTCTAGGGCGTTGCTCCACCACATCTAATAGCTACGGCCTTAGAAATCAACGCCAGAGGCATAAAATACAATATAAATACAACAGCTCTTCCATCGTATAAAACGAATAATTGCTACCAGTGTAAAAGTTATGGTCATTTCTACGTTCCGGGCAACCTAGGCTTCACCCTAGGGCGTTGTTCCACCAGATCGAATAGTTAGGGCCCAAGAAGTGAACGCCAGAAGCATAAAATGCAATATAAATACAACAGTTTTTCAATCGTATAAAACGAATAATTGCAACCAGTATGAAGCTTATGGTCATTTCTACGTTCCGGGCAACCTAGGGTTCACTCTATGGCGTTCTTCCACCACATCGAATAGCTACAGCCTGAGAAGTCGACGCCTGAAGTATAAAATACCATAAAAATACAACAGTCTTTCCATCCTATAACAGGAATAATGGCAACCCGTGTGAAAGTGATGGTCATTTCTACGTTCCAGGCTACCTAGGCTTCACTCTAGGGCGTTGTTCCACCAGATCGAATAGTTAGGGCCTAAGAAGTCAACGCCAGAAGCATAAAATACAATATAAATATAACAGTTTTTCCATCGTATAAAACGAACAATAGCAGCCAGTGTGAAAGTTATGGTCATTTCTACGTTCCGGGCAACCTAGGCTTCACTCTAGGGCGTTGCTCCACCAGATCAAACAGTTAGGGCCTTAGAAGCCAACGCCCGAAGCACTAAATACAAGATAAATAGAACAGTTTTTCCATTGTATAAAACGAATAATTGGTACCAGTGTAAAAGTTAGGGTCATTTCTACGTTCCGGGCAACCTAGGCTTCACCCTAGGCCGTTGTTCTACCAGATCGAATAGTTAGGGCCTAGGAAGTGAACGCCAGAAGCATAAAATGCAATATAAAAACAACAGTTTTTCCATCGTATAACAGGATAAATTGCAACCAGTGTGAGAGTTCTGGTCATTTCTACGTTCCGGGCAACCGAGGCTTCACTCTAGGGCGTTGCTCTACCAGATCGAATAGTTAGGGCCTTAGAAGTCAACGCCAGAAGCATAAAATACAATAAAGATGCAACAGTTTTTCCATCGTGTAACAGGAATAATTGCAACCAGTGTGAAGGTAATGGTATGTCCTACGTTCCGAGCAAGCTTGCCTTCACCCTAGGGTGTGGCTAAACCAGATCGAATAGTTAGGGCCTTAGAAGTCAACGCCCGAAGCATAAAATACAAAATAAGTAGAACAGTTTTTCCGTCGTATAAAACGAATAATAGCAACCAGTGTGAAAGTTATGGTCATTTCCACGTTCCGGGCAACCTAGGCTTCACTCTGGGGCGTTGCTCCACCAGTTCGAATAGATAGGGCCTTAGAAGTCAACGCCAGAAGCATAAAATACAATAAAGATGCAACAGTTTTTCCATCGTGTAACAGGAATAATTGCAACCAGTGTGAAGGTAATGGTATGTCCTACGTTCCGAGCAAGCTTGCCTTCACCCTAGGGTGTGGCTAAACCAGATCGAATAGTTAGGGCCTTAGAAGTCAACGTCCGAAGCATAAACTACAAAATAAGTAGAACAGTTTTTCCGTTGTATAAAACGAATAACTGCTACCAGTGTGAAAGTTATGGTCATTTCTACGTTCCGGCAACCTAGGCTTCACTCTAGGGCGCTGCTCCACCAGATCGAATAGGTAGTGCCCTAGAAGTCAGCGCCAGAAGCATAAAATACAATATAAATACAACAGTTCTTCCATCGTATAAAACGAATAATTGCAACCAGTATGAAAGTTATGGTCATTTCTACTTTCCGGGAAACCTAGGCCTCACCCTAGGGCGTTGCTCCAACAGATTGAATAGTTAGGGCCTTAGAAGTCAACGCCCGAAGCATGAAATACAAAATAAATAGAACAGTTGTTCCATCGTATAAAACGAATAATTGCTACCAGTGTGAAAGTTCTGGTCATTTCTGCGTTCCGGGTAACCTAGGCTTCACTCTAGGGCGTTGCTCCACCAGGACGAACAGTTAGGGCTTTAGAAGTCAACGCCCGAAGCATAAAATACAATATAAATATAACAGTTTTTCCATCGTATAACACGAATAATAGCAACCAGTGTGAAAGTTCTGGTCATTTCTACGTTCCCGGTAACCTAGGCTTCACTCTAGGGCGTTGCTCCACCAGATCGAATAGTTAGGGCCTTAGAAGTAAACGCCCGAAGCATAAAATACAAAATAAATAGAATAGTTTTTCCATTGTATAAAACGAATAATTGCTACCAGTGTGAAAGTTATGTTCATTTCTACGTTTCTGACAATCTAGGCTTCACTGTAGGGTGTTGCTCCACCAAATCGAATAGGTAGGGCCATCGAAGTCAACGCCCGAAGCATAAAATACAATAAATATACAAGAGTTTTTCCATCGTATAACAGCAATAATTGCAACCAGTGTGAAAGTGATGGTCATTTCAACGTTCTCGGCAACCTACGCTTCACTCTAGGGCGTCGGTCCACCAGATGGAATAGTTAGGGCCTAAGAAGTCAACGCCAGAAGCATAAAATGCAATAAAAATACAACAGTTTTTCCATCGTATAACAGGAGTAATTGCAGCCAGTGTGAATGTAATGGCATGTCCTACGTTCCGGGCAACCTAGGCTCCACTCTAGGGCGTTGTTCCACCAGATCGAATAGTCAGGGCCTAAGAAGTTAACGCGAGAAGCATAAAATACAATATATATACAACAGCTTTGCAATCGCATAAAATGAAAAATTGCAAACAGTGTGAAAGTTGTGTTCATTTCTACGTTCCGGTCAACCTAGGCTTCACTCTAGGGTCTTGCTTCACCAGATCGAATGGGTAGGGCCATAGAAGTCAACGCCCGAAGCATAAAATACAATATAAACACAACAGTCTTTCCATCGTATAAAACGAATAATTGCTACCAGTATGGAAGTGATGGTCATTTCTACGTTCCGGGCAACCTAGGCCTCACTCTAGTGCGTTGTTCCACCAGATAGAATAGTTGGGTCCTTAGAAGTCAACGCCAGGAGCATAAAATACGATATAAATACAACAGCTTTTCCATCGAATAAAAGGAATAATTGCAAACAGTGTGAAAGTAATGGTCATTTCTACATTCCCAGCAACATAGGCTACACTCTAGGGCGTTGATCCACCAGATAGAATAGTTAGGGCCTTAGAAGTCAACGCCAGAAGCATAAAATTCAATAAAGATGCAACAGTTTTTCCATCGTATAGCAGGAATAATTGCAAACAGTGTGAAAGTACTGGTCATTTCTACGTTCCGGGTAACCTAGGCTTCACTCTAGGGCGTTGTTCCACCAGATCGAACAGTTAGGGCATAAGAAGGCAACGCCAGAAGCATAAAATACAATATAAATATAACAGTTTTTCCATCGTATAAAACGAATAATAGCAACCAGTGTGAAAGTTATGGTCATTTCTACGTTCCGGGCAACCTAGGCTTCACTCTGGGGCGTTGCTCCACCAGTTCGAATAGATAGGGCCTTAGAAGTCAACGCCAGAAGCATAAAATACAATAAAGATGCAACAGTTTTTCCATCGTATAACAAGAATAATTGCAACCAGTGTGAAGGTAATGGTATGTCCTACGTTCCGAGCAAGCTTGCCTTCACCCTAGGGTGTGGCTAAACCAGATCGAATAGTTAGGGCCTTAGAAGTCAACGCCCGAAGCATAAACTGCAAAATAAATAGAACAGTTTTTCCATTGTATAAAACGAATAACTGCTACCAGTGTGAAAGTTATGGTCATTTCTACGTTCCGGCAACCTAGGCTTCACTCTAGGGCGCTGCTCCACCAGATCGAATAGGTAGTGCCCTAGAAGTCAGCGCCAGAAGCATAAAATACAATATAAATACAACAGTTTTTCCATCGTATAAAACGAATAATTGCAACCAGTATGAAAGTTATGGTCATTTCTACTTTCCGGGCAACCTAGGCCTCACCCTAGGGCGTTGCTCCAACAGATTGAATAGTTAGGGCCTTAGAAGTCAACGCCCGAAGCATGAAATACAAAATAAATAGAACAGTTGTTCCATCGTATAAAACGAATAATTGCTACCAGTGTGAAAGTGATGGTCATTTCTACGTTCCAGGCAACCTAGGCTTCGCTCTAGGACGTTGTTGCACCAGATCGAATAGTTCGGGCCTAAGAAATCAACGCCAGAAGCATAAAATACGATATAGATACAACAGATTTTCCATCGTATAAAACGAATAATTGCAACCTGTGTGAAGGTTATGGTCATTTCTACGTTCCGGGCAACCTAGGCTTCACTCTAGGCCGTTGCTCCACCCGATCGAATAGTTAGGGCCTTAGAAGTCAACGCCCGAAGCATAAAATACAAAATAAATAGAACAGCTGTTCCATGTATAAAACGAATAATTGTTTCCAGTGTGAAAGTGATGATCATTTCTACGTTCCGAGCAACCTAGGCTTCACCATAGGGCGTTGTTCCACCAGTTGGAATAGTTGGGGCCTAAGATGTCAACGCCAGAAGCATAAAATAAGATGTAGATACAACAGATTTTCCACCGTATAAAACGAATAATGGCAACCAGTGTGAAAGTTATGGTCATTTCTACGTTCCGGGCAACCTGGGATTCACTCTAGGCCGTTGCTCCACCAGATCGAATAGCTAGGGCCTTAGAAGTCAACGCCCGAGGCATAAAATACAATATAAATACAACAGCTTTTCCATGTATAAAACGAATAATTGCTTCCTGTGTGAAAGTTATGGTCATTTATACGTTCCGGGCAACCTAGGCTTCACCCGAGGGCGCCGTTCCACCAGATGGAAAGGTTGGGACCTAAGAAGTCAACGCCAGAAGCATAAAATATGATATAAATACAACAGCTTTTCCATCGTATAAAACGAATAATGGCAAACAGTGTGAAAGTTATGGTCATTTCCACGTTCCGGGCAACCTAGGCTTCACCCTAGTGCGTTGCTACACCAGATCGAATAGTTAGGGCCTTAGAAGTCATCGCCTAAAGCATACAATACAATAAAAATACAACAGTTTTACCATCGTATAACAGGGATAATTGCAACCAGTGCGTAAGTAATGACCATTTCGACGTTTCGGGCATCCTAGGCTTAACTCTGAGGCATTGCTCCACAAGATCGAATAGCTAGGGCCTAAGAAGTCAACGCCAGAGGCATAAAATACAATATAAATACAATAGCTTTTCCATCGTATAAAACGAATAATTCCACCCAGTGTGAAAGTTATGGTCATTTCTACGTTCCGGGCAACATAGGCTTCCCTCTTGGACGTTGCCTCACCTGATCGAATAGCTAGGACCTTAGAAGTCAAAGCCAGAAGCAGAAAAAACAATAAAGATGCAACAGTTTTTCCATCGTATAGCATGAGTAGGTGCAACCAGTGAGAAATTAATGATCATTTCGACGTTTCGGGCATCCTAAACTTAACTCTGAGGCATTGCTCCACCAGGTCGAAGTGTTAGGGCCTTGGAATTCAACGCCAGAAGCATAAACTACAAAATAAATACAACAGTCATTCAATCGTATAAAACGAATAATTGCAACCTGTGTGAAGGTTATGGTCATATCTACGTTCCGGACAACCTAGGCTTCACTGTAGGGTGTTGCTCCACCATATCGAATAGGTAGGGCCATAGAAGTCAACGCCCGAAGCTAAAAATACGATAAATATAAAAGAGTTTTTCCATCGTATAACAGGAATAATTGCAACCAGTGTGAAAGTGATGGTCATTTCTACGTTCCGGGCAACCTAAGCTTCACTCTAGGGCGTTGTACCACCAGATCGAATAGTTAGGGCCTTAGAAGTCAACGCCAGAAGCATAAAATACAAAATAAATAGAACAGTTCTTACATGTATAAAACGAATAATTGCTACCAGTGTGAAAGTTATGGTCATTTCTACGTTCCGGGCAGCCTAGGCTTCACCCTAGTGCGTTGTTCCACCAGATGGAATAGTTAGGGCCTAAGATGTCAACGCCAGAAGCATAAAATACAATATAAATACAACAGTTTTTCAATCGTATAAAACGAATAATAGCAACCAGTGTGAAAGTTATGGTCATTTCTACATTCCGAGCAACCTGGGCTTCACTCTGGGGCGCTGCTCCACCAGATCGTATAGTTAGGGCCTTAGAAGTAATCGCCAGAAGCATAAAATGCAATAAAAATACAACAGTTTTTCCATCATATAACAGGAATAATTGCAACCAGTTTGAATGTGATGGTCATTTTTACGTACCGGGCAACCTAGGCTTCACTCGAGGGCGTTGCTCGACCAGATCGAATAGTTAGGGCCTTAGAAGTCAACGCCCGAAGCATAAAATACAAAATAAGTAGTACAGTTTTTCCATTGTATAAAACGTATAATTGCTACCGGTGTGAAAGTTATGGTCATTTCTACGTTCCGGGCAACTTATGCTTCACTCTAGGGCGTTGCTCCACCAGATCGAATGGTTAGTGCCTTAGAAGTCAACGCCAGAAGCATAAAATACAATATAAATACAACAGTTTTTCCATCGTATAAAACGAATAATTGCAACCAGTATGAAAGATAACGTCATTTCTACTTTCTGGGCAACCTAGGCTTCACCCTAGGGCGTTACTCCAACAGATTGAATAGTTAGGGCCTTAGAAGTCAACGCCGGAAGCATAAAATGCAATAAAAATACAACAGATTTTCCATCGTATAAAAGGATTAATTGCAACCAGTTTGAAAGTGATGGTCATTTCTACGTTCCGGTCAACCTAGGCATCACTCTAGGGCGTTGCTCCACCAGATCGAATAACTAGGGCCTTAGAAGTCAACGCCAGAAGCATAAAATACAATATAAGTACAACAGTTTTTCCATTGTAAAAAGCGAATAATTGCAACCAGTGTGAAAGTTATGGTCATTTCTACATTCCGAGCAACCTAGGCTTCACTCTATGGCGTTCTTCCACCACATCGAATAGCTATGGCCTCTGAAGTCAACGCGTGAAGCATAAAATACAATAAAAATACAACAGTCTTTCCATCTTATAACAGGAATAATTGCAACCCGTTTGGAAGTGATGGTCATTTGTACGTTCCAGGCAACCTAGGCTTCACTCTAGGGCGTTGTTCCACCAGATCGAATTGTTAGGGCCTAAGAAGTCAACGCCAGAAGCATAAGATACAATATAAATATAACAGTTTTTCCATCGTATAAAATGAATAATTGCAAACATTGTGAATCTAATGGTCATTTCTAAGTTCCGGCAACCTAGGCGTCACTCTAGGGCGTTGCTCCACCACAACTAATTGCTACGGCCTTAGAAGTCAACGACACAAGCATAAAATACAATATAAATACAACAGCTTTGCCATCGTATAACAGGAATAATTGCAACCAGTGTGAAAGTTATGGTCATTTCTATGTTCCGGGCAGCCTAGGCTTCACCCTAGGGCGTTGCTCCTACAGATTGAATAGGTAGGGCCTTAGAAGTCAATGCCCGAAGCATAAAATGCAATAAAAATACAACAGTTTTTCCGTCGTATAGCAGGAATAATTTGCAACCAGTGTGATAGTGGTGGTCATTTCTGCGTTCCGGGCAACCTAGGTTTCACTCCAGGGCGTTGCTCCACCAGATCGAATAGTTACGGCCTAAGAAGTCAACTCCAGAAGCATAGAATACGATAAAGATGCAACAGTTTTTCCATCGTATAAAACGAATAATTGCAACCAGTGTGAAAGTTATGGTCATTTCTACATTCCGAGCAACCTAGGCTTCACTCTAGGGCGTTGTTCCACGAGATCGAATAGTTAGGGCCTAAGAAGTCAACACCAGAAGAATAAAATACAAAATAAACACAACAGCCTTTACACCGTATAAAACGAGTAATTGCAACCTGTGTGAAGGTTATGGTCGTATCCACGTTCCGGGCAACCTAGGCTTCACAGTAGGGCGTTGCTCCACCAGATCGAAATGTTAGGGCCTAAGAAGTCAACGCCAGAAGGATAAAATACAACATAAATACAACAGTTTTTCCATCGAATAAAATGTATAATTGCAAACATTGCGAAAGTAATGGTCATTTCTACGTTCCGGGCAACCTAGGCGTCACTCTATTGCGTTGCTCCACCACATCTAATAGCTACGGCCTTAGACGTCAACGACAGAAGCATAAAATACAATATAAATACAACAGTTTTTCCATCACATAAAACGAATAATTGCAACCAGTATGAAAGCTATGGTCATTTCTACCTTACGGGCAACCTAGGCTACACCCTAGGGCGTTGCTCCTACAGATTGAATAGTTAGGGACTTAGAAGTCAATGCCCGAAGCATAAAATGCAATAAAAATACAACAGTTTTTCCATCATATAACAGGAATATTTGCAACCAGTTTGAAAGTGATGGTTATTGCTACGTTCCGGACAACTTAGGCATCACTCTAGGGCGTTGCTCCACCAGATCGAATAACTAGTGCCTTAGAAGTCAACGCCAGAAGCATAAAATACAATATAAATACAACAGTTTTTCCATCCCATAAAACGAATAATTGCAACCAGTATGAAAGTTATGGTCATTTCTACTTTCCGGGCAACCTAGGCTTCACCCTAGGGCGTTGCTTCAACAGATTGTATATTTAGTGCCTTAGAAGTCAACGCCCGAAGCATAAAATACAAAATAAATAGAACAGTTTTTCCATCGTATAAAACGAATAATTGCTACCGGTGTGAAAGTTATGGTCATTTCTACGTTCCGGGCAACCTAGGCTTTACCATAGGGCGTTGTTCCACCAGATGGAATAGTTAGGGAATAAGAAGTCAGCGCCAGAAGCATAAAATACAATATAAATACAACAGTTTTTCAATCGTATAAAACAAGTAATTGCAACCAGTACGAAAGTTAACGTCATTTCTACGTTCCGGACAACCTAGGCTTCACCCTAGGGCGTTGCTCCTACAGATTGAATAGGTAGGGCCTTAGAAGTCAATGCCCGAAGCATAAAATGCAATAAAAATAAAACAGTTTTACATCGTATAGCAGGAATTATTTGCAACCAGTGTGAAAGTAATGGTCATTTCTACGATCCGGGCAACCTAGGCTTCACTCTACGGCGTTGTTCCACCAGATCGAATAGTTACGGCCTAAGAAGTCAACGCGAGAAGTATAAAATACCATAAAAATACAACAGTCTTTCCATCCTATAACAGGAATAATGGCAACCCGTGTGAAAGTGATGGTCATTTCTACGTTCCAGGCTACCTAGGCTTCACTCTAGGGCGTTGTTCAACCAGATCGAATAACTAGTGCCTTAGAAGTCAACGTCAGAAGCATAAAATACAATATAAATACAACAGTTTTTCCATCTCATAAAACGAATAATTGCAACCAGTATGAAAGTTATGGTCATTTCTACTTTCCGGGCAACCTAGGCTTCACCCTAGGGCGTTGCTTCAACAGATTGAATATTTAGGGCCTTAGAAGTCAACGCCCGAGGTATAAAATTCAAAATAAATAGAACAGTTTTTCAATCGTATAAAACGAATAATTGCTACCGGTGTGAAAGTTATAGTCATTTCTACGTTCCGGGCAACCTAGGCTTTACCATAGGGCGTTGTTCCACCAGATGGAATAGATTGGGCATAAGAAGTCAACGCCAGAAGCATAAAATACAATATAAATACAACAGTTTTTCAATCGTATAAAACAAGTAATTGCAACCAGTACGAAAGTTAACGTCATTTCTACGTTCCGGACAACCTAGGCTTCACCCTAGGGCGTTGCTCCAACAGATTGAATAGTTAGGGCCTTAGAAGTCAACGCCGGAAGCATAAAATGCAATAAAAATACATCAGTTTTTCCATCGTATAAAAGGATTAATTGCAAACAGTTTGAAAGTGATGGTCACTTCTACGTTCCGGGCAACCTAGGCTTTACTCTAGGGCGTTGCTCCACCAGATCGAATAGTTAGAGCCATAGAAGTCAACGCCAGAAGCATAAAATACAATATAAACACAACAGTCTTTCAATCGTATAAAACGAATAATTGCTACCAGTATGGAAGTGATGGTCACTTCTACGATCCGGGCAACCTAGGCTTCACTCTACGGCGTTGTTCCACCAGATCGAATAGTTACGGCCTAAGAAGTCAACGCCAGAAGTATAAAATACCATAAAAATACAACAGTCTTTCCATCGTATAACAGGAATAATGGCAACCCGTGTGAAAGTGATGGTCATTTCTACGTTCCAGGCTACCTAGGCTTCACTCTAGGGCGTTGTTCCACCAGATCGAATAGTTAGGGCCTAAGAAGTCAATGCCAGAATTATAAAATACAATATTAATATAACAGTTTTTCCATCGTATAAAACGAACAATAGCAGCCAGTGTGAAAGTTATGGTCATTTCTACGTACCGGGCAACCTAGGCTTCACTCCAGGGCGTTGCTCCACCTGATCGAATAGTTAGGGCCTTAGGAGTCAACGCCCGAAGCATAAAATACAAAATAAATAGAACAGTTTTTCCATCGTATAAAACGAATAATTGCAAACATTGTGAATCTAATGGTCATTTCTAAGTCCCGGCAACCTAGGCGTCACTCTAGGGCGTTGCTCCACCACAACTAATTGCTACGGCCTTAGAAGTCAACGACACAAGCATAAAATACAATATAAATACAACAGCTTTGCCATCGTGTAACAGGAATAATTGCAACCAGTGTGAAAGTTATGGTCATTTCTATGTTCCGGGCAACCTAGGCCTCACCCTAGGGCGTTGCTCCTACAGATTGAATAGGTAGGCCCTTAGAAGTCAGTGCCCCAAGCATAAAATGCAATAAAAATACAACAGTTTTTCCATCGTATAGCAGGAATAATTTGCAACCAGTGTGATAGTGGTGGTCATTTCTGCGTTCCGGGCAACCTAGGTTTCACTCCAGGGCGTTGCTCCACCGGATCGAATTGTTAGGGCCTAAGAAGTCAACGCCAGAAGCATAAAATACAATATAAATACAACAGTTTTTCCATCGTATAAAACAAATAATTGCAACCAGTATGAAACTTATGGTCATTTTTACGTTCCGGGCAACCTAGGCTTCACTCTATGGCGTTCTTCCACCACATCGAATAGCTACGGCCTCAGAAGTCAACGCCTGAAGCATAAAATACATTAAAAATACAACAGTCTTTCCATCCTATAACAGGAATAATTGCAACCCGTGTGAAAGTGATGGTCATTTGTACGTTCCAGGCAACCTAGGCTTCACTCTAGGGCGTTGTTCCACCAGATCGATGTGTTAGGGCCTAAGAAGTCAACGCCAGAAGCATAAGATACATAATAAATATAACCGTTTTTCCATCGTATAGAACGAATAATAGCATCCAGTGTGAAAGTTATGGTCATTTCTACGTTCCGGGCAACCTAGGCTTCACTCTAGGGCGTTGCTCCGCCAGATCAAACAGTCAGGGCCTTAGAAGTCAACGCCCGAAGCATAAAATACAAAATAAACAGAACAGTTTTTCCATTGTATAAAACGAATAATTGCTACCAGTGTAAAAGTTATGGTCATTTCTACGTTCCGGGCAACCTAGGCTTCACCGTAGGGCGTTGTTCCACCAGATCGAATAGTTAGTGCCTTAGAAGTCAACGGCCGAAGCATAAAATACAAAATAAATACAACAGTTTTTCCATCATATAAAACGTGTAATTGCACCAGTATGAAAATTGTGGTCATTTCTACTTTCCGGGCAACCTAGGCTTCACCGTAGGGCGTTGCTCCAACAGATTGAATAGTTAGGGCCTTAGAAGTCTACGCCGGAAGCATAAAATGCAATAAAAATACAACAGTTTTTCCGTCGTATAAAAGGATTAATTGCAACCAGTTTGAAAGTGATGGTCATTTCTACGTTCCGGGCAACCTAGGCTTCACCCTAGGGCGTTGTTCCACCAGATGGAATAGTTAGGGCATAAGAAGTCAACGCCAGAAGCATAAAATACGGTATAAATACAACAGCTTTTCCATCGCATAAAACGAATAATAGCAACCAGTGTGAAAGTTATGGGCATTTCTACGTTCCGGGCAACCTAGGCTTCACTCTACGGCGTTGTGCCACCAGATCGAATAGTTAGGGCCTAAGAAGTCAGCGCCAGAAGCATAAAATACAATATAAATATAACAGTTTGTCCATCGTATAAAACGAATAATAGCAACCAGTGTGAAAGTTATGGTCATTCCTACGTTCCGGGCAACCTAGGCTTCACCCTAGGGCGTTGCTCCAACAGATCGAATAGTTAGTGCCTTAGAAGTCAACGGCCGAAGCATAAAATACAAAATAAATAGAACTGTTTTTCCATCGAATAAAACGAATAATTGCTACCGGTGTGAAAGTTATTTCCATTTCTACGTTCCGGGCAGCCTAGGCATCACCCTAGGGCGTTGTTCCACCAGATGGAATAGTTAGGGCCTAAGAAGTCAACGCCAGAAGCATAAAATACGATATAAGTACAACGGTTTTTCCATCTTATAAAATGTATAATTGCAAACATTGCGAAAGTAATGGTCATTTCTACGTTCCGGGCAACCTAGGCGTCACTCTAGTGCGTTGCTCCACCACATCTAATAGCTACGGCCTTAGACGTCAACGACAGAAGCATAAAATACTATATAAATACAACAGTTTTTCGATCATATAAAACGAATAATTGCAACCAGTATGAAAGCTATGGTCATTTCTACTTTACGTGCAACCTAGGCTACACCCTAGGGCGTTGCTCCTACAGATTGAATAGTTAGGGCCTTAGAAGTCAATGCCCGAAGCATAAAATGCAATAAAAATACATCAGTTTTTCCATCATATAATAGGAATATTTGCAACCAGTTTGAAAGTGATGGTAATTGCTACGTTCAGGGCAACTTATGCTTCACTCTAGGGCGTTGCTCCACCAGATCGAATAGTTAGTGCCTTAGAAGTCAACGCCAGAAGCATAAAATACAATATAAATACAACAGTTTTTCCATCGTATAAAACGAATAATTGCAACCAGTATGAAAGATAACGTCATTTCTACTTTCTGGGCAACCTAGGCTTCACCCTAGGGCGTTACTCCAACAGATTGAATAGTTAGGGCCTTAGAAGTCAACGCCGGAAGCATAAAATGCAATAAAAATACAACAGTTTTTCCATCATATAACAGGAGTAACTGCTAACAGTGTGAAAGTACTGGTCATTTCTACGTTCCGTGTAACCTAGGCGTCACTCTAGGCCGTTGTTCCACCAGATCGAACAGTTAGGGCCTAAGAAGGCAACTCCAGAAGCATAAAATACAAAATAAATATAACAGTTTTTCCATCGTATAAAAGGATTAATTTCAACCAGTTTGAAAGTGATGGTCATTTCTACGTTCCGGGCAACCTAGGCTTCACCCTAGGGCGTTGTTCCACCAGATGGAATAGTTAGGGCATAAGAAGTCAACGCCAGAAGCATAAAATACGGTATAAATACAACAGCTTTTCCATCGCATAAAACGAATAATAGCAACCAGTGCGAAAGTTATGGGCATTTCTACGTTCCGGGCAACCTAGGCTTCACTCTACGGCGTTGTCCACCAGATCGAATAGTTAGGGCCTTAGAAGCCAACGCCAGAAGCATAAAATACAATAAAGATGCAACAGCTTTTCCATCGTATTAAACGAATAATTTCAACTAGTGTGAATGTTATTGTCATTTCTACATTCCGAGCAACCTAGGCTTCACTCTAGGGCGTTGATCCAACAGATTGAATAGTTAGCGACTTAGAAGTCAACGCCCGAAGCATAAAATACAATATAAATATAACAGTTTTTCCATCGTTTAAAACGAATAATTTCAACCAGTGTGAATGTTATGGTCATTTCTACATTCCGAGCAACCTAGGCTTCACTCCAGGGCGTTGATCCACCACATAGAATAGTGAGGGCCTTAGAAGTCAACGCCAGAAGCATAAAATGCAATAAAAATGCAACAGTTTTTCCATCGTATAACAGGAATAACTGCAAACAGTGTGAAAGTACTGGTCATTTCTACGTTCCGGATAACCTAGGCTCCACTCTAGGGCGTTGCTCCACCAGATCGAACAGCTAGGGCCTAAGAAGGCAACGCCAGATGCATAAAATACAATATAAATATAACAGTTTTTCAATCGTATAAAACGAGTAATTGCAACCAGTATGAAAGTTAACGTCATTTCTACTTTCCGGGCAACCTAGGCTTCACACTAGGGCATTGCTCCAACAGATTGAATAGTTAGGGACTTAGAAGTCAACGCCCGAAGCATAAAATACAAAATAAGTAGTACAGTTTTTCCATTGTATAAAACGTATAATTGCTACCGGTGTGAAAGTTATGGTCATTTCTACGTTCCGGGCAACCTAGGCTTCACTCTAGGGCGTTGCTCCACCACATGGAATAGCTACGGCCTTAGAGGTCAACGCCAGAAGCATAAAATACAGTATAAATACAACAGTTTTTCCATTGTATAGCATGACCAATTGCAACCAGTGCGAAAGTAACGATCATTTCGACGTTTCGGGCATCCTAGACCTAACTCTGAGGCGTTGCTCCACCAGATCGAAGAGTTAGGGTCTAAGAAGTCAGCACCGGAAGCATAAAATACAATATAAAAACAACAGCTTTGCCATCGTAGAAATCGAATAATTGCAACCTGTGTGAAGGTTATGGTCATATCTACGTTCCGGGAAACCTTGGCTTCACTGTAGGGTGTTGCCCCACCAGATCGAATAGGTAGGGCCTTAGAAGACAACGCCCGAAGCATAAAATACAAAATAAACAGAACAGTTTTTCCATTGTATAAAACGAATAATTGCTACCAGTGTAAAAGTTATGGCCATTTCTACGTTCCGGGCAACCTAGGCTTCACTCTATGTCGTTCTTCCACCACATCGAATAGCTACGGCCTCAGAAGTCAACGCCTGAAGCATAAAATACATTAAAAATACAACAGTCTTTCCATCCTATAACAGGAACAATTGCAACCCGTTTGGAAGTGATGGTCATTTGTACGTTCCAGGCAACCTAGGCTTCACTCTAGGGCGTTGTTCCACCAGATCGAATTGTTAGGGCCTAAGAAGTCAACGCCAGAAGCATAAGATACAATATAAATATAACAGTTTTTCCATCGTATAAAATGAATAATTGCAAACATTGTGAATCTAATGGTCATTTCTATGTTCCGGCAACCTAGGCGTCACTCTAGGGCGTTGCTCCACCACAACTAATTGCTACGGCCTTAGAAGTCAACGACACAAGCATAAAATACAATATAAATACAACAGCTTTGCCATCGTATAACAGGAATAATTGCAACCAGTGTGAAAGTTATGGTCATTTCTATGTTCCGGGCAGCCTAGGCTTCACCCTAGGGCGTTGCTCCTACAGATTGAATAGGTAGGGCCTTAGAAGTCAATGTCCGAAGCATAAAATGCAATAAAAATACAACAGTTTTTCCATCGTATAGCAGGAATAATTTGCAACCAGTGTGATAGTGGTGGTCATTTCTGCGTTCCGGGCAACCTAGGTTTCACTCCAGGGCGTTGCTCCACCAGATCGAATAGTTACGGCCTAAGAAGTCAACTCCAGAAGCATAGAATACGATAAAGATGCAACAGTTTTTCCATCGTATAAAACGAATAATTGCAACCAGTGTGAAAGTTATGGTCATTTCTACGTTCCGAGCAACCTAGGCTTCACTCTAGGGCGTTGTTCCACGAGATCGAATAGTTAGGGCCTAAGAAGTCAGCACCAGAAGAATAAAATACAAAATAAACACAACAGCCTTTACACCGTATAAAACGAGTAATTGCAACCTGTGTGAAGGTTATGGTCGTATCCACGTTCCGGGCAACCTAGGCTTCACAGTAGGGCGTTGCTCCACCAGATCGAAATGTTAGGGCCTAAGAAGTCAACACCAGAAGGATAAAATACAACATAAATACAACAGTTTTTCCATCGAATAAAATGTATAATTGCAAACATTGCGAAAGTAATGGTCATTTCTACGTTCCGGGCAACCTAGGCGTCACTCTATTGCGTTGCTCCACCACATCTAATAGCTACGGCCTTAGACGTCAACGACAGAAGCATAAAATACAATATAAATACAACAGTTTTTCCATCACATAAAACGAATAATTGCAACCAGTATGAAAGCTATGGTCATTTCTACCTTACGGGCAACCTAGGCTACACCCTAGGGCGTTGCTCCTACAGATTGAATAGTTAGGGACTTAGAAGTCAATGCCCGAAGCATAAAATGCAATAAAAATACAACAGTTTTTCCATCATATAACAGGAATATTTGCAACCAGTTTGAAAGTGATGGTTATTGCTACGTTCCGGACAACTTAGGCATCACTCTAGGGCGTTGCTCCACCAGATCGAATAACTAGTGCCTTAGAAGTCAACGCCAGAAGCATAAAATACAATATAAATACAACAGTTTTTCCATCCCATAAAACGAATAATTGCAACCAGTATGAAAGTTATGGTCATTTCTACTTTCCGGGCAACCTAGGCTTCACCCTAGGGCGTTGCTTCAACAGATTGTATATTTAGTGCCTTAGAAGTCAACGCCCGAAGCATAAAATACAAAATAAATAGAACAGTTTTTCCATCGTATAAAACGAATAATTGCTACCGGTGTGAAAGTTATGGTCATTTCTACGTTCCGGGCAACCTAGGCTTTACCATAGGGCGTTGTTCCACCAGATGGAATAGTTAGGGCATAAGAAGTCAGCGCCAGAAGCATAAAATACAATATAAATACAACAGTTTTTCAATCGTATAAAACAAGTAATTGCAACCAGTACGAAAGTTAACGTCATTTCTACGTTCCGGACAACCTAGGCTTCACCCTAGGGCGTTGCTCCTACAGATTGAATAGGTAGGGCCTTAGAAGTCAATGCCCGAAGCATAAAATGCAATAAAAATACAACAGTTTTTCCATCGTATAGCAGGAATTATTTGCAACCAGTGTGAAAGTAATGGTCATTTCTACGATCCGGGCAACCTAGGCTTCACTCTACGGCGTTGTTCCACCAGATCGAATAGTTACGGCCTAAGAAGTCAACGCGAGAAGTATAAAATACCATAAAAATACAACAGTCTTTCCATCCTATAACAGGAATAATGGCAACCCGTGTGAAAGTGATGGTCATTTCTACGTTCCAGGCTACCTAGGCTTCACTCTAGGGCGTTGTTCAACCAGATCGAATAGTTAGGGCCTAAGAAGTCAACGCCAGCAGCATAATATACAATATAAATATAACAGTTTTTCCATCGTATAAAACGAACAATAGCAGCCAGTGTGAAAGTTATGGTCATTTCTACGTACCGGGCAACCTAGGCTTCACTCCAGGGCGTTGCTCCACCTGATCGAATAGTTAGGGCCTTAGAAGTCAACGCCCGAAGCATAAAATACAAAATAAATAGAACAGTTCTTCCATCGTATAAAACGAATAATTGCTACCAGTGTGAAAGTTATGGTCATTTCTACTTTCCGGGCAACCTACGCTTCTCCCAAGGGCGTTGTTCCACCAGGTGGAATAGTTAGGGCCTAAGAAGTCAACGCCAGAAGCATAAAATACGATATAAATACAACAGCTTTTCCATCGTATAAAACTAATAATTGCAACCAGTGTGAAGGTTATGGTCATATCCACGTTCCGGGCAACCTAGGCTTCACAGTAGGGCGTTGCTCCACAAGATCGAAATGTTAGGGCCTAAGAAGTCAACGCCAGAAGGATAAAATACAACATAAATACAACAGCTTTTCCATCGAATAAAATGTATAATTGCAAACATTGCGAATGTAATGGTCATTTCTACGTTCCGGGCAACCTAGGCATCACCTTAGGGCGTTGCTTCACCAGATCGAATAACTAGTGCCTTAGAAGTCAACGTCAGAAGCATAAAATACAATATAAATACAACAGTTTTTCCATCTCATAAAACGAATAATTGCAACCAGTATGAAAGTTATGGTCATTTCTACTTTCCGGGCAACCTAGGCTTCACCCTAGGGCGTTGCTTCAACAGATTGAATATTTAGGGCCTTAGAAGTCAACGCCCGAAGTATAAAATTCAAAATAAATAGAACAGTTTTTCAATCGTATAAAACGAATAATTGCTACCGGTGTGAAAGTTATAGTCATTTCTACGTTCCGGGCAACCTAGGCTTTACCATAGGGCGTTGTTCCACCAGATGGAATAGTTTGGGAATAAGAAGTCAACGCCAGAAGCATAAAATACAATATAAATACAACAGTTTTTCAATCGTATAAAACAAGTAATTGCAACCAGTACGAAAGTTAACGTCATTTCTACGTTCCGGACAACCTAGGCTTCACCCTAGGGCGTTGCTCCAACAGATTGAATAGTTAGGGCCTTAGAAGTCAACGCCGGAAGCATAAAATGCAATAAAAATACATCAGTTTTTCCATCGTATAAAAGGATTAATTGCAAACAGTTTGAAAGTGATGGTCACTTCTACGTTCCGGGCAACCTAGGCTTTACTCTAGGGCGTTGCTCCACCAGATCGAATAGTTAGAGCCTTAGAAGTCAACGCCAGAAGCATAAAATACAATATAAACACAACAGTCTTTCAATCGTATAAAACGAATAATTGCTACCAGTATGGAAGTGATGGTCACTTCTACGTTGCGGGCAACCTAGGCCTCACTCTAGGGCGTTGTTCCACCAGATCGAATAGTTAGGTCCTTAGAAGTCAACGCCAGGAGCATAAAATACGATATAAATACAACAGCTTTTCCATCGTATAAAAGGAATAATTGCAAACAGTGTGAATGTAATGGTCATTTCTACGATCCGGGCAACCTAGGCTTCACTCTACGGCGTTGTTCCACCAGATCGAATAGTTACGGCCTAAGAAGTCAACGCCAGAAGTATAAAATACCATAAAAATACAACAGTCTTTCCATCGTATAACAGGAATAATGGCAACCCGTGTGAAAGTGATGGTCATTTCTACGTTCCAGGCTACCTAGGCTTCACTCTAGGGCGTTGTTCCACCAGATCGAATAGTTAGGGCCTAAGAAGTCAACGCCAGAATTATAAAATACAATATTAATATAACAGTTTTTCCATCGTATAAAACGAACAATAGCAGCCAGTGTGAAAGTTATGGTCATTTCTACGTACCGGGCAACCTAGGCTTCACTCCAGGGCGTTGCTCCACCTGATCGAATAGTTAGGGCCTTAGGAGTCAACGCCCGAAGCATAAAATACAAAATAAATAGAACAGTTTTTCCATCGTATAAAACGAATAATTGCAAACATTGTGAATCTAATGGTCATTTCTAAGTCCCGGCAACCTAGGCGTCACTCTAGGGCGTTGCTCCACCACAACTAATTGCTACGGCCTTAGAAGTCAACGACACAAGCATAAAATACAATATAAATACAACAGCTTTGCCATCGTATAACAGGAATAATTGCAACCAGTGTGAAAGTTATGGTCATTTCTATGTTCCGGGCAACCTAGGCCTCACCCTAGGGCGTTGCTCCTACAGATTGAATAGTTAGGGCCTTAGAAGTCAATGCACGAAGCATAAAATGCAATAAAAATACAACAGTTTTTACATCATATAACAGGAATATTTGCAACCAGTTTGAAAGTGATGTTAACTGCTACGTTCCGGACAACTTAGGCATCACTCTAGGGCGTTGCTCCAACAGATTGAATAGTTAGGGCCTTAGAAGTCAACGCCGGAAGCATAAAATGCAATAAAAATACATCAGTTTTTCCATCGTATAACAGGAATAATTGCAAACAGTGTGAAAGTAATGGTCATTTCTACGATCCGGGCAATCTAGGCTTCACTCTATGGCGTTGTTCCGCCAGATCGAACAGTTAGGGCATAAGAAGGCAACGCCAGAAGCATAAAATACAATATAAATATAACAGTTTTTCCATCGTATAAAACGAATAATAGCAACCAGTGTGAAAGTTATGGTCATTTCTACGTTCCGGGCAACCTAGGCTTCACCCCAGGTCGTTGTTCCACCAAATCGAATAGTTAGGGCCTAAGAAGTGAACGCCAGCAGCATAAAATACAATATAAATACAACAGTTCTTCCATCATGTAAAACGAATAATTGCAACCAGTATGAAAGTTATGGTCATTTCTACGTTCCGGGCAACCTAGGCTTCACTCTATGGCGTTCTTCCAGCACATCGAATAGCTACGGCCTCAGAAGTCAACGCGTGAAGCATAAAATACAATAAAAGTACAACAGTCTTTCCATCCTATAACAGGAATAATTGCAACCCGTTTGGAAGTGATGGTCATTTGTACGTTCCAGGCAACCTAGGCTTCACTCTAGGGCGTTGTTCCACCAGATCGAATTGTTAGGGCCTAAGAAGTCAACGCCAGAAGCATAAGATACAATATAAATATATCAGTTTTTCCATCGTATAAAACGAATAATAGCAACCACTGTGAAAGTAATGGACATTTCTACGTTCCGGGCAACCTGGGCGTCACTCTACGGCGTTGCTCCACCACATCTAATAGCTACGGCCTTAGAAGTCAACGCCAGAAGCATAAAATACAATAAAGATGCAACAGTTTTTCCATCGAATAACAGGAATAACTGCAAACAGTGTGAAAGTACTGGTCATTTCTACGTTCCGGGTAACCTAGGTTTCATTCTAGGGCGTAGCTCCACCAGATCGAATAGCTAGGCACATAGAATTCAACGGCAGAAGAATAAAATACAATATAAGTACAACAGTTTTTCCATTGTATAAAATGAATAATTGCAAACATTGTGAAAGTAATGGTCATTTCTAAGTTCCGGCAACCTAGGCGTCACTCTAGGGCGTTGCTGCACCACAACTAATTGCTACGGCCTTAGAAGTCAACGACACAAGCATAAAATACAATATAAATACAACAGCTTTGACATCGTATAACAGGAATAATTGCAACCAGTGTGAAAGTAAAGGTCATTTCTACGTTCCGGGCAACCTATGCTTCACTCTAGGGCGTTGCTCCACCACATCTAATAGCTACGGCCTTAGAAATCAACGCCAGAGGCATAAAATACAATATAAATACAACAGCTCTTCCATCGTATAAAACGAATAATTGCTACCAGTGTAAAAGTTATGGTCATTTCTACGTTCCGGGCAACCTAGGCTTCACCCTAGGGCGTTGTTCCACCAGATCGAATAGTTAGGGCCCAAGAAGTGAACGCCAGAAGCATAAAATGCAATATAAATACAACAGTTTTTCAATCGTATAAAACGAATAATTGCAACCAGTATGAAGCTTATGGTCATTTCTACGTTCCGGGCAACCTAGGGTTCACTCTATGGCGTTCTTCCACCACATCGAATAGCTACAGCCTGAGAAGTCGACGCCTGAAGTATAAAATACCATAAAAATACAACAGTCTTTCCATCCTATAACAGGAATAATGGCAACCCGTGTGAAAGTGATGGTCATTTCTACGTTCCAGGCTACCTAGGCTTCACTCTAGGGCGTTGTTCCACCAGATCGAATAGTTAGGGCCTAAGAAGTCAACGCCAGAAGCATAAAATACAATATAAATATAACAGTTTTTCCATCGTATAAAACGAACAATAGCAGCCAGTGTGAAAGTTATGGTCATTTCTACGTTCCGGGCAACCTAGGCTTCACTCTAGGGCGTTGCTCCACCAGATCAAACAGTTAGGGCCTTAGAAGCCAACGCCCGAAGCACTAAATACAAGATAAATAGAACAGTTTTTCCATTGTATAAAACGAATAATTGGTACCAGTGTAAAAGTTAGGGTCATTTCTACGTTCCGGGCAACCTAGGCTTCACCCTAGGCCGTTGTTCTACCAGATCGAATAGTTAGGGCCTAGGAAGTGAACGCCAGAAGCATAAAATGCAATATAAAAACAACAGTTTTTCCATCGTATAACAGGATAAATTGCAACCAGTGTGAGAGTTCTGGTCATTTCTACGTTCCGGGCAACCGAGGCTTCACTCTAGGGCGTTGCTCTACCAGATCGAATAGTTAGGGCCTTAGAAGTCAACGCCAGAAGCATAAAATACAATAAAGATGCAACAGTTTTTCCATCGTGTAACAGGAATAATTGCAACCAGTGTGAAGGTAATGGTATGTCCTACGTTCCGAGCAAGCTTGCCTTCACCCTAGGGTGTGGCTAAACCAGATCGAATAGTTAGGGCCTTAGAAGTCAACGCCCGAAGCATAAAATACAAAATAAGTAGAACAGTTTTTCCGTCGTATAAAACGAATAATAGCAACCAGTGTGAAAGTTATGGTCATTTCTACGTTCCGGGCAACCTAGGCTTCACTCTGGGGCGTTGCTCCACCAGTTCGAATAGATAGGGCCTAAGAAGTCAACGCCAGAAGCATAAAATACAATAAAGATGCAACAGTTTTTCCATCGTGTAACAGGAATAATTGCAACCAGTGTGAAGGTAATGGTATGTCCTACGTTCCGAGCAAGCTTGCCTTCACCCTAGGGTGTGGCTAAACCAGATCGAATAGTTAGGGCCTTAGAAGTCAACGTCCGAAGCATAAACTACAAAATAAGTAGAACAGTTTCTCCATTGTATAAAACGAATAACTGCTACCAGTGTGAAAGTTATGGTCATTTCTACGTTCCGGCAACCTAGGCTTCACTCTAGGGCGCTGCTCCACCAGATCGAATAGGTAGTGCCCTAGAAGTCAGCGCCAGAAGCATAAAATACAATATAAATACAACAGTTTTTCCATCGTATAAGACGAATAATTGCAACCAGTATGAAAGTTATGGTCATTTCTACTTTCCGGGCAACCTAGGCCTCACCCTAGGGCGTTGCTCCAACAGATTGAATAGTTAGGGCCTTAGAAGTCAACGCCCGAAGCATGAAATACAAAATAAATAGAACAGTTGTTCCATCGTATAAAACGAATAATTGCTACCAGTGTGAAAGTTCTGGTCATTTCTGCGTTCCGGGTAACCTAGGCTTCACTCTAGGGCGTTGCTCCACCAGGACGAACAGTTAGGGCTTTAGAAGTCAACGCCCGAAGCATAAAATACAATATAAATATAACAGTTTTTCCATCGTATAACACGAATAATAGCAACCAGTGTGAAAGTTCTGGTCATTTCTACGTTCCCGGTAACCTAGGCTTCACTCTAGGGCGTTGCTCCACCAGATCGAATAGTTAGGGCCTTAGAAGTCAACGCCCGAAGCATAAAATACAAAATAAATAGAATAGTTTTTCCATTGTATAAAACGAATAATTGCTACCAGTGTGAAAGTTATGTTCATTTCTACGTTTCTGACAATCTAGGCTTCACTGTAGGGTGTTGCTCCACCAAATCGAATAGGTAGGGCCATCGAAGTCAACGCCCGAAGCATAAAATACAATAAATATACAAGAGTTTTTCCATCGTATAACAGCAATAATTGCAACCAGTGTGAAAGTGATGGTCATTTCAACGTTCTCGGCAACCTACGCTTCACTCTAGGGCGTCGGTCCACCAGATGGAATAGTTAGGGCCTAAGAAGTCAACGCCAGAAGCATAAAATGCAATAAAAATACAACAGTTTTTCCATCGTATAACAGGAGTAATTGCAGCCAGTGTGAATGTAATGGCATGTCCTACGTTCCGGGCAACCTAGGCTCCACTCTAGGGCGTTGTTCCACCAGATCGAATAGTCAGGGCCTAAGAAGTTAACGCCAGAAGCATAAAATACAATATATATACAACAGCTTTGCAATCGCATAAAATGAAAAATTGCAAACAGTGTGAAAGTTGTGTTCATTTCTACGTTCCGGTCAACCTAGGCTTCACTCTAGGGTCTTGCTTCACCAGATCGAATGGGTAGGGCCATAGAAGTCAGCGCCCGAAGCATAAAATACAATATAAACACAACAGTCTTTCCATCGTATAAAACGAATAATTGCTACCAGTATGGAAGTGATGGTCATTTCTACGTTCCGGGCAACCTAGGCCTCACTCTAGTGCGTTGTTCCACCAGATAGAATAGTTGGGTCCTTAGAAGTCAACGCCAGGAGCATAAAATACGATATAAATACAACAGCTTTTCCATCGAATAAAAGGAATAATTGCAAACAGTGTGAAAGTAATGGTCATTTCTACATTCCCAGCAACATAGGCTACACTCTAGGGCGTTGATCCACCAGATAGAATAGTTAGGGCCTTAGAAGTCAACGCCAGAAGCATAAAATTCAATAAAGATGCAACAGTTTTTCCATCGTATAGCAGGAATAATTGCAAACAGTGTGAAAGTACTGGTCATTTCTACGTTCCGGGTAACCTAGGCTTCACTCTAGGGCGTTGTTCCACCAGATCGAACAGTTAGGGCATAAGAAGGCAACGCCAGAAGCATAAAATACAATATAAATATAACAGTTTTTCCATCGTATAAAACGAATAATAGCAACCAGTGTGAAAGTTATGGTCATTTCTACGTTCCGGGCAACCTAGGCTTCACTCTGGGGCGTTGCTCCACCAGTTCGAATAGATAGGGCCTTAGAAGTCAACGCCAGAAGCATAAAATACAATAAAGATGCAACAGTTTTTCCATCGTATAACAAGAATAATTGCAACCAGTGTGAAGGTAATGGTATGTCCTACGTTCCGAGCAAGCTTGCCTTCACCCTAGGGTGTGGCTAAACCAGATCGAATAGTTAGGGCCTTAGAAGTCAACGCCCGAAGCATAAACTGCAAAATAAATAGAACAGTTTTTCCATTGTATAAAACGAATAACTGCTACCAGTGTGAAAGTTATGGTCATTTCTACGTTCCGGCAACCTAGGCTTCACTCTAGGGCGCTGCTCCACCAGATCGAATAGCTAGTGCCCTAGAAGTCAGCGCCAGAAGCATAAAATACAATATAAATACAACAGTTTTTCCATCGTATAAAACGAATAATTGCAACCAGTATGAAAGTTATGGTCATTTCTACTTTCCGGGCAACCTAGGCCTCACCCTAGGGCGTTGCTCCAACAGATTGAATAGTTAGGGCCTTAGAAGTCAACGCCCGAAGCATGAAATACAAAATAAATAGAACAGTTGTTCCATCGTATAAAACGAATAATTGCTACCAGTGTGAAAGTGATGGTCATTTCTACGTTCCAGGCAACCTAGGCTTCGCTCTAGGACGTTGTTGCACCAGATCGAATAGTTCGGGCCTAAGAAATCAACGCCAGAAGCATAAAATACGATATAGATACAACAGATTTTCCATCGTATAAAACGAATAATTGCAACCTGTGTGAAGGTTATGGTCATTTCTACGTTCCGGGCAACCTAGGCTTCACTCTAGGCCGTTGCTCCACCCGATCGAATAGTTAGGGCCTTAGAAGTCAACGCCCGAAGCATAAAATACAAAATAAATAGAACAGCTGTTCCATGTATAAAACGAATAATTGTTTCCAGTGTGAAAGTGATGATCATTTCTACGTTCCGAGCAACCTAGGCTTCACCATAGGGCGTTGTTCCACCAGTTGGAATAGTTGGGGCCTAAGATGTCAACGCCAGAAGCATAAAATAAGATGTAGATACAACAGATTTTCCACCGTATAAAACGAATAATGGCAACCAGTGTGAAAGTTATGGTCATTTCTACGTTCCGGGCAACCTGGGATTCACTCTAGGCCGTTGCTCCACCAGATCGAATAGCTAGGGCCTTAGAAGTCAACGCCCGAGGCATAAAATACAATATAAATACAACAGCTTTTCCATGTATAAAACGAATAATTGCTTCCTGTGTGAAAGTTATGGTCATTTATACGTTCCGGGCAACCTAGGCTTCACCCGAGGGCGCCGTTCCACCAGATGGAAAGGTTGGGACCTAAGAAGTCAACGCCAGAAGCATAAAATATGATATAAATACAACTGCTTTGCCATCGTATAAAATGAATTATTGCAACCAGTGTGAAGGTAATGGTATGTCCTACGTTCCGAGCAAGCTTGCCTTCACCCTAGGGTGTGGCTAAACCAGATCGAATAGTTAGGGCCTTAGAAGTCAACGCCCGAAGCATAAACTGCAAAATAAATAGAACAGTTTTTCCATTGTATAAAACGAATAACTGCTACCAGTGTGAAAGTTATGGTCATTTCTACGTTCCGGCAACCTAGGCTTCACTCTAGGGCGCTGCTCCACCAGATCGAATAGCTAGTGCCCTAGAAGTCAGCGCCAGAAGCATAAAATACAATATAAATACAACAGTTTTTCCATCGTATAAAACGAATAATTGCAACCAGTATGAAAGTTATGGTCATTTCTACTTTCCGGGCAACCTAGGCCTCACCCTAGGGCGTTGCTCCAACAGATTGAATAGTTAGGGCCTTAGAAGTCAACGCCCGAAGCATGAAATACAAAATAAATAGAACAGTTGTTCCATCGTATAAAACGAATAATTGCTACCAGTGTGAAAGTGATGGTCATTTCTACGTTCCAGGCAACCTAGGCTTCGCTCTAGGACGTTGTTGCACCAGATCGAATAGTTCGGGCCTAAGAAATCAACGCCAGAAGCATAAAATACGATATAGATACAACAGATTTTCCATCGTATAAAACGAATAATTGCAACCTGTGTGAAGGTTATGGTCATTTCTACGTTCCGGGCAACCTAGGCTTCACTCTAGGCCGTTGCTCCACCCGATCGAATAGTTAGGGCCTTAGAAGTCAACGCCCGAAGCATAAAATACAAAATAAATAGAACAGCTGTTCCATGTATAAAACGAATAATTGTTTCCAGTGTGAAAGTGATGATCATTTCTACGTTCCGAGCAACCTAGGCTTCACCATAGGGCGTTGTTCCACCAGTTGGAATAGTTGGGGCCTAAGATGTCAACGCCAGAAGCATAAAATAAGATGTAGATACAACAGATTTTCCACCGTATAAAACGAATAATGGCAACCAGTGTGAAAGTTATGGTCATTTCTACGTTCCGGGCAACCTGGGATTCACTCTAGGCCGTTGCTCCACCAGATCGAATAGCTAGGGCCTTAGAAGTCAACGCCCGAGGCATAAAATACAATATAAATACAACAGCTTTTCCATGTATAAAACGAATAATTGCTTCCTGTGTGAAAGTTATGGTCATTTATACGTTCCGGGCAACCTAGGCTTCACCCGAGGGCGCCGTTCCACCAGATGGAAAGGTTGGGACCTAAGAAGTCAACGCCAGAAGCATAAAATATGATATAAATACAACAGCTTTTCCATCGTATAAAACGAATAATGGCAAACAGTGTGAAAGTTATGGTCATTTCCACGTTCCGGGCAACCTAGGCTTCACCCTAGTGCGTTGCTACACCAGATCGAATAGTTAGGGCCTTAGAAGTCATCGCCTAAAGCATACAATACAATAAAAATACAACAGTTTTACCATCGTATAACAGGGATAATTGCAACCAGTGCGTAAGTAATGACCATTTCGACGTTTCGGGCATCCTAGGCTTAACTCTGAGGCATTGCTCCACAAGATCGAATAGCTAGGGCCTAAGAAGTCAACGCCAGAGGCATAAAATACAATATAAATACAATAGCTTTTCCATCGTATAAAACGAATAATTCCACCCAGTGTGAAAGTTATGGTCATTTCTACGTTCCGGGCAACATAGGCTTCCCTCTTGGACGTTGCCTCACCTGATCGAATAGCTAGGACCTTAGAAGTCAAAGCCAGAAGCAGAAAAAACAATAAAGATGCAACAGTTTTTCCATCGTATAGCATGAGTAGGTGCAACCAGTGAGAAATTAATGATCATTTCGACGTTTCGGGCATCCTAAACTTAACTCTGAGGCATTGCTCCACCAGGTCGAAGTGTTAGGGCCTTGGAATTCAACGCCAGAAGCATAAACTACAAAATAAATACAACAGTCATTCAATCGTATAAAACGAATAATTGCAACCTGTGTGAAGGTTATGGTCATATCTACGTTCCGGACAACCTAGGCTTCACTGTAGGGTGTTGCTCCACCATATCGAATAGGTAGGGCCATAGAAGTCAACGCCCGAAGCTAAAAATACGATAAATATAAAAGAGTTTTTCCATCGTATAACAGGAATAATTGCAACCAGTGTGAAAGTGATGGTCATTTCTACGTTCCGGGCAACCTAAGCTTCACTCTAGGGCGTTGTACCACCAGATCGAATAGTTAGGGCCTTAGAAGTCAACGCCAGAAGCATAAAATACAAAATAAATAGAACAGTTCTTACATGTATAAAACGAATAATTGCTACCAGTGTGAAAGTTATGGTCATTTCTACGTTCCGGGCAGCCTAGGCTTCACCCTAGTGCGTTGTTCCACCAGATGGAATAGTTAGGGCCTAAGATGTCAACGCCAGAAGCATAAAATAAGATATTGATACAACAGATTTTCCATCGTATAAAACGAATAATGGCAACCAGTGTGAAAGTTATGGTCATTTCTACGTTCCGGGCAACCTGGGCTTCACTCTAGGCCGTTGCTCCACCAGATCGAATAGCTAGGGCCTTAGAAGTCAACGCCCGAGGCATAAAATACAATATAAATACATCAGCTTTTCCATGTATAAAACGAATAATTGCTTCCTGTGTGAAAGTTATGGTCATTTCTACGTTCCGGGCAACCTAGGCTTCACCCGAGGGCGCCGTTCCACCAGATGGAAAGGTTGGGACCTAAGAAGTCAACGCCAGAAGCATAAAATATGATATAAATACAACAGCTTTTCCATCGTATAAAACGAATAATGGCAAACAGTGTGAAAGTTATGGTCATTTCCACGTTCCGGGCAACCTAGGCTTCACCCTAGTGCGTTGCTACACCAGATCGAATAGTTAGGGCCTTAGAAGTCATCGCCTAAAGCATACAATACAATAAAAATACAACAGTTTTACCATCGTATAACAGGGATAATTGCAACCAGTGCGAAAGTAATGACCATTTCGACGTTTCGGGCATCCTAGGCTTAACTCTGAGGCATTGCTCCACAAGATCGAATAGCTAGGGCCTAAGAAGTCAACGCCAGAAGCATAAAATACAATATAAATACAATAGCTTTTCCATCGTATAAAACGAATAATTGCACCCAGTGTGAAAGTTATGGTCATTTCTACGTTCCGGGCAACATAGGCTTCCCTCTTGGACGTTGCCTCACCTGATCGAACAGCTAGAACCTTAGAAGTCAAAGCCAGATGCAGAAAAAACAATAAAAATGCAACAGTTTTTCCATCGTATAAGCATGAGTAGTTGCAACCAGTGAGAAATTAATGATCACATCGACGTTTCGGGCATCCTAGACTTAACTCTGAGGCATTGCTCCACCAGGTCGAAGTGTTTGGGCCTTGGAATTCAACGCCAGAAGCATAAACTACAAAATAAATACAACAGTCATTCAATCGTATAAAACGAATAATTGCAACCTGTGTGAAAGTTATGGTCATATCTACGTTCCGGACAACCTAGGCTTCAATGTAGGGCGTTGTACCACCAGATCGAATAGTTGGGGCCTTAGAAGTCAACGCCAGAATCATAAAGTACAAAATAAATAGAACAGTTCTTACATGTATAAAACGAATAATTGCTACCAGTGTGAAAGTTATGGTCATTTCTACGTTCCGGGCAACCTAGGCTTCACCCTAGTGCGTTGTTCCACCAGATGGAATAGTTAGGGCCTAAGAAGTCAACGCCAGAAGCATAAAATACAAAATAAATAGAACAGTTTTTCCATGTATAAAACGAATAATTGCTACCAGTGTGAAAGTTGTGGTCATTTCCACGTTCCGGGCAACCTAGGCTTCACTCCAGGGCGTTGTTCCACCAGATGGAATAGTTAGGGCCTATGAAGTCAACGCCAGAAGCATAAAATACGATATAAATACTACAGCTTTTCCATCGTATAAAACGAATAATTGCAACCAGTGTGAAAGTTATGGTCATTTCTACGTTCCCGGCAACCTAGGCTTCACCCTAGGGCGTTGTTCCACCAGATTGAATAGTTAGGGTCTAAGAAGTCAGCGCCAGAAGCATAAAATACGATATAAATACAACAGCTTTTCCATCGTATAAAACGAATAATGGTAACCAGTGTGAATGTTATGATCATTTGTACGTTCCGGGCAACCTAGGCTTCACTCAAGGACGTTGCTCCACCAGATCGAATAGTTGGGGCCTAAGAATTCAACGGCAGAAGCATACAATACAATAAAAATACAACAGTTTTACCATCGTATAACAGGGATAATTGCAACCAGAGCGAAAGTAATGACCATTTCGACGTTTCGGGCATCCTAGGCTTAACTCTGAGGCATTGCTCCACAAGATCGAATAGCTAGGGCCTAAGAAGTCAACGCCAGAAGCATAAAATACAATATAAATACAATAGCTTTTCCATCGTATAAAACGAATAATTGCACCCAGTGTGAAAGTTATGGTCATTTCTACGTTCCGGGCAACATAGGCTTCCCTCTTGGACGTTGCCTCACCTGATCGAATAGCTAGGACCTTAGAAGTCAAAGCCAGAAGCAGAAAAAACAATAAAAATGCAACAGTTTTTCCATCATATAAGCATGAGTAGTTGCAACCAGTGAGAAATTAATGATCACATCGACGTTTCGGGCATCCTAGACTTAACTCTGAGGCATTGTTCCACCAGGTCGAAGTGTTTGGGCCTTGGAATTCAACGCCAGAAGCATAAACTACAAAATAAATACAACAGTCATTCAATCGTATAAAACGAATAATTGCAACCTGTGTGAAAGTTATGGTCATATCTACGTTCCGGACAACCTAGGCTTCACTGTAGGGCGTTGTACCACCAGATCGAATAGTTGGGGCCTTAGAAGTCAACGCCAGAATCATAAAGTACAAAATAAATAGAACAGTTCTTACATGTATAAAACGAATAATTGCTACCAGTGTGAAAGTTATGGTCATTTCTACGTTCCGGGCAACCTAGGCTTCACCCTAGTGCGTTGTTCCACCAGCTGGAATAGTTAGGGCCTAAGAAGTCAACGCCAGAAGCATAAAATACAAAATAAATAGAACAGTTTTTCCATGTATAAAACGAATAATTGCTACCAGTGTGAAAGTTGTGGTCATTTCCACGTTCCGGGCAACCTAGGCTTCACTCCAGGGCGTTGTTCCACCAGATGGAATAGTTAGGGCCTATGAAGTCAACGCCAGAAGCATAAAATACGATATAAATACTACAGCTTTTCCATCGTATAAAACGAATAATTGCAACCTGTGTGAAAGTTATGGTCATATCTACGTTCCGGACAACCTAGGCTTCACTGTAGGGCGTTGTACCACCAGATCGAATAGTTGGGGCCTTAGAAGTCAACGCCAGAATCATAAAGTACAAAATAAATAGAACAGTTCTTACATGTATAAAACGAATAATTGCTACCAGTGTGAAAGTTATGGTCATTTCTACGTTCCCGGCAACCTAGGCTTCACCCTAGGGCGTTGTTCCACCAGATTGAATAGTTAGGGTCTAAGAAGTCAGCGCCAGAAGCATAAAATACGATATAAATACAACAGCTTTTCCATCGTATAAAACGAATAATGGTAACCAGTGTGAATGTTATGATCATTTGTACGTTCCGGGCAACCTAGGCTTCACTCTAGGACGTTGCTCCACCAGATCGAATAGTTGGGGCCTAAGAATTCAACGGCAGAAGCATACAATACAATAAAAATACAACAGTTTTACCATCGTATAACAGGGATAATTGCAACCAGAGCGAAAGTAATGACCATTTCGACGTTTCGGGCATCCTAGGCTTAACTCTGAGGCATTGCTCCACAAGATCGAATAGCTAGGGCCTAAGAAGTCAACGCCAGAAGCATAAAATACAATATAAATACAATAGCTTTTCCATCGTATAAAACGAATAATTGCACCCAGTGTGAAAGTTATGGTCATTTCTACGTTCCGGGCAACATAGGCTTCCCTCTTGGACGTTGCCTCACCTGATCGAATAGCTAGGACCTTAGAAGTCAAAGCCAGAAGCAGAAAAAACAATAAAAATGCAACAGTTTTTCCATCATATAAGCATGAGTAGTTGCAACCAGTGAGAAATTAATGATCACATCGACGTTTCGGGCATCCTAGACTTAACTCTGAGGCATTGTTCCACCAGGTCGAAGTGTTTGGGCCTTGGAATTCAACGCCAGAAGCATAAACTACAAAATAAATACAACAGTCATTCAATCGTATAAAACGAATAATTGCAACCTGTGTGAAAGTTATGGTCATATCTACGTTCCGGACAACCTAGGCTTCAATGTAGGGCGTTGTACCACCAGATCGAATAGTTGGGGCCTTAGAAGTCAACGCCAGAATCATAAAGTACAAAATAAATAGAACAGTTCTTACATGTATAAAACGAATAATTGCTACCAGTGTGAAAGTTATGGTCATTTCTACGTTCCGGGCAACCTAGGCTTCACTCTAGTGCGTTGTTCCACCAGATGGAATAGTTAGGGCCTAAGAAGTCAACGCCAGAAGCATAAAATACAAAATAAATAGAACAGTTTTTCCATGTATAAAACGAATAATTGCTACCAGTGTGAAAGTTGTGGTCATTTCCACGTTCCGGGCAACCTAGGCTTCACTCCAGGGCGTTGTTCCACCAGATGGAATAGTTAGGGCCTATGAAGTCAACGCCAGAAGCATAAAATACGATATAAATACTACAGCTTTTCCATCGTATAAAACGAATAATTGCAACCAGTGTGAAAGTTATGGTCATTTCTACGTTCCCGGCAACCTAGGCTTCACCCTAGGGCGTTGTTCCACCAGATTGAATAGTTAGGGTCTAAGAAGTCAGCGCCAGAAGCATAAAATACGATATAAATACAACAGCTTTTCCATCGTATAAAACGAATAATGGTAACCAGTGTGAATGTTATGATCATTTGTACGTTCCGGGCAACCTAGGCTTCACTCTAGGACGTTGCTCCACCAGATCGAATAGTTGGGGCCTAAGAATTCAACGGCAGAAGCATACAATACAATAAAAATACAACAGTTTTACCATCGTATAACAGGTATAATTGCAACCAGAGCGAAAGTAATGACCATTTCGACGTTTCGGGCATCCTAGGCTTAACTCTGAGGCATTGCTCCACAAGATCGAATAGCTAGGGCCTAAGAAGTCAACGCCAGAAGCATAAAATACAATATAAATACAATAGCTTTTCCATCGTATAAAACGAATAATTGCACCCAGTGTGAAAGTTATGGTCATTTCTACGTTCCGGGCAACATAGGCTTCCCTCTTGGACGTTGCCTCACCTGATCGAATAGCTAGGACCTTAGAAGTCAAAGCCAGAAGCAGAAAAAACAATAAAAATGCAACAGTTTTTCCATCATATAAGCATGAGTAGTTGCAACCAGTGAGAAATTAATGATCACATCGACGTTTCGGGCATCCTAGACTTAACTCTGAGGCATTGTTCCACCAGGTCGAAGTGTTTGGGCCTTGGAATTCAACGCCAGAAGCATAAACTACAAAATAAATACAACAGTCATTCAATCGTATAAAACGAATAATTGCAACCTGTGTGAAAGTTATGGTCATATCTACGTTCCGGACAACCTAGGCTTCACTGTAGGGCGTTGTACCACCAGATCGAATAGTTGGGGCCTTAGAAGTCAACGCCAGAATCATAAAGTACAAAATAAATAGAACAGTTCTTACATGTATAAAACGAATAATTGCTACCAGTGTGAAAGTTATGGTCATTTCTACGTTCCGGGCAACCTAGGCTTCACCCTAGTGCGTTGTTCCACCAGCTGGAATAGTTAGGGCCTAAGAAGTCAACGCCAGAAGCATAAAATACAAAATAAATAGAACAGTTTTTCCATGTATAAAACGAATAATTGCTACCAGTGTGAAAGTTGTGGTCATTTCCACGTTCCGGGCAACCTAGGCTTCACTCCAGGGCGTTGTTCCACCAGATGGAATAGTTAGGGCCTATGAAGTCAACGCCAGAAGCATAAAATACGATATAAATACTACAGCTTTTCCATCGTATAAAACGAATAATTGCAACCTGTGTGAAAGTTATGGTCATATCTACGTTCCGGACAACCTAGGCTTCACTGTAGGGCGTTGTACCACCAGATCGAATAGTTGGGGCCTTAGAAGTCAACGCCAGAATCATAAAGTACAAAATAAATAGAACAGTTCTTACATGTATAAAACGAATAATTGCTACCAGTGTGAAAGTTATGGTCATTTCTACGTTCCCGGCAACCTAGGCTTCACCCTAGGGCGTTGTTCCACCAGATTGAATAGTTAGGGTCTAAGAAGTCAGCGCCAGAAGCATAAAATACGATATAAATACAACAGCTTTTCCATCGTATAAAACGAATAATGGTAACCAGTGTGAATGTTATGATCATTTGTACGTTCCGGGCAACCTAGGCTTCACTCTAGGACGTTGCTCCACCAGATCGAATAGTTGGGGCCTAAGAATTCAACGGCAGAAGCATACAATACAATAAAAATACAACAGTTTTACCATCGTATAACAGGGATAATTGCAACCAGAGCGAAAGTAATGACCATTTCGACGTTTCGGGCATCCTAGGCTTAACTCTGAGGCATTGCTCCACAAGATCGAATAGCTAGGGCCTAAGAAGTCAACGCCAGAAGCATAAAATACAATATAAATACAATAGCTTTTCCATCGTATAAAACGAATAATTGCACCCAGTGTGAAAGTTATGGTCATTTCTACGTTCCGGGCAACATAGGCTTCCCTCTTGGACGTTGCCTCACCTGATCGAATAGCTAGGACCTTAGAAGTCAAAGCCAGAAGCAGAAAAAACAATAAAAATGCAACAGTTTTTCCATCATATAAGCATGAGTAGTTGCAACCAGTGAGAAATTAATGATCACATCGACGTTTCGGGCATCCTAGACTTAACTCTGAGGCATTGTTCCACCAGGTCGAAGTGTTTGGGCCTTGGAATTCAACGCCAGAAGCATAAACTACAAAATAAATACAACAGTCATTCAATCGTATAAAACGAATAATTGCAACCTGTGTGAAAGTTATGGTCATATCTACGTTCCGGACAACCTAGGCTTCACTGTAGGGCGTTGTACCACCAGATCGAATAGTTGGGGCCTTAGAAGTCAACGCCAGAATCATAAAGTACAAAATAAATAGAACAGTTCTTACATGTATAAAACGAATAATTGCTACCAGTGTGAAAGTTATGGTCATTTCTACGTTCCGGGCAACCTAGGCTTCACCCTAGTGCGTTGTTCCACCAGCTGGAATAGTTAGGGCCTAAGAAGTCAACGCCAGAAGCATAAAATACAAAATAAATAGAACAGTTTTTCCATGTATAAAACGAATAATTGCTACCAGTGTGAAAGTTGTGGTCATTTCCACGTTCCGGGCAACCTAGGCTTCACTCCAGGGCGTTGTTCCACCAGATGGAATAGTTAGGGCCTATGAAGTCAACGCCAGAAGCATAAAATACGATATAAATACTACAGCTTTTCCATCGTATAAAACGAATAATTGCAACCTGTGTGAAAGTTATGGTCATATCTACGTTCCGGACAACCTAGGCTTCACTGTAGGGCGTTGTACCACCAGATCGAATAGTTGGGGCCTTAGAAGTCAACGCCAGAATCATAAAGTACAAAATAAATAGAACAGTTCTTACATGTATAAAACGAATAATTGCTACCAGTGTGAAAGTTATGGTCATTTCTACGTTCCGGGCAACCTAGGCTTCACCCTAGTGCGTTGTTCCACCAGCTGGAATAGTTAGGGCCTAAGAAGTCAACGCCAGAAGCATAAAATACAAAATAAATAGAACAGTTTTTCCATGTATAAAACGAATAATTGCTACCAGTGTGAAAGTTGTGGTCATTTCCACGTTCCGGGCAACCTAGGCTTCACTCCAGGGCGTTGTTCCACCAGATGGAATAGTTAGGGCCTATGAAGTCAACGCCAGAAGCATAAAATACGATATAAATACTACAGCTTTTCCATCGTATAAAACGAATAATTGCAACCAGTGTGAAAGTTATGGTCATTTCTACGTTCCCGGCAACCTAGGCTTCACCCTAGGGCGTTGTTCCACCAGATTGAATAGTTAGGGTCTAAGAAGTCAGCGCCAGAAGCATAAAATACGATATAAATACAACAGCTTTTCCATCGTATAAAACGAATAATGGTAACCAGTGTGAATGTTATGATCATTTGTACGTTCCGGGCAACCTAGGCTTCACTCTAGGACGTTGCTCCACCAGATCGAATAGTTGGGGCCTAAGAATTCAACGGCAGAAGCATAAAATACAATAAAGATGCAACAGTTTTTCCATCGTATAACAGGAATAATTGCAACCAGCGTGAAGGTGATGGTCATTTCTACGTTCCGGGCAACCTAGGCTTCACCCTAGGGCGTTGCTCCACCAGATGGAATAGTTAGGGCCTAAGAAGTCAACGCCAGCAGCATAAAATACGATATAAATACAACAGCTTTTCCATCGTATAAAACGAATAATTGCAACCAGTGTGAAAGTTATGGTCATTTCTACGTTCCGGGCAACATAGGCTTCACTCTTGGACGTTGCCCCACGAGATCGAGTAGCTCGCACCTTAGAAGTCAGCGCCAGAAGCATAAAATACAATAAAAATACAAAAGTTTTTTCATCTTGTAACAGGAATAATTGCAACTAGCGTGAAGGTAATAATCATTTCTACGTTCCTGGCATCGCAGGCTTCACTCTAGGGCGTTGATCCACCAGATCGAATAGTTAGGGCCTAAGAAGTCAACGCCAGAAGAATAAAATGCAATATAATTACAACAGTTTTTCCACCGTATGAAATGAATAATTGCATACATTGTGAAAGTAATGGTCATTTCTACGTTCCGGGCAACCTAGGCTTAACTCTGAGGCGTTGCTCCACCAAATCGAAGAGATAAGGCCTTAGAAGTCAACGCCAGAAGCATAAAATACAATATAAATACAACTGCTTTGCCATCGTATAAAATGAATTATTGCAAACAGTGTGAAGGTAATGGTCATTTCTACGTTCCGAGCAACCTAGGCTTCACTGTAGGGTGTTGCTCCGCCAGATCGAATAGGTAGGGCCTTAGAAGTCAACGACAGAAGCATAAAGTACAATAAAAATGCAAACAGTTTTTCCGTCGTATAACAGGAATTACTGCAACCAGTGTGAAAGTACTGGCCATTTCTACGTTTCGGGCACCCTAGGCTTCACTCTTGGGCGTTGCTCCACCAAACCGAATAGCTAGGGCCTTAGAAGTCAACGCCCAAAGCATAAAATACAATAAAAGTACAACAGCTTTTCCATCGTATAACAGGAATTATTGCAACCAGAGTGAAAGGTATGGTCATTTGTACGTTCCGGGCGACCTAGTCTTCACTCTAGGGCGTTGCTCCAACCGATCGAATAGCTAGGGACTAAGAGGTCAGCGCCAGAAGCATAAAATACAATAAAAATACATCAGTTGTTCCATCGTATAACAGGAATAATTACAACCAGTGTGAATGTAATGGGCATTTCTGCGTTCCGTGCAACCTAGGCTTCGCGCTAGGGCGTTGCACCACCAGGACGAATAGTTGCGGCTTTAGAAAACAACTCCAGACGCATATAATACAGTAAAAATACAACAGTTTTTCCATCGTATAACGGGAATAATTGCAGCCAGTGTTAAAGTAATGGCCATTTCTACGTTCCGGGCAACCTAGGCTTCCCTCTAGGGTGTTGCTCCACCCGATCGAATAGCTAGGGACTAAGACGTCAGCGCCAGAAGCATAAAATATAATAAAAATACAACAGTTGTTCCATCGTATAACAGGAATAATTGCAACCATCGTGAAAGTAATGGTCATTTCTACGTTTCGGGCAACATACGCTTCACTCTCGGACGTTGCCCCACGAGATCGAGTAGCTAGGACCTTAGAAGTCAACACCAGAAACATAAAATACAATAAAAGTGCAACATTTTTTCGTCGTATAACAGGAATAACTGCAACCAGTGTGAAAGTACTGGCCATTTCTACGTTCCGCGCAAACTAGGCTTCACTATAGGGCGTTGCTCCACGAGATCGAATAGTTAGGGACTTAGAATTCAACGCCAGAAGCATAAAATACAATAAAAATACAACAGTCTTTCCATCGTATAACAGGAATAATTGCAACCAGTGTTAAAGTAATGGGCATTTCTACGTTCCGTGCAACCTAGGCTTCGCACTAGGCCGTTGCACCACCAGGTCGAATAGTTTGGGCATTAGAAAACAACTCCAGACGCATATAATACAGTAAAAATACAACAGTTTTTCCATCGTATAAAAAGAATAATTGCAAGCAGTGTGAAAGTAATGGTCATTTCCACGCTTCGGGCAACATACGCTTCACTCTTGGACGTTGCCCCACGAGATCGAATAGCTAGGACCTTAGAAGTCAAGGCCAGACACATAAAATACAATAAAAGTACAGCAGTTTTTCCATCGTATAACAGGAAAAATTGCAACCAGTGTGAAAGTAACGGTCATTTCTACGTTCCGGGCAACCTAGGCTTCCCTCTAGGGTGTTGCTCCACCCGATCGAATAGCTAGGGACTAAGACGTCAACAGATGAAGCATAAAGTACAATATAAATACAACAGTTTTTCCATTGTATAAAACGAATGATTGCAACCAGTGTGAATGTTGTGCTCATTTCTACGTTCCGGGCAACCTAGACTTCACTATAGGGCGTTCCTCCACCACATCGAATAGCTACGGCCTTAGAAGTCAAGGCGAGAAGCATAAAATACAATAAAGATGCAGCAGCTTTTCCATCGTATAAAATGTATAATTGCAAACCGTGTGAAAGTTATGGTCATTTCTACGTTCCGGGCAACCTAGTCTTCACTCTAGGGCGTTGCTCCACCAGATCGAATAGTTAGGACCTAAGAAGTCAACTCCAGTAGCATAAAATACAATATAAATATAACAGTTTTTCAATCGCATAAAGCGAATAATTGCAACCAGTGTGAAAGTTATGGTCATTTCTACGTTCCGTGCAACCAAGGCTTCACTTTAGCGCTTTGTGCCACGAGATCGAATAGTTAGGGCCTAAGAAGTCAACGCCAGAAGCATAAAATAGTATAAAAATACAACAGTCCTTCCACGGTATAACAGGAATAATTGCATCCAGTGTGAAAGTACTGGTCATTTCTACGTTCCGTGTAACCTAGGCTTCACTCTAGGGCGTTGCTGCACCAGATCGAATAGTTAGCGCCTGAGAAGTCAACCCCGTGAAGCAAAAAACACAATAAAAATACAACAATCTTTCCATAGTATAACAGGAATAATTGCAGCCAGTGTGAAAGTACTGGTCATTTCTACGTTCCGGGTAACCTAGGCTTCACTCTAGGGCGTTGCTCGACCAGATCGAATAGTTAGGGCCTAAGAAGTCAACGCCAGAAGCATAAAATACAATATAAATACAACAGTTTTTCCATCGTATTAAGCGAATAATTGCAACCAGTGTGAAAGTGATGGTCATTTCTACGATCAGGGCAACCCAGGTTTCACTCTAGGGCGTTGTTCCACCATATCGAATAGTTAGGGACATAGAATTCAACGCCAGAAGCATAAAATATAATATAAATAGAACAGTTTTTCCATTGCATAAAGCGAATAATGCAACCAGTGTGAATGTAATGGTCATTTCTACGTTCCGGGCAACCTAGGTTTCGCTCTAGGGTGTTGCTCCACCAGATCGAATAGCTAGGCACTTAGACGTCAGCGCCAGAAGCGTAAAATATAATAAAAATACAACAGTTGTTCCATCGTATAACAGGTATAATTGCAACCAGTGTGAAAGTAATGGGCATTTCTACGTTCCATGCAACCTAGGATTCGCACTAGGGCGTTGCACCACCAGGTCGAATAGCTAGGGCCTTAGAAAACTACTCCAGACGCATAAGATACAGTAAAAATACAACAGTCCTTCCATCGTATAACAGGAATAATTGCAACCAGTGTGAAAGTAATGGTCATTTCTACGTTTCGGGCAACCTAGGCTGCACTCTGGGGCGTTGCTACACTAAATCGAATAGCTAGGGCATTAGTAGTCAACGCACGAAGCATAAAATACAATAAAAATACAACAGATTTTCCATCGTATAAAAGGAATAATTGCAAAGAGTGTGAAAGTAATGGTCATTTCTACGTTCCGGGCAACCTAGGCTTCACTCTAGGGCGTTGCTCCACCAGATCCAATAGTTAGGTCCTTAGAAGTCAACGCCAGAAGCATAAAATACGATATAAATACTACAGCTTTTCGATCGTATAAAAGGAATAATTGCAAACAGTGTGAAAGTAATAGTCATTTCTACGTTCCGGGCAACCTAGGCTTCACTCTAGGGCGTTGCTCCACCAGATCGAATAGTTAGGTCCTTAGAAGTCAACGCCAGAAGCATAAAATACGATATAAATACAACAGCTTTTCGATCGTATAAAAGGAATAATTGCAAACAGTGTGAAAGCTATGGTCTTTTCTACGTTCCGGGCAACCTAGGCTTCACCCTAGGGCGTTGTTCCACCAGATCGAATAGTTAGGGCCTAAGAAGTGAACGCCAGAAGCATAAAATACAAATAAATACAAAAGTTTTTCCATCGTATAAAACGAATAATTGCAACCAGTATGAAACTTATGGTCATTTCTACTTTCCGGGGAACCTAGGCTTCACTCTATGGCGTTCTACCACCACATCGAATAGCTACGGCCACAGAAGTCAACGCCTGAAGTATTAAATACAATAAAAATACAACAGTCTTTCCATCCTATAACAGGAATAATTGCAACCCGTGTGAAAGTGATGGTCATTTCTACGTTCCAGGCAACCTAGGCTTCACTCTAGGACGTTGTTGCACCAGATCGAATAGTTCGGGCCTAAGAAATCAACGCCAGAAGCATAAAATACAATATAAATATAACAGTTTTTCCATCGTATAAAACGAATAATAGAAACCAGTGTGAAAGTTATGGTCGTTTCTACGTTCCGGGCAACCGAGGCTTCACTCCAGGCCGTTGCTCCACCAGATCGAATAGTTAGGGCCTTAGAAGTCAACGGCAGAAGAATAAAATGCAATATAAGTAGAACAGTTTTTCCATCGTATAAAATGAATAATTGCATACATTGTGAAAGTAATGGTCATTTCTACGTCCCAGGCAACCTAGGCGTCACTCTAGGGCGTTGCTCCACCACATCGAATAGCTACGGACTTAGAAGTCAACGCCTGAAGCAAAAAATGCAATAAAAATACAACAGTTTTTTCATCTTGTAACAGGAATAATTGCAACTAGCGTGAAGGTAATGATTATTTCTACGTTCCTGGCATCGCAGGCTTCACTCTAGGGCGTTGATCCACCAGATCGAATAGTTAGGGCCTAAGAAGTCAACGCCAGAAGAATAAAATGCAATATAAGTACAACAGTTTTTCCACCGTATAAAATGAATAATTGCATACATTGTGAAAGTAATGGTCATTTCTACGTTCCGGGCAACCTAGGCTTAACTCTGAGGCGTTGCTCCACCAAATCGAAGAGATAAGGCCTTAGAAGTCAACGCCAGAAGCATAAAATACAATATAAATACAACTGCTTTGCCATCGTATAAAATGAATTATTGCAAACAGTGTGAAGGTAATGGTCATTTCTACGTTCCGAGCAACCTAGGCTTCACTGTAGGGTGTTGCTCCGCCAGATCGAGTAGGTAGGGCCTTAGAAGTCAGCGCCAGAAGCATAAAATACAAAATAAATAGAATAGTTTTTCCATGTATAAAACGAATAATTGCTACCAGTGTGAAAGTTATGGTCATTTCCACGTTCCGGGCAACCTAGGCTTCACTCCAGGGCGTTGTTCCACCAGATGGAATAGTTAGGGCCTTAGAAGTCAACGCCAGAAGCATAAAATACAATATAAATACGACAGCTTTGCCATCGTATAAAATGAATTATTGCAAACAGTGTGAAGGTAATGGTCATTTCTACGTTCCGAGCAACCTAGGCTTCACTGTAGGGTGTTGCTCCGCCAGATCGAATAGGTAGGGCCTTAGAAGTCAACGCCAGAAGCATAAAATACAAAATAAATAGAACAGTTTTTCCATGTATAAAACGAATAATTGCTACCAGTGTGAAAGTTGTGGTCATTTCCACGTTCCGGGCAACCTAGGCTTCACTCCAGGGCGTTGCTCCACCAGATGGAATAGTTAGGGCCTAAGAAGTCAACGCCAGCAGCATAAAATACGATATACATACAACAGCTTTTCCATCGTATAAAACGAATAATTGCAACCAGTGTGAAAGTTATGGTCATTTCCACGTTCCGGGCAACATAGGCTTCACTCTTGGACGTTGCCCCACGAGATCGAGTAGCTCGGACCTTAGAAGTCAGCGCCAGAAGCATAAAATGCAATAAAAATACAACAGGTCTTCCATCGTATAGCATGAATAATTGCTGCCAGTGTGAAAGTAATGGTCATTTCTACGTTCCGGGCAACCGAGGCTTCACTCTAGAGTTTTGCTCCAACAGATCGAATAGTGAGGGCCTTAGAAGTCAACGCCCGAAGCATAACATACAAAATAAATAGAAGAGCTTTTCCATGTATAAAACGAATAATTGTTTCCAGTGTGAAAGTTATGGTCATTTCTACGTCCCGGGCAACCTAGGCTTCACCATAGGGCGTTGTTCCACCAGATGGAATAGTTGGGGCCCAAGAAGTCGACGCCATAAGCATAAAATACTATATAAATGCAACAGCTTTTCCATCGTATAAAATGAATAATGGCAACCAGTGTGAAAGTTATGGTCATTTCTACGTTCCGGGCAACCTAGGCTTCACTCTAGGCCGTTGCTCCACCAGATCGAATAGCTAGGGCCTTAGAAGTCAACGCCAGAAGCATAAAATACATTATAAATACAACAGTTGTTCCATCGCATAACAGGAATAATTGCAACCAGTCTGAAAGATATGGTCATAACTACGTTCCGGGCAACCTAGGCTTCACTCTTGGACGTTGCCCCACCAGATCGAATAGCTAGGACCTTAGAATCCAAATACTGAAGCAGAGAATACAATAAAAATGCAACAGTTCTTCAATCGTATAGCATGAATAATTGCAACCCGTGTGAAAGTAACGATCATTTCGACGTTTCGGGCATCCTAGACTTAACTCCGAGGCATTGCTCCACCAGGTCGAAGTGTTAGGGCCTTGGAATTCAACGCCAGAAGCATAAGCTACAAAATAAATACAACAGTCTTTCAATCGTATAAAACGAATAATTGCAACCTGTGTGAAGGTTATGGTCATATCTACGTTCCGGACAAACTAGGCTTCACTGTAGGGTGTTGCTCCACCAGATGGAGTAGGTAGGGCCATAGAAGTCAACGCCCGATGCATAAAATACAAAATAAATAGAACAGCTGTTCCATGTATAAAACAAATAATTGCAACCAGTGTGAAAGTTATGGTCATTTCTACGTTCCGGGCAACCTAGGCTTCACCCTAGGCCGTTGTCCCACCAGATCGAGTAGTTACGGCCTAAGAAGTCAACGCCAGAAGCATAAAGTACGATGAAGATGCAACAGTTTTTCCATCGTATAAAAAGAATAATTGCAATCAGTGTGAAAGTTATGGTCATTTCTACATTCCGAGCAACCTAGGCTTCACTCGAGGGCGGTGCTCCACCAGATCGAATAGTTACGGCCTAAGAAGTCAACGCCAGAAGCACAAAATACGATAAAGATGCAACAGCTTTTCCATCGTATAAAACGAATAATTGCAACCAGTTTGAAAGTTATGGTCATTTCTACATTCCGAGCAACCTAGGCTTCCCTCTACGGCGTTGCTCCACCAGATCGAATAGCTGGGTCCTTAGAAGTCAACGCCAGAAGCATAAAATACGATATAAATACAACAGCTGTTCCATCGTATAAAAGGAATAACTGCAACCAGTGTGAAAGTTATGGTCATTTCTACGTTCCGGGCAACCTAGGCTTCACTCTAGGGCGTTGCTCCACCAGATCGAATAGTTAGGGCCTTAGAAGTCAACGCTCAAAGCATAAAATACAAAATAAATAAAACAGTTTTTCCATCGCATAAAACGAAAAATTGCTACCAGTGTGAAAGTTATGGTCATTTCTACGTTCCGCGCAACCTGGGCTTTACCGTAGGGCGTTGTTCCACGAGATGTAATAGCTAGGGACTTAGAATTCAACGCCATAAGAATAAAATACAATATAAGTACAGCAGTTTTTCCGTCGTATGAAATGAATAGTTGCAATCATTGTAAAAGTAATGGGCATTTCTACGTTCCGGGCAACCTAGGCGTCACTCTAGGGCGTTGCTCCACCACATCTAATAGCTAGCGACTTAGAATTAAACGCCAGAAGCATAGAATACAATAAAAATACAACAGTTTTTCCATCGTATAACAGGAATAATTGCAACCACTGTGAATGTAATGGCCATTTCTAGGTTCCGGGCAACCTAGTTTTCACTCTAGGGCGTTGCTCCTCCAGATCGAACAGCTAGGGCCTAAGAAGTCAACGCCAGAAGCATAAAATACGATATAAATACAACAGCTTTTCCATCGCATAAAACAAATAATTGCAACCAGTGTGTAGGTTATGGTCATTTCTACTTTCCGGGCAACGTAGGCTTCACTCTAGGGCGTTGCTCCACCAGATCGAATAGTTAGGTCCTTAGAAGTCAACGCCAGAAGCATAAAATACGATATAAATACAACAGCTTTTCCATCGTATAAAAGGAATAATTGCAAACAGTGTGAAGGTAATGGACATTTCTACGTTCGGGCAACCTAGGCTTCACTCTACGGCGTTGTTCCACCAGATCGAATAATTAGGGCCTGAGAAGTCAACGCCAGAAGCATAAAATACAATATAAATACAACAGCTTTTCCATCGTATAAAACGAATAATTGCAACCAGTATGAAACTTATAGTCATTTCTCCTTTCCGAGCAACCTAGGCATCACCCTAGGGCTTTGCTCCAACAGATTGAATAGTTAGGGGCTTAGAAGTCAGCGCCCGAAGCATAAAATACAAAATAATTAGAACGGTTTTTCCATTGTATAAAACGAATAATTGCTACGAGTGTAAAAGCTATGGTCATTTCTACGTTCCGGGCAACCTAGGCTTCACTGTCGGGCGTTGCTCCACCAGATCGAAATGTTAGGGCCTAAGAAGTCAACGCCCGAAGCATAAAATACGATATATATACAACAGCATTTCCATCGTATTAAATGAATAATTGCAAACAGTGTGAAAGTAGTGGTCATTTCTACGTTCCGGTCAACGTAGGCTTCACTGCATGGCGTTCTTCCACCACATCGAATAGCTACGGCCTCAGAAGTCCACGCCTGAAGCATAAAATACAATAAAAATACAACAGTCTTTTCATCGCATAACAGGAATAATTGCAACAAGCGTGAAAGTAATGATCATTTCTTCGTTCCAGGCAACCTAGGCTTCACTCTAGGGCGTTGCTCCACCAGATCGAATAGTTAGGGCCTTAGAAGTCAACGCCCGAAGCATAAAGTACAAAATAAATAAAACAGATTTTCCATCGTACAAAACGAAAAATTGCAAACAGTGTGAAAGATATGGACATTTCTACGATCCGGGCTACCTAGGCTTCACTCTATGGCGTTCTTCCACCACATCGAATAGCAACGGCCTCAGAAGTCAACGCCAGAAGCTTAAATACAATATAAATATAACAGTTTTTCCATCGTATAAAACGAATAATAGCAACCAGTGTGAAAGTTATGGTCATTTCTACGTTCCGGGCAACCTAGGCTTCACTCTACGGCGATGCTCCACCAGATCAAACAGATAGGGCATTAGAAGTCAACGCCCGAAGCATAAAATACAAAATAAATAGAACGGTTTTTCCATTGTATAAAACGAATAATTGCTGCCAGTGTAAAAGTTATGGTCATTTCTACGTTCCGGGCAACCTAGGCTTCACCCTAGGGCGTTGTACCACCAGATCGAATAGTTAGGGCCTATGAAGTGAACGCCGGAAGCATAAAATACAATATAAATACAACAGTTTTTCCAGCGTATAAAACGAATAATTGCAACCAGTATGAAACTTATGGTCATTTCTACGTACCGGGCAACCTAGGCTTCACTCTAGGGCGTTGCTCTACCAGATCGAATAGTTAGGGCCTTAGAAGTCAACGCCCGAAGCATAAAATACAAAATAAATAAAACAGTTTTTCCATCGTATAAAACGAATAATTGCTACCAGTGTGAAAGTTATGGTCATTTCTACGTTCCGCGCAACCTGGGCTTTACACTAGGGCGTTGTTCCACGAGATAGAATAGCTAGGGACTTAGAATTCAACGCCATAAGAATAAAATACAATATAAGTACAACAGTTTTTCCATCGTATAAAATGAATAATTGCAACCAGTGTGAAAGTTATGGTCATTTCTACATTCCGGCCAACCTAGGCTTCACCCTAGGGCGTTGCTCCACCAGATCGAATAGTTAGGGCCTTAGAAGTCAACGCCAGCAGCTTAAAATACAATAAAGATGCAACAGTTTTTCCATCGTTTTACAGGAATAACTGCAACCAGTGTGAATGTACTGGTCATTTCTACGTACCGGATAACCTAGGCTTCACTCTAGGGCGGTGTTCCTCCAGATCGAACAGTTAGGGCCTAAGAAGTCAACGCCAGAAGCATAAAGTACGATGAAGATGCAACAGTTTTTCCATCGTATAAAAAGAATAATTGCAATCAGTGTGAAAGTTATGGTCATTTCTACATTCCGAGCAACCTAGGCTTCACTCCAGGGCGGTGCTCCACCAGATCGAATAGTTACGGCCTAAGAAGTCAACGCCAGAAGCACAAAATACGATAAAGATGCAACAGCTTTTCCATCGTATAAAACGAATAATTGCAACCAGTTTGAAAGTTATGGTCATTTCTACATTCCGAGCAACCTAGGCTTCCCTCTACGGCGTTGCTCCACAGATCGAATAGCTGGGTCCTTAGAAGTCAACGCCAGAAGCATAAAATACGATATAAATACAACAGCTGTTCCATCGTATAAAAGGAATAACTGCAACCAGTGTGAAAGTTATGGTCATTTCTACGTTCCGGGCAACCTAGGCTTCACTCTAGGGCGTTGCTCCACCAGATCGAATAGTTAGGGCCTTAGAAGTCAACGCTCAAAGCATAAAATACAAAATAAATAAAACAGTTTTTCCATCGCATAAAACGAAAAATTGCTACCAGTGTGAAAGTTATGGTCATTTCTACGTTCCGCGCAACCTGGGCTTTACCGTAGGGCGTTGTTCCACGAGATGTAATAGCTAGGGACTTAGAATTCAACGCCATAAGAATAAAATACAATATAAGTACAACAGTTTTTCCGTCGTATGAAATGAATAGTTGCAATCATTGTAAAAGTAATGGGCATTTCTACGTTCCGGGCAACCTAGGCGTCACTCTAGGGCGTTGCTCCACCACATCTAATAGCTAGCGGCTTAGAATTAAACGCCAGAAGCATAGAATACAATAAAAATACAACAGTTTTTCCATCGTATAACAGGAATAATTGCAACCACTGTGAATGTAATGGCCATTTCTAGGTTCCGGGCAACCTAGTTTTCACTCTAGGGCGTTGCTCCTCCAGATCGAATAGCTAGGGCCTAAGAAGTCAACGCCAGAAGCATAAAATACGATATAAATACAACAGCTTTTCCATCGCATAAAACAAATAATTGCAACCAGTGTGAAGGTTATGGTCATTTCTACTTTCCGGGCAACGTAGGCTTCACCCTAGGCCGTTGTTCCACCAGATCGAATAGTTAAGGCCTAAGAAGTGAACGCCCGAAGCATAAAATGCAATAAAAATACAACAGTTTTTCCATCGTATAGCAGGAATAATTTGCAACCAGTGTGATAGTAGTGGTCATTTCTACGTTCCGGGCAACCCAGGTTTCACTCCAGGGCGTTGCTCCACCAGATCGAATAGTTACGGCCTAAGAAGTCAACGCCAGAAGCATAAAATACGATGAAGATGCAACAGTTTTTCCATCGTATAAAACGAATAATTGCAATCAGTGTGGAAGTTATGGTCAATTCTACATTCCGAGCAACCTAGGCTTCACTCTAGGGCGTTGCTCCACCAGATCGAATAGTTAGGTCCTTAGAAGTCAACGCCAGAAGCATAAAATACGATATAAATACAACAGCTTTTCCATCGTATAAAAGGAATAATTGCAAACAGTGTGAAGGTAATGGACATTTCTACGTTCGGGCAACCTAGGCTTCACTCTACGGCGTTGTTCCACCAGATCGAATAATTAGGGCCTGAGAAGTCAACGCCAGAAGCATAAAATACAATATAAATACAACAGCTTTTCCATCGTATAAAACGAATAATTGCAACCAGTATGAAACTTATAGTCATTTCTCCTTTCCGAGCAACCTAGGCATCACCCTAGGGCTTTGCTCCAACAGATTGAATAGTTAGGGGCTTAGAAGTCAACGCCCGAAGCATAAAATACAAAATGATTAGAACGGCTTTTCCATTGTATAAAACGAATAATTGCTACGAGTGTAAAAGCTATGGTCATTTCTACGTTCCGGGCAACCTAGGCTTCACTGTCGGGCGTTGCTCCACCAGATCGAAATGTTAGGGCCTAAGAAGTCAACGCCCGAAGCATAAAATACGATATAAATACAACAGCATTTCCATCGTATTAAATGAATAATTGCAAACAGTGTGAAAGTAGTGGTCATTTCTACGTTCCGGTCAACGTAGGCTTCACTGCATGGCGTTCTTCCACCACATCGAATAGCTACGGCCTCAGAAGTCCACGCCTGAAGCATAAAATACAATAAAAATACAACAGTCTTTTCATCGCATAACAGGAATAATTGCAACAAGCGTGAAAGTAATGATCATTTCTTCGTTCCAGGCAACCTAGGCTTCACTCTAGGGCGTTGCTCCACCAGATCGAATAGTTAGGGCCTTAGAAGTCAACGCCCGAAGCATAAAGTACAAAATAAATAAAACAGATTTTCCATCGTACAAAACGAAAAATTGCAAACAGTGTGAAAGATATGGACATTTCTACGATCCGGGCTACCTAGGCTTCACTCTATGGCGTTCTTCCACCACATCGAATAGCAACGGCCTCAGAAGTCAACGCCAGAAGCTTAAATACAATATAAATATAACAGTTTTTCCATCGTATAAAACGAATAATAGCAACCAGTGTGAAAGTTATGGTCATTTCTACGTTCCGGGCAACCTAGGCTTCACTCTACGGCGATGCTCCACCAGATCAAACAGATAGGGCATTAGAAGTCAACGCCCGAAGCATAAAATACAAAATAAATAGAACGGTTTTTCCATTGTATAAAACGAATAATTGCTGCCAGTGTAAAAGTTATGGTCATTTCTACGTTCCGGGCAACCTAGGCTTCACCCTAGGGCGTTGTACCACCAGATCGAATAGTTAGGGCCTATGAAGTGAACGCCGGAAGCATAAAATACAATATAAATACAACAGTTTTTCCAGCGTATAAAACGAATAATTGCAACCAGTATGAAACTTATGGTCATTTCTACGTACCGGGCAACCTAGGCTTCACTCTAGGGCGTTGCTCCACCAGATCGAATAGTTAGGGCCTTAGAAGTCAACGCTCAAAGCATAAAATACAAAATAAATAAAACAGTTTTTCCATCGTATAAAACGAAAAATTGCTACCAGTGTGAAAGTTATGGTCATATCTACGTTCCGGACAAACTAGGCTTCACTGTAGGGTGTTGCTCCACCAGATGGAGTAGGTAGGGCCATAGAAGTCAACGCCCGATGCATAAAATACAAAATAAATAGAACAGCTGTTCCATGTATAAAATGAATAATTGTTTCCAGTGTGAAAGTTATGGTCATTTATACGTTCCGGGCAACCTAGGCGTCACTCTAGGGCGTTGCTCCACCACATCGAATAGCTACGATCTTAGAAGTCAACGCCTGAAGCAAAAAATGCAATAAATATACAACAGTTTTTTCATCTTATAACAGGAATAATTGCAACAAGCGTGAAGGTAATGATCATTTCTACGTTCCGGGCATCGCAGGCTTCACTCTAGGGCGTTGTTCCACCAGATCGAATAGTTAGGGCCTAAGAAGTCAACGCCAGAATAATAAAATGCAATATAAGTACAACAGTTTTTCCATCGTATAAAATGAATAATTGCATACATTGTGAAAGTAATGGTCATTTCTACGTTCCGGGCAACCTAGGCGTCACTCTAGGGCGTTGCTCCACCACATCGAATAGCTACGGACTTAGAAGTCAACGCCTGAAGCAAAAAATGCAATAAAAATACAACAGTTTTTTCATCTTGTAACAGGAATAATTGCAACTAGCGTGAAGGTAATGATTATTTCTACGTTCCTGGCATCGCAGGCTTCACTCTAGGGCGTTGATCCACCAGATCGAATAGTTAGGGCCTAAGAAGTCAACGCCAGAAGAATAAAATGCAATATAAGTACAACAGTTTTTCCACCGTATAAAATGAATAATTGCATACATTGTGAAAGTAATGGTCATTTCTACGTTCCGGGCAACCTAGGCTTAACTCTGAGGCGTTGCTCCACCAAATCGAAGAGATAAGGCCTTAGAAGTCAACGCCAGAAGCATAAAATACAATATAAATACAACTGCTTTGCCATCGTATAAAATGAATTATTGCAAACAGTGTGAAGGTAATGGTCATTTCTACGTTCCGAGCAACCTAGGCTTCACTGTAGGGTGTTGCTCCGCCAGATCGAGTAGGTAGGGCCTTAGAAGTCAGCGCCAGAAGCATAAAATACAAAATAAATAGAATAGTTTTTCCATGTATAAAACGAATAATTGCTACCAGTGTGAAAGTTATGGTCATTTCCACGTTCCGGGCAACCTAGGCTTCACTCCAGGGCGTTGTTCCACCAGATGGAATAGTTAGGGCCTTAGAAGTCAACGCCAGAAGCATAAAATACAATATAAATACGACAGCTTTGCCATCGTATAAAATGAATTATTGCAAACAGTGTGAAGGTAATGGTCATTTCTACGTTCCGAGCAACCTAGGCTTCACTGTAGGGTGTTGCTCCGCCAGATCGAATAGGTAGGGCCTTAGAAGTCAACGCCAGAAGCATAAAATACAAAATAAATAGAACAGTTTTTCCATGTATAAAACGAATAATTGCTACCAGTGTGAAAGTTGTGGTCATTTCCACGTTCCGGGCAACCTAGGCTTCACTCCAGGGCGTTGCTCCACCAGATGGAATAGTTAGGGCCTAAGAAGTCAACGCCAGCAGCATAAAATACGATATACATACAACAGCTTTTCCATCGTATAAAACGAATAATTGCAACCAGTGTGAAAGTTATGGTCATTTCCACGTTCCGGGCAACATAGGCTTCACTCTTGGACGTTGCCCCACGAGATCGAGTAGCTCGGACCTTAGAAGTCAGCGCCAGAAGCATAAAATGCAATAAAAATACAACAGGTCTTCCATCGTATAGCATGAATAATTGCTGCCAGTGTGAAAGTAATGGTCATTTCTACGTTCCGGGCAACCGAGGCTTCACTCTAGAGTTTTGCTCCAACAGATCGAATAGTGAGGGCCTTAGAAGTCAACGCCCGAAGCATAACATACAAAATAAATAGAAGAGCTTTTCCATGTATAAAACGAATAATTGTTTCCAGTGTGAAAGTTATGGTCATTTCTACGTCCCGGGCAACCTAGGCTTCACCATAGGGCGTTGTTCCACCAGATGGAATAGTTGGGGCCCAAGAAGTCGACGCCATAAGCATAAAATACTATATAAATGCAACAGCTTTTCCATCGTATAAAACGAATAATGGCAACGAGTGTGAAAGTTATGGTCATTTCTACGTTCCGGGCAACCTAGGCTTCACTCTAGGCCGTTGCTCCACCAGATCGAATAGCTAGGGCCTTAGAAGTCAACGCCAGAAGCATAAAATACATTATAAATACAACAGTTGTTCCATCGCATAACAGGAATAATTGCAACCAGTCTGAAAGATATGGTCATAACTACGTTCCGGGCAACCTAGGCTTCACTCTTGGACGTTGCCCCACCAGATCGAATAGCTAGGACCTTAGAATCCAAATACTGAAGCAGAGAATACAATAAAAATGCAACAGTTCTTCAATCGTATAGCATGAATAATTGCAACCCGTGTGAAAGTAACGATCATTTCGACGTTTCGGGCATCCTAGACTTAACTCCGAGGCATTGCTCCACCAGGTCGAAGTGTTAGGGCCTTGGAATTCAACGCCAGAAGCATAAGCTACAAAATAAATACAACAGTCTTTCAATCGTATAAAACGAATAATTGCAACCTGTGTGAAGGTTATGGTCATATCTACGTTCCGGACAAACTAGGCTTCACTGTAGGGTGTTGCTCCACCAGATGGAGTAGGTAGGGCCATAGAAGTCAACGCCCGATGCATAAAATACAAAATAAATAGAACAGCTGTTCCATGTATAAAATGAATAATTGTTTCCAGTGTGAAAGTTATGGTCATTTATACGTTCCGGGCAACCTAGGCGTCACTCTAGGGCGTTGCTCCACCACATCGAATAGCTACGATCTTAGAAGTCAACGCCTGAAGCAAAAAATGCAATAAATATACAACAGTTTTTTCATCTTATAACAGGAATAATTGCAACAAGCGTGAAGGTAATGATCATTTCTACGTTCCGGGCATCGCAGGCTTCACTCTAGGGCGTTGTTCCACCAGATCGAATAGTTAGGGCCTAAGAAGTCAACGCCAGAATAATAAAATGCAATATAAGTACAACAGTTTTTCCATCGTATAAAATGAATAATTGCATACATTGTGAAAGTAATGGTCATTTCTACGTTCCGGGCAACCTAGGCGTCACTCTAGGGCGTTGCTCCACCACATCGAATAGCTACGGACTTAGAAGTCAACGCCTGAAGGAAAAAATGCAATAAAAATACAACAGTTTTTTCATCGTATAAAAGGAATAATTGCAACAAGCGTGAAGGTAATGATCATTTCTACGTTCCGGGCATCGCAGGCTTCACTCTAGGGCGTTGTTCCACCAGATCGAATAGTTAGGGCCTAAGAAGTCAACGCCAGAAGCATAAAATGCAATATAAATATAACAGTTTTTTCATCGTATAAAACGAATAATAGCAACCAGTGTGAAGTTATGGTCATTTCTACGTTCCGGGCAACCTATGCTTCACTCGAGGTCGTTGCTCCGCCAGATCTGATAGGTAGGGCCTTAGAAGTCAACGCCAGAAGCATAAAATACAAAATAAATAGAACAGTTTTTCCATGTATAAAACGAATAATAGCTACCAGTGTGAAAGTTATGGTCATTTCTACGTTCCGGGCAACCTAGGCTTCACTCCAGGGCGTTGTTCTACCAGATGGAATAGTTAGGGCCTAAGAGGTCAACGCCAGAAGCATAAAATACGATATAAATACTAAGGCTTTTCCATCGTATAAAACGAATAATTGCTACCAGTGTGAAAGTTATGGTCATTTCTACGTTCCGGGCAACCTAGGCTTCACCCTAGGGCGTTGTTCCACCAGATCGAATGGTTAGGCCCTAAGAAGTCAACGCCAGAAGCATAAAACACAATAAAGATGCAACAGTTTTTCCATCGTATAACAGGAATAATTGCAACCAGTGTGAAGGTAATGGTATGTTCTACGTTCCGGGCAAGCTACTCTTCACTCTAGTGCGGTGCTCCACGAGGTTAAATAGTTAGGGCCTAAGAAGTCAACGCCAGAAGCATAAAATACAATATAAATACAACAGCCTTTCCATCGTATATAATGTATATTAGCAAACAGTGCGAAAGTAATGGTCATTTCTACGTTCCTGGCAACCTAGGCTTCACTCTAGAGCGTTGTTCCACCAGATCGAATAGTTAGGGCCTAAGAAGTCAACGCCAGAAGAATAAAATGCAATATAAGTACAACAGATTACCATCGTATAAAATGAATAACTGCAAACATTGTGAAAGTAATGGTCATTTCTACGTGCCGGGCAACATAGGCGTCACTCTACGGCGTTGCTCCACCACAGCTAAAAGCTACAGCCTTAGAAGCTAACGCCCGAAGCATAAAATACAATAAAAATGCAACTGATTTTCCATCGTATAGCATGACTAATTGCAACCAGTGCGAAAGTAATGACCATTTCGACGTTTCGGGCATCCTAGGCTTAACTCTGAGGCGTTGCTCCACCAAATCGAAGAGATAGGGCCTTAGAAGTCAACGCCAGAGGCATAAAATACAATATAAATACAACAGCTTTGCCATCGTATAAAATGAATTATTGCAAACAGTGTGAAGGTAATGGTCATTTCTACGTTCCGGGCAACCTAGACGTCACTGTAGGGCGTTGCTCCACCACAGCTAATAGCTACGACCTTAGAAGTCAACGCCAGAAGCATAAGCTACAAAATAAATACAACAGCCATTCCATCGTATAAAACGTATAATTGCTACCAGTGTGAAAGTTATGGTCATTTCTACGTTCCGGGCAACCTAGGCTTCACCCTAGGGCGTTGTTCCACCAGATGGAATAGTTAGGGCCTTAGAAGTCAACGCCAGAAGCATAAAATACGATATAAATACAACAGCTTTTCCATCGTATAAAACGAATAATGGTAACCAGTGTGAAAGTTATGGTCGTTTCTACATTCCGAGCGACCTAGGCTTCACTCTAGGGCGTTGCTCCACCAGAACGAATAGTTAGGTCCTTAGAAGTCAACGCCAGAAGCATAAAATACGATATAAATACAACAGCTTTTCCATCGTATAAAACAAATAATTGCAAACAGTGTGAAAGTTATGGTCATTTCTACGTTCCGGGCAACCTAGGCTTCACCCTAGGCCGTTGTCCCACCAGATCGAGTAGTTACGGCCTAAGAAGTCAACGCCAGAAGCATAAAGTACGATGAAGATGCAACAGTTTTTCCATCGTATAAAAAGAATAATTGCAATCAGTGTGAAAGTTATGGTCATTTCTACATTCCGAGCAACCTAGGCTTCACTCCAGGGCGGTGCTCCACCAGATCGAATAGTTACGGCCTAAGAAGTCAACGCCAGAAGCACAAAATACGATAAAGATGCAACAGCTTTTCCATCGTATAAAACGAATAATTGCAACCAGTTTGAAAGTTATGGTCATTTCTACATTCCGAGCAACCTAGGCTTCCCTCTACGGCGTTGCTCCACCAGATCGAATAGCTGGGTCCTTAGAAGTCAACGCCAGAAGCATAAAATACGATATAAATACAACAGCTGTTCCATCGTATAAAAGGAATAACTGCAACCAGTGTGAAAGTTATGGTCATTTCTACGTTCCGGGCAACCTAGGCTTCACTCTAGGGCGTTGCTCCACCAGATCGAATAGTTAGGGCCTTAGAAGTCAACGCTCAAAGCATAAAATACAAAATAAATAAAACAGTTTTTCCATCGTATAAAACGAAAAATTGCTACCAGTGTGAAAGTTATGGTCATATCTACGTTCCGGACAAACTAGGCTTCACTGTAGGGTGTTGCTCCACCAGATGGAGTAGGTAGGGCCATAGAAGTCAACGCCCGATGCATAAAATACAAAATAAATAGAACAGCTGTTCCATGTATAAAATGAATAATTGTTTCCAGTGTGAAAGTTATGGTCATTTATACGTTCCGGGCAACCTAGGCGTCACTCTAGGGCGTTGCTCCACCACATCGAATAGCTACGATCTTAGAAGTCAACGCCTGAAGCAAAAAATGCAATAAATATACAACAGTTTTTTCATCTTATAACAGGAATAATTGCTACAAGCGTGAAGGTAATGATCATTTCTACGTTCCGGGAATCGCAGGCTTCACTCTAGGGCGTTGTTCCACCAGATCGAATAGTTAGGGCCTAAGAAGTCAACGCCAGAATAATAAAATGCAATATAAGTACAACAGTTTTTCCATCGTATAAAATGAATAATTGCATACATTGTGAAAGTAATGGTCATTTCTACGTTCCGGGCAACCTAGGCGTCACTCTAGGGCGTTGCTCCACCACATCGAATAGCTACGGACTTAGAAGTCAACGCCTGAAGCAAAAAATGCAATAAAAATACAACAGTTTTTTCATCTTGTAACAGGAATAATTGCAACTAGCGTGAAGGTAATGATTATTTCTACGTTCCTGGCATCGCAGGCTTCACTCTAGGGCGTTGATCCACCAGATCGAATAGTTAGGGCCTAAGAAGTCAACGCCAGAAGAATAAAATGCAATATAAGTACAACAGTTTTTCCACCGTATAAAATGAATAATTGCATACATTGTGAAAGTAATGGTCATTTCTACGTTCCGGGCAACCTAGGCTTAACTCTGAGGCGTTGCTCCACCAAATCGAAGAGATAAGGCCTTAGAAGTCAACGCCAGAAGCATAAAATACAATATAAATACAACTGCTTTGCCATCGTATAAAATGAATTATTGCAAACAGTGTGAAGGTAATGGTCATTTCTACGTTCCGAGCAACCTAGGCTTCACTGTAGGGTGTTGCTCCGCCAGATCGAGTAGGTAGGGCCTTAGAAGTCAGCGCCAGAAGCATAAAATACAAAATAAATAGAATAGTTTTTCCATGTATAAAACGAATAATTGCTACCAGTGTGAAAGTTATGGTCATTTCCACGTTCCGGGCAACCTAGGCTTCACTCCAGGGCGTTGTTCCAACAGATGGAATAGTTAGGGCCTTAGAAGTCAACGCCAGAAGCATAAAATACAATATAAATACGACAGCTTTGCCATCGTATAAAATGAATTATTGCAAACAGTGTGAAGGTAATGGTCATTTCTACGTTCCGAGCAACCTAGGCTTCACTGTAGGGTGTTGCTCCGCCAGATCGAATAGGTAGGGCCTTAGAAGTCAACGCCAGAAGCATAAAATACAAAATAAATAGAACAGTTTTTCCATGTATAAAACGAATAATTGCTACCAGTGTGAAAGTTGTGGTCATTTCCACGTTCCGGGCAACCTAGGCTTCACTCCAGGGCGTTGCTCCACCAGATGGAATAGTTAGGGCCTAAGAAGTCAACGCCAGCAGCATAAAATACGATATACATACAACAGCTTTTCCATCGTATAAAACGAATAATTGCAACCAGTGTGAAAGTTATGGTCATTTCCACGTTCCGGGCAACATAGGCTTCACTCTTGGACGTTGCCCCACGAGATCGAGTAGCTCGGACCTTAGAAGTCAGCGCCAGAAGCATAAAATGCAATAAAAATACAACAGGTCTTCCATCGTATAGCATGAATAATTGCTGCCAGTGTGAAAGTAATGGTCATTTCTACGTTCCGGGCAACCGAGGCTTCACTCTAGAGTTTTGCTCCAACAGATCGAATAGTGAGGGCCTTAGAAGTCAACGCCCGAAGCATAACATACAAAATAAATAGAAGAGCTTTTCCATGTATAAAACGAATAATTGTTTCCAGTGTGAAAGTTATGGTCATTTCTACGTCCCGGGCAACCTAGGCTTCACCATAGGGCGTTGTTCCACCAGATGGAATAGTTGGGGCCCAAGAAGTCGACGCCATAAGCATAAAATACTATATAAATGCAACAGCTTTTCCATCGTATAAAACGAATAATGGCAACCAGTGTGAAAGTTATGGTCATTTCTACGTTCCGGGCAACCTAGGCTTCACTCTAGGCCGTTGCTCCACCAGATCGAATAGCTAGGGCCTTAGAAGTCAACGCCAGAAGCATAAAATACATTATAAATACAACAGTTGTTCCATCGCATAACAGGAATAATTGCAACAAGCGTGAAAGTAATGATCATTTCTTCGTTCCAGGCAACCTAGGCTTCACTCTAGGGCGTTGCTCCACCAGATCGAATAGTTAGGGCCTTAGAAGTCAACGCCCGAAGCATAAAGTACAAAATAAATAAAACAGATTTTCCATCGTACAAAACGAAAAATTGCAAACAGTGTGAAAGATATGGACATTTCTACGATCCGGGCTACCTAGGCTTCACTCTATGGCGTTCTTCCACCACATCGAATAGCAACGGCCTCAGAAGTCAACGCCAGAAGCTTAAATACAATATAAATATAACAGTTTTTCCATCGTATAAAACGAATAATAGCAACCAGTGTGAAAGTTATGGTCATTTCTACGTTCCGGGCAACCTAGGCTTCACTCTACGGCGATGCTCCACCAGATCAAACAGATAGGGCATTAGAAGTCAACGCCCGAAGCATAAAATACAAAATAAATAGAACGGTTTTTCCATTGTATAAAACGAATAATTGCTGCCAGTGTAAAAGTTATGGTCATTTCTACGTTCCGGGCAACCTAGGCTTCACCCTAGGGCGTTGTACCACCAGATCGAATAGTTAGGGCCTATGAAGTGAACGCCGGAAGCATAAAATACAATATAAATACAACAGTTTTTCCAGCGTATAAAACGAATAATTGCAACCAGTATGAAACTTATGGTCATTTCTACGTACCGGGCAACCTAGGCTTCACTCTAGGGCGTTGCTCTACCAGATCGAATAGTTAGGGCCTTAGAAGTCAACGCCCGAAGCATAAAATACAAAATAAATAAAACAGTTTTTCCATCGTATAAAACGTATAATTGCTACCAGTGTGAAAGTTATGGTCATTTCTACGTTCCGCGCAACCTGGGCTTTACCCTAGGGCGTTGTTCCACGAGATGGAATAGCTAGGGACTTAGAATTCAACGCCATAAGAATAAAATACAATATAAGTACAACAGTTTTTCCATCGTATAAAATGAATAATTGCAACCAGTGTGAAAGTTATGGTCATTTCTACATTCCGGACAACCTAGGCTTCACCCTAGGGCGTTGCTCCACCAGATCGAATAGTTAGGGCCTTAGAAGTCAACGCCAGAAGCTTAAAATACAATAAAGATGCAACAGTTTTTCCATCGTTTTACAGGAATAACTGCAACCAGTGTGAATGTACTGGTCATTTCTACGTACCGGATAACCTAGGCTTCACTCTATGGCGGTGTTCCTCCAGATCGAACAGTTAGGGCCTAAGAAGTCAACGCCAGAAGTATAAAATACAATGTAAATATAACAGTTTTTCCATCGTATAAATCGAATGATAGCAACCAGTGTGAAAGTTATGGTCATTTCTACGTTCCGGGCAACCTAGGCTTCACTCTAGGGCGTTGCTCCACCAGATCGAATAGTTAGGGCCTTAGAAGTCAACGCTCAAAGCATAAAATACAAAATAAATAAAACAGTTTTTCCATCGTATAAAACGAAAAATTGCTACCAGTGTGAAAGTTATGGTCATTTCTACGTTCCGCGCAACCTGGGCTTTACCCTAGGGCGTTGTTCCACGAGATGTAATAGCTAGGGACTTAGAATTCAACGCCATAAGAATAAAATACAATATAAGTACAACAGTTTTTCCATCGTATAAAATGAATAGTTGCAAACATTGTAAAAGTAATGGTCATTTCTACGTTCCGGGCAACCTAGGCGTCACTCTAGGGCGTTGCTCCACCACATCTAATAGCTACGGCCTTAGAAGTCAACGCCAGAAGGATAAAATACAATATAAATACAACAGCTTTTCCATCGTACAAAATGAATAATAGCAAACAGTGTGAAAGTAATTGTCATTTCTACGTTCCGGGCAACCTAGGCTTCACTCTAGGTCGTTGCTCCACCAGATGGAATAGTTAGGGCCTAAGAAGTCAACGCCAGAAGCATAAAATACGATATAAATACAACAGCTTTTCCATCGTATAAAACAAATAATTGCAACCAGTGTGAAAGTTATGGTCATTTCTAGGTTCCGGGCAACCTAGGTTTCACTCTAGGGCGTTGCTCCTCCAGATCGAACAGCTAGGGCCTAAGAAGTCAACGCCAGAAGCATAAAATACGATATAAATACAACAGCTTTTCCATCGTATAAAACAAATAATTGCAACCAGTGTGAAAGTTATGGTCATTTCTACGTTCCGGGCAACGTAGGCTTCACCCTAGGCCGTTGTTCCACCAGATCGAATAGTTAGGGCCTAAGAAGTGAACGCCAGAAGCATAAAATGCAATAAAAATACAACAGTTTTTCCATCGTATAGCAGGAATAATTTGCAACCAGTGTGATAGTAGTGGTCATTTCTACGTTCCGGGCAATCCAGGTTTCACTCCAGGGCGTTGCTCCACCAGATCGAATAGTTACGGCCTAAGAAGTCAACGCCAGAAGCATAAAATACGATGAAGATGCAACAGTTTTTCCATCGTATAAAATGAATAATTGCAACCAGTGTGAAAGTTATGGTCATTTCTACATTCCGGCCAACCTAGGCTTTACCCTAGGGCGTTGTTCCACCAGATCGAACAGTTAGGCCCTAAGAAGTCAACGCCAGACGCATAAAATACAATATAAATATAACAGTTTTTCCATCGTATAAAACGAATGATAGCAACCAGTGTGAAACTTATGGTCATTTCTACGTTCCGGGCAACCTAGGCTGCAGTGTATGGCGTTCTTCCACCACATCGAATAGCTACGGCCTCAGAAGTCCACGCCTGAAGCATAAAATACAATAAAAATACAACAGTTTTTCCACCGTATAGCAGGAATAATTTGCAACCAGTGTGATAGTAGTGGTCATTTCTACGTTCCGGGCAACCTAGGCGTCACTCCATGGCGTTGCTCCACCACATCTAATAGCTACGGCCTTAGAAGTCAACGCCAGAGGCATAAAATACAATATAAATACAACAGTTTCTCCATCGTATAAAACGAATAATTGCAACCAGTATGAAACTTATGGTCATTTCTCCTTTCCGAGCAACCTAGGCATCACCCTAGGGCTTTGCTCCAACAGATTGAATAGTTAGGGGCTTAGAAGTCAACGCCCGAAGCATAAAATACAAAATAATTAGAACGGTTTTTCCATTGTATAAAACGAATAATTGCTACGAGTGTAAAAGCTATGGTCATTTCTACGTTCCGGGCAACCTAGGCTTGACCCTAGGGCGTTGTTCCACCAGATCCAATAGTTAGGGCCTAAGAAGTGAACGCCAGACGCATAAAATGCAATAAAAATACAACCGCTTTTCGATCGTATAAAAGGAACAATTGCAAACAGTGTGAAAGTAATGGTCATTTCTACGTTCCGGGCAACCTAGGCTTCACTGTCGGGCGTTGCTCCACCAGATCGAAATGTTAGGGCCTAAGAAGTCAACGCCCGAAGCATAAAATACGATATAAATACGACAGCATTTCCATCGTATTAAATGAATAATTGCAAACAGTGTGAAAGTAGTGGTCATTTCTACGTTCCGGGCAACCTAGGCTTCACTGTATGGCGTTCTTCCACCACATCGAATAGCTACGGCCTCAGAAGTCCACGCCTGAAGCATAAAATACAATAAAAATACAACAGTCTTTTCATCGCATAACAGGAATAAATGCAACAAGCGTGAAAGTAATGATCATTTCTACGTTCCAGGCAACCTAGACTTCACTCTAGGGCGTTGTTCCACCAGATCGAAAAGTTAGGCCCTAAGAAGTCAACGCCAGACGCATAAAATACAATATAAATATAACAGTTTTTCCATCGTATAAAACGAATGATAGCAACCAGTGTGAAACTTATGGTCATTTCTACGTTCCGGGCAACCTAGGCTTCAGTGTATGGCGTTCTTCCACCACATCGAATAGCTACGGCCTCAGAAGTCCACGCCTGAAGCATAAAATACAATAAAAATACAACAGTTTTTCCACCGTATAGCAGGAATAATTTGCAACCAGTGTGATAGTAGTGGTCATTTCTACGTTCCGGGCAACCTAGGCGTCACTCCATGGCGTTGCTCCACCACATCTAATAGCTACGGCCTTAGAAGTCAACGCCAGAGGCATAAAATACAATATAAATACAACAGCTTTTCCATCGTACAAAATGAATAATAGCAAACAGTGTGAAAGTAATGGTCAGTTCTACGTTCCGGGCAACCTAGGCTTCACTCTAGGTCGTTGCTCCACCAGATCAAATAGCTAGTGACTTAGAATTAAACGCCAGAAGCATAGAATACAATAAAAATACAACACTTTTTCCATCGTATAACAGGAATAATAGCAAACAGTGTGAATGTAATTGCCATTTCTACGTTCCGGGCAACCTAGGATACACTCTACAGCGTTGCTCCAACAGATTGAATAGTTAGGTCCTTAAAAGTCAATGACCGAAGCATAAAATGCAATAAAAATACAACAGTTTTTCCATCATGTAACAGGAATAACTGCAAACAGTTTGAAAGTGATGGCCATTTCTACGTTCCAGGTAACCTAGGCTTCACTCTAGGGCGTTGTTCCACCAGATCGAAAAGTTAGGCCCTAAGAAGTCAACGCCAGACGCATAAAATACAATATAAATATAACAGTTTTTCCATCGTATAAAACGAATGATAGCAACCAGTGTGAAAGTTATGGTCATTTCTACCTTTCGGGCAACCTAGGCTTCACTCTAGAGAGTTGCTCCACCAGATCGAATAGTTAGGGCCTTAGAAGTCAACGCCTGAAGCATAAAATACAAAATAAATAAAACAGTTTTTCCAGCGTATAAAACTAATAATTGCTACCAGTGTGAGAGCTATGGTCATTTCTACGGTCCGCGCAACCTGGGCTTTACCCTAGGGCGTTGTTCCACCAGATGGAACAGTTAGGGCCTAAGAAGTCAACGCCAGAAGCATAAAATACGATATAAATACAACAGCTTTTCCATCGTATAAAGCGAATAATTGCAACCAGTGTGGAACTTATGGTCATTTCTACGTTTCGGGCAACCTAGGCTTCACTCTAGGGAGATGCTCCACAAGATCAAATAGTTAGGGCCAAAGAAGTCAACGCCAGAAGCACAAAATACAACACAAATACAACAGATTTTCCATCATATATAATGCATATTTGCAAACAGTGTGAAAGTAATGGTCATTTCTACGAACCGGGCAACCTAGGTTCTACTCTAGGGCGTTGCTCCGCCAAACCGAATAGCTAGGGCCTTAGAAGTCAACGCCAGAAGCATAAAATAAATAAAGATGCAAAAGTTTTTCCATCGTATAACAGGAATAACTGCAAACAGTATGAAAGTACTGGTCACTTCTACGTTACGGGCAACCTAGGTTTCACGCTAGGGCGGTGCTCTACCAGATTAAATAGTTAGGGCCTAAGAAGCCAACGCCAGAAGCATAAAACACAATATAAATAAAACAGCTTTTCCATCGTATATAATGTATATTTGCATACAGTGTGAAAGTAATGGTCATTTCCATGTTCCGGGCAACCTAGTCTTCACTCTAGGGCGTTGTTCCACGAGATCGAATAGTTAGGGCCTAAGAAGTCAACGCCAGAAGAATAAAATACAATATAAGTACAAAAGTGTTTCCATCGTATAAAATGAATAATTGCAAGCATTGTGAAAGTAATGGTCATTTCTACGTTCCGGGCAACCTAGGCGTCACTCTAGGGCGTTTCTCCACTACACCTAATAGCTACGGCCTTAGAAGTCAACCCCAGATGAATAAAATACAATAAAGGTGCCACAGCTTTTCCATCGTATAAAACGAATAATTGCAACCAGTGTGAAAGTTGTGGTCATTTCTACTTTCCGGGCCACCTAGGCTTCACCCTAGGTCGTTGCTCCAACAGATTGAATAGTTACGACCTTAGAAGTCAATGCCCGAAGCATAAAATGCAATAAAAATACAACAGTTTTTCCATCATATAACAGGAATAATTGCAACCAGTTTGAAAGTGATGGTCAATTCTTCGTTCCGGGCAACCTAGGCTTCACTCTAGGGCGTTGTTCCACTATATCGAACAGTTAGGGCCAAAGAAGTCAACGCCAGGAGCATAAAATACAATATAAATATAACAGTTTTTCCATTGTATAAAACGAATAATAGCAACCAGTGTGAATGTACTGGTCATTTCTACGTTCCGGAAAACCTAGGTTTCACTCTAGGGCGTTGCTCTACCAGATCGAGTAGCTAGGGACTTAGAATTCAACGCCAGAACGATAAAACACAACATAAGTACAACAGTCATTCCATCGTATAAAATGAGTAGTTGCAAACATTGTGAAAGTAATGGTCATCTGTACGTTCCGGGCAACCTAGGCTTCACTCTAGGTCGTTGCTCCACCAGATCAAATAGCTAGCGACTTAGAATTAAGCGCCAGAAGCATAGAATACAATAAAAATACAGCAGTTTTTCCCTCGTACAAAATGAATAATAGCAAACAGTGTGAAAGTAATGGTCAGTTCTACGTTCCGGGCAACCTAGGCTTCACTCTAGGTCGTTGCTCCACCAAATCAAGTAGCTAGTGACTTAGAATTAAACGCCAGAAGCATAGAATACAATAAAAATACAACACTTTTTCCATCGTATAACAGGAATAATAGCAAACAGTGTGAATGTAATTGTCATTTCTACGTTCCGGGCAACCTAGGATTCACTCTACAGCGTTGCTCCAACAGATTGAATAGTTAGGTCCTTAAAAGTCAATGACCGAAGCATAAAATGCAATAAAAATACAACAGTTTTTCCATCATATAACAGGAATAATTGCAACCAGTTTGAAAGTGATGGTCATTTCTTCGTTCCGGGCAACCTAGGCTTCACTCTAGGGCGTTGTTCCACTATATCGAACAGTTAGGGCCAAAGAAGTCAACGCCAGAAGCATAAAATACAATATAAATATAACAGTTTTTCCATTGTATAAAACGAATGATAGCAACCAGTGTGAAAGTTATGGTCATTTCTACCTTCCGGGCAACCTAGGCTTCACTCTAGAGAGTTGCTCCACCAGATCGAATAGTTAGGGCCTTAGAAGTCAACGCCTGAAGCATAAAATACAAAATAAATAAAACAGTTTTTCCATCGTATAAAACTAATAATTGCTACCAGTGTGAAAGCTATGGTCATTTCTACGGTCCGCGCAACCTGGGCTTTACCCTAGGGCGTTGTTCCACCAGATGGAACAGTTAGGGCCTAAGAAGTCAACGCCAGAAGCATAAAATACGATATAAATACAACAGTTTTTCCATCGTATAAACCGAATAATTGCAACCAGTATGAAACTTATGGTCATTTCTACGTTCCGGGCAACCTAGGCTTCAGTGTATGGCGTTCTTCCACCACATCGAATAGCTACGGCCTCAGAAGTCCACGCCTGAAGCATAAAATACAATAAAAATACAACAGTTTTTCCACCGTATAGCAGGAATAATTTGCAACCAGTGTGATAGTAGTGGTCATTTCTACGTTCCGGGCAACCTAGGCGTCACTCCATGGCGTTGCTCCACCACATCTAATAGCTACGGCCTTAGAAGTCAACGCCAGGGGCATAAAATACAATATAAATACAACAGCTTTTCCATCGTACAAAATGAATAATAGCAAACAGTGTGAAAGTAATGGTCAGTTCTACGTTCCGGGCAACCTAGGCTTCACTCTAGGTCGTTGCTCCACCAGATCAAATAGCTAGTGACTTAGAATTAAACGCCAGAAGCATAGAATACAATAAAAATACAACACTTTTTCCATCGTATAACAGGAATAATAGCAAACAGTGTGAATGTAATTGTCATTTCTACGTTCCGGGCAACCTAGGATTCACTCTACAGCGTTGCTCCAACAGATTGAATAGTTAGGTCCTTAAAAGTCAATGACCGAAGCATAAAATGCAATAAAAATACAACAGTTTTTCCATCATGTAACAGGAATAACTGCAAACAGTTTGAAAGTGATGGCCATTTCTACGTTCCAGGTAACCTAGGCTTCACTCTAGGGCGTTGTTCCACCAGATCGAAAAGTTAGGCCCTAAGAAGTCAACGCCAGACGCATAAAATACAATATAAATATAACAGTTTTTCCATCGTATAAAACGAATGATAGCAACCAGTGTGAAAGTGATGGCCATTTCTACGTTCCAGGTAACCTAGGCTTCACTCTAGTGCCTTGTTCCACCAGATCGAAAAGTTAGGCCCTAAGAAGTCAACGCCAGAGGCATAAAATACAATATAAATATAACAGTTTTTCCATCGTATAAAACGAATGATAGCAACCAGTGTGAAAGTTATGGTCATTTCTACCTTCCGGGCAACCTTGGCTTCACTCTAGAGAGTTGCTCCACCAGATCGAATAGTTAGGGCCTTAGAAGTCAACGCCTGAAGCATAAAATACAAAATAAATAAAACTGTTTTTCCATCGTATAAAACTAATAATTGCTACCAGTGTGAAAGTTATGGTCATTTCTACGGTCCGCGCAACCTGGGCTTTACCCTAGGGCGTTGTTCCACCAGATGGAACAGTTAGGGCCTAAGAAGTCAACGCCAGAAGCATAAAATACGATATAAATACAACAGTTTTTCCATCGTATAAACCGAATAATTGCAACCAGTATGAAACTTATGGTCATTTCTACGTTCCGGGCAACCTAGGCTTCAGTGTATGGCGTTCTTCCACCACACCGAATAGCTACGGCCTCAGAAGTCCACGCCTGAAGCATAAAATACAATAAAAATACAACAGTTTTTCCATCGTATAGCAGGAATAATTTGCAACCAGTGTGATAGTAGTGGTCATTTCTACGTTCCGGGCAACCCATGTTTCACTCCAGGGCGTTGCTCCACCAGATCGAATAGTTACGGCCTAACAAGTCAACGCCAGAAGCATAAAATACGATGAAGATGCAACAGTTTTTCCATCTTATAAAACGAATAATTGCAACCAGTATTGAAGATGTGGTCATTTCTACTTTCCGGGCAACCTAGACTTCACCCTAGGGCGTTGCTCCAACAGATTGAATAGTTAGGGCCTTAGAAGTCAATGCCGGAAGCATAAAATGCAAAATAAATAGAACAGTTTTTCCATCGTATAAAACAAATAATTGCTACCAGTGTGAAAGTAATGGTCATTTCTACGTTCCGAGCAACCTAGGCGTCACTCTAGGGCGTTGCTCCACCAGATCGAATAGCTAGGGACTTATAATTCATCGCTAAAAGCATAAAATACAATTAAAATACAACAGTTTTTCCATCGTATAACAGGAATAATTGCAACCAGTGTGAAAGTAATGGTCATTTCTACGTTCCGGGCAACCTAGGTTTCAATCCAGGGCGATGCTCCACCAGATTGAATAGTTATGTCCTAAGAAGTCAACGCCAGAAGCATAAAATACGATATAAATACAACAGCTTTACCATCGTATATAACGAATAATTGCAACCAGTTTGAAAGTGATGGTCATTTCTTCGTTCCGGGCAACCTAGGCTTCACTCTAGGGCGTCGCTCCACCAGATCGAATAGTTAGTACCTTAGAAGTCAACGCCAGAAGCAAAAAATACAATATGAATGCAACAGTTTTTCCATCGTATAAAATGAATAATTACAAACATTGTGAAAGTAATGGTCATTTCTACGTTCCGGGCAACCTAGGCATCACTCTAGGGCGTTGCTCCACCACATCCAATAGCTACGGCCTTAGAAGTCAACGCCAGAGGAATAAAATACAGTAAAGTTGCAACAGCTTTTCAATCGTATAAAACGAATAATTGCAACCAGTGTGAAAGATGTGGTCATTTGTACTTTCCGGGCAACCTAGGCTTCACCCTAGGTCGATGCTCCAACAGATTGAATAGTTAGGACCTTAGAAGTCAATGCCCGAAGCATAAAATGCAATAAAAATACAACAGTTTTTCCATCATATAACAGGAATAATTGCAACCAGTTTGAAAGTGATGGTCATTTCTACGTTCCGGGCAACCTAGGCTTCACTCTAGGGCGTTGTTCCACTATATCGAACAGTTAGGGCCAAAGAAGTCAACGCCAGAAGCATAAAATACAATATAAATATAACAGTTTTTCCATTGTATAAAACGAATAATAGCAACCAGTGTGAATGTACTGGTCATTTCTACGTACCGGGCAACCTAGGCGTCACTCCAGGGCGTTGCTCCACCACATCTAATAGCTACGGCCTTAGAAGTCAACGCCAGAGGCAGAAAATACAATATAAATACAACAGCTTTTCCATCGTACAAAATGAATAATAGCAAACAGTGTAAAAGTAATGGTCATTTCTACGTTCCGGGCAACCTAGGCTTCACTCTAGGTCGTTGCTCCACCAGATCAAATAGCTAGTGACTTAGAATTAAACGCCAGAAGCATAGAATACAATAAAAATACAACAGTTTTTCAATCGTATAACAGGAATAATAGCAAACAGTGTGAATGTAATTGTCATTTCTACGTTCCGGGCAACGTAGGATTCACTCTACAGCGTTGCTCCAACAGATTGAATAGTTAGGTCCTTAAAAGTCAATGACCGAAGCATAAGATGCAATAAAAATACAACAGTTTTTCCAACATATAACAGGAATAACTGCAAACAGTTTGAAAGTGATGGCCATTTCTACGTTCCAGGTAACCTAGGCTTCACTCTAGGGCGTTGTTCCACCAGATCGAAAAGTTAGGCCCTAAGAAGTCAACGCCAGAAGCATAAAATACAATATAAATATAACAGTTTTTCCTTCGTATAAAACGAATGATAGCAACCAGTGTGGAAGTTATGGTCATTTCTACCTTCCGGGCAACCTAGGCTTCACTCTAGGGCGTTGTACCACCATATCGGACAGTTAGGGCCAAAGAAGTCAACGCCGGAAGCATAAAATACAATATAAGTATAACAGTTTTTCCAGTGTATAAAACGAATAATAGCAACCAGTGTGAAAGTAATGGACATTTCTACTTCCCGGGCAACCTAGGTTTGACCCTAGGGCGTTGCTCCAACAGATTGAATAGTTAGGGCCTTAGAAGTCAACGCCGAAAGCATAAAATGCAATAAAACTACAACAGTTTTTCCATCGTATAACAGGAATAATTGCAAACATAGTGAAAGTAATGGTCATTTCTACGTTCCGGGCAACCTAGGCATCACTCTAGGGCGTTGCTCCACCACATCTAATAGCTACGGCCTTAGAAGTCAACGCCAGAAGAATAAAATACAATAAAGTTTCAACAGCTTTTCAATCGTATAAAACGAATAATTGCAACCAGTGTGAATGTTGTGGTCATTTCTACTTTCCGTTCAACCTAGGCTTCACCCTAGGTCGCTGCTCCAACAGATTGAATAGTTAGGACCTTAGAAGTCAATGCCCGAAGCATAAAATGCAATAAAAATACAACAGTTTTTCCATCATATAACAGGAATAATTGCAAGCAGTTTGAAAATGATGGTCATTTCTTCGTTCCGGGCAACCTAGGATTCACTCTAGGGCGTTGTTCCACTATATCGAACAGTTAGGGCCAAAGAAGTCGATGCCAGAAGCATAAAATACAATATAAATATAACAGTTTTTCCATTGTATAAAACGAATAATAGCAACCAGTGTGAATGTACTGGTCATTTCTACGTTCCGGATAACCTAGGTTTCACCCTAGGTCGTTGCTCCACCAGATCAAATAGCTAGCCAATTAGAATTAAACGCCAGAAGCATAGAATACAATAAAAATACAACAGTTTTTCCATCGTATAACAGGAATAATTGCAAACATTGTGAAAGTAATGGTCATTTCTACGTTCCGGGCAACCTAGGCGTCACTCTAGGGCGTTGCTCCACCACATCTAATAGCTACGGCCTTAGAAGTCAACGCCAGAGGCATAAAATACAATATAAATACAACAGCTTTTCCATCGTACAAAATGAATAATAGCAAACAGTGTGAAAGTAATGGTCATTTCTACGTTCCGGGCAACCTAGGCTTCACTCTAGGTCGTTGCTCCACCAGATCAAATAGCTAGTGACTTAGAATTAAACGCCAGGAGCATATAATACAATAAAAATACAACAGTTTTTCCATTGTATAAAACGAATAATAGCAACCAGTGTGAAAGTAATCGACATTTCTACTTCCCGGGCAACCTAGGCTTGACCCTAGGGCGCTGCTCCAACAGATTGAATAGTTAGGGCCTTAGAAGTCAACGCCGAAAGCATAAAATGCAATAAGACTACAACAGTTTTTCCATCGTATAAAATGAGTAGTTGCAAACATTGCGTAAGTAATGGTCATTTCTACGTTCCGGGCAACCTAGGCGTCACTCTAGGGCGTTGCTCCACCAAACCGAATAGCTAGGGCCTTAGAAGTCAACGCCTGAAGCATAAAATAAATAAAGATTCAAAAGTTTTTCCATCGTATAACAGGAATAACTGCAAACAGTATGAAAGTACTGGTCGTTTCTACGTTCCGGGTAACCTAGGTTTCACGCTAGGGCGTTGCTCCACCTGATCGAATAGCTAGGGACTTAGAATTCAACGCCATAAGAATAAAATACAAAATAAGTACAACAGTTTTTCCATCGTATAAAATGAATAATTGCAACCAGTGTGAAAGTTGTGGTCATTTCTACGTTCCGGGCAACCTAGGCTTCACCCTAGGGCGTTGTTCCACCAGATCGAATAGTCAGGACCTAAGAAGTGAACGCCAGAAGCATAAAATACAATATAAATACAACAGTTTTTTCATCTTATAAAACGAATAATTGCAACCAGTATTGAAGATGTGGTCATTTCTACTTTCCGGGCAACCTAGACTTCACCCTAGGGCGTTGCTCCAACAGATTGAATAGTTAGGGCCTTAGAAGTCAATGCCGGAAGCATAAAATACGATATAAATACAACAGCTTTACCATCGTATAAAACGAATAATTGCAACCAGTTCGAAAGTGATGGTCATTTCTTCGTTCCGGGCAACCTAGGCTTCACTCTAGGGCGTCCCTCCACCAGATCGAATAGTTAGTACCTTAGAAGTCAACGCCAGAAGCATAAAATACAATATGAATACAACAGTTTTTCCATCGTATAAAATGAATAATTGCAAACATTGTGAAAGTAATGGTCATTTCTACGTTCCGGGCAACCTAGGCATCACTCTAGGGCGTTGCTCCACCACGTCTAATAGCTACGGCCTTAGAAGTCAACGCCAGAGGAATAAAATACAATAAAGTTGTAACAGCTTTTCAATCGTATAAAACGAATAATTGCAACCAGTGTGAAAGTTGTGGTCACTTCTACTTTCCGGGCAACCTAGGCTTCACCCTAGGTCGTTGCTCCAACAGATTGAATAGTTAGGACCTTAGAAGTCAATGCCCGAAGCATAAAATGCAATAAAAATACAACAGTTTTTCCATCATATAACAGGAATAATTGCAACCAGTTTGAAAGTGATGGTCATTTCTTCGTTCCGGGCAACCTAGGCTTCACTCAAGGGCGTTGTTCCACTATATCGAACAGTTAGGGCCAAAGAAGTCAACGCCAGAAGCATAAAATACAATATAAATATAACAGTTTTTCCATTGTATAAAACGAATAATAGCAACCAGTGTGAATGTACTGGTCATTTCTACGTTCCGGAAAACCTAGGTTTCACTCGAGGGCGTTGCTCTACCAGATCGAGTAGCTAGGGACTTAGAATTCAACGCCAGAACGATAAAACACAACATAAGTACAACAGTTATTCCATCGTATAAAATGGGTAGTTGCAAACATTGTGAAAGTAATGGTCGTTTCTACGTTCCGGGCAACCTAGGCTTCACTCTAGGTCGTTGCTCCACCAGATCAAATAGCTAGCGACTTAGAATTAAACGCCAGAAGCATAGAATACAATAAAAATACAGCAGCTTTTCCCTCGTATAACAGGAATGATAGCAAACAGTGTGAATGTAATGGTCATTTCTACGTACCGGGCAACCTAGGCGTCACTCCAGGGCGTTGCTCAACCACATCTAATAGCTACGGCCTCAGAAGTCAACGCCAGAGACATAAAATACAATATAAATACAACAGCTTTTCCATCATACAAAATGAATAATAGCAAACAGTGTGAAAGTAATGGTCATTTCTACGTTCCGGGAAACCTAGGCTTCACTCTAGGTCGTTGCTCCACCAGATCAAATAGCTAGTGACTTAGAATTAAACGCCAGAAGCATAGAATACAATAAAAATACAACAGTTTTTCCATCGTATAACAGGAATAATAGCAAACAGTGTGAATGTAATGGTCATTTCTACGTTCCGGGCAACCTAGGATTCACTCTACAGCGTTGCTCCAACAGATTGAATAGTTAGGTCCTTAAAAGTCAATGACCGAAGCATAAAATGCAATAAAAATACAACAGTTTTTCCATCGTATAAAACTAGTAATTGCTACCAGTGTGAAAGTTATGGTCATTTCTACGGACCGCGCAACCTGGGCTTTACCCTAGGGCGTTGTTCCACCAGATGGAACAGTTAGGGCCTAAGAAGTCAACGCCAGAAGCATAAAATACGATATAAATACAACAGCTTTTCCATCGTATAAAGCGAATAATTGCAACCAGTGTGGAAGTTATGATCATTTCTACGTTCCGGGCAACCTAGGCTTCACTCTAGGGAGATGCTCCACAAGATCAAATAGTTAGGGCCTAAGAAGTCAACGCCAGAAGCACAAAATACAACACAAATACAACAGATTTTCCATCATATATAATGTATATTTGCAAACAGGGTGAAAGTAATGGTCATTTCTACGTACCGGGCAACCTAGGTTCTACTCTAGGGCGTTGCTCCACCAAACCGAATAGCTAGGGCCTTAGAAGTCAACGCCAGAAGCATAAAATAAATAAAGATGCAAAAGTTTTTCCATCGTATACCAGGAATAACTGCAAACAGTATGAAAGTACTGGTCGTTTCTACGTTCCGGGTAACCTAGGTTTCACGCTAGGGCGTTGCTCCACCAGATCGAATAGCTAGGGACTTAGAATTCAACGCCATAAGAATAAAATACAAAATAAGTACAACAGTTTTTCCATCGTATAAAATGAATAATTGCAACCAGTGTGAAAGTTATGGTCATTTCTACGTTCCGGGCAACCTAGGCTTCACCCTAGGGCGTTGTTCCACCAGATCGAATAGTTAGGACCTAAGAAGTGAACGCCAGAAGCATAAAATACAATATAAATACAACAGTTTTTTCATCTTATAAAACGAATAATTGCAACCAGTATTGAAGATGTGGTCATTTCTACTTTCCGGGCAACCTAGACTTCACCCTACGGCGTTGCTCCAACAGATTGAATAGTTAGGGCCTTAGAAGTCAATGCCGGAAGCATAAAATGCAAAATAAATAGAACAGTTTTCCCATCGTATAAAACGAATAATTGCTACCAGTGTGAAAGTAATGGTCATTTCTACGTTCCAAGCAACCTAGGCGTCACTCTAGGGCGTTGCTCCACCAGATCGAATAACTAGGGACTTATAATTCATCGCTAAAAGCATAAAATACAATTAAAATACAACAGTTTTTCCATCGTATAACAGGAATAATTGCAACCAGTGTGAAAGTAATGGTCATTTCTACGTTCCGGGCAACCTAGGTTTCAATCCAGGGCGATGCTCCACCAGATTGAATAGTTATGTCCTAAGAAGTCAACGCCAGAAGCATAAAATACGATATAAATACAACAGCTTTACCATCGTATAAAACGAATAATTGCAACCAGTTTGAAAGTGATGGTCATTTCTTCGTTCCGGGCAACCTAGGCTTCACTCTAGGGCGTCTCTCCACCAGATCGAATAGTTAGTACCTTAGAAGTCAACGCCAGAAGCATACAATACAATATGAATACAACAGTTTTTCCATCGTATAAAATGAATAATTGCAAACATTGTGAAAGTAATGGTCATTTCTACGTTCCGGGCAACCTAGGCATCACTCTAGGGCGTTGCTCCCCCACGTCTAATAGCTACGGCCTTAGAAGTCAACGCCAGAGGAATAAAATACAATAAAGTTCCAACAGCTTTTCAATCGTATAAAACGAATAATTGCAACCAGTGTGAATGTTGTGGTCATTTCTACTTTCCGGGCAACCTAGGCTTCACCCTAGGTCGTTGCTCCAACAGATTGAATAGTTAGGACCTTAGAAGTCAATGCCCGAAGCATAAAATGCAATAAAAATACAACAGTTTTTCCATCATATAACAGGAATAATTGCAACCAGTTTGAAAGTGATGGTCATTTCTTCGTTCCGGGCAACCTAGGCTTCACTCAAGGGCGTTGTTCCACTATATCGAACAGTTAGGGCCAAAGAAGTCAACGCCAGAAGCATAAAATACAATATAAATATAACAGTTTTTCCATTGTATAATACGAATAATAGCAACCAGTGTGAATGTACTGGTCATTTCTACGTTCCGGAAAACCTAGGTTTCTTTCGAGGGCGTTGATCTACCAGATCGAGTAGCTAGGGACTTAGAATTAAACGCCAGAAGCATAGAATACAATAAAAATACAGCAGCTTTTCCCTCGTATAACAGGAATGATAGCAAACAGTGTGAATGTAATGGTCATTTCTACGTACCGGGCAACCTAGGCGTCACTCCAGGGCGTTGCTCAACCACATCTAATAGCTACGGCCTTAGAAGTCAACGCCAGAGGCATAAAATACAATATAAATACAACAGCTTTTCCATCGTACAAAATGAATAATAGCACACAGTGTGAAAGTAATGGTCATTTCTACGTTCCGGGAAACCTAGGCTTCACTCTAGGTCGTTGCTCCACCAGATCAAATAGCTAGTGACTTAGAAGTAAACGCCAGAAGCATAGAATACAATAAAAATACAACAGTTTTTCCATCGTATAACAGGAACAATAGCAAACAGTGTGAATGTAATGGTCATTTCTACGTTCCGTGCAACCTAGGATTCACTCTACAGCGTTGCTCCAACAGATTGAATAGTTAGGTCCTGAAAAGTCAATGACCGAAGCATAAAATGCAATAAAAATACAACAGTTTTTCCATCATATAACAGGAATAACTGCAAACAGTTTGAAAGTGATGGCCATTTCTACGTTCCAGGTAACCTAGGCTTCACTCTAGGGCGTTGTTCCACCAGATCGAAAAGTTAGGCCCTAAGAAGTCAACGCCAGAAGCATAAAATACAATATAAATATAACAGTTTTTCCATCGTATAAAACGAATGATAGCAACCAGTGTGAAAGTTATGGTCATTTCTACCTTCCGGGCAACCTAGGCTTCACTCTAGAGAGTTGCTCCACCAGATCGAATAGTTAGGGCCTTAGAAGTCAACGCCTGAAGCATAAAATACAAAATAAATAATACAGTTTTTCCATTGTATAAAACTAATAATTGCTACATGTGTGAAAGTTATGGTCATTTCTACGGTCCGCGCAACCTGGGCTTTACCCTAGGGCGTTGTTCCACCAGATGGAACAGTTAGGGCCTAAGAAGTCAACGCCAGAAGCATAAAATACGATATAAATACAACAGGTTTTCCATCCTATGACAGGAATAATTGCAACTCGTTTGGAAGTGATGGTCCTTTGTACGTTCCAGGCAACCTAGGCTTCACTCTAGGGCGTTGTTCCACCAGATCGAATTGTTAGGGCCTAAGAAGTCAACGCCAGAAGCATAAGATACAATATAAATATAACAGTTTTTCCATCGTACAAAACGAATAATAGCAACCACTGTGAAAGTAATGGACATTTCTACGTTCCGGGCAACCTGGGCGTCACTCTACGGCGTTGCTCCACCAGATCAAATAGCTAGAGACTTAGAATTAAACGCCAGAAGCATAGAATACAATAAAAATACAGCAGCTTTTCCCTCGTATAACAGGAATGATAGCAAACAGTGTGAATGTAATGGTCATTTCTACGTACCGGGCAACCTAGGCGTCACTCCAGGGCGTTGCTCAACCACATCTAATAGCTACGGCCTTAGAAGTCAACGCCAGATGCATAAAATACAATATAAATACAACAGCTTTTCCATCGTACAAAATGAATAATAGCAAACAGTGTGAAAGTAATGGTCATTTCTACGTTCCGGGAAACCTAGGCTTCACTCTAGGTCGTTGCTCCACCAGATCAAATAGCTAGTGACTTAGAATTAAACGCCAGAAGCATAGAATACAATAAAAATACAACAGTTTTTCCATCGTATAACAGGAATAATAGCAAACAGTGTGAATGTAGTGGTCATTTCTACGTTCCGTGCAACCTAGGATTCACTCTACAGCGTTGCTCCAACAGATTGAATAGTTAGGTCCTTAAAAGTCAATGACCGAAGCATAAAATGCAATAAAAATACAACAGTTTTTCCATCATATAACAGGAATAACTGCAAACAGTTTGAAAGTGATGGCCATTTCTACGTTCCAGGTAACCTAGGCTTCACTCTAGGGCGTTGTTCCACCAGATCGAAAAGTTAGGCCCTAAGAAGTCAACGCCAGAAGCATAAAATACAATATAAATATAACAGTTTTTCCATCGTATAAAACGAATGATAGCAACCAGTGTGAAAGTTATGGTCATTTCTACCTTCCGGGCAACCTAGGCTTCACTCTAGAGAGTTGCTCCACCAGATCGAATAGTTAGGGCCTTAGAAGTCAATGCCCGAAGCATAAAATGCAATAAAAATACAACAGTTTTTCCATCATATAACAGGAATAATTGCAACCAGTTTGAAAGTGATGGTCATTTCTTCGTTCCTGGCAACCTAGGCTTCACTCTAGGGCGTTGTTCCACTATATCGAACAGTTAGGGCCTAAGAAGTCAACGCCAGAAGCATAAAATACAATATAAATATAACAGTTTTTCCATCGTATAAAACGAATGAAAGCAACCAGTGCGAAAGTTATGGTCATCTCTACGTTCCGGGCAACCTAGGCTTCACTCTAGGGCGTTGCTCCACCAGATCGAATAGTTAGGGCCTTAGATGTCAACGCCCGAAGCATAAAATACAAAATAAATAAAACAGTTTTTCCATCGTATAAAGCGAATAATTGCAACCAGTGTGGAAGTTATGGTCATTTCTACGTTTCGGGCAACCTAGGCTTCACTCTAGCGCGGTGCACCACAAGATCAATTAGTTAGGGCCTAAGAAGTCAACGACAGAAGCATAAAATACAACATAAATACAACAGATTTTCCATCGTATATAATGTATATTTGCAAACAGTGTGAAAGTAATGGTCATTTCTACGTACAGAGCAACCTAGGTTCCACTCTAGGGCGTTGCTCCACCAAATCGAATAGCTAGGGCCTTAGAAGTCAACGCCAGAAGCATAAAATACAATAAAGATGCAAAAGTTTTTCCATCGTATAACAGGAATAACTGCAAACAGTATGAAAGTACTGGTCATTTCTACGTTCCGGGTAACCTAGGTTTCACTCTAGGGCGCTGCTCCACCAGATCGAATAGCTAGGGACGTAGAATTCAACGCCATAAGAATAAAATACAAAATAAGTACAACAGTTTTTCCATCGTATAAAATGAATAATTGCAACCAGTGTGAAAGTTATGGTCATTTCTACATTCCGAGGAACGTAGGCTTCACTCTAGGGCGTTGCTCCACCTGATCGAGTAGTTAGGGCCTTAGAAGTCAACGCCAGAAGCATAAAATACAATAAAGATGCAACAGTCTTTCCATCGTATAACAGGAATAACTGCAAGCAGTGTGAAGGTACTGGTCATTTCTACGTTCCGGGCAACCTAGGATTCACTCTACAGCGTTGCTCCAACAGATTGAATAGTTAGGTCCTTAAAAGTCAATGACCGAAGCATAAAATGCAATAAAAATACAACAGTTTTTCCATCGTATAAAACTAGTAATTGCTACCAGTGTGAAAGTTATGGTCATTTCTACGGACCGCGCAACCTGGGCTTTACCCTAGGGCGTTGTTCCACCAGATGGAACAGTTAGGGCCTAAGAAGTCAACGCCAGAAGCATAAAATACGATATAAATACAACAGCTTTTCCATCGTATAAAGCGAATAATTGCAACCAGTGTGGAAGTTATGGTCATTTCTACGTTCCGGGCAACCTAGGCTTCACTCTAGGGAGATGCTCCACAAGATCAAATAGTTAGGGCCTAAGAAGTCAACGCCAGAAGCACAAAATACAACACAAATACAACAGATTTTCCATCATATATAATGTATATTTGCAAACAGGGTGAAAGTAATGGTCATTTCTACGTACCGGGCAACCTAGGTTCTACTCTAGGGCGTTGCTCCACCAAACCGAATAGCTAGGGCCTTAGAAGTCAACGCCAGAAGCATAAAATAAATAAAGATGCAAAAGTTTTTCCATCGTATAACAGGAATAACTGCAAACAGTATGAAAGTACTGGTCGTTTCTACGTTCCGGGCAACCTAGGTTTCACGCTAGGGCGGTGCTCTACCAGATTAAATAGTTAGGGCCTAAGAAGCCAACGCCAGAAGCATAAAACACAATATAAATAAAACAGCTTTTCCATCGTATATAATGTATATTTGCATACAGTGTCAAAGTAATGGTCATTTCCATGTTCCGGGCAACCTAGTCTTCACTCTAGGGTGTTGTTCCACGAGATCGAATAGTTAGGGCCTAAGAAGTCAACGCCAGAAGAATAAAATACAATATAAGTACAAATGTGTTTCCATCGTATAAAATGAATAATTGCAAGCATTTTGAAGGTAATGGTCATTTCTACGTTCCGGGCAACCTAGGCGTCACTCTAGGGCGTTGCTCCACTACACCTAATAGCTACGGCCTTAGAAGTCAACCCCAGATGAATAAAATACAATAAAGGTGCCACAGCTTTTCCATCGTATAAAACGAATAATTGCAACCAGTGTGAAAGTTGTGGTCATTTCTACTTTCCGGGCAACCTAGGCTTCACCCTAGGTCGTTGCTCCAACAGATTGAATCGTTAGGACCTTAGAAGTCAATGCCCGAAGCATAAAATGCAATAAAAATACAACAGTTTTTCCATCATATAACAGGAATAATTGCAACCAGTTTGAAAGTGATGGTCATTTCTTCGTTCCTGGCAACCTAGGCTTCACTCTAGGGCGTTGTTCCACTATATCGAACAGTTAGGGCCTAAGAAGTCAACGCCAGAAGCATAAAATACAATATAAATATAACAGTTTTTCCATCGTATAAAACGAATGAAAGCAACCAGTGCGAAAGTTATGGTCATCTCTACGTTCCGGGCAACCTAGGCTTCACTCTAGGGCGTTGCTCCACCAGATCGAATAGTTAGGGCCTTAGATGTCAACGCCCGAAGCATAAAATACAAAATAAATAAAACAGTTTTTCCATCGTATAAAGCGAATAATTGCAACCAGTGTGGAAGTTATGGTCATTTCTACGTTTCGGGCAACCTAGGCTTCACTCTAGCGCGGTGCACCACAAGATCAATTAGTTAGGGCCTAAGAAGTCAACGACAGAAGCCTAAAATACAACATAAATACAACAGATTTTCCATCGTATATAATGTATATTTGCAAACAGTGTGAAAGTAATGGTCATTTCTACGTACAGAGCAACCTAGGTTCCACTCTAGGGCGTTGCTCCACCAAATCGAATAGCTAGGGCCTTAGAAGTCAACGCCAGAAGCATAAAATACAATAAAGATGCAAAAGTTTTTCCATCGTATAACAGGAATAACTGCAAACAGTATGAAAGTACTGGTCATTTCTACGTTCCGGGTAACCTAGGTTTCACTCTAGGGCGCTGCTCCACCAGATCGAATAGCTAGGGACGTAGAATTCAACGCCATAAGAATAAAATACAAAATAAGTACAACAGTTTTTCCATCGTATAAAATGAATAATTGCAACCAGTGTGAAAGTTATGGTCATTTCTACATTCCGAGGAACGTAGGCTTCACTCTAGGGCGTTGCTCCACCTGATCGAGTAGTTAGGGCCTTAGAAGTCAACGCCAGAAGCATAAAATGCAATAAAGATGCGACAGTCTTTCCATCGTATAACAGGAATAACTGCAAGCAGTGTGAAGGTACTGGTCATTTCTACGTTCCGGGTAACCTAGGTATCACTCTCGGGCGTTGCTCCACCAGATCGAATAGCTAGGGACTTAGAATTCAACGCCATAAGAATAAAATACAATATAAATATAACAGTATTTCCATCGTATAAGACGAATAATAACAACCAGTGTGAAATGTTATGGTCATTTCAACGTTCCGGGCAATCTAGGCTTCACTCTAGGTCGTTGCTCCACCAGATCAATCAGTTAGGGCTTTAGACGTCAACGCCCGAAGCATAAGATGCAAAATAAATAGAACGGCTTTTCCATTGTATAAAACGAATAATTGCTACCAGTGTAAAAGTTATGGTCATTTCCACGTTCCGGGCAACCTAGGCTTCACCCTAGGGCGTTGTTCCACCAGATCGAATAGTTAGGGCCTAAGAAGTGAACGCCAGAAGCATAAAATACAATATAAATACAACTGTTTTTTCATCGTATAAAACGAATAGTTGCAACCAGTATGAAAGATATGGTCATTTCTACTTTCCGGGCAACCTATAGTTCACCCTAGGGCGTTGCTCCAACAGATTGAATAGTTAGGGCCTTAGGAGTCAATGCCCGAAGCATAAAATGCAAAATAAATAGAACAGTTTTTCCATCGTATAACAGGAATAATTGCAACCAGTGTGAAAGTTATGGTCATTTCTACGTTCCGGGCAACCTAGGTTTCAATCCAGGGCGTTGCTCCACCAGATCGAATAGTTATGTCCTAAGAAGTCAACCCCAGAAGCATAAAATACGATATAAATACAACAGCTTTTCCATCGTATAAAACGAATAATTGCAACCAGTGTGAAAGTAATGGTCATTTCTACGTTCCGAGCAACCTAGGCGTCACTCTAGGGCGTTGCTCCACCAGATCGAATAGCTAGGGACTTAAAATTCATCGCTAAAAGCATAAAATACAATTAAAATACAACAGCTTTTCCATCGTATAACAGGAATAATTGCAACCAGTGTGAAAGTAATGGTCATTTCTACGTTCCGAGCAACCTAGGCTTCACTCTAGGGCGTTGTTCCACTATATCGAACAGTTAGGGCCAAAGAAGTCAACGCCAGAAGCATAAAATACAATATAAATATAACAGTTTTTCCATTGTATAAAACGAATAATAGCAACCAGTGTGAATGTACTGGTCATTTCTACGTTCCGGACAACCTAGGTTTCACTCTAGGGCGTTGCTCTACCAGATCGAGTAGCTAGGGACTTAGAATTCAACGCCAGAACGATAAAACACAACATAAGTACAACAGTTATTCCATCGTATAAAATGAGTAGTTGCAAACATTGTGAAAGTAATGGTCATTTCTACGTTCCGGGCAACCTAGGCGTCATTGTAGGGCGTTGCTACACCACATCTAATAGCTACGGCCTTAGAAGTCAACGCCAGAAGAATAAAATACAATAAAGATGCAACAGCTTTTCCATCGTATAAAACGAATAATTGCAACCAGTGTGAAAGTTATGGTCATTTCTACTTTCCGGGCAACCTAGGCTTCACCCTAGGTCGTTGCTCCAACAGATTGAATAATTACGACCTTAGAAGTCAATGCCCGATGCATAAAATGCAATAAAAATACAACAGATTTTCCTTCATATAACAGGAATAATTGCAACCAGTTTGAAAGTGATGGTCATTTCTTCGTTCCGGGCAACCTAGGCTTCACTCTAGGGCGTTGTACCACCATATCGGACAGTTAGGGCCAAAGAAGTAAACGCCAGAAGCATAAAATACAATATAAGTATAACAGTTTTTCCATTGTATAAAACGAATAATAGCAACCAGTGTGAAAGTAATGGACATTTCTACTTCCCGGGCAACCTAGGCTTGACCCTAGGGCGTTGCTCCAACAGATTGAATAGTTAGTGCCTTAGAAGTCAACGCCGAAAGCATAAAATGCAATAAAACTACAACAGTTTTTCCATCGTATAAAATGAGTAGTTGCAAACATTGCGTAAGTAATGGTCATTTCTACGTTCCGGGCAACCTAGGCGTCACTCTAGGGCGTTGCTCCACCACATCTAATAGCTACGGCCTTAGAAGTCAACGCCAGAGGCATAAAATACAATATAGATACAACAGCTTTTCCATCGTACAAAATGAATAATAGCAAACAGTGTGTAAGTAATGGTCATTTCTACGTTCCGGGCAACCTAGGCTTCACTCTAGGTCGTTGCTCCACCTGATCAAATAGCTAGCGAATTAGAATTAAGCGCCAGAAGCATAGAATACAATAAAAATACAACATTTTTTCCATCGTATAACAGGAATAATTGCAAACATTGTGAAAGTAATGGTCATTTCTACGTACCGGGCAACCTAGGTTCTACTCTAGGGCGTTGCTCCACCAAACCGAATAGCTAGGGCCTTAGAAGTCAACGCCAGAAGCATAAAATAAATAAAGATGCAAAAGTTTTTCCATCGTATAACAGGAATAACTGCAAACAGTATGAAAGTACTGGTCGTTTCTACGTTCCGGGTAACCTAGGTTTCACGCTAGGGCGTTGCTCCACCAGATCGAATAGCTAGGGACTTAGAATTCAACGCCATAAGAATAAAATACAAAATAAGTACAACAGTTTTTCCATCGTATAAAATGAATAATTGCAACCAGTGTGAAAGTTATGGTCATTTCTACGTTCCGGGCAACCTAGGCTTCACCCTAGGGCGTTGTTCCACCAGATCGAATAGTTAGGACCTAAGAAGTGAACGCCAGAAGCATAAAATACAATATAAATACAACAGTTTTTTCATCTTATATAACGAATAATTGCAACCAGTATTGAAGATGTGGTCATTTCTACTTTCCGGGCAACCTAGACTTCACCCTAGGGCGTTGCTCCAACAGATTGAATAGTTAGGGCCTTAGAAGTCAATGCCGGAAGCATAAAATGCAAAATAAATAGAACAGTTTTTCCATCGTATAAAACGAATAATTGCTACCAGTGTGAAAGTAATGGTCATTTCTTTGTTCCGGGCAACCTAGGCTTCACTCTAGGGCGTCGCTCCACCAGATCGAATAGTTAGTACCTTAGAAGTCAACGCCAGAAGCATAAAATACAATATGAATACAACAGTTTTTCCATCGTATAAAATGAATAATTGCAAACATTGTGAAAGTAATGGTCATTTCTACGTTCCGGGCAACCTAAGCATCACTCTAGGGCGTTGCTCCACCACGTCTAATAGCTACGGCCTTAGAAGTCAACGCCAGAGGAATAAAATACAATAAAGTTGCAACAGCTTTTCAATCGTATAAAACGAATAATTGCAACCAGTGTGAAAGTTGTGGTCATTTCTACTTTCCGGGCAACCTAGGCTTCACCCTAGTTCGTTGCTCCAACAGATTGAATAGTTAGGACCTTAGAAGTCAATGCCCGAAGCATAAAATGCAATAAAAATACAACAGTTTTTCCGTCATATAACAGGAATAATTGCAACCAGTTTGAAAGTGACGGTCATTTCTTCGTTCCGGGCAACCTAGGCTTCACTCAAGGGCGTTGTTCCACTATATCGAACAGTTAGGGCCAAAGAAGTCAACGCCAGAAGCATAAAATACAATATAAAAATAACAGTTTTTCCATTGTATAAAACGAATAATAGCAACCAGTGTGAATGTACTGGTCATTTCTACGTTCCGGAAAACCTAGGTTTCACTCGAGGGCGTTGCTCTACCAGATCGAGTAGCTAGGGACTTAGAATTCAACGCCAGAACGATAGAACACAACATAAGTACAACAGTTATTCCATCGTATAAAATGAGTAGTTGCAAACATTGTGAAAGTAATGGTCATTTCTTCGTTCCGGGCAACCTAGGCTTCACTCTAGGTCGTTGCTCCACCAGATCAAATAGCTAGCGACTTAGAATTAAACGCCAGAAGCATAGAATACAATAAAAATACAGCAGCTTTTCCCTCGTATAACAGGAATGATAGCAAACAGTGTGAATGTAATGGTCATTTCTACGTACCGGGCAACCTAGGCGTCACTCCAGGGCGTTGCTCAACCACATCTAATAGCTACGGCCTTAGAAGTCAACGCCAGAGGCATAAAATACAATATAAATACAACAGCTTTTCCATCGTACAAAATGAATAATAGCAAACAGTGTGAAAGTAATGGTCATTTCTACGTTCCGGGCAACCTAGGCTTCACTCTAGGTCGTTGCTCCACCAGATCAAATAGCTAGTGACTTAGAATTAAACGCCAGAAGCATAGAATACAATAAAAATACAACAGTTTTTCCATCGTATAACAGGAATAATAGCAAACAGTGTGAATGTAATGGTCATTTCTACGTTCCGGGCAACCTAGGATTCACTCTACAGCGTTGCTCCAACAGATTGAATAGTTAGGTCCTTAAAAGTCAATGACCGAAACATAAAATGCAATAAAAATACAACAGTTTTTCCATCATATAACAGGAATAACTGCAAACAGTTTGAAAGTGATGGCCATTTCTACGTTCCAGGTAACCTAGGCTTCACTCTAGGGCGTTGTTCCACCAGATCAAATAGCTAGCGAATTAGAATTAAGCGCCAGAAGCATAGAATACAATAAAAATACAACAGTTTTTCCATCGTATAACAGGAATAATTGCAAACATTGTGAAAGTAATGGTCATTTCTCCGTTCCGGGCAACCTAGGCGTCACTCTAGGGCGTTGCTCCACCACATCTAATAGCTACGGCCTTAGAAGTCAACGCCAGAGGCATAAAATACAATATAAATACAACAGCTTTTCCATCGTACAAAATGAATAATAGCAAACAGTGTGAAAGTAATCGTCATTTCTACGCTCCGGGCAACCTAGGCTTCACTCTAGGTCGTTGCTCCACCAGATCAAATAGCTAGTGACTTAGAATTAAACGCCAGGAACATAGAATACAATAAAAATACAACAGTTTTTCCATTGTACAACAGGAATAATAGCAAACAGTGTGAATGTAATGGTCATTTCTACGTTCCGGGCAACCTAGGATTCACTCTAGAGCGTTGCTCCAACAGATTGAATAGTTAGGTCCTTAAAAGTCAATGACCGAAGCATAAAATGCAATAAAAACACAACAGTTTTTACATCAAATAACAGGAATAACTGCAAACAGTTTGAAAGTGATGGCCATTTCTACGTTCCAGGTAACCTAGGCTTCACTCTAGGGCGTTGTTCCACCAGATCGAAAGGTTAGGCCCTAAGAAGTCAACGCCAGAAGCATAAAATACAATATAAATATAACAGTTTTTCCATCGTATAAAACGAATGATAGCAACCAGTGTGAAAGTTATGGTCATTTCTACGTTCCGGAAAACCTAGGTTTCACTCTAGGGCGTTGCTCTACCAGATCGAGTAGCTAGGGACTTAGAATTCAACGCCAGAACGATAAAACACAACATAAGTACAACAGTTATTCCATCGTATAAAATGAGTAGTTGCAAACATTGTGAAAGTAATGGTCATTTCTACGTTCCGGGCAACCTAGGCTTCACTCTAGGTCGTTGCTCCACCAGATCAAATAGCTAGGGACTTAGAATTAAACGCCAGAAGCATAGAATACAATAAAAATACAGCAGTTTTTCCCTCGTATAACAGGAATGATAGCAAACAGTGTGAATGTAATGGTCATTTCTAAGTACCGGGCAACCTAGGCGTCACTCCAGGGCGTTGATCCACCACATCTAATAGCTACGGCCTTAGAAGTCAACGCCAGAGGCACAAAATACAACACAAATACAACAGATTTTCCATCATATATGATGTATATTTGCAAACAGTGTGAAGGTAATGGTCGTTTCTACGTACCGGGCAACCTAGGTTCTACTCTAGGGCGTTGCTCCACCATACCGAATAGCTAGGGCCTTAGAAGTCAACGCCAGAAGCATAAAATACAATAAAGATGCAACAGTTTTTCCATCGTATAACAGGAATAATTGCAACCAGTGTGAAGGTAATGGTATGTTCTACGTTACGGGCAACCTATGCATCACTCTAGGGCGGTGCTCTGCCAGATTAAATAGTTAGGGCCTTAGAAGTCAACGCCAGAAGCATAAAATACAATAAAGATGCAACAGTTTTTCCATCCTATAACAGGAATAATTGCAACCCGTGTGAAAGTGATGGTCATTTCTACGTTCCGGGCAACATAGGCTTCACTCTAGGGCGTTGCTCCACCATATCAAACAGTTGGGGCCTTAGAAGTCAACGGCCGAAGCATTAAACACAAAATAAATAGAACAGTTTTTCCATTGTATATAATGTATATTTGCAAACAGTGGTAAAGTAATGGTCATTTCCATGTTCCGGGCAACCTATGCTTCACTCTAGGGCGGTGCTCTACCAGATTAAATAGTTAGGGCCTAAGAAGTCAACGCCAGAAGCATAAAACACAATATAAATACAACAGCTTTTCCATCGTATATAATGTATATTTGCAAACAGTGTGAAAGTAATGGTCATTTCCATGTTCCGGGCAACCTAGGCTTCACTCTAGGGCGTTGCTCCACCAGATCGAATAGTTAGGGCCTTAGAAGTCAATGCCCGAAGCATAAAATACATTATAAATACAACAGTTTTTCCATCATATAAAACGAATAATTGCAACTAGTATGAAAGTTATGGTCATTTCTACTTTCCGGGCAACCTAGGCTTCACCCTAGGGCGTTGCTCCAACAGATTGAATAGTTAGGGCCTTAGAAGTCAATGCCCAAAGCATAGAATGCAATAAAAATACAACAGTTTTTCCATCATATAACAGGAGTAATTGCAACCCGTGTGAAAGTTATGGTCATTTCTACTTTCCGGGCAACCTAGGCTTCACCCTAGGGCGTTGTTCCACATGGTGGAATAGTTAGGGCCTAAGAAGTCAACGCCAGAAGCATAAAATACGATATAAATACATCAGCTTTTCCATCGTATAAAACGAATTATTGCTACCAGTGTGAAAGTTATGGTCATTTCTACTTTCCGGCCATCCTAGGCTTCACCCTAGGGCGTTGTTCCACCTGATGGAATAGTTAGGGCCTAAGAAGTCAACGCCAGAAGCATAAAATACGATATAAATACAACAGCTTTTCCATCGTATAAAACGAATAATTGCAACCAGTTTGAAAGTGATGGTCATTTCTACGTAACGGCAACGTAGGCTTCACTCTAGGGCGTTGCTCCACCAGATCAAACAGTTAGGGCCTTAGAAGTCGACGCCCGAAGCATAAAATACAAGATAAATAGAAGAGTTTTTCCATTGTATAAAACGAATAATTGCTACCAGTGTAAAAGTTATGGACATTTCTACGTTCCGGGCAACCTAGGCTTCACTCTATGGCGTTCTTCCACCGCATCGAATGGCTACGGCCTAAGAAGTCAACACCTGAAGTCTAAAATACAATAAAAATACAACAGTCTTTCCATCCTATAACAGGAATAATTGCAACCCGTGTGAAGGTGATGGTCATTTCTGCGTTCCAGGCAACCTAGGCTTCACTCTAGGGCGTTGTTCCACCAGATCGAATAGTTAGGGCCTAAGAAGTCAACGCCAGAAGCATAAAATACGATATAAATACAACAACTTTTCCATCGTATAAAACAAATAATTGCAACCAGTTTGCAGGTGATGGTCATTTCTACGTACCGGGCAACCTAGGTTTCACTCTAGGGCGTTGCTCCATCAGATCAAACAGTTAGGGCCTTAGAAGCCAACGCCCGAAACATTAAATACAAAATAGATAGAACAGTTTTTCCATTGTATAAAACGAATAATTGCTAGCAGTGTAAAAGTTATGGTCATTTCTACGTTCTGGGCTACCTAGGCTTCACCCTAGGCCGTTGTTCCACCAGATCGAATAGTTAGGGCCTAACGAGTGAACGCCAGAAGCATAAAATACAATATAAATACAACAGTGTTTCCATCATATAACAGGAATAATTGCAACTAGTTTGAAAGCGATGGCCAATTCTACGTTCCGGGCAACCTAGGCTTCACTCTAGGGCGTTGCTCCACCAGATCGAATAGTTAGGGCCTTAGAAGTCAATGCCCGAAGCATAAAATACATTATAAATACAACAGTTTTTCCATCATATAAAACGAATAATTGCAACTAGTATGAAAGTTATGGTCATTTCTACTTTCCGGGCAACCTAGGCTTCACCCTAGGGCGTTGCTCCAACAGATTGAATAGTTAGGGCCTTAGAAGTCAATGCCCAAAGCATAGAATGCAATAAAAATACAACAGTTTTTCCATCATATAACAGGAATAATTGCAACCCGTGTGAAAGTTATGGTCATTTCTACTTTCCGGGCAACCTAGGCTTCACCCTAGGGCGTTGTTCCAGATGATGGAATAGTTAGGGCCTAAGAAGTCAACGCCAGAAGCATAAAATACGATATAAATACAACAGCTTTTCCATCGTATAAAACGAATAATTGCAACCAGTTTGAAAGTGATGGTCATTTCTACGTACCGGGCAACGTAGGCTTCACTCTAGGGCGTTGCTCCACCAGATCAAACAGTTAGGGCCTTAGAAGTCGACGCCCGAAGCATAAAATACAAGATAAATAGAAGAGTTTTTCCATTGTATAAAACGAATAATTGCTACCAGTGTAAAAGTTATGGTCATTTCTACGTTCCGGGCTACCTAGGCTTCACCCTAGGGCGTTGTTCCACCAGATCGAATAGTTCGGGCCTAAGAAGTGATCGCCAGAAGCATAAAATACAATATAAATACAACAGTTTTTCCATCATATAAAACGAATAATTGCAACCACTATGAAACTTATGGTCATTTCTACGTTCCGGGCAACCTAGGCTTCACTCTATGGCGTTCTTCCACCGCATCGAATGGCTACGGCCTCAGAAGTCAACACCTGAAGTCTAAAATACAATAAAAATACAACAGTCTTTCCATCCTATAACAGGAATAATTGCAACCCGTGTGAAGGTGATGGTCATTTCTACGTTCCGGGCAACTTAGGCATCACTCTAGGGCGTTGCTCCACCACATCTAATAGCTACGGCCTTAGAAGTCAACGCCAGAAGAATAAAATACAATAAAGTTTCAACAGCTTTTCAATCGTATAAAACGAATAATTGCAACCAGTGTGAAAGTTGTGGTCATTTCTACTTCCCGTTCAACCTAGGCTTCACCCTAGGTCGCTGCTCCAACAGATTGAATAGTTAGGACCTTAGAAGTCAATGCCCGAAGCATAAAATGCAATAAAAATACAACAGTTTTTCCATCATATAACAGGAATAATTGCAAGCAGTTTGAAAGTGATGGTCATTTCTTCGTTCCGGGCAACCTAGGATTCACTCTAGGGCGTTGCTCCACTATATCGAACAGTTAGGGCCAAAGAAGTCAATGACAGAAGCATAAAATACAATATAAATATAACAGTTTTTCCATTGTATAAAACGAATAATAGCAACCAGTGTGAATGTACTGGTCATTTCTACGTTCCGGATAACCTAGGTTTCACTCTAGGGCGTTGCTCTACCAGATCGAGTAGCTAGGGACTTAGAATTCAACGCCAGAGCGATAAAACACAACATAAGTGCAACAGTTATTCCATCGTATAAAATGAGTAGTTGCAAACATTGTGAAAGTAATGGTCATTTCTACGTTCCGGGCAACCTAGGCGTCACTCTAGGGCGTTGCTCCACCACATCTAATAGCTACGGCCTTAGAAGTCAACGCCAGAGGCATAAAATACAATATAAATACAACAGCTTTTCCATCGTACAAAATGAATAATAGCAAACAGTGTGAAAGTAATGGTCATTTCTACGTTCCGGGCAACCTAGGCTTCACTCTAGGTCGTTGCTCCACCAGATCAAATAGCTAGTGACTTAGAATTAAACGCCAGGAGCATAGAATACAATAAAAATACAACAGTTTTTCCATTGTATAACAGGAATAATAGCAAACAGTGTGTAAGTAATGGTCATTTCTACGTTCCGGGCAACCTAGGCTTCACTCTAGGTCGTTGCTCTACCAGATCAAATAGCTAGCGAATTAGAATTAAGCGCCAGAAGCATAGAATACAATAAAAATACAACAGTTTTTCCATCGTATAACAGGAATAATTGCAAACATTGTGAAAGTAATGGTCATTTCTACGTTCCGGGCAACCTAGGCATCACTCTAGGGCGTTGCTCCAACAGATTGAGTAGTTAGGGCCTTAGAAGTCAATGCCCGAAGCATAAAATGCATTAAAAATACAACAGTGTTTCCATCATATAACAGGAATAATTGCAACTAGTTTGAAAGTGATGGCCAATTCTACGTTCCGGGCAACCTAGGCTTCACTCTAGGGCGTTGCTCCACCAGATCGAATAGTTAGGGCCTTAGAAGTCAACGCCCGAAGCATAAAATACAAAATAAATAAAACAGCATTTCCATCGTATAAAACGAATAATTGCAACCAGTTTGAAAGTGATGGTCATTTCTACGTACCGGGCAACCTAGGCATCACTCTAGGGCGTTGCTCCACCACATCTAATAGCTACGGCCTTAGAAGTCAACGCCAGAAGAATAAAATACAATAAAGTTTCAACAGCTTTTCAATCGTATAAAACGAATAATTGCAACCAGTGTGAAAGTTGTGGTCATTTCTACTTCCCGTTCAACCTAGGCTTCACCCTAGGGCGTTGCTCCAACAGATTGAATAGTTAGGGCCTTAGAAGTCAATGCCCAAAGCATAGAATGCAATAAAAATACAACAGTTTTTCCATCATATAACAGGAATAATAGCAAACAGTGTGAAAGTAATGGTCATTTCTACGTTCCGGGCAACCTAGGCTTCACTCTAGGTCGTTGCTCCAACAGATTGAATAGTTAGGTCCTTAAAAGTCAATGACCGAAGCATAAAATGCAATAAAAATACAACAGTTTTTTCATCATGTAACAGGAATAACTGCAAACAGTTTGAAAGTGATGGCCATTTCTGCGTTCCAGGTAACCTAGGCTTCACTCTAGGGCGTTGTTCCACCAGATCGAAAAGTTAGGCCCTAAGAAGTCAACGCCAGAAACATAAAATACAATATAAATATAACAGTTTTTCCATCGTATAAAACGAATGATAGCAACCTGTGTGAAAGTTATGGTCATTTCTACCTTCCGGGCAACCTAGGCTTCACTCTAGAGAGTTGCTCCACCAGATGGAACAGTTAGGGCCTAAGAAGTCAACGCCAGAAGCATAAAATACGATATAAATACAACAGGTTTTCCATCGTATATAGCGAATAATTGCAACCAGTGTGGTAGTTATTGTCATTTCTACGTTTCGGGCAACCAAGGCTTCACTCTAGGGAGATGCTCCACAAGATCAAATAGTTAGGGCCAAAGAACTCAACGTCAGAAGCACAAAATACAACACAAATACAACAGATTTTCCATCATATATAATGTATATTTGCAAACAGTGTGAAAGTAATGGTCATTTCTACGTACCGGGCAACCTAGGTTCTACTCTAGGGCGTTGCTCCACCAAACCGAATAGCTAGGGCCTTAGAAGTCAACGCCAGAAGCATAAAATAAATAAAGATGCAAAAGTTTTTCCATCGTATAACAGGAATAACTGCAAACAGTATGAAAGTACTGGTCACTTCTACCTTCCGGGCAACCTAGGTTTCACGCTAGGGCGGTGCTCTACCAGATTAAATAGTTAGGGCCTAAGAAGCCAACGCCAGAAGCATAAAACACAATATAAATAAAACAGCTTTTCCATCGTATATAATGTATATTTGCATACAGTGTCAAAGTAATGGTCATTTCCATGTTCCGGGCAACCTAGTCTTCACTCTAGGGTGTTGTTCCACGAGATCGAATAGTTAGGGCCTAAGAAGTCAACGCCAGAAGAATAAAGTACAATATAAGTACAAAAGTGTTTCCATCGTATAAAATGAATAATTGCAAGCATTGTGAAGGTAATGGTCATTTCTACGTTCCGGGCAACCTAGGCGTCACTCTAGGGCGTTGCTCCACTACACCTAATAGCTACGGCCTTAGAATTCAACCCCAGATGAATAAAATACAATAAAGGTGCCACAGCTTTTCCATCGTATAAAACGAATAATTGCAACCAGTGTGAAAGTTGTGGTCATTTCTACTTTCCGGGCAACCTAGGCTTCACCCTAGGTCGTTGCTCCAACAGATTGAATAGTTAGGACCTTAGAAGTCAATGCCCGAAGCATAAAATGCAATAAAAATACAACAGTTTTTCCATCATATAACAGGAATAATTGCAACCAGTTTGAAAGTGATGGTCATTTCTTCGTTCCTGGCAACCTAGGCTTCACTCTAGGGCGTTGTTCCACTATATCGAACAGTTAGGGCCAAAGAAGTCAACGCCAGAAGCATAAAATACAATATAAATATAACAGTTTTTCCATCGTATAAAACGAATGAAAGCAACCAGTGCGAAAGTTATGGTCATCTCTACGTTCCGGGCAACCTAGGCTTCACTCTAGGGCGTTGCTCCACCAGATCGAATAGTTAGGGCCTTAGAAGTCAACGCCCGAAGCATAAAATACAAAATAAATAAAACAGTTTTTCCATCGTATAAAGCGAATAATTGCAACCAGTGTGGAAGTTATGGTCATTTCTACTTTCCGGGCAACCTAGGCTTCACCCTAGGGCGTTGCTCCAACAGATTGAAAAGTTAGGGCCTTAGAAGTCAATGCCCAAAGCATAGAATGCAATAAAAATACAACAGTTTTTCCATCATATAACAGGAATAATTGCAACCCGTGTGAAAGTTATGGTCATTTCTACTTTCCGGGCAACCTAGGCTTCACCCTAGGGCGTTGTTCCACATGATGGAATAGTTAGGGCCTAAGAAGTCAACGCCAGAAGCATAGAATGCGATATAAATACATCAGCTTTTCCATCGTATAAAACGAATTATTGCTACCAGTGTGAAAGTTATGGTCATTTCTACTTTCCGGCCATCCTAGGCTTCACCCTAGGGCGTTGCTCCAACAGATTGAAAAGTTAGGGCCTTAGAAGTCAATGCCCAAAGCATAGAATGCAATAAAAATACAACAGTTTTTCCATCATATAACAGGAATAATTGCAACCCGTGTGAAAGTTATGGTCATTTCTACTTTCCGGGCAACCTAGGCTTCACCCTAGGGCGTTGTTCCACATGATGGAATAGTTAGGGCCTAAGAAGTCAACGCCAGAAGCATAGAATGCGATATAAATACATCAGCTTTTCCATCGTATAAAACGAATTATTGCTACCAGTGTGAAAGTTATGGTCATTTCTACTTTCCGGCCATCCTAGGCTTCACCCTAGGGCGTTGTTCCACCTGATGGAATAGTTAGGGCCTAAGAAGTCAACGCCAGAAGCATAAAATACGATATAAATACAACAGCTTTTCCATCGTATAAAACGAATAATTGCAACCAGTTTGAAAGTGATGGTCATTTCTACGTACCGGGCAACGTAGGCTTCACTCTAGGGCGTTGCTCCACCAGATCAAACAGTTAGGGCCTTAGAAGTCGACGCCCGAAGCATAAAATACAAGATAAATAGAAGAGTTTTTCCATTGTATAAAACGAATAATTGCTACCAGTGTAAAAGTTATGGTCATTTCTACGTTCCGGGCTACCTAGGCTTCACCCTAGGGCGTTGTTCCACCAGATCGAATAGTTCGGGCCTAAGAAGTGATCGCCAGAAGCATAAAATACAATATAAATACAACAGTTTTTCCATCGTATAAAACGAATAATTGCAACCACTATGAAACTTATGGTCATTTCTACGTTCCGGGCAACCTAGGCTTCACTCTATGGCGTTCTTCCACCGCATCGAATGGCTACGGCCTAAGAAGTCAACACCTGAAGTCTAAAATACAATAAAAATACAACAGTCTTTCCATCCTTTAACAGGAATAATTGCAACCCGTGTGAAGGTGATGGTCATTTCTGCGTTCCAGGCAACCTAGGCTTCACTCTAGGGCGTTGTTCCACCAGATCGAATAGTTAGGGCCTAAGAAGTCAACGCCAGAAGCATAAAATACGATATAAATACAACAACTTTTCCATCGTATAAAACAAATAATTGCAACCAGTTTGCAGGTGATGGTCATTTCTACGTACCGGGCAACCTAGGTTTCACTCTAGGGCGTTGCTCCACCAGATCAAACAGTTAGGGCCTTAGAAGCCAACGCCCGAAGCATTAAATACAAAATAGATAGAACAGTTTTTCCATTGTATAAAACGAATAATTGCTAGCAGTGTAAAAGTTATGGTCATTTCTACGTTCCGGGCTACCTAGGCTTCACCCTAGGCCGTTGTTCCACTATTTCGAACAGTTAGGGCCAAAGAAGTCAACGCCAGAAGCATAAAATACAATATAAATATAACAGTTTTTCCATTGTATAAAACGAATAATAGCAACCAGTGTGAATGTACTGGTCATTTCTACGTTCCGGATAACCTAGGTTTCACTCTAGGGCGTTGCTCCAACAGATTGAATAATTACGACCTTAGAAGTCAATGCCCGATGCATAAAATGCAATAAAAATACAACAGATTTTCCATCATATAACAGGAATAATTGCAACCAGTTTGAAAGTGATGGTCATTTCTTCGTTCCGGGCAACCTAGGCTTCACTCTAGGGCGTTGTACCACCATATCGGACAGTTAGGGCCAAAGAAGTCAACGCCAGAAGCATAAAATACAATATAAGTATAACAGTTTTTCCATTGTATAAAACGAATAATAGCAACCAGTGTGAAAGTAATGGACATTTCTACTTCCCGGGCAACCTAGGCTTGACCCTAGGGCGTTGCTCCAACAGATTGAATAGTTAGTGCCTTAGAAGTCAACGCCGAAAGCATAAAATGCAATAAAACTACAACAGCTTTTCCATCGTATAAAATGAGTAGTTGCAAACATTGCGTAAGTATTGGTCATTTCTACGTTCCGGGCAACCTAGGCGTCACTCTAGGGCGTTGCTCCACCACATCTAATAGCTACGGCCTTAGAAGTCAACGCCAGAGGCATAAAATACAATATAAATACAACATCTTTTCCATCGTACAAAATGAATAATAGCAAACAGTGTGTATGTAATGGTCATTTCTACGTTCCGGGCAACCTAGGCTTCACTCTAGGTCGTTGCTCCACCAGATCAAATAGCTAGCGAATTAGAATTAAGCGCCAGAAGCATAGAATACAATAAAAATACAACAGTTTTTCCATCGTATAACAGGAATAATTGCAAACATTGTGAAAGTAATGGTCATTTCTACGTTCCGGGCAACCTAGGCATCACTCTAGGGCGTTGCTCCAACAGATTGAGTAGTTAGGGCCTTAGAAGTCAATGCCCGAAGCATAAAATGCAATAAAAATACAACAGTGTTTCCATCATATAACAGGAATAATTGCAACTAGTTTGAAAGTGATGGCCAATTCTACGTTCCGGGCAACCTAGGCTTCACTCTAGGGCGTTGCTCCACCACATCGAATAGTTAGAGCCTTAGAAGTCAATGCCCGAAGCATAAAATACATTATAATTACAACAGTTTTTCCATCAAATAAAACGAATAATTGCAACTAGTATGAAAGTTATGGTCATTTCTACTTTCCGGGCAACCTAGGCTTCACCCTAGGGCGTTGCTCCAACAGATTGAATAGTTACGGCCTTAGAAGTCAATGCCCAAAGCATAGAATGCAATAAAAATACAACAGTTTTTCCATCATATAACAGGAATAATAGGAAACCGTGTGAATGTAATGGTCATTTCTACGTTCCGGGCAACCTAGGATTCACTCTACAGCGTTGCTCCAACAGATTGAATAGTTAGGTCCTTAAAAGTCAATGACCGAAGCATAAAATGCAATAAAAATACAACAGTTTTTCCATCATGTAACAGGAATAACTGCAAACAGTTTGAAAGTGATGGCCATTTCTGCGTTCCAGGTAACCTAGGCTTCACTCTAGGGCGTTGTTCCACCAGATCGAAAAGTTAGGCCCTAAGAAGTCAACGCCAGAAACGTAAAATACAATATAAATATAACAGTTTTTCCATCGTATAAAACGAATGATAGCAACCTGTGTGAAAGTTATGGTCATTTCTACCTTCCGGGCAACCTAGGCTTCACTCTAGAGAGTTACTCCACCACATCTAATAGCTACGGACTTAGAAGTCAACGCCAGAGGCATAAAATACAATATAAGTACAACAGCTTTTCCATTGTATAAAAGGAATAATTGCAAACAGTGTGAAAGTAATGGTCATTTCTACGTTCAGGGCAACCTAGGCTTCACTCTACGGTGTTGTTCCACCAGATCGAATAGTTAGGGCCTAAGAAGTGAACGCCAGAAGCATAAAATACAATATAAATATAACAGTTTTTCCATCGTATAAAGCGAATAATAGCAACCAGTGTTAATGTTATGGTCATTTCTACGTTCCGGGCAAGCTAGGCTTCACTCTAGAGCGTTGCTCCACCAGATCAAACAGTTAGGGCCTTAGAAGTCAACCCCCGAACCATAAAATACAAAAAAAATACAACAGTGTTTCCATCATATAACAGGAATAATTGCAACCAGTTTGAAAGTGATGGTCATTTCTCCTTTCCGGGCAACCTAGGCTTCACCCTAGGGCGTTGCTCCAACAGATTGAATTGTTAGGGCCTTAGAAGTCAATGCCCCAAGCATGAAATGCAATAAAAATACAACAGCTTTTCCATCATATAACAGGAATAATTGCAACCAGTTTGAAAGTGATGGTCATTTCTACGTACCGGGCAACCTACGCATCACTCGGGGGCGTTGCTCCACCAGATCGAATAGTTAGGGCCTTAGAAGTCAAAGCCCGAAGCATAAAATACAAGATAAATAGAACAGTTTTTCCATCGTATAAAACGAATAATTGCTGCCAGTGTGAAAGTTATGGTCATTTCTACTTTCCGGGCAACCTCGGCTTCACCCTAGGGCGTTGTTCCACCTGATCGAATAGTTCGGGCCTAAGAAGTGAACGCCAGAAGAATAAAATACAATATTAATATAACAGTTTTTCCACCGTATAAAGCGAATATAGCAACCAGTGTGAAAGTTGTGGTCATTTCTACTTTCCGGGCAACCTAGGTTTCACTCTAGGGCGTTGCTCCACCAGATCAAACAGTTAGGGCCTTAGACGTCAACGCCCGATGCATAAAATATAATATAACTACAACAGTTTTTCTATCGTATAAAACGAATAACTGCAACCAGTATGAAAGTTAACGTCATTTCTACATTGCGGGCAACCTAGGCTTCGCCCTAGGGCGTTGCTCCAACAGATTGAATAGTTAGGGCCTTAGAAGTCAACGCCCGAAGCGTAAAATGCAATAAAAATACAACAGTTTTTCCATCGTATAACAGGGTTAATTGCAACCAGTTTGAAAGTGATGGTCATTTCGACGCTCCGAATCACCTAGGCTTCGCTCTAGGGCGTTGCTCCACTAGATCGAATAGCTAGGGCCTTAGAAGCCAACGACAGAAGCATAAAATACAATATAAATGCAACAGTTTTTCCATCGTATAAGACGAATAATTGCAACCAGTATGAAACTTATGGTCATTTCTACTTTCCGAGAAACCTAGGCTTCACCCTAGGGCGTTGTTCCACCTGATCGAATAGTTCGGGCCTAAGAAGTGAACGTCAGAAGAATAAAATACAATATAAATAGAACAGTTTTTCCATTGTATAAAACGAATAATTGCTACCAGCGTGAAAGTTATGGTCATTTCTGCTTTCCGGGCAACCTAGGCTTCACCCTAGGGCGTTGCTCCAACAGATTGAATAGTTAGGGCCTTAGAAGTCAACGCCCGAAGCATAAAATACAAGATAAATAGAACAGTAGTTCCATCGTATAAAACGAATAATTGCAACCAGTTTGAAAGTTATGGTCATTTCTACGTTCCGGGCAACCTAGGCTTCACCCTAGCCCGTTGCTCCAACAGATTGAATAGTTAGGGCCTTTGAAGTCAATGCCCGAAGCATAAAATGCAATAAAAATACAACAGTTTTTCCATCATATAGCAGGAATAATTGCAACCAGTTTGAAAGTGATGGTCATTTCGACGTTCCGGGCAACCTAGGCTTCACTCGAGGGCGTTGCTCCACCAGATCGAATAGTAGGGCCTTAGAAGTCAACGCCCGAAGCATAAAATACAAGATAAATAGAACAGTTTTTCCATCGTATAAAACGAATAATTGCTGCCAGTGTGAAAGTTATGGTCATTTCTACTTTCCGGGCAACCTACGCTTCACCCTAGGCCGTTGTTCCACCTCATGGCATAATTAGGGCCTAAGAAGTCAACGCCAGAAGCATAAAATACGATATAAATACAACAGCTTTTCCATCGTATAAAACAAATAATTGCAACCAGTTTGAAAGTGATGGTCATTTCTACGTACCGGGCAACCTAGCCTTCACTCGAGGGCGCTGCTCCACCAGATCAACCAGTTAGGGCCTTAGAAGTCAACGCCCGAAGCATAAAATACAAAATAAATTGAACAGTTTTTCCATTGTATAAAACGAATAATTGCTACCAGTGTAAAAGTTATGGTCAATTCTACGTTCCGAGCACCCTAGGCGTCACTCTAGGGCGTTGCTCCACCACATATAATAGCTACGGGCTTAGAAGTCAACGCCAGAGGCATAAAATACAATATAAATACAACAGCTTTTCCATCGTATAAAACGAATGATTGCAACCAGTGTGAAGGTAATGGACATTTCTACATTCCGAGCAACCTAGGCTTCACTCTAGGGCTCTGCTCCACCAGATCGAATAGTTAGGTCCTTAGATGTAAACGCCAGAAGCATAAAATACGATATAAATACAACAGCTTTTCCATTGTATAAAAGGATTAATTGCAAACAGTGTGAAAGTAATGGTCATTTCTACGTTCCGGGCAACCTAGGCTTCACTCTGCGGTGTTGTTCCACCAGATCGAATAGTTAGGGCCTATGAAGTGAACGCCAGAAGTATAAAATACAATTTAAATATAACAGCTTTTCCATCGTATAAAACGAATAATAGCAACCAGTGTTAAAGCTATGGTCATTTCTACGTTCCGCGCAAGCTAGACTTCATTCTAGGTTGTTGCTCCACCAGATCGAATAGTTAGGGCCTTAGAAGTCCACGCCAGAAGCATAAAATACGATAACGATGCAACAGTTTTTCCATCGTATAAAACGAACAATTGCAACCAGTGTGAAATTTATGGTCATTCCTACATTCCGAGCAACCTAGACTTCACTCTAGAGCGTTGCTCCACCAGATTGAATAGTTAGGTCCTTAGAAGTCAACGCCAGAAGCATAAAATACGATATAAATACAACAGTTTGTCCATCGTAGGACAGGAATATTTGCAACCAGTGCGAAAGTTATGGTCATTTCTGCGTTCCGGGCAACCTAGGCTTCACTCTAGGGCGTTGCTCCACCAGATTCAACTGTTAGGGCCCTAGAAGTCAACGCCCGAAGCATAAAATACAAAATAAATGGAACCGTTTTTCCATTGTATAAAACGTATAATAGCAATCAGTGTGAAAGTTATGGTCATTTCTACTTTCCGGGCAACCTAGGATTCACCCTAGGGCGTTGCTCCAACAGATTGAATAGTTAGGGCCCTAGAAGTCAATGCCCGAAGCATAAAATGCAATCAAAATACAACAGTTTTTACATCATATAACAGGAATAATTGCAACCAGTTTGAAAGTGATGTTCATTTCTACGTTCCGGGCAACCTAGGCTTCACTCTAGGGCGTTGCTCCACCAGATCGAATAGCTAGGGCCTTAGAGGTCAACGCCCGGAGCATAAAATACAAAATAAATAGTACAGTTTTTCCATCGTATAAAACGAATAATTGCTACCAGTGTGGAAGTTATGGTCATTTCTACGTTTCTGGCAGCCTAGGCTTCACTCTAGGGCGTTGCTCCACCAGATGGAATAGTTAGGGCCTTAGAAGTCAACGCCAGATGCATAAAATACAATAAAGATGCAACAGTTTTTCCATCGTATAACAGGAATAATTGCAACCAGTTTGAAGGTGATGGTCATTTCTACGTTCCGGGCAACCTAGGCTTCACTCTAGGGCGTTGCTCCTCCAGATCGAATAGATAGGGCCTTAGCAGTCAACGCCCGACGCATAAAATACAAAATAAATAGTACAGTTTTTCCATCGTATTAAACGAATAATTTCTACCAGTGTGGAAGTTATGGACATTTCTACTTTCCGGGCAACCTAGGCTTCACCCTAGGGCGTTGTTCCACCAGATGGAATAGTTAGGGCCTAAGAAGTCAGCGCCAGAAGCATAAAATACGATATAAATACAGCAGCTTTTCCATCGTATAAAACGAATAATTGCAACCAGCGTGATAGTTATGCTCATTTCTACGTACCGGGCAACCTAGGCATCACCCTAGGGCGTTGCTCCAACAGATTGAATAGTTAGGGCCTTAAAAGTCAATGCCCGAAGCATAAAATGCAATAAAAATACAACAGTTTTTCCATCGTATAACAGGAATAATTGCAACCAGTGTGAAAGTAATGGTCATTTCTACGTTCCGGGCAACCTAGGTTTCACTCCAGGGCGTTGATCCACCAGAGGGAATAGTTAGGGCCTAAGAAGTTAACGCCAGAAGCATAAAATACAATATAAATACAACAGCTTTTCAATCGTATAAAACGAATAATTGCAACCAGTATGAAACTTATGGTCATTTCTACTTTCCGAGCAACCTAGGCTTCACCCTAGGGCGTTGTTCCACCTGATCGAATAGTTCGGGCCTAAGGAGTGAACGCCAGAAGAATAAAATACAATATAAATAGAACAGTTTTTCCATTGTATAAAACGAATAATTGCTACCAGCGTGAAAGTTATGGTCATTTCTACTTTCCGGGCAACCTAGGCTTCACCCTAGGGCGTTGCTCCAACAGATTGAATAGTTAGGGCCTTAGAAGTCAATGCCCGAAGCATAAAATACAATATAAATACAACAGTTTTTCCATCATATAACAGGAATAATTGCAACCAGTTTGAAAGTGATGGTCATTTCTACGTACCGGGCAACCTACGCTTCACTCGAGGGTGTTGCTCCACCAGATCGAATAGTAGGGCCTTAGAAGTCAACGCCCGAAGCATAAAATACAAGATAAATAGAACAGTTTTTCCATCGTATAAAACGAATAATTGCTGCCAGTGTGAAAGTTATGGTCATATCTACTTTCCGGGCAACCTACGCTTCACCCTAGGGCGTTGTTCCACCTGATGGCATAGTTATGGCCTAAGAAGTCAACGCCAGAAGCATAAAACACGATATAAATACAACAGCTTTTCCATCGTATAAAACGAATAATTGCAACCAGTTTGAAAGTGATGGTCATTTCTACGTACCGGGCAACCTAGCCTTCACTCGAGGGCGCTGCTCCACCAGATCAACCAGTTAGGGCCTTAGAAGTCAACGCCCGAAGCATAAAATACAAAATAAATTGAACAGTTTTTCCATTGTATAAAACGAATAATTGCTACCAGTGTAAAAGTTATGGTCAATTCTACGTTCCGAGCACCCTAGGCGTCACTCTAGGGCGTTGCTCCACCACATATAATAGCTACGGGCTTAGAAGTCAACGCCAGAGGCATAAAATACAATATAAATACAACAGCTTTTCCATCGTATAAAACGAATGATTGCAACCAGTGTGAAGGTAATGGACATTTCTACATTCCGAGCAACCTAGGCTTCACTCTAGGGCTCTGCTCCACCAGATCGAATAGTTAGGTCCTTAGATGTCAACGCCAGAAGCATAAAATACGATATAAATACAACAGCTTTTCCATTGTATAAAAGGATTAATTGCAAACAGTGTGAAAGTAATGGTCATTTCTACGTTCCGGGCAACCTAGGCTTCACTCTACGGTGTTGTTCCACCAGATCGAATAGTTAGGGCCTAAGAAGTGAACGCCAGAAGTATAAAATACAATTTAAATATAACAGCTTTTCCATCGTATAAAACGAATAATAGCAACCAGTGTTAAAGCTATGGTCATTTCTACGTTCCGCGCAAGCTAGACTTCATTCTAGGTTGTTGCTCCACCAGATCGAATAGTTAGGGCCTTAGAAGTCCACGCCAGAAGCATAAAATACGATAACGATGCAACAGTTTTTCCATCGTATAAAACGAATAATTGCAACCAGTGTGAAATTTATGGTCATTCCTACATTCCGAGCAACCTAGGCTTCACTCTAGGGCGTTGCTCCACCAGCTCGAATAGTTAGGGCCTTAGAAGTCAACGCCAGAAGCATAAAATACGATATAAATACAACAGTTTGTCCATCGTAGGACAGGAATATATGCAACCAGTGCGAAAGTTATGGTCATTTCTGCGTTCCGGGCAGCCTAGGCTTCACTCTAGGGCGTTGCTCCACCAGATTCAACAGTTAGGGCCTTAGAAGTCAACGCCCGAAGCATAAAATACAAAATAAATGGAACCGTTTTTCCATTGTATAAAACGAATAATAGCAATCAGTGTGAAAGTTATGGTCATTTCTACTTTCCGGGCAACCTAGGATTCACCCTAGGGCGTTACTCCAACAGATTGAATAGTTAGGGCCCTAGAAGTCAATGCCCGAAGCATAAAATGCAATCAAAATACAACAGTTTTTACATCATATAACAGGAATAATTGCAACCAGTTTGAAAGTGATGTTCATTTCTACGTTCCGGGCAACCTAGGCTTCACTCTAGGGCGTTGCTCCACCAGATCGAATAGCTAGGGCCTTAGAGGTCAACGCCCGGAGCATAAAATACAAAATAAATAGTACAGTTTTTCCATCGTATAAAACGAATAATTGCTACCAGCGTGAAAGTTATGGTCATTTCTACTTTCCGGGCAACCTAGGTTTCACTCCAGGGCGTTGATCCACCAGAGGGAATAGTTAGGGCCTAAGAAGTTAACGCCAGAAGCATAAAATACAATATAAATACAACAGCTTTTCAATCGTATAAAACGAATAATTGCAACCAGTATGAAACTTATGGTCATTTCTACTTTCCGAGCAACCTAGGCTTCACCCTAGGGCGTTGTTCCACCTGATCGAATAGTTCGGGCCTAAGGAGTGAACGCCAGAAGAATAAAATACAATATAAATAGAACAGTTTTTCCATTGTATAAAACGAATAATTGCTACCAGCGTGAAAGTTATGGTCATTTCTACTTTCCGGGCAACCTACGCTTCACCCTAGGGCGTTGTTCCACCTGATGGCATAGTTAGGGCCTAAGAAGTCAACGCCAGAAGCATAAAATACGATATAAATACAACAGCTTTTCCATCGTATAAAACGAATAATTGCAACCAGTTTGAAAGTGATGGTCATTTCTACGTACCGGGCAACCTAGCCTTCACTCGAGGGCGCTGCTCCACCAGATCAACCAGTTAGGGCCTTAGAAGTCAACGCCCGAAGCATAAAATACAAAATAAATTGAACAGTTTTTCCATTGTATAAAACGAATAATTGCTACCAGTGTAAAAGTTATGGTCAATTCTACGTTCCGAGCACCCTAGGCGTCACTCGAGGGCGTTGCTCCACCACATATAATAGCTACGGGCTTAGAAGTCAACGCCAGAGGCATAAAATACAATATAAATACAACAGCTTTTCCATCGTATAAAACGAATGATTGCAACCAGTGTGAAGGTAATGGACATTTCTACATTCCGAACAACCTAGGCTTCACTCTAGGGCTCTGCTCCACCAGATCGAATAGTTAGGTCCTTAGATGTCAACGCCAGAAGCATAAAATACGATATAAATACAACAGCTTTTCCATTGTATAAAAGGATTAATTGCAAACAGTGTGAAAGTAATGGTCATTTCTACGTTCCGGGCAACCTAGGCTTCACTCTACGGTGTTGTTCCACCAGATCGAATAGTTAGGGCCTAAGAAGTGAACGCCAGAAGTATAAAATACAATTTAAATATAACAGCTTTTCCATCGTATAAAACGAATAATAGCAACCAGTGTTAAAGCTATGGTCATTTCTACGTTCCGCGCAAGCTAGACTTCATTCTAGGTTGTTGCTCCACCAGATCGAATAGTTAGGGCCTTAGAAGTCCACGCCAGAAGCATAAAATACGATAACGATGCAACAGTTTTTCCATCGTATAAAACGAATAATTGCAACCAGTGTGAAATTTATGGTCATTCCTACATTCCGAGCAACCTAGACTTCACTCTAGAGCGTTGCTCCACCAGATCGAATAGTTAGGGCCTAAGAAGTGAACGCCAGAAGCATAAAATACAATATAAATACAACAGTTTTTCCATCATATAAAACGAATAATTGCAACCAGTATGAAACTTATGGTCATTTCTACTTTCCGGGCAACCTAGGCTTCACCCTAGGGCGCTGCTCCAACAGATTGTATAGTTAGGGCCTTAAAAGTCAATGCCCGAAGCATAAAATGCAATAAAAATACAACAGTTTTTCCATCTTATAACAGGAATAATGGCAACCAATTTGAAGGTGATGGTCATTTATACGTACCGGGCAACCTAGGCTTCACTCGAGGGCGTTGCTCCACCGGATCGAATAGTTAGGGCCTTAGAAGTCAACGCCTGAAGCATAAAATACAGAATAAATAGAACAGTTTTTCCATCGTATAAAACGAATAATTGCTGCCAGTGTGAAAGTTATGGTCATTTCTACCTGCCGGGCAACCTAGGCTTCACCCTAGGGCGTTGTTCCACCTGATGGAATAGTTAGGGCCTAAGAAGTCAACGCCAGAAGCATAAAATACGATATAAATACAACAGTTTTTCCATTGTATAAAACGAATGATTGCTACCAGTGTGAAAGTTGTGGTCAATTCTACGTTCCGGGCAACCTAGGCTTCACCCTAGGGCGTTGCTCCACCAGATCGAACAGTTTGGGCCTAAGAAGTGAACGCCAGAAGAATAAAATACAATATAAATATAGCAGTTTTTCCATCGTACAAAACGAATAATAGCGACCAGTGTGAAAGTTGTGGTCATTTCTAAGTTCCGGGCAACCTAGGTTTCACTCTAGGGCGTTGCTCCACAAGATCAAACAGTTAGGGCCTTAGAAGCCAACGCCCGAAGCATTAAATACAAGATAAATCGAACAGTTTTTCCATTGTATAAGACGAATAATTGCTACCAGTGTAAAAGTAATGGTCATTTCTACGTTCCGGGCAACCTAGGCTTCACACTAGGACGTTGTTCCACCAGATCGAATAATTAGGGCCTTAGAAGTCAACGCCCGAAGCATAAAATACAGAATAAATAGAACAGTTTTTCCATTGTATAAAACGAATAATTGCTACCAGTGTGAAAGTTATGGTCATTTCTACTTTCCGGGCAACCTAGGCTTCACCCTAGGGCGTTGCTCCAACAGATTGAATAGTTAGGGCCTTAGAAGTCAATGCCCGAAGCATAAAATACGATATAAATAAAACAGTTTTTCCATCGTATAAAACGAATAATTGCTACCAGTGTGAAAGTTATGGTCATTTCAACGTTCCGCGCAACCTGGGCTTTACCCCAGGGCGTTGTTCCACCAGACGAAATAGTTAGGGTTTGGAAGAAGTCAATGCCCGAAGCATAAAATGCAATAAAAGTACAACATTTTTTCCATCATATAACAGGAGTAATTGCAACCTGTTTGAATGTGATCGTCATTTCTACGTTGCGGGCAACCTAGGCTTCACTCGAGGGCGTTGCTCCACCAGATCGAATAGTTAGTACCTTGGAAGTCAACGCCAGAAGCATAAAATACAATATGATTATAACAGTTTTTCCATCGTGTAAAATGAATAATTGCAAACATTGTGAAAGTAATGGTCATTTCTACGTTCCGGGCAACCTAGGCTTCACTCTAGGGCGTTGCTCCACCTGATCGAATAGTTAGGGCCTTAGAAGTCAACGCCAGGAGCATAAAATACAATATAAATACAACAGTTTTTCCACCATATAAAACGAATAATTACAACCAGTATGAAAGTTATGGTCATTTCTACTTTCCGGGCAACCTAGGCTTCACCCTAGGGCGTTGCACCAACAGATTGAATAGTTAGGGCCTCAGAAGTCAACGCCCGAAGTATAAAATACAAAATAAATAGAACAGTTTTTCCATCGTATAAAACGAATAGTTGCTACCGGTGTGAAAGATATGGTCATTTCTACGTTCCGGGCTACCTAGGCTTGACCCTAGGGCGTTGCTCCAACAGATTGAATAGTTAGGGCCTTAGAAGTCAACGCCGAAAGCATAAAATGCAATAAAACTACAACAGTTTTTCCATCGTATAAAATGAGTAGTTGCAAACATTGCGTAAGTAATGGTCATTTCTACGTTCCGGGCAACCTAGGCTTCACTCTAGGTCGTTGCTCCGCCAGATGAAATAGCTAGCGAATTAGAATTAAACGCCAGAAGCATAGAATACAATAAAAATACAACAGTTTTTCCATCGTATAACAGGAGTAATTGCAACCAGTGTGAATGTAATGGTCATTTCTACGTTCCGGACAACCTAGGATTCACTCTAGGGCGTTGCTCCAACAGATTGAATAGTTAGGGCCTTTCAAATCAATCCCCGAAGCAATCAATCAATGCAATAAAAATACAACAGTTTTTCCATCATATAACGGGAATAATTGCAAACAGTTTGAAAGTGATGGCCATTTCTACGTTCCGGGTAACCTAGGCTTCACTCTAGGGCGTTGTTCCACCAGATCGAACAGTTAGGCCCTAAGAAGTCAACGCCAGAAGCGTAAAATACAACATAAATACAACAGATTTTCCATCATATATAATGTATATTTACAAACAGTGTGAAAGTAATGGTCATTTCTACGTACAGAGCAACCTAGGTTCCACTCTAGGCCGTTGCTCCACCAAATCGAATAGCTAGGGCCTTAGAAGTCAACGCCAGAAGCATAAAATACAATAAAGATGCCACAGCTTTTCCATCGTACAAAACGAATAATTGCAACCCGTGTGAAAGTGATGGTCATTTCTACGTTCCGGGCAACATAGGCTTCACTCTAGGGCGTTGCTCCAACAGATCAAACAGTTAGGGCCTTAGAAGTCAGCGCCGGAAGCATTAAACACAAAATAAATAGAACAGTTTTTCCATTGTATATAATGTATATTTGCAAACAGTGTGAAAGTAATGGTCATTTCTACGTTCCGGGCAACCTACGCTTCACCCTAGGGCGTTGTTCCGCCAGATCGAATAGTTAGGGCCTAAGCAGTGAACGCCAGAAGCATAAAATACAATATTAATACAACAGTTTTTCCATCATATAAAACGAATAATTGCAACCAGTATGAAAGTTATGGTCATTTCTACTTTCCGGGCAACCTAGGCTTCAATCGAGGGCGTTGCTCCACCGGATCGAATAGTTAGGGCCTTAGAAGTCAACGCCTGAAGCATAAAATACAGAATAAATAGAACAGTTTTTCCATTGTATAAAACGAATAATTGCTACCAGTGTGGAAGTTATGGTCATTTCTACGTTCCTGGCAGCCTAGGCTTCACTCTAGGGCGTTGCTCCACCAGATCGAATAGATAGGGCCTTAGCAGTCAACGCCCGACGCATAAAATACAAAATAAATAGTACAGTTTTTCCATCGTATTAAACGAATAATTTCAACCAGTGTGGAAGTGATGGACATTTCTACTTTTCGGGCAACCTAGGCTTCACTATAGGGCGTCGCTCCAACAGATTGAATAGTTAGGGCCTTAGAAGTCAACGCCCGAAGCATAAAATGCACTAAAAATACAACACTTTTTCCATCATATAACAGGAATAATTGCAAGCAGTTTGAAGGTGATGGTCATTTCTACGTACCGGGCACCATAGGCTTCACTCTAGGGCGTTGCTCCAACAGATTGAATAGTTAGGGCCTTAGAAGTCAATGCCCGAAGCATAAAATACGATATAAATAAAACAGTTTTTCCACCGTATAAAACGAATAAATGCTACCAGTGTGAAAGTTATGGTCATTTCAACGTTCCGCGCAACCTGGGCTTTACCCCAGGGCGTTGTTCCACCAGACGAAATAGTTAGGGTTTGGAAGAAGTCAACGCCAGAAGCATAAAATACGATATAAATACAACAGCTTTTCCATCGTATATAATGTATACTTGCAAACAGTGTCAAAGTAATGGTCATTTCTACGTACCGGGCAACCTAGGCTCCACTCTAGGGCGTTGTTCCACCAGATCGAATAGTTAGGGCCTAAGAAGTGATCGCCAGAAGCATAGAATACAATATAAATACAACAGTTTTTCCATCATATAAAACGAATAATTGCAGACAATATGAAAGTTATGGTCATTTCTACTTTCCGGGCAACATAGGCTTGACCCTAGGGCGTTGCTCCAACAGATTGAATAGTTAGGGCCTTAGAAGTCAATGCCCGAAGAATAAAATACAATATAAATATAACAGTTTTTCCATCGTATAAAACGAATAATAGCAACCAGTGTGAAAGTTATGGTCATTTCTACGTTCCGGGCAACCTAGGTTTCACTCTTTGGCGTTGCTCCACCAGGTCAAACAGTTAGGGCCTTAGAAGCCAACGCCCGGAGCATTAAATACAATATAAATAGAACAGTTTTTCCGTTGTATAAAACGAATAATTGCTACCTGTGTAAAAGTTATGGTCATTTCTACGTTCCGGGCGACCTAGATTTCACACTAGGCCGTTGTTCCACCAGATCGAATAGTTAGGGCCTAAGAAGTGAACGCCAGAAGCATAAAATACAATATAAATACAACAGTTTTTCCATCATATAAAATGAATAATTGCAACCAGTATGAAACTTATGGTCATTTCTACTTTCCGGGCAACCTAGGCTTCACCCTAGGGCGCTGCTCCAACAGATTGTATAGTTAGGGCCTTAAAAGTCAATGCCCGAAGCATAAAATGCAATAAAAATACAACAGTTTTTCCATCTTATAACAGGAATAATGGCAACCAATTTGAAGGTGATGGTCATTTATACGTACCGGGCAACCTAGGCTTCACTCGAGGGCGTTGCTCCACCGGATCGAATAGTTAGGGCCTTAGAAGTCAACGCCTGAAGCATAAAATACAGAATAAATAGAACAGTTTTTCCATCGTATAAAACGAATAATTGCTGCCAGTGTGAAAGTTATGGTCATTTCTACCTGCCGGGCAACCTAGGCTTCACCCTAGGGCGTTGTTCCACCTGATGGAATAGTTAGGGCCTAAGAAGTCAACGCCAGAAGCATAAAATACGATATAAATACAACAGTTTTTCCATTGTATAAAACGAATGATTGCTACCAGTGTGAAAGTTGTGGTCAATTCTAAGTTCCGGGCAACCTAGGTTTCACTCTAGGGCGTTGCTCCACAAGATCAAACAGTTAGGGCCTTAGAAGCCAACGCCCGAAGCATTAAATACAAGATAAATCGAACAGTTTTTCCATTGTATAAGACGAATAATTGCTACCAGTGTAAAAGTAATGGTCATTTCTACGTTCCGGGCAACCTAGGCTTCACACTAGGACGTTGTTCCACCAGATCGAATAATTAGGGCCTTAGAAGTCAACGCCCGAAGCATAAAATACAGAATAAATAGAACAGTTTTTCCATTGTATAAAACGAATAATTGCTACCAGTGTGAAAGTTATGGTCATTTCTACTTTCCGGGCAACCTAGGCTTCACCCTAGGGCGTTGCTCCAACAGATTGAATAGTTAGGGCCTTAGAAGTCAATGCCCGAAGCATAAAATACGATATAAATAAAACAGTTTTTCCATCGTATAAAACGAATAATTGCTACCAGTGTGAAAGTTATGGTCATTTCAACGTTCCGCGCAACCTGGGCTTTACCCCAGGGCGTTGTTCCACCAGACGAAATAGTTAGGGTTTGGAAGAAGTCAACGCCAGAAGCATAAAATACGATATAAATACAACAGCTTTTCCATCGTATATAATGTATACTTGCAAACAGTGTCAAAGTAATGGTCATTTCTACGTACCGGGCAACCTAGGCTCCACTCTAGGGCGTTGTTCCACCAGATCGGATAGTTAGGGACTAAGAAGTCAACACCAGAAGAATAAAATACAAAATAAATACAACAGCCTTTCCACCGCATAAAACGAATAATAGCTACAAGTGTGAAAGTTATGGTCATTTCTACGTTCCGGGCAACCTAGGTTTCACTCTAGGGCGTTGCTCCACCAGATCAGACAGTTAGGGCCTTAGAAGTCAACGCCCGAAGCATAAAATACAAAATAAATACAACAGATTTTCCATTGTATAAAACGAATAATTGCTACCAGTGGAAAAGTTATGGTCATTTCAACGTTCCGAGCAACCTAGGCTTCACCCTAGGGCGTAGTTCCACCAGATCGAATAGTTCGGGCCTAAGAAGTGATCGCCAGAAGCATAAAATACAATATAAATACAACAGTTTTTCCATCGTATAAAACGAATAATTGCAACCACTATGAAACTTATGGTCATTTCTACGTTCCGGGCAACCTAGGCTTCACTCTATGGCGTTCTTCCACCACATCGAACAGCTACGGCCTCAGAAGTCAACACGTGAAGTCTAAAATACAATAAAAATACAACAGTCTTTCCATCCTATAACAGGAATAATTGCAACCCGTGTGAAGGTGATGGTCATATCTGCGTTCCAGGCAACCTACGCTTCACTCTAGGGCGTTGTTCCACCAGATCGAATAGTTAGGGCCTAAGAAGACAACGCCAGAAGCATAAAATACAATATAAATATAACAGTTTTTCCATCGTATAAAACGAATAATAGCAACCAGTGTGAAAGTTATGGTCATTTCTACGTTCCGGACAACATAGGCTTCACTCGAGGGCGTTGCTCCACCGGATCGAATAGTTAGGGCCTTAGAAGTCAACGCCTGAAGCATAAAATACAGAATAAATAGAACAGTTTTTCCATTGTATAAAACGAATAATTGCTACCAGTGTGGAAGTTATGGTCATTTCAACGTTCCGCGCAACCTGGGCTTTACCCCAGGGCGTTGTTCCACCAGACGAAATAGTTAGGGTTTGGAAGAAGTCAACGCCAGAAGCATAAAATACGATATAAATACAACAGCTTTTCCATCGTATATAATGTATACTTGCAAACAGTGTCAAAGTAATGGTCATTTCTACGTACCGGGCAACCTAGGCTCCACTCTAGGGCGTTGTTCCACCAGATCGAATAGTTAGGGCCTAAGAAGTGAACGCCAGAAGCATAAAATACAATATAAATACAAAAGTTTTTCCATCATATAAAACGAATAATTGCAGACAATATGAAAGTTATGGTCATTTCTACTTTCCGGGCAACATAGACTTGACCCTAGGGCGTTGCTCCAACAGATTGCATAGTTAGGGCCTTAGAAGTCAATGCCCGAAGAATAAAATACAATATAAATATAACAGTTTTTCCATCGTATAAAACGAATAATAGCAACCAGTGTGAAAGTTATGGTCATTTCTACGTTCCGGGCAACCTAGGCTTCACTATAGGGCGTTGCTCCACCAGATCGAATAGTTATGGCCTTAGAAGTCAATGCCCGAAGCATAAAATAATATATAAATAGAACAGTTTTTCCATCGTATAAAACGAATAATTGCTACCAGTGTGAAAATTATGGTCATTTCTACGTTCAGGGCAACCTACGCTTCACCCTAGGGCGTTGTTCCGCCAGATCGAATAGTTAGGGCCTAAGCAGTGAACGCCAGAAGCATAAAATACAATATTAATACAACAGTTTTTCCATCATATAAAACGGATAATTGCAACCAGTATGAAAGTTATGGTCATTTCTACTTTTCGGGCAACCTAGGCTTCACTATAGGGCGTCGCTCCAACAGATTGAATAGTTAGGGCCTTAGAAGTCAACGCCCGAAGCATAAAATGCACTAAAAATACAACACTTTTTCCATCATATAACAGGAATAATTGCAAGCAGTTTGAAGGTGATGGTCATTTCTACGTACCGGGCACCATAGGCTTCACTCTAGGGCGTTGCTCCAACAGATTGAATAGTTAGGGCCTTAGAAGTCAATGCCCGAAGCATAAAATACGATATAAATAAAACAGTTTTTCCACCGTATAAAACGAATAAATGCTACCAGTGTGAAAGTTATGGTCATTTCAACGTTCCGCGCAACCTGGGCTTTACCCCAGGGCGTTGTTCCACCAGACGAAATAGTTAGGGTTTGGAAGAAGTCAACGCCAGAAGCATAAAATACGATATAAATACAACAGCTTTTCCATCGTATATAATGTATACTTGCAAACAGTGTCAAAGTAATGGTCATTTCTACGTACCGGGCAACCTAGGCTCCACTCTAGGGCGTTGTTCCACCAGATCGAATAGTTAGGGCCTAAGAAGTGAACGCCAGAAGCATAGAATACAATATAAATACAACAGTTTTTCCATCGTATAAAACGAATAATAGCAACCAGTGTGAAAGTTATGGTCATTTCTACGTTCCGGGCAACCTAGGTTTCACTCTTTGGCGTTGCTCCACCAGGTCAAACAGTTAGGGCCTTAGAAGCCAACGCCCGGAGCATTAAATACAATATAAATAGAACAGTTTTTCCGTTGTATAAAACGAATAATTGCTACCTGTGTAAAAGTTATGGTCATTTCTACGTTCCGGGCGACCTAGGCTTCACACTAGGCCGTTGTTCCACCAGATCGAATAGTTAGGGCCTAAGAAGTGAACGCCAGAAGCATAAAATACAATATAAATACAACAGTTTTTCCATCATATAAAATGAATAATTGCAACCAGTATGAAACTTATGGTCATTTCTACTTTCCGGGCAACCTAGGCTTCACCCTAGGGCGCTGCTCCAACAGATTGTATAGTTAGGGCCTTAAAAGTCAATGCCCGAAGCATAAAATGCAATAAAAATACAACAGTTTTTCCATCTTATAACAGGAATAATGGCAACCAATTTGAAGGTGATGGTCATTTATACGTACCGGGCAACCTAGGCTTCACTCGAGGGCGTTGCTCCACCGGATCGAATAGTTAGGGCCTTAGAAGTCAACGCCTGAAGCATAAAATACAGAATAAATAGAACAGTTTTTCCATCGTATAAAACGAATAATTGCTGCCAGTGTGAAAGTTATGGTCATTTCTACCTGCCGGGCAACCTAGGCTTCACCCTAGGGCGTTGTTCCACCTGATGGAATAGTTAGGGCCTAAGAAGTCAACGCCAGAAGCATAAAATACGATATAAATACAACAGTTTTTCCATTGTATAAAACGAATGATTGCTACCAGTGTGAAAGTTGTGGTCAATTCTAAGTTCCGGGCAACCTAGGTTTCACTCTAGGGCGTTGCTCCACAAGATCAAACAGTTAGGGCCTTAGAAGCCAACGCCCGAAGCATTAAATACAAGATAAATCGAACAGTTTTTCCATTGTATAAGACGAATAATTGCTACCAGTGTAAAAGTAATGGTCATTTCTACGTTCCGGGCAACCTAGGCTTCACACTAGGACGTTGTTCCACCAGATCGAATAATTAGGGCCTTAGAAGTCAACGCCCGAAGCATAAAATACAGAATAAATAGAACAGTTTTTCCATTGTATAAAACGAATAATTGCTACCAGTGTGAAAGTTATGGTCATTTCTACTTTCCGGGCAACCTAGGCTTCACCCTAGGGCGTTGCTCCAACAGATTGAATAGTTAGGGCCTTAGAAGTCAATGCCCGAAGCATAAAATACGATATAAATAAAACAGTTTTTCCATCGTATAAAACGAATAATTGCTACCAGTGTGAAAGTTATGGTCATTTCAACGTTCCGCGCAACCTGGGCTTTACCCTAGGGCGTTGTTCCACCAGACGAAATAGTTAGGGTTTGGAAGAAGTCAACGCCAGAAGCATAAAATACGATATAAATACAACAGCTTTTCCATCGTATATAATGTATACTTGCAAACAGTGTCAAAGTAATGGTCATTTCTACGTACCGGGCAACCTAGGCTCCACTCTAGGGCGTTGTTCCACCAGATCGGATAGTTAGGGACTAAGAAGTCAACACCAGAAGAATAAAATACAAAATAAATACAACAGCCTTTCCACCGCATAAAACGAATAATAGCTACAAGTGTGAAAGTTATGGTCATTTCTACGTTCCGGGCAACCTAGGTTTCACTCTAGGGCGTTGCTCCACCAGATCAGACAGTTAGGGCCTTAGAAGTCAACGCCCGAAGCATAAAATACAAAATAAATACAACAGATTTTCCATTGTATAAAACGAATAATTGCTACCAGTGGAAAAGTTATGGTCATTTCAACGTTCCGAGCAACCTAGGCTTCACCCTAGGGCGTAGTTCCACCAGATCGAATAGTTCGGGCCTAAGAAGTGATCGCCAGAAGCATAAAATACAATATAAATACAACAGTTTTTCCATCGTATAAAACGAATAATTGCAACCACTATGAAACTTATGGTCATTTCTACGTTCCGGGCAACCTAGGCTTCACTCTATGGCGTTCTTCCACCACATCGAACAGCTACGGCCTCAGAAGTCAACACGTGAAGTCTAAAATACAATAAAAATACAACAGTCTTTCCATCCTATAACAGGAATAATTGCAACCCGTGTGAAGGTGATGGTCATATCTGCGTTCCAGGCAACCTACGCTTCACTCTAGGGCGTTGTTCCACCAGATCGAATAGTTAGGGCCTAAGAAGACAACGCCAGAAGCATAAAATACAATATAAATATAACAGTTTTTCCATCGTATAAAACGAATAATAGCAACCAGTGTGAAAGTTATGGTCATTTCTACGTTCCGGACAACCTAGGCTTCACTCGAGGGCGTTGCTCCACCGGATCGAATAGTTAGGGCCTTAGAAGTCAACGCCTGAAGCATAAAATACAGAATAAATAGAACAGTTTTTCCATTGTATAAAACGAATAATTGCTACCAGTGTGGAAGTTATGGTCATTTCAACGTTCCGCGCAACCTGGGCTTTACCCCAGGGCGTTGTTCCACCAGACGAAATAGTTAGGGTTTGGAAGAAGTCAACGCCAGAAGCATAAAATACGATATAAATACAACAGCTTTTCCATCGTATATAATGTATACTTGCAAACAGTGTCAAAGTAATGGTCATTTCTACGTACCGGGCAACCTAGGCTCCACTCTAGGGCGTTGTTCCACCAGATCGAATAGTTAGGGCCTAAGAAGTGAACGCCAGAAGCATAAAATACAATATAAATACAAAAGTTTTTCCATCATATAAAACGAATAATTGCAGACAATATGAAAGTTATGGTCATTTCTACTTTCCGGGCAACATAGACTTGACCCTAGGGCGTTGCTCCAACAGATTGCATAGTTAGGGCCTTAGAAGTCAATGCCCGAAGAATAAAATACAATATAAATATAACAGTTTTTCCATCGTATAAAACGAATAATAGCAACCAGTGTGAAAGTTATGGTCATTTCTACGTTCCGGGCAACCTAGGTTTCACTCTTTGGCGTTGCTCCACCAGGTCAAACAGTTAGGGCCTTAGAAGCCAACGCCCGGAGCATTAAATACAATATAAATAGAACAGTTTTTCCGTTGTATAAAACGAATAATTGCTACCTGTGTAAAAGTTATGGTCATTTCTACGTTCCGGGCAACCTAGGTTTCACTCTAGGGCGTTGCTCCACCAGATCAGACAGTTAGGGCCTTAGAAGTCAACGCCAGAAGCATAAAATACAATATAAATACAACAGTTTTTCCATCATATAAAACGAATAATTGCAACCAGGATGAATGTTATGGTCATTTCTACTTCCCGGGCAACCTATGCTTCACCCTGGGGCGTTGCTCCAACACATTGAATAGTTAGGGCCTTAGAAGTCAATGCCCGAAGCATAAAATGCAATAAAAGTACAACATTTTTTCCATCATATAACAGGAGTAATTGCAACCTGTTTGAATGTGATGGTCATTTCTACGTTGCGGGCAACCTAGGCTTCACTCGAGGGCGTTGCTCCACCAGATCGAATAGTTAGTACCTTGGAAGTCAACGCCAGAAGCATAAAATACAATATGAATATAACAGTTTTTCCATCGTGTAAAATGAATAATTGCAAACATTGTGAAAGTAATGGTCATTTCTACGTTCCGGGCAACCTAGGCTTCACTCTAGGGCGTTGCTCCACCTGATCGAATAGTTAGGGCCTTAGAAGTCAACGCCAGGAGCATAAAATACAATATAAATACAACAGTTTTTCCACCATATAAAACGAATAATTACAACCAGTATGAAAGTTATGGTCATTTCTACTTTCCGGGCAACCTAGGCTTCACCCTAGGGCGTTGCACCAACAGATTGAATAGTTAGGGCCTCAGAAGTCAACGCCCGAAGTATAAAATACAAAATAAATAGAACAGTTTTTCCATCGTATAAAACGAATAGTTGCTACCGGTGTGAAAGATATGGTCATTTCTACGTTCCGGGCTACCTAGGCTTGACCCTAGGGCGTTGCTCCAACAGATTGAATAGTTAGGGCCTTAGAAGTCAACGCCGAAAGCATAAAATGCAATAAAACTACAACAGTTTTTCCATCGTATAAAATGAGTAGTTGCAAACATTGCGTAAGTAATGGTCATTTCTACGTTCCGGGCAACCTAGGCTTCACTCTAGGTCGTTGCTCCGCCAGATGAAATAGCTAGCGAATTAGAATTAAACGCCAGAAGCATAGAATACAATAAAAATACAACAGTTTTTCCATCGTATAACAGGAGTAATTGCAACCAGTGTGAATGTAATGGTCATTTCTACGTTCCGGACAACCTAGGATTCACTCTAGGGCGATGCTCCAACAGATTGAATAGTTAGGGCCTTTCAAATCAATCCCCGAAGCATAAAATGCAATAAAAATACAACAGTTTTTCCATCATATAACGGGAATAATTGCAAACAGTTTGAAAGTGATGGCCATTTCTACGTTCCGGGCAACATAGGCTTCACTCTAGGGCGTTGCTCCAACAGATCAAACAGTTAGGGCCTTAGAAGTCAGCGCCCGAAGCATTAAACACAAAATAAATAGAACAGTTTTTCCATTGTATATAATGTATATTTGCAAACAGTGTGAAAGTAATGGTCATTTCTACGTTCCGGGCAACCTACGCTTCACCCTAGGGCGTTGTTCCGCCAGATCGAATAGTTAGGGCCTAAGCAGTGAACGCCAGAAGCATAAAATACAATATTAATACAACAGATTTTCCATCATATAAAACGAATAATTGCAGACAATATGAAAGTTATGGTCATTTCTACTTTCCGGGCAACATAGGCTTGACCCTAGGGCGTTGCTCCAACAGATTGAATAGTTAGGGCCTTAGAAGTCAATGCCCGAAGAATAAAATACAATATAAATATAACAGTTTTTCCATCGTATAAAACGAATAATAGCAACCAGTGTGAAAGTTATGGTCATTTCTACGTTCCGGGCAACCTAGGTTTCACTCTTTGGCGTTGCTCCACCAGGTCAAACAGTTAGGGCCTTAGAAGCCAACGCCCGGAGCATTAAATACAATATAAATAGAACAGTTTTTCCGTTGTATAAAAAGAATAATTGCTACCTGTGTAAAAGTTATGGTCATTTCTACGTTCCGGGCGACCTAGGCTTCACACTAGGCCGTTGTTCCACCAGATCGAATAGTTAGGGCCTAAGAAGTGAACGCCAGAAGCATAAAATACAATATAAATACAACAGTTTTTCCATCATATAAAACGAATAATTGCAACCAGTATGAAACTTATGGTCATTTCTACTTTCCGGGCAACCTAGGCTTCACCCTAGGGCGCGACTCCAACAGATTGTATAGTTAGGGCCTTAAAAGTCAATGCCCGAAGCATAAAATGCAATAAAAATACAACAGTTTTTCCATCTTATAACAGGAATAATGGCAACCAATTTGAAGGTGATGGTCATTTATACGTACCGGGCAACCTAGGCTTCACTCGAGGGCGTTGCTCCACCGGATCGAATAGTTAGGGCCTTAGAAGTCAACGCCTGAAGCATAAAATACAGAATAAATAGAACAGTTTTTCCATCGTATAAAACGAATAATTGCTGCCAGTGTGAAAGTTATGGTCATTTCTACCTGCCGGGCAACCTAGGCTTCACCCTAGGGCGTTGCTCCACCAGATCGAACAGTTTGGGCCTAAGAAGTGAACGCCAGAAGAATAAAATACAATATAAATATAGCAGTTTTTCCATCGTACAAAACGAATAATAGCGACCAGTGTGAAAGTTGTGGTCATTTCTAAGTTCCGGGCAACCTAGGTTTCACTCTAGGGCGTTGCTCCACAAGATCAAACAGTTAGGGCCTTAGAAGCCAACGCCCGAAGCATTAAATACAAGATAAATCGAACAGTTTTTCCATTGTATAAGACGAATAATTGCTACCAGTGTAAAAGTAATGGTCATTTCTACGTTCCGGGCAACCTAGGCTTCACACTAGGACGTTGTTCCACCAGATCGAATAATTAGGGCCTTAGAAGTCAACGCCCGAAGCATAAAATACAGAGTAAATAGAACAGTTTTTCCATTGTATAAAACGAATAATTGCTACCAGTGTGAAAGTTATGGTCATTTCTACTTTCCGGGCAACCTAGGCTTCACCCTAGGGCGTTGCTCCAACAGATTGAATAGTTAGGGCCTTAGAAGTCAATGCCCGAAGCATAAAATACGATATAAATAAAACAGTTTTTCCATCGTATAAAACGAATAATTGCTACCAGTGTGAAAGTTATGGTCATTTCAACGTTCCGCGCAACCTGGGCTTTACCCCAGGGCGTTGTTCCACCAGACGAAATAGTTAGGGTTTGGAAGAAGTCAACGCCAGAAGCATAAAATACGATATAAATACAACAGCTTTTCCATCGTATATAATGTATACTTGCAAACAGTGTCAAAGTAATGGTCATTTCTACGTACCGGGCAACCTAGGCTCCACTCTAGGGCGTTGTTCCACCAGATCGGATAGTTAGGGCCTAAGAAGTCAACACCAGAAGAATAAAATACAAAATAAATACAACAGCCTTTCCATCGCATAAAACGAATAATAGCTACAAGTGTGAAAGTTATTGTCATTTCTACGTTCCGGGCAACCTAGGTTTCACTCTAGGGCGTTGCTCCACCAGATCAGACAGTTAGGGCCTTAGAAGTCAACGCCCGAAGCATAAAATACAAAATAAATACAACAGATTTTCCATTGTATAAAACGAATAATTGCTACCAGTGTAAAAGTTATGGTCATTTCAACGTTCCGAGCAACCTAGGCTTCACCCTAGGGCGTAGTTCCACCAGATCGAATAGTTCGGGCCTAAGAAGTGATCGCCAGAAGCATAAAATACAATATAAATGCAACAGTTTTTCCATCGTATAAAACGAATAATTGCAACCACTATGAAACTTATGGTCATTTCTACGTTCCGGGCAACCTAGGCTTCACTCTATGGCGTTCTTCCACCACATCGAACAGCTACGGCCTCAGAAGTCAACACGTGAAGTCTAAAATACAATAAAAATACAACAGTCTTTCCATCCTATAACAGGAATAATTGCAACCCGTGTGAAGGTGATGGTCATATCTGCGTTCCAGGCAACCTACGCTTCACTCTAGGGCGTTGTTCCACCAGATCGAATAGTTAGGGCCTAAGAAGACAACGCCAGAAGCATAAAATACAATATAAATATAACAGTTTTTCCATCGTATAAAACGAATAATAGCAACCAGTGTGAAAGTTATGGTCATTTCTACGTTCAGGGCAACCTAGGCTTCACTCGAGGGCGTTGCTCCACCGGATCGAATAGATAGGGCCTTAGAAGTCAACGCCTGAAGCATAAAATACAGAATAAATAGAACAGTTTTTCCATTGTATAAAACGAATAATTGCTACCAGTGTGGAAGTTATGGTCATTTCTACGTTCCTGGCAGCCTAGGCTTCACTCTAGGGCGTTGCTCCACCAGATGGAATATTTAGGGCCTTAGAAGTCAACGCCAGATTCATAAAATACAATAAAGATGCAACAATTTTTCCATCGTATAACAGGAATAATTGCAACCAGTTTGAAGGTGATGGTCATTTCTACGTTCCGGGCAACGTAGGCTTCACTCTAGGGCGTTGCTCCACCAGATCGAATAGATAGGGCCTTAGCAGGCAACGCCCGACGCATAAAATACAAAATAAATAGTACAGTTTTTCCATCGTATTAAACGAATAATTTCAACCAGTGTGGAAGTGATGGACATTTCTACTTTCCGGGCAACCTAGGCTTCACCCTAGGGCGTTGCTCCAACAGATTGAATAGTTATTGCCTTAGAAGGCAACGCCAGAAGCATAAAATACGATGTAAATACAACAGCTTTTCCATCGTATAAAAGGAATAATTGCAAACAGTGTGAAAGTAATGGTCATTTCCACGTTCCGGGCAACCTAGGCTTCACTCTAAGGCGTTGTTCCACCAGATCGGATAGTTAGGGCCTAAGAAGTCAACACCAGAAGAATAAAATACAAAATAAATACAACAGCCTTTCCATCGCATAAAACGAATAATAGCTACAAGTGTGAAAGTTATGGTCATTTCTACGTTCCGGGCAACCTAGGTTTCACTCTAGGGCGTTGCTCCACCAGATCAGACAGTTAGGGCCTTAGAAGTCAACGCGCGAAGCATAAAATACAAAATAAATACAACAGATTTTCCATTGTATAAAACGAATAATTGCTACCAGTGTAAAAGTTATGGTCATTTCAACGTTCCGAGCAACCTAGGCTTCACCCTAGGGCGTAGTTCCACCAGATCGAATAGTTCGGGCCTAAGAAGTGATCGCCAGAAGCATAAAATACAATATAAATACAACAGTTTTTCCATCGTATAAAACGAATAATTGCAACCACTATGAAACTTATGGTCATTTCTACGTTCCGGGCAACCTAGGCTTCACTCTATGGCGTTCTTCCACCACATCGAACAGCTACGGCCTCAGAAGTCAACACGTGAAGTCTAAAATACAATAAAAATACAACAGTCTTTCCATCCTATAACAGGAATAATTGCAACCCGTGTGAAGGTGATGGTCATATCTGCGTTCCAGGCAACCTACGCTTCACTCTAGGGCGTTGTTCCACCAGATCGAATAGTTAGGGCCTAAGAAGACAACGCCAGAAGCATAAAATACAATATAAATATAACAGTTTTTCCATCGTATAAAACGAATAATAGCAACCAGTGTGAAAGTTATGGTCATTTCTACGTTCCGGGCAACCTAGGTTTCACCCTAGGGCGTTGCTGCACCAGATCAAACAGTTAGGGCCTTAAAAGCCAACGCCCGAAGCATTAAATACAAAATAAATAGAACAGTTTTTCCATCATGTAAAACGAATAACTGCAACCAGTATGAAAGTTATGGTCATTTCTACTTTCCGGGCAACCTAGGATTCACCCTAGGGCGTTGCTCCACCAGATCAAACAGTTAGGGCATTAGAAGCCAATTCCCGAAGCATTAAATACAAAATAAATAGAACAGTTTTTCCATTGTATAAAACGGATAATTGCTACCAGTGTAAAAGTTATGGTCATTTCTACGTTCCGGGCAACCTAGGCTTCACCCTAGGCCGTTGTTCCACCAGATCGAATAGTCAGGGCCTAAGAAGTGAACGCCAGAAGCATAAAATACAATATAAATACAACAGTTTTTCCGTCATATAAAACGAATAATTGCAACCAGTATGAAAGTTATGGTCATTTCTACTTTCCGGGCAACCTAGGCTTCGCCCTTGGGCGTTGCTCCAACAGATTGAATAGTTAGGGCCGTAGAAGTCAATGCCCGAAGCATAAAATACAATATAAATACAACAGTTTTTCCATCATATAAAACGAATAATTGCAACCAGTATGAAGGTTATGGTCATTTCTACTTGCCGGGCAACCTAGGCTTCACCCTAGGGCGTTGCTCCAACAGACTGAATTGTTAGGGCCGTAGAAGTCAATGCCCGAAGCATAAAATGCAATAAAAATACAACAGTTTTTCCAACATATAACAGGAATAATTGCAACTAGTTTGAAAGTGCTGGTCATTTCTACGTACCGGGCAACCTACGCTTCACTCGAGGGCGTTGCTCCACCAGATCGAATAGTTAGGGCTTTAGAAGTCAACGCCCGAAGCATAAAATACAAGATAAGTAGAATAGTATTTCCATCGTATAAAACGAATAATTGCTGCCAGTGTGAAAGTTATGGTCATTTCTACTTGCCGGGCAACCTAGGCTTCACGCTAGGGCGTCGTTCCGCCTGATGGAATAGTTAGGGCCTAAGAAGTCAACGCCAGAAGCATAATACACGATATAAATACAACAGCTTTTCCATCGTATAAAACAAATAATTGCAACCAGTTTGAAAGTGATGGTCATTTCTACGTACCGGGCAACCTAGCCTTCACTCTAGGGCGTTGCTCCAACAGATAAAACAGTTTGGGCCTTAGAAGTCAACGCCCGAAGCATAAAATACAAAAGAAATAGAACAGTTTTTCCATTGTATAAAACGAATAATTGCTACCAGTGTAAAGGTTATGGTCAATTCCACGTTCCGGGCAACCTGGGCTTCACCCTAGGGCGTTGTTCCACCAGATCGAATAGTTCGGTCCTAACAAGTGAACGCCAGAAGAATAAAATACAATATAAATATAACAGTTTTTCCATCGTATAAAACGAATAATAGCAACCAGTGTGAAAGTTGTGGTCATTGCTACGTTCCGGGCAACCTAGGTTTCACTCCAGGGCGTCGCTCCACCAGGTCAAACAGTTAGGGCCTTAGAAGCCAACGCCCGAAGCATTAAATACGAAATAAATAGAACAGTTTTTCCATTGTATAAAACGAATAATTGCTACCAGTGTAATAGTTATGGTCATTTCTACGTTCCGGGCAACCTAGGCTTCACCCTATGCCGTTGTTCCACCAGATCGAATAGTTAGGGCCTAAGAAGTGAACGCCAGAAGCATAAAATACAATATAAATACAACAGCTTTTCCATCGTATAAAACGAATTATTGCAACCAGTGTGAAAGTAATGGTCATTTATACATTCCGAGAAACCTAGGCTTCACTCTAGGGCGCTGCTCCACCGGATCGAATAGTTAGGTCCTTAGATATCAACGCCAGAAGCATAAAATACAATATAAATACAACAGCTTTTCCATCGTATAAAACGAATAATTGCAACCAATGTGAAAATTATGGTCATTTCTACGTGCCGAGCATCCTAGGCTTCACTCTAGGGCGGTGCTCCACCAGATCGAATAGTGAGGGCCTAAGAAGTGAACGCCAGAAGCATAAAATACAATATAAATACAACAGTTTTTCCATCGTATAAAACGAATAACTGCAACCAGTATGAAAGTTATGGTCATTTCTACTTTCCGGGCAACCTAGGCTTCACCCTAGGGCGTTGCTCCACCAGATCAAACAGTTAGGGCATTAGAAGCCAACTCCCGAAGCATTAAATACAAAATAAATAGAACAGTTTTTCCATTGTATAAAACGGATAATTGCTACCAGTGTAAAAGTTATGGTCATTTCTACGTTCCGGGCAACCTAGGCTTCACCCTAGGCCGTTGTTCCACCAGATCGAATAGTTCGGTCCTAACAAGTGAACGCCAGAAGAATAAAATACAATATAAATATAACAGTTTTTCCATCGTATAAAACGAATAATAGCAACCAGTGTGAAAGTTGTGGTCATTGCTACGTTCCGGGCAACCTAGGTTTCACTCCAGGGCGTCGCTCCACCAGGTCAAACAGTTAGGGCCTTAGAAGCCAACGCCCGAAGCATTAAATACGAAATAAATAGAACAGTTTTTCCATTGTATAAAACGAATAATTGCTACCAGTGTAATAGTTATGGTCATTTCTACGTTCCGGGCAACCTAGGCTTCACCCTAGGCCGTTGTTCCACCAGATCGAATAGTTAGGGCCTAAGAAGTGAACGCCAGAAGCATAAAATACAATATAAATACAACAGTTTTTCCATCATATTATACGAATAATTGCAACCAGTATGAAAGTTATGGTCATTTCTACTTTCCGGGCAACCTAGGCTTCACCCTAGGGCGTTGCTCCAACAGATTGAATAGTTAGGGCCTTAGAAGTCAATGCCCGAAGCATAAAATGCAATAAAAATACAACAGTTTTTCCATCGTATAACAGGATTAATTGCAACCAGTTTGAAAGTGATGGTCATTTCTACGTTCCGGGCAACCTAGGCTTCACTCTAGGGCGTTGCTCCACCAGATCGAATAGTTAGGGCCTAAGAAGTGAACGCCAGAAGCATAAAATACAATATAAATGCAACAGTTTTTCCATCGTATAAAACGAATAATTGCAACCAGTGTGAAAGTAATGGTCATTTCTACGTTCCGAGCACCCTAGGCGTCACTCTAGGGCGTTGCTCCACCACATCTAATAGCTACGGCCTTAGAAGTCAACGCCAGAGGCATAATGTACAGTATAAATACAACAGCTTTTCCATCGTATAAAACGAATGATTGCAACCAGTGTGAAAGTAATGGTCATTTCTACATTCCGAGCAACCTAGGCTTCACGCTAGGGCGCTGCTGCACCAGATCGAATAGTTAGGTCCTTAGATGTCAACGCCAGAAGCATAAAATACGATATAAATACAACAGCTTTTCCATCGTATAAAAGGAATAATTGCAAACAGTGTGAAAGTAATGGTCATTTCTACGTTCCGGGCAACCTAGGCTTCACTCTACGGTGTTGTTCCTCCAGATCGAATAGTTAGGGCCTAAGAAGTGAACGCCAGAAGCATAAAATACAATAGAAATATAACAGTTTTTCCATCGTATAAAACGAATAATAGTAACCAGTGTTAATGTAATGGTCATTTCTACGTTCCGGGCAAGCTAGACTACACTCTAGGGCGTTGCTCCACCAGATCAAACAGTTAGGGCCTTAGAAGTCAACGCCCGAACCATAAAATACAAAAAAAATACAACAGTGCTTCCATCATATAACAGGAATAATTGCAACCTGTTTGAAAGTGATGGTCATTTCTCCGTTCCGGGCAACCTAGGCTTCACTCTAGGGCGTTGCTCCACTAGATCGAATAGCTAGGGCCTTAGAAGTCAACGCCAGAAGAATGAAATACAATATAAATACAACAGCTTTTCCATCGTATAAAACGCATAATTGCAACCAATGTGAAAATTATGGTCATTTCTACATTACGAGCAGCCTAGGCTTCACTCTAGGGCGTTGCTCCACCAGATCGAATAGTTAGGTCCTTATAAGGCAACGCCAGAAGCATAAAATACGATATAAATACAACAGCTTTTCCATCGTATAAAAGGAATAATTCCAAACAGTGTGAAAGTAATGGTCATTCCTACGTTCCGGGCAACCTAGGCTTCACTCTACGGCGTTGTTCCACCAGATCGGATAGTTAGGGCCTAAGAAGTCAACACCAGAAGAATAAAATACAAAATAAATACAACAGCCTTTACACCGTATAAAACGAATAATTGCAACCTGTGTGAAGGTTATGGTCATATCTACGTTCCGGGCAACCTAGGCTTCACTGTAGGGCGTTGCTCCACCAGATCGAAATGTTAGGGCCTAAGAAGTCAACGCCCGAAGCATAAAATACGATATAAATACAACAGCTTTTCCGTCGTATTAAATGAATAATTGCAAAAAGGGTGAAAGTAGTGGTCATTTCTACGTGCCGAGCATCCTAGGCTTCACTCTAGGGCGGTGCTCCACCAGATCGAATAGTTAGGGCCTAAGAAGTGAACGCCAGAAGCATAAAATACAATATAAATACAACAGTTTTTCCATCGTATAAAACGAATAATAGCAACCAGTGTGAAAGTTATGGTCATTTCTACATTCCGAGCAACCTAGGCTTCACCCTAGGGTGCTGCTCCACCAGTTCGAATAGTTAGGTCCATAGATGTCAACGCCAGAAGCATAAAATACGATATAAATACAACAGCTTTTCCATCGTATAAAAGGAATAATTGCAAACAGTGTGAAAGTAATGGTCATTTCTACATTCCGAGCAACCTAGGCTTCACTCTAGGGCGTTGCTCCAACAGATTGAATAGTTAGGGCCTCAGAAGTCAACGCCCGAAGCATAAAATACAGAATAAATAGAACAGTTTTTCCATCGTATAAAAGGAATAATTGCAACCAGTTTGAAAGTGCTGGTCATTTCTACGTACCGGGCAACCTACGCTTCACTCTAGGGCGTTGCTCCACCAGATCAAACAGTTTGGGCCTTAGAAGTCAACGCCCGAAGCATAAAATACAAAATAAATAGAACAGTTTTTCCATTGTATAAAACGAATAATTGCTACCAGTATAAAGGTTATGGTCAATTCCACGTTCCGGGCAACCTGGGCTTCACCCTAGGGCGTTGTTCCACCAGATCGAATAGTTCGGTCCTAACAAGTGAACGCCAGAAGAATAAAATACAATATAAATATAACAGTTTTTCCATCGTATAAAACGAATAATAGCAACCAGTGTGAAAGTTGTGGTCATTGCTACGTTCCGGGCAACCTAGGTTTCACTCCAGGGCGTCGCTCCACCAGGTCAAACAGTTAGGGCCTTAGAAGCCAACGCCCGAAGCATTAAATACGAAATAAATAGAACAGTTTTTCCATTGTATAAAACGAATAATTGCTACCAGTGTAATAGTTATGGTCATTTCTACGTTCCGGGCAACCTAGGCTTCACCCTAGGCCGTTGTTCCACCAGATCGAATAGTTAGGGCCTAAGAAGTGAACGCCAGAAGCATAAAATACAATATAAATACAACAGTTTTTCCATCATATAAAACGAATAATTGCAACCAGTATGAAAGTTATGGTCATTTCTACTTTCCGGGCAACCTAGGCTTCACCCTAGGGCGTTGCTCCAACAGATTGAATAGTTAGGGCCTTAGAAGTCAATGCCCGAAGCATAAAATGCAATATAAATACAACAGTTTTTCCATCGTATAACAGGATTAATTGCAACCAGTTTGAAAGTGATGGTCATTTCTACGTTCCGGGCAACCTAGGCTTCACTCTAGGGCGTTGCTCCACCAGATCGAATAGTTAGGGCCTAAGAAGTGAACGCCAGAAGCATAAAATACAATATAAATGCAACAGTTTTTCCATCGTATAAAACGAATAATTGCAACCAGTGTGAAAGTAATGGTCATTTCTACGTTCCGAGCACCCTAGGCGTCACTCTAGGGCGTTGCTCCACCACATCTAATAGCTACGGCCTTAGAAGTCAACGCCAGAGGCATAATGTACAGTATAAATACAACAGCTTTTCCATCGTATAAAACGAATGATTGCAACCAGTGTGAAAGTAATGGTCATTTCTACATTCCGAGCAACCTAGGCTTCACGCTAGGGCGCTGCTGCACCAGATCGAATAGTTAGGTCCTTAGATGTCAACGCCAGAAGCATAAAATACGATATAAATACAACAGCTTTTCCATCGTATAAAAGGAATAATTGCAAACAGTGTGAAAGTAATGGTCATTTCTACGTTCCGGGCAACCTAGGCTTCACTCTACGGTGTTGTTCCTCCAGATCGAATAGTTAGGGCCTAAGAAGTGAACGCCAGAAGCATAAAATACAATAGAAATATAACAGTTTTTCCATCGTATAAAACGAATAATAGCAACCAGTGTTAATGTAATGGTCATTTCTACGTTCCGGGCAAGCTAGGCTACACTCTAGGGCGTTGCTCCACCAGATCAAACAGTTAGGGCCTTAGAAGTCAACGCCCGAACCATAAAATACAAAAAAAATACAACAGTGCTTCCATCATATAACAGGAATAATTGCAACCTGTTTGAAAGTGATGGTCATTTCTCCGTTCCGGGCAACCTAGGCTTCACTCTAGGGCGTTGCTCCACTAGATCGAATAGCTAGGGCCTTAGAAGTCAACGCCAGAAGAATGAAATACAATATAAATACAACAGCTTTTCCATCGTATAAAACGAATAATTGCAACCAGTGTGAAAGTAATGGTCATTTCTACATTCCGAGAAACCTAGGCTTCACCCTAGGGCGCTGCTCCACCGGATCGAATAGTTAGGTCCTTAGATGTCAACGCCAGAAGCATAAAATACAATATAAATACAACAGCTTTTCCATCGTAAAAAACGAATAATTGCAACCAATGTGAAAATTATGGTCATTTCTACATTCCGAGCAGCCTAGGCTTCACTCTAGGGCGTTGCTGCACCAGATCGAATAGTTAGGTCCTTAGAAGGCAACGCCAGAAGAATAAAATACGATATAAATACAACAGCTTTTCCATCGTATAAAAGGAATAATTGCAAACAGTGTGAAAGTAATGATCATTTCTACGTTCCGGGCAACCTAGGCTTCACTCTAAGGCGTTGTTCCACCAGATCGGATAGTTAGGGCCTAAGAAGTCAACACCAGAAGAATAAAATACAAAATAAATACAACAGCCTTTACACCGTATAAAACGAATAATTGCAACCTGTGTGAAGGTTATGGTCATATCTACGTTCCGGGCAACCTAGGCTTCACTGTAGGGCGTTGCTCCACCAGATCGAAATGTTGGGGCCTAAGAAGTCAACGCCCGAAGCATAAAATACGATATAAATACAACAGCTTTTCCGTCGTATTAAATGAATAATTGCAAACAGTGTGAAAGTAGTGGTCATTTCTACGTTCCGAGCATCCTAGGCTTCACTCTAGGGCGGTGCTCCACCATATCGAATAGTTAGGGCCTTAGAAGTCAATGCCCGAAGCATAAAATACAATATAAATACAACAGTTTTTCCATCATATAAAACGAATAATTGCAACCAGTATGAAGGTTATGGTCACTTCTACTTTCCGGGCAACCTAGGCTTCACCCTAGGGCGTTGCTCCAACAGATTGAATAGTTAGGGCCTTAGAAGTCAATGCCCGAAGCATAAAATGCAACAAAAATACAACAGTTTTTCCATCGTATAACAGGATTAATTGCAACCAGTTTGAAAGTGATGGTTATTTCTACGTTCCGGGCAACCTAGGCTTCACTCTAGGGCGTTGCTCCACCAGATCGAATAGTTAGGGCCTAAGAAGTGAACGCCAGAAGAATAAAATACAATATAAATGCAACAGTTTTTCCATCGTATAAAACGAATAATTGCAACCAGTGTGAAAGCAATGGTTATTTCTACGTTCCGAGCACCCTAGGCGTCACTCTAGGGCGTTGCTCCACCAGATCGAATAGTTAGGGCCTAAGAAGTGAACGCCAGAAGCATAAAATACAATATAAATACAACAGTTTTTCCGTCATATAAAACGAATAATTGCAACCAGTATTAAAGCTATGGTCATTTCTACTTTACGGGCAACCTAGGCTACACCCTAGGGCGTTGCTCCACCAAATCGAATAGTTAGTGCCTTAGAAGTCAACGCCAGAAGCATAAAATACAATAAAAATACAACAGTTTTTCCATCGTATAAAACGAATAATTGCAACCAGTATGAAACCTATGGTCATTTCTACTTTCCGAGCAACCTAGGCTTCAACCCTATGGCGTTGCACCAACAGATTGAATAGTTAGGGCCTTAGAAGTCAACACCCGAAGCATAAAATGCAATAAAAATACAACAGTGTCTCCATCATATAACAGGAATAATTGCAACCAGTTTGAAAGTGATGGCCAATTCTACGTTCCGGGCAACCTAGGCTTCACTCTATTGGGTTGCTCCACCAGATCGTATAGTTAGTGCCTTAGAAGTCGACGCCAGAAGCTTAAAATACATTATAAATACAACAGTTTTTCCATCGTATAAAACGAATAATTGCAACCAGTATGAAACTTATGGTCATTTCTACTTTCCGAGCAACCTAGGCTTCACCCTAGGGCGTTGCTCCAACAGATTGAATAGTTAGGGCCTTAGAAGTCAATGCCCGAAGCTTAAAATGCAACAAAAATACAACAGTTTTTCCATCGTATAACAGGATTAATTGCAACCAGTTTGAAAGTGATTGTCATTTCTACGTTCCGGGCAGCCTAGGCTTCACTCTAGGGCGTTGCTCCACCAGATCAAACAGTTAGGGCCTTAGAAGTCAACGCCCGAAGCATAAAATACATAATAAATAGAACAGTTTTTCCATTGTATAAAACGAATAATTGCAACCAGTTTGAAAGTGATGGTCATTTCTGCGTAGCGGGCAACCTAGGCTTCACTCTAGGGCGTTGCTTCACCAGATCAAACAGTTAGGGCCTTAGAAGTCAACGCCCGAAGCATAAAATACAAAATAAATAGAACACATTTTCCATTATATAAAACGAATAAATGCTACCAGTGTAAAAGTTATGGTCATTTCAACGTTCCCGGCAACCTAGGCTTCACCCTAGGGCGTTGTTCCACCAGATCGAATAGTTCGGGCCTAAGAAGTGATCGCCAGAAGCATAAAATACAATATAAATACAACAGTTTTTCCATCGTATAAAACGAATAATTGCAACCACTATGAAACTTATGGTCATTTCTACGTTCCGGGCAACCTAGGCTTCACTCTATGGCGTTCTTCCACCACATCGAACAGCTACGGCCTCAGAAGTCAACACCTGAAGTCTAAAATACAATAAAAATGCAACAGTCTTTCCATCCTATAACAGGAATAATTGCAACCCGTGTGAAGGTGATGCTCATATCTGCGTTCCAGGCAACCTAGGCTTCACTCTAGGGCGTTGTGCCACCAGATCGAATAGTTAGGGTCCAAGAAGACAACGCAAGAAGCATAAAATACAATATAAATATAACAGTTTTTCCATCGTATAAAACGAATAATAGCAACCAGTGTGAAAGTTATGGGCATTTCTACGTTCCGGGCAACCTAGGTTTCACTCTAGGGCGTTGCTCCACCAGATCAAAACAGTTAGGGCCTTAGAAGTCAACTCCCGAAGCATAAAATACAGAATAAATAGAACAGTTTTTCCATCGTATAAAACGAATAATTGCAACCAGTATGAAAGTTATGGTCATTTCTACTTTCCGGGCAACCTAGGCTTCACCCTGGGTCGTTGCTGCAACAGATTGAATAGTTAGGGCCTTAGAAGTCAAGGCCCGTAGCATAAAATGCAATAAAAATACAACAGTTTTTCCATCGTATAACAGGATTAATTGCAACCAGTTTGAAAGTGATGGTCATTTCTACGTTCCGGGCAACCTAGGCTTCGCTCTAGGGCGTTGCTCCACCAGATCGAATAGTTAGGGCCTTAGAACTGAACGCCAGAAGCATAAAATACAATATAAATACAACAGTTTTTCAATCGTATAAAACGAATAATAGCAACCAGTGTGAAAGTTATGGTCATTTCTACATTCCGAGCAACCTGGGCTTCACTCTGGGGCGCTGCTCCACCAGATCGTATAGTTAGGGCTTTAGAAGTAAATGCCAGAAGCATAAAATGCATTAAAAATACAACAGTTTTTCCATGATATAACAGGAATAATTGCAACCAGTTTGAATGTGATGGTCATTTTTACGTACCGGGCAACCTAGGCTTCACTCGAGGGCGTTGCTCGACCAGATCGAATAGTTAGGGCCTTAGAAGTCAACGCCCGAAGCATAAAATACAGAATAAATAGAACAGTTTTTCCATCGTATAAAACGAATAATTGCTGCCAGTGTGAAAGTTATGGTCATTTCAACTTTCCGGGCAACCTAGGCTTCACCCTAGGGCGTTGCTCCACCAGATCAAACAGTTAGGGCATTAGAAGCTAACGCCCGAAGCATTAAATACAAAATAAATAGAACAGTTTTTCCATTGTATAAAACGGATAATTGCTACCAGTGTAAAAGTTATGGTCATTTCTACGTTCCGGGCAACCTAGGCTTCACCCTAGGCCGTTGTTCCACCAGATCGAATAGTTAGGGCCTAAGAAGTGAACGCCAGAAGCATAAAATACAATATAAATACAACAGTTTTTCCATCATATAAAACGAATAATTGCAACCAGTATGAAGGTTATGGTCATTTCTACTTGCCGGGCAACCTACGCTTCACTCGAGGGCGTTGCTCCACCAGATCGAATAGTTAGGGCATTAGAAGTCAACGCCAGAAGCATAAAATACAAGATAAATAGAACAGTTTTTCCATCGTATAAAACGAATAATTGCTGCCATTGTGAAAGTTATGGTCATTTCCACGTTCCGAGCACCCTAGGCGTCACTCTAGGGCGTTGCTCCACCACATCTAATAGCTACGGCCTTAGAAGTCAACGCCAGAGGCATAAAATACAATATAAATACAACAGCTTTTCCGTCGTATAAAACGAATGATTGCAACCAGTGTAAAGTAATTGTCATTTCTACATTCCGAGAAACCTAGGCTTCACTCTAGGGCGCTGCTCCACCGGTTCGAATAGTAAGGTCCTTAGATGTCAACGCCAGAAGCATAAAATACGATATAAATACAACAGCTATTCCATTGTATAAAATGAATAATTGCAAACAGTGTGAAAGTAATGGTCATTTCTACGTTCCGGGCAACCTAGGCTTCACTCTACGGTGTTGTTCCACCAGATCGAATAGTTAGGGCCTAAGAAGTGAACGCCAGAAGCATAAAATACAATATAAATATAACAGTTTTTCCATCGTATAAAACGAATAATAGATACCAGTGTTAAAGTTATGGTCATTTCTACGTTCCGGGCAAGCTAGGCTTCACTCTAGGGCGTTGCTCCAACAGATTGAATAGGTAGGGCCTTAGAAGTCAACACCCGAAGCATAAAATGCAATAAAAATACAACAGTGTCTCCATCATATAACAGGAATAATTGCAACCAGTTTGAAAGTGATGGCCAATTCTACGTTCCGGGCAACCTAGGCTTCACTCTATTGGGTTGCTCCACCAGATCGTATAGTTAGTGCCTTAGAAGTCGACGCCAGAAGCTTAAAATACATTATAAATACAACAGTTTTTCCATCGTATAAAACGAATAATTGCAACCAGTATGAAACTTATGGTCATTTCTACTTTCCGAGCAACCTAGGCTTCACCCTAAGGCGTTGCTCCAACAGATTGAATAGTTAGGGCCGTAGAAGTCAACGCCCGAACCATAAAATGCAAAAAAAATACAACAGTGTTACCATCATATAACAGGAATAATTGCAACCAGTTCGAAAGTGATGGCCAATTCTACGTTCCGGGCAACCTAGGCTTCACTCTATTGCGTTGTTCCACCAGATCGAATAGTTAGGGGCTAAGAAGTCAACGTCAGAAGCATTAAATACAATATAAATGTAACAGTTTTTCCATCGTATTAAACGAATAATTGGACCCAGTGTGAAAGATATTGTCATTTCTTCTTGCCGCGCAACGTAGGCTTCACCCTAGGGCGTTGCTCCAACAGATTGAATAGTTAGGGCCTTAGAAGTCAATGCACGTAGCATAAAATGCAATAAAAATACAACAGTTTTTCCATCATTTAACAGGAATCATTGCAACCAGTTTGAAAGCGATGGCCATTTCTTCGTTCCGGGCAACCTAGGCTTCACTCTAGGGCGTTGCTCCACCAGATCGAATAGTTAGAGCCTTAGAAGTCAACGCCAGAAGCTTAAAATACAATATAAATAAAACAGTTTTTCCATCGTATAGAACGAATAATAGCAACCAGTGTGAAAGTTATGGTCATTTCTACGTACCGGGCAACCTAGGCTTCACTCTATTGCGTTGCTCCTCCAGATCGAATAGTTAGTGCCTTAGAAGTCAACGTCAGAAGCATAAAATACAATATAAATACAACAGCCGTTACACCGTATAAAACGAATAATTGCAACCTGTGTGAAGGTTATGGTCATATCTACGTTCCGGGCAACCGAGGCTTCACTGTAGGGCGTTGCTCCACCAGATCGAAGTGTTAGGGCCTAAGAAGTCAACGCCCGAAGCATAAAATACGATATAAATACAGCAGCTTTTTCATCGTATTAAATGAATAATTGCAAACAGTGTGAAAGTAGTGGTCATTTCTACGTTCCGAGCATCCTAGGCTTCACTCTAGGGCGGTGCTCCACCATATCGAATAGCTGCGGCCTTAGAAGCCTACGCCTGAAGCATAAAATACAATACAAATACAACAGCCTTTTCATCGTATAACAGGAATAATTTCAACAAGCGTGAAAGTAATGATCATTTCGGCGTTTCGGGCATCCTAGACTTAACTCTGAGGCATTGCTCCACCAGATCGAATAGTTGGGGCCTAAGAAGTCAACGCCAGAAGCATAAAATACCATATAAATACAACAGTTTTTCCATCGTATAAAACAAATAATTGCAACCAGTATGAAACTTATGGTCATTTCTACTATCCGAGCAACCTAGGCTTCACCCTAGGGCGTTGCTCCAACAGGTTCAATAGTTAGGGCCGTAGAAGTCAACGCCCGAACCATAAAATGCAAAAAAAATACAACAGTGTTACCATCATATAACAGGAATAATTGCAACCATTTTGAAAGTGATGGCCAATTCTACGTTCCGGGCAACCTAGGCTTCACTCTATTGCGTTGCTCCACCAGATCGAATAGTTCGTGCCTTAGAAGTCAACGCCAGAAGCATAAAATACAATATAAATACAACAGCCGTTACACCGTAAAAACGAATAATTGCAACCTGTGTGAAGGTTATGGTCATATCTACGTTCCGGGCAACCGAGGCTTCACTGTAGGTCGTTGCTCCACCAGATCGAAGTGTTAGGGCCTAAGAAGTCAACGCCCGAAGCATAAAATACGATATAAATACAACAGCTTTTTCATCGTATTAAATGAATAATTGCAAACAGTGTGAAAGTAGTGGTCATTTCTACGTTCCGAGCATCCTAGGCTTCACTCTAGGGCGGTGCTCCACCATATCGAATAGCTGCGGCCTTAGAAGCCTACGCCTGAAGCATAAAATACAATACAAATACAACAGCCTTTTCATCGTATAACAGGAATAATTCCAACAAGCGTGAAAGTAATGATCATTTCGGCGTTTCGGGCATCCTAGACTTAACTCTGAGGCATTGCTCCACCAGATCGAATAGTTGGGGCCTAAGAAGTCAACGCCAGAAGCATAAAATACCATATAAATGCAACAGTTTTTCCATCGTATAAAACAAATAATTGCAACCAGTATGAAACTTATGGTCATTTCTACTATCCGAGCAACCTAGGCTTCACCCTAGGGCGTTGCTCCAACAGGTTCAATAGTTATGGCCGTAGAAGTCAACGCCCCAACCATAAAATGCAAAAAAAATACAACAGTGTAACCATCATATAACAGGAATAATTGCAACCATTTTGAAAGTGATGGCCAATTCTACGTTCCGGGCAACCTAGGCTTCACTCTATTGCGTTGCTCCACCAGATCGAATATTTCGTGCCTTAGAAGTGTAACGCCAGAAGCATAAAATACAATATAAATACAACAGTTTTTCCATCGTATAAAACGAATAATTGCAACCAGTATGAGACTTATGGTCATTTCTACATTCCGAGCAACCTAGGCTTCACTCTAGGGCGTTGATCCAACAGATCGAATTGTTAGGGTCTAAGAAGTCAACGCCAGAAGCATAAGATACAATATAAATATAACAGTTTTTCCATCGTATAGAACGAATAATACCAACCAGTGTGAAAGTTAACGTCATTTCTACTTTCCGGGCAACCTAGGCTTCACCCTCGGGCGTTGCTCCAACAGATTGAATAGTTAGGGACTCAGAAGTCAACGCCCGATGCATAAAATACAAAATAAATAGAACAGTTTTTCCATCGTGTAAAACGAATAACTGCTACCGGTGTGAAAGTTATGGTCATTTCTACGTTCCGGTCAACCTAGGCTTCACCATAGGGCGTTGTTCCACCTGATCGAATAGTTAGGGCCTAAGAAGTGAACGCCAGAAGCATAAAATACAATATAAATACAACAGTTTTTCCATCATATAAAACGAATAATTGCAACCAGTATGAAAGCTATGGTCATTTCTACTTTACGTGCAACCTAGGCTACACCCTAGGGCGTTGCTCCTACAGATTGAATAGTTAGGGCCTTAGAAGTCAATGCCCGAAGCATAAAATGCAATAAAAATACATCAGTTTTTCCATCATATAATAGGAATATTTGCAACCAGTTTGAAAGTGATGGTAATTGCTACGTTCAGGGCAACTTATGCTTCACTCTAGGGCGTTGCTCCACCAGATCGAATAGTTAGTGCCTTAGAAGTCAACGCCAGAAGCATAAAATACAATATAAATACAACAGTTTTTCCATCGTATAAAACGAATAATTGCAACCAGTATGAAAGATAACGTCATTTCTACTTTCTGGGCAACCTAGGCTTCACCCTAGGGCGTTACTCCAACAGATTGAATAGTTAGGGCCTTAGAAGTCAACGCCGGAAGCATAAAATGCAATAAAAATACAACAGTTTTTCCATCATATAACAGGAGTAACTGCTAACAGTGTGAAAGTACTGGTCATTTCTACGTTCCGTGTAACCTAGGCGTCACTCTAGGCCGTTGTTCCACCAGATCGAACAGTTAGGGCCTAAGAAGGCAACGCCAGAAGCATAAAATACGGTATAAATACAACAGCTTTTCCATCGCATAAAACGAATAATAGCAACCAGTGCGAAAGTTATGGGCATTTCTACGTTCCGGGCAACCTAGGCTTCACTCTAGGGCGTTGCTCCACCACATGGAATAGCTACGGCCTTAGAGGTCAACGCCAGAAGCATAAAATACAGTATAAATACAACAGTTTTTCCATTGTATAGCATGACCAATTGCAACCAGTGCGAAAGTAACGATCATTTCGACGTTTCGGGCATCCTAGACCTAACTCTGAGGCGTTGCTCCACCAGATCGAAGAGTTAGGGTCTAAGAAGTCAGCACCGGAAGCATAAAATACAATATAAAAACAACAGCTTTGCCATCGTAGAAATCGAATAATTGCAACCTGTGTGAAGGTTATGGTCATATCTACGTTCCGGGAAACCTTGGCTTCACTGTAGGGTGTTGCCCCACCAGATCGAATGGGTAGGGCCTTAGAAGACAACGCCCGAAGCATAAAATACAAAATAAACAGAACAGTTTTTCCATTGTATAAAACGAATAATTGCTACCAGTGTAAAAGTTATGGCCATTTCTACGTTCCGGGCAACCTAGGCTTCACTCTATGTCGTTCTTCCACCACATCGAATAGCTACGGCCTCAGAAGTCAACGCCTGAAGCATAAAATACATTAAAAATACAACAGTCTTTCCATCCTATAACAGGAATAATTGCAACCCGTGTGAAAGTGATGGTCATTTGTACGTTCCAGGCAACCTAGGCTTCACTCTAGGGCGTTGTTCCACCAGATCGATTTGTTAGGGCCTAAGAAGTCAACGCCAGAAGCATAAGATACATAATAAATATAACAGTTTTTCCATCGTATAGAACGAATAATAGCATCCAGTGTGAAAGTTATGGTCATTTCTACGTTCCGGGCAACCTAGGCTTCACTCTAGGGCGTTGCTCCGCCAGATCAAACAGTTAGGGCCTTAGAAGTCAACGCCCGAAGCATAAAATACAAAATAACCAGAACAGTTTTTCCATTGTATAAAACGAATAATTGCTACCAGTGTAAATGTTATGGTCATTTCTACGTTCCGTGCAACCTAGGCTTCACCGTAGGGCGTTGTTCCACCAGATCGAATAGTTAGTGCCTTAGAAGTCAACGGCCGAAGCATAAAATACAAAATAAATATAACAGTTTTTCCATCATATAAAACGTGTAATTGCACCAGTATGAAAATTGTGGTCATTTCTACTTTCCGGGCAACCTAGGCTTCACCCTAGGGCGTTGCTCCAACAGATTGAATAGTTAGGGCCTTAGAAGTCTACGCCGGAAGCATAAAATGCAATAAAAATACAACAGTTTTTACGTCGTATAAAAGGATTAATTGCAACCAGTTTGAAAGTGATGGTCATTTCTACGTTCCGGGCAACTTATGCTTCACTCTAGGGCGTTGCTCCACCAGATCGAATGGTTAGTGCCTTAGAAGTCAACGCCAGAAGCATAAAATACAATATAAACACAACAGTCTTTCCATCGTATAAAACGAATAATTGCTACCAGTATGGAAGTGATGGTCATTTCTACGTTCCGGGCAACCTAGGCCTCACTCTAGTGCGTTGTTCCACCAGATAGAATAGTTGGGTCCTTAGAAGTCAACGCCAGGAGCATAAAATACGATATAAATACAACAGCTTTTCCATCGAATAAAAGGAATAATTGCAAACAGTGTGAAAGTAATGGTCATTTCTACATTCCGAGCAACATAGGCTACACTCTAGGGCGTTGATCCACCAGATAGAATAGTTAGGGCCTTAGAAGTCAACGCCAGAAGCATAAAATTCAATAAAGATGCAACAGTTTTTCCATCGTATAGCAGGAATAATTGCAAACAGTGTGAAAGTACTGGTCATTTCTACGTTCCGGGTAACCTAGGCTTCACTCTAGGGCGTTGTTCCACCAGATCGAACAGTTAGGGCATAAGAAGGCAACGCCAGAAGCATAAAATACAACATAAATATAACAGTTTTTCCATCGTATTAAACGAATAATAGCAACCAGTGTGAAAGTTATGGTCATTTCTACGTTCCGGGCAACCTAGGCTTCACTCTGGGGCGTTGCTCCACCAGTTCGAATAGATAGGGCCTTAGAAGTCAACGCCAGAAGCATAAAATACAATAAAGATGCAACAGTTTTTCCATCGTATAACAAGAATAATTGCAACCAGTGTGAAGGTAATGGTATGTCCTACGTTCCGAGCAAGCTTGCCTTCACCCTAGGGTGTGGCTAAACCAGATCGAATAGTTAGGGCCTTAGAAGTCAACGCCCGAAGCATAAACTGCAAAATAAATAGAACAGTTTTTCCATTGTATAAAACGAATAACTGCTACCAGTGTGAAAGTTATGGTCATTTCTACGTTCCGGCAACCTAGGCTTCACTCTAGGGCGCTGCTCCACCAGATCGAATAGGTAGTGCCCTAGGAGTCAGCGCCAGAAGCATAAAATACAATATAAATACAACAGTTTTTCCATCGTATAAAACGAATAATTGCAACCAGTATGAAAGTTATGGTCATTTCTACGTTCCGGGCAACATAGGCCTCACCCTAGGGCGTTGCTCCAACAGATTGAATAGTTAGGGCCTTAGAAGTCAACGCCCGAAGCATGAAATACAAAATAAATAGAACAGTTGTTCCATCGTATAAAACGAATAATTGCTACCAGTGTGAAAGTTCTGGTCATTTCTACGTTCCGGGCAACCTAGGCTTCACTCTAGGGCGTTGCTCCACCAGATCGAACAGTTAGGGCTTTAGAAGTCAACGCCCGAAGCATAAAATACAATATAAATATAACAGTTTTTCCATCGTATAAAACGAATAATAGCAACCAGTGTGAAAGTTCTGGTCATTTCTACGTTCCCGGTAACCTAGGCTTCACTCTAGGGCGTTGCTCCACCAGATCGAATAGTTAGGGCCTTAGAAGTCAACGCCCGAAGCATAAAATACAAAATAAATAGAACAGTTTTTCCATTGTATAAAACGAATAATTGCTACCAGTGTGAAAGTTATGTTCATTTCTACGTTTCTGACAATCTAGGCTTCACTGTAGGGTGTTGCTCCACCAAATCGAATAGGTAGGGCCATCGAAGTCAACGCCCGAAGCATAAAATACAGTAAATATACAAGAGTTTTTCCATCGTATAACAGCAATAATTGCAACCAGTGTGAAAGTGATGGTCATTTCAACGTTCTCGGCAACCTACGCTTCACTCTAGGGCGTCGTTCCACCAGATGGAATAGTTAGGGCCTAAGAAGTCAACGCCAGAAGCATAAAATACAATAAAAATACAACAGTTTTTCGATCGTATAACAGGAGTAATTGCAGCCAGTGTGAATGTAATGGTATGTCCTTCGTTCCGGGCAACCTAGGCTCCACTCTGGGGCGTTGTTCCACCAGATCGAATAGTCAGGGCCTAAGAAGTTAACGCCAGAAGCATAAAATACAATATATATACAACAGCTTTGCCATCGCATAAAATGAAAAATTGCAAACAGTGTGAAAGTTATGTTCATTTCTATGTTCCGGTCAACCTAGGCTTCACTGTAGGGTCTTGCTTCACCAGATCGAATGGTTAGGGCCATAGAAGTCAACGCCCGAAGCATAAAATACAATAAATATACAAGAGTTTTTCCATCGTATAAAACGAATAATAGCAACCAGTGTGAAAGTAATGGACATTTCTACGTTCCGGGCATCCTGGACGTCACTCTACGGCGTTGGTCCAGCACATCTAATAGCTACGGCCTTAGAAGTCAACGCCAGAAGCATAAAATACAATATAAATACAACAGCTTTGCCATCGCATAAAATGAAAAATTGCAAACAGTGTGAAAGTTATGCTCATTTCCACGTTCCGGTCAACCTAGGCTTCTCTGTAGCGTCTTGCTCCACCAGATCGAATAGGTAGTGCCATAGAAGTCAACGACCGAAGCATAAAATACAATAAATATACAAGAGTTTTTCCATCGTATAACAGGAATAATTGCAACCACTGTAAAAGTGATGGTCATTTCTACGTTCCGGGCAACCTAGGCTTCACTCTAGGTCGTTACTCCACCAGATCGAATAGTTAGGGCCTTAGAAGTCAACACCAGAAGCATAAAATACAATAAAGATGCAACAGTTTTTCCATCGAATAACAGGAATAACTGCAAACAGTGTGAAACTACTGGTCATTTCTACGTTCCGTGTAACCTAGGTTTCATTCGAGGGCGTAACTCCACCAGATCGAATAGCTAGGGACATAGAATTCAACGCCAGAAGAATAAAATACAATATAAGTACAACAGTTTTTCCATCGTATAAAATAAATAATTGCAAACATTGTGAAAGTAACGGTCATTTCTAAGTTCAGGCAACCTAGGCGTCACTCTAGGGTGTTGCTCCACCACAGCTAATAGCTACGGCCTTAGAAGTCAACGACAGAAGCATAAAATACAATATAAATACAACAGTTTTTCCATCGTATAACAGGAATATTTGCAACCAGTTTGAAAGTGATGGTAATTGCTACGTTCCGGACAACTTAGGCATCACTCTAGGGCGCTGCTCCACCAGATCGAATAACTAGTGCCTTAGAAGTCAACGCCAGAAGCATAAAATACAATATAAATACAACAGTTTTTCCATCGCATAAAACGAATAATTGCAACCAGTGTGAAAGTTATGGTCATTTCTACTTTCCGGGCAACCTAGGCTTCACTCTAGGGCGTTGCTTCAACAGATTGAATATTTAGGGCCTTAGAAGTCGACGCCCGAAGCATAAAATACAAAATATATAGAACAGTTTTTCCATCGTATAAAACGAATAATTGCTACCGGTGTGAAAGTTATGGTCATTTCTACGTTCCGGGCAACCTAGGCTTTACCATAGGGCGTTGTTCCACCAGATGGAATAGTTAGGGCATAAGAAGTCAACGCCAGAGGCATAAAATACAATATAAATACAACAGTTTTTCAATCGTATAAAACAAGTAATTGCAACCAGTACGAAAGTTAACGTCATATCTACGTTCCGGACAACCTAGGCTTCACCCTAGGTCGTTGCTCCAACAGATTGAATACTTAGGGCCTTAGAAGTCAACGCCGGAAGCATAAAATGCAATAAAAATACATCAGCTTTTCCATCGTATAAAAGGATTAATTGCAAACAGTTTGAAAGTGATGGTCACTTCTACGTTCCGGGCAACCTGGGCTTTACCTTAGGGCGTTGCTCCACCAGATCGAATAGTTAGTGCCTTAGAAGTCAACGCCAGAAGCATAAAATTCAATATAAACACAACAGTCTTTCCATCGTATAAAACGAATAACTGCTACCAGTATGGAAGTGATGGTCATTTCTACGTTCCGGACAACCTAGGCTTCACCCTAGGGCGTTGCTCCAACAGATTGAATAGTTAGGGCCTTAGAAGTCAACGCCGGAAGCATAAAATGCAATAAAAATACATCAGTTTTTCCATCGTATAAAAGGAATAACGGCAACCCGTGTGAAAGTGATGGTCATTTCTACGTTCCAGGCTACCTAGGCTTCACTCTAGGGCGTTGTTCAACCAGATCGAATAGTTAGGGCCTAAGAAGTCAACGCCAGAAGCATAATATACAATATAAATATAACAGTTTTTCCATCGTATAAAACGAACAATAGCAGATAGTGTGAAAGTTATGGTCATTTCTACGTACCGGGCAACCTAGGCTTCACTCCAGGGCGTTGCTCCACCTGATCGAATAGTTAGGGCCTTAGAAGTCAACGCCCGAAGCATAAAATACAAAATAAATAGAACAGTTCTTCCATCGTATAAAACGAATAATTGCTACCAGTGTGAAAGTTATGGTCATTTCTACTTTCCGGGCAACCTACGCTTCTCCCAAGGGCGTTGTTCCACCAGATGGAATAGTTAGGGCCTAAGAAGTCAACGCCAGAAGCATAAAATACGATATAAATACAACAGCTTTTCCATCGTATAAAACGAATAATTGCAACCAGTGTGAAAGTTATGGTCATTTCTATGTTCCGGGCAACCTGGGCTTCACCCTAGGGCGTTGCTCCTACACATTGAATAGGTAGGGCCTTAGAAGTCAATGCCCGAAGCATAAAATGTAATAAATATACAACAGTTTTTCCATCGTATAGCAGGAATTATTTGCAACCAGTGTGATAGTAGTGGTCATTTCTGCGTTCCGGGCAACCTAGGTTTCACTCCAGGGCGTTGCTCCACCAGATCGAATAGTTACGGCCTAAGATGTCAGCACCAGAAGAATAAAATACAAAATAAACACAACAGCCTTTACACCGTATAAAACGAGTAATTGCAACCTGTGTGAAGGTTATGGTCATATCCACGTTCCAGGCAACCTAGGCTTCACAGTAGGGCGTTGCTCCACCAGATCGAAATGTTAGGGCCTAAGAAGTCAACGCCAGAAGCATAAAATACAACATAAATACAACAGTTTTTCCATCGAATAAAATGTATAATTGCAAACATTGCGAAAGTAATGGTCATTTCTACGTTCCGGGCAACCTAGGCATCACCCTAGGGCGTTGCTCCACCAGATCGAATAACTAGTGCCTTAGAAGTCAACGCCAGAAGCATAAAATACAAAATAAATAGAACAGTTTTTCCATCTCATAAAACGAATAATTGCAACCAGTATGAAAGTTATGGTCATTTCTACTTTCCGGGCAACCTAGGCTTCACCCTAGGGCGTTCCTTCAACAGATTTAATATTTAGGGTCTTAGAAGTCAACGCCCGAAGTATAAAATACAAAATAAATAGAACAGTTTTTCCATCGTATAAAACGAATAATTGCTACCGGTGTGAAAGTTATGGTCATTTCTACGTCCCGGGCAACCTAGGCCTCACCCTAGGGCGTTGTTCCACCAGATCGAATAGTTAGGTCCTTAGAAGTCAACGCCAGGAGCATAAAATACGATATAAATACAACAGCTTTTCCATCGAATAAAAGGAATAATTGCAAACAGTGTGAAAGTAATGGTCATTTCTACATTCCGAGCAACATAGGCTACACTCTAGGGCGTTGATCCACCAGATAGAATAGTTAGGGCCTTAGAAGTCAACGCCAGAAGCATAAAATTCAATAAAGATGCAACAGTTTTTCCATCGTATAGCAGGAATAATTGCAAACAGTGTGAAAGTACTGGTCATTTCTACGTTCCGGGTAACCTAGGCTTCACTCTAGGGCGTTGTTCCACCAGATCGAACAGTTAGGGCATAAGAAGGCAACGCCAGAAGCATAAAATACAATATAAATATAACAGTTTTTCCATCGTATAAAACGAATAATAGCAACCCGTGTGAAAGTTATGGTCATTTCTACGTTCCGGGCAACCTAGGCTTCACTGTAGGGTCTTGCTTCACCAGATCGAATAGTTAGGGCCATAGAAGTCAACGCCCGAAGCATAAAATACAATAAATATACAAGAGTTTTTCCATCGTATAAAACGAATAATAGCAACCAGTGTGAAAGTAATGGACATTTCTACGTTCCGGGCATCCTGGACGTCACTCTACGGCGTTGGTCCAGCACATCTAATAGCTACGGCCTTGGAAGTCAACGCCAGAAGCATAAAATACAATATAAATACAACAGCTTTGCCATCGCATAAAATGAAAAATTGCAAACAGTGTGAAAGTTATGTTCATTTCCACGTTCCGGTCAACCTAGGCTTCACTGTAGGGTCTTGCTCCACCAGATCGAATAGGTAGTGCCATAGAAGTCAACGACCGAAGCATAAAATACAATAGAAATACAACAGCTTTTCCATCGTATAACAGGAATAATTGCAACCAGTATGAAAGTAATGATCATTTCGACGTTTCGGGCATCCTAGGCTTCACTCTGATGCGTTGCTCCACCAGATCGAAGAGTTAGGGCCGTAGAAGTCAGCTCCAGAAGCATAAAATACAAAATAAATGGAACAGTCTTTCCATCGTATAAAACGAATAATTGCAACCTGTGCGTAGGTTATGGTCATATATACGTTCCGGGCAACCTAGGCTTCACTGTAGGGTGTTGCTCCACCAGATGGAATAGCTAGGGACTTAGAATTAAACGCCGGAAGCATAAAATACAATAAAAATACAACAGTTTTTCCATCGTATAACAGGAGTAATTGCAGCCAGTGTGAAAGTGATGATCATTTCTACGTTCCGGGCAACCTAGGCTTCACTCTAGGGCGTTGCTCCACCAGATCGTATAGCTAGGGCCTTAGAAGTCAACGCCAGAAGCATAAAATGCAATAAATATACAAGAGTTTTCCATCGTATAACAGGAATAATTGCAACCAGTGTGAATGTGGTGGTCATTTCTACGTTGCGGGCAACCTAGGCTTCACTCTAGGGCGTTGTTCCACCAGATAGAATAGTTAGGGCTTAAGAAGTCAACGCCAGGAGCATAAAATACGATATAAATACAACAGCTTTTCCATCGTATAAAACAAATAATTGCAAACATTGTGAAAGTAATAGTCATTTCTAAGTTCCGGCAACCTAGGCGTCACTCTAGGGCGTTGCTCCACCACAACTAATTGCTACGGCCTTAGAAGTCAACGACACAAGCATAAAATACAATATAAATACAACAGCTTTGCCATCGTATAACAGGAATAATTGCAACCAGTGGGAAAGTAAAGGTCATTTCTACGTTCCGGGCAACCTATGCTTCACTCTAGGGCGTTGCTCCACCAGATCGAGTAGTTAGGGCCTTAGAAGTCCACGGCCGAAGCATAAAATACAAAATAAATAGAACAGTTTTTCCATTGTAAAAAGCGAATAATTGCTGCCAGTGTGAAAGTTATGTTTATTTCTACGTTCCGGGCAACCTAGGCTTAACTGCAGGGTGTTGCTCCAACAGATCGATTAGGTAGGGCCATAGAAGTCAACGCCCGGAGCATAAAACACAATAAATATACAAGAGTTTTTCCATCGTATAACAGGAATAATTGCAACCAGTGTGAAAGTGATGATCATTTCTACGTTCCGGGCAACCTAGGCTTCACTCTAGGGCGTTGCACCACCAGATCGAATAGTTAGGGGCTTAGAAGTCAACGCCCGAAGCATAAAATACAAAATAAATAGAACAGCTTTTCCGTCGTATAAAATGAATAATTGCAAACAGTGTGAAAGTTATGGTCATTTCTACGATCCGGGCAACCTAGGCTTCACTCTACGGCGTTGTTCCAGCAGATCGAATAGTTACGGCCTAAGAAGTCAACGCCAGAAGTATAAAATACGATATAAATACAACAGCTTTTCCATCGTATAAAACAAATAATTGCAACCAGTGTGAAAGTAATGTTCATTTCTACGTTCCGATTACCCTAGGTGTCACTCTAGGGCGTTGCTCCACCACATCTAATAGCTACGGCCTTAGAAGTCAACGCCAGAGGCATAAAATACAATATAAATACAACAGCTCTTCCATCGTATAAAACGGATAATTGCTACCAGTGTAAAAGTTATGGTCATTTCTACGTTCCGGGCAACCTAGGCTTCACCCTAGGGCGTTGTTCCACCAGATCGAATAGTTAGGGCCTAAGAAGTGAACGCCAGAAGCATAAAATGCAATATAAATACAACAGTTTTTCCATCGTATAAAACGAATAATTGCAACCAGTATGAAGCTTATGGTCATTTCTACGTTCCGGGCAACCTAGGCTTCACTCTATGGCGTTCTTCCACCACATCGAATAGCTACAGCCTCAGAAGTCGACACCTGAAGTATAAAATACCATAAAAATACAACAGTCTTTCTATCCTATAACAGGAATAATGGGAACCCGTGTGAAAGTGATGGTCATTTCTACGTTCCAGGCTACCTAGGCTTCACTCTAGGGCGTTGTTCCACCAGATCGAATAGTTAGGGCCTAAGAAGTCAACGCCAGAAGCATAAAATACAATATAAATATAACAGTTTTTCCATCGTATAAAACGAATAATTGCAACCAGTATGAAAGTTATTGTCATTTCTACTTTCCGGGCAACCTAGGCTTCACCCTAGGGCGTTGCTCCAACAGATTGAATAGTTAGGGCCTTAGAAGTCAACGCCCGAAGCATGAAATACAAAATAAATAGAACAGTTGTTCCATCGTATAAAACGAATAATTGCTACCAGTGTGAAAGTTCTGGTCATTTCTACGTTCCGGGCAACCTAGGCTTCACTCTAGGGCGTTGCTCCACCAGATCGAACAGTTACGGCTTTAGAAGTCAACGCCCGAAGCATAAAATACAATATAAATATAACAGTTTTTCCATCGTATAAAACGAATATTTGCAACAAGTATCAGAGTTGTGGTTATTTCTACTTTCCGGGCAACCTAGGCTTCACCCTAGGGAGTTGCTCCAACAGATTGCATAGTTAGGGCCTTAGAAGTCAACGCCCGAAGCATAAAATACAAAACAAATAGAACAGTTTTTCCATCGTATAGCATGACTAATTGCAACCAGTGCGAAAGTAACGATCATTTCGACGTTTCGGGCATCCTAGACTTAACTCTAGGGCGCTGTTCCACCAGATCGAAAAGTTAGGGCCTAAGAAGTCAACGCTAGAAGCATAAAATACAATATAAATATAACAGTTTTTCCATCGTATAAAACGAATAATAGCAACCAGTGTGAAAGTTATGTTCATTTCTACGTTCCGGTCAACCTAGGCTTCACTGTAGGGTCTTGCTTCACCAGATCGAATAGTTAGGGCCATAGAAGTCAACGCCCGAAGCATAAAATACAAAATAAATAGAACAGCTTTTCCATCGTATAAAATGAATAATTGCAAACAGTGTGAAAGTAATGGTCATTTCTACGTTCTGAGCACCCTAGGCGTCACTCTAGGGCGATGCTCCACCACATCTTATAGCTACGGCCTTAGAAGTCAACGCCAGATGGATAAAATACAATATAAGTACAACAGTTTTTCCATCGTATAAAATGAATGATTGCAAACATTGTGAAGGTAATGGTCAATTCTACGTTTCCGGCAACCTAGTCTTCACTCTAGGGCGTTGCTCCACCAGACCGAATATTTAGGTCCTTAGAAGTCAACGCCAGGAGCATAAAATACGATATAAATACAACAGCTCTTCCATCGTATAAAACGAATAATTGCTACCAGTGTAAAAGTTATGGTCATTTCTACGTTCCGGGCAACCTAGGCTTCACCCTAGGGCGTTGTTCCACCAGATCGAATAGTTAGGGCCTAAGAAGTGAACGCCAGAAGCATAAAATGCAATATAAATACAACAGTTTTTCCATCGTATAAAACGAGCAATAGCAGCCAGTGTGAAAATTATGGCCATTTCTACGTTCCGAGCAACCTAGGCTACACCCTAGGGCGTTGCTCCACCAGATCAAACAGATAGGGCCTTAGAAGCCAACGCCCGAAGCACTAAATACAAGATAAATAGAACAGTTTTTCCATTGTATAAAACGAATAATTGCTACCAGTGAAAAGTTATGGTCATTTCTACGTTCCGGGCAACCTAGGCTTCACCCTAGGGCGTTGTTCCACCAGATGGAATAGTTAGGGCCTAAGAAGTCAACGCCAGAAGCATAAAATACGATATAAATACAACAGGTTTTCCATCGTATAAAACGAATAATTGCAACCAGTTTGAAAGTGATGGTCATTTCTACGTACCGGGCAACCTAGGCTTCACTCCAGGGCGTTGCTCCACCTGATCGAATAGTTAGGGCCTTAGAAGTCAACGCCCGAAGCATAAAATATAAAATAAATAGAATAGCTTTCCATCGTCTAAATCGAATAATTGCTACCAGTGTGGAAGTTATGGTCATTTCCACTTTCCGGGCAACCTAGGCTTCACCCTAGGGCGTTGTTCCACCAGATGGAATAGTTAGGAACTAAGAAGTCAACGCCAAAAGCATAAAATACGATATAAATACAACAGGTTTTCCATCGTATAAAACGAATAATTGCAACCAGTTTGAAAGTGATGGTCATTTCTACGTACCGGGCAACCTAGGCTTCACTCCAGGGCGTTGCTCCACCTGATCGAATAGTTAGGGCCTAAGAAGTCAACGCCAGAGGCATAAAATACAATATAAATATAACAGTTTTTCCATCGTATAAAAAGAATGATAGCAACCAGTGTGAAAGTTATGGTCATTTCTACCTTCCGGGCAACCTTGGCTTCACTCTAGGGAGTTGCTCCACCAGATCGAATAGTTAGGGCCTTAGAAGTCAACGCCTGAAGCATAAAATACAAAATAAGTAAAACAGTTTTTCCACCGTATAAAACTAATAATTGCTACCAGTGTGAAAGTTATGGTCATTTCTACGGTCCGCGCAACCTGGGCTTTACCCTAGGGCGTTGTTCCACCAGATGGAACAGTTAGGGCCTAAGAAGTCAACGCCAGAAGCATAAAATACGAGATAAATACAACAGCTTTTCCATCGTATAAAGCGAATAATTGCAACCAGTGTGGAAGTTATGGTCATTTCTACGTTTCGGGCAACCTAGGCTTCACCCTAGGGCGTTGTTCCACCAGATCGAACAGTTAGGGCCTAAGAAGTCAACGGCAGAAGCGTAAAATACAATATAAATATAACAGTTTTTCTATCGTATAAAACGAATGATAGCAGCCAGTGTAAAAGTTATGGTCATTTCTACGTTCCGGGCAACCTAGGCTTCACTCTAGGGCGTTGTTCCACCAGATCGAATAGTTAGGGCCTAAGAAGTGAACGCCAGAAGCATAAAATACGATATAAATACAACAGTTTTTCCATCCTATAAAACGAATAATTGCAACCAGTATGAAACTTATGGTCATTTCTACGTTCCGGGCAACCTAGGCTTCACTGTACGGCGATCTTCGACCACATCGAATAGCTACGGCCTCAGAAGTCAACGCGTGAACTATAAAATACAATAAAAATACAACAGTCTTTCCATCCTATAACAGGAATAATTGCAACCCGTGTGAAAGTGATGGTCATTTCTACGTTCCGGGCAACATAGGCTTCACTCTAGGGCGCTGCTCCACCATATCAAACAGTTGGGGCCTTAGAAGTCAACGCCCGAAGCATTAAACACAAAATAAATAGAACAGTTTTTCCATTGTATATAATGTATATTTGCAAACAGTGTGAAAGTAATGGTCATTTCCCTGTTCCGGGCAACCTATGCTTCACTCTAGGGCGGTGCTCTACCAGATTAAATAGTTAGGGCCTAAGAAGTCAACGCCAGAAGCATAAAACACAATATAAATACAACAGCTTTTCCATCGTATATAATGTACATTTGCAAACAGTGTGAAAGTAATGGTCATTTCCATGTTCCGGGCAATCTAGTCTTCACTCTAGGGCGTTGCTCCACCAGATCGAATAGTTAGGGCCTAAGAAGTCATCGCCAGAAGCATAAAACACAATATAAATACAACAGCTTTTCCATCGTATATAATGTATATTTGCAAACAGTGTGAAAGTAATGGTCATTTCCATGTTCCGGGCAATCTAGTCTTCACTCTAGGGCGTTGCTCCACCAGATCGAATAGTTAGGGCCTTAGAAGTCATCGCCAGAAGCATAAAACACAATATAAATACAACAGCTTTTCCATCGTATATAATGTATATTTGCAAACAGTGTGAAAGTAGTGGTCATTTCCATGTTCCGGGCAACCTAGGCTTCACCCTAGGGCGTTGTTCCACATGATGGAATAGTTAGGGCCTAAGAAGTCAACGCCGGAAGCATAAAATACGATATAAATACAACAGCTTTTCCATCGTATAAAACGAATTATTGCTACCAGTGTGAAAGTTATGGTCATTTCTACTTTCCGGCCAACCTAGGCTTCACCCTAGGGCGTTGTTCCACCTGGTGGAATAGTTAGGGCCTAAGAAGTCAACGCCAGAAGCATAAAATACGATATAAATACAACAGCTTTTCCATCGTATAAAACGAATAATTGCAACCAGTTTGAAAGTGATGGTCATTTCTACGTACCGGGCAACCTAGGCTTCACTCTAGGGCGTTGCTCCACCAGATCAAACAGTTAGGACCTTAGAAGTCAACGCCCGAAGCATAAAATACAAGATAAATAGAAGAGTTTTTCCATTGTATAAAACGAATAATTGCTACCAGTGTAAAAGTTATGGTCATTTCTACGTTCCGGGCTACCTAGGCTTCACCCTAGGGCGTTGTTCCACCAGATCGAATAGTTCGGGCCTAAGAAGTGATCGCCAGAAGCATAGAATACAATATAAATACAACAGCTTTTCCATCCTATAAAACGAATAATTGCAACCACTATGAAACTTATGGTCATTTCTACGTTCCGGGCAACCTAGGCTTCACTCTATGGCGTTCTTCCACCACATCGAATAGCTACGGCCGCAGAAGTCAACACCTGAAGTCTAAAATACAATAAAAATACAACATCTTTTCCATCCTATAACAGGAATAATTGCAACCCGTGTGAAGGTGATGGTCATTTCTGCGTTCCAGGCAACCTAGGCTTCACCCTAGGCCGTTGTTCCACCAGATCGAATAGTTAGGACCTAAGGAGTGAACGCCAGAAGCATAAAATACAATATAAATATAACAGTTTTTCCACCGTATAAAACGAATATAGCAACCAGTGTGAAAGTTGTGGTCATTTCTACGTTCCGGGCAACCTAGGTTTCACTCTAGGGCGTTGCTCCACCAGATCAAACAGTTAGGGCCTTAGACGTCAACGCCCGATGCATAAAATATAATATAACTACAACAGTTTTTCTATCGTATAAAACGAATAACTGCAACCAGTATGAAAGTTAACGTCATTTCTACATTGCGGGCAACCTAGGCTTCGCCCTAGGGCGTTGCTCCAACAGATTGAATAGTTAGGGCCTTAGAAGTCAACGCCCGAGGCGTAAAATGCAATAAAAATACAACAGTTTTTCCATCGTATAACAGGGTTAATTGCAACCAGTTTGAAAGTGATGGTCATTTCGACGCTCCGAATCACCTAGGCTTCGCTCTAGGGCGTTGCTCCACTAGATCGAATAGCTAGGGCCTTAGAAGTCAACGACAGAAGCATAAAATACAATATAAATGCTACAGTTTTTCCTTCGTATAAGACGAATAATTGCAACCAGTATGAAACTTATGGTCATTTCTACTTTCCGAGCAACCTAGGTTTCACCCTAGGGCGTTGTTCCACCTGATCGGATAGTTCGGGCCTAAGAAGTGAACGCCAGAAGAATAAAATACAATATAAATAGAACAGTTTTTCCATTGTATAAAACGAATAATTGCTACCAGCGTGAAAGTTATGGTCATTTCTACTTTCCGGGCAACCTAGGCTTCACCCTGGGGCGTTGCTCCAACAGATTGAATAGTTTGGGCCTTAGAAGGCAATGCCCGAAGCATAAAATGCAATAAAAATACAACAGTTTTTACATCGTATAACAGGATTAATTGCATCCAGTTTGAAAGTGATGGTCATTTCTACTTTCCGCGCAACCTAGGCTTCACCCTAGGGCGTTGCTCCAACAGATTGAATGGTTAGGGCCTTAGAAGTCAACGCCCGAAGCATAAAATACAGAATAAATAGAACAGTTTTTCCATTGTATAAAACGAATAATTGCTACCAGTGTGAAAGTTATGGTCATTTCTACTTTCCGGGCAACCTAGGCTTCATCATAGGGCGTTGCTCTAACAGATTGAATAGTTAGGGCCTGAGAAGTCAATGCCCGAAGCATAAAGTACAATATAAATACAACAGTTTTTCCATCATATAAAACGAATAATTGCATCCAGTATGAAGGTTATGGTCATTTCTACTTGCCAGGCAACCTAGGCTTCACCCTAGGGCGTTGCTCCAACAGACTGAATTGTTAGGGCCTTAGAAGTCAATGGCCGAAGCATAAAATGCAATAAAAGTACAACAGTTTTTCCATCATATAACAGGAATAATTGCAACCAGTTTGAAAGTGATGGTCATTTCTACGTACCGGGCAACCTACGCTTCACTCGAGGGCGTTGCTCCACCAGATCGAATAGTTAGGTCCTTAGAAGTCAACGCCCGAAGCATAAAATACAAGATAAATAGAACAGTTATTCCAACGTATAAAACGAATAATTGCTGCCAGTATGAAAGTTATGGTCATTTCTACTTTCCGGGCAACCTAGGCTTCACCCTGGGGCGTTGCTCCAACAGATTGAATAGTTTGGGCCTTAGAAGGCAATGACCGAAGCATAAAATGCAATAAAAATACAACAGTTTTTCCATCGTATAACAGGATTAATTGCAACCAGTTTGAAAGTGATGGTCATTTCTACGTTCCGGGCAACCTAGGCTTCACTCTAGGGCGTTGCTCCACCAGATCGAATAGTTAGGGCCTAAGAAGTGAACGCCAGAAGCATAAAATACAATATAAATGCAACAGTTTTCCATCGTACAAAACGAATAATTGCAACCAGTGTGAAAGTAATTGTCATTTCTACGTTCCGAGCACCCTAGGCGTCACTCTAGGGCGTTGCTCCACCACATCTAATAGCTACGGACTTAGAAGTCAACGCCAGAGGCATAAAATACAATATAAGTACAACAGCTTTTCCATTGTATAAAAGGAATAATTGCAAACAGTGTGAAAGTAATGGTCATTTCTACGTTCCGGGCAACCTAGGCTTCACTCTACGCTGTTGTTCCACCAGATCGAATAGTTAGGGCCTAAGAAGTGAACGCCAGAAGCATAAAATACAATATAAATATAACAGTTTTTCCATCGTATAAAGCGAATAATAGCAACCAGTGTTAATGTTATGGTCATTTCTACGTTCCGGGCAAGCTAGGCTTCACTCTAGGGCGTTGCTCCACCAGATCAAACAGTTAGGGCCTTAGAAGTCAACCCCCGAACTATGAAATACAAAAAAAATACAACAGTGTTTCCATCATATAACAGGAATAATTGCAACCAGTTTGAAAGTGATGGTCATTTCTCCTTTCCGGGCAACCTAGGCTTCACCCTAGGGCGTTGCTCCAACAGATTGAATTGTTAGGGCCTTAGAAGTCAATGCCCGAAGCATGAAATGCAATAAAAATACAACAGTTTTTCCATCATATAACAGGAATAATTGCAACCAGTTTGAAAGTGATGGTCATTTCTACGTACCGGGCAACCTACGCATCACTCGAGGGCGTTGCTCCACCAGATCGAATAGTTAGGGCCTTAGAAGTCAACGCCCGAGGCATAAAATACAAGATAAATAGAACAGTTTTTCCATCGTATAAAACGAATAATTGCTGCCAGTGTGAAAGTTATGGTCATTTCTACTTTCCGGGCAACCTAGGCTTCACCCTAGGGCGTTGTTCCACCTGATCGAATAGTTCGGGCCTAAGAAGTGAACGCCAGAAGAATAAAATACAATATAAATATAACAGTTTTTCCACCGTATAAAACGAATATAGCAACCAGTGTGAAAGTTGTGGTCATTTCTACGTTCCGGGCAACCTAGGTTTCACTCTAGGGCGTTGCTCCACCAGATCAAACAGTTAGGGCCTTAGACGTCAACGCCCGATGCATAAAATATAATATAACTACAACAGTTTTTCTATCGTATAAAACGAATAACTGCAACCAGTATGAAAGTTAACGTCATTTCTACATTGCGGGCAACCTAGGCTTCGCCCTAGGGCGTTGCTCCAACAGATTGAATAGTTAGGGCCTTAGAAGTCAACGCCCGAGGCGTAAAATGCAATAAAAATACAACAGTTTTTCCATCGTATAACAGGGTTAATTGCAACCAGTTTGAAAGTGATGGTCATTTCGACGCTCCGAATCACCTAGGCTTCGCTCTAGGGCGTTGCTCCACTAGATCGAATAGCTAGGGCCTTAGAAGTCAACGACAGAAGCATAAAATACAATATAAATGCTACAGTTTTTCCTTCGTATAAGACGAATAATTGCAACCAGTATGAAACTTATGGTCATTTCTACTTTCCGAGCAACCTAGGTTTCACCCTAGGGCGTTGTTCCACCTGATCGGATAGTTCGGGCCTAAGAAGTGAACGCCAGAAGAATAAAATACAATATAAATAGAACAGTTTTTCCATTGTATAAAACGAATAATTGCTACCAGCGTGAAAGTTATGGTCATTTCTACTTTCCGGGCAACCTAGGCTTCACCCTAGGGCGTTGCTCCAACAGATTGAATAGTTAGGGCCTTAGAAGTCAACGCCCGAAGCATAAAATACAAGATAAATAGAACAGTAATTCCATCGTATAAAACGAATAATTGCTGCCAGTGTGAAAGTTATGGTCATTTCTACTTGCCGGGCAACCTAGGCTTCACCCTAGGGCGCTGTTCCACCTGATGGAATAGTTAGGGCCTAAGAAGTCAACGCCCGAAGCATAAAAAACAAAATAAATTGAACAGTTTTTCCATTGTATAAAACGAATAATTGCTACCAGTGTAAAAGTCATGGTCAATTCTACGTTCCGGGCAACCCAGGCTTCACCCTAGGGCGTTGTTCCACCAGATCGAATAGTTCGGGCCTAAGAAGCGAACGCCAGAAGAGTAAAATACAATATAAATATAACAGTTTTTCCATCGTATAAAACGAATAATAGCAACCAGTGTGAAAGTTGTGGTCATTTCTACGTTCCGGGCAACCTAGGTTTCACTCTAGGGCGTTGCTCCACCAGATCAAACAGTTAGGGCCTTAGACGTCAACGCCCGATGCATAAAATATAATATAACTTTAACAGTTTTTCTATCGTATAAAACGAATAACTGCAACCAGTATGAAAGTTAACGTCATTTCTACATTCCGGGCAACCTAGGCTTCGCCCTAGGGCGTTGCTCCAACAGACTGAATAGTTAGGGCCTTAGTAGTCAACGCCCGAAGCATAAAATGCAATAAAAATACAACAGTTTTTCCATCGTATAACAGGGTTAATTGCAACCAGTTTGAAAGTGATGGTCATTTCTACGTTCCGAATCACCTAGGCTTCGCTCTAGGGCGTTGCTCCACTAGATCGAATAGCTAGGGCCTTAGAAGTCAACGCCAGAATCATTAAATACAAAATAAATAGAATAGTTTATCATCGTATAACAGGATTAATTGCAACCAGTTTGAAAGTTATGGTCATTTCTACGTTCCGGGCAACCTAGGCTTCACCCTAGCGCGTTGCTCCAACAGATTGAATAGTTAGGGCCTTAGAAGTCAACGCCAGATGCATAAAATACAATATAAATACAACAGTTTTTCCATCGTATAAAACGAATAATTGCAACCAGGATGAAACTTATGGTCATTTCTACTTTCCGAGCAACCTAGGCTTCACCCTAGGGCGTTGTTCCACCTGATGGCATAGTTAGGGCCTAAGAAGTCAACGCCAGAAGCATAAAATACGATATAAATACAACAGCTTTTCCATCGTATAAAACGAATAATTGCAACCAGTTTGAAAGTGATGGTCATTTCTACGTACCGGGCAACCTAGGTTTCACTCTAGGGCGTTGCTCCACCAGATCAAACAGTTAGGGCCTTAGAAGCCAACGCCCGAAGCATTAAATACAATATAAGTAGAACAGTTTTTCCACCGTATAACAGGATTAATTGCAACCAGTTTGAAAGTGATGGTCATTTCTACGTTCCGGGCAACCTAGGCTTCACTCTAGGGCGTTGCTCCACCAGATCGAATAGTTAGGGCTAAGAAGGGAACGCCAGAAGCATAAAATACAATACAAATACAACAGTTTTTCCATCGTATAAAACGAATAATTGCAACCAGTGTGAAAGTAATGGTCATTTCTACGTTCCGAGCACCCTAGGCGTCACTCTAGGGCGTTGCTCCACCACATATAATAGCTACGGGCTTAGAAGTCAACGCCAGAGGCATAAAATACAATATAAATACAACAGCTTTTCCATCGTATAAAACGAATGATTGCAACCAGTGTGAAGGTAATGGACATTTCTACATTCCGAGCAACCTAGGCTTCACTCTAGGGCTCTGCTCCACCAGATCGAATAGTTAGGTCCTTAGATGTCAACGCCAGAAGCATAAAATACGATATAAATACAACAGCTTTTCCATTGTATAAAAGGATTAATTGCAAACAGTGTGAAAGTAATGGTCATTTCTACGTTCCGGGCAACCTAGGCTTCACTCTACGGTGTTGTTCCACCAGATCGAATAGTTAGTACCTTAGAAGTCAACGCCAGAAGCATAGAATACAATAAAAATACAGCAGTTTTTCCCTCGTATAACAGGAATGATAGCAAACAGTGTGAATGTAATGGTCATTTCTAAGTACCGGGCAACCTAGGCGCCACTCCAGGGCGTTGCTCCACCACATCTAATAGCTACGGCCTTAGAAGTCAACGCCAGAGGCATAAAATACAATATAAATACAACAGCTTTTCCATCGTACAAAATGAATAATTGCAACCAGTTTGAAAGTGATGGTCATTTCTTCGTTCCGGGCAACCTAGGCTTCACTCTAGGGCGTCGCTCCACCAGATCGAATAGTTAGTACCTTAGAAGTCAACGCCAGAAGCATAGAATACAATAAAAATACAGCAGTTTTTCCCTCGTATAAAACGAATGATAGCAACCAGTGTGAAAGTTATGGTCATTTCTACCTTCCGGGCAACCTAGGCTTCACTCTAGAGACTTGCTCCACCAGATCGAATAGTTAGGGCCTTAGAAGTCAACGCCTGAAGCATAAAATACAAAATAAATAAAACAGTTTTTCCATCGTATAAAACTAATAATTGCTACCAGTGTGAAAGTTATGGTCATTTCTACGGTCCGCGCAACCTGGGCTTTACCCTACGGCGTTGTTCCACCAGATGGAACAGTTAGGGCCTAAGAAGTCAACGCCAGAAGCATAAAATACGATATAAATACAACAGCTTTTCCAACGTATAAAGCGAATAATTGCAACCAGTGTGGAAGTTATGGTCATTTCTACGTTTCGGGCAACCTAGGCTTCACTCTAGGGAGATGCTCCACAAGATCAAATAGCTAGGGCCTAAGAAGTCAACGCCAGAAGCACAAAATACAACACAAATACAACAGATTTTCCACCATATATAATGTATATTTGCAAACAGTGTGAAGGTAATGGTCATTTCTACGTACCGGGCAACCTAGGTTCTACTCTAGGGCGTTGCTCCACCAAACCGTATAGCTAGGGCCTTAGAAGTCAACGCCAGAAGCATAAAATAAATAAAGATGCAAAAGTTTTTCCATCGTATAACAGGAATAACTGCAAACAGTATGAAAGTACTGGTCGTTTCTACGTTCCGGGTAACCTAGGTTTCACGCTAGGGCGTTGCTCCACCAGATCGAATAGCTAGGGACTTAGAATTCAACGCCATAAGAATAAAATACAAAATAAGTACAACAGTTTTTCCATCGTATAAAATGAATAATTGCAACCAGTGTGAAAGTTATGGTCATTTCTACGTTCCGGGCAACCTAGGCTTCACCCTAGGGCGTTGTTCCACCAGATCGAATAGTTAGGACCTAAGAAGTGAACGCCAGAAGCATAAAATACAATATAAATACAACAGTTTTTTCATCTTATAAAACGAATAATTGCAACCAGTATTGAAGATGTGGTCATTTCTACTTTCCGGGCAACCTAGACTTCACCCTATGGCGTTGCTCCAACAGATTGAATAGTTATGTCCTAAGAAGTCAACGCCAGAAGCATAAAATACTATATAAATACAACAGCTTTACCATCGTATAAAACGAATAATTGCAACCAGTTTGAAAGTGATGGTCATTTCTTCGTTCCGGGCAACCTAGGCTTCACTCTAGGGCGTCGCTCCACCAGATCGAATAGTTAGTACCTTAGAAGTCAACGCCAGAAGCATAGAATACAATAAAAATACAGCAGTTTTTCCCTCGTATAACAGGAATGATAGCAAACAGTGTGAATGTAATGGTCATTTCTAAGTACCGGGCAACCTAGGCGCCACTCCAGGGCGTTGCTCCACCACATCTAATAGCTACGGCCTTAGAAGTCAACGCCAGAGGCATAAAATACAATATAAATACAACAGCTTTTCCATCGTACAAAATGAATAATAGCAAACAGTGTGAAAGTAATGGTCATTTCTACGTTCCGGGCAACCTAGGCTTCACTCTAGGTCGTTGCTCCACCAGATCAAATAGCTAGTGACTTAGAATTAAACGCCAGAAGCATAGAATACAATAAAAATACAACAGTTTTTCCATCGTATAACAGGAATAATAGCAAACAGTGTGAATGTAATTGTCATTTCTACGTTCCGGGCAACCTAGGATTCACTCTACAGCGTTGCTCCAACAGATTGAATAGTTAGGTCCTTAAAAGTTAATGACCGAAGCATAAGATGCAATAAAAATACAACAGTTTTTCCAACATATAACAGGAATAACTGCAAACAGTTTGAAAGTGATGGCCATTTCTACGTTCCAGGTAACCTAGGCTTCACTCTAGGGCGTTGTTCCACCAGATCGAAAAGTTAGGCCTTAAGAAGTCAACGCCAGAAGCATAAAATACAATATAAATATAACAGTCTTTCCATCGTATAAAACGAATGATAGCAACCAGTGTGAAAGTTATGGTCATTTCTACCTTCCGGGCAACCTAGGCTTCACTCTAGAGACTTGCTCCACCAGATCGAATAGTTAGGGCCTTAGAAGTCAACGCCTGAAGCATAAAATACAAAATAAATAAAACAGTTTTTCCATCGTATAAAACTAATAATTGCTACCAGTGTGAAAGTTATGGTCATTTCTACGGTCCGCGCAACCTGGGCTTTACCCTAGGGCGTTGTTCCACCAGATGGAACAGTTAGGGCCTAAGAAGTCAACGCCAGAAGCATAAAATACGATATAAATACAACAGCTTTTCCAACGTATAAAGCGAATAATTGCAACCAGTGTGGATGTTATGGTCATTTCTACGTTTCGGGCAACCTAGGCTTCACTCTAGGGAGATGCTCCACAAGATCAAATAGTTAGGGCCAAAGAAGTCAACGCCAGAAGAACAAAATACAACACAAATACAACAGATTTTCCATCATATATAATGTATATTTGCAAACAGTGTGAAAGTAATGGTCGTTTCTACGTACCGGGCAACCTAGGTTCTACTCTAGGGCGTTGCTCCACCAAACCGAATAGCTAGGGCCTTAGAAGTCAACGCCAGAAGCATAAAGTACAATAAAGATGCAACAGTTTTTCCATCGTATAACAGGAATAATTGCAACCAGTGTGAAGGTAATGGTATGTTCTACGTTCCGGGCAACCTATGCTTCACTCTAGGGCGGTGCTCTACCAGATTAAATAGGTAGGGCCTTAGAAGTCAACGCCAGAAGCATAAAATACAGTAAAGATGCAACAGTTTTTCCATCGTGTAACAGGAATAATTGCAACCAGTGTGAAGGTAATGGTATGTTCTACGTTCCGGGCAACCTAGGCTTCACTGTACGGCGTTCTTTGACCACATCGAATAGCTACGGCCTCAGAACTCAACGCCTGAAGTATAAAATACAATAAAAATACAACAGTCTTTCCATCCTATAACAGGAATAATTGCAACCCGTGTGAAAGTGATGGTCATTTCTACGTTCCGGTCAACATAGGCTTCACTCTAGGGCGTTGCTCCACCATATCAAACAGTTGGGGCCTTAGAAGTCAACGGCCGAAGCATTAAACACAAAATAAATAGAATAGTTTTTCCATTGTATATAATGTGTATTTGCAAACAGTGGTAAAGTAATGGTCATTTCCATGTTCCGGGCAACCTATGCTTCACTCTAGGGCGGTGCTCTACCAGATTAAATAGTTAGGGCCTAAGAAGTCAACGCCAGAAGCATAAAACACAATATAAATACAACAGCTTTTCCATCGTATATAATGTATATTTGCAAACAGTGTGAAAGTAATGGTCATTTCCATGTTCCGGGCAATCTAGTCTTCACTCTAGGGCGTTGCTCCACCAGATCGAATAGTTAGGGCCTAAGAAGTCATCGCCAGAAGCATAAAATACAATATAAATACAACAGCTTTTCAATCGTATAAAACGAATAATTGCAACCAGTGTGAAAGTTATGGACATTTCTACATTCCGGCCAACCTGGGCTTCACCCTAGGGCATTGGTCCACCAGCTCGAATAGTTAGTACCTTGGAAGTCAACGCCAGAAGCATAAAATAAAATTTGAATATAACAGTTTTTCCATCGTGTAAAATGAATAATTGCAAACATTGTGAAAGTAATGGTCATTTCTACGTTCCGGGCAACCTAGGCGTCATTGTAGGGCGTTGCTCCACCACATCTAATAGCTACGGCCTTAGAAGTCAACGCCAGAAGAATAAAATACAATAAAGATGCAACAGCTTTTCCATCGTATAAAACGAATAATTGCAACCAGTGTGAAAGTTATGGTCATTTCTACTTTCCGGGCAACCTAGGCTTCACCCTGGGTCGTTGCTCCAACAGATTGAATAGTTAGGACCTTACAAGTCAATGCCCGAAGCATAAAATGCAATAAAAATACAACAGATTTTCCATCATATAACAGGAATAATTGCAACTAGTTTGAAAGTGATGGCCAATTCTACGTTCCGGGCAACCTAGGCTTCACTCTAGGGCGTTGCTCCACCAGATCGAATAGTTAGGGCCTTAGAAGTCAATGCCCGAAGCATAAAATACATTATAAATACAACAGTTTTTCCATCATATAAAACGAATAATTGCAACTAGTATGAAAGTTATGGTCATTTCTACATTCCGGGCAACCTAGGCTTCACCCTAGGGCGTTGCTCCAACAGATTGAATAGTTAGGGCATTAGAAGTCAATGCCCAAAGCATAGAATGCAATAAAAATACAACAGTTTTTCCATCATATAACAGGAATAATTGCAACCCGTGTGAAAGTTATGGTCATTTCTACTTTCCGGGCAACCTAGGCTTCACCCTAGGGCGTTGTTCCACATGATGGAATAGTTAGGGCCTAAGAAGTCAACGCCAGAAGCATAAAATACGATATAAATACATCAGCTTTTCCATCGTATAAAACGAATTATTGCTACCAGTGTGAAAGTTATGGTCATTTCTACTTTCCGGCCATCCTAGGCTTCACCCTAGGGCGTTGTTCCACCTGATGGAATAGTTAGGGCCTAAGAAGTCAACGCCAGAAGCATAAAATACGATATAAATACAACAGCTTTTCCATCGTATAAAACGAATAATTGCAACCAGTTTGAAAGTGATGGTCATTTCTACGTACCGGGCATCGTAGGCTTCACTCTAGGGCGTTGCTCCACCAGATCAAACAGTTAGGGCCTTAGAAGTCGACGCCTGAAGCATAAAATACAAGATAAATAGAAGAGTTTTTCCATTGTATAAAACGAATAATTGCTACCAGTGTAAAAGTTATGGTCATTTCTCCTTTCCGAGCAACCTAGGCTTCACCCTAGGGCGTTGCTCCAACAGATTGAATAGTTAGGGACTTAGAAGTCAACGCCCCAACCATAAAATGCAAAAAAAATACAACAGTGTTTCCATCATATAACAGGAATAATTGCAACCAGTTTGAAAGTGATGGTCATTTCTACGTTCCGAGAACCCTAGGCGTCACTATAGGTCGTTGCTCCACCAGATCAAACAGTAAGTGCCTTAGAAGACAGCGCCCGAAGCATAAAATACAAAATAAATAGAACAGTTTTTCCATTGTATAAAACGAATAATTGCTACCAGTGTAAAAGTTATGGTCATTTCTACGTTCCGGGCAACCTAGGCTTCAACCTAGGGCGTTGTTCCACCAGATCGAATAGTTCGGGCCTAAGAAGTGATCGCCAGAAGCAAAAATACAATATAAATACAACAGTTTTTCCATCATATAAAACGAATAATTGCAACCAGTATGAAAGTTATGGTCATTTCTACTTTCCGGGCAACCTAGGCTTCACCCTGGGGCGTTGCTCCAACGGATTGTGTAGTTTGGGCCTTAGAAGGCAATGCCCGAAGCATAAAATGCAATAAAAATACAACAGTTTTTCCATCGTATAACAGGATTAATTGCAACCAGTTTGAAAGTGATGGTCATTTCTACGTTCCGGGCAATCTAGGCTTCATTCTAGGGCGTTGCTCCACTAGATCGAAAAGCTAGGGCCTGAGAAGTCAATGCCAGAAGCTTAAAATACAATATAAATACAACAGTTTTTCCACCGTATAAAACGAATAATTGCCACCAGTATGAAACTTATCGTCATTTCTCCTTTGCGAGCAACCTAGGCTTCACCCTAGGGCGTTGCTCCAACAGATTGAATAGTTAGGGACTTAGAAGTCAACGCCCCAACCATAAAATGCAAAAAAAATACATCAGTGTTTCCATCATATAACAGGAATAATTGCAACCAGTTTGAAAGTGATGGTCATTTCTACGTTCCGAGAACCCTAGGCGTCACTATAGGTCGTTGCTCCACCAGATCAAACAGTAAGTGCCTTAGAAGACAGCGGCAGAAGCATAAAATACAAAATAAATAGAACAGTTTTTCCATCGTATAACAGGAATAATTGCAACCAGTGTGAAAGTAATGTTCATTTCTACGTTCCGAGCAACCTAGGCTTCACTCTAGGGCGTTGTTCCACTATATCGAACAGTTAGGGCCAAAGAAGTCAACGCCAGAAGCATAAAATACAATATAAATATAACAGTTTTTCCATTGTATAGAACGAATAATAGCAACCAGTGTGAATGTACTGGTCATTTCTACGTTCCGGATAACCTAGGTTTCCCTCTAGGGCGTTGCTCTACCAGATCGAGTAGCTAGGGACTTAGAATTCAACTCTAGAACGATAAAACACAACATAAGTACAACAGTTATTCCATCGTATATAATGAGTAGTTGCAAACATTGTGAAAGTAATGGTCATTTCTACGTTCCGGGCAACGTAGGCGTCACTCTAGGGCGTTGCTCCACCACATCTAATAGCTACGGCCTTAGAAGTCAACGCCAGAGGCATAAAATACAATATAAATACAACAGCTTTTCCATCGTACAAAATGAATAATAGCAAACAGTGTGAAAGTAATGGTCATTTCTACGTTCCGGGCAACCTAGGCTTCACTCCAGGTCGTTGCTCCACCAGATCAAATAGCTAGCGAATTAGAATTAAGCGCCAGAAGCATAGAATACAATAAAAATACAACAGTTTTTCCATCGTATAACAGGAATAATTGCAAACATTGTGAAAGCAATGGTCATTTCTACGTTCCGGGCAACCTAGGCATCACTCTAGAGACTTGCTCCACCAGATCGACTAGTTAGGGCCTTAGAAGTCAACGCCAGAAGCATAAAATACGATATAAATACAACAGCTTTTCCAACGTATAAAGCGAATAATTGCAACCAGTGTGGAAGTTATGGTCATTTCTACGTTTCGGGCAACCTAGGCTTCACTCTAGGGAGATGCTCCACAAGATCAAATAGCTAGGGCCTAAGAAGTCAACGCCAGAAGCACAAAATACAACACAAATACAACAGATTTTCCACCATATATAATGTATATTTGCAAACAGTGTGAAGGTAATGGTCATTTCTACGTACCGGGCAACCTAGGTTCTACTCTAGGGCGTTGCTCCACCAAACCGTATAGCTAGGGCCTTAGAAGTCAACGCCAGAAGCATAAAATAAATAAAGATGCAAAAGTTTTTCCATCGTATAACAGGAATAACTGCAAACAGTATGAAAGTACTGGTCGTTTCTACGTTCCGGGTAACCTAGGTTTCACGCTAGGGCGTTGCTCCACCAGATCGAATAGCTAGGGACTTAGAATTCAACGCCATAAGAATAAAATACAAAATAAGTACAACAGTTTTTCCATCGTATAAAATGAATAATTGCAACCAGTGTGAAAGTTATGGTCATTTCTACGTTCCGGGCAACCTAGGCTTCACCCTAGGGCGTTGTTCCACCAGATCGAATAGTTAGGACCTAAGAAGTGAACGCCAGAAGCATAAAATACAATATAAATACAACAGTTTTTTCATCTTATAAAACGAATAATTGCAACCAGTATTGAAGATGTGGTCATTTCTACTTTCCGGGCAACCTAGACTTCACCCTAGGGCGTTGCTCCAACAGATTGAATAGTTATGTCCTAAGAAGTCAACGCCAGAAGCATAAAATACTATATAAATACAACAGCTTTACCATCGTATAAAACGAATAATTGCAACCAGTTTGAAAGTGATGGTCATTTCTTCGTTCCGGGCAACCTAGGCTTCACTCTAGGGCGTCGCTCCACCAGATCGAATAGTTAGTACCTTAGAAGTCAACGCCAGAAGCATAGAATACAATAAAAATACAGCAGTTTTTCCCTCGTATAACAGGAATGATAGCAAACAGTGTGAATGTAATGGTCATTTCTAAGTACCGGGCAACCTAGGCGCCACTCCAGGGCGTTGCTCCACCACATCTAATAGCTACGACCTTAGAAGTCAACGCCAGAGGCATAAAATACAATATAAATACAACAGCTTTTCCATCGTACAAAATGAATAATAGCAAACAGTGTGAAAGTAATGGTCATTTCTACGTTCCGGGCAACCTAGGCTTCACTCTAGGTCGTTGCTCCACCAGATCAAATAGCTAGTGACTTAGAATTAAACGCCAGAAGCATAGAATACAATAAAAATACAACAGTTTTTCCATCGTATAACAGGAATAATAGCAAACAGTGTGAATGTAATTGTCATTTCTACGTTCCGGGCAACCTAGGATTCACTCTACAGCGTTGCTCCAACAGATTGAATAGTTAGGTCCTTAAAAGTCAATGACCGAAGCATAAGATGCAATAAAAATACAACAGTTTTTCCAACATATAACAGGAATAACTGCAAACAGTTTGAAAGTGATGGCCATTTCTACGTTCCAGGTAACCTAGGCTTCACTCTAGGGCGTTGTTCCACCAGATCGAAAAGTTAGGCCTTAAGAAGTCAACGCCAGAAGCATAAAATACAATATAAATATAACAGTCTTTCCATCGTATAAAACGAATGATAGCAACCAGTGTGAAAGTTATGGTCATTTCTACCTTCCGGGCAACCTAGGCTTCACTCTAGAGACTTGCTCCACCAGATCGAATAGTTAGGGCCTTAGAAGTCAACGCCTGAAGCATAAAATACAAAATAAATAAAACAGTTTTTCCATCGTATAAAACTAATAATTGCTACCAGTGTGAAAGTTATGGTCATTTCTACGGTCCGCGCAACCTGGGCTTTACCCTAGGGCGTTGTTCCACCAGATGGAACAGTTAGGGCCTAAGAAGTCAACGCCAGAAGCATAAAATACGATATAAATACAACAGCTTTTCCAACGTATAAAGCGAATAATTGCAACCAGTGTGGATGTTATGGTCATTTCTACGTTTCGGGCAACCTAGGCTTCACTCTAGGGAGATGCTCCACAAGATCAAATAGTTAGGGCCAAAGAAGTCAACGCCAGAAGAACAAAATACAACACAAATACAACAGATTTTCCATCATATATAATGTATATTTGCAAACAGTGTGAAAGTAATGGTCGTTTCTACGTACCGGGCAACCTAGGTTCTACTGTAGGGCGTTGCTCCACCAAACCGAATAGCTAGGGCCTTAGAAGTCAACGCCAGAAGCATAAAGTACAATAAAGATGCAACAGTTTTTCCATCGTATAACAGGAATAATTGCAACCAGTGTGAAGGTAATGGTATGTTCTACGTTCCGGGCAACCTATGCTTCACTCTAGGGCGGTGCTCTACCAGATTAAATAGGTAGGGCCTTAGAAGTCAACGCCAGAAGCATAAAATACAGTAAAGATGCAACAGTTTTTCCATCGTGTAACAGGAATAATTGCAACCAGTGTGAAGGTAATGGTATGTTCTACGTTCCGGGCAACCTAGGCTTCACTGTACGGCGTTCTTTGACCACATCGAATAGCTACGGCCTCAGAACTCAACGCCTGAAGTATAAAATACAATAAAAATACAACAGTCTTTCCATCCTATAACAGGAATAATTGCAACCCGTGTGAAAGTGATGGTCATTTCTACGTTCCGGTCAACATAGGCTTCACTCTAGGGCGTTGCTCCACCATATCAAACAGTTGGGGCCTTAGAAGTCAACGGCCGAAGCATTAAACACAAAATAAATAGAATAGTTTTTCCATTGTATATAATGTGTATTTGCAAACAGTGGTAAAGTAATGGTCATTTCCATGTTCCGGGCAACCTATGCTTCACTCTAGGGCGGTGCTCTACCAGATTAAATAGTTAGGGCCTAAGAAGTCAACGCCAGAAGCATAAAACACAATATAAATACAACAGCTTTTCCATCGTATATAATGTATATTTGCAAACAGTGTGAAAGTAATGGTCATTTCCATGTTCCGGGCAATCTAGTCTTCACTCTAGGGCGTTGCTCCACCAGATCGAATAGTTAGGGCCTAAGAAGTCATCGCCAGAAGCATAAAATACAATATAAATACAACAGCTTTTCAATCGTATAAAACGAATAATTGCAACCAGTGTGAAAGTTATGGACATTTCTACATTCCGGCCAACCTGGGCTTCACCCTAGGGCATTGGTCCACCAGCTCGAATAGTTAGTACCTTGGAAGTCAACGCCAGAAGCATAAAATAAAATTTGAATATAACAGTTTTTCCATCGTGTAAAATGAATAATTGCAAACATTGTGAAAGTAATGGTCATTTCTACGTTCCGGGCAACCTAGGCGTCATTGTAGGGCGTTGCTCCACCACATCTAATAGCTACGGCCTTAGAAGTCAACGCCAGAAGAATAAAATACAATAAGGATGCAACAGCTTTTCCATCGTATAAAACGAATAATTGCAACCAGTGTGAAAGTTATGGTCATTTCTACTTTCCGGGCAACCTAGGCTTCACCCTGGGTCGTTGCTCCAACAGATTGAATAGTTAGGACCTTACAAGTCAATGCCCGAAGCATAAAATGCAATAAAAATACAACAGATTTTCCATCATATAACAGGAATAATTGCAACTAGTTTGAAAGTGATGGCCAATTCTACGTTCCGGGCAACCTAGGCTTCACTCTAGGGCGTTGCTCCACCAGATCGAATAGTTAGGGCCTTAGAAGTCAATGCCCGAAGCATAAAATACATTATAAATACAACAGTTTTTCCATCATATAAAACGAATAATTGCAACTAGTATGAAAGTTATGGTCATTTCTACATTCCGGGCAACCTAGGCTTCACCCTAGGGCGTTGCTCCAACAGATTGAATAGTTAGGGCATTAGAAGTCAATGCCCAAAGCATAGAATGCAATAAAAATACAACAGTTTTTCCATCATATAACAGGAATAATTGCAACCCGTGTGAAAGTTATGGTCATTTCTACTTTCCGGGCAACCTAGGCTTCACCCTAGGGCGTTGTTCCACATGATGGAATAGTTAGGGCCTAAGAAGTCAACGCCAGAAGCATAAAATACGATATAAATACATCAGCTTTTCCATCGTATAAAACGAATTATTGCTACCAGTGTGAAAGTTATGGTCATTTCTACTTTCCGGCCATCCTAGGCTTCACCCTAGGGCGTTGTTCCACCTGATGGAATAGTTAGGGCCTAAGAAGTCAACGCCAGAAGCATAAAATACGATATAAATACAACAGCTTTTCCATCGTATAAAACGAATAATTGCAACCAGTTTGAAAGTGATGGTCATTTCTACGTACCGGGCATCGTAGGCTTCACTCTAGGGCGTTGCTCCACCAGATCAAACAGTTAGGGCCTTAGAAGTCGACGCCTGAAGCATAAAATACAAGATAAATAGAAGAGTTTTTCCATTGTATAAAACGAATAATTGCTACCAGTGTAAAAGTTATGGTCATTTCTCCTTTCCGAGCAACCTAGGCTTCACCCTAGGGCGTTGCTCCAACAGATTGAATAGTTAGGGACTTAGAAGTCAACGCCCCAACCATAAAATGCAAAAAAAATACAACAGTGTTTCCATCATATAACAGGAATAATTGCAACCAGTTTGAAAGTGATGGTCATTTCTACGTTCCGAGAACCCTAGGCGTCACTATAGGTCGTTGCTCCACCAGATCAAACAGTAAGTGCCTTAGAAGACAGCGCCCGAAGCATAAAATACAAAATAAATAGAACAGTTTTTCCATTGTATAAAACGAATAATTGCTACCAGTGTAAAAGTTATGGTCATTTCTACGTTCCGGGCAACCTAGGCTTCAACCTAGGGCGTTGTTCCACCAGATCGAATAGTTCGGGCCTAAGAAGTGATCGCCAGAAGCAAAAATACAATATAAATACAACAGTTTTTCCATCATATAAAACGAATAATTGCAACCAGTATGAAAGTTATGGTCATTTCTACTTTCCGGGCAACCTAGGCTTCACCCTGGGGCGTTGCTCCAACGGATTGTGTAGTTTGGGCCTTAGAAGGCAATGCCCGAAGCATAAAATGCAATAAAAATACAACAGTTTTTCCATCGTATAACAGGATTAATTGCAACCAGTTTGAAAGTGATGGTCATTTCTACGTTCCGGGCAATCTAGGCTTCATTCTAGGGCGTTGCTCCACTAGATCGAAAAGCTAGGGCCTGAGAAGTCAATGCCAGAAGCTTAAAATACAATATAAATACAACAGTTTTTCCACCGTATAAAACGAATAATTGCCACCAGTATGAAACTTATCGTCATTTCTCCTTTGCGAGCAACCTAGGCTTCACCCTAGGGCGTTGCTCCAACAGATTGAATAGTTAGGGACTTAGAAGTCAACGCCCCAACCATAAAATGCAAAAAAAATACATCAGTGTTTCCATCATATAACAGGAATAATTGCAACCAGTTTGAAAGTGATGGTCATTTCTACGTTCCGAGAACCCTAGGCGTCACTATAGGTCGTTGCTCCACCAGATCAAACAGTAAGTGCCTTAGAAGACAGCGGCAGAAGCATAAAATACAAAATAAATAGAACAGTTTTTCCATCGTATAACAGGAATAATTGCAACCAGTGTGAAAGTAATGTTCATTTCTACGTTCCGAGCAACCTAGGCTTCACTCTAGGGCGTTGTTCCACTATATCGAACAGTTAGGGCCAAAGAAGTCAACGCCAGAAGCATAAAATACAATATAAATATAACAGTTTTTCCATTGTATAGAACGAATAATAGCAACCAGTGTGAATGTACTGGTCATTTCTACGTTCCGGATAACCTAGGTTTCCCTCTAGGGCGTTGCTCTACCAGATCGAGTAGCTAGGGACTTAGAATTCAACTCTAGAACGATAAAACACAACATAAGTACAACAGTTATTCCATCGTATATAATGAGTAGTTGCAAACATTGTGAAAGTAATGGTCATTTCTACGTTCCGGGCAACGTAGGCGTCACTCTAGGGCGTTGCTCCACCACATCTAATAGCTACGGCCTTAGAAGTCAACGCCAGAGGCATAAAATACAATATAAATACAACAGCTTTTCCATCGTACAAAATGAATAATAGCAAACAGTGTGAAAGTAATGGTCATTTCTACGTTCCGGGCAACCTAGGCTTCACTCCAGGTCGTTGCTCCACCAGATCAAATAGCTAGCGAATTAGAATTAAGCGCCAGAAGCATAGAATACAATAAAAATACAACAGTTTTTCCATCGTATAACAGGAATAATTGCAAACATTGTGAAAGCAATGGTCATTTCTACGTTCCGGGCAACCTAGGCATCACTCTAGAGACTTGCTCCACCAGATCGACTAGTTAGGGCCTTAGAAGTCAACGCCAGAAGCATAAAATACGATATAAATACAACAGCTTTTCCAACGTATAAAGCGAATAATTGCAACCAGTGTGGAAGTTATGGTCATTTCTACGTTTCGGGCAACCTAGGCTTCACTCTAGGGAGATGCTCCACAAGATCAAATAGCTAGGGCCTAAGAAGTCAACGCCAGAAGCACAAAATACAACACAAATACAACAGATTTTCCACCATATATAATGTATATTTGCAAACAGTGTGAAGGTAATGGTCATTTCTACGTACCGGGCAACCTAGGTTCTACTCTAGGGCGTTGCTCCACCAAACCGTATAGCTAGGGCCTTAGAAGTCAACGCCAGAAGCATAAAATAAATAAAGATGCAAAAGTTTTTCCATCGTATAACAGGAATAACTGCAAACAGTATGAAAGTACTGGTCGTTTCTACGTTCCGGGTAACCTAGGTTTCACGCTAGGGCGTTGCTCCACCAGATCGAATAGCTAGGGACTTAGAATTCAACGCCATAAGAATAAAATACAAAATAAGTACAACAGTTTTTCCATCGTATAAAATGAATAATTGCAACCAGTGTGAAAGTTATGGTCATTTCTACGTTCCGGGCAACCTAGGCTTCACCCTAGGGCGTTGTTCCACCAGATCGAATAGTTAGGACCTAAGAAGTGAACGCCAGAAGCATAAAATACAATATAAATACAACAGTTTTTTCATCTTATAAAACGAATAATTGCAACCAGTATTGAAGATGTGGTCATTTCTACTTTCCGGGCAACCTAGACTTCACCCTAGGGCGTTGCTCCAACAGATTGAATAGTTATGTCCTAAGAAGTCAACGCCAGAAGCATAAAATACTATATAAATACAACAGCTTTACCATCGTATAAAACGAATAATTGCAACCAGTTTGAAAGTGATGGTCATTTCTTCGTTCCGGGCAACCTAGGCTTCACTCTAGGGCGTCGCTCCACCAGATCGAATAGTTAGTACCTTAGAAGTCAACGCCAGAAGCATAGAATACAATAAAAATACAGCAGTTTTTCCCTCGTATAACAGGAATGATAGCAAACAGTGTGAATGTAATGGTCATTTCTAAGTACCGGGCAACCTAGGCGCCACTCCAGGGCGTTGCTCCACCACATCTAATAGCTACGGCCTTAGAAGTCAACGCCAGAGGCATAAAATACAATATAAATACAACAGCTTTTCCATCGTACAAAATGAATAATAGCAAACAGTGTGAAAGTAATGGTCATTTCTACGTTCCGGGCAACCTAGGCTTCACTCTAGGTCGTTGCTCCACCAGATCAAATAGCTAGTGACTTAGAATTAAACGCCAGAAGCATAGAATACAATAAAAATACAACAGTTTTTCCATCGTATAACAGGAATAATAGCAAACAGTGTGAATGTAATTGTCATTTCTACGTTCCGGGCAACCTAGGATTCACTCTACAGCGTTGCTCCAACAGATTGAATAGTTAGGTCCTTAAAAGTCAATGACCGAAGCATAAGATGCAATAAAAATACAACAGTTTTTCCAACATATAACAGGAATAACTGCAAACAGTTTGAAAGTGATGGCCATTTCTACGTTCCAGGTAACCTAGGCTTCACTCTAGGGCGTTGTTCCACCAGATCGAAAAGTTAGGCCTTAAGAAGTCAACGCCAGAAGCATAAAATACAATATAAATATAACAGTCTTTCCATCGTATAAAACGAATGATAGCAACCAGTGTGAAAGTTATGGTCATTTCTACCTTCCGGGCAACCTAGGCTTCACTCTAGAGACTTGCTCCACCAGATCGAATAGTTAGGGCCTTAGAAGTCAACGCCTGAAGCATAAAATACAAAATAAATAAAACAGTTTTTCCATCGTATAAAACTAATAATTGCTACCAGTGTGAAAGTTATGGTCATTTCTACGGTCCGCGCAACCTGGGCTTTACCCTAGGGCGTTGTTCCACCAGATGGAACAGTTAGGGCCTAAGAAGTCAACGCCAGAAGCATAAAATACGATATAAATACAACAGCTTTTCCAACGTATAAAGCGAATAATTGCAACCAGTGTGGAAGTTATGGTCATTTCTACGTTTCGGGCAACCTAGGCTTCACTCTAGGGAGATGCTCCACAAGATCAAATAGTTAGGGCCAAAGAAGTCAACGCCAGAAGCACAAAATACAACACAAATACAACAGATTTTCCATCATATATAATGTATATTTGCAAACAGTGTGAAAGTAATGGTCGTTTCTACGTACCGGGCAACCTAGGTTCTACTCTAGGGCGTTGCTCCACCAAACCGAATAGCTAGGGCCTTAGAAGTCAACGCCAGAAGCATAAAGTACAATAAAGATGCAACAGTTTTTCCATCGTATAACAGGAATAATTGCAACCAGTGTGAAGGTAATGGTATGTTCTACGTTCCGGGCAACCTATGCTTCACTCTAGGGCGGTGCTCTACCAGATTAAATAGGTAGGGCCTTAGAAGTCAACGCCAGAAGCATAAAATACAATAAAGATGCAACAGTTTTTCCATCGTGTAACAGGAATAATTGCAACCAGTGTGAAGGTAATGGTATGTTCTACGTTCCGGGCAACCTAGGCTTCACTGTACGGCGTTCTTTGACCACATCGAATAGCTACGGCCTCAGAACTCAACGCCTGAAGTATAAAATACAATAAAAATACAACAGTCTTTCCATCCTATAACAGGAATAATTGCAACCCGTGTGAAAGTGATGGTCATTTCTACGTTCCGGTCAACATAGGCTTCACTCTAGGGCGTTGCTCCACCATATCAAACAGTTGGGGCCTTAGAAGTCAACGGCCGAAGCATTAAACACAAAATAAATAGAATAGTTTTTCCATTGTATATAATGTGTATTTGCAAACAGTGGTAAAGTAATGGTCATTTCCATGTTCCGGGCAACCTATGCTTCACTCTAGGGCGGTGCTCTACCAGATTAAATAGTTAGGGCCTAAGAAGTCAACGCCAGAAGCATAAAACACAATATAAATACAACAGCTTTTCCATCGTATATAATGTATATTTGCAAACAGTGTGAAAGTAATGGTCATTTCCATGTTTCGGGCAATCTAGTCTTCACTCTAGGGCGTTGCTCCACCAGATCGAATAGTTAGGGCCTAAGAAGTCATCGCCAGAAGCATAAAATACAATATAAATACAACAGCTTTTCAATCGTATAAAACGAATAATTGCAACCAGTGTGAAAGTTATGGACATTTCTACATTCCGGCCAACCTGGGCTTCACCCTAGGGCATTGGTCCACCAGCTCGAATAGTTAGTACCTTGGAAGTCAACGCCAGAAGCATAAAATAAAATTTGAATATAACAGTTTTTCCATCGTGTAAAATGAATAATTGCAAACATTGTGAAAGTAATGGTCATTTCTACGTTCCGGGCAACCTAGGCGTCATTGTAGGGCGTTGCTCCACCACATCTAATAGCTACGGCCTTAGAAGTCAACGCCAGAAGAATAAAATACAATAAAGATGCAACAGCTTTTCCATCGTATAAGACGAATAATTGCAACCAGTGTGAAAGTTATGGTCATTTCTACTTTCCGGGCAACCTAGGCTTCACCCTGGGTCGTTGCTCCAACAGATTGAATAGTTAGGACCTTACAAGTCAATGCCCGAAGCATAAAATGCAATAAAAATACAACAGATTTTCCATCATATAACAGGAATAATTGCAACTAGTTTGAAAGTGATGGCCAATTCTACGTTCCGGGCAACCTAGGCTTCACTCTAGGGCGTTGCTCCACCAGATCGAATAGTTAGGGCCTTAGAAGTCAATGCCCGAAGCATAAAATACATTATAAATACAACAGTTTTTCCATCATATAAAACGAATAATTGCAACTAGTATGAAAGTTATGGTCATTTCTACTTTCCGGGCAACCTAGGCTTCACCCTAGGGCGTTGCTCCAACAGATTGAATAGTTAGGGCATTAGAAGTCAATGCCCAAAGCATAGAATGCAATAAAAATACAACAGTTTTTCCATCATATAACAGGAATAATTGCAACCCGTGTGAAAGTTATGGTCATTTCTACTTTCCGGGCAACCTAGGCTTCACCCTAGGGCGTTGTTCCACATGATGGAATAGTTAGGGCCTAAGAAGTCAACGCCAGAAGCATAAAATACGATATAAATACATCAGCTTTTCCATCGTATAAAACGAATTATTGCTACCAGTGTGAAAGTTATGGTCATTTCTACTTTCCGGCCATCCTAGGCTTCACCCTAGGGCGTTGTTCCACCTGATGGAATAGTTAGGGCCTAAGAAGTCAACGCCAGAAGCATAAAATACGATATAAATACAACAGCTTTTCCATCGTATAAAACGAATAATTGCAACCAGTTTGAAAGTGATGGTCATTTCTACGTACCGGGCATCGTAGGCTTCACTCTAGGGCGTTGCTCCACCAGATCAAACAGTTAGGGCCTTAGAAGTCGACGCCTGAAGCATAAAATACAAGATAAATAGAAGAGTTTTTCCATTGTATAAAACGAATAATTGCTACCAGTGTAAAAGTTATGGTCATTTCTCCTTTCCGAGCAACCTAGGCTTCACCCTAGGGCGTTGCTCCAACAGATTGAATAGTTAGGGACTTAGAAGTCAACGCCCCAACCATAAAATGCAAAAAAAATACAACAGTGTTTCCATCATATAACAGGAATAATTGCAACCAGTTTGAAAGTGATGGTCATTTCTACGTTCCGAGAACCCTAGGCGTCACTATAGGTCGTTGCTCCACCAGATCAAACAGTAAGTGCCTTAGAAGACAGCGCCCGAAGCATAAAATACAAAATAAATAGAACAGTTTTTCCATTGTATAAAACGAATAATTGCTACCAGTGTAAAAGTTATGGTCATTTCTACGTTCCGGGCAACCTAGGCTTCAACCTAGGGCGTTGTTCCACCAGATCGAATAGTTCGGGCCTAAGAAGTGATCGCCAGAAGCAAAAATACAATATAAATACAACAGATTTTCCATCATATAAAACGAATAATTGCAACCAGTATGAAAGTTATGGTCATTTCTACTTTCCGGGCAACCTAGGCTTCACCCTGGGGCGTTGCTCCAACGGATTGTGTAGTTTGGGCCTTAGAAGGCAATGCCCGAAGCATAAAATGCAATAAAAATACAACAGTTTTTCCATCGTATAACAGGATTAATTGCAACCAGTTTGAAAGTGATGGTCATTTCTACGTTCCGGGCAATCTAGGCTTCATTCTAGGGCGTTGCTCCACTAGATCGAAAAGCTAGGGCCTGAGAAGTCAATGCCAGAAGCTTAAAATACAATATAAATACAACAGTTTTTCCACCGTATAAAACGAATAATTGCCACCAGTATGAAACTTATCGTCATTTCTCCTTTGCGAGCAACCTAGGCTTCACCCTAGGGCGTTGCTCCAACAGATTGAATAGTTAGGGACTTAGAAGTCAACGCCCCAACCATAAAATGCAAAAAAAATACATCAGTGTTTCCATCATATAACAGGAATAATTGCAACCAGTTTGAAAGTGATGGTCATTTCTACGTTCCGAGAACCCTAGGCGTCACTATAGGTCGTTGCTCCACCAGATCAAACAGTAAGTGCCTTAGAAGACAGCGGCAGAAGCATAAAATACAAAATAAATAGAACAGTTTTTCCATCGTATAACAGGAATAATTGCAACCAGTGTGAAAGTAATGTTCATTTCTACGTTCCGAGCAACCTAGGCTTCACTCTAGGGCGTTGTTCCACTATATCGAACAGTTAGGGCCAAAGAAGTCAACGCCAGAAGCATAAAATACAATATAAATATAACAGTTTTTCCATTGTATAGAACGAATAATAGCAACCAGTGTGAATGTACTGGTCATTTCTACGTTCCGGATAACCTAGGTTTCCCTCTAGGGCGTTGCTCTACCAGATCGAGTAGCTAGGGACTTAGAATTCAACTCCAGAACGATAAAACACAACATAAGTACAACAGTTATTCCATCGTATATAATGAGTAGTTGCAAACATTGTGAAAGTAATGGTCATTTCTACGTTCCGGGCAACGTAGGCGTCACTCTAGGGCGTTGCTCCACCACATCTAATAGCTACGGCCTTAGAAGTCAACGCCAGAGGCATAAAATACAATATAAATACAACAGCTTTTCCATCGTACAAAATGAATAATAGCAAACAGTGTGAAAGTAATGGTCATTTCTACGTTCCGGGCAACCTAGGCTTCACTCCAGGTCGTTGCTCCACCAAATCAAATAGCTAGCGAATTAGAATTAAGCGCCAGAAGCATAGAATACAATAAAAATACAACAGTTTTTCCATCGTATAACAGGAATAATTGCAAACATTGTGAAAGCAATGGTCATTTCTACGTTCCGGGCAACCTAGGCATCACTCTAGAGACTTGCTCCACCAGATCGACTAGTTAGGGCCTTAGAAGTCAACGCCTGAAGCATAAAATACAAAATAAATAAAACAGTTTTTCCATCGTATAAAACTAATAATTGCTACCAGTGTGAAAGTTATGGTCATTTCTACGGTCCGCGCAACCTGGGCTTTACCCTAGGGCGTTGTTCCACCAGATGGAACAGTTAGGGCCAAGGAAGTCAACGCCAGAAGCACAAAATACAACACAAATACAACAGATTTTCCATCATATATAATGTATATTTGCAAACAGTGTGAAAGTAATGGTCGTTTCTACGTACCGGGCAACCTAGGTTCTACTCTAGGGCGTTGCTCCACCAAACCGAATAGCTAGGGCCTTAGAAGTCAACGCCAGAAGCATAAAATACAATAAAGATGCAACAGTTTTTCCATCGTATAACAGGAATAATTGCAACCAGTGTGAAGGTAATGGTATGTTCTACGTTCCGGGCAACCTATGCTTCACTCTAGGGCGGTGCTCTACCAGATTGAATAGTTAGGGCCTTAGAAGTCAACGCCAGAAGCATAAAATACAATAAAGATGCAACAGTTTTTCCATCGTATAACAGGAATAATTGCAACCAGTGTGAAGGTAATGGTATGTTCTACGTTCCGGGCAACCTAGGCTTCACTGTACGGCGTTCTTCGACCACATCGAATAGCTACGGCCTCAGAAGTCAACGCCTGAAGTATAAAATACAATAAAAATACAACAGTCTTTCCATCCTATAACAGGAATAATTGCAACCCGTGTGAAAGTGATGGTCATTTCTACGTTCCGGGCAACATAGGCTTCACTCTAGGGCGTTGCTCCACCATATCAAACAGTTGGGGCCTTAGAAGTCAACGGCCGAAGCATTAAACACAAAATAAATAGAACAGTTTTTCCATTGTATATAATGTATATTTGCAAACAGTGGTAAAGTAATGGTCATTTCCATTTTCCGGGCAACCTATGCTTCACTCTAGGGCGGTGCTCTACCAGATTAAATAGTTAGGGCCTAAGAAGTCAACGCCAGAAGCATAAAACACAATATAAATACAACAGCTTTTCCATCGTATATAATGTATATTTGCAAACAGTGTGAAAGTAATGGTCATTTCCATGTTCCGGGCAATCTAGTCTTCACTCTAGGGCGTTGCTCCACCAGATCGAATAATTAGGGCCTAAGAAGTCATCGCCAGAAGCATAAAACACAATATAAATACAACAGCTTTTCCATCGTATATAATGTATATTTGCAAACAGTGTGAAAGTAATGGTCATTTCCATGTTCCGGGCAACCTAGACTTCACTCTAGGTTGTTGCTCCACCAGATCGAATAGTTAGGGCCTTAGAAGTCAACGCCCGAAGCATAAAATACAAAATAAATAAAACAATTTTTCCATCGTATAAAACGAATAATTGCTACCAGTGTAAAATTTATGGTCATTTCTACGTTCCGAGCAACCTAGGCTTCACCCTAGGGCGTTGTTCCGCCAGATCGAATAGTTAGGGCCTACGCAGTGAACGCCAGAAGCATAAAATACAATATTAATACAACAGCTTTTCCATCATATAAAACGAATAATTGCAACCACTATGAAAGTTGTAGTCATTTCTACTTTCCGGGCAACCTAGGCTTCACGATAGGGCGTTGCTCCAACAGATTGAGTAGTTAGGTCCTTAGAAGTCAATGCCCGAAGCATAAAATGCAATAAAAATACAACAGTGTTTCCATCATATAACAGGAATAATTGCAACTAGTTTGAAAGTGATGGCCAATTCTACGTTCCGGGCAACCTAGGCTTCACTCTAGGGCGTTGCTCCACCAGATCGAATAGTTAGGGCCTTAGAAGTCAATGCCCGAAGCATAAAATACATTATAAATACAACAGTTTTTCCATCATATAAAACGTATAATTGCAACTAGTATGAAAGTTATGGTCATTTCTACTTTCCGGGCAACCTAGGCTTCACCCTAGGGCGTTGCTCCAACAGATTGAATAGTTAGGGCCTTAGAAGTCAATGCCCAAAGCATAGAATGCAATAAAAATACAACAGTTTTTCCATCATATAACAGGAATAATTGCAACCCGTGTGAAAGTTATGGTCATTTCTACTTTCCGGGCAATCTAGGCTTCACCCTAGGGCGTTGTTCCACATGATGGAATAGTTAGGGCCTAAGAAGTCAACGCCAGAAGCATAAAATACGATATAAATACATCAGCTTTTCCATTGTATAAAACGAATTATTGCTACCAGTGTGAAAGTTATGGTCATTTCTACTTTCCGGCCATCCTAGGCTTCACCCTAGGGCGTTGTTCCACCTGATGGAATAGTTAGGGCCTAAGAAGTCAACGCCAGAAGCATAAAATACGATATAAATACAACAGCTTTTCCATCGTATAAAACGAATAATTGCAACCAGTTTGAAAGTGATGGTCATTTCTACGTACCGGGCAACCTAGGCTTCACTCTAGGGCGTTGCTCCGCCAGATCAAACAGTTAGGGCCTTAGAAGTCGACGCCCGAAGCATAAAATACAAGATAAATAGAAGAGTTTTTCCATTGTATAAAACGAATAATTGCTACCAGTGTAAAAGTTATGGTCATTTCTACGTTCCGGGCTACCTAGGCTTCACCCTAGGGCGTTGTTCCACCAGATCGAATAGTTCGGGCCTAAGAAGTGATCGCCAGAAGCATAAAATACAATATAAATACAACAGTTTTTCCATCATATAAAACGAATAATTGCAACCAGTATGAAAGTTATGGTCATTTCTACTTTCCGGGGAACCTAGGCTTCACCCTAGGGCGTTGCTCCAACAGATTGAATAGTTAGGGACTTAGAAGTCAACGCCCCAACCATAAAATGCAAAAAAAATACAACAGTGTTTCCATCATATAACAGGAATAATTGCAACCAGTGTGAATGTACTGGTCATTTCTACGTTCCGGAAAACCTAGGCTTCACTCTAGGGCGTTGCTCTACCAGATCGAGTAGCTAGGGACTTAGAATTCAACGCCAGAAGCATAGAATACAATAAAAATACAGCAGCTTTTCCATCGTATAACAGGAATAATTGCAACCAGTGTGAAAGTAATGGTCATTTCTACGTTCCGGGCAACCTAGGTTTCAATCCAGGGCGTTGCTCCACCAGATTGTATAGTTATGTCCTAAGAAGCCAACGCCAGAAGCATAAAATACAATATAAATATAACAGTTTTTCCGTCGTATAAAACGAATGATAGCAACCAGTGTGAAAGTTATGGTCATTTCTACCTTCCGGGCAACCTAGGCTTCACTCTAGAGAGTTGCTCCACCAGATCGAATAGTTAGGGCCTTAGAAGTCAACGCCTGAAGCATAAAATACAAAATAAATAAAACAGTTTTTCCATTGTATAAAACTAATAATTGCTACCAGTGTGAAAGTTATGGTCATTTCTACGGTCCGCGCAACCTGGGCTTTACCCTAGGGCGTTGTTCCACCAGATGGAACAGTTAGGGCCTAAGAAGTCAACGCCAGAAGCATAAAATACGATATAAATACAACAGCTTTTCCATCGTATAAAGCGAATAATTGCAACCAGTGTGGAAGTTATTGTCATTTCTACGTTTCGGGCAACCTAGGCTTCACTCTAGGGAGATGCTCCACAAGATCAAATAATTAGGGCCAAAGAAGTCAACGCCAGAAGCACAAAATACAACACAAGTACAACAGATTTTCCATCACATATAATGTATATTTGCAAACAGTGTGAAAGTAATGGTCATTTCTACGTACCGGGCAACCTAGGTTCTACTCTAGGGCGTTGCTCCACCAAACCGAGTAGCTAGGGCCTTAGAAGTCAACGCCAGAAGCATAAAATAAATAAAGATGCAAAAGTTTCCATCGTATAACAGGAATAACTGTAAACAGTATGAAAGTACTGGTCACTTCTACGTTCCGGGCAACCTAGGTTTCACGCTAGGGCGGTGCTCTACCAGATTAAATAGTTAGGGCCTAAGAAGCCAACGCCAGAAGCATAAAACACAATATAAATAAAACAGCTTTTCCATCGTATATAATGTATATTTGCATACAGTGTGAAAGTAATGGTCATTTCCATGTTCCGGGCAACCTAGTCTTCACTCCAGGGTGTTGTTTCACGAGATCGAATAGTTAGGGCCTAAGAAGTCAACGCCAGAAGAATAAAATACAATATAAGTACAAAAGTGTTTCCATCGTATAAAATGAATAATTGCAAGCATTGTGAAAGTAATGGTTATTTCTACGTTCCGGGCAACCTAGGCTTGACCCTAGGGCGTTGCTCCAACAGATGGAATAGTTAGAGCCTTAGAAGTCAACGCCGAAAGCATAAAATGCAATAAAACTACAACAGTTTTTCCATCGTATAAAATGAGTAGTTGCAAACATTGCGTAAGTAATGGTCATTTCTACGTTCCGGGCAACCTAGGCGTCACTCTAGGGCGTTGCTCCACCACATCTAATAGCTACGGCCTTAGAAGTCAACGCCAGAGGCATAAAATACAATATAAATACAACAGCTTTTCCATCGTACAAAATGAATAATAGCAAACAGTGTGTAAGTAATGGTCATTTCTACGTTCCGGGCAACCTAGGCTTCACTCTAGGTCGTTGCTCCACCAGATCAAATAGCTAGCGAATTAGAATTAAGCGCCAGAAGCATAGAATACAATAAAAATACAACAGTTTTTCCATCGTATAACAGGAATAATTGCAAACATTGTGAAAGTAATGGTCATTTCTACGTTCCGGGCAACCTAGGCGTCATTGTAGGGCGTTGCTCCACCACATCTAATAGCTACGGCCTTAGAAGTCAACGCCAGAAGAATAAAATACAATAAAGATGCAACAGCTTTTCCATCGTATAAAACGAATAATTGCAACCAGTATGAAAGTTATGGTCATTTCTACTTTCCGGGCAACCTAGGCTTCACCCTAGGTCGTTGCTCCAACAGATTGAATAATCACGACCTTAGAAGTCAATGCCCGATTCATAAAATGCAATAAAAATACAACAGATTTTCCATCATATAACAGGAATAATTGCAACCAGTTTGAAAGTGATGGTCATTTCTTCGTTCCGGGCAACCTAGGCTTCACTCTAGGGCGTTGTACCAGCATATCGGACAGTTAGGGCCAAAGAAGTCAACGCCAGAAGCATAAAATACAATATAAGTATAACAGTTTTTCCATTGTATAAAACGAATAATAGCAACCAGTGTGAAAGTAATGGACATTTCTATTTCCCGGGCAACCTAGGCTTGACCCTAGGGCGTTGCTCCAACAGATTGAATAGTTAGGGCCTTAGAAGTCAACGCCGAAAGCATAAAATGCAATAAAACTACAACAGTTTTTCCATCGTATAAAATGAGTAGTTGCAAACATTGCGTAAGTAATGGTCATTTCTACGTTCCGGGCAACCTAGGCGTCACTCTAGGGCGTTGCTCCACCTCATCTAATAGCTACGGCCTTAGAAGTCAACGCCAGAGGCATAAAATGCAATAAAACTACAACAGTTTTTCCATCGTATAAAATGAGTAGTTGCAAACATTGCGTAAGTAATGGTCATTTCTACGTTCCGGGCAACCTAGGCGTCACTCTAGGGCGTTGATCCACCTCATCTAATAGCTACGGCCTTAGAAGTCAACGCCAGAGGCATAAAATACAATATAAATACAACAGCTTTTCCATCGGACAAAATGAATAATAGCAAACAGTGTGTTAGTAATGGTCATTTCTACGTTCCGGGCAACCTAGGCTTCACTCTAGGTCGTTGCTCCACCAGATCAAATAGCTAGCGAATTAGAATTAAGCGCCAGAAGCATAGAATACAATAAAAATACAACAGTTTTTCCATCGTATAACAGGAATAATTGCAAACATTGTGAAAGTAATGGTCATTTCTACGTTCCGGGCAACCTAGGCATCACTCTAGGGCGTTGCTCCACCACATCTAATAGCTACGGCCTTAGAAGTCAACGCCAGAAGAATAAAATACAATAAAGTTTCAACAGCTTTTCAATCGTATAAAACGAATAATTGCAACCAGTGTGAAAGTGTGGTCATTTCAACTTTCCGTTCAACCTAGGCTTCACCCTAGGTCGCTGCTCCAACAGATTGAATAGTTAGGACCTTAGAAGTCAATGCCCGAAGCATAAAATGCAATAAAAATACAACAGTTTTTCCATCATATAACAGGAATAATTGCAAGCAGTTTGAAAGTGATGGTCATTTCTTCGTTCCGGGCAACCTAGGATTCACTCTAGGGCATTGTTCCGCTATATCGAACAGTTAGGGCCAAAGAAGTCAACGCCAGAAGCATAAAATACAATATAAATATAACAGTTTTTCCATTGTATAAAACGAATAATAGCAACCAGTGTGAACGTACTGGTCATTTCTACGTTCCGGATAACCTAGGTTTCACTCTAGGGCGTTGCTCTACCAGATCGAGTAGATAGGGACTTAGAATTCAACGCCGAAAGCATAAAATGCAATAAAACTACAACAGTTATTCCATCGTATAAAATGAGTAGTTGCAAACATTGTGAAAGTAATGGTCATTTCTACGTTCCGGGCAACCTAGGCGTCACTCTAGGGCGTTGCTCTACCAGATCGAGTAGCTAGGGACTTAGAATTCAACGCCAGAACGATAAAACACAACATAAGTACAACAGTTATTCCATCGTATAAAATGAGTAGTTGTAAACATTGTGAAAGTAATGATCATTTCTACGTTCCGGGCAACCTAGGCGTCATTGTAGGGCGTTGCTCCACCACATCTAATAGCTACGGCCTTAGAAGTCAACGCCAGAAGAATAAAATACAATAAAGATGCAACAGCTTTTCCATCGTATAAAACGAATAATTGCAACCAGTATGAAAGTTATGGTCATTTCTACTTTCCGGGCAACCTAGGCTTCACCCTAGGTCGTTGCTCCAACAGATTGAATAATCACGACCTTAGAAGTCAATGCCCGATCCATAAAATGCAATAAAAATACAACAGATTTTCCATCATATAACAGGAATAATTGCAACCAGTTTGAAAGTGATGGTCATTTCTTCGTTCCGGGCAACCTAGGCTTCACTCTAGGGCGTTGTACCAGCATATCGGACAGTTAGGGCCAAAGAAGTCAACGCCAGAAGCATAAAATACAATATAAGTATAACAGTTTTTCCATTGTATAAAACGAATAATAGCAACCAGTGTGAAAGTAATGGACATTTCTATTTCCCGGGCAACCTAGGCTTGACCCTAGGGCGTTGCTCCAACAGATTGAATAGTTAGGGCCTTAGAAGTCAACGCCGAAAGCATAAAATGCAATAAAACTACAACAGTTTTTCCATCGTATAAAATGAGTAGTTGCAAACATTGCGTAAGTAATGGTCATTTCTACGTTCCGGGCAACCTAGGCGTCACTCTAGGGCGTTGCTCCACCTCATCTAATAGCTACGGCCTTAGAAGTCAACGCCAGAGGCATAAAATACAATATAAATACAACAGCTTTTCCATCGTACAAAATGAATAATAGCAAACAGTGTGTAAGTAATGGTCATTTCCATGTTCCGGGCAATCTAGCCTTCACTCTAGGGCGTTGCTCCACCAGATCGAATAATTAGGGCCTAAGAAGTCATCGCCAGAAGCATAAAACACAATATAAATACAACAGTTTTTCCATCGTATATAATGTATATTTGCAAACAGTGTGAAAGTAATGGTCATTTCCATGTTCCGGGCAACCTAGACTTCACTCTAGGTTGTTGCTCCACCAGATCGAATAGTTAGGGCCTTAGAAGTCAACGCCCGAAGCATAAAATACAAAATAAATAAAACAATTTTTCCATCGTATAAAACGAATAATTGCTACCAGTGTAAAATTTATGGTCATTTCTACGTTCCGAGCAACCTAGGCTTCACCCTAGGGCGTTGTTCCGCCAGATCGAATAGTTAGGGCCTACGCAGTGAACGCCAGAAGCATAAAATACAATATTAATACAACAGCTTTTCCATCATATAAAACGAATAATTGCAACCACTATGAAAGTTGTAGTCATTTCTACTTTCCGGGCAACCTAGGCTTCACGATAGGGCGTTGCTCCAACAGATTGAGTAGTTAGGTCCTTAGAAGTCAATGCCCGAAGCATAAAATGCAATAAAAATACAACAGTGTTTCCATCATATAACAGGAATAATTGCAACTAGTTTGAAAGTGATGGCCAATTCTACGTTCCGGGCAACCTAGGCTTCACTCTAGGGCGTTGCTCCACCAGATCGAATAGTTAGGGCCTTAGAAGTCAATGCCCGAAGCATAAAATACATTATAAATACAACAGTTTTTCCATCATATAAAACGTATAATTGCAACTAGTATGAAAGTTATGGTCATTTCTACTTTCCGGGCAACCTAGGCTTCACCCTAGGGAGTTGCTCCAACAGATTGAATAGTTAGGGCCTTAGAAGTCAATGCCCAAAGCATAGAATGCAATAAAAATACAACAGTTTTTCCATCACATAACAGGAATAATTGCAACCCGTGTGAAAGTTATGGTCATTTCTACTTTCCGGGCAATCTAGGCTTCACCCTAGGGCGTTGTTCCACATGATGGAATAGTTAGGGCCTAAGAAGTCAACGCCAGAAGCATAAAATACGATATAAATACATCAGCTTTTCCATTGTATAAAACGAATTATTGCTACCAGTGTGAAAGTTATGGTCATTTCTACTTTCCGGCCATCCTAGGCTTCACCCTAGGGCGTTGTTCCACCTGATGGAATAGTTAGGGCCTAAGAAGTCAACGCCAGAAGCATAAAATACGATATAAATACAACAGCTTTTCCATCGTATAAAACGAATAATTGCAACCAGTTTGAAAGTGATGGTCATTTCTACGTACCGGGCAACCTAGGCTTCACTCTAGGGCGTTGCTCCACCAGATCAAACAGTTAGGGCCTTAGAAGTCGACGCCCGAAGCATAAAATACAAGATAAATAGAAGAGTTTTTCCATTGTATAAAACGAATAATTGCTACCAGTGTAAAAGTTATGGTCATTTCTACGTTCCGGGCTACCTAGGCTTCACCCTAGGGCGTTGTTCCACCAGATCGAATAGTTCGGGCCTAAGAAGTGATCGCCAGAAGCATAAAATACAATATAAATACAACAGTTTTTCCATCATATAAAACGAATAATTGCAACCAGTATGAAAGTTATGGTCATTTCTACTTTCCGGGGAACCTAGGCTTCACCCTAGGGCGTTGCTCCAACAGATTGAATAGTTAGGGACTTAGAAGTCAACGCCCCAACCATAAAATGCAAAAAAAATACAACAGTGTTTCCATCATATAACAGGAATAATTGCAACCAGTGTGAATGTACTGGTCATTTCTACGTTCCGGAAAACCTAGGCTTCACTCTAGGGCGTTGCTCTACCAGATCGAGTAGCTAGGGACTTAGAATTCAACGCCAGAAGCATAGAATACAATAAAAATACAGCAGCTTTTCCATCGTATAACAGGAATAATTGCAACCAGTGTGAAAGTAATGGTCATTTCTACGTTCCGGGCAACCTAGGTTTCAATCCAGGGCGTTGCTCCACCAGATCGTATAGTTATGTCCTAAGAAGCCAACGCCAGAAGCATAAAATACAATATAAATATAACAGTTTTTCCGTCGTATAAAACGAATGATAGCAACCAGTGTGAAAGTTATGGTCATTTCTACCTTCCGGGCAACCTAGACTTCACTCTAGGTTGTTGCTCCACCAGATCGAATAGTTAGGGCCTTAGAAGTCAACGCCCGAAGCATAAAATACAAAATAAATAAAACAATTTTTCCATCGTATAAAACGAATAATTGCTACCAGTGTAAAATTTATGGTCATTTCTACGTTCCGAGCAACCTAGGCTTCACCCTAGGGCGTTGTTCCGCCAGATCGAATAGTTAGGGCCTACGCAGTGAACGCCAGAAGCATAAAATACAATATTAATACAACAGCTTTTCCATCATATAAAACGAATAATTGCAACCACTATGAAAGTTGTAGTCATTTCTACTTTCCGGGCAACCTAGGCTTCACGATAGGGCGTTGCTCCAACAGATTGAGTAGTTAGGTCCTTAGAAGTCAATGCCCGAAGCATAAAATGCAATAAAAATACAACAGTGTTTCCATCATATAACAGGAATAATTGCAACTAGTTTGAAAGTGATGGCCAATTCTACGTTCCGGGCAACCTAGGCTTCACTTTAGGGCGTTGCTCCACCAGATCGAATAGTTAGGGCCTTAGAAGTCAATGCCCGAAGCATAAAATACATTATAAATACAACAGTTTTTCCATCATATAAAACGTATAATTGCAACTAGTATGAAAGTTATGGTCATTTCTACTTTCCGGGCAACCTAGGCTTCACCCTAGGGAGTTGCTCCAACAGATTGAATAGTTAGGGCCTTAGAAGTCAATGCCCAAAGCATAGAATGCAATAAAAATACAACAGTTTTTCCATCACATAACAGGAATAATTGCAACCCGTGTGAAAGTTATGGTCATTTCTACTTTCCGGGCAATCTAGGCTTCACCCTAGGGCGTTGTTCCACATGATGGAATAGTTAGGGCCTAAGAAGTCAACGCCAGAAGCATAAAATACGATATAAATATAACAGTTTTTCCATTGTATAAAACGAATAATAGCAACCAGTGTGAACGTACTGGTCATTTCTACGTTCCGGATAACCTAGGTTTCACTCTAGGGCGTTGCTCTACCAGATCGAGTAGATAGGGACTTAGAATTCAACGCCGAAAGCATAAAATGCAATAAAACTACAACAGTTATTCCATCGTATAAAATGAGTAGTTGCAAACATTGTGAAAGTAATGGTCATTTCTACGTTCCGGGCAACCTAGGCGTCACTCTAGGGCGTTGCTCTACCAGATCGAGTAGCTAGGGACTTAGAATTCAACGCCAGAACGATAAAACACAACATAAGTACAACAGTTATTCCATCGTATAAAATGAGTAGTTGTAAACATTGTGAAAGTAATGGTCATTTCTACGTTCCGGGCAACCTAGGCGTCATTGTAGGGCGTTGCTCCACCACATCTAATAGCTACGGCCTTAGAAGTCAACGCCAGAAGAATAAAATACAATAAAGATGCAACAGCTTTTCCATCGTATAAAACGAATAATTGCAACCAGTATGAAAGTTATGGTCATTTCTACTTTCCGGGCAACCTAGGCTTCACCCTAGGTCGTTGCTCCAACAGATTGAATAATCACGACCTTAGAAGTCAATGCCCGATCCATAAAATGCAATAAAAATACAACAGATTTTCCATCATATAACAGGAATAATTGCAACCAGTTTGAAAGTGATGGTCATTTCTTCGTTCCGGGCAACCTAGGCTTCACTCTAGGGCGTTGTACCAGCATATCGGACAGTTAGGGCCAAAGAAGTCAACGCCAGAAGCATAAAATACAATATAAGTATAACAGTTTTTCCATTGTATAAAACGAATAATAGCAACCAGTGTGAAAGTAATGGACATTTCTATTTCCCGGGCAACCTAGGCTTGACCCTAGGGCGTTGCTCCAACAGATTGAATAGTTAGGGCCTTAGAAGTCAACGCCGAAAGCATAAAATGCAATAAAACTACAACAGTTTTTCCATCGTATAAAATGAGTAGTTGCAAACATTGCGTAAGTAATGGTCATTTCTACGTTCCGGGCAACCTAGGCGTCACTCTAGGGCGTTGCTCCACCTCATCTAATAGCTACGGCCTTAGAAGTCAACGCCAGAGGCATAAAATACAATATAAATACAACAGCTTTTCCATCGTACAAAATGAATAATAGCAAACAGTGTGTAAGTAATGGTCATTTCCATGTTCCGGGCAATCTAGTCTTCACTCTAGGGCGTTGCTCCACCAGATCGAATAATTAGGGCCTAAGAAGTCATCGCCAGAAGCATAAAACACAATATAAATACAACAGCTTTTCCATCGTATATAATGTATATTTGCAAACAGTGTGAAAGTAATGGTCATTTCCATGTTCCGGGCAACCTAGACTTCACTCTAGGTTGTTGCTCCACCAGATCGAATAGTTAGGGCCTTAGAAGTCAACGCCCGAAGCATAAAATACAAAATAAATAAAACAATTTTTCCATCGTATAAAACGAATAATTGCTACCAGTGTAAAATTTATGGTCATTTCTACGTTCCGAGCAACCTAGGCTTCACCCTAGGGCGTTGTTCCGCCAGATCGAATAGTTAGGGCCTACGCAGTGAACGCCAGAAGCATAAAATACAATATTAATACAACAGCTTTTCCACCATATAAAACGAATAATTGCAACCACTATGAAAGTTGTAGTCATTTCTACTTTCCGGGCAACCTAGGCTTCACGATAGGGCGTTGCTCCAACAGATTGAGTAGTTAGGTCCTTAGAAGTCAATGCCCGAAGCATAAAATGCAATAAAAATACAACAGTGTTTCCATCATATAACAGGAATAATTGCAACTAGTTTGAAAGTGATGGCCAATTCTACGTTCCGGGCAACCTAGGCTTCACTCTAGGGCGTTGCTCCACCAGATCGAATAGTTAGGGCCTTAGAAGTCAATGCCCGAAGCATAAAATACATTATAAATACAACAGTTTTTCCATCATATAAAACGTATAATTGCAACTAGTATGAAAGTTATGGTCATTTCTACTTTCCGGGCAACCTAGGCTTCACCCTAGGGCGTTGCTCCAACAGATTGAATAGTTAGGGCCTTAGAAGTCAATGCCCAAAGCATAGAATGCAATAAAAATACAACAGTTTTTCCATCACATAACAGGAATAATTGCAACCCGTGTGAAAGTTATGGTCATTTCTACTTTCCGGGCAATCTAGGCTTCACCCTAGGGCGTTGTTCCACATGATGGAATAGTTAGGGCCTAAGAAGTCAACGCCAGAAGCATAAAATACGATATAAATACATCAGCTTTTCCATTGTATAAAACGAATTATTGCTACCAGTGTGAAAGTTATGGTCATTTCTACTTTCCGGCCATCCTAGGCTTCACCCTAGGGCGTTGTTCCACCTGATGGAATAGTTAGGGCCTAAGAAGTCAACGCCAGAAGCATAAAATACGATATAAATACAACAGCTTTTCCATCGTATAAAACGAATAATTGCAACCAGTTTGAAAGTGATGGTCATTTCTACGTACCGGGCAACCTAGGCTTCACTCTAGGGCGTTGCTCCACCAGATCAAACAGTTAGGGCCTTAGAAGTCGACGCCCGAAGCATAAAATACAAGATAAATAGAAGAGTTTTTCCATTGTATAAAACGAATAATTGCTACCAGTGTAAAAGTTATGGTCATTTCTACGTTCCGGGCTACCTAGGCTTCACCCTAGGGCGTTGTTCCACCAGATCGAATAGTTCGGGCCTAAGAAGTGATCGCCAGAAGCATAAAATACAATATAAATACAACAGTTTTTCCATCATATAAAACGAATAATTGCAACCAGTATGAAAGTTATGGTCATTTCTACTTTCCGGGGAACCTAGGCTTCACCCTAGGGCGTTGCTCCAACAGATTGAATAGTTAGGGACTTAGAAGTCAACGCCCCAACCATAAAATGCAAAAAAAATACAACAGTGTTTCCATCATATAACAGGAATAATTGCAACCAGTGTGAATGTACTGGTCATTTCTACGTTCCGGAAAACCTAGGCTTCACTCTAGGGCGTTGCTCTACCAGATCGAGTAGCTAGGGACTTAGAATTCAACGCCAGAAGCATAGAATACAATAAAAATACAGCAGCTTTTCCATCGTATAACAGGAATAATTGCAACCAGTGTGAAAGTAATGGTCATTTCTACGTTCCGGGCAACCTAGGTTTCAATCCAGGGCGTTGCTCCACCAGATCGTATAGTTATGTCCTAAGAAGCCAACGCCAGAAGCATAAAATACAATATAAATATAACAGTTTTTCCGTCGTATAAAACGAATGATAGCAACCAGTGTGAAAGTTATGGTCATTTCTACCTTCCGGGCAACCTAGGCTTCACTCTAGAGAGTTGCTCCACCAGATCGAATAGTTAGGGCCTTAGAAGTCAACGCCTGAAGCATAAAATACAAAATAAATAAAACAGTTTTTCCATTGTATAAAACTAATAATTGCTACCAGTGTGAAAGTTATGGTCATTTCTACGGTCCGCGCAACCTGGGCTTTACCCTAGGGCGTTGTTCCACCAGATGGAACAGTTAGGGCCTAAGAAGTCAACGCCAGAAGCATAAAATACGATATAAATACAACAGCTTTTCCATCGTATAACAGGAATAATTGCAACCAGTGTGAAAGTAATGGTCATTTCTACGTTCCGGGCAACCTAGGTTTCAATCCAGGGCGTTGCTCCACCAGATCGTATAGTTATGTCCTAAGAAGCCAACGCCAGAAGCTTAAAATACATTATAAATACAACAGTTTTTCCATCGTATAAAACGAATAATTGCATCCAGTATGAAACGTATGGTCATTTCTACTTTCCGAGCAACCTAAGCTTCACCCTAGGGCGTTGCTCCAACAGATTGAATAGTTAGGGCCGTAGAAGTCAACGCCCGAACCATAAAATGCAAAAAAAATACAACAGTGTTACCATCATATAACAGGAATAATTGCAACCAGTTTGAAAGTGATGGCCAATTCTACGTTCCGGGCAACCTAGGGTTCACTCTATTGCGTTGTTCCACCAGATCGAATAGTTAGGGGCTAAGAAGTCAACGCCAGAAACATTAAATACAATATAAATATAACAGTTTTTCCATCGTATTAAACGAATAATTGCACCCAGTGTGAAAGTTATTGTCATTTCTACTTTCCGCGCAACGTAGGCTTCAGCCTAGGGCGTTGCTCCAACAGATTGAATAGTTAGGACCTTAGAAGTCAATGCCCGTAGCATAAAATGCAATAAAAATACAACTCTTTTTCCATCATTTAACAGGAATAATTGCAATCAGTTTGAAAGTGATGGTCATTTCTTCCTTCCGGGCAACCTAGGCTTCACTCTAGGGCGTTGCTCCACCAGATCGAATAGTTAGAGCCTTAGAAGTCGATGCCAGAAGCATAAAATACAATATAAATAAAACAGTTTTTCCATCGTATAGAACGAATAATAGCAACCAGTGTGAAAGTCATGGTCATTTCTACGTTCCGGGCAACCTAGGCTTCACTCTAGGGCGTTGTTCCACCAGATCAAACAGTTAGGGCCTTAGAAGTCAACGCCCGAAGCATAAAATACAAAATAAACAGAACAGTTTTTCCATCATATAAAACGAGTAATTGCAACCAGTATGAAAGTTGTGGTCATTTCTACATTCCGGGCAACCTAGGCTTCACCCTAGGGCGTTGCTCCAAAGATTGAATAGTTAGGGCCTTAGAAGTCAACGCCGGAAGCATAAAATGCAATAAAAATACAACAGTTTTTCCATCGTATAAAAGGATTAATTGCAACCAGTTTGAAAGTGATGGTCATTTCTACGTTCCGGGCAACCTAGGCTTCACCCTAGGGCGTTGTTCCACCAGATGGAATAGTTAGGGCATAAGAAGTCAACGCCAGAAGCCTAAAATACGGTACAAATACAACAGCTTTTCCATCGCATAAAACGAATAATAGCAACCAGTGTGAAAGTTATGGGCATTTCTACGTTCCGGGCAACCTAGACTTCACTCTACGGCGTTGTTCCACCAGATCGAATAGTTAGGGCCTAAGAAGTCAGCGCCAGAAGCATAAAATACAATATAAATATAACAGTTTTTCCATCGTATAAAACGAATAATAGCAACCAGTGTGAAAGTTACGGTCATTCCTACGTTCCGGGCAACCTACGCTTCACCCTAGGGCGTTGCTCCAACAGATCGAATAGTTAGTGCCTTAGAAGTCAACGGCCGAAGCATAAAATACAAAATAAATAGAACTGTTTTTCCATCGTATAAAACGAATAATTGCTACCGGTGTGAAAGTTATTTCCATTTCTACGTTCCGGGCAGCCTAGGCATCACACTAGGGCGTTGTTCCACCAGATGGAATAGTCAGGGCCTAAGAAGTCAACGCCAGAAGCATAAAATACTATATAAATACAACAGTTTTTCGATCATATAAAACGAATAATTGCAACCAGTATGAAAGCTATGGTCATTTCTACTTTACGGGCAACCTAGGCTACACCCTAGGGCGTTGCTCCTACAGATTGAATAGTTAGGGCCTTAGAAGTCAATGCCCGAAGCATAAAATGCAATAAAAATACATCAGTTTTTCCATCATATAATAGGAATATTTGCAACCAGTTTGAAAGTGATGGTAATTGCTACGTTCAGGGCAACTTATGCTTCACTCTAGGGCGTTGCTCCACCAGATCGAATAGTTAGTGCCTTAGAAGTCAACGCCAGAAGCATAAAATACAATATAAATACAACAGTTTTTCCATCGTATAAAACGAATAAGTGCAACCAGTATGAAAGATAACGTCATTTCTACTTTCTGGGCAACCTAGGCTTCACCCTAGGGCGTTGTTCCACCAGATCGAATAGTTAGTGCATTAGAAGTCAACGCCAGAAGCATAAAATACAATATAAATACAACAGTTTTTCCATCGTATAAAACGAATAATTGCAAACATTGCGAAAGTAATGGTCATCTCTACGTTCCGAGCATCCTAGGCTTCACTCTAGGGCGGTGCTCCACCATATCGAATAGCTACGGCCTTAGAAGCCTACGCCTGCAGCGTAAAATACAATACAAATACAACAGCCTTTTCATCGTATAACAGGAATAATTTCAACAAGCGTGAAAGTAATGATCATCTCGGCGTTTCGGGCATCCTAGGCGTAACTCTGAGGCATTGCTCCACCTGATCGAATTGTTAGGGCCTAAGAAGTCAACGCCAGAAGCATAAAATACAATATAAATATAACAGTTTTTCCATCGTATAAAACGAATAATAGCAACCAGTGTGAAAGTTATGGTCATTCCTACGTTCCGGGCAACCTAGACTTCACCCTAGGGCGTTGCTCCAACAGATCGAATAGTTAGTGCCTTAGAAGTCAACGGCCGAAGCATAAAATACAAAATAAACAGAACTGTTTTTCCATCGTATAAAACGAACAATTACTACCGGTGTGAAAGTTATTTCCATTTCTACGTTCCGGGCAGCCTAGGCATCACCCTAGGGCGTTGTTCCACCAGATGGAATAGTTAGGGCCTAAGAAGTCAACGCCAGAAGCATAAAATACGATATAAGTACAACGGTTTTTCCATCTTATAAAATGTATAATTGCAAACATTGCGAAAGTAATGGTCATTTCTACGTTCCGGGCAACCTAGGCGTCACTCTAGTGCGTTGCTCCGCCACATCTAATAGCTACGGCCTTAGAGGTCAACGACAGAAGCATAAAATACTATATAAATACAACAGTTTTTCGATCATATAAAACGAATAATTGCAACCAGTATGAAAGCTATGGTCATTTCTACTTTCCGGGCAACCTAGGCTTCACCCTAGGTCGTTGCTCCAACAGATTGAATAATCACGACCTTAGAAGTCAATGCCCGATCCATAAAATGCAATAAAAATACAACAGATTTTCCATCATATAACAGGAATAATTGCAACCAGTTTGAAAGTGATGGTCATTTCTTCGTTCCGGGCAACCTAGGCTTCACTCTAGGGCGTTGTACCAGCATATCGGACAGTTAGGGCCAAAGAAGTCAACGCCAGAAGCATAAAATACAATATAAGTATAACAGTTTTTCCATTGTATAAAACGAATAATAGCAACCAGTGTGAAAGTAATGGACATTTCTATTTCCCGGGCAACCTAGGCTTGACCCTAGGGCGTTGCTCCAACAGATTGAATAGTTAGGGCCTTAGAAGTCAACGCCGAAAGCATAAAATGCAATAAAACTACAACAGTTTTTCCATCGTATAAAATGAGTAGTTGCAAACATTGCGTAAGTAATGGTCATTTCTACGTTCCGGGCAACCTAGGCGTCACTCTAGGGCGTTGCTCCACCTCATCTAATAGCTACGGCCTTAGAAGTCAACGCCAGAGGCATAAAATACAATATAAATACAACAGCTTTTCCATCGTACAAAATGAATAATAGCAAACAGTGTGTAAGTAATGGTCATTTCCATGTTCCGGGCAATCTAGTCTTCACTCTAGGGCGTTGCTCCACCAGATCGAATAATTAGGGCCTAAGAAGTCATCGCCAGAAGCATAAAACACAATATAAATACAACAGCTTTTCCATCGTATATAATGTATATTTGCAAACAGTGTGAAAGTAATGGTCATTTCCATGTTCCGGGCAACCTAGACTTCACTCTAGGTTGTTGCTCCACCAGATCGAATAGTTAGGGCCTTAGAAGTCAACGCCCGAAGCATAAAATACAAAATAAATAAAACAATTTTTCCATCGTATAAAACGAATAATTGCTACCAGTGTAAAATTTATGGTCATTTCTACGTTCCGAGCAACCTAGGCTTCACCCTAGGGCGTTGTTCCGCCAGATCGAATAGTTAGGGCCTACGCAGTGAACGCCAGAAGCATAAAATACAATATTAATACAACAGCTTTTCCACCATATAAAACGAATAATTGCAACCACTATGAAAGTTGTAGTCATTTCTACTTTCCGGGCAACCTAGGCTTCACGATAGGGCGTTGCTCCAACAGATTGAGTAGTTAGGTCCTTAGAAGTCAATGCCCGAAGCATAAAATGCAATAAAAATACAACAGTGTTTCCATCATATAACAGGAATAATTGCAACTAGTTTGAAAGTGATGGCCAATTCTACGTGCCGGGCAACCTAGGCTTCACTCTAGGGCGTTGCTCCACCAGATCGAATAGTTAGGGCCTTAGAAGTCAATGCCCGAAGCATAAAATACATTATAAATACAACAGTTTTTCCATCATATAAAACGTATAATTGCAACTAGTATGAAAGTTATGGTCATTTCTACTTTCCGGGCAACCTAGGCTTCACCCTAGGGCGTTGCTCCAACAGATTGAATAGTTAGGGCCTTAGAAGTCAATGCCCAAAGCATAGAATGCAATAAAAATACAACAGTTTTTCCATCACATAACAGGAATAATTGCAACCCGTGTGAAAGTTATGGTCATTTCTACTTTCCGGGCAATCTAGGCTTCACCCTAGGGCGTTGTTCCACATGATGGAATAGTTAGGGCCTAAGAAGTCAACGCCAGAAGCATAAAATACGATATAAATACATCAGCTTTTCCATTGTATAAAACGAATTATTGCTACCAGTGTGAAAGTTATGGTCATTTCTACTTTCCGGCCATCCTAGGCTTCACCCTAGGGCGTTGTTCCACCAGATCGAATAGTTCGGGCCTAAGAAGTGATCGCCAGAAGCATAAAATACAATATAAATACAACAGTTTTTCCATCATATAAAACGAATAATTGCAACCAGTATGAAAGTTATGGTCATTTCTACTTTCCGGGGAACCTAGGCTTCACCCTAGGGCGTTGCTCCAACAGATTGAATAGTTAGGGACTTAGAAGTCAACGCCCCAACCATAAAATGCAAAAAAAATACAACAGTGTTTCCATCATATAACAGGAATAATTGCAACCAGTGTGAATGTACTGGTCATTTCTACGTTCCGGAAAACCTAGGCTTCACTCTAGGGCGTTGCTCTACCAGATCGAGTAGCTAGGGACTTAGAATTCAACGCCAGAAGCATAGAATACAATAAAAATACAGCAGCTTTTCCATCGTATAACAGGAATAATTGCAACCAGTGTGAAAGTAATGGTCATTTCTACGTTCCGGGCAACCTAGGTTTCAATCCAGGGCGTTGCTCCACCAGATCGTATAGTTATGTCCTAAGAAGCCAACGCCAGAAGCATAAAATACAATATAAATATAACAGTTTTTCCGTCGTATAAAACGAATGATAGCAACCAGTGTGAAAGTTATGGTCATTTCTACCTTCCGGGCAACCTAGGCTTCACTCTAGAGAGTTGCTCCACCAGATCGAATAGTTAGGGCCTTAGAAGTCAACGCCTGAAGCATAAAATACAAAATAAATAAAACAGTTTTTCCATTGTATAAAACTAATAATTGCTACCAGTGTGAAAGTTATGGTCATTTCTACGGTCCGCGCAACCTGGGCTTTACCCTAGGGCGTTGTTCCACCAGATGGAACAGTTAGGGCCTAAGAAGTCAACGCCAGAAGCATAAAATACGATATAAATACAACAGCTTTTCCATCGTATAACAGGAATAATTGCAACCAGTGTGAAAGTAATGGTCATTTCTACGTTCCGGGCAACCTAGGTTTCAATCCAGGGCGTTGCTCCACCAGATCGTATAGTTATGTCCTCAGAAGCCAACGCCAGAAGCTTAAAATACATTATAAATACAACAGTTTTTCCATCGTATAAAACGAATAATTGCATCCAGTATGAAACGTATGGTCATTTCTACTTTCCGAGCAACCTAAGCTTCACCCTAGGGCGTTGCTCCAACAGATTGAATAGTTAGGGCCGTAGAAGTCAACGCCCGAACCATAAAATGCAAAAAAAATACAACAGTGTTACCATCATATAACAGGAATAATTGCAACCAGTTTGAAAGTGATGGCCAATTCTACGTTCCGGGCAACCTAGGCTTCACTCTATTGCGTTGTTCCACCAGATCGAATAGTTAGGGGCTAAGAAGTCAACGCCAGAAACATTAAATACAATATAAATATAACAGTTTTTACATCGTATTAAACGAATAATTGCACCCAGTGTGAAAGTTATTGTCATTTCTACTTTCCGCGCAACGTAGGCTTCAGCCTAGGGCGTTGCTCCAACAGATTGAATAGTTAGGACCTTAGAAGTCAATGCCCGTAGCATAAAATGCAATAAAAATACAACTCTTTTTCCATCATTTAACAGGAATAATTGCAATCAGTTTGAAAGTGATGGTCATTTCTTCCTTCCGGGCAACCTAGGCTTCACTCTAGGGCGTTGCTCCACCAGATCGAATAGTTAGAGCCTTAGAAGTCGATGCCAGAAGCATAAAATACAATATAAATAAAACAGTTTTTCCATCGTATAGAACGAATAATAGCAACCAGTGTGAAAGTCATGGTCATTTCTACGTTCCGGGCAACCTAGGCTTCACTCTAGGGCGTTGTTCCACCAGATCAAACAGTTAGGGCCTTAGAAGTCAACGCCCGAAGCATAAAATACAAAATAAACAGAACAGTTTTTCCATCATATAAAACGAGTAATTGCAACCAGTATGAAAGTTGTGGTCATTTCTACATTCCGGGCAACCTAGGCTTCACCCTAGGGCGTTGCTCCAAAGATTGAATAGTTAGGGCCTTAGAAGTCAACGCCGGAAGCATAAAATGCAATAAAAATACAACAGTTTTTCCATCGTATAAAAGGATTAATTGCAACCAGTTTGAAAGTGATGGTCATTTCTACGTTCCGGGCAACCTAGGCTTCACCCTAGGGCGTTGTTCCACCAGATGGAATAGTTAGGGCATAAGAAGTCAACGCCAGAAGCCTAAAATACGGTACAAATACAACAGCTTTTCCATCGCATAAAACGAATAATAGCAACCAGTGTGAAAGTTATGGGCATTTCTACGTTCCGGGCAACCTAGACTTCACTCTACGGCGTTGTTCCACCAGATCGAATAGTTAGGGCCTAAGAAGTCAGCGCCAGAAGCATAAAATACAATATAAATATAACAGTTTTTCCATCGTATAAAACGAATAATAGCAACCAGTGTGAAAGTTACGGTCATTCCTACGTTCCGGGCAACCTACGCTTCACCCTAGGGCGTTGCTCCAACAGATCGAATAGTTAGTGCCTTAGAAGTCAACGGCCGAAGCATAAAATACAAAATAAATAGAACTGTTTTTCCATCGTATAAAACGAATAATTGCTACCGGTGTGAAAGTTATTTCCATTTCTACGTTCCGGGCAGCCTAGGCATCACACTAGGGCGTTGTTCCACCAGATGGAATAGTCAGGGCCTAAGAAGTCAACGCCAGAAGCATAAAATACTATATAAATACAACAGTTTTTCCATCGTATAAAACGAATAATTGCAAACATTGCGAAAGTAATGGTCATCTCTACGTTCCGAGCATCCTAGGCTTCACTCTAGGGCGGTGCTCCACCATATCGAATAGCTACGGCCTTAGAAGCCTACGCCTGCAGCGTAAAATACAATACAAATACAACAGCCTTTTCATCGTATAACAGGAATAATTTCAACAAGCGTGAAAGTAATGATCATCTCGGCGTTTCGGGCATCCTAGGCGTAACTCTGAGGCATTGCTCCACCTGATCGAATTGTTAGGGCCTAAGAAGTCAACGCCAGAAGCATAAAATACAATATAAATATAACAGTTTTTCCATCGTATAAAACGAATAATAGCAACCAGTGTGAAAGTTATGGTCATTCCTACGTTCCGGGCAACCTAGACTTCACCCTAGGGCGTTGCTCCAACAGATCGAATAGTTAGTGCCTTAGAAGTCAACGGCCGAAGCATAAAATACAAAATAAACAGAACTGTTTTTCCATCGTATAAAACGAACAATTACTACCGGTGTGAAAGTTATTTCCATTTCTACGTTCCGGGCAGCCTAGGCATCACCCTAGGGCGTTGTTCCACCAGATGGAATAGTTAGGGCCTAAGAAGTCAACGCCAGAAGCATAAAATACGATATAAGTACAACGGTTTTTCCATTTTATAAAATGTATAATTGCAAACATTGCGAAAGTAATGGTCATTTCTACGTTCCGGGCAACCTAGGCGTCACTCTAGTGCGTTGCTCCGCCACATCTAATAGCTACGGCCTTAGAGGTCAACGACAGAAGCATAAAATACTATATAAATACAACAGTTTTTCGATCATATAAAACGAATAATTGCAACCAGTATGAAAGCTATGGTCATTTCTACTTTACGGGCAACCTAGGCTACACCCTAGGGCGTTGCTCCTACAGATTGAATAGTTAGGGCCTTAGAAGTGAATGCCCGAAGCATAAAATGCAATAAAAATACATCAGTTTTTCCATCATATAATAGGAATATTTGCAACCAGTTTGAAAGTGATGGTAATTGCTACGTTCAGGGCAACTTATGCTTCACTCTAGGGCGTTGCTCCACCAGATCGAATAGTTAGTGCCTTAGAAGTCAACGCCAGAAGCATAAAATACAATATAAATACAACAGTTTTTCCATCGTATAAAACGAATAATTGCAACCAGTATGAAAGATAACGTCATTTCTACTTTCTGGGCAACCTAGGCTTCACCCTAGGGCGTTACTCCAACAGATTGAATAGTTAGGGCCTTAGAAGTCAACGCCGGAAGCATAAAATGCAATAAAATTACAACAGATTTTCCATCGTATAAAAGGATTAATTGCAACCAGTTTGAAAGTGATGGTCATTTCTACGTTCCGGGCAACCTAGGCATCACTCTAGGGCGTTGCTCCACCAGATCGAATAACTAGGGCCTTAGAAGTCAACGCCAGTAGCATAAAATGCAATATAAATACAACAGTTTTTCCGTCGTCTAAAAGGATTAATTGCAACCAGTTTGAAAGTGATGGTCATTTCTACGTTCCGGGCAACCTGGGCTTCACTCTAGGGCGTTGCTCCACCAGATCGAATAGTTAGGGCCTTAGAAGTCAACGCCAGAAGCATAAAATACAATAAAGATGCAACAGCTTTTCCATCGTATAAAACGAATAATTTTAACAAGTGTGAATGTTATGGTCATTTTTACATTCCGAGGAACATAGGCTTCACTCTAGGGCGTTGATCCACCAGATAGAACAGTTAGGGCCTTAGAAGTCAACGCCAGAAGCATAAAATTCAATAAAGATGCAACAGTTCTTCCATCGTATAACAGGAGTAACTGCAAACAGTGTGAAAGTAATGGTCATCTCTACGTTCCGAGCATCCTAGGCTTCACTCTAGGGCGGTGCTCCACCATATCGAATAGCTACGGCCTTAGAAGCCTACGCCTGAAGCGTAAAATACAATACAAATACAACAGCCTTTTCATCGTATAACAGGAATAATTTCAACAAGCGTGAAAGTAATGATCATCTCGGCGTTTCGGGCATCCTAGGCGTAACTCTGAGGCATTGCTCCACCTGATCGAATTGTTAGGGCCTAAGAAGTCAACGCCAGAAGCATAAAATACAATATAAATATAACAGTTTTTCCATCGTATAAAAGGATTAATTGCAACCAGTTTGAAAGTGATGGTCATTTCTACGTTCCGGGCAACCTAGGCATCACTCTAGGGCGTTGCTCCACCAGATCGAATAGTTAGGGCCTTAGAAGTCAACGCCAGAAGCATAAAATACAATAAAGATGCAACAGCTTTTCCATCGTATAACAGGAGTAACTGAAAACAGTGTGAAAGTACTGGTCATTTCTACGTTCCGTGTAACCCAGGCTTCACTCTAGGGCGTTGTTCCACCAGATCGAACAGTTAGGGCCTAAGAAGGCAACTCCAGAAGCATAAAATACAATATAAATATAACAGTTTTTCCATCGTATAAAAGGATTAATTTCAGCCAGTTTGAAAGTGATGGTCATTTCTACGTTCCGGGCAACCTAGGCTTCACCCTAGGGCGTTGTTCCACCAGATGGAATAGTTAGGGCATAAGAAGTCAACGCCAGAAGCATAAAATACGGTATAAATACAACAGCTTTTCCATCGCATAAAACGAATAATAGCAACCAGTGCGAAAGTTATGGGCATTTCTACGTTCCGGGCAACCTAGGCTTCACTCTACGGCGTTGTTCCACCAGATCGAATTGTTAGGGCCTTAGAAGTCAACGCCAGAAGCATAAAATACAATAAAGATGCAACAGCTTTTCCATCGTATTAAACGAATAATTTCAACTAGTGTGAATGTTATTGTCATTTCTACATTCCGGGCAACCTATACTTCACCCTAGGGCGTTGCTCCAACAGATTGAATAGTTAGGGCCTAAGAAGTCAACGCCAGAAGCATAAAATACGATATAAGTACAACAGTTTTTCCATCTTATAAAATGTAAAATTGCAAAGATTGCGAAAGCAATGGTCATTTCTACGTTCCGGGCAACCTAGGCGTCACTCTAGTGCGTTGTTCCACCACATCTAATAGCTACGGCCTTAGACGTCAACGACAGAAGCATAAAATACTATATAAATACAACAGTTTTTCGATCATATAAAACGAATAATTGCAACCAGTATGAAAGCTATGGTCATTTCTACTTTACGGGCAACCTAGGCTACACCCTAGGGCGTTGCTCCTACAGATTGAATAGTTAGGGCCTTAGAAGTGAATGCCCGAAGCATAAAATGCAATAAAAATACATCAGTTTTTCCATCATATAATAGGAATATTTGCAACCAGTTTGAAAGTGATGGTAATTGCTACGTTCAGGGCAACTTATGCTTCACTCTAGGGCGTTGCTCCACCAGATCGAATAGTTAGTGCCTTAGAAGTCAACGCCAGAAGCATAAAATACAATATAAATACAACAGTTTTTCCATCGTATAAAACGAATAATTGCAACCAGTATGAAAGATAACGTCATTTCTACTTTCTGGGCAACCTAGGCTTCACCCTAGGGCGTTGTTCCACCAGATCGAATAGTTAGTGCATTAGAAGTCAACGCCAGAAGCATAAAATACAATATAAATACAACAGTTTTTCCATCGTATAAAACGAATAATTGCAAACATTGCGAAAGTAATGGTCATCTCTACGTTCCGAGCATCCTAGGCTTCACTCTAGGGCGGTGCTCCACCATATCGAATAGCTACGGCCTTAGAAGCCTACGCCTGAAGCGTAAAATACAATACAAATACAACAGCCTTTTCATCGTATAACAGGAATAATTTCAACAAGCGTGAAAGTAATGATCATCTCGGCGTTTCGGGCATCCTAGGCGTAACTCTGAGGCATTGCTCCACCTGCTCGAATTGTTAGGGCCTAAGAAGTTAACGCCAGAAGCATAAAATACAATATAAATATAACAGTTTTTCCATCGTATAAAACGAATAATAGCAACCAGTGTGAAAGTTTTGGTCATTCCTACGTTCCGGGCAACCTAGACTTCACCCTAGGGCGTTGCTCCAACAGATCGAATAGTTAGTGCCTTAGAAGTCAACGGCCGAAGCATAAAATACAAAATAAATAGAACTGTTTTTCCATCGTATAAAACGAATAATTACTACCGGTGTGAAAGTTATTTCCATTTCTACGTTCCGGGCAGCCTAGGCATCACCCTAGGGCGTTGTTCCACCAGATGGAATAGTTAGGGCCTAAGAAGTCAACGCCAGAAGCATAAAATACGATATAAGTACAACGGTTTTTCCATCTTATAAAATGTATAATTGCAAACATTGCGAAAGTAATGGTCATTTCTACGTTCCGGGCAACCTAGGCGTCACTCTAGTGCGTTGCTCCGCCACATCTAATAGCTACGGCCTTAGACGTCAACGACAGAATCATAAAATACTATATAAATACAACAGTTTTTCGATCATATAAAACGAATAATTGCAACCAGTATGAAAGCTATGGTCATTTCTACTTTACGGGCAACCTAGGCTACACCCTAGGGCGTTGCTCCTACAGATTGAATAGTTAGGGCCTTAGAAGTGAATGCCCGAAGCATAAAATGCAATAAAAATACATCAGTTTTTCCATCATATAATAGGAATATTTGCAACCAGTTTGAAAGTGATAGTAATTGCTACGTTCAGGGCAACTTATGCTTCACTCTAGGGCGTTGCTCCACCAGATCGAATAGTTAGTGCCTTAGAAGTCAACGCCAGAAGCAGAAAATACAATATAAATACAACAGTTTTTCCATTGTATAAAACGAATAATTGCAACCAGTATGAAAGATAACGTCATTTCTACTTTCTGGGCAACCTAGGCTTCACCCTAGGGCGTTGTTCCACCAGATCGAATAGTTAGTGCATTAGAAGTCAACGCCAGAAGCATAAAATACAATATAAATACAACAGTTTTTCCATCGTATAAAACGAATAATTGCAAACATTGCGAAAGTAATGGTCATCTCTACGTTCCGAGCATCCTAGGCTTCACTCTAGGGCGGTGCTCCACCATATCGAATAGCTACGGCCTTAGAAGCCTACGCCTGAAGCGTAAAATACAATACAAATACAACAGCCTTTTCATCGTATAACAGGAATAATTTCAACAAGCGTGAAAGTAATGATCATCTCGGCGTTTCGGGCATCCTAGGCGTAACTCTGAGGCATTGCTCCACCTGATCGAATTGTTAGGGCCTAAGAAGTTAACGCCAGAAGCATAAAATACAATATAAATATAACAGTTTTTCCATCGTATAAAACGAATAATAGCAACCAGTGTGAAAGTTATGGTCATTCCTACGTTCCGGGCAACCTAGACTTCACCCTAGGGCGTTGCTCCAACAGATCGAATAGTTAGTGCCTTAGAAGTCAACGGCCGAAGCATAAAATACAAAATAAATAGAACTGTTTTTCCATCGTATAAAACGAATAATTACTACCGGTGTGAAAGTTATTTCCATTTCTACGTTCCGGGCAGCCTAGGCATCACCCTAGGGCGTTGTTCCACCAGATGGAATAGTTAGGGCCTAAGAAGTCAACGCCAGAAGCATAAAATACGATATAAGTACAACGGTTTTTCCATCTTATAAAATGTATAATTGCAAACATTGCGAAAGTAATGGTCATTTCTACGTTCCGGGCAACCTAGGCGTCACTCTAGTGCGTTGCTCCGCCACATCTAATAGCTACGGCCTTAGACGTCAACGACAGAATCATAAAATACTATATAAATACAACAGTTTTTCGATCATATAAAACGAATAATTGCAACCAGTATGAAAGCTATGGTCATTTCTACTTTACGGGCAACCTAGGCTACACCCTAGGGCGTTGCTCCTACAGATTGAATAGTTAGGGCCTTAGAAGTCAATGCCCGAAGCATAAAATGCAATAAAAATACATCAGTTTTTCCATCATATAATAGGAATATTTGCAACCAGTTTGAAAGTGATGGTAATTGCTACGTTGAGGGCAACTTATGCTTCACTCTAGGGCGTTGCTCCACCAGATCGAGTAGTTAGGGCCTTAGAAGTCAACGCCAGAAGCATAAAATACAATATAAATACAACAGTTTTTCCATCGTATAAAACGAATAATTCCAACCAGTATGAAAGATAACGTCATTTCTACTTTCTGGGCAACCTAGGCTTCACCCTAGGGCGTTACTCCAACAGATTGAATAGTTAGGGCCTTAGAAGTCAACGCCGGAAGCATAAAATGCAATAAAAATACAACAGATTTTCCATCGTATAAAAGGATTAATTGCAACCAGTTTGAAAGTGATGGTCATTTCTACGTTCCGGGCAACCTAGGCATCACTCTAGGGCGTTGCTCCACCAGATCGAATAACTAGGGCCTTAGAAGTCAACGCCAGAAGCATAAAATACAATATAAATACAACAGTTTTTCCGTCGTATAAAAGGATTAATTGCAACCAGTTTGAAAGTGATGGTCATTTCTACGTTCCGGGCAACCTGGGCTTCACTCTAGGGCGTTGCTCCACCAGATCGAATAGTTAGGGCCTTAGAAGTCAACGCCAGAATCATAAAATACAATAAAGATGCAACAGCTTTTCCATCGTATAACAGGAGTAACTGAAAACAGTGTGAAAGTACTGGTCATTTCTACGTTCCGTATAACCTAGGCTTCACTCTAGGGCGTTGTTCCACCAGATCGAACAGTTAGGGCCTAAGAAGGCAACTCCACAAGCATAAAATACAATATAAATATAACAGTTTTTCCAACGTATAAAAGGATTAATTTCAACCAGTTTGAAAGTGATGGTCATTTCTACGTTCCGGGCAACCTAGGCTTCACCCTAGGGCGTTGTTCCACCAGATGGAATAGTTAGGGCATAAGAAGTCAACGCCAGAAGCCTAAAATACGGTATAAATACAACAGCTTTTCCATCGCATAAAACGAATAATAGCAACCAGTGTGAAAGTTATGGGCATTTCTACGTTCCGGGCAACCTAGACTTCACTCTACGGCGTTGTTCCACCAGATCGAATAGTTAGGGCCTAAGAAGTCAACGCCAGAAGCATAAAATACAATAAAGATGCAACAGCTTTTCCATCGTATAACAGGAGTAACTGAAAACAGTGTGAAAGTACTGGTCATTTCTACGTTCCGTATAACCTAGGCTTCACTCTAGGGCGTCGTTCCACCAGATCGAACAGTTAGGGCCTAAGAAGGCAACTCCAGAAGCATAAAATACAATATAAATATAACAGTTTTTCCAACGTATAAAAGGATTAATTTCAACCAGTTTGAAAGTGATGGTCATTTCTACGTTCCGGGCAACCTAGGCTTCACCCTAGGGCGTTGTTCCACCAGATGGAATAGTTAGGGCATAAGAAGTCAACGCCAGAAGCCTAAAATACGGTATAAATACAACAGCTTTTCCATCGCATAAAACGAATAATAGAAACCAGTGTGAAAGTTATGGGCATTTCTACGTTCCGGGCAACCAAGACTTCACTCTACGGCGTTGTTCCACCAGATCGAATAGTTAGGGCCTAAGAAGTCAGCGCCAGAAGCATAAAATACAATATAAATATAACAGTTTTTCCATCGTATAAAACGAATAATAGCAACCAGTGTGAAAGTTACGGTCATTCCTACGTTCCGGGCAACCTACGCTTCACCTTAGGGCGTTGCTCCAACAGATCGAATAGTTAGTGCCTTAGAAGTCAACGGCCGAAGCATAAAATACAAAATAAATAGAACTGTTTTTCCATCGTATAAAACGAATAATTGCTACCGGTGTGAAAGTTATTTCCATTTCTACGTTCCGGGCAGCCTAGGCATCACCCTAGGGCGTTGTTCCACCAGATGGAATAGTTAGGGCCTAAGAAGTCAACGCCAGAAGCATAAAATACGATATAAGTACAACGGTTTTTCCATCTTATAAAATGTATAATTGCAAACATTGCGAAAGCAATGGTCATTTCTACGCTCCGGGCAACCTAGGCGTCACTCTAGTGCGTTGCTCCACCACATCTAATAGCTACGGCCTTAGACGTCAACGACAGAAGCATAAAATACTATATAAATACAACAGTTTTTCGATCATATAAAACGAATAATTGCAACCAGTATGAAAGCTATGGTCATTTCTACTTTACGGGCAACCTAGGCTACACCCTAGGGCGTTGCTCCTACAGATTGAATAGTTAGGGCCTTAGAAGTGAATGCCCGAAGCATAAAATGCAATAAAAATACATCAGTTTTTCCATCATATAATAGGAATATTTGCAACCAGTTTGAAAGTGATAGTAATTGCTACGTTCAGGGCAACTTATGCTTCACTCTAGGGCGTTGCTCCACCAGATCGAATAGTTAGTGCCTTAGAAGTCAACGCCAGAAGCAGAAAATACAATATAAATACAACAGTTTTTCCATTGTATAAAACGAATAATTGCAACCAGTATGAAAGATAACGTCATTTCTACTTTCTGGGCAACCTAGGCTTCACCCTAGGGCGTTGTTCCACCAGATCGAATAGTTAGTGCATTAGAAGTCAACGCCAGAAGCATAAAATACAATATAAATACAACAGTTTTTCCATCGTATAAAACGAATAATTGCAAACATTGCGAAAGTAATGGTCATCTCTACGTTCCGAGCATCCTAGGCTTCACTCTAGGGCGGTGCTCCACCATATCGAATAGCTACGGCCTTAGAAGCCTACGCCTGAAGCGTAAAATACAATACAAATACAACAGCCTTTTCATCGTATAACAGGAATAATTTCAACAAGCGTGAAAGTAATGATCATCTCGGCGTTTCGGGCATCCTAGGCGTAACTCTGAGGCATTGCTCCACCTGATCGAATTGTTAGGGCCTAAGAAGTCAACGCCAGAAGCATAAAATACAATATAAATATAACAGTTTTTCCATCGTATAAAACGAATAATAGCAACCAGTGTGAAAGTTATGGTCATTCCTACGTTCCGGGCAACCTAGACTTCACCCTAGGGCGTTGCTCCAACAGATCGAATAGTTAGTGCCTTAGAAGTCAACGGCCGAAGCATAAAATACAAAATAAATAGAACTGTTTTTCCATCGTATAAAACGAATAATTACTACCGGTGTGAAAGTTATTTCCATTTCTACGTTCCGGGCAGCCTAGGCATCACCCTAGGGCGTTGTTCCACCAGATGGAATAGTTAGGGCCTAAGAAGTCAACGCCAGAAGCATAAAATACGATATAAGTACAACGGTTTTTCCATCTTATAAAATGTATAATTGCAAACATTGCGAAAGTAATGGTCATTTCTACGTTCCGGGCAACCTAGGCGTCACTCTAGTGCGTTGCTCCGCCACATCTAATAGCTACGGCCTTAGACGTCAACGACAGAAGCATAAAATACTATATAAATACAACAGTTTTTCGATCATATAAAACGAATAATTGCAACCAGTATGAAAGCTATGGTCATTTCTACTTTACGGGCAACCTAGGCTACACCCTAGGGCGTTGCTCCTACAGATTGAATAGTTAGGGCCTTAGAAGTCAATGCCCGAAGCATAAAATGCAATAAAAATACATCAGTTTTTCCATCATATAATAGGAATATTTGCAACCAGTTTGAAAGTGATGGTAATTGCTACGTTCAGGGCAACTTATGCTTCACTCTAGGGCGTTGCTCCACCAGATCGAATAGTTAGTGCCTTAGAAGTCAACGCCAGAAGCATAAAATACAATATAAATACAACAGTTTTTCCATCGTATAAAACGAATAATCGCAACCAGTATGAAAGATAACGTCATTTCTACTTTCTGGGCAACCTAGGCTTCACCCTAGGGCGTTACTCCAACAGATTGAATAGTTAGGGCCTTAGAAGTCAACGCCGGAAGCATAAAATGCAATAAAAATACAACAGATTTTCCATCGTATAAAAGGATTAATTGCAACCAGTTTGAAAGTGATGGTCATTTCTACGTTCCGGGCAACCTAGGCATCACTCTAGGGCGTTGCTCCACCAGATCGAATAACTAGGGCCTTAGAAGTCAACGCCAGAAGCATAAAATACAATATAAATACAACAGTTTTTCCGTCGTATAAAAGGATTAATTGCAACCAGTTTGAAAGTGATGGTCATTTCTACGTTCCGGGCAACCTGGGCTTCACTCTAGGGCGTTGCTCCACCAGATCGAATAGTTAGGGCCTTAGAAGTCAACGCCAGAAGCATAAAATACAATAAAGATGCAACAGCTTTTCCATCGTATAACAGGAGTAACTGAAAACAGTGTGAAAGTACTGGTCATTTCTACGTTCCGTGTAACCCAGGCTTCACTCTAGGGCGTTGTTCCACCAGATCGAACAGTTAGGGCCTAAGAAGGCAACTCCAGAGGCATAAAATACAATATAAATATAACAGTTTTTCCATCGTATAAAAGGATTAATTTCAACCAGTTTGAAAGTGATGGTCATTTCTACGTTCCGGGCAACCTAGGCTTCACCCTAGGGCGTTGTTCCACCAGATGGAATAGTTAGGGCATAAGAAGTCAACGCCAGAAGCATAAAATACGGTATAAATACAACAGCTTTTCCATCGCATAAAACGAATAATAGCAACCAGTGCGAAAGTTATGGGCATTTCTACGTTCCGGGCAACCTAGGCTTCACTCTACGGCGTTGTTCCACCAGATCGAATAGTTAGGGCCTTAGAAGTCAACGCCAGAAGCATAAAATACAATAAAGATGCAACAGCTTTTCCATCGTATTAAACGAATAATTTCAACTAGTGTGAATGTTATTGTCATTTCTACATTCCTAGCAACCTATACTTCACCCTAGGGCGTTGCTCCAACAGATTGAATAGTTAGGGCCTTAGGAGTCAATGCCCGAAGCATAAAATGCAAAATAAATAGAACAGTTTTTCCATCGTATAACAGGAATAATTGCAACCAGTGTGAAAGTAACGGTCATTTCTACGTTCCGGGCAACCTAGGTTTCACTCCAGGTCGTTGCTCCACCAGATCGAATAGTTATGTCCGAAGAAGTCAACGCCAGAAGCATAAAATACGACATAAATACAACAGCTTTTCCATCGCATAAAACGAATAATTGCAACCAGTGTGAAAGTAATGGTCATTTCTACGTTCCGGGCAACCTAGACTTCACCCTAGGGCGTTGCTCCAACAGATCGAATAGTTAGTGCCTTAGAAGTCAACGGCCGAAGCATAAAATACAAAATAAATAGAACTGTTTTTCCATCGTATAAAACGAATAATTACTACCGGTGTGAAAGTTATTTCCATTTCTACGTTCCGGGCAGCCTAGGCATCACCCTAGGGCGTTGTTCCACCAGATGGAATAGTTAGGGCCTAAGAAGTCAACGCCAGAAGCATAAAATACGATATAAGTACAACGGTTTTTCCATCTTATAAAATGTATAATTGCAAACATTGCGAAAGTAATGGTCATTTCTACGTTCCGGGCAACCTAGGCGTCACTCTAGTGCGTTGCTCCGCCACATCTAATAGCTACGGCCTTAGACGTCAACGACAGAAGCATAAAATACTATATAAATACAACAGTTTTTCGATCATATAAAACGAATAATTGCAACCAGTATGAAAGCTATGGTCATTTCTACTTTACGGGCAACCTAGGCTACACCCTAGGGCGTTGCTCCTACAGATTGAATAGTTAGGGCCTTAGAAGTCAATGCCCGAAGCATAAAATGCAATAAAAATACATCAGTTTTTCCATCATATAATAGGAATATTTGCAACCAGTTTGAAAGTGATGGTAATTGCTACGTTCAGGGCAACTTATGCTTCACTCTAGGGCGTTGCTCCACCAGATCGAATAGTTAGTGCCTTAGAAGTCAACGCCAGAAGCATAAAATACAATATAAATACAACAGTTTTTCCATCGTATAAAACGAATAATCGCAACCAGTATGAAAGATAACGTCATTTCTACTTTCTGGGCAACCTAGGCTTCACCCTAGGGCGTTACTCCAACAGATTGAATAGTTAGGGCCTTAGAAGTCAACGCCGGAAGCATAAAATGCAATAAAAATACAACAGATTTTCCATCGTATAAAAGGATTAATTGCAACCAGTTTGAAAGTGATGGTCATTTCTACGTTCCGGGCAACCTAGGCATCACTCTAGGGCGTTGCTCCACCAGATCGAATAACTAGGGCCTTAGAAGTCAACGCCAGAAGCATAAAATACAATATAAATACAACAGTTTTTCCGTCGTATAAAAGGATTAATTGCAACCAGTTTGAAAGTGATGGTCATTTCTACGTTCCGGGCAACCTGGGCTTCACTCTAGGGCGTTGCTCCACCAGATCGAATAGTTAGGGCCTTAGAAGTCAACGCCAGAAGCATAAAATACAATAAAGATGCAACAGCTTTTCCATCGTATAACAGGAGTAACTGAAAACAGTGTGAAAGTACTGGTCATTTCTACGTTCCGTGTAACCCAGGCTTCACTCTAGGGCGTTGTTCCACCAGATCGAACAGTTAGGGCCTAAGAAGGCAACTCCAGAGGCATAAAATACAATATAAATATAACAGTTTTTCCATCGTATAAAAGGATTAATTTCAACCAGTTTGAAAGTGATGGTCATTTCTACGTTCCGGGCAACCTAGGCTTCACCCTAGGGCGTTGTTCCACCAGATGGAATAGTTAGGGCATAAGAAGTCAACGCCAGAAGCATAAAATACGGTATAAATACAACAGCTTTTCCATCGCATAAAACGAATAATAGCAACCAGTGCGAAAGTTATGGGCATTTCTACGTTCCGGGCAACCTAGGCTTCACTCTACGGCGTTGTTCCACCAGATCGAATAGTTAGGGCCTTAGAAGTCAACGCCAGAAGCATAAAATACAATAAAGATGCAACAGCTTTTCCATCGTATTAAACGAATAATTTCAACTAGTGTGAATGTTATTGTCATTTCTACATTCCTAGCAACCTATACTTCACCCTAGGGCGTTGCTCCAACAGATTGAATAGTTAGGGCCTTAGGAGTCAATGCCCGAAGCATAAAATGCAAAATAAATAGAACAGTTTTTCCATCGTATAACAGGAATAATTGCAACCAGTGTGAAAGTAACGGTCATTTCTACGTTCCGGGCAACCTAGGTTTCACTCCAGGTCGTTGCTCCACCAGATCGAATAGTTATGTCCGAAGAAGTCAACGCCAGAAGCATAAAATACGACATAAATACAACAGCTTTTCCATCGCATAAAACGAATAATTGCAACCAGTGTGAAAGTAATGGTCATTTCTACGTTCCGAGCAACCTAGGCGTCACTCTAGGGCGTTGCTCCACCAGATCGAATAGCTACGGACTTAAAATTCATCGCTAAAAGCATAAAATACAATTAAAATACAACAGTTTTTCCATCGTATAACAGGAATAATTGCAACCAGTGTGAAAGTAATGGTCATTTCTACGTTCCGAGCAACCTAGGCGTCACTCTAGGTCGTTGCTCCACCAGATCGAATAGCTAGGGACTTATAATTCATCGCTAAAAGCATAAAATACAATTAAAATACAACAGTTTTTCCATCGTATAACAGGAATAATTGCAACCAGTGTGAAAGTTATGGACATTTCTACCTTCCGGCCAACCTAGGCTTCACTCTAGCGCGTTGCTCCACCAGATCGAATAGTTAGTACCTTAGAAGTCAACGCCAGAAGCTTAAAATACAATATGTATACAACAGTTTTTCCATCGTATAAAATGAATAATTGCAACCAGTGTGAAAGTTGTGGTCATTTCTACTTTCCGGGCAACCTAGGCTTCACCCTAGGTCGTTGCTCCAACAGATTGAATAGTTAGGACCTTTGAAGTCAATGCCCGAAGCATAAAATGCAATAAAAATACAACAGTTTTTCCATCATATAACAGGAATAATTGCAAGCAGTTTGAAAGTGATGGTCATTTCTTCGTTCCGGGCAACCTAGGCTTCACTCTAGGGCGTTGTTCCACTATATCGAACAGTTAGGGCCAAAGAAGTCAACGCCAGAAGCATAAAATACAATATAAATATAACAGTTTTTCCATTGTATATAACGAATAATAGCAACCAGTGTGAATGTACTGGTCATTTCTACGTTCCGGATAACCTAGGTTTCACTCTAGGGCGTTGCTCTACCAGATCGAGTAGCTAGGGACTTAGAATTCAACGCCAGAACGATAAAACACAACATAAGTACAACAGTTATTCCATCGTATAAAATGAGTAGTTGCAAACATTGTGAAAGTAATGGTCATTTCTACGTTCCGGGCAACCTAGGCGTCACTCTAGGGCGTTGCTCCACCACATCTAATAGCTGCGGCCTTAGAAGTCAACGCCAGAGGCATAAAATACAATATAAATACAACAGCTTTTCCATCGTACAAAATGAATAATAGCAAACAGTGTGAAAGAAATGGTCATTTCTACGTTCCGGGCAACCTAGGCTTCACTCTAGGTCGTTGCTCCGCCAGATCAAATAGCTAGTGACTTAGAATTAAACGCCAGAAGCATAGAATACAATAAAAATACAACAGTTTTTCCATCGTATAACAGGAATAATAGCAAACAGTGTGAATGTAATGGTTATTTCTACGTTCCGGGCAACCTAGGATTCACTCTAGAGCGTTGCTCCAACAGATTGAATAGTTAGGTCCTTAAAAGTCAATGACCGAAGCATAAAATGCAATAAAAACACAACAGTTTTTCCATCATATAACAGGAATAACTGCAAACAGTTTGAAAGTGATGGCCATTTCTACGTTCCGGGTAACCTAGGCTTCACTCTAGGGCGTTGTTCCACCAGATCGAAAAGTTAGGCCCTAAGAAGTCAACGCCAGAAGCATAAAATACAATATAAATATAACAGTTTTTCCATCGTATAAAACGAATGATAGCAACCAGTGTGAAAGTTATGGTCATTTCTACGTTCCGGGCAACCTAGGCTTCACTCTAGAGAGTTGCTCCACCAGATCGAATAGTTAGGGCCTTAGAAGTCAACGCCTGAAGCATAAAATACAAAATAAATAAAACAGGTTTTCCATCGTATAAACCTAATAATTGGTACCAGTGTGAAAGTTATGGTCATTTCTACGGTCCGCGCAACCTGGGCTTTACCCTAGGGCGTTGTTCCACCAGATGGAACAGTTAGGGCCTAAGAAGTCAACGCCAGAAGCATAAAATACGATATAAATACAACAGCTTTACCATCGTATAAAACGAATAATTGCAACCAGTGAGAAAGTAATGGTCATTTCTACGTTCCGAGCAACCTAGGCGTCACTCTAGGGCGTTGCTGCTCCAGATCGAATATCTAGGGACTTATAATTCATCGCTAAAAGCATAAAATACAGTTAAAATACAACAGTTTTTCCATCGTATAACAGGAATAATTGCAACCAGTGTGTAAGTAATGGTCATTTCTACGTTCCGGAAAACCTAGGTTTCACTCTAGGGCGTTGCTCTACCAGATCGAGTAGCTAGGGACTTAGAATTCAACGCCATAAGAATAAAATACAAAATAAGTACAACAGTTTTTCCATCGTATAAAATGAATAATTGCAACCAGTGTGAAAGTTATGGTCATTTCTACATTCCGAGCAACCTAGGCTTCACTCTAGGGCGTTGCTCCACCAGATCGAATAGTTAGGTCCTTAGAAGTCAACGCCAGAAGCATAAAATACGATATAATTACAACAGCATTTCCATCCTATTAAATGAATAATTGCAAACAGTGTGAAAGTAGTGGTCATTTCTACGTTCCGAGCAACCTAGGCTTCACTATAGGTCGGTGCTCCAACATATCGAATAGCTACCGCCTTAGAAGTCTACGACTGAAGCATAAAATACAATAAAAATACAACAGCCTTTTCATCGTATAACAGGAATAATTGCAACAAGCGTGATAGTAATGATCATTTCGGCGTTTCGGGCATCCTAGACTTATTTCTGAGGCATTGCTCCACCAGATCGAATAGTTAGGGCCTAAGAAGTCAACGCCAGAAGCATAAAATACAATATAAATATAACAGCTTTTCCATCGTATAAAACGAATACTTGCAACCAGTGTGAAAGTAATGGTCATTTCTACGTTCCGAGCAACCTAGGCGTCACTCTAGGGCGTTGCTCCACCAGATCGAATAGCTAGCGACTTATAACTCATCGCTAAAAGCATAAAATACAATTAAAATACAACAGTTTTTCCATCGTATAACAGGAATAATTGCAACCAGTGTGAAAGTAATGGTCATTTCTACGTTCCGAGCAACCTAGGCGTCACTCTATTGCGTTGCTCCACCAGATCGAATAGCTAGGGACTTATAATTCATCGCTAAAAGCATAAAATACAATTAAAATACAACAGTTTTTCCATCGTATAACAGGAATAATTGCAACCAGTGTGAAAGTTATGGACATTTCTACATTCCGGCCAACCTAGGTTTCACTCTAGGTCGTTGCTCCACCAGATCGAATAGTTAGGGCCTAAGAAGTCAACGACAGAAGCATAAAATAAGATATAAATACAACAGCTTTTCCATCGTATATAATGTATATTTGCAAACAGTGTGAAAGTAATGGTCATATCCACGTTCCGAGCAACATAGGCTTCACTCTAGGGCTTTGCTCGACCAGATCGAATAGTTAGGGCCTAAGAGGTCAACGGCAGAAGCATAAAATACAAATTAAATACAACAGCTTTTCCATCGTATAAAACGAATAATTGCAACCAGTGTGAAAGTTATGGTCACTTCCACGTTCCGGTCAACCTTGGCTTCACTCTAGCGCGTTGCTCCGCCAGCTCGAATAGTTAGGGCCTTAGAAGTCAACGCCAGAAGCATAAGATACAATTTAAATACAACAGTTTTTCCATCGTATAACAGGAATAATTGCATCCAGTGTGAAAGTTATGGTCATTTCTACGTTCCGGGCAACCTAGGCTTCATCCTATGGCGTTGCTCCACCAGCTCGTATGGTTAGGACCTTAGAAGTCAACTCCCGAAGCATAAAATACAATAAAAATACCATAGTTTTTACATCGTATAACAGGAATAATTGCATCCAGTGTGTAAGTTATGGTCATTTCTACGTTCCAGGCAACCTAGGCTTCACTCTAGGGCGTTGCTCCACCAGATCGAATAGTTAGGGCCTTAGAAGTCAACGCCCGAAGCATAAAATACGATATAAATACAACAGCTTTTCCATCGCATAAAACGAATAATTGCAACCAGTGTGAAAGTAATGGTCATTTCTACGTTCCGAGCAACCTAGGCGTCACTCTAGGGCGTTGCTCCACCAGATCGAATAGCTAGGGACTTAAAATTCATCGCTAAAAGCATAAAATACAATTAAAATACAACAGTTTTTCCATCGTATAAAATGAATAATTGCAACCAGTGTGAAAGTTGTGGTCATTTCTACTTTCCGGGCAACCTAGGCTTCACCCTAGGTCGTTGCTCCAACAGATTGAATAGTTAGGACCTTAGAAGTCAATGCCCGAAGCATAAAATGCAATAAAAATACAACAGCTTTTCCATCGTATAAAACGAATAATTGCAACCAGTGTGAAAGTTATGGTCACTTCCACGTTCCGGTCAACCTTGGCTTCACTCTAGCGCGTTGCTCCACCAGCTCGAATAGTTAGGGCCTTAGAAGTCAACGCCAGAAGAATAAGATACAATTTAAATACAACAGTTTTTCCATCGTATAACAGGAATAATTGCATCCAGTGTGAAAGTTATGGTCATTTCTACGTTCCGGGCAACCTAGGCTTCATCCTATGGCGTTGCTCCACCAGCTCGTATGGTTAGGACCTTAGAAGTCAACTCCCGAAGCATAAAATACAATAAAAATACCATAGTTTTTACATCGTATAACAGGAATAATTGCATCCAGTGTGTAAGTTATGGTCATTTCTACGTTCCAGGCAACCTAGGCTTCACTCTAGGGCGTTGCTCCACCAGATCGAATAGTTAGGGCCTTAGAAGTCAACGCCCGAAGCATAAAATACGATATAAATACAACAGCTTTTCCATCGCATAAAACGAATAATTGCAACCAGTGTGAAAGTAATGGTCATTTCTACGTTCCGAGCAACCTAGGCGTCACTCTAGGGCGTTGCTCCACCAGATCGAATAGCTAGGGACTTAAAATTCATCGCTAAAAGCATAAAATACAATTAAAATACAACAGTTTTTCCATCGTATAAAATGAATAATTGCAACCAGTGTGAAAGTTGTGGTCATTTCTACTTTCCGGGCAACCTAGGCTTCACCCTAGGTCGTTGCTCCAACAGATTGAATAGTTAGGACCTTAGAAGTCAATGCCCGAAGCATAAAATGCAATAAAAATACAACAGTTTTTCCATCATATATCAGGAATAATTGCAAGCAGTTTGAAAGTGATGGTCATTTCTTCGTTCCGGGCAACCTAGGCTTCACTCTAGGGCGTTGTTCCACTATATCGAACAGTTAGGGCCAAAGAAGTCAACGCCAGAAGCATAAAATACAATATAAATATAACAGTTTTACCATTGTATTAAACGAATAATAGCAACCAGTGTGAATGTACTGGTCATTTCTACGTTCCGGATAACCTAGGTTTCACTCTAGGGCGTTGCTCTACCAGATCGAGTAGCTAGGGACTTAGAATTCAACGCCAGAACGATAAAACACAACATAAGTACAACAGCTATTCCATCGTATAAAATGAGTAGTTGCAAACATTGTGAAAGTAATGGTCATTTCTACGTTCCGGGCAACCTAGGCGTCACTCTAGGGCGTTGCTCCACCACATCTAATAGCTGCGGCCTTCGAAGTCAACGCCAGAGGCATAAAATACAATATAAATACAACAGCTTTTCCATCGTACAAAATGAATAATAGCAAACAGTGTGAAAGTAATGGTCATTTCTACGTTCCGGGCAACCTAGGCTTCACTCTAGGTCGTTGCTCCACCAGATCAAATAGCTAGTGACTTAGAATTAAACGCCAGAAGCATAGAATACAATAAAAATACAACAGTTTTTCCATCGTATAACAGGAATAATAGCAAACAGTGTGAATGTAATGGTTATTTCTACGTTCCGGGCAACCTAGGATTCACTCTAGAGCGTTGCTCCAACAGATTGAATAGTTAGGTCCTTAAAAGTCAATGACCGAAGCATAAAATGCAATAAAAACACAACAGTTTTTCCATCATATAACAGGAATAACTGCAAACAGTTTGAAAGTGATGGCCATTTCTACGTTCCGGGTAACCTAGGCTTCACTCTAGGGCGTTGTTCCACCAGATCGAAAAGTTAGGCCCTAAGAAGTCAACGCCAGAAGCATAAAATACAATATAAATATAACAGTTTTTCGATCGTATAAAACGAATGATAGCAACCAGTGTGAAAGTTATGGTCATTTCTACGTTCCGGGCAACCTAGGCTTCACTCTAGAGAGTTGCTCCACCAGATCGAATAGGTAGGGCCTTAGAAGTCAACGCCTGAAGCATAAAATACAAAATAAATAAAACAGTTTTTCCATCGTATAAAACTAATAATTGGTACCAGTGTGAAAGTAATGGTCATATCCACGTTCCGAGCAACATAGGCTTCACTCTAGGGCGTTGCTCGACCAGATCGAATAGTTAGGGCCTAAGAGGTCAACGGCAGAAGCATAAAATACAAATTAAATACAACAGCTTTTCCATCGTATAAAACGAATAATTGCAACCAGTGTGAAAGTTATGGTCACTTCCACGTTACGGCCAACCTAGGCTTCACTCTAGCGCGTTGCTCCGCCAGCTCGAATAGTTAGGGCCTTAGAAGTCAACGCCAGAAGCATAAGATACAATTTAAATACAACAGTTTTTCCATCGTATAACAGGAATAATTGCATCCAGTGTGAAAGTTATGGTCATTTCTACGTTCCGGGCAACCTAGGCTTCATCCTATGGCGTTGCTCCACCAGCTCGTATGGTTAGGACCTTAGAAGTCAACTCCCGAAGCATAAAATACAATAAAAATACCATAGTTTTTACATCGTATAACAGGAATAATTGCATCCAGTGTGAAAGTTATGGTCATTTCTACGTTCCAGGCAACCTAGGCTTCACTCTAGGGCGTTGCTCCACCAGATCGAATAGTTAGGGCCTTAGAAGTCAACGCCCGAAGCATAAAATGCAATAAAACTACAACAGTTCTTGCATCGTATAACAGGAATGATTGCAACCAGTGTGAATGTAATGGTCATTTCTACGTTCCGGGCAACCTACGTTTCACTCTATGGCGTTGCTCCACCAGATCGAATAGTTAGGGCCTAAGAATTCAACGCCAGGAGCATAAAATTCGATACAAATACAACAGCTTTTCCATCGTATAAAACGAGTAATTGCAACCAGTGTGAAAGTTATGGTCATTTCTACGTTCTGGGCAACCTAGGCTTCACCATAGAGCGTTGCTCTACCAGATCGAATAGTTAGGGCCTTAGAAGTCAACGCCCGAAGCATAAAGTACAACAAAGATGAAACAGTTATTCCATCGTATAACAGGGATAACTGCAACCAGTGAGAAAGTAATGGTCATTTCTACGTTCCGAGCATCCTAGGCTCCACTCCAGGGCGTTGTTCAACCAGATTGAATAGTTAGTGCCGAAGAAATCAAGGCCAGAAGCATAATATAGATTATAAATATAACAGTTTTTCCATCGTATAGAACGAATAATAGCAACCAGTGTGAAAGTTATGGTCATTTCTACGTTCCGGGCAACGTAGGCTTTACTCTAGGGCGTCGTTCCACCAGATCGAATAGTTTGGGCCTAAGAAGTCAACGATAGACGCATAAAATATAATATAAATATAACAGTTTTTGCATCGTATGAAACGAATAGTAGCAACCAGTGTGAAAGTTATGGTCATTTCTACGTTCCGGGCAACCTAGGCCTCACTCTAGGGCGTTGCTCCACCAGATCGAAAAGCTAGGGACTTATAATTCATCGCTTAAAGCATAAAATACAATTAAAATACGACAGTTTTTCCATCGTATAACAGGAGTAATTGCAACCAGTGTGAAAGCTATGGACATTTCTACATTCCGGCCAACCTAGGCTTCACTCTAGCGCGTTGTTCCACCAGATCGAATAGTTAGTACCTTAGAAGTCAACGCCAGATGCATAAAATACAATATGAATACAACAGTTTTTCCATCGTATAAAATGAATAATTGCAAACATTGTGAAAGTAATGGTCATTTCTACGTTCCGGGCAACCTAGGCATCACTCTAGGGCGTTTCTCCAACACATCTAATAGCTACGGCCTTAGAAGTCAACGCCAGAAGAATAAAATACAATAAAATTGCAACAGCTTTTCAATCGTATAAAACGAATAATTGCAACCAGTGTGAAAGTTGTGGTCATTTCTACTTTCCGGGCAACCTAGGCTTCACCCTATGTCGTTGCTCCTACAGATTGAATAGTTAGGACCTTAGAAGTCAATGCCCGAAGCATAAAATGCAATAAAAATACAACAGATTTTCCATCATATAACAGGAATAATTGCAACCAGTTTGAAAGTGATGGTCATTTCTTCGTTCCGGGCAACCTAGGCTTCACTCGAGGGCGTTGTTCCACTATATCGAACAGTTAGGGCCAAAGAAGTCAACGCCAGAAGCACAAAATACAATATAAATACAACACCTTTTCCATCGTATAAAGCGAATAATTGCAACCAGTGTGGAAGTTATGGTCATTTCTACGTTTCGGGCAACCTAGGCTTCACTCTAGGGCGGTGCTCCATAAGATCAAATAGTTAGGGCCTTAGAAGTCAACGCCAGAAGCATAAAATACAATAAAGATGCAAAAGTTTTTCCATCGTATAACAGGAATAACTGCAAACAGTATGAAAGTACTGGTCATTTCTCCGTTACGGGTAACCTAGGTTTCACTCTAGGGTGTTGCTCCACTAGATCGAAGAGCTAGGGACTTAGAATTCAACGCCATAAGAATAAAATACAAAATAAGTACAACAGTTTTTCCATCGTATAAAATGAATAATTACAACCAGTGTGAAAGTTATGGTCATTTCTACATTCCGAGCAACCTAGGCTTCACTCTAGGACGTTGCTCCACCAGATCGAATACTTAGGTCCTTAGAAGTCAACGCCAGAAGCATAAAATACGGTATAAATACAACAGCATTTCCATCGTATTAAATGAATAATTGCAAACAGTGTGAAAGTAGTGGTAATTTCTACGTTCCGAGCAACCTAGGCTTCACTCTAGGGCGGTGCTCCAACATATCGAATAGCTCCGGCCTTAGAAGTCTACGACTGAAGCATAAAATACAATAAAAATACAACAGTCTTTTCATCGTATAACAGGAATAATTGCAACAAGCGTGATAGTAATGATCATTTCGGCGTTTCGGGCATCCTAGACTTATCTCTGAGGCATTGCTCCACCAGATCGAATAGTTAGGGACTTAGAATTCAACGCCATAAGAATAAAATACAAAATAAGTACAACAGTTTTTCCATCGTATAAAATGAATAATTACAACCAGTGTGAAAGTTATGGTCATTTCTACATTCCGAGCAACCTAGGCTTCACTCTAGGGCGTTGCTCCACCAGATCGAATACTTAGGTCCTTAGAAGTCAACGCCAGAAGCATAAAATACGGTATAAATACAACAGCATTTCCATCATATTAAATGAATAATTGCAAACAGTGTGAAAGTAGTGGTAATTTCTACGTTCCGAGCAACCTAGGCTTCACTCTAGGGCGGTGCTCCAACATATCGAATAGCTCCGGCCTTAGAAGTCTACGACTGAAGCATAAAATACAATAAAAATACAACAGTCTTTTCATCGTATAACAGGAATAATTGCAACAAGCGTGATAGTAATGATCATTTCGGCGTTTCGGGCATCCTAGACTTATCTCTGAGGCATTGCTCCACCAGATCGAATAGTTAGGGCCTAAGAAGTCAACGCCAGAAGCATAAAATACAATATAAATATAACAGCTTTTCCATCGTATAAAACGAATAATTGCAACCAGTGTGAATGTAATGGTCATTTCTACGTTCCGAGCAACCTAGGCGTCACTCTATTGCGTTGCTCCACCAGATCGAATAGCTAGGGACTTATAATTCATCGCTGAAAGCATAAAATACAATTAAAATACAACAGTTTTTCCATCGTATAACAGGAATAATTGCAACCAGTGTGAAGGTTATGGACATTTCTACATTCCGGCCAACCTAGGCTTCTATCTAGGGCGTTGCTCCACCAGATCGAATAGTTAGGGCCTCAAAAGTCAACACCAGAAGCATAAAATACAATAATGATGCAACAGTTTTTCCATCGTTTAACAGGAATAACTGCAACCAGTGTGAATGTACTGGACATTTCTACGTTCCGGATAACCTAGGTTTCACTCTAGGGCGTTGCTCTACCAGATCGAACAGCTAGGGTCTTAGAAATCAAAGCCAGAAGCATAAAGTACAATATAAATACAACAGTTTTTCCATCATATAAACGAATAATTGCAACCAGGATGAAAGTTATGGTCATTTCTACTTTCCGGGCAACCTAGGCTTCACCCTAGGACGTTGCTCCAACAGGTTGAATAGTTAGGGCCTTAGAAGACAATGCCCGAAGCATAAAATGCAAAATAAATAGAACAGTTTTTCCATTGTATAAAACGAATAATTGCTACCAGTGTGAAAGTTATGGTCATTTCTACTTTCCGGGCAACCTAGGCTTCACCCTAGGACGTTGCTCCAACAGGTTGAATAGTTAGGGCCTTAGAAGACAATGCCCGAAGCATAAAATGCAAAATAAATAGAACAGTTTTTCCATTGTATAAAACGAATAATTGCTACCAGTGTGAAAGTTATGGTCATTTCTACTTTCCGGGCAACCTAGGCTTCACCCTAGGGCGTTGATCCACCAGATGGAATAGTTAGGACCTAAGAAGTCAACCCCTGAAGCATAAAATACGATATAAATAAAGCAGCTTTTCCATCGTATAAAACGAATAATTGCAACAAGTGTGATAGGTATGCTCATTTCTACGCTCCGGGCAACCTAGGCTTCACCCTAGGGCGTTGCTCCATCAGATTGAATAGTTAGGGACTTAAAAGTCAATGCCCGAAGCATAAAATGCAATAAAAATACAACAGTTTTTCCATCGTATAACAGGAATAATTGCAACCAGTGTGAAAGTAATGGTCCTTTCTGCGTTCCGAGCAACCTAGGCGTCACTCTAGGGCGTCGCTCCACCAAACCGAATAGCTAGGGACTTATAATTCATCGCTAAAAGCATAAAATACAATTAAAATACAACAGTTTTTCCATCGTATAACAGGAATAATTGCAACCAGTGTGAAAGTAATGGTCATTTCTACGTTCCGAGCAACCTAGGCGTCACTCTAGCGCGTTGCTCCACCAGATCGTATAGCTAGGGACTTATAATTCATCGCTAAAAGCATAAAATACAATTAAAATACAACAGCTTTTCCATCGTATAACAGGAATAATTGCAACCAGTGTGAAAGTTATGGACATTTCTACATTCCGGCCAACCTAGGCTTCACTCTAGCGCGTTGCTCCACCAGATCGAATAGTTAGTACCTTAGAAGTCAACGCCAGAAGCATAAAATACAATATGAATACAACAGTTTTTCCATCGCATAAAATGAATAATTGCAAACATTGTGAAAGTAATGGTCATTTCTACGTTCCGGGCAACCTAGGCATGACTCTAGGGCGTTGCTCCACCACATCTAATAGCTACGGCCTTAGAAGTCAACGCCAGAAGAATAAAATACAATAAAGTTGCAACAGCTTTTCAATCGTATAAAACGAATAATTGCAACCAGTGTGAAAGTTGTGGTCATTTCTACTTTCCGGGCAACCTAGGCTTCACGCTTAGTCGTTGCTCCAACAGATTGAATAGTTAGGACCTTAGAAGTCAATGCCCGAAGCATAAAATGCAATAAAAATACAACAGTTTTTCATCATATAACCGGAATAATTGCAACCAGTTTGAAAGTGATGGTCATTTCTTCGTTCCGGGCAACCTAGGCTTCACTCTAGGGCGTTGTTCCACTATATCGAACAGTTAGGGCCAATGAAGTCAACGCCAGAAGCATAAAATACAACATAATTACAACAGATTTTCCACCATATATAATGTATATTTGCAAACAGTGTGAATGTACTGGTCATTTCTACGTTCCGGATAACCTAGGCTTCACTCTAGGGCGTTGCTCTACCAGATCGAGTAGCTAGGGACTTAGAATTCAACGCCAGAACGATAAAACACAACATAAGTACAACAGTTATTCCATCGTATAAAATGAGTAGTTGCAAACATTGTGAAAGTAATGGTCATTTCTACGTTCCGGGCAACCTAGGCGTCACTCTAGGGCGTTGCACCACCCCATCTAATAGCTACGGCCTTAGAAGTCAACGCCAGAGGCATAAAATACAATATAAATACAACAGCTTTTCCATCGTACAAAATGAATAATAGCAAACAGTGTGAAAGTACTGGTCATTTCTACGTTCCGGGCAACCTAGATTTCACTCTATGGCGTTGCTCCACCAGATCGAACAGCTAGGGCCTAAGAAGGCAACGCCAGATGCATAAAATACAATATAAATATAACAGTTTTTCAATCGTATAAAACGAGTAATTGCAACCAGTATGAAAGTTAACGTCATTTCTACTTTCCGGGCAACCTAGGCTTCACCCTAGGGCGTTGCTCCAACAGATTGAATAGTTAGGGCCTTAGAAGTCAACGCCCGAAGCATAAAATACAAAATAAACAGAACAGTTTTTCCATTGTATAAAACGAATAATTGCTACCAGTGTAAAAGTTATGGTCATTTCTACGTTCCGGGCAACCTAGGCTTCACCCTAGGGCGTTGTTCCACCAGATCGAATAGTTAGTGCATTAGAAGTCAACGCCAGAAGCATAAAATACAATATAAATGCAACAGTTTTTCCATCGTATAAAACGAATAATTGCAAACATTGCGAAAGTAATGGTCATCTCTACGTTCCGAGCATCCTAGGCTTCACTCTAGCGCAGTGCTCCACCATATCGAATAGCTACGGCCTTAGAAGCCTACGCCTGAAGCGTAAAATACAATACAAATACAACAGCCTTTTCATCGTATAACAGGAATAATTTCAACAAGCGTGAAAGTAATGATCATCTCGGCGTTTCGGGCATCCTAGGCGTAACTCTGAGGCATTGCTCCACCTGATCGAATTGTTAGGGCCTAAGAAGTCAACGCCAGAAGCATAAAATACAATATAAATACAACAGTTTTTCCATCGTATAAAACAAATAATTGCATCCAGTATGAAACTTATGGTCATTTTTACGTTCCGGGCAACCTAGGCTTCACTCTATGGCGTTCTTCCACCACATCGAATAGCTACGGCCTCAGAAGTCAACGCCTGAAGCATAAAATACATTAAAAATACAACAGTCTTTCCATCCTATAACAGGAATAATTGCAACCCGTGTGAAAGTGATGGTCATTTGTACGTTCCAGGCAACCTAGGCTTCAGTCTAGGGCGTTGTTCCACCAGATCGATTTGTTAGGGCCTAAGAAGTCAACGCCAGAAGCATAAGATACATAATAAATATAACAGTTTTTCCATCGTATAGAACGAATAATAGCATCCAGTGTGAAAGTTATGGTCATTTCTACGTTCCGGGCAACCTAGGCTTCACTCTAGGGCGTTGCTCCGCCAGATCGAATACTTAGGTCCTTAGAAGTCAACGCCAGACGCATAAAATACGATATAAATACAACAGCATTTCCATCGTATTAAATGAATAATTGCAAACAGTGTGAAAGTAGTGGTAATTTCGACGTTCCGAGCAACCTAGGCTTCACTCTAGGGCGGTGCTCCAACATATCGAATAGCTACGGCCTTAGAAGTCTACGACTGAAGCATAAAATACAATAAAAATACAACAGTCTTTTCATCGTATAACAGGAATAATTGCAACAAGCGTGATAGTAATGATCATTTCGGCGTTTCTTGCATCCTAGAATTATCTCTGAGGCATTGCTCCACCAGATCGAATAGTTAGGGCCTAAGAAGTCAACCCCAGAAGCATAAAATACAATATAAATATAACAGCTTTTCCATCGTATAAAACGAATAATTGCAACCAGTGTGAAAGTAATGGTCATTTCTACGTTCCGAGCAACCTAAGCGTCACTCTAGGGCGTTGCTCCACCAGATCAAATAGCTAGGGACTTATAATTCATCGCTAAAAGCATAAAATACAATTAAAATACAACAGTTTTTCCATCGTATAACAGGAATAATTGCAACCAGTGTGAAAGTAATGGTCATTTCTACGTTCCGGGCAACCTAGGCGTCACTCTAGGGCGTTGCTCCACCACATCTAATAGCTACGGCCTTAGAAGTCAACGCCAGAGGCATAAAATACAATATAAATACAACAGCTTTTCCATCGTACAAAATGAATAAAGCAACCAGTGTGAAAGTAATGGTCATTTCTACGTTCCGGGCAACCTAGGCTTCACTCTAGGTCGTTGCTCCACCAGATCAAATAGCTAGCGACTTAGAATTAAACGCCAGAAGCATAGAATACAATAAAAATACAACAGTTTTTCCATCGTATAAGAGGAATAATAGCAAACAGTGTGAATGTAATGGTCATTTCTACGTTCCGGGCAACCTAGGATTCACTCCAGGGCGTTGCTCCAACAGATTGAATAGTTAGGGCCTTAAAAGTCAATGCCCGAAGCATAAAATACAAAAGAAATAAAACAGTTTTTCCATGGTATAAAACGAATAATTGCTACCAGTGTGAAAGTTATGGTCATTTCTACGTTCCGCGCAACCTGGGCTTTACCCTAGGGCGTTGTTCCACCAGATGGAACAGTTAGGGCCTAAGAAGTCAACGCCAGAAGCATAAAATACGATATAAATACAACACCTTTTCCATCGTATAAAGCGAATAATTGCAACCAGTGTGGAAGTTATGGTCATTTCTACGTTTCGGGCAACCTAGGCTTCACTCTAGGGCGGTGCTCCATAAGATCGAATAGTTAGGGCCTAAGAAGTCAACGCCAGAAGCATAAAATACAACATGAATGCAACAGATTTTCCAGCATATATAATGTATATTTGCAAACAGTGTGAACGTAATGGTCATTTCTACGTACCGGGCAACCTAGGTTCCACTCTAGGGCGTTGCTACACCAAACCGAATAGTTAGGGCCTTAGAAGTCAACGCCAGAAGCATAAAATACAATAAAGATGCAAAAGTTTTTCCATCGTATAACAGGAATAACTGCAAACAGTATGAAAGTACTGGTCATTTCTCCGTTACGGGTAACCTAGGTTTCACTCTAGGGTGTTGCTCCACTAGATCGAAGAGCTAGGGACTTAGAATTCAACGCCATAAGAATAAAATACAAAATAAGTACAACAGTTTTTCCATCGTATAAAATGAATAATTACAACCAGTGTGAAAGTTATGGTCATTTCTACATTCCGAGCAACCTAGGCTTCACTCTAGGGCGTTGCTCCACCAGATCGAATACTTAGGTCCTTAGAAGTCAACGCCAGAAGCATAAAATACGGTATAAATACAACAGCATTTCCATCGTATTAAATGAATAATTGCAAACAGTGTGAAAGTAGTGGTAATTTCTACGTTCCGAGCAACCTAGGCTTCACTCTAGGGCGGTGCTCCAACATATCGAATAGCTCCGGCCTTAGAAGTCTACGAATGAAGCATAAAATACAATAAAAATACAACAGTCTTTTCATCGTATAACAGGAATAATTGCAACAAGCGTGATAGTAATGATCATTTCGGCGTTTCGGGCATCCTAGACTTATCTCTGAGGCATTGCTCCACCAGATCGAATAGTTAGGGACTTAGAATTCAACGCCATAAGAATAAAATACAAAATAAGTACAACAGTTTTTCCATCGTATAAAATGAATAATTACAACCAGTGTGAAAGTTATGGTCATTTCTACATTCCGAGCAACCTAGGCTTCACTCTAGGGCGTTGCTCCACCAGATCGAATACTTAGGTCCTTAGAAGTCAACGCCAGAAGCATAAAATACGGTATAAATACAACAGCATTTCCATCGTATTAAATGAATAATTGCAAACAGTGTGAAAGTAGTGGTAATTTCTACGATCCGAGCAACCTAGGCTTCACTCTAGGGCGGTGCTCCAACATATCGAATAGCTCCGGCCTTAGAAGTCAACGCCAGAAGAATAAAATACAATAAAGTTGCAACAGCTTTTCAATCGTATAAAACGAATAATTGCAACCAGTGTGAAAGTTGTGGTCATTTCTACTTTCCGGGCAACCTAGGCTTCACCCTTAGTCGTTGCTCCAACAGATTGAATAGTTAGGACCTTAGAAGTCAATGCCCGAAGCATAAAATGCAATAAAAATACAACAGTTTTTCATCATATAACCGGAATAATTGCAACCAGTTTGAAAGTGATGGTCATTTCTTCGTTCCGGGCAACCTAGGCTTCACTCTAGGGCGTTGTTCCACTATATCGAACAGTTAGGGCCAATGAAGTCAACGCCAGAAGTATAAAATACAACATAAATACAACAGATTTTCCACCATATATAATGTATATTTGCAAACAGTGTGAATGTACTGGTCATTTCTACGTTCCGGATAACCTAGGCTTCACTCTAGGGCGTTGCTCTACCAGATCGAGTAGCTAGGGACTTAGAATTCAACGCCAGAACGATAAAACACAACATAAGTACAACAGTTATTCCATCGTATAAAATGAGTAGTTGCAAACATTGTGAAAGTAATGGTCATTTCTACGTTCCGGGCAACCTAGGCGTCACTCTAGGGCGTTGCTCCACCACATCTAATAGCTACGGCCTTAGAAGTCAACGCCAGAGGCATAAAATACAATATAAATACAACAGCTTTTCCATCGTACAAAATGAATAATAGCAAATAGTGTGAAAGTAATGGTCATTTCTACGTTCCGGGCAACCTAGGCTTCACTCTAGGCCGTTGCTCCACCAGATCAAATAGCTAGCGTCTTAGAATTAAACGCCAGAAGCATAGAATACAATAAAAATACAACAGTTTTACCATCGTATAACAGGAATAATAGCAAACAGTGTGAATGTAATGGTCATTTCTACGTTCCGGGCAACCTAGGATTCACTCTAGGGCGCTGCTCCAACAGATTGAATAGTTAGGGCCTTAAAAGTCAATGCCCGAAGCAGAAAATACAAAATAAATAAAACAGTTTTTCCATCGTATAAAACGAATAATTGCTACCAGTGTGAAAGTTATGGTCATTTCTACGTTCCGGGCAACCTAGGCTTCACTCTATTGCGTTGCTCCTCCAGATCGAATAGTTAGTGCCTTAGAAGTCAACGCCAGAAGCATAAAATACAATAAAAATACAACAGTTTTTCCATCGTATAAAACGAATAATTGCAACCAGTATGAAACTTATGGTCATTTCTACTTTCCGAGCAACCTAGGCTTCAACCCTATGGCGTTGCACCATCAGATTGAATAGTTAGGGCCTTAGAAGTCAACACCCGAAGCATAAAATGCAATAAAAATACAACAGTGTCTCCATCATATAACAGGAATAATTGCAACCAGTTTGAAAGTGATGGCCAATTCTACCTTCCGGGCAACCTAGGCTTCACTCTATTGCGTTGCTCCACCAGATCGTATAGTTAGTGCCTTAGAAGTCGACGCCAGAAGCTTAAAATACATTATAAATACAACAGTTTTTCCATCGTATAAAACGAATAATTGCAACCAGTATGAAACTTATGGTCATTTCTACTTTCCGAGCAACCTAGGCTTCAACCCTATGGCGTGGCACCAACAGATTGAATAGTTAGGGCCTTAGAAGTCAACGCCCGAAGCATAAAATGTAATAAAAATACAACAGTGTTTCCATCATATAACAGGAATAATTGCAACCAGTTTGAAAGTGATGGCCAATTCTACGTTCTGGGCAACCTAGGCTTCACTCTATTGCGTTGTTCCACCAGATGGAATAGTTAGGGGCTAAGAAGTCAACGCCAGAAGCATTAAATACAATATAAATATAACAGTCTTTCCATCGTATTAAGCGAATAATTGCACCCAGTGTGAAAGTTATTGTCATTTCTACTTTCCGCGAAACGTAGGCTTCACCCTAGGGCGTTGCTCCAACAGATTGAATAGTTAGGACCTTAGAAGTCAATGCCCGTAGCATAAAATGCAATAAAAATACAACAGTTTTTCCATCATATAACAGGAATAATTGCAACCAGTATGAAAGTTATGGTCATTTCTACTTTCCGGGCAACCTAGGCTTCACCCTAGTGCGTTGCTTCAACAGATTGAATATTTAGGGCCTTAGAAGTCAACGCCCGAAGCATAAAATACAAAATAAATTGAACAGTTTTTCCATCGTATACAACGAATAATTGCTACCGGTGTGAAAGTTATGGTCATTTCTACGTTCCGGGCAACCTAGGCTTCACCATATGGCGTTGCTCCACCAGATGGAATAGTTAGGGCATAAGAAGTCAACGCCAGAAGCATAAAATACAATATAAATACAACAGTTTTTCAATCGTATAAAACGAGTAATTGCAACCCGTGTGAAAGTGATGGTCATTAGTACGTTCCAGGCAACCTAGGCTTCACTCTAGGGCGTTGTTCCACCAGATCGAATTGTTAGGGCCTAAGAAGTCAACGCCAGAAGCATAAGATACACAATAAATATAACAGTTTTTCCATCGTATAAAAGGATTAATCGCAACCAGTTTGAAAGTGATGGTCATTTCTACGTTCCGGGCAACATGGGCGTCACTCTACGGCGTTGCTCCACCACATCTAATAGCTACGGCCTTACAAGTCAACGCCAGAAGCATAAAATACAATAACGATGCAACAGTTTTTCCATCGAATAACAGGAATAACTGCAAACAGTGTGAAAGTACTGGTCATTTCTACGTTCCGGGTAACCTAGGTTTCATTCTAGGGCGTAGCTCCACCAGATCGAATAGCTAGTGACATAGAATTCAACGGCAGAAGAATAAAATACAATATAAGTACAACAGCTTTCCCATCGTATAAAATGAATAATTGCAAACATTGTGAAAGTAATGGTCATTTCTAAGTTCCGGCAACCTAGGCGTCACTCTAGGGCGTTGCTCCACCAGAACTAATTGCTACGGCCTTAGAAGTCAACGACAGAAGCATAAAATACAATATAAATACAACAGCTTTGCCATCGTATAACAGGAATAATTGCAACCAGTGTGAAAGTAAAGGTCATTTCTACGTTCCGGGCAACCTATGCTTCACTCTAGGGCGTTGCTCCACCAGATCGAGTAGTTAGGGCCTTAGAAGTCCACGGCCGAAGCATAAAATACAAAATAAATAGAACAGTTTTTCCATTGTAAAAAGCGAATAATTGCTGCCAGTGTGAAAGTTATGTTTATTTCTACGTTCCGGGCGACCTAGGCTTAACTGTAGGGTGTTGCTACAACAGATCGATTAGGTAGGGCCATAGAAGTCAACGCGCGGAGCATAAAATACAATAAATATACAAGAGTTTTTCCATCGTATAACAGGAATAATTGCAACCAGTGTGAAAGTGATGATCATTTCTACGTTCCGGGCAACCTAGGCTTCACTCTAGGGCGTTGTTCCACCAGATAGAATAGTTAGGGCTTAAGAAGTCAACGCCAGAAGCTTAAAATACAATATAAATATAACAGGTTCTCCATCGTATAAAACGAATAATAGCAACCAGTGTGAAAGTTATGGTTATTTCTCCGTTCCAGGCAACCTAGGCTTCACTCTAGTGCGTTGCACCACCAGATCGAATAGTTAGGGGCTTAGAAGTCAACGCCCGAAGCATAAAATACAAAATAAATAGAACAGCTTTTCCATCGTATAAAATGAATAATTGCAAACAGTGTGAAAGTAATGGTCATTTCTACGTTCCGAGCACCCTAGGCGTCACTCTAGGGCGATGCTCCACCACATCTAATAGCTACGGCCTTAGAAGTCAACGCCAGAAGCATAAAATTCAATATAAACACAACTGTCTTTCCATCGTATAAAACGAATAATTGCTACCAGTATGGAAGTGATGGTCATTTCTACGTTCCGGGCTACCTAGGCCTCACTCTAGGGCGTTGTTCCACCAGATAGAATAGTTAGGTCCTTAGAAGTCAACGCCAGGAGCATAAAATACGATATAAATACAACAGCTTTTCCATCGTATAAAAGGAATAATTGCAAACAGTGTGAAAGTAATTGTCATTTCTACGATCCAGGCAACCTAGGCTTCACTCTACGGCGTTGTTCCACCAGATCGAATAGTTACGGCCTAAGAAGTCAACGCCAGAAGTATAAAATACCGTAAAAATGCAACAGTCTTTCCATCCTATAACAGGGATAATGGCAACCCGTTTGAAAGTGATGGTCATTTCTACGTTGCAGGCTACCTAGGCTTCACTCTAGGGCGTTGCTCCACCTGATCGAATAGTTAGGGCCTTAGAAGTCAACGCCAGAAGCATAAAATACAAAATAAATAGAACAGTTTTTCCATCGTATAAAACGAATAATTGCTACCAGTGTGAAAGTTATGGTCATTTCTACTTTCCGGGCAACCTACGGTTCTCCCTAGGGCGTTGTTCCACCAGATGGAATAGTTAGGGCCTAAGAAGTCAACGCCAGAAGCATAAAATACAATATAAATACAACAGTTTTTCCATCGTATAAAACGAATAATTGCAACCAGTATGAAAGATAACGTCATTTCTACGTTCCGGACAACCTAGGCTTCACCCTAGGGCGTTACTCCAACAGATTGAATAGTTAGGACCTTAGAAGTCAACGCCGGAAGCATAAAATGCAATAAAAATACAACAGATTTTCCATCGTATAAAAGGATTAATTGCAACCAGTTTGAAAGTGATGGTCATTTCTACGTTCCGGGCAACCTAGGCATCACTCTAGGGCGTTGCTCCACCAGATCGAATAACTAGGGCCTTAGAAGTCAACGCCAGAAGCATAAAATACAATATAAATACAACAGTTTTTCCGTCGTATAAAAGGATTAATTGCAACCAGTTTGAAAGTGATGGTCATTTCTACGTTCCGGGCAACCTGGGCTTCACTCTAGGGCGTTGCTCCACCAGATCGAATAGTTAGGGCCTTAGAAGTCAACGCCGGAAGCATAAAATGCAATAAAAATACAACAGATTTTCCATCGTATAAAAGGATTAATTGCAACCAGTTTGAAAGTGATGGTCATTTCTACGTTCCGGGCAACATAGGCTTCACTCTAGGGCGTTGATCCACCACATAGAATATTGAGGGCCTTAGAAGTCAACGCCAGAAGCATAAAATTCAATAAAAATGCAACAGTTTTTCCATCGTATAACAGGAATAACTGCAAACAGTGTGAAAGTACTGGTCATTTCTACGTTCCGGGTAACCTAGGCTCCACTCTAGGGCGTTGCTCCACCAGATCGAACAGCTAGGGCCTAAGAAGGCAACGCCAGATGCATAAAATACAATATAAATATAACAGTTTTTCAATCGTATAAAACGAGTAATTGCAACCAGTATGAAAGTTAACGTCATTTCTACTTTCCGGGCAACCTAGGCTTCACCCTAGGGCGTTGCTCCAACAGATTGAATAGTTAGTGCATTAGAAGTCAACGCCAGTAGCATAAAATACAATATAAATACAACAGTTTTTCCATCGTATAAAACAAATAATTGCAACCAGTATGAAACTTATGGACATTTTTACGTTCCGGGCAACCTAGGCTTCACTCTATGGCGTTCTTCCACCACATCGAATAGCTACGGCCTCAGAAGTCAACGCCTGAAGCATAAAATACATTAAAAATACAACAGTCTTTCCATCCTATAACAGGAATAATTGCAACCCGTGTGAAAGTGATGGTCATTTCTACTTTCCGGGCAACCTAGGCTTCACCCTAGTGCGTTGCTTCAACAGGTTGAATATTTAGGGCCTTAGAAGTCAACGCCCGAAGCAAAAAATACAAAATAAATTGAACAGTTTTTCCATCGTATACAACGAATAATTGCTACCGGTGTGAAAGTTATGGTCATTTCTACGTTCCGGGCAACCTAGGCTTCACCATATGGCGTTGCTCCACCAGATGGAATAGTTTGGGCATAAGAAGTCAACGCCAGAAGCATAAAATACAATATAAATACAACAGTTTTTCAATCGTATAAAACGAGTAATTGCAACCCGTGTGAAAGTGATGGTCATTAGTACGTTCCAGGCAACCTAGGCTTCACTCTAGGGCGTTGTTCCACCAGATCGAATTGTTAGGGCCTAAGAAGTCAACGCCAGAAGCATAAGATACACAATAAATATAACAGTTTTTCCATCGTATAAAAGGATTAATCGCAACCAGTTTGAAAGTGATGGTCATTTCTACGTTCCGGGCAACCTAGGCTTCACTCTACGGCGTTGCTCCACCAGATCGAATAGTTAGGGCCTAAGAAGTCAGCGCCAGAAGCATAAAATACAATATAAATATAACAGTTTTTCCATCGTATAAAACGAATAATAGCAACCACTGTGAAAGTAATGGACATTTCTACGTTCCGGGCAACATGGGCGTCACTCTACGGCGTTGCTCCACCACATCTAATAGCTACGGCCTTACAAGTCAACGCCAGAAGCATAAAATACAATAAAGATGCAACAGTTTTTCCATCGAATAACAGGAATAACTGCAAACAGTGTGAAAGTACTGGTCATTTCTACGTTCCGGGTAACCTAGGTTTCATTCTAGGGCGTAGCTCCACCGGATCGAATAGCTAGTGACATAGAATTCAACGGCAGAAGAATAAAATACAATATAAGTACAACAGCTTTCCCATCGTATAAAATGAATAATTGCAAACATTGTGAAAGTTATGGTTATTTCTCCGTTCCAGGCAACCTAGGCTTCACTCTAGTGCGTTGCACCACCAGATCGAATAGTTAAGGGCTTAGAAGTCAACGCCCGAAGCATAAAATACAAAATAAATAGAACAGCTTTTCCATCGTATAAAATGAATAATTGCAAACAGTGTGAAAGTAATGGTCATTTCTACGTTCAGAGCACCCTAGGCGTCACTCTAGGGCGATGCTCCACCACATCTAATAGCTACGGCCTTAGAAGTCAACGCCAGAAGCATAAAATTCAATATAAACACAACTGTCTTTCCATCGTATAAAACGAATAATTGCTACCAGTATGGAAGTGATGGTCATTTCTACGTTCCGGGCTACCTAGGCCTCACTCTAGGGCGTTGTTCCACCAGATAGAATAGTTAGGTCCTTAGAAGTCAACGCCAGGAGCATAAAATACGATATAAATACAACAGCTTTTCCATCGTATAAAAGGAATAATTGCAAACAGTGTGAAAGTAATTGTCATTTCTACGATCCAGGCAACCTAGGCTTCACTCTACGGCGTTGTTCCACCAGATCGAATAGTTACGGCCTAAGAAGTCAACGCCAGAAGTATAAAATACCATAAAAATGCAACAGTCTTTCCATCCTATAACAGGAATAATGGCAACCCGTTTGAAAGTGATGGTCATTTCTACGTTGCAGGCTACCTAGGCTTCACTCTAGGGCGTTGTTCCACCAGATCGAATAGTTAGGGCCTAAGAAGTCAACGCCAGAAGCATAAATTACAATATAAATATAACAGTTCTTCCATCGTATAAAACGAACAATAGCAGCCAGTGTGAAAGTTATGGTCATTTCTACGTACCGGGCAACCTAGGCTTCACTCCAGGGCGTTGCTCCACCTGATCGAATAGTTAGGGCCTTAGAAGTCAACGCCCGAAGCATAAAATACAAAATAAATAGAACAGTTTTTCCATCGTATAAAACGAATAATTGCTACCAGTGTGAAAGTTATGGTCATTTCTACTTTCCGGGCAACCTACGCTTCTCCCTAGGGCGTTGTTCCACCAGATGGAATAGTTAGGGCCTATGAAGTCAACGCCAGAAGCATAAAATACAATATAAATACAACAGTTTTTCCATCGTATAAAACGAATAATTGCAACCAGTATGAAAGATAACGTCATTTCTAGGTTCCGGACAACCTAGGCTTCACCCTAGGGCGTTACTCCAACAGATTGAATAGTTAGGGCCTTAGAAGTCAACGCCGGAAGCATAAAATGCAATAAAAATACAACAGATTTTCCATCGTATAAAAGGATTAATTGCAACCAGTTTGAAAGTGATGATCATTTCTACGTTCCGGGCAACCTAGGCATCACTCTAGGGCGTTGCTCCACCAGATCGAATAACTAGGGCCTTAGAAGTCAACGCCAGAAGCATAAAATACAATATAAATACAACAGTTTTTCCGTCGTATAAAAGGATTAATTGCAACCAGTTTGAAAGTGATGGTCATTTCTACGTTCCGGGCAACCTGGGCTTCACTCTAGGGCGTTGCTCCACCAGATCGAATAGTTAGGGCCTTAGAAGTCAACGCCAGAAGCATAAAATACAATATAAATATAACAGTTTTTCCATCGTATAAAAGGATTAATTTCAACCAGTTTGAAAGTGATGGTCATTTCTACGTTCCGGGCAACCTAGGCTTCACCCTAGGGCGTTGTTCCACCAGATGGAATAGTTAGGGCATAAGAAGTCAACGCCAGAAGCATAAAATACGGTATAAATACAACAGCTTTTCCATCGCATAAAACGAATAATAGCAACCAGTGCGAAAGTTATGGGCGTTTCTACGTTCCGGGCAACCTAGGCTTCACTCTACGACGTTGTTCCACCAGATCGAATAGTTAGGGCCTTAGAAGTCAACGCCAGAAGCATAAAATACAATATATATACAACAGTTTTTCCATCGTATAAAACGAATAATTGCAACCAGTATGAAAGATAACGTCATTTCTACGTTCCGGACAACCTAAGCTTCACCCTAGGGCGTTACTCCAACAGATTGAATAGTTAGGGCCTTAGGAGTCAACGCCGGAAGCATAAAATGCAATAAAAATACAACAGATTTTCCATCGTATAAAAGGATTAATTGCAACCAGTTTGAAAGTGATGGTCATTTCTACGTTCCGGGCAACATAGGCTTCACTCTAGGGCGTTGATCCACCACATAGAATATTGAGGGCCTTAGAAGTCAACGCCAGAAGCATAAAATTCAATAAAAATGCAACAGTTTTTCCATCGTATAACAGGAATAACTGCAAACAGTGTGAAAGTACTTGTCATTTCTACGTTCCGGGTAACCTAGGCTCCACTCTAAGGCGTTGCTCCACCAGATCGAACAGCTAGGGCCTAAGAAGGCAACGCCAGATGCATAAAATACAATATAAATATAACAGTTTTTCAATCGTATAAAACGAGTAATTGCAACCAGTATGAAAGTTAACGTCATTTCTACTTTCCGGGCAACCTAGGCTTCACCCTAGGGCGTTGCTCCAACAGATTGAATAGTTAGTGCATTAGAAGTCAACGCCAGAAGCATAAAATACAATATAAATACAACAGTTTTTCCATCGTATAAAACGAATAATTGCAAACATTGCGAAAGTAATGGTCATCTCTACGTTCCGAGCATCCTAGGCTTCACTCTAGGGCGGTGCTCCACCATATCGAATAGCTACAGCCTTAGAAGCCTACGCCTGAAGCGTAAAATACAATACAAATACAACAGCCTTTTCATCGTATAACAGGAATAATTTCAACAAGCGTGAAAGTAATGATCATCTCGGCGTTTCGGGCATCCTAGGCGTAACTCTGAGGCATTGCTCCACCTGATCGAATTGTTAGGGCCTAAGAAGTCAACGCCAGAAGCATAAAATACAATATAAATACAACAGTTTTTCCATCGTATAAAACAAATAATTGCAACCAGTATGAAACTTATGGACATTTTTACGTTCCGGGCAACCTAGGCTTCACTCTAGGGCGTTGTTCCACCAGATCGATTTGTTAGGGCCTATGAAGTGAACGCCAGAAGCATAAGATACATAATAAATATAACAGTTTTTCCATCGTATAGAACGAATAATAGCATCCAGTGTGAAAGTTATGGTCATTTCTAGGTTCCGGGCAACCTAGGCTTCACTCTAGGGCGTTGCTCCGCCAGATCAAACAGTTAGGGCCTTAGAAGTCAACGCCCGAAGCTTAAAATACAAAATAAACAGAACAGTTTTTCCATTGTATAAAACGAATAATTGCTACCAGTGTAAAAGTTATGGTCATTTCTACGTTCCGGGCAACCTAGGCTTCACCGTAGGGCGTTGCTCCAACAGATTGAATAGTTAGTGCATTAGAAGTCAACGCCAGAAGCATAAAATACAATATAAATACAACAGTTTTTCCATCGTATAAAACGAATAATTGCAAACATTGCGAAAGTAATGGTCATCTCTACGTTCCGAGCATCCTAGGCTTCACTCTAGGGCGGTGCTCCACCATATCGAATAGCTACAGCCTTAGAAGCCTACGCCTGAAGCGTAAAATACAATACAAATACAACAGCCTTTTCATCGTATAACAGGAATAATTTCAACAAGCGTGAAAGTAATGATCATCTCGGCGTTTCGGGCATCCTAGGCGTAACTCTGAGGCATTGCTCCACCTGATCGAATTGTTAGGGCCTAAGAAGTCAACGCCAGAAGCATAAAATACAATATAAATACAACAGTTTTTCCATCGTATAAAACAAATAATTGCAACCAGTATGAAACTTATGGGCATTTTTACGTTCCGGGCAACCTAGGCTTCACTCTAGGGCGTTGTTCCACCAGATCGATTTGTTAGGGCCTATGAAGTGAACGCCAGAAGCATAAGATACATAATAAATATAACAGTTTTTCCATCGTATAGAACGAATAATAGCATCCAGTGTGAAAGTTATGGTCATTTCTAGGTTCCGGGCAACCTAGGCTTCACTCTAGGGCGTTGCTCCGCCAGATCAAACAGTTAGGGCCTTAGAAGTCAACGCCCGAAGCTTAAAATACAAAATAAACAGAACAGTTTTTCCATTGTATAAAACGAATAATTGCTACCAGTGTAAAAGTTATGGTCATTTCTACGTTCCGGGCAACCTAGGCTTCACCGTAGGGCGTTGTTCCACCAGATCGAATAGTTAGTGCCTTAGAAGTCAACGGCCGAAGCATAAAATACAAAATAAGTACAACAGTTTTTCCATCATATAAAACGTGTAATTGCACCAGTATGAAAATTGTGGTCATTTCTACTTTCCGGGCAACCTAGGCTTCACCCTAGGGCGTTGCTCCAACAGATTGAATAGTTAGGGCCTTAGAAGTCTACGTCGGAAGCATAAAATGCAATAAAAATACAACAGTTTTTCCGTCGTATAAAAGGATTAATTGCAACCAGTTTGAAAGTGATGGTCATTTCTACGTTCCGGGCAACCTGGGCTTCACTCTAGGGCGTTGCTCCACCAGATCGAATAGTTAGGGCCTTAGAAGTCAACGCCAGAAGCATAAAATACAATATAAATATAACAGTTTTTCCATCGTATAAAAGGATTAATTTCAACCAGTTTGAAAGTGATGGTCATTTCTACGTTCCGGGCAACCTAGGCTTCACCCTAGGGCGTTGTTCCACCAGATGGAATAGTTAGGGCATAAGAAGTCAACGCCAGAAGCATAAAATACGGTATAAATACAACAGCTTTTCCATCGCATAAAACGAATAATAGCAACCAGTGCGAAAGTTATGGGCGTTTCTACGTTCCGGGCAACCTAGGCTTCACTCTACGACGTTGTTCCACCAGATCGAAGAGTTAGGGCCTTAGAAGTCAACGCCAGAAGCATAAAATACAATATATATACAACAGTTTTTCCATCGTATAAAACGAATAATTGCAACCAGTATGAAAGATAACGTCATTTCTACGTTCCGGACAACCTAAGCTTCACCCTAGGGCGTTACTCCAACAGATTGAATAGTTAGGGCCTTAGGAGTCAACGCCGGAAGCATAAAATGCAATAAAAATACAACAGATTTTCCATCGTATAAAAGGATTAATTGCAACCAGTTTGAAAGTGATGGTCATTTCTACGTTCCGGGCAACATAGGCTTCACTCTAGGGCGTTGATCCACCACATAGAATATTGAGGGCCTTAGAAGTCAACGCCAGAAGCATAAAATTCAATAAAAATGCAACAGTTTTTCCATCGTATAACAGGAATAACTGCAAACAGTGTGAAAGTACTTGTCATTTCTACGTTCCGGGTAACCTAGGCTCCACTCTAAGGCGTTGCTCCACCAGATCGAACAGCTAGGGCCTAAGAAGGCAACGCCAGATGCATAAAATACAATATAAATATAACAGTTTTTCAATCGTATAAAACGAGTAATTGCAACCAGTATGAAAGTTAACGTCATTTCTACTTTCCGGGCAACCTAGGCTTCACCCTAGGGCGTTGCTCCAACAGATTGAATAGTTAGTGCATTAGAAGTCAACGCCAGAAGCATAAAATACAATATAAATACAACAGTTTTTCCATCGTATAAAACGAATAATTGCAAACATTGCGAAAGTAATGGTCATCTCTACGTTCCGAGCATCCTAGGCTTCACTCTAGGGCGGTGCTCCACCATATCGAATAGCTACAGCCTTAGAAGCCTACGCCTGAAGCGTAAAATACAATACAAATACAACAGCCTTTTCATCGTATAACAGGAATAATTACAACAAGCGTGAAAGTAATGATCATCTCGGCGTTTCGGGCATCCTAGGCGTAACTCTGAGGCATTGCTCCACCTGATCGAATTGTTAGGGCCTAAGAAGTCAACGCCAGAAGCATAAAATACAATATAAATACAACAGTTTTTCCATCGTATAAAACAAATAATTGCAACCAGTATGAAACTTATGGACATTTTTACGTTCCGGGCAACCTAGGCTTCACTCTAGGGCGTTGTTCCACCAGATCGATTTGTTAGGGCCTATGAAGTGAACGCCAGAAGCATAAGATACATAATAAATATAACAGTTTTTCCATCGTATAGAACGAATAATAGCATCCAGTGTGAAAGTTATGGTCATTTCTAGGTTCCGGGCAACCTAGGCTTCACTCTAGGGCGTTGCTCCGCCAGATCAAACAGTTAGGGCCTTAGAAGTCAACGCCCGAAGCTTAAAATACAAAATAAACAGAACAGTTTTTCCATTGTATAAAACGAATAATTGCTACCAGTGTAAAAGTTATGGTCATTTCTACGTTCCGGGCAACCTAGGCTTCACCGTAGGGCGTTGTTCCACCAGATCGAATAGTTAGTGCCTTAGAAGTCAACGGCCGAAGCATAAAATACAAAATAAGTACAACAGTTTTTCCATCATATAAAACGTGTAATTGCACCAGTATGAAAATTGTGGTCATTTCTACTTTCCGGGCAACCTAGGCTTCACCCTAGGGCGTTGCTCCAACAGATTGAATAGTTAGGGCCTTAGAAGTCTACGTCGGAAGCATAAAATGCAATAAAAATACAACAGCTTTTCCGTCGTATAAAAGGATTAATTGCAACCAGTTTGAAAGTGATGGTCATTTTTACGTTCCGGGCAACCTAGGCTTCACTCTATGGCGTTCTTCCACCACATCGAATAGCTACGGCCTCAGAAGTCAACGCCTGAAGCATAAAATACATTAAAAATACAACAGTCTTTCCACCCTATAACAGGAATAATTGCAACCCGTGTGAAAGTGATGGTCATTTGTACGTTCCAGGCAACCTAGGCTTCACTCTAGGGCGTTGTTCCACCAGATCGATTTGTTAGGGCCTATGAAGTCAACGCCAGAAGCATAAGATACATAATAAATATAACAGTTTTTCCATCGTATAGAACGAATAATAGCATCCCGTGTGAAAGTTATGGTCATTTCTACGTTCCGGGCAACCTAGGCTTCACTCTAGGGCGTTGCTCCGCCAGATCAAACAGTTAGGGCCTTAGAAGTCAACGCCCGAAGCTTAAAATACAAAATAAACAGAACAGTTTTTCCATTGTATAAAACGAATAATTGCTACCAGTGTAAAAGTTATGGTCATTTCTACGTTCCGGGCAACCTAGGCTTCACCGTAGGGCGTTGTTCCACCAGATCGAATAGTTAGTGCCTTAGAAGTCAACGGCCGAAGCATAAAATACAAAATAAGTACAACAGTTTTTCCATCATATAAAACGTGTAATTGCACCAGTATGAAAATTGTGGTCATTTCTACTTTCCGGGCAACCTAGGCTTCACCCTAGGTCGTTGCTCCAACAGATTGAATAGTTAGGGCCTTAGAAGTCAACGCCGGAAGCATAAAATGCAATAAAAATACAACAGATTTTCCATCGTATAAAAGGATTAATTGCAACCAGTTTGAAAGTGATGGTCATTTCTACGTTCCGGGCAACCTAGGCATCACTCTAGGGCGTTGTTCCACCAGATCGAATTGTTAGGGCCTAAGAAGTCAACGCCAGAAGAATAAGATACACAATAAATATAACAGTTTTTCCATCGTATAAAAGGATTAATCGCAACCAGTTTGAAAGTGATGGTCATTTCTATGTTCCGGGCAACCTAGGCTTCACTCTACGGCGTTGCTCCACCAGGTCGAATAGTTAGGGCCTAAGAAGTCAGCGCCAGAAGCATAAAATACAATATAAATATAACAGTTTTTCCATCGTATAAAACGAATAATAGCAACCACTGTGAAAGTAATGGACGTTTCTACGTTCCGGGCAACATGGGCGTCACTCTACGGCGTTGCTCCACCACATCTAATAGCTACGGCCTTACAAGTCAACGCCAGAAGCATAAAATACAATAAAGATGCAACAGTTTTTCCATCGAATAACAGGAATAACTGCAAACAGTGTGAAAGTACTGGTCATTTCTACGTTCCGGGTAACCTAGGTTTCATTCTAGGGCGTAGCTCCACCAGATCGAATAGCTAGTGACATAGAATTCAACGGCAGAAGAATAAAATACAATATAAGTACAACAGTTTTCCCATCGTATAAAATGAATAATTGCAAACATTGTGAAAGTAATGGTCATTTCTAACTTCCGGCAACCTAGGCGTCACTCTAGGGCGTTGCTCCACCACAACTAATTGCTACGGCCTTAGAAGTCAACGACAGAAGCATTAAATACAATATAAATACAACAGCTTTGCCATCGTATAACAGGAATAATTGCAACCAGTGTGAAAGTAAAGGTCATTTCTACGTTCCGGGCAACCTATGCTTCACTCTAGGGCGTTGCTCCACCAGATCGAGTAGTTAGGGCCTTAGAAGTCCACGGCCGAAGCATAAAATACAAAATAAATAGAACAGTTTTTCCATTGTAAAAAGCGAATAATTGCTGCCAGTGTGAAAGTTATGTTTATTTCTACGTTCCGGGCGACCTAGGCTTAACTGTAGGGTGTTGCTCCAACAGATCGATTAGGTAGGGCCATAGAAGTCAACGCGCGGAGCATAAAATACAATAAATATACAAGAGTTTTTCCATCGTATAACAGGAATAATTGCAACCAGTGTGAAAGTGATGATCATTTCTACGTTCCGGGCAACCTAGGCTTCACTCTAGGGCGTTGTTCCACCAGATAGAATAGTTAGGGCTTAAGAAGTCAACGCCAGAAGTTTAAAATACAATATAAATATAACAGGTTTTCCATCGTATAAAACGAATAATAGCAACCAGTGTGAAAGTTATGGTTATTTCTCCGTTCCAGGCAACCTAGGCTTCACTCTAGTGCGTTGCACCACCAGATCGAATAGTTAGGGGCTTAGAAGTCAACGCCCGAAGCATAAAATACAAAATAAATAGAACAGCTTTTCCATCGTATAAAATGAATAATTGCAAACAGTGTGAAAGTAATGGTCATTTCTACGTTCCGAGCACCCTAGGCGTCACTCTAGGGCGATGCTCCACCACATCTAATAGCTACGGCCTTAGAAGTCAACGCCAGAAGCATAAAATTCAATATAAACACAACTGTCTTTCCATCGTATAAAACGAATGATTGCTACCAGTATGGAAGTGATGGTCATTTCTACGTTCCGGGCTACCTAGGCCTCACTCTAGGGCGTTGTTCCACCAGATCGAATAGTTAGGTCCTTAGAAGTCAACGCCAGGAGCATAAAATACGATATAAATACAACAGCTTTTCCATCGTATAAAAGGAATAATTGCAAACAGTGTGAAAGTAATGGTCATTTCTACGATCCAGGCAACCTAGGCTTCACTCTACGGCGTTGTTCCACCAGATCGAATAGTTACGGCCTAAGAAGTAAACGCCAGAAGTATAAAATACCATAAAAATGCAACAGTCTTTCCATCCTATAACAGGAATAATGGCAACCCGTTTGAAAGTGATGGTCATTTCTACGTTGCAGGCTACCTAGGCTTCACTCTAGGGCGTTGTTCCACCAGATCGAATAGTTAGGGCCTAAGAAGTCAACGCCAGAAGGATAAAATACAATATAAATATAACAGTTTTTCCATCGTATAAAACGAACAATAGCAGCCAGTGTGAAAGTTATGGTCATTTCTACGTACCGGGCAACCTAGGCTTCACTCCAGGGCGTTGCTCCACCTGATCGAATAGTTAGGGCCTTAGAAGTCAACGCCCGAAGCATAAAATACAAAATAAATAGAACAGTTTTTCCATCGTATAAAACGAATAATTGCTACCAGTGTGAAAGTTATGGTCATTTCTACTTTCCGGCCAACCTACGCTTCTCCCTAGGGCATTGTTCCACCAGATGGAATAGTTAGGGCCTAAGAAGTCAACGCCAGAAGCATTAAATACGATATAAATACAACAGCTTTTCCATCGTATAAAACGAATAATTGCAACCAGTGTGAAAGTTATGGTCATTTCTATGTTCCGGACAACCTAGGCTTTACCCTAGGGCGTTGCTCCTACAGATTGAATAGGTAGGGCCTTAGAAGTCGATGCCCGAAGCATAAAATGCAATAAAAATACAACAGTTTTTCCATCGTATAGCAGGAATTATTTGCAACCAGTGTGAAAGTAATGGTCATTTCTACGATCCGGGCAACCTAGGCTTCACTCTACGGCGTTGTTCCACCAGATCGAATAGTTACGGCCTAAGAAGTCAACGCCAGAAGTATAAAATACCATAAAAATACAACAGTCTTTCCATCCAATAACAGGAATAATGGCAACCCGTGTGAAAGTGATGGTCATTTCTACGTTCCAGGCTACCCAGGCTTCACTCTAGGGCGTTGTTCAACCAGATCGAATAGTTAGGGCCTAAGAAGTCAACGCCAGAAGCATAATATACAATATAAATATAACAGTTTTTCCATCGTATAAAACGAACAATAGCAGCCAGTGGGAAAGTTATGGTCATTTCTACGTACTGGGCAACCTAGGCTTCACTCCAGGGCGTTGCTCCAGCAGATCGAATAACTAGTGCCTTAGAAGTCAACGCCAGAAGCATAAAATACAATATAAATACAACAGTTTTTCAATCGTATAAAACAAGTAATTGCAACCAGTACGAAAGTTAACGTCATTTCTACGTTCCGCACAACCTAGGCTTCACCCTAGGGCGTTGCTCCAACAGATTGAATAGTTAGGGCCTTAGAAGTCAACGCCGGAAGCATAAAATGCAATAAAAATACATCAGTTTTTCCATCGTATAAAAGGATTAATTGCAACCAGTATGGAAGTGATGGTCATTTCTACGTTCCGGGCTACCTAGGCCTCACTCTAGGGCGTTGTTCCACCAGATCGAATAGTTAGGTCCGTAGAAGTCAACGCCAGGAGCATAAAATACGATATAAATAGAACAGCTTTTCCATCGTATAAAAGGAATAATTGCAAACAGTGTGAAAGTAATGGTCATTTCTACGATCCGGGCAAACCTAGGCTTCACTCTACGGCGTTGTTCCACCAGATCGAATAGTTACGGCCTAAGAAGTCAACGCCAGAAGTATAAAATACCATAAAGATACAACAGTCTTTCCATCCTATAACAGGAATAATGGCAACCCGTGTGAAAGTGATGGTCATTTCTACGTTCCAGGCTACCTAGGCTTCACTCTAGGGCGTTGTTCCACCAGATCGAATAGTTAGGGCCTAAGAAGTCAACGCCAGAAGCATAAAATACAATATAAATATAACAGTTTTTCCATCGTATAAAACGAACAATAGCAGCCAGTGTGAAAGTTATGGTCATTTCTACGTACCGGGCAACCTAGGCTTCACTCCAGGGCGTTGCTCCACCTGATCGAATAGTCAGGGCCTCAGAAGTCAACGCCCGAAGCATAAAATACATAATAAATATAATAGTTTTTCCATCGTATAAAACGAGTAATTGCAACCTGTGTGAAGGTTATGGTCATATCCACGTTCCGGACAACCTAGGCTTCACAGTAGGGCGTTGCTCCACCAGATCGAAATGTTAGGGCCTAAGAAGTCAACGCCAGAAGGATAAAATACAACATAAATACAACAGCTTTTCCATCGTATAAAAGGAATAATTGCAAACAGTGTGAAAGTAATGGTCATTTCTACTTTCCGGGCAACCTACGCTTCTCCCTAGGGCGTTGTTCCACCAGATCGAATAGTTACGGCCTAAGAAGTCAACGCCAGAAGTATAAAATACCATAAAAATACAACAGTCTTCCCATCCTATAACAGGAATAATGGCAACCCGTGTGAAAGTGATGGTCATTTCTACGTTCCAGGCTACCTAGGCTTCACTCTAGGGCGTTGTTCCACCAGATCGAATAGCTAGGGCCTAAGAAGTCAACGCCAGAAGCATAAAATACAATATAAATATAACAGTTTTTCCATCGTATAAAACGAACAATAGCAGCCAGTGTGAAAGTTATGGTCATTTCTACGTACCGGGCAACCTAGGCCTCACCCCAGGGCGTTGCTCCACCTGATCGAATAGTTAGGGCCTTAGGAGTCAACGCCCGAAGCATAAAATACAAAATAAATAGAACAGTTTTTCCATTGTATAAAACGAATAATTGCTACCAGTGTAAAAGTTATGGTCATTTCTACGTTCCGGGCAACCTAGGCTTCACCCTAGGGCGTTGTTCCACCAGATCGAATAGTTAGTGCATTAGAAGTCAACGCCAGAAGCATAAAATACAATATAAATACAACAGTTTTTCCATCGTATAAAACGAGTAATTGCAAACATTGCGAAAGTAATGGTCATCTCTAAGTTCCGAGCATCCTAGGCTTCACTCTAGGGCGGTGCTCCACCATATCGAATAGCTACGGCCCTAGAAGCCTACGCCTGAAGCGTAAAATACAATACAAATACAACAGCCTTTTCATCGTATAACAGGAATAATTTCAACAAGCGTGAAAGTAATGATCATCTCGGCGTTTCGGGCATCCTAGGCGTAACTCTGAGGCATTGCTCCACCTGATCGAATTGTTAGGGCCTAAGAAGTCAACGCCAGAAGCATAAAATACAATATAAATGCAACAGTTTTTCCATCGTATAAAACAAATAATTGCAACCAGTATGAAACTTATGGTCATTTTTACGTTCCGGGCAACCATGGCTTCACTCTATGGCGTTCTTCCACCACATCGAATAGCGACGGCCTCACAAGTCAACGCCTGAAGCATAAAATACATTAAAAATACAACAGTCGTTCCATCCTATAACAGGAATAATTGCAACCCGCGTGAAAGTGATGGTCATTTGTACGTTCCAGGCAACCTAGGCTTCACTCTAGGGCGTTGTTCCACCAGATCGAATAGTTAGGTCCTTAGAAGTCAACGCCAGGAGCATAAAATACGATATAAATACAACAGCTTTTCCATCGAATAAAAGGAATAATTGCAAACAGTGTGAAAGTAATGGTCATTTCTACATTCCGAGCAACATAGGCTACACTCTAGGGCGTTGATCCACCAGATAGAATAGTTAGGGCCTTAGAAGTCAACGCCAGAAGCATAAAATTCAATAAAGATGCAACAGTTTTTCCATCGTATAGCAGGAATAATTGCAAACAGTGTGAAAGTACTGGTCATTTCTATGTTCCGGGTAACCTAGGCTTCACTCTAGGGCGTTGTTCCACCAGATCAAACAGTTAGGGCCTTAGAAGCCAACGCCCGAAGCACTAAATACAAGATAAATAGAACAGTTTTTCCATTGTATAAAACGAATAATTGGTACCAGTGTACAAGTTAGGGTCATTTCTACGTTCCGTTCAACCTAGGCTTCACCCTAGGCCGTTGTTCTACCAGATCGAATAGTTAGGGCCTAGGAAGTGAACGCCAGAAGCATTAAATGCAATATAAATACAACAGTTTTTCCATCGTATAACAGGATAAATTGCAACCAGTGTGAGAGTTCTGGTCATTTCTACGTTCCGGGCAACCTAGGCTTCACTCTAGGGCGTTGCTCTACCATATCGAATAGTTAGGGCCTTAGAAGTCAACGCCCGAAGCAAAAAATACAAAATAAATAGAACAGTATTTCCATTGTATAAAACGAATAATTGCTACCAGTGTGAAAGTTATGTTCATTTCTACGTTCCTGACAACCTAGGCTTCACTGTAGGGTGTTGCTTCACCAAATCGAATAGGTAGGGCCATAGAAGTCAACGCCCGAAGCATAAAATACTATAAATGTACAAGAGTTTTTCCACCGTATAACAGGAATAATTGCAACCAGTGTGAAAGGTATGGTAATTTCTACGTTACGGGCAACCTAGGTTTCACTCTAGGGCCTTGCTCCACCAGATCGCATAGCTAGGGACTTAGAATTCAACGCCATAAGAATAAAATACAATATAAGTACAACAGTTTTTCCATCGTATAAAACGAATAATAGCAAACAGTGTGAAAGTTCTGGTCATTCCTACGTTCCGGGCAACCTAGGCTTCACTCTAGGGCGTTGCTCCACCAGATCGAAATGTTAGGGCCTAAGAAGTCAACGCCAGAAGGATAAAATACAACATAAATACAACAGCTTTTCCATCGTATAAAAGGAATAATTGCAAACAGTGTGAAAGTAAAGGTCATTTCTACGTTCCGGCAACCTATGCTTCACTCTAGGGCGTTGCTCCACCAGATCGAGTAGTTAGGGCCTTAGAAGTCCACGGCCGAAGCATAAAATACAAAATAAATAGAACAGTTTTTCCATTGTAAAGAGCGAATAACTGCTGCCAGTGTGAAAGTTATGTTTATTTCTACGTTCCGGGCAACCTAGGCTTAACTGTAGGGTGTTGCTCCAACAGATCGATTAGGTAGGGCCATAGAAGTCAACGCCCGGAGCATAAAGTACAATAAATATACAAGAGTTTTTCCATCGTATAAAAGGAATAATTGCAAACAGTGTGAAAGTAATGGTCATTTCTACGATCCGGGCAACCTAGGCTTCACTCTACGGCGTTGTTCCACCAGATCGAATAGTTACGGCCTAAGAAGTCAACGCCAGAAGTATAAAATACGATATAAATACAACAGCTTTTCCATCGTATAAAACAAATAATTGCTACCAGTGTGAAAGTAATGTTCATTTCTACGTTCCGATTACCCTAGGCGTCACTCTAGGGCGTTGCTCCACCACATCTAATAGCTACGGCCTTAGAAGTCAACGCCAGAGGCATAAAATACAATATAAATACAACAGCTCTTCCATCGTATAAAACGAATAATTGCTACCAGTGTAAAGGTTATGGTCATTTCTACGTTCCGGGCAACCTAGGCTTCACCCTAGGGCGTTGTTCCACCAGATCGAATAGTTAGGGCCTAAGAAGTGAACGCCAGAAGCATAAAATGCAATATAAATACAACAGTTTTTCCATCGTATAAAACGAATAATTGCAACCAGTATTAAGCTTATGGTCATTTCTACGTTCCGGGCAACCTAGGATTCACTCTATGGCGTTCTTCCACCACATCGAATAGCTACAGCCTCAGAAGTCGACGCCTGAAGTATAAAATACCATAAAAATACAACAGTCTTTCCATCCTATAACAGGAATAATGGCAACCCGTGTGAAAGTGCTGGTCATTTCTACGTTCCAGGCTACCTAGGCTTCACTCTAGGGCGTTGTTCCACCAGATCGAATTGTTAGGGCCTAAGAAGTCAACGCCAGAAGCATAAAATACAATATAAATATAACAGTTTTTCCATCGTATAAAACGAACAATAGCAGCCAGTGTGAAAGTTATGGTCATTTCTACGTTCCGGGCAACCTAGGCTTCACTCTAGGGCGTTGCTCCACCAGATCAAACAGTTAGGGCCTTAGAAGCCAACGCCCGAAGCACTAAATACAAGATAAATGGAACAGTTTTTCCATTGTATAAAACGAATAATTGGTACCAGTGTAAAAGTTAGGGTCATTTCTACGTTCCGGGCAACCTAGGCTTCACCCTAGGCCGTCGTTCTACCAGATCGAATAGTTAGGGCCTAGGAAGTGAACGCCAGAAGCATTAAATGCAATATAAATACAACAGTTTTTCCATCGTATAACAGGATAAATTGCAACCAGTGTGAGAGTTCTGGTCATTTCTACGTTCCGGGCAACCTAGGCTTCACTCTAGGGCGTTGCTCTACCAGATCGAATAGTTAGGGCCTTAGAAGTCAACGCCCGAAGAAAAAAATACAAAATAAATAGAACAGTATTTCCATTGTATAAAACGAATAATTGCTACCAGTGTGAAAGTTATGTTCATTTCTACGTTCCTGACAACCTAGGCTTCACTGTAGGGTGTTGCTTCACCAAATCGAATAGGTAGGGCCATAGAAGTCAACGCCCGAAGCATAAAATACTATAAATGTACAAGAGTTTTTCCACCGTATAACAGGAATAATTGCAACCAGTGTGAAAGGTATGGTAATTTCTACGTTCCGGGCAACCTAGGTTTCACTCTAGGGCCTTGCTCCACCAGATCGCATAGCTAGGGACTTAGAATTCAACGCCATAAGAATAAAATACAATATAAGTACAACAGTTTTTCCATCGTATAAAACGAATAATAGCAAACAGTGTGAAAGTTCTGGTCATTTCTACGTTCCGGGCAACCTAGGCTTCACTCTAGGGCGTTGCTCCACCAGATCGAATAGTTAGGGCCTTTGAAGTCAACGCCCGAAGCATAAAATACAATAAAGATGCAACAGTTTTTCCATCGTATAACAGGAACAATTGCAACCAGTGTGAAAGTAATGGTCAGTTCTACGTTCCGGGTAAACTAGGTTTCACTCTAGGGCGTTGCTCCACCAGATCGAATAGTTAGGGCCTAAGAAGTCTACGCCAGAAACATAAAATACGATATAAATACCACTGCTTTTCGTCGTATAAAACGAATAATTGCAACCAGTATGGAAGTGATGGTCATTTCTACGTTCCGGGCTACCTAGGCCTCACTCTAGGGCGTTGTTCCACCAGATCGAATAGTTAGGTCCGTAGAAGTCAACGCCAGGAGCATAAAATACGATATAAATAGAACAGCTTTTCCATCGTATAAAAGGAATAATTGCAAACAGTGTGAAAGTAATGGTCATTTCTACGATCCGGGCAAACCTAGGCTTCACTCTACGGCGTTGTTCCACCAGATCGAATAGTTACGGCCTAAGAAGTCAACGCCAGAAGTATAAAATACCATAAAGATACAACAGTCTTTCCATCCTATAACAGGAATAATGGCAACCCGTGTGAAAGTGATGGTCATTTCTACGTTCCATGCTACCTAGGCTTCACTCTAGGGCGTTGTTCCACCAGATCGAATAGTTAGGGCCTAAGAAGTCAACGCCAGAAGCATAAAATATAATATAAATATAACAGTTTTTCCATCGTATAAAACGAACAATAGCAGCCAGTGCGAAAGTTATGGTCATTTCTACGTACCGGGCAACCTAGGCTTCACTCCAGGGCGTTGCTCCACCTGATCGAATAGTTAGGGCCTTAGAAGTCAACGCCCGAAGCATAAAATACATAATAAATATAACAGTTTTTCCATCGTATAAAACGAGTAATTGCAACCTGTGTGAAGGTTATGGTCATATCCACGTTCCGGGCAACCTAGGCTTCACAGTAGGGCGTTGCTCCACCAGATCGAAATGTTAGGGCCTAAGAAGTCAACGCCAGAAGGATAAAATACAACATAAATACAACAGCTTTTCCATCGTATAAAAGGAATAATTGCAAACAGTGTGAAAGTAATGGTCATTTCTACTTTCCGGGCAACCTACGCTTCTCCCTAGGGCGTTGTTCCACCAGATCGAATAGTTACGGCCTAAGAAGTCAACGCCAGAAGTATAAAATACCATAAAAATACAACAGTCTTCCCATCCTATAACAGGAATAATGGCAACCCGTGTGAAAGTGATGGTCATTTCTACGTTCCAGGCTACCTAGGCTTCACTCTAGGGCGTTGTTCCACCAGATCGAATAGCTAGGGCCTAAGAAGTCAACGCCAGAAGCATAAAATACAATATAAATATAACAGTTTTTCCATCGTATAAAACGAACAATAGCAGCCAGTGTGAAAGTTATGGTCATTTCTACGTACCGGGCAACCTAGGCCTCACCCCAGGGCGTTGCTCCATCTGATCGAATAGTTAGGGCCTTAGGAGTCAACGCCCGAAGCATAAAATACAAAATAAATAGAACAGTTTTTCCATTGTATAAAACGAATAATTGCTACCAGTGTAAAAGTTATGGTCATTTCTACGTTCCGAGCATCCTAGGCTTCACTCTAGGGCGGTGCTCCACCATATCGAATAGCTACGGCCCTAGAAGCCTACGCCTGAAGCGTAAAATACAATACAAATACAACAGCCTTTTCATCGTATAACAGGAATAATTTCAACAAGCGTGAAAGTAATGACCATCTCGGCGTTTCGGGCATCCTAGGCGTAACTCTGAGGCATTGCTCCACCTGATCGAATTGTTAGGGCCTAAGAAGTCAACGCCAGAAGCATAAAATACAATATAAATGCAACAGTTTTTCCATCGTATAAAACAAATAATTGCAACCAGTATGAAACTTATGGTCATTTTTACGTTCCGGGCAAACTAGGCTTCACTCTATGGCATTCTTCCACCACATCGAATAGCTACGGCCTCACAAGTCAACGCCTGAAGCATAAAATACATTAAAAATACAACAGTCTTTCCATCCTATAACAGGAATAATTGCAACCCGCGTGAAAGTGATGGTCATTTGTACGTTCCTGGCAACCTAGGCTTCACTCTAGGGCGTTGTTCCACCAGATCGATTTGTTAGGGCCTAAGAAGTCAACGCCAGAGGCATAAGATACATAATAAATATAACAGTTTTTCCATCGTATAGAACGAATAATAGCATCCAGTGTGAAAGTTATGGTCATTTCTACGTTCCGGGCAACCTAGGCTTCACTCTAGGGCGGTGCTCCGCCAGATCAAACAGTTAGGGCCTTAGAAGTCAACGCCCGAAGCATAAAATACAAAATAAACAGAACAGTTTTTCCATTGTATAAAACGAATAATTGCTACCAGTGTAAAAGTTATGGTCATTTCTACGTTCCGGGCAACCTAGGCTTCACCGTAGGGCGTTGCTCCACCAGATCGAATAGTTAGTGCCTTAGAAGTCAACGGCCGAAGCATAAAATACAAAATAAATACAACAGTTTTTCCATCATATAAAACGTGTAATTGCACCAGTATGAAAATTGTGGTCATTTCTACTTTCCGGGCAACCTAGGCTTCACCCTAGGGCGTTGCTCCAACAGATTGAATAGTTAGGGCCTTAGAAGTCTAGGCCGGAAGCATAAAATGCAATAAAAATACAACAGTTTTTCCGTCGTATAAAAGGATTAATTGCAACCAGTTTGAAAGTGATGGTCATTTCTACGTTCCGGGCAACCTAGGCTTCACTCTAGGGCGTTGCTCCACCAGATCGAATAGTTAGGGCCTTAGAAGTCAACGCCAGAAGCATAAAATACAATAAAGATGCAACAGCTTTTCCATCGTATAACAGGAGTAACTGAAAACAGTGTGAAAGTAATGGTCATTTCTACTTTCCGGGCAACCTACGCTTCTCCCTAGGGCGTTGTTCCACCAGATCGAATAGTTACGGCCTAAGAAGTCAACGCCAGAAGTATAAAATACCATAAAAATACAACAGTCTTCCCATCCTATAACAGGAATAATGGCAACCCGTGTGAAAGTGATGGTCATTTCTACGTTCCAGGCTACCTAGGCTTCACTCTAGGGCGTTGTTCCACCAGATCGAATAGCTAGGGCCTAAGAAGTCAACGCCAGAAGCATAAAATACAATATAAATATAACAGTTTTTCCATCGTATAAAACGAACAATAGCAGCCAGTGTGAAAGTTATGGTCATTTCTACGTACCGGGCAACCTAGGCCTCACCCCAGGGCGTTGCTCCATCTGATCGAATAGTTAGGGCCTTAGGAGTCAACGCCCGAAGCATAAAATACAAAATAAATAGAACAGTTTTTCCATTGTATAAAACGAATAATTGCTACCAGTGTAAAAGTTATGGTCATTTCTACGTTCCGAGCATCCTAGGCTTCACTCTAGGGCGGTGCTCCACCATATCGAATAGCTACGGCCCTAGAAGCCTACGCCTGAAGCGTAAAATACAATACAAATACAACAGCCTTTTCATCGTATAACAGGAATAATTTCAACAAGCGTGAAAGTAATGACCATCTCGGCGTTTCGGGCATCCTAGGCGTAACTCTGAGGCATTGCTCCACCTGATCGAATTGTTAGGGCCTAAGAAGTCAACGCCAGAAGCATAAAATACAATATAAATGCAACAGTTTTTCCATCGTATAAAACAAATAATTGCAACCAGTATGAAACTTATGGTCATTTTTACGTTCCGGGCAAACTAGGCTTCACTCTATGGCATTCTTCCACCACATCGAATAGCTACGGCCTCACAAGTCAACGCCTGAAGCATAAAATACATTAAAAATACAACAGTCTTTCCATCCTATAACAGGAATAATTGCAACCCGCGTGAAAGTGATGGTCATTTGTACGTTCCTGGCAACCTAGGCTTCACTCTAGGGCGTTGTTCCACCAGATCGATTTGTTAGGGCCTAAGAAGTCAACGCCAGAGGCATAAGATACATAATAAATATAACAGTTTTTCCATCGTATAGAACGAATAATAGCATCCAGTGTGAAAGTTATGGTCATTTCTACGTTCCGGGCAACCTAGGCTTCACTCTAGGGCGGTGCTCCGCCAGATCAAACAGTTAGGGCCTTAGAAGTCAACGCCCGAAGCATAAAATACAAAATAAACAGAACAGTTTTTCCATTGTATAAAACGAATAATTGCTACCAGTGTAAAAGTTATGGTCATTTCTACGTTCCGGGCAACCTAGGCTTCACCGTAGGGCGTTGCTCCACCAGATCGAATAGTTAGTGCCTTAGAAGTCAACGGCCGAAGCATAAAATACAAAATAAATACAACAGTTTTTCCATCATATAAAACGTGTAATTGCACCAGTATGAAAATTGTGGTCATTTCTACTTTCCGGGCAACCTAGGCTTCACCCTAGGGCGTTGCTCCAACAGATTGAATAGTTAGGGCCTTAGAAGTCTACGCCGGAAGCATAAAATGCAATAAAAATACAACAGTTTTTCCGTCGTATAAAAGGATTAATTGCAACCAGTTTGAAAGTGATGGTCATTTCTACGTTCCGGGCAACCTAGGCTTCACTCTAGGGCGTTGCTCCACCAGATCGAATAGTTAGGGCCTTAGAAGTCAACGCCAGAAGCATAAAATACAATAAAGATGCAACAGCTTTTCCATCGTATAACAGGAGTAACTGAAAACAGTGTGAAAGTACTGGTCATTTCTACGTCCCGTGTAACCTAGGCTTCACTCTAGGGCGTTGTTCCACCAGATCGAACAGTTAGGGCCTAAGAAGGCAACTCCAGAAGCATAAAATACAATATAAATATAACAGTTTTTCCATCGTATAAAAGGATTAATTTCAATCAGTTTGAAAGTGATGATCATTTCTACGTTCCGGGCAACCTAGGCTTCACCCTAGGGCGTTGTTCCACCAGATGGAATAGTTAGGGCATAAGAAGTCAACGCCAGAAGCATAAAATACGGTATAAATACAACAGCTTTTCCATCGCATAAAACGAATAATAGCAACCAGTGTGAAAGTTATGCGCATTTCTACGTTCCGGGCAACCTAGGCTTCACTCTACGGCGTTGTTCCACCAGATCGAATAGTTAGGGCCTAAGAAGTCAGCGCCAGAAGCATAAAATACAATATATATATAACAGTTTTTCCATCGTATAAAACGAATAATAGCAAACAGTGTGAAAGTTATGGTCATTCCTACGTTCCGGGCAACCTAGACTTCACTCCAGGGCGTTGCTCCACCTGATCGAATAGTTAGGGCCTTAGAAGTCAACGCCCGAAGCATAAAATACATAATAAATATAACAGTTTTTCCATCGTATAAAACGAGTAATTGCAACCTGTGTGAAGGTTATGGTCATATCCACGTTCCGGGCAACCTAGGCTTCACAGTAGGGCGTTGCTCCACCAGATCGAAATGTTAGGGCCTAAGAAGTCAACGCCAGAAGGATAAAATACAACATAAATACAACAGCTTTTCCATCGTATAAAAGGAATAATTGCAAACAGTGTGAAAGTAATGGTCATTTCTACTTTCCGGGCAACCTACGCTTCTCCCTAGGGCGTTGTTCCACCAGATCGAATAGTTACGGCCTAAGAAGTCAACGCCAGAAGTATAAAATACCATAAAAATACAACAGTCTTCCCATCCTATAACAGGAATAATGGCAACCCGTGTGAAAGTGATGGTCATTTCTACGTTCCAGGCTACCTAGGCTTCACTCTAGGGCGTTGTTCCACCAGATCGAATAGCTAGGGCCTAAGAAGTCAACGCCAGAAGCATAAAATACAATATAAATATAACAGTTTTTCCATCGTATAAAACGAACAAAAGCAGCCAGTGTGAAAGTTATGGTCATTTCTACGTACCGGGCAACCTAGGCCTCACCCCAGGGCGTTGCTCCATCTGATCGAATAGTTAGGGCCTTAGGAGTCAACGCCCGAAGCATAAAATACAAAATAAATAGAACAGTTTTTCCATTGTATAAAACGAATAATTGCTACCAGTGTAAAAGTTATGGTCATTTCTACGTTCCGAGCATCCTAGGCTTCACTCTAGGGCGGTGCTCCACCATATCGAATAGCTACGGCCCTAGAAGCCTACGCCTGAAGCGTAAAATACAATACAAATACAACAGCCTTTTCATCGTATAACAGGAATAATTTCAACAAGCGTGAAAGTAATGACCATCTCGGCGTTTCGGGCATCCTAGGCGTAACTCTGAGGCATTGCTCCACCTGATCGAATTGTTAGGGCCTAAGAAGTCAACGCCAGAAGCATAAAATACAATATAAATGCAACAGTTTTTCCATCGTATAAAACAAATAATTGCAACCAGTATGAAACTTATGGTCATTTTTACGTTCCGGGCAACCTAGGCTTCACTCTATGGCGTTCTTCCACCACATCGAATAGCTACGGCCTCACAAGTCAACGCCTGAAGCATAAAATACATTAAAAATACAACAGTCTTTCCATCCTATAACAGGAATAATTGCAACCCGCGTGAAAGTGATGGTCATTTGTACGTTCCTGGCAACCTAGGCTTCACTCTAGGGCGTTGTTCCACCAGATCGATTTGTTAGGGCCTTAGAAGTCAACGCCCGAAGCATAAAATACAAAATAAACAGAACAGTTTTTCCATTGTATAAAACGAATAATTGCTACCAGTGTAAAAGTTATGGTCATTTCTACGTTCCGGGCAACCTAGGCTTCACCGTAGGGCGTTGCTCCACCAGATCGAATAGTTAGTGCCTTAGAAGTCAACGGCCGAAGCATAAAATACAAAATAAATACAACAGTTTTTCCATCATAAAAACGTGTAATTGCACCAGTATGAAAATTGTGGTCATTTCTACTTTCCGGGCAACCTAGGCTTCACCCTAGGGCGTTGCTCCAACAGATTGAATAGTTAGGGCCTTAGAAGTCTACGCCGGAAGCATAAAATGCAATAAAAATACAACAGTTTTTCCGTCGTATAAAAGGATTAATTGCAACCAGTTTGAAAGTGATGGTCATTTCTACGTTCCGGGCAACCTAGGCTTCACTCTAGGGCGTTGCTCCACCAGATCGAATAGTTAGGGCCTTAGAAGTCAACGCCAGAAGCATAAAATACAATAAAGATGCAACAGCTTTTCCATCGTATAACAGGAGTAACTGAAAACAGTGTGAAAGTACTGGTCATTTCTACGTCCCGTGTAACCTAGGCTTCACTCTAGGGCGTTGTTCCACCAGATCGAACAGTTAGGGCCTAAGAAGGCAACTCCAGAAGCATAAAATACAATATAAATATAACAGTTTTTCCATCGTATAAAAGGATTAATTTCAATCAGTTTGAAAGTGATGATCATTTCTACGTTCCGGGCAACCTAGGCTTCACCCTAGGGCGTTGTTCCACCAGATGGAATAGTTAGGGCATAAGAAGTCAACGCCAGAAGCATAAAATACGGTATAAATACAACAGCTTTTCCATCGCATAAAACGAATAATAGCAACCAGTGTGAAAGTTATGCGCATTTCTACGTTCCGGGCAACCTAGGCTTCACTCTACGGCGTTGTTCCACCAGATCGAATAGTTAGGGCCTAAGAAGTCAGCGCCAGAAGCATAAAATACAATATACATATAACAGTTTTTCCATCGTATAAAACGAATAATAGCAAACAGTGTGAAAGTTATGGTCATTCCTACGTTCCGGGCAACCTAGACTTCACCCTAGGGCGTTGCTCCAACAGATCGAATAGTTAGTGCCTTAGAAGTCAACGGCCGAAGCATAAAATACAAAATAAATAGAACTGTTTTTCCATCGTATAAAACGAATAATTGCTACCGGTGTGAAAGTTATTTCCATTTCTACGTTCCGGGCAGCCTAGGCATCACCCTAGGGCGTTGTTCCACCAGATGGAATAGTTAGGGCCTAAGAAGTCAACGCCAGAAGCATAAAATACGATATAAGTACAACGGTTTTTCCATCTTATAAAATGTATAATTGCAAACATTGCGAAAGTAATGGTCATTTCTACGTTCCGGGCAACCTAGGCGTCACTCTAGTGCGTTGCTCCGCCACATCTAATAGCTACGGCCTTAGACGTCAACGACAGAAGCATAAAATACTATATAAATACAACAGTTTTTCGATCAAATAAAACGAATAATTGCAACCAGTATGAAAGCTATGGTCATTTCTACTTTACGGGCAACCTAGGCTACACCCTAGGGCGTTGCTCCTACAGATTGAATAGTTAGGGCCTTAGAAGTCAATGCCCGAAACATAAAATGCAATAAAAATACATCAGTTTTTCCATCATAGAATAGGAATATTTGCAACCAGTTTGAAAGTGATGGTAATTGCTACGTTCAGGGCAACTTATGCTTCACTCTAGGGCGTTGCTCCACCAGGTCGAATAGTTAGTGCCTTAGAAGTCAACGCTAGAAGCATAAAATACAATATAAATACAACAGTTTTTCCATCGTATAAAACGAATAATTGCAACCAGTATGAAAGATAACGTCATTTCTACTTTCTGGGCAACCTAGGCTTCACCCTAGGGCGTTACTCCAACAGATTGAATAGTTAGGGCCTTAGAAGTCAACGCCGGAAGCATAAAATGCAATAAAAATACAACAGATTTTCCATCGTATAAAAGGATTAATTGCAACCAGTTTGAAAGTGATGGTCATTTCTACGTTCCGGGCAACCTAGGCATCACTCTAGGGCGTTGCTCCACCAGATCGAATAACTAGGGCCTTAGAAGTCAACGCCAGAAGCATAAAATACAATATAAATACAACAGTTTTTCCGTCGTATAAAAGGATTAATTGCAACCAGTTTGAAAGTGATGGTCATTTCTACGTTCCGGGCAACCTAGGCTTCACTCTAGGGTGTTGCTCCACCAGATCGAATAGTTAGGGCCTTAGAAGTCAACGCCAGAAGCATAAAATACAATAAAGATGCAACAGCTTTTCCATCGTATAACAGGAGTAACTGAAAACAGTGTGAAAGTACTGGTCATTTCTACGTTCCGTGTAACCTAGGCTTCACTCTAGGGCGTTGTTCCACCAGATCGAACAGTTAGGGCCTAAGAAGGCAACTCCAGAAGCATAAAATACAATATAAATATAACAGTTTTTCCATCGTATAAAAGGATTAATTTCAACCAGTTTGAAAGTGATGGTCATTTCTACGTTCCGGGCAACCTAGGCTTCACCCTAGGGCGTTGTTCCACCAGATGGAATAGTTAGGGCATAAGAAGTCAACGCCAGAAGCATAAAATACGGTATAAATACAACAGCTTTTCCATCGCATAAAACGAATAATAGCAACCAGTGCGAAAGTTATGGGCATTTCTACGTTCCGGGCAACCTAGGCTTCACTCTACGGCGTTGTTCCACCAGATCGAATAGTTAGGGCCTTAGAAGTCAACGCCAGAAGCATAAAATACAATAAAGATGCAACAGCTTTTCCATCGTATTAAACGAATAATTTCAACTAGTGTGAATGTTATTGTCATTTCTGCATTCCGAGCAACCTAGGCTTCACTCTAGGGCGTTGATCCAAGAGATTGAATAGTTAGCGACTTAGAAGTCAACGCCCGAAGCATAAAATACAATATAAATATAACAGTTTTTCCATCGTTTAAAACGAATAATTTCAACCAGTGTGAATGTTATGGTCATTTCTAGAGTCCGAGCAACCTAGGCTTCACTCTAGGGCGTTGATCCACCACATAGAATTTTGAGGGCCTTAGAAGTCAACGCCAGAAGCATAAAATTCAATAAAAATGCAACAGTTTTTCCATCGTATAACAGGAATAACTGCAAACAGTGTGAAAGTACTGGTCATTTCTACGTTCCGGGTAACCTAGGCTCCACTCTAGGGCGTTGCTCCACCAGATCGAACAGCTAGGGCCTAAGAAGGCAACGCCAGATGCATAAAATACAATATAAATATAACAGTTTTTCAATCGTATAAAACGAGTAATTGCAACCTGTGTGAAGGTTATGGTCATATCTACGTTCCGGGAAACCTTGGCTTCACTGTAGGGTGTTGCCCCACCAGATCGAATAGGTAGGGCCTTAGAAGACAACGCCCGAAGCATAAAATACAAAATAAACAGAACAGCTTTTCCATTGTATAAAACGAATAATTGCTACCATACGATGGAAAAACTGTTGTACTTATATTGTATTTTATCCTTCTGGCGTTGAATTCTAAGTCCCTAGCTATTCGGTCAGGTGGAGCAACGACCTAGTGTGAAACCTAGGTTACCCGGGACGTAGAAATGACCATTACTTTCACAATGTCTGCAATTATTCATTTCATACGATGGAAAAACTGTGGACTTATATTGTATTTTATCCTTCTGGCGTTGAATTCTAAGTCCCTGGCTATTCGGTCTGGTGGAGCAACGCCCAAGTGTGAAACCTAGGTTACCCGGAACGTAGAAATGACCAGTACTTTCAGACTGGTTTCTGTTATTCGTTTCGTACGATGGAAAAGCTGTTATATTTATTTTGCATTTTATGCTTCGGGCGTTGACTTCTAAGGCCCTAACTATTCGATTTGGTGGAGCAACGCCCTACAGTGAAGCTTAGGTTGCCCGGAACGTATAAATGACCATTACTTTCACACTGTGTGCAATTATTCATTTTATACGATGGAAAAGCTGTTGTATTTATATTGTATTTTATGCTCCTGGCGTTGACTTCTAAGGCCGTAGCTATTAGATGTGGTGGAGCAACGCCCTAGAGTGACACCTAGGTTGACCGGAACGTAGAAATGACCATTACTTTCACAATGTCTGCAATTATTCATTTTATACGATGGAAAAACTGTTGTACTTATATTGTATTTTATGCTTCTGGCGTTGATTTCTTAGGGCCTAACTATTCAATCTGGTGGAAGAACACCCTAGAGTGAAGCCTAGATTACCCGGAACGTAGTAATGACCAGTACTATCACACTGTTTGCAGTTATTCCTGTTATACGATGGAAAGCTGTTGCATCTTTACCGTATTTTATGCTTCTGGCGTTGACTTCTAAGGCCCTAACTATTCGATTTGATGGAGCAACGCCCTACAGTGAAGCCTTGGTTGCCCGGTACGTAGAAATGACCATAACTTTCACACTGGTTGCTATTATTCGTTTTATACGATGGAAAAACTGTTGTACTTATATTGTACTTTATTCTTATGGCGTTGAATTCTAAGTCCCTAGCTATTCGATCTGGTGGAGCAACGCCCTAGAGTGAAACCTAGGTCACCCGGAACGTAGAAATGACAAGTACTTTCATACTGTTTGCAGTTATTCCTGTTATACGATGAAAAAACTTTTGCATCTTTATTGTATTTTATGCTTCTGGCGTTGACTTCTAAGGCCCTAGCTATTCGATTTGGTGGAGTACCGCCCTAGAGTGAAGCCTAGGTTGCCCGGAACGTAGAAATGACCATAACTTCCACACTGGTTGCAATTATTCGTTTTATACGATGGAAATGCTGTTGTATTTATATCGTTTTTTATGCTCCTGGCGTTGACTTCTTAGGACCTAACTATTCCATCTGGTGGAACAACGGCCTAGGGTGAAGCCTAGGTTGCCCGCAAAGTAGAAATGACCATAACTTTCACACTGGTAGCAATTTTTCGTTTTATACGATGGAAAAACTGTTCTAATTATTTTATATTTTATGCTTCGGGCGTTGACTTCTATGGCCCTAACTATTCGATCTGGTGGAGCAACGCCCTAGAGTGAAGCCTAGGTTTCCCGGTACGTAGAAGTGACCATCACTATCAAACTGGTTGCAATTGTTTGTTTTATACGATGGAAAAGCTGTTGTATTTATATCGTATTTTATGCTTCTGTCGTTGACTTCTTAGGACCTAACTATTCCATCTGGTGGCACAACGCCCTAGCGTGAAGCCTAGGTTGTCCGGAAAGTAGAAATGACCATAACTTTCACACTGGTGGCAATTATTCGTTTTATACGATGGAAAAACTGTTCTATTTATTTTGTATTTTATGCTTCGGGCGTTGAATTCTAAGGCCCTAACTATTCGATCTGGTAGAGCAACGCATTAGGGTGAAGCCTACGTTGCCCGGTAAGTAGAACTGACCATAAGTTTCATACTGGTTGCAATTATTCGTTTTATACGATGGAAAAACTGTTTTATTTATTTTGTATTTTACGCTTCGGGCATTGACTTCTAAGGCCCTAACTATTCGATCTGGTGGAGCAACGCCCTAGAGTGCAGCCTAGGTTGCCCGGAACGTAGAAATGACCATAACTTTTACACTGGTTGCTATTATTCGTTTTATACGATGGAAAAACTGTTGTACTTATATTGTATTTTATTCTTATGGCGTTGAATTCTAAGTCCCTAGCTATTCGAACTGGTGGAGCAACGCCCTAGAGAGAAACCTAGGTTACCCAGAACGTAGAAATGACAAGTACTTTCATACTGTTTGCAGTTATTCCTGTTATACGATGAAAAAACTTTTGCATCTTTATTGTATTTTATGCTTCTGGCGTTGACTTCTAAGGCCCTGGCTATTCGATTTGGTGGAGCACCGCCCTAGAGTGAAGCCTAGGTTGCCCGGAACGTAGAAATGACCATAACTTCCACACTGGTTGCAATTATTCGTTTTATACGATGGAAAAGCTGTTGTATTTATATCGTTTTTTATGCTCCTGGCGTTGACTTCTTAGGCCCTAACTATTCGATCTGGTAGAGCAACGCCCTAGAGTGAAGCCTAGGTTGCCCGGTAAGTAGAAATGACCATAAGTTTCATACTGGTTGCAATTATTCGTTTTATACGATGGAGAAACTCTTTTATTTATTTTGTATTTTACGCTTCGGGCGTTGACTTCTAAGGCCGTAACTATTCGATCTGGTGGAGCAACGCCCTAGAGTGCAGCCTAGGTTGCCCGGAACGTAGAAATGACTATAGCTTTCACACTGGTTGCTATCATTCGTTTTATATGATGGAAAAACTGTTGTATTTATATTGTATTTTATGCTTCTGGCGTCCACTTCTTAGGCCCTAACTTTCGATCTGGTGGAACAACGGCCTAGTGTGAAGCCTAGGTTGCCCGGAACGTAGAAATGTCCATAACTTTTACACTGGTTGCTATTATTCGTTTTATACGATGGAAAAACTGTTGTACTTATATTGTATTTTATTCTTATGGCGTTGAATTCTAAGTCCCTAGCTATTCGATATGGTGGAGCAACGCCCTAGAGTGAAACCTAGGTTACCCGGAACGTAGAAATGACAAGTACTTTCATACTGTCTGCAGTTATTCCTGATATACGATGAAAAAACTTTTGCATCTTTATTGTATTTTATGCTTCTGGCGTTGACTTCTAAGGCCCTAGCTATTCGATTTGGTGGAGCACCGCCCTAGAGTGAAGCCTAGGTTGCCCGGAACGTAGAAATGACCATAATTTCCACACTGGTTGCAATTATTCGTTTTATACGATGGAAATGCTGTTGTATTTATATCGTTTTTTATGCTCCTGGCGTTGACTTCTTAGGCCCTAACTATTCGATCTGGTGGAACAACGCACTATGGTAAAGCCCAGATTGCCCGGAACGTAGAAATGACCATAACTTTTACACTGGTAGCAATTCTTCGTTTTATAAAATGGAAAAACTGTTCTTTTTATTTTGTATTTTATGCTTCAGGCGTTGACTTCTTTGGCCCTAACAATTCGATCTGGTGGAGCAACGCCCTAGAGTGAAGCCTAGGTTCCCTGGAACGTACAAATGACCATCACTTTCACACGGGTTGCAATTATTCCTGTTATAGGATGGAAAGACTGTTGTATTTTTATTGCATTTTATGCTTCTGGCGTTCACTTCTTAGGCCCTGACTATCCGATCTGGTGGAGCAACGCCCAATGGTGAAGTCTAGGTTGCCCGGAACGTAGAAATGACCATAACTTTTACTCTGGCAGCAATTATTCGTTTTATACAATGGAAAAACCGTTCTATTTATTTTATATTTTATGCTTCGGGCGTTGACTTATATGGCCCTAACTATTCGATCTGGTGGAGCAACGCCCTAGAGTGAAGCCTAGGTTGCCCGGTACGTAGAAGTGACCATCACTATCAAACTGGTTGCAATTATTTGTTTTATACGATGGAAAAGCTGTTGTATTTATATCGTATTTTATGCTTCTGGCGTCGACTTCTTAGGCCCTAACTATTCCATCTGGTGGAACAACGCCCTGGGGTGAAGACTAGGTTGCCCGGATAGTAGAAATGACCATAACTTTCACACTGGTAGCAATTATTCGCTTTATACGATGGAAAAACTGTTCTATTTATTTTGTATTTTATGCTTCGGGCGTTGACTTCTAAGGACCTAACTAATCGTTCTGGTGGAGCAACGCCCTAGAGTGAAGCCTAGGTTGCTCGGAACGTAGAAATGACCATTACCTTCAAACTGTTCGCAATTATTTTCTTTTATACGATGGAAAGGCTGATGTATTTGTATCGTATTTTATGCTTCTGGCGTTGACTTCTGTGGCCCTAGCTATTCGATCTAGTGGAGCAACGCCCTAGAGTGAAGCCTAGGTTGCCCGGAACGTAGAAATGACCATAACTTTTACACTGGTAGCAATTATTCGTTTTATACAATGGAAAAACTGTTGTATTTATATTGTATTTTATGCTTCTGGCGTTGACTTCTTAGGCCCTAACTATTCGATCTGGTGGAGCAACGCCCTAGAGTGCAGCCTAGGTTGCCCGTAACGTAGTAATGTCCATATCTTTCACACTGTTTGCAATCTTTCGTTTTATACGATGGAAAAACTGTTTTATTTATTTTGTATTTTACGCTTCGGGCGTTGACTTCTAAGGCCCTAACTATTCGATCTGGTGGAGCAACGCCCTAGAGTGCAGCCTAGGTTGCCCGGAACGTAGAAATGACCATCACTTTCAAACTGGTTGCAATTAATCCTGTTATACGATGGAAAAACTGTTGTATTTTTATTGCATTTTATGCTTCGGGCGTTGACTTCTAAGGCCCTAACTATTCAATCTGTTGGAGCAACGCCCTAGAGTGAAGCCTAGGTTGCTCGGAATGTAGAAATGACCATAACTTTCACACTGGTTGCAACTATTCGTTTTATACGATGGAAAAACTGTTGTATTTATATTGTATTTTATGCTTCTGGCGTTCACTTCTTAGGCCCTAACTATTCGATCTGGTGGAGCAACGCCCTAGGGTGAAGCCTAGGTTGCCCGGAACGTAGAAATGACCATAACTTTTACACTGGTAGCAATTATTCGTTTTATACAATGGAAAAACTGTTGTATTTATATTGTATTTTATGCTTCTGGCGTTGGCTTCTTAGGCCCTAACTATTCGATCTGGTGGAGCAATGCCTCCGAGTTAAGTCTAGGATGCCCGAAACGCCGAAATGATTATTACTTTCATTCTTGTTGCAATTATTCCTGTTATACGGTGAAAACACCGTTTTATTTTTATTGTATTTTATGCTTCAGGCGTAGGCTTCTAAGGCCGTAGCTATTGGATATGGTGGAGCACCGCCCTAGAGTGAAGCCTAGGTTGCTCGGAATATAGAAATGACCATAACTTTCACACTGGTTGCAATTATTCGTTTTCTACGATGGAAAAACTGTTGTATTTATATTGTATTTTATGCTTCTGGCGTTCACTTCTTAGGGCCTAACTATTCGATCTGATGGAACAATGCCCTAGGGTGAAGCCTAGGTTGCCCGGAACGAAGAAATGACCATAACTTTTACACTGGTAGCAATTATACGTATTATACAATGGAGAAGCTCTTGTATTTATATTGTATTTTATGCCTCTGGCGTTGACTTCTAAGGCCCTAGCTATTCGATCTAGTGGAGCAACGCCCTAGAGTGAAGCCTAGGTTGCCCGGAACGTAGAAATGAACATCACTTTCAAACTGGTTGCAATTAATCCTGTTATACGATGGAAAAACTGTTGCATTTTTATTGCATTTTATGCTTCGGGCGTTGACTTCTAAGGACCTGACTATTCAATCTGTCGGAGCAACTCCCTAGAGTGAAGCCTAGGTTGCTCGGAATGTAGAAATGACCATAGCTTTCACACTGGTTGCAATTATTCGTTTTATACGATGGAAAAACTGTTGTATTTATATTGTATTTTATGCTTCTGGCGTTCACTTCCTAGGCCCTAACTATTCGATCTGGTGGAACAACGCCCTAGGGTGAAGCCTAGGTTGCCCGGAACGCAGAAATGACCATAACTTTTACACTGGTAGCAATTATTCGTATTATACAATGGAAAAACTGTTCTATTTATTTTGTATTTTATGCTTCGGGCGTTGACTTCTAAGGCCCTAACTGTTTGATCTGGTGGAGCAACGCCCTAGGGTGAAGCCTAGGTTGCCCGGAACGTAGAAATGACGATTACCTTCACACTGTTTGCAATTATTTTCTTTTATACGATGGAAAAGCTGTTGTATTTATATCGTATTTTATGCTTCTGGCGTTGACTTCAATGGCCCTAGCTATTCGATCTAGTGGAGCAACGCCCTAGAGCGAAGCCTAGGTGGCCCGGAACGTAGCAATGACCATCCCTTTCAAACTGGTTGCTATTAATCCTGTTATACGATGGAAAAACTGTTGTATTTTTATTGCATTTTATGCTTCGGGCGTTGACTTCTAAGGCCCTAACTATTCAATTTGTTGGAGCAACGCCCTAGAGTGAAGCCTAGGTTGCTCGGAACGTAGAAATGACCATAACTTTCACACTGGTTGCTATTATTCGTTTTATACGATGGAAAAACTGTTATATTTATGTTGTATTTTAGCTTCTGGCGTTGACTTCTGAGGCCGTTGCTATTCGATGTGGTGGAAGAACGCCATAGAGTGAAGCCTAGGTAGCACGGATCGTAGAAATGTCCATATCTTTCACACTGTTTGCAATTTTTCGTTTTATACGATGGAAAAACTGTTTTAATTATTTTGTATTTTATGTTTCGGGCGTTGACTTCTAAGGCCCTAACTATTCGATCTGGTGGAGCAACGCCCTAGAGTGCAGCCTAGGTTGCCCGTAACGTAGTAATGACCATAACTTTCACACTGGTTGCTATCATTCGTTTTATGTGATGGAAAAACTGTTGTATTTATATTGTATTTTATGCTTCTGGCGTTCACTTCTTAGGCCCTAACTATTCGATCTGTTGGAACAACGGCCTAGGGTGAAGCCTAGGTTGCCCGGAAAGTAGAAATGACCATAACTTTCACACTGGTAGCAATTTTTCGTTTTATACGATGGAAAAACTGTTCTATTTATTTTATATTTTATGCTTCGGACGTTGACTTCTAAGGCCCTAACTATACGATCTGGTGGAGCAACGCCCTAGAGTGAAGCCTAGGTTGCCCGGTAGGTAGAAGTGACCATCACTATCAAACTGGTTGCAATTATTTGTTTTATACGATGGAAAAGCTGTTGTATTTATATCGTATTTTATGCTTCTGGCGTCGACTTCTTAGGCCCTAACTATTCCATCTGGTGGAACAACGCCCTGGGGTGAAGCCTAGGTTGCCCGGAAAGTAGAAATGACCATAACTTTCACACTGGTTGCTATTATTCGTTTTATACGATGGAAAAACTGTTGTATTTATATTGTATTTTATTCTTATGGCGTTGAATTCTAAGTCCCTAGCTATTCGATCTGGTGGAGCAACGCCCTAGAGTGAAGCCCAGGTTGCCCGGTACGTAGAAATGACCATAACTTTCACACTGGTTGCTATTATTCGTTTTATACGATGGAAAAACTGTTGTATTTATATTGTATTTTATTCTTATGGCGTTGAATTCTAAGTCCCTAGCTATTCGATCTGGTGGAGCAACGCCCTAGAGTGAAACCTAGGTTACCCGGAACGTAAAAATGACAAGTACTTTCATACTGTTTGCAGTTATTCCTGTTATACGATGAAAAAACTTTTGCATCTTTATTGTATTTTATGCTTCTGGCGTTGACTTCTAAGGCCCTAGCTATTCGATTTGGTGGAGCACCGCCCTAGAGTGAAGCCTAGGTTGCCCGGAACGTAGAAATGACCATAACTTCCACACTGGTTGCAATTATTCGTTTTATACGATGGAAAAGCTGTTGTATTTATATCGTTTTTTATGCTCCTGGCGTTGACTTCTTAGGCCCTAACTGTTCGATCTGGTGGTACAACGCCGTAGGGTGAAGCCTAGGTTGCCCGGAACGTAGAAATGACCATAACTTTTACACTGGCAGCAATTATTCGTTTTATACAATAGAAAAACCGTTCTATTTATTTTGTATTTTACGCTTCGGGCGTTGACTTCTAAGGCCGTAACTATTCGATCTGGTGGAGCAACGCCCTAGAGTGCAGCCTAGGTTGCCCAGAACGTAGAAATGACCATAGCTTTCACACTGGTTGCTCTCATTCGTTTTATATGATGGAAAAACTGTTGTATTTATATTGTATTTTATGCTTCTGGCGTCCACTTCTTAGGCCCTAACTTTCGATCTGGTGGAACAACGGCCTAGGGTGAAGCCTAGGTTGCCCGGAACGTAGAAAGGTCCATAACTTTTACACTGGTTGCTATTATTCGTTTTATACGATGGAAAAACTGTTCTATTTATTTTATATTTTATGCTTCGGGCGTTGACTTCTAAGGCCCTAACTATTCGATCTGGTGGAGCAACGCCCTAGAGTGAAGCCTAGGTTGCCCGGTATGTAGAAATGACCATCACTATCAAACTGGTTACAAGTATTTGTTTTATACGATGGAAAAGCTGTTGTATTTATATCGTATTTTATGCTTCTGGCGCTGACTTCTTAGGACCTAACTATTCCATCTGGTGGAACAACGCCCTAGGGTGAAGCCTAGGATGTCCGGAAAGTAGAAATGACCATAACTTTCACACTGGTAGCAATTATTCGTTTTATACGATGGAAAAACTGTTCTATTTATTTTGTATTTTATGCTTCGGGCGTTGACTTCTAAGGCCCTAACTATTCGATCTGGTAGAGCAACGCCCTAGAGTGAAGCCTAGGTTGCCCGGTAAGTAGAAATGACCATAGGTTTCATACTGGTTGCAATTATTCGTTTTATACGATGGAAAAACTGTTGTATTTATATTGTATTTTATGCTTCTGGCGTTCACTTCTTAGGGCCTAACTATTCGATTTGATGGAAGAATGCCCTAGGGTGAAGCCTAGGTTGCCCGGAACGTAGAAATGACCATAACTTTTACACTGGTAGCAATTCTTCGTTTTATAAAATGGAAAAACTATTCTTTTTATTTTGTATTTTATGCTTCAGGCGTTGACTTCTTTGGCCCTAACAATTCGATCTGGTGGAGCAACGCCCTAGAGTGAAGCCTAGGTTCCCTGGAACGTACAAATGACCATCACTTTCACACGGGTTGCAGTTATTCCTGTTATAGGATGGAAAGACTGTTGTATTTTTATTGCATTTTATGCTTCTGGCGTTCACTTCTTAGTCCCTGACTATTCGTTCTGGTGGAGCAACGCCCAATGGTGAAGTCTAGGTTGCCCGGAACGTAGAAATGACCATAACTTTTACTCTGGCAGCAATTATTCGTTTTATACAATGGAAAAACCGTTCTATTTATTTTATATTTTATGCTTCGGGCGTTGACTTATATGGCCCTAACTATTCGATCTGGTGGAGCAACGCCCCAGAGTGAAGCCTAGGTTGCCCGGTACGTAGAAGTGACCATCACTATCAAACTGGTTGCAATTATTTGTTTTATACGATGGAAAAGCTGTTGTATTTATATCGTATTTTATGCTTTTGGCGTCGACTTCTTAGGCCCTAACTATTCCATCTGGTGGAACAACGCCCTGGGGTGAAGCCTAGGTTGCCCGGAAAGTAGTAATGACCATAACTTTCACACTGGTAGCAATTATTCGCTTTATACGATGGAAAAACTGTTCTATTTATTTTGTATTTTATGCTTCGGGCGTTGACTTCTAAGGACCTAACTATTCGATCTGGTGGAGCAACGCCCTAGAGTGAAGCCTAGGTTGCTCGGAACGTAGAAATGACCATTACCTTCGAACTGTTCGCAATTATTTTCTTTTATACGATGGAAAAGCTGTTGTATTTGTATCGTATTTTATGCTTCTGGCGTTGACTTCTGTGGCCCTAGCTATTCGATCTAGTGGAGCAACGCCCTAGAGTGAAGCCTAGGTTGCCCGGAACGTAGAAATGACCATCACTTTCAAACTGGTTGCAATTAATCCTGTTATACGATGGAAAAACTGTTGTATTTTTATTGCATTTTATGCTTCGGGCGTTGACTTCTAAGGCCCTAACTATTCAATCTGTTGGAGCAACGCACTAGAGTGAAGCCCAGGTTGCTCGGAATGTAGAAATGACCATAACTTTCACACTGGTTGCAATTATTCGTTTTATACGATGGAAAAACTGTTGTATTTATATTGTATTTTATGCTTCTGGCGTTCACTTCTTAGGCCCTAACTATTCGATCTGGTGGTACAACGCCCTAGGGTGAAGCCTAGGTTGCCCGGAGTGTAGAAATGACCATAACTTTTACACTGGCAGCAATTATTCGTTTTATACAATGGAAAAACCGTTCTATTTATTTTGTATTTTATGCTTCGGGCGTTGACTTCTAAGGCCCTAACTGTTTGATCTGGTGGAGCATCGCCGTAGAGTGAAGCCTAGGTTGCCCGGAACGTAGAAATGACCATAACTTTCACACTGGTTGCTATTATTCGTTGGATACGATGGAAAAACTGTTGTATTTATATTGTATTTTATGCTTCTGGCGTTCACTTCTTAGGGCCTAACTATTCGATTTGATGGAACAATGCCCTAGGGTGAAGCCTAGGTTGCCCGGAACGTAGAAATGACCATAACTTTTACACTGGTAGCAATTCTTCGTTTTATAAAATGGAAAAACTATTCTTTTTATTTTGTATTTTATGCTTCAGGCGTTGACTTCTTTGGCCCTAACAATTCGATCTGGTGGAGCAACGCCCTAGAGTGAAGCCTAGGTTCCCTGGAACGTACAAATGACCATCACTTTCACACGGGTTGCAGTTATTCCTGTTATAGGATAGAAAGACTGTTGTATTTTTATTGCATTTTATGCTTCTGGCGTTCACTTCTTAGGCCTTGACTATTCGTTCTGGTGGAGCAACGCCCAATGGTGAAGTCTAGGTTGCCCGGAACGTAGAAATGACCATAACTTTTACTCTGGCAGCAATTATTCGTTTTATACAATGGAAAAACCGTTCTATTTATTTTATATTTTATGCTTCGGGCGTTGACTTATATGGCCCTAACTATTCGATCTGGTGGAGCAACGCCCTAGAGTGAAGCCTAGGTTGCCCGGTACGTAGAAGTGACCATCACTATCAAACTGGTTGCAATTATTTGTTTTATACGATGGAAAAGCTGTTGTATTTATATCGTATTTTATGCTTTTGGCGTCGACTTCTTAGGCCCTAACTATTCCATCTGGTGGAGCAACGCCCTAGAGAGAAGCCTAGGTTGCCCGGAACGTAGAAATGACCATCACTTTCAAACTGGTTGCAATTAATCCTGTTATACGATGGAAAAACTGTTGTATTTTTATTGCATTTTATGCTTCGGGCGTTGACTTCTAAGGCCCTAACTATTCAATCTGTTGGAGCAACGCCCTAGAGTGAAGCCCAGGTTGCTCGGAATGTAGAAATGACCATAACTTTCACACTGGTTGCAATTATTCGTTTTATACGATGGAAAAACTGTTGTATTTATATTGTATTTTACGCTTCGGGCGTTGACTTCTAAGGCCGTAACTATTCGATCTGGTGGAGCAACGCCCTAGAGTGCAGCCTAGGTTGCCCGGAACGTAGAAATGACTATAGCTTTCACACTGGTTGCTATCATTCGTTTTATATGATGGAAAAACTGTTGTATTTATATTGTATTTTATGCTTCTGGCGTCCACTTCTTAGGCCCTAACTTTCGATCTGGTGGAACAACGGCCTAGTGTGAAGCCTAGGTTGCCCGGAACGTAGAAATGTCCATAACTTTTACACTGGTTGCTATTATTCGTTTTATACGATGGAAAAACTGTTGTACTTATATTGTATTTTATTCTTATGGCGTTGAATTCTAAGTCCCTAGCTATTCGATATGGTGGAGCAACGCCCTAGAGTGAAACCTAGGTTACCCGGAACGTAGAAATGACAAGTACTTTCATACTGTCTGCAGTTATTCCTGATATACGATGAAAAAACTTTTGCATCTTTATTGTATTTTATGCTTCTGGCGTTGACTTCTAAGGCCCTAGCTATTCGATTTGGTGGAGCACCGCCCTAGAGTGAAGCCTAGGTTGCCCGGAACGTAGAAATGACCATAATTTCCACACTGGTTGCAATTATTCGTTTTATACGATGGAAATGCTGTTGTATTTATATCGTTTTTTATGCTCCTGGCGTTGACTTCTTAGGCCCTAACTATTCGATCTGGTGGAACAACGCACTATGGTAAAGCCCAGATTGCCCGGAACGTAGAAATGACCATAACTTTTACACTGGTAGCAATTCTTCGTTTTATAAAATGGAAAAACTGTTCTTTTTATTTTGTATTTTATGCTTCAGGCGTTGACTTCTTTGGCCCTAACAATTCGATCTGGTGGAGCAACGCCCTAGAGTGAAGCCTAGGTTCCCTGGAACGTACAAATGACCATCACTTTCACACGGGTTGCAATTATTCCTGTTATAGGATGGAAAGACTGTTGTATTTTTATTGCATTTTATGCTTCTGGCGTTCACTTCTTAGGCCCTGACTATCCGATCTGGTGGAGCAACGCCCAATGGTGAAGTCTAGGTTGCCCGGAACGTAGAAATGACCATAACTTTTACTCTGGCAGCAATTATTCGTTTTATACAATGGAAAAACCGTTCTATTTATTTTATATTTTATGCTTCGGGCGTTGACTTATATGGCCCTAACTATTCGATCTGGTGGAGCAACGCCCTAGAGTGAAGCCTAGGTTGCCCGGTACGTAGAAGTGACCATCACTATCAAACTGGTTGCAATTATTTGTTTTATACGATGGAAAAGCTGTTGTATTTATATCGTATTTTATGCTTCTGGCGTCGACTTCTTAGGCCCTAACTATTCCATCTGGTGGAACAACGCCCTGGGGTGAAGACTAGGTTGCCCGGATAGTAGAAATGACCATAACTTTCACACTGGTAGCAATTATTCGCTTTATACGATGGAAAAACTGTTCTATTTATTTTGTATTTTATGCTTCGGGCGTTGACTTCTAAGGACCTAACTAATCGTTCTGGTGGAGCAACGCCCTAGAGTGAAGCCTAGGTTGCTCGGAACGTAGAAATGACCATTACCTTCAAACTGTTCGCAATTATTTTCTTTTATACGATGGAAAGGCTGATGTATTTGTATCGTATTTTATGCTTCTGGCGTTGACTTCTGTGGCCCTAGCTATTCGATCTAGTGGAGCAACGCCCTAGAGTGAAGCCTAGGTTGCCCGGAACGTAGAAATGACCATAACTTTTACACTGGTAGCAATTATTCGTTTTATACAATGGAAAAACTGTTGTATTTATATTGTATTTTATGCTTCTGGCGTTGACTTCTTAGGCCCTAACTATTCGATCTGGTGGAGCAACGCCCTAGAGTGCAGCCTAGGTTGCCCGTAACGTAGTAATGTCCATATCTTTCACACTGTTTGCAATCTTTCGTTTTATACGATGGAAAAACTGTTTTATTTATTTTGTATTTTACGCTTCGGGCGTTGACTTCTAAGGCCCTAACTATTCGATCTGGTGGAGCAACGCCCTAGAGTGCAGCCTAGGTTGCCCGGAACGTAGAAATGACCATCACTTTCAAACTGGTTGCAATTAATCCTGTTATACGATGGAAAAACTGTTGTATTTTTATTGCATTTTATGCTTCGGGCGTTGACTTCTAAGGCCCTAACTATTCAATCTGTTGGAGCAACGCCCTAGAGTGAAGCCTAGGTTGCTCGGAATGTAGAAATGACCATAACTTTCACACTGGTTGCAACTATTCGTTTTATACGATGGAAAAACTGTTGTATTTATATTGTATTTTATGCTTCTGGCGTTCACTTCTTAGGCCCTAACTATTCGATCTGGTGGAGCAACGCCCTAGGGTGAAGCCTAGGTTGCCCGGAACGTAGAAATGACCATAACTTTTACACTGGTAGCAATTATTCGTTTTATACAATGGAAAAACTGTTGTATTTATATTGTATTTTATGCTTCTGGCGTTGGCTTCTTAGGCCCTAACTATTCGATCTGGTGGAGCAATGCCTCCGAGTTAAGTCTAGGATGCCCGAAACGCCGAAATGATTATTACTTTCATTCTTGTTGCAATTATTCCTGTTATACGGTGAAAACACCGTTTTATTTTTATTGTATTTTATGCTTCAGGCGTAGGCTTCTAAGGCCGTAGCTATTGGATATGGTGGAGCACCGCCCTAGAGTGAAGCCTAGGTTGCTCGGAATATAGAAATGACCATAACTTTCACACTGGTTGCAATTATTCGTTTTCTACGATGGAAAAACTGTTGTATTTATATTGTATTTTATGCTTCTGGCGTTCACTTCTTAGGGCCTAACTATTCGATCTGATGGAACAATGCCCTAGGGTGAAGCCTAGGTTGCCCGGAACGAAGAAATGACCATAACTTTTACACTGGTAGCAATTATACGTATTATACAATGGAGAAGCTCTTGTATTTATATTGTATTTTATGCCTCTGGCGTTGACTTCTAAGGCCCTAGCTATTCGATCTAGTGGAGCAACGCCCTAGAGTGAAGCCTAGGTTGCCCGGAACGTAGAAATGAACATCACTTTCAAACTGGTTGCAATTAATCCTGTTATACGATGGAAAAACTGTTGCATTTTTATTGCATTTTATGCTTCGGGCGTTGACTTCTAAGGACCTGACTATTCAATCTGTCGGAGCAACTCCCTAGAGTGAAGCCTAGGTTGCTCGGAATGTAGAAATGACCATAGCTTTCACACTGGTTGCAATTATTCGTTTTATACGATGGAAAAACTGTTGTATTTATATTGTATTTTATGCTTCTGGCGTTCACTTCCTAGGCCCTAACTATTCGATCTGGTGGAACAACGCCCTAGGGTGAAGCCTAGGTTGCCCGGAACGCAGAAATGACCATAACTTTTACACTGGTAGCAATTATTCGTATTATACAATGGAAAAACTGTTCTATTTATTTTGTATTTTATGCTTCGGGCGTTGACTTCTAAGGCCCTAACTGTTTGATCTGGTGGAGCAACGCCCTAGGGTGAAGCCTAGGTTGCCCGGAACGTAGAAATGACGATTACCTTCACACTGTTTGCAATTATTTTCTTTTATACGATGGAAAAGCTGTTGTATTTATATCGTATTTTATGCTTCTGGCGTTGACTTCAATGGCCCTAGCTATTCGATCTAGTGGAGCAACGCCCTAGAGCGAAGCCTAGGTGGCCCGGAACGTAGCAATGACCATCCCTTTCAAACTGGTTGCTATTAATCCTGTTATACGATGGAAAAACTGTTGTATTTTTATTGCATTTTATGCTTCGGGCGTTGACTTCTAAGGCCCTAACTATTCAATTTGTTGGAGCAACGCCCTAGAGTGAAGCCTAGGTTGCTCGGAACGTAGAAATGACCATAACTTTCACACTGGTTGCTATTATTCGTTTTATACGATGGAAAAACTGTTATATTTATGTTGTATTTTAGCTTCTGGCGTTGACTTCTGAGGCCGTTGCTATTCGATGTGGTGGAAGAACGCCATAGAGTGAAGCCTAGGTAGCACGGATCGTAGAAATGTCCATATCTTTCACACTGTTTGCAATTTTTCGTTTTATACGATGGAAAAACTGTTTTAATTATTTTGTATTTTATGTTTCGGGCGTTGACTTCTAAGGCCCTAACTATTCGATCTGGTGGAGCAACGCCCTAGAGTGCAGCCTAGGTTGCCCGTAACGTAGTAATGACCATAACTTTCACACTGGTTGCTATCATTCGTTTTATGTGATGGAAAAACTGTTGTATTTATATTGTATTTTATGCTTCTGGCGTTCACTTCTTAGGCCCTAACTATTCGATCTGTTGGAACAACGGCCTAGGGTGAAGCCTAGGTTGCCCGGAAAGTAGAAATGACCATAACTTTCACACTGGTAGCAATTTTTCGTTTTATACGATGGAAAAACTGTTCTATTTATTTTATATTTTATGCTTCGGACGTTGACTTCTAAGGCCCTAACTATACGATCTGGTGGAGCAACGCCCTAGAGTGAAGCCTAGGTTGCCCGGTAGGTAGAAGTGACCATCACTATCAAACTGGTTGCAATTATTTGTTTTATACGATGGAAAAGCTGTTGTATTTATATCGTATTTTATGCTTCTGGCGTCGACTTCTTAGGCCCTAACTATTCCATCTGGTGGAACAACGCCCTGGGGTGAAGCCTAGGTTGCCCGGAAAGTAGAAATGACCATAACTTTCACACTGGTTGCTATTATTCGTTTTATACGATGGAAAAACTGTTGTATTTATATTGTATTTTATTCTTATGGCGTTGAATTCTAAGTCCCTAGCTATTCGATCTGGTGGAGCAACGCCCTAGAGTGAAGCCCAGGTTGCCCGGTACGTAGAAATGACCATAACTTTCACACTGGTTGCTATTATTCGTTTTATACGATGGAAAAACTGTTGTATTTATATTGTATTTTATTCTTATGGCGTTGAATTCTAAGTCCCTAGCTATTCGATCTGGTGGAGCAACGCCCTAGAGTGAAACCTAGGTTACCCGGAACGTAAAAATGACAAGTACTTTCATACTGTTTGCAGTTATTCCTGTTATACGATGAAAAAACTTTTGCATCTTTATTGTATTTTATGCTTCTGGCGTTGACTTCTAAGGCCCTAGCTATTCGATTTGGTGGAGCACCGCCCTAGAGTGAAGCCTAGGTTGCCCGGAACGTAGAAATGACCATAACTTCCACACTGGTTGCAATTATTCGTTTTATACGATGGAAAAGCTGTTGTATTTATATCGTTTTTTATGCTCCTGGCGTTGACTTCTTAGGCCCTAACTGTTCGATCTGGTGGTACAACGCCGTAGGGTGAAGCCTAGGTTGCCCGGAACGTAGAAATGACCATAACTTTTACACTGGCAGCAATTATTCGTTTTATACAATAGAAAAACCGTTCTATTTATTTTGTATTTTACGCTTCGGGCGTTGACTTCTAAGGCCGTAACTATTCGATCTGGTGGAGCAACGCCCTAGAGTGCAGCCTAGGTTGCCCAGAACGTAGAAATGACCATAGCTTTCACACTGGTTGCTATCATTCGTTTTATATGATGGAAAAACTGTTGTATTTATATTGTATTTTATGCTTCTGGCGTCCACTTCTTAGGCCCTAACTTTCGATCTGGTGGAACAACGGCCTAGGGTGAAGCCTAGGTTGCCCGGAACGTAGAAAGGTCCATAACTTTTACACTGGTTGCTATTATTCGTTTTATACGATGGAAAAACTGTTCTATTTATTTTATATTTTATGCTTCGGGCGTTGACTTCTAAGGCCCTAACTATTCGATCTGGTGGAGCAACGCCCTAGAGTGAAGCCTAGGTTGCCCGGTATGTAGAAATGACCATCACTATCAAACTGGTTACAAGTATTTGTTTTATACGATGGAAAAGCTGTTGTATTTATATCGTATTTTATGCTTCTGGCGCTGACTTCTTAGGACCTAACTATTCCATCTGGTGGAACAACGCCCTAGGGTGAAGCCTAGGATGTCCGGAAAGTAGAAATGACCATAACTTTCACACTGGTAGCAATTATTCGTTTTATACGATGGAAAAACTGTTCTATTTATTTTGTATTTTATGCTTCGGGCGTTGACTTCTAAGGCCCTAACTATTCGATCTGGTAGAGCAACGCCCTAGAGTGAAGCCTAGGTTGCCCGGTAAGTAGAAATGACCATAGGTTTCATACTGGTTGCAATTATTCGTTTTATACGATGGAAAAACTGTTGTATTTATATTGTATTTTATGCTTCTGGCGTTCACTTCTTAGGGCCTAACTATTCGATTTGATGGAAGAATGCCCTAGGGTGAAGCCTAGGTTGCCCGGAACGTAGAAATGACCATAACTTTTACACTGGTAGCAATTCTTCGTTTTATAAAATGGAAAAACTATTCTTTTTATTTTGTATTTTATGCTTCAGGCGTTGACTTCTTTGGCCCTAACAATTCGATCTGGTGGAGCAACGCCCTAGAGTGAAGCCTAGGTTCCCTGGAACGTACAAATGACCATCACTTTCACACGGGTTGCAGTTATTCCTGTTATAGGATGGAAAGACTGTTGTATTTTTATTGCATTTTATGCTTCTGGCGTTCACTTCTTAGTCCCTGACTATTCGTTCTGGTGGAGCAACGCCCAATGGTGAAGTCTAGGTTGCCCGGAACGTAGAAATGACCATAACTTTTACTCTGGCAGCAATTATTCGTTTTATACAATGGAAAAACCGTTCTATTTATTTTATATTTTATGCTTCGGGCGTTGACTTATATGGCCCTAACTATTCGATCTGGTGGAGCAACGCCCCAGAGTGAAGCCTAGGTTGCCCGGTACGTAGAAGTGACCATCACTATCAAACTGGTTGCAATTATTTGTTTTATACGATGGAAAAGCTGTTGTATTTATATCGTATTTTATGCTTTTGGCGTCGACTTCTTAGGCCCTAACTATTCCATCTGGTGGAACAACGCCCTGGGGTGAAGCCTAGGTTGCCCGGAAAGTAGTAATGACCATAACTTTCACACTGGTAGCAATTATTCGCTTTATACGATGGAAAAACTGTTCTATTTATTTTGTATTTTATGCTTCGGGCGTTGACTTCTAAGGACCTAACTATTCGATCTGGTGGAGCAACGCCCTAGAGTGAAGCCTAGGTTGCTCGGAACGTAGAAATGACCATTACCTTCGAACTGTTCGCAATTATTTTCTTTTATACGATGGAAAAGCTGTTGTATTTGTATCGTATTTTATGCTTCTGGCGTTGACTTCTGTGGCCCTAGCTATTCGATCTAGTGGAGCAACGCCCTAGAGTGAAGCCTAGGTTGCCCGGAACGTAGAAATGACCATCACTTTCAAACTGGTTGCAATTAATCCTGTTATACGATGGAAAAACTGTTGTATTTTTATTGCATTTTATGCTTCGGGCGTTGACTTCTAAGGCCCTAACTATTCAATCTGTTGGAGCAACGCACTAGAGTGAAGCCCAGGTTGCTCGGAATGTAGAAATGACCATAACTTTCACACTGGTTGCAATTATTCGTTTTATACGATGGAAAAACTGTTGTATTTATATTGTATTTTATGCTTCTGGCGTTCACTTCTTAGGCCCTAACTATTCGATCTGGTGGTACAACGCCCTAGGGTGAAGCCTAGGTTGCCCGGAGTGTAGAAATGACCATAACTTTTACACTGGCAGCAATTATTCGTTTTATACAATGGAAAAACCGTTCTATTTATTTTGTATTTTATGCTTCGGGCGTTGACTTCTAAGGCCCTAACTGTTTGATCTGGTGGAGCATCGCCGTAGAGTGAAGCCTAGGTTGCCCGGAACGTAGAAATGACCATAACTTTCACACTGGTTGCTATTATTCGTTGGATACGATGGAAAAACTGTTGTATTTATATTGTATTTTATGCTTCTGGCGTTCACTTCTTAGGGCCTAACTATTCGATTTGATGGAACAATGCCCTAGGGTGAAGCCTAGGTTGCCCGGAACGTAGAAATGACCATAACTTTTACACTGGTAGCAATTCTTCGTTTTATAAAATGGAAAAACTATTCTTTTTATTTTGTATTTTATGCTTCAGGCGTTGACTTCTTTGGCCCTAACAATTCGATCTGGTGGAGCAACGCCCTAGAGTGAAGCCTAGGTTCCCTGGAACGTACAAATGACCATCACTTTCACACGGGTTGCAGTTATTCCTGTTATAGGATAGAAAGACTGTTGTATTTTTATTGCATTTTATGCTTCTGGCGTTCACTTCTTAGGCCTTGACTATTCGTTCTGGTGGAGCAACGCCCAATGGTGAAGTCTAGGTTGCCCGGAACGTAGAAATGACCATAACTTTTACTCTGGCAGCAATTATTCGTTTTATACAATGGAAAAACCGTTCTATTTATTTTATATTTTATGCTTCGGGCGTTGACTTATATGGCCCTAACTATTCGATCTGGTGGAGCAACGCCCTAGAGTGAAGCCTAGGTTGCCCGGTACGTAGAAGTGACCATCACTATCAAACTGGTTGCAATTATTTGTTTTATACGATGGAAAAGCTGTTGTATTTATATCGTATTTTATGCTTTTGGCGTCGACTTCTTAGGCCCTAACTATTCCATCTGGTGGAGCAACGCCCTAGAGAGAAGCCTAGGTTGCCCGGAACGTAGAAATGACCATCACTTTCAAACTGGTTGCAATTAATCCTGTTATACGATGGAAAAACTGTTGTATTTTTATTGCATTTTATGCTTCGGGCGTTGACTTCTAAGGCCCTAACTATTCAATCTGTTGGAGCAACGCCCTAGAGTGAAGCCCAGGTTGCTCGGAATGTAGAAATGACCATAACTTTCACACTGGTTGCAATTATTCGTTTTATACGATGGAAAAACTGTTGTATTTATATTGTATTTTATGCTTCTGGCGTTCACTTCTTAGGCCCTAACTATTCGATCTGGTGGTACAACGCCCTAGGGTGAAGCCTAGGTTGCCCGGAACGTAGAAATGACCATAACTTTTACACTGGCAGCAATTATTCGTTTTATACAATGGAAAAACCGTTCTATTTATTTTGTATTTTATGCTTCGGGCGTTGACTTCTAAGGCCCTAACTGTTTGATCTGGTGGAGCATCGCCGTAGAGTGAAGCCTAGGTTGCCCGGAACGTAGAAATGACCATAACTTTCACACTGGTTGCTTTTATTCGTTGGATACGATGGAAAAACTGTTGTATTTATATTGTATTTTATGCTTCTGGCGTTCACTTCTTAGGGCCTAACTATTCGATTTGATGGAACAATGCCCTAGGGTGAAGCCTAGGTTGCCCGGAACGTAGAAATGACCATAACTTTTACACTGGTAGCAATTCATCGTTTTATAAAATGGAAAAACTATTCTTTTTATTTTGTATTTTATGCTTCAGGCGTTGACTTCTTTGGCCCTAACAATTCGATCTGGTGGAGCAACGCCCTAGAGCGAAGCCTAGGTTCCCTGGAACGTACAAATGACCATCACTTTCACACGGGTTGCAGTTATTCCTGTTATAGGACGGAAAGACTGTTGTATTTTTATTGCATTTTATGCTTCTGGCGTTCACTTCTTAGGCCCTGACTATTCGTTCTGGTGGAGCAACGCCCAATGGTGAAGTCTAGGTTGCCCGGAACGTAGAAATGACCATAACTTTTACTCTGGCAGCAATTATTCGTTTTATACAGTGGAAAAACCGTTCTATTTATTTTATATTTTATGCTTCGGGCGTTGACTTATATGGCCCTAACTATTCGATCTGGTGGAGCAACGCCCTAGAGTGAAGCCTAGGTTGCCCGGTACGTAGAAGTGACCATCACTATCAAACTGGTTGCAATTATTTGTTTTATACGATGGAAAAGCTGTTGTATTTATATCGTATTTTATGCTTTTGGCGTCGACTTCTTAGGCCCGAACTATTCCATCTGGTGGAACAACGCCCTGGGGTGAAGCCTAGGTTGCCCGGAAAGTAGAAATGACCATAACTTTCACACTGGTAGCAATTATTCGCTTTATACGATGGAAAAACTGTTCTATTTATTTTGTATTTTATGCTTCGGGCGTTGACTTCTAAGGACCTAACTATTCGATCTGGTGGAGCAACGCCCTAGAGTGAAGCCTAGGTTGCTCGGAACGTAGAAATGACCATTACCTTCAAACTGTTCGCAATTATTTTCTTTTATACGATGGAAAAGCTGTTGTATTTGTATCGTATTTTATGCTTCTGGCGTTGACTTCTGTGGCCCTAGCTATTCGATCTAGTGGAGCAACGCCCTAGAGTGAAGCCTAGGTTGCCCGGAACGTAGAAATGACCATCACTTTCAAACTGGTTGCAATTAATCCTGTTATACGATGGAAAAACTGTTGTATTTTTATTGCATTTTATGCTTCGGGCGTTGACTTCTAAGGCCCTAACTATTCAATCTGTTGGAGCAACGCCCTAGAGTGAAGCCCAGGTTGTTCGGAATGTAGAAATGACCATAACTTTCACACTGGTTGCAATTATTCGTTTTATACGATGGAAAAACTGTTGTATTTATATTGTATTTTATGCTTCTGGCGTTCACTTCTTAGGCCCTAACTATTCGATCTGGTGGTACAACGCCCTAGGGTGAAGCGTAGGTTGCCCGGAACGTAGAAATGACCATAACTTTTACACTGGCAGCAATTATTCGTTTTATACAATGGAAAAACCGTTCTATTTATTTTGTATTTTATGCTTCGGGCGTTGACTTCTAAGGCCCTAACTGTTTGATCTGGTGGAGCATCGCCGTAGAGTGAAGCCTAGGTTGCCCGGAACGTAGAAATGACCATAACTTTCACACTGGTTGCTATTATTCGTTGGATACGATGGAAAAACTGTTGTATTTATATTGTATTTTATGCTTCTGGCGTTCACTTCTTAGGGCCTAACTATTCGATTTGATGGAACAATGCCCTAGGGTGAAGCCTAGGTTGCCCGGAACGTAGAAATGACCATAACTTTTACACTGGTAGCAATTCTTCGTTTTATAAAATGGAAAAACTATTCTTTTTATTTTGTATTTTATGCTTCAGGCGTTGACTTCTTTGGCCCTAACAATTCGATCAGGTGGAGCAACGCCCTAGAGTGAAGCCTAGGTTCCCTGGAACGTACAAATGACCATCACTTTCACATGGGTTGCAATTATTCCTGTTATAGAATGGAAAGACTGTTGTATTTTTATTGCATTTTATGCTTCTGGCGTTCACTTCTTAGGCCCTGACTATTCGATCTGGTGGAGCAACGCCCAATGGTGAAGTCTAGGTTGCCCGGAACGTAGAAATGACCATAACTTTTACTCTGGCAGCAATTATTCGTTTTATACAATGGAAAAACCGTTCTATTTATTTTGTATTTTATGCTTCGGGCGTTGACTTCTAAGGCCCTAACTGTTTGATCTGGTGGAGCATCGCCGTAGAGTGAAGCCTAGGTTGCCCGGAACGTAGAAATGACCATATCTTTCACACTGGTTGCTATTATTCGTTGTATACGATGGAAAAACTGTTATATTTATATTGTATTTAAGCTTCTGGCGTTGACTTCTGAGGCCGTTGCTATTCGATGTGGTGGAAGAACGCCATAGAGGGAAGCCTAGGTAGCCCGGATCGTAGAAATGTCCATATCTTTCACACTGTTTGCAATCTTTCGTTTTATACGATGGAAAAACTGTTTTATTTATTTTGTATTTTATGCTTCTGGCGTTCACTTCTTAGGGCCTAACTATTCGATTTGATGGAACAATGCCCTAGGGTGAAGCCTAGGTTGCCCGGAACGTAGAAATGACCATAACTTTTACACTGGTAGCAATTCTTCGTTTTATAAAATGGAAAAACTATTCTTTTTATTTTGTATTTTATGCTTCAGGCGTTGACTTCTTTGGCCCTAACAATTCGATCTGGTGGAGCAGCGCCCTAGAGTGAAGCCTAGGTTCCCTGGAACGTACAAATGACCATCACTTTCACACGGGTTGCAGTTATTCCTGTTATAGGATGGAAAGACTGTTGTATTTTTATTGCATTTTATGCTTCTGGCGTTCACTTCTTAGGCCCTGACTATTCGTTCTGGTGGAGCAACGCCCAATGGTGAAGTCTAGGTTGCCCGGAACGTAGAAATGACCATAACTTTTACTCTGGCAGCAATTATTCGTTTTATACAGTGGAAAAACCGTTCTATTTATTTTATATTTTATGCTTCGGGCGTTGACTTATATGGCCCTAACTATTCGATCTGGTGGAGCAACGCCCTAGAGTGAAGCCTAGGTTGCCCGGTACGTAGAAGTGACCATCACTATCAAACTGGTTGCAATTATTTGTTTTATACGATGGAAAAGCTGTTGTATTTATATCGTATTTTATGCTTTTGGCGTCGACTTCTTAGGCCCGAACTATTCCATCTGGTGGAACAACGCCCTGGGGTGAAGCCTAGGTTGCCCGGAAAGTAGAAATGACCATAACTTTCACACTGGTAGCAATTATTCGCTTTATACGATGGAAAAACTGTTGTATTTATTTTGTATTTTATGCTTCGGGCGTTGACTTCTAAGGACCTAACTATTCGATCTGGTGGAGCAACGCCCTAGAGTGAAGCCTAGGTTGCTCGGAACGTAGAAATGACCATTACCTTCAAACTGTTCGCAATTATTTTCTTTTATACGATGGAAAAGCTGTTGCATTTGTATCGTATTTTATGCTTCTGGCGTTGACTTCTGTGGCCCTAGCTATTCGATCTAGTGGAGCAACGCCCTAGAGTGAAGCCTAGGTTGCCCGGAACGTAGAAATGACCATCACTTTCAAACTGGTTGCAATTAATCCTGTTATACCATGGAAAAACTGTTGTATTTTTATTGCATTTTATGCTTCGGGCGTTGACTTCTAAGGCCCTAACTATTCAATCTGTTGGAGCAACGCCCTAGAGTGAAGCCCAGGTTGCTCGGAATGTAGAAATGACCATAACTTTCACACTGGTTGCAATTATTCGTTTTATACGATGGAAAAACTGTTGTATTTATATTGTATTTTATGCTTCTGGCGTTCACTTCTTAGGCCCTAACTATTCGATCTGATGGAACAATGCCCTAGGGTGAAGCCTAGGTTGCCCGGAACGTAGAAATGACCATAACTTTTACACTGGTAGCAATTCTTCGTTTTAGAAAATGGAAAAACTGTTCTATTTATTTTCTATTTTATGCTTCAGGCGTTGACTTCTTTGGCCCTAACAATTCGATCAGGTGGAGCAACGCCCTAGAGTGAAGCCTAGGTTCCCTGGAACGTACAAATGACCATCACTTTCACATGGGTTGCAATTATTCCTGTTATAGGATGGAAAGACTGTTGTATTTTTATTGCATTTTATGCTTCTGGCGTTCACTTCTTAGGCCCTGACTATTCGATCTGGTGGAGCAACGCCCAATGGTGAAGTCTAGGTTGCCCGGAACGTAGAAATGACCATAACTTTTACTCTGGCAGCAATTATTCGTTTTATACAATGGAAAAACCGTTCTATTTATTTTGTATTTTATGCTTCGGGCGTTGACTTCTAAGGCCCTAACTGTTTGATCTGGTGGAGCATCGCCGTAGAGTAAAGCCTAGGTTGCCCGGAACGTAGAAATGACCATATCTTTCACACTGGTTGCTATTATTCGTTGTATACGATGGAAAAACTGTTATATTTATATTGTATTTAAGCTTCTGGCGTTGACTTCTGAGGCCGTTGCTATTCGATGTGGTGGAAGAACGCCATAGAGGGAAGCCTAGGTAGCCCGGATCGTAGAAATGTCCATATCTTTCACACTGTTTGCAATCTTTCGTTTTATACGATGGAAAAACTGTTTTATTTATTTTGTATTTTACGCTTCGGGCGTTGACTTCTAAGGCCCTAACTATTCGATCTGGTGGAGCAACGCCCTAGAGTGCAGCCTAGGTTGCCCGGAACGTAAAAATGACCATCACTTTCAAACTGGTTGCAATTAATCCTGTTATACGATGGAAAAACTGTTGTATTTTTATTGCATTTTATGCTTCGGGCGTTGACTTCTAAGGCCCTAACTATTCAATCTGTTGGAGCAACGCCCTAGAGTGAAGCCTAGGTTGCTCGGAATGTAGAAATGACCATAACTTTCACACTGGTTGCAACTATTCGTTTTATACGATGGAAAAACTGTTGTATTTATATTGTATTTTATGCTTCTGGCGTTGACTTCTTAGGCCCTAACTATTCGATCTGGTGGAGCAATGCCTCCGAGTTAAGTCTAGGATGCCCGAAACGCCGAAATGATTATTACTTTCACGCTTGTTGCAATTATTCCTGTTATACGATGAAAACACCGTTTTATTTTTATTGTATTTTATGCTTCAGGCGTAGGCTTCTAAGGCCGTAGCTATTGGATATGGTGGAGCACCGCCCTAGAGTGAAGCCTAGGTTGCTCGGAATATAGAAATGACCATAACTTTCACACTGGTTGCAATTATTCGTTTTCTACGATGGAAAAACTGTTGTATTTATATTGTATTTTATGCTTCTGGCGTTCACTTCTTAGGTCCTAACTATTCGATCTGATGGAACAATGCCCTAGGGTGAAGCCTAGGTTGCCCGGAACGTAGAAATGACCATAACTTTTACACTGGTAGCAATTATACGTATTATACAATGGAGAAGCTCTTGTATTTATATTGTATTTTATGCCTCTGGCGTTGACTTCTAAGGCCCTAGCTATTCGATCTAGTGGAGCAACGCCCTAGAGTGAAGCCTAGGTTGCCCGGAACGTAGAAATGAACATCACTTTCAAACTGGTTGCAATTAATCCTGTTATACGATGGAAAAACTGTTGCATTTTTATTGCATTTTATGCTTCGGGCGTTGACTTCTAAGGACCTGACTATTCAATCTGTCGGAGCAACGCCCTAGAGTGAAGCCTAGGTTGCTCGGAATGTAGAAATGACCATAGCTTTCACACTGGTTGCAATTATTCGTTTTATACGATGGAAAAACTGTTGTATTTATATTGTATTTTATGCTTCTGGCGTTGACTTCTAAGGCCCTAACTGTTTGATCTGGTGGACCAACGCCCTAGGGTGAAGCCTAGGTTGCCCGGAACGTAGAAATGACCATTACCTTCACACTGTTTGCAATTATTTTCTTTTATACGATGGAAAAACTGTTATATTTATATTGTATTTTAGCTTCCGGCGTTGACTTCTGAGGCCGTTGCTATTCGATGTGGTGGAAGAACGCCATAGAGTGAAGCCTAGGTAGCACGGATCGTAGAAATGTCCATATCTTTCACACTGTTTGCAATTTTTCGTTTTATACGATGGAAAAACTGTTTTAATTATTTTGTATTTTATGTTTCGGGCGTTGACTTCTAAGGCCCTAACTATTCGATCCGGTGGAGCAACGCCCTAGAGTGAAGCCTAGGTTGCCCGGTACGTAGAAATGACCATAACTTTCACACTGGTTGCTATTATTCGTTTTATACGATGGAAAAACTGTTGTATTTATATTGTATTTTATTCTTATGGCGTTGAATTCTAAGTCCCTAGCTATTCGATCTGGTGGAGCAACGCCCTAGAGTGAAACCTAGGTTACCCGGAACGTAAAAATGACAAGTACTTTCATACTGTTTGCAGTTATTCCTGTTATACGATGAAAAAACTTTTGCATCTTTATTGTATTTTATGCTTCTGGCGTTGACTTCTAAGGCCCTAGCTATTCGATTTGGTGGAGCACCGCCCTAGAGTGAAGCCTAGGTTGCCCGGAACGTAGAAATGACCATAACTTCCACACTGGTTGCAATTATTCGTTTTATACGATGGAAAAGCTGTTGTATTTATATCGTTTTTTATGCTCCTGGCGTTGACTTCTTAGGCCCTAACTGTTCGATCTGGTGGTAAAACGCCCTAGGGTGAAGCCTAGGTTGCCCGGAACGTAGAAATGACCATAACTTTTACACTGGCAGCAATTATTCGTTTTATACAATAGAAAAACCGTTCTATTTATTTTGTATTCTATGCTTCGGGCGTTGACTTCTAAGGCCCTAACTGTTTGATCTGGTGGAGCATCGCCGTAGAGTGAAGCCTAGGTTGCCCGGAACGTAGAAATGACCATAACTTTCACACTGGTTGCTATTATTCGTTGTATACGATGGAAAAAATGTTATATTTATATTGTATTTAAGCTTCTGGCGTTGACTTCTGAGGCCGTTGCTATTCGATGTGGTGGAAGAGCGCTATTCGTAGAAATGAATGGAACGTAGAAATGACCATAACTTTCACACTGGTTGCTATTATTCGTTGGATACGATGGAAAAACTGTTGTATTTATATTGTATTTTATGCTTCTGGCGTTCACTTCTTAGGGCCTAACTATTCGATCTGATGGAACAATGCCCTAGGGTGAAGCCTAGGTTGCCCGGAACGTAGAAATGGCCATAACTTTTACACTGGTAGCAATTCTTCGTTTTATAAAATGGAAAAACTGTTCTATTTATTTTCTATTTTATGCTTCAGGCGTTGACTTCTTTGGCCCTAACAATTCGATCTGGTGGAGCAACGCCCTAGAGTGAAGCCTAGGTTCCCTGGAACGTACAAATGACCATCACTTTCACACGGGTTGCAATTATTCCTGTTATAGGATGGAAAGACTGTTGTATTTTTATTGCATTTTATGCTTCTGGCGTTCACTTCTTAGGCCATGACTATTCGATCTTGTGGAGCAACGCCCAATTTTGAAGTCTAGGTTGCCCGGAACGTAGAAATGACCATAACTTTTACTCTGGCAGCAATTATTCGTTTTATACAATGGAAAAACCGTTCTATTTATTTTGTATTTTATGCTTCGGGCGTTGACTTCTAAGGCCCTAACTGTTTGATCTGGTGGAGCATCGCCGTAGAGTGAAGCCTAGGTTGCCCGGAACGTAGAAATGACCATAACTTTCACACTGGTTGCTATTATTCGTTTTATACGATGGAAAAACTGTTGTATTTATATTGGATTTTATGCTTCTGGCGTTGACTTCTGTGGCCCTAGCTATTCGATCTAGTGGAGCAACGCCCTAGAGTGAAGCCTAGGTGACCCGGAACGTAGAAATGACCATCACTTTCAAACTGGTTGCAATTAATCCTGTTATACGATGGAAAAACTGTTGTATTTTTATTGCATTTAATGCTTCGGGCGTTGACTTCTAAGGCCCAAACTATTCAATCTGTTGGAGCAACGCCCTAGAGTGAAGCCTAGGTTGCTCGGAATGTAGAAATGACCATAACTTTCACACTGGTTGATATTATTCGTTCTATACGATGGAAAAACTGTTATATTTATATTGTATTTAAGCTTCTGGCGTTGACTTCTGAGGCCGTTGCTATTCGATGTGGTGGAAGAACGCCATAGAGTGAAGCCTAGGTAGCCCGGATCGTAGAAATGTCCATATCTTTCACACTGTTTGCAATTTTTCGTTTTATACGATGGAAAAACTGTTTTATTTATTTTGTATTTTATGTTTCGGGCGTTGACTTCTAAGGCCCTAACTATTCGATCTGGTGGAGCAACGCCCTAGAGTGAAGCCTAGGTTGCCCGGTACGTAGAAATGACCATCACTATCAAACTGGTTACAAGTATTTGTTTTATACGACGGAAAAGCTGTTGTATTTATATCGTATTTTATGCTTCTGGCGTTGACTTCTTAGGACCTAACTATTCGATCTGGTGGAACAACGGCCTAGGGTGAAGCCTAGGTTGCCCGGAACGTAGAAATGACCATAACTTTTACACTGGTTGCTATTATTCGTTTTATACGATGGAAAAACTGTTGTACTTATATTGTATTTTATTCTTATGGCGTTGAATTCTAAGTCCCTAGCTATTCGATCTGGTGGAGCAACGCCCTAGAGTGAAACCTAGGTTACCCGGAACGTAGAAATGACAAGTACTTTCATACTGTTTGCAGTTATTCGTTTCATACGATGGAAAAGCTGTTATATTTATATCGTTTTTTATGCTCCTGGCGTTGACTTCTTAGGCCCTAACTATTCGATCTGGCGGTACAACGCCCTAGGGTGAAGCCTAGGTTGCCCGGAACGTAGAAATGACCATAACTTTTACTCTGGCAGCAATTATTCGTTTTATACAATGGAAAAACCGATCTATTTAATTTGTATTTTCTGCTTCGGGCGTTGACTTCTGAGGCCGTTGCTATTCGATGTGGTGGAAGAACGCCATAGAGGGAAGCCTAGGTAGCCCGGATCGTAGAAATGTCCATATCTTTCACACTGTTTGCAATTTTTCGTTTTATACGATGGAAAAACTGATTTATTTATTTTGTATTTTACGCTTCGTGCGTTGACTTCTAAGGCCCTAACTATTCAATCTGGTGGAGCAACGTCCTAGAGTGCAGCCTAGGTTGCCCGGAACGTAGAAATGACCATAGCTTTCACACTGGTTGCTATCATTCGTTTTATATGATGGAAAAACCGTTGTATTTATATTGTATTTTATGCTTCTGGCGTTCACTTCTTAGACCCTAACTATTCGATCTGGTGGAACAACGGCCTAGAGTGAAGCCTAGGTTGCTCGGAATGTAGAAATGACCATAACTTTCAGACTGGTTGCAACTATTCGTTTTATACGATGGAAAAACTGTTGTATTTATATTGTATTTTATGCTTCTGGCGTTCACTTCTTAGGCCCTAACTATTCGATCTGGTGGAGCAACGCCCTAGGGTGAAGCCTAGGTTTCCCGGAACGTAGAAATGACCATAACTTTTACACTGGTAGCAATTATTCGTTTTTTACAATGGAAAAACTGTTGTATTTATATTGTATTTTATGCTTCTGGCGTTGACTTCTTAGGCCCTAACTATTCGATCTGGTGGAGCAATGCCTCCGAGTTAAGTCTAGGATGCCCGAAACGCCGAAATGATTATTACTTTCACGCTTGTTGCAATTATTCCTGTTATACGATGAAAACACCGTTTTATTTTTATTGTATTTTATGCTTCAGGCGTAGGCTTCTAAGGCCGTAGCTATTGGATATGGTGGAGCACCGCCCTAGAGTGAAGCCTAGGTTGCTCGGAATATAGAAATGACCATAACTTTCACACTGGTTGCAATTATTCGTTTTCTACGATGGAAAAACTGTTGTATTTATATTGTATTTTATGCTTCTGGCGTTCACTTCTTAGGGCCTAACTATTCGATCTGATGGAACAATGCCCTAGGGTGAAGCCTAGGTTGCCCGGAACGTAGAAATGACCATAACTTTTACACTGGTAGCAATTATACGTATTATACAATGGAGAAGCTCTTGTATTTATATTGTATTTTATGCCTCTGGCGTTGACTTCTAAGGCCCTAGCTATTCGATCTAGTGGAGCAACGCCCTAGAGTGAAGCCTAGGTTGCCCGGAACGTAGAAATGAACATCACTTTCAAACTGGTTGCAATTAATCCTGTTATACGATGGAAAAACTGTTGCATTTTTATTGCATTTTATGCTTCGGGCGTTGACTTCTAAGGACCTGACTATTCAATCTGTCGGAGCAACGCCCTAGAGTGAAGCCTAGGTTGCTCGGAATGTAGAAATGACCATAGCTTTCACACTGGTTGCAATTATTCGTTTTATACGATGGAAAAACTGTTGTATTTATATTGTATTTTATGCTTCTGGCGTTGACTTCTAAGGCCCTAACTGTTTGATCTGGTGGACCAACGCCCTAGGGTGAAGCCTAGGTTGCCCGGAACGTAGAAATGACCATTACCTTCACACTGTTTGCAATTATTTTCTTTTATACGATGGAAAAACTGTTATATTTATATTGTATTTTAGCTTCCGGCGTTGACTTCTGAGGCCGTTGCTATTCGATGTGGTGGAAGAACGCCATAGAGTGAAGCCTAGGTAGCACGGATCGTAGAAATGTCCATATCTTTCACACTGTTTGCAATTTTTCGTTTTATACGATGGAAAAACTGTTTTAATTATTTTGTATTTTATGTTTCGGGCGTTGACTTCTAAGGCCCTAACTATTCGATCTGGTGGAGCAACGCCCTAGAGTGAAGCCTAGGTTGCCCGGTACGTAGAAATGACCATAACTTTCACACTGGTTGCTATTATTCGTTTTATACGATGGAAAAACTGTTGTATTTATATTGTATTTTATTCTTATGGCGTTGAATTCTAAGTCCCTAGCTATTCGATCTGGTGGAGCAACGCCCTAGAGTGAAACCTAGGTTACCCAGAACGTAAAAATGACAAGTACTTTCATACTGTTTGCAGTTATTCCTGTTATACGATGAAAAAACTTTTGCATCTTTATTGTATTTTATGCTTCTGGCGTTGACTTCTAAGGCCCTAGCTATTTGATTTGGTGGAGCACCGCCCTAGAGTGAAGCCTAGGTTGCCCGGAACGTAGAAATGACCATAACTTCCACACTGGTTGCAATTATTCGTTTTATACGATGGAAAAGCTGTTGTATTTATATCGTTTTTTATGCTCCTGGCGTTGACTTCTTAGGCCCTAACTGTTCGATCTGGTGGTAAAACGCCCTAGGGTGAAGCCTAGGTTGCCCGGAACGTAGAAATGACCATAACTTTTACACTGGCAGCAATTATTCGTTTTATACAATAGAAAAACCGTTCTATTTATTTTGTATTCTATGCTTCGGGCGTTGACTTCTAAGGCCCTAACTGTTTGATCTGGTGGAGCATCGCCGTAGAGTGAAGCCTAGGTTGCCCGGAACGTAGAAATGACCATAACTTTCACACTGGTTGCTATTATTCGTTGTATACGATGGAAAAAATGTTATATTTATATTGTATTTAAGCTTCTGGCGTTGACTTCTGTGGCCGTTGCTATTCGATGTGGTGGAAGAGCGCCATAGAGTGAAGCCTAGGTAGCCCGGATCGTAGAAATGTCCATATCTTTCACACTGTTTGCAATTTTTCGTTTTATACGATGGAAAAACTGTTTTATTTATTTTGTATTTTATGCTTCGGGCGTTGACTTCTAAGGCCCTAACTATTCGATCTGGTGGAGCAACGCCCTAGAGTGCAGCATAGGTTGCCCGGAACGTAGAAATGACCATAACTTTCACACTGGTAGCAATTATTCGTTTTATACAATGGAAAAACTGTTCTATTTATTTTGTATTTAATGCTTCGGGCGTGGACTTCTAAGGCCCTAACTATTCGATCAGGTGGAGCAACGCCCTAGAGTGAAGCCTAGGTTGCTCGAAATGTAGAAATGACCATAACTTTCACACTGGTTGCAATTATTCATTTTATACGATGGAAAAACTGTTGTACTTATATTGTATTTTATTCTTACGGCGTTGAATTCTAAGTCCCTAGCTATTCGATCTGGCGGAGCAACGCCCTAGAGTGAAACCTAGGTCACCCGGAACGTAGAAATGACAAGTACATTCATACTGTTTGCAGTTATTCCTGTTATACGATGGAAAAACTTTTGCATCTTTATTGTATTTTATGCTTCTGGCGTTGACTTCTAAGGCCCTAGCTATTCGATTTGGTGGAGCACCGCCCTACAGTGAAGCCTAGGTTGCCCGGTAAGTAGAAATGACCATAAGTTTCATACTGGTTGCAATTATTCGTTTTATACGATGGAAAAACTGTTGTATTTATATTGTATTTTATGCTTCTGGCGTTCACTTCTTAGGCCCTAACTATTCGATCTGGTGGTACAACGCCCTAGGGTGAAGCCTAGGTTGCCCGGAACGTAGAAATGACCATAACTTTTACACTGGCAGCAATTATTTGTTTTACACAATGGAAAAACCGTTCTATTTATTTTGTATTTTATGCTTCGGGCGTTGACTTCTAAGGCCCTAACTGTTTGATCTGGTGGAGCAACGCCCTAGAGTGAAGCCTAGGTTGCTCGGAACGTAGAAATGACCATTACCTTCAAACTGTTCGCAATTATTTTCTTTTATACGATGGAAAAGCTGTTGTATTTGTATCGTATTTTATGCTTCTGGCGTTGACTTCTGTGGCCCTAGCTATTCGATCTAGTGGAGCAACGCCCTAGAGTGAAGCCTAGGTTGCCCGGAACGTAGAAATGACCATCACTTTCAAACTGGTTGCAATTAATCCTGTTATACGATGGAAAAACCGTTGTATTTTTATTGCATTTTATGCTTCGGGCGTTGACTTCTAAGGCCCTAACTATTCAATCTGTTGGAGCAACGCCCTAGAGTGAAGCCTAGGTTGCTCGGAATGTAGAAATGACCATAACTTTCACACTGGTTGCAATTATTCGTTTTATACGATGGAAAAACTGTTGTATTTATATTGTATTTTATGCTTCTGGCGTTCACTTCTTAGGCCCTAACTATTCGATCTGGTGGTACAACGCCCTAGGGTGAAGCCTAGGTTGCCCGGAACGTAGAAATGACCATAACTTTTACACTGGCAGCAATTATTCGTTTTATACAATGGAAAAACCGTTCTATTTATTTTGTATTTTACGCTTCGGGCGTTGACTTCTAAGGCCCTAACTGTTTGATCTGGTGGAGCATCGCCGTAGAGTGAAGCCTAGGTTGCCCGGAACGTAGAAATGACCATAACTTTCACACTGGTTGCTATTATTCGTTGGATACGATGGAAAAACTGTTGTATTTATATTGTATTTTATGCTTCTGGCGTTCACTTCTTAGGGCCTAACTATTCGATCTGATGGAACAATGCCCTAGGGTGAAGCCTAGGTTGCCCGGAACGTAGAAATGGCCATAACTTTTACACTGGTAGCAATTCTTCGTTTTATAAAATGGAAAAACTGTTCTATTTATTTTCTATTTTATGCTTCAGGCGTTGACTTCTTTGGCCCTAACAATTCGATCTGGTGGAGCAACGCCCTAGAGTGAAGCCTAGGTTCCCTGGAACGTACAAATGACCATCACTTTCACACGGGTTGCAATTATTCCTGTTATAGGATGGAAAGACTGTTGTATTTTTATTGCATTTTATGCTTCTGGCGTTCACTTCTTAGGCCCTGACTATTCGATCTTGTGGAGCAACGCCCAATTTTGAAGTCTAGGTTGCCCGGAACGTAGAAATGACCATAACTTTTACTCTGGCAGCAATTATTCGTTTTATACAATGGAAAAACCGTTCTATTTATTTTGTATTTTATGCTTCGGGCGTTGACTTCTAAGGCCCTAACTGTTTGATCTGGTGGAGCATCGCCGTAGAGTGAAGCCTAGGTTGCCCGGAACGTAGAAATGACCATAACTTTCACACTGGTTGCTATTATTCGTTTTATACGATGGAAAAACTGTTGTATTTATATTGGATTTTATGCTTCTGGCGTTGACTTCTGTGGCCCTAGCTATTCGATCTAGTGGAGCAACGCCCTAGAGTGAAGCCTAGGTGACCCGGAACGTAGAAATGACCATCACTTTCAAACTGGTTGCAATTAATCCTGTTATACGATGGAAAAACTGTTGTATTTTTATTGCATTTAATGCTTCGGGCGTTGACTTCTAAGGCCCAAACTATTCAATCTGTTGGAGCAACGCCCTAGAGTGAAGCCTAGGTTGCTCGGAATGTAGAAATGACCATAACTTTCACACTGGTTGATATTATTCGTTCTATACGATGGAAAAACTGTTATATTTATATTGTATTTAAGCTTCTGGCGTTGACTTCTGAGGCCGTTGCTATTCGATGTGGTGGAAGAACGCCATAGAGTGAAGCCTAGGTAGCCCGGATCGTAGAAATGTCCATATCTTTCACACTGTTTGCAATTTTTCGTTTTATACGATGGAAAAACTGTTTTATTTATTTTGTATTTTATGTTTCGGGCGTTGACTTCTAAGGCCCTAACTATTCGATCTGGTGGAGCAACGCCCTAGAGTGAAGCCTAGGTTGCCCGGTACGTAGAAATGACCATCACTATCAAACTGGTTACAAGTATTTGTTTTATACGACGGAAAAGCTGTTGTATTTATATCGTATTTTATGCTTCGGGCATTGACTTCTAAGGCCCTAACTATTCGATCTGGTGGAGCAACGCCCTAGAGTGCAGCCTAGGTTGCCCGGAACGTAGAAATGACCATAACTTTTACACTGGTTGCTATTATTCGTTTTATACGATGGAAAAACTGTTGTACTTATATTGTATTTTATTCTTATGGCGTTGAGTTCTAAGTCCCTAGCTATTCGATCTGGTGGAGCAACGCCCTAGAGTGAAACCTAGGTTACCCGGAACGTAGAAATGACAAGTACTTTCATACTGTTTGCAGTTATTCGTTTTATACGATGGAAAAGCTGTTATATTTATATCGTTTTTTATGCTCCTGGCGTTGACTTCTTAGGCCCTAACTATTCGATCTGGCGGTACAACGCCCTAGGGTGAAGCCTAGGTTGCCCGGAACGTAGAAATGACCATAACTTTTACTCTGGCAGCAATTATTCGTTTTATACAATGGAAAAACCGATCTATTTAATTTGTATTTTCTGCTTCGGGCGTTGACTTCTGAGGCCGTTGCTATTCGATGTGGTGGAAGAACGCCATAGAGGGAAGCCTAGGTAGCCCGGATCGTAGAAATGTCCATATCTTTCACACTGTTTGCAATTTTTCGTTTTATACGATGGAAAAACTGATTTATTTATTTTATATTTTACGCTTCGTGCGTTGACGTCTAAGGCCCTAACTATTCAATCTGGTGGAGCAACGTCCTAGAGTGCAGCCTAGGTTGCCCGGAACGTAGAAATGACCATAGCTTTCACACTGGTTGCTATCATTCGTTTTATATGATGGAAAAACCGTTGTATTTATATTGTATTTTATGCTTCTGGCGTTCACTTCTTAGGCCCTAACTATTGGATCTGGTGGAACAACGGCCTAGGGTGAAGCCTAGGTTGCCCGGAACGTAGAAATGTCCATAACTTTTACACTGGTTGCAATTATTCGTTTTATACAATGGAAAAACTGTTCCATTTATTTTATATTTTATGCTTCTGGCGTTCACTTCTTAGACCCTAACTATTCGATCTGGTGGAACAACGGCCTAGGGTGAAGCCTAGGTTGCCCGGAACGTAGAAATGTCCATAACTTTTACACTGGTTGCAATTATTCGTTTTATACAATGGAAAAACTGTTCTATTTATTTTATATTTTATGCTTCGGGCGTTGACTTCTAAGGCCCTAACTATTCAATCTGGTAGAGCAACGCCCTAGAGTGAAGCCCAGGTTGCCCGGTACGTAGAAATGACCATAACTTTCACACTGGTTGCTATTATTCGTTTTATACGATGGAAAAACTGTTGTACTTATATTGTATTTTATTCTTATGGCGTTAAATTCTAAGTCCCTAGCTATTCGATCTGGTGGAGCAACGCCCTAGAGTGCAGCCTAGGTTGCCCGGAACGTAGAAATGACCATTACCTTCACACTGTTTGCAATTATTTTCTTTTATACGATGGAAAAGCTGTTGTATTTATATCGTATTTTATGCTTCTGGCGTTGACTTCTATGGCCCTAGCTATTCGATCTAGTGGAGCAACGCCCTAGAGTGAAGCCTAGGTGGCCCAGAACGTAGAAATGACCATCACTTTCAAACTGGTTGCAATTAATCCTGTTATACGATGGAAAAACTGTTGTATTTTTATTGCATTTAATGCTTCGGGCGTTGACTTCTAAGGCCCTAACTATTCAATCTGTTGGAGCAACGCTCTAGAGTGAAGCCTAGGTTGCTCGGAATGTAGAAATGACCATAACTTTCACACTGGTTGATATTATTCGTTTTATACGATGGAAAAACTGTTATATTTATATTGTATTTAAGCTTCTGGCGTTGACTTCTGAGGCCGTTGCTATTCGGTGTGGTGGAAGAACGCCATAGAGTGAAGCCTAGGTAGCCCGGATCGTAGAAATGTCCATATCTTTCACACTGTTTGCAATTTTTCGTTTTATACGATGGAAAAACTGTTTTATTTATTTTGTATTTTATGTTTCGGGCGTTGACTTCTAAGGCCCTAACTATTCGATCTGGTGGAGCAACGCCCTAGAGTGAAGCCTAGGTTGCCCGGTACGTAGAAATGACCATCACTATCAAACTGGTTACAAGTATTTGTTTTATACGATGGAAAAGCTGTTGTATTTATATCGTATTTTATGCTTCTGGCGTTGACTTCATAGGACCTAACTATTCCATCTGGTGGCACAACGCCCTAGGGTGAAGCCTAGGTTGTCCGGAAAGTAGAAATGACCATAACTTTCACACTGGTGGCAATTATTCATTTCATACGATGGAAAAACTGTTCCATTTATTTTGTATTTTATGCTTCGGGCGTTGACTTCTAAGGCCCTAACTATTCGATCTGGAAGAGCAACGCCCTAGGGTGAAGCCTAGGTTGCCCGGTAAGTAGAAATGACCACAAGTTTCATACTGGTTGCAATTATTCGTTTTATACGATGGAAAAACTGTTTTATTTATTTTGTTTTTTACGCTTCGGGCATTGACTTCTAAGGCCCTAACTATTCGATCTGGTGGTACAACGCCCTAGGGTGAAGCCTAGGTTGCCCGGAACGTAGAAATGACCATAACTTTTACACTGGCAGCAATTATTCGTTTTATACAATGGAAAAACCGTTCTATTTATTTTGTATTTTATGCTTCGGGCGTTGACTTCTAAGGCCCTAACTGTTTGATCTGGTGGAGCATCGCCGTAGAGTGAAGCCTAGGTTGCCCGGAACGTAGAAATGACCATAACTTTCACACTGGTTGCTATTATTCGTTGGATACGATGGAAAAACTGTTGTATTTATATTGTATTTTATGCTTCTGGCGTTCACTTCTTAGGGCCTAACTATTCGATTTGATGGAACAATGCCCTAGGGTGAAGCCTAGGTTGCCCGGAACGTAGAAATGACCATAACTTTTACACTGGTAGCAATTCTTCGTTTTATAAAATGGAAAAACTATTCTTTTTATTTTGTATTTTATGCTTCAGGCGTTGACTTCTTTGGCCCTAACAATTCGATCTGGTGGAGCAACGCCCTAGAGTGAAGCCTAGGTTCCCTGGAACGTACAAATGACCATCACTTTCACACGGGTTGCAGTTATTCCTGTTATAGGATGGAAAGACTGTTGTATTTTTATTGCATTTTATGCTTCTGGCGTTCACTTCTTAGGCCCTGACTATTCGTTCTGGTGGAGCAACGCCCAATGGTGAAGTCTAGGTTGCCCGGAACGTAGAAATGACCATAACTTTTACTCTGGCAGCAATTATTCGTTTTATACAATGGAAAAACCGTTCTATTTATTTTATATTTTATGCTTCGGGCGTTGACTTATATGGCCCTAACTATTCGATCTGGTGGAGCAACGCCCTAGAGTGAAGCCTAGGTTGCCCGGTACGTAGAAGTGACCATCACTATCAAACTGGTTGCAATTATTTGTTTTATACGATGGAAAAGCTGTTGTATTTATATCGTATTTTATGCTTTTGGCGTCGACTTCTTAGGCCCTAACTATTCCATCTGGTGGAACAACGCCCTGGGGTGAAGCCTAGGTTGCCCGGAAAGTAGAAATGACCATAACTTTCACACTGGTAGCAATTATTCGCTTTATACGATGGAAAAACTGTTCTATTTATTTTGTATTTTATGCTTCGGGCGTTGACTTCTAAGGACCTAACTATTCGATCTGGTGGAGCAACGCCCTAGAGTGAAGCCTAGGTTGCTCGGAACGTAGAAATGACCATTACCTTCGAACTGTTCGCAATTATTTTCTTTTATACGATGGAAAAGCTGTTGTATTTGTATCGTATTTTATGCTTCTGGCGTTGACTTCTGTGGCCCTAGCTATTCGATCTAGTGGAGCAACGCCCTAGAGTGAAGCCTAGGTTGCCCGGAACGTAGAAATGACCATCACTTTCAAACTGGTTGCAATTAATCCTGTTATACGATGGAAAAACTGTTGTATTTTTATTGCATTTTATGCTTCGGGCGTTGACTTCTAAGGCCCTAACTATTCAATCTGTTGGAGCAACGCCCTAGAGTGAAGCCCAGGTTGCTCGGAATGTAGAAATGACCATAACTTTCACACTGGTTGCAATTATTCGTTTTATACGATGGAAAAACTGTTGTATTTATATTGTATTTTATGCTTCTGGCGTTCACTTCTTAGGCCCTAACTATTCGATCTGGTGGTACAACGCCCTAGGGTGAAGCCTAGGTTGCCCGGAGTGTAGAAATGACCATAGCTTTCACACTGGTTGCAATTATTCGTTTTATACGATGGAAAAACTGTTGTATTTATATTGTATTTTATGCTTCTGGCGTTGACTTCTAAGGCCCTAACTGTTTGATCTGGTGGAGCAACGCCCTAGGGTGAAGCCTAGGTTGCCCGGAACGTAGAAATGACCATTACCTTCACACTGTTTGCAATTATTTTCTTTTATACGATGGAAAAACTGTTATATTTATATTGTATTTTAGCTTCTGGCGTTGACTTCTGAGGCCGTTGCTATTCGATGTGGTGGAAGAACGCCATAGAGTGAAGCCTAGGTAGCACGGATCGTAGAAATGTCCATATCTTTCACACTGTTTGCAATTTTTCGTTTTATACGATGGAAAAACTGTTTTAATTATTTTGTATTTTATGTTTCGGGCGTTGACTTCTAAGGCCCTAACTATTCGATCTGGTGGAGCAACGCCCTAGAGTGAAGCCTAGGTTGCCCGGTACGTAGAAATGACCATAACTTTCACACTGGTTGCTATTATTCGTTTTATACGATGGAAAAAATGTTGTATTTATATTGTATTTTATTCTTATGGCGTTGAATTCTAAGTCCCTAGCTATTCGATCTGGTGGAGCAACGCCCTAGAGTGAAACCTAGGTTACCCGGAACGTAAAAATGACAAGTACTTTCATACTGTTTGCAGTTATTCCTGTTATACGATGAAAAAACTTTTGCATCTTTATTGTATTTTATGCTTCTGGCGTTGACTTCTAAGGCCCTAGCTATTCGATTTGGTGGAGCACCGCCCTAGAGTGAAGCCTAGGTTGCCCGGAACGTAGAAATGACCATAACTTCCACACTGGTTGCAATTATTCGTTTTATACGATGGAAAAGCTGTTGTATTTATATCGTTTTTTATGCTCCTGGCGTTGACTTCTTAGGCCCTAACTGTTCGATCTGGTGGTAAAACGCCCTAGGGTGAAGCCTAGGTTGCCCGGAACGTAGAAATGACCATAACTTTTACACTGGCAGCAATTATTCGTTTTATACAATGGAAAAACCGTTCTATTTATTTTGTATTCTATGCTTCGGGCGTTGACTTCTAAGGCCCTAACTGTTTGATCTGGTGGAGCATCGCCGTAGAGTGAAGCCTAGGTTGCCCGGAACGTAGAAATGACCATAACTTTCACACTGGTTGCTATTATTCGTTGTATACGATGGAAAAACTGTTCTATTTATTTTGTATTTAATGCTTCGGGCGTGGACTTCTAAGGCCCTAACTATTCGATCAGGTGGAGCAACGCCCTAGAGTGAAGCCTAGGTTGCTCGAAATGTAGAAATGACCATAACTTTCACACTGGTTGCAATTATTCATTTTATACGATGGAAAAACTGTTGTACTTATATTGTATTTTATTCTTACGGCGTTGAATTCTAAGTCCCTAGCTATTCGATCTGGCGGAGCAACGCCCTAGAGTGAAACCTAGGTTACCCGGAACGTAGAAATGACAAGTACATTCATACTGTTTGCAGTTATTCCTGTTATACGAGGGAAAAACGTTTGCATCTTTATTGTATTTTATGCTTCTGGCGTTGACTTCTAAGGCCCTAGCTATTCGATTTGGTGGAGCACCGCCCTACAGTGAAGCCTAGGTTGCCCGGTAAGTAGAAATGACCATTACCTTCAAACTGTTCGCAATTATTTTCTTTTGTACGATGGAAAAGCTGTTGTATTTGTATCGTATTTTATGCTTCTGGCGTTGACTTCTGTGGCCCTAGCTATTCGATCTAGTGGAGCAACGCCCTAGAGTGAAGCCTAGGTTGCCCGGAACGTAGAAATGACCATAACTTTCACACTGTTTGCAATTATTCGTTTTATACGATGGAAAAACTGTTGTATTTATATTGTATTTTATGCTTGTGGCGTTCACTTCTTAGGCCCTAACTATTCGATCTGGTGGTACAACGCCCTAGGGTGAAGCCTAGGTTGCCCGGAACGTAGAAATGACCATAACTTTTACACTGGCAGCAATTATTCGTTTTATACAATGGAAAAACCGCTCTATTTATTTTGTATTTTATGCTTCGGGCGTTGACTTCTAAGGCCCTAACTGTTTGATCTGGTGGAGCATCGCCGTAGAGTGAAGCCTAGGTTGCCCGGAACGTAGAAATGACCATAACTTTCACACTGGTTGCTATTATTCGTTGGATACGATGGAAAAACTGTAGTATTTATATTGTATTTTATGCTTCTGGCGTTCACTTCTTAGGGCCTAACTATTCGATCTGATGGAACAATGCCCTAGGGTGAAGCCTAGGTTGCCCGGAACGTAGAAATGACCATAACTTTTACACTGGTAGCAATTCTTCGTTTTATAAAATGGAAAAACTGTTCTATTTATTTTCTATTTTATGCTTCAGGCGTTGACTTCTTTGGCCCTAACAATTCGATCTGGTGGAGCAACGCCCTAGAGTGAAGCCTAGGTTCCCTGGAACGTACAAATGACCATCACTTTCACACGGGTTGCAATTATTCCTGTTATAGGATGGAAAGACTGTTGTATTTTTATTGCATTTTATGCTTCTGGCGTTCACTTCTTAGGCCCTGACTATTCGATCTGGTGGAGCAACGCCCAACGGTGAAGTCTAGGTTGCCCGGAACGTAGAAATGACCATAACTTTTACTCTGGCAGCAATTATTCGTTTTATACAATGGAAAAACCGTTCTATTTATTTTGTATTTTATGCTTCGGGCGTTGACTTCTAAGGCCCTAACTGTTTCATCTGGTGGAGCATCGCCGTAGAGTGAAGCCTAGGTTGCCGGAACGTAGAAATGACCATAACTTTCACACTGGTTGCTATTATTCGTTGTATACGATGGAAAAACTGTTATATTTATATTGTATTTAAGCTTCTGGCGTTGACTTCTGAGGCCGTTGCTATTCGATGTGGTGGAAGAACGCCATAGAGGGAAGCCTAGGTAGCCCGGATCGTAGAAATGTCCATATCTTTCACACTGTTTGCAATCTTTCGTTTTATACGATGGAAAAACTGTTTTTTTATTTTGTATTTTACGCTTCGGGCGTTGACTTCTAAGGCCCTAACTATTCGATCTGGTGGAGCAACGCCCTAGAGTGCAGCCTAGGTTGCTCGGAATGTAGAAATGACCATAACTTTCACACTGGTTGCAATTATTCGTTTTATACGATGGAAAAACTGTTGTATTTATATTGTATTTTATGCTTCTGGCGTTCACTTCTTAGGCCCTAACTATTCGATCTGGTGGTACAACGCCCTAGGGTGAAGCCTAGGTTGCCCGGAACGTAGAAATGACCATAACTTTTACACTGGCAGCAATTATTCGTTTTATACAATGGAAAAACCGTTCTATTTATTTTGTATTTTATGCTTCGGGCGTTGACTTCTAAGGCCCTAACTGTTTGATCTGGTGGAGCATGGCCGTAGAGTGAAGCCTAGGTTGCCCGGAACGTAGAAATGACCATAACTTTCACACTGGTTGCTATTATTCGTTGGATACGATGGAAAAACTGTTGTATTTATATTACATTTTATGCTTCTGGCGTTCACTTCTTAGGGCCTAACTATTCGATCTGATGGAACAATGCCCTAGGGTGAAGCCTAGGTTGCCCGGAACGTAGAAATGACCATAACTTTTACACTGGTAGCAATTCTTCGTTTTATAAAATGGAAAAACTGTTCTATTTATTTTCTATTTTATGCTTCAGGCGTTGACTTCTTTGGCCCTAACAATTCGATCTGGTGGAGCAACGCCCTAGAGTGAAGCCTAGGTTCCCTGGAACGTACAAATGACCATCACTTTCACACGGGTTGCAATTATTCCTGTTATAGGATGGAAAGACTGTTGTATTTTTATTGCATTTTATGCTTCTGGCGTTCACTTCTTAGGCCCTGACTATTCGATCTGGTGGAGCAACGCCCAATGGTGAAGTCTAGGTTGCCCGGAACGTAGAAATGACCATAACTTTTACTCTGGCAGCAATTATTCGTTTTATACAATGGAAAAACCGTTCTATTTATTTTGTATTTTATGCTTCGGGCGTTGACTTCTAAGGCCCTACCTGTTTGATCTGGTGGAGCATCGCCGTAGAGTGAAGCCTAGGTTGCCCGGAACGTAGAAATGACCATAACTTTCACACTGGTTGCTATTATTCGTTGTATACGATGGAAAAACTGTTATATTTATATTGTATTTAAGCTTCTGCCGTTGACTTCTGAGGCCGTTGCTATTCGATGTGGTGGAAGAACGCCATAGAGGGAAGCCTAGGTAGCCCGGATCGTAGAAATGTCCATATCTTTCACACTGTTTGCAATCTTTCGTTTTATACGATGGAAAAACTGTTTTATTTATTTTGTATTTTACGCTTCGGGCGTTGACTTCTAAGGCCCTAACTATTCGATCTGGTGGAGCAACGCCCTAGAGTGCAGCCTAGGTTGCCCGGAACGTAAAAATGACCATCACTTTCAAACTGGTTGCAATTAATCCTGTTATACGATGGAAAAACTGTTGTATTTTTATTGCATTTTATGCTTCGGGCGTTGACTTCTAAGGCCCTAACTATTCAATCTGTTGGAGCAACGCCCTAGAGTGAAGCCTAGGTTGCTCGGAATGTAGAAATGACCATAACTTTCACACTGGTTGCAACTATTCGTTTTATACGATGGAAAAACTGATGTATTTATATTGTATTTTATGCTTCTGGCGTTCAGTTCTTAGGCCCTAACTATTCGATCTGGTGGAGCAACGCCCTAGGGTGAAGCCTAGGTTGCCCGGAACGTAGAAATGACCATAACTTTTACACTGGTAGCAATTATTCGTTTTATACAAAGGAAAAACTGTTGTATTTATATTGTATTTTATGCTTCTGGCGTTGACTTCTTAGGCCCTAACTATTCGATCTGGTGGAGCAATGCCTCCGAGTTAAGTCTAGGATGCCCGAAACGCCGAAATGATTATTACTTTCACGCTTGTTGCAATTATTCCTGTTACACGATGAAAACACCGTTTTATTTTTATTGTATTTTATGCTTCAGGCGTAGGCTTCTAAGGCCGTAGCTATTGGATATGGTGGAGCACCGCCCTAGAGTGAAGCCTAGGTTGCTCGGAATATAGAAATGACCATAACTTTCACACTGGTTGCAATTATTCGTTTTCTACGATGGAAAAACTGTTGTATTTATATTGTATTTTATGCTTCTGGCGTTCACTTCTTAGGGCCTAACTGTTCGATCTGATGGAACAATGCCCTAGGGTGAAGCCTAGGTTGCCCGGAACGTAGAAATGACCATAACTTCCACACTGGTTGCAATTATTCGTTTTATACGATGGAAAAGCTGTTGTATTTATATCGTTTTTTATGCTCCTGGCGTTGACTTCTTAGGCCCTAACTGTTCGATCTGGTGGTAAAACGCCCTAGGGTGAAGCCTAGGTTGCCCGGAACGTAGAAATGACCATAACTTTTACACTGGCAGCAATTATTCGTTTTATACAATAGAAAAACCGTTCTATTTATTTTGTATTCTATGCTTCGGGCGTTGACTTCTAAGGCCCTAACTGTTTGATCTGGTGGAGCATCGCCGTAGAGTGAAGCCTAGGTTGCCCGGAACGTAGAAATGACCATAACTTTCACACTGGTTGCTATTATTCGTTGTATACGATGGAAAAAATGTTATATTTATATTGTATTTAAGCTTCTGGCGTTGACTTCTGAGGCCGTTGCTATTCGATGTGGTGGAAGAACGCCATAGAGTGAAGCCTAGGTAGCCCGGATCGTAGAAATGTCCATATCTTTCGCACTGTTTGCAATTTTTCGTTTTATACGATGGAAAAACTGTTTTATTTATTTTGTATTTTATGCTTCGGGCGTTGACTTCTAAGGCCCTAACTATTCGATCTGGTGGAGCAACGCCCTAGAGTGCAGCATAGGTTGCCCGGAACGTAGAAATGACCATAACTTTCACACTGGTAGCAATTATTCGTTTTATACAATGGAAAAACTGTTCTATTTATTTTGTATTTAATGCTTCGGGCGTGGACTTCTAAGGCCCTAACTATTCGATCAGGTGGAGCAACGCCCTAGGGTGAAGCCTAGGTTGCCCGGAACGTAGAAATGACCATAACTTTTACACTGGCAGCAATTATTTGTTTTATACAATGGAAAAACCGTTCTATTTATTTTGTATTTTATGCTTCGGGCGCTGACTTCTAAGGCCCTAACTGTTTGATCTGGTGGAGCATCGCCGTAGAGTGAAGCCTAGGTTGCCCGGAACGTAGAAATGACCATAACTTTCAAACTGGTTGCTATTATTCGTTTTATACGATGGAAAAACTGTTGTACTTATATTGTATTTTATTCTTATGGCGTTGAATTCTAAGTCCCTAGCTATTCGATCTGGTGGAGCAACGCCCTAGAGTGAAACCTAGGTTACCCGGATCGTAGAAATGACAAGTACTTTCATACTGTTTGCAGTTATTCCTGTTATACGATGAAAAAACTTTTGCATCTTTATTGTATTTGATGCTTCTGGCGTTGACTTCTAAGGCCCTAGCTATTCCATTTGTTGGAGCACCGCCCTAGAGTGAAGCCTAGGTTGCCCGGAACGTAGAAATGGCCATAACTTCCACACTGGTTGCAATTATTCGTTTTATACGATGGAAAAGCTGTTGTATTTATATCGTTTTTTATACTCCTGGCGTTGACTTCTTAGGCCCTAACTATTCCATCTGGTGGAACAACGCACTATGGTAAAGCCCAGATTGCGCGGAACGTAGAAATGACCATAACTTTGACACTGGTAGCAATTTTTCGTTTTGTACGATGGAAAAGCTGTTCTATTTATTTTATATTTTATGCTTCGGGCGTTGACTTCTAAGGCCCTAACTATTCGATCTGGTGGAGCAACGCCCTAGAGTGAAGCCTAGGTTGCCCGGAACGTAGAAATGACCATAACTTCCACACTGGTTGCAATTATTCGTTCTATACGGTGGAAAAGCTGTTGTATTTATATCGTTTTTTATGCTCCTGGCGTTGACTTCTTAGGCCCTAACTATTCCATCTGGTGGAACAACGCCCTAGGGTAAAGCCCAGATTTCGCGGAACGTAGAAATGACCATAACTTTCACACTGGTAGCAATTTTTCGTTTTATATGATGGAAAAACTGTTCTATTTATTTTATATTTTATGCTTCGGGCGTTGACTTCTAAGGCCCTAACTATTCGATCTGGTGGAGCAACGCCCTAGAGTGAAGCCTAGGTTGCCCGGTACGTAGAAATGACTATCACTATCAAAGTGGTTGCAATTATTTGTTTTATAAGATGGAAAAGCTGTATTATTTATATCGTATTTTATGCTTCTGGCGTCGACTTCTTAGTCCCTAACTATTCGATCTGGTGGTACAACGCCCTAGGGTGAAGCCTAGGTTGCCCTGAACGTAGAAATGACCATAACTTTTACACTGGCAGCAATTATTGGTTTTATACAATGGAAAAACCGTTCTATTTATTTTGTATTTTATGCTTCGGGCGTTGACTTCTAAGGCCCAAACTGTTTGATCTGGTGGAGCATCGCCGTAGAGTGAAGCCTAGGTTGCCCGGAACGTAGAAATGACTATCACTATCAAAGTGGTTGCAATTATTTGTTTTATACGATGTAAAAGCTGTTGTATTTATATCGTATTTTATGCTTCTGGCGTCGACTTCTTAGGCCCTAACTATTCCAGCTGGTGGAACAACGCCCTAGGGTGAAGCCTAGGTTGCCCGGAAAGTAGAAATGACCATAACTTTCACACTGGTAGCAATTATTCGTTTTATACGATGGAAAAACTGTTCCATTTATTTTGTATTTTATTCTTCGGGCGTTGACTTCTAAGGCCCTAACTATTCGATCTGGTAGAGCAACGCCCTAGAGTGAAGCCTAGGTTGCCCGGTAAGTAGAAATGACCATAAGTTTCATACTGGTTGCAATTATTCGTTTTATACGATGGAAAAACTGTTGTATTTATATTGTATTTTATGCTTCTGGCGTTCACTTCTTAGGCCCAAACTATTCGATCTGGTGGTACAACGCCCTAGGGTGAAGCCTAGGTTGCCCGGAACGTAGAAATGACCATAACTTTTACACTGGCAGCAATTATTCGTGTTATACAATGGAAAAACCGTTCTATTTATTCTGTATTTTATGCTTCGGGCGTTGACTTCTAAGGCCCTAACTATTCGATCTGGTGGAGCAACGCCCTAGAGTGAAGCCTAGGTTGCCCGGAACGTAGAAATGACCATAACTTCCACACTGGTTGCAATTATTCGTTCTATACGGTGGAAAAGCTGTTGTATTTATATCGTTTTTTATGCTCCTGGCGTTGACTTCTTAGGCCCTAACTATTCCATCTGGTGGAACAACGCCCTAGGGTAAAGCCCAGATTTCGCGGAACGTAGAAATGACCATAACTTTCACACTGGTAGCAATTTTTCGTTTTATACGATGGAAAAACTGTTCTATTTATTTTATATTTTATGCTTCGGGCGTTGACTTCTAAGGCCCTAACTATTCGATCTGGTGGAGCAACGCCCTAGAGTGAAGCCTAGGATGCCCGGTACGTAGAAATGACTATCACTATCAAAGTGGTTGCAATTATTTGTTTTATACGATGGAAAAGCTGTATTATTTATATCGTATTTTATGCTTCTGGCGTCGACTTCTTAGGCCCTAACTATTCGATCTGGTGGGACAACGCCCTAGCGTGAAGCCTAGGTTGCCCGGAAAGTAGAAATGACCATAACTTTCACACTGGTACCAATTATTCGTTTTATACGATGGAAAAACTGTTCCATTTATTTTGTATTTTATGCTTCGGGCGTTGACTTCTAAGGCCCTAACTATTCGATCTGGTAGAGCAACGCCCTAGAGTGAAGCCTAGGTTGCCCGGTACGTAGAAATGACCATAAGTTTCATACTGGTTGCAATTATTCGTTTTATACGATGGAAAAACTGTTGTATTTATATTGTATTTTATGCTTCTGGCGTTCACTTCTTAGGCCCCAACTATTCGATCTGGTGGTACAACGCCCTAGGGTGAAGCCTAGGTTGCCCTGAACGTAGAAATAACCATAACTTTTACACTGGCAGCAATTATTCGTTTTATACAATGGAAAAACCGTTCTATTTATTTTGTATTTTATGCTTCGGGCGTTGACTTCTAAGGCCCTAACTGTTTGATCTGGTGGAGCATCGCCGTAGAGTGACGCCTAGGTTGCCCGGAACGTAGAAATGACCATAGCTTTCACACTGGTTGCTATTATTCGTTTTATACGATGGAAAAACTGTTATATTTATATTGTATTTAAGCTTCTGGCGTTGACTTCTGAGGCCGTTGCTATTGGATGTGGTGGAAGAACGCCATAGAGTGAAGCCTAGGTAGACCGGAACGTAGAAATGTCCATATCTTTCACACTGTTTGCAATTTTTCGTTTTATACGATGGAAAAACTGTTTTATTTATTTTGTATTTTATGCTTCGGGCGTTGACTTCTAAGGCCCTAACTATTCGATCTGGTGGAGCAACGCCCTAGAGTGCAGCCTAGGTTGTCCGGAACGTAGAAATGACCATAACCATCACACTGGTTGCAATTATTTGTTTTATACGATGGAAAAGATGTTGTATTTATATCGCATTTTATGCTTCTGACGTTGACTTCTTAGGCCCTAACTATTTGATCTGGTGGAACAACGCCGTATAGTGAAGCCTAGGTTGCCCGGAACGTAGAAATGACCATTACTTTCACACTGTTTGCAATTATTCGTTTTATACGATGGAAAAACTGTTGCATCTTTATCGTATTTTATGCTTCTGGCGTTGACTTCTTAGGCCGTAACTATCCGATCTGGTGGAGCAACGGCCTAGAGTGAAACATAGGTTGCCCGGAACCTAGAAATGACCATCACATTCACACTGGTTGCAATTATTCCTGTTATACGATGGAAAAACTGTTGGATTTTTATTGTATTCCATGCTTCTGGCGTTTAATTCTAAGTCGCTAGCTATTTGATCTGGTGGAGCAACGACCTAGAGTGAAGCCTAGGTTGCCCGGAACGTAGAAATTCAATTACTTTCACACTGTTTGCTATTATTCATTTTGTACGATGGAAAAGCTGTTGTATTTATATTGTATTTTATCCTTCTGGCGTTGACTTCTAAGGCCGTAGCTATTAGATGTGGTAGAGAAACGCCCTAGAGTGACGCCTAGGTTGCCCGGAACGTAGAAATGACCATAGCTTTCACACTGGTTGCTATTATTCGTTTTATACGATGGAAAAACTGTTATATTTATATTGTATTTAAGCTTCTGGCGTTGACTTCTGAGGCCGTTGCTATTGGATGTGGTGGAAGAACGCCATAGAGTGAAGCCTAGGTAGACCGGAACGTAGAAATGTCCATATCTTTCACACTGTTTGCAATTTTTCGTTTTATACGATGGAAAAACCGTTCTATTTATTTTGTATTTTATGCTTCGGGCGTTGACTTCTAAGGCCCTAACTATTCGATCTGGTGGAGCAACGCCCTAGAGTGCAGCCTAGGTTGTCCGGAACGTAGAAATGACCATAACCATCACACTGGTTGCAATAATTCCTGTTATACGATGGAAGAACTCTTGTATATTTATTGTATTTTATGCTTGGTGCGTTGACTTCCATGGCCCAACCTATTCGATCTGGTGGAACAACGCCCTAGGGTGAAGCCAGGGTTGCCCGGAACGTAGAAATGACCATAAGTTTCATACTGGTTGCAATTATTCGTTTTATACGATGGAAAAACTGTTGTATTTATATTGTATTTTATGCTTCTGGCGTTCACTTCTTAGGCCCAAACTATTCGATCTGGTGGTACAACGCCCTAGGGTGAAGCCTAGGTTGCCCGGAACGTAGAAATGACCATAACTTTTACACTGGCAGCAATTATTCGTGTTATACAATGGAAAAACCGTTCTATTTATTCTGTATTTTATGCTTCGGGCGTTGACTTCTAAGGCCCTAACTATTCGATCTGGTGGAGCAACGCCCTAGAGTGAAGCCTAGGTTGCCCGGAACGTAGAAATGACCATAACTTCCACACTGGTTGCAATTATTCGTTCTATACGGTGGAAAAGCTGTTGTATTTATATCGTTTTTTATGCTCCTGGCGTTGACTTCTTAGGCCCTAACTATTCCATCTGGTGGAACAACGCCCTAGGGTAAAGCCCAGATTTCGCGGAACGTAGAAATGACCATAACTTTCACACTGGTAGCAATTATTCGTTTTATACGATTGAAAAGCTGTTGTATTTATATTGTATTATATGCTTCTGGCGTTGACTTCTTAGGCCCTAACTATTCCCTCTGGTGGATCAACGCCCTAGAGTGAAACCTACGTTGCCCGGAACGTAGAAATGACCATAACTTTCATACTGGTAGCAATTATTCGTTTTATACAATGGAAAAACTGTTCCATTTATTTTGTATTTTATGCTTCGGGTATTGACTTCTAAGGCCCTAACTGTTTGTTCCGGTGGAGCAACGACCTAGAGTGAAGCCTAGGTTGCCCGGAACGCAGAAATGACCATAACTTTCACACTGGTTGCAATTATTCCTGTTCTACGATGGACAAACTGTTGTATTTATATCGTATTTTATGCTTCTGGCGTTGACTTCTAAGGCCCTAACTATTCGATCTGGTGGAGCAACGCCCTAGAGTGAAGCCTAGGTTGCCCGGAACGTAGAAATGACCATAACTTTTACACTGGTAGCTATTATTCGTTTTATACAATGGAAAAGCTGTTCTACTTATTTTGCATTTTATGCTTCGGGCGTTGACTTCTAACGCCCTAACTGATCGATCTGGTGGAGCAACGCCCTAGAGTGAAGCCTAGATTGCCAGGAACGTTGAAATGACCATAACCTAGACAACTGGTTGCTATTATTCGTTTTATACGATGGAAAAAATGGTATATTTATATTGTATTTTATTCTTATGGCGTTGACTTCTTAGGCCCTAACTATTCGATCTGGTGGTGCAACTCCCTAGGGTGAAGCTTAGATTGCCCGGAAAGTAGAAATGACCATAACTTTCATACTGGTTGCGATTATTCGTTTTATACGATGGAAAAGCTGTTGTATTTATATCGTGTTTTTTGCTTCTGGCGTTGACTTCTTAGGCCCTAACTATTCCATCTGGTGGAATAACGACATAGGGTGAAGCCTAGGTTGCCCGGATAGTAGAAATGACCATAACTTCCACACTGGTAGCAATTATTCGTTTTATACGATGGAACAACTGTACTATTTATTTTGTATTTTATGCTTCGGACGTTGACTTCTAAGGCCCTAGCTATTCCATCTGGTGGAGCAACGCCCCAGAGTGAAGTCTAGGTTGCCCGGAACGTAGAAATGACCATCACTTTCAAACTGGTTGCAATTATTCCTGTTATATGATGGAAAAACTGTTGTATTTTTATTGCATTTTGTGCTTCGGGCATTGACTTCTAAGGCCCTAACTATTCAATCTGTTGGAGCAACGCCCTAGAGTGAAGTCTAGGTTGCCCGGAAAGTAGAAGTGACCATAACTTTCATACTGGTTGCAATTATTCGTTTTATACGATGAAAAAACTGTTGTATTTATATTGTATTTTTGGCTTCGGGCGTTGACTTCTAAGGCCCTAACTGTTTGATCTGGTGGAGCAACGCCCTAGAGTGAAGCCTAGGTTGCCCGGAACGTAGAAATGACCATAACTTTCACACTGGTTGCAATTATTCCTGTTCTACGATGGACGAACTGTTGTATTTATATCGTATTTTATGCTTCTGGCGTTGACGTCTAAGGACCTAACTATTCGATCTTGTGGGGCAACGCTCTAGAGTGAAGCCTAGGTTTCTCGGAATGTAGGAATGACCATAAATTTAACACTGGTAGCAGTCATTCGTTTTATACGGTGGAAAAACTGTTGCATCTTTATCGTATTTTATGCTTCGGGCGTGGACTTCTTAGGCCCTAACTATTCGATCTGGTGGAGCAACTCCCTAGAGTGAAGCCTACGTTCCCCGGAACGTAGAAATGACCATAACTTTCACACTGGTTGCTATTATTCGTTTTATACGATGGAAAAACTGTTATATTTATATTGTATTTTATGCTTCTGACGTTGACTTCTTAGGCCCTAACTATTCGATCTGGTGGAACAACGCCCTAGAGTGAAGCCTAGGTTGCCTCGAACGTAGAAATGACAATTACTTTCACACTGTTTGCAGTTATTCCTGTTATATGATGGAAAAACTGTTGCATCTTTATTGTATTTTATGCTTCTGGCGTTGATTTGTAAGGCCCTAACTATTCGATCTGGTGGAGCAACGCCCTACAGTGAAGCCTAGGTTGCCCGGAACGTAGAAATGACCATAACTTTCGCACTGGTTGCAATTATTCGTTTTATACGATGGAAAAGCTGTTGCATCTTTATTGTATTTTATTCTTCTGGCATTGACTTCTAAGGCCGTAGCTACTAGATGTGGTGGAGCAACGCCCTAGAGTGACACCTAGGTTGCCCGGAACGTAGAAATGACCATTACTTTCACAATGTTTGCAATTATTCATTTTATACGATGGAAAAACTATTGTACTTATATTGATTTTATTCTTCTGGCGTTGACTTCTTATGCCCTAACTATTCCATCTGGTGGAACAACGCCCTAGAGTGAAGCCTAGGTTGCCCGGAACATGGAAATGACCATTACTTTCACACTGTTTGCAAATATAGATTATATACGGTGGAAAAGCTGTTGCATTTATATTGTATTTTATGCTTCGGGCATTAACTTCTAGGGCCCTAACTATTCAATCTGTTGGAGCAACAGCCTAGGGTGAATCCTAGGTTGCCCGGAAAGAAGAAATGACCATAACTTTCATACTGGTTGCAATTATTTGTTTTATAGAGTGAAAAAACTGTTGTATTTATATTGTATTTTATGCTTCTGGCGTTCACTTCTTAGGCCCTAACTATTCGATCTGGTGGAACAACGCCCTAGAGTGAAGCCTAGGTTGCCTGGAACGTAGAAATGACCATTACTTTCACACTGTTTGCAGTTATTCCTGTTATATGATTGTCAAACTGTTGCATCTTTATTGTATTTTATGCTTCTGGCGTTGATTTCTAAGGCCCTAACTATTCGATCTGGTGGAGCAACGCCCTAGAGTGAAGCCTAGGTTGCCCGGAACGTAGAAATGACCATTACATTCACACTGGTTGGAATTACTCGTTTTATACGGTCGACAATCTGTTTTATTTATTTTGTATTTTATGCTTCGGGCGTTGACTTCTAAGGCCCTAACTATTCGATCTGCTGGAGCAACGCCCCAGTGTGAAGCCTAGGCTGCCCGGAACAAAGAAATGACCATAACTTTCACACTGGTTGCTATTATTCGTTTTATACAATGGAAAAACTGTCATATTTATATTGTATTTTATGCTTCTGGCGTTGACTTCTTTGGTCCTAACTGTTCGATATGGTGGAACAACGCCCTAGAGTGAAGACTAAGTTGCCCGGTACGAAGAAATGACCATCACTTTTAAACTGGTTGCAATTATTACTATTATATGATGGAAAAACTGTTGTATTTCTATTGCTCTTTAGGCTTCGGGCATTGACCTCTAAGGTCCTATCTATTCAATCTGTTGGAGCAACGCCCTAGGGTGAAGCCTAGGTTGCCCGGAAAGTAGAAATGACCATAACTTTCACACTGGTTGCAATTATTCGTTTTATACGATGGAAAAGCTGTTGCATCTTTATTGTATTTTATTCTTCTGGCATTGACTTCTAAGGCCGTAGCTACTAGATGTGGTGGAGCAACGCCCTAGAGTGACACCTAGGTTGCCCGGAACGTAGAAATGACCATTACTTTCACAATGTTTGCAATTATTCGTTTTATACGATGCAAAAGCTGTTGCATCTTTATTGTATTTTATTCTTCTGGCATTGACTTCTAAGGCCGTAGCTACTAGATGTGGTGGAGCAACGCCCTAGAGTGACACCTAGGTTGCCCGGAACGTAGAAATGACCATTACTTTCACAATGTTTGCAATTATTCATTTTATACGATGGAAAAACTATTGTACTTATATTGATTTTATGCTTCTGGCGTTGATTTGTAAGGCCCTAACTATTCGATCTGGTGGAGCAACGCCCTAGAGTGAAGCCTAGGTTGCCCGGAACGTAGAAATGACCATAACTTTCGCACTGGTAGCAATTATTCGTTTTATACAATGGAAAAACTGATCTATTTATTTTGCATTTTATGCTTCGGGCGTTGACTTCTAAGGCCCTAACTGATTGATCTGGTGGAGCAACGCCCTAGAGTGAAGCCTAGATTGCCCGGAACGTTGAAATGACCAGTACTTTTACACTGTTTGCAGTTATTCCTGTTATACGATGGAAAAACTGTTGCATCTTTATTGCATTTTATGCTTCTGGCGTTGACTTCTAAGGCCCTAACTATTCGATCAGGTGGAGCAACGCCCTAGAGTGACGCCTAGGTTGCCTCGAACGTAGAAATGACAATTACTTTCACACTGTTTGCAGTTATTCCTGTTATATGATGGAAAAACTGTTGCATCTTTATTGTATTTTATGCTTCTGGCGTTGATTTGTAAGGCCCTAACTATTCGATCTGGTGGAGCAACGCCCTACAGTGAAGCCTAGGTTGCCCGGAACGTAGAAATGACCATAACTTTCGCACTGGTTGCAATTATTCGTTTTATACGATGGAAAAGCTGTTGCATCTTTATTGTATTTTATTCTTCTGGCATTGACTTCTAAGGCCGTAGCTACTAGATGTGGTGGAGCAACGCCCTAGAGTGACACCTAGGTTGCCCGGAACGTAGAAATGACCATTACTTTCACAATGTTTGCAATTATTCATTTTATACGATGGAAAAACTATTGTACTTATATTGATTTTATTCTTCTGGCGTTGACTTCTTATGCCCTAACTATTCCATCTGGTGGAACAACGCCCTAGAGTGAAGCCTAGGTTGCCCGGAACATGGAAATGACCATTACTTTCACACTGTTTGCAAATATAGATTATATACGGTGGAAAAGCTGTTGCATTTATATTGTATTTTATGCTTCGGGCATTAACTTCTAGGGCCCTAACTATTCAATCTGTTGGAGCAACAGCCTAGGGTGAATCCTAGGTTGCCCGGAAAGAAGAAATGACCATAACTTTCATACTGGTTGCAATTATTTGTTTTATAGAGTGAAAAAACTGTTGTATTTATATTGTATTTTATGCTTCTGGCGTTCACTTCTTAGGCCCTAACTATTCGATCTGGTGGAACAACGCCCTAGGGTGAAGCCTAGGTTGCCCGGAACGTAGAAATGACCATAACTTTCACACTGGTTGCTATTATTCGTTTTATACGATGGAAAAACTGTTATATTTATATTGTATTTTATGCTTCTGACGTTGACTTCTTAGGCCCTAACTATTCGATCTGGTGGAACAACGCCCTAGAGTGAAGCCTAGGTTGCCTGGAACGTAGAAATGACCATTACTTTCACACTGTTTGCAGTTATTCCTGTTATATGATTGTCAAACTGTTGCATCTTTATTGTATTTTATGCTTCTGGCGTTGATTTCTAAGGCCCTAACTATTCGATCTGGTGGAGCAACGCCCTAGAGTGAAGCCTAGGTTGCCCGGAACGTAGAAATGACCATTACATTCACACTGGTTGGAATTACTCGTTTTATACGGTCGACAATCTGTTTTATTTATTTTGTATTTTATGCTTCGGGCGTTGACTTCTAAGGCCCTAACTATTCGATCTGGTGGAGCAACGCCCCAGTGTGAAGCCTAGGCTGCCCGGAACAAAGAAATGACCATAACTTTCACACTGGTTGCTATTATTCGTTTTATACGATTGAAAAGCTGTTGTATTTATATTGTATTTTATGCTTCGGGCATTGACTTCTTAGGCCCTAACTATTCGATCTGGTGGAACAACGCCCTAGAGTGAAGCCTAGGTTGCCTCGAACGTAGAAATGACAATTACTTTCACACTGTTTGCAGTTATTCCTGTTATATGATGGAAAAACTGTTGCATCTTTATTGTATTTTAGGCTTCGGGCGTTTACTTCTAAGGCCCTAGCTGTTTGTTCCGGTGGAGCAACGACCTAGGGTGAAGCCTAGGTTGCCCGGAACGCAGAAATGACCATAACTTTCACACTGGTTGCAATTATTCCTGTTCTACGATAGACAAACTGTTGTATTTATATCGTATTTTATGCTTCTGGCGTTGACTTCTAATGACCTAACTAGTCGAACTGGTGAAACAACGCCCTAGGGTGAAGCCTAGGTTGCCCGGAACGTAGAAATGACCATAACTTTCACACTGGTTGCAATTATTCCTGTTCTACGATGGACGAACTGTTGTATTTATATCGTATTTTATGCTTCTGGCGTTGACGTCTAAGGACCTAACTATTCGATCTTGTGGGGCAACGCTCTAGAGTGAAGCCTAGGTTTCTCGGAATGTAGGAATGACCATAAATTTAACACTGGAAGCAATCATTCGTTTTATACGATGGAAAAACTGTTGCATCTTTATCATATTTTATGCTTCGGGCGTGGACTTCTTAGGCCCTAACTATTCGATCTGGTGGAGCAACTCCCTAGAGTGAAGCCTAGGTTCCCCGGAACGTAGAAATGACCATAACTTTCACACTGGATGCTATTATTCGTTTTATACGATGGAAAAACTGTTATATTTATATTGTATTTTATGCTTCTGACGTTGACTTCTTAGGCCCTAACTATTCGATCTGGTGGAACAACGCCCTAGAGTGAAGCCTACGTTGCCTCGAACGTAGAAATGACAATTACTTTCACACTGTTTGCAGTTATTCCTGTTATATGATGGAAAAACTGTTGCATCTTTATTGTATTTTATGCTTCTGGCGTTGATTTGTAAGGCCCTAACTATTCGATCTGGTGGAGCAACGCCCTAGAGTGAAGCCTAGATTGCCAGGAACGCTGAAATGACCATAACCTAGACAACTGGTTGCTATTATTCGTTTTATACGATGGAAAAACTGGTATATTTATATTGTATTTTATGCTTCTGGCGTTGACTTCTAAGGCCCTAACTATTCGATCTGGTGGAGCAACGCCCTAGGGTGAAGCCTAGGTTGGCCGGAAGGTAGAAATGTCCATAACTTTCACACTGGTTGCAATTATTCGTTTTATACGATTGAAAAGCTGTTGTATTTATATTGTATTATATGCTTCTGGCGTTGGCTTCTTAGGCCCTAACTATTCCCTCTGGTGGATCAACGCCCTAGAGTGAAACCTACGTTGCCCGGAACGTAGAAATGACCATTACCTTCACACTGGTTGCAATTATTCGTTTTATATTATGGAAAAACTGTTGTATTTATATTGCATTTTATGCGTCGGGCATTGACTTCTAAGGCCCTAGCTATTCCACCGGTTGGAGCAACGTCCTAGGGTGAAGCCTAGGTCGCCCGGAAAGTAGAAATGACCATAACTTTCATACTGGTTGCAATTATTCGTTTTATACGATGGAAAAACTGTTTTATTTATTTTGTATTTTATGCCTCGGGCGTTGACTTCTATGGCCCTAACTATTCGATCTGGTGGAGCAACGCCCTAGTGTGAAGCCTAGGTTGCCCGGAACGAAGAAATGACCATAACTTTCACACTGGTTGCTATTATTCGTTTTATACAATGGAAAAACTGTCATATTTATATTGTATTTTATGCTTCTGGCGTTGACTTCTTTGGCCCTAACTGTTCGATATAGTGGAACAACGCTCTAGAGTGAAGCCTAAGTTGCCTGGAACGAAGAAATGACCATCACTTTCAAACTGGTTGCAATTATTCCTGTTATATGATGGAAAAACTGTTGTATTTCTATTGCATTTTATGCTTCGGGCATTGACTTCTAAGGCCCTGACTATTCAATCTGTTGGAGCAACGCCCTAGGGTGAAGCCTAGGTTGCCCGGGAAGTGGAAACGACCATTAATTCATCCTGGTTGCAATTATTCGTTTTATATGATGGAAAAACTGTTGTATTTATATTGTATTTTTTGCTTCTGGCGTTGACTTCTAAGGCCCTAACTATTCGATCAGGTGGAGCAACGCCCTAGAGTGACGCCTAGGTTGCCTCGAACGTAGAAATGACAATTACTTTCACACTGTTTGCAGTTATTCCTGTTATATGATGGAAAAACTGTTGCATCTTTATTGTATTTTATGCTTCTGGCGTTGATTTGTAAGGCCCTAACTATTCGATCTGGTGGAGCAACGCCCTACAGTGAAGCCTAGGTTGCCCGGAACGTAGAAATGACCATAACTTTCGCACTGGTTGCAATTATTCGTTTTATACGATGGAAAAGCTGTTGCATCTTTATTGTATTTTATTCTTCTGGCATTGACTTCTAAGGCCGTAGCTACTAGATGTGGTGGAGCAACGCCCTAGAGTGACACCTAGGTTGCCCGGAACGTAGAAATGACCATTACTTTCACAATGTTTGCAATTATTCATTTTATACGATGGAAAAACTATTGTACTTATATTGATTTTATTCTTCTGGCGTTGACTTCTTATGCCCTAACTATTCCATCTGGTGGAACAACGCCCTAGAGTGAAGCCTAGGTTGCCCGGAACATGGAAATGACCATTACTTTCACACTGTTTGCAAATATAGATTATATACGGTGGAAAAGCTGTTGCATTTATATTGTATTTTATGCTTCGGGCATTAACTTCTAGGGCCCTAACTATTCAATCTGTTGGAGCAACAGCCTAGGGTGAATCCTAGGTTGCCCGGAAAGAAGAAATGACCATAACTTTCATACTGGTTGCAATTATTTGTTTTATAGAGTGAAAAAACTGTTGTATTTATATTGTATTTTATGCTTCTGGCGTTCACTTCTTAGGCCCTAACTATTCGATCTGGTGGAACAACGCCCTAGGGTGAAGCCTAGGTTGCCCGGAACGTAGAAATGACCATAACTTTCACACTGGTTGCTATTATTCGTTTTATACGATGGAAAAACTGTTATATTTATATTGTATTTTATGCTTCTGACGTTGACTTCTTAGGCCCTAACTATTCGATCTGGTGGAACAACGCCCTAGAGTGAAGCCTAGGTTGCCTGGAACGTAGAAATGACCATTACTTTCACACTGTTTGCAGTTATTCCTGTTATATGATTGTCAAACTGTTGCATCTTTATTGTATTTTATGCTTCTGGCGTTGATTTCTAAGGCCCTAACTATTCGATCTGGTGGAGCAACGCCCTAGAGTGAAGCCTAGGTTGCCCGGAACGTAGAAATGACCATTACATTCACACTGGTTGGAATTACTCGTTTTATACGGTCGACAATCTGTTTTATTTATTTTGTATTTTATGCTTCGGGCGTTGACTTCTAAGGCCCTAACTATTCGATCTGGTGGAGCAACGCCCCAGTGTGAAGCCTAGGCTGCCCGGAACAAAGAAATGACCATAACTTTCACACTGGTTGCTATTATTCGTTTTATACGATTGAAAAGCTGTTGTATTTATATTGTATTTTATGCTTCGGGCATTGACTTCTTAGGCCCTAACTATTCGATCTGGTGGAACAACGCCCTAGAGTGAAGCCTAGGTTGCCTCGAACGTAGAAATGACAATTACTTTCACACTGTTTGCAGTTATTCCTGTTATATGATGGAAAAACTGTTGCATCTTTATTGTATTTTAGGCTTCGGGCGTTTACTTCTAAGGCCCTAGCTGTTTGTTCCGGTGGAGCAACGACCTAGGGTGAAGCCTAGGTTGCCCGGAACGCAGAAATGACCATAACTTTCACACTGGTTGCAATTATTCCTGTTCTACGATAGACAAACTGTTGTATTTATATCGTATTTTATGCTTCTGGCGTTGACTTCTAATGACCTAACTAGTCGAACTGGTGAAACAACGCCCTAGGGTGAAGCCTAGGTTGCCCGGAACGTAGAAATGACCATAACTTTCACACTGGTTGCAATTATTCCTGTTCTACGATGGACGAACTGTTGTATTTATATCGTATTTTATGCTTCTGGCGTTGACGTCTAAGGACCTAACTATTCGATCTTGTGGGGCAACGCTCTAGAGTGAAGCCTAGGTTTCTCGGAATGTAGGAATGACCATAAATTTAACACTGGAAGCAATCATTCGTTTTATACGATGGAAAAACTGTTGCATCTTTATCATATTTTATGCTTCGGGCGTGGACTTCTTAGGCCCTAACTATTCGATCTGGTGGAGCAACTCCCTAGAGTGAAGCCTAGGTTCCCCGGAACGTAGAAATGACCATAACTTTCACACTGGATGCTATTATTCGTTTTATACGATGGAAAAACTGTTATATTTATATTGTATTTTATGCTTCTGACGTTGACTTCTTAGGCCCTAACTATTCGATCTGGTGGAACAACGCCCTAGAGTGAAGCCTACGTTGCCTCGAACGTAGAAATGACAATTACTTTCACACTGTTTGCAGTTATTCCTGTTATATGATGGAAAAACTGTTGCATCTTTATTGTATTTTATGCTTCTGGCGTTGATTTGTAAGGCCCTAACTATTCGATCTGGTGGAGCAACGCCCTAGAGTGAAGCCTAGATTGCCAGGAACGCTGAAATGACCATAACCTAGACAACTGGTTGCTATTATTCGTTTTATACGATGGAAAAACTGGTATATTTATATTGTATTTTATGCTTCTGGCGTTGACTTCTAAGGCCCTAACTATTCGATCTGGTGGAGCAACGCCCTAGGGTGAAGCCTAGGTTGGCCGGAAGGTAGAAATGTCCATAACTTTCACACTGGTTGCAATTATTCGTTTTATACGATTGAAAAGCTGTTGTATTTATATTGTATTATATGCTTCTGGCGTTGGCTTCTTAGGCCCTAACTATTCCCTCTGGTGGATCAACGCCCTAGAGTGAAACCTACGTTGCCCGGAACGTAGAAATGACCATTACCTTCACACTGGTTGCAATTATTCGTTTTATATTATGGAAAAACTGTTGTATTTATATTGCATTTTATGCGTCGGGCATTGACTTCTAAGGCCCTAGCTATTCCACCGGTTGGAGCAACGTCCTAGGGTGAAGCCTAGGTCGCCCGGAAAGTAGAAATGACCATAACTTTCATACTGGTTGCAATTATTCGTTTTATACGATGGAAAAACTGTTTTATTTATTTTGTATTTTATGCCTCGGGCGTTGACTTCTATGGCCCTAACTATTCGATCTGGTGGAGCAACGCCCTAGTGTGAAGCCTAGGTTGCCCGGAACGAAGAAATGACCATAACTTTCACACTGGTTGCTATTATTCGTTTTATACAATGGAAAAACTGTCATATTTATATTGTATTTTATGCTTCTGGCGTTGACTTCTTTGGCCCTAACTGTTCGATATAGTGGAACAACGCTCTAGAGTGAAGCCTAAGTTGCCTGGAACGAAGAAATGACCATCACTTTCAAACTGGTTGCAATTATTCCTGTTATATGATGGAAAAACTGTTGTATTTCTATTGCATTTTATGCTTCGGGCATTGACTTCTAAGGCCCTGACTATTCAATCTGTTGGAGCAACGCCCTAGGGTGAAGCCTAGGTTGCCCGGGAAGTGGAAACGACCATTAATTCATCCTGGTTGCAATTATTCGTTTTATATGATGGAAAAACTGTTGTATTTATATTGTATTTTTTGCTTCTGGCGTTGACTTCTTTGGCCCTAACTGTTCGATATGGTGGAACAACGCTCTAGAGTGAAGCCTAGGTTGCCTCGAACGTAGAAATGACAATTACTTTCACACTGTTTGCAGTTATTCCTGTTATATGATGGAAAAACTGTTGCATCTTTATTGTATTTTATGCTTCTGGCGTTGATTTGTAAGGCCCTAACTATTCGATCTGGTGGAGCAACGCCCTACAGTGAAGCCTAGGTTGCCCGCAACGTATTAATGACCATAACTTTCGCACTGGTTGCAATTATTCGTTTTATACGATGGAAAAGCTGTTGCATCTTTATTGTATTTTATTCTTCTGGCATTGACTTCTAAGGCCGTAGCTACTAGATGTGGTGGAGCAACGCCCTAGAGTGACACCTAGGTTGCCCGGAACGTAGAAATGACCATTACTTTCACAATGTTTGCAATTATTCATTTTATACGATGGAAAAACTATTGTACTTATATTGATTTTATTCTTCTGGCGTTGACTTCTTAGGCCCTAACTATTCCATCTGGTGGAACAACGCCCTAGAGTGAAGCCTAGGTTGCCCGGAACATGGAAATGACCATTACTTTCACACTGTTTGCAAATATAGATTATATACGGTGGAAAAGCTGTTGCATTTATATTGTATTTTATGCTTCGGGCATTAACTTCTAGGGCCCTAACTATTCAATCTGTTGGAGCAACAGCCTAGGGTGAATCCTAGGTTGCCCGGAAAGAAGAAATGACCATAACTTTCATACTGGTTGCAATTATTTGTTTTATAGAGTGAAAAAACTGTTGTATTTATATTGTATTTTATGCTTCTGGCGTTCACTTCTTAGGCCCTAACTATTCGATCTGGTGGAACAACGCCCTAGGGTGAAGCCTAGGTTGCCCGGAACGTAGAAATGACCATAACTTTCACACTGGTTGCAATTATTCGTTTTATACGATTGAAAAGCTGTTGTATTTATATTGTATTTTATGCTTCTGACGTTGACTTCTTAGGCCCTAACTATTCGATCTGGTGGAACAACGCCCTAGAGTGAAGCCTAGGTTGCCTGGAACGTAGAAATGACCATTACTTTCACACTGTTTGCAGTTATTCCTGTTATATGATTGTCAAACTGTTGCATCTTTATTGTATTTTATGCTTCTGGCGTTGATTTCTAAGGCCCTAACTATTCGATCTGGTGGAGCAACGCCCTAGAGTGAAGCCTAGGTTGCCCGGCACGTAGAAATGACCATTACATTCACACTGGTTGGAATTACTCGTTTTATACGATCGACAAGCTGTTTTATTTATTTTGTATTTTATGCTTCGGGCGTTGACTTCTAAGGCCCTAACTATTCGATCTGGTGGAGCAACGCCCCAGTGTGAAGCCTAGGTTGCACGGAACAAAGAAATGACCATAACTTTCACACTGGTTGCTATTATTCGTTTTATACAATGGAAAAACTGTCATATTTATATTGTATTTTATGCTTCTGGCGTTGACTTCTTTGGTCCTAACTGTTCGATATGGTGGAACAACGCCCTAGAGTGAAGACTAAGTTGCCCGGTACGAAGAAATGACCATCACTTTTAAACTGGTTGCAATTACTCCTGTTATATGATGGAAAAACTGTTGTATTTCTATTGCACTTTATGCTTCGGGCATTGACCTCTGAGGTCCTATCTATTCAATCTGTTGGAGCAACGCCCTAGGGTGAAGCCTAGGTTGCCCGGAAAGTAGAAATGACCATAACTTTCACACTGGTTGCAATTATTCGTTTTATACGATGGAAAAGCTGTTGCATCTTTATTGTATTTTATTCTTCTGGCATTGACTTCTAAGGCCGTAGCTACTAGATGTGGTGGAGCAACGCCCTAGAGTGACACCTAGGTTGCCCGGAACGTAGAAATGACCATTACTTTCACAATGTTTGCAATTATTCGTTTTATACGATGGAAAAGCTGTTGCATCTTTATTGTATTTTATTCTTCTGGCATTGACTTCTAAGGCCGTAGCTACTAGATGTGGTGGAGCAACGCCCTAGAGTGACATCTAGGTTGCCCGGAACGTAGAAATGACCATTACTTTCACAATGTTTGCAATTATTCATTTTATACGATGGAAAAACTATTGTACTTATAATGATTTTATGCTTCTGGCGTTGATTTGTAAGGCCCTAACTATTCGATCTGGTGGAGCAACGCCCTAGAGTGAAGCCTAGGTTGCCCGGAACGTAGAAATGACCATAACTTTCGCACTGGTAGCAATTATTCGTTTTATACAATGGAAAAACTGATCTATTTATTTTGCATTTTATGCTTCGGGCGTTGACTTCTAAGGCCCTAACTGATTGATCTGGTGGAGCAACGCCCTAGAGTGAAGCCTAGATTGCCCGGAACGTTGAAATGACCAGTACTTTTACACTGTTTGCAGTTATTCCTGTTAGACGATGGAAATCTGTTGCATCTTTATTGCATTTTCTGCTTTTGGCGTTGACTTCTAAGGGCCTAACTATTCGATCAGGTGGAGCAACGCCCTAGGGTGAAGCCTAGATTGCCCGCAATGTAGAAATGTCCATAACTTTCACACTGGTTGCAATTATTCGTTTTATACGATTGAAAAGCTGTTGTATTTATATTGTATTTTATGCTTCGGGCATTGACTTCTTAGGCCCTAACTATTCCATCTGGTGGAAAAACGAGCTAGGGTGAAGCCTAGGCTGCCCGGAAAGTAGAAATGACCATAACTTCCACCCTGGTAGCAATTATTCGTTTTATACGATGGAAAAACTGTTGTATTTATATCGTGTTTTATGCTTCTGGCGTTGACTTCTTAGGCCCTAACTATTCCATCTGGTGGAAAAACGACCTAGGGTGAAGCCTAGGTTGCCCGGAAAGTAGAAATGGCCATAACTTCCACACTGGTAGCAATTATTCGTTTTATACGATGGAAGAACTGTACTATTTATTTTGTATTTTATGCTTCGGGCGTTGACTTCTAAGGCCCTAGCAATTCCATCTGGTGGAGCAACGCCCCAGAGTGAAGCCTAGGTTGCCCGGAACGTAGAAATGACCATCACTTTCAAACTGGTTGCAATTATTCCTGCTATATGATGGAAAAACTGTTGTATTTTTATTGCATTTTTTGCTTCGGGCGTTGACTTCTAAGGCCCTAACTGTTTGATCTGGTGGAGCAACGCCCTAGAGTGAAGCCTAGGTTGCCCGGAAAGTAGAAGTGACCATAACTTTCATACTGGTTGCAATTATTCCTGTTCTACGATGGACGAACTGTTGTATTTATATCGTATTTTATGCTTCTGGCGTTGACGTCTAAGGACCTAACTATTCGATCTTGTGGGGCAACGCTCTAGAGTGAAGCCTAGGTTGCTCGGAATGTAGGAATGACCATAAATTTAACACTGGTAGCAATCATTCGTTTTATACGATGGAAAAACTGTTATATTTATATTGTATTTTATGCTTCTGACGTTGACTTCTTAGGCCCTAACTATTCGATCTGGTGGAACAACGCCCTAGAATAAAGCCTAGGTTGCCTCGAACGTAGAAATGACAATTACTTTCACGCTGTTTGCAGTTATTCCTGTTATATGATGGAAAAACTGTTGCATCTTTATTGTATTTTAGGCTTCGGGCGTTTACTTCTAAGGCCCTAACTGTTTGTTCCGGTGGAGCAACGACCTAGGGTGAAGCCTAGGTTGCCCGGAACGCAGAAATGACCATAACTTTCACACTGGTTGCAATTATTCCTGTTCTACGATAGACAAACTGTTGTATTTATATCGTATTTTATGCTTCTGGCGTTGACTTCTAATGACCTAACTATTCGAACTGGTGAAACAACGCCCTAGGGCGAAGCCTAGGTTGCCCGGAACGTAGAAATGACCAGTACTTTCACACTGTTTGCAGTTATTCCTGTTATACGATGGAAAAACTGTTGCATCTTTATTGCATTTTATGCTTTTGGCGTTGACTTCTAAGGCCCTAACTATTCGATCAGGTGGAGCAACGCCCTAGGGTGAAGCCTAGGTTGGCCGCAATGTAGAAATGTCCATAACTTTCACACTGGTTGCAATTATTCGTTTTATACGATTGAAAAGCTGTTGTATTTATATTGTATTTTATGCTTCGGGCATTGACTTTTAAGGCCCTTACTATTCGATCTGTTGGAGCAACGCCCTAGGGTGCAGGCTAGGTTGCCCGGAACGTAGAAATGACCATTATATTCACACTGGTTGCAATTATTCCTGTTATACGATGGACAAACTGTTGTATTTATATCGTATTTTATGCTTCTGGCGTTGACTTCTAATGACCTAACTATTCGATCTGGTGGAGCAACGCTCTAGAGTGAAGTCTAGGTTGCTCGGAATGTCGGAATGACCATAAATTTCACACTGGTTGCAATTATCCATTTTATACGATGGAAAAATTGTTGCATCTTTATCGTATTTTATGCTTCTGGTGTGGACTTCTAAGGCCCTCACTATTCGATCTGGTGGAGCAACGCCCTAGAGTGAAGCCTAGGTTGCCCGGAACGTAGAAATGACCATAACTTTTACACTGGTAGCTATTATTCGTTTTATACAATGGAAAAGCTGTTCTATTTATTTTGCATTTTATGCTTCGGGCGTTGACTTCTAACGCCCTAACTGATTCATCTGGTGGAGCAACGCCCTAGAGTGAAGCCTAGATTGCCAGGAACGCTGAAATGACCATAATCTAGACAACTGGTTGCTATTATTCGTTTTATACGATGGAAAAAATGGTATATTTATATTGTATTTTATGCTTCTGGCGTTGACTTCTAAGGCCCTAACTATTCGATCTGGTGGAGCAACGCCCTAGGGTGAAGCCTAGGTTGGCCGGAAGGTAGAAATGTCCATAACTTTCACACTGGTTGCAATTATTCGTTTTATACGATTGAAAAGCTGTTGTATTTATATTGTATTATATGCTTCTGGCGTTGACTTCTTAGGCCCTAACTATTCCATCTGGTGGAACAACGCCCTAGAGTGAAGCCTAGGTTGCCCGGAACATGGAAATGACCATTACTTTCACACTGTTTGCAAATATAGATTATATACGGTGGAAAAGCTGTTGCATTTATATTGTATTTTATGCTTCGGGCATTAACTTATAGGGCCCTAACTATTCAATCTGTTGGAACAACAGCCTAGGGTGAATCCTAGGTTGCCCGGAAAGAAGAAATGACCATAACTTTCATACTGGTTGCAATTATTTGTTTTATAGAGTGAAAAAACTGTTGTATTTATATTGTATTTTATGCTTCTGGCGTTCACTTCTTAGGCCCTAACTATTCGATCTGGTGGAACAACGCCCTAGGGTGAAGCCTAGGTTGCCCGGAACGTAGAAATGACCATAACTTTCACACTGGTTGCAATTATTCGTTTTATACGATTGAAAAGCTGTTGTATTTATATTGTATTATATGCTTCTGGCGTTGACTTCTTAGGCCCTAACTATTCCATCTGGTGGAACAACGCCCTAGAGTGAAGCCTAGGTTGCCCGCAACATGGAAATGACCATTACTTTCACACTGTTTGCAAATATAGATTATATATGGTGGAAAAGCTGTTGCATTTATATTGTATTTTATGCTTCGGGCATTAACTCCTAGGGCTCTAACTATTCAATCTGTTGGAGCAACAGCCTAGGGTGAATCCTAGGTTGCCCGGAAAGAAGAAATGACCATAACTTTCATACTGGTTGCAATTATTTGTTTTATAGAGTGAAAAAACTGTTGTATTTATATTGTATTTTTTGCTTCTGGCGTTCACTTCTTAGGCCCTAACTATTCGATCTGGTGGAACAACGCCCTAGGGTGAAGCCTAGGTTGCTCGGAACGTAGAAATGACCATAACTTTCACACTGGTTGCTATTATTTGTTTTATACGATGGAAAAACTGTTATATTTATATTGTATTTTATGCTTCTGACGTTGACTTCTTAGGCCCTAACTATTCGATCTGGTGGAACAACGCCCTAGAGTGAAGCCTAGGTTGCCTGGAACGTAGAAATGACCATTACTTTCACACTGTTTACAGTTATTCCTGATATATGATTGTCAAACTGTTGCATCTTTATTGTATTTTATGCTTCTGGCGTTGATTTCTAAGGCCCTAACTATTCGATCTGGTGGAGCAACGCCCTAGAGTGAAGCCTAGGTTGCCCGGAACGTAGAAATGACCATTACATTCACACTGGTTGGAATTATTCGTTTTATACGATGGACAAGCTGTTTTATTTATTTTGTATTTTATGCTTCGGGCGTTGACTTCTAAGGCCCTAACTATTCGATCTGGTGGAGCAACGCCCCAGTGTGAAGCCTAGGTTGCCCGGAACAAAGAAATGACCATAACTTTCACACTGGTTGCTATTATTCGTTTTATACAATGGAAAAACTGTCATATTTATATTGTATTTTATGCTTCTGGCGTTGACTTCTTTGGTCCTAACTGTTCGATATGGTGGAACAACGCCCTAGAGTGAAGACTAAGTTGCCCGGTACGAAGAAATGACCATCACTTTTAAACTGGTTGCAATTATTCCTGTTATATGATGGAAAAACTGTTGTATTTCTATTGCATTTTATGCTTCGGGCATTGACCTCTAAGGTCCTATCTATTCAATCCGTTGGAGCAACGCCCTAGGGTGAAGCCTAGGTTGCCCGGAAAGTAGAAATGACCATAACTTTCACACTGGTTGCAATTATTCGTTTTATACGATGGAAAAGCTGTTGCATCTTTATTGTATTTTATTCTTCTGGCATTGACTTCTAAGGCCGTAGCTACTAGATGGGGCGGAGCAACGCCCTAGAGTGACACCTAGGTTGCCCGGAACGTAGAAATGACCATTACTTTCACAATGTTTGCAATTATTCATTTTATACGATGGAAAAACTATTGTACTTATATTGATTTTATTCTTCTGGCGTTGACTTCTTAGGCCCTAACTATTCGATCTGGTGGAGCAACGCTCTAGAGTGAAGTCTAGGTTGCTCGGAATGTAGGAATGACCATAAATTTCACACTGGTTGCAATTATCCATTTTATACGATGGAAAAACTGTTGCATCTTTATCGTATTTTATGCTTCTGGTGTTGACTTCTAAGGCCCTAACTATTCGATCTGGTGGAGCAACGCCCTAGAGTGAAGCCTAGGTTGCCCGGAACGTAGAAATGACCATAACTTTTACACTGGTAGGTATTATTCGTTTTATACAATGGAAAAGCTGTTCTATTTATTTTGCATTTTATGCTTCGGGCGTTGACTTCTAACGCCCTAACTGATCGATCTGGTGGAACAACGCCCTAGAGTGAAGCCTAGATTGCCAGGAACGTTGAAATGACCATAACCTAGACAACTGGTTGCTATTATTCGTTTTATACGATGGAAAAAATGGTATATTTATATTGTATTTTATTCTTATGGCGTTGACTTCTTAGGCCCTAACTATTCGATCTGGTGGAGCAACGCCCTAGAGTGAAGCCTAGGTTGCCCGGTACGTAGAAATGACCATAACTTTCACACTGGCTGCTATTATTCCTGTTATAGGATGTAAAAACTGTTGTATTTTTATTGCATTTTATGCGTCGGGCATTGACTTCTAAGGCCCTAGCTATTCCACCGGTTGGAGCAACGCCCTAGGGTGAAGCCTAGGTCGCCCGGAAAGTAGAAATGACCATTACTTTCATACTGGTTGCAATCATTCGTTTTATATGATGGAAAAACTGTTGTATTTATATTGTATTTTATGCTTCTGGCGTTCACTTCTTAGGCCCTAACTATTCGATCTGGTGGAACAACGTCCTAGGGTGAAGCCTAGGTTGCCCGGAACGTCGAAATGACCATAACTTTCACACTGGTTGCTATTATTCGTTTTATACGATGGAAAAACTGTTATATTTATATTGTATTTTATGCTTCTGACGTTGACTTCTTAGGCCCTAACTATTCCCTCTGGTGGATCAACGCCCTAGAGTGAAACATACGTTGCCCGGAACGTAGAAATGACCATTACCTTCACACTGGTTGCAATTATTCGTTTTATATTATGGAAAAAGTGTTGTATTTATATTGCATTTTATGCGTCGGGCATTGACTTCTAAGGCCCTAGATATTCCACCGGTTGGAGCAACGTCCTAGGGTGAAGCCTAGGTCGCCCGGAAAGTAGAAATGACCATAACTTTCATACTGGTTGCAATTATTCGTTTTATACGATGGAAAAACTGTTTTATTTATTTTGTATTTTATGCCTCGGGCGTTGACTTCTATGGCCCTAACTATTCGATCTGGTGGAGCAACGCCCTAGTGTGAAGCCTACGTTGCCCGGAACGAAGAAATGACCATAACTTTTTCACTGGTTGCTATTATTCGTTTTATACAATGGAAAAACTGTCATATTTATATTGTATTTTATGCTTCTGGCGTTGACTTCTTTGGCCCTAACTGTTCGATATGGTGGAACAACGCCCTAGAGTGAAGCCTAAGTTGCCTGGAACGAAGAAATGACCATCACTTTCAAACTGGTTGCAATTATTCCTGTTATATGATGGAAAAACTGTTGTATTTCTATTGCATGTTACGCTTCGGGCATCGACTTCTAAGGCCCTGACTAATCAATCTGTTGGAGCAACGCCCTAGGGTGAAGCCTAGGTTGCCCGGAAAGTGGAAATGACCATAAATTCATCCTGGTTGCAATTATTCGTTCTATATGATGGAAAAACTGTTGTATTTATATTGTATTTTTTGCTTCTGGCGTTCACTTCTTAGGCCCTAACTATTCGATCTGGTGGAACAACGCCCTAGGGTGAAGCCTAGGTTGCCCGGAACGTAGAAATGACCATAACTTTCACACTGGTTGCTATTATTCGTTTTATACGATGGAAAAACTGTTATATTTATATTGTATTTTACGCTTCTGACGTTGACTTCTTAGGCCCTAACTATTCGATCTGGTGGAACAACGCCCTAGAGTGAAGCCTAGGTTGCCTGGAACGTAGAAATGACAATTACTTTCACACTGTTTGCAGTTATTCCTGTTATATGATTGTCAAACTGTTGCATCTTTATTGTATTTTATGCTTCTGGCGTTGATTTCTAAGGCCCTAACTATTCGATCTGGTGGAGCAGCTCCCTAGAGTGAAGCCTAGGTTGCCCGGAACGTAGAAATGACCAGTACTTTCTCACTGTTTGCAGTTATTCCTTTTATACGATGCAAAAGCTGTTGCATCTTTATTGAATTTTATGCTTCTGGCGTTGACTTCTAAGGCACTAACTATTCGATCTGGTGGAGCAACGCCCTAGAGTGAAGCCTAGGTTGCCCGGAACGTAGAAATGACCATCACTTTCAAACTGATTGCAATTATTCGTTTTATACAATGGAAAAACTGTCATATTTATATTGTATTTTATGCTTCTGGCGTTGACTTCTTTGGTCCTAACTGTTCGATATGGTGGAACAACGCACTAGAGTGAAGACTAAGCTGCCCGGTACGGAGAAATGACCATCACTTTTAAACTGGTTGCAATTATTCCTGTTATATGATGGAAAAACTGTTGTATTTCTATTGCATTTTATGCTTCGGGCATTGACCTCTAAGGTTCTATCTATTCAATCTGTTGGAGCAACGCCCTAGGGTGAAGCCTAGGTTGCCCGGAAAGTAGAAATGACCATAACTTTCACACTGGTTGCAATTATTCGTTTTATACGATGGAAAAGCTGTTGCATCTTTATTGTATTTTATTCTTCTGGCATTGACTTCTAAGGCCGTAGCTACTAGATGTGGTGGAGCAACGCCCTAGAGTGACACCTAGGTTGCCCGGAACGTAGAAATGACCATTACTTTCACAATGTTTGGAATTATTCATTTTATACGATGGAAAAACTATTGTACTTATATTGATTTTATTCTTCTGGCGTTGACTTCTTAGGCCCTAACTATTCCATCTGGTGGAACAACGCCCTAGAGTGAAGCCTAGGTTGCCCGGAACACGGAAATGACCATTACTTTCACACTGTTTGCAAATATAGATTATATACGGTGGAAAAGCTGTTGTATTTATATTGTATTTTATTCTTATGGCGTTGACTTCTTAGGCCCTAACTATTCGATCTGGTGGTGCAACTCCCTAGGGTGAAGCCTAGATTGCCCGGAAAGTAGAAATGACCATAACTTTCATACTGGTTGCGATTATTCGTTTTATACGATGGAAAAACTGTTGTATTTATATCGTGTTTTATGCTTCTGGCGTTGACTTCTTAGGCCCTAACTATTCCATCTGGTGGAATAACGACCTAGGGTGAAGCCTAGGTTGCCCGGATAGTAGAAATGACCATAACTTCCACACTGGTAGCAATTATTCGTTTTATACGATGGAAGAACTGTACTATTTAATTTGTATTTTATGCTTCGGACGTTGACTTCTAAGGCCCAAGCTATTCCATCTGGTGGAGCAACGCCCCAGAGTGAAGCCTAGGTTGCCCGGAACGTAGAAATGACCATCACTTTCAAACTGGTTGCAATTATTCCTGTTATATGATGGAAAAACTGTTGTATTTTTATTGCATTTTATGCTTCGGGCATTGACTTCTAAGGCCCTAACTATTCGATCTGGTGGAGCAACGCCCTAGAGTGAAGCCTAGGTTGCCCGGAACGTAGAAATGACCATTACATTCACACTGGTTGGAATTATTCGTTTTATACAATGGAAAAACTGTCATATTTATAATGTATTTTATGCTTCTGGCGTTGACTTCTTTGGTCCTAACTGTTCGATATGGTGGAACAACGCCCTAGAGTGAAGACTAAGTTGCCCGGTACGAAGAAATGACCATCACTTTTAAACTGGTTGCAATTATTCCTGTTATATGATGGAAAAACTGTTGTATTTCTATTGCATTTTATGCTTCGGGCATTGACCTCTAAGGTCCTATCTATTCAATCCGTTGGAGCAACGCCCTAGGGTGAAGCCTAGGTTGCCCGGAAAGTAGAAATGACCATAACTTTCACACTGGTTGCAATTATTCGTTTTATACGATGGAAAAGCTGTTGCATCTTTATTGTATTTTATTCTTCTGGCATTGACTTCTAAGGCCGTAGCTACTAGATGTGGCGGAGCAACGCCCTAGAGTGACACCTAGGTTGCCCGGAACGTAGAAATGACCATTACTTTCACAATGTTTGCAATTATTCATTTTATACGATGGAAAAACTATTGTACTTATATTGATTTTATTCTTCTGGCGTTGACTTCTTAGGCCCTAACTATTCGATCTGGTGGAGCAACGCTCTAGAGTGAAGTCTAGGTTGCTCGGAATGTAGGAATGACCATAAATTTCACACTGGTTGCAATTATCCATTTTATACGATGGAAAAACTGTTGCATCTTTATCGTATTTTATGCTTCTGGTGTTGACTTCTAAGGCCCTAACTATTCGATCTGGTGGAGCAACGCCCTAGAGTGAAGCCTAGGTTGCCCGGAACGTAGAAATGACCATAACTTTTACACTGGTAGGTATTATTCGTTTTATACAATGGAAAAGCTGTTCTATTTATTTTGCATTTTATGCTTCGGGCGTTGACTTCTAACGCCCTAACTGATCGATCTGGTGGAACAACGCCCTAGAGTGAAGCCTAGATTGCCAGGAACGTTGAAATGACCATAACCTAGACAACTGGTTGCTATTATTCGTTTTATACGATGGAAAAAATGGTATATTTATATTGTATTTTATTCTTATGGCGTTGACTTCTTAGGCCCTAACTATTCGATCTGGTGGAGCAACGCCCTAGAGTGAAGCCTAGGTTGCCCGGTACGTAGAAATGACCATAACTTTCACACTGGCTGCTATTATTCCTGTTATAGGATGTAAAAACTGTTGTATTTTTATTGCATTTTATGCGTCGGGCATTGACTTCTAAGGCCCTAGCTATTCCACCGGTTGGAGCAACGCCCTAGGGTGAAGCCTAGGTCGCCCGGAAAGTAGAAATGACCATTACTTTCATACTGGTTGCAATCATTCGTTTTATATGATGGAAAAACTGTTGTATTTATATTGTATTTTATGCTTCTGGCGTTCACTTCTTAGGCCCTAACTATTCGATCTGGTGGAACAACGTCCTAGGGTGAAGCCTAGGTTGCCCGGAACGTCGAAATGACCATAACTTTCACACTGGTTGCTATTATTCGTTTTATACGATGGAAAAACTGTTATATTTATATTGTATTTTATGCTTCTGACGTTGACTTCTTAGGCCCTAACTATTCCCTCTGGTGGATCAACGCCCTAGAGTGAAACATACGTTGCCCGGAACGTAGAAATGACCATTACCTTCACACTGGTTGCAATTATTCGTTTTATATTATGGAAAAACTGTTGTATTTATATTGCATTTTATGCGTCGGGCATTGACTTCTAAGGCCCTAGATATTCCACCGGTTGGAGCAACGTCCTAGGGTGAAGCCTAGGTCGCCCGGAAAGTAGAAATGACCATAACTTTCATACTGGTTGCAATTATTCGTTTTATACGATGGAAAAACTGTTTTATTTATTTTGTATTTTATGCCTCGGGCGTTGACTTCTATGGCCCTAACTATTCGATCTGGTGGAGCAACGCCCTAGTGTGAAGCCTACGTTGCCCGGAACGAAGAAATGACCATAACTTTTTCACTGGTTGCTATTATTCGTTTTATACAATGGAAAAACTGTCATATTTATATTGTATTTTATGCTTCTGGCGTTGACTTCTTTGGCCCTAACTGTTCGATATGGTGGAACAACGCCCTAGAGTGAAGCCTAAGTTGCCTGGAACGAAGAAATGACCATCACTTTCAAACTGGTTGCAATTATTCCTGTTATATGATGGAAAAACTGTTGTATTTCTATTGCATGTTACGCTTCGGGCATCGACTTCTAAGGCCCTGACTAATCAATCTGTTGGAGCAACGCCCTAGGGTGAAGCCTAGGTTGCCCGGAAAGTGGAAATGACCATAAATTCATCCTGGTTGCAATTATTCGTTCTATATGATGGAAAAACTGTTGTATTTATATTGTATTTTTTGCTTCTGGCGTTCACTTCTTAGGCCCTAACTATTCGATCTGGTGGAACAACGCCCTAGGGTGAAGCCTAGGTTGCCCGGAACGTAGAAATGACCATAACTTTCACACTGGTTGCTATTATTCGTTTTATACGATGGAAAAACTGTTATATTTATATTGTATTTTACGCTTCTGACGTTGACTTCTTAGGCCCTAACTATTCGATCTGGTGGAACAACGCCCTAGAGTGAAGCCTAGGTTGCCTGGAACGTAGAAATGACAATTACTTTCACACTGTTTGCAGTTATTCCTGTTATATGATTGTCAAACTGTTGCATCTTTATTGTATTTTATGCTTCTGGCGTTGATTTCTAAGGCCCTAACTATTCGATCTGGTGGAGCAGCTCCCTAGAGTGAAGCCTAGGTTGCCCGGAACGTAGAAATGACCAGTACTTTCTCACTGTTTGCAGTTATTCCTTTTATACGATGCAAAAGCTGTTGCATCTTTATTGAATTTTATTCTTCTGGCGTTGACTTCTTAGGCCCTAACTATTCGATCTGGTGGAGCAACGCTCTAGAGTGAAGTCTAGGTTGCTCGGAATGTAGGAATGACCATAAATTTCACACTGGTTGCAATTATCCATTTTATACGATGGAAAAACTGTTGCATCTTTATCGTATTTTATGCTTCTGGTTTGGACTTCTAAGGCCCTAACTATTCGATCTGGTGGAGCAACGCCCTAGAGTGAAGCCTAGGTTGCCCGGAACGTAGAAATGACCATAACTTTTGCACTGGTAGGTATTATTCGTTTTATACAATGGAAAAGCTGTTCTATTTATTTTGCATTTTATGCTTCGGGCGTTGACTTCTAACGCCCTAACTGATCGATCTGGTGGAACAACGCCCTAGAGTGAAGCCTAGATTGCCAGGAACGTTGAAATGACCATAACCTAGACAACTGGTTGCTATTATTCGTTTTATACGATGGAAAAAATGGTATATTTATATTGTATTTTATTCTTATGGCGTTGACTTCTTAGGCCCTAACTATTCGATCTGGTGGAGCAACGCCCTAGAGTGAAGCCTAGGTTGCCCGGTACGTAGAAATGACCATAACTTTCACACTGGCTGCTATTATTCCTGTTATAGGATGTAAAAACTGTTGTATTTTTATTGCATTTTATGCGTCGGGCATTGACTTCTAAGGCCCTAGCTATTCCACCGGTTGGAGCAACGCCCTAGGGTGAAGCCTAGGTCGCCCGGAAAGTAGAAATGACCATTACTTTCATACTGGTTGCAATCATTCGTTTTATATGATGGAAAAACTGTTGTATTTATATTGTATTTTATGCTTCTAGCGTTCACTTCTTAGGCCCTAACTATTCGATCTGGTGGAACAACGTCCTAGGGTGAAGCCTAGGTTGCCCGGAACGTCGAAATGACCATAACTTTCACACTGGTTGCTATTATTCGTTTTATACGATGGAAAAACTGTTATATTTATATTGTATTTTATGCTTCTGACGTTGACTTCTTAGGCCCTAACTATTCCCTCTGGTGGATCAACGCCCTAGAGTGAAACATACGTTGCCCGGAACGTAGAAATGACCATTACCTTCACACTGGTTGCAATTATTCGTTTTATATTATGGAAAAACTGTTGTATTTATATTGCATTTTATGCGTCGGGCATTGACTTCTAAGGCCCTAGATATTCCACCGGTTGGAGCAACGTCCTAGGGTGAAGCCTAGGTCGCCCGGAAAGTAGAAATGACCATAACTTTCATACTGGTTGCAATTATTCGTTTTATACGATGGAAAAACTGTTTTATTTATTTTGTATTTTATGCCTCGGGCGTTGACTTCTATGGCCCTAACTATTCGATCTGGTGGAGCAACGCCCTAGTGTGAAGCCTACGTTGCCCGGAACGAAGAAATGACCATAACTTTTTCACTGGTTGCTATTATTCCTTTTATACAATGGAAAAACTGTCATATTTATATTGTATTTTATGCTTCTGGCGTTGACTTCTTTGGCCCTAACTGTTCGATATGGTGGAACAACGCCCTAGAGTGAAGCCTAAGTTGCCTGGAACGAAGAAATGACCATCACTTTCAAACTGGTTGCAATTATTCCTGTTATATGATGGAAAAACTGTTGTATTTCTATTGCATGTTACGCTTCGGGCATCGACTTCTAAGGCCCTGACTAATCAATCTGTTGGAGCAACGCCCTAGGGTGAAGCCTAGGTTGCCCGGAAAGTGGAAATGACCATAAATTCATCCTGGTTGCAATTATTCGTTCTATATGATGGAAAAACTGTTGTATTTATATTGTATTTTTTGCTTCTGGCGTTCACTTCTTAGGCCCTAACTATTCGATCTGGTGGAACAACGCCCTAGGGTGAAGCCTAGGTTGCCCGGAACGTAGAAATGACCATAACTTTCACACTGGTTGCTATTATTCGTTTTATACGATGGAAAAACTGTTATATTTATATTGTATTTTACGCTTCTGACGTTGACTTCTTAGGCCCTAACTATTCGATCTGGTGGAACAACGCCCTAGAGTGAAGCCTAGGTTGCCTGGAACGTAGAAATGACAATTACTTTCACACTGTTTGCAGTTATTCCTGTTATATGATTGTCAAACTGTTGCATCTTTATTGTATTTTATGCTTCTGGCGTTGATTTCTAAGGCCCTAACTATTCGATCTGGTGGAGCAGCTCCCTAGAGTGAAGCCTAGGTTGCCCGGAACGTAGAAATGACCAGTACTTTCTCACTGTTTGCAGTTATTCCTTTTATACGATGCAAAAGCTGTTGCATCTTTATTGAATTTTATGCTTCTGGCGTTGACTTCTAAGGCACTAACTATTCGATCTGGTGGAGCAACGCCCTAGAGTGAAGCCTAGGTTGCCCGGAACGTAGAAATGACCATCACTTTCAAACTGATTGCAATTATTCGTTTTATACAATGGAAAAACTGTCATATTTATATTGTATTTTATGCTTCTGGCGTTGACTTCTTTGGTCCTAACTGTTCGATATGGTGGAACAACGCACTAGAGTGAAGACTAAGCTGCCCGGTACGGAGAAATGACCATCACTTTTAAACTGGTTGCAATTATTCCTGTTATATGATGGAAAAACTGTTGTATTTCTATTGCATTTTATGCTTCGGGCATTGACCTCTAAGGTTCTATCTATTCAATCTGTTGGAGCAACGCCCTAGGGTGAAGCCTAGGTTGCCCGGAAAGTAGAAATGACCATAACTTTCACACTGGTTGCAATTATTCGTTTTATACGATGGAAAAGCTGTTGCATCTTTATTGTATTTTATTCTTCTGGCATTGACTTCTAAGGCCGTAGCTACTAGATGTGGTGGAGCAACGCCCTAGAGTGACACCTAGGTTGCCCGGAACGTAGAAATGACCATTACTTTCACAATGTTTGGAATTATTCATTTTATACGATGGAAAAACTATTGTACTTATATTGATTTTATTCTTCTGGCGTTGACTTCTTAGGCCCTAACTATTCCATCTGGTGGAACAACGCCCTAGAGTGAAGCCTAGGTTGCCCGGAACACGGAAATGACCATTACTTTCACACTGTTTGCAAATATAGATTATATACGGTGGAAAAGCTGTTGTATTTATATTGTATTTTATTCTTATGGCGTTGACTTCTTAGGCCCTAACTATTCGATCTGGTGGTGCAACTCCCTAGGGTGAAGCCTAGATTGCCCGGAAAGTAGAAATGACCATAACTTTCATACTGGTTGCGATTATTCGTTTTATACGATGGAAAAACTGTTGTATTTATATCGTGTTTTATGCTTCTGGCGTTGACTTCTTAGGCCCTAACTATTCCATCTGGTGGAATAACGACCTAGGGTGAAGCCTAGGTTGCCCGGATAGTAGAAATGACCATAACTTCCACACTGGTAGCAATTATTCGTTTTATACGATGGAAGAACTGTACTATTTATTTTGTATTTTATGCTTCGGACGTTGACTTCTAAGGCCCAAGCTATTCCATCTGGTGGAGCAACGTCCCAGAGTGAAGCCTAGGTTGCCCGGAACGTAGAAATGACCATCACTTTCAAACTGGTTGCAATTATTCCTGTTATATGATGGAAAAACTGTTGTATTTTTATTGCATTTTATGCTTCGGGCATTGACTTCTAAGGCCCTAACTATTCAATCTGTTGGAGCAACGCCCTAGAGTGAAGTCTAGGTTGCCCGGAAAGTAGAAGTGACCATAACTTTCATACTGGTTGCAATTATTCGTTTTATACGATGAAAAAACTGTTGTATTTATATTGTATTTTTTGCTTCGGGCGTTGACTTCTAAGGCCCTAACTGTTTGATCTGGTGGAGCAACGCCCTAGAGTGAAGCCTAGGTTGCCCGGAACGTAGAAATGACCATAACTTTCACACTGGTTGCAATTATTCCTGTTCTACGATGGACGAACTGTTGTATTTATATCGTATTTTATGCTTCTGGCGTTGACGTCTAAGGACCTAACTATTCGATCTTGTGGGGCAACGCTCTAGAGTGAAGCCTAGGTTTCTCGGAATGTAGGAATGACCATAAATTTAACACTGGTAGCAATCATTCGTTTTATACGATGGAAAAACTGTTGCATCTTTATCGTATTTTATGCTTCGGGCGTGGACTTCTTAGGCCCTAACTATTCGATCTGGTGGAGCAACTCCCTAGAGTGAAGCCTAGGTTCCCCGGAACGTAGAAATGACCATAACTTTCACAATGTTTGCAATTATTCATTTTATACGATGGAAAAACTATTGTACTTATATTGATTTTATTCTTCTGGCGTTGACTTCTTAGGCCCTAACTATTCCATCTGGTGGAACAACGCCCTAGAGTGAACTAGGAAGCCTAGGTTGCCCGGAACATGGAAATGACCATTACTTTCACACTGTTTGCAAATATAGATTATATACGGTGGAAAAGCTGTTGCATTTATATTGTATTTTATGCTTCGGGCATTAACTCCTAGGGCTCTAACTATTCAATCTGTTGGAGCAACAGCCTAGGGTGAATCCTAGGTTGCCCGGAAAGAAGAAATGACCATAACTTTCATACTGGTTGCAATTATTTGTTTTATAGAGTGAAAAAACTGTTGTATTTATATTGTATTTTATGCTTCTGGCGTTCACTTCTTAGGCCCTAACTATTCGATCTGGTGGAACAACGCCCTAGGGTGAAGCCTAGGTTGCCCGGAACGTAGAAATGACCATAACTTTCACACTGGTTGCAATTATTCGTTTTATACGATTAAAAGCTGTTGTATTTATATTGTATTATATGCTTCTGGCGTTGACTTCTTAGGCCCTAACTATTCCCTCTGGTGGATCAACGCCCTAGAGTGAAAACTACGTTGCCCGGAACGTAGAAATGACCATTACCTTCACACTGGTTGCAATTATTCGTTTTATATGATGGAAAAACTGTTGTATTTATATTGCATTTTATGCGTCGGGCATTGACTTCTAAGGCCCTAACTATTCAATCTGTTGGAGCAACGCCCTAGGGTGAAGCCTAGGTTGCCCGGAACGTAGAAATGACCATAACTTTCATACTGGTAGCAATTATATGTTTTATACAATGGAAAAACTGTTCCATTTATTTTGTATTTTATGCTTCGGGCGTTTGCTTCTAAGGCCCTAACTGTTTGTTCCGGTGGAGCAACGACCTAGAGTGAAGCCTAGGTTGCCCGGAACGCAGAAATGACCATAACTTTCACACTGGTTGCAATTATTCCTGTTCTACGATGGACAAACTGTTGTATTTATATCGTATTTTATGCTTCTGGCGTTGACTTCTAATGACCTAACTATTCGATCTGGTGGAGCAACGCTCTAGAGTGAAGTCTAGGTTGCTCGGATTGTCGGAATGACCATAAATTTCACACTGGTTGCAATTATCCATTTTATACGATGGAAAAACTGTTGCATCTTTATCGTATTTTATGCTTCTGGTGTGGACTTCTAAGGCCCTAACTATTCGATCTGGTGGAGCAACGCCCTAGAGTGAAGCCTAGGTTGCCCGGAACGTAGAAATGACCATAACTTTTACACTGGTAGCTATTATTCGTTTTATACAATGGAAAAGCTGTTCTATTTATTTTGCATTTTATGCTTCGGGCGTTGACTTCTAACGCCCTAACTGATTGATCTGGTGGAGCAACGCCCTAGAGTGAAGCCTAGATGGCCAGGAACGCTGAAATGACCATAACCTAGACAACTGGTTGCTATTATTCGTTTTATACGATGGAAAAACTGGTATATTTATATTGTATTTTATGCTCCTGGCGTTGACTTCTAAGGCCCTAACTATTCGATCTGGTGGAGCAACGCCCTAGGGTGAAGCCTAGGTTGGCCGGAAGGTAGAAATGTCCATAACTTTCACACTGGTTGCAATTATTCGTTTTATACGATTGAAAAGCTGTTGTATTTATATTGTATTATATGCTTCTGGCGTTGACTTCTTAGGCCCTAACTATTCCCTCTGGTGGATCAACGCCCTAGAGTGAAACCTACGTTGCCCGGAACGTAGAAATGACCATTACCTTCACACTGGTTGCAATTATTCGTTTTATATGATGGAAAAACTGTTGTATTTATATTGCATTTTATGCTTCGGGCATTGACTTCTAAGGCCCTGACTATTCAATCTGTTGGAGCAACGCCCTAGGGTGAAGCCTAGGTTGCCCGGAAAGTGGAAATGACCATTAATTCATCCTGGTTGCAATTATTCGTTTTATATGATGGAAAAACTGTTGTATTTATATTGTATTTTTTGCTTCTGGCGTTCACTTCTTAGGCCCTAACTATTCGATCTGGTGGAACAACGCCCTAGGGTGAAGCCTAGGTTGCTCGGAACGTAGAAATGACCATAACTTTCACACTGGTTGCTATTATTCGTTTTATACGATGGAAAAACTGTTATATTTATATTGTATTTTATGCTTCTGACGTTGACTTCTTAGGCCCTAACTATTCGATCTGGTGGAACAACGCCCTAGAGTGAAGCCTAGGTTGCCTGGAACGTAGAAATGACCATTACTTTCACACTGTTTGCAGTTATTCCTGATATATGATTGTCAAACTGTTGCATCTTTATTGTATTTTATGCTTCTGGCGTTGATTTCTAAGGCCCTAACTATTCGATCTGGTGGAGCAACGCCCTAGAGTGAAGCCTAGGTTGCCCGGTACGTAGAAATGACCATTACATTCACACTGGTTGGAATTATTCGTTTTATACGATGGACAAGCTGTTTTATTTATTTTGTATTTTATGCTTCGGGCGTTGACTTCTAAGGCCCTAACTATTCGATCTGGTGGAGCAACGCCCCAGTGTGAAGCCTAGGTTGCCCGGAACAAAGAAATGACCATAACTTTCACACTGGTTGCTATTATTCGTTTTATACAATGGAAAAACTGTCATATTTATATTGTATTTTATGCTTCTGGCGTTGACTTCTTTGGTCCTAACTGTTCGATATGGTGGAACAACGCCCTAGAGTGAAGACTAAGTTGCCCGGTACGAAGAAATGACCATCACTTTTAAACTGGTTGCAATTATTCCTGTTATATGATGGAAAAACTGTTGTATTTCTATTGCATTTTATGCTTCGGGCATTGACCTCTAAGGTCCTATCTATTCAATCCGTTGGAGCAACGCCCTAGGGTGAAGCCTAGGTTGCCCGGAAAGTAGAAATGACCATAACTTTCACACTGGTTGCAATTATTCGTTTTATACGATGGAAAAGCTGTTGCATCTTTATTGTATTTTATTCTTCTGGCATTGACTTCTAAGGCCGTAGCTACTAGATGTGGCGGAGCAACGCCCTAGAGTGACACCTAGGTTGCCCGGAACGTAGAAATGACCATTACTTTCACAATGTTTGCAATTATTCATTTTATACGATGGAAAAACTATTGTACTTATATTGATTTTATTCTTCTGGCGTTGACTTCTTAGGCCCTAACTATTCGATCTGGTGGAGCAACGCTCTAGAGTGAAGTCTAGGTTGCTCGGAATGTAGGAATGACCATAAATTTCACACTGGTTGCAATTATCCATTTTATACGATGGAAAAACTGTTGCATCTTTATCGTATTTTATGCTTCTGGTGTTGACTTCTAAGGCCCTAACTATTCGATCTGGTGGAGCAACGCCCTAGAGTGAAGCCTAGGTTGCCCGGAACGTAGAAATGACCATAACTTTTACACTGGTAGGTATTATTCGTTTTATACAATGGAAAAGCTGTTCTATTTATTTTGCATTTTATGCTTCGGGCGTTGACTTCTAACGCCCTAACTGATCGATCTGGTGGAACAACGCCCTAGAGTGAAGCCTAGATTGCCAGGAACGTTGAAATGACCATAACCTAGACAACTGGTTGCTATTATTCGTTTTATACGATGGAAAAAATGGTATATTTATATTGTATTTTATTCTTATGGCGTTGACTTCTTAGGCCCTAACTATTCGATCTGGTGGAGCAACGCCCTAGAGTGAAGCCTAGGTTGCCCGGTACGTAGAAATGACCATAACTTTCACACTGGCTGCTATTATTCCTGTTATAGGATGTAAAAACTGTTGTATTTTTATTGCATTTTATGGGTCGGGCATTGACTTCTAAGGCCCTAGCTATTCCACCGGTTGGAGCAACGCCCTAGGGTGAAGCCTAGGTCGCCCGGAAAGTAGAAATGACCATTACTTTCATACTGGTTGCAATCATTCGTTTTATATGATGGAAAAACTGTTGTATTTATATTGTATTTTATGCTTCTGGCGTTCACTTCTTAGGCCCTAACTATTCGATCTGGTGGAACAACGTCCTAGGGTGAAGCCTAGGTTGCCCGGAACGTCGAAATGACCATAACTTTCACACTGGTTGCTATTATTCGTTTTATACGATGGAAAAACTGTTATATTTATATTGTATTTTATGCTTCTGACGTTGACTTCTTAGGCCCTAACTATTCCCTCTGGTGGATCAACGCCCTAGAGTGAAACCTACGTTGCCCGGAACGTAGAAATGACCATTACCTTCACACTGGTTGCAATTATTCGTTTTATATTATGGAAAAACTGTTGTATTTATATTGCATTTTATGCGTCGGGCATTGACTTCTAAGGCCCTAGATATTCCACCGGTTGGAGCAACGTCCTAGGGTGAAGCCTAGGTCGCCCGGAAAGTAGAAATGACCATAACTTTCATACTGGTTGCAATTATTCGTTTTATACGATGGAAAAACTGTTTTATTTATTTTGTATTTTATGCCTCGGGCGTTGACTTCTATGGCCCTAACTATTCGATCTGGTGGAGCAACGCCCTAGTGTGAAGCCTACGTTGCCCGGAACGAAGAAATGACCATAACTTTTTCACTGGTTGCTATTATTCGTTTTATACAATGGAAAAACTGTCATATTTATATTGTATTTTATGCTTCTGGCGTTGACTTCTTTGGCCCTAACTGTTCGATATGGTGGAACAACGCCCTAGAGTGAAGCCTAAGTTGCCTGGAACGAAGAAATGACCATCACTTTCAAACTGGTTGCAATTATTCCTGTTATATGATGGAAAAACTGTTGTATTTCTATTGCATGTTACGCTTCGGGCATCGACTTCTAAGGCCCTGACTAATCAATCATTTGGAGCAACGCCCTAGGGTGAAGCCTAGGTTGCCCGGAAAGTGGAAATGACCATAAATTCATCCTGGTTGCAATTATTCGTTCTATATGATGGAAAAACTGTTGTATTTATATTGTATTTTTTGCTTCTGGCGTTCACTTCTTAGGCCCTAACTATTCGATCTGGTGGAACAACGCCCTAGGGTGAAGCCTAGGTTGCCCGGAACGTAGAAATGACCATAACTTTCACACTGGTTGCTATTATTCGTTTTATACGATGGAAAAACTGTTATATTTATATTGTATTTTACGCTACTGACGTTGACTTCTTAGGCCCTAACTATTCGATCTGGTGGAACAACGCCCTAGAGTGAAGCCTAGGTTGCCTGGAACGTAGAAATGACAATTGCTTTCACACTGTTTGCAGTTATTCCTGTTATATGATTGTCAAACTGTTGCATCTTTATTGTATTTTATGCTTCTGGCGTTGATTTCTAAGGCCCTAACTATTCGATCTGGTGGAGCAGCTCCCTAGAGTGAAGCCTAGGTTGCCCGGAACGTAGAAATGACCAGTGCTTTCTCACTGTTTGCAGTTATTCCTTTTATACGATGCAAAAGCTGTTGCATCTTTATTGAATTTTATGCTTCTGGCGTTGACTTCTAAGGCACTAACTATTCGATCTGGTGGAGCAACGCCCTAGAGTGAAGCCTAGGTTGCCCGGAACGTAGAAATGACCATCACTTTCAAACTGATTGCAATTATTCGTTTTATACAATGGAAAAACTGTCATATTTATATTGTATTTTATTCTTATGGCGTTGACTTCTTAGGCCCTAACTATACGATCTGGTGGAGCAACGCCCTAGAGTGAAGCCTAGGTTGCCCGGAACGTAGAAAGGACCATAACTTTTACACTGGTAGCTATTATTCGTTTTATACAATGGAAAAGCTGTTCTATTTATTTTGGATTTTATGCTTCGGGCGTTGACTTCTAACGCCCTAACTGATTGATCTGGTGGAGCAACGCCCTAGAGTGAATCCTAGATAGCCAGGAACGTTGAAATGACCATAACCTAGACAACTGGTTGCTATTATTCGTTTTATACGATGGAAAAACTTTTATATTTATATTGTATTTTATTCTTATGGCGTTGACTTCTTAGGCCCTAACTATACGATCTGGTGGAGCAACGCACTAGAGTGAAACCTAGGTTACCCAGAACGTAGAAATGGCCAGTACTTTCATACTGTTTGCAGTTATTCCTGTTATACGATGGAAAAACTGTTGCATCTTTATTCTATATTATGCTTCTGGCGTTGACTTCTTAGGCCCTAACTATTCCATCTGGTGGATCAACGCCCTAGGGTGAAGCCTAGGTTGCCCGGAACGTAGAAATGACCATAACTTTCACACTGGCAGCAATTATTCGTTTTATACAATGGAAAAACTGTTCCATTTATTTTGTATTTTATGCTTCGGGCGTTTACTTCTAAGGCCCTAACTGTTTGTTCTGGTGGAGCGACAACCTAGAGTGAAGTCTAGGTTGCCCGGAACGCAGAAATGGCCATAACTTTCACACTGGTTGCAATTATTCCTGTTCTACGATGGAAAAACTGATATATTTATATTGTATTTTATTCTTATGGCGTTGACTTCATAGGCCCTAACTATACGATCTGGTGGAGCAACGCCCTAGAGTGAAACCTAGGTTACCCGGAACGTAGAAATGACCAGTACTTTCATACTGTTTGCAGTTATTCCTGTTATACGATGGAAAAACTGTTGCATCTTTATTCTATTTTATGCTTCTGGCGTTGACTTCTTAGGCACTAACTATTCCATCTGGTGGAACAACGCCCTAGGGTGAAGCCTAGGTTGCCCGGAAAGTAGAAATGACCATAACTTTCACACTGGTAGCAATTATTCGTTTTATACGATGGAAAAACTGTTGTATTTATTTTGTATTTTATGCTTCGGGCGTTGACTTCTAAGGACCTAACTATTCGATCTGGTGGAGCAACGCCCTAGAGTGAAGCCTAGGTTGCCCGGTACGTAGAAATGACCATCACTTTCAAACTGGTTGCAATTATTCCTGTTATAGGATGTAAAAACTGTTGTATTTTTATTGCATTTTATGCGTCGGGCATTGACTTCTAAGGCCCTAGCTATTCCACCGGTTGGAGCAACGCCCTAGGGTGAAGCCTAGGTAGCCCGGAAAGTAGAAATGACCATAACTTTCATACTGGTTGCGATTATTCGTTTTATACGATGGAAAAACTGTTTTATTTATTTTGTATTTTATGCCTCGGGCGTTGACTTCTATGGCCCTAACTATTCGATCTGGTGGAGCAACGCCCTAGTGTGAAGCCTACGTTGCCCGGAACGAAGAAATGACCATAACTTTTTCACTGGTTGCTATTATTCGTTTTATACAATGGAAAAACTGTCATATTTATATTGTATTTTATGCTTCTGGCGTTGACTTCTTTGGCCCTAACTGTTCGATATGGTGGAACAACGCCCTAGAGTGAAGCCTAAGTTGCCTGGAACGAAGAAATGACCATCACTTTCAAACTGGTTGCAATTATTCCTGTTATATGATGGAAAAACTGTTGTATTTCTATTGCATGTTATGCTTCGGGCATCGACTTCTAAGGCCCTGACTAATCAATCTGTTGGAGCAACGCCCTAGGGTGAAGCCTAGGTTGCCCGGAAAGTGGAAATGACCATAAATTCATCCTGGTTGCAATTATTCGTTTTATATGATGGAAAAACTGTTGTATTTATATTGTATTTTTTGCTTCTGGCGTTCACTTCTTAGGCCCTAACTATTCGATCTGGTGGAACAACGCCCTAGGGTGAAGCCTAGGTTGCCCGGAACGTAGAAATGACCATAACTTTCACACTGGTTGCTATTATTCGTTTTATACGATGGAAAAACTGTTATATTTATATTGTATTTTACGCTTCTGACGTTGACTTCTTAGGCCCTAACTATTCGATCTGGTGGAACAACGCCGTAGAGTGAAGCCTAGGTTGCCTGGAACGTAGAAATGACAATTACTTTCACACTGTTTGCAGTTATTCCTGTTATATGATTGTCAAACTGTTGCATCTTTATTGTATTTTATGCTTCTGGCGTTGATTTCTAAGGCCCTAACTATTCGATCTGGTGGAGCAGCTCCCTAGAGTGAAGCCTAGGTTGCCCGGAACGTAGAAATGACCAGTACTTTCTCACTGTTTGCAGTTATTCCTTTTATACGATGCAAAAGCTGTTGCATCTTTATTGAATTTTATGCTTCTGGCGTTGACTTCTAAGGCACTAACTATTCGATCTGGTGGAGCAACGCCCTAGAGTGAAGCCTAGGTTGCCCGGAACGTAGAAATGACCATCACTTTCAAACTGGTTGCAATTATTCGTTTTATACAATGGAAAAACTGTCATATTTATATTGTATTTTATGCTTCTGGCGTTGACTTCTTTGGTCCTAACTGTTCGATATGGTGGAACAACGCACTAGAGTGAAGACTAAGCTGCCCGGTACGGAGAAATGACCATCACTTTTAAACTGGTTGCAATTATTCCTGTTATATGATGGAAAAACTGTTGTATTTCTATTGCATTTTATGCTTCGGGCATTGACCTCTAAGGTTCTATCTATTCAATCTGTTGGAGCAACGCCCTAGGGTGAAGCCTAGGTTGCCCGGAAAGTAGAAATGACCATAACTTTCACACTGGTTGCAATTATTCGTTTTATACGATGGAAAAGCTGTTGCATCTTTATTGTATTTTATTCTTCTGGCATTGACTTCTAAGGCCGTAGCTACTAGATGTGGTGGAGCAACGCCCTAGAGTGACACCTAGGTTGCCCGGAACGTAGAAATGACCATTACTTTCACAATGTTTGCAATTATTCATTTTATACGATGGAAAAACTATTGTACTTATATTGATTTTATTCTTCTGGCGTTGACTTCTTAGGCCCTAACTATTCCATCTGGTGGACCAACGCCCTAGAGTGAAGCCTAGGATGCCCGGAACACGGAAATGACCATTACTTTCACACTGTTTGCAAATATAGATTATATACGGTGGAAAAGCTGTTGTATTTATATTGTATTTTATGCTTCGGGCATTAACTTCTAGGGCCCTAACAATTCAATCTGTTGGAGCAACAGCCTAGGGTGAATCCTAGGTTGCCCGGAAAGAAGAAATGACCATAACTTTCATACTGGTTGCAATTATTTGTTTTATAGAGTGAAAAAACTGTTGTATTTATATTGTATTTTATGCTTCTGGCGTTCACTTCTTAGGCCCTAACTATTCGATCTGGTGGAACAACGCCCTAGGGTGAAGCCTAGGTTGCCCGGAACGTAGAAATGAACATAACTTTCACACTGGTAGCAAGTATTCGTTTTATACAATGGAAAAACTGTTCCATTTATTTTGTATTTTATGCTTCGGGCGTTTACTTCTAAGGCCCTAACTGTTTCTTCCGGTGGAGCAACGACCTAGAGTGAAGCCTAGGTTGCCCGGAACGCAGAAATGACCATAACTTTCACACTGGTTGCAATTATTCCTGTTCTACGATGGACAAACTGTTGTATTTATATCGTATTTTATGCTTCTGGCGTTGACTTCTAATGACCTAACTATTCGATCTGGTGGAGCAACGCTCTAGAGTGAAGTCTAGGTTGCTCGGAATGTAGGCATGACCATAAATTTCACACTGGTTGCAATTATCCATTTTATACGATGGAAAAACTGTTGCATCTTTATCGTATTTTATGCTTCTGGTGTGGACTTCTAAGGCCCTAACTATTCGATCTGGTGGAGCAACGCCCTAGAGTGAAGCCTAGGTTGCCCGGAACGTAGAAATGACCATAACTTTTACACTGGTAGCTATTATTCGTTTTATACAATGGAAAAGCTGTTCTATTTATTTTGGATTTTATGCTTCGGGCGTTGACTTCTAACGCCCTAACTGATTGATCTGGTGGAGCAACGCCCTAGAGTGAATCCTAGATAGCCAGGAACGCAGAAATGGCCATAACTTTCACACTGGTTGCAATTATTCCTGTTCTACGATGGAAAAACTGATATATTTATATTGTATTTTATTCTTATGGCGTTGACTTCATAGGCCCTAACTATACGATCTGGTGGAGCAACGCCCTAGAGTGAAACCTAGGTTACCCGGAACGTAGAAATGACCAGTACTTTCATACTGTTTGCAGTTATTCCTGTTATACGATGGAAAAACTGTTGCATCTTTATTCTATTTTATGCTTCTGGCGTTGACTTCTTAGGCCCTAACTATTCCATCTGGTGGAACAACGCCCTAGGGTGAAGCCTAGGTTGCCCGGAAAGTAGAAATGACCATAACTTTCACACTGGTAGCAATTATTCGTTTTATACGATGGAAAAACTGTTGTATTTATTTTGTATTTTATGCTTCGGGCGTTTACTTCTAAGGCCCTAACTGTTTGTTCTGGTGGAGCGACAACCTAGAGTGAAGTCTAGGTTGCCCGGAACGCAGAAATGGCCATAACTTTCACACTGGTTGCAATTATTCCTGTTCTACGATGGAAAAACTGATATATTTATATTGTATTTTATGCTTCTGGCGTTGACTTCTTTGGTCCTAACTGTTCGATATGGTGGAACAACGCCCTAGAGTGAAGCCTAGGTTGCCCGGAACGCAGAAATGACCATAACTTTCACACTGGTTGCAATTATTCCTGTTCTACGATGGACAAACTGTTGTATTTATATCGTATTTTATGCTTCTGGCGTTGACTTCTAATGACCTAACTATTCGATATGGTGGAGCAACGCTCTAGAGTGAAGTCTATGTTGCTCGGAATGTAGGAATGACCATAAATTTCACACTGGTTGCAATTATCCATTTTATACGATGGAAAAACTGTTGCATCTTTATCGTATTTTATGCTTCTGGTGTGGACTTCTAAGGCCCTAACTATTCGATCTGGTGGAGCAACGCCCTAGAGTGAAGCCTAGGTTGCCCGGAACGTAGAAAGGACCATAACTTTTACACTGGTAGCTATTATTCGTTTTATACAATGGAAAAGCTGTTCTATTTATTTTGGATTTTATGCTTCGGGCGTTGACTTCTAACGCCCTAACTGATAGATCTGGTGGAGCAACGCCCTAGAGTGAATCCTAGATAGCCAGGAACGTTGAAATGACCATAACCTAGACAACTGGTTGCTATTATTCGTTTTATACGATGGAAAAACTGGTATATTTATATTGTATTTTATTCTTATGCCGTTGACTTCTTAGGCCCTAACTATACGATCTGGTGGAGCAACGCCCTAGAGTGAAACCTAGGTTACCCAGAACGTAGAAATGGCCAGTACTTTCATACTGTTTGCAGTTATTCCTGTTATACGATGGAAAAACTGTTGCATCTTTATTCTATATTATGCTTCTGGCGTTGACTTCTTAGGCCCTAACTATTCCATCTGGTGGATCAACGCCCTAGGGTGAAGCCTAGGTTGCCCGGAACGTAGAAATGACCATAACTTTCACACTGGCAGCAATTATTCGTTTTATACAATGGAAAAACTGTTCCATTTATTTTGTATTTTATGCTTCGGGCGTTTACTTCTAAGGACCTAACTGTTTGTTCTGGTGGAGCGACAACCTAGAGTGAAGTCTAGGTTGCCCGGAACGCAGAAATGGCCATAACTTTCACACTGGTTGCAATTATTCCTGTTCTACGATGGAAAAACTGATATATTTATATTGTATTTTATTCTTATGGCGTTGACTTCATAGGCCCTAACTATACGATCTGGTGGAGCAACGCCCTAGAGTGAAACCTAGGTTACCCGGAACGTAGAAATGACCAGTACTTTCATACTGTTTGCAGTTATTCCTGTTATACGATGGAAAAACTGTTGCATCTTTATTCTATTTTATGCTTCTGGCGTTAACTTCTTAGGCACTAACTATTCCATCTGGTGGAACAACGCCCTAGGGTGAAGCCTAGGTTGCCCGGAAAGTAGAAATGACCATAACTTTCACACTGGTAGCAATTATTCGTTTTATACGATGGAAAAACTGTTGTATTTATTTTGTATTTTATGCTTCGGGCGTTGACTTCTAAGGACCTAACTATTCGATCTGGTGGAGCAACGCCCTAGAGTGAAGCCTAGGTTGCCCGGTACGTAGAAATGACCATCACTTTCAAACTGGTTGCAATTATTCCTGTTATAGGATGTAAAAACTGTTGTATTTTTATTGCATTTTATGCGTCGGGCATTGACTTCTAAGGCCCTAGCTATTCCACCGGTTGGAGCAACGCCCTAGGGTGAAGCCTAGGTAGCCCGGAAAGTAGAAATGACCATAACTTTCATACTGGTTGCGATTATTCGTTTTATACGATGGAAAAACTGTTTTATTTATTTTGTATTTTATGCCTCGGGCGTTGACTTCTATGGCCCTAACTATTCGATCTGGTGGAGCAACGCCCTAGTGTGAAGCCTACGTTGCCCGGAACGTAGAAATGACCATAACTTTCACACTGGTTGCTATTATTCGTTTTATACGATGGAAAAACTGTTATATTTATATTGTATTTTACGCTTCTGACGTTGACTTCTTAGGCCCTAACTATTCGATCTGGTGGAACAACGCCCTAGAGTGAAACCTAGGTTGCCTGGAACGTAGAAATGACCATCACTTTCAAACTGGTTGCAATTATTCCTGTTATATGATGGAAAAACTGTTGTATTTCTATTGCATGTTATGCTTCGGGCATTGTCTTCTAAGGCCCTGACTAATCAATCTGTTGGAGCAACGCCCTAGGGTGAAGCCTAGGTTGCCCGGAAAGTGGAAATGACCATAAATTCATCCTGGTTGCAATTATTCGTTTTATATGATGGAAAAACTGTTGTATTTATATTATATTTTTTGCTTCTGGCGTTCACTTCTTAGGCCCTAACTATTCGATCTGGTGGAACAACGCCCTAGGGTGAAGCCTAGGTTGCCCGGAACGTAGAAATGACCATAACTTTCACACTGGTTGCTATTATTCGTTTTATACGATGGAAAAACTGTTATATTTATATTGTATTTTACGCTTCTGACGTTGACTTCTTAGGCCCTAACTATTCGATCTGGTGGAACAACGCCCTAGAGTGAAGCCTAGGTTGCCTGGAACGTAGAAATGACAATTACTTTCGCACTGTTTGCAGTTATTCCTGTTATATGATTGTCAAACTGTTGCATCTTTATTGTATTTTATGCTTCTGGCGTTGATTTCTAAGGCCCTAACTATTCGATCTGGTGGAGCAACGCCCTAGAGTGAAGCCTAGGTTGCCCGGAACGTAGAAATGACCAGTACTTTCACACTGTTTGCAGTTATTCCTGTTATATGATGGAAAAACTGTTGCATCTTTATTGTATTTTATGCTTCTGGCGTTGATTTGTAAGGCCCTAACTATTCGATCTGGTGGAGCAACGCCCTACAGTGAAGCCTAGGTTGCCCGGAACGTAGAAATGACCATAACTTTCGCACTGGTTGCAATTATTCGTTTTATACGATGGAAAAGCTGTTGCATCTTTATTGTATTTTATTCTTCTGGCATTGACTTCTAAGGCCGTAGCTACTAGATGTGGTGGAGCAACGCCCTAGAGTGACACCTAGGTTGCCCGGAACGTAGAAATGACCACTACTTTCACAATGTTTGCAATTATTCATTTTATACGATGGAAAAACTATTGTACTTATATTGATTTTATTCTTCTGGCGTTGACTTCTTAGGCCCTAACTATTCCATCTGGTGGAACAACGCCCTAGAGTGAAGCCTAGGTTGCCCGGAACATGGAAATGACCATTACTTTCACACTGTTTGCAATTATAGATTATATACGGTGGAAAAGCTGTTGCATTTATATTGTATTTTATGCTTCGGGCATTAACTTCTAGGGCCCTAACTATTCAATCTGTTGGAGCAACAGCCTAGGGTGAATCCTAGGTTGCCCGGAAAGAAGAAATGACCATAACTTTCATACTGGTTGCAATTATTTGTTTTATAGAGTGAAAAAACTGTTGTATTTATATTGTATTTTATGCTTCTGGCGTTCACTTCTTAGGCCCTAACTATTCGATCTGGTGGAACAACGCCCTAGGGTGAAGCCTAGGTTGCCCGGAACGTAGAAATGACCATAACTTTCACACTGGTTGCAATTATTCGTTTTATACGATTGAAAAGCTGTTGTATTTATATTGTATTATATGCTTCTGGCGTTGACTTCTTAGGCCCTAACTATTCCCTCTGGTGGATCAACGCCCTAGAGTGAAACCTACGTTGCCCGGAACGTAGAAATGACCATTACCTTCACACTGGTTGCAATTATTCGTTTTATATGATGGAAAAACTGTTTCATTTATATTGCATTTTATGCGTCGGGCATTGACTTCTAAGGCCCTAGCTATTCCACCGGTTGGAGCAACGTCCTAGGGTGAAGCCTAGGTCGCCCGGAAAGTAGAAATGACCATAACTTTCATACTGGTTGCAATTATTCGTTTTATACGATGGAAAAACTGTTTTATTTATTTTGTATTTTATGCCTCGGGCGTTGACTTCTATGGCCCTAACTATTCGATCTGGTGGAGCAACGCCCTAGTGTGAAGCCTAGGTTGCCCGGAACGAAGAAATGACCATAACTTTCACACTGGTTGCTATTATTCGTCTTATACAATGGCAAAACTGTCATATTTATATTGTATTTTATGCTTCTGGCGTTGACTTCTTTGGCCCTAACTGTTCGATATGGTGGAACAACGCCCTAGAGTGAAGCCTAAGTTGCCTGGAACGAAGAAATGACCATCACTTTCAAACTGGTTGCAATTATTCCTGTTATATGATGGAAAAACTGTTGTATTTCTATTGCATTTTATGCTTCGGGCATTGACTTCTAAGGCCCTGACTATTCAATCTGTTGGAGCAACGCCCTAGGGTGAAGCCTAGGTTGCCCGGAAAGTGGAAATGACCATTAATTCATCCTGGTTGCAATTATTCGTTTTATACGATTGAAAAGCTGTTGTATTTATATTGTATTATATGCTTCTAGCGTTGATTTCTTAGGCCCTAACTATTCCCTCTGGTGGATCAACGCCCTAGAGTGAAACCTACGTTGCCCGGAACGTAGAAATGACCATTACCTTCACACTGGTTGCAATTATTCGGTTTATATGATGGAAAAACTGTTGTATTTATATTGCATTTTATGCGTCGGGCATTGACTTCTAAGGCCCTAGCTATTCCACCGGTTGGAGCAACGTCCTAGGGTGAAGCCTAGGTCGCCCGGAAAGTAGAAATGACCATAACTTTCATACTGGTTGCAATTATTCGTTTTATACGATGGAAAAACTGTTTTATTTATTTTGTATTTTATGCCTCGGGCGTTGACTTCTATGGCCCTAACTATTCGATCTGGTGGAGCAACGCCCTAGTGTGAAGCCTAGGTTGCCCGGAACGAAGAAATGACCATAACTTTCACACTGGTTGCTATTATTCGTCTTATACAATGGCAAAACTGTCATATTTATATTGTATTTTATGCTTCTGGCGTTGACTTCTTTGGCCCTAACTGTTCGATATGGTGGAACAACGCCCTAGAGTGAAGCCTAAGTTGCCTGGAACGAAGAAATGACCATCACTTTCAAACTGGTTGCAATTATTCCTGTTATATGATGGAAAAACTGTTGTATTTCTATTGCATTTTATGCTTCGGGCATTGACTTCTAAGGCCCTGACTATTCAATCTGTTGGAGCAACGCCCTAGGGTGAAGCCTAGGTTGCCCGGAAAGTGGAAATGACCATTAATTCATCCTGGTTGCAATTATTCGTTTTATATGATGGAAAAACTGTTGTATTTATATTGTATTTTTTGCTTCTGGCGTTCACTTCTTAGGCCCTAACTATTCGATCTGGTGGAACAACGCCCTAGGGTGAAGCCTAGGTTGCCCGGAACGTAGAAATAACCATAACTTTCACACTGGTTGCTATTATTCGTTTTATACAATGGAAAAACTGTCATATTTATATTGTATTTTATGCTTCTGGCGTTGACTTCTTTGGTCCTAACTGTTCGATATGGTGGAACAACGCCCTAGAGTGAAGACCAAGTTGCCCGGTACGAAGAAATGACCATCACTTTTAAACTGGTTGCAATTATTCCTGTTATATGATGGAAAAACTGTTGTATTTCTATTGCATTTTATGCTTCGGGCATTGACCTCTAAGGTCCTATCTATTCAATCCGTTGGAGCAACGCCCTAGGGTGAAGCCTAGGTTGCCCGGAAAGTAGAAATGACCATAACTTTCACACTGGTTGCAATTATTCGTTTTATACGATGGAAAAGCTGTTGCATCTTTATTGTATTTTATTCTTCTGGCATTGACTTCTAAGGCCGTAGCTACTAGATGTGGTGGAGCAACGCCCTAGAGTGACACCTAGGTTGCCCGGAACGTAGAAATGACCATTACTTTCACAATGTTTGCAATTATTCATTTTATACGATGGTAAAACTATTGTACTTATATTGATTTTATTCTTCTGGCGTTGACTTCTTAGGCCCTAACTATTCGATCTGGTGGAGCAACGCTCTAGAGTGAAGTCTAGGTTGCTCGGAATGTAGGAATGACCATAAATTTCACACTGGTTGCAATTATCCATTTTATACGATGGAAAAACTGTTGCATCTTTATCGTATTTTATGCCTCTGGTGTTGACTTCTAAGGCCCTAACTATTCGATCTGGTGGAACAACGCCCTAGAGTGAAGCCTAGGTTGCCTGGAACGTAGAAATGACCATTACTTTCACACTGTTTGCAGTTATTACTGTTATATGATTGTCAAACTGTTGCATCTTTATTGAATTTTATGCTTCTGGCGTTGATTTCTAAGGCCCTAACTATTCGATCTGGTGGAGCAACGCCCTAGAGTGAAGCCTAGGTTGCCCGGAACGTAGAAATGACCATTACATTCACACTGGTTGGAATTATTCGTTTTATACGATGGACAAGCTGTTTTATTTATTTTGTATTTCATGCTTCGGGCGTTGACTTCTAAGGCCCTAACTATTCGATCTGGTGGAGCAACGCCCCAGTGTGAAGCCTAGGTTGCCCGGAACAAAGAAATGACCATAACTTTCACACTGGTTGCTATTATTCGTTTTATACAATGGAAAAACTGTCATATTTATATTGTATTTTATGCTTCTGGCGTTGACTTCTTTGGTCCTAACTGTTCGATATGGTGGAACAACGCCCTAGAGTGAAGACTAAGTTGCCCGGTACGAAGAAATGACCATCACTTTTAAACTGGTTGCAATTATTCCTGTTATATGATGGAAAAACTGTTGTATTTCTATTGCATTTTATGCTTCGGGCATTGACCTCTAAGGTCCTATCTATTCAATCCGTTGGAGCAACGCCCTAGGGTGAAGCCTAGGTTGCCCGGAAAGTAGAAATGACCATAACTTTCACACTGGTTGCAATTATTCGTTTTATACGATGGAAAAGCTGTTGCATCTTTATTGTATTTTATTCTTCTGGCATTGACTTCTAAGGCCGTAGCTACTAGATGTGGTGGAGCAACGCCCTAGAGTGACACCTAGGTTGCCCGGAACGTAGAAATGACCATTACTTTCACAATGTTTGCAATTATTCATTTTATACGATGGTAAAACTATTGTACTTATATTGATTTTATTCTTCTGGCGTTGACTTCTTAGGCCCTAACTATTCGATCTGGTGGAGCAACGCTCTAGAGTGAAGTCTAGGTTGCTCGGAATGTAGGAATGACCATAAATTTCACACTGGTTGCAATTATCCATTTTATACGATGGAAAAACTGTTGCATCTTTATCGTATTTTATGCCTCTGGTGTTGACTTCTAAGGCCCTAACTATTCGATCTGGTGGAGCAACGCCCTAGAGTGAAGCCTAGGTTGCCCGGAACGTAGAAATGACCATAACCTAGACAACTGGTTGCTATTATTCGTTTTATACGATGGAAAAGATGGTATATTTATATTGTATTTTATTCTTATGGCGTTGACTTCTTAGGCCCTAACTATTCGATCTGGTGGAGCAACGCCCTAGAGTGAAGCCTAGGTTGCCCGGTACGTAGAAATGACCATAACTTTCACACTGGTTGCTATTATTCCTGTTATAGGATGTAAAAACTGTTGTATTTTTATTGCATTTTATGCGTCGGGCATTGACTTCTAAGGCCCTAGCTATTCCACCGGTTGGAGCAACGCCCTAGGGTGAAGCCTAGGTCGCCCGGAAAGTAGAAATGACCATTACTTTCATACTGGTTGCAATTATTCGTTTTATATGATGGAAAACTGTTGTATTTATATTGTATTTTATGCTTCTGGCGTTCACTTCTTAGGCCCTAACTATTCGATCTGGTGGAACAACGTCCTAGGGTGAAGCCTAGGTTGCCCGGAACGTCGAAATGACCATAACTTTCACACTGGTTGCTATTATTCGTTTTATACGATGGAAAAACTGTTATATTTATATTGTATTTTATGCTTCTGACGTTGACTTCTTAGGCCCTAACTATTCCCTCTGGTGGATCAACGCCCTAGAGTGAAACCTACGTTGCCCGGAACGTAGAAACGACCATTACCTTCACACTGGTTGCAATTATTCGTTTTATATGATGGAAAAACTGTTGTATTTATATTGCATTTTATGCGTCGGGCATTGACTTCTAAGGCCCTAGCTATTCCACCGGTTGGAGCAACGTCCTAGGGTGAAGCCTAGGTCGCCCGGAAAGTAGAAATGACCATAACTTTCATACTGGTTGCAATTATTCGTTTTATACGATGGAAAAACTGTTTTATTTATTTTGTATTTTATGCCTCGGGCGTTGACTTCTATGGCCCTAACTATTCGATCTGGTGGAGCAACGCCCTAGTGTGAAGCCTACGTTGCCCGGAACGAAGAAATGACCATAACTTTTTCACTGGTTGCTATTATTCGTTTTATACAATGGAAAAACTGTCATATTTATATTGTATTTTATGCTTCTGGCGTTGACTTCTTTGGCCCTAACTGTTCGATATGGTGGAACAACGCCCTAGAGTGAAGCCTAAGTTGCCTGGAACGAAGAAATGACCATCACTTTCAAACTGGTTGCAATTATTCCTGTTATATGATGGAAAAACTGTTGTATTTCTATTGCATGTTATGCTTCGGGCATTGACTTCTAAGGCCCTGACTAATCAATCTGTTGGAGCAACGCCCTAGGGTGAAGCCTAGGTTGCCCGGAAAGTGGAAATGACCATAAATTTATCCTGGTTGCAATTATTCGTTTTATACGATGGAAAAACTGTTTTATTTATTTTGTATTTTATGCCTCGGGCGTTGACTTCTATGGCCCTAACTATTCGATCTGGTGGAGCATCGCCCTAGTGTGAAGCCTAGGTTGCCCGGAACGAAGAAATGACCATAACTTTCACACTGGTTGCTATTATTCGTTTTATACAATGGCAAAACTGTCATATTTATATTGTATTTTATGCTTCTGGCGTTGACTTCTTTGGCCCTAACTGTTCGATATGGTGGAACAACGCCCTAGAGTGAAGCCTAAGTTGCCTGGAACGAAGAAATGACCATCACTTTCAAACTGGTTGCAATTATTCCTGTTACATGATGGAAAAACTGTTGTATTTCTATTGCATTTTATGCTTCGGGCATTGACTTCTAAGGCCCTGACTATTCAATCTGTTGGAGCAACGCCCTAGGGTGAAGCCTAGGTTGCCCGGAAAGTGGAAATGACCATTAATTCATCCTGGTTGCAGTTATTCGTTTTAGATGATGGAAAAACTGTTGTATTTATATTGTATTTTTTGCTTCTGGCGTTCACTTCTTAGGCCCTAACTATTCGATCTGGTGGAACAACGCCCTAGGGTGAAGCCTAGGTTGCCCGGAACGTAGAAATGACCATAACTTTCACACTGGTTGCTATTATTCGTTTTATACGATGGAAAAACTGTTATATTTATATTGTATTTTATGCTTCTGACGTTGACTTCTTAGGCCCTAACTATTCGATCTGGTGGAACAACGCCCTAGAGTGAAGCCTAGGTTGCCTGGAACGTAGAAATGACCATTACTTTCACACTGTTTGCAGTTATTCCTGTTATATGATTGTCAAACTGTTGCATCTTTATTGTATTTTATGCTTCTGGCGTTGATTTCTAAGGCCCTAACTATTCGATCTGGTGGAGCAACGCCCTAGAGTGAAGCCTAGGTTGCCCGGAACGTAGAAATGACCATTACATTCACACTGGTTGGAATTATTCGTTTTATACGATGGACAAGCTGTTTTATTTATTTTGTATTTCATGCTTCGGGCGTTGACTTCTAAGGCCCTAACTATTCGATCTGGTGGAGCAACGCCCCAGTGTGAAGCCTAGGTTGCCCGGAACAAAGAAATGACCATAACTTTCACACTGGTTGCTATTATTCGTTTTATACAATGGAAAAACTGTCATATTTATATTGTATTTTATGCTTCTGGCGTTGACTTCTTTGGTCCTAACTGTTCGATATGGTGGAACAACGCCCTAGAGTGAAGACTAAGTTGCCCGGTACGAAGAAATGACCATCACTTTTAAACTGGTTGCAATTATTCCTGTTATATGATGGAAAAACTGTTGTATTTCTATTGCATTTTATGCTTCGGGCATTGACCTCTAAGGTCCTATCTATTCAATCCGTTGGAGCAACGCCCTAGGGTGAAGCCTAGGTTGCCCGGAAAGTAGAAATGACCATAACTTTCACACTGGTTGCAATTATTCGTTTTATACGATGGAAAAGCTGTTGCATCTTTATTGTATTTTATTCTTCTGGCATTGACTTCTAAGGCCGTAGCTACTAGATGTGGTGGAGCAACGCCCTAGAGTGACACCTAGGTTGCCCGGAACGTAGAAATGACCATTACTTTCACAATGTTTGCAATTATTCATTTTATACGATGGTAAAACTATTGTACTTATATTGATTTTATTCTTCTGGCGTTGACTTCTTAGGCCCTAACTATTCGATCTGGTGGAGCAACGCTCTAGAGTGAAGTCTAGGTTGCTCGGAATGTAGGAATGACCATAAATTTCACACTGGTTGCAATTATCCATTTTATACGATGGAAAAACAGTTGCATCTTTATCGTATTTTATGCTTCTGGTGTTGACTTCTAAGGCCCTAACTATTCGATCTGGTGGAGCAACGCCCTAGAGTGAAGCCTAGGTTGCCCGGAACGTAGAAATGACCATAACCTAGACAACTGGTTGCTATTATTCGTTTTATACGATGGAAAAAATGGTATATTTATATTGTATTTTATTCTTATGGCGTTGACTTCTTAGGCCCTAACTATTCGATCTGGTGGAGCAACGCCCTAGAGTGAAGCCTAGTTTGCCCGGTACGTAGAAATGACCATAACTTTCACACTGGTTGCTATTATTCCTGTTATAGGATGTAAAAACTGTTGTATTTTTATTGCATTTTATGCGTCGGGCATTGACTTCTAAGGCCCTAGCTATTCCACCGGTTGGAGCAACGCCCTAGGGTGAAGCCTAGGTCGCCCGGAAAGTAGAAATGACCATTACTTTCATACTGGTTGCAATTATTCGTTTTATATGATGGAAAAACTGTTGTATTTATATTGTATTTTATGCTTCTGGCGTTCACTTCTTAGGCCCTAACTATTCGATCTGGTGGAACAACGTCCTAGGGTGAAGCCTAGGTTGCCCGGAACGTCGAAATGACCATAACTTTCACACTGGTTGCTATTATTCGTTTTATACGATGGAAAAACTGTTATATTTATATTGTATTTTATGCTTCTGACGTTGACTTCTTAGGCCCTAACTATTCCCTCTGGTGGATCAACGCCCTAGAGTGAAACCTACGTTGCCCGGAACGTAGAAACGACCATTACCTTCACACTGGTTGCAATTATTCGTTTTATATGATGGAAAAACTGTTGTATTTATATTGCATTTTATGCGTCGGGCATTGACTTCTAAGGCCCTAGCTATTCCACCGGTTGGAGCAACGTCCTAGGGTGAAGCCTAGGTCGCCCGGAAAGTAGAAATGACCATAACTTTCATACTGGTTGCAATTATTCGTTTTATACGATGGAAAAACTGTTTTATTTATTTTGTATTTTATGCCTCGGGCGTTGACTTCTATGGCCCTAACTATTCGATCTGGTGGAGCAACGCCCTAGTGTGAAGCCTACGTTGCCCGGAACGAAGAAATGACCATAACTTTTTCACTGGTTGCTATTATTCGTTTTATACAATGGAAAAACTGTCATATTTATATTGTATTTTATGCTTCTGGCGTTGACTTCTTTGGCCCTAACTGTTCGATATGGTAGAACAACGCCCTAGAGTGGAGCCTAAGTTGCCTGGAACGAAGAAATGACCATCACTTTCAAACTGGTTGCAATTATTCCTGTTATATGATGGAAAAACTGTTGTATTTCTATTGCATGTTATGCTTCGGGCATTGACTTCTAAGGCCCTGACTAATCAATCTGTTGGAGCAACGCCCTAGGGTGAAGCCTAGGTTGCCCGGAAAGTGGAAATGACCATAAATTTATCCTGGTTGCAATTATTCGTTTTATATGATGGAAAAACTGTTGTATTTATATTGTATTTTTTGCTTCTGGCGTTCACTTCTTAGGCCCTAACTATTCGATCAGGTGGAACAACGCCCTAGGGTGAAGCCTAGGTTGCCCGGAAAGAAGAAATGACCATAACTTTCATACTGGTTGCAATTATTTGTTTTATAGAGTGAAAAAACTGTTGTATTTATATTGTATTTTATGCTTCTGGCGTTCACTTCTTAGGCCCTAACTATTCGATCTGGTGGAACAACGCCCTAGGGTGAAGCCTAGGTTGCCCGGAACGTAGAAATGACCATAACTTTCACACTGGTAGCAATTATTCGTTTTATACAATGGAAAAACTGTTCCATTTATTTTGTATTTTATGCTTCGGGCGTTTACTTCTAAGGCCCTAACTGTTTGTTCTGGTGGAGCGACAACCTAGAGTGAAGTCTAGGTTGCCCGGAACGCAGAAATGGCCATAACTTTCACACTGGTTGCAATTAATCCTGTTCTACGATGGACAAACTGTTGTATTTATATCGTATTTTATGCTTCTAGGGTTGACTTCTAAGGACCTAACTATTCGATCTGGTGGAGCAACGCTCTAGAGTGAATCCTAGATAGCCAGGAACGTTGAAATGACCATAACCTAGACAACTGGTTGCTATTATTCGTTTTATACGATGGAAAAACTGGTATATTTATATTGTATTTTATGCTTCTGACGTTGACTTCTTAGGCCCTAACTATTCGATCTGGTGGAACAACGCCCTAGAGTGAAGCCTAGGTTGCCTCAAACGTAGAAATGACAATTACTTTCACACTGTTTGCAGTTATTCCTGTTATATGATGGAAAAACTGTTGCATCTTTATTGTATTTTATGCTTCTGGCGTTGATTTGTAAGGCCCTAACTATTCGATCTGGTGGAGCAACGCCCTACAGTGAAGCCTAGGTTGCCCGGAACGTAGAAATGACCATAACTTTCGCACTGGTTGCAATTATTCGTTTTATACGATGGAAAAGCTGTTGCATCTTTATTGTATTTTATTCTTCTGGCATTGACTTCTAAGGCCGTAGCTACTAGATGTGGTGGAGCAACGCCCTAGAATGACACCTAGGTTGCCCGGAACGTAGAAATGACCATTACTTTCACAATGTTTGCAATTATTCATTTTATACGATGGAAAAACTATTGTACTTATATTGATTTTATTCTTCTGGCGTTGACTTCTTAGGCCCTAACTATTCCATCTGGTGGAACAACGCCCTAGAGTGAAGCCTAGGTTGCCCGGAACATGGAAATGACCATTACTTTCACACTGTTTGCAATTATAGATTATATACGGTGGACAAGCTGTTGCATTTATATTGTATTTTATGCTTCGGGCATTAACTTCTAGGGCCCTAACTATTCAATCTGTTGGAGCAACAGCCTAGGGTGAATCCTAGGTTGCCCGGAAAGAAGAAATGACCATAACTTTCATACTGGTTGCAATTATTTGTTTTATAGAGTGAAAAAACTGTTGTATTTATATTGTATTTTATGCTTCTGGCGTTTACTTCTTAGGCCCTAACTATTCGATCTGGTGGAACAACGCCCTAGGGTGAAGCCTAGGTTGCCCGGAACGTAGAAATGACCATAACTTTCACACTGGTTGCAATTATTCGTTTTATACGATTGAAAAGCTGTTGTATTTATATTGTATTATATGCTTCTGGCGTTGACTTCTTAGGCCCTAACTATTCCCTCTGGTGGATCAACGCCCTAGAGTGAAACCTACGATGCCCGGAACGTAGAAATGACCATTACCTTCACACTGGTTGCAATTATTCGTTTTATATGATGGAAAAACTGTTGTATTTATATTGCATTTTATGCGCCGGGCATTGACTTCTAAGGCCCTAACTATTCAATCTGTTGGAGCAACGCCCTAGGGTGAAGCCTAGGTTGCCCGGAACGTAGAAATGACCATAACTTTCACACTGGTTGCAATTATTCCTGTTCTACGATGGACAAACTGTTGTATTTATATCGTATTTTATGCTTCTGGCGTTGACTTCTAATGACCTAACTATTCGATCTGGTGGAGCAACGCTCTAGAGTGAAGTCTAGGTTGCTCGGATTGTCGGAATGACCATAAATTTCACACTGGTTGCAATTATCCATTTTATACGATGGAAAAACTGTTGCATCTTTATCGTATTTTATGCTTCTGGTGTGGACTTCTAAGGCCCTAACTATTCGATCTGGTGGAGCAACGCCCTAGAGTGAAGCCTAGGTTGCCCGGAACGTAGAAATGACCATAAATTTTACACTGGTAGCTATTATTCGTTTTATACAATGGAAAAGCTGTTCTATTTATTTTGCATTTTATGCTTCGGGCGTTGACTTCTAACGCCCTAACTGATTGATATGGTGGAGCAACGCCCTAGAGTGAAGCCTAGATTGCCAGGAACGCTGAAATGACCATAACCTAGACAACTGGTTGCTATTATTCGTTTTATACGATGGAAAAACTGGTATATTTATATTGTATTTTATGCTTCTGGCGTTGACTTCTAAGGCCCTAACTATTCGATCTGGTGGAGCAACGCCCTAGGGTGAAGCCTAGGTTGGCCGGAAGGTAGAAATGTCCATAACTTTCACACTGGTTGCAATTATTCGTTTTATACGATTGAAAAGCTGTTGTATTTATATTGTATTATATGCTTCTGGCGTTGACTTCTTAGGCCCTAACTATTCCCTCTGGTGGATCAACGCCCTAGAGTGAAACCTACGTTGCCCGGAACGTAGAAATGACCATTACCTTCACACTGGTTGCAATTATTCGTTTTATATGATGGAAAAACTGTTGTATTTATATTGCATTTTATGCTTCGGGCATTGACCTCTAAGGTCCTATCTATTCAATCTGTTGGAGCAACGCCCCAGGGTGAAGCCTAGGTTGCCCGGAAAGTAGAAATGACCATAACTTTCACACTGGTTGCAATTATTCGTTTTATACGATGGAAAAGCTGTTGCATCTTTATTGTATTTTATTCTTCTGGCATTGACTTCTAAGGCCGTAGCTACTAGATGTGGTGGAGCAACGCCCTAGAGTGACACCTAGGTTGCCCGGAACGTAGAAATGACCATTACTTTCACAATGTTTGCAATTATTCATTTTATACGATGGAAAAACTATTGTACTTATATTGATTTTATTCTTCTGGCGTTGACTTCTTAGGCCCTAACTATTCGATCTGGTGGAGCAACGCTCTAGAGTGAAGTCTAGGTTGCTCGGAATGTAGGAATGACCATAAATTTCACACTGGTTGCAATTATCCATTTTATACGATGGTAAAACTGTTGCATCTTTATCGTATTTTATGCTTCTGGTGTTGACTTCTAAGGCCCTAACTATTCGATCTGGTGGAGCAACGCCCTAGAGTGAAGCCTAGGTTGCCCGGAACGTAGAAATGACCATAACTTTTACACTGGTAGCTATTATTCGTTTTATACAATGGAAAAGCTGTTCTATTTATTTTGCATTTTATGCTTCGGGCGTTGACTTCTAACGCCCTAACTGATCGATCTGGTGGAGCAACGCCCTAGAGTGAAGCCTAGATTGCCAGGAACGTTGAAATGACCATAACCTAGACAACTGGTTGCTATTATTCGTTTTATACGATGGAAAAAATGGTATATTTATATTGTATTTTATTCTTATGGCGTTGACTTCTTAGGCCCTAACTATTCGATCTGGTGGAGCAACGCCCTAGAGTGAAGCCTAGGTTGCCCGGTACGTAGAAATGACCATAACTTTCACACTGGTTGCTATTATTCCTGTTATAGGATGTAAAAACTGTTGTATTTTTATTGCATTTTATGCGTCGGGCATTGACTTCTAAGGCCCTAGCTATTCCACCGGTTGGAGCAACGCCCTAGGGTAAAGCCTAGGTCGCCCGGAAAGTAGAAATGACCATTACTTTCATACTGGTTGCAATTATTCGTTTTATATGATGGAAAAACTGTTGTATTTATATTGTATTTTATGCTTCTGGCGTTCACTTCTTAGGCCCTAACTATTCGATCTGGTGGAACAACGTCCTAGGGTGAAGCCTAGGTTGCCCGGAACGTCGAAATGACCATAACTTTCACACTGGTTGCTATTATTCGTTTTATACGATGGAAAAACTGTTATATTTATATTGTATTTTATGCTTCTGACGTTGACTTCTTAGGCCCTAACTATTCCCTCTGGTGGATCAACGCCCTAGAGTGAAACCTACGTTGCCCGGAAAGTAGAAACGACCATTACCTTCACACTGGTTGCAATTATTCGTTTTATATGATGGAAAAACTGTTGTATTTATATTGCATTTTATGCGTCGGGCATTGACTTCTAAGGCCCTAGCTATTCCACCGGTTGGAGCAACGTCCTAGGGTGCAGCCTAGGTCGCCCGGAAAGTAGAAATGACCATAACTTTCATACTGGTTGCAATTATTCGTTTTATACGATGGAAAAACTGTTTTATTTATTTTGTATTTTATGCCTCGGGCGTTGACTACTATGGCCCTAACTATCCGATCTGGTGGAGCAACGCCCTAGTGTGAAGCCTACGTTGCCCGGAACGAAGAAATGACCATAACTTTTTCACTGGTTGCTATTATTCGTTTTATACAATGGAAAAACTGTCATATTTATATTGTATTTTATGCTTCTGGCGTTGGCTTCTTTGGCCCTAACTGTTCGATATGGTGGAACAACGCCCTAGAGTGAAGCCTAAGTTGCCTGGAACGAAGAAATGACCATAACTTTCATACTAGTTGCAATTATTTGTTTTATAGAGTGAAAAAACTGTTGTATTTATATTGTATTTTATGCTTCTGGCGTTCACTTCTTAGGCCCTAACTATTCGATCTGGTGGAACAACGCCCTAGGGTGAAGCCTAGGTTGCCCGGAACGTAGAAATGACCATAACTTTCACACTGGCAGCAATTATTCGTTTTATACAATGGAAAAACTGTTCCATTTATTTTGTATTTTATGCTTCGGGCGTTTACTTCTAAGGCCCTAACTGTTTGTTCTGGTGGAGCGACAACCTAGAGTGAAGTCTAGGTTGCCCGGAACGCAGAAATGGCCATAACTTTCACACTGGTTGCAATTAATCCTGTTCCACGATGGACAAACTGTTGTATTTATATCGTATTTTATGCTTCTGGGGTTGACTTCTAAGGACCTAACTATTCGATCTGATGGAGCAACGCTCTAGAGTGAAGTCTAGGTTGCTCGGAATGTAGGAATGACCATAAATTTCACACTGGTTGCAATTATTCATTTTATACGATGGAAAAACTGTTGCATCTTTATCGTATTTTATGCTTCTGGTGCGGACTTCTAAGGCCCTAACTATTCGATCTGGTGGAGCAACGCCCTAGAGTGAAGCCTAGGTTGCCCGGAACGTAGAAATGACCATAACTTTTACACTGGTAGCAATTATTCGTTTTATACAGTGGAAAAGCTGTTCTATTTATTTTGCATTTTATGCCTCGGGCGTTGACTTCTAACGCCCTAACTGATTGATCTGGTGGAGCAACGCCCTAGAGTGAAGCCTAGATTGCCAGGAGCGTTGAAATGACCATAACCTAGACAACTGGTTGCTATTATTCGTTTTATACGATGGAAAAACTGGTATATTTATATTGTATTTTATTCTTATGGCGTTGACTTCATAGGCCCTAACTATACGATCTGGTGGAGCAACGCCCTAGAGTGAAACCTAGGTTACCCGAAACGTAGAAATGACCAGTACTTTCATACTGTTTGCAGTTATTCCTGTTATACGATGGAAAAACTGTTGCATCTTTATTCTATTTTATGCTTCTGGCGTTGACTTCTTAGGCCCTAACTATTCCATCTTGTGGAACAACGCCCTAGGGTGAAGCCTAGGTTGCCCGGAAAGTAGAAATGACCATAACTTTCACACTGGTAGCAATTATTCGTTTTATACGATGGAAAAACTGTTTTATTTGTTTTGTATTTTATGCTTCGGGCATTGACTTCTAAGGCCCTAGCTATTCCACCGGTTGGAGCAACGCCCTAGGGTGAAGCCTAGGTCGCCCGGAAAGTAGAAATGACCATAACTTTCATACTGGTTGCAATTATTCGTTTTATATGATGGAAAACCTGTTGTATTTATATTGTATTTTATGCTTCTGGCGTTCACTTCTTAGGCCCTAACTATTCGATCTGGTGGAACAACGTCCTAGGGTGAAGCATAGGTTGCCCGGAAGGTCGAAATGACCATAACTTTCACACTGGTTGCTATTATTCGTTTTATACGATGGAAAAACTGTTATATTTATATTGTATTTTATGCTTCTGACGTTGACTTCTTAGGCCCTAACTATTCGATCTGGTGGAACAACGCCCTAGTGTGAAGCCTAGGTTGCCTGGAACGTAGAAATGACAATTACTTTCACACTGTTTGCAGTTATTCCTGTTATATGATGGAAAAACTGTTGCATCTTTATTGTATTTTATGCTTCGGGCATTGACCTCTAAGGTCCTATCTATTCTATCTGTTGGAGCAACGCCCTAGGGTGAAGCCTAGGTTGCCCGGAAAGCAGAAATGACCATAACTTTCATACTAGTTGCAATTATTTGTTTTATGGAGTGAAAAAACTGTTGTATTTATATTGTATTTTATGCTTCTGGCGTTCACTTCTTAGGCCCTAACTATTCGATCTGGTGGAACAACGCCCTAGGGTGAAGCCTAGGTTGCCCGGATCGTAGAAATGACCGTAACTTTCACACTGGTAGCAATTATTCGTTTTATACAATGGAAAAACTGTTCCATTTATTTTGTATTTTATGCTTCGGGCGTTTACTTCTAAGGCCCTAACTGTTTGTTCCGGTGGAGCAACGACCTAGAGTGAAGTCTGTGTTGCCCGGAACGCAGAAATGACCATAACTTTCACACTGGTTGCAATTATTCCTGTTCTACGATGGACAAACTGTTGTATTTATATCGTATTTTATGCTTCTGGTGTGGACTTCTAAGGCCCTAACTATTCGATCTGGTGGAGCAACGCCCTAGAGTGAAGCCTAGGTTGCCCGGAACGTAGAAATGACCATAACTTTTACACTGGTAGCTATTATTCGTTTTATACAATGGAAAAGCTGTTCTATTTATTTTGGATTTTATGCTTCGGGCGTTGACTTCTAACGCCCTAACTGATTGATCTGGTGGAGCAACGCCCTAGAGTGAAGCCTAGATAGCCAGGAACGCTGAAATGACCATAACCTAGACAACTGGTTGCTATTATTCGTTTTATACGATGGAAAAACTGGTATATTTATATTGTATTTTATTCTTATGGCGTTGACTTCATAGGCCCTAACTATACGATCTGGTGGAGCAACGCCCTAGAGTGAAACCTAGGTTACCCGGAACGTAGAAATGACCAGTACTTTCATACTGTTTGCAGTTATTCCTGTTATACGATGGAAAAACTGTTGCATCTTTATTCTATTTTATGCTTCTGGCGTTGACTTCTTAGGCCCTAACTATTCCATCTGGTGGAACAAGGCCCTAGAGTGAAGCCTAGGTTGCCCGGAACACGGAAATGACCATAACTTTCACGCTGGCAGCAATTATTCGTTTTATACAATGGAAAAACTGTTCCATTTATTTTGTATTTTATGCTTCGGGCGTTTACTTCTAAGGCCCTAACTGTTTGTTCTGGTGGAGCGACAACCTAGAGTGAAGTCTAGGTTGCCCGGAACGCAGAAATGGCCATAACTTTCACACTGGTTGCAATTAATCCTGTTCTACGATGGACAAACTGTTGTATTTATATCGTATTTTATGCTTCTGGGGTTGACTTCTAAGGACCTAACTATTCGATCTGATGGAGCAACGCTCTAGAGTGAAGTCTAGGTTGCTCGGAATGTAGGAATGACCATAAATTTCACACTGGTTGCAATTATTCATTTTATACGATGGAAAAAGTGTTGCATCTTTATCGTATTTTATGCTTCTGGTGCGGACTTCTAAGGCCCTAACTATTCGATCTGGTGGAGCAACGCCCTAGAGTGAAGCCTAGGTTGCCCGGAACGTAGAAATGACCATAACTTTTACACTGGTAGCAATTATTCGTTTTATACAGTGGAAAAGCTGTTCTATTTATTTTGCATTTTATGCCTCGGGCGTTGACTTCTAACGCCCTAACTGATTGATCTGGTGGAGCAACGCCCTAGAGTGAAGCCTAGATTGCCAGGAGCGTTGAAATGACCATAACCTAGACAACTGGTTGCTATTATTCGTTTTATACGATGGAAAAACTGGTATATTTATATTGTATTTTATTCTTATGGCGTTGACTTCATAGGCCCTAACTATACGATCTGGTGGAGCAACGCCCTAGAGTGAAACCTAGGTTACCCGAAACGTAGAAATGACCAGTACTTTCATACTGTTTGCAGTTATTCCTGTTATACGATGGAAAAACTGTTGCATCTTTATTCTATTTTATGCTTCTGGCGTTGACTTCTTAGGCCCTAACTATTCCATCTTGTGGAACAACGCCCTAGGGTGAAGCCTAGGTTGCCCGGAAAGTAGAAATGACCATAACTTTCACACTGGTAGCAATTATTCGTTTTATACGATGGAAAAACTGTTTTATTTGTTTTGTATTTTATGCTTCGGGCATTGACTTCTAAGGCCCTAGCTATTCCACCGGTTGGAGCAACGCCCTAGGGTGAAGCCTAGGTCGCCCGGAAAGTAGAAATGACCATAACTTTCATACTGGTTGCAATTATTCGTTTTATATGATGGAAAACCTGTTGTATTTATATTGTATTTTATGCTTCTGGCGTTCACTTCTTAGGCCCTAACTATTCGATCTGGTGGAACAACGTCCTAGGGTCAAGCATAGGTTGCCCGGAAGGTCGAAATGACCATAACTTTCACACTGGTTGCTATTATTCGTTTTATACGATGGAAAAACTGTTATATTTATATTGTATTTTATGCTTCTGACGTTGACTTCTTAGGCCCTAACTATTCGATCTGGTGGAACAACGCCCTAGTGTGAAGCCTAGGTTGCCTGGAACGTAGAAATGACAATTACTTTCACACTGTTTGCAGTTATTCCTGTTATATGATGGAAAAACTGTTGCATCTTTATTGTATTTTATGCTTCGGGCATTGACCTCTAAGGTCCTATCTTTTCTATCTGTTGGAGCAACGCCCTAGGGTGAAGCCTAGGTTGCCCGGAAAGCAGAAATGACCATAACTTTCATACTAGTTGCAATTATTTGTTTTATGGAGTGAAAAAACTGTTGTATTTATATTGTATTTTATGCTTCTGGCGTTCACTTCTTAGGCCCTAACTATTCGATCTGGTGGAACAACGCCCTAGGGTGAAGCCTAGGTTGCCCGGATCGTAGAAATGACCGTAACTTTCACACTGGTAGCAATTATTCGTTTTATACAATGGAAAAACTGTTCCATTTATTTTGTATTTTATGCTTCGGGCGTTTACTTCTAAGGCCCTAACTGTTTGTTCCGGTGGAGCAACGACCTAGAGTGAAGTCTGTGTTGCCCGGAACGCAGAAATGACCATAACTTTCACACTGGTTGCAATTATTCCTGTTCTACGATGGACAAACTGTTGTATTTATATCGTATTTTATGCTTCTGGCGTTGACTTCTAATGACCTAACTATTCGATCTGGTGGAGCAACGCTCTAGAGTGAAGTCTAGGTTGCTCGGAATGTAGGAATGACCATAAATTTCACACTGGTTGCAATTATCCATTTTATACGATGGAAAAACTGTTGCATCTTTATCGTATTTTATGCTTCTGGTGTGGACTTCTAAGGCCCTAACTATTCGATCTGGTGGAGCAACGCCCTAGAGTGAAGCCTAGGTTGCCCGGAACGTAGAAATGACCATAACTTTTACACTGGTAGCTATTATTCGTTTTATACAATGGAAAAGCTGTTCTATTTATTTTGGATTTTATGCTTCGGGCGTTGACTTCTAACGCCCTAACTGATTGATCTGGTGGAGCAACGCCCTAGAGTGAAGCCTAGATAGCCAGGAACGCTGAAATGACCATAACCTAGACAACTGGTTGCTATTATTCGTTTTATACGATGGAAAAACTGGTATATTTATATTGTATTTTATTCTTATGGCGTTGACTTCATAGGCCCTAACTATACGATCTCGTGGAGCAACGCCCTAGAGTGAAACCTAGGTTACCCGGAACGTAGAAATGACCAGTACTTTCATACTGTTTGCAGTTATTCCTGTTATACGATGGAAAAACTGTTGCATCTTTATTCTATTTTATGCTTCTGGCGTTGACTTCTTAGGCCCTAACTATTCCATCTGGTGGAACAAGGCCCTAGAGTGAAGCCTAGGTTGCCCGGAACACGGAAATGGCCATAACTTTCACGCTGGCAGCAATTATTCGTTTTATACAATGGAAAAACTGTTCCATTTATTTTGTATTTTATGCTTCGGGCGTTTACTTCTAAGGCCCTAACTGTTTGTTCTGGTGGAGCGACAACCTAGAGTGAAGTCTAGGTTGCCCGCAACGCAGAAATGGCCATAACTTTCACACTGGTTGCAATTATTCCTGTTCTACGATGGACAAACTGTTGTATTTATATCGTATTTTATGCTTCTGGGGTTGACTTCTAAGGACCTAACTATTCGATCTGGTGGAGCAACGCTCTAGAGTGAAGTCTAGGTTTCTCGGAATGTAGGAATGACCATAAATTTCACACCGGTTGCAATTATTCATTTTATACGATGGAAAAACTGTTGCATCTTTATCGTATTTTATGCTTCTGGTGTGGACTTCTAAGGCCCTAACTATTCGATCTGGTGGAGCAACGCCCTAGAGTGAAGCCTAGGTTGCCCGGAACGTAGAAATGACCATAACTTTTACACTGGTAGCAATTATTCGTTTTATACAGTGGAAAAGCTGTTCTATTTATTTTGCATTTTATGCCTCGGGCGTTGACTTCTAACGCCCTAACTGATTGATCTGGTGGAGCAACGCCCTAGAGTGAAGCCTAGATTGCCAGGAGCGTTGAAATGACCATAACCTAGACAACTGGTTGCTATTATTCGTTTTATACGATGGAAAAACTGGTATATTTATATTGTATTTTATTCTTATGGCGTTGACTTCATAGGCCCTAACTATACGATCTGGTGGAGCAACGCCCTAGAGTGAAGCCTAGGTTGCCCGGAACGTAGAAATGACCATAACTTTCACACTGGTAGCAAGTATTCGTTTTATACAATGGAAAAACTGTTCCATTTATTTTGTATTTTATGCTTCGGGCGTTTACTTCTAAGGCCCTAACTGTTTCTTCCGGTGGAGCAACGACCTAGAGTGAAGCCTAGGTTGCCCGGAACGCAGAAATGACCATAACTTTCACACTGGTTGCAATTGTTCCTGTTCTACGATGGACAAACTGTTGTATTTATATCGTATTTTATGCTTCTGGCGTTGACTTCTAATGACCTAACTATTCGATCTGGTGGAGCAACGCTCTAGAGTGAAGTCTAGGTTGCTCGGAATGTAGGAATGACCATAAATTTCACACTGGTTGCAATTATCCATTTTATACGATGGAAAAACTGTTGCATCTTTATCGTATATTATGCTTCTGGTGTGGACTTCTAAGGCCCTAACTATTCGATCTGGTGGAGCAGCGCCCTAGAGTGAAGCCTAGGTTGCCCGGAACGTAGAAATGACCATAACTTTTACACTGGTAGCTATTATTCGTTTTATACAATGGAAAAGCTGTTCTATTTATTTTGGATTTTATGCTTCGGGCGTTGACTTCTAACGCCCTAACTGATTGATCTGGTGGAGCAACGCCCTAGAGTGAAGCCTAGATTGCCAGGAGCGTTGAAATGACCATAACCTAGACAACTGGTTGCTATTATTCGTTTTATACGATGGAAAAACTGGTATATTTATATTGTATTTTATTCTTATGGCGTTGACTTCTTAGGCCCTAACTATACGATCTGGTGGAGCAACGCCCTAGAGTGAAACCTAGGTTACCCAGAACGTAGAAATGGCCAGTACTTTCATACTGTTTGCAGTTATTCCTGTTATACGATGGAAAAACTGTTGCATCTTTATTCTATATTATGCTTCTGGCGTTGACTTCTTAGGCCCTAACTATTCCATCTGGTGGATCAACGCCCTAGGGTGAAGCCTAGGTTGCCCGGAACGTAGAAATGACCATAACTTTCACACTGGTAGCAATCATTCGTTTTATACAATGGAAAAACTGTTCCATTTATTTTGTATTTTATGCTTCGGGCGTTTACTTCTAAGGCCCTAACTGTTTGTTTCGGTGGAGCGACAACCTAGAGTGAAGTCTAGGTTGCCCGGAGCGCAGAAATGGCCATAACTTTCACACTGGTTGCAATTATTCCTGTTCTACGATGGACAAACTGTTGTATTTATATCGTATTTTATGCTTCTGGCGTTGACTTCTCAGGACCTAACTATTCGATCTGGTGGAGCAACGCTCTAGAGTGAAGTCTAGGTTGCTCGGAATGTAGGAATGACCATAAATTTCACACTGGTTGCAATTATCCATTTTATACGATGGAAAAACTGTTGCATCTTTATCGTATTTTATGCTTCTGGTGTTGACTTCTAAGGCCCTAACTATTCGATCTGGTGGAGCAACGCCCTAGAGTGAAGCCTAGGTTGCCCGGAACGTAGAAATGACCATAACTTTTACACTGGTAGCTATTATTCGTTTTATACAATGGAAAAGCTGTTCTATTTATTTTGCATTTTATGCTTCGGTCGTTGACTTCTAACGCCCTAACTGATCGATCTGGTGGAGCAACGCCCTAGAGTGAAGCCTAGATTGCCAGGAACGTTGAAATGACCATAACCTAGACAACTGGTTGCTATTATTCGTTTTATACGATGGAAAAAATGGTATATTTATATTGTATTTTATTCTTATGGCGTTGACTTCTTAGGCCCTAACTATTCGATCTGGTGGTGCAACTCCCTAGGGTGAAGCCTAGATTGCCCGGAAAGTAGAAGTGACCATAACTTTCATACTGGTTGCAATTATTCGTTTTATACGATGAAAAAACTGTTGTATTTATATTGTATTTTTTGCTTCGGGCGTTGACTTCTAAGGCCCTAACTGTTTGATCTGGTGGAGCAACGCCCTAGAGTGAAGCCTAGGTTGCCCGGAACGTAGAAATGACCATAACTTTCACACTGGTTGCAATTATTCCTGTTCTACGATGGACGAACTGTTGTATTTATATCGTATTTTATGCTTCTGGCGTTGACGTCTAAGGACCTAACTATTCGATCTTGTGGGGCAACGCTCTAGAGTGAAGCCTAGGTTTCTCGGAATGTAGGAATGACCATAAATTTAACACTGGTAGCAATCATTCGTTTTATACGATGGAAAAACTGTTGCATCTTTATCGTATTTTATGCTTCGGGCGTGGACTTCTTAGGCCCTAACTATTCGATCTGGTGGAGCAACTCCCTAGAGTGAAGCCTAGGTTCCCCGGAACGTAGAAATGACCATAACTTTCACACTGGTTGCTATTATTCGTTTTATACGATGGAAAAACTGTTATATTTATATTGCATTTTATGCTTCTGACGTTGACTTCTTAGGCCCTAACTATTCGATCTGGTGGAACAACGCCCTAGAGTGAAGCCTAGGTTGCCTCGAACGTAGAAATGACAATAACTTTCACACTGTTTGCAGTTATTCCTGTTATACGATGGAAAAACTGTTGCATCTTTATTGTATTTTATGCTTCTGGCGTTGATTTGTAAGGCCCTAACTATTCGATCTGGTGGAGCAACGCCTTACAGTGAAGCCTAGGTTGCCCGGAACGTAGAAATGACCATTACTTTCACAATGTTTGCAATTATTCATTTTATACGATGGAAAAACTATTGTACTTATATTGATTTTATTCTTCTGGCGTTGACTTCTTAGGCCCTAACTATTCCATCTGGTGGAACAACGCCCTAGAGTGAAGCCTAGGTTGCCCGGAACATGGAAATGACCATTACTTTCACACTGTTTGCAAATATAGATTATATACGGTGGAAAAGCTGTTGCATTTATATTGTATTTTATGCTTCGGGCATTAACTTCTAGGGCCCTAACTATTCAATCTGTTGGAGCAACAGCCTAGGGTGAATCCTAGGTTGCCCGGAAAGAAGAAATGACCATAACTTTCATACTGGTTGCAATTATTTGTTTTATAGAGTGAAAAAACTGTTGTATTTATATTGTATTTTATGCTTCTGGCGTTCACTTCTTAGGCCCTAACTAATCGATCTGGTGGAACAACGCCCTAGGGTGAAGCCTAGGTTGCCCGGAACGTAGAAATGACCATAACTTTCACACTGGTTGCAATTATTCGTTTTATACGATTGAAAAGCTCTTGTATTTATATTGTATTATATGCTTCTGGCGTTGACTTCTTAGGCCCTAACTATTCCCTCTGGTGGATCAACGCCCTAGAGTGAAACCCACGTTGCCCGGAACGTAGAAATGACCATTACCTTCACACTGGTTGCAATTATTCGTTTTATATGATGGAAAAACTGTTGTATTTATATTGCATTTTATGCGTCGGGCATTGACTTCCAAGGCCCTGACTATTCAATCTGTTGGAGCAACGCCCTAGGGTGAAACCTAGGTTGCCCGGAACGTAGAAATGACCATAACTTTCATACTGGTAGCAATTATTCGTTTTATACAATGGAGAAACTGTTCCATTTATTTTGTATTTTATGCTTCGGGCGTTTGCTTCTAAGGCCCTAACTGTTTGTTCCGGTGGAGCAACGACCTAGAGTGAAGCCTAGGTTGCCCGGAACGCAGAAATGACCATAACTTTCACACTGGTTGCAATTATTCCTGTTCTACGATGGACAAACTGTTGTATTTATATCGTATTTTATGCTTCTGGCGTTGACTTCTAATGACCTAACTATTTGATCTGGTGGAGCAACGCTCTAGAGTGAAGTCTAGGTTGCTCGGAATGTCGGAATGACCATAAATTTCACACTGGTTGCAATTATCCATTTTATACGATGGAAAAACTGTTGCATCTTTATCGTATTTTATGCTTCTGGTGTGGACTTCTAAGGCCCTCACTATTCGATCTGGTGGAGCAAAGCCCTAGAGCGAAGCCTAGGTTGCCCGGAACGTAGAAATGACCATAACTTTTACACTGGTAGCTATTATTCGTTTTATACAATGGAAAAGCTGTTCTATTTATTTTGCATTTTATGCTTCGGGCGTTGACTTCTAACGCCCTAACTGATTGATCTGGTGGAGCAACGCCCTAGAGTGAAGCCTAGATTGCCAGGAACGCTGAAATGACCATAACCTAGACAACTGGTTGCTATTATTCGTTTTATACGATGGTAAAACTATTCTGTTTATTTTGTATTTTATGCTTCGGGCGTTGACTTCTAAGGCCCTAACTATTCAATCTGTTGGTGCAACGCCCTAGGGTGAAGCCTAGGTTGCCCGGAAAGTAGAAATGATGTTAACTTTCATACTGGTTGCAATTATTCGTTTTACACGATGGAAAAACTGTTGCATTTATATTGTATTTTATGCTTCGGGCATTGACCTCTAAGGCCCTAACTACTCAATCCGCTGGAGCAACGACCTAGGGCGAAGCCTATGTTGCCCGGAAAGTAGAAATGACCATAACTTTAATCCTGGTTGCAATTATTCGTTTTATATGATGGAAAAACTGTTATATTTATATAGTGTTCTATGCTTCTGGCGTTGACTTCTTAGGCCCTAACTATTCCATCTGGTGGAACAACGCCCTTGGGTGAAGCCTAGGTTGCGCGGAACGTAGCAATGACCATAACTTTCACACTGGTAGCAATTATTCGTTTTATACGATGGAAAAACTGTTCTATTTATTTTGTATTTTATGCTTCTGGCGTTGACTTCTTATGCCCTAACTATTCCCCCTGGCGGATCAACGCCCTAGAGTGAAACCTACGTTGCCCGGAACGTAGAAATGACTATTACTTTCACACTGGTTGCAATTATTCGTTTTATACGATGAAAAAGCTGTTCCATTTATTTTGTATTTTATGCTTCGGGCGTTGACTTCTAAGGCCCTAACTATTCCATCTGGTGGAACAACGCCCTAGGGTGAACCCTAGGTTGCCTGGAACGTAGAAATGACCATCACTTTCACACGGGTTGCAATTATTCCTGTTATAGGATGGAAAAACTGTTGTACTTTTATTGTATTTTATACTTCAGGCGTTGGCTTCTAAGGCCCTAGCTATTCGATCTGGTCGAGCAACGCCCTACAGTGAAGCCTAGGTTGCCCTGAACGTAGAAATGACCATAACTTCCACACTGGTTGCAATTATTCGTTTTATACGATGGAAAAGCTGTTGTATTTATATCGTATTTTATGCTTCTGGCGTTGACCTCTTAGGCCCTAACTATTCCATCTGGTGGAACAACGCCGTCGGGTGAAGCCTAGGTTGCGCGGAACGTAGAAATGACCATAACTTTCACATTGGTAGCAATTATTCGTTTTATACTATGGTAAAACTGTCTTATTTATTTGGGATTTTATGCTTCCGGCGTTGACTTCTAAGGCCCTAACTATTTGATCTGGTGGAGCACCGCCCTAGAGTGAAGCCTAGGTTGCCCGGAACGTAGAAAAGACCATTACCTTCACACTGGTTGCAATTATTAGTTTTATACAATGGAAAAACTGATCTATTTATTTTGTATTTTATGCTTCGGGCGTTGACTCCTAAGGCCCTAACTATTCGATCTGGTGGAACAACGCCCTAGGGTCAAGCCTAGGTTGCGCGGAACGTAGAAATGACCATAAGTTTCACAATGGTAACAATTATTCGTTTTATACGATGGAAAAACTGTTTTATTTATTTTGTATTTTATGCTTCTGGCGTTGACTTCTTATGCCCTAACTATTCCCTCTGGCGGATCAACGCCCTAGAGTGAAACCTACGTTGCCCGGAACGTAGAAATGACCATAACTTCCACACTGGTTGCAATTATTCGTTTTATACGATGGAAAAGCTGTTGTATTTATATCGTATTTTATGCTTCTGGCGTTGATCTCTCAGGCCCTAACTATTCCATCTGGTGGAACAACGCCGTCGGGTGAAGCCTAGGTTGCGCGGAACGTAGAAATGACCATAACTTTCACACTGGTAGCAATTATTCGTTTTATACGATGGTAAAACTGTTTTATTTATTTGGGATTTTATGCTTCCGGCGTTGACTTCTAAGGCCCTAACTATTTGATCTGGTGGAGCACCGCCCTAGAGTGAAGCCTAGGTTGCCCGGAACGTAGAAAAGACCATTACCTTCACACTGGTTGCAATTATTCGCTTTATACGATGGAAAAACTGATCTATTTATTTTGTATTTTATGCTTCTGGCGTTGACTTCTTAGGCCCTAACTGTTCGATCTGGTGGAACAACGTCCTAGGGTGAAGCCTAGGGTGTCCGGAAAGTAGAAATGACCATAACTTTCACACTGGTTGCAATTATTCGATGTATACGATGGAAAAGCTGTTACACCTTTATTGTATTTTATTCATCTGGGGTTGACTGCTAAGGCCGTAGCTATTAGATGTGGTGGAGCAGCGCCCTAGAGTGACGCCTAGGTTGCCCGGGACGTAGAAATGACCATTACTTTCACAATGTTTGCAATTATTCATTTTATACGATGGAAAAGCTTTTGTACTTATATTGTATTTTATTCTCTGGAGTCGACTTCTTAGGCCCTAACTATTCGATCTAGTGGAACAACGCCCTAGAGTGAAGACTTGGTTTCCCGGAACATGGAAATGGCCATTACTTTCACACTGTTTGCAGTTATTCCTGTTATACGATGGAAAGACTTTTGCATCTTTATTGTATTTTATGCTTCTGGCGTTGACTTCTAAGGCCCTAGCTATTCGATTTGTTGGAGCAACGCCCGACAGAGAAGCCTAGGTTGCCCGGAACGTAGAAATGACCATAACTTTCACAGCGGTAGCAATTATTCGTCTTATACGATGGAAAAGCTGTTGTATTTATATCGTATTTTATGCTTCTCGCGATGACTTCGTAGGCCCTAACTATTCCATCTGGTGGAACAACGCCCTTGGGTGAAGCCTAGGTTGCGCGGAACGAAGAAATGACCATAACTTTCACACTGGTAGCAATTATTCGTTTTATACGATGGAAAAACTGTTTTATTTATTTTGTATTTTATGCTTCTGACGTTGACTTCTAGGGCCCTAACTTTTCGATCTGGAAGAGCAACGCCCTAGAGTGAAGCCTAGGTTGCCCGGAACGGAGAAATGACCATAACTTTCACACCGGTAGCAATTATTCGTTTTATACGATGGTAAAACTGTTCTGTTTATTTTGTATTTTATGCTTCGGGCGTTGACTTCTAAGGCCCTAACTATTCAATCTGTTGGTGCAACGCCCTAGGGTGAAGCCTAGGTTGCCCGGAACGTAGAAATGACCATTACATTCACACTGGTTGCAATTATTCGTCTTATACGATGGAAAAGCTGTTGTATTTATATCGTATTTTATGCTTCTCGCGATGACTTCGTAGGCCCTAACTATTCCATCTGGTGGAACAACGCCCTTGGGTGAAGCCTAGGTTGCGCGGAACGAAGAAATGACCATAACTTTCACACTGGTAGCAATTATTCGTTTTATACGATGGAAAAACTGTTTTATTTATTTTGTATTTTATGCTTCTGACGTTGAATCCTAAGGCCCTAACTATTCGATCTGGTGGAACAACGTCCTAGAGTCAAGCCTAGGTTGCGCGGAACGTAGAAATGACCATAAGTTTCACACTGGTAACAATTATTCGTTTTATACGATGGAAATACTGTTTTATTTATTTTGTATTTTATGCCTCTGGCGTTGACTTCTTATGCCCTAACTATTCCCTCTGGCGGATCAACGCCCTAGAGTGAAACCTACGTTGACCGGAACGTAGAAATGACTATTACTTCCACACTGGTTGCAATTATTCGCTTTATACGATGGAAAAGCTGTTGTATTTATATCGTATTTTATGCTTCTGGCGTTGACCTCTTAGGCCCTAACTGTTCGATCTGGTGGAACAACGTCCTAGGGTGAAGCCTAGGGTGCCCGGAAAGTAGAAATGACCATAACTTTCACACTGGTTGCAATTATTCGATTTATACGATGGAAAAGCTGTTGCACCTTTATTGTATTTTATTCATCTGGGGTTGACTGCTAAGGCCGTAGCTATTAGATGTGGTGGAGCAACGCCCTAGAGTGACGCCTAGGTTGCCCGGGACGTAGAAATGACCATTACTTTCACAATGTTTGCAATTATTCATTTTATACGATGGAAAAGCTTTTGTACTTATATTGTATTTTATTCTCTGGAGTCGACTTCTTAGGCCCTAACTATTCGATCTAGTGGAACAACGCCCTAGAGTGAAGACTTGGTTTCCCGGAACATGGAAATGGCCATTACTTTCACACTGTTTGCAGTTATTCCTGTTATACGATGGAAAGACTTTTGCATCTTTATTGTATTTTATGCTTCTGGCGTTGACTTCTAAGACCCTAGCTATTCGATTTGGTGGAGCAACGCCCGACAGAGAAGCCTAGGTTGCCCGGAACGTAGAAATGACCATAACTTTCACAGCGGTAGCAATTATTCGTCTTATACGATGGAAAAGCTGTTGTATTTATATCGTATTTTATGCTTCTCGCGATGACTTCGTAGGCCCTAACTATTCCATCTGGTAGAACAACGCCCTTGGGTGAAGCCTAGGTTGCGCGGAACGAAGAAATGACCATAACTTTCACACTGGTAGCAATTATTCGTTTTATACGATGGAAAAACTGTTTTATTTATTTTGTATTTTATGCTTCTGACGTTGACTTCTAGGGCCCTAACTATTCGATCTGGAAGAGCAACGCCCTAGAGTGAAGCCTAGGTTGCCCGGAACGGAGAAATGACCATAACTTTCACACCGGTAGCAATTATTCGTTTTATACGATGGTAAAACTGTTCTGTTTATTTTGTATTTTATGCTTCGGGCGTTGACTTCTAAGGCCCTAACTATTCAATCTGTTGGTGCAACGCCCTAGGGTGAAGCCTAGGTTGCCCGGAAAGTAGAAATGACGTTAACTTTCATACTGGTTGCAATTATTCGTTTTACACGGTGGAAAAACTGTTGCATTTATATTGTATTTTATGCTTCGGGCATTGACCTCTAAGGCCCTAACTACTCAATCTGTTGGAGGAACGACCTAGGGCGAAGCCTATGTTGCCCGGAAAGTAGAAATGACCATAACTTTAATCCTGGTTGCAATTATTCGTTTTATATGATGGAAAAACTGTTGTATTTATATAGTGTTCTATGCTTCTGGCGTTGACTTCTTAGGCCCTAACTATTCCATCAGGTGGAACAACGCCCTTGGGTGAAGCCTAGGTAGCGCGGAACGTAGCAATGACCATAACTTTCACACTGGTTGCAATTATTCGTTTTATACGATGGAAAAGCTGTTTTATTTACTTTGTATTTTATGCTTCTGGCGTTGACTTCTTATGCCCTAACTATTCCCTCTGGCGGATCAACGCCCTAGAGTGAAACCTACGTTGCCCGGAACGTAGAAGTGGCTATTACTTTCACACTGGTTGCAATTATTCGTTTTATACGATGGAAAAGCTGTTCCATTTATTTTGTATTTTATGTTTCGGGCGTTGACTTCTGAGGCCCTAACTATTCGATCTGGTGGAACAACGCCCTAGGGTGAAGCCTAGGTTGCGCGGAACGTAGAAATGACCATAACTTTCACACTGGTAGCAATTATTCGTTTTATACGATGGAAAAACTGTTTTATTTATTTTGTATTTTATGCTTCTGGCGTTGACTTCTTATGCCCTAACTATTCCCTCTGGAGGATCAACGCCCTAGAGTGAAACCTACGTTGCCCGGAACGTAGAAATGACTATTACTTTCACACTGGTTGCAATTATTCGTTTTATACGATGGAAAAGCTGTTACATTTATTTTGTATTTTATGCTTCGGGCGTTGACTTCTAAGGCCCTAGCTATTCCTTCTGGTGGAACAACGCCCTAGGGTGAAGCCTAGGTTGCCTGGAACGTAGAAATGACCATCACTTTCACACGGGTTGCAATTATTCCTGTTATAGGATGGAAAGACTGTTGTACTTTTATTGTATTTTATACTTCAGGCGTTGGCTTCTAAGGCCCTAGCTATTCGATCTGGTCGAGCAACGCCCTAGAGTGAAACCTAGGTTGCCCGGAACGTAGAAATGACCATAAATTCCACACTGGTTGCAATTATTCGTTTTATACGATGGAAAAGCTATTGTATTTATATCGTATTTTATGCTTCTGGCGTTAACCTCTTAGGCCCTAACTATTCCATCTGGTGGAACAACGCCGTCGGGTGAAGCCTAGGTTGCGCGGAACGTAGAAATGACCATAACTTTCACACTGGTAGAAATTATTCGTTTTATACGATGGAAAAACTGTTTTATTTATTTGGGATTTTATGCTTCCGGCGTTGACTTCTAAGGCCCTAACTATTTGATCTGGTGGAGCACCGCCCTAGAGTGAAGCCTAGGTTGCCCGGAACGTAGAAAAGACCATTACCTTCACACTGGTTGCAATTATTCGCTTTATACGATGGAAAAACTGATCTATTTATTTTGTATTTTATGCTTCTGGCGTTGACTTCTTAGGCCCTAACTGTTCGATCTGGTGGAACAACGTCCTAGGGTGAAGCCTAGGGTGCCCGGAAAGTAGAAATGACCATAACTTTCACACTGGTTGCAATTATTCGATTTATACGATGGAAAAGCTGTTGCACCTTTATTGTATTTTATTCATCTGGGGTTGACTGCTAAGGCCGTAGCTATTAGATGTGGTGGAGCAACGCCCTAGAGTGAAACCTACGTTGCTCGGAATGTCGGAATGACCATAAATTTCACACTGGTTGCAATTATCCATTTTATACGATGGAAAAACTGTTGCATCTTTATCGTATTTTATGCTTCTGGTGTGGACTTCTAAGGCCCTCACTATTCGATCTGGTGGAGCAAAGCCCTAGAGCGAAGCCTAGGTTGCCCGGAACGTAGAAATGACCATAACTTTTACACTGGTAGCTATTATTCGTTTTATACAATGGAAAAGCTGTTCTATTTATTTTGCATTTTATGCTTCGGGCGTTGACTTCTAACGCCCTAACTGATTGATCTGGTGGAGCAACGCCCTAGAGTGAAGCCTAGATTGCCAGGAACGCTGAAATGACCATAACCTAGACAACTGGTTGCTATTATTCGTTTTATACGATGGTAAAACTATTCTGTTTATTTTGTATTTTATGCTTCGGGCGTTGACTTCTAAGGCCCTAACTATTCAATCTGTTGGTGCAACGCCCTAGGGTGAAGCCTAGGTTGCCCGGAAAGTAGAAATGATGTTAACTTTCATACTGGTTGCAATTATTCGTTTTACACGATGGAAAAACTGTTGCATTTATATTGTATTTTATGCTTCGGGCATTGACCTCTAAGGCCCTAACTACTCAATCCGCTGGAGCAACGACCTAGGGCGAAGCCTATGTTGCCCGGAAAGTAGAAATGACCATAACTTTAATCCTGGTTGCAATTATTCGTTTTATATGATGGAAAAACTGTTATATTTATATAGTGTTCTATGCTTCTGGCGTTGACTTCTTATGCCCTAACTATTCCCCCTGGCGGATCAACGCCCTAGAGTGAAACCTACGTTGCCCGGAACGTAGAAATGACTATTACTTTCACACTGGTTGCAATTATTCGTTTTATACGATGGAAAAGCTGTTGTATTTATATCGTATTTTATGCTTCTGGCGTTGACCTCTTAGGCCCTAACTATTCCATCTGGTGGAACAACGCCGTCGGGTGAAGCCTAGGTTGCGCGGAACGTAGAAATGACCATAACTTTCACATTGGTAGCAATTATTCGTTTTATACTATGGTAAAACTGTCTTATTTATTTGGGATTTTATGCTTCCGGCGTTGACTTCTAAGGCCCTAACTATTTGATCTGGTGGAGCACCGCCCTAGAGTGAAGCCTAGGTTGCCCGGAAGGTAGAAAAGACCATTACCTTCACAATGTTTGCAATTATTCATTTTATACGATGGAAAAGCTTTTGTACTTATATTGTATTTTATTCTCTGGAGTCGACTTCTTAGGCCCTAACTATTCGATCTAGTGGAACAACGCCCTAGAGTGAAGACTTGGTTTCCCGGAACATGGAAATGGCCATTACTTTCACACTGTTTGCAGTTATTCCTGTTATACGATGGAAAGACTTTTGCATCTTTATTGTATTTTATGCTTCTGGCGTTGACTTCTAAGACCCTAGCTATTCGATTTGGTGGAGCAACGCCCGACAGAGAAGCCTAGGTTGCCCGGAACGTAGAAATGACCATAACTTTCACAGCGGTAGCAATTATTCGTCTTATACGATGGAAAAGCTGTTGTATTTATATCGTATTTTATGCTTCTCGCGATGACTTCGTAGGCCCTAACTATTCCATCTGGTGGAACAACGCCCTTGGGTGAAGCCTAGGTTGCGCGGAACGAAGAAATGACCATAACTTTCACACTGGTAGCAATTATTCGTTTTATACGATGGAAAAACTGTTTTATTTATTTTGTATTTTATGCTTCTGACGTTGACTTCTAGGGCCCTAACTATTCGATCTGGAAGAGCAACGCCCTAGAGTGAAGCCTAGGTTGCCCGGAACGGAGAAATGACCATAACTTTCACACCGGTAGCAATTATTCGTTTTATACGATGGTAAAACTGTTCTGTTTATTTTGTATTTTATGCTTCGGGCGTTGACTTCTAAGGCCCTAACTATTCAATCTGTTGGTGCAACGCCCTAGGGTGAAGCCTAGGTTGCCCGGAAAGTAGAAATGACGTTAACTTTCATACTGGTTGCAATTATTCGTTTTACACGGTGGAAAAACTGTTGCATTTATATTGTATTTTATGCTTCGGGCATTGACCTCTAAGGCCCTAACTACTCAATCTGTTGGAGGAACGACCTAGGGCGAAGCCTATGTTGCCCGGAAAGTAGAAATGACCATAACTTTAATCCTGGTTGCAATTATTCGTTTTATATGATGGAAAAACTGTTGTATTTATATAGTGTTCTATGCTTCTGGCGTTGACTTCTTAGGCCCTAACTATTCCATCAGGTGGAACAACGCCCTTGGGTGAAGCCTAGGTAGCGCGGAACGTAGCAATGACCATAACTTTCACACTGGTTGCAATTATTCGTTTTATACGATGGAAAAGCTGTTTTATTTACTTTGTATTTTATGCTTCTGGCGTTGACTTCTTATGCCCTAACTATTCCCTCTGGCGGATCAACGCCCTAGAGTGAAACCTACGTTGCCCGGAACGTAGAAATGACTATTACTTTCACACTGGTTGCAATTATTCGTTTTATACGATGGAAAAGCTGTTACATTTATTTTGTATTTTATGCTTCGGGCGTTGACTTCTAAGGCCCTAGCTATTCCTTCTGGTGGAACAACGCCCTAGGGTGAAGCCTAGGTTGCCTGGAACGTAGAAATGACCATCACTTTCACACGGGTTGCAATTATTCCTGTTATAGGATGGAAAGACTGTTGTACTTTTATTGTATTTTATACTTCAGGCGTTGGCTTCTAAGGCCCTAGCTATTCGATCTGGTCGAGCAACGCCCTAGAGTGAAACCTAGGTTGCCCGGAACGTAGAAATGACCATAAATTCCACACTGGTTGCAATTATTCGTTTTATACGATGGAAAAGCTATTGTATTTATATCGTATTTTATGCTTCTGGCGTTAACCTCTTAGGCCCTAACTATTCCATCTGGTGGAACAACGCCGTCGGGTGAAGCCTAGGTTGCGCGGAACGTAGAAATGACCATAACTTTCACACTGGTAGAAATTATTCGTTTTATACGATGGAAAAACTGTTTTATTTATTTGGGATTTTATGCTTCCGGCGTTGACTTCTAAGGCCCTAACTATTTGATCTGGTGGAGCACCGCCCTAGAGTGAAGCCTAGGTTGCCCGGAACGTAGAAAAGACCATTACCTTCACACTGGTTGCAATTATTCGCTTTATACGATGGAAAAACTGATCTATTTATTTTGTATTTTATGCTTCTGGCGTTGACTTCTTAGGCCCTAACTGTTCGATCTGGTGGAACAACGTCCTAGGGTGAAGCCTAGGGTGCCCGGAAAGTAGAAATGACCATAACTTTCACACTGGTTGCAATTATTCGATTTATACGATGGAAAAGCTGTTGCACCTTTATTGTATTTTATTCATCTGGGGTTGACTGCTAAGGCCGTAGCTATTAGATGTGGTGGAGCAACGCCCTAGAGTGACGCCTAGGTTGCCCGGGACGTAGAAATGACCATTACTTTCACAATGTTTGCAATTATTCATTTTATACGATGGAAAAGCTTTTGTACTTATATTGTATTTTATTCTCTGGAGTCGACTTCTTAGGCCCTAACTATTCGATCTAGTGGAACAACGCCCTAGAGTGAAGACTTGGTTTCCCGGAACATGGAAATGGCCATTACTTTCACACTGTTTGCAGTTATTCCTGTTATACGATGGAAAGACTTTTGCATCTTTATTGTATTTTATGCTTCTGGCGTTGTCTTCTAAGCCCCTAGCTATTCGATTTGGTGGAGCAACGCCCGACAGAGAAGTCTAGGTTGCCCGGAACGTAGAAATGACCATAACTTTCACAGCGGTAGCAATTATTCGTCTTATACGATGGAAAAGCTGTTGCATTTATATCGTATTTTATGCTTCTCGCGATGACTTCGTAGGCCCTAACTATTCCATCTGGTGGAACAACGCCCTTGGGTGAAGCCTAGGTTGCGCGGAACGAAGAAATGACCATAACTTTCACACTGCTAGCAATTATTCGTTTTATACGATGGAAAAACTGTTTTATTTATTTTGTATTTTATGCTTCTGACGTTGACTTCTAGGGCCCTAACTATTCGATCAGGAAGAGCAACGCCCTAGAGTGAAGCCTAGGTTGCCCGGAACGGAGAAATGACCATAACTTTCACACCGGTAGCAATTATTCGTTTTATACGATGGTAAAACTGTTCTGTTTATTTTGTATTTTATGCTTCGGGCGTTGACTTCTAAGGCCCTAACTATTCAATCTGTTGGTGCAACGCCCTAGGGTGAAGCCTAGGTTGCCCGGAAAGTTGAAATGACGTTAACTTTCATACTGGTTGCAATTATTCGTTTTACACGATGGAAAAACTGTTGCATTTATATTGTATTTTATGCTTCGGGCATTGACCTCTAAGGCCCTAACTACTCAATCTGTTGGAGCAACGACCTAGGGCGAAGCCTATGTTGCCCGGAAAGTAGAAATGACCATAACTTTAATCCTGGTTGCAATTATTCGTTTTATATGATGGAAAAACTGTTGTATTTATATAGTGTTCTATGCTTCTGGCGTTGACTTCTTAGGCCCTAACTATTCCATCTGGTGGAACAACGCCCTTGGGTGAAGCCTAGGTTGCGCGGAACGTAGCAATGACCATAACTTTCACACTGGTAGCAATTATTCGTTTTATACGATGGAAAAACTGTTCTATTTATTTTGTATTTTATGCTTCGGGCGTTGACTTCGAAGGCACTAGCTATTCGATCTGGTCGAGCAACGCCCTAGTGTGAAGCCTAGGTTGCCCGGAACGTAGAAATGACGATAACTTCCACACTGGTTGCAATTATTCGTTTTATACGATGGAAAAGCTGTTGTATTTATATCGCAAGTTAAGCTTCTGGCGTTGACTTCTTAGTCCCTAACTATTCCATCTGTTGGAACAACGCCCTAGGGTGAAGCCTAGGTTGCGCGGAACGTAGAAAGGACCATAACTTTTACACTGGTTGCAATTATTCGTTTTATACGATGGAAAAGCTGTTTTATTTACTTTGTATTTTATGCTTCTGGCGTTGACTTCTTATGCCCTAACTATTCCCTCTGGCGGATCAACGCCCTAGAGTGAAACCTACGTTGCCCGGAACGTAGAAGTGACTATTACTTTCACACTGGTTGCAATTATTCGTTTTATACGATGGAAAAGCTGTTCCATTTATTTTGTATTTTATGCTTCGGGCGTTGACTTCTGAGGCCCTAACTATTCGATCTGGTGGAACAACGCCCTAGGGTGAAGCCTAGGTTGCGCGGAACGTAGAAATGACCATAACTTTCACACTGGTAGCAATTATTCGTTTTATACGATGGAAAAACTGTTTTATTTATTTGGGATTTTATGCTTCCGGCGTTGACTTCTAAGGCCCTAACTATTTGATCTGGTGGACCACCGCCCTAGAGTGAAGCCTAGGTTGCCCGGAACGTAGAAAAGACCATTACCTTCACACTGGTTGCAATTATTCGCTTTATACGATGGAAAAACTGATCTATTTATTTTGTATTTTATGCTTCTGGCGTTGACTTCTTAGGCCCTAACTGTTCGATCTGGTGGAACAACGTCCTAGGGTGAAGCCTAGGGTGCCCGGAAAGTAGAAATGACCATAACATTCACACTGGTTGCAATTATTCGATTTATACGATGGAAAAGCTGTTGCACCTTTATTGTATTTTATTCATCTGGGGTTGACTGCTAAGGCCGTAGCTATTAGATGTGGTGGAGCAACGCCCTAGAGTGACGCCTAGGTTGCCCGGGACGTAGAAATGACCATTACTTTCACAATGTTTGCAATTATTCATTTTATACGATGGAAAAGCTTTTGTACTTATATTGTATTTTATTCTCTGGAGTCGACTTCTTAGGCCCTAACTATTCGATCTAGTGGAACAACGCCCTAGAGTGAAGACTTGGTTTCCCGGAACATGGAAATGGCCATTACTTTCACACTGTTTGCAATTATTCGCTTTATACGATGGAAAAACTGATCTATTTATTTTGTATTTTATGCTTCTGGCGTTGACTTCTTAGGCCCTAACTGTTCGATCTGGTGGAACAACGTCCTAGGGTGAAGCCTAGGGTGTCCGGAAAGTAGAAATGACCATAACTTTCACACTGGTTGCAATTATTCGATGTATACGATGGAAAAGCTGTTACATTTATTTTGTATTTTATGCTTCGGGCGTTGACTTCTAAGGCCCTAGCTATTCCTTCTGGTGGAACAGCGCCCTAGGGTGAAGCCTAGGTTGCCTGGAACGTAGAAATGACCATCACTTTCACACGGGTTGCAATTATTCCTGTTATAGGATGGAAAGACTGTTGTACTTTTATTGTATTTTATACTTCAGGCGTTGGCTTCTAAGGCCCTAGCTATTCGATCTGGTCGAGCAACGCCCTAGAGTGAAACCTAGGTTGCCCGGAACGTAGAAATGACCATAAATTCCACACTGGTTGCAATTATTCGTTTTATACGATGGAAAAGCTGTTGTATTTATATCGTATTTTATGCTTCTGGCGTTAACCTCTTAGGCCCTAACTATTCCATCTGGTGGAACAACGCCGTCGGGTGAAGCCTAGGTTGCGCGGAACGTAGAAATGACCATAACTTTCACACTGGTAGCAATTATTCGTTTTATACGATGGAAAAACTGTTGTATTTATATAGTGTTCTATGCTTCTAGCGTTGACTTCTTAGGCCCTAACTATTCCATCTGGTGGTACAACGCCCTTGGGTGAAGCCTAGGTTGCGCGGAACGTAGCAATGACCATAACTTTCACACTGGTAGCAATTATTCGTTTTATACGATGGAAAAACTGTTCTATTTATTTTGTATTTTATGCTTCGGGCGTTGACTTCTAAGGCCCTAGCTATTCGATCTGGTCGAGCAACGCCCTAGTGTGAAGCCTAGGTTGCCCGGAACGTAGAAATGACGATAACTTCCACAGTGGTTGCAATTATTCGTTTTATACGATGGAAAAGCTGTTGTATTTATATCGCAAGTTAAGCTTCTGGCGTTGACTTCTTAGTCCCTAACTATTCCATCTGTTGGAACAACGCCCTAGGGTGAAGCCTAGGTTGCGCGGAACGTAGAAATGACCATAACTTTCACACTGGTAGCAATTATTCGTTTTATACGATGGAAAAGCTGTTCCATTTATTTTGTATTTTATGCTTCGGGCGTTGACTTCTAAGGCCCTAACTATTCGATCTGGTGGAACAACGCCCTAGGGTGAAGCCTAGGTTGCGCGGAACGTAGAAATGACCATAACTTTCACACTGATAGCAGTTATTCGTTTTATACGATGGAAAAACTGTTTTATTTATTTTGTATTTTATGCTTCTGGCGTTGACTTCTTATGCCCTAACTATTCCCTCTGGAGGATCAACGCCCTAGAGTGAAACCTACGTTGCCCGGAACGTAGAAATGACTATTACTTTCACACTGTTTGCAGTTATTCCTGTTATACGATGGAAAGACTTTTGCATCTTTATTGCATTTTATGCTTCTGGCGGTGACTGCTAAGGCCCTAGCTATTCGATTTGGTGGAGCAACGCCCGAGAGAGAAGCCTAGGTTGCCCGGAACGTAGAAATGACAATTACATTCACACTGGTTGCAATTATTCGTCTTATACGATGGAAAAGCTGTTGTATTTATATCGTATTTTATGCTTCTCGCGTTGACTTCGTAGGCCCTAACTATTCCATCTGGTGGAACAACGCCCTTGGGTGTATCCTAGGTTGCGCGGAACGTAGAAATGACCTTAACTTTCACACTGGTAGCAATTATTCGTTTTATACGATGGAAAAACTGTTCTATTTATTTTGTATTTTATGCTACGGGCGTTGACTCCTAAGGCCATAACTATTCAATCTGTTGGTGCAACGCCCAAGGGTGAAGCCTATGTTGCCCGGAATGTCGAAATGACGTTAACTTTCATACTGGTTCCAATTATTCGTTTTATACGATGGAAAAGCTGTTTTATTTATTTTGTATTTTATGCTTCTGGCGTTGACTTCTTATGCCCTAACAATTCCCTCTGGCGGATCAACGCCCTAGAGTGAAACCTACGTTGCCCGGAACGTAGAAATGACTGTTACTTTCACACTGGTTGCAATTACACGTTTTATACGATGGAAAAGCTGTTCCATTTATTTTGTATTTTATGCTTCTGGCGTTGACTCCTAAGGCCCTAACTATTCGATCTGGTGGAACAACGCCCTAGGGTCAAGCCTAGGTTGCGCGGAACGTAGAAATGACCATAAGTTTCACACTGGTAGCAATTATTCGTTTTATACGATGGAAAAACTGTTTTATTTATTTTGTATTTTATTCTTCTGGCGTTGACTTCTTATGCCCTAACTACTCCCTCTGGCGGATCAACGCCCTAGAGTGAAACCTACGTTGCCCGGAACGTAGAAATGACTATTACTTTCACACTGGTTGCAATTATTCGTTTTATACGATGGAAAAGCTGTCCCATTTATTTTGTATTTTATGCTTCGGGCGTTGACTTCTAAGGCCCTAACTATTCCATCTGGTGGAACAACGCCCTAGGGTGAAGCCTAGGTTTCCTGGAACGTAGAAATGACCATCACTTTCACACGGGTTGCAATTATTCCTGTTATAGGATGGAAAGACTGTTGTATTTTTATTGTATTTTATACTTCAGGCGTTGACTTCTAAGGCCCTAGCTATTCGATCTGGTCGAGCAACGCCCTAGAGTGAAGCCTAGGTTGCCCGGGACGTAGAAATGACCATTACTTTCACAATGTTTGCAATTATTCATTTTATACGATGGAAAAGCTTTTGTACTTATATTGTATTTTATTCTTCTGGCGTCGACTTCTTAGGCCCTAACTATTCGATCTAGTGGAACAACGCCCTAGAGTGAAGACTTGGTTTCCCGGAACATGGAAATGACCATTACTTTCACACGGTTTGCAGTAATTCCTGTTATGCGATGGAAAGACTTTTGCATCTTTATTGTATTTTATGCTTCTGGCGTTGACTTCTAAGGCCCTAGCTATTCGATTTGGTGGAGCAACGCCCGACAGAGAAGCCTAGGTTGCCTGGAACGTAGAAATGACAATTACATTCACACTGGTTGCAATGATTCGTCTTATACGATGGAAAAGCTGTTGTATTTATATCGTATTTTATGCTTCTCGCGATGACTTCGTAGGCCCTAACTATTCCATCTGGTGGAACAACGCCCTAGGGTGAAGCCTAGGTTGCGCGGAACGTAGAAATGACCATAACTTTCACACTGGTAGCAATTATTCGTTTTATACGATGGAAAAACTGTTTTATTTACTTTGTGTTTTATGCTTCTGGCGTTGACTTCTTATGCCCTAACTATTCCCTCTGGCGGATCAACGCCCGAGAGTGAAACCTACGTTGCCAGGAACGTAGAAATGACTATTACTTTCACACTGGTTGCAATTATTCGTTTTATACGATGGAAAAACTGTTATATTTATATTGTATTTTATGCTTCTGACGTTGACTTCTTAGGCCCTAACTATTCGATCTGGTGGAACAACGCCCTAGAGTGAAGCCTAGGTTGCCTCGAACGTAGAAATGACAATAACTTTCACACTGTTTGCAGTTATTCCTGTTATACGATGGAAAAACTGTTGCATCTTTATTGTATTTTATGCTTCTGGCGTTGAATTGTAAGGCCCTAACTATTCGATCTGGTGGAGCAACGCCCTACAGTGAAGCCTAGGTTGCCCGGAACGTAGAAATGACCATTACTTTCACAATGTTTGCAATTATTCATTTTATACGATGGAAAAACTATTGTACTTATATTGATTTTATTCTTCTGGCGTTGACTTCTTAGGCCCTAACTATTCCATCTGGTGGAACAACGCCCTAGAGTGAAGCCTAGGTTGCCCGGAACATGGAAATGACCATTACTTTCACACTGTTTGCAAATATAGATTATATACGGTGGAAAAGCTGTTGCATTTATATTGTATTTTATGCTTCGGGCATTAACTTCTAGGGCCCTAACTATTCAATCTGTTGGAGCAACAGCCTAGGGTGAATCCTAGGTTGCCCGGAAAGAAGAAATGACCATAACTTTCATACTGGTTGCAATTATTTGTTTTATAGAGTGAAAAAACTGTTGTATTTATATTGTATTTTATGCTTCTGGCGTTCACTTCTTAGGCCCTAACTATTCGATCTGGTGGAACAACGCCCTAGGGTGAAGCCTAGGTTGCCCGGAACGTAGAAATGACCATAACTTTCACACTGGTTGCAATTATTCGTTTTATACGATGGAAAAGCTGTTGTATTTATATCGTATTTTATGCTTCTGGCGTTGACCTCTTAGGCCCTAACTATTCCATCTGGCGGAACAACGTCGTCGGGTGAAGCCTAGCTTGCGCGGAACGTAGAAATGACCATAACTTTCACACTGGTAGCAATTATGCGTTTTATACGATGGTAAAACTGTTTTATTCATTTGGGATTTTATGCTTCCGGCGTTGACTTCTAAGGCCCTAACTATTTGATCTGGTGGAGCACCGCCCTAGAGTGAAGCCTAGGTTGCCCGGAACGTAGAAAAGACCATTACCTTCACACTGGTTGCAATTATTCGCTTTATACGATGGAAAAACTGATCTATTTATTTTGTATTTTATGCTTCTGGCGTTGACTTCTTAGGCCCTAACTGTTCGATCTGGTGGAACAACGTCCTAGGGTGAAGCCTAGGGTGCCCGGAAAGTAGAAATGACCATAACTTTCACACTGGTTGCAATTATTCGATTTATACGATGGAAAAGCTGTTGCACCTTTATTGTATTTTATTCATCTGGGGTTGACTGCTAAGGCCGTAGCTATTAGATGTGGTGGAGCAACGCCCTAGAGTGACGCCTAGGTTGCCCGGGACGTAGAAATGACCATTACTTTCACAATGTTTGCAATTATTCATTTTATACGATGGAAAAGCTTTTGTACTTATATTGTATTTTAGTCTCTGGAGTCGACTTCTTAGGCCCTAACTATTCGATCTAGTGGAACAACGCCCTAGAGTGAAGACTTGGTTTCCCGGAACATGGAAATGGCCATTACTTTCACACTGTTTGCAGTTATTCCTGTTATACGATGGAAAGACTTTTGCATCTTTACTGTATTTTATGCTTCTGGCGTTGACTTCTAAGGCCCTAGCTATTCGATTTGGTGGAGCAACGCCCGACAGAGAAGCCTAGGTTGCCCGGAACGTAGAAATGACCATAACTTTCACAGCGGTAGCAATTATTCGTCTTATACGATGGAAAAGCTGTTGTATTCATATCGTATTTTATGCTTCTCGCGATGACTTCGTAGGCCCTAACTATTCCATCTGGTGGAACAACGCCCTTGGGTGAAGCCTAGGTTGCGCGGAACGAAGAAATGACCATAACTTTCACACTGGTAGCAATTATTCGTTTTATACGATGGAAAAACTGTTTTATTTATTTTGTATTTTATGCTTCTGACGTTGACTTCTAGGGCCCTAACTATTCGATCTGGAAGAGCAACGCCCTAGAGTGAAGCCTAGGTTGCCCGGAACGGAGAAATGACCATAACTTTCACACCGGTAGCAATTATTCGTTTTATACGATGGTAAAACTGTTCTGTTTATTTTGTATTTTATGCTTCGGGCGTTGACTCCTAAGGCCCTAACTATTCAATCTGTTGGTGCAACGCCCTAGGGTGAAGCCTAGGTTGCCCGGAAAGTAGAAATGACGTTAACTTTCACACTGGTTGCAATTACTCGTTTTATACGATGGAAAAGCTGTTACATTTATTTTGTATTTTATGCTTCGGGCGTTGACTTCTAAGGCCCTAGCTATTCCTTCTGGTGGAACAACGCCCTAGGGTGAAGCCTAGGTCGCCTGGAACGTAGAAATGACCATCACTTTCACACGGGTTGCAATTATTCCTGTTATAGGATGGAAAGACTGTTGTACTTTTATTGTATTTTATACTTCAGGCGTTGGCTTCTAAGGCCCTAGCTATTCGATCTGGTCGAGCAACGCCCTAGAGTGAAACCTAGGTTGCCCGGAACGTAGAAATGACCATAAATTCCACACTGGTTGCAATTATTCGTTTTATACGATGGAAAAGCTGTTGTATTTATATCGTATTTTATGCTTCTGGCGTTAACCTCTTAGGCCCTAACTATTCCATCTGGTGGAACAACGCCGTCGGGTGAAGCCTAGGTTGCGCGGAACGTAGAAATGACCATAACTTTCACATTGGTAGCAATTACTCGTTTTATACGATGGTAAAACTGTTTTATTTATTTGGGATTTTATGCTTCCGGCGTTGACTTCTAAGGCCCTAACTATTTGATCTGGTGGAGCAACGCCCTAGAGTGAAGCCTAGGTTGCCCGGAACGTAGAAAAGACCATTACCTTCACACTGGTTGCAATTATTCGTTTTATACAATGGAAAAACTGATCTATTTATTTTGTATTTTATGCTTCGGGCGTTGACTCCTAAGGCCCTAACTATTCGATCTGGTGGAACAACGCCCTAGGGTCAGGCCTAGGTTGCGCGGAACGTAGAAATGACCATAAGTTTCACAATGGTAACAATTATTCGTTTTATACGATGGAAAAACTGTTTTTTTTATTTTGTATTTTATGCTTCTGGCGTTGACTTCTTATGCCCTAACTATTCCCTCTGGCGGATCAACGCCCTAGAGTGAAACCTACGTTGCCCGGAACGTAGAAATGACCATAACTTCCACACTGGTTGCAATTATTCGTTTTATACGATGGAAAAGCTGTTGTATTTATATCGTATTTTATGCTTCTGGCGTTGACCTCTCAGGCCGTAACTATTCCATCTGGTGGAACAACGCCCTAGGGTGAAGCCTATGTTGCGCGGAACGTAGAAATGACCATAACTTTCACACTGGCAGCAATTATTCGTTTTATACGATGGAAAAACTGTTTTATTTACTTTGTATTTTATGCTTCTGGCGTTGACTTCTTATGCCCTAACTATTCCCTCTGGCGGATCAACGCCCTAGAGTGAAACCTACGTTGCCAGGAACGTAGAAATGACTATTACTTTCACACTGGTTGCAATTATTCGTTTTATACGATGGAAAAGCTGTTCCATTTATTTTGTATTTTATGCTTCGGGCGTTGACTTCTAAGGCCCTAACTATTCGATCTGGTGGAACAACGCCCTAGGGTGAAGCCTAGGTTGCGCGGAACGTAGAAATGACCATAACTTTCACACTGGAAGCAATTATTCGTTTTATACGATGGAAAAACTGTTTTATTTATTTTGTATTTTATGCTTCTGGCGTTGACTTCTTATGCCCTAACTATTCCCTCTGGAGGATCAACGCCCTAGAGTGAAACCTACGTCGCCCGGAACGTAGAAATGACTATTACTTTCACACTGGTTGCAATTATTCGTTTTATACGATGGAAAAGCTTTTACATTTATTTTGTATTTTATGCTTCGGGCGTTGACTTCTAAGGCCCTAACTATTCCATCTGGTGGAACAACGCCCTAGGGTGAAGCCTAGGTTGCGCGGAACGTAGAAATGACCATAACTTTCACACTGGTAGCAATTACTCGTTTTATACGATGGAAAAGCTGTTGCATCTTTATTGTATTTTATTCATCTGGGGTTGACTTCTAAGGCCGTAGCTATCAGATGTGGTGCAGCAACACCCGAGAGTGGCGCCTAGGTTGCGCGGTACATAGAAATGACCATTACTTTCACACTGTTTGCAAATATACATTATATACGATGGGAAATCTGTTGTATTTATGTTGTATTTTATGCTTCTGGCGTTAACTTCTTAGGCCCTAACTATTTGATCTGGTGGAGCACCGCCCTAGGGTGAAGCCTAGGTTGCCCGGAACGTAGAAAAGACCATTACCTTCACACTGGTTGCAATTATTCGTTTTATACGATGGAAAAACTGTTCTATTTATTTTGTATTTTATGCTTCGGGCGTTGACTTCTAAGGCCCTAACTATTCGATCTGGTCGAGCAACGCCCTAGTGTGAAGCCTAGGTTGCCCGGAACGTAGAAATGACCATAACTTTCACACTGGTAGCAATTATTCGTTTTATACGATGGAAAAGCTGTTTTATTTACTTTGTATTTTATGCTTCTGGCGTTGACTTCTTATGCCCTAACTATTCCCTCTGGCGGATCAACGCCCTAGAGTGAAACCTACGTTGCCCGGAACGTAGAAATGACTATTACTTTCACACTGGTTGCAATTATTCGTTTTATACGATGGAAAAGCTGTTCCATTTATTTTGTATTTTATGCTTCGGGCGTTGACTTCTAAGGCCCTAACGATTCCATCTTGTGGAACAACGCCCTAGGGTGAACCCTAGGTTGCCTGGAACGTAGAAATGACCATCACTTTCACACGGGTTGCAATTATTCCTGTTATAGGATGGAAAAACTGTTGTACTTTTATTGTATTTTATACTTCAGGCGTTGGCTTCTAAGGCCCTAGCTATTCGATCTGGTCGAGCAACGCCCTACAGTGAAGCCTAGGTTGCCCGGAACGTAGAAATGACCATAACTTCCACACTGGTTGCAATTATTCGTTTTATACGATGGAAAAGCTGTTGTATTTATATCGTATTTTATGCTTCTGGCGTTGACCTCTTAGGCCCTAACTATTCCATCTGGTGGAACAACGCCGTCGGGTGAAGCCTAGGTTGCGCGGAACGTAGAAATGACCATAACTTTCACATTGGTAGCAATTACTCGTTTTATACGATGGTAAAACTGTTTTATTTATTTGGGATTTTATGCTTCCGGCGTTGACTTCTAAGGCCCTAACTATTTGATCTGGTGGAGCAACGCCCTAGAGTGAAGCCTAGGTTGCCCGGAACGTAGAAAAGACCATTACCTTCACACTGGTTGCAATTATTCGTTTTATACAATGGAAAAACTGATCTATTTATTTTGTATTTTATGCTTCGGGCGTTGACTCCTAAGGCCCTAACTATTCGATCTGGTGGAACAACGCCCTAGGGTCAGGCCTAGGTTGCGCGGAACGTAGAAATGACCATAAGTTTCACAATGGTAACAATTATTCGTTTTATACGATGGAAAAACTGTTTTTTTTATTTTGTATTTTATGCTTCTGGCGTTGACTTCTTATGCCCTAACTATTCCCTCTGGCGGATCAACGCCCTAGAGTGAAACCTACGTTGCCCGGAACGTAGAAATGACCATAACTTCCACACTGGTTGCAATTATTCGTTTTATACGATGGAAAAGCTGTTGTATTTATATCGTATTTTATGCTTCTGGCGTTGACCTCTCAGGCCGTAACTATTCCATCTGGTGGAACAACGCCCTAGGGTGAAGCCTAGGTTGCGCGGAACGTAGAAATGACCATAACTTTCACACTGGTAGCAATTATTCGTTTTATACGATGGAAAAACTGTTTTATTTACTTTGTATTTTATGCTTCTGGCGTTGACTTCTTATGCCCTAACTATTCCCTCTGGCGGATCAACGCCCTAGAGTGAAACCTACGTTGCCAGGAACGTAGAAATGACTATTACTTTCACACTGGTTGCAATTATTCGTTTTATACGATGGAAAAGCTGTTCCATTTATTTTGTATTTTATGCTTCGGGCGTTGACTTCTAAGGCCCTAACTATTCGATCTGGTGGAACAACGCCCTAGGGTGAAGCCTAGGTTGCGCGGAACGTAGAAATGACCATAACTTTCACACTGGAAGCAATTATTCGTTTTATACGATGGAAAAACTGTTTTATTTATTTTGTATTTTATGCTTCTGGCGTTGACTTCTTATGCCCTAACTATTCCCTCTGGAGGATCAACGCCCTAGAGTGAAACCTACGTCGCCCGGAACGTAGAAATGACTATTACTTTCACACTGGTTGCAATTATTCGTTTTATACGATGGAAAAGCTTTTACATTTATTTTGTATTTTATGCTTCGGGCGTTGACTTCTAAGGCCCTAACTATTCCATCTGGTGGAACAACGCCCTAGGGTGAAGCCTAGGTTGCGCGGAACGTAGAAATGACCATAACTTTCACACTGGTAGCAATTACTCGTTTTATACGATGGAAAAGCTGTTGCATCTTTATTGTATTTTATTCATCTGGGGTTGACTTCTAAGGCCGTAGCTATCAGATGTGGTGGAGCAACACCCGAGAGTGGCGCCTAGGTTGCGCGGTACATAGAAATGACCATTACTTTCACACTGTTTGCAAATATACATTATATACGATGGGAAAACTGTTTTATTTATTTTGTATTTTATGCTTCTGGCGTTGACTTCTTATGCCCTAACTATTCCCTCTGGCGGATCAACGTCCTAGAGTGAAACCTACGTTGACCGGAACGTAGAAATGACTATTACTTTCACACTGGTTGCAATTATTCGTTTTATACGATGGAAAAGCTGTTCCATTTATTTTGTATTTAATGCTTCGGGCGTTGACTTCTAAGGCCCTAACTATTCCATCTGGTGGAACAACGCCCTAGGGTGAAGCCTAGGTTGCCTGGAACGTAGAAATGACCATCACTTTCACACGGGTTGCAATTATTCCTGTTATAGGATGGAAAGACTGTTGTATTTTTATTGTATTTTATACTTCAGGCGTTGACTTCTAAGGCCCTAGCTATTCGATCTGGTCGAGCAACGCCCTAGAGTGAAGCCTAGGTTGCCCGGAACGTAGAAATGACCATAACTTCCTCACTGGTTGCAATTATTCGCTTTATACGATGGAAAAGCTGTTGTATTTATATCGTATTTTATGCTTCTGGCGTTGACCTCTTAGGCCCTAACTATTCCATTTGGTGGAACAACGCCGTCGGGTGAAGCCTAGGTTGCGCGGAACGTAGAAATGACCATAACTTTCACACTGGTAGCAATTATTCGTTTTATACGATGGTAAAACTGTTTTATTTATTTGGGATTTTATGCTTCCGGCGTTGACTTCTAAGGCCCTAACTATTTGATCTGGTGGAGCACCGCCCTAGGGTGAAGCCTAGGTTGCCCGGAACGTATAAAAGACCATTACCTTCACACTGGTTGCAATTATTCGCTTTATACGATGGAAAATATGATCTATTTATTTTGTATTTTATGCTTCTGGCGTTGACTTCTAAGGCCCTAGCTATTCGATTTGGTGGAGCAACGCCCGACAGAGAAGCCTAGGTTGCCCGGAACGTAGAAATGACCATTACATTCACACTGGTTGCAATTATTCGTCTTATACGATGGAAAAGCTGTTGTATTTATATCGTATTTTATGCTTCTCGCGATGACTTCGTAGGCCCTAACTATTCCATCTGGTGGAACAACGCCCTTGGGTGAAGCCTAGGTTGCGCGGAACGAAGAAATGACCATAACTTTCACACTGGTAGCAATTATTCGTTTTATACGATGGAAAAACTGTTTTATTTATTTTGTATTTTATGCTTCTGGCGTTGACTTCTAGGGCCCTAACTATTCGATCTGGAAGAGCAACGCCCTAGAGTGAAGCCTAGGTTGCCCGGAACGGAGAAATGACCATAACTTTCACACCGGTAGCAATTATTCGTTTTATACGATGGTAAAACTGTTCTGTTTATTTTGTATTTTATGCTTCGGGCGTTGACTTCTAAGGCCCTAACTATTCAATCTGTTGGTGCAACGCCCTAGGGTGAAGCCTAGGTTGCCCGGAAAGTAGAAATGACGTTAACTTTCATACTTGTTGCAATTATTCGTTTTACACGATGGAAAAACTGTTGCATTTATATTGTATTTTATGCTTCGGGCATTGACCTCTAAGGCCCTAACTACTCAATCTGTTGGAGCAACGACCTAGGGCGAAGCCTATGTTGCCCGGAAAGTAGAAATGACCATAACTTTAATCCTGGTTGAAATTATTCGTTTTATATGATGGAAAAACTGTTGTATTTATATAGTGCTCTATGCTTCTGGCGTTGACTTCTTAGGCCCTAACTATTCCATCTGGTGGAACAACGCCCTTGGGTGATGCCTAGGTTGCGCGGAACGTAGCAATGACCATAACTTTCACACTGGTAGCAATTATTCGTTTTATACGATGGAAAAACTGTTCTATTTATTTTGTATTTTATGCTTCGGGCGTTGACTTCTAAGGCCCTAGCTATTCGATCTGGTCGAGCAACGCCCTAGTGTGAAGCCTAGGTTGCCCGGAACGTAGAAATGACGATAACTTCCACACTGGTTTCAATTATTCGTTTTATACGATGGAAAAGCTGTTGTATTTATATCGTATTTTATGCTTCTGGCGTTGACCTCTTAGGCCCTAACTATTCCATCTGGTGGAACAACGCCGTCGGGTGAAGCCTAGGTTGCGCGGAACGTAGAAATGACCATAACTTTCACACTGGTAGCAATTATTCGTTTTATACGATGGTAAAACTGTTTTATTTATTTGGGATTTTATGCTTCCGGCGTTGACTTCTAAGGCCCTAACTATTTGATCTGGTGGAGCACCGCCCTAGAGTGAAGCCTAGGTTGCCCGGAACGTAGAAAAGACCATTACCTTCACACTGGTTGCAATTATTCGCTTTATACGATGGAAAAACTGATCTATTTATTTTGTATTTTATGCTTCTGGCGTTGACTTCTTAGGCCCTAACTGATCGATCTGGCGGAACAACGCCCTTGGGTGAAGCCTAGATTGCCCGGGACGTAGAAATGACGATAACTTCCACACTGGTTGCAATTATTCGTTTTATACGATGGAAAAGCTGTTGTATTTATATCGCATTTTATGCTTCTGGCGTTGACTTCTTAGTCCCTAACTATTCCATCTGGTAGAACAACGCCCTAGGGTGAAGCCTAGGTTGCGCGGAACGTAGAAATGACCATAATTTTCACACTGGTAGCAATTATTCGTTTTATACGATGGAAAATCTGTTTTATTTACTTTGTATTTTATGCTTCTGGCGTTGACTTCTTATGCCCTAACTATTCCCTCTGGCGGATCAACGCCCTAGAGTGAAACCTACGTTGCACGGAACGTAGAAATGACTATTACTTTCACACTGGTTGCAATTATTCGTTTTATACGATGGAAAAGCTGTTACATTTATTTTGTATTTTATGCTTAGGGCGTTGACTTCTAAGGCCCTAACTATTCCATCTGGTGGAACAACGCCCTAGGGTGAAGCCTAGGTTGCCTGGAACGTAGAAATGACCATCACTATCACACGGGTTGCAATTATTCCTGTTATAGGATGGAAAGACTGTTGTACTTTTATTGTATTTTATACTTCAGGCGTTGGCTTCTAAGGCCCTAGCTATTCGATCTGGTCGGGCAACGCCCTAGAGTGAAGCCTAGGTTGCCCGGAACGTAGAAATGACCATAACTTCCACACTGGTAGCAATTATTCGTCTTATACGATGGAAAAGCTGTGGCATCTTTATTGTATTTTATTCATCTGGGGTTGACTTCTAAGGCCGTAGCTATTAGATGTGGTGGAGCAACGCCCTAGAGTGACGCCCAAGTTGCCCGGAACGTAGAAATGACCATTACCTTCACACTGGTTGCAATTATTCGTTTTATACGATGAAAAAGCTGTTCCATTTATTTTGTATTTTATGCTTCGGGCGTTGACTTCTAAGGCCCTAACTATTCCATCTGGTGGAACAACGCCCTAAGGTGAAGCATAGGTTGCCTGGAACGTAGAAATGACCATCACTTTCACACGGGTTGCAATTATTCCTGTTATAGGACGGAAAGACTGTTGTATTTTTATTGTATTTTATACTTCAGGCGTTGGCTTCTAAGGCCCTAGCTATTCGATCTGGTCGAGCAACGCCCTAGAGTGAAGCCTAGGTTGCCCGGAACGTAGAAATGACTATAACTTCCACACTGGTTGCAATTATTCGTTTTATACGATGGAAAAGCTGTTGTATTTATATCGTATTTTATTCATCTGGGGTTGACTGCTAAGGCCGTAGCTATTAGATGTGGTGGAGCAACGCCCTAGAGTGACGCCAAGGTTGCCCGGGACGTAGAAATGACCATTACTTCCACAATGTTTGCAATTATTCATTTTATACGATGGAAAAGCTTTTGTACTTATATTGTATTTTATTCTTCTGGAGTCGACTTCTTAGGCCCTAACTATTCGATCTAGTGGAACAACGCCCTAGAGTGAAGACTTGGTTTCCCGGAACATGGAAATGGCCATTACTTTCACACTGTTTGCAGTTATTCCTGTTATACGATGGAAAGACTTTTGCATCTTTATTGTATTTTATGCTTCTGGCGTTGACTTCTAAGGCCCTAGCTATTCGATTTGGTGGAGCAACGCCCGAGAGTGAAGCCTAGGTTGCCCGGAACGTAGAAATGACCATTACATTCACACTGGTTGCAATTATTTGTCTTATACGATGGAAAAGCTGTTGTATTTATATCGTATTTTATGCTTCTCGCGTTGACTTCTTAGGCCCTAACTATTCGATCTGGTGGAACAACGCCCTTGGGTGAAGCCTTGGTTGCGCGGAACGTAGAAATGACCATAACTTTCACACTGGTAGCAATTATTCGTATTATACGATGGAAAAACTGTTTTATTTATTTTGTATTTTATGCTTCTGAAGTTGACTTCTAGGGCCCTAACTATTCGATCTGGTGGAGCAACGCCCTAGTGTGAAGCCTAGGTTGCCCGGAACGGAGAAATGACCATAACTTTCACACCGGTAGCAATTATTCGTTTTATACCATGGTAAAACTGTTCTGTTTATTTTGTATTTTATGCTTCGGGCGTTGACTTCTTAGGCCCTAACTATTCAATCTGTTGGTGCAACGCCATAGGGTGAAGCCTAGGTTGCCCGGAAAGTAGAAATGACGTTAACTTTCATACAGGTTGCCATTATTCGTTTTACACGATGGAAAAACTGTTGCATTTATATTGTATTTTATGCTTCGGGCATTGACCTCTAAGGCCCTAACTACTCAATCTGTTGGAGCAACGACCTAGGGCGAAGCCTATGTTGCCCGGAAAGTAGAAATGACCATAACTTTAATCCTGGTTGAAATTATTCGTTTTATATGATGGAAAAACTGTTGTATTTATATAGTGCTCTATGCTTCTGGCGTTGACTTCTTAGGCCCTAACTATTCCATCTGGTGGAACAACGCCCTTGGGTGATGCCTAGGTTGCGCGGAACGTAGCAATGACCATAACTTTCACACTGGTAGCAATTATTCGTTTTATACGATGGAAAAACTGTTCTATTTATTTTGTATTTTATGCTTCGGGCGTTGACTTCTAAGGCCCTAGCTATTCGATCTGGTCGAGCAACGCCCTAGTGTGAAGCCTAGGTTGCCCGGAACGTAGAAATGACGATAACTTCCACACTGGTTTCAATTATTCGTTTTATACGATGGAAAAGCTGTTGTATTTATATCGTATTTTATGCTTCTGGCGTTGACCTCTTAGGCCCTAACTATTCCATCTGGTGGAACAACGCCGTCGGGTGAAGCCTAGGTTGCGCGGAACGTAGAAATGACCATAACTTTCACACTGGTAGCAATTATTCGTTTTATACGATGGTAAAACTGTTTTATTTATTTGGGATTTTATGCTTCCGGCGTTGACTTCTAAGGCCCTAACTATTTGATCTGGTGGAGCACCGCCCTAGAGTGAAGCCTAGGTTGCCCGGAACGTAGAAAAGACCATTACCTTCACACTGGTTGCAATTATTCGCTTTATACGATGGAAAAACTGATCTATTTATTTTGTATTTTATGCTTCTGGCGTTGACTTCTTAGGCCCTAACTGATCGATCTGGCGGAACAACGCCCTTGGGTGAAGCCTAGATTGCCCGGGACGTAGAAATGACGATAACTTCCACACTGGTTGCAATTATTCGTTTTATACGATGGAAAAGCTGTTGTATTTATATCGCATTTTATGCTTCTGGCGTTGACTTCTTAGTCCCTAACTATTCCATCTGGTAGAACAACGCCCTAGGGTGAAGCCTAGGTTGCGCGGAACGTAGAAATGACCATAATTTTCACACTGGTAGCAATTATTCGTTTTATACGATGGAAAATCTGTTTTATTTACTTTGTATTTTATGCTTCTGGCGTTGACTTCTTATGCCCTAACTATTCCCTCTGGCGGATCAACGCCCTAGAGTGAAACCTACGTTGCACGGAACGTAGAAATGACTATTACTTTCACACTGGTTGCAATTATTCGTTTTATACGATGGAAAAGCTGTTACATTTATTTTGTATTTTATGCTTAGGGCGTTGACTTCTAAGGCCCTAACTATTCCATCTGGTGGAACAACGCCCTAGGGTGAAGCCTAGGTTGCCTGGAACGTAGAAATGACCATCACTATCACACGGGTTGCAATTATTCCTGTTATAGGATGGAAAGACTGTTGTACTTTTATTGTATTTTATACTTCAGGCGTTGGCTTCTAAGGCCCTAGCTATTCGATCTGGTCGGGCAACGCCCTAGAGTGAAGCCTAGGTTGCCCGGAACGTAGAAATGACCATAACTTCCACACTGGTAGCAATTATTCGTCTTATACGATGGAAAAGCTGTGGCATCTTTATTGTATTTTATTCATCTGGGGTTGACTTCTAAGGCCGTAGCTATTAGATGTGGTGGAGCAACGCCCTAGAGTGACGCCCAAGTTGCCCGGAACGTAGAAATGACCATTACCTTCACACTGGTTGCAATTATTCGTTTTATACGATGAAAAAGCTGTTCCATTTATTTTGTATTTTATGCTTCGGGCGTTGACTTCTAAGGCCCTAACTATTCCATCTGGTGGAACAACGCCCTAAGGTGAAGCATAGGTTGCCTGGAACGTAGAAATGACCATCACTTTCACACGGGTTGCAATTATTCCTGTTATAGGACGGAAAGACTGTTGTATTTTTATTGTATTTTATACTTCAGGCGTTGGCTTCTAAGGCCCTAGCTATTCGATCTGGTCGAGCAACGCCCTAGAGTGAAGCCTAGGTTGCCCGGAACGTAGAAATGACTATAACTTCCACACTGGTTGCAATTATTCGTTTTATACGATGGAAAAGCTGTTGTATTTATATCGTATTTTATTCATCTGGGGTTGACTGCTAAGGCCGTAGCTATTAGATGTGGTGGAGCAACGCCCTAGAGTGACGCCAAGGTTGCCCGGGACGTAGAAATGACCATTACTTCCACAATGTTTGCAATTATTCATTTTATACGATGGAAAAGCTTTTGTACTTATATTGTATTTTATTCTTCTGGAGTCGACTTCTTAGGCCCTAACTATTCGATCTAGTGGAACAACGCCCTAGAGTGAAGACTTGGTTTCCCGGAACATGGAAATGGCCATTACTTTCACACTGTTTGCAGTTATTCCTGTTATACGATGGAAAGACTTTTGCATCTTTATTGTATTTTATGCTTCTGGCGTTGACTTGTAAGGCCCTAGCTATTCGATTTGGTGGAGCAACGCCCGAGAGTGAAGCCTAGGTTGCCCGGAACGTAGAAATGACCATTACATTCACACTGGTTGCAATTATTTGTCTTATACGATGGAAAAGCTGTTGTATTTATATCGTATTTTATGCTTCTCGCGTTGACTTCTTAGGCCCTAACTATTCGATCTGGTGGAACAACGCCCTTGGGTGAAGCCTTGGTTGCGCGGAACGTAGAAATGACCATAACTTTCACACTGGTAGCAATTATTCGTATTATACGATGGAAAAACTGTTTTATTTATTTTGTATTTTATGCTTCTGAAGTTGACTTCTAGGGCCCTAACTATTCGATCTGGTGGAGCAACGCCCTAGTGTGAAGCCTAGGTTGCCCGGAACGGAGAAATGACCATAACTTTCACACCGGTAGCAATTATTCGTTTTATACCATGGTAAAACTGTTCTGTTTATTTTGTATTTTATGCTTCGGGCGTTGACTTCTTAGGCCCTAACTATTCAATCTGTTGGTGCAACGCCCTAGGGTGAAGCCTAGGTTGCCCGGAAAGTAGAAATGACGTTAACTTTCATACAGGTTGCCATTATTCGTTTTACACGATGGAAAAACTGTTGTATTTATATCGTATTTTATGCTTCGGGCATTGACCTCTTAGGCCCTAACTACTCAATCTGTTGGAGCAACGCCCTAGGGGGAAGCCTAGGTTGCCCGGAAAGTAGAAATGACCATAACTTTAATCCTGGTTGCAATTATTCGTTTTATATGATGGAAAAACTGTTGTATTTATATAGTGTTCTATGCTTCTGGCGTTGACTTCTTAGGCCCTAACTATTCCATCTGGTGGAACAACGCCCTTGGGTGAAGCCTAGGTTGCGCGGAACGTAGCAATGACCATAACTTTCATACTGGTAGCAATTATTCGTTTTATACGATGGAAAAACTGTTCTATTTATTTTGTATTTTATGCTTCTGGCGTTGACTTCTTATGCCCTAACTATTCCCTCTTGAGGATCAACGCCCTAGAGTGAAACCTACGTTGCCCGGAACGTAGAAATGACTATTACTTTCACACTGGTTGCAATTATACGTTTTATACGATGGAAAAGCTGTTCCATTTATTTTGTATTTTATGCTTCGGGCGTTGACTTCTAAGGCCCTAACTATTCCATCTTGTGGAACAACGCCCTAGGGTGAACCCTATGTTGCCTGGAACGTAGAAATGATCATCACTTTCACACGGGTTGCAATTATTCCTGTTATAGGATGGAAAAACTGTTGTACTTTTATTGTATTTTATACTTCAGGCGTTGGCTTCTTAGGCCCTAGCTATTCAATCTGGTCGAGCAACGCCCTACAGTGAAGCCTAGGTTGCCCGGAACGTAGAAATGACCATAACTTCCACACTGGTTGCAGTTATTCGTTTTATACGATTGAAAAGCTGTTGTATTTATATCGTATTTTATGCTTCGGGCGTTGACTCCTAAGGCCCTAACTATTCGATCTGGTGGAACAACGCCCTAGGGTCAAGCCTAGGTTGCGCGGAACGTAGAAATGACCATAACTTTCACACTGGCAGCAATTATTCGTTTTATACGATGGAAAAACTGTTTTATTTATTTTGTATTTTATGCTTCTGGCGTTGACTTCTTATGCCCTAACTATTCCCTCTGGAGGATCAACGCCCTAGAGTGAAACCTACGTTGCCCGGAACGTAGAAATGACTATTACTTTCACACTGGTTGCAATTATTCGTTTTATACGATGGAAAAGCTGTTACATTTATTTTGTATTTTATGCTTCGGGCGTTGACTTCTAAGGCCCTAACTATTCCATCTGGTGGAACAACGCCCTAGGGTGAAGCCTAGGTTGCGCGGAACGTAGAAATGACCATAACTTTCACACTGGTAGCAATTACTCGTTTTATACGATGGAAAAGCTGTTGCATCTTTATTGTATTTTATTCATCTGGGGTTGACTTCTAAGGCCGTAGCTATCAGATGTGGTGGAGCAACACCCGAGAGTGGCGCCTAGGTTGCACGGTACATAGAAATGACCATTACTTTCACACTGTTTGCAAATATACATTATATACGATGGAAAATCTGTTGTATTTATGTTGTATTTTATGCTTCTGTCGTTAACTTCTTAGGCCCTAACTATTTGATCTGGTGGAGCACCGCCCTAGGGTGAAGCCTAGGTTGCCCGGAACGTAGAAAAGACCATTACCTTCACACTGGTTGCAATTATTCGTTTTATACGATGGAAAAACTGTTTTATTTATTTTGTATTTTATGCTTCGGGCGTTGACTTCTAAGGCCCTAACTATTCAATCTGTTGGTGCAACGCCCAAGGGTGAAGCCTATGTTGCCCGGAAAGTAGAAATGACGTTAACTTTCATACTGGTTGCAATTATTCGTTTTATACGATGGAAAAACTGTTTTAGTTATTTTGTATTTTGTGCTTCGGGCGTTGACTCCTAAGGCCCGAACTATTCGATCTGTTGGTGCAACGCCCAAGGGTGAAGCCCATGTTGCCCGGAATGTCGAAATGACGTTAACTTTCATACTGGTTCCAATTATTCGTTTTATACGATGGAAAAACTGTTTTATTTATTTTGTATTTTATGCTTCTGGCGGTGACTTCATATGCCCTAACTATTCCCTCTGGCGGATCAACGCCCTAGAGTGAAACCTACGTTGACCGGAACGTAGAAATGACTATTACTTTCACACTGGTTGCAATTATTCGTTTTATACGATGGAAAAGCTGTTCCATTTATTTTGTATTTAATGCTTCGGGCGTTGACTTCTAAGGCCCTAACTATTCCATCTGGTGGAACAACGCCCTAGGGTGAAGCCTAGGTTGCGCGGAACGTAGAAATGACCATTACTTTCACACTGGTAGCAATTATTCGTTTTATACGATGGAAAAGCTGTTGTATTTATATCGCATTTTATGCTTCTGGCGTTGACTTCTTAGTCCCTAACTCTTCCATCTGGTAGAACAACGCCCTAGGGTGAAGCCTAGGTTGCGCGGAACGTAGAAATGTCCATAATTTTCACACTGGTAGCAATTATTCGTTTTATACGATGGAAAAGCTGTTGTATTCATATCGTATTTTATGCTTCTGGCGTTGACCTCTTAGGCCCTAACTATTCCATCTGGTGGAACAACGCCGTCGGGTGAAGCCTAGGTTGCGCGGAACGTAGAAATGACCATAACTTTCACACTGGTAGCAATTATTCGTTTTATACGATGGTAAAACTGTTTTATTTATTTGGGATTTTATGCTTCCGGCGTTGACTTCTAAGGCCCTAACTATTTGATCTGGTGGAGCACCGCCCTAGAGTGAAGCCTAGGTTGCCCGGAACGTAGAAAAGACCATTACCTTCACACTGGTTGCAATTATTCGCTTTATACGATGGAAAAACTGATCTATTTATTTTGTATTTTATGCTTCTGGCGTTGACTTCTTAGGCCCTAACTGTTCGATCTGGCGGAACAACGTCCTAGGGTGAAGCTTAGGGTGCCCGGAAAGTAGAAATGACCATAACTTTCACACTGGTTGCAATTATTCGATTTATACGATGGAAAAGCTGTTGCACCTTTATTGTATTTTATTCATCTGGGGTTGACTGCTAAGGCCGTAGCTATTAGATGTGGTGGAGCAACGCCCTAGAGTGACGCCTACGTTGCCCGGGACACAGAAATGACCATTACTTTCACAATGTTTGCAATTATTCATTTTATACGATGGAAAAACTGTTTTATTTATTTTGTATTTTATGCTTCTGGCGTTGACTTCTTATGCCCTAACTATTCCCTCTGGAGGATCAACGCCCTAGAGTGAAACCTACGTTGCACGGAACGTAGAAATGACTATTACTTTCACACTGGTTGCAATTATTCGTTTTATACGATGGAAAAGCTGTTACATTTATTTTGTATTTTATGCTTAGGGCGTTGACTTCTAAGGCCCTAACTATTCCATCTGGTGGAACAACGCCCTAGGGTGAAGCCTAGGTTGCCTGGAACGTAGAAATGACCATCACTATCACACGGGTTGCAATTATTCCTGTTATAGGATGGAAAGACTGTTGTACTTTTATTGTATTTTATACTTCAGGCGTTGGCTTCTAAGGCCCTAGCTATTCGATCTGGTCGGGCAACGCCCTAGAGTGAAGCCTAGGTTGCCCGGAACGTAGAAATGACCATAACTTCCACACTGGTAGCAATTATTCGTCTTATACGATGGAAAAGCTGTGGCATCTTTATTGTATTTTATTCATCTGGGGTTGACTTCTAAGGCCGTAGCTATTAGATGTGGTGGAGCAACGCCCTAGAGTGACGCCCAAGTTGCCCGGAACGTAGAAATGACCATTACCTTCACACTGGTTGCAATTATTCGTTTTATACGATGAAAAAGCTGTTCCATTTATTTTGTATTTTATGCTTCGGGCGTTGACTTCTAAGGCCCTAACTATTCCATCTGGTGGAACAACGCCCTAAGGTGAAGCATAGGTTGCCTGGAACGTAGAAATGACCATCACTTTCACACGGGTTGCAATTATTCCTGTTATAGGACGGAAAGACTGTTGTATTTTTATTGTATTTTATACTTCAGGCGTTGGCTTCTAAGGCCCTAGCTATTCGATCTGGTCGAGCAACGCCCTAGAGTGAAGCCTAGGTTGCCCGGAACGTAGAAATGACTATAACTTCCACACTGGTTGCAATTATTCGTTTTATACGATGGAAAAGCTGTTGTATTTATATCGTATTTTATTCATCTGGGGTTGACTGCTAAGGCCGTAGCTATTAGATGTGGTGGAGCAACGCCCTAGAGTGACGCCAAGGTTGCCCGGGACGTAGAAATGACCATTACTTCCACAATGTTTGCAATTATTCATTTTATACGATGGAAAAGCTTTTGTACTTATATTGTATTTTATTCTTCTGGAGTCGACTTCTTAGGCCCTAACTATACGATCTAGTGGAACAACGCCCTAGAGTGAAGACTTGGTTTCCCGGAACATGGAAATGGCCATTACTTTCACACTGTTTGCAGTTATTCCTGTTATACGATGGAAAGACTTTTGCATCTTTATTGTATTTTATGCTTCTGGCGTTGACTTCTAAGGCCCTAGCTATTCGATTTGGTGGAGCAACGCCCGAGAGTGAAGCCTAGGTTGCCCGGAACGTAGAAATGACCATTACATTCACACTGGTTGCAATTATTTGTCTTATACGATGGAAAAGCTGTTGTATTTATATCGTATTTTATGCTTCTCGCGTTGACTTCTTAGGCCCTAACTATTCGATCTGGTGGAACAACGCCCTTGGGTGAAGCCTTGGTTGCGCGGAACGTAGAAATGACCATAACTTTCACACTGGTAGCAATTATTCGTATTATACGATGGAAAAACTGTTTTATTTATTTTGTATTTTATGCTTCTGAAGTTGACTTCTAGGGCCCTAACTATTCGATCTGGTGGAGCAACGCCCTAGTGTGAAGCCTAGGTTGCCCGGAACGGAGAAATGACCATAACTTTCACACCGGTAGCAATTATTCGTTTTATACCATGGTAAAACTGTTCTGTTTATTTTGTATTTTATGCTTCGTGCGTTGACTTCTTAGGCCCTAACTATTCAATCTGTTGGTGCAACGCCCTAGGGTGAAGCCTAGGTTGCCCGGAAAGTAGAAATGACGTTAACTTTCATACAGGTTGCAATTATTCGTTTTACACGATGGAAAAACTGTTGTATTTATATCGTATTTTATGCTTCGGGCATTGACCTCTTAGGCCCTAACTACTCAATCTGTTGGAGCAACGCCCTAGGGGGAAGCCTAGGTTGCCCGGAAAGTAGAAATGACCATAACTTTAATCCTGGTTGCAATTATTCGTTTTATATGATGGAAAAACTGTTGTATTTATATAGTGTTCTATGCTTCTGGCGTTGACTTCTTAGGCCCTAACTATTCCATCTGGTGGAACAACGCCCTTGGGTGAAGCCTAGGTTGCGCGGAACGTAGCAATGACCATAACTTTCACACTGGTTGCAATTATACGTTTTATACGATGGAAAAGCTGTTCCATTTATTTTGTATTTTATGCTTCGGGCGTTGACTTCTAAGGCCCTAACTATTCCATCTTGTGGAACAACGCCCTAGGGTGAACCCTATGTTGCCTGGAACGTAGAAATGATCATCACTTTCACACGGGTTGCAATTATTCCTGTTATAGGATGGAAAAACTGTTGTACTTTTATTGTATTTTATACTTCAGGCGTTGGCTTCTTAGGCCCTAGCTATTCAATCTGGTCGAGCAACGCCCTACAGTGAAGCCTAGGTTGCCCGGAACGTAGAAATGACCATAACTTCCACACTGGTTGCAGTTATTCGTTTTATACGATTGAAAAGCTGTTGTATTTATATCGTATTTTATGCTTCGGGCGTTGACTCCTAAGGCCCTAACTATTCGATCTGGTGGAACAACGCCCTAGGGTCAAGCCTAGGTTGCGCGGAACGTAGAAATGACCATAACTTTCACACTGGCAGCAATTATTCGTTTTATACGATGGAAAAACTGTTTTATTTATTTTGTATTTTATGCTTCTGGCGTTGACTTCTTATGCCCTAACTATTCCCTCTGGAGGATCAACGCCCTAGAGTGAAACCTACGTTGCCCGGAACGTAGAAATGACTATTACTTTCACACTGGTTGCAATTATTCGTTTTATACGATGGAAAAGCTGTTACATTTATTTTGTATTTTATGCTTCGGGCGTTGACTTCTAAGGCCCTAACTATTCCATCTGGTGGAACAACGCCCTAGGGTGAAGCCTAGGTTGCGCGGAACGTAGAAATGACCATAACTTTCACACTGGTAGCAATTACTCGTTTTATACGATGGAAAAGCTGTTGCATCTTTATTGTATTTTATTCATCTGGGGTTGACTTCTAAGGCCGTAGCTATCAGATGTGGTGGAGCAACACCCGAGAGTGGCGCCTAGGTTGCACGGTACATAGAAATGACCATTACTTTCACACTGTTTGCAAATATACATTATATACGATGGAAAATCTGTTGTATTTATGTTGTATTTTATGCTTCTGGCGTTAACTTCTTAGGCCCTAACTATTTGATCTGGTGGAGCACCGCCCTAGGGTGAAGCCTAGGTTGCCCGGAACGTAGAAAAGACCATTACCTTCACACTGGTTGCAATTATTCGTTTTATACGATGGAAAAACTGTTTTATTTATTTTGTATTTTATGCTTCGGGCGTTGACTTCTAAGGCCCTAACTATTCAATCTGTTGGTGCAACGCCCAAGGGTGAAGCCTATGTTGCCCGGAAAGTAGAAATGACGTTAACTTTCATACTGGTTGCAATTATTCGTTTTATACGATGGAAAAACTGTTTTAGTTATTTTGTATTTTGTGCTTCGGGCGTTGACTCCTAAGGCCCTAACTATTCGATCTGTTGGTGCAACGCCCAAGGGTGAAGCCCATGTTGCCCGGAATGTCGAAATGACGTTAACTTTCATACTGGTTCCAATTATTCGTTTTATACGATGGAAAAACTGTTTTATTTATTTTGTATTTTATGCTTCTGGCGTTGACTTCATATGCCCTAACTATTCCCTCTGGCGGACCAACGCCCTAGAGTGAAACCTACGTTGACCGGAACGTAGAAATGACTATTACTTTCACACTGGTTGCAATTATTCGTTTTATACGATGGAAAAGCTGTTCCATTTATTTTGTATTTAATGCTTCGGGCGTTGACTTCTAAGGCCCTAACTATTCCATCTGGTGGAACAACGCCCTAGGGTGAAGCCTAGGTTGCGCGGAACGTAGAAATGACCATTACTTTCACACTGGTAGCAATTATTCGTTTTATACGATGGAAAAGCTGTTGTATTTATATCGCATTTTATGCTTCTGGCGTTGACTTCTTAGTCCCTAACTATTCCATCTGGTAGAACAACGCCCTAGGGTGAAGCCTAGGTTGCGCGGAACGTAGAAATGTCCATAATTTTCACACTGGTAGCAATTATTCGTTTTATACGATGGAAAAGCTGTTGTATTCATATCGTATTTTATGCTTCTGGCGTTGACCTCTTAGGCCCTAACTATTCCATCTGGTGGAACAACGCCGTCGGGTGAAGCCTAGGTTGCGCGGAACGTAGAAATGACCATAACTTTCACACTGGTAGCAATTATTCGTTTTATACGATGGTAAAACTGTTTTATTTATTTGGGATTTTATGCTTCCGGCGTTGACTTCTAAGGCCCTAACTATTTGATCTGGTGGAGCACCGCCCTAGAGTGAAGCCTAGGTTGCCCGGAACGTAGAAAAGACCATTACCTTCACACTGGTTGCAATTATTCGCTTTATACGATGGAAAAACTGATCTATTTATTTTGTATTTTATGCTTCTGGCGTTGACTTCTTAGGCCCTAACTGTTCGATCTGGCGGAACAACGTCCTAGGGTGAAGCTTAGGGTGCCCGGAAAGTAGAAATGACCATAACTTTCACACTGGTTGCAATTATTCGATTTATACGATGGAAAAGCTGTTGCACCTTTATTGTATTTTATTCATCTGGGGTTGACTGCTAAGGCCGTAGCTATTAGATGTGGTGGAGCAACGCCCTAGAGTGACGCCTACGTTGCCCGGGACATAGAAATGACCATTACTTTCACAATGTTTGCAATTATTCATTTTATACGATGGAAAAGCTTTTGTACTTATATTGTGTTTTATTCTCTGGAGTCGACTTCTTAGGCCCTAACTATTCGATCTAGTGGAACAACGCCCTAGAGTGAAGACTTGGTTTCCCGGAACATGGAAATGGCCATTACTTTCACACTGTTTGCAGTTATTCCTGTTATACGATGGAAAGACTTTTGCACCTTTATTGTATTTTATGCTTCTGGCGTTGACTTCTAAGGCCCTAGCTATTCGATTTGGTGGAGCAACACCCGACAGAGAAGCCTAGGTTGCCCGGAACGTAGAAATGACCATTACATTCACACTGGTTGCAATTATTCGTCTTATACGATGGAAAAGCTGTTGTATTTATATCGTATTTTATGCTTCTCGCGATGACTTCGTAGGCCCTAACTATTCCATCTGGTGGAACAACGCCCTTGGGTGATGCCTAGGTTGCCAGGGACGTAGAAATGACGATAACTTCCACACTGGTTGCAATTATTCGTTTTATACGATGGAAAAGCTGTTGTATTTATATCGCATTTTATGCTTCTGGCGTTGACTTCTTAGTCCCTAACTATTCCATCTGGTAGAACAACGCCCTAGGGTGAAGCCTAGGTTGCGCGGAACGTAGAAATGACCATAATTTTCACACTGGTAGCAATTATTCGTTTTATACGATGGAAAATCTGTTTTATTTACTTTGTATTTTATGCTTCTGGCGTTGACTTCTTATGCCCTAACTATTCCCTCTGGCGGATCAACGCCCTAGAGTGAAACCTACGTTGCCCGGAACGTAGAAATGACTATTACTTTCACACTGGTTGCAATTATTCGTTTTATACGATGGAAAAGCTGTTCCATTTATTTTGTACTTTATGCTTCGGGCGTTGACTTCTAAGGCCTTAACTATTCGATCTGGTGGAACAACGCCCTAGGGTGAAGCCTAGGTTGCGCGGAACGTAGAAATGACCATAACTTTCACACTGGTAGCAATTATTCGTTTTATACGATGGAAAAACTGTTTTATTTATTTTGTATTTTATGCTTCTGGCGTTGACTTCTTATGCCCTAACTATTCCCTCTGGAGGATCAACGCCCTAGAGTGAAACCTACGTTGCCCGGAACGTAGAAATGACTATTACTTTCACACTGGTTGCAATTATTCGTTTTATACGATGGAAAAGCTGTTCCATTTATTTTGAATTTTATGCTTCGGGCGTTGACTTCTAAGGCCTTAACTATTCGATCTGGTGGAACAACGCCCTAGGGTGAAGCCTAGGTTGCGCGGAACGTAGAAATGACCATAACTTTCACACTGGTAGCTATTATTCGTTTTATACGATGGAAAAACTGTTTTATTTATTTTGTATTTTATGCTTCTGGCGTTGACTTCTTATGCCCTAACTATTCCCTCTGGAGGATCAACGCCCTAGAGTGAAACCTACGTTGCACGGAACGTAGAAATGACTATTACTTTCACACTGGTTGCAATTATTCGCTTTATACGATGGAAAAGCTGTTGTATTTATATCGTATTTTATGCTTCTGGCGTTGACCTCTTAGGCCCTAACTATTCCATCTGGTGGAACAACGCCGTCGGGTGAAGCCTAGGTTGCGCGGAACGTAGAAATGACCATAACTTTCACACTGGTAGCAATTATACGTTTTATACGATGGTAAAACTGTTTTATTTATTTGGGATTTTATGCTTCCGGCGTTGACTTCTAAGGCCCTAACTATTTGATCTGGTGGAGCACGGCCCTAGAGTGAAGCCTAGGTTGCCCGGAACGTAGAAAAGACCATTACCTTCAGACTGGTTGCAATTATTCGCTTTATACGATGGAAAAACTGATCTATTTATTTTGTATTTTATGCTTCTGGCGTTGACTTCTTAGGCCCTAACTGTTCGATCTGGCGGAACAACGTCCTAGGGTGAAGCTTAGGGTGCCCGGAAAGTAGAAATGACCATAACTTTCACACTGGTTGCAATTATTCGATTTATACGATGGAAAAGCTGTTGCACATTTATTGTATTTTATTCATCTGGGGTTGACTGCTAAGGCCGTAGCTATTAGATGTGGTGGAGCAACGCCCTAGAGTGACGCCTAGGTTGCCCGGGACATAGAAATGACCATTACTTTCACAATGTTTGCAATTATTCATTTTATACGATGGAAAAGCTTTTGTACTTATATTGTATTTTATTCTCTGGAGTCGACTTCTTAGGCCCTAACTATTCGATCTAGTGGAACAACGCCCTAGAGTGAAGACTTGGTTTCCCGGAACATGGAAATGGCCATTACTTTCACACTGTTTGCAGTTATTCCTGTTATACGATGGAAAGACTTTTGCATCTTTATTGTATTTTATGCTTCTGGCGTTGACTTCTAAGGCCCTAGCTATTCGATTTGGTGGAGCAACACCCGACAGAGAAGCCTAGGTTGCCCGGAACGTAGAAATGACCATTACATTCACACTGGTTGCAATTATTCGTCTTATACGATGGAAAAGCTGTTGTATTTATATCGTATTTTATGCTTCTCGCGATGACTTCGCAGGCCCTAACTATTCCATCTGGTGGAACAACGCCCTTGGGTGAAGCCTAGGTTGCCCGGGACGTAGAAATGACGATAACTTCCACACTGGTTGCAATTATTCGTTTTATACGATGGAAAAGCTGTTGTATTTATATCGCATTTTATGCTTCTGGCGTTGACTTCTTAGTCCCTAACTATTCCATCTGGTAGAACAACGCCCTAGGGTGAAGCCTAGGTTGCGCGGAACGTAGAAATGACCATAATTTTCACACTGGTAGCAATTATTCGTTTTATACGATGGAAAATCAGTTTTATTTACTTTGTATTTTATGCTTCTGGCGTTGACTTCTTATGCCCTAACTATTCCCTCTGGCGGATCAACGCCCTAGAGTGAAACCTACGTTGCCCGGAACGTAGAAATGACTATTACTTTCACACTGGTAGCAATTATTCGTTTTATACGATGGAAAAGCTGTTCCATTTATTTTGAATTTTATGCTTCGGGCGTTGACTTCTAAGGCCTTAACTATTCGATCTGGTGGAACAACGCCCTAGGGTGAAGCCTAGGTTGCGCGGAACGTAGAAATGACCATAACTTTCACACTGGTAGCTATTATTCGTCTTATACGATGGAAAAACTGTTTTATTTATTTTGTATTTTATGCTTCTGGCGTTGACTTCTTATGCCCTAACTATTCCCTCTGGAGGATCAACGCCCTAGAGTGAAACCTACGTTGCACGGAACGTAGAAATGACTATTACTTTCACACTGGTTGCAATTATTCGTTTTATACGATGGAAAAGCTGTTACATTTATTTTGTATTTTATGCTTCGGGCGTTGACTTCTAAGGCCCTAACTATTCCATCTGGTGGAACAACGCCTTAGGGTGAAGCCTAGGTTGCCTGGAACGTAGAAATGACCATCACTATCACACGGGTTGCAATTATTCCTGTTATAGGATGGAAAGACTGTTGTACTTTTATTGTATTTTATACTTCAGGCGTTGGCTTCTAAGGCCCTAGCTATTCGATCTGGTCGGGCAACGCCCTAGAGTGAAGCCTAGGTTGCCCGGAACGTAGAAATGACCATAACTTCCACACTGGTAGCAATTATTCGTCTTATACGATGGAAAAGCTGTGGCATCTTTATCGTATTTTATTCATCTGGGGTTGACTTCTAAGGCCGTAGCTATTAGATGTGGTGGAGCAACGCCCTAGAGTGACGCCCAAGTTGCCCGGAACGTAGAAATGACCATTACCTTCACACTGGTTGCAATTATTCGTTTTATACGATGAAAAAGCTGTTCCATTTATTTTGTATTTTATGCTTCGGGCGTTGACTTCTAAGGCCCTAACTATTCCATCTGGTGGAACAACGCCCTAAGGTGAAGCATAGGTTGCCTGGAACGTAGAAATGACCATCACTTTCACACGGGTTGCAATTATTCCTGTTATAGGACGGAAAGACTGTTGTACTTTTATTGTATTTTATACTTCAGGCGTTGGCTTCTAAGGCCCTAGCTATTCGATCTAGTGGAACAACGCCCTAGAGTGAAGACTTGGTTTCCCGGAACATGGAAATGGCCATTACCTTCACACTGTTTGCAGTTATTCCTGTTATACGATGGAAAGACTTTTGCATCTTTATTGTATTTTATGCTTCTGGCGTTGACTTCTAAGGCCCTAGCTATTCGATTTGGTGGAGCAACGCCCGAGAGTGAAGCCTAGGTTGCCCGGAACGTAGAAATGACCATTACATTCACACTGGTTGCAATTATTTGTCTTATACGATGGAAAAGCTGTTGTATTTATATCGTATTTTATGCTTCTCGCGTTGACTTCTTAGGCCCTAACTATTCGATCTGGTGGAACAACGCCCTTGGGTGAAGCCTAGGTTGCGCGGAACGTAGAAATGACCATAACTTTCACACTGGTAGCAATTATTCGTATTATACGATGGAAAAACTGTTTTATTTATTTTGTATTTTATGCTTCTGAAGTTGACTTCTAGGGCCCTAACTATTCGATCTGGTGGAGCAACGACCTAGTGTGAAGCCTAGGTTGCCCGGAACGGAGAAATGACCATAACTTTCACACCGGTAGCAATTATGCGTTTTATACCATGGTAAAACTGTTCTGTTTATTTTGTATTTTATGCTTCGGGCGTTGACTTCTTAGGCCCTAACTATTCAATCTGTTGGTGCAACGCCCTAGGGTGAAGCCTAGGTTGCCCGGAAAGTAGAAATGACGTTAACTTTCATACAGGTTGCAATTATTCGTTTTACCCGATGGAAAAGCTGTTGTATTTATATCGTATTTTATGCTTCGGGCATTGACCTCTTAGGCCCTAACTACTCAATCTGTTGGAGCAACGCCCTAGGGTGAAGCCTAGGTTGCCCGGAAAGTAGAAATGACCATAACTTTAATCCTGGTTGCAATTATTCGTTTTATATGATGGAAAAACTGTTGTATTTATATAGTGTTCTATGCTTCTGGCGTTGACTTCTTAGGCCCTAACTATTCCATCTGGTGGAACAACGCCCTTTGGTGAAGCCTAGGTTGCGCGGAACGTAGCAATGACCATAACTTTCACACTGGTAGCAATTACTCGTTTTATACGATGGAAAAGCTGTTGTATCTTTATTGTATTTTATTCATCTGGGGTTGACTTCTTAGGCCCTAACTGTTCGATCTGGCGGAACAACGTCCTAGGGTGAAGCTTAGGGTGCCCGGAAAGTAGAAATGACCATAACTTTCACACTGGTTGCAATTATTCGATTTATACGATGGAAAAGCTGTTGCACCTTTATTGTATTTTATTCATCTGGGGTTGACTGCTAAGGCCGTAGCTATTAGATGTGGTGGAGCAACGCCCTAGAGTGACGCCTAGGTTGCCCGGGACATAGAAATGTCCATTACTTTCACAATGTTTGCAATTATTCATTTTATACGATGGAAAAGCTTTTGTACTTATATTGTATTTTATTCTCTGGAGTCGACTTCTTAGGCCCTAACTATTCGATCTAGTGGAACAACGCCCTACAGTGAAGACTTGGTTTCCCGGAACATGGAAATGGCCATTACTTTCACACTGTTTGCAGTTATTCCTGTTATACGATGGAAAGACTTTTGCATCTTTATTACATTTTATGCTTCTGGCGTTGACTTCTAAGGCCCTAGCTATTTGATTTGGTGGAGCAACGCCCGATAGAGAAGCCTAGGTTGCCCGGAACGTAGAAATGACCATTACATTCACACTGGTTGCAATTATTCGTATTATACGATGGAAAAAGCTGTTGTATTTATATCGTATTTTATGCTTCTCGCGATGACTTCGTAGGCCCCAACTATTCCATCTGGTGGAACAACGCCCTTGGGTGAAGCCTAGGTTGCGCGGAACGAAGAAATGACCATAACTTTCACACTGGTAGCAATTATTCGTTTTATACGATGGAAAAACTGTTTTATTTATTTTGTATTTTATGCTTCTGACGTTGACTTCTAGGGCCCTAACTATTCGATCTGGAAGAGCAACGCCCTAGAGTGGAGACTAGGTTGCCCGGAACGGAGAAATGACCATAACTTTCACACCGGTAGCAATTATTCGTTTTATACGATGGTAAAACTGTTTTGTTTATTTTGTATTTTATGCTTCGGGCGTTGACTTCTAAGGCCCTAACTATTCAATCTGTTGGTGCAACGCCCTAGGGTGAAGCCTAGGTTGCCCGGAAAGTAGAAATGACGTTAACTTTCATACTGGTTGCAATTATTCGTTTTACACGATGGAAAAACTGTTGCATTTATATTGTATTTTATGCTTCGGGCATTGACCTCTAAGGCCCTAACTACTCAATCTGTTCGAGCAACGACCTAGGGCGAAGCCTATGTTGCCCGGAAAGTAGAAATGACCATAACTTTAATCCTGGTTGCAATTATTCGTTTTATATGATGGAACAACTGTTGTATTTATATAGTGTTCTATGCTTCTGGCGTTGACTTCTTAGGCCCTAACTATTCCATCTGGTGGAACAACGCCCTTGGGTGAAGCCTAGGTTGCGCGGAACGTAGCAATGACCATAACTTTCACACTGGTAGCAATTACTCGTTTTATACGATGGAAAAGCTGTTGTATCTTTATTGTATTTTATTCATCTGGGGTTGACTTCTAAGGCCGTAGCTATCAGATGTGGTGGAGCAACACCCGAGAGTGGCGCCAAAGCTTGCGCGGTACATAGGAATGACCATTACTTTCACACTGGTTGCAATTATTCGTTTTATACGATGGAAAAGCTGTTCCATTTATTTTGTATTTAATGCTTCGGGCGTTGACTTCTAAGGCCCTAACTATTCCATCTGGTGGAACAACGCCCTAGGGTGAAGCCTAGGTTGCCTGGAACGTAGAAATGACCATCACTTTCACACGGGTTGCAATTATTCCTGTTATAGGATGGAAAGACTGTTGTATTTTTATTGTATTTTATACTTCAGGCGTTGACTTCTAAGGCCCTAGCTATTCGATCTGGTCGAGCAACGCCCTAGAGTGAAGCCTAGGTTGCCCGGAACGTAGAAATGACCATAATTTCCACACTGGTTGCAATTATTCGCTTTATACGATGGAAAAGCTGTTGTATTTATATCGTATTTTATGCTTCTGGCGTTGACCTCTTAGGCCCTAACTATTCCATCTGGTGGAACAACGCCGTCGGGTGAAGCCTAGGTTGCGCGGAACGTAGAAATGACCATAACTTTCACACTGGTAGCAATTATTCGTTTTATACGATGGTAAAACTGTTTTATTTATTTGGGATTTTATGCTTCCGGCGTTGACTTCTAAGGCCCTAACTATTTGATCTGGTGGAGCACCGCCCTAGAGTGAAGCCTAGGTTGCCCGGAACGTATAAAAGACCATTACCTTCACACTGGTTGCAATTATTCGCTTTATACGATGGAAAAACTGATCTATTTATTTTGTATTTTATGCTTCTGGCGTTGACTTCTTAGGCCCTAACTGTTCGATCTGGTGGAACAACGTCCTAGGGTGAAGCCTAGGGTGCCCGGAAAGTAGAAATGACCATAACTTTCACACTGCTTGCAATTATTCGATTTATACGATGGAAAAGCTGTTGCAACTTTATTGTATTTTATTCATCTGGGGTTGACTGCTAAGGCCGTAGCTATTAGATGTGGTGGAGCAACGCCCTAGAGTGACGCCTAGGTTGCCCGGGACGTAGAAATGACCATTACTTTCACAATGTTTGCAATTATTCATTTTATACGATGGAAAAGCTTTTGTACTTATATTGTATTTTATTCTCTGGAGTCGACTTCTTAGGCCCTAACTATTCGATCTAGTGGAACAACGCCCTAGAGTGAAGACTTGGTTTCCCGGAACATGGAAATGGCCATTACTTTCACACTGTTTGCAGTTATTCCTGTTATACGATGGAAAGACTTTTGCATCTTTATTCAATTTTATGCTTCTGGCGTTGACTTCTAAGGCCCTAGCTATTCGATTTGGTGGAGCAACGCCCAACAGAGAAGCCTAGGTTGCCCGGAACGTAGAAATGACCATTACATTCACACTGGTTGCAATTATTCGTCTTATACGATGGAAAAGCTGTTGTATTTATATCGTATTTTATGCTTCTCGCGATGACTTCGTAGGCCCTAACTATTCCATCTGGTGGAACAACGCCCTTGGGTGAAGCCTAGGTTGCGCGGAACGAAGAAATGACCATAACTTTCACACTGGTAGCAATTATTCGTTTTATACGATGGAAAAACTGTTTTATTTATTTTGTATTTTATGCTTCTGGCGTTGACTTCTAGGGCCCTAACTATTCGATCTGGAAGAGCAACGCCCTAGAGTGAAGCCTAGGTTGCCCGGAACGGAGAAATGACCATAACTTTCACACCGGTAGCAATTATTCGTTTTATACGATGGTAAAACTGTTCTGTTTATTTTGTATTTTATGCTTCGGGCGTTGACTTCTAAGGCCCTAACTATTCAATCTGTTGGTGCAACTCCCTAGGGTGAAGCCTAGGTTGCCCGGAAAGTAGAAATGACGTTAACTTTCATACTGGTTGCAATTATTCGTTTTACACGATGGAAAAACTGTTGCATTTATATTGTATTTTATGCTTCGGGCATTGACCTCTAAGGCCCTAACTACTCAATCTGTTGGAGCAACGACCTAGGGCGAAGCCTATGTTGCCCGGAAAGTAGAAATGACCATAACTTTAATCCTGGTTGAAATTATTCGTTTTATATGATGGAAAAACTGTTGTATTTATATAGTGTTCTATGCTTCTGGCGTTGACTTCTTAGGCCCTAACTATTCCATCTGGTGGAACAACGCCCTTGGGTGAAGCCTAGGTTGCGCGGAACGTAGCAATGACCATAACTTTCACACTGGTAGCAATTATTCGTTTTATACGATGGAAAAGCTGTTCTATTTATTTTGTATTTTATGCTTCGGGCGTTGACTTCTAAGGCCCTAGCTATTCGATCTGGTCGAGCAACGCCCTAGTGTGAAGCCTAGGTTGCCCGGAACGTAGAAATGACGATAACTTCCACACTGGTTTCAATTATTCGTTTTATACGATGGAAAAGCTGTTGTATTTATATCGTATTTTATGCTTCTGGCGTTGACCTCTTAGGCCCTAACTATTCCATCTGGTGGAACAACGCCGTCGGGTGAAGCCTAGGTTGCGCGGAACGTAGAAATGACCATAACTTTCACACTGGTAGCAATTATTCGTTTTATACGATGGTAAAACTGTTTTATTTATTTGGGATTTTATGCTTCCGGCGTTGACTTCTAAGGCCCTCACTATTTGATCTGGTGGAGCACCGCCCTAGAGTGAAGCCTAGGTTGCCCGGAACGTAGAAAAGACCATTACCTTCACACTGGTTGCAATTATTCGCTTTATACGATGGAAAAACTGATCTATTTATTTTGTATTTTATGCTTCTGGCGTTGACTTCTTAGGCCCTAACTGTTCGATCTGGCGGAACAACGTCCTAGGGTGAAGCTTAGGGTGCCCGGAAAGTAGAAATGACCATAACTTTCACACTGGTTGCAATTATTCGATTTATACGATGGAAAAGCTGTTGCACCTTTATTGTATTTTATTCATCTGGGGTTGACTGCTAAGGCCGTAGCTATTAGATGTGGTGGAGCAACGCCCTAGAGTGACGCCTAGGTTGCCCGGGACATAGAAATGACCATTACTTTCACAATGTTTGCAATTATTCATTTTATACGATGGAAAAGCTTTTGTACTTATATTGTATTTTATTCTCTGGAGTCGACTTCTTAGGCCCTAACTATTCGATCTAGTGGAACAACGCCCTAGAGTGAAGACTTGGTTTCCCGGAACATGGAAATGGCCATTACTTTCACACTGTTTGCAGTTATTCCTGTTATACGATGGAAAGACTTTTGCATCTTTATTATATTTTATGCTTCTGGCGTTGACTTCTAAGGCCCTAGCTATTCGACTTGGTGGAGCAACGCCCGATAGAGAGGCCTAGCTTGCCCGGAACGTAGAAATGGCCATTACATTCACACTGGTTGCAATTATTCGTCTTATACGATGGAAAAAGCTGTTGTATTTATATCGTATTTTATGCTTCTCGCGATGACTTCGTAGGCCCTAACTATTCCATCTGGTGGAACAACGCCCTTGGGTGAAGCCTAGGTTGCGCGGAACGAAGAAATGACCATAACTTTCACACTGGTAGCAATTATTCGTTTTATACGATGGAAAAACTGTTTTATTTATTTTGTATTTTATGCTTCTGACGTTGACTTCTAGGGCCCTAACTATTCGATCTGGAAGAGCAACGCCCTAGAGTGGAGCCTAGGTTGCCCGGAACGGAGAAATGACCATAACTTTCACACCGGTAGCAATTATTCGTTTTATACGATGGTAAAACTGTTCTGTTTATTTTGTATTTTATGCTTCGGGCGTTGACTTCTAAGGCCCTAACTATTCAATCTGTTGGTGCAACGCCCTAGGGTGAAGCCTACGTTGCCCGGAAAGTAGAAATGACGTTAACTTTCATACTGGTTGCAATTATTCGTTTTACACGATGGAAAAACTGTTGCATTTATATTGTATTTTATGCTTCGGGCATTGACCTCTAAGGCCCTAACTACTCAATCTGTTCGAGCAACGACCTAGGGCGAAGCCTATGTTGCCCGGAAAGTAGAAATGACCATAACTTTAATCCTGGTTGCAATTATTCGTTTTATATGATGGAACAACTGTTGTATTTATATAGTGTTCTATGCTTCTGGCGTTGACTTCATAGGCCCTAACTATTCCATCTGGTGGAACAACGCCCTTGGGTGAAGCCTAGGTTGCGCGGAACGTAGCAGTGACCATAACTTTCACACTGGTAGCAATTATTCGTTTTATACGATGGAAAAACTGTTCTATTTATTTTGTATTTTATGCTTCGGGCGTTGACTTCTAAGGCCCTAGCTATTCGATCTGGTCGAGCAACGCCCTAGTGTGAAGCCTAGGTTGCCCGGAGCGTAGAAATGACGATAACTTCCACACTGGTTACAATTATTCGTTTTATACGGTGGAAAAGCTGTTGTATTTATATCGCAAGTTAAGCTTCTGGCGTTGACTTCTTAGTCCCTAACTATTCCATCTGTTGGAACAACGCCCTAGGGTGAAGCCTAGGTTGCGCGGAACGTAGAAATGACCATAACTTTCACACTGGTAGCAATTATTCGTTTTATACGATGGAAAAACTGTTTTATTTATTTTGTATTTTATGCTTCTGGCGTTGACTTCTTATGCCCTAACTATTCCCTCTGGAGGATCAACGCCCTAGAGTGAAACCTACGTTGCCCGGAACGTAGAAATGACTATTACTTTCACACTGTTTGCAGTTATTCCTGTTATACGATGGAAAGACTTTTGCATCTTTATTGCATTTTATGCTTCTGGCGTTGACTGCTAAGGCCCTAGCTATTCGATTTGGTGGAGCAACGCCCGAGAGAGAAGCCTAGGTTGCCCGGAACGTAGAAATGACAATTACATTCACACTGGTTGCAATTATTCGTCTTATACGATGGAAAAGCTGTTGTATATATATCGTATTTTATGCTTCTCGCGTTGACTTCGTAGGCCGTAACTATTCCATCTGGTGGAACAACGCCCTTGGGTGTATCCTAGGTTGCGCGGAACGTAGAAATGACCTTAACTTTCACACTGGTAGCAATTATTCGTTTTATACGATGGAAAATCTGTTTTATTTACTTTGTATTTTATGCTTCTGGCGTTGACTTCTTATGCCCTAACTATTCCCTCTGGCGGATCAACGCCCTAGAGTGAAACCTACGTTGCCCGGAACGTAGAAATGACTATTACTTTCACACTGGTTGCAATTATTCGTTTTATACGATGGAAAAGCTGTTCCATTTATTTTGTATTTTATGCTTCGGGCGTTGACGTCTAAGGCCTTAACTATTCGATCTGGTGGAACAACGCCCTAGCGTGAAGCCTAGGTTGCGCGGAACGTAGAAATGACTATTACTTTCACACTGGTTGCAATTATTCGTTTTATACGATGGAAATGCTGTTTCATTTATTTTGTATTTTATGCTTCGGGCGTTGACTTCTAAGGCCCTAACTATTCCATCTGGTGGAACAACGCCCTAGGGTGAAGCCTAGGTTGCCTGGAACGTAGAAATGACCATCACTATCACACGGGTTGCAATTATTCCTGTTATAGGATGGAAAGACTGTTGTACTTTTATTGTATTTTATACTTCAGGCGTTGGCTTCTAAGGCCCTAGCTATTCGATCTGGTCGGGCAACGCTCTAGAGTGAAGCCTAGGTTGCCCGGAACGTAGAAATGACCATAACTTCCACAATGGTAGCAATTATTCGTCTTATACGATGGAAAAGCTGTGGCATCTTTATTGTATTTTATTCATCTGGGGTTGACTTCTAAGGCCGTAGCTATTAGATGTGGTGGAGCAACGCCCTAGAGTGACGCCCAAGTTGCCCGGAACGTAGAAATGACCATTACCTTCACACTGGTTGCAATTATTCGTTTTATACGATGAAAAAGCTGTTCCATTTATTTTGTATTTTATGCTTCGGGCGTTGACTTCTAAGGCCCTAACTATTCCATCTGGTGGAACAACGCTCTAAGGTGAAGCATAGGTTGCCTGGAACGTAGAAATGACCATCACTTTCACACGGGTTGCAATTATTCCTGTTATAGGACGGAAAGACTGTTGTATTTTTATTGTATTTTATACTTCAGGCGTTGACTTCTAAGGCCCTAGCTATTCGATCTGGTCGAGCAACGCCCTAGAGTGAAGCCTAGGTTGCCCGGAACGTAGAAATGACCATAACTTCCACACTGGTTGCAATTATTCGTTTTATACGATGGAAAAGCTGTTGTATTTATATCGTATTTTATTCATCTGGGGTTGACTGCTAAGGCCGTAGCTATTCGATGTGGTGGAGCAACGCCCTAGAGTGACGCCTAGGTTGCCCGGGACGTAGAAATGACCATTACTTCCACAATGTTTGCAATTATTCATTTTATACGATGGAAAAGCTTTTGTACTTATATTGTATTTTATTCTTCTGGAGTCGACTTCTTAGGCCCTAACTATTCGATCTAGTGGAACAACGCCCTAGAGTGAAGACTTGGTTTCCCGGAACATGGAAATGGCCATTACTTTCACACTGTTTGCAGGTATTCCTGTTATACGATGGAAAGACTTTTGCATCTTTATTGTATTTTATGCTTCTGGCGTTGACTTCTAAGGCCCTAGCTATTCGATTTGGTGGAGCAACGCCCGAGAGTGAAGCCTAGGTTGCCCGGAACGTAGAAATGACCATTACATTCACACTGGTTGCAATTATTTGTCTTATACGATGGAAAAGCTGTTGTATTTATATCGTATTTTATGCCTCTTGCTTTGACTTCTTAGGCCCTAACTATTCGATCTGGTGGAACAACGCCCTTGGGTGAAGCCTAGGTTGCGCGGAACGTAGAAATGACCATAACTTTCACACTGGTAGCAATTATTCGTATTATACGATGGAAAAACTGTTTTATTTATTTTGTATTTTATGCTTCTGAAGTTGACTTCTAGGGCCCTAACTATTCGATCTGGTGGAGCAACGCCCTAGTGTGAAGCCTAGGTTGCCCGGAACGGAGAAATGACCATAACTTTCACACCGGTAGCAATTATTCGTTTTATACCATGGTAAAACTGTTCTGTTTATTTTGTATTTTATGCTTCGGGCGTTGACTTCTTAGGCCCTAACTATTCAATCTGTTGGTGCAACGCCCTAGGGTGAAGCCTAGGTTGCCCGGAAAGTAGAAATGACGTTAACTTTCATACAGGTTGCAATTATTCGTTTTACACGATGGAAAAACTGTTGTATTTATATCGTATTTTATGCTTCGGGCATTGACCTCTTAGGCCCTAACTACTCAATCTGTTGGAGCAACGCCCTAGGGTGAAGCCTAGGTTGCCCGGAAAGTAGAAATGACCATAACTTTAATCCTGGTTGCAATTATTCGTTTTATATGATGGAAAAACTGTTGTATTTATATAGTGTTCTATGCTTCTGGCGTTGACTTCTTAGGCCCTAACTATTCCATCTGGTGGAACAACGCCCTTGGGTGAAGCCTAGGTTGCGCGGAACGTAGCAATGACCATAACTTTCATACTGGTAGCAATTATTCGTTTTATACGATGGAAAAACTGTTCTATTTATTTTGTATTTTATGCTCCTGGCGTTGACTTCTTATGCCCTAACTATTCCCTCTTGAGGATCAACGCCCTAGAGTGAAACCTACGTTGCCCGGAACGTAGAAATGACTATTACTTTCACACTGGTTGCAATTATACGTTTTATACGATGGAAAAGCTGTTCCATTTATTTTGTATTTTATGCTTCGGGCGTTGACTTCTAAGGCCCTAACTATTCCATCTTGTGGAACAACGCCCTAGGGTGAACCCTAGGTTGCCTGGAACGTAGAAATGACCATCACTTTCACACGGGTTGCAATTATTCCTGTTATAGGATGGAAAAACTGTTGTACTTTTATTGTATTTTATACTTCAGGCGTTGGCTTCTAAGGCCCTAGCTATTCAATCTGGTCGAGCAACGCCCTACAGTGAAGCCTAGGTTGCCCGGAACGTAGAAATGACCATAACTTCCACACTGGTTGCAATTATTCGTTTTATACGATGGAAAAGCTGTTGTATTTATATCGTATTTTATGCTTCGGGCGTTGACTCCTAAGGCCCTAACTATTCGATCTGGTGGAACAACGCCCTAGGGTCAAGCCTAGGTTGCGCGGAACGTAGAAATGACCATAACTTTCACACTGGTAGCAATTATTCGTTTTATACGATGGAAAAACTGTTTTATTTATTTTGTATTTTATGCTTCTGGCGTTGACTTCTTATGCCCTAACTATTCCCTCTGGAGGATCAACGCCCTAGGGTGAAGCCTAGGTTGCCTGGAACGTAGAAATGACCATCACTTTCACACGGGTTGCAATTATTCCTGTTATAGGATGGAAAGACTGTTGTATTTTTATTGTATTTTATACTTCAGGCGTTGACTTCTAAGGCCCTAGCTATTCGATTTGGTGGAGCAACGCCCGACAGAGAAGCCTAGGTTGCCCGGAACGTAGAAATGACCATTACATTCACACTGGTTGCAATTATTCGTCTTATACGATGGAAAAGCTGTTGTATTTATATCGTATTTTATGCTTCTCGCGATGACTTCGTAGGCCCTAACTATTCCATCTGGTGGAACAACGCCCTTGGGTGAAGCCTAGGTTGCGCGGAACGATGAAATGACCATAACTTTCACACTGGTAGCAATTATTCGTTTTATACGATGGAAAAACTGTTTTATTTATTTTGTATTTTATGCTTCGGGCGTTGACTTCTAAGGCCCTAACTATTCAATCTGTTGGTACAACGCCCTAGGGTGAAGCCTAGGTTGCCCGGAAAGTAGAAATGACGTTAACTTTCATACTGGTTGCAATTATTCGTTTTACACGATGGAAAAACTGTTGCATTTATATTGTATTTTATGCTTCGGGCATTGACCTCTAAGGCCCTAACTACTCAATCTGTTGGAGCAGCGACCTAGGGCGAAGCCTATGTTGCCCGGAAAGTAGAAATGACCATAACTTTAATCCTGGTTGAAATTATTCGTTTTATATGATGGAAAAACTGTTGTATTTATATAGTGTTCTATGCTTCTGGCGTTGACTTCTTAGGCCCTAACTATTCCATCTGGTGGAACAACGCCCTTGGGTGAAGCCTAGGTTGCGCGGAACGTAGCAATGACCATAACTTTCACACTGGTCGCAATTATTCGTTTTATACGATGGAAAAACTGTTCTATTTATTTTGTATTTTATGCTTCGGGCGTTGACTTCTAAGGCCCTAGCTATTCGATCTGGTCGAGCAACGACCTAGTGTGAAGCCTAGGTTGCCCGGAACGTAGAAATGACGATAACTTCCACACTGGTTTCAATTATTCGTTTTATACGATGGAAAAGCTGTTGTATTTATATCGTATTTTATGCTTCCGGCGTTGACTTCTAAGGCCCTAACTATTTGATCTGGTGGAGCACCGCCCTAGAGTGAAGCCTAGGTTGCCCGGAACGTAGAAAAGACCATTACCTTCACACTGGTTGCAATTATTCGCTTTATACGATGGAAAAACTGATCTATTTATTTTGTATTTTATGCTTCTGGCGTTGACTTCTTAGGCCCTAACTGTTCGATCTGGCGGAACAACGTCCTAGGGTGAAGCTTAGGGTGCCCGGAAAGTAGAAATGACCATAACTTTCACACTGGTTGCAATTATTCGATTTATACGATGGAAAAGCTGTTGCACCTTTATTGTATTTTATTCATCTGGGGTTGACTGCTAAGGCCGTAGCTATTAGATGTGGTGGAGCAACGCCCTAGAGTGACGCCTAGGTTGCCCGGGACATAGAAATGACCATTACTTTCACAATGTTTGCAATTATTCATTTTATACGATGGAAAAGCTTTTGTACTTGTATTGTATTTTATTCTCTGGAGTCGACTTCTTAGGCCCTAACTATTCGATCTAGTGGAACAACGCCCTAGAGTGAAGACTTGGTTTCCCGGAACATGGAAATGGCCATTACTTTCACACTGTTTGCAGTTATTCCTGTTATACGATGGAAAGACTTTTGCATCTTTATTATATTTTATGCTTCTGGCGTTGACTTCTAAGGCCCTAGCTATTCGATTTGGTGGAGCAACGCCCGATAGAGAAGCCTAGGTTGCCCGGAACGTAGAAATGACCATTACATTCACACTGGTTGCAATTATTCGTCTTATACGATGGAAAAAGCTGTTGTATTTATATCGTATTTTATGCTTCTCGCGATGACTTCGTAGGCCCTAACTATTCCATCTGGTGGAACAACGCCCTTGGGTGAAGCCTAGGTTGCGCGGAACGAAGAAATGACCATAACTTTCACACTGGTAGCAATTATTCGTTTTATACGATGGAAAAACTGTTTTATTTATTTTGTATTTTATGCTTCTGACGTTGACTTCTAGGGCCCTAACTATTCGATCTGGAAGAGCAACGCCCTAGAGTGGAGCCTAGGTTGCCCGGAACGGAGAAATGACCATAACTTTCACACCGGTAGCAATTATTCGTTTTATACGATGGTAAAACTGTTTTGTTTATTTTGTATTTTATGCTTCGGGCGTTGACTTCTAAGGCCCTAACTATTCAATCTGTTGGTGCAACGCCCTAGGGTGAAGCCTAGGTTGCCCGGAAAGTAGAAATGACGTTAACTTTCATACTGGTTGCAATTATTCGTTTTACACGATGGAAAAACTATTGCATTTATATTGTATTTTATGCTTCGGGCATTGACCTCTAAGGCCCTAACTACTCAATCTGTTCGAGCAACGACCTAGGGCGAAGCCTATGTTGCCCGGAAAGTAGAAATGACCATAACTTTAATCCTGGTTGCAATTATTCGTTTTATATGATGGAACAACTGTTGTATTTATATAGTGTTCTATGCTTCTGGCGTTGACTTCTTAGGCCCTAACTATTCCATCTGGTGGAACAACGCCCTTGGGTGAAGCCTAGGTTGCGCGGAACGTAGCAATGACCATAACTTTCACACTGGTAGCAATTATTCGTTTTATACGATGGAAAAACTGTTCTATTTATTTTGTATTTTATGCTTCGGGCGTTGACTTCTAAGGCCCTAGCTATTCGATCTGGTCGAGCAACGCCCTAGTGTGAAGCCTAGGTTGCCCGGAGCGTAGAAATGACGATAACTTCCACACTGGTTACAATTATTCGTTTTATACGGTGGAAAAGCTGTTGTATTTATATCGCAAGTTAAGCTTCTGGCGTTGACTTCTTAGTCCCTAACTATTCCATCTGTTGGAACAACGCCCTAGGGTGAAGCCTAGGTTGCGCGGAACGTAGAAATGACCATAACTTTCACACTGGTAGCAATTATTCGTTTTATACGATGGAAAAGCTGTTGTATATATATCGTATTTTATGCTTCTCGCGTTGACTTCGTAGGCCCTAACTATTCCATCTGGTGGAACAACGCCCTTGGGTGTATCCTAGGTTGCGCGGAACGTAGAAATGACCTTAACTTTCACACTGGTAGCAATTATTCGTTTTATACGATGGAAAAACTGTTCTATTTATTTTGTATTTTATGCTACGGGCGTTGACTCCTAAGGCCATAACTATTCAATCTGTTGGTGCAACGCCCAAGGGTGAAGCCTATGTTGCCCGGAATGTCGAAATGACGTTAACTTTCATACTGGTTCCAATTATTCGTTTTATACGATGGAAAAGCTGTTTTATTTATTTTGTATTTTATGCTTCTGGCGTTGACTTCTTATGCCCTAACAATTCCCTCTGGCGGATCAACGCCCTAGAGTGAAACCTACGTTGCCCGGAACGTAGAAATGACTGTTACTTTCACACTGGTTGCAATTACTCGTTTTATACGATGGAAAAGCTGTTCCATTTATTTTGTATTTTATGCTTCGGGCGTTGACTCCTAAGGCCCTAACTATTCGACCTGGTGGAACAACGCCCTAGGGTCAAGCCTAGGTTGCGCGGAACGTAGAAATGACCATAAGTTTCACACTGGTAGCAATTATTCGTTTTATACGATGGAAAAACTGTTTCATTTATTTTGTATTTTATGCTTCTGGCGTTGACTTCTTATGCCCTAACTATTCCCTCTGGCGGATCAACGCCCTAGAGTGAAACCTACGTTGCCCGGAACGTAGAAATGACCATAACTTCCACACTGGTTGCAATTATTCGTTTTATACGATGGAAAAGCTGTTGTATTTATATCGTATTTTATGCTTCTGGCGTTGACCTCTTAGGCCCTAACTATTCCATCTGGTGGAACAACGCCCTAGAGTGAAGCCTAGGTTGCCCGGAACGTAGAAAAGACCATTACCTTCACACTGGTTGCAATTATTCGCTTTATACGATGGAAAAACTGATCTATTTATTTTGTATTTTATGCTTCTGGCGTTGACTTCTTAGGCCCTAACTGTTCGATCTGGTGGAACAACGTCCTAGGGTGAAGCCTAGGGTGTCCGGAAAGTAGAAATGACCATAACTTTCACACTGGTTGCAATTATTCGATTTATACGATGGAAAAGCTGTTGCACCTTTATTGTATTTTATTCATCTGGGGTTGACTGCTAAGGCCGTAGCTATTAGATGTGGTGGAGCAGCGCCCTAGAGTGACGCCTAGGTTGCCCGGGACGTAGAAATGACCATTACTTTCACAATGTTTGCAATTATTCATTTTATACGATGGAAAAGCTTTTGTACTTGTATTGTATTTTATTCTCTGGAGTCGACTTCTTAGGCCCTAACTATTCGATCTAGTGGAACAACGCCCTAGAGTGAAGACTTGGTTTCCCGGAACATGGAAATGGCCATTACTTTCACACTGTTTGCAGTTATTCCTGTTATACGATGGAAAGACTTTTGCATGTTTATTGTATTTTATGCTTCTGGCGTTGACTTCTAAGGCCCTAGCTATGCGATTTGGTGGAGCAACGCCCGACAGAGAAGCCTAGGTTGCCCGGAACGTAGAAATGACCATTACATTCACACTGGTTGCAATTATTCGTCTTATACGATGGAAAAGCTGTTGTATTTATATCGTATTTTATGCTTCTCGCGAAGACTTCGTAGGCCCTAACTATTCCATCTGGTGGAAGAACGCCCTTGGGTGAAGCATAGGTTGCGCGGAACGAAGAAATGACCATAACTTTCACACTGGTAGCAATTATTCGTTTTATACGATGGAAAAACTGTTTTATTTATTTTGTATTTTATGCTTCTGGCGTTGACTTCTTATGCCCTAACTATTCCCTCTGGAGGATCAACGCCCTAGAGTGAAACCTACGTTGCACGGAACGTAGAAATGACTATTACTTTCACACTGGTTGCAATTATTCGTTTTATACGATGGAAAAGCTGTTACATTTATTTCGTATTTTATGCTTCGGGCGTTGACTTCTAAGGCCCTAACTATTCCATCTGGTGGAACAACGCCCTAGGGTGAAGCCTAGGTTGCCTGGAACGTAGAAATGACCATCACTATCACACGGGTTGCAATTATTCCTGTTATAGGATGGAAAGACTGTTGTACTTTTATTGTATTTTATACTTCAGGCGTTGGCTTCTAAGGCCCTAACTATTCGATCTGGTGGAACAACGCCCTTGGGTGAAGCCTAGGTTGCGCGGAACGTAGAAATGACCATAACTTTCACACTGGTAGCAATTATTCGTATTATACGATGGAAAAACTGTTTTATTTATTTTGTATTTTATGCTTCCGAAGTTGACTTCTAGGGCCCTAACTATTCGATCTGGTGGAGCAACGCCCTAGTGTGAAGCCTAGGTTGCCCGGAACGGTGAAATGACCATAACTTTCACACCGGTAGCAATTATTCGTTTTATACCATGGTAAAACTGTTCTGTTTATTTTGTATTTTATGCTTCGGGCGTTGACTTCTTAGGCCCTAACTATTCAATCTGTTGGTGCAACGCCCTAGGGTGAAGCCTAGGTTGCCCGGAAAGTAGAAATGACGTTAACTTTCATACAGGTTGCAATTATTCGTTTTACACGATGGAAAAACTGTTGTATTTATATCGTATTTTATGCTTCGGGCATTGACCTCTTAGGCCCTAACTACTCAATCTGTTGGAGCAACGCCCTAGGGTGAAGCCTAGGTTGCCCGGAAAGTAGAAATGACCATAACTTTAATCCTGGTTGCAATTATTCGTTTTATATGATGGAAAAACTGTTGTATTTATATAGTGTTCTATGCTTCTGGCGTTGACTTCTTAGGCCCTAACTATTCCATCTGGTGGAACAACGCCCTTGGGTGAAGCCTAGGTTGCGCGGAACGTAGCAATGACCATAATTTTCACACTGGTAGCAATTATTCGTTTTATACGATGGAAAATCTGTTTTATTTACTTTGTATTTTATGCTTCTGGCGTTGACTTCTTATGCCCTAACTATTCCCTCTGGCGGATTAACGCCCTAGAGTGAAACCTACGTTGCCCGGAACGTAGAAATGACTATTACTTTCACACTGGTTGCAATTATTCGTTTTATACGATGGAAAAGCTGTTCCATTTATTTTGTATTTTATGCTTCGGGCGTTGACTTCTAAGGCCTTAACTATTCGATCTGGTGGAACAACGCCCTAGGGTGAAGCCTAGGTTGCGCGGAACGTAGAAATGACCATAACTTTCACACTGGTAGCAATTATTCGTTTTATACGATGGAAAAACTGTTTTATTTATTTTGTATTTTATGCTTCTGGCGTTGACTTCATATGCCCTAACTATTCCCTCTGGAGGATCAACGCCCTAGAGTGAAACCTACGTTGCACGGAACGTAGAAATGACTATTACTTTCACACTGGTTGCAATTATTCGTTTTATACGATGGAAAAGCTGTTACATTTATTTTGTATTTTATGCTTCGGGCGTTGACTTCTAAGGCCCTAACTATTCCATCTGGTGGAACAACGCCCTAGGGTGAAGCCTAGGTTGCCTGGAACGTAGAAATGACCATCACTATCACACGGGTTGCAATTATTCCTGTTATAGGATGGAAAGACTGTTGTACTTTTATTGTATTTTATACTTCAGGCGTTGGCTTCTAAGGCCCTAACTATTCGATCTGGTGGAACAACGCCCTTGGGTGAAGCCTAGGTTGCGCGGAACGTAGAAATGACCATAACTTTCACACTGGTAGCAATTATTCGTATTATACGATGGAAAAACTGTTTTATTTATTTTGTATTTTATGCTTCTGAAGTTGACTTCTAGGGCCCTAACTATTCGATCTGGTGGAGCAACGCCCTAGTGTGAAGCCTAGGTTGCCCGGAACGGTGAAATGACCATAACTTTCACACCGGTAGCAATTATTCGTTTTATACCATGGTAAAACTGTTCTGTTTATTTTGTATTTTATGCTTCGGGCGTTGACTTCTTAGGCCCTAACTATTCAATCTGTTGGTGCAACGCCCTAGGGTGAAGCCTAGGTTGCCCGGAAAGTAGAAATGACGTTAACTTTCATACAGGTTGCAATTATTCGTTTTACACGATGGAAAAACTGTTGTATTTATATCGTATTTTATGCTTCGGGCATTGACCTCTTAGGCCCTAACTACTCAATCTGTTGGAGCAACGCCCTAGGGTGAAGCCTAGGTTGCCCGGAAAGTAGAAATGACCATAACTTTAATCCTGGTTGCAATTATTCGTTTTATATGATGGAAAAACTGTTGTATTTATATAGTGTTCTATGCTTCTGGCGTTGACTTCTTAGGCCCTAACTATTCCATCTGGTGGAACAACGCCCTTGGGTGAAGCCTAGGTTGCGCGGAACGTAGCAATGACCATAAGTTTCACAATGGTAACAATTATTCGTTTTATACGATGGAAAAACTGTTTTATTTATTTTGTATTTTATGCTTCTGGCGTTGACTTCTTATGCCCTAACTATTCCCTCTGGCGGATCAACGCCCTAGAGTGAAACCTACGTTGCCCGGAACGTAGAAATGACCATAACTTCCACACTGGTTGCAATTATTCGTTTTATACGATGGAAAAGCTGTTGTATTTATATCGTATTTTATGCTTCGGGCGTTGACTCCTAAGGCCCTAACTATTCGATCTGGTGGAACAACGCCCTAGGGTCAAGCCTAGGTTGCGCGGAACGTAGAAATGACCATAAGTTTCACAATGGTAACAATTATTCGTTTTATACGATGGAAAAACTGTTTTATTTATTTTGTATTTTATGCTTCTGGCGTTGACTTCTTATGCCCTAACTATTCCCTCTGGCGGATCAACGCCCTAGAGTGAAACCTACGTTGCCCGGAACGTAGAAATGACCATAACTTCCACACTGGTTGCAATTATTCGTTTTATACGATGGAAAAGCTGTTGTATTTATATCGTATTTTATGCTTCTGGCGTTGACCTCTTAGGCCCTAACTATTCCATCTGGTGGAACAACGCCGTCGGGTGAAGCCTAGGTTGCGCGGAACGTAGAAATGACCATTACTTTCACACTGGTAGCAATTATTCGTTTTATACGATGGTAAAACTGTTTTATTTATTTGGGATTTTATGCTTCCGGCGTTGACTTCTAAGGCCCTAACTATTTGATCTGGTGGAGCACCGCCCTAGAGTGAAGCCTAGGTTGCCCGGAACGTAGAAAAGACCATTACCTTCACATTGGTTGCAATTATTCGCTTTATACGATGGAAAAACTGATCTATTTATTTTGTATTTTATGCTTCTGGCGTTGACTTCTTAGGCCCTAACTGTTCGATCTGGTGGAACAACGTCCTAGGGTGAAGCCTAGGGTGTCCGGAAAGTAGAAATGACCATAACTTTCACACTGGTTGCAATTATTCGATTTATACGATGGAAAAGCTGTTGCACCTTTATTGTATTTTATTCATCTGGGGTTGACTGCTAAGGCCGTAGCTATTAGATGTGGTGGAACAGCGCCCTAGGGTGACGCCTAGGTTGCCCGGGACGTAGAAATGACCATTACTTTCACAATGTTTGCAATTATTCATTTTATACGATGGAAAAGCTTTTGTACTTATATTGTATTTTATTCTCTGGAGTCGACTTCTTAGGCCCTAACTATTCGATCTAGTGGAACAACGCCCTAGAGTGAAGACTTGGTTTCCCGGAACATGGAAATGGCCATTACTTTCACACTGTTTGCAGTTATTCCTGTTATACGATGGAAAGACTTTTGCATGTTTATTGTATTTTATGCTTCTGGCGTTGACTTCTAAGGCCCTAGCTATTCGATTTGGTGGAGCAACGCCCGACAGAGAAGCCTAGGTTGCCCGGAACGTAGAAATGACCATTACATTCACACTGGTTGCAATTATTCGTCTTATACGATGGAAAAGCTGTTGTATTTATATCGTATTTTATGCTTCTCGCGAAGACTTCGTAGGCCCTAACTATTCCATCTCGTGGAACAACGCCCTTGGGCGAAGCATAGGTTGCGCGGAACGAAGAAATGACCATAACTTTCACACTGGTAGCAATTATTCGTTTTATACGATGGTAAAACTGTTTTATTTATTTGGGATTTTATGCTTCCGGCGTTGACTTCTAAGGCCCTAACTATTTGATCTGGTGGAGCACCGCCCTAGAGTGAAGCCTAGGTTGCCCGGAACGTAGAAAAGACCATTACCTTCACACTGGTTGCAATTATTCGCTTTATACGATGGAAAAACTGATCTATTTATTTTGTATTTTATGCTTCTGGCGTTGACTTCTTAGGCCCTAACTGTTCGATCTGGTGGAACAACGTCCTAGGGTGAAGCTTAGGGTGTCCGGAAAGTAGAAATGACCATAACTTTCACACTGGTTGCAATTATTCGATTTATACGATGGAAAAGCTGTTGCACCTTTATTGTATTTTATTCATCTGGGGTTGACTGCTAAGGCCGTAGCTATTAGATGTGGTGGAGCAGCGCCCTAGAGTGACGCCTAGGTTGCCCGGGACGTAGAAATGACCATTACTTTCACAATGTTTGCAATTATTCATTTTATACGATGGAAAAGCTTTTGTACTTATATTGTATTTTATTCTCTGGAGTCGACTTCTTAGGCCCTAACAATTCGATCTAGTGGAACAACGCCCTAGAGTGAAGACTTGGTTTCCCGGAACATGGAAATGGCCATTACTTTCACACTGTTTGCAGTTATTCCTGTTATACGATGGAAAGACTTTTGCATGTTTATTGTATTTTATGCTTCTGGCGTTGACTTCTAAGGCCCTAGCTATTCGATTTGGTGGAGCAACGCCCGACAGAGAAGCCTAGGTTGCCCGGAACGTAGAAATGACCATAATATTCACACTGGTTGCAATTATTCGTCTTATACGATGGAAAAGCTGTTGTATTTATATCGTATTTTATGCTTCTCGCGAAGACTTCGTAGGCCCTAACTATTCCATCTGGTGGAACAACGCCCTTGGGTGAAGCATAGGTTGCGCGGAACGAAGAAATGACCATAACTTTCACACTGGTAGCAATTATTCGTTTTATACGATGGAAAAACTGTTTTATTTATTTTGTATTTTATGCTTCTGACGTTGAATCCTAAGGCCCTAACTATTCGATCTGGTGGAACAACGTCCTAGGGTCAAGCCTAGGTTGCGCGGAACGTAGAAATGACCATAAGTTTCACACTGGTAACAATTATTCGTTTTATACGATGGAAAAACTGTTTTATTTATTTTGTATTTTATGCTTCTGGCGTTGACTTCTTATGCCCTAACTATTCCCTCTGGCGGATCAACGCCCTAGAGTGAAACCTACGTTGACCGGAACGTAGAAATGACTATTACTTTCACACTGGTTGCAATTATTCCTGTTATAGGATGGAAAGACTGTTGTACTTTTATTGTATTTTATACTTCAGGCGTTGGCTTCTAAGGCCCTAACTATTCGATCTGGTGGAACAACGCCCTTGGGTGAAGCCTAGGTTGCGCGGAACGTAGAAATGACCATAACTTTCACACTGGTAGCAATTATTCGTATTATACGATGGAAAAACTGTTTTATTTATTTTGTATTTTATGCTTCTGAAGTTGACTTCTAGGGCCCTAACTATTCGATCTGGTGGAGCAACGCCCTAGTGTGAAGCCTAGGTTGCCCGGAACGGTGAAATGACCATAACTTTCACACCGGTAGCAATTATTCGTTTTATACCATGGTAAAACTGTTCTGTTTATTTTGTATTTTATGCTTCGGGCGTTGACTTCTTAGGCCCTAACTATTCAATCTGTTGGTGCAACGCCCTAGGGTGAAGCCTAGGTTGCCCGGAAAGTAGAAATGACGTTAACTTTCATACAGGTTGCAATTATTCGTTTTACACGATGGAAAAACTGTTGTATTTATATCGTATTTTATGCTTCGGGCATTGACCTCTTAGGCCCTAACTACTCAATCTGTTGGAGCAACGCCCTAGGGTGAAGCCTAGGTTGCCCGGAAAGTAGAAATGACCATAACTTTAATCCTGGTTGCAATTATTCGTTTTATATGATGGAAAAACTGTTGTATTTATATAGTGTTCTATGCTTCTGGCGTTGACTTCTTAGGCCCTAACTATTCCATCTGGTGGAACAACGCCCTTGGGTGAAGCCTAGGTTGCGCGGAACGTAGCAATGACCATAAGTTTCACAATGGTAACAATTATTCGTTTTATACGATGGAAAAACTGTTTTATTTATTTTGTATTTTATGCTTCTGGCGTTGACTTCTTATGCCCTAACTATTCCCTCTGGCGGATCAACGCCCTAGAGTGAAACCTACGTTGCCCGGAACGTAGAAATGACCATAACTTCCACACTGGTTGCAATTATTCGTTTTATACGATGGAAAAGCTGTTGTATTTATATCGTATTTTATGCTTCGGGCGTTGACTCCTAAGGCCCTAACTATTCGATCTGGTGGAACAACGCCCTAGGGTCAAGCCTAGGTTGCGCGGAACGTAGAAATGACCATAAGTTTCACAATGGTAACAATTATTCGTTTTATACGATGGAAAAACTGTTTTATTTATTTTGTATTTTATGCTTCTGGCGTTGACTTCTTATGCCCTAACTATTCCCTCTGGCGGATCAACGCCCTAGAGTGAAACCTACGTTGCCCGGAACGTAGAAATGACCATAACTTCCACACTGGTTGCAATTATTCGTTTTATACGATGGAAAAGCTGTTGTATTTATATCGTATTTTATGCTTCTGGCGTTGACCTCTTAGGCCCTAACTATTCCATCTGGTGGAACAACGCCGTCGGGTGAAGCCTAGGTTGCGCGGAACGTAGAAATGACCATTACTTTCACACTGGTAGCAATTATTCGTTTTATACGATGGTAAAACTGTTTTATTTATTTGGGATTTTATGCTTCCGGCGTTGACTTCTAAGGCCCTAACTATTTGATCTGGTGGAGCACCGCCCTAGAGTGAAGCCTAGGTTGCCCGGAACGTAGAAAAGACCATTACCTTCACATTGGTTGCAATTATTCGCTTTATACGATGGAAAAACTGATCTATTTATTTTGTATTTTATGCTTCTGGCGTTGACTTCTTAGGCCCTAACTGTTCGATCTGGTGGAACAACGTCCTAGGGTGAAGCCTAGGGTGTCCGGAAAGTAGAAATGACCATAACTTTCACACTGGTTGCAATTATTCGATTTATACGATGGAAAAGCTGTTGCACCTTTATTGTATTTTATTCATCTGGGGTTGACTGCTAAGGCCGTAGCTATTAGATGTGGTGGAACAGCGCCCTAGGGTGACGCCTAGGTTGCCCGGGACGTAGAAATGACCATTACTTTCACAATGTTTGCAATTATTCATTTTATACGATGGAAAAGCTTTTGTACTTATATTGTATTTTATTCTCTGGAGTCGACTTCTTAGGCCCTAACTATTCGATCTAGTGGAACAACGCCCTAGAGTGAAGACTTGGTTTCCCGGAACATGGAAATGGCCATTACTTTCACACTGTTTGCAGTTATTCCTGTTATACGATGGAAAGACTTTTGCATGTTTATTGTATTTTATGCTTCTGGCGTTGACTTCTAAGGCCCTAGCTATTCGATTTGGTGGAGCAACGCCCGACAGAGAAGCCTAGGTTGCCCGGAACGTAGAAATGACCATTACATTCACACTGGTTGCAATTATTCGTCTTATACGATGGAAAAGCTGTTGTATTTATATCGTATTTTATGCTTCTCGCGAAGACTTCGTAGGCCCTAACTATTCCATCTCGTGGAACAACGCCCTTGGGCGAAGCATAGGTTGCGCGGAACGAAGAAATGACCATAACTTTCACACTGGTAGCAATTATTCGTTTTATACGATGGTAAAACTGTTTTATTTATTTGGGATTTTATGCTTCCGGCGTTGACTTCTAAGGCCCTAACTATTTGATCTGGTGGAGCACCGCCCTAGAGTGAAGCCTAGGTTGCCCGGAACGTAGAAAAGACCATTACCTTCACACTGGTTGCAATTATTCGCTTTATACGATGGAAAAACTGATCTATTTATTTTGTATTTTATGCTTCTGGCGTTGACTTCTTAGGCCCTAACTGTTCGATCTGGTGGAACAACGTCCTAGGGTGAAGCTTAGGGTGTCCGGAAAGTAGAAATGACCATAACTTTCACACTGGTTGCAATTATTCGATTTATACGATGGAAAAGCTGTTGCACCTTTATTGTATTTTATTCATCTGGGGTTGACTGCTAAGGCCGTAGCTATTAGATGTGGTGGAGCAGCGCCCTAGAGTGACGCCTAGGTTGCCCGGGACGTAGAAATGACCATTACTTTCACAATGTTTGCAATTATTCATTTTATACGATGGAAAAGCTTTTGTACTTATATTGTATTTTATTCTCTGGAGTCGACTTCTTAGGCCCTAACAATTCGATCTAGTGGAACAACGCCCTAGAGTGAAGACTTGGTTTCCCGGAACATGGAAATGGCCATTACTTTCACACTGTTTGCAGTTATTCCTGTTATACGATGGAAAGACTTTTGCATGTTTATTGTATTTTATGCTTCTGGCGTTGACTTCTAAGGCCCTAGCTATTCGATTTGGTGGAGCAACGCCCGACAGAGAAGCCTAGGTTGCCCGGAACGTAGAAATGACCATAATATTCACACTGGTTGCAATTATTCGTCTTATACGATGGAAAAGCTGTTGTATTTATATCGTATTTTATGCTTCTCGCGAAGACTTCGTAGGCCCTAACTATTCCATCTGGTGGAACAACGCCCTTGGGTGAAGCATAGGTTGCGCGGAACGAAGAAATGACCATAACTTTCACACTGGTAGCAATTATTCGTTTTATACGATGGAAAAACTGTTTTATTTATTTTGTATTTTATGCTTCTGACGTTGAATCCTAAGGCCCTAACTATTCGATCTGGTGGAACAACGTCCTAGGGTCAAGCCTAGGTTGCGCGGAACGTAGAAATGACCATAAGTTTCACACTGGTAACAATTATTCGTTTTATACGATGGAAAAACTGTTTTATTTATTTTGTATTTTATGCTTCTGGCGTTGACTTCTTATGCCCTAACTATTCCCTCTGGCGGATCAACGCCCTAGAGTGAAACCTACGTTGACCGGAACGTAGAAATGACTATTACTTTCACACTGGTTGCAATTATTCGTTTTATACGATGGAAAAGCTGTTCCATCTATTTTGTATTTTATGCTGCGGGCGTTGACTTCTAAGGCCCTAACTATTCCATCTGGTGGAACAACGCCCTAGGGTGAAGCCTAGGTTGCCTGGAACGTAGAAATGACCATCACTTTCACACGGGTTGCAATTATTCCTGTTATAGGATGGAAAGACTGTTGTATTTTTATTGTATTTTATACTTCACGCGTTGACTTCTAAGGCCCTAGCTATTCGATCTGGTCGAGCAACGCCCTAGAGTGAAGCCTAGGTTGCCCGGAACGTAGAAATGACCATAACTTCCACACTGGTTGCAATTATTCGCTTTATACGATGGAAAAGCTGTTGTATTTATATCGTATTTTATGCTTCTGGCGTTGACCTCTTAGGCCCTAACTATTCCATCTGGTGGAACAACGCCGTCGGGTGAAGCCTAGGTTGCGCGGAACGTAGAAATGACCATAACTTTCACACTGGTAGCAATTATTCGTTTTATACGATGGTAAAACTGTTTTATTTATTTGGGATTTTATGCTTCCGGCGTTGACTTCTAAGGCCCTAACTATTTGATCTGGTGGAGCACCGCCCTAGAGTGAAGCCTAGGTTGCCCGGAACGGAGAAATGACCATAACTTTCACACCGGTAGCAATTATTCGTTTTATACGATGGTAAAACTGTTTTGTTTATTTTGTATTTTATGCTTCGGGCGTTGACTTCTAAGGCCCTAACTATTCAATCTGTTGGTGCAACGCCCTAGGGTGAAGCCTAGGTTGCCCGGAAAGTAGAAATGACGTTAACTTTCATACTGGTTGCAATTATTCGTTTTACACGATGGAAAAACTGTTGCATTTATATTGTATTTTATGCTTCGGGCATTGACCTCTAAGGCCCTAACTACTCAATCTGTTCGAGCAACGACCTAGGGCGAAGCCTATGTTGCCCGGAAAGTAGAAATGACCATAACTTTAATCCTGGTTGCAATTATTCGTTTTATATGATGGAACAACTGTTGTATTTATATAGTGTTCTATGCTTCTGGCGTTGACTTCTTAGGCCCGAACTATTCCATCTGGTGGAACAACGCCCTTGGGTGAAGCCTAGGTTGCGCGGAACGTAGCAATGACCATAACTTTCACACTGGTAGCAATTATTCGTTTTATACGATGGAAAAACTGTTCTATTTATTTTGTATTTTATGCTTCGGGCGTTGACTTCTAAGGCCCTAGCTATTCGATCTGGTCGAGCAACGCCCTAGTGTGAAGCCTAGGTTGCCCGGAGCGTAGAAATGACGATAACTTCCACACTGGTTACAATTATTCGTTTTATACGGTGGAAAAGCTGTTGTATTTATATCGCAAGTTAAGCTTCTGGCGTTGACTTCTTAGTCCCTAACTATTCCATCTGTTGGAACAACGCCCTAGGGTGAAGCCTAGGTTGCGCGGAACGTAGAAATGACCATAAGTTTCACACTGGTAGCAATTATTCGTTTTATACGATGGAAAATCTGTTTTATTTACTTTGTATTTTATGCTTCTGGCGTTGACTTCTTATGCCCTAACTATTCCCTCTGGCGGATTAACGCCCTAGAGTGAAACCTACGTTGCCCGGAACGTAGAAATGACTATTACTTTCACACTGGTTGCAATTATTCGTTTTATACGATGGAAAAGCTGTTCCATTTATTTTGTATTTTATGCTTCGGGCGTTGACTTCTAAGGCCTTAACTATTCGATCTGGTGGAACAACGCCCTAGGGTGAAGCCTAGGTTGCGCGGAACGTAGAAATGACCATAACTTTCACACTGGTAGCAATTATTCGTTTTATACGATGGAAAAACTGTTTTATTTATTTTGTATTTTATGCTTCTGGCGTTGACTTCTTATGCCCTAACTATTCCCTCTGGAGGATCAACGCCCTAGAGTGAAACCTACGTTGCACGGAACGTAGAAATGACTATTACTTTCACACTGGTTGCAATTATTCGTTTTATACGATGGAAAAGCTGTTACATTTATTTTGTATTTTATGCTTCGGGCGTTGACTTCTAAGGCCCTAACTATTCCATCTGGTGGAACAACGCCCTAGGGTGAAGCCTAGGTTGCCTGGAACGTAGAAATGACCATCACTATCACACGGGTTGCAATTATTCCTGTTATAGGATGGAAAGACTGTTGTACTTTTATTGTATTTTATACTTCAGGCGTTGGCTTCTAAGGCCCTAACTATTCGATCTGGTGGAACAACGCCCTTGGGTGAAGCCTAGGTTGCGCGGAACGTAGAAATGACCATAACTTTCACACTGGTAGCAATTATTCGTATTATACGATGGAAAAACTGTTTTATTTATTTTGTATTTTATGCTTCTGAAGTTGACTTCTAGGGCCCTAACTATTCGATCTGGTGGAGCAACGCCCTAGTGTGAAGCCTAGGTTGCCCGGAACGGTGAAATGACCATAACTTTCACACCGGTAGCAATTATTCGTTTTATACCATGGTAAAACTGTTCTGTTTATTTTGTATTTTATGCTTCGGGCGTTGACTTCTTAGGCCCTAACTATTCAATCTGTTGGTGCAACGCCCTAGGGTGAAGCCTAGGTTGCCCGGAAAGTAGAAATGACGTTAACTTTCATACAGGTTGCAATTATTCGTTTTACACGATGGAAAAACTGTTGTATTTATATCGTATTTTATGCTTCGGGCATTGACCTCTTAGGCCCTAACTACTCAATCTGTTGGAGCAACGCCCTAGGGTGAAGCCTAGGTTGCCCGGAAAGTAGAAATGACCATAACTTTAATCCTGGTTGCAATTATTCGTTTTATATGATGGAAAAACTGTTGTATTTATATAGTGTTCTATGCTTCTGGCGTTGACTTCTTAGGCCCTAACTATTCCATCTGGTGGAACAACGCCCTTGGGTGAAGCCTAGGTTGCGCGGAACGTAGCAATGACCATAAGTTTCACAATGGTAACAATTATTCGTTTTATACGATGGAAAAACTGTTTTATTTATTTTGTATTTTATGCTTCTGGCGTTGACTTCTTATGCCCTAACTATTCCCTCTGGCGGATCAACGCCCTAGAGTGAAACCTACGTTGCCCGGAACGTAGAAATGACCATAACTTCCACACTGGTTGCAATTATTCGTTTTATACGATGGAAAAGCTGTTGTATTTATATCGTATTTTATGCTTCGGGCGTTGACTCCTAAGGCCCTAACTATTCGATCTGGTGGAACAACGCCCTAGGGTCAAGCCTAGGTTGCGCGGAACGTAGAAATGACCATAAGTTTCACAATGGTAACAATTATTCGTTTTATACGATGGAAAAACTGTTTTATTTATTTTGTATTTTATGCTTCTGGCGTTGACTTCTTATGCCCTAACTATTCCCTCTGGCGGATCAACGCCCTAGAGTGAAACCTACGTTGCCCGGAACGTAGAAATGACCATAACTTCCACACTGGTTGCAATTATTCGTTTTATACGATGGAAAAGCTGTTGTATTTATATCGTATTTTATGCTTCTGGCGTTGACCTCTTAGGCCCTAACTATTCCATCTGGTGGAACAACGCCGTCGGGTGAAGCCTAGGTTGCGCGGAACGTAGAAATGACCATTACTTTCACACTGGTAGCAATTATTCGTTTTATACGATGGTAAAACTGTTTTATTTATTTGGGATTTTATGCTTCCGGCGTTGACTTCTAAGGCCCTAACTATTTGATCTGGTGGAGCACCGCCCTAGAGTGAAGCCTAGGTTGCCCGGAACGTAGAAAAGACCATTACCTTCACATTGGTTGCAATTATTCGCTTTATACGATGGAAAAACTGATCTATTTATTTTGTATTTTATGCTTCTGGCGTTGACTTCTTAGGCCCTAACTGTTCGATCTGGTGGAACAACGTCCTAGGGTGAAGCCTAGGGTGTCCGGAAAGTAGAAATGACCATAACTTTCACACTGGTTGCAATTATTCGATTTATACGATGGAAAAGCTGTTGCACCTTTATTGTATTTTATTCATCTGGGGTTGACTGCTAAGGCCGTAGCTATTAGATGTGGTGGAACAGCGCCCTAGAGTGACGCCTAGGTTGCCCGGGACGTAGAAATGACCATTACTTTCACAATGTTTGCAATTATTCATTTTATACGATGGAAAAGCTTTTGTACTTATATTGTATTTTATTCTCTGGAGTCGACTTCTTAGGCCCTAACTATTCGATCTAGTGGAACAACGCCCTAGAGTGAAGACTTGGTTTCCCGGAACATGGAAATGGCCATTACTTTCACACTGTTTGCAGTTATTCCTGTTATACGATGGAAAGACTTTTGCATGTTTATTGTATTTTATGCTTCTGGCGTTGACTTCTAAGGCCCTAGCTATTCGATTTGGTGGAGCAATGCCCGACAGAGAAGCCTAGGTTGCCCGGAACGTAGGAATGACCATTACATTCACACTGGTTGCAATTATTCGTCTTATACGATGGAAAAGCTGTTGTATTTATATCGTATTTTATGCTTCTCGCGAAGACTTCGTAGGCCCTAACTATTCCATCTCGTGGAACAACGCCCTTGGGTGAAGCATAGGTTGCGCGGAACGAAGAAATGACCATAACTTTCACACTGGTAGCAATTATTCGTTTTATACGATGGTAAAACTGTTTTATTTATTTGGGATTTTATGCTTCCGGCGTTGACTTCTAAGGCCCTAACTATTTGATCTGGTGGAGCACCGCCCTAGAGTGAAGCCTAGGTTGCCCGGAACGTAGAAAAGACCATTACCTTCACACTGGTTGCAATTATTCGCTTTATACGATGGAAAAACTGATCTATTTATTTTGTATTTTATGCTTCTGGCGTTGACTTCTTAGGCCCTAACTGTTCGATCTGGTGGAACAACGTCCTAGGGTGAAGCTTAGGGTGTCCGGAAAGTAGAAATGACCATAACTTTCACACTGGTTGCAATTATTCGATTTATACGATGGAAAAGCTGTTGCACCTTTATTGTATTTTATTCATCTGGGGTTGACTGCTAAGGCCGTAGCTATTAGATGTGGTGGAGCAGCGCCCTAGAGTGACGCCTAGGTTGCCCGGGACGTAGAAATGACCATTACTTTCACAATGTTTGCAATTATTCATTTTATACGATGGAAAAGCTTTTGTACTTATATTGTATTTTATTCTCTGGAGTCGACTTCTTAGGCCCTAACAATTCGATCTAGTGGAACAACGCCCTAGAGTGAAGACTTGGTTTCCCGGAACATGGAAATGGCCATTACTTTCACACTGTTTGCAGTTATTCCTGTTATACGATGGAAAGACTTTTGCATGTTTATTGTATTTTATGCTTCTGGCGTTGACTTCTAAGGCCCTAGCTATTCGATTTGGTGGAGCAACGCCCGACAGAGAAGCCTAGGTTGCCCGGAAAGTAGAAATGACGTTAACTTTCATACTGGTTGCAATTATTCGTTTTACACGATGGAAAAACTGTTGCATTTATATTGTATTTTATGCTTCGGGCATTGACCTCTAAGGCCCAAACTACTCAATCTGTTCGAGCAACGACCTAGGGCGAAGCCTATGTTGCCCGGAAAGTAGAAATGACCATAACTTTAATCCTGGTTGCAATTATTCGTTTTATATGATGGAACAACTGTTGTATTTATATAGTGTTCTAAGCTTCTGGCGTTGACTTCTTAGGCCCGAACTATTCCATCTGGTGGAACAACGCCCTTGGGTGAAGCCTAGGTTGCGCGGAACGTAGAAATGACCATTACCTTCACACTGGTTGCAATTATTCGTTTTATACGATGGAAAAGCTGTTACATTTATTTTGTATTTTATGCTTCGGGCGTTGACTTCTAAGGCCCTAACTATTCCATCTGGTGGAACAACGCCCTAGGGTGAAGCCTAGGTTGCCTGGAACGTAGAAATGACCATCACTATCACACGGGTTGCAATTATTCCTGTTATAGGATGGAAAGACTGTTGTACTTTTATTGTATTTTATACTTCAGGCGTTGGCTTCTAAGGCCCTAGCTATTCGATCTGGTCGGGCAACGCCCTAGAGTGAAGCCTAGGTTGCCCGGAACGTAGAAATGACCATAACTTCCACACTGGTAGCAATTATTCGTCTTATACGATGGAAATGCTGTGGCATCTTTATTGTATTTTATTCATCTGGGGTTGACTTCTAAGGCCGTAGCTATTAGATGTGGTGGAGCAACGCCCTAGAGTGACGCCCAAGTTGCCCGGAACGTAGAAATGACCATTACCTTCACACTGGTTGCAATTATTCGTTTTATACGATGAAAAAGCTGTTCCATTTATTTTGTATTTTATGCTTCGGGCGTTGACTTCTAAGGCCCTAACTATTCCATCTGGTGGAACAACGCCCTAAGGTGAAGCATAGGTTGCCTGGAACGTAGAAATGACCATCACTTTCACACGGGTTGCAATTATTCCTGTTATAGGACGGAAAGACTGTTGTATTTTTATTGTATTTTATACTTCAGGCGTTGACTTCTAAGGCCCTAGCTATTCGATCTGGTCGAGCAACGCCCTAGAGTGAAGCCTAGGTTGCCCGGAACGAAGAAATGACCATAACTTCCACACTGGTTGCAATTATTCGTTTTATACGATGGAAAAGCTGTTGTATTTATATCGTATTTTATTCATCTGGGGTTGACTGCTAAGGCCGTAGCTATTAGATGTGGTGGAGCAACGCCCTAGAGTGACGCCTAGGTTGCCCGGGACGTAGAAATGACCATTACTTCCACAATGTTTGCAATTATTCATTTTATACGATGGAAAAGCTTTTGTACTTATATTGTATTTTATTCTTCTGGAGTCGACTTCTTAGGCCCTAACTATTCGATCTAGTGGAACAACACCCTAGAGTGAAGACTTGGTTTCCCGGAACATGGAAATGGCCATTACTTTCACACTGTTTGCAGTTATTCCTGTTATACGATGGAAAGACTTTTGCATCTTTATTGTATTTTATGCTTCTGGCGTTGACTTCTAAGGCCCTAGCTATTCGATTTGGTGGAGCAACGCCCGAGAGTGAAGCCTAGGTTGCCCGGAACGTAGAAATGACCATTACATTCACACTGGTTGCAATTATTCGTCTTATACGATGGAAAAGCTGTTGTATTTATATCGTATTTTATGCTTCTCGCGAAGACTTCGTAGGCCCTAACTATTCCATCTCGTGGAACAACGCCCTTGGGTGAAGCATAGGTTGCGCGGAACGAAGAAATGACCATAACTTTCACACTGGTAGCAATTATTCGTTTTATACGATGGTAAAACTGTTTTATTTATTTGGGATTTTATGCTTCCGGCGTTGACTTCTAAGGCCCTAACTATTTGATCTGGTGGAGCACCGCCCTAGAGTGAAGCCTAGGTTGCCCGGAACGTAGAAAAGACCATTACCTTCACACTGGTTGCAATTATTCGCTTTATACGATGGAAAAACTGATCTATTTATTTTGTATTTTATGCTTCTGGCGTTGACTTCTTAGGCCCTAACTGTTCGATCTGGTGGAACAACGTCCTAGGGTGAAGCTTAGGGTGTCCGGAAAGTAGAAATGACCATAACTTTCACACTGGTTGCAATTATTCGATTTATACGATGGAAAAGCTGTTGCACCTTTATTGTATTTTATTCATCTGGGGTTGACTGCTAAGGCCGTAGCTATTAGATGTGGTGGAGCAGCGCCCTAGAGTGACGCCTAGGTTGCCCGGGACGTAGAAATGACCATTACTTTCACAATGTTTGCAATTATTCATTTTATACGATGGAAAAGCTTTTGTACTTATATTGTATTTTATTCTCTGGAGTCGACTTCTTAGGCCCTAACAATTCGATCTAGTGGAACAACGCCCTAGAGTGAAGACTTGGTTTCCCGGAACATGGAAATGGCCATTACTTTCACACTGTTTGCAGTTATTCCTGTTATACGATGGAAAGACTTTTGCATGTTTATTGTATTTTATGCTTCTGGCGTTGACTTCTAAGGCCCTAGCTATTCGATTTGGTGGAGCAACGCCCGACAGAGAAGCCTAGGTTGCCCGGAAAGTAGAAATGACGTTAACTTTCATACTGGTTGCAATTATTCGTTTTACACGATGGAAAAACTGTTGCATTTATATTGTATTTTATGCTTCGGGCATTGACCTCTAAGGCCCTAACTACTCAATCTGTTCGAGCAACGACCTAGGGCGAAGCCTATGTTGCCCGGAAAGTAGAAATGACCATAACTTTAATCCTGGTTGCAATTATTCGTTTTATATGATGGAACAACTGTTGTATTTATATAGTGTTCTAAGCTTCTGGCGTTGACTTCTTAGGCCCGAACTATTCCATCTGGTGGAACAACGCCCTTGGGTGAAGCCTAGGTTGCGCGGAACGTAGAAATGACCATTACCTTCACACTGGTTGCAATTATTCGTTTTATACGATGGAAAAGCTGTTACATTTATTTTGTATTTTATGCTTCGGGCGTTGACTTCTAAGGCCCTAACTATTCCATCTGGTGGAACAACGCCCTAGGGTGAAGCCTAGGTTGCCTGGAACGTAGAAATGACCATCACTATCACACGGGTTGCAATTATTCCTGTTATAGGATGGAAAGACTGTTGTACTTTTATTGTATTTTATACTTCAGGCGTTGGCTTCTAAGGCCCTAGCTATTCGATCTGGTCGGGCAACGCCCTAGAGTGAAGCCTAGGTTGCCCGGAACGTAGAAATGACCATAACTTCCACACTGGTAGCAATTATTCGTCTTATACGATGGAAATGCTGTGGCATCTTTATTGTATTTTATTCATCTGGGGTTGACTTCTAAGGCCGTAGCTATTAGATGTGGTGGAGCAACGCCCTAGAGTGACGCCCAAGTTGCCCGGAACGTAGAAATGACCATTACCTTCACACTGGTTGCAATTATTCGTTTTATACGATGAAAAAGCTGTTCCATTTATTTTGTATTTTATGCTTCGGGCGTTGACTTCTAAGGCCCTAAATATTCCATCTGGTGGAACAACGCCCTAAGGTGAAGCATAGGTTGCCTGGAACGTAGAAATGACCATCACTTTCACACGGGTTGCAATTATTCCTGTTATAGGACGGAAAGACTGTTGTATTTTTATTGTATTTTATACTTCAGGCGTTGACTTCTAAGGCCCTAGCTATTCGATCTGGTCGAGCAACGCCCTAGAGTGAAGCCTAGGTTGCCCGGAACGAAGAAATGACCATAACTTCCACACTGGTTGCAATTATTCGTTTTATACGATGGAAAAGCTGTTGTATTTATATCGTATTTTATTCATCTGGGGTTGACTGCTAAGGCCGTAGCTATTAGATGTGGTGGAGCAACGCCCTAGAGTGACGCCTAGGTTGCCCGGGACGTAGAAATGACCATTACTTCCACAATGTTTGCAATTATTCATTTTATACGATGGAAAAGCTTTTGTACTTATATTGTATTTTATTCTTCTGGAGTCGACTTCTTAGGCCCTAACTATTCGATCTAGTGGAACAACACCCTAGAGTGAAGACTTGGTTTCCCGGAACATGGAAATGGCCATTACTTTCACACTGTTTGCAGTTATTCCTGTTATACGATGGAAAGACTTTTGCATCTTTATTGTATTTTATGCTTCTGGCGTTGACTTCTAAGGCCCTAGCTATTCGATTTGGTGGAGCAACGCCCGAGAGTGAAGCCTAGGTTGCCCGGAACGTAGAAATGACCATTACATTCACACTGGTTGCAATTATTTGTCTTATACGATGGAAAAGCTGTTGTATTTATATCGTATTTTATGCTTCTCGCGTTGACTTCTTAGGCCCTAACTATTCGATCTGGTGGAACAACGCCCTTGGGTGAAGCCTAGGTTGCGCGGAACGTAGAAATGACCATAACTTTCACACTGGTAGCAATTATTCGTATTATACGATGGAAAAACTGTTTTATTTATTTTGTATTTTATGCTTCTGAAGTTGACTTCTAGGGCCCTAACTATTCGATCTGGTGGAGCAACGCCCTAGTGTGAAGCCTAGGTTGCCCGGAACGGAGAAATGACCATAACTTTCACACCGGTAGCAATTATTCGTTTTATACCATGGTAAAACTGTTCTGTTTATTTTGTATTTTATGCTTCGGGCGTTGACTTCTTAGGCCCTAACTATTCAATCTGTTGGTGCAACGCCCTAGGGTGAAGCCTAGGTTGCCCGGAAAGTAGAAATGACGTTAACTTTCATACAGGTTGCAATTATTCGTTTTACACGATGGAAAAACTGTTGTATTTATATCGTATTTTATGCTTCGGGCATTGACCTCTTAGGCCCTATCTACTCAATCTGTTGGAGCAACGCCCTAGGGTGAAGCCTAGGTTGCCCGGAAAGTAGAAATGACCATAACTTTAATCCTGGTTGCAATTATTCGTTTTATATGATGGAAAAACTGTTGTATTTATATAGTGTTCTATGCTTCTGGCGTTGACTTCTTAGGCCCTAACTATTCCATCTGGTGGAACAACGCCCTTGGGTGAAGCCTAGGTTGCGCGGAACGTAGCAATGACCATAACTTTCATACTGGTAGCAATTATTCGTTTTATACGATGGAAAAACTGTTCTATTTATTTTGTATTTTATGCTTCTGGCGTTGACTTCTTATGCCCTAACTATTCCCTCTTGAGGATCAACGCCCTAGAGTGAAACCTACGTTGCCCGGAACGTAGAAATGACTATTACTTTCACACTGGTTGCAATTATACGTTTTATACGATGGAAAAGCTGTTCCATTTATTTTGTATTTTATGCTTCGGGCGTTGACTTCTAAGGCCCTAACTATTCCATCTTGTGGAACAACGCCCTAGTGTGAACCCTAGGTTGCCTGGAACGTAGAAATGACCATCACTATCACACGGGTTGCAATTATTCCTGTTATAGGATGGAAAAACTGTTGTACTTTTATTGTATTTTATACTTCAGGCGTTGGCTTCTAAGGCCCTAGCTATTCAATCTGGTCGAGCAACGCCCTACAGTGAAGCCTAGGTTGCCCGGAACGTAGAAATGACCATAACTTCCACACTGGTTGCAATTATTCGTTTTATACGATGGAAAAGCTGTTGTATTTATATCGTATTTTATGCTTCGGGCGTTGACTCCTAAGGCCCTAACTATTCGATCTGGTGGAACAACGCCCTAGGGTCAAGCCTAGGTTGCGCGGAACGTAGAAATGACCATAAGTTTCACAATGGTAACAATTATTCGTTTTATACGATGGAAAAACTGTTTTATTTATTTTGTATTTTATGCTTCTGGCGTTGACTTCTTATGCCCTAACTATTCCCTCTGGCGGATCAACGCCCTAGAGTGAAACCTACGTTGCCCGGAACGTAGAAATGACCATAACTTCCACACTGGTTGCAATTATTCGTTTTATACGATGGAAAAGCTGTTGTATTTATATCGTATTTTATGCTTCTGGCGTTGACCTCTTAGGCCCTAACTATTCCATCTGGTGGAACAACGCCCTAGAGTGAAGCCTAGGTTGCCCGGAACGTAGAAAAGACCATTACCTTCACACTGGTTGCAATTATTCGCTTTATACGATGGAAAAACTGATCTATTTATTTTGTATTTTATGCTTCTGGCGTTGACTTCTTAGGCCCTAACTGTTCGATCTGGTGGAACAACGTCCTAGGGTGAAGCCTAGGGTGTCCGGAAAGTAGAAATGACCATAACTTTCACACTGGTTGCAATTATTCGATTTATACGATGGAAAAGCTGTTGCACCTTTATTGTATTTTATTCATCTGGGGTTGACTGCTAAGGCCGTAGCTATTAGATGTGGTGGAGCAGCGCCCTAGAGTGACGCCTAGGTTGCCCGGGACGTAGAAATGACCATTACTTTCACAATGTTTGCAATTATTCATTTTATACGATGGAAAAGCTTTTGTACTTATATTGTATTTTATTCTCTGGAGTCGACTTCTTAGGCCCTAACTATTCGATCTAGTGGAACAACGCCCTAGAGTGAAGACTTGGTTTCCCGGAACATGGAAATGGCCATTACTTTCACACTGTTTGCAGTTATTCCTGTTATACGATGGAAAGACTTTTGCATGTTTATTGTATTTTATGCTTCTGGCGTTGACTTCTAAGGCCCTAGCTATTCGATTTGGTGGAGCAACGCCCGACAGAGAAGCCTAGGTTGCCCGGAACGTAGAAAAGACCATTACCTTCACACTGGTTGCAATTATTCGCTTTATACGATGGAAAAACTGATCTATTTATTTTGTATTTTATGCTTCTGGCGTTGACTTCTTAGGCCCTAACTGTTCGATCTGGTGGAACAACGTCCTAGGGTGAAGCCTAGGGTGTCCGGAAAGTAGAAATGACCATAACTTTCACACTGGTTGCAATTATTCGTTTTATACGATGGAAAAGCTGTTACATTTATTTTGTATTTTATGCTTCGGGCGTTGACTTCTAAGGCCCTAACTATTCCATCTGGTGGAACAACGCCCTAGGGTGAAGCCTAGGTTGCCTGGAACGTAGAAATGACCATCACTATCACACGGGTTGCAATTATTCCTGTTATAGGATGGAAAGACTGTTGTACTTTTATTGTATTTTATACTTCAGGCGTTGGCTTCTAAGGCCCTAGCTATTCGATCTGGTCGGGCAACGCCCTAGAGTGAAGCCTAGGTTGCCCGGAACGTAGAAATGACCATAACTTCCACACTGGTAGCAATTATTCGTCTTATACGATGGAAAAGCTGTGGCATCTTTATTGTATTTTATTCATCTGGGGTTGACTTCTAAGGCCGTAGCTATTAGATGTGGTGGAGCAACGCCCTAGAGTGACGCCCAAGTTGCCCGGAACGTAGAAATGACCATTACCTTCACACTGGTTGCAATTATTCGTTTTATACGATGAAAAAGCTGTTCCATTTATTTTGTATTTTATGCTTCGGGCGTTGACTTCTAAGGCCCTAACTATTCCATCTGGTGGAACAACGCCCTAAGGTGAAGCATAGGTTGCCTGGAACGTAGAAATGACCATCACTTTCACACGGGTTGCAATTATTCCTGTTATAGGACGGAAAGACTGTTGTATTTTTATTGTATTTTATACTTCAGGCGTTGACTTCTAAGGCCCTAGCTATTCGATCTGGTCGAGCAACGCCCTAGAGTGACGCCTAGGTTGCCCGGGACGTAGAAATGACCATTACTTCCACAATGTTTGCAATTATTCATTTTATACGATGGAAAAGCTTTTGTACTTATATTGTATTTTATTCTTCTGGAGTCGACTTCTTAGGCCCTAACTATTCGATCTAGTGGAACAACACCCTAGAGTGAAGACTTGGTTTCCCGGAACATGGAAATGGCCATTACTTTCACACTGTTTGCAGTTATTCCTGTTATACGATGGAAAGACTTTTGCATCTTTATTGTATTTTATGCTTCTGGCGTTGACTTCTAAGGCCCTAGCTATTCGATTTGGTGGATCAACGCCCTAGAGTGAAACCTACGTTGCCCGGAACGTAGAAATGACCATAACTTCCACACTGGTTGCAATTATTCGTTTTATACGATGGAAAAGCTGTTGTATTTATATCGTATTTTATGCTTCTGGCGTTGACCTCTTAGGCCCTAACTATTCCATCTGGTGGAACAACGCCCTAGAGTGAAGCCTAGGTATGCCCGGAACGTAGAAAAGACCATTACCTTCACACTGGTTGCAATTATTCGCTTTATACGATGGAAAAACTGATCTATTTATTTTGTATTTTGTGCTTCTGGCGTTGACTTCTTAGGCCCTAACTGTTCGATCTGGTGGAACAACGTCCTAGGGTGAAGCCTAGGGTGCCCGGAAAGTAGAAATGACCATAACTTTCACACTGGTTGCAATTATTCGATTTATACGATGGAAAAGCTGTTGCACCTTTATTGTATTTTATTCATCTGGGGTTGACTGCTAAGGCCGTAGCTATTAGATGTGGTGGAGCAACGCCCTAGAGTGACGCCTAGGTTGCCCGGGACGTAGAAATGACCATTACTTTCACAATGTTTGCAATTATTCATTTTATACGATGGAAAAGCTTTTGTACTTATATTGTATTTTATTCTCTGGAGTCGACTTCTTAGGCCCTAACTATTCGATCTAGTGGAACAACGCCCTAGAGTGAAGACTTGGTTTCCCGGAACATGGAAATGGCCATTACTTTCACACTGTTTGCAGTTATTCCTGTTATACGATGGAAAGACTTTTGCATGTTTATTGTATTTTATGCTTCTGGCGTTGACTTCTAAGGCCCTAGCTATTCGATTTGGTGGAGCAACGCCCGACAGAGAAGCCTAGGTTGCCCGGAACGTAGAAATGACCATTACATTCACACTGGTTGCAATTATTCGTCTTATACGATGGAAAAGCTGTTGTATTTATATCGTATTTTATGCTTCTCGCGAAGACTTCGTAGGCCCTAACTATTCCATCTGGTGGAACAACGCCCTTGGGTGAAGCATAGGTTGCGCGGAACGAAGAAATGACCATAACTTTCACACTGGTAGCAATTATTCGTTTTATACGATGGTAAAACTGTTTTATTTATTTTGTATTTTATGCTTCTGGCGTTGACTTCTTAGGCCCTAACTGTTCGATCTGGTGGAACAACGCCCTAGGGTGAAGCCTAGGTTGCGCGGAACGTAGAAATGACCATAATTTTCACACTGGTAGCAATTATTCGTTTTATACGATGGAAAATCTGTTTTATTTACTTTGTATTTTATGCTTCTGGCGTTGACTTCTTATGCCCTAACTATTCCCTCTGGCGGATCAACGCCCTAGAGTGAAACCTACGTTGCCCGGAACGTAGAAATGACTATTACTTTCACACTGGGTGCAATTATTCGTTTTATACGATGGTAAAACTGTTTTATTTATTTGGGATTTTATGCTTCCGGCGTTGACTTCTAAGGCCATAACTATTTGATCTGGTGGAGCACCGCCCTAGAGTGAAGCCTAGGTTGCCCGGAACGTAGAAAAGACCATTACCTTCACACTGGTTGCAATTATTCGCTTTATACGATGGAAAAACTGATCTATTTATTTTGTATTTTATGCTTCTGGCGTTGACTTCTTAGGCCCTAACTGTTCGATCTGGTGGAACAACGTCCTAGGGTGAAGCCTAGGGTGCCCGGAAAGTAGAAATGACCATAACTTTCACACTGGTTGCAATTATTCGATTTATTGGATGGAAAAACTGTTTTATTTATTTTGTATTTTATGCTTCTGGCGTTGACCTCTTAGGCCCTAACTATTCCATCTGGTGGAACAACGCCGTCGGGTGAAGCCTAGGTTGCGCGGAACGTAGAAATGACCATAACTTTCACACTGGTAGCAATTATTCGTTTTATACGATGGTAAAACTGTTTTATTTATTTGGGATTTTATGCTTCCGGCGTTGACTTCTAAGGCCCTAACTATTTGATCTGGTGGAGCACCGCCCTAGAGTGAAGCCTAGGTTGCCCGGAACGTAGAAAAGACCATTACCTTCACACTGGTTGCAATTATTCGCTTTATACGATGGAAAAACTGATCTATTTATTTTGTATTTTGTGCTTCTGGCGTTGACTTCTTAGGCCCTAACTGTTCGATCTGGTGGAACAACGTCCTAGGGTGAAGCCTAGGGTGCCCGGAAAGTAGAAATGACCATAACTTTCACACTGGTTGCAATTATTCGATTTATACGATGGAAAAGCTGTTGCACCTTTATTGTATTTTATTCATCTGGGGTTGACTGCTAAGGCCGTAGCTATTAGATGTGGTGGAGCAACGCCCTAGAGTGACGCCTAGGTTGCCCGGGACGTAGAAATGACCATTACTTTCACAATGTTTGCAATTATTCATTTTATACGATGGAAAAGCTTTTGTACTTATATTGTATTTTATTCTCTGGAGTCGACTTCTTAGGCCCTAACTATTCGATCTAGTGGAACAACGCCCTAGAGTGAAGACTTGGTTTCCCGGAACATGGAAATGGCCATTACTTTCACACTGTTTGCAGTTATTCCTGTTATACGATGGAAAGACTTTTGCATCTTTATTGTATTTTATGCTTCTGGCGTTGACTTCTAAGGCCCTAGCTATTCGATTTGGTGGAGCAACGCCCGACAGAGAAGCCTAGGTTGCCCGGAACGTAGAAATGACCATTACATTCACACTGGTTGCAATTATTCGTCTTATACGATGGAAAAGCTGTTGTATTTATTTTGTATTTTATGCTTCTGGCGTTGACTTCTTAGGCCCTAACTGTTCGATCTGGTGGAACAACGTCCTAGGGTGAAGCCTAGGGTGCCCGGAAAGTAGAAATGATCATAACTTTCACACTGGTTGCAATTATTCGATTTATACGATGGAAAAACTGTTTTATTTATTTTGTATTTTATGCTTCTGGCGTTGACTCCTTATGCCCTAACTATTCCCTCTGGCGGATCAACGCCCTAGAGTGAAACCTACGTTGACCGGAACGTAGAAATGACTATTACTTTCACACTGGTTGCAATTATTCGTTTTATACGATGGAAAAGCTGTTCCATTTATTTTGTATTTTATGCTTCGGGCGTTGACTTCTAAGGCCCTAACTATTCCATCTGGTGGAACAACGCCCTAGGGTGAAGCCTAGGTTGCATGGAACGTAGAAATGACCATCACTTTCACACGGATTGCAATTATTCCTGTTATAGGATGGAAAGACTGTTGTATTTTTATTGTATTTTATACTTCAGGCGTTGACTTCTAAGGCCCTAGCTATTCGATCTGGTCGAGCAACGCCCTAGAGTGAAGCCTAGGTTGCCCGGAACGTAGAAATGACCATAACTTCCACACTGGTTGCAATTATTCGCTTTATACGATGGAAAAGCTGTTGTATTTATATCGTATTTTATGCTTCTGGCGTTGACCTCTTAGGCCCTAACTATTCCATCTGGTGGAACAACGCCGTCAGGTGAAGCCTAGGTTGCGCGGAACGTAGAAATGACCATAACTTTCACACTGGTAGCAATTATTCGTTTTATACGATGGTAAAACTGTTTTATTTATTTGGGATTTTATGCTTCCGGCGTTGACTTCTAAGGCCCTAACTATTTGATCTGGTGGAGCACCGCCCTAGAGTGAAGCCTAGGTTGCCCGGAACGTAGAAAAGACCATTACCTTCACACTGGTTGCAATTATTCGCTTTATACGATGGAAAAACTGATCTATTTATTTTGTATTTTATGCTTCTGGCGTTGACTTCTTAGGCCCTAACTGTTCGATCTGGTGGAACAACGTCCTAGGGTGAAGCCTAGGGTGCCCGGAAAGTAGAAATGACCATAACTTTCACACTGGTTGCAATTATTCGATTTATTGGATGGAAAAACTGTTTTATTTATTTTGTATTTTATGCTTCTGGCGTTGACTTCTTATGCCCTAACTATTCCCTCTGGCGGATCAACGCCCTAGAGTGAAACCTACGTTGACCGGAACGTAGAAATGACTATTACTTTCACACTGGTTGCAATTATTCGTTTTATACGATGGAAAAGCTGTTCCATTTATTTTGTATTTTATGCTTCGGGCGTTGACTTCTAAGGCCCTAACTATTCCATCTGGTGGAACAACGCCCTAGGGTGAAGCCTAGGTTGCCTGGAACGTAGAAATGATCATCACTTTCACACGGGTTGCAATTATTCCTGTTATAGGATGGAAAGACTGTTGTATTTTTATTGTATTTTATACTTCAGGCGTTGACTTCTAAGGCCCTAGCTATTCGATCTGGTCGAGCAACGCCCTAGAGTGAAGCCTAGGTTGCCCGGAACGTAGAAATGACCATAACTTCCACACTGGTTGCAATTATTCGCTTTATACGATGGAAAAGCTGTTGTATTTATATCGTATTTTATGCTTCTGGCGTTGACCTCTTAGGCCCTAACTATTCCATCTGGTGGAACAACGCCGTCGGGTGAAGCCTAGGTTGCGCGGAACGTAGAAATGACCATAACTTTCACACTGGTAGCAATTATTCGTTTTATACGATGGTAAAACTGTTTTATTTATTTGGGATTTTATGCTTCCGGCGTTGACTTCTAAGGCCCTAACTATTTGATCTGGTGGAGCATGCCCTAGAGTGAAGCCTAGGTATGCCCGGAACGTAGAAAAGACCATTACCTTCACACTGGTTGCAATTATTCGCTTTATACGATGGAAAAACTGATCTATTTATTTTGTATTTTGTGCTTCTGGCGTTGACTTCTTAGGCCCTAACTGTTCGATCTGGTGGAACAACGTCCTAGGGTGAAGCCTAGGGTGCCCGGAAAGTAGAAATGACCATAACTTTCACACTGGTTGCAATTATTCGATTTATACGATGGAAAAGCTGTTGCACCTTTATTGTATTTTATTCATCTGGGGTTGACTGCTAAGGCCGTAGCTATTAGATGTGGTGGAGCAACGCCCTAGAGTGACGCCTAGGTTGCCCGGGACGTAGAAATGACCATTACTTTCACAATGTTTGCAATTATTCATTTTATACGATGGAAAAGCTTTTGTACTTATATTGTATTTTATTCTCTGGAGTCGACTTCTTAGGCCCTAACTATTCGATCTAGTGGAACAACGCCCTAGAGTGAAGACTTGGTTTCCCGGAACATGGAAATGGCCATTACTTTCACACTGTTTGCAGTTATTCCTGTTATACGATGGAAAGACTTTTGCATGTTTATTGTATTTTATGCTTCTGGCGTTGACTTCTAAGGCCCTAGCTATTCGATTTGGTGGAGCAACGCCCGACAGAGAAGCCTAGGTTGCCCGGAACGTAGAAATGACCATTACATTCACACTGGTTGCAATTATTCGTCTTATACGATGGAAAAGCTGTTGTATTTATATCGTATTTTATGCTTCTCGCGAAGACTTCGTAGGCCCTAACTATTCCATCTGGTGGAACAACGCCCTTGGGTGAAGCATAGGTTGCGCGGAACGAAGAAATGACCATAACTTTCACACTGGTAGCAATTATTCGTTTTATACGATGGTAAAACTGTTTTATTTATTTTGTATTTTATGCTTCTGGCGTTGACTTCTTAGGCCCTAACTGTTCGATCTGGTGGAACAACGCCCTAGGGTGAAGCCTAGGTTGCGCGGAACGTAGAAATGACCATAATTTTCACACTGGTAGCAATTATTCGTTTTATACGATGGAAAATCTGTTTTATTTACTTTGTATTTTATGCTTCTGGCGTTGACTTCTTATGCCCTAACTATTCCCTCTGGCGGATCAACGCCCTAGAGTGAAACCTACGTTGCCCGGAACGTAGAAATGACTATTACTTTCACACTGGGTGCAATTATTCGTTTTATACGATGGTAAAACTGTTTTATTTATTTGGGATTTTATGCTTCCGGCGTTGACTTCTAAGGCCATAACTATTTGATCTGGTGGAGCACCGCCCTAGAGTGAAGCCTAGGTTGCCCGGAACGTAGAAAAGACCATTACCTTCACACTGGTTGCAATTATTCGCTTTATACGATGGAAAAACTGATCTATTTATTTTGTATTTTATGCTTCTGGCGTTGACTTCTTAGGCCCTAACTGTTCGATCTGGTGGAACAACGTCCTAGGGTGAAGCCTAGGGTGCCCGGAAAGTAGAAATGACCATAACTTTCACACTGGTTGCAATTATTCGATTTATTGGATGGAAAAACTGTTTTATTTATTTTGTATTTTATGCTTCTGGCGTTGACCTCTTAGGCCCTAACTATTCCATCTGGTGGAACAACGCCGTCGGGTGAAGCCTAGGTTGCGCGGAACGTAGAAATGACCATAACTTTCACACTGGTAGCAATTATTCGTTTTATACGATGGTAAAACTGTTTTATTTATTTGGGATTTTATGCTTCCGGCGTTGACTTCTAAGGCCCTAACTATTTGATCTGGTGGAGCACCGCCCTAGAGTGAAGCCTAGGTTGCCCGGAACGTAGAAAAGACCATTACCTTCACACTGGTTGCAATTATTCGCTTTATACGATGGAAAAACTGATCTATTTATTTTGTATTTTGTGCTTCTGGCGTTGACTTCTTAGGCCCTAACTGTTCGATCTGGTGGAACAACGTCCTAGGGTGAAGCCTAGGGTGCCCGGAAAGTAGAAATGACCATAACTTTCACACTGGTTGCAATTATTCGATTTATACGATGGAAAAGCTGTTGCACCTTTATTGTATTTTATTCATCTGGGGTTGACTGCTAAGGCCGTAGCTATTAGATGTGGTGGAGCAACGCCCTAGAGTGACGCCTAGGTTGCCCGGGACGTAGAAATGACCATTACTTTCACAATGTTTGCAATTATTCATTTTATACGATGGAAAAGCTTTTGTACTTATATTGTATTTTATTCTCTGGAGTCGACTTCTTAGGCCCTAACTATTCGATCTAGTGGAACAACGCCCTAGAGTGAAGACTTGGTTTCCCGGAACATGGAAATGGCCATTACTTTCACACTGTTTGCAGTTATTCCTGTTATACGATGGAAAGACTTTTGCATCTTTATTGTATTTTATGCTTCTGGCGTTGACTTCTAAGGCCCTAGCTATTCGATTTGGTGGAGCAACGCCCGACAGAGAAGCCTAGGTTGCCCGGAACGTAGAAATGACCATTACATTCACACTGGTTGCAATTATTCGTCTTATACGATGGAAAAGCTGTTGTATTTATTTTGTATTTTATGCTTCTGGCGTTGACTTCTTAGGCCCTAACTGTTCGATCTGGTGGAACAACGTCCTAGGGTGAAGCCTAGGGTGCCCGGAAAGTAGAAATGATCATAACTTTCACACTGGTTGCAATTATTCGATTTATACGATGGAAAAACTGTTTTATTTATTTTGTATTTTATGCTTCTGGCGTTGACTCCTTATGCCCTAACTATTCCCTCTGGCGGATCAACGCCCTAGAGTGAAACCTACGTTGACCGGAACGTAGAAATGACTATTACTTTCACACTGGTTGCAATTATTCGTTTTATACGATGGAAAAGCTGTTCCATTTATTTTGTATTTTATGCTTCGGGCGTTGACTTCTAAGGCCCTAACTATTCCATCTGGTGGAACAACGCCCTAGGGTGAAGCCTAGGTTGCATGGAACGTAGAAATGACCATCACTTTCACACGGATTGCAATTATTCCTGTTATAGGATGGAAAGACTGTTGTATTTTTATTGTATTTTATACTTCAGGCGTTGACTTCTAAGGCCCTAGCTATTCGATCTGGTCGAGCAACGCCCTAGAGTGAAGCCTAGGTTGCCCGGAACGTAGAAATGACCATAACTTCCACACTGGTTGCAATTATTCGCTTTATACGATGGAAAAGCTGTTGTATTTATATCGTATTTTATGCTTCTGGCGTTGACCTCTTAGGCCCTAACTATTCCATCTGGTGGAACAACGCCGTCAGGTGAAGCCTAGGTTGCGCGGAACGTAGAAATGACCATAACTTTCACACTGGTAGCAATTATTCGTTTTATACGATGGTAAAACTGTTTTATTTATTTGGGATTTTATGCTTCCGGCGTTGACTTCTAAGGCCCTAACTATTTGATCTGGTGGAGCACCGCCCTAGAGTGAAGCCTAGGTTGCCCGGAACGTAGAAAAGACCATTACCTTCACACTGGTTGCAATTATTCGCTTTATACGATGGAAAAACTGATCTATTTATTTTGTATTTTATGCTTCTGGCGTTGACTTCTTAGGCCCTAACTGTTCGATCTGGTGGAACAACGTCCTAGGGTGAAGCCTAGGGTGCCCGGAAAGTAGAAATGACCATAACTTTCACACTGGTTGCAATTATTCGATTTATTGGATGGAAAAACTGTTTTATTTATTTTGTATTTTATGCTTCTGGCGTTGACTTCTTATGCCCTAACTATTCCCTCTGGCGGATCAACGCCCTAGAGTGAAACCTACGTTGACCGGAACGTAGAAATGACTATTACTTTCACACTGGTTGCAATTATTCGTTTTATACGATGGAAAAGCTGTTCCATTTATTTTGTATTTTATGCTTCGGGCGTTGACTTCTAAGGCCCTAACTATTCCATCTGGTGGAACAACGCCCTAGGGTGAAGCCTAGGTTGCCTGGAACGTAGAAATGATCATCACTTTCACACGGGTTGCAATTATTCCTGTTATAGGATGGAAAGACTGTTGTATTTTTATTGTATTTTATACTTCAGGCGTTGACTTCTAAGGCCCTAGCTATTCGATCTGGTCGAGCAACGCCCTAGAGTGAAGCCTAGGTTGCCCGGAACGTAGAAATGACCATAACTTCCACACTGGTTGCAATTATTCGCTTTATACGATGGAAAAGCTGTTGTATTTATATCGTATTTTATGCTTCTGGCGTTGACCTCTTAGGCCCTAACTATTCCATCTGGTGGAACAACGCCGTCGGGTGAAGCCTAGGTTGCGCGGAACGTAGAAATGACCATAACTTTCACACTGGTAGCAATTATTCGTTTTATACGATGGTAAAACTGTTTTATTTATTTGGGATTTTATGCTTCCGGCGTTGACTTCTAAGGCCCTAACTATTTGATCTGGTGGAGCATGCCCTAGAGTGAAGCCTAGGTATGCCCGGAACGTAGAAAAGACCATTACCTTCACACTGGTTGCAATTATTCGCTTTATACGATGGAAAAACTGATCTATTTATTTTGTATTTTGTGCTTCTGGCGTTGACTTCTTAGGCCCTAACTGTTCGATCTGGTGGAACAACGTCCTAGGGTGAAGCCTAGGGTGCCCGGAAAGTAGAAATGACCATAACTTTCACACTGGTTGCAATTATTCGATTTATACGATGGAAAAGCTGTTGCACCTTTATTGTATTTTATTCATCTGGGGTTGACTGCTAAGGCCGTAGCTATTAGATGTGGTGGAGCAACGCCCTAGAGTGACGCCTAGGTTGCCCGGGACGTAGAAATGACCATTACTTTCACAATGTTTGCAATTATTCATTTTATACGATGGAAAAGCTTTTGTACTTATATTGTATTTTATTCTCTGGAGTCGACTTCTTAGGCCCTAACTATTCGATCTAGTGGAACAACGCCCTAGAGTGAAGACTTGGTTTCCCGGAACATGGAAATGGCCATTACTTTCACACTGTTTGCAGTTATTCCTGTTATACGATGGAAAGACTTTTGCATCTTTATTGTATTTTATGCTTCTGGCGTTGACTTCTAAGGCCCTAGCTATTCGATTTGGTGGAGCAACGCCCGACAGAGAAGCCTAGGTTGCCCGGAACGTAGAAATGACCATTACATTCACACTGGTTGCAATTATTCGTCTTATACGATGGAAAAGCTGTTGTATTTATATCGTATTTTATGCTTCTCGCGAAGACTTCGTAGGCCCTAACTATTCCATCTGGTGGAACAACGCCCTTGGGTGAAGCATAGGTTGCGCGGAACAAAGAAGTGACCATAACTTTCACACTGGTAGCAATTATTCGTTTTATACGATGGAAAAACTGTTCCATTTATTTTGTATTTTATGCTTCGGGCGTTGACTTCTAAGGCCCTAACTATTCCATCTGGTGGAACAACGCCGTAGGGTGAAGCCTAGGTTGCCTGGAACGTAGTAATGACCATCACTTTCACACGGGTTGCAATTATTCCTGTTATAGGATGGAAAGACTGTTGTATTTTTATTGTATTTTATACTTCAGGCGTTGACTTCTAAGGCCCTAGCTATTCGATCTGGTCGAGCAACGCCCTAGAGTGAAGCCTAGGTTGCCCGGAACGTAGAAATGACCATAACTTCCACACTGGTTGCAATTATTCGCTTTATACGATGGAAAAGCTGTTGTATTTATATCGTATTTTATGCTTCTGGCGTTGACCTCTTAGGCCCTAACTATTCCATCTGGTGGAACAACGCCGTCGGGTGAAGCCTAGGTTGCGCGGAACGTAGAAATGACCATAACTTTCACACTGGTAGCAATTATTCGTTTTATACGATGGTAAAACTGTTTTATTTATTTGGGATTTTATGCTTCCGGCGTTGACTTCTAAGGCCCTAACTATTTGATCTGGTGGAGCACCGCCCTAGAGTGAAGCCTAGGTTGCCCGGAACGTAGAAAAGACCATTACCTTCACACTGGTTGCAATTATTCGCTTTATACGATGGAAAAACTGATCTATTTATTTTGTATTTTATGCTTCTGGCGTTGACTTCTTAGGCCCTAACTGTTCGATCTGGTGGAACAACGTCCTAGGGTGAAGCCTAGGGTGCCCGGAAAGTAGAAATGATCATAACTTTCACACTGGTTGCAATTATTCGATTTATACGATGGAAAAACTGTTTTATTTATTTTGTATTTTATGCTTCTGGCGTTGACTTCTTATGCCCTAACTATTCCCTCTGGCGGATCAACGCCCTAGAGTGAAACCTACGTTGACCGGAACGTAGAAATGACTATTACTTTCACACTGGTTGCAATTATTCGTTTTATACGATGGAAAAGCTGTTCCATTTATTTTGTATTTTATGCTTCGGGCGTTGACTTCTAAGGCCCTAACTATTCCATCTGGTGGAACAACGCCCTAGGGTGAAGCCTAGGTTGCCTGGAACGTAGAAATGACCATCACTTTCACACGGATTGCAATTATTCCTGTTATAGGATGGAAAGACTGTTGTATTTTTATTGTATTTTATACTTCAGGCGTTGACTTCTAAGGCCCTAGCTATTCGATCTGGTCGAGCAACGCCCTAGAGTGAAGCCTAGGTTGCCCGGAACGTAGAAATGACCATAACTTCCACACTGGTTGCAATTATTCGCTTTATACGATGGAAAAGCTGTTGTATTTATATCGTATTTTATGCTTCTGGCGTTGACCTCTTAGGCCCTAACTATTCCATCTGGTGGAACAACGCCGTCAGGTGAAGCCTAGGTTGCGCGGAACGTAGAAATGACCATAACTTTCACACTGGTAGCAATTATTCGTTTTATACGATGGTAAAACTGTTTTATTTATTTGCGATTTTATGCTTCCGGCGTTGACTTCTAAGGCCCTAACTATTTGATCTGGTGGAGCACCGCCCTAGAGTGAAGCCTAGGTTGCCCGGAACGTAGAAAAGACCATTACCTTCACACTGGTTGCAATTATTCGCTTTATACGATGGAAAAACTGATCTATTTATTTTGTATTTTATGCTTCTGGCGTTGACTTCTTAGGCCCTAACTGTTCGATCTGGTGGAACAACGTCCTAGGGTGAAGCCTAGGGTGCCCGGAAAGTAGAAATGACCATAACTTTCACACTGGTTGCAATTATTCGATTTATACGATGGAAAAGCTGTTGCACCTTTATTGTATTTTATTCATCTGGGGTTGACTGCTAAGGCCGTAGCTATTAGATGTGGTGGAGCAACGCCCTAGAGTGACGCCTAGGTTGCCCGGGACGTAGAAATGAGCATTACTTTCACAATGTTTGCAATTATTCATTTTATACGATGGAAAAGCTTTTGTTCTTATATTGTATTTTATTCTCTGGAGTCGACTTCTTAGTCCCTAACTATTCGATCTAGTGGAACAACGCCCTAGAGTGAAGACTTGGTTTCCCGGAACATGGAAATGGCCATTACTTTCACACTGTTTGCAGTTATTCCTGTTATACGATGGAAAGACTTTTGCATCTTTATTGTATTTTATGCTTCTGGCGTTGACTTCTAAGGCCCTAGCTATTCGATTTGGTGGAGCAACGCCCGACAGAGAAGCCTAGGTTGCCCGGAACGTAGAAATGACCATTACATTCACACTGGTTGCAATTATTCGTCTTATACGATGGAAAAGCTGTTGTATTTATATCGTATTTTATGTTTCTCGCGATGACTTCGTAGGCCCTAACTATTCCATCTGGTGGAACAACGCCCTTGGGTGAAGCCTAGGTTGCGCGGAGCGAAGAAATGACCATAACTTTCACACTGGTAGCAATTATTCGTTTTATACGATGGAAAAACTGTTTTATTTATTTTGTATTTTATGCTTCTGACGTTGACTTCTAGGGCCCTAACTATTCGATCTGGAAGAGCAACGCCCTAGAGTGAAGCCTAGGTTGCCCGGAACGGAGAAATGACCATAACTTTCACAACGGTAGCAATTATTCGTTTTATACGATGGTAAAACTGTTCTGTTTATTTTGTATTTTATGCTTCGGGCGTTGACTTCTAAGGCCCTAACTATTCAATCTGTTGGTGCAACGCCCTAGGGTGAAGCCTAGGTTGCCCGGAAAGTAGAAATGACGTTAACTTTCATACTGGTTGCAATTATTCGTTTTACACGATGGAAAAACTGTTGCATTTATATTGTATTTTATGCTTCGGGCATTGACCTCTAAGGCCCTAACTACTCAATCTGCTGGAGCAACGACCTAGGGCGAAGCCTATGTTGCCCGGAAAGTAGAAATGACCATAACTTTAATCCTGGTTGCAATTATTCGTTTTATATGATGGAAAAACTGTTGTATTTATATAGTGTTCTATGCTTCTGGCGTTGACTTCTTAGGCCCTAACTATTCCATCTGGTGGAACAACGCCCTTGGGTGAAGCCTAGGTTGCGCGGAACGTAGCAATGACCATAACTTTCACACTGGTAGCAATTATACGTTTTATACGATGGAAAAACTGTTCTATTTATTTTGTATTTTATGCTTCGGGCGTTGACTTCTAAGGCCCTAGCTATTCGATCTGGTCGAGCAACGCCCTAGTGTGAAGCCTAGGTTGCCCGGAACGTAGTAATGACGATAACTTCCACACTGGTTGCAATTATTCGTTTTATACGATGGAAAAGCTGTTGTATTTATATCGCAAGTTAAGCTTCTGGCGTTGACTTCTTAGTCCCTAACTATTCCATCTGTTGGAACAACGCCCTAGGGTTGCGCGGAACGTAGAAATGACCATAACTTTCACACTGGTAGCAATTCTTCGTTTTATACGATGGAAAAGCTGTTTTATTTACTTTGTATTTTATGCTTCTGGCGTTGACTTCTTATGCCCTAACAATTCCCTCTGGCGGATCAACGCCCTAGAGTGAAACCTACGTTGCCCGGAACGTAGAAATGACTATTACTTTCACACTGGTTGCAATTATTCGTTTTATACGATGGAAAAGCTGTTCCATTTATTTTGTATTTTATGCTTCGGGCGTTGACTTCTAAGGCCCTAACTATTCGATCTGGTGGAACAACGCCCTAGGGTGAAGCCTAGGTTGCGCGGAACGTAGAAATGACCATAACTTTCACACTGGTAGCAATTATTCGTTTTATACGATGGAAAAACTGTTTTATTTATTTTGTATTTTATGCTTCTGGCGTTGACTTCTTATGCCCTAACTATTCCCTCTGGCGGATCAACGCCCTAGAGTGAAACCTACGTTGCCCGGAACGTAGAAATGACCATAACTTCCACACTGGTTGCAATTATTCGTTTTATACGATGGAAAAGCTGTTGTATTTATATCGTATTTTATGCTTCTGGCGTTGACCTCTTAGGCCCTAACTATTCCATCTGGTGGAACAACGCCGTCGGGTGAAGCCTAGGTTGCGCGGAACGTAGAAATGACCATTACTTTCACACTGGTAGCAATTATTCGTTTTATACGATGGTAAAACTGTTTTATTTATTTGGGATTTTATGCTTCCGGCGTTGACTTCTAAGGCCCTAACTATTTGATCTGGTGGAGCACCGCCCTAGAGTGAAGCCTAGGTTGCCCGGAACGTAGAAAAGACCATTACCTTCACACTGGTTGCAATTATTCGCTTTATACGATGGAAAAACTGATCTATTTATTTTGTATTTTATGCTTCTGGCGTTGACTTCTTAGGCCCTAACTGTTCGATCTGGTGGAACAACGTCCTAGGGTGAAGCCTAGGGTGTCCGGAAAGTAGAAATGACCATAACTTTCACACTGGTTGCAATTATTCGATTTATACGATGGAAAAGCTGTTGCAACTTTATTGTATTTTATTCATCTGGGGTTGACTGCTAAGGCCGTAGCTATTAGATGTGGTGGAGCAGCGCCCTAGAGTGACGCCTAGGTTGCCCGGGACGTAGAAATGACCATTACTTTCACAATGTTTGCAATTATTCATTTTATACGATGGAAAAGCTTTTGTACTTATATTGTATTTTATTCTCTGGAGTCGACTTCTTAGGCCCTAACTATTCGATCTAGTGGAACAACGCCCTAGAGTGAAGACTTGGTTTCCCGGAACATGGAAATGGCCATTACTTTCACACTGTTTGCAGTTATTCCTGTTATACGATGGAAAGACTTTTGCATGTTTATTGTATTTTATGCTTCTGGCGTTGACTTCTAAGGCCCTAGCTATTCGATTTGGTGGAGCAACGCCCGACAGAGAAGCCTAGGTTGCCCGGAACGTAGAAATGACCATTACATTCACACTGGTTGCAATTATTCGTCTTATACGATGGAAAAGCTGTTGTATTTATATCGTATTTTATGCTTCTCGCGAAGACTTCGTAGGCCCTAACTATTCCATCTGGTGGAACAACGCCCTTGGGTGAAGCATAGGTTGCGCGGAACGAAGAAATGACCATAACTTTCACACTGGTAGCAATTATTCGTTTTATACGATGGTAAAACTGTTTTATTTATTTGGGATTTTATGCTTCCGGCGTTGACTTCTAAGGCCCTAACTATTTGATCTGGTGGAGCACCGCCCTAGAGTGAAGCCTAGGTTGCCCGGAACGTAGAAAAGACCATTACCTTCACACTGGTTGCAATTATTCGCTTTATACGATGGAAAAACTGATCTATTTATTTTGTATTTTATGCTTCTGGCGTTGACTTCTTAGGCCCTAACTGTTCGATCTGGTGGAACAACGTCCTAGGGTTAAGCCTAGGGTGTCCGGAAAGTAGAAATGACCATAACTTTCACACTGGTTGCAATTATTCGATTTATACGATGGAAAAGCTGTTGCACCTTTATTGTATTTTATTCATCTGGGGTTGACTGCTAAGGCCGTAGCTATTAGATGTGGTGGAGCAGCGCCCTAGAGTGACGCCTAGGTTGCCCGGGACGTAGAAATGACCATTACTTTCACAATGTTTGCAATTATTCATTTTATACGATGGAAAAGCTTTTGTACTTATATTGTATTTTATTCTCTGGAGTCGACTTCTTAGGCCCTAACAATTCGATCTAGTGGAACAACGCCCTAGAGTGAAGACTTGGTTTTGCCGGAACATGGAAATGGCCATTACTTTCACACTGTTTGCAGTTATTCCTGTTATACGATGGAAAGACTTTTGCATGTTTATTGTATTTTATGCTTCTGGCGTTGACTTCTAAGGCCCTAGCTATTCGATTTGGTGGAGCAACGCCCGACAGAGAAGCCTAGGTTGCCCGGAACGTAGAAATGACCATTACATTCACACTGGTTGCAATTATTCGTCTTATACGATGGAAAAGCTGTTGTATTTATATCGTATTTTATGCTTCTCGCGAAGACTTCGTAGGCCCTAACTATTCCATCTGGTGGAACAACGCCCTTGGGTGAAGCATAGGTTGCGCGGAACGAAGAAATGACCATAACTTTCACACTGGTAGCAATTATTCGTTTTATACGATGGAAAAACTGTTTTATTTATTTTGTAATTTATGCTTCTGACGTTGAATCCTAAGGCCCTAACTATTCGATCTGGTGGAACAACGTCCTAGGGTCAAGCCTAGGTTGCGCGGAACGTAGAAATGACCATAAGTTTCACACTGGTAACAATTATTCGTTTTATACGATGGAAAAACTGTTTTATTTATTTTGTATTTTATGCTTCTGGCGTTGACTTCTTATGCCCTAACTATTCCCTCTGGCGGATCAACGCCCTAGAGTGAAACCTACGTTGACCGGAACGTAGAAATGACTATTACTTTCACACTGGTTGCAATTATTCGTTTTATACGATGGAAAAGCTGTTCCATTTATTTTGTATTTTATGCTGCGGGCGTTGACTTCTAAGGCCCTAACTATTCCATCTGGTGGAACAACGCCCTAGGGTGAAGCCTAGGTTGCCTGGAACGTAGAAATGACCATCACTTTCACACGGGTTGCAATTATTCCTGTTATAGGATGGAAAGACTGTTGTATTTTTATTGTATTTTATACTTCAGGCGTTGACTTCTAAGGCCCTAGCTATTCGATCTGGTCGAGCAACGCCCTAGAGTGAAACCTAGGTTGCCCGGAACGTAGAAATGACCATAACTTCCACACTGGTTGCAATTATTCGCTTTATACGATGGAAAAGCTGTTGTATTTATATCGTATTTTATGCTTCTGGCGTTGACCTCTTAGGCCCTAACTATTCCATCTGGTGGAACAACGCCGTCGGGTGAAGCCTAGGTTGCGCGGAACGTAGAAATGACCATAACTTTCACACTGGTAGCAATTATTCGTTTTATACGATGGTAAAACTGTTTTATTTATTTGGGATTTTATGCTTCCGGCGTTGACTTCTAAGGCCCTAACTATTTGATCTGGTGGAGCACCGCCCTAGAGTGAAGCCTAGGTTGCCCGGAACGTAGAAAAGACCATTACCTTCACACTGGTTGCAATTATTCGCTTTATACGATGGAAAAACTGATCTATTTATTTTGTATTTTATGCTTCTGGCGTTGACTTCTTAGGCCCTAACTGTTCGATCTGGTGGAACAACGTCCTAGGGTGAAGCCTAGGGTGCCCGGAAAGTAGAAATGACCATAACTTTCACACTGGTTGCAATTATTCGATTTATACGATGGAAAAACTGTTTTATTTATTTTGTATTTTATGCTTCTGGCGTTGACTTCTTATGCCCTAACTATTCCCTCTGGCGGATCAACGCCCTAGAGTGAAACCTACGTTGACCGGAACGTAGAAATGACTATTACTTTCACACTGGTTGCAATTATTCGTTTTATACGATGGAAAAGCTGTTCCATTTATTTTGTATTTTATGCTTCGGGCGTTGACTTCTAAGGCCCTAACTATTCCATCTGGTGGAACAACGCCCTAGGGTGAAGCCTAGGTTGCCTGGAACGTAGAAATGACCATCACTTTCACACGGGTTGCAATTATTCCTGTTATAGGATGGAAAGACTGTTGTATTTTTATTGTATTTTATACTTCAGGCGTTGACTTCTAAGGCCCTAGCTATTCGATCTGGTCGAGCAACGCCCTAGAGTGAAGCCTAGGTTGCCCGGAACGTAGAAATGACCATAACTTCCACACTGGTTGCAATTATTCGCTTTATACGATGGAAAAGCTGTTGTATTTATATCGTATTTTATGCTTCTGGCGTTGACCTCTTAGGACCTAACTATTCCATCTGGTGGAACAACGCCGTCGGGTGAAGCCTAGGTTGCGCGGAACGTAGAAATGACCATAACTTTCACACTGGTAGCAATTATTCGTTTTATACGATGGTAAAACTGTTTTATTTATTTGGGATTTTATGCTTCCGGCGTTGACTTCTAAGGCCCTAACTATTTGATCTGGTGGAGCACCGCCCTAGAGTGAAGCCTAGGTTGCCCGGAATGTAGAAAAGACCATTACCTTCACACTGGTTGCAATTATTCGATTTATACGATGGAAAAGCTGTTGCACCTTTATTGTATTTTATTCATCTGGGGTTGACTGCTAAGGCCGTAGCTATTAGATGTGGTGGAGCAACGCCCTAGAGTGACGCCTAGGTTGCCCGGGACGTAGAAATGACCATTACTTTCACAATGTTTGCAATTATTCATTTTATACGATGGAAAAGCTTTTGTACTTATATTGTATTTTATTCTCTGGAGTCGACTTCTTAGTCCCTAACTATTCGATCTAGTGGAACAACGCCCTAGAGTGAAGACTTGGTTTCCCGGAACATGGAAATGGCCATTACTTTCACACTGTTTGCAGTTATTCCTGTTATACGATGGAAAGACTTTTGCATCTTTATTGTATTTTATGCTTCTGGCGTTGACTTCTAAGGCCCTAGCTATTCGATTTGGTGGAGCAACGCCCGACAGAGAAGCCTAGGTTGCCCGGAACGTAGAAATGACCATTACATTCACACTGGTTGCAATTATTCGTCTTATACGATGGAAAAGCTGTTGTATTTATATCGTATTTTATGCTTCTCGCGATGACTTCGTAGGCCCTAACTATTCCATCTGGTGGAACAACGCCCTTGGGTGAAGCCTAGGTTGCGCGGAGCGAAGAAATGACCATAACTTTCACACTGGTAGCAATTATTCGTTTTATACGATGGAAAAACTGTTTTATTTATTTTGTATTTTATGCTTCTGACGTTGACTTCTAGGGCCCTATCTATTCGATCTGGAAGAGCAACGCCCTAGAGTGAAGCCTAGGTTGCCCGGAACGGAGAAATGACCATAACTTTCACACCGGTAGCAATTATTCGTTTTATACGATGGTAAAACTGTTCTGTTTATTTTGTATTTTATGCTTCGGGCGTTGACTTCTAAGGCCCTAACTATTCAATCTGTTGGTGCAACGCCCTAGGGTGAAGCCTAGGTTGCCCGGAAAGTAGAAATGACGTTAACTTTCATACTGGTTGCAATTATTCGTTTTACACGATGGAAAAACTGTTGCATTTATATTGTATTTTATGCTTCGGGCATTGACCTCTAAGGCCCTAGCTATTCGATTTGGTGGAGCAACGCCCGACAGAGAAGCCTAGGTTGCCCGGAACGTAGAAATGACCATTACATTCACACTGGTTGCAATTATTCGTCTTATACGATGGAAAAGCTGTTGTATTTATATCGTATTTTATGCTTCTCGCGAAGACTTCGTAGGCCCTAACTATTCCATCTGGTGGAACAACGCCCTTGGGTGAAGCATAGGTTGCGCGGAACGAAGAAATGACCATAACTTTCACACTGGTAGCAATTATTCGTTTTATACGATGGTAAAACTGTTTTATTTATTTGGGATTTTATGCTTCCGGCGTTGACTTCTAAGGCCCTAACTATTTGATCTGGTGGAGCACCGCCCTAGAGTGAAGCCTAGGTTGCCCGGAACGTAGAAAAGACCATTACCTTCACACTGGTTGCAATTATTCGCTTTATACGATGGAAAAACTGATCTATTTATTTTGTATTTTATGCTTCTGGCGTTGACTTCTTAGGCCCTAACTGTTCGATCTGGTGGAACAACGTCCTAGGGTGAAGCCTAGGGTGTCCGGAAAGTAGAAATGACCATAACTTTCACACTGGTTGCAATTATTCGATTTATACGATGGAAAAGCTGTTGCACCTTTATTGTATTTTATTCATCTGGGGTTGACTGCTAAGGCCGTAGCTATTAGATGTGGTGGAGCAGCGCCCTAGAGTGACGCCTAGGTTGCCCGGGACGTAGAAATGACCATTACTTTCACAATGTTTGCAATTATTCATTTTATACGATGGAAAAGCTTTTGTACTTATATTGTATTTTATTCTCTGGAGTCGACTTCTTAGGCCCTAACAATTCGATCTAGTGGAACAACGCCCTAGAGTGAAGACTTGGTTTTGCCGGAACATGGAAATGGCCATTACTTTCACACTGTTTGCAGTTATTCCTGTTATACGATGGAAAGACTTTTGCATGTTTATTGTATTTTATGCTTCTGGCGTTGACTTCTAAGGCCCTAGCTATTCGATTTGGTGGAGCAACGCCCGACAGAGAAGCCTAGGTTGCCCGGAACGTAGAAATGACCATTACATTCACACTGGTTGCAATTATTCGTCTTATACGATGGAAAAGCTGTTGTATTTATATCGTATTTTATGCTTCTCGCGAAGACTTCGTAGGCCCTAACTATTCCATCTGGTGGAACAACGCCCTTGGGTGAAGCATAGGTTGCGCGGAACGAAGAAATGACCATAACTTTCACACTGGTAGCAATTATTCGTTTTATACGATGGAAAAACTGTTTTATTTATTTTGTAATTTATGCTTCTGACGTTGAATCCTAAGGCCCTAACTATTCGATCTGGTGGAACAACGTCCTAGGGTCAAGCCTAGGTTGCGCGGAACGTAGAAATGACCATAAGTTTCACACTGGTAACAATTATTCGTTTTATACGATGGAAAAACTGTTTTATTTATTTTGTATTTTATGCTTCTGGCGTTGACTTCTTATGCCCTAACTATTCCCTCTGGCGGATCAACGCCCTAGAGTGAAACCTACGTTGACCGGAACGTAGAAATGACTATTACTTTCACACTGGTTGCAATTATTCGTTTTATACGATGGAAAAGCTGTTCCATTTATTTTGTATTTTATGCTGCGGGCGTTGACTTCTAAGGCCCTAACTATTCCATCTGGTGGAACAACGCCCTAGGGTGAAGCCTAGGTTGCCTGGAACGTAGAAATGACCATCACTTTCACACGGGTTGCAATTATTCCTGTTATAGGATGGAAAGACTGTTGTATTTTTATTGTATTTTATACTTCAGGCGTTGACTTCTAAGGCCCTAGCTATTCGATCTGGTCGAGCAACGCCCTAGAGTGAAACCTAGGTTGCCCGGAACGTAGAAATGACCATAACTTCCACACTGGTTGCAATTATTCGCTTTATACGATGGAAAAGCTGTTGTATTTATATCGTATTTTATGCTTCTGGCGTTGACCTCTTAGGCCCTAACTATTCCATCTGGTGGAACAACGCCGTCGGGTGAAGCCTAGGTTGCGCGGAACGTAGAAATGACCATAACTTTCACACTGGTAGCAATTATTCGTTTTATACGATGGTAAAACTGTTTTATTTATTTGGGATTTTATGCTTCCGGCGTTGACTTCTAAGGCCCTAACTATTTGATCTGGTGGAGCACCGCCCTAGAGTGAAGCCTAGGTTGCCCGGAACGTAGAAAAGACCATTACCTTCACACTGGTTGCAATTATTCGCTTTATACGATGGAAAAACTGATCTATTTATTTTGTATTTTATGCTTCTGGCGTTGACTTCTTAGGCCCTAACTGTTCGATCTGGTGGAACAACGTCCTAGGGTGAAGCCTAGGGTGCCCGGAAAGTAGAAATGACCATAACTTTCACACTGGTTGCAATTATTCGATTTATACGATGGAAAAACTGTTTTATTTATTTTGTATTTTATGCTTCTGGCGTTGACTTCTTATGCCCTAACTATTCCCTCTGGCGGATCAACGCCCTAGAGTGAAACCTACGTTGACCGGAACGTAGAAATGACTATTACTTTCACACTGGTTGCAATTATTCGTTTTATACGATGGAAAAGCTGTTCCATTTATTTTGTATTTTATGCTTCGGGCGTTGACTTCTAAGGCCCTAACTATTCCATCTGGTGGAACAACGCCCTAGGGTGAAGCCTAGGTTGCCTGGAACGTAGAAATGACCATCACTTTCACACGGGTTGCAATTATTCCTGTTATAGGATGGAAAGACTGTTGTATTTTTATTGTATTTTATACTTCAGGCGTTGACTTCTAAGGCCCTAGCTATTCGATCTGGTCGAGCAACGCCCTAGAGTGAAGCCTAGGTTGCCCGGAACGTAGAAATGACCATAACTTCCACACTGGTTGCAATTATTCGCTTTATACGATGGAAAAGCTGTTGTATTTATATCGTATTTTATGCTTCTGGCGTTGACCTCTTAGGACCTAACTATTCCATCTGGTGGAACAACGCCGTCGGGTGAAGCCTAGGTTGCGCGGAACGTAGAAATGACCATAACTTTCACACTGGTAGCAATTATTCGTTTTATACGATGGTAAAACTGTTTTATTTATTTGGGATTTTATGCTTCCGGCGTTGACTTCTAAGGCCCTAACTATTTGATCTGGTGGAGCACCGCCCTAGAGTGAAGCCTAGGTTGCCCGGAATGTAGAAAAGACCATTACCTTCACACTGGTTGCAATTATTCGATTTATACGATGGAAAAGCTGTTGCACCTTTATTGTATTTTATTCATCTGGGGTTGACTGCTAAGGCCGTAGCTATTAGATGTGGTGGAGCAACGCCCTAGAGTGACGCCTAGGTTGCCCGGGACGTAGAAATGACCATTACTTTCACAATGTTTGCAATTATTCATTTTATACGATGGAAAAGCTTTTGTACTTATATTGTATTTTATTCTCTGGAGTCGACTTCTTAGTCCCTAACTATTCGATCTAGTGGAACAACGCCCTAGAGTGAAGACTTGGTTTCCCGGAACATGGAAATGGCCATTACTTTCACACTGTTTGCAGTTATTCCTGTTATACGATGGAAAGACTTTTGCATCTTTATTGTATTTTATGCTTCTGGCGTTGACTTCTAAGGCCCTAGCTATTCGATTTGGTGGAGCAACGCCCGACAGAGAAGCCTAGGTTGCCCGGAACGTAGAAATGACCATTACATTCACACTGGTTGCAATTATTCGTCTTATACGATGGAAAAGCTGTTGTATTTATATCGTATTTTATGCTTCTCGCGATGACTTCGTAGGCCCTAACTATTCCATCTGGTGGAACAACGCCCTTGGGTGAAGCCTAGGTTGCGCGGAGCGAAGAAATGACCATAACTTTCACACTGGTAGCAATTATTCGTTTTATACGATGGAAAAACTGTTTTATTTATTTTGTATTTTATGCTTCTGACGTTGACTTCTAGGGCCCTATCTATTCGATCTGGAAGAGCAACGCCCTAGAGTGAAGCCTAGGTTGCCCGGAACGGAGAAATGACCATAACTTTCACACCGGTAGCAATTATTCGTTTTATACGATGGTAAAACTGTTCTGTTTATTTTGTATTTTATGCTTCGGGCGTTGACTTCTAAGGCCCTAACTATTCAATCTGTTGGTGCAACGCCCTAGGGTGAAGCCTAGGTTGCCCGGAAAGTAGAAATGACGTTAACTTTCATACTGGTTGCAATTATTCGTTTTACACGATGGAAAAACTGTTGCATTTATATTGTATTTTATGCTTCGGGCATTGACCTCTAAGGCCCTAACTACTCAATCTGCTGGAGCAACGACCTAGGGCGAAGCCTATGTTGCCCGGAAAGTAGAAATGACCATAACTTTAATCCTGGTTGCAATTATTCGTTTTATATGATGGAAAAACTGTTGTATTTATATAGTGTTCTATGCTTCTGGCGTTGACTTCTTAGGCCCTAACTATTCCATCTGGTGGAGCAACGCCCTTGGGTGAAGCCTAGGTTGCGCGGAACGTAGCAATGACCATAACTTTCACACTGGTAGCAATTATACGTTTTATACGATGGAAAAACTGTTCTATTTATTTTGTATTTTATGCTTCGGGCGTTGACTTCTAAGGCCCTAGCTATTCGATCTGGTCGAGCAACGCCCTAGTGTGAAGCCTAGGTTGCCCGGAACGTAGTAATGACGATAACTTCCACACTGGTTGCAATTATTCGTTTTATACGATGGAAAAGCTGTTGTGGTAGCAATTCTTCGTTTTATACGATGGAAAAGCTGTTTTATTTACTTTGTATTTTATGCTTCTGGCGTTGACTTCTTATGCCCTAACAATTCCCTCTGGCGGATCAACGCCCTAGAGTGAAACCTACGTTGCCCGGAACGTAGAAATGACTATTACTTTCACACTGGTTGCAATTATTCGTTTTATACGATGGAAAAGCTGTTCCATTTATTTTGTATTTTATGCTTCGGGCGTTGACTTCTAAGGCCCTAACTATTCGATCTGGTGGAACAACGCCCTAGGGTGAAGCCTAGGTTGCGCGGAACGTAGAAATGACAATAACTTTCACACTGGTAGCAATTATTCGTTTTATACGATGGAAAAACTGTTTTATTTATTTTGTATTTTATGCTTCTGGCGTTGACTTCTTATGCCCTAACTATTCCCTCTGGCGGATCAACGCCCTAGAGTGAAACCTACGTTGCCCGGAACGTAGAAATGACCATAACTTCCACACTGGTTGCAATTATTCGTTTTATACGATGGAAAAGCTGTTGTATTTATATCGTATTTTATGCTTCTGGCGTTGACCTCTTAGGCCCTAACTATTCCATCTGGTGGAACAACGCCGTCGGGTGAAGCCTAGGTTGCGCGGAACGTAGAAATGACCATTACTTTCACACTGGTAGCAATTATTCGTTTTATACGATGGTAAAACTGTTTTATTTATTTGGGATTTTATGCTTCCGGCGTTGACTTCTAAGGCCCTAACTATTTGATCTGGTGGAGCACCGCCCTAGAGTGAAGCCTAGGTTGCCCGGAACGTAGAAAAGACCATTACCTTCACACTGGTTGCAATTATTCGCTTTATACGATGGAAAAACTGATCTATTTATTTTGTATTTTATGCTTCTGGCGTTGACTTCTTAGGCCCTAACTGTTCAATCTGGTGGAACAACGTCCTAGGGTGAAGCCTAGGGTGTCCGGAAAGTAGAAATGACCATAACTTTCACACTGGTTGCAATTATTCGATTTATACGATGGAAAAGCTGTTGCAACTTTATTGTATTTTATTCATCTGGGGTTGACTGCTAAGGCCGTAGCTATTAGATGTGGTGGAGCAGCGCCCTAGAGTGACGCCTAGGTTGCCCGGGACGTAGAAATGACCATTACTTTCACAATGTTTGCAATTATTCATTTTATACGATGGAAAAGCTTTTGTACTTATATTGTATTTTATTCTCTGGAGTCGACTTCTTAGGCCCTAACTATTCGATCTAGTGGAACAACGCCCTAGAGTGAAGACTTGGTTTCCCGGAACATGGAAATGGCCATTACTTTCACACTGTTTGCAGTTATTCCTGTTATACGATGGAAAGACTTTTGCATGTTTATTGTATTTTATGCTTCTGGCGTTGACTTCTAAGGCCCTAGCTATTCGATTTGGTGGAGCAACGCCCGACAGAGAAGCCTAGGTTGCCCGGAACGTAGAAATGACCATTACGTTCACACTGGTTGCAATTATTCGTCTTATACGATGGAAAAGCTGTTGTATTTATATCGTATTTTATGCTTCTCGCGAAGACTTCGTAGGCCCTAACTATTCCATCTGGTGGAACAACGCCCTTGGGTGAAGCATAGGTTGCGCGGAACGAAGAAATGACCATAACTTTCACACTGGTAGCAATTATTCGTTTTATACGATGGTAAAACTGTTTTATTTATTTGGGATTTTATGCTTCCGGCGTTGACTTCTAAGGCCCTAACTATTTGATCTGGTGGAGCACCGCCCTAGAGTGAAGCCTAGGTTGCCCGGAACGTAGAAAAGACCATTACCTTCACACTGGTTGCAATTATTCGCTTTATACGATGGAAAAACTGATGTATTTATTTTGTATTTTATGCTTCGGGCGTTGACTTCTAAGGCCCTAACTATTCCATCTGGTGGAACAACGCCCTAGGGTGAAGCCTAGGTTGCCTGGAACGTAGAAATGACCATCACTTTCACACGGGTTGCAATTATTCCCGTTATAGGATGGAAAGACTGTTGTATTTTTATTGTATTTTATACTTCAGGCGTTGACTTCTAAGGCCCTAGCTATTCGATCTGGTCGAGCAACGCCCTAGAGTGAAGCCTAGGTTGCCCGGAACGTAGAAATGACCATAACTTCCACACTGGTTGCAATTATTCGCTTTATACGATGGAAAAGCTGTTGTATTTATATCGTATTTTATCCTTCTGGCGTTGACCTCTTAGGCCCTAACTATTCCATCTGGTGGAACAACGCCGTCGGGTGAAGCCTAGGTTGCGCGGAACGTAGAAATGACCATAACTTTCACACTGGTAGCAATTATTCGTTTTATACGATGGTAAAACTGTTTTATTTATTTGGGATTTTATGCTTCCGGCGTTGACTTCTAAGGCCCTAACTATTTGATCTGGTGGAGCACCGCCCTAGAGTGAAGCCTAGGTTGCCCGGAACGTAGAAAAGACCATTACCTTCACACTGGTTGCAATTATTCGCTTTATACGATGGAAAAACTGATCTATTAATTTTGTATTTTATGCTTCTGGCGTTGACTTCTTAGGCTCTAACTGTTCGATCTGGTGGATCAGCGTCCTAGGGTGAAGCCTAGGGTGCCCGGAAAGTAGAAATGATCATAACTTTCACACTGGTTGCAATTATTCGATTTATACGATGGAAAAACTGTTTTATTTATTTTGTATTTTATGCTTCTGGCGTTGACTTCTTATGCCCTAACTATTCCCTCTGGCGGATCAACGCCCTAGAGTGAAACCTACGTTGACCGGAACGTAGAAATGACTATTACTTTCACACTGGTTGCAATTATTCGTTTTATACGATGGAAAAGCTGTTCCATTTATTTTGTATTTTATGCTTCGGGCGTTGACTTCTAAGGCCCTAACTATTCCATCTGGTGGAACAATGCCCTAGGGTGAAGCCTAGGTTGCCTGGAACGTAGAAATGACCATCACTTTCACACGGATTGCAATTATTCCTGTTATAGGATGGAAAGACTGTTGTATTTTTATTGTATTTTATACTTCAGGCGTTGACTTCTAAGGCCCTAGCTATTCGATCTGGTCGAGCAACGCCCTAGAGTGAAGCCTAGGTTGCCCGGAACGTAGAAATGACCATAACTTCCACACTGGTTGCAATTATTCGCTTTATACGATGGAAAAGCTGTTGTATTTATATCGTATTTTATGCTTCTGGCGTTGACCTCTTAGGCCCTAACTATTCCATCTGGTGGAACAACGCCGTCGGGTGAAGCCTAGGTTGCGCGGAACGTAGAAATGACCATAACTTTCACACTGGTAGCAATTATTCGTTTTATACGATGGTAAAACTGTTTTATTTATTTGGGATTTTATGCTTCCGGCGTTGACTTCTAAGGCCCTAACTATTTGATCTGGTGGAGCACCGCCCTAGAGTGAAGCCTAGGTTGCCCGGAACGTAGAAAAGACCATTACCTTCACACTGGTTGCAATTATTCGCTTTATACGATGGAAAAGCTGTTGCACCTTTATTGTATTTTATTCATCTGGGGTTGACTGCTAAGGCCGTAGCTATTAGATGTGGTGGAGCAACGCCCTAGAGTGACGCCTAGGTTGCCCGGGACGTAGAAATGACCATTACTTTCACAATGTTTGCAATTATTCATTTTATACGATGGAAAAGCTTTTGTACTTATATTGTATTTTATTCTCTGGAGTCGACTTCTTAGGCCCTAACTATTCGATCTAGTGGAACAACGCCCTAGAGTGAAGACTTGGTTTCCCGGAACATGGAAATGGCCATTACTTTCACACTGTTTGCAGTTATTCCTGTTATACGATGGAAAGACTTTTGCATCTTTATTGTATTTTATGCTTCTGGCGTTGACTTCTAAGGCCCTAGCTATTCGATTTGGTGGAGCAACGCCCGACAGAGAAGCCTAGGTTGCCCGGAACGTAGAAATGACCATTACATTCACACTGGTTGCAATTATTCGTCTTATACGATGGAAAAGCTGTTGTATTTATATCGTATTTTATGCTTCTCGCGATGACTTCGTAGGCCCTAACTATTCCATCTGGTGGAACAACGCCCTTGGGTGAAGCCTAGGTTGCGCGGAACGAAGAAATGACCATAACTTTCACACTGGTAGCAATTATTCGTTTTATACGATGGAAAAACTGTTTTATTTATTTTGTATTTTATGCTTCTGACGTTGACTTCTAGGGCCCTAACTATTCGATCTGGAAGAGCAACGCCCTAGAGTGAAGCCTAGGTTGCCCGGAACGGAGAAATGACCATAACTTTCACACCGGTAGCAATTATTCGTTTTATACGATGGTAAAACTGTTCTGTTTATTTTGTATTTTATGCTTCGGGCGTTGACTTCTAAGGCCCTAACTATTCAATCTGTTGGTGCAACGCCCTAGGGTGAAGCCTAGGTTGCCCGGAAAGTAGAAATGACGTTAACTTTCATACTGGTTGCAATTATTCGTTTTACACGATGGAAAAACTGTTGCATTTATATTGTATTTTATGCTTCGGGCATTGACCTCTAAGGCCCTAACTACTCAATCTGCTGGAGCAACGACCTAGGGCGAAGCCTATGTTGCCCGCAAAGTAGAAATGACCATAACTTTAATCCTGGTTGCAATTATTCGTTTTATATGATGGAAAAACTGTTGTATTTATATAGTGTTCTATGCTTCTGGCGTTGACTTCTTAGGCCCTAACTATTCCATCTGGTGGAACAACGCCCTTGGGTGAAGCCTAGGTTGCGCGGAACGTAGCAATGACCATAGCTTTCACACTGGTAACAATTATTCGTTTTATACGATGGAAAAACTGTTCTATTTATTTTGTATTTTATGCTTCGGGCGTTGACTTCTAAGGCCCTAACTATTCCCTCTGGCGGATCAACGCCCTAGAGTGAAACCTACGTTGCCCGGAACGTAGAAATGACTATTACTTTCACACTGGTTGCAATTATTCGTTTTATACGATGGAAAAGCTGTTCCATTTATTTTGTATTTTATGCTTCGGGCGTTGACTTCTAAGGCCCTAACTATTCCATCTTGTGGAACAACGCCCTAGGGTGAACCCTAGGTTGCCTGGAACGTAGAAATGACCATCACTTTCACACGGGTTGCAATTATTCCTGTTATAGGATGGAAAAACTGTTGTACTTTTATTGTATTTTATACTTCAGGCGTTGGCATCTAAGGCCCTAGCTATTCGATCTGGTCGAGCAACGCCCTACAGTGAAGCCTAGGTTGCCCGGAACATAGAAATGACCATAACTTCCACACTGGTTGCAATTATTCGTTTTATACGATGGAAAAGCTGTTGTATTTATATCGTATTTTATGCTTCTGGCGTTGACCTCTTAGGCCCTAACTATTCCATCTGGTGGAACAACGCCGTCGGGTGAAGCCTAGGTTGCGCGGAACGTAGAAATGACCATAACTTTCACATTGGTAGCAATTATTCGTTTTATACGATGGTAAAGCTTTTGTACTTATATTGTATTTTATTCTCTGGAGTCGACTTCTTAGGCCCTAACTATTCGATCTAGTGGAACAACGCCCTAGAGTGAAGACTTGGTTTCCCGGAACATGGAAATGGCCATTACTTTCACACTGTTTGCAGTTATTCCTGTTATACGATGGAAAGACTTTTGCATGTTTATTGTATTTTATGCTTCTGGCGTTGACTTCTAAGGCCCTAGCTATTCGATTTGGTGGAGCAACGCCCGACAGAGAAGCCTAGGTTGCCCGGAAAGTAGAAATGACCATAACTTTCACACTGGTTGCAATTATTCGATTTATACGATGGAAAAGCTGTTGCACCTTTATTGTATTTTATTCATCTGGGGTTGACTGCTAAGGCCGTAGCTATTAGATGTGGTGGAGCAACGCCCTAGAGTGACGCCTAGGTTGCCCGGGACGTAGAAATGACCATTACTTTCACAATGTTTGCAATTATTCATTTTATACGATGGAAAAGCTTTTGTACTTATATTGTATTTTATTCTCTGGAGTCGACTTCTTAGGCCCTAACTATTCGATCTAGTGGAACAACGCCCTAGAGTGAAGACTTGGTTTCCCGGAACATGGAAATGGCCATTACTTTCACACTGTTTGCAGTTATTCCTGTTATACGATGGAAAGACTTTTGCATGTTTATTGTATTTTATGCTTCTGGCGTTGACTTCTAAGGCCCTAGCTATTCGATTTGGTGGAGCAACGCCCGACAGAGAAGCCTAGGTTGCCCGGAACGTAGAAATGACCATTACATTCACACTGGTTGCAATTATTCGTCTTATACGATGGAAAAGCTGTTGTATTTATATCGTATTTTATGCTTCTCGCGAAGACTTCGTAGGCCCTAACTATTCCATCTGGTGGAACAACGCCCTTGGGTGAAGCATAGGTTGCGCGGAACGAAGAAATGACCATAACTTTCACACTGGTAGCAATTATTCGTTTTATACGATGGTAAAACTGTTTTATTTATTTGGGATTTTATGCTTCCGGCGTTGACTTCTAAGGCCCTAACTATTTGATCTGGTGGAGCACCGCCCTAGAGTGAAGCCTAGGTTGCCCGGAACGTAGAAAAGACCATTACCTTCACACTGGTTGCAATTATTCGCTTTATACGATGGAAAAACTGATCTATTTATTTTGTATTTTATGCTTCTGGCGTTGACTTCTTAGGCCCTAACTGTTCGATCTGGTGGAACAACGTCCTAGGGTGAAGCCTAGGGTGTCCGGAAAGTAGAAATGACCATAACTTTCACACTGGTTGCAATTATTCGATTTATACGATGGAAAAGCTGTTGCACCTTTATTGTATTTTATTCATCTGGGGTTGACTGCTAAGGCCGTAGCTATTAGATGTGGTGGAGCAGCGCCCTAGAGTGACGCCTAGGTTGCCCGGGACGTAGAAATGACCATTACTTTCACAATGTTTGCAATTATTCATTTTATACGATGGAAAAGCTTTTGTACTTATATTGTATTTTATTCTCTGGAGTCGACTTCTTAGGCCCTAACAATTCGATCTAGTGGAACAACGCCCTAGAGTGAAGACTTGGTTTCCCGGAACATGGAAATGGCCATTACTTTCACACTGTTTGCAGTTATTCCTGTTATACGATGGAAAGACTTTTGCATGTTTATTGTATTTTATGCTTCTGGCGTTGACTTCTAAGGCCCTAGCTATTCGATTTGGTGGAGCAACGCCCGACAGAGAAGCCTAGGTTGCCCGGAACGTAGAAATGACCATTACATTCACACTGGTTGCAATTATTCGTCCTATACGATGGAAAAGCTGTTGTATTTATATTGTATTTTATACTTCAGGCGTTGACTTCTAAGGCCCTAGCTATTCGATCTGGTCGAGCAACGCCCTAGAGTGAAGCCTAGGTTGCCCGGAACGTAGAAATGACCATAACTTCCACACTGGTTGCAATTATTCGCTTTATACGATGGAAAAGCTGTTGTATTTATATCGTATTTTATGCTTCTGGCGTTGACCTCTTAGGCCCTAACTATTCCATCTGGTGGAACAACGCCGTCGGGTGAAGCCTAGGTTGCGCGGAACGTAGAAATGACCATAACTTTCACACTGGTAGCAATTATTCGTTTTATACGATGGTAAAACTGTTTTATTTATTTGGGATTTTATGCTTCCGGCGTTGACTTCTAAGGCCCTAACTATTTGATCTGGTGGAGCACCGCCCTAGAGTGAAGCCTAGGTTGCCCGGAACGTAGAAAAGACCATTACCTTCACACTGGTTGCAATTATTCGCTTTATATGATGGAAAAACTGATCTATTTATTTTGTATTTTATGCTTCTGGCGTTGACTTCTTAGGCCCTAACTGTTCGAACTGGTGGAACAACGTCCTAGGGTGAAGCCTAGGGTGCCCGGAAAGTAGAAATGACCATAACTTTCACACTGGTTGCAATTATTCGATTTATACGATGGAAAAACTGTTTTATTTATTTTGTATTTTATGCTTCTGGCGTTGACTTCTTATGCCCTATCTATTCCCTCTGGCGGATCAGCGCCCTAGAGTGAAACCTACGTTGACCGGAACGTAGAAATGACTATTACTTTCACACTGGTTGCAATTATTCGTTTTATACGATGGAAAAGCTGTTCCATTTATTTTGTATTTTATGCTTCGGGCGTTGACTTCTAAGGCCCTAACTGTTCCATCTGGTGGAACAACGCCCTAGGGTGAAGCCTAGGTTGCCTGGAACGTAGAAATGACCATCACTTTCACACGGGTTGCAATTATTCCTGTTATAGGATGGAAAGACTGTTGTATTTTTATTGTATTTTATACTTCAGGCGTTGACTTCTAAGGCCCTAGCTATTCGATCTGGTCGAGCAACGCCCTAGAGTGAAGCCTAGGTTGCCCGGAACGTAGAAATGACCATAACTTCCACACTGGTTGCAATTATTCGCTTTATACGATGGAAAAGCTGTTGTATTTATATCGTATTTTATGCTTCTGGCGTTGACCTCTTAGGCCCTAACTATTCCATCTGGTGGAACAACGCCGTCGGGTGAAGCCTAGGTTGCGCGGAACGTAGAAATGACCATAACTTTCACACTGGTAGCAATTATTCGTTTTATACGATGGTAAAACTGTTTTATTTATTTGGGATTTTATGCTTCCGGCGTTGACTTCTAAGGCCCTAACTATTTGATCTGGTGGAGCACCGCCCTAGAGTGAAGCCTAGGTTGCCCGAAACGTAGAAAAGACCATTACCATCACACTGGTTGCAATTATTCGCTTTATACGATGGAAAAACTGATCTATTTATTTTGTATTTTATGCTTCTGGCGTTGACTTCTTAGGCCCTAACTGTTCGATCTGGTGGAACAACGTCCTAGGGTGAAGCCTAGGGTGCCCGGAAAGTAGAAATGACCATAACTTTCACACTGGTAGCAATTATTCGTTTTATACGATGGAAAAACTGTTCAATTTATTTTGTATTTTATGCTTCGGGCGTTGACTTCTAAGGCCCTAACTATTCCCTCTGGCGGATCAACGCCCTAGAGTGAAACCTACGTTGCCCGGAACGTAGAAATGACTATTACTTTCACACTGGTTGCAATTATTCGTTTTATACGATGGAAAAGCTGTTCCATTTATTTTGTATTTTATGCTTCGGGCGTTGACTTCTAAGACCCTAACTATTCCATCTGGTGGAACAACGCCCTAGGGTGAAGCCTACGTTTCCTGGAACGTAGAAATGACCATCACTTTCACACGGGTTGCAATTATTCCTGTTATAGGATGGAAAGACTGTTGTATTTTTATTGTATTTTATACTTCAGGCGTTGACTTCTAATTCCCTAGCTATTCGATCTGGTCGAGCAACGCCCTAGAGTGAAGCCTAGGTTGCGCGGAACGTAGAAATGACCATAACTTTCACACTGGTAGCAATTATTCGTTTTATACGATGGTAAAACTGTTTTATTTATTTGGGATTTTATGCTTCCGGCGTTGACTTCTAAGGCCCTATCTATTTGATCTGGTGGAGCACCGCCCTAGAGTGAAGCCTAGGTTGCCCGGAACGTAGAAAAGACCATTACCTTCACACTGGTTGCAATTATTCGTTTTATACGATGGAAAAACTGATCTATTTATTTTGTATTTTATGCTTCTGGCGTTGACTTCTTAGGCCCTAACTGTTCGATCTGGTGGAACAACGTCCTAGGGTGAAGCCTAGGGTCCCCGGAAAGTAGAAATGACCATAACTTTCACACTGGTTGCAATTATTCGATTTATACGATGGAAAAGCTGTTGCACCTTTATTGTATTTTATTCATCTGGGGTTGACTGCTAAGGCCGTAGCTATTAGATGTGGTGGAGCAACGCCCTAGAGTGAAGCCTAGGTTGCCCGGAACGTAGAAATGACGATAACTTCCACACTGGTTGCAATTATTCGTTTTATACGATGGAAAAGCTGTTGTATTTATATCGCAAGTTAAGCTTCTGGCGTTGACTTCTTAGTCCCTAACTATTCCATCTGTTGGAACAACGCCCTAGGGTGAAGCCTAGGTTGCGCGGAACGTAGAAATGACCATAACTTTCACACTGGTAGCAATTATTCGTTTTATACGATGGAAAAGCTGTTTTATTTACTTTGTATTTTATGCTTCTGGCGTTGACTTCTTATGCCCTAACTATTCCCTCTGGCGGATCAACGCCCTAGAGTGAAACCTACGTTGCCCGGAACGTAGAAATGACTATTACTTTCACACTGGTTGCAATTATTCGTTTTATACGATGGAAAAGCTGTTCCATTTATTTTGTATTTTATGCTTCGGGCGTTGACTTCTAAGGCCCTAACTATTCGATCTGGTGGAACAACGCCCTAGGGTGAAGCCTAGGTTGCGCGGAACGTAGAAATGACCATCACTTTCACACGGGTTGCAATTATTCCTGTTATAGGATGGAAAGACTGTTGTACTTTTATTGTATTTTATACTTCAGGCGTTGGCTTCTAAGGCCCTAGCTATTCGATCTGGTCGGGCAACGCCCTAGAGTGAAGCCTAGGTTGCCCGGAACGTAGAAATGACCATAACTTCCACACTGGCAGCAATTATTCGTCTTATACGATGGAAAAGCTGTTGTATTTATATCGTATTTTATGCTTCTCGCGTTGACTTCGTAGGCCCTAACTATTCCATCTGGTGGAACAACGCCCTACGGTGAAGCCTAGGTTGCGCGGAACGTAGAAATGACCATAACTTTCACACTGGTAGCAATTATTCGTTTTATACGATGGAAAAACTGTTTTATTTATTTTGCATTTTATGCTTCTGGCGTTGACTTCTTATGCCCTAACTACTCCCTCTGGCGGATCAACGCCCTAGAGTGAAACCTACGTTGCCCGGAACGTAGAAATGACTATTACTTTCACACTGGTTGCAATTATTCGTTTTATACGATGGAAAAGCTGTTACATTTATTTTGTATTTTATGCTTCGGGCGTTGACTTCTAAGGCCCTAACTATTCCTTCTGGTGGAACAACGCCCTAGGGTGAAGCCTAGGTTGCCTGGAACGTAGAAATGACCATCACTTTCACACGGGTTGCAATTATTCCTGTTATAGGATGGAAAGACTGTTGTACTTTTATTGTATTTTATACTTCAGGCGTTGGCTTCTAAGGCCCTAGCTATTCGATCTGGTCGGGCAACGCCCTAGAGTGAAGCCTAGGTTGCCCGGAACGTAGAAATGACCATAACTTCCACACTGGTAGCAATTATTCGTCTTATACGATGGAAGAGCTGTTGTATTTATATCGTATTTTATGCTTCTCGCGTTGACTTCGTTGGCCCTAACTATTCCATCTGGTGGAACAATGCCCTAGAGTGACGCCCAAGTTGCCCGGAACGTAGAAATGACCATTACCTTCACACTGGTTGCAATTATTCGTTTTATACGATGAAAAAGCTGTTCCATTTATTTTGTATTTTATGCTTCGGGCGTTGACTTCTAAGGCCCTAACTATTCCATCTGGTGGAACAACGCCCCAAGGTGAAGCATAGGTTGCCTGGAACGTAGAAATGACCATCACTTTCACACGGGTTGCAATTATTCCTGTTATAGGACGGAAAGACTGTTGTATTTTTATTGTATTTTATACTTCAGGCGTTGACTTCTAAGGCCCTAGCTATTCGATCTGGTCGAGCAACGACCTAGAGTGAAGCCTAGGTTGCCCGGAACGTAGAAATGACCATAACATCCACACGGGTTGCAATTATTCGTTTTATACGATGGAAAAGCTGTTGTATTTATATCGTATTTTATGCTTCTGGCGTTGACCTCTCAGGCCCTAGCTATTCCATCTGGTGGAACAACGCCGTCGGGTGAAGCCTAGGTTGCGCGGAACGTAGAAATGACCATAACTTTCACACTGGTAGCAATTATTCGTTTTATACGATGGTAAAACTGTTTTATTTATTTGGGATTTTATGCTTCCGGCGTTGACTTCTAAGGCCCTATCTATTTGATCTGGTGGAGCACCGCCCTAGAGTGAAGCCTAGGTTGCCCGGGACGTAGAAATGACCATTACTTCCACAATGTTTGCAATTATTCATTTTATACGATGGAAAAGCTTTTGTACTTATATTGTATTTTATTCTTCTGGAGTCGACTTCTTAGGCCCTAACTATTCGATCTAGTGGAACAACGCCCTAGAGTGAAGACTTGGTTTCCCGGAACATGGAAATGGCCATTACTTTCACACTGTTTGCAGTTATTCCTGTTATACGATGGAAAGACTTTTGCATCTTTATTGTATTTTATGCTTCTGGCGTTGACTTCTAAGGCCCTAGCTATTCGATTTGGTGGAGCAACGCCCGAGAGTGAAGCCTAGGTTGCCCGGAACGTAGAAATGACCATTACATTCACACTGGTTGCAATTATTCGTCTTATACGATGGAAAAGCTGTTGTATTTATATCGTATTTTATGCTTCTCGCGTTGACTTCTTAGGCCCTAACTATTCGATCTGGTGGAACAACGCCCTTGGGTGAAGCCTAGGTTGCGCGGAACGTAGAAATGACCATAACTTTCACACTGGTAGCAATTATTCGTTTTATACGATGGAAAAACTGTTTTATTTATTTCGTATTTTATGCTTCTGAAGTTGACTTCTAGGGCCCTAACTATTCGATCTGGTGGAGCAACGCCCTAGTGTGAAGCCTAGGTTGCCCGGAACGGAGAAATGACCATAACTTTCACACCGGTAGCAATTATTCGTTTTATACGATGGTAAAACTGTTCTGTTTATTTTGTATTTTATGCTTCGGGCGTTGACTTCTAAGGCCCTAACTATTCAATCGGTTGGTGCAACGCCCTAGGGTGAAGCCTAGGTTGCCCGGAAAGTAGAAATGACGTTAACTTTCATACAGGTTGCAATTATTCGTTTTACACGATGGAAAAGCTGTTGTATTTATATCGTATTTTATGCTTCGGGCATTGACCTCTTAGGCCCTAACTACTCAATCTGTTGGAGCAACGCCCTAGGGTGAAGCCTAGGTTGCCCGGAAAGTAGAAATGACCATTACTTTAATCCTGGTTGCAATTATTCGTTTTATATGATGGAAAAACTGTTGTATTTATGTAGTGTTCTATGCCTCTGGCGTTGACTTCTTAGGCCCTAACTATTCCATCTGGTGGAACAACGCCCTTGGGTGAAGCCTAGGTTGCGCGGAACGTAGCAATGACCATAACTTTCACACTGGTAGCAATTATTCGTTTTATACGATGGAAAAACTGTTCTATTTATTTTGTATTTTATGCTTCTGGCGATGACTTCTTATGCCCTAACTATTCCCTCTGGAGGATCAACGCCCTAGAGTGAAACCTACGTTGCCCGGAACGTAGAAATGACTATTACTTTCACACTGGTTGCAATTATTCGTTTTATACGATGGAAAAGCTGTTACATTTATTTTGTATTTTATGCTTCGGGCGTTGACTTCTAAGGCCCTAACTATTCCTTCTGGTGGAACAACGCCCTAGGGTGAAGCCTAGGTTGCCTGGAACGTAGAAATGACCATCACTTTCACACGGGTTGCAATTATTCCTGTTATAGGATGGAAAGACTGTTGTACTTTTATTGTATTTTATACTTCAGGCGTTGGCTTCTAAGGCCCTAGCTATTCGATCTGGTCGGGCAACGCCCTAGAGTGAAGCCTAGGTTGCCCGGAACGTAGAAATGACCATAACTTCCACACTGGTAGCAATTATTCATCTTATACGATGGAAGAGCTGTTGTATTTATATCGTATTTTATGCTTCTCGCGTTGACTTCGTTGGCCCTAACTATTCCATCTGGTGGAACAATGCCCTAGAGTGACGCCCAAGTTGCCCGGAACGTAGAAATGACCATTACCTTCACACTGGTTGCAATTATTCGTTTTATACGATGAAAAAGCTGTTCCATTTATTTTGTATTTTATGCTTCGGGCGTTGACTTCTAAGGCCCTAACTATTCCATCTGGTGGAACAACGCCCCAAGGTGAAGCATAGGTTGCCTGGAACGTAGAAATGACCATCACTTTCACACGGGTTGCAATTATTCCTGTTATAGGACGGAAAGACTGTTGTATTTTTATTGTATTTTATACTTCAGGCGTTGACTTCTAAGGCCCTAGCTATTCGATCTGGTCGAGCAACGACCTAGAGTGAAGCCTAGGTTGCCCGGAACGTAGAAATGACCATAACATCCACACGGGTTGCAATTATTCGTTTTATACGATGGAAAAGCTGTTGTATTTATATCGTATTTTATGCTTCTGGCGTTGACCTCTCAGGCCCTAGCTATTCCATCTGGTGGAACAACGCCGTCGGGTGAAGCCTAGGTTGCGCGGAACGTAGAAATGACCATAACTTTCACACTGGTAGCAATTATTCGTTTTATACGATGGTAAAACTGTTTTATTTATTTGGGATTTTATGCTTCCGGCGTTGACTTCTAAGGCCCTATCTATTTGATCTGGTGGAGCACCGCCCTAGAGTGAAGCCTAGGTTGCCCGGAACGTAGAAAAGACCATTACCTTCACACTGGTTGCAATTATTCGTTTTATACGATGGAAAAACTGATCTATTTATTTCGTATTTTATGCTTCTGGCGTTGACTTCTTAGGCCCTAACTGTTCGATCTGGTGGAACAACGTCCTAGGGTGAAGCCTAGGGTGCCCGGAAAGTAGAAATGACCATAACTTTCACACTGGTTGCAATTATTCGATTTATACGATGGAAAAGCTGTTGCACCTTTATTGTATTTTATTCATCTGGGGTTGACTGCTAAGGCCGTAGCTATTAGATGTGGTGGAGCAACGCCCTAGAGTGACGCCTAGGTTGTCCGGGACGTAGAAATGACCATTACTTCCACAATGTTTGCAATTATTCATTTTATACGATGGAAAAGCTTTTGTACTTATATTGTATTTTATTCTTCTGGAGTCGACTTCTTAGGCCCTAACTATTCGATCTAGTGGAACAACGCCCTAGAGTGAAGACTTGGTTTCCCGGAACATGGAAATGGCCATTACTTTCACACTGTTTGCAGTTATTCCTGTTATACGATGGAAAGACTTTTGCATCTTTATTGTATTTTATGCTTCTGGCGTTGACTTCTAAGGCCCTAGCTATTCGATTTGGTGGAGCAACGCCCGAGAGTGAAGCCTAGGTTGCCCGGAACGTAGAAATGACCATTACATTCACACTGGTTGCAATTATTCGTCTTATACGATGGAGAAGCTGTTGTATTTATATCGTATTTTATGCTTCTCGCGTTGACTTCTTAGGCCCTAACTATTCGATCTGGTGGAACAACGCCCTTGGGTGAAGCCTAGGTTGCGCGGAACGTAGAAATTACCATAACTTTCACACTGGTAGCAATTATTCGTTTTATACGATGGAAAAACTGTTTTATTTATTTTGTATTTTATGCTTCTGAAGTTGACTTCTAGGGCCCTAACTGTTCGATCTGGTGGAACAACGTCCTAGGGTGAAGCCTAGGGTGCCCGGAAAGTAGAAATGACCATAACTTTCACACTGGTTGCAATTATTCGATTTATACGATGGAAAAGCTGTTGCACCTTTATTGTATTTTATTCATCTGGGGTTGACTGCTAAGGCCGTAGCTATTAGATGTGGTGGAGCAACGCCCTAGAGTGACGCCTAGGTTGTCCGGGACGTAGAAATGACCATTACTTCCACAATGTTTGCAATTATTCATTTTATACGATGGAAAAGCTTTTGTACTTATATTGTATTTTATTCTTCTGGAGTCGACTTCTTAGGCCCTAACTATTCGATCTAGTGGAACAACACCCTAGAGTGAAGACTTGGTTTCCCGGAACATGGAAATGGCCATTACTTTCACACTGTTTGCAGTTATTCCTGTTATACGATGGAAAGACTTTTGCATCTTTATTGTATTTTATGCTTCTGGCGTTGACTTCTAAGGCCCTAGCTATTCGATTTGGTGGAGCAACGCCCGAGAGTGAAGCCTAGGTTGCCCGGAACGTAGAAATGACCATTACATTCACACTGGTTGCAATTATTCGTCTTATACGATGGAGAAGCTGTTGTATTTATATCGTATTTTATGCTTCTCGCGTTGACTTCTTAGGCCCTAACTATTCGATCTGGTGGAACAACGCCCTTGGGTGAAGCCTAGGTTGCGCGGAACGTAGAAATTACCATAACTTTCACACTGGTAGCAATTATTCGTTTTATACGATGGAAAAACTGTTTTATTTATTTTGTATTTTATGCTTCTGAAGTTGACTTCTAGGGCCCTAACTATTCGATCTGGTGGAGCAACGCCCTAGTGTGAAGCCTAGGTTGCCCGGAACGGAGAAATGACCATAACTTTCACACCGGTAGCAATTATTCGTTTTATACGATGGTAAAACTGTTCTGTTTATTTTGTATTTTATGTTTCGGGCGTTGACTTCTAAGGCCCTAACTATTCAATCTGTTGGTGCAACGCCCTAGGGTGAAGCCTAGGTTGCCCGGAAAGTAGAAATGACGTTAACTTTCATACAGGTTGCAATTATTCGTTTTACACGATGGAAAAGCTGTTGTATTTATATCGTATTTTATGCTTCGGGCATTGACCTCTTAGGCCCTAACTACTCAATCTGTTGGAGCAACGCCCTAGGGTGAAGCCTAGGTTGCCCGGAAAGTAGAAATGACCATAACTTTAATCCTGGTTGCAATTATTCGTTTTATATGATGGAAAAACTGTTGTATTTATGTAGTGTTCTATGCCTCTGGCGTTGACTTCTTAGGACCTAACTATTCCATCTGGTGGAACAACGCCCTTGGGTGGAGCCTAGGTTGCGCGGAACGTAGCAATGACCATAACTTTCACACTGGTAGCAATTATTCGTTTTATACGATGGAAAAACTGTTCTATTTATTTTGTATTTTATGCTTCCGGCGTTGACTTCTTATGCCCTAACTATTCCCTCTGGAGGATCAACGCCCTAGAGTGAAACCTACGTTGCCCGGAACGTAGAAATGACTATTACTTTCACACTGGTTGCAATTATTCGTTTTATACGATGGAAAAGCTGTTACATTTATTTTGTATTTTATGCTTCGGGCGTTGACTTCTAAGGCCCTAACTATTCCTTCTGGTGGAACAACGCCCTAGGGTGAAGCCTAGGTTGCCTGGAACGTAGAAATGACCATCACTTTCACACGGGTTGCAATTATTCCTGTTATAGGATGGAAAGACTGTTGTACTTTTATTGTATTTTATACTTCAGGCGTTGGCTTCTAAGGCCCTAGCTATTCGATCTGGTCGGGCAACGCCCTAGAGTGAAGCCTAGGTTGCCCGGAACGTAGAAATGACCATAACTTCCACACTGGTAGCAATTATTCGTCTTATACGATGGAAGAGCTGTTGTATTTATATCGTATTTTATGCTTCTCGCGTTGACTTCGTAGGCCCTAACTATTCCATCTGGTGGAACAACGCCCTAGAGTGACGCCCAAGTTGCCCGGAACGTAGAAATGACCATTACCTTCACACTGGTTGCAATTATTCGTTTTATACGATGAAAAAGCTGTTCCATTTATTTTGTATTTTATGCTTCGGGCGTTGACTTCTAAGGCCCTAACTATTCCATCTGGTGGAACAACGCCCCAAGGTGAAGCATAGGTTGCCTGGAACGTAGAAATGACCATCACTTTCACACGGCTTGCAATTATTCCTGTTATAGGACGGAAAGACTGTTGTATTTTTTTGTATTTTATACTTCAGGCGTTGACTTCTAAGGCCCTAGCTATTCGATCTGGTCGAGCAACGCCCTAGAGTGAAGCCTAGGTTGCCCGGAACGTAGAAATGACCATAACTTCCACACGGGTTGCAATTATTCGTTTTATACGATGGAAAAGCTGTTGTATTTATATCGTATTTTATGCTTCTGGCGTTGACCTCTTAGGCCCTAACTGTTCGATCTGGTGGAACAACGTCCTAGGGTGAAGCCTAGGGTGCCCGGAAATTAGAAATGACCATAACTTTCACACTGGTTGCAATTATTCGATTTATACGATGGAAAAGCTGTTGCACCTTTATTGTATTTTATTCATCTGGGGTTGACTGCTAAGGCCGTAGCTTTTAGATGTGGTGGAGCAACGCCCTAGAGTGACGCCTAGGTTGCCCGGGACGTAGAAATGACCATTACTTCCACAATGTTTGCAATTATTCATTTTATACGATGGAAAAGCTTTTGTACTTATATTGTATTTTATTCTTCTGGAGTCGACTTCTTAGGCCCTAACTATTCGATCTAGTGGACCAACGCCCTAGAGTGAAGACTTGGTTTCCCGGAACATGGAAATGGCCATTACTTTCGCACTGTTTGCAGTTATTCCTGTTATACGATGGAAAGACTTTTGCATCTTTATTGTATTTTATGCTTCTGGCGTTGACTTCTAAGGCCCTAGCTATTCCATTTGGTGGAGCAACGCCCGAGAGTGAACCCTAGGTTGCCCGGAACGTAGAAATGACCATTACATTCACACTGGTTGCAATTATTCGTCTTATACGATGGAAAAGCTGTTGTATTTATATCGTATTTTATGCTTCTCGCGTTGACTTCTTAGGCCCTAACTATTCGATCTGGTGGAGCAACGCCCTAGTGTGAAGCCTAGGTTGCCCGGAACGGAGAAATGACCATAACTTTCACACTGGTAGCAATTATTCGTTTTATACGATGGAAAAACTGTTTTATTTATTTTGTATTTTATGCTTCTGAAGGTGACTTCTAGGGCCCTAACTATTCGATCTGGTGGAGCAACGCCCTAGTGTGAAGCCTAGGTTGCCCGGAACGGAGAAATGACCATAACTTTCACACCGGTAGCAATTATTCGTTTTATACGATGGTAAAACAGTTCTGTTTATTTTGTATTTTATGCTTCGGGCGTTGACTTCTAAGGCCCTAACTATTCAATCTGTTGGTGCAACGCCCTAGGGTGAAGCCTAGGTTGCCCGGAAAGTAGAAATGACGTTAACTTTCATACAGGTTGCAATTATACGTTTTACACGATGGAAAAGCTGTTGTATTTATATCGTATTTTATGCTTCAGGCATTGACCTCTTAGGCCCTAACTACTCAATCTGTTGGAGCAACGCCCTAGGGTGAAGCGTAGGTTGCCTGGAAAGTAGAAATGACCATAACTTTAATCCTGGTTGCAATTATTCCTGTTATAGGATGGAAAGACTGTTGCATTTTTATTGCATTTTATACTTCAGGCGTTGACTTCTAAGGCCCCAGCTATTCGATCTGGTCGAGCAACGCCCTAGAGTGAAGCCTAGGTTGCCCGGTACGTAGAAATGACCATTACTTTCACACTGTATGCAAATATACATTATACGCGATGGAAAATCTGTTGTATTTGTGTTGTATTTTATGCTTCTGGCGTTGACTTCTTAGGCCCTAACTATTTGATCTGGTGGAGCACCGCCCTAGAGTGAAGCCTATGTTGCCCGGAACGTAGAAAAAAGCATTACCTTCACACTGGTTGCAATTATTCGTTTTATACGATGGAAAAACTGTTCCATTTATTTTGTATTTTATGTTTCGGGCGTTGACTTCTAAGGGCCTAACTATTCAATCTGTTGGTGCAACGCCCAAGGGTGAAGCCTATGTTGCCCCGAAAGCAGAAATGACGTTAACTTTCATACTGGTTGCAATTATTCGTTTTATACGGTGGAAAAACTGTTCTATTTATTTTGTATTTTATGATTCGGGCGTTGACGTCTAAGGCCCTAGCTATTCGATCTGGTCGAGCAACGCCCTAGAGTGAAGCCTAGGTTGCCCGGAACGTAGAAATGACCATAACTTCCACACTGGTAGCAATTATTCGTTTTATACAATGGAAAAACTGTTCTATTTATTTTGCATTTTATTCTTCGGGCGTTGACTTCTAAGGACCTAACTGATTGATCTGGTGGAGCAACGCCCTAGAGTGAAGCCTAGATTGCCCGGAACGTTGAAATGACCAGTACTATCACACTGTTTGCAGTTATTCCTGTTATACGATGGAAAAACTGTTGCATCTTTATTGCATTTTATGCTTCTGGCGTTGACTTCTAAGGCCCTAACTATTCGATCAGGTGGAGCAACGCCCTAGAGTGACGCCTAGGTTGCCCGGAACGTAGAAATGACCAGTACATTCACACTGGTTACAGTTATTCCTGTTATACGATGGAAAATCTGTTGCATCTTTATTGCATTTTATGCTTCTGGCGTTGACTTCTAAGGCCCTAACTATTCGATCAGGTGGAGCGACGCCCTAGAGTGACGCCTAGGTTGCCCGGAACGTAGAAATGACCATTACTTTCACAATGTTTGCAATTATTCATTTTATACGATGGAAAAACTATTGTACTTATATTGATTTTATTCTTCTGGCGTTGACTTCTTAGGCCCTAACTATTCGATCTGGTGGAACAACGCCCTAGATTGAAGCCTAGGTTGCACGGAACCTGGAAATGACCATTACTTTCACACTGTTTGCAAATATACATTATATACAATGGAAAAACTGTCATATTTATATTGCATTTTTTGCTTCTGGCGTTCACTTCTTTGGCCCTAACTATTCGATCTGGTGGAACAACGCCCTAGGGTGAAGCCTAGGTTGCACGGAACGTAGAAATGACCATAACTTTCACACTGGTTGCTATTATTTGTTTTATACGATGGAAAATCTGTTATATTTATATTGTATTTTATGCTTCTGACGTTGACTTCTTAGGCCCTAACTATTCGATCTGGTGGAACAACGCCCTAGAGTGAAGCCTAGGTTGCCTGGAACGTAGAAATGACAATTACTTTCACACTGGTTGCTATTATTCGTTTTATACAATGGAAAAACTGTCATATTTATATTGTATTTTATGCTTCTGGCGTTGACTTCTTTGGCCCTAAATGATTGATCAGGTGGAGCAACGCCCTAGAGTGAAGCCTAGATTGCCCGGAACGTTGAAATGACCAGTACTTTCACACTGTTTGCAGTTATTCCTGTTATACGATGGAAAAACTGTTGCATCTTTATTGCATTTTATGCTTCTGGCGTTGACTTCTAAGGCCCTAACAATTCGATCAGGTGGAGCAACGCACTAGAGTGACGCCTAGGTTGCCCGGAACGTAGAAACGACCAGTACATTCACACTGGTTGCAGTTATTCCTGTAAAACGATGGAAAAACTGTTGCATCCTTATTGTATTTTATGCTTCTGGCGTTGACTTCTAAGGCCCTAACTATTCGGTCTGGTGGAGCAACGCCCTAGGGTGAAGCCTAGGTTGGCCGGAACGTAGAAATGACCATTACTTTCACACTGGTTGCAATTATTCGTTTTATACGATGGAAAAACTGTTCTATTTATTTTGTATTTTATGTTTCGGGCGTTTACTTCTAAGTCCCTAACTGTTTGTTCTGGTGGAGCAACGACCTAGAGTGAAGCCTCGGTTGCCCGGAACGTAGAAATGACCATAACTTTCATACTGGTTACAATTATTTGTTTTATGGAGTGAAAAAACTGTTGTATTTATATTGTATTTTATGCTTCTGGCGTTCACTTCTTAGGCCCTAACTATTCGATCTGGTGGAACAATGCCCTACGGTGAAGCCTAGGTTGCCCGGAACGTAGAAATGTCCATATCTTTCACACTGTTTGCATTTATTCATTTTATACGGTGGCAAAGCTGTTGCATTTATATTGTACTTTATGCTTCTGGCGTTGATTCCTTAGGCCCTAACTATTCAATCTGGTGGAGCAATGCCTCAGAGTTAAGTCTAGGATGCCCGAAACGCCGAAATGGTCATTACTTTCACGCATGTTGCTATTATTCCGCTTATACGATGAAAAGACTGTTGTATTTTTATTGTATTTTATGCTTCAGGCGTAGGCATCTAAGGCCGTAGCTATTCGATATGGTGCAGCACCGCCCTAGACTGAAGCCTAGGTTGCTCGGAACGCAGAAATGACCACTACTTTCACACAGTTTGCAATTATTTATTTAATACGATGGAAAAGCTGTTGTATTTATATCGTATTTTATGCTTCGGGCGTTGACTTCTTAGGCCCTAACTATTCGATCTGGTGGAACAACGCCGTAGAGTGAAGCCTAGGTTGCCCGGAACGTAGAAATGACCATTACTTTCACACTGTTTGCAATTATTCATTTTATACCATGGACTAGCTGTTGTATTTATATCGTATTTTATGCTCCTGGCGTTGACTTCTAAGGACCTAACTATTCGATCTGGTGGAGCAACACCCTAGAGTGAGGCCTAGGTTGCTCGGAATATAGAAGTGACCATAACTTTCACACTGGTTGCAATTATTCGTTTTCTGCGATGGAAAAACTGTTGTATTTATATTGTACTTTATGCTTCTGGCGTTCACTTCTTAGGGCCTAACTATTCGATCTGATGGAACAATGCCCTAGGGTGAAGCCTAGGTTGCCCGGAACGTAGAAATGACCATAACTTTTACACTGGTAGCAATTATTCGTTTTGTACAATGGAAGATCTGTTCTATTTATTTTGTATTTTATGCTTCGGGCGTTGACTTCTTTGGCCCTAACAATTCCATCTGGTGGAGCAACGCCCTAGAGTGAAGCCTAGGTTCCCTGGAACGTACAAATGACCATCACTTTCACACGGGCTGCAATTATTCCTGTTATAGGATGGAAAGACTGTTGTATTTTTATTGCATTTTATGCTTCTGGCGTTCACTTCTTAGGCCCTGACTATTCGATCTGGTGGAACAACGCCCTAGGCTGAAGCCTAGGTTGCCCGGAACGTAGAAATGACAATTACTTTCACACTGTTTGCAATAATTCCTTTTATACGATGCAAAAGTTGTTGTATTTATATCGTATTTTATGCTTCTTGCGTTGACTTCTAAGGACCTAACTATTCGATCTGGTGGAGCAACGCCCTAGAGTGATGCCTAGGTTGCTCAGAATGTAGAAATAACCATAACTTTCACACTGGTTGCAATTATTCGTTTTTTAAAATGGAAAAGCAGTTGCATTTATATTGTATTTTATGCCTCTGGCGTTGTCTTCTAAGGCCCTAGCTATTCGATCTAGTGGAGCAACGCCCTAGAGTGAAGTCTAGGTTGCCCGGAACGTCGAAATGACCATCACTTTCAAACTGGTTGCAATTAATCCTGTTATACCATGGAAAAGCTGTTGTATTTATATCGTATTGTATGCTTCTGGCGTTGACATCTAAGGACCTATCTGTTTGATCTGGTGGAGCAACGCCCTAGCGTGAAGCCTAGGTTGCACGGAACGTAGAAATGACCATTACCTTCACACTGGTTGCAGTTATTCCTGTTATATGATGGGAAAACTGTTGCATCTTTATTGTATTTTATGCTTCTGGCGTTGATTTCTAAGGCCCTAACTATTCGATCTGGTGGAGCAACGCCCTAGAGTGAAGCCTAGGTTGCCCGGAACGTAGAAATGACCATTACATTCGCACTGGTTTGAATTATTCGTTTTATACGATGGAAAAGCTGTTTTATTTATTTTGTATTTTATGCTTCGGGCGTTGACTTCTAAGGCCCTAACTATTCGATCTGGTGGAGCAACGCCCTAGTGTGAAACCTAGGTTACCCGGAACGTAGAAGTGACCAGTACTTTCATACCGTTTGCAGTTATTCCTGTTATACGATGGAATAACTGTTGCATCTTTATTCTATTTTATGCTTCTGGCGTTGACTTCTTAGGCCCTAACTATTCCATCTGGTGGAAGAACGCCCTAGGGTGAAGCCTGGGTTGCCCGGAAAGTAGAAATGACCATTACATTCACACTGGTAGCAATTATTCGTTATATACGATGGAAAAGCTGTTATATTTATATTGCATATTATGCTTCTGGCATTGAATTCTAAGTCCCTAGCTATTCGATCTGGTGGAGCAACGCCCTAGAGTGAAGCCTAGGTTGCCCGGTACGTAGAAATGACCATAACTTTCACACTGGTTGCAATAATTCGTTTTATACGATGGAAAAGCTGTTGTATTTATATCGTATTTTATGCTCCTGGCGTTGACTTCTAAGGCCGTAGCTATTAGACGTGGTGGAGCAACGCCCTAGAGTGACGCCTAGGTTGTCCGGAACGTAGAAATGACCATTACTTTCACAATGTCTGCAATTACTCATTTTATACCATGGAAAAGCTATTGTATTTATATCGTATTTTATACTTCTGGCGTTGACTTCTTAGGCCCTAACTATTCGATCTGGTGGAACAACGCCCTAGAGTGAAGCCTAGGTTGCCTGGAACGTAGAAATGACCATAACTTTCACACTGGTTGCTATTATTCGTTTTATACGATGGAAAAGCTGTTATATTTATATTGCATATTATGCTTCTGGCATTGAATTCTAAGTCCCTAGCTATTCGATCTGGTGGAGCAACGCCCTAGAGTGAAGCCTAGGTTGCCCGGTACGTAGAAATGACCATTACTTGCACAGTGTTTGCAGTTATTCATTTTATACGATGGAAAAGCTGTTGTATTTATATTGTATTTTATGCTCCTGGCGTTGACTTCTAAGGCCGTAGCTATTAGACGTGGTGGAGCAACGCCCTAGAGTGACGCCTAGGTTGACCGGAACGTAGAAATGACCATTACTTTCGCAATGTCTGCAATTACTCATTTTATACCATGGAAAAGCTGTTGTATTTATATCGTATTTTATGCTTCTGGCGTTGACTTCTAAGGACCTAGCTATTCGATCTGGTGGAGCAACGCCCTAGAGTGAAGCCTAGGTTGCCCGGAACGTAGAAATGACCATTACATTCGCACTGGTTTGAATTATTCGTTTTATACGATGGAAAAGCTGTTTTATTTATTTTGTATTTTATGCTTCGGGCGTTGACTTCTAAGGCCCTAACTATTCGATCTGGTGGAGCAACGCCCTAGTGTGAAACCTAGGTTACCCGGAACGTAGAAGTGACCAGTACTTTCATACCGTTTGCAGTTATTCCTGTTATACGATGGAATAACTGTTGCATCTTTATTCTATTTTATGCTTCTGGCGTTGACTTCTTAGGCCCTAACTATTCCATCTGGTGGAAGAACGCCCTAGGGTGAAGCCTAGGTTGCCCGGAAAGTAGAAATGACCATTACATTCACACTGGTAGCAATTATTCGTTATATACGATGGAAAAGCTGTTATATTTATATTGCATATTATGCTTCTGGCATTGAATTCTAAGTCCCTAGCTATTCGATCTGGTGGAGCAACGCCCTAGAGTGAAGCCTAGGTTGCCCGGTACGTAGAAATGACCATAACTTTCACACTGGTTGCAATAATTCGTTTTATACGATGGAAAAGCTGTTGTATTTATATCGTATTTTATGCTCCTGGCGTTGACTTCTAAGGCCGTAGCTATTAGACGTGGTGGAGCAACGCCCTAGAGTGACGCCTAGGTTGTCCGGAACGTAGAAATGACCATTACTTTCACAATGTCTGCAATTACTCATTTTATACCATGGAAAAGCTGTTGTATTTATATCGTATTTTATGCTTCTGGCGTTGACTTCTAAGGACCTAGCTATTCGATCTGGTGGAGCAACGCCCTAGAGTGAAGCCTAGGTTGCCCGGAACGTAGAAATGACCATAACTTTTACACTGGTAGCAATTATTCGTTTTATACAATGGAAAAACTGTTCTATTTATTTTGTATTTTATGCTTCGGGCGTTGACTTCTTTGGCCCTAACAATTCGATCTGGTGGAGCAACGCCCTAGAGTGAAGCCTAGGTTCCCTGGAACGTACAAATGACCATCACTTCGACACGGGTTGCAATTATTCCTGTTATAGGATGGAAAGACTGTTGTATTTTTATTGCATTTTATGCTTCTGGCGTTCACTTCTTAGGCCCTGACTATTCGATCTGCTGGAACAACGCCCTATGGTGAAGCCTAGGTTGCCCGGAACGTAGAAATGACAATTACTTTCACACTGTTTGCAATAATTCCTTTTATACGATGAAAAGTTGTTGTATTTATAACGTATTTTATGCTTCGGGCGTGGACTTCTTAGGCCGTAACTGTTTGATCTGGTGGAGCACCGCCCTAGAGTGAAGCCTAGGTTGCCCGGAACGTAGAACATACCATTACCTTCACACTGGTTGCAATTATTCCTGTTATACCATGGAAGAACTGTTGCACCTTTATTGTATTTTATGCTTCTGGCGTTGACTTCATAGGCCCTAACTATTCGATCTGGTGGAGCAACGTCCTAGAGTGAAGCCTAGGTTGACCGCAACGTAGTAATGACCATTACTTTCACACTGTTTGCAATTATTCGTTTTATACGATGGAAAAGCTGTTGTATTTATATCGTATTTTATACTTCTGGCGTTGACTTCATAGGCCCTAACTATTCGATCTGGTGGAGCAACGTCCTAGAGTGAAGCCTAGGTTGACCGCAACGTAGTAATGACCATTACTTTCACACTGTTTGCAATTATTCGTTTTATACGATGGAAAAGCTGTTGTATTTATATCGTATTTTATGCTCCTGGCGTTGACTTCTAAGGCCGTAGCTATTAGACGTGGTGGAGCAACGCCCTAGAGTGACGCCTAGGTTGTCCGGAACGTAGAAATGACCATTACTTTCACAATGTCTGCAATTACTCATTTTATACCATGGAAAAGCTGTTGTATTTATATCGTATTTTATGCTTCTGGCGTTGACTTCTAAGGACCTAGCTATTCGATCTGGTGGAGCAACGCCCTAGAGTGAAGCCTAGGTTGCCCGGAACGTAGAAATGACCATAACTTTTACACTGGTAGCAATTATTCGTTTTATACAATGGAAAAACTGTTCTATTTATTTTGTATTTTATGCTTCGGGCGTTGACTTCTTTGGCCCTAACAATTCGATCTGGTGGAGCAACGCCCTAGAGTGAAGCCTAGGTTCCCTGGAACGTACAAATGACCATCACTTCGACACGGGTTGCAATTATTCCTGTTATAGGATGGAAAGACTGTTGTATTTTTATTGCATTTTATGCTTCTGGCGTTCACTTCTTAGGCCCTGACTATTCGATCTGCTGGAACAACGCCCTATGGTGAAGCCTAGGTTGCCCGGAACGTAGAAATGACAATTACTTTCACACTGTTTGCAATAATTCCTTTTATACGATGAAAAGTTGTTGTATTTATAACGTATTTTATGCTTCGGGCGTGGACTTCTTAGGCCGTAACTGTTTGATCTGGTGGAGCACCGCCCTAGAGTGAAGCCTAGGTTGCCCGGAACGTAGAACATACCATTACCTTCACACTGGTTGCAATTATTCCTGTTATACCATGGAAGAACTGTTGCACCTTTATTGTATTTTATGCTTCTGGCGTTGACTTCATAGGCCCTAACTATTCGATCTGGTGGAGCAACGTCCTAGAGTGAAGCCTAGGTTGACCGCAACGTAGTAATGACCATTACTTTCACACTGTTTGCAATTATTCGTTTTATACGATGGAAAAGCTGTTGTATTTATATCGTATTTTATACTTCTGGCGTTGACTTCTTAGGCCCTAACTATTCGATCTGGTGGAACAACGCCCTAGAGTGAAGCCTAGGTTGCCTGGAACGTAGAAATGACCATAACTTTCACACTGGTTGCTATTATTCGTTTTATACGATGGAAAAGCTGTTATATTTATATTGCATATTATGCTTCTGGCATTGAATTCTAAGTCCCTAGCTATTCGATCTGGTGGAGCAACGCCCTAGAGTGAAGCCTAGGTTGCCCGGTACGTAGAAATGACCATTACTTGCACAGTGTTTGCAGTTATTCATTTTATACGATGGAAAAGCTGTTGTATTTATATTGTATTTTATGCTCCTGGCGTTGACTTCTAAGGCCGTAGCTATTAGACGTGGTGGAGCAACGCCCTAGAGTGACGCCTAGGTTGACCGGAACGTAGAAATGACCATTACTTTCGCAATGTCTGCAATTACTCATTTTATACCATGGAAAAGCTGTTGTATTTATATCGTATTTTATGCTTCTGGCGTTGACTTCTAAGGACCTAGCTATTCGATCTGGTGGAGCAACGCCCTAGAGTGAAGCCTAGGTTGCCCGGAACGTAGAAATGACCATAACTTTTACACTGGTAGCAATTATTCGTTTTATACAATGGAAAAACTGTTCTATTTATTTTGTATTTTATGCTTCGGGCGTTGACTTCTTTGGCCCTAACAATTCGATCTGGTGGAGCAACGCCCTAGAGTGAAGCCTAGGTTCCCTGGAACGTACAAATGACCATCACTTCGACACGGGTTGCAATTATTCCTGTTATAGGATGGAAAGACTGTTGTATTTTTATTGCATTTTATGCTTCTGGCGTTCACTTCTTAGGCCCTGACTATTCGATCTGGTGGAACAACGCCCTATGGTGAAGCCTAGGTTGCCCGGAACGTAGAAATGACAATTACTTTCACACTGTTTGCAATAATTCCTTTTATACGATGCAAAAGTTGTTGTATTTATAACGTATTTTATGCTTCGGGCGTTGACTTCTTAGGCCGTAACTATTTGATCTGGTGGAGCACCGCCCTAGAGTGAAGCCTAGGTTGCCCGGAACGTAGAACATACCATTACCTTCACACTGGTTGCAATTATTCCTGTTATACCATGGAAGAACTGTTGCACCTTTATTGTATTTTATGCTTCTGGCGTTGACTTCATAGGCCCTAACTATTCGATCTGGTGGAGCAACGTCCTAGAGTGAAGCCTAGGTTGACCGCAACGTAGAAATGACCATTACTTTCACACTGTTTGCAATTATTCGTTTTATACGATGGAAAAGCTGTTGTATTTATATCGTATTTTATACTTCTGGCGTTGACTTCTTAGGCCCTAACTATTCCATCTGGTGGAACAACGCTCTATGGTGAAGCCTAGGTTGCCCGGAACGCAGAAATGACCAGTACTTTCACACTGGTTGCAGTTAATCGTTTTATACAATGGAAAAGCTGTTCTATGTATTTTGCATTTTATGCTTCTGGCGTTGACATCTAAGGACCTATCTGTTTGATCTGGTGGAGCAACGCCCTAGCGTGAAGCCTAGGTTGCACGGAACGTAGAAATGACCATTACCTTCACACTGGTTGCAGTTATTCCTGTTATATGATGGGAAAACTGTTGCATCTTTATTGTATTTATGCTTCTGGCGTTGATTTCTAAGGCCCTAACTATTCGATCTGGTGGAGCAACGCCCTAGAGTGAAGCCTAGGTTGCCCGGAACGTAGAAATGACCATTACATTCGCACTGGTTTGAATTATTCGTTTTATACGATGGAAAAGCTGTTTTATTTATTTTGTATTTTATGCTTCGGGCGTTGACTTCTAAGGCCCTAACTATTCGATCTGGTGGAGCAACGCCCTAGTGTGAAACCTAGGTTACCCGGAACGTAGAAGTGACCAGTACTTTCATACCGTTTGCAGTTATTCCTGTTATACGATGGAATAACTGTTGCATCTTTATTCTATTTTATGCTTCTGGCGTTGACTTCTTAGGCCCTAACTATTCGATCTGGTGGAGCAACGTCCTAGAGTGAAGCCTAGGTTGACCGCAACGTAGTAATGACCATTACTTTCACACTGTTTGCAATTATTCGTTTTATACGATGGAAAAGCTGTTGTATTTATATCGTATTTTATACTTCTGGCGTTGACTTCTTAGGCCCTAACTATTCCATCTGGTGGAACAACGCTCTATGGTGAAGCCTAGGTTGCCCGGAACGCAGAAATGACCAGTACTTTCACACTGGTTGCAGTTAATCGTTTTATACAATGGAAAAGCTGTTCTATGTATTTTGCATTTTATGCTTCGGGCGTTGACTTCTAAGGCCCTAACTATTCGATCTGGTGGAGCAACGCCCTAGAGTGAAGCCTAGGTTGCCCGGGAAGTAGAAATGACCATAACTTTCACACTGGTTGCTATTATTCGTTTTATACGATGGAAAAGCTGTTATATTTATATTGCATATTATGCTTCTGGCATTGAATTCTAAGTCCCTAGCTATTCGATCTGGTGGAGCAACGCCCTAGAGTGAAGCCTAGGTTGCCCGGTACGTAGAAATGACCATTACTTGCACAGTGTTTGCTGTTATTCATTTTATACGATGGAAAAGCTGTTGTATTTATATTGTATTTTATGCTCCTGGCGTTGACTTCTAAGGCCGTAGTTATTAGACGTGGTGGAGCAACGCCCTAGAGTGACGCCTAGGTTGACCGGAACGTAGAAATGACCATTACTTTCGCAATGTCTGCAATTACTCATTTTATACCATGGAAAAGCTGTTGTATTTATATCGTATTTTATGCTTCTGGCGTTGACTTCTAAGGACCTAGCTATTCGATCTGGTGGAGCAACGCCCTAGAGTGAAGCCTAGGTTGCCCGGAACGTAGAAATGACCATAACTTTTACACTGGTAGCAATTATTCGTTTTATACAATGGAAAAACTGTTCTATTTATTTTGTATTTTATGCTTCGGGCGTTGACTTCTTTGGCCCTAACAATTCGATCTGGTGGAGCAACGCCCTAGAGTGAAGCCTAGGTTCCCTGGAACGTACAAATGACCATCACTTCGACACGGGTTGCAATTATTCCTGTTATAGGATGGAAAGACTGTTGTATTTTTATTGCATTTTATGCTTCTGGCGTTCACTTCTTAGGCCCTGACTATTCGATCTGGTGGAACAACGCCCTATGGTGAAGCCTAGGTTGCCCGGAACGTAGAAATGACAATTACTTTCACACTGTTTGCAATAATTCCTTTTATACGATGCAAAAGTTGTTGTATTTATAACGTATTTTATGCTTCGGGCGTTGACTTCTTAGGCCGTAACTATTTGATCTGGTGGAGCACCGCCCTAGAGTGAAGCCTAGGTTGCCCGGAACGTAGAACATACCATTACCTTCACACTGGTTGCAATTATTCCTGTTATACCATGGAAGAACTGTTGCACCTTTATTGTATTTTATGCTTCTGGCGTTGACTTCATAGGCCCTAACTATTCGATCTGGTGGAGCAACGTCCTAGAGTGAAGCCTAGGTTGACCGCAACGTATAAATGACCATTACTTTCACACTGTTTGCAATTATTCGTTTTATACGATGGAAAAGCTGTTGTATTTATATCGTATTTTATACTTCTGGCGTTGACTTCTTAGGCCCTAACTATTCCATCTGGTGGAACAACGCTCTATGGTGAAGCCTAGGTTGCCCGGAACGCAGAAATGACCAGTACTTTCACACTGGTTGCAGTTAATCGTTTTATACAATGGAAAAGCTGTTCTATGTATTTTGCATTTTATGCTTCGGGCGTTGACTTCTAAGGCCCTAACTATTCGATCTGGTGGAGCAACGCCCTAGAGTGAAGCCTAGGTTGCCCGGGAAGTAGAAATGACCATAACTTTCACACTGGTTGCTATTATTCGTTTTATACGATGGAAAAGCTGTTATATTTATATTGCATATTATGCTTCTGGCATTGAATTCTAAGTCCCTAGCTATTCGATCTGGTGGAGCAACGCCCTAGAGTGAAGCCTAGGTTGCCCGGTACGTAGAAATGACCATTACTTGCACAGTGTTTGCAGTTATTCATTTTATACGATGGAAAAGCTGTTGTATTTATATTGTATTTTATGCTCCTGGCGTTGACTTCTAAGGCCGTAGCTATTAGACGTGGTGGAGCAACGCCCTAGAGTGACGCCTAGGTTGACCGGAACGTAGAAATGACCATTACTTTCGCAATGTCTGCAATTACTCATTTTATACCATGGAAAAGCTGTTGTATTTATATCGTATTTTATGCTTCTGGCGTTGACTTCTAAGGACCTAGCTATTCGATCTGGTGGAGCAACGCCCTAGAGTGAAGCCTAGGTTGCCCGGAACGTAGAAATGACCATAACTTTCATACTGGTTACAATTATTTGTTTTATGGAGTGAAAAAACTGTTGTATTTATATTGTATTTTATGCTTCTGGCGTTCACTTCTTAGGCCCTAACTATTCGATCTGGTGGAACAATGCCCTACGGTGAAGCCTAGGTTGCCCGGAACGTAGAAATGTCCATATCTTTCACACTGTTTGCATTTATTCATTTTATACGGTGGCAAAGCTGTTGCATTTATATTGTACTTTATGCTTCTGGCGTTGATTCCTTAGGCCCTAACTATTCAATCTGGTGGAGCAATGCCTCAGAGTTAAGTCTAGGATGCCCGAAACGCCGAAATGGTCATTACTTTCACGCATGTTGCTATTATTCCGCTTATACGATGAAAAGACTGTTGTATTTTTATTGTATTTTATGCTTCAGGCGTAGGCATCTAAGGCCGTAGCTATTCGATATGGTGCAGCACCGCCCTAGACTGAAGCCTAGGTTGCTCGGAACGCAGAAATGACCACTACTTTCACACAGTTTGCAATTATTTATTTAATACGATGGAAAAGCTGTTGTATTTATATCGTATTTTATGCTTCGGGCGTTGACTTCTTAGGCCCTAACACTTCGATCTGGTGGAGCAACGCCCTACAGTGAAGCCTAGGTTGCCCGGAACGTAGATATGACCATAACCTTCACACAGGTTGCAATTATTCGTTTTATACGGTGTAACGGCTGTTGTATTTATTTTGTATTTTATTCTTCTGGTGTTGACTTCTTAGGCCCTAACTATTCGATCTGGTGGAACAACGCCGTAGAGTGAAGCCTAGGTTGCCCGGAACGTAGAAATGACCATTACTTTCACACTGTTTGCAATTATTCATTTTATACCATGGACTAGCTGTTGTATTTATATCGTATTTTATGCTTCTGGCGTTGACTTCTAAGGACCTAACTATTCGATCTGGTGGAGCAACGCCCTAGAGTGAAGCCTAGGTTGCTCGGAATATAGAAGTGACCATAACTTTCACACTGGTTGCAATTATTCGTTTTCTGCGATGGAAAAACTGTTGTATTTATATTGTACTTTATGCATCTGGCGTTCACTTCTTAGGGCCTAACTATTCGATCTGATGGAACAATGCCCTAGGGTGAAGCCTAGGTTGCCCGGAACGTAGAAATGACCATAACTTTTACACTGATAGCAATTATTCGTTTTATACAATGGAAAATCTGTTCTATTTATTTTGTATTTTATGCTTCGGGCGTTGACTTCTTTGGCCCTAACAATTCCATCTGGTGGAGCAACGCCCTAGAGTGAAGCCTAGGTTCCCTGGAACGTACAAATGACCAGCACTTTCACACGGGTTGCAATTATTCCTGTTATAGGATGGAAAGACTGTTGTATTTTTATTGCATTTTATGCTTCTGGCGTTCACTTCTTAGGCCCTGACTATTCGATCTGGTGGAACAACGCCCTAGGCTGAAGCCTAGGTTGCCCGGAACGTAGAAATGACAATTACTTTCACACTGTTTGCAATAATTCCTTTTATACGATGCAAAAGTTGTTGTATTTATATCGTATTTTATGCTTCTGGCGTTGACTTCTAAGGACCTAACTATTCGATCTGGTGGAGCAACGCCCTAGAGTGATGCCTAGGTTGCTCGGAATGTAGAAATAACCATAACTTTCACACTGGTTGCAATTATTCGTTTTTTACAATGGAAAAGCAGTTGCATTTATATTCTATTTTATGCCTCTGGCGTTGTCTTCTAAGGCCCTAGCTATTCGATCTAGTGGAGCAACGCCCTAGAGTGAAGTCTAGGTTGCCCGGAACGTCGAAATGACCATCACTTTCAAACTGGTTGCAATTAATCCTGTTATACCATGGAAAAGCTGTTGTATTTATATCGTATTGTATGCTTCTGGCGTTGACATCTAAGGACCTATCTGTTTGATCTGGTGGAGCAACGCCCTAGCGTGAAGCCTAGGTTGCACGGAACGTAGAAATGACCATTACCTTCACACTGGTTGCAGTTATTCGTTTTATACGATGGAAAAACTGTTCTATTTATTTTGCATTTTATGCTTCGCGCGTTGACTTCTAAGGCGCTAACTATTCAATCTGTTGGAGCAACGCCCTAGGGTGTATCCTAGGTTGCCCGGAAAGTAGAAATGACCATAGCTTTCATACTGGTTGCAATTATTCGTTTTATATGATGGAAAAACTGTTGGATTTATATTGTATTTTATGCTTCAGGCGTTGACTTCTGAGGCCGTAGCTATTCGATCTGGTGGAGCAACGCCCTACAGTGAAGCCTAGGTTACCCGGAACGTAGATATGACCATAACCTTCACACAGGTTGCAATTATTCGTTTTATACGGTGTAAAGGCAGTTGTATTTATTTTGTATTTTATTCTTCTGGTGTTGACTTCTTAGGCCCTAACTATTCGATCTGGTGGAACAACGCCGTAGAGTGAAGCCTAGGTTGCCCGGAACGTAGAAATGACCATTACTTTCACACTGTTTGCAATTACTCATTTTATACCATGGAAAAGCTGTTGTATTTATATCGTATTTTATGCTTCTGGCGTTGACTCCTAAGGACCTAACTATTCGATCTGGTGGAGCAACGCCCTAGGGTGAAGCCTAGGTTGCCCGGAACGTAGAAATGACCATAACTTTTACACTGGTAGCAATTATTCGTTTTATACAATGGAAAAACTGTTCTATTTATTTTGTATTTTATGCTTCGGGCGTTGACTTCTGAGGCCCTAACTGTTTGATCTGGTGGAGCAACGCCCTAGAGTGAAGCCTTGGTTGCCCGGAACGTAGAAATGACCATTACCTTCACACTGTTTGCAATTATTCCGTTTATACGATGGAAAAGCTGTTGTATTTATATCGTATTTTATGCTTCTGGCGTTGACTTCTATGGCCCTAGCTATTCGATCTAGTGCAGCAACGCCCTAGAGTGAAGCCTAGGTTGGCCGGAACGTAGAAATGACCATCACTTTCAAACTGGTTGCAATTAATCCTGTTATACGATGGAAAAACTATTGTATTTTTATTGCATTTTATGCTTCGTGCGTTGACTTCTAAGGCCCTAACTATTCAATCTGTTGGAGCAACGCCCTAGAGTGAAGCCTAGGTTGCTCGGAATGTAGAAATAACCATAACTGTCACACTGGTTGCAATTATTCGTTTTTTACAATGGAAAAGCTGTTGTATTTATATCGTATTTTATGCTTCTGGCGGTGACTTCTAAGGACCTAACTATTCGATCTAGTGGAGGAACGCCCTAGAGTGAAGCCTAGGTTGCTCGGAATGTAGAAATAACCATAACTGTCACACTGGTTGCAATTATTCGTTTTTTACAATGGAAAAGCTGTTGTATCTATATTGTATTTTATGCCTCTGGCGTTGTCTTCTAAGGCCCTAGCTATCCGATCTAGTGGAGCAACGCCCTAGAGTGAAGTCTAGGTTGCCCGGAACGTCGAAATGACCATCACTTTCAAACTGGTTGCAATTAATCCTGTTATACCATGGAAAAGCTGTTGTATTTATATCGTATTGTATGCTTCTGGCGTTGACATCTAAGGACCTATCTGTTTGATCTGGTGGAGCAACGCCCTAGCGTGAAGCCTAGGTTGCACGGAACGTAGAAATGACCATTACCTTCACACTGGTTGCAGTTATTCGTTTTATACAATGGAAAGACTGTTCTATTTATTTTGCATTTTATGCTTCGGGCGTTGACTTCTAAGGCCCTAGCTATTCCATCTGGTGGAGCAACACCCTAGCGTGAAGCCTAGGTTGCCCGGAACGTAGAAATGACCATTACTTCCACACTGTTTGCAAATATACATTATATACGATGGAAAAGCTGTTGTACTTATATTGTAATTTATGCTTCTAGCGTTTACTTCTTAGGCCGTAACTATTTGATCTGGTGGAGCACCGCCCTAGAGTGAAGCCTAGGTTGCCCGGAACGTAGAACATACCATTACCTTCACACTGGTTGCAATTATTCCTGTTATACGTTGGAAAAACTGTTGCACCTTTATTGTATTTTATGCTTCTGGCGTTGACTTCATAGGCCCTAACTATTCGATCTGGTGGAGCAACGTCCTAGAGTGAAGCCTAGGTTGACCGGAACGTAGAAGTGACCATTACTTCCACACTGTTTGCAAATATACATTATATACGATGGAAAAGCTGTTGTACTTATATTGTAATTTATGCTTCTGGCGTTAACTTCTTAGGCCCTAACTATTTGATCTGGTGGAGCACCGCCCTAGAGTGAAGCCTAGGTTGCCCGGAACGTAGAACATACCATTACCTTCACACTGGTTGCAATTACTCCTGTTATACGATGGAAAAACTGTTGCACCTTTATTGTATTTTAGCTTCTGGCGTTGACTTCATAGGCCCTAACTATTCGATCTGGTGGAGCAACGTCCTAGAGTGAAGCCTAGGTTGACCGGAACGTAGAAATGACCATAACTTTCACACTGGTTACCATTATTCGTTTTATACGATGGAAAAGCTGTTGTATTTATATCGTATTTTATGCTTCTGGCGTTGACTTCTTAGGCCCTAACTATTCCATCTGGTGGAACAACGCCCTCTGGTGAAGCCTAGGTTGCCCGGAACGCAGAAATGACCAGTACTTTCACACTGGTTGCAGTTAATCGTTTTATACAATGGAAAAACGGTTCCATGTATTTTGCATTTTATGCTTCGGGCGTTGACTTCTAAGGCCCTAACTATTCGATCTGGTGGAGCAACGCCCTAGAGTGAAGCCTAGGTTGCCCGGGAAGTAGAAATGACCATAACTTTCACACTGGTTGCTATTATTCGTTTTATACGATGGAAAAGCTGTTATATTTATATTGCATATTATGCTTCTGGCATTGAATTCTAAGTCCCTAACTATTCGATCTGGTGGAGCAACGCCCTAGATTGAAGCCTAGGTTGCTCGGTACGTAGAAATGACCATCACTTTCAAACTGGTTGCAATTAATCCTGTTATACCATGGAAAAGCTGTTGTATTTATATCGTATTGTATGCTTCTGGCGTTGACATCTAAGGACCTATCTGTTTGATCTGGTGGAGCAACGCCCTAGCGTGAAGCCTAGGTTGCACGGAACGTAGAAATGACCATTACCTTCACACTGGTTGCAGTTATTCGTTTTATACAATGGAAAGACTGTTCTATTTATTTTGCATTTTATGCTTCGGGCGTTGACTTCTAAGGCCCTAGCTATTCCATCTGGTGGAGCAACACCCTAGCGTGAAGCCTAGGTTGCCCGGAACGTAGAAATGACCATTACTTCCACACTGTTTGCAAATATACATTATATACGATGGAAAAGCTGTTGTACTTATATTGTAATTTATGCTTCTAGCGTTTACTTCTTAGGCCGTAACTATTTGATCTGGTGGAGCACCGCCCTAGAGTGAAGCCTAGGTTGCCCGGAACGTAGAACATACCATTACCTTCACACTGGTTGCAATTATTCCTGTTATACGTTGGAAAAACTGTTGCACCTTTATTGTATTTTATGCTTCTGGCGTTGACTTCATAGGCCCTAACTATTCGATCTGGTGGAGCAACGTCCTAGAGTGAAGCCTAGGTTGACCGGAACGTAGAAGTGACCATTACTTCCACACTGTTTGCAAATATACATTATATACGATGGAAAAGCTGTTGTACTTATATTGTAATTTATGCTTCTGGCGTTAACTTCTTAGGCCCTAACTATTTGATCTGGTGGAGCACCGCCCTAGAGTGAAGCCTAGGTTGCCCGGAACGTAGAACATACCATTACCTTCACACTGGTTGCAATTACTCCTGTTATACGATGGAAAAACTGTTGCACCTTTATTGTATTTTAGCTTCTGGCGTTGACTTCATAGGCCCTAACTATTCGATCTGGTGGAGCAACGTCCTAGAGTGAAGCCTAGGTTGACCGGAACGTAGAAATGACCATAACTTTCACACTGGTTACCATTATTCGTTTTATACGATGGAAAAGCTGTTGTATTTATATCGTATTTTATGCTTCTGGCGTTGACTTCTTAGGCCCTAACTATTCCATCTGGTGGAACAACGCCCTCTGGTGAAGCCTAGGTTGCCCGGAACGCAGAAATGACCAGTACTTTCACACTGGTTGCAGTTAATCGTTTTATACAATGGAAAAACGGTTCCATGTATTTTGCATTTTATGCTTCGGGCGTTGACTTCTAAGGCCCTAACTATTCGATCTGGTGGAGCAACGCCCTAGAGTGAAGCCTAGGTTGCCCGGGAAGTAGAAATGACCATAACTTTCACACTGGTTGCTATTATTCGTTTTATACGATGGAAAAGCTGTTATATTTATATTGCATATTATGCTTCTGGCATTGAATTCTAAGTCCCTAACTATTCGATCTGGTGGAGCAACGCCCTAGATTGAAGCCTAGGTTGCTCGGTACGTAGAAATGACCATTACTTTCACAATGTTCGCAATCATTCATTTTATACGATGGAAAAACTGTTGTACTTATATTGTATTTTATGCTTCGGGCGTTGACTTCTAAGGCCCTAACTATTCGATTTGGTGCAGCAACGCCCTGCAGTGAAGCCTAGGTTGCCCGGAACGTAGATATATCCATAACCATCACACAGGTTGCAATTATTCGTTTTATACGATGGAAAGACTGTTGTATTTATTTTGTAGTTTATGCTTCTTGCGTTGACTTCTAAGGCCCTAACTATTCCATCTGGTGGAGCAACACCCTAGCGTGAAGCCTAGGTTGCCCGGAACGTAGATATGACCATTACTTCCACACTGTTTGCAAATATACTTTATATACGATGGAAAAGCTGTTGTACTTATATTGTAATTTATGCTTCTGGCGTTGACTTCTTAGGCCGTAACTATTTGATCTGGTGGAGCACCGCCCTAGAGTGAAGCCTAGGTTGCCCGGAACGTAGAACATACCATTACCTTCACACTGGTTGCAATTATTCCTGTTATACGATGGAAAAACTGTTGCACCTTTATTGTATTTTATGCTTCTGGCGTTGACTTCATAGGCCCTAACTATTCGATCTGGTGGAGCAACGTCCTAGAGTGAAGCCTAGGTTGACCGGAACGTAGAAGTGAACATTACTTCCACACTGTTTGCAAATATACATTATATACGATGGAAAAGCTGTTGTACTTATATTGTAATTTATGCTCCTGGCGTTGACTTCTTAGGCCCTAACTATTTGATCTGGTGGAGCACCGCCCTAGAGTGAAGCCTAGGTTGCCCGGAACGTAGAATATACCATTACCTTCACACTGGTTGCAATTATTCCTGTTATACGATGGAAAAACTGTTGCACCTTTATTGTATTTTAGCTTCTGGCGTTGACTTCATAGGCCCTAACTATTCGATCTGGTGGAGCAACGTCCTAGAGTGAAGCCTAGGTTGACCGGAACGTAGACATGACCATAACTTTCACACTGGTTACCATTATTCGTTTTATACGATGGAAAATCTGTTGAATTTATATCGTATTTTATGCTTCTGGCGTTGACTTCTTAGGCCCTAACTATTCCATCTGGTGGAACAACGCCCTAGGGTGAAGCCTAGGTTGCCCGGAACGTAGAAATGACCAGTACTTTCACACTGGTTGCAGTTATTCGTTTTATACGATGGAAAAACTGTTGCACCTTTATTGTATTTTATGCTTCTGGCGTTGACTTCATAGGCCCTAACTATTCGATCTGGTGGAGCAACGTCCTAGAGTGAAGCCTAGGTAGACCGGAACGTAGAAATGACCATAACTTTCACACTGGTTACCATTATTCGTTTTATACGATGGAAAAGCTGTTGAATTTATATCGTATTTTATTCTTCTGGCGTTGACTTCTTAGGCCCTAACTATTCCATCTGGTGGAACAACGCCCTAGGGTGAAGCCTAGGTTGCCCGGAACGTAGAAATGACCAGTACTTTCACACTGGTTGCAGTTATTCGTTTTATACGATGGAAAAACTGTTCTATTTATTTTGCATTTTATGCTTCGCGCGTTGACTTCTAGGGCGCTAACTATTCAATCTGTTGGAGCAACGCCCTAGGGTGTATCCTAGGTTGCCCGGAAAGTAGAAATTACCATAACTTTCATACTGGTTGCAATTATTCGTTTTATATGATGGAAAAACTGTTGTATTTATATTGTATTTTATGCTTCTGGCGTTCACTTCTTAGGCCCTAACTATTCGATCTGGTGGAACAACGGCCTAAGGTGAAGCCTAGGTTGCCCGTAACGTAGAAATGCCCATAACTTTTACACTGGTAGCAATTATTCGTTTTATACAATGGAAAAACTGTTTTATTTATTTTGTATTTAATGCTTCGGGCGTTGGCTTCTAAGGCCCTAACTGTTTGATCTGGTGGAGCAACGCCCTAGAGTGAAGCCTAGGTTGCCTGGAACGTAGAAATGACCATAACTTTCACACTGGTTGCTATTATTCGTTTTATATGATGGAAAAACTGTTATATTTATATTGTATTTTATGCTTCTGGCGTTCACTTCTTAGGGCCTATCTGTTCGATCTGATGGAACAATGCCCTAGGATGAAGCCTAGGTTGCCCGGAACGTAGAAATGACCATAACTTTTACACTGGTAGCAATTATTCGTTTTATACAATGGAAAAGCAGTTGTATTTATTTTGTATTTTGTGCTTCGGGCGTTGACTTCTTTGGCCCTAACAATTCGATCTGGTGGAGCAACGCCCTAGAGTGAAGCCTAGGTTCCCTGGAACGTACAAATGACCATCACTTTCACACGGGTTGCAATTATTCCTGTTATAGGATGGAAAGACTGTTGTATTTTTATTGCATTTTATGCTTCTGGCGTTCACTTCTTAGGCCCTGACTATTCGATCTGGTGGAACAACGCCCTATGGTGAAGCCTAGGTTGCCCGGAACGTAGAAATGCCCATCACTTTCAAACTGGTTGCAGTTATTCGTTTTATACAATGGAATAACTGTTCTATGTATTTTGCATTTTATGCTTCGGGCGTTGACTTCTAAGGACATAACTATTCGATCTAGTGGAGCAACGCCCTAGAGTGAAGCCTAGGTTGCCCGGAACGTAGAAATGCCCATAACTTTCACACTGGTTGCAATTATTCGTTTTTTACAATGGAAAAGCTGTCGTATTTATATTGTATTTTATGCCTCTGGCGTTGTCTTCTAAGGCCCTAGCTATTCGATCTAGTGGAGCAACGCCCTAGAGTGAAGTCTAGGTTGCACGGAACGTCGAAATGACCATCACTTTCAAACTGGTTGCAATTAATCCTGTTATACCATGGAAAAGCTGTTGTATTTATATCGTATTGTATGCTTCTGGCGTTGACATCTAAGGACCTATCTGTTTGATCTGGTGGAGCAACGCCCTAGCATGAAGCCTAGGTTGCACGGAACGTAGAAATGACCATTACCTTCACACTGGTTGCAGTTATTCGTTTTATACAATGGAATGACTGTTCTATTTATTTTGCATTTTATGCTTCGGGCGTTGACTTCTAAGGCCCTACCTATTCCATCTGGTGGAGCAACACCCTAGCGTGAAGCCTAGGTTGCCCGGAACGTAGAAATGACCATTACTTCCACACTGTTTGCAAATATACATTATATACGATGGAAAAGCAGTTGTACTTATATTGTAATTTATGCTTCTGGCGTTGACTTCTTAGGCCCTAACTATTTGATCTGGTGGAGCACCGCCCGAGAGTGAAGCCTAGGTTTCCCGGAACGTAGAAATGACCATAACTTTTACACTGGTAGCAATTATTCGTTTTATACAATGGAAAAACTGTTCTATTTATTTTGTATTTTATGCTTCGGGCGTTGACTTCTAAGGCCCTAACTGTTTGATCTGGTGGAGCAACGCCCTAGAGTGAAGCCTAGATTGCCCGGAACGTAGAAATGACCAGTACTTTCACACTGGTTGCAGTTATTCGTTTTATACGATGGAAAAACTGTTCTATTTATTTTGCATTTTATGCTTCGCGCGTTGACTTCTTAGGCCCTAACTATTTGATCTGGTGGAGCACCGCCCTAGAGTGAAGCCTAGGTTGCCCGGAACGTAGAACATACCATTACCTTCACACTGGTTGCAATTACTCCTGTTATACGATGGAAAAACTGTTGCACCTTTATTGTATTTTAGCTTCTGGCGTTGACTTCATAGGCCCTAACTATTCGATCTGGTGGAGCAACGTCCTAGAGTGAAGCCTAGGTTGACCGGAACGTAGAAATGACCATAACTTTCACACTGGTTACCATTATTCGTTTTATACGATGGAAAAGCTGTTGTATTTATATCGTATTTTATGCTTCTGGCGTTGACTTCTTAGGCCCTAACTATTCCATCTGGTGGAACAACGCCCTCTGGTGAAGCCTAGGTTGCCCGGAACGCAGAAATGACCAGTACTTTCACACTGGTTGCAGTTAATCGTTTTATACAATGGAAAAACGGTTCTATGTATTTTGCATTTTATGCTTCGGGCGTTGACTTCTAAGGCCCTAACTATTCGATCTGGTGGAGCAACGCCCTAGAGTGAAGCCTAGGTTGCCCGGGAAGTAGAAATGACCATAACTTTCACACTGGTTGCTATTATTCGTTTTATACGATGGAAAAGCTGTTATATTTATATTGCATATTATGCTTCTGGCATTGAATTCTAAGTCCCTAACTATTCGATCTGGTGGAGCAACGCCCTAGATTGAAGCCTAGGTTGCTCGGTACGTAGAAATGACCATTACTTTCACAATGTTCGCAATCATTCATTTTATACGATGGAAAAACTGTTGTACTTATATTGTATTTTATGCTTCGGGCGTTGACTTCTAAGGCCCTAACTATTCGATTTGGTGCAGCAACGCCCTGCAGTGAAGCCTAGGTTGCCCGGAACGTAGATATATCCATAACCATCACACAGGTTGCAATTATTCGTTTTATACGATGGAAAGACTGTTGTATTTATTTTGTAGTTTATGCTTCTTGCGTTGACTTCTAAGGCCCTAACTATTCCATCTGGTGGAGCAACACCCTAGCGTGAAGCCTAGGTTGCCCGGAACGTAGATATGACCATTACTTCCACACTGTTTGCAAATATACTTTATATACGATGGAAAAGCTGTTGTACTTATATTGTAATTTATGCTTCTGGCGTTGACTTCTTAGGCCGTAACTATTTGATCTGGTGGAGCACCGCCCTAGAGTGAAGCCTAGGTTGCCCGGAACGTAGAACATACCATTACCTTCACACTGGTTGCAATTATTCCTGTTATACGATGGAAAAACTGTTGCACCTTTATTGTATTTTATGCTTCTGGCGTTGACTTCATAGGCCCTAACTATTCGATCTGGTGGAGCAACGTCCTAGAGTGAAGCCTAGGTTGACCGGAACGTAGAAGTGAACATTACTTCCACACTGTTTGCAAATATACATTATATACGATGGAAAAGCTGTTGTACTTATATTGTAATTTATGCTTCTGGCGTTGACTTCTTAGGCCCTAACTATTTGATCTGGTGGAGCACCGCCCTAGAGTGAAGCCTAGGTTGCCCGGAACGTAGAATATACCATTACCTTCACACTGGTTGCAATTATTCCTGTTATACGATGGAAAAACTGTTGCACCTTTATTGTATTTTAGCTTCTGGCGTTGACTTCATAGGCCCTAACTATTCGATCTGGTGGAGCAACGTCCTAGAGTGAAGCCTAGGTTGACCGGAACGTAGAAATGACCATAACTTTCACACTGGTTACCATTATTCGTTTTATACGATGGAAAAGCTGTTGAATTTATATCGTATTTTATGCTTCTGGCGTTGACTTCTTAGGCCCTAACTATTCCATCTGGTGGAACAACGCCCTAGGGTGAAGCCTAGGTTGCCCGGAACGTAGAAATGACCAGTACTTTCACACTGGTTGCAGTTATTCGTCTTATACGATGCAAAAACTGTTGCACCTTTATTGTATTTTATGCTTCTGGCGTTGACTTCATAGGCCCTAACTATTCGATCTGGTGGAGCAACGTCCTAGAGTGAAGCCTAGGTAGACCGGAACGTAGAAATGACCATAACTTTCACACTGGTTACCATTATTCGTTTTATACGATGGAAAAGCTGTTGAATTTATATCGTATTTTATTCTTCTGGCGTTGACTTCTTAGGCCCTAACTATTCCATCTGGTGGAACAACGCCCTAGGGTGAAGCCTAGGTTGCCCGGAACGTAGAAATGACCAGTACTTTCACACTGGTTGCAGTTATTCGTTTTATACGATGGAAAAACTGTTCTATTTATTTTGCATTTTATGCTTCGCGCGTTGACTTCTAGGGCGCTAACTATTCAATCTGTTGGAGCAACGCCCTAGGGTGTATCCTAGGTTGCCCGGAAAGTAGAAATTACCATAACTTTCATACTGGTTGCAATTATTCGTTTTATATGATGGAAAAACTGTTGTATTTATATTGTATTTTATGCTTCTGGCGTTCACTTCTTAGGCCCTAACTATTCGATCTGGTGGAACAACGGCCTAAGGTGAAGCCTAGGTTGCCCGTAACGTAGAAATGCCCATAACTTTTACACTGGTAGCAATTATTCGTTTTATACAATGGAAAAACTGTTTTATTTATTTTGTATTTAATGCTTCGGGCGTTGGCTTCTAAGGCCCTAACTGTTTGATCTGGTGGAGCAACGCCCTAGAGTGAAGCCTAGGTTGCCTGGAACGTAGAAATGACCATAACTTTCACACTGGTTGCTATTATTCGTTTTATATGATGGAAAAACTGTTATATTTATATTGTATTTTATGCTTCTGGCGTTCACTTCTTAGGGCCTATCTGTTCGATCTGATGGAACAATGCCCTAGGATGAAGCCTAGGTTGCCCGGAACGTAGAAATGACCATAACTTTTACACTGGTAGCAATTATTCGTTTTATACAATGGAAAAGCAGTTGTATTTATTTTGTATTTTATGCTTCGGGCGTTGACTTCTTTGGCCCTAACAATTCGATCTGGTGGAGCAACGCCCTAGAGTGAAGCCTAGGTTCCCTGGAACGTACAAATGACCATCACTTTCACACGGGTTGCAATTATTCCTGTTATAGGATGGAAAGACTGTTGTATTTTTATTGCATTTTATGCTTCTGGCGTTCACTTCTTAGGCCCTGACTATTCGATCTGGTGGAACAACGCCCTATGGTGAAGCCTAGGTTGCCCGGAACGTAGAAATGACAATTACTTTCACACTGTTTGCAATAATTCCTTTTATACGATGTAAAAGTTGTTGTATTTATATCGTATTTTATGCTTCTGGCGTTGACTTCTAAGGACCTAACTATTCGATCTGGTAGAGCAACGCCCTAGGGTGAAGCCGAGGTTGCCCGAAACGTAGAAATGACCATTACTTTCAGAATGTTCGCAATCATTCATTTTATACGATGGAAAAACTGTTGTACTGATATTGCATTTTATGCTTCGGGCGTTGACTTCTAAGGCCCTAGCTATTCGATCTAGTGGAGCAACGCCCTAGAGTGAAGCCAAGGTTGCCCGGAACGTAGAAATGCCCATCACTTTCAAAATGGTTGCAGTTATTCGTTTTATACAATGGAATAACTGTTCTATGTATTTTGCATTTTATGCTTCGGGCGTTGACTTCTAAGGACATAACTATTCGATCTAGTGGAGCAACGCCCTAGAGTGAAGCCTAGGTTGCCCGGAACGTAGAAATGCCCATAACTTTCACACTGGTTGCAATTATTCGTTTTTTACAATGGAAAAGCTGTCGTATTTATATTGTATTTTATGCCTCTGGCGTTGTCTTCTAAGGCCCTAGCTATTCGATCTAGTGGAGCAACGCCCTAGAGTGAAGTCTAGGTTGCACGGAACGTCGAAATGACCATCACTTTCAAACTGGTTGCAATTAATCCTGTTATACCATGGAAAAGCTGTTGTATTTATATCGTATTGTATGCTTCTGGCGTTGACATCTAAGGACCTATCTGTTTGATCTGGTGGAGCAACGCCCTAGCATGAAGCCTAGGTTGCACGGAACGTAGAAATGACCATTACCTTCACACTGGTTGCAGTTATTCGTTTTATACAATGGAATGACTGTTCTATTTATTTTGCATTTTATGCTTCGGGCGTTGACTTCTAAGGCCCTACCTATTCCATCTGGTGGAGCAACACCCTAGCGTGAAGCCTAGGTTGCCCGGAACGTAGAAATGACCATTACTTCCACACTGTTTGCAAATATACATTATATACGATGGAAAAGCAGTTGTACTTATATTGTAATTTATGCTTCTGGCGTTGACTTCTTAGGCCCTAACTATTTGATCTGGTGGAGCACCGCCCGAGAGTGAAGCCTAGGTTGCCCGGAACGTAGAAATGACCATAACTTTTACACTGGTAGCAATTATTCGTTTTATACAATGGAAAAACTGTTCTATTTATTTTGTATTTTATGCTTCGGGCGTTGACTTCTAAGGCCCTAACTGTTTGATCTGGTGGAGCAACGCCCTAGAGTGAAGCCTAGATTGCCCGGAACGTAGAAATGACCAGTACTTTCACACTGGTTGCAGTTATTCGTTTTATACGATGGAAAAACTGTTCTATTTATTTTGCATTTTATGCTTCGCGCGTTGACTTCTAAGGCGCTAACTATTCAATCTGTTGGAGCAACGCCCTAGGGTGTATCCTAGGTTGCCCGGAAAGTAGAAATTACCATAACTTTCATACTGGTTGCAATTATTCGTTTTATATGATGGAAAAACTGTTGTATTTATATTGTATTTTATGCTTCTGGCGTTCACTTCTTAGGCCCTAACTATTCGATCTGGTGGAACAACGGCCTAAGGTGAAGCCTAGGTTGCCCGTAACGTAGAAATGGCCATAACTTTTACACTGGTAGCAATTATTCGTTTTATACAATGGAAAAACTGTTCTATTTATTTTGTATTTAATGCTTCGGGCGTTGGCTTCTAAGGCCCTAACTGTTTGATCTGGTGGAGCAACGCCGTAGAGTGAAGCCTAGGTTGCCTGGAACGTAGAAATGACCATAACTTTCACACTGGTTGCTATTATTCGTTTTATATGATGGAAAAACTGTTATATTTATATTGTATTTTATGCTTCAGGCGTTGACTTCTGAGGCCGTAGCTATTCGATGTGGTGGAAGAACGTCATAGAGTGAAGCCTAGGTTGCCCGGAACGTAGAAATGACCACTACTTTCACACAGTTTGCAATTACTTATTTAATACGATGGAAAAGCTGTTGTATTTATATCGTATTTTATTCTTCGGGCGTTGACTTCTTAGGCCCTAACACTTCGATCAGGTGGAGCAACGCCCTACAGTGAAGCCTAGGTTGCCCGGAACGTAGATATGACCATAACCTTCACACAGGTTGCAATTATTCGTTTTATACGGTGTAAAGGCTGTTGTATTTATTTTGTATTTTATTCTTCTGGTGTTGACTTCTTAGGCCCTAACTATTCGATCTGGTGGAACAACGCCGTAGAGTGAAGCCTAGGTTGCCCGGAACGTAGAAATGACCATTACTTTCACACTGTTTGCAATTATTCGTTTTCTACGATGGAAAAACTGTTGTATTTATATTGTATTTTATGCTTCTGGCGTTCACTTCTTAGGGCCTATCTGTTCGATCTGATGGAACAATGCCCTAGGATGAAGCCTAGGTTGCCCGGAACGTAGAAATGACCATAACTTTTACACTGGTAGCAATTATTCGTTTTATACAATGGAAAAGCAGTTGTATTTATTTTGTATTTTATGCTTCGGGCGTTGACTTCTTTGGCCCTAACAATTCGATCTGGTGGAGCAACGCCCTAGAGTGAAGCCTAGGTTCCCTGGAACGTACAAATGACCATCACTTTCACACGGGTTGCAATTATTCCTGTTATAGGATGGAAAGACTGTTGTATTTTTATTGCATTTTATGCTTCTGGCGTTCACTTCTTAGGCCCTGACTATTCGATCTGGTGGAACAACGCCCTATGGTGAAGCCTAGGTTGCCCGGAACGTAGAAATGACAATTACTTTCACACTGTTTGCAATAATTCCTTTTATACGATGTAAAAGTTGTTGTATTTATATCGTATTTTATGCTTCTGGCGTTGACTTCTAAGGACCTAACTTTTCGATCTGGTAGAGCAACGCCCTAGAGTGAAGCCTAGGTTGCTCGGAATCTAGAAATAACCATAACTTTCACACTGGTTGCAATTATTCGTTTTTTACAATGGAAGAGCTGTTGTACTTATATTGTATTTTATGCCTCTGGCGTTGACTTCTAAGGCCCTAGCTATTCGATCTAGTGGAGCAACGCCCTAGAGTGAAGCCTAGGTTGCCCGGAACGTAGAAATGACCATCACTTTCAAACTGGTTGCAATTAATCCTGTTATACGATGGAAAAACTGTTGTATTTTTATTGTATTTTATGCTTCTGGCGTTCACTTCTTAGGCCCTAACTATTCGATCTAGTGGAGCAACGCCCTAGAGTGAAGTCTAGGTTGCACGGAACGTCGAAATGACCATCACTTTCAAACTGGTTGCAATTAATCCTGTTATACCATGGAAAAGCTGTTGTATTTATATCGTATTGTATGCTTCTGGCGTTGACATCTAAGGACCTATCTGTTTGATCTGGTGGAGCAACGCCCTAGCATGAAGCCTAGGTTGCACGGAACGTAGAAATGACCATTACCTTCACACTGGTTGCAGTTATTCGTTTTATACAATGGAATGACTGTTCTATTTATTTTGCATTTTATGCTTCGGGCGTTGACTTCTAAGGCCCTACCTATTCCATCTGGTGGAGCAACACCCTAGCGTGAAGCCTAGGTTGCCCGGAACGTAGAAATGACCATTACTTCCACACTGTTTGCAAATATACATTATATACGATGGAAAAGCAGTTGTACTTATATTGTAATTTATGCTTCTGGCGTTGACTTCTTAGGCCCTAACTATTTTATCTGGTGGAGCACCGCCCGAGAGTGAAGCCTAGGTTGCCCGGAACGTAGAAATGACCATAACTTTTACACTGGTAGCAATTATTCGTTTTATACAATGGAAAAACTGTTCTATTTATTTTGTATTTTATGCTTCGGGCGTTGACTTCTAAGGCCCTAACTGTTTGATCTGGTGGAGCAACGCCCTAGAGTGAAGCCTAGATTGCCCGGAACGTAGAAATGACCAGTACTTTCACACTGGTTGCAGTTATTCGTTTTATACGATGGAAAAACTGTTCTATTTATTTTGCATTTTATGCTTCGCGCGTTGACTTCTAAGGCGCTAACTATTCAATCTGTTGGAGCAACGCCCTAGGGTGTATCCTAGGTTGCCCGGAAAGTAGAAATTACCATAACTTTCATACTGGTTGCAATTATTCGTTTTATATGATGGAAAAACTGTTGTATTTATATTGTATTTTATGCTTCTGGCGTTCACTTCTTAGGCCCTAACTATTCGATCTGGTGGAACAACGGCCTAAGGTGAAGCCTAGGTTGCCCGTAACGTAGAAATGACCATAACTTTTACACTGGTAGCAATTATTCGTTTTCTACGATGGAAAAACTGTTGTATTTATATTGTATTTTATGCTTCTGGCGTTCACTTCTTAGGGCCTATCTGTTCGATCTGATGGAACAATGCCCTAGGATGAAGCCTAGGTTGCCCGGAACGTAGAAATGACCATAACTTTTACACTGGTAGCAATTATTCGTTTTATACAATGGAAAAGCAGTTGTATTTATTTTGTATTTTATGCTTCGGGCGTTGACTTCTTTGGCCCTAACAATTCGATCTGGTGGAGCAACGCCCTAGAGTGAAGCCTAGGTTCCCTGGAACGTACAAATGACCATCACTTTCACACGGGTTGCAATTATTCCTGTTATAGGATGGAAAGACTGTTGTATTTTTATTGCATTTTATGCTTCTGGCGTTCACTTCTTAGGCCCTGACTACTCGATCTGGTGGAACAACGCCCTATGGTGAAGCCTAGGTTGCCCGGAACGTAGAAATGACAATTACTTTCACACTGTTTGCAATAATTCCTTTTATACGATGTAAAAGTTGTTGTATTTATATCGTATTTTATGCTTCTGGCGTTGACTTCTAAGGACCTAACTTTTCGATCTGGTAGAGCAACGCCCTAGAGTGAAGCCTAGGTTGCTCGGAATCTAGAAATAACCATAACTTTCACACTGGTTGCAATTATTCGTTTTTTACAATGGAAGAGCTGTTGTATTTATATTGTATTTTATGCCTCTGGCGTTGACTTCTAAGGCCCTAGCTATTCGATCTAGTGGAGCAACGCCCTAGAGTGAAGCCTAGGTTGCCCGGAACGTAGAAATGACCATCACTTTCAAACTGGTTGCAATTAATCCTGTTATACGATGGAAAAACTGTTGTATTTTTATTGTATTTTATGCTTCTGGCGTTCACTTCTTAGGCCCTAACTATTCGATCTGGTGGAACAACGCCCTAGGGTGAAGCCTAGGTTGCCCGGAACGTAGAAATGACCATAACTTTTACACTGGTAGCAATTATTCGTTTTATACAAAGGAAAAACTGTTCTATTTATTTTGTATTTTATGCTTCGGGCGTTGACTTCTAAGGCCCTAACTGTTTGATCTGGTGGAGCAACGCCCTAGAGTGAAGCCTAGGTTGCCCGGAACGTAGAAATGACCATTACTTTCACACTGTTTGCAATTATTCCGTTTATACGATGGAAAAGCTGTTGCATTTATATCGTATTTTATGCTTCTGGCGTTGACTTCTATGGCCCTAGCTATTCGATCTAGTGGAGCAACGCCCTAGAGTGAAGCCTAGGTTGCCCGGAACGTAGAAATGACCATCACTTTCAAACTGGTTGCAATTAATCCTGTTATACGATGGAAAAACTGTTGTATTTTTATTGCATTTTATGCTTCGGGCGTTGACTTATAAGGCCCTGACTATTCAATATGTTGGAGCAACGCCCTAGAGTGAAGCCTAGGTTGCTCGGAATGTAGAAATGACCATAGCTTTCACACTGGTTGCAATTATTCGTTTTATACGATGGAAAAACTGTTGTATTTATATTGTATTTTATGCTTCTGGCGTTCACTTCTTAGGCCCTAACTATTCGATCTGGTGGAACAACGCCCTAGGGTGAAGCCGAGGTTGCCCGGAACGTAGAAATGACCATAACTTTTACACTGGTAGCAATTATTCGTTTTATACAGTGGAAAAACTGTTCTATTTATTTTGTATTTTATGCTTCTGGCGTTGACTTCTTAGGCCCTAACTATTCGATCTGGTGGAGCAATGCCTCAGAGTTAAGTCTAGGATGCTCGAAACGCCGAAATGATCATTACTTTCACGCTTGTTACAATTATTCCTGTTATACGATGAAAAGACCGTTGTATTTTTATTGTATTTTATGCTTCAGGCGTAGGCTTCTAAGGCCGCAGCTATTCGATATGGTGGAGCACCGCCCTAGAGTGAAGACTAGGTTGCTCGGAATATACAAATGACCATAACTTTCACACTGGTTGCAATTATTCGTTTTCTACGATGGAAAAACTGTTGTATTTATATTGTATTTTATGCTTCTGGCGTTCACTTCTTAGGGCCTATCTGTTCGATCTGATGGAACAATGCCCTAGGATGAAGCCTAGGTTGCCCGGAACGTAGAAATGACCATAACTTTTACACTGGTAGCATTATTCGTTTTATACAATGGAAAAACTGTTCTATTTATTTTGTATTTCATGCTTCGGGCGTTGACTTCTTTGGCCCTAACAATTCGATCTGGTGGAGCAACGCCCTAGAGTGAAGCCTAGGTTGCCCGGAACGTAGAAATGACCATAACTTTTACACTGGTAGCAATTATTCGTTTTATACAATGGGAAAACTGTTCTATTTATTTTGTATTTTATGCTTCGGGCGTTGACTTCTAAGGACCTAACTGTTTGATCTGGTGGAGCAACGCCCTAGAGTGAAGCCTAGGTTGCCCGGAACGTAGAAATGACAATTACTTTCACACTGTTTGCAATTATTCCTTTTATACGATTCAAAAGCTGTTGTATTTATATTGTATTTTATGCTTCTGGCGTTCACTTCTTAGGGCCTAACTATTCGATCTGATGGAACAATGCCCTAGGGTGAAGCCTAGGTTGCCCGGAACGTAGAAATGACCATAACTTTTACACTGCTAGCAATTATTCGTTTTATACAATGGAAAATCTGTACTATTTATTTTGTATTTTATGCTTCGGGCGTTGACTTCTTTGGCCCTAACTATTCGATCTGGTGGAGCAACGCCCTAGAGTGAAGCCTAGGTTCCCTGGAACGTACAAATGACCATCACTTTCACACGGGTTGCAATTATTCCTGTTATAGGATGGAAAGACGGTTGTATTTTTATTGCATTTTATGCTTCTGGCGTTCACTTCTTAGGCCCTGACTATTCGATCTGGTGGAACAACGCCCTAGGGTGAAGCCTAGGTTGCCCGGAACGTAGAAATGACAATTACTTTCACACTGTTTGCAATAATTCCTTTTAAACGATGCAGAAGTTGTTGTATTTATATCGTATTTTATGCTTCTGGCGTTGACTTCTAAGGACCTAACTATTCGATCTGGTGGAGCAACGCCCTAGAGTGAAGCCTAGGTTCCCTGGAACGTACAAATGACCATCACTTTCACACGGGTTGCAATTATTCCTGTTATAGGATGGAAAGACTGTTGTATTTTTATTGCATTTTATGCTTCTGGCGTTCACTTCTTAGGCCCTGACTATTCGATCTGGTGGAACAACGCCCTATGGTGAAGCCTAGGTTGCCCGGAACGCAGAAATGACAATTACTTTCACACTGTTTGCAATAATTCCTTTTATACGATGTAAAAGTTGTTGTATTTATATCGTATTTTATGCTTCTGGCGTTGACTTCTAAGGACCTAACTTTTCGATCTGGTAGAGCAACGCCCTAGAGTGAAGCCTAGGTTGCTCGGAATCTAGAAATAACCATAACTTTCACATTGGTTGCAATTATTCGTTTTTTACAATGGAAGAGCTGTTGTATTTATATTGTATTTTATGCCTCTGGCGTTGACTTCTAAGGCCCTAGCTATTCGATCTAGTGGAGCAACGCCCTAGAGTGAAGCCTAGGTTGCCCGGAACGTAGAAATGACCATCACTTTCAAACTGGTTGCAATTAATCCTGTTATACGATGGAAAAACTGTTGTATTTTTATTGTATTTTATGCTTCTGGCGTTCACTTCTTAGGCCCTAACTATTCGATCTGGTGGAACAACGCCCTAGGGTGAAGCCTAGGTTGCCCGGAACGTAGAAATGACCATAACTTTTACACTGGTAGCAATTATTCGTTTTATACAAAGGAAAAACTGTTCTATTTATTTTGTATTTTATGCTTCGGGCGTTGACTTCAAAGGCCCTAACTGTTTGATCTGGTGGAGCAACGCCCTAGAGTGAAGCCTAGGTTGCCCGGAACGTAGAAATGACCATTACTTTCACACTGTTTGCAATTATTCCGTTTATACGATGGAAAAGCTGTTGCATTTATATCGTATTTTATGCTTCTGGCGTTGACTTCTATGGCCCTAGCTATTCGATCTAGTGGAGCAACGCCCTAGAGTGAAGCCTAGGTTGCCCGGAACGTAGAAATGACCATCACTTTCAAACTGGTTGCAATTAATCCTGTTATACGATGGAAAAACTGTTGTATTTTTATTGCATTTTATGCTTCGGGCGTTGACTTATAAGGCCCTGACTATTCAATATGTTGGAGCAACGCCCTAGAGTGAAGCCTAGGTTGCTCGGAATGTAGAAATGACCATAGCTTTCACACTGGTTGCAATTATTCGTTTTATACGATGGAAAAACTGTTGTATTTATATTGTATTTTATGCTTCTGGCGTTCACTTCTTAGGCCCTAACTATTCGATCTGGTGGAACAACGCCCTAGGGTGAAGCCGAGGTTGCCCGGAACGTAGAAATGACCATAACTTTTACACTGGTAGCAATTATTCGTTTTATACAGTGGAAAAACTGTTCTATTTATTTTGTATTTTATGCTTCTGGCGTTGACTTCTTAGGCCCTAACTATTCGATCTGGTGGAGCAATGCCTCAGAGTTAAGTCTAGGATGCTCGAAACGCCGAAATGATCATTACTTTCACGCTTGTTACAATTATTCCTGTTATACGATGAAAAGACCGTTGTATTTTTATTGTATTTTATGCTTCAGGCGTAGGCTTCTAAGGCCGCAGCTATTCGATATGGTGGAGCACCGCCCTAGAGTGAAGACTAGGTTGCTCGGAATATACAAATGACCATAACTTTCACACTGGTTGCAATTATTCGTTTTCTACGATGGAAAAACTGTTGTATTTATATTGTATTTTATGCTTCTGGCGTTCACTTCTTAGGGCCTATCTGTTCGATCTGATGGAACAATGCCCTAGGATGAAGCCTAGGTTGCCCGGAACGTAGAAATGACCATAACTTTTACACTGGTAGCATTATTCGTTTTATACAATGGAAAAACTGTTCTATTTATTTTGTATTTCATGCTTCGGGCGTTGACTTCTTTGGCCCTAACAATTCGATCTGGTGGAGCAACGCCCTAGAGTGAAGCCTAGGTTGCCCGGAACGTAGAAATGACCATAACTTTTACACTGGTAGCAATTATTCGTTTTATACAATGGGAAAACTGTTCTATTTATTTTGTATTTTATGCTTCGGGCGTTGACTTCTAAGGACCTAACTGTTTGATCTGGTGGAGCAACGCCCTAGAGTGAAGCCTAGGTTGCCCGGAACGTAGAAATGACAATTACTTTCACACTGTTTGCAATTATTCCTTTTATACGATTCAAAAGCTGTTGTATTTATATTGTATTTTATGCTTCTGGCGTTCACTTCTTAGGGCCTAACTATTCGATCTGATGGAACAATGCCCTAGGGTGAAGCCTAGGTTGCCCGAAACGTAGAAATGACCATAACTTTTACACTGGTAGCAATTATTCGTTTTATACAATGGAAAATCTGTACTATTTATTTTGTATTTTATGCTTCGGGCGTTGACTTCTTTGGCCCTAACTATTCGATCTGGTGGAGCAACGCCCTAGAGTGAAGCCTAGGTTCCCTGGAACGTACAAATGACCATCACTTTCACACGGGTTGCAATTATTCCTGTTATAGGATGGAAAGACGGTTGTATTTTTATTGCATTTTATGCTTCTGGCGTTCACTTCTTAGGCCCTGACTATTCGATCTGGTGGAACAACGCCCTAGGGTGAAGCCTAGGTTGCCCGGAACGTAGAAATGACAATTACTTTCACACTGTTTGCAATAATTCCTTTTAAACGATGCAAAAGTTGTTGTATTTATATCGTATTTTATGCTTCTGGCGTTGACTTCTAAGGACCTAACTATTCGATCTGGTGGAGCAACGCCCTAGAGTGAAGCCTAGGTTGCTCGGAATGTAGAAATAACCATAACTTTCACACTGGTTGCAATTATTCGTTTTTTACAATGGAAAAGCTGTTGTATTTATATTGTATTTTATGCCTATGGCGTTGTCTTCTAAGGCCCTAGCTATTCGATCTAGTGGAGCAACGCCCTAGAGTGAAGTCTAGGTTGCCCGGAACGTCGAAATGACCATCACTTTCAAACTGGTTGCAATTAATCCTGTTATACCATGGAAAAGCTGTTGTTTTTATATCGTATTGTATGCTTCTGGCGTTGACATCTAAGGACCTATCTGTTTGATCTGGTGGCGCAACGCCCTAGTGTGAAGCCTAGGTTGCTCAGAATATAGAAATGACAATTACTTTCACACAGTTTGCAATTATTCCTTTTATACGATGCAAAAGCTGTTGTATTTATAACGTATTTTATGCTTCTGGCGTTGACTTCTAAGGACCTAGCTATTCGATCTGGTGGAGCAACGCCCTAGAGTGAAGCCTAGGTTGCTCGGAATGTAGAAATAACCATAACTTTCACACTGGTTGCAATTATTCGTTCTTTACGATGGAAAAGCTGGTGTATTTATATTGTATTTTATGCCTCTGGCGTTGACTTCTAAGGCCCTAGCTATTCGATCTAGTGGAGCAACGCCCTAGAGTGAAGCCTAGGTTGCCCGGAACGCAGAAATGACCATCACTTTCAAACTGGTTGCAATTAATCCTGTTATACGATGGAAAAACTGTTGTATTTTTATTGCATTTTATGCTTCGGGCGTTGACTTATAAGACCCTGACTATTCAATCTGTTGGAGCAACGCCCTAGAGTGAAGCCTAGGTTGCTCGGAATGTAGAAATGACAATAGCTTTCACACTGGTTGCAATTATTCGTTTTATACGATGGAAAAACTGTTGTATTTATATTGTGTTTTATGCTTCTGGCGTTCACTACTTAGGCCCTAACTATTCGATCTGGTGGATCAACGCCCTAGGGTGAAGCCTAGGTTGCCCGGAACGTAGAAATGACCATAACTTTTACACTGGTAGCAATTATTCGTTTTATACAGTGGAAAAACTGTTCTATTTATTTTGTATTTTATGCTTCGGGCGTTGACTTCTAAGGCCCTAACTGTTTGATCTGGTGGAGCAACGCCCTAGAGTGAAGCCTGGGTTGCCCGGAACGTAGAAATGACCATTACTTTCACACTGTTTGCAATTATTCCTTTTATACGATGGAAAAGCTGTTGTATTTATATCGTATTTTATGCTTCTGGCGTTGACTTCTATGGCCCTAGCTATTCGATCTAGTGGAGCAACGCCCTAGAGTGAAGCCTAGGTTGCCCGGAACGTAGAAATGACCATCACTTTCAAACTGGTTGCAATTAATCCTGTTATACGATGGAAAAACTGTTGGATTTTTATTGTATTTTATGCTTCAGGCGTAGGCTTCTAAGGCCGTAGCTATTCGATATGGTGGAGCACCGCCCTAGAGTGAAGACTAGGTTGCTCGGAATATACAAATGACCATAACATTCACACTGGTTGCAATTATTCGTTTTCTACGATGGAAAAACTGTTGTATTTGTATTGTATTTTATGCTTCTGACGTTCACTTCTTAGGCCCTAACTATTCGATCTGGTGGAACAACGCCCCAGGGTGAAGCCTAGGTTGCCCGGAACGTAGAAATGACCATAACTTTTACACTGGTAGCAATTATTCGTTTTATACAATGGAAAAACTGTTGTATTTATATTGTATTTTATGCTTCTGGCGTTGACTTCTTAGGCCCTAACTATTCGATCTGGTGGAGCAATGCCTCAGTGTTAAGTCTAGGATGCCCGAAACGCCGAAATGATCATTAGTTTCACGCTTGTTGCAATTATACCTGTTATACGATGAAAAGACCGTTGTATTTTTATTGCATTTTATGCTTCAGGCGTAGGCTTCTAAGGCCGTAGCTATTCGATATGGTGGAGCACCGCCCTAGAGTGAAGCCTAGGTTGCTCGGAATGTAGAAATAACCATAACTTTCACACTGGTTGCAATTATTCGTTTTTTACAATGGAAGAGCTGTTGTATTTATATTGTATTTTATGCCTCTGGCGTTGACTTCTAAGGCCCTAGCTATACGATCTAGTGGAGCAACGCCCTAGAGTGAAGCCTAGGTTGCCCGGAACGCAGAAATGACCATCACTTTCAAACTGGTTGCAATTAATCCTGTTATACGATGGAAAAACTGTTGTATTTTTATTGCATTTTATGCTTCGGGCGTTGACTTATAAGACCCTGACTATTCAATCTGTTGGAGCAACGCCCTAGAGTGAAGCCTAGGTTGCTCGGAATGTAGAAATGACCATAGCTTTCACACTGGTTGCAATTATTCGTTTTATACGATGGAAAAACTGTTGTATTTATATTGTATTTTATGCTTCTGGCGTTCACTACTTAGGCCCTAACTATTCGATCTGGTGGAACAACGCCCTAGGGTGAAGCCTAGGTTGCCCGGAACGTAGAAATGACCATAACTTTTACACTGGTAGCAATTATTCGTTTTATACAGTGGAAAAACTGTTCTATTTATTTTGTATTTTATGCTTCGGGCGTTGACTTCTAAGGCCCTAACTGTTTGATCTGGTGGAGCAGCGCCCTACAGTGAAGCCTAGGTTGCCCGGAACGTAGAAATGACCATTACTTTCACACTGTTTGCAATTATTCCTTTTATACGATGGAAAAGCTGTTGTATTTATATCGTATTTTATGCTTCTGGCGTTGACTTCTATGGCCCTAGCTATTCGATCTAGTGGAGCAACGCCCTAGAGTGAAGCCTAGGTTGCCCGGAACGTAGAAATGACCATCACTTTCAAACTGGTTGCAATTAATCCTGTTATACGATGGAAAAACTGTTGTATTTTCATTGCATTTTATGCTTCGTGCGTTGACTTCTAAGGCCCTAACTATTCAATCTGTTGGAGCAACCCCCTAGAGTGAAGCCTAGGTTGCTCGGAATCTAGAAATGACCATAACTTTCACACTGGCTGCAATTATTCGTTTGATACGATGGAAAAGCTCTTGTATTTATATTGTATTTTATGCTTCTGATGTTCACTTCTTAGGCCCTAACTATTCGATCTGGTGGAACAACGCCCTAGGGTGAAGCCTAGGTTGCCCGGAACGTAGAAATGACCATAACTTTTACACTGGTAGCAATTATTCGTTTTATACAATGGAAAGACTATTGTATTTATATTGTATTTTATGCTTCTGGCGTTGACTTCTTAGGCCCTAACTATTCGATCTGGTGGAACAATGCCTCAGAGTTAAGTCTAGGATGCCCGAAACGCCGAAATGATCATTACTTTCACGCTTGTTGCAATTATTCCTGTTATACGATGAAAAGACCGTTGTATTTTTATTGTATTTTATGCTTCAGGCGTAGGCTTCTAAGGCCGTAGCTATTCGATATGGTGGAGCACCGCCCTAGAGTGAAGACTAGGTTGCTCGGAATATACAAATGACCATAACTTTCACACTGGTTGCAATTATTCGTTTTCTACGATGGAAAAACTGTTGTATTTATATTGTATTTTATGCTTCTGACGTTCACTTCTTAGGCCCTAACTATTCGATCTGGTGGAACAACGCCCCAGGGTGAAGCCTAGGTTGCCCGGAACGTAGAAATGACCATAACTTTTACACTGGTAGCAATTATTCGTTTTATAGAATGGAAAAACTGTTGTATTTATATTGTATTTTATGCTTCTGGCGTTGACTTCTTAGGCCCTAACTATTCGATCTGGTGGAGCAATGCCTCAGTGTTAAGTCTAGGATGCCCGAAACGCCGAAATGATCATTACTTTCACGCTTGTTGCAATTATACCTGTTATACGATGAAAAGACCGTTGTATTTTTATTGTATTTTATGCTTCAGGCGCAGGCTTCTAAGGCCGTAGCTATTCGATATGGTGGAGCACCGCCCTAGAGTGAAGCCTAGGTTGCTCGGAATGTAGAAATAACCATAACTTTCACACTGGTTGCAATTATTCGTTTTTTACAATGGAAGAGCTGTTGTATTTATATTGTATTTTATGCCTCTGGCGTTGACTTCTAAGGCCCTAGCTATACGATCTAGTGGAGCAACGCCCGAGAGTGAAGCCTAGGTTGCCCGGAACGTAGAAATGACCATCACTTTCAAACTGGTTGCAATTAATCCTGTTATACGATGGAAAAACTGTTGTATTTTTATTGTATTTTATGCTTCTGGCGTTCACGTCTTAGGCCCTAACTATTCGATCTGGTGGAACAACGCCCTAGGGTGAAGCCTAGGTTGCCCGGAACGTAGAAATGACCATAACTTTTACACTGGTAGCAATTATTCGCTTTATACAATGGAAAAACTGCTCTATTTATTTTGTATTTTATGCTTCGGGCGTTGACTTCTAAGGCCCTAACTGTTTGATCTGGTGGAGCAACGCCCTAGAGTGAAGCCTAGGTTGCCCGGAACGTAGAAATGACCATTACTTTCACACTGTTTGCAATTATTCCGTTTATACGATGGAAAAGCTGTTGTATTTATATCGTATTTTATGCTTCTGGCGTTGACTTCTATGGCCCTAGCTATTCGATCTAGTGGAGCAACGCCCTAGAGTGAAGCCTAGGTTGCCCGGAACGTAGAAATGACCATCACTTTCAAACTGGTTGCAATTATTCGTTTTCTACGATGGAAAAACTGTTGTATTTATATTGTATTTTATGCTTCTGACGTTCACTTATAAGGCCCTGACTATTCAATCTGTTGGAGCAACGCCCTAGAGTGAAGCCTAGGTTGCTCGGAATGTAGAAATGACCATAGCTTTCACACTGGTTGCAATTATTCGTTTTATACGATGGAAAAACTGTTGTATTTATATTGTATTTTATGCTTCTGGCGTTCACTTCTTAGGCCCTAACTATTCGATCTGGTGGAGCAATGCCTCAGTGTTAAGTCTAGGATGCCCGAAACGCCGAAATGATCATCACTTTCACGCTTGTTGCAATTATACCTGTTATACGATGAAAAGACCGTTGTATTTTTATTGTATTTTATGCTTCAGGCGTAGGCTTCTAAGGCCGTAGCTATTCGATATGGTGGAGCACCGCCCTAGAGTGAAGCCTAGGTTGCTCGGAATGTAGAAATAACCATAACTTTCACACTGGTTGCAATTATTCGTTTTTTACAATGGAAGAGCTGTTGTATTTATATTGTATTGTATGCCTCTGGCGTTGACTTCTAAGGCCCTAGCTATACGATCTAGTGGAGCAACGCCCTAGAGTGAAGCCTAGGTTGCCCGGAACGTAGAAATGACCATCACTTTCAAACTGGTTGCAATTAATCCTGTTATACGATGGAAAAACTGTTGTATTTTTATTGTATTTTATGCTTCTGGCGTTCACTTCTTAGGCCCTAACTATTCGATCTGGTGGAACAACGCCCTAGGGTGAAGCCTAGGTTGCCCGGAACGTAGAAATGACCATAACTTTTACACTGGTAGCAATTATTCGTTTTATACAATGGAAAAACTGTTCTATTTATTTTGTATTTTATGCTTCGGGCGTTGACTTCTAAGGCCCTAACTGTTTGATCTGGTGGAGCAACGCCCTAGAGTGAAGCCTAGGTTGCCCGGAACGTAGAAATGACCATTACTTTCACACTGTTTGCAATTATTCCGTTTATACGATGGAAAAGCTGTTGTATTTATATCGTATTTTATGCTTCTGGCGTTGACTTCTATGGCCCTAGCTATTCGATCTAGTGGAGCAACGCCCTAGAGTGAAGCCTAGGTTGCCCGGAACGTAGAAATGACCATCACTTTCAAACTGGTTGCAATTAATCCTGTTATACGATGGAAAAACTGTTGTATTTTTATTGCATTTTATGCTTCGGGCGTTGACTTATAAGGCCCTGACTATTCAATCTGTTGGAGCAACGCCCTAGAGTGAAGCCTAGGTTGCTCGGAATGTAGAAATGACCATAGCTTTCACACTGGTTGCAATTATTCGTTTTATACGATGGAAAAACTGTTGTATTTATATTGTATTTTATGCTTCTGGCGTTCACTTCTTAGGCCCTAACTATTCGATCTGGTCGAACAACGCCCTAGGGTGAAGCCGAGGTTGCCCGGAACGTAGAAATGACCATAACTTTTACACTGGTAGCAATTATTCGTTTTATACAGTGGAAAAACTGTTCTATTTATTTTGTATTTTATGCTTCGGGCGTTGACTTCTAAGGCCCTAACTGTTTGATCTGGTGGAGCAACGCCCTAGAGTGAAGCCTAGGTTGCCCGGAACATAGAAATGACCATTACTTTCACACTGTTTGCAATTATTCCTTTTATACGATGGAAAAGCTGTTGTATCTATATCGTATTTTATGCTTCTGGCGTTGACTTCTATGGCCGTAGCTATTCGATCTAGTGGAGCAACGCCCTAGAGTGAAGCCTAGGTTGCCCGGAACTTAGAAATGACCATCACTTTCAAACTGGTTGCAATTAATCCTGTTATACGATGGAAAAACTGTTGTATTTTTATTGCATTTTATGCTTCGTGCGTTGACTTCTAAGGCCCTAACTATTCAATCTGTTGGAGCAACGCCCTAGAGTGAAGCCTAGGTTGCTCGGAATGTAGAAATGACCATAACTTTCACACTGGCTGCAATTATTCGTTTTATACGATGGAAAAGCTGTTGTATTTATATTGTATTTTATGCTTCTGACGTTCACTTCTTAGGCCTTAACTATTCGATCTGGTGGAACAACGCCCTAGGGTGAAGCCGAGGTTGCCCGGAACGTAGAAATGACCATAACTTTTACACTGGTAGCAATTATTCGTTTTACACAATGGAAAAACTGTTGTATTTATATTGTATTTTATGCTTCTGGCGTTGACTTCTTAGGCCCTAACTATTCGATCTGGTGGAGCAATGCCTCAGAGTTAAGTCTAGGATGCTCGAAACGCCGAAATGATCATTACTTTCACGCTTGTTGCAATTATTCCTGTTATACGATGAAAAGACCGTTGTATTTTTATTGTATTTTATGCTTCAGGCGTAGGCTTCTAAGGCCGTAGCTATTCGATATGGTGGAGCACCGCCCTAGAGTGAAGACTAGGTTGCTCGGAATATACAAATGCCCATAACTTTCACACTGGTTGCAATTATTCGTTTTCTACGATGGAAGAACTGTTGTATTTATATTGTATTTTATGCTTCTGGCGTTCACTTCTTACTGCCTATCTGTTCGATCTGATGGAACAATGCCCTAGGATGAAGCCTAGGTTGCCCGGAACGTAGAAATGACCATAACTTTTACACTGGTAGCATTATTCGTTTTATACAATGGAAAGACTGTTCTATTTATTTTGTATTTTATGCTTCGGGCGTTGACTTCTTTGGCCCTAACAATTCGATCTGGTGGAGCGACGCCCTAGAGTGAAGCCTAGGTTGCCCGGAACGTAGCAATGACCATAACTTTTACACTGGTAGCAATTATTCGTTTTATACAATGGAAAAACTGTTGTATTTATATGGTATTTTATGTTTCTGGCGTTGACTTCTTAGGCCCAAACTAATCGATCTGGTGGAGCAATGCCTCAGAGTTAAGTCCAGTATGCCCGAAACGCCCAAATGATCATTACTTTCACGCTTGTTGCAATTATTCCTGTTATACGATGAAAAGACCGTTGTATTTTTATTGTATTTTATGCTTCAGGCGTAGGCTTCTAAGGCCGTAGCTATTCGATATGGTGCAGCACCGCCCTAGAGTGAAGCCTATGTTGCCCGGAACGTAGAAATGACCATAACTTTTACACTGGTAGCAATTATTCGTTTTATACAATGGAAAAAATGTTCTATTTATTTTGTATTTTATGCCTCGGGCGTTGACTTCTAAGGCCCTAACTGTTTGATCTGGTGGAGCAACGCCCTAGAGTGAAGCCTAGGTTGCCCGGAACGTAGAAATGACCATAACTTTCACACTGGCTGCAATTATTCGTTTTATACGATGGAAAAGCTGTTGTATTTATATTGTATTTTATGCTTCTGACGTTCACTTCTTAGGCCTTAACTATTCGATCTGGTGGAACAACGCCCTAGGGTGAAGCCGAGGTTGCCCGGAACGTAGAAATGACCATAACTTTTACACTGGTAGCAATTATTCGTTTTACACAATGGAAAAACTGTTGTATTTATATTGTATTTTATGCTTCTGGCGTTGACTTCTTAGGCCCTAACTATTCGATCTGGTGGAGCAATGCCTCAGAGTTAAGTCTAGGATGCTCGAAACGCCGAAATGATCATTACTTTCACGCTTGTTGCAATTATTCCTGTTATACGATGAAAAGACCGTTGTATTTTTATTGTATTTTATGCTTCAGGCGTAGGCTTCTAAGGCCGTAGCTATCCGATATGGTGGAGCACCGCCCTAGAGTGAAGACTAGGTTGCTCGGAATATACAAATGCCCATAACTTTCACACTGGTTGCAATTATTCGTTTTCTACGATGGAAGAACTGTTGTATTTATATTGTATTTTATGCTTCTGGCGTTCACTTCTTACTGCCTATCTGTTCGATCTGATGGAACAATGCCCTAGGATGAAGCCTAGGTTGCCGGAACGTAGAAATGACCATAACTTTTACACTGGTAGCATTATTCGTTTTATACAATGGAAAGACTGTTCTATTTATTTTGTATTTTATGCTTCGGGCGTTGACTTCTTTGGCCCTAACAATTCGATCTGGTGGAGCGACGCCCTAGAGTGAAGCCTAGGTTGCCCGGAACGTAGCAATGACCATAACTTTTACACTGGTAGCAATTATTCGTTTTATACAATGGAAAAACTGTTGTATTTATATGGTATTTTATGTTTCTGGCGTTGACTTCTTAGGCCCAAACTAATCGATCTGGTGGAGCAATGCCTCAGAGTTAAGTCCAGTATGCCCGAAACGCCCAAATGATCATTACTTTCACGCTTGTTGCAATTATTCCTGTTATACGATGAAAAGACCGTTGTATTTTTATTGTATTTTATGCTTCAGGCGTAGGCTTCTAAGGCCGTAGCTATTCGATATGGTGCAGCACCGCCCTAGAGTGAAGCCTATGTTGCCCGGAACGTAGAAATGACCATAACTTTTACACTGGTAGCAATTATTCGTTTTATACAATGGAAAAAATGTTCTATTTATTTTGTATTTTATGCCTCGGGCGTTGACTTCTAAGGCCCTAACTGTTTGATCTGGTGGAGCAACGCCCTAGAGTGAAGCCTAGGTTGCCCGGAACGTAGAAATGACCATAACTTTCACACTGGCTGCAATTATTCGTTTTATACGATGGAAAAGCTGTTGTATTTATATTGTATTTTATGCTTCTGACGTTCACTTCTTAGGCCTTAACTATTCGATCTGGTGGAACAACGCCCTAGGGTGAAGCCGAGGTTGCCCGGAACGTAGAAATGACCATAACTTTTACACTGGTAGCAATTATTCGTTTTACACAATGGAAAAACTGTTGTATTTATATTGTATTTTATGCTTCTGGCGTTGACTTCTTAGGCCCTAACTATTCGATCTGGTGGAGCAATGCCTCAGAGTTAAGTCTAGGATGCTCGAAACGCCGAAATGATCATTACTTTCACGCTTGTTGCAATTATTCCTGTTATACGATGAAAAGACCGTTGTATTTTTATTGTATTTTATGCTTCAGGCGTAGGCTTCTAAGGCCGTAGCTATTCGATATGGTGGAGCACCGCCCTAGAGTGAAGACTAGGTTGCTCGGAATATACAAATGCCCATAACTTTCACACTGGTTGCAATTATTCGTTTTCTACGATGGAAGAACTGTTGTATTTATATTGTATTTTATGCTTCTGGCGTTCACTTCTTAGGGCCTATCTGTTCGATCTGATGGAACAATGCCCTAGGATGAAGCCTAGGTTGCCCGGAACGTAGAAATGACCATAACTTTTACACTGGTAGCATTATTCGTTTTATGCAATGGAAAGACTGTTCTATTTATTTTGTATTTTATGCTTCGGGCGTTGACTTCTTTGGCCCTAACAATTCGATCTGGTGGAGCGACGCCCTAGAGTGAAGCCTAGGTTGCCCGGAACGTAGCAATGACCATAACTTTTACACTGGTAGCAATTATTCGTTTTATACAATGGAAAAACTGTTGTATTTATATGGTATTTTATGTTTCTGGCGTTGACTTCTTAGGCCCAAACTAATCGATCTGGTGGAGCAATGCCTCAGAGTTAAGTCCAGTATGCCCGAAACGCCCAAATGATCATTACTTTCACGCTTGTTGCAATTATTCCTGTTATACGATGAAAAGACCGTTGTATTTTTATTGTATTTTATGCTTCAGGCGTAGGCTTCTAAGGCCGTAGCTATTCGATATGGTGCAGCACCGCCCTAGAGTGAAGCCTAGGTTGCCCGGAACGTAGAAATGACCATAACTTTTACACTGGTAGCAATTATTCGTTTTATACAATGGAAAAAATGTTCTATTTATTTTGTATTTTATGCTTCGGGCGTTGACTTCTAAGGCCCTAACTGTTTGATCTGGTGGAGCAACGCCCTAGAGTGAAGCCTAGGTTGCCCGGAACGTAGAAATGACCATTACTTTAACACTGTTTGCAATTATTCCTTTTATACGGTGGAAAAACTGTTCTATTTATTTTGTATTTTATGCTTCGGGCGTTGACTTCTTTGGCCCTGACAATTCGATCTGGTGGAGCATCGCCCTAGAGTGAAGCCTAGGTTGCCTGGAACGCACAAATGACCATCACTTTCACACGGATTGCAAGTATTCCTGTTATAGGATGGAAAGACTGTTGTATTTTCATTGCATTTTATGCTTCTGGCGTTCACTTCTTAGGCCCTAACTATTCGATCTTGTGGAACAACGCCCTAGGGTGAAGCCTCGGTTGCCCGGAACGTAGAAATGACCATAACTTTTACACTGGTAGCAATTATTCGTTTTATACAATGGAAAAACTGTTGTATTTATATTGTATTTTATGCTTCTGGCGTTGACTTCTTAGGACCTAACTATTCGATCTGGTGGAGCAATGCGTCAGAGTTAAGTCTAGGATGCCCGAAACGCCGAAATGATCATTACTTTCACGCTGGTTGCAATTATTCGTGTTATACGATGAAAAGACCGTTGTATTTTTATTGTATTTTATGCTTCAGGCGTAGGCTTCTAAGGCCGTAGCTATTCGATATGGTGCAGCACCGCCCTAGAGTGAAGCCTATGTTGCCCGGAACGTAGAAATGACCATAACTTTTACACTGGTAGCAATTATTCGTTTTATACAATGGAAAAAATGTTCTATTTATTTTGTATTTTATGCCTCGGGCGTTGACTTCTAAGGCCCTAACTGTTTGATCTGGTGGAGCAACGCCCTAGAGTGAAGCCTAGGTTGCCCGGAACGTAGAAATGACCATAACTTTCACACTGGCTGCAATTATTCGTTTTATACGATGGAAAAGCTGTTGTATTTATATTGTATTTTATGCTTCTGACGTTCACTTCTTAGGCCTTAACTATTCGATCTGGTGGAACAACGCCCTAGGGTGAAGCCGAGGTTGCCCGGAACGTAGAAATGACCATAACTTTTACACTGGTAGCAATTATTCGTTTTACACAATGGAAAAACTGTTGTATTTATATTGTATTTTATGCTTCTGGCGTTGACTTCTTAGGCCCTAACTATTCGATCTGGTGGAGCAATGCCTCAGAGTTAAGTCTAGGATGCTCGAAACGCCGAAATGATCATTACTTTCACGCTTGTTGCAATTATTCCTGTTATACGATGAAAAGACCGTTGTATTTTTATTGTATTTTATGCTTCAGGCGTAGGCTTCTAAGGCCGTAGCTATTCGATATGGTGGAGCACCGCCCTAGAGTGAAAACTAGGTTGCTCGGAATATACAAATGCCCATAACTTTCACACTGGTTGCAATTATTCGTTTTCTACGATGGAAGAACTGTTGTATTTATATTGTATTTTATGCTTCTGGCGTTCACTTCTTAGGGCCTATCTGTTCGATCTGATGGAACAATGCCCTAGGATGAAGCCTAGGTTGCCCGGAACGTAGAAATGACCATAACTTTTACACTGGTAGCATTATTCGTTTTATACAATGGAAAGACTGTTCTATTTATTTTGTATTTTATGCTTCGGGCGTTGACTTCTTTGGCCCTAACAATTCGATCTGGTGGAGCGACGCCCTAGAGTGAAGCCTAGGTTGCCCGGAACGTAGCAATGATCATAACTTTTACACTGGTAGCAATTATTCGTTTTATACAATGGAGAAACTGTTGTATTTATATGGTATTTTATGTTTCTGGCGTTGACTTCTTAGGCCCAAACTAATCGATCTGGTGGAGCAATGCCTCAGAGTTAAGTCCAGTATGCCCGAAACGCCCAAATGATCATTACTTTCACGCTTGTTGCAATTATTCCTGTTATACGATGAAAAGACCGTTGTATTTTTATTGTATTTTATGCTTCAGGCGTAGGCTTCTAAGGCCGTAGCTATTCGATATGGTGCAGCACCGCCCTAGAGTGAAGCCTAGGTTGCCCGGAACGTAGAAATGACCATAACTTTTACACTGGTAGCAATTATTCGTTTTATACAATGGAAAAAATGTTCTATTTATTTTGTATTTTATGCTTCGGGCGTTGACTTCTAAGGCCCTAACTGTTTGATCTGGTGGAGCAACGCCCTAGAGTGAAGCCTAGGTTGCCTGGAACGTAGAAATGACCATAACTTTCACACTGGTTGCTATTATTCGTTTTATGCGATGGAAAAACTGTTATATTTATATTGTATTTTATGCTTGTGGCGTTGACTTCTTAGGCCCTAGCTATTCGATCTGGTGGAACAACGCCCTAGTGCGAAGCCTAGTTTGCCTGGAACGTAGAAATGACCATCACTTTCACACGGGCTGCAATTATTCCTGTTATAGGATGGAAAGACTGTTGTATTTATATTGTATCTAATGCTTCTGGTGATCACTTCCTAGGCCCTAACTATGCGATCTGGTGGAACAACGCCCTCGGGTGTAGCCTAGGTTGCCCGGAACGCAGAAATGACCATAACTTTTACACTGGTAGCAATTATTCGTTTTATACAATGGAAAAAATGTTCTATTTATTTTGTATTTTATGCTTCGGGCGTTGACTTCTAAGGCCCTAACTGTTTGATCTGGTGGAGCAACGCCCTAGAGTGAAGCCTAGGTTGCCCGGAACGTAGAAATGACCATTACTTTAACACTGTTTGCAATTATTCCTTTTATACGGTGGAAAAACTGTTCTATTTATTTTGTATTTTATGCTTCGGGCGTTGACTTCTTTGGCCCTGACAATTCGATCTGGTGGAGCATCGCCCTAGAGTGAAGCCTAGGTTGCCTGGAACGCACAAACGACCATCACTTTCACACGGATTGCAAGTATTCCTGTTATAGGATGGAAAGACTGTTGTATTTTCATTGCATTTTATGCTTCTGGCGTTCACATCTTAGGCCCTAACTATTCGATCTGGTGGAACAACGCCCTAGGGTGAAGCCTAGGTTGCCCGGAACGTAGAAATGACCATAACTTTTACACTGGTAGCAATTATTCGTTTTATACAATGGAAAAACTGTTCTATTTATTTTGTATTTTATGCTTCGGGCGTTGACTTCTAAGGCCCTAACTGTTTGATCTGGTGGAGCAACGCCCTAGAGTGAAGCCTAGGTTGCCCGGAACGTAGAAATGACCATTACTTTCACACTGTTTGCAATTATTCCGTTTATACGATGGAAAAGCTGTTGTATTTATATCGTATTTTATGCTTCTGGCGTTGACTTCTATGGCCCTAGCTATTCGATCTAGTGGAGCAACGCCCTAGAGTGAAGCCTAGGTTGCCCGCAACGTAGAAATGACCATCACTTTCAAACTGGTTGCAATTAATCCTGTTATACGATGGAAAAACTGTTGTATTTTTATTGCATTTTATGCTTCGGGCGTTGACTTATAAGGCCCTGACTATTCAATCTGTTGGAGCAACGCCCTAGAGTGAAGCCTAGGTTGCTCGGAATGTAGAAATGACCATAGCTTTCACACTGGTTGCAATTATTCGTTTTATACGATGGAAAAACTGTTGTATTTATATTGTATTTTATGCTTCTGGCGTTCACTTCTTAGGCCCTAACTATTCGATCTGGTTGAACAACGCCCTAGGGTGAAGCCGAGGTTGCCCGGAACGTAGAAATGACCATAACTTTTACACTGGTAGCAATTATTCGTTTTATACAGTGGAAAAACTGTTCTATTTATTTTGTATTTTATGCTTCGGGCGTTGACTTCTAAGGCCCTAACTATTCGATCTTGTGGAACAACGCCCTAGGGTGAAGCCTCGGTTGCCCGGAACGTAGAAATGACCATAACTTTTACACTGGTAGCAATTATTCGTTTTATACAATGGAAAAACTGTTGTATTTATATTGTATTTTATGCTTCTGGCGTTGACTTCTTAGGCCCTAACTATTCGATCTGGTGGAGCAATGCGTCAGAGTTAAGTCTAGGATGCCCGAAACGCCGAAATGATCATTACTTTCACGCTGGTTGCAATTATTCGTGTTATACGATGAAAAGACCGTTGTATTTTTATTGTATTTTATGCTTCAGGCGTAGGCTTCTAAGGCCGTAGCTATTCGATATGGTGCAGCACCGCCCTAGAGTGAAGCCTATGTTGCCCGGAACGTAGAAATGACCATAACTTTTACACTGGTAGCAATTATTCGTTTTATACAATGGAAAAAATGTTCTATTTATTTTGTATTTTATGCCTCGGGCGTTGACTTCTAAGGCCCTAACTGTTTGATCTGGTGGAGCAACGCCCTAGAGTGAAGCCTAGGTTGCCCGGAACGTAGAAATGACCATAACTTTCACACTGGCTGCAATTATTCGTTTTATACGATGGAAAAGCTGTTGTATTTATATTGTATTTTATGCTTCTGACGTTCACTTCTTAGGCCTTAACTATTCGATCTGGTGGAACAACGCCCTAGGGTGAAGCCGAGGTTGCCCGGAACGTAGAAATGACCATAACTTTTACACTGGTAGCAATTATTCGTTTTACACAATGGAAAAACTGTTGTATTTATATTGTATTTTATGCTTCTGGCGTTGACTTCTTAGGCCCTAACTATTCGATCTGGTGGAGCAATGCCTCAGAGTTAAGTCTAGGATGCTCGAAACGCCGAAATGATCATTACTTTCACGCTTGTTGCAATTATTCCTGTTATACGATGAAAAGACCGTTGTATTTTTATTGTATTTTATGCTTCAGGCGTAGGCTTCTAAGGCCGTAGCTATTCGATATGGTGGAGCACCGCCCTAGAGTGAAAACTAGGTTGCTCGGAATATACAAATGCCCATAACTTTCACACTGGTTGCAATTATTCGTTTTCTACGATGGAAGAACTGTTGTATTTATATTGTATTTTATGCTTCTGGCGTTCACTTCTTAGGGCCTATCTGTTCGATCTGATGGAACAATGCCCTAGGATGAAGCCTAGGTTGCCCGGAACGTAGAAATGACCATAACTTTTACACTGGTAGCATTATTCGTTTTATACAATGGAAAGACTGTTCTATTTATTTTGTATTTTATGCTTCGGGCGTTGACTTCTTTGGCCCTAACAATTCGATCTGGTGGAGCGACGCCCTAGAGTGAAGCCTAGGTTGCCCGGAACGTAGCAATGACCATAACTTTTACACTGGTAGCAATTATTCGTTTTATACAATGGAAAAACTGTTGTATTTATATGGTATTTTATGTTTCTGGCGTTGACTTCTTAGGCCCAAACTAATCGATCTGGTGGAGCAATGCCTCAGAGTTAAGTCCAGTATGCCCGAAACGCCCAAATGATCATTACTTTCACGCTTGTTGCAATTATTCCTGTTATACGATGAAAAGACCGTTGTATTTTTATTGTATTTTATGCTTCAGGCGTAGGCTTCTAAGGCCGTAGCTATTCGATATGGTGCAGCACCGCCCTAGAGTGAAGCCTAGGTTGCCCGGAACGTAGAAATGACCATAACTTTTACACTGGTAGCAATTATTCGTTTTATACAATGGAAAAAATGTTCTATTTATTTTGTATTTTATGCTTCGGGCGTTGACTTCTAAGGCCCTAACTGTTTGATCTGGTGGAGCAACGCCCTAGAGTGAAGCCTAGGTTGCCTGGAACGTAGAAATGACCATAACTTTCACACTGGTTGCTATTATTCGTTTTATGCGATGGAAAAACTGTTATATTTATATTGTATTTTATGCTTGTGGCGTTGACTTCTTAGGCCCTAGCTATTCGATCTGGTGGAACAACGCCCTAGTGCGAAGCCTAGTTTGCCTGGAACGTAGAAATGACCATCACTTTCACACGGGCTGCAATTATTCCTGTTATAGGATGGAAAGACTGTTGTATTTATATTGTATCTAATGCTTCTGGTGATCACTTCCTAGGCCCTAACTATGCGATCTGGTGGAACAACGCCCTCGGGTGTAGCCTAGGTTGCCCGGAACGCAGAAATGACCATAACTTTTACACTGGTAGCAATTATTCGTTTTATACAATGGAAAAAATGTTCTATTTATTTTGTATTTTATGCTTCGGGCGTTGACTTCTAAGGCCCTAACTGTTTGATCTGGTGGAGCAACGCCCTAGAGTGAAGCCTAGGTTGCCCGGAACGTAGAAATGACCATTACTTTAACACTGTTTGCAATTATTCCTTTTATACGGTGGAAAAACTGTTCTATTTATTTTGTATTTTATGCTTCGGGCGTTGACTTCTTTGGCCCTGACAATTCGATCTGGTGGAGCATCGCCCTAGAGTGAAGCCTAGGTTGCCTGGAACGCACAAACGACCATCACTTTCACACGGATTGCAAGTATTCCTGTTATAGGATGGAAAGACTGTTGTATTTTCATTGCATTTTATGCTTCTGGCGTTCACATCTTAGGCCCTAACTATTCGATCTGGTGGAACAACGCCCTAGGGTGAAGCCTAGGTTGCCCGGAACGTAGAAATGACCATAACTTTTACACTGGTAGCAATTATTCGTTTTATACAATGGAAAAACTGTTCTATTTATTTTGTATTTTATGCTTCGGGCGTTGACTTCTAAGGCCCTAACTGTTTGATCTGGTGGAGCAACGCCCTAGAGTGAAGCCTAGGTTGCCCGGAACGTAGAAATGACCATTACTTTCACACTGTTTGCAATTATTCCGTTTATACGATGGAAAAGCTGTTGTATTTATATCGTATTTTATGCTTCTGGCGTTGACTTCTATGGCCCTAGCTATTCGATCTAGTGGAGCAACGCCCTAGAGTGAAGCCTAGGTTGCCCGCAACGTAGAAATGACCATCACTTTCAAACTGGTTGCAATTAATCCTGTTATACGATGGAAAAACTGTTGTATTTTTATTGCATTTTATGCTTCGGGCGTTGACTTATAAGGCCCTGACTATTCAATCTGTTGGAGCAACGCCCTAGAGTGAAGCCTAGGTTGCTCGGAATGTAGAAATGACCATAGCTTTCACACTGGTTGCAATTATTCGTTTTATACGATGGAAAAACTGTTGTATTTATATTGTATTTTATGCTTCTGGCGTTCACTTCTTAGGCCCTAACTATTCGATCTGGTTGAACAACGCCCTAGGGTGAAGCCGAGGTTGCCCGGAACGTAGAAATGACCATAACTTTTACACTGGTAGCAATTATTCGTTTTATACAGTGGAAAAACTGTTCTATTTATTTTGTATTTTATGCTTCGGGCGTTGACTTCTAAGGCCCTAACTGTCTGATCTGGTGGAGCAACGCCCTAGAGTGAAGCCTAGGTTGCCCGGAACATAGAAATGACCATTACTTTCACACTGTTTGCAATTATTCCTTTTATACGATGGAAAAGCTGTTGTATTTATATCGTATTTTATGCTTCTGGCGTTGACTTCTATGGCCCTAGCTATTCGATCTAGTGGAGCAACGCCCTAGAGTGAAGCCTAGGTTGCCCGGAACTTAGAAATGACCATCACTTTCAAACTGGTTGCAATTAATCCTGTTATACGATGGAAAAACTGTTGTATTTTTATTGCATTTTATGCTTCGTGCGTTGACTTCTAAGGCCCTAACTATTCAATCTGTTGGAGCAACGCCCTAGAGTGAAGCCTAGGTTGCTCGGAATGTAGAAATGACCATAACTTTCACACTGGCTGCAATTATTCGTTTTATACGATGGAAGAGCTGTTGTATTTATATTGTATTTTATGCTTCTGACGTTCACTTCTTAGGCCCTAACTATTCGATCTGGTGGAACAACGCCCTAGGGTGAAGCCGAGGTTGCCCGGAACGTAGAAATGACCATAACTTTTACACTGGTAGCAATTATTCGTTTTACACAATGGAAAAACTGTTGTATTTATATTGTATTTTATGCTTCTGGCGTTGACTTCTTAGGCCCTAACTATTCGATCTGGTGGAGCAATGCCTCAGAGTTAAGTCTAGGATGCCCGAAACGCCGAAATGATCATTACTTTCACGCTTGTTGCAATTATTCCTGTTATACGATGAAAAGACCGTTGTATTTTTATTGTATTTTATGCTTCAGGCGTAGGCTTCTAAGGCCGTAGCTATTCGATATGGTGGAGCACCGCCCTAGAGTGAAGACTAGGTTGCTCGGAATATACAAATGACCATAACTTTCACACTGGTTGCCATTATTCGTTTTCTACGATGGAAAAACTGTTGTATTTATATTGTATTTTATGCTTCTGACGTTCACTTCTTAGGCCCTAACTATTCGATCTGGTGGAACAACGCCACAGGGTGAAGCCTAGGTTGCCCGGAACGTAGAAATGACCATAACTTTTACACTGGTAGCAATTATTCGTTTTATACAATGGAAAAACTGTTGTATTTATATTGTATTTTATGCTTCTGGCGTTGACTTCTTAGGCCCTAACTATTCGATCTGGTGGAGCAATGCCTCAGTGTTAAGTCTAGGATGCCCGAAACGCCGAAATGATCATTACTTTCACGCTTGTTGCAATTATACCTGTTATACGATGAAAAGACCGTTGTATTTTTATTGTATTTTATGCTTCAGGCGTAGGCTTCTAAGGCCGTAGCTATTCGATATGGTGGAGCACCGCCCTAGAGTGAAGCCTAGGTTGCTCGGAATGTAGAAATAACCATAACTTTCACACTGGTTGCAATTATTCGTTTTTTACAATGGAAGAGCTGTTGTATTTATATTGTATTGTATGCCTCTGGCGTTGACTTCTAAGGCCCTAGCTATACGATCTACTGGAGCAACGCCCTAGAGTGAAGCCTAGGTTGCCCGGAACGTAGAAATGACCATCACTTTCAAACTGGTTGCAATTAATCCTGTTATACGATGGAAAAACTGTTGTATTTTTATTGTATTTTATGCTTCTGGCGTTCACTTCTTAGGCCCTAACTATTCGATCTGGTGGAACAACGCCCTAGGGTGAAGCCTAGGTTGCCCGGAACGTAGAAATGACCATAACTTTTACACTGGTAGCAATTATTCGTTTTATACAATGGAAAAACTGTTCTATTTATTTTGTATTTTATGCTTCGGGCGTTGACTTCTAAGGCCCTAACTGTTTGATCTGGTAGAGCAACGCCCTAGAGTGAAGCCTAGGTTGCCCGGAACGTAGAAATGACCATTACTTTCACACTGTTTGCAATTACTCCGTTTATACGATGGAAAAGCTGTTGTATTTATATCGTATTTTATGCTTCTGGCGTTGACTTCTAAGGCCCTAACTGTTTGATCTAGTGGAGCAACGCCCTAGAGTGAAGCCTAGGTTGCCCGGAACTTAGAAATGACCATCACTTTCAAACTGGTTGCAATTAATCCTGTTATACGATGGAAAAACTGTTGTATTTTTATTGCATTTTATGCTTCGTGCGTTGACTTCTAAGGCCCTAACTATTCAATCTGTTGGAGCAACGCCCTAGAGTGAAGCCTAGGTTGCTCGGAATGTAGAAATGACCATAACTTTCACACTGGCTGCAATTATTCGTTTTATACGATGGAAAAGCTGTTGTATTTATATTGTATTTTATGCTTCTGACGTTCACTTCTTAGGCCTTAACTATTCGATCTGGTGGAACAACGCCCTAGGGTGAAGCCGAGGTTGCCCGGAACGTAGAAATGACCATAACTTTTACACTGGTAGCAATTATTCGTTTTACACAATGGAAAAACTGTTGTATTTATATTGTATTTTATGCTTCTGGCGTTGACTTCTTAGGCCCTAACTATTCGATCTGGTGGAGCAATGCCTCAGAGTTAAGTCTAGGATGCTCGAAACGCCGAAATGATCATTACTTTCACGCTTGTTGCAATTATTCCTGTTATACGATGAAAAGACCGTTGTATTTTTATTGTATTTTATGCTTCAGGCGTAGGCTTCTAAGGCCGTAGCTATTCGATATGGTGGAGCACCGCCCTAGAGTGAAGACTAGGTTGCTCGGAATATACAAATGCCCATAACTTTCACACTGGTTGCAATTATTCGTTTTCTACGATGGAAGAACTGTTGTATTTATATTGTATTTTATGCTTCTGGCGTTCACTTCTTACTGCCTATCTGTTCGATCTGATGGAACAATGCCCTAGGATGAAGCCTAGGTTGCCCGGAACGTAGAAATGACCATAACTTTTGCACTGGTAGCATTATTAGTTTTATACAATGGAAAGACTGTTCTATTTATTTTGTATTTTATGCTTCGGGCGTTGACTTCTTTGGCCCTAACAATTCGATCTGGTGGAGCGACGCCCTAGAGTGAAGCCTTGGTTGCCCGGAACGTAGCAATGACCATAACTTTTACACTGGTAGCAATTATTCGTTTTATACAATGGAAAAACTGTTGTATTTATATGGTATTTTATGTTTCTGGCGTTGACTTCTTAGGCCCAAACTAATCGATCTGGTGGAGCAATGCCTCAGAGTTAAGTCCAGTATGCCCGAAACGCCCAAATGATCATTACTTTCACGCTTGTTGCAATTATTCCTGTTATACGATGAAAAGACCGTTGTATTTTTATTGTATTTTATGCTTCAGGCGTAGGCTTCTAAGGCCGTAGCTATTCGATATGGTGCAGCACCGCCCTAGAGTGAAGCCTATGTTGCCCGGAACGTAGAAATGACCATAACTTTTACACTGGTAGCAATTATTCGTTTTATACAATGGAAAAAATGTTCTATTTATTTTGTATTTTATGCCTCGGGCGTTGACTTCTAAGGCCCTAACTGTTTGATCTGGTGGAGCAACGCCCTAGAGTGAAGCCTAGGTTGCCCGGAACGTAGAAATGACCATAACTTTCACACTGGCTGCAATTATTCGTTTTATACGATGGAAAAGCTGTTGTATTTATATTGTATTTTATGCTTCTGACGTTCACTTCTTAGGCCTTAACTATTCGATCTGGTGGAACAACGCCCTAGGGTGAAGCCGAGGTTGCCCGGAACGTAGAAATGACCATAACTTTTACACTGGTAGCAATTATTCGTTTTACACAATGGAAAAACTGTTGTATTTATATTGTATTTTATGCTTCTGGCGTTGACTTCTTAGGCCCTAACTATTCGATCTGGTGGAGCAATGCCTCAGAGTTAAGTCTAGGATGCTCGAAACGCCGAAATGATCATTACTTTCACGCTTGTTGCAATTATTCCTGTTATACGATGAAAAGACCGTTGTATTTTTATTGTATTTTATGCTTCAGGCGTAGGCTTCTAAGGCCGTAGCTATTCGATATGGTGGAGCACCGCCCTAGAGTGAAGACTAGGTTGCTCGGAATATACAAATGCCCATAACTTTCACACTGGTTGCAATTATTCGTTTTCTACGATGGAAGAACTGTTGTATTTATATTGTATTTTATGCTTCTGGCGTTCACTTCTTAGGGCCTATCTGTTCGATCTGATGGAACAATGCCCTAGGATGAAGCCTAGGTTGCCCGGAACGTAGAAATGACCATAACTTTTACACTGGTAGCATTATTCGTTTTATACAATGGAAAGACTGTTCTATTTATTTTGTATTTTATGCTTCGGGCGTTGACTTCTTTGGCCCTAACAATTCGATCTGGTGGAGCGTCGCCCTAGAGTGAAGCCTAGGTTGCCCGGAACGTAGCAATGACCATAACTTTTACACTGGTAGCAATTATTCGTTTTATACAATGGAAAAACTGTTGTATTTATATGGTATTTTATGTTTCTGGCGTTGACTTCTTAGGCCCAAACTAATCGATCTGGTGGAGCAATGCCTCAGAGTTAAGTCCAGTATGCCCGAAACGCCCAAATGATCATTACTTTCACGCTTGTTGCAATTATTCCTGTTATACGATGAAAAGACCGTTGTATTTTTATTGTATTTTATGCTTCAGGCGTAGGCTTCTAAGGCCGTAGCTATTCGATATGGTGCAGCACCGCCCTAGAGTGAAGCCTAGGTTGCCCGGAACGTAGAAATGACCATAACTTTTACACTGGTAGCAATTATTCGTTTTATACAATGGAAAAAATGTTCTATTTATTTTGTATTTTATGCTTCGGGCGTTGACTTCTAAGGCCCTAACTGTTTGATCTGGTGGAGCAACGCCCTAGAGTGAAGCCTAGGTTGCCCGGAACGTAGAAATGACCATTACTTTAACACTGTTTGCAATCATTCCTTTTATACGGTGGAAAAACTGTTCTATTTATTTTGTATTTTATGCTTCGGGCGTTGACTTCTTTGGCCCTGACAATTCGATCTGGTGGAGCATCGCCCTAGAGTGAAGCCTAGGTTGCCTGGAACGCACAAATGACCATCACTTTCACACGGATTGCAAGTATTCCTGTTATAGGATGGAAAGACTGTTGTATTTTCATTGCATTTTATGTTTCTGGCGTTCACTTCTTAGGCCCTAACTATTCGATCTTGTGGAACAACGCCCTAGGGTGAAGCCTCGGTTGCCCGGAACGTAGAAATGACCATAACTTTTACACTGGTAGCAATTATTCGTTTTATACAATGGAAAAACTGTTGTATTTATATTGTATTTTATGCTTCTGGCGTTGACTTCTTAGGCCCTAACTATTCGATCTGGTGGAGCAATGCGTCAGAGTTAAGTCTAGGATGCCCGAAACGCCGAAATGATCATTACTTTCACGCTGGTTGCAATTATTCCTGTTATACGATGAAAAGACCGTTGTATTTTTATTGTATTTTATGCTTCAGGCGTAGGCTTCTAAGGCCGTAGCTATTCGATATGGTGGAGCACCGCCCTAGAGTGAAGCCTAGGTTGCCCGGAACGTAGAAATGGCCGTAACTTTCACACTGGTTGCCATTATTCGTTTTATACGATGGAAAGGCTGTTGTATTTATATCGTATTTTATGCTTCTGGCGTTGACTTCGTAGGCCCTAACTATTCCATCTGGTGGAACAACGCCCTAGCGTGAAGACTAGGTTGCACGGAACGCAGAAATGACCATAACTCTCACACTGGTAGCAATTATTCGTTTTATACATGGAAAAACAGTTCTATTTATTTTGTATTTTATGCTTCGGGCGTTGACTTCTAAGGCCCTAACTATTCGATCTGGTGGAGCAACGCCCTAGAGTGAAGCCTAGCTTGCCCGGAACGTAGAAATGACCATTACTTTCACACTGTTTGCAATTATTCATTTTATACGATTGATAAGCTGTTGTATTTATATTGTATTTTATGCTTCTGGCGTTGACTTCTTAGGCCCTAACTTTTCGATCTGGTGGAACAACGCCCTAGAGTGACGCCTAGGCTGCCAGGAACGCAGAAATGACCATAACTTTCACACTGGTTACCATTATTCGTTTTATACGATGGAAAAACTGTGGTATTTATATCGTACTTTATGCTTCTGGCGTTGACTTATTAGGCCCTAACTTTTCGATCTGGTGGAACAACGCCCTAGGGTGAAGTCAGGGTTGACCGGAACATAGAAATGATCATCATTTTCACACTGGTTGCAAATACACATTATATACGAGGTAAACGCTGTTGTATTTATATTGTATTTTATGCTTCTGGCGTTTACTCCTAAGGCCCTAACTATTCGATCTGGTGGAACAACGCCGTTGTGTCAAGCCTAGGTTGCCCGGATCGTAGAACACACCATTACCTTTACACTGTTTGCAATTATTCCTGTTATACGATGGAAAAACTGTTGCATCTTTATTGTGCTTTATGCTTCTGGCGTTGACTTCTTAGGCCCTAACTATTCGATCTGGTGGAACAACGCCCTAGAGTGAAGCCTAGGTTGCCTGGAACGTAGAAATGACCATAACTTTCACACTGGTTGCTATTATTCGTTTTATGCGATGGAAAGACTGTTATATTTATATTGTATTTTATGCTTCTGGCGTTGACTTCTTAGGACCTAGCTATTCGATCTGTTGGAACAACGCCCTAGAGTGAAGCCTAGTTTGCCTGGAACGTAGAAATGACCATCACTTTCACACGGGCTGCAATTATTCCTGTTATAGGATGGAAAGACTGTTGTATTTATATTGTATCTAATGCTTCTGGCGATCACTTCCTAGGCCCCAACTATGCGATCTGGTGGAACAACGCCCTCGGGTGTAGCCTAGGTTGCCCGGAACTTAGAAATGACCATTACTTTCACACTGTTTGCAAATATACATTATATACGATGGAAAAGCTGTTGTATTTATATTGTATTTTATGCTCCTGGCGTTGACTTCTAAGGCCGTAGTTATTAGATGTGGCGGAGCAACGACCTAGTGTGACGCCTAGATTGCCCGGAACGTAGAAATGGCTATTACTTTCACAATGTTTGCAATTATTCATTTTATACGATGGAAAAACTGTTGTACTTATATTGTATTTTATGCTTCTGGCGGTGAATCCTAAGTCCCTAACTATGCGATCTGATGGAGCAACGCTCCAGAGTGAAGAGTAGGTTGTCCGGAACGTATAAGTGACCATGACTTTCACACTGGTTGCAATTATTCGTTTAATACGATGGAAAAACTGTTGCATTTATTTTGTACTTTATGCTACTGGGGATGACTTATTAGACTCTAACTATCCGACCTGGTGGACCAACGACCTAGAGTGAAGTCTAGGTTGCCCGGAAGGTAGAAATGACCATTACCTTCACACTGTTTGCAATTATTCCTGTTATACGATAGAAAAACTGCTGTATTTTTATTGTATTTTATGCTTCTGGCGATAACTTCTTAGGCCCTAACTATTCGATCTGGTGGAACAACGCCCTAGAGTGAAGCCTAGGTTGCCTGGAACGTAGAAATGACCATAACTTTCACACTGGTTGCTATTATTCGTTTTATGCGATGGAAAAACTGTTATATTTATATTGTATTTTATGCTTGTGGCGTTGACTTCTTAGGCCCTAGCTATTCGATCTGGTGGAACAACGCCCTAGTGCGAAGCCTAGTTTGCCTGGAACGTAGAAATGACCATCACTTTCACACGGGCTGCAATTATTCCTGTTATAGGATGGAAAGACTGTTGTATTTATATTGTATCTAATGCTTCTGGTGATCACTTCCTAGGCCCTAACTATGCGATCTGGTGGAACAACGCCCTCGGGTGTAGCCTAGGTTGCCCGGAACGCAGAAATGACCATAACTTTTACACTGGTAGCAATTATTCGTTTTATACAATGGAAAAACTGTTCTATTTATTTTGTATTTAATGCTTCGGGCGTTGACTTCTAAGGCCCTAACGGTTTGATCTGGTGGAGCAACGCCCTAGAGTGAAGCCTAGGTTGCCCGGAACATAGAAATGACCATAACTTTCACACTGGTTGCTATTATTCGTTTTATACGATGGAAAAGCTGTTGTATTTATATAGTGTTTTGTGCTTCTGGCGTTGACTTCTTAGTCCCTAACTATTCCATCTGGTGGAACAACGCCCTAGGGTGAAGACTAGGTTGCCTGGAACATAGAAATGACCATCACTTTCACACGGGTTGCAATTATTCCTGTTATAGGATGGAAAGACTGTTGTATTTTTATTGTGTTTTGAACTTCAGGCGTTGACTTCTAAGGCCCTAGCTATTGGATCTGGTCGAGCAACGCCCTAGAGTGAAGCCTAGGTTGCCCGGAACGTAGAAATGACCATAACTTCCTCACTGGTTGCAATTATTCGTTTTATACGATGGAAAAGCTGTTGCATTTATATCGTATTTTATGCTTCTGGCGTTGACTTCTGAGGACATAACTATTCGATCTGGTGGAGAAACGCCCTAGGGTGAAGCCTAGGTTGCCGGAACGGAGAAATGACCATAACTTTCACACCGGTAGCAGTTATTCGTTTTATACGATGGTAAAACTGTTCTGTTTATTTTTATTTTATGATTCGGGCGTTGACTTCTAAGGCCCTAGCTATTCAATCTGTTGGTGCAACGCCATAGGGTGAAGCCTAGGTTGCCCGGAAAGTAGAAATGACGTTAACTTTCATACTGGTTGCAATTATTCGTTTTATACGGTGGAAAAGCTGTTGCATCTTTATTGTATTTTATTCATCTGGGGTTGACTTCTAAGGCCGTAGCTATTAGATGTGGTGGAGCAACGCCCGAGAGTGGGGCCTAGGTTGCTCGGTACATAGAAATGACCATTACTTTCACGCTGTTTGCAAATATACATTATATACGATGGAAAATCTGTTGTACTTATGTTGTATTTTATGCTTTTGGCGTTGCCTTCTTAGGCCCTAACTATTTGATCTGGTGGAGCACCGCCCTAGAGTGAAGCCTAGGTTGCCTGGAACGTAGAAAAGACCATTACCTTTACACTGGTTGCAATTATACTTTTTATACGATGGAAAAACTGTTCTATTTATTTTGTATTTTATGCTTCGGGCGTTGACTTCTAAGGCCCTAACTATTCAATCTGTTGGTGCAACGCCCAAGGGTGAAGCCAATGTTGCCCGGAAAGTAGAAATGACGTTAACTTTCACACTGGTTGCAGTTATTCGTCTTATACGATGGAAAAGCTGTTGTATTTATATCGTATTTTATGCTTCTGGCGTTGACTTCTTAGGCCCTAACTATTCCATCTGGTGGAACAACGCGCTTGGGTGAAGCCAAGGTTGCGCGGAACGTAGAAATGACCATAACTTTCACACTGGTAGCAATTATTCGTTTTATATGATGGAAAAACTGTTGTATTTATATTGTATTTTATGCTTCTGGCGTTCACTTCTTAGGCCCTAACTGTTCGATCTGGTGGAACAACGTCCTAGGGTGATGCCTAGGTTGCCCGGAACGTCGAAATGACCATAACTTTCACACTGGTTGCTATTATTCGTTTTATACGATGGAAAAACTGTTATATTTATATTGTATTTTATGCTTCTGACGTTGACTTCTTAGGCCCTAACTATTCGATCTGGTGGAGCAATGCCTCAGAGTTAAGTCTAGGATGCTCGAAACGCCGAAATGATCATTACTTTCACGCTTGTTGCAATTATTCCTGTTATACGATGAAAAGACCGTTTTATTTTTATTGTATTTTATGCTTCAGGCGTAGGCTTCTAAGGCCGTAGCTATTCGATATGGTGGAGCACCGCCCTAGAGTGAAGACTAGGTTGCTCGGAATATACAAATGCCCATAACTTTCACACTGGTTGCAATTATTCGTTTTCTACGATGGAAGAACTGTTGTATTTATATTGTATTTTATGCTTCTGGCGTTCACTTCTTAGGGCCTATCTGTTCGATCTGATGGAACAATGCCCTAGGATGAAGCCTAGGTTGCCCGGAACATAGAAATGACCATAACTTTTACACTGGTAGCATTATTCGTTTTATACAATGGAAAGACTGTTCTATTTATTTTGTATTTTATGCTTCGGGCGTTGACTTCTTTGGCCCTAACAATTCGATCTGGTGGAGCGACGCCCTAGAGTGAAGCCTAGGTTGCCCGGAACGTAGCAATGACCATAACTTTTACACTGGTAGCAATTATTCGTTTTATACAATGGTTAAAACTGTTGTATTTATATGGTATTTTATGTTTCTGGCGTTGACTTCTTAGGCCCAAACTAATCGATCTGGTGGAGCAATGCCTCAGAGTTAAGTCCAGTATGCCCGAAACGCCCAAATGATCATTACTTTCACGCTTGTTGCAATTATTCCTGTTATACGATGAAAAGACCGTTGTATTTTTATTGTATTTTATGCTTCAGGCGTAGGCTTCTAAGGCCGTAGCTATTCGATATGGTGCAGCACCGCCCTAGAGTGAAGCCTAGGTTGCCCGGAACGTAGAAATGACCATAACTTTTACACTGGTAGCAATTATTCGTTTTATACAATGGAAAAAATGTTCTATTTATTTTGTATTTTATGCTTCGGGCGTTGACTTCTAAGGCCCTAACTGTTTGATCTGGTGGAGCAACGCCCTAGAGTGAAGCCTAGGTTGCCCGGAACGTAGAAATGACCATTACTTTAACACTGTTTGCAATTATTCCTTTTATACGGTGGAAAAACTGTTCTATTTATTTTGTATTTTATGCTTCGAGCGTTGACTTCTTTGGCCCTGACAATTCGATCTGGTGGAGCATCGCCCTAGAGTGAAGCCTAGGTTGCCTGGAACGCACAAATGACCATCACTTTCACACGGATTGCAAGTATTCCTGTTATAGGATGGAAAGACTGTTGTATTTTCATTGCATTTTATGCTTCTGGCGTTCACTTCTTAGGCCCTAACTATTCGATCTTGTGGAACAACGCCCTAGGGTGAAGCCTCGGTTGCCCGGAACGTAGAAATGACCATAACTTTTACACTGGTAGCAATTATTCGTTTTATACAATGGAAAAACTGTTGTATTTATATTGTATTTTATGCTTCTGGCGTTGACTTCTTAGGCCCTAACTATTCGATCTGGTGGAGCAATGCGTCAGAGTTAAGTCTAGGATGCCCGAAACGCCGAAATGATCATTACTTTCACGCTGGTTGCAATTATTCCTGTTATACGATGAAAAGACCGTTGTATTTTTATTGTATTTTATGCTTCAGGCGTAGGCTTCTAAGGCCGTAGCTATTCGATATGGTGGAGCACCGCCCTAGAGTGAAGCCTAGGTTGCCCGGAACGTAGAAATGGCCGTAACTTTCACACTGGTTACCATTATTCGTTTTATACGATGGAAAAACTGTGGTATTTATATCGTATTTTATGCTTCTGGCGTTGACTTCTTAGGCCCTAACTTTTCGATCTGGTGCAACAACGCCCTAGGGTGAAGTCAGGGTTGACCGGAACATAGAAATGATCATCATTTTCACACTGGTTGCAAATACACATTATATACGAGGTAAACGCTGTTGTATTTATATTGTATTTTATGCTTCTGGCGTTTACTCCTAAGGCCCTAACTATTCGATCTGGTGGAACAACGCCGTTGTGTCAAGCCTAGGTTGCCCGGATCGTAGAACACACCATTACCTTTACACTGTTTGCAATTATTCCTGTTATACGATGGAAAAACTGTTGCATCTTTATTGTGCTTTATGCTTCTGGCGTTGACTTCCTAGGCCCCAACTATACGATCTGGTGGAACAACGCCCTCGGGTGTAGCCTAGGTTGCCCGGAACTTAGAAATGACCATTACTTTCACACTGTTTGCAAATATACATTATATACGATGGAAAAGCTGTTGTATTTATATTGTATTTTATGCTCCTGGCGTTGACTTCTAAGGCCGTAGTTATTAGATGTGGCGGAGCAACGACCTAGTGTGACGCCTAGATTGCCCGGAACGTAGAAATGGCTATTACTTTCACAATGTTTGCAATTATTCATTTTATACGATGGAAAAACTGTTGTATTTTTATTGCATTTTATGCTTCGTGCGTTGACTTCTAAGGCCCTAACTATTCAATCTGTTGGAGCAACGCCCTAGAGTGAAGCCTAGGTTGCTCGGAATGTAGAAATGACCATAACTTTCACACTGGCTGCAATTATTCGTTTTATACGATGGAAGAGCTGTTGTATTTATATTGTATTTTATGCTTCTGACGTTCACTTCTTAGGCCCTAACTATGCGATCTGATGGAGCAACGCCCTAGAGTGAAGCCTAGGTTGCCCGGAACGTAGAAGTGACCATTACCTTCACAGTTGATGCAATTATTCCTGTTATACGATAGAAAAACTGTTGTATTTTTATTGTATTTTATGCTGCTGTCGTTGACTCCTAAGGCACTAACTATTCGATCTTGTGGAGTAACGCCCTAGAGTGAAGCCTAGGCTGCCCGGAACGTAGAAATGACCATTACCTTCGCAGTTTTTGCAATTATTCCTGTTATACGATGGAAAAACTGTGGTATTTTTGTTGCACTTTATGCTTCTGGCGTTGGCTTCTAAGGCCCTATCTATTCGATCTGGTGGAGCAACGCCCTAGGGTGAAGCCTAGGTTGCCCGCAACGCAGAAATGACCATTACTTTCACACTGATTGCAATTATTCATTTTATACGATGGAAAAACTGTTGTATTTATATTGTATTTTATTCTTCTGGCGTTGACTTCTTAGGCCCTAACTATTCGATGTGGTGGAACAACGCCCTTGAGTGAAGCCTAGGTTGCCCGGAACTTAGAAATGACCATTACTTTCACACTGTTTGCAAATATACATTATATACGATGGAAAAGCTGTTGTATTTATATTGTATTTTATGCTCCTGGCGTTGACTTCTAAGGCCGTAGTTATTAGATGTGGCGGAGCAACGACCTAGTGTGACGGCTAGATTGCCCGGAACGTAGAAATGGCCATTACTTTCACAATGTTTGCAATTATTCATTTTATACGATGGAAAAACTGTTGTACTTATATTGTATTTTATGCTTCTGGCGGTGAATCCTAAGTCCCTAACTATGCGATCTGATGGAGCAACGCTCCAGAGTGAAGAGTAGGTTGTCCGGAACGTATAAGTGACCATGACTTTCACACTGGTTGCAATTATTCGTTTAATACGATGGAAAAACTGTTGCATTTATTTTGTACTTTATGCTACTGGGGATGACTTATTAGACTCTAACTATCCGATCTGGTGGACCAACGCCCTAGAGCGAAGTCTAGGTTGCCCGGAAGGTAGAAATGACCATTACCTTCACACTGTTTGCAATTATTCCTGTTATACGATAGAAAAACTGCTGTATTTTTATTGTATTTTATGCTTCTGTCGTTGTTTTCTAAGGCCCTAACTATTCGACCTGGTGGAGCAACGCCCTAGAATGAAGCATAGGTTGCCCGGAACGTTGAAATGACCACTACCTTCACACTGTTTGCAATTATTCATTTTATAAGATGGAAAAGCTGTTGTATTTATATTCTATTTTATGCTCCTGGTGTTGACTTCTCAGGCCCTAACTATCGATCTGGTTGAGCAACGCCTCAGAGTTATATCTTGGCCGCCCGGAACGTAGAAAAGGCCGTCACTTTCACACTGGTTGCAATTATTCGTTTTATACGATGGAAAAACTGTTGTATTTATATTGCTTTTTCTGCCTCTCGCGTCGACTTCTAACGCCCTAACTATTTGATCTAGTGGAGCAACGCCCTAGAGTGAAGCATAGGTTGCTCGGAATGTAGAAATAACCATTACCTTCACGCTTGTTGCAATTATTCCTGTTATACGATGAAAAAACTGTTGTATTTTTATTCCATTTTATGCTTCAGGCGTTGACTTCTAAGGCCGGAGCTATTCCATGTGGTGGACCTACGCCCTAGAGTGAAGCCTAGGTTGCCCGGAACGTAGAAATGACCATTACTTTCACACTGATTGCAATTAGACATTATATACTAGGTAAAAGCTGTTGTATTTATATTGTATTTTATGCTTCTGGCGTTGACTTCTTAGGCCCTAACTATTCGATCTGGTGGAACAACGCCCTAGAGTGAAGCCTAGGTTGCCTGGAACGTAGAAATGACCATAACTTTCACACTGGTTGCTATTATTCGTTTTATGCGATGGAAAAACTGTTATATTTATATTGTATTTTATGCTTGTGGCGTTGACTTCTTAGGCCCTAGCTATTCGATCTGGTGGAACAACGCCCTAGTGCGAAGCCTAGTTTGCCTGGAACGTAGAAATGACCATCACTTTCACACGGGCTGCAATTATTCCTGTTATAGGATGGAAAGACTGTTGTATTTATATTGTATCTAATGCTTCTGGTGATCACTTCCTAGGCCCTAACTATGCGATCTGGTGGAACAACGCCCTCGGGTGTAGCCTAGGTTGCCCGGAACGCAGAAATGACCATAACTTTTACACTGGTAGCAATTATTCGTTTTATACAATGGAAAAACTGTTATATTTATATTGTATCTCATGCTTCTGGCGTTGACTTCTTAGGCCCTAACAATTCGATCTGGTGGAGCAACGCCCTAGAGTGAAGCCTAGGTTGCCTGGAACGTACAAATGACCATCACTTTCACAAGGGTTGCAATTATTCCTGTTATAGTATGGAAAAACTGTTGTATTTTTATTGTAGTTTATGCTTCAGGCGTTGACTTCTGAGGCCGTAGCTATTCGATGTGGAGGAAGAACGCCATACAGTGAAGACTAGGTTGCCCGGAACGTAGAAATGACCATCACTTTCACACGGGTTGCAATTATTCCTGTTATGGGATGGAAAGACTGTTGTATTTTTATTGTATTTTATGCTTCAGGCGTTGACATCTGAGGCCGTAACTATTCGATGTGGTGGAAGAACGCCATAGAGTGAAGCCTAGGTTGCCCGGAACGTAGAAATGACCATAACTTTCATACTGGTTGCAATTATTCGTTTTATATGATGGAAAAACTGTTGTATTTATATTGTATGTTATGCGGCTGGCGTTCCGTTCTTAGGCCCTAGCTATTCGATCTGGTTAAACAACGCCCTTGGGTGAAGCCTAGGTAGCCCGGAACGTAGAAATGACCACAACTTTCACACTGATTGCTATTACTCGTTTTATACGATGGAAAAACTGTTATATTTATATTGTATATTATGCTTCTGGCGTTGCCTTCAAAGGCACTAACTATTCGAACTGGCGGAGCAACGCCCTAGAGTGAAGCCGAGGTTGCCCGGAACGTAGAAATGACCATCACTTTCAAACTGGTTGCGATTATTCCTGTTATATGATGGAAAAACTGTTGTATTTATATTGTATCTAATGCTTCTGGTGATCACTTCCTAGGCCCTAACTATGCGATCTGGTGGAACAACGCCCTCGGGTGTAGCCTAGGTTGCCCGGAACGCAGAAATGACCATAACTTTTACACTGGTAGCAATTATTCGTTTTATACAATGGAAAAACTGTTCTATTTATTTTGTATTTAATGCTTCGGGCGTTGACTTCTAAGGCCCTAACGGTTTGATCTGGTGGAGCAACGCCCTAGAGTGAAGCCTAGGTTGCCCGGAACATAGAAATGACCATAACTTTCACACTGGTTGCTATTATTCGTTTTATACGATGGAAAAGCTGTTGTATTTATATAGTGTTTTGTGCTTCTGGCGTTGACTTCTTAGTCCCTAACTATTCCATCTGGTGGAACAACGCCCTAGGGTGAAGACTAGGTTGCCTGGAACATAGAAATGACCATCACTTTCACACGGGTTGCAATTATTCCTGTTATAGGATGGAAAGACTGTTGTATTTTTATTGTGTTTTGAACTTCAGGCGTTGACTTCTAAGGCCCTAGCTATTGGATCTGGTCGAGCAACGCCCTAGAGTGAAGCCTAGGTTGCCCGGAACGTAGAAATGACCATAACTTCCTCACTGGTTGCAATTATTCGTTTTATACGATGGAAAAGCTGTTGCATTTATATCGTATTTTATGCTTCTGGCGTTGACTTCTGAGGACATAACTATTCGATCTGGTGGAGAAACGCCCTAGGGTGAAGCCTAGGTTGCCGGAACGGAGAAATGACCATAACTTTCACACCGGTAGCAGTTATTCGTTTTATACGATGGTAAAACTGTTCTGTTTATTTTTATTTTATGATTCGGGCGTTGACTTCTAAGGCCCTAGCTATTCAATCTGTTGGTGCAACGCCATAGGGTGAAGCCTAGGTTGCCCGGAAAGTAGAAATGACGTTAACTTTCATACTGGTTGCAATTATTCGTTTTATACGGTGGAAAAGCTGTTGCATCTTTATTGTATTTTATTCATCTGGGGTTGACTTCTAAGGCCGTAGCTATTAGATGTGGTGGAGCAACGCCCGAGAGTGGGGCCTAGGTTGCTCGGTACATAGAAATGACCATTACTTTCACGCTGTTTGCAAATATACATTATATACGATGGAAAATCTGTTGTACTTATGTTGTATTTTATGCTTTTGGCGTTGCCTTCTTAGGCCCTAACTATTTGATCTGGTGGAGCACCGCCCTAGAGTGAAGCCTAGGTTGCCTGGAACGTAGAAAAGACCATTACCTTTACACTGGTTGCAATTATACTTTTTATACGATGGAAAAACTGTTCTATTTATTTTGTATTTTATGCTTCGGGCGTTGACTTCTAAGGCCCTAACTATTCAATCTGTTGGTGCAACGCCCAAGGGTGAAGCCAATGTTGCCCGGAAAGTAGAAATGACGTTAACTTTCACACTGGTTGCAGTTATTCGTCTTATACGATGGAAAAGCTGTTGTATTTATATCGTATTTTATGCTTCTGGCGTTGACTTCTTAGGCCCTAACTATTCCATCTGGTGGAACAACGCGCTTGGGTGAAGCCAAGGTTGCGCGGAACGTAGAAATGACCATAACTTTCACACTGGTAGCAATTATTCGTTTTATATGATGGAAAAACTGTTGTATTTATATTGTATTTTATGCTTCTGGCGTTCACTTCTTAGGCCCTAACTGTTCGATCTGGTGGAACAACGTCCTAGGGTGATGCCTAGGTTGCCCGGAACGTCGAAATGACCATAACTTTCACACTGGTTGCTATTATTCGTTTTATACGATGGAAAAACTGTTATATTTATATTGTATTTTATGCTTCTGACGTTGACTTCTTAGGCCCTAACTATTCGATCTGGTGGAGCAATGCCTCAGAGTTAAGTCTAGGATGCTCGAAACGCCGAAATGATCATTACTTTCACGCTTGTTGCAATTATTCCTGTTATACGATGAAAAGACCGTTTTATTTTTATTGTATTTTATGCTTCAGGCGTAGGCTTCTAAGGCCGTAGCTATTCGATATGGTGGAGCACCGCCCTAGAGTGAAGACTAGGTTGCTCGGAATATACAAATGCCCATAACTTTCACACTGGTTGCAATTATTCGTTTTCTACGATGGAAGAACTGTTGTATTTATATTGTATTTTATGCTTCTGGCGTTCACTTCTTAGGGCCTATCTGTTCGATCTGATGGAACAATGCCCTAGGATGAAGCCTAGGTTGCCCGGAACATAGAAATGACCATAACTTTTACACTGGTAGCATTATTCGTTTTATACAATGGAAAGACTGTTCTATTTATTTTGTATTTTATGCTTCGGGCGTTGACTTCTTTGGCCCTAACAATTCGATCTGGTGGAGCGACGCCCTAGAGTGAAGCCTAGGTTGCCCGGAACGTAGCAATGACCATAACTTTTACACTGGTAGCAATTATTCGTTTTATACAATGGTTAAAACTGTTGTATTTATATGGTATTTTATGTTTCTGGCGTTGACTTCTTAGGCCCAAACTAATCGATCTGGTGGAGCAATGCCTCAGAGTTAAGTCCAGTATGCCCGAAACGCCCAAATGATCATTACTTTCACGCTTGTTGCAATTATTCCTGTTATACGATGAAAAGACCGTTGTATTTTTATTGTATTTTATGCTTCAGGCGTAGGCTTCTAAGGCCGTAGCTATTCGATATGGTGCAGCACCGCCCTAGAGTGAAGCCTAGGTTGCCCGGAACGTAGAAATGACCATAACTTTTACACTGGTAGCAATTATTCGTTTTATACAATGGAAAAAATGTTCTATTTATTTTGTATTTTATGCTTCGGGCGTTGACTTCTAAGGCCCTAACTGTTTGATCTGGTGGAGCAACGCCCTAGAGTGAAGCCTAGGTTGCCCGGAACGTAGAAATGACCATTACTTTAACACTGTTTGCAATTATTCCTTTTATACGGTGGAAAAACTGTTCTATTTATTTTGTATTTTATGCTTCGAGCGTTGACTTCTTTGGCCCTGACAATTCGATCTGGTGGAGCATCGCCCTAGAGTGAAGCCTAGGTTGCCTGGAACGCACAAATGACCATCACTTTCACACGGATTGCAAGTATTCCTGTTATAGGATGGAAAGACTGTTGTATTTTCATTGCATTTTATGCTTCTGGCGTTCACTTCTTAGGCCCTAACTATTCGATCTTGTGGAACAACGCCCTAGGGTGAAGCCTCGGTTGCCCGGAACGTAGAAATGACCATAACTTTTACACTGGTAGCAATTATTCGTTTTATACAATGGAAAAACTGTTGTATTTATATTGTATTTTATGCTTCTGGCGTTGACTTCTTAGGCCCTAACTATTCGATCTGGTGGAGCAATGCGTCAGAGTTAAGTCTAGGATGCCCGAAACGCCGAAATGATCATTACTTTCACGCTGGTTGCAATTATTCCTGTTATACGATGAAAAGACCGTTGTATTTTTATTGTATTTTATGCTTCAGGCGTAGGCTTCTAAGGCCGTAGCTATTCGATATGGTGGAGCACCGCCCTAGAGTGAAGCCTAGGTTGCCCGGAACGTAGAAATGGCCGTAACTTTCACACTGGTTACCATTATTCGTTTTATACGATGGAAAAACTGTGGTATTTATATCGTATTTTATGCTTCTGGCGTTGACTTCTTAGGCCCTAACTTTTCGATCTGGTGCAACAACGCCCTAGGGTGAAGTCAGGGTTGACCGGAACATAGAAATGATCATCATTTTCACACTGGTTGCAAATACACATTATATACGAGGTAAACGCTGTTGTATTTATATTGTATTTTATGCTTCTGGCGTTTACTCCTAAGGCCCTAACTATTCGATCTGGTGGAACAACGCCGTTGTGTCAAGCCTAGGTTGCCCGGATCGTAGAACACACCATTACCTTTACACTGTTTGCAATTATTCCTGTTATACGATGGAAAAACTGTTGCATCTTTATTGTGCTTTATGCTTCTGGCGTTGACTTCCTAGGCCCCAACTATACGATCTGGTGGAACAACGCCCTCGGGTGTAGCCTAGGTTGCCCGGAACTTAGAAATGACCATTACTTTCACACTGTTTGCAAATATACATTATATACGATGGAAAAGCTGTTGTATTTATATTGTATTTTATGCTCCTGGCGTTGACTTCTAAGGCCGTAGTTATTAGATGTGGCGGAGCAACGACCTAGTGTGACGCCTAGATTGCCCGGAACGTAGAAATGGCTATTACTTTCACAATGTTTGCAATTATTCATTTTATACGATGGAAAAACTGTTGTATTTTTATTGCATTTTATGCTTCGTGCGTTGACTTCTAAGGCCCTAACTATTCAATCTGTTGGAGCAACGCCCTAGAGTGAAGCCTAGGTTGCTCGGAATGTAGAAATGACCATAACTTTCACACTGGCTGCAATTATTCGTTTTATACGATGGAAGAGCTGTTGTATTTATATTGTATTTTATGCTTCTGACGTTCACTTCTTAGGCCCTAACTATGCGATCTGATGGAGCAACGCCCTAGAGTGAAGCCTAGGTTGCCCGGAACGTAGAAGTGACCATTACCTTCACAGTTGATGCAATTATTCCTGTTATACGATAGAAAAACTGTTGTATTTTTATTGTATTTTATGCTGCTGTCGTTGACTCCTAAGGCACTAACTATTCGATCTTGTGGAGTAACGCCCTAGAGTGAAGCCTAGGCTGCCCGGAACGTAGAAATGACCATTACCTTCGCAGTTTTTGCAATTATTCCTGTTATACGATGGAAAAACTGTGGTATTTTTGTTGCACTTTATGCTTCTGGCGTTGGCTTCTAAGGCCCTATCTATTCGATCTGGTGGAGCAACGCCCTAGGGTGAAGCCTAGGTTGCCCGCAACGCAGAAATGACCATTACTTTCACACTGATTGCAATTATTCATTTTATACGATGGAAAAACTGTTGTATTTATATTGTATTTTATTCTTCTGGCGTTGACTTCTTAGGCCCTAACTATTCGATGTGGTGGAACAACGCCCTTGAGTGAAGCCTAGGTTGCCCGGAACTTAGAAATGACCATTACTTTCACACTGTTTGCAAATATACATTATATACGATGGAAAAGCTGTTGTATTTATATTGTATTTTATGCTCCTGGCGTTGACTTCTAAGGCCGTAGTTATTAGATGTGGCGGAGCAACGACCTAGTGTGACGGCTAGATTGCCCGGAACGTAGAAATGGCCATTACTTTCACAATGTTTGCAATTATTCATTTTATACGATGGAAAAACTGTTGTACTTATATTGTATTTTATGCTTCTGGCGGTGAATCCTAAGTCCCTAACTATGCGATCTGATGGAGCAACGCTCCAGAGTGAAGAGTAGGTTGTCCGGAACGTATAAGTGACCATGACTTTCACACTGGTTGCAATTATTCGTTTAATACGATGGAAAAACTGTTGCATTTATTTTGTACTTTATGCTACTGGGGATGACTTATTAGACTCTAACTATCCGATCTGGTGGACCAACGCCCTAGAGCGAAGTCTAGGTTGCCCGGAAGGTAGAAATGACCATTACCTTCACACTGTTTGCAATTATTCCTGTTATACGATAGAAAAACTGCTGTATTTTTATTGTATTTTATGCTTCTGTCGTTGTTTTCTAAGGCCCTAACTATTCGACCTGGTGGAGCAACGCCCTAGAATGAAGCATAGGTTGCCCGGAACGTTGAAATGACCACTACCTTCACACTGTTTGCAATTATTCATTTTATAAGATGGAAAAGCTGTTGTATTTATATTCTATTTTATGCTCCTGGTGTTGACTTCTCAGGCCCTAACTATCGATCTGGTTGAGCAACGCCTCAGAGTTATATCTTGGCCGCCCGGAACGTAGAAAAGGCCGTCACTTTCACACTGGTTGCAATTATTCGTTTTATACGATGGAAAAACTGTTGTATTTATATTGCTTTTTCTGCCTCTCGCGTCGACTTCTAACGCCCTAACTATTTGATCTAGTGGAGCAACGCCCTAGAGTGAAGCATAGGTTGCTCGGAATGTAGAAATAACCATTACCTTCACGCTTGTTGCAATTATTCCTGTTATACGATGAAAAAACTGTTGTATTTTTATTCCATTTTATGCTTCAGGCGTTGACTTCTAAGGCCGGAGCTATTCCATGTGGTGGACCTACGCCCTAGAGTGAAGCCTAGGTTGCCCGGAACGTAGAAATGACCATTACTTTCACACTGATTGCAATTAGACATTATATACTAGGTAAAAGCTGTTGTATTTATATTGTATTTTATGCTTCTGGCGTTGACTTCTTAGGCCCTAACTATTCGATCTGGTGGAACAACGCCCTAGAGTGAAGCCTAGGTTGCCTGGAACGTAGAAATGACCATAACTTTCACACTGGTTGCTATTATTCGTTTTATGCGATGGAAAAACTGTTATATTTATATTGTATTTTATGCTTGTGGCGTTGACTTCTTAGGCCCTAGCTATTCGATCTGGTGGAACAACGCCCTAGTGCGAAGCCTAGTTTGCCTGGAACGTAGAAATGACCATCACTTTCACACGGGCTGCAATTATTCCTGTTATAGGATGGAAAGACTGTTGTATTTATATTGTATCTAATGCTTCTGGTGATCACTTCCTAGGCCCTAACTATGCGATCTGGTGGAACAACGCCCTCGGGTGTAGCCTAGGTTGCCCGGAACGCAGAAATGACCATAACTTTTACACTGGTAGCAATTATTCGTTTTATACAATGGAAAAACTGTTATATTTATATTGTATCTTATGCTTCTGGCGTTGACTTCTTAGGCCCTAACAATTCGATCTGGTGGAGCAACGCCCTAGAGTGAAGCCTAGGTTGCCTGGAACGTACAAATGACCATCACTTTCACAAGGGTTGCAATTATTCCTGTTATAGTATGGAAAAACTGTTGTATTTTTATTGTAGTTTATGCTTCAGGCGTTGACTTCTGAGGCCGTAGCTATTCGATGTGGAGGAAGAACGCCATACAGTGAAGACTAGGTTGCCCGGAACGTAGAAATGACCATCACTTTCACACGGGTTGCAATTATTCCTGTTATGGGATGGAAAGACTGTTGTATTTTTATTGTATTTTATGCTTCAGGCGTTGACATCTGAGGCCGTAACTATTCGATGTGGTGGAAGAACGCCATAGAGTGAAGCCTAGGTTGCCCGGAACGTAGAAATGACCATAACTTTCATACTGGTTGCAATTATTCGTTTTATATGATGGAAAAACTGTTGTATTTATATTGTATGTTATGCGGCTGGCGTTCCGTTCTTAGGCCCTAGCTATTCGATCTGGTTAAACAACGCCCTTGGGTGAAGCCTAGGTAGCCCGGAACGTAGAAATGACCACAACTTTCACACTGATTGCTATTACTCGTTTTATACGATGGAAAAACTGTTATATTTATATTGTATATTATGCTTCTGGCGTTGCCTTCAAAGGCACTAACTATTCGAACTGGCGGAGCAACGCCCTAGAGTGAAGCCGAGGTTGCCCGGAACGTAGAAATGACCATCACTTTCAAACTGGTTGCGATTATTCCTGTTATATGATGGAAAAACTGTTGTATTTTTATTGCATTTTATGCTTCGGGCATTGACTTCTAAGGCCCTAACTATTCAATCTGCTGGAGCAACGTCCTAGGGTGTAGCCTAGGTTGCCCGGAAAGTAGAAATGAGCATAACTTTCATACTGGTTGCAATTATTCGTTTTATATGATGGAAAAACTGTTGTATTTATATAGTGTTTTATGCTTCTGGCGTTGACTTCTTAGTCCCTAACTATTCCATCTGGTGGAACAACGCCCTAGGGTGAAGCCTAGGTTGCCTGGAACATAGAAATGACCATCACTTTCACACGGGTTGCAATTATTCCTGTTATAGGATGGAAAGACTGTTGTATTTTTATTGTGTTTTATACTTCAGTCGTTGACTTCTAAGGCCCTAGCTATTCGATCTGGTGGAGCACCGCCCTAGAGTGAAGCCTAGGTTGCCCGGAACTTAGAACATACCATTACCTTCACACTGGTTGCAATTATTCCTGTTATACGATGGAAATACTGTTGCATCTTTATTGTATTTTATGCTTCTGGCGTTGACTTCTAAGGCCCTAACTATTCAATCTGTTGGAGCAATGCCCTAGGGTGAAGCCTAGGTTGCCTGGAACGTATAAATGACCATAACTTTCTCACTGGTTGCTATTATTCGTTTTATGCGATGGAAAAACTGTTATATTTATATTGTATTTTATGCTTCTGGCGTTGACTTCTTATGCCCTAGCTATTCGATCTGGTGGAACAACGCCCTAGAGTGAAGCCTAGGTTGCCCTGAACGTAGAACTGACCATAACTTTCACACTGGTTGCTACTATTCGTTTTATACGATGGAAAATCTGTTATATTTATATTGTATTTTATGCTTCTGGCGTTGACTTCTGAGGCCGTTGCTTTTCGATGTGGTGGGAGAACGCCATAGAGTGAAGCCTAGGTTGCCCGGAACGTAGAAATGACCATAACTTTCACACTGGTTGCTATTATTCGTTTTATACGATGGAAAAACTGTTTTATTTATTTTGTATTTTATGCTTCTGGCGTTGACTTCTAAGGCCCTAACTATTCGATCTGGTGGAGCGACGCCCTAGAGTGAAGCCTAGGTTGCCCGGAACGTAGAAATGACCATTACATTCACACTGGTTGCAATTATTCGTTTTATACGATGGAAGAGCTGTTTTATTTATTTTGTATTTTATGCTTCGGGCGTTGACTTCTAAGGCCCTAACTATTCGATCTGGTGGAGCAACGCCCCAGTGTGAAGCCTAGGTTGCCCGGAACGAAGAAGTGACCATAACTTTCACACTGGTTGCTATTATTCGTTTTATACAATGGAAAAACTGACATATTTATATTGCATTTTATGCTTCTGGCGTTGACTTCTTTGGCCCTAACTGTTCGATATGGTGGAACAACGCCCTAGAGTGAAGCCTAAGTTGCCCGGAACGAAGAAATGACCATCACTTCAAACTGGTTGCAATTATCCCTGTTATATGATGGAAAAACTGTTGTACTTTTATTGCATTTTATGCTTCGGGCATTGACCTCTAAGGTCCTATCTATTCAATCTGTTGGAGCAATGCCCTAGGGTGAAGCCTAGGTTGCCCGGAAAGTAGAAAGGACCATAACTTTCACACTGGTTGCAATTATTCCTGTGTTACGATGGACAAGCTGTTGTATTTATATCGTATTTTATGCTTCTGGCGTTGACTTCTAAGGACCTAACTATTCGATCTGGTGGAGCAACGCTCTAGAGTGAAGCCTAGGTTGCCCGGAACGTAGAAATGACCATAACTTTCATACTGGTTTCAATTATTTGTTTTATGGAGTGAAAAAACTGTTGTATTTATATTGTATTTTATGCTTCTGTCGTTCACTTCTTAGGCCCTAACTATTCGATCTGGTGGAACAACGCCCTAGGGTGAAGCCTAGGTTGCCCGGAACGTAGAAATGACCATAACTTTCACACTGGTAGCAATTATTCGTTTTATACAATGGAAAAACTGTTCCATTTATTTTGTATTTTATGCTTCGGGCATTTACTTCTAAGGCCCTAACTGATTGATCTGGTGGAGCAACGACCTAGAGTGAAGCCTAGGTTGCCCGGAACGCAGAAATGACCATAACTTTCACACTGTTTGCAATTAATCCTGTTCTACGATGGACAAGCTGTTGTATTTATATCGTATTTTATGCTTCTGGCGTTGACTTCTAAGGACCTAACTATTCGATCTGGTGGAGCAACGCTCTAGAGTGAAGTCTAGGTTGCTCGGAATGTAGGAATGACCATAAATTTCACACTGGCTGCAATTATTCATTTTATACGATGGAATAACTGTGGTACTTATATTGTATTTTATCCTTCTGGCGTCGAATTCTTAGGCCCTAACTATTCCCTCTGGCGGATCAACGCCGTAGAGTGAAACCTAAGTTGCCCGGAACGCAGAAATGACCATAACTTTTACACTGGTAGCAATTATTCGTTTTATACAATGGAAAAACTGTTATATTTATATTGTATCGTATGCTTCTGGCGTTGACTTCTTAGGCCCTAACAATTCGATCTGGTGGAGCAACGCCCTAGAGTGAAGCCTAGGTTGCCTGGAACGTACAAATGACCATCACTTTCACACGGGTTGCAATTATTCCTGTTATAGTATGGAAAGAATGTTGTATTTTTATTGTATTTTATGCTTCAGGCGTTGACTTCTGAGGCCGTAGCTATTCGATGTGGAGGAAGAACGCCATACAGTGAAGCCTAGGTTGCCCGGAACGTAGAAATGACCATAACTTTCACAGTGGTTCCAATTATTCGTTTTATACGATGGAAAAGCTGTTGTATTTATATCGTATTTTATGCTTCTGGCGTTGACTTCTTAGGCCCTAACTATTCGATCTGGTGGAACAACGCCCTAGAGTGAAGCCTAGGTTGCCTGGAACGTAGAAATGACCATAACTTTCACACTGGTTGCTATTATTCGTTTTATGCGATGGCAAAACTGTTATATTTATATTGTATTTTATGCTTCTGGCGTTGACTTCTTAGGCCCTAGCCATTCGATCTGGTGGAACAACGCCCTAGTGTGAAGCCTAGTTTGCCTGGAACGTAGAAATGACCATCACTTTCACACGGGCTGCAATTATTCCTGTTATAGGATGGAAAGGCTGTTGTATTTATATTGTATCTAATGCGTCTGGTGATCACTTCCTAGGCCCTAACTATGCGATCTGGTGGAACAACGCCCTCGGGTGTAGCCTAGGTTGCCCGGAACGTAGAAATGACCATAATTTTTACACTGGTAGCAATTATTCGTTTTATACAATGGAAAAACTGTTCTATTTATTTTGTATTTAATGCTTCGGGCGTTGACTTCTAAGGCCCTAACGGTTTGATCTGGTGGAGCAACGCCCTAGAGTGAAGCCTACGTTGCCCGGAACGTAGAAATGACCATAACCTTCACACTGGTTGCTATTATTCGTTTTATACGATGGAAAAGCTGTTGTATTTATATCGTATCTTATGCTTCTGGCGTTGACTTCTTAGGCCCTAACTATTCCATCTGGTGGAACAACGCCCTTGGGTGAAGCCTAGGTTGCGCGGAACGTAGCAATGAATATAACTTTCACACTGGTAGCAATTATTCGTTTTATACGATGGAAAAACTGTTGTATTTATATTGTATTTTATGCTTCTGGCGTTCACTTCTTGGCCCTAACTATTCGATATGGTGGAAAAACGCCCTAGGGTGAAGCCTAGGTTGCCCGGAACGTAGAAATGACCATAACTTTTACACTGGTAGCAATTATTCGTTTTATACAATGGAAAAACCGTTCTATTTATTTTGTGTTTTATGCTTCGGGCGTTGACTTCTAAGGCCCTAACTGTTTGATCTGGTGGAGCAACGCCCTAGAGTGAAGCCTAGGTTGCCCTGAACGTAGAACTGACCATAACTTTCACACTGGTTGCTACTATTCGTTTTATACGATGGAAAAACTGTTATATTTATATTGTATTTTATGCTTCTGGCGTTGACTTCTGAGGCCGTTGCTTTTCGATGTGGTGGGAGAACGCCATAGAGTGAAGCCTAGGTTGCCCGGAACGTAGAAATGACCATAACTTTCACACTGGTTGCTATTATTCGTTTTATACGATGGAAAAACTGTTTTATTTATTTTGTATTTTATGCTTCTGGCGTTGACTTCTAAGGCCCTAACTATTCGATCTGGTGGAGCGACGCCCTAGAGTGAAGCCTAGGTTGCCCGGAACGTAGAAATGACCATTACATTCACACTGGTTGCAATTATTCGTTTTATACGATGGAAAAGCTGTTTTATTTATTTTGTATTTTATGCTTCGGGCGTTGACTTCTAAGGCCCTAACTATTCGATCTGGTGGAGCAACGCCCCAGTGTGAAGCCTAGGTTGCCCGGAACGAAGAAGTGACCATAACTTTCACATTGGTTGCTATTATTCGTTTTATACAATGGAAAAACTGACATATTTATATTGCATTTTATGCTTCTGGCGTTGACTTCTTTGGCCCTAACTGTTCGATATGGTGGAACAACGCCCTAGAGTGAAGCCTAAGTTGCCCGGAACGAAGAAATGACCATCACTTCAAACTGGTTGCAATTATCCCTGTTATATGATGGAAAAACTGTTGTACTTTTATTGCATTTTATGCTTCGGGCATTGACCTCTAAGGTCCTATCTATTCAATCTGTTGGAGCAATGCCCTAGGGTGAAGCCTAGGTTGCCCGGAAAGTAGAAATGACCATAACTTTCACACTGGTTGCAATTATTCCTGTTTTACGATGGACAAGCTGTTGTATTTATATCGTATTTTATGCTTCTGGCGTTGACTTCTAAGGACCTAACTATTCGATCTGGTGGAGCAACGCTCTAGAGTGAAGCCTAGGTTGCCCGGAACGTAGAAATGACCATAACTTTCATACTGGTTTCAATTATTTGTTTTATGGAGTGAAAAAACTGTTGTATTTATATTGTATTTTATGCTTCTGTCGTTCACTTCTTAGGCCCTAACTATTCGATCTGGTGGAACAACGCCCTAGGGTGAAGCCTAGGTTGCCCGGAACGTAGAAATGACCATAACTTTCACACTGGTAGCAATTATTCGTTTTATACAATGGAAAAACTGTTCCATTTATTTTGTATTTTATGCTTCGGGCATTTACTTCTAAGGCCCTAACTGATTGATCTGGTGGAGCAACGACCTAGAGTGAAGCCTAGGTTGCCCGGAACGCAGAAATGACCATAACTTTCACACTGTTTGCAATTAATCCTGTTCTACGATGGACAAGCTGTTGTATTTATATCGTATTTTATGCTTCTGGCGTTGACTTCTAAGGACCTAACTATTCGATCTGGTGGAGCAACGCTCTAGAGTGAAGTCTAGGTTGCTCGGAATGTAGGAATGACCATAAATTTCACACTGGCTGCAATTATTCATTTTATACGATGGAATAACTGTGGTACTTATATTGTATTTTATCCTTCTGGCGTCGAATTCTTAGGCCCTAACTATTCCCACTGGCGGATCAACGCCGTAGAGTGAAACCTAAGTTGCCCGGAACGCAGAAATGACCATAACTTTTACACTGGTAGCAATTATTCGTTTTATACAATGGAAAAACTGTTATATTTATATTGTATCGTATGCTTCTGGCGTTGACTTCTTAGGCCCTAACAATTCGATCTGGTGGAGCAACGCCCTAGAGTGAAGCCTAGGTTGCCTGGAACGTACAAATGACCATCACTTTCACACGGGTTGCAATTATTCCTGTTATAGTATGGAAAGAATGTTGTATTTTTATTGTATTTTATGCTTCAGGCGTTGACTTCTGAGGCCGTAGCTATTCGATGTGGAGGAAGAACGCCATACAGTGAAGCCTAGGTTGCCCGGAACGTAGAAATGACCATCACTTTCACACGGGTTGCAATTATGCCTGTTATAGGATGGAAAGACTGTTGTATTTTTATTGTATTTTATGCTTCAGGCGTTGACATCTGAGGCCGTAGCTATTCGATGTGGTGGAAGAACGCCATAGAGTGAAGCCTAGGTTGCCCGGAACGTAGAAATGACCATAACATTCACACTGGTTGCCATTAATCGTTTTCTACGATGGAAAAGCTGTTGTATTTATATCGTATTTTATGCTTCTGGCGTTGACTTCTTAGGCCCTAACTATTCGATCTGGTGGAGCAACGCCCTAGAGTGCAGTCTAGGTTGCTCGGAACGTAGAAATGGCCATTACCTTCACACTGTTTGCAATTATTCATTTTATACGATGGCAAAGCTGTTGTACTTATATTGTATTCTATGCTTCGGGCGTTGACTTCTAAGGCCCTAACTATTCGGTTTGGTGGAGCAACGCCCTACAGTGAAGCCTAGGTTGCCCGGAACGTATAAATGACCATTACGTTCACACTGTGTGCAATTATTCATTTTATACGATGGAAAAGCTGTTGTATTTATATTGTATTTTATGCTCCTGGCGTTGACTTCTAAGGCCGCAGCTATTAGATGTGGTGGAGCAACGCCCTAGAGTGACACCTAGGTTGACCGGAACGTAGAAATGACTATTACTTTCACACTGTTTGCAATTATTCATTTTATACGATGGCAAAGCTGTTGTACTTATATTGTATTTTATGCTTCGGGCGTTGACTTCTAAGGCCCTAACTATTCGATTTGGTGGAGCAACGCCCTACAGTGAAGCCTAGGTTGCCCGGAACGTATAAATGACCATTACTTTCACACTGTGTGCAATTATTCATTTTATACGATGGAAAAGCTGTTGTATTTATATTGTATTTTATGCTCCTGGCGTTGACTTCTAAGGCCGTAGCTATTAGATGTGGTGGAGCAACGCCCTAGAGTGACACCTAGGTTGACCGGAACGTAGAAATGACCATTACTTTCACAATGTCTGCAATTATTCATTTCATACGATGGAAAAACTGTGGACTTATATTGTATTTTATCCTTCTGGCGTTGAATTCTAAGTCCCTGGCTATTCGGTCTGGTGGAGCAACGCCCTAGTGTGAAACCTAGGTTACCCGGAACGTAGAAATGACCAGTACTTTCAGACTGGTTGCTGTTATCCGTTTCATACGATGGAAATCTGTTACATTTATTTTGCATTTTATGCTTCGGGCGTTGACTTCTAAGGCCCTAACTGTTTGGTCTGGTGGAGAAACGCTCTAGCGAGAAGCCTAGGTTGCACGGAACGTAGAAATGACCAGTACCTTCACACTGGTTACAGTTATTCGTTTTATACAATGGAAAAAATGTTCTATTTATTTTGCATTTTATGCTTCGGGCGTTGACTTCTAAGGCCCTAGCTATTCGATCTGGTGGAGCAACGCCCTAGAGTGAAGCCTAGGTTGCCCGGAACGTAGAAATGACCATAACTTTCACACTGGTTGCTATTATTCGTTTTATACGATGGAAAAGCTGTTATATTTATATTGCATTTTATGCTTCTGGCATTGAGTTATAAGTCCCTATCTATTCCATTAGATGGAGCAACGCCCTAGAGTGCAGCCTAGGTTGCCCGGAACGTAGAAATGACCATTACTTTCACAATGTCTGCAATTATTCATTTCATACGATGGAAAAACTGTTGTACTTATATTGTATTTTATCCTTCTGGCGTTGAATTCTAAGTCCCTAGCTATTCGGTCTGGTGGAGCAACGGCCTAGTGTGAAACCTAGGTTACCCGGAACGTAGAAATGACCATTACTTTCACAATGTCTGCAATTATTCATTTCATACGATGGAAAAACTGTGGACTTATATTGTATTTTATCCTTCTGGCGTTGAATTCTAAGTCCCTGGCTATTCGGTCTGGTGGAGCAACGCCCTAGTGTGAAACCTAGGTTACCCGGAACGTAGAAATGACCAGTACTTTCAGACTGGTTGCTGTTATTCGTTTCGTACGATGGAAAAGCTGTTATATTTATTTTGCATTTTATGCTTCGGGCGTTGACTTCTAAGGCCCTAGCTATTCCATCTGGTGGAGCAACACCCTAGAGTGCAGCCTAGGTTGCCCGGAACGTAGAAATGACCATTACTTTCACACTGTTTGCAATTATTCATTTTATACGATGGAAAAGCTGTTGTATTTATATTGTATTTTATGCTCCTGGCGTTGACTTCTAAAGCCGTAGCTATTAGCTGTGGTGGAGCAACGCCCTAGAGTGAAGCCGAGGTTGCCCGGAACGTAGAAATGACCATCACTTTCACACGGGTTGCAAATATTCCTGTTATAGGATGGAAAGACTGTTGTATTTTTATTGTATTTTATGCTTCAGGCGTTGACTTCTGAGGCCGTAGCTATTGTATTTGGTGGAAGAACGCCATAGAGTGAAGCCTAGGTTGCCAGGAACGTAGAAATGACCAGAAATTTCATACTGGTTGCAATTATTCGTTTTATATGATGGAAAAACTGTTGTATTTATATTGTATTTTATGCTGCTGGCGTTCACTTCTTAGGCCCTAACTATTCGATCTGGTGGAACAACGCCCTGGGGTGAAGCCTAGGTTGCCCGAAACGTAGAAATGACCAGTACTTTCACAACGGTTGCAGTTATTCGTTTTATACGATGGAAAAACTGTTATATTTGTATTGTATTTTATGCTTCTGGCGTTGATTTCTTAGGCCCTAACTATTCAATCTGGTGGAACAACACCCTAGAGTGAAGCCTAGATTACCCGGAACGTAGTAATGACCAGTACTATCACATTGTTTGCAGTTATTCCTGTTATACGATGGAAAGCTGTTGCATCTTTATCGTATTTTATGCTTCTGGCGTTGACTTCTAAGGCCCTAACTATTCGATCTGGTGGAGCAAGGCCCTAGACTGAAGCCTAGGTTGCCCGGAACGTAGAAATGACCATAACATTCACACTGGTTGCCATTAATCGTTTTCTACGATGGAAAAGCTGTTGTATTTATATCGTATTTTATGCTTCTGGCGTTGACTTCTTAGGCCCTAACTATTCGATCTGGTGGAGCAACGCCCTAGAGTGCAGTCTAGGTTGCTCGGAACGTAGAAATGGCCATTACCTTCACACTGTTTGCAATTATTCATTTTATACGATGGCAAAGCTGTTGTACTTATATTGTATTCTATGCTTCGGGCGTTGACTTCTAAGGCTCTAACTATTCGATTTGGTGGAGCAACGCCCTACAGTGAAGCCTAGGTTGCCCGGAACGTATAAATGACCATTACGTTCACACTGTGTGCAATTATTCATTTTATACGATGGAAAAGCTGTTGTATATATATTGTATTTTATGCTCCTGGCGTTGACTTCTAAGGCCGCAGCTATTAGATGTGGTGGAGCAACGCCCTATAGTGACACCTAGGTTGACCGGAACGTAGAAATGACCATTACTTTCACACTGTTTGCAATTATTCATTTTATACGATGGCAAAGCTGTTGTACTTATATTGTATTTTATGCTTCGGGCGTTGACTTCTAAGGCCCTAACTATTCGATTTGGTGGAGCAACGCCCTACAGTGAAGCCTAGGTTGCCCGGAACGTATAAATGACCATTACTTTCACACTGTGTGCAATTATTCATTTTATACGATGGAAAAGCTGTTGATTTATATTGTATTTTATGCTCCTGGCGTTGACTTCTAAGGCCGTAGCTATTAGATGTGGTGGAGCAACGCCCTAGAGTGACACCTAGGTTGACCGGAACGTAGAAATGACCATTACTTTCACAATGTCTGCAATTATTCATTTTATACGATGGAAAAACTGTTGTACTTATATTGTATTTTATCCTTCTGGCGTTGAATTCTAAGTCCCTAGCTATTCGATCTGGTGGAGCAACGCCCTACAGTGAAGCCTTGGTTGCCCGGAACGTAGAAATGACCATTACTTTCACACTGGTTGCTATGATTCATTTTATACGGTGGAAATGCTGTTGTATTTATATTGTATTTTATGCTCCTGGCGTTGACTTCTAAGTCCCAAGCTATTCGATCTGGTGGAGCAACGCCCTAGTGTGAAACCTAGGTTACCCGGAACGCAGAAATGTCCAGTACTTTCAGACTGGTTGCTGTTATCCGTTTCATACGATGGAAATCTGTTATATTTATTTTGCATTTTATGCTTCGGGCGTTGACTTCTAAGGCCCTAACTGTTTGGTCTGGTGGAGAAACGCTCTAGCGAGAAGCCTAGGTTGCACGGAACGTAGAAATGACCATTACTTCCACACTGTTTGCAAATATACATTACATACGCTGGAAAAACTGTTGTACTTATATTGTAATTTATGCTTCTGGCGTTGACTTCTTAGGCCCTAACTGTTTGATCTGGTGGAGCGACGCCCTAGAGTGAAGCCTAGGTTGCCCGGAACGTAGAACATTCATTACCTTCACACTGGTTGCAATTATTCCTGTTATACGATGGAAAAACTGTTGCACCTTTATTGTATTTTATGCTTCTGGCGTTGACTTCATAGGCCCAAACTATTCGATCTGGTGGAGCAACGTCCTAGAGTGAAGCCTAGGTTGACCGGAACGTAGAAATGACCATAACTTTCACACTGGTTACCATTATTCGTTTTATATGTTGGAAAAGCTGTTGTATTTATATCGTATTTTATGCTTCTGGCGTTGACTTTGAAGGCCGTAGCTATTAGATGTGGTGGGGCAACGCCCTAGACTGAAGGCTAGATTACCCGGAACGTAGTAATGACCAGTACTTTCACACCGTTTGCAGTTATTCCTGTTATACGATGGAAAGCTGTTGCATCTTTATCGCATTTTATGCTTCTGGCGTTGACTTCTAAGGCCCTAACTATTCGATCTGGTGGAGCAAGGCCCTAGACTGAAGCCTAGGTTGCCCGGAACGTAGAAATGACCATTACTTTCACAATGTCTGCAATTATTCATTTCATACGATGGAAAAACTGTTGTACTTATATTGTATTTTATCCTTCTGGCGTTGAATTCTAAGGCCCTAGCTATTCCATCTGGTGGAGCAACACCCTAGCGAGAAGCGTAGGTTGCACGGAACGTAGAAATGACCAGTACTTTCACACTGGTTGGAGTTATCCGTTTTATACAATGGAAAAACTGTTCCATTTATTTCGCATTTTATGCTTCGGGCGTTGACTTCTAAGGCCCTAACTGTTTGATCTGGTGGAGCAACGCCCTAGAGTGAAGCCGAGGTTGCCCGGAACGTAGAAATGACCATCACTTTCACACGGGTTGCAATTATTCCTGTTATAGGATGGAAAGACTGTTCTATTTTTATTGTATTTTATGCTTCAGGCGTTGACTTCTGAGGCCGTAGCTATGCGATGTGGTGGAAGAACGCCATGGAGTGAAGCATAGGTTGCCCGGAACGTAGAAATGACCATAACTTTCACACTGGTTGCTATTATTCGTTTTATACGATGGAAAAGCTGTTATATTTATATTGCATTTTATGCTTCGGGCGTTGACTTCTAAGGCCCTAACTGTTTGGTCTGGTGGAGAAACGCTCTAGCGAGAAGCCTAGGTTGCACGGAACGTAGAAATGACCATTACTTCCACACTGTTTGCAAATATACATTACATAAGCTGGAAAAACTGTTATACTTATATTGTAATTTATGCTTCTGGCGTTGACTTCTTAGGCCCTAACTGTTTGATCTGGTGGAGCGACGCCCTAGAGTGAAGCCTAGGTTGCCCGGAACGTAGAACATTCATTACCTTCACACTGGTTGCAATTATTCCTGTTATACGATGGAAAAACTGTTGCACCTTTATTGTATTTTATGCTTCTGGCGTTGACTTCATAGGCCCAAACTATTCGATCTGGTGGAGCAACGTCCTAGAGTGAAGCCTAGGTTGACCGGAACGTAGAAATGACCATAACTTTCACACTGGTTACCATTATTCGTTTTATATGTTGGAAAAGCTGTTGTATTTATATCGTATTTTATGCTTCTGGCGTTGACTTTGAAGGCCGTAGCTATTAGATGTGGTGGGGCAACGCCCTAGACTGAAGGCTAGATTACCCGGAACGTAGTAATGACCAGTACTTTCACACCGTTTGCAGTTATTCCTGTTATACGATGGAAAGCTGTTGCATCTTTATCGCATTTTATGCTTCTGGCGTTGACTTCTAAGGCCCTAACTATTCGATCTGGTGGAGCAAGGCCCTAGACTGAAGCCTAGGTTGCCCGGAACGTAGAAATGACCATTACTTTCACAATGTCTGCAATTATTCATTTCATACGATGGAAAAACTGTTGTACTTATATTGTATTTTATCCTTCTGGCGTTGAATTCTAAGGCCCTAGCTATTCCATCTGGTGGAGCAACACCCTAGCGAGAAGCGTAGGTTGCACGGAACGTAGAAATGACCAGTACTTTCACACTGGTTGGAGTTATCCGTTTTATACAATGGAAAAGCTGTTCCATTTATTTCGCATTTTATGCTTCGGGCGTTGACTTCTAAGGCCCTAGCTATTCCATCTGGTGGAGCAACGCCCTAGAGTGAAGCCTAGGTTGCCCGGAACGTAGAATCGGCCATCACTTTCAAACTGGTTGCAATTATTCCTGTTATATGGTGGAAACACTGTTGCACTTTTATTGCATTTTATGCTTCGGGCGTTGACTTCTGAGGCCGTAGCTATTCGATGTGGTGGATGAACGCCATGGAGTGAAGCCTAGGTTGCTCGGAACGAAGAAATGACCATAACTATCATACTGGTTGCAATCATTCGTTTTATATGATGGAAGAACTGTTGTATTTATATTGTATTTTATGCTGCTGGCGTTCACTTCTTAGGCCCTAACTATTCAGTCTTGTGGAACAACGCCCTGGGGTGAAGCCTAGGTTGCCCGGAACGTAGAAATGACCATAACTTTCACACTGGTTGCTATTATTCGTTTTATACGATGGAAAAACTGTTCTATTTATTTTGTATTTTATGCTTCGGGCGTTGACTTCTAAGGCCCTAACTGTTTGATCTGGTGGAGCAACGCCCTAGAGTGAAGCCGAGGTTGCCCGGAACGTAGAAATGACCATCACTTTCACACGGGTTGCAATTATTCCTGTTATAGGATGGAAAGACTGTTCTATTTTTATTGTATTTTATGCTTCAGGCGTTGACTTCTGAGGCCGTAGCTATGCGATGTGGTGGAAGAACGCCATGGAGTGAAGCATAGGTTGCCCGGAACGTAGAAATGACCATAACATTCACACTGGTTGCCATTAATCGTTTTCTACGATGGAAAAGCTGTTGTATTTATATCGTATTTTATGTTTCTGGCGCTGACTTCTTAGGCCCTAACTATTCGATCTGGTGGAGCAACGCCCTAGAGTGAAGCGTAGGTTGCTCGGAACGTAGAAATGACCATTACCTTCACACTGTTTGCAATTATTCATTTTATAAGATGGCAAAGCTGTAGTATTTATATTGTATTTTATGCTTCCGGCGTTAACTTCTAAGGCCGTATCTATCAGATGTGGAGCAGCAACGCCCTAGAGTGACACGTAGGTTGCCAGGCACGTAGAACTGACCATTACTTTCACAATGTTCGCAATCATTCATTTTATACGATGGAAAAACTGTTGTACTTATATTGTATTTTATGCATCGGTCGTTGACTTCTAAGGTCCTAACTATTCGATTTGGTGGAGCAACGCCCTACAGTGAAGCCTAGGTTGCCCGGAACGTAGAAATGACCAGTACTTTCACACTGGTTACAGTTATTCGTTTTATACAATGGAAAAACTGTTCTATTTATTTTGCATTTTATGCTTCGGGCGTTGACTTCTAAGGCCCTAACTATTCGATCTGGTGGAGCAACGCCCTAGAGTGAAGCCTAGGTTGCCCGGAACGTAGAAATGACCATAACTTTCACACTGGTTGCTATTATTCGTTTTATACGATGGAAAAGCTGTTATATTTATATTGCATTTTATGCTTCTGGCATTGAATTATAAGTCCCTATCTATTCCATTAGGTGGAGCAACACCCTAGAGTGCAGCCTAGGTTGCCCGGAACGTAGAAATGACCATTACTTTCACAATGTCTGCAATTATTCATTTCATACGATGGAAAAACTGTTGTACTTATATTGTATTTTATCCTTCTGGCGTTGAATTCTAAGTCCCTAGCTATTCGGTCTGGTGGAGCAACGGCCTAGTGTGAAACCTAGGTTACCCGGAACGTAGAAATGACCATTACTTTCACAATGTCTGCAATTATTCATTTCATACGATGGAAAAACTGTGGACTTATATTGTATTTTATCCTTCTGGCGTTGAATTCTAAGTCCCTGGCTATTCGGTCTGGTGGAGCAACGCCCTAGTGTGAAACCTAGGTTACCCGGAACGTAGAAATGACCAGTACTTTCAGACTGGTTGCTGTTATTCGTTTCGTACGATGGAAAAGCTGTTATATTTATTTTGCATTTTATGCTTCGGGCGTTGACTTCTAAGGCCCTAGCTATTTCATCTGGTGGAGCAACACCCTAGAGTGCAGCCTAGGTTGCCCATAACGTAGAAATGACCATTACTTTCACAATGTTCGCAATCATTCATTTTATACGATGGAAAAACTGTTGTACTTATATTGTATTTTATGCTTCGGGCGTTGACTTCTAAGGCCCTAACTATTCGATTTGGTGGAGCAACGCCCTACAGTGAAGCCTAGATTACCCGGAACGTAGTAATGACCAGTACTATCACACTGTTTGCAGTTATTCCTGTTATACGATGGAAAAACCGTTACACCTTTATTGTATTTTATGCTTCTGGCGTTGACTTCATAGGCCCAAACTATTCGATCTGGTGGAGCAACGTCCTAGAGTGAAGCCTAGGTTGCCCGGAACGTAGAAAAGACCATTACCTTTACACTGGTTGCAATTATACTTTTTATACGATGGAAAAACTGTTCTATTTATTTTGTATTTTATGCTTCGGGCGTTGACTTCTAAGGCCCTAACTATTCAATCTGTTGGTGCAACGCCCAAGGGTGAAGCCAATGTTGCCCGGAAAGTAGAAATGACGTTAACTTTCACACTGGTTGCAGTTATTCGTCTTATACGATGGAAAAGCTGTTGTATTTATATCGTATTTTATGCTTCTGGCGTTGACTTCTTAGGCCCTAACTATTCCATCTGGTGGAACAACGCGCTTGGGTGAAGCCAAGGTTGCGCGGAACGTAGAAATGACCATAACTTTCACACTGGTAGCAATTATTCGTTTTATATGATGGAAAAACTGTTGTATTTATATTGTATTTTATGCTTCTGGCGTTCACTTCTTAGGCCCTAACTGTTCGATCTGGTGGAACAACGTCCTAGGGTGAAGCCTAGGTTGCCCGGAACGTCGAAATGACCATAACTTTCACACTGGTTGCTATTATTCGTTTTATACGATGGAAAAACTGTTATATTTATATTGTATTTTATGCTTCTGACGTTGACTTCTTAGGCCCTAACTATTCGATCTTGTGGAACAACGCCCTAGAGTGAAGCCTAGGTTGCCTGGAACGTAGAAATGACAATTACTTTCACACTGTTTGCAGTTATTCCTGTTATATGATGGAAAAACTGTTGCATCTTTATTGTATTTTATGCTTCTGGCGTTGATTTGAAAGGTCCTAACAATTCGATCTGGTGGAGCAACGCCCTAGAGTGAAGCCTAGGTTGCCCGGAACGTAGAAATGACCATTACATTCACACTGGTTGCAATTATTCGTTTTATACGATGGAAAAGCTGTTTTATTTATTTTGTATTTTATGCTTCGGGCGTTGACTTCTAAGGCCCTAACTATTCGATCTGGTGGAGCAACGCCCTAGTGTGAAGCCTAGGTTGCCCGGAACGAAGAAGTGACCATAACTTTCACACTGGTTGCTATTATTCGTTTTATACAATGGAAAAACTGACATATTTATATTGCATTTTATGCTTCTGGCGTTGATTTCTTTGGCCCTAACTGTTCGATATGGTGGAACAACGCCATAGAGTGAAGCCTAAGTTGCCCGGAACGAAGAAATGACCATCACTTCAAACTGGTTGCAATTATTCCTGTTATATGATGGAAAAACTGTTGTACTTTTATTGCATTTTATGCTTCGGGCATTGACCTCTATGGTCCTATCTATTCAATCTGTTGGAACAATGCCCTAGGGTGAAGCCTAGGTTGCCCGGAAAGTAGAAATGACCATAACTTTCACACTGGTTGCAATTATTCCTGTTTTTCGATGGACAAGCTGTTGTATTTATATCGTATTTTATGCTTCTGGCGTTGACTTCTAAGGATCTAACTATTCGATCTGGTGGAGCAACGCTCTAGAGTGAAGTCTAGGTTGCTCGGAATGTAGGAATGACCATAAATTTCACACTGGTTGCAATTATTCATTTTATACGATGGAATAACTGTGGTACTTATATTGTATTTTATCCTTCTGGCGTTGAATTCTTTGGCCCTAACTATTCCCTCTGGCGGATCAACGCCGTAGAGTGAAACCTACGTTGCCCGGAACGCAGAAATGACCATAACTTTTACACTGGTAGCAATTATTCGTTTTATACAATGGAAAAACTGTTATATTTATATTGTATCTTATGCTTCTGGCGTTGACTTCTTAGGCCCTAACAATTCGATCTGGTGGAGCAACGCCCTAGAGTGAAGCCTAGGTTGCCTGGAACGTACAAATGACCATCACTTTCACACGGGTTGCAATTATTCCTGTTATAGTATGGAAAGACTGTTGTATTTTTATTGTATTTTATGCTTCAGGCGTTGACTTCTGAGGCCGTAGCTATTCGATGTGGAGGAAGAACGCCATACAGTGAAGCCTAGGTTGCCCGGAACGTAGAAATGACCATCACTTTCACACGGGTTGCAATTATTCCTGTTATAGGATGGAAAGGCTGTTGTATTTTTATTGTATCTTATGCTTCAGGCGTTGACATCTGAGGCCGTAACTATTCGATGTGGTGGAAGAACGCCATAGAGCGAAGCCTAGGTTGCCCGGAATGTAGAAATGACCATAACTTTCATACTGGTTGCAATTATTCGTTTTATATGATGGAAAAACTGTTGTATTTATATTGTATGTTATGCTGCTGGCGTTCCCTTCTTAGGCCCTAACTATTCGATCTGGTTAGACAACGCCCTTGAGTGAAGCCTAGGTTGCCCGGAACTTAGAAATGACCATTACTTTCACACTGTTTGCAAATATACATTATATACGATGGAAAAGCTGTTGTATTTATATTGTATTTTATGCTCCTGGCGTTGACTTCTAAGGCCGTAGTTATTAGATGTGGCGGAGCAACGACCTAGTGTGACGGCTAGATTGCCCGGAACGTAGAAATGGCCATTACTTTCACAATGTTTGCAATTATTCATTTTATACGATGGAAAAACTGTTGGACTTATATTGTATTTTATGCTTCTGGCGATGAATCCTAAGTCCCTAACTATGCGATCTGATGGAGCAACGCTCCAGAGTGAAGCCTAGGTTGCCTGGAACGTAGAAATGACCATAACTTTCACACTGGTTGCTATTATTCGTTTTATGCGATGGCAAAACTGTTATATTTATATTGTATTTTATGCTTCTGGCGTTGACTTCTTAGGCCCTAGCCATTCGATCTGGTGGAACAACGCCCTAGTGTGAAGCCTAGTTTGCCTGGAACGTAGAAATGACCATCACTTTCACACGGGCTGCAATTATTCCTGTTATAGGATGGAAAGGCTGTTGTATTTATATTGTATCTAATGCGTCTGGTGATCACTTCCTAGGCCCTAACTATGCGATCTGGTGGAACAACGCCCTCGGGTGTAGCCTAGGTTGCCCGGAACGTAGAAATGACCATAATTTTTACACTGGTAGCAATTATTCGTTTTATACAATGGAAAAACTGTTCTATTTATTTTGTATTTAATGCTTCGGGCGTTGACTTCTAAGGCCCTAACGGTTTGATCTGGTGGAGCAACGCCCTAGAGTGAAGCCTACGTTGCCCGGAACGTAGAAATGACCATAACCTTCACACTGGTTGCTATTATTCGTTTTATACGATGGAAAAGCTGTTGTATTTATATCGTATCTTATGCTTCTGGCGTTGACTTCTTAGGCCCTAACTATTCCATCTGGTGGAACAACGCCCTTGGGTGAAGCCTAGGTTGCGCGGAACGTAGCAATGAATATAACTTTCACACTGGTAGCAATTATTCGTTTTATACGATGGAAAAACTGTTGTATTTATATTGTATTTTATGCTTCTGGCGTTCACTTCTTGGCCCTAACTATTCGATATGGTGGAAAAACGCCCTAGGGTGAAGCCTAGGTTGCCCGGAACGTAGAAATGACCATAACTTTTACACTGGTAGCAATTATTCGTTTTATACAATGGAAAAACCGTTCTATTTATTTTGTGTTTTATGCTTCGGGCGTTGACTTCTAAGGCCCTAACTGTTTGATCTGGTGGAGCAACGCCCTAGAGTGAAGCCTAGGTTGCCCTGAACGTAGAACTGACCATAACTTTCACACTGGTTGCTACTATTCGTTTTATACGATGGAAAAACTGTTATATTTATATTGTATTTTATGCTTCTGGCGTTGACTTCTGAGGCCGTTGCTTTTCGATGTGGTGGGAGAACGCCATAGAGTGAAGCCTAGGTTGCCCGGAACGTAGAAATGACCATAACTTTCACACTGGTTGCTATTATTCGTTTTATACGATGGAAAAACTGTTTTATTTATTTTGTATTTTATGCTTCTGGCGTTGACTTCTAAGGCCCTAACTATTCGATCTGGTGGAGCGACGCCCTAGAGTGAAGCCTAGGTTGCCCGGAACGTAGAAATGACCATTACATTCACACTGGTTGCAATTATTCGTTTTATACGATGGAAAAGCTGTTTTATTTATTTTGTATTTTATGCTTCGGGCGTTGACTTCTAAGGCCCTAACTATTCGATCTGGTGGAGCAACGCCCCAGTGTGAAGCCTAGGTTGCCCGGAACGAAGAAGTGACCATAACTTTCACATTGGTTGCTATTATTCGTTTTATACAATGGAAAAACTGACATATTTATATTGCATTTTATGCTTCTGGCGTTGACTTCTTTGGCCCTAACTGTTCGATATGGTGGAACAACGCCCTAGAGTGAAGCCTAAGTTGCCCGGAACGAAGAAATGACCATCACTTCAAACTGGTTGCAATTATCCCTGTTATATGATGGAAAAACTGTTGTACTTTTATTGCATTTTATGCTTCGGGCATTGACCTCTAAGGTCCTATCTATTCAATCTGTTGGAGCAATGCCCTAGGGTGAAGCCTAGGTTGCCCGGAAAGTAGAAATGACCATAACTTTCACACTGGTTGCAATTATTCCTGTTTTACGATGGACAAGCTGTTGTATTTATATCGTATTTTATGCTTCTGGCGTTGACTTCTAAGGACCTAACTATTCGATCTGGTGGAGCAACGCTCTAGAGTGAAGCCTAGGTTGCCCGGAACGTAGAAATGACCATAACTTTCATACTGGTTTCAATTATTTGTTTTATGGAGTGAAAAAACTGTTGTATTTATATTGTATTTTATGCTTCTGTCGTTCACTTCTTAGGCCCTAACTATTCGATCTGGTGGAACAACGCCCTAGGGTGAAGCCTAGGTTGCCCGGAACGTAGAAATGACCATAACTTTCACACTGGTAGCAATTATTCGTTTTATACAATGGAAAAACTGTTCCATTTATTTTGTATTTTATGCTTCGGGCATTTACTTCTAAGGCCCTAACTGATTGATCTGGTGGAGCAACGACCTAGAGTGAAGCCTAGGTTGCCCGGAACGCAGAAATGACCATAACTTTCACACTGTTTGCAATTAATCCTGTTCTACGATGGACAAGCTGTTGTATTTATATCGTATTTTATGCTTCTGGCGTTGACTTCTAAGGACCTAACTATTCGATCTGGTGGAGCAACGCTCTAGAGTGAAGTCTAGGTTGCTCGGAATGTAGGAATGACCATAAATTTCACACTGGCTGCAATTATTCATTTTATACGATGGAATAACTGTGGTACTTATATTGTATTTTATCCTTCTGGCGTCGAATTCTTAGGCCCTAACTATTCCCTCTGGCGGATCAACGCCGTAGAGTGAAACCTAAGTTGCCCGGAACGCAGAAATGACCATAACTTTTACACTGGTAGCAATTATTCGTTTTATACAATGGAAAAACTGTTATATTTATATTGTATCGTATGCTTCTGGCGTTGACTTCTTAGGCCCTAACAATTCGATCTGGTGGAGCAACGCCCTAGAGTGAAGCCTAGGTTGCCTGGAACGTACAAATGACCATCACTTTCACACGGGTTGCAATTATTCCTGTTATAGTATGGAAAGAATGTTGTATTTTTATTGTATTTTATGCTTCAGGCGTTGACTTCTGAGGCCGTAGCTATTCGATGTGGAGGAAGAACGCCATACAGTGAAGCCTAGGTTGCCCGGAACGTAGAAATGACCATCACTTTCACACGGGTTGCAATTATGCCCGTTATAGGATGGAAAGACTGTTGTATTTTTATTGTATTTTATGCTTCAGGCGTTGACATCTGAGGCCGTAGCTATTCGATGTGGTGGAAGAACGCCATAGAGTGAAGCCTAGGTTGCCCGGAACGTAGAAATGACCATAACTTTCATACTGGTTGCAATTATTCGTTTTATATGATGGAAAAACTGTTGTATTTATATTGCTTGTTATGCTGCTGGCGTTCACTTCTTAGGCCCTAGCTATTCGATCTGGTTAAACAACGCCCTTGGGTGAAGCCTAGGTTGCCCAGAACGTAGAAATGACCATAACTTTTACACTGGTTGCTATTATTAGTTTTATACGATGGAAAAACTGTTATATTTATATTGTATTTTATGCTTCTGGCGTTGCCTTCTTAGGCCCTAACAGTTCGATCTGGTGGAGCAACGCCCTAGAGTGAAGCCTAGGTTGCCCGGAACGTAGAAATGACCAGAACTTTCATACTGGATGCAATTATTCGTTTTATATGATGGAAAAACTGTTGTATTTATATTGTATTTTATGCTGCTGGCGTTCACTTCTTAGGCCCTAACTATTCGATCTGGTGGAACAACGCCCTGGGGTGAAGCCTAGGTTGCCCGAAACGTAGAAATGACCATAACTTTCACGCTGGTTGCTATTATTCGTTTTATACGATGGAAAAACCGTTATATTTGTATTGTATTTTATGCTTCTGGCGTTGATTTCTTAGGCCCTAACTATTCAATCTGGTGGAACAACACCCTAGAGTGAAGCCTAGATTACCCGGAACGTAGTAAGGACCAGTACTATCACATTGTTTGCAGTTATTCCTGTTATACGATGGAAAGCTGTTGCATCTTTATCGTATTTTATGCTTCTGGCGTTGACTTCTAAGGCCCTAACTATTCGATCTGGTGGAGCAAGGCCCTAGACTGAAGCCTAGGTTGCCCGGAACGTAGAAATGACCATAACATTCACACTGGTTGCCATTAATCGTTTTCTACGATGGAAAAGCTGTTGTATTTATATCGTATTTTATGCTTCTGGCGTTGACTTCTTAGGCCCTAACTATTCGATCTGGTGGAGCAACGCCCTAGAGTGCAGTCTAGGTTGCTCGGAACGTAGAAATGGCCATTACCTTCACACTGTTTGCAATTATTCATTTTATACGATGGCAAAGCTGTTGTACTTATATTGTATTCTATGCTTCGGGCGTTGACTTCTAAGGCCCTAACTATTCGATTTGGTGGAGCAACGCCCTACAGTGAAGCCTAGGTTGCCCGGAACGTATAAATGACCATTACGTTCACACTGTGTGCAATTATTCATTTTATACGATGGAAAAGCTGTTGTATTTATATTGTATTTTATGCTCCTGGCGTTGACTTCTAAGGCCGCAGCTATTAGATGTGGTGGAGCAACGCCCTAGAGTGACACCTAGGTTGACCGTAACGTAGAAATGACTATTACTTTCACACTGTTTGCAATTATTCATTTTATACGATGGCAAAGCTGTTGTACTTATATTGTATTTTATGCTTCGGGCGTTGACTTCTAAGGCCCTAACTATTCGATTTGGTGGAGCAACGCCCTACAGTGAAGCCTAGGTTGCCCGGAACGTATAAATGACCATTACTTTCACACTGTGTGCAATTATTCATTTTATACGATGGAAAAGCTGTTGTATTTATATTGTATTTTATGCTCCTGGCGTTGACTTCTAAGGCCGTAGCTATTAGATGTGGTGGAGCAACGCCCTAGAGTGACACCTAGGTTGACCGGAACGTAGAAATGACCATTACTTTCACAATGTCTGCAATTATTCATTTCATACGATGGAAAAACTGTGGACTTATATTGTATTTTATCCTTCTGGCGTTGAATTCTAAGTCCCTGGCTATTCGGTCTGGTGGAGCAACGCCCTAGTGTGAAACCTAGGTTACCCGGAACGTAGAAATGACCAGTACTTTCAGACTGGTTGCTGTTATTCGTTTCGTACGATGGAAAAGCTGTTATATTTATTTTGCATTTTATGCTTCGGGCGTTGACTTCTAAGGCCCTAGCTATTCCATCTGGTGGAGCAACACCCTAGAGTGCAGCCTAGGTTGCCCGGAACGTAGAAATGACCATTACTTTCACACTGTTTGCAATTATTCATTTTATACGATGGAAAAGCTGTTGTATTTATATTGTATTTTATGCTCCTGGCGTTGACTTCTAAAGCCGTAGCTATTAGCTGTGGTGGAGCAACGCCCTAGAGTGAAGCCGAGGTTGCCCGGAACGTAGAAATGACCATCACTTTCACACGGGTTGCAAATATTCCTGTTATAGGATGGAAAGACTGTTGTATTTTTATTGTATTTTATGCTTCAGGCGTTGACTTCTGAGGCCGTAGCTATTGGATTTGGTGGAAGAACGCCATAGAGTGAAGCCTAGGTTGCCAGGAACGTAGAAATGACCAGAACTTTCATACTGGTTGCAATTATTCGTTTTATATGATGGAAAAACTGTTGTATTTATATTGTATTTTATGCTGCTGGCGTTCACTTCTTAGGCCCTAACTATTCGATCTGGTGGAACAACGCCCTAGACTGAAGCCTAGGTTGCCCGGAACGTAGAAATGACCATAACTTTCACGCTGGTTGCTATTATTCGTTTTATACGATGGAAAAGCTGTTGTATTTATATCGTATTTTATGCTTCTGGCCTTGACTTCTTAGGCCCTAACTATTCGATCTGGTGGAGCAACGCCCTAGAGTGCAGTCTAGGTTGCTCGGAACGTAGAAATGGCCATTACCTTCACACTGTTTGCAATTATTCATTTTATACGGTGGAAAAGCTGTTGTATTTATATTGTATTTTATGCTCCTGGCGTTGACTTCTAAGTCCCTAGCTATTCGATCTGGTGGAGCAACGCCCTAGTGTGAAACCTAGGTAACCCGAAACGCAGAAATGTCCAGTACTTTCAGACTGGTTGCTGTTATCCGTTTCATACGATGGAAATCTGTTACATTTATTTTGCATTTTATGCTTCGGGCGTTGACTTCTAAGGCCCTAACTGTTTGGTCTGGTGGAGAAACGCTCTAGCGAGAAGCCTAGGTTGCACGGAACGTAGAAATGACCAGTACCTTCACACTGGTTACAGTTATTCGTTTTATACAATGGAAAAACTGTTCTATTTATTTTGCATTTTATGCTTCGGGCGTTGACTTCTAAGGCCCTAACTATTCGATCTGGTGGAGCAACGCCCTAGAGTGAAGCCTAGGTTGCCCGGAACGTAGAAATGACCATAACTTTCACACTGGTTGCTATTATTCGTTTTATACGATGGAAAAGCTGTTATATTTATATTGCATTTTATGCTTCTGGCATTGAGTTATAAGTCCCTATCTATTCCATTAGATGGAGCAACGCCCTAGAGTGCAGCCTAGGTTGCCCGGAACGTAGAAATGACCATTACTTTCACAATGTCTGCAATTATTCATTTCATACGATGGAAAAACTGTTGTACTTATATTGTATTTTATCCTTCTGGCGTTGAATTCTAAGTCCCTAGCTATTCGGTCTGGTGGAGCAACGGCCTAGTGTGAAACCTAGGTTACCCGGAACGTAGAAATGACCATTACTTTCACAATGTCTGCAATTATTCATTTCATACGATGGAAAAACTGTGGACTTATATTGTATTTTATCCTTCTGGCGTTGAATTCTAAGTCCCTGGCTATTCGGTCTGGTGGAGCAACGCCCTAGTGTGAAACCTAGGTTACCCGGAACGTAGAAATGACCAGTACTTTCAGACTGGTTGCTGTTATTCGTTTCGTACGATGGAAAAGCTGTTATATTTATTTTGCATTTTATGCTTCGGGCGTTGACTTCTAAGGCCCTAGCTATTCCATCTGGTGGAGCAACACCCTAGAGTGCAGCCTAGGTTGCCCGGAACGTAGAAATGACCATTACTTTCACACTGTTTGCAATTATTCATTTTATACGATGGAAAAGCTGTTGTATTTATATTGTATTTTATGCTCCTGGCGTTGACTTCTAAAGCCGTAGCTATTAGCTGTGGTGGAGCAACGCCCTAGAGTGAAGCCGAGGTTGCCCGGAACGTAGAAATGACCATCACTTTCACACGGGTTGCAAATATTCCTGTTATAGGATGGAAAGACTGTTGTATTTTTATTGTATTTTATGCTTCAGGCGTTGACTTCTGAGGCCGTAGCTATTGGATTTGGTGGAAGAACGCCATAGAGTGAAGCCTAGGTTGCCAGGAACGTAGAAATGACCAGAAATTTCATACTGGTTGCAATTATTCGTTTTATATGATGGAAAAACTGTTGTATTTATATTGTATTTTATGCTGCTGGCGTTCACTTCTTAGGCCCTAACTATTCGATCTGGTGGAACAACGCCCTGGGGTGAAGCCTAGGTTGCCCGAAACGTAGAAATGACCAGTACTTTCACAACGGTTGCAGTTATTCGTTTTATACGATGGAAAAACTGTTATATTTGTATTGTATTTTATGCTTCTGGCGTTGATTTCTTAGGCCCTAACTATTCAATCTGGTGGAACAACACCCTAGAGTGAAGCCTAGATTACCCGGAACGTAGTAATGACCAGTACTATCACATTGTTTGCAGTTATTCCTGTTATACGATGGAAAGCTGTTGCATCTTTATCGTATTTTATGCTTCTGGCGTTGACTTCTAAGGCCCTAACTATTCGATCTGGTGGAGCAAGGCCCTAGACTGAAGCCTAGGTTGCCCGGAACGTAGAAATGACCATAACATTCACACTGGTTGCCATTAATCGTTTTCTACGATGGAAAAGCTGTTGTATTTATATCGTATTTTATGCTTCTGGCGTTGACTTCTTAGGCCCTAACTATTCGATCTGGTGGAGCAACGCCCTAGAGTGCAGTCTAGGTTGCTCGGAACGTAGAAATGGCCATTACCTTCACACTGTTTGCAATTATTCATTTTATACGATGGCAAAGCTGTTGTACTTATATTGTATTCTATGCTTCGGGCGTTGACTTCTAAGGCTCTAACTATTCGATTTGGTGGAGCAACGCCCTACAGTGAAGCCTAGGTTGCCCGGAACGTATAAATGACCATTACGTTCACACTGTGTGCAATTATTCATTTTATACGATGGAAAAGCTGTTGTATATATATTGTATTTTATGCTCCTGGCGTTGACTTCTAAGGCCGCAGCTATTAGATGTGGTGGAGCAACGCCCTAGAGTGACACCTAGGTTGACCGGAACGTAGAAATGACCATTACTTTCACACTGTTTGCAATTATTCATTTTATACGATGGCAAAGCTGTTGTACTTATATTGTATTTTATGCTTCGGGCGTTGACTTCTAAGGCCCTAACTATTCGATTTGGTGGAGCAACGCCCTACAGTGAAGCCTAGGTTGCCCGGAACGTATAAATGACCATTACTTTCACACTGTGTGCAATTATTCATTTTATACGATGGAAAAGCTGTTGATTTATATTGTATTTTATGCTCCTGGCGTTGACTTCTAAGGCCGTAGCTATTAGATGTGGTGGAGCAACGCCCTAGAGTGACACCTAGGTTGACCGGAACGTAGAAATGACCATTACTTTCACAATGTCTGCAATTATTCATTTTATACGATGGAAAAACTGTTGTACTTATATTGTATTTTATCCTTCTGGCGTTGAATTCTAAGTCCCTAGCTATTCGATCTGGTGGAGCAACGCCCTACAGTGAAGCCTTGGTTGCCCGGAACGTAGAAATGACCATTACTTTCACACTGGTTGCTATGATTCATTTTATACGGTGGAAATGCTGTTGTATTTATATTGTATTTTATGCTCCTGGCGTTGACTTCTAAGTCCCAAGCTATTCGATCTGGTGGAGCAACGCCCTAGTGTGAAACCTAGGTTACCCGGAACGCAGAAATGTCCAGTACTTTCAGACTGGTTGCTGTTATCCGTTTCATACGATGGAAATCTGTTATATTTATTTTGCATTTTATGCTTCGGGCGTTGACTTCTAAGGCCCTAACTGTTTGGTCTGGTGGAGAAACGCTCTAGCGAGAAGCCTAGGTTGCACGGAACGTAGAAATGACCATTACTGCCACACTGTTTGCAAATATACATTACATACGCTGGAAAAACTGTTATACTTATATTGTAACTTATGCTTCTGGCGTTGACTTCTTAGGCCCTAACTGTTTGATCTGGTGGAGCGACGCCCTAGAGTGAAGCCTAGGTTGCCCGGAACGTAGAACATTCATTACCTTCACACTGGTTGCAATTATTCCTGTTATACGATGGAAAAACTGTTGCACCTTTATTGTATTTTATGCTTCTGGCGTTGACTTCATAGGCCCAAACTATTCGATCTGGTGGAGCAACGTCCTAGAGTGAAGCCTAGGTTGACCGGAACGTAGAAATGACCATAACTTTCACACTGGTTACCATTATTCGTTTTATATGTTGGAAAAGCTGTTGTATTTATATCGTATTTTATGCTTCTGGCGTTGACTTTGAAGGCCGTAGCTATTAGATGTGGTGGGGCAACGCCCTAGACTGAAGGCTAGATTACCCGGAACGTAGTAATGACCAGTACTTTCACACCGTTTGCAGTTATTCCTGTTATACGATGGAAAGCTGTTGCATCTTTATCGCATTTTATGCTTCTGGCGTTGACTTCTAAGGCCCTAACTATTCGATCTGGTGGAGCAAGGCCCTAGACTGAAGCCTAGGTTGCCCGGAACGTAGAAATGACCATTACTTTCACAATGTCTGCAATTATTCATTTCATACGATGGAAAAACTGTTGTACTTATATTGTATTTTATCCTTCTGGCGTTGAATTCTAAGGCCCTAGCTATTCCATCTGGTGGAGCAACACCCTAGCGAGAAGCGTAGGTTGCACGGAACGTAGAAATGACCAGTACTTTCACACTGGTTGGAGTTATCCGTTTTATACAATGGAAAAACTGTTCCATTTATTTCGCATTTTATGCTTCGGGCGTTGACTTCTAAGGCCCTAACTGTTTGATCTGGTGGAGCAACGCCCTAGAGTGAAGCCGAGGTTGCCCGGAACGTAGAAATGACCATCACTTTCACACGGGTTGCAATTATTCCTGTTATAGGATGGAAAGACTGTTCTATTTTTATTGTATTTTATGCTTCAGGCGTTGACTTCTGAGGCCGTAGCTATGCGATGTGGTGGAAGAACGCCATGGAGTGAAGCATAGGTTGCCCGGAACGTAGAAATGACCATAACTTTCACACTGGTTGCTATTATTCGTTTTATACGATGGAAAAGCTGTTATATTTATATTGCATTTTATGCTTCGGGCGTTGACTTCTAAGGCCCTAACTGTTTGGTCTGGTGGAGAAACGCTCTAGCGAGAAGCCTAGGTTGCACGGAACGTAGAAATGACCATTACTTCCACACTGTTTGCAAATATACATTACATAAGCTGGAAAAACTGTTATACTTATATTGTAATTTATGCTTCTGGCGTTGACTTCTTAGGCCCTAACTGTTTGATCTGGTGGAGCGACGCCCTAGAGTGAAGCCTAGGTTGCCCGGAACGTAGAACATTCATTACCTTCACACTGGTTGCAATTATTCCTGTTATACGATGGAAAAACTGTTGCACCTTTATTGTATTTTATGCTTCTGGCGTTGACTTCATAGGCCCAAACTATTCGATCTGGTGGAGCAACGTCCTAGAGTGAAGCCTAGGTTGACCGGAACGTAGAAATGACCATAACTTTCACACTGGTTACCATTATTCGTTTTATATGTTGGAAAAGCTGTTGTATTTATATCGTATTTTATGCTTCTGGCGTTGACTTTGAAGGCCGTAGCTATTAGATGTGGTGGGGCAACGCCCTAGACTGAAGGCTAGATTACCCGGAACGTAGTAATGACCAGTACTTTCACACCGTTTGCAGTTATTCCTGTTATACGATGGAAAGCTGTTGCATCTTTATCGCATTTTATGCTTCTGGCGTTGACTTCTAAGGCCCTAACTATTCGATCTGGTGGAGCAAGGCCCTAGACTGAAGCCTAGGTTGCCCGGAACGTAGAAATGACCATTACTTTCACAATGTCTGCAATTATTCATTTCATACGATGGAAAAACTGTTGTACTTATATTGTATTTTATCCTTCTGGCGTTGAATTCTAAGGCCCTAGCTATTCCATCTGGTGGAGCAACACCCTAGCGAGAAGCGTAGGTTGCACGGAACGTAGAAATGACCAGTACTTTCACACTGGTTGGAGTTATCCGTTTTATACAATGGAAAAACTGTTCCATTTATTTCGCATTTTATGCTTCGGGCGTTGACTTCTAAGGCCCTAGCTATTCCATCTGGTGGAGCAACGCCCTAGAGTGAAGCCTAGGTTGCCCGGAACGTAGAATCGGCCATCACTTTCAAACTGGTTGCAATTATTCCTGTTATATGGTGGAAACACTGTTGCACTTTTATTGCATTTTATGCTTCGGGCGTTGACTTCTGAGGCCGTAGCTATTCGATGTGGTGGATGAACGCCATGGAGTGAAGCCTAGGTTGCTCGGAACGAAGAAATGACCATAACTATCATACTGGTTGCAATCATTCGTTTTATATGATGGAAGAACTGTTGTATTTATATTGTATTTTATGCTGCTGGCGTTCACTTCTTAGGCCCTAACTATTCAGTCTTGTGGAACAACGCCCTGGGGTGAAGCCTAGGTTGCCCGGAACGTAGAAATGACCATAACTTTCACACTGGTTGCTATTATTCGTTTTATACGATGGAAAAACTGTTCTATTTATTTTGTATTTTATGCTTCGGGCGTTGACTTCTAAGGCCCTAACTGTTTGATCTGGTGGAGCAACGCCCTAGAGTGAAGCCGAGGTTGCCCGGAACGTAGAAATGACCATCACTTTCACACGGGTTGCAATTATTCCTGTTATAGGATGGAAAGACTGTTCTATTTTTATTGTATTTTATGCTTCAGGCGTTGACTTCTGAGGCCGTAGCTATTCGATGTGGTGGAAGAACGCCATGGAGTGAAGCATAGGTTGCCCGGAACGTAGAAATTACCATAACATTCACACTGGTTGCCATTAATCGTCTTCTACGATGGAAAAGCTGTTGTATTTATATCGTATTTTATGTTTCTGGCGCTGACTTCTTAGGCCCTAACTATTCGATCTGGTGGAGCAACGCCCTAGAGTGAAGCCTAGGTTGCTCGGAACGTAGAAATGACCATTACCTTCACACTGTTTGCAATTATTCATTTTATAAGATGGCAAAGCTGTAGTATTTATATTGTATTTTATGCTTCCGGCGTTAACTTCTAAGGCCGTATCTATCAGATGTGGAGCAGCAACGCCCTAGAGTGACACGTAGGTTGCCAGGCACGTAGAACTGACCATTACTTTCACAATGTTCGCAATCATTCATTTTATACGATGGAAAAACTGTTGTACTTATATTGTATTTTATGCATCGGTCGTTGACTTCTAAGGTCCTAACTATTCGATTTGGTTTAGCAACGCCCTACAGTGAAGCCTAGGTTGCCCGGAACGTAGAAATGACCAGTACTTTCACACTGGTTACAGTTATTCGTTTTATACAATGGAAAAACTGTTCTATTTATTTTGCATTTTATGCTTCGGGCGTTGACTTCTAAGGCCCTAACTATTCGATCTGGTGGAGCAACGCCCTAGAGTGAAGCCTAGGTTGCCCGGAACGTAGAAATGACCATAACTTTCACACTGGTTGCTATTATTCGTTTTATACGATGGAAAAGCTGTTATATTTATATTGCATTTTATGCTTCTGGCATTGAATTATAAGTCCCTATCTATTCCATTAGGTGGAGCAACACCCTAGAGTGCAGCCTAGGTTGCCCGGAACGTAGAAATGACCATTACTTTCACAATGTCTGCAATTATTCGTTTCATACGATGGAAAAACTGTTGTACTTATATTGTATTTTATCCTTCTGGCGTTGAATTCTAAGTCCCTAGCTATTCGTTCTGGTGGAGCAACGGCCTAGTGTGAAACCTAGGTTACCCGGAACGTAGAAATGACCATTACTTTCACAATGTCTGCAATTATTCATTTCATACGATGGAAAAACTGTGGACTTATATTGTATTTTATCCTTCTGGCGTTGAATTCTAAGTCCCTGGCTATTCGGTCTGGTGGAGCAACGCCCTAGTGTGAAACCTAGGTTACCCGGAACGTAGAAATGACCAGTACTTTCAGACTGGTTGCTGTTATTCGTTTCGTACGATGGAAAAGCTGTTATATTTATTTTGCATTTTATGCTTCGGGCGTTGACTTCTAAGGCCCTAGCTATTTCATCTGGTGGAGCAACACCCTAGAGTGCAGCCTAGGTTGCCCATAACGTAGAAATGACCATTACTTTCACAATGTTCGCAATCATTCATTTTATACGATTGAAAAACTGTTGTACTTATATTGTATTTTATGCTTCGGGCGTTGACTTCTAAGGCCCTAACTATTCGATTTGGTGGAGCGACGCCCTACAGTGAAGCCTAGATTACCCGGAACGTAGTAATGACCAGTACTATCACACTGTTTGCAGTTATTCCTGTTATACGATGGAAAGCTGTTGCATCTTTATCGTATTTTATGCTTCTGGCGTTGACTTCTAAGGCCCTAACTATTCGATCTGGTGGAGCAAGGCCCTAGACTGAAGCCTAGGTTGCCCGGAACGTAGAAATGACCATTACTTTCACAATGTCTGCAATTATTCACTTCATACGATGGAAAAACTGTTGTACTTATATTGTAATTTATCCTTCTGGCGTTGAATTCTAAGGCCCTAGCTATTCCATCTGGTGGAGCAACACCCTAGCCAGAAGCCTAGGTTGCACGGAACGTAGAAATGACCAGTACTTTCACACTGGTTGGAGTTGTCCGTTTTATACAATGGAAAAACTGTTCCATTTATTTCGCATTTTATGCTTCGGGCGTTGACTTCTAAGGCCCTAGCTATTCCATCTGGTGGAGCAACGCCCTAGAGTGAAGCCTAGGTTGCCCGGAACGTAGAATCGGCCATCAGTTTCAAACTGGTTGCAATTATTCCTGTTATATGGTGGAAACACTGTTGTACTTTTATTGCATTTTATGCTTCGGGCGTTGACTTCTGAGGCCGTAGCTATTCGATGTGGTGGATGAACGCCATAGAGTGAAGCCTAGGTTGCTCGGAACGAAGAAATGACCATAACTATCATACTGGTTGCAATCATTCGTTTTATATGATGGAAGAACTGTTGTATTTATATTGTATTTTATGCTGCTGGCGTTCACTTCTTAGGCCCTAACTATTCAGTCTGGTGGAATAACGCCCTGGTGTGAAGCCTAGGGTGCCCGGAACGTAGAAATGACCATAACTTTCACACTGGTTGCTATTATTCGTTTTATACGATGGAAAAACTGTTGTACTTATATTGTATTTTATGCTTCGGGCGTTGACTTCTAAGGCCCTAACTATTCGATTTGGTGGAGCAACGCCCTACAGTGAAGCCTCGATTACCCGGAACGTAGTAATGACCAGTACTATCACACTGTTTGCAGTTATTCCTGTTATACGATGGAAAGCTGTTGCATCTTTATGGAATTTTATGCTTCTGGCGTTGACTTCTAAGGCCCTAACTATTCGATCTGGTGGAGGAAGGCCCTAGACTGAAGCCTAGGTTTCCCGGAACGTAGAAATGACCATAACAGTCACACTGGTTGCCATTGATCGTTTTCTACGATGGAAAAGCTGTTGTATTTATACCGTATTTTATGCTTCTGGCGTTGACCTCTTAGGCCCTAACTATTCGATCTGGTGGAGCAACGCCCTAGAGTGAAGCCTAGGTTGCTCGCAACGTAGAAATGACCATTACCTTCACAATGTTCGCAATCATTCATTTTATACGATGGAAAAACTGTTGTACTTATATTGTATTTTATGCTTCGGGCGTTGACTTCTAAGGCCCTAACTATTCGATTTGGTGTAGCAACGCCCTACAGTGAAGCCTAGGTTGCCCGGAACGTAGAAATGACCAGTACTTTCACACTGGATACAGCTATTCGTTTTATACAATGGAAAAACTGTTCTATTTATTTTGCATATTATGCTTCGGGCGTTGACTTCTAAGCCCCTAACTATACTAACAGGTGGAGCAACGCCCTAGAGTGACGCCTAGGTTGCCCGGAACGTGGAAATGACCATAACTATCACACTGGTTGCTATTAATCGTTTTATACGATGGAAAAGCTGTTATATTTATATTTCATTTTATGCTTCCGGCATTGAATTCTAAGTCCCTATCTATTCCATCTGGTGGAGCAACACCATAGAGTGCTGCCTAGGTTGCCCGGAACGTAGAAATGACCATTACTTTCACAATGTCTGCAATTATTCATTTCATACAATGGAAAAACTGTTGTACTTATATTGTATTTTACCCTTCTGGCGTTGAATTCTAAGTCCCTAGCTATTGGATCTGGTGGAGCAACGCCCTAGTGTGAAACCTAGGTTACCCGGAACGTAGAAATGACCAGTACTTTCAGACTGGTTGCTGCTATTCGTTTCATACGATGGAAAAGCTGTTATATTTATTTTGCATTTTCTGCTTCGGGCGTTGACTTCTAAGGCCATAGCTATTCCATCTGGTGGAGCAACACCCTAGAGTGCAGCCTAGTTTGCCCGGAACGTAGAAATGACCATTACTTTCACAATGTTCGCAATCATTCATTTTATACGATGGAAAAACTGTTGTACTTATATTGTATTTTATGCTTCGGGCGTTGACTTCTAAGGCCCTAACTATTCGATCTGGGTTAGGAAGGCCCTAGAATGAAGCCTAGGTTTCCCGGAACGTAGAAATGACCATAACATTCACACTGGTTGCCATTAATCGTTTTCTACGATGGAAAAGCTGTTGTATTTATATCGTATTTTATGCTTCTGGCGTTGACCTCTTAGGCCCTAACTATTCGATCTGGTGGAGCAACGCCATAGAGTGAAGCCTAGGTTGCTCGGAACGTAGAAATGACCATTACCTTCACAATGTTCACAATCATTCATTTTATACGATGGAAAAACTGTTGTACTTATATTGTATTTTATGCTTCGGGCGTTGACTTCTAAGGCCCTACCTATTCGATTTGGTGGAGCAACGCCCTACAGTGAAGCCTAGGTTGCCCGGAACGTAGAAATGACCAGTACTTTCACACTGGATACAGTTATTCGTTATATACAATGGAAAAACTGTTCTATTTATTTTGCATATTATGCTTCGGGCGTTGACTTCTAAGCCCCTAACTATACGAACAGGTGGAGCAACGCCCTAGAGTGACGCCTAGGTTGCCCGGAACGTGGAAATGACCATAACTTTCACACTGGTTGCTATTAATCGTTTTATACGATGGAAAAACTGTTGTACTTATATTGTATTTTATGCTTCGGGCGTTAACTTCTATGGCCGTAACTATTCGATTTGGTGGAGCAATGCCCTACAGTGAAGCCTAGGTTGCCCGGAACGTAGAAATGACCAGTACTTTCACACTGGTTACAGTTATTCATTTTATAAGATGGAAAAACTGTTGTACTTATATTGTATTTTATCCTTCTGGCGTTGAATTCTAAGTCCCTAGCTATTCGATCTGGTGGAGCAACGCACTAGTGTGAAACCTAGGTTACCCGGAACGTAGAAATGACCATTACTTTCACACTGGTTGCTATTATTCATTTCATACGATGGAAAAGCTGTTGTATTTATATTGTATTTTATGCTCCTGGCGTTGACTTCTAAGTCCCTAGCTATTCGATCTGGTGGAGCAACGCCCTAGTGTGAAACCTAGGTTACCCGGAACGTAGAAATGTCCAGTACTTTCAGACTGGTTGCTGTTATCCGTTTCATACGATGGAAAAGCTGTTATATTTATTTTGCATTTTATGCTTCGGGCGTTGACTTCTAAGGCCCTAACAGTTTGGTCTGGTGGAGCAACGCCCTAGAGTGAAGCCTAGGTTGCCCAGAACGTAGAAATGATCATTACTTTCGCACTGGCTGCCATTAGTCATGCTATACGATGGAAAAACTGTTGCATTTTTATTGTGTTTTATGCTTCTGGCGTTGACTTCATAGGCCCAAACTATTCGATCTGGTGGAGCAACGTCCTAGAGTGAAGCCTAGGTTGACCGGAACGTAGAAATGACCATTACTTCCACACTGTTTGCAAATATACATTACATACGCTGGAAAAGCTGTTATACTTATATTGTAATTTATGCTTCTGGCGTTGACTTCTTAGGCCCTAACTATTTGATCTGGTGGAGCAAAACTCTAGAGTGAAGCCTAGGTTGCCCGGAACGTAGAACATCCATTACCTTCACACTGGTTGCAATTATTCCTGTTATACGATGGAAAAACTGTTGCACCTTTATTGTATTTTATGCTTCTGGCGTTGACTTCATAGGCCTAAACTATTCGATCTGGTGGAGCAACGTCCTAGAGTGAAGCCTAGGTTGACCGGAACGTAGAAATGACCATAACTTTCACACTGGTTACAATTATTCGTTTTATATGGTGGAAAAGCTGTTGTATTTATATCGTATTTTATGCTTCTGGCGTTGACTTTGAAGGCCGTAGCTATTAGATGTGGTGGGGCAACGCCCTAGAGTGAAGCCTAGATTACCCGGAACGTAGTAATGACCAGTACTATCACACTGTTTGCAGTTATTCCTGTTATACGATGGAAAGCTGTTGCATCTTTATCGTATTTTATGCTTCTGGCGTTGACTTTTAAGGCCCTAACTATTCGATCTGGTGGAGCAAGGCCCTAGACTGAAGCCTAGGTTGCCCGGAACGTAGAAATGACCATTACTTTCACAATGTCTGCAATTATTCACTTCATACGATGGAAAAACTGTTGTACTTATATTGTAATTTATCCTTCTGGCGTTGAATTCTAAGGCCCTAGCTATTCCATCTGGTGGAGCAACACCCTAGCCAGAAGCCTAGGTTGCACGGAACGTAGAAATGACCAGTACTTTCACACTGGTTGGAGTTGTCCGTTTTATACAATGGAAAAACTGTTCCATTTATTTCGCATTTTATGCTTCGGGCGTTGACTTCTAAGGCCCTAGCTATTCCATCTGGTGGAGCAACGCCCTAGAGTGAAGCCTAGGTTGCCCGGAACGTAGAATCGGCCATCACTTTCAAACTGGTTGCAATTATTCCTGTTATATGGTGGAAACACTGTTGTACTTTTATTGCATTTTATGCTTCGGGCGTTGACTTCTGAGGCCGTAGCTATTCGATGTGGTGGATGAACGCCATAGAGTGAAGCCTAGGTTGCTCGGAACGAAGAAATGACCATAACTATCATACTGGTTGCAATCATTCGTTTTATATGATGGAAGAACTGTTGTATTTATATTGTATTTTATGCTGCTGGCGTTCACTTCTTAGGCCCTAACTATTCAGTCTGGTGGAACAACGCCCTGGTGTGAAGCCTAGGGTGCCCGGAACGTAGAAATGACCATAACTTTCACACTGGTTGCTATTATTCGTTTTGTACGATAGAAAAACTGTTGTACTTATATTGTATTTTATGCTTCGGGCGTTGACTTCTAAGGCCCTAACTATTCGATTTGGTGGAGCAACGCCCTACAGTGAAGCCTCGATTACCCGGAACGTAGTAATGACCAGTACTATCACACTGTTTGCAGTTATTCCTGTTATACGATGGAAAGCTGTTGCATCTTTATGGAATTTTATGCTTCTGGCGTTGACTTCTAAGGCCCTAACTATTCGATCTGGTGGAGGAAGGCCCTAGACTGAAGCCTAGGTTTCCCGGAACGTAGAAATGACCATAACAGTCACACTGGTTGCCATTAATCGTTTTCTACGATGGAAAAGCTGTTGTATTTATATCGTATTTTATGCTTCTGGCGTTGACCTCTTAGGCCCTAACTATTCGATCTGGTGGAGCAACGCCCTAGAGTGAAGCCTAGGTTGCTCGCAACGTAGAAATGACCATTACCTTCACAATGTTCACAATCATTCATTTTATACGATGGAAAAACTGTTGTACTTATATTGTATTTTAGGCTTCGGGCGTTGACTTCTAAGGCCCTAACTATTCGATTTGGTGTAGCAACGCCCTACAGTGAAGCCTAGGTTGCCCGGAACGTAGAAATGACCAGTACTTTCACACTGGATACAGCTATTCGTTTTATACAATGGAAAAACTGTTCTATTTATTTTGCATATTATGCTTCGGGCGTTGACTTCTAAGCCCCTAACTATACGAACAGGTGGAGCAACGCCCTAGAGTGACGCCTAGGTTGCCCGGAACGTGGAAATGACCATAACTATCACACTGGTTGCTATTAATCGTTTTATACGATGGAAAAGCTGTTATATTTATATTTCATTTTATGCTTCCGGCATTGAATTCTAAGTCCCTATCTATTCCATCTGGTGGAGCAACGTCCTAGAGTGAAGCCTTGGTTGACCGGAACGTAGAAATGACCATAACTTTCACACTGGTTACCATTATTCGTTTTATATAATGGAAAAGGTGTTGTATTTATATCGTATTTTATGCTTCTGGCGTTGACTTTGAAGGCCGTAGCTATTAGATGTGGTGGGGCAACGCCCTAGAGTGAAGCCTAGATTACCCGGAACGTAGTAATGACCAGTACTATCACACTGTTTGCAGTTATTCCTGTTATACGATGGAAAGCTGTTGCATCTTTATCGTATTTTATGCTTCTGGCGTTGACTTCTAAGGCCCTAACTATTCGATCTGGTGGAGAAACACCCTAGAGTGCAGCCGACGTTGCCCGGAACGTAGAAATGACCATTACTTTCACACTGTTTGCAATTATTCATTTTATACGATGGAAAAGCTGTTGTATTTATATTGTATTTTATGCTCCTGGCGTTGACTTCTAAAGCCGTAGCTATTAGCTGTGGTGGAGCAACGCCCTACAGTGACACCTAGGTTTACCGGAACGTAGAAATGTCCATTACTTTCACAATGTCTGCAATTATTCATTTTATACGATGGAACTACTGTTGTACTTATATTGTATTTTATGCTTCGGGCGTTAACTTCTATGGCCGTAACTATTCGATTTGGTGGAGCAACGCCCTGGTGTGAAACCTAGGTTACCCGGAACGTAGAAATGACCAGTACTTCCACACTGTTTGCAAATATACATTACATACGATGGAAAAGCTGTTGTACTTAAATTGTAATTTATGCTTCTGGCGTTGACTTCTTAGGCCCTAACTAATTGATCTGGTGGAGCAACGCCCTAGAGTGAAGCCTAGGTTGCCCGGAACGTAGAAATGACCATAACTTCCTCACTGGTTGCAATTATTCGTTTTATACGATGGAAATGCTGTTGTATTTATATCGTTTTTTATGCTCCTGGCGTTGACTTCTTAGGACTTAACTATTCCATCTGGTGGAACAACGCACTATGGTAAAGCCCAGATTGCGCGGAACGTAGAAATGACCATAACTTTCACACTGGTAGCAATTTTTCGTATTATACGATGGAAAAACTGTTCTATTTATTTTATATTTTATGCTTCGGGCGTTGACTTCTAAGGCCCTGACTGTTCGATCTGGTGGAGCAACGCCCTAGAGTGAAGCCTAGGTTGCCCGGTACGTAGAAATGATCATCACTATCAAACTGGTTACAAGTATTTGTTTTATGCGATGGAAAAGCTGTTGTATTTATATCGTATTTTATGCTTCTGGCGTTGACTTCTTAGGACCTAACTATTCCATCTGGTGGAACAACGCCCTAGGGTGAAGCCTAGGTTGTCCGGAAAGTAGAAATGGCCATAACTTTCACACTGGTTGCAATTATTCGTTTTATACGATGGAAAAACTGTTTTATTTATTTTGTATTTTACGCTTCGGGCGTTGACTTCTAAGGCCCTAACTATTCGATCTGGTGGAGCAACGCCCTAGTGTGCAGCCTAGGTTGCCCGGAACGTAGAAATGACCATAGCTTTCACACTGGTTGCTATCATTCGTTTTATATGATGGAAAAACTGTTGTATTTATATTGTATTTTATGCTTCTGGCGTCCACTTCTTAGGCCCTAACTTTCGATCTGGTGGAACAACGGCCTAGGGTAAAGCCCAGATTGCGCGGAACGTAGAAATGACCATAACTTTCACACTGGTAGCAATCTTTCGTTTTATACGATGGAAAAACTGTTCTATTTATTTTATATTTTATGCTTCGGGCGTTGACGTCAAAGGCCCTAACTATTCGATCTGGTGGAGCAACGCCCTAGAGTGAAGCCTAGGTTGCCCGGAACGTAGAAATGACAATTACTTTCACACTGGTTGCAATTATTCGTTTTTTACGATGGAAAAGCTGTTGTATTTATATTGTATTTTATGCCTCTGGCGTTGACTTCTAAGGCCCTAGCTATTCGATCTAGTGGAGCAGCGCCCTAGAGTGAAGCCTAGGTTGCCCGGTACGTAGAAATGACTATCACTTTCAAACTGGTTGCAATTAATCCTGTTATACGATGGAAAAACAGTTGTATTTTTATTGCATTTTATGCTTCGGGTGTTGACTTCTAAGGACCTGACTATTCAATCTGTCGGAGCAACGCCCTAGAGTGAAGCCTAGGTTGCTCGGAATGTAGAAGTTACCATATCTTTCACAGTGGTTGCAATTATTCGTTTTATACGATGGAAAAACTGTTGTATTTATATTGTATTTTATGCTTCTGGCGTTAACTTTTTAGGCCCTAACTATTCGATCTGGTGGAACAACGCCCTAGGGTGAAGCCTAGGTTGCCCGGAACGTAGAAATGACCATAACTTTTACACTGGTAGCAATTATTCGTTTTATACAAAGGAAAAACTGTTCTATTTATTTTGTATTTTATGCTTCGGGCGTTGACTTCTAAGGACCTAACTATTCGATCTGGTGGAGCAACGCCCTAGAGTGAAGCCTAGGTTGCCCGGAACGTAGAAATGACCATTACCTTCAAACAGTTTGCAATTACTTTCTTTTATACGATGGAAAAAGCTGTTGTATTTATATCGTATTTTATGCTTCTGGCGTTGACTTCTATGGCCCTAGCTATTCGATCTAGTGGAGCAACGCCCTAGAGTGAAGCCTAGGTTGCCCGGAACGTAGAAATGACCATCACTTTCAAACTGGTTGCAATTAATCCTGTTATACGATGGAAAAACTGTTGTATTTTTATTGCATTTTATGCTTCGGGCGTTGACTTCTAAGGCCCTAACTATTCAATCTGTTGGAGCAACGCCCTAGAGTGAAGCCTAGGTTGCTCGGAATGTAGAAATGACCATAACATTCACACTGGTTGCAATTATTCGGTTTATACGATGGAAAAACTGTTGTATTTATAATGTATTTTATGCTTCTGGCGTTCACTTCTTAGGCCCTAACTATTCGATCAGGTGGAACAACGCCCTAGGGTGAAGCCTAGGTTGCCCGGAACGTAGAAATGACCATAACTTTTACACTGGTAGCAATTATTCGTTTTATACAATGGAAAAACTGTTGTATTTATATTGTATTTTATGCTTCTGGCGTTGACTTCTTAGGCCCTAACTATTCGATCTGGTTGAGCAATGCCTCCGACTTAAGTCTAGGATGCCCGAAACGCCGAAATGATCATTACTTTCACGCTTGTTACAATTACTACTATTATACGATGAAAAGACCGTTTTATTTTTATTGTATTTTATGCTTCAGGCGTAGGCTTCTAAGGCCGTAGCTATTGGATATGGTGAAGCACCGCCCTAGAGTGAAGCCTAGGTTGATCGGAATATAGAAATGACCATAACTTTCACACTGGTTGCAATTATTCATTTTATACGATGGAAAAGCTGTTGTATTTATATTGTATTTTATGCTCCTGGCGTTGACTTCTAAAGCCGTAGCTATTAGCTGTGGTGGAGCAACGCCCTACAGTGACACCTAGGTTTACCGGAACGTAGAAATGTCCATTACTTTCACAATGTCTGCAATTATTCATTTTATACGATGGAACTACTGTTGTACTTATATTGTATTTTATGCTTCGGGCGTTAACTTCTATGGCCGTAACTATTCGATTTGGTGGAGCAATGCCCTACAGTGAAGCCTAGGTTGACCGGAACGTAGAAATGACCATAACATTCACAGTGGTTACCATTATTCGTTTTATATGATGGAAAAGGTGTTGTATTTATATCGTATTTTATGCTTCTGGCGTTGACTTTGAAGGCCGTAGCTATTAGATGTGGTGGGGCAACGCCCTAGAGTGAAGCCTAGATTACCCGGAACGTAGTAATGACCAGTACTATCACACTGTTTGCAGTTATTCCTGTTATACGATGGAAAGCTGTTGCATCTTTATCGTATTTTATGCTTCTGGCGTTGACTTCTAAGGCCCTAACTATTCGATCTGGTGGAGCAAGGCCCTAGACTGAAGCCTAGGTTGCCCGGAACGTAGAAATGACCATTACTTTCACAATGTCTGCAATTATTCATTTTATACGATGGAAAAACTGTTGTACTTATATTGTATTTTATCCTTCTGGCGTTGAATTCTAAGGACCTAACTATTCGATCTGGTGTAGCAAGGCCCTAGACTGAAGCCTAGGTTGCCCGGAACGTAGAAATGACCATTACTTTCACTATGTCTGCAATTATTCATTTCGTACGATGGAAAAACTGTTGTACTTATATTGTATTTTATCCTTCTGGCGTTGAATTCTATGTCCCTAGCAATTCGATCTGGTGGAGCAACGCCCTGGTGTGAAACCTAGGTTACCCGGAACGTAGAAATGACCAGTACTTCCACACTGTTTGCAAATATACATTACATACGATGGAAAAGCTGTTGTACTTAAATTGTAATTTATGCTTCTGGCGTTGACTTCTTAGGCCCTAACTAATTGATCTGGTGGAGCAACGCCCTAGAGTGAAGCCTAGGTTGCCCGGAACGTAGAAATGACCATAACTTCCTCACTGGTTGCAATTATTCGTTTTATACGATGGAAATGCTGCTGTATTTATATCGTTTTTTATGCTCCTGGCGTTGACTTCTTAGGACTTAACTATTCCATCTGGTGGAACAACGCACTATGGTAAAGCCCAGATTGCGCGGAACGTAGAAATGACCATAACTTTCACACTGGTAGCAATTTTTCGTATTATACGATGGAAAAACTGTTCTATTTATTTTATATTTTATGCTTCGGGCGTTGACTTCTAAGGCCCTGACTGTTCGATCTGGTGGAGCAACGCCCTAGAGTGAAGCCTAGGTTGCCCGGTACGTAGAAATGATCATCACTATCAAACTGGTTACAAGTATTTGTTTTATGCGATGGAAAAGCTGTTGTATTTATATCGTATTTTATGCTTCTGGCGTTGACTTCTTAGGACCTAACTATTCCATCTGGTGGAACAACGCCCTAGGGTGAAGCCTAGGTTGTCCGCAAAGTAGAAATGGCCATAACTTTCACACTGGTTGCAATTATTCGTTTTATACGATGGAAAAACTGTTTTATTTATTTTGTATTTTACGCTTCGGGCGTTGACTTCTAAGGCCCTAACTATTCGATCTGGTGGAGCAACGCCCTAGTGTGCAGCCTAGGTTGCCCGGAACGTAGAAATGACCATAGCTTTCACACTGGTTGCTATCATTCGTTTTATATGATGGAAAAACTGTTGTATTTATATTGTATTTTATGCTTCTGGCGTCCACTTCTTAGGCCCTAACTTTCGATCTGGTGGAACAACGGCCTAGGGTAAAGCCCAGATTGCGCGGAACGTAGAAATGACCATAACTTTCACACTGGTAGCAATCTTTCGTTTTATACGATGGAAAAACTGTTCTATTTATTTTATATTTTATGCTTCGGGCGTTGACGTCAAAGGCCCTAACTATTCGATCTGGTGGAGCAACGCCCTAGAGTGAAGCCTAGGTTGCCCGGAACGTAGAAATGACAATTACTTTCACACTGGTTGCAATTATTCGTTTTTTACGATGGAAAAGCTGTTGTATTTATATTGTATTTTATGCCTCTGGCGTTGACTTCTAAGGCCCTAGCTATTCGATCTAGTGGAGCAGCGCCCTAGAGTGAAGCCTAGGTTGCCCGGTACGTAGAAATGACTATCACTTTCAAACTGGTTGCAATTAATCCTGTTATACGATGGAAAAACAGTTGTATTTTTATTGCATTTTATGCTTCGGGTGTTGACTTCTAAGGACCTGACTATTCAATCTGTCGGAGCAACGCCCTAGAGTGAAGCCTAGGTTGCTCGGAATGTAGAAGTTACCATATCTTTCACACTGGTTGTAATTATTCGTTTTATACGATGGAAAAACTGTTGTATTTATATTGTATTTTATGCTTCTGGCGTTAACTTTTTAGGCCCTAACTATTCGATCTGGTGGAACAACGCCCTAGGGTGAAGCCTAGGTTGCCCGGAACGTAGAAATGACCATAACTTTTACACTGGTAGCAATTATTCGTTTTATACAAAGGAAAAACTGTTCTATTTATTTTGTATTTTATGCTTCGGGCGTTGACTTCTAAGGACCTAACTATTCGATCTGGTGGAGCGACGCCCTAGAGTGAAGCCTAGGTTGCCCGGAACGTAGAAATGACCATTACCTTCAAACAGTTTGCAATTACTTTCTTTTATACGATGGAAAAAGCTGTTGTATTTATATCGTATTTTATGCTTCTGGCGTTGACTTCTATGGCCCTAGCTATTCGATCTAGTGGAGCAACGCCCTAGAGTGAAGCCTAGGTTGCCCGGAACGTAGAAATGACCATCACTTTCAAACTGGTTGCAATTAATCCTGTTATACGATGGAAAAACTGTTGTATTTTTATTGCATTTTATGCTTCGGGCGTTGACTTCTAAGGCCCTAACTATTCAATCTGTTGGAGCAACGCCCTAGAGTGAAGCCTAGGTTGCTCGGAATGTAGAAATGACCATAACTTTCACACTGGTTGCAATTATTCGGTTTATACGATGGAAAAACTGTTGTATTTATAATGTATTTTATGCTTCTGGCGTTCACTTCTTAGGCCCTAACTATTCGATCTGGTGGAACAACGCCCTAGGGTGAAGCCTAGGTTGCCCGGAACGTAGAAATAACCATAACTTTTACACTGGTAGCAATTATTCGTTTTATACAATGGAAAAACTGTTGTATTTATATTGTATTTTATGCTTCTGGCGTTGACTTCTTAGGCCCTAACTATTCGATCTGGTTGAGCAATGCCTCCGACTTAAGTCTAGGATGCCCGAAACGCCGAAATGATCATTACTTTCACGCTTGTTGCAATTACTACTATTATACGATGAAAAGACCGTTTTATTTTTATTGTATTTTATGCTTCAGGCGTAGGCTTCTAAGGCCGTAGCTATTGGATATGGTGAAGCACCGCCCTAGAGTGAAGCCTAGGTTGATCGGAATATAGAAATGACCATAACTTTCACACTGGCTGCAATTATTCGTTTTCTACGATGGAAAAACTGTTGTATTTGTATTGTATTTTAATCTTCTGGCGTTCACTTCTTAGGGCCTAACTATTCGATCTGATGGAACAATACCCTAGGGTGAAGCCTAGGTTGCCCGGAACGTAGAAATGACCATAACTTTTACACTGGTAGCAATTATACGTATTATACAATGGAGAAGCTCTTGTATTTATCATGTATTTTATGCCTCTGGCGTTGACTTCTAAGGCCCTAGCTATTCGATCTAGTGGAGCAACGCCCTAGAGTGAAGCCTAGGTTGCCCGGAACGTAGAAATGAACATCACTTTCAAACTGGTTGCAATTAATCCTGTTATACGATGGAAAAACTGTAGCATTTTTATTGCATTTTATGCTTCGGGCGTTGACTTCTAAGGGCCTGACTTTTCAATCTGTCGGAGCAACGCCCTAGAGTGAAGCCTAGGTTGCTCGGAATGTAGAAATGACCATAGCTTTCACACTGGTTGCAATTATTCGTTTTATACGATGGAAAAACTGTTGTACTTATATTGTATTTTATTCTTATGGCGTTGAATTCTAAGTCCCTAGCTATTCGATCTGGTGGAGCAACGCCCTAGAGTGAAACCTAGGTTACCCGGAACGTAGAAATGACAAGTACTTTCATACTGTTTGCAGTTATTCCTGTTATACGATGAAAAAACTTTTGCATCTTTATTGTATTTTATGCTTCTGGCGTTGACTTCTAAGGCCCTAGCTATTCGATTTGGTGGAGCACCGCCCTAGAGTGAAGCCTAGGTTGCCCGGAGCGTAGAAATGACCATAACTTCCACACTGGTTGCAATTATTCGTTTTATACGATGGAAAAGGTGTTGTATTTATATCGTTTTTTATGCTCCTGGCGTTGACTTCTTAGGCCCTAACTATTCGATCTGGTGGTACAACGCCCTAGGGTGAAGCCTAGGTTGCCCGGAACGTAGAAATGACCATAACTTTTACTCTGGCAGCAATTATTCGTTTTATACAATGGAAAAACCGTTCTATTTATTTTGTATTTTATGCTTCGGGCGTTGACTTCTGAGGCCGTTGCTATTCGATGTGGTGGAAGAACGCCATAGAGGGAAGCCTAGGCAGCCCGGATCGTAGAAATGTCCATATCTTTCACACTGTTTGCAATTTTTCGTTTTATACGATGGAAAAACTGTTTTATTTATTTTATATTTTATGCTTCGGGCGTTGACGTCAAAGGCCCTAACTATTCGATCTGGTGGAGCAACGCCCTAGAGTGAAGCCTAGGTTGCCCGGAACGTAGAAATGACAATTACTTTCACACTGGTTGCAATTATTCGTTTTTTACGATGGAAAAGCTGTTGTATTTATATTGTATTTTATGCCTCTGGCGTTGACTTCTAAGGCCCTAGCTATTCGATCTAGTGGAGCAGCGCCCTAGAGTGAAGCCTAGGTTGCCCGGTACGTAGAAATGACTATCACTTTCAAACTGGTTGCAATTAATCCTGTTATACGATGGAAAAACAGTTGTATTTTTATTGCATTTTATGCTTCGGGTGTTGACTTCTAAGGACCTGACTATTCAATCTGTCGGAGCAACGCCCTAGAGTGAAGCCTAGGTTGCTCGGAATGTAGAAGTTACCATATCTTTCACACTGGTTGTAATTATTCGTTTTATACGATGGAAAAACTGTTGTATTTATATTGTATTTTATGCTTCTGGCGTTAACTTTTTAGGCCCTAACTATTCGATCTGGTGGAACAACGCCCTAGGGTGAAGCCTAGGTTGCCCGGAACGTAGAAATGACCATAACTTTTACACTGGTAGCAATTATTCGTTTTATACAAAGGAAAAACTGTTCTATTTATTTTGTATTTTATGCTTCGGGCGTTGACTTCTAAGGACCTAACTATTCGATCTGGTGGAGCGACGCCCTAGAGTGAAGCCTAGGTTGCCCGGAACGTAGAAATGACCATTACCTTCAAACAGTTTGCAATTACTTTCTTTTATACGATGGAAAAAGCTGTTGTATTTATATCGTATTTTATGCTTCTGGCGTTGACTTCTATGGCCCTAGCTATTCGATCTAGTGGAGCAACGCCCTAGAGTGAAGCCTAGGTTGCCCGGAACGTAGAAATGACCATCACTTTCAAACTGGTTGCAATTAATCCTGTTATACGATGGAAAAACTGTTGTATTTTTATTGCATTTTATGCTTCGGGCGTTGACTTCTAAGGCCCTAACTATTCAATCTGTTGGAGCAACGCCCTAGAGTGAAGCCTAGGTTGCTCGGAATGTAGAAATGACCATAACTTTCACACTGGTTGCAATTATTCGGTTTATACGATGGAAAAACTGTTGTATTTATAATGTATTTTATGCTTCTGGCGTTCACTTCTTAGGCCCTAACTATTCGATCTGGTGGAACAACGCCCTAGGGTGAAGCCTAGGTTGCCCGGAACGTAGAAATGACCATAACTTTTACACTGGTAGCAATTATTCGTTTTATACAATGGAAAAACTGTTGTATTTATATTGTATTTTATGCTTCTGGCGTTGACTTCTTAGGCCCTAACTATTCGATCTGGTTGAGCAATGCCTCCGACTTAAGTCTAGGATGCCCGAAACGCCGAAATGATCATTACTTTCACGCTTGTTGCAATTACTACTATTATACGATGAAAAGACCGTTTTATTTTTATTGTATTTTATGCTTCAGGCGTAGGCTTCTAAGGCCGTAGCTATTGGATATGGTGAAGCACCGCCCTAGAGTGAAGCCTAGGTTGATCGGAATATAGAAATGACCATAACTTTCACACTGGCTGCAATTATTCGTTTTCTACGATGGAAAAACTGTTGTATTTGTATTGTATTTTAATCTTCTGGCGTTCACTTCTTAGGGCCTAACTATTCGATCTGATGGAACAATACCCTAGGGTGAAGCCTAGGTTGCCCGGAACGTAGAAATGACCATAACTTTTACACTGGTAGCAATTATACGTATTATACAATGGAGAAGCTCTTGTATTTATCATGTATTTTATGCCTCTGGCGTTGACTTCTAAGGCCCTAGCTATTCGATCTAGTGGAGCAACGCCCTAGAGTGAAGCCTAGGTTGCCCGGAACGTAGAAATGAACATCACTTTCAAACTGGTTGCAATTAATCCTGTTATACGATGGAAAAACTGTAGCATTTTTATTGCATTTTATGCTTCGGGCGTTGACTTCTAAGGGCCTGACTTTTCAATCTGTCGGAGCAACGCCCTAGAGTGAAGCCTAGGTTGCTCGGAATGTAGAAATGACCATAGCTTTCACACTGGTTGCAATTATTCGTTTTATACGATGGAAAAACTGTTGTACTTATATTGTATTTTATTCTTATGGCGTTGAATTCTAAGTCCCTAGCTATTCGATCTGGTGGAGCAACGCCCTAGAGTGAAACCTAGGTTACCCGGAACGTAGAAATGACAAGTACTTTCATACTGTTTGCAGTTATTCCTGTTATACGATGAAAAAACTTTTGCATCTTTATTGTATTTTATGCTTCTGGCGTTGACTTCTAAGGCCCTAGCTATTCGATTTGGTGGAGCACCGCCCTAGAGTGAAGCCTAGGTTGCCCGGAGCGTAGAAATGACCATAACTTCCACACTGGTTGCAATTATTCGTTTTATACGATGGAAAAGGTGTTGTATTTATATCGTTTTTTATGCTCCTGGCGTTGACTTCTTAGGCCCTAACTATTCGATCTGGTGGTACAACGCCCTAGGGTGAAGCCTAGGTTGCCCGGAACGTAGAAATGACCATAACTTTTACTCTGGCAGCAATTATTCGTTTTATACAATGGAAAAACCGTTCTATTTATTTTGTATTTTATGCTTCGGGCGTTGACTTCTGAGGCCGTTGCTATTCGATGTGGTGGAAGAACGCCATAGAGGGAAGCCTAGGCAGCCCGGATCGTAGAAATGTCCATATCTTTCACACTGTTTGCAATTTTTCGTTTTATACGATGGAAAAACTGTTTTATTTATTTTGTATTTTACGCTTCGGGCGTTGACTTCTAAGGCCCTAACTATTCGATCTGGTGGAGCAACGCCCTAGAGTGCAGCCTAGGTTGCCCGGAACGAAGAAATTACCATAGCTTTCACACTGGTTGCTATCATTCGTTTTATATGATGGAAAAACTGTTGTATTTATATTGTATTTTATGCTTCTGGCGTTCACTTCTTAGGCCCTAACTATTCGATCTGGTGGAACAACGGCCTATGGTGAAGCCTAGGTTGCCCGGAACGTAGAAATGTCCATAACTTTTACACTGGTTGCAATTATTCGTTTTATACAATGGAAAAACCGTTCTATTTATTTTGTATTTTATGCTTCGGGCGTTGACTTCCAAGGCCCTAACTGTTTGATCTGGTGGAGCATCGCCGTACAGTGAAGCCTAGGTTGCCCGGTACGTAGAAATGACCATCACTATCAAACTGGTTGCAATTACTTGTTTTATACGATGGAAAAGCTGTTGCTTTTATATCGTATTTTATGCTTCTGGCGCTGACTTCTTAGGCCCTAACTATTCCATCTGGTGGAACAACGCCCTAGGGTGAAGCCTAGGTTGCCCGGAAAGTAGAAATGACCATAACTTTCACACTGGTAGCAATTTTTCGTTTTAAACGATGGAAAAACTGTTCTACTTATTTTATATTTTATGCTTCGGGCGTTGACTTCTAAGGCCCTAACTATTTGATCTGGTGGAGCAACGCCCTAGAGTGAAGCCTAGGTTGCCCGGTACGTAGAAGTGACCATCACTATCAAACTGGTTGCAATTATTTGTTTTATACGATGGAAAAGCTGTTGTATTTATATCGTATTTTATGCTTCTGGCGTTGACTTCTTAGGCATTAACTATTCCATCTTGTGGAACAACGCCCTGGGGTGAAGCCTAGGTTGCCCGGAAAGTAGAAATGACCATAACTTTCACACTGGTAGCAATTATTCGCTTTATACGATGGAAAAACTGTTGTACTTATATTGTATTTTATTCTTATGGCGTTGAATTCTAAGTCCCTAGCTATTCGATCTGGTGGAGCAACGCCCTAGAGTGAAACCTAGGTTACCCGGAAGGTAGAAATGACAAGTACTTTCATACTGTTTGCAGTTATTCCTGTTATACGGTGAAAAAACTTTTGCATCTTTATTGTATTTTATGCTTCTGGCGTTGACTTCTAAGGCCCTAGCTATTCGATTTGGTGGAGCACCGCCCTAGAGTGAAGCCTAGGTTGCCCGGAACGTAGAAATGACCATAACTTCCACACTGGTTGCAATTATTCGTTTTATACGATGGAAAAGGTGTTGTATTTATATCGTTTTTTATGCTCCTGGCGTTGACTTCTTAGGCCCTAACTATTCGATCTGGTGGTACAACGCCCTAGGGTGAAGCCTAGGTTGCCCGGAACGTAGAAATGACCATAACTTTTACTCTGGCAGCAATTATTCGTTTTATACAATGGAAAAACCGTTCTATTTATTTTGTATTTTATGCTTCGGGCGTTGACTTCTGAGGCCGTTGCTATTCGATGTGGTGGAAGAACGCCATAGAGGGAAGCCTAGGCAGCCCGGATCGTAGAAATGTCCATATCTTTCACACTGTTTGCAATTTTTCGTTTTATACGATGGAAAAACTGTTTTATTTATTTTGTATTTTACGCTTCGGGCGTTGACTTCTAAGGCCCTAACTATTCGATCTGGTGGAGCAACGCCCTAGAGTGCAGCCTAGGTTGCCCGGAACGTAGAAATGACCATAGCTTTCACACTGGTTGCTATCATTCGTTTTATATGATGGAAAAACTGTTGTATTTATATTGTATTTTATGCTTCTGGCGTTCACTTCTTAGGCCCTAACTATTCGATCTGGTGGAACAACGGCCTATGGTGAAGCCTAGGTTGCCCGGAACGTAGAAATGTCCATAACTTTTACACTGGTTGCAATTATTCGTTTTATACAATGGAAAAACTGTTTTATTTATTTTGTATCTTACGCTTCGGGCGTTGACTTCTAAGGCCCTAACTATTCGATCTGGTGGAGCAACGCCCTAGAGTGCAGCCTAGGTTGCCCGGAACGTAGAAATGACCATAGCTTTCACACTGGTTGCTATCATTCGTTTTATATGATGGAAAAACTGTTGTATTTATATTGTATTTTATGCTTCTGGCGTCCACTTCTTAGGCCCTAACTTTCGACCTGGTGGAACAACGGCCTAGGGTGAAGCCTAGGTTGCCCGGAACGTAGATATGTCCATAACTTTCACACTGGTTGCTATTATTCGTTTTATACGATGGAAAAACTGTTGTACTTATATTGTATTTTATTCTTATGGCGTTGAATTCTAAGTCCCTAGCTATTCGATCTGGTGGAGCAACGCCCTAGAGTGAAACCTAGGTTACCCGGAACGTAGAAATGACAAGTACTTTCATACTGTTTGCAGTTATTCCTGTTATACGATGAAAAAACTTTTGCATCTTTATTGTATTTTATGCTTCTGGCGTTGACTTCTAAGGCCCTAGCTATTCGATTTGGTGGAGCACCGCCCTAGAGTGAAGCCTAGGTTGCCCGGAACGTAGAAATGACCATAACTTCCACACTGGTTGCAATTATTCGTTTTATACGATGGAAAAGGTGTTGTATTTATATCGTTTTTTATGCTCCTGGCGTTGACTTCTTAGGCCCTAACTATTCGATCTGGTGGTACAACGCCCTAGGGTGAAGCCTAGGTTGCCCGGAACGTAGAAATGACCATAACTTTTACTCTGGCAGCAATTATTCGTTTTATACAATGGAAAAACCGTTCTATTTATTTTGTATTTTATGCTTCGGGCGTTGACTTCCAAGGCCCTAACTGTTTGATCTGGTGGAGCATCGCCGTACAGTGAAGCCTAGGTTGCCCGGTACGTAGAAATGACCATCACTATCAAACTGGTTGCAATTACTTGTTTTATACGATGGAAAAGCTGTTGCTTTTATATCGTATTTTATGCTTCTGGCGCTGACTTCTTAGGCCCTAACTATTCCATCTGGTGGAACAACGCCCCAGGGTGAAGCCTAGGTTGCCCGGAAAGTAGAAATGACCATAACTTTCACACTGGTAGCAATTTTTCGTTTTAAACGATGGAAAAACTGTTCTACTTATTTTATATTTTATGCTTCGGGCGTTGACTTCTAAGGCCCTAACTATTCGATCTGGTGGAGCAACGCCCTAGAGTGAAGCCTAGGTTGCCCGGTACGTAGAAGTGACCATCACTATCAAACTGGTTGCAATTATTTGTTTTATACGATGGAAAAGCTGTTGTATTTATATCGTATTTTATGCTTCTGGCGTTGACTTCTTAGGCATTAACTATTCCATCTGGTGGAACAACGCCCTGGGGTGAAGCCTAGGTTGCCCGGAAAGTAGAAATGACCATAACTTTCACACTGGTAGCAATTATTCGCTTTATACGATGGAAAAACTGTTGTACTTATATTGTATTTTATTCTTATGGCGTTGAATTCTAAGTCCGCAGCTATTCGATCTGGTGGAGCAACGCCCTAGAGTGAAACCTAGGTTACCTGGAACGTAGAAATGACAAGTACTTTCATACTGTTTGCAGTTATTCCTGTTATACGATGAAAAAACTTTTGCATCTTTATTGTATTTTATGCTTCTGGCGTTGACTTCTAAGGCCCTAGCTATTCGATTTGGTGGAGCACCGCCCCAGAGTGAAGCCTAGGTTGCCCGGAACGTAGAAATGACCATAACTTCCACACTGGTTGCAATTATTCGTTTTATACGATGGAAAAGATGTTGTATTTACATCGTTTTTTATGCTCCTGGCGTTGACTTCTTAGGCCCTAACTATTCCATCTGGTGGAACAACGCACTAGGGTAAAGCCCAGATTGCGCGGAACGTAGAAATGACCATAACTTTCACACTGGTAGCAATTTTTCGTTCTATACGATGGAAAAACTGTTCTATTTATTTTATATTTTATGCTTCGGGCGTTGACTTCTGAGGCCGTTGCTATTCGATGTGGTGGAAGAACGCCATAGAGGGAAGCCTAGGCAGCCCGGATCGTAGAAATGTCCATATCTTTCACACTGTTTGCAATTTTTCGTTTTATACGATGGAAAAACTGTTTTATTTATTTTGTATTTTACGCTTCGGGCGTTGACTTCTAAGGCCCTAACTATTCGATCTGGTGGAGCAACGCCCTAGAGTGCAGCCTAGGTTGCCCGGAACGTAGAAATGACCATAGCTTTCACACTGGTTGCTATCATTCGTTTTATATGATGGAAAAACTGTTGTATTTATATTGTATTTTATGCTTCTGGCGTTCACTTCTTAGGCCCTAACTATTCGATCTTGTGGAACAACGGCCTATGGTGAAGCCTAGGTTGCCCGGAACGTAGAAATGTCCATAACTTTTACACTGGTTGCAATTATTCGTTTTATACAATGGAAAAACTGTTCTATTTATTTTATATTTTATGCTTCGGGCGTTGACTTCTAAGGCCCTAACTATTCGATCTGGTAGAGCAACGCCCTAGAGTGAAGCCCAGGTTGCCCGGTACGTAGAAATGACCATAACTTTCACACTGGTTGCTATTATTCGTTTTATACGATGGAAAAACTGTTGTACTTATATTGTATTTTATTCTTATGGCGTTGAATTCTAAGTCCCTAGCTATTCGATCTGGTGGAGCAACGCCCTAGAGTGAAACCTAGGTTACCCGGAACGTAGAAATGACAAGTACTTTCATACTGTTTGCAGTTATTCCTGTTATACGATGAAAAAACTTTTGCATCTTTATTGTATTTTATGCTTCTGGCGTTGACTTCTAAGGCCCTAGCTATTCGATTTGGTGGAGCACCGCCCTAGAGTGAAGCCTAGGTTGCCCGGAACGTAGAAATGACCATAACTTCCACACTGGTTGCAATTATTCGTTTTATACGATGGAAAAGGTGTTGTATTTATATCGTTTTTTATGCTCCTGGCGTTGACTTCTTAGGCCCTAACTATTCGATCTGGTGGTACAACGCCCTAGGGTGAAGCCTAGGTTGCCCGGAACGTAGAAATGACCATAACTTTCACACTGGTAGCAATTATTCGCTTTATACGATGGAAAAACTGTTCTATTTATTTTGTATTTTATGCTTCGGGCGTTGACTTCTAAGGCCCTAACTATTCGATCTGGTAGAGCAACGCCCTAGAGTGAAGCCCAGGTTGCCCGGTACGTAGAAATGACCATAACTTTCACACTGGTTGCCATTATTCGTTTTATACGATGGAAAAACTGTTGTACTTATATTGTATTTTATTCTTATGGCGTTGAATTCTAAGTCCCTAGCTATTCGATCTGGTGGAGCAACGCCCTAGAGTGAAACCTAGGTTACCCGGAACGTAGAAATGACAAGTACTTTCATACTGTTTGCAGTTATTCCTGTTATACGATGAAAAAACCTTTGCATCTTTATTATATTTTATGCTTCTGGCGTTGACTTCTAAGGCCCTAGCTATTCGATTTGGTGGAGCACCGCCCTAGAGTGAAGCCTAGGTTGCCCGGAACGTAGAAATGACCATAACTTCCACACTGGTTGCAATTATTGGATTTATACGATGGAAAAGCTGTTGTATTTATATCGTTTTTCATGCTCCTGGCGTTGACTTCTTAGGCCCTAACTATTCCATCTGGTGGAACAACGCACTAGGGTAAAGCCCAGATTGCGCGGAACGTAGAAATGACCATAACTTTCACACTGGTAGCAATTTTTCGTTCTATACGATGGAAAAACTGTTCTATTTATTTTATATTTTATGCTTCGGGCGTTGACTTCTAAGGCCCTAACTATTCGATCTGGTGGAGCAACGCCCTAGAGTTAAGCCTAGGTTGCCCGGTACGTAGAAATGACCATCACTATCAAACTGGTTACAAGTATTTGTTTTATACGATGGAAAAGCTGTTGTATTTATATCGTATTTTATGCTTCTGGCGTCGACTTCTTAGGACCTAACTATTCCATCTGGTGGTACAACGCCCTAGGGTGAAGCCTAGGTTGTCCGGAAAGTAGAAATGACCATAACTTTCACACTGGTGGCAATTATTCGTTTTATACGATGGAAAAACTGTTCTATTTATTTTGTATTTTATGCTTCGGGCGTTGACTTCTAAGGCCCTAACTATTCGATCTGGTAGAGCAACGCCCTAGAGTGAAGCCTAGGCTGCCCGGTAAGTAGAAATGACCATAAGTTTCATACTGGTTGCAATTATTCGTTTTATACGATGGAAAAACTGTTTTATTTATTTTGTATTTTACGCTTCGGGCGTTGACTTCTAAGGCCCTAACTATTCGATCTGGTGGAGCAACGCCCTAGAGTGCAGCCTAGGTTGCCCGGAAAGTAGAAATGACCATAACTTTCACACCGGTAGCAATTTTTCGTTTTATACGATGGAAAAACTGTTCTATTTACTTTATATTTTTTGCTTCGGGCGTTGACTTCTATGGCCCTAACTATTCGATCTGGTGGAACAACGGCCTAGGGTGAAGCCTAGGTTGCCCGGAAAGTAGAAATGACCATAACTTTCACACCGGTAGCAATTTTTCGTTTTATACGATGGAAAAACTGTTCTATTTACTTTATATTTTATGCTTCGGGCGTTGACTTCTAAGGCCCTAACTATTCGATCTGGTAGAGCAACGCCCTAGAGTGAAGCCCAGGTTGCCCGGTACGTAGAAATGACCATAACATTCACACTGGTTGCTATTATTCGTTTTATACGATGGAAAAACTGTTGTACTTATATTGTATTTTATTCTTATGGCGTTCAATTCTAAGTCCCTAGCTATTCGATCTGGTGGAGCAACGCCCTAGAGTGAAAGCTAGGTTACCCGGAACGTAGAAATGACCATCACTATCAAACTGGTTACAAGTATTTGTTTTATGCGATGGAAAAGCTGTTGTATTTATATCGTATTTTATGCTTCTGGCGTTGACTTCTTAGGACCTAACTATTCCATCTGGTGGAACAACGCCCTAGGGTGAAGCCTAGGTTGTCCGGAAAGTAGAAATGACCATAACTTTCACACTGGTGGCAATTATTCGTTTTATACGATGGAAAAACTGTTCTATTTATTTTGTATTTTATGCTTCGGGCGTTGACTTCTAAGGCCCTAACTATTCGATCTGGTAGAGAAACGCCCTAGAGTGAAGCCTAGGTTGCCCGGAACGTAGAAATGACCATAACTTTTACTCTGGCAGCAATTATTCGTTTTATACAATGGAAGAACCGTTCTATTTATTTTGTATTTTATGCTTCGGGCGTTGACTTCTGAGGCCGTTGCTATTCGATGTGGTGGAAGAACGCCATAGAGGGAAGCCTAGGTAGCCCGGATCGTAGAAATGTCCATATCCTTCACACTGTTTGCAATTTTTCGTTTTATACGATGGAAAAACTGTTTTATTTATTTTGTATTTTACGCTTCGGGCGTTGACTTCTAAGGCCCTAACTATTCGATCTGGTGGAGCAACGCTCTAGGATGCAGCCTAGGTTGCCCGGAACGTAGAAATGACCATAGCTTTCACACTGGTTGCTATCATTCGTTTTATATGATGGAAAAACTGTTGTATTTATATTGTATTTTATGCTTCTGGCGTTCACTTCTTAGGCCCTAACTATTCGATCTGGTGGAACAACGGCCTAGGGTGAAGCCTAGGTTGCCCGGTACGTAGAAATGACTATCACTTTCAAACTGGTTGCAATTAATCCTGTTATACGATGGAAAAACAGATGTATTTTTATTGCATTTTATGCTTCGGGTGTTGACTTCTAAGGACCTGACTATTCAATCTGTCGGAGCAACGCCCTAGAGTGAAGCCTAGGTTGCTCGGAATGTAGAAGTTACCATAGCTTTTACACTGGTAGCAATTATTCGTTTTATACAAAGGAAAAACTGTTCTATTTATTTTGTATTTTATGCTTCGGGCGTTGACTTCTAAGGACCTAACTATTCGATCTGGTGGAGCAACGCCCTCGAGTGAAGCCTAGGTTTCCCGGAACGTAGAAATGACCATTACCTTCAAACAGTTTGCAATTATTTTCTTTTATACGATGGAAAAAGCTGTTGTATTTATATCGTATTTTATGCTTCTGGCGTTGACTTCTATGGACCTAGCTATTCGATCTAGTGGAGCAACGTCCTAGAGTGAAGCCTAGGTTGCCCGGAACGTAGAAATGAACATCACTTTCAAACTGGTTGCAATTAATCCTGTTATACGATGGAAAAACTGTTGCATTTTTATTGCATTTTATGCTTCGGGCGTTGACTTCTAAGGACCTGACTATTCAATCTGTCGGAGCAACGCCCTAGAGTGAAGCCTAGGTTGCTCGGTATGTAGAAATGACCATAGCTTTCACACTGGTTGGAATTATTCGTTTTATACGATGGAAAAACTGTTGCATTTATATTGTATTTTATGCTTCTGGCGTTCACTTCCTAGGCCCTAGCTATTCGATCTGGTGGAACAACGCCTTAGGGTGAAGCCTAGGTTGCCCGGAACGCAGAAATGACAATAACTTTTACACTGGTAGCAATTATTCGTTTTATACAATGGAAAAACTGTTCTATTTATTTTGTATTTTATGCTTCGGGCGTTGACTTCTAAGGCACTAACTGTTTGATCTGGTGGAGCAACGCCCTAGGGTGAAGCCTAGGTTGCCCGGAACGTAGAAATGCCCATTACCTTCACACTGTTTGCAATTATTTTCTTTTATACGATGGAAAAGCTGTTGTATTTATATCGTATTTTATGCTTCTGGCGTTGACTTCAATGGCCCTAACTATTCCATCTGGTGGAACAACGCCCTGGGGTGAAGCCTAGGTTGCCCGGAAAGTAGAAATGATCATAACTTTCACACTGGTAGCAATTATTCGTTTTATGCGATGGAAAAACTGTTCTATTTATTTTGTATTTTATGCTTCGGGCGTTGACTTCTAAGGCACTAACTGTTTGATCTGGTGGAGCAACGCCCTAGGGTGAAGCCTAGGTTGCCCGGAACGTAGAAATGCCCATTACCTTCACACTGTTTGCAATTATTCGTTTTATACGATGGAAAAGCTGTTGTATTTATATCGTTTTTTATGCTCCTGGCGTTGACTTCTTAGGCCCTAACTATTCGATCTGGTGGTACAACGTCCTAGGGTGAAGCCTAGGTTGCCCGGAACGTAGAAATGACCATAACTTTTACACTGGCAGCAATTATTCGTTTTATACGATGGAAAAACTGTTATATTTATTTTATATTTTATGATTCGGGCGTTGACTTCTAAGGCCCTAACTATTCGATCTGGTGGAGCAACGCCCTAGAGTGAAGCCTAGGTTGCCCGGTACGTAGAAGTGACCATCACTATCAAACTGGTTGCAATTATTTGTTTTATACGATGGAAAAGCTGTTGTATTTATATCGTATTTTATGATTCTGGCGTTGACTTCTTAGGCCCTAACTATTCCATCTGGTGAAACAACGCCCTGGGGTGAAGCCTAGGTTGCCCGGAAAGTAGAAATGACCATAACTTTCACATTGGTTGCTATTATTCGTTTTATACAATGGAAAAACTGTTGTGTTTATATTGAATTTTATTCTTATGGCGTTGAATTCTAAGTCCCTAGCTATTCGATCTGGTGGAGCAACGCCGTAGAGTGAAGCCTAGGTTGCCCGGTACGTAGAAATGACCATCACTATCAAACTGGTTGCAATTACTTGTTTTATACGATGGAAAAGCTGTTGTATTTATATCGTATTTTATGCTTCTGGCGCTGACTTCTTAGGCCCTAGCTGTTCCATCTGGTGGAACAACGCCCTAGGGTGAAGCCTAGGTTGCCCGGAAAGTAGAAATGACCATAACTTTCACACTGGTAGCAATTTTTCGTTTTATACAATAGAAAAACTGTTCTATTTATTTTATATTTTATGCTTCGGGCGTTGACTTCTAAGGCCCTAACTATTCGATCTGGTGGAGCAACGCCCTAGAGTGAAGCCTAGGTTGCCCGGTACGTAGAAATGACCGTCACTATCAAACTGGTTGCAATTACTTGTTTTATACGATGGAAAAGCTGTTGTATTTATATCGTATTTTATGCTTCTGGCGCTGACTTCTTAGGCCCTAGCTGTTCCATCTGGTGGAACAACGCCCTAGGGTGAAGCCTAGGTTGCCCGGAAAGTAGAAATGACCATAACTTTCACACTGGTAGCAATTTTTCGTTTTATACGATGGAAAAACTGTTATATTTATTTTGTATTTTATGCTTCGGGCGTTGACTTCTAAGGCCCTAACTATTCGATCTGGTAGAGCAACGCCCTAGAGTGAAGCCTAGGTTGCCCGGTAAGTAGAAATGACCATAAGTTTCATACTGGCTGCAATTATTCGTTTTATACGATGGAAAAACTGTTGTATTTATATTGTATTTTATGCTTCTGGCGTTCACTTCTTAGGCACTAACTATTCGATCTGGTGGTACAACGCCCTAGGGAGAAGCCTAGGTTGCCCGGAACGTAGAGATGACCATAACTTTTACACTGGCAGCAATTATTCGTTTTATACAATGGAAAAACCGTTCTATTTATTTTGTATTTTATGCTTCGGGCGTTGACTTCCAAGGCCCTAAGGGTTTGATCTGGTGGAGCATCGCAGTACAGTGAAGCCTAGGTTGCCCGGAACGTAGAAATGACCACAACTTTCACACTGGTTGCTATTATTCGTTGTATACGATGGAAAAACTGTTATATTTATATTGTATTTAAGCTTCTGGCGTTGACTTCTGAGGCCGTTGCTATTCGATGTGGTGGAAGAACGCCATAGAGGGAAGCCTAGGTAGCCAGGATCGTAGAAATGTCCATACCTTTCACACTGTTTGCAATTTTTGGTTGTATACAATGGAAAAACTGTTTTATTTATTTTGTATTTTACGCTTCGGGCGTTGACTTCTAAGGCCCTAACTATTCGATCTGGTGGAGCAACGCCCTAGAGTGCAGCCTAGGTTGCCCGGAACGTAGAAATGACCATAACTTTTACACTGGCAGCAATTATTCGTTTTATACAATGGAAAAACCGTCCTATTTATTTTGTATTTTATGCTTCGGGCGTTGACTTCCAAGGCCCTAACTGTTTGATCTGGTGGAGCATCGCCGTACAGTGAAGCCTAGGTTGCCCGGTACGTAGAAATGACCATCACTATCAAACTGGTTGCAATTACTTGTTTTATACGATGGAAAAGCTGTTGTATTTATATCGTATTTTATGCTTCTGGCGTTGACTTATTAGGACCTAACTATTCCATCTGGTGGAACAACGCCCTAGGGTGAAGCCTAGGTTGCCCGGAACGTAGAAATGACCACAACTTTCACACTGGTTGCTATTATTCGTTGTATACGATGGAAAAACTGTTATATTTATATTGTATTTATGCTTCGGGCGTTGACTTCCAAGGCCCTAACTGTTTGATCTGGTGGAGCATCGCCGTACAGTGAAGCCTAGGCTGCCCGGTACGTCGAAATGACCATCACTATCAAACTGGTTGCAATTACTTGTTTTATACGATGGAAAAGCTGTTGTATTTATATCGTATTTTATGCTCCTGGCGCTGACTTCTTAGGCCCTAACTATTCCATCTGGTGGAACAACGCCCTAGGGTGAAGCCTAGGTTGCCCGGAAAGTAGAAATGACCATAACTTTCACACTGGTAGCAATTTTTCGTTTTATACGATGGAAAAACTGTTCTATTTATTTTATATTTTATGCTTCGGGCGTTGACTTCTAAGGCCCTAACTATTCGATCTGGTAGAGCAACGCCCTAGAGTGAAGCCCAGGTTGCCCGGTACGTAGAAATGACCATAACTTTCACACTGGTTGCTATTATTCGTTTTATACGATGGAAAAACTGTTGTATTTATATTGTATTTTATTCTTATGGCGTTGAATTCTAAGTCCCTAACTATTCGATCTGGTGGAGCAACGCCCTAGAGTGAAACCTAGGTTGCCCGGAACGTAGAAATGACATTAGCTTTCACACTGGTTGCTAACATTCGTTTTATATGATGGAAAAACTGTTCTATTTATTTTATATTTTATGCTTCGGGCGTTGACTTCTAAGGCCCTAACTATTCGATCTGGTAGAGCAATGCCCTAGAGTGAAGCCGATGTTGCCCGGTACGTTGAAATGACCATAACTTTCACACTGGTTGCTATTATTCGTTTTATACGATGGAAAAACTGTTGTACTTATATTGTATTTTATGCTCCTGGCGTTGACTTCTTAGGCCCTAACTATTCCATCTGGTGGAACAACGCACTATGGTAAAGCCCAGATTGCGCGGAACGTAGAAATGACCATAACTTTCACACTGGTAGCAATTTTTCGTTTTATATGATGGAAAAACCGTTCTATTTATTTTGTATTTTATGCTTCGGGCGTTGACTTCAAAGGCCCTAACTGTTTGATCAGTTGGAGCATCGCCGTACAGTGAAGCCTAGGTTGCCCGGTACGTCGAAATGACCATCACTATCAAACTGGTTGCAATTACTTGTTTTATACGATGGAAAAGCTGTTGTATTTATATCGTATTTTATGCTTCTGGCGTTGACTTATTAGGACCTAGCTATTCCATCTGGTGGAACAACGCCCTAGGGTGAAGCCTAGGTTGTCCGGAAAGTAGAAATAACCATAACTTTCACACTGGTAGCAATTATTCGTTTTATATGATGGAAAAACTGTTGTATTTATATTGTATTTTATGCTTCTGGCGTTGACTTCTTAGGCCCTAACTATTCGATCTGGTGGAACAACGGCCTAGGGTGAAGCCTAGGTTGCTCGGTACGTAGAAATGACCATAAGTTTCATACTGGTTGCAATTATTCGTTTTATACGATCGAAAAACTGTTGTATTTATATTATATTTTATGCTTCTGGCGTTCACTTCATAGGCTCTAACTATTCGATCTGGTAGTACAACGCCCTAGGGTGAAGCCTAGGTTGCCCGGAACGTAGAAATGACCATAACTTTTACACTGGCAGCAATTATTCGTTTTATACAATGGAAAAACCGTTCTATTTATTTTGTATTTTATGCTTCGGGCGTTGACTTCTAATGCCCTATCTGTTTGATCTGGTGGAGCATCGCCGTAGAGCGAAGCCTAGGTTGCCCGGAACGTAGAAATGACCATAACTTTCACACTGGTTGCAATTGTTTGTTTTATACGATGGAAAAGCTGTTGTATTTATATCGTATTTTATGCTTCTGGCGTTGACTTCTGAGGCCGTTGCTATTCGATGTGGTGGAAGAACGCCATAGAGGGAAGCCTAGGTAGCCCGGATCGTAGAAATGTTCATATCTTTCACACTGGTTGCAATTATTCGATTTATACGATGGAATAACTGTTTTATTTATTTTGTATTTTATGCTTCGGGCGTTGACTTCTAAGGCCCTAACTATTCGATCTAGTGGAGCAACGCCCTAGAGTGCAGCCTAGGTTGCCCGAAACGCCGAAATGATCATTACTTTCACGCTTGTTGCAATTATTCCTGTTATAGGATGGAAAGAGTGTTGTGTTTTTATTGTATTTTATACTTCAGGCGTTGACTTCTGAGTCCGTAGCTATTCGATGTGGTGGAAGAACGCCACACAGTGAAGCCTACGTTGCCCGGAACGTAGAAATGACCATTACTTTCACACTGTTTGCAATTATTCCTTTTATACGATGGAAAAGCTGTTCCATTTATTTTGTATTTTATGCTTCGGGCGTTGACTTCTAAGGCCCTAACTATTCGATCTGGTAGAGCAACGCCCTAGACTGAAGCCTAGGATGCCCGGTACGTAGAAATGACCATAAGTTTCATACGGGTTGCAATTATTCCTTTTATACGATGGAAAATCTGTTGTATTTATATCGTATTTTATGCTTCGGGCGTTGACTTCTAAGGCCCTAACTATTCGATCTAGTGGAGCAACGCCCTAGAGTGCAGCCTAGGTTGCCCGGAACGTAGAAAGGACCATAACTTTCACACTGGTAGCAATTATTCGTTTTATGCGATGGAAAAACTGTTCTATTTATTTTGTATTTTATGCTTCGGGCGTTGACTTCTAAGGCCCTAACTATTCGATCTGGTAGAGCAACGCCCTAGAGTGAAGCCTAGGATGCCCGGTACGTAGAAATGACCATAAGTTTCATACGGGTTGCAATTATTCCTTTTATACGATGGAAAATCTGTTGTATTTATATCGTATTTTATGCTTCTGGCGTTGACTTCTAAGGACCTAACCATTCGGTCTGGTGGAGCAACGCCCTAGAGTGAAGCCTAGGTTGCTCGGACTGTAGAAATGACCATAACTTTCACACTGGTTGCAATTATTCGTTTTATACGATGGAAAAACTGTTGCATCTTTATCGTATTTTGTGCTTCTGGCGTTGACTTCTTAGGCCGTAACTATTCGATCTGGTGGAGCACCGCCCTGGAGTGAAACCTAGGTTGCCCGGAACGTAGAAATGACCACTACTATCACACTGGTTGCAATTTAATCCTGCTATACGATGGAAAAGCTGTTGTATTTTTATTGCATTTTATGCTTCGGGCATTGACTTCTAAGGCCCTAACTATTCAATCTGTTGGAGCAACGCCCTAGGGTGAAGCCTAGGTTGCCCGGAACGTAGAAATGACCATAACTTTCACACTGGTTTCAATTATTCGTTTTATACGATGGAATAGCTGTTGTATTTATATCGTATTTTATGCTTCTGGCGTTGACTTCTTAGGCTCTAACTATTCCATCTGGTGGAACAACGCCCTAGGGTGAAGTCTATGTTGCCCGGAACGTAGAAATGACCATAACCTTAACACTGATTGCAATTATTCCTGTTATACGATGGAAAAGGTATTGTATTTATATTGTATTTTATGCTTCTGGCGCTGACTTCTCGGGCCCTACCTATTCGATCTGGCGGAGCAACGCCCTAGAGTGAAGCCTAGGTTGCCCGAAACGTAGAAATGACCATCACTTTCACACTGGTTCCAATTATTCCTGTTATACGATGTACAAACTGTTGCATTTTTATAGTATTTTATGATTCTGGCGTTGACTTCTAAGGTCCTAGCTATTCGATCTTGCGGGGCAACGTTCAAGAGTGAAGCGTATGCTGCCCGAAACGTAGAAATGACCGTTACTTTCACACTGGTTACAATTATTCTTTTTATACGATGGAAAGACTGTTGTATTTTTATTGTATTTTATGCGTCTGGAGTTGCTTTCTAAGGCCCTACCTATTCGACCTGGTGGTGCAATGCCCTAGAGTGAAGCCTAGGCTGCACGGAACGTCGAAATGCCCATTACTTTCACACTGGTTGCAATATTCCTGTTATACGATGGACAAACTGTTGGATTTTTCTGTACTTTATGCTTCTGGCGTTGACTGCTAAGGCCCTTTGTATTCGATCTGGTTGAGCAATGCCTCACAGTTAAGTCTAGGATGCCCGAAACGTTGAAATGATCATTACTGTCACACTGGTTGCAATTATTCATGCTATACGATGGAAAAACTGTTGCATTTCTATTGTACCTTATGCTTCTGGCGTTGACTTCTTAGGCCCTAACTATACGATCTCGGGGGCAGCGTCCAAGAGTGAAGCGTATGTTGCCCGAAACGTAGAAATGACCATTACATTCGCACTGGTTGCAATTATTCCTGTTATACGATGGACAAACTGTTGCATTTTTATTGTATTTTATGCTTCTGGCGTTGACTTCTTAGGCCCTAACTATTCGATCTGGTGGAACAACGCCCTAGAGTGAAGCCTGGGTTGCCCGGAACGTAGAAATGACCATCACTTTCGCACTGGTTGCAATTATTCCTGTTATACGATGGACAAACTGTTGCATTTTTATTGTACTTTATGCTTCTGGCGTTGACTTCTAAGGCCCTACGTATTCGATCTGGTGGAGCAGTGCCTCACAGTTAAATCTAGGATGCCCGAAACGCCGAAATGATCATTACTTTCACACTGATTGCAATTATTCATGCTATATGAAGGAAAAACTGTTGTACTTTTATTGTATTTTATGCTTTGGGCGTTGACTTCTAAGGCCCTAGCAATTCGATCTGGTGCAACAACGCTCTAGTGCGAAGCCAGGCGTGCCCGGAACGTAGAAAAGGCCATTACTTTCACACTGGTTGCAATTACTCGTTTTATACGATGGAAAATCTGTTGTATCTATATCGTATTTTATACTTCTGGCGTTGACTTCTACGGCCCTAACTATTCGATCTAGTGGAGCAACGCCCTAAAATAAAGCCTATGTTGCCCGGAACGTAGAAATGACCAGAACCTTAACACTGGTTGCAATTATTCCTGTTATACGATGGAAAAGGTGTTGTATTTATATTGTATTTTATGCTTCTGGCGCTGACTTCTCAGGCCCTAACTATTCGATCTGGCGGAGCAACGCCCTAGAGTGACGCCTAGGTTGCCCGATGCGTAGAAATGACCATCACTTTCACACTGGTTGCAATTATTCCTGTTAAACGATGGACAAGCTGTTGCATTTTTAGTGTACTTTATGCTTCTGGCGTTGACTTCTAAGGCCCTAGCTATTCGATCTGGTGGATCAACACCCTAGGCTGAAGCCTATGTTGCCCGGAACGTAGAAATGACCATAACTTTCACACTGTTTGCAATTATTCGTTTTATACGACGGAAAAGCTGTTGTATATATATTGTATTTTATGCTTCAGGCGTTGACTTCTAAGGTCGTATTTATTCGATCTGGCGGGGGAACGCCCTAGAGTGAAGCCTAGGTTGCCTGAAGCGTCGAAATAACCATTACTTTCACACTGGTTGCAATATTCCTGTTATACGATGGACAAACTGTTGGATTTTTCTGTACTGTATGCTTGTGGCGTTGACTGCTAAGGCCCTTTGTATTCGATCTGGTGGAGCAATGCCTCATAGTTAAGTCTAGGATGCCCGAAACGTTGAAATGATCATTACTGCCACACTGGTTGCAATTATTCATGCTATACGATGGAAAAACTGTTGCATTTCTATTGTACTTTATGCTTCTGGCGTTGACTTCTTAGGCCCTAACTATTCGATCTTCGGGGGCAGCATCCAAGAGTGAAGCGTATGTTGCCCGAAACGTAGAAATGACCACTACATTCGCACTGGATGCAATTATTCCTGTTATACGATGGACAAACTGTTGCATTTTTATTGTACTTTATGCTTCTGGCGTTGACTTCTACGGCCCTAAGTATTCGATCTAGTGGAGCAACGCCCTAAAATGAAGCCTATGTTGCCCGGAACGTAGAAATGACCAGAACCTTAACACTGGTTGCAATTATTCCTGTTATACGATGGAAAAGGTGTTGTATTTATATTGTATTTTATGCTTCTGGCGCTGACTTCTCAGGCCCTAACTATTCGATCTGGCGGAGCAACGCCCTAGAGTGACGCCTAGGTTGCCCGATGCGTAGAAATGACCATCACTTTCACACTGGTTGCAATTATTCCTGTTAAACGATGGACAAGCTGTTGCATTTTTAGTGTACTTTATGCTTCTGGCGTTGACTTCTAAGGCCCTAGCTATTCGATCTGGTGGAGCAACACCCTAGGCTGAAGCCCATGTTGCCCGGAACGTAGAAATGACCATAGCTTTCACACTGTTTGCAATTATTCGTTTTATACGACGGAAAAGCTGTTGTATATATATTGTATTTTATGCTTCAGGCGTTGACTTCTAAGGTCGTATTTATTCGATCTGGCGGGGGAACGCCCTAGAGTGAAGCCTAGGTTGCCTGAAGCGTCGAAATGACCATTACTTTCACACTGGTTGCAATATTCCTGTTATACGATGGACAAACTGTTGGATTTTTCTGTACTGTATGCTTGTAGCGTTGACTGCTAAGGCCCTTTGTATTCGATCTGGTGGAGCAATGCCTCATAGTTAAGTCTAGGATGCCCGAAACGTTGAAATGATCATTACTGCCACACTGGTTGCAATTATTCATGCTATACGATGGAAAAACTGCTGCATTTCTATTGTACTTTATGCTTCTGGCGTTGACTTCTTAGGCCCTAACTATTCGATCTTCGGGGGCAGCGTCCAAGAGTGAAGCGTATGTTGCCCGAAACGTAAAAATGACCACTACATTCGCACTGGATGCAATTATTCCTGTTATACGATGGACAAACTGTTGCATTTTTATTGTACTTTATGCTTCTGGCGTTGACTTCTAACGCCCTACGTATTCGAAATGGTGGAGCAGTGCCTCACAGTTAAACCTAGGATGACCGAAACGTCGAAATGATCATTACTTTCACACTGATTGCAATTATTCATTCTATATGATGGAAAAACTGTTCCATTTTTATTGTATTTTATGCTTCTGGCGTTGACTTCTTAGGCCCTAACTATTCGATCTGGTGGAACAACGCCCTAGAGTGAAGCCTAGGTTGCCAGGAACGTAGGAATGACCGTTACTTTCACATTGTTTGCAATTATTCATTTTATACGATGGAAAAACTGTTTTAATTATATTGTATTTTATGCTTCTGGATTTGACTTCTAAGGCCCTACGTATTCGATCTGGTGGAGCAATACCTCACAGTTAAATCTAGGATGCCCGAAACGTCGAAATGATCATTACTTTCACACTGATTGCAATTATTCATGCTATATGAAGGAAAAACTGTTGTCCTTTTATTGTATTTTATGCTTTGTGCGTTGACTTCTAAGGCCCTAGCAATTCGATCTGGTGGAACAACACCCTAGAGGGAAGCCTAGGTTGCCCGGAACGTAGAAATGACCATTTCCTTCACACTGGTTGCAATTATTCCTGTTACACGGTGGAAGGACTGTTGTATTTTTATAGCACTTTATGCTTCTGGCGTTGACTTCTTAGGCCCTAACTATTCGCTCTGGTGGAGCAACGCCCTAGAGAGAAGCCTAGGATACCCGGAACGTAGAAATGACCAGTACTTTCACACTGGTTGTGGTTATTCCTGTTATAGGATGGAAAAACTGTTGCATTTTTATAGTATTTTATGTTTCTGGCGTAGACTTCTAAGGTCCTAGCTATTCGATCTCGTGGGGCAACGTTCAAGAGTGAAGCGTATGTTGCCCGAAACGTAGAAATGACCATTACCTTCACACTGGTTACAATTATTCTTCTTATACGATGGAAAGACTGTTGTATTTTTATTGTATTTTATGCGTCTGGAGTTGCTTTCTAAGGCCCTAACTATTCGACCTGGTGGTGCAATGCCCTAGAGTGAAGCCTAGGTTGCACGGAACGTCGAAGTGCCCATTACTATCACACTGGTTGCAATTATTCCTGTTATACGATGGAAAGACAGATGTATTTTTATTGCATTTTATGCTCCTGGCGTTGACCTCCAAGTCCCTAGCTATTCGATCTGGTGGAGCAATGCCCTAGAGTGAACCCTGGGTTGCCCGGAACCTAGAAAGGACCATTACTTTCACTCTGGTTGCAATTATTCCTGTTATACGGTGGACAAACTGTTGGATTTTTATAGTACTTTATGCTTCTGCATTTGACTTCTAAGGCCCTACGTATTCGATCTGGTGGAGCAATACCTCGCAGTTAAATCTAGGATGCCCGAAACGCCGAAATGATCATTACTTTCACACTGATTGCAATTATTCATGCTATATGAAGGAAAAACTGTTGTACTTTTATTGTATTTTATGCTTTTGGCGTTGACTTCTAAGGCCCTAGCAATTCGATCTGGTGGAACAACGCCCTAGTGCGAAGCCTAGTGTGCCCGGAACGTAGAAATGGCCATTACTTTCACACTGGTTGCAATTATTCGTTTTATACGATGGAAAAACTTTTGTATCTATATCGTATTTTATGCTTCTGGCGTTGACTTCTAAGCCCCTAACTATTCGATCTAGTGGAGCAACGCCCTAGAATGAAGCCTATGTTGCCCGGAACGTAGAAATGACCATAACCTTAACACTGGTTGCAATTATTCCTGTTATACGATGGAAAAGGTGTTGTATTTATATTGTATTTTATGCCTCTGGCGTTGACTTCTGTGGCCGTTGCTTTTCGATGTGGAGGAAGAACGCCATAGAGTGAAGCCTAGGTAGCCCGGAACGTAGAAGTGTCCATATCTTTCACACTGTTTGCAATTATTCGTTTTATACGATGGAAAAACTTTTGTACTTATATTGTATTGTATGCTTCTGGTGTTGACTTCTTAGGCCCTAACTATTTGATCTGGTGGTGCACCGCCCTAGAGTGAAGCCTAGGTTGCCCGGAACGTAGAAAAGACCATTACCTTCACACTGGTTGCAATTATTCCTGTTTTACGATGGAAAAACTGTTGCATCTTTATTGTATTTTATGCTTCTGGCGTTGATTTCTAAGGCCCTAATTATTCGATCTGGTGGAGCAACGCCCTAGAGTGAAGCCTAGGCTGCCCAGAACGTAGAAATGACCATTACATTCTCACTGGTTGCAATTATTCGTCTTATACGATGGAAAAGCTGTTGTATTTATATCGTATTTTATGCTTCTGGCGTTGACTTCTTAGGCCCTAACTATTCCATCTGGTGGAACAACGCCCTTGGGTGAAGGCTAGGGTGCGCGGAACGTAGCAATGACCATAACTTTCACACTGGTAGCAATTATTCGTTTTATACGATGGAAAAACTGTTCTATTTATTTTGTATTTTATGCTTCGGGCGTTGACTTCCAAGGCCCTAACTATTCGATCTGGTGGAGCAACGCCCTAGAGTGAAGCCAATGTTGCCCTGAACGTAGAAATGACCATGACATTCACACTGGTTGCAATTATTCCTGTTATACGGTGGAAAAACTGTTGTATTTTTATTGTATCTTATGCGTCTGGCGTTGACTTCTAATGCGCTAGCTATTCAATCTGGAGGAGCAACGCCCTAGTGTGAAGCATACGTTGCCCGGAACGTAGAAATGACCATTACTTTCACACTGTTTGCAAATATTCATTTTATATGGTGGAAAAGCTGTTGTATTTATATTGTATTTTATGCTTCTGGCGTTGACTTCTTAGGCCCTATCTATTCGATCTGGTGGAGCAATGCCCTAGAGTGAAGCCTAGGTTGCCCGGAACGTAGAAATGACCATTACATTCACACTGTTTGCAAATATTCATTTAAATGGTGGAAAAGCTGTTGTATTTATATTGTATTTCATTCTTCTGGCTTCGACTCCTTAGGCCCTAACTATGCGATCTGGTGGTGCAACGCCCTAGAGTGAAGCCTAGGTTGCCAGGAACGTAGGAATGACCGTTACTTTCACATTGTTTGCAATTATTCATTTTATACGATGGAAAAACTGTTTTAATTATATTGTATTTTATGCTTCTGGAGATGACTTCTAAGGCCGTATCTATTTGATGTGGTGGAGCAACGCCCTAGAGTGAAGCCTAGGTAGCCCGAAGCGTAGAAATGACCATAACTTTCACGCTGGTTGCAATTATTCTTGTTATACGATGGAAGGACTGCTGTATTTTTATTGTATTTTATGCTTCTGGTGTTGAATTCTTAGTCCCTAACAATTCGGTCTGGTGCAGCAACGCCCTAGAGTGAAGCCTAGGTTGCCCGGAACGTAGAAATGACAATGTCTTTCAGACTGGTTGCAATTATTCCTGTTATACGCAAGAAAAACTGTTGTATTTTTATTGTATTTTATGCTTCAGGCGTTGTCTTCTAAGGTCGCAGCTATTCGACGTGGTGGAGCAACGCCCTAGAGTGATGCCTAGGTTGCGCGGAACGTAGAAATGACCATATCTTTCACACTGGTTGCAATTATTCCTGTTATACGATGGAAAAACTGTTGTATTTTTATTGTATTTTATGCTTCAGGCGTTGTCTTCTAAGGTCGTAGCTATTCGACGGGGTGGTGCAACGCCCCAGAGTAAAGCCTAGGTTGCCCGGAATGTAAAAATGACCATTACTTTCACACTGTTTGCAAATATTCATTTTATACAGTGGAAAAGCTGTTGTATTTATATTGTATTTTATGATTTTGGCGTTGACTTCTATGGCCATATCTATTGGATGTGGTGGAGTAACGCCCTAGAGTGAAGCCTAGGTTGCCCGGTACGTTGAAATGACAATTACTTTCACATTGGTTGCAGTTATCCCTGTTATACGATTGAAACATTGAGTATTTTTATTTTATTTTAGGCTTCGGGCGTTGATTTCCAAGGCCCTAACTATTCGATCTGGTGGAGCAGCGCCCTAGAGTGAAGCCAAGGTTGCCCTGCACGTAGAAATGACCATCACATTCGCACTGGTTGCAATTATTCCTGTTATACGGTGGAAAAACAGTTGTTTTTTTATTGTACCTTATGCGTCTGGCGTTGACTTCTAATGCGCTAGCTATTCTATCTGGAGGAGCGACGCCCTAGTGTGATGCATAGGTTGCCCGGAACGTAGAAATGACCATTACTATCACACTATTCGCAAATATACATTATATACGATGGAAAAGCTGTTGTATTTATATCGTATTTTATGCTTCTGGCGTTGACCTCTTAGGCCCTAACTATTTTATCTTGTGGAGCAACACCCTAGAGTGAAGCCTAGGTTGCCCGGAACGTAGAAATGACCATTACCTTCACAGTTGATGCAATTATTCCTGTTATACGATGGAAAAACTGTGATACTTTTATTGCATTTCATGCTTCAGGCGTTGACTTCTAAGGCCGGAGCTATTCCATGTGGTGGAGCTACGCCCTAGAGTGAAGCCTAGGTTGCCCGGAACGTGGAAATGACCATTGCTTTCACACTGTTTGCAAATACACATTATATACGAGGTAAAAGCTGTTGTATTTATATTATATTTTATGCTTCTGGCGTTCACTACATAGGCTCTAACTATTCGATCTGGTAGTACAACGCCCTAGGGTGAAACCTAGGTTGCCCGGAACGTAGAAATGACCATAACTTTTACACTGGCAGCAATTATTCGTTTTATACAATGGAAAAACCGTTCTATTTATTTTGTATTTTATGCTTCGGGCGTTGACTTCAAATGCCCTATCTGTTTGATCTGGTGGAGCATCGCCGTAGAGTGAAGCCTAGGTTGCCCGGAACGTAGAAATGACCATAACTTTCACACTGGTTGCAATTGTTTGTTTTATACGATGGAAAAGCTGTTGTATTTATATCGTATTTTATGCTTCTGGCGTTAACTTCTGAGGCCGTTGCTATTCGATGTGGTGGAAGAACGCCATAGAGGGAAGCCTAGGTAGCCCGGATCGTAGAAATGTTCATATCTTTCACACTGGTTGCAATTATTCGTTTTATACGATGGAACAACTGTTTTATTTATTTTGTATTTTATGCTTCGGGCGTTGACTTCTAAGGCCCTAACTATTCGATCTAGTGGAGCAACGCCCTAGAGTGCAGCCTAGGTTGCCCGAAACGCCGAAATGATCATTACTTTCACGCTTGTTGCAATTATTCCTGTTATAGGATGGAAAGAGTGTTGTGTTTTTATTGTATTTTATACTTCAGGCGTTGACTTCTGAGGCCGTAGCTATTCGATGTGGTGGAAGAACGCCATACGGTGAAGCCTACGTTGCCCGGAACGTAGAAATGACCATTACTTTCACACTGTTTGCAATTATTCCTTTTATACGATGGAAAAGCTGTTGTATTTATATCGTATTTTATGCTTCTGGCGTTGACTTCTAAGGACCTAACTGTTTGATCTGGTGGAGCAATGCCCTAGAGTGAAGCCTAGGTTGCGTGGAACGTAGAAATGACCATCCCTTTCACACGGGTTGCAATTATTCCTGTTATAGGATGGAAAGACTGTTGTATTTTTATTGTATTTTATACTTCAGGCGCTGACTTCTGAGGCCGTAGCTATCCGATGTGGTGGAAGAACGACATACAGTCAAGCCTAGGTTGCCCGGAACGTAGAAATGACCATAACTTTCACACTGGTTGCAATTATTTGTTTTATACGATGGAAAAGCTGTTGTATTTATATCGTATTTTATGCTTCGGGCGTTGACTTCTAAGGCCCTAACTATTCGATCTAGTGGAGCAACGCCCTAGAGTGCAGCCTAGGTTGCCCGGAACGTAGAAATGACCATAACTTTCACACTGGTAGCAATTATTCGTTTTATACGATGGAAAAACTGTTCTATTTATTTTGTATTTTATGCTTCGGGCGTTGACTTCTAAGGCCCTAACTATTCGATCTGGTAGAGCAACGACCTAGAGTGAAGCCTAGGATGCCCGGTACGTAGAAATGACCATAAGTTTCATACTGGTTGCAATTATTCCTTTTATACGATGGAAAAGCTGTTGTATTTATATCGTATTTTATGCTTCTGGCGTTGACTTCTAAGGACCTAACCATTCGGTCTGGTGGAGCAACGCCCTAGAGTGAAGCCTAGGTTGCTCGGACTGTAGAAATGACCATAACTTTCACACTGGTTGCAATTATTCGTTTTATACGATGGAAAAACTGTTCTATTTATTTTGTATTTTATGCTTCGGGCGTTGACTTCTAAGGCCCTAACTATTCGATCTGGTAGAGCAACGCCCTAGAGTGAAGCCTAGGTTGCCCGGTACGTAGAAATGACCATAAGTTTCATACTGGTTGCAATTATTCCTTTTATACGATGGAAAAGCTGTTGTATTTATATCGTATTTTATGCTTCTGGCGTTGACTTCTAAGGACCTAACCATTCGGTCTGGTGGAGCAACGCCCTAGAGTGAAGCCTAGGTTGCTCGGCCTGTAGAAATGTCCATAACTTTCACACTGGTTGCAATTATTCGTTTTATACGATGGAAAAACTGTTGCATCTTTATCGTATTTTGTGCTTCTGGCGTTGACTTCTTAGGCCGTAACTATTCGATCTGGTGGAGCACCGCCCTGGAGTGAAACCTAGGTTGCCCGGAACGTAGAAATGACCACTACTATCACACTGGTTGCAAATTAATCCTGCTATACGATGGAAAAGCTGTTGTATTTTTATTGCATTTTATGCTTCGGGCATTGACTTCTAAGGCCCTAACTATTCAATCTGTTGGAGCAACGCCCTAGGGTGAAGCCTAGGTTGCCCGGAACGTAGAAATGACCATAACTTTCACACTGGTTGCAATTATTCGTTTTATATGATGGAATAGCTGTTGTATTTATATCGTATTTTATGCTTCTGGCGTTGACTCCTTAAGTCCTAACTATTCCATCTGGTGGAACAACGCCCTAGGATGAAGCCTAGGTTGCCCGGAAAGTAGAAATGACCATAACTTTCATACTGATTGCAATTATTCGTTTTATACGATGGAAAAGGTGTTGTATTTATATTGTACTTTATGCTTCCGGCGTTGACTTCTCAGGCCCTAACTATTCGATCTGGCGGAGCAACGCCCTAGAATGAAGCCTATGTTGCCCGAAACGTAGAAATGACCATCACTTTCACACTGGTTGCAATTATTCCTGTTATACGATGTAAAAACTGTTGCATTTTTATAGTATTTTATGATTCTGGCGTTGACTTCTAAGGTCCTAGCTATTCGACCTCGCGGGGCAACGTTCAAGAGTGAAGCGTATGCTGCCCGAAACGTAGAAATGACCATTACTTTCACACTGGTTACAATTATTCTTTTTATGCGATGGAAAGACTGTTGTATTTTTATTGTATTTTATGCGTCTGGAGTTGCTTTCTAAGGCCCTACCTATTCGACCTGGTGGTGCAATGCCCTAGAGTGAAGCCTAGGCTGCACGGAACGTCGAAATGCCCATTACTTTCACACTGGTTGCAATATTCCTGTTATACGATGGACAAACTGTTGGATTTTTCTGTACTTTATGCTTCTGGCGTTGACTGCTAAGGCCCTTTGTATTCGATCTGGTTGAGCAATGCCTCACAGTTAAGTCTAGGATGCCCGAAACGTTGAAATGATCATTACTGTCACACTGGTTGCAATTATTCATGCTATACGATGGAAAAACTGTTGCATTTCTAATGTACCTTATGCTTCTGGCGTTGACTTCTTAGGCCCTAACTATTCGATCTCGGGGGCAGCGTCCAAGAGTGAAGCGTATGTTGCCCGAAACGTAGAAATGACCATTACATTCGCACTGGTTGCAATTATTCCTGTTATACGATGGACAAACAGTTGCATTTTTATTGTATTTTATGCTTCTGGCGTTGACTTCTTAGGCCCTAACTATTCGATCTGGTGGAGCAGTGCCTCACAGTTAAATCTAGGATGCCCGAAACGCCGAAATGATCATTACTTTCACACTGATTGCAATTATTCATGCTATATGAAGGAAAAACTGTTGTACTTTTATTGTATTTTATGCTTTGGGCGTTGACTTCTAAGGCCCTAGCAATTCGATCTGGTGCAACAACGCTCTAGTGCGAAGCCAGGTGTGCCCGGAACGTAGAAATGGCCATTACTTTCACACTGGTTGCAATTATTCGTTTTATACGATGGAAAAACTGTTGTATCTATATCGTATTTTATACTTCTGGCGTTGACTTCTAAGGCCCTAACTATTCGATCTAGTGGAGCAACGCCCTAAAATGAAGCCTATGTTGCCCGGAACGTAGAAATGACCAGAACCTTAACACTGGTTGCAATTATTCCTGTTATACGATGGAAAAGGTGTTGTATTTATATTGTATTTTATGCTTCTGGCGCTGACTTCTCAGGCCCTAGCTATTCGATCTGGCGGAGCAACGCCCTAGAGTGACGCCTAGGTTGCCCGATGCGTAGAAATGACCATCACTTTCACACTGGTTGCAATTATTCCTGTTATAGGATGGAAAAACTGTTGCATTTTTATAGTATTTTATGTTTCTGGCGTAGACTTCTAAGGTCCTAGCTATTCGATCTCGTGGGGCAACGTTCAAGAGTGAAGCGTATGTTGCCCGAAACGTAGAAATGACCACTACATTCGCACTGGATGCAATTATTCCTGTTATACGATGGACAAACTGTTGCATTTTTATTGTACTTTATGCTTCTGGCGTTGACTTCTAACGCCCTACGTATTCGAAATGGTGGAGCAGTGCCTCACAGTTAAACCTAGGATGACCGAAACGTCGAAATGATCATTACTTTCACACTGATTGCAATTATTCATTCTATATGATGGAAAAACTGTTCCATTTTTATTGTATTTTATGCTTCTGGCGTTGACTTCTTAAGCCCTAACTATTCGATCTGGTGGAACAACGCCCTAGAGTGAAGCCTAGGTTGCCAGGATCGTAGGAATGACCATTACTTTCACACTGTTTGCAATTATTCGTTTTATATGATGGAAAAACTTTTGTACTTATATTGTATTGTATGCTTCTGGCGTTGACTTCTAAGGCCCTAGCTATTCGATTTGGTGGAGCAACGCCCGAGAGTGGTGCCTAGGTTGCCCGGTACGTAGAAATGACCATTACTTTCACATTGTTTGCAAATATACATTATATACGATGGAAAATCTGTTGTATTTATGTTGCATTTTATGCTTCTGGCGTTGACTTCTTAGGCCCTAACTATTTGATCTGGTGGTGCACCGCCCTAGAGTGAAGCCTAGGTTGCCCGGAACGTAGAAAAGACCATTACCTTCACACTGCTTGCAATTATTCCTGTTTTACGATGGAAAAACTGTTGCATCTTTATTGTATTTTATGCTTCTGGCGTTGATTTCTAAGGCCCTAATTATTCGATCTGGTGGAGCAACGCCCTAGAGTGAAGCCTAGGCTGCCCAGAACGTAGAAATGACCATTACATTCTCACTGGATGCAATTATTCGTCTTATACGATGGAAAAGCTGTTGTATTTATATCGTATTTTATGCTTCTGGCGTTGACTTCTTAGGCCCTAACTATTCCATCTGGTGGAACAACGCCCTTGGGTGAAGGCTAGGGTGCGCGGAACGTAGCAATGACCATAACTTTCACACTGGTAGCAATTATTCGTTTTATACGAAGGAAAAACTGTTCTATTTATTTTGTATTTTATGCTTCGGGCGTTGACTTCTAATGCGCTAGCTATTCGATCTGGGGGAGCAACGCCCTAGTGTGAAGCATACGTTGCCCGGAACGTAGAAATGACCATTACTTTCACACTGTTTGCAAATATTCATTTTATATGGTGGAAAAGCTGTTGTATTTATATTGTATTTTATGCTTCTGGCGTTGACTTCTTAGGCCCTATCTATTCGATCTGGTGGAGCAATGCCCTAGAGTGAAGCCTAGGTTGCCCGGAACGTAGAAATGACCATTACATTCACACTGTTTGCAAATATTCATTTAAATGGTGGAAAAGCTGTTGTATTTATATTGTATTTCATTCTTCTGGCTTCGACTCCTTAGGCCCTAACTATGCGATCTGGTGGTGCAACGCCCTAGAGTGAAGCCTAGGTTGCCAGGAACGTAGGAATGACCGTTACTTTCACATTGTTTGCAATTATTCATTCTATACGATGGAAAAACTGTTTTAATTATATTGTATTTTATGCTTCTGGAGTTGACTTCTAAGGCCGTATCTATTTGATGTGGTGGAGCAACGCCCTAGAGTGAAGCCTAGGTAGCCCGAAGCGTAGAAATGACCATAACTTTCACGCTGGTTGCAATTATTCTTGTTATACGATGGAAGGACTGCTGTATTTTTATTGTATTTTATGCTTCTGGTGTTGAATTCTTAGTCCCTAACAATTCGGTCTGGTGCAGCAACGCCCTAGAGTGAAGCCTAGGTTGCCCGGAACGTAGAAATGACAATGTCTTTCAGACTGGTTGCAATTATTCCTGTTATACGCAAGAAAAACTGTTGTATTTTTATTGTATTTTATGCTTCAGGCGTTGTCTTCTAAGGTCGCAGCTATTCGACGTGGTGGAGCAACGCCCTAGAGTGATGCCTAGGTTGCGCGGAACGTAGAAATGACCATATCTTTCACACTGGTTGCAATTATTCCTGTTATACGATGGAAAAACTGTTGTATTTTTATTGTATTTCATGCTTCAGGCGTTGTCTTCTAAGGTCGTAGCTATTCGACGGGGTGGTGCAACGCCCCAGAGTAAAGCCTAGGTTGCCCGGAATGTAAAAATGACCATTACTTTCACACTGTTTGCAAATATTCATTTTATACAGTGGAAAAGCTGTTGTATTTATATTGTATTTTATGATTTTGGCGTTGACTTCTATGGCCATATCTATTCGATGTGGTGGAGTAACGCCCTAGAGTGAAGCCTAGGTTGCCCGGTACGTTGAAATGACAATTACTTTCACATTGGTTGCAGTTATCCCTGTTATACGATTGAAACATTGAGTATTTTTATTTTATTTTAGGCTTCGGGCGTTGATTTCCAAGGCCCTAACTATTCGTTCTGGTGGAGCAGTGCCCTAGAGTGAAGCCAAGGTTGCCCTGAACGTAGAAATGACCATCAAATTCGCACTGGTTGCAATTATTCCTGTTATACGGTGGAAAAACAGTTGTTTTTTTATTGTACCTTATGCGTCTGGCGTTGACTTCTAATGCGCTAGCTATTCGATCTGGAGGAGCGACGCCCTAGTGTGATGCATAGGTTGCCCGGAACGTAGAAATGACCATTACTATCACACTATTCGCAAATATACATTATATACGATGGAAAAGCTGTTGTATTTATATCGTATTTTATGCTTCTGGCGTTGACCTCTTAGGCCCTAACTATTTTATCTTGTGGAGCAACACCCTAGAGTGAAGCCTAGGTTGCCCGGAACGTAGAAATGACCATTACCTTCACAGTTGATGCAATTATTCCTGTTATACGATGGAAAAACTGTGATACTTTTATTGTATTTTATGGTTCAGGCGTTGACTCCTAAGGCCGTAGCTATTCGATGTGGTGGAGCTACGCCCTAGAGTGAAGCCTAGGATGCCCGGAACGTGGAGTTGGCCATTACTTTCACACTGTTTGCAATTATTCATTTTATACGCTGGAAAAACTCTTCTATTTATATTGTATTTTATTCTTCTGGAGTTGACTTCTAAGGCCCTAACTATTCGATCTGGTGGGGCAACGCCCTAGAGTGAAGCCTAGGATGCACGGAACGTAGAAATGGCCATCACTATCACGCGTGTTGCAATTATTCCTGTTATACGATGGAAAAACTGTTGTATTTTTATTGTATTTTATGCTTCAGGCGTTGTCTTCTAAGGTCGTAGCTATTCGACGGGGTGGTGCAACGCCCCAGAGTAAAGCCTAGGTTGCCCGGAATGTAAAAATGACCATTACTTTCACACTGTTTGCAAATATTCATTTTATACAGTGGAAAAGCTGTTGTATTTATATTGTATTTTATGATTCTGGCGTTGACTTCTATGGCCATATCTATTCGATGTGGTGGAGTAACGCCCTAGAGTGAAGCCTAGGTTGCCCGGTACGTTGAAATGACAATTACTTTCACATTGGTTGCAATTATCCCTGTTATACGATTGAAACATTGAGTATTTTTATTTTATTTTAGGCTTCGGGCGTTGATTTCCAAGGCCCTAACTATTCGATCTGGTGGAGCAACGCCCTAGAGTGAAGCCAAGGTTGCCCTGAACGTAGAAATGACCATCACATTCGCACTGGTTGCAATTATTCCTGTTATACGGTGGAAAAACTGTTGTTTTTTTATTGTACCTTATGCGTCTGGCGTTGACTTCTAATGCGCTAGCTATTCGATCTGGAGGAGCAACGCCCTAGTGTGAAGCATAGGTTGCCCGGAACGTAGAAATGACCATTACTTTCACACTATTCGCAAATATACATTATATACGACGGAAAAGCTGTTGTATTTATATTGTATTTTATGCTTCTGGCGTTGACCTCTTAGGCCCTAACTATTTTATCTTGTGGAGCAACACCCTAGAGTGAAGCCTAGGTTGCCCGGAACGTAGAAATGACCATTACCTTCACAGTTGATGCAATTATTCCTGTTATACGATGGAAAAACTGTGATACTTTTATTGTATTTTATGGTTCAGGCGTTGACTCCTAAGGCCGTAGCTATTCGATGTGGTGGAGCTACGCCCTAGAGTGAAGCCTAGGATGCCCGGAACGTAGAGTTGGCCATTACTTTCACACTGTTTGCAATTATTCATTTTATACGCTGGAAAAACTCTTCTATTTATATTGTATTTTATTCTTCTGGAGTTGACTTCTAAGGCCCTAACTATTCGATCTGGTAGAGCAACGCCCTAGAGTGAAGCCTAGGTTGCCCGGTAAGTAGAAATGACCATAAGTTTCATACTGGTTGCAATTATTCGTTTTATACGATGGAAAAACTGTTGTATTTATATTGTATTTTATGCTTCTGGCGTTCACTTCTTAGGCACTAACTATTCGATCTGGTGGTGCAACGCCCTAGGGAGAAGCCTAGGTTGCCCGGAACGTACAAATGACCATAACTTTTACACTGGCAGTAATTATTCGTTTTATACAATGGAAAAACCATTCTATTTATTTTGTATTTTATGCTTCGGGCGTTGACTTCCAAGGCCCTAACTATTCGACCTAGTGGAGCAACGCCCTAGAATGAAGCCTATGTTGCCCGGAACGTAGAAATGACCATAACCTTAACACTGGTTGCAATTATTCCTGTTATACGATGGAAAAGGTGTTGTATTTATATTGTATTTTATGCCTCTGGCGTTGACTTCTGTGGCCGTTGCTTTTCGATGTGGTGGAAGAACGCCATAGAGTGAAGCCTAGGTAGCCCGGAACGTAGAAATGTCCATATCTTTCACACTGTTTGCAATTATTCGTTTTATATGATGGAAAAACTTTTGTACTTATATTGTATTGTATGCTTCTGGCGTTGACTTCTAAGGCCCTAGCTATTCGATTTGGTGGAGCAACGCCCGAGAGTGGTGCCTAGGTTGCCCGGTACGTAGAAATGACCATTACTTTCACATTGTTTGCAAATATACATTATATACGATGGAAAATCTGTTGTATTTATGTTGCATTTTATGCTTCTGGCGTTGACTTCTTAGGCCCTAACTATTGGATCTGGTGGTGCACCGCCCTAGAGTGAAGCCTAGGTTGCCCGGAACGTAGAAAAGACCATTACCTTCACACTGCTTGCAATTATTCCTGTTTTACGATGGAAAAACTGTTGCATCTTTATTGTATTTTATGCTTCTGGCGTTGATTTCTAAGGCCCTAATTATTCGATCTGGTGGAGCAACGCCCTAGAGTGAAGCCTAGGCTGCCCAGAACGTAGAAATGACCATTACATTCTCACTGGTTGCAATTATTCGTCTTATACGATGGAAAAGCTGTTGTATTTATATCGTATTTTATGCTTCTGGCGTTGACTTCTTAGGCCCTAACTATTCCATCTGGTGGAACAACGCCCTTGGGTGAAGGCTAGGGTGCGCGGAACGTAGCAATGAACATAACTTTCACACTGGTAGCAATTATTCGTTTTATACGATGGAAAAACTGTTCTATTTATTTTGTATTTTATGCTTCGGGCGTTGACTTCCAAGGCCCTAACTATTCGATCTGGTGGAGCAACGCCCTAGAGTGAAGCCAATGTTGCCCTGAACGTAGAAATGACCATGACATTCACACTGGTTGCAATTATTCCTGTTATACGGTGGAAAAACTGTTGTATTTTTATTGTATCTTATGCGTCTGGCGTTGACTTCTAATGCGCTAGCTATTCGATCTGGAGGAGCAACGCCCTAGTGTGAAGCATACGTTGTCCGGAACGTAGAAATGACCATTACTTTCACACTGTTTGCAAATATTCATTTTATATGGTGGAAAAGCTGTTGTATTTATATTGTATTTTATGCTTCTGGCGTTGACTTCTTAGGCCCTATCTATTCGATCTGGTGGAGCAATGCCCTAGAGTGAAGCCTAGGTTGCCCGGAACGTAGAAATGACCATTACATTCACACTGTTTGCAAATATTCATTTAAATGGTGGAAAAGCTGTTGTATTTATATTGTATTTCATTCTTCTGGCTTCGACTCCTTAGGCCCTAACTATGCGATCTGGTGGTGCAACGCCCTAGAGTGAAGCCTAGGTTGCCAGGAACGTAGGAATGACCGTTACTTTCACATTGTTTGCAATTATTCATTTTATACGATGGAAAAACTGTTTTATTTATTTTGTATTTTACGCTTCGGGCGTTGACTTCTAAGGCCCTAACTATTCGATCTGGTGGAGCAACGCTCTAGGATGCAGCCTAGGTTGCCCGGAACGTAGAAATGACCATAGCTTTCACACTGGTTGCTATCATTCGTTTTATATGATGGAAAAACTGTTGTATTTATATTGTATTTTATGCTTCTGGCGTTCACTTCTTAGGCCCTAACTATTCGATCTGGTGGAACAACGGCCTAGGGTGAAGCCTAGGTTGCCCGGTACGTAGAAATGACTATCACTTTCAAACTGGTTGCAATTAATCCTGTTATACGATGGAAAAACAGATGTATTTTTATTGCATTTTATGCTTCGGGTGTTGACTTCTAAGGACCTGACTATTCAATCTGTCGGAGCAGCGCCCTAGAGTGAAGCCTAGGTTGCTCGGAATGTAGAAGTTACCATAGCTTTTACACTGGTAGCAATTATTCGTTTTATACAAAGGAAAAACTGTTCTATTTATTTTGTATTTTATGCTTCGGGCGTTGACTTCTAAGGACTTAACTATTCGATCTGGTGGAGCAACGCCCTCGAGTGAAGCCTAGGTTTCCCGGAACGTAGAAATGACCATTACCTTCAAACAGTTTGCAATTATTTTCTTTTATACGATGGAAAAAGCTGTTGTATTTATATCGTATTTTATGCTTCTGGCGTTGACTTCTATGGACCTAGCTATTCGATCTAGTGGAGCAACGTCCTAGAGTGAAGCCTAGGTTGCCCGGAACGTAGAAATGAACATCACTTTCAAACTGGTTGCAATTAATCCTGTTATACGATGGAAAAACTGTTGCATTTTTATTGCATTTTATGCTTCGGGCGTTGACTTCTAAGGACCTGACTATTCAATCTGTCGGAGCAACGCCCTAGAGTGAAGCCTAGGTTGCTCGGTATGTAGAAATGACCATAGCTTTCACACTGGTTGCAATTATTCGTTTTATACGATGGAAAAACTGTTGCATTTATATTGTATTTTATGCTTCTGGCGTTCACTTCCTAGGCCCTAGCTATTCGATCTGGTGGAACAACGCCTTAGGGTGAAGCCTAGGTTGCCCGGAACGCAGAAATGACAATAACTTTTACACTGGTAGCAATTATTCGTTTTACACAATGGAAAAACTGTTCTATTTATTTTGTATTTTATGCTTCGGGCGTTGACTTCTAAGGCACTAACTGTTTGATCTGGTGGAGCAACGCCCTAGGGTGAAGCCTAGGTTGCCCGGAACGTAGAAATGCCCATTACCTTCACACTGTTTGCAATTATTTTCTTTTATACGATGGAAAAGCTGTTGTATTTATATCGTATTTTATGCTTCTGGCGTTGACTTCAATGGCCCTAACTATTCCATCTGGTGGAACAACGCCCTGGGGTGAAGCCTAGGTTGCCCGGAAAGTAGAAATGATCATAACTTTCACACTGGTAGCAATTATTCGTTTTATGCGATGGAAAAACTGTTCTATTTATTTTGTATTTTATGCTTCGGGCGTTGACTTCTAAGGCCCTAACTATTCGATCTGGTAGAGCAACGCCCTAGAGTGAAACCTAGGTTACCCGGAACGTAAAAATGACAAGTACTTTCATACTGTTAGCAGTTATTCATGTTATACGATGAAAAAACTTTTGCATCTTTATTGTATTTTATTCTTCTGGCGTTGACTTCTAAGGCCCTAGCTATTCGATTTGGTGGAGCACCGCCCTAGAGTGAAGCCTAGGTTGCCCGGAACGTAGAAATGACCATAACTTCCACACTGGTTGCAATTATTCGTTTTATACGATGGAAAAGCTGTTGTATTTATATCGTTTTTTATGCTCCTGGCGTTGACTTCTTAGGCCCTAACTATTCGATCTGGTGGTACAACGTCCTAGGGTGAAGCCTAGGTTGCCCGGAACGTAGAAATGACCATAACTTTTACACTGGCAGCAATTATTCGTTTTATACGATGGAAAAACTGTTATATTTATTTTATATTTTATGATTCGGGCGTTGACTTCTAAGGCCCTAACTATTCGATCTGGTGGAGCAACGCCCTAGAGTGAAGCCTAGGTTGCCCGGTACGTAGAAGTGACCATCACTATCAAACTGGTTGCAATTATTTGTTTTATACGATGGAAAAGCTGTTGTATTTATATCGTATTTTATGATTCTGGCGTTGACTTCTTAGGCCCTAACTATTCCATCTGGTGAAACAACGCCCTGGGGTGAAGCCTAGGTTGCCCGGAAAGTAGAAATGACCATAACTTTCACATTGGTTGCTATTATTCGTTTTATACAATAGAAAAACTGTTGTGTTTATATTGAATTTTATTCTTATGGCGTTGAATTCTAAGTCCCTAGCTATTCGATCTGGTGGAGCAACGCCCTAGAGTGAAGCCTAGGTTGCCCGGTACGTAGAAATGACCATCACTATCAAACTGGTTGCAATTACTTGTTTTATACGATGGAAAAGCTGTTGTATTTATATCGTATTTTATGCTTCTGGCGCTGACTTCTTAGGCCCTAGCTGTTCCATCTGGTGGAACAACGCCCTAGGGTGAAGCCTAGGTTGCCCGGAAAGTAGAAATGACCATAACTTTCACACTGGTAGCAATTTTTCGTTTTATACAATAGAAAAACTGTTCTATTTATTTTATATTTTATGCTTCGGGCGTTGACTTCTAAGGCCCTAACTATTCGATCTGGTGGAGCAACGCCCTAGAGTGAAGCCTAGGTTGCCCGGTACGTAGAAATGACCGTCACTATCAAACTGGTTGCAATTATTCGTTTTATACGATGGAAAAGCTGTTGTATTTATATCGTTTTTTATGCTCCTGGCGTTGACTTCTTAGGCCCTAACTATTCGATCTGGTGGTACAACGTCCTAGGGTGAAGCCTAGGTTGCCCGGAACGTAGAAATGACCATAACTTTTACACTGGCAGCAATTATTCGTTTTATACAATAGAAAAACTGTTCTATTTATTTTATATTTTATGCTTCGGGCGTTGACTTCTAAGGCCCTAACTATTCGATCTGGTGGAGCAACGCCCTAGAGTGAAGCCTAGGTTGCCCGGTACGTAGAAATGACCGTCACTATCAAACTGGTTGCAATTACTTGTTTTATACGATGGAAAAGCTGTTGTATTTATATCGTATTTTATGCTTCTGGCGCTGACTTCTTAGGCCCTAGCTGTTCCATCTGGTGGAACAACGCCCTAGGGTGAAGCCTAGGTTGCCCGGAAAGTAGAAATGACCATAACTTTCACACTGGTAGCAATTTTTCGTTTTATACGATGGAAAAACTGTTATATTTATTTTATATTTTATGATTCGGGCGTTGACTTCTAAGGCCCTAACTATTCGATCTGGTGGAGCAACGCCCTAGAGTGAAGCCTAGGTTGCCCGGTACGTAGAAGTGACCATCACTATCAAACTGGTTGCAATTATTTGTTTTATACGATGGAAAAGCTGTTGTATTTATATCGTATTTTATGATTCTGGCGTTGACTTCTTAGGCCCTAACTATTCCATCTGGTGAAACAACGCCCTGGGGTGAAGCATAGGTTGCCCGGAAAGTAGAAATGACCATAACTTTCACACTGGTAGCAATTATTCGTTTTATCCGATGGAAAAACTGTTCTATTTATTTTGTATTTTATGCTTCGGGCGTTGACTTCTAAGGCCCTAACTATTCGATCTGGTAGAGCAACGCCCTAGAGTGAAGCCCAGGTTGCCGGGTACGTAGAAATGACCATAACTTTCACATTGGTTGCTATTATTCGTTTTATTCAATGGAATAACTGTTGTGTTTATATTGAATTTTATTCTTATGGCGTTGAATTCTAAGTCCCTAGCTATTCGATCTGGTGGAGCAACGCCCTAGAGTGAAACCTAGGTTACCCGGAACGTAGAAATGACAAGTACTTTCATACTGTTTGCAGTTATTCCTGTTATACGATGAAAAAACTTTTGCATCTTTATTGTATTTTATGCTTCCGGCCTTGACTTCTAAGGCCCTAGCTATTCGATTTGGTGGAGCACCGCCCCAGAGTGAAGCCTAGGTTGCCCGGAACGTAGAAATGACCATAACTTCCACACTGGTTGCAATTATTCGTTTTATACGATGGAAAGCTGTTGTATTTATATCGTTTTTTATGCTCCTGGCGTTGACTTCTTAGGCCCTAACTATTCCATCTGGTGGAACAATGCACTAGGGTAAAGCCCAGGTTGCGCGGAACGTAGAAATGACCATAACATTCACACTGGTAGCAATTTTTTGTTTTACACGATGGAAAAACTGTTCTATTTATTTTATATTTTATGCTTCGGGCGTTGACTTCTAAGCCCCCAGCTATTCGCTCTGGTGGAGCAACGCCCTAGAGTGAAGCCTAGGTTGCCCGGAACGTAGAAATGACCATCACTATCAAACTGGTTACAAGTATTTGTTTTATACGATGGAAAAGCTGTTGTATTTATATCGTATTTTATGCTTCTGGCGTTGACTTCTTAGGACCTAACTATTCCATCTGGTGGAAAAACGCCCTAGGGTGAAGCCTAGGTTGTCCGGAAAGTAGAAATGACCATAACTTTCACACTGGTAGCAATTATTCGTTTTATACGATGGAAAAACTGTTTTATTTATTTTGTATTTTATGCTTCGGGCGTTGACTTCTAAGGCCCTAACTATTCGATCTGGTAGAGCAACGCCCTAGAGTGAAGCCTAGGTTGCCCGGTAAGTAGAAATGACCATAAGTTTCATACTGGCTGCAATTATTCGTTTTATACGATGGAAAAACTGTTGTATTTATATTGTATTTTATGCTTCTGGCGTTCACTTCTTAGGCACTAACTATTCGATCTGGTGGTACAACGCCCTAGGGAGAAGCCTAGGTTGCCCGGAACGTAGAGATGACCATAACTTTTACACTGGCAGCAATTATTCGTTTTATACAATGGAAAAACCGTTCTATTTATTTTGTATTTTATGCTTCGGGCGTTGACTTCCAAGGCCCTAACGGTTTGATCTGGTGGAGCATCGCAGTACAGTGAAGCCTAGGTTGCCCGGAACGTAGAAATGACCACAACTTTCACACTGGTTGCTATTATTCGTTGTATACGATGGAAAAACTGTTATATTTATATTGTATTTAAGCTTCTGGCGTAGACTTCTGAGGCCGTTGCTATTCGATGTGGTGGAAGAACGCCATAGAGGGAAGCCTAGGTAGCCAGGATCGTAGAAATGTCCATACCTTTCACACTGTTTGCAATTTTTGGTTGTATACAATGGAAAAACTGTTTTATTTATTTTGTATTTTACGCTTCGGGCGTTGACTTCTAAGGCCCTAACTATTCGATCTGGTGGAGCAACGCCCTAGAGTGCAGCCTAGGTTGCCCGGAACGTAGAAATGACCATAACTTTTACACTGGCAGCAATTATTCGTTTTATACAATGGAAAAACCGTCCTATTTATTTTGTATTTTATGCTTCGGGCGTTGACTTCCAAGGCCCTAACTGTTTGATGTGGTGGAGCATCGCCGTACAGTGAAGCCTAGGTTGCCCGGTACGTAGAAATGACCATCACTATCAAACTGGTTGCAATTACTTGTTTTATACGATGGAAAAGCTGTTGTATTTATATCGTATTTTATGCTTCTGGCGTTGACTTATTAGGACCTAACTATTCCATCTGGTGGAACAACGCCCTAGGGTGAAGCCTAGGTTGCCCGGAAAGTAGAAATGACCACAACTTTCACACTGGTAGCAATTTTTCGTTTTATACGATGGAAAAACTGTTCTATTTATTTTATATTTTATGCTTCGGGCGTTGACTTCTAAGGTCCTAACTATTCGATCTGGTAGAGCAACGCCCTAGAGTGAAGCCCAGGTTGCCCGGTACGTAGAAATGACCATAACTTTCACACTGGTTGCTATTATTCGTTTTATACGATGGAAAAACTGTTGTATTTATATTGTATTTTATTCTTATGGCGTTGAATTCTAAGTCCCTAACTATTCGATCTGGTGGAGCAACGCCCTAGAGTGAAACCTAGGTTACCCGGAACGTAGAAATGACAAGTACTTTCATACTGTTTGCAGTTATTCCTGTTATACGATGAAAAAACTTTTGCATCTTTATTGTATTTTATGCTTCTGGCGTTGACTTCTAAGGCCCTAGCTATTCGATTTGGTGGAGCACCGCCCCAGAGTGAAGCCTAGGATGCCCGGAACGTAGAAATGACCATAACTTCCACACTGGTTGCAATTATTCGTTTTATACGATGGAAAAGCTGTTGTATTTATATCGTTTTTTATGCTCCTGGCGTTGACTTCTTAGGCCCTAACTATTCCATCTGGTGGAACAACGCCCTAGGGTGAAGCCTAGGTTGCCCGGAACGTAGAAATGACCACAACTTTCACACTGGTTGCTATTATTCGTTGTATACGATGGAAAAACTGTTATATTTATATTGTATTTAAGCTTCTGGCGTTGACTTCTGTGGCCGTTGCTATTCGATGTGGTGGAAGAACGCCATAGAGGGAAGCCTAGGTAGCCCGGATCGTAGAAATGTCCATATCTTTCACACTGTTTGCAATTTTTCGTTGTATACGATGGAAAAACTGTTTTATTTATTTTGTATTTTACGCTTCAGGCGTTGACTTCTAAGGCCCTAACTATTCGATCTGGTGGAGCAACGCCCTAGAGTGCAGCCTAGGTTGCCCGGAACGTAGAAATGACCATAACTTTTACACTGGCAGCAATTATTCGTTTTATACAATGGAAAAACCGTCCTATTTATTTTGTATTTTATGCTTCGGGCGTTGACTTCCAAGGCCCTAACTGTTTGATCTGGTGGAGCATCGCCGTACAGTGAAGCCTAGGTTGCCCGGTACGTAGAAATGACCATCACTATCAAACTGGTTGCAATTACTTGTTTTATACGATGGAAAAGCTGTTGTATTTATATCGTATTTTATGCTTCTGGCGTTGACTTATTAGGACCTAACTATTCCATCTGGTGGAACAACGCCCTAGGGTGAAGCCTAGGTTGCCCAGAACGTAGAAATGACCACAACTTTCACACTGGTTGCTATTATTCGTTGTATACGATGGAAAAACTGTTATATTTATATTGTATTTATGCTTCGGGCGTTGACTTCCAAGGCCCTAACTGTTTGATCTGGTGGAGCATCGCCGTACAGTGAAGCCTAGGTTGCCCGGTACGTAGAAATGACCATCACTATCAAACTGGTTGCAATTACTTGTTTTATACGATGGAAAAGCTGTTGTATTTATATCGTATTTTATGCTCCTGGCGCTGACTTCTTAGGCCCTAACTATTCCATCTGGTGGAACAACGCCCTAGGGTGAAGCCTAGGTTGCCCGGAAAGTAGAAATGACCATAACTTTCACACTGGTAGCAATTTTTCGTTTTATACGATGGAAAAACTGTTCTATTTATTTTATATTTTATGCTTCGGGCGTTGACTTCTAAGGCCCTAACTATTCGATCTGGTAGAGCAACGCCCTAGAGTGAAGCCCAGGTTGCCCGGTACGTAGAAATGACCATAACTTTCACACTGGTTGCTATTATTCGTTTTATACGATGGAAAAACTGTTGTATTTATATTGTATTTTATTCTTATGGCGTTGAATTCTAAGTCCCTAACTATTCGATCTGGTGGAGCAACGCCCTAGAGTGAAACCTAGGTTACCCGGAACGTAGAAATGACAAGTACTTTCATACTGTTTGCAGTTATTCCTGTTATACGATGAAAAAACTTTTGCATCTTTATTGTATTTTATGCTTCTGGCGTTGACTTCTAAGGCCCTAGCTATTCGATTTGGTGGAGCACCGCCCCAGAGTGAAGCCTAGGATGCCCGGAACGTAGAAATGACCATAACTTCCACACTGGTTGCAATTATTCGTTTTATACGATGGAAAAGCTGTTGTATTTATATCGTTTTTTATGCTCCTGGCGTTGACTTCTTAGGCCCTAACTATTCCATCTGGTGGAACAACGCCCTAGGGTGAAGCCTAGGTTGCCCGGAACGTAGAAATGACCACAACTTTCACACTGGTTGCTATTATTCGTTGTATACGATGGAAAAACTGTTATATTTATATTGTATTTAAGCTTCTGGCGTTGACTTCTGTGGCCGTTGCTATTCGATGTGGTGGAAGAACGCCATAGAGGGAAGCCTAGGTAGCCCGGATCGTAGAAATGTCCATATCTTTCACACTGTTTGCAATTTTTCGTTGTATACGATGGAAAAACTGTTTTATTTATTTTGTATTTTACGCTTCAGGCGTTGACTTCTAAGGCCCTAACTATTCGATCTGGTGGAGCAACGCCCTAGAGTGCAGCCTAGGTTGCCCGGAACGTAGAAATGACCATAACTTTTACACTGGCAGCAATTATTCGTTTTATACAATGGAAAAACCGTCCTATTTATTTTGTATTTTATGCTTCGGGCGTTGACTTCCAAGGCCCTAACTGTTTGATCTGGTGGAGCATCGCCGTACAGTGAAGCCTAGGTTGCCCGGTACGTAGAAATGACCATCACTATCAAACTGGTTGCAATTACTTGTTTTATACGATGGAAAAGCTGTTGTATTTATATCGTATTTTATGCTTCTGGCGTTGACTTATTAGGACCTAACTATTCCATCTGGTGGAACAACGCCCTAGGGTGAAGCCTAGGTTGCCCAGAACGTAGAAATGACCACAACTTTCACACTGGTTGCTATTATTCGTTGTATACGATGGAAAAACTGTTATATTTATATTGTATTTATGCTTCGGGCGTTGACTTCCAAGGCCCTAACTGTTTGATCTGGTGGAGCATCGCCGTACAGTGAAGCCTAGGTTGCCCGGTACGTAGAAATGACCATCACTATCAAACTGGTTGCAATTACTTGTTTTATACGATGGAAAAGCTGTTGTATTTATATCGTATTTTATGCTCCTGGCGCTGACTTCTTAGGCCCTAACTATTCCATCTGGTGGAACAACGCCCTAGGGTGAAGCCTAGGTTGCCCGGAAAGTAGAAATGACCATAACTTTCACACTGGTAGCAATTTTTCGTTTTATACGATGGAAAAACTGTTCTATTTATTTTATATTTTATGCTTCGGGCGTTGACTTCTAAGGCCCTAACTATTCGATCTGGTAGAGCAACGCCCTAGAGTGAAGCCCAGGTTGCCCGGTACGTAGAAATGACCATAACTTTCACACTGGTTGCTATTATTCGTTTTATACGATGGAAAAACTGTTGTATTTATATTGTATTTTATTCTTATGGCGTTGAATTCTAAGTCCCTAACTATTCGATCTGGTGGAGCAACGCCCTAGAGTGAAACCTAGGTTACCCGGAACGTAGAAATGACAAGTACTTTCATACTGTTTGCAGTTATTCCTGTTATACGATGAAAAAACTTTTGCATCTTTATTGTATTTTATGCTTCTGGCGTTGACTTCTAAGGCCCTAGCTATTCGATTTGGTGGAGCACCGCCCCAGAGTGAAGCCTAGGATGCCCGGAACGTAGAAATGACCATAACTTCCACACTGGTTGCAATTATTCGTTTTATACGATGGAAAAGCTGTTGTATTTATATCGTTTTTTATGCTCCTGGCGTTGACTTCTTAGGCCCTAACTATTCCATCTGGTGGAACAACGCCCTAGGGTGAAGCCTAGGTTGCCCGGAACGTAGAAATGACCACAACTTTCACACTGGTTGCTATTATTCGTTGTATACGATGGAAAAACTGTTATATTTATATTGTATTTAAGCTTCTGGCGTTGACTTCTGTGGCCGTTGCTATTCGATGTGGTGGAAGAACGCCATAGAGGGAAGCCTAGGTCGCCCGGATCGTAGAAATGTCCATATCTTTCACACTGTTTGCAATTTTTCGTTGTATACGATGGAAAAACTGTTTTATTTATTTTGTATTTTACGCTTCAGGCGTTGACTTCTAAGGCCCTAACTATTCGATCTGGTGGAGCAACGCCCTAGAGTGCAGCCTAGGTTGCCCGGAACGTAGAAATGACATTAGCTTTCACACTGGTTGCTATCATTCGTTTTATATGATGGAAAAACTGTTCTATTTATTTTATATTTTATGCTTCGGGCGTTGACTTCTAAGGCCCTAACTATTCGATCTGGTAGAGCAATGCCCTAGAGTGAAGCCCATGTTGCCCGGTACGTTGAAATGACCATAACTTTCACACTGGTTGCTATTATTCGTTTTATACGATGGAAAAACTGTTGTACTTATATTGTATTTTATGCTCCTGGCGTTGACTTCTTAGGCCCTAACTATTCCATCTGGTGGAACAACGCACTATGGTAAAGCCCAGATTGCGCGGAACGTAGAAATGACCATAACTTTCACACTGGTAGCAATTTTTCGTTTTATATGATGGAAAAACCGTTCTATTTATTTTGTATTTTATGCTTCGGGCGTTGACTTCAAAGGCCCTAACTGTTTGATCAGTTGGAGCATCGCCGTACAGTGAAGCCTAGGTTGCCCGGTACGTCGAAATGACCATCACTATCAAACTGGTTGCAATTACTTGTTTTATACGATGGAAAAGCTGTTGTATTTATATCGTATTTTATGCTTCTGGCGTTGACTTATTAGGACCTAACTATTCCATCTGGTGGAACAACGCCCTAGGGTGAAGCCTAGGTTGTCCGGAAAGTAGAAATAACCATAACTTTCACACTGGTAGCAATTATTCGTTTTATATGATGGAAAAACTGTTGTATTTATATTGTATTTTATGCTTCTGGCGTTGACTTCTTAGGCCCTAACTATTCGATCTGGTGGAACAACGGCCTAGGGTGAAGCCTAGGTTGCTCGGTACGTAGAAATGACCATAAGTTTCATACTGGTTGCAATTATTCGTTTTATACGATCGAAAAACTGTTGTATTTATATTATATTTTATGCTTCTGGCGTTCACTTCATAGGCTCTAACTATTCGATCTGGTAGTACAACGCCCTAGGGTGAAGCCTAGGTTGCCCGGAACGTAGAAATACCCATAACTTTTACACTGGCAGCAATTATTCGTTTTATACAATGGAAAAACCGTTCTATTTATTTTGTATTTTATGCTTCGGGCGTTGACTTCTAATGCCCTATCTGTTTGATCTGGTGGAGCATCGCCGTAGAGTGAAGCCTAGGTTGCCCGGAACGTAGAAATGACCATAACTTTCACACTGGTTGCAATTGTTTGTTTTATACGATGGAAAAGCTGTTGTATTTATATCGTATTTTATGCTTCTGGCGTTGACTTCTGAGGCCGTTGCTATTCGATGTGGTGGAAGAACGCCATAGAGGGAAGCCTAGGTAGCCCGGATCGTAGAAATGTTCATATCTTTCACACTGGTTGCAATTATTCGATTTATACGATGGAATAACTGTTTTATTTATTTTGTATTTTATGCTTCGGGCGTTGACTTCTAAGGCCCTAACTATTCGATCTAGTGGAGCAACGCCCTAGAGTGCAGCCTAGGTTGCCCGAAACGCCGAAATGATCATTACTTTCACGCTTGTTGCAATTATTCCTGTTATAGGATGGAAAGAGAGTTGTGTTTTTATTGTATTTTATACTTCAGGCGTTGACTTCTGAGTCCGTAGCTATTCGATGTGGTGGAAGAACGCCACACAGTGAAGCCTACGTTGCCCGGAACGTAGAAATGACCATTACTTTCACACTGTTTGCAATTATTCCTTTTATACGATGGAAAAACTGTTCTATTTATTTTGTATTTTATGCTTCGGGCGTTGACTTCTAAGGCCCTAACTATTCGATCTGGTAGAGCAACGCCCTAGAGTGAAGCCTAGGATGCCCGGTACGTAGAAATGACTATAAGTTTCATACGGGTTGCAATTATTCCTTTTATACGATGGAAAATCTGTTGTATTTATATCGTATTTTATGCTTCTGGCGTTGACTTCTAAGGACCTAACCATTCGGTCTGGTGGAGCAACGCCCTAGAGTGAAGCCTAGGTTGCTCGGACTGTAGAAATGACCATAACTTTCACACTGGTTGCAATTATTCGTTTTATACGATGGAAAAACTGTTGCATCTTTATCGTATTTTGTGCTTCTGGCGTTGACTTCTTAGGCCGTAACTATTCGATCTGGTGGAGCACCGCCCTGGAGTGAAACCTAGGTTGCCCGGAACGTAGAAATGACCACTACTATCACACTGGTTGCAATTTAATCCTGCTATACGATGGAAAAGCTGTTGTATTTTTATTGCATTTTATGCTTCGGGCATTGACTTCTAAGGCCCTAACTATTCAATCTGTTGGAGCAACGCCCTAGGGTGAAGCCTAGGTTGCCCGGAACGTAGAAATGACCATAACTTTCACACTGGTTTCAATTATTCGTTTTATACGATGGAATAGCTGTTGTATTTATATCGTATTTTATGCTTCTGGCGTTGACTTCTTAGGCTCTAACTATTCCATCTGGTGGAACAACGCCCTAGGGTGAAGTCTATGTTGCCCGGAACGTAGAAATGACCATAACCTTAACACTGATTGCAATTATTCCTGTTATACGATGGAAAAGGTATTGTATTTATATTGTATTTTATGCTTCTGGCGCTGACTTCTCGGGCCCTACCTATTCGATCTGGCGGAGCAACGCCCTAGAGTGAAGCCTAGGTTGCCCGAAACGTAGAAATGACCATCACTTTCACACTGGTTCCAATTATTCCTGTTATACGATGTAAAAACTGTTGCATTTTTATAGTATTTTATGATTCTGGCGTTGACTTCTAAGGTCCTAGCTATTCGATCTTGCGGGGCAACGTTCAAGAGTGAAGCGTATGCTGCCCGAAACGTAGAAATGACCGTTACTTTCACACTGGTTACAATTATTCTTTTTATACGATGGAAAGACTGTTGTATTTTTATTGTATTTTATGCGTCTGGAGTTGCTTTCTAAGGCCCTACCTATTCGACCTGGTGGTGCAATGCCCTAGAGTGAAGCCTAGGCTGCACGGAACGTCGAAATGCCCATTACTTTCACACTGGTTGCAATATTCCTGTTATACGATGGACAAACTGTTGGATTTTTCTGTACTTTATGCTTCTGGCGTTGACTGCTAAGGCCCTTTGTATTCGATCTGGTTGAGCAATGCCTCACAGTTAAGTCTAGGATGCCCGAAACGTTGAAATGATCATTACTGTCACACTGGTTGCAATTATTCATGCTATACGATGGAAAAACTGTTGCATTTCTATTGTACCTTATGCTTCTGGCGTTGACTTCTTAGGCCCTAACTATACGATCTCGGGGGCAGCGTCCAAGAGTGAAGCGTATGTTGCCCGAAACGTAGAAATGACCATTACATTCGCACTGGTTGCAATTATTCCTGTTATACGATGGACAAACTGTTGCATTTTTATTGTATTTTATGCTTCTGGCGTTGACTTCTTAGGCCCTAACTATTCGATCTGGTGGAACAACGCCCTAGAGTGAAGCCTGGGTTGCCCGGAACGTAGAAATGACCATCACTTTCGCACTGGTTGCAATTATTCCTGTTATACGATGGACAAACTGTTGCATTTTTATTGTACTTTATGCTTCTGGCGTTGACTTCTAAGGCCCTACGTATTCGATCTGGTGGAGCAGTGCCTCACAGTTAAATCTAGGATGCCCGAAACGCCGAAATGATCATTACTTTCACACTGATTGCAATTATTCATGCTATATGAAGGAATAACTGTTGTACTTTTATTGTATTTTATGCTTTGGGCGTTGACTTCTAAGGCCCTAGCAATTCGATCTGGTGCAACAACGCTCTAGTGCGAAGCCAGGCGTGCCCGGAACGTAGAAAAGGCCATTACTTTCACACTGGTTGCAATTACTCGTTTTATACGATGGAAAATCTGTTGTATCTATATCGTATTTTATACTTCTGGCGTTGACTTCTACGGCCCTAACTATTCGATCTAGTGGAGCAACGCCCTAAAATAAAGCCTGTGTTGCCCGGAACGTAGAAATGACCAGAACCTTAACACTGGTTGCAATTATTCCTGTTATACGATGGAAAAGGTGTTGTATTTATATTGTATTTTATGCTTCTGGCGCTGACTTCTCAGGCCCTAACTATTCGATCTGGTGGTGCAACGCCCTAGAGTGAAGCCTAGGTTGCCAGGAACGTAGGAATGACCGTTACTTTCACATTGTTTGCAATTATTCATTTTATACGATGGAAAAACTGTTCTAATTATATTGTATTTTATGCTTCTGGAGTTGACTTCTAAGGCCGTATCTATTTGATGTGGTGGAGCAACGCCCTAGAGTGAAGCCTAGGTAGCCCGAAGCGTAGAAATGACCATAACTTTCACGCTGGTTGCAATTATTCTTGTTATACGATGGAAGGACTGCTGTATTTTTATTGTATTTTATGCTTCTGGTGTTGAATTCTTAGTCCCTAACAATTCGGTCTGGTGCAGCAACGCCCTAGAGTGAAGCCTAGGTTGCCCGGAACGTAGAAATGACAATGTCTTTCAGACTGGTTGCAATTATTCCTGTTATACGCAAGAAAAACTGTTGTATTTTTATTGTATTTTATGCTTCAGGCGTTGTCTTCTAAGGTCGCAGCTATTCGACGTGGTGGAGCAACGCCCTAGAGTGATGCCTAGGTTGCGCGGAACGTAGAAATGACCATATCTTTCACACTGGTTGCAATTATTCCTGTTATACGATGGAAAAACTGTTGTATTTTTATTGTATTTCATGCTTCAGGCGTTGTCTTCTTAGGTCGTAGCTATTCGACGGGGTGGTGCAACGCCCCAGAGTAAAGCCTAGGTTGCCCGGAATGTAAAAATGACCATTACTTTCACACTGTTTGCAAATATTCATTTTATACAGTGGAAAAGCTGTTGTATTTATATTGTATTTTATGATTTTGGCGTTGACTTCTAAGGCCCTAACTATTCGATCTGGTGGAGCAACGCCCTAGAGTGCAGCCTAGGTTGCCCGGAACGTAGAAATGACCATAACTTTTACACTGGCAGCAATTATTCGTTTTATACAATGGAAAAACCGTCCTATTTATTTTGTATTTTATGCTTCGGGCGTTGACTTCCAAGGCCCTAACTGTTTGATGTGGTGGAGCATCGCCGTACAGTGAAGCCTAGGTTGCCCGGTACGTAGAAATGACCATCACTATCAAACTGGTTGCAATTACTTGTTTTATACGATGGAAAAGCTGTTGTATTTATATCGTATTTTATGCTTCTGGCGTTGACTTATTAGGACCTAACTATTCCATCTGGTGGAACAACGCCCTAGGGTGAAGCCTAGGTTGCCCGGAAAGTAGAAATGACCACAACTTTCACACTGGTAGCAATTTTTCGTTTTATACGATGGAAAAACTGTTCTATTTATTTTATATTTTATGCTTCGGGCGTTGACTTCTAAGGTCCTAACTATTCGATCTGGTAGAGCAACGCCCTAGAGTGAAGCCCAGGTTGCCCGGTACGTAGAAATGACCATAACTTTCACACTGGTTGCTATTATTCGTTTTATACGATGGAAAAACTGTTGTATTTATATTGTATTTTATTCTTATGGCGTTGAATTCTAAGTCCCTAACTATTCGATCTGGTGGAGCAACGCCCTAGAGTGAAACCTAGGTTACCCGGAACGTAGAAATGACAAGTACTTTCATACTGTTTGCAGTTATTCCTGTTATACGATGAAAAAACTTTTGCATCTTTATTGTATTTTATGCTTCTGGCGTTGACTTCTAAGGCCCTAGCTATTCGATTTGGTGGAGCACCGCCCCAGAGTGAAGCCTAGGATGCCCGGAACGTAGAAATGACCATAACTTCCACACTGGTTGCAATTATTCGTTTTATACGATGGAAAAGCTGTTGTATTTATATCGTTTTTTATGCTCCTGGCGTTGACTTCTTAGGCCCTAACTATTCCATCTGGTGGAACAACGCCCTAGGGTGAAGCCTAGGTTGCCCGGAACGTAGAAATGACCACAACTTTCACACTGGTTGCTATTATTCGTTGTATACGATGGAAAAACTGTTATATTTATATTGTATTTAAGCTTCTGGCGTTGACTTCTGTGGCCGTTGCTATTCGATGTGGTGGAAGAACGCCATAGAGGGAAGCCTAGGTAGCCCGGATCGTAGAAATGTCCATATCTTTCACACTGTTTGCAATTTTTCGTTGTATACGATGGAAAAACTGTTTTATTTATTTTGTATTTTACGCTTCAGGCGTTGACTTCTAAGGCCCTAACTATTCGATCTGGTGGAGCAACGCCCTAGAGTGCAGCCTAGGTTGCCCGGAACGTAGAAATGACCATAACTTTTACACTGGCAGCAATTATTCGTTTTATACAATGGAAAAACCGTCCTATTTATTTTGTATTTTATGCTTCGGGCGTTGACTTCCAAGGCCCTAACTGTTTGATCTGGTGGAGCATCGCCGTACAGTGAAGCCTAGGTTGCCCGGTACGTAGAAATGACCATCACTATCAAACTGGTTGCAATTACTTGTTTTATACGATGGAAAAGCTGTTGTATTTATATCGTATTTTATGCTTCTGGCGTTGACTTATTAGGACCTAACTATTCCATCTGGTGGAACAACGCCCTAGGGTGAAGCCTAGGTTGCCCAGAACGTAGAAATGACCACAACTTTCACACTGGTTGCTATTATTCGTTGTATACGATGGAAAAACTGTTATATTTATATTGTATTTATGCTTCGGGCGTTGACTTCCAAGGCCCTAACTGTTTGATCTGGTGGAGCATCGCCGTACAGTGAAGCCTAGGTTGCCCGGTACGTAGAAATGACCATCACTATCAAACTGGTTGCAATTACTTGTTTTATACGATGGAAAAGCTGTTGTATTTATATCGTATTTTATGCTCCTGGCGCTGACTTCTTAGGCCCTAACTATTCCATCTGGTGGAACAACGCCCTAGGGTGAAGCCTAGGTTGCCCGGAAAGTAGAAATGACCATAACTTTCACACTGGTAGCAATTTTTCGTTTTATACGATGGAAAAACTGTTCTATTTATTTTATATTTTATGCTTCGGGCGTTGACTTCTAAGGCCCTAACTATTCGATCTGGTAGAGCAACGCCCTAGAGTGAAGCCCAGGTTGCCCGGTACGTAGAAATGACCATAACTTTCACACTGGTTGCTATTATTCGTTTTATACGATGGAAAAACTGTTGTATTTATATTGTATTTTATTCTTATGGCGTTGAATTCTAAGTCCCTAACTATTCGATCTGGTGGAGCAACGCCCTAGAGTGAAACCTAGGTTACCCGGAACGTAGAAATGACAAGTACTTTCATACTGTTTGCAGTTATTCCTGTTATACGATGAAAAAACTTTTGCATCTTTATTGTATTTTATGCTTCTGGCGTTGACTTCTAAGGCCCTAGCTATTCGATTTGGTGGAGCACCGCCCCAGAGTGAAGCCTAGGATGCCCGGAACGTAGAAATGACCATAACTTCCACACTGGTTGCAATTATTCGTTTTATACGATGGAAAAGCTGTTGTATTTATATCGTTTTTTATGCTCCTGGCGTTGACTTCTTAGGCCCTAACTATTCCATCTGGTGGAACAACGCCCTAGGGTGAAGCCTAGGTTGCCCGGAACGTAGAAATGACCACAACTTTCACACTGGTTGCTATTATTCGTTGTATACGATGGAAAAACTGTTATATTTATATTGTATTTAAGCTTCTGGCGTTGACTTCTGTGGCCGTTGCTATTCGATGTGGTGGAAGAACGCCATAGAGGGAAGCCTAGGTAGCCCGGATCGTAGAAATGTCCATATCTTTCACACTGTTTGCAATTTTTCGTTGTATACGATGGAAAAACTGTTTTATTTATTTTGTATTTTACGCTTCAGGCGTTGACTTCTAAGGCCCTAACTATTCGATCTGGTGGAGCAACGCCCTAGAGTGCAGCCTAGGTTGCCCGGAACGTAGAAATGACCATAACTTTTACACTGGCAGCAATTATTCGTTTTATACAATGGAAAAACCGTCCTATTTATTTTGTATTTTATGCTTCGGGCGTTGACTTCCAAGGCCCTAACTGTTTGATCTGGTGGAGCATCGCCGTACAGTGAAGCCTAGGTTGCCCGGTACGTAGAAATGACCATCACTATCAAACTGGTTGCAATTACTTGTTTTATACGATGGAAAAGCTGTTGTATTTATATCGTATTTTATGCTTCTGGCGTTGACTTATTAGGACCTAACTATTCCATCTGGTGGAACAACGCCCTAGGGTGAAGCCTAGGTTGCCCAGAACGTAGAAATGACCACAACTTTCACACTGGTTGCTATTATTCGTTGTATACGATGGAAAAACTGTTATATTTATATTGTATTTATGCTTCGGGCGTTGACTTCCAAGGCCCTAACTGTTTGATCTGGTGGAGCATCGCCGTACAGTGAAGCCTAGGTTGCCCGGTACGTAGAAATGACCATCACTATCAAACTGGTTGCAATTACTTGTTTTATACGATGGAAAAGCTGTTGTATTTATATCGTATTTTATGCTCCTGGCGCTGACTTCTTAGGCCCTAACTATTCCATCTGGTGGAACAACGCCCTAGGGTGAAGCCTAGGTTGCCCGGAAAGTAGAAATGACCATAACTTTCACACTGGTAGCAATTTTTCGTTTTATACGATGGAAAAACTGTTCTATTTATTTTATATTTTATGCTTCGGGCGTTGACTTCTAAGGCCCTAACTATTCGATCTGGTAGAGCAACGCCCTAGAGTGAAGCCCAGGTTGCCCGGTACGTAGAAATGACCATAACTTTCACACTGGTTGCTATTATTCGTTTTATACGATGGAAAAACTGTTGTATTTATATTGTATTTTATTCTTATGGCGTTGAATTCTAAGTCCCTAACTATTCGATCTGGTGGAGCAACGCCCTAGAGTGAAACCTAGGTTACCCGGAACGTAGAAATGACAAGTACTTTCATACTGTTTGCAGTTATTCCTGTTATACGATGAAAAAACTTTTGCATCTTTATTGTATTTTATGCTTCTGGCGTTGACTTCTAAGGCCCTAGCTATTCGATTTGGTGGAGCACCGCCCCAGAGTGAAGCCTAGGATGCCCGGAACGTAGAAATGACCATAACTTCCACACTGGTTGCAATTATTCGTTTTATACGATGGAAAAGCTGTTGTATTTATATCGTTTTTTATGCTCCTGGCGTTGACTTCTTAGGCCCTAACTATTCCATCTGGTGGAACAACGCCCTAGGGTGAAGCCTAGGTTGCCCGGAACGTAGAAATGACCACAACTTTCACACTGGTTGCTATTATTCGTTGTATACGATGGAAAAACTGTTATATTTATATTGTATTTAAGCTTCTGGCGTTGACTTCTGTGGCCGTTGCTATTCGATGTGGTGGAAGAACGCCATAGAGGGAAGCCTAGGTCGCCCGGATCGTAGAAATGTCCATATCTTTCACACTGTTTGCAATTTTTCGTTGTATACGATGGAAAAACTGTTTTATTTATTTTGTATTTTACGCTTCAGGCGTTGACTTCTAAGGCCCTAACTATTCGATCTGGTGGAGCAACGCCCTAGAGTGCAGCCTAGGTTGCCCGGAACGTAGAAATGACATTAGCTTTCACACTGGTTGCTATCATTCGTTTTATATGATGGAAAAACTGTTCTATTTATTTTATATTTTATGCTTCGGGCGTTGACTTCTAAGGCCCTAACTATTCGATCTGGTAGAGCAATGCCCTAGAGTGAAGCCCATGTTGCCCGGTACGTTGAAATGACCATAACTTTCACACTGGTTGCTATTATTCGTTTTATACGATGGAAAAACTGTTGTACTTATATTGTATTTTATGCTCCTGGCGTTGACTTCTTAGGCCCTAACTATTCCATCTGGTGGAACAACGCACTATGGTAAAGCCCAGATTGCGCGGAACGTAGAAATGACCATAACTTTCACACTGGTAGCAATTTTTCGTTTTATATGATGGAAAAACCGTTCTATTTATTTTGTATTTTATGCTTCGGGCGTTGACTTCAAAGGCCCTAACTGTTTGATCAGTTGGAGCATCGCCGTACAGTGAAGCCTAGGTTGCCCGGTACGTCGAAATGACCATCACTATCAAACTGGTTGCAATTACTTGTTTTATACGATGGAAAAGCTGTTGTATTTATATCGTATTTTATGCTTCTGGCGTTGACTTATTAGGACCTAACTATTCCATCTGGTGGAACAACGCCCTAGGGTGAAGCCTAGGTTGTCCGGAAAGTAGAAATAACCATAACTTTCACACTGGTAGCAATTATTCGTTTTATATGATGGAAAAACTGTTGTATTTATATTGTATTTTATGCTTCTGGCGTTGACTTCTTAGGCCCTAACTATTCGATCTGGTGGAACAACGGCCTAGGGTGAAGCCTAGGTTGCTCGGTACGTAGAAATGACCATAAGTTTCATACTGGTTGCAATTATTCGTTTTATACGATCGAAAAACTGTTGTATTTATATTATATTTTATGCTTCTGGCGTTCACTTCATAGGCTCTAACTATTCGATCTGGTAGTACAACGCCCTAGGGTGAAGCCTAGGTTGCCCGGAACGTAGAAATACCCATAACTTTTACACTGGCAGCAATTATTCGTTTTATACAATGGAAAAACCGTTCTATTTATTTTGTATTTTATGCTTCGGGCGTTGACTTCTAATGCCCTATCTGTTTGATCTGGTGGAGCATCGCCGTAGAGTGAAGCCTAGGTTGCCCGGAACGTAGAAATGACCATAACTTTCACACTGGTTGCAATTGTTTGTTTTATACGATGGAAAAGCTGTTGTATTTATATCGTATTTTATGCTTCTGGCGTTGACTTCTGAGGCCGTTGCTATTCGATGTGGTGGAAGAACGCCATAGAGGGAAGCCTAGGTAGCCCGGATCGTAGAAATGTTCATATCTTTCACACTGGTTGCAATTATTCGATTTATACGATGGAATAACTGTTTTATTTATTTTGTATTTTATGCTTCGGGCGTTGACTTCTAAGGCCCTAACTATTCGATCTAGTGGAGCAACGCCCTAGAGTGCAGCCTAGGTTGCCCGAAACGCCGAAATGATCATTACTTTCACGCTTGTTGCAATTATTCCTGTTATAGGATGGAAAGAGAGTTGTGTTTTTATTGTATTTTATACTTCAGGCGTTGACTTCTGAGTCCGTAGCTATTCGATGTGGTGGAAGAACGCCACACAGTGAAGCCTACGTTGCCCGGAACGTAGAAATGACCATTACTTTCACACTGTTTGCAATTATTCCTTTTATACGATGGAAAAACTGTTCTATTTATTTTGTATTTTATGCTTCGGGCGTTGACTTCTAAGGCCCTAACTATTCGATCTGGTAGAGCAACGCCCTAGAGTGAAGCCTAGGATGCCCGGTACGTAGAAATGACTATAAGTTTCATACGGGTTGCAATTATTCCTTTTATACGATGGAAAATCTGTTGTATTTATATCGTATTTTATGCTTCTGGCGTTGACTTCTAAGGACCTAACCATTCGGTCTGGTGGAGCAACGCCCTAGAGTGAAGCCTAGGTTGCTCGGACTGTAGAAATGACCATAACTTTCACACTGGTTGCAATTATTCGTTTTATACGATGGAAAAACTGTTGCATCTTTATCGTATTTTGTGCTTCTGGCGTTGACTTCTTAGGCCGTAACTATTCGATCTGGTGGAGCACCGCCCTGGAGTGAAACCTAGGTTGCCCGGAACGTAGAAATGACCACTACTATCACACTGGTTGCAATTTAATCCTGCTATACGATGGAAAAGCTGTTGTATTTTTATTGCATTTTATGCTTCGGGCATTGACTTCTAAGGCCCTAACTATTCAATCTGTTGGAGCAACGCCCTAGGGTGAAGCCTAGGTTGCCCGGAACGTAGAAATGACCATAACTTTCACACTGGTTTCAATTATTCGTTTTATACGATGGAATAGCTGTTGTATTTATATCGTATTTTATGCTTCTGGCGTTGACTTCTTAGGCTCTAACTATTCCATCTGGTGGAACAACGCCCTAGGGTGAAGTCTATGTTGCCCGGAACGTAGAAATGACCATAACCTTAACACTGATTGCAATTATTCCTGTTATACGATGGAAAAGGTATTGTATTTATATTGTATTTTATGCTTCTGGCGCTGACTTCTCGGGCCCTACCTATTCGATCTGGCGGAGCAACGCCCTAGAGTGAAGCCTAGGTTGCCCGAAACGTAGAAATGACCATCACTTTCACACTGGTTCCAATTATTCCTGTTATACGATGTAAAAACTGTTGCATTTTTATAGTATTTTATGATTCTGGCGTTGACTTCTAAGGTCCTAGCTATTCGATCTTGCGGGGCAACGTTCAAGAGTGAAGCGTATGCTGCCCGAAACGTAGAAATGACCGTTACTTTCACACTGGTTACAATTATTCTTTTTATACGATGGAAAGACTGTTGTATTTTTATTGTATTTTATGCGTCTGGAGTTGCTTTCTAAGGCCCTACCTATTCGACCTGGTGGTGCAATGCCCTAGAGTGAAGCCTAGGCTGCACGGAACGTCGAAATGCCCATTACTTTCACACTGGTTGCAATATTCCTGTTATACGATGGACAAACTGTTGGATTTTTCTGTACTTTATGCTTCTGGCGTTGACTGCTAAGGCCCTTTGTATTCGATCTGGTTGAGCAATGCCTCACAGTTAAGTCTAGGATGCCCGAAACGTTGAAATGATCATTACTGTCACACTGGTTGCAATTATTCATGCTATACGATGGAAAAACTGTTGCATTTCTATTGTACCTTATGCTTCTGGCGTTGACTTCTTAGGCCCTAACTATACGATCTCGGGGGCAGCGTCCAAGAGTGAAGCGTATGTTGCCCGAAACGTAGAAATGACCATTACATTCGCACTGGTTGCAATTATTCCTGTTATACGATGGACAAACTGTTGCATTTTTATTGTATTTTATGCTTCTGGCGTTGACTTCTTAGGCCCTAACTATTCGATCTGGTGGAACAACGCCCTAGAGTGAAGCCTGGGTTGCCCGGAACGTAGAAATGACCATCACTTTCGCACTGGTTGCAATTATTCCTGTTATACGATGGACAAACTGTTGCATTTTTATTGTACTTTATGCTTCTGGCGTTGACTTCTAAGGCCCTACGTATTCGATCTGGTGGAGCAGTGCCTCACAGTTAAATCTAGGATGCCCGAAACGCCGAAATGATCATTACTTTCACACTGATTGCAATTATTCATGCTATATGAAGGAATAACTGTTGTACTTTTATTGTATTTTATGCTTTGGGCGTTGACTTCTAAGGCCCTAGCAATTCGATCTGGTGCAACAACGCTCTAGTGCGAAGCCAGGCGTGCCCGGAACGTAGAAAAGGCCATTACTTTCACACTGGTTGCAATTACTCGTTTTATACGATGGAAAATCTGTTGTATCTATATCGTATTTTATACTTCTGGCGTTGACTTCTACGGCCCTAACTATTCGATCTAGTGGAGCAACGCCCTAAAATAAAGCCTGTGTTGCCCGGAACGTAGAAATGACCAGAACCTTAACACTGGTTGCAATTATTCCTGTTATACGATGGAAAAGGTGTTGTATTTATATTGTATTTTATGCTTCTGGCGCTGACTTCTCAGGCCCTAACTATTCGATCTGGTGGTGCAACGCCCTAGAGTGAAGCCTAGGTTGCCAGGAACGTAGGAATGACCGTTACTTTCACATTGTTTGCAATTATTCATTTTATACGATGGAAAAACTGTTCTAATTATATTGTATTTTATGCTTCTGGAGTTGACTTCTAAGGCCGTATCTATTTGATGTGGTGGAGCAACGCCCTAGAGTGAAGCCTAGGTAGCCCGAAGCGTAGAAATGACCATAACTTTCACGCTGGTTGCAATTATTCTTGTTATACGATGGAAGGACTGCTGTATTTTTATTGTATTTTATGCTTCTGGTGTTGAATTCTTAGTCCCTAACAATTCGGTCTGGTGCAGCAACGCCCTAGAGTGAAGCCTAGGTTGCCCGGAACGTAGAAATGACAATGTCTTTCAGACTGGTTGCAATTATTCCTGTTATACGCAAGAAAAACTGTTGTATTTTTATTGTATTTTATGCTTCAGGCGTTGTCTTCTAAGGTCGCAGCTATTCGACGTGGTGGAGCAACGCCCTAGAGTGATGCCTAGGTTGCGCGGAACGTAGAAATGACCATATCTTTCACACTGGTTGCAATTATTCCTGTTATACGATGGAAAAACTGTTGTATTTTTATTGTATTTCATGCTTCAGGCGTTGTCTTCTTAGGTCGTAGCTATTCGACGGGGTGGTGCAACGCCCCAGAGTAAAGCCTAGGTTGCCCGGAATGTAAAAATGACCATTACTTTCACACTGTTTGCAAATATTCATTTTATACAGTGGAAAAGCTGTTGTATTTATATTGTATTTTATGATTTTGGCGTTGACTTCTATGGCCATATCTATTCGATGTGGTGGAGTAACGCCCTAGAGTGAAGCCTAGGTTGCCCGGTACGTTGAAATGACAATTACTTTCACATTGGTTGCAGTTATCCCTGTTATACGATTGAAACATTGAGTATTTTTATTTTATTTTAGGCTTCGGGCGTTGATTTCCAAGGCCCTAACTATTCGATCTGGTGGAGCAGCGCCCTAGAGTGAAGCCAAGGTTGCCCTGAACGTAGAAATGACCATCACATTCGCACTGGTTGCAATTATTCCTGTTATACGGTGGAAAAACAGTTGTTTTTTTATTGTACCTTATGCGTCTGGCGTTGACTTCTAATGCGCTAGCTATTCGATCTGGAGGAGCGACGCCCTAGTGTGATGCATAGGTTGCCCGGAACGTAGAAATGACCATTACTATCACACTATTCGCAAATATACATTATATACGATGGAAAAGCTGTTGTATTTATATCGTAGTTTATGCTTCTGGCGTTGACCTCTTAGGCCCTAACTATTTTATCTTGTGGAGCAACACCCTAGAGTGAAGCCTAGGTTGCCCGGAACGTAGAAATGACCATTACCTTCACAGTTGATGCAATTATTCCTGTTATACGATGGAAAAACTGTGATACTTTTATTGTATGTTATGGTTCAGGCGTTGACTCCTAAGGCCGTAGCTATTCGATGTGGTGGAGCTACGCCCTAGAGTGAAGCCTAGGATGCCCGGAACGTGGAGTTGGCCATTACTTTCACACTGTTTGCAATTATTCATTTTATACGCTGGAAAAACTCTTCTATTTATATTGTATTTTATTCTTCTGGAGTTGACTTCTAAGGCCCTAACTATTCGATCTGGTGGGGCAACGCCCTAGAGTGAAGCCTAGGATGCACGGAACGTAGAAATGGCCATCACTATCACGCGTGTTGCAATTATTCCTGTTATACGATGGAAAAACTGTTGTATTTTTATTGTATTTTATGCTTCAGGCGTTGTCTTCTAAGGTCGTAGCTATTCGACGGGGTGGTGCAACGCCCCAGAGTAAAGCCTAGGTTGCCCGGAATGTAAAAATGACCATTACTTTCACACTGTTTGCAAATATTCATTTTATACAGTGGAAAAGCTGTTGTATTTATATTGTATTTTATGATTCTGGCGTTGACTTCTATGGCCATATCTATTCGATGTGGTGGAGTAACGCCCTAGAGTGAAGCCTAGGTTGCCCGGTACGTTGAAATGACAATTACTTTCACATTGGTTGCAATTATCCCTGTTATACGATTGAAACATTGAGTATTTTTATTTTATTTTAGGCTTCGGGCGTTGATTTCCAAGGCCCTAACTATTCGATCTGGTGGAGCAACGCCCTAGAGTGAAGCCAAGGTTGCCCTGAACGTAGAAATGACCATCACATTCGCACTGGTTGCAATTATTCCTGTTATACGGTGGAAAAACTGTTGTTTTTTTATTGTACCTTATGCGTCTGGCGTTGACTTCTAATGCGCTAGCTATTCGATCTGGAGGAGCAACGCCCTAGTGTGAAGCATAGGTTGCCCGGAACGTAGAAATGACCATTACTTTCACACTATTCGCAAATATACATTATATACGACGGAAAAGCTGTTGTATTTATATTGTATTTTATGCTTCTGGCGTTGACCTCTTAGGCCCTAACTATTTTATCCTGTGGAGCAACACCCTAGAGTGAAGCCTAGGTTGCCCGGAACCTAGAAATGACCATTACCTTCACAGTTGATGCAATTATTCCTGTTATACGATGGAAAAACTGTGATACTTTTATTGTATTTTATGGTTCAGGCGTTGACTCCTAAGGCCGTAGCTATTCGATGTGGTGGAGCTACGCCCTAGAGTGAAGCCTAGGATGCCCGGAACGTAGAGTTGGCCATTACTTTCACACTGTTTGCAATTATTCATTTTATACGCTGGAAAAACTCTTCTATTTATATTGTATTTTATTCTTCTGGAGTTGACTTCTAAGGCCCTAACTATTCGATCTGGTAGAGCAACGCCCTAGAGTGAAGCCTAGGTTGCCCGGTAAGTAGAAATGACCATAAGTTTCATACTGGTTGCAATTATTCGTTTTATACGATGGAAAAACTGTTGTATTTATATTGTATTTTATGCTTCTGGCGTTCACTTCTTAGGCACTAACTATTCGATCTGGTGGTGCAACGCCCTAGGGAGAAGCCTAGGTTGCCCGGAACGTACAAATGACCATAACTTTTACACTGGCAGCAATTATTCGTTTTATACAATGGAAAAACCATTCTATTTATTTTGTATTTTATGCTTCGGGCGTTGACTTCCAAGGCCCTAACTGTTTGATCTGGTGGAGCATCGCCGTACAGTGAAGCCTAGGTTGCCCGGAACGTAGAAATGACCACAACTTTCACACTGGTAGCAATTATTCGTTTTATACAATGGAAAAACTGTTCTATTTATTTTGTATTTAATGCTTCGGGCGTTGACTTCTAAGGCCCTAACTGTTTGATCTGGTGGAGCAACGCCCTAGAGTGAAGCCTAGGTTGCCTGGAACGTAGAAATGTCCATATCTTTCACTGTTTGCAATTATTCATTTTATACGAAGGAAAAACTGTTGCATCTTTATCGTATTTTATGCTTCTGGCGTTGACTTCTTAGGCCGTAACTATTCGATCTGGTGGAGCAACGCCCTGGAGTGAAACCTAGGTGGCCCGGAACGTAGAAATGACCACTACTATCACACTGGTTGCAAATTATTCCTGTTAAACGATGGAAAAACTGTTGTACTTTTATTGCATTTTATGCTTCTGGCGTTGACTTCTAAGGACCTAACTATTCGATCTGGTAGAGCAAGGCCCTAGAGTGAAGCCTAGGTTGCGCGGAAAGTAGAAATGACCATAAGTTTCATACTGGTTGCAATTATTCGTTTTATACGATAGAAAAACTGTTGTATTTATATTGTATTTTATGCTTCTGGCGTTGACTTCTCAGGCCCTAATTATTCGATCTGGTGGAGCAATGCCTCAGAGTTAAGTCTAGGATGCCCGTAACGCCGAAATGATCATTACTTTCACGCTTGTTGCAATTATTCCTGTTATGCGATGAAAAGACTGTTGTATTTTTATTGTATTTTATGCTTCAGGCGTGGACTTCTGATGCCGTAGCTATTCGATGTGGTGGAAGAACGCCATACAGTGAAGCCTAGGCTGCCCGGAACGTAGAAATGACCACTACTTTCACACTGTTTGCAATTATTCATTTAATACGATGGAAATGCTGTTGTATTTATATCGTATTTTATGCTTCGGACGTTGACTTCTTAGGCCCTAACATTTCGATCTGGTGGAGCAACGCCCGACAGTGAAGCCTATGTTGCCCGGAACGTAGATATGACCATAACCTTCACACAGGTTGCAATTATTCGTTTTAGACGGTGTAAAGGCTGTTGCATTTATTTTGTATTTTATTCTTCTGGTGTTGACTTCTTAGGACCTAACTATTCGATCTGGTGGAACAACGCCGTAGAGTGAAGCCTAGGTTGCCCGGAACGTAGAAATGACCACTACTTTCACACTGTTTGCAATTATTCATTTAATACGATGGAAATGCTGTTGTATTTATATCGTATTATATGCTTCGGGCGTTGACTTCTAAGGACCTAACTATTCGATCTGGTGGAGCAACGCCCTAGAGTGAAGCCTAGGTTGCTCGGAATGTAGAAATGACCATAACTTTCACTCTGATTGCAATTAATCTTTTTATACGATGGAAAAACTGTTGCATCTTCATCGTATTTTATGTTTCTGGCGTTGACTTCTTAGGCCGTAACTATTCGATCTGGTGGAGCAACGCCCTGGAGTGAAACCTGGGTTGCCCGGAATGTAGAAATGACCACTACTATCACACTGGTTGCAAATTATTCCTGCTATACGATGGAAAAACTGTTGTATTTTTATTGCATTTTATGCTTCTGGCGTTCACTTCTTAGGACCTAACTATTCGATCTGTTGGAGCAACGCCCTAGGATGAAGCCTAGGTTGCCCGGAACGTAGAAATGACCATAACTTTCACACTGGTTGCAATTATTCGTTTTATACGATGGAAAAACTGTTGTATCTATATCGTATTTTATGCTTCTGGCGTTGACTTCTAAGGCCCTAACTATTCGATCTAGTGGAGCAACGCCCTAGAATGAAGCCTATGTTGCCCGGAACGTAGAAATGACCATAACCTGAACGCTGGTTGCAATTATTCCTGTTATACGATGGAAAAGGTGTTGTATTTATATTGTATTATATGCTTCTGGCGATGACTTCCTAGGCCCTAACTATTCGGTCTGGTATAGCAACGCCCTAGAGAGAAGCCTAGGTTGCCCGCAACGTAGAAATGACAATGTCTTTCAGACTGGTTGCAATTATTCCTGTTATACGACGGAAAAACTGTTGTATTTTTATTGTATTTTATGCTTCAGGCGTTGTCTTCTAAGGTCGCAGCTATTCGACCTGGTGGAGCAACGCCCTAGAGTGAAGCCTAGGTTGCCCGGAACATAGAAATGACCATTACTTTCACACTGTTTGCAAATATTCATTTTATATAGTGGAAAAGCTGTTGTATTTATATTGTATTTTATGCTTCTGGCGTTGACTTTTTAGGCCCTATCTATTCGATCTGGGGGAGCAATGCCCTAGAGTGAACCCTGGGTTGCCCGGAACCTAGAAAGGACCATTACTTTCACTCTGGTTGCAATTATTCCTGTTATACGATGGACAAACTGTTGCATTTTTATTGTACTTTATGCTTCTGGCGTTGACTTCTAAGGCCCTACGTATTCGATCTGGTGGAGCAGTGCCTCACAGTTAAATCTAGGATGACCGAAACGTCGAAATGATCATCACTTTCACACTGATTACAATTATTCATTCTACATGATTAAAAAACTGTTCCATTTTTACTGTATTTTATGCTTCTGGCGTTGACTTCTTAGGCCCTAACTATACGATCTGGTGGAACAACGCCCTAGAGTGAAGCCTGGGTTGCCCGGAACGTAGAAATGACCATCACTTTCGCACGGGTTGCAATTATTCCTGTTATACGAAGGACAGACTGTTGGATTTTTATAGTACTTTATGCTTCCGCATTTGACTTCTAAGGCCCTACGTATTCGATCTGGTGGAGCAATACCACACAGTTAAATCTAGGATGCCCGAAACGCCGAAATGATCATTACTTTCACACTGATTGCAATTATTCATGCTATATGAAGGAAAAACTGTTGTACTTTTATTGTATTTTATGCTTTGGGCGTTGACTTCTAAGGCCCTAGCAATTCGATCTGGTGGAACAACGCCCTAGTGCGAAGCCTAGTGTGCCCGGAACGTAGAAATGGCCATTACTTTCACACTGGTTGCAATTATTCGTTTTATACGATGGAAAAACTGTTGTATCTATATCGTATTTTATGCTTCTGGCGTTGACTTCTAAGCCCCTAACTATTCGACCTAGTGGAGCAACGCCCTAGAATGAAGCCTATGTTGCCCGGAACGTAGAAATGACCATAACCTTAACACTGGTTGCAATTATTCCTGTTATACGATGGAAAAGGTGTTGTATTTATATTGTATTTTATGCCTCTGGCGTTGACTTCTGTGGCCGTTGCTTTTCGATGTGGTGGAAGAACGCCATAGAGTGAAGCCTAGGTAGCCCGGAACGTAGAAATGTCCATATCTTTCACACTGTTTGCAATTATTCGTTTTATATGATGGAAAAACTTTTGTACTTATATTGTATTGTATGCTTCTGGCGTTGACTTCTAAGGCCCTAGCTATTCGATTTGGTGGAGCAACGCCCGAGAGTGGTGCCTAGGTTGCCCGGTACGTAGAAATGACCATTACTTTCACATTGTTTGCAAATATACATTATATACGATGGAAAATCTGTTGTATTTATGTTGCATTTTATGCTTCTGGCGTTGACTTCTTAGGCCCTAACTATTGGATCTGGTGGTGCACCGCCCTAGAGTGAAGCCTAGGTTGCCCGGAACGTAGAAAAGACCATTACCTTCACACTGCTTGCAATTATTCCTGTTTTACGATGGAAAAACTGTTGCATCTTTATTGTATTTTATGCTTCTGGCGTTGATTTCTAAGGCCCTAATTATTCGATCTGGTGGAGCAACGCCCTAGAGTGAAGCCTAGGCTGCCCAGAACGTAGAAATGACCATTACATTCTCACTGGTTGCAATTATTCGTCTTATACGATGGAAAAGCTGTTGTATTTATATCGTATTTTATGCTTCTGGCGTTGACTTCTTAGGCCCTAACTATTCCATCTGGTGGAACAACGCCCTTGGGTGAAGGCTAGGGTGCGCGGAACGTAGCAATGAACATAACTTTCACACTGGTAGCAATTATTCGTTTTATACGATGGAAAAACTGTTCTATTTATTTTGTATTTTATGCTTCGGGCGTTGACTTCCAAGGCCCTAACTATTCGATCTGGTGGAGCAACGCCCTAGAGTGAAGCCAATGTTGCCCTGAACGTAGAAATGACCATGACATTCACACTGGTTGCAATTATTCCTGTTATACGGTGGAAAAACTGTTGTATTTTTATTCTATCTTATGCGTCTGGCGTTGACTTCTAATGCGCTAGCTATTCGATCTGGAGGAGCAACGCCCTAGTGTGAAGCATACGTTGCCCGGAACGTAGAAATGACCATTACTTTCACACTGTTTGCAAATATTCATTTTATATGGTGGAAAAGCTGTTGTATTTATATTGTATTTTATGCTTCTGGCGTTGACTTCTTAGGCCCTATCTATTCGATCTGGTGGAGCAATGCCCTAGAGTGAAGCCTAGGTTGCCCGGAACGTAGAAATGACCATTACATTCACACTGTTTGCAAATATTCATTTAAATGGTGGAAAAGCTGTTGTATTTATATTGTATTTCATTCTTCTGGCTTCGACTCCTTAGGCCCTAACTATGCGATCTGGTGGTGCAACGCCCTAGAGTGAAGCCTAGGTTGCCAGGAACGTAGGAATGACCGTTACTTTCACATTGTTTGCAATTATTCATTTTATACGATGGAAAAACTGTTTTAATTATATTGTATTTTATGCTTCTGGAGTTGACTTCTAAGGCCGTATCTATTTGATGTGGTGGAGCAACGCCCTAGAGTGAAGCCTAGGTTGCCCGGAACGTAGAAGTGACCGTTACTTTCACATTGGTTGGAATTATTCCTGCTATACGACGGAAAAACTGTTGTATTTTTATTGTATTTTATGCATCAGGCGTTGTCTTCTAAGGTCGCAGCTATTCGACCTGGTGGAGCAACGCCCTAGAGTGAAGCCTAGGTTGCCCGGAACATAGAAATGACCATTACTTTCACACTGTTTGCAAATATTCATTTTATATAGTGGAAAAGCTGTTGTATTTATATTGTATTTTATGCTTCTGGCGTTGACTTTTTAGGCCCTATCTATTCGATCTGGGGGAGCAATGCCCTAGAGTGAACCCTGGGTTGCCCGGAACCTAGAAAGGACCATTACTTTCACTCTGGTTGCAATTATTCCTGTTATACGATGGACAAACTGTTGCATTTTTATTGTACTTTATGCTTCTGGCGTTGTCTTCTAAGGCCCTACGTATTCGATCTGGTGGAGCAGTGCCTCACAGTTAAATCTAGGATGACCGAAACGTCGAAATGATCATTACTTTCACACTGATTGCAATTATTCATGCTATATGAAGGAAAAACTGTTGTACTTTTATTGTATTTTATGCTTTGGGCGTTGACTTCTAAGGCCCTAGCAATTCGATCTGGTGGAACAACGCCCTAGTGCGAAGCCTAGTGTGCCCGGAACGTAGAAATGGCCATTACTTTCACACTGGTTGCAATTATTCGTTTTATACGATGGAAAAACTGTTGTATCTATATCGTATTTTATGCTTCTGGCGTTGACTTCTAAGCCCCTAACTATTCGACCTAGTGGAGCAACGCCCTAGAATGAAGCCTATGTTGCCCGGAACGTAGAAATGACCATAAACTTAACACTGGTTGCAATTATTCCTGTTATACGATGGAAAACGTGTTGTATTTATATTGTATTTTATGCCTCTGGCGTTGACTTCTGTGGCCGTTGTTTTTCGATGTGGTGGAAGAACGCCATAGAGTGAAGCCTAGGTAGCCCGGAACGTAGAAATGTCCCTGTCTTTCACACTGTTTGCAATTATTCGTTTTATATGATGGAAAAACTTTTGTACTTATATTGTATTGTATGCTTCTGGCGTTGACTTCTAAGGCCCTAGCTATTCGATTTGGTGGAGCAACGCCCGAGAGTGGTGCCTAGGTTGCCCGGTACGTAGAAATGACCATTACTTTCACATTGTTTGCAAATATACATTATATACGATGGAAAATCTGTTGTATTTATGTTGCATTTTATGCTTCTGGCGTTGACTTCTTAGGCCCTAACTATTTGATCTGGTGGTGCACCGCCCTAGAGTGAAGCCTAGGTTGCCCGGAACGTAGAAAAGACCATTACCTTCACACTGCTTGCAATTATTCCTGTTTTACGATGGAAAAACTGTTGCATCTTTATTGTATTTTATGCTTCTGGCGTTGATTTCTAAGGCCCTAATTATTCGATCTGGTGGAGCAACGCCCTAGAGTGAAGCCTAGGCTGCCCAGAACGTAGAAATGACCATTACATTCTCACTGGATGCAATTATTCGTCTTATACGATGGAAAAGCTGTTGTATTTATATCGTATTTTATGCTTCTGGCGTTGACTTCTTAGGCCCTAACTATTCCATCTGGTGGAACAACGCCCTTGGGTGAAGGCTAGGGTGCGCGGAACGTAGCAATGACCATAACTTTCACACTGGTAGCAATTATTCGTTTTATACGAAGGAAAAACTGTTCTATTTATTTTGTATTTTATGCTTCGGGCGTTGACTTCTAATGCGCTAGCTATTCGATCTGGGGGAGCAACGCCCTAGTGTGAAGCATACGTTGCCCGGAACGTAGAAATGACCATTACTTTCACACTGTTTGCAAATATTCATTTTATATGGTGGAAAAGCTGTTGTATTTATATTGTATTTTATGCTTCTGGCGTTGACTTCTTAGGCCCTATCTATTCGATCTGGTGGAGCAATGCCCTAGAGTGAAGCCTAGGTTGCCCGGAACGTAGAAATGACCATTACATTCACACTGTTTGCAAATATTCATTTAAATGGTGGAAAAGCTGTTGTATTTATATTGTATTTCATTCTTCTGGCTTCGACTCCTTAGGCCCTAACTATGCGATCTGGTGGTGCAACGCCCTAGAGTGAAGCCTAGGTTGCCAGGAACGTAGGAATGACCGTTACTTTCACATTGTTTGCAATTATTCATTTTATACGATGGAAAAACTGTTTTAATTATATTGTATTTTATGCTTCTGGAGTTGACTTCTAAGGCCGTATCTATTTGATGTGGTGGAGCAACGCAGTAGAGTGAAGCCTAGGTTGCCCGGAACGTAGAAGTGACCGTTACTTTCACATTGGTTGGAATTATTCCTGCTATACGATGGAAAAACTGTTGTACTTATATTGTATTTTATGCTTCTGGCGTTGACTTCTAAGGCCGTAGCTTATCGATCTGGTGTAGCAACGCCCTAGAGTGAAGCCTAGGTAGCCCGAAGCGTAGAAATGACCATAACTTTCACGCTGGTTGCAATTATTCTTGTTATACGATGGAAGGACTGCTGTATTTTTATTGTATTTTATGCTTCTGGTGTTGAATTCTTAGTCCCTAACAATTCGGTCTGGTGCAGCAACGCCCTAGACTGAAGCCTAGGTTGCCCGGAACGTAGAAATGACAATGTCTTTCAGACTGGTTGCAATTATTCCTGTTATACGCAAGAAAAACTGTTGTATTTTTATTGTATTTTATGCTTCAGGCGTTGTCTTCTAAGGTCGCAGCTATTCGACGTGGTGGAGCAACGCCCTAGAGTGATGCCTAGGTTGCCCGGAACGTAGAAATGACCATATCTTTCACACTGGTTGCAATTATTCCTGTTATACGATGGAAAAACTGTTGTATTTTTATTGTATTTTATGCTTCAGGCGTTGTCTTCTAAGGTCGTAGCTATTCGACGGGGTGGTGCAACGACCCAGAGTAAAGCCTAGGTTGCCCGGAATGTAAAAATGACCATTACTTTCACACTGTTTGCAAATATTCATTTTATACAGTGGAAAAGCTGTTGTATTTATATTGTATTTTATGATTCTGGCGTTGACTTCTATGGCCATATCTATTCGATGTGGTGGAGTAACGCCCTACAGTGAAGCCTAGGTTGCCCGGTACGTTGAAATGACAATTACTTTCACATTTGTTGCAATTATCCCTGTTATACGATTGAAACATTGAGTATTTTTATTTTATTTTAGGCTTCGGGCGTTGATTTCCAAGGCCCTACCTATTCGATCTGGTGGAGCAACGCCCTAGAGTGAAGCCAAGGTTGCCCTGAACGTAGAAATGACCATCACATTCGCACTGGTTGCAATTATTCCTGCTATACGGTGGAAAAACAGTTGTTTTTTTATTGTACCTTATGCGTCTGGCGTTGACTTCTAATGCGCTAGCTATTCGATCTGCAGGAGCAACGCCCTAGTGTGAAGCATAGTTTCCCCGGAACGTAGAAATGACCATTACTTTCACACTATTCGCAAATATACATTATATACGATGGAAAAGCTGTTGTATTTATATTGTATTTTATGCTTCTGGCGTTGACCTCTTAGGCCCTAACTATTTTATCTTGTGGAGCAACACCCTAGAGTGAAGCCTAGGTTGCCCGGAACGTAGAAATGACCATTACCTTCACAGTTGATGCAATTATTCCTGTTATAGGATGGAAAAACTGTGATATTTTTATTGTATTTTATGGTTCAGGCGTTGACTCCTAAGGACGTAGCTATTCGATGTGGTGGAACTACGCCCTAGAGTGAAGCGTAGGTTGCCCGGAACGTGGAAATGACCATTGCTTTCACACTGTTTGCAAATACACATTATATACGAGGTAAAAGCTGTTGTATTTATATTGTATTTTATGCTTCTGGCGTTTACTCCTGAGGCCCTAACTATTCGATCTGGTGGAACAACGCCGTTGTGTCAAGCATAGGTTGCCGGGAACGTAGAACACACCATTACCTTTACACTGTTTGCAATTATTCCTGTTATACGATGGAAAAACTGTTGCATCTTTATTGTATTTTATGCTTCTGGCGTTAACTTCTAAGGACCTAACTATTCGATCTGGTGGCGCAACGCCCTAGAGTGAAGCCTAGGTTGCCCGGAACGTAGAAAAGACCATTACCTTCCCACTGGTTGCAATTACTCGTTTTATACGATGGAAAAACTGTTCTATTTATTTTGTATTTTATGCTGCGGGCGTTGACTTCTAAGGCCCTAACTATTCAATCTGTTGGTGCAACGCCCAAGGGTGAGCCTATGTTGCCCGGAAAGTAGAAATGACGTTGACTTTCATACTGGTTGCAATTATTCGTTTTATACGATGGAAAAACTGTTTGATTTATTTTGTATTTTATGCTTCGGGCGTTGACTTCTAAGGCCCTAACTATTCGATCTGGTGTCGCAACGCCCTAGAGTGACGCCTAGGTTGCCCGGAACGTAGAAATGACCATTACATTCACACTGGTTGCAATTATTCGTCTTATACGTTGGAAAAGCTGTTGTATTTATATCGTATTTTATGCTTCTGGCGTTGACTTCTTAGGCCCTAACTATTCCATCTGGTGGAACAACGCCCATGGGTGAAGGCTAGGGTGCGCGGAACGCAGTAATGACCATAACTTTCACACTGGTAGCAATTATTCGCTTTTTACGATGGAAAAACTGTTCTATTTATTTTGTATTTTATGCTTCGGGCGTTGACTTCCAAGGCCCTAACTATTCGATCTGGTGGAGCAACGCCCTAGAGTGAAGCCAATGTTGCCCTGAACGTAGAAATGACGATGACATTCACACTGGTTGCAATTATTCCTGTTATACGGTGGAAAAACTGTTGTATTTTTATTGTATCTTATGCGTCTGGCGTTGACTTCTAATGCGCTAGCTATTCGATCTGGAGGAGCAACGCCCTAGTGTGAAGCATACGTTGCCCGGAACGTAGAAATGACCATTACTTTCACACTGTTTGCAAATATTCATTTTATATGGTGGAAAGCTGTTGTATTTATATTGTATTTTATGCTTCTGGCGTTGACTTCTTAGGCCCTATCTATTCGATCTGATGGAGCAATGCCCTATAGTGAAGCCTAGGTTGCCCGGAACGTAGAAATGACCATTACATTCACACTCTTTGCAAATATTCATTTAAATGGTGGAAAAGCTGTTGTATTTATATTGTATTTCATTCTTCTGGCTTCGACTCCTTAGGCCCTAACTATGCGATCTGGTGGTGCAACGCCCTAGAGTGAAGCCTAGGTTGCCAGGAACGTAGGAATGACCGTTACATTCACATTGTTTGCAATTATTCATTTTATACGATGGAAAAACTGCTTTAATTATATTGTATTTTATGCTTCTGGAGTTGACTTCTAAGGCCGTATCTATTTGATGTGGTGGAGCAACGCCCTAGAGTGAAGCCTAGGTTGCCCGGAACGTAGAAATGACCGTTACTTTCACATTGGTTGGAATTATTCCTGCTATACGATGGAAAAACTGTTGTACTTATATTGTATTTTAAGCTTCTGGCGTTGACTTCTAAGGCCGTAGCTTATCGATCTGGTGTAGCAACGCCCTAGAGTGAAGCCTAGGTACCCCGAAGCGTAGAAATGACCGTAACCTTCACGATGGTTGCAATTATTCTTGTTATACGATGGAAGGACTGCTGTATTTTTATTGTATTTTATGCTTCTGGTGTTGAATTCTTAGTCCCTAACAATTCGGTCTGGTGCAGCAACGCCCTAGAGTGAAGCCTAGGTTGCCCGGGACGTAGAAATGACAATGTCTTTCAGACTGGTTGCAATTATTCCTGTTATACGCAAGAAAAACTGTTGTATTTTTATTGTATTTTATGCTTCAGGCGTTGTCTTCTAAGGTCGCAGCTATTCGACGTGGTGGAGCAACGCCCTACAGTGAAGCCTAGGTTGCCCGGAACGTAGAAATGACCATATCTTTCACACTGGTTGCAATTATTCCTGTTATACAATGGAAAAACTGTTGTATTTTTATTGTATTTTATGCTTCAGGCGTTGTCTTCTAAGGTCGTAGCTATTCGACGGGGTGGTGCAACGCCCCAGAGTAAAGCCTAGGTTGCCCGGAATGTAAAAATGACCATTACTTTCACACTGCTTGCAAATATTCATTTTATACAGTGGAAAAGCTGTTGTATTTATATTGTATTTTATGATTCTGGCGTTGACTTCTATGGCCATATCTATTCGATGTGGTGGAGCTACGCCCTAGAGTGAAGGCTAGGTTGCCCGGAACGTAGAAATGACCATTACTTTCACACTGTTTGCAATTACACATTATATACGAGGTGAAAGCTGTTGTATTTATATTGTATTTTATGCTTCTGGTGTTGACTTCTTACGACCTACCTATTTAATCTGGTAGAGCACCGCCCTAGAGTCAAGCATAGGTTGCCCGGAACGTAGAACATACCATTACCTTCACACTGGTTGCAATTATTCCTGTTATACGATGGAAATACTGTTGCATCTTTATTGCATTTTATGCGTCTGGCGTTGACTTCTAAGGCCCTAACTATTCAATCTGTTGGAGCATTGCCCTAGGGTGAAGCCTAGGTTGCCCGGAACGTAGAAATGACCATAATTTTCACAGTGGTTGCAATTATTCGTTTTATACGATGGAAAAGCAATTGTATTTATATCGTATTTTATGCTTCTGGCGTTGACTTCTTAGGGCCTAACTATTCGATCTGGTGGAACGACGCCCTAGTGTGAAGCCTAGGTTGCCTGGAACGTAGAAATGACCATAACTTTCACACTGGTTGCTATTATTCGTTTTATGCGATGGAAAAACTGTTATATTTATATTGTATTTTATGCTTCTGGCGTTGACTTCTTAGGCCCTAGCTATTCGATCTGGTGAAACAACGCCCTAGAGTGAAGCCTAGTTTGCCTGGAACGTAGAAATGACCATCACTTTCACACGGGCTGCAATTATTCCTCTTATAGGATGGAAAGACTGTTGTATTTATATTGTATCTAATGCGTCTGGCGATCACTTCCTACGCCCTAACTATGCGATCTGGTGGAACAACGCCCTCGGGTGTAGCCTAGGTTGCCCGGAACGTAGAAATGACCATAACTTTTACACTGGTAGCAATTATTCGTTTTATACAATGGAAAAGCTGTTCTATTTATTTTGTATTTGATGCTTCTGGCGTTGACTTCTAAGGCCCTAGCTATTCGATCTGGTCGAGCAACGCCCTAGAGTGAAGCCTAGGTTGCCCGGAACGTAGAAATGACCGTAACTTCCGCACTGGTTGCAATTATTCGTTTTATACGATGGCAAAGCTGTTGTATTTATATCGTATTTTATGCATCTGGCGTTGACTTCTAAGGACCTAACTATTCGATCTGGTGGAGTAACGCACTAGAGTGAAGTCTAGGTTGCGCGGAATGTAGAAATGACCATAACGTTCACACTGGTAGCAATTATTCGTTTTATACGATGGAAAAACTGTTTTATTTATTTTGTATTTTATGCTTCTGGCGTTGACTTCTAAGGCCCTAACTATTCGATCTGGTGGAGCAACGCCCTAGAGTGAAGCCTAGGTTGCCCGGAAAGTAGAAATGACCATAACTTTCATCCTGGTTGCAATTATTCGTTTTATACGATGGAAAAACTGTTTTACTTATTCTGTATTTTATGCTTCTGGCGTTGACTTCTAAGGCCCTAACTGTTCGATGTCGTGGAGCAACGCCCTAGAGTGAAGCCTAGGTTGCCCGGAACGTAGAAATGACCATAACTTCCACACTGGTTGCAGTTATTCGTTTTATACGATGGAAAAGCTGTTGTATTTATATCGTATTTTATGCTTCTGGCGTTGACTTCTAAGGACCTAACTATTCGATCTGGTGGAGAAACGCCCTAGACAGAAGCCTAGGTTGCGCGGAACGTAGAAATGACCATAACGTTCACACTGGTAGCAATTATTCGTTTTAGACGATGGAAAAGCTGTTATATTTATATTGTATTTGATGCTTCTGGCGTTGACTTCTAAGGCCCTAGCTATTCGATCTGGTCGAGCAACGCCCAAGAGTGAAGCCCAGGTTGCCCGCAACGTAGAAATGACCGTAACTTCCGCACTGGTTGCAATTATTCGTTTTATACGATGGAAAAGCTGTTGTATTTATATCGTATTTTATGCATCTGGCGTTGACTTCTAAGGACCTAACTATTCGATCTGGTGGAGCAACGCACTAGAGTGAAGCCTAGGTTGCAAGGAATGTAGAAATGACCATAACGTTCACACTGGTAGCAATTATTCGTTTTATACGATGGAAAAACTGTTTTATTTATTTTGTATTTTATGCTTCTGGCGTTGACTTCTAAGGCCCTAACTTTTCGATCTGGTGGAGCAACGCCCAAGAGTGAAGCCTAGGTTGCCCGGAAAGTAGAAATGACCATCACTTTCACACTGGTTGCAATTATTCGTTTTATACAAAGGAAAAACAGTTTTATTTATTTTGTATTTTATGCTTCTGGCGTTGACTTCTAAGGCCCTAACTATTGGATCTGGTGTCGCAACGCCCTAGAGTGACGCCTAGGTTGCCCTGAACGTAGAAATGACCATTACTTTCACAATGTTTGCAAATATACATTATATACGATGGAAAATCTGTTGTATTTATGTTGTATTTTATGCTTCTGGCGTTGACTTCTTAGGCCCTAACAATTTGATCTGGTGGAGCACCGCCCGAAAGTGAAGCCTATGTTGCCCGGAAAGTAGAAGTGACCATAACTTTCACACTGGTTGCAAATATTCGTTTTATACGATGGAACAGCTGTTGCATTTTTATTGTATTTTATTCATCTGCGGTTGACTTCTAAGGCTGTAGCTATTAGATGTGGTGGAGCAACGCCCGAGAGCGGGGCCTAGGTTGCCCGGTACATAGAAATGACCATTACCTTCACACTGTTTCCAAATATACATTATATACGATGGAAAATCTGTTGTATTTATGTTGTATTTTATGCTTCTGGCGTTGACTTCTTAGGCCCTAACTATTTGATCTGGTGGAGCACCGCCCCAGAGTGAAGCCTAGGTTGCCCGGAACGTAGAAGAGACCATAACTTCCACACTGGTTGCAATTATTTGTTTTATACGATGGAAAAGCTGTTGTATTTATATCGTATTTTCTGCTTCTGGCGTTGACTTCTTAGGCCCTAACTATTCCATCTGGTGGAACAACGACCTAGGGTGAAGCCTAGGTTGCGCGGAACGTAGAAATGGCCATAACTTTCACACTGGTAGCAATTATTCGTTTTATACGATGGAAAAACTGTTTTATTTATTTTGCATTTTATGCTTCTGGCGTTGACTTCTAAGGCCCTAACTATTCGATCTGGTGGAGCAACGCCCTAGAGTGAAGCCTAGGTTGCCCGGAAAGTAGAAATGACCATAACTTTCATCCTGGCTGCAATTATTCGTTTTATATGATGGAAAAACTGTTGTATTTATATAGTGTTCTACGCTTCTGGCGTTGACTTCTTAGTCCCTAACTATTCCATCTGGTGGAACAACGCCCTAGGGTGAAGCCTAGGTAACCTGGAACGTAGAAATGACCATCACTTTCACACGGAATGCAATTATTCGTCTTATACGATGGAAAAGCTGTTGCATTAGTATCGTATTTTATGCTTCCGGCGTTGACTTCTTAGGCCCTAACTATTCCATCTGGTGGAACAACGCCCTTGGGTGAAGCCTAGGTTGCGCGGAACGTAGCAATGACCATAACTTTCACACTGGTAGCAATTATTCGTTTTATACGATGGAAAAACTATTCTATTTATTTTGTATTTTATGCTTCGGGCGTTGACTTCTAAGGCCCTAGCTATTCTATCTGGTCGAGCGACGCCCTAGAGTGAAGCCTAGGTTGCCCGGAACGTAGAAATGACCATAACTTCCACACTGGTTGCAATTATTCGTTTTATACGATGGAAAAGCTGTTGTATTTATATCGTATTTTATGCTTTTGGCGTTGACTTCTAAGGCCCTAGCTATTCGATTTGGTGGAGCAACGCCCGTGAGTGGAGCCTAGGTTGCCCGGTACGTAGAAATGACCATTACTTTCACACTGTTTGCAAATATACATTATATACGATGGAAAATCTGTTGTATTTATGTTGTATTTTATGCTTCTGGCGTTGACTTCTTAGGCCCTAACTATTTGATCTGGTGGTGCACCGCCCTAGAGTGAAGCCTTGGTTGCCCGGAACGTAGAAAAGACCATTACCTTCACACTGGTTGCAATTATTCCTGTTTTACGATGGAAAAACTGTTGCATCTTTATTGTATTTTCTGCTTCTGGCGTTGATTTCTAAGGCCCTAATTATTCGATCTGGTGGAGCAACGCCCTACAGTGAAGCCTAGGTTGCCCGGAACGTTGAAATGACCATTACATTCACACTGGTTGCAATTATTCGTCTTATACGATGGAAAAGCTGTTGTATTTATATCGTATTTTATGCTTCCGGCGTTGACATCTTAGGCCCTAACTATTCCATCTGGTGGAACAACGCCCTTGGGTGAAGCCTAGGTTGCGCGTAACGTAGCAATGACCATAACTTTCACACTGGTAGCAATTATTCGTTTTGTACGATGGAAAAACTGTTCTATTTATTTTGTATTTTATGTTTCGGGCGTTGACTTCTAAGGCCCTAGCTATTCTATCTGGTCGAGCGACGCCCTAGAGTGAAGCCTAGGTTGCCCCGAACGTAGAAAAGACCATTACCTTCACACTGGTTGCAATTATTCGTTTTATACGATGGAAAAACTGTTCTATTTATTTTGTATTTTATGCTTTGGGCGTTGACTTCTAAGGCCCTAACTATTCAATCTGTTGGTGCAACGCCCAAGGGTGAAGCCTATTTTGCCCGGAAAGTAGAAATGACGTTAACTTTCATACTGGTTGCAATTATTCGTTTTATACGATGGAAAAACTGTTTTAGTTATTTTGTATTTTGTGCTTCGGGCATTGACCTCTAAGGCCCTAACTACTCAATCCGTTGGAGCAACGCCCTAGGGTGAAGCCTAGGTTGCCCGGTACGTAGAAATGACCATAACTTTCACACTGGTTGCTATTATTCGTTTTATACGATTGAAAAACTGTTATATTTATATTGTATTTTATTCTTCTGGCGTTCCCATCTTAGGCCCGAACTATTCGATCTGGTGGAACAACGCCCTTGGGTGAAGCCTAGGTTGCCCGGAACGTAGAAATGACCATAACTTTTACACTGGTAGCAATTATGCGTTTTATACAATGGAATAACTGTTCTATTTATTTTGTATTTTATGCTTCGGGCGTTGACTTCTAAGGCCCTAACTGTTTCGTCTGGTGGAGCAACGCCCTAGAGTGAAGCCTAGGTTGCCCGGTACGTAGAAATGACCATCACCTTCAAACTGGTTGCAATTATACGTTTTATACGATGGAAAAGTTGTTGTATTTATATCGTATTTTATGCTACTGGCGTTGACTTCTTAGGCCCTAACTATTCGATCTGGTGGAACAACGCCCTAGAGTGAAGCCTAGGTTGCCTGGAACGCAGAAATGACCATCACCTTCACACGGGTTGCAATTATTCCTGTTATAGGATGGAAAGATTGTTGTATTTTTATTGTATTTTAGACTTCAGGTGTTGACTTCTGAGGCCGTAGCTATTCGATGTGGTGGAAGAACGCCATAGAGTGAAGCCTAGGTTGCCCGGAACGTAGAAATGACCATAACTTTTACACTGGTAGCAATTATTCGTTTTACACAATGGAAAAACTCTTCTATTTATCTTGTATTTTATGCTTCGGGCGTTGACTTCTGAGGCCCTAACTGTTTGATCTGGTGGAGCAACGCCCTAGAGTGGAGTCTAGGTTGCCCGGAAAGTAGAAATGACCATAACTTTCACACTGGTAGCAATTATTCGTTTTATACAATGGAAAAACTGTTCTATTTATTTTGTATTTAATGCTTCGGGCGTTGGCTCCTAAGGCCCTAACTGTTTGATCTGGTGGAGCAACGCCCTAGAGTGAAAGCTAGGCTGCCCGGAACGTAGAAATGACCATAACTTTCACACTGGTTGTTATTATTCGTTTTATACGATTGAAAAACTGTTATATTTATATTGTATTTTATTCTTCTGGCGTTCACATCTTAGGCCCGAACTATTCGATCTGGTGGAACAACGCCCTTGGCTGAAGTCTAGGTTGCCCGGAACGTAGAAATGACCATAACTTTTACACTGGTAGCAATTATGCGTTTTATACAATGGAATAACTGTTCTATTTATTTTGTATTTTATGCTTCGGGCGTTGACTTCTAAGGCCCTAACTGTTTCGTCTGGTGGAGCAACGCCCTAGAGTGAAGCCTAGGTTGCCCGGTACGTAGAAATGACCATCACCTTCAAACTGGTTGCAATTATGCGTTTTATACGATGGAAAAGTTGTTGTATTTATATCGTATTTTATGCTACTGGCGTTGACTTCTTAGGCCCTAACTATTCGATCTGGTGGAACAACGCCCTAGAGTGAAGCCTAGGTTGCCTGGAACGCAGAAATGACCATCACCTTCACACGGGTTGCATTTATTCGTTTTATACGATGGAAAAACTGTTGCATCTTTATCGTATTTTATGCTTCAGTCGTAGACTTCTAAGGCCGTAGCTATTCGATATGTTGGAGCACTGCCCTAGCGTGAAGCCTAGGTTGCTCGGAACGTAGAAATGACCACTACTTTCACACTGTTTGCAATTATTCATTTAATACGATGGAAATGCTGTTGTATTTATATCGTATTTTATGCTTCTGGCGTTGACTAGCTATTCGATCTGAAGGAGCAACGCCCTAGAGTGACGCCTATGTTGCTCGGAACGTAGAAATGACCATTACTTACACACTGGTTGCAATTACTCCTGTTATACGATGGAAAAACTGTTGTATTTTAATTGTATTTTATGCTTTTAGCGATGAATTATAAGTCCCTAGCTATTCGATCTGGAGGAGCAACGCCCTAGAGTGACGCCTAGGTTGCTCGGAACGTAGAAATGACCATTACTTTCACACTGGTTGCAATTATTCGTTTTATACGATGGTAAAGCTGTTGTATTTATATCGTATTTTATGCTTCTGGCGTTGACTTCTTAGGACATAACTATTCAATCTGGTGGAGCATCGCCCTGGATTGAAACCTAGGTTGCCCGGAACGTAGAAATGACCATTACTTTCACACTGGTTGCAATTATTCCTGTTATACGATGGAAAAACTGTTGTATTTTAATTGTATTTTATGCTTTTAGCGATGAAGTATAAGTCCCTAGCTATTCGATCTGGTGGAGCAACGTCCTAGAGTGACGCCTAGGTTGCTCGGAACGTAGAAATGACCATTACTTTCACACTGGTAGCAATTATTCGTTTTATACGATGGAAAAACTGTTCTATTTATTTTGCATTTTATGTTTCCGGCATTGACTTCTAAGGCCCTAACTATTCAATCTGTTGGAGCAACGCCCTAGGGTGAAGTCTAGGTTGCCCGGAAAGTAGAAATGACCGCATCTTCAGTACTGGTTGCAATTATTCGTTTTATACGATGAAAAAGCTGTTGTATTTATATTGTATTTTATGCTTCTGGCGTTCACTTCTTAGGCCCTAACTATTCGATCTGGTGGAACAACGCCCTAGGGTGAAGCCTAGGTTGCCCGGAACGTAGAAATGACCATAACTTTCACACTGGTTGCAATTATTCATTTTATACGATGGTAAAGCTGTTGTATTTATGTCGTATTTTATGCTTCTGACGTTGACTTCTTAGGACATAACTATTCAATCTGGTGGAGCATCGCCCTGGATTGAAACCTAGGTTGCCCGGAACGTAGAAATGACCATTACTTTCACACTGGTTGCAATTATTCCTGTTATACGATGGACAAACTGGTGTATTTTAATAGTATTTTATGCTTTTAGCGATGAATTATAAGTCCCTAGCTATTCGATCTGGTGGAGCAACGCCCTAGAGTGACGCCTAGGTTGCACGGAACGTAGAAATGACCATTACTTTCACACTGGTAGCAATTATTCGTTTTATACGATGGAAAAACTGTTCTATTTATTTTGCATTTTATGTATCCGGCATTGACTTCTAAGGCCCTAACTATTCAATCTGTTGGAGCAACGCCCTAGGGTGAAGTCTAGGTTGCCCGGAAAGTAGAAATGACCACATCTTCAGTACTGGTTGCAATTATTCGTTTTATACGATGAAAAAACTGTTGTATTTATGTTGTATTTTATGCTTCTGGCGTTCACTTCTTAGGCCCTAACTATTCGATCTGGTGGAACAATGCCCTAGGGTGAAGCCTAGGTTGCCCGGAACGAAGAAATGACCATCACTTTCAAACTGGTTGCAATTATTCGTTTTATACGATGGTAAAGCTGTTGTATTTATATCGTATTTTATGCTTCTGGCGTTGACTTCTTAGGACATAACTATTCAATCTGGTGTGCATCGCCCTGGATTGAAACCTAGGTTGCCCGGAACGTAGAAATGACCATTACTTTCACACTGGTTGCAATTATTCCTGTTATACGATGGAAAAACTGTTGTATTTTAATTGTATTTTGTGCTTCTGGCGTTGATTTCTAAGGCCCTAGCTATTCGGTTTGGTGGAGCAACGCCCTAGAGTGGAACCTAGGTTGCCCGGTACGTAGAAATGACCATTACTTTCACACTGTTTGCAAATATACATTATATATGGCGGAAAATCTGTTGTATTTATGTTGTATTTTATGCTTCTGGCGTTGACTTCTTAGGCCCTAACTATTTGATCTTATGGAGCACCGCCCTAGAGTGTAGCCTAGGTTGCCCGAAACGTAGAAATGACCATAACTTCCACACTGGTTGCAATTATTCGCTTTATACGATGGAAAAGGTGTTGTATTTATATCGTATTTTATGCTTCTGGCGTTGACTTCTTAGGCCCTAACTGTTCCATCTGGTGGAACAACGCCCTAGGGTAAAGCTCAGGTTGCGCGGAACGTAGAAATGACCATAACTTTCACACTGGTAGCAATTATTCGTTTTATACGATGGAAAAACTTTTTTATTTATTTTCTATTTTATGCTTCGGGCATTGACTTTTAAGGCCCTAACTATTCAATCTGTTGGAGCAACGCCCTAGAGTGAATCCTAGGTTGCCCGGAACGTAGAAATGGCCAGTACTTTCACACTGTTTGCAGTTATTCCTGTTATACGATGGAAAAACTGTTGTATATTTATTGTATTCTATGTTTCTGGCGTTTAATTCTAAGTCACTAGCTATTTGATCTGGTGGAGCAACGACCTATAGTGAAGCCTAGGTTGCCCGGAACGTAGAAATGACCATTACTTTCACACTGGTTGCTATTATTCGTTTTATACAATGGAAAAACCGTTGTATTTATATTGTATTTTATGCTTCTGGCGTTGACTTCTTTGGCCCTAACTGTTCGATATAGTGGAACAACGCCCTAGAGTGAAGCCTAGGTTGCCCGGAACGAAGAAATGACTATTACTTTCACACTGGTTGCAATTATTCCTGTTATACGATGGAAAAACTGTTGTATTTTAATAGTATTTTATGCTTTTAGCGATGAATTATAAGTCCCTAGCTATTCGATCTGGTGGAGCAACGCCCTAGAGTGACGCCTTGGTTGGTCGGAACGTAGAAATGACCATTACTTTCACACTGGTTGCAATTATTCCTGTTATACGATGGAAAAACTGTTGTATTTTAATTGTATTTTGTGCTTCTGGCGTTGATTTCTAAGGCCCTAGCTATTCGGTTTGGTGGAGCAACGCCCTAGAGTGGAACCTAGGTTGCCCGGTACGTAGAAATGACCATTACTTTCACACTGTTTGCAAATATACATTATATATGGCGGAAAATCTGTTGTATTTATGTTGTATTTTATGCTTCTGGCGTTGACTTCTTAGGCCCTAACTATTTGATCTTATGGAGCACCGCCCTAGAGTGTAGCCTAGGTTGCCCGAAACGTAGAAATGACCATAACTTCCACACTGGTTGCAATTATTCGCTTTATACGATGGAAAAGGTGTTGTATTTATATCGTATTTTATGCTTCTGGCGTTGACTTCTTAGGCCCTAACTGTTCCATCTGGTGGAACAACGCCCTAGGGTAAAGCTCAGGTTGCGCGGAACGTAGAAATGACCATAACTTTCACACTGGTAGCAATTATTCGTTTTATACGATGGAAAAACTTTTTTATTTATTTTCTATTTTATGCTTCGGGCATTGACTTTTAAGGCCCTAACTATTCAATCTGTTGGAGCAACGCCCTAGAGTGAATCCTAGGTTGCCCGGAACGTAGAAATGGCCAGTACTTTCACACTGTTTGCAGTTATTCCTGTTATACGATGGAAAAACTGTTGTATATTTATTGTATTCTATGTTTCTGGCGTTTAATTCTAAGTCACTAGCTATTTGATCTGGTGGAGCAACGACCTAGAGTGAAGCCTAGGTTGCCCGGAACGTAGAAATGACCATTACTTTCACACTGGTTGCTATTATTCGTTTTATACAATGGAAAAACCGTTGTATTTATATTGTATTTTATGCTTCTGGCGTTGACTTCTTTGGCCCTAACTGTTCGATATAGTGGAACAACGCCCTAGAGTGAAGCCTAGGTTGCCCGGAACGAAGAAATGACTATTACTTTCACACTGGTTGCAATTATTCCTGTTATACGATGGAAAAACTGTTGTATTTTAATAGTATTTTATGCTTTTAGCGATGAATTATAAGTCCCTAGCTATTCGATCTGGTGGAGCAACGCCCTAGAGTGACGCCTTGGTTGGTCGGAACGTAGAAATGACCATTACTTTCACACTGGTAGCAATTATTCGTTTTATACGATGGAAAAACTGTTGTATTTATATTGTATTTTATGCTTCTGGCGTACACTTCTTAGGCCCTAACCATTCGATCTGGTGGTGCAACGCCCTAGAGTGAAGCCTAGGTTGCCTGGAACGCAGAAATGACAATCACTTTCACACGGGTTGCAATTATTCCTGTTATAGGATGGAAAGACAGTTGTATTTTTATTTTATTCTATGCTACTGGCGTTTAATTCTAAGTCGCTAGCTATTTGATCAGGTGGAGCAACGACCTAGAGTGAAGCCTAGGTTGCCCGGAACGTAGAAATGACCATTACTTTCACACTGGTTGCTATTATTCGTTTTATACAATGGAAAGACTGTTATATTTATATTGTATTTTATTCCTCTGGCGTTGACTTCTAAGGCCGTAGCTATTAGATGTGGTGGAGCAACGCCCTAGAGTGATGCCTAGGTTGCCCGGAACGTAGAAATGACCATTACTTTCACAATGTTTGCAATTATTCATTTCATACGATGGAAAAACTGTTATATTTATATTGTATTTCATACTTCGGGCGTTGACTTCTAAGGCCCTAACTATGCAATCTGTTGGATCAACGCCCTAGAGTGAAGCCTAGGTTGCTCGGAATGTAGAAATGACCATTACTTTCACAATGTTTGCAATTATCCGTTTTATACGATGGAAAAACTGTTGTACTTATTTTGTATTTTATTCTTATGGCGTTGAATTCTAAGTCCCTAGCTATTCGATCCGGTGGAGCAACGCCCTAGCGTGAAACCTAGGTTACCCGGAACGTATAAATGACCAGTACTTTCATACTGTTTGCAGTTATTCCTGTTATACGATGGAAAAACTTTTGCATCTTTATTTATTTTATGCTTCTGGCGTTCACTTCTAAGGCCCTAGCTATTAGATGTGGTGGAGCAACGCCGTAGAGTGATGCCTAGGTTGCCCGGAACGTAGAAATGACCATTACTTTCACAATGTTTGCAATTATTCATTTCATACAATGGACAAACTGTTATATTTATATTGTATTTCATACTTCGGGCGTTGACTTCTAAGGCCCGAACTATGCAATCTGTTGGATCAACGCCCTAGAGTGAAGCCTAGGTTGCTCGGAATGTAGAAATGACCATTACTTTCACAATGTTTGCAATTATCCGTTTTATACGATGGAAAAACTGTTGTACTTATTTTGTATTTTATTCTTATGGCGTTGAATTCTAAGTCCCTAGCTATTCGATCCGGTGGAGCAACGCCCTAGCGTGAAACCTAGGTTACCCGGAACGTAGAAATGACCAGTACTTTCATACTGTTTGCAGTTATTCCTGTTATACGATGGAAAAACTTTTGCATCTTTATTTATTTTATGCTTCTGGCGTTCACTTCTAAGGCCCTAGCTATTCGGTTTGGTGGAGCAACGCCCTAGAGTAGAACCTAGGTTGCCCGGTACGTAGAAATGACCATTACTTTCACACTGTTTGCAAATATACATTATATATGATGGAAAATCTGTTGTATTTGTGTTGTATTTTGTGCTTCTGGCGTTGACTTCTTAGGCCCTAACTATTTGATCTTGTGGAGCATCTCCCTAGAGTGAAGCCTAGGTTGCCCAAAACGTAGAAATGACCATAACTTCCACACTGGTTGCAATTATTCGCTTTATACGATGGAAAAGCTGTTGTATTTATATCGTATTTTATGCTTCTGGCGTTGACTTCTTAGGCCTTACTGTTCCATCTGATGGAACAACGCCCTAGGGTAAAGCCCAGGTTGCGCGGACCGTAGAAATGACCATAACTTTCACACTGGTAGCAATTATTAGTTTTATACGATGGAAAAACTATTGTACTTATTTTGTATTTCATTCTTATGGCGTCGAATTCTAAGTCACTAGCTATTCGATCCGGTGGAGCAACGCCCTAGCGTGAAACCCGGGTTACCCGGAACGTAGAAATGACCAGTACTTTCATACTGTTTGCAGTTATTCCTGTTATACGATGGAAAAACTTTTGCATCTTTATTTATTTTATGCTCCTGGCGTTGACTTCCAAGGCCCTAGCTATTCGGTTTGGTGGAGCAACGCCCTAGAGTAGAACCTAGGTTGCCCAGTACGTAGAAATGACCATTACTTTCACACTGTTTGCAAATATACATTATATATGATGGAAAATCTGTTGTATTTGTGTTGTATTTTGTGCTTCTGGCGTTGACTTCTTAGGCCCTAACTATTTGATCTTGTGGAGCATCTCCCTAGAGTGAAGCCTAGGTTGCCCGGAACGTAGAAATGACCATTACTTTCACACTGGTTGCTATTATTCGTTTTATACAATGGAAAGACTGTTATATTTATATTGTATTTTATGCTTCTGGCGTCGACTTCTTTGGCCCTAACTGTTCGATATAGTGGAACAACGCCCTAGAGTGAAGCCTAGGTTGCCCGGAACGAAGAAATGACCATCACTTTCAAACTGGTTGAAATTATTCCTGTTATATGATGGAAAAACTGTTGTATGTTTATTGCATTTTATGCTTCGGGCATTGACTTCTAAGGTCCTAGCTATTCAATCTGTTGGAGCAACGACCTAGGGTGAAGCCTAGGTTGCCCGGAAAGTAGAAATGACCACAACTTTCACACTGGTTGCAATTATTCGTTTTATACGATTGCAAAGCTGTTGCAACTTTATTGTATTTTATTCCTCTGGCGTTGACATCTAAGGCCGTAGCTATTAGATGTGGTGGAGCAACGCCCTAGAGTGATGCCTAGGTTGCCCAGAACGTAGAAATGACCATTACTTTCACAATGTTTGCAATTATTCATTTTATACGATGGAAAAACTGTTGTATTCATATTGTATTTTATGCCTCTGGCGTTGACTTCTAAGGTACTAACTATTCGATCTGGTGGAGCGACGCCCTAGAGTGAAGCCTAGGTTGCCCGGAACGAAGAAATGACCATCACTTTCCAACTGGTTGCAATTATTTGTTTTATACGATGGTAAAGCTGTTGTATTTATATCGTATTTTATGCTTCTGGCGTTGACTTCTTAGGACATAACTATTCAATCTGGTGTGCATCGGCCTGGATTGAAACCTAGGTTGCCCGGAACGTAGAAATGACCATTACTTTCACACTGGTTGCAATTATTCCTGTTATACGATGGAAAAACTGTTGTATTTTAATTGTATTTTATGCTTTTAGCGATGAATTATAAGTCCCTAGCTATTCGATCTGGTGGAGCAACGCCCTAGAGTGACGCCTAGGTTGCTCGGAACGTAGAAATGACCATTACTTTCACACTGGTAGCAATTATTCGTTTTATACGATGGAAAAACTGTTCTATTTATTTTGCATTTTATGCTGCCGGCATTGACTTCTAAGGCCCTAACTATTCAATCTGTTGGAGCAACGCCCTAGGGTGAAGTCTAGGTTGCCCGGAAAGTAGAAATGACCACATCTTCAATACTGGTTGCAATTATTCGTTTTATACGATGAAAAAACTGTTGTATTTATATTGTATTTTATGCTTCTTGCGTTCACCTCTTAGGCCCTAACTATTCGATCTGGTGGAACAACGCCCTAGGGTGAAGCCTAGGTTGCCCGGAACGTAGAAATGACCATAACTTTCACACTGGTTGCAATTATTCATTTTATACGATGGAAAAACTGTTGTACTTATTTTGTATTTTATTCTTATGGCGTTGAATTCTAAGTCCCTAGCTATTCGATCTGGTGGAGCAACGCCCTAGCGTGAAACCTAGGTTAGCCGGAACGTAGAAATGACCAGTACTTTCATATTGTTTGCAGTTATTCCTGTTATACGATGGAAAAACTTTTGCATCTTTATCTATTTTATGCTTCTGGCGTTGACTTCTAAGGCCCTAGCTATTCGGTTTGGTGGAGCAACGCCCTAGAGTAGAACCTAGGTTGCCCGGTACGTGGAAATGACCATTACTTTCACACTGTTTGCAAATATACATTATATATGATGGAAAATCTGTTGTATTTGTGTTGTATTTTGTGCTTCTGGCGTTGACTTCTTAGGCCCTAACTATTTGATCTTGTGGAGCATCTCCCTAGAGTGAAGCCTAGGTTGCCCGAAACGTAGAATTGACCATAACTTTCACACTGGTAGCAATTACTAGTTTTATACGATGGAAAAACTGTTTTATTTATTTTGTATTTTATGCTTCAGGCGTTGAGTTCTAAGGCCCTAACTATTCGATCTGGTGGAGCAACTCTCTAGTGTGAAGCCTAGGTTGCCCGGAACGTAGAAATGACCATAACTTTCACACAGGTTGCTATCATCCGTTTTATACGATGGAAAAACTGTTATATTTATATTGTATTTTATGCTTCTGGCGTTGACTTCTTAGGGCCTAACTTTTCGATCTGGTGGAACAACGCCCTAGAGTGAACCCTAGGTTACCCGGAACGTAGAAATGGCCATCACTTTCAAACTGTTTGCAGTTATTCCTGTTATATGATGGAAAAACTGTTGTGCTTTTATTACATTTTATGCTTCGGTCATTGACTTTTAAGGACCTAACTATTCAATCTGTTGGAGCAACGCTCTAGAGTGAATCCTAGGTTGCCCGGAACGTAGAAATGACCATTACATTCACACTGTTTGCTATTATTCCTGTTATACGATGGAAAAACTGTTGTATTTTTATTGTATTCTATGCTTCTGGCGTTTAATTCTAAGTCACTAGCTATTTGATCTGGTGGAGCAACGACCTAGAGTGAAGCCTAGGTTGCCCGGAACGTAGAAATGACCATTCCTTTCACACTGTTTGCTATTATTCATTCTGTACGATCGAAAAGCTGTTGTATTTATATTGTATTTTATGCCTCTGGCGTTGACTTCTAAGGCCGTAGCTATTAGATGTGGTGGAGCAACGCCCTAGAGTGACGCCTAGGTTGCCCGGAACGTAGAAATGACCATTACTTTCACAATGTTTGCAACTACTCATTTTATACGATGGAATAACTGTTGTACTTATGTTGTGTTTTATCGTTCTGGCGTTGAATTCTAAGTCCCTAGCTATTCGATCTGGTGGAGCAACGCCCTAGAGTGACGCCTAGGTTGCTCGGAACGTAGAAATGACCATTACTTACACACTGGTTGCAGGTATTCCTGTTATACGATGGAAAAGCTGTTGTATTTTAATTGCATTTTATACTTTTAGCGATGAATTATAAGTCCCTAGCTATTCGATCTGGAGGAGCAACGCCCTAGAGTGACGCCTAGGTTGCTCGGAACGTAGAAATGACCATTACTTTCACACTCGTTGCAATTATTCGTTTTATACGATGGTAAAGCTGTTGTATTTATTTTGCATTTTATGCTTCCGGCATTGACTTCTAAGGCCCTAACTATTCAATCTGTTGGAGCAACGCCCTAGGGTGAAGTCTAGGTTGCCCGGAAAGTAGAAATGACCACATCTTCAATACTGGTTGCAATTATTCGTTTTATACGATGAAACAACTGTTGTATTTATATTGTATTTTATGCTTCTGGCGTTCACTTCTTAGGCCCAAACTATTCGATCTGGTGGAACAACGCCCTAGGGTGAAGCCTAGGTTGCCCGGAACGTAGAAATGACCATAACTTTCACACTGTTTGCAATGATTCATTTTATACGATGGAAAAACTGTTGTACTTATCTTGTATTTTATTCTTATGGCGTTGAATTCTAAGTCCCTAGCTATTCGATCTGGTGGAGCAACGCCCTAGCGTGAAACCTAGGTTATCCGGAACGTAGAAATGAGCAGTACATTCACACTGGTTGCTATTATTCGTTTTATACAATGGAAAAACTGTTATATTTATATTGTATTTTATGCTTCTGGCGTTGTCTTCTTTGGCCCTATCTGTTCGATATAGTGGAACAACGCCCTAGAGTGAAGCCTAGGTTGCCCGGAACGAAGAAATGACCATCACCTTCAAACTGGTTGCAATTATTCCTGTTATACGATGGAAAAACTGTTGCATCTTTATTGTATTTTATGCTTCAGGCATTGACTTCTAGGGCCCTAACTATTCAATCAGTTGGAGCAACGCCCTAGGGTGAATCCTAGGTTGCCCGGAAAGTAGAAATGAACATAACTTTCACACTGATTGCTATTATTCGTTTTATACAATGGAAAAACCGTTCCATTTATTTTGTATTTTATGCTTCGGGCGTTGACTTCTAAGGCCCTAACTGTTGAATCTGGTGGAGCAACGGCCTAGAGTGAAGCCTAGGTTGCCCGGAATGCAGAAATGACCATAACATTCGCACTGGTTGCAAATATTCCTGTTCTACGATGGACAAACTGTTGTACTTATATCGTATTTTATGCTTCTGGCGTTGACTTCTAAGGACCTAACTATTCGATCTGGTGGAGCAACGCTCTAGTGTGAAGTCTAGGTTGCTCGGAATGTAGGAATGACCATAAATTTCACACTGGTTGTTATTATTCGTTTTATACGATGGAGATACTGTTATATTTATATTGTATTTTATTCTTATGGCGTTGCATTCTAAGTCCCTAGCTATTCGATCTGGTGGAGCAACGCCCGAGAGTGATACCTAGGTTACCCGGAACGTAGAAATGACCAGTACTTTCACACTGTTTGCAGTTATTCCTGTTATTCGATGGAAAAACTGTTGCATCTTTATTGTATTTTATGCTTCTGGCGTTGACTTCTAAGGCCCTAACTACTCGATCAGGTGGAGCAACGCCCTAGAGTGAAGCCTACGTTCCTCGGAATGTAGAAATGACCATAACTTTCACACTGGTTGCAATTATTCATTTTATACGATGGAAAAACTGTTGTACTTATTTTGTATTTTATTCTTATGGCGTTGAATTCTAAGTCCCTAGCTATTCGATCTGGTGGAGCAACGCCCTAGAGTGAAACCTAGGTTACCCGGAACGTAGAAATGACCAGTACTTTCATACTGGTTGCTATTATTCGTTTTATACAATGGAAAAACTGTTATATTTATATTGTATTTTATGCTTCTGGCGTTGACTTCTTTGGCCCTAACTGTTCGATATAGTGGAACAACGCCCTAGAGTGAAGCCTAGGTTTCCAGGAACGAAGAAATGACCATCACTTTCAAACTGGTTGAAATTATTCCTGTTATATGATGGAAAAACTGTTGTATTTTTATTGCATTTTATGCTTCGGGCATTGACTTCTAAGGTCCTAACTATTCAATCTGTTGGAGCAACGACCTAGGGTGAAGCCTAGGTTGCCCGAAAAGTAGAAATGACCACAACTTTCACACTGGTTGCAATTATTCGTTTTATACGATTGCAAAGCTGTTGCAACTTTATTGTATTTTATTCCTCTGGCGTTGACTTCTAAGGCCGTAGCTAGTAGATGTGGTGGAGCAACGCCCTAGAGTGATGCCTAGGTTGCCCAGAACGTAGAAATGACCATTACTTTCACAATGTTTGCAAATATTCATTTTATACGATGGAAAAACTGTTGTATTCATATTGTATTTTATGCCTCTGGCGTTGACTTCTAAGGTACTAACTATTCGATCTGGTGGAGCGACGCCCTAGAGTGAAGCCTAGGTTGCCCGGAACGAAGAAAGGACCATCACTTTCCAACTGGTTGCAATTATTCGTTTTATACGCTGGTAAAGCTGTTCTATTTATTTTGCATTTTATGCTTCCGGCATTGACTTCTAAGGCCCTAACTATTCAATCTGTTGGAGCAACGCCCTAGGGTGAAGTCTAGGTTGCCCGGAACGTAGAAATGACCATAACTTTCACACTGGTTGCAATTATTCATTTTATACGATGGAAAAACTGTTGTACTTATTTTGTATTTTGTTCTTATGGCGTTGAATTCTAAGTCCCTAGCTATTCGATCTGGTGGAGCAACGCCCTAGCGTGAAACCTAGGTTAGCCGGAACGTAGAAATGACCAGTACTTTCATACTGTTTGCAGTTATTCCTGTTATACGATGGAAAAACTTTTGCATCTTTATTTATTTTATGCTTCTGGCGTTGACTTCTAAGGCCCTAGCTATTCGGTTTGGTGGAGCAACGCCCTAGAGTAGAACCTAGGTTGCCCGGTACGTGGAAATGACCATTACTTTCACACTGTTTGCAAATATACATTATATATGATGGAAAATCTGTTGTATTTGTGTTGTATTTTGTGCTTCTGGCGTTGACTTCTTAGGCCCTAACTATTTGATCTTGTGGAGCATCTCCCTAGAGTGAAGCCTAGGTTGCCCGAAACGTAGAATTGACCATAACTTTCACACTGGTAGCAATTACTAGTTTTATACGATGGAAAAACTGTTTTATTTATTTTGTATTTTATGCTTCAGGCGTTGAGTTCTAAGGCCCTAACTATTCGATCTGGTGGAGCAACTCTCTAGAGTGAAGCCTAGGTTGCCCGGAACGTAGAAATGACCATAACTTTCACACAGGTTGCTATCATCCGTTTTATACGATGGAAAAACTGTTATATTTAAATTGTATTTTATGCTTCTGGCGTTGACTTCTTAGGGCCTAACTTTTCGATCTGGTGGAACAACGCCCTAGAGTGAAGCCTAGGTTACCCGGAACGTAGAAATGGCCATCACTTTCAAACTGTTTGCAGTTATTCCTGTTATATGATGGAAAAACTGTTGTGCTTTTATTGCATTTTATGCTTCGGTCATTGACTTTTAAGGACCTAACTATTCAATCTGTTGGAGCAACGCTCTAGAGTGAATCCTAGGTTGCCCGGAACGTAGAAATGACCATTACATTCACACTGTTTGCTATTATTCCTGTTATACGATGGAAAAACTGTTGTATTTTTATTGTATTCTATGCTTCTGGCGTTTAATTCTAAGTCACTACTATTCGATCTGGTGGAGCAACGCCCTAGAGTGACGCCTAGGTTGCTCGGAACGTAGAAATGACCATTACTTTCACACTGGTAGCAATTATTCGTTTTATACGATTGAAAAGCTGTTGTATTTACATCGTATTTTATGCTTCTGGCGTTGACTTCTTAGGCCCTAACTATTCCCTCTGGTGGATCAACGCCCTCGAGTGAAACCTACGTTGCCGGGAACGTAGAAATGACCATTACTTTCACACTGGTAGCAATTATTAGTTTTATACGATGGAAAAACTGTTTTATTTATTTTGTATTTTATGCTTCAGGCGTTGACTTCTAAGGCCCTAACTATTCGATCTGGTGGAGCAACTCCCTAGAGTGAAGCCTAGGTTGCCCGGAACGTAGAAATGACCATAACTTTCACACTGGTTGCTATCATTCGTTTTATACGATGGAAAAACTGTTTTATTTATTTTGTATTTTATGCTTCAGGCGTTGACTTCTAAGTCCCTAGCTATTCGACCTGGTGGAGCAACGCCCTAGAGTGATACCTAGGTTACCCGGAACATAGAAATGACCAGTACTTTCACACTGTTTGCAGTTATTCCTGTTATACGATGGAAAAACTGTTGTATTTTTATTGTATTCTATGCTTCTGGCGTTTAATTCTAAGTCACTAGCTATTTGATCTGGTGGAGCAACGACCTAGAGTGAAGCCTAGGTTGCCCGGAACGTAGAAATGACCATTACTTTCACACTGGTTGCTATTATTCGTTTTATACAATGGAAAGACTGTTATATTTATATTGTATTTTATGCTTCTGGCGTTGACTTCTTTGGCCCTAACTGTTCGATATAGTGGAACAACGCCCTAGAGTGAAGCCTAGGTTGCCCGGAACGAAGAAATGACCATCACTTTCAAACTGGTTGAAATTATTCCTGTTATATGATGGAAAAACTGTTGTATGTTTATTGCATTTTATGCTTCGGGCATTGACTTCTAAGGTCCTAGCTATTCAATCTGTTGGAGCAACGACCTAGGGTGAAGCCTAGGTTGCCCGGAAAGTAGAAATGACCACAACTTTCACACTGGTTGCAATTATTCGTTTTATACGATTGCAAAGCTGTTGCAACTTTATTGTATTTTATTCCTCTGGCGTTGACTTCTAAGGCCGTAGCTATTAGATGTGGTGGAGCAACGCCCTAGAGTGATGCCTAGGTTGCCCGGAACGTAGAAATGACCATTACTTTCACAATGTTTGCAATTATTCATTTCATACAATGGAAAAACTGTTATATTTATATTGTATTTCATACTTCGGGCGTTGACTTCTAAGGCCCTAACTATGCAATCTGTTGGATCAACGCCCTAGAGTGAAGCCTAGGTTGCTCGGAATGTAGAAATGACCATTACTTTCACAATGTTTGCAATTATCCGTTTTATACGATGGAAAAACTGTTGTACTTATTTTGTATTTTATTCTTATGGCGTTGAATTCTAAGTCCCTAGCTATTCGATCCGGTGGAGCAACGCCCTAGCGTGAAACCTAGGTTACCCGGAACGTAGAAATGACCAGTACTTTCATACTGTTTGCAGTTATTCCTGTTATACGATGGAAAAACTTTTGCATCTTTATTTATTTTATGCTTCTGGCGTTCACTTCTAAGGCCCTAGCTATTCGGTTTGGTGGAGCAACGCCCTAGAGTAGAACCTAGGTTGCCCGGTACGTAGAAATGACCATTACTTTCACACTGTTTGCAAATATACATTATATATGATGGAAAATCTGTTGTATTTGTGTTGTATTTTGTGCTTCTGGCGTTGACTTCTTAGGCCCTAACTATTTGATCTTGTGGAGCATCTCCCTAGAGTGAAGCCTAGGTTGCCCAAAACGTAGAAATGACCATAACTTCCACACTGTTTGCAGTTATTCCTGTTATACGATGGAAAAACTGTTGTATTTTTATTGTATTCTATGCTTCTGGCGTTTAATTCTAAGTCACTAGCTATTTGATCTGGTGGAGCAACGACCTAGAGTGAAGCCTAGGTTGCCCGGAACGTAGAAATGACCATTACTTTCACACTGGTTGCTATTATTCGTTTTATACAATGGAAAGACTGTTATATTTATATTGTATTTTATGCTTCTGGCGTTGACTTCTTTGGCCCTAACTGTTCGATATAGTGGAACAACGCCCTAGAGTGAAGCCTAGGTTGCCCGGAACGAAGAAATGACCATCACTTTCAAACTGGTTGAAATTATTCCTGTTATATGATGGAAAAACTGTTGTATGTTTATTGCATTTTATGCTTCGGGCATTGACTTCTAAGGTCCTAGCTATTCAATCTGTTGGAGCAACGACCTAGGGTGAAGCCTAGGTTGCCCGGAAAGTAGAAATGACCACAACTTTCACACTGGTTGCAATTATTCGTTTTATACGATTGCAAAGCTGTTGCAACTTTATTGTATTTTATTCCTCTGGCGTTGACTTCTAAGGCCGTAGCTATTAGATGTGGTGGAGCAACGCCCTAGAGTGATGCCTAGGTTGCCCGGAACGTAGAAATGACCATTACTTTCACAATGTTTGCAATTATTCGTTTTATACGATGAAAAAACTGTTGTATTTATATTGTATTTTATGCTTCTTGCGTTCACCTCTTAGGCCCTAACTATTCGATCTGGTGGAACAACGCCCTAGGGTGAAGCCTAGGTTGCCCGGAACGTAGAAATGACCATAACTTTCACACTGGTTGCAATTATTCATTTTATACGATGGAAAAACTGTTGTACTTATTTTGTATTTTGTTCTTATGGCGTTGAATTCTAAGTCCCTAGCTATTCGATCTGGTGGAGCAACGCCCTAGCGTGAAACCTAGGTTAGCCGGAACGTAGAAATGACCAGAACTTTCATACTGTTTGCAGTTATTCCTGTTATACGATGGAAAAACTTTTGCATCTTTATTTATTTTATGCTTCTGGCGTTGACTTCTAAGGCCCTAGCTATTCGGTTTGGTGGAGCAACGCCCTAGAGTAGAACCTAGGTTGCCCGGTACGTGGAAATGACCATTACTTTCACACTGTTTGCAAATATACATTATATATGATGGAAAATCTGTTGTATTTGTGTTGTATTTTGTGCTTCTGGCGTTGACTTCTTAGGCCCTAACTATTTGATCTTGTGGAGCATCTCCCTAGAGTGAAGCCTAGGTTGCCCGAAACGTAGAATTGACCATAACTTTCACACTGGTAGCAATTACTAGTTTTATACGATGGAAAAACTGTTTTATTTATTTTGTATTTTATGCTTCAGGCGTTGAGTTCTAAGGCCCTAACTATTCGATCTGGTGGAGCAACTCTCTAGAGTGAAGCCTAGGTTGCCCGGAACGTAGAAATGACCATAACTTTCACACAGGTTGCTATCATCCGTTTTATACGATGGAAAGACTGTTATATTTATATTGTATTTTATGCTTCTGGCGTTGACTTCTTAGGGCCTAACTTTTCGATCTGGTGGAACAACGTCCTAGAGTGAAGCCTAGGTTACCCGGAACGTAGAAATGGCCATCACTTTCAAACTGTTTGCAGTTATTCCTGTTATATGATGGAAAAACTGTTGTGCTTTTATTGCATTTTATGCTTCGGTCATTGACTTTTAAGGACCTAACTATTCAATCTGTTGGAGCAACGCTCTAGAGTGAATCCTAGGTTGCCCGGAACGTAGAAATGACCATTACATTCACACTGTTTGCTATTATTCCTGTTATACGATGGAAAAACTGTTGTATTTTTATTGTATTCTATGCTTCTGGCGTTTAATTCTAAGTCACTAGCTATTCGATCTGGTGGAGCAACGCCCTAGAGTGACGCCTAGGTTGCTCGGAACGTAGAAATGACCATTACTTTCACACTGGTAGCAATTATTCGTTTTATACGATTGAAAAGCTGTTGTATTTACATCGTATTTTATGCTTCTGGCGTTGACTTCTTAGGCCCTAACTATTCCCTCTGGTGGATCAACGCCCTCGAGTGAAACCTACGTTGCCGGGAACGTAGAAATGACCATTACTTTCACACTGGTAGCAATTATTAGTTTTATACTATGGAAAAACTGTTTTATTTATTTTGTATTTTATGCTTCAGGCGTTGACTTCTAAGGCCCTAACTATTCGATCTGGTGGAGCAACTCCCTAGAGTGAAGCCTAGGTTGCCCGGAACGTAGAAATGACCATAACTTTCACACTGGTTGCTATCATTCGTTTTATACGATGGAAAAACTGTTTTATTTATTTTGTATTTTATGCTTCAGGCGTTGACTTCTAAGTCCCTAGCTATTCGACCTGGTGGAGCAACGCCCTAGAGTGATACCTAGGTTACCCGGAACATAGAAATGACCAGTACTTTCACACTGTTTGCAGTTATTCCTGTTATACGATGGAAAAACTGTTGTATTTTTATTGTATTCTATGCTTCTGGCGTTTAATTCTAAGTCACTAGCTATTTGATCTGGTGGAGCAACGACCTAGAGTGAAGCCTAGGTTGCCCGGAACGTAGAAATGACCATTACTTTCACACTGGTTGCTATTATTCGTTTTATACAATGGAAAGACTGTTATATTTATATTGTATTTTATGCTTCTGGCGTTGACTTCTTTGGCCCTAACTGTTCGATATAGTGGAACAACGCCCTAGAGTGAAGCCTAGGTTGCCCGGAACGAAGAAATGACCATCACTTTCAAACTGGTTGAAATTATTCCTGTTATATGATGGAAAAACTGTTGTATGTTTATTGCATTTTATGCTTCGGGCATTGACTTCTAAGGTCCTAGCTATTCAATCTGTTGGAGCAACGACCTAGGGTGAAGCCTAGGTTGCCCGGAAAGTAGAAATGACCACAACTTTCACACTGGTTGCAATTATTCGTTTTATACGATTGCAAAGCTGTTGCAACTTTATTGTATTTTATTCCTCTGGCGTTGACTTCTAAGGCCGTAGCTATTAGATGTGGTGGAGCAACGCCCTAGAGTGATGCCTAGGTTGCCCGGAACGTAGAAATGACCATTACTTTCACAATGTTTGCAATTATTCATTTCATACAATGGAAAAACTGTTATATTTATATTGTATTTCATACTTCGGGCGTTGACTTCTAAGGCCCTAACTATGCAATCTGTTGGATCAACGCCCTAGAGTGAAGCCTAGGTTGCTCGGAATGTAGAAATGACCATTACTTTCACAATGTTTGCAATTATCCGTTTTATACGATGGAAAAACTGTTGTACTTATTTTGTATTTTATTTTTATGGCGTTGAATTCTAAGTCCCTAGCTATTCGATCCGGTGGAGCAACGCCCTAGCGTGAAACCTAGGTTACCCGGAACGTAGAAATGACCAGTACTTTCATACTGTTTGCAGTTATTCCTGTTATACGATGGAAAAACCTTTGCATCTTTATTTATTTTATGCTTCTGGCGTTCACTTCTAAGGCCCTAGCTATTCGGTTTGGTGGAGCAACGCCCTAGAGTAGAACCTAGGTTGCCCGGTACGTAGAAATGACCATTACTTTCACACTGTTTGCAAATATACATTATATATGATGGAAAATCTGTTGTATTTGTGTTGTATTTTGTGCTTCTGGCGTTGACTTCTTAGGCCCTAACTATTTGATCTTGTGGAGCATCTCCCTAGAGTGAAGCCTAGGTTGCCCAAAACGTAGAAATGACCATAACTTCCACACTGGTTGCAATTATTCGCTTTATACGATGGAAAAGCTGTTGTATTTATATCGTATTTTATGCTTCTGGCGTTGACTTCTTAGGCCCTAACTGTTCCATCTGGTGGAACAACGCCCTAGGGTAAAGCCCAGGTTGCGCGGACCGTAGAAATGACCATAACTTTCACACTGGTAGCAATTATTAGTTTTATACGATGGAAAAACTATTGTACTTATTTTGTATTTCATTCTTATGGCGTCGAATTCTAAGTCACTAGCTATTCGATCCGGTGGAGCAACGCCCTAGCGTGAAACCTGGGTTACCCGGAACGTAGAAATGACCAGTACTTTCATACTGTTTGCAGTTATTCCTGTTATACGATGGAAAAACTTTTGCATCTTTATCTATTTTATGCTTCTGGCGTTGACTTCTAAGGCCCTAGCTATTCGGTTTGGTGGAGCAACGCCCTAGAGTAGAACCTAGGTTGCCCGGTACGTGGAAATGACCATTACTTTCACACTGTTTGCAAATATACATTATATATGATGGAAAATCTGTTGTATTTGTGTTGTATTTTGTGCTTCTGGCGTTGACTTCTTAGGCCCTAACTATTTGATCTTGTGGAGCATCTCCCTAGAGTGAAGCCTAGGTTGCCCGAAACGTAGAATTGACCATAACTTTCACACTGGTAGCAATTACTAGTTTTATACGATGGAAAAACTGTTTTATTTATTTTGTATTTTATGCTTCAGGCGTTGAGTTCTAAGGCCCTAACTATTCGATCTGGTGGAGCAACTCCCTAGAGTGAAGCCTAGGTTGCCCGGAACGTAGAAATGACCATAACTTTCACACAGGTTGCTATCATCCGTTTTATACGATGGAAAAACTGTTATATTTATATTGTATTTTATGCTTCTGGCGTTGACTTCTTAGGGCCTAACTTTTCGATCTGGTGGAACAACGCCCTAGAGTGAACCCTAGGTTACCCGGAACGTAGAAATGGCCATCACTTTCAAACTGTTTGCAGTTATTCCTGTTATATGATGGAAAAACTGTTGTGCTTTTATTGCATTTTATGCTTCGGTCATTGACTTTTAAGGACCTAACTATTCAATCTGTTGGAGCAACGCTCTAGAGTGAATCCTAGGTTGCCCGGAACGTAGAAATGACCATTACATTCACACTGTTTGCTATTATTCCTGTTATACGATGGAAAAACTGTTGTATTTTTATTGTATTCTATGCTTCTGGCGTTTAATTCTAAGTCACTAGCTATTTGATCTGGTGGAGCAACGACCTAGAGTGAAGCCTAGGTTGCCCGGAACGTAGAAATGACCATTACTTTCACACTGTTTGCTATTATTCATTCTGTACGATCGAAAAGCTGTTGTATTTATATTGTATTTTATGCCTCTGGCGTTGACTTCTAAGGCCGTAGCTATTAGATGTGGTGGAGCAACGCCCTAGAGTGACGCCTAGGTTGCCCGCAACGTAGAAATGACCATTACTTTCACAATGTTTGCAACTACTCATTTTATACGATGGAATAACTGTTGTACTTATGTTGTGTTTTATCGTTCTGGCGTTGAATTCTAAGTCCCTAGCTATTCGATCTGGTGGAGCAACGCCCTAGAGTGACGCCTAGGTTGCTCGGAACGTAGAAATGACCATTACTTACACACTGGTTGCAGGTATTCCTGTTATACGATGGAAAAGCTGTTGTATTTTAATTGCATTTTATACTTTTAGCGATGAATTATAAGTCCCTAGCTATTCGATCTGGAGGAGCAACGCCCTAGAGTGACGCCTAGGTTGCTCGGAACGTAGAAATGACCATTACTTTCACACTCGTTGCAATTATTCGTTTTATACGATGGTAAAGCTGTTGTATTTATTTTGCATTTTATGCTTCCGGCATTGACTTCTAAGGCCCTAACTATTCAATCTGTTGGAGCAACGCCCTAGGGTGAAGTCTAGGTTGCCCGGAAAGTAGAAATGACCACATCTTCAATACTGGTTGCAATTATTCGTTTTATACGATGAAACAACTGTTGTATTTATATTGTATTTTATGCTTCTGGCGTTCACTTCTTAGGCCCAAACTATTCGATCTGGTGGAACAACGCCCTAGGGTGAAGCCTAGGTTGCCCGGAACGTAGAAATGACCATAACTTTCACACTGTTTGCAATGATTCATTTTATACGATGGAAAAACTGTTGTACTTATCTTGTATTTTATTCTTATGGCGTTGAATTCTAAGTCCCTAGCTATTCGATCTGGTGGAGCAACGCCCTAGCGTGAAACCTAGGTTATCCGGAACGTAGAAATGAGCAGTACATTCACACTGGTTGCTATTATTCGTTTTATACAATGGAAAAACTGTTATATTTATATTGTATTTTATGCTTCTGGCGTTGTCTTCTTTGGCCCTAACTGTTCGATATAGTGGAACAACGCCCTAGAGTGAAGCCTAGGTTGCCCGGAACGAAGAAATGACCATCACCTTCAAACTGGTTGCAATTATTCCTGTTATACGATGGAAAAACTGTTGCATCTTTATTGTATTTTATGCTTCAGGCATTGACTTCTAGGGCCCTAACTATTCAATCAGTTGGAGCAACGCCCTAGGGTGAATCCTAGGTTGCCCGGAAAGTAGAAATGAACATAACTTTCACACTGATTGCTATTATTCGTTTTATACAATGGAAAAACCGTTCCATTTATTTTGTATTTTATGCTTCGGGCGTTGACTTCTAAGGCCCTATCTGTTGAATCTGGTGGAGCAACGGCCTAGAGTGAAGCCTAGGTTGCCCGGAATGCAGAAATGACCATAACATTCGCACTGGTTGCAAATATTCCTGTTCTACGATGGACAAACTGTTGTACTTATATCGTATTTTATGCTTCTGGCGTTGACTTCTAAGGACCTAACTATTCGATCTGGTGGAGCAACGCTCTAGTGTGAAGTCTAGGTTGCTCGGAATGTAGGAATGACCATAAATTTCACACTGGTTGTTATTATTCGTTTTATACGATGGAGATACTGTTATATTTATATTGTATTTTATTCTTATGGCGTTGCATTCTAAGTCCCTAGCTATTCGATCTGGTGGAGCAACGCCCGAGAGTGATACCTAGGTTACCCGGAACGTAGAAATGACCAGTACTTTCACACTGTTTGCAGTTATTCCTGTTATTCGATGGAAAAACTGTTGCATCTTTATTGTATTTTATGCTTCTGGCGTTGACTTCTAAGGCCCTAACTACTCGATCAGGTGGAGCAACGCCCTAGCGTGAAACCTAGGTTACCCGGAACGTAGAAATGACCAGTACTTTCATACTGTTTGCAGTTATTCCTGTTATACGATGGAAAAACCTTTGCATCTTTATTTATTTTATACTTCTGGCGTTCACTTCTAAGGCCCTAGCTATTCGGTTTGGTGGAGCAACGCCCTAGAGTAGAACCTAGGTTGCCCGGTACGTAGAAATGACCATTACTTTCACACTGTTTGCAAATATACATTATATATGATGGAAAATCTGTTGTATTTGTGTTGTATTTTGTGCTTCTGGCGTTGACTTCTTAGGCCCTAACTATTTGATCTTGTGGAGCATCTCCCTAGAGTGAAGCCTAGGTTGCCCAAAACGTAGAAATGACCATAACTTCCACACTGGTTGCAATTATTCGCTTTATACGATGGAAAAGCTGTTGTATTTATATCGTATTTTATGCTTCTGGCGTTGACTTCTTAGGCCCTAACTGTTCCATCTGGTGGAACAACGCCCTAGGGTAAAGCCCAGGTTGCGCGGACCGTAGAAATGACCATAACTTTCACACTGGTAGCAATTATTAGTTTTATACGATGGAAAAACTATTGTACTTATTTTGTATTTCATTCTTATGGCGTCGAATTCTAAGTCACTAGCTATTCGATCCGGTGGAGCAACGCCCTAGCGTGAAACCTGGGTTACCCGGAACGTAGAAATGACCAGTACTTTCATACTGTTTGCAGTTATTCCTGTTATACGATGGAAAAACTTTTGCATCTTTATCTATTTTATGCTTCTGGCGTTGACTTCTAAGGCCCTAGCTATTCGGTTTGGTGGAGCAACGCCCTAGAGTAGAACCTAGGTTGCCCGGTACGTGGAAATGACCATTACTTTCACACTGTTTGCAAATATACATTATATATGATGGAAAATCTGTTGTATTTGTGTTGTATTTTGTGCTTCTGGCGTTGACTTCTTAGGCCCTAACTATTTGATCTTGTGGAGCATCTCCCTAGAGTGAAGCCTAGGTTGCCCGAAACGTAGAATTGACCATAACTTTCACACTGGTAGCAATTACTAGTTTTATACGATGGAAAAACTGTTTTATTTATTTTGTATTTTATGCTTCAGGCGTTGAGTTCTAAGGCCCTAACTATTCGATCTGGTGGAGCAACTCCCTAGAGTGAAGCCTAGGTTGCCCGGAACGTAGAAATGACCATAACTTTCACACAGGTTGCTATCATCCGTTTTATACGATGGAAAAACTGTTATATTTATATTGTATTTTATGCTTCTGGCGTTGACTTCTTAGGGCCTAACTTTTCGATCTGGTGGAACAACGCCCTAGAGTGAACCCTAGGTTACCCGGAACGTAGAAATGGCCATCACTTTCAAACTGTTTGCAGTTATTCCTGTTATATGATGGAAAAACTGTTGTGCTTTTATTGCATTTTATGCTTCGGTCATTGACTTTTAAGGACCTAACTATTCAATCTGTTGGAGCAACGCTCTAGAGTGAATCCTAGGTTGCCCGGAACGTAGAAATGACCATTACATTCACACTGTTTGCTATTATTCCTGTTATACGATGGAAAAACTGTTGTATTTTTATTGTATTCTATGCTTCTGGCGTTTAATTCTAAGTCACTAGCTATTTGATCTGGTGGAGCAACGACCTAGAGTGAAGCCTAGGTTGCCCGGAACGTAGAAATGACCATTACTTTCACACTGTTTGCTATTATTCATTCTGTACGATCGAAAAGCTGTTGTATTTATATTGTATTTTATGCCTCTGGCGTTGACTTCTAAGGCCGTAGCTATTAGATGTGGTGGAGCAACGCCCTAGAGTGACGCCTAGGTTGCCCGCAACGTAGAAATGACCATTACTTTCACAATGTTTGCAACTACTCATTTTATACGATGGAATAACTGTTGTACTTATGTTGTGTTTTATCGTTCTGGCGTTGAATTCTAAGTCCCTAGCTATTCGATCTGGTGGAGCAACGCCCTAGAGTGACGCCTAGGTTGCTCGGAACGTAGAAATGACCATTACTTACACACTGGTTGCAGGTATTCCTGTTATACGATGGAAAAGCTGTTGTATTTTAATTGCATTTTATACTTTTAGCGATGAATTATAAGTCCCTAGCTATTCGATCTGGAGGAGCAACGCCCTAGAGTGACGCCTAGGTTGCTCGGAACGTAGAAATGACCATTACTTTCACACTCGTTGCAATTATTCGTTTTATACGATGGTAAAGCTGTTGTATTTATTTTGCATTTTATGCTTCCGGCATTGACTTCTAAGGCCCTAACTATTCAATCTGTTGGAGCAACGCCCTAGGGTGAAGTCTAGGTTGCCCGGAAAGTAGAAATGACCACATCTTCAATACTGGTTGCAATTATTCGTTTTATACGATGAAACAACTGTTGTATTTATATTGTATTTTATGCTTCTGGCGTTGACTTCTAAGGCCCTAACTACTCGATCAGGTGGAGCAACGCCCTAGAGTGAAGCCTACGTTCCTCGGAATGTAGAAATGACCATAACTTTCACACTGGTTGCAATTATTCATTTTATACGATGGAAAAACTGTTGTACTTATTTTGTATTTTATTCTTATGGCGTTGAATTCTAAGTCCCTAGCTATTCGATCTGGTGGAGCAACGCCCTAGAGTGAAACCTAGGTTACCCGGAACGTAGAAATGACCAGTACTTTCATACTGGTTGCTATTATTCGTTTTATACAATGGAAAAACTGTTATATTTATATTGTATTTTATGCTTCTGGCGTTGACTTCTTTGGCCCTAACTGTTCGATATAGTGGAACAACGCCCTAGAGTGAAGCCTAGGTTTCCAGGAACGAAGAAATGACCATCACTTTCAAACTGGTTGAAATTATTCCTGTTATATGATGGAAAAACTGTTGTATTTTTATTGCATTTTATGCTTCGGGCATTGACTTCTAAGGTCCTAACTATTCAATCTGTTGGAGCAACGACCTAGGGTGAAGCCTAGGTTGCCCGAAAAGTAGAAATGACCACAACTTTCACACTGGTTGCAATTATTCGTTTTATACGATTGCAAAGCTGTTGCAACTTTATTGTATTTTATTCCTCTGGCGTTGACTTCTAAGGCCGTAGCTATTAGATGTGGTGGAGCAACGCCCTAGAGTGATGCCTAGGTTGCCCAGAACGTAGAAATGACCATTACTTTCACAATGTTTGCAAATATTCATTTTATACGATGGAAAAACTGTTGTATTCATATTGTATTTTATGCCTCTGGCGTTGACTTCTAAGGTACTAACTATTCGATCTGGTGGAGCGACGCCCTAGAGTGAAGCCTAGGTTGCCCGGAACGAAGAAAGGACCATCACTTTCCAACTGGTTGCAATTATTCGTTTTATACGATGGTAAAGCTGTTGTATTTATATCGTATTTTATGCTTCTGGCGGTGACTTCTTAGGACATAACTATTCAATCTGGTGTGCATCGCCCTGGATTGAAACCTAGGTTGCCCGGAACGTAGAAATGACCATTACTTTCACACTGGTTGCAATTATTCCTGTTATACGATGGAAAAACTGTTGTATTTTAATTGTATTTTATGCTTTTAGCGATGAATTATAAGTCCCTAGCTATTCGATCTGGTGGAGCAACGCCCTAGAGTGACGCCTAGGTTGCTCGGAACGTAGAAATGACCGTTACTTTCACACTGGTAGCAATTATTCGTTTTATACGATGGAAAAACTGTTCTATTTATTTTGCATTTTATGCTTCCGGCATTGACTTCTAAGGCCCTAACTATTCAATCTGTTGGAGCAACGCCCTAGGGTGAAGTCTAGGTTGCCCGGAAAGTAGAAATGACCACATCTTCAATACTGGTTGCAATTATTCGTTTTATACGATGAAAAAACTGTTGTATTTATATTGTATTTTATGCTTCTTGCGTTCACCTCTTAGGCCCTAACTATTCGATCTGGTGGAACAACGCCCTAGGGTGAAGCCTAGGTTGCCCGGAACGTAGAAATGACCATAACTTTCACACTGGTTGCAATTATTCATTTTATACGATGGAAAAACTGTTGTACTTATTTTGTATTTTGTTCTTATGGCGTTGAATTCTAAGTCCCTAGCTATTCGATCTGGTGGAGCAATGCCCTAGCGTGAAACCTAGGTTAGCCGGAACGTAGAAATGACCAGTACTTTCATACTGTTTGCAGTTATTCCTGTTATACGATGGAAAAACTTTTGCATCTTTATTTATTTTATGCTTCTGGCGTTGACTTCTAAGGCCCTAGCTATTCGGTTTGGTGGAGCAACGCCCTAGAGTAGAACCTAGGTTGCCCGGTACGTGGAAATGACCATTACTTTCACACTGTTTGCAAATATACATTATATATGATGGAAAATCTGTTGTATTTGTGTTGTATTTTGTGCTTCTGGCGTTGACTTCTTAGGCCCTAACTATTTGATCTTGTGGAGCATCTCCCTAGAGTGAAGCCTAGGTTGCCCGAAACGTAGAATTGACCATAACTTTCACACTGGTAGCAATTACTAGTTTTATACGATGGAAAAACTGTTTTATTTATTTTGTATTTTATGCTTCAGGCGTTGAGTTCTAAGGCCCTAACTATTCGATCTGGTGGAGCAACTCTCTAGAGTGAAGCCTAGGTTGCCCGGAACGTAGAAATGACCATAACTTTCACACAGGTTGCTATCATCCGTTTTATACGATGGAAAAACTGTTATATTTATATTGTATTTTATGCTTCTGGCGTTGACTTCTTAGGGCATAACTTTTCGATCTGGTGGAACAACGCCCTAGAGTGAAGCCTAGGTTACCCGGAACGTAGAAATGGCCATCACTTTCAAACTGTTTGCAGTTATTCCTGTTATATGATGGAAAAACTGTTGTGCTTTTATTGCATTTTATGCTTCGGTCATTGACTTTTAAGGACCTAACTATTCAATCTGTTGGAGCAACGCTCTAGAGTGAATCCTAGGTTGCCCGGAACGTAGAAATGACCATTACATTCACACTGTTTGCTATTATTCCTGTTATACGATGGAAAAACTGTTGTATTTTTATTGTATTCTATGCTTCTGGCGTTTAATTCTAAGTCACTAGCTATTTGATCTGGTGGAGCAACGACCTAGAGTGAAGCCTAGGTTGCCCGGAACGTAGAAATGACCATTACTTTCACACTGTTTGCTATTATTCATTCTGTACGATCGAAAAGCTGTTGTATTTATATTGTATTTTATGCCTCTGGCGTTGACTTCTAAGGCCGTAGCTATTAGATGTGGTGGAGCAACGCCCTAGAGTGACGCCTAGGTTGCCCGGAACGTAGAAATGACCATTACTTTCACAATGTTTGCAACTACTCATTTTATACGATGGAATAACTGTTGTACTTATGTTGTGTTTTATCGTTCTGGCGTTGAATTCTAAGTCCCTAGCTATTCGATCTGGTGGAGCAACGCCCTAGAGTGACGCCTAGGTTGCTCGGAACGTAGAAATGACCATTACTTACACACTGGTTGCAGGTATTCCTGTTATACGATGGAAAAGCTGTTGTATTTTAATTGCATTTTATACTTTTAGCGATGAATTATAAGTCCCTAGCTATTCGATCTGGAGGAGCAACGCCCTAGAGTGACGCCTAGGTTGCTCGGAACGTAGAAATGACCATTACTTTCACACTGGTTGCAATTATTCGTTTTATACGATGGTAAAGCTGTTGTATTTATTTTGCATTTTATGCTTCCGGCATTGACTTCTAAGGCCCTAACTATTCAATCTGTTGGAGCAACGCCCTAGGGTGAAGTCTAGGTTGCCCGGAAAGTAGAAATCACCATTACTTTCACACTGGTTGCAATTATTCCTGTTATACGATGGAAAAACTGTTGTATTTTAATTGTATTTTATGCTTTTAGCGATGAATTGTAAGTCCCTCGCTATTCGATCTGGTGGAGCAACGCCCTAGAGTGACGCCTAGGTTGCTCGGAACGTAGAAATGACCATTACTTCCACACTGGTAGCAATTATTCGTTTTATACGATTGAAAAGCTGTTGTATTTACATCGTATTTTATTCTTATGGCGTTGAATTCTAAGTCCCTAGCTATTCGATCTGGTGGAGCAACGCCCGAGAGTGATACCTAGGTTACCCGGAAGGTAGAAATGACCAGTACTTTCACACTGTTTTCAGTTGTTCCTGTTATACGATGGAAAAACTGTTGCATCTTTATTGTATTTCATGTTTCTGGCGTTGACTTCTAAGGCCCTAACTACTCGATCAGGTGGAGCAACGCGCTAGAGTGAAACCTAGGTTACCCGGAACGTAGAAATGACCAGTACTTTCATACTGTTTGCAGTTATTCCTGTTATACGATGGAAAAACTTTTGCATCTTTATTGTATTTTATGCTTCTGGCGTTGACTTCTAAGGCCCTAGCTATTCGATTTGGTGGAGCAACGCCCTAGAGTGGAACCTAGGTTGCTCTGTACGTAGAAATGACCATTACTTTCACACTGTTTGCAAATATACATTATATATGATGGAAAATCTGTTGTATTTATGTTGTATTTTATGCTTCTGGCGTTGACTTCTTAGGGCCTAACTGTTCGATCTGGTGGAACAACGCCCTATAGTGAAGCCTAGGTTACCCGGAACGAAGAAATGGCCATCACTTTCAAACTGTTTGCAATTATTCCCGTTATATGATGGAAAAACTGTTGTATTTTTATTGCATTTTATGCTTCGGGCATTGATTTGAAAGGCCAAAACTATTCAATCTGTTGGAGCAACGCCCTAGAGTGAATCCTAGGTTGCCCGGAACGTAGAAATGACCATTACATTCACAATGGTTGCAATTATTCCTGTTATACGAAGGAAAAACTGTTGTATTTTTATTGTATTCTATGCTTCTGGCGTTTAATTCTAATTCGCGAGCTATTTGATCTGGTGGAGCAACGACCTAGAGTGAAGCCTAGGTTGCCCGGAACGTAGAAATGACCATTACTTTCACACTGTTTGCTATTATTCATTTTGTACGATGGAAAAGCTGTTGTACTTATTTTGTATTTTATTCTTATGGCGTTGAATTCTAAGTCCCTAGCTATTCGATCTGGTGGAGCAACACGCTAGAGTGAAACCTAGGTTACCCGTAACGGAGAAATGACCAGTACTTTCATACTGTTTGCAGTTATTCCTGTTACACGATGGAAAAACTTTTGCATCTTTATTGTATTTTATGCCTCGGGCATTGATTTGAGAGGCCCTAACTATTCAATCTGTTGGAGCAACGCCCTAGAGTGAATCCTAGGTTGCCCGGAACGAAGAAATGACCATTACATTCACACTGGTTGCAATTATTCCTGTTATACGATGGAAAAACTGTTGTATTTTTATTGTATTCTATGCTTCTGGCGTTCAATTCTAATTCGCTAGCTATTTGATCTGGTGGAGCAACGACCTAGAGTGAAGCCTAGGTTGCCCGGAACGTAGAAATGACCATTACTTACACACTGTTTGCTATTATTCGTTTTATACGATGGAAAAACTGTTTTATTTATTTTGTATTTTATGCTTCGGGCATTGACTTTTAAGGCCCTAACTATTCAATCTGTTGGAGCAACGCCCTAGAGTGAATCCTAGGTTGCCCGGAACGTAGAAATGACCATAACATTCGCACTGTTTGCTATTATTCCTGTTATACGAGGGAAAAACTGCTGTATTTTTATTGTATTCTATGCTTCTGGCGTTTAATTCTAAGTCGCTAGCTATTTGATCTGGTGGAGCAACGACCTAGAGTGAAGCCTAGGTTGCCCGGAACGTAGAAATGACCATTACTTTCACACTGTTTGCTATTATTCATTTTGTACGATGAAAAGCTGTTGTATTTATATTGTATTTTATGCCTCTGGTGTTGACTTCTAAGGCCGTAGCTATTAGATGTGGTGGAGCAACGCCCTAGAGTGACGCCTAGGTTGCCCGGAACGTAGAAATGACCATTACTTTCACAACGCTTGCAACTACTCATTTTATACGATGGAATAACTGTTGTACTTATGTTGTGTTTTATCGTTCTGGCGTTGAATTCTAAGTCCCTAGCTACTCGATCTGGTAGAGCAACGCCCTAGAGTGAAACCTAGGTTATCCGGAACGTAGAAATCGCCAGTACATTCATACTGGTTGCAACTATTCGTTTTATACGATGAAAAAACTGTTGTATTTATATTGTATTTTATGCATCTGCGGTTCACTTCTTAGGCCCTAACTATTCGATCTGGTGGAAAACGCCCTAGGGTGAAGCCTAGGTTGCCCGGAACGTGGAAATGACCATAACTTTTACACTGGTAGCAATTATTCGTTTTATACAATGGAAAAACCGTTCTATTTATTTTGCATTTTATGCTTCGGGCGTTGACGTCTAAGGCCCTAACTGATTGATCTGGTGGAGCAACGCCCTAGAGTGAAGCCTAGATTGCCCGGAACGTTGAAATGACCGTAACTTTCACACTGGTTGTTATTATTCGTTTTATACGATGGAAATACTGTTATATTTATATTGTATTTTATTCTTATGGCGTTGAATTCTAAGTCCCTAGCTATTCGATCTGGTGGAGCAACGCCCGAGAGTGATACCTAGGTTACCCGGAACGTAGAAATGACCAGTACTTTCACACTGCTTGCAGGTATTCCTGTTATACGATGGAAAAACTGTTGCATCTTTATTGTATTTTATGCTTCTGGCGTTGACTTCTAAGGCCCTAACTACTCGATCAGGTGGAGCAACGCCCTAGAGTGAAGCCTACGTTCCTCGGAATGTAGAAATTACCATAACTTTCACACTGGTTGCAATTATTCATTTTATACGATGGAAAAACTGTTGTACTTATTTTGTATTTTATTCTTATGGCGTTGAATTCTAAGTCCCTAGCTATTCGATCTGGTGGAGCAACGCCCTAGAGTGAAACCTAGGTTACCCGGAACGTTGAAATGACCAGTACTTTCATACTGTTTGCAGTTATTCCTGTTACACGATGGAAAAACTTTTGCATCTTTATTGTATTTTATGCTTCTGGCGTTGACTTCTAAGGCCCTAGCTATTCGATTTGGTGGAGCAACGCCCTAGAGTGGAACCTAGGTTGCTCTGTACGTAGAAATGACCATTACTTTCACACTGTTTGCAAATATACATTATATAGGATGGATAATCTGTTGTATTTATGTTGTATTTTATGCTTCTGTCGTTGACTTCCTAGGCCCTAACTATTTGATCTTGTGGTGCACCGCGCTAGAGTGAAGCCTAGGTGGCCCGAAACGTAGAAATGACCATAACTTCCACACTGGTTGCAATTATTCGCTTTATACGATGGAAAAACTGTTTTATTTATTTTGTATTTTATGCTACGGGCGTTGACTTCCAAGGCCGTAACTATTCGATCTGGTGGAGCAACGCCCTAGAGTGAAGCCCAGGTTGCCCGGAAAGTAGAAACGAACATAACTTTCACACTGATTGCTATTATTCGTTTTATACAATGGAAAAACCGTTCCATTTATTTTGTATTTTATGCTTCGGGCGTTGACTTCTAAGGCCCTAACTGTTGAATCTGGTGGAGCAATGCCCTAGAGTGAAGCCTAGGTTGCCCGGAAAGTAGAAATGACCACATCTTCAATACTGGTTGCAATTATTCGTTTTATACGATGAAAAAACTGTTGTATTTATATTGTATTTTATGCTTCTGGCGTTCACCTCTTAGGCCCTAACTTTTCGATCTGGTGGAACAACGCCCTAGAGTGAAGCCTAGGTTACCCGGAACGTAGAAATGGCCATCACTTTCAAACTGTTTGCAGTTATTCCTGTTATATGATGGAAAAGCTGTTGTGCTTTTATTGGATTTTATGCTTCGGTCATTGACTTTTAAGGACCTAACTATTCAATCTGTTGGAGCAACGCTCTAGAGTGAATCCTAGGTTGCCCGGAACGTAGAAATGACCATTACATTCACACTGTTTGCTATTATTCCTGTTATACGATGGAAAAACTGTTGTATTTTTATTGTATTCTATGCTTCTGGCGTTTAATTCTAAGTCACTAGCTATTTGATCTGGTGGAGCAACGACCTAGAGTGAAGCCTAGGTTGCCCGGAACGTAGAAATGACCATTACTTTCACACTGTTTGCTATTATTCATTCTGTACGATCGAAAAGCTGTTGTATTTATATTGTATTTTATGCCTCTGGCGTTGACTTCTAAGGCCGTAGCTATTAGATGTGGTGGAGCAACGCCCTAGAGTGACGCCTAGGTTGCCCGGAACGTAGAAATGACCATTACTTTCACAATGTTTGCAACTACTCATTTTATACGATGTAATAACTGTTGTACTTATGTTGTGTTTTATCGTTCTGGCGTTGAATTCTAAGTCCCTAGCTATTCGATCTGGTGGAGCAACGCCCTAGAGTGACGCCTAGGTTGCTCGGAACGTAGAAATGACCATTACTTACACACTGGTTGCAAGTATTCCTGTTATACGATGGAAAAGCTGTTGTATTTTAATTGCATTTTATGCTTTTAGCGATGAATTATAAGTCCCTAGCTATTCGATCTGGAGGAGCAACGCCCTAGAGTGACGCCTAGGTTGCTCGGAACGTAGAAATGACCATTACTTTCACACTGGTTGCAATTATTCGTTTTATACGATGGTAAAGCTGTTGTATTTATTTTGCATTTTATGCTTCCGGCATTGACTTCTAAGGCCCTAACTATTCAATCTGTTGGAGCAACGCCCTAGGGTGAAGTCTAGGTTGCCCGGAAAGTAGAAATGACCATTACTTTCACACTGGTTGCAATTATTCCTGTTATACGATGGAAAAACTGTTGTATTTTAATTGTATTTTATGCTTTTAGCGATGAATTGTAAGTCCCTCGCTATTCGATCTGGTGGAGCAACGCCCTAGAGTGACGCCTAGGTTGCTCGGAACGTAGAAATGACCATTACTTCCACACTGGTAGCAATTATTCGTTTTATACGATTGAAAAGCTGTTGTATTTACATCGTATTTTATTCTTATGGCGTTGAATTCTAAGTCCCTAGCTATTCGATCTGGTGGAGCAACGCCCGAGAGTGATACCTAGGTTACCCGGAAGGTAGAAATGACCAGTACTTTCACACTGTTTTCAGTTGTTCCTGTTATACGATGGAAAAACTGTTGCATCTTTATTGTATTTCATGTTTCTGGCGTTGACTTCTAAGGCCCTAACTACTCGATCAGGTGGAGCAACGCGCTAGAGTGAAACCTAGGTTACCCGGAACGTAGAAATGACCAGTACTTTCATACTGTTTGCAGTTATTCCTGTTATACGATGGAAAAACTTTTGCATCTTTATTGTATTTTATGCTTCTGGCGTTGACTTCTAAGGCCCTAGCTATTCGATTTGGTGGAGCAACGCCCTAGAGTGGAACCTAGGTTGCTCTGTACGTAGAAATGACCATTACTTTCACACTGTTTGCAAATATACATTATATATGATGGAAAATCTGTTGTATTTATGTTGTATTTTATGCTTCTGGCGATGACTTCTTAGGGCCTAACTGTTCGATCTGGTGGAACAACGCCCTAGAGTGAAGCCTAGGTTACCCGGAACGAAGAAATGGCCATCACTTTCAAACTGTTTGCAATTATTCCCGTTATATGATGGAAAAACTGTTGTATTTTTATTGCATTTTATGCTTCGGGCATTGATTTGAAAGGCCAAAACTATTCAATCTGTTGGAGCAACGCCCTAGAGTGAATCCTAGGTTGCCCGGAACGTAGAAATGACCATTACATTCACAATGGTTGCAATTATTCCTGTTATACGAAGGAAAAACTGTTGTATTTTTATTGTATTCTATGCTTCTGGCGTTTAATTCTAATTCGCGAGCTATTTGATCTGGTGGAGCAACGACCTAGAGTGAAGCCTAGGTTGCCCGGAACGTAGAAATGACCATTACTTTCACACTGTTTGCTATTATTCATTTTGTACGATGGAAAAGCTGTTGTACTTATTTTGTATTTTATTCTTATGGCGTTGAATTCTAAGTCCCTAGCTATTCGATCTGGTGGAGCAACACGCTAGAGTGAAACCTAGGTTACCCGTAACGGAGAAATGATCAGTACTTTGATACTGTTTGCAGTTATTCCTGTTACACGATGGAAAAACTTTTGCATCTTTATTGTATTTTATGCCTCGGGCATTGATTTGAGAGGCCCTAACTATTCAATCTGTTGGAGCAACGCCCTAGAGTGAATCCTAGGTTGCCCGGAACGAAGAAATGACCATTACATTCACACTGGTTGCAATTATTCCTGTTATACGATGGAAAAACTGTTGTATTTTTATTGTATTCTATGCTTCTGGCGTTTAATTCTAATTCGCTAGCTATTTGATCTGGTGGAGCAACGACCTAGAGTGAAGCCTAGGTTGCCCGGAACGTAGAAATGACCATTACTTACACACTGTTTGCTATTATTCGTTTTATACGATGGAAAAACTGTTTTATTTATTTTGTATTTTATGCTTCGGGCATTGACTTTTAAGGCCCTAACTATTCAATCTGTTGGAGCAACGCCCTAGAGTGAATCCTAGGTTGCCCGGAACGTAGAAATGACCATAACATTCGCACTGTTTGCTATTATTCCTGTTATACGAGGGAAAAACTGCTGTATTTTTATTGTATTCTATGCTTCTGGCGTTTAATTCTAAGTCGCTAGCTATTTGATCTGGTGGAGCAACGACCTAGAGTGAAGCCTAGGTTGCCCGGAACGTAGAAATGACCATTACTTTCACACTGTTTGCTATTATTCATTTTGTACGATGAAAAGCTGTTGTATTTATATTGTATTTTATGCCTCTGGTGTTGACTTCTAAGGCCGTAGCTATTAGATGTGGTGGAGCAACGCCCTAGAGTGACGCCTAGGTTGCCCCGAACGTAGAAATGACCATTACTTTCACAACGCTTGCAACTACTCATTTTTTACGATGGAATAACTGTTGTACTTATGTTGTGTTTTATCGTTCTGGCGTTGAATTCTAAGTCCCTAGCTACTCGATCTGGTAGAGCAACGCCCTAGAGTGAAACCTAGGTTATCCGGAACGTAGAAATCGCCAGTACATTCATACTGGTTGCAACTATTCGTTTTATACGATGAAAAAACTGTTGTATTTATATTGTATTTTATGCACCTGCGGTTCACTTCTTAGGCCCTAACTATTCGATCTGGTGGAACAACGCCCTAGGGTGAAGCCTAGGTTGCCCGGAACGTGGAAATGACCATAACTTTTACACTGGTAGCAATTATTCGTTTTATACAATGGAAAAACCGTTCTATTTATTTTGCATTTTATGCTTCGGGCGTTGACGTCTAAGGCCCTAACTGATTGATCTGGTGGAGCAACGCCCTACAGTGAAGCCTAGATTGCCCGGAACGTTGAAATGACCGTAACTTTCACACTGGTTGTTATTATTCGTTTTATACGATGGAAATACTGTTATATTTATATTGTATTTTATTCTTATGGCGTTGAATTCTAAGTCCCTAGCTATTCGATCTGGTGGAGCTACGCCCGAGAGTGATACCTAGGTTACCCGGAACGTAGAAATGACCAGTACTTTCACACTGCTTGCAGGTATTCCTGTTATACGATGGAAAAACTGTTGCATCTTTATTGTATTTTATGCTTCTGGCGTTGACTTCTAAGGCCCTAACTACTCGATCAGGTGGAGCAACGCCCTAGAGTGAAGCCTACGTTCCTCGGAATGTAGAAATTACCATAACTTTCACACTGGTTGCAATTATTCATTTTATACGATGGAAAAACTGTTGTACTTATTTTGTATTTTATTCTTATGGCGTTGAATTCTAAGTCCCTAGCTATTCGATCTGGTGGAGCAACGCCCTAGAGTGAAACCTAGGTTACCCGGAACGTTGAAATGACCAGTACTTTCATACTGTTTGCAGTTATTCCTGTTACACGATGGAAAAACTTTTGCATCTTTATTGTATTTTATGCTTCTGGCGTTGACTTCTAAGGCCCTAGCTATTCGATTTGGTGGAGCAACGCCCTAGAGTGGAACCTAGGTTGCTCTGTACGTAGAAATGACCATTACTTTCACACTGTTTGCAAATATACATTATATAGGATGGAAAATCTGTTGTATTTATGTTGTATTTTATGCTTCTGTCGTTGACTTCCTAGGCCCTAACTATTTGATCTTGTGGTGCACCGCGCTAGAGTGAAGCCTAGGTGGCCCGAAACGTAGAAATGACCATAACTTCCACACTGGTTGCAATTATTCGCTTTATACGATGGAAAAACTGTTTTATTTATTTTGTATTTTATGCTACGGGCGTTGACTTCCAAGGCCGTAACTATTCGATCTGGTGGAGCAACGCCCTAGAGTGAAGCCCAGGTTGCCCGGAAAGTAGAAACGAACATAACTTTCACACTGATTGCAATTATTCGCTTTATACGATGGAAAAACTGTTTTATTTATTTTGTATTTTATGCTACGGGCGTTGACTTCCAAGGCCGTAACTATTCGATCTGGTGGAGCAACGCCCTAGAGTGAAGCCCAGGTTGCCCGGAAAGTAGAAACGAACATAACTTTCACACTGATTGCTATTATTCGTTTTATACAATGGAAAAACCGTTCCATTTATTTTGTATTTTATGCTTCGGGCGTTGACTTCTAAGGCCCTAACTGTTGAATCTGGTGGAGCAATGCCCTAGAGTGAAGCCTAGGTTGCCCGGAAAGTAGAAATGACCACATCTTCAATACTGGTTGCAATTATTCGTTTTATACGATGAAAAAACTGTTGTATTTATATTGTATTTTATGCTTCTGGCGATCACCTCTTAGGCCCTAACTATTCGATCTGGTGGAACAACGCCCTAGGGTGAAGCCTAGGTTGCCCGGAACGTAGAAATGACCTTAACTTTCACACTGGTTGCAATTATTCATTTTATACGATGGAAAAACTGTTGTACTTATCTTGTATTTTATTCTTATGGCGTTGACTTCTAAGGCCCTAACTATTCGATCTGGTAGAGAAACGCCCTAGCGTGAAACCTAGGTTAGCCGGAACGTAGAAATGACCAGTACTTTCATACTGTTTGCAGTTATTCCTGTTATACGATGGAAAAACTTTTGCATCTTTATCTATTTTATGCTTCTGGCGTTGACTTCTAAGGCCCTAGCTATTCGGTTTGGTGGAGCAACGCCCTAGAGTAGAACCTAGGTTGCCCGGTACGTGGAAATGACCATTACTTTCACACTGTTTGCAAATATACATTATATATGATGGAAAATCTGTTGTATTTGTGTTGTATTTTGTGCTTCTGGCGTTGACTTCTTAGGCCCTAACTATTTGATCTTGTGGAGCATCTCCCTAGAGTGAAGCCTAGGTTACCCGGAACGTAGAAATGGCCATCACTTTCAAACTGTTTGCAGTTATTCCTGTTATATGATGGAAAAACTGTTGTGCTTTTATTGCATTTTATGCTTCGGTCATTGACTTTTAAGGACCTAACTATTCAATCTGTTGGAGCAACGCTCTAGAGTGAATCCTAGGTTGCCCGGAACGTAGAAATGACCATTACATTCACACTGTTTGCTATTATTCCTGTTATACGATGGAAAAACTGTTGTATTTTTATTGTATTCTATGCTTCTGGCGTTTAATTCTAAGTCACTAGCTATTTGATCTGGTGGAGCAACGACCTAGAGTGAAGCCTAGGTTGCCCGGAACGTAGAAATGACCATTACTTTCACACTGTTTGCTATTATTCATTCTGTACGATCGAAAAGCTGTTGTATTTATATTGTATTTTATGCCTCTGGCGTTGACTTCTAAGGCCGTAGCTATTAGATGTGGTGGAGCAACGCCCCAGAGTGACGCCTAGGTTGCCCGGAACGTAGAAATGACCATTACTTTCACAATGTTTGCAACTACTCATTTTATACGATGTAATAACTGTTGTACTTATGTTGTGTTTTATCGTTCTGGCGTTGAATTCTAAGTCCCTAGCTATTCGATCTGGTGGAGCAACGCCCTAGAGTGACGCCTAGGTTGCTCGGAACGTAGAAATGACCATTACTTACACACTGGTTGCAAGTATTCCTGTTATACGATGGAAAAGCTGTTGTATTTTAATTGCATTTTATGCTTTTAGCGATGAATTATAAGTCCCTAGCTATTCGATCTGGAGGAGCAACGCCCTAGAGTGACGCCTAGGTTGCTCGGAACGTAGAAATGACCATTACTTTCACACTGGTTGCAATTATTCGTTTTATACGATGGTAAAGCTGTTGTATTTATATCGTATTTTATGCTTCTGGCGTTGACTACTTAGGACATAACTATTCAATCTGGTGGAGCATCGCCCTGGATTGAAACCTAGGTTGCCCGGAACGTAGAAATGACCATTACTTTCACACTGGTTGCAATTATTCCTGTTATACGATGGAAAAACTGTTGTATTTTAATTGTATTTTATGCTTTTAGCGATGAATTATAAGTCCCTAGCTATTCGATCTGGTGGAGCAACGCCCTAGAGTGACGCCTAGGTTGCTCGGAACGTAGAAATGACCATTACTTTCACACTGGTAGCAATTATTCGTTTTATACGATGGAAAAACTGTTCTATTTATTTTGCATTTTATGCTTCCGGCATTGACTTCTAAGGCCCTAACTATTCAATCTGTTGGAGCAACGCCCTAGGGTGAAGTCTAGGTTGCCCGGAAAGTAGAAATGACCACATCTTCAATACTGGTTGCAATTATTCGTCTTATACGATGAAAAAACTGTTGTATTTATATTGTATTTTATGCTTCTGGCGTTGACTTCTTTGGCCCTAACTGTTCGAAATAGTGGAACAACGCCCTAGAGTGAAGCCTAGGTTGCCCGGAACGAAGAAATGACCATCACCTTCAAACTGGTTGCAATTATTCCTGTTATACGATGGAAAAACTGTTGCATCTTTATTGTATTTTATGCATCTGGCGTTGACTTCTAAGGCCGTAACTATTCAATCAGTTGGAGCAACGCCCTAGGGTGAATCCTAGGTTGCCCGGAAAGTAGAAATGAACATAACTTTCACACTGATTGCTATTATTCGTTTTATACAATGGAAAAACCGTTCCATTTATTTTGTATTTTATGCTTCGGGCGTTGACTTCTAAGGGCCTAACTGTTGAATCTGGTGGAGCAACGGCCTAGAGTGAAGAATAGGTTGCCCGGAATGCAGAAATGACCATAAAATTCGCACTGGTTGCAAATATTCCTGTTCTACGACGGACAAACTGTTGTATTTATATCGTATTTTATGCTTCTGGCGTTGACTTCTAAGGACCTAACTATTCTATCTGGTGGAGCAACGCTCTAGTGTGAAGTCTAGGTTGCTCGGAATGTAGGAATGACCATAAATTTCACACTGGTTGTTATTATTCGTCTTATACGATGGAGATACTGTTATATTTATATTGTATTTTATTCTTATGGCGTTGAATTCTAAGTCCCTAGCTATTCGATCTGGTGGAGCAACGCCCTAGAGTGAAACCTAGGTTACCCGGAACGTAGAAATGACCAGTACTTTCATACTGTTTGCAGTTATTCCTGTTATACGATGGAAAAACTTTTGCATCTTTATTGTATTTTATGCTTCTGGCGTTGACTTCTAAGGCCCTAGCTATTTGATCTGGTGGAGCAACGACCTAGAGTGAAACCTAGGTTGCCCGGAACGTAGAAATGACCATTACTTTCACACTGTTTGCTATTATTCATTCTGTACGATCGAAAAGCTGTTGTATTTATATTGTATTTTATGCCTCTGTCGTTGACTTCTAAGGCCGTAGCTATTAGATGTGGTGGAGCAACGCCCTAGAGTGACGCCTAGGTTGCCCGGAACGTAGAAATGACCATTACTTTCACAATGTTTGCAACTACTCATTTCATACGATGGAATAACTGTTGTACTTATGTTGTGTTTTATCGTTCTGGCGTTGAATTCTAAGTCCCTAGCTATTCGATCTGGTGGAGCAACGCCCTAGAGTGACGCCTAGGTTGCTCGGAACGTAGAAATGACCATTACTTACACACTGGTTGCCATTATTCCTGTTATACGATGGAAAAGCTGTTGTATTTTAATTGTATTTTATGCTTTTAGCGATGAATTATAAGTCCCTAGCTGTTCGATCTGGAGGAGCAACGCCCTAGAGTGACGCCTAGGTTGCTCGGAACGTAGAAATGACCATTACTTTCACACTGGTTGCAATTATTCGTTTTATACGATGGTAAAGCTGTTGTATTTATATCGTATTTTATGCTTCTGGCGATGACTACTTAGGACATAACTATTCAATCTGGTGGAGCATCGACCTGGATTGAAACCTAGGTTGCCCGGAACGTAGAAATGACCATTACTTTCACACTGGTTGCAATTATTCCTGTTATACGATGGAAAAACTGTTGTATTTTAATTGTATTTTATGCTTTTAGCGATGAATTATAAGTCCCTCGCTATTCGATCTGGTGGAGCAACGCCCTAGAGTGACGCCTAGGTTGCTCGGAACGTAGAAATGACCATTACTTTCACACTGGTAGCAATTATTCGTTTTATACGATGGAAAAACTGTTCTATTTATTTTGCATTTTATGCTTCCGGCATTGACTTCTAAGGCCCTAACTATTCAATCTGTTGGAGCAACGCCCTAGGGTGAAGTCTAGGTTGCCCGGAAAGTAGAAATGACCACACCTTCAATACTGGTTGCAATTATTCGTTTTATACGATGAAAAAACTGTTGTATTTATATTGTATTTTATGCTTCTGGCGTTCACTTCTTAGGCCCAAACTATTCGATCTGGTGGAACAACGCCCTAGGGTGAAGCCTAGGTTGCCCGGAACGTAGAAATGACCATGACTTTCACACTGTTTGCAATTATTCATTTTATACGATGGAAAAACTGTTGTACTTATTTTGTATTTTATTCTTATGGCGTTGAATTCTAAGTCCCTAGCTATTCGATCTGGTGGAGCAACGCCCTTGCGTGAAACCTAGGTTATCCGGAACGTAGAAATGAGCAGTACATTCACACTGGTTGCTATTATTCGTTTTATACAATGGAAAAACTGTTATATTTATATTGTATTTTATGCTTCTGGCGTTGACTTCTTTGGCCCTAACTGTTCGATATAGTGGAACAACGCCCTAGAGTGAAGCCTAGGTTGCCCGGAACGAAGAAATGACCATCACCTTCAAACTGGTTGCAATTATTCCTGTTATACGATGGAAAAACTGTTGCATCTTTATTGTATTTTATGCATCTGGCGTTGACTTCTAAGGCCGTAACTATTCCATCTGGTGGAGCAACGCCCTAGAGTGAAGCCTAGCCTGCCCGGAACGTAGAAATGACCATAACTTCCACACTGGTAGCAATTAATCGTTTTATACGATGGAAAAACTGTACTATTTATTTTGTATTTTATACTCCGGGCGTTGACCTCTCAGGCCCTAGCTATTCGATCTGGTGGAGCAACGCCCTAGGGCGAAGCCTAGGTTGCCCGGAACGTAGAAATGACCATAACTTTAACACTGGTTTCTATTATTCGTTTTATACGATGGAAAAACTGTTATATTTATATTGTATTTTATGCTTCTGGCGTTCACTTCTTAGGCCCTAACTATTCGATCTGGTGGAACAGCACCGTAGAGTGAAGCCTAGGTTGCCCGGTACGTAGAAATGACCATTACTTTCACACTGTTTGCAATTATTCCTTTTATACAATGGAAAAACTGTTGTATTTTTATTGCATTTTATGCTTCGGGCATTGGCTTCTAAGGCCCTAACTATTCAATCTGTTGGAGCAACGCGCTAGGGTGAAGCCTAGGTTGCCCGGAACGTAGAAATGACCATAACATTAACACTGGTTGCTATTATTCGTTTTATACGATGGAAAAACTGTTATATTTATATTGTATTTTATGCTTCTGGCGTTCACTTCTTAGGCCCTAACAATTCGATCTGGTGGAACAACACCGTAGAGTGAAGCCTAGGTTGCCCGGAGCGTAGAAATGACCATTACTTTCACACTGTTTGCAATTATTCCTTTTATACAATGGAAAAGCTGTTGTATTTATATCGTATTTTATGCTTCTGGCGTTGACATCTAAGGACCTAACTATTCGATCTGGTGGAGCAGCGCCCTAGAGTGCAGCCTAGGTTGCTCGGAATGTAGAAATGACCATTACTTTCACACTGGTTGCAATCATTCGTTTTATACGATGGAAAAGCTGTTGTACTTATATTGTATTTTGTACCTCTGGCGTTGACTTCTAAGGCCGTAGCTATTAGATGTGGTGGAGCAACGCCCTAGAGTGACGCCTAGGGTGCTCGGAACGTAGAAATGACCATTACTTTCACACTGGTTGCAATTATTCGTTTTATACGATGGAAAAACTGTTGCATTTATATTGTATTTTATGCTTCTGGCGTTCACTTCTTAGGCCCTAACTATTCCATCAGGTGGAACAACGCCCTAGAGCGAAGCCTAGGTGTTTCGGAACGTAGAAATGACCATCACTTTCAAACTGGTTGCAATTAACCCTGTTATCCGATGGAAAAACTGTTGTATTTTTATTGCATTTTATGCTTCGGGCGTTGACTTCTAAGGCCCTAACTATTCAATCTGTTGGGGCAACGCACTAGGGCGAAGCCTAGGTTGCCCGGAACGTAGAAATGACCATAACTTTAACACTGGTTTTTATTATTCGTTTTATACGATGGAAAAACTGTTATATTTATATTGTATTTTATGCTTCTGGCGTTCACTTCTTAGGCCCTAACTATTCGATCTGGTGGAACAACACCGTAGAGTGAAGCCTAGGTTGCCCGGAACGTAGAAATGACCATTACTTTCACACTGTTTGCAATTATGCCTTTTATACAATGGAAAGGCTGTTGTATTTTTATCGTATTTTATGCTTCTGGCGTTGACATCTAAGGACCTAATTATTCGATCTGGTGGAGCAGCACCCTAGAGTGAAGCCTAGGTTGCTCGGACTGTAGAAATGACCATTACTTTCACACTGGTTGCAATCATTCGTTTTATACGATGGAAAAGCTGTTGTACTTATATTGTATTTTGTGCCTCTGGCGTTGACTTCTAAGGCCGTAGCTATTAGATGTGGTGGAGCAACGCCCTAGAGTGACGCCTAGGGTGCTCGTAACGTAGAAATGACCATTACTTTCACACTGGTTGCAATTATTCGTTTTATACGATGGAAAAGCTGTTGTATTTATATCGCATTTTATGCTTCTGGCGTTGACTTCTTAGGCCCTAACTATTCCATCAGGTGGAACAACGCCCTAGGGTGAAGCCTAGGTTGCCCGGCAAGTAGAAATGACCATAACTTTCACACTGGCAGCAATTACTCGTTTTATACGATGGAATAACTGTTCTATTTATCTTGTATTTTATGCTTCGGGCGTTGACTTCTAAGGTCTAACTATTCGATCTGGTGGAGCAACGCCCTCTAGTGAAGCGTAGGTTGCCCGGTACGTAGAAATGACCATCACTTTCAAACTGGTTGCAATTATTCCTGTTATATGATGGAAAAACTGTTGTATTTTTATTGCATTTTATGCTTCGGGCATTGACTTCTAAGGCCCTAACAATTCAGTCTGTTGGAGCAACGCCCTAGGGTGAAGCCTAGGTTGCCCGGCAAGTAGAAATGACCATAACCTTCATACTGGATGCAATTATTCGTTTTATATGATGGAAAAACTGTTGTATTTATATTGTATTTTATGCTTCGGGCATTGACTTGTAAGGCCCTAACTAGTCAATCTGTTGGAGCAACGCCCTAGGGTGAAGCCTAGGTTGCCCGGAAAGTAGAAATGACCATAACTTTCACACTGGTAGCAATTATACGTTTTATACAATGGAAAAACTGTTCTATTTATTCTGAATTTTATGCTTCGGGCGTTGACTTCTAAGGCCCTAACTATTCGATCTGGTGGAGCAACGCCCTCGAGTGAAGCCTAGGTTGTCCGGTACGTATAAATGAGCATCACTTTCAAATTGGTTGCAATTATTCCTGTTATATGATGGAAAAACTGTTGTATTTTTATTGCATTTTATGCTTCGGGCATTGACTTCTAAGGCCCTAACTATACAATCTGTTGGAGCAGCGCCCTAGGGTGAAGCCTAGGTTGCCCGGAAAGTAGAAATGACCATAACTTTCATACTGGTTGCAATTATTCGTTTTATATGATGGAAAAGCTGTTGTATTTATATTGTATTTTATGCTTCTGGCATTCACTTCTTAGGCCCTAACTATTCGATCTAGTGGAGCAACGCCCTAGAATGAAGCCTAGATTGCCCGGAACGTAGAAATGACCATCACTTTCAAACGGGTTGCAATTAATCCTGTTATACGATGGAAAAACTGTTGTATTTTTATTGCATTTTATGCTTCGGGCATTGCCTTCTAAGGCCCAAACTATTCAATCTGTTGGAGCTACGCCCCAGGGTGAAGCCTAGGTTGCCCGGAAAGTAGAAATGACCATAACTTTCATACTGGTTGCAATTATTCGTTTTATATGATGGTAAAACTGTTGTATTTATATTGTATTTTATGCTTCTGGCGTTCACTCCTTAGGCCCTAACTATTCGATCTGGTGGAACATTGCCCTAGAGTGAAGCCTAGGTTGCCCGGAACGTAGAAATGACCATAACTTTTACACTGGTTGCTATCATTCGTTTTATACGATAGAAAAACTGTTATATTTATATTGTATTTTACGCTTCTGGCGTTGACTTCTTAGGCCCTAACTGTTCGATCTGGTGGAACAACGCCCTAGGGTGAAGCCTAGGTTGCCCGGAAAGTAGAAATGACCATAACTTTCACACTGGTTGCAATTATTCGTTTTATACGATGGAAAAGCTGTGGCACCTTTATTGTATTTTATTCATCTGGGGTTGACTTCTAAGACCGTAGCTATTAGGTGTGGTGGAGCAACGCCCTAGAGTGACGCCTAGGTTGCCCGGAACGTAGAAATGACCATTACTTTCACAATGTTTGCAATTATTCATTTTATACGATGGAAAAACTTTTGTACTTATATTGTATTTTATTCTTCTGGCGTTGACTTCTTAGGCCCTAACTATTCGATCTAGTGGAACTACGCCCTAGAGTGACGACTTGGTTGCCCGGAACATGGAAATGACCACTGCTGTCACACTGTTTGCAAATATACATTATATACGTTGGAAAAGCTGTTGTATTTATATTGTGTTTTATGTTTCTGGCGTTGACTTCTTAGGCCCTAACTATTTAATCTGGTAGAGCACCGCCCTAGAGTGAAGCATAGGTTGCCTGGAACGTGGAAATGACCATTACTTTCACACTGTTTACAGTTATTCCTGTTATACGATGGAAAAGCTTTTGCATCTTTATTGTATTTTATGCTTCTGGCGTTGACTTCTCAGGCCCTAACTACTCGATCTGGTGGAGCAACGCCCTAGAGTGAAGCCTAGGTTGCCCGGAACGTAGAAATGACCATTACATTCACACTGCTTGCAATTATTCGTCTTATACGATGGAAAAGCTGTTGTATTTATATCGTATTTAATGCTTCTGGCGTTGCCTTCTTAGGCCCTAACTATTCGACCTTGTGAAACAACGCCCTAGAGTGAAGCCTAGGTTGCCTGGGACGTAGGAAATGACCATAACTTTCACACTGGTTGCTATTATTCGTTTTATACGATGGAAAAACTGTTATATTTATATTGTATTTTATGCTTCTGGCGTTGACTTCTGAGGCCGTTGCTATTCGATGTGGTGGAAGAACGCCATAGAGTGAAGCCTAGGTAGCCCGGAACGTAGAAATGTCCATATCTTTCGCACTTTTTGCAATTATTCATTTTATACGATGGCAAAGCAGTTGTATTTATATTGTACTTTATGCTCCTGACGTTGACTTCTTAGGCCCTAACTACTCGATCTGGTGGAGCAATGCCTCAGAGATAAGTCTAGGATGCCCGACACGCCGAAATGATCATTACGGTCACGCTTGTTGCAATTATTCCTGTTATACGATGAAAAGACTGTTGTATTTTTATTGTACTTTATGCTTCAGTCGTAGACATCTGAGGCCGTAGCTATTCGATATGTTGGAGCACCGCCCTAGAGTGAAGCCTAGGTTGCCCGGTACGTAGAAATGACCACTACTACCACGCTGGTTGCTAATTATTCCTGCTATACGATGGAAAAACTGTTGCATCTCTATTGTATTTTATGCTTCTGGCGTTGACTTCTAAGGCCCTAACTATTCGATCAGGTGGAGCAACGCCCTAGAGCGAAGCCTAGGTTGCTCGGAATGTAGAAATGACCATAACTTTCACACTGTTTGCAATCATTCCTTTTATACGATGGAAAAGCCGTTATATTTATATTGTATTTTATGCTTTTGGCGTTGACTTCTAAGGACCTCACTATTCGATCTGGTGGAGCAACGCCCTAGAGTGACGCCTAGGTTGCTCGGAACGTAGAAATGACCATTACTTTCAAACTGGTTGCAATTATTCCTGTTATACGATGGAAAAACTGTTGTATTTTAATTGTATTTTATGCTTTTAGCGATGAATTATAAGTCCCTAGCTATTCGATCTGGTGGAGCAACGCCCAAGGGTGACGCCTAGGTTGCTCGGAACGCAGGAATGACCATTACTTTCGCACTGGTTGCAATTATTCCTGTTATACGATGGAAAAACTGTTGAATTTTTATTGCATTTTATGCTTCGGGCATTGACTTTTAAGGCCCTCACTATTCAATCTGTTGGAGCAACACCCAAGGGTGATGCCTAGGTTGCCCGGTACGTAGAAATGAGCGTAACTATCACACTGGTTGCAATTATTCGTTTTATACGATGGAAAAGCTGCTGTATTTATATCGTATTTTATGCTTCTGGCGTTGACTTCTTAGGCCCTAACTATTCCATCCGGTGGAACAACGCCCTAGAGTGAAGCCTAGGTTGCCCGGAACGTAGAAATGACCATAGCATTCACACTGGTTGCTATTATTCGTCTTATACGATGGAAAAACTGTTATATTTATAATGTATTTTATGCTTCTGGCGTTGACTTCTGAGACCGTTGCTATTCGATGTGGTGGAAGAACGCCATAGAGCGAAGCCTAGGTTGCTCGGAACGTAGAAATGACCACTACTCTCACACTGTTTGCAATTATTCATTTAATACGATGGAAATGCTGTTGTATTTATATCGTATTTTATGCTTCGGGCGTTGACTTCTTAGGCCCTAACATTTCGATCTGGTGGAGCAACGCCCTACAGTGAAGCCTAGGTTGCCCGGAACGTAGATATGACCCTAACCTTCACACAGGCTGCAATTATTCGTCTTATACGATGGAAAAGCTGTTGTATTTATATCGTATTTTATGCTTCTGGCGTTGACTTCTTAGGCCCTAACTATTCGATCTGGTGGAACAACGGCCTAGGGTGAAGCCTAGGTTGCCCGGAACGTAGAAATGACCATAACTTTTACACTGGTAGCAATTATTCGTTTTATACAATGGAAAAACTATTCTATTTGTTTTGTATTTAATGCTTCGGGCGTTGACTTCTAAGGCCCTAACTGTTTGATCTGGTGGAGCAACGCCCTAGAGTGAAGCCTATGTTGCCCGGAACGTAGAAATGACCATAACTTTCACACTGGTTGCTATTATTCGTTTTAGACGATGGAAAAACTGTTGTACTTATATTGTATTTTATTCTTATGGCGTTGAATTCTAAGTCGCTAGCTATTCGATCTGGTGGAGCAACGCCCTAGAGTGAAACCTATGTTACCCGGAACGTAGAAATGACCACTACTATCACACTGGTTACAAATTATTCGTGCTATACGTTGGAAAAACTGTAGTATTTTTATTGCATTTTATGCTTCGGGCATTGACTTCTAAGGCTTCAACTATTCAATCTGTTAGTGCAACGCCCTAGGGTGAAGCCTAGGTTACCCGGAACGTAGAAATGACCATAACTTTCACACTGGTTGCAATTATTCGTTTTATACGATGGAAAAGCTGTTGCATCTTTATTGTATTTTATTCATCTGGGGTTGACTTCTAAGACCGTAGCTATTAGATGTGGTGGAGCAACGCCCTAGACTGACGCCTAGGTTGCCCGGAACGTAGAAATGACCATTACTTTCACAATGTTTGCAATTATTCATTTTATACGATGGAAAAACTGTTGTACTTATATCGTATTTTATTTTTCTGGCGTTGCCTTCTTAGGCCCTAACTATTCGACCTTGTGGAACAACGCCCTAGAGTGAAGCCTAGGTTGCCTGGAACGTAGAAATGACCATCACCTTCACACGGGTTGCAATTATTCCTGTTATTGGATGGAAAGACTGTTGTATTTTATTGTATTTTATACTTCAGGCGTTGACTTCTGAGGCCCCAGCTGTTCGATGTGGTGGAAGAACGCCATACAGTGAAGCCTAGGTTGCCCGGAACGTAGAAATGACCATAAGTTTCATACTGGTTGCAATTATTCGTTTTATACGATGGAAAAGCTGTGGCATCTTTATTGTATTTTATTCATCTGGGGTTGACTTCTAAGGCCGTAGCTATTAGGTGTGGTGGAGCAACGCCCTATAGTGACGCCTAGGTTGCCCGGAACGTAGAAATGACCATTACTATCACACTGTTTGCAGATATACATTATAAACGATGGAAAATCTATTGTATTTATGTTGTATTTTATGCTTCTGGCGTTGACTTCTTAGGCCCTAACTATTTGATCTGGTGGAGAACCGCCCTAGAGTGAAGCCTATGTTGCCCGGAACGTAGAAAAGACCATTACCTTCACACTGGTTGCAATTATTCCTGTTTTACGAAGAAAAAACTGTTGCATCTTTATTGTATTTTATGCTTCTGGCGTTGATTTCTAAGGCCCTAACTATTCGATCTGGTGGAGCAACGCCCTAGAGTGAAGCCTAGGTTGCCCGGAAAGTAGAAATGACCATAACTTTCATTTTGGTTGCAATTATTCGTTTTATATGATGGAAAAACTGTTGTATTTATATTGTATTTTATGCTTCTGGCGTTCACTTCTTAGGCCCTAACTGTTCGATCTGGTGGAACAACGCCCTAGGGTGAAGCCTAGGTTGCCCGGAAAGTACAAATGACCATAACTTTCGCACTGGTTGCAATTATTCGTTTTATAAGATGGAAAAGCTGTGGCATCTTTATTGTATTTTATTCATCTGGTGTTGACTTCTAAGGCCCTAACTATTCGATCTGGTGGAACAACGACCTAGAGTGAAGCCTAGGTTGCCTGGAACGTAGAAATGACCATTACTTTCACACTGTTTACAGTTATTCCTGCTATACGATGGAAAAACTTTCGCATCTTTATTGTATTTTAAGCTTCTGGCGTTGACTTCTGTGGCCCTAGCTATTTGATTTGGTGGAGCAACGCCCGAGAGTGGAGCCTAGGAAGCCCGGTACGTAGAAATGACCATTACTTTCACACTGTTTGCAGGTATACATTATATACGATGGAAAATCTGTTGTATTTATGTTGTATTTTATGCTTCTGGCGTTGACTTCTTAGGCCCTAACTATTCCATCTGGTGGAACAACGCCCTCGGGTGATGCCTAGGTTGCGCGGATCGTAGCATTGACCATAACCATCACACTGGTAGCATTATTCGTTTCATACAATGGAAGAACTGTTGTATTTATTTTCTATTTAATGCTTCGGGCGTTGTCTTCTAAGACCCTAACTGTTTGATCTGGTGGAGCAACGCCCTAGAGTGCAGCCTATGTTGCCCGGTACGTAGAAGTGACCATAACTTTCACACTGGTTGCTATTATTCGTTTTAGACGATGGAAAAACTGTTATATTTATATTGCATTTTATGCTTCTGGCGTTGCCTTCTAAGGCCCTAGCTATTGGATCTTGTGGACCAACGCCCTAGAGTGAAGCCTAGGTTGCCTGCAACGTAGAAATGACCATCACTTTCACACGGGTTGCAATTATTCCTGTTATAGGATGGAAAGACTGTTGTATTTTTATTGTATTTTATACTTCAGGCGTTGACTTCTGAGGCCGTAGCTATCCGATGTGGTGGAAGAACGCCATACAGTGAAGCCTAGGTTGCCCGGAACGTAGAAATGACCATAAGTTTCATACTGGTTGCAAATATTCGTTTTATACGATGGAAAAACTGTTGTATTTATATTGTATTTTATGCTTCTGGCGTTCACTTCTTAGGCCCTAACTATTCGATCCGGTGGAGCAACGACCTAGGGTGAAGCCTAGGTTGCCCGGAACGTAGAAAAGACCATAACTTTTACACTGGTAGCAATTATTCCTGTTATACGATGGAAAAGCTGTTGTATTTATATCGTATTTTATGCTTCTGGCGTTGACTTCTTAGGCCCTAACTATTCGATCTGGTGGAACAGCGGCCTAGGGTGAAGCCTAGGTTGCCCGGAACGTAGAAATGACCATTACATTCACACTGCTTGCAATTATTCGTCTTATACGATGGAAAAGCTGTTGAATTTATATCGTATTTTATTCTTCTGGCGTTGTCTTCTTAGGCCCTAACTATTCCATCTGGTGGAACAACGCCCTAGGGTGAAGCCTAGGTTGCCCGGAACGTAGAAATGACCATAACTTCCACACTGGTAGCAATTATTCGTTTTATACGATGGAAAAGGTGTTTTATTTATTTTGTATTTTATGCTTCGGGCGTTCACTTCTAAGGCCCTAACTATTCGATCTGGTGGAGCAATGCCCTAGAGTGAAGTCTAGGTTGCCCGGAACGTAGAAGTGACCATAACTTTCACACTGGTTGCTATCATTCGTTTTATACAATGGAAAAACTGTTCTATTTATTTTGTGTTTAATGCTTCGGGCGTTGACTTCTAAGGCCCTAACTGTTTGATCTGGTGGAGCAACGCCCTAGAGTGAAGCCTATGTTGTCCGGAACGTAGAAATGACCATAACTTGCACACTGGTTGCTATTATACGTTTTAGACGATGGAAATACTGTTATATTTATATTGTATTTTATTCTTCTGGCGTTGACTTCTTAGGCCCTAACTATTCGATCTGGTGGAACAGCGCCCTAGAGTGAAGACTAGGTTGCCCGGAACATTGAAATGACCATTACTTTCACACTGTTTGCAAATATACATTATATACGATGGAAAAGCTGTTGTATTTATATTGTGTTTTATGCTTCTGGCGTTGACTTCCTAGGCCCTAACAATTTAATCTGGTAGACCACCGCCCTAGAGTGAAGCATAGGTTGCCGGGAACGTAGCACATACCATTACCTTCACACTGGTTGCAATTATTCCTGCTTTACAATGGAAAAACTGTTGCATCTATATTGTACTTTATGCTTCTGGCGTTGACTTCTAAGGCCCTAACTATTCCATCTGGTGGAGCAACGCCCTAGAGAGAAGTCTAGGTTGCCCGGAACGTAGAAGTGACCATAAATTTCACACTGGTTGCTATTATTCGTTTTATACGATAGAAAAACTGATATATTTATATTGTATTTTATGCTTCTGTCGTTGACTTCTTAGGCCCTAACTGTTCGATCTGGTGGAACAACGCCCTAGGGTGAAGCCTAGGTTGCCCGGAAAGTAGAAATGACCATAACTTTCGCACTGGTTGCAATTATTCGTTTTATACGATGGAAAAGCTGTGGCATCTTTATTGTATTTTATTCATCTGGTGTTGACTTCTAAGGCCCTAACTATTCGATCTGGTGGAACAACGACCTAGAGTGAAGCCTAGGTTGCCTGGAACGTAGAAATGACCATCACTTTCACACGGGTTGCAATTATTCCTGTAATAGAATGGAAAGACTGTTGTATTTTTATTGTATTTTATACTTCAGGCGTTGACTTCTAAGGCCGTAGCTATTAGGTGCGGTGGAGCAACGCCCTATAGTGGAGACTAGGTTGCCCGGAACATGGACATGACCATTACTTTCACACTGTCTGCAAATATACATTATATACGATGGAAAAGCTGTTGTATTTATATTGTGTTTTATGCTTCTGGCGTTGACTTCCTAGGCCCTAACTGTTTAATCTGGTAGACCACCGACCTAGAGTGAAGCATAGGTTGCCCGGAACGTAGTAATGACCAGTACATTCACACTGGTTGCAATTATTCGTCTTATACGATGGAAAAGCTGTTGTATTTATATCGTATTTTATGCTTCTGGCATTGACTTCTTAGGCCCCAACTGTTCGATCTGGTGGAACAACGACCTAGGGTGAAGCCTAGGTTGCCGGAAAGTAGAAATGTCCATAACTTTCACACTGGTTGCAATTATTCGTTTTATACGATGGAAAAGCTGTGGCACCTTTATTGTATTTTATTCATCTAGGGTTGTCTTCTAAGGCCGTTGCTATTAGGTGTGGTGGAGCAACGCCCTAGAGTGACGCCTAGGTTGCCCGGAACGTAGAAATGACCATTACTTTCACAATATTTGCAATTATTCATTTTATACGATGGAAAAACTTTTGTACTTATATTGTATTCTATTCTTCTGGCGTTGACTTCTTAGGCCCTAACTATTAGATCTGGTGGAACAACGCGCTAGAGTGAAGACTAGCTTGCCCGGAACATGGAAATGACCATTACTTTCACACTGTTTGCAAATAAACATTATATACGATGGAAAAGCTGTTGTATTTATATTGTGTTTTATGCTTCTGGCGTTGACTGCTAAGGCCCTAACTATTCCATCTGGTGGAGCAACGCCCTAGAGTGAAGCCTAGGCTGCCCGGAACGTAGAAATGACCATAACTTTCACACTGGTTGCTATTATTCGTTTTGGACGATAGAAAAACTGTTATATTTTATTGTATTTTATGCTTCTGGCGTAGGCTTCTTAGGCCCTAACTGTTCGATCTGGTGGAACTATGCCCTAGGGTGAAGCCTAGGTTGCCCGGAACGTAGAAATGACCATTACATTCACACTGGCTGCAATTATTCGTCTTATACGATGGAAAAGCTGTTGTATTTATATCGTATTTTATGCTTCTGGCGTTGACTTCTTAGGCCCTAACTATTCCATCTGGCGGAACAACGCCCTTGGGTGAAGCCTAGGTAGCGCAGAACGTAGCAATGACCATAACTTTCACACTGGTAGCAGTTATTCGTTTTATACAATGGAAAAACTGTTCTATTTATTTTGTGTTTAATGCTTCGGGCGTTGACTTCTAAGGTCCTAACTGTTTGATCTGGTGGAGCAACGCCCTAGAGTGAAGCCTATGTTGCCCGGAACGTAGAAATGACCATAGCTTTCACACGGGTTGCAATTTTTCCTGTTATAGGATGGAAAGACTGTTGTATTTTTATTGTATTTTATACTTCAGGCGTTGACTTCTAAGGCCGTAGCTATTAGGTGCGGTGGAGCAACGCCCTATAGTGACGCCTAGGTTGCCCGCAACGTAGAAATGACCATTACTTTAACAATATTTGCAAGTATGCATTTTATGCGATGGAAAAACTTTTGTGCTTATATTGCATTTTATTCTTCTGGCGTTGACTTCTTAGGCCCTAACTATTCGATCTGGTGGAACAACGCCCTAGAGTGAAGACTAGGTTGCCCGGAACATGGAAATGACCATTACTTTCACACTGTTTGCAAATATACATTATATACGATGGAAAAGCTGTTGTATTTATATTGTGTTTTATGCTTCTGGCGTTGACTTCTTAGGCCCTAACTATTCGATCTGGTGGAGCATCGCCCTAGAGAGAAGCCTAGGTTACCCGGAACGTAGAAATGACCAGTACTTTCATACTGTTTGGAGTTATTCCTGTTATACGATGGAAAAACTGTTGCATCTTTATTGTATTTTATGCTTCTGGCGTTGACTTCTTAGGCCCTAACTATTCGATCTTGTGGAACAACGCCCTAGAGCGGAGCCTAGGTTGCCTGGAACGTAGAAATGACCATCACTTTCACACGGGTTGCAATTATTCCTGTTATAGGATGGAAAGACTGTTGTATTTATATTGTGTTTTATGCTTATGGCGTTGACTTCTTAGGCCCTAGCTATTTAATCTGGTAGGGCACCGCCCTAGAGTGAAGCATAGGTTGCCCGGAACGTAGAAATGACCATAAGTTTCATACTGGTAGCAATTATTCGTTTTATACAATGGAAAAACCGTTCCATTTATTTTGTCTTTTATGCTTCGGGCGTTGACTTCTAAGGCCCTAACTGTTTGATCCGGTGGAACAACGCCCTAGAGTGAAGCCTAGGTTGCCCGGAACGTAGAAATGACCATAACTTTCACACTGGTTGCTATTATTCGTTTTATACAATGGAAAAACTGTTATATTTATATTGTATTTTATGCTTCTGGCGTTGGCTTCTGAGGCCGCTGCTATTCGATGTGGTGGAAGAACGCCATAGAGTGAAGCCTTGGTTGCTCGGAATGTAGAAATGACCATAACTTTCACACTGGTTGCAATTATTCGTTATATACGATTGAAAAACTGTTGCATCATTATCGTATTTTATGCTTCTGGTGTTGACTTCTTAGGCCGTAACTATTCGATCTGGTGGAGCAACGCCCTGGAGTGAAACCTCGGTTGCCCGGAACGTAGAAATGACCATTACTTTCACACTGGTTGCAATTATTCGTTTTATACAATGGAAAAACTGTTATATTTATATTGTATTTTATGCTTCTGGCGTTGGCTTCTGAGGCCGCTGCTATTCGATGTGGTGGAAGAACGCCATAGAGTGAAGCCTAGGTAGCCCGGAACGTAGAAATGTCCATATCTTTCGCACTGTTTGCAATTATTCATTTTATACGGTGGCAAAGCTGTTGTATTTATATTGTATTTTATGCTTCTGCCGTTGACTTCTTAGGCCCTAACTATTCGATCTGGTGGAGCAATGCCTCACAGATAAGTCTAGGATGCCCGAAACGCCGAAATGATCATTAGTATCACGCTTGTTGCAATTATTCCTGTTATACGATGAAAAGACTGTTGTATTTTTATTGTATTTTATGCTTCAGTCGTAGACTTCTAAGGCCGTAGCTATTCGATATGTTGGAGCACCGCCCTAGAGTGAAGCCTAGGTTGCTCGGAACGTAGAAATGACCATTACCTTCACACTGTTTGCAATTATTCCTTTTATACGATGGAAAAGCTGTTGTATTTATATCGTATTTTATACTTCTGGCGTTGACTTCTAAGGACCTAGCTATTCTATCTGGTGGAGCAACGCCCTAGAGCGAAACCTAGGTTGCTCGGAATGTAGAAATGACCATAACTTTCACACTGGTTGCAATTATTCGTTTTATACGATTGAAAAACTGTTGCATCATTATCGTATTTTATGCTTCTGGCGTTGACTTCTTAGGCCGTAGCTATTCGATCTGGTGGAGCAACGCCCTGGAGTGAAACCTCGGTTGCCCGGTACGCAGAAATGACCACTACTATCACACTGGTTGCAAATTATTCCTGCTATACGATGGAAAAACTGTTGCATCTTTATTGTATTTTATGCTTCTGGCGTTGACTTCTAAGGCCCTAACTATTCGATCAGGTGGAGCAACGCCCTAGAGTGAAACCTAGGTTGCCCGGAACGTAGAAATGACCATTACTTTCACACTGGTTGCAATTATTCCTGTTATACGATGGAGAGACTGTTGTATTTTAATTGTATTTTATGCTTTTAGCGATGAATTATAAGTCCCTAGCTATTCGATCTGGTGGAGCAACGCCCTAGAGTGAAGCCTAGGTTGCCCGCTCCGTAGAAATGACCATAACTTCCACACTGGATGCAATTATTCGTTTTATAGGATGGAAAGGCTGTTATATTTATATTGTATTTTATGCTTCTGGCGTTGACTTCTGAGGCCGTTGCTATCCGATGTGGTGGAAGTACGCCATAGGGTGAAACCTAGGTTGCCCGGTACGCAGAAATGACCACTACTATCACACTGGTTGCAAATTATTCCTGCTATACGATGCAAAAACTGTTGCATCTTCATTGTATCTTATGCTTCTGGCGTTGACATCTAAGGCCCTAACTATTCGATCAGGTGGAGTAACGCCCTAGAGTGAAGCCTAGGTTGCTCGGAATGTAGAAATGACCATAACTTTCACACTGTTTGCAATTATTCCTTTTATACGATGGAAAAGCTGTTGTATTTATATCGTATTTTATGCTTCTGGCGTTGACTTCTTAGGACATACCTATACGATCTGGTGGAGCAACGCCCTGGAGTGAAGCCCAGGTTGCCCGGTACGTAGAAATGACCATAAGTTTCATACTGGTTGCAATTATTCGTTTTATACGATGGAAAAACTGTTGTATTTATATTGTATTTTATGCTTCTGGCGTTCACTTCTTAGGCCCTAACTATTCGATCTGGTGGTACAACGCCCTAGGGTGAAGCCTAGGTTTCCCGGAACGTAGAAATGACCATTACTTTCACACTGGTAGCAATTATTCGTTTTATACGATCGAAAAACTGTTGTATTTATTTTGCATTTTATGCTTCCGGCATTGACTTCTAAGGCCCTAACTATTCAATCTGTTGGAGCAACGCCCTAGGGTGAAGTCTAGGTTGCCCGGAAAGTAGAAATGACCATATCTTTTACACTGGTAGCAATTATTCGTTTTATACAATGGAAAAACTGTTCTATTTATTTTGCATTTTATGCTTCGGGCGTTGACGTCTAAGGCCCTAGCTGATCGATCTGGTGGAGCATCGCCCTTGAGAGAAGCCTAGGTTGGTCGGAATGTAGAAATGACCATAAGTTTCACACTGGTTGCAATTATCCATTTTATACGATGGAAAAACTGTTGTACTTATATTCTATTTTATTCTTATGGCGTTGAATTCTAAGTCCCTCCCCTATTCGATCTGGTGGAGCAACGCCCTAGAGTGAAACCTAGGTTACCCGGAACGTAGAAATGACCAGTACTTTCATACTGTTTGCAGTTATTCCTGTTATACGATCGAAAAACTGTTGCATCTTTATTGTATTTTATGCTTCTGGCGTTGTCTTCTAAGGCCCTAACTATTCGATCTGGTGAAGCAACAACCTAGAGTGAAGTCTAGGTTGCCCGGAACGTAGAAGTGACCATAACTTTCACACTGGTTGCTATCATTCGTTTTATACGATGCAAGAACTCTTATATTTATATTGTATTTTATGCTTCTGGCGTTGACTTCTTAGGCCCTAACTATTCGATCTGGTGGAGCATGCCCTAGAGAGAAACCTAGTTTACCCGAAACGTAGAAATGACCAGTACTTTCATACTGTTTGCAGTTATTCCTGTTATACGATGGAAAAACTGTTGCATCTTTATTGTATTTTATGCTTCTGGCGTTGACTTCTTAGGCCCTAACTATTCGATCTTGTGGAACAACGCCCTAGAGTGAAGCCTAGGTTGCCTGGAGCGTAGAAATGACCATCACTTTCACACTGGTTGCAATTATTCCTGTTATATGACTGTTGAATTTTTATTGTATTTTATACTTCAGGCGTTGACTTCTGAGGCCGTAGCTATTCGATGTGGTGGAAGAACACCGTACAGTGAAGCCTAGGTTGCCCGGAACGTAGAAATGACCATAAGTTTCATACTGGTTGCAATTATTCGTTTTATACGATGGAAAAACTGTTATATTTATATTGTACTTTATGCTTCTGGCGTTGACTTCTGAGGCCGTTGCTATTCGATGTGGTAGAAGAACGCCATAGAGTGAAGCCTAGGTTGCCCGGAACGTAGAAATGACCATAAGTTTCATACTGGTAGCAATTATTCGTTTTATACAATGGAAAAACCGTTCCATTTATTTTGTGTTTTATGCTTCGGGCGTTGACTTCTAAGGCCCTAACTGTTTGATCTGGTGGAACAAGGCCCTAGAGTGAAGCCTAGGTTGCCCGGAACGTAGAAATGAACATAACTTTCACACTGGTTGCTATTATTCGTTTTATACAATGGAAAAGCTGTTGTATTTATATCGTATTTCATGCTTCTGGCGTTGACTTCTTAGGACATACCTATACGATCTGGTGGAGCAACGCCCTGGAGTGAAACCTAGGTTGCCCGGAACATAGCAATGACCATTACTTTCACACTGGTTGCAATTATTCCTGTTATACGATGAAAAAACTGTTGTATTTTAATTGTATTTTATGCTTTTAGCGATGAATTATAAGTCCCTAGCTATTCGATCTGGTGGAGCAACGCCTTAGAGTGACGCCTAGGTTGCTCGGAACGTAGAAGTGACCATTACTTTCACACTGGTAGCAATTATTCGTTTTATACGATGGAAAAACTGTTGTATTTATTTTGCATTTTATGCTTCCGGCATTGACTTCTAAGGCCCTAACTATTCAATCTGTTGGAGCAACGCCCTAGGGTGAAGTCTAGGTTGCCCGGAAAGTAGAAATGACCATATCTTTTACACTGGTAGCAATTATTCGTTTTATACAATGGAAAAACTGTTCTATTTATTTTGCATTTTATGCTTCGGGCGTTGACGTCTAAGGCCCTAACTGATCGATCTGGTGGAGCATCGCCCTTGAGAGAAGCCTAGGTTGGTCGGAATGTAGAAATGACCATAAGTTTCACACTGGTTGCAATTATTCATTTTATACGATGGAAAAACTGTTGTACTTATATTCTATTTTATTCTTATGGCGTTCAATTCTAAGTCCCTCCCCTATTGGATCTGGTGGAGCAACGCCCTAGAGTGAAACCTAGGTTACCCGGAACGTAGAAATGACCAGTACTTTCATACTGTTTGCAGTTATTCCTGTTATACGATCGAAAAACTGTTGCATCTTTATTGTATTTTATGCTTCTGGCGTTGACTTCTAAGGCCCTAACTATTCGACCAGGTGGAGCAACGCCCTAGAGTGAAGCCTAGGTTGCTCGGAATGTAGAAATGACCATAACTTTCATACTGGTTGCAATTATTCGTTTTATATGATGGAAAGGCTGTTGTATTTATATCGTATTTTATGCTTCTGGCGTTTACTTCTAAGGACCTACCTATTCGATCTGGTGGAGCAACGCCCTAGGGTGAAGCCTAGGTTGCCTGGAACGTAGAACTGACCATCACTTTCACACGGGTTGCAATTATTCCTGTTATAGGATGGAAAGACTGTTGTATTTTTATTGTATTTTATACTTCAGGCGGTGACTTCTGAGGACGTAGCTATTCGATGTGGTGGAAGAACGCCATAGAGTGAGGCCTAGGTTGCACGGAACGAAGAAATGACCATTGGTTGCATACTGATTGCAATTATTCGTTTTATACGATGGAAAAACTGTTGTATTTATATTGTATTTTAAGCTTCTGGCGTTCACTTCTTAGGTCCTAACTATTCGATCTGGTGGAACAACGCCCTAGGGTGAAGCCTAGGTTGCCCGGAACGTAGAAATGACCATAACTTTTACACTGGTAGCAATTATTCGTTTTATACAATGGAAAAACTGTTCTATTTATTTTGTATTTTATTCTTCGGGCGTTGACTTCTAAGGCCCTAACTGTTTGATCTGGTGGAGCAACGCCCTAGAGTGAAACCTAGGTTGCCCGGAACGTAGAAATGACCATTCTTTTCACACTGCTTGCAATTATTCCTTTTATACGATGGAAAAGCTGTTTGAATTTATATCGTATTTTATGCTTCTGGCGTTGACTTCTAAGGACCTGACCATTCGATCTGGTGGAGCAACACCCCAGAGTGAAGCCTAGGTAGCTCTGAATGTAGAAATGACCATAACTTTCACACTGGTCGCAATTATTCGTTTTATACGATGGAAAAGCTGTTGTATTTATATTGTATTTTATGCCTCTGGCGATGACTTCTAAGGCCGTAGCTATTAGATGTGGTGGAGCAACGCCCTATGGTGAAGCCTAGGTTGTTCGGAAAGTAGAAATGACCATAAGTTTCATACTGGTAGCAATTATTCGTTTTATACAATGGAAAAACCGTTCTATTTATTTTGTGTTTTATGCTTCGGGCGTTGACTTCTAAGGCCCTAACTGTATGATCTGGTGGAGCAACGCCCTAGAGTGAAGCCTAGGTTGCCCGGAACTTAGAAATGACCATAACTTTCACACTGGTTGCTATTATTCGTTTTATACGATGGAAAAACTGTTATATTTATATTGTATTTTATGCTTCTGGCGTTGACTTCTGAGGCCGTTGCTACTCGATGTGGTGGAAGAACGCCACAGAGTGAAGCCTAGGTAGCCCGCAACGTAGAAATGACCATAACCTTCACACTGATTGCTATTATTCGTTTTATACGATGGAAAGGCTGTTACATCTATATTTTATGCTTCTGGCGTTGACTTCTTAGGCCCTAACTATTCGATCTGGTGGAGCATCGCCCTAGAGAGAAGCCTAGGTTACCGGGAACGTAGAAATGACCAGTACCTTCATACTGTTTGCAGTTATTCCTGTTATACGATGGAAAAACTGTTGCATCTTTTTTGTATTTTATGCTTCTGGCGTTGACTTCTAAGGCCCTAACTATTCGATCAGGTGGAGCAACGCCCTAGAGTGAAGCCTAGGTTGCTCGGAATGTAGAAATGACCATAACTTTCACACTGGTTGCAACTATTCATTTTATACGATGGAAAAACTGTTGTACTTATATTGTGTTTTATTCTTATGGCGTTGAATTCTAAGTCCCTAGCTACTCGATCCGGTGGAGCAACGCCCTAGAGTGACGCCTAGGTTGCTCGGAACGTAGAAATGACCATTACTTTCACACTGGTTGCAATTATTCCTGTTATACGATGGAAAAACTGTTGTATTTTAATTGTATTTTATGCTTTTAGCGATGAATTATAAGTCCCTAGCTATTCGATCTGGTGGAGCAACGCCCTAGAGTGAACCCTAGGTTGCTCGGAATGTAGAAATGACCATAACTTTCATACTGGTTGCAATTATTCGTTTTATATGATGGAAAGGCTGTTGTATTTATATCGTATTTTATGCTTCTGGCGTTTACTTCTAAGGACCTACCTATTCGATCTGGTGGAGCAACGCCCTAGGGTGAAGCCTAGGTTGCCTGGAACGTAGAACTGACCATCACTTTCACACGGGTTGCAATTATTCCTGTTATAGGATGGAAAGACTGTTGTATTTTTATTGTATTTTATACTTCAGGCGGTGACTTCTGAGGACGTAGCTATTCGATGTGGTGGAAGAACGCCATAGAGTGAGGCCTAGGTTGCACGGAACGAAGAAATGACCATAGGTTGCATACTGATTGCAATTATTCCTTTTATACGATGGAAAAACTGTTGTATTTATATTGTATTTTAAGCTTCTGGCGTTCACTTCTTAGGTCCTAACTATTCGATCTGGTGGAACAACGCCCTAGGGTGAAGTCTAGGTTGCCCGGAACGTAGAAATGACCATAACTTTTACACTGGTAGCAATTATTCGTTTTATACAATGGAAAAACTGTTCTATTTATTTTGTATTTTATTCTTCGGGCGTTGACTTCTAAGGCCCTAACTGTTTGATCTGGTGGAGCAACGCCCTAGAGTGAAACCTAGGTTGCCCGGAACGTAGAAATGACCATTCTTTTCACACTGCTTGCAATTATTCCTTTTATACGATGGAAAAGCTGTTTGAATTTATATCGTATTTTATGCTTCTGGCGTTGACTTCTAAGGACCTGACCATTCGATCTGGTGGAGCAACACCCTAGAGTGAAGCCTAGGTAGCTCTGAATGTAGAAATGACCATAACTTTCACACTGGTCGCAATTATTCGTTTTATACGATGGAAAAGCTGTTGTATTTATATTGTATTTTATGCCTCTGGCGATGACTTCTAAGGCCGTAGCTATTAGATGTGGTGGAGCAACGCCCTATGGTGAAGCCTAGGTTGTTCGGAAAGTAGAAATGGCCATAAGTTTCATACTGGTAGCAATTATTCGTTTTATACAATGGAAAAACCGTTCTATTTATTTTGTGTTTTATGCTTCGGGCGTTGACTTCTAAGGCCCTAACTGTATGATCTGGTGGAGCAACGCCCTAGAGTGAAGCCTAGGTTGCCCGGAACTTAGAAATGACCATAACTTTCACACTGGTTGCTATTATTCGTTTTATACGATGGAAAAACTGTTATATTTATATTGTATTTTATGCTTCTGGCGTTGACTTCTGAGGCCGTTGCTACTCGATGTGGTGGAAGAACGCCACAGAGTGAAGCCTAGGTAGCCCGCAACGTAGAAATGACCATAACCTTCACACTGATTGCTATTATTCGTTTTATACGATGGAAAGGCTGTTACATCTATATTTTATGCTTCTGGCGTTGACTTCTTAGGCCCTAACTATTCGATCTGGTGGAGCATCGCCCTAGAGAGAAGCCTAGGTTACCGGGAACGTAGAAATGACCAGTACTTTCATACTGTTTGCAGTTATTCCTGTTATACGATGGAAAAACTGTTGCATCTTTTTTGTATTTTATGCTTCTGGCGTTGACTTCTAAGGCCCTAACTATTCGATCAGGTGGAGCAACGCCCTAGAGTGAAGCCTAGGTTGCTCGGAATGTAGAAATGACCATAACTTTCACACTGGTTGCAACTATTCATTTTATACGATGGAAAAACTGTTGTACTTATATTGTGTTTTATTCTTATGGCGTTGAATTCTAAGTCCCTAGCTACTCGATCCGGTGGAGCAACGCCCTAGAGTGACGCCTAGGTTGCCCGGAACTTAGAAATGACCATAACTTTCACACTGGTTGCTATTATTCGTTTTATACGATGGAAAAACTGTTATATTTATATTGTATTTTATGCTTCTGGCGTTGACTTCTGAGGCCGTTGCTACTCGATGTGGTGGAAGAACGCCACAGAGTGAAGCCTAGGTAGCCCGCAACGTAGAAATGACCATAACCTTCACACTGATTGCTATTATTCGTTTTATACGATGGAAAGGCTGTTACATCTATATTTTATGCTTCTGGCGTTGACTTCTTAGGCCCTAACTATTCGATCTGGTGGAGCATCGCCCTAGAGAGAAGCCTAGGTTACCGGGAACGTAGAAATGTCCAGTACTTTCATACTGTTTGCAGTTATTCCTGTTATACGATGGAAAAACTGTTGCATCTTTTTTGTATTTTATGCTTCTGGCGTTGACTTCTAAGGCCCTAACTATTCGATCAGGTGGAGCAACGCCCTAGAGTGAAGCCTAGGTTGCTCGGAATGTAGAAATGACCATAACTTTCACACTGGTTGCAACTATTCATTTTATACGATGGAAAAACTGTTGTACTTATATTGTGTTTTATTCTTATGGCGTTGAATTCTAAGTCCCTAGCTACTCGATCCGGTGGAGCAACGCCCTAGAGTGACGCCTAGGTTGCTCGGAACGTAGAAATGACCATTACTTTCACACTGGTTGCAATTATTCCTGTTATACGATGGAAAAACTGTTGTATTTTAATTGTATTTTATGCTTTTAGCGATGAATTATAAGTCCCTAGCTATTCGATCTGGTGGAGCAACGCCCTAGAGTGAACCCTAGGTTGCTCGGAATGTAGAAATGACCATAACTTTCATACTGGTTGCAATTATTCGTTTTATATGATGGAAAGGCTGTTGTATTTATATCGTATTTTATGCTTCTGGCGTTTACTTCTAAGGACCTACCTATTCGATCTGGTGGAGCAACGCCCTAGGGTGAAGCCTAGGTTGCCCGGAAAGTAGAAATGACCATAACTTTCATACTGGTTGCAATTATTCGTTTTATGCGATGGAAAAACTGTTGTATTTATATTGTATTTTATGCTTCTGGCGTTGACTTCTAAGGCACTAGTTATTCGATCTGGTGGAGCAACGCCCTAGAGTGATGCCTAAGTTGTCCGGAACGTAGCAATTACCATCACTTTCAAACTGGTTGCAAATATTCCTGTTATACGATGCAAAAACTGTTGTATTTATATTGTATTTTATGCTTCTGTCGTTGACTTCTAAGGCCGTAGCTATTAGCTGTGGTGGAGCAACACCCTAGAGTGACGCCTAGGTTGCCGGAACTTAGAAATGACCATTACTTTCACAATGTTTGCAATTATTCATTTTATGCGATGGAAAAACTCTTGTACTTATATTGTATTTTATTCTTCTGGCGTTGAATTCTATGTCCCTAGCTATTCGATCTGGTGGAGTTACGCCCTAGAATGAAACCTAGGTTACACGGAACGTAGAAATGACCAGTAGTTTCACACTGTTTGCAGTTATTCCTGTTATTCGATGGAAAAACTGTTGCATCTTTATTGTATTTTATGCTTCTGGTGTTGACTTCTAAGGCCCTAACTATTCGATCTGGTGGAGTAACGACCTAGAGTGAAGCCTAGGTTGCCCGGAACGTAGAAATGACCATCACTTTCACAGTGGTTGCAATTATTCCTGTTATACGATGGAAAAACTCTTGTATATTTATTGTATTTTATGCTTCTGGCGTTGACTTCTAAGGACCTAGCTATTCTATCTGGTGGAGCAACGCCCTAGAGCGAAACCTAGGTTGCTCGGAATGTAGAAATGACCATAACTTTCACATTGGTTGCAATTATTCGTTTTATACGATTGAAAAACTGTTGCATCATTATCGTATTTTATGCTTCTGGCGTTGACTTCTTAGGCCGTAGCTATTCGATCTGGTGGAGCAACGCCCTGGAGTGAAACCTCGGTTGCCCGGTACGCAGAAATGACCACTACTATCACACTGGTTGCAAATTATTCCTGCTATACGATGGAAAAACTGTTGCATCTGTATTGTATTTTATGCTTCTGGCGTTGACTTCTAAGGCCCTAACTATTCGATCAGGTGGAGCAACGCCCTAGAGTGAAACCTAGGTTGCCCGGAACGTAGAAATGACCATTACTTTCACACTGGTTGCAATTATTCCTGTTATACGATGGAGAGACTGTTGTATTTTAATTGTATTTTATGCTTTTAGCGATGAATTATAAGTCCCTAGCTATTCGATCTGGTGGAGCAACGCCCTAGAGTGAAGCCTAGGTTGCCCGCTCCGTAGAAATGACCATAACTTCCACACTGGATGCAATTATTCGTTTTATAGGATGGAAAGGCTGTTATATTTATATTGTATTTTATGCTTCTGGCGTTGACTTCTGAGGCCGTTGCTATCCGATGTGGTGGAAGTACGCCATAGGGTGAAACCTAGGTTGCCCGGTACGCAGAAATGACCACTACTATCACACTGGTTGCAAATTATTCCTGCTATACGATGGAAAAACTGTTGCATCTTCATTGTATCTTATGCTTCTGGCGTTGACATCTAAGGCCCTAACTATTCGATCAGGTGGAGTAACGCCCTAGAGTGAAGCCTAGGTTGCTCGGAATGTAGAAATGACCATAACTCTCACACTGTTTGCAATTATTCCTTTTATACGATGGAAAAGCTGTTGTATTTATATCGTATTTTATGCTTCTGGCGTTGACTTCTTAGGACATACCTATACGATCTGGTGGAGCAACGCCCTGGAGTGAAGCCCAGGTTGCCCGGTACGTAGAAATGACCATAAGTTTCATACTGGTTGCAATTATTCGTTTTATACGATGGAAAAACTGTTGTATTTATATTGTATTTTATGCTTCTGGCGTTCACTTCTTAGGCCCTAACTATTCGATCTGGTGGTACAACGCCCTAGGGTGAAGCCTAGGTTTCCCGGAACGTAGAAATGACCATTACTTTCACACTGGTAGCAATTATTCGTTTTATACGATCGAAAAACTGTTGTATTTATTTTGCATTTTATGCTTCCGGCATTGACTTCTAAGGCCCTAACTATTCAATCTGTTGGAGCAACGCCCTAGGGTGAAGTCTAGGTTGCCCGGAAAGTAGAAATGACCATATCTTTTACACTGGTAGCAATTATTCGTTTTATACAATGGAAAAACTGTTCTATTTATTTTGCATTTTATGCTTCGGGCGTTGACGTCTAAGGCCCTAGCTGATCGATCTGGTGGAGCATCGCCCTTGAGAGAAGCCTAGGTTGGTCGGAATGTAGAAATGACCATAAGTTTCACACTGGTTGCAATTATCCATTTTATACGATGGAAAAACTGTTGTACTTATATTCTATTTTATTCTTATGGCGTTGAATTCTAAGTACCTCCCCTATTCGATCTGGTGGAGCAACGCCCTAGAGTGAAACCTAGGTTACCCGGAACGTAGAAATGACCAGTACTTTCATACTGTTTGCAGTTATTCCTGTTATACGATGGAAAAACTGTTGCATCTTTATTGTATTTTATGCTTCTGGCGTTGTCTTCTAAGGCCCTAACTATTCGATCTGGTGAAGCAACAACCTAGAGTGAAGTCTAGGTTGCCCGGAACGTAGAAGTGACCATAACTTTCACACTGGTTGCTATCATTCGTTTTATACGATGCAAGAACTCTTATATTTATATTGTATTTTATGCTTCTGGCGTTGACTTCTTAGGCCCTAACTATTCGATCTGGTGGAGCATGCCCTAGAGAGAAACCTAGTTTACCCGAAACGTAGAAATGACCAGTACTTTCATACTGTTTGCAGTTATTCCTGTTATACGATGGAAAAACTGTTGCATCTTTATTGTATTTTATGCTTCTGGCGTTGACTTCTTAGGCCCTAACTATTCGATCTTGTGGAACAACGCCCTAGAGTGAAGCCTAGGTTGCCTGGAACGTAGAAATGACCATCACTTTCACACTGGTTGCAATTATTCCTGTTATATGACTGTTGAATTTTTATTGTATTTTATACTTCAGGCGTTGACTTCTGAGGCCGTAGCTATTCGATGTGGTGGAAGAACACCGTACAGTGAAGCCTAGGTTGCCCGGAACGTAGAAATGACCATAAGTTTCATACTGGTTGCAATTGTTACATCCGGCCTTCACCTGGTCCCCTTTTCCGTTGTCAATAAGCGAGAAATGCTGATGCATTTCACAACATTGTTATGAGAGCGAGTATAACCGACACCGCCGAGCTGATGTAAGAAAATAACAGATAAGCGTTTTCCTTTTGGGTATTACGAAGAATGACCCAAAAGGAATATTATAAAGAGCAGGCGAGCCAATCGATCGACGGTCTTTTGTTGGAGTCATTTAGAGTCGTTAGAGTCCTGTAAATCAGGCTCAGCCACCTGGAGATCAGAGCGAATCTCTGACCATCGCCGCGGCGCGAGAACTGTAACATCGTAACAGTGAGGGCGTAACGCGTAGCAACGGAATATCGCGTAAAGAGTCGAGGGGAATAGTTAAGAATTCCGCGCAGTTCGAATCCGCCATCTCTTGACCGCGTAGAGTGACTCCGCGAGGTACAAAGTAGAGAAGTGCGCGAGACGAAGGAACTAGCAACGCGAAGTAACCCCGAGCGACCCGCGACCGGCTACACAGGCGAGGTGGCGTCCGCAACTTTATACTCACAAACCTAAGAAGAAGGGGTTGGTATGTAAACAACGAACCACCAAATACATTTACAATTGTTAAACCCAAACAAGCAATACAGTTCACTTTCCATCCTCCCCTTCCCTTATTTATAAGAGAAAGTTTACTCAAGGTGTGCTTTAGCACTTAAAAAGAGCAAGAACCCATAAGGTTGATCTCTGCCGCTCGAGGTCACCACCGTCTAGTTAGGACGTAACAAATAACTGGTGTCAGAAGTGGGATACGAATACTCCCGAAGGAAAAACTTTTTGTTTAGTTTTTTTTCCTTCCTTTCATTTTAGTGGCTCATAACTTGACCAGACTTTCTCTACCCTATACCCTTTGCTGACAATATGTCGCTTCCACGATCACCACCAGCACTCCACACATCGCGTCCATCAGACCCTCCGCCAGCTCCCCTCTCTCATCCAATCCATAACACAGTACCATCCCATGAGGTGACTGGTATAGAAATATGGCGTGATGAGGAGCGTGTCTATAGAGCATTAGAAAGCATACCGCGGTTTGATCCGAAATATATTTCGTTGGAAGATTTCGTAGCTGCAGTACGCGGCGCCTCTTACCGTATCCCTCACGGGTATGAAGACCGCTTCAAGGCGGGTCTTTTGCAGAAATTATCAGACACAGCGCGATACTATGTTGAAGAGGGAAACTGTACTACTATCAACGAAATCCTTCAACGTCTTAAAAGGCGATATGCTCCGGGACGTAGTTTTCAAGAATTACAGCAGGAACTTAGATATGCGACTATGCAACCACGCGAAACCGTACTGGACTTCGTCGAAAGGGTCCATAAGCTCTACATTCAGACTGTAGCTAGTGCTCGTGAAGAATTAGGCGAACATTGTAGGGATACCATTGAAAATATCGGAAGAATAGCACGTCGGTCTTTTATAAGAGGGTTACCAGCTAATATCGCTAGCCACGTTTCAATCGAGGCTCCAAGTACCCTAAGCGAGACGTTCGATGAGGCCCTACAGGCAGAACGATATGAACAAATGGCCCCTGTACGGGTTCATCGCGAGACATTCGCGTATCCATTACCAGCCAGACCACCTGCACCCTATGACCACGATCGGAAGTGGTTCGAATGGCGTGAACCTCCACGCGAAGAAAGAGAATACGATCGAGACTTCGAATACCCCAGAACGTCGTACAGAACCCTAACACGACCTGCATCGAGGAAATGGCTAGACTATAGGGAAACTAGCGAAGAAAAACCATGCAGCTGTAATTGTGGCCGAAATAGACAAGGAACCCCTCCGAGGCAACGAAATTTTCAACCCCGCGGTAGATTTAAAGGAAAACCACGGTATCGAAAAACTGGAGAACCAGAAGAAAACCCTTCTAATGAACAGATTCCTTTAAACTCCCGGGGCGCCCACTCGCCTCTCCGGAGCGAGTCGGGCGCGCGTACGTCACAAGAAGCAAAACACCGTCCGAGCGATCAGAGTCCTCATTGGAACAGGCACCCTCCCCGCGCATCCGAGTCAAGGCAAAGGAACTGGCAAGCGGTGAAGGGGAATTCATCCTAGATTCCGGATCGGTTTTAAATTTACTGGAATGGCAAGATATCCATTTAGATGCACCTGTCGTAAGCGAAGACAAAATCGAAGTCGAAGGAGTACAAGGTAAGGTTGTTACTTTAGGCGCCACTTGCATGAAAATCAATGGTAGTTGGGCCCTATTTTACGTAGTAGATGGATTAAATTTGCCGAAAGGAGTTTCTGGGCTTATTGGCAGCTCATATCTATTGCAAGAAGAAGCGATATTATCTTATCATTATCGAACTATGGTTACATCCAGCCGTCCAATTAATCCTGTGCCGTTCTCGAACTCCAAAGAAATGGAGAAGACGCTAGCCTTACAAACCCATGGCCAAAATATGTTGAATTCATATTTAGCGTCCCACCCAGAATTGGAAGAAATGGGTAAGGAAAAGTACGAACCAAGATTACCGGCGAAGGAGCCTTTTGCGCAATACGAAGAAGAGTTCGCCGCATGCGAAGAGAACGACCTAGGGGACTATCGAATTATCAAGCACCCGCCGTCCACGCGTCTAAGTATGATTACGAACGCGTTGAAACTCGATCACTTAGATAAGAACGCACGTCGTATGGTCATGAGCATAGTCAGCGAATGGTCTGACAGGTTCTTTATCTCTGGCGACCCTTTGAGCGAAACTCCGTCGATGGAACACGTCATCCCAACAACAAATTCAAAGCCCGTATTCACGCGTCAATATCCCTTTCATCCAACCCAGGAAGAGGAGGTGAGGAAACAAATACAGAATCTTCAAAAGTTGGGAATAATAGTACCTTCATGCTCCCCTTACAATTCTCCCCTCTGGATAGTGCCTAAGAAAGCTGACGAAAAGGGAAACAAACGTTGGAGAACAGTAGTAGATTTCCGAAAGTTAAATGAGGTAACGGAGGATGACCGATACCCTCTACCTCGGATTCCGGACATTTTGGACCGATTGGGAGGAGCTAAATATTTCTCGGTATTCGATTTAGCAAACGGTTTCCATCAGATCCCCATGAATCCGGAAGATCAAAAGAAGACAGCATTTTCCACACCTGATGGACATTTTGAATATAGAAGAATGCCATTTGGTTTAAAAAACGCACCTGCCACCTTTCAAAGAGGAATGAATAAAATCTTGGAAGGCTTGATTGGAAAAGAACTCTTTGTTTACATTGATGATATAGTAGTTCATTCGGACACATTGGAGGAACACGAACGCCGACTCAGGAATTTTTTTTGCCGATTACGCGAACATAACTTGACACTGCAGACGGACAAGGCCAAGTTCCTACAAAAGGAGGTCGCTTACCTCGGTCACATTATATCAGCTGACGGAGTGAAACCAAATCCCGAGAAGATCAAGGCCGTCGCAGAGTTCCCCGTCCCCCAGACACGTAAAGCAGCCAAACAATTCTTAGGCCTAGTAAATTATTATCGCCGTTTCATACCAAATATGGCGAAACGTGCCAAACCGCTAACCGAGCTGACTAGTCCTAAAGTCTCTTTTGTCTGGAAGTCAAGTCACCAGAAAAGTTTCGAAGATTTGAGGCAAGCTCTGTGCAGCGAACCCGTTCTGCAATACCCGAATTATGATAAACCTTTTATCATTACCACAGATGCATCTGACATAGCCGTAGGTGCAGTATTAAGTCAGGGAAAAATAGGAGAAGATCCGCCGATTGCGTATGCTTCCCAAGCACTTAATTCGAGTCAACAAAATTACTCAACAACGGAAAAGGAATGCTTCGCCATCATATACGCAGTAAAACACTTCAGAACATATATTTATGGAAGAAAATTCTCTCTTGTAACCGACCATCGACCTCTGCAATGGCTCTTTTCAATTAAAGATCCCGTATCTAGATTAGCGCGCTGGCGAATCCTACTTGCCGATCACGACTTTGAAATTATCTATAAACCTGGTCGAGTCAACGCGAATGCCGACGCACTGTCCCGAAACCCAGTGGTACACGCCTTTCCAGTAACCACAGATGGTCAAGGCAACGAATCTACCTCAGGGATTGGGCAAAGGGTCAGGATGCGCCGAGAAGGGCAATCTAGACCAAACTATGAGGAACTTCCTTCTTTTATTGACGAAATAATCGAAGACGAGGATGTCCCTGAAGATGACGAATTACCCCTTTTGGAAACTACTTTAGAACAGAGGGCTAATTCAACGGTTTTAGATACCGAAGCCCAGGGCATTCCGGAATTCAACATCACCTTGGAGGATACACCTCGGGAAAGCCAACAATACGATGCACACACACCTACCGCGACTCCTGCCCAAAGTATTCTAGGGAAAAACTCCCAGGACAAATATAGTGGGACCAAAAAGCGAGTATCATGGGCTATACCTTCTGTCGAAGATCTAGACGACGTACCCCAATCGACTAGAATTATCCCCATGACGGAAATAACGGAAGAAAGGGAACCACTGACCGCACCCACCGAACCGATCATTGGAGATACATTTATAGATTCCCGTCAACCATCGCGTATATCACTTAATCCTGTAGGAAAGTTCGAGAAAAACAACTGTTCAAGAAAATTGTGCGAAGTAACTATATCAAAGAGCACACTCACCGCAGTTTCAGGTGACTACGCTCACTTCATTCCTGCAGATCGAGTACTCGTAAGTCCGATTTGTAAAACTTTGAAAGCATTAGGACTATTCAACGAGACAAAATTACCCCCCGCACACTTACGTGAAGGACAGGTCATTGTCACACACCATGACGAAGGAAAAATCTACTCCATAGTAGGAGCGAAATACTTCTTTCACGAAATAGATGAGAATCAAGTAATATCCTTGTTAAATGCACTCAGAAGCAATATTCGAGATACTAAATCTCTCCGGATAGCCATTAATAACGAAAACTTCCATAATTTTAATATCCATACCTTTGCTGACCTAACAGAAAGAATATTTAGCGATGTACCTATAAAAATCGTAATCTGTACTGGGAAAATTCAGCAACCACCAGAAAACGAGCGGCAGAATATAATACGACACTACCACGAGAACTTAATAGGCGGACATAAGGGCGTAACAAAGACCTATCGCCGTATTCGTAACCTTTTCGATTGGCCCCGAATGCACCGGGATATAGAAGACTTCATCAGAAACTGTCACAGCTGTCAAGAACAAAAATTAGTTCGCATAAAAACCCGTGAACCCATGTTAATCACGGATACCCCGGCGAAACCCTTTGACAAAATTGCCTTGGATACAGTAGGGCCTCTTCCCGAAACTCCCAGCGGAAACAAGCATATTCTCACCATACAATGCCAATTATCCAAATTTTGTATGGCAATTCCGTTACCCGATATCAAGGCAATCACAGTAGCTGATGCCTTATCAAGATACTTTATAGCGATTTTCGGAGCCCCGCGAGCAATACTCACAGATCGAGGAAAATCTTTTATAAACAACGTCATACAAGGAATTGCGAGAGTTTTTCGGATAAATCACGTAACTACATCTGGATACCGTCCACAGACAAACGGATCACTTGAGAGAAGTCATATCGTCTTAACGGAATATTTAAAGCATTACCTGGAAAAATACGGAGACTGGGATATACTATTACCCTTTGCAACGTACTCTTACAATACATCTGTACATGAGGCTACGAAATTTACTCCTTATGAAGTAGTTTTTGGTCAACTAGCTCGGGACCCATTTACACCAATGTCTCGAGACGAACTCCTTACTTACCCCGCCTATGTTCAAGATCTAGTACAAAGATTAGATGAAATCAGATTGTCAACGCAACAAAATTTAGATTCTAGCAAATTGCGTTCAAAATTAAACTACGACAAAACTTGTAATCAAGTGGCCTTTCAACCGAACGATCTCGTCTATGTACTAAAGGAACCTCGAATAGCGAAACTTGATCCGCATTACGAAGGGCCATACACTATCCATAGTATTACAGGCCAGAATAATGCAATATTAGCAAATGAAAGGGGACATAAGTTTGCAAAACATTTGGACAAATTAAAACGTGCGCATATAAAAATCAGGTCGACCGAACGCAATCAAAAGTTGAACGCACCTGAGCATATCGCTGAAACGCGCATTCCCAAGAACTGCTGATATAAAACTCGTGATTCAGCAAACGCTGAAGATAGACACAGTGGTTCCCCACATTCTTTTCCTTTTTCTTTAAAAAATAACTTTAATTATTACAGGAACCCATACTCAGGGAAACTTTCACAACATATAACTAACAAAATATCCAAACCATGATGGTTCAGCTACGATTCATTTTATTGATAACCTTTTGGACTGCTGTCGTCGGCATACCCATAGAAGAGGACTACCAAATAACCTCACTGAAAACCAATCCTGGTATATATTTTGAAACTTTACGTCCATTACGCGTCTTTCATACGTCTTGGAAAATTGTAACCGCATTAGACGTGTCCGATATACTAGCCGCACGACCCGACGTAAGCCTCCAACTCGGAAAAGTAAAGGCACAATGTAAAACAAGCAGTTGGGAGCCTTGTCCCGCGGATACTCTTAAAATAGATTTAGAACGTAAATTAGAAGATGCCAAAAAATATGAGGACTTATTGCGAAATCTGTTAACTAATCAACGCAAAAAGCGTAGCGCCCCATTAGGATTTATTGGCACAATCAGTCGAGTTCTTTTTGGCACCTTAAGCGAAGAAGATGCTCAATATTATAATCAGGAGATAGATAAGGTCTATAGAGATCAACAGAAAATATCAGAACTATTGTCAAACCAAACCCATATTGTCCGATCGGAATTTCGAGAAATCCATAACAACCTCAAAACGTTTTCAAATACCGCAAATGCCTTAAGCACAAGAATGAAAGAAATAACCTCGGGATTAGTTCGATTAGACGAACAACAATTCAAATTAGAACTAGAGGTGACAACCACGGCTTGGGCCTACCAGATAGCTAGGCACGTGGACGAATACGTGATGGCACTGATCTTACTCACTGACGCAATAACCTTTGCAAAATTGGGAGCACTACACCCAGCAATATTAACACATAATCAGCTGTTACAATCATGCGAGCGAATTTCGAGAACTACGCCGTATGAATTTCCGCTGACTATGGAGGAGTTGCAATCCGAACAACTACAGGGTGTAGCTAAATTAAACATGGTCTATACGAAAGGTCGTCTCCTTATAGTACTTGACATCCCCTTATTAGACAAAATCCCATTTGATCTCTACCAACTTCATCCGTGCCCTTCGTTCCAGGCCATATCACACAATGTAAGCGTTCCTATATACATACAGCCTCAAACTAATTACCTGGCCATAAACCAAGAACACGAAGAATTTTTCCTCCCAAACGAAATGTACCTAAACGAGTGCCGGAAGAACAGCAGGATATTCATCTGTGAGACCACACTCCCATTCCGGAACCTGGAAAAATTGCCTAGCTGCGAGACAGAATTGTTAACCCAACCACAAAACATCAAATGGACAAGATGCAACGTCCACGCCTTATCTACCGGCCCAGTCTTCATAAGAAGATTGAAAGCTGAAAACACCTGGATCTTCTCTACGAATGGTTCTAAAGCATTGCAGATCAGATGCGACAAGAAGATCTCTGGTTATGAAATAGTGGAAGGAGCCGGCATCCTAAAAATGAGAGGCAACTGCCAAGCAGCTATAGAAGGCATAAAACTTATAGCCTCCGGATCCATCACCGAATATCAAAACACTACCTTTAGGCCACCACTGGGAATCAATATTTCGCACTTTATTCCGGATATGACTCATCATCACGTTAAAATTATAGAAGAACGTCAAGGAAAACTGTTGCAATTAGATTCACACCAAGCGGAAAACTCAATAGCGTTACAAGAAATAGAACGCCAAGCACAAAGCTTAGCTACCCATCATCGAACAACGCGAATGATGCAGTATGCTACATACGGGTTTCCAGCATTTGGGGGAATAGTCCTTATCATCGTCATAGGACTTGTTTTGCGCCGCTGGATCAATCAACGACGACAAAGCAACAACCATGAACCTCCATGCCCGAAATGGAACCCACCTTTTGAGCTCAGACAAACTCCAACTATAACAAAAACAATATCACCGCCCATTCCCTTGACAATAACACCTTTTCCAAACGACCTACCCGCTATAGAACCATCACTTGCAAAAGACACATTCAGTGGGTCAGACGGTGTTATCACGCGAAATTCCAGAGATTCCGATTTGGACATTGTAATTTACTAAAAAATTCAGCGTTTCCATACATACATCCGATAAGGCTCCCCACTCCGGAATTGTAGGTCAAAATTTAGAATATAAGCAGACCGAGAACAGCTCAAAATATCAATCACAATTCAATCAAGTACGCGCATTTACGAGAAGTCGATCACATCATGGCACCGCCAGTATACAAGGACAACAGTATCCCGGAGGGAACCTTGGCAGAGAGGATACTGCCAAAACAACTGAAGTCCCCATTTTTTCGGAGGCTTTGTCTCCGCACAACCACACCGATTATGCACAATGAACAAACTAAAAGTTCACTGTGCGAAATGTGCTGTATCTTGAAAGCTCTACCGCATGAGGAAGAAAAAGATCATTGGAGAAGCCAACCGGTACACTATTTGGTAACGGAAACCAAAGCGTTCGGGATGGAGAGATGCAGTAGCTGCGCAAGGAAGCTGCTGTCAAAGTCAGAACCTGGGGACTGCACACACTGCATAAAGGCGTTCCTCAGACAAGAAGCAAGGTATCTGCCCGTCTTCCCCATCATCCAGTGCGGGACGCAGCCGAGAAGACTACAAGCACTGCAGTTCGGAAAAGATATATAAATAAAATCAAAAAAAAAAAAAAAAGGGAATCTCAATTGATTTTGTTGGATATTGTCCTCAACAAAAACCGATTTAACGTAATAAATATTTCCCCCTTTTCTTTCTTTATTTTTCTTCTATTCGCTTCCCGTTTAATTAATCCCTGCGTTAGTAAATAAGCTAATAATTAAACTAGTTTGTAATTATTAACAACGAAACAGGGGACCCTGCTCAAAATAGCCTCACGAGACTATTTTGAGTCTTAAGGAGGGGGGTGTTACATCCGGCCTTCACCTGGTCCCCTTTTCCGTTGTCAATAAGCGAGAAATGCTGATGCATTTCACAACATTGTTATGAGAGCGAGTATAACCGACACCGCCGAGCTGATGTAAGAAAATAACAGATAAGCGTTTTCCTTTTGGGTATTACGAAGAATGACCCAAAAGGAATATTATAAAGAGCAGGCGAGCCAATCGATCGACGGTCTTTTGTTGGAGTCATTTAGAGTCGTTAGAGTCCTGTAAATCAGGCTCAGCCACCTGGAGATCAGAGCGAATCTCTGACCATCGCCGCGGCGCGAGAACTGTAACATCGTAACAGTGAGGGCGTAACGCGTAGCAACGGAATATCGCGTAAAGAGTCGAGGGGAATAGTTAAGAATTCCGCGCAGTTCGAATCCGCCATCTCTTGACCGCGTAGAGTGACTCCGCGAGGTACAAAGTAGAGAAGTGCGCGAGACGAAGGAACTAGCAACGCGAAGTAACCCCGAGCGACCCGCGACCGGCTACACAGGCGAGGTGGCGTCCGCAACTTTATACTCACAAACCTAAGAAGAAGGGGTTGGTATGTAAACAACGAACCACCAAATACATTTACAATTGTTAAACCCAAACAAGCAATACAGTTCACTTTCCATCCTCCCCTTCCCTTATTTATAAGAGAAAGTTTACTCAAGGTGTGCTTTAGCACTTAAAAAGAGCAAGAACCCATAAGGTTGATCTCTGCCGCTCGAGGTCACCACCGTCTAGTTAGGACGTAACACAGTTATTCGTTTTATACGATGGAAAAACTGTTATATTTATATTGTACTTTATGCTTCTGGCGTTGACTTCTGAGGCCGTTGCTATTCGATGTGGTAGAAGAACGCCATAGAGTGAAGCCTAGGTTGCCCGGAACGTAGAAATGACCATAAGTTTCATACTGGTAGCAATTATTCGTTTTATACAATGGAAAAACCGTTCCATTTATTTTGTGTTTTATGCTTCGGGCGTTGACTTCTAAGGCCCTAACTGTTTGATCTGGTGGAACAAGGCCCTAGAGTGAAGCCTAGGTTGCCCGGAACGTAGAAATGAACATAACTTTCACACTGGTTGCTATTATTCGTTTTATACAATGGAAAAGCTGTTGTATTTATATCGTATTTCATGCTTCTGGCGTTGACTTCTTAGGATATACCTATACGATCTGGTGGAGCAACGCCCTGGAGTGAAACCTAGGTTGCCCGGAACATAGCAATGACCATTACTTTCACACTGGTTGCAATTATTCCTGTTATACGATGAAAAAACTGTTGTATTTTAATTGTATTTTATGCTTTTAGCGATGAATTATAAGTCCCTAGCTATTCGATCTGGTGGAGCAACGCCTTAGAGTGACGCCTAGGTTGCTCGGAACGTAGAAGTGACCATTACTTTCACACTGGTAGCAATTATTCGTTTTATACGATGGAAAAACTGTTGTATTTATTTTGCATTTTATGCTTCCGGCATTGACTTCTAAGGCCCTAACTATTCAATCTGTTGGAGCAACGCCCTAGGGTGAAGTCTAGGTTGCCCGGAAAGTAGAAATGACCATATCTTTTACACTGGTAGCAATTATTCGTTTTATACAATGGAAAAACTGTTCTATTTATTTTGCATTTTATGCTTCGGGCGTTGACGTCTAAGGCCCTAACTGATCGATCTGGTGGAGCATCGCCCTTGAGAGAAGCCTAGGTTGGTCGGAATGTAGAAATGACCATAAGTTTCACACTGGTTGCAATTATTCATTTTATACGATGGAAAAACTGTTGTACTTATATTCTATTTTATTCTTATGGCGTTGAATTCTAAGTCCCTCCCCTATTGGATCTGGTGGAGCAACGCCCTAGAGTGAAACCTAGGTTACCCGGAACGTAGAAATGACCAGTACTTTCATACTGTTTGCAGTTATTCCTGTTATACGATCGAAAAACTGTTGCATCTTTATTGTATTTTATGCTTCTGGCGTTGACTTCTAAGGCCCTAACTATTCGACCAGGTGGAGCAACGCCCTAGAGTGAAGCCTAGGTTGCTCGGAATGTAGAAATGACCATAACTTTCACACTGGTTGCAACTATTCATTTTATACGATGGAAAAACTGTTGTACTTATATTGTGTTTTATTCTTATGGCGTTGAATTCTAAGTCCCTAGCTACTCGATCCGGTGGAGCAACGCCCTAGAGTGACGCCTAGGTTGCTCGGAACGTAGAAATGACCATTACTTTCACACTGGTTGCAATTATTCCTGTTATACGATGGAAAAACTGTTGTATTTTAATTGTATTTTATGCTTTTAGCGATGAATTATAAGTCCCTAGCTATTCGATCTGGTGGAGCAACGCCCTAGAGTGAACCCTAGGTTGCTCGGAATGTAGAAATGACCATAACTTTCATACTGGTTGCAATTATTCGTTTTATATGATGGAAAGGCTGTTGTATTTATATCGTATTTTATGCTTCTGGCGTTTACTTCTAAGGACCTACCTATTCGATCTGGTGGAGCAACGCCCTAGGGTGAAGCCTAGGTTGCCTGGAACGTAGAACTGACCATCACTTTCACACGGGTTGCAATTATTCCTGTTATAGGATGGAAAGACTGTTGTATTTTTATTGTATTTTATACTTCAGGCGGTGACTTCTGAGGACGTAGCTATTCGATGTGGTGGAAGAACGCCATAGAGTGAGGCCTAGGTTGCACGGAACGAAGAAATGACCATAGGTTGCATACTGATTGCAATTATTCGTTTTATACGATGGAAAAACTGTTGTATTTATATTGTATTTTAAGCTTCTGGCGTTCACTTCTTAGGTCCTAACTATTCGATCTGGTGGAACAACGCCCTAGGGTGAAGTCTAGGTTGCCCGGAACGTAGAAATGACCATAACTTTTACACTGGTAGCAATTATTCGTTTTATACAATGGAAAAACTGTTCTATTTATTTTGTATTTTATTCTTCGGGCGTTGACTTCTAAGGCCCTAACTGTTTGATCTGGTGGAGCAACGCCCTAGAGTGAAACCTAGGTTGCCCGGAACGTAGAAATGACCATTCTTTTCACACTGCTTGCAATTATTCCTTTTATACGATGGAAAAGCTGTTTGAATTTATATCGTATTTTATGCTTCTGGCGTTGACTTCTAAGGACCTGACCATTCGATCTGGTGGAGCAACACCCTAGAGTGAAGCCTAGGTAGCTCTGAGTGTAGAAATGACCATAACTTTCACACTGGTCGCAATTATTCGTTTTATACGATGGAAAAGCTGTTGTATTTATATTGTATTTTATGCCTCTGGCGAGGACTTCTAAGGCCGTAGCTATTAGATGTGGTGGAGCAACGCCCTATGGTGAAGCCTAGGTTGTTCGGAAAGTAGAAATGGCCATAAGTTTCATACTGGTAGCAATTATTCGTTTTATACAATGGAAAAACCGTTCTATTTATTTTGTGTTTTATGCTTCGGGCGTTGACTTCTAAGGCCCTAACTGTATGATCTGGTGGAGCAACGCCCTAGAGTGAAGCCTAGGTTGCCCGGAACTTAGAAATGACCATAACTTTCACACTGGTTGCTATTATTCGTTTTATACGATGGAAAAACTGTTATATTTATATTGTATTTTATGCTTCTGGCGTTGACTTCTGAGGCCGTTGCTACTCGATGTGGTGGAAGAACGCCACAGAGTGAAGCCTAGGCAGCCCGCAACGTAGAAATGACCATAACCTTCACACTGATTGCTATTATTCGTTTTATACGATGGAAAGGCTGTTACATCTATATTTTATGCTTCTGGCGTTGACTTCTTAGGCCCTAACTATTCGATCTGGTGGAGCATCGCCCTAGAGAGAAGCCTAGGTTACCGGGAACGTAGAAATGACCAGTACTTTCATACTGTTTGCAGTTATTCCTGTTATACGATGGAAAAACTGTTGCATCTTTTTTGTATTTTATGCTTCTGGCGTTGACTTCTAAGGCCCTAACTATTCGATCAGGTGGAGCAACGCCCTAGAGTGAAGCCTAGGTTGCTCGGAATGTAGAAATGACCATAACTTTCACACTGGTTGCAACTATTCATTTTATACGATGGAAAAACTGTTGTACTTATATTGTGTTTTATTCTTATGGCGTTGAATTCTAAGTCCCTAGCTACTCGATCCGGTGGAGCAACGCCCTAGAGTGACGCCTAGGTTGCTCGGAACGTAGAAATGACCATTACTTTCACACTGGTTGCAATTATTCCTGTTATACGATGGAAAAACTGTTGTATTTTAATTGTATTTTATGCTTTTAGCGATGAATTATAAGTCCCTAGCTATTCGATCTGGTGGAGCAACGCCCTAGAGTGAACCCTAGGTTGCTCGGAATGTAGAAATGACCATAACTTTCATACTGGTTGCAATTATTCGTTTTATATGATGGAAAGGCTGTTGTATTTATATCGTATTTTATGCTTCTGGCGTTTACTTCTAAGGACCTACCTATTCGATCTGGTGGAGCAACGCCCTAGGGTGAAGCCTAGGTTGCCTGGAACGTAGAACTGACCATCACTTTCACACGGGTTGCAATTATTCCTGTTATAGGATGGAAAGACTGCTGTATTTTTATTGTATTTTATACTTCAGGCGGTGACTTCTGAGGACGTAGCTATTCGATGTGGTGGAAGAACGCCATAGAGTGAGGCCTAGGTTGCACGGAACGAAGAAATGACCATAGGTTGCATACTGATTGCAATTATTCGTTTTATACGATGGAAAAACTGTTGTATTTATATTGTATTTTAAGCTTCTGGCGTTCACTTCTTAGGTCCTAACTATTCGATCTGGTGGAACAACGCCCTAGGGTGAAGCCTAGGTTGCCCGGAACGTAGAAATGACCATAACTTTTACACTGGTAGCAATTATTCGTTTTATACAATGGAAAAACTGTTCTATTTATTTTGTATTTTATTCTTCGGGCGTTGACTTCTAAGGCCCTAACTGTTTGATCTGGTGGAGCAACGCCCTAGAGTGAAACCTAGGTTGCCCGGAACGTAGAAATGACCATTCTTTTCACACTGCTTGCAATTATTCCTTTTATACGATGGAAAAGCTGTTTGAATTTATATCGTATTTTATGCTTCTGGCGTTGACTTCTAAGGACCTGACCATTCGATCTGGTGGAGCAACACCCTAGAGTGAAGCCTAGGTAGCTCTGAATGTAGAAATGACCATAACTTTCACACTGGTCGCAATTATTCGTTTTATACGATGGAAAAGCTGTTGTATTTATATTGTATTTTATGCCTCTGGCGATGACTTCTAAGGCCGTAGCTATTAGATGTGGTGGAGCAACGCCCTATGGTGAAGCCTAGGTTGTTCGGAAAGTAGAAATGACCATAAGTTTCATACTGGTAGCAATTATTCGTTTTATACAATGGAAAAACCGTTCTATTTATTTTGTGTTTTATGCTTCGGGCGTTGACTTCTAAGGCCCTAACTGTATGATCTGGTGGAGCAACGCCCTAGAGTGAAGCCTAGGTTGCCCGGAACTTAGAAATGACCATAACTTTCACACCGGTAGCAATTATTCGTTTTATACGATGGAAAAACTGTTCTATTTATTCTGTATTTTATGCTTCGGGCGTTGACTTCTAAGGCCCTAAATATTCAATCTGTTGAAGCAACGCCCTAGGGTGAAGCCTAGGTTGCCCGGAAAGTAGAAATGACCATCACTTTCACAGTGGTTGCAATTATTCCTGTTATACGATGGAAAAACTCTTGTATATTTATTGTATTTTATGCTTCGGTCGTTGACTTCTATGGCACTACCTATTCGATCTGGTGGAGCAAGACCCTACAGTGAAGCATTGGTTGACCGGAACGTGGAAATGAACATAACTTTCACACTGTTTGCAATTTTTCATTTTATGCGATGGCAAAGCTGTTGTATATATATTGTATTTTATGCTTCTGGCGTTAACTTCTTAGGCCCTGACTATTCGATCTGGTGGAACAACGCTCTAGAGTGGAGCCTAGGTTGCCCGGAACGTAGGACATACCATTACATTCACACTGGCTGCAATTACTCCTGTTATACGATGGAAAAACTGTTGTATTTTTATTGTATTTTATGCTTCTGGCGTTTAATTCTAAGTCCCTAGCTATTCGATCCGGTGGAGCAACACCCTACAGTGAAGCCTAGGTTGCCCGGAACGTATATATGACCAAACCTACACACAGGTTGCAATTATTCGTTTTATACGATGGAAAGACTGTTCCATTTATTTTGTAGTTTATGCTTCTGGCGCTGACTTCTACAGCCCTAACTCTTCGATCTGGTGGAGCAACGCATCAGAGTTAAGTCTAGGATGCCCGAAACGTCGAAATGATCATTACTTTCATACTGGTTGCAATTTGTCATGCTATACGATGGAAAAACTGTTGCATTTTTATTGTATTTTCTGCTTCTGGCTTTGACTTCTAAGGTCGTAGCTATTCCATCTGGTGGAGCAATGCCTCAGAGTTAAGTCTAGGATGCCCGGAACGGAGAAATGACCATAACTTTCACACTGGTTGCAATAATTCGTTTTATACGATGGAAAGCTGTTGTATTTATATCGTGTTTTATGTTTCTGGCGTTGACTTCTTAGCCCCTAACTTTTCCATCTGGTGGAACAACGCCCTAGGGTGAAGCCTAGGTTGCCCGGAACGTAGATATGACGTTAACTTTCGTACTGGTTGCAATTACTTGTTTTATACGATTGAAAAACTGTTGTATTTATATTGTATTTTATGCTTCTGGCGTTGACTTCTTATGCCCTAACTATTCCATCTGGTGGAACAACGCCCTATGGTAAAGCCTAGGTTGCCCGGAACGTAGAAATGACCATAACTTTCACACCGGTAGCAATTATTCGTTTTATACGATGGAAAAACTGTTCTATTTATTCTGTATTTTATGCTTCGGGCGTTGACTTCTAAGGCCCTAAATATTCAATCTGTTGAAGCAACGCCCTAGGGTGAAGCCTAGGTTGCCCGGAAAGTAGAAATGACCATAACTTTCATACTGGTTGCAATTATTCGTTTTATGCGATGGAAAAACTGTTGTATTTATATTGTATTTTATGCTTCTGGCGTTGACTTCTAAGGCACTAGTTATTCGATCTGGTGGAGCAACGCCCTAGAGTGATGCCTAAGTTGTCCGGAACGTAGCAATTACCATCACTTTCAAACTGGTTGCAAATATTCCTGTTATACGATGCAAAAACTGTTGTATTTATATTGTATTTTATGCTTCTGTCGTTGACTTCTAAGGCCGTAGCTATTAGCTGTGGTGGAGCAACACCCTAGAGTGACGCCTAGGTTGCCGGAACTTAGAAATGACCATTACTTTCACAATGTTTGCAATTATTCATTTTATGCGATGGAAAAACTCTTGTACTTATATTGTATTTTATTCTTCTGGCGTTGAATTCTATGTCCCTAGCTATTCGATCTGGTGGAGTTACGCCCTAGAATGAAACCTAGGTTACACGGAACGTAGAAATGACCAGTAGTTTCACACTGTTTGCAGTTATTCCTGTTATTCGATGGAAAAACTGTTGCATCTTTATTGTATTTTATGCTTCTGGTGTTGACTTCTAAGGCCCTAACTATTCGATCTGGTGGAGTAACGACCTAGAGTGAAGCCTAGGTTGCCCGGAACGTAGAAATGACCATCACTTTCACAGTGGTTGCAATTATTCCTGTTATACGATGGAAAAACTCTTGTATATTTATTGTATTTTATGCTTCGGTCGTTGACTTCTATGGCACTACCTATTCGATCTGGTGGAGCAAGACCCTACAGTGAAGCATTGGTTGACCGGAACGTGGAAATGAACATAACTTTCACACTGTTTGCAATTTTTCATTTTATGCGATGGCAAAGCTGTTGTATATATATTGTATTTTATGCTTCTGGCGTTAACTTCTTAGGCCCTGACTATTCGATCTGGTGGAACAACGCTCTAGAGTGGAGCCTAGGTTGCCCGGAACGTAGGACATACCATTACATTCACACTGGCTGCAATTACTCCTGTTATACGATGGAAAAACTGTTGTATTTTTATTGTATTTTATGCTTCTGGCGTTTAATTCTAAGTCCCTAGCTATTCGATCTGGTGGAGCAACACCCTACAGTGAAGCCTAGGTTGCCCGGAACGTAGAAATGACCATAACTTTCACACTGGTTGCAACTATCCATGCTATACATTGGAATAACTGTTGCATCTTTATTGTATATTATGCTTCTGGCGTTGACTTCTTAGGCCCTAACTATTCCATCTGGTGGAACGACGCCCTAGAGTGAAGCCTAGGTTGCCGAGAACGTTGAAATGACCATCACTTTCACACTGGTTGCAATTATTGCTGTTATACGATGGAAAAACTCTTGTATATTTATTGTATTTTATGCTTCGGGCGTTGACTTCGATGGCCCTACCTATTCGATTTGGTGGAGCAACACCCTACAGTGAAGCCTAGATTGTCAGGAACGTAGAAATGAACATAACTTTCACACTGGTAGCAATTATTCGTTTTATACAATGGAAAAACTGTTCTATTTATTTTGTATTTTATGCTTCGGGCGTTGACTTCTAAGGCCCTAACTATTCGATCTGGTGGAGCAACGCCCTAGAGTGAAGCCTAGGTTACCGGGAACGTAGAAATGACCAGAACTTTCACACTGATTGCTATTATTCGTTTTATACGATGGAAAAACTGTTATATTTATATTGTATTTTATGCTTCTGGCGTTGACTTCTTAGGCCCTAACTTTTCGTTCTGGTGGAACAACGCCCTAGAGTTAAGTCTAGGATGCCCGAAACGTCGAAATGATCGTTACTATCGCACTGGTTGCAATTAGTCATGCTATACGATGGAAAAACTGTTCTATTTGTTTTGTATTTTATGCTTCGGGCGTTGACTTCTAAGGCCCTAACTATTCGATCTGGTGGTGCAACGCACTAGAGTGAAGCCTAGGTTGCCTGGAACGGAGAAATAACCATAACTTTCACACTGGTTGCTATTATTCGTTTTATACGATGGAAAAGCTGTTGTATTTATATCGTATTTTATGCTCCTGGCGTTGACTTCTAAGGACCTAACTATTCGATCTGGTGGAGCAACGCCCTAGAGTGAAGCCTAGGTTGCCGGAAACGTAGAAATGACTATTACTTTCACAATGTTTGCAATTATTCATTTTATACGATGGAAAAACTGTTGTACTTATATTGTATTTTATCCAACTGGCGTTGACTTCTAAGGCCGTAGCTATTAGATGTGGTGGAGCATCGCCCTAGAGTGACGCCTAGGGTGCTCGGAACGTAGAAATGACCATTACTTTCACACTGTTTGCAATTATTCATTTTATACGATGGAAAAGCTGTTCTATTTATTTTGTATTTTATGATTCGGGCGTTGACTTCTAAGCCCCTAACTATTCGATCTGGTGGTGCAACGCACTAGAGTGAAGCCTAGGTTGCCAGGAACGGAGAAATAACCATAACTTTCACACTGGTTGCTATTATTCGTTTTATACGATGGAAAAGCTGTTCTATTTATTTTGTATTTTATGCTTCGGGCGTTGACTTCTAAGCCCCTAACTATTCGATCTGGTGGTGCAACGCACTAGACTGAAGCCTAGGTTGCCTGGAACGGAGAAATAACCATAACTTTCACACTGGTTGCTATTATTCGTTTTATACGATGGAAAACCTGTTGTACTTATGTTGTGTTTTATCGTTCTGGCGTTGAATTCTAAGTCCCTAGCTATTCGATCTGGTGGAGCAACGCCCTAGAGTGACGCCTAGGTTGCTCGGAACGTAGAAATGACCAAACCTACACACAGGTTGCAATTATTCGTTTTATACGATGGAAAGACTGTTCCATTTATTTTGTAGTTTATGCTTCTGGCGCTGACTTCTACAGCCCTAACTCTTCGATCTGGTGGAGCAACGCATCAGAGTTAAGTCTAGGATGCCCGAAACGTCGAAATGATCATTACTTTCATACTGGTTGCAATTTGTCATGCTATACGATGGAAAAACTGTTGCATTTTTATTGTATTTTCTGCTTCTGGCTTTGACTTCTAAGGTCGTAGCTATTCCATCTGGTGGAGCAATGCCTCAGAGTTAAGTCTAGGATGCCCGGAACGGAGAAATGACCATAACTTTCACACTGGTTGCAATAATTCGTTTTATACGATGGAAAGCTGTTGTATTTATATCGTGTTTTATGTTTCTGGCGTTGACTTCTTAGCCCCTAACTTTTCCATCTGGTGGAACAACGCCCTAGGGTGAAGCCTAGGTTGCCCGGAACGTAGAAATGACCATAACTTTCACACTGGTTGCAACTATCCATGCTATACATTGGAATAACTGTTGCATCTTTATTGTATATTATGCTTCTGGCGTTGACTTCTTAGGCCCTAACTATTCCATCTGGTGGAACAACGCCCTAGAGTGAAGCCTAGGTTGCCGAGAACGTTGAAATGACCATCACTTTCACACTGGTTGCAATTATTGCTGTTATACGATGGAAAAACTCTTGTATATTTATTGTATTTTATGCTTCGGGCGTTGACTTCGATGGCCCTACCTATTCGATTTGGTGGAGCAACACCCTACAGTGAAGCCTAGATTGTCAGGAACGTAGAAATGAACATAACTTTCACACTGGTAGCAATTATTCGTTTTATACAATGGAAAAACTGTTCTATTTATTTTGTATTTTATGCTTCGGGCGTTGACTTCTAAGGCCCTAACTATTCGATCTGGTGGAGCAACGCCCTAGAGTGAAGCCTAGGTTACCGGGAACGTAGAAATGACCAGAACTTTCACACTGATTGCTATTATTCGTTTTATACGATGGAAAAACTGTTATATTTATATTGTATTTTATGCTTCTGGCGTTGACTTCTTAGGCCCTAACTTTTCGTTCTGGTGGAACAACGCCCTAGAGTTAAGTCTAGGATGCCCGAAACGTCGAAATGATCGTTACTATCGCACTGGTTGCAATTAGTCATGCTATACGATGGAAAAACTGTTCTATTTGTTTTGTATTTTATGCTTCGGGCGTTGACTTCTAAGGCCCTAACTATTCGATCTGGTGGTGCAACGCACTAGAGTGAAGCCTAGGTTGCCTGGAACGGAGAAATAACCATAACTTTCACACTGGTTGCTATTATTCGTTTTATACGATGGAAAAGCTGTTGTATTTATATCGTATTTTATGCTCCTGGCGTTGACTTCTAAGGACCTAACTATTCGATCTGGTGGAGCAACGCCCTAGAGTGAAGCCTAGGTTGCCGGAAACGTAGAAATGACTATTACTTTCACAATGTTTGCAATTATTCATTTTATACGATGGAAAAACTGTTGTACTTATATTGTATTTTATCCAACTGGCGTTGACTTCTAAGGCCGTAGCTATTAGATGTGGTGGAGCATCGCCCTAGAGTGACGCCTAGGGTGCTCGGAACGTAGAAATGACCATTACTTTCACACTGTTTGCAATTATTCATTTTATACGATGGAAAAGCTGTTCTATTTATTTTGTATTTTATGATTCGGGCGTTGACTTCTAAGCCCCTAACTATTCGATCTGGTGGTGCAACGCACTAGAGTGAAGCCTAGGTTGCCAGGAACGGAGAAATAACCATAACTTTCACACTGGTTGCTATTATTCGTTTTATACGATGGAAAAGCTGTTCTATTTATTTTGTATTTTATGCTTCGGGCGTTGACTTCTAAGCCCCTAACTATTCGATCTGGTGGTGCAACGCACTAGACTGAAGCCTAGGTTGCCTGGAACGGAGAAATAACCATAACTTTCACACTGGTTGCTATTATTCGTTTTATACGATGGAAAACCTGTTACATTTATATTGTATTTTAAGCTTCTGGCGTTGACTTCTTAAGCCCTAACTATTCTATCTGGTGGAACAACGCCCTAGAGTGAAGCCTAGGTTGCCCGGAACGTAGAAATGATCATCACTTTCACACTGGTTGCAATTATTCCTGTTATACGATGGAAAAACTCTTGTATATTTATTGTATTTTATGCTCCGCGCGTTGACTTCTATGGCCCTACCGAATCGATCTGTTGGAGCAACACCCTACAGTTAAGCCTAGGTTGCCCGGAACGTAGAAATAAACATAACTTTCACACTGGCAGCAATTATTCGCATTTTACAATGGAAAAACTGTTCTATTTATTTTGTATTTTATGCTTCGGCCGTGGACTTCTAAGGCCCTAACTACTCGATCTGGTGGAGCAACGCCCTAGAGTGAAGCATAGGTTGCCCGGAACGTAGAAATGACCTTTACTTTCACACTGGTTGCAATTATTCCTGTTATACGATGGCAAAGCTGTTGTATTTATATTGTATTTTATGCTTCTGTCGTTGACTTCTAAGGCCGTAGCAATTAGTTGTGGTGGAGCAACGCCCTAGAGTGACGCCTAGGTTGCCGAAAGTGAGAAATGACCATTACTTTCACAATGTTTGCAATTATTCATTTTATACGATGGGAAAACTGTTGTACTTATATTGTATTTTATTCTTCTGCCGTTGAATTCTATGTCACTAGCTATTCGATCTGGTGGAGCTACGCCCTAGAATGAAACCTAGGTTACCCGGAACGTAGAAATGACCAGTACTTTCACACTGTTTGCAGTTATTCCTGTTATTCGATGGAAAAACTGTTGCATCTTTATTGTATTTTATGCTTCTGGCGTTGACTTGTAAGGCCGTAGCTATTAGATGTGGTGGAGCAACGCCGTAGAGTGACGCCCAGGTTGCCCGGAACGTAGAAATGTCCATTACTTTCACACTGGCAGCAATTATTCGCTTTTTACAATGGAAAAACTGTTCTATTTATTTTGTATTTTATGCTTCGGCCGTGGACTTCTAAGGCCCTAACTACTCGATCTGGTGGAGCAACGCCCTAGAGTGAAGCATAGGTTGCCCGGAACGTAGAAATGACCTTTACTTTCACACTGGTTGCTATGATTCGTTTTATACGATGGTAAAGCAGTTCTATTTATTTTGTATTTTATGCTTCGTGCGTTGACTTCTAAGCCCCTAACTATTCGATCTGGTGGTGCAACGCACTAGAGTGAAGCCTAGGTTGCCTGGAACGGAGAAATAACCATAACTTTCACACTGGTTGCTATTATTCGTTTTATACGATGGAAAACCTGTTATATTTATATTGTATTTTAAGCTTCTGGCGTTGACTTCTTAAGCCCTAACTATTTTGTCTGGTGGAACAACGCCCTAGAGTGAAGCCTAGGTTGCCCGGAACGTAGAAATGATCATCACTTTCGCACTGGTTGCAATTATTCCTGTTATACGATGGAAAAACTCTTGTATATTTATTGTATTTTATGCTCCGCGCGTTGACTTCTATGGCCCTACCTAATCGATCTGTTGGAGCAACACCCTACAGTTAAGCCTAGGTTGCCCGGAACGTAGAAATAAACATAACTTTCACACTGGCAGCAATTATTCGCTTTTTACAATGGAAAAACTGTTCTATTTATTTTGTATTTTATGCTTCGGCCGTGGACTTCTAAGGTCCTAACTACTCGATCTGGTGGAGGAACGCCCTAGAGTGAAGCATAGGTTGCCCGGAACGTAGAAATGACCTTTACTTTCACACTGGTTGCAATTATTCCTGTTATACGATGGCAAAGCTGTTGTATTTATATTGTATTTTATGCTTCTGGCGTTGACGTCTAAGGCCGTAGCTATTAGATGTGGTGGAGCAACGCCCTAGAGTGAAGCCTAGGTGGCCCGGAACCTAGAAATGACCATTACTTTCACACTGGTTGCAATTATTCGTTTTATACGATGGAAAAACTGTTGTACTTATATTGTATTTTATGCTTCTGGCGTTGACTTCTAAGGCCGTAGCTATTAGATGTGGTGGAGCGACGCCCTAGTGTGACGCCTAGGTTGCCCGGAACGTAGAAATGACGATTACTTTCACAATGTTTGCAATTATTCATTTTATACGATGGAAAAACTGTTGTACTTATATTGTATTTTATTCTTCAGGCGTTGGTTTCTAAGTCCCTAGCTATTCGATCTGGTGGAGCAACGCCCTAGAGTTAAACCTAGGTTACCCGGAACGTAGAAATGACCAGTACTTTCACAATGTTTGCAATTATTCATTTTATACGATGGAAAAACTGTTGCACTTATATGTATTTTAGTCTTCTGGGGTTGACTTCTTAGGCCCTAACTATTCGATCTGGTGGAACAACGCCCTAGAGTGAAGCCTAGGTTGCCCGGAACGTAGCAATGACCATTACGATCACACTGTTTGCAAATATACATTATATACGATTGAAAAGCTGTTGTATTTATATTGTATTTTATGCTTCTGGCGTTGACTTCTTAGGCCATAATTATTCGATCTCGTGGAGCAACGCCCTAGCGTGAAGCCTAGGTTGACCGGAACGTAGAAATGACCATAACCTTCATACTGGTAGCAATTATTCGTTATATACAATGGAAAAACTGTTCTATTTATTTTGTATTTTATGCTTCTGGCGTTGACTTCTAAGGCCCTAACTCTTCGATCTGGTGGAGCAACGTCCTAGAGTGAAGCCTAGGTTGCCCGGAACGTAGCAATGACCATTAAGATCACACTGTTTGCAAATATTCATTATATACGATGGAAAAGCTGCTGTATTTATATTGTATTTTATGCTTCTGGCGATGACTTCTAAGGCCGTAGCTATTAGATGTGGTGGAGCAACGCCATAGAGTGGCGCCTAGGTTGCCCGGAACGTAGAAATGACCATCACTTTCACACTGGTTGCAATTATTCCTGTTATACGATGGAAAAGCTGTTGTATTTATATCGTATTTTATGCTTCTAGCGTTGACTTCTTAGGCCCTAACTATTCAATCTGGTGGAACAACGACCTAGCGTGAAGCCTAGGTTGCCCGGAACGTCGAAATGACCGTTACTTTCACACTGGTTGCAATTATTCGTTTTATACGAGGGAAAAGCTGTTGTATTTATTTTGTATTTGGTGCTTCTGGCGTTGACTTCCTAGACCTTAAATATTCGATCTGGTGGTGCAGCGCCATAGAGTGAAACCTAGGGTGCCCGGAAAGTAGAAATGAACATTATTTTCACACTGGTTGCAATTATTCGTTTTATACTATGGAAAAACTGTTGCATTTATTATGTATTTTATGCTTCTGCCGTTGTATTTTAAGGCCGTAGCTATTCGATGTGGTGGAGCAACGCCCTAGAGTGAAGCCTAGTTTGCCCGGAACGTTCAAATGACCATTACTTTCACACTGGTTGCAATTATTCGTTTTATTCTATGGAAAAACTGTTGTACTTACATTGTATTTTATTCTTCTGGCGTTGATTTCTAAGTCCCTAGCTATTCGATCTGGTGGAGCAACGCCCTAGAGTTAAAGCTAGGTTACCCGGAACGTAGAAATGACCAGTACTTTCACAATGTTTGCAATTATTCATTTTATGCGATGGAAAAACTGTTGTACTTATATTGTATTTTATTCTTCTGGCGTTGACTTCTTAGGCCCTAACTATTCGATCTGGTGGAACAACGCCCTAGAGTGAAGCCTAGGTTGCCCGGAACGTAGCACTGACCATTACGATCACACTGTTTGCAAATATATATTATATACGATGGAAAAGCTGCTGTATTTATATTGTATTTTATGCTTCTTGGCGATGACTTCTGAGGCCGTAGCTATTAGATGTGGTGGAGCAACGTCATAGAGTGACGCCTACGTTGCTCGGAACGTAGAAATGACCATCACTTTCACACTGGTTGCAATTATTCCTGTTATACGATGGAAAAGCTGTTGTACTTATATCGTATCTTATGCTTCTGGCGTTGACTTCTTAGGCCCTAGCTATTCCATCTGGTGGAACAACGACCTAGGGTGAAGCCTAGGTTGCCCGGAACGTAGAAATGACCATTACTTTCACACTGGTTGCAATTATTCGTTTTATACGATGGAAAAACTGTTGTATTTATTATGTATTTTATGCTTCTGACGTTGTATTTTAAGGCCGTAGCTATTCGATGTGGTGGAGCAACGCCCTAGAGTGATGCCTAGGTTGCCCGGAACCTAGAAATGGCCATTACTTTCACACTGGTTGCAATTATTCGTTTTATACGATGGAAAAACTGTTGCATTTTTATTGTATTTTCTGCGTCTGGCTTCGACATCTAAGGGACTAGCTATTCGATCTGGTGGGGCAACGCCCAAGAGTGAAGCATATGTTGCCCGGAACGTAGAAATGACCATAACCTTCACACTGGTTGCAATTACTCGTTTTATACAATGGAAAAACTGTTGTATTTATATTGTATTTTATGCTTCTGGCCTTGACTTCTTAGGCTCTAACTATTCGATCTGGTGGAGCAACGCCACATAGTGAAACGTAGGTTGCCCGGAACGTAGAAATGAACATCACTTTCACACTGGTTGTAATTATTCCTATTATACGATGGAAAAACAGTTGTATTTTTATTGTATTTTATGCTTCTGGCGTTTAATTCTAAGTCCCTAACTATTCGATCCGGTGGAGCAACGCCCTCGAGTGAAGCCTAGGTTGGTCGGAACGTAGAAATGGCCATTACTTTCACAATGGTTGCAATTATCCATTTTATACGATGGAAAAGCTGTTGCATCTTTATTGTATTTTATGCTTCTGGCGTTCACTTCTATGGGCCTAATTCTTCGATCTGGTGGAGCAACGCCTCAGAGTTAAGTCTACGATGCCCGAAACGCCGAAATGATCATTACTTTCACATTGGCTGCAATTATACGTTTTATACGATGGAAAAGCTGTTGTATTTATATCGTATTTTATGCTTCTGGCGTTGACTTCTTAGGCCCTAACTATTCCGTCTGGTGGAACAACGCCCTAGGGTGAAGCCTAGGTTGCCCGGACCGTAGAAACGACCATTACTTTCACACTGGTTGCAATTATTCCGGTTATACGATGGAAAGACTCTTGTATATTTATTGTATTTTATGCTTGGGCGCTGACTTCTATGGCCCTACCTATTCGATCGGTTGGAGCAACACCCTACAGTGAAGCCTAGGTTGCCCGGAACGTGGACATGACCATAATCTTCTCATAGGTTGCAATTATTCTTTTTATACGATATAAAGACTGTTGTATTTATTTTGTAGTTTATGCTTCTGGCGTTGACTTTTAAGGCCCTAACTCTTCGATCTGGCGGAGCAACGCCTCAGAGTTAAGTCTTGGATGCCCGAAACGCCGAAATGATCATTTCTTTCACACTGGTTGCAGTGATCCATGCTATACAATGGAAAAACTATTGTATTTATATTGTATTTTGTGCTTCTGGCGTTGACTTCTTAGGCCCTAACTATTCAATCTGTTGGAGCAACGCCCTAGGGAGAAGCCTAGGTTGCCCGGACAATAGGAATGACCAAAACTTTCATACTGGTTGCAATTATTCGTTTTATACGATGGAAAATCTGTTGTATTTATATTGTATTTTATGCTTCTGGCGTTGACTTCTTAGGCACTGACTATTCGATCTGGTGGAGCAACGCTATAGAGTGAAACGTAGGTTGCCCGGAACGTAGAAATGACCATTACATTCACACTGGTTGCAATTATTCCTGTTATGACCATTACTTTCACATTGTTTGCAATTATTCATTTTATACGATGGAAAAGCTGTTTTATTTATATTGTATTTCATGCTTCTGGCGTTGGCTTCTGAGTCCGTAACAATTAGATGTGGTGGAGCAACGCCCTAGACTGAAGCCTAGGTTGCCCGGAAAGTAGAAATGACCATAACTTTCATACTGGTTGCAATTATTCGTTTTATACGATGGAAAAACTGTTGTATTTATATTGTATTTTATGCTTCTAACGTTGAATTCTAAGGCCGTAGCAACTCGATGTGGTGGAACAACGCCCTAGAGTGAAGCCTAGGTTGCCCGGAACGTAGAAATGGCCATTACTTTCACACTGGTTGCAATTATTCGTTTTATACAATGGAAAATATGTTGTACTTATATCGTACTTTATGCTTCTGGCCTTGACTTCTTAGGCCCTAACTATTCGATCTGGTGGAGCAACGCCATATAGTGAAACGTAGGTTGCCCGGAACGTAGAAATGAACATTACTTTCACACTGGTTGTAATTATTCCTGTTATACGATGGAAAAACAGTTGTATTTTTATTGTATTTTATGCTTCTGGCGTTTAATTCTAAGTCCCTAGCTATTCGATCTGGTGGAGCAACGCCCTAGAGTGAAGCCTAGGTTGGCCGGAACGTAGAAATGGCCATTACTTTCACAATGGTTGCAATTATCCATTTTATACGATGGAAAAGCTGTTGCATCTTTATTGTATTTTATGCTTCTGGCGTTCACTTCTAAGGGCCTACTTCTTCGATCTGGTGGAGCAACGCCTCAGAGTTAAGTCTACGATGCCCGAAACGCCGAAATGAACATTATTTTCACACTGGTTGCAATTATTCGTTTTATACGATGGAAAAACTGTTGTATTTATTATGTATTTTATGCTTCTGCCGTTGTATTTTAAGGCCGTAACTATTCGATGTGGTGGAGCAACGCCCTAGAGTGAAGCCTAGGTTGCCCGGAACGTTCAAATGACCATTACTTTCACACTGGTTGCAATTATTCGTTTTATACTATGGAAAAACTGTTGTACTTACATTGTATTTTATTCTTCTGGCGTTGATTTCTAAGTCCCTAGCTATTCGATCTGGTGGAGCAACGCCCTAGAGTTAAAGCTAGGTTACCCGGAACGTAGAAATGACCAGTACTTTCACAATGTTTGCAATTATTCATTTTATGCGATGGAAAAACTGTTGTACTTATATTGTACTTTATTCTTCTGGCGTTGACTTCTTAGACCCTAACTATTCGATCTGGTGGAAGAACGCCCTAGAGTGAAGCCTAGGTTGCCCGGAAAGTAGCAATCACCATTACGATCACACTGTTTGCAAATATACATTATATACGATGGAAATGCTGTTGTATTTATATTGTATTTTATGCTTCTGGCGTTTACTTCTTAGGCCCTAATTATTCGATCTGGTGGAGCACCGCCATAGAGTGAAGCCTAGGTTGCCCTGAACGTAGCACGTACCATTACCTTCAAACTGGCTGGAATTATTCCTGTTATACGATGTAAAAGCTGTTCAATTTATTTTGTATTTTATGCTTCGGGCGTCGACTTCTAAGGCCCTAACTATTCGGGCTGGTGGAGCAACATCCTAGAGTGAAGCCTAGGTTGCCCGAAACGTAGAAATGACCATTAGCTTCACACTGGTTGCAATTATTCCTGTTATACCATGGAAAAACTCTTGTATATTTATTGTATTTTATGCTCCGGGCGTTGACTTCTATGGCCCTACCAATTCGATCTGTTGGAGCAACACCCTACAGTTAAGCCTAGGTTGCCTGGAACGTAGAAATAAACATAACTTTCACACTGGCAGCAATTCTTCGTTTTATACAATGGAAAAACTGTTCTATTTATTTTGTATTTTATGCTTCGGCCGTGGACTTCTAAGGCCCTAACTACTCGATCTGGTGGAGCAACGCCCTAGAGTGAAGCCTAGGTTGCCCGGAACGTAGAAATGACCTTTACTTTCACACTGGTTGCAATTACTCCTGTTATACGATGGAAAAGCTGTTGTATTTATATTGTATTTTATGCTTCTGTCGTTGACTTCTAAGGCCGTAGCTATTAGTTGTGGTGGAGCTACGCCCTAGAATCAAACCTAGGTTACCCGGAACGTAGAACCGACCAGTACCTTCACACTGTTTGCAGTTATTCCTGTTATTCGATGGAAAAACTGTTGCATCTTTATTGTATTTTATGCTTCTGGCGTTGACCTCTAAGGCCGTAGCTATTAGATGTGGTGGAGCAACGCCGTAGAGTGACGCCCAGGTTGCCCGGAACGAAGAAATGTCCATTACTTTCACACTGGTTGCTATTATTCGTTTTATACGATGGAAAAACTGTTATACTTATATTGTATTTTATGCTTCTGGCGTTGACTTCTTAGGCCCTAACTATTCGATCTGGTGGAACAACGCCCTAGACTGAAGCCTAGGTTGCCCGGAACGCAGGACATACCATTACATTCACACTGGCTGCAATTACTCCTGTTATACGATGGAAAAACTGTTGTACTTTTATTGTATTTTATGCTTCTGGCGTTTAATTCTAAGTCCCTAGCTATTCGATCTGGTGGAGCAACACCCTACAGTGAAGCCTAGGTTGCCCGGAACGTATATATGACCATAACCTACACACAGGTTGCAATTATTCGTTTTATACGATGGAAAGACTGTTCGACTTGTTTTGTAGTTTATGTTTCTGGCGCTGACTTCTACGGCCCTAACTCTTCGATCTGTTTTAGCAACGGCCTGGAGTGAAGTCTATGTTGCCCGGAGCGTAGGACATACCTTTACCTTCACACTGGTTGCAATTATTCCTGTTATACGATGGAAAAACTGTTGGATTTATATCGTATTTTATGCTTCAAGCGTAGACTTCTGAGGTCCTAGCTACTCGAGCTGGTGGAGCAACGCCCTAGAGTGAAACCTAGGTTGCCCGGAACGTAGAAATAACCATTACTTTCACACTGGTTGCAATTACTCCTTTTATACAATGGAAAAACTGTTGTATTTTTATTGTATTTTGTGCTTCTGGCGTTTAATTCTAAGTCCCTAGCTATTCGATATGGTGGAGCAATGCCCTAGAGTGATGCCTAGATTGCCCGGATCGTAGAAATGACCATTACTTTCACACTGGTTGCAATTATTCATTTGATACGATGGAAAAGCTGTTGTATTTATATTGTACTTTATGCTTCTGGCGCTGACTTGTAAGGCCGTAGCTATTAGAAGTGGTGGAGCAGCCTCCTGGAGTGACGGCTAGGTTGCCGGGAACGTAGAAATGACCATTACTTTCACAATGTTTGCAATCATTCATTTTATACGATGGAAAAACTGTTGTACTTATATTGTATTTTATCCATCTGGCGTTGAATTCTAAGTCCCTAGCTGTTAGATCTGGTGGGGCAACGCCCTAGAGGGAAACCTCGGTTACCTGGTACGTAGAAATGACCATTACTTTCACACTCTTTGCAATTATCCATTTTATACGATGGAAAAGCTGTTCTATTTATTTTGTATTTTATGCTTCGGGCGTTGACTTCTTAGTCCCTAACTATTTGATCTAGTGGAGCACCGCCCTAGAGTGAAGCCTAGGCTGCCCGGAACGTAGAAATGACCATTAATTTCACACTGGTAGCAATTATTCGTTTTATACGATGGAAAAACTGTTTTATTTATTTTGTATTTTAAGCCACGGGCGTTGAGTTCTAAGGCCCTAACTATTCGATATAGTGGAGCAACGCCCTCGAGTGAAGCCTAGGTTGCCCGGAACGTAGAAATGAACATAAGTTTCATACTGGTTGCAATTATTCGTTTTATACGATGGAAAAACTGTTGTATTTATATTGCATTTTATGCTTCTGGCGTTCACTTCTTAGGCCCTAACTATTCGATCTGGTGGAACAACGCCCTAGGGTGAAGGCTAGGTTGCCCGGAACGTAGAAATGACCAGTACTTTCACACTGCTTGCAGTTATTCCTGTTATTCGATGGAAAAACTGTTGCATCTTTATTGTATTTTATGCTGCTGGCGTTGACTTCTAAGGCCGTAGCTATTAGATGTGGTGGAGTAACGCCGTAGAGTGACGCCCAGATTGCCCGGAACGTAGAAATGACCATAAGTTTCATACTGGTTGCAATTATACGTTTTATACGATGGAAAAGCTGTTGTATTTATATCGTATTTTATGCTTCTGGCGTTGACTTCTTAGGCCCTAACTATTCCGTCTGGTGGAACAACGCCCTAGGGTGAAGCCTAGGTTGCCCGGACCGTAGAAACGACCATTACTTTCACACTGGTTGCAATTATTCCGGTTATACGATGGAAAGACTCTTGTATATTTATTGTATTTTATGCTTGGGCGCTGACTTCTATGGCCCTACCTATTCGATCGGTTGGAGCAACACCCTACAGTGAAGCCTAGGTTGCCCGGAACGTGGACATGACCATAATCTTCTCATAGGTTGCAATTATTCGTTTTATACGATATAAAGACTGTTGTATTTATTTTGTAGTTTATGCTTCTGGCGTTGACTTTTAAGGCCCTAACTCTTCGATCTGGCGGAGCAACGCCTCAGAGTTAAGTCTTGGATGCCCGAAACGCCGAAATGATCATTTCTTTCACACTGGTTGCAGTGATCCATGCTATACAATGGAAAAACTATTGTATTTATATTGTATTTTGTGCTTCTGGCGTTGACTTCTTAGGCCCTAACTATTCAATCTGTTGGAGCAACGCCCTAGGGAGAAGCCTAGGTTGCCCGGACAATAGGAATGACCATAACTTTCATACTGGTTGCAATTATTCGTTTTATACGATGGAAAATCTGTTGTATTTATATTGTATTTTATGCTTCTGGCGTTGACTTCTTAGGCACTGACTATTCGATCTGGTGGAGCAACGCTATAGAGTGAAACGTAGGTTGCCCGGAACGTAGAAATGACCATTACATTCACACTGGTTGCAATTATTCCTGTTATGACCATTACTTTCACATTGTTTGCAATTATTCATTTTATACGATGGAAAAGCTGTTTTATTTATATTGTATTTCATGCTTCTGGCGTTGGCTTCTGAGTCCGTAACAATTAGATGTGGTGGAGCAACGCCCTAGACTGAAGCCTAGGTTGCCCGGAAAGTAGAAATGACCATAACTTTCATACTGGTTGCAATTATTCGTTTTATACGATGGAAAAACTGTTGTATTTATATTGTATTTTATGCTTCTAACGTTGAATTCTAAGGCCGTAGCAACTCGATGTGGTGGAACAACGCCCTAGAGTGAAGCCTAGGTTGCCCGGAACGTAGAAATGGCCATTACTTTCACACTGGTTGCAATTATTCGTTTTATACAATGGAAAATATGTTGTACTTATATCGTACTTTATGCTTCTGGCCTTGACTTCTTAGGCCCTAACTATTCGATCTGGTGGAGCAACGCCATATAGTGAAACGTAGGTTGCCCGGAACGTAGAAATGAACATTACTTTCACACTGGTTGTAATTATTCCTGTTATACGATGGAAAAACAGTTGTATTTTTATTGTATTTTATGCTTCTGGCGTTTAATTCTAAGTCCCTAGCTATTCGATCTGGTGGAGCAACGCCCTAGAGTGAAGCCTAGGTTGGCCGGAACGTAGAAATGGCCATTACTTTCACAATGGTTGCAATTATCCATTTTATACGATGGAAAAGCTGTTGCATCTTTATTGTATTTTATGCTTCTGGCGTTCACTTCTAAGGGCCTAATTCTTCGATCTGGTGGAGCAACGCCTCAGAGTTAAGTCTACGATGCCCGAAACGCCGAAATGATCATTACTTTCACATTGGCTGCAATTATACGTTTTATACGATGGAAAAGCTGTTGTATTTATATTGTATTTTATGCTTCTGGCGATGACTTCTAAGGTCGTCGCTATTAGATGTGGTGGAGCAGCGCCATAGAGTGAAACCTAGGGTGCCCGGAAAGTAGAAATGAACATTATTTTCACACTGGTTGCAATTATTCGTTTTATACGATGGAAAAACTGTTGTATTTATTATGTATTTTATGCTTCTGCCGTTGTATTTTAAGGCCGTAACTATTCGATGTGGTGGAGCAACGCCCTAGAGTGAAGCCTAGGTTGCCCGGAACGTTCAAATGACCATTACTTTCACACTGGTTGCAATTATTCGTTTTATACTATGGAAAAACTTTTGTACTTACATTGTATTTAATTCTTCTGGCGTTGATTTCTAAGTCCCTAGCTATTCGATCTGGTGGAGCAACGCCCTAGAGTTAAAGCTAGGTTACCCGGAACGTAGAAATGACCAGTACTTTCACAATGTTTGCAATTATTCATTTTATGCGATGGAAAAACTGTTGTACTTATATTGTATTTTATGCTTCTGTCGTTGACTTCTAAGGCCGTAGCTATTAGTTGTGGTGGAGCTACGCCCTAGAATCAAACCTAGGTTACCCGGAACGTAGAAACGACCAGTACCTTCACACTGTTTGCAGTTATTCCTGTTATTCGATGGAAAAACTGTTGCATCTTTATTGTATTTTATGCTTCTGGCGTTGACCTCTAAGGCCGTAGCTATTAGATGTGGTGGAGCAACGCCGTAGAGTGACGCCCAGGTTGCCCGGAACGAAGAAATGTCCATTACTTTCACACTGGTTGCTATTATTCGTTTTATACGATGGAAAAACTGTTATACTTATATTGTATTTTATGCTTCTGGCGTTGACTTCTTAGGCCCTAACTATTCGATCTGGTGGAACAACGCCCTAGACTGAAGCCTAGGTTGCCCGGAACGCAGGACATACCATTACATTCACACTGGCTGCAATTACTCCTGTTATACGATGGAAAAACTGTTGTACTTTTATTGTATTTTATGCTTCTGGCGTTTAATTCTAAGTCCCTAGCTATTCGATCTGGTGGAGCAACACCCTACAGTGAAGCCTAGGTTGCCCGGAACGTATATATGACCATAACCTACACACAGGTTGCAATTATTCGTTTTATACGATGGAAAGACTGTTCGACTTGTTTTGTAGTTTATGTTTCTGGCGCTGACTTCTACGGCCCTAACTCTTCGATCTGTTTTAGCAACGGCCTGGAGTGAAGTCTATGTTGCCCGGAGCGTAGGACATACCTTTACCTTCACACTGGTTGCAATTATTCCTGTTATACGATGGAAAAACTGTTGGATTTATATCGTATTTTATGCTTCAAGCGTAGACTTCTGAGGTCCTAGCTACTCGAGCTGGTGGAGCAACGCCCTAGAGTGAAACCTAGGTTGCCCGGAACGTAGAAATAACCATTACTTTCACACTGGTTGCAATTACTCCTTTTATACAATGGAAAAACTGTTGTATTTTTATTGTATTTTGTGCTTCTGGCGTTTAATTCTAAGTCCCTAGCTATTCGATATGGTGGAGCAATGCCCTAGAGTGATGCCTAGATTGCCCGGATCGTAGAAATGACCATTACTTTCACACTGGTTGCAATTATTCATTTGATACGATGGAAAAGCTGTTGTATTTATATTGTACTTTATGCTTCTGGCGCTGACTTGTAAGGCCGTAGCTATTAGAAGTGGTGGAGCAGCCTCCTGGAGTGACGGCTAGGTTGCCGGGAACGTAGAAATGACCATTACTTTCACAATGTTTGCAATCATTCATTTTATACGATGGAAAAACTGTTGTACTTATATTGTATTTTATCCATCTGGCGTTGAATTCTAAGTCCCTAGCTGTTAGATCTGGTGGGGCAACGCCCTAGAGGGAAACCTCGGTTACCTGGTACGTAGAAATGACCATTACTTTCACACTCTTTGCAATTATCCATTTTATACGATGGAAAAGCTGTTCTATTTATTTTGTATTTTATGCTTCGGGCGTTGACTTCTTAGTCCCTAACTATTTGATCTAGTGGAGCACCGCCCTAGAGTGAAGCCTAGGCTGCCCGGAACGTAGAAATGACCATTAATTTCACACTGGTAGCAATTATTCGTTTTATACGATGGAAAAACTGTTTTATTTATTTTGTATTTTAAGCCACGGGCGTTGAGTTCTAAGGCCCTAACTATTCGATATAGTGGAGCAACGCCCTCGAGTGAAGCCTAGGTTGCCCGGAACGTAGAAATGACCATAAGTTTCATACTGGTTGCAATTATTCGTTTTATACGATGGAAAAACTGTTGTATTTATATTGTATTTTATGCTTCTAACGTTGAATTCTAAGGCCGTAGCAACTCGATGTGGTGGAACAACGCCCTAGAGTGAAGCCTAGGTTGCCCGGAACGTAGAAATGGCCATTACTTTCACACTGGTTGCAATTATTCGTTTTATACAATGGAAAATATGTTGTACTTATATCGTACTTTATGCTTCTGGCCTTGACTTCTTAGGCCCTAACTATTCGATCTGGTGGAGCAACGCCATATAGTGAAACGTAGGTTGCCCGGAACGTAGAAATGAACATTACTTTCACACTGGTTGTAATTATTCCTGTTATACGATGGAAAAACAGTTGTATTTTTATTGTATTTTATGCTTCTGGCGTTTAATTCTAAGTCCCTAGCTATTCGATCTGGTGGAGCAACGCCCTAGAGTGAAGCCTAGGTTGGCCGGAACGTAGAAATGGCCATTACTTTCACAATGGTTGCAATTATCCATTTTATACGATGGAAAAGCTGTTGCATCTTTATTGTATTTTATGCTTCTGGCGTTCACTTCTAAGGGCCTAATTCTTCGATCTGGTGGAGCAACGCCTCAGAGTTAAGTCTACGATGCCCGAAACGCCGAAATGATCATTACTTTCACATTGGCTGCAATTATACGTTTTATACGATGGAAAAGCTGTTGTATTTATATTGTATTTTATGCTTCTGGCGATGACTTCTAAGGCCGTCGCTATTAGATGTGGTGGAGCAGCGCCATAGAGTGAAACCTAGGGTGCCCGGAAAGTAGAAATGAACATTATTTTCACACTGGTTGCAATTATTCGTTTTATACGATGGAAAAACTGTTGTATTTATTATGTATTTTATGCTTCTGCCGTTGTATTTTAAGGCCGTAACTATTCGATGTGGTGGAGCAACGCCCTAGAGTGAAGCCTAGGTTGCCCGGAACGTTCAAATGACCATTACTTTCACACTGGTTGCAATTATTCGTTTTATACTATGGAAAAACTTTTGTACTTACATTGTATTTTATTCTTCTGGCGTTGATTTCTAAGTCCCTAGCTATTCGATCTGGTGGAGCAACGCCCTAGAGTTAAAGCTAGGTTACCCGGAACGTAGAAATGACCAGTACTTTCACAATGTTTGCAATTATTCATTTTATGCGATGGAAAAACTGTTGTACTTATATTGTATTTTATTCTTCTGGCGTTGACTTCTTAGGCCCTAACTATTCGATCTGGTGGAACAACGCCCTAGAGTGAAGCCTAGGTTGCCCGGAACGTAGCACTGACCATTACGATCACACTGTTTGCAAATATATATTATATACGATGGAAAAGCTGTTGTATTTATATTGTATTTTATGCTTCTTGGCGATGACTTCTGAGGCCGTAGCTATTAGATGTGGTGGAGCAACGTCATAGAGTGACGCCTAGGTTGCCCGGAACGTAGAAATGACCATCACTTTCACACTGGTTGCAATTATTCCTGTTATACGATGGAAAAGCTGTTGTACTTATATCGTATCTTATGCTTCTGGCGTTGACTTCTTAGGCCCTAACTATTCCACCTGGTGGAACAACGACCTAGGGTGAAGCCTAGGTTGCCCGGAACGTAGAAATGACCATTACTTTCACACTGGTTGCAATTATTCGTTTTATACAATGGAAAAACTGTTGTATTTATTATGTATTTTATGCTTCTGACGTTGTATTTTAAGGCCGTAGCTATTCGATGTGGTTGAGCAACGCCCTAGAGTGACGCCTAGGTTGCCCGGAACCTAGAAATGGCCATTACTTTCACACTGGTTGCAATTATTCGTTTTATACGATGGAAAAGCTGTTGTATTTATATTGTATTTTATGATTCTGGCGTTGACTTCTAAGGCCGTAGCTATTAGATGTGGTGGAGCGACGCCCTGGTGTGACGCCTAGGTTGCCCGCAACGTAGAAGTGACGATTACTTTCACAATGTTTGCAATTATTCATTTTATACGATGGAAAAACTGTTGTACTTATATTGTACTTTATTCTTCTGGCGTTGACTTCTTAGACCCTAACTATTCGATCTGGTGGAAGAACGCCCTAGAGTGAAGCCTAGGTTGCCCGGAAAGTAGCAATCACCATTACGATCACACTGTTTGCAAATATACATTATATACGATGGAAATGCTGTTGTATTTATATTGTATTTTATGCTTCTGGCGTTTACTTCTTAGGCCCTAATTATTCGATCTGGTGGAGCACCGCCATAGAGTGAAGCCTAGGTTGCCCTGAACGTAGCACGTACCATTACCTTCAAACTGGCTGGAATTATTCCTGTTATACGATGTAAAAGCTGTTCAATTTATTTTGTATTTTATGCTTCGGGCGTCGACTTCTAAGGCCCTAACTATTCGGGCTGGTGGAGCAACATCCTAGAGTGAAGCCTAGGTTGCCCGAAACGTAGAAATGACCATTAGCTTCACACTGGTTGCAATTATTCCTGTTATACCATGGAAAAACTCTTGTATATTTATTGTATTTTATGCTCCGGGCGTTGACTTCTATGGCCCTACCAATTCGATCTGTTGGAGCAACACCCTACAGTTAAGCCTAGGTTGCCTGGAACGTAGAAATAAACATAACTTTCACACTGGCAGCAATTCTTCGTTTTATACAATGGAAAAACTGTTCTATTTATTTTGTATTTTATGCTTCGGCCGTGGACTTCTAAGGCCCTAACTACTCGATCTGGTGGAGCAACGCCCTAGAGTGAAGCCTAGGTTGCCCGGAACGTAGAAATGACCTTTACTTTCACACTGGTTGCAATTACTCCTGTTATACGATGGAAAAGCTGTTGTATTTATATTGTATTTTATGCTTCTGTCGTTGACTTCTAAGGCCGTAGCTATTAGTTGTGGTGGAGCTACGCCCTAGAATCAAACCTAGGTTACCCGGAACGTAGAAACGACCAGTACCTTCACACTGTTTGCAGTTATTCCTGTTATTCGATGGAAAAACTGTTGCATCTTTATTGTATTTTATGCTTCTGGCGTTGACCTCTAAGGCCGTAGCTATTAGATGTGGTGGAGCAACGCCGTAGAGTGACGCCCAGGTTGCCCGGAACGAAGAAATGTCCATTACTTTCACACTGGTTGCTATTATTCGTTTTATACGATGGAAAAACTGTTATACTTATATTGTATTTTATGCTTCTGGCGTTGACTTCTTAGGCCCTAACTATTCGATCTGGTGGAACAACGCCCTAGACTGAAGCCTAGGTTGCCCGGAACGCAGGACATACCATTACATTCACACTGGCTGCAATTACTCCTGTTATACGATGGAAAAACTGTTGTACTTTTATTGTATTTTATGCTTCTGGCGTTTAATTCTAAGTCCCTAGCTATTCGATCTGGTGGAGCAACACCCTACAGTGAAGCCTAGGTTGCCCGGAACGTATATATGACCATAACCTACACACAGGTTGCAATTATTCGTTTTATACGATGGAAAGACTGTTCGACTTGTTTTGTAGTTTATGTTTCTGGCGCTGACTTCTACGGCCCTAACTCTTCGATCTGTTTTAGCAACGGCCTGGAGTGAAGTCTATGTTGCCCGGAGCGTAGGACATACCTTTACCTTCACACTGGTTGCAATTATTCCTGTTATACGATGGAAAAACTGTTGGATTTATATCGTATTTTATGCTTCAAGCGTAGACTTCTGAGGTCCTAGCTACTCGAGCTGGTGGAGCAACGCCCTAGAGTGAAACCTAGGTTGCCCGGAACGTAGAAATAACCATTACTTTCACACTGGTTGCAATTACTCCTTTTATACAATGGAAAAACTGTTGTATTTTTATTGTATTTTGTGCTTCTGGCGTTTAATTCTAAGTCCCTAGCTATTCGATATGGTGGAGCAATGCCCTAGAGTGATGCCTAGATTGCCCGGATCGTAGAAATGACCATTACTTTCACACTGGTTGCAATTATTCATTTGATACGATGGAAAAGCTGTTGTATTTATATTGTACTTTATGCTTCTGGCGCTGACTTGTAAGGCCGTAGCTATTAGAAGTGGTGGAGCAGCCTCCTGGAGTGACGGCTAGGTTGCCGGGAACGTAGAAATGACCATTACTTTCACAATGTTTGCAATCATTCATTTTATACGATGGAAAAACTGTTGTACTTATATTGTATTTTATCCATCTGGCGTTGAATTCTAAGTCCCTAGCTGTTAGATCTGGTGGGGCAACGCCCTAGAGGGAAACCTCGGTTACCTGGTACGTAGAAATGACCATTACTTTCACACTCTTTGCAATTATCCATTTTATACGATGGAAAAGCTGTTCTATTTATTTTGTATTTTATGCTTCGGGCGTTGACTTCTTAGTCCCTAACTATTTGATCTAGTGGAGCACCGCCCTAGAGTGAAGCCTAGGCTGCCCGGAACGTAGAAATGACCATTAATTTCACACTGGTAGCAATTATTCGTTTTATACGATGGAAAAACTGTTTTATTTATTTTGTATTTTAAGCCACGGGCGTTGAGTTCTAAGGCCCTAACTATTCGATATAGTGGAGCAACGCCCTCGAGTGAAGCCTAGGTTGCCCGGAACGTAGAAATGACCATAAGTTTCATACTGGTTGCAATTATTCGTTTTATACGATGGAAAAACTGTTGTATTTATATTGCATTTTATGCTTCTGGCGTTCACTTCTTAGGCCCTAACTATTCGATCTGGTGGAACAACGCCCTAGGGTGAAGGCTAGGTTGCCCGGAACGTAGAAATGACCAGTACTTTCACACTGCTTGCAGTTATTCCTGTTATTCGATGGAAAAACTGTTGCATCTTTATTGTATTTTATGCTGCTGGCGTTGACTTCTAAGGCCGTAGCTATTAGATGTGGTGGAGTAACGCCGTAGAGTGACGCCCAGATTGCCCGGAACGTAGAAATGACCATAAGTTTCATACTGGTTGCAATTATACGTTTTATACGATGGAAAAGCTGTTGTATTTATATCGTATTTTATGCTTCTGGCGTTGACTTCTTAGGCCCTAACTATTCCGTCTGGTGGAACAACGCCCTAGGGTGAAGCCTAGGTTGCCCGGACCGTAGAAACGACCATTACTTTCACACTGGTTGCAATTATTCCGGTTATACGATGGAAAGACTCTTGTATATTTATTGTATTTTATGCTTGGGCGCTGACTTCTATGGCCCTACCTATTCGATCGGTTGGAGCAACACCCTACAGTGAAGCCTAGGTTGCCCGGAACGTGGACATGACCATAATCTTCTCATAGGTTGCAATTATTCGTTTTATACGATATAAAGACTGTTGTATTTATTTTGTAGTTTATGCTTCTGGCGTTGACTTTTAAGGCCCTAACTCTTCGATCTGGCGGAGCAACGCCTCAGAGTTAAGTCTTGGATGCCCGAAACGCCGAAATGATCATTTCTTTCACACTGGTTGCAGTGATCCATGCTATACAATGGAAAAACTATTGTATTTATATTGTATTTTGTGCTTCTGGCGTTGACTTCTTAGGCCCTAACTATTCAATCTGTTGGAGCAACGCCCTAGGGAGAAGCCTAGGTTGCCCGGACAATAGGAATGACCATAACTTTCATACTGGTTGCAATTATTCGTTTTATACGATGGAAAATCTGTTGTATTTATATTGTATTTTATGCTTCTGGCGTTGACTTCTTAGGCACTGACTATTCGATCTGGTGGAGCAACGCTATAGAGTGAAACGTAGGTTGCCCGGAACGTAGAAATGACCATTACATTCACACTGGTTGCAATTATTCCTGTTATGACCATTACTTTCACATTGTTTGCAATTATTCATTTTATACGATGGAAAAGCTGTTTTATTTATATTGTATTTCATGCTTCTGGCGTTGGCTTCTGAGTCCGTAACAATTAGATGTGGTGGAGCAACGCCCTAGACTGAAGCCTAGGTTGCCCGGAAAGTAGAAATGACCATAACTTTCATACTGGTTGCAATTATTCGTTTTATACGATGGAAAAACTGTTGTATTTATATTGTATTTTATGCTTCTAACGTTGAATTCTAAGGCCGTAGCAACTCGATGTGGTGGAACAACGCCCTAGAGTGAAGCCTAGGTTGCCCGGAACGTAGAAATGGCCATTACTTTCACACTGGTTGCAATTATTCGTTTTATACAATGGAAAATATGTTGTACTTATATCGTACTTTATGCTTCTGGCCTTGACTTCTTAGGCCCTAACAATTCGATCTGGTGGAGCAACGCCATATAGTGAAACGTAGGTTGCCCGGAACGTAGAAATGAACATTACTTTCACACTGGTTGTAATTATTCCTGTTATACGATGGAAAAACAGTTGTATTTTTATTGTATTTTATGCTTCTGGCGTTTAATTCTAAGTCCCTAGCTATTCGATCTGGTGGAGCAACGCCCTAGAGTGAAGCCTAGGTTGGCCGGAACGTAGAAATGGCCATTACTTTCACAATGGTTGCAATTATCCATTTTATACGATGGAAAAGCTGTTGCATCTTTATTGTATTTTATGCTTCTGGCGTTCACTTCTAAGGGCCTAATTCTTCGATCTGGTGGAGCAACGCCTCAGAGTTAAGTCTACGATGCCCGAAACGCCGAAATGATCATTACTTTCACATTGGCTGCAATTATACGTTTTATACGATGGAAAAGCTGTTGTATTTATATTGTATTTTATGCTTCTGGCGATGACTTCTAAGGCCGTCGCTATTAGATGTGGTGGAGCAGCGCCATAGAGTGAAACCTAGGGTGCCCGGAAAGTAGAAATGAACATTATTTTCACACTGGTTGCAATTATTCGTTTTATACGATGGAAAAACTGTTGTATTTATTATGTATTTTATGCTTCTGCCGTTGTATTTTAAGGCCGTAACTATTCGATGTGGTGGAGCAACGCCCTAGAGTGAAGCCTAGGTTGCCCGGAACGTTCAAATGACCATTACTTTCACACTGGTTGCAATTATTCGTTTTATACTATGGAAAAACTTTTGTACTTACATTGTATTTTATTCTTCTGGCGTTGATTTCTAAGTCCCTAGCTATTCGATCTGGTGGAGCAACGCCCTAGAGTTAAAGCTAGGTTACCCGGAACGTAGAAATGACCAGTACTTTCACAATGTTTGCAATTATTCATTTTATGCGATGGAAAAACTGTTGTACTTATATTGTATTTTATGCTTCTGTCGTTGACTTCTAAGGCCGTAGCTATTAGTTGTGGTGGAGCTACGCCCTAGAATCAAACCTAGGTTACCCGGAACGTAGAAACGACCAGTACCTTCACACTGTTTGCAGTTATTCCTGTTATTCGATGGAAAAACTGTTGCATCTTTATTGTATTTTATGCTTCTGGCGTTGACCTCTAAGGCCGTAGCTATTAGATGTGGTGGAGCAACGCCGTAGAGTGACGCCCAGGTTGCCCGGAACGAAGAAATGTCCATTACTTTCACACTGGTTGCTATTATTCGTTTTATACGATGGAAAAACTGTTATACTTATATTGTATTTTATGCTTCTGGCGTTGACTTCTTAGGCCCTAACTATTCGATCTGGTGGAACAACGCCCTAGACTGAAGCCTAGGTTGCCCGGAACGCAGGACATACCATTACATTCACACTGGCTGCAATTACTCCTGTTATACGATGGAAAAACTGTTGTACTTTTATTGTATTTTATGCTTCTGGCGTTTAATTCTAAGTCCCTAGCTATTCGATCTGGTGGAGCAACACCCTACAGTGAAGCCTAGGTTGCCCGGAACGTATATATGACCATAACCTACACACAGGTTGCAATTATTCGTTTTATACGATGGAAAGACTGTTCGACTTGTTTTGTAGTTTATGTTTCTGGCGCTGACTTCTACGGCCCTAACTCTTCGATCTGTTTTAGCAACGGCCTGGAGTGAAGTCTATGTTGCCCGGAGCGTAGGACATACCTTTACCTTCACACTGGTTGCAATTATTCCTGTTATACGATGGAAAAACTGTTGGATTTATATCGTATTTTATGCATCAAGCGTAGACTTCTGAGGTCCTAGCTACTCGAGCTGGTGGAGCAACGCCCTAGAGTGAAACCTAGGTTGCCCGGAACGTAGAAATAACCATTACTTTCACACTGGTTGCAATTACTCCTTTTATACAATGGAAAAACTGTTGTATTTTTATTGTATTTTGTGCTTCTGGCGTTTAATTCAAAGTCCCTAGCTATTCGATATGGTGGAGCAATGCCCTAGAGTGATGCCTAGATTGCCCGGATCGTAGAAATGACCATTACTTTCACACTGGTTGCAATTATTCATTTGATACGATGGAAAAGCTGTTGTATTTATATTGTACTTTATGCTTCTGGCGCTGACTTGTAAGGCCGTAGCTATTAGAAGTGGTGGAGCAGCCTCCTGGAGTGACGGCTAGGTTGCCGGGAACGTAGAAATGACCATTACTTTCACAATGTTTGCAATCATTCATTTTATACGATGGAAAAACTGTTGTACTTATATTGTATTTTATCCATCTGGCGTTGAATTCTAAGTCCCTAGCTGTTAGATCTGGTGGGGCAACGCCCTAGAGGGAAACCTCGGTTACCTGGTACGTAGAAATGACCATTACTTTCACACTCTTTGCAATTATCCATTTTATACGATGGAAAAGCTGTTCTATTTATTTTGTATTTTATGCTTCGGGCGTTGACTTCTTAGTCCCTAACTATTTGATCTAGTGGAGCACCGCCCTAGAGTGAAGCCTAGGCTGCCCGGAACGTAGAAATGACCATTAATTTCACACTGGTAGCAATTATTCGTTTTATACAATGGAAAATATGTTGTACTTATATCGTACTTTATGCTTCTGGCCTTGACTTCTTAGGCCCTAACTATTCGATCTGGTGGAGCAACGCCATATAGTGAAACGTAGGTTGCCCGGAACGTAGAAATGAACATTACTTTCACACTGGTTGTAATTATTCCTGTTATACGATGGAAAAACAGTTGTATTTTTATTGTATTTTATGCTTCTGGCGTTTAATTCTAAGTCCCTAGCTATTCGATCTGGTGGAGCAACGCCCTAGAGTGAAGCCTAGGTTGGCCGGAACGTAGAAATGGCCATTACTTTCACAATGGTTGCAATTATCCATTTTATACGATGGAAAAGCTGTTGCATCTTTATTGTATTTTATGCTTCTGGCGTTCACTTCTAAGGGCCTAATTCTTCGATCTGGTGGAGCAACGCCTCAGAGTTAAGTCTACGATGCCCGAAACGCCGAAATGATCATTACTTTCACATTGGCTGCAATTATACGTTTTATACGATGGAAAAGCTGTTGTATTTATATTGTGTTTTATGCTTCTGGCGATGACTTCTAAGGCCGTCGCTATTAGATGTGGTGGAGCAGCGCCATAGAGTGAAACCTAGGGTGCCCGGAAAGTAGAAATGAACATTATTTTCACACTGGTTGCAATTATTCGTTTTATACGATGGAAAAACTGTTGTATTTATTATGTATTTTATGCTTCTGCCGTTGTATTTTAAGGCCGTAACTATTCGATGTGGTGGAGCAACGCCCTAGAGTGAAGCCTAGGTTGCCCGGAACGTTCAAATGACCATTACTTTCACACTGGTTGCAATTATTCGTTTTATACTATGGAAAAACTTTTGTACTTACATTGTATTTTATTCTTCTGGCGTTGATTTCTAAGTCCCTAGCTATTCGATCTGGTGGAGCAACGCCCTAGAGTTAAAGCTAGGTTACCCGGAACGTAGAAATGACCAGTACTTTCACAATGTTTGCAATTATTCATTTTATGCGATGGAAAAACTGTTGTACATATATTGTATTTTATTCTTCTGGCGTTGACTTCTTAGGCCCTAACTATTCGATCTGGTGGAACAACGCCCTAGAGTGAAGCCTAGGTTGCCCGGAACGTAGCACTGACCATTACGATCACACTGTTTGCAAATATATATTATATACGATGGAAAAGCTGTTGTATTTATATTGTATTTTATGCTTCTTGGCGATGACTTCTGAGGCCGTAGCTATTAGATGTGGTGGAGCAACGTCATAGAGTGACGCCTAGGTTGCCCGGAACGTAGAAATGACCATCACTTTCACACTGGTTGCAATTATTCCTGTTATACGATGGAAAAGCTGTTGTACTTATATCGTATCTTATGCTTCTGGCGTTGACTTCTTAGGCCCTAACTATTCCACCTGGTGGAACAACGACCTAGGGTGAAGCCTAGGTTGCCCGGAACGTAGAAATGACCATTACTTTCACACTGGTTGCAATTATTCGTTTTATACAATGGAAAAACTGTTGTATTTATTATGTATTTTATGCTTCTGACGTTGTATTTTAAGGCCGTAGCTATTCGATGTGGTTGAGCAACGCCCTAGAGTGACGCCTAGGTTGCCCGGAACCTAGAAATGGCCATTACTTTCACACTGGTTGCAATTATTCGTTTTATACGATGGAAAAGCTGTTGTATTTATATTGTATTTTATGATTCTGGCGTTGACTTCTAAGGCCGTAGCTATTAGATGTGGTGGAGCGACGCCCTGGTGTGACGCCTAGGTTGCCCGCAACGTAGAAGTGACGATTACTTTCACAATGTTTGCAATTATTCATTTTATACGATGGAAAAACTGTTGTACTTATATTGTACTTTATTCTTCTGGCGTTGACTTCTTAGACCCTAACTATTCGATCTGGTGGAAGAACGCCCTAGAGTGAAGCCTAGGTTGCCCGGAAAGTAGCAATCACCATTACGATCACACTGTTTGCAAATATACATTATATACGATGGAAAAACTGTTGGATTTATATTGTATTTTATGCTTCAAGCGTAGACTTCTGAGGTCCTAGCTACTCGAGCTGGTGGAGCAACGCCCTAGAGTGAAACCTAGGTTGCCCGGAACGTAGAAATAACCATTACTTTCACACTGGTTGCAATTACTCCTTTTATACAATGGAAAAACTGTTGTATTTTTATTGTATTTTGTGCTTCTGGCGTTTAATTCTAAGTCCCTAGCTATTCGATATGGTGGAGCAATGCCCTAGAGTGATGCCTAGATTGCCCGGATCGTAGAAATGACCATTACTTTCACACTGGTTGCAATTATTCATTTGATACGATGGAAAAGCTGTTGTATTTATATTGTACTTTATGCTTCTGGCGCTGACTTGTAAGGCCGTAGCTATTAGAAGTGGTGGAGCAGCCTCCTGGAGTGACGGCTAGGTTGCCGGGAACGTAGAAATGACCATTACTTTCACAATGTTTGCAATCATTCATTTTATACGATGGAAAAACTGTTGTACTTATATTGTATTTTATCCATCTGGCGTTGAATTCTAAGTCCCTAGCTGTTAGATCTGGTGGGGCAACGCCCTAGAGGGAACCCTCGGTTACCTGGTACGTAGAAATGACCATTACTTTCACACTCTTTGCAATTATCCATTTTATACGATGGAAAAGCTGTTCTATTTATTTTGTATTTTATGCTTCGGGCGTTGACTTCTTAGTCCCTAACTATTTGATCTAGTGGAGCACCGCCCTAGAGTGAAGCCTAGGCTGCCCGGAACGTAGAAATGACCATTAATTTCACACTGGTAGCAATTATTCGTTTTATACGATGGAAAAACTGTTTTATTTATTTTGTATTTTAAGCCACGGACGTTGAGTTCTAAGGCCCTAACTATTCGATATAGTGGAGCAACGCCCTCGAGTGAAGCCTAGGTTGCCCGGAACGTAGAAATGACCATAAGTTTCATACTGGTTGCAATTATTCGTTTTATACGATGGAAAAACTGTTGTATTTATATTGCATTTTATGCTTCTGGCGTTCACTTCTTAGGCCCTAACTATTCGATCTGGTGGAACAACGCCCTAGGGTGAAGGCTAGGTTGCCCGGAACGTAGAAATGACCAGTACTTTCACACTGCTTGCAGTTATTCCTGTTATTCGATGGAAAAACTGTTGCATCTTTATTGTATTTTATGCTTCTGGCGTTGACTTCTAAGGCCGTAGCTATTAGATGTGGTGGAGCAGCGCCATAGAGTGAAACCTAGGGTGCCCGGAACGTAGAAATGTCCATTACTTTCACACTGGTTGCTATTATTCGTTTTATACGATGGAAAAACTGTTATACTTATATTGTATTTTATGCTTCTGGCGTTGACTTCTTAGGCGCTAACAATTCGATCTGGTGGAAAAACGCCCTAGAGTGAAGCCTAGGTTGCCCGGAACGTAGGACATACCATTACATTCACACTGGCTGCAATTACTCCTGTTATACGATGGAAAAACTGTTGTACTTTTATCGTATTTTATGCTTCTGGAGTTTAATTCTAAGTCCCTAGCTATTCGATCTGGTGGAGCAACACCCTACAGTGAAGCCTAGGTTGCCCGGAACGTATATATGACCATAACCTACACACAGGTTGCAATTATTCGTTTTATACGATGGAAAGACTGTTCCATTTATTTTGTAGTTTATGCTTCTGGCGCTGCCTTCTACGACCCCAGCTCTTCGATTTGGTGTAGCAACGCATCAGAGTTAAGTCCAGGATGCCCGAAACGTCGAAATGATCATTACTTTCATACTGGTTGCAATTTGTCATGCTATACGATGGAAAAACTGTTGCATTTTTATTGTATTTTCTGCATCTGGCTTTGACTTCTAAGGTCGTAGCTATTCGATCTGGTGGAGCAATGCCTCAGAGTTAAGTCTAGGATGCCCGGAACGGAGAAATGACCATAACTTTCATACTGGTGGCAATTATTCGTTCTATATGATGGAAAAACTGTTGTATTTATATTGTATTTTATGCTTCTGGCGTTGCCTTCTTAGGCCCTAACTATTCGATCTGGTAGAACAACGCCCTAGAGTGAAGCCTCGGTTACCCGGAACGTAGAAATGACCAGTACTTTCACACTGTTTGCAGTGACTCCTGTTATACGATGGAAAAACTGTTGCATCTTTATTGAATTTTATGCTTCTGGCGTTGACTTCTAAGGCCCTAACTATGCTATCTGGTGTATCAACGCCCTAGAGTGAAGAATAGGTTGCCCGGAACGTAGAAATGACCATCACTTCCATACTGGTAGCAATCATTCGTTTTATACGATGGAAAAACTGTTTTATTTATATTGTATTTTATGCTTCTGGCGTTGACTTCTAAGGCACAAACTATTCGATCTGGTCGTGCAATGCCCTAGAGTGAAGCCGAGGTTGCCCGGAACGTAGAAATGACAATCACATTCAAACTGGTTGCAATTATTCCGGTTATATGATGGAAGAACTGTTGTATTTTTATTGCATTTTATGCTTCGGGCATTGACTTCTAAGGCCCTAACTATTCAATCTGTTGGAGCAACGCCCTAGGGTGTAGCCTAGCTTGCCCGGAATATAGAAATGACTACAACTTTCATACTGGTTGCAATTACTCGTTTTATATGATGGAAAAACTGTTGTATTTATATTGTATTTTATGCTTCTGGCGTTCACTTCTTAGGCCCTAACTATTCGATCTGGTGGAACAACGCCCTAGAGTGAAGCCTAGGTTGCCCGGAACGTAGCACTGACCATTACGATCACACTGTTTGCAAATATATATTATATAAGATGGAAAAACTGTTGTATTTTTATTGCATTTTATGCTTCCGGCGTTGACTTCTAAGGCCCTAACTATTCAATCTGTTGGAGCAACGCCCAAGGGTGAAGCCTAGGTTGCCCGGAGAGAAGAAATGACGTTAACTTTCATACTGGTTGCAATTATTCGTTTTATATGATGGAAAAACTGTTGTATTTATATTGTATTTTATGCTTCTGGCGTACACTTCCTGGGCCCTAACTATTCGATCTGGTGGAACAACGCCCTAGGGTGAAGCCTAGGTTGCCCGGAACGTAGAAATGACCATAACTTTCACACTGGTTGCAATTATTTGTTTTATACGATGGAAAAGCTGTTGTATTTATATCGCATTTTATGCTTCTGGCGTTGACTTCTTAGGCCCTAACAATTCGATCTGGTGGAACAACGCCCTAGAGTGAAGCCTAGATTGCCTGGAACGTACAAATGACCATCACTTTCACACGGGTTGCAATTATTCCTGTTATAGGATGGAAAGACTGTTGTCTTTTTATTGTATTTTATGCTTCAGGCGTAGGCTTCTAAGGCCGTAGCTATTCGATATGGTGGAGCACCGCCCTAGAATGAAACCTAGGTTACCCGGAACGTAGAAATGACCAGTACTTTCACACCGCTTGCAGTTATTCCTCTTATTCGATGGAAAATCTGTTGTATTTATGTTGCATTTTATGCTTCTGGCGTTGACATCTAAGGCCCTAACTGTTTGATCTGGTGGAGCAACGACCTAGGGTGAAGCCTAGGTTGTCCGGAACGTAGAAATGACCATAACTTTTACACAGGTAGCAATTATTCGTTTTATACAACGGAAAAACTGTTCTATTTATTTTGCATTTTATGCTTCTGGCGTTGACTTCTAAGGCCCTAACTGATTTATCTGGAGGAGCAACGCCCTAGTGTGAAGCCTAGATTGCCCGGAACGTTGAAATGACCATAACTTTCACACTCGCTGCTAATATTCGTTTTATACGATGAAAAAACTGTTATATTTATATTGTATTTTATACTTATGGCGTTGAATTCTAAGTCCCTAGCTATTTGATCTGGTGGAGCAACGCCCTAGAGTGAAAGCTAGGTTACCCGCAACATAGAAATGACAAGTACTTTCACACTGTTTGCAGTTATTCCTGTTATACGATGGAAAAACTGTTGTATCTTTATTGTATTTTATGCTTCTGGCGTTGACTTCTAAGGCCCTAACTATTCGATCAGGTGGAGCAACGCCCTAGAGTGAAACCTAGGTTGCTCGAAATGTAGAAATGACCATAACTTTCACACTGTCTGCAATTATTCATTCTATACGATGGAAAAACTGTTGTACTGAATATTGTATTTTATTCTTATGGCGTTGAATTCTAAGTCCCTCGCTATTCGATATGGTGGAGCAACGCCCTAGAGTGAAACCTAGGTTACCCGGAACGCAGAAATGACCAGTACTTTCATACTGTTTGCAGTTATTCCTGTTATACGATGGAAAAACTTTTGCATCTATATTGTATTTTACGCTTCCGGCGTTGACTTCTAAGGCCCTAGCTATTCGATTTGGTGGAGCAACGCCCTAGAGTGGGGCCTAGGTTGCCCGGTACGTAGAAATGACCAGTACTTTCATACTGTTTGCAGTTATTCCTGTTATACGATGGAAAAACTTTTGCATCTATATTGTATTTTATGCTTCCGGCGTTGACTTCTAAGGCCCTAGCTATTCGATTTGGTGGAGCAACGCCCTAGAGTGGGGCCTAGGTTGCCCGGTACGTAGAAATGTCCATTACTTTCACACTGTTTGCAATTATTCCTGTTATACGATGGAAAAGCTGTTGTATTTATATTGTATTTTATGCTTCTGTCGTGGACTTCTATGGCCGTAGCTATTAGTTGTGGTGGAGCTACGCCCTAGAATCAAACCTAGGTTACCCGGAACGTAGAAATGACCAGTACTTTCACACTGCTTGCAGTTATTCCTGTTATTCGATGGAAAAACTGTTGCATCTTTATTGTATTTTATGCTTCTGGCGTTGACTTCTAAGGCCGTAGCTATTAGATGTGGTGGAGTAACGCCGTAGAGTGACGCCCAGATTGCCCGGAACGTAGAAATGTCCATTACTTTCACACTGGTTGCTATTATTCGTTTTATACGATGGAAAAACTGTTATACTTATATTGTATTTTATGCTTCTGGCGTTGACTTCTTAGGCGCTAACTATTCGATCTGGTGGAAAAACGCCCTAGAGTGAAGCCTAGGTTGCCCGGAACGTAGGACATACCATTACATTCACACTGGCTGCAATTACTCCTGTTATACGATGGAAAAACTGTTGTACTTTTATTGTATTTTATGCTTCTGGCGTTTAATTCTAAGTCCCCAGCTATTGGATCTGGTGGAGCAACACCCTACAGTGAAGCCTAGGTTGCCCGGAACGTATATATGACCATAACCTACACACAGGTTGCAATTATTCGTTTTATACGATGGAAAGACTGTTCCATTTATTTTGTAGTTTATGCTTCTGGCGCTGACTGCTACGACCCCAGCTCTTCGATTTGGTGTAGCAACGCATCAGAGTTAAGTCCAGGATGCCCGAAACGTCGAAATGATCATTACTTTCATACTGGTTGCAATTTGTCATGCTATACGATGGAAAAACTGTTGCATTTTTATTGTATTTTCTGCTTCTGGCTTTGACTTCTAAGGTCGTAGCTATTCGATCTGGTGGAGCAATGCCTCAGAGTTAAGTCTAGGATGCCCGGAACGGAGAAATGACCATAACTTTCACACTGGTAGCATTTATTCGTTTTATACAATGGAAAGACTGTTCTATTTATTTTGTGCTTTATGCTTCGGGCGTTATCTTCTAAGGCCCTAACTGTTCGAACTGGCGGTGCAACGTCCTAGACTGAAGTCTAGGTTGCCCGGAACGTAGAAATGACCATAAGTTTCATACTGGCAGCAATTATTCGTTTTATACGATGGAAAAACTGTTATATTTATATTGTATTTTATGCTTCTGGCGTTGACTTCTTAGGCCATAACTATTCGATCTGGTGGAACAGCGCCCTACAGTGAAGCCTAGGTTACCCGGAACGTAGAAATGACCATAACTTTCACACTGGTTGCTATTATTCGTTTTATACAATGGAAAAACTGTTCCATTTATTTTGTATTTTATGCTTCGGGCGATGTCTCCTAAGGCCTTAACTATTCGATCTGGTTTAGCAACGCCCTAGAGTGAGGCCTAGGTTTCCCGGAACGTAGGACATACCAATACCTTCACACTGGTTGCAATTATTCCTGTTATACGATGGAAGAACTGTTGCATCTTTATTGTATTTTATGCTTCTGGCGTTGACTTCTAAGGCCCTAACTATTCGATCTGGTGGAGCAACGCCCTAGAGTGAAGCCTACGTTTCCCGGAACGTAGAAATGAGCATCACTTTCTAACTGGTTGCAATTATTCCGGTTATATGATGGAAGAACTGTTGTATTTTTATTGCATTTTATGCTTCGGGCATTGACTTCTAAGGCCCTAACTATTCAACGTGTTGGAGCAACGCCCTAGGGTGTAGCCTAGCTTGCCCGGAAAGTAGAAATGACTACAACTTTCATACTGGTTGCAATTACTCGCTTTATATGATGGAAAAACTGTTCTATTTATTTTGTATTTTCTGCTTCGGGCGTTGACATCTAAGGCCCTAACTGTTTGATCTGGTGGAGCAACGCGCTAGAGTAAAGCCTAGGTTGCCCGGAACGTAGAAATGACCATAACATTCACACTGGTTGCTATTATTCGTTCTATACGATGGAAAAACTGTTATATTTATATTGTATCTTATGCTTCTGGCGTTGACTTCTTAGGCCCTAACAATTCGATCTGGTGGAACAACGCCCTAGAGTGAAGCCTAGATTGCCTGGAACGTACAAATGACCATCACTTTCACACGGGTTGCAATTATTCCTGTTATATGATGGAAGAACTGTTGTATTTTTATTGCATTTTATGCTTCGGGCATTGACTTCTAAGGCCCTAACTATTCAATCTGTTGGAGCAACGCCCTAGGGTGTAGCCTAGCTTGCCCGGAAAGTAGAAATGACTACAACCTTCATACTGGCTGCAATTATTCATTTTATACGATGGAAAAACTGTTGTACTGAATATTGTATTTTATTCTTATGGCGTTGAATTCTAAGTCCCTAGCTATTCGATATGGTGGAGCAACGCCCTAGAGTGAAACCTAGGTTACCCGGAACGCAGAAATGACCAGTACTTTCATACTGTTTGCAGTTATTCCTGTTATACGATGCAAAAACTTTTGCATCTATATTGTATTTTACGCTTCCGGCGTTGACTTCTAAGGCCCTAGCTATTCGCTTTGGTGGAGCAACGCCCTAGAGTGGGGCCTAGGTTGCACGGTACGTAGAAATGACCAGTACTTTCATACTGTTTGCAGTTATTCCTGTTATACGATGGAAAAACTTTTGCATCTATATTGTATTTTATGCTTCCGGCGTTGACTTCTAAGGCCCTAGCTATTCGATTTGGTGGAGCAACGCCCTAGAGTGGGGCCTAGGTTGCCCGGTACGTAGAAATGTCCATTACTTTCACACTGTTTTCAAATATACATTATATACGATGGAAAATCTGTTGTATTTATGTTGCATTTTATGCTTCTGGCGTTGACATCTAAGGCCCTAACTGTTTGATCTGGTGGAGCAACGCCCTAGAGTGAAGCCTAGGTTGCCCGGAACGTAGAAATGATCATAACTTTCACACATGTTGCTATTATTCGTTTTATACGATGGAAAAACTGTTATACTTATATTTTATTTTATGCTTCTGGCGTTGACTTCTTAGGCCCTAACTATTCGATCTGGTGGAACAACACCCTAGAGTGAAGCCTAGGTTGCCTGGAACGTAGAAATGACCAGCACTTTCACACGGGTTGCCATTATTCCTGTTATAGGATGGAAAGACGGTTGTATTTTTATTGTATTTTATACTTCAGGCGTCGACTTCTGAGGCTGTAGCTATTCGATGTGGTGGAAGAACGCCATAGAGTGAAGCCTAGGTTGCCCGGAACGTAGAAATGACCATAAGTTTCATACTGGTTGCAATTATTCGTTTTATACGATGGAAAAACTGTTGTATTTATATTGCGTTTTATGCTTCTGGCGTTCACTTCTTAGGCCCTAACTATTCGATCTGGTGGAACAACGCCCTAGGGTGAAGCCTAGGTTGCCCGGAACGTAGAAATGACCATAACTTTTACACTGGTAGCAATTATTCGTTTTATACGATGGAAGAGCTGTTGTATTTATATTGCATTTTATGCCTCTGGCGTTGACTTCTAAGGCCGTAGCTATTAGATGTGGTGGAGCAACGCCCTAGAGTGACGCCTAGGGTAATCGGAACGTAGAAGTGACCATAACTTCCACACTGGTTGCAATTATTCATTTAATATGATGGAAAAGCTGTTGTATTTATATCGTATTTTATGCTTCGGGCGTTGACTTCTTAGGCCCTAACATTTCGATGTGGTGGAGCAACGCCCTACAGTGAAGCCTAGGTTGCCCGGAACGTAGATATTACCATAACCTTCACACAGGTTGCAATTATTCGTTTTATACGGTGTAAAGGCTGTTGTGTTTATTTTGTATTTTATTTTTCTGGTGTTGACTTCTTAGGCCCTAGCTATTCGATCTGGAGGAACAACGCCGTAGAGTGAAGCCTAGGTTGCCCGGAACGTAGAAATGACCATTACTTTCACACTGATTGCAATTATTCCTTTTATACGATGGAAAAGCTGTTGTATTTATATCGTATTTTATGCTCCTGGCGTTGACTTCTAAGGACCTAACTATTCGATCTGGTGGAGCAACGCCCTAGAGTGAAGCCTAGGTTGCCGGAAACGTAGAAATGACCATTACTTTCACAATGTTTGTAATTATTCATTTTATACGATGGAAAAACTGTTGTACTTATATTGTATTTTAACCATCTGGCGTTGACTTCTAAGGCCGTAGCTATTAGATGTGGTGGAGCATCGCCCTAGGGTGACGCCTAGGGTGTTCGGAACGTAGAAATGACCATTACTTTCACACTGTTTGCAATTATTCATTTTATACGATGGAAAAGCTGTTGTACTTATATTGTATTTTATGCTTCTGTCGTTGACTCCTATGGCCGTAGCTATTAGATGTGGTGGAGCAACGCCCTACGCTGAAGCCTAGGTTGCCCGGGAAGCTGAAATGACCATTACTTTCACACTGTTTGCAATTATTCCTTTTATACGATGGAAAAGCTGTTGTATTTATATCGTATTTTATGCTTCTGGCGTTGACTTCTAAGGCCCTAACTATTCTATCTGGTGGATCAACGCCCTAGAGTGAAGCCTAGGTTGCTCGGAATGTAGAAATGACCATAACATTCACGCTGGTTGAAATTATTCTTTTAATACGGTGGAAAAGCTGTTGCATCTTTACTGTATTTTATGATTCTGGCGTTGACTTCTATGGCCCTAACGATTCGATCTGGTGGAGCGACGCCCTTGAGTGAAACCTAGGTTGCCCGGAACGTAGAAATGACCATAACTTTTACACTGGTAGCAATTATTCGTTTTATACAATGGAAAAACTGTTCTATTTATTTTGTATTTTATGCTTCGGGCGTTGACTTCTAAGGCCCTAACTGTTTGATCTGGTGGAGCAACGACCTAGAGTGAAGCCTAGGTTGCCCGGAACATAGAAATGACAATAACTTTCACACTGGTTGCTATTACTCGTTCTATACGATGGAAAGACTGTTATATTTATATTGTATCTTATGCTTCTGGCGTTGACTTCTTAGGACCTGACAATTCGATCTGGTGGGACAACGCCCTAGAGTGAAGCCTAGGTTGCCTGGAACGTACAAATGACCATCACTTTCACAAGGGTTGCAATTCCTCCTGTTATAGGATGGAAATACTGTTGTATTTCTATTGCATTTTATGCTTCGGGCATTGACTTCTAAGGCCCTAACTATTCAATCTGTTGGAGCAACGCCCTAGGGTGTAGCCTAGCTTGCCCGGAAAGTAGAAATGACTACAACTTTCATACTGGCTGCAATTATTCATTTTATACGATGGAAAAACTGTTGTACTGAATATTGTATTTTATTCTTATGGCGTTGAATTCTAAGTCCCTAGCTATTCGATATGGTGGAGCAACGCCCTAGAGTGAAACCTAGGTTACCCGGAACGCAGAAATGACCAGTACTTTCATACTGTTTGCAGTTATTCCTGTTATACGATGCAAAAACTTTTGCATCTATATTGTATTTTACGCTTCCGGCGTTGACTTCTAAGGCCCTAGCTATTCGATTTGGTGGAGCAACGCCCTAGAGTGGGGCCTAGGTTGCACGGTACGTAGAAATGACCAGTACTTTCATACTGTTTGCAGTTATTCCTGTTATACGATGGAAAAACTTTTGCATCTATATTGTATTTTATGCTTCCGGCGTTGACTTCTAAGGCCCTAGCTATTCGATTTGGTGGAGCAACGCCCTAGAGTGGGGCCTAGGTTGCCCGGTACGTAGAAATGTCCATTACTTTCACACTGTTTTCAAATATACATTATATACGATGGAAAATCTGTTGTATTTATGTTGCATTTTATGCTTCTGGCGTTGACATCTAAGGCCCTAACTGTTTGATCTGGTGGAGCAACGCCCTAGAGTGAAGCCTAGGTTGCCCGGAACGTAGAAATGATCATAACTTTCACACATGTTGCTATTATTCGTTTTATACGATGGAAAAACTGTTATACTTATATTTTATTTTATGCTTCTGGCGTTGACTTCTTAGGCCCTAACTATTCGATCTGGTGGAACAACACCCTAGAGTGAAGCCTAGGTTGCCTGGAACGTAGAAATGACCAGCACTTTCACACGGGTTGCCATTATTCCTGTTATAGGATGGAAAGACGGTTGTATTTTTATTGTATTTTATACTTCAGGCGTCGACTTCTGAGGCTGTAGCTATTCGATGTGGTGGAAGAACGCCATAGAGTGAAGCCTAGGTTGCCCGGAACGTAGAAATGACCATAAGTTTCATACTGGTTGCAATTATTCGTTTTATACGATGGAAAAACTGTTGTATTTATATTGCATTTTATGCTTCTGGCGTTCACTTCTTAGGCCCTAACTATTCGATCTGGTGGAACAACGCCCTAGGGTGAAGCCTAGGTTGCCCGGAACGTAGAAATGACCATAACTTTTACACTGGTAGCAATTATTCGTTTAATATGATGGAAAAGCTGTTGTATTTATATCGTATTTTATGCTTCGGGCGTTGACTTCTTAGGCCCTAACATTTCGATCTGGTGGAGCAACGCCCTACAGTGAAGCCTAGGTTGCCCGGAACGTAGATATTACCATAACCTTCAGACAGGTTGCAATTATTCGTTTTATACGGTGTAAAGGCTGTTGTGTTTATTTTGTATTTTATTTTTCTGGTGTTGACTTCTTAGGCCCTAGCTATTCGATCTGGAGGAACAACGCCGTAGAGTGAAGCCTAGGTTGCCCGGAACGTAGAAATGACCATTACTTTCACACTGATTGCAATTATTCCTTTTATACGATGGAAAAGCTGTTGTATTTATATCGTATTTTATGCTCCTGGCGTTGACTTCTAAGGACCTAACTATTCGATCTGGTGGAGCAACGCCCTAGAGTGAAGCCTAGGTTGCCGGAAACGTAGAAATGACCATTACTTTCACAATGATTGTAATTATTCATTTTATACGATGGAAAAACTGTTGTATTTTTATTGTATTTTGTGCCTCAGGCGTAGGCTTCTAAGGCCGTAGCTATTCGATATAGTGGAGCACCGACCTAGAGTGAAGCCTAGGTTGCTCCGAACGTAGAAATGACCACTTCTTTCACACTGTTTGCAATTATTCATTTAATATGATGGAAAAGCTGTTGTATTTATATCGTATTTTATGCTTCGGACGTTTTCTTCTTAGCCCCTAACATTTCGATCTGGTGGAGCAACGGCCTACAGTGAAGCCTATGTTGCCCGGAACGTAGATATGACCATCACTTTCAAACTGGTTGCAATTAATCCTTTTATACGATGGAAAAACTGTTGTATTTTTATTGCATTTTATGCTTCTGGCGTTGACTTCTAAGGCCCTAACTATTCTATCTGGTGGATCAACGCCCTAGAGTGAAGCCTAGGTTGCTCGGAATGTAGAAATGACCATAACATTCACGCTGGTTGAAATTATTCTTTTAATACGGTGGAAAAGCTGTTGCATCTTTACTGTATTTTATGATTCTGGCGTTGACTTCTATGGCCCTAACGATTCGATCTGGTGGAGCGACGCCCTTGAGTGAAACCTAGGTTGCCCGGAACGTAGAAATGACCATAACTTTTACACTGGTAGCAATTATTCGTTTTATACAATGGAAAAACTGTTCTATTTATTTTGTATTTTATGCTTCGGGCGTTGACTTCTAAGGCCCTAACTGTTTGATCTGGTGGAGCAACGCCCTAGAGTGAAGCCTAGGTTGCCCGGAACATAGAAATGACAATAACTTTCACACTGGTTGCTATTACTCGTTCTATACGATGGAAAGACTGTTATATTTATATTGTATCTTATGCTTCTGGCGTTGACTTCTTAGGCCCTGACAATTCGATCTGGTGGGACAACGCCCTAGAGTGAAGCCTAGGTTGCCTGGAACGTACAAATGACCATCACTTTCACAAGGGTTGCAATTCCTCCTGTTATAGGATGGAAATACTGTTGTATTTCTATTGTATTTTATGCTTCAGGCGTTGACTTCTGAGGCCGCAGCTATTCGATGTGGTGGAAGAACGCCATAGAGTGAATCCTAGGTTGCCCGGAGCGTAGAAATGACAATAACTTTTACACTGGTAGCAATTATTCGTTTTATACATTGGAAAAACTGTTCTATATATTTTGTATTTAATGCTTCGGGCGTTGACTTCTAAGGCCCTAACTATTCGATTTGGTGGAGCAACGCCCTAGAGTGGGGCCTAGGTTGCCCGGTACGTAGAAATGTCCAATACTCTCACACTGTTTGCAAATATACATTATATACGATGGAAAATCTGTTGTATTTATGTTGCATTTTATGCTTCTGGCGTTGACTTCTTGGGCCCTAACTATTTGGTCTGGTGGAGCAACGCCCTAAAGTGAAGCCTAGGTTACCCGGAACGTAGAAATGACCAGTACTTTCATACTGTTTGCAGTTATTCCTGTTATACGATGGAAAAACTTTTGCATCTATATTGTATTTTATGCTTCCGGCGTTGACTTCTAAGGCCCTAGCTATTCGATTTGGTGGAGCAACGCCCTAGAGTGGGGCCTAGGTTGCCCGGTACGTAGAAATGTCCATTACTTTCACACTGTTTTCAAATATACATTATATACGATGGAAAATCTGTTGTATTTATGTTGCATTTTATGCTTCTGGCGTTGACATCTAAGGCCCTAACTGTTTGATCTGGTGGAGCAACGCCCTAGAGTGAAGCCTAGGTTGCCCGGAACGTAGAAATGATCATAACTTTCACACATGTTGCTATTATTCGTTTTATACGATGGAAAAACTGTTATACTTATATTTTATTTTATGCTTCTGGCGTTGACTTCTTAGGCCCTAACTATTCGATCTGGTGGAACAACACCCTAGAGTGAAGCCTAGGTTGCCTGGAACGTAGAAATGACCAGCACTTTCACACGGGTTGCCATTATTCCTGTTATAGGATGGAAAGACGGTTGTATTTTTATTGTATTTTATACTTCAGGCGTCGACTTCTGAGGCTGTAGCTATTCGATGTGGTGGAAGAACGCCATAGAGTGAAGCCTAGGTTGCCCGGAACGTAGAAATGACCATAAGTTTCATACTGGTTGCAATTATTCGTTTTATACGATGGAAAAACTGTTGTATTTATATTGCATTTTATGCTTCTGGCGTTCACTTCTTAGGCCCTAACTATTCGATCTGGTGGAACAACGCCCTAGGGTGAAGCCTAGGTTGCCCGGAACGTAGAAATCACCATAACTTTTACACTGGTAGCAATTATTCGTTTTATACGATGGAAGAGCTGTTGTATTTATATTGCATTTTATGCCTCTGGCGTTGACTTCTAAGGCCGTAGCTATTAGATGTGGTGGAGCAACGCCCTAGAGTGACGCCTAGGGTAATCGGAACGTAGAAGTGACCATAACTTCCACACTGGTTGCAATTATTCATTTAATATGATGGAAAAGCTGTTGTATTTATATCGTATTTTATGCTTCGGGCGTTGACTTCTTAGGCCCTAACATTTCGATCTGGTGGAGCAACGCCCTACAGTGAAGCCTAGGTTGCCCGGAACGTAGATATTACCATAACCTTCAGACAGGTTGCAATTATTCGTTTTATACGGTGTAAAGGCTGTTGTGTTTATTTTGTATTTTATTTTTCTGGTGTTGACTTCTTAGGCCCTAGCTATTCGATCTGGAGGAACAACGCCGTAGAGTGAAGCCTAGGTTGCCCGGAACGTAGAAATGACCATTACTTTCACACTGATTGCAATTATTCCTTTTATACGATGGAAAAGCTGTTGTATTTATATCGTATTTTATGCTCCTGGCGTTGACTTCTAAGGACCTAACTATTCGATCTGGTGGAGCAACGCCCTAGAGTGAAGCCTAGGTTGCCGGAAACGTAGAAATGACCATTACTTTCACAATGATTGTAATTATTCATTTTATACGATGGAAAAACTGTTGTATTTTTATTGTATTTTGTGCCTCAGGCGTAGGCTTCTAAGGCCGTAGCTATTCGATATAGTGGAGCACCGACCTAGAGTGAAGCCTAGGTTGCTCCGAACGTAGAAATGACCACTTCTTTCACACTGTTTGCAATTATTCATTTAATATGATGGAAAAGCTGTTGTATTTATATCGTATTTTATGCTTCGGACGTTTTCTTCTTAGCCCCTAACATTTCGATCTGGTGGAGCAACGGCCTACAGTGAAGCCTATGTTGCCCGGAACGTAGATATGACCATCACTTTCAAACTGGTTGCAATTAATCCTTTTATACGATGGAAAAACTGTTGTATTTTTATTGCATTTTATGCTTCTGGCGTTGACTTCTAAGGCCCTAACTATTCTATCTGGTGGATCAACGCCCTAGAGTGAAGCCTAGGTTGCTCGGAATGTAGAAATGACCATAACATTCACGCTGGTTGAAATTATTCTTTTAATACGGTGGAAAAGCTGTTGCATCTTTACTGTATTTTATGATTCTGGCGTTGACTTCTATGGCCCTAACGATTCGATCTGGTGGAGCGACGCCCTTGAGTGAAACCTAGGTTGCCCGGAACGTAGAAATGACCATAACTTTTACACTGGTTGCTATTACTCGTTCTATACGATGGAAAGACTGTTATATTTATATTGTATCTTATGCTTCTGGCGTTGACTTCTTAGGCCCTGACAATTCGATCTGGTGGGACAACGCCCTAGAGTGAAGCCTAGGTTGCCTGGAACGTACAAATGACCATCACTTTCACAAGGGTTGCAATTCCTCCTGTTATAGGATGGAAATACTGTTGTATTTCTATTGTATTTTATGCTTCAGGCGTTGACTTCTGAGGCCGCAGCTATTCGATGTGGTGGAAGAACGCCATAGAGTGAATCCTAGGTTGCCCGGAGCGTAGAAATGACAATAACTTTTACACTGGTAGCAATTATTCGTTTTATACATTGGAAAAACTGTTCTATATATTTTGTATTTAATGCTTCGGGCGTTGACTTCTAAGGCCCTAACTATTCGATTTGGTGGAGCAACGCCCTAGAGTGGGGCCTAGGTTGCCCGGTACGTAGAAATGTCCAATACTCTCACACTGTTTGCAAATATACATTATATACGATGGAAAATCTGTTGTATTTATGTTGCATTTTATGCTTCTGGCGTTGACTTCTTGGGCCCTAACTATTTGGTCTGGTGGAGCATCGCCCTAAAGTGAAGCCTAGGTTACCCGGAACGTAGAAATGACCAGTACTTTCATACTGTTTGCAGTTATTCCTGTTATACGATGGAAAAACTTTTGCATCTATATTGTATTTTATGCTTCCGGCGTTGACTTCTAGGGCCCTAGCTATTCGATTTGGTGGAGCAACGCCCTAGAGTGGGGCCTAGGTTGCCCGGTACGTAGAAATGTCCATTACTTTCACACTGTTTGCAAATATACATTATATACGATGGAAAATCTGTTGTATTTATGTTGCATTTTATGCTTCTGGCGTTGACATCTAAGGCCCTAACTGTTTGATCTGGTGGAGCAACGCCCTAGAGTTAAGCCTAGGTTGCCCGGAACGTAGAAATGATCATAACTTTCACACATGTTGCTATTATTCGTTTTATACGATGGAAAAACTGTTATACTTATATTTTATTTTATGCTTCTGGCGTTGACTTCTTAGGCCCTAACTATTCGATCTGGTGGAACAACACCCTAGAGTGAAGCCTAGGTTGCCTGGAATGTAGAAATGTACATATCTTTCACACTGTTTGCAATTATTCATTTTATACGATGGCAATGCTGTTGCATTTATATTGTATTTTATGCTTCTGGCGTTGACTTCTTAGGCCCTAACTATTCGAACTGGTGGAACAATGCCTCAGAGTTAAGTGTAGGATGCCCGAAACGCCGAAATGATCATTACTTTCACGCTTGTTGCAATTATTCCTGTTATACCATGAAAAGACTGTTGTATTTTTATTGTATTTTGTGCCTCAGGCGTAGGCTTCTAAGGCCGTAGCTATTCGATATAGTGGAGCACCGACCTAGAGTGAAGCCTAGGTTGCTCCGAACGTAGAAATGACCACTTCTTTCACACTGTTTGCAATTATTCATTTAATATGATGGAAAAGCTGTTGTATTTATATCGTATTTTATGCTTCGGACGTTTTCTTCTTAGGCCCTAACATTTCGATCTGGTGGAGCAACGGCCTACAGTGAAGCCTATGTTGCCCGGAACGTAGATATGACCATCACTTTCAAACTGGTTGCAATTAATCCTTTTATACGATGGAAAAACTGTTGTATTTTTATTGCATTTTATGCTTCTGGCGTTGACTTCTAAGGCCCTAACTATTCTATCTGGTGGATCAACGCCCTAGAGTGAAGCCTAGGTTGCTCGGAATGTAGAAATGACCATAACATTCACGCTGGTTGAAATTATTCTTTTAATACGGTGGAAAAGCTGTTGCATCTTTACTGTATTTTATGATTCTGGCGTTGACTTCTATGGCCCTAACGATTCGATCTGGTGGAGCGACGCCCTTGAGTGAAACCTAGGTTGCCCGGAACGTAGAAATGACCATAACTTTTACACTGGTAGCAATTATTCGTTTTATACAATGGAAAAACTGTTCTATTTATTTTGTATTTTATGCTTCGGGCGTTGACTTCTAAGGCCCTAACTGTTTGATCTGGTGGAGCAACGCCCTAGAGTGAAGCCTAGGTTGCCCGGAACATAGAAATGACAATAACTTTCACACTGGTTGCTATTACTCGTTCTATACGATGGAAAGACTGTTATATTTATATTGTATCTTATGCTTCTGGCGTTGACTTCTTAGGCCCTGACAATTCGATCTGGTGGGACAACGCCCTAGAGTGAAGCCTAGGTTGCCTGGAACGTACAAATGACCATCACTTTCACAAGGGTTGCAATTCCTCCTGTTATAGGATGGAAATACTGTTGTATTTCTATAGTATTTTATGCTTCAGGCGTTGACTTCTGAGGCCGCAGCTATTCGATGTGGTGGAAGAACGCCATAGAGTGAAGCCTAGGTTGCCCGGAACGTAGAAATGACCATAACTTTCATACTGGTTGCAATTATTCGTTTTATATGATGGAAGAACTGTTGTATTTATATTGTATTTTATGCTGCTGGCGTTCACTTCTTAGGCCCTAACTATTCGATCTGGTGGAACAACGCCCTGGGGTGAAGCCTAGGTTGCTGGAACGTAGAAATGACCATAACTTTCACACTGGTTGCTATTATTCGTTTTATACGATGGAAAAACTGTTCTATTTATTTTGTATTTTATGCTTCGGGCGTCGACTTCTAAGGCCCTAACAATTCAATCTGTTGGAGCAACGCGCAAGGGTGAAGCCTAGGTTGCCCGGAAAGAAGAAATGACGTTAACTTTCATACTGGTTGCAATTATTCGTTTTATACGATGGAAAAACTGTTGTATTTATATTGCATTTTATGCTTCTGGCGTTGACTTCTATTGCACTAACTATTCGATCTGGCGGAGCAACGCCCTAGAGTGAAGCCGAGGTTCCCCGGAACGTAGAAATGACCATCACTTTCAAACTGGTTGCAATTATTCCTGTTATATGACGGAAAAACTGTTGTATTTTTATTGCATTTTATGTTTCGGGCATTGACTTCTATGGCCCTAACTATTCAATCTGTTGGAGCAACGCCCTAGGGTGTAGCCTAGGTTGTCCGGAAAGTAGAAATGACCATAACTTTCATACTGGTTGCAATTATTCGTTTTATATCATGGAAAAACTGTTGTATTCATATTGTATTTTATGCTGCTGGCGTTCACTTCTTAGGCTCTGACTATTCGATCTGGTGGAACAACGCCCTGTGGTGAAGTCTAGGTTGCTCGGAACGTAGAAATGACCGTTACTTTCACACTGGCTGCTATTATTCGCTTTATACGATTGAAAAATTGTTATATTTATATTGTATTTTATGCTTCTGGCGTTGCCTTCTTAGGCCCAAACTGTTCGATCTGGTGGAACAACGCCCTAGAGTGAAGCCTAGGTTACCCGGAACGTAGAAATGACCAGTACTTTCACACTGTTAGCTATTATTCGTTCTACACGATGGAAAAACTGTTATATTTATATTGTATCTTATGCTTCTGGCGTTGACTTCTTAGGCCCTAACAATTCGATCTGGTGGAACAACGCCCTAGAGTGAAGCCTAGGTTGCCTGGAACGTACAAATGACCATCACTTTCACACGGGTTGCAATTATTCCTGTTATAGGATGGAAAGACTGTTGTCTTTTTATTGTATTTTATGCTTCAGGCGTAGGCTTCTAAGGTCGTAGCTATTCGATATGGTGGAGCACCGACCTAGAGTGAAGTCTAGGTTGCTCGGAACGTAGAAATGACCACTTCTATCACACTGTTTGCAATTATTCCTTTTATACGATGGAAAATCTGTTGTATTTATTTTGCATTTTATGCTTCTGGCGTTGACATCTAAGGCCCTAACTGTTTGATCTGGTGGAGCAACGCCCTAGAGTGAAGCCTAGGTTGCCCGGAACGTAGAAATGATCATAACTTTCACACATGTTGCTATTATTCGTTTTATACGATGGAAAAACTGTTATACTTATATTTTATTTTATGCTTCTGGCGTTGACTTCTTAGGCCCTAACTATTCGATCTGGTGGAACAACACCCTAGAGTGAAGCCTAGGTTGCCTGGAATGTAGAAATGTACATATCTTTCACACTGTTTGCAATTATTCATTTTATACGATGGCAATGCTGTTGCATTTATATTGTATTTTATGCTTCTGGCGTTGACTTCTTAGGCCCTAACTATTCGAACTGGTGGAACAATGCCTCAGAGTTAAGTGTAGGATGCCCGAAACGCCGAAATGATCATTACTTTCACGCTTGTTGCAATTATTCCTGTTATACCATGAAAAGACTGTTGTATTTTTATTGTATTTTGTGCCTCAGGCGTAGGCTTCTAAGGCCGTAGCTATTCGATATAGTGGAGCACCGACCTAGAGTGAAGCCTAGGTTGCTCCGAACGTAGAAATGACCACTTCTTTCACACTGTTTGCAATTATTCATTTAATATGATGGAAAAGCTGTTGTATTTATATCGTATTTTATGCTTCGGACGTTTTTTTCTTAGGCCCTAACATTTCGATCTGGTGGAGCAACGGCCTACAGTGAAGCCTATGTTGCCCGGAACGTAGATATGACCATCACTTTCAAACTGGTTGCAATTAATCCTTTTATACGATGGAAAAACTGTTGTATTTTTATTGCATTTTATGCTTCTGGCGTTGACTTCTAAGGCCCTAACTATTCTATCTGGTGGATCAACGCCCTAGAGTGAAGCCTAGGTTGCTCGGAATGTAGAAATGACCATAACATTCACGCTGGTTGAAATTATTCTTTTAATACGGTGGAAAAGCTGTTGCATCTTTACTGTATTTTATGATTCTGGCGTTGACTTCTATGGCCCTAACGATTCGATCTGGTGGAGCGACGCCCTTGAGTGAAACCTAGGTTGCCCGGAACGTAGAAATGACCATAACTTTTACACTGGTAGCAATTATTCGTTTTATACAATGGAAAAACTGTTCTATTTATTTTGTATTTTATGCTTCGGGCGTTGACTTCTAAGGCCCTAACTGTTTGATCTGGTGGAGCAACGCCCTAGAGTGAAGCCTAGGTTGCCCGGAACATAGAAATGACAATAACTTTCACACTGGTTGCTATTACTCGTTCTATACGATGGAAAGACTGTTATATTTATATTGTATCTTATGCTTCTGGCGTTGACTTCTTAGGCCCTGACAATTCGATCTGGTGGGACAACGCCCTAGAGTGAAGCCTAGGTTGCCTGGAACGTACAAATGACCATCACTTTCACAAGGGTTGCAATTCCTCCTGTTATAGGATGGAAATACTGTTGTATTTCTATTGTATTTTATGCTTCAGGCGTTGACTTCTGAGGCCGCAGCTATTCGATGTGGTGGAAGAACGCCATAGAGTGAAGCCTAGGTTGCCCGGAACGTAGAAATGACCATAACTTTCATACTGGTTGCAATTATTCGTTTTATATGATGGAAGAACTGTTGTATTTATATTGTATTTTATGCTGCTGGCGTTCACTTCTTAGGCCCTAACTATTCGATCTGGTGGAACAACGCCCTGGGGTGAAGCCTAGGTTGCTGGAACGTAGAAATGACCATAACTTTCACACTGGTTGCTATTATTCGTTTTATACGATGGAAAAACTGTTCTATTTATTTTGTATTTTATGCTTCGGGCGTTGACTTCTAAGGCCCTAACAATTCAATCTGTTGGAGCAACGCGCAAGGGTGAAGCCTAGGTTGCCCGGAAAGAAGAAATGACGTTAACTTTCATACTGGTTGCAATTATTCGCTTTATACGATTGAAAAATTGTTATATTTATATTGTATTTTATGCTTCTGGCGTTGCCTTCTTAGGCCCAAACTGTTCGATCTGGTGGAACAACGCCCTAGAGTGAAGCCTAGGTTACCCGGAACGTAGAAATGACCAGTACTTTCACACTGTTTGCTATTATTCGTTCTACACGATGGAAAAACTGTTATATTTATATTGTATCTTATGCTTCTGGCGTTGACTTCTTAGGCCCTAACAATTCGATCTGGTGGAACAACGCCCTAGAGTGAAGCCTAGGTTGCCTGGAACGTACAAATGACCATCACTTTCACACGGGTTGCAATTATTCCTGTTATAGGATGGAAAGACTGTTGTCTTTTTATTGTATTTTATGCTTCAGGCGTAGGCTTCTAAGGCCGTAGCTATTCGATATGGTGGAGCACCGACCTAGAGTGAAGTCTAGGTTGCTCGGAACGTAGAAATGACCACTTCTATCACACTGTTTGCAATTATTCATTTAATATGATGGAAAAGCTGTTGTATTTATATCGTATTTTATGCTTCTGGCGTTGACTTCTAAGGACCTAACTATTCGATCTGGTGGAGCAACGCCCTAGAGTGAAGCCTAGGTTGCTCGGAATGTAGAAATGACCAGTACTTTCACACTGTTTGCAGTGACTCCTGTTATACGATGGAAAAACTGTTGCATCTTTATTGTATTTTATGCTTCTGGCGTTCACTTCTTAGGCCCTAACTATTCGATCTGGTGGAACAACGACCTAGGGTGAAGCCTAGGTTGTCCGGAACGTAGAAATGACCATAACTTTTACACAGGTAACAATTATTCGTTTTATACAACGGAAAAACTGTTCTATTTATTTTGCATTTTATGCTTCTGGCGTTGACTTCTAAGGCCCTAACTGATTTATCTGGAGGAGCAACGCCCTAGTGTGAAGCCTAGATTGCCCGGAACGTTGAAATGACCATAACTTTCACACTCGTTGTTAATATTCGTTTTATACGATGGAAAAACTGTTAAATTTATATTGTATTTTATTCTTATGGCGATGAATTCTAAGTCCCTAGCTATTCGATATGGTGGAGCAACGCCCTAGAGTGAAACCTAGGTTACCCGGAACGCAGAAATGACCAGTACTTTCATACTGTTTGCAGTTATTCCTGTTATACGGTGGAAAAACTTTTGCATCTATATTGTATTTTACGCTTCCGGCGTTGACTTCTAAGGCCCTAGATATTCGATTTGGTGGAGCAACGCCCTAGAGTGGGGCCTAGGTTGCCCGGTACGTAGAAATGTCCATTACTCTCACACTGTTTGCAAATATACATTATATACGATGGAAAATCTGTTGTATTTATGTTGCATTTTATGCTTCTGGCGTTGACTTCTTGGGCCCTAACTATTTGGTCTGGTGGAGCAACGCCCTAAAGTGAAGCCTAGGTTACCCGGAACGTAGAAATGACCAGTACTTTCATACTGTTTGCAGTTATTCCTGTTATACGATGGAAAAACTTTTGCATCTATATTGTATTTTATGCTTCCGGCGTTGACTTCTAAGGCCCTAGCTATTCGATTTGGTGGAGCAACGCCCTAGAGTGGGGCCTAGGTTGCCCGGTACGTAGAAATGTCCATTACTTTCACACTGTTTGCAAATATACATTATATACGATGGCAATGCTGTTGCATTTATATTGTATTTTATGCTTCTGGCGTTGACTTCTTAGGCCCTAACTATTCGAACTGGTGGAACAATGCCTCAGAGTTAAGTGTAGGATGCCCGAAACGCAGAAATGATCATTACTTTCACGCTTGTGCAATTATTCCTGTTATACCATGAAAAGACTGTTGTATTTTTATTGTATTTTGTGCCTCAGGCGTAGGCTTCTAAGGCCGTAGCTATTCGATATGGTGGAGCACCGCCCTAGAGTGAAGCCTAGGTTGCTCGAAACGTAGAAATGACCACTTCTTTCACACTGTTTGCAATTATTCATTTAATATGATGGAAAAGCTGTTGTATTTATATCGTATTTTATGCTTCGGGCGTTGACTTCTTAGGCCCTAACAATTCGATCTGGTGGAACAACACCCTAGAGTGAAGCCTAGGTTGCCTGGAACGTACAAATGACCATCACTTTCACACGGGTTGCAATTATTCCTGTTATAGGATTGAAAGACTGTTGTCTTTTTATTGTATCTTATGCTTCAGGCGTAGGCTTCTAAGGCCGTAGCTATTCGATATGGTGGAGCACCGACCTAGAGTGAAGCCTAGGTTGCTCGGAACGTAGAAATGACCACTTCTTTCACACTGTTTGCAATTATTCATTTAATATGATGGAAAAGCTGTTGTATTTATATCGTATTTTATGCTTCGGGCGTTTTCTTCTTAGGCCCTAACATTTCGATCTGGTGGAGCAACGGCCTACAGTGAAGCCTATGTTGCCCGGAACGTAGATATGACCATCACTTTCAAAGTGGTTGCAATTAATCCTTTTATATGATGGAAAAACTGTTGTATTTTTATTGCATTTTATGCTTCTGGCGTTGACTTCTAAGGCCTTAACTATTCTATCTGGTGGATCAACGCCCTAGAGTGAAGCCTAGGTTGCTCGGAATGTAGAAATGACCATAACATTCACGCTGGTTGAAAGTATTCGTTTAATACGGTGGAAAAGCTGTTGCATCTTTACTGTATTTTATGATTCTGGCGTTGATTTCTATGGCCCTAACGATTCGATCTGGTGGAGCGACGCCCTTGAGTGAAGCCTAGGTTGCCCGGAACGTAGAAATGACCACCACTTTCAAACTGGTTGCAATTAATCCTTTTATACGATGGAAAAACTGTTGTATTTTTATTGCATTTTATGCTTCCGGCGTTGACTTCTAAGGCCCTAACTATTCAATCTTTTGGAGCATCGCCCAAGGGTGAAGCCTAGGTTGCCCGGAACGTAGAAATGACCATTAATTTCACAATGTTTGCAATTATACATTTTATACAATGGAAAAACGGTTGTACTTATATTGTGTTTTATTCTTCTGGCTTTGAATTCCAAGTCCCTAGCTATTCGATCTGGTGGAGCAACGTCCTAGCGAGAAACCTAGGTTGCCCGGAACGTAGAAATAACCACAACTTTCATACTTGTTGCAATTATTCGTTTCATACGATGGAAAAACTGTTGTATTTATATTGCTTTTTATGCTTCTGGCGGTGACTCCTAAGGCCCTAACTATTCAATCTGTTGGAGCAACGCCCAAGCGTGTAGCGTAGGTTGCCCGGAAAGTAGAAATGACCACAACTTTCATACTGGTTGCAATTACTCGTTCTATATGATGGAAAAACTGTTGTATTTATATTGTATTTTATGCTTCTGGCGTTCACTTCTTAGGCCCTAACTATTCGATCTGGTGGAGCAACGCACTAGAGTGAAGCAGAGGTTGCCCGGAACGTAGAAATGACCATCACTTTCAAACTAGTTGCAATTACTCCTGTCTTATGATGGAAAAACTGTTGTATTTTTATTGCGTTTTGTGCTTCGGTCATTGACTTCTAAGGCCCTAACTATTCAATCTGTTGGAGCAACGCCCTAGGGTGTAGCCTAGGTTGCCCGGAACGTAGAAATGACCATAACTTTCACACTGGTCGCTATTATTGGTTTTATACGATGGAGAAACTGTTATATTTATATTGTACTTTATGCTTCTGGCGTTGCCTTCTTAGGCCCTAACTGTTCTATCTGGTAGAACAACGCCCTAGAGTGAAGCCGAGGTTGCCCGGAACGTAGAAATGACCATTACTTTCACACTGTTTGCAATTATTCCTTTTATACGATGGAAAAGCTGTTGTATTTATATCGTATTTTATGCTTCTGGCGTTGACTTCTAAGGACCTAACTATTCGATCTGGTGGAGCAACGCCCTAGAGTGAAGCCTAGGTTACCCGGAACGTAGAAATGACCAGTACTTTCACACTGTTTGCAGTGACCCCTGTTATACGACGGAAATACTGTTGCATCTTTATTGAATTTTATGCTTCTGGCGATGACTTCTAAAGCCCTAACTATTCTATCTGGTGTATCAACGCCCTAGAGTGAAGCCTAGGTTGCTCGGAATGTAAAAATGACCATAACATTCACACTGGTTGAAATTATTCGTTTTATACGATGGAAAAACTGTTATATTTAAGTTGTATTTTATGCTTCTGGCGTTGATTTCTTAGGCCCTAACTATACAATCTGGAGGAACAACACACTCGAGTGAGGCCTAGGTTCCCCGGAACGTAGAAATGACCATCACTTCCATACTGGTAGCAATCATTCGTTTTATACGATGGAAAAACTGTTGTATTTTTATTGCATTTTATGCTTCCGTCGTTGACTTCTAAGGCCCTAACTATTCAATCTGTTGGAGCAACGCCCTAGGGTGAAGCCTAGGTTGCCCGGAAAGTAGAAATGACGTTAACTTTCATACTGATTGCAATTATTCGTTTTATACGATGGAAAAACTGTTGTATTTATATTGTTTTTTATGCTTCTGGCGTTGACTTCTAAGGCACTAACTATTCGATCTGGTGGAGCAACGCCCTGTGGTGAAGCCTAGGTTGCCCGGAACGTAGAAATGACCATAACTTTCACACTGGTTGCTATTATTCGCTTTATACGATGGAAAAACTGTTATATTTATATTGTATTTTATGCTTCTGGAGTTGCCTTCTTAGGCCCTAACTGTTCGATCTGGTGGAACAACGCCCTAGAGTGAAGCCTAGGTTACCCGGAACGTAGGAATGACCAGTACTTTCACACTGTTTGCAGTTACTCCTGTTACACGATGGAAAAACTGTTGCATCTTTATTGAATTTTATGCTTCTGGCGTTGACTTCTAAGGCCCTAACTATTCTATCTGGTGGATCAACATCCTAGAGTGAAGCCTAGGTTGCTCGGAATGTAAAAATTACCATAACATTCTCACTGGCTGAAATTATTCGTTTTATACGATGGAAAAGCTGTTGCATCTTTATTGTATTTTATGCTTCTGGCGTTGACTTCTAAGGCCCTAACTATTCGATCTGGTGGAGCAACGCCCTAGAGTGAAGCCTAGGTTGCCCGGAACGTAGAAATGACCATAACTTTCATACTGGTTGCAATTATTCGTTTTATACGATGGAAAAACTGTTGTATTTATATTGCATTTTATGCTTCTGGCGTTGACTTCTAATGCACTAACTATTCGATCTGTCGGAGTAACGCCCTAGAGTGAAGCCGAGGTTTCCCGGAACGTAGAAATGACCATCACTTTCAAACTGGTTGCAATTATTCCTGTTATATGACTGAAAAACTGTTGTATTTATTTTGTATTTTATGCCTCGGGCGTTGACTTCTAAGGGCCTAACTATTCAATCTGTTGGAGCAACGCGCAAGGGTGAAGCCTAGGTTGCCCGGAAAGAAGAAATGACGTTAACTTTCATACTGGTTGCAATTATTCGTTTTATACGATGGAAAAAATGTTGTATTTATATTGCATTTTATGTTTCGGGCATTGACTTCTATGGCCCTAACTATTCAATCTGTTGGAGCAACGCCCTAGGGTGTAGCCTAGGTTGCCCGGAAAGTAGAAATGACCATAACTTTCATACTGGTTGCAATTATTCGTTTTATATCATGGAAAAACTGTTGTATTCATATTGTATTTTATGCTGCTGGCGTTCACTTCTTAGGCCCTGACTATTCGATCTGGTGGAACAAAGCCCTGTGGTGAAGTCTAGGTTGCACGGAACGTAGAAATGACCGTCACTTTCACACTGGTTGCTATTATTCGCTTTATACGATTGAAAAATTGTTATATTTATATTGTATTTTATGCTTCTGGCGTTGCCTTCTTAGGCCCAAACTGTTCGATCTGGTGGAACAGCGCCCTAGAGTGAAGCCTAGGTTACCCGGAACGTAGAAATGACCAGTACTTTCACACTGTTTGCAGTTACTCCTGTTATACGATGGAAAAACTGTTGCATCTTTATTGAATTTTATGCTTCTGGCGTTGACTTCTAAGGCCCTAACTATTCGATCTGGTGGAGCAACGCCCTAGAGTGAAGCCTAGGTTGCCCGGAAAGTAGAAATGACCATAACTTTCATACTGGTTGCAATTATTCGTTTTATATCATGGAAAAACTGTTGTATTCATATTGTATTTTATGCTGCTGGCATTCACTTCTTAGGCCCTAACTATTCGATCTGGTGTAAGAACGCCCTGTGGTGAAGTCTAGGTTGCCCGGAACGTAGAAATGACAATAACTTTCACACTGGTTGCAATTATTTGTTTTATACGATGGAAAAGCTGTTGTATTTATATCGCATTTTATGCTTCTGGCGTTGACTTCTTAGGCCCTAACTATTCGATCTGGTGGAACAACGCCCTAGAGTAAAGCCCAGGTTGCGCGGAACGTAGAAATGACCATAGCTATCATACTGGTTGCAATTATTCGTTTTATATGATGGAAAAACTGTTATATTTATATTGTATTTTATGCTTCTGGCGTTCACATCTTAGGCCCTAACTATTCGATCTGGTGGAACAACGCCCTAGAGTGAAGCCTAGGTTACCCGGAACGTAGGAATGACCAGTACTTTCACACTGTTTGCAGTTACTCCTGTTACACGATGGAAAAACTGTTGCATCTTTATTGAATTTTATGCTTCTGGCGTTGACTTCTAAGGCCCTAACTATTCTAACTGGTGGATCAACATCCTAGAGTGAAGCCTAGGTTGCTCGGAATGTAAAAATTACCATAACATTCTCACTGGCTGAAATTATTCGTTTTATACGATGGAAAAGCTGTTGCATCTTTATTGTATTTTATGCTTCTGGCGTTGACTTCTAAGGCCCTAACTATTCGATCTGGTGGAGCAACGCCCTAGAGTGAAGCCTAGGTTGCCCGGAACGTAGAAATGACCATAACTTTCATACTGGTTGCAATTATTCGTTTTATACGATGGAAAAACTGTTGTATTTATATTGCATTTTATGCTTCTGGCGTTGACTTCTAATGCACTAACTATTCGATCTGTCGGAGTAACGCCCTAGAGTGAAGCCGAGGTTTCCCGGAACGTAGAAATGACCATCACTTTCAAACTGGTTGCAATTATTCCTGTTATATGACTGAAAAACTGTTGTATTTATTTTGTATTTTATGCCTCGGGCGTTGACTTCTAAGGGCCTAACTATTCAATCTGTTGGAGCAACGCGCAAGGGTGAAGCCTAGGTTGCCCGGAAAGAAGAAATGACGTTAACTTTCATACTGGTTGCAATTATTCGTTTTATACGATGGAAAAAATGTTGTATTTATATTGCATTGTATGCTTCTGGCGTTGACTTCTAATGCACTAACTATTCGATCTCGCGGAGCAACGCCCTAGAGTGAAGCCGAGGTTCCCCGGAACGTAGAAATGACCATCACTTTCAAACTGGTTGCAATTATTCCTGTTATATGACGGAAAAACTGTTGTATTTTTATTGCATTTTATGTTTCGGGCATTGACTTCTATGGCCCTAACTATTCAATCTGTTGGAGCAACGCCCTAGGGTGTAGCCTAGGTTGCCCGGAAAGTAGAAATGACCATAACTTTCATACTGGTTGCAATTATTCGTTTTATATCATGGAAAAACTGTTGTATTCATATTGTATTTTATGCTGCTGGCGTTCACTTCTTAGGCCCTGACTATTCGATCTGGTGGAACAAAGCCCTGTGGTGAAGTCTAGGTTGCACGGAACGTAGAAATGACCGTCACTTTCACACTGGTTGCTATTATTCGCTTTATACGATTGAAAAATTGTTATATTTATATTGTATTTTATGCTTCTGGCGTTGCCTTCTTAGGCCCAAACTGTTCGATCTGGTGGAACAGCGCCCTAGATTGAAGCCTAGGTTACCCGGAACGTAGAAATGACCAGTACTTTCACACTGTTTGCAGTTACTCCTGTTATACGATGGAAAAACTGTTGCATCTTTATTGAATTTTATGCTTCTGGCGTTGACTTCTAAGGCCCTAACTATTCGATCTGGTGGAGCAACGCCCTAGAGTGAAGCCTAGGTTGCCGGAAAGTAGAAATGACCATAACTTTCATACTGGTTGCAATTATTCGTTTTATATCATGGAAAAACTGTTGTATTCATATTGTATTTTATGCTGCTGGCATTCACTTCTTAGGCCCTAACTATTCGATCTGGTGTAAGAACGCCCTGTGGTGAAGTCTAGGTTGCCCGGAACGTAGAAATGACAATAACTTTCACACTGGTTGCAATTATTTGTTTTATACGATGGAAAAGCTGTTGTATTTATATCGCATTTTATGCTTCTGGCGTTGACTTCTTAGGCCCTAACTATTCGATCTGGTGGAACAACGCCCTAGAGTAAAGCCCAGGTTGCGCGGAACGTAGAAATGACCATAGCTATCATACTGGTTGCAATTATTCGTTTTATATGATGGAAAAACTGTTATATTTATATTGTATTTTATGCTTCTGGCGTTCACATCTTAGGCCCTAACTATTCGATCTGGTGGAACAACGCCCTAGAGTGAAGCCTAGGTTACCCGGAACGTAGGAATGACCAGTACTTTCACACTGTTTGCAGTTACTCCTGTTACACGATGGAAAAACTGTTGCATCTTTATTGAATTTTATGCTTCTGGCGTTGACTTCTAAGGCCCTAACTATTCTATCTGGTGGATCAACACCCTAGAGTGAAGCCTAGGTTACTCGGAATGTAAAAATTACCATAACATTCTCACTGGCTGAAATTATTCGTTTTATACGATGGAAAAGCTGTTGCATCATTATTGTATTTTATGCTTCTGGCGTTGACTTCTAAGGCCCTAACTATTCGATCTGGTGGAGCAACGCCCTAGAGTGAAGCCTAGGTTGCCCGGAACGTAGAAATGACCATAACTTTCATACTGGTTGCAATTATTCGTTTTATACGATGGAAAAACTGTTGTATTTATATTGCATTTTATGCTTCTGGCGTTGACTTCTAATGCACTAACTATTCGATCTGTCGGAGTAACGCCCTAGAGTGAAGCCGAGGTTTCCCGGAACGTAGAAATGACCATCACTTTCAAACTGGTTGCAATTATTCCTGTTATATGACTGAAAAACTGTTGTATTTATTTTGTATTTTATGCCTCGGGCGTTGACTTCTAAGGGCCTAACTATTCAATCTGTTGGAGCAACGCGCAAGGGTGAAGCCTAGGTTGCCCGGAAAGAAGAAATGACGTTAACTTTCATACTGGTTGCAATTATTCGTTTTATACGATGGAAAAAATGTTGTATTTATATTGCATTTTATGCTTCTGGCGTTGACTTCTAATGCACTAACTATTCGATCTGGCGGAGCAACGCCCTAGAGTGAAGCCGAGGTTCCCCGGAACGTAGAAATGACCATCACTTTCAAACTGGTTGCAATTATTCCTGTTATATGACGGAAAAACTGTTGTATTTTTATTGCATTTTATGTTTCGGGCATTGACTTCTATGGCCCTAACTATTCGATCTGGTGGAGCAACGCCCTAGAGTGAAGCCTAGGTTGCCCGGAAAGTAGAAATGACCATAACTTTCATACTGGTTGCAATTATTCGTTTTATATCATGGAAAAACTGTTGTATTCATATTGTATTTTATGCTGCTGGCATTCACTTCTTAGGCCCTAACTATTCGATCTGGTGTAAGAACGCCCTGTGGTGAAGTCTAGGTTGCCCGGAACGTAGAAATGACAATAACTTTCACACTGGTTGCAATTATTTGTTTTATACGATGGAAAAGCTGTTGTATTTATATCGCATTTTATGCTTCTGGCGTTGACTTCTTAGGCCCTAACTATTCGATCTGGTGGAACAACGCCCTAGAGTAAAGCCCAGGTTGCGCGGAACGTAGAAATGACCATAGCTATCATACTGGTTGCAATTATTCGTTTTATATGATGGAAAAACTGTTATATTTATATTGTATTTTATGCTTCTGGCGTTCACATCTTAGGCCCTAACTATTCGATCTGGTGGAACAACGCCCTAGAGTGAAGCCTAGGTTACCCGGAACGTAGGAATGACCAGTACTTTCACACTGTTTGCAGTTACTCCTGTTACACGATGGAAAAACTGTTGCATCTTTATTGAATTTTATGCTTCTGGCGTTGACTTCTAAGGCCCTAACTATTCTATCTGGTGGATCAACACCCTAGAGTGAAGCCTAGGTTACTCGGAATGTAAAAATTACCATAACATTCTCACTGGCTGAAATTATTCGTTTTATACGATGGAAAAGCTGTTGCATCATTATTGTATTTTATGCTTCTGGCGTTGACTTCTAAGGACCTAACTATTCGATCTGGTGGAGCAACGCCCTAGAGTGAAGACTTGGTTGCTCGGAATGTAGAAATGACCAGTACTTTCACACTGTTTGCAGTGACTCCTGTTATACGATGGAAAAACTGTTGCATCTTTATTGTATTTTATGCTTCTGGCGTTCACTTCTTAGGCCCTAACTATTCGATCTGGTGGTACAACGGCCTAGGGTGAATCCTAGGTTGCCCGGAGCGTAGAAATGACAATAACTTTTACACTGGTAGCAATTATTCGTTTTATACATTGGAAAAACTGTTCTATATATTTTGTATTTAATGCTTCGGGCGTTGACTTCTAAGGCCCTAACTATTCGATCAGGTGGAGCAACGCCCTAGAGTGAAACCTAGGTTGCTCGAAATGTAGAAATGACCATAACTTTCACACTGGCTGCAATTATTCATTTTATACGATGGAAAAACTGTTGTACTGAATATTGTATTTTATTCTTATGGCGTTGAATTGTAAGTCCCTAGCTATTCGATATGGTGGAGCAACGCCCTAGAGTGAAACCCAGGTTACCCGGAACGCAGAAATGACCAGTACCTTCATACTGTTTGCAGTTACTCCTGTTATACGGTGGAAAAACTTTTGCATCTATATTGTATTTTACGCTTCCGGCGTTGACTTCTAAGGCCCTATATATTCGATTTGGTGGAGCAACGCCCTAGAGTGGGGCCTAGGTTGCCCGGTACGTAGAAATTTCCAATACTCTCACACTGTTTGCAAATATACATTATATACGGTGGAAAATCTGTTGTATTTATGTTGCATTTTATGCTTCTGGCGTTGACTTCTTGGGCCCTAACTATTTGGTCTGGTGGAGCAACGCCCTAAAGTGAAGCCTAGGTTACCCGGAACGTAGAAATGACCAGTACTTTCATACTGTTTGCTGTTATTCCTGTTATACGATGGAAAAACTTTTGCATCTATATTGTATTTTATGTTTCCGGCGTTGACTTCTAAGGCCCTAGCTATTCGATTTGGTGGAGCAACGCCCTAGAGTGGGGCCTAGGCTGCCCGGTACGTAGAAATGTCCATTACTTTCACACTGTTTGCAAATATACATTATATACGATGGAAAATCTGTTGTATTTATGTTGCATTTTATGCTTCTGGCGTTGACTTCTAATGCACTAACTATTCGATCTGGCGGAGCAACGCCCTAGAGTGAAGCCGAGGTTCCCCGGAACGTAGAAATGACCATCACTTTCAAACTGGTTGCAATTATTCCTGTTATATGACGGAAAAACTGTTGTATTTTTATTGCATTTTATGTTTCGGGCATTGACTTCTATGGCCCTAACTATTCAATCTGTTGGAGCAACGCCCTAGGGTGTAGCCTAGGTTGCCCGGAAAGTAGAAATGACCATAACTTTCATACTGGTTGCAATTATTCGTTTTATATCATGGAAAAACTGTTGTATTCATATTGTATTTTATGCTGCTGGCGTTCACTTCTTAGGCCCTGACTATTCGATCTGGTGGAACAAAGCCCTGTGGTGAAGTCTAGGTTGCACGGAACGTAGAAATGACCGTCACTTTCACACTGGTTGCTATTATTCGCTTTATACGATTGAAAAATTGTTATATTTATATTGTATTTTATGCTTCTGGCGTTGCCTTCTTAGGCCCAAACTGTTCGATCTGGTGGAACAGCGCCCTAGAGTGAAGCCTAGGTTACCCGGAACGTAGAAATGACCAGTACTTTCACACTGTTTGCAGTTACTCCTGTTATACGATGGAAAAACTGTTGCATCTTTATTGAATTTTATGCTTCTGGCGTTGACTTCTAAGGCCCTAACTATTCGATCTGGTGGAGCAACGCCCTAGAGTGAAGCCTAGGTTGCCCGGAAAGTAGAAATGACCATAACTTTCATACTGGTTGCAATTATTCGTTTTATATCATGGAAAAACTGTTGTATTCATATTGTATTTTATGCTGCTGGCATTCACTTCTTAGGCCCTAACTATTCGATCTGGTGTAAGAACGCCCTGTGGTGAAGTCTAGGTTGCCCGGAACGTAGAAATGACAATAACTTTCACACTGGTTGCAATTATTTGTTTTATACGATGGAAAAGCTGTTGTATTTATATCGCATTTTATGCTTCTGGCGTTGACTTCTTAGGCCCTAACTATTCGATCTGGTGGAACAACGCCCTAGAGTAAAGCCCAGGTTGCGCGGAACGTAGAAATGACCATAGCTATCATACTGGTTGCAATTATTCGTTTTATATGATGGAAAAACTGTTATATTTATATTGTATTTTATGCTTCTGGCGTTCACATCTTAGGCCCTAACTATTCGATCTGGTGGAACAACGCCCTAGAGTGAAGCCTAGGTTACCCGGAACGTAGGAATGACCAGTACTTTCACACTGTTTGCAGTTACTCCTGTTACACGATGGAAAAACTGTTGCATCTTTATTGAATTTTATGCTTCTGGCGTTGACTTCTAAGGCCCTAACTATTCTATCTGGTGGATCAACACCCTAGAGTGAAGCCTAGGTTACTCGGAATGTAAAAATTACCATAACATTCTCACTGGCTGAAATTATTCGTTTTATACGATGGAAAAGCTGTTGCATCATTATTGTATTTTATGCTTCTGGCGTTGACTTCTAAGGCCCTAACTATTCGATCTGGTGGAGCAACGCCCTCGAGTGAAGCCTAGGTTGCCCGGAACGTAGAAATGACCATAACTTTCAAACTGGTTGCAGTTAATCCTTTTATACGATGGAAAAACTGTTGTATTTTTATTGCATTTTATGCTTCCGGCGTTGACTTCTAAGGCCCTAACTATTCAATCTGTTGGAGCAACGCCCAAGGGTGAAGCCTAGGTTGCCCGGAAAGAAGAAATGACGTTAACTTTCATACTGGTTGCAATTATTCGTTTTATACGATGGAAAAACTGTTGTATTTATATTGCATTTTATGCTTCTGGCGTTGACTTCTAATGCACTAACTATTCGATCTGTCGGAGCAACGCCCTAGAGTGAAGCCGAGGTTTCCCGGAACGTAGAAATGACCATCACTTTTAAACTGGTTGCAATTATTCCGGTTATATGATGGAAAAACTGTTGTATTTTTATTGCATTTTATGCTTCGGGCATTGACTTCTAAGGCCCTAACTATTCAATCTGTTGGAGCAACGCCCTAGGGTGTAGCCTAGTTTGACCGGAAAGTAGAAATGACCACAACTTTCATACTGGTTGCAATTACTCGTTTTATATGATGGAAAAACTGTTATATTTATATTGTATCTTATGCTTCTGGCGTTGACTTCTTAGGCCCTGACAATTCGATCTGGTGGGACAACGCCCTAGAGTGAAGCCTAGGTTGCCTGGAACGTACAAATGACCATCACTTTCACAAGGGTTGCAATTATTCCTGTTATAGGATGGAAATACTGTTGTATTTCTATTGTATTTTATGCTTCAGGCGTTGACTTCTGAGGCCGTAGCTATTAGATGTGGTGGAGCATCGCCCTAGGGTGACGCCTAGGGTGTTCGCAACGTAGAAATGACCATTACTTTCACACTGTTTGCAATTATTCATTTTATACGATGGAAAAGCTGTTGTACTTATATTGTATTTTATGCTTCTGTCGTTGACTCCTATGGCCGTAGCTATTAGATGTGGTGGAGCAACGCCCTACGCTGAAGCCTAGGTTGCCCGGGAAGCTGAAATGACCATTACTTTCACACTGTTTGCAATTATTCCTTTTATACGATGGAAAAGCTGTTGTATTTATATCGTATTTTATGCTTCTGGCGTTGACTTCTAAGGACCTAACTATTCGATCTGGTGGAGCAACGCCCTAGAGTGAAGACTTGGTTGCTCGGAATGTAGAAATGACCAGTACTTTCACACTGTTTGCAGTGACTCCTGTTATACGATGGAAAAACTGTTGCATCTTTATTGTATTTTATGCTTCTGGCGTTCACTTCTTAGGCCCTAACTATTCGATCTGGTGGTACAACGGCCTAGGGTGAATCCTAGGTTGCCCGGAGCGTAGAAATGACAATAACTTTTACACTGGTAGCAATTATTCGTTTTATACATTGGAAAAACTGTTCTATATATTTTGTATTTAATGCTTCGGGCGTTGACTTCTAAGGCCCTAACTATTCGATCAGGTGGAGCAACGCCCTAGAGTGAAACCTAGGTTGCTCGAAATGTAGAAATGACCATAACTTTCACACTGGCTGCAATTATTCATTTTATACGATGGAAAAACTGTTGTACTGAATATTGTATTTTATTCTTATGGCGTTGAATTGTAAGTCCCTAGCTATTCGATATGGTGGAGCAACGCCCTAGAGTGAAACCCAGGTTACCCGGAACGCAGAAATGACCAGTACTTTCATACTGTTTGCAGTTACTCCTGTTATACGGTGGAAAAACTTTTGCATCTATATTGTATTTTACGCTTCCGGCGTTGACTTCTAAGGCCCTATATATTCGATTTGGTGGAGCAACGCCCTAGAGTGGGGCCTAGGTTGCCCGGTACGTAGAAATTTCCAATACTCTCACACTGTTTGCAAATATACATTATATACGGTGGAAAATCTGTTGTATTTATGTTGCATTTTATGCTTCTGGCGTTGACTTCTTGGGCCCTAACTATTTGGTCTGGTGGAGCAACGCCCTAAAGTGAAGCCTAGGTTACCCGGAACGTAGAAATGACCAGTACTTTCATACTGTTTGCTGTTATTCCTGTTATACGATGGAAAAACTTTTGCATCTATATTGTATTTTATGTTTCCGGCGTTGACTTCTAAGGCCCTAGCTATTCGATTTGGTGGAGCAACGCCCTAGAGTGGGGCCTAGGTTGCCCGGTACGTAGAAATGTCCATTACTTTCACACTGTTTGCAAATATACATTATATACGATGGAAAATCTGTTGTATTTATGTTGCATTTTATGCTTCTGGCGTTGACATCTAAGGCCCTAACTGTTTGATCTGGTGGAGCAACGCCCTAGAGTGAAGCCTAGGTTGCCCGGAACGTAGAAATGATCATAACTTTCACACATGTTGCTATTATTCGTTTTATACGATGGAAAAACTGTTATACTTATATTTTATTTTATGCTTCTGGCGTTGACTTCTTAGGCCCTAACTATTCGATCTGGTGGAACAACACCCTAGAGTGAAGCCTAGGTTGCCTGGAATGTAGAAATGTACATATCTTTCACACTGTTTGCAATTATTCATTTTATACGATGGCAATGCTGTTGCATTTATATTGTATTTTATGCTTCTGGCGTTGACTTCTTAGGCCCTAACTATTCGAACTGGTGGAACAATGCCTCAGAGTTAAGTGTAGGATGCCCGAAACGCCGAAATGATCATTACTTTCACGCTTGTTGCAATTATTCTTGTTATACCATGAAAAGACTGTTGTATTTTTATTGTATTTTGTGCCTCAGGCGTAGGCTTCTAAGGCCGTAGCTATTCGATATAGTGGAGCACCGACCTAGAGTGAAGCCTAGGTTGCTCCGAACGTAGAAATGACCACTTCTTTCACACTGTTTGCAATTATTCATTTAATATGATGGAAAAGCTGTTGTATTTATATCGTATTTTATGCTTCGGACGTTTTCTTCTTAGGCCCTAACATTTCGATCTGGTGGAGCAACGGCCTACAGTGAAGCCTATGTTGCCCGGAACGTAGATATGACCATCACTTTCAAACTGGTTGCAATTAATCCTTTTATACGATGGAAAAACTGTTGTATTTTTATTGCATTTTATGCTTCTGGCGTTGACTTCTAAGGCCCTAACTATTCTATCTGGTGGATCAACGCCCTAGAGTGAAGCCTAGGTTGCTCGGAATGTAGAAATGACCATAACATTCACGCTGGTTGAAATTATTCTTTTAATACGGTGGAAAAGCTGTTGCATCTTTACTGTATTTTATGATTCTGGCGTTGACTTCTATGGCCCTAACGATTTGATCTGGTGGAGCGACGCCCTTGAGTGAAACCTAGGTTGCCCGGAACGTAGAAATGACCATAACTTTTACACTGGTAGCAATTATTCGTTTTATACAATGGAAAAACTGTTCTATTTATTTTGTATTTTATGCTTCGGGCGTTGACTTCTAAGGCCCTAACTGTTTGATCTGGTGGAGCAACGCCCTAGAGTGAAGCCTAGGTTGCCCGGAACATAGAAATGACAATAACTTTCACACTGGTTGCTATTACTCGTTCTATACGATGGAAAGACTGTTATATTTATATTGTATCTTATGCTTCTGGCGTTGACTTCTTAGGCCCTGACAATTCGATCTGGTGGGACAACGCCCTAGAGTGAAGCCTAGGTTGCCTGGAACGTACAAATGACCATCACTTTCACAAGGGTTGCAATTCCTCCTGTTATAGGATGGAAATACTGTTGTATTTCTATTGTATTTTATGCTTCAGGCGTTGACTTCTGAGGCCGCAGCTATTCGATGTGGTGGAAGAACGCCATAGAGTGAAGCCTAGGTTGCCCGGAAAGAAGAAATGACGTTAACTTTCATACTGGTTGCAATTATTCGTTTTATACGATGGAAAAACTGTTGTATTTATATTGCACTTTATGCTTCTGGCGTTGACTTCTATTGCACTAACTATTCGATCTGGCGGAGCAACGCCCTAGAGTGAAGCCGAGGTTCCCCGGAACGTAGAAATGACCATCACTTTCAAACTGGTTGCAATTATTCCTGTTATATGACGGAAAAACTGTTGTATTTTTATTGCATTTTATGTTTCGGGCATTGACTTCTATGGCCCTAACTATTCAATCTGTTGGAGCAACGCCCTAGGGTGTAGCCTAGGTTGTCCGGAAAGTAGAAATGACCATAACTTTCATACTGGTTGCAATTATTCGTTTTATATCATCGAAAAACTGTTGTATTCATATTGTATTTTATGCTGCTGGCGTTGACTTCTTAGGCTCTGACTATTCGATTTGGTGGAACAACGCCCTGTGGTGAAGTCTAGGTTGCTCGGAACGTAGAAATGACCGTTACTTTCACACTGGCTGCTATTATTCGCTTTATACGATTGAAAAATTGTTATATTTATATTGTATTTTATGCTTCTGGCGTTGCCTTCTTAGGCCCAAACTGTTCGATCTGGTGGAACAACGCCATAGAGTGAAGCCTAGGTTACCCGGAACGTAGAAATGACCAGTACTTTCACACTGTTTGCTATTATTCGTTCTACACGATGGAAAAACTGTTATATTTATATTGTATCTTATGCTTCTGGCGTTGACTTCTTAGGCCCTAACAATTCGATCTGGTGGAACAACGCCCTAGAGTGAAGCCTAGGTTGCCTGGAACGTACAAATGACCATCACTTTCACACGGGTTGCAATTATTCCTGTTATAGGATGGAAAGACTGTTGTCTTTTTATTGTATTTTATGCTTCAGGCGTAGGCTTCTAAGGCCGTAGCTATTCGATATGGTGGAGCACCGACCTAGAGTGAAGTCTAGGTTGCTCGGAACGTAGAAATGACCACTTCTATCACACTGTTTGCAATTATTCCTTTTATACGATGGAAAATCTGTTGTATTTATTTTGCATTTTATGCTTCTGGCGTTGACATCTAAGGCCCTAACTGTTTGATCTGGTGGAGCAACGCCCTAGAGTGAAGCCTAGGTTGCCCGGAACGTAGAAATGATCATAACTTTCACACATGTTGCTATTATTCGTTTTATACGATGGAAAAACTGTTATACTTATATTTTATTTTATGCTTCTGGCGTTGACTTCTTAGGCCCTAACTATTCGATCTGGTGGAACAACACCCTAGAGTGAAGCCTAGGTTGCCTGGAATGTAGAAATGTACATATCTTTCACACTGTTTGCAATTATTCATTTTATACGATGGCAATGCTGTTGCATTTATATTGTATTTTATGCTTCTGGCGTTGACTTCTTAGGCCCTAACTATTCGAACTGGTGGAACAATGCCTCAGAGTTAAGTGTAGGATGCCCGAAACGCCGAAATGATCATTACTTTCACGCTTGTTGCAATTATTCCTGTTATACCATGAAAAGACTGTTGTATTTTTATTGTATTTTGTGCCTCAGGCGTAGGCTTCTAAGGCCGTAGCTATTCGATATAGTGGAGCACCGACCTAGAGTGAAGCCTAGGTTGCTCCGAACGTAGAAATGACCACTTCTTTCACACTGTTTGCAATTATTCATTTAATATGATGGAAAAGCTGTTGTATTTATATCGTATTTTATGCTTCGGGCGTTTTCTTCTTAGGCCCTAACATTTCGATCTGGTGGAGCAACGGCCTACAGTGAAGCCTATGTTGCCCGGAACGTAGATATGACCATCACTTTCAAACTGGTTGCAATTAATCCTTTTATACGATGGAAAAACTGTTGTATTTTTATTGCATTTTATGCTTCTGGCGTTGACTTCTAAGGCCCTAACTATTCTATCTGGTGGATCAACGCCCTAGAGTGAAGCCTAGGTTGCTCGGAATGTAGAAATGACCATAACATTCACGCTGGTTGAAATTATTCTTTTAATACGGTGGAAAAGCTGTTGCATCTTTACTGTATTTTATGATTCTGGCGTTGACTTCTATGGCCCTAACGATTCGATCTGGTGGAGCGACGCCCTTGAGTGAAACCTAGGTTGCCCGGAACGTAGAAATGACCATAACTTTTACACTGGTAGCAATTATTCGTTTTATACAATGGAAAAACTGTTCTATTTATTTTGTATTTTATGCTTCGGGCGTTGACTTCTAAGGCCCTAACTGTTTGATCTGGTGGAGCAACGCCCTAGAGTGAAGCCTAGGTTGCCCGGAACATAGAAATGACAATAACTTTCACACTGGTTGCTATTACTCGTTCTATACGATGGAAAGACTGTTATATTTATATTGTATCTTATGCTTCTGGCGTTGACTTCTTAGGCCCTGACAATTCGATCTGGTGGGACAACGCCCTAGAGTGAAGCCTAGGTTGCCTGGAACGTACAAATGACCATCACTTTCACAAGGGTTGCAATTCCTCCTGTTATAGGATGGAAATACTGTTGTATTTCTATTGTATTTTATGCTTCAGGCGTTGACTTCTGAGGCCGCTGCTATTCGATGTGGTGGAAGAACGCCATAGAGTGAAGCCTAGGTTGCCCGGAACGTAGAAATGACCATAACTTTCATACTGGTTGCAATTATTCGTTTTATATGATGGAAGAACTGTTGTATTTATATTGTATTTTATGCTGCTGGCGTTCACTTCTTAGGCCCTAACTATTCGATCTGGTGGAACAACGCCCTGGGGTGAAGCCTAGGTTGCTGGAACGTAGAAATGACCATAACTTTCACACTGGTTGCTATTACTCGTTTTATACGATGGAAAAACTGTTCTATTTATTTTGTATTTTATGCTTCGGGCGTTGACTTCTAAGGCCCTAACAATTCAATCTGTTGGAGCAACGCGCAAGGGTGAAGCCTAGGTTGCCCGGAAAGAAGAAATGACGTTAACTTTCATACTGGTTGCAATTATTCGTTTTATACGATGGAAAAACTGTTGTATTTATATTGCATTTTATGCTTCTGGCGTTGACTTCTATTGCACTAACTATTCGATCTGGCGGAGCAACGCCCTAGAGTGAAGCCGAGGTTCCCCGGAATGTAGAAATGACCAGTACTTTCACACTGTTTGCAGTGACTCCTGTTATACGATGGAAAAACTGTTGCATCTTTATTGTATTTTATGCTTCTGGCGTTCACTTCTTAGGCCCTAACTATTCGATCTGGTGGAACAACGACCTAGGGTGAAGCCTAGGTTGTCCGGAACGTAGAAATGACCATAACTTTTACACAGGTAACAATTATTCGTTTTATACAACGGAAAAACTGTTCTATTTATTTTGCATTTTATGCTTCTGGCGTTGACTTCTAAGGCCCTAACTGATTTATCTGGAGGAGCAACGCCCTAGTGTGAAGCCTAGATTGCCCGGAACGTTGAGATGACCATAACTTTCACACTCGTTGTTAATATTCGTTTTATACGATGGAAAAACTGTTAAATTTATATTGTATTTTATACTTATGGCGTTGAATTCTAAGTCCCTAGCTATTTGATCTGGTGGAGCAACGCCCTAGAGTGAAAGCTAGGTTACCCGCAACGTAGAAATGACAAGTACTTTCACACTGTTTGCAGTTATTCCTGTTATACGATGGAAAAACTGTTGTATCTTTATTGTATTTTATGCTTCTGGCGTTGACTTCTAAGGCCCTAACTATTCGATCAGGTGGAGCAACGCCCTAGAGTGAAACCTAGGTTGCTCGAAATGTAGAAATGACCATAACTTTCACACTGGCTGCAATTATTCATTATATACGATGGAAAAACTGTTGTACTGAATATTGTATTTTATTCTTATGGCGTTGAATTCTAAGTCCCTAGCTATTCGATATGGTGGAGCAACGCCCTAGAGTGAAACCTAGGTTACCCGGAACGCAGAAATGACCAGTACTTTCATACTGTTTGCAGTTATTCCTGTTATACGGTGGAAAAACTTTTGCATCTATATTGTATTTTACGCTTCCGGCGTTGACTTCTAAGGCCCTAGATATTCGATTTGGTGGAGCAACGCCCTAGAGTGGGGCCTAGGTTGCCCGGTACGTAGAAATGTCCATTACTCTCACACTGTTTGCAAATATACATTATATACGATGGAAAATCTGTTGTATTTATGTTGCATTTTATGCTTCTGGCGTTGACTTCTTGGGCCCTAACTATTTGGTCTGGTGGAGCAACGCCCTAAAGTGAAGCCTAGGTTACCCGGAACGTAGAAATGACCAGTACTTTCATACTGTTTGCAGTTATTCCTGTTATACGATGGAAAAACTTTTGCATCTATATTGTATTTTATGCTTCCGGCGTTGACTTCTAAGGCCCTAGCTATTCGATTTGGTGGAGCAACGCCCTAGAGTGGGGCCTAGGTTGCCCGGTACGTAGAAATGTCCATTACTTTCACACTGTTTGCAAATATACATTATATACGATGGCAATGCTGTTGCATTTATATTGTATTTTATGCTTCTGGCGTTGACTTCTTAGGGCCTAACTATTCGAACTGGTGGAACAATGCCTCAGAGTTAAGTGTAGGATGCCCGAAACGCCGAAATGATCATTACTTTCACGCTTGTGCAATTATTCCTGTTATACCATGAAAAGACTGTTGTATTTTTATTGTATTTTGTGCCTCAGGCGTAGGCTTCTAAGGCCGTAGCTATTCGATATGGTGGAGCACCGCCCTAGAGTGAAGCCTAGGTTGCTCGAAACGTAGAAATGACCACTTCTTTCACACTGTTTGCAATTATTCATTTAATATGATGGAAAAGCTGTTGTATTTATATCGTATTTTATGCTTCGGGCGTTGACTTCTTAGGCCCTAACAATTCGATCTGGTGGAACAACACCCTAGAGTGAAGCCTAGGTTGCCTGGAACGTACAAATGACCATCACTTTCACACGGGTTGCAATTATTCCTGTTATAGGATTGAAAGCCTGTTGTCTTTTTATTGTATCTTATGCTTCAGGCGTAGGCTTCTAAGGCCGTAGCTATTCGATATGGTGGAGCACCGACCTAGAGTGAAGCCTAGGTTGCTCGGAACGTAGAAATGACCACTTCTTTCACACTGTTTGCAATTATTCATTTAATATGATGGAAAAGCTGTTGTATTTATATCGTATTTTATGCTTCGGGCGTTTTCTTCTTAGGCCCTAACATTTCGATCTGGTGGAGCAACGGCCTACAGTGAAGCCTATGTTGCCCGGAACGTAGATATGACCATCACTTTCAAAGTGGTTGCAATTAATCCTTTTATATGATGGAAAAACTGTTGTATTTTTATTGCATTTTATGCTTCCGGCGTTGACTTCTAAGGCCCTAACTATTCAATCTTTTGGAGCATCGCCCAAGGGTGAAGCCTAGGTTGCCCGGAACGTAGAAATGACCATTAATTTCACAATGTTTGCAATTATACATTTTATACAATGGAAAAACGGTTGTACTTATATTGTGTTTTATTCTTCTGGCTTTGAATTCCAAGTCCCTAGCTATTCGATCTGGTGGAGCAACGTCCTAGAGAGAAACCTAGGTTGCCCGGAACGTAGAAATAACCACAACTTTCATACTTGTTGCAATTATTCGTTTCATACGATGGAAAAACTGTTGTATTTATATTGCTTTTTATGCTTCTGGCGGTGACTTCTAAGGCCCTAACTATTCGATCAGGTGGAACAACGCCCTAGAGTGAAACCTAGGTTGCTCGAAATGTAGAAATGACCATAACTTTCACACTGGCTGCAATTATTCATTATATACGATGGAAAAACTGTTGTACTGAATATTGTATTTTATTCTTATGGCGTTGAATTCTAAGTCCCTAGCTATTCGATATGGTGGAGCAACGCCCTAGAGTGAAACCTAGGTTACCCGGAACGCAGAAATGACCAGTACTTTCATACTGTTTGCAGTTATTCCTGTTATACGGTGGAAAAACTTTTGCATCTATATTGTATTTTACGCTTCCGGCGTTGACTTCTAAGGCCCTAGATATTCGATTTGGTGGAGCAACGCCCTAGAGTGGGGCCTAGGTTGCCCGGTACGTAGAAATGTCCATTACTCTCACACTGTTTGCAAATATACATTATATACGATGGAAAATCTGTTGTATTTATGTTGCATTTTATGCTTCTGGCGTTGACTTCTTGGGCCCTAACTATTTGGTCTGGTGGAGCAACGCCCTAAAGTGAAGCCTAGGTTACCCGGAACGTAGAAATGACCAGTACTTTCATACTGTTTGCAGTTATTCCTGTTATACGATGGAAAAACTTTTGCATCTATATTGTATTTTATGCTTCCGGCGTTGACTTCTAAGGCCCTAGCTATTCGATTTGGTGGAGCAACGCCCTAGAGTGGGGCCTAGGTTGCCCGGTACGTAGAAATGTCCATTACTTTCACACTGTTTGCAAATATACATTATATACGATGGCAATGCTGTTGCATTTATATTGTATTTTATGCTTCTGGCGTTGACTTCTTAGGGCCTAACTATTCGAACTGGTGGAACAATGCCTCAGAGTTAAGTGTAGGATGCCCGAAACGCCGAAATGATCATTACTTTCACGCTTGTGCAATTATTCCTGTTATACCATGAAAAGACTGTTGTATTTTTATTGTATTTTGTGCCTCAGGCGTAGGCTTCTAAGGCCGTAGCTATTCGATATGGTGGAGCACCGCCCTAGAGTGAAGCCTAGGTTGCTCGAAACGTAGAAATGACCACTTCTTTCACACTGTTTGCAATTATTCATTTAATATGATGGAAAAGCTGTTGTATTTATATCGTATTTTATGCTTCGGGCGTTGACTTCTTAGGCCCTAACAATTCGATCTGGTGGAACAACACCCTAGAGTGAAGCCTAGGTTGCCTGGAACGTACAAATGACCATCACTTTCACACGGGTTGCAATTATTCCTGTTATAGGATTGAAAGCCTGTTGTCTTTTTATTGTATCTTATGCTTCAGGCGTAGGCTTCTAAGGCCGTAGCTATTCGATATGGTGGAGCACCGACCTAGAGTGAAGCCTAGGTTGCTCGGAACGTAGAAATGACCACTTCTTTCACACTGTTTGCAATTATTCATTTAATATGATGGAAAAGCTGTTGTATTTATATCGTATTTTATGCTTCGGGCGTTTTCTTCTTAGGCCCTAACATTTCGATCTGGTGGAGCAACGGCCTACAGTGAAGCCTATGTTGCCCGGAACGTAGATATGACCATCACTTTCAAAGTGGTTGCAATTAATCCTTTTATATGATGGAAAAACTGTTGTATTTTTATTGCATTTTATGCTTCCGGCGTTGACTTCTAAGGCCCTAACTATTCAATCTTTTGGAGCATCGCCCAAGGGTGAAGCCTAGGTTGCCCGGAACGTAGAAATGACCATTAATTTCACAATGTTTGCAATTATACATTTTATACAATGGAAAAACGGTTGTACTTATATTGTGTTTTATTCTTCTGGCTTTGAATTCCAAGTCCCTAGCTATTCGATCTGGTGGAGCAACGTCCTAGAGAGAAACCTAGGTTGCCCGGAACGTAGAAATAACCACAACTTTCATACTTGTTGCAATTATTCGTTTCATACGATGGAAAAACTGTTGTATTTATATTGCTTTTTATGCTTCTGGCGGTGACTTCTAAGGCCCTAACTATTCGATCAGGTGGAGCAACGCCCTAGAGTGAAACCTAGGTTGCTCGAAATGTAGAAATGACCATAACTTTCACACTGGCTGCAATTATTCATTATATACGATGGAAAAACTGTTGTACTGAATATTGTATTTTATTCTTATGGCGTTGAATTCTAAGTCCCTAGCTATTCGATATGGTGGAGCAACGCCCTAGAGTGAAACCTAGGTTACCCGGAACGCAGAAATGACCAGTACTTTCATACTGTTTGCAGTTATTCCTGTTATACGGTGGAAAAACTTTTGCATCTATATTGTATTTTACGCTTCCGGCGTTGACTTCTAAGGCCCTAGATATTCGATTTGGTGGAGCAACGCCCTAGAGTGGGGCCTAGGTTGCCCGGTACGTAGAAATGTCCATTACTCTCACACTGTTTGCAAATATACATTATATACGATGGAAAATCTGTTGTATTTATGTTGCATTTTATGCTTCTGGCGTTGACTTCTTGGGCCCTAACTATTTGGTCTGGTGGAGCAACGCCCTAAAGTGAAGCCTAGGTTACCCGGAACGTAGAAATGACCAGTACTTTCATACTGTTTGCAGTTATTCCTGTTATACGATGGAAAAACTTTTGCATCTATATTGTATTTTATGCTTCCGGCGTTGACTTCTAAGGCCCTAGCTATTCGATTTGGTGGAGCAACGCCCTAGAGTGGGGCCTAGGTTGCCCGGTACGTAGAAATGTCCATTACTTTCACACTGTTTGCAAATATACATTATATACGATGGCAATGCTGTTGCATTTATATTGTATTTTATGCTTCTGGCGTTGACTTCTTAGGCCCTAACTATTCGAACTGGTGGAACAATGCCTCAGAGTTAAGTGTAGGATGCCCGAAACGCCGAAATGATCATTACTTTCACGCTTGTGCAATTATTCCTGTTATACCATGAAAAGACTGTTGTATTTTTATTGTATTTTGTGCCTCAGGCGTAGGCTTCTAAGGCCGTAGCTATTCGATATGGTGGAGCACCGCCCTAGAGTGAAGCCTAGGTTGCTCGAAACGTAGAAATGACCACTTCTTTCACACTGTTTGCAATTATTCATTTAATATGATGGAAAAGCTGTTGTATTTATATCGTATTTTATGCTTCGGGCGTTGACTTCTTAGGCCCTAACAATTCGATCTGGTGGAACAACACCCTAGAGTGAAGCCTAGGTTGCCTGGAACGTACAAATGACCATCACTTTCACACGGGTTGCAATTATTCCTGTTATAGGATTGAAAGCCTGTTGTCTTTTTATTGTATCTTATGCTTCAGGCGTAGGCTTCTAAGGCCGTAGCTATTCGATATGGTGGAGCACCGACCTAGAGTGAAGCCTAGGTTGCTCGGAACGTAGAAATGACCACTTCTTTCACACTGTTTGCAATTATTCATTTAATATGATGGAAAAGCTGTTGTATTTATATCGTATTTTATGCTTCGGGCGTTTTCTTCTTAGGCCCTAACATTTCGATCTGGTGGAGCAACGGCCTACAGTGAAGCCTATGTTGCCCGGAACGTAGATATGACCATCACTTTCAAAGTGGTTGCAATTAATCCTTTTATATGATGGAAAAACTGTTGTATTTTTATTGCATTTTATGCTTCCGGCGTTGACTTCTAAGGCCCTAACTATTCAATCTTTTGGAGCATCGCCCAAGGGTGAAGCCTAGGTTGCCCGGAACGTAGAAATGACCATTAATTTCACAATGTTTGCAATTATACATTTTATACAATGGAAAAACGGTTGTACTTATATTGTGTTTTATTCTTCTGGCTTTGAATTCCAAGTCCCTAGCTATTCGATCTGGTGGAGCAACGTCCTAGAGAGAAACCTAGGTTGCCCGGAACGTAGAAATAACCACAACTTTCATACTTGTTGCAATTATTCGTTTCATACGATGGAAAAACTGTTGTATTTATATTGCTTTTTATGCTTCTGGCGGTGACTCCTAAGGCCCTAACTATTCAATCTGTTGGAGCAACGCCCAAGCGTGTAGCGTAGGTTGCCCGGAAAGTAGAAATGACCACAACTTTCATACTGGTTGCAATTACTCGTTTTATATGATGGAAAAACTGTTGTATTTATATTGTATTTTATGCTTCTGGCGTTCACTTCTTAGGCCCTAACTATTCGATCTGGTGGAGCAACGCACTAGAGTGAAGCCGAGGTTGCCCGGAACGTAGAAATGACCATCACTTTCAAACTAGTTGCAATTACTCCTGTCTTATGATGGAAAAACTGTTGTATTTTTATTGCATTTTGTGCTTCGGTCATTGACTTCTAAGGCCCTAACTATTCAATCTGTTGGAGCAACGCCCTAGGGTGTAGCCTAGGTTGCCCGGAACGTAGAAATGACCATAACTTTCACACTGGTCGCTATTATTGGTTTTATACGATGGAGAAACTGTTATATTTATATTGTACTTTATGCTTCTGGCGTTGCCTTCTTAGGCCCTAACTGTTCTATCTGGTAGAACAACGCCCTAGAGTGAAGCCGAGGTTGCCCGGAACGTAGAAATGACCATTACTTTCACACTGTTTGCAATTATTCCTTTTATACGATGGAAAAGCTGTTGTATTTATATCGTATTTTATGCTTCTGGCGTTGACTTCTAAGGACCTAACTATTCGATCTGGTGGAGCAACGCCCTAGAGTGAAGCCTAGGTTACCCGGAACGTAGAAATGACCAGTACTTTCACACTGTTTGCAGTGACCCCTGTTATACGACGGAAATACTGTTGCATCTTTATTGAATTTTATGCTTCTGGCAATGACTTCTAAAGCCCTAACTATTCTATCTGGTGTATCAACGCCCTAGAGTGAAGCCTAGGTTGCTCGGAATGTAAAAATGACCATAACATTCACACTGGTTGAAATTATTCGTTTTATACGATGGAAAAACTGTTATATTTAAGTTGTATTTTATGCTTCTGGCGTTGATTTCTTAGGCCCTAACTATACAATCTGGTGGAACAACACACTCGAGTGAGGCCTAGGTTCCCCGGAACGTAGAAATGACCATCACTTCCATACTGGTAGCAATCATTCGTTTTATACGATGGAAAAACTGTTGTATTTTTATTGCATTTTATGCTTCCGTCGTTGACTTCTAAGGCCCTAACTATTCAATCTGTTGGAGCAACGCCCTAGGGTGAAGCCTAGGTTGCCCGGAAAGTAGAAATGACGTTAACTTTCATACTGATTGCAATTATTCGTTTTATACGATGGAATAACTGTTGTATTTATATTGTTTTTTATGCTTCTGGCGTTGACTTCTAAGGCACTAACTATTCGATCTGGTGGAGCAACGCCCTGTGGTGAAGCCTAGGTTGCCCGGAACGTAGAAATGACCATAACTTTCACACTGGTTGCTATTATTCGCTTTATACGATGGAAAAACTGTTATATTTATATTGTATTTTATGCTTCTGGAGTTGCCTTCTTAGGCCCTAACTGTTCGATCTGGTGGAACAACGCCCTAGAGTGAAGCCTAGGTTACCCGGAACGTAGGAATGACCAGTACTTTCACACTGTTTGCAGTTACTCCTGTTACACGATGGAAAAACTGTTGCATCTTTATTGAATTTTATGCTTCTGGCGTTGACTTCTAAGGCCCTAACTATTCTATCTGGTCGATCAACATCCTAGAGTGAAGCCTAGGTTGCTCGGAATGTAAAAATTACCATAACATTCTCACTGGCTGAAATTATTCGTTTTATACGATGGAAAAGCTGTTGCATCTTTATTGTATTTTATGCTTCTGGCGTTGACTTCTGAGGCCCTAACTATTCGATCTGGTGGAGCAACGCCCTAGAGTGAAGCCTAGGTTGCCCGGAACGTAGAAATGACCATAACTTTCATACTGGTTGCAATTATTCGTTTTATACGATGGAAAAACTGTTGTATTTATATTGCATTTTATGCTTCTGGCGTTGACTTCTAACGCACTAACTATTCGATCTGTCGGAGTAACGCCCTAGAGTGAAGCCGAGGTTTCCCGGAACGTAGAAATGACCATCACTTTCAAACTGGTTGCAATTATTCCTGTTATATGACTGAAAAACTGTTGTATTTATTTTGTATTTTATGCTTCGGGCGTTGACTTCTAAGGGCCTAACTATTCAATCTGTTGGAGCAACGCGCAAGGGTGAAGCCTAGGTTGCCCGGAAAGAAGAAATGACGTTAACTTTCATACTGGTTGCAATTATTCGTTTTATACGATGGAAAAAATGTTGTATTTATATTGCATTTTATGCTTCTGGCGTTGACTTCTAATGCACTAACTATTCGATCTGGCGGAGCAACGCCCTAGAGTGAAGCCGAGGTTCCCCGGAACGTAGAAATGACCATCACTTTCAAACTGGTTGCAATTATTCCTGTTATATGACGGAAAAACTGTTGTATTTTTATTGCATTTTATGTTTCGGGCATTGACTTCTATGGCCCTAACTATTCAATCTGTTGGAGCAACGCCCTAGGGTGTAGCCTAGGTTGCCCGGAAAGTAGAAATGACCATAACTTTCATACTGGTTGCAATTATTCGTTTTATATCATGGAAAAACTGTTGTATTCATATTGTATTTTATGCTGCTGGCGTTCACTTCTTAGGCCCTGACTATTCGATCTGGTGGAACAAAGCCCTGTGGTGAAGTCTAGGTTGCACGGAACGTAGAAATGACCGTCACTTTCACACTGGTTGCTATTATTGGCTTTATACGATTGAAAAATTGTTATATTTATATTGTATTTTATGCTTCTGGCGTTGCCTTCTTAGGCCCAAACTGTTCGATCTGGTGGAACAGCGCCCTAGAGTGAAGCCTAGGTTACCCGGAACGTAGAAATGACCAGTACTTTCACACTGTTTGCAGTTACTCCTGTTATACGATGGAAAAACTGTTGCATCTTTATTGAATTTTATGCTTCCGGCGTTGACTTCTAAGGCCCTAACTATTCGATCTGGTGGAGCAACGCCCTAGAGTGAAGCCTAGGTTGCCCGGAAAGAAGAAATGACCATAACTTTCATACTGGTTGCAATTATTCGTTTTATATCATGGAAAAACTGTTGTATTCATATTGTATTTTATGCTGCTGGCATTCACTTCTTAGGCCCTAACTATTCGATCTGGTGTAAGAACGCCCTGTGGTGAAGTCTAGGTTGCCCGGAACGTAGAAATGACAATAACTTTCACACTGGTTGCAATTATTTGTTTTATACGATGGAAAAGCTGTTGTATTTATATCGCATTTTATGCTTCTGGCGTTGACTTCTTAGGCCCTAACTATTCGATCTGGTGGAACAACGCCCTAGAGTAAAGCCCAGGTTGCGCGGAACGTAGAAATGACCATAGCTATCATACTGGTTGCAATTATTCGTTTTATATGATGGAAAAACTGTTATATTTATATTGTATTTTATGCTTCTGGCGTTCACATCTTAGGCCCTAACTATTCGATCTGGTGGAACAACGCCCTAGAGTGAAGCCTAGGTTACCCGGAACGTAGGAATGACCAGTACTTTCACACTGTTTGCAGTTACTCCTGTTACACGATGGAAAAACTGTTGCATCTTTATTGAATTTTATGCTTCTGGCGTTGACTTCTAAGGCCCTAACTATTCTATCTGGTGGATCAACACCCTAGAGTGAAGCCTAGGTTACTCGGAATGTAAAAATTACCATAACATTCTCACTGGCTGAAATTATTCGTTTTATACGATGGAAAAGCTGTTGCATCATTATTGTATTTTATGCTTCTGGCGTTGACTTCTAAGGCCCTAACTATTCGATCTGGTGGAGCAACGCCCTAGAGTGAAGCCTAGGTTGCCCGGAACGTAGAAATGACCATAACTTTCAAACTGGTTGCAGTTAATCCTTTTATACGATGGAAAAACTGTTGTATTTTTATTGCATTTTATACTTCCGGCGTTGACTTCTAAGGCCCTAACTATTCAATCTGTTGGAGCAACGCCCAAGGGTGAAGCCTAGGTTGCCCGGAAAGAAGAAATGACGTTAACTTTCATACTGGTTGCAATTATTCGTTTTATACGATGGAAAAACTGTTGTATTTATATTGCATTTTATGCTTCTGGCGTTGACTTCTAATGCACTAACTATTCGATCTGTCGGAGCAACGCCCTAGAGTGAAGCCGAGGTTTCCCGGAACGTAGAAATGACCATCACTTTCAAACTGGTTGCAATTATTCCTGTTATATGTTGGAAAAGCTGTTGCATTTTTATTGCATTTTACGATTCGGGCATTGACTTCTAAGGCCCTAACTATTCAATCTGTTGGAGCAACGCCCTAGTGTGTAGCCTAGGTTGCCCGGAACGTAGAAATGACCATCACTTTTAAACTGGTTGCAATTATTCCGGTTATATGATGGAAAAACTGTTGTATTTTTATTGCATTTTATGCTTCGGGCATTGACTTCTAAGGCCCTAACTATTCAATCTGTTGGAGCAACGCCCTAGGGTGTAGCCTAGTTTGACCGGAAAGTAGAAATGACCACAACTTTCATACTGGTTGCAATTACTCGTTTTATATGATGGAAAAACTGATGTATTTATATTGTATTTTATGCTTCTGGCGTTCACTTCTTAGGCCCTAACTATTCGATCTGGTGGAACAGCGCCCTAGGGTGAAACCTAGGTTGCCCGGAACGTAGAAATGACCATAACTTTTACACTGGTAGCAATTATTCGTTTTATACAATGGAAAAACTGTTCTATTTATTTTGTATTTTATGCTTCGGGCGTTGACTTCTAAGGCCCTAACTGTTTGATCTGGTGGAGCAACGCCCTAGAGTGAAGCCTAGGTTGACCGGAACGTAGAAATGACAATAACTTTCACACTGGTTGCTATTATTCGTTCTATACGATGGAAAGACTGTTATATTTATATTGTATCTTATGCTTCTGGCGTTGACTTCTTAGGCCCTGACAATTCGATCTGGTGGGACAACGCCCTAGAGTGAAGCCTAGGTTGCCTGGAACGTACAAATGACCATCACTTTCACAAGGGTTGCAATTATTCCTGTTATAGGATGGAAATACTGTTGTATTTCTATTGTATTTTATGCTTCAGGCGTTGACTTCTGAGGCCGCAGCTATTCGATGTGGTGGAAGAACGCCATAGAGTGAAGCCTAGGTTGCCCGGAACGTAGAAATGACCATAACTTTCATACTGGTTGCAATTATTCGTTTTATATGATGGAAGAACTGTTGTATTTATATTGTATTTTATGCTGCTGGCGTTCACTTCTTATTCCCTAACTATTCGATCTGGTGGAACAACGCCCTGGGGTGAAGCCTAGGTTGCTGGAACGTAGAAATGACCATAACTTTCACACTGGTTGCTATTATTCGTTTTATACGATGGAAAAACTGTTCTATTTATTTTGTATTTTATGCTTCGGGCGTTGACTTCTAAGGGCCTAACTATTCAATCTGTTCGAGCAACGCGCAAGGGTGAAGCCTTGGTTGCCCGGAAAGAAGAAATGACGTTAACTTTCATACTGGTTGCAATTATTCGTTTTATACGATGGAAAAACTGTTGTATTTATATTGCATTTTATGCTTCTGGCGTTGACTTCTAATGCACTAACTATTCGATCTGGCGGAGCAACGCCCTAGAGTGAAGCCGAGGTTCCCCGGAACGTAGAAATGACCATCACTTTCAAACTGGTTGCAATTATTCCTGTTATATGACGGAAAAACTGTTGTATTTTTATTGCATTTTATGTTTCGGGCATTGACTTCTATGGCCCTAACTATTCAATCTGTTGGAGCAACGCCCTAGGGTGTAGCCTAGGTTGCCCGGAAAGTAGAAATGACCATAACTTTCATACTGGTTGCAATTATTCGTTTTATATCATGGAAAAACTGTTGTATTCATATTGTATTTTATGCTGCTGGCGTTCACTTCTTAGGCCCTGACTATTCGATTTGGTGGAACAAAGCCCTGTGGTGAAGTCTAGGTTGCTCGGAACGTAGAAATGACCGTCACTTTCACACTGGTTGCTATTATTCGCTTTATACGATTGAAAAATTGTTATATTTATATTATATTTTATGCTTCTGGCGTTGCCTTCTTAGGCCCAAACTGTTCGATCTGGTGGAACAATGCCCTAGAGTGAAGCCTAGGTTACCCGGAACGTAGAAATGACCAGTACTTTCACACTGTTTGCAGTTACTCCTGTTATACGATGGAAAAACTGTTGCATCTTTATTGAATTTTATGCTTCTGGCGTTGACTTCTAAGGCCCTAACTATTCGATCTGGTGGAGCAACGCCCTAGAGTGAAGCCTAGGATGCCCGGAACGTAGAAATGACCAACACTTTCAAACTGGTTGCAATTATTCCTGTTATATGATGGAAAAACTGTTGTATTTATATTGTATTTTATGCTTCGGGCGTTGACTGCTATGGCCTTTACTATTCAATCTGTTGGAGCAACGCCCTAAGGTGTAGCCTAGGTTGCCCGGAACGTAGAAATGACCATCACTTTCAAACTAGTTGCAATTATTCCGGTTATACGATGGAAAAACTGTTGTATTTTTATTGCATTTTATGCTTCGGGCATTGACTTCTAAGGCCCTAACTATTCAATCTGTTGGAGCAACGCCCTAGGGTGTGGCCTAGTTTGACCGGAAAGTAGAAATGACCACAACTTTCATACTGGTTGCAATTACTCGTTTTATATGATGGAAAAACTGTTGTATTTATATTGTATTTTATGCTTCTGGCGCTCACTTCGGAGGCCGCAGCTATTCGATGTGGTGGAAGAACGCCATAGAGTGAAGCCTAGGTTGCCCGGAACGTAGAAATGACCATAACTTTCATACTGGTTGCAATTATTCGTTTTATATGATGGAAGAACTGTTGTATTTATATTGTATTTTATGCTGCTGGCGTTCACTTCTTAGGCCCTAACTATTCGATCTGGTGGAACAACGCCCTGGGGTCAAGCCTAGGTTGCTGGAACGTAGAAATGACGATAACTTTCACACTGGTTGATATTATTCGTTTTATACGATGGAAATACTGTTCTATTTATTTTGTATTTTATGCTTCGGGCGTTGACTGCTAAGGCCCTAACTATTCGATCTGGTGGAACAACGCCCTGGGGTGAAGCCTAGGTTGCCCGGAACGTAGAAATGACCATAACTTTCACACTGGTTGATATTATTCGTTTTATACGATGGAAAAACTGTTGTATTTATATTGTATTATATGCTTCTGGCGTTGACTTTTAATGCACTAACTATTCGATCTGGCGGAGCAACGCGCTAGATTGAAGCCGAGGTTTCCCGGAACGTAGAAATGACAATCACTTTCAAACTGGATGCAATTATTCCTGTTATATGATGGAAAAGCTGTTGTATTTTTAATGCATTTTATGCTTCGGGCATTGACTTCTATGGCCCTAACTATTCAATCTGTTGGAGCAACGCCCTAGGGTGTAGCCTAGGTTGCCCGGAAAGTAGAAATGACCATAACTTTCATACTGGTTGCAATTATTCGTTTTATATCATGGAAAAACTGTTGTATTCATATTGTATTTTATGCTGCTGGCGTTCACTTCCTAGGCCCTAACTATTCGATCTGGTGGAACAACGCCCTAGGGTGACGCCTAGGTTGCCCGGAACGTAGAAATGACCAGTACTTTCACACTGTTTGCAGTTACTCCTGTTATACGATGGAAAAACTGTTGCATCTTTATTGAATTTTATGCTTCTGGCGTTGACTTCTAAGGCCCTAACTATTCGATCTGGTGGAGCAACGCCCTAGAGTGAAGCCTAGGATGCCCGGAACGTAGAAATGACCAACACTTTCAAACTGGTTGCAATTATTCCTGTTATATGATGGAAAAACTGTTGTATTTATATTGTATTTTATGCTTCGGGCGTTGACTGCTATGGCCCTAACTATTCAATCTGTTGGATCAACGCCCTAGAGTGAAGCCTAGGTTGCTCGGAATGTAGAAATGGCCATTACTTTCACACTGGTTGCAATTATTCGTTTTATACGAAGGAGAAACTGTTGTACATATATCGTATTTTATACTTCTGGCGTTGACTCTTACGCCCTAACTATTCGATCTGGCGTAGCAACGCCCGAGAGTGAAGCCGAGGTTCCCCGGAACGTAGAAATGACCATCACTTTCAAACTGGTTGCAATTATTCCTGTTATATGACGGAAAAACTGTTGTATTTTTATTGCATTTTATGCTTCGGGTATTGACTTCTAAGGCCCTTACTATTCAATCTGTTGGAGCAACGCCCCAGGGTGTAGCCTAGGTTGCCCGGAACGTAGAAATGACCATCACTTTCAAACTAGTTGCAATTATTCCGGTTATACGATGGAAAAACTGTTGTATTTTTATTGCATTTTATGCTTCGGGCATTGACTTCTAAGGCCCTAACTATTCAATCTGTTGGAGCAACGCCCTAGGGTGTAGCCTAGTTTGACCGGAAAGTAGAAATGACCACAACTTTCATACTGGTTGCAATTACTCGTTTTATATGATGGAAAAACTGTTGTATTTATATTGTATTTTATGCTTCTGGCGTTCACTTCGGAGGCCGCAGCTATTCGATGTGGTGGAAGAACGCCATAGAGTGAAGCCTAGGTTGCCCGGAACGTAGAAATGACCACTTCTTTCACACTGTTTGCAATTATTCATTTAATATGATGGAAAAGCTGTTGTATTTATATCGTATTTTATGCTTCGGGCGTTGACTTCTTAGGCCCTAACAATTCGATCTGGTGGAACAACGCCCTAGAGTGAAGCCTAGGTTGCCTGGAACGTACAAATGACGATCACTTTCACACGGGTTGCAATTATTCCTGTTATAGGATGGAAAGACTGTTGTCTTTTTATTGTATTTTATGCTTCAGGCGTAGGCTTCTAAGGCCGTAGCTATTCGATATGGTGGAGCACCGACCTAGAGTGAAGCCTAGGTTGCTCGGAACGTAGAAATGACCACTTCTTTCACACTGTTTGGAATTATTCATTTAATATGATGGAAAAGCTGTTGTATTTATATCGTATTTTATGCTTCGGGCGTTTTCTTCTTAGGCCCTAACATTTCGACCTGGTGGAGCAACGGCCTACAGTGAAGCCTATGTTGCCCGGAACGTAGATATGACCATAACCTTCACACTGGTTGCAATTATTCGTTTTATACGATGGAAAAACTGTTCTATTTATTTTATATTTTATGCTTCGGGCGTTGACTTCTAAGGCACTAACTGATTGATCTGGAGGTGCAACGCCCTAGAGTGAAGCCTAGATTGCCCGGTACGTAGAAATGACCATTACTTTCACACTGTTTGCAAATATACATTATATACAATGGAAGAACTGTTGTATTTATTTTGTATTTTACGCATCGGGCGTTGACTTCTAAGGCCCTAACTATTCAGTCTGTTGGAGCAACGCCCTAGAGTGAAGCCTAGGTTGCCCGGAACGTAGAAATGACCATAACTTTCACACTGGTTGCTATTATTCGTTTTATACGATAGAAAAACTGTTATATTTATATTGTATTTTATGCTCTTGGTGTTTACTTCTTAGGCCCTAACTGTTCGATCTGGTAGAACAACGCCCTAGAGTGAAGCCTAGGTTCCCCGGAACGTAGAAATGACCATCACTTCCATACTGGTAGCAATCATTCGTTTTATACGATGGAAAAACTGTTGTATTTTTATTGCATCTTATGCTTCCGTCGTTGACTTCTAAGGCCCTAACTATTCAATCTGTTGGAGCAACGCCCTAGGGTGAAGCCTAGGTTGCCCGGAAAGTAGAAATGACGTTAACTTTCATACTGATTGCAATTATTCGTTTTATACGATGGAAAAACTGTTGTATTTATATTGTTTTTTATGCTTCTGGCGTTGACTTCTAAGGCACTAACTATTCGATCTGGTGGAGCAACGCCCTGTGGTGAAGCCTAGGTTGCCCGGAACGTAGAAATGACCATAACTTTCACACTGGTTGCTATTATTCTCTTTATACGATGGAAAAACTGTTATATTTATATTGTATTTTATGCTTCTGGAGTTGCCTTCTTAGGCCCTAACTGTTCGATCTGGTGGAACAACGCCCTAGAGTGAAGCCTAGGTTACCCGGAACGTAGGAATGACCAGTACTTTCACACTGTTTGCAGTTACTCCTGTTACACGATGGAAAAACTGTTGCATCTTTATTGAATTTTATGCTTCCGGCGTTGACTTCTAAGGCCCTAACTATTCTATCTGGTGGATCAACACCCTAGAGTGAAGCCTAGGTTACTCGGAATGTAAAAATTACCATAACATTCTCACTGGCTGAAATTATTCGTTTTATACGATGGAAAAGCTGTTGCATCATTATTGTATTTTATGCTTCTGGCGTTGACTTCTAAGGCCCTAACTATTCGATCTGGTGGAGCAACGCCCTAGAGTGAAGCCTAGGTTGCCCGGAACGTAGAAATGACCATAACTTTCAAACTGGTTGCAGTTAATCCTTTTATACGATGGAAAAACTGTTGTATTTTTATTGCATTTTATGCTTCCGGCGTTGACTTCTAAGGCCCTAACTATTCAATCTGTTGGAGCAACGCCCAAGGGTGAAGCCTAGGTTGCCCGGAAAGAAGAAATGACGTTAACTTTCATACTGGTTGCAATTATTCGTTTTATACGATGGAAAAACTGTTGTATTTATATTGCATTTTATGCTTCTGGCGTTGACTTCTAATGCACTAACTATTCGATCTGTCGGAGCAACGCCCTAGAGTGAAGCCGAGGTTTCCAGGAACGTAGAAATGACCATCACTTTCAAACTGGTTGCAATTATTCCTGTTATATGTCGGAAAAACTGTTGCATTTTTATTGCATTTTACGATTCGGGCATTGACTTCTAAGGCCCTAACTATTCAATCTGTTGGAGCAACGCCCTAGTGTGTAGCCTAGGTTGCCTGGAACGTAGAAATGACCATCACTTTTAAACTGGTTGCAATTATTCCGGTTATATGATGGAAAAACTGTTGTATTTTTATTGCATTTTATGCTTCGCGCATTGTCTTCTAAGGCCCTAACTATTCAATCTGTTGGAGCAACGCCCTAGGGTGTAGCCTAGTTTGACCGGAAAGTAGAAATGACCACAACTTTCATACTGGTTGCAATTACTCGTTCTATATGATGGAAAAACTGTTGTATTTATATTGTATTTTATGCTTCTGGCGTTCACTTCGGAGGCCGCAGCTATTCGATGTGGTGGAAGAACGCCATAGAGTGAAGCCTAGGTAGCCCGGAACGTAGAAATGACCATAACTTTCATACTGGTTGCAATTATTCGTTTTATATGATGGAAGAACTGTTGTATTTATATTGTATTTTATGCTATTGGCGTTCACTTCTTAGGCCCTAACTATTCGATCTGGTGGAACAACGCCCTGGGGTGAAGCCTAGGTTGCTGGAACGTAGAAATGACCATAACCTTCACACTGGTTGATATTATTCGTTTTATACGATGGACATACTGTTCTATTTATTTTGTATTTTATGCTTCGGGCGTTGACTGCTAAGGCCCTAACTATTCGATCTGGTGGAACAACGCCCTGGGGTGAAGCCTAGGTTGCCGGAACGCAGAAATGACCATAGCTTTCATACTGGTTGCAATTATTCGTTTTATATCATGGAAAAACTGTTGTATTCATATTGTATTTTATGCTGCTGGCGTTCACTTCTTAGGCCCTAACTATTCGATCTGGTGTAAGAACGCCCTGTGGTGAAGTCTAGGTTGCCCGGAACGTAGAAATGACAATAACTTTCACACTGGTTGCAATTATTTGTTTTATACGATGGAAAAGCTGTTGTATTTATATCGCATTTTATGCTTCTGGCGTTGACTTCTTAGGCCCTAACTATTCGATCTGGTGGAACAACGCCCTAGAGTAAAGCCCAGGTTGCGCGGAACGTAGAAATGACCATAGCTATCATACTGGTTGCAATTATTCGTTTTATATGATGGAAAAACTGTTATATTTATATTGTATTTTATGCTTCTGGCGTTCACATCTTAGGCCCTAACTATTCGATCTGGTGGAACAACGCCCTAGAGTAAAGCCCAGGTTGCGCGGAACGTAGAAATGACCATAACTTTCACACTGGTAGCAACTATTCGTTTGGTACAATGGAAAAACTGTTCTATTTATTTTGTATTTAATGCTTCGGGCGTTGACTTCTAAGGCCCTAACTATTCGATCAGGTGGAGCAACGCCCTAGAGTGAAGCCTAGGTTGCTCGAAATGTAGAAATGACCATAACTTTCACACTGGTTGCTATCATTCGTTTTATATGATGGAAAAGCTGTTGTATTTATATTGTATTTTATGCTTCTGGCGTTCACTTCTTAGGCCCTAACTATACGATCTGGTGGAACAACGGCCTAGGGTGAAGCCTAGGTTACCCGGAACGTAGAAATGACCAGTACTTTCACACTGTTTGCAGTTACTCCTGTTATACGATGGAAAAACTGTTGCATCTTTATTGAATTTTATGCTTCTGGCGTTGACTTCTAAGGCCCTAACTATTCGATCTGGTGGAGCAACGCCCTAGAGTGAAGCCTAGGATGCCCGGAACGTAGAAATGACCAACACTTTCAAACTGGTTGCAATTATTCCTGTTATATGATGGAAAAACTGTTGTATTTATATTGTATTTTATGCTTCGGGCGTTGACTGCTATGGCCCTTACTATTCAATCTGTTGGAGCAACGCCCTAGGGTGTAGCCTAGGTTGCCCGGAACGTAGAAATGACCATCACTTTCAAACTAGTTGCAATTATTCCGGTTATACGATGGAAAAACTGTTGTATTTTTATTGCATTTTATGCTTCGGGCATTGACTTCTAAGGCCCTAACTATTCAATCTGTTGGAGCAACGCCCTAGGGTGTAGCCTAGTTTGACCGGAAAGTAGAAATGACCACAACTTTCATACTGGTTGCAATTACTCGTTTTATATGATGGAAAAACTGTTGTATTTATATTGTATTTTATGCTTCTGGCGTTCACTTCGGAGGCCGCAGCTATTCGATGTGGTGGAAGAACGCCATAGAGTGAAGCCTAGGTTGCCCGGAACGTAGAAATGACCATAACTTTCATACTGGTTGCAATTATTCGTTTTATATGATGGAAGAACTGTTGTATTTATATTGTATTTTATGCTTCTGGCGTTGACTTCTAAGGCCCTAACTATTCGATCTGGTGGAGCAACGCCCTAGAGTGAAGCCTAGGTTGCCCGGAACGTAGAAATGACCATAACTTTCAAACTGATTGCAGTTAATCCTTTTATACGATGGAAAAACTGTTGTATTTTTATTGCATTTTATGCTTCCGGCGTTGACTTCTAAGGCCCTAACTATTCAATCTGTTGGAGCAACGCCCAAGGGTGAAGCCTAGGTTGCCCGGAAAGAAGAAATGACGTTAACTTTCATACTGGTTGCAATTATTCGTTTTATACGATGGAAAAACTGTTGTATTTATATTGCATTTTATGCTTCTGGCGTTGACTTCTAATGCACTAACTATTCGATCTGTCGGAGCAACGCCCTAGTGTGAAGCCGAGGTTTCCCGGAACGTAGAAATGACCATCACTTTCAAACTGGTTGCAATTATTCCTGTTATATGTCGGAAAAACTGTTGCATTTTTATTGCATTTTACGATTCGGGCATTGACTTCTAAGGCCCTAACTATTCAATGTGTTGGAGCAATGCCCTAGTGTGTAGCCTAGGTTGCCCGGAACGTAGAAATGACCATCACTTTTAAACTGGTTGCAATTATTCCGGTTATATGATGGAAAAACTGTTGTATTTTTATTGCATTTTATGCTTCGGGCATTGACTTCTAAGGCCCTAACTATTCAATCTGTTGGAGCAACGCCCTAGGGTGTAGCCTAGTTTGACCGGAAAGTAGAAATGACCACAACTTTCATACTGGTTGCAATTACTCGTTTTATATGATGGAAAAACTGTTGTATTTATATTGTATTTTATGCTTCTGGCGTTCACTTCGGAGGCCGCAGCTATTCGATGTGGTAGAAGAACGCCATAGAGTGAAGCCTAGGTTGCCCGGAACGTAGAAATGACCATAACTTTCATACTGGTTGCAATTATTCGTTTTATATGATGGAAGAACTGCTGTATTTATATTGTATTTAATGCTATTGGCGTTCACTTCTTAGGCCCTAACTATTCGATCTGGTGGAACAACGCCCTGGGGTGAAGCCTAGGTTGCTGGAACGTAGAAATGACCATAACTTTCACACTGGTTGATATTATTCGTTTTATACGATGGAAATACTGTTCTATTTATTTTGTATTTTATGCTTCGGGCGTTGACTGCTAAGGCCCTAACTATTCGATCTGGTGGAACAACGCCCTGGGGTGAAGCCTAGGTTGCCGGAACGCAGAAATGACCATAGCTTTCATACTGGTTGCAATTATTCGTTTTATATCATGGAAAAACTGTTGTATTCATATTGTATTTTATGCTGCTGGCGTTCACTTCTTAGGCCCTAACTATTCGATCTGGTGTAAGAACGCCCTGTGGTGAAGTCTAGGTTGCCCGGAACGTAGAAATGACAATAACTTTCACACTGGTTGCAATTATTTGTTTTATACGATGGAAAAGCTGTTGTATTTATATCGCATTTTATGCTTCTGGCGTTGACTTCTTAGGCCCTAACTATTCGATCTGGTGGAACAACGCCCTAGAGTAAAGCCCAGGTTGCGCGGAACGTAGAAATGACCATAGCTATCATACTGGTTGCAATTATTCGTTTTATATGATGGAAAAACTGTTATATTTATATTGTATTTTATGCTTCTGGCGTTCACATCTTAGGCCCTAACTATTCGATCTGGTGGAACAACGCCATATGGTGAAGCCTAGGTTGACCGGAACGTAGAAATGACCATAACTTTCACACCGGTAGCAATTATTCGTTTTACACGATGGAAAAACTGTTCTATTTATTTTGTATTTTATGCACCGGGCGTTGACTTCTAAGGCCATAACTATTCAATCTGTTGGAGCAACGCCCGAGGGTGAAGCCTAGGTTGCCCGGAAAGTAGAAATGACCATAACTTTCACACTGGTTGCTATTATTCGTTCTATACGATGGAAAAACTGTTGTATTTATATTGTATTTTATGCTTCTGGCGTACACTTCCTAGGCCCTAACTATTCGATCTGGTGGAACAACGCCCTAGGGTGAAGCCTAGGTTGCCCGGAACGTAGAAATGACCATAACTTTCACACTGGTTGCAATTATTTGTTTTATACTATGGAAAAGCTGTTGTATTTATATCGCATTTTATGCTTCTGGCGTTGACTTCTTAGGCCCTAACTATTCGATCTGGTGGAACAACGCCCTAGAGTAAAGCCCAGGTTGCGCGGAACGTAGAAATGACCATAACTTTCACACTGGTAGCAACTATTCGTTTGGTACAATGGAAAAACTGTTCTATTTATTTTGTATTTAATGCTTCGGGCGTTGACTTCTAAGGCCCTAACTATTCGATCAGGTGGAGCAACGCCCTAGAGTGAAGCCTAGGTTGCTCGAAATGTAGAAATGACCATAACTTTCACACTGGTTGCTATCATTCGTTTTATATGATGGAAAAGCTGTTGTATTTATATTGTATTTTATGCTTCTGGCGTTCACTTCTTAGGCCCTAACTATACGATCTGGTGGAACAACGGCCTAGGGTGAAGCCTAGGTTACCCGGAACGTAGAAATGACCGGTACTTTCACACTGTTTGCAGTTACTCCTGTTATACGATGGAAAAACTGTTGCATCTTTATTGAATTTTATGCTTCTGGCGTTGACTTCTAAGGCCCTAACTATTCGATCTGGTGGAGCAACGCCCTAGAGTGAAGCCTAGGATGCCCGGAACGTAGAAATGACCAACACTTTCAAACTGGTTGCAATTATTCCTGTTATATGATGGAAAAACTGTTGTATTTATATTGTATTTTATGCTTCGGGCGTTGACTGCTATGGCCCTTACTATTCAATCTGTTGGAGCAACGCCCTAGGGTGTAGCCTAGGTTGCCCGGAACGTAGAAATGACCATCACTTTCAAACTAGTTGCAATTATTCCGGTTATACGATGGAAAAACTGTTGTATTTTTATTGCATTTTATGCTTCGGGCATTGACTTCTAAGGCCCTAACTATTCAATCTGTTGGAGCAACGCCCTAGGGTGTAGCCTAGTTTGACCGGAAAGTAGAAATGACCACAACTTTCATACTGGTTGCAATTACTCGTTTTATATGATGGAAAAACTGTTGTATTTATATTGTATTTTATGCTTCTGGCGTTCACTTCGGAGGCCGCAGCTATTCGATGTGGTGGAAGAACGCCATAGAGTGAAGCCTAGGTTGCCCGGAACGTAGAAATGACCATAACTTTCATACTGGTTGCAATTATTCGTTTTATATGATGGAAGAACTGTTGTATTTATATTGTATTTTATGCTTCTGGCGTTGACTTCTAAGGCCCTAACTATTCGATCTGGTGGAGCAACGCCCTAGAGTGAAGCCTAGGTTGCCCGGAACGTAGAAATGACCATAACTTTCAAACTGATTGCAGTTAATCCTTTTATACGATGGAAAAACTGTTGTATTTTTATTGCATTTTATGCTTCCGGCGTTGACTTCTAAGGCCCTAACTATTCAATCTGTTGGAGCAACGCCCAAGGGTGAAGCCTAGGTTGCCCGGAAAGAAGAAATGACGTTAACTTTCATACTGGTTGCAATTATTCGTTTTATACGATGGAAAAACTGTTGTATTTATATTGCATTTTATGCTTCTGGCGTTGACTTCTAATGCACTAACTATTCGATCTGTCGGAGCAACGCCCTAGTGTGAAGCCGAGGTTTCCCGGAACGTAGAAATGACCATCACTTTCAAACTGGTTGCAATTATTCCTGTTATATGTCGGAAAAACTGTTGCATTTTTATTGCATTTTACGATTCGGGCATTGACTTCTAAGGCCCTAACTATTCAATGTGTTGGAGCAATGCCCTAGTGTGTAGCCTAGGTTGCCCGGAACGTAGAAATGACCATCACTTTTAAACTGGTTGCAATTATTCCGGTTATATGATGGAAAAACTGTTGTATTTTTATTGCATTTTATGCTTCGGGCATTGACTTCTAAGGCCCTAACTATTCAATCTGTTGGAGCAACGCCCTAGGGTGTAGCCTAGTTTGACCGGAAAGTAGAAATGACCACAACTTTCATACTGGTTGCAATTACTCGTTTTATATGATGGAAAAACTGTTGTATTTATATTGTATTTTATGCTTCTGGCGTTCACTTCGGAGGCCGCAGCTATTCGATGTGGTAGAAGAACGCCATAGAGTGAAGCCTAGGTTGCCCGGAACGTAGAAATGACCATAACTTTCATACTGGTTGCAATTATTCGTTTTATATGATGGAAGAACTGTTGTATTTATATTGTATTTAATGCTATTGGCGTTCACTTCTTAGGCCCTAACTATTCGATCTGGTGGAACAACGCCCTGGGGTGAAGCCTAGGTTGCTGGAACGTAGAAATGACCATAACTTTCACACTGGTTGATATTATTCGTTTTATACGATGGAAATACTGTTCTATTTATTTTGTATTTTATGCTTCGGGCGTTGACTGCTAAGGCCCTAACTATTCGATCTGGTGGAACAACGCCCTGGGGTGAAGCCTAGGTTGCCGGAACGCAGAAATGACCATAGCTTTCATACTGGTTGCAATTATTCGTTTTATATCATGGAAAAACTGTTGTATTCATATTGTATTTTATGCTGCTGGCGTTCACTTCTTAGGCCCTAACTATTCGATCTGGTGTAAGAACGCCCTGTGGTGAAGTCTAGGTTGCCCGGAACGTACAAATGACAATAACTTTCACACTGGTTGCAATTATTTGTTTTATACGATGGAAAAGCTGTTGTATTTATATCGCATTTTATGCTTCTGGCGTTGACTTCTTAGGCCCTAACTATTCGATCTGGTGGAACAACGCCCTAGAGTAAAGCCCAGGTTGCGCGGAACGTAGAAATGACCATAGCTATCATACTGGTTGCAATTATTCGTTTTATATGATGGAAAAACTGTTATATTTATATTGTATTTTATGCTTCTGGCGTTCACATCTTAGGCCCTAACTATTCGATCTGGTGGAACAACGCCATATGGTGAAGCCTAGGTTGACCGGAACGTAGAAATGACCATAACTTTCACACCGGTAGCAATTATTCGTTTTACACGATGGAAAAACTGTTCTATTTATTTTGTATTTTATGCACCGGGCGTTGACTTCTAAGGCCATAACTATTCAATCTGTTGGAGCAACGCCCGAGGGTGAAGCCTAGGTTGCCCGGAAAGTAGAAATGACCATAACTTTCACACTGGTTGCTATTATTCGTTCTATACGATGGAAAAACTGTTGTATTTATATTGTATTTTATGCTTCTGGCGTACACTTCCTAGGCCCTAACTATTCGATCTGGTGGAACAACGCCCTAGGGTGAAGCCTAGGTTGCCCGGAACGTAGAAATGACCATAACTTTCACACTGGTTGCAATTATTTGTTTTATACTATGGAAAAGCTGTTGTATTTATATCGCATTTTATGCTTCTGGCGTTGACTTCTTAGGCCCTAACTATTCGATCTGGTGGAACAACGCCCTAGAGTAAAGCCCAGGTTGCGCGGAACGTAGAAATGACCATAACTTTCACACTGGTAGCAACTATTCGTTTGGTACAATGGAAAAACTGTTCTATTTATTTTGTATTTAATGCTTCGGGCGTTGACTTCTAAGGCCCTAACTATTCGATCAGGTGGAGCAACGCCCTAGAGTGAAGCCTAGGTTGCTCGAAATGTAGAAATGACCATAACTTTCACACTGGTTGCTATCATTCGTTTTATATGATGGAAAAGCTGTTGTATTTATATTGTATTTTATGCTTCTGGCGTTCACTTCTTAGGCCCTAACTATACGATCTGGTGGAACAACGGCCTAGGGTGAAGCCTAGGTTACCCGGAACGTAGAAATGACCAGTACTTTCACACTGTTTGCAGTTACTCCTGTTATACGATGGAAAAACTGTTGCATCTTTATTGAATTTTATGCTTCTGGCGTTGACTTCTAAGGCCCTAACTATTCGATCTGGTGGAGCAACGCCCTAGAGTGAAGCCTAGGATGCCCGGAACGTAGAAATGACCAACACTTTCAAACTGGTTGCAATTATTCCTGTTATATGATGGAAAAACTGTTGTATTTATATTGTATTTTATGCTTCGGGCGTTGACTGCTATGGCCCTTACTATTCAATCTGTTGGAGCAACGCCCTAGGGTGTAGCCTAGGTTGCCCGGAACGTAGAAATGACCATCACTTTCAAACTAGTTGCAATTATTCCGGTTATACGATGGAAAAACTGTTGTATTTTTATTGCATTTTATGCTTCGGGCATTGACTTCTAAGGCCCTAACTATTCAATCTGTTGGAGCAACGCCCTAGGGTGTAGCCTAGTTTGACCGGAAAGTAGAAATGACCACAACTTTCATACTGGTTGCAATTATTCGTTTTATATGATGGAAAAACTGTTGTATTTATATTGTATTTTATGCTTCTGGCGTTCACTTCGGAGGCCGCAGCTATTCGATGTGGTGGAAGAACGCCATAGAGTGAAGCCTAGGTTGCCCGGAACGTAGAAATGACCATAACTTTCATACTGGTTGCAATTATTCGTTTTATATGATGGAAGAACTGTTGTATTTATATTGTATTTTATGCTGCTGGCGTTCACTTCTTAGGCCCTAACTATTCGATCTGGTGGAACAACGCCCTGGGGTGAAGCCTAGGTTGCTGGAACGTAGAAATGACCATAACTTTCACACTGGTTGATATTATTCGTTTTATACGATGGAAATACTGTTCTATTTATTTTGTATTTTATGCTTCGGGCGTTGACTGCTAAGGCCCTAACTATTCGATCTGGTGGAACAACGCCCTGGGGTTAAGCCTAGGTTGCCGGAACGCAGAAATGACCATAACTTTCATACTGGTTGCAATTATTCGTTTTATATCATGGAAAAACTGTTGTATTCATATTGTATTTTATGCTGCTGGCGTTCACTTCTTAGGCCCTAACTATTCGATCTGGTGTAAGAACGCCCTGTGGTGAAGTCTAGGTTGCCCGGAACGTAGAAATAACAATAACTTTCACACTGGTTGCAATTATTTGTTTTATACGATGGAAAAGCTGTTGTATTTATATCGCATTTTATGCTTCTGGCGTTGACTTCTTAGGCCCTAACTATTCGATCTGGTGGAACAACGCCCTAGAGTAAAGCCCAGGTTGCGCGGAACGTAGAAATGACCATAGCTATCATACTGGTTGCAATTATTCGTTTTATATGATGGAAAAACTGTTATATTTATATTGTATTTTATGCTTCTGGCGTTCACATCTTAGGCCCTAACTATTCGATCTGGTGGAACAACGCCATATGGTGAAGCCTAGGTTGACCGGAACGTAGAAATGACCATAACTTTCACACCGGTAGCAATTATTCGTTTTACACGATGGAAAAACTGTTCTATTTATTTTGTATTTTATGCACCGGGCGTTGACTTCTAAGGCCATAACTATTCAATCTGTTGGAGCAACGCCCGAGGGTGAAGCCTAGGTTGCCCGGAAAGTAGAAATGACCATAACTTTCACACTGGTTGCTATTATTCGTTCTATACGATGGACAAACTGTTGTATTTATATTGTATTTTATGCTTCTGGCGTACACTTCCTAGGCCCTAACTATTCGATCTGGTGGAACAACGCCCTAGGGTGAAGCCTAGGTTGCCCGGAACGTAGAAATGACCATAACTTTCACACTGGTTGCAATTATTTGTTTTATACTATGGAAAAGCTGTTGTATTTATATCGCATTTTATGCTTCTGGCGTTGACTTCTTAGGCCCTAACTATTCGATCTGGTGGAACAACGCCCTAGAGTAAAGCCCAGGTTGCGCGGAACGTAGAAATGACCATAACTTTCACACTGGTAGCAACCATTCGTTTGGTACAATGGAAAAACTGTTCTATTTATTTTGTATTTAATGCTTCGGGCGTTGACTTCTAAGGCCCTAACTATTCGATCAGGTGGAGCAACGCCCTAGAGTGAAGCCTAGGTTGCTCGAAATGTAGAAATGACCATAACTTTCACACTGGTTGCTATCATTCGTTTTATATGATGGAAAAGCTGTTGTATTTATATTGTATTTTATGCTTCTGGCGTTCACTTCTTAGGCCCTAACTATTCGATCTGGTGGAACAACGGCCTAGGGTGAAGCCTAGGTTACCCGGAACGTAGAAATGACCAGTACTTTCACACTGTTTGCAGTTACTCCTGTTATACGATGGAAAAACTGTTGCATCTTTATTGAATTTTATGCTTCTGGCGTTGACTTCTAAGGCCCTAACTATTCGATCTGGTGGAGCAACGCCCTAGAGTGAAGCCTAGGATGCCCGGAACGTAGAAATGACCAACACTTTCAAACTGGTTGCAATTATTCCTGTTATATGATGGAAAAACTGTTGTATTTATATTGTATTTTATGCTTCGGGCGTTGACTGCTATGGCCCTTACTATTCAATCTGTTGGAGCAACGCCCTAGGGTGTAGCCTAGGTTGCCCGGAACGTAGAAATGACCATCACTTTCAAACTAGTTGCAATTATTCCGGTTATACGATGGAAAAACTGTTGTATTTATATTGTATTTTATGCTTCTGGCGTTCACTTCGGAGGCCGCAGCTATTCGATGTGGTGGAAGAACGCCATAGAGTGAAGCCTAGGTTGCCCGGAAAGTAGAAATGACCATAACTTTCATACTGGTTGCAATTATTCGTTTTATATGATGGAAGAACTGTTGTATTTATATTGTATTTTATGCTGCTGGCGTTCACTTCTTAGGCCCTAACTATTCGATCTGGTGGAACAACGCCCTGGAGTGAAGCCTAGGTTGCTGGAACGTAGAAATGACCATAACTTTTACACTGGTTGATATTATTCGTTTTATACGATGGAAATACTGTTCTATTTATTTTGTATTTTATGCTTCGGGCGTTGACTGCTAAGGCCCTAACTATTCGATCTGGTGGAAGAACGCCCTGGGGTGAAGCCTAGGTTGCCGGAACGCAGAAATGACCATAACTTTCATACTGGTTGCAATTATTCGTTTTATATCATGGAAAAACTGTTGTATTCATATTGTATTTTATGCTGCTGGCGTTCACTTCTTAGGCCCTAACTATTCGATCTGGTGTAAGAACGCCCTGTGGTGAAGTCTAGGTTGCCCGGAACGTAGAAATAACAATAACTTTCACACTGGTTGCAATTATTTGTTTTATACGATGGAAAAGCTGTTGTATTTATATCGCATTTTATGCTTCTGGCGTTGACTTCTTAGGCCCTAACTATTCGATCTGGTGGAACAACGCCCTAGAGTAAAGCCCAGGTTGCGCGGAACGTAGAAATGACCATAGCTATCATACTGGTTGCAATTATTCGTTTTATATGATGGAAAAACTGTTATATTTATATTGTATTTTATGCTTCTGGCGTTCACATCTTAGGCCCTAACTATTCGATCTGGTGGAACAACGCCATATGGTGAAGCCTAGGTTGACCGGAACGTAGAAATGACCATAACTTTCACACCGGTAGCAATTATTCGTTTTACACGATGGAAAAACTGTTCTATTTATTTTGTATTTTATGCATCGGGCGTTGACTTGTAAGGCCATAACTATTCAATCTGTTGGAGCAACGCCCGAAGGTGAAGCCTAGGTTGCTCGAAATGTAGAAATGACCATAACTTTCACACTGGTTGCTATCATTCGTTTTATATGATGGAAAAGCTGTTGTATTTATATTGTATTTTATGCTTCTGGCGTTCACTTCTTAGGCCCTAACTATACGATCTGGTGGAACAACGGCCTAGGGTGAAGCCTAGGTTACCCGGAACGTAGAAATGACCAGTACTTTCACACTGTTTGCAGTTACTCCTGTTATACGATGGAAAAACTGTTGCATCTTTATTGAATTTTATGCTTCTGGCGTTGACTTCTAAGGCCCTAACTATTCGATCTGGTGGAGCAACGCCCTAGAGTGAAGCCTAGGATGCCCGGAACGTAGAAATGACCAACACTTTCAAACTGGTTGCAATTATTCCTGTTATATGATGGAAAAACTGTTGTATTTATATTGTATTTTATGCTTCGGGCGTTGACTGCTATGGCCCTTACTATTCAATCTGTTGGAGCAACGCCCTAGGGTGTAGCCTAGGTTGCCCGGAACGTAGAAATGACCATCACTTTCAAACTAGTTGCAATTATTCCGGTTATACGATGGAAAAACTGTTGTATTTTTATTGCATTTTATGCTTCGGGCATTGACTTCTAAGGCCCTAACTATTCAATCTGTTGGAGCAACGCCCTAGGGTGTAGCCTAGTTTGACCGGAAAGTAGAAATGACCACAACTTTCATACTGGTTGCAATTATTCGTTTTATATGATGGAAAAACTGTTGTATTTATATTGTATTTTATGCTTCTGGCGTTCACTTCGGAGGCCGCAGCTATTCGATGTGGTGGAAGAACGCCATAGAGTGAAGCCTAGGTTGCCCGGAACGTAGAAATGACCATAACTTTCATACTGGTTGCAATTATTCGTTTTATATGATGGAAGAACTGTTGTATTTATATTGTATTTTATGCTGCTGGCGTTCACTTCTTAGGCCCTAACTATTCGATCTGGTGGAACAACGCCCTGGGGTGAAGCCTAGGTTGCTGGAACGTAGAAATGACCATAACTTTCACACTGGTTGATATTATTCGTTTTATACGATGGAAATACTGTTCTATTTATTTTGTATTTTATGCTTCGGGCGTTGACTGCTAAGGCCCTAACTATTCGATCTGGTGGAACAACGCCCTGGGGTGAAGCCTAGGTTGCCGGAACGCAGAAATGACCATAACTTTCATACTGGTTGCAATTATTCGTTTTATATCATGGAAAAACTGTTGTATTCATATTGTATTTTATGCTGCTGGCGTTCACTTCTTAGGCCCTAACTATTCGATCTGGTGTAAGAACGCCCTGTGGTGAAGTCTAGGTTGCCCGGAACGTAGAAATAACAATAACTTTCACACTGGTTGCAATTATTTGTTTTATACGATGGAAAAGCTGTTGTATTTATATCGCATTTTATGCTTCTGGCGTTGACTTCTTAGGCCCTAACTATTCGATCTGGTGGAACAACGCCCTAGAGTAAAGCCCAGGTTGCGCGGAACGTAGAAATGACCATAGCTATCATACTGGTTGCAATTATTCGTTTTATATGATGGAAAAACTGTTATATTTATATTGTATTTTATGCTTCTGGCGTTCACATCTTAGGCCCTAACTATTCGATCTGGTGGAACAACGCCATATGGTGAAGCCTAGGTTGACCGGAACGTAGAAATGACCATAACTTTCACACCGGTAGCAATTATTCGTTTTACACGATGGAAAAACTGTTCTATTTATTTTGTATTTTATGCATCGGGCGTTGACTTCTAAGGCCATAACTATTCAATCTGTTGGAGCAACGCCCGAGGGTGAAGCCTAGGTTGCCCGGAAAGTAGAAATGACCATAACTTTCACACTGGTTGCTATTATTCGTTCTATACGATGGACAAACTGTTGTATTTATATTGTATTTTATGCTTCTGGCGTACACTTCCTAGGCCCTAACTATTCGATCTGGTGGAACAACGCCCTAGGGTGAAGCCTAGGTTGCCCGGAACGTAGAAATGACCATAACTTTCACACTGGTTGCAATTATTTGTTTTATACTATGGAAAAGCTGTTGTATTTATATCGCATTTTATGCTTCTGGCGTTGACTTCTTAGGCCCTAACTATTCGATCTGGTGGAACAACGCCCTAGAGTAAAGCCCAGGTTGCGCGGAACGTAGAAATGACCATAACTTTCACACTGGTAGCAACCATTCGTTTGGTACAATGGAAAAACTGTTCTATTTATTTTGTATTTAATGCTTCGGGCGTTGACTTCTAAGGCCCTAACTATTCGATCAGGTGGAGCAACGCCCTAGAGTGAAGCCTAGGTTGCTCGAAATGTAGAAATGACCATAACTTTCACACTGGTTGCTATCATTCGTTTTATATGATGGAAAAGCTGTTGTATTTATATTGTATTTTATGCTTCTGGCGTTCACTTCTTAGGCCCTAACTATTCGATCTGGTGGAACAACGGCCTAGGGTGAAGCCTAGGTTACCCGGAACGTAGAAATGACCAGTACTTTCACACTGTTTGCAGTTACTCCTGTTATACGATGGAAAAACTGTTGCATCTTTATTGAATTTTATGCTTCTGGCGTTGACTTCTAAGGCCCTAACTATTCGATCTGGTGGAGCAACGCCCTAGAGTGAAGCCTAGGATGCCCGGAACGTAGAAATGACCAACACTTTCAAACTGGTTGCAATTATTCCTGTTATATGATGGAAAAACTGTTGTATTTATATTGTATTTTATGCTTCGGGCGTTGACTGCTATGGCCCTTACTATTCAATCTGTTGGAGCAACGCCCTAGGGTGTAGCCTAGGTTGCCCGGAACGTAGAAATGACCATCACTTTCAAACTAGTTGCAATTATTCCGGTTATACGATGGAAAAACTGTTGTATTTATATTGTATTTTATGCTTCTGGCGTTCACTTCGGAGGCCGCAGCTATTCGATGTGGTGGAAGAACGCCATAGAGTGAAGCCTAGGTTGCCCGGAAAGTAGAAATGACCATAACTTTCATACTGGTTGCAATTATTCGTTTTATATGATGGAAGAACTGTTGTATTTATATTGTATTTTATGCTGCTGGCGTTCACTTCTTAGGCCCTAACTATTCGATCTGGTGGAACAACGCCCTGGAGTGAAGCCTAGGTTGCTGGAACGTAGAAATGACCATAACTTTTACACTGGTTGATATTATTCGTTTTATACGATGGAAATACTGTTCTATTTATTTTGTATTTTATGCTTCGGGCGTTGACTGCTAAGGCCCTAACTATTCGATCTGGTGGAAGAACGCCCTGGGGTGAAGCCTAGGTTGCCGGAACGCAGAAATGACCATAACTTTCATACTGGTTGCAATTATTCGTTTTATATCATGGAAAAACTGTTGTATTCATATTGTATTTTATGCTGCTGGCGTTCACTTCTTAGGCCCTAACTATTCGATCTGGTGTAAGAACGCCCTGTGGTGAAGTCTAGGTTGCCCGGAACGTAGAAATAACAATAACTTTCACACTGGTTGCAATTATTTGTTTTATACGATGGAAAAGCTGTTGTATTTATATCGCATTTTATGCTTCTGGCGTTGACTTCTTAGGCCCTAACTATTCGATCTGGTGGAACAACGCCCTAGAGTAAAGCCCAGGTTGCGCGGAACGTAGAAATGACCATAGCTATCATACTGGTTGCAATTATTCGTTTTATATGATGGAAAAACTGTTATATTTATATTGTATTTTATGCTTCTGGCGTTCACATCTTAGGCCCTAACTATTCGATCTGGTGGAACAACGCCATATGGTGAAGCCTAGGTTGACCGGAACGTAGAAATGACCATAACTTTCACACCGGTAGCAATTATTCGTTTTACACGATGGAAAAACTGTTCTATTTATTTTGTATTTTATGCATCGGGCGTTGACTTGTAAGGCCATAACTATTCAATCTGTTGGAGCAACGCCCGAAGGTGAAGCCTAGGTTGCTCGAAATGTAGAAATGACCATAACTTTCACACTGGTTGCTATCATTCGTTTTATATGATGGAAAAGCTGTTGTATTTATATTGTATTTTATGCTTCTGGCGTTCACTTCTTAGGCCCTAACTATACGATCTGGTGGAACAACGGCCTAGGGTGAAGCCTAGGTTACCCGGAACGTAGAAATGACCAGTACTTTCACACTGTTTGCAGTTACTCCTGTTATACGATGGAAAAACTGTTGCATCTTTATTGAATTTTATGCTTCTGGCGTTGACTTCTAAGGCCCTAACTATTCGATCTGGTGGAGCAACGCCCTAGAGTGAAGCCTAGGATGCCCGGAACGTAGAAATGACCAACACTTTCAAACTGGTTGCAATTATTCCTGTTATATGATGGAAAAACTGTTGTATTTATATTGTATTTTATGCTTCGGGCGTTGACTGCTATGGCCCTTACTATTCAATCTGTTGGAGCAACGCCCTAGGGTGTAGCCTAGGTTGCCCGGAACGTAGAAATGACCATCACTTTCAAACTAGTTGCAATTATTCCGGTTATACGATGGAAAAACTGTTGTATTTTTATTGCATTTTATGCTTCGGGCATTGACTTCTAAGGCCCTAACTATTCAATCTGTTGGAGCAACGCCCTAGGGTGTAGCCTAGTTTGACCGGAAAGTAGAAATGACCACAACTTTCATACTGGTTGCAATTATTCGTTTTATATGATGGAAAAACTGTTGTATTTATATTGTATTTTATGCTTCTGGCGTTCACTTCGGAGGCCGCAGCTATTCGATGTGGTGGAAGAACGCCATAGAGTGAAGCCTAGGTTGCCCGGAACGTAGAAATGACCATAACTTTCATACTGGTTGCAATTATTCGTTTTATATGATGGAAGAACTGTTGTATTTATATTGTATTTTATGCTGCTGGCGTTCACTTCTTAGGCCCTAACTATTCGATCTGGTGGAACAACGCCCTGGGGTGAAGCCTAGGTTGCTGGAACGTAGAAATGACCATAACTTTCACACTGGTTGATATTATTCGTTTTATACGATGGAAATACTGTTCTATTTATTTTGTATTTTATGCTTCGGGCGTTGACTGCTAAGGCCCTAACTATTCGATCTGGTGGAACAACGCCCTGGGGTGAAGCCTAGGTTGCCGGAACGCAGAAATGACCATAACTTTCATACTGGTTGCAATTATTCGTTTTATATCATGGAAAAACTGTTGTATTCATATTGTATTTTATGCTGCTGGCGTTCACTTCTTAGGCCCTAACTATTCGATCTGGTGTAAGAACGCCCTGTGGTGAAGTCTAGGTTGCCCGGAACGTAGAAATAACAATAACTTTCACACTGGTTGCAATTATTTGTTTTATACGATGGAAAAGCTGTTGTATTTATATCGCATTTTATGCTTCTGGCGTTGACTTCTTAGGCCCTAACTATTCGATCTGGTGGAACAACGCCCTAGAGTAAAGCCCAGGTTGCGCGGAACGTAGAAATGACCATAGCTATCATACTGGTTGCAATTATTCGTTTTATATGATGGAAAAACTGTTATATTTATATTGTATTTTATGCTTCTGGCGTTCACATCTTAGGCCCTAACTATTCGATCTGGTGGAACAACGCCATATGGTGAAGCCTAGGTTGACCGGAACGTAGAAATGACCATAACTTTCACACCGGTAGCAATTATTCGTTTTACACGATGGAAAAACTGTTCTATTTATTTTGTATTTTATGCATCGGGCGTTGACTTCTAAGGCCATAACTATTCAATCTGTTGGAGCAACGCCCGAGGGTGAAGCCTAGGTTGCCCGGAAAGTAGAAATGACCATAACTTTCACACTGGTTGCTATTATTCGTTCTATACGATGGACAAACTGTTGTATTTATATTGTATTTTATGCTTCTGGCGTACACTTCCTAGGCCCTAACTATTCGATCTGGTGGAACAACGCCCTAGGGTGAAGCCTAGGTTGCCCGGAACGTAGAAATGACCATAACTTTCACACTGGTTGCAATTATTTGTTTTATACTATGGAAAAGCTGTTGTATTTATATCGCATTTTATGCTTCTGGCGTTGACTTCTTAGGCCCTAACTATTCGATCTGGTGGAACAACGCCCTAGAGTAAAGCCCAGGTTGCGCGGAACGTAGAAATGACCATAACTTTCACACTGGTAGCAACCATTCGTTTGGTACAATGGAAAAACTGTTCTATTTATTTTGTATTTAATGCTTCGGGCGTTGACTTCTAAGGCCCTAACTATTCGATCAGGTGGAGCAACGCCCTAGAGTGAAGCCTAGGTTGCTCGAAATGTAGAAATGACCATAACTTTCACACTGGTTGCTATCATTCGTTTTATATGATGGAAAAGCTGTTGTATTTATATTGTATTTTATGCTTCTGGCGTTCACTTCTTAGGCCCTAACTATACGATCTGGTGGAACAACGGCCTAGGGTGAAGCCTAGGTTACCCGGAACGTAGAAATGACCGGTACTTTCACACTGTTTGCAGTTACTCCTGTTATACGATGGAAAAACTGTTGCATCTTTATTGAATTTTATGCTTCTGGCGTTGACTTCTAAGGCCCTAACTATTCGATCTGGTGGAGCAACGCCCTAGAGTGAAGCCTAGGATGCCCGGAACGTAGAAATGACCAACACTTTCAAACTGGTTGCAATTATTCCTGTTATATGATGGAAAAACTGTTGTATTTATATTGTATTTTATGCTTCGGGCGTTGACTGCTATGGCCCTTACTATTCAATCTGTTGGAGCAACGCCCTAGGGTGTAGCCTAGGTTGCCCGGAACGTAGAAATGACCATCACTTTCAAACTAGTTGCAATTATTCCGGTTATACGATGGAAAAACTGTTGTATTTTTATTGCATTTTATGCTTCGGGCATTGACTTCTAAGGCCCTAACTATTCAATCTGTTGGAGCAACGCCCTAGGGTGTAGCCTAGTTTGACCGGAAAGTAGAAATGACCACAACTTTCATACTGGTTGCAATTACTCGTTTTATATGATGGAAAAACTGTTGTATTTATATTGTATTTTATGCTTCTGGCGTTCACTTCGGAGGCCGCAGCTATTCGATGTGGTGGAAGAACGCCATAGAGTGAAGCCTAGGTTGCTCGGAACGTAGAAATGACCATAACTTTCATACTGGTTGCAATTATTCGTTTTATATGATGGAAGAACTGTTGTATTTATATTGTATTTTATGCTTCTGGCGTTGACTTCTAAGGCCCTAACTATTCGATCTGGTGGAGCAACGCCCTAGAGTGAAGCCTAGGTTGCCCGGAACGTAGAAATGACCATAACTTTCAAACTGATTGCAGTTAATCCTTTTATACGATGGAAAAACTGTTGTATTTTTATTGCATTTTATGCTTCCGGCGTTGACTTCTAAGGCCCTAACTATTCAATCTGTTGGAGCAACGCCCAAGGGTGAAGCCTAGGTTGCCCGGAAAGAAGAAATGACGTTAACTTTCATACTGGTTGCAATTATTCGTTTTATACGATGGAAAAACTGTTGTATTTATATTGCATTTTATGCTTCTGGCGTTGACTTCTAATGCACTAACTATTCGATCTGTCGGAGCAACGCCCTAGTGTGAAGCCGAGGTTTCCCGGAACGTAGAAATGACCATCACTTTCAAACTGGTTGCAATTATTCCTGTTATATGTCGGAAAAACTGTTGCATTTTTATTGCATTTTACGATTCGGGCATTGACTTCTAAGGCCCTAACTATTCAATGTGTTGGAGCAATGCCCTAGTGTGTAGCCTAGGTTGCCCGGAACGTAGAAATGACCATCACTTTCAAACTAGTTGCAATTATTCCGGTTATACGATGGAAAAACTGTTGTATTTTTATTGCATTTTATGCTTCGGGCATTGACTTCTAAGGCCCTAACTATTCAATCTGTTGGAGCAACGCCCTAGGGTGTAGCCTAGTTTGACCGGAAAGTAGAAATGACCACAACTTTCATACTGGTTGCAATTACTCGTTTTATATGATGGAAAAACTGTTGTATTTATATTGTATTTTATGCTTCTGGCGTTCACTTCGGAGGCCGCAGCTATTCGATGTGGTGGAAGAACGCCATAGAGTGAAGCCTAGGTTGCCCGGAACGTAGAAATGACCATAACTTTCATACTGGTTGCAATTATTCGTTTTATATGATGGAAGAACTGTTGTATTTATATTGTATTTTATGCTTCTGGCGTTGACTTCTAAGGCCCTAACTATTCGATCTGGTGGAGCAACGCCCTAGAGTGAAGCCTAGGTTGCCCGGAACGTAGAAATGACCATAACTTTCAAACTGATTGCAGTTAATCCTTTTATACGATGGAAAAACTGTTGTATTTTTATTGCATTTTATGCTTCCGGCGTTGACTTCTAAGGCCCTAACTATTCAATCTGTTGGAGCAACGCCCAAGGGTGAAGCCTAGGTTGCCCGGAAAGAAGAAATGACGTTAACTTTCATACTGGTTGCAATTATTCGTTTTATACGATGGAAAAACTGTTGTATTTATATTGCATTTTATGCTTCTGGCGTTGACTTCTAATGCACTAACTATTCGATCTGTCGGAGCAACGCCCTAGTGTGAAGCCGAGGTTTCCCGGAACGTAGAAATGACCATCACTTTCAAACTGGTTGCAATTATTCCTGTTATATGTCGGAAAAACTGTTGCATTTTTATTGCATTTTACGATTCGGGCATTGACTTCTAAGGCCCTAACTATTCAATGTGTTGGAGCAATGCCCTAGTGTGTAGCCTAGGTTGCCCGGAACGTAGAAATGACCATCACTTTTAAACTGGTTGCAATTATTCCGGTTATATGATGGAAAAACTGTTGTATTTTTATTGCATTTTATGCTTCGGGCATTGACTTCTAAGGCCCTAACTATTCAATCTGTTGGAGCAACGCCCTAGGGTGTAGCCTAGTTTGACCGGAAAGTAGAAATGACCACAACTTTCATACTGGTTGCAATTACTCGTTTTATATGATGGAAAAACTGTTGTATTTATATTGTATTTTATGCTTCTGGCGTTCACTTCGGAGGCCGCAGCTATTCGATGTGGTAGAAGAACGCCATAGAGTGAAGCCTAGGTTGCCCGGAACGTAGAAATGACCATAACTTTCATACTGGTTGCAATTATTCGTTTTATATGATGGAAGAACTGTTGTATTTATATTGTATTTAATGCTATTGGCGTTCACTTCTTAGGCCCTAACTATTCGATCTGGTGGAACAACGCCCTGGGGTGAAGCCTAGGTTGCTGGAACGTAGAAATGACCATAACTTTCACACTGGTTGATATTATTCGTTTTATACGATGGAAATACTGTTCTATTTATTTTGTATTTTATGCTTCGGGCGTTGACTGCTAAGGCCCTAACTATTCGATCTGGTGGAACAACGCCCTGGGGTGAAGCCTAGGTTGCCGGAACGCAGAAATGACCATAGCTTTCATACTGGTTGCAATTATTCGTTTTATATCATGGAAAAACTGTTGTATTCATATTGTATTTTATGCTGCTGGCGTTCACTTCTTAGGCCCTAACTATTCGATCTGGTGTAAGAACGCCCTGTGGTGAAGTCTAGGTTGCCCGGAACGTAGAAATGACAATAACTTTCACACTGGTTGCAATTATTTGTTTTATACGATGGAAAAGCTGTTGTATTTATATCGCATTTTATGCTTCTGGCGTTGACTTCTTAGGCCCTAACTATTCGATCTGGTGGAACAACGCCCTAGAGTAAAGCCCAGGTTGCGCGGAACGTAGAAATGACCATAGCTATCATACTGGTTGCAATTATTCGTTTTATATGATGGAAAAACTGTTATATTTATATTGTATTTTATGCTTCTGGCGTTCACATCTTAGGCCCTAACTATTCGATCTGGTGGAACAACGCCATATGGTGAAGCCTAGGTTGACCGGAACGTAGAAATGACCATAACTTTCACACCGGTAGCAATTATTCGTTTTACACGATGGAAAAACTGTTCTATTTATTTTGTATTTTATGCACCGGGCGTTGACTTCTAAGGCCATAACTATTCAATCTGTTGGAGCAACGCCCGAGGGTGAAGCCTAGGTTGCCCGGAAAGTAGAAATGACCATAACTTTCACACTGGTTGCTATTATTCGTTCTATACGATGGAAAAACTGTTGTATTTATATTGTATTTTATGCTTCTGGCGTACACTTCCTAGGCCCTAACTATTCGATCTGGTGGAACAACGCCCTAGGGTGAAGCCTAGGTTGCCCGGAACGTAGAAATGACCATAACTTTCACACTGGTTGCAATTATTTGTTTTATACTATGGAAAAGCTGTTGTATTTATATCGCATTTTATGCTTCTGGCGTTGACTTCTTAGGCCCTAACTATTCGATCTGGTGGAACAACGCCCTAGAGTAAAGCCCAGGTTGCGCGGAACGTAGAAATGACCATAACTTTCACACTGGTAGCAACTATTCGTTTGGTACAATGGAAAAACTGTTCTATTTATTTTGTATTTAATGCTTCGGGCGTTGACTTCTAAGGCCCTAACTATTCGATCAGGTGGAGCAACGCCCTAGAGTGAAGCCTAGGTTGCTCGAAATGTAGAAATGACCATAACTTTCACACTGGTTGCTATCATTCGTTTTATATGATGGAAAAGCTGTTGTATTTATATTGTATTTTATGCTTCTGGCGTTCACTTCTTAGGCCCTAACTATACGATCTGGTGGAACAACGGCCTAGGGTGAAGCCTAGGTTACCCGGAACGTAGAAATGACCAGTACTTTCACACTGTTTGCAGTTACTCCTGTTATACGATGGAAAAACTGTTGCATCTTTATTGAATTTTATGCTTCTGGCGTTGACTTCTAAGGCCCTAACTATTCGATCTGGTGGAGCAACGCCCTAGAGTGAAGCCTAGGATGCCCGGAACGTAGAAATGACCAACACTTTCAAACTGGTTGCAATTATTCCTGTTATATGATGGAAAAACTGTTGTATTTATATTGTATTTTATGCTTCGGGCGTTGACTGCTATGGCCCTTACTATTCAATCTGTGGGAGCAACGCCCTAGGGTGTAGCCTAGGTTGCCCGGAACGTAGAAATGACCATCACTTTCAAACTAGTTGCAATTATTCCGGTTATACGATGGAAAAACTGTTGTATTTTTATTGCATTTTATGCTTCGGGCATTGACTTCTAAGGCCCTAACTATTCAATCTGTTGGAGCAACGCCCTAGGGTGTAGCCTAGTTTGACCGGAAAGTAGAAATGACCACAACTTTCATACTGGTTGATATTATTCGTTTTATACGATGGAAATACTGTTCTATTTATTTTGTATTTTATGCTTCGGGCGTTGACTGCTAAGGCCCTAACTATTCGATCTGGTGGGACAACGCCCTGGGGTGAAGCCTAGGTTGCCGGAACGCAGAAATGACCATAACTTTCATACTGGTTGCAATTATTCGTTTTATATCATGGAAAAACTGTTGTATTCATATTGTATTTTATGCTGCTGGCGTTCACTTCTTAGGCCCTAACTATTCGATCTGGTGTAAGAACGCCCTGTGGTGAAGTCTAGGTTGCCCGGAACGTAGAAATAACAATAACTTTCACACTGGTTGCAATTATTTGTTTTATACGATGGAAAACTGTTCTATTTATTTTTTATTTTGTGCTTCTGGCGTTGACATCTTAGGCCCTAACTATTGGATCTGGTGGCCTAACGCCCTAGAGTGAAGCCTAGGTTGCGAGGAACGTAGAAATGAACATCGCTTTAACCATGGCTGCAATTATTCCTGTTATACGGTGGAAAAACTGTTGCATTTATATTGTATTTTATGCTTCTGGCGTTGACTTCTAAGGCCCTAACTATTCGATCCAGTGGGGCAACGCCTTAGAGTGAAGGCTATGTTGCACGGAACGTAGAAATGACCATCACTTTCACACTGGTTGCAATTATTCCTGTTATACGATGGACAAACTGTTGGATTTTTATTGTACATCATGCTTCTGGATTTGACTCCTAAGGCCCTATGTATCCGACCTGGTGGAGCTATGCCTCAGAGTTAAGTGTAGGAGGCCCGAAACGTAGAAATGACATAACTTTCACACTGGTTGCAATTATTCGTTTTATACAATGGAAAAACTGTTGTATTTCTTTTGTATTTTAAGCTTCTGGCGCTGACTTCTTAGGCCGTAACTATTCGATCTGGTGGAGCATCGCCCTAGAGTGAAGCCTAGGTTGCCCGAAACGTAGAAATGACCAGTACTTTCACACTGGTTGCAGTTATTCGTTTTATACAATGGAAAAACTGTTCTATTTATTTTGCATTTTATGCTTCGGGCGCTGACTTCTAAGGCCCTAACTATTCGATCAGGTGGAGCAACGCCCTAGAGTGAAGCCTAGGTTGCCCGGGAAGTAGAAATGACCATAACAATCACACTGGTTGCAATAATTCCTGTTACACGAAGGAAAAACTGTTGCACCTTTATTGTATTTTATGCTTCTGGCGTTGACTTCATAGGCCCTAACTATCCGATCTGGTGGAGCAACGTCCTAGAGTGAAGCCTAGGTTGCTCGGAACGTAGAAATGACCATTACTTCCACACTGGTTGCCATTATTCGTTTTCTACGATGGAAAAGCTGTTGTATTTATATTGTATTTTATGCTTCTGGCGTTGACTACTTATGCGCTAACTTGTCGATCTGGTTGAGCAACGCCCTAGAGTGAAGCCTAGGTTGCCCGGTACGTAGAAATGACCAGTACTTTCACACTGGTTGCAGTTATTCGTTTTATACAATGGAACAACTGTTCTATTTATTTTTCATTTTATGCTTCGGACGTTGACTTCTTAGGCCCTAACTATTCCATCTGGTGGAACAACGCCCTAGGGTGAAGCCTAGGTTGCCCGGAACATAGAAATGACCAACTCTTTCACACTGGCAGCAATTATTCGTTTTATACATGGAAAAGCTGTTATATATATATTGCATTTTATGCTTCTGGCATTGAATTCTAAGTCCCTAGCTATTCAATCTGGTGGAGCAACGCCCTAGAGTGAAGCCTAGGTTGCACGGAACGTAGAAATGACCATTGCTTTCACAATGAATGCAATTATTCATTTTATTCGGTGGAAAAGCTGTTGTACTTAGATTGTATTTTATTCTTCTGGCGTTGAATTCTAAGTCCCTAGCTATTCGATCTGGTGGAGCAACGCCCTAGACTGAAATCTGGATTAACCGGAACGTAGAAATGACCTGTACATTCACACTGTTTGCAATTATTCCTGTTAAACAATGGAACAACTGTTGCATCTTTATTGCATTTTATGCTTCTGGCGTTGACTTCTTAGGCCCTAACTATTCGATCTGGTGGAGCATCGTCCTAGAGTGAAGCCTTAGCTGCCCGGAACGTAGAAATGACCATAACTTTCACACTGGTTACCATTATTCGTTTTATACGATGGAAAAGCTGTTGTATTTATATTGTATTTTATGCTTCTGGCGTTGACTACTTATGCGCTAACTTGTCGATCTGGTTGAGCAACGCCCTAGAGTGAAGCCTAGGTTGCCCGGAACGTAGAAATGACCATTACCTTCACACTTGTTGCAACTATTCCTGTTAAACGATGGAAAAACAGTTTTATTTATATTGTATTTTATGCATCTGGCGTTGACTTCTATGGCCCTAACTATTTGATCTGGTGGACCAACGCCCTAGAGTGAAGCCTAGCTTGCCCGGATCGTAGAAATGACCATAACTTTCACACTGGTTGCAATTATTCGTTTTATACGATGGAAAAACTGTTGCATTTATATTGTATTTTATGCGTCTGGCGTTAATTTCTAAGGCAATAACTATTCGATCAGGTGGAGCAACGACCTGGAGTGAAGCCTAGGTTGCCCGGAACGTAGGAATGACCATTACATTCACACTGGTTGCAATTATTCATGCTATACGATGGAAAATCTGTTGTACCTTTATTGTATTTTATGCTTCTGGCGTTGACTTCATAGGCCCTAACTATCCGATCTGGTGGAGCAACGTCCTAGAGTGAAGCCTAGGTTGCTCGGAACGTAGAAATGACCAGTACTTCCACACTGGTTGCCATTATTCGTTTTCTACGATGGAAAAGGTGTTGTATATGTATCGTATTTTATGCTTCTGGCGTTGACTTCTTAGGCCCTAACTATACCATCTGGTGGAACAACGCCCTAGGGTCAAGCCTAGGTTGCCCGGAACGTAGAAATGACCATAACGTTCACACTGGTAGCAATTATTCGTCTTACACATGGAAAAACTGTTCTATTTTTTTGTATTTTATGCTTCGGGCGTTGACTTCTAAGGCCCTAGCTATTCGATCTGGTGGAGCAACGCCCTAGAGTGAAACCTAGGTTACCCGGAACGTAGAAATGACCAGTACTTTCACACTGTTTGCAGTTATTCCTGTTGAACGATGGAAAAACTGTTGCATCTTTATTGTATTTTATGCTTCTGGCGTTGACTCCTAAGGCCCTAACTATTCCATCTGGTGGAACCACGCCGTAGGGTCAGGCCTAGGTTGCCCGGAACGTAGAAATGACCATTACTTTCACAATGTTCGCAATCATTCATTTTATACGATGGAAAAGCTGTTGTACTTAGATTGTATTTTATTCTTCTGGCGTTGAATTCTAAGTCCCTAGCTATTCGATCTGGTGGAGCAACGCCCTAGACTGAAATCTGGATTAACCGGAACGTAGAAATGACCTGTACTTTCACACTGTTTGCAATTATTCCTGTTAAACAATGGAACAACTGTTGCATCTTTATTGTATTTTATGCTTCTGGCGTTGACTTCTTAGGCCCTAACTATTCGATCTGGTGGAGCATCGTCCTAGAGTGAAGCCTTAGCTGCCCGGAACGTAGAAATGACCATAACTTTCACACTGGTTACCATTATTCGTTTTATACGATGGAAAAGCTGTTGTATTTATATTGTATTTTATGCTTCTGGCGTTGACTACTTATGCGCTAACTTGTCGATCTGGTTGAGCAACGCCCTAGAGTGAAGCCTAGGTTGCCCGGTACGTAGAAATGACCAGTACTTTCACACTGGTTGCAGTTATTCGTTTTATACAATGGAACAACTGTTCTATTTATTTTTCATTTTATGCTTCGGACGTTGACTTCTTAGGCCCTAACTATTCCATCTGGTGGAACAACGCCCTAGGGTGAAGCCTAGGTTGCCCGGAACATAGAAATGACCAACTCTTTCACACTGGCAGCAATTATTCGTTTTATACATGGAAAAGCTGTTATATATATATTGCATTTTATGCTTCTGGCATTGAATTCTAAGTCCCTAGCTATTCAATCTGGTGGAGCAACGCCCTAGAGTGAAGCCTAGGTTGCACGGAACGTAGAAATGACCATTGCTTTCACAATGAATGCAATTATTCATTTTATTCGGTGGAAAAGCTGTTGTACTTAGATTGTATTTTATTCTTCTGGCGTTGAATTCTAAGTCCCTAGCTATTCGATCTGGTGGAGCAACGCCCTAGACTGAAATCTGGATTAACCGGAACGTAGAAATGACCTGTACATTCACACTGTTTGCAATTATTCCTGTTAAACAATGGAACAACTGTTGCATCTTTATTGCATTTTATGCTTCTGGCGTTGACTTCTTAGGCCCTAACTATTCGATCTGGTGGAGCATCGTCCTAGAGTGAAGCCTTAGCTGCCCGGAACGTAGAAATGACCATAACTTTCACACTGGTTACCATTATTCGTTTTATACGATGGAAAAGCTGTTGTATTTATATTGTATTTTATGCTTCTGGCGTTGACTACTTATGCGCTAACTTGTCGATCTGGTTGAGCAACGCCCTAGAGTGAAGCCTAGGTTGCCCGGAACGTAGAAATGACCATTACCTTCACACTTGTTGCAACTATTCCTGTTAAACGATGGAAAAACAGTTTTATTTATATTGTATTTTATGCATCTGGCGTTGACTTCTATGGCCCTAACTATTTGATCTGGTGGACCAACGCCCTAGAGTGAAGCCTAGCTTGCCCGGATCGTAGAAATGACCATAACTTTCACACTGGTTGCAATTATTCGTTTTATACGATGGAAAAACTGTTGCATTTATATTGTATTTTATGCGTCTGGCGTTAATTTCTAAGGCAATAACTATTCGATCAGGTGGAGCAACGCCCTGGAGTGAAGCCTAGGTTGCCCGGAACGTAGGAATGACCATTACATTCACACTGGTTGCAATTATTCATGCTATACGATGGAAAATCTGTTGTACTTTTATTGTATTTTATGCTTCAGGCGTTGACTTGTAAGGCCGGAGCTATTCGATGTGGCGGAGCAACGCCCTAGAGTGAAGCTAAGGCTGCCCGGGACGTAGAAATGGCCATCACTTTCACACTGGTAGCAATTATTCGTTTTATACATGGAAAAGCTGTTATATATATATTGCATTTTATGCTTCTGGCATTGAATTCTAAGTCCCTAGCTATTCGATCTGGTGGAGCAACGCCCTAGAGTGAAGCCTAGGTTGCACGGAACGTAGAAATGACCATTGCTTTCACAATGTATGCAATTATTCATTTTATTCGGTGGAAAAGCTGTTGTACTTAGATTGTATTTTATTCTTCTGGCGTTGAATTCTAAGTCCCTAGCTATTCGATCTGGTGGAGCAACGCCCTAGACTGAAATCTGGATTAACCGGAACGTAGAAATGACCTGTACTTTCACACTGTTTGCAGTTATTCCTGTTATACTATGGAACAGCTGTTGCAACTTTATTGTATTTTATGCTTCTGGCGTTGACTTCTTAGGACCTAACTATTCCATCTGGTTGAACAAAGTCCTGTAGTGAAGCCTAGGTTGACCGGAACGTAGAAATGACCATAACTTTCACACTAGTAGCAATTATTCGTTTTATACATGGAAAAACTGTTCTATTTATTTTGTTTTTTATGCTTCTGGCGTTGACTTCTAAGGCCCTACCTATTCGATCTGGCGGAGCAACACCCTACAGTGAAGCCTAGGTTGCTCGGAACGTAGAAATGACCATTACCTTCACACTGTTTGCAATAATTCATTTTATACGATGGCAAAGCTGTTGTATTTATATTGTATTTTATGCTTCTGGCGTTGACTTCTAAGGCCCTATCTCTTCGATTTGGTGGAGCAACGCCTCACAGTTAAGCCTAGGATGCCCGAAACGTCGAAATGGCCATAACTTTCGCACTGGTTACAATTATTCGTTTTATACGATGGAAAAGCTGTTGTATTTATATCATACTTTATGCTTCTGGCGTTGAGTTCTTAGGTCCCAGCTATTCCATCTGGTAGAACAACGCCCTCTGGTGAAGCCTATGCTGCCCGGAACGTAGAAATGACCATAACTTTCACACAGGAAGCAATTATTCGTTTTATACATGGAAAAGCTGTCCTATTTATTTTGTATGTTATGCTTCGGGCGCTGACTTCTAAGGCCCTAGCTAAACGATCTGATGCAGCAACAGCCTAGAGTGAAGCCTAGGTTGCCCGGAACGTAGAAATGACCATAACTATCACACTGGTTGCCATTATTCGTATTATACGATGGAAAATCTGTTGTATTTATGTTGTATTTTATGCTTCTGGCGTTGACTTCTTAGGCCCTAACTATTTGATCTGGTGGAGCACCGCCCTAGAGTGAAGCCTAGGCTGCCCGGTACGTAGAAGAGACCATGACTTTCACACTGTTTGCAAATATATATTATATACGATGGAAAATCTGTTGTATTTATGTTGTGTTTTATGCTTCTGGCGTTGACTTCTTAGGCCCTAACTATTTGATCTGGTGGAGCACCGCCCTAGAGTGAAGCCTAGGTTGCCCGGAACGCAGAAATGACCATTAGCTTCACACTGGTTGCAATTATTCCTTTTATACGATGGAAAAGCTGCTGTATTTTTATGTATTTTAAGCTTCGGTCGTTGTCTCCTAAGGCCCTAACTACTCGATCTGGTGGAGCAACGCCCTAGAGTGAAGCCCAGGTTGCCCGGAACGTGGAAATGACCATTACTTTCACACTGTTTGCAATTATTCCTGTTATACGATGGAAAAGCTATTGGATTTTTAGTGTATTTTATGCTTCGGGCGTCGACTTCTAAGGCCCTAGCTATTCGATCTGGCGGAGGAACGCCCTAGAGTGAAGCCTAGGTTGCCCGGAACGTAGAAACGACCATTACCTTCACACTGGTTGCAATTATTCCTGTTATACGATGGACAAACTGTTGCATTTTTATTGTACTTTATGCTTCTGGCGTTGACTTCTAAGGCCCTACGGATTCGATCTGGTGGAGCAATGCCTCACAGTTAAATCTAGGATGCCCGAAACGTCGAAATGATCATTACTTTCACACTGATTGCAATTATTCATTCTATATGATGGAAAAACTGTTCCATTTATATTGTATTTTATGCTTCTGGCGTTGAATTCTTAGGCCCTAACTATTCGATCTGGTGGAACAGCGCTCTAGAGTGAAGCCAGGGTTGCCCGGAACGTAGAAATGACCATCACTTTCACACTGGTTGCAATTATTCCTGTTATACGATGGACAAACTGTTGGATTTTTATTGTACATTATGCTTCTGGATTTGACTTCTAAGGCCCTATGTATCCGACCTGGTGGAGCTATGCCTCAGAGTTAAGTGTAGGAGGCCCGAAACGTAGAAATGACATAACTTTCACACTGGTTGCAATTATTCGTTTTATACAATGGAAAAACTGTTGTATTTCTTTTGTATTTTAAGCTTCTGGCGCTGACTTCTTAGGCCGTAACTATTCGATCTGGTGGAGCATCGCCCTAGAGTGAAGCCTAGGTTGCCCGAAACGTAGAAATGACCAGTACTTTCACACTGGTTGCAGTTATTCGTTTTATACAATGGAAAAACTGTTCTATTTATTTTGCATTTTATGCTTCGGGCGCTGACTTCTAAGGCCCTAACTATTCGATCTGGTGGAGCAACGCCCTAGAGTGAAGCCTAGGTTGCCCGGGAAGTAGAAATGACCATAACAATCACACTGGTTGCAATTATTCCTGTTACACGGAGGAAAAACTGTTGCACCTTTATTGTATTTTATGCTTCTGGCGTTGACTTCTAAGACCGTAGCTACTAGATATGGTGGAGCAACGCCCTAGTGTGACGCCTAGGTTACCCGGAACGTAGAATTGACCATTACTTTCACACTGTTTGCAATTATTCATTTTATACGATGGAAAAAGCTGTTGTATTTATATTGTATTTTATGCTCCTGGCGTTGACTTCTAAGGCCGTAGCTATTAGATGTGGTGGAGCAACGCCCTAGAGTGACGCCTAGGTTGACCGGAACGTAGAAATGGCCATTACTTTCACACTGGTTGCTATTATACGTTTTATACGATGGAAAAGCTGTTGTATTTATATTGTGTTTTATGCTTCGAGCGTCGACTTCTAAGGCCCTAACTGCTCGGTCTGGTGGAACAACGCCCTAGAGTGAAGCCTAGGTTGCCCGGAACATAGAAATGACCAGTACTTTCACACTGGTTGCAGTTATTCGTTTTATACAATGGAACAACTGTTCTATTTATTCTGCATTTTATGCTTCGGGCGTTGACTTCTTAGGCCCTAACTATTCCATCTGGTGGAACAACGCCCTAGGGTGAAGCCTAGGTTGCCCGGAACGCAGAAATGACCAACTCTTTCACACTGGTAGCAATTATTCGTTTTATACATGGAAAAGCTGCTATATATATATTGCATTTTATGCTTCTGGCATTGAATTCTAAGTCCCTAGCTATTCGATCTGGTGGAGCAACGCCCTAGAGTGAAGCCTAGGTTGCACGGAACGTAGAAATGACCATTGCTTTGACAATGTATGCAATTATTCATTTTATTCGGTGGAAAAGCTGTTGTACTTAGATTGTATTTTATTCTTCTGGCGTTGAATTCTAAGTCCCTAGCTATTCGATCTGGTGGAGCAACGCCCTAGACTGAAATCTGGATTAACCGGAACGTAGAAATGACCTGTACTTTCACACTGTTTGCAGTTATTCCTGTTATACTATGGAACAGCTGTTGCAACTTTATTGTATTTTATGCTTCTGGCGTTGACTTCTTAGGCCCTAACTATTCCATCTGGTTGAACAAAGTCCTGTAGTGAAGCGTAGGTTGACCGGAACGTAGAAATGACCATAACTTTCACACTGGTAGCAATTATTCGTTTTATATATGGAAAAACTGTTCTATGTATTTTGTTTTTTATGCTTCAGGCGTTGACTTCTAAGGCCCTACCTATTCGATCTGGCGGAGCAACACCCTACAGTGAAGCCTAGGTTGCTCGGAACGTAGAAATGACCATTACCTTCACATTGTTTGCAATAATTCATTTTATACGATGGCAAAGCTGTTGTATTTATATTGTATTTTATGCTTCTGGCGTTGACATCTAAGGCCCTATCTCTTCGATTTGGTGGAGCAACGCCTCACAGTTAAGCCTAGGATGCCCGAAACGTCGAAATGGCCATAACTTTCGCACTGGTTACAATTATTCGATTTATACGATGGAAAAGCTGTTGTATTTATATCTTATTTTATGCTTCTGGAGTTGACTTCTTAGGTCCCAGCTATTCCATCTGGTAGAACAACGCCCTCTGGTGAAGCCTAGGCTGCCCGGAACGTAGAAATGACCATTACTTTCACACTGTTTGCAAATATACATTATATACGATGGAAAGGCTGTTGTATTTATGTTGTATTTTATGCTTCTGGCTTTGACTTCTTAGGCCCTAACTATTTGATCTGGTGGAGCACCGCCCCAGAGTGAAGCCTAGGTTGCCCGGAACGTAGAAATGACCATAAATTTCACACTGGTAGCAATTATTCGTTTTATACAATGGAAAAACTGTTTTATTTATTTTGTATTTTATGCTTCGGGCGTTGACTTCTAAGGCCCTAACTATTCGATCTGGCGGAGCAACGACCTAGAGTGAAGCCTACGTTGCCCGGAACGTAGAAATGACCATAACTTTCACACTGGCTGCTATCATTCGTTTTATTTGATGGAAAAACTGTTGTATTTATATTGTATTTTATGCTTCTGGCGTTCACTTCTTAGGCCCTAACTGTTCGATCTGGTGGAATAACGGCCTAGGATGAAGCCTAGGTTGCCCGAGACGTAGAAATGACCATAACTTTTACACTGGTAGCAATTATTCGTTTTATACAATGGTAAAACTGTTCTATTTATTATGTATTTAAAGCTACGGGCGTTGACTTCTAAGGCCCTAACTGTTTGACCTGGTGGAGCACCGCCCTAGAGTGAAGCCTAGGCCGCACGGAACGTAGAAATGACCATAACTTTCACACTGGTATCTATTATTCGTTTTATACGATGGAAAAACTGTTAGATATATATTGTATTTTATGCTTCTGGCGTTGACTTCTTAGGCCCGAACTATTCGATCTGGTGCAACAACGCCCTAGAGTGAAGCCTAGGTTGCCTGGAACGTAGAAATGACCATCACTTTCACACGGGTTGCAATTATTCCTGTTATAGGATGGAAAGACCGTTGTATTTTTATTGTATTTTATACATCAGGCGTTGACTTCTGTGGCCGTAGCTATTCGATGTGGTGGTAGAACGCCATAGAGTGAAGCCTAGGTTGCCCGGAAAGTAGAAATGACCATAAGTTTCATACTGGTTGCAATTATTCGTTTTATACGATGGAAAAACTGTTGTATTTATTTGTATTTTATGCTTCTGGCGTTCACTTCTTAGGCCCTAACTATTCGATCTGGTGGAACAACGCCCTAGGGTGAAGCCTAGGTTGCCTGGAACGTGGAAAAGACCATAACTTTTACACTGGTAGCATTTATTCGTTTTATACAATGGAAAAACCGTTCTATTTATTTTGTATTTTATGCTTCGTGCGTTGACATCTAAGGCCCTAACAATACGATCTGGTGGAGCAACGCCCTAGAGTGAAGCCTACGTTGCCCGGAACGTAGAAATGACCATAACTTTCACACTGGTTGCTATCATTCGTTTTATGTGATGGAAAACTGTTCCATTTATATTGTATTTTATGCTTCTGGCGTTGACTTCTTAGGCCCTAACTATTCGATCTGGTGGAACAACGCTCTAGAGTGAAGCCAGGGTTGCCCGGAACGTAGAAATGACCATCATTTTCACACTGGTTGCAATTATTCGTTTTATACAATGGAAAAACTGTTTTATTTATTTTGTATTTTATGCTTCGGGCGTTGACTTCTAAGGCCCTAACTATTCGATCTGGCGGAGCAACGACCTAGAGTGAAGCCTACTTTGCCCGGAACGTAGAAATGACCATAACTTTCACACTGGTTGCCATTATTCGTTTTCTACGATGGAAAAGGTGTTGTATATGTATCGTATTTTATGCTTCTGGCGTTGACTTCTTAGGCCCTAACTATACCATCTGGTGGAACAACGCCCTAGGGTCAAGCCTAGGTTGCCCGGAACGTAGAAATGACCATAACGTTCACACTGGTAGCAATTATTCGTCTTACACATGGAAAAACTGTTCTATTTTTTTGTATTTTATGCTTCGGGCGTTGACTTCTAAGGCCCTAGCTATTCGATCTGGTGGAGCAACGCCCTAGAGTGAAACCTAGGTTACCCGGAACGTAGAAATGACCAGTACTTTCACACTGTTTGCAGTTATTCCTGTTGTACGATGGAAAAACTGTTGCATCTTTATTGTATTTTATGCTTCTGGCGTTGACTCCTAAGGCCCTAACTATTCCATCTGGTGGAACCACGCCGTAGGGTCAGGCCTAGGTTGCCCGGAACGTAGAAATGACCATTACCTTCACAATGTTCGCAATCATTCATTTTATACGATGGAAATACTGTTGTACTTATATTGTATTTTATGCTTCGGGCGTTGACTTCTAAGGCCCAAACTCTTCGATCTGGTGGAGCAACGCCTCAGAGTTAAGTCTAGGATGCCCGAAATGTCGATATGAGCATTACTTTCGCACTGGTTGCAATTAGTCATGCTATACGATGGAAAAACTGCTGCATCTTTATTGCATTTTGTGCTTCTGGCGTTGACTTCTAAGGCCGTAGCTACTAGATATGGTGGAGCAACGCCCTAGAGTGACGCCTAGGTTACCCGGAACGTAGAAATGACCATTACCTTCACACTTGTTGCAACTATTCCTGTTAAACGATGGAAAAACAGTTTTATTTATATTGTATTTTATGCATCTGGCGTTGACTTCTATGGCCCTAACTATTTGATCTGGTGGACCAACGCCCTACAGTGAAGCCTAGCTTGCCCGGATCGTAGAAATGACCATAACTTTCACACTGGTTGCAATTATTCGTTTTATACGATGGAAAAACTGTTGCATTTATATTGTATTTTATGCGTCTGGCGTTAATTTCTAAGGCAATAACTATTCGATCAGGTGGAGCAACGCCCTGGAGTGAACCCTAGGTTGCCCGGAACGTAGGAATGACCATTACATTCACACTGGTTGCAATTATTCATGCTATACGATGGAAAATCTGTTGTACTTTTATTGTATTTTATGCTTCAGGCGTTGACTTGTAAGGCCGGAGCTATTCGATGTGGCGGAGCAACGCCCTAGAGTGAAGCTAAGGCTGCCCGGGACGTAGAAATGGCCATCACTTTCACACTGGTTGCAATTATTCCTGTTATACAATGGAAAAACTGCTGTATTTATATTGTATTTTATGCTTCTGGCGTTGACTTCTAAGGCCCTATGTATTCGATCTGGTAGAGCAATGCCTCAGAGTTAAGTCTAGGATGCCCGGAACGTAGAAATGGCCATTACTTTCACACTGGTTGCAATTATTCGTTTTATACGAAGGAGAAACTGTTGTACATATATCGTATTTTATACTTCTGGCGTTGACTCTTACGCCCTAACTATTCGATCTGGTGGAGCAATGCCCTAGAGTGAAGCCTAGGTTGCCCGCAACGCAGGAATGACCATTAGCTTCACACTGGTTGCAATTATTCCTGTTATACGATGGACAAACTGTTGCATTTTTATTGTACTTTATGCTTCTGGCGTTGACTTCTAAGGCCCTACGGATTCGATCTGGTGGAGCAATGCCTCACAGTTAAATCTAGGATGCCCGATACGTCGAAATGATCATTACTTTCACACTGATTGCAATTATTCATTCTATATGATGGAAAAACTGTTCCATTTATATTGTATTTTATGCTTCTGGCGTTGACTTCTTAGGCCCTAACTATTCTATCTGGTGGAACAACGCTCTAGAGTGAAGCCAGGGTTGCCCGGAACGTAGAAATGACCATCACTTTCACACTGGTTGCAATTATTCCTGTTATACGATGGACAAACTGTTGGATTTTTATTGTACATTATGCTTCTGGATTTGACTTCTAAGGCCCTATGTATCCGACCTGGTGGAGCTATGCCTCAGAGTTAAGTGTAGGAGGCCCGAAACGTAGAAATGACATAACTTTCACACTGGTTGCAATTATTCGTTTTATACAATGGAAAAACTGTTGTATTTATTTTGCATTTTATGCTTCGGGCGTTGACTTCTTAGGCCCTAACTATTCCATCTGGTGGAACAACGCCCTAGGGTGAAGCCTAGGTTGCCCGGAACGTAGAAATGACCAACTCTTTCACACTGGTAGCAATTATTCGTTTTATACATGGAAAAGCTGTTATATATATATTGCATTTTATGCTTCTGGCATTGAATTCTAAGTCCCTAGCTATTCGATCTGGTGGAGCAACGCCCTAGAGTGAAGCCTAGGTTGCACGGAACGTAGAAATGACCATTGCTTTCACAATGTATGCAATTATTCATTTTATTCGGTGGAAAAGCTGTTGTACTTAGATTGTATTTTATTCTTCTGGCGTTGAATTCTAAGTCCCTAGCTATTCGATCTGGTGGAGCAACGCCCTAGACTGAAATCTGGATTAACCGGAACGTAGAAATGACCTGTACTTTCACACTGTTTGCAGTTATTCCTGTTATACTATGGAACAGCTGTTGCAACTTTATTGTATTTTATGCTTCTGGCGTTGACTTCTTAGGACCTAACTATTCCATCTGGTTGAACAAAGTCCTGTAGTGAAGCCTAGGTTGACCGGAACGTAGAAATGACCATAACTTTCACACTAGTAGCAATTATTCGTTTTATACATGGAAAAACTGTTCTATTTATTTTGTTTTTTATGCTTCTGGCGTTGACTTCTAAGGCCCTACCTATTCGATCTGGCGGAGCAACACCCTACAGTGAAGCCTAGGTTGCTCGGAACGTAGAAATGACCATTACCTTCACACTGTCTGCAATAATTCATTTTATACGATGGCAAAGCTGTTGTATTTATATTGTATTTTATGCTTCTGGCGTTGACTTCTAAGGCCCTCTCTCTTCGATTTGGTGGAGCAACGCCTCACAGTTAAGCCTAGGATGCCCGAAACGTCGAAATGGCCATAACTTTCGCACTGGTTACAATTATTCGTTTTATACGATGGAAAAGCTGTTGTATTTATATCGTATTTTATGCTTCTGGCGTTGACTTCTTAGGCCCCAACTATTCCATCTGATGGAGCAACCCCCTATGGTGAAGCCTAGGTTGCCCGGAACGTAGAAATGACCATAACTTTCACACTGGAAACAATTATTCGTTTTATACATGGAACAGCTGTTCTATGTATTTTATATTTTATGCTTTTGGCGTTGACTTCTAAGGCCCTGGCTATTCGGTCAGGTGGAGCAACGCCCTTGAGTGGAGCCTAGGCTGCCCGGTACGTAGAAGTGACCATGACTTTCACACTGTTTGCAAATATATATTATATACGATGGAAAATCTGTTGTATTTATGTTGTATTTTATGCTTCTGGCGTTGACTTCTTAGGTCCTAACTATTTGATCTGGTGGAGCACCGCCCTAGAGTGAAGCCTAGGCTGCCCGGTACGTAGAAGAGACCATGACTTTCACACTGTTTGCAAATATATATTATATACGATGGAAAATCTGTTGTATTTATGTTGTATTTTATGCTTCTGGCGTTGACTTCTTAGGCCCTAACTATTTGATCTGGTGGAGCACCGCCCTAGAGTGAAGCCTAGGTTGCCCGGAACGCAGAAATGACCATTAGCTTCACACTGGTTGCAATTATTCCTTTTATACGATGGAAAAGCTGCTGTATTTTTATGTATTTTAAGCTTCGGTCGTTGTCTCCTAAGGCCCTAACTACTCGATCTGGTGGAGCAACGCCCTAGAGTGAAGCCCAGGTTGCCCGGAACGTGGAAATGACCATTACTTTCACACTGTTTGCAATTATTCCTGTTATACGATGGAAAAGCTATTGGATTTTTAGTGTATTTTATGCTTCGGGCGTCGACTTCTAAGGCCCTAGCTATTCGATCTGGCGGAGGAACGCCCTAGAGTGAAGCCTAGGTTGCCCGGAACGTAGAAACGACCATTACCTTCACACTGGTTGCAATTATTCCTGTTATACGATGGACAAACTGTTGCATTTTTATTGTACTTTATGCTTCTGGCGTTGACTTGTAAGGCCGGAGCTATTCGATGTGGCGGAGCAACGCCCTAGAGTGAAGCTAAGGCTGCCCGGGACGTAGAAATGGCCATCACTTTCACACTGGTTGCAATTATTCCTGTTATACAATGGAAAAACTGCTGTATTTATATTGTATTTTATGCTTCTGGCGTTGACTTCTAAGGCCCTATGTATTCGATCTGGTAGAGCAATGCCTCAGAGTTAAGTCTAGGATGCCCGGAACGTAGAAATGGCCATTACTTTCACACTGGTTGCAATTATTCGTTTTATACGAAGGAGAAACTGTTGTACATATATCGTATTTTATACTTCTGGCGTTGACTCTTACGCCCTAACTATTCTATCTGGTGGAGCAATGCCCTAGAGTGAAGCCTAGGTTGCCCGGAACGCAGGAATGACCATTAGCTTCACACTGGTTGCAATTATTCCTGTTATACGATGGAATAACTGTTGTACTTATATTTTATTTTATCCTTCTGGCGTTGAATTCTAAGCCCCTAGCTATTCGATCTGGTAGAGCAACGCCCTAGGGTGAAACCTAGGTTATCCGGAACGTAGAAATGACCAGTACATTCACACTGGTTGCAGTTATTCCTGTTAAACAGTGGAAAAACTGTTGCATCTTTATTGTATTTTATGCTTCTGGCGCTGACTTCTAAGGCCGTAACTATCCGATCTGGTGGAGCAACGGCCTAGACTGAAGCCTAGGTTGGCCGAACCGTAGAAATGACCATTACTTTCACACTGTTTGCAAATATACATTATATACGATGGAAAAACTGTTGTACTCATATTGTATTTTATGCTTCTGGCGTTGCCTTCTAAGGCCGTAGCTATCCGATGTGGTGGAGTAACGCCCCAGAGTGAAGCCTAGGTTGCCTAGAACGTAGAAATGGCCATATCTTTCACACTGGTGGCAATTATTCTTGTCATACGGTGGAAAAACTGTTGTATTTAAATTTTATTTTATGCTTCTGGCGTTGACTTCTAAGGCCCTAACTATTCGATCCAGTGGGGCAACGCCTTAGAGTGAAGGCTATGTTGCACGGAACGTAGAAATGACCATAACTTTCACTCTGGTTGCAATTATTCCTGTTATACGATGGACAAACTGTTGCATTTTTATTGTACTTTATGCTTCTGGCGTTGACTTCTAAGGCCCTACGGATTCGATCTGGTGGAGCAATGCCTCACAGTTAAATCTAGGATGCCCGATACGTCGAAATGATCATTACTTTCACACTGATTGCAATTATTCATTCTATATGATGGAAAAACTGTTCCATTTATATTGTATTTTATGCTTCTGGCGTTGACTTCTTAGGCCCTAACTATTCTATCTGGTGGAACAACGCTCTAGAGTGAAGCCAGGGTTGCCCGGAACGTAGAAATGACCATCACTTTCAAACTGGTTGCAATTATTCCTGTTATACGATGGACAAACTGTTGGATTTTTATTGTACATTATGCTTCTGGATTTGACTTCCAAGGCCCTATGTATCCGACCTGGTGGAGCTATGCCTCAGAGTTAAGTGTAGGAGGCCCGAAACGTAGAAATGACATAACTTTCACACTGGTTGCAATTATTCGTTTTATACAATGGAAAAACTGTTGTACTTATTTTGCATTTTATGCTTCGGGCGTTGACTTCTTAGGCCCTAACTATTCCATCTGGTGGAACAACGCCCTAGGGTGAAGCCTAGGTTGCCCGGAACGTAGAAATGACCAACTCTTTCACACTGGTAGCAATTATTCGTTTTATACATGGAAAAGCTGTTATATATATATTGCATTTTATGCTTCTGGCATTGAATTCTAAGTCCCTAGCTATTCGATCTGGTGGAGCAACGCCCTAGAGTGAAGCCTAGGTTGCACGGAACGTAGAAATGACCATTGCTTTCACAATGTATGCAATTATTCATTTTATTCGGTGGAAAAGCTGTTGTACTTAGATTGTATTTTATTCTTCTGGCGTTGAATTCTAAGTCCCTAGCTATTCGATCTGGTGGAGCAACGCCCTAGACTGAAATCTGGATTAACCGGAACGTAGAAATGACCTGTACTTTCACACTGTTTGCAGTTATTCCTGTTATACTATGGAACAGCTGTTGCAACTTTATTGTATTTTATGCTTCTGGCGTTGACTTCTTAGGACCTAACTATTCCATCTGGTTGAACAAAGTCCTGTAGTGAAGCCTAGGTTGACCGGCACGTAGAAATGACCATAACTTTCACACTAGTAGCAATTATTCGTTTTATACATGGAAAAGCTGTTCTATTTATTTTGTTTTTTATGCTTCTGGCGTTGACTTCTAAGGCCCTACCTATTCGATCTGGCGGAGCAACACCCTACAGTGAAGCCTAGGTTGCTCGGAACGTAGAAATGACCATTACCTTCACACTGTCTGCAATAATTCATTTTATACGATGGCAAAGCTGTTGTATTTATATTGTATTTTATGCTTCTGGCGTTGACTTCTAAGGCCCTATCTCTTCGATTTGGTGGAGCAACGCCTCACAGTTAAGCCTAGGATGCCCGAAACGTCGAAATGGCCATAACTTTCGCACTGGTTACAATTATTCGTTTTATACGATGAAAAAGCTGTTGTATTTATATCATACTTTATGCTTCTGGCGTTGACTTCTTAGGTCCCAGCTATTCCATCTGGTAGAACAACGCCCTCTGGTGAAGCCTAGGCTGCCCGGAACGTAGAAATGACCATAACTTTCACACAGGAAGCAATTATTCGTTTTATACATGGAAAAGCTGTCCTATTTATTTTGTATGTTATGCTTCGGGCGCTGACTTCTAAGGCCCTAGCTAAACGATCTGGTGCAGCAACAGCCTAGAGTGAAGCCTAGGTTGCCCGGAACGTAGAAATGACCATAACTATCACACTGGTTGCCATTATTCGTATTATACGATGGAAAAGCTGTTGTATTTATATCGTATTTTATGCTTCTGGCGTTGACTTCTTAGGCCCCAACTATTCCATCTGATGGAGCAACCCCCTATGGTGAAGCCTAGGTTGCCCGGAACGTAGAAATGACCATAACTTTCACACTGGAAACAATTATTCGTTTTATACATGGAACAGCTGTTCTATGTATTTTATATTTTATGCTTTTGGCGTTGACTTCTAAGGCCCTAGCTATTCGGTCAGGTGGAGCAACGCCCTTGAGTGGAGCCTAGGCTGCCCGGTACGTAGAAGTGACCATGACTTTCACACTGTTTGCAAATATATATTATATACGATGGAAAATCTGTTGTATTTATGTTGTATTTTATGCTTCTGGCGTTGACTTCTTAGGTCCTAACTATTTGATCTGGTGGAGCACCGCCCTAGAGTGAAGCCTAGGCTGCCCGGTACGTAGAAGAGACCATGACTTTCACACTGTTTGCAAATATATATTATATACGATGGAAAATCTGTTGTATTTATGTTGTATTTTATGCTTCTGGCGTTGACTTCTTAGGCCCTAACTATTTGATCTGGTGGAGCACCGCCCTAGAGTGAAGCCTAGGTTGTCCGGAACGCAGAAATGACCATTAGCTTCACACTGGTTGCAATTATTCCTTTTATACGATGGAAAAGCTGCTGTATTTTTATGTATTTTAAGCTTCGGTCGTTGTCTCCTAAGGCCCTAACTACTCGATCTGGTGGAGCAACGCCATAGAGTGAAGCCCAGGTTGCCCGGAACGTGGAAATGACCATTACTTTCACACTGTTTGCAATTATTCCTGTTATACGATGGAAAAGCTATTGGATTTTTAGTGTATTTTATGCTTCGGGCGTCGACTTCTAAGGCCCTAGCTATTCGATCTGGCGGAGGAACGCCCTAGAGTGAAGCCTAGGTTGCCCGGAACGTAGAAACGACCATTACCTTCACACTGGTTGCAATTATTCCTGTTATACGATGGACAAACTGTTGCATTTCTATTGTACTTTATGCTTCTGGCGTTGACTTGTAAGGCCGGAGCTATTCGATGTGGCGGAGCAACGCCCTAGAGTGAAGCTAAGGCTGCCCGGGACGTAGAAATGGCCATCACTTTCACACTGGTTGCAATTATTCCTGTTATACAATGGAAAAACTGCTGTATTTATATTGTATTTTATGCTTCTGGCGTTGACTTCTAAGGCCCTATGTATTCGATCTGGTAGAGCAATGCCTCAGAGTTAAGTCTAGGATGCCCGGAACGTAGAAATGGCCATTACTTTCACACTGGTTGCAATTATTCGTTTTATACGAAGGAGAAACTGTTGTACATATATCGTATTTTATACTTCTGGCGTTGACTCTTACGCCCTAACTATTCTATCTGGTGGAGCAATGCCCTAGAGTGAAGCCTAGGTTGCCCGGAACGCAGGAATGACCATTAGCTTCACACTGGTTGCAATTATTCCTGTTATACGATGGAATAACTGTTGTACTTATATTTTATTTTATCCTTCTGGCGGTGAATTCTAAGCCCCTAGCTATTCGATCTGGTAGAGCAACGCCCTAGGGTGAAACCTAGGTTATCCGGAACGTAGAAATGACCAGTACATTCACACTGGTTGCAGTTATTCCTGTTAAACAGTGGAAAAACTGTTGCATCTTTATTGTATTTTATGCTTCTGGCGCTGACTTCTAAGGCCGTAACTATCCGATCTGGTGGAGCAACGGCCTAGACTGAAGCCTAGCTTGGCCGAACCGTAGAAATGACCATTACTTTCACACTGTTTGCAAATATACATTATATACGATGGAAAAACTGTTGTACTCATATTGTATTTTATGCTTCTGGCGTTGCCTTCTAAGGCCGTAGCTATCCGATGTGGTGGAGTAACGCCCCAGAGTGAAGCCTAGGTTGCCTAGAACGTAGAAATGGCCATATCTTTCACACTGGTGGCAATTATTCTTGTCATACGGTGGAAAAACTGTTGTATTTAAATTTTATTTTATGCTTCTGGCGTTGACTTCTAAGGCCCTAACTATTCGATCCAGTGGGGCAACGCCTTAGAGTGAAGGCTATGTTGCACGGAACGTAGAAATGACCATAACTTTCACTCTGGTTGCAATTATTCCTGTTATACGATGGACAAACTGTTGCATTTTTATTGTACTTTATGCTTCTGGCGTTGACTTCTAAGGCCCTACGGATTCGATCTGGTGGAGCAATGCCTCACAGTTAAATCTAGGATGCCCGATACGTCGAAATGATCATTACTTTCACACTGATTGCAATTATTCATTCTATATGATGGAAAAACTGTTCCATTTATATTGTATTTTATGCTTCTGGCGTTGACTTCTTAGGCCCTAACTATTCTATCTGGTGGAACAACGCTCTAGAGTGAAGCCAGGGTTGCCCGGAACGTAGAAATGACCATCACTTTCACACTGGTTGCAATTATTCCTGTTATACGATGGACAAACTGTTGGATTTTTATTGTACATTATGCTTCTGGATTTGACTTCTAAGGCCCTATGTATCCGACCTGGTAGAGCTATGCCTCAGAGTTAAGTGTAGGAGGCCCGAAACGTAGAAATGACATAACTTTCACACTGGTTGCAATTATTCGTTTTATACAATGGAAAAACTGTTGTATTTATTTTGCATTTTATGCTTCTGGCGTTGACTTCTTAGGCCCTAACTATTTGATCTGGTGGAGCACCGCCCTAGAGTGAAGCCTAGGTTGCCCGGAACGAAGAAATGACCATTAGCTTCACACTGGTTGCAATTATTCCTTTTATACGATGGAAAAGCTGCTGTATTTTTATGTATTTTAAGCTTCGGTCGTTGTCTCCTAAGGCCCTAACTACTCGATCTGGTGGAGCAACGCCCTAGAGTGAAGCCCAGGTTGCCCGGAACGTGGAAATGACCATTACTTTCACACTGTTTGCAATTATTCCTGTTATAGGATGGAAAAGCTATTGGATTTTTAGTGTATTTTATGCTTCGGGCGTCGACTTCTAAGGCCCTAGCTATTCGATCTGGCGGAGGAACGCCCTAGAGTGAAGCCTAGGTTGCCCGGAACGTAGAAACGACCATTACCTTCACACTGGTTGCAATTATTCCTGTTATACGATGGACAAACTGTTGCATTTTTATTGTACTTTATGCTTCTGGCGTTGACTTCTAAGGCCCTACGGATTCGATCTGGTGGAGCAATGCCTCACAGTTAAATCTAGGATGCCCGAAACGTCGAAATGATCATTACTTTCACACTGATTGCAATTATTCATTCTATATGATGGAAAAACTGTTCCATTTATATTGTATTTTATGCTTCTGGCGTTGAATTCTTAGGCCCTAACTATTCGATCTGGTGGAACAGCGCTCTAGAGTGAAGCCAGGGTTGCCCGGAACGTAGAAATGACCATCACTTTCACACTGGTTGCAATTATTCCTGTTATACGATGGACAAACTGTTGGATTTTTATTGTACATTATGCTTCTGGATTTGACTTCTAAGGCCCTATGTATCCGACCTGGTGGAGCTATGCCTCAGAGTTAAGTGTAGGAGGCCCGAAACGTAGAAATGACATAACTTTCACACTGATTGCAATTATTCGTTTTATACAATGGAAAAACTGTTGTATTTCTTTTGTATTTTAAGCTTCTGGCGCTGACTTCTTAGGCCGTAACTATTCGATCTGGTGGAGCATCGCCCTAGAGTGAAGCCTAGGTTGCCCGAAACGTAGAAATGACCAGTACTTTCACACTGGTTGCAGTTATTCGTTTTATACAATGGAAAAACAGTTCTATTTATTTTGCATTTTATGCTTCGGGCGCTGACTTCTAAGGCCCTAACTATTCGATCTGGTGGAGCAACGCCCTAGAGTGAAGCCTAGGTTGCCCGGGAAGTAGAAATGACCATAACAATCACACTGGTTGCAATTATTCCTGTTACACGAAGGAAAAACTGTTTCACCTTTATTGTATTTTATGCTTCTGGCGTTGACTTCATAGGCCCTAACTATTCGATCTGGTGGAGCAACGTCCTAGAGTGAAGCCTAGGTTGCTCGGAACGTAGAAATGACCATTACTTTCACACTGGTTGCCATTATTCGCTTTCTACGATGGAAAAGGTGTTGTATTTGTATCGTATTTTATTCTTCTGGCGTTGACTTCTTAGGCCCTAACTATACCATCTGGTGGAACAACGCCCTAGGGTCAAGCCTAGGTTGCCCGGAACGTAGATATGACCATAACGTTCACACTGGTAGCAATTATTCGTCTTACACATGGAAAAACTGTTCTATTTTTTTGTATTTTATGCTTCGGGCGTTGACTTCTGAGGCCCTAGCTATTCGATCTGGTGGAGCAACTCCCTAGAGTGAAGCCTAGGTTGCCCGGAACGTAGAAATGACCAGTACTTTCACACTGGTTGAAGTTATTCGTTTTATACAATGGAACAACTGTTCTATTTATTTTGCATTTTATGCTTCGGGCGTTGACTTCTTAGGCCCTAACTATTCCATCTGGTGAAACAACGCCCTAGGGTGAAGCCTAGGTTGCCCGGAACGTAGAAATGACCAACTCTTTCACACTGGTAGCAATTATTCGTTTTATACGATGGAAAAGCTGTTGTATTTATATTGTATTTTATGCTTCTGGCGTTGACTTCTAAGGCCCTAACTGTTCGATCTGGTGGAGCAACGTCCTAGAGTGAAGCCTAGGTTGCGCGGAACGTAGAAATGACCATAACTTTAACACTGGTTTCTATTATTCGTTTTATACGATGGAAAAACTGTTATATTTATATTGTATTTTATGCTTCTGGCGTTCACTTCTTAGGCCCCAACTATTCGATCTGGTGGAACAACACCGTAGAGTGAAGCATAGGTTGCCCGCAACGTAGAAATGACCATTACTTTCCCACTGTTTGCAATTATTCCTTTTATACGATGGAACAGCCTTTGTATTTATATCGTATTTTATGCTTCTGGCGTTTACTTCTAAGGACCTAACTATTCGATCTGGTGCAGCAACGCCCTAGAGTGATGCCTAGGTTGCTCGGAATGTAGAAATGACCATAACTTTCACACTGGTTGCAATTATTCGTTTTATACGATGGAAACGCTGTTGTATTTCTAATGTATTTTATGCCTGTGGCGTTGACTTCTAAGGCCGTAGCTACTAGATGTGGTGGAGCAACGCCCTAGAGTGACGCCTAGGGTGCTCGGAACGTAGAAATGACCATTACTTTCACACTGGTTGCAATTATTCGTTTTATACGATGGAAAAGCTGTTGTATTTATATTGTATTTTATGCTTCTGGCGTTGACTTCTAAGGCCCTAACTGTTCGATCTGGTGGAGCAACGTCCTAGAGTGAAGCCTATGTTGCTCGGAATGTAGAAATGACCATAACCTTCACACTGGTTGCCATTATTCGTTTTATACGATGGAAACGCTGTTGTATTTATATTGTATTTTATGGCTCTGGCGTTGACTTCTAGGGCCGTAGGTATTAGATGTGGTGGAGCTACGACCTAGAGTGACGTCTAGGGTGCTCGGAACGTAGAAATGACCATTACTTTCACACGGGTTGCAATTATTCGTTTTATACGATGGAAAAGCTGTTGTATTTATATTGTATTTTATGCTTCTGGCGTTGAGCTCTTAGACCCTACTATGCCATCTGGTGGAACAACGCCCTAGGGTGAAGCCTGGGTTGCCCGGAAAGTAGAAATGACCATAACTTTCACACTGGTCACAATTATTCGTTTTATACGATGGAAAAACTGTTCTATTTATTTTGTATTTTATCCTTCGGGCGTTGACTTCTAAGGCCCTAACTATTCGGTCTGGTGGAGCAACGCCCTAGAGTGAAGCCTAGGTTGCCCGGTACGAAGAAATGACCGTCACTTTCAAACTGGTTGCAATTATTCCTGTTATATGATGGAAAAACTGTTGTATTTATATTGTATTTTATGCTTCTGGCGTTGACTTCTTAGGCCCTAACTATTCGATCTGGTGGAACAACGCCCTAGAGTGAAGCCTACGTTGCCCGGAACGTAGAAATGACCATAACTTTTACACTGGTAGCAATTATTCGTTTTATACAATGGAAAAACTGTTCTATTTATTTTGTGTTTTATGCTTCGGGCGTTGACATCTAAGGCCCTAACTGTTTGATCTGGTGCAGCAACGCCCTAGAGTGAAGCCTAGGTTGCCCGGAACGTAGAAATGACCAGTACTTTCACACTGGTTGAAGTTATTCGTTTTATACAATGGAACAACTGTTCTATTTATTTTGCATTTTATGCTTCGGGCGTTGACTTCTTAGGCCCTAACTATTCCATCTGGTGAAACAACGCCCTAGGGTGAAGCCTAGGTTGCCCGGAACGTAGAAATGACCAACTCTTTCACACTGGTAGCAATTATTCGTTTTATACGATGGAAAAGCTGTTGTATTTATATTGTATTTTATGCTTCTGGCGTTGACTTCTAAGGCCCTAACTGTTCGATCTGGTGGAGCAACGTCCTAGAGTGAAGCCTAGGTTGCGCGGAACGTAGAAATGACCATAACTTTAACACTGGTTTCTATTATTCGTTTTATACGATGGAAAAACTGTTATATTTATATTGTATTTTATGCTTCTGGCGTTCACTTCTTAGGCCCCAACTATTCGATCTGGTGGAACAACACCGTAGAGTGAAGCATAGGTTGCCCGCAACGTAGAAATGACCATTACTTTCCCACTGTTTGCAATTATTCCTTTTATACGATGGAACAGCCTTTGTATTTATATCGTATTTTATGCTTCTGGCGTTTACTTCTAAGGACCTAACTATTCGATCTGGTGCAGCAACGCCCTAGAGTGATGCCTAGGTTGCTCGGAATGTAGAAATGACCATAACTTTCACACTGGTTGCAATTATTCGTTTTATACGATGGAAACGCTGTTGTATTTCTAATGTATTTTATGCCTGTGGCGTTGACTTCTAAGGCCGTAGCTACTAGATGTGGTGGAGCAACGCCCTAGAGTGACGCCTAGGGTGCTCGGAACGTAGAAATGACCATTACTTTCACACTGGTTGCAATTATTCGTTTTATACGATGGAAAAGCAGTTGTATTTATATTGTATTTTATGCTTCTGGCGTTGACTTCTAAGGCCCTAACTGTTCGATCTGGTGGAGCAACGTCCTAGAGTGAAGCCTATGTTGCTCGGAATGTAGAAATGACCATAACCTTCACACTGGTTGCCATTATTCGTTTTATACGATGGAAACGCTGTTGTATTTATATTGTATTTTATGGCTCTGGCGTTGACTTCTAGGGCCGTAGGTATTAGATGTGGTGGAGCAACGACCTAGAGTGACGTCTAGGGTGCTCGGAACGTAGAAATGACCATTACTTTCACACGGGTTGCAATTATTCGTTTTATACGATGGAAAAGCTGTTGTATTTATATTGTATTTTATGCTTCTGGCGTTGAGCTCTTAGACCCTACTATGCCATCTGGTGGAACAACGCCCTAGGGTGAAGCCTGGGTTGCCCGGAAAGTAGAAATGACCATAACTTTCACACTGGTCACAATTATTCGTTTTATACGATGGAAAAACTGTTCTATTTATTTTGTATTTTATCCTTCGGGCGTTGACTTCTAAGGCCCTAACTATTCGGTCTGGTGGAGCAACGCCCTAGAGTGAAGCCTAGGTTGCCCGGTACGAAGAAATGACCGTCACTTTCAAACTGGTTGCAATTATTCCTGTTATATGATGGAAAAACTGTTGTATTTATATTGTATTTTATGCTTCTGGCGTTGACTTCTTAGGCCCTAACTATTCGATCTGGTGGAACAACGCCCTAGAGTGAAGCCTACGTTGCCCGGAACGTAGAAATGACCATAACTTTTACACTGGTAGCAATTATTCGTTTTATACAATGGAAAAACTGTTCTATTTATTTTGTGTTTTATGCTTCGGGCGTTGACATCTAAGGCCCTAACTGTTTGATCTGGTGCAGCAACGCCCTAGAGTGAAGCCTAGGTTGCCCGGAACGTAGAAATGACCAGTACTTTCACACTGGTTGAAGTTATTCGTTTTATACAATGGAACAACTGTTCTATTTATTTTGCATTTTATGCTTCGGGCGTTGACTTCTTAGGCCCTAACTATTCCATCTGGTGAAACAACGCCCTAGGGTGAAGCCTAGGTTGCCCGGAACGTAGAAATGACCAACTCTTTCACACTGGTAGCAATTATTCGTTTTATACGATGGAAAAGCTGTTGTATTTATATTGTATTTTATGCTTCTGGCGTTGACTTCTAAGGCCCTAACTGTTCGATCTGGTGGAGCAACGTCCTAGAGTGAAGCCTAGGTTGCGCGGAACGTAGAAATGACCATAACTTTAACACTGGTTTCTATTATTCGTTTTATACGATGGAAAAACTGTTATATTTATATTGTATTTTATGCTTCTGGCGTTCACTTCTTAGGCCCCAACTATTCGATCTGGTGGAACAACACCGTAGAGTGAAGCATAGGTTGCCCGCAACGTAGAAATGACCATTACTTTCCCACTGTTTGCAATTATTCCTTTTATACGATGGAACAGCCTTTGTATTTATATCGTATTTTATGCTTCTGGCGTTTACTTCTAAGGACCTAACTATTCGATCTGGTGCAGCAACGCCCTAGAGTGATGCCTAGGTTGCTCGGAATGTAGAAATGACCATAACTTTCACACTGGTTGCAATTATTCGTTTTATACGATGGAAACGCTGTTGTATTTCTAATGTATTTTATGCCTGTGGCGTTGACTTCTAAGGCCGTAGCTACTAGATGTGGTGGAGCAACGCCCTAGAGTGACGCCTAGGGTGCTCGGAACGTAGAAATGACCATTACTTTCACACTGGTTGCAATTATTCGTTTTATACGATGGAAAAGCTGTTGTATTTATATTGTATTTTATGCTTCTGGCGTTGACTTCTAAGGCCCTAACTGTTCGATCTGGTGGAGCAACGTCCTAGAGTGAAGCCTATGTTGCTCGGAATGTAGAAATGACCATAACCTTCACACTGGTTGCCATTATTCGTTTTATACGATGGAAACGCTGTTGTATTTATATTGTATTTTATGGCTCTGGCGTTGACTTCTAGGGCCGTAGGTATTAGATGTGGTGGAGCAACGACCTAGAGTGACGTCTAGGGTGCTCGGAACGTAGAAATGACCATTACTTTCACACGGGTTGCAATTATTCGTTTTATACGATGGAAAAGCTGTTGTATTTATATTGTATTTTATGCTTCTGGCGTTGAGCTCTTAGACCCTACTATGCCATCTGGTGGAACAACGCCCTAGGGTGAAGCCTGGGTTGCCCGGAAAGTAGAGATGACCATAACTTTCACACTGGTCACAATTATTCGTTTTATACGATGGAAAAACTGTTCTATTTATTTTGTATTTTATCCTTCGGGCGTTGACTTCTAAGGCCCTAACTATTCGGTCTGGTGGAGCAACGCCCTAGAGTGAAGCCTAGGTTGCCCGGTACGAAGAAATGACCGTCACTTTCAAACTGGTTGCAATTATTCCTGTTATATGATGGAAAAACTGTTGTATTTATATTGTATTTTATGCTTCTGGCGTTGACTTCTTAGGCCCTAACTATTCGATCTGGTGGAACAACGCCCTAGAGTGAAGCCTACGTTGCCCGGAACGTAGAAATGACCATAACTTTTACACTGGTAGCAATTATTCGTTGTATACAATGGAAAAACTGTTCTATTTATTTTGTGTTTTATGCTTCGGGCGTTGACATCTAAGGCCCTAACTGTTTGATCTGGTGCAGCAACGCCCTAGAGTGAAGCCTAGGTTGCCCGGAACGTAGAAATGACCATAACTTTAACACTGGTTGCTATTATTCGTTTTATACGATGGAAAAACTGTTATATTTATATTGTATTTTATGCTTCTGGCATTCACTTCTTAGGCCCCAACTATTCGATCTGGTGGAACAACACCGTAGAGTGAAGCCTAGGTTGCCCGGAACGTAGAAATGACCATTACTTTCACAGTGTTTGCAATTATTCCTTTTATACGATGGAAAAGCTGTTGTATTTATATCGTATTTTATGCTTCTGGCGTTTACTTCAAATGACCTAACTATTCGATCTGGTGGAGCAACGCCCTAGAGTGACGCCTAGGGTGCCCGGAACGTAGAAATGACCCTTACTTTCACACTGCTTGCAATTATTCGTTTTATACGATGAAAAAGCTGTTGTATTTTTTTTGCATTGTGTGGTTCGGGCGTTGACTTCTAAGGCCCTAACTATTCAATCTGTTGGAGCAGCGCCCTAGGGTGAAGCCTAGGTTGCTCGGAAAGTAGAAATGTCGATAAGTTTCATACTGGTTGCAATTATTCGTTTTATACGTTGGAAAAACTGTTGTATTTATATTGTATTTTATGCTTCTGGCGTTCACTTCTTAGGCCCTAACCATTCGATCTGGTGGAGCAACGCCCTAGGGTGAAGCCTAGGTTGCCCGGAACGAAGAAATGACCATAACTTTTACACTGGTAGCAATTATTCGTTTTTACAATGGAAAAACTGTTCTATTTATTCTGTATTTTATGCTTCGGGCGTTCACTTCTTAGGCCCCAACTATTCGATCTGGTGGAACAACACCGTAGAGTGTAGCCTAGGTTGCCCGGAACGTAGAAATGACCATTACTTTCACACTGTTTGCAATTATTCCTTTTATACGATGGAAAAGCTGTTGTATTTATATCGTATTTTATGCTTCTGGCGTTTACTTCTAAGGACCTAACTATTCGATCTGGTGGAGCAACGCCCTAGAGTGAAGCCTAGGTTGCCCGGAACGTAGAAATGACCATTACTTTCACACTGGTTGCAATTATTCGTTTTATACGATGGAAAAGCTGTTGTATTTTTTTTGCATTGTATGGTTCGGGCGTTGACTTCTAACGCCCTAACTATTCAATCTGTTGGAGCAACGCCCTAGGGTGTAGCCTAGGTTGCCCGGAACGTAGAAATGACCATAACTTTCACACTGGCTGCTATTCTTCGATTTATACGATGGAAAAACTGTTATATTTATATTGTATTTTATGCTTCTGGCGTTGATTTCTTAGGCCCTAACTATTCGGTCAGGTGGAGCAACGCCCTAGAGTGAAGCCTAGGTTGCCCGGAACATAGAAATGACTATCACTTTCAAACTGGTTGCAATTAATCCTTTTATACAATGGAAAAACTGTTGTATTTTATATTGCATTTTATGCTTCGGGCATTGACTTCTAAGGCCCTAACTATTCAATCTGTAGGAGCAACGCCCTTGGGTGTAGCCTAGGTTGCCCGTAAAGTAGAAATGACCATAGCTTTCATACTGGTTGCAATTATTCGTTTTATATGATGGAAAAACTGTTGTATTTATATTGTATTTTATGCCTCTGGCGTTGACTTCTAAGGCCGTAGCTATTAGATGTGGTGGAGCAACGCCCTAGAGTGACGCTTAGGGTGCTCGGAACGTAGAAATGACCATTACTTTCACACAGGTTGCAATTATTCGTTTTATACGATGGAAAAGCTGTTGTATTTATATCGTATTTTATGCTTCTGGCGTTGACTTCTGAGGCCGTATCTATTCGATCTGGTGGAGCAACGCCCTGGAGTGAAACCTAGGTTACCCGGAACGTAGAATTGGCCATCACTTACAAACTGGTTGCAATTATTCCTGATATATGATGGAAACACTCTCGTATTTTTTTTGCATTTTATGGTTGGGGCGTTGACTTCTAAGTCCCTAACTATTCAATCTGTTGGAGCAACGCCCTAGGGTGAAGCCTAGGTTGCTCGGAACGTAGAAATGATCATAACTTTTACACTGGTAGCTATTATTCGTTTTATACAATGGAAACACTGTTCTATTTATTTTATATTTTATGCTTCTGGCGTTCACTTCTTAGGCCCTAACCATTCGATCTGGTGGAGCAACGCCCTAGGGTGAAGCCTAGGTTGCCCGGAACGTAGAAATGACCATAACTTTTACACTGGCAGCAATTATTCGTTTTTACAATGGAAAAACTGTTCTATTTATTTTGTATTTTATGCTTCGGGCGTTCACTTCTTAGGCCCCAACTATTCGATCTGGTGGAACAACACCGTAGAGTGTAGCCTAGGTTGCCCGGAACGTAGAAATGACCATTACTTTCACACTGTTTGCAATTATTCCTTTTATACGATGGAAAAGCTGTTGTATTTATATCGTATTTTATGCTTCTGGCGTTTACTTCTAAGGAAGTAACTATTCGATCTGGTGGAGCAACGCCCTAGAGTGAAGCCTAGGTTGCCCGGAACGTAGAAATGACCATTACTTTCACACTGGTTGCAATTATTCGTTTTATACGATGGAAAAGCTGTTGTATTTTTTTTGCATTGTATGGTTCGGGCGTTGACTTCTCAGGCCCTAACTATTCAATCTGTTGGAGCAACGCCCTAGGGTGTAGCCTAGGTTGCCCGGAACGTAGAAATGACCATAACTTTCACACTGGCTGCTATTCTTCGATTTATACGATGGAAAAACTGTTATATTTATATTGCATTTTATGCTTCTGGCGTTGATTTCTTAGGCCCTAACTATTCGGTCAGGTGGAGCAACGCCCTAGAGTGAAGCCTAGGTTGCCCGGAACATAGAAATGACCATCACTTTCAAACTGGTTGCAATTAATCCTTTTATACAATGGAAAAACTGTTGTATTTTATATTGCATTTTATGCTTCGGGCATTGACTTCTAAGGCCCTAACTATTCAATCTGTAGGAGCAACGCCCTTGGGTGTAGCCTAGGTTGCCCGTAAAGTAGAAATGACCATAGCTTTCATACTGGTTGCAATTATTCGTTTTATATGATGGAAAAACTGTTGTATTTATATTGTATTTTATGCCTCTGGCGTTGACTTCTAAGGCCGTAGCTATTAGATGTGGTGGAGCAACGCCCTAGAGTGACGCCTAGGGTGCTCGGAACGTAGAAATGACCATTACTTTCACACAGGTTGCAATTATTCGTTTTATACGATGGAAAAGCTGTTGTATTTATATCGTATTTTATGCTTCTGGCGTTGACTTCTTAGGCCGTAACTATTCGATCTGGTGGAGCAACGCCCTGGAGTGAAACCTAGGTTACCCGGAACGTAGAATTGGCCATCACTTTCAAACTGGTTGCAATTATTCCTGATATATGATGGAAACACTCTCGTATTTTTTTTGCATTTTATGGTTGGGGCGTTGACTTCTAAGTCCCTAACTATTCAATCTGTTGGAGCAACGCCCTAGGGTGAAGCCTAGGTTGCTCGGAACTTAGAAATGATCATAACTTTTACACTGGTAGCTATTATTCGTTTTATACAATGGAAACACTGTTCTATTTATTTTATATTTTATGCTTCTGGCGTTCACTTCTTAGGCCCTAACCGTTCGATCTGGTGGAGCAACGCCCTAGGGTGAAGCCTAGGTTGCCCGGAACGTAGAAATGACCATAACTTTTACACTGGTAGCAATTATTCGTTTTTACAATGGAAAAACTGTTCTATTTATTTTGTATTTTATGCTTCGGGCGTTCACTTCTTAGGCCCCAACTATTCGATCTGGTGGAACAACACCGTAGAGTGTAGCCTAGGTTGCCCGGAACGTAGAAATGACCATTACTTTCACACTGTTTGCAATTATTCCTTTTGTACGATGGAAAAGCTGTTGTATTTATATCGTATTTTATGCTTCTGGCGTTTACTTCTAAGGACCTAACTATTCGATCTGGTGGAGCAACGCCCTAGAGTGAAGCCTAGGTTGCCCGGAACGTAGAAATGACCATTACTTTCACGCTGGTTGCAATTATTCGTTTTATACGATGGAAAAGCTGTTGTATTTTTTTTGCATTGTATGGTTCGGGCGTTGACTTCTAAGGCCCTAACTATTCAATCTGTTGGAGCAACGCCCTAGGGTGTAGCCTAGGTTGCCCGGAACGTAGAAATGACCATAACTTTCACACTGGCTGGTATTCTTCGATTTATACGATGGAAAAACTGTTATATTTATATTGTATTTTATGCTTCTGGCGTTGATTTCTTAGGCCCTAACTATTCGGTCAGGTGGAGCAACGCCCTAGAGTGAAGCCTAGGTTGCCCGGAACATAGAAATGACCATCACTTTCAAACTGGTTGCAATTAATCCTTTTATACAATGGAAAAACTGTTGTATTCTATATGGCATTTTATGCTTCGGGCATTGACTTCTAAGGCCCTAACTATTCAATCTGTAGGAGCAACGCCCTTGGGTGTAGCCTAGGTTGCCCGTAAAGTAGAAATGACCATAGCTTTCATACTGGTTGCAATTATTCGTTTTATACGATGGAAAAGCTGTTGCATCCTTATTGTATTTTATGCTTCTGTCGTTGACGTCTAAGGCCGTAGCTATTAGATGTGGTGGACCAACGCAATAGAGTGACGCCTAGGTTGCCCGTAACGTGGAATGACCATTACTTTCGCAATGTTTGCAATTATTCATTTTATACGGTGGAAAAACTGTTGTACTTATATTGTATTTTATGCTTCTGGCGTTGACTTCTAAGGCCCTAACCATTCGACCTGGTGGAGCAACGCCCTAGAGTGAAGCCTAGGTTGCCCGGAACGTAGAAATGACCTTCACTTTCAAACTGATTGCAATTAATCCTTTTATACGATGGAAAAACTGTTGTATTTTTATTGCATTTTATGCTTCCGGCGTTGACTTCTAAGGCCCTAACTATTCAATCTGTTGGAGCAACGACCTAGAGTGAAGCCTAGGTTGCCCGGAACGTAGAAATGACCATAACTTTCACACTGGTTGCTATTATTCGTTTTATACGATAGAAAAACTGTTATATTTATAATGTATTTTATGCTTCTGGCGTTGACTTCTTAGGCCCTAACTATTCGATCTGGTGGAACAAGGCCGTAGAGTGAAGCCTAGGTTGCCCGGATCGTAGAAATGACCATTACTTTCACACTGTTTGCAATTATTCCTTTTATACGATGGAAAAGCTGTTGTATTTATATCGTATTTTATGCTTCTGGCGTTGACATCTAAGGACCTAACTATTTGATCTGGTGGAGCAGCGCCCTAGAGTGAAGACTAGTTTGCTCGGAATGTAGAAATGACCATTACTTTCACACTGGTTGCAATCATTCGTTTTATACGATGGAAAAGCTGTTGTATTTATATTGCATTTTATGCTCCTGGTGTTTACTTCTTAGGCCCTAACTATTCAATCTGATGGAGGAGCGACCTAGAGTGAAGCCTAGGTTGCCCGGAACGTAGAAATGACCATTACCCTCACACTTGTTGCAATTATTCCTGTTATACGATGGAAAAACTGTTGTATTTTTATTGTATTTTATGCTTCAGGCGTTCACCTGTAAGGCCGTAGCTATTCGATGTGGTAGAGCAACGCCTTAGAGTGAAGCCTAGGTTGCCCGGAACATAGAAATGACCATTACTTTCACACTGGTTGCAATTATTCATTTTATACGATGGAAAAGCTGTTGTATTTATATAGTATTTTATGCTCCTGGTGGTGACTTCTGGGTCCCTAACTATTCGATCTGGTGCAGCAGCGCCCTAGAGTGAAGCCAAGGTTGACCGGAACGTAGAAATGATCATTGCCCTCACACTTGTTGCAATTACTCCTGATCTACGATGGAAAAACTGTTGTATTTATATTGTTTTTTATTCTCCTGGTGTTGACATCTTAGGCCCTAACTATTCCATCTGGTGGAACAGCGCCCTAGAGTGAAGCCTAGGTTGCCGGAAGCGTGGAAATGACCATTACTTTCACACTGTTTGCAATTATTCAGTTCTTACGATGGAAAAGCTGTTGTATTTATATTGTATCTTATGCTTCTGGCGTTTACTTCTAAGGCTGTAGCCATTCGATTTGGTGGAGCAACGCCTTAGAGTGAAGCCTAGGTTGCCCGGAACGTAGAAATGACCATAACTTTCACACTGGCTGCTATTCTTCGATTTATACGATGGAAAAACTGTTATATTTATATTGTATTTTATGCTTCTGGCGTTGATTTCTTAGGCCCTAACTATTCGGTCAGGTGGAGCAACGCCCTAGAGTGAAGCCTAGGTTGCCCGGAACATAGAAATGACTATCACTTTCAAACTGGTTGCAATTAATCCTTTTATACAATGGAAAAACTGTTGTATTTTATATTGCATTTTATGCTTCGGGCATTGACTTCTAAGGCCCTAACTATTCAATCTGTAGGAGCAACGCCCTTGGGTGTAGCCTAGGTTGCCCGTAAAGTAGAAATGACCATAGCTTTCATACTGGTTGCAATTATTCGTTTTATATGATGGAAAAACTGTTGTATTTATATTGTATTTTATGCCTCTGGCGTTGACTTCTAAGGCCGTAGCTATTAGATGTGGTGGAGCAACGCCCTAGAGTGACGCTTAGGGTGCTCGGAACGTAGAAATGACCATTACTTTCACACAGGTTGCAATTATTCGTTTTATACGATGGAAAAGCTGTTGTATTTATATCGTATTTTATGCTTCTGGCGTTGACTTCTGAGGCCGTATCTATTCGATCTGGTGGAGCAACGCCCTGGAGTGAAACCTAGGTTACCCGGAACGTAGAATTGGCCATCACTTACAAACTGGTTGCAATTATTCCTGATATATGATGGAAACACTCTCGTATTTTTTTTGCATTTTATGGTTGGGGCGTTGACTTCTAAGTCCCTAACTATTCAATCTGTTGGAGCAACGCCCTAGGGTGAAGCCTATGTTGCTCGGAACGTAGAAATGATCATAACTTTTACACTGGTAGCTATTATTCGTTTTATACAATGGAAACACTGTTCTATTTATTTTATATTTTATGCTTCTGGCGTTCACTTCTTAGGCCCTAACCATTCGATCTGGTGGAGCAACGCCCTAGGGTGAAGCCTAGGTTGCCCGGAACGTAGAAATGACCATAACTTTTACACTGGCAGCAATTATTCGTTTTTACAATGGAAAAACTGTTCTATTTATTTTGTATTTTATGCTTCGGGCGTTCACTTCTTAGGCCCCAACTATTCGATCTGGTGGAACAACACCGTAGAGTGTAGCCTAGGTTGCCCGGAACGTAGAAATGACCATTACTTTCACACTGTTTGCAATTATTCCTTTTATACGATGGAAAAGCTGTTGTATTTATATCGTATTTTATGCTTCTGGCGTTTACTTCTAAGGAAGTAACTATTCGATCTGGTGGAGCAACGCCCTTGGGTGTAGCCTAGGTTGCCCGTAAAGTAGAAATGACCATAGCTTTCATACTGGTTGCAATTATTCGTTTTATACGATGGAAAAGCTGTTGCATCCTTATTGTATTTTATGCTTCTGTCGTTGACGTCTAAGGCCGTAGCTATTAGATGTGGTGGACCAACGCAATAGAGTGACGCCTAGGTTGCCCGTAACGTGGAATGACCATTACTTTCGCAATGTTTGCAATTATTCATTTTATACGGTGGAAAAACTGTTGTACTTATATTGTATTTTATGCTTCTGGCGTTGACTTCTAAGGCCCTAACCATTCGACCTGGTGGAGCAACGCCCTAGAGTGAAGCCTAGGTTGCCCGGAACATAGAAATGACCTTCACTTTCAAACTGATTGCAATTAATCCTTTTATACGATGGAAAAACTGTTGTATTTTTATTGCATTTTATGCTTCCGGCGTTGACTTCTAAGGCCCTAACTATTCAATCTGTTGGAGCAACGACCTAGAGTGAAGCCTAGGTTGCCCGGAACGTAGAAATGACCATAACTTTCACACTGGTTGCTATTATTCGTTTTATACGATAGAAAAACTGTTATATTTATATTGTATTTTATGCTTCTGGCGTTGACTTCTTAGGCCCTAACTATTCGATCTGGTGGAACAAGGCCGTAGAGTGAAGCCTAGGTTGCCCGGATCGTAGAAATGACCATTACTTTCACACTGTTTGCAATTATTCCTTTTATACGATGGAAAAGCTGTTGTATTTATATCGTATTTTATGCTTCTGGCGTTGACATCTAAGGACCTAACTATTTGATCTGGTGGAGCAGCGCCCTAGAGTGAAGACTAGTTTGCTCGGAATGTAGAAATGACCATTACTTTCACACTGGTTGCAATCATTCGTTTTATACGATGGAAAAGCTGTTGTATTTATATTGCATTTTATGCTCCTGGTGTTTACTTCTTAGGCCCTAACTATTCAATCTGATGGAGGAGCGACCTAGAGTGAAGCCTAGGTTGCCCGGAACGTAGAAATGACCATTACCCTCACACTTGTTGCAATTATTCCTGTTATACGATGGAAAAACTGTTGTATTTTTATTGTATTTTATGCTTCAGGCGTTCACCTGTAAGGCCGTAGCTATTCGATGTGGTAGAGCAACGCCTTAGAGTGAAGCCTAGGTTGCCCGGAACATAGAAATGACCATTACTTTCACACTGGTTGCAATTATTCATTTTATACGATGGAAAAGCTGTTGTATTTATATAGTATTTTATGCTCCTGGTGGTGACTTCTGGGTCCCTAACTATTCGATCTGGTGCAGCAGCGCCCTAGAGTGAAGCCAAGGTTGACCGGAACGTAGAAATGATCATTGCCCTCACACTTGTTGCAATTACTCCTGATCTACGATGGAAAAACTGTTGTATTTATATTGTTTTTTATTCTCCTGGTGTTGACATCTTAGGCCCTAACTATTCCATCTGGTGGAACAGCGCCCTAGAGTGAAGCCTAGGTTGCCGGAAGCGTGGAAATGACCATTACTTTCACACTGTTTGCAATTATTCAGTTCTTACGATGGAAAAGCTGTTGTATTTATATTGTATCTTATGCTTCTGGCGTTTACTTCTAAGGCTGTAGCCATTCGATTTGGTGGAGCAACGCCTTAGAGTGAAGCCTAGGTTGCCCGGAACGTAGAAATGACCATTACTTTCACACTTGTTGCAATTATTTGTTTTATATGATGGAAAAGCTGTTGTATTTATATTGTATTTTAAGCTTCTGGCGTCGACTTCTTAGGCCCGAACTATTCGATCTGATGGAGCAACGCCCTATAGTGAAGCCTAGGTTGCCCGGAACGTAGAAATGACCATTACCTTCACACTAGTTGCAATTATTCCTGTTATACGATGGAAAAGCTGTTGCATTTATATTGTATTTTATGCTCCTGGTGTTTACTTCTTAGGCCCTAACTATTCGATCTGATGGAGCAGCGACCTAGAGTGAAGCCTAGGTTGCTCGGAACGTAGAAATGACCAGTACTATCACACTGGTTGCAATTATTCCTGTTATACGATGGAAAAACTGTTGTATTTATATTGTATTTTGTGCCTCTGGCGTTGACTTCTAAGGCCCTAACTATTCGATCTGGTGCAGCAGCGTCCTAGAGTGAAGCCAAGGTTTGCCGGAATGTAGAAATGACCATTACCCACACACTTGTTACAATTATTCCTGTTAGACGATGGAAAAACTGTTGCATTTATATTGTTTTTCACGCTCCTGGTGTTGACTTCTTAGGCCCTAACTATTCCATCTGGTGGAGCAGCGCTCTAGATTGAAGCCTGGGTCGCCGGGAACGTAGAAATGACCATAACTTTCACACTGTTTGCAATTATTCATTTTATACGATGGAAAGACTATAGTATATATTGTATTTTGTGCTTCTGGCGTTGACTTCTTAGGCCCTAACTATTCGATCTGGTGGATTAACGCCTTAGAGTGAAGCCTAGGTTGCCCGGAACGTAGAAATGACCATCACTTTCAAACTGATTGCAATTAATCCTTTTATACGATGGAAAAACTGTTGTATTTTTATTGCATTTTATGCTTCCGGCGTTGACTTCTAAGGCCCTATCTATTCAATCTGTTGGAGCAGCGCCCTATGGTGAAGCCTAGGTTGACCGGAACGTAGAAATGACCATTACTTTCACACTGTTTGCAATTATTCATTTTATACGGTTGGAAAAGCTGTTGTATTTATATTGTGTTTTGTGCTTCTGGCGTTGACTTCTTAGGCCCTAACTATTCGATCTGGTGGATCAACGCCCTAGAGCGAAGCCTAGGTTGCCCGGAACGTAGAAATGACCATTACTTTCAGACTTGTTGCAATTATTTGTTTTATGTGATGGAAAAGCTGTTGTATTTATATTGTATTTTAAGCTTCTGGCGTCGACTTCTTAGGCCGTAACTTTTCGATCTGATGGAGCAACGCCCTATAATGAAGCCTAGGTTGCCCGGAACGTAGAAATGACAATTACCTTCACACTGGTTGCAATTATTCCTGTTATACGATGGAAAAGCTGTTGCATTTATATTGTATTTTATGCTCCTGGTGTTTACTTCTTAGGCCCTAACTATTCGATCTGATGGAGCAGCGACCTAGAGTGAAGCCTAGGTTGCTCGGAACGTAGAAATGACCATTACTTTCACACTGGTTGCAATCATTCGTTTTATACGATGGAAAAGCTGTTGTATTTATATTGTATTTTATGCCTCTGGCGTTGAATTCTAAGGCCGTAGCTATTAGATGTGGTGGAGCAACGCAATAGAGTGACGCCTAGGTTGCCCGTAACGTGGAATGACCATTACTTTCGCAATGTTTGCAATTATTCATTTTATACGGTGGAAAAACTGTTGTATTTATATTGTATTTTGTGCCTCTGGCGTTGACTTCTAAGGCCCTAACTATTCGATCTGGTGCAGCAGCGCCCTAGAGTGAAGCCAAGGTTGGCCGGAATGTAGAAATGACCATTACCCACACACTTGTTACAATTATTCCTGTTAGTCGATGGAAAAACTGTTGCATTTATATTGTTTTTCACGCTCCTGGTGTTGACTTCTTAGGCCCTAACTATTCCATCTGGTGGAGCAGCTCTCTAGATTGAAGCCTGGGTCGCCGGGAACGTAGAAATGACCATAACTTTCACACTGTTTGCAATTATTCATTTTATACGATGGAAAGACTGTTGTATATATTGTATTTTCTGCTTCTGGCGCTGACTTCTTAGGCCCTATCTATTCAATCTGTTGGAGCAGCGCCCTATGGTGAAGCCTAGGTTGACCGGAACGTAGAAATGACCATAACTTTCACACCGGTAGCAATTATTCGTTTTACACGATGGAAAAACTGTTGTATTTATTTTGTATTTTATGCTTCGGGCGTTGACATCTAAGGCCCTAACTATTCGATCTGGTGGAGCAACGCCCTAGAGTGAAGCCTAGGTTGCTCGGAAAGTAGAAATGACCATAAGTTTCATACTGGTTGTAATTATTCGTTTTATACGATGGAAAAACTGTTGTATTTATATTGTATTTTATGCTTCTGGCGTTGACTTCTAAGGCACTAACCATTCGAACTGGTGGAGCAACGCCCTAGAGTAAAGCCTAGGTTGCCCGGAACGTAGAATTGGCCATCACTTTCAAACTGGTTGCAATTAATCCTGTTATACAATGGAAAAACTGTTGTATTTTTATTGCCATTTATGCTTCGGGCGTTGACTTCTAAGGCCCTAACTATTCAATCTGTTGGAGCAACGCCCTAGGGTGAAGCCTAGGTTGCCCGGAAAGTAGAAATGACGTTAACTTTCATAGTGGTTGCAATTATTCGTTTTATACGATGGAAAAACTGTTGTATTTATATTGTATTTTATGCATCTGGCGCTGACTTCTAAGGCACTAACTATTCCAACTAGTGGATCAACGCCCTAGAGTGAAGCCTAGGTTGCCCGGTACGTAGAAATGACCATCACTCTCAAACTGGTTGCAATTATTCCTGTTATATGATAGAAAAACTGTTGTATTAATTATGCATATTATGCTTCTAGCTACGACTTCTAAGGTCCTAGCTATTCGATCTGGTGGAGCAACGCCCTAGAGTGAAGCCTAGGTTCCCGGAACGTAGAATTGACCATAACTTTCACACTGGTTGCTATTATTCGTTCTACACGATGGAAAAGCTGTTATACTTATATTGTATTTTATGCTTCGGGCGTTGACTTCTAAGTCCCTAACTATTCAATCTGTTGGGTCAACGCCCTAGAGTGAAGCCTAGGTTGCTCGGAATGTAGAAATGACCATAACATTCACACTGGTTGAAATTATTCGTTTTATACAATGTAAATGCTGTTGCATCTTTATTGCATTTTATGCTTCTTGCGTTGACTTCTAAGGCCCTAACTATTCGATCTGGTGGAGCAACGCCCTAGAGTGAAGCCTAGGTTGCCCGGAACGGAGAAATGACGTTAACTTTCATACTGGTTGCAATTATTCGTTTTATACGATGAAAGACTGTTGTATTTATATTGTATTTTATGCTTCTGGCGTTCACTTCTTAGGCCCTGACTATTCGATCTGGTGGAACGACACCCTATGGTGAAGCCTAGGTTGACCGGAACGTAGAAATGACCATAACTTTCACACCGGTAGCAATTATTCGTTTTACACGATGGAAAAACTGTTCCATTTATTTTGTATCTTATGCTTCTGGCGTTGACTTCTAAGGCAGTAACTATTCGATCTGGTGGAGCAACGCCCTAGAGTGAAGCCTAAGTTGCCCGGAACGTAGAAATTACCATCACTTTCAAACTGGTTGCAAATATTCCTGTTATATGATGGAAAAACTGTTGTATTTTTATTGCATTTTATGCTTCGGGCAATGACTTCTAAGGCCCTAACAATTCAATCTGTAGGAGCAACGCCCTAGGGTGTAGCCTAGGATGCCCGTAAAGTAGAAATGACCATAGCTTTCATACTGGTTGCTTTTATTCGTTTTATATGATGGAAAAACTGTTGTATTTATATTGTATTTTATGCTTCTGGCGTTCATTTCTCAGGCCCTAACTATTCGAACTGGTGGAACAGCGCCTTGGTGTGAAGCCTAGGTTGCCGGGAACGTAGAAATGACCATAACTTTCACACTGGTCGCTATTATTCGTTTTATACGATGGAAAAACTGTTGTATTTTTATTGTATTTTATGCTTCGGGCGTTGACTTCTAAGGCCCTAACTATTCGATTTGATGGAGCAACGCCCTAGAATTGGGCCTAGGTTGTCAGGAACGTAGAAATGAACATAACTTTCACTCTGGTAGCAATTATTCGTTTTATACAATGGAAAAACGGTTCTATTTATTTTGCATTTTATGCATCGGGCGTTGACTTCTAAGGCCCTAACTGATTGATCTGGAGGAGCAACGCCCTAGCGTGAAGCCTAGGTTGCCCGGAACGTAGAAATGACCGTAACTTTCACACTGGTTGCTATTATTCGTTTTATACAATGGAAAAACTGTTCTATTTATTTTGTATTTTATGCTTCGGGCGTTGACTTTTAAGGCCCTAACTATTCGATCTGGTTTAGCAACACCGTAGGGTGAAGCCAAGCTTCCTCGGAACGTAGGACATACCATTACCTTCACACTGGTTGCAATTATTCCTGTTATACGATGGAAAAACTGTTACATCTTTATTGTATTTTATGCTCCTGGCGTTGACTTCTAAGGCCCTATCTATTCGATCTGGTGGAGCAACGCCCCAGAGTGAAGCCTAGGTTGCCCGGAACGTAGAAATGACCATAACTTTCACACTGGTTGCAATTATTCGTTTTATACGACGGAAAAGCTGTGGTATTTTTATCGTATTTTATGTTTCTGGCGTTGACTTCTTAGGCCCTAACTATTCGAACTGGTGGAGCAACGCCCTAGGATGAAACCTAGTTTGCCCGGAACGTAGAACTGACCATTGCTTTCACACTGGTTGCAATTATTCCTGTTATACGATGGAAAAACTGCTGCATCTTTATTGTATTTTATGCTTCTGGCGTTGAATTCTAAGACCCTAACTATTCAATCTGTTGGGTCAACGCCCTAGAGTGAAGCCTAGGTTGCTCGGAATGTAGAAATGACCATAACATTCACACTGGTTGAAATTATTCGTTTTATACAATGTAAATGCTGTTGCATCTTTATTGTATTTTATGCTTCTTGCGTTGACTTCTAAGGCCCTAACTATTCGATCTGGTGGAGCAACGCCCTAGAGTGAAGCCTAGGTTGCCCGGAACGGAGAAATGACGTTAACTTTCATACTGGTTGCAATTATTCGTTTTATACGATGAAAGACTGTTGTATTTATATTGTATTTTATGCTTCTGGCGTTCACTTCTTAGGCCCTGACTATTCGATCTGGTGGAACGACACCCTATGGTGAAGCCTAGGTTGACCGGAACGTAGAAATGACCATAACTTTCACACCGGTAGCAATTATTCGTTTTACACGATGGAAAAACTGTTCCATTTATTTTGTATCTTATGCTTCTGGCGTTGACTTCTAAGGCAGTAACTATTCGATCTGGTGGAGCAACGCCCTAGAGTGAAGCCTAAGTTGCCCGGAACGTAGAAATTACCATCACTTTCAAACTGGTTGCAAATATTCCTGTTATATGATGGAAAAACTGTTGTATTTTTATTGCATTTTATGCTTCGGGCGTTGACTTTTAAGGCCCTAACTATTCGATCTGGTTTAGCAACACCGTAGGGTGAAGCCAAGCTTGCTCGGAACGTAGGACATACCATTACCTTCACTGGTTGCAATTATTCCTGTTATACGATGGAAAAACTGTTGCATCTTTATTGTATTTTAAGCTCCTGGCGTTGACTTCTAAGGCCCTATCTATTCGATCTGGTGGAGCAACGCCCCAGAGTGAAGCCTAGGTTGCCCGGAACGTAGCAATGACCATAACTTTCACACTGGTTGCAATTATTCGTTTTATACGACGGAAAAGCTGTGGTATTTTTATCGTATTTTATGTTTCTGGCGTTGACTTCTTAGGCCCTAACTATTCGAACTGGTGGAGCAACGCCCTAGGATGAAACCTAGTTTGCCCGGAACGTAGAACTGACCATTGCTTTCACACTGGTTGCAATTATTCCTGTTATACGATGGAAAAACTGCTGCATCTTTATTGTATTTTATGCTTCTGGCGTTGAATTCTAAGACCCTAACTATTCGATCTGGTGGAGCAACGCACTAGAGTGAAGCCTAGGTTGCTCGGAATGTAGAAATGTCCATAACTTTCACACTGGTAGCAATTATTCGTTATATACCATGGAAAAACTGTTCTATTTATTTTGTATTTTATGCTTCGGGCGTTGACTTCTAAGGCCCTAACTATTCGATCTGGTGGAGCAACGCCCTAGAGTGAAGCCTAGGATGCCCGTAAAGTAGAAATGACCATAGCTTTCATACTGGTTGCTTTTATTCGTTTTATATGATGGAAAAACTGTTGTATTTATATTGTATTTTATGCTTCTGGCGTTCACTTCTCAGGCCGTAACTATTCGAACTGATGGAACAACGCCTTGGTGTGAAGCCTAGGTTGCCGGGAACGTAGAAATGACCATAACTTTCACACTGGTCGCTATTATTCGTTTTATACGATGGAAAAACTGTTGTATTTATATTGTATTTTATTCTTCTGGCGTTGACTTCTAAGGCACAAACTATTCGATCTGGTGGAGCAATGCCATAGAGTGAAGCCTAGGTAGCCCGGAACGTAGAAATGACAATAACTTTCATACTGGTTGCAATTATTCGTTTTATATGATGGAAGAACTGTTGTATTTATATTGTATTTTATGCCTCTGGCGTTGAATTCTAAGGCCCTAACTATTCGATCTGGTGGTGCAACGCCCTAGAGTGAGGCCTAGGTTGCCCGGAACGTAGAAATGACCATAACCTTCACACTGGTTGCTATTATTCGTTTTATACAATGGAAAAACTGTTCTATTTATTTTGTATTCTATGCTTCGGGCGTTGACTTCTAAGGCCCTAACTATTCGATCTGGTTTAGCAACACCCTAGGGTGAAGCCAAGCTTGCTCGGAACGTAGGACATACCATTACCTTCACACTGGTTGCAATTATTCCTGTTATACGATGGAAAAACTGTTGCATCTTTATTGTATTTTATGCTCCTGGCGTTGACTTCTAAGGCCCTAGCTATTCGATTTGATGGAGCAACGCCCTAGAATTGGGCCTAGGTTGTCAGGAACGTAGAAATGAACATAACTTTCACTCTGGTAGCAATTATTCGTTTTATACAATGGAAAAACCGTTCTATTTATTTTGCATTTTATGCTTCGGGCGTTGACTTCTAAGGCCCTAACTGATTGATCTGGAGGAGCAACGCCCTAGCGTGAAGCCTAGGTTGCCCGGAACGTAGAAATGACCGTAACTTTCACACTGGTTGCTATTATTCGTTTTATACAATGGAAAAACTGTTCTATTTATTTTGTATTTTATGCTTCGGGCGTTGACTTCTTAGGCCCTAACTATTCGAACTGGTGGAGCAACGCCCTAGGATGAAACCTAGTTTGCCCGCAACGTAGAACTGACCATTGCGTTCACACTGGTTGCAATTATTCCTGTTATACGATGGAAAAACTGCTGCATCTTTATTGTATTTTATGCTTCTGGCGTTGAATTCTAAGTCCCTAACTATTCGATCTGGTGGAGCAACACACTAGAGTGAAGCCTAGGTTGCTGGGAATGTAGAAATGTCCATAACTTTCACACTGGTTGCAATTATTCGTTTTATACGATGGAAAAGCTGCTGTATCTTTATTGCATTTTATGCGTCGGGCGCTGACTTCTAAGGCCCTAACTATTCAACCTGTTGGAGCAACGCCCTAGGGTGAAGCCTAGGTTGCCCGGAAAGTAGAAATGACCATAACTTTCGCAATGTTTGCAATTATTCATTTTATACGTTGGAAAAACTGTTGTACTTATATTGTATTTTATGCTTCTGGCGTTGACCTCTTATGCCATAACTATTCCATCTGGTGGAACAACGCCCTAGGGTGAAGCCTAGGTTGCCCGGAACGTAGAAATGGAAATAACTTTCACACCGGTAGCAATTATTCGTTTTATTCGCTGGAAAAACAGTTGTATTTATATTGTATTTTGTGCCTCTGGCATTGACTTCTAAGGCCCTAACTATTCAATCTGTTGGGTCAACGCACTAGAGTGAAGCCTAGGTTGCTCGGAATGTAGAAATGACCATAACATTCACACTGGTTGAAATTATTCGTCTTATACAATGGAAATGCTGTTGCATCTTTATTGTATTTTATGCTTCTTGCGTTGACTTCTTAGGCCCTGACTATTCGATCTGGTGGAACGACACCCTATGGTGAAGCCTAGGTTGACCGGAACGTAGAAATGACCATAACTTTCACACCGGTAGCAATTATTCGTTTTACACGATGGAAAAACTGTTCCATTTATTTTGTATCTTATGCTTCTGGCGTTGACCTCTAAGGCAGTAACTATTCGATCTGGTGGAGCAACGCCCTAGAGTGAAGCCTAAGTTGCCCGGAACGTAGAAATTACCATCACTTTCAAACTGGTTGCAAATATTCCTGTTATATGATGGAAAAACTGTTGTATTTTTATTGCATTTTATGCTTCGGGCAATGACTTCTAAGGCCCTAACTATTCAATCTGTAGGAGCAACGCCCTAGGGTGTAGCCTAGGATGCCCGTAAAGTAGAAATGACCATAGCTTTCATACTGGTTGCTTTTATTCGTTTTATATGATGGAAAAACTGTTGTATTTATATTGTATTTTATGCTTCTGGCGTTCACTTCTCAGGCCCTAACTATTCGAACTGGTGGAACAACGCCTTGGTGTGAATCCTAGGTTGCCGGGAACGTAGAAATGACCATAACTTTCACACTGGTCGCTATTATTCGTTTTATACGATGGAAAAACTGTTGTATTTATATTGTATTTTATGCTTCTGGCGTTGGCTTCTAAGGCACAAACTATTCGATCTGGTGGAGCAATGCCATAGAGTGAAGCCTAGGTAGCCCGGAACGTAGAAATGACAATAACTTTCATACTGGTTGCAATTATTCGTTTTATATGATGGAAGAACTGTTGTATTTATATTGTATTTTATGCCTCTGGCGTTGACTTCTAAGGCCCTAACTATTCGATCTGGTGGTGCAACGCCCTAGAGTGAGGCCTAGGTTGCCCGGAACGTAGAAATGACCATAACTTTCACACTGGTTGCTATTATTCGTTTTATACAATGGAAAAACTGTTCTATTTATTTTGTATTTTATGCTTCGGGCGTTGACTTCTAAGGCCCTAACTATTCGGTCTGGTTTAGCAACACCCTAGGGTGAAGCCAAGCTTGCTCTGAACGTAGGACATACCATTACCTTCACACTGGTTGCAATTATTCCTGTTATACGATGGAAAAACTGTTGCATCTTTATTGTATTTTATGCTCCTGGCGTTGACTTCTAAGGCCCTAGCTATTCGATTTGATGGAGCAACGCCCTAGAATTGGGCCTAGGTTGTCAGGAACGTAGAAATGAACATAACTTTCACTCTGGTAGCAATTATTCGTTTTATACAATGGAAAAACTGTTCTATTTATTTTGCATTTTATGCATCGGGCGTTCACTTCTCAGGCCCTAACTATTCGAACTGGTGGAACAACGCCTTGGTGTGAAGCCTAGGTTGCCGGGAACGTAGAAATGACCATAACTTTCACACTGGTCGCTATTATCCGTTTTATACGATGGAAAAACTGTTGTATTTATATTGTATTTTATGCTTCTGGCGTTGGCTTCTAAGGCACAAACTATTCGATCTGGTGGAGCAATGCCATAGAGTGAAGCCTAGGTAGCCCGGAACGTAGAAATGACAATAACTTTCATACTGGTTGCAATTATTCGTTTTATATGATGGAAGAACTGTTGTATTTATATTGTATTTTATGCCTCTGGCGTTGACTTCTAAGGCCCTAACTATTCGATCTGGTGGTGCAACGCCCTAGAGTGAGGCCTAGGTTGCCCGAAACGTAGAAATGACCATAACTTTCACACTGGTTGCTATTATTCGTTTTATACAATGGAAAGACTGTTCTATTTATTTTGTATTTTATGCTTCGGGCGTTGACTTCTAAGGCCCTAACTATTCGATCTGGTTTAGCAACACCGTAGGGTGAAGCCAAGCTTGCTCTGAACGTAGGACATACCATTACCTTCACACTGGTTGCAATTATTCCTGTTATACGATGGAAAAACTGTTGCATCTTTATTGTATTTTATGCTCCTGGCGTTGACTTCTAAGGCCCTATCTATTCGATCTGGTGGACGTACGCCCCAGAGTGAAGCCTAGGTTGCCCGGAACGTAGAAATGACCATAAATTTCACACTGGTTGCAATTATTCGTTTTATACGACGGAAAAGCTGTGGTATTTATATCGTATTTTATGTTTCTGGCGTTGACTTCTTAGGCCCTAACTATTCGAACTGGTGGAGCAACGCCCTAGGATGAAACCTAGTTTGCCCGGAACGTAGAACTGACCATTGCTTTCACACTGGTTGCAATTATTCCTGTTATACGATGGAAAAACTGCTGCATCTTTATTGTATTTTATGCTTCTGGCGTTGAATTCTAAGACCCTAACTATTCGATCTGGTGGAGCAACGCACTAGAGTGAAGCCTAGGTTGCTCGGAATGTAGAAATGTCCATAACTTTCACACTGGTTGCAATTATTCGTTTTATACGATGGAAAAGCTGCTGTATTTTTATTGCATTTTATGCTTCGGGCGTTGACTTCTAAGGCCCTAACTATTCAACCTGTTGGGCCAACGCCCTAGCGTGAAGCCTAGGTTGCCCGGAAAGGAGAAATGACCATAACTTTCTTACTGGTCGCAATTATTCGTTTTATAGGATGGAAAAACTGTTGTATTTATATTGTATTTTATGCTTCTGGCGTTAACTTCTTAGGCCCTAACTATTGGATCTGGTGGAACAACGCCCTAGGGTGAAGCCTAGGTTACCGGAACGTAGAAATGACCATCACTTTCACACCGGTAGCAATTATTCGTTTTATGCGATAGAAAAACTGTTGTATTAATTATGCATTTTAAGCTTCTGGCTACGACTTCTAAGGTCCTAGCTATTCGATCTGGTGGAGCAACGCCCTAGAGTGAAGCCTAGGTTCCCGGAACGTAGAATTGACCATAACTTTCACACTGGTTGCTATTATTCGTTCTACACGATGGAAAAGCTGTTATACTTATATTGTATCTTATGCTTCTGGCGTTGACTTCTTAGGCCCTAACAACTCGATCTGGTGGAACAACGACCTAGACTGAGGCCTAGGTAGCCCGGAACGTAGAAATGACCATCACTTCCATACTGGTAGCAATTAATCCTTTTATACGATGGAAAAACTGTTGTATTTTTATTGTATTTTATGCTTCGGGCGTTGACTTCTAAGGCCCTAACTATTCAATCTGTTGGGTCAACGCCCTAGAGTGAAGCCTAGGTTGCTCGGAATGTAGAAATGACCATAACATTCACACTGGTTGAAATTATTCGTCTTATACAATGGAAATGCTGTTGCATCTTTATTGTATTGTATGCTTCTTGCGTTGACTTCTTAGGCCCTGACTATTCGATCTGGTGGAACGACACCCTATGGTGAAGCCTAGGTTGACCGGAACGTAGAAATGACCATAACTTTCACACCGGTAGCAATTATTCGTTTTACACGATGGAAAAACTGTTCCATTTATTTTGTATCTTATGCTTCTGGCGTTGACTTCTAAGGCAGTAACTATTCGATCTGGTGGAGCAACGCCCTAGAGTGAAGCCTAAGTTGCCCGGAACGTAGAAATTACCATCACTTTCAAACTGGTTGCAAATATTCCTGTTATATGATGGAAAAACTGTTGTATTTTTATTGCATTTTATGCTTCGGGCAATGACTTCTAAGGCCCTAACTATTCAATCTGTAGGAGCAACGCCCTAGGGTGTAGCCTAGGATGCCCGTAAAGTAGAAATGACCATAGCTTTCATACTGGTTGCTTTTATTCGTTTTATATGATGGAAAAACTGTTGTATTTATATTGTATTTTATGCTTCTGGCGTTCACTTCTCAGGCCCTAACTATTCGAACTGGTGGAACAACGCCTTGGTGTGAATCCTAGGTTGCCGGGAACGTAGAAATGACCATAACTTTCACACTGGTCGCTATTATTCGTTTTATACGATGGAAAAACTGTTGTATTTATATTGTATTTTATGCTTCTGGCGTTGGCTTCTAAGGCACAAACTATTCGATCTGGTGGAGCAATGCCATAGAGTGAAGCCTAGGTAGCCCGGAACGTAGAAATGACAATAACTTTCATACTGGTTGCAATTATTCGTTTTATATGATGGAAGAACTGTTGTATTTATATTGTATTTTATGCCTCTGGCGTTGACTTCTAAGGCCCTAACTATTCGATCTGGTGGTGCAACGCCCTAGAGTGAGGCCTAGGTTGCCCGGAACGTAGAAATGACCATAACTTTCACACTGGTTGCTATTATTCGTTTTATACAATGGAAAAACTGTTCTATTTATTTTGTATTTTATGCTTCGGGCGTTGACTTCTAAGGCCCTAACTATTCGATCTGGTTTAGCAACACCCTAGGGTGAAGCCAAGCTTGCTCTGAACGTAGGACATACCATTACCTTCACACTGGTTGCAATTATTCCTGTTATACGATGGAAAAACTGTTGCATCTTTATTGTATTTTATGCTCCTGGCGTTGACTTCTAAGGCCCTAGCTATTCGATTTGATGGAGCAACGCCCTAGAATTGGACCTAGGTTGTCAGGAACGTAGAAATGAACATAACTTTCACTCTGGTAGCAATTATTCGTTTTATACAATGGAAAAACTGTTCTATTTATTTTGCATTTTATGCATCGGGCGTTCACTTCTCAGGCCCTAACTATTCGAACTGGTGGAACAACGCCTTGGTGTGAAGCCTAGGTTGCCGGGAACGTAGAAATGACCATAACTTTCACACTGGTCGCTATTATTCGTTTTATACGATGGAAAAACTGTTGTATTTATATTGTATTTTATGCTTCTGGCGTTGGCTTCTAAGGCACAAACTATTCGATCTGGTGGAGCAATGCCATAGAGTGAAGCCTAGGTAGCCCGGAACGTAGAAATGACAATAACTTTCATACTGGTTGCAATTATTCGTTTTATATGATGGAAGAACTGTTGTATTTATATTGTATTTTATGCCTCTGGCGTTGACTTCTAAGGCCCTAACTATTCGATCTGGTGGTGCAACGCCCTAGAGTGAGGCCTAGGTTGCCCGAAACGTAGAAATGACCATAACTTTCACACTGGTTGCTATTATTCGTTTTATACAATGGAAAGACTGTTCTATTTATTTTGTATTTTATGCTTCGGGCGTTGACTTCTAAGGCCCTAACTATTCGATCTGGTTTAGCAACACCGTAGGGTGAAGCCAAGCTTGCTCTGAACGTAGGACATACCATTACCTACACACTGGTTGCAATTATTCCTGTTATACGATGGAAAAACTGTTGCATCTTTATTGTATTTTATGCTCCTGGCGTTGACTTCTAAGGCCCTATCTATTCGATCTGGTGGACGTACGCCCCAGAGTGAAGCCTAGGTTGCCCGGAACGTAGAAATGACCATAACTTTCACACTGGTTGCAATTATTCGTTTTATACGACGGAAAAGCTGTGGTATTTATATCGTATTTTATGTTTCTGGCGTTGACTTCTTAGGCCCTAACTATTCGAACTGGTGGAGCAACGCCCTAGGATGAAACCTAGTTTGCCCGGAACGTAGAACTGACCATTGCTTTCACACTGGTTGCAATTATTCCTGTTATACGATGGAAAAACTGCTGCATCTTTATTGTATTTTATGCTTCTGGCGTTGAATTCTAAGACCCTAACTATTCGATCTGGTGGAGCAACGCACTAGAGTGAAGCCTAGGTTGCTCGGAATGTAGAAATGTCCATAACTTTCACACTGGTTGCAATTATTCGTTTTATACGATGGAAAAGCTGCTGTATTTTTATTGCATTTTATGCTTCGGGCGTTGACTTCTAAGGCCCTAACTATTCAACCTGTTGGGCCAACGCCCTAGCGTGAAGCCTAGGTTGCCCGGAAAGTAGAAATGACCATAACTTTCTTACTGGTCGCAATTATTCGTTTTATAGGATGGAAAAACTGTTGTATTTATATTGTATTTTATGCTTCTGGCGTTAACTTCTTAGGCCCTAACTATTGGATCTGGTGGAACAACGCCCTAGGGTGAAGCCTAGGTTGCCGGAACGTAGAAATGACCATCACTTTCACACCGGTAGCAATTATTCGTTTTATGCGATAGAAAAACTGTTGTATTAATTATGCATTTTAAGCTTCTGGCTACGACTTCTAAGGTCCTAGCTATTCGATCTGGTGGAGCAACGCCCTAGAGTGAAGCCTAGGTTCCCGGAACGTAGAATTGACCATAACTTTCACACTGGTTGCTATTATTCGTTCTACACGATGGAAAAGCTGTTATACTTATATTGTATCTTATGCTTCTGGCGTTGACTTCTTAGGCCCTAACAATTCGATCTGGTGGAACAACGACCTAGAGTGAGGCCTAGGTAGCCCGGAACGTAGAAATGACCATCACTTCCATACTGGTAGCAATTAATCCTTTTATACGATGGAAAAACTGTTGTATTTTTATTGTATTTTATGCTTCGGGCGTTGACTTCTAAGGCCCTAACTATTCAATCTGTTGGGTCAACGCCCTAGAGTGAAGCCTAGGTTGCTCGGAATGTAGAAATGACCATAACATTCACACTGGTTGTAATTATTCGTCTTATACAATGGAAATGCTGTTGCATCTTTATTGTATTTTATGCTTCTTGCGTTGACTTCTTAGGCCCTGACTATTCGATCTGGTCGAACGACACCCTATGGTGAAGCCTAGGTTGACCGGAACGTAGAAATGACCATAACTTTCACACCGGTAGCAATTATTCGTTTTATGCGATAGAAAAACTGTTGTATTAATTATGCATTTTAAGCTTCTGGCTACGACTTCTAAGGTCCTAGCTATTCGATCTGGTGGAGCAACGCCCTAGAGTGAAGCCTAGGTTCCCGGAACGTAGAACTGACCATAACTTTCACACTGGTTGCTATTATTCGTTCTACACGATGGAAAAGCTGTTATACTTATATTGTATCTTATGCTTCTGGCGTTGACTTCTTAGGCCCTAACAATTCGATCTGGTGGAACAACGACCTAGAGTGAGGCCTAGGTAGCCCGGAACGTAGAAATGACCATCACTTCCATACTGGTAGCAATTAATCCTTTTATACGATGGAAAATCTGTTGTATTTTTATTGCATTTTATGCTTCCGGCGTTGACTTCTAAGGCCCTAACTATTGAATCTGTTGGAGCAACGCCCTAGGGTGAAGGCTAGGTTGCCCGGAACGTAGAAATGACGTTAACTTTCTTACTGGTTGCAATTACTCGTTTCATACGATTGAAAATCTGTTGTATTTATATTGTATTTTATGCTCCTGTTGTTGACTTCTTATGCCCTAACTATTCCATCTGGTGGAACAACGCCCTATGGTGAAGCCTAGGTTGCCCGGAACGTAGAAATGGAAATAACTTTCACACCGGTAGCAATTATTCGTTTTATACCCTGGAAAAACAGTTCTATTTTATTTTGTATTTTATGCTTCGGCCGTTGACTTCTAAGGCCCTAACTATTCGATCTGTTGGAGCAACGCCCTAGGGTGAAGCCTAGGTTGCCGGAAAGTAGAAATGACCATAACTTTCATACTGGTTGCAATTATTCGTTTTATACGATGGAAAAACTGTTGTATTTTTATTGTATTTTATGCTTCGGGCGTTGACTTCTAAGGCCCTAACTATTCAATCTGTTGGGTCAACGCCCTAGAGTGAAGCCTAGGTTGCTCGGAATGTAGAAATCACCATAACATTCACACTGGTTGAAATTATTCGTTTTATACAATGGAAAAGCTGTTGCATCTTTATTGTATTTTATGCTTCTTGCGTTGACTTCTACGGCCCTAACTATTCGATCTGGTGGAGCAACGCCCTAGAGTGAAGCCTAGGTTGCCCGGAACGTAGAAATGACGTTAACTTTCATACTGGTTGCAATTATTCGTTTTATACGATGAAAGACTGTTGTATTTATATTGTACTTTATGCTTCTGGCGTTCACTTCTTAGGCCCTGACTATTCGATCTGGTGGAACGACACCCTATGGTGAAGCCTAGGTTGACCGGAACGTAGAAATGACCATAACTTTCACACCGGTAGCAATTATTCGTTTTACACGATGGAAAAACTGTTCCATTTATTTTGTATCTTATGCTTCTGGCGTTGACTTCTAAGGCACTAACTATTCGATCTGGTGGAGCAACGCCCTAGAGTGAAGCCTAAGTTGCCCGGAACGTAGAAATTACCATCACTTTCAAACTGGTTGCAAATATTCCTGTTATATGAATGAAAAACTGTTGTATTTTTATTGCATTTTATGCTTCTGGCAATGACTTCTAAGGCCCTAACTATTCAATCTGTAGGAGCAACGCCCTAGGGTGTAGCCTAGGATGCCCGTAAAGCAGAAATGACCATAGCTTTCATACTGGTTGCTTTTATTCGTTTTATATGATGGAAAAACTGTTGTATTTATATTGTATTTTATGCTTCTGGCGTTCACTTCTCAGGCCCTAACTATTCGAACTGGTGGAACAACGCCTTGGTGTGAAGCCTAGGTTGCCGGGAACGTAGAAATGACCATAACTTTCACACTGGTCGCTATTATTCGTTTTATACGATGGAAAAACTGTTGTATTTATATTGTATTTTATGCTTCTGGCGTTGACTTCTAAGGCACAAACTATTCGATCTGGTGGAGCAATGCCATAGAGTGAAGCCTAGGTTGCCCGGAACGTAGAAATGACAATAACTTTCATACTGGTTGCAATTATTCGTTTTATACAATGGAAAAACTGTTCTATTTATTTTGTATTTTATGCTTCGGGCGTTGACTTCTAAGGCCCTAACTATTCGATCTGGTTTAGCAACACCCTAGGGTGAAGCCAAGCTTGCTCGGAACGTAGGACATACCATTACCTTCACACTGGTTGCAATTATTCCTGTTATACGATGGAAAAACTGTTGCATCTTTATTGTATTTTATGCTCCTGGCGTTGACTTCTAAGGCCCTATCTATTCGATCTGGTGGAGCAACGCCCCAGAGTGAAGCCTAGGTTGCCCGGAACGTAGAAATGACCATAACTTTCACACTGGTCGCAATTATTCGTTTTATACGACGGAAAAGCTGTGGTATTTATATCGTATTTTATGTTTCTGGCGTTGACTTCTTAGGCCCTAACTATTCGAACTGGTGGAGCAACGCCCTAGGATGAAACCTAGTTTGCCCGGAACGTAGAACTGACCATTACTTTCACAGTGGTTGCAATTATTCCTGTTATACGATGGAAAAACTGCTGCAACTTTATTGTATTTTATGCTTCTGGCGTTGAATTCTAAGTCCCTAACTATTCGATCTGGTGGAGCAACGCACTAGAGTGAAGCCTAGGTTGCTCGGAATGTAGAAATGTCCATAACTTTCACACTGGTTGCAATTATTCGTTTTATACGATGGAAAAGCTGCTGTATTTTTATTGCATTTTATGCTTCGGGCGTTGACTTCTAAGGCCCTAACTATTCAACCTGTTGGGCCAACGCCCTAGCGTGAAGCCTAGGTTGCCCGGAAAGTAGAAATGACCATAACTTTCTTACTGGTCGCAATTATTCGTTTTATAGGATGGAAAAACTGTTGTATTTATATTGTATTTTATGCTTCTGGCGTTAACTTCTTAGGCCCTAACTATTGGATCTGGTGGAACAACGCCCTAGGGTGAAGCCTAGGTTGCCGGAACGTAGAAATGACCATAACTTTCACACTGGTAGCAATTATTCGTTATATACCATGGAAAAACTGTTCTATTTATTTTGTATTTTATGCTTCGGGCGTTGACTTCTAAGGCCCTAACTATTCGATCTGGTGGAGCAACGCCCTAGAGTGAAGCCTAGGTTGACCGGAACGTAGAAATGACCAGAACTTTCACACTGTTTGCTATTATTCGTTTTATACGATGGAAAAACTGTTATATTTATATTGTATTTTATGCTTCTGGCGTCGATTTCTTAGGCCCTAACTTTTGATCTGGTGGAACAACGCCCTAGAGTGAAGCCTAGGTTGCCCGGAACGTAGAAATGACCATCACTTTCACACTGGTTGCAATTATTCGTTTTATACGACGGAAAAGCTGTGGTATTTATATCGTATTTTATGTTTCTGGCGTTGACTTCTTAGGTCCTAACTATTCGATCTGGTGGAGCAACGCCCTAGAGTGAAACCTAGTTTGTCCGGAACGTAGAACTGACCATAACTTTCACACTGGTAGCAATTATTCGTTATATACCATGGAAAAACTGTTCTATTTATTTTGTATTTTATGCTTCGGGCGTTGACTTCTAAGGCCCTAACTATTCGATCTGGTGGAGCAACGCCCTAGAGTGAAGCCTAGGTTGACCGGAACGTAGAAATGACCAGAACTTTCACACTGTTTGCTATTATTCGTTTTATACGATGGAAAAACTGTTATATTTATATTGTATTTTATGCTTCTGGCGTCGATTTCTTAGGCCCTAACTTTTGATCTGGTGGAACAACGCCCTAGAGTGAAGCCTAGGTTGCCCGGAACGTAGAAATGACCATCACTTTCACACTGGTTGCAATTATTCGTTTTATACGACGGAAAAGCTGTGGTATTTATATCGTATTTTATGCTTCTGGCGTTAACTTCTTAGGCCCTAACTATTGGATCTGGTGGAACAACGCCCTAGGGTGAAGCCTAGGTTGCCGGAACGTAGAAATGACCATAACTTTCACACTGGTAGCAATTATTCGTTATATACCATGGAAAAACTGTTCTATTTATTTTGTATTTTATGCTTCGGGCGTTGACTTCTAAGGCCCTAACTATTCGATCTGGTGGAGCAACGCCCTAGAGTGAAGCCTAGGTTGACCGGAACGTAGAAATGACCAGAACTTTCACACTGTTTGCTATTATTCGTTTTATACGATGGAAAAACTGTTATATTTATATTGTATTTTATGCTTCTGGCGTCGATTTCTTAGGCCCTAACTTTTGATCTGGTGGAACAACGCCCTAGAGTGAAGCCTAGGTTGCCCGGAACGTAGAAATGACCATCACTTTCACACTGGTTGCAATTATTCGTTTTATACGACGGAAAAGCTGTGGTATTTATATCGTATTTTATGTTTCTGGCGTTGACTTCTTAGGTCCTAACTATTCGATCTGGTGGAGCAACGCCCTAGAGTGAAACCTAGTTTGTCCGGAACGTAGAACTGACCATTACTTTCACACTGGTTGCAATTATTCCTGTTATACTTTGGAAAAACTGCTGCATCTTTATTGTATTTTATGCTTCTGGCGTTGACTTCTAAGTCCCTCACTATTCGATCTGGTGGAGCAACGCACTAGAGTGAAGCCTAGGTTGCTCGGAATGTAGAAATGTCCATAACTTTCAAACTGGTTGCAATTATTCGTTTTATACGATGGAAAAGCTGTTGTATTTTTATTGCATTTCATACTTCGGGCGCTGACTTCTAAGGCCCTAACTATTCAACCTGTTGGGCCAACGCCCTAGCGTGAAGCCTAGGTTGCCCGGAACGTAGAACTGACCATAACTTTCACACCGGTAGCAATTATTCGTTTTATGCGATAGAAAAACTGTTGTATTAATTATGCATTTTATGCTTCTGGCTACGACTTCTATGGTCCTAGCTATTCGATCTGGTGGAGCAACGCCCTAGAGTGAAGCCTAGGTTGCCCGGAACGTGGAATTGACCATAACTTTCACACTGGTTGCTATTATTCGTTCTACACGATGGAAAAGCTGTTATACTTATATTGTATCTTATGCTTCTGGCGTTGACTTCTTAGGCCCTAACAATTCGACCTGGTGGAACAACGACCTAGAGTGAGGCCTAGGTAGCCCGGAACGTAGAAATGACCATCGCTTCCATACTCGTAGCAATTAATCCTTTTATACGATGGAAAAACTGTTGCATTTTTATTGCATTTTATGCTTCCGGCGTTGACTTCTAAGGCCATAACTATTGAATCTGTTGGAACAACGCCCTAGGGTGAAGCCCAGGTTGCCCGGAACGTAGAAATGACGTTAACTTTCTTACTGGTTGCAATTACTCGTTTCATACGATTGAAAAGCTGTTGTATTTATATTGTATTTTATGCTACTGTTGTTGACTTCTTATGCCCTAACTATTCCATTTGGTGGAACAACGCCCCATGGTGAATCCTAGGTTGCCGGGAACGTAGAAATGACAATAACTTTCACACCGGTCGCAATTATTCGTTTTATACGGTGGAAAAACTGTTGCATCTTTATTGTATTTTATGCTCCTGGCGTTGACTTCTAAGGCCCTATCTATTCGATCTGGTGGGGCAACGCCCCAGAGTGAAGCCTAGGTTGCCCGGAACGTAGAAATGACCATAACTTTCACACTGGTTGCAATTATTCGTTTTATACGACGGAAAAGCTGTGGTATTTATATCGTATTTTATGTTTCTGGCGTTGACTTCTTAGGCCCTAACTATTCGAACTGGTGGAGCAACGCCCTAGGATGAAACCTAGTTTGCCCGGAACGTAGAACTGACCATTGCTTTCACACTGGTTGCAATTATTCCTGTTATACGATGGAAAAACTGCTGCATCTTTATTGTATTTTATGCTTCTGGCGTTGAATTCTAAGTCCCTAACTATTCGATCTGGTGGAGCAACGCACTAGAGTGAAGCCTAGGTTGCTCGGAATGTAGAAATGTCCATAACTTTCACACTGGTTGCAATTATTCGTTTTATACGATGGAAAAGCTGCTGTATCTTTATTGCATTTTATGCTTCGAGCGTTGACTTCTAAGGCCCTAACTATTCAACCTGTTGGAGCAACGCCCTAGGGTGAAGCCTAGGTTGCCCGGAAAGTAGAAATGACCATAACTTTCGCAATGTTTGCAATTATTCATTTTATACGTTGGAAAAACTGTTGTACTTATATTGTATTTTATGCTTCTGGCGTTGACCTCTTATGCCATAACTATTCCATCTGGTGGAACAACGCCCTAGGGTGAAGCCTAGGTTGCCCGGAACGTAGAAATGGAAATAACTTTCACACCGGTAGCAATTATTCGTTTTATACCCTGGAAAAACAGTTCTATTTATTTTGTATTTTATGCTTCGGCCGTTGACTTCTAAGGCCCTAACTATTCGATCTGTTGGAGCAACGCCCTAGGGTGAAGCCTAGGTTGCCGGAAAGTAGAAATGACCATAACTTTCATACTGGTTGCAATTATTCGTTTTATACGATGGAAAAACTGTTGTATTTTTATTGTATTTTATGCTTCTTGCGTTGACTTCTACGGCCCTAACTATTCGATCTGGTGGAGCAACGCCCTAGAGTGAAGCCTAGGTTGCCCGGAACGTAGAAATGACGTTAACTTTCATACTGGTTGCAATTATTCGTTTTATACGATGAAAGACTGTTGTATTTATATTGTACTTTATGCTTCTGGCGTTCACTTCTTAGGCCCTGACTATTCGATCTGGTGGAACGACACCCTATGGTGAAGCCTAGGTTGACCGGAACGTAGAAATGACCATAACTTTCACACCGGTAGCAATTATTCGTTTTACACGATGGAAAAACTGTTCCATTTATTTTGTATCTTATGCTTCTGGCGTTGACTTCTAAGGCACTAACTATTCGATCTGGTGGAGCAACGCCCTAGAGTGAAGCCTAAGTTGCCCGGAACGTAGAAGTTACCATCACTTTCAAACTGGTTGCAAATATTCCTGTTATATGAATGAAAAACTGTTGTATTTTTATTGCATTTTATGCTTCTGGCAATGACTTCTAAGGCCCTAACTATTCAATCTGTAGGAGCAACGCCCTAGGGTGTAGCCTAGGATGCCCGTAAAGTAGAAATGACCATAGCTTTCATACTGGTTGCTTTTATTCGTTTTATATGATGGAAAAACTGTTGTATTTATATTGTATTTTATGCTTCTGGCGTTCACTTCTCAGGCCCTAACTATTCGAACTGGTGGAACAACGCCTTGGTGTGAAGCCTAGGTTGCCGGGAACATAGAAATGACCATAACTTTCACACTGGTCGCTATTATTCGTTTTATACGATGGAAAAACTGTTGTATTTATATTGTATTTTATGCTTCTGGCGTTGACTTCTAAGGCACAAACTATTCGATCTGGTGGAGCAATGCCATAGAGTGAAGCCTAGGTTGCCCGGAACGTAGAAATGACAATAACTTTCATACTGGTTGCAATTATTCGTTTTATACAATGGAAAAACTGTTCTATTTATTTTGTATTTTATGCTTCGGGCGTTGACTTCTAAGGCCCTAACTATTCGATCTGGTTTAGCAACACCCTAGGGTGAAGCCAAGCTTGCTCGGAACGTAGGACATACCATTACCTTCACACTGGTTGCAATTATTCCTGTTATACGATGGAAAAACTGTTGCATCTTTATTGTATTTTATGCTCCTGGCGTTGACTTCTAAGGCCCTATCTATTCGATCTGGTGGAGCAACGCCCCAGAGTGAAGCCTAGGTTGCCCGGAACGTAGAAATGACCATAACTTTCACACTGGTCGCAATTATTCGTTTTATACGACGGAAAAGCTGTGGTATTTATATCGTATTTTATGTTTCTGGCGTTGACTTCTTAGGCCCTAACTATTCGAACTGGTGGAGCAACGCCCTAGGATGAAACCTAGTTTGCCCGGAACGTAGAACTGACCATTACTTTCACAGTGGTTGCAATTATTCCTGTTATACGATGGAAAAACTGCTGCAACTTTATTGTATTTTATGCTTCTGGCGTTGAATTCTAAGTCCCTAACTATTCGATCTGGTGGAGCAACGCACTAGAGTGAAGCCTAGGTTGCTCGGAATGTAGAAATGTCCATAACTTTCACACTGGTTGCAATTATTCGTTTTATACGATGGAAAAGCTGCTGTATTTTTATTGCATTTTATGCTTCGGGCGTTGACTTCTAAGGCCCTAACTATTCAACCTGTTGGGCCAACGCCCTAGCGTGAAGCCTAGGTTGCCCGGAAAGTAGAAATGACCATAACTTTCTTACTGGTCGCAATTATTCGTTTTATAGGATGGAAAAACTGTTGTATTTATATTGTATTTTATGCTTCTGGCGTTAACTTCTTAGGCCCTAACTATTGGATCTGGTGGAACAACGCCCTAGGGTGAAGCCTAGGTTGCCGGAACGTAGAAATGACCATAACTTTCACACTGGTAGCAATTATTCGTTATATACCATGGAAAAACTGTTCTATTTATTTTGTATTTTATGCTTCGGGCGTTGACTTCTAAGGCCCTAACTATTCGATCTGGTGGAGCAACGCCCTAGAGTGAAGCCTAGGTTGACCGGAACGTAGAAATGACCAGAACTTTCACACTGTTTGCTGTTATTCGTTTTATACGATGGAAAAACTGTTATATTTATATTGTATTTTATGCTTCTGGCGTTGATTTCTTAGGCCCTAACTTTTGATCTGGTGGAACAACGCCCTAGAGTGAAGCCTAGGTTGCCCGGAACGTAGAAATGACCATCACTTTCACACTGGTTGCAATTATTCGTTTTATACGACGGAAAAGCTGTGGTATTTATATCGTATTTTATGTTTCTGGCGTTGACTTCTTAGGTCCTAACTATTCGATCTGGTGGAGCAACGCCCTAGAGTGAAACCTAGTTTGTCCGGAACGTAGAACTGACCATTACTTTCACACTGGTTGCAATTATTCCTGTTATACTTTGGAAAAACTGCTGCATCTTTATTGTATTTTATGCTTCTGGCGTTGACTTCTAAGTCCCTCACTATTCGATCTGGTGGAGCAACGCACTAGAGTGAAGCCTAGGTTGCTCGGAATGTAGAAATGTCCATAACTTTCAAACTGGTTGCAATTATTCGTTTTATACGATGGAAAAGCTGTTGTATTTTTATTGCATTTCATACTTCGGGCGCTGACTTCTAAGGCCCTAACTATTCAACCTGTTGGGCCAACGCCCTAGCGTGAAGCCTAGGTTGCCCGGAAAGTAGAAATGACCATAACTTTCACACCGGTAGCAATTATTCGTTTTATGCGATAGAAAAAATGTTGTATTAATTATGCATTTTATGCTTCTGGCTACGACTTCTATGGTCCTAGCTATTCGATCTGGTGGAGCAACGCCCTAGAGTGAAGCCTAGGTTGCCCGGAACGTGGAATTGACCATAACTTTCACACTGGTTGCTATTATTCGTTCTACACGATGGAAAAGCTGTTATACTTATATTGTATCTTATGCTTCTGGCGTTGACTTCTTAGGCCCTAACAATTCGACCTGGTGGAACAACGACCTAGAGTGAGGCCTAGGTAGCCCGGAACGTAGAAATGAGCATCACTTCCATACTCGTAGCAATTAATCCTTTTATACGATGGAAAAACTGTTGCATTTTTATTGCATTTTATGCTTCCGGCGTTGACTTCTAAGGCCATAACTATTGAATCTGTTGGAACAACGCCCTAGGGTGAAGCCCAGGTTGCCCGGAACGTAGAAATGACGTTAACTTTCTTACTGGTTGCAATTACTCGTTTCATACGATTGAAAAGCTGTTGTATTTATATTGTATTTTATGCTACTGTTGTTGACTTCTTATGCCCTAACTATTCCATCTGGTGGAACAACGCCCCATGGTGAAGCCTAGGTTGCCGGGAACGTAGAAATGACAATAACTTTCACACCGGTCGCAATTATTCGTTTTATAAGGTGGAAAAACTGTTCTATTTATTTTGTATTTTATGCTTCGGGCGTTGACTTCTAAGGCCCTAACTATTCAATCTGTTGAAGCAACGCCCTAGGGTGAAGCCTAGGTTGCCCGGAAAGTAGAAATGACCATAGCTTTCATGCTGGTTGCAATTATTCGTTTTATACGATGGAAAAACTGTTGTATTTATATTGTATTTTATGCTTCTGGCGTTGACTTCTAAGGCCCTAACTATTCAATCTGTTGGAGCAACACCCTAGGTCCAAGCCTCGGTTGCCCGGAAAGTAGAAATGACGTTAACTTTCATACTGGTTGCAATTATACGCTTTATACGATGGAAAAACTGTTGTATTTATATTGTATTTTATGCTTCTGGCGTTCACTTCTTAGGCCGTGACTATTCGATCTGGTGGAACAACGCCCTATGGTGAAGCCTAGGTTGGTCGCAACGTAGAAATGACCATAACTTTCACACCGGTAGCAATTATTCGTTTTATACGATGGAAAAACAGTTCTATTTATTTTGTATTTTATGCTTCGGCCGTTGACTTCTAAGGCCCTAACTATTCGATCTGTTGGAGCAACGTCCTAGGGTGAAGCCTAGGTTGCCGGAAAGTAGAAATGACCATAACTTTCATACTGGTTGCAATTATTCGTTTTATACGATGGAAAAACTGTTGTATTTTTATTGTATTTTATGCTTCGGGCGTTGACTTCTAAGGCCCTAACTATTCGATCTGGTGGAACAACGCCCTAGGGTGAAGCCTAGGTTGCCCGGAACGTAGAAATGACCATAACTTTCATACTGGTTGCAATTATTCGTTTTATACGATGGAAAAACTGTTGTATTTATATTGTATTTTATGCTTCGGGCGTTGACTTCTAAGGCCCTAACTATTCAACCTGTTGGGTCAACGCCCTAGAGTGAAGCCTAGGTTGCTCGGAATGTAGAAATGACTTTAACTTTCACACTGGTCCCAATTATTCGTTTTATACGATGGAAAAGCTGTTGTATTTTGTATCGTATTTTATGCTTCGGGCGTTTACTTCTAAGGCCCTCAGTATTCCATCTGGTGGAGCAACGACCTAGAGTGGAACCTAGGTTGCCCGGAACGTAGAAATAACCACAACTTTCATACTTGTTGCAATTACTCGTTTTATACGATGGAAAAACTGTTGTATTTATATTGTATTTTATGCTTCTGGCGTTCACTTCCTAGGCCCTAACTATTCGATCTGGTGGAGCAACGCCCTAGAGTGAAGCCTAGGTTGCCCGGAACGTAGAAATGGAAATAACTTTCACACCGGTAGCAATTATTCGTTTTATACGATGGAAAAACAGTTCTATTTATTTTGTAATTTATGCTTCGGCCGTTGACTTCTAAGGCCCTAACTATTCGATCTGTTGGAGCAACGCCCTAGGGTGAAGCCTAGGTTGCCGGAAAGTAGAAATGACCATAACTTTCATACTGGTTGCAATTATTCGTTTTAAACGATTGAAAATCTGTTGTATTTATATTGTATTTTATGCTACTGTTGTTGACTTCTTATGCCCTAACTATTCCATCTGGTGGAACAACGCCCCATGGTGAAGCCTAGGTTGCCGGGAACGTAGAAATGACAATAACTTTCACACCGGTCGCAATTATTCGTTTTATACGGTGGAAAAACTGTTCTATTTATTTTGTATTTTATGCTTCGGGCGTTGACTTCTAAGGCCCTAACTATTCGATCTGTTGAAGCAACGCCCTAGGGTGAAGCCTAGGTTGCCCGGAAAGTAGAAATGACCATAGCCTTCGTGCTGGTTGCAATTATTCGTTTTATACGATGGAAAAACTGTTGTATTTATATTGTATTTTATGCTTCTGGCGTTGACTTCTAAGGCCCTAACTATTCAATCTGTTGGAGCAACGCCCTAGGTCCAAGCCTCGGTTGCCCGGAAGGTAGAAATGACGTTAACTTTCATACTGGTTGCAATTATACGCTTTATACGATGGAAAAACTGTTGTATTTATATTGTATTTTATGCTTCTGGCGTTCACTTCTTAGGCCGTGACTATTCGATCTGGTGGAACAACGCCCTATGGTGAAGCCTAGGTTGGTCGCAACGTAGAAATGACCATAACTTTCACACCGGTAGCAATTATTCGTTTTATACGAATGAAAAACAGTTCTATTTATTTTGTATTTTATGCTTCGGCCGTTGACTTCTAAGGCCCTAACTATTCGATGTGTTGGAGCAACGCCCTAGGGTGAAGCCTAGGTTGCCGGAAAGTAGAAATGACCATAACTTTCATACTGGTTGCAATTATTCGTTTTATACGATGGAAAAACTGCTGCAACTTTATTGTATTTTATGCTTCTGGCGTTGAATTCTAAGTCCCTAACTATTCGATCTGGTGGAGCAACGCACTAGAGTGAAGCCTAGGTTGCTCGGAATGTAGAAATGTCCATAACTTTCACACTGGTTGCAATTATTCGTTTTATACGATGGAAAAGCTGCTGTATTTTTATTGCATTTTATGCTTCGGGCGTTGACTTCTAAGGCCCTAACTATTCGATCTGTTGGAGCAACGTCCTAGGGTGAAGCCTAGGTTGCCGGAAAGTAGAAATGACCATAACTTTCATACTGGTTGCAATTATTCGTTTTATACGATGGAAAAACTGTTGTATTTTTATTGTATTTTATGCTTCGGGCGTTGACTTCTAAGGCCCTAACTATTCGATCTGGTGGAACAACGCCCTAGGGTGAAGCCTAGGTTGCCCGGAACGTAGAAATGACCATAACTTTCATACTGGTTGCAATTATTCGTTTTATACGATGGAAAAACAGTTGTATTTATATTGTATTTTATGCTTCGGGCGTTGACTTCTAAGGCCCTAACTATTCAACCTGTTGGGTCAACGCCCTAGAGTGAAGCCTAGGTTGCTCGGAATGTAGAAATGACTTTAACTTTCACACTGGTCCCAATTATTCGTTTTATACGATGGAAAAGCTGTTGTATTTTGTATCGTATTTTATGCTTCGGGCGTTTACTTCTAAGGCCCTCAGTATTCCATCTGGTGGAGCAACGACCTAGAGTGGAACCTAGGTTGCCCGGAACGTAGAAATAACCACAACTTTCATACTTGTTGCAATTACTCGTTTTATACGATGGATAAACTGTTGTATTTATATTGTATTTTATGCTTCTGGCGTTCACTTCCTAGGCCCTAACTATTCGATCTGGTGGAGCAACGCCCTAGAGTGAAGCCTAGGTTGCCCGGAACGTAGAAATGGAAATAACTTTCACACCGGTAGCAATTATTCGTTTTATACGATGGAAAAACAGTTCTATTTATTTTGTAATTTATGCTTCGGCCGTTGACTTCTAAGGCCCTAACTATTCGATCTGTTGGAGCAACGCCCTAGGGTGAAGCCTAGGTTGCCGGAAAGTAGAAATGACCATAACTTTCATACTGGTTGCAATTATTCGTTTTAAACGATTGAAAATCTGTTGTATTTATATTGTATTTTATGCTACTGTTGTTGACTTCTTATGCCCTAACTATTCCATCTGGTGGAACAACGCCCCATGGTGAAGCCTAGGTTGCCGGGAACGTAGAAATGACAATAACTTTCACACCGGTCGCAATTATTCGTTTTATACGGTGGAAAAACTGTTCTATTTATTTTGTATTTTATGCTTCGGGCGTTGACTTCTAAGGCCCTAACTATTCGATCTGTTGAAGCAACGCCCTAGGGTGAAGCCTAGGTTGCCCGGAAAGTAGAAATGACCATAGCTTTCGTGCTGGTTGCAATTATTCGTTTTATACGATGGAAAAACTGTTGTATTTATATTGTATTTTATGCTTCTGGCGTTGACTTCTAAGGCCCTAACTATTCAATCTGTTGGAGCAACGCCCTAGGTCCAAGCCTCGGTTGCCCGGAAAGTAGAAATGACGTTAACTTTCATACTGGTTGCAATTATACGCTTTATACGATGGAAAAACTGTTGTATTTATATTGTATTTTATGCTTCTGGCGTTCACTTCTTAGGCCGTGACTATTCGATCTGGTGGAACAACGCCCTATGGTGAAGCCTAGGTTGGTCGCAACGTAGAAATGACCATAACTTTCACACCGGTAGCAATTATTCGTTTTATACGATGGAAAAACAGTTCTATTTATTTTGTATTTTATGCTTCGGCCGTTGACTTCTAAGGCCCTAACTATTCGATGTGTTGGAGCAACGCCCTAGGGTGAAGCCTAGGTTGCCGGAAAGTAGAAATGACCATAACTTTCATACTGGTTGCAATTATTCGTTTTATACGGTGGAAAAACTGTTCTATTTATTTTGTATTTTATGCTTCGGGCGTTGACTTCTAAGGCCCTAACTATTCGATCTGTTGAAGTAACGCCCTAGGGTGAAGCCTAGGTTGCCCGGAAAGTAGAAATGACCATAGCTTTCGTGCTGGTTGCAATTATTCGTTTTATACGATGGAAAAACTGTCGTATTTATATTGTTTTTGATGCTTCTGGCGTTGACTTCTAAGGCCCTAACTATTCAATCTGTTGGAGCAACGCCCTAGGGTGTAGCCTAGGTTGCCCGGAAAGTAGAAATGACCACAACTTTCATACTGGTTGCAATTACTCGTTTTATATGATGGAAAAACTGTTGTATTTATATTGTATTTTATGCTTCTGGCGTTCACTTCTTAGGCCCTAACTATTCGATCTGGTGGAGCAACGCCCTAGAGTGAAGCCGAGGTTGCCCGGAACGTAGAAATGACCATCACTTTCAAACTGGTTGCAATTATTCCGGTTATATGATGGAAAAACTGTTGTATTTTTATTGCATTTTATGCATCGGGCATTGACTTCTTAGGCCCTAACTATTCGATCTGGTGGAACAACGTCCTAGGGTGTAGCCTAGGTTGCCGGAAAGTAGAAATGACCACAACTTTCATACTGGTTGCAATTACTCGTTTTATATGATGGAAAAACTGTTGTATTTATATTGTATTTTATGCTTCTGGCGTTCACTTCTTAGGCCCTAACTATTCGATCTGGTGGAACAACGCCCTAGGGTGAAGCCTAGGTTGCCCGGAACGTAGAAATGACCATAACTTTCATACTGGTTGCAATTATTCGTTTTATACGATGGAAAAACTGTTGTATTTATACTGTATTTTATGCTTCGGGCGTCGACTTCTAAGGCCCTAACTATTCAACCTGTTGGGTCAACGCCCTAGAGTGAAGCCTAGGTTGCTCGGAATGTAGAAATGACTTTAACTTTCACACTGGTCCCAATTATTCGTTTTATACGATGGAAAAGCTGTTACACTTTGTATCGTATTTTATGCTTCGGGCGTTTACTTCTAAGGCCCTCAGTATTCCATCTGGTGGAGCAACGACCTAGAGTGGAACCTAGGTTGCCCGGAACGTAGAAATAACCACAACTTTCATACTTGTTGCAATTATTCGTTTTATACGATGGAAAAACTGTTGTATTTATATTGTATTTTATGCTTCTGGCGTTCACTTCCTAGGCCCTAACTATTCGATCTGGTGGAGCAACGCCCTAGAGTGAAGCCGAGGTTGCCCGGAACGTAGAAATGACCACCACTTTCAAACTGGTTGCAATTATTCCGGTTATATGATGGAAAAACTGTTGTATTTTTATTGCATTTTATGCTTCGGGCATTGACTTCTTAGGCCCTAACCATTCGATCTGGTGGAACAACGCCCTAGGGTGTAGCCTAGGTTGCCCGGAAAGTAGAAATGACCACAACTTTCATACTGGTTGCAATTACTCGTTTTATATGATGGAAAAACTGTTGTATTTATATTGTATTTTATGCTTCTGGCGTTCACTTCTCAGGCCCTAACTATTCGATCTGGTGGAGCAACGACCTAGGGTGAAGCCTAGGTTGCCCGGAACGTAGAAATGACCATAACTTTTACACTGGTAGCAATAATTCGTTTTATACTATGGAAAAACTGTTATATTTATATTGTATCTTATGCTTCTGGCGTTGACTTCTTAGGCCCTAACAATTCGATCTGGTGGAACAACGCCCTAGAGTGTAGCCTAGGTTGCCCGGAACGTAGAAATGGAAATAACTTTCACACCGGTAGCAATTATTCGTTTTATACGATGGAAAAACAGTTCTATTTATTTTGTAATTTATGCTTCGGCCGTTGACTTCTAAGGCCCTAACTATTCGATCTGTTGGAGCAACGCCCTAGGGTGAAGCGTAGGTTGCCGGAAAGTAGAAATGACCATAACTTTCATACTGGTTGCAATTATTCGTTTTAAACGATGGAAAAACTGTTGTATTTATATTGTATTTTATGCTTCGGGCGTTGACTTCAAAGGCCCTAACTATTCAACCTGTTGGGTCAACGTCCTAGAGTGAAGCCTAGGTTGCTCGGAATGTAGAAATGACTTTAACTTTCACACTGGTCCCAATTATTCGTTTTATACGATGGAAAAGCTGTTGTATTTTGTATCGTATTTTATGCTTCGGGCGTTTACTTCTAAGGCCCTCAGTATTCGATCTGGCGGAGCAACGACCTAGAGTGGAACCTAGGTTGCCCGGAACGTAGAAATAACCACAACTTTCATACTTGTTGCAATTATTCGTTTTATACGATGGAAAAACTGTTGTATTTATATTGTTTTTGATGCTTCTGGCGTTGACTTCTAAGGCCCTAACTAATCAATCTGTGGGAGCAACGCCCTAGGGTGTAGCCTAGGTTGCCCGGAAAGTAGAAATGACCACAACTTTCATACTGGTTGCAATTACTCGTTTTATATGATGGAAAAACTGTTGTATTTATATTGTATTTTATGCTTCTGGCGTTCACTTCTTAGGCCCTAACTATTCGATCTGGTGGAGCAACGCCCTAGAGTGAAGCCGAGGTTGCCCGGAACGTAGAAATGACCATCACTTTCAAACTGGTTGCAATTATTCCGGTTATATGATGGAAAAACTGTTGTATTTTTATTGCATTTTATGCTTCGGGCATTGACTTCTTAGGCCCTAACTCTGCGATCTGGTGGAACAACGTCCTAGGGTGTAGCATAGGTTGCCCGGAAAGTAGAAATGACCACAACTTTCATACTGGTTGCAATTACTCGTTTTATATGATGGAAAAACTGTTGTATTTATATTGTATTTTATGCTTCTGGCGTTCACTTCTTAGGCCCTAACTATTGGATCTGGTGGAACAACGCCCTAGGGTGAAGCCTAGGTTGCCCGGAACGTAGAAATGACCATAACTTTTACACTGGTAGCAATTATTCGTTTTATACGATGGAAAAACTGTTCTACTTATTTTGTATTTTATGCTTCTCACGTTGACTTCTTAGGCCCTAACAATTCGATCTGGTTGAATAACGCCCTAGAGTGAAGCCTAGGTTGCCTGGAACGTACAAATGGCCATCACTTTCACACGGGTTGCAATTATTCCTGTTATAGGGTGGAAAGACTGTTGTATTTTTATTGTATTTTATGCTTCAGGCGTTGACTTTTGAGGCCGCAGCTATTCGATGTGGTCGAAGAACGCCATAGAGTGAAGCGTAGGTTGCCCGGAACGTAGAAATGACCATAACTTTCATACTGGTTGCAATTATTCGTTTTATATGATGGAAGAACTGTTGTATTTATATTGTATTTTATGCTGCTGGCGTTCTCTTCTTAGGCCCTAACTATTCGATCTGGTGGAACAACGCCCTGGGGTGAAGCCTAGATTGCCCGGAACGTACAAATGACCATCACCTTCACACGGGTTGCAATCATTCCTATTATAGGATGGAAAGACTGTTGTACTTTTATTGTATTTTATGCTTCAGGCGTTGAGTTCTGAGGCAGGAGCTATTCGATGTGGTGGAAGAACGCCATAGAGTGAAGCCTAGGTTGCCCCGAACGTAGAAATGACCATAACTTACATACTGGTGGCAATTATTCGTTTTATATGATGGAAAAACTGTGATATTTATATTGTATTTTATGCTTCTGTCGTTGACGTCTAAGGCCGTAGCCATTAGATGTGGTGGAGCAACGCACTAGAGTGACGCCTAGGTTGCCCGGAACGTAGAAATGACCATTACCTTCGCAATGTTTGCATTTATTCATTTTATACGTTGGAAAAACTGCTGTACTTATATTGTATTTTATGCTTCTGGCGTTGACCTCTTATGCCATAACTATTCCATGTGGTGGAACAACGCCCTAGGGTGAAGCCTAGGTTGCCCGGAACGTAGAAATGACCACAACTTTCGTACTGGTTGCAATTACTCGTTTTATATGATGGAAAAACTGTTGTATTTATATTGTATTTTATGCTTCTGGCGTTCACTTCTTAGGCCCTAACTATTCGATCTGGTGGAGCAACGCCCTAGAGTGAAGCCGAGGTTGCCCGGAACGTAGAAATGACCACAACTTTCGTACTGGTTGCAATTACTCGTTTTATATGATGGAAAAACTGTTGTATTTATATTGTATTTTATGCTTCTGGCGTTCACTTCTTAGGCCCTAACTATTCGATCTGGTGGAGCAACGCCCTAGAGTGAAGCCGAGGTTGCCCGGAACGTAGAAATGGAAATAACTTTCACACCGGTAGCAATTATTCGTTTTATACGATGGAAAAACAGTTCTATTTATTTTGTAATTTATGCTTCGGCCGTTGACTTCTAAGGCCCTAACTATTCGATCTGTTGGAGCAACGCCCTAGGGTGAAGCCTAGGTTGCCGGAAAGTAGAAATGACCATAACTTTCATACTGGTTGCAATTATTCGTTTTAAACGATGGAAAAACTGTTGTATTTATATTGTATTTTATGCTTCGGGCGTTGACTTCTAAGGCCCTAACTATTCAACCTGTTGGGTCAACGCCCTAGAGTGAAGCCTAGGTTGCTCGGAATGTAGAAATGACTTTAACTTTCACACTGGTCCCAATTACTCGTTTTATACGATGGAAAAGCTGTTGTATTTTGTATCGTATTTTATGCTTCGGGCGTTTACTTCTAAGGCCCTCAGTATTCGATCTGGTGGAGCAACGACCTAGAGTGGAACCTAGGTTGCCCGGAACGTAGAAATAACCACAACTCTCATACTTGTTGCAATTATTCGTTTTATACGATGGAAAAACTGTTGTATTTATATTGTTTTTGATGCTTCTGGCGTTGACTTCTAAGGCCCTAACTATTCAATCTGTTGGAGCAACGCCCTAGGGTGTAGCCTAGGTTGCCCGGAAAGTAGAAATGACCACAACTTTCATACTGGTTGCAATTACTCGTTTTATATGATGGAAAAACTGTTGTATTTATATTGTATTTTATGCTTCTGGCGTTCACTTCTTAGGCCCTAACTATTCGATCTGGTGGAGCAACGCCCTAGAGTGAAGCCGAGGTTGCCCGGAACGTAGAAATGACCATCACTTTCAATCTGGTTGCAATTATTCCGGATATATGATGGAAAAACTGTTGTATTTATATTGTATTTTATGCTTCTGGCGTTCACTTCTTAGGCCCTAACTATTCGATCTGGTGGAACAACGCCCTAGGGTGAAGCCTAGGTTGCCGGGAAGTAGAAATGACCATAACTTTCATACTGGTTGCAATTATTCATTTTATACGATGGAAAAACTGTTGTATTTATATTGTATTTTAAGCTTCGGTCGTTGACTTCTAAGGCCCTAACTATTCAACCTGTTGGGTCAACGCCCTAGAGTGAAGCCTAGGTTGCTCGGAATGTAGAAATGACTTTAACTTTCACACTGGTCCCAATTATTCGTTTTATACGATGGAAAAGCTGTTGTATTTTGTATCGTATTTTATGCTTCGGGCGTTCACTTCTAAGGCCCTCAGTATTCCATCTGGTGGAGCAACGACCTAGAGTGGAACCTAGGTTGCCCGGAACGTAGAAATAACCACAACTTTCATACTTGTTGCAATTATTCGTTTTATACGATGGAAAAACTGTTGTATTTATATTGTATTTTATGCTTCTGGCGTTCACTTCCTAGGCCCTAACTATTCGATCTTGTGGAGCAACGCCCTAGAGTGAAGCCGAGGTTGCCCGGAACGTAGAAATGACCATCACTTTCAAACTGGTTGCAATTATTCCGGTTATATGATGGAAAAACTGTTGTATTTTTATTGCATTTTATGCTTCGGGCATTGACTTCTTAGGCCCTAACTATTCGATCTGGTGGAACAACGCCCTAGGGTGTAGCCTAGGTTGCCCGGAAAGTAGAAATGACCACAACTTTCATACTGGTTGCAATTACTCGTTTTATATGATGGAAAAACTGTTGTATTTATATTGTATTTTATGCTTCTGGCGTTCACTTCTTAGGCCCTAACTATTCGATCTGGTGGAACAACGACCTAGGGTGAAGCCTAGGTTGCCCGGAACGTAGAAATGACCATAACTTTTACACTGGTGGCAATTATTCGTTTTATATGATGGAAAAACTGTTGTATTTATATTGTATTTTATGCTTCTGTCGTTGACGTCTGAGGCCGTAGCTATTAGATGTGGTGGAGCAACGCACTAGAGTGACGCCTTGGTTGCCCGGAACGTAGAAATGACCATTACTTTCGCAACGTTTGCATTTATTCATTTTATACGTTGGAAAAACTGTTGTACTTATATTGTATTTTATGCTTCTGGCGTTGACCTCTTATGCCATAACTATTCCATCTGGTGGAACAACGCCCTAGGGTGAAGCCTAGGTTGCCCGGAACGTAGAAATGGAAATAACTTTCACACCGGTAGCAATTATTCGTTTTATACGATGGAAAAACAGTTCTATTTATTTTGTATTTTATGCTTCGGCCGTTGACTTCTAAGGCCCTAACTATTCGATCTGTTGGAGCAACGCTCTAGGGTGAAGCCTAGGTTAGCGGAAAGTAGAAATGACCATAACTTTCATACTTGTTGCAATTATTCGTTTTATACGATGGAAAAACTGTTGTATTTATATTGTTTTTTATGCTTCTGGCGGTGACTTCTAAGGCCCTAACTATTCAATCTGTTGGAGCAACGCCCTAGGGTGTAGCCTAGGTTGCCCGGAAGGTAGAAATGACCACAACTTTCATACTGGTTGCAATTACTCGTTTTATATGATGGAAAAACTGTTGAGTTTATATTGTATTTTATGCTTCTGGCGTTCACTGCTTAGGCCCTAACTATTCGATCTGGTGGAGCAACGCCCTAGAGTGAAGCCGAGGTTGCCCGGAACTTAGAAATGGCAATCACTTTCAAACTGGTTGGAATTATTCCGGATATATGATGGAAAAACTGTTGTATTTTTATTGCATTTTATGCTTCGGGCATTGACTTCTAAGGCCCTAACTATTCAATCTGTTGGAGCCACGCCCTAGGGTGTAGCCTAGGTTGCCCGGAAAGTAGAAATGACCACAACTTTCATACTGGTTGCAATAACTCGTTTTATATGCTGGAAAAACTGTTGTATTTATATTGTATTTTATGCTTCTGGCGTTCACTTCTTAGGCCCTAACTATTCGATCTGTTGGAGCAACGCCCTAGGGTGAAGCCTAGGTTGCCGGAAAGTAGAAATGACCATAACTTTCATACTGGTTGCAATTATTCGTTTTATACGATGGAAAAACTGTTGTATTTATATTGTATTTTATGCTTCGGGCGTTGACTTCCAAGGCCCTAAGTATTCGACCTGTTGGGTCAACGCCCTAGAGTGAAGCCTAGGTTGCTCGGAATGTAGAAATGACTTTAACTTTCACACTGGTCCCAATTATTCGTTTTATACGATGGAAAAGCTGTTGTATTTTGTATCGTATTTTATGCTTCGGGCGTTTACTTCAAAGGCCCTCAGTATTCGATCTGGTGGAGCAACGACCTAGAGTGGAACCTAGGTTGCCCGGAACGTAGAAATAACCACAACTTTCACACTGGTCCCAATTATTCGTTTTATACGATGGAAAAGCTGTTGTATTTTGTATCGTATTTTATGCTTCGGGCGTTTGCTTCAAAGGCCCTCAGTATTCGATCTGGTGGAGCAACGACCTAGAGTGGAACCTAGGTTGCCCGGAAAGTAGAAATGACCATAACTTTCATACTGGTTGCAATTATTCGTTTTAAACGATGGAAAAACTGTTGTATTTATATTGTATTTTATGCTTCGGGCGTTGACTTCTAAGGCCCTAACTATTCAACCTGTTGGGTCAACGCCCTAGAGTGAAGCCTAGGTTGCTCGGAATGTAGAAATGACTTTAACTTTCACACTGGTCCCAATTACTCGTTTTATACGATGGAAAAGCTGTTGTATTTTGTATCGTATTTTATGCTTCGGGCGTTTACTTCTAAGGCCCTCAGTATTCGATCTGGTGGAGCAACGACCTAGAGTGGAACCTAGGTTGCCCGGAACGTAGAAATAACCACAACTCTCATACTTGTTGCAATTATTCGTTTTATACGATGGAAAAACTGTTGTATTTATATTGTTTTTGATGCTTCTGGCGTTGACTTCTAAGGCCCTAACTATTCAATCTGTTGGAGCAACGCCCTAGGGTGTAGCCTAGGTTGCCCGGAAAGTAGAAATGACCACAACTTTCATACTGGTTGCAATTACTCGTTTTATATGATGGAAAAACTGTTGTATTTATATTGTATTTTATGCTTCTGGCGTTCACTTCTTAGGCCCTAACTATTCGATCTGGTGGAGCAACGCCCTAGAGTGAAGCCGAGGTTGCCCGGAACGTAGAAATGACCATCACTTTCAATCTGGTTGCAATTATTCCGGATATATGATGGAAAAACTGTTGTATTTTTATTGCATTTTATGCATCGGGCATTGACTTCTTAGGCCCTAACTATTCGATCTGGTGGAACAACGTCCTAGGGTGTAGCCTAGGTTGCCGGAAAGTAGAAATGACCACAACTTTCATACTGGTTGCAATTACTCGTTTTATATGATGGAAAAACTGTTGTATTTATATTGTATTTTATGCTTCTGGCGTTCACTTCTTAGGCCCTAACTATTCGATCTGGTGGAGCAACGCCCTAGAGTGAAGCCGAGGTTGCCCGGAACGTAGAAATGACCATCACTTTCAATCTGGTTGCAATTATTCCGGATATATGATGGAAAAACTGTTGTATTTATATTGTATTTTATGCTTCTGGCGTTCACTTCTTAGGCCCTAACTATTCGATCTGGTGGAACAACGCCCTAGGGTGAAGCCTAGGTTGCCGGGAAGTAGAAATGACCATAACTTTCATACTGGTTGCAATTATTCATTTTATACGATGGAAAAACTGTTGTATTTATATTGTATTTTAAGCTTCGGTCGTTGACTTCTAAGGCCCTAACTATTCAACCTGTTGGGTCAACGCCCTAGAGTGAAGCCTAGGTTGCTCGGAATGTAGAAATGACTTTAACTTTCACACTGGTCCCAATTATTCGTTTTATACGATGGAAAAGCTGTTGTATTTTGTATCGTATTTTATGCTTCGGGCGTTCACTTCTAAGGCCCTCAGTATTCCATCTGGTGGAGCAACGACCTAGAGTGGAACCTAGGTTGCCCGGAACGTAGAAATAACCACAACTTTCATACTTGTTGCAATTATTCGTTTTATACGATGGAAAAACTGTTGTATTTATATTGTATTTTATGCTTCTGGCGTTCACTTCCTAGGCCCTAACTATTCGATCTTGTGGAGCAACGCCCTAGAGTGAAGCCGAGGTTGCCCGGAACGTAGAAATGACCATCACTTTCAAACTGGTTGCAATTATTCCGGTTATATGATGGAAAAACTGTTGTATTTTTATTGCATTTTATGCTTCGGGCATTGACTTCTTAGGCCCTAACTATTCGATCTGGTGGAACAACGCCCTAGGGTGTAGCCTAGGTTGCCCGGAAAGTAGAAATGACCACAACTTTCATACTGGTTGCAATTACTCGTTTTATATGATGGAAAAACTGTTGTATTTATATTGTATTTTATGCTTCTGGCGTTCACTTCTTAGGCCCTAACTATTCGATCTGGTGGAACAACGACCTAGGGTGAAGCCTAGGTTGCCCGGAACGTAGAAATGATCATAACTTTTACACTGGTGGCAATTATTCGTTTTATATGATGGAAAAACTGTTGTATTTATATTGTATTTTATGCTTCTGTCGTTGACGTCTGAGGCCGTAGCTATTAGATGTGGTGGAGCAACGCACTAGAGTGACGCCTTGGTTGCCCGGAACGTAGAAATGACCATTACTTTCGCAACGTTTGCATTTATTCATTTTATACGTTGGAAAAACTGTTGTACTTATATTGTATTTTATGCTTCTGGCGTTGACCTCTTATGCCATAACTATTCCATCTGGTGGAACAACGCCCTAGGGTGAAGCCTAGGTTGCCCGGAACGTAGAAATGGAAATAACTTTCACACCGGTAGCAATTATTCGTTTTATACGATGGAAAAACAGTTCTATTTATTTTGTATTTTATGCTTCGGCCGTTGACTTCTAAGGCCCTAACTATTCGATCTGTTGGAGCAACGCTCTAGGGTGAAGCCTAGGTTAGCGGAAAGTAGAAATGACCATAACTTTCATACTTGTTGCAATTATTCGTTTTATACGATGGAAAAACTGTTGTATTTATATTGTTTTTTATGCTTCTGGCGGTGACTTCTAAGGCCCTAACTATTCAATCTGTTGGAGCAACGCCCTAGGGTGTAGCCTAGGTTGCCCGGAAGGTAGAAATGACCACAACTTTCATACTGGTTGCAATTACTCGTTTTATATGATGGAAAAACTGTTGAGTTTATATTGTATTTTATGCTTCTGGCGTTCACTGCTTAGGCCCTAACTATTCGATCTGGTGGAGCAACGCCCTAGAGTGAAGCCGAGGTTGCCCGGAACTTAGAAATGGCAATCACTTTCAAACTGGTTGGAATTATTCCGGATATATGATGGAAAAACTGTTGTATTTTTATTGCATTTTATGCTTCGGGCATTGACTTCTAAGGCCCTAACTATTCAATCTGTTGGAGCCACGCCCTAGGGTGTAGCCTAGGTTGCCCGGAAAGTAGAAATGACCACAACTTTCATACTGGTTGCAATAACTCGTTTTATATGCTGGAAAAACTGTTGTATTTATATTGTATTTTATGCTTCTGGCGTTCACTTCTTAGGCCCTAACTATTCGATCTGTTGGAGCAACGCCCTAGGGTGAAGCCTAGGTTGCCGGAAAGTAGAAATGACCATAACTTTCATACTGGTTGCAATTATTCGTTTTATACGGTGGAAAAACTGTTGTATTTATATTGTATTTTATGCTTCGGGCGTTGACTTCCAAGGCCCTAAGTATTCGACCTGTTGGGTCAACGCCCTAGAGTGAAGCCTAGGTTGCTCGGAATGTAGAAATGACTTTAACTTTCACACTGGTCCCAATTATTCGTTTTATACGATGGAAAAGCTGTTGTATTTTGTATCGTATTTTATGCTTCGGGCGTTTACTTCAAAGGCCCTCAGTATTCGATCTGGTGGAGCAACGACCTAGAGTGGAACCTAGGTTGCCCGGAACGTAGAAATAACCACAACTTTCACACTGGTCCCAATTATTCGTTTTATACGATGGAAAAGCTGTTGTATTTTGTATCGTATTTTATGCTTCGGGCGTTTGCTTCAAAGGCCCTCAGTATTCGATCTGGTGGAGCAACGACCTAGAGTGGAACCTAGGTTGCCCGGAACGTAGAAATAACCACAACTTTCATACTTGCTGCAATTATTCGTTTTATACGATGGAAAAACTGTTGTATTTATATTGTTTTTGATGCTTCTGGCGTTGACTTCTAAGGCCCTAACTATTCAATCTGTTGGAGCAACGTCCTAGGGTGAAGCCTAGGTTGCCCGGAACGTAGAAATGACCATAACTTTCATACTGGTTGCAATTATTCGTTTTATACGATGGAAAAACTGTTGTATTTATATTGTATTTTATGCTTCGGGCGTTGACTTCTAAGGCCCTAACTATTCAACCTGTTGGGTCAACGCCCTAGAGTGAAGCCTAGGTTGCTCGGAATGTAGAAATGACTTTAACTTTCACACTGGTCCCAATTATTCGTTTTATACGATGGAAAAGCTGTTGTATTTTGTATCGTATTTTATGCTTCGGGCGTTTACTTCTAAGGCCCTCAGTATTCCATCTGGTGGAGCAACGACCTAGAGTGGAACCTAGGTTGCCCGGAACGTAGAAATAACCACAACTTTCATACTTGTTGCAATTACTCGTTTTATACGATGGAAAAACTGTTGTATTTATATTGTATTTTATGCTTCTGGCGTTCACTTCCTAGGCCCTAACTATTCGATCTGGTGGAGCAACGCCCTAGAGTGAAGCCTAGGTTGCCCGGAACGTAGAAATGGAAATAACTTTCACACCGGTAGCAATTATTCGTTTTATACGATGGAAAAACAGTTCTATTTATTTTGTAATTTATGCTTCGGCCGTTGACTTCTAAGGCCCTAACTATTCGATCTGTTGGAGCAACGCCCTAGGGTGAAGCCTAGGTTGCCGGAAAGTAGAAATGACCATAACTTTCATACTGGTTGCAATTATTCGTTTTAAACGATTGAAAATCTGTTGTATTTATATTGTATTTTATGCTACTGTTGTTGACTTCTTATGCCCTAACTATTCCATCTGGTGGAACAACGCCCCATGGTGAAGCCTAGGTTGCCGGGAACGTAGAAATGACAATAACTTTCACACCGGTCGCAATTATTCGTTTTATACGGTGGAAAAACTGTTCTATTTATTTTGTATTTTATGCTTCGGGCGTTGACTTCTAAGGCCCTAACTATTCGATCTGTTGAAGCAACGCCCTAGGGTGAAGCCTAGGTTGCCCGGAAAGTAGAAATGACCATAGCTTTCGTGCTGGTTGCAATTATTCGTTTTATACGATGGAAAAACTGTTGTATTTATATTGTATTTTATGCTTCTGGCGTTGACTTCTAAGGCCCTAACTATTCAATCTGTTGGAGCAACGCCCTAGGTCCAAGCCTCGGTTGCCCGGAAAGTAGAAATGACGTTAACTTTCATACTGGTTGCAATTATACGCTTTATACGATGGAAAAACTGTTGTATTTATATTGTATTTTATGCTTCTGGCGTTCACTTCTTAGGCCGTGACTATTCGATCTGGTGGAACAACGCCCTATGGTGAAGCCTAGGTTGGTCGCAACGTAGAAATAACCATAACTTTCACACCGGTAGCAATTATTCGTTTTATACGATGGAAAAACAGTTCTATTTATTTTGTATTTTATGCTTCGGCCGTTGACTTCTAAGGCCCTAACTATTCGATGTGTTGGAGCAACGCCCTAGGGTGAAGCCTAGGTTGCCGGAAAGTAGAAATGACCATAACTTTCATACTGGTTGCAATTATTCGTTTTATACGATGGAAAAACTGTTGTATTTTTATTGTATTTTATGCTTCGGGCGTTGACTTCTAAGGCCCTAACTATTCGATCTGGTGGAACAACGCCCTAGGGTGAAGCCTAGGTTGCCCGGAACGTAGAAATGACCATAACTTTCATACTGGTTGCAATTATTCGTTTTATACGATGGAAAAACTGTTGTGTTTATATTGTATTTTATGCTTCTGGCGTTGACTTCTAAGTCCCTCACTATTCGATCTGGTGGAGCAACGCACTAGAGTGAAGCCTAGGTTGCTCGGAATGTAGAAATGTCCATAACTTTCAAACTGGTTGCAATTATTCGTTTTATACGATGGAAAAGCTGTTGTATTTTTATTGCATTTCATACTTCGGGCGCTGACTTCTAAGGCCCTAACTATTCAACCTGTTGGGCCAACGCCCTAGCGTGAAGCCTAGGTTGCCCGGAAAGTAGAAATGACCATAACTTTCACACCGGTAGCAATTATTCGTTTTATGCGATAGAAAAACTGTTGTATTAATTATGCATTTTATGCTTCTGGCTACGACTTCTAAGGTCCTAGCTATTCGATCTGGTGGAGCAACGCCCTAGAGTGAAGCCTAGGTTGCCCGGAACGTGGAATTGACCATAACTTTCTCACTGGTTGCTATTATTCGTTCTACACGATAGAAAAGCTGTTATACTTATATTGTATCTTATGCTTCTGGCGTTGACTTCTTAGGCCCTAACAATTCGACCTGGTGGAACAACGACCTAGAGTGAGGCCTAGGTAGCCCGGAACGTAGAAATGACCATCACTTCCATACTCGTAGCAATTAATCCTTTTATACGATGGAAAAACTGTTGTATTTTTATTGCATTTTATGCTTCCGGCGTTGACTTCTAAGGCCATAACTATTGAATCTGTTGGAGCAACGCCCTAGGGTGAAGCCCAGGTTGCCCGGAACGTAGAAATGACGTTAACTTTCTTACTGGTTGCAATTACTCGTTTCATACGATTGAAAAGCTGTTGTATTTTGTATCGTATTTTATGCTTCGGGCGTTTACTTCTAAGGCCCTCAGTATTCGATCTGGTGGAGCAACGACCTAGAGTGGAACCTAGGTTGCCCGGAACGTAGAAATAACCACAACTTTCATACTTGTTGCAATTATTCGTTTTATACGATGGAAAAACTGTTGTATTTATATTGTTTTTGATGCTTCTGGCGTTGACTTCTAAGGCCCTAACTATTCAATCTGTTGGAGCAACGCCCTAGGGTGTAGCCTAGGTTGCCCGGAAAGTAGAAATGACCATAACTTTCATACTGGTTGCAATTACTCGTTTTATATGATGGAAAAACTGTTGTATTTATATTGTATTTTATGCTTCTGGCGTTTACTTCTAAGGCCCTCAGTATTCGATCTGGTGGAGCAACGACCTAGAGTGGAACCTAGGTTGCCCGGAACGTAGAAATAACCACAACTTTCATACTTGTTGCAATTATTCGTTTTATACGATGGAAAAACTGTCGTATTTATATTGTTTTTGATGCTTCTGGCGTTGACTTCTAAGGCCCTAACTATTCAATCTGTTGGAGCAACGCCCTAGGGTGTAGCCTAGGTTGCCCGGAAAGTAGAAATGACCACAACTTTCATACTGGTTGCAATTACTCGTTTTATATGATGGAAAAACTGTTGTATTTATATTGTATTTTATGCTTCTGGCGTTCACTTCTTAGGCCCTAACTGTTCGATCTGGTGGAGCAACGCCCTAGAGTGAAGCCGAGGTTGCCCGGAACGTAGAAATGACCATCACTTTCAAACTGGTTGCAATTATTCCGGTTATATGATGGAAAAACTGTTGTATTTTTATTGCATTTTATGCATCGGGCATTGACTTCTTAGGCCCTAACTATTCGATCTGGTGGAACAACGTCCTAGGGTGTAGCCTAGGTTGCCGGAAAGTAGAAATGACCACAACTTTCATACTGGTTGCAATTACTCGTTTTATATGATGGAAAAACTGTTGTATTTATATTGTATTTTATGCTTCTGGCGTTCACTTCTTAGGCCCTAACTATTCGATCTGGTGGAACAACGCCCTAGGGTGAAGCCTAGGTTGCCCGGAACGTAGAAATGACCATAACTTTCATACTGGTTGCAATTATTCGTTTTATACGATGGAAAAACTGTTGTATTTATACTGTATTTTATGCTTCGGGCGTCGACTTCTAAGGCCCTAACTATTCAACCTGTTGGGTCAACGCCCTAGAGTGAAGCCTAGGTTGCTCGGAATGTAGAAATGACTTTAACTTTCACACTGGTCCCAATTATTCGTTTTATACGATGGAAAAGCTGTTACACTTTGTATCGTATTTTATGCTTCGGGCGTTTACTTCTAAGGCCCTCAGTATTCCATCTGGTGGAGCAACGACCTAGAGTGGAACCTAGGTTGCCCGGAACGTAGAAATAACCACAACTTTCATACTTGTTGCAATTATTCGTTTTATACGATGGAAAAACTGTTGTATTTATATTGTATTTTATGCTTCTGGCGTTCACTTATTAGGCCCTAACTATTCGATCTGGTGGAGCAACGCCCTAGAGTGAAGCCGAGGTTGCCCGGAACGTAGAAATGACCACCACTTTCAAACTGGTTGCAATTATTCCGGTTATATGATGGAAAAACTGTTGTATTTTTATTGCATTTTATGCTTCGGGCATTGACTTCTTAGGCCCTAACCATTCGATCTGGTGGAACAACGCCCTAGGGTGTAGCCTAGGTTGCCCGGAAAGTAGAAATGACCACAACTTTCATACTGGTTGCAATTACTCGTTTTATATGATGGAAAAACTGTTGTATTTATATTGTATTTTATGCTTCTGGCGTTCACTTCTCAGGCCCTAACTATTCGATCTGGTGGAGCAACGACCTAGGGTGAAGCCTAGGTTGCCCGGAACGTAGAAATGACCATAACTTTTACACTGGTAGCAATAATTCGTTTTATACTATGGAAAAACTGTTATATTTATATTGTATCTTATGCTTCTGGCGTTGACTTCTTAGGCCCTAACAATTCGATCTGGTGGAACAACGCCCTAGAGTGTAGCCTAGGTTGCCCGGAACGTAGAAATGGAAATAACTTTCACACCGGTAGCAATTATTCGTTTTATACGATGGAAAAACAGTTCTATTTATTTTGTAATTTATGCTTCGGCCGTTGACTTCTAAGGCCCTAACTATTCGATCTGTTGGAGCAACGCCCTAGGGTGAAGCGTAGGTTGCCGGAAAGTAGAAATGACCATAACTTTCATACTGGTTGCAATTATTCGTTTTAAACGATGGAAAAACTGTTGTATTTATATTGTATTTTATGCTTCGGGCGTTGACTTCAAAGGCCCTAACTATTCAACCTGTTGGGTCAACGCCCTAGAGTGAAGCCTAGGTTGCTCGGAATGTAGAAATGACTTTAACTTTCACACTGGTCCCAATTATTCGTTTTATACGATGGAAAAGCTGTTGTATTTTGTATCGTATTTTATGCTTCGGGCGTTTACTTCTAAGGCCCTCAGTATTCGATCTGGTGGAGCAACGACCTAGAGTGGAACCTAGGTTGCCCGGAACGTAGAAATAACCACAACTTTCATACTTGTTGCAATTATTCGTTTTATACGATGGAAAAACTGTTGTATTTATATTGTTTTTGATGCTTCTGGCGTTGACTTCTAAGGCCCTAACTAATCAATCTGTGGGAGCAACGCCCTAGGGTGTAGCCTAGGTTGCCCGGAAAGTAGAAATGACCACAACTTTCATACTGGTTGCAATTACTCGTTTTATATAATGGAAAAACTGTTGTATTTATATTGTATTTTATGCTTCTGGCGTTCACTTCTTAGGCCCTAACTATTCGATCTGGTGGAGCAACGCCCTAGAGTGAAGCCGAGGTTGCCCGGAACGTAGAAATGACCATCACTTTCAAACTGGTTGCAATTATTCCGGTTATATGATGGAAAAACTGTTGTATTTTTATTGCATTTTATGCTTCGGGCATTGACTTCTTAGGCCCTAACTCTGCGATCTGGTGGAACAACGTCCTAGGGTGTAGCATAGGTTGCCCGGAAAGTAGAAATGACCACAACTTTCATACTGGTTGCAATTACTCGTTTTATATGATGGAAAAACTGTTGTATTTATATTGTATTTTATGCTTCTGGCGTTCACTTCTTAGGCCCTAACTATTGGATCTGGTGGAACAACGCCCTAGGGTGAAGCCTAGGTTGCCCGGAACGTAGAAATGACCATAACTTTTACACTGGTAGCAATTATTCGTTTTATACGATGGAAAAACTGTTCTACTTATTTTGTATTTTATGCTTCGGGCGTTGACTTCTAAGGCCCTAACTGTTTGATCTGGTGGAGCAACGCCCTAGAGTAAAGCCTAGGTTGCCCGGAACGTAGAAATGTCCATAACTTTCACACTGGATGCTATTATTCGTTCTATACGATGGAAAAACTGTTATATTTATATTGTATCTTATGCTTCTCACGTTGACTTCTTAGGCCCTAACAATTCGATCTGGTTGAATAACGCCCTAGAGTGAAGCCTAGGTTGCCTGGAACGTACAAATGGCCATCACTTTCACACGGGTTGCAATTATTCCTGTTATAGGGTGGAAAGACTGTTGTATTTTTATTGTATTTTATGCTTCAGGCGTTGACTTTTGAGGCCGCAGCTATTCGATGTGGTCGAAGAACGCCATAGAGTGAAGCGTAGGTTGCCCGGAACGTAGAAATGACCATAACTTTCATACTGGTTGCAATTATTCGTTTTATATGATGGAAGAACTGTTGTATTTATATTGTATTTTATGCTGCTGGCGTTCTCTTCTTAGGCCCTAACTATTCGATCTGGTGGAACAACGCCCTGGGGTGAAGCCTAGATTGCCCGGAACGTACAAATGACCATCACCTTCACACGGGTTGCAATCATTCCTATTATAGGATGGAAAGACTGTTGTACTTTTATTGTATTTTATGCTTCAGGCGTTGAGTTCTGAGGCAGGAGCTATTCGATGTGGTGGAAGAACGCCATAGAGTGAAGCCTAGGTTGCCCCGAACGTAGAAATGACCATAACTTACATACTGGTGGCAATTATTCGTTTTATATGATGGAAAAACTGTGATATTTATATTGTATTTTATGCTTCTGTCGTTGACGTCTAAGGCCGTAGCCATTAGATGTGGTGGAGCAACGCACTAGAGTGACGCCTAGGTTGCCCGGAACGTAGAAATGACCATTACCTTCGCAATGTTTGCATTTATTCATTTTATACGTTGGAAAAACTGCTGTACTTATATTGTATTTTATGCTTCTGGCGTTGACCTCTTATGCCATAACTATTCCATGTGGTGGAACAACGCCCTAGGGTGAAGCCTAGGTTGCCCGGAACGTAGAAATGACCACAACTTTCGTACTGGTTGCAATTACTCGTTTTATATGATGGAAAAACTGTTGTATTTATATTGTATTTTATGCTTCTGGCGTTCACTTCTTAGGCCCTAACTATTCGATCTGGTGGAGCAACGCCCTAGAGTGAAGCCGAGGTTGCCCGGAACGTAGAAATGGAAATAACTTTCACACCGGTAGCAATTATTCGTTTTATACGATGGAAAAACAGTTCTATTTATTTTGTAATTTATGCTTCGGCCGTTGACTTCTAAGGCCCTAACTATTCGATCTGTTGGAGCAACGCCCTAGGGTGAAGCCTAGGTTGCCGGAAAGTAGAAATGACCATAACTTTCATACTGGTTGCAATTATTCGTTTTAAACGATGGAAAAACTGTTGTATTTATATTGTATTTTATGCTTCGGGCGTTGACTTCTAAGGCCCTAACTATTCAACCTGTTGGGTCAACGCCCTAGAGTGAAGCCTAGGTTGCTCGGAATGTAGAAATGACTTTAACTTTCACACTGGTCCCAATTACTCGTTTTATACGATGGAAAAGCTGTTGTATTTTGTATCGTATTTTATGCTTCGGGCGTTTACTTCTAAGGCCCTCAGTATTCGATCTGGTGGAGCAACGACCTAGAGTGGAACCTAGGTTGCCCGGAACGTAGAAATAACCACAACTCTCATACTTGTTGCAATTATTCGTTTTATACGATGGAAAAACTGTTGTATTTATATTGTTTTTGATGCTTCTGGCGTTGACTTCTAAGGCCCTAACTATTCAATCTGTTGGAGCAACGCCCTAGGGTGTAGCCTAGGTTGCCCGGAAAGTAGAAATGACCACAACTTTCATACTGGTTGCAATTACTCGTTTTATATGATGGAAAAACTGTTGTATTTATATTGTATTTTATGCTTCTGGCGTTCACTTCTTAGGCCCTAACTATTCGATCTGGTGGAGCAACGCCCTAGAGTGAAGCCGAGGTTGCCCGGAACGTAGAAATGACCATCACTTTCAATCTGGTTGCAATTATTCCGGATATATGATGGAAAAACTGTTGTATTTTTATTGCATTTTATGCATCGGGCATTGACTTCTTAGGCCCTAACTATTCGATCTGGTGGAACAACGTCCTAGGGTGTAGCCTAGGTTGCCGGAAAGTAGAAATGACCACAACTTTCATACTGGTTGCAATTACTCGTTTTATATGATGGAAAAACTGTTGTATTTATATTGTATTTTATGCTTCTGGCGTTCACTTCTTAGGCCCTAACTATTCGATCTGGTGGAACAACGCCCTAGGGTGAAGCCTAGGTTGCCGGGAAGTAGAAATGACCATAACTTTCATACTGGTTGCAATTATTCATTTTATACGATGGAAAAACTGTTGTATTTATATTGTATTTTAAGCTTCGGTCGTTGACTTCTAAGGCCCTAACTATTCAACCTGTTGGGTCAACGCCCTAGAGTGAAGCCTAGGTTGCTCGGAATGTAGAAATGACTTTAACTTTCACACTGGTCCCAATTATTCGTTTTATACGATGGAAAAGCTGTTGTATTTTGTATCGTATTTTATGCTTCGGGCGTTCACTTCTAAGGCCCTCAGTATTCCATCTGGTGGAGCAACGACCTAGAGTAGAACCTAGGTTGCCCGGAACGTAGAAATAACCACAACTTTCATACTTGTTGCAATTATTCGTTTTATACGATGGAAAAACTGTTGTATTTATATTGTATTTTATGCTGCTGGCGTTCACTTCCTAGGCCCTAACTATTCGATCTTGTGGAGCAACGCCCTAGAGTGAAGCCGAGGTTGCCCGGAACGTAGAAATGACCATCACTTTCAAACTGGTTGCAATTATTCCGGTTATATGATGGAAAAACTGTTGTATTTTTATTGCATTTTATGCTTCGGGCATTGACTTCTTAGGCCCTAACTATTCGATCTGGTGGAACAACGCCCTAGGGTGTAGCCTAGGTTGCCCGGAAAGTAGAAATGACCACAACTTTCATACTGGTTGCAATTACTCGTTTTATATGATGGAAAAACTGTTGTATTTATATTGTATTTTATGCTTCTGGCGTTCACTTCTTAGGCCCTAACTATTCGATCTGGTGGAACAACGACCTAGGGTGAAGCCTAGGTTGCCCGGAACGTAGAAATGATCATAACTTTTACACTGGTGGCAATTATTCGTTTTATATGATGGAAAAACTGTTGTATTTATATTGTATTTTATGCTTCTGTCGTTGACGTCTGAGGCCGTAGCTATTAGATGTGGTGGAGCAACGCACTAGAGTGACGCCTTGGTTGCCCGGAACGTAGAAATGACCATTACTTTCGCAACGTTTGCATTTATTCATTTTATACGTTGGAAAAACTGTTGTACTTATATTGTATTTTATGCTTCTGGCGTTGACCTCTTATGCCATAACTATTCCATCTGGTGGAACAACGCCCTAGGGTGAAGCCTAGGTTGCCCGGAACGTAGAAATGGAAATAACTTTCACACCGGTAGCAATTATTCGTTTTATACGATGGAAAAACAGTTCTATTTATTTTGTATTTTATGCTTCGGCCGTTGACTTCTAAGGCCCTAACTATTCGATCTGTTGGAGCAACGCTCTAGGGTGAAGCCTAGGTTAGCGGAAAGTAGAAATGACCATAACTTTCATACTTGTTGCAATTATTCGTTTTATACGATGGAAAAACTGTTGTATTTATATTGTTTTTTATGCTTCTGGCGGTGACTTCTAAGGCCCTAACTATTCAATCTGTTGGAGCAACGCCCTAGGGTGTAGCCTAGGTTGCCCGGAAGGTAGAAATGACCACAACTTTCATACTGGTTGCAATTACTCGTTTTATATGATGGAAAAACTGTTGAGTTTATATTGTATTTTATGCTTCTGGCGTTCACTGCTTAGGCCCTAACTATTCGATCTGGTGGAGCAACGCCCTAGAGTGAAGCCGAGGTTGCCCGGAACTTAGAAATGGCAATCACTTTCAAACTGGTTGGAATTATTCCGGATATATGATGGAAAAACTGTTGTATTTTTATTGCATTTTATGCTTCGGGCATTGACTTCTAAGGCCCTAACTATTCAATCTGTTGGAGCCACGCCCTAGGGTGTAGCCTAGGTTGCCCGGAAAGTAGAAATGACCACAACTATCATACTGGTTGCAATAACTCGTTTTATATGCTGGAAAAACTGTTGTATTTATATTGTATTTTATGCTTCTGGCGTTCACTTCTTAGGCCCTAACTATTCGATCTGTTGGAGCAACGCCCTAGGGTGAAGCCTAGGTTGCCGGAAAGTAGAAATGACCATAACTTTCATACTGGTTGCAATTATTCGTTTTATACGATGGAAAAACTGTTGTATTTATATTGTATTTTATGCTTCGGGCGTTGACTTCCAAGGCCCTAAGTATTCGACCTGTTGGGTCAACGCCCTAGAGTGAAGCCTAGGTTGCTCGGAATGTAGAAATGACTTTAACTTTCACACTGGTCCCAATTATTCGTTTTATACGATGGAAAAGCTGTTGTATTTTGTATCGTATTTTATGCTTCGGGCGTTTACTTCAAAGGCCCTCAGTATTCGATCTGGTGGAGCAACGACCTAGAGTGGAACCTAGGTTGCCCGGAACGTAGAAATAACCACAACTTTCACACTGGTCCCAATTATTCGTTTTATACGATGGAAAAGCTGTTGTATTTTGTATCGTATTTTATGCTTCGGGCGTTTGCTTCAAAGGCCCTCAGTATTCGATCTGGTGGAGCAACGACCTAGAGTGGAACCTAGGTTGCCCGGAACGTAGAAATAACCACAACTTTCATACTTGCTGCAATTATTCGTTTTATACGATGGAAAAACTGTTGTATTTATATTGTTTTTGATGCTTCTGGCGTTGACTTCTAAGGCCCTAACTATTCAATCTGTTGGAGCAACGTCCTAGGGTGAAGCCTAGGTTGCCCGGAACGTAGAAATGACCATAACTTTCACACTGGTCGCTATTATTCGTTTTATACGATGGAGAAACTGTTATATTTATATTGTGTTTTATGCTTCTGGCGTTGCCTTCTTAGGCCCTAGCTGTTCGATCTGGTGGAACAACGCAATAGAGTGATGCCTAGGTTGCCCGGAACGTAGAATTGGCCATCACTTTCAAACTGGTTGCAATTATTCCTGTTATATGATGGTAACACCGTTGTATATTTTTGCATTTTATGGTTCGGGCGTTGACCTCTACGGCCCTAACTATTCATTGTGTTGGAGCAACGCCCTAGGGTGAAGCCTAGGTTGCTCGGAAAGTAGAAATGACCATAAGTTTCATAATGGTTGCAATTATTCCTTTTAAACGATGGAAAAACTGTTGTATTTTTATTGTATTTTATGCTTCTGGCGTTGACTTCTAAGGCACTAACTATTCGATCTGGTGGAGCAACGCCCTAGGGTGTAGCCTAGGTTGCCCGGAACGTAGAAATGACATTAACTTTCACACTGGTTGCAATTATTCGTTTTATATGATGGAAAAACTGCTGTATTTATGTTGTATTTTATGCTGCTGGCGTTCACTACTTAGGCCCTAACTATTCGATCTGGTGGAACAACGCCCTGGGGTGAAGCCGAGGTTGCCGGGAACGTAGAAATGACCATAACTTTCACACTGGTCGCTATTATTCGTTTTATACGATGGAGAAACTGTTATATTTATATTGTGTTTTATGCTTCTGGCGTTGCCTTCTTAGGCCCTAGCTGTTCGATCTGGTGGAACAACGCAATAGAGTGAAGCCTAGGTTGCCCGGAACGTAGAATTGGCCATCACTTTCAAACTGGTTGCAATTATTCCTGTTATATGATGGTAACACCGTTGTATATTTTTGCATTTTATGGTTCGGGCGTTGACCTCTACGGCCCTAACTATTCAAGCTGTTGAAGCAACGCCCTAGGGTGAAGCCTAGGTTGCTCGGAAAGTAGAAATGACCATAAGTTTCATAATGGTTGCAATTATTCGTTTTAAACGATGGAAAAACTGTTGTATTTTTATTGTATTTTATGCTTCTGGCGTTGACTTCTAAGGCACTAACTATTCGATCTGGTGGAGCAACGCCCTAGGGTGTAGCCTAGGTTGCCCGTAAAGTAGAAATGACCATAGCTTTCATACTGGTTGCAATTACTCGTTTTATATGATGGAAAAACTGCTGTATTTATATTGTATTTTATGCTTCTGGCGTTCACTTCTTAGGCCCTAACTATTCGATCTGGTGGAACAACGTCCTAGGGTGAAGCCTAGGTTGCCCGGAACGTAGAAATGACCATAACTTTTTACACTGGTAGCAATTATTCGTTTTATACGATGGAAAAACTGTTCTACTTATTTTGTATTTTATGCTTCGGGCGTTGTCTTCTAAGGCCCTAACTGTTTGATCTGGTTGAGCAACGCCCTAGAGTAAAGCCTAGGTTGCCCGGAACGTAGAAATGACCACAACTTTCATACTGGTTGCAATTACTCGTTTCATATGATGGAAAAACTGTTGTATTTATATTGTATTTTATGCTTCTGGCGTTCACTTCTTAGGCCCTAACTATTCGATCTGGTGGAACAACGCCCTAGGGTGAAGCCTAGGTTGCCCGGAACGTAGAAATGACCATAACTTTTACACCGGTAGCAATTATTCGTTTTATACTATGGAAAACCTGTTCTACTTATTTTGTATTTTATGCTTCGGGCGTTGACTTCTAAGGCCCTAACTATTCGATCTGGTGGAACAACGTCCTAGGGTGTAGCCTAGGTTGCCGGAAAGTAGAAATGACCACAACTTTCATACTGGTTGCAATTACTCGTTTTATACTATGGAAAAACTGTTCTACTTATTTTGTATTTTATGCTTCGGGCGTTGACTTCTGAGGCCGTAGCCATTCGATGTGGTGGAAGAACGCCATAGAGTGAAGCCTAGGTTGCCCGGAACGTAGAAATGACCATCACTTTCAAACTGGTTGCAATTACTCGTTTTATATGATGGAAGAACTGTTGTATTTATATTGTATTTTATGCTGCTGGCGTTCACTTCTGAGGCAGTAGCTATTCAATGTGGTGGAAGAACGCCATACAGTGAAGCCTAGGTTGCCCGGAACGTAGAAATGACCATAACTTTCATACTGGTGGCAATTATTCGTTTTATATGATGGAAAAACTGTTGTATTTATATTGTATTTTATGCTTCGGGCGTTGACTTCCAAGGCCCTAAGTATTCGACCTGTTGGGTCAACGCCCTAGAGTGAAGCCTAGGTTGCTCGGAATGTAGAAATGACTTTAACTTTCACACTGGTCCCAATAATTCGTTTTATACGATGGAAAAGCTGTTGTATTTTGTATCGTATTTTATGCTTCGGGCGTTTACTTCAAAGGCCCTCAGTATTCGATCTGGTGGAGCAACGACCTAGAGTGGAACCTAGGTTGCCCGGAACGTAGAAATAACCACAACTTTCATACTTGCTGCAATTATTCGTCTTATACGATGGATAAACTGTTGTATTTATATTGTTTTTGATGCTTCTGGCGTTGACTTCTAAGGCCCTAACTATTCAATCTGTTGGAGCAACGTCCTAGGGTGAAGCCTAGGTTGCCCGGAACGTAGAAATGACCATAACTTTCACACTGGTCGCTATTATTCGTTTTATACGATGGAAAAACTGTTCTACTTATTTTGTATTTTATGCTTCGGGCGTTGTCTTCTAAGGCCCTAACTGTTTGATCTGGTGGAGCAACGCCCTAGAGTAAAGCCTAGGTTGCCCGGAACGTAGAAATGACAATAACTTTCACACTGGTTGCAATTATTCGTTTTATACGATGGAAAAGCTGTTGCATCTTTATTGTATTTTATGCTTCTGTCGTTGACCTCTAAGGCCGTAGCTATTAGATGTGGTGGAGCAACGCACTAGAGTGACGCCTAGGTTGCCCGGAACGTAGAAATGACCATTACTTTCGCAATGTTTGCAATTATTCATTTTATACGTTGGAAAAACTGTTGTACTTATATTGTATTTTATGCTTCTGGCGCTGACCTCTTATGCCATAACTATTCCATCTGGTAGAACAACGCCCTAGGGTGAAGCCTAGGTTGCCGGAAAGTAGAAATGACCATAACTTTCATACTGGTTGCAATTATTCGTTTTATACGATGGAAAAACTGTTGTATTTATATTGTATTTTATGCTTCGGGCGTTGACTTCCAAGGCCCTAAGTATTCGATCTGGTGGAGCAACGTCCTAGGGTGAAGCCTAGGTTGCCCGGAACGTAGAAATAACCACAACTTTCATACTTGCTGCAATTATTCGTCTTATACGATGGAAAAACTGTTGTATTTATATTGTTTTTGATGCTTCTGGCGTTGACTTCTAAGGCCGTAACTATTCAATCTGTTGGAGCAACGTCCTAGGGTGAAGCCTAGGTTGCCCGGAACGTAGAAATGACCATAACTTTCACACTGGTCGCTATTATTCGTTTTATACGATGGAGAAACTGTTATATTTATATTGTGTTTTATGCTTCTGGCGTTGCCTTCTTAGGCCCTAGCTGTTCGATCTGGTGGAACAACGCAATAGAGTGATGCCTAGGTTGCCCGGAACGTAGAATTGGCCATCACTTTCAAACTGGTTGCAATTATTCCTGTTATATGATGGTAACACCGTTGGATATTTTTGCATTTTATGGTTCGGGCGTTGACCTCTACGGCCCTAACTATTCAACCTGTTGGAGCAACGCCCTAGGGTGAAGCCTAGGTTGCTCGGAAAGTAGAAATGACCATAAGTTTCGTAATGGTTGCAATTATTCGTTTTAAACGATGGAAAAACTGTTGTATTTTTATTGTATTTTATGCTTCTGGCGTTGACTTCTAAGGCACTAACTATTCGATCTGGTGGAGCAACACAATAGAGTGAAGCCTAGGTTACCCGGAACGTAGAATTGGCCATCACTTTCAGACTGGTTGCAATTATTCCTGTTATATGATGGTAACACTGTTGTATTTTTTTGGCATTTTATGGTTCGGGCGTTGACTTCTACGGCCCTAACTATTGAACCTGTTGGAGCAACGCCCTAGGGTGAAGCCTAGGTTGCTCGGAAAGTAGAAATGACCATAAGTTTCATACTGGTTGCAATTATTTGTTTTATACGATGGAAAAACTGTTGTATTTATATTGTATTTTATGCTTCTGGCGTTGACTTCTTAGGCCCTAACTATTCGATCTGGTGGAGCAATGCCTCAGAGTTAAGTCTAGGGTGCCCGAAACGCCGAAATGATCATTACTTTCACGCTTGTTGAAATTATTCCTGTTATACGATGAAAAGGCTGTTGTATTTGTATTGTATTTTATGCTTCAGGCGTAGGCTTCTAAGGCCGTAGCTATTCGATATGGTGGAGCACCGCCCTAGACTGAAGCCTAGGATGCTCGGACCGTAGAAATGACCACTAGTTTCACACTGTTTGCAATTATTCATTTAATACGATGGAAAAGCTGTTGTATTTATATCGTATTTTATGCTTCGGGCGTTGACTTCTTAGGCCCTAACACTTCGATCTGGTGGAACAACGCCCTACAGTGAAGCCTAGGTTGCCCGGAACGTAGATATGACCATAACCATCACACAGTTTGCAATTATTCGTTTTATACGGTGTAACGGCTGTTGTATTTATATTGTATTTTATGCCTCTGGCGTTGGCTTCTAAGGCCGTAGCTATTAGATGTGGTGGAGCAACGCCCTAGAGTGACGCCTAGGGTGCTCGGAACGTAGTAATGACCATTACTTTCACACTGGTTGCAATTATTCGCTTTATACGATGGAAAAGCTGTTGTATTTATATCGTATTTTATGCTTCTGGCGTTGACTTCTTAGCCCCTAACTATTCGATCTGGTGGAACAACGCAATAGTGTGAAGCCTAGGTTGCCCGGAACGTAGAATTGGCCATCACTTTCAAACTGGTTGCAATTATTCCTGTTATATGATGGTAACACCGTTGTATTTTTTTTGCATTTTATGGTTCTGGCGTTGACTTCTACGGCCCTAACTATTCAATCTGTTGGAGCAACGCCCTAGGGTGAAGCCTAGGTTGCTCGGAAAGAAGAAATGACCATAAGTTTCATACTGGTTGCAATTATTCGTTTTATACAATGGAAAAACTGTTGTATTTATATTGTATTTTAAGCTTCTAGCGTCGACTTCTAAGGCACTAACTTTTCGATCTTGTGGAACAACGCAATAGAGTGAAGCCTAGGTTGCCCGGAACGTAGAATTGGCCATCACTTTCAAACTGGTTGCAATTATTCCTGTTATATGATGGAAACACTGTTGTATTTTTATTGCATTTTATGCTTCGGGCGTTGACTTCTAAGGCCCTAACTATTCAATCTGTTGGAGCAACGCCCTAGGGTTGAAGCCTAGGTTGCTCGGAAAGTAGAAATGACCAGAAGTTTCATACTGGTTGCATCTACTCGTTTTATATGCTGGAAAAGCTGTTGTATTTATATTGTATTTTATGCTTCTGGCGTTCACTTCTTAGGCCCTAACTATTCGATCTGGTGGAACAACGCCCTAGGGTGAAGCCAAGGTTGCCCGGAACGTAGAAATGACCATAACTTTTACACTGGTAGCAATTATTCGTTTTATACGATGGAAAAACTGTTCTATTTATTTTGTGTTTTATGCTTCGGGCGTTGACTTCTAAGGCCCTAACTGTTTGATCTGGTGGAGCAACGCCCCAGAGTGAAGCCTAGGTTGCCCGGAACGTAGAAATGACCATAACTTTCACACTGGATGCTATTATTCGTTCTATACGATGGAAAAACTCTTATATTTATATTGTATCTTATGCTTCTGGCGTTGAATTCTTAGGCCCTAACAATTCGATCTGGTGGAACAACGCCCTAGAGTGAAGCCTAGGTTGCTCGGAATGTAGAAATGACCATAACATTCACACTGGTTGAAATTATTCGTTTTATACGATGGAAAAGCTGTTGCATCTTTATTGTATTTTATGCTTCTGGCGTTGACTTCTAAGGCCCTAACTATTCGATCTGGTGGAGCAACGCCCTAGAGTAAAGCCTAGGTTGCCCGCAACGTAGAAATGACCATAACTTTCACACCGGTAGCAATTATTCGTTTTATACGATGGAAAAACAGTCCTATTTATTTTGTAATTTATGCTTCGGCCGTTGATTTCTAAGGCCCTAACTATTCGATCTGTTGGAGCAACGCCCTAGGGTGAAGCCTAGGTTGCCGGAAAGTAGAAATGACCATAACTTTCATACTGGTTGCAATTATTCGTTTTATACGATGGAAAAGCTGTTGTATTTTGTATCGTATTTTATGCTTCGGGCGTTTACTTCTAAGGCCCTCAGTATTCCATCTGGTGGAGCAACGACCTAGAGTGGAACCTAGGTTGCCCGGAACGTAGAAATAACCACAACTTTCATACTTGTTGCAATTATTCGTTTTATACGATGGAAAAGCTGTTGTATTTATATTGTTTTTGATGCTTCTGGCGTTGACTTCTAAGGCCCTAACTATTCAATCTGTTGGAGCAACGCCCTAGGGTGTAGCCTAGGTTGCCCGGAAAGTAGAAATGACCACAACTTTCACACTGGTCCCAATTATTCGTTTTATACGATGGAAAAGCTGTTGTATTTTGTATCGTATTTTATGCTTCGGGCGTTTACTTCAAAGGCCCTCAGTATTCGATCTGGTGGAGCAACGACCTAGAGTGGAACCTAGGTTGCCCGGAACGTAGAAATAACCACAACTTTCATACTTGCTGCAATTATTCGTTTTATACGATGGAAAAACTGTTGTATTTATATTGTTTTTGATGCTTCTGGCGTTGACTTCTAAGGCCCTAACTATTCAATCTGTTGGAGCAACGTCCTAGGGTGAAGCCTAGGTTGCCCGGAACGTAGAAATGACCATAACTTTCACACTGGTCGCTATTATTCGTTTTATACGATGGAGAAACTGTTATATTTATATTGTGTTTTATGCTTCTGGCGTTGCCTTCTTAGGCCCTAGCTGTTCCATCTGGTGGAACAACGCAATAGAGTGATGCCTAGGTTGCCCGGAACGTAGAATTGGCCATCACTTTCAAACTGGTTGCAATTATTCCTGTTATATGATGGTAACACCGTTGTATATTTTTGCATTTTATGGTTCGGGCGTTGACCTCTACGGCCCTAACTATTCAATCTGTTGGAGCAACGCCCTAGGGTGAAGCCTAGGTTGCTCGGAAAGTAGAAATGACCATAAGTTTCATAATGGTTGCAATTATTCCTTTTAAACGATGGAAAAACTGTTGTATTTTTATTGTATTTTATGCTTCTGGCGTTGACTTCTAAGGCACTAACTATTCGATCTGGTGGAGCAACGCCCTAGGGTGTAGCCTAGGTTGCCCGTAAAGTAGAAATGACCATAGCTTTCATACTGGTTGCAATTACTCGTTTTATATGATGGAAAAACTGCTGTATTTATATTGTATTTTATGCTTCTGGCGTTCACTTCTTAGGCCCTAACTATTCGATCTGGTGGAACAACGTCCTAGGGTGAAGCCTAGGTTGCCCGGAACGTAGAAATGACCATAACTTTTACACTGGTAGCAATTATTCGTTTTATACGATGGAAAAACTGTTCTACTTATTTTGTATTTTATGCTTCGGGCGTTGTCTTCTAAGGCCCTAACTGTTTCATCTGGTGGAGCAACGGCCTAGAGTAAAGCCTAGGTTGCCCGGAACGTAGAAATGACATTAACTTTCACACTGGTTGCAATTATTCGTTTTATATGATGGAAAAACTGCTGTATTTATGTTGTATTTTATGCTGCTGGCGTTCACTACTTAGGCCCTAACTATTCAATCTGGTGGAACAACGCCCTGGGGTGAAGCCTAGGTTGCCGGGAACGTAGAAATGACCATAACTTTCACACTGGTCGCTATTATTCGTTTTATACGATGGAGAAACTGTTATATTTATATTGTGTTTTATGCTTCTGGCGTTGCCTTCTTAGGCCCTAGCTGTTCGATCTGGTGGAACAACGCAATAGAGTGAAGCCTAGGTTGCCCGGAACGTAGAATTGGCCATCACTTTCAAACTGGTTGCAATCATTCCTGTTATATGATGGTAACACCGTTGTATATTTTTGCATTTTATGGTTCGGGCGTTGACCCCTACGGCCCTAACTATTCAATCTGTTGGAGCAACGCCCTAGGGTGAAGCCTAGGTTGCTCGGAAAGTAGAAATGACCATAAGTTTCATAATGGTTGCAATTATTCGTTTTAAACGATGGAAAAACTGTTGTATTTTTATTGTATTTTATGCTTCTGGCGTTGACTTCTAAGGCACTAACTATTCGATCTGGTGGAGCAACGCCCTAGGGTGTAGCCTAGGTTGCCCGTAAAGTAGAAATGACCATAGCTTTCATACTGGTTGCAATTACTCGTTTTATATGATGGAAAAACTGCTGTACTTATATTGTATTTTATGCTTCTGGCGTTCACTTCTTAGGCCCTAACTATTCGATCTGGTGGAACAACGTCCTAGGGTGAAGCCTAGGTTGCCCGGAACGTAGAAATGACCATAACTTTTACACTGGTAGCAATTATTCGTTTTATACGATGGAAAAACTGTTCTACTTATTTTGTATTTTATGCTTCGGGCGTTGTCTTCTAAGGCCCTAACTGTTTGATCTGGTGGAGCAACGCCCTAGAGTAAAGCCTAGGTTGCCCGGAACGTAGAAATGACCACAACTTTCATACTGGTTGCAATTACTCGTTTTATATGATGGAAAAACTGTTGTATTTATATTGTATTTTATGCTTCTGGCGTTCACTTCTTAGGCCCTAACTATTCGATCTGGTGGAACAACGCCCTAGGGTGAAGCCTAGGTTGCCCGGAACGTAGAAATGACCATAACTTTTACACCGGTAGCAATTATTCGTTTTATACTATGGAAAAACTGTTCTACTTATTTTGTATTTTATGCTTCGGGCGTTGACTTCTAAGGCCCTAACTATTCGATCTGTTGGAGCAACGCCCTAGGGTGAAGCCTAGGTTGCCGGAAAGTAGAAATGACCATAACTTTCATACTGGTTGCAATTATTCGTTTTATACGATGGAAAAACTGTTGTATTTATATTGTATTTTATGCTTCGGGCGTTGACTTCCAAGGCCCTAAGTATTCGACCTGTTGGGTCAACGCCCTAGAGTGAAGCCTAGGTTGCTCGGAATGTAGAAATGACTTTAACTTTCACACTGGTCCCAATAATTCGTTTTATACGATGGAAAAGCTGTTGTATTTTGTATCGTATTTTATGCTTCGGGCGTTTACTTCAAAGGCCCTCAGTATTCGATCTGGTGGAGCAACGACCTAGAGTGGAACCTAGGTTGCCCGGAACGTAGAAATAACCACAACTTTCATACTTGCTGCAATTATTCGTCTTATACGATGGAAAAACTGTTGTATTTATATTGTTTTTGATGCTTCTGGCGTTGACTTCTAAGGCCGTAACTATTCAATCTGTTGGAGCAACGTCCTAGGGTGAAGCCTAGGTTGCCCGGAACGTTGAAATGACCATAACTTTCACACTGGTCGCTATTATTCGTTTTATACGATGGAGAAACTGTTATATTTATATTGTGTTTTATGCTTCTGGCGTTGCCTTCTTAGGCCCTAGCTGTTCGATCTGGTGGAACAACGCAATAGAGTGATGCCTAGGTTGCCCGGAACGTAGAATTGGCCATCACTTTCAAACTGGTTGCAATTATTCCTGTTATATGATGGTAACACCGTTGTATATTTTTGCATTTTATGGTTCGGGCGCTGACCTCTACGGCCCTAACTATTCAATCTGTTGGAGCAACGCCCTAGGGTGAAGCCTAGGTTGCTCGGAAAGTAGAAATGACCATAAGTTTCATAATGGTTGCAATTATTCCTTTTAAACGATGGAAAAACTGTTGTATTTTTATTGTATTTTATGCTTCTGGCGTTGACTTCTAAGGCACTAACTATTCGATCTGGTGGAGCAACGCCCTAGGGTGTAGCCTAGGATGCCCGTAAAGTAGAAATGACCATAGCTTTCATACTGGTTGCAATTACTCGTTTTATATGATGGAAAAACTGCTGTATTTATATTGTATTTTATGCTTCTGGCGTTCACTTCTTAGGCCCTAACTATTCGATCTGGTGGAACAACGTCCTAGGGTGAAGCCTAGGTTGCCCGGAACGTAGAAATGACCATAACTTTTACACTGGTAGCAATTATTCGTTTTATACGATGGAAAAACTGTTCTACTTATTTTGTATTTTATGCTTCGGGCGTTGTCTTCTAAGGCCCTAACTGTTTGATCTGGTGGAGCAACGCCCTTGAGTAAAGCCTAGGTTGCCCGGAACGTAGAAATGACATTAACTTTCACACTGGTTGCAATTATTCGTTTTATATGATAGAAAAACTGCTGTATTTATGTTGTATTTTATGCTGCTGGCGTTCACTACTTAGGCCCTAACTATTCGATCTGGTGGAACAACGCCCTGGGGTGAAGCCTAGGTTGCCGGGAACGTAGAAATGACCATAACTTTCACACTGGTCGCTATTATTCGTTTTATACGATGGAGAAACTGTTATATTTATATTGTGTTTTATGCTTCTGGCGTTGCCTTCTTAGGCCCTAGCTGTTCGATCTGGTGGAACAACGCAATAGAGTGAAGCCTAGGTTGCCCGGAACGTAGAATTGGCCATCACTTTCAAACTGGTTGCAATTATTCCTGTTATATGATGGTAACACCGTTGTATTTTTTTTTGCATTTTATCGTTCTGGCGTTGACTTCTACGGCCCTAACTATTGAACCTGTTGGAGCAACGCCCTAGGGTGAAGCCTAGGTTGCTCGGAAAGTAGAAATGACCATAAGTTTCATACTGGTTGCAATTATTTCTTTTATACGATGGAAAAACTGTTGTATTTATATTGTATTTTATGCTGCTGGCGTTCACTTCTTAGGCCCTAACTATTCAATCTGCTGGAGCAACGCCCTAGGGCGTAACCTAGGTTGCCCGGAACGTAGAAATGACCATAACTTTCAGACTGGTCGCTATTATTCGTTTTATACGATGGAGAAACTGTTATATTTATATTGTGTTGTATGCTTCTGGCGTTGCCTTCTTAGGCCGTAGCTGTTCGATCTGGTGGAACAACGCAATAGAGTGAAGCCTAGGTTGCCCGGAACGTAGAATTGGCCATCACTTTCAAACTGGTTGCAATTATTCCTGTCATATGATGGTAACACTGTTGTATTTTTTTTGCATTTCATGGTTCGGGCGTTGACTTCTACGGCCCTAACTATTCAACCTGTTGGAGGAACGCCCTAGCGTGTAGCCTAGGTTGCTCGGAAAGTAGAAATGACCATAAGTTTCATACTGGTTGCAATTATTCGTTTTATACGATGGAAAAACTGTTGTGTTTATATTGTATTTTAAGCTTCTGGCGTTGACTTCTAAGGCGCTAACTATTCGATCTGGTGGAGCAACGCAATAGAGTGAAGCCTAGGTTGCCCGGAACGTAGAATTGGCCATCACTTTCAAACTGGTTGCAATTATTCCTGTTATATGATGGTAACACCGTTGGATATTTTTGCATTTTATGGTTCAGGCGTTGACCTCTACGGCCCTAACTATTCAACCTGTTGGAGCAACGCCCTAGGGTGAAGCCTAGGTTGCTCGGAAAGTAGAAATGACCATAAGTTTCGTAATGGTTGCAATTATTCGTTTTAAACGATGGAAAAACTGTTGTATTTTTATTGTATTTTATGCTTCTGGCGTTGACTTCTAAGGCACTAACTATTCGATCTGGTGGAGCAACGCAATAGAGTGAAGCCTAGGTTACCCGGAACGTAGAATTGGCCATCACTTTCAGACTGGTTGCAATTATTCCTGTTATATGATGGTAACACTGTTGTATTTTTTTGGCATTTTATGGTTCGGGCGTTGACTTCTACGGCCCTAACTATTGAACCTGTTGGAGCAACGCCCTAGGGTGAAGCCTAGGTTGCTCGGAAAGTAGAAATGACCATAAGTTTCATACTGGTTGCAATTATTTGTTTTATACGATGGAAAAACTGTTGTATTTATATTGTATTTTATGCTTCTGGCGTTGACTTCTTAGGCCCTAACTATTCGATCTGGTGGAGCAATGCCTCAGAGTTAAGTCTAGGGTGCCCGAAACGCCGAAATGATCATTACTTTCACGCTTGTTGAAATTATTCCTGTTATACGATGAAAAGGCTGTTGTATTTGTATTGTATTTTATGCTTCAGGCGTAGGCTTCTAAGGCCGTAGCTATTCGATATGGTGGAGCACCGCCCTAGACTGAAGCCTAGGATGCTCGGACCGTAGAAATGACCACTACTTTCACACTGTTTGCAATTATTCATTTAATACGATGGAAAAGCTGTTGTATTTATATCGTATTTTATGCTTCGGGCGTTGACTTCTTAGGCCCTAACACTTCGATCTGGTGGAACAACGCCCTAGAGTGAAGCCGAGGTTGCCCGGAACGTAGAAATGGCAATCACTTTCAAACTGGTTGCAATTATTCCTGTTATATGATGGAAACACTGTTGTATTTTTATTGCATTTTATGCTTCGGGCGTTGACTTCTAAGGCCCTAACTATTCCATCTGTTGGAGCAACGGCCTAGCGTGAAGCCTAGGTTGCTCGGAAAGTAGAAATGACCATAAGTTTCATACTGGTTGCAATTATTCGTTTTGTACAATGGAAAAACTGTTGTATTTATATTGTATTTTATGCTTCTGGCGTTGACTTCTAAGGCCCTAGCTATTCGATCTAGTGGACCAACGCCCTAGAGTGAAGCCTAGGTTGCCCGGAAAGGAGAAATGACCATCACTTACAAACTGGTTGCATTAATCCTCTTATAAGATGGAAAAACAGTTGCATTTTTATTGCATTTTATGCTTCTGGCGTTGACTTCCTAGGCCCTAACTATTCGACCTGGTGGAACAACGGCCTAGGGTGAAGCCTAGGTTTCCCGGAACGTAGAAATGACCATAACTTTCACACTGGATGCTATTATTCGTTCTATACGATGGAAAAACTCTTATATTTATATTGTATCTTATGCTTCTGGCGTTGACTTCTTAGGCCCTAACAATTCGATCTGGTGGAACAACGCCCTAGAGTGAAGCCTAGGTTGCTCGGAATGTAGAAATGACCATAACATTCACACTGGTTGAAATTATTCGTTTTATACGATGGAAAAGCTGTTGCATCTTTATTGTATTTTATGCTTCTGGCGTTGACTTCTAAGGCCCTAACTATTCGATCTGGTGGAGCAACGCCCTAGAGTAAAGCCTAGGTTGCCCGCAACGTAGAAATGACCATAACTTTCACACCGGTAGCAATTATTCGTTTTATACGATGGAAAAACAGTCCTATTTATTTTGTAATTTATGCTTCGGCCGTTGATTTCTAAGGCCCCAACTATTCGATCTGTTGGAGCAACGCCCTAGGGTGAAGCCTAGGTTGCTCGGAAAGTAGAAATGACCATAAGTTTCATACTGGTTGCAATTATTCGTTTTATACAATGGAAAAACTGTTGTATTTATATTGTATTTTATGCTTCTGGCGTTGACTTCTAAGGCCCTAGCTATTCGATCTAGTGGACCAACGCCCTAGAGTGAAGCCTAGGTTGCCCGGAAAGGAGAAATGACCATCACTTACAAACTGGTTGCATAATCCTCTTATAAGATGGAAAAACTGTTGTATTTTTATTGCATTTTATGCTTCTGGCGTTGACTTCTTAGGCCCTAACTATTCGATCTGGTGGAACAACGGCCTAGGGAGAAGCCTAGGTTGCCCGGAACGTAGAAATGACCATAACTTTCACACTGTCTGCTATTATCCGTTTTATACGATGGAAAAACTGTTATATTTATATTGTATTTAATGCTCCTGGCGTTGACTTCTTAGCCCCTAACTATTCGATCTGGTGGAACAACGCAATAGAGTGAAGCCTAGGTTGCCCGGAACGTAGAATTGGCCATCACATTCAAACTGGTTGCAATTATTCCTGTCATATGATGGTAACACTGTTGTATTTTTTTTGCATTTTATGGTTCGGGCGTTGACTTCTACGGCCCTAACTATTCAACCTGTTGGAGCAACGCCCTAGGGTGAAGCCTAGGTTGCTCGGAAAGTAGAAATGACCATAAGTTTCACACTGGTTGCAATTATTCGTTTTATACGATGGAAAAACTGTTGTATTTATATTGTATTTTATGCTTCTGGCGTTGACTTCTAAGGCACTAACTATTCCATCTGGTGGAACAACGCCCTAGAGTGAAGCCTAGGTTGCCCGGAACGTAGAAATGACCATCACTTTCAAACTGGTTGCAATTATTCCTGTTATATGATGGTAACACTGTTGTATTTTTCTTGCATTTTATGGTTCGGGCGTTGACTTCTACGGCCCTAACTATTCAATCTGTTGGAGCAACGCCCTAGGGTGAAGCCTAGGTTGCTCGGAAAGTAGAAATGACCACAACTTTCATACTGGTTGCAATTACCCGTTTTATATGATGGAAAAACTGTTGTATTTATATTGTATTTTATGCTTCTGGCGTTCACTTCTTAGGCCCTAACTATTCGATCTGGTGGAACAACGCCCTAGGGTGAAGCCTAGGTTGCCCGGAACGTAGAAATGACCATAACTTTTACACTGGTTGCAATTATTCGTTTTATACAATGGAAAAACTGTACTATTTATTTTGTATTTTATGCATCGGGCGTTGACTTCTAAGGCCCTAACTGTTTGATCTGGTGGAGCAACGCCCTAGAGTGAGGCCTAGGTTGCCCGGAACGTAGAAATGACCATAACTTTCACACTGGTTGCTATTATTCGTTCTATACGATGGAAAAACTGTTATATTTATATTGTACCTTATGCTTCTGGCGTTGACCTCTTAGGCCCAAACAATTCGATCTGGTGGAACAACGCCCCAGAGTGAAGCCTAGGTTGCCTGGAACGTACAAATGACCATCACTTTCACAAGGGTTGCAATTATTCCTGTTATAGGATGGAAAGACTGTTGCATTTCTATTGTATTTTATGCTTCAGGCGTTGACTTCTGAGGCCGCAGCTATTCGATGTGGTGGAAGAACGCCATAGAGTGAAGCCTAGGTTGCCCGGAACGTAGAAATGGCCATAACTTTCACACTGGTTGCTATTATTCGTTTTATACGATGGAAAAACTGTTCTATTTATTTTGTATTTTATGCTTCGGGCGTTGTCTTCTAAGGCCCTAACTATTCGATCTGGTGGAACAACGCCCTGGGGAGAAGCCTAGGTTGCCGGAACGTAGAAGTGACCATAACTTTCACACTGGTTGCTATTACTCGTTTTATACGATGGAAAAACTGTTGTATTTATATTGTATTATATGCTGCTGGCGTTCACTTCTTAGGCCCTAACTATTCGATCTGGCGGAACAACGCCCTGTGGTGAAGCCTAGGTTGCCCGGAACGTAGAAATGACCATAACTTTCACACTGGTTGCTATTATTCGCTTTATACGATTGAAAAACTGTTATATTTATATTGTATTTTATGCTTCTGGCGTTGCCTTCTTAGGCGCTAACTGTTCGATCTGGTGGAACAACGCCCTAGAGTGAAGCCAAGGTTACCCGGAACGTGGAAATGACCAGTACTTTCACACTATTTGCAGTTACTCCTGTTATACGATGGAAAAACTGTTGCATCTTTATTGAATTTTATGCTTCTGGCGTTGACTTCTAAGGCCCTAACTATTCTATCTGGTGGATCAACGCCCTAGAGTGAGGCCTAGGTTCCTCGGAATGTAAAAATGACCATAACATTCACACTGGTTGTAATTATTCGTTTTATACGATGGAAAAACTGTTATATTTATATTGTACCTTATGCTTCTGGCGTTGACCTCTTAGGCCCTAACAATTCGATATGGTGGAACAACGCCCTAGAGTGAAGCCTAGGTTGCTCGGAATGTAGAAATGACCATAACATTCACACTGGTTGAAATTATTCGTTTTATACGATGGAAAAGCTGTTGCATCTTTATTGTATTTTATGCTTCTGACGTTGACTTCTAAGGCCCTAACTATTCGATCTGGTGGAGCAACGCCCTAGAGTGAAGCCGAGGTTGCCCGGAACGTAGAAATGGCAATCACGTTCAAACTGGTTGCAATTATTCCTGTTATATGATGGAAACACTGTTGTATTTTTATTGCATTTTATGCTTCGGGCGTTGACTTCTAAGGCCCTAACTATTCCATCTGTTGGAGCAACGGCCTAGCGTGAAGCCTAGGTTGCTCGGAAAGTAGAAATGACCATAAGTTTCATACTGGTTGCAATTATTCGTTTTATACAATGGAAAAACTGTTGTATTTATATTGTATTTTATGCTTCTGGCGTTGACTTCTAAGGCCCTAGCTATTCGATCTAGTGGACCAACGCCCTAGAGTGAAGCCTAGGTTGCCCGGAAAGGAGAAATGACCATCACTTACAAACTGGTTGCATAATCCTCTTATAAGATGGAAAAACTGTTGTATTTTTATTGCATTTTATGCTTCTGGCGTTGACTTCTTAGGCCCTAACTATTCGATCTGGTGGAACAACGCCCTAGGGTGAAGCCTAGGTTGCCCGGAACGTAGAAATGACCATAACTTTTACACTGGTTGCAATTATTCGTTTTATACAATGGAAAAACTGTACTATTTATTTTGTATTTTATGCATCGGGCGTTGACTTCTAAGGCCCTAACTGTTTGATCTGGTGGAGCAACGCCCTAGAGTGAGGTCTAGGTTGCCCGGAACGTAGAAATGACCATAACTTTCACACTGGTTGCTATTATTCGTTCTATACGATGGAAAAACTGTTATATTTATATTGTACCTTATGCTTCTGGCGTTGACCTCTTAGGCCCAAACAATTCGATCTGGTGGAACAACGCCCCAGAGTGAAGCCTAGGTTGCCTGGAACGTACAAATGACCATCACTTTCACAAGGGTTGCAATTATTCCTGTTATAGGATGGAAAGACTGTTGCATTTCTATTGTATTTTATGCTTCAGGCGTTGACTTCTGAGGCCGCAGCTATTCGATGTGGTGGAAGAACGCCATAGAGTGAAGCCTAGGTTGCCCGGAACGTAGAAATGGCCATAACTTTCACACTGGTTGCTATTATTCGTTTTATACGATGGAAAAACTGTTCTATTTATTTTGTATTTTATGCTTCGGGCGTTGTCTTCTAAGGCCCTAACTATTCGATCTGGTGGAACAACGCCCTGGGGAGAAGCCTAGTTTGCCGGAACGTAGAAGTGACCATAACTTTCACACTGGTTGCTATTACTCGTTTTATACGATGGAAAAACTGTTGTATTTATATTGTATTATATGCTGCTGGCGTTCACTTCTTAGGCCCTAACTATTCGATCTGGCGGCACAACGCCCTGTGGTGAAGCCTAGGTTGCCCGGAACGTAGAAATGACCATAACTTTCACACTGGTTGCTATTATTCGCTTTATACGATTGAAAAACTGTTATATTTATATTGTATTTTATGCTTCTGGCGTTGCCTTCTTAGGCGCTAACTGTTCGATCTGGTGGAACAACGCCCTAGAGTGAAGCCAAGGTTACCCGGAACGTGGAAATGACCAGTACTTTCACACTATTTGCAGTTACTCCTGTTATACGATGGAAAAACTGTTGCATCTTTATTGAATTTTATGCTTCTGGCGTTGACTTCTAAGGCCCTAACTATTCTATCTGGTGGATCAACGCCCTAGAGTGAGGCCTAGGTTCCTCGGAATGTAAAAATGACCATATCATTCACACTGGTTGTAATTATTCGTTTTATACGATGGAAAAACTGTTATATTTATATTGTACCTTATGCTTCTGGCGTTGACCTCTTAGGCCCTAACAATTCGATCTGGTGGAACAACGCCACAGAGTGAAGCCTAGGTTGCCTGGAACGTACAAATGACCATCACTTTCACAAGGGTTGCAATTATTCCTGTTATAGGATGGAAAGACTGTTGCATTTCTTTTGTATTTTATGCTTCAGGCGTTGACTTCTAAGGCCGCAGCTATTCGAGGTGGTGGAAGAACGCCCTAGAGTGAAGCCTAGGTTGCCCGGAAAGGAGAAATGACCATCACTTACAAACTGGTTGCATTAATCCTCTTATAAGATGGAAAAACTGTTGTATTTTTATTGCATTTTATGCTTCTGGCGTTGACTTCTTAGGCCCTAACTATTCGATCTTGTGGAACAACGGCCTAGGGTGAAGCCTAGGTTGCCCGGAACGTAGAAATGACCATAACTTTCACACTGGATGCTATTATTCGTTCTATACGATGGAAAAAGTCTTATATTTATATTGTATCTTATGCTACTGGCGTTGCCTTCTTAGGCCCTAACAATTCGATATGGTGGAACAACGCCCTAGAGTGAAGCCTAGGTTGCTCGGAATGTAGAAATGACCATAACATTCACACTGGTTGAAATTATTCGTTTTATACGATGGAAAAGCTGTTGCATCTTTATTGTATTTTATGCTTCTGACGTTGACTTCTAAGGCCCTAACTATTCGATCTGGTGGAGCAACGCCCTAGAGTGAAGCCGAGGTTGCCCGGGACGTAGAATTGGCAATCACGTTCAAACTGGTTGCAATTATTCCTGTTATATGATGGAAACACTGTTGTATTTTTATTGCATTTTATGCTTCGGGCGTTGACTTCTAAGGCCCTAACTATTCCATCTGTTGGAGCAACGGCCTAGCGTGAAGCCTAGGTTGCTCGGAAAGTAGAAATGACCATAAGTTTCATACTGGTTGCAATTATTCGTTTTATACAATGGAAAAACTGTTGTATTTATATTGTATTTTATGCTTCTGGCGTTGACTTCTAAGGCCCTAGCTATTCGATCTAGTGGACCAACGCCCTAGAGTGAAGCCTAGGTTGCCCGGAAAGGAGAAATGACCATCACTTACAAACTGGTTGCATAATCCTCTTATAAGATGGAAAAACTGTTGTATTTTTATTGCATTTTATGCTTCTGGCGTTGACTTCTTAGGCCCTAACTATTCGATCTGGTGGAACAACGGCCTAGGGAGAAGCCTAGGTTGCCCGGAACGTAGAAATGACCATAACTTTCACACTGGATGCTATTATTCGTTCTATACGATGGAAAAACTCTTATATTTATATTGTATCTTATGCTTCTGGCGTTGCCTTCTTAGGCCCTAACAATTCGATCTGGTGGAACAACGCCCTAGAGTGAAGCCTAGGTTGCTCGGAATGTAGAAATGACCATAACATTCACACTGGTTGAAATTATTCGTTTTATACGATGGAAAAGCTGTTGCATCTTTATTGTATTTTATGCTTCTGACGTTGACTTCTAAGGCCCTAACTATTCGACCTGGTGGAGCAACGCCCTAGAGTGAAGCCGAGGTTGCCCGGAACGTAGAAATGGCAATCACGTTCAAACTGGTTGCAATTATTCCTGTTATATGATGGAAACACTGTTGTATTTTTATTGCATTTTATGCTTCGGGCGTTGACTTCTAAGGCCCTAACTATTCCATCTGTTGGAGCAACGGCCTAGCGTGAAGCCTAGGTTGCTCGGAAAGTAGAAATGACCATAAGTTTCATACTGGTTGCAATTATTCGTTTTATACAATGGAAAAACTGTTGTATTTATATTGTATTTTATGCTTCTGGCGTTGACTTCTAAGGCCCTAGCTATTCGATCTAGTGGACCAACGCCCTAGAGTGAAGCCTAGGTTGCCCGGAAAGGAGAAATGACCATCACTTACAAACTGGTTGCATAATCCTCTTATAAGATGGAAAAACTGTTGTATTTTTATTGCATTTTATGCTTCTGGCGTTGACTTCTTAGGCCCTAACTATTCGATCTGGTGGAACAACGGCCTAGGGAGAAGCCTAGGTTGCCCGGAACGTAGAAATGACCATAACTTTCACACTGTCTGCTATTATTCGTTTTATACGATGGAAAAACTGTTATATTTATATTGTATTTAATGCTCCTGGCGTTGACTTCTTAGCCCCTAACTATTCGATCTGGTGGAACAACGCAATAGAGTGAAGCCTAGGTTGCCCGGAACGTAGAATTGGCCATCACATTCAAACTGGTTACAATTATTCCTGTCATATGACGGTAACACTGTTGTATTTTTTTTGCAGTTTATGGTTCGTGCGTTGACTTCTACGGCCCTAACTATTCAACCTGTTGGAGCAACGCCCTAGGGTGAAGCCTAGGTTGCTCGGAAAGTAGAAATGACCATAAGTTTCACACTGGTTGCAATTATTCGTTTTATACGATGGAAAAACTGTTGTATTTATATTGTATTTTATGCTTCTGGCGTTGACTTCTAAGGCACTAACTATTCCATCTGGTGGAACAACGCCCTAGAGTGAAGCCTAGGTTGCCCGGAACGTAGAAATGACCATCACTTTCAAACTGGTTGCAATTATTCCTGTTATATGATGGTAACACTGTTGTATTTTTCTTGCATTTTATGGTTCGGGCGTTGACTTCTACGGCCCTAACTATTCAATCTGTTGGAGCAACGCCCTAGGGTGAAGCCTAGGTTGCTCGGAAAGTAGAAATGACCACAACTTTCATACTGGTTGCAATTACCCGTTTTATATGATGGAAAAACTGTTGTATTTATATTGTATTTTATGCTTCTGGCGTTCACTTCTTAGGCCCTAACTATTCGATCTGGTGGAACAACGCCCTAGGGTGAAGCCTAGGTTGCCCGGAACGTAGAAATGACCATAACTTTTACACTGGTTGCAATTATTCGTTTTATACAATGGAAAAACTGTACTATTTATTTTGTATTTTATGCATCGGGCGTTGACTTCTAAGGCCCTAACTGTTTGATCTGGTGGAGCAACGCCCTAGAGTGAGGCCTAGGTTGCCCGGAACGTAGAAATGACCATAACTTTCACACTGGTTGCTATTATTCGTTCTATACGATGGAAAAACTGTTATATTTATATTGTACCTTATGCTTCTGGCGTTGACCTCTTAGGCCCAAACAATTCGATCTGGTGGAACAACGCCCCAGAGTGAAGCCTAGGTTGCCTGGAACGTACAAATGACCATCACTTTCACAAGGGTTGCAATTATTCCTGTTATATGATGGTAACACTGTTGTATTTTTCTTGCATTTTATGGTTCGGGCGTTGACTTCTACGGCCCTAACTATTCAATCTGTTGGAGCAACGGCCTAGGGTGAAGCCTAGGTTGCTCGGAAAGTAGAAATGACCACAACTTTCATACTGGTTGCAATTACCCGTTTTATATGATGGAAAAACTGTTGTATTTATATTGTATTTTATGCTTCTGGCGTTCACTTCTTAGGCCCTAACTATTCGATCTGGTGGAACAACGCCCTAGGGTGAAGCCTAGGTTGCCCGGAACGTAGAAATGACCATAACTTTTACACTGGTTGCAATTATTCGTTTTATACAATGGAAAAACTGTACTATTTATTTTGTATTTTATGCATCGGGCGTTGACTTCTAAGGCCCTAACTGTTTGATCTGGTGGAGCAACGCCCTAGAGTGAGGCCTAGGTTGCCCGGAACGTAGAAATGACCATAACTTTCACACTGGTTGCTATTATTCGTTCTATACGATGGAAAAACTGTTATATTTATATTGTACCTTATGCTTCTGGCGTTGACCTCTTAGGCCCAAACAATTCGATCTGGTGGAACAACGCCCCAGAGTGAAGCCTAGGTTGCCTGGAACGTACAAATGACCATCACTTTCACAAGGGTTGCAATTATTGCTGTTATAGGATGGAAAGACTGTTGCATTTCTATTGTATTTTATGCTTCAGGCGTTGACTTCTGAGGCCGCAGCTATTCGATGTGGTGGCAGAACGCCATAGAGTGAAGCCTAGGTTGCCCGGAACGTAGAAATGGCCATAACTTTCACACTGGTTGCTATTATTCGTTTTATACGATGGAAAAACTGTTCTATTTATTTTGTATTTTATGCTTCGGGCGTTGACTTCTAAGGCCCTAACTATTCGATCTGGTGGAACAAGGCCCTGGGGAGAAGCCTAGGTTGCCGGAACGTAGAAGTGACCATAACTTTCACACTGGTTGCTATTATTCGTTTTATACGATGGAAAAACTGTTGTATTTATATTGTATTATATGCTGCTGGCGTTCACTTCTTAGGCCCTAACTATTCGATCTGGTGGAACAACGCCCTGGGGTGAAGCCTAGGTTGCCTGGAACGTAGAAATGACCATAACTTTCACACTGGTTGCTATTATTCGCTTTATACGATTGAAAAACTATTATATCTATATTGTATTTTATGCTTCTGGCATTGCCTTCTTAGGCGCTAACTGTTCGATCTGGTGGAACAACGCCCTAGAGTGAAGCCAAGGTTACCCGGAACGTAGAAATGACCAGTACTTTCACACTATTTGCAGTTACTCCTGTTATACGATGGAAAAACTGTTGCATCTTTATTGAATTTTATGCTTCTGGCGTTGACTTCTAAGGCCCTAACTATTCTATCTGGTGGATCAACGCCCTAGAGTGAGGCCTAGGTTGCTCGGAATGTAAAAATGACCATAACATTCACACTGGTTGTAATTATTCGTTTTATACGATGGGAAAACTGTTATATTTTTATTGTATTTTATGCTGCTGGCGTTCACTTCTTAGGCCCTAACTATTCGATCTGGTGGAACAACGCCCTGTGGTGAAGCCTAGGTTGCCCGGAACGTAGAAGTGACCATAACTTTCACACTGGTTGCTATTATTCGCTTTATACGATTGAAAAACTGTTATATCTATATTGTATTTTATGCTTCTGGCATTGCCTTCTTAGGCGCTAACTGTTCGATCTGGTGGAACAACGCCCTAGAGTGAAGCCTAGGTTGCCTGGAACGTACAAATGACCATCACGTTCAAACTGGTTGCAATTATTCCGGTTATATGATGGAAAAACTGTTGTATTTTTATTGCATTTTATGCTTCGGGCATTCACATCTAAGGCCCAAACTATTCAATCTGTTGCAGCAGCGCCCTAGGGTGTAGCCTAGGTTGCCCGGAAAGTAGAAATGACCACAAGTTTCACACTGGTTGCAATTACTCGTTTTATATGATGGAAAAACTGTTGTATTTATATTGTATTTTATGCTGCTGGCGTTCACTTCTTAGGCCCTAACTATTCGATCTGGAGGAACAACGCCCAGGGGTGAAGCCTAGGTTGCCGGAACGTAGAAATGACCATAACTTTCACACTGGTTGCTATTATTCGTTTTATACGATGGAAAAACTGTTATATTTATATTTTATTTTATGCTTCTGGCGTTGACTTCTTAGGCCCTAACTATTCGATCTGGTGGAACAACACCATAGAGTGAAGCCTAGGTTGCCTGGAACGTAGAAATGACCATCACTTTTACACGGGTTGCAATTATTCCTGTTATAGGATGGAAAGACTGTTGTATTTTTCTTGTATTTTATGCTTCACGCGGTGACTTCTGAGGCCGTAGCTATTCGATGTGGTGGATGAACGCCATAGAGTGAAGCCTAGGTTGCCCGGAACGTAGAAATGTACATATCTTTCACACTGTTTGCAATTATTCATTTTATACGATGGCAATGCTGTTGCATTTATATTGTATTTTATGCTTCTGGCGTTGACTTCATAGGCCCTAACTATTCGATCTGGTGGAGCAATGCCTCAGAGTTAAGTCTAGGATGCCCGAAACGCCGAAATGATCATTACTTTCACGCTTGTTGCAATTATTCCTGTTATACCATGAAAAGACTGTTGTATTTTTATTGTATTTTGTGCCTCAGGCGTAGACTTCTAAGGCCGTAGCTATTCGATATGGTGGAGCACCGCCCTAGAGTGAAGCCTAGGTTGCTCGGAACGTAGAAATGATCACTTCTTTCACACTGTTTGCAATTATTCATTTAATATGATGGAAAACCTGTCGTATTTATATCATATTTTATGCTTCGGGCGTTGACTTCTTAGGCCCTAACATTTCGATCTGGTGGAGCAACGCCCTAGAGTGTAGCCTAGGTTGCTCGGAATGTAGAAATGACCATAACTTTCACACTGGTTGCAATTATTCGTTTTATACGATGGAAAAACTGTTGCATCTTTGTCGTATTTTATGCTTCTGGCGTTCACTTCTTAGGCCCTAACTATTCGATCTGGTGGAACAACGGCCTAGGGTGAAGCCTAGGTTGCCCGGAACGTAGAAATGACCATAACTTTCACACTGGTTGCAATTATTCGTTTTATACGATGGAAAAGCTGTTGTATTTATATCGTATTTTATGCTTCTGGCGTTGACTTCTTAGGCCCTAACTATTCGATCTGGTGGAGCAACGCCCTAGAGTGAAGCCTAGGTTGCCCGGAACGTAGAATTGTCCATCACTTTCAAACTGGTTGCAATTATTCCTGTTATATGATGGAAACACTGTTGTATTTTTTTTGCATTATATGGTTCGGGCGTTGACTTCTAAGGCCCTAACTATTCAATCTGTTGGAGCAACGCCCTAGGGTGAAGCCTAGGTTGCTCGGAAAGTAGAAATGACCATAAGTTTCATACTGGTTGCAAGTATACGTTTTATACGATGGAAAAACTGTTGTATTTATATTGTGTTTTATGTTTCTGGCGTTGACTTCTAAGGCCCTAGCTATTCGATCTAGTGGAGCAACGCCCTAGAGGGAAGCCTAGGTTGCCTGGAATGTAGAAATGACCATCACTTTCACACGGGTTGCAATTATTCCCGTTATAGGATGGAAAGACTGTTGTATTTTTATTGTATTATATGCTTCACGCGTTGACTTCTGAGGCCGTAGCTATTCGATGTGGTGAATGAACGCCATAGAGTGAAGCCTAGGTTGCCCGGAACGTAGAAATGTCCATATCTTTCACACTGTTTGCAATTATTCCTTTTATACGATGGAAAAGCTGTTGTATTTATATCGTATTTTATGCTTCTGGCGTCGACTTCTAAGGACCTAACTATTCGATCTGGTGGAGCAACGCCCTAGAGTGAAGCCTAGGTTGCTCGGAATATAGAAATGACCATATCTTCCACACTGGTTGCAATTATTCGTTTTATACGAAGGAAAAACTGTTGCATCTTTATCGTATTTTATGCTTCTGGCGTTGACTTCTTAGGCCGTACCTATTCGATCTGCTGGAGCAACGCCCTGGAGTGAAACCTAGGTTGCCCGGAACGCAGAAATGACCACTACTATCACACTGGTTATAAATTATTCCTGCTATACGATGGAAAAACTGTTGTATTTTTATTGCATTTTATGCTTCGGGCATTGACTTCTAAGGCCCTAACTATTCAATCTGTTGGAGCAACGCCCTAGGGTGAAGCCTAGGTTGCCCGGAACATAGAAATGACCATAACTTTGACACTGGTTGCAATTAATCGTCTTATACGATGGAAAAGCTGTTGTATTTATATCGTATTTTATGCTTCTGGCGTTGACTTCTTAGGCCCTAACTATTCCATCTGGTGCAACAACGCCCTAGGGTGAAGCCCAGGCTGCCCGGAAAGTAGAAATGACAATAACTTTCACATTGGTAGCAATTATTCGTTTTATACGATGGAAAAACTGTTCTATTTATTTTATATTTTATGCTTCGGGCGTTGACTTCTAAGGCCCTAACTATTCGATCTGGTGGAGCAACGCCCTAGGGTGAAGCCTAGGTTGCTCGGAAAGTAGAAATGACCATAAGTTTCATACTGGTTGCAAGTATACGTTTTATACGATGGAAAAACTGTTGTATTTATATTGTGTTTTATGTTTCTGGCGTTGACTTCTAAGGCCTTAGCTATTCGATCTAGTGGAGCAACGCCCTAGAGTGAAGCCTAGGTTGCCCAGAACGTAGAAGTGACCATAACTTCCACACTGGTTGCAATTATTCATTTTATACGATGGAAAAACTGTTGTACTTATATTGTATTTTATTCTTATGGCGTTGAATTCTAAGTCCCTAGCTATTCGATATGGTGGAGCAACGCCCTAGAGTGAAACCTAGGTTACCCGGAACGTAGAAATGACCAGTACTTTCACACTGTTTGCAGTTATTCCTGTTATACGATGGAAAAACTGTTGCATCTTTATTGTATTTTATGCTTCTGGCGTTGACTTCTAAGGCCCTAACTATTCGATCAGGTGGAGCAACGCCCTAGAGTGAAACCTAGGTTGCTAGAAATGTAGAAATGACCATAACTTTCACACTGGTTGCAATTATTCATTTTATACGATGGAAAAACTGTTGTACTTATATTGTATTTTATTCTTATGGCGTTGAATTCTAAGTCCCTAGCTATTCGATATGGTGGAGCAACGCCCTAGAGTGAAACCTAGGTTACCCGGAACGTAGAAATGACCAGTACTTTCATACCGTTTGCAGTTATTCCTGTTATACGATAGAAAAACTTTTGCATCTATATTGTGTTTTATGCTTCCGGCGTTGACTTCTAGGGCCCTAGCTATTCGATTTGGTGGAGCAACGCCCTAGAGTGGGGCCTAGGTTGCCCGGAACGTAGAAATGACCAGTACTTTGACACTGGTTGCAGTTATTCCTGTTATACGATGGAAAAACTGTTGTATTTTTATTGCATTTTATGCTTCGGGCATTGACTTCTAAGGCCCTAACTATTCAATCTGTTGGAGCAACGTCCTAGGGTGAAGCCTAGGTTGCCCGTAACGTAGAAATGACCATAACTTTCACACAGGTTGCAATTATTCGTTTTATACGATGGAAAAGCTGTTGTATTTATATCGTATTTTATGCTTCTGGCGTTGACTTCTTAGGCCTTAACTATTCAATCTGTTGGAGCAACGCCCTAGGGTGAAGCCTAGGTTGCGCGGAACGTAGAAATGACCACAACTTTCACACTGGTTGCAATTATTCGTTTTATACGATGGAAAAGCTGTTGCATTTATATCGTATTTTATGCTTCTGGCGTTGACTTCTTAGGCACTAACTATTCCATCTGATGGAACAATGGCCTAGGGTGAAGCCTAGGTTGCCCGGAACGTAGAAATGACCATAACCTTCACACAGGTTGCAATTATTCGTCTTATACGATTGAAAGACTGTTGTATTTATTTTGTAGTTTATGCTTCGGGCGTTGACTTCTAAGGCCCTAACTATTCGATCTGGTGGAGCAACGCCCTAGAGTGAAGCCTAGGTTGCCCGGCACGTAGAAATGACCATAACTTTCACACTGGTTGTTATCATTCGTTTTATATGATGGAAAAACTGTTGTATTTATATTGTATTTTATGCTTCTGGCGTTCACTTCTTAGGCCCTAACTATTCGATCTGGTGGATCAACGGCTTAGAGTGAAGCCTAGGTTGCCCGGAACGGAGAAATGACCATAACTTTCACACTGGTTGCTATCATTCGTTTTATATGATGGATAAACTGTTGTATTTATATCGTATTTTATGCTTCTGGCGTTGACTTCTTAGGCCCTAACTATTCCATCTGATGGAACAACGCCCTAGGGTGAAGCCTAGATTGCCCGGAACGTTGAAATGACCATAACTTTCACTCTGGTTGCTAATATTCGTTTTATACGATGGAAAAACTGTTATATTTATATTGTATTTTATTCTTATGGCGTTGAATTCTAGTGTCCCTAGCTATTCGATCTGGTGGAGCAACGCCCTAGAGCGAAACCTAGGTTACCCGGAACGTAGAAATGACCAGTACTTTCACACTGTTTGCAGTTATTCCTGTTATACGATGGAAAAACTGTTGCATCTTTATTGTATTTTATGCTTCTGGCGTTGACTTCCAAGGCCCTAACTATTCGATCAGGTGGAGCAACGCCCTAGAGTGAAACCTAGGTTACCCGGAACGTAGAAATGACCTGTACTTTCATACTGTTTGCAGTTATTCCTGTTATACGATGGAAAAACTTTTGCACCTATATTGTACTTTATGCTTCCGGCGTTGACTTCTAAGGCCCTAGCTATTCGTATTTGGTGGAGCAACGCCCTAGAGTGGGGCCTAGGTTGCCCGGTACGTAGAAATGTCCATTACTTTCACACTGGTTGCAATTATTCCTGTTATACGATGGAAAAACTGTTGTACTTATATTGTATTTTATTCTTATGGCGTTGAATTCTAAGTCCCTAGCTATTCGATATGGTGGAGCAACGCCCTAGAGTGAAACCTAGGTTACCCGGAACGTAGAAATGACCAGTACTTTCACACTGTTTGCAGTTATTCCTGTTATACGATGGAAAAACTGTTGCATCTTTATTGTATTTTATGCTTCTGGCGTTGACTTCTAAGGCCCTAACTATTCGATCAGGTGGAGCAACGCCCTAGAGTGAAACCTAGGTTGCTAGAAATGTAGAAATGACCATAACTTTCACACTGGTTGCAATTATTCATTTTATACGATGGAAAAACTGTTGTACTTATATTGTATTTTATTCTTATGGCGTTGAATTCTAAGTCCCTAGCTATTCGATATGGTGGAGCAACGCCCTAGAGTGAAACCTAGGTTACCCGGAACGTAGAAATGACCAGTACTTTCATACCGTTTGCAGTTATTCCTGTTATACGATAGAAAAACTTTTGCATCTATATTGTGTTTTATGCTTCCGGCGTTGACTTCTAGGGCCCTAGCTATTCGATTTGGTGGAGCAACGCCCTAGAGTGGGGCCTAGGTTGCCCGGAACGTAGAAATGACCAGTACTTTGACACTGGTTGCAGTTATTCCTGTTATACGATGGAAAAACTGTTGTATTTTTATTGCATTTTATGCTTCGGGCATTGACTTCTAAGGCCCTAACTATTCAATCTGTTGGAGCAACGTCCTAGGGTGAAGCCTAGGTTGCCCGTAACGTAGAAATGACCATAACTTTCACACAGGTTGCAATTATTCGTTTTATACGATGGAAAAGCTGTTGTATTTATATCGTATTTTATGCTTCTGGCGTTGACTTCTTAGGCCTTAACTATTCAATCTGTTGGAGCAACGCCCTAGGGTGAAGCCTAGGTTGCGCGGAACGTAGAAATGACCACAACTTTCACACTGGTTGCAATTATTCGTTTTATACGATGGAAAAGCTGTTGCATTTATATCGTATTTTATGCTTCTGGCGTTGACTTCTTAGGCACTAACTATTCCATCTGATGGAACAATGGCCTAGGGTGAAGCCTAGGTTGCCCGGAACGTAGAAATGACCATAACCTTCACACAGGTTGCAATTATTCGTCTTATACGATTGAAAGACTGTTGTATTTATTTTGTAGTTTATGCTTCGGGCGTTGACTTCTAAGGCCCTAACTATTCGATCTGGTGGAGCAACGCCCTAGAGTGAAGCCTAGGTTGCCCGGCACGTAGAAATGACCATAACTTTCACACTGGTTGTTATCATTCGTTTTATATGATGGAAAAACTGTTGTATTTATATTGTATTTTATGCTTCTGGCGTTCACTTCTTAGGCCCTAACTATTCGATCTGGTGGATCAACGGCTTAGAGTGAAGCCTAGGTTGCCCGGAACGTAGAAATGACCATAACTTTCACACTGGTTGCTATCATTCGTTTTATATGATGGATAAACTGTTGTATTTATATCGTATTTTATGCTTCTGGCGTTGACTTCTTAGGCCCTAACTATTCCATCTGATGGAACAACGCCCTAGGGTGAAGCCTAGATTGCCCGGAACGTTGAAATGACCATAACTTTCACTCTGGTTGCTAATATTCGTTTTATACGATGGAAAAACTGTTATATTTATATTGTATTTTATTCTTATGGCGTTGAATTCTAGGTCCCTAGCTATTCGATCTGGTGGAGCAACGCCCTAGAGCGAAACCTAGGTTACCCGGAACGTAGAAATGACCAGTACTTTCACACTGTTTGCAGTTATTCCTGTTATACGATGGAAAAACTGTTGCATCTTTATTGTATTTTATGCTTCTGGCGTTGACTTCCAAGGCCCTAACTATTCGATCAGGTGGAGCAACGCCCTAGAGTGAAACCTAGGTTACCCGGAACGTAGAAATGACCTGTACTTTCATACTGTTTGCAGTTATTCCTGTTATACGATGGAAAAACTTTTGCACCTATATTGTACTTTATGCTTCCGGCGTTGACTTCTAAGGCCCTAGCTATTCGTATTTGGTGGAGCAACGCCCTAGAGTGGGGCCTAGGTTGCCCGGTACGTAGAAATGTCCATTACTTTCACACTGGTTGCAATTATTCCTGTTATACGATGGAAAAACTCTCGTATATTTATCGTATTTTATGCTTCGGGCGTTGACTTCTATGGCCCTACCTATTCGATCTGGTGGAGCAACACCCTACAGTGAAGCCTAGTCTGTCCGGAACGTAGATATGACCATAACCTTCACACAGGTTGCAATTATTCGTCTTATACGATTGAAAGACTGTTGTATTTATTTTGTAGTTTATGCTTCGGGCGTTGACTTCTAAGGCCCTAACTATTCGATCTGGTGGAGCAACGCCCTAGAGTGAAGCCTAGGTTGCCCGGCACGTAGAAATGACCATAACTTTCACACTGGTTGTTATCATTCGTTTTATATGATGGAAAAACTGTTGTATTTATATTGTATTTTATGCTTCTGGCGTTCACTTCTTGGGCCCTAACTATTCGATCTGGTGGATCAACGGCTTAGAGTGAAGCCTAGGTTGCCCGGAACGTAGAAATGACCATAACTTTCACACTGGTTGCTATCATTCGTTTTATATGATGGATAAACTGTTGTATTTATATTGTATTTTATGCTTCTGGCTTTCACTTCTTAGGCCCTAACTATTCGATCTGGTGGAACAACGCCCTAGGGTGAAGCCTAGGTTGCCCGGAACGTAGAAATGACCATAACTTTTACACTGGTAGCAATTATTCGTTTTATACAATGGAAAAACTGTTCTATTTATTTTGCATTTTATGCTTCGGGCGTTGCCTTCTAAGGCCCTAACTAATTGATCTGGAGGAGCAATGCCCTAGTGTGAAGCCTAGGTTGCCCGGAACGTAGAAAAGACCATAACTTTTACACTGGTAGCAATTATTCGTTTTATACAATGGAAAAACCGTTCTGTTTATTTTGTATTTTATGCTTCGGCCGTTGACTTCTAAGGCCCTAACTGTTTGATCTGGTGGAGCAACGCCCTAGATTGAAGCCTAGGTTGCCCGGAACGTAGAAATGACCATTACTTTCACACTGTTTGCAACTATTCATTTTATAGGATGGAACAGCTGTTGTACTTATATTGTATTTTATTCTTCCGGCGTTGAATTCTAAGTCCCTAGCTTTTCAATCTCGTGGAGCAACGCCCTAGAGTGAAACCTAGGTTACCCGGAACGTAGAAATGACCAGTACTTTGTCACTGGTTGCAGTTATTCCTGTTATACGATGGAAAAACTGTTGCACCTTTATTGTATTTTATGCTTCTGGTGTTGACATCTAAGGCCCTAACTGTTTGGTCTGGTGGAGCAACGCCGTAGAGTGAAGCCTAGGTTGCCGGAACGTAGAAATGACCATAACTTTCACACTGGTTGCTATTATTCCTTTTATACGATGGAAAAGCTGTTTTATTTATATCGTATTTTATGCTTCTGGCGTTGACTTCTAAGGCCCTCAACTATTCGATCTGGTGGAGCAACGCGCTAGAGTGAAGACTAGGTTGCCCGAAACGTAGAAATGACCATAACTTTTACACTGGTAGCAATTATTCGTTTTATATAATGGAAAAACTGTTGTATTTATATCGTATTTGATGCTCCTGGCGTTGACTTCTAAGGACCTAACTATTCGATCTGGTGGAGCCACGCCCTAGAGTGAAGCCTAGGTTGCCGGAAACGTAGAAATGACCATTACCTTCACAATGTTTGCAATTATTCATTTTATACGATGGAAAAACTGTTGTACTTATATTGTATTTTATCTATCTGGCGTTGACTTCTAAGGCCGTAGCTATTAGAAGTGGTGGAGCATCGCCCCAGAGTGACGCCTAGGGTGCGCGGAACGTAGAAATGACCATTACTTTCACACTGTTTGCAATTATTCATTTTATACGATGGAAAAGCTGTTGTATTTATATCGTATTTTATGCTTCTGGCGTCGACTTCTAAGGACCTAACTATTCGATCTGGTGGAGCAACGCCCTAGAGTGAAGCCTAGGTTGCTCGGAATATAGAAATGACCATATCTTCCACACTGGTTGCAATTATTCGTTTTATACGAAGGAAAAACTGTTCTATTTATTTTATATTTTATGCTTCGGGCGTTGACTTCTAAGGCCCTAACTATTCGATCTGGTGGAGCAACGCCCTAGAGCGAAGCCTACGTTGCCCGGTACGTAGAAATGACCATCACTTTCATACTGGTTGCAATTATTCGTTTCATATGATGGAAAATCTGTTGTATTTATGTTGCATTTTATGCTTCTGGCGTTGACTTCTTAGGCCCTAACTATTCGATCTGGTGGAGCAACGCCCTAGAGTGAAACCTAGGTTACCCGGAACGTAGAAATGACCAGTACTTTCACACTGTTTGCAGTTATTCCTGTTATACGATGGAAAAACTGTTGCATCTTTATTGTATTTTATGCTTCTGGCGTTGACTTCTAAGGCCCTAACTATTCGATCAGGTGGAGCAACGCCCTAGAGTGAAACCTAGGTTGCTAGAAATGTAGAAATGACCATAACTTTCACACTGGTTGCAATTATTCATTTTATACGATGGAAAAACTGTTGTACTTATATTGTATTTTATTCTTATGGCGTTGAATTCTAAGTCCCTAGCTATTCGATATGGTGGAGCAACGCCCTAGAGTGAAACCTAGGTTACCCGGAACGTAGAAATGACCAGTACTTTCATACCGTTTGCAGTTATTCCTGTTATACGATGGAAAAACTTTTGCATCTATATTGTGTTTTATGCTTCGGGCGTTGACTTCTAGGGCCCTAGCTATTCGATTTGGTGGAGCAACGCCCTAGAGTGGGGCCTAGGTTGCCCGGAACGTAGAAATGACCAGTACTTTGACACTGGTTGCAGTTATTCCTGTTATACGATGGAAAAACTGTTGTATTTTTATTGCTTTTTATGCTTCGGGCATTGACTTCTAAGGCCCTAACTATTCAATCTGTTGGAGCAACGTCCTAGGGTGAAGCCTAGGTTGCCCGGAACGTAGAAATGACCATAACTTTCACACAGGTTGCAATTATTCGTTTTATACGATGGAAAAGCTGTTGTATTTATATCGTATTTTATGCTTCTGGCGTTGACTTCTTAGGCCCTAACTATTCAATCTGTTGGAGCAACGCCCTAGGGTGAAGCCTAGGTTGCCCGGAACGTAGAAATGACCACAACTTTCACACTGGTTGCAATTATTCGTTTTATACGATGGAAAAGCTGTTGCATTTATATCGTATTTTATGCTTCTGGCGATGACTTCTTAGGCCCTAACTATTCCATCTGATGGAACAACGACCTAGGGTGAAGCCTAGATTGCCCGGAACGTTGAAATGACCATAACTTTCACTCTGGTTGCTAATATTCGTTTTATACGATGGAAAAACTGTTATATTTATATTGTAATTTATTCTTATGGCGTTGAATTCTAAGTCCCTAGATATTCGATCTGGTGGAGCAACGCCCTAGAGCGAAACCTAGGTTACCCGGAACGTAGAAATGACCAGTACTTTCACACTGTTTGCAGTTATTCCTGTTATACGATGGAAAAACTGTTGCATCTTTATTGTATTTTATGCTTCTGGCGTTGACTTCCAAGGCCCTAACTATTCGATGAGGTGGAGCAACGCCCTAGAGTGAAACCTAGGTTACCCGGAACGTAGAAATGACCTGTACTTTCATACTGTTTGCAGTTATTCCTGTTATACGATGGAAAAACTTTTGCACCTATATTGTATTTTATGCTTCCGGCGTTGACTTCTAAGGCCCTAACTATTCGTATTTGGTGGAGCAACGCCCTAGAGTGGGGCCTAGGTTGCCCGGTACGTAGAAATGTCCATTACTTTCACACTGGTTCCAATTATTCCTGTTATACGATGGAAAAACTCTCGTATATTTATCGTATTTTATGCTTCGGGCGTTGACTTCTATGGCCCTACCTATTCGATCTGGTGGAGCAACACCCTACAGTGAAGCCTAGTTTGTCCGGAACGTAGATATGACCATAACCTTCACACAGGTTGCAATTATTCGTCTTATACGATTGAAAGACTGTTGTATTTATTTTGTAGTTTATGCTTCGGGCGTTGACTTCTAAGGCCCTAACTATTCGATCTGGTGGAGCAACGCCCTAGAGTGAAGCCTAGGTTGCCCGGCACGTAGAAATGACCATAACTTTCACACTGGATGTTATCATTCGTTTTATATGATGGAAAAACTGTTGTATTTATATTGTATTTTATGCTTCTGGCGTTCACTTCTTAGGCCCTAACTATTCGATCTGGTGGATCAACGCCTTAGCGTGAAGCCTAGGTTGCACGGAACGTAGAAATGACCATTACTTTCACACTGGTAGCAATTATTCGTTTTATATAATGGAAAAACTGTTGTATTTATATCGTATTTGATGCTCCTGGCGTTGACTTCTAAGGACCTAACTATTCGATCTGGTGGAGCCACGCCCTAGAGTGAAGCCTAGGTTGCCGGAAACGTAGAAATGACCATTACCTTCACAATGTTTGCAATTATTCATTTTATACGATGGAAAAACTGTTGTACTTATATTGTATTTTATCCATCTGGCGTTGACTTCTAAGGCCGTAGCTATTAGAAGTGGTGGAGCATCGCCCCAGAGTGACGCCTAGGGTGCGCGGAACGTAGAAATGACCATTACTTTCACACTGTTTGCAATTATTCATTTTATACGATGGAAAAGCTGTTGTATTTATATCGTATTTTATGCTTCTGGCGTCGACTTCTAAGGACCTAACTATTCGATCTGGTGGAGCAACGCCCTAGAGTGAAACCTAGGTTGCTAGAAATGTAGAAATGACCATAACTTTCACACTGGTTGCAATTATTCATTTTATACGATGGAAAAACTGTTGTACTTATATTGTATTTTATTCTTATGGCGTTGAATTCTAAGTCCCTAGCTATTCGATATGGTGGAGCAACGCCCTAGAGTGAAACCTAGGTTACCCGGAACGTAGAAATGACCAGTACTTTCATACCGTTTGCAGTTATTCCTGTTATACGATGGAAAAACTTTTGCATCTATATTGTGTTTTATGCTTCCGGCGTTGACTTCTAGGGCCCTAGCTATTCGATTTGGTGGAGCAACGCCCTAGAGTGGGGCCTAGGTTGCCCGGAACGTAGAAATGACCAGTACTTTGACACTGGTTGCAGTTATTCCTGTTATACGATGGAAAAACTGTTGTATTTTTATTGCATTTTATGCTTCGGGCATTGACTTCTAAGGCCCTAACTATTCAGTCTGTTGGAGCAACGTCCTAGGGTGAAGCCTAGGTTGCCCGGAACGTAGAAATGACCATAACTTTCACACAGGTTGCAATTATTCGTTTTATACGATGGAAAAGCTGTTGTATTTATATCGTATTTTATGCTTCTGGCGTTGACTTCTTAGGCCCTAACTATTCAATCTGTTGGAGCAACGCCCTAGGGTGAAGCCTAGGTTGCCCGGAACGTAGAAATGACCACAACTTTCACACTGGTTGCAATTATTCGTTTTATACGATGGAAAAGCTGTTGCATTTATATCGTATTTTATGCTTCTGGCGTTGACTTCTTAGGCCCTAACTATTCCATCTGATGGAACAACGACCTAGGGTGAAGCCTAGATTGCCCGGAACGTTGAAATGACCATAACTTTCACTCTGGTTGCTAATATTCGTTTTATACGATGGAAAAACTGTTATATTTATATTGTAATTTATTCTTATGGCGTTGAATTCTAAGTCCCTAGATATTCGATCTGGTGGAGCAACGCCCTAGAGCGAAACCTAGGTTACCCGGAACGTAGAAATGACCAGTACTTTCACACTGTTTGCAGTTATTCCTGTTATACGATGGAAAAACTGTTGCATCTTTATTGTATTTTATGCTTCTGGCGTTGACTTCCAAGGCCCTAACTATTCGATCAGGTGGAGCAACGCCCTAGAGTGAAACCTAGGTTACCCGGAACGTAGAAATGACCTGTACTTTCATACTGTTTGCAGTTATTCCTGTTATACGATGGAAAAACTTTTGCACCTATATTGTATTTTATGCTTCCGGCGTTGACTTCTAAGGCCCTAACTATTCGTATTTGGTGGAGCAACGCCCTAGAGTGGGGCCAAGGTTGCCCGGTACGTAGAAATGTCCATTACTTTCACACTGGTTCCAATTATTCCTGTTATACGATGGAAAAACTCTCGTATATTTATCGTATTTTATGCTTCGGCCGTTGACTTCTATGGCCCTACCTATTCGATCTGGTGGAGCAACACCCTACAGTGAAGCCTAGTTTGTCCGGAACGTAGATATGACCATAACCTTCACACAGGTTGCAATTATTCGTCTTATACGATTGAAAGACTGTTGTATTTATTTTGTAGTTTATGCTTCGGGCGTTGACTTCTAAGGCCCTAACTATTCGATCTGGTGGAGCAACGCCCTAGAGTGAAGCCTAGGTAGCCCGGCACGTAGAAATGACCATAACTTTCACACTGGATGTTATGATTCGTTTTATATGATGGAAAAACTGTTGTATTTATATTGTATTTTATGCTTCTGGCGTTCACTTCTTAGGCCCTAACTATTCGATCTGGTGGATCAACGCCTTAGCGTGAAGCCTAGGTTGCACGGAACGTAGAAATGACCATTACTTTCACACTGTTTGCAATTATTCCTTTTATACGATGGAAAAGCTGTTGTATTTATATCGTATTTTATGCTTCTGGCTTTGACATCTAAGGCCCTAACTATTCGATTTGGTGGAGCAACGCCCTAGAGTGGAGCCTAGGTTGCCCGGTACGTAGAAATGACCATTACATTCACAATGTTTGCAAATATACATTATATACGATGGAATGTCTGTTGTATTCATGTTGTTTTTTATGCTCCTGGCGTTGACTTCTTAGGCCCTAACTATTTGATCTGGTGGTACAACGCCCTAGAGTGAAACCTAGGTTGCCTGGAACGTAGAAATGGCCATCACTTTCACACTGGTTGCAATTATTCCTGTTATACGATGGAAAAACTCTCGTATATTTATCGTATTTTATGCTTCGGGCGTTGACTTCTATGGCCCTACCTATTCGATCTGGTGGAGCAACACCCTACAGTGAAGCCTAGTTTGCCCGGAACGTAGATATGACCATAACCTTCACACAGGTTGCAATTATTCGTCTTATACGATTGAAAGACTGTTGTATTTATTTTGTAGATTATGCTTCGGGCGTTGACTTCTAAGGCCCTAACTATTCGATCTGGTGGAGCAACGCCCTAGAGTGAAGCCTAGGTTGCCCGGCACGTAGAAATGACCATAACTTTCACACTGGATGTTATCATTCGTTTTATATGATGGAAAAACTGTTGTATTTATATTGTATTTTATGCTTCTGGCGTTCACTTCTTAGGCCCTAACTATACGATCTGGTGGATCAACGGCTTAGAGTGAAGCCTAGGTTGCCCGGAACGTAGAAATGTCCATAACTTTCACACTGGTTGCTATCATTCGTTTTATATGATGGATAAACTGTTGTATTTATATCGTATTTTATGCTTCTGGCGTTGACTTCTTAGGCCCTAACTATTCCATCTGATGGAACAACGCCCTAGGGTGAAGCCTAGATTGCCCGGAACGTTGAAATGACCATAACTTTCACTCTGGTTGCTAATATTCGTTTTATACGATGGAAAAACTGTTATATTTATATTGTATTTTATTCTTATGGCGTTGAATTCTAAGTCCCTACCTATTCGATCTGGTGGAGCAACACCCTAGAGCGAAACCTAGGTTACCCGGAACGTAGAAATGACCAGTACTTTCATACCGTTTGCAGTTATTCCTGTTATACGATGGAAAAACTTTTGCATCTATATTGTGTTTTATGCTTCCGGCGTTGACTTCTAGGGCCCTAGCTATTCGATTTGGTGGAGCAACGCCCTAGAGTGGGGCCTAGGTTGCCCGGAACGTAGAAATGACCAGTACTTTGACACTGGTTGCAGTTATTCCTGTTATACGATGGAAAAACTGTTGTATTTTTATTGCATTTTATGCTTCGGGCATTGACTTCTAAGGCCCTAACTATTCAGTCTGTTGGAGCAACGTCCTAGGGTGAAGCCTAGGTTGCCCGGAACGTAGAAATGACCATAACTTTCACACAGGTTGCAATTATTCGTTTTATACGATGGAAAAGCTGTTGTATTTATATCGTATTTTATGCTTCTGGCGTTGACTTCTTAGGCCCTAACTATTCAATCTGTTGGAGCAACGCCCTAGGGTGAAGCCTAGGTTGCCCGGAACGTAGAAATGACCACAACTTTCACACTGGTTGCAATTATTCGTTTTATACGATGGAAAAGCTGTTGCATTTATATCGTATTTTATGCTTCTGGCGTTGACTTCTTAGGCCCTAACTATTCCATCTGATGGAACAACGACCTAGGGTGAAGCCTAGATTGCCCGGAACGTTGAAATGACCATAACTTTCACTCTGGTTGCTAATATTCGTTTTATACGATGGAAAAACTGTTATATTTATATTGTAATTTATTCTTATGGCGTTGAATTCTAAGTCCCTAGATATTCGATCTGGTGGAGCAACGCCCTAGAGCGAAACCTAGGTTACCCGGAACGTAGAAATGACCAGTACTTTCACACTGTTTGCAGTTATTCCTGTTATACGATGGAAAAACTGTTGCATCTTTATTGTATTTTATGCTTCTGGCGTTGACTTCCAAGGCCCTAACTATTCGATCAGGTGGAGCAACGCCCTAGAGTGAAACCTAGGTTACCCGGAACGTAGAAATGACCTGTACTTTCATACTGTTTGCAGTTATTCCTGTTATACGATGGAAAAACTTTTGCACCTATATTGTATTTTATGCTTCCGGCGTTGACTTCTAAGGCCCTAACTATTCGTATTTGGTGGAGCAACGCCCTAGAGTGGGGCCAAGGTTGCCCGGTACGTAGAAATGTCCATTACTTTCACACTGGTTCCAATTATTCCTGTTATACGATGGAAAAACTCTCGTATATTTATCGTATTTTATGCTTCGGCCGTTGACTTCTATGGCCCTACCTATTCGATCTGGTGGAGCAACACCCTACAGTGAAGCCTAGTTTGTCCGGAACGTAGATATGACCATAACCTTCACACAGGTTGCAATTATTCGTCTTATACGATTGAAAGACTGTTGTATTTATTTTGTAGTTTATGCTTCGGGCGTTGACTTCTAAGGCCCTAACTATTCGATCTGGTGGAGCAACGCCCTAGAGTGAAGCCTAGGTAGCCCGGCACGTAGAAATGACCATAACTTTCACACTGGATGTTATGATTCGTTTTATATGATGGAAAAACTGTTGTATTTATATTGTATTTTATGCTTCTGGCGTTCACTTCTTAGGCCCTAACTATTCGATCTGGTGGATCAACGCCTTAGCGTGAAGCCTAGGTTGCACGGAACGTAGAAATGACCATTACTTTCACACTGTTTGCAATTATTCCTTTTATACGATGGAAAAGCTGTTGTATTTATATCGTATTTTATGCTTCTGGCTTTGACATCTAAGGCCCTAACTATTCGATTTGGTGGAGCAACGCCCTAGAGTGGAGCCTAGGTTGCCCGGTACGTAGAAATGACCATTACATTCACAATGTTTGCAAATATACATTATATACGATGGAATGTCTGTTGTATTCATGTTGTTTTTTATGCTCCTGGCGTTGACTTCTTAGGCCCTAACTATTTGATCTGGTGGTACAACGCCCTAGAGTGAAACCTAGGTTGCCTGGAACGTAGAAATGGCCATCACTTTCACACTGGTTGCAATTATTCCTGTTATACGATGGAAAAACTCTCGTATATTTATCGTATTTTATGCTTCGGGCGTTGACTTCTATGGCCCTACCTATTCGATCTGGTGGAGCAACACCCTACAGTGAAGCCTAGTTTGCCCGGAACGTAGATATGACCATAACCTTCACACAGGTTGCAATTATTCGTCTTATACGATTGAAAGACTGTTGTATTTATTTTGTAGATTATGCTTCGGGCGTTGACTTCTAAGGCCCTAACTATTCGATCTGGTGGAGCAACGCCCTAGAGTGAAGCCTAGGTTGCCCGGCACGTAGAAATGACCATAACTTTCACACTGGATGTTATCATTCGTTTTATATGATGGAAAAACTGTTGTATTTATATTGTATTTTATGCTTCTGGCGTTCACTTCTTAGGCCCTAACTATACGATCTGGTGGATCAACGGCTTAGAGTGAAGCCTAGGTTGCCCGGAACGTAGAAATGTCCATAACTTTCACACTGGTTGCTATCATTCGTTTTATATGATGGATAAACTGTTGTATTTATATCGTATTTTATGCTTCTGGCGTTGACTTCTTAGGCCCTAACTATTCCATCTGATGGAACAACGCCCTAGGGTGAAGCCTAGATTGCCCGGAACGTTGAAATGACCATAACTTTCACTCTGGTTGCTAATATTCGTTTTATACGATGGAAAAACTGTTATATTTATATTGTATTTTATTCTTATGGCGTTGAATTCTAAGTCCCTACCTATTCGATCTGGTGGAGCAACACCCTAGAGCGAAACCTAGGTTACCCGGAACGTAGAAATGACCAGTACTTTCACACTGTTTGCAGTTATTCCTGTTATACGATGGAAAAACTGTTGCATCTTTATTGTATTTTATGCTTCTGGCGTTCACTTCTTAGGCCCTAACTATTCGATCTGGTGGATCAACGGCTTAGAGTGAAGCCTAGGTTGCCCGGAACGTAGAAATGACCATAACTTTCACACTGGTTGCTATCATTCGTTTTATATGGTGGATAAACTGTTGTATTTATATTGTATTTTATGCTTCTGGCGTTCACTTCTTAGGCCCTAACTATTCGATCTGGTGGAACAACGCCCTAGGGTGAAGCCTAGGTTGCCCGGAACGTAGAAATGACCATAACTTTTACACTGGTAGCAATTATTCGTTTTATACAATGGAAAAACTGTTCTATTTATTTTGCATTTTATGCTTCGGGCGTTAACTTCTAAGGCCCTAACTGATTGATCTGGAGGAGCAATGCCCTAGTGTGAAGCCTAGGTTGCCCGGAACGTAGAAAAGACCATAACTTTTACACAGGTAGCAATTATTCGTTTTATACAATGGAAAAACCGTTCTGTTTATTTTGTATTTTATGCTTCGGCCGTTGACTTCTATGGCCCTAACTGTTTGATCTGGTGGAGCAACGCCCTAGATTGAAGCCTAGGTTGCCCGGAACGTAGAAATGACCATTACTTTCACACTGTTTGCAACTATTCATTTTATAGGATGGAACAGCTGTTGTACTTATATTGTATTTTATTCTTCTGGCGTTGAATTCTAAGTCCCTAGCTTTTCGATCTCGTGGAGCAACGCCCTAGAGTGAAACCTAGGTTACACGGAACGTAGAAATGACCAGTACTTTGACACTGGTTGCAGTTATTCCTGTTATACGATGGAAAAACTGTTGTATTTTTATTGCATTTTATGCTTCGGGCATTGACTTCTAAGGCCCTAACTATTCAATCTGTTGGAGCAACGTCCTAGGGTGAAGCCTAGGTCGCCCGGAACGTAGAAATGACCATTACTTTCACACTGTTTGCAAATATACATTATATACGATGGAAAATCTGTTGTATTTATATCGTATTTTTTGCTTCTGGCGTTGACTTCTTAGGCCCTAACTATTCCATCTGGCGGAGCAACGCCCTAAAGTGAAGCCTAGGTTGCCCGGAACGTAGAAGTGACCATAACTTCCACACTGGTTGCAATTATTCATTTAATATGATGGAAAAGCTGTTGTATTTATATCGTACTTTATGCTTCGGGCGTTGACTTCTTAGGCCCTAACATTTCTATCTGGTGGAGCACCGCCCTACAGTGAAGCCTAGGTTGCCCGGAACGTAGAAATGACCATTACTTTCACACTGTTTGCAATTAATCCTTTTATACGATGGAAAAGCTGTTGTATTTATATCGTATTTTATGCTCCTGGCGTTGACTTCTAAGGACCTAACTATTCGATCTGGTGGAGCAACGCCCTAGAGTGAAGCCTAGGTTGCCGGAAACGTAGAAGTGACCATTACCTTCACAATGTTTGCAATTATTCATTTTATACGATGGAAAAACTGTTGTACTTATATTGTATTTTATCCATCTGGCGTTGACTTCTAAGGCCGTAGCTATTAGAAGTGGTGGAGCATCGCCCCAGAGTGACGCCTAGGGTGCTCGGAACGTAGAAATGACCATTACTTTCACACTGTTTGCAATTATTCATATTATACGATGGAAAAGCTGTTCTATTTATTTTGTATTTTATGCTTCGGGCGTTGACTTCTAAGCCCCTAACTATTCGATCTGGTGGTGCAACGCACTAGAGTGAAGCCTAGGTTGCCCGGAACGTAGAAATGACCATAACTATCACACTGGCTGCTATTATTCGTTTTATAAGGTGGAAAAACTGTTATATTTATATTGTACTTTATGCTTGTGGCGTAGACTTCTTAGGCCCTAACTATTCGATCTGGTGGAACAACGCCCTAGGGTGAATCCTAGGTTGCCCGGAACGTAGAAATGACCATAACTTTTACACTGGTAGCAATTATTCGTTTTATACGATGGAAGAGCTGTTGTATTTATATTGTATTTTATGCCTCTGGCGTTGACTTCTAAGGCCGTAGCTATTAGATGTGGTGGAGCAACGCCCTAGAGTGACGCCTAGGGTAATCGGAACGTAGAAATGACCATTACTTTCACACTGGTTGCAATTATTTGTTTTATACGATGGAAAATCTGTTCTATTTATTTTATATTTTATGCTTCGGGCGTTGACTTCTAAGGCCCTAACTATTCGATCTGGTGGAGCAACGCCCTAGAGTGAAGCCTAGGTTGCCGGAAACGTAGAAGTGACCATTACCTTCACAATGTTTGCAATTATTCATTTTATACGATGGAAAAACTGTTGTACTTATATTGTATTTTATCCATCTGGCGTTGACTTCTAAGGCCGTAGCTATTAGAAGTGGTGGAGCATCGCCCCAGAGTGACGCCTAGGGTGCTCGGAACGTAGAAATGACCATTACTTTCACACTGTTTGCAATTATTCATATTATACGATGGAAAAGCTGTTCTATTTATTTTGTATTTTATGCTTCGGGCGTTGACTTCTAAGCCCCTAACTATTCGATCTGGTGGTGCAACGCACTAGAGTGAAGCCTAGGTTGCCCGGAACGTAGAAATGACCATAACTATCACACTGGCTGCTATTATTCGTTTTATAAGGTGGAAAAACTGTTATATTTATATTGTACTTTATGCTTGTGGCGTAGACTTCTTAGGCCCTAACTATTCGATCTGGTGGAACAACGCCCTAGGGTGAATCCTAGGTTGCCCGGAACGTAGAAATGACCATAACTTTTACACTGGTAGCAATTATTCGTTTTATACGATGGAAGAGCTGTTGTATTTATATTGTATTTTATGCCTCTGGCGTTGACTTCTAAGGCCGTAGCTATTAGATGTGGTGGAGCAACGCCCTAGAGTGACGCCTAGGGTAATCGGAACGTAGAAATGACCATTACTTTCACACTGGTTGCAATTATTTGTTTTATACGATGGAAAATCTGTTCTATTTATTTTATATTTTATGCTTCGGGCGTTGACTTCTAAGGCCCTAACTATTCGATCTGGTGGAGCAACGCCCTAGAGCGAAGCCTAGGTTGCCCGGTACGTAGAAATGACCATCACTTTCATACTGGTTGCAATTATTCGTTTTATATGATTGAAAAACTGTTGTAGTTATATCGTATTTTATGCTTCTGGCGTTGACTTCTTCGGCCCTAACTATTCGATCTGGTGGAACAACACCATAGAGTGAAGCCTAGGTTGCCCGGAACGTAGAAATGACCATCACTTTTACACGGGTTGCAATTATGCCTGTTATAGGATGGAAAGACTGTTGTATTTTTCTTGTATTTTATGCTTCACGCGTTGACATCTGAGGCCGTAGCTATTCGATGTGGTGGATGAACGCCATAGAGTGAAGCCTAGGTTGCCCGGAACGTAGAAATCTACATATCTTTCACACTGTTTGCAATTATTCATTTTATACGATGGCAATGCTGTTGCATTTATATTGTATTTTATGCTTCTGGCGTTGACTTCTTAGGCCCTAACTATTCGATCTGGTGGAGCAATGCCTCAGAGTTAAGTCTAGGATGCCCGAAACGCCGAAATGATCATTACTTTCACGCTTGTTGCAACTATTCCTGTCATACCATGAAAAGACTGTTGAATTTTTATTGTATTTTGTGCCTCAGGCGTAGGCTTCTAAGGCCGTAGCTATTCGGTATGGTGGAGCACCGCCCTAGAGTAAAGCCTAGGTTGCTCGGAACGTAGAAATGACCACTTCTTTCACACTGTTTGCAATTATTCATTTAATATGATGGAAAAGCTGTTGTATTTATATCGTATTTTATGCTTCGGGCGTTGACTTCTTAGGCCCTAACATTTCGATCTGGTGGAGCAACGCCCTAGAGTGTAGCCTAGGTTGCTCGGAATGTAGAAATGACCATAACTTTCACACTGGTTGCAATTATTCGTTTTATACGATGGAAAAACTGTTGCATCTTTATCGTATTTTATGCTTCTGGCGTTGACTTCTTAGGCCGTAACTATTCGATCTGGTGGAGCAACGCCCTAGGGTGAAGCCTAGGTTGCCCGGAAGGTAGAAGTGACCATAACTTCCACACTGGTTGCTATCATTCGTTTTATATCATGGAAAAACTGTTGTATTTATGTTGTATTTTATGCTTCTGGCGTTCACTTCTTAGGCCCTAACTTTTCGATCAGGTGGAACAACGGCCTAGGGTGAAGCCTAGGTTGCCCGGAACGTAGAAATGACCATAACTTTCACACTGGTTGCAATTATTCGTTTTATACGATGGAAAAGCTGTTGTATTTATATCGTATTTTATGCTTCTGGCGTTCACTTCTTAGGCCCTGACTATTCCATCTGGTGGAGCAACGCCCTAGAGTGAAGCCTAGGTAGCTCGGAACGTAGAACTGTCCTTCACTTTCAAACTGGTTGCAATTATTCCTGTTATATGATGGAAACACTGTTGTATTTTTTTTGCATTGTATGGTTCGGGCGTTGACTTCTAAGGCCCAAACTATCCACTCTGCTGGAGCAACGCCCTAGGGTGAAGCCTAGGTTGCTCGGAAAGTAGAAATGACCATAAGTTTCATACTGGTTGCAAGTATTCCTTTTATACGTTGGAAAAACTGTTGTATTTATATTGTATTTTATGCTTCTGGCGTTGACTTCTATGGCACTAACTATTCGATCTGGTGGACCAACGCCCTAGGGTGAAGCCCAGGTTGCCCGGAACGTAGAATTGGCCATCACTTTCAAACTGGTTGCAATTATTCATGTTATATGATGGAAACACTGTTGTATTTTTATTGCATTTTATGCTTCGGCCGTTGACTTCTAAGGCCCTAACTATTCAATCTGTTAAAGCAACGCCCTAGGGTGAAGCCTAGGTTGTTCGGAACGTAGAAATGTCCATATCTTTCACACTGTTTGCAATTATTCATTTTATACGATGGCAATGCTGTTGTATTTATATTGTATTTTATGCTTCTGGCGTTGACTTCTTAGGCCCTAACTATTCGATCTGGTGGAGCAATGCCTCAGAGTTAAGTCTAGGATGCCCGAAACGCCGAAATGATCATTACTTTCACGCTTATTACAATTATTCTTGTTATACCATGAAAACACTGTTGTATTTTTATTGTATTTTGTGCTTCAGGCGTAGGCTTCTAAGGCCGTAGCTATTCGATATGGTGGAGCAACGCCCTAGAGTGAAGCCTAGGTTGCGCGGAACGTAGAAATGACCACTACTTTCACACTGTTTGCAATTATTCATTTAATATGATGGAAAAGCTGTTGTATTTATATCGTATTTTATGCTTCGGGCGTTGACTTCTTAGGCCCTAACATTTCGATCTGGTGGAGCAACGCCCTACAGTGAAGCCTAGGTTGCCCGGAACGTAGATATGTCCATAACCTTCACACAGGTTGCAATTATTCGTTTTATACGGTGTAAAGGCTGTTGTGTTTATTTTGTATTTTATTCTTCTGGTGTTGACTTCTTAGGCCCTATCTATTCGATCTGGTGGGACAACGCCGTAGAGTGAATCCCGGAACGTAGAAATGACCATTACTTTCACACTGTTTGCAATTATTCCTTTTATACGATGGAAAAGCTGTTGTATTTATATCGTATTTTAAGCTTCTGGCGTCGACTTCTAGGGACCTAACTATTCGATCTGGTGGAGCAACGCCCTAGAGTGAAGCCTAGGTTGCTCGGAATGTAGAAATGACCATAACTTCCACACTGGTTGCAATTATTCGTTTTATACGATGGAAAAACTGTTGCATCTTTATCGTATTTTATGCTTCTGGCGTTGACTTCTTAGGCCGTACCTATTCGGTCTGGTGGAGCAACGCCCTGGAGTGAAACCTAGGTTGCCCGCAACGTAGAAATGACCACTACTATCACACTGGTAATAAATTATTCCTGCTATACGATGGAAAAACTGTTGTATTTTTATTGCATTTTATGCTTCGGGCATTGACTTCTAAGGCCCTAACTATTCAATCTGTTGGAGCCACGCCCTAGGGTGAAGCCTAGGTTGCCCGGAACATAGAAATGACCATAACTTTGACACTGGTTGCAGTTATTCGTTTTATACGATGGAAAAGCTGTTGTATTTATATCGTATTTTATGCTTCTGGCGTTGACTTCTTAGGCCCTAACTATTCCATCTGGTGCAACAACGCCCTAGGGTGAAGCCCAGGTTTCCCGGAAAGTAGAAATGACCATAACTTTCAGACTGGTAGCAATTATTCGTTTTATATGATGGAAAAACTGTTGTAGTTATATTGTATTTTATGCTTCTGGCGTTCACTTCTTAGGCCCTAACTATTCGATCTGGTGGAACAACGCCCTAGGGTGAAGCCTAGCTTGCCCGGAACGTAGAAGTGACCATGACTTTTACACTGCTTGCATTTATTCGTTCTATACAATGGAAAAACTGTTCTACTTATTTTGCATTTTATGCTCCGGGCGTTGACTTCTAAGGCCCTAACTGATTGATCTGGAGGTGCAACGCCCTACAGTGAAGCCTAGATTGCCCGGTACGTAGAAATGACCATTACTTTCAAACTGTTTGCAAATATACATTATATACGATGGAAAATCTGTTGTATTTATATCGTATTTTATGCTTCTGGCGTTGACATCTTAGGCCCTAACTATTCCATCTGGTGGAGCAACGCCCTAAAGTGAAGCCTAGGTTGCCCGGAACGTAGAAGTGACCATAACTTCCAAACTGGTTGCAATTATTCATTTAATATGATGGAAAAGCTGTTGTATTTATATCGTACTTTATGCTTCGGGCGTTGACTTCTTAGGCCCTAACATTTCGATCTGGTGGAGCAACGCCCTACAGTGAAGCCTAGGTTGCCCGGAACGTAGTTATGACCATAACCTTCACACAGGTTGCAATTATTTGTTTATACGGTGTAAAGGCTGTTGTGTTTATTTTGTATTTTATTTTTCTGGTGTTGACTTCTTAGGCCCTAGCTATCCGATCTGGAGGAACAACGCCCTAGGGTGAAGCCTAGGTTGCCCGGAACGTAGAAATGACCATAACTTTTACACTGGTAGCAATTATGCGTTTTATACAATGGAAAAACCGTTCTATTTATTTTGTATTTTATGCTTCGGGCGTTGACGTCTAAGGCCCTAACTGTTTGATCTGGTGGAGCAACGCCCTAGATTGAAGCCTAGGTTGCCCGGAACGCAGAAATGACCATAACGTTCACACTGGTTGCTATTATTCGTTTTATACGATTCAAAAGCTGTTGTATTTATATCGTATTTTATGCTTCTGGCGTTGACTTCTAAGGCCCTCAACTATTCGATCTGGAGGAGCAACGCCCTAGAGTGTAGCCTAGGTTGCTCGGAATGTAGAAATGACCATAACTTTCACACTGGTTGCAATTATTCGTTTTATACGATGGAAAAACTGTTGCATCTTTATCGTATTTTATGCTTCTGGCGTTGACTTCTTAGGCCGTAACTATTCGATCTGGTGGAGCAACGCCCTAGGGTGAAGCCTAGGTTGCCCGGAAGGTAGAAGTGACCATAACTTCCACACTGGTTGCTATCATTCGTTTTATATCATGGAAAAACTGTTGTATTTATGTTGTATTTTATGCTTCTGGCGTTCACTTCTTAGGCCCTAACTTTTCGATCAGGTGGAACAACGGCCTAGGGTGAAGCCTAGGTTGCCCGGAACGTAGAAATGACCATAACTTTCACACTGGTTGCAATTATTCGTTTTATACGATGGAAAAGCTGTTGTATTTATATCGTATTTTATGCTTCTGGCGTTCACTTCTTAGGCCCTGACTATTCCATCTGGTGGAGCAACGCCCTAGAGTGAAGCCTAGGTTGCTCGGAACGTAGAACTGTCCTTCACTTTCAAACTGGTTGCAATTATTCCTGTTATATGATGGAAACACTGTTGTATTTTTTTTGCATTGTATGGTTCGGGCGTTGACTTCTAAGGCCCAAACTATCCACTCTGCTGGAGCAACGCCCTAGGGTGAAGCCTAGGTTGCTCGGAAAGTAGAAATGACCATAAGTTTCATACTGGTTGCAAGTATTCCTTTTATACGTTGGAAAAACTGTTGTATTTATATTGTATTTTATGCTTCTGGCGTTGACTTCTATGGCACTAACTATTCGATCTGGTGGACCAACGCCCTAGGGTGAAGCCCAGGTTGCCCGGAACGTAGAATTGGCCATCACTTTCAAACTGGTTGCAATTATTCATGTTATATGATGGAAACACTGTTGTATTTTTATTGCATTTTATGTTTCGGCCGTTGACTTCTAAGGCCCTAACTATTCAATCTGTTAAAGCAACGCCCTAGGGTGAAGCCTAGGTTGTTCGGAACGTAGAAATGTCCATATCTTTCACACTGTTTGCAATTATTCATTTTATACGATGGCAATGCTGTTGTATTTATATTGTATTTTATGCTTCTGGCGTTGACTTCTTAGGCCCTAACTATTCGATCTGGTGGAGCAATGCCTCAGAGTTAAGTCTAGGATGCCCGAAACGCCGAAATGATCATTACTTTCACGCTTATTACAATTATTCTTGTCATACCATGAAAACACTGTTGTATTTTTATTGTATTTTGTGCTTCAGGCGTAGGCTTCTAAGGCCGTAGCTATTCGATATGGTGGAGCAACGCCCTAGAGTGAAGCCTAGGTTGCGCGGAACGTAGAAATGACCACTACTTTCACACTGTTTGCAATTATTCATTTAATATGATGGAAAAGCTGTTGTATTTATATCGTATTTTATGCTTCGGGCGTTGACTTCTTAGGCCCTAACATTTCGATCTGGTGGAGCAACGCCCTACAGTGAAGCCTAGGTTGCCCGGAACGTAGATATGTCCATAACCTTCACACAGGTTGCAATTATTCGTTTTATACGGTGTAAAGGCTGTTGTGTTTATTTTGTATTTTATTCTTCTGGTGTTGACTTCTTAGGCCCTATCTATTCGATCTGGTGGGACAACGCCGTAGAGTGAATCCCGGAACGTAGAAATGACCATTACTTTCACACTGTTTGCAATTATTCCTTTTATACGATGGAAAAGCTGTTGTATTTATATCGTATTTTAAGCTTCTGGCGTCGACTTCTAGGGACCTAACTATTCGATCTGGTGGAGCAACGCCCTAGAGTGAAGCCTAGGTTGCTCGGAATGTAGAAATGTCCATAACTTCCACACTGGTTGCAATTATTCGTTTTATACGATGGAAAAACTGTTGCACCTTTATCGTATTTTATGCTTCTGGCGTTGACTTCTTAGGCCGTACCTATTCGGTCTGGTGGAGCAACGCCCTGGAGTGAAACCTAGGTTGCCCGCAACGTAGAAATGACCACTACTATCACACTGGTAATAAATTATTCCTGCTATACGATGGAAAAACTGTTGTATTTTTATTGCATTTTATGCTTCGGGCATTGACTTCTAAGGCCCTAACTATTCAATCTGTTGGAGCCACGCCCTAGGGTGAAGCCTAGGTTGCCCGGAACGCAGAAATGACCATAACGTTCACACTGGTTGCTATTATTCGTTTTATACGATTCAAAAGCTGTTGTATTTATATCGTATTTTATGCTTCTGGCGTTGACTTCTAAGGCCCTCAACTATTCGATCTGGAGGAGCAACGCCCTAGAGTGTAGCCTAGGTTGCTCGGAATGTAGAAATGACCATAACTTTCACACTGGTTGCAATTATTCGTTTTATACGATGGAAAAACTGTTGCATCTTTATCGTATTTTATGCTTCTGGCGTTGACTTCTTAGGCCGTAACTATTCGATCTGGTGGAGCAACGCCCTAGGGTGAAGCCTAGGTTGCCCGGAAGGTAGAAGTGACCATAACTTCCACACTGGTTGCTATCATTCGTTTTATATCATGGAAAAACTGTTGTATTTATGTTGTATTTTATGCTTCTGGCGTTCACTTCTTAGGCCCTAACTTTTCGATCAGGTGGAACAACGGCCTAGGGTGAAGCCTAGGTTGCCCGGAACGTAGAAATGACCATAACTTTCACACTGGTTGCAATTATTCGTTTTATACGATGGAAAAGCTGTTGTATTTATATCGTATTTTATGCTTCTGGCGTTCACTTCTTAGGCCCTGACTATTCCATCTGGTGGAGCAACGCCCTAGAGTGAAGCCTAGGTTGCTCGGAACGTAGAACTGTCCTTCACTTTCAAACTGGTTGCAATTATTCCTGTTATATGATGGAAACACTGTTGTATTTTTTTTGCATTGTATGGTTCGGGCGTTGACTTCTAAGGCCCAAACTATCCACTCTGCTGGAGCAACGCCCTAGGGTGAAGCCTAGGTTGCTCGGAAAGTAGAAATGACCATAAGTTTCATACTGGTTGCAAGTATTCCTTTTATACGTTGGAAAAACTGTTGTATTTATATTGTATTTTATGCTTCTGGCGTTGACTTCTATGGCACTAACTATTCGATCTGGTGGACCAACGCCCTAGGGTGAAGCCCAGGTTGCCCGGAACGTAGAATTGGCCATCACTTTCAAACTGGTTGCAATTATTCATGTTATATGATGGAAACACTGTTGTATTTTTATTGCATTTTATGTTTCGGCCGTTGACTTCTAAGGCCCTAACTATTCAATCTGTTAAAGCAACGCCCTAGGGTGAAGCCTAGGTTGTTCGGAACGTAGAAATGTCCATATCTTTCACACTGTTTGCAATTATTCATTTTATACGATGGCAATGCTGTTGTATTTATATTGTATTTTATGCTTCTGGCGTTGACTTCTTAGGCCCTAACTATTCGATCTGGTGGAGCAATGCCTCAGAGTTAAGTCTAGGATGCCCGAAACGCCGAAATGATCATTACTTTCACGCTTATTACAATTATTCTTGTTATACCATGAAAACACTGTTGTATTTTTATTGTATTTTGTGCTTCAGGCGTAGGCTTCTAAGGCCGTAGCTATTCGATATGGTGGAGCAACGCCCTAGAGTGAAGCCTAGGTTGCGCGGAACGTAGAAATGACCACTACTTTCACACTGTTTGCAATTATTCATTTAATATGATGGAAAAGCTGTTGTATTTATATCGTATTTTATGCTTCGGGCGTTGACTTCTTAGGCCCTAACATTTCGATCTGGTGGAGCAACGCCCTACAGTGAAGCCTAGGTTGCCCGGAACGTAGATATGTCCATAACCTTCACACAGGTTGCAATTATTCGTTTTATACGGTGTAAAGGCTGTTGTGTTTATTTTGTATTTTATTCTTCTGGTGTTGACTTCTTAGGCCCTATCTATTCGATCTGGTGGGACAACGCCGTAGAGTGAATCCCGGAACGTAGAAATGACCATTACTTTCACACTGTTTGCAATTATTCCTTTTATACGATGGAAAAGCTGTTGTATTTATATCGTATTTTAAGCTTCTGGCGTCGACTTCTAGGGACCTAACTATTCGATCTGGTGGAGCAACGCCCTAGAGTGAAGCCTAGGTTGCTCGGAATGTAGAAATGACCATAACTTCCACACTGGTTGCAATTATTCGTTTTATACGATGGAAAAACTGTTGCACCTTTATCGTATTTTATGCTTCTGGCGTTGACTTCTTAGGCCGTACCTATTCGGTCTGGTGGAGCAACGCCCTGGAGTGAAACCTAGGTTGCCCGCAACGTAGAAATGACCACTACTATCACACTGGTAATAAATTATTCCTGCTATACGATGGAAAAACTGTTGTATTTTTATTGCATTTTATGCTTCGGGCATTGACTTCTAAGGCCCTAACTATTCAATCTGTTGGAGCCACGCCCTAGGGTGAAGCCTAGGTTGCCCGGAACATAGAAATGACCATAACTTTGACACTGGTTGCAGTTATTCGTTTTATACGATGGAAAAGCTGTTGTATTTATATCGTATTTTATGCTTCTGGCGTTGACTTCTTAGGCCCTAACTATTCCATCTGGTGCAACAACGCCCTAGGGTGAAGCCCAGGTTGCCCGGAAAGTAGAAATGACCATAACTTTCAGACTGGTAGCAATTATTCGTTTTATATGATGGAAAAACTGTTGTAGTTATATTGTATTTTATGCTTCTGGCGTTCACTTCTTAGGCCCTAACTATTCGATCTGGTGGAACAACGCCCTAGGGTGAAGCCTAGCTTGCCCGGAACGTAGAAGTGACCATGACTTTTACACTGCTTGCATTTATTCGTTCTATACAATGGAAAAACTGTTCTACTTATTTTGCATTTTATGCTCCGGGCGTTGACTTCTAAGGCCCTAACTGATTGATCTGGAGGTGCAACGCCCTACAGTGAAGCCTAGATTGCCCGGTACGTAGAAATGACCATTACTTTCAAACTGTTTGCAAATATACATTATATACGATGGAAAATCTGTTGTATTTATATCGTATTTTATGCTTCTGGCGTTGACATCTTAGGCCCTAACTATTCCATCTGGTGGAGCAACGCCCTAAAGTGAAGCCTAGGTTGCCCGGAACGTAGAAGTGACCATAACTTCCAAACTGGTTGCAATTATTCATTTAATATGATGGAAAAGCTGTTGTATTTATATCGTACTTTATGCTTCGGGCGTTGACTTCTTAGGCCCTAACATTTCGATCTGGTGGAGCAACGCCCTACAGTGAAGCCTAGGTTGCCCGGAACGTAGTTATGACCATAACCTTCACACAGGTTGCAATTATTTGTTTATACGGTGTAAAGGCTGTTGTGTTTATTTTGTATTTTATTTTTCTGGTGTTGACTTCTTAGGCCCTAGCTATCCGATCTGGAGGAACAACGCCCTAGGGTGAAGCCTAGGTTGCCCGGAACGTAGAAATGACCATAACTTTTACACTGGTAGCAATTATGCGTTTTATACAATGGAAAAACCGTTCTATTTATTTTGTATTTTATGCTTCGGGCGTTGACGTCTAAGGCCCTAACTGTTTGATCTGGTGGAGCAACGCCCTAGATTGAAGCCTAGGTTGCCCGGAACGCAGAAATGACCATAACGTTCACACTGGTTGCTATTATTCGTTTTATACGATTCAAAAGCTGTTGTATTTATATCGTATTTTATGCTTCTGGCGTTGACTTCTAAGGCCCTCAACTATTCGATCTGGAGGAGCAACGCCCTAGAGCGAAGCATAGGTTGCCCGGAACGTAGAAATGACCATCACTTTCACACGGGTTGCAATTATTCCTGTTATAGGATGGAAAGACTGTTGTATCTTTATTGTATTTTATACTTCAGGCACTGACTTCTGTGGCCGTAGCTATTCGATGTGGTGGCAGCACGCCATAGAGTGAAGCCTAGGTTGCCCGGAACGTAGAAATGACCATAAGTTTCATACTGGTTGCAATTATTCGTTTTATACGATGGAAAAGCTGTTGTATTTATATTGTATTTTATGCTTCTGGCGTTCACTTCTTAGGCCCTAACTATTCGATCTGGTGGAGCAACGCCCTACTGTGAAGCCTATGTTGCCCGGAACGTAGATATGACCATAACCTTCACACAGGTTGCAATTATTCGTTTTATACGGTGTAAAGGCTGTTGTGTTTATTTTGTATTTTATTCTTCTGGTGTTGACTTCTTAGGCCCTAACTATTCGATCTGGTGGAACAACGCCGTAGAGTGAAGCCTATGTTGCCCGGAACGTAGATATGACCATTACTTTCACACTGTTTGCAATTACTCCTTCTATACGATGGAAAAGCTGTTGAGTTTATATCGTATTTTATGCTTCTGGCGTTGACTTCTAAGGACCTAACTATTCGATCTGGTGGAGCAACGCCCTAGAGTGAAGCCTAGGTTGCTCGGAATGTAGAAATGACAATAACTTTTACACTGGTTGCAATTATTCGTTTTATACGATGGAAAAACTGTTGCATCTTTATCGTATTTTATGCTTCTGACGTTGACTTCTTGGGCCGTAGCTATTCGATCTGGTGGAGCAACGCCCTGGAGAGAATCCTAGGTTGCCCCGAACGTAGAAATGACCACTACTATCACACTGGTTGCAAATTATTCCTGCTATACGATGGAAAAACTGTTGTATATTTATTGCATTTTATGCTTCGGGCATTGACTTCTAAGGCCCTAACTATTCAATCTGTTGGAGCAACGCCCTTGGGTGAAGCCTAGGTTGCCCGGAACGTAGAAATGACCATAACTTTCACACTGGTTGCAATTATTCGTTTTATACGATGAAAAAGCTGTTGTATTTATATCGTATTTTATGCTTCTGGCGTTGACTTCTTAGGCCCTAAGTATTCCATCTGGTGGAACAACGCCCTAGGGCGAAGCGTAGGTTGCCCGGAAAGTAGAAATGACCATAACTTTCACACTGGTAGCAATTATTCGTTTTATACGATGGAAAAACTGTTCTATTTATTTTGTATTTTATGCTTCGGGCGTTGACTTCTAAGGCCCTAACCATTCGATCTGGTGGAGCAACGCCCTAGAGTGAAGCCTAGGTTGCGCGGAACGTAGAAATGACCATGACTTTCACACTGGTAGCAATTATTCGTTTTATACGATGGAAAAACTGTTTTATTTCTTTTGTATTTTATGCTTCGGGCGTTGACTTCTACGGCCCTAACTATTCGATCTGGTGGAGCAACGCCCTAGAGTGAAGCCTGGGTGGCCCGGCACGTAGATATGACCATAACTTTCACACTGGTTGCTATCATTCCTTTTATATAATGGAAAAACTGTTGTGTTTATATTGTATTTTATGCTTCTGGCGTTCACTTCTTAGGCCCTAACTATTCGATCTGGTGGAACAACGGCCTAGAGTGAAGCCTAGGTTGCCCGGAACGTAGAAATGACCATAACTTTCACACTGGTTGCTATCATTCGTTTTATATGATGGATAAACTGTTGTATTTATATTGAATTTTATGCTTCTGGCGTTCACTTCTTACGCCCTAACTGATTGATCTGGAGGAGCAACGCCCTAGTGTGAAGCCTAGGTTGCCCGGAACGTAGAAAAGACCATAACTTTTACACTGGTAGCAATTATTCGTTTTATACAATGGAAAAACCGTTCTATTTATTTTGTATTTTATGCTTCGGGCGTTGACTTCTAAGGCCCTAACTGTTTGATCTGGTGGAGCAACGCCCTAGATTGAAGCCTAGGTTGCCCGGAACGTAGAGAAGACCATAACTTTCACACTGGTTGCTATTATTCGTTTTATAGGATTCAAAAGCTGTTGTATTTATATCGTATTTTATGCTTCTGGCGTTGACTTCTAAGGCCCTCAACTATTCGATCTGGTGGAGCAACGCCCTAGAGCGAAGCATAGGTTGCCCGGAACGTAGAAATGACCATTACTTTCACACTGTTTGTAATTATTCATTTTATACGATGGAAAAGCTGTTGTATTTATATTGCATTTTATTCTTCTGGCGTTGACTTTTAAGGCCGTAGCTATTAGATGTGGTGGAGCAACGCCCTAAAGTGTCGCATAGGTTGCCCGGAACGTAGAAATGACCATAGCTTTCACAATGTTTGCAAATATTCATTTTATACGATGGAAAAACTGTTGTACTTATATTGTATTTTATTCTTCTCGCGTTGAATTCTAAGTACCTAGCTTTTCGATCTCGTGGAGCAACGCCCTAGAGTGAAACCTAGGATACCCGGAACGTAGAAATGACCAGTACTTTCACACTGGTTGCAGATATTCCTGTTATACGATGGAAAAACTGTTGCACCTTTATTGTATTTTATGCTTCTGGCGTTGACATCTAAGGCCCTAACTGTTTGATCTGGTGGAGCAACGCCCTAAAGTGAAGCCTAGGTTGCCCGGAACGTAGAAATGACCATAACTTCCACACTGGTTGCAATTATTCGTTCTATACGATGGAAAAACTGTTAGATTTATATTGTATTTTATGCTTCTGGCGTTGACTTCTAAGGCACTAACTATTCGATCTGGTGGAACAACGCCCTAGAGTGAAGCCTAGGTTACCCGGAACGTAGAAATGACCAGTACTTTCACACTGTTTGCAATTATTCATTTTATACGACGGAAAAGCTGTTGTATTGATATTGTATTTTATGCTGCTGGCGTTCACTTCTTAGGCCCTAACTATTCGATCTGGTGGAACAACGCCCTAGGGTGAAGCCTAGGTTGCCCGGAACGTAGAAATGACCATAACTTTTACACTGGTAGCAATTATTCGTTTTATACAATGGAAAAACTGTTCTGTTTATTTTGTATTTTATGCTTCGGGCGTTGACTTCTAAGGCCCTAACTGTTGGATCTGGTGGAGCAACGCCCTAGAGTGAAGCCTAGGTTGCCCGGAACGTAGAAATGACCATAACTATCACACTGGATGCTATTATTCGATCTATACGATGGAAAAGCTGTTATATTTATTATGTATCTTATGCTTCTGGCGTTGACTTCTTAGGCCCTAACAATTCGATCTGGTGAAACAACGCCCTAGAGTGAAGCCTAGGTTGCCTGGAACGTACAAATGACCATCACTTTCACACGGGTTGCAATTATTCCTGTTATAGGATGGAAAGACTGTTGTAATTTTATTGTATTTTATGCTTCAGGCGCTGACTTCTGAGGCCGTAGCTATTCGATGTGGTGGAAGAACGCCATAGAGTGAAGCCTAGGTTGCCCGGAACCTAGAAATGACCATAACTTTCATACAGGGTGCAATTATTCGTTTTATATGATGGAAGAACTGTTGTATGTATATTGTATTTTATGCTGCTGGCGTTCACTTCTTAGGCCCTAACTATTCGACCTGGTGGAACAACGCCCTGGGGTGAGGCCTAGGTTGCTCGGAATGTAGAAATGAGCATAACATTCACACTGCTTGAAATTATTCGTTTTATACGATGGAAAAACTGTTATATTTATATTGTATTTTATGCTTCTGGCGTTGCTTTCTTAGGGCCTAACTATTCAATCTGGTGGAACAACGTCATAGAGTGAGGCCTAGGTTGCCCGGAACGTAGAAATGACCATCACTTCCATACTGGTAGCAATTATTCGTTTTATACGATGGAAAAACTGTTGTATTTATATTGTATTTTATACTTCGGGCGTTGACTTCTACGGCCCTAACTATTCAACCTGTTGGAGCAACGCCCTCGGGTAAAGCCTAGGTTGCTTGGAAAGTAGAAATGACCATAACTTTCATACTGGTTGCAATTATTCGTTTTATATCATGGAAAAACTGTTGTATTCATATTGTATTTTATGCTGCTGGCGTTCACTTCTTAGGCCCTAACTATTCGATCTGGTGGAACAACGCCCTGTGGTGAAGTCTAGGTTGCCCGGAACGAAGAAATGACCATAACTTTCACACTGGTTGCTATTATTCGCTTTATACGATTGAAAAACTGTTATATTTATATTGTATTTTATGCTTCTGGCGTTGCCTTCTTAGGCCCTAACTGTTCGATCTGGTGGATCAACGCCCTAGGGTGTAGCCTAGGTTGACCGGAAAGTAGAAATGACCACAACTTTCATACTGGTTGCAATTATTCGTTTAAATCATGGAAAAACTGTTGTATTCATATTGTATATTATGCTGCTGGCGTTCACTTCTTAGGCCCTAACTATTCGATCTGGTGGAACAACGCCCTGTGGTGAAGTCTAGGTTGCCCGGAACGTAGAAATGACCATAACTTTCACACTGGTAGCAATTATTCGTTTTATACAATGGAAAAACTGTTCTATTTATTTTGTATTTTATGCTTCGGGCGTTGACTTCTAAGGCCCTAGCTGTTTGATCTGGTGGAGCAACGCCCTAGAGTGAAGCTTAGGTTGCCCGGAACGTAGAAATGACCATAACTTTCACACTGGTTGCTATTATTCGTTCTATACGATGGAAAAACTGTTATATTTATATTGTATCTTATGCTTCTGGCGATGACTTGTTAGGCCCTAACAATTCGATCTGGTGGAACAACTTCCTAGAGTGAGGCCTAGGTAGCCCGGAACGTCGAAATGACCATCACTTTCAAACTGGTTGCAATTATTCCTGTTATAGGATGGAACGACTGTTGTATTTTTATTGTATTTTATGCTTCAGGCGTTGACTTCTGAGGCCGTAGCTATTCGATGTGGCGGAAGAACGACATAGAGTGAAGCCTGGGTTGCCCGGAACGTAGAAATGACCATCACTTTCAAACTGGTTGCAATTAATCCTTTTATACGATGGAAAAACTGATGCATTTTTATTGCATTTTATGCTTCGGGCGTTGACTTCTAAGGCCCTAACTATTCAATCTGTTGGAGCAACGCCCTAGGGTGATGCCTAGGTTGCCCGGAACTTAGAAATGACCATAACTTTCACACTGATTGCTATTATTCGTTTTATACGATGGAAAAACTGTTATATTTATATTGTATTTTATGCTGCTGGCGTTCACTTCTTAGGCCCTAACTATTCGATCTGGTGGAACAACGCCCTGGTGCGAAGCCTAGGTTGCCCGGAACGTTGATATGACCATAACTTTCACACTGGATGCTATTATTCGTTCTATACGATGGAAAAACTGTTATATTTATATTGTATCTTATGCTCCTAGCGTTGACTTCTTAGGCCCTAACTATTCCATCTGGTGGAGCAACGCCCTAGAGTGAAGCCTAGGTTGCCCGGAAAGTAGAAATGACTATAACTTTCACACTGGTTGCAATTATTCGTTTTATACGATGGAAAAACTGTTGTATTTATATTGTATTTTATGCTTCTGGCGTTGACTTCTAAGGCCCAAACTGTTGGATCTGGTGGAGCAACGCCCTAGAGTGAAGCCTAGGTTGCCCGGAACAATGATATGCCATTACTTTCACACTGGTTGCAATTATTCCTGATATACGATGGAAAAACTGTTGCATCTTTATTGAATTTTATGCTTCTGGCGTTGACTTCTAAGGCCCTAACTATTCTATCTGGTGGATCAACGCCCTAGAGTGAAGCCTAGGTTGCTCGGAATGTAAAAATTACCATAACATTCACACTGGTTGAAATTATTCGTTTTATACGATGGAAAATCTGTTGCATCTTTATTGTATTTTATGCTTCTGGCGTTGACTTCTAAGGCCCTAACTATTCGATCTGGTGGAGCAACGCCCTAGAGTGAAGCCTAGGTTGCCCGGAACGTTGAAATGACCATCACTTTCAAACTGGTTGCAATTATTCCTGTTATATGACGGAAAAACTGTTGTATTTTTATTGCATTTTATGCTTCGGGCATTGACTTCTAAGGCCCTAACTATTCAATCTGTTGGAGCAACGCCATAGGGTGTAGCCTAGGTTGCCCGGAAAGTAGAAATGACCATAAGTTCCATACTGGTTGCAATTATTCGTTTTATATGATGGAAGAACTATTGTATTTATATTGTATTTTATGCTGCTGGCGTACACTTCTTAGGCCCTAACTATTCGATCTTGTGGAACAACGCCCTGGGGTGAAGCCTAGGTTGCCGAAACGTAGAAATGACCATAACTTACACACTGGTTGCTATTATTCGTTTTATACGATGGAAATACTGTTCTATTTATATTGTATCTTATGCTTCTGGCGTTGACTTCTTAGGCCCTAACAATTCGATCTGGTGGAAAAACGACCTAGAGTGAGGCCTAGGTTGCCCGGAACGTAGAACTGACCATAACTTTTACACTGGTAGCAATTATTCGTTTTATACAATGGAAAAACTGTTCTGTTTATTTTGTATTTTATGCTTCGGGCGTTGACTTCTAAGGCCCTAACTGTTTGATCTGGTGGAGCAACGCCCTAGAGTGAAGCCTAGGTTGCCCGGAACGTACAAATGACCATCACTTTCACACGGGTTGCAATTATTCCTGTTATAGGATGTAAAGACTGTTGTATTTTTATTGTATTTTATGCTTCAGGCGTTGACTTCTGAGGCCGTAGCTATTCGATGTGGTGGAAGAACTCCATATAGTGAAGCCTAGGTTGCCCGGAACGTAGAAATCACCATAACTTTCATACAGGGTGCAATTATTCGTTTTATATGATGGAAGAACTGTTGTATTTATATTGTATTTTATGCTGCTGGCGTTCACTTCTTAGGCCCTAACTATTCGACCTGGTGGAACAACGCCCTGGGGTGAGGCCTAGGTTGCTCGGAATGTAGAAATGACCATAACATTCACACTGCTTGAAATTATTCGTTTTATACGATGGAAAAACTGTTATATTTATATTGTATTTTATGCTTCTGGCGTTGATTTCTTAGGGCCTAACTATACAATCTGGTGGAACAACGTCATAGAGTGAGGCCTAGTTTGCCCGGAACGTAGAAATGACCATCACTTCCATACTGGTAGCAATTATTCGTTTTATACGATGGAAAAAGTGTTGTATTTATATTGTATTTTATACTTCGGGCGTTGACTTCTACGGCCCTAACTATTCAACCTGTTGGAGCAACGCCCTCGGGTGAAGCCTAGGTTGCTCGGAAAGTAGAAATGACCATAACATTCATACTGGTTGCAATTATTCGTTTTATATCATGGAAAGACTGTTGTATTCATATTGTATTTTATGCTTCTGGCGTTCACTTCTTAGGCCCTAACTATTCGATCTGGTAGAACAACGACATGGGGTGAAGCCTAGGTTGCCCGGAACGTAGAAATGACCATAACTTTCACACTGGTTGCAATTATTCGTTTTATATGATGGAAAAACTGTTGTATTTATATTGTATTTTATGCTTCTGGCGTTCACTTCTTAGGCCCTAACTGTTCGATCTGGTGGAACAACGCCCTATGGTGAAGCCTAGGTTGACCGGAACGTATAAATGACCATAACTTTCACACCGGTAGCAATTATTCGTTTTACACGATGGAAAAACAGTTATATTTATTTTGTATTTTATGCGTCGGGCGTTGACTTCTAAGGCCCTAACTATTCAGTCTGTTGGAGCAACGACCAAGGGTGAAGCCTAGGTTGCCCGGAAAGTAGAAATGACGTTAACTTTCACACTGGTTGCTATTATTCGTTCTATACGATCGAAAAACTGTTATATTTATATTGTATTTTATGCTTCTGGCGTTGCCTTCTTAGGCCCTAGCTGTTCGATCTGGTGGAACAACGCCCTAGAGTGGAGCCTAGGTTACCCGGAGCGTAGAAATGACCAGTACTTTCACACTGCTTCCAGTTATTCCTGTTATACGATGGAAAAACTGTTGCATCTTTATTGAATTTTATGCTTCTGGCGTTGACTTCTAAGGCCCTAACTATTCAATCTGTTGGAGCAACGCCATACGGTGAAGCCTAGGTTGCCCGGAAAGTAGAAATGACCATAACTTTCATACTGGTTGCAATTATTCGTTTTATATCATGGAAAAACTGTTGTATTCATATTGTATTTTATGCTGCTGGCGTTCACTTCTTAGGCCCTAACTATTCGATCTGGTGGAACAACGCCCTGGGGTGAGGCCTAGGTTGCTCGGAATGTAGAAATGACCATAACATTCACACTGCTTGAAATTATTCGTTTTATACGATGGAAAAACTGTTATATTTATATTGTATTTTATGCTTCTGGCGTTGATTTCTTAGGGCCTAACTGTTCAATCTGGTAGAACAACGACATGGGGTGAAGCCTAGGTTGCCCGGAACGTAGAAATGACCATAACTTTCACACTGGGTGCAATTATTCGTTTTATATGATGGAAAAACTGTTGTATTTATAGTGTATTTTATGCTTCTGGCGTTGACTTCTAAGGCACTAACTATTCGATCTGGTGGAGCAACGCCCTAGAGTGAAGCCGATGTTGCCCGGAACGTAGAAATGACCATCACTTTCAAACTGGTTGCAATTATTCCGTTTATATGATGGAAAAACTGTAGTATTTTTATTGCATTTTATGCTTCGGGCATTGACTTCTAAGGCCCTAACTATTCAATCTGTTCGAGCAACGCCCTAGGGTGTAGCCTAGGTTGCCCGGAAAGTAGAAATGACCACAACTTTCATACTGGTTGCAATTACTCGTTTTATATGATGGAAAAACTGTTGTATTTATATTGTATTTTATGCTTCTGGCGTTCACTTCTTAGGCGCTAACTATTCGATCTGGTGGAACAACGCCCTAGGGTGAAGCCTAGGTTGCCCGGAACGTAGAAATGACCATAACTTTTACACTGGTAGCAATTATTCGTTTTATACAATGGAAAAACTTTTCTGTTTATTTTGTATTTTATGCTTCGGGCGTTGACTTCTAAGGCCCTAACTGTTTGATCTGGTGGAGCAACGCCCTAGAGTGAAGCCTAGGTTGCCCGGAACGTACAAATGACCATCACTTTCACACGGGTTGCAATTATTCCTGTTATAGGATGTAAAGACTGTTGTATTTTTATTGTATTTTATGCTTCAGGCGTTGACTTCTGAGGCCGTAGCTATTCGATGTGGTGGAAGAACACCATATAGTGAAGCCTAGGTTGCCCGGAACGTAGAAATCACCATAACTTTCATACAGGGTGCAATTATTCGTTTTATATGATGGAACAACTGTTGCATCTTTATTGTATTTTATGCTTCTGGCGTTGACTTCTTAGGCCCTAACTATTCGATCTGGTGGAGCATCGTCCTAGAGTGAAGCCTTAGCTGCCCGGAACGTAGAAATGACCATAACTTTCACACTGGTTACCATTATTCGTTTTATACGATGGAAAAACTGTTGTATTTATATCTTATTTTAAGCTTCTGGCGTTGACTTCTTAGGTCCCAGCTATTCCATCTGGTAGAACAACGCCCTCTGGTGAAGCCTAGGTTGCCCGGAACGCAGAAATGACCATTAGCTTCACACTGGTTGCAATTATTCCTTTTATACGATGGAAAAGCTGCTGTATTTTTATGTATTTTAAGCTTCGGTCGTTGTCTCCTAAGGCCCTAACTACACGATCTTGTGGAGCAACGCCCTAGAGTGAAGCCCAGGTTGCCCGGAACGTGGAAATGACCATTACTTTCACACTGTTTGCAATTATTCCTGTTATACGATGGAAAAGCTATTGGATTTTTATTGTATTTTATGCTTCGGGCGTCGACTTCTAAGGCCCTAGCTATTCGATCTGGCGGAGGAACGCCCTAGAGTGAAGCCTAGGTTGCCCGGAACGTAGAGACGACCATTACTTTCACACTGTTTGCAAATATTCATTTTATACAATGGAAAAGCTGTTGTATTTATATTGTATTTTATGCTTTGGGCGTTGACTTCTAAGGCCCTAATTATTCGATCTGATGGAGCAACTCCCTAAAGTGAAGCCTAGGTTGCCCGAAACGTAGAAACGGCCATTACTTTCACACTGGTTGCAATTAATCGTTTCATACGATGGAAAAGCTGTTGTATTTATATTGTATTTTCTGCTTGTGGCGTTGACTTCTAAGGTCCGAGCTGTTCGATCTGGTGGGGCAACGTGCAAGAGTTAAGTCTAGGATGCCCGGAACTAAGAAATGACCATTACTTTCACACTGTTTGCAATTATTCCTGTTATACGATGGAAAAAGTATTGGATTTTTAGTGTATTTTATGCTTCGGGCGTTGACTTCTAAGGCCCTAGCTATTCGATCTGGTGGAGCAACGACCTAGAGTGAAGCCTAGGTTGCCCGGAACGCAGAAATGACCATTAGCTTCACACTGGTTGCAATTATTCCTTTTATACGGTGGAAAAGCTGCTGTATTTTTATTGTATTTTAAGCTTCGGTCGTTGTCTCCTAAGGCCCTAACTACTCGATCTGGTGGAGCAACGCCCTAGAGTGAAGCCCAGGTTGCCCGGAACGTAGAAATGACCATAACTTTCACACTGGTTGCAATTATTCGTTTTATACGATGGAAAAACTGTTGCATTTATATTGTATTTTATGCGTCTGGCGTTAATTTCTAAGGCAATAACCATTCGATCAGGTGGAGCAACGCCCTAGAGTGAAGCCTAGGTTGCGAGGAACGTAGAAATGAACATCGCTTTAACACTGGCTGCATTTATTCCTGTTATAGGATGGAAAAACTCTTGCATTTATATTGTATTTTATGCTTCTGGGGTTGCCTTCTAAGGCCGTAGCTATCCGATGTGGTGGAGTAACGCCCCAGAGTGAAGCCTAGGTTGCCTAGAACGTAGAAGTGGCCATATCTTTCACACTGGTGGCAATTATTCTTGTCATACGGTGGAAAAACTGTTGTATTTAAATTTTATTTTATGCTTCTGGCGTTGACTTCTAAGGCCCTAACTATTCGATCCAGTGGGGCAACGCCTTAGAGTGAAGGCTATGTTGCACGGAACGTAGAAATGACCATAACCTTTACTCTGGTTGCAATTATTCCTGTTATACGATGGAAAAACTGTTGCATCTTTATTGAATTTTATGCTTCTGGCGTTGACTTCTAAGGCCCTAACTATTCAATCTGTTGGAGCAACGCCATACGGTGAAGCCTAGGTTGCCCGGAAAGTAGAAATGACCATAACTTTCATACTGGTTGCAATTATTCGTTTTATATCATGGAAAAACTGTTGTATTCATATTGTATTTTATGCTGCTGGCGTTCACTTCTTAGGCCCTAACTATTCGATCTGGTGGAACAACGCCCTGGGGTGAGGCCTAGGTTGCTCGGAATGTAGAAATGACCATAACATTCACACTGCTTGAAATTATTCGTTTTATACGATGGAAAAACTGTTATATTTATATTGTATTTTATGCTTCTGGCGTTGATTTCTTAGGGCCTAACTGTTCAATCTGGTAGAACAACGACATGGGGTGAAGCCTAGGTTGCCCGGAACGTAGAAATGACCATAACTTTCACACTGGGTGCAATTATTCGTTTTATATGATGGAAAAACTGTTGTATTTATAGTGTATTTTATGCTTCTGGCGTTGACTTCTAAGGCACTAACTATTCGATCTGGTGGAGCAACGCCCTAGAGTGAAGCCGATGTTGCCCGGAACGTAGAAATGACCATCACTTTCAAACTGGTTGCAATTATTCCGTTTATATGATGGAAAAACTGTAGTATTTTTATTGCATTTTATGCTTCGGGCATTGACTTCTAAGGCCCTAACTATTCAATCTGTTCGAGCAACGCCCTAGGGTGTAGCCTAGGTTGCCCGGAAAGTAGAAATGACCACAACTTTCATACTGGTTGCAATTACTCGTTTTATATGATGGAAAAACTGTTGTATTTATATTGTATTTTATGCTTCTGGCGTTCACTTCTTAGGCGCTAACTATTCGATCTGGTGGAACAACGCCCTAGGGTGAAGCCTAGGTTGCCCGGAACGTAGAAATGACCATAACTTTTACACTGGTAGCAATTATTCGTTTTATACAATGGAAAAACTTTTCTGTTTATTTTGTATTTTATGCTTCGGGCGTTGACTTCTAAGGCCCTAACTGTTTGATCTGGTGGAGCAACGCCCTAGAGTGAAGCCTAGGTTGCCCGGAACGTACAAATGACCATCACTTTCACACGGGTTGCAATTATTCCTGTTATAGGATGTAAAGACTGTTGTATTTTTATTGTATTTTATGCTTCAGGCGTTGACTTCTGAGGCCGTAGCTATTCGATGTGGTGGAAGAACACCATATAGTGAAGCCTAGGTTGCCCGGAACGTAGAAATCACCATAACTTTCATACAGGGTGCAATTATTCGTTTTATATGATGGAACAACTGTTGCATCTTTATTGTATTTTATGCTTCTGGCGTTGACTTCTTAGGCCCTAACTATTCGATCTGGTGGAGCATCGTCCTAGAGTGAAGCCTTAGCTGCCCGGAACGTAGAAATGACCATAACTTTCACACTGGTTACCATTATTCGTTTTATACGATGGAAAAACTGTTGTATTTATATCTTATTTTAAGCTTCTGGCGTTGACTTCTTAGGTCCCAGCTATTCCATCTGGTAGAACAACGCCCTCTGGTGAAGCCTAGGTTGCCCGGAACGCAGAAATGACCATTAGCTTCACACTGGTTGCAATTATTCCTTTTATACGATGGAAAAGCTGCTGTATTTTTATGTATTTTAAGCTTCGGTCGTTGTCTCCTAAGGCCCTAACTACACGATCTTGTGGAGCAACGCCCTAGAGTGAAGCCCAGGTTGCCCGGAACGTGGAAATGACCATTACTTTCACACTGTTTGCAATTATTCCTGTTATACGATGGAAAAGCTATTGGATTTTTATTGTATTTTATGCTTCGGGCGTCGACTTCTAAGGCCCTAGCTATTCGATCTGGCGGAGGAACGCCCTAGAGTGAAGCCTAGGTTGCCCGGAACGTAGAGACGACCATTACTTTCACACTGTTTGCAAATATTCATTTTATACAATGGAAAAGCTGTTGTATTTATATTGTATTTTATGCTTTGGGCGTTGACTTCTAAGGCCCTAATTATTCGATCTGATGGAGCAACTCCCTAAAGTGAAGCCTAGGTTGCCCGAAACGTAGAAACGGCCATTACTTTCACACTGGTTGCAATTAATCGTTTCATACGATGGAAAAGCTGTTGTATTTATATTGTATTTTCTGCTTGTGGCGTTGACTTCTAAGGTCCGAGCTGTTCGATCTGGTGGGGCAACGTGCAAGAGTTAAGTCTAGGATGCCCGGAACTAAGAAATGACCATTACTTTCACACTGTTTGCAATTATTCCTGTTATACGATGGAAAAAGTATTGGATTTTTAGTGTATTTTATGCTTCGGGCGTTGACTTCTAAGGCCCTAGCTATTCGATCTGGTGGAGCAACGACCTAGAGTGAAGCCTAGGTTGCCCGGAACGCAGAAATGACCATTAGCTTCACACTGGTTGCAATTATTCCTTTTATACGGTGGAAAAGCTGCTGTATTTTTATTGTATTTTAAGCTTCGGTCGTTGTCTCCTAAGGCCCTAACTACTCGATCTGGTGGAGCAACGCCCTAGAGTGAAGCCCAGGTTGCCCGGAACGTAGAAATGACCATAACTTTCACACTGGTTGCAATTATTCGTTTTATACGATGGAAAAACTGTTGCATTTATATTGTATTTTATGCGTCTGGCGTTAATTTCTAAGGCAATAACCATTCGATCAGGTGGAGCAACGCCCTAGAGTGAAGCCTAGGTTGCGAGGAACGTAGAAATGAACATCGCTTTAACACTGGCTGCATTTATTCCTGTTATAGGATGGAAAAACTCTTGCATTTATATTGTATTTTATGCTTCTGGGGTTGCCTTCTAAGGCCGTAGCTATCCGATGTGGTGGAGTAACGCCCCAGAGTGAAGCCTAGGTTGCCTAGAACGTAGAAGTGGCCATATCTTTCACACTGGTGGCAATTATTCTTGTCATACGGTGGAAAAACTGTTGTATTTAAATTTTATTTTATGCTTCTGGCGTTGACTTCTAAGGCCCTAACTATTCGATCCAGTGGGGCAACGCCTTAGAGTGAAGGCTATGTTGCACGGAACGTAGAAATGACCATAACCTTTACTCTGGTTGCAATTATTCCTGTTATACGATGGACAAACTGTTGCATTTCTATTGTACTTTATGCTTCTGGCGTTGACTTCTAAGGCCCTACGGATTCGATCTGGTGGAGCAATGCCTCACAGTTAAATCTAGGATGCCCGAAACGTCGAAATGATCATTATTTTCACACTGATTGCAATTATTCATTCTATATGATGGAAAAACTGTTCCATTTATATTGTATTTTATACTTCTGGCGTTGACTTCTAAGGCCCTATCTCTTCGATTTGGTGGAGCAACGCCTCACAGTTAAGCCTAGGATGCCCGAAACGTCGAAATGGCCGTAACTTTCGCACTGGTTACAATTATTCGTTTTATACGATGGAAAAGCTGTTGTATTTATATCTTATTTTACGCTTCTGGCGTTGACTTCTTAGGTCCCAGCTATTCCATCTGGTAGAACAACGCCCTCTGGTGAAGCCTAGGCTGCCCGGAACGTAGAAATGACCATAACTTTCACACAGGAAGCAATTATTCGTTTTATAGATGGAAAAGCTGTCCTATTTATTTTGTATGTTATGCTTCGGGCGCTGACTTCTAAGGCCCTAGCTATTCGATCTGGTGGAGCAACAGCCTAGAGTGAAGCCTAGGTTGCCCGGAACGTAGAAATGACCATAACTTTCACACTGGTTGCCATTATTCGTATTATACGATGGAAAAGCTGTTGTATTTATATCGTATTTTATGCTTCTGGCGTTGACTTCTTAGGCCCCAACTATTCCATCTGATGGAGCAACCCCCTATGGTGAAGCCTAGGTTGCCAGGAACGTAGAAATGACCATAACTTTCACACTGGAAACAATTATTCGTTTTATACATGGAACAGCTGTTCTATTTATTTTATATTTTATGCTTCAGGCGTTGACCTCTAAGGCCCTAGCTATTCGTTCTGGTGGAGCAACGCCCTAGAGTGAAGCCTAGGTTGCCCGGAACGTAGAAATGACCATTGCTTTCACAATGTATGCAATTATTCATTTTATTCGGTGGAAAAACTGTTGTACTTAGATTGTATTTTATTCTTCTGGCGTTGAATTCTAAGTCCCTAGCTATTCGATCTGGTGGAGCAACGCCCTAGAGTGAAACCTGGATTACCCGGAACGTAGAAATGACCTGTACTTTCACACTGTTTGCAATTATTCCTGTTAAACAATGGAACAACTGTTGCATCTTTATTGTATTTTATGCTTCTGGCGTTGACTTCTTAGGCCCTAACTATTCGATCTGGTGGAGCATCGTCCTAGAGTGAAGCCTTAGCTGCCCGGAACGTAGAAATGACCATAACTTTCACACTGGTTACCATTATTCGTTTTATACGATGGAAAAGCTGTTGTATTTATATTGTATTTTATGCTTTGGGCGTTGACTTCTAAGGCCCTAATTATTCGATCTGATGGAGCAACTCCCTAAAGTGAAGCCTAGGTTGCCCGAAACGTAGAAACGGCCATTACTTTCACACTGGTTGCAATTAATCGTTTCATACGATGGAAAAGCTGTTGTATTTATATTGTATTTTCTGCTTGTGGCGTTGACTTCTAAGGTCCTAATTATTCGATCTGATGGAGCAACTCCCTAAAGTGAAGCCTAGGTTGCCCGAAACGTAGAAACGGCCATTACTTTCACACTGGTTGCAATTAATCGTTTCATACGATGGAAAAGCTGTTGTATTTATATTGTATTTTCTGCTTGTGGCGTTGACTTCTAAGGTCCGAGCTGTTCGATCTGGTGGGGCAACGTGCAAGAGTTAAGTCTAGGATGCCCGGAACTAAGAAATGACCATTACTTTCACACTGTTTGCAATTATTCCTGTTATACGATGGAAAAAGTATTGGATTTTTAGTGTATTTTATGCTTCGGGCGTTGACTTCTAAGGCCCTAACTATTCGATCTGGTGGAGCAACGCCCTAGAGTGAAGCCCAGGTTGCCCGGAACGTAGAAATGACCATAACTTTCACACTGGTTGCAATTATTCGTTTTATACGATGGAAAAACTGTTGCATTTATATTGTATTTTATGCGTCTGGCGTTAATTTCTAAGGCAATAACTATTCGATCAGGTGGAGCAACGCCCTAGAGTGAAGCCTAGGTTGCGAGGAACGTAGAAATGAACATCGCTTTAACACTGGCTGCAATTATTCCTGTTATAGGATGGAAAAACTGTTGCATTTATATTGTATTTTATGCTTCTGGGGTTGCCTTCTAAGGCCGTAGCTATCCGATGTGGTGGAGTAACGCCCCAGAGTGAAGCCTAGGTTGCCTAGAACGTAGAAATGGCCATATCTTTCACACTGGTGGCAATTATTCTTGTCATACGGTGGAAAAACTGTTGTATTTAAATTTTATTTTATGCTTCTGGCGTTGACTTCTAAGGCCCTAACTATTCGATCCAGTGGGGCAACGCCTTAGAGTGAAGGCTATGTTGCACGGAACGTAGAAATGACCATAACTTTTACACTGGTTGCAATTATTCCTGTTATACGATGGACAAACTGTTGCATTTCTATTGTACTTTATGCTTCTGGCGTTGACTTCTAAGGCCCTACGGATTCGATCTGGTGGAGCAATGCCTCACAGTTAAATCTAGGATGCCCGAAACGTCGAAATGATCATTACTTTCACACTGATTGCAATTATTCATTCTATATGATGGAAGAACTGTTCCATTTATATTGTATTTTATGCTTCTGGCGTTGACTTCTAAGGCCGTAGCTATTAGATGTGGTGGAGCAACGCCCTAGAGTGACGCCTAGGTTGACCGGAACGTAGAAATGGCCATTACTTTCACACTGGTTGCTATTATTCGTTTTATACGATGGAAAAGCTGTTGTATTTATATTGTGTTTTATGCTTCGAGCGTCGACTTCTAAGGCCCTAACTGCTCGGTCTGGTGGAACAACGCCCTAGAGTGAAGCCTAGGTTGCCCGGAACGTAGAAAGGACCATTACTTTCACACTGTTTGCAATTATTCATTTTATACGATGGAAAAAGCTGATGTATTTATATTGTATTTTATGCTCCTGGCGTTGACTTCTAAGGCCGTAGCTATTAGATGTGGTGGAGCAACGCCCTAGAGTGACGCCTAGGTTGACCGGAACGTAGAAATGGCCATTACTTTCACACTGGTTGCTATTATTCGTTTTATACGATGGAAAAGCTGTTGTATTTATATTGTGTTTTATGCTTCGAGCGTCGACTTCTAAGGCCCTAACTGCTCGGTCTGGTGGAACAACGCCCTAGAGTGAAGCCTAGGTTGCCCGGAACGTAGAAATGACCAGTACTTTCACACTGGTTGCAGTTATTCGTTTTATACAATGGAACAACTGTTCTATTTATTTTGCATTTTATGCTTCGGGCGTTGACTTCTTAGGCCCTAACTATTCCATCTGGTGGAACATCGCCCTAGGGTGAAGCCTAGGTTGCCCGGAACGTAGAAATGACCAACTCTTTCACACTGGTAGCAATTATTCGTTTTATACATGGAAAAGCTGTTATATATATATTGCATTTTATGCTTCTGGCATTGAATTCTAAGTCCCTAGCTATTCGATCTGGTGGAGCAACGCCCTAGAGTGAAGCCTAGGTTGCACGGAACGTAGAAATGACCATTGCTTTCACAATGTATGCAATTATTCATTTTATTCGGTGGAAAAGCTGTTGTACTTAGATTGTATTTTATTCTTCTGGCGTTGAATTCTAAGTCCCTAGCTATTCGATCTGGTGGAGCAACGCCCTAGAGTGAAGCCTGGGTTGCCCGGAACGTAGAAATGACCATCACCTTCAGCCTGGTTGCAATTGTTCCTGTTATACGACGGAAAAACCGTACTATTTTTATCGAATTTCATGCTTCGGGCGTTGACTTCTAAGGCCCTAGCTATTCGTTCTGGTAGAGCAACGCCCTAGAGTGAAGCCTAGGTGGCCCGAAACGTAGAAATGACCATTACTTTCACACTGTTTGCAAATATTCATTTTATACAATGGAAAAGCTGTTGTATTTATATTGTATTTTATGCTTTGGGCGTTGACTTCTAAGGCCCTAATTATTCGATCTGATGGAGCAACTCCCTAAAGTGAAGCCTAGGTTGCCCGAAACGTAGAAACGGCCATTACTTTCACACTGGTTGCAATTAATCGTTTCATACGATGGAAAAGCTGTTGTATTTATATTGTATTTTCTGCTTGTGGCGTTGACTTCTAAGGTCCGAGCTGTTCGATCTGGTAGAGCAACGCCCTAGAGTGAAGCCTAGGTGGCCCAAAACGTAGAAATGACCATTACTATCACACTGTTTGCAAATATTCATTTTATACAATGGAAAAGCTGTTGTATTTATATTGTATTTTATGCTTTGGGCGTTGACTTCTAAGGCCCTAATTATTCGATCTGATGGAGCAACTCCCTAAAGTGAAGCCTAGGTTGCCCGAAACGTAGAAACGGCCATTACTTTCACACTGGTTGCAATTAATCGTTTCATAGGATGGAAAAGCTGTTGTATTTATACTGTATTTTCTGCTTGTGGCGTTGACTTCTAAGGTCCGAGCTGTTCGATCTGGTGGGGCAACGTACAAGAGTTAAGTCTAGGATGCCCGGAACTAAGAAATGACCATTACTTTCACACTGTTTGCAATCATTCCCGTTATACGATGGAAAAACTGTTGAATTTTTAGTGTATTTTATGCTTCGGGCGTTGACTTCTAAGGCCCTAGCTATTCGATCTGGTGGAGTAACGACCTAGAGTGAAGCCTAGGTTGCCCGGAACGCAGAAATGACCATTAGCTTCACACTGGTTGCAATTATTCCTTTTATACGGTGGAAAAGCTGCTGTATTTTTATTGTATTTTAAGCTTCGGTCGTTGTCTCCTAAGGCCCTAGCTACTCGATCTGGTGGAGCAACGCCCTAGAGTGAAGCCCAGGTTGCCCGGAACGTAGAAATGACCATAACTTTCACACTGGTTGCAATTATTCGTTTTATACGATGGAAAAGCTGTTGTATTTATATTGTGTTTTATGCTTCGGGCGTCGACTTCTAAGGCCCTAACTGCTCGGTCTGGTGGAACAACGCCCTAGAGTGCAGCCTAGGTAGCCCGGAACGTAGAAATGACCATAACTTTCATACTGGTTGCAATTATTCCTGATATACGATGGAAAAACTGATGTATTTATATTGTATTTTATGCTTCTGGCGTTGACTTCTAAGGCCGTATCTATTCGATGTGGTGGAGCAACGCCCTAGAGTGAAGCCTAGATTGCCCAGGAACGTAGAAATGACCATTACTTCCACATTGGTTGCAATTATTCCTGTTATACGATGGAAGGACTGTTGTATTTTTATTGTATTTTATGCTTCTGGCGTTGACTTCTTAGGCCCTAACTATTCGATCTGGCTGAGCAACGCACTAGAGTGAAACATAGGATGCCCGGAACGTAGAAATGACCATAACTTTCACACTGGTTTCTATTATTCGTTTTATACGATGGAAAAACTGTTATATATATATTGTATTTTATGCTTCTGGCGTTGACTTCTTAGGCCCTAACTATTCGATCTGGCTGAGCAACGCACTAGAGTGAAGCCTAGGCCGCTCGGAACATAGAAATGACCATAACTTTCACACTGGTTTCTATTATTCGTTTTATACGATGGAAAAACTGTTATATATATATTGTATTTTATGCTTCTGGCGTTGACTTCTTAGGCCCGAACTATTCGATCTGGTGCAACAACGCCCTCGAGTGAGCCTAGGTTGCCTGGAACGTAGAAATGACCATCACTTTCACACGGGTTGCAATTATTCCTGTTACAGGATGGAAAGACCGTTGTATTTTTATTGTATTTTATACATCAGGCGTTGACTTCTGTGGCCGTAGCTATTCGATGTGGTGGTAGAACGCCATAGAGTGAAGCCTAGGTTGCCCGGAAAGTAGAAATGACCATAAGTTTCATACTGGTTGCAATTATTCGTTTTATACGATGGAAAAACTGTTGTATTTATTTGTATTTTATGCTTCTGGCGTTCACTTCTTAGGCCCTAACTATTCGATCTGGTGGAACAACGCCCTAGGGTGAAGCCTAGGTTGCCCGGAACGTGGAAAAGACCATAACTTTTACACTGGTAGCATTTATTCGTTTTATACAACGGAAAAACCGTTCTATTTATTTTGTATTTTATGCTTCGGGCGTTGACATCTAAGGCCCTAACAATACGATCTGGTGGAGCAGCGCCCTAGAGTGAAGCCTACGTTGCCCGGAACGTAGAAATGACCATAACTTTCACACTGGTTGCTATCATTCGTTTTATGTGATGGAAAAACTGTTGTATTTATATTGTAATTTATGCTTCTGGCGTTCACTTCTTAGGCCCTAACTGTTCGATCTGGTGGAACAACGGCCTAGGGTGAAGCCTAGGTTGCCCGAGACGTAGAAATGACCATAACTTTTACACTGGTAGCAATTATTCGTTTTATACAATGGAAAAACTGTTCTATTTATTTTGTATTTAATGCTTCGGGCGTTGACTTCTAAGGCCCTAACTGTTTGTTCTGGTGGAGCACCGCCCTAGAGTGAAGCCTAGGCCGCTCGGAACGTAGTAATGACGTTAACTTTCATAGTGGTTGCAATTATTCGTTTTATACGATGGAAAAACTGTTGTATTTATATTGTATTTTATGCATCTGGCGTTGACTTCTAAGGCACTAACTATTCGAACTAGTGGATCAACGCCCTAGAGTGAAGCCTAGGTTGCCCGGTACGTAGAAATGACCATCACTCTCAAACTGGTTGCAATTATTCCTGTTATATGATGGAAAAACTGTTGTATTTTTATTGCATTTTATGCTTCGGGCATTGACTTCTAAGGCCCTAACTATTCAATCTGTTGGAGCAATTCCCTAGGGTGAAGCCTAGGTTGCCCCGAAAATATAAATGACCATAAGTTTCATACTGGTTGCAATTATTCGTTTTATACGATGGAAAAACTGTTGTATTTATATTGTATTTTATGCTTCTGGCGTTGACTTCTTAGGCCCTAACTATTCGATCTGGCTGAGCAACGCCCTAGAGTGAAGCCTAGGTTGCCCGGAACGTAGAAATGACCATTACCTTCACACTTGTTGCAACTATTCCTGTTAAACGATGGAAAAACAGTCTTATTTATATTGTATTTTATGCTTCTGGCGTTGACTTCTATGGCCCTAACTATTGGATCTGGTGGACGAACGCCCTAGAGTGAAGCCTAGCTTGCCCGGATCGTAGAAATGACCATAACTTTCACACTGGTTGCAATTATTCGTTTTATACGATGGAAAAACTGTTGCATTTATATTGTATTTTATGCGTCTGGCGTTAATTTCAAAGGCAATAACTATTCGATCAGGTGGAGCAACGCCCTAGAGTGAAGCCTAGGTTGCGAGGAACGTAGAAATGAACATCGCTTTAACACTGGCTGCAATTATTCCTGTTATACGATGGAAAAACTGTTGCATTTATATTGTATTTTATGCTTCTGGCGATGCCTTCTAAGGCCGTAGCTATCCGATGTGGTGGAGTAACGCCCCAGAGTGAAGCCTAGGTTGCCTAGAACGTAGAAATGGCCATATCTTTCACACTGGTGGCAATTATTCTTGTCATACGGTGGAAAAACTGTTGTATTTATATTGTATTTTATGCTTCTGGCGTTCACTTCTTAGGCCCTAATTATTCGATCTGGTGGAACAACGCCCTAGAGTAAAGCCCAGGTTGCGCGGAACGTAGAAATGACCATATCTATCACACTGGTAGCAATTATTCGTTTTATACGAAGGAAAAATTGTTCTATTTATTTTGTATTTTATGCTTCGGGCGTTGACTTCTAAGGCCCTAGCTATTCGATCTGGTTGAGCAACGCCGTAGAGTGAAGCCTAGGTTGCCCGGAACGTAGAAATGACCATAACTTCCACACTGGTTGCAATTATTCGTTTTATACGATGTAAAAGCTGTTGTATTTATATCGTATTTTATGCTTCTGACGTTGACTTCTTAGGCCCTAACTACTCGACCTGGAGGAGCAACGCCCTAGAGTGAAACCTAGGTTGCCCGGAACCTAGAAATGACCATTACATTCACACTGGTTGCAATTATTCCTGTTATACGATGGAAAAACTGTTGTATTTTTATTGTATTCTATGCTTCTGGCGTTTAATTCTAAGTCGCTAGCTATTTGATCTGGTGGAGCAACGACCTAGAGTGAAGCCTAGGTTGCCCGAACGTAGAAATGACCATTACTTTCACCCTGTTTGCAATTATTCCTTTTACACGATGGAAAAGCTGTTGTATTTATATCGAATTTTATGCTTCTGGCGTTGACTTCTTAGGCCCTAACTATTCGATCTGGTGGAACAACGCCGTAGAGTGAAGCCTAGGTTGCCCGGAACGTAGAAATGACCATTACTTTCACACTGTTTGCAATTATTCGTTTTATACGATGGAAAAACTGTTGTATTTTTATTGCATCTTATGCGTCTGGCGTTCACTTCTTAGTCCCTAACTATTGGATCCGGTGGAACAACGCCCTAGGGTCAGGCCTAGGTTGCCCGGAACGTAGAAATGACCATAGCTTTTACTCTCGTAGCAATTATTCGTTTTATACAATGGAAAAACCGTCCTATTTATTTTGTATTTTATGCTTCGGGCGTTGACTTCTAAGGCCCTAACTATTCAATCTGTTGGAGCAAAGCCCTAGGGTGAAGCCTAGGTTGCTTCGAAAGTAGAAATGACCATAAGTTTCATACTGGTTGCAATTATTCGTTTTATACGATGGAAAAACTGTTGTATTTATATTGTATTTTATGCTTCTGGCGTTGACTTCTTAGGCCCTAATTATTCGATCTGGTGGAACAACGCCGTAGAGTAAAGCCCAGGTTGCGCGGAACGTAGAAATGACCATAACTTTCACACTGGTAGCAATTATTCGTTTTATACATTGGAAAAACTGTTCTATTTATATTGTATTTTATGCTTCTGGCGTTGACTACTTAGGCCCTAACTATTCGATCTTGTGGAACAACGCCCTAGAGTGAAGCCTAGGTTGCCTGGAACGTAGAATAGACCATCACTTTCACACGGGTTGCAATTATTCGTTTTATACGATGGAAAAACTGTTGCATCTTCATCGTATTTTATGCTTCTGGCGTTGACTTCTTATGCCCTAACTATTCGATCTTGTGGAACAACGCCCTAGAGTGAAGCCTCGGTTGCCCGGAACGTAGAAATGACCATAACTTTCACACTGGTTATAATTATTTGTTTTATACGATGGAAAAGCTGTTGTATTTATATCGTATTTTATGCTTCTGGCGTTGACTTCTTAGGCCCTAACTATTCCATCTGGTGGAACATCGCCCTAGAGTAAAGCCCAGGTTGCGCGGAACGTAGAAATGACCATAACTTTCACACTGGTAGCAATTATTCGTTTTGTACATTGGAAAAACTGTTTTATTTATATTGTATTTTATGCTTCTGGCGTTGACTACTTAGGCCCTAACTATTCGATCTTGTGGAACAACGCCCTAGAGTGAAGCCTAGGTTGCCTGGAACGTAGAAATGACCATCACTTTCACACGGGTTGCAATTATTCCTGTTATAGGATGGAAAGACTGTTGTATTTTTATTGTATTTTATTCTCCTGGTGTTGACTTCTTAGGCCCTAAGTATTCGATTTGGTGGAACAACGCCGTAGAGTGAAGCCTAGGTTGCCCGGAACGTAGAAATGACCATTACTTTCACACTGTTTGCAATTATTCCTTTTATACGATGGAACAGCTGTTGTATTTATATCGTATTTTATGCTTCTGGCGTTGACTTCTAAGGTCCAAACTATTCGATCTGGTGGAGCAACGCCCTAGAGTGAAGCCTAGGTTGCTCGGAATGTAGAAATGACCATAAGTTGCATACTGGTTGCAATTATTCGTTTTATACGATGGAAAAACTGTTGCATCGTTATCGTATTTTATGCTTCTGGCGTTGACTTCTTAGGCCGTAACTATCCGATCTGGTGGAGCAACGCCCTGGAGTTAAACCTGGGTTGCCCGGAACGTAGAAATGACCACTACTATCACACTGGTTGCAAATTATTCCTGCTATACGATGGAAAAACTGTTGTATTTTTATTGCATTTTATGCGTCTGGCGTTCACTTCTTAGGCCCTAACTATTCGATCTGGTGGAACAACTCCCTAGGGTGAAGCCTAGGTTGCCCGGAACGTAGAAATGACCATAGCTTTTACACTCGTAGCAATTATTCGTTTTATACAATGGAAAAACCGTTCTATTTATTTTGTATTTTATGCTTCGGGCGTTGACTTCTAAGGCCCTAACTATTCAATCTGTTGGAGCAAAGCCCTAGGGTGAAGCCTAGGTTGCTCGGAAAGTAGAAATGACCATAAGTTTCATACTGGTCGCAATTATTCGTTTTATACGATAGAAAAACTGTTGTATTTATATTGTATTTTATGCTTCTGGCGTTGACTTCTCAGGCCCTAATTATTCGATCTGGTGGAGCAATGCCTCAGAGTTAAGTCTAGGTTGCCCGTAACGCCGAAATGATCATTCCTTTCACGCTTGTTGCAATTATTCCTGTTATGCGATGAAAAGACTGTTGTATTTTTATTGTATTTTATGCTTCAGGCGTGGACTTCTGAGGCCGTAGCTATTCGATGTGGTGGTAGAACGCCATACAGTGAAGCCTATGTTGCCCGGAACGTAGAAATGACCACTACTTTCACACTGTTTGCAATTATTCTTTTAATACGATGGAAATGCTGTTGTATTTATATCGTATTTTATGCTTCGGGCGTTGACTTCTTAGGCCCTAACATTTCGATCTGGTGGAGCAACGCCCGACAGTGAAGCCTAGGTTGCCCGGAACGTAGAAATGACCATTACTTTCACACTGTTTGCAATTATTCCTTTTATACGATGGAAAAGCTGTTGTAATTATATCGTATTTTATGCTTCTGCCGTTGACTTCTTAGGCCCTAACTATTCGATCTGGTGGAACAACGCCGTAGAGTGAAGCCTAGGTTGCCCGGAACGTAGAAATGACCATTACTTTCACACTGTTTGCAATTATTCGTTTTATACGATGGAAAAACTGTTGTATTTTTATTGCACTTTATGCTTCTGGCGTTCACTTCTTAGGCCCTAACTATTGGATCTGGTGGAACAACGCCCTAGGGTCAAGCCTAGGTTGCCCGGAACGTAGAAATGACCATAGCTTTTACACTCGTAGCAATTATTCGTTTTATACAATGGAAAAACCGTTCTATTTATTTTGTATTTTATGCTTCTGGCGTTGACTTCTTAGGCCCTAATTATTCGATCTGGTGGATCAACGCCGTAGAGTAAAGCCCAGGTTGCGCGGAAGGTAGAAATGACCATAACTTTCACACTGGTAGCAATTATTCGTTTTATACATTGGAAAAACTGTTCTATTTATATTGTATTTTATGCTTCTGGCGTTGACTACTTAGGCCCTAACTATTCGATCTTGTGGAACAACGCCCTAGAGTGAAGCCTAGGTTGCCTGGAACGTGGAAATGACCATCACTTTCACACGGGTTGCAATTATTCCTGTTATAGGATGGAAAGACTGTTGTATTTTTATTGTATTTTATTCTCCTGGTGTTGACTTCTTAGGCCCTAAGTATTCGATTTGGTGGAACACCGCCGTAGAGTGAAGCCTAGGTTGCTCGGAATGTAGAAATGACCATAACTTTCACACTGATTGCAATTATTCGTTTTATACGATGGAAAAACTATTGCATCTTCATCGTATTTTATGCTTCTGGCGTTGACTTCTTAGGCCGTAACTATCCGATCTGGTGGTGCAACGCCCGACAGTGAAGCCTAGGTTGCCCGAAACGTAGATATGACCATAACCTTCACACAGGTTGCAATTATTCGTTTTATACGGTGTAAAGGCTGTTGTATTTATTTTGTATTTTATTCTTCTGGTGTTGACTTCTTAGGACCTAACTATTCGATCTGGTGGAACAACGCCGTAGAGTGAAGCCTAGGTTGCCCGGAACGTAGAAATGACCATTACTTTCACACTGTTTGCAATTATTCCTTTTATACGATGGAAAAGCTGTTGTATTTATATCGTATTTTATGCTTCTGGCGTTGTATTCTTAGGCCCTAACTATTCGATCTGGTGGAACAACGCCGTAGAGTGAAGCCTAGGTTGCCCGGAACGTAGAAATGACCATAACTTTCACACTGATTGCAATTATTTGTTATATACGATGGAAAAGCTGTTGTATTTATATCGTATTTTATGCTTCTGGCGTTGACTTCTAAGGACCTAACTATTCGATCTGGTGGAGCAACGCCCTAGAGTGAAGCCTAGGTTGCTCGGAATGTAAAAATGACCATAACTTTCACACTGATTGCAATTATTCGTTTTATACGATGGAAAAACTGTTGCATCTTCATCGTATTTTATGCTTCTGGCGTTGACTTCTTAGGCCGTAACTATTCGATCTGGTGGAGCAACGCCCTGGAGTGAAACATGGGTTGCCCGGAACATAGAAATGACCACTACTATCACCCTGTTTGCAATTATTCCTTTTACACGATGGAAAAGCTGTTGTATTTATATCGAATTTTATGCTTCTGGCGTTGACTTCTTAGGCCCTAACTATTCGAGCTGGTGGAACAACGCCGTAGAGTGAAGCCTAGGTTGCCCGGAACGTAGAAATGACCATTACTTTCACACTGTTTGCAATTATTCGTTTTATACGATGGAAAAACTGTTGTATTTTTATTGCATCTTATGCGTCTGGCGTTCACTTCTTAGTCCCTAACTATTGGATCCGGTGGAACAACGCCCTAGGGTCAGGCCTAGGTTGCCCGGAACGTAGAAATGACCATAGCTTTTACTCTCGTAGCAATTATTCGTTTTATACAATGGAAAAACCGTTCTATTTATTTTGTATTTTATGCTTCGGGCGTTGACTTCTAAGGCCCTAACTATTCAATCTGTTGGAGCAAAGCCCTAGGGTGAAGCCTAGGTTGCTCGGAAAGTAGAAATGACCATAAGTTTCATACTGGTTGCAATTATTCGTTTTATACGATGGAAAAACTGTTGTATTTATATTGTATTTTATGCTTCTGGCGTTGACTCCTTAGGCCCTAATTATTCGATCTGGTGGAACAACGCCGTAGAGTAAAGCCCAGGTTGCGCGGAAGGTAGAAATGACCATAACTTTCACACTGGTAGCAATTATTCGTTTTATACATTGGAAAAACTGTTCTATTTATATTGTATTTTATGCTTCTGGCGTTGACTACTTAGGCCCTAACTATTCGATCTTGTGGAACAACGCCCTAGAGTGAAGCCTAGGTTGCCTGGAACGTAGAAATGACCATCACTTTCACACGGGTTGCAATTATTCGTATTATACGATGGAAAAACTGTTGCATCTTCATCGTATTTTATGCTTCTGGCGTTGACTTCTTATGCCCTAACTATTCGATCTTGTGGAACAACGCCCTAGAGTGAAGCCTAGGTTGCCCGGAACGTAGAAATGACCATAACTTTCACACTGGTTATAATTATTTGTTTTATACGATGGAAAAGCTGTTGTATTTATATCTTATTTTATGCTTCTGGCGTTGTCTTCTTAGGCCCTAACTATTCGATCTGGTGGAACAACGCCGTAGAGTGAAGCCTAGGTTGCCCGGAACGTAGAAATGACCATAACTTTCACACTGATTGCAATTATTTGTTATATACGATGGAAAAGCTGTTGTATTTATATCGTATTTTATGCTTCTGGCGTTGACTTCTAAGGGCCTAACTATTCGATCTGGTGGAGCAACGCCCTAGAGTGAAGCCTAGGTTGCTCGGAATGTAGAAATGACCATAACTTTCACACTGCTTGCAATTATTCGGTTTATACGATGGAAAAACTGTTGCATCTTCATCGTATTTTATGCTTCTGGCGTTGACTTCTTAGGCCGTAACTATTCGATCTGGTGGAGCAACGCCCTAGAGTGAAGCCTAGGTTGCCTGGAACGTAGAAATGATCATTACTTTCACGCTTGTTGCAATTATTCCTGTTATGCGATGAAAAGACTGTTGTATTTTTATTGTATTTTATGCTTCAGGCGTGGACTTCTGAGGCCGTAGCTATTCGATGTGGTGGAAGAACGCCATACAGTGAAGCCTAGGTTGCCCGGAACGTAGAAATGACCATTACTATCACACTGTTTGCAATTATTCCTTTTATACGATGGAAAAGCTGTTGTATTTATATCGTATTTTATGCTTCTGGCGTTGTCTTCTTAGGCCCTAACTATTCGATCTGGTGGAACAACGCCGTAGAGTGAAGCCTAGGTTGCCCGGAACGTAGAAATGACCATAACTTTCACACTGATTGCAATTATTTGTTATATACGATGGAAAAGCTGTTGTATTTATATCGCATTTTATGCTTCTGGCGTTGACTTCTAAGGACCTAACTATTCGATCTGGTGGAGCAACGCCCTAGAGTGAAGCCTAGGTTGCTCGGAATGTAGAAATGACCATAACTTTCACACTGATTGCAATTATTCGGTTTATACGATGGAAAAACTGTTGCATCTTCATCGTATTTTATGCTTCTGGCGTTGACTTCTTAGGCCGTAACTATTCGATCTGGTGGAGCAACGCCCTGGAGTGAAACCTGGGTTGCCTGGAACGTAGAAATGACCACTACTATCACACTGGTTGCAAATTATTCCTGCTATACGATGGAGAAACTGTTGTATTTTTATTGCATTTTATGCTTCTGGCGTTCACTTCTTAGGCCCTAACTATTCGATCTGGAGGAACAACGGCCTAGGGTGAAGCCTACGGTGCCCGGAACGTAGAAATGACCATAACTTTCACACTGGTTGCGATTATTTGTTTTATACGATGGAAAAGCTGTTGTATTTATATCGTATTTTATGCTTCTGGCGTTGACTTCTTAGGCCCTAACTATTCCATCTGGTGGAACAACGCCCTAGAGTAAAGCCCAGGTTGCGCGGAACGTAGAAATGACCATATCTTTCACACTGGTAGCAATTATTCGTTTTATACGATGGAAAAATTGTTCTATTTATATTGTATTTTATGCTTCTGGCGTTGACTACTTAGGCCCTAACTATTCGATCTTGTGGAACAACGCCCTAGAGTGAAGCCTAGGTTGCCTGGAACGTAGAAATGACCATCACTTTCACACGGGTTGCAATTATTCGTATTATACGATGGAAAAACTGTTGCATCTTCATCGTATTTTATGCTTCTGGCGTTGACTTCTTATGCCCTAACTATTCGATCTTGTGGAACAACGCCCTAGAGTGAAGCCTAGGTTGCCCGGAACGTAGAAATGACCATAACTTTCACACTGGTTATAATTATTTGTTTTATACGATGGAAAAGCTGTTGTATTTATATCTTATTTTATGCTTCTGGCGTTGTCTTCTTAGGCCCTAACTATTCGATCTGGTGGAACAACGCCGTAGAGTGAAGCCTAGGTTGCCCGGAACGTAGAAATGACCATAACTTTCACACTGATTGCAATTATTTGTTATATACGATGGAAAAGCTGTTGTATTTATATCGTATTTTATGCTTCTGGCGTTGACTTCTAAGGGCCTAACTATTCGATCTGGTGGAGCAACGCCCTAGAGTGAAGCCTAGGTTGCTCGGAATGTAGAAATGACCATAACTTTCACACTGCTTGCAATTATTCGGTTTATACGATGGAAAAACTGTTGCATCTTCATCGTATTTTATGCTTCTGGCGTTGACTTCTTAGGCCCTAACTATTCCATCTGGTGGAACAACGCCCTAGAGTAAAGCCCAGGTTGCGCGGAACGTAGAAATGACCATATCTTTCACACTGGTAGCAATTATTCGTTTTATACGATGGAAAAATTGTTCTATTTATATTGTATTTTATGCTTCTGGCGTTGACTACTTAGGCCCTAACTATTCGATGTGGTGGAAGAACGCCATACAGTGAAGCCTAGGTTGCCCGGAACGTAGAAATGACCATTACTATCACACTGTTTGCAATTATTCCTTTTATACGATGGAAAAGCTGTTGTATTTATATCGTATTTTATGCTTCTGGCGTTGTCTTCTTAGGCCCTAACTATTCGATCTGGTGGAACAACGCCGTAGAGTGAAGCCTAGGTTGCCCGGAACGTAGAAATGACCATAACTTTCACACTGATTGCAATTATTTGTTATATACGATGGAAAAGCTGTTGTATTTATATCGCATTTTATGCTTCTGGCGTTGACTTCTAAGGACCTAACTATTCGATCTGGTGGAGCAACGCCCTAGAGTGAAGCCTAGGTTGCTCGGAATGTAGAAATGACCATAACTTTCACACTGATTGCAATTATTCGGTTTATACGATGGAAAAACTGTTGCATCTTCATCGTATTTTATGCTTCTGGCGTTGACTTCTTAGGCCGTAACTATTCGATCTGGTGGAGCAACGCCCTGGAGTGAAACCTGGGTTGCCTGGAACGTAGAAATGACCACTACTATCACACTGGTTGCAAATTATTCCTGCTATACGATGGAGAAACTGTTGTATTTTTATTGCATTTTATGCTTCTGGCGTTCACTTCTTAGGCCCTAACTATTCGATCTGGAGGAACAACGGCCTAGGGTGAAGCCTACGGTGCCCGGAACGTAGAAATGACCATAACTTTCACACTGGTTGCGATTATTTGTTTTATACGATGGAAAAGCTGTTGTATTTATATCGTATTTTATGCTTCTGGCGTTGACTTCTTAGGCCCTAACTATTCCATCTGGTGGAACAACGCCCTAGAGTAAAGCCCAGGTTGCGCGGAACGTAGAAATGACCATATCTTTCACACTGGTAGCAATTATTCGTTTTATACGATGGAAAAATTGTTCTATTTATATTGTATTTTATGCTTCTGGCGTTGACTACTTAGGCCCTAACTATTCGATCTTGTGGAACAACGCCCTAGAGTGAAGCCTAGGTTGCCTGGAACGTAGAAATGACCATCACTTTCACACGGGTTGCAATTATTCGTATTATACGATGGAAAAACTGTTGCATCTTCATCGTATTTTATGCTTCTGGCGTTGACTTCTTATGCCCTAACTATTCGATCTTGTGGAACAACGCCCTAGAGTGAAGCCTAGGTTGCCCGGAACGTAGAAATGACCATAACTTTCACACTGGTTATAATTATTTGTTTTATACGATGGAAAAGCTGTTGTATTTATATCTTATTTTATGCTTCTGGCGTTGTCTTCTTAGGCCCTAACTATTCGATCTGGTGGAACAACGCCGTAGAGTGAAGCCTAGGTTGCCCGGAACGTAGAAATGACCATAACTTTCACACTGATTGCAATTATTTGTTATATACGATGGAAAAGCTGTTGTATTTATATCGTATTTTATGCTTCTGGCGTTGACTTCTAAGGGCCTAACTATTCGATCTGGTGGAGCAACGCCCTAGAGTGAAGCCTAGGTTGCTCGGAATGTAGAAATGACCATAACTTTCACACTGCTTGCAATTATTCGGTTTATACGATGGAAAAACTGTTGCATCTTCATCGTATTTTATGCTTCTGGCGTTGACTTCTTAGGCCCTAACTATTCCATCTGGTGGAACAACGCCCTAGAGTAAAGCCCAGGTTGCGCGGAACGTAGAAATGACCATATCTTTCACACTGGTAGCAATTATTCGTTTTATACGATGGAAAAATTGTTCTATTTATATTGTATTTTATGCTTCTGGCGTTGACTACTTAGGCCCTAACTATTCGATGTGGTGGAAGAACGCCATACAGTGAAGCCTAGGTTGCCCGGAACGTAGAAATGACCATTACTATCACACTGTTTGCAATTATTCCTTTTATACGATGGAAAAGCTGTTGTATTTATATCGTATTTTATGCTTCTGGCGTTGTCTTCTTAGGCCCTAACTATTCGATCTGGTGGAACAACGCCGTAGAGTGAAGCCTAGGTTGCCCGGAACGTAGAAATGACCATAACTTTCACACTGATTGCAATTATTTGTTATATACGATGGAAAAGCTGTTGTATTTATATCGCATTTTATGCTTCTGGCGTTGACTTCTAAGGACCTAACTATTCGATCTGGTGGAGCAACGCCCTAGAGTGAAGCCTAGGTTGCTCGGAATGTAGAAATGACCATAACTTTCACACTGATTGCAATTATTCGGTTTATACGATGGAAAAACTGTTGCATCTTCATCGTATTTTATGCTTCTGGCGTTGACTTCTTAGGCCGTAACTATTCGATCTGGTGGAGCAACGCCCTGGAGTGAAACCTGGGTTGCCTGGAACGTAGAAATGACCACTACTATCACACTGGTTGCAAATTATTCCTGCTATACGATGGAGAAACTGTTGTATTTTTATTGCATTTTATGCTTCTGGCGTTCACTTCTTAGGCCCTAACTATTCGATCTGGAGGAACAACGGCCTAGGGTGAAGCCTACGGTGCCCGGAACGTAGAAATGACCATAACTTTCACACTGGTTGCGATTATTTGTTTTATACGATGGAAAAGCTGTTGTATTTATATCGTATTTTATGCTTCTGGCGTTGACTTCTTAGGCCCTAACTATTCCATCTGGTGGAACAACGCCCTAGAGTAAAGCCCAGGTTGCGCGGAACGTAGAAATGACCATATCTTTCACACTGGTAGCAATTATTCGTTTTATACGATGGAAAAATTGTTCTATTTATATTGTATTTTATGCTTCTGGCGTTGACTACTTAGGCCCTAACTATTCGATCTTGTGGAACAACGCCCTAGAGTGAAGCCTAGGTTGCTCGGAATGTAGAAATGACCATAACTTTCACACTGATTGCAATTATTCGGTTTATACGATGGAAAAACTGTTGCATCTTCATCGTATTTTATGCTTCTGGCGTTGACTTCTTAGGCCCTAACTATTCCATCTGGTGGAACAACGCCCTAGAGTAAAGCCCAGGTTGCGCGGAACGTAGAAATGACCATATCTTTCACACTGGTAGCAATTATTCGTTTTATACGATGGAAAAATTGTTCTATTTATATTGTATTTTATGCTTCTGGCGTTGACTTCTAAGGACCTAACTATTCGATCTGGTGGAGCAACGCCCTAGAGTGAAGCCTAGGTTGCTCGGAATGTAGAAATGACCATAACTTTCACACTGATTGCAATTATTCGGTTTATACGATGGAAAAACTGTTGCATCTTCATCGTATTTTATGCTTCTGGCGTTGACTTCTTAGGCCGTAACTATTCGATCTGGTGGAGCAACGCCCTGGAGTGAAACCTGGGTTGCCTGGAACGTAGAAATGACCACTACTATCACACTGGTTGCAAATTATTCCTGCTATACGATGGAGAAACTGTTGTATTTTTATTGCATTTTATGCTTCTGGCGTTCACTTCTTAGGCCCTAACTATTCGATCTGGAGGAACAACGGCCTAGGGTGAAGCCTACGGTGCCCGGAACGTAGAAATGACCATAACTTTCACACTGGTTGCGATTATTTGTTTTATACGATGGAAAAGCTGTTGTATTTATATCGTATTTTATGCTTCTGGCGTTGACTTCTTAGGCCCTAACTATTCCATCTGGTGGAACAACGCCCTAGAGTAAAGCCCAGGTTGCGCGGAACGTAGAAATGACCATATCTTTCACACTGGTAGCAATTATTCGTTTTATACGATGGAAAAATTGTTCTATTTATATTGTATTTTATGCTTCTGGCGTTGACTACTTAGGCCCTAACTATTCGATCTTGTGGAACAACGCCCTAGAGTGAAGCCTAGGTTGCCTGGAACGTAGAAATGACCATCACTTTCACACGGGTTGCAATTATTCGTTTTATACGATGGAAAAACTGTTGCATCTTCATCGTATTTTATGCTTCTGGCGTTGACTTCTTATGCCCTAACTATTCGATCTTGTGGAACAACGCCCTAGAGTGAAGCCTAGGTTGCCCGGAACGTAGAAATGACCATAACTCTCACACTGGTTATAATTATTTGTTTTATACGATGGAAAAGCTGTTGTATTTATATCGTATTTTATGCTTCTGGCGTTGACTTCTTAGGCCCTAACTATTCCATCTGGTGGAACATCGCCCTAGAGTAAAGCCCAGGTTGCGCGGAACGTAGAAATGACCATAACTTTCACACTGGTAGCAATTATTCGTTTTATACATTGGAAAAACTGTTCTATTTATATTGTATTTTATGCTTCTGGCGTTGACTACTTAGGCCCTAACTATTCGATCTTGTGGAACAACGCCCTAGAGTGAAGCCTAGGTTGCCTGGAACGTAGAAATGACCATCACTTTCACACGGGTTGCAATTATTCCTGTTATAGGATGGAAAGACTGTTGTATTTTTATTGTATTTTATTCTCCTGGTGTTGACTTCTTAGGCCCTAAGCATTCGATTTGGTGGAACAACGCCGTAGAGTGAAGCCTAGGTTGCTCGGAATGTAGAAATGACCATAACTTTCACACTGATTGCAATTATTCGTTTTATACGATGGAAAAACTATTGCATCTTCATCGTATTTTATGCTTCTGGCGTTGACTTCTTAGGCCGTAACTATCCGATCTGGTGGAGCAACGCCCGACAGTGAAGCCTAGGTTGCCCGAAACGTAGATATGACCATAACCTTCACACAGGTTGCAATTATTCGTTTTATACGGTGTAAAGGCTGTTGTATTTATTTTGTATTTTATTCTTCTGGTGTTGACTTCTTAGGACCTAACTATTCGATCTGGTGGAACAACGCCGTAGAGTGAAGCCTAGGTTGCCCGGAACGTAGAAATGACCATTACTTTCACACTGTTTGCAATTATTCCTTTTATACGATGGAAAAGCTGTTGTATTTATATCGTATTTTATGCTTCTGGCGTTGTATTCTTAGGCCCTAACTATTCGATCTGGTGGAACAACGCCGTAGAGTGAAGCCTAGGTTGCCCGGAACGTAGAAATGACCATAACTTTCACACTGATTGCAATTATTTGTTATATACGATGGAAAAGCTGTTGTATTTATATCGTATTTTATGCTTCTGGCGTTGACTTCTAAGGACCTAACTATTCGATCTGGTGGAGCAACGCCCTAGAGTGAAGCCTAGGTTGCTCGGAATGTAAAAATGACCATAACTTTCACACTGATTGCAATTATTCGTTTTATACGATGGAAAAACTATTGCATCTTCATCGTATTTTATGCTTCTGGCGTAGACTTCTTAGGCCGTAACTATTCGATCTGGTGGAGCAACGCCCTGGAGTGAAACCTGGGTTGCCCGGAACGTAGAAATGACCACTACTATCACACTGGTTGCAAATTATTCCTGCTATACGATGGAGAAACTGTTTTATTTTTATTGCATTTTATGCTTCTGGCGTTCACTTCTTAGGCCCTAACTATTCGATCTGGAGGAACAACGGCCTAGGGTGAAGCCTACGTTGCCCGGAACGTAGAAATGACCATAACTTTCACACTGGTTGCGATTATTTGTTTTATACGATGGAAAAGCTGTTGTATTTATATCGTATTTTATGCTTCTGGCGTTGACTTCTTAGGCCCTAACTATTCCATCTGGTGGAACAACGCCCTAGAGTAAAGCCTAGGTTGCGCGGAACGTAGAACTGACCATATCTTTCACACTGGTAGCAATTATTCGTTTTATACGATGGAAAAATTGTTCTATTTATTTTGTATTTTGTGCTTCGGGCGTTGACTTCTAAGGCCCTAGCTATTCGATCTGGTCGAGCAACGCCGTAGAGTGAAGCCTAGGTTGCCCGGAACGTAGAAATGACCATAACTTCCACACTGGTTGCAATTATTCGTTTTATACGATGTAAAAGCTGTTGTATTTATATCGTATTTTATGCTTCTGGCGTTGACTTCTTAGGCCCTAACTACTCGACCTGGAGGAGCAACGCCCTAGAGTGAAACCTAGGTTGCCCGGAACCTAGAAATGACCATTACATTCACACTGGTTGCAATTATTCCTGTTATACGATGGAAAAACTGTTGTATTTTTATTGTATTCTATGCTTCTGGCGTTTAATTCTAAGTCTCTAGCTATTTGATCTGGTGGAGCAACGACCTAGAGTGAAGCCTAGGTTGCCCGAACGTAGAAATTACCATTACTTTCACACTGTTTGCAATTATTCCTTTTACACGATGGAAAAGCTGTTGTATTTATATCGTATTTTATGCTTCTGGCGTTGACTTCTAAGGACCTAACTATTCGATCTGGTGGAGCAACGCCCTAGAGTGAAGCCTAGGTTGCTCGGAATGTAGAAATGACCATAACTTTCACACTGATTGCAATTATTCGTTTTATACGATGGAAAAACTGTTGCATCTTCATCGTATTTTATGCTTCTGGCGTTGACTTCTTAGGCCGTAACTATTCGATCTGGTGGAGCAACGCCCTGGAGTGAAACATGGGTTGCCCGGAACATAGAAATGACCACTACTATCACCCTGTTTGCAATTATTCCTTTTACACGATGGAAAAGCTGTTGTATTTATATCGAATTTTATGCTTCTGGCGTTGACTTCTTAGGCCCTAACTATTCGAGCTGGTGGAACAACGCCGTAGAGTGAAGCCTAGGTTGCCCGGAACGTAGAAATGACCATTACTTTCACACTGTTTGCAATTATTCGTTTTATACGATGGAAAAACTGTTGTATTTTTATTGCATCTTATGCGTCTGGCGTTCACTTCTTAGTCCCTAACTATTGGATCCGGTGGAACAACGCCCTAGGGTCAGGCCTAGGTTGCCCGGAACGTAGAAATGACCATAGCTTTTACTCTCGTAGCAATTATTCGTTTTATACAATGGAAAAACCGTTCTATTTATTTTGTATTTTATGCTTCGGGCGTTGACTTCTAAGGCCCTAACTATTCAATCTGTTGGAGCAAAGCCCTAGGGTGAAGCCTAGGTTGCTCGGAAAGTAGAAATGACCATAAGTTTCATACTGGTTGCAATTATTCGTTTTATACGATGGAAAAACTGTTGTATTTATATTGTATTTTATGCTTCTGGCGTTGACTTCTTAGGCCCTAATTATTCGATCTGGTGGAACAACGCCGTAGAGTAAAGCCCAGGTTGCGCGGAAGGTAGAAATGACCATAACTTTCACACTGGTAGCAATTATTCGTTTTATACATTGGAAAAACTGTTCTATTTATATTGTATTTTATGCTTCTGGCGTTGACTACTTAGGCCCTAACTATTCGATCTTGTGGAACAACGCCCTAGAGTGAAGCCTAGGTTGCCTGGAACGTAGAAATGACCATCACTTTCACACGGGTTGCAATTATTCGTATTATACGATGGAAAAACTGTAGCATCTTCATCGTATTTTATGCTTCTGGCGTTGACTTCTTATGCCCTAACTATTCGATCTTGTGGAACAACGCCCTAGAGTGAAGCCTAGGTTGCCCGGAACGTAGAAATGACCATAACTTTCACACTGGTTATAATTATTTGTTTTATACGATGGAAAAGCTGTTGTATTTATATCGTATTTTATGCTTCTGGCGTTGACTTCTTAGGCCCTAACTATTCCATCTGGTGGAACATCGCCCTAGAGTAAAGCCCAGGTTGCGCGGAACGTAGAAATGACCATAACTTTCACACTGGTAGCAATTATTCGTTTTATACATTGGAAAAACTGTTCTATTTATATTGTATTTTATGCTTCTGGCGTTGACTACTTAGGCCCTAACTATTCGATCTTGTGGAACAACGCCCTAGAGTGAAGCCTAGGTTGCCTGGATCGTAGAAATGACCATCACTTTCACACGGGTTGCAATTATTCCTGTTATAGGATGGAAAGACTGTTGTATTTTTATTGTATTTTATTCTCCTGGTGTTGACTTCTTAGGCCCTAAGTATTCGATTTGGTGGAACAACGCCGTAGAGTGAAGCCTAGGTTGCTCGGAATGTAGAAAGGACCATAACTTTCACACTGATTGCAATTATTCGTTCTATACGATGGAAAAACTATTGCATCTTCATCGTATTTTATGCTTCTGGCGTTGACTTCTTAGGCCGTAACTATCCGATCTGGTGGAGCAACGCCCGACAGTGAAGCCTAGGTTGCCCGAAACGTAGATATGACCATAACCTTCACACAGGTTGCAATTATTCGTTTTATACGGTGTAAAGGCTGTTGTATTTATTTTGTATTTTATTCTTCTGGTGTTGACTTCTTAGGACCTAACTATTCGATCTGGTGGAACAACGCCGTAGAGTGAAGCCTAGGTTGCCCGGAACGTAGAAATGACCATTACTTTCACACTGTTTGCAATTATTCCTTTTATACGATGGAAAAGCTGTTGTATTTATATCGTATTTTATGCTTCTGGCGTTGTATTCTTAGGCCCTAACTATTCGATCTGGTGGAACAACGCCGTAGAGTGAAGCCTAGGTTGCCCGGAACGTAGAAATGACCATAACTTTCACACTGATTGCAATTATTTGTTATATACGATGGAAAAGCTGTTGTATTTATATCGTATTTTATGCTTCTGGCGTTGACTTCTAAGGACCTAACTATTCGATCTGGTGGAGCAACGCCCTAGAGTGAAGCCTAGGTTTCTCGGAATGTAAAAATGACCATAACTTTCACACTGATTGCAATTATTCGTTTTATACGATGGAAAAACTATTGCATCTTCATCGTATTTTATGCTTCTGGCGTAGACTTCTTAGGCCGTAACTATTCGATCTGGTGGAGCAACGCCCTGGAGTGAAACCTGGGTTGCCCGGAACGTAGAAATGACCACTACTATCACACTGGTTGCAAATTATTCCTGCTATACGATGGAGAAACTGTTTTATTTTTATTGCATTTTATGCTTCTGGCGTTCACTTCTTAGGCCCTAACTATTCGATCTGGACGAACAACGGCCTAGGGTGAAGCCTACGTTGCCCGGAACGTAGAAATGACCATAACTTTCACACTGGTTGCGATTATTTGTTTTATACGATGGAAAAGCTGTTGTATTTATATCGTATTTTATGCTTCTGGCGTTGACTTCTTAGGCCCTAACTATTCCATCTGGTGGAACAACGCCCTAGAGTAAAGCCTAGGTTGCGCGGAACGTAGAACTGACCATATCTTTCACACTGGTAGCAATTATTCGTTTTATACGATGGAAAAATTGTTCTATTTATCTTGTATTTTATGCTTCGGGCGTTGACTTCTAAGGCCCTAGCTATTCGATCTGGTCGAGCAACGCCGTAGAGTGAAGCCTAGGTTGCCCGGAACGTAGAAATGACCATAACTTCCACACTGGTTGCAATTATTCGTTTTATACGATGTAAAAGCTGTTGTTTTTATATCGTATTTTATGCTTCTGGCGTTGACTTCTTAGGCCCTAACTACTCGACCTGGAGGAGCAACGCCCTAGAGTGAAACCTAGGTTGCCCGGAACCTAGAAATGACCATTACATTCACACTGGTTGCAATTATTCCTGTTATACGATGGAAAAACTGTTGTATTTTTATTGTATTCTATGCTTCTGGCGTTTAATTCTAAGTCTCTAGCTATTTGATCTGGTGAAGCAACGACCTAGAGTGAAGCCTAGGTTGCCCGGAACGTAGAAATGACCATAACTTTCACACTGATTGCAATTATTTGTTATATACGATGGAAAAGCTGTTGTATTTATATCGTATTTTATGCTTCTGGCGTTGACTTCTAAGGACCTAACTATTCGATCTGGTGGAGCAACGCCCTAGAGTGAAGCCTAGGTTGCTCGGAATGTAGAAATGACCATAACTTTCACACTGCTTGCAATTATTCGGTTTATACGATGGAAAAACTGTTGCATCTTCATCGTATTTTATGCTTCTGGCGTTGACTTCTTAGGCCGTAACTATTCGATCTGGTGGAGCAACGCCCTAGAGTGAAGCCTAGGTTGCCTGGAACGTAGAAATGATCATTACTTTCACGCTTGTTGCAATTATTCCTGTTATGCGATGAAAAGACTGTTGTATTTTTATTGTATTTTATGCTTCAGGCGTGGACTTCTGAGGCCGTAGCTATTCGATGTGGTGGAAGAACGCCATACAGTGAAGCCTAGGTTGCCCGGAACGTAGAAATGACCATTACTATCACACTGTTTGCAATTATTCCTTTTATACGATGGAAAAGCTGTTGTATTTATATCGTATTTTATGCTTCTGGCGTTGTCTTCTTAGGCCCTAACTATTCGATCTGGTGGAACAACGCCCTAGAGTGAAGCCTAGGTTGCCTGGAACGTAGAAATGACCATCACTTTCACACGGGTTGCAATTATTCCTGTTATAGGATGGAAAGACTGTTGTATTTTTATTGTATTTTATTCTCCTGGTGTTGACTTCTTAGGCCCTAAGTATTCGATTTGGTGGAACAACGCCGTAGAGTGAAGCCTAGGTTGCTCGGAATGTAGAAATGACCATAACTTTCACACTGATTGCAATTATTCGTTCTATACGATGGAAAAACTATTGCATCTTCATCGTATTTTATGCTTCTGGCGTTGACTTCTTAGGCCGTAACTATCCGATCTGGTGGAGCAACGCCCGACAGTGAAGCCTAGGTTGCCCGAAACGTAGATATGACCATAACCTTCACACAGGTTGCAATTATTCGTTTTATACGGTGTAAAGGCTGTTGTATTTATTTTGTATTTTATTCTTCTGGTGTTGACTTCTTAGGACCTAACTATTCGATCTGGTGGAACAACGCCGTAGAGTGAAGCCTAGGTTGCCCGGAACGTAGAAATGACCATTACTTTCACACTGTTTGCAATTATTCCTTTTATACGATGGAAAAGCTGTTGTATTTATATCGTATTTTATGCTTCTGGCGTTGTATTCTTAGGCCCTAACTATTCGATCTGGTGGAACAACGCCGTAGAGTGAAGCCTAGGTTGCCCGGAACGTAGAAATGACCATAACTTTCACACTGATTGCAATTATTTGTTATATACGATGGAAAAGCTGTTGTATTTATATCGTATTTTATGCTTCTGGCGTTGACTTCTAAGGACCTAACTATTCGATCTGGTGGAGCAACGCCCTAGAGTGAAGCCTAGGTTGCTCGGAATGTAAAAATGACCATAACTTTCACACTGATTGCAATTATTCGTTTTATACGATGGAAAAACTATTGCATCTTCATCGTATTTTATGCTTCTGGCGTAGACTTCTTAGGCCGTAACTATTCGATCTGGTGGAGCAACGCCCTGGAGTGAAACCTGGGTTGCCCGGAACGTAGAAATGACCACTACTATCACACTGGTTGCAAATTATTCCTGCTATACGATGGAGAAACTGTTTTATTTTTATTGCATTTTATGCTTCTGGCGTTCACTTCTTAGGCCCTAACTATTCGATCTGGAGGAACAACGGCCTAGGGTGAAGCCTACGTTGCCCGGAACGTAGAAATGACCATAACTTTCACACTGGTTGCGATTATTTGTTTTATACGATGGAAAAGCTGTTGTATTTATATCGTATTTTATGCTTCTGGCGTTGACTTCTTAGGCCCTAACTATTCCATCTGGTGGAACAACGCCCTAGAGTAAAGCCTAGGTTGCGCGGAACGTAGAACTGACCATATCTTTCACACTGGTAGCAATTATTCGTTTTATACGATGGAAAAATTGTTCTATTTATCTTGTATTTTATGCTTCGGGCGTTGACTTCTAAGGCCCTAGCTATTCGATCTGGTCGAGCAACGCCGTAGAGTGAAGCCTAGGTTGCCCGGAACGTAGAAATGACCATAACTTCCACACTGGTTGCAATTATTCGTTTTATACGATGTAAAAGCTGTTGTATTTATATCGTATTTTATGCTTCTGGCGTTGACTTCTTAGGCCCTAACTACTCGACCTGGAGGAGCAACGCCCTAGAGTGAAACCTAGGTTGCCCGGAACCTAGAAATGACCATTACATTCACACTGGTTGCAATTATTCCTGTTATACGATGGAAAAACTGTTGTATTTTTATTGTATTCTATGCTTCTGGCGTTTAATTCTAAGTCTCTAGCTATTTGATCTGGTGGAGCAACGACCTAGAGTGAAGCCTAGGTTGCCCGGAACGTAGAAATGACCATAACTTTCACACTGATTGCAATTATTTGTTATATACGATGGAAAAGCTGTTGTATTTATATCGTATTTTATGCTTCTGGCGTTGACTTCTAAGGACCTAACTATTCGATCTGGTGGAGCAACGCCCTAGAGTGAAGCCTAGGTTGCTCGGAATATAGAAATGACCATAACTTTCACACTGCTTGCAATTATTCGGTTTATACGATGGAAAAACTGTTGCATCTTCATCGTATTTTATGCTTCTGGCGTTGACTTCTTAGGCCGTAACTATTCGATCTGGTGGAGCAACGCCCTAGAGTGAAGCCTAGGTTGCCTGGAACGTAGAAATGATCATTACTTTCACGCTTGTTGCAATTATTCCTGTTATGCGATGAAAAGACTGTTGTATTTTTATTGTATTTTATGCTTCAGGCGTGGACTTCTGAGGTCGTAGCTATTCGATGTGGTGGAAGAACGCCATACAGTGAAGCCTAGGTTGCCCGGAACGTAGAAATGACCATTACTATCACACTGTTTGCAATTATTCCTTTTATACGATGGAAAAGCTGTTGTATTTATATCGTATTTTATGCTTCTGGCGTTGTCTTCTTAGGCCCTAACTATTCGATCTGGTGGAACAACGCCGTAGAGTGAAGCCTAGGTTGCCCGGAACGTAGAAATGACCATAACTTTCACACTGATTGCAATTATTTGTTATATACGATGGAAAAGCTGTTGTATTTATATCGCATTTTATGCTTCTGGCGTTGACTTCTAAGGACCTAACTATTCGATCTGGTGGAGCAACGCCCTAGAGTGAAGCCTAGGTTGCTCGGAATGTAGAAATGACCATAACTTTCACACTGATTGCAATTATTCGGTTTATACGATGGAAAAACTGTTGCATCTTCATCGTATTTTATGCTTCTGGCGTTGACTTCTTAGGCCGTAACTATTCGATCTGGTGGAGCAACGCCCTGGAGTGAAACCTGGGTTGCCTGGAACGTAGAAATGACCACTACTATCACACTGGTTGCAAATTATTCCTGCTATACGATGGAGAAACTGTTGTATTTTTATTGCATTTTATGCTTCTGGCGTTCACTTCTTAGGCCCTAACTATTCGATCTGGAGGAACAACGGCCTACGGTGAAGCCTACGGTGCCCGGAAGGTAGAAATGACCATAACTTTCACACTGGTTGCGATTATTTGTTTTATACGTTGGAAAAGCTGTTGTATTTATATCGTATTTTATGCTTCTGGCGTTGACTGCTTAGGCCCTAACTATTCCATCTGGTGGAACAACGCCCTAGAGTAAAGCCCAGGTTGCGCGGAACGTAGAAATGACCATATCTTTCACACTGGTAGCAATTATTCGTTTTATACGATGGAAAAATTGTTCTATTATTTTGTATTTTATGCTTCGGGCGTTGACTTCTAAGGCCCTAGCTATTCGATCTGGTCGAGCAACGCCGTAGAGTGAAGCCTAGGTTGCCCGGAACCTAGAAATGACCATTACATTCACACTGGTTGCAATTATTCCTGTTATACGATGGAAAAACTGTTGTATTTTTATTGTATTCTATGCTTCTGGCGTTTAATTCTAAGTCGCTAGCTATTTGATCTGGTGGAGCAACGACCTAGAGTGAAGCCTAGGTTGCCCGAACGTAGAAATGACCATTACTTTCACCCTGTTTGCAATTATTCCTTTTACACGATGGAAAAGCTGTTGTATTTATATCGAATTTTATGCTTCTGGCGTTGACTTCTTAGGCCCTAACTATTCGAGCTGGTGGAACAACGCCGTAGAGTGAAGCCTAGGTTGCCCGGAACGTAGAAATGACCATTACTTTAACACTGTTTGCAATTATTCCTTTTATACGATGGAACAGCTGTTGTATTTATATCGTATTTTATGCTTCTGGCGTTGACTTCTAAGGTCCAAACTATTCGACCTGGTGGAGCAACGCCCTAGAGTGAAGCCTAGGTTGCTCGGAATGTAGAAATGACCATAAGTTGCATACTGGTTGCAATTATTCGTTTTACACGATGGAAAAACTGTTGTATTTATATTGTACTTTATGCTTCTGGCGTTGACTACTTAGGCACTAACTATTCGATCTTGTGGAACAACGCCCTAGAGTGAAGCCTAGGTTGCCTGGAACGTAGAAATGATCATTACTTTCACGCTTGTTGCAATTATTCCTGTTATGCGATGAAAAGACTGTTGTATTTTTATTGTATTTTATGCTTCAGGCGTGGACTTCTGAGGCCGTAGCTATTCGATGTGGTGGAAGAACGCCATACAGTGAAGCATAGGTTGCCCGGACCGTAGAAATGACCATAACTTTCACACTGTTTGCAATTATTCCTTTTATACGATGGAAAAGCTGTTGTATTTATATCGTATTTTATGCTTCTGGCGTTGTCTTCTTAGGCCATAACTATTCGATCTGGTGGAACAACGCCGTAGAGTGAAGCCTAGGTTGCCCGGAACGTAGAAATGACCATAACTTTCACACTGATTGCAATTATTCGTTTTATACGATGGAAAAACTGTTGCATCTTCATCGTATTTTATGCTTCTGGCGTTGACTTCTTAGGCCGTAACTATTCGATCTGGTGGAGCAACGCTCTGGAGTGAAACCTGGGTTGCCCGGAACGTAGAAATGACCACTACTATCACACTGGTTGCAAATTATTCCTGCTATACGATGGAAAAACTGTTGTATTTTTATTGCATTTTATGCGTCTGGCGTTCACTTCTTAGGCCCTAACTATTCGATCTGGTGGAACAACGCCCTAGGGTGAAGCCTAGGTTGCCCGGAACGTAGAAATGACCATAGCTTTTACACTGGTAGCAATTATTCGTTTTATACAATGGAAAAACCGTTCTATTTATTTTGTATTTTATGCTTCGGGCGTTGACTTCTAAGGCCCTAACTATTCAATCTGTTGGAGCAAAGCCCTAGGGTGAAGCCTAGGTTGCTCGGAAAGTAGAAATGACCATAAGTTTCATACTGGTTGCAATTATTCGTTTTATACGATAGAAAAACTGTTGTATTTATATTGTATTTTATGCTTCTGGCGTTGACTTCTCAGGCCCTAACTATTCGATCTGGTGGAGCAATGCCGTAGAGTGAAGCCTAGGTTGCCCGGAACGTAGAAATGACCATAACTTTCACACTGATTGCAATTATTTGTTATATACGATGGAAAAGCTGTTGTATTTATATCGTATTTTATGCTTCTGGCGTTGACTTCTTAGGCCGTAACTATTCGATCTGGTGGAGCAACGCCCTAGAGTGAAGCCTAGGTTGCCTGGAACGTAGAAATGATCATTACTTTCACGCTTGTTGCAATTATTCCTGTTATGCGATGAAAAGACTGTTGTATTTTTATTGTATTTTATGCTTCAGGCGTGGACTTCTGAGGCCGTAGCTATTCGATGTGGTGGAAGAACGCCATACAGTGAAGCCTAGGTTGCCCGGAACGTAGAAATGACCATTACTATCACACTGTTTGCAATTATTCCTTTTATACGATGGAAAAGCTGTTGTATTTATATCGTATTTTATGCTTCTGGCGTTGTCTTCTTAGGCCCTAACTATTCGATCTGGTGGAACAACGCCGTAGAGTGAAGCCTAGGTTGCCCGGAACGTAGAAATGACCATAACTTTCACACTGATTGCAATTATTTGTTATATACGATGGAAAAGCTGTTGTATTTATATCGTATTTTATGCTTCTGGCGTTGACTTCTAAGGACCTAACTATTCGATCTGGTGGAGCAACGCCCTAGAGTGAAGCCTAGGTTGCTCGGAATGTAGAAATGGCCATTACATTCACACTGGTTGCAATTATTCCTGTTATACGATGGAAAAACTGTTGTATTTTTATTGTATTCTATGCTTCTGGCGTTTAATTCTAAGTCGCTAGCTATTTGATCTGGTGGAGCAACGACCTAGAGTGAAGCCTAGGTTGCCCGAACGTAGAAATTACCATTACATTCACACTGTTTGCAATTATTCCTTTTACACGATGGAAAAGCTGTTGTATTTATATCGTATTTTATGCTGCTGGCGTTGACTTCTAAGGACCTAACTATTCGATCTGGTGGAGCAACGCCCTAGAGTGAAGCCTAGGTTGCTCGGAATGTAGAAATGACGATAACTTTCACACTGATTGCAATTATTCGTTTTATACGATGGAAAAACTGTTGCATCTTCATCGTATTTTATGCTTATGGCGTTGACTTCTTAGGCCGTAACTATTCGATCTGGTGGAGCAACGCCCTGGAGTGAAACATGGGTTGCCCGGAACATAGAAATGACCACTACTATCACACTGGTTGCAAATTATTCCTGCTATACGATGGAAAAACTGTTGTATTTTTATTGTATTTTATGCTTCAGGCGTGGACTTCTGAGGCCGTAGCTATCCGATGTGGTGGAAGAACGCCATACACTGAAGCCTAGGTTGGCCGGAACGTAGAAATGACCAGAAGTTTCATACTGGTTGCAATTATTCGGTTTATACGATGGAAAAACTGTTGTATTTATATTGTATTTTATGCTTCTGGCGTTCACTTCTTAGGCCCTAACTATTCGATCTGGTGGAACAACGCCCTAGGGTGAAGCCTAGGTTGCCCGGAACGTAGAAATGACCATAGCTTTTACACTGGTAGCAATTATTCGTTTTATACAATGGAAAAACCGTTCTATTTATTTTGTATTTTATGCTTCGGGCGTTGACTTCTAAGGCCCTAACTATTCAATCTGTTGGAGCAAACCCCTAGGGTGAAGCCTAGGTTGCTCGGAACGTAGAAATGACCATAACTTTCACACTGGTTGCTATTATTCGTTTTATACGATGGAAAAACTGTTATATTTATATTGTATTTAAGCTTCTGGCGTTGACTTCTGAGGCCGTTGCTATTCGATGTGGTGGAAGAACGACATAGAGTGAAGCCTAGGTAGCTCGGATCGTAGAAATGTCCATATATTTCACACTGTTTGCAATTTTTCGTTTTGTGCGATGGAAAATCTGTTTTATTTATTTCGTATTTTATGCTTCGGGCGTTGACTTCTAAGGCCCTAACTATTCGATCTGGTGGAGCAACGCCCTAGAGTGAAGCCTAGGTTGCCTGAAACGTAGAAATGATCATTACTTTCACGCTTGTTGCAATTATTCCTGTTATGCGATGAAAAGACTGTTGTATTTTTATTGTATTTTATGCTTCAGGCGTGGACTTCTGAGGCCGTAGCTATTCGATGTGGTGGAAGAACGCCATACAGTGAAGCCTAGGTTGCCCGGAGCGTAGAAATGACCACTACTTTCACACTGTTTGCAATTATTCCTTTTATACGATGGAAAAGCTGTTGTATTTATATCGTATTTTATGCTTCTGGCGTTGACTTCTTAGGCCCTAACTATTCGATCTGGTGGAACAATGCCGTAGAGTGAATCCTAGGTTGCCCGGAACGTAGAAATGACCATTACTTTCACACTGTTTGCAATTATTCGTTTTATACGATGGAAAAACTGTTGTATTTTTATTGCATCTTATGCGTCTGGCGTTCACTTCTTAGGCCCTAACTATTCGATCTGGTGGAACAACGCCCTAGGGTGAAGCCTAGGTTGCCCGGAACGTAGAAATGACCATAGCTTTTACACTCGTAGCAATTATTCGTTTTATACAATGGAAAAACCGTTCTATTTATTTTGTATTTTATGCTTCGGGCGTTGACTTCTAAGGCCCTAACTATTCAACCTGTTGGAGCAAAGCCCTAGGGTGAAGCCTAGGTTGCTCGGAAAGTAGAAATGACCATAAGTTTCATACTGGTTGCAATTATTCGTTTTATACGATGGAAAAACTGTTGTATTTATATTGTATTTTATGCTTCTGGCGTTGACTTCTTAGGCCCTAACTATTCGATCTGGTGGAACAACGCCGTAGAGTGAAGCCTAGGTTGCCCGGAACGTAGAAATGACCATAACTTTCACACTGATTGCAATTATTTGTTATATACGATGGAAAAGCTGTTGTATTTATATCGTATTTTATGCTTCTGGCGTTGACTTCTAAGGACCTAACTATTCGATCTGGTGGAGCAACGCCGTAGAGAGAAGCCTAGGTTGCCCGGAACGTAGAAATGACCATAACTTTCACACTGATTGCAATTATTTGTTATATACGATGGAAAAGCTGTTGTATTTATATCGTATTTTATGCTTCTGGCGTTGACTTCTAAGGACCTAACTATTCGATCTGGTGGAGCAACGCCCTAGAGTGAAGCCTAGGTTGCTCGAAATGTAGAAATGACCATAACTTTCACACTGATTGCAATTATTCGGTTTATACGATGGAAAAACTGTTGCATCTTCATCGTATTTTATGCTTCTGGCGCTGACTTCTTAGGCCGTAACTATTCGACCTGGTGGAGCAACGCCCTGGAGTGAAACCTGGGTTGCCTGGAACGTAGAAATGACCACTACTATCACACTGGTTGCAAATTATTCCTGCTATACGATGGAGAAACTGTTGTATTTTTATTGCATTTTATGCTTCTGGCGTTCACTTCTTAGGCCCTAACCATTCGATCTGGAGGAACAACGGCCTAGGGTGAAGCCTACGGTGCCCGGAACGTAGAAATGACCATAACTTTCACACTGGTTGCGATTATTTGTTTTATACGATGGAAAAGCTGTTGTATTTATATCGTATTTTATGCTTCTGGCGTTGACTTCTTAGGCCCTAACTATTCCATCTGGTGGAACAACGCCCTAGAGTAAAGCCCAGGTTGCGCGGAACGTAGAAATGACCATATCTTTCACACTGGTAGCAATTATTCGTTTTATACGATGGAAAAATTGTTCTATTTATTTTGTATTTTATGCTTCGGGCGTTGACTTCTAAGGCCCTAGCTATTCGATCTGGTCGAGCAACGCCGTAGAGTGAAGCCTAGGTTGCCCGGAACGTAGAAATGACCATAACTTCCACACTGGTTGCAATTATTCGTTTTATACGATGTAAAAGCTGTTGTATTTATATCGTATTTTATGCTTCTGACGTTGACTTCTTAGGCCCTAACTACTCGACCTGGAGGAGCAACGCCCTAGAGTGAAACCTAGGTTGCCCGGAACCTAGAAATGACCATTACATTCACACTGGTTGCAATTATTCCTGTTATACGATGGAAAAACTGTTGTATTTTTATTGTATTCTATGCTTCTGGCGTTTAATTCTAAGTCGCTAGCTATTTGATCTGGTGGAGCAACGACCTAGAGTGAAGCCTAGGTTGCCCGAACGTAGAAATTACCATTACTTTCTCCCTGTTTGCAATTATTCCTTTTACACGATGGAAAAGCTGTTGTATTTATATCGAATTTTATGCTTCTGGCGTTGACTTCTTAGGCCCTAACTATTCGAGCTGGTGGAACAACGCCGTAGAGTGAAGCCTAGGTTGCCCGGAACGTAGAAATGACCATTACTTTAACACTGTTTGCAATTATTCCTTTTATACGATGGAACAGCTGTTGTATTTATATCGTATTTTATGCTTCTGGCGTTGACTTCTAAGGTCCAAACTATTCGACCTGGTGGAGCAACGCCCTAGAGTGAAGCCTAGGTTGCTCGGAATGTAGAAATGACCATAAGTTGCATACTGGTTGCAATTATTCGTTTTACACGATGGAAAAACTGTTGTATTTATATTGTACTTTATGCTTCTGGCGTTGACTACTTAGGCACTAACTATTCGATCTTGTGGAACAACGCACTAGAGTGAAGCCTAGGTTGCCTGGAACGTAGAAATGATCATTACTTTCACGCTTGTTGCAATTATTCCTGTTATGCGATGAAAAGACTGTTGTATTTTTATTGTATTTTATGCTTCAGGCGTGGACTTCTGAGGCCGTAGCTATTCGATGTGGTGGAAGAACGCCATACAGTGAAGCATAGGTTGCCCGGACCGTAGAAATGACCATAACTTTCACACTGTTTGCAATTATTCCTTTTATACGATGGAAAAGCTGTTGTATTTATATCGTATTTTATGCTTCTGGCGTTGTCTTCTTAGGCCATAACTATTCGATCTGGTGGAACAACGCCGTAGAGTGAAGCCTAGGTTGCCCGGAACGTAGAAATGACCATAACTTTCACACTGATTGCAATTATTCGTTTTATACGATGGAAAAACTGTTGCATCTTCATCGTATTTTATGCTTCTGGCGTTGACTTCTTAGGCCGTAACTATTCGATCTGGTGGAGCAACGCCCTGGAGTGAAACCTGGGTTGCCCGGAACGTAGAAATGACCACTACTATCACACTGGTTGCAAATTATTCCTGCTATACGATGGAAAAACTGTTGTATTTTTATTGCATTTTATGCGTCTGGCGTTCACTTCTTATGCCCTAACTGTTCGATCTGGTGGAAAAACGCCCTAGGGTGAAGCCTAGGTTGCCCGGAACGTAGAAATGACCATAGCTTTTACACTCGTAGCAATTATTCGTTTTATACAATGGAAAAACCGTTCTATTTATTTTGTATTTTATGCTTCGGGCGTTGACTTCTAAGGCCCTAACTATTCAATCTGTTGGAGCAAAGCCCTAGGGTGAAGCCTAGGTTGCTCGGAAAGTAGAAATGACCATAAGTTTCATACTGGTTGCAATTATTCGTTTTATACGATAGAAAAACTGTTGTATTTATATTGTATTTTATGCTTCTGGCGTTGACTTCTCAGGCCCTAACTATTCGATCTGGTGGAGCAATGCCTCAGAGTTAAGTCTAGGTTGCCCGTAACGCCGAAATGATCATTACTTTCACGCTTGTTGCAATTATTCCTGTTATGCGATGAAAAGACTGTTGTATTTTTATTGTATTTTATGCTTCAGGCGTGGACTTCTGAGGCCGTAGCTATTCGATGTGGTGGAAGAACGCCACACAGTGAAGCCTACGTTGCCCGGAACGTAGAAATGACCATAACTTTCACACTGGTTGCGATTATTTGTTTGATACGATGGAAAAGCTGTTGTATTTATATCGTATTTTATGCTTCTGGCGTTGACTTCTTAGGCCCTAACTATTCCATCTGGAGGAACAACGCCCTAGAGTAAAGCCCAGGTTGCGCGGAACGTAGAAATGACCATATCTTTCACACTGGTAGCAATTATTCGTTTTATACGATGGAAAAATTGTTCTATTTATTTTGTATTTTATGCTTCGGGCGTTGACTTCTTAGGCCCTAACTACTCGACCTGGACGAGCAACGCCCTAGAGTGAAACCTAGGTTGCCCGGAACCTAGAAATGACCATTACATTCACACTGGTTGCAATTATTCCTGTTATACGATGGAAAAACTGTTGTATTTTTATTGTATTCTATGCTTCTGGCGTTTAATTCTAAGTCGCTAGATATTTGATCTGGTGGAGCAACGACCTAGAGTGAAGCCTAGGTTGCCCGAACGTAGAAATTACCATTACTTTCACACTGTTTGCAATTATTCCTTTTACACGATGGAAAAGCTGTTGTATTTATATCGTATTTTATGCTTCTGGCGTTGACTTCTAAGGACCTAACTATTCGATCTGGTGGAGCAACGCCCTAGAGTGAAGCCTAGGTTGCTCGGAATGTAGAAATGACGATAACTTTCACACTGATTGCAATTATTCGTTTTATACGATGGAAAAACTGTTGCATCTTCATCGTATTTTATGCTTATGGCGTTGACTTCTTAGGCCGTAACTATTCGATCTGGTGGAGCAACGCCCTGGAGTGAAACATGGGTTGCCCGGAACATAGAAATGACCACTACTATCACACTGGTTGCAAATTATTCCTGCTATACGATGGAAAAACTGTTGTATTTTTATTGTATTTTATGCTTCAGGCGTGGACTTCTGAGGCCGTAGCTATCCGATGTGGTGGAAGAACGCCATACACTGAAGCCTAGGTTGGCCGGAACGTAGAAATGACCAGAAGTTTCATACTGGTTGCAATTATTCGGTTTATACGATGGAAAAACTGTTGTATTTATATTGTATTTTATGCTTCTGGCGTTCACTTCTTAGGCCCTAACTATTCGATCTGGTGGAACAACGCCCTAGGGTGAAGCCTAGGTTGCCCGGAACGTAGAAATGACCATAGCTTTTACACTGGTAGCAATTATTCGTTTTATACAATGGAAAAACCGTTCTATTTATTTTGTATTTTATGCTTCCGGCGTTGACTTCTAAGGCCCTAACTATTCAATCTGTTGGAGCAAACCCCTAGGGTGAAGCCTAGGTTGCTCGGAACGTAGAAATGACCATAACTTTCACACTGGTTGCTATTATTCGTTTTATACGATGGAAAAACTGTTATATTTATATTGTATTTAAGCTTCTGGCGTTGACTTCTGAGGCCGTTGCTATTCGATGTGGTGGAAGAACGACATAGAGTGAAGCCTAGGTAGCTCGGATCGTAGAAATGTCCATATATTTCACACTGTTTGCAATTTTTCGTTTTGTTCGATGGAAAATCTGTTTTATTTATTTCGTATTTTATGCTTCGGGCGTTGACTTCTTAGGCCCTAACTATTCGATCTGGTGGAACAATGCCGTAGAGTGAATCCTAGGTTGCCCGGAACGTAGAAATGACCATTACTTTCACACTGTTTGCAATTATTCGTTTTATACGATGGAAAAACTGTTGTATTTTTATTGCATCTTATGCGTCTGGCGTTCACTTCTTAGGCCCTAACTATTGGATCCGGTGGAACAACGCCCTAGGGTCAGGCCTAGGTTGCCCGGAACGTAGAAATGGCCATAGCTTTTACTCTCGTAGCAATTATTCGTTTTATACAATGGAAAAACCGTTCTATTTATTTTGTATTTTATGCTTCGGGCGTTGACTTCTCAGGCCCTAACTATTCAACCTGTTGGAGCAAAGCCCTAGGGTGAAGCCTAGGTTGCTCGGAAAGTAGAAATGACCATAAGTTTCATACTGGTTGCAATTATTCGTTTTATACGATGGAAAAACTGTTGTATTTATATTGTATTTTATGCTTCTGGCGTTGACTTCTTAGGCCCTAATTATTCGATCTGGTGGAACAACGCCGTAGAGTAAAGCCCAGGTTGCGCGGAACGTAGAAATGACCATAACTTTCACACTGGTAGCAATTATTCGTTTTATACATTGGAAAAACTGTTCTATTTATATTGTATTTTATGCTTCTGGCGTTGACTACTTAGGCCCTAACTATTCGATCTTGTGGAACAACGCCCTAGAGTGAAGCCTAGGTTGCCTGGAACGTAGAAATGACCATCACTTTCACACGGGTTGCAATTATTCGTTTTATACGATGGAAAAACTGTTGCATCTTCATCGTATTTTATGCTTCTGGCGTTGACTTCTTATGCCCTAACTATTCGATCTTGTGGAACAACGCCCTAGAGTGAAGCCTAGGTTGTCCGGAACGTAGAAATGACCATAACTTTCACACTGTTTGCAATTATTCCTTTTATACGATGGAACAGCTGTTGTATTTATATCGTATTTTATGCTTCTGGCGTTGACTTCTAAGGTCCAAACTATTCGATCTGGTGGAGCAACGCCCTAGAGTGAAGCCTAGGTTGCTCGGACGTAGAAATGACCATTACTTTCACACTGTTTGCAATTATTCCTTTTATGCGATGGAAAAGCTGTTGTAATTATATCGTATTTTATGCTTCTGCCGTTGACTTCTTAGGCCCTAACTATTCGATCTGGTGGAACAACGCCGTAGAGTGAAGCCTAGGTTGCCCGGAACGTAGAAATGACCATTACTTTCACACTGTTTGCAATTATTCGTTTTATACGATGGAAAAACTGTTGTATTTTTATCGCACTTTATGCTTCTGGCGTTCACTTCTTCGGCCCTAACTATTGGATCTGGTGGAACCACGCCCTAGGGTCAAGCCTAGGTTGCCCGGAACGTAGAAATGACCATAGCTTTTACACTCGTAGCAATTATTCGTTTTATACAATGGAAAAACCGTTCTAATTATTTTGTATTTTATGCTTCGGGCGTTGACTTCTAAGGCCCTAACTATTCGATCTGGTGGAGCAACGCCCTAGAGTGAAGCCTAGGTTGCCTGAAACGTAGAAATGATCATTACTTTCACGCTTGTTGCAATTATTCCTGTTATGCGATGAAAAGACTGTTGTATTTTTATTGTATTTTATGCTTCAGGCGTGGACTTCTGAGGCCGTAGCTATTCGATGTGGTGGAAGAACGCCATACAGTGAAGCCTAGGTTGCCCGGAGCGTAGAAATGACCACTACTTTCACACTGTTTGCAATTATTCCTTTTATACGATGGAAAAGCTGTTGTATTTATATCGTATTTTATGCTTCTGGCGTTGACTTCTTAGGCCCTAACTATTCGATCTGGTGGAACAACGCCGTAGAGTGAAGCCTAGGTTGCCCGAACGTAGAAATGACCATTACTTTCACACTGTTTGCAATTATTCCTTTTATACGATGGAAAAGCTGTTGTATTTATATCGTATTTTATGCTTCTGGCGTTGACTTCTAAGGACCTAACTATTCGATCTGGTGGAGCAACGCCCTAGAGTGAAGCCTAGGTTGCTCGGAATGTAGAAATGACCATAGCTTTCACACGGGTTGCAATTATTCCTGTTATAGGATGGAAAGACTGTTGTATTTTTATTGTATTTTATTCTCCTGGTGTTGACTTCTGAGGCCCTAAGTATTCGATTTGGTGGAACAACGCCGTAGAGTGAAGCCTAGGTTGCCCGGAACGTAGAAATGACCATTACTTTCACACTGTTTGCAATTATTCCTTTTATACGATGGAACAGCTGTTGTATTTATATCGTATTTTATGCTTCTGGCGTTGACTTCTAATGTCCTAACAATTCGATCTGGTGGAGCAACGCCCTAGAGTGAAGCCTAGGTTGCTCGGAATGTAGAAATGACCATAAGTTGCATACTGGTTGCAATTATTCGTTTTATACGATGGAAAAACTGTTGCATCTTTATCGTATTTTATGCTTCTGGCGTTGACATCTTAGGCCGTAACTATCCGATCTGGTGGAGCAACGCCCTGGAGTAAAACCTGGGTTGCCCGGAACGTAGAAATGACCAATACTATCACACTGGTTGCAAATTATTCCTGCTATACGATGGAAAAACTGTTGTATTTTTATTGTATTTTATGCGTCTGGCGTTCACTTCTTAGGCCCTAACTATTCGATCTGGTGGAACAACGCCCTAGGGTGAAGCCTAGGTTGCCCGGAACGTAGAAATGACCATAGCTTTTACACTCGTAGCAATTATTCGTTTTATACAATGGAAAAACCGTTCTATTTATTTTGTATTTTATGCTTCGGGCGTTGACTTCTAAGGCCCTAACTCTTCAATCTGTTGGAGCAAAGCCCTAGGGTGAAGCCTAGGTTGCTCGGAAAGTAGAAATGACCATAAGTTTCATACTGGTTGCAATTATTCGTTTTATACGATAGAAAAACTGTTGTATTTATATTGTATTTTATGCTTCTGGCGTTGACTTCTCAGGCCCTAACTATTCGATCTGGTGGAGCAATGCCTCAGAGTTAAGTCTAGGTTGCCCGTAACGCCGAAATGATCATTACTTTCACGCTTGTTGCAATTATTCCTGTTATGCGATGAAAAGACTGTAGTATTTTTATTGTATTTTATGCTTCAGGCGTGGACTTCTGAGGCCGTAGCTATTTGATGTGGTGGAAGAACGCCACACAGTGAAGCCTAGGTTGCCTCGAACGTAGAAATGACCATCACTTTCACACGGGTTGCAATTATTCGTGTTATAGAATGTTAAGACTGTTGTATTTTTATTGTATTTTATACTTCAGGCGTTGACTTCTGAGGCCGTAGCTATTCGATGTGGTGGAAGAACGCCATACACTGAAGCCTAGGTTGCCCGGAACGTAGAAATGACCAGAAGTTTCATACTGGTTGCAATTATTCGGTTTATACGATGGAAAAACTGTTGTATTTATATTGTATTTTATGCTTCTGGCGTTCACTTCTTAGGCCCTAACTATTTGATCTGGTGGAACAACGCCCTAGGGTGAAGCCTAGGTCGCCCGGAACGTAGAAATGACCATAGCTTTTACACTGGTAGCAATTATTCGTTTTATACAATGGAAAAACCGTTCTATTTATTTTGTATTTTATGCTTCGGGCGTTGACTTCTAAGGCCCTAACTATTCAATCTGTTGGAGCAAACCCCTAGGGTGAAGCCTAGGTTGCTCGGAAAGGTGAAATGACCATAAGTTTCATACTGGTTGCAATTATTCGTTTTATACGATGGAAAAACTGTTGTATTTATATTGTATTTTATGCTTCTGGCTTTGACTTCTCAGGCCCTAACTATTCGATCTGGTGGAACAACGCCGTAGAGTGAAGCCTAGGTGGCCCGGAACGTAGAAATGACCATTACTTTCACACTGTTTGCAATTATTCGTTTTATACGATGGAAAAACTGTTGTATTTTTATTGCATCTTATGCGTCTGGCGTTCACTTCTTAGGCCCTAACTATTGGATCCGGTGGAACAACGGCCAAGGGTCAGGCCTAGGTTGCCCGGAACGTAGAAATGACCATAGCTTTTACTCTCGTAGCAATTATTCGTTTTATACAATGGAAAAACCGTTCTATTTATTTTGTATTTTATGCTTCGGGCGTTGACTTCTAAGGCCCTAACTATTCAATCTGTTGGAGCAAAGCCCCAGGGTGAAGCCTAGGTTGCTCGGAAAGTAGAAATGACCATAAGTTTCATACTGGTTGCAATTATTCGTTTTATACGATGGAAAAACTGTTGTATTTATATTGTATTTTATGCTTCTGGCGTTGACTTCTAAGGCCCTAATTATTCGATTTGGTGGAGCAATGCCTCAGAGTTAAGTCTAGGATGCCCGAAACGCCGAAATGATAATTACTTTCACGCTTGTTGCAATTATTCCTGTTATACGATGAAAAGACTGATGTATTTTTATTGTATTTTATGCTTCAGGCGTGGACTTCTGAGGCCGTAGCTATTCGATGTGGTGGAAGAACGCCATATAGTGAAGCCTAGGTTGCCCGGAACGTAGAAATGACCATTACTTTCACACTGTTTGCAATTATTCCTTTTATACGATGGAAAAGCTGTTGTATTTATATCGTATTTTATGCTTCTGGCGTTGTCTTCTTAGGCCCTAACTATTCGATCTGGTGGAACAACGCCGTTGAGTGAAGCCTAGGTTGCCCGAACGTAGAAATGTCTTTTACCTTCACACTGTTTGCAATTATTCCTTTTATACGATGGAAAAGCTGTTGTATTTATATCGTATTTTATGCATCTGGCGTTGACTTCTAAGGACCTAACTATTCGATCTGGTGGAGCAACGCCCTAGAGTGAAGCCTAGGTTGCTCGGAATGTAGAAATGACCATAACTTTCACACTGATTGCAATTATTCGTTTTATACGATGGAAAAACTGTTGCATCTTCATCGTATTTTATGCTTCTGGCGTTGACTTCTCAGGCCGTAACTATTCGATCTGGTGGAGCAACGCCCTGGAGTGAAACCTGGGTTGCCCGGAACGTAGAAATGACCACTACTATCACACTGGTTGCAAATTATTCCTGCTAAACGATGGAGAAACTGTTGTATTTTTATTGCATTTTATGCTTCTGGCGTTCACTTCTTAGGCCCTCACTATTCGATCTGGAGGAACAACGGCCTAGGGTGAAGCCTACGTTGCCCGGAACGTAGAAATGACCATAAGTTTCACACTGGTTGCAATTATTTGTTTTATACGATGGAAAAGCTGTTGTATTTATATCGTATTTTATGCTTCTGGCGTTGACTTCTTAGGCCCTAGCTATTCGATCTGGAGGAGCAACGCCCTAGAGAGAAACCTAGGTTGCCCGGAACCTAGAAATGACCATAACTTTCACACTGGTTGCTATCATTCGATTTATACGATGGAAAAACTGTTATATTTACATTGTATTTTATACTTCTGGCGTTGACTTCTTAGGCCCTAACTGTTCGATCTAGTGGACCAACGCCCTAGAGTGAAGCCTAGGTTGCCCGGAACGTAGAAACGACCATTACTTTCACACTGTTTGCAATTATTCCTTTTATACGATGGAAAAGCTGTTGTATTTATATCGTATTTTATGCTTCTGGCGTTGACTTCTTAGGCCGTAACTATTCGATCTGGTGGAGCAACGCCCTGGAGTGAAACATGGGTTGCCCGGAACATAGAAATGACCACTACTATCACACTGGTTGCAAATTATTCCTGCTATACGATGGAGAAACTGTTGTATTTTTATTGCATTTTATGCTTCTGGCGTTCACTTCTTAGGCCCTAACTATTCGATCTGGAGGAACAACGGCCTAGGGTGAAGCCTACGTTGCCCGGAACGTAGAAATGACCTTAACTTTCACACTGGTTGCGATTATTTGTTTTATACGATGGAAAAGCTGTTGTATTTATATCGTATTATATGCTTCTGGCGTTGACTTCTTAGGCCCTAACTATTCCATCTGGTGGAACAACGCCCTAGAGTAAAGCCCAGGTTGCGCGGAACGTAGAAATGACCATATCTTTCGCACTGGTAGCAATTATTCGTTTTATACGATGGAAAAATTGTTCTATTTATTTTGTATTTTATGCTTCGGGCGTTGACTTCTAAGGCCCTAGCTATTCGATCTGGTCGAGCAACGCCGTAGAGTGAAGCCTAGGTTGCCCGGAACGTAGAAATGACCATAACGTCCACACTGGTTGCAATTATTCGTTTTATACGATGTAAAAGCTGTTGTATTTATATCGTATTTTATGCTTCTGACGTTGACTTCTTAGGCGCTAACTACTCGACCTGGAGGAGCAACGCCCTAGAGTGAAACCTAGGTTGCCCGGAACCTAGAAATGACCATTACATTCACACTGGTTGCAATTATTCCTGTTATACGGTGGAAAAACTGTTGTATTTTTATTGTATTCTATGCTTCTGGCGTTTAATTCTAAGTCGCTAGCTATTTGATCTGGTGGAGCAACGACCTAGAGTGAAGCCTAGGTTGCTCGGAATGTAGAAATGACCATAACTTTCACACTGATTGCAATTATTCGTTTTATACGATGGAAAAACTGTTGCATCTTCATCGTATTTTATGCTTCTGGCGTTGACTTCTTAGGCCGTAACTATTCGATCCGGTGGAGCAACGCCCTGGAGTGAAACATGGGTTGCCCGTAACATAGAAATGACCACTACTATCACACTGGTTGCAAATTATTCCTGCTATACGATGGAAAAACTGTTGTATTTTTATTGTATTTTATGCTTCAGGCGTGGACTTCTGAGGCCGTAGCTATTCGATGTGTTGGAAGAACTCCATACAGTGAAGCCTAGGTTGCCCGGAACGTAGAAATGACCATTACTTTCACACTGTTTGCAATTATTCCTTTTATACGATGGAAAAGCTGTTGTATTTATATCGTATTTTATGCTTCTGGCGTTGTCTTCTTAGGCCCTAACTATTCGATCTGGTGGAACAACGCCGTAGAGTGAAGCCTAGGTTGCCCGGAACGTAGAAATGACCATAACTTTCACACTGATTGCAATTATTTGTTATATACGATGGAAAAGCTGTTGTATTTATATCGTATTTTATGCTTCTGGCGTTGACTTCTCAGGCCGTAACTATTCGATCTGGTGGAGCAACGCCCTGGAGTGAAACCTGGGTTGCCCGGAACGTAGAAATGACCACTACTATCACACTGGTTGCAAATTATTCCTGCTATACGATGGAGAAACTGTTGTATTTTTATTGCATTTTATGCTTCTGGCGTTCACTTCTTGGGCCCTAACTATTCGATCTGGAGGAACAACGGCCTAGGGTGAAGCCTACGTTGCCCGGAACGTAGAAATGACCATAACTTTCACACTGGTTGCGATTATTTGTTTTATACGATGGAAAAGCTGTTGTATTTATATCGTATTTTATGCTTCTGGCGTTGACTTCTAAGGCCCTAACTATTCCATCTGGTGGAACAACGCCCTAGAGTAAAGCCCAGGTTGCGCGGAACGTAGAAATGACCATATCTTTCACACTGGTAGCAATTATTCGTTTTATACGATGGAAAAATTGTTCTATTTATTTTGTATTTTATGCTTCGGGCGTTGACTTCTAAGGCCCTAGCTATTCGATCTGGTCGAGCAACGCCGTAGAGTGAAGCCTAGGTTGCCCGGAACGTAGAAATGACCATAACTTCCACACTGGTTGCAATTATTCGTTTTATACGATGTAAAAGCAGTTGTATTTATATGGTATTTTATGCTTCTGACGTTGACTTCTTAGGCCCTAACTACTCGACCTGGAGGAGCAACGCCCTGGAGTGAAACATGGGTTGCCCGGAACGTAGAAATGACCACTACTATCACACTGGTTGCAAATTATTCCTGCTATACGATGGAAAAACTGTTGTATTTTTATTGTATTTTATGCTTCAGGCGTGGACTTCTGAGGCCGTAGCTATTCGATGTGGTGGAAGAACGCCATACACTGAAGCCTAGGTTGCCCGGAACGTAGAAATGACCATAAGTTTCATACTGGTTGCAATTATTCGTTTTATACGATGGAAAAACTGTTGTATTTATATTGTATTTTATGCTTCTGGCGTTGACTTCTCCGGCCCTAATTATTCGATCTGGTGGAACAACGCCGTAGAGTGAAGCCTAGGTTGCCCGAACGTAGAAATGACCATTATTTTCACACTGTTTGCAATTATTCCTTTTATACGATGGAAAAGCTGTTGTATTTATATCGTATTTTATGCTTCTGGCGTTGACATCTAAGGACCTAACTATTCGATCTGGTGGAACAACGCCCTAGAGTAAAGCCCAGGTTGCGCGGAACGTAGAAATGACCATAACTTTCACACTGGTAGCAATTATTCTTTTTATACATTGGAAAAACTGTTCTATTTATATTGTATTTTATGCTTCTGGCGTTGACTACTTAGGCCCTAGCTATTCGATCTTGTGGAACAACGCCCTAGAGTGAAGCCTAGGTTGCCCGGAACGTAGAAATGACCATTACTTTCACACTGTTTGCAATTATTCGTTTTATACAATGGAAAAACCGTTCTATTTATTTTGTATTTTATGCTTCGGGCGTTAACTTCTAATGCCCTATCTGTTTGATCTGGTGGAGCATCGCCGTAGAGTGAAGCCTAGGTTGCCCGGAACGTAGAAATGACCATAACATTCACACTGGTTGCTATTATTCGTTTTATACGATGGAAAAACTGTTATATTTATATTGTATTTAAGCTTCTGGCGTTGACTTCTGAGGCCGTTGCTATTCGATGTGGTGGAAGAACGCCATAGAGTGAAGCCTAGGTAGCCCGGATCGTAGAAATGTCCATATCTTTCACACTGTTTGCAATTTTTCGTTTTATACGATGGAAAATCTGTTTTATTTATTTTGTATTTTATGCTTCGGGCGTTGACTTCTAAGGCCCTAACTATTCGATCTGGTGGAGCAACGCCCTAGAGTGAAGCCTAGGTTGCCTGGAACGAAGAAATGATAATTACTTTCACGCTTGTTGCAATTATTCCTGTTATGCGATGAAAAGACTGTTGTATTTTTATTGTATTTTATGCTTCAGGCGTGGACTTCTGAGGCCGTAGCTATTCGATGTGGTGGAAGAACGCCATGCAGTGAAGCCTAGGTTGACCGGAACGTAGAAATGACCACTACTTTCACACTGTTTGCAATTATTCATTTAATCCGATGGAAATGCTGTTGTATTTATATCGTATTTTATGCTTCGGGCGTTGACTTCTTAGGCCCTAACATTTCGATCTGGTGGAACAACGCCCGACAGTGAAGCCTAGGTTGCCCGGAACGTAGAAATGACCATTACTTTCACACTGTTTGCAATTATTCCTTTTATACGATGGAAAAGCTGTTGTATTTATATCGTATTTTATGCTTCTGGCGTTGACTTCTTAGGCCCTAACTATTGGATCTGGTGGAACAACGCCCTAGGGTCAAGCCTAGGTTGCCCGGAACGTAGAAATGACCATAGCTTTTACACTCGTAGCAATTATTCGTTTTATACAATGGAAAAACCGTTCTAATTATTTTGTATTTTATGCTTCGGGCGTTGACTTCTAAGCCCCTAACTATTCAATCTGTTGGAGCAAAGCCCTAGGGTGATGCCTAGGTTGCTCGGAAAGGAGAAATGACCATAAGTTTCATACTGGTTGCAATTATTCGTTTTATAAGATGGAAAAAATGTTGTATTTATATTGTATTTTATGCTTCTGGCGTTGACTTCTCAGGCCCTAATTATTCGATCTGGTGGAACAACGCCGTAGAGTGAAGCCTAGGTTGCCCGAACGTAGAAATGTCCATTACCTTCACACTGTTTGCAATTATTCCTTTTATACGATGGAAAAGCTGTTGTATTTATATCGTATTTTATGCTTCTGGCGTTGACTTCTAAGGACCTAACTATTCGATCTGGTGGAGCAACGCCCTAGAGTGAAGCCTAGGTTGCTCGGAATGTAGAAATGACCATAACTTTCACACTGATTGCAATTATTCGTTTTATACGATGGAAAAACTGTTGCATCTTCATCGTATTTTATGCTTCTGGCGTTGACTTCTTAGGCCGTAACTATTCGATCTGGTGGAGCAACGCCCTGGCGTGAAACCTGGATTGCCCGGAACGTAGAAATGACCACTACTATCACACTGGTTGCAAATTATTCCTGCTATACGATGGAAAAACTGTTGTATTTTTATTGCATTTTATGCTTCTGGCGTTCACTTCTTAGGCCCTAACTATTCGATCTGGTGGAACAACGGCCTAGGGTGAAGCCTACGTTACCCGGAACGTAGAAATGACCATAAGTTTCACACTGGTTGCAATTATTTGTTTTATACGATGGAAAAGCTGTTGTATTTATATCGTATTTTATGCTTCTGGCGTTGACTTCTTAGGCCCTAGCTATTCGATCTGGAGGAGCAACGCCCTAGAGTTAAACCTAGGTAGCCCGGAACCTAGAAATGACCATTACATTCACACTGGTTGCAATTATTCCTGTTATACGATGGAAAAACTGTTGTATTTTTATTGCATTCTATGCTTCGGGCGTTTAATTCTAAGTCGCTAGCTATTTGATCTGGTGGAGCAACGACCTAGAGTGAAGCCTAGGTTGCCCGGAACGTAGAAATGACAATTACTTTCACACTGTTTGCTATTATTCATTTTGTACAATGGAAAAGCTGTTGTATTTATATTGTATTTTATCCTTCTGGCGTTGAATTCTAAGTCCCTAGCTATTACATCTCGTGGAACAACGCCCTAGGGTAAAGCCCAGGTTGCGCGGAACGTAGAAATGACCATAACATTCACACTGGTAGCAATTTTTCGTTTTATACTATGGAAAAACTGTTTTATTTATTTTGTATTTTATGCTTTGAGCGTTGACTTCTAAGGCCCTAACTATTCGAGCTGGTGGAGCAACGCCCTAGAGTGAAGCCTAGGTTGCCTGGAACGAAGAAATGATCATTACTTTCACGCTTGTTGCAATTATTCCTGTTATGCAATGAAAAGACTGTTGTATTTTTATTGTATTTTATGCTTCAGGCGTGGACTTCTGAGGCCGTAGCTATTCGATGTGGTGGAAGAACGCCATGCAGTGAAGCCTAGGTTGACCGGAACGTAGAAATGACCACTACTTTCACACTGTTTGCAATTATTCATTTCATACGATGGAAATGCTGTTGTATTTATATCGTATTTTATGCTTCGGGCGTTGACTTCTTAGGCCCTAACATTTCGATCTGGTCGAGCAACGCCCGACAGTAAAGCCTAGGTTGCCCGGAACGTAGATATGACCATAACCTTCACACAGGTTGCAATTATTCGTTTTATACGATGGAAAAACTGTTGTATTTATATTGTATTTTATGCTTCTGGCGTTGACTTCTCCGGCCCTAATTATTCGATCTGGTGGAACAACGCCGTAGAGTGAAGCCTAGGTTGCCCGAACGTAGAAATGACCATTATTTTCACACTGTTTGCAATTATTCCTTTTATACGATGGAACAGCTGTTCTATTTATTTTGTATTTTATGCTTCGGGCGTTGACTTCTAAGCCCCTAACTATTCGATCTGGTGGTGCAACGCACTAGAGTAAAGCCTAGGTTGCTCGGAATGTAGAAATGACCATAAGTTGCATACTGGTTGCAATTATTCGTTTTATACGATGGAAAAACTGTTGTATTTATATTGTATTTTATGCTTCTGGGGTTGACTTCTAAGGCCCTAAATATTCGATCTGGTGGAGCAATGCCTCAGAATTAAGTCTAGGATGCCCGAAACGCCGAAATGATCATTACTTTCACGCTTGTTGCAATTATTCCTGATATACGATGAAAAGACTGTTGTATTTTTATTGTATTTTATGCTTCAGGTGTGGACTTCTGAGGCCGTAGCTATTCGATGTGGTGGAAGAACGCCATACAGTGAAGTCTAGGTAGCCCGGAACGTAGAAATGACCACTACTTTCACACTGTTTGCAATTATTCATTTAATACGATGGAAATGCTGTTGTATTTATATCGTATTTTATGCTTCGGGCGTTGACTTCTTAGGCCCTAACATTTCGATCTGGTGGAGCAACGCCGTAGAGTGAAGCCTAGGTTGCCTGGAACGTAGAAATGACCGTTACTTTCACACTGTTTGCAATTATTCGTTTTATACGATGGAAAAACTGTTGTATTTTTATTGCATTTTATGCGTCTGGCGTTCACTTCTTAGGCCCTAACTATTGGATCTGGTGGAACAACAGCCTAGGGTCAAGCCTAGGTTGCCCGGAACGTAGAAATGACCATAGCTTTTACACTCGTAGCAATTATTCGTTTTATACAATGGAAAAACCGTTCTAATTATTTTGTATTTTATGCTTCGTACGTTGACTTCTAAGCCCCTAACTATTCGATCTGTTGGAGCAAAGCCCTAGGCTGATGCCTAGGTTGCTCGGAAAGGAGAAATGACCATACGTTTCATACTGGTTGCAATTATTCGTTTTATACGATGGAAAAACTGTTGTATTTATATTGTATTTTATGCTTCTGGCGTTGACTTCTCAGGCCCTACTTATTCGATCTGGTGGAACAACGCCGTAGAGTGAAGCCTAGGTTGCCCGAACGTAGAAATGTCCATTACCTTCACACTGTTTGCAATTATTCCTTTTATACGATGGAAAAGCTGTTGTATTTATATCGTATTTTATGCTTCTGGCGTTGACTTCTAAGGACCTAACTATTCGATCTGGTGGAGCAACGCCCTAGAGTGAAGCCTAGGTTGCTCGGAATGTAGAAATGACCATAACTTTCACACTGATTGCAATTATTCGTTTTATACGATGGAAAAACTGTTGCATCTTCATCGTATTTTATGCTTCTGGCGTTGACTTCTTAGGCCGTAACTATTCGATCTGGTGGAGCAACGCCCTGGAGTGAAACCTGGGTTGCCCGGAACGTAGAAATGACCACTACTATCACACTGGTTGCAAATTATTCCTGCTATACGATGGAAAAACTGTTGTATTTTTATTGCATTTTATGCTTCTGGCGTTCACTTCTTAGGCCCTAACTATTCGATCTGGTGGAACAACGGCCTAGGGTGAAGCCTACGTTGCCCGGAACGTAGAAATGACCATAAGTTTCACACTGGTTGCAATTATTTGTTTTATACGATGGAAAAGCTGTTGTATTTATATCGTATTTTATGCTTCTGGCGTTGACTTCTTAGGCCCTAGCTATTCGATCTGGAGGAGCAACGCCCTAGAGTGAAACCTAGGTTGCCCGGAACCTAGAAATGACCATTACATTCACACTGGTAGCAATTATTACTGTTATACGATGGAAAAACTGTTGTATTTTTATTGTATTCTATGCTTCTGGCGTTTAATTCTAAGTCGCTAGCTATTTGATCTGGTGGAGCAACGACCTAGAGTGAAGCCTAGGTTGCCCGGAACGTAGAAATGACAATTACTTTCACACTGTTTGCTATTATTCATTTTGTACGATGGAAAAGCTGTTGTATTTATATTGTATTTTATCCTTCTGGCGTTGACTTCTAAGCCGTAGCTATTAGATGTGGTGGAGCAACGCCCTAGAGTGACGCCTAGGTTGCCCGGAACGTAGAAATGACCATTACTTTTACAATGTTTGCAACTATTCATTTTATACGATGGAAAAACTGTTGTACTTATATTGTATTTTATTCTTATGGCGTTGAATTCTAAGTCCCTAGCTATTACATCTCGTGGAACAACGCCCTACGGTAAAGCCCAGGTTGCGCGGAACGTAGAAATGACCATAACTTTCACACTGGTAGCAATTATTCGTTTTATACATTGGAAAAACTGTTCTATTTATATTGTATTTTATGCTTCTGGCGTTGACTACTTAGGCCCTAACTATTCGATCTTGTGGAACAACGCCCTAGAGTGAAGCCTAGGTTGCCTGGAACGTAGAAATGACCATCACTTTCACACGGGTTGCAATTATTCCTGTTATAGGATGGAAAGACTGTTGTATTTTTATTGTATTTTATTCTCCTGGTGTTGACTTCTTAGGCCCTAAGTATTCGATTTGGTGGAACAACGCCGTAGAGTGAAGCCTAGGTTGCCCGGAACGTAGAAATGACCATTACTTTCACACTGTTTGCAATTATTCCTTTTATACGATGGAACAGCTGTTGTATTTATATTGTATTTTATGCTTCTGGCGTTGACTTCTAAGGTCCTAACTATTCGATCTGGTGGAGCAACGCCCTAGAGTGAAGCCTAGGTTGCTCGGAATGTAGAAATGACCATAAGTTGCATACTGGTTGCTATTATTCGTTTTATACGATGGAAAAACTGTTGCATCTTTATCGTATTTTATGCTTCTGGCGTTGACTTCTTAGGCCGTAACTATCCGATCTGGTGGAGCAACGCCCTGGAGTTAAACCTGGGTTGCCCGGAACGTAGAAATGACCACTACTATCACACTGGTTGCAAATTATTCCTGCTATACGATGAAAAGACTGTTGTATTTTTATTGTATTTTATTCTCCTGGTGTTGACTTCTTAGGCCCTAAGTACTCGATTTGGTGGAACATCGCCCTAGAGTAAAGCCCAGGTTGTGCGGAACGTAGAAATGACCATAACTTTCACACTGGTAGCAATTATTCGTTTTATACATTGGAAAAACTGTTCTATTTATATTGTATTTTATGCTTCTGGCGTTGACTACTTAGGCCCTAACTATTCGATCTTGTGGAACAACGCCCTAGAGTGAAGCCTAGGTTGCCTGGAACGTAGAAATGACCATCACTTTCACACGGGTTGCAATTATTCCTGTTATAGGATGGAAAGACTGTTGTATTTTTATTGTATTTTATTCTCCTGGTGTTGACTTCTTAGGCCCTAAGTATTCGATTTGGTGGAACAACGCCGTAGAGTGAAGCCTAGGTTGCCCGGAACGTAGAAATGACCATTACTTTCACACTGTTTGCAATTATTCCTTTTATACGATGGAACAGCTGTTGTATTTATATCGTATTTTATGCTTCTAGCGTTGACTTCTAAGGTCCTAACTATTCGATCTGGTGGAGCAACGCCCTAGAGTGAAGCCTAGGTTGCTCGGAATGTAGAAATGACCATAAGTTGCATACTGGTTGCTATTATTCGTTTTATACGATGGAAAAACTGTTGCATCTTTATCGTATTTTATGCTTCTGGCGTTGACTTCTTAGGCCGTAACTATCCGATCTGGTGGAGCAACGCCCTGGAGTTAAACCTGGGTTGCCCGGAACGTAGAAATGACCACTACTATCACACTGGTTGCAAATTATTCCTGCTATACGATGGAAAAACTGTTGTATTTTTATTGCATTTTATGCGTCTGGCGTTCACTTCTTAGGCCCTAACTATTCGATCTGGTGGAACAACGCCCTAGGGTGAAGCCTAGGTTGCCCGGAACGTAGAAATGACCATAGCTTTTACACTCGTAGCAATTATTCGTTTTATACAATGGAAAAACCGTTCTATTTATTTTGTATTTTATGCTTCGGGCGTTGACTTCTAAGGCCCTAACTATTCAATCTGTTGGAACAAAGCCCTAGGGTGAAGCCTAGGTTGCTCGGAAAGTAGAAATGACCATAAGCTTCATACTGGTTGCAATTATTCGTTTTATACGATAGAAAAACTGTTGTATTTATATTGTATTTTATGCTTCTTGCGTTGACTTCTCAGGCCCTAATTATTCGATCTGGTGGAGCAATGCCTCAGAGTTAAGTCTAGGTTGCCCGTAACGCCGAAATGATCATTACTTTCACGCTTGTTGCAATTATTCCTGTTATGCGATTAAAAGACTGTTGTATTTTTATTGTATTTTATGCTTCAGGCGTGGACTTCTGAGGCCGTAGCTATTCGATGTGGTGGAAGAACGCCATACAGTGAAGCCTAGGTTGCCCGGAACGTAGAAATGACCACTACTTTCACACTGTTTGCAATTATTCATTTAATACGATGGAAATGCTGTTGTATTTATATCGTATTTTATGCTTCGGGCGTTGACTTCTTAGGCCCTAACATTTCGATCTGGTGGAGCAACGCCCGACAGTGAAGCCTAGGATGCGCGGAACATAGATATGACCATAACCTTCACACAGGTTGCAATTATTCGTTTTATACGGTGTAAATGCTGTTGTATTTATTTTGTATTTTATTCTTCTGGTGTTGACTTCTTAGGACCTAACTATTCGATCTGGTGGAACAACGCCGTAGAGTGAAGCCTAGGTTGCCCGAACGTAGAAATGACCATTACTTTCACACTGTTTGCAATTATTCCTTTTATACGATGGAAAAGCTGTTGTATTTATATCGTATTTTATGCTTCTGGCGTTGACTTCTAAGGACCTAACTATTCGATCTGGTGGAGCAACGCCCTAGAGTGAAGCCTAGGTTGCCCGGAACGTAGAAATGACCACTACTATCACACTGGTTGCAAATTATTCCTGCTATACGATGGAAAACCTGTTGTATCTTTATTGCATTTTATGCTTCGGGCATTGACTTCTAAGGCCCTCACTATTCAATCTGTTGGAGCAACGCTCTATGGTGAAGCCTAGGTTGCCCGGAACGCAGACATGGCCATAACTTTCACACTGGTTGCAATTATTCGTTTTATACGATGGAAAAGCTGTTGTATTTATATCGTATTTTATGCTTCTGGCGTTGACTTCTTAGGCCCAAACTATTCCATCTGGTGGAACGACGCCCTAGGGTGAGGTCTAGGTTGCCCGGAAAGTAGAAATGACCATAACTTTCACACTGGTAGCAATTATTCGTTTTATCCGATGGAAAAACTGTTCTATTTCTTTTATATTTTATGCTTCGGGCGTTGACTTCTAAGGCCCTAACTATACGATCTGGTGGAGCAACGCCCTAGAGTGAAGCCTAGGTTGCCCGGTACGTAGAAATGACCATCACTATCAAACTGGTTGCAATTATTTGTTTTATACGATGGAAAAGCTGTTGTATTTATATCGTATTTTATGCTTCTGGCGTTGACTTCTTAGGCCCTAACTATTCCATCCGGTGGAACAACGCCCTAGGGTGAAGCCTAGGTTGCCCGGAAAGTAGAAATGACCATAACTTTCACACTGGTTGCTATTATTCGTTTTATACGATGGAAAAACTGTTATATTTATATTGTATTTAAGCTTCTGGCGTTGACTTCTGAGGCCGTTGCTATTCGATGTGGTGGAACAACGGCCTAGGGTGAAGTCTAGGTTGCCCGGAACGTAGAAATGACCATAACTTTCACACTGCTTGCAATTATTTGTTTTATACGATGGAAAAGCTGTAGCATTTTTATCGTATTTTATGTTTCTGGCGTTGACTTCTTAGGCCCTAACTATTCCATCTGGTGGAACAACGCCCTAGAGTAAAGACCAGGTTGCGCGGAACGTAGAAATGACCATAACTTTCACACTGGTAGCAATTATTCGTTTGATACAATGGAAAAACTGTTTTATTTATTTTGTATTTAATGCTTCGGGCGTTGACTTCTAAGGCCCTAACTATTCGATCAGGTGGAGCAACGCCCTAGAGTGAAGCCTAGGTTGCTCGAAATGTAGAAATGACCATAACTTTCACACTGGTTGCTATCATTCGTTTTATATGATGGAAAAACTGTTGTATTTATATTGTATTTATTGCTTCTGGCGTTCACTTCTTAGGCCCTAACTATTCGATCTGGTGGAACAACGGCCTAGGGTGAAGCCTAGGTTGCCCAGAACGTAGAAATGACCATCCCTTTCACACGGGTTGCAATTATTCCTGTTATAGGATGGAAAGACTGTTTTATTTTTATTGTATTTTATACTTCAGGCGTTGACTTCTGAGGCCGTAGCTATACGATGTGGTGGAAGAACGCCATACAGTGAAGCCTAGATTGCCCGGAACGTACAAATGGCTATAACTTTTACACTGGTAGCAATTATTCGTTTTATACGATGGAAAAGCTGTTATATTTATATTGTATTTTATGCTTCGGGCGTTGACTTCTAAGGCCCTAACTATTCAATCTGCTGGAGCAGCGCCCTAGGGTGAAGCCTAGGATGCTCGGAAAGTTGAAATGACCATAAGTTTCATACTGGTTGCAATTATTCGTTTTATACGATGGAAAAACTGTTGTATTTATATTGCATTTTATGCTTCTGACGTTGACTTCTAAGGCCCTAATTATTCGATTTGGTGGAACAACGCCGTAGAGTGAAGCCTAGGTTGCCCGGAACGTAGAAATGACCATTACTTTCACACTGTTTGCAATTATTCCTTTTATACGATGGAAAAGCTGTTGTATTTATATCGTATTTTATGCTTCTGGCGTTGACTTCTTAGGCCGTAACTATTCGATCTGGTGGAGCAACGCCCTGGAGTGAAACATGGGTTGCCCGGAACATAGAAATGACCACTACTATCACACTGGTTGCAAATTATTCCTGCTATACGATGGAAAAGCTGTTGTATTTTTATTGTATTTTATGCTTCAGGCGTGGACTTCTGAGGCCGTAGCTATTCGATGTTGTGGAAGAACGCCATACAGTGAAGCCTAGGTTGCCCGGAACGTAGAAATGACCATTACTTTCACACTGTTTGCAATTATTCCTTTTATACGATGGAAAAGCTGTTGTATTTATATCGTATTTTATGCTTCTGGCGTTGTCTTCTTAGGCCCTAACTATTCGATCTGGTGGAACAACGCCGTAGAGTGAAGCCTAGGTTGCCCGGAACGTAGAAATGACCATAACTTTCACACTGATTGCAATTATTTGTTATATACGATGGAAAAGCTGTTGTATATATATCGTATTTTATGCTTCTGGCGTTGACTTCTAAGGACCTAACTATTCGATCTGGTGGAACAACGCCGTAGAGTGAAGCCTAGGTTGCCCGAACGTAGAAATGTCCATTACCTTCACACTGTTTGCAATTATTCCTTTTATACGATGCAAAAGCTGTTGTATTTATATCGTATTTTATGCTTCTGGCGTTGACTTCTAAGGACCTAACTATTCGATCTGGTGGAGCAACGCCCTAGAGTGAAGCCTAGGTTGCTCGGAATGTAGAAATGACCATAACTTTCACACTGATTGCAATTATTCGTTTTATACGATGGAAAAACTGTTGCATCTTCATCGTATTTTATGCTTCTGGCGTTGACTTCTTAGGCCGTAACTATTCGATCTGGTGGAGCAACGCCCTGGAGTGAAACCTGGGTTGCCCGGAACGTAGAAATGACCACTACTATCACACTGGTTGCAAATTATTCCTGCTATACGATGGAAAAACTGTTGTATTTTTATTGCATTTTATGCTTCTGGCGTTCACTTCTTAGGCCCTAACTATTCGATCTGGTGGAACAACGGCCTAGGGTGAAGCCTACGTTGCCCGGAACGTAGAAATGACCATAAGTTTCACACTGGTTGCAACTATTTGTTTTATACGATGGAAAAGCTGTTGTATTTATATCGTATTTTATGCTTCTGGCGTTGACTTCTTAGGCCCTAGCTATTCGATCTGGAGGAGCAACGCCCTAGAGTGAAACCTAGGTTGCCCGGAACCTAGAAATGACCATTACATTCACACTGGTAGCAATTATTACTGGTATACGATGGAAAAACTGTTGTATTTTTATTGTATTCTATGCTTCTGGCGTTTAATTCTAAGTCGCTAGCTATTTGATCTGGTGGAGCAACGACCTAGAGTGAAGCCTAGGTTGCCCGGAACGTAGAAATGACAATTACTTTCACACTGTTTGCTATTATTCATTTTGTACGATGGAAAAGCTGTTGTATTTATATTGTATTTTATCCTTCTGGCGTTGACTTCTAAGCCGTAGCTATTAGATGTGGTGGAGCAACGCCCTAGAGTGACGCCTAGGTTGCCCGGAACGTAGAAATGACCATTACTTTTACAATGTTTGCAACTATTCATTTTATACGATGGAAAAACTGTTGTACTTATATTGTATTTTATTCTTATGGCGTTGAATTCTAAGTCCCTAGCTATTACATCTCGTGGAACAACGCCCTACGGTAAAGCCCAGGTTGCGCGGAACGTAGAAATGACCATAACTTTCACACTGGTAGCAATTATTCGTTTTATACATTGGAAAAACTGTTCTATTTATATTCTATTTTATGCTTCTGGCGTTGACTACTTAGGCCCTAACTATTCGATCTTGTGGAACAACGCCCTAGAGTGAAGCCTAGGTTGCCTGGAACGTAGAAATGACCATCACTTTCACACGGGTTGCAATTATTCCTGTTATAGGATGGAAAGACTGTTGTATTTTTATTGTATTTTATTCTCCTGGTGTTGACTTCTTAGGCCCTAAGTATTCGATTTGGTGGAACAACGCCGTAGAGTGAAGCCTAGGTTGCCCGGAACGTAGAAATGACCATTACTTTCACACTGTTTGCAATTATTCCTTTTATACGATGGAACAGCTGTTGTATTTATATTGTATTTTATGCTTCTGGCGTTGACTTCTAAGGTCCTAACTATTCGATCTGGTGGAGCAACGCCCTAGAGTGAAGCCTAGGTTGCTCGGAATGTAGAAATGACCATAAGTTGCATACTGGTTGCTATTATTCGTTTTATACGATGGAAAAACTGTTGCATCTTTATCGTATTTTATGCTTCTGGCGTTGACTTCTTAGGCCGTAACTATCCGATCTGGTGGAGCAACGCCCTGGAGTTAAACCTGGGTTGCCCGGAACGTAGAAATGACCACTACTATCACACTGGTTGCAAATTATTCCTGCTATACGATGAAAAGACTGTTGTATTTTTATTGTATTTTATTCTCCTGGTGTTGACTTCTTAGGCCCTAAGAATTCGATTTGGTGGAACATCGCCCTAGAGTAAAGCCCAGGTTGTGCGGAACGTAGAAATGACCATAACTTTCACACTGGTAGCAATTATTCGTTTTATACATTGGAAAAACTGTTCTATTTATATTGTATTTTATGCTTCTGGCGTTGACTACTTAGGCCCTAACTATTCGATCTTGTGGAACAACGCCCTAGAGTGAAGCCTAGGTTGCCTGGAACGTAGAAATGACCATCACTTTCACACGGGTTGCAATTATTCCTGTTATAGGATGGAAAGACTGTTGTATTTTTATTGTATTTTATTCTCCTGGTGTTGACTTCTTAGGCCCTAAGTATTCGATTTGGTGGAACAACGCCGTAGAGTGAAGCCTAGGTTGCCCGGAACGTAGAAATGACCATTACTTTCACACTGTTTGCAATTATTCCTTTTATACGATGGAACAGCTGTTGTATTTATATCGTATTTTATGCTTCTAGCGTTGACTTCTAAGGTCCTAACTATTCGATCTGGTGGAGCAACGCCCTAGAGTGAAGCCTAGGTTGCTCGGAATGTAGAAATGACCATAAGTTGCATACTGGTTGCTATTATTCGTTTTATACGATGGAAAAACTGTTGCATCTTTATCGTATTTTATGCTTCTGGCGTTGACTTCTTAGGCCGTAACTATCCGATCTGGTGGAGCAACGCCCTGGAGTTAAACCTGGGTTGCCCGGAACGTAGAAATGACCACTACTATCACACTGGTTGCAAATTATTCCTGCTATACGATGGAAAAACTGTTGTATTTTTATTGCATTTTATGCGTCTGGCGTTCACTTCTTAGGCCCTAACTATTCGATCTGGTGGAACAACGCCCTAGGGTGAAGCCTAGGTTGCCCGGAACGTAGAAATGACCATAGCTTTTACACTCGTAGCAATTATTCGTTTTATACAATGGAAAAACCGTTCTATTTATTTTGTATTTTATGCTTCGGGCGTTGACTTCTAAGGCCCTAACTATTCAATCTGTTGGAGCAAAGCCCTAGGGTGAAGCCTAGGTTGCTCGGAAAGTAGAAATGACCATAAGTTTCATACTGGTTGCAATTATTCGTTTTATACGATAGAAAAACTGTTGTATTTATATTGTATTTTATGCTTCTTGCGTTGACTTCTCAGGCCCTAATTATTCGATCTGGTGGAGCAATGCCTCAGAGTTAAGTCTAGGTTGCCCGTAACGCCGAAATGATCATTACTTTCACGCTTGTTGCAATTATTCCTGTTATGCGATTAAAAGACTGTTGTATTTTTATTGTATTTTATGCTTCAGGCGTGGACATCTGAGGCCGTAGCTATTCGATGTGGTGGAAGAACGCCATACAGTGAAGCCTAGGTAGCCCGGAACGTAGAAATGACCACTACTTTCACACTGTTTGCAATTATTCATTTAATACGATGGAAATGCTGTTGTATTTATATCGTATTTTATGCTTCGGGCGTTGACTTCTTAGGCCCTAACATTTCGATCTGGTGGAGCAACGCCCGACAGTGAAGCCTAGGATGCGCGGAACATTGATATGACCATAACCTTCACACAGGTTGCAATTATTCGTTTTATACGGTGTAAATGCTGTTGTATTTATTTTGTATTTTATTCTTCTGGTGTTGACTTCTTAGGACCTAACTATTCGATCTGGTGGAACAACGCCGTAGAGTGAAGCCTAGGTTGCCCGAACGTAGAAATGACCATTACTTTCACACTGTTTGCAATTATTCCTTTTATACGATGGAAAAGCTGTTGTATTTATATCGTATTTTATGCTTCTGGCGTTGACTTCTAAGGACCTAACTATTCGATCTGGTGGAGCAACGCCCTAGAGTGAAGCCTAGGTTGCCCGGAACGTAGAAATGACCACTACTATCACACTGGTTGCAAATTATTCCTGCTATACGATGGAAAACCTGTTGTATCTTTATTGCATTTTATGCTTCGGGCATTGACTTCTAAGGCCCTCACTATTCAATCTGTTGGAGCAACGCTCTATGGTGAAGCCTAGGTTGCCCGGAACGCAGACATGGCCATAACTTTCACACTGGTTGCAATTATTCGTTTTATACGATGGAAAAGCTGTTGTATTTATATCGTATTTTATGCTTCTGGCGTTGACTTCTTAGGCCCAAACTATTCCATCTGGTGGAACGACGCCCTAGGGTGAAGTCTAGGTTGCCCGGAAAGTAGAAATGACCATAACTTTCACACTGGTAGCAATTATTCGTTTTATCCGATGGAAAAACTGTTCTATTTCTTTTATATTTTATGCTTCGGGCGTTGACTTCTAAGGCCCTAACTATACGATCTGGTGGAGCAACGCCCTAGAGTGAAGCCTAGGTTGCCCGGTACGTAGAAATGACCATCACTATCAAACTGGTTGCAATTATTTGTTTTATACGATGGAAAAGCTGTTGTATTTATATCGTATTTTATGCTTCTGGCGTTGACTTCTTAGTCCCTAACTATTCCATCCGGTGGAACAACGCCCTAGGGTGAAGCCTAGGTTGCCCGGAAAGTAGAAATGACCATAACTTTCACACTGGCAGCAATTATTCGTTTTATACGATGGAAAAACTGTTGTATTTATTTTGTATTTTATGCTTCGGGCGTTGACTTCTAAGGACCTAACTATTCGGTCTGGTGGAGCAACGCCCTAGAGTGAAGCCTAGGTTGCTCGGAATGTAGAAATGACCATAACTTTCACACTGGTTGCAATTATTCGTTTTATACGATGGAAAAACTGTTGCATCTTTATCGTATTTTGTGCTTCTGGCGTTGACTTCTTAGGCCGTAACTATTCGATCTGGTGGAACAACGGCCTAGGGTGAAGCCTAGGTTGCCCAGAACGTAGAAATGACCATCCCTTTCACACGGGTTGCAATTATTCCTGTTATAGGATGGAAAGACTGTTTTATTTTTATTGTATTTTATACTTCAGGCGTTGACTTCTGAGGCCGTAGCTATACGATGTGGTGGAAGAACGCCATACAGTGAAGCCTAGATTGCCCGGAACGTACAAATGGCTATAACTTTTACACTGGTAGCAATTATTCGTTTTATACGATGGAAAAGCTGTTATATTTATATTGTATTTTATGCTTCGGGCGTTGACTTCTAAGGCCCTAACTATTCAATCTGCTGGAGCAGCGCCCTAGGGTGAAGCCTAGGATGCTCGGAAAGTTGAAATGACCATAAGTTTCATACTGGTTGCAATTATTCGTTTTATACGATGGAAAAACTGTTGTATTTATATTGCATTTTATGCTTCTGACGTTGACTTCTAAGGCCCTAATTATTCGATTTGGTGGAACAACGCCGTAGAGTGAAGCCTAGGTTGCCCGGAACGTAGAAATGACCATTACTTTCACACTGTTTGCAATTATTCCTTTTATACGATGGAAAAGCTGTTGTATTTATATCGTATTTTATGCTTCTGGCGTTGACTTCTTAGGCCGTAACTATTCGATCTGGTGGAGCAACGCCCTGGAGTGAAACATGGGTTGCCCGGAACATAGAAATGACCACTACTATCACACTGGTTGCAAATTATTCCTGCTATACGATGGAAAAGCTGTTGTATTTTTATTGTATTTTATGCTTCAGGCGTGGACTTCTGAGGCCGTAGCTATTCGATGTTGTGGAAGAACGCCATACAGTGAAGCCTAGGTTGCCCGGAACGTAGAAATGACCATTACTTTCACACTGTTTGCAATTATTCCTTTTATACGATGGAAAAGCTGTTGTATTTATATCGTATTTTATGCTTCTGGCGTTGTCTTCTTAGGCCCTAACTATTCGATCTGGTGGAACAACGCCGTAGAGTGAAGCCTAGGTTGCCCGGAACGTAGAAATGACCATAACTTTCACACTGATTGCAATTATTTGTTATATACGATGGAAAAGCTGTTGTATATATATCGTATTTTATGCTTCTGGCGTTGACTTCTAAGGACCTAACTATTCGATCTGGTGGAGCAACGCCCTAGAGTGAAGCCTAGGTTGCTCGGAATGTAGAAATGACCATAACTTTCACACTGATTGCAATCATTCGTTTTATACGATGGAAAAACTGTTGCATCTTCATCGTATTTTATGCTTCTGGCGTTGACTTCTTAGGCCGTAACTATTCGATCTGGTGGAGCAACGCCCTGGAGTGAAACCTGGGTTGCCCGGAACGTAGAAATGACCATCACTATCAAACTGGTTGCAATTATTTGTTTTATACGATGGAAAAGCTGTTGTATTTATATCGTATTTTATGCTTCTGGCGTTGACTTCTTAGGCCCTAACTATTCCATCCGGTGGAACAACGCCCTAGGGTGAAGCCTAGGTTGCCCGGAAAGTAGAAATGACCATAACTTTCACACTGGTAGCAATTATTCGTTTTATACGATGGAAAAACTGTTGTACTTATTTTGTATTTTATGCTTCGGGCGTTGACTTCTAAGGACCTAACTATTCGGTCTGGTGGAGCAACGCCCTAGAGTGAAGCCTAGGTTGCTCGGAATGTAGAAATGACCATAACTTTCACACTGGTTGCAATTATTCGTTTTATACGATGGAAAAACTGTTGCATCTTTATCGTATTTTGTGCTTCTGGCGTTGACTTCTTAGGCCGTAACTATTCGATCTGGTGGAGCACCGCCCTGGAGTGAAGCCTAGGTTGCCCGGAACGTAGAAATGACCACTACTATCACACTGGTTGCAAATTATTCCTGCTATACGATGGAAAAACTGTTCTATTTATTTTGTATTTTATGCTTCGGTCGTTGACTTCTAAGGCCCTAAGTGTTTGATCTGGCGGAGCATCGCCGTAGAGTGAAGCCTAGGTTGCCCGGAACGTAGAAATGACCATAACTTTCACACTGGTTGCTATTATTCGTTTTATACGATGGAAAAACTGTTATATTTATATTGTATTTAAGCTTCTGGCGTTGACTTCTGAGGCCGCTGCTATTCGATGTGGTGGAACAACGGCCTAGGGTGAAGTCTAGGTTGCCCGGAACGTAGAAATGACCATAACTTTCACACTGCTTGCAATTATTTGTTTTATACGATGGAAAAGCTGTACTATTTTTATCGTATTTTATGTTTCTGGCGTTGACTTCTTAGGCCCTAACTATTCCATCTGGTGGAACAACGCCCTAGAGTAAAGACCAGGTTGCGCGGAACGTAGAAATGACCATAACTTTCACACTGGTAGCAATTTTTCGTTTGATACAATGGAAAAACTGTTTTATTTATTTTGTATTTAATGCTTCGGGCGTTGACTTCTAAGGCCCTAACTATTCGATCAGGTGGAGCAACGCCCTGGAGTGAAACATGGGTTGCCCGGAACATAGATATGACCACTACTATCACACTGGTTGCAAATTATTCCTGCTATACGATGGAAAAACTGTTGTATTTTTATTGTATTTTATGCTTCAGGCGTGGACTTCTGAGGCCGTAGCTATTCGATGTGGTGGAAGAACGCCATACAGTGAAGCCTAGGTTGCCCGGAACGTAGAAATGACCATTACTTTCACACTGTTTGCAATTATTCCTTTTATACGATGGAAAAGCTGTTGTATTTATATCGTATTTTATGCTTCTGGCGTTGTCTTCTTAGGCCCTAACTATTCGATCTGGTGGAAGAACGCCGTAGAGTGAAGCCTAGGTTGCCCGGAACGTAGAAATGACCATAACTTTCACACTGATTGCAATTATTTGTTATATACGATGGAAAAGCTGTTGTATATATATCGTATTTTATGCTTCTGGCGTTGACTTCTAAGGACCTAGCTATTCGATCTGGTGGAGCAACGCCCTAGTGTGAAGCCTAGGTTGCTCGGAATGTAGAAATGACCATAACTTTCACACTGATTGCAATTATTCGTTTTATACGATGGAAAAACTGTTGCATCTTCATCGTATTTTATGCTTCTGGCGTTGACTTCTTAGGCCGTAACTATTCGATCTGGTGGAGCAACGCCCTGGAGTGAAACCTGGGTTGCCCGGAACGTAGAAATGACCATCACTATCAAACTGGTTGCAATTATTTGTTTTATACGATGGAAAAGCTGTTGTATTTATATCGTATTTTATGCTTCTGGCGTTGACTTCTAAGGACCTAGCTATTCGATCTGGTGGAGCAACGCCCTAGTGTGAAGCCTAGGTTGCTCGGAATGTAGAAATGACCATAACTTTCACACTGATTGCAATTATTCGTTTTATACGATGGAAAAACTGTTGCATCTTCATCGTATTTTATGCTTCTGGCGTTGACTTCTTAGGCCGTAACTATTCGATCTGGTGGAGCAACGCCCCGGAGTGAAACCTGGGTTGCCCGGAACGTAGAAATGACCATCACTATCAAACTGGTTGCAATTATTTGTTTTATACGATGGAAAAGCTGTTGTATTTATATCGTATTTTATGCTTCTGGCGTTGACTTCTTAGGCCCTAACTATTACATCCGGTGGAACAACGCCCTAGGGTGAAGCCTAGGTTGCCCGGAAAGTAGAAATGACCATAACTTTCACACTGGTAGCAATTATTCGTTTTATACGATGGAAAAACTGTTGTATTTATTTTGTATTTTATGCTTCGGGCGTTGACTTCTAAGGACCTAACTATTCGGTCTGGTGGAGCAACGCCTTAGAGTGAAGCCTGGGTTGCTCGGAATGTAGAAATGACCATAACTTTCACACTGGTTGCAATTATTCGTTTTATACGATGGAAAAACTGTTGCATCTTTATCGTATTTTGTGCTTCTGGCGTTGACTTCTTAGGCCGTAACTATTCGATCTGGTGGAGCACCGCCCTGGAGTGAAGCCTAGGTTGCCCGGAACGTAGAAATGACCACTACTATCACACTGGTTGCAAATTATTCCTGCTATACGATGGAAAAACTGTTCTATTTATTTTGTATTTTATGCTTCGGTCGTTGACTTCTAAGGCCCTAAGTGTTTGATCTGGCGGAGCAGCGCCGTAGAGTGAAGCCTAGGTTGCCCGGAACGTAGAAATGACCATAACTTTCACACTGGTTGCTATTATTCGTTTTATACGATGGAAAAACTGTTATATTTATATTGTATTTAAGCTTCTGGCGTTGACTTCTGAGGCCGCTGCTATTCGATGTGGTGGAACAACGGCCTAGGGTGAAGTCTAGGTTGCCCGGAACGTAGAAATGACCATAACTTTCACACTGCTTGCAATTATTTGTTTTATACGATGGAAAAGCTGTACTATTTTTATCGTATTTTATGTTTCTGGCGTTGACTTCTTAGGCCCTAACTATTCCATCTGGTGGAACAACGCCCTAGAGTAAAGACCAGGTTGCGCGGAACGTAGAAATGACCATAACTTTCACACTGGTAGCAATTTTTCGTTTGATACAATGGAAAAACTGTTTTATTTATTTTGTATTTAATGCTTCGGGCGTTGACTTCTAAGGCCCTAACTATTCGATCAGGTGGAGCAACGCCCTAGAGTGAAGCCTAGGTTGCTCGAAATGTAGAAATGATCATAACTTTCACACTGGTTGCTATCATTCGTTTTATATGATGGAAAAACTGTTGTACTTATATTGTATTTTATGCTTCTGGCGTTCACTTCTTAGGCCCTAAATATTCGATCTGGTGGAACAACGTTCTAGGGTGAAGCCTAGGTTGCCCAGAACGTAGAAATGACCATCCCTTTCACACGGGTTGCAATTATTCCTGTTATAGGATGGAAAGACTGTTGTATTTTTATTGTATTTTATACTTCAGGCGTTGACTTCTGAGGCCGTAGCTATACGATGTGGTGGAAGAACGCCATACAGTGAAGCCTAGATTGCCCGGAACGTACAAATGGCTATAACTTTTACACTGGTAGCAATTATTCGTTTTATACGATGGAAAAGCTGTTATATTTATATTGTAATTTATGCTTCGGGCGTTGACTTCTAAGGCCCTAACTATTCAATCTGTTGGAGCAGCGCCCTAGGGTGAAGCCTAGGTTGCTCGGAAAGTTGAAATGACCATAAGTTTCATACTGGTTGCAATTATTCGTTTTATAAGATGGAAAAACTGTTGTATTTATATTGTATTTTATGCTTCTGGCGTTGACTTCTAAGCCCCTAATTATTCGATTTGGTGGAACAACGCCGTAGAGTGAAGCCTAGGTTGCCCGGAACGTAGAAATGACCATTACTTTCACACTGTTTGCAATTATTCCTTTTATACGATGGAAAAGCTGTTGTATTTATATCGTATTTTATGCTTCAGGCGTGGACTTCTGAGGCCGTAGCTATTCGATGTGGTGGAAGAACGCCATACAGTGAAGCCTAGGTTGCCCGGAACGTAGAAATGACCATTACTTTCACACTGTTTGCAATTATTCCTTTTATACGATGGAAAAGCTGTTGTATTTATATCGTATTTTATGCTTCTGGCGTTGTCTTCTTAGGCCCTAACTATTCCATCCGGTGGAACAACGCCCTAGGGTGAAGTCTAGGTTGCCCGGAAAGTAGAAATGACCATAACTTTCACACTGGTAGCAATTATTCGTTTTATACGATGGAAAAACTGTTGTATTTATTTTGTATTTTATGCTTCGGGCGTTGACTTCTAAGGACCTAACTATTCGGTCTGGCGGAGCAACGCCCTGGAGTGAAACATGGGTTGCCCGGAACATAGAAATGACCACTACTATCACACTGGTTGCAAATTATTCCTGCTATACGATGGAAAAACTGTTGTATTTTTATTGTATTTTAGGCTTCAGGCGTGGACTTCTGAGGCCGTAGCTATTCGATGTGGTGGAAGAACGCCATACAGTGAAGCCTAGGTTGCCCGGAACGTAGAAATGACCATTACTTTCACACTGTTTGCAATTATTCCTTTTATACGATGGAAAAGCTGTTGTATTTATATCGTATTTTATGCTTCTGGCGTTGTCTTCTTAGGCCCTAACTATTCGATCTGGTGGAACAACGCCGTAGATTGAAGCCTAGGTTGCCCGGAACGTAGAAATGACCATAACTTTCACACTGATTGCAATTATTTGTTATATACGATGGAAAAGCTGTTGTATATATATCGTATTTTATGCTTCTGGCGTTGACTTCTAAGGACCTAGCTATTCGATCTGGTGGAGCAACGCCCTAGTGTGAAGCCTAGGTTGCTCGGAATGTAGAAATGACCATAACTTTCACACTGATTGCAATTATTCGTTTTATACGATGGAAAAACTGTTGCATCTTCATCGTATTTTATGCTTCTGGCGTTGACTTCTTAGGCCGTAACTATTCGATCTGGTGGAGCAACGCCCTGGAGTGAAACCTGGGTTGCCCGGAACGTAGAAATGACCATCACTATCAAACTGGTTGCAATTATTTGTTTTATACGATGGAAAAGCTGTTGTATTTATATCGTATTTTATGCTTCTGGCGTTGACTTCTCAGGCCGTAACTATTCGATCTGGTGGAGCAACGCCCTAGGGTGAAGCCTAGGTTGCCCGGAAAGTAGAAATGACCATAACTTTCGCACTGGTAGCAATTATTCGTTTTATACGATGGAAAAACTGTTGAATTTATTTTGTATTTTATGCTTCGGGCGTTGACTTCTAAGGACCTAACTATTCGGACTGGTGGAGCAACGCCCTGGAGTGAAACATGGGTTGCCCGGAACATAGAAATGACCACTACTATCACACTGGTTGCAAATTATTCCTGCTATACGATGGAAAAACTGTTGTATTTTTATTGTATTTTATGCTTCAGGCGTGGACTTCTGAGGCCGTAGCTATTCGATGTGGTGGAAGAACGCCATACAGTGAAGCCTAGGTTGCCCGGAACGTAGAAATGACCATTACTTTCACACTGTTTGCAATTATTCCTTTTATACGATGGAAAAGCTGTTGTATTTATATCGTATTTTATGCTTCTGGCGTTGTCTTCTTAGGCCCTAACTATTCGATCTGGTGGAACAACGCCGTAGAGTGAAGCCTAGGTTGCCCGGAACGTAGAAATGACCATAACTTTCACACTGATTGCAATTATTTGTTATATACGATGGAAAAGCTGTTGTATATATATCGTATTTTATGCTTCTGGCGTTGACTTCTAAGGACCTAGCTATTCGATCTGGTGGAGCAACGCCCTAGTGTGAAGCCTAGGTTGCTCGGAAAGTAGAAATGACCATAACTTTCACACTGGTAGCAATTATTCGTTTTATACGATGGAAAAACTGTTGTATTTATTTTGTATTTTATGCTTCGGGCGTTGACTTCTAAGGACCTAACTATTCGGTCTGGTGGAGCAACGCCCTGGAGTGAAACATGGGTTGCCCGGAACATAGAAATGACCACTACTATCACACTGGTTGCAAATTATTCCTTTTATACGATGGAAAAGCTGTTGTATTTATATCGTATTTTATGCTTCTGGCGTTGTCTTCTTAGGCCCTAACTATTCGATCTGGTGGAACAACGCCGTAGAGTGAAGCCTAGGTTGCCCGGAACGTAGAAATGACCATAACTTTCACACTGATTGCAATTATTTGTTATATACGGTGGAAAAGCTGTTGTGTATATATCGTATTTTATGCTTCTGGCGTTGACTTCTAAGGACCTAGCTATTCGATCTGGTGGAGCAACGCCCTAGTGTGAAGCCTAGGTTGCTCGGAATGTAGAAATGACCATAACTTTCACACTGATTGCAATTATTCGTTTTATACGATGGAAAAACTGTTGCATCTTCATCGTATTTTATGCTTCTGGCGTTCACTTCTTAGGCCCTAAATATTCGATCTGGTGGAACAACGGCCTAGGGTGAAGCCTAGGTTGCCCAGAACGTAGAAATGACCATCCCTTTCACACGGGTTGCAATTATTCCTGTTATAGGATGGAAAGACTGTTGTATTTTTATTGTATTTTATACTTCAGGCGTTGACTTCTGAGGCCGTAGCTATACGATGTGGTGGAAGAACGCCATACAGTGAAGCCTAGATTGCCCGGAACGTACAAATGGCTATAACTTTTACACTGGTAGCAATTATTCGTTTTATACGATGGAAAAGCTGTTATATTTATATTGTAATTTATGCTTCGGGCGTTGACTTCTAAGGCCCTAACTATTCAATCTGTTGGAGCAGCGCCCTAGGGTGAAGCCTAGGTTGCTCGGAAAGTTGAAATGACCATAAGTTTCATACTGGTTGCAATTATTCGTTTTATAAGATGGAAAAACTGTTCTTTTTATATTGTATTTTATGCTTCTGGCGTTGACTTCTAAGCCCCTAATTATTCGATTTGGTGGAACAACGCCGTAGAGTGAAGCCTAGGTTGCCCGGAACGTAGAAATGACCATTACTTTCACACTGTTTGCAATTATTCCTTTTATACGATGGAAAAGCTGTTGTATTTATATCGTATTTTATGCTTCTGGCGTTGACTTCTTAGGCCGTAACTATTCGATCTGGTGGAGCAACGCCCTGGAGTGAAACATGGGTTGCCCGGAACATAGAAATGACCACTACTATCACACTGGTTGCAAATTATTCCTGCTATACGATGGAAAAACTGTTGTATTTTTATTGTATTTTATGCTTCAGGCGTGGACTTCTGAGGCCGTAGCTATTCGATGTGGTGGAAGAACGCCATACAGTGAAGCCTAGGTTGCCCGGAACGTAGAAATGACCATTACTTTCACACTGTTTGCAATTATTCCTTTTATACGATGGAAAAGCTGTTGTATTTATATCGTATTTTATGCTTCTGGCGTTGTCTTCTTAGGCCCTAACTATTCGATCTGGTGGAAGAACGCCGTAGAGTGAAGCCTAGGTTGCACGGAACGTAGAAATGACCATAACCTTCACACTGATTGCAATTATTTGTTATATACGATGGAAAAGCTGTTGTATATATATCGTATTTTATGCTTCTGGCGTTGACTTCTAAGGACCTAGCTATCCGATCTGGTGGAGCAACGCCCTAGTGTGAAGCCTAGGTTGCTCGGAATGTAGAAATGACCATAACTTTCACACTGATTGCAATTATTCGTTTTATACGATGGAAAAACTGTTGCATCTTCATCGTATTTTATGCTTCTGGCGTTGACTTCTTAGGCCGTAACTATTCGATCTGGTGGAGCAACGCCCTGGAGTGAAACCTGGGTTGCCCGGAACGTAGAAATGACCATCACTATCAAACTGGTTGCAATTATTTGTTTTATACGATGGAAAAGCTGTTGTATTTATATCGTATTTTATGCTTCTGGCGTTGACTTCTTAGGCCCTAACTATTCCATCCGGTGGAACAACGCCCTAGGGTGAAGCCTAGGTTGCCCGGAAAGTAGAAGTGACCATAACTTTCACACTGGTAGCAATTATTCGTTTTATACGATGGAAAAACTGTTGTATTTATTTTGTATTTTATGCTTCGGGCGTTGACTTCTAAGGACCTAACTATTCGGTCTGGTGGAGCAACGCCCTGGAGTGAAACATGGGTTGCCCGGAACATAGAAATGACCACTACTATCACACTGGTTGCAAATTATTCCTGCTATACGATGGAAAAACTGTTGTATTTTTATTGTATTTTATGCTTCAGGCGTGGACTTCTGAGGCCGTAGCTATTCGATGTGGTGGAAGAACGCCATACAGTGAAGCCTAGGTTGCCCGGAACGTAGAAATGACCATTACTTTCACACTGTTTGCAATTATTCCTTTTATACGATGGAAAAGCTGTTGTATTTATATCGTATTTTATGCTTCTCGCGTTGTCTTCTTAGGCCCTAACTATTCGATCTGGTGGAACAACGCCGTAGAGTGAAGCCTAGGTTGCCCGGAACGTAGAAATGACCATAACTTTCACACTGATTGCAATTATTTGTTATATACGATGGAAAAGCTGTTGTATATATATCGTATTTTATGCTTCTGGCGTTGACTTCTAAGGACCTAGCTATTCGATCTGGTGGAGCAACGCCCTAGTGTGAAGCCTAGGTTGCTCGGAATGTAGAAATGACCATAACTTTCACACTGATTGCAATTATTCGTTTTATACGATGGAAAAACTGTTGCATCTTCATCGTATTTTATGCTTCTGGCGTTGACTTCTTAGGCCGTAACTATTCGATCTGGTGGAGCAACGCCCTGGAGTGAAACCTGGGTTGCCCGGAACGTAGAAATGACCATCACTATCAAACTGGTTGCAATTATTTGTTTTATACGATGGAAAAGCTGTTGTATTTATATCGTATTTTATGCTTCTGGCGTTGACTTCTTAGGCCCTAACTATTCCATCCGGTGGAACAACGCCCTAGGGTGAAGCCTAGGTTGCGCGGAAAGTAGAAATGACCATAACTTTCACACTGGTAGCAATTATTCGTTTTATACGATGGAAAAACTGTTGTATTTATTTTGTATTTTATGCTTCGGGCGTTGACTTCTAAGGACCTAACTATTCGGTCTGGTGGAGCAACGCCCTGGAGTGAAACATGGGTTGCCCGGAACATAGAAATGACCACTACTATCACACTGGTTGCAAATTATTCCTGCTATACGATGGAAAAACTGTTGTATTTTTATTGTATTTTATGCTTCAGGCGTGGACTTCTGAGGCCGTAGCTATTCGATGTGGTGGAAGAACGCCATACACTGAAGCCTAGGTTGCCCGGAACGTAGAAATGACCATAAGTTTCATACTGGTTGCAATTATACGGTTTATACGATGGAAAAACTGTTGTATTTATATTGTATTTTATGCTTCTGGCGTTCACTTCTTAGGCCCTAACTATTCGATCTGGTGGAACAACGCCCTAGGGTGAAGCCTAGGTTGCCCGGAACGTAGAAATGACCATAGTTTTGACACTGGTAGCAATTATTCGTTTTATACAATGGAAAAACCGTTCTATTTACTTTGTATTTTATGCTTCGGGCGTTGACTTCTAAGGCCCTAACTATTCAATCTGTTGGAGCAACGCCCTAGGGTGAAGCCTAGGTTGCTCGTAAAGTAGAAATGACCATAAGTTTCATACTGGTTGCAATTATTCGTTTTATACGATGGAAAAACTGTTGTATTTATATTGTATTTTATGCTTCTGGCGTTGACTACTTAGGCACTAACTATTCGATCTTGTGGAACAACGCCCTAGAGTGAAGCCTAGGTTGCCTGGAACGTAGAAATGATCATTACTTTCACGCTTGTTGCAATTATTCCTGTTATGCGATGAAAAGACTCTTGTATTTTTATTGTATTTTATGCTTCAGGCGTGGACTTCTGAGGCCGTAGCTATTCGATGTGGTGGAAGCACGCCATACAGTGAAGCCTAGGTTGCCCGGGACGTAGAAATGACCACTACTTTCACACTGTTTGCAATTATTCATTTAATACGATGGAAATGCTGTTGTATTTATATCGTATTTTATGCTTCGGGCGTTGACTTCTTAGGCCCTAACATTTCGATCTGGTGGAGCAACGCCCGACAGTGAAGCCTAGGTTGCCCGGAACGTAGAAATGACCATTACTTTCACACTGTTTGCAATTATTCCTTTTATACGATGGAAAAGCTGTTGTATTTATATCGTATTTTATGCTTCTGGCGTTGACTTCTTAGGCCCTAACTATTCGATCTGGTGGAGCAACGCCCTAGAGTGAAGCCTAGGTTGCTCGGAATGTAGATATGACCATAACTTTCACACTGATTGCAATTATTCGTTTTATACGATGGAAAAACTGTTGCATCTTCATCGTATTTTATGCTTCTGGCGTTGACTTCTTAGGCCGTAACTATTCGATCTGGTGGAGCAACGCCCTGGCGTGAAACCTGGATTGCCCGGAACGTAGAAATGACCACTACTATCACACTGGTTGCAAATTATTCCTGCTATACGATGGAAAAACTGTTGTATTTTTATTGCATTTTATGCTTCTGGCGTCACTTCTTAGGCCCTAACTATTCGATCTGGTGGAACAACGGCCTAGGGTGAAGCCTACGTTGCCCGGAACGTATAAATGACCATAAGTTTCACACTGGTTGCAATTATTTGTTTTATACGATGGAAAAGCTGTTGTATTTATATCGTATTTTATGCTTCTGGCGTTGACTTCTTAGGCCCTAGCTATTCGATCTGGAGGAGCAACGCCCTAGAGTGAAACCTAGGTTGCCCGGAACCTAGAAATGACCATTACATTCACACTGGTTGCAATTATTCCTGTTATACGATGGAAAAACTGTTGTATTTTTATTGCATTCTATGCTTCTGGCGTTTAATTCTAAGTCGCTAGCTATTTGATCTGGTGGAGCAACGCCCTAGAGTGAAGCCTAGGTTGCCCGGAACGTAGAAATGACCATTACTTTCACACTGTTTGCAATTATTCCTTTTATACGATGGAAAAGCTGTTGTATTTATATCGTATTTTATGCTTCTGGCGTTGACTTCTTAGGCCGTAACTATTCGATCTGGTGGAGCAACGCCCTGGAGTGAAACATGGGTTGCCCGGAACATAGAAATGACCACTACTATCACACTGGTTGCAAATTATTCCTGCTATACGATGGAAAAACTGTTGTATTTTTATTGTATTTTATGCTTCAGGCGTGGACTTCTGAGGCCGTAGCTATTCGATGTGGTGGAAGAACGCCATACAGTGAAGCCTAGGTTGCCCGGAACGTAGAAATGACCATAGCTTTCACACTGGTAGCAATTATTCGTTTTATACGATGGAAAAACTGTTGTATTTATTTTGTATTTTATGCTTCGGGCGTTGTCTTCTTAGGCCCTAACTATTCGACCTGGTGGAACAACGCCGTAGAGTGAAGCCTAGGTTGCCCGGAACGTAGAAATGACCATAACTTTCACACTGATTGCAATTATTTGTTATATACGATGGAAAAGCTGTTGTATTTATATCGTATTTTATGCTTCTGGCGTTGACTTCTAAGGACCTAACTATTCGATCTGGTGGAGCAACGCCCTAGAGTGAAGCCTAGGTTGCTCGGAATGTAGAAATGACCATAACCATCACACTGATTGCAATTATTCGTTTTATACGATGGAAAAACTGTTTCATCTTCATCGTATTTTATGCTTCTGGCGTTGACTTCTCAGGCCGTAACTATTCGATCTGGTGGAGCAACGCCCTGGAGTGAAACCTGGGTTGCCCGGAACGTAGAAATGACCACTACTATCACACTGGTTGCAAATTATTCCTGCTATACGATGGAGAAACTGTTGTATTTTTATTGCATTTTATGCTTCTGGCGTTCACTTCTTAGGCCCTAACTATTCGATCTGGAGGAACAACGGCCTAGGGTGAAGCCTACGTTGCCTGGAACGTAGAAATGACCATAACTTTCACACTGGTTGCGATTATTTGTTTTATACGATGGAAAAGCTGTTGTATTTATATCGTATTTTATGCTTCTGGCGTTGACATCTTAGGCCCTAACTATTCCATCTGGTGGAACAACGCCCTAGAGTAAAGCCCAGGTTGCGCGGAACGTAGAAATGACCATATCTTTCACACTGGTAGCAATTATTCGTTTTATACGATGGAAAAATTGTTCTATTTATTTTGTATTTAATGCTTCGGGCGTTGACTTCTAAGGCCCTAACTATTCGATCAGGTGGAGCAACGCCCTAGAGTGAAGCCTAGGTTGCTCGAAATGTAGAAATGACCATAACTTTCACACTGGTTGCTATCATTCGTTTTATATGATGGAAAAACTGTTGTACTTATATTGTATTTTATGCTTCTGGCGTTCACTTCTTAGGCCCTAAATATTCGATCTGGTGGAACAACGGCCTAGGGTGAAGCCTAGGTTGCCCAGAACGTAGAAATGACCATCCCTTTCACACGGGTTGCAATTATTCCTGTTATAGGATGGAAAGACTGTTGTATTTTTATTGTATTTTATACTTCAGGCGTTGACTTCTGAGGCCGTAGCTATACGATGTGGTGGAAGAACGCCATACAGTGAAGCCTAGGTTGCCCGGAACGTAGAAATGACCATTACTTTCACACTGTTTGCAATTATTCCTTTTATACGATGGAAAAGCTGTTGTATTTATATCGTATTTTATGCTTCTGGCGTTGTCTTCTTAGGCCCTAACTATTCGATCTGGTGGAACAACGCCGTAGAGTGAAGCCTAGGTTGCCCGGAACGTAGAAATGACCATAACTTTCACACTGATTGCAATTATTTGTTATATACGATGGAAAAGCTGTTGTATATATATCGTATTTTATGCTTCTGGCGTTGACTTCTTAGGCCGTAACTATTCGATCTGGTGGAGCAACGCCCTGGAGTGAAACCTGGGTCGCCCGGAACGTAGAAATGACCATCACTATCAAACTGGTTGCAATTATTTGTTTTATACGATGGAAAAGCTGTTGTATTTATATCGTATTTTATGCTTCTGGCGTTGACTTCTTAGGCCCTAACTATTCCATCCGGTGGAACAACGCCCTAGGGTGAAGCCTAGGTTGCTCGGAAAGTTGAAATGACCATAAGTTTCATACTGGTTGCAATTATTCGTTTTATACGATGGAAAAACTGTTGTATTTTTATTGCATTCTATGCTTCTGGCGTTTAATTCTAAGTCGCTAGCTATTTGATCTGGTGGAGCAACGCCCTAGAGTGAAGCCTAGGTTGCCCGGAACGTAGAAATGACCATTACTTTCACACTGTTTGCAATTATTCCTTTTATACGATGGAAAAGCTGTTGTATTTATATCGTATTTTATGCTTCTGGCGTTGACTTCTTAGGCCGTAACTATTCGATCTGGTGGAGCAACGCCCTGGAGTGAAACATGGGTTGCCCGGAACGTAGAAATGACCATCACTATCAAACTGGTTGCAATTATTTGTTTTATACGATGGAAAAGCTGTTGTATTTATATCGTATTTTATGCTTCTGGCGTTGACTTCTTAGGCCCTAACTATTCCATCCGGTGGAACAACGCCCTAGGGTGAAGCCTAGGTTGCCCGGAACGTAGAAATGACCATAAGTTTCACACTGGTTGCAATTATTTGTTTTATACGATGGAAAAGCTGTTGTATTTATATCGTATTTTATGCTTCTGGCGTTGACTTCTAAGGACCTAACTATTCGGTCTGGTGGAGCAACGCCCTAGAGTGAAGCCTAGGTTGTTCGGAATGTAGAAATGACCATAACTTTCACACTGGTTGCAATTATTCGTTTTATACGATGGAAAAACTGTTGCATCTTTATCGTATTTTGTGCTTCTGGCGTTGACTTCTTAGGCCGTAACTATTCGATCTGGTGGAGCACCGCCCTGGAGTGAAGCCTAGGTTGCCCGGAACGTAGAAATGACCACTACTATCACACTGGTTGCAAATTATTCCTGCTATACGATGGAAAAACTGTTCTACTTATTTTGTATTTTATGCTTCGGTCGTTGACTTCTAAGGCCCTAACTGTTTGATCTGGCGGAGCATCGCCGTAGAGTGAAGCCTAGGTTGCCCGGAACGTAGAAATGACCATAACTTTCACACTGGTTGCTATTATTCGTTTTATACGATGGAAAAACTGTTATATTTATATTGTATTTAAGCTTCTGGCGTTGACTTCTGAGGCTGTTGCTATTCGATGTGGTGGAACAACGGCCTAGGGTGAAGTCTAGGTTGCCCGGAACGTAGAAATGACCATAACTTTCACACTGCTTGCAATTATTTGTTTTATACCATGGAAAAGCTGTAGTATTTTTATCGTATTTTGTGTTTCTGGCGTTGACTTCTTAGGCCCTAACTATTCCATCTGGTGGAACAACGCCCTAGAGTAAAGACCAGGTTGCGCGGAACGTAGAAATGACCATAACTTTCACACTGGTAGCAATTATTCGTTTGATACAATGGAAAAACTGTTTTATTTATTTTGTATTTAATGCTTCGGGCGTTGACTTCTAAGGCCCTAACTATTCGATCAGGTGGAGCAACGCCCTAGAGTGAAGCCTAGGTTGCTCGAAATGTAGAAATGACCATAACTTTCACACTGGTTGCTATCATTCGTTTTATATGATGGAAAAACTGTTGTATTTATATTGTATTTTATGCTTCTGGCGTTCACTTCTTAGGCCCGAACTATTCGATCTGGTGGAACAACGGCCTAGGGTGAAGCCTAGGTTGCCCAGAACGTAGAAATGACCATCCCTTTCACACGGGATGCAATTATTCCTGTTATAGGATGGAAAGACTGTTGTAATTTTATTGTATTTTATACTTCAGGCGTTGACTTCTGAGGCCGTAGCTATACGATGTGGTGGAAGAACGCCATACAGTGAAGCCTAGATTGCCCGGAACGTACAAATGGCTATAACTTTTACACTGGTAGCAATTATTCGTTTTATACGATGGAAAAGCTGTTATATTTATATTGTATTTTATGCTTCGGGCGTTGACTTCTAAGGCCCTAACTATTCAATCTGTTGGAGCAGCGCCCTAGGGTGAAGCCTAGGTTGCTCGGAAAGTTGAAATGACCATAAGTTTCATACTGGTTGCAATTATTCGTTTTATACGATGGAAAAACTGTTGTATTTATATTGTATTTTATGCTTCTGGCGTTGACTACTTAGGCACTAACTATTCGATCTTGTGGAACAACGCCTTAGAGTGAAGCCTAGGTTGCGTGGAACGTAGAAATGATCATTACTTTCACGCTTGTTGCAATTATTCCTGTTATGCGATGAAAAGACTGTTGTATTTTTATTGTATTTTATGCTTCAGGCGTGGACTTCTGAGGCCGTAGCTATTCGATGTGGTGGAAGCACGCCATACAGTGAAGCCTAGGTTGCCCGGGACGTAGAAATGACCACTACTTTCACACTGTTTGCAATTATTCATTTAATACGATGGAAATGCTGTTGTATTTATATCGTATTTTATGCTTCGGGCGTTGACTTCTTAGGCCCTAACATTTCGATCTGGTGGAGCAACGCCCGACAGTGAAGCCTAGGTTGCCCGGAACGTAGAAATGACCATTACTTTCACACTGTTTGCAATTATTCCTTTTATACGATGGAAAAGCTGTTGTATTTATATCGTATTTTATGCTTCTGGCGTTGACTTCTTAGGCCCTAACTATTCGATCTGGTGGAGCAACGCCCTAGAGTGAAGCCTAGGTTGCTCGGAATGTAGATATGACCATACCTTTCACACTGATTCCAATTATTCGTTTTATACGATGGAAAAACTGTTGCATCTTCATCGTATTTTATGCTTCTGGCGTTGACTTCTTAGGCCGTAACTATTCGATCTGGTGGAGCAACGCCCTGGCGTGAAACCTGGATTGCCCGGAACGTAGAAATGACCACTACTATCACACTGGTTGCAAATTATTCCTGCTATACGATGGAAAAACTGTTGTATTTTTATTGCATTTTATGCTTCTGGCGTTCACTTCTTAGGCCCTAACTATTCGATCTGGTGGAACAACGGCCTAGGGTGAAGCCTACGTTGCCCGGAACGTAGAAATGACCATAAGTTTCACACTGGTTGCAATTATTTGATTTATACGATGGAAAAGCTGTTGTATTTATATCGTATTTTATGCTTCTGGCGTTGACTTCTTAGGCCCTAGCTATTCGATCTGGAGGAGCAACGCCCTAGAGTGAAACCTAGGTTGCCCGGAACCTAGAAATGACCATTACATTCACACTGGTTGCAATTATTCCTGTTATACGATGGAAAAACTGTTGTATTTTTATTGCATTCTATGCTTCTGGCGTTTAATTCTAAGTCGCTAGCTATTTGATCTGGTGGAGCAACGCCCTAGAGTGAAGCCTAGGTTGCCCGGAACGTAGAAATGACCATTACTTTCACACTGTTTGCAATTATTCCTTTTATACGATGGAAAAGCTGTTGTATTTATATCGTATTTTATGCTTCTGGCGTTGACTTCTTAGGCCGTAACTATTCGATCTGGTGGAGCAACGCCCTGGAGTGAAACATGGGTTGCCCGGAACATAGAAATGACCACTACTATCACACTGGTTGCAAATTATTCCTGCTATACGATGGAAAAACTGTTGTATTTTTATTGTATTTTATGCTTCAGGCGTGGACTTCTGAGGCCGTAGCTATTCGATGTGGTGGAAGAACGCCATACAGTGAAGCCTAGGTTGCCCGGAACGTAGAAATGACCATAGCTTTCACACTGGTAGCAATTATTCGTTTTATACGATGGAAAAACTGTTGTATTTATTTTGTATTTTATGCTTCGGGCGTTGTCTTCTTAGGCCCTAACTATTCGATCTGGTGGAACAACGCCGTAGAGTGAAGCCTAGGTTGCCCGGAACGTAGAAATGACCATAACTTTCACACTGATTGCAATTATTTGTTATATACGATGGAAAAGCTGTTGTATTTATATCGTATTTTATGCTTCTGGCGTTGACTTCTAAGGACCTAACTATTCGATCTGGTGGAGCAACGCCCTAGAGTGAAGCCTAGGTTGCTCGGAATGTAGAAATGACCATAACTTTCACACTGATTGCAATTATTCGTTTTATACGATGGAAAAACTGTTTCATCTTCATCGTATTTTATGCTTCTGGCGTTGACTTCTCAGGCCGTAACTATTCGATCTGGTGGAGCAACGCCCTGGAGTGAAACCTGGGTTGCCCGGAACGTAGAAATGACCACTACTATCACACTGGTTGCAAATTATTCCTGCTATACGATGAAGAAACTGTTGTATTTTTATTGCATTTTATGCTTCTGGCGTTCACTTCTTAGGCCCTAACTATTCGATCTGGAGGAACAACGGCCTAGGGTGAAGCCTACGTTGCCTGGAACGTAGAAATGACCATAACTTTCACAGTGGTTGCGATTATTTGTTTTATACGATGGAAAAGCTGTTGTATTTATATCGTATTTTATGCTTCTGGCGTTGACATCTTAGGCCCTAACTATTCCATCTGGTGGAACAACGCCCTAGAGTAAAGCCCAGGTTGCGCGGAACGTAGAAATGACCATATCTTTCACACTGGTAGCAATTATTCGTTTTATACGATGGAAAAATTGTTCTATTTATTTTGTATTTAATGCTTCGGGCGTTGACTTCTAAGGCCCTAACTATTCGATCAGGTGGAGCAACGCCCTAGAGTGAAGCCTAGGTTGCTCGAAATGTAGAAATGACCATAACTTTCACACTGGTTGCTATCATTCGTTTTATATGATGGAAAAACTGTTGTACTTATATTGTATTTTATGCTTCTGGCGTTCACTTCTTAGGCCCTAAATATTCGATCTGGTGGAACAACGGCCTAGGGTGAAGCCTAGGTTGCCCAGAACGTAGAAATGACCATCCCTTTCACACGGGTTGCAATTATTCCTGTTATAGGATGGAAAGACTGTTGTATTTTTATTGTATTTTATACTTCAGGCGTTGACTTCTGAGGCCGTAGCTATACGATGTGGTGGAAGAACGCCATACAGTGAAGCCTAGATTGCCCGGAACGTACAAATGGCTATAACTTTTACACTGGTAGCAATTATTCGTTTTATACGATGGAAAAGCTGTTATATTTATATTGTAATTTATGCTTCGGGCGTTGACTTCTAAGGCCCTAACTATTCAATCTGTTGGAGCAGCGCCCTAGGGTGAAGCCTAGGTTGCTCGGAAAGTTGAAATGACCATAAGTTTCATACTGGTTGCAATTATTCGTTTTATAAGATGGAAAAACTGTTGTATTTATATTGTATTTTATGCTTCTGGCGTTGACTTCTAAGCCCCTAATTATTCGATTTGGTGGAACAACGCCGTAGAGTGAAGCCTAGGTTGCCTGGAACGTAGAAATGACCATTACTTTCACACTGTCTGCAATTATTCCTTTTATACGATGGAAAAGCTGTTGTATTTATATCGTATTTTATGCTTCTGGCGTTGACTTCTTAGGCCGTAACTATTCGATCTGGTGGAGCAACGCCCTGGAGTAAAACATGGGTTGCCCGGAACATAGAAATGACCACTACTATCACACTGGTTGCAAATTATTCCTGCTATACGATGGAAGAACTGTTGTATTTTTATTGTATTTTATGCTTCAGGCGTGGACTTCTGAGGCCGTAGCTATTCGATGTGGTGGAAGAACGCCATACAGTGAAGCCTAGGTTGCCCGGAACGTAGAAATGACCATTACTTTCACACTGTTTGCAATTATTCCTTTTATACGATGGAAAAGCTGTTGTATTTATATCGTATTTTATGCTTCTGGCGTTGTCTTCTTAGGCCCTAACTATTCGATCTGGTGGAACAACGCCGTAGAGTGAAGCCTAGGTTGCCCGGAACGTAGAAATGACCATAACTTTCACACTGATTGCAATTATTTGTTATATACGATGGAAAAGCTGTTGTATATATATCGTATTTTATGCTTCTGGCGTTGACTTCTAAGGACCTAGCTATTCGATCTGGTGGAGCAACGCCCTAGAGTGAAGCCTAGGTTGCTCGGAATGTAGAAATGACCATAACTTTCACACTGATTGCAATTATTCGTTTTATACGATGGAAAAACTGTTGCATCTTCATCGTATTTTATGCTTCTGGCGTTGACTTCTTAGGCCGTAACTATTCGATCTGGTGGAGCAACGCCCTGGAGTGAAACCTGGGTCGCCCGGAACGTAGAAATGACCATCACTATCAAACTGGTTGCAATTATTTGTTTTATACGATGGAAAAGCTGTTGTATTTATATCGTATTTTATGCTTCTGGCGTTGACTTCTTAGGCCCTAACTATTCCATCCGGTGGAACAACGCCCTAGGGTGAAGCCTAGGTTGCCCGGAAAGTAGAAATGACCATAACTTTCACACTGGTAGCAATTATTCGTTTTATACGATGGAAAAACTGTTGTATTTATTTTGTATTTTATGCTTCGGGCGTTGACTTCTAAGGACCTAACTATTCGGTCTGGTGGAGCAACGCCCTAGAGTGAAGCCTAGGTTGTTCGGAATGTAGAAATGACCATAACTTTCACACTGGTTGCAATTATTCGTTTTATACGATGGAAAAACTGGTGCATCTTTATCGTATTTTGTGCTTCTGGCGTTGACTTCTTAGGCCGTAACTATTCGATCTGGTGGAGCACCGCCCTGGAGTGAAGCCTAGGTTGCCCGGAACGTAGAAATGACCACTACTATCACACTGGTTGCAAATTATTCCTGCTATACGATGGAAAAACTGTTCTATTTATTTTGTATTTTATGCTTCGGTCGTTGACTTCTAAGGCCCTAACTGTTTGATCTGGCGGAGCATCGCCGTAGAGTGAAGCCTAGGTTGCCCGGAACGTAGAAATGACCATAACTTTCACACTGGTTGCTATTATTCGTTTTATACGATGGAAAAACTGTTATATTTATATTGTATTTAAGCTTCTGGCGTTGACTTCTGAGGCTGTTGCTATTCGATGTGGTGAACAACGGCCTAGGGTGAAGTCTAGGTTGCCCGGAACGTAGAAATGACCATAACTTTCACACTGCTTGCAATTATTTGTTTTATACCATGGAAAAGCTGTAGTATTTTTATCGTATTTTATGTTTCTGGCGTTGACTTCTTAGGCCCTAACTATTCCATCTGGTGGAACAACGCCCTAGAGTAAAGACCAGGTTGCGCGGAACGTAGAAATGACCATAACTTTCACACTGGTAGCAATTATTCGTTTGATACAATGGAAAAACTGTTTTATTTATTTTGTATTTAATGCTTCGGGCGATGACTTCTAAGGCCCTAACTATTCGATCAGGTGGAGCAACGCCCTAGAGTGAAGCCTAGGTTGCTCGAAATGTAGAAATGACCATAACTTTCACACTGGTTGCTATCATTCGTTTTATATGATGGAAAAACTGTTGTATTTATATTGTATTTTATGCTTCTGGCGTTCACTTCTTAGGCCCTAACTATTCGATCTGGTGGAACAACGGCCTAGGGTGAAGCCTAGGTTGCCCAGAACGTAGAAATGACCATCCCTTTCACACGGGTTGCAATTATTCCTGTTATAGGATGGAAAGACTGTTGTAATTTTATTGTATTTTATACTTCAGGCGTTGACTTCTGAGGCCGTAGCTATACGATGTGGTGGAAGAACGCCATACAGTGAAGCCTAGATTGCCCGGAACGTACAAATGGCTATAACTTTTACACTGGTAGCAATTATTCGTTTTATACGATGGAAAAGCTGTTATATTTATATTGTATTTTATGCTTCGGGCGTTGACTTCTAAGGCCCTAACTATTCAATCTGTTGGAGCAGCGCCCTAGGGTGAAGCCTAGGTTGCTCGGAAAGTTGAAATGACCATAAGTTTCATACTGGTTGCAATTATTCGTTTTATACGATGGAAAAACTGTTGTATTTATATTGTATTTTATGCTTCTGGCGTTGACTACTTAGGCACTAACTATTCGATCTTGTGGAACAACGCCCTAGAGTGAAGCCTAGGTTGCCTGGAACGTAGAAATGATCATTACTTTCACGCTTGTTGCAATTATTCCTGTTATGCGATGAAAAGACTGTTGTATTTTTATTGTATTTTATGCTTCAGGCGTGGACTTCTGAGGCTGTTGCTATTCGATGTGGTGGAACAACGGCCTAGGGTGAAGTCTAGGTTGCCCGGAACGTAGAAATGACCATAACTTTCACACTGCTTGCAATTATTTGTTTTATACCATGGAAAAGCTGTAGTATTTTTATCGTATTTTATGTTTCTGGCGTTGACTTCTTAGGCCCTAACTATTCCATCTGGTGGAACAACGCCCTAGAGTAAAGACCAGGTTGCGCGGAACGTAGAAATGACCATAACTTTCACACTGGTAGCAATTATTCGTTTGATACAATGGAAAAACTGTTTTATTTATTTTGTATTTAATGCTTCGGGCGTTGACTTCTAAGGCCCTAACTATTCGATCAGGTGGAGCAACGCCCTAGAGTGAAGCCTAGGTTGCTCGAAATGTAGAAATGACCATAACTTTCACACTGGTTGCTATCATTCGTTTTATATGATGGAAAAACTGTTGTATTTATATTGTATTTTATGCTTCTGGCGTTCACTTCTTAGGCCCTAACTATTCGATCTGGTGGAACAACGGCCTAGGGTGAAGCCTAGGTTGCCCAGAACGTAGAAATGACCATCCCTTTCACACGGGTTGCAATTATTCCTGTTATAGGATGGAAAGACTGTTGTAATTTTATTGTATTTTATACTTCAGGCGTTGACTTCTGAGGCCGTAGCTATACGATGTGGTGGAAGAACGCCATACAGTGAAGCCTAGATTGCCCGGAACGTACAAATGGCTATAACTTTTACACTGGTAGCAATTATTCGTTTTATACGATGGAAAAGCTGTTATATTTATATTGTATTTTATGCTTCGGGCGTTGACTTCTAAGGCCCTAACTATTCAATCTGTTGGAGCAGCGCCCTAGGGTGAAGCCTAGGTTGCTCGGAAAGTTGAAATGACCATAAGTTTCATACTGGTTGCAATTATTCGTTTTATACGATGGAAAAACTGTTGTATTTATATTGTATTTTATGCTTCTGGCGTTGACTACTTAGGCACTAACTATTCGATCTTGTGGAACAACGCCCTAGAGTGAAGCCTAGGTTGCCTGGAACGTAGAAATGATCATTACTTTCACGCTTGTTGCAATTATTCCTGTTATGCGATGAAAAGACTGTTGTATTTTTATTGTATTTTATGCTTCAGGCGTGGACTTCTGAGGCCGTAGCTATTCGATGTGGTGGAAGCACGCCATACAGTGAAGCCTAGGTTGCCCGGGACGTAGAAATGACCACTACTTTCACACTGTTTGCACTTATTCATTTAATACGATGGAAATGCTGTTGTATTTATATCGTATTTTATGCTTCGGGCGTTGACTTCTTAGGCCCTAACATTTCGATCTGGTGGAGCAACGCCCGACAGTGAAGCCTAGGTTGCCCGGAACGTAGAAATGACAATTACTTTCACACTGTTTGCAATTATTCCTTTTATACGATGGAAAAGCTGTTGTATTTATATCGTATTTTATGCTTCTGGCGTTGACTTCTTAGGCCCTAACTATTCGATCTGGTGGAGCAACGCCCTAGAGTGAAGCCTAGGTTGCTCGGAATGTAGATATGACCATAACTTTCACACTGATTGCAATTATTCGTTTTATACGATGGAAAAACTGTTGCATCTTCATCGTATTTTATGCTTCTGGCGTTGACTTCTTAGGCCGTAACTATTCGATCTGGTGGAGCAACGCCCTGGCGTGAAACCTGGATTGCCCGGAACGTAGAAATGACCACTACTATCACACTGGTTGCAAATTATTCCTGCTATACGATGGAAAAACTGTTGTATTTTTATTGCATTTTATGCTTCTGGCGTCACTTCTTAGGCCCTAACTATTCGATCTGGTGGAACAACGGCCTAGGGTGAAGCCTACGTTGCCCGGAACGTAGAAATGACCATAAGTTTCACACTGGTTGCAATTATTTGTTTTATACGATGGAAAAGCTGTTGTATTTATATCGTATTTTATGCTTCTGGCGTTGACTTCTTAGGCCCTAGCTATTCGATCTGGAGGAGCAACGCCCTAGAGTGAAACCTAGGTTGCCCGGAACCTAGAAATGACCATTACATTCACACTGGTTGCAATTATTCCTGTTATACGATGGAAAAACTGTTGTATTTTTATTGCATTCTATGCTTCTGGCGTTTAATTCTAAGTCGCTAGCTATTTGATCTGGTGGAGCAACGCCCTAGAGTGAAGCCTAGGTTGCCCGGAACGTAGAAATGACCATTACTTTCACACTGTTTGCAATTATTCATTTAATACGATGGAAATGCTGTTGTATTTATATCGTATTTTATGCTTCGGGCGTTGACTTCTTAGGCCCTAACATTTCGATCTGGTGGAGCAACGCCCGACAGTGAAGCCTAGGTTGCCCGGAACGTAGAAATGACCATTACTTTCACACTGTTTGCAATTATTCCTTTTATACGATGGAAAAGCTGTTGTATTTATATCGTATTTTATGCTTCTGGCGTTGACTTCTTAGGCCCTAACTATTCGATCTGGTGGAGCAACGCCCTAGAGTGAAGCCTAGGTTGCTCGGAATGTAGATATGACCATAACTTTCACACTGATTCCAATTATTCGTTTTATACGATGGAAAAACTGTTGCATCTTCATCGTATTTTATGCTTCTGGCGTTGACTTCTTAGGCCGTAACTATTCGATCTGGTGGAGCAACGCCCTGGCGTGAAACCTGGATTGCCCGGAACGTAGAAATGACCACTACTATCACACTGGTTGCAAATTATTCCTGCTATACGATGGAAAAACTGTTGTATTTTTATTGCATTTTATGCTTCTGGCGTTCACTTCTTAGGCCCTAACTATTCGATCTGGTGGAACAACGGCCTAGGGTGAAGCCTACGTTGCCCGGAACGTAGAAATGACCATAAGTTTCACACTGGTTGCAATTATTTGTTTTATACGATGGAAAAGCTGTTGTATTTATATCGTATTTTATGCTTCTGGCGTTGACTTCTAAGCCCCTAATTATTCGATTTGGTGGAACAACGCCGTAGAGTGAAGCCTAGGTTGCCTGGAACGTAGAAATGACCATTACTTTCACACTGTCTGCAATTATTCCTTTTATACGATGGAAAAGCTGTTGTATTTATATCGTATTTTATGCTTCTGGCGTTGACTTCTTAGGCCGTAACTATTCGATCTGGTGGAGCAACGCCCTGGAGTAAAACATGGGTTGCCCGGAACATAGAAATGACCACTACTATCACACTGGTTGCAAATTATTCCTGCTATACGATGGAAGAACTGTTGTATTTTTATTGTATTTTATGCTTCAGGCGTGGACTTCTGAGGCCGTAGCTATTCGATGTGGTGGAAGAACGCCATACAGTGAAGCCTAGGTTGCCCGGAACGTAGAAATGACCATTACTTTCACACTGTTTGCAATTATTCCTTTTATACGATGGAAAAGCTGTTGTATTTATATCGTATTTTATGCTTCTGGCGTTGTCTTCTTAGGCCCTAACTATTCGATCTGGTGGAACAACGCCGTAGAGTGAAGCCTAGGTTGCCCGGAACGTAGAAATGACCATAACTTTCACACTGATTGCAATTATTTGTTATATACGATGGAAAAGCTGTTGTATATATATCGTATTTTATGCTTCTGGCGTTCACTTCTTAGGCCCTAACTATTCGATCTGGAGGAACAACGGCCTAGGGTGAAGCCTACGTTGCCCGGAACGTAGAAATGACCATAACTTTCACACTGGTTGCGATTATTTGTTCTATACGATGGAAAAGCTGTTGTATTTATATCGTATTTTATGCTTCTGGCGTTGACTTCTTAGGCCCTAACTATTCCATCTGGTGGAACAACGCCCTAGAGTAAAGCCCAGGTTGCGCAGAACGTAGAAATGACCATATCTTTCACACTGGTAGCAATTATTCGTTTTATACGATGGAAAAATTGTTCTATTTATTTTGTATTTTATGCTTCGGGCGTTGACTTCTAAGGCCCTAGCTATTCGATCTGGTCGAGCAACGCCGTAGAGTGAAGCCTAGGTTGCCCGGAACGTAGAAATGACCATAACTTCCACACTGGTTGCAATTATTCGTTTTATACGATGTAAAAGCTGTTGCATTTATATGGTATTTTATGCTTCTGACGTTGACTTCTTAGGCCCTAACTACTCGACCTGGAGGAGCAACGCCCTGGAGTGAAACATGGGTTGCCCGGAACGCAGAAATGACCACTACTATCACACTGGTTGCAATTTATTCCTGCTATACGATGGAAAAACTGTTGTATTTTTATTGTATTTTATGCTTCAGGCGTGGACTTCTGAGGCCGTAGCTATTCGATGTAGTGGAAGAACGCCATACACTGAAGCCTAGGTTGCCCGGAACTTAGAAATGACCATAAGTTTCATACTGGTTGCAATTATTCGGTTTATACGATGGAAAAACTGTTGTATTTATATCGTATTTTATGCTTCTGGCGTTCACTTCTTAGGCCCTAACTATTCGATCTGGTGGAACAACGACCTAGGGTGAAGCCTAGGTTGCCCGGAACGTAGAAATGACCATAGCTTTTACACTGGTAGCAATTATTCGTTTTATACAATGGAAAAACCGTTCTATTTACTTTGTATTTTATGCTTCGGGCGTTGACTTCTAAGGTCCTAACTATTCAATCTGTTGGAGCAACGCCCTAGGGTGAAGCCTAGGTTGCTCGTAAAGTAGAAATGACCATAAGTTTCATACTGGTTGCAATTATTCGTTTTATACGATGGAAATGCTGTTGTATTTATATCGTATTTTATGCTTCGGGCGTTGACTTCTTAGGCCCTAACATTTCGATCTGGTGGAGCAACGCCCGACAGTGAAGCCTAGGTTGCCCGGAACGTAGAAATGACCATTACTTTCACACTGTTTGCAATTATTCCTTTTATACGATGGAAAAGCTGTTGTATTTATATCGTATTTTATGCTTCTGGCGTTGACTTCTTAGGCCCTAACTATTCGATCTGGTGGAACAACGCCGTAGAGTGAAGCCTAGGTTGCCCGGAACGTAGAAATGACCATTACTTTCACACTGTTCGCAATTATTCGTTTTATACGATGGAAAAACTGTTGTATTTTTATTGCATTTTATGCGTCTGGCGTTCACTTCTTAGGCCCTAACTATTGGATCTGGTGGAACAACGCCCTAGGGTCAAGCCTAGGTTGCCCGGAACGTAGAAATGACCATAGCTTTTACACTCGTAGCAATTATTCGTTTTATACAATGGAAAAACCGTTCTAATTATTTTGTATTTTATGCTTCGGGCGTTGACTTCTAAGCCCCTAACTATTCAATCTGTTGGAGCAAAGCCCTAGGGTGATGCCTAGGTTGCTCGGAAAGGAGAAATGACCATAAGTTTCATACTGGTTGCAATTATTCGTTTTATACGATGGAAAAACTGTTGTATTTATATTGTATTTTATGCTTCTGGCGTTGACTTCTCAGGCCCTAATTATTCGATCTGGTGGAACAACGCCGTAGAGTGAAGCCTAGGTTGCCCGAACGTAGAAATGTCCATTACCTTCACACTGTTTGCAATTATTCCTTTTATACGATGGAAAAGCTGTTGTATTTATATCGTATTTTATGCTTCTGGCGTTGACTTCTAAGGACCTAACTATTCGATCTGGTGGAGCAACGCCCTAGAGTGAAGCCTAGGTTGCTCGGAATGTAGATATGACCATAACTTTCACACTGATTGCAATTATTCGTTTTGTACGATGGAAAAGCTGTTGTATTTATATTGTATTTTATCCTTCTGGCGTTGACTTCTAAGGCCGTAGCAACTAGATGTGGTGGAGCAACGACCTAGAGCGACGCCTAGGTTGCCCGGAACGTAGAAATGACCATTACTTTTACAATGTTTGCAACTATTCATTTTATACGATGGAAAAACTGTTGTACTTATATTGTATTTTATTCTTATGGCGTTGAATTCTAAGTCCCTAGCTATTACATCTCGTGGAACAACGCCCTAGGGTAAAGCCCAGGTTGCGCGGAACGTAGAAATGACCATAACTTTCACACTGGTAGCAATTTTTCGTTTTATACTATGGAAAAACTGTTTTATCTATTTTGTATTTTATGCTTTGAGCGTTGACTTCTGAGGCCCTAACTATTCGATCTGGTGGAGCAACGCCCTAGAGTGAAGCCTAGGTTGCCCGGAACGTAGAAATGACCATAACTTTCACACTGGTAGCAATTTTTCGTTTTATACGATGGAAAAACTGTTTTATTTATTTTGTATTTTATGCTTTGAGCGTTGACTTCTAAGGCCCTAACTATTCCATCTGGTGGAGCAACGCCCTAGAGTGAAGCCTAGGTTGCCCGGAACGTAGAAATGACCATAACTTTCACACTGGTTGCTATCATTCGATTTATACGATGGAAAAACTGTTATACTTACATTGTATTTTATACTTCTGGCGTTGACTTCTTAGGCCCTAACTGTTCGATCTGGTGGAACAACGCCCTAGAGTGAAGCCTAGGTTGCCCGGAACGTAGAAATGACCATTACTTTCACACTGTTTGCAATTATTCCTTTTATACGATGGAAAAGCTGTTGTATTTATATCGTATTTTATGCTTCTGGCGTTGACTTCTTAGGCCGTAACTATTCGATCTGGTGGAGCAACGCCCTGGAGTGAAACATGGGTTGCCCGGAACATAGAAATGACCACTACTATCACACTGGTTGCAAATTATTCCTGCTATACGATGGAAAAACTGTTGTATTTTTATTGTATTTTATGCTTCAGGCGTGGACTTCTGAGGCCGTAGCTATTCGATGTGGTGGAAGAACGCCATACAGTGAAGCCTAGGTTGCCCGGAACGTAGAAATGACCATTACTTTCACACTGTTTGCAATTATTCCTTTTATACGATGGAAAAGCTGTTGTATTTATATCGTATTTTATGCTTCTGGCGTTGTCTTCTTAGGCCCTAACTATTCGATCTGGTGGAACAACGCCGTAGAGTGAAGCCTAGGTTGCCCGGAACGTAGAAATGACCATAACTTTCACACTGATTGCAATTATTTGTTATATACGATGGAAAAGCTGTTGTATTTATATCGTATTTTATGCTTCTGGCGTTGACTTCTAAGGACCTAACTATTCGATCTGGTGGAGCAACGCCCTAGAGTGAAGCCTAGGTTGCTCGGAATGTAGAAATGACCATAACTTTCACACTGATTGCAATTATTCGTTTTATACGATGGAAAAACTGTTGCATCTTCATCGTATTTTATGCTTCTGGCGTTGACTTCTCAGGCCGTAACTATTCGATCTGGTGGAGCAACGCCCTGGAGTGAAACCTGGGTTGCCCGGAACGTAGAAATGACCACTACTATCACACTGGTTGCAAATTATTCCTGCTATACGATGGAGAAACTGTTGTATTTTTATTGCATATTATGCTTCTGGCGTTCACTTCTTAGGCCCTAACTATTCGATCTGGAGGAACAACGGCCTAGGGTGAAGCCTACGTTGCCTGGAACGTAGAAATGACCATAACTTTCACACTGGTTGCGATTATTTGTTTTATACGATGGAAAAGCTGTTGTATTTATATCGTATTTTATGCTTCTGGCGTTGACTTCTTAGGCCCTAACTATTCCATCTGGTGGAACAACGCCCTAGAGTAAAGCCCAGGTTGCGCGCAACGTAGAAATGACCATATCTTTCACACTGGTAGCAATTATTCGTTTTATACGATGGAAAAATTGTTCTATTTATTTTGTATTTTATGCTTCGGGCGTTGACTTCTAAGGCCCTAGCTATTCGATCTGGTCGAGCAACGCCGTAGAGTGAAGCCTAGGTTGCCCGGAACGTAGAAATGACCAGAACTTCCACACTGGTTGCAATTATTCGTTTTATACGATGTAAAACCTGTTTTATTTATATGGTATTTTATGCTTCTGACGTTGACTTCTTAGGCCCTAACTACTCGACCTGGAGGAGCAACGCCCTGGAGTGAAACATGGGTTGCCCGGAACGTAGAAATGACCACTACTATCACACTGGTTGCAAATTATTCCTGCTATACGATGGAAAAACTGTTGTATTTTTATTGTATTTTATGCTTCAGGCGTGGACTTCTGAGGCCGTAGCTATTCGATGTGGTGGAAGAACGCCATACACTGAAGCCTAGGTTGCCCGGAACGTAGAAATGACCATAAGTTTCATACTGGTTGCAATTATTCGGTTTATAAGATGGAAAAACTGTTGTATTTATATTGTATTTTATGCTTCTGGCGTTCACTTCTTAGGCCCTAACTATTCGATCTGGTGGAACAACGCCCTAGGGTGAAGCCTAGGTTGCCCGGAACGTAGAAATGACCATAGCTTTTACACTGGTAGCAATTATTCGTTTTATACAATGGAAAAACCGTTCTATTTACTTTGTATTTTATGCCTCGGGCGTTGACTTCTAAGGCCCTAACTATTCAATCTGTTGGTGCAACGCCCTAGGGTGAAGCCTAGGTTGCTCGTAAAGTAGAAATGACCATAAGTTTCATACTGGTTGCAATTATTCGTTTTATACGATGGAAAAACTGTTGTATTTTTATTGTATTCTATGCTTCTGGCGTTTAATTCTAAGTCGCTATCTATTTGATCTGGTGGAGCAACGACCTGGAGTGAAGCCTAGGTTGCCCGGAACGTAGAAATGACAATTACTTTCACACTGTTTGCTATTATTCATTTTGTACGATGGAAAAGCTGTTGTATTTATATTGTATTTTATCCTTCTGGCGTTGACTTCTAAGCCGTAGCTATTAGATGTGGTGGAGCAACGCCCTAGAGTGACGCCTAGGTTGCCCGGAACGTAGAAATGACCATTACTTTTACAATTTTTGCAACTATTCATTTTATACGATGGAAAAACTATTGTACTTATATTGTATTTTATTCTTATGGCGTTGAATTCTAAGTCCCTAGCTATTACATCTCGTGGAACAACGCCCTACGGTAAAGCCCAGGTTGCGCGGAACGTAGAAATGACCATAACTTTCACACTGGTAGCAATTTTTCGTTTTATACGATGGAAAAACTGTTTTATTTATTTTGTATTTTATGCTTTGAGTGTTGACTTCTAAGGCCCTAACTATTCGATCTGGTGGAGCAACGCCCTAGAGTGAAGCCTAGGTTGCCCGGAACGTAGAAATGACCATAACTTTCACACTGGTTGCTATCATTCGATTTATACGATGGAAAAACTGTTATATTTACATTGTATTTTATACTTCTGGCGTTGACTTCTTAGGCGCTAACTGTTCGATCTGGTGGAACAACGCCCTAGAGTGAAGCCTAGGTTATCCGGAACGTAGAAATAACCAGTACATTCACACTGGTTGCAGTTATTCCTGTAAAACGATGGAAAAACTGTTGCATCTTTATTGTATTTTAAGCTTCTGGCGTTGACTTCTAAGGCCCTAACTATTCGATCTGGTGGAGCAACGACCTAGGGTGAAGCCTAGGTTGGCCGGAATGTAGAAATGACCATAACTTTCACACTGGTTGCAAATTATTCCTGCTATACGATGGAAAAACTGTTCTATTTATTTTGTATTTTAAGCTTCGGTCGTTGACTTCTAAGGCCCTAACTGTTTGATCTGGCGGAGCATCGCCGTAGAGTGAAGCCTAGGTTGCCCGGAACGTAGAAATGACCATAACTTTCACACTGGTTGCTATTATTCGTTTTATACGATGGAAAAACTGTTATATTTATATTGTATTTAAGCTTCTGGCGTTGACTTCTGAGGCCGTTGCTATTCGATGTGGTGGAAGAACGCCATAGAGTGAAACCTAGGTAGCCCGGCTCGTAGAAATGTCCATATCTTTCACACTGTTTGCAATTTTTCGTTTTATACGATGGAAAAACTGTTTTATTTATTTTGTATTTTATGCTTCGGTCGTTGACTTCTAAGGCCCTAACTATTCGATCTGGAGGAGCAACGCCCTAGAGTGCAGCCTAGATTGCCCGGAACGTAGAAATGACCATAACTTTCACACTGGTTGCTATCTTTCGTTTTATATGATTGAAAAACTGTTGTATTTATATCGTATTTTATGCTTCTGGCGTTGACTTCTTAGGCCCTAACTATTCCATCTGGTGGAACATCGCCCTAGAGTAAAGCCCAGGTTGCGCGGAACGTAGAAATGACCATAACTTTCACACTGGTAGCAATTATTCGTTTTATACATTGTAAAAACTGTTCTATTTATATTGTATTTTATGCTTCTGGCGTTGACTACTTAGGCCCTCACTATTCGATCTTGTGGAACAACGCCCTAGAGTGAAGCCTAGGTTGCCTGGAACGTAGAAATGACCATCACTTTCACACGGGTTGCAATTATTCCTGTTATAGGATGGAAAGACTGTTGTATTTTTATTGTATTTTATTCTCCTGGTGTTGACTTCTTAGGCCCTAAGTATTCGATTTGGTGGAACAACGCCGTAGAGTGAAGCCTAGGTTGCCCGGAACGTAGAAATGACCATTACTTTCACACTGTTTGCAATTATTCCTTTTATACGATGGAACAGCTGTTGTATTTATATCGTATTTTATGCTTCTGGCGTTGACTTCTCAGGCCCTAATTATTCGATCTGGTGGAGCAATGCCTCAGAGTTAAGTCTAGGTTGCCCGTAACGCCGAAATGATCATTACTTTCACGCTTGTTGCAATTATTCCTGTTATGCGATGAAAAGACTGTTGTATTTTTATTGTATTTTATGCTTCAGGCGTGGACTTCTGAGGCCGTAGCTATTCGATGTGGTGGAAGAACGCCATACAGTGAAGCCTAGGTTGCCCGGAACGTAGAAATGACCACTACTTTCACACTGTTTGCAATTATTCATTTAATACGATGGAAATGCTGTTGTATTTATATCGTATTTTATGCTTCGGGCGTTGACTTCTTAGGCCCTAACATTTCGATCTGGTGGAGCAACGCCCGACAGTGAAGCCTAGGATGCGCGGAACATAGATATGACCATAACCTTCACACAGGTTGCAATTATTCGTTTTATACGGTGTAAAGGCTGTTGTATTTATTTTGTATTTTATGCTTCTGGCGTTGACTTCTTAGGCCCAAACTATTCCATCTGGTGGAACGACGCCCTAGGGTGAAGTCTAGGTTGCCCGGAAAGTAGAAATGACCATAACTTTCACACTGGTAGCAATTATTCGTTTTATCCGATGGAAAAACTGTTCTATTTATTTTATATTTTATGCTTCGGGCGTTGACTTCTAAGGCCCTAACTATACGATCTGGTGGAGCAACGCCCTAGAGTGAAGCCTAGGTTGCCCGGTACGTAGAAATGACCATCACTATCAAACTGGTTGCAATTATTTGTTTTATACGATGGAAAAGCTGTTGTATTTATATCGTATTTTATGCTTCCGGCGTTGACTTCTTAGGCCCTAACTATTCCATCCGGTGGAACAACGCCCTAGGGTGAAGCCTAGGTTGCCCGGAAAGTAGAAATGACCATAGCTTTCACACTGGTAGCAATTACTCGTTTTATACGATGGAAAAACTGTTGTATTTATTTTGTATTTTATGCTTCGGGCGTTGACTTCTAAGGACCTAACTATTCGGTCTGGAGGAGCAACGCCCTAGAGTGAAGCCTAGGTTGCTCGGAATGTAGAAATGACCATAACTTTCACACTGGTTGCAATTATTCGTTTTATACGATGGAAAAACTGTTGCATCTTTATCGTATTTTGTGCTTCTGGCGTTGACTTCTTAGGCCGTAACTATTCGATCTGGTGGAGCACCGCCCTGGAGTGAAGCCTAGGTTGCCCGGAACGTAGAAATGACCACTACTATCACACTGGTTGCAAATTATTCCTGCTATACGATGGAAAAACTGTTCTATTTATTTTGTATTTTATGCTTCGGTCGTTGACTTCTAAGGCCCTAACTGTTTGATCTGGCGGAGCATCGCCGTAGAGTGAAGCCTAGGTTGCCCGGAACGTAGTAATGACCATAACTTTCACACTGGTTGCTATTATTCGTTTTATACGATGGAAAAACTGTTATATCTATATTGTATTTAAGCTTCTGGCGTTGACTGCTGAGGCCGTTGCTATTCGATGTGGTGGAACAACGGCCTAGGGTGAAGTCTAGGTTGCCCGGAACGTAGAAATGACCATAACTTTCACACTGCTTGCAATTATTTGTTTTATACGATGGAAAAGCTGTAGTATTTTTATCGTATTTTATGTTTCTGGCGTTGACTTCTTAGGCCCTAACTATTTCATCTGGTGGAACAACGCCCTAGAGTAATGACCAGGTTGCGCGGAACGTAGAAATGACCATAACTTTCACACTGGTAGCAATTATTCGTTTGATACAATGGAAAAACTGTTTTATTTATTTTGTATTTAATGCTTCGGGCGTTGACTTCTAAGGCCCTAACTATTCGATCAGGTGGAGCAACGCCCTAGAGTGAAGCCTAGGTTGCTCGAAATGTAGAAATGACCATAACTTTCACACTGGTTGCTATCATTCGTTTTATATGATGGAAAAACTGTTGTATTTATATTGTATTTTATGCTTCTGGCGTTCACTTCTTAGGCCCTAACTATTCGATCTGGTGGAACAACGGCCTAGGGTGAAGCCTAGGTTGCCCAGAACGTAGAAATGACCATCCCTTTCACACGGGTTGCAATTATTCCTGTTATAGGATGGAAAGACTGTTGTATTTTTATTGTATTTTATACTTCAGGCGTTGACTTCTGAGGCCGTAGCTATACGATGTGGTGGAAGAACGCCATACAGTGAAGCCTAGATTGCCCGTAACGTACAAATGGCTATAACTTTTACACTGGTAGCAATTATTCGTTTTATACGATGGAAAAGCTGTTATATTTATATTGTATTTTATGCTTCGGGCGTTGACTTCTATGGTCCTAACTATTCAATCTGTTGGAGCAGCGCCCTAGGGTGAAGCCTAGGTTGCTCGGAAAGTTGAAATGACCATAAGTTTCATACTGGTTGCAATTATTCGTTTTATACGATGGAAAAACTGTTGTATTTATATTGTATTTTATGCTTCTGGCGTTGACTTCTAAGGCCCTAATTATTCGATTTGGTGGAACAACGCCGTAGAGTGAAGCCTAGGTTGCCCGGAACGTAGAAATGACCATTACTTTCACACTGTTTGCAATTATTCCTTTTATACGATGGAAAAGCTGTTGTATTTATATCGTATTTTATGCTTCTGGCGTTGACTTCTTAGGCCGTAACTATTCGATCTGGTGGAGCAACGCCCTGGAGTGAAACATGGGTTGCCCGGAACATAGAAATGACCACTACTATCACACTGGTTGCAAATTATTCCTGCTATACGATGGAAAAGCTGTTGTATTTTTATTGCATTTTATGCGTCTGGCGTTCACTTCTTAGGCCCTAACTATTCGATCTGGTGGAAAAACGCCATACAGTGAAGCCTAGGTTGCCCGGAACGTAGAAATGACCATTACTTTCACACTGTTTGCAATTATTCCTTTTAACGATGGAAAAGCTGTTGTATTTATATCGTATTTTATGCTTCTGGCGTTGACTTCTAAGGACCTAACTATTCGATCTGGTGGAGCAACGCCCTAGAGTGAAGCCTAGGTTGCTCGGAATGTAGAAATGACCATAACTTTCACACTGATTGCAATTATTCGTTTTATACGATGGAGAAACTGTTGCATCTTCATCGTATTTTATGCTTGTGGCGTTGACTTCCTAGGCCGTAACTATTCGATCTGGTGGAGCAACGCCCTGGAGTGAAACATGGGTTGCCCGGAACATAGAAATGACCACTACTATCACACTGGTTGCAAATTACTCCTGCTATACGATGGAAAAACTGTTGTATTTATATTGTATTTTATGCTTCTGGCGTTGACTTCTCAGGCCCTAATTATTCGATCTGGTGGAACAACGCCGTAGAGTGAAGCCTCGGTTGCCCGAACGTAGAAATGTTCATTACCTTCACACTGTTTGCAATTATTCCTTTTATACGATGGAAAAGCTGTTGTATTTATATCGTATTTTATGCTTCTGGCGTTGACTTCTGAGGCCCTAACTATTCGATCTGGTGGAGCAACGCCCTAGAGTGAAGCCTAGGTTGCCCGGAACGTAGAAATGACCATAACTTTCACACTGGTAGCAATTTTTCGTTTTATACGATGGAAAAACTGTTTTATTTATTTTGTATTTTATGCTTTGAGCGTTGACTTCTAAGGCCCTAACTATTCGATCTGGTGGAGCAACGCCCTAGAGTGAAGCCTAGGTTGCCCGGAACGTAGAAATGACCATAACTTTCACACTGGTTGCTATCATTCGATTTATACGATGGAAAAACTGTTATATTTATATTGTATTTTATGCTTCTGGCGTTGACTTCTTAGGCCCTAACTATTCGATCTGGTGGAACAACGCCGTAGAGTGAAGCCTAGGTTGCCCGGATCGTAGAAATGACCATAACTCTCACACTGTTTGCAATTATTCCTTTTATACGATGGAAAAGCTGTTGTATTTATATCGTATTTTATGCTTCTGGCGTTGACATCTAAGGACCTAACTATTCGATCTGGTGGAGCAGCGCCCTAGAGTGAAGCCTAGGTTGCTCGGAATGTAGAAATGACAATAACTGTCACACTGGGTGCAATTATTCGTTTTATACGATGGAAAAGCTGTTGCATCTTTATTGTATTTTATGCTTCTGTCGTTGACGTCTAAGGCCGTAGCTATTAGATGTGGTGGAGCAACGCACTAGAGTGACGCCTAGGTCGCCCGGAACGTGGAATGACCATTACTTTCGCAATGTTTGCAATTATTCATTTTATACGATGGAAAAACTGTTGTACTTATATTGTATTTTATGCTTCTGGCGATGACTTCTAAGGCCCTAACTATTCGACCTGCTGGAGCAACGCCCTAGAGTGAAGCCTAGGTTGCCCCGAACGTAGAAATGACCATCACTTTCAAACTGGTTGCAATTAATCCTTTTATATAATGGAAAAACTGTTCTATTTATTTTGTATTTTATTCTTCGGGAGTTGACTTCTAAAGCCCTAACTGTTTGATCTGGTGGAGCAACGCCTTAGAGTGAAGCCTAGGTGGCCCGGAACGTAGAAGTGACCATAACTTTCACACTGGTTTCTATTATTCGTTTTATACGATGGAAAAACTGTTATATTTATATTGTATTTTATGCATCTGGCGTTCACTTCTTAGGCCCTAACAATTCGATCTGGTGGAACAACGACCTAGAGTGAGGCCTAGGTAGCCCGGAACGTAGAAATGACCATAACTTCCATACTGGTAGCAATTATTCGTTTTATACGATGGAAAAACCGTTTTATTTATATTGTACTTTATGCTTCTGGCGTTGACTTCTAAGGCTCTGACTATTCGATCTGGTGGAGCAACGCCCTAGAGTGAAGCCTAAGTTGACCGGAACGTAGCAATTGCCATCACTTTCAGACTGGTTGCAAATACTCCTGTTATATGATGGAAAAGCTGTTGTATTTTTATTGCATTATATGCTTCGGGCATTAACTTCTAAGGCCCTATCTATTCAATCTGTAAGAGCAACGCCCTAGGGAGTAGCCTAGGTTGCCCGTAAAGTAGAAATGACCATAGCTTTCATTCTGATTGCATTATTCGTTTTGTATGATGGAAAAACTGTTGTATTTATATTGTATTTTATGCTTCTGGCGTTCACTTCTTAGGCCCTAACTATTCGATCTGGTGGAACAACGCCCTATGGTGAAGCCTAGGTTGACCGGAACGTAGAAATGACCATAACTTTCACACCGGTAGCAATTATTCGTTTTACACCATGGAAAAACTGTTGTATTTATTTTGTATTTTATGCATCGGGCGTTGACTTCTAAGGCCCTAACTATTCAATCTGTTGGAGCAACGCCCTAGGGTGAAGCCTAGGTTGCCTGGAAAGTAGAAATGACGTTAACTTTCACACTGGTTGCTATTATTCGTTCTATACGATGGAAAAACTGTTATATTTATATTGTATTTTATGCTTCGGGCGTTGACTTCTAAGGCCCTAGCTGTTTGATCTGGTGGAGCAACGCCCTAGAGTGAAGCCTAGGTTGCCCGGAACGTAGAAATGACCATAACTTTCACACTGGTTGCTATTATTCGTTCTATACGATGGAAAAATTGTTATATTTATATTGTATCTTATACTTCTGGCGTTGACTTCTTAGGGCCTAACAATTCGATCTGGTGGAACAACGCCTTAGAGTGAAGCCTAGGTTGCCCGGAAAGAAGAAATGAAGTTAACTTTCATACTGGTTGCAATTATTCCTTTTTATACGATGAAAAAACTGTTGTATTTATATTGTATTTTATGCTTCTGGCGTTGACTTCGAATGCACTAACTATTCGATCTGGCGGAGTAACGACCTAGAGTGAAGCCGAGGTTTCCAGAACGTAGAAATGACCATCACTTTCAAACCGGTTTTAATTATTCCTGTTATATGATGGAAAAACTGTTGTATTTTTATTGCATTTTATGCTTCGGGCATTGACTTCTAAGGCCCTAACTGTTTGATCTGGTGGAGCAACGCCCTAGAATGAAGCCTAGGTTGCCCGTTACGTAGAAATGACCATCACTTTCAAACTGGTTGCAATTATTCGTTTTATACGATGGAAAAGCTGTTGTATTTATATCGTATTTTATGCTTCTGGCGTTGAGTTCTTAGGCCCTGACTATTCCATCAGGTGGAACAACGCCCTAGGGTGAAGCCTAGGTTGCCCGGAACGTAGAAATGACCATAACTTTTACACTGGTAGCAATTATTCGTTTTATACAATGGAAAAACTGTTCTATTTATTTTGTATTTTATGCTTCGGGCGTTGACGTCTAAGGCCCTAACTGTTTGATCTGGTGCAGCAACGCCCTAGAGTGAAGCCTAGGTTGCCCGGATGGTAGAAATGACCATTACTTTCACAGTGTTTGCAATTATTCCTTTTATACGATGGAAAAGCTGTTGTATTTATATCGTATTTTATGCTTCTGGCGTTGACATCTAAGGACCTAACTATTCGATCTGGTGGAGTAGCGCCCTAGAGTGAAGCCTAGGTTGCTCGGAATGTAGAAATGACCATTACTTTCACACTGGTTGCAATCATTCGTTTTATACGATGGAAAAGCTGTTGTATTTATATTGTATTTTATGCCTCTGGCGTTGACTTCTAAGGCCGTAGCTATTAGATGTGGTGGAGCAACGCCCTAGAGTGACGCCTAGGGTGCTCGGAACGTAGAAATGGCCATTACTTTCACACTGGTTGCAATTATTCGTTTTATACGATGGAAAAGCTGTTGTATTTATATCGTATTTTATGCTTCTGGCGTTGACTTCTTAGGCCGTAACTATTCGATCTGGTGGAGCAACGCCCTGGCGTGAAACCTAGGTTACCCGGAACGTAGAATTGGCCATCACTTTCAAACTGGTTGCAATTATTCCTGTTATAAGATGGAAACACTCTCGTATTTTTTTTGCATTTTATGGTTGGGGCATTGACTTCTAGGGTCCTATCTATTCAATCTGTTGGAGCAACGCCCTAGGGTGAATCCTAGGTTGCCCGGAACGTAGAAATGACCATAACTTTCACACTGGTTGCTATTATTCGTTCTATACGATGGAAAAACTGTTATATTTATATTGTATCTTATGCTTCTGGCGTTGACTTCTTAGGGCCTAACAATTCGATCTGGTGGAAGAACGCCATAGAGTGAATCCTAGGTTGCCCGGAACGTAGAAATGACCATAACTTTCATACTGGTTGCAATTATTCGTTCTATACGATGGAAAAACTGTTATATTTATATTGTATCTTATGCTTCTGGCGTTGACTTCTTAGGGCCTAACAATTCGATCTGGTGGAGCAACGCCCTAGAGTGAAGCCTAGGTTGCCCGGAACGTAGAAATGACCATCACTTTCAAACTGGTTGCAATTATTCCTGTTATATGATGGAAAAACTGTTGTATTTATATTGTATTTTATGCTTCGAGCGTTGACTGCTAAGGCCCTGACTATTCAATCTGTTGGATCAACGCCCTAGAGTGAAGCCTAGGTTGCTCGGAATGTAGAAATGACCATAACATTCACACTGGTTGAAATTATTCGTTTAATACGATGGTAAAGCTGTTGCATCTTTATTGTATTTTATGATTCTGGCGTTGACTTCTAAGGCCCTAACTATTGGATCTGGTGGAGCAACGCCCTAGAGAGAAGCCTAGGTTGCCCGGAACGTAGCAATGACCATCACTTTCAAACTGGTTGCAATTAATCCTTTTATACGATGGAAAAACTGTTGTATTTTTATTGCATTTTATGCTTCCGGCGTTGACTTCTAAGGCCCTAACTATTCAATCTGTTGGAGCAACGCCCAAGGGTGAAGCCTAGGTTGCCCGGAAAGAAGAAATGGCGTTAACTTTCATACTGGTTGCAATTATTCCTTTTTATACGATGGAAAAACTGTTGTATTTATATTGTATTTTATGTTTCTGGCGTTGACTTCTAATGCACTAACTATTCGATCTGGCGGAGCAACCACCTAGAGTGAAGCCGAGGTTTCCCGGAACGTAGAAATGACCATCACTTTCAAACTGGATGCAATTATTCCTGTTATATGACGGAAAAGCTGTTGTATTTTTATTGCATTTTATGCTTCGGGCATTGACTTCTAAGGCCCTAACTATTCAATCAGTTGGAGCAACGCCCCAGGGTGTAGCCTAGGTTGCCCGGAACGTAGAAATGACCGTCACTTTCAAACTGGTTGCAATTATTCCGGTTATATGATGGAAAAACTGTTGTATTTTTATTGCATTTTATGCTTCGGGCATTGACTTCTAAGGCCCTAACTGTTTGATCTGGTGGAGCAACGCCCTAGAATGAAGCCTAGGTTGCCCGGTACGTTGAAATGACCATCACTTTCAAACTGGTTGCAATTATTCGTTTTGTACGATGGAAAAGCTGTTGTATTTATATCGTATTTTATGCTTCTGGCGTTGACTTCTTAGGCCCTAACTATTCCATCAGGTGAAACAACGCCCTAGGGTGAAGCCTAGGTTGCCCGGAACGTAGAAATGACTATAACTTTTACACTGGCAGCAATTATTCGTTTTAAACAATGGAAAAACTGTTCTATTTAATTTGTATTTTATGCTTCGGGCGTTGACTTCTAAGGCCCTAACTGTTTGATCTGGTGGAGCAACGCCCTAGAGTGAAGACTAGGTTGCCCGGAACGTCGAAATGACCATAACTTTCACACTGGTTGCTAACATTCGTTTTATACGATGGAAAAGCTGTTGTATTAATATTGTATTTTATGCTTCTGGCGTTGACATCTAACGACCTAACTATTCGATCTGGTGGAGTAGCGCCCTAGAGTGAAGCCTAGGTTGCTCGGAATGTAGAAATGACCATTACTTTCACACTGGTTGCAATCATTCGTTTTATACGATGGAAAAGCTGTTGTATTTATATTGTATTTTATGCCTCTGGCGTTGACTTCTAAGGCCGTAGCGATTAGATGTGGTGGAGCAACGCCCTAGAGTGACGCCTAGGGTGCTCGGAACGTAGAAATGGCCATTACTTTCACACTGGTTGCTATTATTCGTTTTATACGATGGAAAAGCTGTTGTATTTATATCGTATTTTATGCTTCTGGCGTTGACTTCTTAGGCCGTAACTATTCGATCTGGTGGAGCAACGCCCTGGCGTGAAACCTAGGTTACCCGGAACGTAGAATTGGCCAACACTTTCAAACTGGTTGCAATTATTCCTGTTATAAGATGGAAACACGCTCGTATTTTTTTTGCATTTTATGGTTGGGGCATTGACTTTTAGGGTCCTAACTATTCAATCTGTTGGAGCAACGACCTAGGGTCAATCCTAGGTTGCCCGGAACGTAGAAATGACCATAACTTTCACACTGGTTGCTATTATTCGTTCTATACGATGGAAAAACTGTTATATTTATATTGTATCTTATGCTTCTGGCGTTGACTTCTTAGGGCCTAACAATTCGATCTGGTGGAAGAACGCCATAGAGTGAAGCCTAGGTCGCCCGGAACGTAGAAATGACCATAACTTTCATCCTGGTTGCAATTATTCGTTTTGTATGATGGAAAAACTGTTGTATTTATATTATATTTTGTGCTGCTGGCGTTCACTTCTTAGGCCCTAACTATTCGATTTGGTGGGACAACGCCCTAGGGTGAAGCCTAGGTTGCCCGGAACGTAGAAATGACCATAACTTTCACACTGGTAGCAATTATTCGTTTTATACGATGGAAAAACTGTTCTATTTATTTTGTATTTTATGCTTCGGGCGTTGACTTCTAAGGCCCTAGCTATTCGATCTGGAGGAGCAACGCTCTAGAGTGAAGCCCAGGTTGCCCGGAACGTAGAAATGACCATTACTTTCACAATGTTTGCAATTATTCATTTCATACGATGAAAAAACTGTTGTACTTATGGTGTATTTTATCCTTCTGGCGTTGAATTCTAAGTCTCTAGCTAATCGATCTGGTGGAGCAACGCCCTAGAGTGAAACCTAGGTTACCCGGAACGTAGACATGACCAGTACTTTCAGAATGTTAGCAAGTATTCATTTTATACGATGGAAAAACTGTTGTACATATATTGTGTTTTATTCTTCTGGCGTTGACTTCTCAGGCCCTAACTATTCGATCTGGTGTAACAACGCCCTAGAGTGAAGCCTAGGTTGCCCGGAACGTAGAAATGACCATCACTTTCAAACTGGTTGGAATTATTGCTGTTATACGATCGAAAAACTGTTGTATTTTTATTGCATTTTATGCTTCGTGCGTTGACTTCTAAGGCCCTAACTATTCAATGTGGTGGAGCAACGCCCTAGGGTGAAGCCTAGGTTGCCCGGAAAGTAGAAATGACCATTACTTTCACAATGTTTGCAATTATTCATTTTATACGATGGAAACACTGATGTACTTATTTTGATTTTATTCTTCTGGCGTTGACTTCTTAGGCCCTCACTATTCGACCTGGTGGAACAACGCCCTAGAGTGAAGCCTAGGTTGCCCGAAACATGGAAATGACCATTACTTTCACACTGTATGCAAATATACATTATATACGATGGAAAAGCTGTTGTATTTATATTGTATTTTATGCTTCTGGCGTTGTCTTCTAAGGTGCTAACTATTCGATCTGGTGGAGCAACGCCCTAGCGTGAAGCCTAGGTTGCCCGGAACGTAGAAATGACCATCACTTTCAAACTGGTTGCAATTATTCCTGTTATATGATGGAAAAACTGTTGTATTTATATTGTATTTTATGCTTCGAGCGTTGACTGCTAAGGCCCTGACTATTCAATCTGTTGGATCAACGCCCTAGAGTGAAGCCTAGGTTGCTCGGAATGTAGAAATGACCATAACATTCACACTAGTTGAAATTATTCGTTTAATACGATGGTAAAGCTGTTGCATCTTTATTGTATTTTATGATTCTGTCGTTGACTTCTAAGGCCCTAACTATTGGATCTGGTGGAGCAACGCCCTAGAGAGAAGCCTAGGTTGCCCGGAACGTAGCAATGACCATCACTTTCAAACTGGTTGCAATTATTCCTGTTATAAGATGGAAACACTCTCGTATTTTTTTTGCATTTTATGGTTGGGGCATTGACTTTTAGGGTCCTAACTATTCAATCTGTTGGAGCAACGACCTAGGGTCAATCCTAGGTTGCCCGGAACGTAGAAATGACCATAACTTTCACACTGGTTGCTATTATTCGTTCTATACGATGGAAAAACTGTTATATTTATATTGTATCTTATGCTTCTGGCGTTGACTTCTTAGGGCCTAACAATTCGATCTGGTGGAATACCGCCATAGAGTGAAGCGTAGGTCGCCCGGAACGTAGAAATGACCATAACTTTCATACTGGTTGCAATTATTCCTGTTATATGATGGAAAAACTGTTGCATTTATATTGTATTTTATGCTTCTGGCGTTGACTGCTAAGGCCCTGACTATTCAATCTGTTGGATCAACGCCCTAGAGTGAAGCCTAGGTTGCTCGGAATGTAGAAATGACCATAACATTCACACTGGTTGAAATTTTTCGTTTAATACGATGGTAAAGCTGTTGCATCTTTATTGTATTTTATGATTCTGGCGTTGACTTCTAAGGCCCTAACTATTGGATCTGGCGGAGCAACGCCCTAGAGTGAAGCCTAGGTAGCCCGGAACGTAGAAATGACTATCACTTACAAACTGGTTGCAATTATTCCTGTTATCCGATGGAAAAACTGTTATATTTATATTGTATTTTATGCTTCTGGCGTTGACTTCTTAGGACCTAACTGTTCGATCTGGTCGAACAACGCCCTAGAGTGAAGCCTAGGTTGCCCGGAACGAAGGAACGACCATTACATTCACACTGGTTGCAATTATTCCTGTTATATGATGGAAAAACTGTTGTATTTATATTGTATTTTATGCTTCGAGCGTTGACTGCTAAGGCCCTGACTATTCAATCTGTTGGATCAACGCCCTAGAGTGAAGCCTAGGTTGCTCGGAATGTAGAAATGACCATAACATTCACACTGGTTGAAATTATTCGTTTAATACGATGGTAAAGCTGTTGCATCTTTATTGTATTTTATGATTCTGTCGTTGACTTCTAAGGCCCTAACTATTGGATCTGGTGGAGCAACGCCCTAGAGAGAAGCCTAGGTTGCCCGGAATGTAGCAATGACCATCACTTTCAAACTGGTTGCAATTAATCCTTTTATACGATGAAAAAACTGTTGTACTTATGGTGTATTTTATCCTTCTGGCGTTGAATTCTAAGTCTCTAGCTAATCGATCTGGTGGAGCAACGCCCTAGAGTGAAACCTAGGTTACCCGGAACGTAGACATGACCAGTACTTTCAGAATGTTAGCAAGTATTCATTTTATACGATGGAAAAAATGTTGTACATATTTTGTGTTTTATTCTTCTGGCGTTGACTTCTCAGGCCCTAACTATTCGATCTGGTGTAACAACGCCCTAGAGTGAAGCCTAGGTTGCCCGGAACGTAGAAATGACCATCACTTTCAAACTGGTTGGAATTATTCCTGTTATACGATCGAAAAACTGTTGTATTTTTATTGCATTTTATGCTTCGTGCGTTGACTTCTAAGGCCCTAACTATTCAATGTGGTGGAGCAACGCCCTAGGGTGAAGCCTAGGTTGCCCGGAAAGTAGAAATGACCATTACTTTCACAATGTTTGCAATTATTCATTTTATACGATGGAAACACTGTTGTACTTATTTTGATTTTATTCTTCTGGCGTTGACTTCTTAGGCCCTAACTATTCGACCTGTTGGAACAACGCCCTAGAGTGAAGCCTAGGTTGCCCGAAACATGGAAATGACCATTACTTTCACACTGTATGCAAATATACATTATATACGATGGAAAAGCTGTTGTATTTATATTGTATTTTATGCTTCTGGCGTTGGCTTCTAAGGTGCTAACTATTCGATCTGGTGGAGCAATGCCCTAGAGTGAAGCCTAGGTTGCCCGGAACGTAGAAATGACCATCACATTCAAACTGGTTGCAATTATTCCTGTTATATGATGGAAGAACTGCAGTACTTTTATTGCATTTTATGCTTCGGGCATTGAGTTCTAAGGCCCTAACTATTCAATCTGGTGGAAGAATGCCCTAGGGTGAAGCCTAGGCTGCCCGGAAAGTAGAAATGTCCATAACTTCCACACTGGTAGAAATTATTCGTTTAATACGATGGAAAAACTGTACTATTTATTTTGTATTTTATGCTTCGGGCGTTGACTTCTAAGGCCCTAACTATTCAATCTGTTGGAGCAACGCCCTAGGGTGATGCCTAGGTTGCTCGGAAAGTGGAAATGACCATAAGTTTCATACTGGTTTCAATAATTCGTTTTATACGATGGAAAAACTGTTTTATTTATTTTGTATTTTATGCTCCGGGCGTTGACTTCTAAGGCCCTAACTGTTCGATCTGTTGGAGCAACGCCCTAGAGTGAAGCCTAGGTTGCCCGGAACGTAGAAATGACCATCACTTTCACACTGGTTGCTATCATTCGTTTTATACGATGGAAAAACTGCTATATTTATATTGTATTTTATGCTTCTGGCGTTGACTTCTTAGGACCTAACTGTTCGATCTGGTGGAACAACGCCCTAGGGTGAAGCCCAGGTTGCCCGGAAAGTAGAAATGTCCATAACTTCCACACTGGTAGAAATTATTCGTTTAATACGATGGAAAAACTGTACTATTTATTTTGTATTTTATGCTCCAGGCGTTGACTTCTAAGGCCCTAGCTATTCGATCTGGTGGAGCAACGCCCTAGAGTGAAGCCTAGGTTGCCCGGAACGTAGAAATGAACATCACTTTCAAAATGGTTGCAATTATTCCTGTTATATGATGTAAAAACTGTTGTATTTTGATTGCATTTTATGGCTCGGGCATTGACTTCTAGGGCCCTAACTATTCAATCTGTTGGGGCAACACCCTAGGGTGAATCCTAGGTTGCCCGGAACGTAGAAATGACCATAACTTTCACACTGGTAGCAATTATTCGTTTTATACGATGGAAAAACTGTTCTATTTATTTTGTATTTTATGCTTCGGGCGTTGACTTCTAAGGCCCTAGCTATTCGATCTGGAGGAGCAACGCTCTAGAGTGAAGTCCAGGTTGCCCGGAACGTAGAAATGACCATTACTTTCACAATGTTTGCAATTATTCATTTCATACGATGAAAAAACTGTTGTACTTATGGTGTATTTTATCCTTCTGGCGTTGAATTCTAAGTCTCTAGCTAATCGATCTGGTGGAGCAACGCCCTAGAGTGAAACCTAGGTTACCCGGAACGTAGACATGACCAGTACTTTCAGAATGTTAGCAAGTATTCATTTTATACGATGGAAAAACTGTTGTACATATATTGTGTTTTATTCTTCTGGCGTTGACTTCTCAGGCCCTAACTATTCGATCTGGTGTAACAACGCCCTAGAGTGAAGCCTAGGTTGCCCGGAACGTAGAAATGACCATCACTTTCAAACTGGTTGGAATTATTGCTGTTATACGATCGAAAAACTGTTGTATTTTTATTGCATTTTATGCTTCGTGCGTTGACTTCTAAGGCCCTAACTATTCAATGTGGTGGAGAAACGCCCTAGGGTGAAGCCTAGGTTGCCCGGAAAGTAGAAATGACCATTACTTTCACAATGTTTGCAATTATTCATTTTATACGATGGAAACACTGATGTACTTATTTTGATTTTATTCTTCTGGCGTTGACTTCTTAGGCCCTCACTATTCGACCTGGTGGAACAACGCCCTAGAGTGAAGCCTAGGTTGCCCGGAACGTAGAAATGACCATAACTTTCATACTGGTTGAAATTATTCCTGTTATATGATGGAAAAACTGTTGCACTTATATTGTATTTTATGCTTCTGGCGTTGACTGCTAAGGCCCTGACTATTCAATCTGTTGGATCAACGCCCTAGAGTGAAGCCTAGGTTGCTCGGAATGTAGAAATGACCATAACATTCACACTGGTTGAAATTTTTCGTTTAATACGATGGTAAAGCTGTTGCATCTTTATTGTATTTTATGATTCTGGCGTTGACTTCTAAGGCCCTAACTATTGGATCTGGTGGAGCAACGCCCTAGAGTGAAGCCTAGGTAGCCCGGAACGTAGAAATGACTATCACTTACAAACTGGTTGCAATTATTCCTGTTATACGATGGAAAAACTGTTATATTTATATTGTATTTTATGCTTCTGGCGTTGACTTCTTAGGACCTAACTGTTCGATCTGGTCGAACAACGCCCTAGAGTGAAGCCTAGGTTGCCCGGAACGAAGGAACGACCATTACATTCACACTGGTTGCAATTATTCCTGTTATATGATGGAAAAACTGTTGTATTTATATTGTATTTTATGCTTCGAGCGTTGACTGCTAAGGCCCTGACTATTCAATCTGTTGGATCAACGCCCTAGAGTGAAGCCTAGGTTGCTCGGAATGTAGAAATGACCATAACATTCACACTGGTTGAAATTATTCGTTTAATACGATGGTAAAGCTGTTGCATCTTTATTGTATTTTATGATTCTGTCGTTGACTTCTAAGGCCCTAACTATTGGATCTGGTGGAGCAACGCCCTAGAGAGAAGCCTAGGTTGCCCGGAACGTAGCAATGACCATCACTTTCAAACTGGTTGCAATTAATCCTTTTATACGATGAAAAAACTGTTGTACTTATGGTGTATTTTATCCTTCTGGCGTTGAATTCTAAGTCTCTAGCTAATCGATCTGGTGGAGCAACGCCCTAGAGTGAAACCTAGGTTACCCGGAACGTAGACATGACCAGTACTTTCAGAATGTTAGCAAGTATTCATTTTATACGATGGAAAAAATGTTGTACATATTTTGTGTTTTATTCTTCTGGCGTTGACTTCTCAGGCCCTAACTATTCGATCTGGTGTAACAACGCCCTAGAGTGAAGCCTAGGTTGCCCGGAACGTAGAAATGACCATCACTTTCAAACTGGTTGGAATTATTCCTGTTATACGATCGAAAAACTGTTGTATTTTTAATGCATCTTATGCTCCGTGCGTTGACTTCTAAGGCCCTAACTATTCAATGTGGTGGAGCAACGCCCTAGGGTGAAGCCTAGGTTGCCCGGAAAGTAGAAATGACCATTACTTTCACAATGTTTGCAATTATTCATTTTATACGATGGAAACACTGTTGTACTTATTTTGATTTTATTCTTCTGGCGTTGACTTCTTAGGCCCTAACTATTCGACCTGTTGGAACAACGCCCTAGAGTGAAGCCTAGGTTGCCCGAAACATGGAAATGACCATTACTTTCACACTGTATGCAAATATACATTATATACGATGGAAAAGCTGTTGTATTTATATTGTATTTTATGCTTCTGGCGTTGGCTTCTAAGGTGCTAACTATTCGATCTGGTGGAGCAATGCCCTAGAGTGAAGCCTAGGTTGCCCGGAACGTAGAAATGACCATCACATTCAAACTGGTTGCAATTATTCCTGTTATATGATGGAAGAACTGCAGTACTTTTATTGCATTTTATGCTTCGGGCATTGACTTCTAAGGCCCTAACTGTTCGATCTGGTGGAGCAACGCCCTAGAGTGAAGCCTAGGTTGCCCGGAACGTAGAAATGACCATCACTTTCACACTGGTTGCTATCATTCGTTTTATACGATGGAAAAACTGCTATATTTATATTGTATTTTATGCTTCTGGCGTTGACTTCTTAGGACCTAACTGTTCGATCTGGTGGAACAACGCCCTAGGGTGAAGCCCAGGTTGCCCGGAAAGTAGAAATGTCCATAACTTCCACACTGGTAGAAATTATTCGTTTAATACGATGGAAAAACTGTACTATTTATTTTGTATTTTATGCTCCAGGCGTTGACTTCTAAGGCCCTAGCTATTCGATCTGGTGGAGCAACGCCCTAGAGTGAAGCCTAGGTTGCCCGGAACGTAGAAATGAACATCACTTTCAAAATGGTTGCAATTATTCCTGTTATATGATGTAAAAACTGTTGTATTTTGATTGCATTTTATGGCTCGGGCATTGACTTCTAGGGCCCTAACTATTCAATCTGTTGGAGCAACACCCTAGGGTGAATCCTAGGTTGCCCGGAACGTAGAAATGACCATAACTATCACACTGGTAGCAATTATTCGTTTTATACGATGGAAAAACTGTTCTATTTATTTTGTATTTTATGCTTCGGGCGTTGACTTCTAAGGCCCTAGCTATTCGATCTGGAGGAGCAACGCTCTAGAGTGAAGTCCAGGTTGCCCGGAACGTAGAAATGACCATTACTTTCACAATGTTTGCAATTATTCATTTCATACGATGAAAAAACTGTTGTACTTATGGTGTATTTTATCCTTCTGGCGTTGAATTCTAAGTCTCTAGCTAATCGATCTGGTGGAGCAACGCCCTAGAGTGAAACCTAGGTTACCCGGAACGTAGACATGACCAGTACTTTCAGAATGTTAGCAAGTATTCATTTTATACGATGGAAAAACTGTTGTACATATATTGTGTTTTATTCTTCTGGCGTTGACTTCTCAGGCCCTAACTATTCGATCTGGTGTAACAACGCCCTAGAGTGAAGCCTAGGTTGCCCGGAACGTAGAAATGACCATCACTTTCAAACTGGTTGGAATTATTGCTGTTATACGATCGAAAAACTGTTGTATTTTTATTGCATTTTATGCTTCGTGCGTTGACTTCTAAGGCCCTAACTATTCAATGTGGTGGAGAAACGCCCTAGGGTGAAGCCTAGGTTGCCCGGAAAGTAGAAATGACCATTACTTTCACAATGTTTGCAATTATTCATTTTATACGATGGAAACACTGATGTACTTATTTTGATTTTATTCTTCTGGCGTTGACTTCTTAGGCCCTCACTATTCGACCTGGTGGAACAACGCCCTAGAGTGAAGCCTAGGTTGCCCGGAACGTAGAAATGACCATAACTTTCATACTGGTTGAAATTATTCCTGTTATATGATGGAAAAACTGTTGCACTTATATTGTATTTTATGCTTCTGGCGTTGACTGCTAAGGCCCTGACTATTCAATCTGTTGGATCAACGCCCTAGAGTGAAGCCTAGGTTGCTCGGAATGTAGAAATGACCATAACATTCACACTGGTTGAAATTTTTCGTTTAATACGATGGTAAAGCTGTTGCATCTTTATTGTATTTTATGATTCTGGCGTTGACTTCTAAGGCCCTAACTATTGGATCTGGTGGAGCAACGCCCTAGAGTGAAGCCTAGGTAGCCCGGAACGTAGAAATGACTATCACTTACAAACTGGTTGCAATTATTCCTGTTATACGATGGAAAAACTGTTATATTTATATTGTATTTTATGCTTCTGGCGTTGACTTCTTAGGACCTAACTGTTCGATCTGGTCGAACAACGCCCTAGAGTGAAGCCTAGGTTGCCCGGAACGAAGGAACGACCATTACATTCACACTGGTTGCAATTATTCCTGTTATATGATGGAAAAACTGTTGTATTTATATTGTATTTTATGCTTCGAGCGTTGACTGCTAAGGCCCTGACTATTCAATCTGTTGGATCAACGCCCTAGAGTGAAGCCTAGGTTGCTCGGAATGTAGAAATGACCATAACATTCACACTGGTTGAAATTATTCGTTTAATACGATGGTAAAGCTGTTGCATCTTTATTGTATTTTATGATTCTGTCGTTGACTTCTAAGGCCCTAACTATTGGATCTGGTGGAGCAACGCCCTAGAGAGAAGCCTAGGTTGCCCGGAACGTAGCAATGACCATCACTTTCAAACTGGTTGCAATTAATCCTTTTATACGATGAAAAAACTGTTGTACTTATGGTGTATTTTATCCTTCTGGCGTTGAATTCTAAGTCTCTAGCTAATCGATCTGGTGGAGCAACGCCCTAGAGTGAAACCTAGGTTACCCGGAACGTAGACATGACCAGTACTTTCAGAATGTTAGCAAGTATTCATTTTATACGATGGAAAAAATGTTGTACATATTTTGTGTTTTATTCTTCTGGCGTTGACTTCTCAGGCCCTAACTATTCGATCTGGTGTAACAACGCCCTAGAGTGAAGCCTAGGTTGCCCGGAACGTAGAAATGACCATCACTTTCAAACTGGTTGGAATTATTCCTGTTATACGATCGAAAAACTGTTGTATTTTTAATGCATCTTATGCTCCGTGCGTTGACTTCTAAGGCCCTAACTATTCAATGTGGTGGAGCAACGCCCTAGGGTGAAGCCTAGGTTGCCCGGAAAGTAGAAATGACCATTACTTTCACAATGTTTGCAATTATTCATTTTATACGATGGAAACACTGTTGTACTTATTTTGATTTTATTCTTCTGGCGTTGACTTCTTAGGCCCTAACTATTCGACCTGTTGGAACAACGCCCTAGAGTGAAGCCTAGGTTGCCCGAAACATGGAAATGACCATTACTTTCACACTGTATGCAAATATACATTATATACGATGGAAAAGCTGTTGTATTTATATTGTATTTTATGCTTCTGGCGTTGGCTTCTAAGGTGCTAACTATTCGATCTGGTGGAGCAATGCCCTAGAGTGAAGCCTAGGTTGCCCGGAACGTAGAAATGACCATCACATTCAAACTGGTTGCAATTATTCCTGTTATATGATGGAAGAACTGCAGTACTTTTATTGCATTTTATGCTTCGGGCATTGAGTTCTAAGGCCCTAACTATTCAATCTGGTGGAAGAATGCCCTAGGGTGAAGCCTAGGCTGCCCGGAAAGTAGAAATGTCCATAACTTCCACACTGGTAGAAATTATTCGTTTAATACGATGGAAAAACTGTTTTATTTATTTTGTATTTTATGCTCCGGGCGTTGACTTCTAAGGCCCTAACTGTTCGATCTGGTGGAGCAACGCCCTAGAGTGAAGCCTAGGTTGCCCGGAACGTAGAAATGACCATCACTTTCACACTGGTTGCTATCATTCGTTTTATACGATGGAAAAACTGCTATATTTATATTGTATTTTATGCTTCTGGCGTTGACTTCTTAGGACCTAACTGTTCGATCTGGTGGAACAACGCCCTAGGGTGAAGCCCAGGTTGCCCGGAAAGTAGCAATGTCCATAACTTCCACACTGGTAGAAATTATTCGTTTAATACGATGGAAAAACTGTACTATTTATTTTGTATTTTATGCTCCAGGCGTTGACTTCTAAGGCCCTAGCTATTCGATCTGGTGGAGCAACGCCCTAGAGTGAAGCCTAGGTTGCCCGGAACGTAGAAATGAACATCACTTTCAAAATGGTTGCAATTATTCCTGTTATATGATGTAAAAACTGTTGTATTTTGATTGCATTTTATGGCTCGGGCATTGACTTCTAGGGCCCTAACTATTCAATCTGTTGGAGCAACACCCTAGGGTGAAGCCTAGGTTGCCCGGAAAGTAGAAATGACCATTACTTTCACAATGTTTGCAATTATTCATTTTATACGATGGAAACACTGATGTACTTATTTTGATTTTATTCTTCTGGCGTTGACTTCTTAGGCCCTCACTATTCGACCTGGTGGAACAACGCCCTAGAGTGAAGCCTAGGTTGCCCGAAACATGGAAATGACCATTACTTTCACACTGTATGCAAATATACATTATATACGATGGAAAAGCTGTTGTATTTATATTGTATTTTATGCTTCTGGCGTTGTCTTCTAAGGTGCTAACTATTCGATCTGGTGGAGCAACGCCCTAGCGTGAAGCCTAGGTTGCCCGGAACGTAGAAATGACCATCACTTTCAAACTGGTTGCAATTATTCCTGTTATATGATGGAAAAACTGTTGTATTTATATTGTATTTTATGCTTCGAGCGTTGACTGCTAAGGCCCTGACTATTCAATCTGTTGGATCAACGCCCTAGAGTGAAGCCTAGGTTGCTCGGAATGTAGAAATGACCATAACATTCACACTAGTTGAAATTATTCGTTTAATACGATGGTAAAGCAGTTGCATCTTTATTGTATTTTATGATTCTGTCGTTGACTTCTAAGGCCCTAACTATTGGATCTGGTGGAGCAACGCCCTAGAGAGAAGCCTAGGTTGCCCGGAACGTAGCAATGACCATCACTTTCAAACTGGTTGCAATTATTCCTGTTATAAGATGGAAACACTCTCGTATTTTTTTTGCATTTTATGGTTGGGGCATTGACTTTTAGGGTCCTAACTATTCAATCTGTTGGAGCAACGACCTAGGGTCAATCCTAGGTTGCCCGGAACGTAGAAATGACAATAACTTTCACACTGGTTGCTATTATTCGTTCTATACGATGGAAAAACTGTTATATTTATATTGTATCTTATGCTTCTGGCGTTGACTTCTTAGGGCCTAACAATTCGATCTGGTGGAAGAACGCCATAGAGTGAAGCCTAGGTCGCCCGGAACGTAGAAATGACCATAACTTTCATACTGGTTGCAATTATTCCTGTTATATGATGGAAAAACTGTTGCATTTATATTGTATTTTATGCTTCTGGCGTTGACTGCTAAGGCCCTGACTATTCAATCTGTTGGATCAACGCCCTAGAGTGAAGCCTAGGTTGCTCGGAATGTAGAAATGACCATAACATTCACACTGGTTGAAATTTTTCGTTTAATACGATGGTAAAGCTGTTGCATCTTTATTGTATTTTATGATTCTGGCGTTGACTTCTAAGGCCCTAACTATTGGATCTGGTGGAGCAACGCCCTAGAGTGAAGCCTAGGTAGCCCGGAACGTAGAAATGACTATCACTTACAAACTGGTTGCAATTATTCCTGTTATACGATGGAAAAACTGTTATATTTATATTGTATTTTATGCTTCTGGCGTTGACTTCTTAGGACCTAACTGTTCGATCTGGTCGAACAACGCCCTAGAGTGAAGCCTAGGTTGCCCGGAACGAAGGAACGACCATTACATTCACACTGGTTGCAATTATTCCTGTTATATGATGGAAAAACTGTTGTATTTATATTGTATTTTATGCTTCGAGCGTTGACTGCTAAGGCCCTGACTATTCAATCTGTTGGATCAACGCCCTAGAGTGAAGCCTAGGTTGCTCGGAATGTAGAAATGACCATAACATTCACACTGGTTGAAATTATTCGTTTAATACGATGGTAAAGCTGTTGCATCTTTATTGTATTTTATGATTCTGTCGTTGACTTCTAAGGCCCTAACTATTGGATCTGGTGGAGCAACGCCCTAGAGAGAAGCCTAGGTTGCCCGGAACGTAGCAATGACCATCACTTTCAAACTGGTTGCAATTAATCCTTTTATACGATGAAAAAACTGTTGTACTTATGGTGTATTTTATCCTTCTGGCGTTGAATTCTAAGTCTCTAGCTAATCGATCTGGTGGAGCAACGCCCTAGAGTGAAACCTAGGTTACCCGGAACGTAGACATGACCAGTACTTTCAGAATGTTAGCAAGTATTCATTTTATACGATGGAAAAAATGTTGTACATATTTTGTGTTTTATTCTTCTGGCGTTGACTTCTCAGGCCCTAACTATTCGATCTGGTGTAACAACGCCCTAGAGTGAAGCCTAGGTTGCCCGGAACGTAGAAATGACCATCACTTTCAAACTGGTTGGAATTATTCCTGTTATACGATCGAAAAACTGTTGTATTTTTATTGCATTTTATGCTTCGTGCGTTGACTTCTAAGGCCCTAACTATTCAATGTGGTGGAGCAACGCCCTAGGGTGAAGCCTAGGTTGCCCGGAAAGTAGAAATGACCATTACTTTCACAATGTTTGCAATTATTCATTTTATACGATGGAAACACTGTTGTACTTATTTTGATTTTATTCTTCTGGCGTTGACTTCTTAGGCCCTAACTATTCGACCTGTTGGAACAACGCCCTAGAGTGAAGCCTAGGTTGCCCGAAACATGGAAATGACCATTACTTTCACACTGTATGCAAATATACATTATATACGATGGAAAAGCTGTTGTATTTATATTGTATTTTATGCTTCTGGCGTTGGCTTCTAAGGTGCTAACTATTCGATCTGGTGGAGCAATGCCCTAGAGTGAAGCCTAGGTTGCCCGGAACGTAGAAATGACCATCACATTCAAACTGGTTGCAATTATTCCTGTTATATGATGGAAGAACTGCAGTACTTTTATTGCATTTTATGCTTCGGGCATTGAGTTCTAAGGCCCTAACTATTCAATCTGGTGGAAGAATGCCCTAGGGTGAAGCCTAGGCTGCCCGGAAAGTAGAAATGTCCATAACTTCCACACTGGTAGAAATTATTCGTTTAATACGATGGAAAAACTGTACTATTTATTTTGTATTTTATGCTTCGGGCGTTGACTTCTAAGGCCCTAACTATTCAATCTGTTGGAGCAACGCCCTAGGGTGATGCCTAGGTTGCTCGGAAAGTGGAAATGACCATAAGTTTCATACTGGTTTCAATAATTCGTTTTATACGATGGAAAAACTGTTTTATTTATTTTGTATTTTATGCTCCGGGCGTTGACTTCTAAGGCCCTAACTGTTCGATCTGGTGGAGCAACGCCCTAGAGTGAAGCCTAGGTTGCCCGGAACGTAGAAATGACCATCACTTTCACACTGGTTGCTATCATTCGTTTTATACGATGGAAAAACTGCTATATTTATATTGTATTTTATGCTTCTGGCGTTGACTTCTTAGGACCTAACTGTTCGATCTGGTGGAACAACGCCCTAGGGTGAAGCCCAGGTTGCCCGGAAAGTAGAAGTGTCCATAACTTCCACACTGGTAGAAATTATTCGTTTAATACGATGGAAAAACTGTACTATTTATTTTGTATTTTATGCTCCAGGCGTTGACTTCTAAGGCCCTAGCTATTCGATCTGGTGGAGCAACGCCCTAGAGTGAAGCCTAGGTTGCCCGGAACGTAGAAATGAACATCACTTTCAAAATGGTTGCAATTATTCCTGTTATATGATGTAAAAACTGTTGTATTTTGATTGCATTTTATGGCTCGGGCATTGACTTCTAGGGCCCTAACTATTCAATCTGTTGGAGCAACACCCTAGGGTGAATCCTAGGTTGCCCGGAAAGTAGAAACGACCATAACTTTCACACTGATTGCTATTATCCGTTTTATACAATGGAAAAACTGTTCCATTTATTTTGTATTTTATGCTTCGGGCGTTGACTTCTAAGGCCCTAACTGTTGAATCTGGTAGAACAACGCCGTAGAGTTAAGCCTAGGTTGCCCGGATCGTAGAAATGGCCATTACTTTCACACTGTTTGCAATTATTCCTTTTATACGATGGAAAAGCTGTTGTATTTATATCGTATTTTATGCTTCTGGCGTTGACATCTAAGGACGTAACTATTCGATCTGGTTGAGCAGCGCCCTAGAGTGAAGCCTAGGTTGCTCGGAATGTAGAAATGACCATTACTTTCACACTGGTTGCAAACATTCGTTTTATACGATGGAAAAGCTGATGTATTTATATTGTATTTTATGCCTCTGGCGTTTACTTCTAAGGCCGTAGCTATTAGATGCGGTGGAGCAACGCCCTAGAGTGACGCCTAGGGTGCTCGGAACGTAGAAATGACTATAACTCTTACACTGGCAGCAATTATTCGTTTTATACAATGGAAAAACTGTTCTATTTATTTTGTATTTTATGCTTCGGGCGTTGACTTCTAAGGCCCTAACTGTTTGATCTGGTGGAGCAACGCCCTAGGGTGAAGCCTATGTTGCCCGGAACGTAGAAATGACCATAACTTTTACACTGGTAGCAATTATTCGTTTTATACAATGGAAAAACTGTTCTATTTATTTTGTATTTTATGCTTCGGGCGTTGACTTCTAAGGCCCTAACTGTTTGATCTGGTGGAGCAACGCCCTAGGGTGAAGCCTATGTTGCCCGGAACGTAGAAATGACCATAACTTTTACACTGGTAGCAATTATTCGTTTTATACAATGGAAAAACTGTTCTATTTATTTTGTATTTTATGCTTCGGGCGTTGACATCTAAGGCCCGAACTGTTTGATATGGTGCAGCAACGCCCTAGAGTGAAGCCTAGGTTGCCCGGATGGTAGAAATGACCATTACTTTCACAGTGTTTGCAATTATTCCTTTTATACGATGGAAAAGCTGTTGTATTTTTATTGCATTTTATGCTTCGGGCATTGACTTCTAAGGCCCTAACTATTCAATCAGTTGGAGCAACGCCCCAGGGTGTAGCCTAGGTTGCCCGGAACGTAGAAATGACCGTCACTTTCAAACTGGTTGCAATTATTCCGGTTATATGATGGAAAAACTGTTGTATTTTTATTGCATTTTATGCTTCGGGCATTGACTTCTAAGGCCCTAACTGTTTGATCTGGTGGAGCAACGCCCTAGAATGAAGCCTAGGTTGCCCGGTACGTAGAAATGACCATCACTTTCAAACTGGTTGCAATTATTCGTTTTGTACGATGGAAAAGCTGTTGTATTTATATCGTATTTTATGCTGCTGGCGTTGACTTCTTAGGCCCTAACTATTCCATCAGGTGAAACAACGCCCTAGGGTGAAGCCTAGGTTGCCCGAAACGTAGAAATGACTATAACTTTTACACTGGCAGCAATTATTCGTTTTAAACAATGGAAAAACTGTTCTATTTAATTTGTATTTTATGCTTCGGGCGTTGACTTCTAAGGCCTTAACTGTTTGATCTGGTGGAGCAACGCCCTAGAGTGAAGACTAGGTTGCCCGGAACGTCGAAATGACCATAACTTTCACACTGGTTGCTAACATTCGTTTTATACGATGGAAAAGCTGTTGTATTAATATTGTATTTTATGCTTCTGGCGTTGACATCTAAGGACCTAACTATTCGATCTGGTGGAGTAGCGCCCTAGAGTGAAGCCTAGGTTGCTCGGAATGTAGAAATGACCATTACTTTCACACTGGTTGCAATCATTCGTTTTATACGATGGAAAAGCTGTTGTATTTATATTGTATTTTATGCCTCTGGCGTTGACTTCTAAGGCCGTAGCTATTAGATGTGGTGGAGCAACGCCCTAGAGTGACGCCTAGGGTGCTCGGAACGTAGAAATGGCCATTACTTTCACACTGGTTGCTATTATTCGTTTTATACGATGGAAAAGCTGTTGTATTTATATCGTATTTTATGCTTCTGGCGTTGACTTCTTAGGCCGTAACTATTCGATCTGGTGGAGCAACGCCCTGGCGTGAAACCTAGGTTACCCGGAACGTAGAATTGGCCAACACTTTCAAACTGGTTGCAATTATTCCTGTTATAAGATGGAAACACTCTCGTATTTTTTTTGCATTTTATGGTTGGGGCATTGACTTTTAGGGTCCTAACTATTCAATCTGTTGGAGCAACGACCTAGGGTCAATCCTAGGTTGCCCGGAACGTAGAAATGACCATAACTTTCACACTGGTTGCTATTATTCGTTCTATACGATGGAAAAACTGTTATATTTATATTGTATCTTATGCTTCTGGCGTTGACTTCTTAGGGCCTAACAATTCGATCTGGTGGAAGAACGCCATAGAGTGAAGCCTAGGTCGCCCGGAACGTAGAAATGACCATAACTTTCATCCTGGTTGCAATTATTCGTTTTGTATGATGGAAAAACTGTTGTATTTATATTATATTTTGTGCAGCTGGCGTTCACTTCTTAGGCCCTAACTATTCGATTTGGTGGGACAACGCCCTAGGGTGAAGCCTAGGTTGCCCGGAACGTAGAAATGACCATAACTTTCACACTGGTAGCAATTATTCGTTTTATACGATGGAAAAACTGTTCTATTTATTTTGTATTTTATGCTTCGGGCGTTGACTTCTAAGGCCCTAGCTATTCGATCTGGAGGAGCAACGCTCTAGAGTGAAGCCCAGGTTGCCCGGAACGTAGAAATGACCATTACTTTCACAATGTTTGCAATTATTCATTTCATACGATGAAAAAACTGTTGTACTTATGGTGTATTTTATCCTTCTGGCGTTGAATTCTAAGTCTCTAGCTAATCGATCTGGTGGAGCAACGCCCTAGAGTGAAACCTAGGTTACCCGGAACGTAGACATGACCAGTACTTTCAGAATGTTAGCAAGTATTCATTTTATACGAAGGAAATACTGTTGTACATATATTGTGTTTTATTCTTCTGGCGTTGACTTCTCAGGCCCTAACTATTCGATCTGGTGTAACAACGCCTAGAGTGAAGCCTAGGTTGCCCGGAACGTAGAAATGACCATCACTTTCAAACTGGTTGGAATTATTCCTGTTATACGATCGAAAAACTGTTGTATTTTTATTGCATTTTATGCTTCGTGCGTTGACTTCTAAGGCCCTAACTATTCAACGTGGTGGAGCAACGCCCTAGGGTGAAGCCTAGGTTGCCCGGAAAGTAGAAATGACCATTACTTTCACAATGTTTGCAATTATTCATTTTATACGATGGAAACACTGATGTACTTATTTTGATTTTATTCTTCTGGCGTTGACTTCTTAGGCCCTCACTATTCGACCTGGTGGAACAACGCCCTAGAGTGAAGCCTAGGTTGCCCGAAACATGGAAATGACCATTACTTTCACACTGTATGCAAATATACATTATATACGATGGAAAAGCTGTTGTATTTATATTGTATTTTATGCTTCTGGCGTTGTCTTCTAAGGTGCTAACTATTCGATCTGGTGGAGCAACGCCCTAGCGTGAAGCCTAGGTTGCCCGGAACGTAGAAATGACCATCACTTTCAAACTGGTTGCAATTATTCTTGTTATATGATGGAAAAACTGTTGTATTTATATTGTATTTTATGCTTCGAGCGTTGACTGCTAAGGCCCTGACTATTCAATCTGTTGGATCAACGCCCTAGAGTGAAGCCTAGGTTGCTCGGAATGTAGAAATGACCATAACATTCACACTGGTTGAAATTATTCGTTTAATACGATGGTAAAGCTGTTGCATCTTTATTGTATTTTATGATTCTGTCGTTGACTTCTAAGGCCCTAACTATTGGATCTGGTGGAGCAACGCCCCAGAGTGAAGCCTAGGTTGCCCGGAACGTAGAAATGACCATCACTTTCAAACTGGTTGGAATTATTCCTTTTATGCGATGGAAAAACTGTTGTAGTTTTATTGCATTTTATGCTTCGGGCGTTGACTTCTAAGGCCCTAACTATTCGATCTGGTGGAGCAACGCCCTAGAGTGAAGTCTAGGTTGCCGGGAACGTAGAAATGACCATAACTTTCACATTGGTTGCTATTATTCGTTTTATACAATGGAAAAACTGTTATATGTATATTGTATTTTATGCTTCTAGCGTTGATTTCTTAGGCCCTAACTATTCGATCTGGTGGTGCAACGCCCTAGAGTGAAGCCTAGGTTGCCCGGAACGTATAATTGGCCATCACTTTCAAACTGGTTGCAATTATTCCTGTTATATGATGGAAACACTGTTGTATTTTTTTTGCATTTTATGGTTCGGGCGTTGACTGCTTAAGCCCTAACTTTTCAATCTGTTGGAGCAACGCCCTAGTGTAAAGCCTAGGTTGCTAGGAAAGTAGAAATGACCATAAGTTTCATACTGGTTGCAATTATTCGTTTTATACGATGGAAAAACTGTTGTATTTATATTGTATTTTATGCTTCTGGCGTTGACTTCTAAGGCACTAGCTATTCGATCTGTTGGAGCAACGCCCTAGGGTGAAGCCTAGGTTGCTCGGAATGTAGAAATGACCATAACTTTTACACTGGTAGCAATTATTCGTTTTATACAATGGAAAATCTGTTCCACTTATTTTGTATTTTATGCATCGGGCGTTGACTTCTAAGGACCTATCTGTTTGATCTGGTGGAGCAACGCCCTAGAGTGAAGCCTAGGTTGCCCGGAACGTAGAAATGACCATTACTTTCACACTGTTTGCAATTATTCCTTTTATACGATGGAAAACTGTTGTATTTATATCTTATTTTATGCTTCTGGCGTTGACTTCTAAGGACCTAACTATTCGATCTGGCGGAGCAACGCCCTAGAGTGAAGCCTAGGTTGCTCGGAATGTAGAAATGACCATAACTTTCACACTGGTTGCAATTATTCGTTTTATACGATGGAAAAACTGTTGCATCTTTATCGTATTTTATGCTTCTGACGTTGACTTCTTAGGCCGTAACGATTCGATCTGGAGTAGCAACGCCCTGGCGTGTAACCTAGGTTGCCCGGAACGTAGAAATGACCATAACTTTTACACTGGTAGCAATTATTCGTTTTATACAATGGAAAAACTGTTGTATTTATATAGTATTTTATGCTTCTGGCGTTTATTTCTTGCAGACCTAACTATTCGATCTGGTGGAGCAACTCCCTAGAGTGAAGTCTAGGTTGCTCGGAAAGTAGAAATGACCATAAGTTTCATACTGGTTGCAATTATTCGTTTTATGCGATGGAAAAACTGTTGTATTTATATTGTATTTTATGTTTCTGGCGTTGAGTTCTAAGGCGCTAGCTATTCGATCTGGTGGAGCAACGCAATAGAGTGAAGCCTAGGTTGCCCGGAACGTAGAATTGGCCATCACTTCCAAACTGGTTGCAATTATTCCTGTTATATGATGGAAACACTGTTGTATTTTTTTTGCATTTTATGGTTCGGGCGTTGACTTCTAAGGCCCTAACTATTCAATCCGTTGGAGCAACGCCCTAGGGTGAAGCTTAGGTTGCTCGGAAAGTAGAAATGACCATATGTTTCATACTGGTTGCAATTATTCGTTTTATACGATGGAAAAACTGTTGTATTTATATTGTATTTTGTGCTTCTGGCGTTGACTTCTAAGGCACTATCTATTCGACCTGGTGGAGCAACGCCCTAGAGTGAAGCCTAGGTTGCTCGGAATGTAGAAACGACCATAACATTCACACTGGTTGAAATTATTCGTTTAATACGATGGTAAAGCTGTTGCATCTTTATTGTATTTTATGATTCTGTCGTTGACTTCTAAGGCCCTAACTATTGGATCTGGTGGAGCAACGCCCTAGAGAGAAGCCTAGGTTGCCAGGAACGTAGCAATGACCATCACTTTCAAACTGGTTGCAATTAATCCTTTTATACGATGGAAAAACTGTTGTATTTTTATTGCATTTTATGCTTCCGGCGTTGACTTCTAAGGCCCTAACTATTCAATCTGTTGGAGCAACGCCCAAGGGTGAAGCCTAGGTTGCCCCGAAAGAAGAAATGGCGTTAACTTTCATACTGGTTGCAATTATTCCTTTTTATACGATGGAAAAACTGTTGTATTTATATTGTATTTTATGTTTCTGGCGTTGACTTCTAATGCACTAACTATTCGATCTGGCGGAGCAACGACCTAGAGTGAAGCCGAGGTTTCCCGGAACGTAGAAATGACCATCACTTTCAAACTGGATGCAATTATTCCTGTTATATGACGGAAAAGCTGTTGTATTTTTATTGCATTTTATGCTTCGGGCATTGACTTCTAAGGCCCTAACTATTCAATCAGTTGGAGCAACGCCCCAGGGTGTAGCCTAGGTTTTCCGGAACGTAGAAATGACCGTCACTTTCAAACTGGTTGCAATTATTCCGGTTATATGATGGAAAAACTGTTGTATTTTTATTGCATTTTATGCTTCGGGCATTGACTTCTAAGGCCCTAACTGTTTGATCTGGTGGAGCAACGCCCTAGAATGAAGCCTAGGTTGCCCGGTACGTAGAAATGACCATCACTTTCAAACTGGTTGCAATTATTCGTTTTGTACGATGGAAAAGCTGTTGTATTTATATCGTATTTTATGCTTCTGGCGTTGACTTCTTAGGCCCTAACTATTCCATCAGGTGGAACAACGCCCTAGGGTGAAGCCTAGGTTGCCCGGAACGTAGAAATGACTATAACTTTTACACTGGCAGCAATTATTCGTTTTAAACAATGGAAAAACTGTTCTATTTAATTTGTATTTTATGCTTCGGGCGTTGACTTCTAAGGCCCTAACTGTTTGATCTGGTGGAGCAACGCCCTAGAGTGAAGACTAGGTTGCCCGGAACGTAGAAATGACCATAACTTTCATTCTGGTTGCAATTATTCCTGTTTTATGATGGAAGAACTGTTGTACTTTTATTGCCTTTTATGCTTCGGGCATTGACTTCTAAAGCCCTAACTATTGAATCTGTTGGAGCAGCGCCTTAGGGTGAAGACTAGGTTGCCCGGAAAGTAGAAATGACCATAACTTTCATCCTGGTTGCAATTATTCGTTTTGTATGATGGAAAAACTGTTGTATTTGTATTATATTTTGTGCTGCTGGCGTTCACTTCTTAGGCCCTCACTATTCGATTTGGTGGGACAACGCCCTAGGGTGAAGCCTAGGTTGCCCGGAACGTAGAAATGACCATAACTTTCACACTGGTAGCAATTATTCGTTTTATACGATGGAAAAACTGTTCTATTTATTTTGTATTTTATGTTTCGGGCGTTGACTTCTAAGGCCCTAGCTATTCGATCTGGAGGAGCAACGCTCTAGAGTGAAGCCCAGGTTGCCCGGAACGTAGAAATGACCATTACTTTCACAATGTTTGCAATTATTCATTTCATACGATGAAAAAACTGTTGTACTTATGGTGTATTTTATCCTTCTGGCGTTGAATTCTAAGTCTCTAGCTAATCGATCTGGTGGAGCAACGCCCTAGAGTGAAACCTAGGTTACCCGGAACGTAGACATGACCAGTACTTTCAGAATGTTAGCAAGTATTCATTTTATACGATGGAAAAAATGTTGTACATATTTTGTGTTTTATTCTTCTGGCGTTGACTTCTCAGGCCCTAACTATTCGATCTGGTGTAACAACGCCCTAGAGTGAAGCCTAGGTTGCCCGGAACGTAGAAATGACCATCACTTTCAAACTGGTTGGAATTATTCCTGTTATACGATCGAAAAACTGTTGTATTTTTATTGCATTTTATGCTTCGTGCGTTGACTTCTAAGGCCCTAACTATTCAATGTGGTGGAGCAACGCCCTAGGGTGAAGCCTAGGTTGCCCGGAAAGTAGAAATGACCATTACTTTCACAATGTTTGCAATTATTCATTTTATACGATGGAAACACTGTTGTACTTATTTTGATTTTATTCTTCTGGCGTTGACTTCTTAGGCCCTAACTATTCGACCTGGTGGAACAACGCCCTAGAGTGAAGCCTAGGTTGCCCGAAACATGGAAATGACCATTACTTTCACACTGTATGCAAATATACATTATATACGATGGAAAAGCTGTTGTATTTATATTGTATTTTATGCTTCTGGCGTTGGCTTCTAAGGTGCTAACTATTCGATCTGGTGGAGCAATGCCCTAGAGTGAAGCCTAGGTTGCCCGGAACGTAGAAATGACCATCACATTCAAACTGGTTGCAATTATTCCTGTTATATGATGGAAGAACTGCAGTACTTTTATTGCATTTTATGCTTCGGGCATTGAGTTCTAAGGCCCTAACTATTCAATCTGGTGGAACAATGCCCTAGGGTGAAGCCTAGGCTGCCCGGAAAGTAGAAATGTCCATAACTTCCACACTGGTAGAAATTATTCGTTTAATACGATGGAAAAACTGTACTATTTATTTTGTATTTTATGCTTCGGGCGTTGACTTCTAAGGCCCTAACTATTCAATCTGTTGGAACAACGCCCTAGGGTGATGCCTAGGTTGCTCGGAAAGTGGAAATGACCATAAGTTTCATACTGGTTTCAATAATTCGTTTTATACGATGGAAAAACTGTTTTATTTATTTTGTATTTTATGCTCCGGGCGTTGACTTCTAAGGCCCTAACTGTTCGATCTGGTGGAGCAACGCCCTAGAGTGAAGCCTAGGTTGCCCGGAACGTAGAAATGACCATCACTTTCACACTGGTTGCTATCATTCGTTTTATACGATGGAAAAACTGTTATATTTATATTGTATTTTATGCTTCTGGCGTTGACTTCTTAGGACCTAACTGTTCGATCTGGTGGAACAACGCCCTAGGGTGAAGCCCAGGTTGCCCGGAAAGTAGAAATGTCCATAACTTCCACACTGGTAGAAATTATTCGTTTAATACGATGGAAAAACTGTACTATTTATTTTGTATTTTATGCTCCAGGCGTTGACTTCTAAGGCCCTAGCTATTCGATCTGGTGGAGCAACGCCCTAGAGTGAAGCCTAGGTTGCCCGGAACGTAGAAATGAACATCACTTTCAAAATGGTTGCAATTATTCCTGTTATATGATGTAAAAACTGTTGTATTTTGATTGCATTTTATGGCTCGGGCATTGACTTCTAGGGCCCTAACTATTCAATCTGTTGGAGCAACACCCTAGGGTGAATCCTAGGTTGCCCGGAAAGTAGAAACGACCATAACTTTCACACTGATTGCTATTATCCGTTTTATACAATGGAAAAACTGTTCCATTTATTTTGTATTTTATGCTTCGGGCGTTGACTTCTAAGGCCCTAACTGTTGAATCTGGTAGAACAACGCCGTAGAGTTAAGCCTAGGTTGCCCGGATCGTAGAAATGCCCATTACTTTCACACTGTTTGCAATTATTCCTTTTATACGATGGAAAAGCTGTTGTATTTATATCGTATTTTACGCTTCTGGCGTTGACATCTAAGGACGTAACTATTCGATCTGGTTGAGCAGCGCCCTAGAGTGAAGCCTAGGTTGCTCGGAATGTAGAAATGACCATTACTTTCACACTGGTTGCAAACATTCGTTTTATACGATGGAAAAGCTGATGTATTTATATTGTATTTTATGCCTCTGGCGTTTACTTCTAAGGCCGTAGCTATTAGATGCGGTGGAGCAACGCCCTAGAGTGACGCCTAGGGTGCTCGGAACGTAGAAATGACTATAACTCTTACACTGGCAGCAATTATTCGTTTTATACAATGGAAAAACTGTTCTATTTATTTTGTATTTTATGCTTCGGGCGTTGACTTCTAAGGCCCTGACTGTTTGATCTGGTGGAGCAACGCCCTAGGGTGAAGCCTATGTTGCCCGGAACGTAGAAATGACCATAACTTTTACACTGGTAGCAATTATTCGTTTTATACAATGGAAAAACTGTTCTATTTATTTTGTATTTTATGCTTCGGGCGTTGACATCTAAGGCCCGAACTGTTTGATATGGTGCAGCAACGCCCTAGAGTGAAGCCTAGGTTGCCCGGATGGTAGAAATGACCATTACTTTCACAGTGTTTGCAATTATTCCTTTTATACGATGGAAAAGCTGTTGTATTTATATCGTATTTTATGCTTTTGGCGTTGACATCTAAGGACCTAACTATTCGATCTGGTGGAGTAGCGCCCTAGAGTGAAGCCTAGGTTGCTCGGAATGTAGAAATGACCATTACTTTCACACTGGTTGCAATCATTCGTTTTATACGATGGAAAAGCTGTTGTATTTATATTGTATTTTATGCCTGTGGCGTTGACTTCTAAGGCCGTAGCTATTAGATGTGGTGGAGCAACGCCCTAGAGTGACGCCTAGGGTGCTCGGAACGTAGAAATGGCCATTACTTTCACACTGGTTGCAATTATTCGTTTTATACGATGGAAAAGCTGTTGTATTTATATCGTATTTTATGCTTCTGGCGTTGACTTCTTAGGCCGTAACTATTCGATCTGGTGGAGCAACGCCATAGAGTGAAGCCTAGGTTACCCGGAACGTAGAATTGGCCATCACTTTCAAAATGGTTGCAATTATTCGTTCTATACGATGGAAAAACTGTTATGTTTATATTGTATCTTATGCTTCTGGCGTTGACTTCTTAGGGCCTAACAATTCGATCTGGTGGAGCAACGCCCTAGAGTGAAGACTAGGTTGCCCGGAACGTAGAAATGACCATCACTTTCAAACTGGTTGCAATTATTCCTGTTATATGATGGAAAAACTGTTGTATTTATATTGTATTTTATGCTTCGAGCGTTGACTGCTAAGGCCCTGACTATTCAATCTGTTGGATCAACGCCCTAGAGTGAAGCCTAGGTTGCTCGGAATGTAGAAATGACCATAACATTCACACTGGTTGAAATTATTCGTTTAATACGATGGTAAAGCTGTTGCATCTTTATTGTATTTTATGATTCTGGCGTTGACTTCTAAGGCCCTAACTATTGGATCTGGTGGAGCTACGCCCTAGAGAGAAGCCTAGGTTGCCCGGAACGTAGCAATGACCATCACTTTCAAACTGGTTGCAATTAATCCTTTTATACGATGGAAAAACTGTTGTATTTTTATTGCATTTTATGCTTCCGGCGTTGACTTCTAAGGCCCTAACTATTCAATCTGTTGGAGCAACGCCCAAGGGTGAGGCCTAGGTTGCCCGGAAAGAAGAAATGGCGTTAACTTTCATACTGGTTGCAATTATTCCTTTTTATACGATGGAAAAACTGTTGTATTCATATTGTATTTTATGTTTCTGGCGTTGACTTCTAATGCACTAACTATTCGATCTGGCGGAGCAACGACCTAGAGTGAAGCCGAGGTTTCCCGGAACGTAGAAATGACCATCACTTTCAAACTGGATGCAATTATTCCTGTTATATGACGGAAAAGCTGTTGTATTTTTATTGCATTTTATGCTTCGGGCATTGACTTCTAAGGCCCTAACTATTCAATCAGTTGGAGCAACGCCCCAGGGTGTAGCCTAGGTTGCCCGGAACGTCGAAATGACCGTCACTTTCAAACTGGTTGCAATTATTCCGGTTATATGATGGAAAAACTGTTGTATTTTTATTGCATTTTATGCTTCGGGCATTGACTTCTAAGGCCCTAACTGTTTGATCTGGTGGAGCAACGCCCTAGAATGAAGCCTAGGTTGCCCGGTACGTAGAAATGACCATCACTTTCAAACTGGTTGCAATTATTCGTTTTGTACGATGGAAAAGCTGTTGTATTTATATCGTATTTTATGCTTCTGGCGTTGACTTCTTAGGCCCTAACTATTCCATCATGTGAAACAACGCCCTAGGGTGAAGCCTAGGTTGCCCGGAACGTAGAAATGACTATAACTTTTACACTGGCAGCAATTATTCGTTTTAAACAATGGAAAAACTGTTCTATTTAATTTGTATTTTATGCTTCGGGCGTTGACTTCTAAGGCCCTAACTGTTTGATCTGGTGGAGCAACGCCCTAGAGTGAAGACTAGGTTGCCCGGAACGTCGAAATGACCATAACTTTCACACTGGTTGCTAACATTCGTTTTATACGATGGAAAAGCTGTTGTATTAATATTGTATTTTATGCTTCTGGCGTTGACATCTAAGGACCTAACTATTCGATCTGGTGGAGTAGCGCCCTAGAGTGAAGCCTAGGTTGCTCGGAATGTAGAAATGACCATTACTTTCACACTGGTTGCAATCATTCGTTTTATACGATGGAAAAGCTGTTGTATTTATATTGTATTTTATGCCTCTGGCGTTGACTTCTAAGGCCGTAGCTATTAGATGTGGTGGAGCAACGCCCTAGAGTGAAGACTAGGTTGCCCGGAACGTCGAAATGACCATATGTTTCATACTGGTTGCAATTATTCGTTTTATACGATGGAAAAACTGTTGTATTTATATTGTATTTTGTGCTTCTGGCGTTGACTTCTAAGGCACCATCTATTCGACCTGGTGGAGCAACGCCCTAGAGTGAAGCCTAGGTTGCCCGGAACGTAGAAATGACCATAACTTTCACACTGGTTGCTATCATTCGTTTTATATGATGGAAAAACTGTTGTATTTATATTGTATTTTATGCTTCTGGCGTTCACTTCCTAGGCCCTAACTATTCGATCTGGTGGAACAACGGCCAATGGTGAAGCCTAGGTTGCCCGGAACGTAGAAATGACCATAACTTTAACACTGGTAGCAGTTATTCGTTTTATACAATGGAAAAACTGTTCTATTTAATTTGTATTTAATGCTTCGGGCGTTGACTTCTGAGGCCCTAACTGTTTGATCTGGTTGAGCAACGCCCTAGAGGGAAGCCTAGGTTGCCCGGAACGTAGAAATAACCATCACTTTCACACTGGTTGCAATTATTCCTGTTATACGATGGAAAAACTGTTGTATTTATATTGTATTTTATGCTTCGGGCGCTGACTCCTTAGGCCTTAACTATGCGATCTGATGGAGCAACGTCCTGCAGTGAAGCCTAGGTTGACTGGAGCGTAGAAATGACCATTACAATCACTGAGATTGCAATTATTCATTTTATACGATGGAAAAGCTGTTGTATTTATATTGTATTTTATGCTTCTGGCGTTGACTTCTAAGGTCGTTGCTATTCGATCTGGTGGACCAACGCCGTAGAGTGAAGCCTAGGTTGCACGGAACGTAGAAATGACCGTAACTTTGACACTGGTTGCAATAATTCGTTTTATACAATGGAAAAACTGTTCTATTTATTTTGTATTTTATGCCTCGGGCGTTGACTTCTGAGGCGCTAAATATTCGATCTGGTGGAGCAACGCCAAAGAGTCAAGCCTAGGTTGCCCAGAACGTAGAAATGATCATAACTTTCACACTGGTGGCAATCATTCGTTTTATACAATGGAAAGACTGTTGCATTTTTAATATATTTTATGCTGCTGGCGTTGACTTCTTAGGCCCTAACTATTCGATCTGGTGGTGCAACGCCCTAGAGTGAAGCCTAGGTTGCACGGAACGTAGAAATGACCATAACTTTCACACTGGTAGCAATTATTCTCTTTATACAATGGAAAAACTGTTGTATTTATATTGAATTATATGCTTCTGGCTTATACTTCTTAGGCCATAACTATTCGATCTGGGGGAGCAATGCCCCAGAGTGAAGCCTAGGTTGCCCGGAACGTAGAAATGACCATTACCTTCACATTTGATGCAATTATTCCTGTTATACGATGTAGAAACTGTTGCATTTTTATTGTGCTTTACGCTTCTGGCGTTGACTTCTAAGGCCCTACCCTTTCGATCTGGAGGAGCAAAGCTCTACAGTGAAGCCTAGGTTGCCCGGAACGTAGATATGGCAATAAGCTTCACACAGGTTGCTGTTATTCGTTTTACACGATGGAAAGACTGTTGCATTTATTTTGTATTTCATGCTTCTGGCGCTGACTGCTTAGGCCATGACTATTCGATCTGGAGGAGCAACGCCCCAGAGTGAAGCCTAGGTTGCCCGGAACGTAGAAATGACCATTACCTTCACAGTTGATGCAATTATTCATTTTATACGATGGAAAAGTTGTTGTATTTATATTGTATTTTATGCTTCTGGCGTTGACTCCTAACTACGTATCTATTCGATCTGGTTGAGCAACGCCCTAGAGTGAAGCCTAGGTTGCCCGGAACGTAGAAATAACCATCACTTTCACACTGGTTGCAATTATTCCTGTTATACGATGGAAAAACTGCTGTATTTATATTGTATTTTATGCTTCGGGCGATGACTCCTTAGGCCCTAACTATGCGATCTGATGGAGCAACGCCCTAGAGTGAAGCCTAGGTTGCACGGAACGTAGAAATGACCATAACTTTCACACTGGTAGCAATTATTCGTTTTATACAATGGAAAAACTGTTGTATTTATATTGAATTATATGCTTCTGGCTTATACTTCTTAGGCCATAACTATTCGATCTGGAGGAGCAATGCCCCAGAGTGAAGCCTAGGTTGCCCGGAACGTGGAAATGACCATTACCTTCACATTTGATGCAATCATTCCTGTTATACGATGGAAAAACTGTGGTACTTTTATTGTATTTAATGCTTCAGGCGTTGACTTCTAAGGCCGTAGCTATTCGATGTGGCGGAGCTACGCCCTAGAGTGAATCCTAGGTAGCCGGGAACGTAGAAATGACCATTACTTTCACGCTGTTTGCAATTATTCATTTTATACAATGGAAAAACTCTTGTATTTATATTGTATTTTATTCTTATGGCGTTGAGTGCTAAGGTCCTAGCTATTCGATGTGGTGGAGCAACGCCCTAGAGTGAAGCCTAGGTTACCCGGAGCGCAGAAATGACCATTACCTTCATACTCTTTGCAATTATTCCTGTTATACGATGTAGAAACTGTTGCATTTTTATTGTACTTTACGCTTCTGGCGTTGACTTCTAAGGCCCTACCCATTCGATCTGGAGGAGCAAAGCTCTACAGTGAAGCCTAGGTTGCCCGGAACGTAGATATGGCAATAAGCTTCACACAGGTTGCTGTTATTCGTTTTACACGATGGAAAGACTGTTGCATTTATTTTGTATTTCTGGCTTCTGGCGCTGACTGCTTAGGCCATAACTATTCGATCTGGAGGATCAACGCCCCAGAGTGAAGCCTAGGTTGCCCGGAACGTAGAAATGACCATTACCTTCACAGTTGATGCAATTATTCATTTTATACGATGGAAAAGTTGTTGTATTTATATTGTATTTTATGCTTCTGGCGTTGACTCCTAACTACGTATCTATTCGATCTGGTGGAACAACTCCCTAGAGTGTAGCCTAGGTTGCCGGGAACGTAGAAATGACCATAACTTTCACGCTGCCTGCAATTACTCCGGTTATACGATGGAAAAACTGTTGAATCTTTATTGTATTTTATGCTTCTGGCGTTGACTTCTTAGGCACTAACTATTCGATCTGGTGGAAGAACGACCTAGATTGAAGCCTAGGCTGCCCGGAACGTGGAAACGACTATCACATTCACACTGGTTGGAATTATTCCAGTTATACGATGTAAAAACTGTTGTATCTTTATTGTATTTTATGCTTCTGGCGTTGTCTTCATAGGCCCTAACTATTCGATCTCGTGGAGCAACGCCCTAGAGTGAAGCCTAGGTTGCCCGGAACGTAGATATGACCATAACTTTGACACTGGTCGCAGTTATTCCTGTTATACGATGGAAAAACTGTTGGATTTTTATTGTACTTTATGCTTCTGGCGTTGACTTCTAAGGCCCTACCTATTCGATCTGGTGGCGCAACGCCCAAGAGTGAAGCCTCGGTTGCCCGGAACGTAGAAATGGCCATCACTTTCACACTGGTTGCAATTATTCGTATTATACGATGGAAAAACTTTTGTACATATATCGTATTTTATGCTTCTGGCGTTGACTTCTTAGGCCCAAACTACTCTATCTGGTGGAACAACGCCCAAGAGTGAAGCCTCGGTTGCCCGGAACGTAGAAATGACCATCACTTTCACTCTGTTTGCAATTATCCATTTTATACGATGGAAAAACTGTTGTATCTATATTGTATTTTATGCTTCTGGCGTTGACATCTACGGCCGTAGCTATTCGATGTGGTGGAGTAACGCCCTAGAGTGAAGCCTAGGCTGCCCGGAGCGTAGAAAGGACCATAACTTTCACACTGGTTGCAATTATTCTTTTTATACAATGGAAAAACTGTTGTATTTATATTGCATTTTATGCTTCTGGCGTTGACTTCTAAGGCCGTAGCCATTCGATGTGGTGGAGCAACGCCCTAGAGTGAAGCCTAGGTTGCCCGGAACGTAGAAATGACCATTACTTTCACACTGGTTGCAATTATTCGTTATATACGATGGAAAAACTGTTGCATTTATTTTTTATTTGGTGCTTCTGGCGTTGACTTCTTAGGCCCTAATTATTGGATCTGGTGGACCAACGCCCTAGAGTGAAGCCTAGGTTGCCCGGAACGTAGAAATGACCATCACTTTCACACTTGTGGCAATTATTCCTGATATACGATTGAAAAACTGTTGTATTTATATTGTACTTTATGCTTCTGGCGTTGACTTCTTATGCCCTAACCATTCGATCTGGTGAAACAACGCCCTAGAGTGAAGCCTTGTTTGCCCGGAACGTAGAAATGACCATCACTTTCACACTGGTTGCAATTACTCCGGTTATACGATGGACAAACTGTTGGATTTTTATTGTACTTTAAGCTTCTGGCGTTGACTTATAAGGTCCTAGGTACTCTATCTCGTTGGGCAACGTCCAAGAGTGAAGCGTATGTTGCCCGAAACGTAGAAATGACCAATACTTTCACACTGGTTGCAATTACTCTTTTTATACGATGGAAAAACTGTTGTATTTTTATTGTACTTTATGCGTCTGGAGTTGTTTTCTAAGGCCGCAACTATTCGACCTGGTGGTGCAACATCCTAGAGTGAAGCCTAGGTTGCCCGGAGCGTAGAAATGACCATCACTTTCACACTGGCTGCAATTATTCCTGTTATACGATGTAAAAACTGTTGCATCTATATTGTATTTTATGCTTCTGGCGATGACTTCTAAGGCCGTAGCTACTAGATGTGGTGGAGCAACGCCCTAGAGTGAAGCCTAGGTTGCCCGGAACGTAGGAATGACCATAACTTTCATACTGGTTGCAATTATTCGTTTTATACAATGGAAAAACTGTTCTATTTATTTAATATTTTATGCTGCTGGCGTTGACTTCATACGCCCTAACTATTGGATCTGGTGGACTAACGCCCTAGAGTGAAGCCTAGGTTGGCAGGAACGTAGAAATGAACATCGCTTTCACACTGGTTGCAATTATGCCTGTTATACGATGGAAAAACTCTTGTATATTTATTGTCTTTTATGCTTCGGGCGTTGTCTTTTACGGCCCTAACTATTCGATCTAGTGGAGGAACGTCCTAGGGTGAAGCCCAGGTTGCCCGGCCTTAGAAGTCAACGCGCGAAACATAAAACACAAAATAAATAGAACAGTTTTTCCATCGTATAAAACGAATAATTGCAACCAGTGTGAAAGTTATGGTCATTTCTACGTTCCGGGCAACCTAGGCTTCACTCTAGGGCGTTGCCCCAACAGATCGAATAGTTGGTGCCTTAGAAGTCAACGTCAGAAGCATAAAATACAATATAAATACAACAGTTTTTCCATCGTATAAAACGAATAATTGCAACCAGTATGAAAGTGATGGTCATTTCTACGTTCCGGGCACCCTAGGCTTCACTCTAGGGCGTTGCTCCACCATATCGAATACTTAGTGCCTCAGAAGTCAACGCCAGAAGCATAAAATACAATATAAATACAACAGTTTTTCCATCGTATAAAACGAATAGTTGCAACCAGTATGAAAGTCATGGTCATTTCTACGTTCCGGGAAACCAAGGCTTCACTCTAGGGCGTTGTTCCAACAGATTGGACAGTTAGGGCCTTGGAAGTCAACGCCCGAAGCATAAAATGCAATAAAAATGCAACAGTTTTTCCATCATATAACAGGGATAGTTGAAACCAGTGTGAAAGTTATGGTCATTTCTACGTTCCGGGCAACCTAGGCTTCACTCTAGGGCGTAGCTCCACCAGATCGAATAGTTAGTGCCTTAGAAGTCAACGTCAGAAGCATAAAATACAGTATGAATACAACAGTTCTTCCATCGTATAAAACGAATAATTGCAACCAGTATGAAAGTTATGGACATTTCTACTTTCCAGGAAACCTAGGCTTCACCATAGGGCGTTGCTCCACTCGATCGAATAGTTAAGGCCTTAGAAGCCAACGCGCGAAACATAAAACACAAAATAAATAGAACAGTTTTTCCATTGTATAAATCGAATAATTGCTACCAGTGTGAAAGTTATGGCCATTTCTACGTACCGGGAAACCTAGGCTTCACCCTAGTGCGTTGTTCCACCAGATCGAATAGTTAAGGCCTAAGAAGTGAACGCCAGAAGCGTAAAATACAATATAAATACAACAGTTTTTCCATCGTTTAAAACGAATAATTGCAACCAGTGTGAAAGTTATGGTCATTTCTACGTTCCGGGCAACCTAGGCCCCACTCTAGGGCGGTGCTCCAACAGATCAAATAGTTGGTGCCTTAGAAGTCAACGTCAGACGCATAAAATACAATATTAATACAACAGTTTTTCCATCGTATAAAACGAATAATTGCAACCAGTATGAAAGTTATGGACATTTCTACTTTCCGGGCAACCTAGGCTTCACCCTAGGGCGTTGCTCCACCAGATCGAATAGTTAGGGCCTTAGAAGTCAACGCCCGAAGCATAAAATGCAATAAAAATACAACAGCTTTTCCATCGTATAAAATGAATAATTGCAAAGAGTGTGAAAGTAATGGTCATTTCTACGTTCCGGGCAACCTAGGTTTCACTCTAGGGTGTTGCTCCACCAGATCGAATAGTCACGGCGTTAGAAGTCAACGTCAGAAGCATAAAATACAGTATAAATACAACAGCTTTTCCATCGTATAAAACGAATAATTGCAACCAGTATGAAAGTTATGGACATTTCTACTTTCCGGCAACCTAGGCTTCACCCTAGGGCGATGCTCCACCAGATCGAATAGTTAGGGCCTTAGAAGTCAACGCGCGAAACATAAAACACAAAATAAATAGAACAGTTTTTCCATTGTATAAATCGAATAATTGCTACCAGTGTGAAAGTTATGGTCACTTCTACGTTCCGGGCAACCTAGGCTTCACCCTAGTGTGTTGTTCCACCAGATCGAATAGTTAAGGCCTAAGAAGTGAACGCCAGAAGCATAAAATACAATATAAATACAACAGTTTTTCCATCGTATAAAACGAATAATTCAACCATTGTGAAAGTTATGGTCATTTCTACGTTCCGGACAACATAGGCTTCACTCTAGGGCGTTGCTCCAACAGATCGAATAGTTGGTGCCTTACAAGTCAACGTCAGAAGAATAAAATACAATATAAATACAACAGTTTTTCCATCGTATAAAACGAATAATTGCAACCAGTATGAAAGTTCTGGACATTTCTACGTTCCGTGTAACCTAGGCTTCACTCTAGGGTGTTGCTCCACCATATCGAATACTTAGTGCCTTAGAAGTCAACGCCAGAAGCATAAAATACAATATAAATACAACAGTTTTTCCATCGTATAACAGGAATAATTGCAACCAGTTTGAAAGTTATGGTCATTTCTACTTGCCGGGCAACCTAAGTTTCACCATAGTGCGTTGTTCTACCCGATCGAATAGTTAGGGCCTTAGAAGTCAACGCCAGAAGCATAAGGTACAATATAAATACAACAGATTTTACATCGTATAACAGGAACAGTAGCAACCAGTGTGAAAGATATGGTCATTTCTACGTTCCGGGCAACCTAGGCGTCACTCTAAGGCGTTGCTCCACCAGATCGAATAGTTAGGGCCCAAGAAGTCAACGCCAGAAGCATAAAATACAATATAAATGCAACAGCTTTTCCATCGTATAAAATGAATAATTGCAAAGAGTGTGAAACTAATGGTCATTTCTACGTCCCGGGCAACCTAGGTTTCACTCTAGGGCGTTGCTCCACCAGATCGAATAGTTAGTGCCTTACAAGTCAAAGTCAGAAGCATAAAATACAATATAAATACAACAGTTTTTCCATCGTATAAAACGAATAATTGCAACCAGTATGAAAGTTATGGTCATTTCTACTTTCCGGGCACCCTAGGCTTCACTCTAGGGCGTTGCTCCACCATATCGAATACTTATTGCCTTAGAAGTCAACGCCAGAAGCATAAAATACAATATAAATACAACAGCTTTTCCATCGTATAAAACGAATAATTGCAACCACTATGAAATTTATGGTCATTTCTACTATCCGGGCAACCTAGGCTTCACCCTAGGGCGTTGCTCCACCAGACCGAATAGTTAGGGCCTTAGAAGTCAAAGTCAGAAGCATAAAATACAATATAAATACAACAGTTTTTCCATCGTATAAAACGAATAATTGCAACCAGTTTGAAAGTTATGGTCATCTCTACTTGCCGGGCAACCTAGGCTTCACTCTAGGGCGTTGCTCCACCAGATCGAATAGTTAGGGCCTAAGAAGTGAACGCCAGAAGCATAAAATACAATATAAATACAACAGTTTTCCCATCGTATAAAACGAATAATTCAACCATTGTGAAAGTTATGGTCATTTCTACTTTCCGGGCAACATAGGCTTCACTCTAGGGCGTTGCTCCAACAGATCGAATAGTTGGTGCCTTACAAGTCAACGTCAGAAGAATAAAATACAATATAAATACAACAGTTTTTCCATCGTATAAAACGAATAATTGCAACCAGTATGAAAGTTATGGACATTTCTACTTTCCGGGCAACCTAGGCTTCACCCTAGGGCGTCGCTCCAGCAGATTGAATAGCTAGGGCCTTAGAAGTCAACGCCCGAAGCATAAAATGCAATAAAAATACAACAGTTTTTCCATCGTATAACAGGAATAATGGTAACCAGTTTGAAAGTGATGGTCATTTCTACGTTCCGGGCAACCTAGGCTTCACTCTAGGGCGTTGCTCCACCAGATCGAATAGTTCGGGCCTAAGAAGTCAACACCAGGAGCATAAAATACAATATAAATGCAACAGCTTTTCCATCGTATAAAATGAATAATTGCAAAGAGTGTGAAAGTAATGGTCATTTCTACGTTCCGTGTAACCTAGGCTTCACTCTAGGGTGTTGCTCCACCATATCGAATACTTAGTGCCTTAGAAGTCAACGCCAGAAGCATAAAATACAATATAAATACAACAGTTCTTCCATCGTATAACAGGAATAATTGCAACCAGTTTGAAAGTTATGGTCATTTCTACTTGCCGGGCAACCTAAGTTTCATCCTAGGGCGTTGTTCTACCCGATCGAATAGTTAGGGCTTAAGAAGTGAACGCCAGAAGCATAAAATACAATATAAATACAACAGTTTTTCCATCGTATAAAACGAGTAATTGCAACCAGAGTGAAAGTTATGGTCATTTCTACGTTCCGGGCAACCTAGGCTTCACCCTAGGATGTGGCCCCACCATATCGAATAGTTAGGGGCTTAGAAGTCAACACCCGAAGCATAAAATACAATAAAAATACAACAGTTTTTCCACCGTATAACAGGAATAATTGCAAACAGTGCGAAGGCAATGGTCATTTCTACGTTCCGTGCAACCTAGGCTTCACTCTAGGGCGTTGGTCCACCAGATCGAATAGTTGGTGCCTTCGAAGTCAACGTCAGAAGCATAAAACACAAAATAAATAGAACAGTTTTTCCATTGTATAAATCGAATAATTGCTACCAGTGTGAAAGTTATGGCCATTTCTACGTCCCGGGAAACCTAGGCTTCACCCTAGTGCGTTGTTCCACCAGATCGAATAGTTAAGGCCTAAGAAGTGAACGCCAGAAGCATAAAATACAATATAAATACAACAGTTTTTCCATCGTATAAACCGGATAATTGCAACCAGTATGAAAGTTATGGACATTTCTACTTTCCGGGCAACCTAGGCTTCACCCTAGGGCGTTGCTCCACCAGATCGAATAGTTAGGGCCTTAGAAGTCAACGCCCGACGTATAAAATGCAATAAAAATACAACAGCTTTTCCATCGAATAAAATGAATAATTGCAAAGAGTGTGAAAGTAATGGTCATTTCTACGTTCCGGGCAACCTAGGCTTCACCCTAGTGCGTTGTTCCACCAGATCGAATAGTTAAGGCCTAATAAGTGAACGCCAGAAGCATAAAATACAATATAAATACAACAGTTTTACCATCGTATAAAACGGATAATTGCAACCAGTATGAAAGTTATGGTCATTTCTACTTTCCGGGCAACCTAGGATTCACCCTAGGGCGTTGCTCCAACAGATTGAATAGTTAGTGCCTTAGAAGTCAACGCCCGAAGCATAAAATGCAATAAAAATGCAACAGTTTTTCCATCATATAACAGGAGTAATTGCAACCAGTTTGAAAGTGATGGTAATTTCTACGTTCCGGGCACCCTAGGCTTCACTCTAGGGCGTTGCTCCACCATATCGAATACTTAGTGCCTTAGAAGTGTACGTCAGAAGCATAAAATACAGTATAAATACAACAGTTCTTCCATCGTATAAAACGAATAATTGCAACCAGTATGAAAGTCATGGTCATTTCTACGTTCCGGGAAACCAAGGCTTCACTCTAGGGCGTTGCTCCAGCAGATCGAATAGTTAGGGCCTCAGAAGTCAACGCAAGAAGCATAAAATACAATATAAATACAACAGCTTTTCCATCGTATAAAACGAATAATTGCAACCACTATGAAAGTTATGGTCATTTCTACGTTCCGGGCAACATAGGCTTCACTCTAAGGCGTTGCTCCAACAGATCGAATAGTTGGTGCCTTACAAGTCAAAGTCAGAAGGATAAAATGCAATAAAAATACAACAGTTTTTCCATCGTATAACAGGAATAATTGTAACCAGTTTGAAAGTGATGGTCATTTCTACGATCCGGGCAACCTAGGCTTCACTCTAGGGCGTTGCTCTACCAGATCGGATAGTTAGGGCCTAAGAAGCCAACACCAGGAGCATAAAATACAATATAAATACAACAGTTTTTCCACCGTATAACAGGAATAATTGCAAACAGTGCGAAGGTAATGGTCATTTCTACGTTCCGTGCAACCTAGGCTTCACAGTTTGGCGTTGGTCCACCAGATCGAATAGTTGGTGCCTTAGAAGTCAACGTCAGAAGCATAAAATACAATATAAATACAACAGTTTTTCCATCGTATACAACAAATAATTGCAACCAGTATGAAAGTTATGGACATTTCTACTTTCCGGGCAACCTAGGCTTCACCCTAGGGCGTTGCTCCAACAGATTGAATAGTTAGGGCCTTAGAAGTCAACGCCCGAAGCATTAAATGCAATAAAAATACAACAGATTTCCATCGTATAACAGGAATAATTGTAACCAGTTTGAAAGTAATGGTCATTTCTACGTTCCGGGCAACCTACGCGCCACTCTAAGGCGTTGCTCCACCAGATCGAATGGTTACGGCCTAAGAACTCAACGCCAGAAGCAATAAAATACAATATAAATGCAACAGCTTTTCCATCGTATAAAATGAATAATTGCAAAGTGTGTGAAAGTAATGGTCATTTCTACTTTCCGGGCAACCTAGGTTTCACTCTAGGGCGTTGCTCCACCAGATCGAATAGTTAGTGCGTTAGAAGTCAACGTCAGAAGCATAGAATACAGTATAAATACAACAGTTTTTCCATCGTATAACAGGAACAATAGCAACCAGTGTGAAAGATATGGTCATTTCTACGTTCCGGGCAACCTAGGCGTCACTCTAAGGCGTTGCTCCACCAGATCGAATAGTTAGGGCCTAAGAAGTCAGCGCCAGAAGCATAAAATACAATATAAATGCAACAGCTTTTCCGTCGTATAAAATGAATAATTGCAAAGAGTGTGAAACTAATGGTCATTTCTACGTCCCGGGCAACCTAGGTTTCACTCTAGGGCGTTGCTCCACCAGATCGAATAGTTAGAGCGTTAGAAGTCAACGTCAGAAGCATAAAATACAGTATAAATACAACAGTTTTTCCATCGTATAAAACGAATAATTGCAACCACTATGAAAGTTATGGTCATTTCTACTATCCGGGCAACCTAGGCTTCACCCTAGCGCGATGCTGCACCAGATCGAATAGTTAGGGCCTTAGAAGTCAACGCGCGGAACATAAAACACAAAATAAATAGAACAGTTTTTCCATTGTATAAATCGAATAATTGCTACCAGTGTGAAAGTTATGGTCATTTCTACGTTCCGGGCAACCTAGGCTTCACCCTAGTGCGTTGTTCCACCAGATCGAATAGTTAAGGCCTAATAAGTGAACGCCAGAAGCATAAAATACAATATAAATACAACAGTTTTACCATCGTATAAAACGGATAATTGCAACCAGTATGAAAGTTATGGTCATTTCTACTTTCCGGGCAACCTAGGATTCACCCTAGGGCGTTGCTCCAACAGATTGAATAGTTAGGGCCTTAGAAGTCAACGCCCGAAGCATTAAATGCAATAAAAATACAACAGATTTCCATCGTATAACAGGAATAATTGTAACCAGTTTGAAAGTAATGGTCATTTCTACGTTCCGGGCAACCTACGCGCCACTCTAAGGCGTTGCTCCACCAGATCGAATGGTTACGGCCTAAGAACTCAACGCCAGAAGCAATAAAATACAATATAAATGCAACAGCTTTTCCATCGTATAAAATGAATAATTGCAAAGTGTGTGAAAGTAATGGTCATTTCTACTTTCCGGGCAACCTAGGTTTCACTCTAGGGCGTTGCTCCACCAGATCGAATAGTTAGTGCGTTAGAAGTCAACGTCAGAAGCATAGAATACAGTATAAATACAACAGTTTTTCCATCGTATAACAGGAACAATAGCAACCAGTGTGAAAGATATGGTCATTTCTACGTTCCGGGCAACCTAGGCGTCACTCTAAGGCGTTGCTCCACCAGATCGAATAGTTAGGGCCTAAGAAGTCAGCGCCAGAAGCATAAAATACAATATAAATGCAACAGCTTTTCCGTCGTATAAAATGAATAATTGCAAAGAGTGTGAAACTAATGGTCATTTCTACGTCCCGGGCAACCTAGGTTTCACTCTAGGGCGTTGCTCCACCAGATCGAATAGTTAGAGCGTTAGAAGTCAACGTCAGAAGCATAAAATACAGTGTAAATACAACAGTTTTTCCATCGTATAAAACGAATAATTGCAACCACTATGAAAGTTATGGTCATTTCTACTATCCGGGCAACCTAGGCTTCACCCTAGCGCGATGCTGCACCAGATCGAATAGTTAGGGCCTTAGAAGTCAACGCGCGGAACATAAAACACAAAATAAATAGAACAGTTTTTCCATTGTATAAATCGAATAATTGCTACCAGTGTGAAAGTTATGGTCATTTCTACGTTCCGGGCAACCTAGGCTTCACCCTAGTGCGTTGTTCCACCAGATCGAATAGTTAAGGCCTAATAAGTGAACGCCAGAAGCATAAAATACAATATAAATACAACAGTTTTACCATCGTATAAAACGGATAATTGCAACCAGTATGAAAGTTATGGTCATTTCTACTTTCCGGGCAACCAAGGCTTCACCCTAGTGCGTAGCTCCACCAGGTCGAATAGTTAGTGCCTTAGAAGTCAACGTCAGAAGCATAAAATACAGTATAAATACAACAGTTCTTCCATCGTATAAAACGAATAATTGCAACCAGTATGAAAGTCATGGTCATTTCTACGTTCCGGGAAATCAAGGCTTCACTCTAAGCCGTTACTCCAACAGATCGAATAGTTAGGGCCTCAGAAGTCAACGCCAGAAGCATAAAATACAATATAGATACAACAGTTTTTCCATCGTATAAAACGAATAATTGCAACCACTATGAAAGTTATGGTCATTTCTAAGTTCCGGGCAACCTACGCGCCACTCTAAGGCGTTGCTCCACCAGATCGAATGGTTACGGCCTAAGAAGTCAACGCCAGAAGCAATAAAATACAATATAAATGCAACAGCTTTTGCATCGTATAAAATGAATAATTGCAAAGTGTGTGAAAGTAATGGTCATTTCTACTTTCCGGGCAACCTAGGTTTCAGTCTAGGGCGTTGCTCCACCAGATCGAATAGTTAGTGCGTTAGAAGTCAACGTCAGAAGCATAGAATACAGTATAAATACAACAGTTTTTCCATCGTATAACAGGAACAATAGCAACCAGTGTGAAAGATATGGTCATTCCTACGTTCCGGGCAACCTAGGCGTCACTCTAAGGCGTTGCTCCACCAGATCGAATAGTTAGGGCCTAAGAAGTCAGCGCCAGAAGCATAAAATACAATATAAATGCAACAGCTTTTCCATCGTATAAAATGAATAATTGCAAAGAGTGTGAAACTAATGGTCATTTCTACGTCCCGGGCAACCTAGGTTTCACTCTAGGGCGTTGCTCCACCAGATCGAATAGTTAGAGCGTTAGAAGTCAACGTCAGAAGCATAAAATACAGTATTAATACAACAGTTTTTCCATCGTATAAAACGAATAATTGCAACCACTATGAAAGTTATGGTCATTTCTACTATCCGGGCAACCTAGGCTTCACCCTAGGGCGATGCTGCACCAGATCGAATAGTTAGGGCCTTAGAAGTCAACGCGCGGAATATAAAACACAAAATAAATAGAACAGTTTTTCCATTGTATAAATCGAATAATTGCTACCAGTGTGAAAGTTATGGTCATTTCTACGTTCCGGGCAACCTAGGCTTCACCCTAGTGCGTTGTTCCACCAGATCGAATAGTTAAGGCCTAATAAGTGAACGCCAGAAGCATAAAATACAATATAAATACAACAGTTTTACCATCGTATAAAACGGATAATTGCAACCAGTATGAAAGTTATGGTCATTTCTACTTTCCGGGCAACCTAGGATTCACCCTAGGGCGTTGCTCCAACAGACTGAATAGTTAGTGCCTTAGAAGTCAACCCCCGAACCGTAAAATGCAATAAAAATACAACAGTTTTTCCATCATATTACAGGAATAATTGCAACCAGTTTGAAAGTGATGGTCATTTCTACGTTCCGGGCACCCTAGGCTTCACTCTAGGGCGTTGCTCCACCATATCGAATACTTAGTGCCTTAGAAGTCAACGCCAGAAGCATAAAATACAATATAAATGCAACAGTTTTTACATCGTATAACAGGAATAATTGCAACCAGTTTGAAAGTTATGGTCATTTCTACTTTCCGGGCAGCCTAGGCTTCACCCTAGTGCGTAGCTCCACCAGGTCGAATAGTTAGTGCCTTAGAAGTCAACGTCAGAAGCATAAAATACAGTATAAATACAACAGTTCTTCCATCGTATAAAACGAATAATTGCAACCAGTATGAAAGTCATGGTCATTTCTACGTTCCGGGAAACCAAGGCTTCACTCTAAGCCGTTACTCCAACAGATCGAATAGTTAGGGCCTCAGAAGTCAACGCCAGAAGCATAAAATACAATATAAATACAACAGTTTTTCCATCGTATAAAACGAATAATTGCAACCACTATGAAAGTTATGGTCATTTCTACTATCCGGGCAACCTAGGCTTCACCCTAGGGCGATACTGCACCAGATCGAATAGTTAGGGCCTTAGAAGTCAGCGCGCGGAACATAAAACACAAAATAAATACAACAGTTTTTCCATCGTATAAAACGAATAATTGCAACCAGTATGAAAGTTATGGACATTTCTACTTTCCGGGCAACCTAGGCTTCACCCTAGGGCGTTGCTCCAACAGATTGAATAGTTAGGGCCTTAGAAGTCAACGCCCGAAGCATAAAATGCAATAAAAATACAACAGTTTTTCCATCGTATAACAGGAATAATTGTAACCAGTTTGAAAGTGATGGTCATTTCTACGATCCGGGCAACCTAGGCTTCACTCTAGGGCGTTGCTCTACCAGATCGGATAGTTAGGGCCTAAGAAGTCAACACCAGGAGCATAAAATACAATATAAATGCAACAGCTTTTCCATCGTATAAAATGAATAATTGCAAAGAGTGGGAAAGTAATGGTCATTTCTACGTTCCGTGTAACCTAGGCTACACTCTAGGCTGTTGCTCCACCGTATCCAATACTTAGTGCCTTAGAAGTCAACGCCAGAAGCATAGAATACAATATAAATACAACTGTTTTTCCATCGTATAACAGGCATAATTGCAACCAGTTTGAAAGTTATGGTCATTTCTACTTGCCGGGCAACCTAGGCTTCACCCTAGGATGTGGCTCCACCATATCGAATAGTTAGGGGTTTAGAAGTAAACAGCCGAAGCATAAAATACAATAAAAATACAACAGTTTTTCCACCGTATAACAGGAATAATTGCAAACAGTGCGAAGGTAATGGTCATTTCTACGTTCCGAGCAACCTAGGCTTCACTGTTTGGCGTTGGTCCACCAGATCGAATAGTTGGTGCCTTAGAAGTCAACGTCAGAAGCATAAAATACAATATAAATACAACAGTTTTTCCATCGTATACAACAAATAATTGCAACCAGTATGAAAGTTATGGACATTTCTACTTTCCGGGCAACCTAGGCTTCACCCTAGGGCGTTGCTCCAACAGATTGAATAGTTAGGGCCTTAGAAGTCAACGCCCGAAGCATTAAATGCAATAAAAATACAACAGATTTCCATCGTAAAACAGGAATAATTGTAACCAGTTTGAAAGTAATGGTCATTTCTACGTTCCGGGCAACCTACGCGCCACTCTAAGGCGTTGCTCCACCAGATCGAATGGTTACGGCCTAAGAAGTCAACGCCAGAAGCAATAAAATACAATATAAATGCAACAGCTTTTCCATCGTATAAAATGAATAATTGCAAAGTGTGTGAAAGTAATGGTCATTTCTACGTTCCGGGCAACCTAGGTTTCACTCTAGGGCGTTGCTCCACCAGATCGAATAGTTAGTGCGTTAGAAGTCAACGTCAGAAGCATAGAATACAGTATAAATACAACAGTTTTTCCATCGTATAACAGGAACAATAGCAACCAGTGTGAAAGATATGGTCATTTCTACGTTCCGGGCAACCTAGGCGTCACTCTAATGCGTTGCTCCACCAGATCGAATAGTTAGGGCCTAAGAAGTCAGCGACAGAAGCATAAAATACAATATAAATGCAACAGCTTTTCCATCGTATAAAATGAATAATTGCAAAGAGTGTGAAACTAATGGTCATTTCTACGTCCCGGGCAACCTAGGTTTCACTCTAGGGCGTAGCTACACCAGGTCGAATAGTTAGTGCCTTAGAAGTCAACGTCAGAAGCATAAAATACAGTATAAATACAACAGTTCTTCCATCGTATAAAACGAATAATTGCAACCAGTATGAAAGTCATGGTCATTTCTACGTTCCGGGAAACCAAGGCTTCACTCTAAGCCGTTACTCCAACAGATCGAATAGTTAGGGCCTCAGAAGTCAACGCCAGAAGCATAAAATACAATATAAATACAACAGTTTTTCCATCGTATAAAACGAATAATTGCAACCACTATGAAAGTTATGGTCATTTCTACTATCCGGGCAACCTAGGCTTCACCCTAGGGCGATGCTGCACCAGATCGAATAGTTAGGGCCTTAGAAGTCAACGCGCGGAACATAAAACACAAAATAAATACAACAGTTTTTCCATTGTATAAATCGAATAATTGCTACCAGTGTGAAAGTTATGGTCATTTCTACGTTCCGGGCAACCTAGGCTTCACCCTAGTGCGTTGTTCCACCAGATCGAATAGTTAAGGCCTACGAAGTGAACGCCAGAAGCATAAAATACAATATAAATACAACAGTTTTACCATCGTATAAAACGGATAATTGCAACCAGTATGAAAGTTATGGTCATTTCTACTTTCCGGGCAACCTAGGATTCACCCTAGGGCGTTGCTCCAACAGATTGAATAGTTAGTGCCTTAGAAGTCAACGCCCGAAGCATAAAATGCAATAAAAATGCAACAGTTTTTCCATCATATAACAGGAGTAATTGCAACCAGTTTGAAAGTGATGGTCATTTCTACGTTCCGTGCACCCTAGGCTTCACTCTAGGGCGTTGCTCCACCATATCGAATACTTAGTGCCTTAGAAGTCTACGTCAGAAGCATAAAATACAGTATAAATACAACAGTTCTTCCATCGTATAAAACGAATAATTGCAACCAGTATGAAAGTCATGGTCATTTCTACGTTCCGGGAAACAAAGGCTTCACTCTAGGGCGTTGCTCCAGCAGATCGAATAGTTAGGGCCTCAGAAGTCAACGCCAGAGGCATAAAATACAATATAAATACAACAGCTTTTCCATCGTATAAAACGAATAATTGCAACCACTATGAAAGTTATGGTCATTTCTACGTTCCGGGCAACATAGGCTTCACTCTAAGGCGTTGCTCCAACAGATCGAATAGTTGGTGCCTTACAAGTCAAAGTCAGAAGGATAAAATACAATATAAATACAACAGTTTTTCCGTCGTATAAAACGAATAATTGCAACCAGTATGAAAGTTATGGACATTTCTACTTTCCGGGCAACCTAGGCTTCACCCTAGGGCGTTGCTCCAACAGATTGAATAGTTAGGGCCTTAGAAGTCAACGCCCGAAGCATAAAATGCAATAAAAATACAACAGTTTTTCCATCGTATAACAGGAATAATTGTAACCAGTTTGAAAGTGATGGTCATTTCTACGATCCGGGCCACCTAGGCTTCACTCTAGGGCGTTGCTCTACCAGATCGGATAGTTAGGGCCTAAGAAGTCAACACCAGGAGCATAAAATACAATATAAATGCAACAGCTTTTCCATCGTATAAAATGAATAATTGCAAAGAGTGGGAAAGTAATGGTCATTTCTACGTTCCGTGTAACCTAGGCTACACTCTAGGGTGTTGCTCCACCGTATCCAATACTTAGTGCCTTAGAAGTCAACGCCCGAAGCATTAAATGCAATAAAAATACAACAGATTTCCATCGTATAACAGGAATAATTGTAACCAGTTTGAAAGTAATGGTCATTTCTACGTTCCGGGCAACCTAGGCGCCACTCTAAGGCGTTGCTCCACCAGATCGAATAGTTACGGCCTATGAAGTCAACGCCAGAAGCAATAAAATACAATATAAATGCAACAGCTTTTCCATCGTATAAAATGAATAATTGCAAAGTGTGTGAAAGTAATGGTCATTTCTACGTTCCGGGCAACCTAGGTTTCACTCTAGGGCGTTGCTCCACCAGATCGAATAGTTAGTGCGTTAGAAGTCAACGTCAGAAGCATAAAATACAGTATAAATACAACAGTTTTTCCATCGTATAAAACGAATAATTGCAACCAGTATGAAAGTTATGGACATTTCTACTTTCCGGGCAACCTAGGTTTCACTCTAAGGCGTTGCTCCACCAGATCGAATAGTTAGGGCCTTAGAAGTCAACGCGCGGAACATAAAACACAAAATAAATAGAACCGTTTGTCCATTGTATAAATCGAATAATTGCTACCAGTGTCAAAGTTATGGTCATTTCTACGTTCCGGGCAACCTAGGCTTCACCCTAGTGCGTTGTTCCACCAGATCGAATAGTTAAGGCCTAAGAAGTGAACGCCAGAAGCATAAAACGCAATATAAATACGACAGTTTATCCATCGTATAAAACGAATAATTGCAACCAGTAAGAAAGTTATGGACATTTCTACTTTTCGGGGAACCTAGGCTTCACCCTAGGGCGTTGCTCCAACAGATTGAATAGTTAGGGCCTTAGAAGTCAACGCCCGAAGCATAAAATGCAATAGAAATACAACAGTTTTTCCATCGTATAATAGGAATAATTGTAACCAGTTTGAAAGTGATGGTCATTTCTACGTTCCGGGCAACCTAGGCTTCACCCTAGTGCGTTGTTCCACCAGATCGAATAGTTAAGGCCTAAGAAGTGAACGCCAGAAGCATAAAATACAATATAAATACAACAGTTTTTCCATCGTATAAAACGAGTAATTGCAACCAGTGTGAAAGTTATGGTCATTTCTACGTTCCGGGCGACATAGGCTTCACTCTAGAGGGTTGCTCCAACAGATCGAATAGTTGGTGCCTTACAAGTCAACGTCAGAAGCATAAAATACAATATAAATACAACAGTTTTTCCGTCGTATAAAACGAATAATTGCAACCAGTATGAAAGTTATGGACATTTCTACTTTCCGGGCAACCTAGGCTTCACCCTAGGGCGTTGCTCCAACAGATTGAATAGTTAGGGCCCTAGAAGTCAACGCCAGAAGCATAAGGTACAATATAAATACAACAGCTTTTCCATCGTATAACAGGAACAATAGCAACCAGTGTGAAAGATATGGTCATTTCTACGTTCCGGGCAACATAGGCGTCACTCTAAGGCGTTGCTCCACCAGATCGAATAGTTAGGGCCTAGGAAGTCAACGCCAGAAGCATAAAATACAATATAAATGCAACAGCTTTTCCATCGTATAAAATGAATAATTGCAAAGAGTGTGAAAGTAATGGTCATTTCTACGTTCCGGGCAACCTAGGTTTCACTCTAGGGCGTTGTTCCACCAGATCGAATAGTTAGTGCGTTAGAAGTCAACGTCAGAAGCATAAAATACAGTATAAATACAACAGTTTTTCCATCGTATAAAACGAATAATTGCAACCAGTATGAAAGTCATGGTCATTTCTACGTTCCGGGAAACCAAGGCTTCACTCTAGGGCGTTGCTCCAACAGATCGAATAGTTAGGGCCTTAGAAGTCAACGCCAGAAGCATAAAATACAATATAAATACAACAGTTTTTCCATCGTATGAAACGAATAATTGCAACCACTATGAAAGTTATGGTCATTTCTACTATCCGGGAAACCTAGGCTTCACCCTAGGGCGTTGCTCCACCAGATCGAATAGTTAGGGCCTTAGAAGTCAACACCAGAAGCATAAGGTACAATATAAATACAACAGCTTTTCCATCGTATAACAGGAACAATAGCAGCCAGTGTGAAAGATATGGTCCTTTCTACGTTCCGGGCAACCTAGGTTTCACTCTAGGGCGTTGCTCCACCAGATCGAATAGTTAGTGCCTTAGAAGTCAACGTCACAAACATAAAACACAGTATAAATACAACAGTTTTTCCATCGTATAAAACGAATAATTGCAACCAGTGTGAAAGTTATGGTCATTTCTTCGTTCCGGGCAACCTAGACTTCACTCTAGTGCGTTGTTCCACCAGATCGAATGGTTAAGGCCTAAGAAGTGAACGCCAGAAGCATAAAATACAATATAAATACAACAGTTTTTCCATCGTATAAAACGGATAATTGCACCAGTTTGAAAGTGATGGTCATTTCTACGTTCCGGGCACCCTAGGCTTCACTCTAGGGCGTTGCTCCACCAGATCGAATAGCTAGTGCCTTAGAATTCAACGCCACAAGCATAAAATACAATATAAGCACAACAGTTTTTCCATCGTATAACAGGAACAATAGCAACCAGTGTGAAAGATATGGTCATTTCTACGTTCCGGGCAACCTAGGCGTCACTCTAAGGCGTTGCTCCACCAGATCGAATAGTTAGGGCCTAAGAAGTCAGCGACAGAAGCATAAAATACAATATAAATGCAACAGCTTTTCCATCGTATAAAATGAATAATTGCAAAGAGTGTGAAACTAATGGTCATTTCTACGTCCCGGGCAACCTAGGTTTCACTCTAGGGCGTAGCTACACCAGGTCGAATAGTTAGTGCCTTAGAAGTCAACGTCAGAAGCATAAAATACAGTATAAATACAACAGTTCTTCCATCGTATAAAACGAATAATTGCAACCAGTATGAAAGTCATGGTCATTTCTACGTTCCGGGAAACCAAGGCTTCACTCTAAGCCGTTACTCCAACAGATCGAATAGTTAGGGCCTCAGAAGTCAACGCCAGAAGCATAAAATACAATATAAATACAACAGTTTTTCCATCGTATAAAACGAATAATTGCAACCACTATGAAAGTTATGGTCATTTCTACTATCCGGGCAACCTAGGCTTCACCCTAGGGCGATGCTGCACCAGATCGAATAGTTAGGGCCTTAGAAGTCAACGCGCGGAACATAAAACACAAAATAAATACAACAGTTTTTCCATTGTATAAATCGAATAATTGCTACCAGTGTGAAAGTTATGGTCACTTCTACGTTCCGGGCAACCTAGGCTTCACCCTAGTGCGTTGTTCCACCAGATCGAATAGTTAAGGCCTACGAAGTGAACGCCAGAAGCATAAAATACAATATAAATACAACAGTTTTACCATCGTATAAAACGGATAATTGCAACCAGTATGAAAGTTATGGTCATTTCTACTTTCCGGGCAACCTAGGATTCACCCTAGGGCGTTGCTCCAACAGATTGAATAGTTAGTGCCTTAGAAGTCAACGCCCGAAGCATAAAATGCAATAAAAATGCAACAGTTTTTCCATCATATAACAGGAGTAATTGCAACCAGTTTGAAAGTGATGGTCATTTCTACGTTCCGTGCACCCTAGTCTTCACTCTAGGGCGTTGCTCCACCATATCGAATACTTAGTGCCTTAGAAGTCTACGTCAGAAGCATAAAATACAGTATAAATACAACAGTTCTTCCATCGTATAAAACGAATAATTGCAACCAGTATGAAAGTCATGGTCATTTCTACGTTCCGGGAAACAAAGGCTTCACTCTAGGGCGTTGCTCCAGCAGATCGAATAGTTAGGGCCTCAGAAGTCAACGCCAGAAGCATAAAATACAATATAAATACAACAGCTTTTCCATCGTATAAAACGAATAATTGCAACCACTATGAAAGTTATGGTCATTTCTACGTTCCGGGCAACATAGGCTTCACTCTAAGGCGTTGCTCCAACAGATCGAATAGTTGGTGCCTTACAAGTCAAAGTCAGAAGGATAAAATACAATATAAATACAACAGTTTTTCCGTCGTATAAAACGAATAATTGCAACCAGTATGAAAGTTATGGACATTTCTACTTTCCGGGCAACCTAGGCTTCACCCTAGGGCGTTGCTCCAACAGATTGAATAGTTAGGGCCTTAGAAGTCAACGCCCGAAGCATAAAATGCAATAAAAATACAACAGTTTTTCCATCGTATAACAGGAATAATTGTAACCAGTTTGAAAGTGATGGTCATTTCTACGATCCGGGCAACCTAGGCTTCACTCTAGGGCGTTGCTCTACCAGATCGGATAGTTAGGGCCTAAGAAGTCAACACCAGGAGCATAAAATACAATATAAATGCAACAGCTTTTCCATCGTATAAAATGAATAATTGCAAAGAGTGGGAAAGTAATGGTCATTTCTACGTTCCGTGTAAACTAGGCTACACTCTAGGGTGTTGCTCCACCGTATCCAATACTTAGTGCCTTAGAAGTCAACGCCCGAAGCATTAAATGCAATAAAAATACAACAGATTTCCATCGTATAACAGGAATAATTGTAACCAGTTTGAAAGTAATGGTCATTTCTACGTTCCGGGCAACCTAGGCGCCACTCTAAGGCGTTGCTCCACCAGATCGAATAGTTACGGCCTAAGAAGTCAACGCCAGAAGCAATAAAATACAATATAAATGCAACAGCTTTTCCATCGTATAAAATGAATAATTGCAAAGTGTGTGAAAGTAATGGTCATTTCTACGTTCCGGGCAACCTAGGTTTCACTCTAGGGCGTTGCTCCACCAGATCGAATAGTTAGTGCGTTAGAAGTCAACGTCAGAAGCATAAAATACAGTATAAATACAACAGTTTTTCCATCGTATAAAACGAATAATTGCAACCAGTATGAAAGTTATGGACATTTCTACTTTCCGGGCAACCTAGGTTTCACTCTAAGGCGTTGCTCCACCAGATCGAATAGTTAGGGCCTTAGAAGTCAACGCGCGGAACATAAAACACAAAATAAATAGAACCGTTTGTCCATTGTATAAATCGAATAATTGCTACCAGTGTCAAAGTTATGGTCATTTCTACGTTCCGGGCAACCTAGGCTTCACCCTAGTGCGTTGTTCCACCAGATCGAATAGTTAAGGCCTAAGAAGTGAACGCCAGAAGCATAAAACGCAATATAAATACAACAGTTTATCCATCGTATAAAACGAATAATTGCAACCAGTATGAAAGTTATGGACATTTCTACTTTTCGGGGAACCTAGGCTTCACCCTAGGGCGTTGCTCCAACAGATTGAATAGTTAGGGCCTTAGAAGTCAACGCCCGAAGCATAAAATGCAATAAAAATACAACAGTTTTTCCATCGTATAATAGGAATAATTGTAACCAGTTTGAAAGTGATGGTCATTTCTACGTTCTGGGCAACCTAGGCTTCACCCTAGGGCGTTGCTCCAACAGATTGAATAGTTAGGGCCTTAGAAGTCAACGCCCGAAGCATAAAATGCAATAAATATACAACAGTTTTTCCATCATATTACAGGAGTAATTGCAACCAGTTTGAAAGTGATGGACATTTCTACGTTCCGGGCACCCTAGGCTTCACTCTAGGGCGTTGCTCCACCATATCGAATACTTAATGTCTTAGAAGTCAACGCCAGAAGCATAAAATACAATATAAATACAACAGTTTTTCCATCGTATAACAGGAATAATAGCAACCAGTTTGAAAGTTATGGTCATTTCTACTTTCCGGGCAACCTAGTCTTCACCCTAGTGCGTAGCTCCACCAGATCGAATAGTTAGTGCCTTAGAAGTCAACGTCTGGAGCATAAAATACAGTATAAATACAACAGTTCTTCCATCGTATAAAATGAATAATTGCAACCAGTATGAAAGTTATGGACATTTCTTCTTTCCGTGCAACCTAGGCTTCACCCTAGGGCAATGCTCCACGAGATCGAATAGTTAGGGCCTTAGAAGTCTACGCGCGAAACATAAAACACAAAATAAATAGAACAGTTTTTCCATTGTATAAATCGAATAATTGCTACCAGTGTGAAAGTTATGGTCATTTCTACGTTCCCGGCAACCTAGGCTTCACCCTAGTGCGTTGTTCCACCAGATCGAATAGTTAAGGCCTAAGAAGTGAACGCCAGAAGCATAAAATACAATATAAATACAACAGTTTTACCATCGTATAAAACGGATAATTGCAACCAGTATGAAAGTTATGGTCATTTCTACTTTCCGGGCAACCTAGGATTCACCCTAGGGCGTTGCTCCAACAGATTGAATAGTTAGTGCCTTAGAAGTCAACGCCCGAAGCATAAAATGCAATAAAAATGCAACAGTTTTTCCATCATATAACAGGAGTAATTGCAACCAGTTTGAAAGTGATGGTCATTTCTACGTTCCGTGCACCCTAGTCTTCACTCTAGGGCGTTGCTCCACCATATCGAATACTTAGTGCCTTAGAAGTCTACGTCAGAAGCATAAAATACAGTATAAATACAACAGTTCTTCCATCGTATAAAACGAATAATTGCAACCAGTATGAAAGTCATGGTCATTTCTACGTTCCGGGAAACAAAGGCTTCACTCTAGGGCGTTGCTCCAGCAGATCGAATAGTTAGGGCCTCAGAAGTCAACGCCAGAAGCATAAAATACAATATAAATACAACAGCTTTTCCATCGTATAAAACGAATAATTGCAACCACTATGAAAGTTATGGTCATTTCTACGTTCCGGGCAACATAGGCTTCACTCTAAGGCGTTGCTCCAACAGATCGAATAGTTGGTGCCTTACAAGTCAAAGTCAGAAGGATAAAATACAATATAAATACAACAGTTTTTCCGTCGTATAAAACGAATAATTGCAACCAGTATGAAAGTTATGGACATTTCTACTTTCCGGGCAACCTAGGCTTCACCCTAGGGCGTTGCTCCAACAGATTGAATAGTTAGGGCCTTAGAAGTCAACGCCCGAAGCATAAAATGCAATAAAAATACAACAGTTTTTCCATCGTATAACAGGAATAATTGTAACCAGTTTGAAAGTGATGGTCATTTCTACGATCCGGGCAACCTAGGCTTCACTCTAGGGCGTTGCTCTACCAGATCGGATAGTTAGGGCCTAAGAAGTCAACACCAGGAGCATAAAATACAATATAAATGCAACAGCTTTTCCATCGTATAAAATGAATAATTGCAAAGAGTGGGAAAGTAATGGTCATTTCTACGTTCCGTGTAACCTAGGCTACACTCTAGGGTGTTGCTCCACCGTATCCAATACTTAGTGCCTTAGAAGTCAACGCCCGAAGCATTAAATGCAATAAAAATACAACAGATTTCCATCGTATAACAGGAATAATTGTAACCAGTTTGAAAGTAATGGTCATTTCTACGTTCCGGGCAACCTAGGCGCCACTCTAAGGCGTTGCTCCACCAGATCGAATAGTTACGGCCTAAGAAGTCAACGCCAGAAGCAATAAAATACAATATAAATGCAACAGCTTTTCCATCGTATAAAATGAATAATTGCAAAGTGTGTGAAAGTAATGGTCAGTTCTACGTTCCGGGCAACCTAGGTTTCACTCTAGGGCGTTGCTCCACCAGATCGAATAGTTAGTGCGTTAGAAGTCAACGTCAGAAGCATAAAATACAGTATAAATACAACAGTTTTTCCATCGTATAAAACGAATAATTGCAACCAGTATGAAAGTTATGGACATTTCTACTTTCCGGGCAACCTAGGTTTCACTCTAAGGCGTTGCTCCACCAGATCGAATAGTTAGGGCCTTAGAAGTCAACGCGCGGAACATAAAACACAAAATAAATAGAACCGTTTGTCCATTGTATAAATCGAATAATTGCTACCAGTGTCAAAGTTATGGTCATTTCTACGTTCCGGGCAACCTAGGCTTCACCCTAGTGCGTTGTTCCACCAGATCGAATAGTTAAGGCCTAAGAAGTGAACGCCAGAAGCATAAAACGCAATATAAATACAACAGTTTATCCATCGTATAAAACGAATAATTGCAACCAGTATGAAAGTTATGGACATTTCTACTTTTCGGGGAACCTAGGCTTCACCCTAGGGCGTTGCTCCAACAGATTGAATAGTTAGGGCCTTAGAAGTCAACGCCCGAAGCATAAAATACAATATAAATACAACAGTTTTTCCATCGTATAAAACGAGTAATTGCAACCAGTGTGAAAGTTATGGTCATTTCTACGTTCCGGGCGACATAGGCTTCACTCTAGAGGGTTGCTCCAACAGATCGAATAGTTGGTGCCTTACAAGTCAACGTCAGAAGCATAAAATACAATATAAATACAACAGTTTTTCCGTCGTATAAAACGAATAATTGCAACCAGTATGAAAGTTATGGACATTTCTACTTTCCGGGCAACCTAGGCTTCACCCTAGGGCGTTGCTCCAACAGATTGAATAGTTAGGGCCCTAGAAGTCAACGCCAGAAGCATAAGGTACAATATAAATACAACAGCTTTTCCATCGTATAACAGGAACAATAGCAACCAGTGTGAAAGATATGGTCATTTCTACGTTCCGGGCAACATAGGCGTCACTCTAAGGCGTTGCTCCACCAGATCGAATAGTTAGGGCCTAGGAAGTCAACGCCAGAAGCATAAAATACAATATAAATGCAACAGCTTTTCCATCGTATAAAATGAATAATTGCAAAGAGTGTGAAAGTAATGGTCATTTCTACGTTCCGGGCAACCTAGGTTTCACTCTAGTGCGTTGTTCCACCAGATCGAATGGTTAAGGCCTAAGAAGTGAACGCCAGAAGCATAAAATACAATATAAATACAACAGTTTTTCCATCGTATAAAACGGATAATTGCACCAGTTTGAAAGTGATGGTCATTTCTACGTTCCGGGCACCCTAGGCTTCACTCTAGGGCGTTGCTCCACCAGATCGAATAGCTAGTGCCTTAGAATTCAACGCCACAAGCATAAAATACAATATAAGCACAACAGTTTTTCCATCGTATAAAACGAATAATTGCAACCAGTATGAAAGTGATGGTCATTTCAACGTTCCGGGAAACCAAGGCTTCACTCTAAGGCGTTTGTCCACCAGATCGAATAGTTAGGGCCTAAGAAGCCAACGCCAGAAGCATAAAATACAATATAAATGCAACAGCTTTTCCATCGTATAAAATGAATAATTGCAAAGAGTGTGAAAGTAATGGGCATTTCTACGTTCCGGGCAACCTAGGTTTCACTCTAGGGCGTTGCTCCACCAGATCGAATAGTTAGGGCCTTAGAAGTGAACGCCAGAAGCATAAAAGACAATATAAATACAACAGTTTTTCCATCGTATAAAACGAATAATTGCAACCAGTTTGAAAGTTATGGTCATTTCTACGTTCCGGGCACCCTAGGCTTCACTCTAGGGCGTTGCTCCACCAGATCGAATATTTGGTGCCTTAAAAGTCAACGTCAGAAGCTTAAAATACAATATAAATACAACAGTTTTTCCATCGTATAAAACGAATAATCGCAACCAGTATGAAAGTTATGGACATTTCTACTTTCCGGGCAACCTAGGCTTCACCCTAGGGAGTTGCTCCAACAGACTGAATAGTTAGGGCCTTAGAAGTCAACGTCCGAAGCATAAAATGCAAAAAGATACAACAGCTTTTCCATCGTATAACACGAATAATTGCAACCAGTGTGAAACTGATGGTCATTTCTACGTTCCGGGCAACCTAGGCTTCACCCTAGGGCGTTGCTCCACCAGATCGAATAGTTAGGGCCTTAGAAGTCAACACCAGAAGCATGAGGTACAATATAAATACAACAGCTTTTCCATCGTATAACAGGAACAATAGCAACCAGTGTGAAAGATATGATCATTTCTACGTTCCGGGCAACCTAGGCGTCACTCTAAGGCGTCGCTCCACCAGATCGACTAGTTAGGGCCTAAGAAGTCAACGCCAGAAGCATAAAATACAATATAAATGCAACAGCTTTTCCATCGTATAAAATGAATAATTGCAAAGATTGTGAAAGTAATGGTCATTTCTACGTTCCGCGCAACCTAGGTCTCACTCTAGGGCGTTGCTCCACCAGATCGAATAGTTAGTGCCTTAGAAGTCAACGTCAGAAGCATAAAATACAGTATAAATACAAAAGTTTTTCCATCGTATAAAACGAATAATTGCAACCAGTGTGAAAGTTATGGTCATTTCTACGTTCGGGCAACCTAGGCTTCACTCTAGGGCGCTGCTCCACCAGCTCGAATGGTTGGTGCCTTGGAAGTCAACGTCAGAAGCTTAAAATACAATATAAATACAACAGTTTTTCCATCGTATAAAACGAATAATTGCAACCAGTGTGAAGGTGATGGTCATTTCTACGTTCCGGGCAACCTAGGCTTCACCCTAGGGCGTTGCTCCACCAGATCGAATAGTTAGGGCCTTAGAAGTCAACGCCAGAAGCATAAGGTACATTATAAATACAACAGCTTTTCCATCGTATAACAGGAACAATCGCAACCAGTGTGAAAGATATGGTCATTTCTATGTTCCGGGCAACCTAGGCGTCACTCTAAGGCGTTTCTCCACCAGATCGAATAGTTAGGGCCTAAGAAGTCAACGCCAGAAGCAGAAAATACAATATAAATGCAACAGCTTTTCCATCGTATAAAATGAATAATTGCAAAGAGTTTGAAAGTAGTGGTCATTTCTACGTTCCGGGCAACCTAGGTTTCACTCTAGGGCGTTGCTCCACCAGATCGAATAGTTAGTGCCTTAGAAGTCAACGTCAGAAGCATAAAATACAGTATAAATACAACAGTTTTTCCATCGTATAAAACGAATAATTGCAGCCTGTCCGAAAGTTATGGACATTTCTACTTTCCGGGCAACCTAGGCTTCACCCTAGGGCGATGCTCCACCAGATCGAATAGTTAGGGCCTTAGAAGTCAACGAGCGAAACATAAAACACAATATAAATGCAACAGCTTTTCCATCGTATAAAACGAATAATTGCAACCAGTATGAAAGTTATGGACATTTCTACTTTCCGGGCAACCTAGGCTTCACCCTAGGGCGTTGCTCCAACAGACTGAATGGTTAGGGCCTTAGAAGTCAACGCCCGAAGCATAAAATGCAATAAAAATGCAACAGTTTTTCCATCATATAACAGGGATAGTTGCAACCAGTTAGAAAGTGATGGTCATTTCTACGTTCCGGGCACCCTAGGCTTCACTCTAGGGCGTTGCTCCACCAGATCGAATAGTTAAGGCCTAAGAAATGAACGCCAGAAGCATAAAATACAATATAAATACAACAGTTTTTCCATCGTATAAAACGAATAATTGCAACCAGTGTGATAGTTATGGTCATTTCTACGTTCCGGGCAACCTAGGCGTCACTCTAAGGCGTTGCTCCACCAGATCGAATAGTTAGGGCCTAAGAAGTCAACGCCAGAAGCATAAAATACAATATAAATGCAACAGCTTTTCCATCGTATAAAATGACTAATTGCAAAGAGTTTGAAAGTAATGGTCATTTCTACGTTCCGGGCAACCTAGGTTTCACTGTAGGGCGTTGCTCCACCAGATCGAATAGTTAGTGCCTTAGAAGTCAACGTCAGAAGCAGAAAATACAGTATAAATACAACAGTTTTTCCATCGTATAAAACGAATAATTGCAACCTGTCCGAAAGTTATGGACATTTCTACTTTCCGGGCAACCTAGGCTTCACCCTAGGGCGATGCTCCACCAGATCGAATAGTTAGAACCTTAAAACTCAACGCGCGAAACATAAAACACAAAATAAATAGAACAGTTTTTCCATTGTATAAATCGAATAATTCCTACCAGTGTGAAAGTTATGGTCATTTCTACGTTCCGAGCAGCCTAGGCTTCACACTAGTGCGTTGTTCCAGCAGATCGAATAGTTAAGGCCTAAGAAGTGAACGCCATAGGCATAAAATACAATATAAATACAACAGTTTTTCCATCGTATAAAACGGATAATTGCAACCAGTATGAAAGTAATGGTCAATATCTACTTCACGGGCAACCTAGGATTCACCCTAGGGCGTTGCTCCACCATATCGAACACTTAGTGCCTTAGAAGTCAACGCCAGAAGCATAAAATACAATATAAATACAACAGTTTTTCCATCGTATAACAGGAATAATTGCAACCTGTTTGAAAGTTATGGTCATTTCTACTTTCCGGGCAACCTAGGCTTCACCCTAGGGAGTTGCTCCAACAGACTGAATAGTTAGGGCCTTAGAAGTCAACGCCCGAAGCATAAAATGCAAAAAGATACAACAGCTTTTCCATCGTATAACACGAATAATTGCAACCAGTGTGAAACTGATGGTCATTTCTACGTTCCGGGCAACCTAGGCTTCACCCTAGGGCGTTGCTCCACCAGATCGAATAGTTAGGGCCTTAGAAGTCAACACCAGAAGCATGAGGTACAATATAAATACAACAGCTTTTCCATCGTATAACAGGAACAATAGCAACCAGTGTGAAAGATATGATCATTTCTACGTTCCGGGCAACCTAGGCGTCACTCTAAGGCGTCGCTCCACCAGATCGACTAGTTAGGGCCTAAGAAGTCAACGCCAGAAGCATAAAATACAATATAAATGCAACAGCTTTTCCATCGTATAAAATGAATAATTGCAAAGATTGTGAAAGTAATGGTCATTTCTACGTTCCGCGCAACCTAGGTCTCACTCTAGGGCGTTGCTCCACCAGATCGAATAGTTAGTGCCTTAGAAGTCAACGTCAGAAGCATAAAATACAGTATAAATACAAAAGTTTTTCCATCGTATAAAACGAATAATTGCAACCAGTGTGAAAGTTATGGTCATTTCTACGTTCGGGCAACCTAGGCTTCACTCTAGGGCGCTGCTCCACCAGCTCGAATGGTTGGTGCCTTGGAAGTCAACGTCAGAAGCTTAAAATACAATATAAATACAACAGTTTTTCCATCGTATAAAACGAATAATTGCAACCAGTGTGAAGGTGATGGTCATTTCTACGTTCCGGGCAACCTAGGCTTCACCCTAGGGCGTTGCTCCACCAGATCGAATAGTTAGGGCCTTAGAAGTCAACGCCAGAAGCATAAGGTACATTATAAATACAACAGCTTTTCCATCGTATAACAGGAACAATCGCAACCAGTGTGAAAGATATGGTCATTTCTATGTTCCGGGCAACCTAGGCGTCACTCTAAGGCGTTTCTCCACCAGATCGAATAGTTAGGGCCTAAGAAGTCAACGCCAGAAGCAGAAAATACAATATAAATGCAACAGCTTTTCCATCGTATAAAATGAATAATTGCAAAGAGTTTGAAAGTAGTGGTCATTTCTACGTTCCGGGCAACCTAGGTTTCACTCTAGGGCGTTGCTCCACCAGATCGAATAGTTAGTGCCTTAGAAGTCAACGTCAGAAGCATAAAATACAGTATAAATACAACAGTTTTTCCATCGTATAAAACGAATAATTGCAGCCTGTCCGAAAGTTATGGACATTTCTACTTTCCGGGCAACCTAGGCTTCACCCTAGGGCGATGCTCCACCAGATCGAATAGTTAGGGCCTTAGAAGTCAACGAGCGAAACATAAAACACAATATAAATGCAACAGCTTTTCCATCGTATAAAACGAATAATTGCAACCAGTATGAAAGTTATGGACATTTCTACTTTCCGGGCAACCTAGGCTTCACCCTAGGGCGTTGCTCCAACAGACTGAATGGTTAGGGCCTTAGAAGTCAACGCCCGAAGCATAAAATGCAATAAAAATGCAACAGTTTTTCCATCATATAACAGGGATAGTTGCAACCAGTTAGAAAGTGATGGTCATTTCTACGTTCCGGGCACCCTAGGCTTCACTCTAGGGCGTTGCTCCACCAGATCGAATAGTTAAGGCCTAAGAAATGAACGCCAGAAGCATAAAATACAATATAAATACAACAGTTTTTCCATCGTATAAAACGAATAATTGCAACCAGTGTGATAGTTATGGTCATTTCTACGTTCCGGGCAACCTAGGCGTCACTCTAAGGCGTTGCTCCACCAGATCGAATAGTTAGGGCCTAAGAAGTCAACGCCAGAAGCATAAAATACAATATAAATGCAACAGCTTTTCCATCGTATAAAATGACTAATTGCAAAGAGTTTGAAAGTAATGGTCATTTCTACGTTCCGGGCAACCTAGGTTTCACTCTAGGGCGTTGCTCCACCAGATCGAATAGTTAGTGCCTTAGAAGTCAACGTCAGAAGCAGAAAATACAGTATAAATACAACAGTTTTTCCATCGTATAAAACGAATAATTGCAACCTGTCCGAAAGTTATGGACATTTCTACTTTCCGGGCAACCTAGGCTTCACCCTAGGGCGATGCTCCACCAGATCGAATAGTTAGAACCTTAAAACTCAACGCGCGAAACATAAAACACAAAATAAATAGAACAGTTTTTCCATTGTATAAATCGAATAATTCCTACCAGTGTGAAAGTTATGGTCATTTCTACGTTCCGAGCAGCCTAGGCTTCACACTAGTGCGTTGTTCCAGCAGATCGAATAGTTAAGGCCTAAGAAGTGAACGCCATAGGCATAAAATACAATATAAATACAACAGTTTTTCCATCGTATAAAACGGATAATTGCAACCAGTATGAAAGTAATGGTCAATATCTACTTCACGGGCAACCTAGGATTCACCCTAGGGCGTTGCTCCACCATATCGAACACTTAGTGCCTTAGAAGTCAACGCCAGAAGCATAAAATACAATATAAATACAACAGTTTTTCCATCGTATAACAGGAATAATTGCAACCAGTTTGAAAGTTATGGTCATTTCTACTTTCCGGGCAACCTAGGCTTCACCCTAGGGCGTTGTTCCACCCGATCGTATAGTTAGGGCCTAAGAAGTGAACGCCAGAGTCATATAATACAATATAAATACAACAGTTTTTCCATCGTATAAAACGAATAATGGCAACCAGTGTGAAAGTTATGGTCATTTCTACGTTCCGGGCAACCTGGGCTTCACTCTAGGGCGTTGCTCCAACAGATCGAATAGTTGGTGCCTTAGAAGTCAACGTCAGAAGCATAAAATACAATATAAATACAACAGTTTTTCCATCGTATAAAACGAATAATTGCAACCAGTTTGAAAGTTATGGTCATTTCTACGTTCCGGGCACCCTAGGCTTCACTCTAGGGCGTTGCTCCACCAGATAGAATATTTGGTGCCTTAAAAGTCAACGTCAGAAGCTTAAAATACAATATAAATACAACAGTTTTTCCATCGTATAAAACGAATAATCGCAACCAGTATGAAAGTTATGGACATTTCTACTTTCCGGGCAACCTAGGCTTCACCCTAGGGAGTTGCTCCAACAGACTGAATAGTTAGGGCCTTAGAAGTCAACGCCCGAAGCATAAAATGCAAAAAGATACAACAGCTTTTCCATCGTATAACACGAATAATTGCAACCAGTGTGAAACTGATGGTCATTTCTACGTTCCGGGCAACCTAGGCTTCACCCTAGGGCGTTGCTCCACCAGATCGAATAGTTAGGGCCTTAGAAGTCGACGCCAGAAGCATGAGGTACAATATAAATGCAACAGCTTTTCCATCGTATAACAGGAACAATAGCAACCAGTGTGAAAGATATGATCATTTCTACGTTCCGGGCAACCTAGGCGTCACTCTAAGGCGTCGCTCCACCAGATCGACTAGTTAGGGCCTAAGAAGTCAACGCCAGAAGCATAAAATACAATATAAATGCAACAGCTTTTCCATCGTATAAAATGAATAATTGCAAAGATTGTGAAAGTAATGGTCATTTCTACGTTCCGCGCAACCTAGGTCTCACTCTAGGGCGTTGCTCCACCAGATCGAATAGTTAGTGCCTTAGAAGTCAACGTCAGAAGCATAAAATACAGTATAAATACAAAAGTTTTTCCATCGTATAAAACGAATAATTGCAACCAGTGTGAAAGTTATGGTCATTTCTACGTTCGGGCAACCTAGGCTTCACTCTAGGGCGCTGCTCCACCAGCTCGAATGGTTGGTGCCTTGGAAGTCAACGTCAGAAGCTTAAAATACAATATAAATACAACAGTTTTTCCATCGTATAAAACGAATAATTGCAACCAGTGTGAAGGTGATGGTCATTTCTACGTTCCGGGCAACCTAGGCTTCACCCTAGGGCGTTGCTCCACCAGATCGAATAGTTAGGGCCTTAGAAGTCAACGCCAGAAGCATAAGGTACATTATAAATACAACAGCTTTTCCATCGTATAACAGGAACAATCGCAACCAGTGTGAAAGATATGGTCATTTCTATGTTCCGGGCAACCTAGGCGTCACTCTAAGGCGTTTCTCCACCAGATCGAATAGTTAGGGCCTAAGAAGTCAACGCCAGAAGCAGAAAATACAATATAAATGCAACAGCTTTTCCATCGTATAAAATGAATAATTGCAAAGAGTTTGAAAGTAATGGTCATTTCTACGTTCCGGGCAACCTAGGTTTCACTCTAGGGCGTTGCTCCACCAGATCGAATAGTTAGTGCCTTAGAAGTCAACGTCAGAAGCATAAAATACAGTATAAATACAACAGTTTTTCCATCGTATAAAACGAATAATTGCAACCTGTCCGAAAGTTATGGACATTTCTACTTTCCGGGCAACCTAGGCTTCACCCTAGGGCGATGCTCCACCAGATCGAATAGTTAGGGCCTTAGAAGTCAACGAGCGAAACATAAAACACAATATAAATGCAACAGCTTTTCCATCGTATAAAACGAATAATTGCAACCAGTATGAAAGTTATGGACATTTCTACTTTCCGGGCAACCTAGGCTTCACCCTAGGGCGTTGCTCCAACAGACTGAATGGTTAGGGCCTTAGAAGTCAACGCCCGAAGCATAAAATGCAATAAAAATGCAACAGTTTTTCCATCATATAACAGGGATAGTTGCAACCAGTTAGAAAGTGATGGTCATTTCTACGTTCCGGGCACCCTAGGCTTCACTCTAGGGCGTTGCTCCACCAGATCGAATAGTTAAGGCCTAAGAAATGAACGCCAGAAGCATAAAATACAATATAAATACAACAGTTTTTCCATCGTATAAAACGAATAATTGCAACCAGTGTGATAGTTATGGTCCTTTCTACGTTCCGGGCAACCTAGGCGTCACTCTAAGGCGTTGCTCCACCAGATCGAATAGTTAGGGCCTAAGAAGTCAACGCCAGAAGCATAAAATACAATATAAGTGCAACAGCTTTTCCATCGTATAAAATGACTAATTGCAAAGAGTTTGAAAGTAATGGTCATTTCTACGTTCCGGGCAACCTAGGTTTCACTCTAGGGCGTTGCTCCACCAGATCGAATAGTTAGTGCCTTAGAAGTCAACGTCAGAAGCATAAAATACAGTATAAATACAACAGTTTTTCCATCGTATAAAACGAATAATTGCAACCTGTCCGAAAGTTATGTACATTTCTACTTTCCGGGCAACCTAGGCTTCACCCTAGGGCGATGCTCCGCCAGATCGAATAGTTAGGACCTTAAAACTCAACGCGCGAAACATAAAACACAAAATAAATACAACAGGTTTTCCATCCTATAATATGAATAATTGCAACCAGTGTGAAAGTGATGGTCATTTCTTCGTTCCGGGCAACCTAGGCTTCACCCTAGGGCGTTGCTCCAACAGATTGAATAGTTAGGGCCTTAGAAGTCAACACCAGGAGCATAAAATACAATATAAATACAACAGTTTTTCCATCGTATAAAACGGATAATTGCAACCAGTATGAAAGTTATAGTCATTTCTACGTTCCGGGCAACCAAGGCTTCACCCTAGGGCGTTGCTCCACCAGATCGAATAGTAAGGGCCTAAGAAGTCAACGCCAGAAGCATAAAATACAAAATAAATGCAACAGCTTTTCCATCGTATAAAATGAATAATTGCAACCAGTTGGAAAGTTATGGTCATTTCTACTTTCCGGGCAACCTAGGCTTCACCCTAGGGCGATGTTCCACCCGATCGAATAGTTACGGCCTAAGAAGTGAACGCCAGAACCATATAATACAATATAAATACAACAGTTTTTCCATCGTATAAAACGAATAATTGCAACCAGTGTGAAAGTGATGGTCATTTCTTCGTTCCGGGCAACCTAGGCTTCACTCTAGGGCGTTGCTCCAACAGATCGAATAGTTGGTGCCTTAGAAGTCAACGTCAGAAGCATAAAATACAATATAAATGCAACAGCTTTTCCATCGTATAAAATGAATAATTGCAAAGAGTTTGAAAGTAATGGTCATTTCTACGTTCCGGGCAACCTAGGTTTCACGCTAGGGCGTTGCTCCACCAGATCGAATAGTTAGTGCCTTAGAAGTCAACGTCAGAAGCATAAAATACAGTATAAATACAACAGTTTTTCCATCGTATAAAACGAATAATTGCAACCAGTGTGAAAGTTATGGTCATTTCTACGTTCCGGGCAACCTAGGCTTCACTCTAGGGCGTTGCTCCACCAGCTCGAATGGTTGGTGCCTTAGAAGTCAACGTCAGAAGCTTAAAATACAATATAAATAAAACAGTTTTTCCATCGTATTAAACGAATAATTGCAACCAGTGTGAAAGTGATGGTCATTTCTACGTTCCGGGCAACCAAGGCTTCACCCTAGGGCGTTGCTCCACCAGGTCGAATAGTTAGGGCCTAAGAAGTCAACGCCAGAAGCATAAAATACAATATAAATGCAACAGCTTTTCCATCGTATAAAATGAATAATTGCAACCAGTTTGAAAGTTATGGTCATTTCTACTTTCCGGGCAACCTAGGCTTCACCCTAGGGCGTTGTTCCACCCGATCGAATAGTTACGGCCTAAGAAGTGAACGCCAGAAGCATATAATACAATATAAATACAACAGTTTTTCCATCGTATAAAACGAATAATTGCAACCAGTGTGAAAGTTATGGTCATTTCTACGTTCCGGGCAACCTAGGCTTCACTCTAGGGCGTTGCTCCAGCAGATCGAATAGTTGGTGCCTTAGAAGTCAACGTCAGAAGCATAAAATACAATATAAATACAACAGTTTTTCCATCGTATAAAACGAATAATTGCAACCAGTATGAAAGTTATGGACATTTCTACTTTCCGGGCAGCCTAGGCTTCTCCCTAGGGCGTTGCTCCAACAGATCGAATAGTTGGTGCCTTAGAAGTCAACGTCAGAAGCATAAAATACATTTTAAATACAACAGCTTTTCCATCGTATAACAGGAACAATAGCAACCAGTGTGAAAGGTATGGTCATTTCTACGTTCCGGGCAACCTAGGCGTCACTCTAAGGCGTTGCTCCACCAGATCTAATAGTTAGGGCCTAAGAAGTTAACGCCAGAAGCATAAAATACAAAATAAATGCAACAGCTTTTCCATCGTATAAAACGAATAATTGCAACCTGTCCGAAAGTTATGGACATTTCTACTTTCCGGGCAACCTAGGCTTCACCCTAGGGCGATGCTCCGCCAGATCGAATAGTTAGGACCTTAAAACTCAACGCGCGAAACATAAAACACAAAATAAATAGAACAGTTTTTCCATCGTATAAAACGAATAATTGCAACCAGTGTGAAAGTTATGGTCATTTCTACGTTCCGGGCACCCTAGGCTTCACCCTAGTGCGTTGTTCCACCCGATCGAATAGTTAGGGCCTAAGAAGTGAACGCCAGAAGCATATAATACAATATAAATACAACAGGTTTTCCATCCTATAATATGAATAATTGCAACCAGTGTGAAAGTGATGGTCATTTCTTCGTTCCGGGCAACCTAGGCTTCACCCTAGGGCGTTGCTCCAACAGATTGAATAGTTAGGGCCTTAGAAGTCAACACCAGGAGCATAAAATACAATATAAATACAACAGTTTTTCCATCGTATAAAACGGATAATTGCAACCAGTATGAAAGTTATGGACATTTCTACTTTCCGGGCAGCCTAGGCTTCACCATAGGGCGTTGCTCCAACAGATTGAATAGTTAGGGCCTTAGAAGTCAACACCAGGAGCATAAAATACAATATAAATACAACAGGTTTTCCATCCTATAATATGAATAATTGCAACCAGTGTGAAAGTGATGGTCATTTCTTCGTTGCGGGCAACCTAGGCTTCACTCTAGGGCGTTGCTCCAACAGATCGAATAGTTGGTGCCTTAGAAGTCAACGTCAGAAGCATAAAATACATTTTAAATACAACAGCTTTTCCATCGTATAACAGGAACAATAGCAACCAGTGTGAAAGGTATGGTCATTTCTAGGTTCCGGGCAACTTAGGCGTCACTCTAAGGCGTTGCTCCACCAGATCGAATAGTTAGGGCCTAAGAAGTTAACGCCAGAAGCATAAAATACAATATAAATGCAACAGCTTTTCCATCGTATAAAATGAATAATTGCAAAGAGTTTGAAAGTAATGGTCATTTCTACGTTCCGGGCAACCTAGGTTTCACTCTAGGGCGTTGCTCCACCAGATCGAATAGTCAGTGCCTTAGAAGTCAACGTCAGAAGCATAAAATACAAAATAAATGCAACAGCTTTTCCATCGTATAAAACGAATAATTGCAACCTGTCCGAAAGTTATGGACATTTCTACTTTCCGGGCAACCTAGGCTTCACCCTAGGGCGATGCTCCGCCAGATCGAATAGTTAGGACCTTAAAACTCAACGCGCGAAACATAAAACACAAAATAAATAGAACAGTTTTTCCATCGTATAAAACGAATAATTGCAACCAGTGTGAAAGTTATGGTCATTTCTACGTTCCGGGCACCCTAGGCTTCACCCTAGGGCGTTGTTCCACCCGATCGAATAGTTAGGGCCTAAGAAGTGAACGCCAGAAGCATATAATACAATATAAATACAACAGGTTTTCCATCCTATAATATGAATAATTGCAACCAGTGTGAAAGTGATGGTCATTTCTTCGTTCCGGGCAACCTAGGCTTCACCCTAGGGCGTTGCTCCAACAGATTGAATAGTTAGGGCCTTAGAAGTCAACACCAGGAGCATAAAATACAATATAAATACAACAGTTTTTCCATCGTATAAAACGGATAATTGCAACCAGTATGAAAGTTATGGACATTTCTACTTTCCGGGCAGCCTAGGCTTCACCATAGGGCGTTGCTCCAACAGATTGAATAGTTAGGGCCTTAGAAGTCAACACCAGGAGCATAAAATACAATATAAATACAACAGGTTTTCCATCCTATAATATGAATAATTGCAACCAGTGTGAAAGTGATGGTCATTTCTTCGTTGCGGGCAACCGAGGCTTCACTCTAGGGCGTTGCTCCAACAGATCGAATAGTTGGTGCCTTAGAAGTCAACGTCAGAAGCATAAAATACATTTTAAATACAACAGCTTTTCCATCGTATAACAGGAACAATAGCAACCAGTGTGAAAGGTATGGTCATTTCTAGGTTCCGGGCAACCTAGGCGTCACTCTAAGGCGTTGCTCCACCAGATCGAATAGTTAGGGCCTAAGAAGTTAACGCCAGAAGCATAAAATACAATATAAATGCAACAGCCTTTCCATCGTATAAAATGAATAATTGCAAAGAGTTTGAAAGTAATTGTCATTTCTACGTTCCGGGCAACCTAGGTTTCACTCTAGGGCGTTGCTCCACCAGATCGAATAGTCAGTGCCTTAGAAGTCAACGTCAGAAGCATAAAATACAGTATAAATACAACAGTTTTTCCATCGTATAAAACGAATAATTGCAACCTGTCCGAAAGTTATGGACATTCCTACTTTCCGGGCAACCTAGGCTTCACCCTAGGGCGATGCTCCGCCAGATCGAATAGTTAGGACCTTAAAACTCAACGCGCGAAACATAAAACACAAAATAAATAGAACAGTTTTTCCATCGTATAAAACGAATAATTGCAACCAGTGTGAAAGTTATGGTCATTTCTACGTTCCGGGCACCCTAGGCTTCACCCTAGGGCGTTGTTCCACCCGATCGAATAGTTAGGGCCTAAGAAGTGAACGCCAGAAGCATATAATACAATATAAATACAACAGGTTTTCCATCCTATAATATGAATAATTGCAACCAGTGTGAAAGTGATGGTCATTTCTTCGTTCCGGGCAACCTAGGCTTCACCCTAGGGCATTGCTCCAACAGATTGAATAGTTAGGGCCTTAGAAGTCAACACCAGGAGCATAAAATACAATATAAATACAACAGTTTTTCCATCGTATAAAACGGATAATTGCAACCAGTATGAAAGTTATAGTCATTTCTACTTACCGGGCAACCTAGGATTCACGCTAGGGCGTTGCTCCACCAGATCGAATAGTTAGGGCCTAAGAAGTCAACGCCAGAAGCATAAAATACAATATAAATGCAACAGCTTTTCCATCGTGTAAAATGAATAATTGCAAAGAGTTTGAAAGTAATGGTCATTTCTACGTTCCGGTCAACCTAGGTTTCACTCTAGGGCGTTGCTCCACCAGATCGAATAGTTAGTGCCTTAGAAGTCAACGTCAGAAGCATAAAATACAGTATAAATACAACAGTTTTTCCATCGTATAAAACGAATAATTGCAACCTGTCCGAAAGTTATGGACATTTCTACTTTCCGGGCAACCTAGGCTTCACCCTAGGGCGATGCTCCGCCAGATCGAATAGTTAGGACCTTAAAACTCAACGCGCGAAACATAAAACACAAAATAAATAGAACAGTTTTTCCATCGTATAAAACGAATAATTGCAACCAGTGTGAAAGTTATGGTCATTTCTACGTTCCGGGCACCCTAGGCTTCAACCTAGGGCGTTGTTCCACCCGATCGAATAGTTAGGGCCTAAGAAGTGAACGCCAGAAGCATATAATACAATATAAATACAACAGGTTTTCCATCCTATAATATGAATAATTGCAACCAGTGTGAAAGTGATGGTCATTTCTTCGTTCCGGGCAACCTAGGCTTCACCCTAGGGCGTTGCTCCAACAGATTGAATAGTTAGGGCCTTAGAAGTCAACACCAGGAGCATAAAATACAATATAAATACAACAGTTTTTCCATCGTATAAAACGGATAATTGCAACCAGTATGAAAGTTATGGACATTTCTACTTTCCGGGCAGCCTAGGCTTCACCCTAGGGCGTTGCTCCAACAGATTGAATAGTTAGGGCCTTAGAAGTCAACACCAGGAGCATAAAATACCATATAAATACAACAGGTTTTCCATCCTATAATATGAATAATTGCAGCCAGTGTGAAAGTGATGGTCATTTCTTCGTTCCGGGCAACCTAGGCTTCACTCTAGGGCGTTGCTCCACCAGATCGAATAGTTAGTGCCTTAGAAGTCAACGTCAGAAGCATAAAATACAGTATAAATACAACAGTTTTTCCATCGTATAAAACGAATAACTGCAACCTGTCCGAAAGTTATGGACATTCCTACTTTCCGGGCAACCTAGGCTTCACCCTAGGGCGATAGTCCGCCAGATCGAATAGTTAGGACCTTAAAACTCAACGCGCGAAACGTAAAACACAAAATAAATAGAACAGTTTTTCCATCGTATAAAACGAATAATTGCAACCAGTGTGAAAGTTATGGTCATTTCTACGTTCCGGGCAGCCTAGGCTTCACCCTAGGGCGTTGCTCCACCCGATCGAATAGTTAGGGCCTAAGAAGTGAACGCCAGAAGCATATAATACAATATAAATACAACAGGTTTTCCATCCTATAATATGAATAATTGCAACCAGTGTGAAAGTGATGATCATTTCTTCGTTCCGGGCAACCTAGGCTTCACCCTAGGGCGTTGCTCCAGCAGATTGAATAGTTAGGGCCTTAGAAGTCAACACCAGGAGCATAAAATACAATATAAATACAACAGTTTTTCCATCGTATAAAACGGATAATTGCAACCAGTATGAAAGTTATAGTCATTTCTACTTACCGGGCAACCTAGGATTCACGCTAGGGCGTTGCTCCAACACATTGAAAAGTTAGTGCCTAAGAAGTGAACGCCAGAAGCATAAAATACAATATAAATACAACAGTTTTTCCATCGTATAAAACGAATAATTGCAACCTGTCCGAAAGTTATGGACATTTCTACTTTCCGGGCAACCTAGGCTTTTCTCTAGGGCGTTGCTCCACCAGCTCGAATGGTTGGTGCCTTAGAAGTCAACGTCAGAAGCTTAAAATACAATATAAATACAACAGTTTTTCCATCGTATTAAACGAATAATTGCAACCAGTGTGAAAGTGATGGTCATTTCTACGTTCCGGGCAACCAAGGCTTCACCCTAGGGCGTTGCTCCACCAGATCGAATAGTTAGGGCCTAAGAAGTCAACGCCAGAAGCATAAAATAGAATATAAATGCAACAGCTTTTCCATCGTATAAAATGAATAATTGCAACCAGTTTGAAAGTTATGGTCATTTCTACTTTCCGGGCAACCTAGGCTTCACCCTAGGGCGTTGTTCCACCCGATCGAATAGTTACGGCCTAAGAAGTGAACGCCAGAAGCATATAATACAATATAAATACAACAGTTTTTCCATCGTATAAAACGAATAATTGCAACCAGTGTGAAAGTGATGGTCATTTCTTCGTTCCGGGCAACCTAGGCTTCACCCTAGGGCGTTGCTCCAACAGATTGAATAGTTAGGGCCTTAGAAGTCAACACCAGGAGCATAAAATACAATATAAATACAACAGTTTTTCCATCGTATAAAACGGATAATTGCAACCAGTATGAAAGTTATGGACATTTCTACTTTCCGGGCAGCCTAGGCTTCACCCTAGGGCGTTGCTCCAACAGATTGAATAGTTAGGGCCTTAGAAGTCAACACCAGGAGCATAAAATACAATATAAATACAACAGGTTTTCCATCCTATAATATGAATAATTGCAACCAGTGTGAAAGTGATGGTCATTTCTTCGTTCCGGGCAACCTAGGCTTCACTCTAGGGCGTTGCTCCAACAGATCGAATACTTGGTGCCTTAGAAGTCAACGTCAGAAGCATAAAATACATTTTAAATACAACAGCTTTTCCATCGTATAACAGGAACAATAGCAACCAGTGTGAAAGGTATGGTCATTTCCAGGTTCCGGGCAACCTAGGCGTCACTCTAAGGCGTTGCTCCACCAGATCGAATAGTTAGGGCCTAAGAAGTTAACGCCAGAAGCATAAAATACAATATAAATGCAACAGCTTTTCCATCGTATAAAATGAATAATTGCAAAGAGTTTGAAAGTAATGGTCATTTCTACGTTCCGGGCAACCTAGGTTTCACTCTAGGGCGTTGCTCCACCAGATCGAATAGTTAGTGCCTTAGAAGTCAACGTCAGAAGCATAAAATACAGTATAAATACAACAGTTTTTCCATCGTATAAACCGGATAATTGCAACCAGTATGAAAGTTATGATCATTTCTACTTTCCGGGCAACCTAGGATTCACCCTAGGGCGTTGCTACAACAGATTGAATAGTTAGTGCCTGAGAAGTCAACGCCCGAAGCATCAAATGCAATAAAAATACAACAGTTTTCCATCATATAACAGGAGTAATTGCAACCAGTTTCAAAGTGATGGTCATTTCTACGTTCCGGGCACCCTAGGCTTCACTCTAGCGTGTTGCTCCACCATATCGAATACTTAGTGCCTTAGAAGTCAACGCCAGAAGCATAAAATACAATATAAATACAACAGCTTTTCCATCGTATAAAACGAATAATTGCAACCAGTATGAAAGTTATGGACATTTCTACTTTCCGGGCAACCTAGGCTTCACCCTAGGGCGTTGCACCAACAGACTGAATAGTTAGGGCCTTAGAAGTCAACGCCCGAAGCATAAAATGCAATAAAAATGCAACAGCTTTTCCATCATATAACAGGGATAGTTGCAACCAGTTTGAAAGTGATGGTCATTTCTACGTTCCGGGCACCCTAGGCTTCACTCTAGGGCGTTGCTCCACCAGATCGAATAGTTAAGGCCTAAGAAATGAACGCCAGAAGCATAAAATACAATATAAATACAACAGTTTTTCCATCGTATAAAACGAATAATTGCAACCAGTGTGAAAGTTATGGTCATTTCTACGTTCCGGGCAACCTAGGCTTCACTCTAGGGCGTTGCTCCACCAGATCGAACAGTTGGTGCCTTAGAAGTCAACGTCAGAAGCTTAAAATACAATATAAATACAACAGTTTTTCCATCGTATAAAGCGAATAATTGCAACCAGTATGAAAGTTATGGACATTTCTACTTTCCGGGCAACCTAGGCCTCACCCTAGGGAGTTGCTCCAACAGACTGAATAGTTAGGGCCTTAGAAGTCAACGCCCGAAGCATAAAATGCAATAAAAATGCAACAGCTTTTCCATCATATAACAGGGATAGTTGCAACCAGTTTGAAAGTGATGGTCATTTCTACGTTCCGGGCAGCCTAGGCTTCACTCTAGAGCGTTGCTCCACCTAATCGAATAGTTAAGGCCTAAGAAATGAACGCCAGATGCATAAAATACAATATAAATGCAGCAGCTTTTCCATCGTATAAAATGAATAATTGCAAAGAGTGTGAAAGTAATGGTCATTTCTACGTTCCGGGCAACCTAGGTCTCACTCTAGGGCGTTGCTCCACCAGATCGAATAGTTAGTGCCTTAGAAGTCAACGTCAGAAGCATAAAATACAGTATAAATACAAAAGTTTTTCCATCGTATACAACGAACAATTGCAACCATTGTGAAAGTTATGGTCATTTCTACGTTCCGGGCAACCTAGGCTTCACTCTAGGGCGTTGCTCCACCAGATCGAATAGTTAGTGCCTTAGAAGTCAACGTCAGAAGCATAAAATACAGTATAAATACAACAGTTTTTCCATCGTATAAAACGAATAATTGCAACCTGTCCGAAAGTTATGGACATTTCTACTTTCCGGGCAACCTAGGCTTCACCCTAGGGCGATGCTCCACCAGATCGAATAGTTAGGGCCTTAGAAGTCAACGCGCGAAACATAAAACACAAAATAAATAGAACAGTCTTTCCATTGTATAAATCGAATAATTCCTACCAGTGTGAAAGTTAAGGTCATATCTACTTCCCGGGCAACCTAGGATTCACCCTAGGGCGTTGCTCCAACAGATTGAAAAGTTAGTGCCTAAGAAGTCAACGCCAGAAGCATTAAATACAATATAAATACAACAGTTTTTCCATCGTATAAACCGGATAATTGCAACCAGTCTGAAAGTTATTTTCATTTCTACTTTCCGGGCAACCTAGGATTCACGCTAGGGCGTTGCTCCAACAGATTGAATAGTTAGTGCCTTAGAAGTCAACGTCAGAAGCTTAAAATACAATATAAATACAACAGTTTTTCCATCGTATAAAACGAATAATTGCAACCAGTGTGAAAGTGATGGTCATTTCTACGTTCCGGGCAGCCTAGGCTTCACTCTAGGGCGTTGCTCCAACAGATCGAATAGTTGGTGCCTTAGAAGTCAACGTCAGAAGCATAAAATACAATATAAATGCAACAGTTTTTCCATCGTATAAAACGAATAATTGCAACCAGTATGAAAGTTATGGACATTCCTACTTTCCGGGCAGCCTAGGCTTCACCCTAGGGCGTTGCTCCACCAGATCGAATAGTTAGGGCCTTAGAAGTCAACGCCAGAAGCATAAGGTACAATATAAATACAACAGCTTTTCCATCGTATAACAGGAGCAATAGCAACCAGTGTGAAAGATATGATCATTTCTACGTTCCGGGCAACCTAGGCGTCACTCTAAGGCGTCGCTCCACCAGATCGAATAGTTAGGGCCTAAGAAGTCAACGCCAGAAGCATAAAATACAATATAAATGCAACAGCTTTTCCATCGTATAAAATGAATAATTGCAAAGAGTGTGAAAGTAATGGTCATTTCTACGTTCCGGGCAACCTAGGTCTCACTCTAGGGCGTTGCTCCACCAGATCGAATAGTTAGTGCCTTAGAAGTCAACGTCAGAAGCATAAAATACAGTATAAATACAAAAGTTTTTCCATCGTATAAAACTAACAATTACAACCATTGTGAAAGTTATGGTCATTTCTACGTTCCGGGCAACCTAGGCTTCACTCTAGGGCGTTGCTCCATCAGCTCGAATGGTTGGTGCCCTTGAAGTCAACGTCAGAAGCTTAAAATACAATATAAATACAACAGTTTTTCCATCGTATAAAACGAATAATAGCCACCAGTGTGAAGGATATGGTCATTTCTATGTTCCGGGCAACCTAAGCTTCGCTCTATGGCGTTGCTCCACCAGATCGAACAGTTAGTGCCTTAGAAGTCAACGCCAGAATCATAAAATACAATATAAATACAACAGTTTTTCCATCGTATAAAACGAATAATTGCAACCAGTATGAAAGTCATGATCATTTCTACGTTCCGGGAAACGAAGGCTTCACTCTAGGGCGTTGCTCCAACAGATCGAATAGTTAGGGCCTCAGAAGTCAACGCCAGAAGCATAAAATACAATATAAATACAACAGTTTTTCCATCGTATAAAACGAATAATTGCAACCACTATGAAAGTTATGGTCATTTCTACTATCCGGGCAACCTCGGCTTCACCCTAGGGCGTTGCTCCACCAGATCGAATAGTTAGGGCCGTAGAAGTCAACACCAGAAGCATAAGGTACAATATAAATACAACAGCTTTTCCATCGTATAACAGGAACAATAGCAACCAGTGTGAAAGATATGGTCATTTCTACGTTCCGGGCACCCTAGGCTTCACTCTAGGGCGTTGCTCCACCAGATCGAATAGTTAGTGCCTTAGAAGTCAACATCAGAAGCATAAAATACAGTATAAATACAACAGTTTTTCCATCGTATAAAACGAATAATAGCAACCAGTGTGAAAGTTATGGTCATTTCAACGTTCCGGGCAACCTAGGCTTCACTCTAGGGCGTTGCTCCACATGCTCGAATGGTTGGTGCCTTAGAGGTCAACGTCAGAAGCATAAAATACAAAATAAATAAAACAGTTTTTCCATCGTATGAAACGGATAATTGCTACCAGTGTGAAAGTTATGGTCATTTCTACGTTCCGCGCAACCTGGGCTTCACTCTAGAGCGGTGCTCCACCAGATCAAATAGTTAGGGCCTAAGAAGTCAACGCCAGTAGCATAAAATACAACATAAATACAACAGATTTTCCATCGTATATAATATATATTTGCAAACAGTGTGAAAGTAATTGCCACTTCTACGTACCGGGCAACCTAGGCTCCACTCAAGGGCGATGCTCCACCAGACCGAATAGCTAGGGCCTTAGAAGTCAACGCCAGAAGCATAAAATACAGTAAAGATGCAAAAGTTTTTCCATCGTATAACAGGAATAGCTGCAGACAGTATGAAAGTACTGGTCATTCCTACGTTCCGGGTAGCCTAGGTTTCACTCTAGTGCGTTGCTCCACCAGATCGAATAGCTAGGGACTTAGAATTCAACGCCATAAGAATAAAATACAATATGAGTACAACAGTTTTTTCATCGTATGTAATGTATATTTGCAAACAGTGTGAAAGTAATGGTCATTTCTACGTTCCGGCCAACCGTGGTTTCACTCTAGCGCGTTGCTCCACCAGATCGAATAGTTAGGGCCTAAGAAGGCAACGTCAGAAGCATAAAATGCAATATAAATACAACAGCTTTTCCATCGTATAAAACGAACAATTGAAACCAGTGTGAAAGTTATGGACATTTCTACATTCCGAGCAAGCTAGGCTTCAGTCTAGGGCGTGTTCCACCAGATCGAATAGTTAGGGCCTAAGAAGTCAGCGCCAGAAGCATAAAATACAATATTAATATAAAAGTTTTTCCATCGAATAAAACGAGTAATAGCCACCAGTGTGAAGGATATGGTCATTTCTATGTTCCGGGCAACCTAAGCTTCGCTCTATGGCGTTGCTCCACCAGATCGAACAGTTAGTGCCTTAGAAGTCAACGCCAGAATCATAAAATACAATATAAATACAACAGTTTTTCCATCGTATAAAACGAATAATTGCAACCAGTATGAAAGTCATGATCATTTCTACGTTCCGGGAAACGCAGGCTTCACTCTAGGGCGTTGCTCCAACAGATCGAATAGTTAGGGCCTCAGAAGTCAACGCCAGAAGCATAAGGTACAATATAAATACAACAGCTTTTCCATCGTATAACAGGAACAATAGCAACCAGTGTGAAAGATATGGTCATTTCTACGTTCCGGGCAACCTAGGTTTCGCTCTAGGGCGTTGCTCCACCAGATCGAATAGTTAGTGCCTTAGAAGTCAACATCAGAAGCATAAAATACAGTATAAATACAACAGTTTTTCCATCGTATAAAACGAATAATTGCAACCAGTGTGAAAGTTATGGTCATTTCAACGCTCCGGGCAACCTAGGCTTCACTCTAGGGCGTTGCTCCACATGCTCGAATGGTTGGTGCCTTAGAGGTCAACGTCAGAAGCATAAAATACAAAATAAATAAAACAGTTTTTCCATCGTATGAAACGGATAATTGCTACCAGTGTGAAAGTTATGGTCATTTCTACGTTCCGCGCAACCTGGGCTTCACTCTAGAGCGGTGCTCCACCAGATCAAATAGTTAGGGCCTAAGAAGTCAACGCCAGTAGCATAAAATACAACATAAATACAACAGATTTCCATCGTATATAATATATATTTGCAAACAGTGTGAAAGTAATTGCCACTTCTACGTACCGGGAAACCTAGGCTCCACTCAAGGGCGATGCTCCACCAGACCGAATAGCTAGGGCCTTAGAAGTCAACGCCAGAAGCATAAAATAGAGTAAAGATGCAAAAGTTTTTCCATCGTATAACAGGAATAGCTGCAGACAGTATGAAAGTACTGGTCATTCCTACGTTCCGGGTAGCCTAGGTTTCACTCTAGTGCGTTGCTCCACCAGATCGAATAGCTAGGGACTTAGAATTCAACGCCATAAGAATAAAATACAATATGAGTACAACAGTTTTTTCATCGTATGTAATGTATATTTGCAAACAGTGTGAAAGTAATGGTCATTTCTACGTTCCGGGCAACCTAAGCTTGACTCTAGGGCGTTGCTCCACCAGATCGAATAGCTAGGGTCTTAGAAGTCAACGCCCGAAGCATAAAATACAATAAAGGTACAACAGTTTTTCCATCGTATAACAGGAATAATTGCAACCAGTGTGAAAGGAATGGTCATTTCTACGTTCCGGGCAACATAGGCTTTACTCTAGGGCGCTGCTCCACCAGATCGAATAGCTAGGGTGTTAGAAGTCAACGCCAGAAGCATAAAATACAATATAAATACAACAGCTTTTCAATCGTGTAAAACGAATAATTGCAACCAGTGTGAAAGTTATGGACATTTCTACATTCCGGCCAACCTAGGCTTCACCCTAGGGCGTTGGTCCACCAGATCGAATAGTTAGGGCCTTAGAAGTCAACGCCAGAAGCATAAAATACAATAAAGATGCAACAGTTTTTCCATCGTTTTACAGGAATAACTGCAACCAGTGTGAATGTACTGGACATTTCTACGTTCCGGATAACCTAGGCTTCACTCTAGGGCGTTGTTCCACCAGATAGAACAGTTAGGGCCTAAGAAGTCAACGCCAGAAGTATAAAATACAATGTAAATATAACAGTTTTTCCATCGTATAAATCGAATGATAGCAACCAGTGTGAAAGTTATGGTCATTTCTACGTTCCGCGCAACCTGGGCTTTACCCTAGGGCGTTGTTCCACGAGATGGAATAGCTAGGGACTTAGAATTCAGCGCCATAAGAACAAAATACAATATAAGTACAACAGTTTTTCCATCGTATAAAATGAATAATTGCAACCAGTGTGAAAGGTATGGTCATTTCTACATTCCGAGGAACCTAGGCTTCACTCTAGGGCGTTTGTTTAAAAAGCGGTTATATAACGGGCATTTGGCTCGTCCGCGAGATTCGTAATTTGTTGGTATACGTGACCGACCGAAGGTGGCCTTCGGTTGGAGCATACGTTGTCCTAGCAGCAAAACACGATCAGCTGTCGTATGACTTGTTTTTGTCGTCAAATTTAAAGTTCAAACAAAGTAAGCGTTGTCGAGCAACGGTTTTGAACTCCAGGCTCGATGTCGAGTGGGGACATCGGAGCCTGAAGGAGAGAGAGAGTACATCGTACTACATTAGCACGAGACAAAAGATAGTTTGTGAGCGCCGCGTAGTGGTAAAATTTGGCACGTCTTCCGCTTCGCGGAGACACGCGCGGCTCTCGCCCCAGTCGTCTTACGACAATCAAGCTTGACGCAGTCAGTGCGACCGTTCGTCAAGCGCATCTCAGCTCGCCAGTTTCCAGATTTCAAGTAGTTTGGTTACCAGACACTTGAAATCTCACTAGCTCTCAAAAGCTGAACCTCTGTCGCCGACAGACTAGGAAGCTCTGCTCGATTCGTACGTATAATACGTACGAAAGAGCACCTAGTTTGTTTTAGGAGACAATTGATCGAGATTTGCACTCTTGGAATCGGGGCCTGCCCTGATTCTCTGAGTCTCGTTTCGTCTCGGAGCAACAAAGGCCGCTGCCTGTTGGATCCCTTAGAGACGGGTTACAACAGAGAGAGATAACGTACGTGCCTATCACCTCTGCGTTACTCGTGCTCTGCCACCCCGTTTAGTAGCAACCCCCGTGTGACGAATAGAAGCACACGGTAAGGTGAACGGAGTCGCGGAGCCTCTGGCCGTCCTCAGCCTCCAGGACCAGAAATTCGCTGGTTATAGCGTGTCCCTCCGCTCACGAATCCCTAAATTACTTGGATTCGTACGGAACGAACCTTTCCAAAAGGTGCAAGGCGAAGAGAAGAGGTCCCTCCTCCTCTCAAGCCACTCGTTCATCGACTTCTTCTTCGCGCCAGAAGAAGAGTCGATAATACAGTCCACTGCATTACCTTTTCGTTACTGGCAAGGTTTTGCTATCCCCTCCAAATAGGCTCGCGAGCGCAGCCTGGAGTTGGGAATCTTTGGTATAGCCAGACTTACACTCTTGCTTACCGCCGCGGTTGCGCCGCTATCTCTTTTTCAGACGCCAACGTCGCTAAGAGGAGCGCCGGCGTCACAAGCCACGACCACAGGGCCTCCGATCCACCGTCCACCCGAGCCGACGAGGACCGGAGCAGCACCCAGCCCCCTACACAAAAGTTAAATAAAGGTCGCTTAAAAGCCCTTTTCAGGGCCGACAAAATATAAAACTTGTGTTTTCGTTTCTTTCGAATTCCCTTCATCTCACCTCATCCGGATCTCCGTTGGATCCCTTATTTTAAGCGATTCCAACAGCGTTGCTCCACCTGATCGAATAGTTAGCGCCTTAGAAGTCAACGCCAGAAGCATAAAATACAATAATGATGTAACAGTTTTTCCATCGTATAACAGGAATAACTGCAAACAGTGTGAAAGTACTGGTCATATCTACGTTCCGGGTAACCTAGGTTTCACTCTAGGGCGTTGCTCCACCAGATCGAATAGCTAGGGACTTAGAATTCAACGCCATAAGAATAAAATACAATATAAACGTAACAGTTTTTCCATCGTATAAAACGAATAATAGCAACCAGTGTGAAAGTGATGGTCATTTCTACGTTCCGGGAAACCAAGGCTTCACTCTAGGGCGTTGCTCCAACAGATCGAATAGTTATGGCCTCAGAAGTCAACGCCAGAAGCATAAAATACAATATAAATACAACAGTTTTTCCATCGTATAAAATGAATAATTGCAACCACTATGAAAGTTATGGTCATTTCTACTATCCGGGCAACCTAGGCTTCACCCTAGGGCGTTGCTCCACCAGATCGAATAGTTAGGGCCTTAGAAGTCAACACGAGAAGCATAAGGTACAATATAAATACAACAGCTTTTCCATCGTATAACAGGAACAACAGCAACCAGTGTGAAAGATATGGTCATTTCTACGTTCCGGGCAACCTAGGTTTCACTCTAGGGCGTTGCTCCACCAGATCGAATAGTTAGTGCCTTAGAAGTCAACGTCAGAAGCATAAAATACAGTATAAATACAACAGTTTTTCCATCGTATAAAACGAATAATTGCAACCAGTGTGAAAGTTATGGTCATTTCTACGTTCCGGGCAACCTAGGCTTCACTCTAGGGCGTTGCTCCACCAGCTCGAATGGTTGGTGCCTTAGAAGTCAACGTCAGAAGCTTAAAATACAATATAAATACAACAGTTTTTCCATCGTATAAAACGAATAATTGCAACCAGTGTGAAAGTGATGGTCATTTCTACGTTCCGGGCAGCCTAGGCTTCACTCTAGGGCGTTGCTCCAACAGATCGAATAGTTGGTGCCTTAGAAGTCAACGTCAGAAGCATAAAATACAATATAAATGCAACAGTTTTTCCATCGTATAAAACGAATAATTGCAACCAGTATGAAAGTTATGGACATTCCTACTTTCCGGGCAGCCTAGGCTTCACCCTAGGGCGTTGCTCCACCAGATCGAATAGTTAGGGCCTTAGAAGTCAACGCCAGAAGCATAAGGTACAGTATAAATACAACAGCTTTTCCATCGTATAACAGGAGCAATAGCAACCAGTGTGAAAGATATGATCATTTCTACGTTCCGGGCAACCTAGGCGTCACTCTAAGGCGTCGCTCCACCAGATCGAATAGTTAGGGCCTAAGAAGTCAACGCCAGAAGCATAAAATACAATATAAATGCAACAGCTTTTCCATCGTATAAAATGAATAATTGCAAAGAGTGTGAAAGTAATGGTCATTTCTACGTTCCGGGCAACCTAGGTCTCACTCTAGGGCGTTGCTCCACCAGATCGAATAGTTAGTGCCTTAGAAGTCAACGTCAGAAGCATAAAATACAGTATAAATACAAAAGTTTTTCCATCGTATAAAACTAACAATTACAACCATTGTGAAAGTTATGGTCATTTCTACGTTCCGGGCAACCTAGGCTTCACTCTAGGGCGTTGCTCCATCAGCTCGAATGGTTGGTGCCCTTGAAGTCAACGTCAGAAGCTTAAAATACAATATAAATACAACAGTTTTTCCATCGTATAAAACGAATAATAGCCACCAGTGTGAAGGATATGGTCATTTCTATGTTCCGGGCAACCTAAGCTTCGCTCTATGGCGTTGCTCCACCAGATCGAACAGTTAGTGCCTTAGAAGTCAACGCCAGAATCATAAAATACAATATAAATACAACAGTTTTTCCATCGTATAAAACGAATAATTGCAACCAGTATGAAAGTCATGATCATTTCTACGTTCCGGGAAACGAAGGCTTCACTCTAGGGCGTTGCTCCAACAGATCGAATAGTTAGGGCCTCAGAAGTCAACGCCAGAAGCATAAAATACAATATAAATACAACAGCTTTTCCATCGTATAAAACGAATAATTGCAACCACTATGAAAGTTATGGTCATTTCTACTATCCGGGCAACCTCGGCTTCACCCTAGGGCGTTGCTCCACCAGATCGAATAGTTAGGGCCGTAGAAGTCAACACCAGAAGCATAAGGTACAATATAAATACAACAGCTTTTCCATCGTATAACAGGAACAATAGCAACCAGTGTGAAAGATATGGTCATTTCTACGTTCCGGGCACCCTAGGCTTCACTCTAGGGCGTTGCTCCACCAGATCGAATAGTTAGTGCCTTAGAAGTCAACATCAGAAGCATAAAATACAGTATAAATACAACAGTTTTTCCATCGTATAAAACGAATAATAGCAACCAGTGTGAAAGTTATGGTCATTTCAACGTTCCGGGCAACCTAGGCTTCACTCTAGGGCGTTGCTCCACATGCTCGAATGGTTGGTGCCTTAGAGGTCAACGTCAGAAGCATAAAATACAAAATAAATAAAACAGTTTTTCCATCGTATGAAACGGATAATTGCTACCAGTGTGAAAGTTATGGTCATTTCTACGTTCCGCGCAACCTGGGCTTCACTCTAGAGCGGTGCTCCACCAGATCAAATAGTTAGGGCCTAAGAAGTCAACGCCAGTAGCATAAAATACAACATAAATACAACAGATTTTCCATCGTATATAATATATATTTGCAAACAGTGTGAAAGTAATTGCCACTTCTACGTACCGGGCAACCTAGGCTCCACTCAAGGGCGATGCTCCACCAGACCGAATAGCTAGGGCCTTAGAAGTCAACGCCAGAAGCATAAAATACAGTAAAGATGCAAAAGTTTTTCCATCGTATAACAGGAATAGCTGCAGACAGTATGAAAGTACTGGTCATTCCTACGTTCCGGGTAGCCTAGGTTTCACTCTAGTGCGTTGCTCCACCAGATCGAATAGCTAGGGACTTAGAATTCAACGCCATAAGAATAAAATACAATATGAGTACAACAGTTTTTTCATCGTATGTAATGTATATTTGCAAACAGTGTGAAAGTAATGGTCATTTCTACGTTCCGGCCAACCGTGGTTTCACTCTAGCGCGTTGCTCCACCAGATCGAATAGTTAGGGCCTAAGAAGGCAACGTCAGAAGCATAAAATGCAATATAAATACAACAGCTTTTCCATCGTATAAAACGAACAATTGAAACCAGTGTGAAAGTTATGGACATTTCTACATTCCGAGCAAGCTAGGCTTCAGTCTAGGGCGTGTTCCACCAGATCGAATAGTTAGGGCCTAAGAAGTCAGCGCCAGAAGCATAAAATACAATATTAATATAAAAGTTTTTCCATCGAATAAAACGAGTAATAGCCACCAGTGTGAAGGATATGGTCATTTCTATGTTCCGGGCAACCTAAGCTTCGCTCTATGGCGTTGCTCCACCAGATCGAACAGTTAGTGCCTTAGAAGTCAACGCCAGAATCATAAAATACAATATAAATACAACAGTTTTTCCATCGTATAAAACGAATAATTGCAACCAGTATGAAAGTCATGATCATTTCTACGTTCCGGGAAACGCAGGCTTCACTCTAGGGCGTTGCTCCAACAGATCGAATAGTTAGGGCCTCAGAAGTCAACGCCAGAAGCATAAGGTACAATATAAATACAACAGCTTTTCCATCGTATAACAGGAACAATAGCAACCAGTGTGAAAGATATGGTCATTTCTACGTTCCGGGCAACCTAGGTTTCGCTCTAGGGCGTTGCTCCACCAGATCGAATAGTTAGTGCCTTAGAAGTCAACATCAGAAGCATAAAATACAGTATAAATACAACAGTTTTTCCATCGTATAAAACGAATAATTGCAACCAGTGTGAAAGTTATGGTCATTTCAACGTTCCGGGCAACCTAGGCTTCACTCTAGGGCGTTGCTCCACATGCTCGAATGGTTGGTGCCTTAGAGGTCAACGTCAGAAGCATAAAATACAAAATAAATAAAACAGTTTTTCCATCGTATGAAACGGATAATTGCTACCAGTGTGAAAGTTATGGTCATTTCTACGTTCCGCGCAACCTGGGCTTCACTCTAGAGCGGTGCTCCACCAGATCAAATAGTTAGGGCCTAAGAAGTCAACGCCAGTAGCATAAAATACAACATAAATACATCAGATTTTCCATCGTATATAATATATATTTGCAAACAGTGTGAAAGTAATTGCCACTTCTACGTACCGGGAAACCTAGGCTCCACTCAAGGGCGATGCTCCACCGGACCGAATAGCTAGGGCCTTAGAAGTCAACGCCAGAAGCATAAAATAGAGTAAAGATGCAAAAGTTTTTCCATCGTATAACAGGAATAGCTGCAGACAGTATGAAAGTACTGGTCATTCCTACGTTCCGGGTAGCCTAGGTTTCACTCTAGTGCGTTGCTCCACCAGATCGAATAGCTAGGGACTTAGAATTCAACGCCATAAGAATAAAATACAATATGAGTACAACAGTTTTTTCATCGTATGTAATGTATATTTGCAAACAGTGTGAAAGTAATGGTCATTTCTACGTTCCGGCCAACCGTGGTTTCACTCTAGCGCGTTGCTCCACCAGATCGAATAGTTAGGGCCTAAGAAAGCAACGTCAGAAGCATAAAATGCAATATAAATACAACAGCTTTTCTATCGTATAAAACGAACAATTGAAACCAGTGTGAAAGTTATGGACATTTCTATATTCCGAGCAAGCTAGACTTCAGTCTAGGGCGTTGCTCCACCAGATCGAATAGTTAGGGCCATAGAAGTCAGCGCCAGAAGAATGAAATGCAATATAAATACAACAGATTTTCCATCGTATAAAACGAATAATTGCAACAAGCTGGAAAGTTATCTACATTTCTACATTCCGAGCAACCTAGGCTTCACTCTAGGGCGTTGCTCCACCAGATCGAATAGTTAGGGCCGTAGAAGTCAACGCCAGGAGCATAAAATGCAATAAAGATGCAACAGTTTTTCCATCGTATAACTGGAATAATTGCAACTAGGGTGAAGGTAATGGTATGTTCTACGTTCCGGGCAACCTATGCTTCACACTAGGGCGGTGCTCCACCAGGTCAAATAGTTAGGGCCCAAGAAGTCAACGCCAGAAGCATAAAATACAATATAAATACAACAGCATTTCCATCGTATATAAAGTATATTTGCAAACAGTGTGAAAGTAATGGTCATTTCTACGTTCCGGGCAACCTAAGCTTGACTCTAGGGCGTTGCTCCACCAGATCGAATAGCTAGGGTCTTAGAAGTCAACGCCCGAAGCATAAAATACAATAAAGGTACAACAGTTTTTCCATCGTATAACAGGAATAATTGCAACCAGTGTGAAAGGAATGGTCATTTCTACGTTCCGGGCAACATAGGCTTTACTCTAGGGCGCTGCTCCACCAGATCGAATAGCTAGGGTGTTAGAAGTCAACGCCAGAAGCATAAAATACAATATAAATACAACAGCTTTTCAATCGTGTAAAACGAATAATTGCAACCAGTGTGAAAGTTATGGACATTTCTACATTCCGGCCAACCTAGGCTTCACCCTAGGGCGTTGGTCCACCAGATCGAATAGTTAGGGCCTTAGAAGTCAACGCCAGAAGCATAAAATACAATAAAGATGCAACAGTTTTTCCATCGTTTTACAGGAATAACTGCAACCAGTGTGAATGTACTGGACATTTCTACGTTCCGGATAACCTAGGCTTCACTCTAGGGCGTTGTTCCACCAGATAGAACAGTTAGGGCCTAAGAAGTCAACGCCAGAAGTATAAAATACAATGTAAATATAACAGTTTTTCCATCGTATAAATCGAATGATAGCAACCAGTGTGAAAGTTATGGTCATTTCTACGTTCCGCGCAACCTGGGCTTTACCCTAGGGCGTTGTTCCACGAGATGGAATAGCTAGGGACTTAGAATTCAGCGCCATAAGAACAAAATACAATATAAGTACAACAGTTTTTCCATCGTATAAAATGAATAATTGCAACCAGTGTGAAAGGTATGGTCATTTCTACATTCCGAGGAACCTAGGCTTCACTCTAGGGCGTTTGTTTAAAAAGCGGTTATATAACGGGCATTTGGCTCGTCCGCGAGATTCGTAATTTGTTGGTATACGTGACCGACCGAAGGTGGCCTTCGGTTGGAGCATACGTTGTCCTAGCAGCAAAACACGATCAGCTGTCGTATGACTTGTTTTTGTCGTCAAATTTAAAGTTCAAACAAAGTAAGCGTTGTCGAGCAACGGTTTTGAACTCCAGGCTCGATGTCGAGTGGGGACATCGGAGCCTGAAGGAGAGAGAGAGTACAACGTACTACATTAGCACGAGACAAAAGATAGTTTGTGAGCGCCGCGTAGTGGTAAAATTTGGCACGTCTTCCGCTTCGCGGAGACACGCGCGGCTCTCGCCCCAGTCGTCTTACGACAATCAAGCTTGACGCAGTCAGTGCGACCGTTCGTCAAGCGCATCTCAGCTCGCCAGTTTCCAGATTTCAAGTAGTTTGGTTACCAGACACTTGAAATCTCACTAGCTCTCAAAAGCTGAACCTCTGTCGCCGACAGACTAGGAAGCTCTGCTCGATTCGTACGTATAATACGTACGAAAGAGCACCTGGTTTGTTTTAGGAGACAATTGATCGAGATTTGCACTCTTGGAATCGGGGCCTGCCCTGATTCTCTGAGTCTCGTTTCGTCTCGGAGCAACAAAGGCCGCTGCCTGTTGGATCCCTTAGAGACGGGTTACAACAGAGAGAGATAACGTACGTGCCTATCACCTCTGCGTTACTCGTGCTCTGCCACCCCGTTTAGTAGCAACCCCCGTGTGACGAATAGAAGCACACGGTAAGGTGAACGGAGTCGCGGAGCCTCTGGCCGTCCTCAGCCTCCAGGACCAGAAATTCGCTGGTTATAGCGTGTCCCTCCGCTCACGAATCCCTAAATTACTTGGATTCGTACGGAACGAACCTTTCCAAAAGGTGCAAGGCGAAGAGAAGAGGTCCCTCCTCCTCTCAAGCCACTCGTTCATCGACTTCTTCTTCGCGCCAGAAGAAGAGTCGATAATACAGTCCACTGCATTACCTTTTCGTTACTGGCAAGGTTTTGCTATCCCCTCCAAATAGGCTCGCGAGCGCAGCCTGGAGTTGGGAATCTTTGGTATAGCCAGACTTACACTCTTGCTTACCGCCGCGGTTGCGCCGCTATCTCTTTTTCAGACGCCAACGTCGCTAAGAGGAGCGCCGGCGTCACAAGCCACGACCACAGGGCCTCCGATCCACCGTCCACCCGAGCCGACGAGGACCGGAGCAGCACCCAGCCCCCTACACAAAAGTTAAATAAAGGTCGCTTAAAAGCCCTTTTCAGGGCCGACAAAATATAAAACTTGTGTTTTCGTTTCTTTCGAATTCCCTTCATCTCACCTCATCCGGATCTCCGTTGGATCCCTTATTTTAAGCGATTCCAACAGCGTTGCTCCACCTGATCGAATAGTTAGCGCCTTAGAAGTCAACGCCAGAAGCATAAAATACAATAATGATGTAACAGTTTTTCCATCGTATAACAGGAATAACTGCAAACAGTGTGAAAGTACTGGTCATATCTACGTTCCGGGTAACCTAGGTTTCACTCTAGGGCGTTGCTCCACCAGATCGAATAGCTAGGGACTTAGAATTCAACGCCATAAGAATAAAATACAATATAAACGTAACAGTTTTTCCATCGTATAAAACGAATAATAGCAACCAGTGTGAAAGTTATGGTCAGTTCAACGTTCCGGGCAACCTAGGCTTCACCCTAGGGCGTTGCTCCAACTGATTGAATAGTTAGGGCCTTAGATGTCAACACCAGGAGCATAAAATACAAAATAAATACAACAGGTTTTCCAACCTATAATATGAATAATTGCAACCAGTGTGAAAGTGATGGCCATTTCTTCGTTCCGGGCAACCTGGACTTCACTCTAGTGCGTTGTTCCACCAGATCGAATGGTTAAGGCCTAAGAAGTGAACGCCAGAAGCATAAAATACAATATAAATACAACAGTTTTTCCATCGTATAAAACGGATAATTGCAACCAGTATGAAAGTTATGGTTATTTGTACTTCCCGGGCAACCTAGGATTCACGCTAGATCGTTGCTCCAACAGATTGAAGAGTTAGTGCCTAAGAAGTGAACGCCAGAAGCATAAAATACAATATAAATACAACAGGTTTTCCATCCTATAATATGAATAATTGCAACCAGTGTTAAAGTGATGGTCATTTCTACGTTCCGTGCAACCTAGACTTCACTCTAGGGCGTGTTCCACCAGATCGAATAGTTAGGGCCTAAGAAGTCAGCGCCAGAAGCATAAAATACAATATTAATATAAAAGTTTTTCCATCGAATAAAACGAATAATAGCCACCAGTGTGAAGGATATGGTCATTTCTATGTTCCGGGCAACCTAAGCTTCGCTCTGTGGCGTTGCTCCACCAGATCGAACAGTTAGTGCCTTAGAAGTCAACGCCAGAATCATAAAATACAATATAAATACAACAGTTTTTCCATCGTATAAAACGAATGATTGCAACCAGTATGAAAGTCATGATCATTTCTACGTCCGGGAAACGAAGGCTTCACTCTAGGGCGTTGCTCCAACAGATCGAATAGTTAGGGCCTCAGAAGTCAACGCCAGAAGCATAAAATACAATATAAATACAACAGTTTTTCCATCGTATAAAACGAATAATTGCAACCACTATGAAAGTTATGGTCATTTCTACTATCCGGGCAACCTCGGCTTCACCCTAGGGCGTTGCTCCACCAGATCGAATAGTTAGGGCCGTAGAAGTCAACACCAGCAGCATAAGGTACAATATAAATACAACAGCTTTTCCATCGTATAACAGGAACAATAGCAACCAGTGTGAAAGATATGGTCATTTCTACGTTCCGGGCAACCTAGGTTTCACTCTAGGGCGTTGCTCCACCAGATCGAATAGTTAGTGCCTTAGAAGTCAACATCAGAAGCATAAAATACAGTATAAATACAACAGTTTTTCCATCGTATAAAACGAATAATTGCAACCAGTGTGAAAGTTATGGTCATTTCAACGTTCCGGGCAACCTAGGCTTCACTCTAGGGCGTTGCTCCACATGCTCGAATGGTTGGTGCCTTAGAGGTCAACGTCAGAAGCATAAAATACAAAATAAATAAAACAGTTTTTCCATCGTATGAAACGGATAATTGCTACCAGTGTGAAAGTTATGGTCATTTCTACGTTCCGCGCAACCTGGGCTTCACTCTAGAGCGGTGCTCCACCAGATCAAATAGTTAGGGCCTAAGAAGTCAACGCCAGTAGCATAAAATACAACATAAATACAACAGATTTTCCATCGTATATAATATATATTTGCAAACAGTGTGAAAGTAATTGCCACTTCTACGTACCGGGCAACCTAGGCTCCACTCAAGGGCGATGCTCCACCAGACCGAATAGCTAGGGCCTTAGAAGTCAACGCCAGAAGCATAAAATACAGTAAAGATGCAAAAGTTTTTCCATCGTATAACAGGAATAGCTGCAGACAGTATGAAAGTACTGGTCATTCCTACGTTCCGGGTAGCCTAGGTTTCTCTCTAGTGCCTTGCTCCACCAGATCGAATAGCTAGGGACTTAGAATTCAACGCCATAAGAATAAAATACAATATGAGTACAACAGTTTTTTCATCGTATGTAATGTATATTTGCAAACAGTGTGAAAGTAATGGTCATTTCTACGTTCCGGCCAACCGTGGTTTCACTCTAGCGCGTTGCTCCACCAGATCGAATAGTTAGGGCCTAAGAAGGCAACGTCAGAAGCATAAAATGCAATATAAATACAACAGCTTTTCCATCGTATAAAACGAACAATTGAAACCAGTGTGAAAGATATGGACATTTCTACATTCCGAGCAAGCTAGGCTTCAGTCTAGGGCGTTGCTCCACCAGATCGAATAGTTAGGGCCATAGAAGTCAGCGCCAGAAGAATGAAATGCAATATAAATACAACAGATTTTCCATCGTATAAAACGAATAATTGCAACCAGTATGATGCTTATGGTCATTTCTACGTTCCGGGCAACCTAGGCTTCACCCTAGGGCGTTGTTCCACCAGATCGAATAGTTAGGGCCTAAGAAGTGAACGCCAAAAGCATAAAATACAATATAAATACAACAGTTTTTCCATCGTATAAACCGAATAATTGCAACCAGTATGAAACTTATGGTCATTTCTACGTTCCGGGCAACCTAGGCTTCACTGTATGGCGTTCTTCCACCACATCGAATAGCTACGGCCTCAGAAGTCAACGCTTGAAGTATAAAATACAATAAAAATACAACAGTCTTTCCATTCTATAACAGGAATGATTGCAACCCGTGTGAAAGTGATGGTCATTTCTACGTTCGAGGCACCCTAGGCTTCACTTTAGGGCGTTGTTCCACAAGATCGAATAGTTAGGGCCTAAGAAGTCAACGCCAGAAGCATAAAATACAATATAAATATAACAGTTTTTCCATCGTATAAAATGAATAATTGCAAACAGTGTGAAAGTAATGGTCATTTCTACGTTGCGGGCAACATAGGCTTCACTCTACGGCGTTGCTCCACCAGATCGAATAGTCAGGGCCTAAGAAGTCAACGCCAGAAGCATAAAATACAATATAAATACAACAGCTTTTCCATCGTATAAAACGAATAATTGCAACCAGTGTGAAAGTTATGGACATTTCTACATTCCGAGCAAGCTAGGCATCACTCTAGAGCGTTGTTCCACCAGATCAAATAGTTAGGGCCTTAGAAGTCAACGCCAGAAGCATGAAATACAATATAAATACAACAGCTTTTCCATCGCATAAAACGAATATTTGAAACCAGTGTGAAAGTTATGGACATTTCTACATTCCGAGCAACCTAGGCGTCACTCTAGCGCGTTGCTCCACCAGATCGAACAGCTAGGGCCTTAAAAGTCAATGCCCGAAGCATAAAATACAATATAAATACAACAGCTTTTCAATCGTATAAAACGAATAATTGCAACCGGTGTGAAAGTTATGGACATTTATACATTCCGGCCAACCTAGGCCTCACCCTAGGTCGTTGCTCCACCAGATCGAATAGTTAGGGCCTTAGAAGTCAACGCCAGAAGCATAAAATACAATAAAGATGCAACAGTTTTTCCATCGTCTTACAGGAATAACTGCAACAAGTGTGAATGTACTGGTCATTCCAAGTTCCGGATAACCTAGGCTTCACTCTAGGGCGTTGTTCCACCAGATCGAACAGTTAGGGCCTAAGAAGTCAACGCCAGAAGTATAAAATACAATGTAAATATAACAGTTTTTCCATCGTATAAATCGAATGATAGCAACCAGTGTGAAAGTTATGGTCGTTTCTACGTTCCGGGCAACCTAGGCTTCACTCTAGGGCGTTGCTCCACCAGATCGAATAGTTAGGGCCTTAGATGTCAACGCCCGAAGCATAAAATACAAAATAAATAAAACAGTTTTTCCATCGTATAAAACGAATAATAGCAACCAGTGTGAAAGTTAACGTCATTTCTACTTTCCGGGCAACGTAGGCTTCACCGTTGGGCGTTGCTCCAACAGATTGAATAGTTAGGGCCTTAGAAGTCAACGCACGATGCATAAAATACAAAATATATAGAACAGTTTTTCCATCGTATAAAACGAATAATTGCTACCAGTGTGAAAGTTATGGTCATTTCTACTTTCCAGGCAACCTAGCCGTCACCCTAGGGCGTTGTTCCACCAGATGGAATAGTTAGGGCCTAAGAAGTCAACGCCGGAAGCATAAAATACGATATAAATACGGCAGCTTTTCCATCGTATAAAACGAATAATTGCAACCAGTTTGATAGTGATGGTCATTTCTACGTTCCGGGCAACCCAGGTTTCACTCTAGGGCGTTGCTCCACCAGATCGAATAGTTAGGGCCTTAGAAGTCAACGCCCGAAGCATAAAATACAAAATAAATAAAACAGTTTTTCCATCGTATAAAACGAATAATTGCTACCAGTGTGAAAATTATGGTCATTTCTACGTTCCGCGCAACCTGGGCTTTACCCTAGGGCGTTGTTCCACGAGATGGAATAGCTAGGGACTTAGAATTCAACGCCATAAAAATAAAATACAATATAAGTACAACAGTTTTTCCATCGTATAAAATGAATAATTGCAACCAGTGTGAAAGTTATGGTCATTTCTACATTCCGAGGAACCTAGGCTTCACTCTAGGGCGTTGCTCCACCTGATCGAATAGTTAGCGCCTTAGAAGTCAACGCCAGAAGCATAAAATACAATAATGATGCAACAGTTTTTCCATCGTATAACAGGAATAACCGCAAACAGTGTGAAAGTACTGGTCATATCTACGTTCCGGGTAACCTAGGTTTCACTCTAGGACGTTGCTCCACCAGATCGAATAGCAAGCGACTTAGAATTCAACGCCATAAGAATAAAATACAATATAAACATAACACTTTTTCCATCGTATAAAACGTATAATAGCAACCAGTGTGAAAGCTATGGTCAGTTCAACGTTCCGCGCAACCTAGGCTTCACCCTAGGGTGTTGTTCCACCAGATCGAATAGTTAGGGCCACAGAAGTGAATGCCAGAATCATAAAATACAATATAAATACAACAGTTTTTCCATCGTATAAAACGAATAATTGCAACCAGTATGAAGCTTATGGTCATTTCTACGTTCCGGGCAACCTAGGCTTCACCCTAGGGCGTTGTTCCACCAGATCGAATAGTTAGGGCCTAAGAAGTGAACGCCAGAAGCATAAAATACAATATAAATAAAACAGTTTTTCCATCGTATAAACCGAATAATTGCAACCAGTATGAAACTTATGGTCATTTCTACGTTCCGGGCAACCTAGGCTTCACTGTATGGCGTTCTTCCACCACATCGAATAGCTACGGCCTCAGAAGTCAACGCCTGAAGTATAAAATACAATAAAAATACAACAGTCTTTCCATTCTATAACAGGAATGATTGCAACCCGTGTGAAAGTGATGGTCATTTCTACGTTCGAGGCACCCTAGGCTTCACTCTAGGGCGTTGTTCCACAAGATCGAATAGTTAGGGCCTAAGAAGTCAACGCCAGAAGCATAAAATACAATATAAATATAACAGTTTTTCCATCGTATAAAATGAATAATTGCAAACAGTGTGAAAGTAATGGTCATTTCTACGTTGCGGGCAACATAGGCTTCACTCTACGGCGTTGCTCCACCAGATCGAATAGTCAGGGCCTAAGAAGTCAACGCCAGAAGCATAAAATACAATATAAATACAACAGCTTTTCCATCGTATAAAACGAATAATTGCAACCAGTGTGAAAGTTATGGACATTTCTACATTCCGAGCAAGCTAGGCATCACTCTAGAGCGTTGTTCCACCAGATCAAATAGTTAGGGCCTTAGAAGTCAACGCCAGAAGCATGAAATACAATATAAATACAACAGCTTTTCCATCGCATAAAACGAATATTTGAAACCAGTGTGAAAGTTATGGACATTTCTACATTCCGAGCAACCTAGGCGTCACTCTAGCGCGTTGCTCCACCAGATCGAACAGCTAGGGCCTTAGAAGTCAACGCCTGAAGCATAAAATACAAAATAAATAGTACAGTTTTTCAATCGTATAAAAAGGATAATTTCTACCAGTGTGGAAGTTATGGGCATTTCTACTTTCCGGGCAACCTCGGCTTCACCCTAGGGCGTTGTTTCACCACATGGAATAGTTAGGGCCTAAGAAGGCAACGCTAGAAGCATAAAACACGGTATAAATACAACAGTTTTTCCATCGTATAAAACGAATAATCGCAACCAGTATGAAAGTTATGGTCATTTCTACATTCCGAGCAACCTAGGCTTCACCCTAGGGAGTTGTACCTCCAGATCGAATAGTTAGGGCCTTAGAAGTCAACGCCCGAAGCATAAAATACAAAATATATAGAACAGTTTTTCCATCGTATAAAACGAATAATTGCTACCAGTGTGAAAGTTATGGTCATTTCTACTTTCCAGGCAACCTAGGCGTCACCCTAGGCCGTTGTTCCACCAGATGGAATAGTTAGGGCCTAAGAAGTCAACGCCGGAAGCATAAAATACGATATAAATACGGCAGCTTTTCCATCGTATAAAACGAATAATTGCAACCAGTGTGATAGTTATGCTCATTTCTACGTTCCGGGCAACCTAGGCTTCACCCTAGGGCGTTGCTCCAACAGATTGAATAGTTAGGGCCTTAAAAGTCAATGCCCGAAGCATAAAATGCAATAAAAATACAACAGTTTTTCCATCGTATAACAGGAATAATTGCAACCAGTGTGAAAGTAATGGTCATTCCTATGTTCCGGGCATCCTAGGTTTCACTCCAGGGCGTTGCTCCACCAGATCGAATAGTTAGGTCATAAGAAGTCAACGCCAGAAGCATAAAATACGATATAAATACAACAGCTTTTCCATCGTATAAAACGAATAATTGCAACCATTGTGAAAGTAATGGTCATTTCTATGTTCCGAGCAACCTAGGCGTCACTCTAGGGCGTTGCGCCACCAGATCGAATAGCTAGGGACTTAGAATTCATCGCGAAAAGCATAAAATAGAATTAAAATACAACAGTTTTTCCATCGTATAACAGGAATAATTGCAACCAGTGTGAAAGGAATGGTCATTTCTACGTTCCGGGCAACGTAGGTTTCACTCTAGGGCGTTGATCCACCAGAGGGAATAGTTAGGGCCTAAGAAGTCAACGCCAGAAGCATAAAATACAATATAAATACAACAGCTTTTCAATCGTATAAAACGAATAATTGCAACCGGTGTGAAAGTTATGGACATTTATACATTCCGGCCAACCTAGGCCTCACCCTAGGGCGTTGCTCCACCAGATCGAATAGTTAGGGCCTTAGAAGTCAACGCCAGAAGCATAAAATACAATAAAGATGCAACAGTTTTTCCATCGTTTTACAGGAATAACTGCAACCAGTGTGAATGTACTGGTCATTTCTAAGTTCCGGATAACCTAGGCTTCACTCTAGGGCGTTGTTCCACCAGATCGAACAGTTAGGGCCTAAGAAGTCAACGCCAGAAGTATAAAATACAATGTAAATACAACAGTTTTTCCATCGTATAAATCGAATGATAGCAACCAGTGTGAAAGTTATGGTCATTTCTACGTTCCGGGCAACCTAGGCTTCACTCTAGGGCGTTGCTCCACCAGATCGAATAGTTAGGGCCTTAGAAGTCAACGCCCGAAGCATAAAATACAAAATAAATAAAAGAGTTTTTCCATCGTATAAAACGAATAATAGCAACCAGTGTGAATGTTAACGTCATTTCTACTTTCCGGGCAACCTAGGCTTCACCGTTGGGCGTTGCTCCAACAGATGGAATAGTTAGGGCATTAGAAGTCAACGCACGATGCATAAAATACAAAATATATAGAACAGTTTTTCCATCGTATAAAACGAATAATTGCTACCAGTGTGAAAGTTATGGTCATTTCTACTTTCCAGGCAACCTAGGCTTCACTCTAGGGCGTTGTTCCACCAGATCGAACAGTTAGGGCCTAAGAAGTGAACGCCTGAAGCATAAAATACAGTATAAATACAACAGATTTTCCATCGTATAAACCGAATAATTGCAACCAGTATGAAGCTTATGGTCATTTCTACGTTCCGTTCAACCTAGGCTTTACTGTATGGCGTTCTTCCACCACATCGAATAGCTACGGCCTCAGAAGTCAACGCTTGAAGTATAAAATACAATAAAGATACAACAGTCTTTCCATTCTATAACAGGAATAATTGCAACCCGTGTGAAAGTGATAGTCATTTCTACGTTCGAGGCAACTTAGGCTTCACTCTAGGGCGTTGTTCCACAAGATCGAATAGTTAGGGCCTAAGAGGTCAACGCCAGAAGCATAAAATACAATATAAATATAACAGTTTTTCCATCGTATAAAATGAATAATTGCAAACAGTGTGAAAGTAATGGTCATTTCTACGTTGCGGGCAACATAGGCTTCACTCTACGGCGTTGCTCCACCAGATCGAATAGTCAGGGCCTAAGAAGTCAACGCCAGAAGCATAAAATACAATATAAATACAACAGCTTTTCCATCGTATAAAACGAATAATTGCAACCAGTGTGAAAGTTATGGACATTTCTACATTCCGAGCAAGCTAGGCATCACTCTAGAGCGTTGTTCCACCAGATCAAATAGTTAGGGCCTTAGAAGTCAATGCCAGAAGCATGAAATACAATATAAATACAACAGCTTTTCCATCGCATAAAACGAATATTTGAAACCAGTGTGAAAGTTATGGACATTTCTACATTCCGAGCAACCTAGGCGTCACTCTAGCGCGTTGCTCCACCAGATCGAACAGCTAGGGCCTTAGAAGTCAACGCCCGAAGCATAAAATACAAAATAAATAGTACAGTTTTTCAATCGTATAAAAAGGATAATTTCTACCAGTGTGGAAGTTATGGGCATTTCTACTTTCCGGGCAACCTCGGCTTCACCCTAGGGCGTTGTTTCACCACATGGAATAGTTAGGGCCTAAGAAGGCAACGCTAGAAGCATAAAACACGGTATAAATACAACAGTTTTTCCATCGTATAAAACGAATAATCGCAACCAGTATGAAAGTTATGGTCATTTCTACATTCCGAGCAACCTAGGCTTCAGCCTAGGGAGTTGTACCTCCAGATCGAATAGTTAGGGCCTTAGAAGTCAACGCCCGAAGCATAAAATACAAAATATATAGAACAGTTTTTCCATCGTATAAAACGAATAATTGCTACCAGTGTGAAAGTTATGGTCATTTCTACTTTCCAGGCAACCTAGGCGTCACCCTAGGCCGTTGTTCCACCAGATGGAATAGTTAGGGCCTAAGAAGTCAACGCCGGGAGCATAAAATACGATATAAATACGGCAGCTTTTCCATCGTATAAAACGAATAATTGCAACCAGTGTGATAGTTATGCTCATTTCTACGTTCCGGGCAACCTAGGCTTCACTCTAGGGCGTTGCTCCACCAGATCGAATAGTAAGGGCCTTAGAAGTCAACGCCCGAAGCATAAAATACAAAATAAATAAAACAGTTTTTCCATCGTATAAAACGAATAATTGCTACCAGTGTGAAAATTATGGTCATTTCTACGTTCCGCGCAACCTGGGCTTTACCCTAGGGCGTTGTTCCACGAGATGGAATAGCTAGGGACGTAGAATTCAACGCCATAAGAATAAAATACAATATAAGTACAACAGTTTTTCCATCGTATAAAATGAATAATTGCAACCAGTGTGAAAGTTATGGTCATTTCTACATTGCGAGGAACCTAGGCTTCACTCTAGGACGTTGCTCCACCTGATCGAATAGTTAGCGCCTTAGAAGTCAACGCCAGAGGCATAAAATACAATAATGATGCAACAGTTTTTCCATCGTATAACAGGAATAACTGCAAACAGTGTGAAAGTACTGGTCATATCTACGTTCCGGGTAAATCTAGGTTTCACTCTAGGACGTTGCTCCACCAGATCGAATAGCTAGCGACTTAGAATTCAACGCCATAAGAATAAAATACAATATAAACATAACACTTTTTCCATCGTATAAAACGTATAATAGCAACCAGTGTGAAAGCTATGGTCAGTTCAACGTTCCGCGCAACCTAGGCTACACCCTAGGGTGTTGTTCCACCAGATCGAATAGTTAGGGCCACAGAAGTGAATGCCAGAATCATAAAATACAATATAAATACAACAGTTTTTCCATCGTATAAAACGAATAATTGCAACCAGTATGAAGCTTATGGTCATTTCTACGTTCCGGGCAACCTAGGCTTCACCCTAGGGCGTTGTTCCACCAGATCGAATAGTTAGGGCCTAAGAAGTGAACGCCAGAAGCATAAAATACAATATAAATACAACAGTTTTTCCATCGTATAAACCGAATAATTGCAACCAGGATGAAACTTATGGTCATTTCTACGTTCCGAGCAACCTAGGCTTCACTGTATGGCGTTCTTCCACCACATCGAATAGCTACGGCCTCAGAAGTCAACGCCTGAAGTATAAAATACAATAAAAATACAACAGTCTTTCCATTCTATAACAGGAATGATTGCAACCCGTGTGAAAGTGATGGTCATTTCTACGTTCGAGGCACCCTAGGCTTCACTCTAGGGCGTTGTTCCACAAGATCGAATAGTTAGGGCCTAAGAAGTCAACGCCAGAAGCATAAAATACAATATAAATATAACAGTTTTTCCATCGTATAAAACGAATAATAGCAACCAGTGTGAAAGTTATGGTCTATTCTACGTTCCGGGCAACCTAGGCTTCACTGTATGGCGTTCTTCCACCACATCGAATAGCTACGGCCTCAGAAGTCCACGCCTGAAGCATAAAATACAATAATAATACAACAATCTTTTCATCGTATAACTGGAATAATTGCAACAAGCGTGAAAGTAATGATCATTTCGGCGTATCGGGCATCCTAGACTTAACTCTGAGGTATTGCTCCACCAAATCGAATAATTAGGGCCTTAGAAGTCAACGCCAGAAGCATAAAATACAATATAAATACAACAGTTTTTCCATCGTATAAAACGAATAATTGCAACCAGTATGAAACTTATGGTCATTTCTACTTTCCGAGCAACCTAGGCTTCACCCTAGGGCGTTGCTCCAACAGATTGAATAGTTAGGGCCTTAGAAGTCAACGCCCGAAGCATAAAATACAAAATAAATAGAACGGTTTTTCCATTGTATAAAACGAATAATTGCTACCAGTGTAAAAGCTATGGTCATTTCTACGTCCCGGCAACCTAGGCTTCACCCCAGGGCGTTGTTCCACCGGATCGAATAGTTAGGGCTTAAGAAGTGAACGCCAGCAGCAAAAATACAATATAAATACAACAGTTGTTCCATCATATAAAACGAATAATTGCAACCAGTATGAAAGTTATGGTCATTTCTGCGTTCCGGGCAACCTAGGCTTCACTCTATGGCGTTCTTCCACCACATCGAATAGCTGCGGCCTCAGAAGTCAACGCCTGAAGCATAAAATACGATAGAAATACAACAGTATTTCCATCCTATAACAGGAATAATTGCAACCCTTGTGAAAGTGATGGTCATTTCTGCGTTCCGGGCAACCTAGGCTTCACTCTATGGCGTTCTTCCACCACATCGAATAGCTGCGGCCTCAGAAGTCAACGCCTGAAGCATAAAATACGATAGAAATACAACAGTATTTCCATCCTATAACAGGAATAATTGCAACCAGTTTGAAAGTGATGGTCATTTCTACGTTCCGGGCAACCTAGGCTACACCATAGGGCGTTGCTCCAACAGATTGAATAGTTAGGGCCTTAGAAGTCAATGCCCGAAGCATAAAATGCTATAAAAGTACAACAGTTTTTTCGTCACATAGCAGGAATAATTGCAACCAGTTTGAAAGTGATGGTCATTTCTACGTTCCGGGAAACCTCGGCTTTACTGTAGGGCGTTGCTCCGCCAGATCGAATAGTTAGTGCATTAGAAGTCAACGCCAGAAGCATAAAATGCAATATAAATACAACAGTTTTTCCATCATATAAAACGAGTAATTGCAACCAGTATGAAAGTTGTGGTCATTTCTACTTTCCGGTCAAACTAGGCTACACCCTAGGGCGTTGCTCCAACAGAATGAATAGTTAGGGCCTTAGAAGTCAATGCCCGAAGCATAAAATGCAATAAAAATACAACAGTTTTTCCATCATATAACAGGAATAATTGCAACCAGTTTGAAAGTGATGGTCATTTCTACGTTCCGGGCAACCTAGGCTTCACTCTATTGCGTTGCTCCACCAGATCGAATAGTTAGTGCCTTAGAAGAAAACGCCAGAAGCTTAAAATACAATATAAATACAACAGTTTTTCCATCGTATAGATCGAATAATTGCAACCAGTATGAAAGTTATGGTCATTTCTACTTTCCGGGCAACCTAGGCTACACCCTAGGGCGTTGCTCCAACAGATTCAATAGTAAGGGCCTTAGTAGTCAATGCCCGAGCATAGAATGCATTAAAAATACAACAGTTTTACCATCATATAACAGGAATAATTATAACCAGTTTGAAAGTGATGGTCATTTCTACGTTCCGGGAAACCTCGGCTTCACTCTGGGGCGGTGCTCCGAGAGATTGAATAGTTAGGGCCTTAGAAGTCAACGCCAGAATCATAAAATACAATAAAGATGCAACAGCTTTTCCACCGTATTAAACGAATAATTTCAACCAGTGTGAATGTTATGGTCATTTCTACATCCCGAGCAACCTAGGCTTCACTATAGGACGTTGATCCAACAGATTGAACAGTTAGGGCCTTAGCTGTCAACGCCCGAAGCATAAAATACAATATAAATACAACAGTTGTTCCATCATATAACAGGAATAATTGCAACCAGTTTGAAAGTGATGGTCATTTCTACGTTCCGGCTACCTAGGCTTCACCCCAGGGCGTTGTTCCACCAGATCGAATAGTTAGGGCTTAAGAAGTGAACGCCAGCAGCAAAAATACAATATAAATACAACAGTTGTTCCATCATATAAAACGAATAATTGCAACCAGTATGAAAGTTATGGTCATTTCTGCGTTCCGGGCAACCTAGGCTTCACTCTATGGCGTTCTTCCACCACATCGAATAGCTGCGGCCTCAGAAGTCAACGCCTGAAGCATAAAATACGATAGAAATACAACAGTATTTCCATCCTATAACAGGAATAATTGCAACCCTTGTGAAAGTGATGGTCATTTCTGCGTTCCGGGCAACCTAGGCTTCACTCTATGGCGTTCTTCCACCACATCGAATAGCTGCGGCCTCAGAAGTCAACGCCTGAAGCATAAAATGCGATTGAAATACAACAGTATTTCCATCCTATAACAGGAATAATTGCAACCAGTTTGAAAGTGATGGTCATTTCTACGTTCCGGGCAACCTAGGCTACACCATAGGGCGTTGCTCCAACAGATTGAATAGTTAGGGCCTTAGAAGTCAATGCCCGAAGCATAAAATGCTATAAAAGTACAGCAGTTTTTTCGTCACATAGCAGGAATAATTGCAACCAGTTTGAAAGTGATGGTCATTTCTACGTTCCGGGAAACCTCGGCTTTACTGTAGGGCGTTGCTCCGCCAGATCGAATAGTTAGTGCATTAGAAGTCAACGCCAGAAGCATAAAATGCAATATAAATACAACAGTTTTTCCATCATATAAAACGAATAATTGCAACCAGTATGAAAGTTAACGTCATTTCTTCTTTCCGGGCAACCTAGGCTTCACCCTTGGGCGTTGCTCCAACAGATTGAATAGTTAGGGCCTTAGAAGTCAACGCCGGAAGCATAAAATGCAATAAAAATACAACAGTTTTTCCATCGTATAAAAGGATTAATTGCAACCAGTTTGAAAGTGATGGTCATTTCTACGTTCCGTGCAACCTAGGCTTCACTCTAGGGCGTTGCTCCACCAGATCGAATAGTTAGGGCCTTAGAAGTCAACGCCAGAATCATAAAATTCAATAACGATGCAACAGCTTTTCCACCGTATTAAACGAATAATTTCAACCAGCCTGAATGTTATGGTCATTTCTACATTCCGAGCAACCTAGGCTTCACTCTAGGGCGTTGATCCAACAGATTGAATAGATAGGGCCTTAGCAGTCAACGCCCGAAGCATAAAATACAATATAAATACAACAGTTTTTCCATCATATAACAGGAATAATTGCAACCAGTTTGAAAGTGATGGTCATTTCTACGTTCCGGGAAACCTCGGCTTCACTCTAGGGCGTTGCTCCGCCAGATCGAATAGTTAGTGCCTTATAAGTCAACGCCAGAAGCATAAAATACAATATAGATATAACAGTTTTTCCATCGTATAGAACGAATAATTGCATCCAGTATGAAGGTTATGGTCATTTCTACGTTCCGGACAACCTAGGCTTCACTCTATGGCGTTCTTCCACTACATCGAATAGCAACGGCCTCAGAAGACAACGCCAGAAGCATAAAATACAATAAAAATACAACAGTCTTTCCGTCCTATAACAGGAGTAATTGCAACCCGTGTGAAAGTGATGGTCATTTCTACGTTCCGGGCTGCCTAGGCTCCACCCTAGGGCGTTGTTCCACCAGATGGAATAGTTAGGGCATAAGAAGTCAACGCCAGAAGCATAAAATACGATATAAGTACTACAGTTTTTCCATCGTATAAAACGAATAATTTCAACCAGTGTGAATGTTATGGTCATTTCTACATTCCGAGCAACCTAGGCTTCACCCCAGGGCGTTGCTCCACCAGATCGAATTGTTAGGGCCTAAGAAGTCAACGCCAGAAGCATAAGATACATAATAAATATAACAGTTTTTCCATCGTATAGAACGAATGATAGCATCCAGTGTGAAAGTTATGGTCATTTCTACGTTCCGGGCAACCTAGGCTTCACTCTAGGGCGTTGCTCCACCAGATCAAACAGTTAGGGACTTAGAAGTCAACGCCCGAAGCATAAAATACAAAATAAACAGAACAGTTTTTCCATTGTATAAAACGAATAATTGCTACCAGTGTAAAAGTTATGGTAATTTCTACGTTCCGGGCAACCTAGGCTTCACCCTAGGGCGCTGTTCCACCAGATCGAATAGTTAGGGCCTAAGAAGTGAACGCCAGAAGCATAAAATACAATATAAATACAACAGTTTTTCCATCGTATAAACCGAATAATTGCAACCAGGATGAAACTTATGGTCATTTCTACGTTCCGAGCAACCTAGGCTTCACTGTATGGCGTTCTTCCACCACATCGAATAGCTACGGCCTCAGAAGTCAACGCCTGAAGTATAAAATACAATAAAAATACAACAGTCTTTCCATTCTATAACAGGAATGATTGCAACCCGTGTGAAAGTGATGGTCATTTCTACGTTCGAGGCACCCTAGGCTTCACTCTAGGGCGTTGTTCCACAAGATCGAATAGTTAGGGCCTAAGAAGTCAACGCCAGAAGCATAAAATACAATATAAATATAACAGTTTTTCCATCGTATAAAACGAATAATAGCAACCAGTGTGAAAGTTATGGTCTATTCTACGTTCCGGGCAACCTAGGCTTCACTGTATGGCGTTCTTCCACCACATCGAATAGCTACGGCCTCAGAAGTCCACGCCTGAAGCATAAAATACAATAATAATACAACAATCTTTTCATCGTATAACTGGAATAATTGCAACAAGCGTGAAAGTAATGATCATTTCGGCGTATCGGGCATCCTAGACTTAACTCTGAGGTATTGCTCCACCAAATCGAATAATTAGGGCCTTAGAAGTCAACGCCAGAAGCATAAAATACAATATAAATACAACAGTTTTTCCATCGTATAAAACGAATAATTGCAACCAGTATGAAACTTATGGTCATTTCTACTTTCCGAGCAACCTAGGCTTCACCCTAGGGCGTTGCTCCAACAGATTGAATAGTTAGGGCCTTAGAAGTCAACGCCCGAAGCATAAAATACAAAATAAATAGAACGGTTTTTCCATTGTATAAAACGAATAATTGCTACCAGTGTAAAAGCTATGGTCATTTCTACGTCCCGGCAACCTAGGCTTCACCCCAGGGCGTTGTTCCACCGGATCGAATAGTTAGGGCTTAAGAAGTGAACGCCAGCAGCAAAAATACAATATAAATACAACAGTTGTTCCATCATATAAAACGAATAATTGCAACCAGTATGAAAGTTATGGTCATTTCTGCGTTCCGGGCAACCTAGGCTTCACTCTATGGCGTTCTTCCACCACATCGAATAGCTGCGGCCTCAGAAGTCAACGCCTGAAGCATAAAATACGATAGAAATACAACAGTATTTCCATCCTATAACAGGAATAATTGCAACCCTTGTGAAAGTGATGGTCATTTCTGCGTTCCGGGCAACCTAGGCTTCACTCTATGGCGTTCTTCCACCACATCGAATAGCTGCGGCCTCAGAAGTCAACGCCTGAAGCATAAAATACGATAGAAATACAACAGTATTTCCATCCTATAACAGGAATAATTGCAACCAGTTTGAAAGTGATGGTCATTTCTACGTTCCGGGCAACCTAGGCTACACCATAGGGCGTTGCTCCAACAGATTGAATAGTTAGGGCCTTAGAAGTCAATGCCCGAAGCATAAAATGCTATAAAAGTACAACAGTTTTTTCGTCACATAGCAGGAATAATTGCAACCAGTTTGAAAGTGATGGTCATTTCTACGTTCCGGGAAACCTCGGCTTTACTGTAGGGCGTTGCTCCGCCAGATCGAATAGTTAGTGCATTAGAAGTCAACGCCAGAAGCATAAAATGCAATATAAATACAACAGTTTTTCCATCATATAAAACGAGTAATTGCAACCAGTATGAAAGTTGTGGTCATTTCTACTTTCCGGTCAAACTAGGCTACACCCTAGGGCGTTGCTCCAACAGAATGAATAGTTAGGGCCTTAGAAGTCAATGCCCGAAGCATAAAATGCAATAAAAATACAACAGTTTTTCCATCATATAACAGGAATAATTGCAACCAGTTTGAAAGTGATGGTCATTTCTACGTTCCGGGCAACCTAGGCTTCACTCTATTGCGTTGCTCCACCAGATCGAATAGTTAGTGCCTTAGAAGAAAACGCCAGAAGCTTAAAATACAATATAAATACAACAGTTTTTCCATCGTATAGATCGAATAATTGCAACCAGTATGAAAGTTATGGTCATTTCTACTTTCCGGGCAACCTAGGCTACACCCTAGGGCGTTGCTCCAACAGATTCAATAGTAAGGGCCTTAGTAGTCAATGCCCGAGCATAGAATGCATTAAAAATACAACAGTTTTACCATCATATAACAGGAATAATTATAACCAGTTTGAAAGTGATGGTCATTTCTACGTTCCGGGAAACCTCGGCTTCACTCTGGGGCGGTGCTCCGAGAGATTGAATAGTTAGGGCCTTAGAAGTCAACGCCAGAATCATAAAATACAATAAAGATGCAACAGCTTTTCCACCGTATTAAACGAATAATTTCAACCAGTGTGAATGTTATGGTCATTTCTACATCCCGAGCAACCTAGGCTTCACTATAGGACGTTGATCCAACAGATTGAACAGTTAGGGCCTTAGCTGTCAACGCCCGAAGCATAAAATACAATATAAATGCAACAGTTGTTCCATCATATAACAGGAATAATTGCAACCAGTTTGAAAGTGATGGTCATTTCTACGTTCCGGCTACCTAGGCTTCACCCCAGGGCGTTGTTCCACCAGATGGAATAGTTAGGGCTTAAGAAGTGAACGCCAGCAGCAAAAATACAATATAAATACAACAGTTGTTCCATCGTATAAAACGAATAATTGCTACCAGTGTGAAAGTTATGGTCATTTCTACTTTCCGGGCAACCTAGGCTACACCCTAGGGCGTTGCTCCAAGAGATTGAATAGTTAGGGCCTTAGAAGTCAATGCCCGAAGCATAAAATGCATTAAAAATACGACAGTTTTTCCATCATATAACAGGAATAATTGCAACCAGTTTGAAAGTGATGGTCATTTCTACGTTCCGGGAAACCTCGGCTTCACTCTAGGGCGTTGCTCCGCCAGATCGAATAGTTAGTGCATTAAAAGTCAACGCCAGAAGCATATAATACAATATAAATACAACAGTTTTTCCATCGTATAAAACGAATAATAGCAACCAGTGTGAAGGTTATGGTCATTTCTACGTTCCGGCAACCTAGGCTTCACACCAGGGCGTTGTTCCACCAGATCGAATAGTTAGGGCCTTAGAAGTCAACGCCCGAAGCATAAAATACAAAATAAATAGAACAGTTTTTCCATCGTATAGAACGAATATAGCATCCAGTGTGAAAGGTATGGTCATTTCTACGTTCCGGGCAACCTAGGCTTCACGCTAGGGCGTTGCTCCACCAGATCAAACAGTTAGGGACTTAGAAGTCAACGCCCGAAGCATAAAATACAAAATAAACAGAACAGTTTTTCCATTGTATAAAACGAATAATTGCTACCAGTGTAAAAGTTATGGTAATTTCTACGTTCCGGGCAACCTAGGCTTCACCCTAGGGCGTTGTTCCACCAGATCGAATAGTTAGGGCCTAAGAAGTGAACGCCAGAAGCATAAAATACAATATAAATACAACAGTCTTTCCATCATATAAAACGTGTAATTGCACCCAGTGTGATAGTTATTGTCATTTCTACTTTCCGCGCAACCTAGGCTTCACCCTAGGGCGTTGCTCCAACAGATTGAATAGTTAGGACCTTAAAAGTCTATGCCCGAAACATCAAATGCAATAAAAATACAACAGTTTTTCCATCATATAACAGGAATAATTGCAACCAGTATGAAAGTTGTGGTCATTTCTACTTTCCGGTCAAACTAGGCTACACCCTAGGGCGTTGCTCCAACAGATTGAATAGTTAGGGCCTTAGAAGTCAACGCCCGAAGCATAAAATGCAATAAAAATACAACAGTTTTTCCATCATATAACAGGAATAATTGCAACCAGTTTGAAAGTGATGGTCATTTCTACGTTCCGGGCAACCTAGGCTACACCATAGGCCGTTGCTCCAACAGATTGAATAGTTAGGGCCTTAGAAGTCAATGCCCGAAGCATAAAATGCAATAAAAGTACAACAGTTTTTCCGTCACATAGCAGGAATAATTGCAACCAGTTTGAAAGTGATGGTCATTTCTACGTTCCAGGAAACCTCGGCTTCACTGTAGGGCGTTGCTCCGCCAGATCGAATAGTTACTGCATTAGAAGTCAACGCCAGAAGCATAAAATGCAATATAAATACAACAGTTTTTCCATCATATAAAACGAATAATTGCAACCAGTATGAAAGTTAACGTCATTTCTTCTTTCCGGGCAACCTAGGCTTCACCCTTGGGCGTTGCTCCAACAGATTGAATAGTTAGGGCCTTAGAAGTCAACGCCGGAAGCATAAAATGCAATAAAAATACAACAGTTTTTCCATCGTATAAAAGGATTAATTGCAACCAGTTTGAAAGTGATGGTCATTTCTACGTTCCGTGCAACCTAGGCTTCACTCTAGGGCGTTGCTCCACCAGATCCAATAGTTAGGGCCTTAGAAGTCAACGCCAGAATCATAAAATTCAATAAAGATGCAACAGCTTTTCCACCGTATTAAACGAATAATTTCAACCAGCCTGAATGTTATGGTCATTTCTACATTCCGAGCAACCTAGGCTTCACTCTAGGGCGTTGATCCAACAGATTGAATAGTTAGGGCCTTAGCAGTCAACGCCCGAAGCATAAAATACAATATAAATAAAACAGTTTTTCCATCGTATAAAACGAATAATTGCTACCAGTATGGAAGTGATGGTCATTTCTACGTTCCGGGCTGCCTAGGCTCCACCCTAGGGCGTTGTTCCACCAGATGGAATAGTTAGGGCATAAGAAGTCAACGCCAGAAGCATAAAATACGATATAAGTACTACAGTTTTTCCATCGTATAAAACGAATAATTTCAACCAGTGTGAATGTTATGGTCATTTCTACATTCCGAGCAACCTAGGCTTCACCCCAGGGCGTTGTTCCACCAGATCGAATTGTTAGGGCCTAAGAAGTCAACGCCAGAAGCATAAGATACATAATAAATATAACAGTTTTTCCATCGTATAGAACGAATATAGCGTCCAGTGTGAAAGTTATGGTCATTTCTACGTTCCGGGCAACCTAGGCTTCACTCTAGGGCGTTGCTCCACCAGATCAAACAGTTAGGGACTTAGAAGTCAACGCCCGAAGCATAAAATACAAAATAAACAGAACAGTTTTTCCATTGTATAAAACGAATAATTGCTACCAGTGTAAAAGTTATGGTAATTTCTACGTTCCGGGCAACCTAGGCTTCACCCTAGGGCGTTGTTCCACCAGATCGAATAGTTAGGGCCTAAGAAGTGAACGCCAGAAGCATAAAATACAATATAAATACAACAGTCTTTCCATCATATAAAACGTGTAATTGCACCCAGTGTGATAGTTATTGTCATTTCTACTTTCCGCGCAACCTAGGCTTCACCCTAGGGCGTTGCTCCAACAGATTGAATAGTTAGGACCTTAAAAGTCTATGCCCGAAACATCAAATGCAATAAAAATACAACAGTTTTTCCATCATATAACAGGAATAATTGCAACCAGTTTGAAAGTGATGGTCATTTTTTCGTTCCGGGCAACCTAGGCTTCACTCTAGGGCGTTGCTCCACCAGATCGAATAGTCAGAGCCTTAGAAGTCAGCGCCAGAAGCATAAAAGACAATATAAATAAAACAGTTTTTCCATCGTATAAAACGAATAATAGCAACCAGTGTGAAAGTTATGGTCATTTCTACGTTCCGGCAACCTAGGCTTCACCCCAGGGCGTTGTTCCAACAGATCGAATAGTTAGGGCCTTAGAAGTCAACGCCCGAAGCATAAAATACAAAATAAATAGAACAGTTTTTCCATCGTATAAAACGAATAATAGCAACCAGTGTGAAAGTTATGGTCATTTCTACGTTCCGGCAACCTAGGCTTCACCCCAGGGCGTTGTTCCACCAGATCGAATAGTTAGGGCCTAAGAAGTGAACGCCAGCAGCATAAAATACAATATATATACTACAGTTCTTCCATCATATAAAACGAATAATTGCAACCAGTATGAAAGTTATGGTCATTTCTACGTTCCGGGCAACCTAGGCTTCACTCTATGGCGTTCTTCCACCACATCGAATAGCTGCGGCCTCAGAAGTCAACGCCTGAAGCATAAAATACAATAGAAATACAACAGTATTTCCATCCTATAACAGGAATAATTGCAACCCTTGTAAAGGTGATGGTCATTTGTACGTTCCAGGCAACCTAGGCTTCACTCTAGGGCGTTGTTCCACCAGATCGAATTGTTAGGGCCTAAGAAGTCAACGCCAGAAGCATAAAATACAATATAAATAAAACAGTTTTTCCATCGTATAAAACGAATAATTTCAACCAGTGTGAATGTTATGGTCATTTCTACATTCCGAGCAACCTAGGCTTCACCCCAGGGCGTTGTTCCACCAGATCGAATTGTTAGGGCCTAAGAAGTCAACGCCAGAAGCATAAGATACATAATAAATATAACAGTTTTTCCATCGTATAGAACGAATGATAGCATCCAGTGTGAAAGTTATGGTCATTTCTACGTTCCGGGCAACCTAGGCTTCACCCTAGGGCGTTGTTCCACCAGATCGAATAGTTAGAGCCTAAGAAGTGAACGCCAGAAGCATAAAATACAATATAAATACAACAGTCTTTCCATCATATAAAACGTGTAATTGCACTCAGTGTGATAGTTATTGTCATTTCTACTTTCCACGCAACCTAGGCTTCACCCTAGGGCGTTGCTCCAACAGATTGAATAGTTAGGACCTTAAAAGTCAATGCCCGAAACATCAAATGCAATAAAAATACAACAGTTTTTCCATCATATAACAGGAATAATTGCAACCAGTTTGAAAGTGATGGTCATTTCTACGTTCCGGGCAACCTAGGCTTCACTCTAGGGCGTTGCTCCACCAGATCGAATAGTTAGAGCCTTAGAAGTCAGCGCCAGAAGCATAAAATACAATATAAATAAAACAGTTTTTCCATCGTATAAAACGAATAATAGCAACCCTTGTAAAAGTGATGGTCATTTGTACGTTCCAGGCAACCTAGACTTCACTCTAGGGCGTTGTTCCACCAGATCGAATTGTTAGGGCCTAAGAAGTCAACGCCAGAAGCATAAGATACAATATGAATATAACAGTTTTTCCATCGTATAGAACGAATAATAGCAACCAGTGTGAAAGTTATGGTTATTTCTACGTTCCGGGCAACCTAGGCTTCACTCTAGGGCGTTGCTCCACCAGATCAAGCAGTTAGGGCCTTAGAAGTCAACGCCCGAAGCATAAAATACATAATAAATAGAACAGTTTTTCCATTGTATAAAACAAATAATTGCTACCAGTGTAAAAGTAATGGCCATTTCTACGTTCCAGGCAACCTAGGCTTCACCCTAGGGCGCTGTTCCACCAGATCGAATAGTTAGGGCCTAAGAAGTGAACGCCAGAAGCATAAAATACAATATAAATACAACAGTTTTTCCATCATATAAAACGAGTAATTGCAACCAGTATGAAAGTTGTGGTCATTTCTACTTTCCGGTAAAACTAGGCTACACCCTAGGGCGTTGCTCCAACACAATGAATAGTTAGGGCCTTAGAAGTCAATGCCCGAAGCATAAAATGCAATAAAAATACAACAGTTTTTCCATCATATAACAGGAATAATTGCAACCAGTTTGAAAGTGATGGTCATTTCTACGTTCCGGGAAACCTCGGCTTCACTCTAGGGAGTTGCTCCGCCAGATCGAATAGTTAGTGCATTAGAAGTCAACGCCAGAAGCATAAAATACAATATAAATACAACAGTTTTTCCATCGTATAAAACGAATAATTGCAACCAGTGCGAAAGTTAACGTCATTTCTACGTTCCGGGCAACCTAGGCTTCACTCTAGGGCGTTGCTCCACCACATCGAATAGTTAGAGCCTTAGAAGTCAGCGCCAGTAGCATAAAATACAATATAAATAAAACAGTTTTTCCATCGTATAAAAGGAATAATTGCTACCAGTATGGAAGTGATGGTCATTTCTACGTTCCGGGCTACCTAGGCTCCACCCTAGGGCGTTGTTCCACCAGATGGAATAGTTAGGGCATAAGAAGTCAACGCCAGAAGCATAAAATACGATATAAGTACTACAGTTTTTCCATCATATAAAACGTGTAATTGCACCCAGTGTGATAGTTTTTGTCATTTCTACTTTCCGCGCAACCTAGGCTTCACCCTAGGGCGTTGCTCCAACAGATTGAATATTTAGGACCTTAAAAGTCAATGCCCGAAACATCAAATGCAATAAAAATACAACAGTTTTTCCATCATATAACAGGAATAATTGCAACCAGTTTGAAAGTGATGGTCATTTCTACGTTCCGGGCAACCTAGGCTTCACTCTAGGGCGTTGCTCCACCAGATCGAATAGTTAGAGCCTTAGAAGTCAGCGCCAGAAGCATAAAATACAATATAAATAAAACAGTTTTTCCATCGTATAAAACGAATAATTTCAACCAGTGTGAATGTTATGGTCATTTCTACATTCCGAGCAACCTAGGCTTCACCCCAGGGCGTTGTTCCACCAGATCGAATTGTTAGGGCCTAAGAAGTCAACGCCAGAAGCATAAGATACATAATAAATATAACAGTTTTTCCATCGTATAGAACGAATGATAGCATCCAGTGTGAAAGTTATGGTCATTTCTACGTTCCGGGCAACCTAGGCTTCACCCTAGGGCGTTGTTCCACCAGATCGAATAGTTAGGGCCTAAGAAGTGAACGCCAGAAGCATAAAATACAATATAAATACAACAGTCTTTCCATCATATAAAACGTGTAATTGCACTCAGTGTGATAGTTATTGTCATTTCTACTTTCCACGCAACCTAGGCTTCACCCTAGGGCGTTGCTCCAACAGATTGAATAGTTAGGACCTTAAAAGTCAATGCCCGAAACATCAAATGCAATAAAAATACAACAGTTTTTCCATCATATAACAGGAATAATTGCAACCAGTTTGAAAGTGATGGTCATTTCTACGTTCCGGGCAACCTAGGCTTCACTCTAGGGCGTTGCTCCACCAGATCGAATAGTTAGGGCCTTAGAAGTCAGCGCCAGAAGCATAAAATACAATATAAATAAAACAGTTTTTCCATCGTATAAAACGAATAATAGCAACCCTTGTAAAAGTGATGGTCATTTGTACGTTCCAGGCAACCTAGACTTCACTCTAGGGCGTTGTTCCACCAGATCGAATTGTTAGGGCCTAAGAAGTCAACGCCAGAAGCATAAGATACAATATGAATATAACAGTTTTTCCATCGTATAGAACGAATAATAGCAACCAGTGTGAAAGTTATGGTTATTTCTACGTTCCGGGCAACCTAGGCTTCACTCTAGGGCGTTGCTCCACCAGATCAAACAGTTAGGGCCTTAGAAGTCAACGCCCGAAGCATAAAATACATAATAAATAGAACAGTTTTTCCATTGTATAAAACAAATAATTGCTACCAGTGTAAAAGTAATAGCCATTTCTACGTTCCAGGCAACCTAGGCTTCACCCTAGGGCGCTGTTCCACCAGATCGAATAGTTAGGGCCTAAGAAGTGAACGCCAGAAGCATAAAATACAAAATAAATACAACAGTTTTTCAATCATATAAAACGAGTAATTGCAACCAGTATGAAAGTTGTGGTCATTTCTACTTTCCGGTCAGACTAGGCTACACCCTAGGGCGTTGCTCCAACAGAATGAATAGTTAGGGCCTTAGAAGTCAATGCCCGAAGCATAAAATGCAATAAAAATACAACAGTTTTTCCATCATATAACAGGAATAATTGTAACCAGTTTGAAAGTGATGGTCATTTCTACGTTCCGGGAAACCTCGGCTTCACTCTAGGGCGTTGCTCCACCAGATCGAATAGTTAGAGCCTTAGAAGTCAGCGCCAGAAGCATAAAATACAATATAAATAAAACAGTTTTTCCATCGTATAAAACGAATAATAGCAACCAGTGTGAAAGTTATGGTCATTTCTACGTTCCGGGAACCTAGGCTTCACCCCAGGGCGTTGTTCCACCAGATCGAATAGTTAGGGCATAAGAAGTCAACGCCAGAAGCATAAAATACGATATAAGTACTACAGTTTTTCCATCGTATAAAACGAATAATTTCAACCAGTGTGAATGTTATGGTCATTTCTACATTCCGAGCAACCTAGGCTTCACCCCAGGGCGTTGCTCCACCAGATCGAATTGTTAGGGCCTAAGAAGTCAACGCCAGAAGCATAAGATACATAATAAATATAACAGTTTTTCCATCGTATAGAACGAATGATAGCATCCAGTGTGAAAGTTATGGTCATTTCTACGTTCCGGGCAACCTAGGCTTCACCCTAGGGCGTTGTTCCACCAGATCGAGTAGTTAGGGCCTAAGAAGTGAACGCCAGAAGCATAAAATACAATATAAATACAACAGTCTTTCCATCATATAAAACGTGTAATTGCACCCAGTGTGATAGTTATTGTCATTTCTACTTTCCGCGCAACCTAGGCTTCACCCTAGGGCGTTGCTCCAACAGATTGAATAGTTAGGACCTTAAATGTCAATGCCCGAAACATCAAATGCAATAAAAATACAACAGTTTTTCCATCATATAACAGGAATAATTGCAACCAGTTTGAAAGTGATGGTCATTTCTACGTTCCGGGCAACCTAGGCTTCACTCTAGGGGGTTGCTCCACCAGATCGAATAGTTAGAGCCTTAGAAGTCAGCGCCAGAAGCATAAAATACAATATAAATAAAACAGTTTTTCCATCGTATAAAACGAATAATAGCAACCAGTGTGAAAGTTATGGTCATTTCTACGTTCCGGCAACCTAGGCTTCACCCCAGGGCGTTGTTCCACCAGATCGAATAGTTAGGGCCTTAGAAGTCAACGCCCGAAGCATAAAATACAAAATAAATAGAACAGTTTTTCCATCGTATAAAACGAATAATAGCAACCAGTGTGAAAGTTATGGTCATTTCTACGTTCCGGCAACCTAGGCTTCACCCCAGGCCGTTGTTCCACCAGATCGAATAGTTAGGGCCTAAGAAGTGAACGCCAGCAGCATAAAATACAATATAAATACTACAGTTCTTCCATCATATAAAACGAATAATTGCAACCGGTATGAAAGTGATGGTCATTTGTACGTTCCAGGCAACCTAGGTTTCACTCTAGGGCGTTGTTCCACCAGATCGAATTGTTAGGGCCTAAGAAGTCAACGCCAGAAGCATAAGATACAATATGAATATAACAGTTTTTCCATCGTATAGAACGAATAATGGCAACCAGTGTGAAAGTTATGGTTATTTCTACGTTCCGGGCAACCTAGGCTTCACTCTAGGGCGTTGCTCCACCAGGTCAAACAGTTAGGGCCTTAGAAGTCAACGCCCGAAGCATAAAATACATAATAAATAGAACAGTTTTTCCATTGTATAAAACAAATAATTGCTACCAGTGTAAAAGTAATGGCCATTTCTACGTTCCAGGCAACCTAGGCTTCACCCTAGGGCGCTGTTCCACCAGATCGAATAGTTAGGGCCTAAGAAGTGAACGCCAGAAGCATAAAATACAATATGAATACAACAGTTTTTCCATCATATAAAACGAGTAATTGCAACCAGTATGAAAGTTGTGGTCATTTCTACTTTCCGGTCAAACTAGGCTACACCGTAGGGTGTTGCTCCACCAGATCGAATAGGTAGGGCCATAGAAGTCAACGCCCGAAGCATAAAATACAAAATAAATAGAACAGATTTTCCATGTATAAAACGAATAATTGCTTCCAGTGTGAAAGAGTTGGTCATTTCTACGTTCCGGGCAACCCTGGCTTCACCCTAGGGCGTTGTTCCACAGATAGAATAGGTAGGGCCATAGAAGTCAACGCCAGAAGCATAAAATACGATATAGATACAACAGATTTTCCATCGTATAAAACGAATAATGGCAACCAGTGTGAAAGTTATGGTCATTTCTACGTTCCGGGCAACCTAGGCTTCACCCTAGGCCGTTGCTCCACCAGATCGAATAGCTAGGGCCTTAGAAGTCAACGCCCGAAGCATAAAATACAAAATAAATAGAACAGCTTTTCCATGTATAAAACGAATAATTGCTTCCTGTGTGAAAGTTATGGTCATTTCTACGTTCCGGGCAACCTAGGCTTCACCCGAGGGCGTCGTTCCACCAGATGGAATAGTTGGGACCTAAGAAGTCAAAGGCAGAAGCATAAAATATGATATATATACATCAGCTTTTCCATCGTATAAAACGAATAATGGCAAACAGTGTGAAAGTTATGATCATTTCCACGTTCCGGGCAACCTAGTCTTCACCCTAGTGCGTTGCTACACCAGATCGAATAGTTAGGGCCTTAGAAGTCATCGCCTGAAGCACATAATACAATAAAAATACAACAGTTTTACCATCGTATAACAGGAATAATTGCAACCAGTGCGAAAGTAATGACCATTTCGACGTTTCGGGCATCCTAGGCTTAACTCTGAGGCGTTGCCCCACCAGATCGAAGAGCTAGGACCTTAGAATTCAAATACAGAAGCAGAAAATACAATAAAAATGCAACAGTTCTTCAATCGTATAGCATGAATAATTGCAACCAGTGTGAAAGTAACGATCATTTCGACGTTTCGGGCATCCTAGACTTAACTCTGAGGCATTGCTCCACAAGATCGAATAGTTAGGGCCTAAGAAGTCAACGCCAGAAGCATAAAATACAATATAAATACAATAGCTTTTCCATCGTATAAGACGAATAATTGCACCCAGTGTGAAAGTTATGGTCATTTCTACGTTCCGGGCAACATAGGCTTCCCTCTTGGACGTTGCCTCACCTGATCGAATAGCTAGGACCTTAGAAGTCAAAGCCAGAAGCAGAAAAGACAATAAAAATGCAACAGTTTTTCCATCTTATAGCATGAATAGTTGCAACCAGTGAGAAATTAATGATCATTTCGACGTTTCGGGCATCCTAGACTTAACTCTGAGGCATTGCTCCACCAGGTCGAAGTGTTACGGCCTTGGAATTCAACGCCAGAAGCATAAACTACAAAATAAATACAACAGTCTTTCAATCGTATAAAACGAATAATTGCAACCTGTGTGAAGGATATGGTCATATCTACGTTCCGGACAACCTAGGCTTCACTGTAGGGTGTTGCTCCACCAGATCGAATAGGTAGGGCCATAGAAGTCAAGGCCCGAAGCTAAAAATACGATAAATATAAAAGAGTTTTTCCATCGTATAACAGGAATAATTGCAACCAGTGTGAAAGTTATGGTCATTTCTACGTCCCGGGCAACCTAGGCTTCACTCTAGGACGTTGCTCCACCAGATCGAATAGTTAGGGCCTAAGAAGTCAACGCCAGAAGCATAATATACGATAAAGATGCAACAGTTTTTCCATCGTAAAACAGGAATAATTGCAACCAGTGTGAATGTAATGGTCATTTGTACGTTCCGGGCAACCTAGGCTTCACTCTAGGGCGTTGCTCCACCAGATCGAATAGTTAGTGCCTTAGAAGTCAACGCCCGAAGCATAAAATACAAAATAAATAGAACAGATTTTCCATGTATAAAACCAATAGTTGCTTCCAGTGTGAAAGAGTTGGTCATTTCTACGTTCCGGGCAACCCTGGCTTCACCCTAGGGCGTTGTTCCACCAGATCGAATAGGTAGGGCCATAGAAGTCAACGCCAGAATCATAAAATACAAAATAAACGGAACAGTTTTTCCATTGTATAAAACGAATAATAGCAACCAGTGTGAAAGCTATGGTCATTTCTACGTTCCCGGCAACCTAGGCTTCACTCTAGGCCGTTGCTCCACCCGATCGAATAGTTAGGGCCTTAGAAGTCAACGCCCGAAGCATAAAATACAAAATAAATAGAACAGCTTTTCCATGTATAAAACGAATAAATGCTTCCTGTGTGAAAGTTATGGTAATTTCTACGTTCCGGGCAATCTAGGCTGCACTCTAGGGCGTTGCTCCACCAGATCGAAGAGTTAGGTACTTAGAAGTCAACGCCCGAAGCATAAAATACAAAATAAATAAAACAGTTTTTTAATCGTACAAAACAAAAAATTGCAAACAGTGTGAAAGATATGGACATTTCTACGATCCGCGCTACCTAGGCTTCATTCTATGGCGTTCTTCCACCACATCGAATAGCAACGGCCTCAGAAGTCAACGCCAGAAGCTCAAATACAATATAAATATAACAGTTTTTCCATCGTATAAAACGAATAATAGCAACCAGTGTGAAAGTTATGGTCATTTCTACGTTCCGGGCAACCTAGGCTTCACTCTACGGCGATGCTCCACCAGATTGAATAGTTAGGGCCTTAGAAGTCAATGCCCGAAGCATAAAATGCAATAAAAATACAACAGTTTTTCCATCGTATAGCAGGAATAATTTGCAACCAGTGTGATAGTAGTGGTCATTTCTACGTTCCGAGCAACCTAGGCTTCACTCTAGGGCGTTGCTCCACCAGACCGACTAGTTAGGTCCTTAGAAGTCAACGCCAGAAGCATTAAATACAATATAAATACAACAGCTTTGACATCGTATAAAATGAATAATTGCAAACAGTGTGAAAGATATGGACATTTCTACGTTCCGGGCTACCTAGGCTTCACTCTATGGCGTTCTTCCACCACATCGAATAGCAACGGCCTCAGAAGTGAACGCCAGAAGCATAAAATACAATATAAATATAACGGATTTTCCATCGTATAAAACGAATAATAGCAACCAGTGTGAAAGTTATGGTCATTTCTACGTTCCGGGCTACCTAGGCTTCACTCTGGTGCGTTGCTCCACAAGATCAAACAGTTAGGACCTTAGAAGTCAACGCCCGAAGCATAAAATACGATATAAATACAACAGCTTTTCCATCGTATAAAACAAATAATTGCAACCAGTGTGAAAGTTATGGTCATTTCTACGTTCCGGGCAACCTAGGCTTCACTGTATGGCGTTCTTCCACCACATCGGATAGATACGGCCTCAGAAGTCAACGCCTGAAGTATAAAATACAATAAAAATACAACAGTCTTTCCATCCTATAACAGGAATAATTGCAACCCGTGTGAAAGTGATGGTCATTTCTACGTTCCAGGCAACCTAGGCTTCACCCTAGGGCGTTGTTCCACCAGATGGAATAGTTAGGGCCTAAGAAGTCAACGCCAGAAGCATAAAATACGATATAAATACAACAGTTTTTCCACCATATAAAACGAATAATTGCAACCAGTGTGAAAGTTATGGTCATTTCTACGTTCCGGGTAATCTAGGCTGCACTCTAGGGCGTTGCTCCACCAGATCGAATAGTTAGGGCCTTAGAAGTCAACGCCCGAAGCATAAAATACAAAATAAATAAAACAGTTTTTTAATCGTACAAAACGAAAACTTGCAAACAGTGTGAAAGATATGGACATTTCTACGATCCGGGCTACCTAGGCTTCACTCTATGGCGTTCTTCCACCACATCGAATAGCAACGGCCTCAGAAGTCAACGCCAGAAGCTTAAATACAATATAAATATAACAGTTTTTCCATCGTATAAAACGAATAATAGCAACCAGTGTGAAAGTTATGGACATTTCTACGTTCCGGGCAACCTAGGCTTCACTCTACGGCGATGCTCCACCAGATCAAACAGATAGGGCATTAGAAGTCAACGCCCGAAGCATAAAATACAAAATAAATAGAACGGTTCTTCCATTGTATAAAACGAACAATTGCTGCCAGTGTAAAAGTTATGGTCATTTCTACGTTCCGCGCAACCTGGGCTTTGCTCTAGGGCGTTGTTCCACCTGATCGAATAGTTAGGGCCAAAGAAGTCAACGCCAGAAGCATAAAATACAATATAAATACAACAGCTTTGCCATCGTATAAAATGAATAATTACAAACAGTGTGAAAGATATGGACATTTATACGTTCCGGGCTACCTAGGCTTCACTCTATGGCGTTCTTCCACCACATCGAATAGCAACGGCCTCAGAAGTCAACGCCACAAGCATAAAATACAATATAAATATAACGACTTTTCCATCGTATAAAACGAATAATAGCAACCAGTGTGAAAGTTATGGTCATGTCTACGATCCGGGCAACCTAGGCTTCACTCTAGGGCGTTGCTCCACCAGATCAAACAGTTAGGGCCTTAGAAGTCAGCGCCCGAAGCATAAAATACGATATAAATACAACAGCTTTTCCATCGTATAAAACAAATAATTGCAACCAGTGTGAAAGTTATGGTCATTTCTACGTTCCGGGCAACCTAGGCTTCACCCTAGGCCGTTGCTCCACCAGATCGAATAGCTAGGGCCTTAGAAGTCAACGCCCGAAGCATAAAATACAAAATAAATAGAACAGCTTTTCCATGTATAAAACGAATAATTGCTTCCTGTGTGAAAGTTATGGTCATTTCTACGTTCCGGGCAACCTAGGCTTCACCCGAGGGCGTCGTTCCACCAGATGGAATAGTTGGGACCTAAGAAGTCAAAGGCAGAAGCATAAAATATGATATATATACATCAGCTTTTCCATCGTATAAAACGAATAATGGCAAACAGTGTGAAAGTTATGATCATTTCCACGTTCCGGGCAACCTAGTCTTCACCCTAGTGCGTTGCTACACCAGATCGAATAGTTAGGGCCTTAGAAGTCATCGCCTGAAGCACATAATACAATAAAAATACAACAGTTTTACCATCGTATAACAGGAATAATTGCAACCAGTGCGAAAGTAATGACCATTTCGACGTTTCGGGCATCCTAGGCTTAACTCTGAGGCGTTGCCCCACCAGATCGAAGAGCTAGGACCTTAGAATTCAAATACAGAAGCAGAAAATACAATAAAAATGCAACAGTTCTTCAATCGTATAGCATGAATAATTGCAACCAGTGTGAAAGTAACGATCATTTCGACGTTTCGGGCATCCTAGACTTAACTCTGAGGCATTGCTCCACAAGATCGAATAGTTAGGGCCTAAGAAGTCAACGCCAGAAGCATAAAATACAATATAAATACAATAGCTTTTCCATCGTATAAGACGAATAATTGCACCCAGTGTGAAAGTTATGGTCATTTCTACGTTCCGGGCAACATAGGCTTCCCTCTTGGACGTTGCCTCACCTGATCGAATAGCTAGGACCTTAGAAGTCAAAGCCAGAAGCAGAAAAGACAATAAAAATGCAACAGTTTTTCCATCTTATAGCATGAATAGTTGCAACCAGTGAGAAATTAATGATCATTTCGACGTTTCGGGCATCCTAGACTTAACTCTGAGGCATTGCTCCACCAGGTCGAAGTGTTAGGGCCTTGGAATTCAACGCCAGAAGCATAAACTACAAAATAAATACAACAGTCTTTCAATCGTATAAAACGAATAATTGCAACCTGTGTGAAGGATATGGTCATATCTACGTTCCGGACAACCTAGGCTTCACTGTAGGGTGTTGCTCCACCAGATCGAATAGGTAGGGCCATAGAAGTCAAGGCCCGAAGCTAAAAATACGATAAATATAAAAGAGTTTTTCCATCGTATAACAGGAATAATTGCAACCAGTGTGAAAGTTATGGTCATTTCTACGTCCCGGGCAACCTAGGCTTCACTCTAGGACGTTGCTCCACCAGATCGAATAGTTAGGGCCTAAGAAGTCAACGCCAGAAGCATAATATACGATAAAGATGCAACAGTTTTTCCATCGTAAAACAGGAATAATTGCAACCAGTGTGAATGTAATGGTCATTTGTACGTTCCGGGCAACCTAGGCTTCACTCTAGGGCGTTGCTCCACCAGATCGAATAGTTAGTGCCTTAGAAGTCAACGCCCGAAGCATAAAATACAAAATAAATAGAACAGATTTTCCATGTATAAAACCAATAGTTGCTTCCAGTGTGAAAGAGTTGGTCATTTCTACGTTCCGGGCAACCCTGGCTTCACCCTAGGGCGTTGTTCCACCAGATCGAATAGGTAGGGCCATAGAAGTCAACGCCAGAATCATAAAATACAAAATAAACGGAACAGTTTTTCCATTGTATAAAACGAATAATAGCAACCAGTGTGAAAGCTATGGTCATTTCTACGTTCCCGGCAACCTAGGCTTCACTCTAGGCCGTTGCTCCACCCGATCGAATAGTTAGGGCCTTAGAAGTCAACGCCCGAAGCATAAAATACAAAATAAATAGAACAGCTTTTCCATGTATAAAACGAATAAATGCTTCCTGTGTGAAAGTTATGGTAATTTCTACGTTCCGGGCAATCTAGGCTGCACTCTAGGGCGTTGCTCCACCAGATCGAAGAGTTAGGTACTTAGAAGTCAACGCCCGAAGCATAAAATACAAAATAAATAAAACAGTTTTTTAATCGTACAAAACAAAAAATTGCAAACAGTGTGAAAGATATGGACATTTCTACGATCCGCGCTACCTAGGCTTCATTCTATGGCGTTCTTCCACCACATCGAATAGCAACGGCCTCAGAAGTCAACGCCAGAAGCTCAAATACAATATAAATATAACAGTTTTTCCATCGTATAAAACGAATAATAGCAACCAGTGTGAAAGTTATGGTCATTTCTACGTTCCGGGCAACCTAGGCTTCACTCTACGGCGATGCTCCACCAGATTGAATAGTTAGGGCCTTAGAAGTCAATGCCCGAAGCATAAAATGCAATAAAAATACAACAGTTTTTCCATCGTATAGCAGGAATAATTTGCAACCAGTGTGATAGTAGTGGTCATTTCTACGTTCCGAGCAACCTAGGCTTCACTCTAGGGCGTTGCTCCACCAGACCGACTAGTTAGGTCCTTAGAAGTCAACGCCAGAAGCATTAAATACAATATAAATACAACAGCTTTGACATCGTATAAAATGAATAATTGCAAACAGTGTGAAAGATATGGACATTTCTACGTTCCGGGCTACCTAGGCTTCACTCTATGGCGTTCTTCCACCACATCGAATAGCAACGGCCTCAGAAGTGAACGCCAGAAGCATAAAATACAATATAAATATAACGGATTTTCCATCGTATAAAACGAATAATAGCAACCAGTGTGAAAGTTATGGTCATTTCTACGTTCCGGGCTACCTAGGCTTCACTCTGGTGCGTTGCTCCACAAGATCAAACAGTTAGGACCTTAGAAGTCAACGCCCGAAGCATAAAATACGATATAAATACAACAGCTTTTCCATCGTATAAAACAAATAATTGCAACCAGTGTGAAAGTTATGGTCATTTCTACGTTCCGGGCAACCTAGGCTTCACTGTATGGCGTTCTTCCACCACATCGGATAGATACGGCCTCAGAAGTCAACGCCTGAAGTATAAAATACAATAAAAATACAACAGTCTTTCCATCCTATAACAGGAATAATTGCAACCCGTGTGAAAGTGATGGTCATTTCTACGTTCCAGGCAACCTAGGCTTCACCCTAGGGCGTTGTTCCACCAGATGGAATAGTTAGGGCCTAAGAAGTCAACGCCAGAAGCATAAAATACGATATAAATACAACAGTTTTTCCACCATATAAAACGAATAATTGCAACCAGTGTGAAAGTTATGGTCATTTCTACGTTCCGGGCAATCTAGGCTGCACTCTAGGGCGTTGCTCCACCAGATCGAATAGTTAGGGCCTTAGAAGTCAACGCCCGAAGCATAAAATACAAAATAAATAAAACAGTTTTTTAATCGTACAAAACGAAAACTTGCAAACAGTGTGAAAGATATGGACATTTCTACGATCCGGGCTACCTAGGCTTCACTCTATGGCGTTCTTCCACCACATCGAATAGCAACGGCCTCAGAAGTCAACGCCAGAAGCTTAAATACAATATAAATATAACAGTTTTTCCATCGTATAAAACGAATAATAGCAACCAGTGTGAAAGTTATGGACATTTCTACGTTCCGGGCAACCTAGGCTTCACTCTACGGCGATGCTCCACCAGATCAAACAGATAGGGCATTAGAAGTCAACGCCCGAAGCATAAAATACAAAATAAATAGAACGGTTCTTCCATTGTATAAAACGAACAATTGCTGCCAGTGTAAAAGTTATGGTCATTTCTACGTTCCGCGCAACCTGGGCTTTGCTCTAGGGCGTTGTTCCACCTGATCGAATAGTTAGGGCCAAAGAAGTCAACGCCAGAAGCATAAAATACAATATAAATACAACAGCTTTGCCATCGTATAAAATGAATAATTACAAACAGTGTGAAAGATATGGACATTTATACGTTCCGGGCTACCTAGGCTTCACTCTATGGCGTTCTTCCACCACATCGAATAGCAACGGCCTCAGAAGTCAACGCCACAAGCATAAAATACAATATAAATATAACGACTTTTCCATCGTATAAAACGAATAATAGCAACCAGTGTGAAAGTTATGGTCATGTCTACGATCCGGGCAACCTAGGCTTCACTCTAGGGCGTTGCTCCACCAGATCAAACAGTTAGGGCCTTAGAAGTCAGCGCCCGAAGCATAAAATACGATATAAATACAACAGCTTTTCCATCGTATAAAACAAATAATTGCAACCAGTGTGAAAGTTATGGTCATTTCTACGTTCCGGGCAACCTAGGCTTAACTGTATGGCGTTCTTCCACCACATCGGATAGATACGGCCTCAGAAGTCAACGCCTGAAGTATAAAATACAATAAAAATACAACAGTCTTTCCATCCTGTAACAGGAATAATTGCAACCCGTGTGAAAGATATGGACATTTCTACGTTCCGGGCTCCCTAGGCTTCACTCTATGGCGTTGCTCCACCAGATCAAACAGTTGGGGTCTTAGAAGTCAACGCCCGAAGCATTAAATACAAAATAAATACAACAGTTTTTCCATTGTATAAAACGAATAATTGCTACCAGTGTGAAAGTTATGGTCATTTCTACGTTCCGCGCAACCTGGGCTTTACTCTAGGGCGTTGTTCCACCAGATGGAATAGTTAGGGCCTAAGAAGTCAACGCCCGAATCATAAAATACGATATAAATACAACAGCTTTTCCATCGTTTAAAACGAATGATAGCAACCAGTGTGAAAGTTATGGTCATTTCTACGTTCCGTGCAATCTAGGCTGCACTCTAGGGCGTTGCTCCACCAGATCGAATAGTCACGGCCTAAGAAGTGAACGCCAGAAGCATAAAATACAATATAAATACGACAGTTTTTCCATCGTATAAAACGAATAATTGCAACCAGTATGAAAGTTAACGTCATTTCTACTTTCCGGGAAACCTAGGCTTGGCCCTAGGGCGTTGCTCCAACAGATTGAATAGTTAGGGCCTTAGAAGTCAACGCCAGGGGCATAAAATGCAATATAAATACAACAGTTTTTCCATCGTATAAAACGAATAATTGCAACCAGTATGAAAGTTAACGTCATTTCTACGTTCCGGGCAGCCTAGGCTGCACCCTAGGGCGTTGCTCCAGCAGATTGAATAGTTAGGGCCTTAGAAGTCAACGCCGGAAGCATAAAATGCAATAAAAATACAACAGTTTTTCCATCGTATAAAAGGATTAATTGCTACCAGTATGGAAGTGATGGTCATTTCTACGTTCCGGGCTACCTAGGCCTCACTCTCGGACGTTGTTCCACCAGATCGAATTGCTAGGGCCTAAGAAGTCAACGCCAGAAGCATAAGATACAATATAAATATAACAGTTTTTCCATCGTATAGAACGAATAATAGCAACCAGTGTGAAAGTTATGGTCAATTCTAGGTTCCTGGCAACCTAGGCTTCACTCTAGGGCGTTGCTCCACCAGATCAAACAGCTAGGGCCTTAGAAGTCAACGCCCGAAGCATAAAATACAAAATAAATAGAACAGTTTTTCCATTGTATAAAACGAATAATTGCTACCAGTGTAAAAGGTATGGTCAGTTCTACGTTCCGGGCAACCTAGGCCTCACTCTAGGCCGTTGTTCTACCAGATCGAATTGTTAGGGCCTAAGAAGTCAACGCCAGAAGCATAAGATACAATATAAATATAACAGTTTTTCCATCGTATAGAACGAATAATAGCAACCAGTGTGAAAGTTAACGTCATTTCTACTTTCCGGGAAACCTAGGCTTGGCCCTAGGGCGTTGCTCCAACAGATTGAATAGTTAGGGCCTTAGAAGTCAACGCCAGGGGCATAAAATGCAATATAAATACAACAGTTTTTCCATCGTATAAAACGAATAATTGCAACCAGTATGAAAGTTATGGTCAATTCTAGGTTCCTGGCAACCTAGGCTTCACTCTAGGGCGTTGCTCCACCAGATCAAACAGCTAGGGCCTTAGAAGTCAACGCCCGAAGCATAAAATACAAAATAAATAGAACAGTTTTTCCATTGTATAAAACGAATAATTGCTACCAGTGTAAAAGGTATGGTCAGTTCTACGTTCCGGGCAACCTAGGCCTCACTCTAGGGCGTTGCTCCACCAGATCAAACAGCTAGGGCCTTAGAAGTCAACGCCCGAAGCATAAAATACAAAATAAATAGAACAGTTTTTCCATTGTATAAAACGAATAATTGCTACCAGTGTAAAAGGTATGGTCAGTTCTACGTTCCGGGCAACCTAGGCCTCACTCTAGGCCGTTGTTCTACCAGATCGAATTGTTAGGGCCTAAGAAGTCAACGCCAGAAGCATAAGATACAATATAAATATAACAGTTTTTCCATCGTATAGAACGAATAATAGCAACCAGTGTGAAAGTTAACGTCATTTCTACTTTCCGGGCAACCTAGGCTTCACCCTAGAGCGTTGCTCCACCAGATCGAATAGATAGGGCCTTAGAAGTCAACGCCCGGAGCATAAACTACAAAATAAATAGAACAGTTTTTCCATTGTATAAAACGAATAATTGCTACCAGTGTGAAAGTTATGGTCATTTCTACGTGCACGGCAACCTAGGCTTCACTCTAGGGCGTTGCTCCACCAGATCGAATAGTTAGGGCCTTAGAAGTCAACGCCAGAGGCATAAAATACAATAAAGGTGCAACAGTTTTTCCATCGTATAAAGCGAATAATTGAAATCAGTGGAAAAGTAATGGTCATTTCTACGTTCCGGGCAGCCTAGGCTTCACCCTAGGGCGCTGCTCCACCAGATCGAATAGTTAGTGATCTAGAAGTCAGCGCCAGAAGCATAAAATACAATATAAATACAACAGTTTTTCCATCGTATAAAACGAATAATTGCAACAAGTATGAAAGTTATGGTCATTTCTACTTTCCGGGCAACCTAGGCTTCACCCTAGGGCGTTGTTCCAACAGATTGAATAGTTAGGGCCTTAGAAGTCAACGCACGAAGCATGAAATACAAAATAAATAGAACAGTTGTTCCATCGTATAGAACGAATAATTGCAACAAGTATGAAAGTTATGGTCATTTCTACTTTCCGGGCAACCTAGGCTTCACTCTAGGGCGTCGTACCACCAGATCGAATAGTTAGGGCGTAAGATGTCAACGCCAGAAGCATAAAATACAATATAAATATAACAGCTTTTGCATCGTATAAAACGAATAATTGCAACCAGTGTGAATGTTATGGTCATTTCTACGTTCCGGGCAACCTAGGCTTCACCCTAGGGCGTCGTTCAACCAGATCGAATAGTTAGTGCCTTAGAAGTCAACGCCAGAAGCATAAAATACAATAAAGATGCAACATTTCTTCCATCGTATAACAGGAATAAATGCAACCAGTGTGAAGGTAATGGTATGTCCTACGTTCCGAGAAACCTAGGCCTTACTCTAGGGCGTTGCTAAACCAGATCGAATAGTTAAGGCCTTAGGAGTCATCGCCCGAAGCATAAAATACAAAATAAATGGAACAGTTTTTCCATTGTATAAAACGAATAATAGCAACCAGTGTGAAAGTTATTGTCATTTCTACGTTCCGGGTAACCTAGACTTCACTGTAGAGCGCTGTTCCACCAGATGGAATAGTTATGGCCTAAGAAGTCAACGCCAGAAGCATAAAATACAATATAAATATAACAGTTTTTCCATCGTATAAAACGAATAATTGCTGCCAGTGTGAAAGTTATGGTCATTTCTACGTTCCGAGCAACCTAGGCGTCACTCTAGGGCGTTGCTCCACCACGTCTAATAGCTACGGCCTTAGAAGTCAACGCCAGAAGCATAAAGTACAATATAAATAGAACAGCCGTTCCATCGTATAAAACGAATAATTGCAACCTGTGTGTAGGTTATGGTCATATATACGTTCCGGGCAACCTAGGCTTCACTCTAGGGCGTTGCTCCAAAAGATCGAATAGTTGAGGGCCTTAGAAGTCAACGCCAGAAGCATAAAGTACGATATAAATACAACAGCTTTTCCATCGTATAAAACGAATAATAGCAACCAGTGTGAAAGTTATGGTCATTTCTACGTTCCGGGCAACCTAGGCGTCACTCTAGGACGATGCTCCACGAGATCGAATAGTTAGGGCCTAAGAAGTCAACGCCAGAAGCATAAAATACAATAAAGATGCAACAGTTGTTCCATCGTATAACAGGAATAATTGCAACCAGCGTGAAGGTAATGGTATGTTCTACGTTCCGGGCAACGTAGGCTTCACTCTAGGGCGGTGCTCCACCAGGTTAAATAGCTAGGGCCTAAGAAGTCAACACCACAAGCATAAAATACAATATAAATACAACAGCCTTTCCATCGTATATAATGTATATTTGCAAACAGTGTGAAAGTAATGGTTATTTCTCCGTTCCTGGCAACCTAGGTTTCACTCTAGGGCGTCGTTCCACCAGATCGAATAGTTAGGGCCTAAGAAGTCAACGCCAAAAGAATAAAATGCAATATAAGTACAACAGTTTACCATCGTATAAAATGTATAATTGCAAACATTGTGAAAGTAATGGTCATTTCTACGTTCCGAGCAACCTAGGCTTCACTGCAGGGTGTTGCTCCGCCAGATCGAATAGGTAGGGCCTTAGAAGTCAACGCCAGAAGCATAAAATACGAAATAAATAGAACAGTTTTTCCATGTATAAAACGAATAATTGCTACCAGTGTGAAAGTTATGGTCATTTCTACGTTCCGGGCAACCTAGGCTTCACCACAGGGCGTTGTTCCACCAGATGGAATAGTTAGGGCCTAAGAAGTCAAAGCCAGAAGCATAAAATACGATATAAATACTACAGCTTTTCCATCGTATAAAACGAATAATTGCTACCAGTGTGAAAGTTATGATCATTTCTACGTTCCGGGCAACCTAGGCTTCACCGTAGGGCGTTGTTCCACCAGATGGAATAGTTGGGGCCTAAGAAGTCAACGCCAGAAGCATAAAATACGATTTAAATACAACAGCTTTTCCATCCTATAAAACGAATAATGGCAACCAGTGTGAAAGTTATGGTCATTTCTACGTTCCGGGCAACCTAGGCTTCACCCTAGTGCGCTGCTACAACAGATCGAATAGTTAGGGCCTTAGAAGTCACCGCCTGAAGCATACAATACAATAAAAATACAACAGGTTTACCATCGTATAACAGGAATAATTGCAACCAGTGTGAAAGTGATGGTCATTTCTACGATCCGGGTAACCCAGGTTTCACTCTAGGGCGTTACTCCGCCACGTCGAATAGCTACGGCCGTAGAAGTCAACGCCTGAAGCATAAAATACGATATAAATACAACAGCTTTTCCATCGTATAAAAGGAATAATTGCAAACATTGTGAAAGTGATGGTCATTTCAACGTTCCGGGCAACCTAGGCTTCACTCTAGGGCGGTGCTCCACCAGATCAAATAGTTAGGGACTAAGAAGTCAACGCCCGAAGCATAAAATACAAAATAAATAGAACAGCTTTTCCATCGTATAAAAAGGATAATTGCAAACAGTGTGAAAATAATGGTCATTTCTACGTTCCAGGTAACCGAGGTTTCACCCTAGGGCGTTGCCCCACCAGATCTAACAGCTAGGGACTTAGAATTCAACGCCAGATGGATAAAATACAATATAAGTACAACAGTTTTTCCATCGTATAAAATGAATGATTGCAAACATTGTGAAAGTAATGGTCATTTCTACGTTCCCGGCAACCTAGCCGTCACTCTAGGACGTTGCTCCACCACATCTAATAGCTACGGCCTTAGAAGTCAACGCCAGAAGCATAAAGTACAATATAAATACAACAGCTTTTCCATCGTATAAAATGAATAATTATAACCAGTGTGAAAGTAATGGTCATTTCTATGATCCGGGCAACCTAGGCTTCACTCTAGGGCATTGCTCCACCATATCGAATAGCTAGGGACTTAGAATTAAACGACAGAAGCACAAAATACAATAAAAATACAACAGTTTTTCCATTGTATAACAGGAATAATTGCAACCAGTGTGAAAGTAATGGTTATTTCTACGTTCCGGGCAACCTAGGTTTCACTCTAGGGCGTTGCTCCACCAGCTCGAGTAGCTAGGACCTCAGAAGTCTACGCTTGAAGCATAAAATACGATATAAATACAACAGCTTTTCCATCGTATAACAGGAATAATTGCAACCAGTGTGAAGGTAAAGGTATGTCCTACGCTCCGGGCAACCTAGGCTTCACTCCAGGCCGTTGCTAAACCAGATCGAAGAGTTAGGGCCGTAGAAGTCAGCGCCAGAAGCATAAACTACAAAACAAGTCGAACAGTCTTTCCATCGTATAAAACGAATAATTGCAACCTGTGTGTAGGTTATGGTAATATATACGTTCCGGGCAACCTAGGCTTCACTGTAAGGTGTTGCTCCACCAGATCGAATAGCTAGGGACTTAGAATTAAACGCCAGAAGCATAAAATACAATAAAAGTACAACAGTTTTTCCATCGTATAACAGGAGTAATTGCAGCCAGTGTGAATGTAATGATATGTCCTACGTTCCGGGCAACCTAGACTTCACTCTAGGGCGTTGTTCCACCAGATCGAATAGTTAGAGCCCAAGAAGTCAACGCCAGAAGCATAAAATACAATATAAGTATAACAGTTTTTCCATCGTATAAAACGAATAATAGCAACCAGTGTGAAAGTAATGGACACTTCTGGGTTCCGGGCAACCTGGGCGTAACTCTACGGCGTTGCTCCACCACATATAATAGTTACGGCCTTACAAGTAAACGCCAGAAGCATTAAATACAATAAAGATGCAACAGTTTTTCCATCGTATAAAACGAATAATTGCAACCAGTATGAAAGTTAACGTCATTTCTACTTTCCGGGAAACCTAGGCTTGGCCCTAGGGCGTTGCTCCAACAGATTGAATAGTTAGGGCCTTAGAAGTCAACGCCAGGGGCATAAAATGCAATATAAATACAACAGCTTTTCCATCGTATAAAACGAATAATTGCAACCAGTATGAAAGTTATGGTCAATTCTAGGTTCCTGGCAACCTAGGCTTCACTCTAGGGCGTTGCTCCACCAGATCAAACAGCTAGGGCCTTAGAAGTCAACGCCCGAAGCATAAAATACAAAATAAATAGAACAGTTTTTCCATTGTATAAAACGAATAATTGCTACCAGTGTAAAAGGTATGGTCAGTTCTACGTTCCGGGCAACCTAGGCCTCACTCTAGGGCGTTGCTCCACCAGATCAAACAGCTAGGGCCTTAGAAGTCAACGCCCGAAGCATAAAATACAAAATAAATAGAACAGTTTTTCCATTGTATAAAACGAATAATTGCTACCAGTGTAAAAGGTATGGTCAGTTCTACGTTCCGGGCAACCTAGGCCTCACTCTAGGCCGTTGTTCTACCAGATCGAATTGTTAGGGTCTAAGAAGTCAACGCCAGAAGCATAAGATACAATATAAATATAACAGTTTTTCCATCGTATAGAACGAATAATAGCAACCAGTGTGAAAGTTAACGTCATTTCTACTTTCCGGGCAACCTAGGCTTCACCCTAGAGCGTTGCTCCACCAGATCGAATAGATAGGGCCTTAGAAGTCAACGCCCGGAGCATAAACTACAAAATAAATAGAACAGTTTTTCCATTGTATAAAACGAATAATTGCTACCAGTGTGAAAGTTATGGTCATTTCTACGTGCACGGCAACCTAGGCTTCACTCTAGGGCGTTGCTCCACCAGATCGAATAGTTAGGGCCTTAGAAGTCAACGCCAGAGGCATAAAATACAATAAAGGTGCAACAGTTTTTCCATCGTATAAAGCGAATAATTGAAATCAGTGGAAAAGTAATGGTCATTTCTACGTTCCGGGCAGCCTAGGCTTCACCCTAGGGCGCTGCTCCACCAGATCGAATAGTTAGTGCCCTAGAAGTCAGCGCCAGAAGCATAAAATACAATATAAATACAACAGTTTTTCCATCGTATAAAACGAATAATTGCAACAAGTATGAAAGTTATGGTCATTTCTACTTTCCGGGCAACCTAGGCTTCACCCTAGGGCGTTGTTCCAACAGATTGAATAGTTAGGGCCTTAGAAGTCAACGCACGAAGCATGAAATACAAAATAAATAGAACAGTTGTTCCATCGTATAAAACGAATAATTGCTATCAGTGTGAAACTTATGGTAATTTCTACGTTCCGGGCAACCTCGGTTTCAATCTAGGGCGTTGCTCCACCAGATCGCATAGCTAGGGACTTAGAATTCAACGCCATAAGAATAAAATACAATATGAGTACAACAGTTTTTCCATCGTATAAAATGAATAATTGGAAACATTGTGAAAGTAATGGTCATTTCTACGTTCCAGGCAACCTAGGCGCCACTCTAGGGAGTTACTCCGCCACATCTAATAACTACGGCCTTAGAAGTCAACGCCAGAAGCATATAATACAATATAAATACAACACCTTTTCCAGCGTATAAAATGAATAATAGCAAACAGTGTGAAAGTAATGGTCATTTCTACGTTCCGGGCAACCTAGGCTTCACTCTAGGGCGTTGCTCCACCAGATCGAATAGCTATGGACTTAGAATTCAACGCCAGAAGCATAAAATACAATAAAAATACAACAGTTTTTCCATCGTATACGAGGAATAATTGCAACCAGTGTGAAAGTAATGGTCATTTCTACGTTCTGGGCAACCTACGTTTCACTGTATGGCATTGCTCTACCAGATCCAATAGTTAGAGCCTAAGAAGTCAACGCCAGAGACATAAAATACGATATGAATACAACAGTTTTTCCATCGTATAAAACGAATAATTGCAACAAGTATGAAAGTTATGGTCATTTCTACTTTCCGGGCAACCTAGGCTTCACTCTAGGGCGTCGTACCACCAGATCGAATAGTTAGGGCGTAAGATGTCAACGCCAGAAGCATAAAATACAATATAAATATAACAGCTTTTGCATCGTATAAAACGAATAATTGCAACCAGTGTGAATGTTATGGTCATTTCTACGTTCCGGGCAACCTAGGCTTCACCCTAGGGCGTCGTTCAACCAGATCGAATAGTTAGTGCCTTAGAAGTCAACGCCAGAAGCATAAAATACAATAAAGATGCAACATTTCTTCCATCGTATAACAGGAATAAATGCAACCAGTGTGAAGGTAATGGTATGTCCTACGTTCCGAGAAACCTAGGCCTTACTCTAGGGCGTTGCTAAACCAGATCGAATAGTTAAGGCCTTAGGAGTCATCGCCCGAAGCATAAAATACAAAATAAATGGAACAGTTTTTCCATTGTATAAAACGAATAATAGCAACCAGTGTGAAAGTTATTGTCATTTCTACGTTCCGGGTAACCTAGACTTCACTGTAGAGCGCTGTTCCACCAGATGGAATAGTTATGGCCTAAGAAGTCAACGCCAGAAGCATAAAATACAATATAAATATAACAGTTTTTCCATCGTATAAAACGAATAATTGCTGCCAGTGTGAAAGTTATGGTCATTTCTACGTTCCGAGCAACCTAGGCGTCACTCTAGGGCGTTGCTCCACCACGTCTAATAGCTACGGCCTTAGAAGTCAACGCCAGAAGCATAAAGTACAATATAAATAGAACAGCCGTTCCATCGTATAAAACGAATAATTGCAACCTGTGTGTAGGTTATGGTCATATATACGTTCCGGGCAACCTAGGCTTCACTCTAGGGCGTTGCTCCAAAAGATCGAATAGTTGAGGGCCTTAGAAGTCAACGCCAGAAGCATAAAGTACGATATAAATACAACAGCTTTTCCATCGTATAAAACGAATAATAGCAACCAGTGTGAAAGTTATGGTCATTTCTACGTTCCGGGCAACCTAGGCGTCACTCTAGGACGATGCTCCACGAGATCGAATAGTTAGGGCCTAAGAAGTCAACGCCAGAAGCATAAAATACAATAAAGATGCAACAGTTGTTCCATCGTATAACAGGAATAATTGCAACCAGCGTGAAGGTAATGGTATGTTCTACGTTCCGGGCAACGTAGGCTTCACTCTAGGGCGGTGCTCCACCAGGTTAAATAGCTAGGGCCTAAGAAGTCAACACCACAAGCATAAAATACAATATAAATACAACAGCCTTTCCATCGTATATAATGTATATTTGCAAACAGTGTGAAAGTAATGGTTATTTCTCCGTTCCTGGCAGCCTAGGTTTCACTCTAGGGCGTCGTTCCACCAGATCGAATAGTTAGGGCCTAAGAAGTCAACGCCAAAAGAATAAAATGCAATATAAGTACAACAGTTTACCATCGTATAAAATGTATAATTGCAAACATTGTGAAAGTAATGGTCATTTCTACGTTCCGAGCAACCTAGGCTTCACTGCAGGGTGTTGCTCCGCCAGATCGAATAGGTAGGGCCTTAGAAGTCAACGCCAGAAGCATAAAATACGAAATAAATAGAACAGTTTTTCCATGTATAAAACGAATAATTGCTACCAGTGTGAAAGTTATGGTCATTTCTACGTTCCGGGCAACCTAGGCTTCACCACAGGGCGTTGTTCCACCAGATGGAATAGTTAGGGCCTAAGAAGTCAAAGCCAGAAGCATAAAATACGATATAAATACTACAGCTTTTCCATCGTATAAAACGAATAATTGCTACCAGTGTGAAAGTTATGATCATTTCTACGTTCCGGGCAACCTAGGCTTCACCGTAGGGCGTTGTTCCACCAGATGGAATAGTTGGGGCCTAAGAAGTCAACGCCAGAAGCATAAAATACGATTTAAATACAACAGCTTTTCCATCCTATAAAACGAATAATGGCAACCAGTGTGAAAGTTATGGTCATTTCTACGTTCCGGGCAGCCTAGGCTTCACCCTAGTGCGCTGCTACACCAGATCGAATAGTTAGGGCCTTAGAAGTCACCGCCTGAAGCATACAATACAATAAAAATACAACAGGTTTACCATCGTATAACAGGAATAATTGCAACCAGTGTGAAAGTGATGGTCATTTCTACGATCCGGGTAACCCAGGTTTCACTCTAGGGCGTTACTCCGCCACGTCGAATAGCTACGGCCGTAGAAGTCAACGCCTGAAGCATAAAATACGATATAAATACAACAGCTTTTCCATCGTATAAAAGGAATAATTGCAAACATTGTGAAAGTGATGGTCATTTCAACGTTCCGGGCAACCTAGGCTTCACTCTAGGGCGGTGCTCCACCATATCGAATAGCTAGGGACTTAGAATTAAACGACAGAAGCACAAAATACAATAAAAATACAACAGTTTTTCCATTGTATAACAGGAATAATTGCAACCAGTGTGAAAGTAATGGTTATTTCTACGTTCCGGGCAACCTAGGTTTCACTCTAGGGCGTTGCTCCACCAGCTCGAGTAGCTAGGACCTCAGAAGTCTACGCTTGAAGCATAAAATACGATATAAATACAACAGCTTTTCCATCGTATAACAGGAATAATTGCAACCAGTGTGAAGGTAAAGGTATGTCCTACGCTCCGGGCAACCTGGGCTTCACTCCAGGCCGTTGCTAAACCAGATCGAAGAGTTAGGGCCGTAGAAGTCAGCGCCAGAAGCATAAACTACAAAACAAGTCGAACAGTCTTTCCATCGTATAAAACGAATAATTGCAACCTGTGTGTAGGTTATGGTAATATATACGTTCCGCGCAACCTAGGCTTCACTGTAGGGTGTTGCTCCACCAGATCGAATAGCTAGGGACTTAGAATTAAACGCCAGAAGCATAAAATACAATAAAAGTACAACAGTTTTTCCATCGTATAACAGGAGTAATTGCAGCCAGTGTGAATGTAATGATATGTCCTACGTTCCGGGCAACCTAGACTTCACTCTAGGGCGTTGTTCCACCAGATCGAATAGTTAGAGCCCAAGAAGTCAACGCCAGAAGCATAAAATACAATATAAGTATAACAGTTTTTCCATCGTATAAAACGAATAATAGCAACCAGTGTGAAAGTAATGGACACTTCTGGGTTCCGGGCAACCTGGGCGTAACTCTACGGCGTTGCTCCACCACATCTAATAGTTACGGCCTTACAAGTCAACGCCAGAAGCATTAAATACAATAAAGATGCAACAGTTTTTCCATCGAATAACAGGAATAACTGCAAACAGTGTGAAAGTACTGGTCATTTCTACGTTCCGGGTAACCTAGGTTTCATTCTAGGGCGTAGCTCCACCACAACTAATAGCTACGGCCTTAGAAGTCAACGACAGAAGCATAAAATACAATATAAATACAACAGCTTTTCCATCGTATAACAGGAGTAATTGCAACCAGTGTGAAGGTAAAGGTCATTTTTACGTTCCAGGCAATCTAGGCTTCACTATAGGGCGTTGCTCCACCTGATCGAATAGTTAGGGCCTTAGAAGTCAACGCCAGAAGCATAAAATACAATAAAGATGCAACAGTTTTTCCATCGGATAACAGGAATAACTGCAAACAGTGTGAAAGTTATGGTCATTTCTACGTTCCGGGCAACCTAGGCTTCACCACAGGGCGTTGTTCCACCAGATGGAATAGTTAGGGCCTAAGAAGTCAAAGCCAGAAGCATAAAATACGATATAAATACTACAGCTTTTCCATCGTATAAAACGAATAATTGCTACCAGTGTGAAAGTTATGATCATTTCTACGTTCCGGGCAACCTAGGCTTCACCGTAGGGCGTTGTTCCACCAGATGGAATAGTTGGGGCCTAGAAGTCAACGCCAGAAGCATAAAATACGATATAAATACAACAGCTTTTCCATCCTATAAAACGAATAATGGCAACCAGTGTGAAAGTTATGGTCATTTCTACGTTCCGGGCAACCTAGGCTTCACCCTAGTGCGCTGCTACACCAGATCGAATAGTTAGGGCCTTAGAAGTCACCGCCTGAAGCATACAATACAATAAAAATACAACAGGTTTACCATCGTATAACAGGAATAATTGCAACCAGTGTGAAAGTGATGGTCATTTCTACGATCCGGGTAACCCAGGTTTCACTCTAGGGCGTTACTCCGCCACGTCGAATAGCTACGGCCGTAGAAGTCAACGCCTGAAGCATAAAATACGATATAAATACAACAGCTTTTCCATCGTATAAAAGGAACAATTGCAAACATTGTGAAAGTGATGGTCATTTCAACGTTCCGGGCAACCTAGGCTTCACTCTAGGGCCGTGCTCCACCAGATCAAATAGTTAGGGCCTAAGAAGTCAAAGCCAGAAGCATAAAATACGATATAAATACAACAGCTTTTCCATCCTATAAAACGAATAATGGCAAACATTGTGAAAGTGATGGTCATTTCAACGTTCCGGGCCACCTAGGCTGCACTCTAGGGCGTTGCTCCACCAGATGGAATAATTAGGGCCTTAGAAGTCAACGCCCGAAGCATAAAATACAAAATGAATAAAACAGTTTTTCCATCGTATAAAACGAATAATTGCTACCAGTGTGAAACTTATGGTCATTTCTACGTACCGGGCAACCTAGGCTTCACTCTAGGGCGTTGCTCTACCAGATCGAACTGTTAGGGCCTAAGCAGTCAACGCCCGAAGCATAAAATACAATATAAATATAACAGTTCTTCCATCGTATAAAACGAGTGATAGCAACCAGTGTGAGAGTTATGGTCATTTCTACGTTCCGGGCCACCTAGGCTTCACTCTGGGGCGTTGCTCCGCCATATCGAATAGTTAGGGCATTAGAAGTCAACGCCCGAAGCATAAAATACAAAATGAATAAAACAGTTTTTCCATTGTATAAAACGAATAAATGCTAGCAGTGTAAAAGTTATGGTCATTTCTACGTTCCGGGCAACCTAGGCTTCACCCTAGGGCGTTGTACCGCCAGATCGAATAGTTAGGGCCTAAGAAGTGAACGCCAGAAGCTTAAAATACAATATAAATACAACAGTTTTTCCATCGTATAAAACGAATAATTGCAACCAGTATGAAACTTATGGTCATTTCTACGTTCCGGGCAACCTAGGCTTCACTGTATGGCGTTCTTCCACTGCATCGAATAGCTTCGGCCTCAGAAGTCAACGCCTGAAGTATAAAATACAATAAACATACAACAGTATTTCCATCCTATAACAGGAATGATTGCAACCCGTGTGAAGGTGATGGTCATTTCTACGTTCCAGGCAACCTAGGCTTCACTCTAGGGCGTTGCTCCACCAGGTCAAACAGTTGGGGCCTTAGAAGTCAACGCCCGAAGCATTAAATACAAAATAAATAGAACAGTTTTTCCATTGTATAAAACGAATAATTGCTACCAGTGTAAAAGTTATGGTCATTTCTACGTTCCGGGCCACCTAGGCTGCACTCTAGGGCGTTGCTCCACCAGATGGAATAATTAGGGCCTTAGAAGTCAACGCCCGAAGCATAAAATACAAAATGAATAAAACAGTTTTTCCATCGTATAAAACGAATAATTGCTACCAGTGTGAAACTTATGGTCATTTCCACGTACCGGGCAACCTAGGCTTCACTCTAGGGCGTTGCTCTACCAGATCGAACTGTTAGGGCCTAAGCAGTCAACGCCCGAAGCATAAAATACAATATAAATATAACAGTTCTTCCACCGTATAAAACGAATGATAGCAACCAGTGTGAGAGTTATGGTCATTTCTACGTTCCGGGCCACCTAGGCTTCACTCTAGGGCGTTGCTCCGCCATACCGAATAGTTAGGGCATTAGAAGTCAACGCCCGAAGCATAAAATACAAAATAAATAGAACAGTTTTTCCATTGTATAAAACGAATAATTGCTACCAGTGTAAAAGTTATGGTCATTTCTACGTTCCCGGCAACCTAGGCTTCATCCTAGGCCGTTGTTCCACCAGATCGAATAGTTAGGCCCTAAGAAGTGAACGCAAGAAGCATAAAATGCAATAAAAATACAGCAGTTTTTCCATCGTGTAGCAGGAATAATATGCAACCAGTGTGATAGTAGTGGTCATTTCTACATTTCGAGCAACCTAGGCTTCACTCTAGGGCGTTCCTCCACCTGATCGAATATTTAGGGCCGTAGAAGTCAACGCCCGAAGCATTAAATACAAAATAAATAGAACAGTTTTTCCATTGTATCAAACGAATAATTGCTACCAGTGTGAAAGTTATGCTCATTTCTACGTTCCGCGCAACCTGGGCTTTACTCTAGGGCGTTGTTCCACCAGATGGAATAGTTAGGGCCTAAGAAGTCACGCCAGAAGCATAAAATACGATATAAATACAACAGCTTTTCCATCGTATAAAACAAATAATTGCAGCCAGTGTGAAAGTTATGGTCATTTCTACGTTCCGGGCAACCTAGGCTTCACTGTATGGCGTTCTTCCACCACATCGGATAGCTACGGCCTCAGAAGTCAACGCCTGAAGTATAAAATACAAAAAAATACAACAGTCTTTCCACCCTATAACAGGAATAATTGCAACCCGTGTGAAAGGGATGGTCATTTCTACGTTCCAGGCAACCTAGGCTTCACTCTAGGGCGTTGCTCCTCCAGATCAAACAGTTAGGGCCTTAGAAGTCAACGCCCGAAGCATTAAATACAAAATAAATAGAACAGTTTTTCCATTGTATAAAACGAATAATTGCTACCAGTGTAAAAGTTATGGTCATTTCTACGTTCCGGGCCACCTAGGCTGCACTCTAGGGCGTTGCTCCACCAGATGGAATAATTAGGGCCTTAGAAGTCAACGCCCGAAGCATAAAATACAAAATGAATAAAACAGTTTTTCCATCGTATAAAACGAATAATTGCTACCAGTGTGAAACTTATGGTCATTTCTACGTACCGGGCAACCTAGGCTTCACTCTAGGGCGTTGCTCTACCAGATCGAACTGTTAGGGCCTAAGCAGTCAACGCCCGAAGCATAAAATACAATATAAATATAACAGTTCTTCCATCGTATAAAACGAGTGATAGCAACCAGTGTGAGAGTTATGGTCATTTCTACGTTCCGGGCCACCTAGGCTTCACTCTAGGGCGTTGCTCCGCCATATCGAATAGTTAGGGCATTAGAAGTCAACGCCCGAAGCATAAAATACAAAATGAATAAAACAGTTTTTCCATTGTATAAAACGAATAAATGCTAGCAGTGTAAAAGTTATGGTCATTTCTACGTTCCGGGCAACCTAGGCTTCACCCTAGGGCGTTGTACCGCCAGATCGAATAGTTAGGGCCTAAGAAGTGAACGCCAGAAGCTTAAAATACAATATAAGTACAACAGTTTTTCCATCGTATAAAACGAATAATTGCAACCAGTATGAAACTTATGGTCATTTCTACGTTCCGGGCAACCTAGGCTTCACTGTATGGCGTTCTTCCACTGCATCGAATAGCTTCGGCCTCAGAAGTCAACGCCTGAAGTATAAAATACAATAAACATACAACAGTATTTCCATCCTATAACAGGAATGATTGCAACCCGTGTGAAGGTGATGGTCATTTCTACGTTCCAGGCAACCTAGGCTTCACTCTAGGGCGTTGCTCCACCAGGTCAAACAGTTGGGGCCTTAGAAGTCAACGCCCGAAGCATTAAATACAAAATAAATAGAACAGTTTTTCCATTGTATAAAACGAATAATTGCTACCAGTGTAAAAGTTATGGTCATTTCTACGTTCCGGGCCACCTAGGCTGCACTCTAGGGCGTTGCTCCACCAGATGGAATAATTAGGGCCTTAGAAGTCAACGCCCGAAGCATAAAATACAAAATGAATAAAACAGTTTTTCCATCGTATAAAACGAATAATTGCTACCAGTGTGAAACTTATGGTCATTTCCACGTACCGGGCAACCTAGGCTTCACTCTAGGGCGTTGCTCTACCAGATCGAACTGTTAGGGCCTAAGCAGTCAACGCCCGAAGCATAAAATACAATATAAATATAACAGTTCTTCCACCGTATAAAACGAATGATAGCAACCAGTGTGAGAGTTATGGTCATTTCTACGTTCCGGGCCACCTAGGCTTCACTCTAGGGCGTTGCTCCGCCATACCGAATAGTTAGGGCATTAGAAGTCAACGCCCGAAGCATAAAATACAAAATAAATAGAACAGTTTTTCCATTGTATAAAACGAATAATTGCTACCAGTGTAAAAGTTATGGTCATTTCTACGTTCCCGGCAACCTAGGCTTCACCCTAGGCCGTTGTTCCACCAGATCGAATAGTTAGGCCCTAAGAAGTGAACGCAAGAAGCATAAAATGCAATAAAAATACAGCAGTTTTTCCATCGTGTAGCAGGAATAATATGCAACCAGTGTGATAGTAGTGGTCATTTCTACATTTCGAGCAACCTAGGCTTCACTCTAGGGCGTTGCTCCACCTGATCGAATATTTAGGGCCGTAGAAGTCAACGCCCGAAGCATTAAATACAAAATAAATAGAACAGTTTTTCCATTGTATCAAACGAATAATTGCTACCAGTGTGAAAGTTATGCTCATTTCTACGTTCCGCGCAACCTGGGCTTTACTCTAGGGCGTTGTTCCACCAGATGGAATAGTTAGGGCCTAAGAAGTCACGCCAGAAGCATAAAATACGATATAAATACAGCAGCTTTTCCATCGTATAAAACAAATAATTGCAGCCAGTGTGAAAGTTATGGTCATTTCTACGTTCCGGGCAACCTAGGCTTCACTGTATGGCGTTCTTCCACCACATCGGATAGCTACGGCCTCAGAAGTCAACGCCTGAAGTATAAAATACAAAAAAATACAACAGTCTTTCCATCCTATAACAGGAATAATTGCAACCCGTGTGAAAGTTATGGTCATTTCTACGTTCCGGGCAACCTAGGCTTCACTCTACGGCGATGCTCCACCAGATCAAACAGATAGGGCATTAGAATTCAACGCCCGAAGCATAAAATACAAAATAAATAGAATGGTTTTTCCATTTTATAAAACGAATAATTGCTGCCAGTGTAAAAGTTATGGTCATTTCTACGTTCCGGGCAACCTAGGCTTCACCCTAGGGCGTTGTACCACCAGATCGAACAGTTTGGGCCTAAGAAGTGAACGCCAGAAGCATAAAATACGATATAAATACAACAGCTTTTCCATCGTATAAAACGAATAATTGCAACCAGTGTGAAAGTTATGGTCATTTCTACGTTCCGGGCAATCTAGACTGCACTCTAGGGCATTGCTCCACCAGATCGAATAGTTAGGGCCTTAGAAGTCAACGCCCGAAGCATAAAATACAAAATAAATAAAACAGTTTTTTAATCGCACAAAAGGAAAACTTGCAAACAGTGTGAAAGATATGGACATTTCTACGATCCGGGCTACCTAGGCTTCACTCTATGGCGTTCTTCCACCACATCGAATAGCAACGGCCTCAGAAGTCAACGCCAGAAGCTTAAATACGATATAAATATAACAGTTTTTCCATCGTATAAAACGAATAATAGCAACCAGTTTGAAAGTTATGGTCATTTCTACGTTCCGGGCAACCTAGGCTTCACTCTACGGCGATGCTCCACCAGATCAAACAGATAGGGCATTAGAAGTCAACGCCCGAAGCATAAAATACAAAATAAATAGAACGGTTTTTCCATTGTATAAAACGAATAATTGCTGCCAGTGTAAAAGTTATGGTCATTTCTACGTTTGGGGCAACCTAGGCTTCACCCTAGGGCGTTGCACCACCAGATCGAATAGTTAGGGCCTAAGAAGTGAACGCCAGAAGCATAAAATACGATATAAGTAAAACAGCTTTTCCATCGTATAAAACGAATATTTGCAACCAGTGTGAAAGTTATGGTCATTTCTACGTTCCGGGCAACCTAGGCTTCACCCTAGGGCGTTGCTCCAACAGATTGAATAGTTAGGGCCTTAGAAGTCAATGCCCGAAGCATAAAATGCAATAAAAATACAACAGTTTTTCCATCGTATAGCAGGAATAATTTGCAACCAGTGTGATAGTAGTGGTCATTTCTACGTTCCGGGCAACCTAGGTTTCACTCCAGGGCGGTGCTCCACCAGATCGAATAGTTACGGCCTAAGAAGTCAACGCCAGAAGAACAAAATACGATAAAGATGCAACAGTTTTTCCATGGTATAAAACGAATAATTGCAACCAGTGTGAAAGTTATGGTCATTTCTACATTCCGAGCAACCTAGGCTTCATTCTAGGGCGTTGCTCCACCAGACCGAATAGTTGGGTCCTTAGGAGTCAACGCCAGAAGCATAAAATACGATATAAATACAACAGCTTTTCCATCGTATAAAAGGAATAATTGCAAACAGTATGAAAGTAATGGTCATTTCTATGTTCCGGGCAACCTAGGCTTCACTGTATGGCGTTCTTCCACCACATCGAATAGCTACGGCCTCAGAAGTCACCGCCTGAAGTGTAAAATACAATAAAAATACAACAGTCTTTCCATCCTATAACAGGAATAATTGCAACAGGCGTGAAAGTAATGATCATTTCGGCTTTTCGGGCATCCTAGACTTAACTCTGAGGCATCGCTCCACCTGATCGAATAGTTAGGGCCTAAGAAGTCAACGCCAGAAGCATAAAATACAATATAAATACAACAGCTTTGCCATCGTATAAAATGAATAATTGCAAACAGTGTGAAAGATATGGACATTTCTACGTTCCGGGCTACCTAGGCTTCACTCTATGGCGTTCTTCCACCACATCGAATAGCAACGGCCTCAGAAGTCAACGCCAGAAGCATAAAATACAATATAAATATAACGGCTTTTCCATCGTATAAAACGAATAATAGCAACCAGTGTGAAAGTTATGGTCATTTCTACGTTCCGGGCAACCTAGGCTTCACTCTAGGGCGTTGCTCCACCATATCAAACAGTTAAGGCCTTAGAAGTCAGCGCCCGAAGCATAAAATACGTTATAAATACAACAGCTTTTCCATCGTATAAAACAAATAATTGCAACCAGTCTGAAAGTTATGGTCATTTCTACGTTCCGGGCAACCTAGGCTTCACTGTATGGCGTTCTTCCACCACATCGGATAGATACGGCCTCAGAAGTCAACGCCTGAAGTATAAAATACAATAAAAATACAACAGTCTTTCCATCCTATAACAGGAATAATTGCAACCCGTGTGAAAGTGATGGTCATTTCTACGTTCCAGGCAACCTAGGCTTCACTCTAGGGCGTTGTTCCACCAGATCGAATAGTTAGGGCCTAAGAAGTCAACGCCAGAAGCATAAAATACGATATAAATACAACAGCTTTTCCATCGTATAAAACGAATGATAGCAACCAGTGTGAAAGTTATGGTCATTTCTACGTTCCGGGCAATCTAGGCTGCACTCTAGGGCGTTGCTCCACCAGATCGAATAGTTAGGGCCTTAGAAGTCAACGCCCGAAGCATAAAATACAAAATAAATAAAACAGTTTTTTAATCGTACAAAACGAAAAATTGCAAACAGTGTGAAAGATATGGACATTTCTGCGATCCGGGCTACCTAGGCTTCATTCTATGGCGTTCTTCCACCACATCGAATAGCAACGGCCTCAGAAGTCAACGCCAGAAGCTTAAATACAATATAAATATAACAGTTTTTCCATCGTATAAAACGAATAATAGCAACCAGTGTGAAAGTTATGGTCATTTCTACGTTCCGGGCAACCTAGGCTTCACTGTATGGCGTTCTTCCACCACATCGAATAGCTACGGCCTCAGAAGTCAACGCCTGAAGTATAAAATACAATATAAATACAACAGTCTTTCTATCCTATAACAGGAATAATTGCAACCCGTGTGAAAGTGATGGTCATTTCTACGTTCCAGGCAACCTAGGCTTCACTCTAGGGCGTTGCTCCACCAGATCAAACAGTTGGGGCCTTAGAAGTCAACGCCCGAAGCATTAAATACAAAATAAATAAAACAGTTTTTCCATTGTATAAAACGAATAATTGCTACCAGTGTAAAAGTTATGGTCATTTCTACGTTCTGGGCAACCTAGGCTTCACCCTAGGCCGTTGTTCCACCAGATCGAATAGTTAGGGCCTAAGAAGTGAACGCCAGAAGCATAAAATACAATATAAATACAACAGTTTTTCCATCATATAAAACGAATAATTGCAACCAGTGTGAAAGTTATGGTCATTTCTACGTTCCGGGCAACCTAGGCTTCACTGTATGGCGTTCTTCCACCACATCGGATAGCTACGGCCTCAGAAGTCAACGCCTGAAGTATAAAATACAAAAAAATACAACAGTCTTTCCATCCTATAACAGGAATAATTGCAACCCGTGTGAAAGTTATGGTCATTTCTACGTTCCGGGCAACCTAGGCTTCACTCTACGGCGATGCTCCACCAGATCAAACAGATAGGGCATTAGAATTCAACGCCCGAAGCATAAAATACAAAATAAATAGAATGGTTTTTCCATTTTATAAAACGAATAATTGCTGCCAGTGTAAAAGTTATGGTCATTTCTACGTTCCGGGCAACCTAGGCTTCACCCTAGGGCGTTGTACCACCAGATCGAACAGTTTGGGCCTAAGAAGTGAACGCCAGAAGCATAAAATACGATATAAATACAACAGCTTTTCCATCGTATAAAACGAATAATTGCAACCAGTGTGAAAGTTATGGTCATTTCTACGTTCCGGGCAATCTAGACTGCACTCTAGGGCATTGCTCCACCAGATCGAATAGTTAGGGCCTTAGAAGTCAACGCCCGAAGCATAAAATACAAAATAAATAAAACAGTTTTTTAATCGCACAAAAGGAAAACTTGCAAACAGTGTGAAAGATATGGACATTTCTACGATCCGGGCTACCTAGGCTTCACTCTATGGCGTTCTTCCACCACATCGAATAGCAACGGCCTCAGAAGTCAACGCCAGAAGCTTAAATACGATATAAATATAACAGTTTTTCCATCGTATAAAACGAATAATAGCAACCAGTTTGAAAGTTATGGTCATTTCTACGTTCCGGGCAACCTAGGCTTCACTCTACGGCGATGCTCCACCAGATCAAACAGATAGGGCATTAGAAGTCAACGCCCGAAGCATAAAATACAAAATAAATAGAACGGTTTTTCCATTGTATAAAACGAATAATTGCTGCCAGTGTAAAAGTTATGGTCATTTCTACGTTTGGGGCAACCTAGGCTTCACCCTAGGGCGTTGCACCACCAGATCGAATAGTTAGGGCCTAAGAAGTGAACGCCAGAAGCATAAAATACGATATAAGTAAAACAGCTTTTCCATCGTATAAAACGAATATTTGCAACCAGTGTGAAAGTTATGGTCATTTCTACGTTCCGGGCAACCTAGGCTTCACCCTAGGGCGTTGCTCCAACAGATTGAATAGTTAGGGCCTTAGAAGTCAATGCCCGAAGCATAAAATGCAATAAAAATACAACAGTTTTTCCATCGTATAGCAGGAATAATTTGCAACCAGTGTGATAGTAGTGGTCATTTCTACGTTCCGGGCAACCTAGGTTTCACTCCAGGGCGGTGCTCCACCAGATCGAATAGTTACGGCCTAAGAAGTCAACGCCAGAAGAACAAAATACGATAAAGATGCAACAGTTTTTCCATGGTATAAAACGAATAATTGCAACCAGTGTGAAAGTTATGGTCATTTCTACATTCCGAGCAACCTAGGCTTCATTCTAGGGCGTTGCTCCACCAGACCGAATAGTTGGGTCCTTAGGAGTCAACGCCAGAAGCATAAAATACGATATAAATACAACAGCTTTTCCATCGTATAAAAGGAATAATTGCAAACAGTATGAAAGTAATGGTCATTTCTATGTTCCGGGCAACCTAGGCTTCACTGTATGGCGTTCTTCCACCACATCGAATAGCTACGGCCTCAGAAGTCACCGCCTGAAGTGTAAAATACAATAAAAATACAACAGTCTTTCCATCCTATAACAGGAATAATTGCAACAGGCGTGAAAGTAATGATCATTTCGGCTTTTCGGGCATCCTAGACTTAACTCTGAGGCATCGCTCCACCTGATCGAATAGTTAGGGCCTAAGAAGTCAACGCCAGAAGCATAAAATACAATATAAATACAACAGCTTTGCCATCGTATAAAATGAATAATTGCAAACAGTGTGAAAGATATGGACATTTCTACGTTCCGGGCTACCTAGGCTTCACTCTATGGCGTTCTTCCACCACATCGAATAGCAACGGCCTCAGAAGTCAACGCCAGAAGCATAAAATACAATATAAATATAACGGCTTTTCCATCGTATAAAACGAATAATAGCAACCAGTGTGAAAGTTATGGTCATTTCTACGTTCCGGGCAACCTAGGCTTCACTCTAGGGCGTTGCTCCACCATATCAAACAGTTAAGGCCTTAGAAGTCAGCGCCCGAAGCATAAAATACGTTATAAATACAACAGCTTTTCCATCGTATAAAACAAATAATTGCAACCAGTCTGAAAGTTATGGTCATTTCTACGTTCCGGGCAACCTAGGCTTCACTGTATGGCGTTCTTCCACCACATCGGATAGATACGGCCTCAGAAGTCAACGCCTGAAGTATAAAATACAATAAAAATACAACAGTCTTTCCATCCTATAACAGGAATAATTGCAACCCGTGTGAAAGTGATGGTCATTTCTACGTTCCAGGCAACCTAGGCTTCACTCTAGGGCGTTGTTCCACCAGATCGAATAGTTAGGGCCTAAGAAGTCAACGCCAGAAGCATAAAATACGATATAAATACAACAGCTTTTCCATCGTATAAAACGAATGATAGCAACCAGTGTGAAAGTTATGGTCATTTCTACGTTCCGGGCAATCTAGGCTGCACTCTAGGGCGTTGCTCCACCAGATCGAATAGTTAGGGCCTTAGAAGTCAACGCCCGAAGCATAAAATACAAAATAAATAAAACAGTTTTTTAATCGTACAAAACGAAAAATTGCAAACAGTGTGAAAGATATGGACATTTCTGCGATCCGGGCTACCTAGGCTTCATTCTATGGCGTTCTTCCACCACATCGAATAGCAACGGCCTCAGAAGTCAACGCCAGAAGCTTAAATACAATATAAATATAACAGTTTTTCCATCGTATAAAACGAATAATAGCAACCAGTGTGAAAGTTATGGTCATTTCTACGTTCCGGGCAACCTAGGCTTCACTGTATGGCGTTCTTCCACCACATCGAATAGCTACGGCCTCAGAAGTCAACGCCTGAAGTATAAAATACAATATAAATACAACAGTCTTTCTATCCTATAACAGGAATAATTGCAACCCGTGTGAAAGTGATGGTCATTTCTACGTTCCAGGCAACCTAGGCTTCACTCTAGGGCGTTGCTCCACCAGATCAAACAGTTGGGGCCTTAGAAGTCAACGCCCGAAGCATTAAATACAAAATAAATAAAACAGTTTTTCCATTGTATAAAACGAATAATTGCTACCAGTGTAAAAGTTATGGTCATTTCTACGTTCTGGGCAACCTAGGCTTCACCCTAGGCCGTTGTTCCACCAGATCGAATAGTTAGGGCCTAAGAAGTGAACGCCAGAAGCATAAAATACAATATAAATACAACAGTTTTTCCATCATATAAAACGAATAATTGCAACCAGTATGAAAGTTATGGTCATTTATACATTTCGAGCAACCTAGGCTTCACTCTAGCGAGTTGCTCCACCTGATCGAATAGTTAGGGCCTTAGAAGTCAACGCCCGAAGCATTAAATACAAAATAAATAGAACAGTTTTTCCATTGTATCAAACGAATAATTGCTACCAGTGTGAAAGTTAAGGTCATTTCTACGATCCGCGCAACCTGGGCTTTACTGTAGGGCGTTGTTCCACCAGATGGAATAGTTAGGGCCTAAGAAGTCAACGCCAGAAGCATAAAATACGATATAAATACAACAGCTTTTCCATCGTATAAAACGAATGATAGCAACCAGTGTGAAAGTTATGGTCATTTCTACGTTCCGGGCAATCTAGGCTGCACTCTAGGGCGTTGCTCCACCAGATCGAATAGTTAGGGCCTTAGAAGTCAACGCCCGAAGCATAAAATACAAAATAAATAAAACAGTTTTTTAATCGTACAAAACGAAAAATTGCAAACAGTGTGAAAGATATGGACATTTCTACGATCCGGGCTACCTAGGCTTCATTCTATGGCGTTCTTCCACCACATCGAATAGCAACGGCCTCAGAAGTCAACGCCAGAAGCTTAAATACAATATAAATATAACAGTTTTTCCATCGTATAAAACGAATAATAGCAACCAGTGTGAAAGTTATGGTCATTTCTACGTTCCGGGCAACCTAGGCTTCACTCTACGGCGATGCTCCACCAGATCAAACAGATAGGGCATTAGAAGTCAACGCCCGAAGCATAAAATACAAAATAAATAGAATGGTTTTTCCATTTTATAAAACGAATAATTGCTGCCAGTGTAAAAGTTATGGTCATTTCTACGTTCCGGGCAACCTAGGCTTCACCCTAGGGCGTTGTACCACCAGATCGAACAGTTTGGGCCTAAGAAGTGAACGCCAGAAGCATAAAATACGATATAAATACAACAGCTTTTCCATCGTATAAAACGAATAATTGCAACCAGTGTGAAAGTTATGGTCATTTCTACGTTCCGGGCAATCTAGGCTGCACTCTAGGGCGTTGCTCCACCAGATCGAATAGTTAGGGCCTTAGAAGTCAGCGCCCGAAGCATAAAATACAAAATAAATAAAACAGTTTTTTAATCGCACAAAAGGAAAACTTGCAAACAGTGTGAAAGATATGGACATTTCTACGATCCGGGCTACCTAGGCTTCACTCTATGGCGTTCTTCCACCACATCGAATAGCAACGGCCTCAGAAGTCAACGCCAGAAGCTTAAATACGATATAAATATAACAGTTTTTCCATCGTATAAAACGAATAATAGAAACCAGTTTGAAAGTTATGGTCATTTCTACGTTCCGGGCAACCTAGGCTTCACTCTACGGCGATGCTCCACCAGATCAAACAGATAGGGCATTAGAAGTCAACGCCCGAAGCATAAAATACAAAATAAATAGAACGGTTTTTCCATTGTATAAAACGAATAATTGCTGCCAGTGTAAAAGTTATGGTCATTTCTACGTTTCGGGCAACCTAGGCTTCACCCTAGGGCGTTGCACCACCAGATCGAATAGTTAGGGCCTAAGAAGTGAACGCCAGAAGCATAAAATACGATATAAGTAAAACAGCTTTTCCATCGTATAAAACGAATATTTGCAACCAGTGTGAAAGTTATGGTCATTTCTACGTTCCGGGCAACCTAGGCTTCACCCTAGGGCGTTGCTCCAACAGATTGAATAGTTAGGGCCTTAGAAGTCAATGCCCGAAGCATAAAATGCAATAAAAATACAACAGTTTTTCCATCGTATAGCAGGAATAATTTGCAACCAGTGTGATAGTAGTGGTCATTTCTACGTTCCGGGCAACCTAGGTTTCACTCCAGGGCGGTGCTCCACCAGATCGAATAGTTACGGCCTAAGAAGTCAACGCCAGAAGAACAAAATACGATAAAGATGCAACAGTTTTTCCATGGTATAAAACGAATAATTGCAACCAGTGTGAAAGTTATGGTCATTTCTACATTCCGAGCAACCTAGGCTTCATTCTAGGGCGTTGCTCCACCAGACCGAATAGTTGGGTCCTTAGGAGTCAACGCCAGAAGCATAAAATACGATATAAATACAACAGCTTTTCCATCGTATAAAAGGAATAATTGCAAACAGTATGAAAGTAATGGTCATTTCTATGTTCCGGGCAACCTAGGCTTCACTGTATGGCGTTCTTCCACCACATCGAATAGCTACGGCCTCAGAAGTCAACGCCTGAAGTATAAAATACAATAAAAATACAACAGTCTTTCCATCCTATAACAGGAATAATTGCAACAGGCGTGAAAGTAATGATCATTTCGGCTTTTCGGGCATCCTAGACTTAACTCTGAGGCATCGCTCCACCTGATCGAATAGTTAGGGCCTAAGAAGTCAACGCCAGAAGCATAAAATACAATATAAATACAACAGCTTTGCCATCGTATAAAATGAATAATTGCAAACAGTGTGAAAGATATGGACATTTCTACGTTCCGGGCTACCTAGGCTTCACTCTATGGCGTTCTTCCACCACATCGAATAGCAACGGCATCAGAAGTCAACGCCAGAAGCATAAAATACAATATAAATATAACGGCTTTTCCATCGTATAAAACGAATAATAGCAACCAGTGTGAAAGTTATGGTCATTTCTACGTTCCGGGCAACCTAGGCTTCACTCTAGTGCGTTGCTCCACCATATCAAACAGTTAAGGCCTTAGAAGTCAGCGCCCGAAGCATAAAATACGTTATAAATACAACAGCTTTTCCATCGTATAAAACAAATAATTGCAACCAGTCTGAAAGTTATGGTCATTTCTACGTTCCGGGCAACCTAGGCTTCACTGTATGGCGTTCTTCCACCACATCGGATAGATACGGCCTCAGAAGTCAACGCCTGAAGTATAAAATACAATAAAAATACAACAGTCTTTCCATCCTATAACAGGAATAATTGCAACCCGTGTGAAAGTGATGGTCATTTCTACGTTCCAGGCAACCTAGGCTTCACTCTAGGGCGTTGCTCCACCAGATCAAACAGTTAGGGTCTTAGAAGTCAACGCCCGAAGCATTAAATACAAAATAAATAGAACAGTTTTTCCATTGTATAAAACGAATAATTGCTACCTGTGTAAAAGTTATGGTCATTTCTACGTTCCGGGCAACCTAGGCTGCACTCTAGGGCGTTCCTCCACTAGATCGAATAGTTAGGGCCTTAGAAGTCAACGCCTGAAGCATAAAATACAAAATAAATAAAAGAGTTTTTCCATCGTATAAAACGAATAATTGCAACCAGTATGAAAGTTATGGTCATTTATACATTTCGAGCAACCTAGGCTTCACTCTAGCGAGTTGCTCCACCTGATCGAATAGTTAGGGCCTTAGAAGTCAACGCCCGAAGCATTAAATACAAAATAAATAGAACAGTTTTTCCATTGTATCAAACGAATAATTGCTACCAGTGTGAAAGTTAAGGTCATTTCTACGATCCGCGCAACCTGGGCTTTACTGTAGGGCGTTGTTCCACCAGATGGAATAGTTAGGGCCTAAGAAGTCAACGCCAGAAGCATAAAATACGATATAAATACAACAGCTTTTCCATCGTATAAAACGAATGATAGCAACCAGTGTGAAAGTTATGGTCATTTCTACGTTCCGGGCAATCTAGGCTGCACTCTAGGGCGTTGCTCCACCAGATCGAATAGTTAGGGCCTTAGAAGTCAACGCCCGAAGCATAAAATACAAAATAAATAAAACAGTTTTTTAATCGTACAAAACGAAAAATTGCAAACAGTGTGAAAGATATGGACATTTCTACGATCCGGGCTACCTAGGCTTCATTCTATGGCGTTCTTCCACCACATCGAATAGCAACGGCCTCAGAAGTCAACGCCAGAAGCTTAAATACAATATAAATATAACAGTTTTTCCATCGTATAAAACGAATAATAGCAACCAGTGTGAAAGTTATGGTCATTTCTACGTTCCGGGCAACCTAGGCTTCACTCTACGGCGATGCTCCACCAGATCAAACAGATAGGGCATTAGAAGTCAACGCCCGAAGCATAAAATACAAAATAAATAGAATGGTTTTTCCATTTTATAAAACGAATAATTGCTGCCAGTGTAAAAGTTATGGTCATTTCTACGTTCCGGGCAACCTAGGCTTCACCCTAGGGCGTTGTACCACCAGATCGAACAGTTTGGGCCTAAGAAGTGAACGCCAGAAGCATAAAATACGATATAAATACAACAGCTTTTCCATCGTATAAAACGAATAATTGCAACCAGTGTGAAAGTTATGGTCATTTCTACGTTCCGGGCAATCTAGGCTGCACTCTAGGGCGTTGCTCCACCAGATCGAATAGTTAGGGCCTTAGAAGTCAACGCCCGAAGCATAAAATACAAAATAAATAAAACAGTTTTTTAATCGCACAAAAGGAAAACTTGCAAACAGTGTGAAAGATATGGACATTTCTACGATCCGGGCTACCTAGGCTTCACTCTATGGCGTTCTTCCACCACATCGAATAGCAACGGCCTCAGAAGTCAACGCCAGAAGCTTAAATACGATATAAATATAACAGTTTTTCCATCGTATAAAACGAATAATAGAAACCAGTTTGAAAGTTATGGTCATTTCTACGTTCCGGGCAACCTAGGCTTCACTCTACGGCGATGCTCCACCAGATCAAACAGATAGGGCATTAGAAGTCAACGCCCGAAGCATAAAATACAAAATAAATAGAACGGTTTTTCCATTGTATAAAACGAATAATTGCTGCCAGTGTAAAAGTTATGGTCATTTCTACGTTTCGGGCAACCTAGGCTTCACCCTAGGGCGTTGCACCACCAGATCGAATAGTTAGGGCCTAAGAAGTGAACGCCAGAAGCATAAAATACGATATAAGTAAAACAGCTTTTCCATCGTATAAAACGAATATTTGCAACCAGTGTGAAAGTTATGGTCATTTCTACGTTCCGGGCAACCTAGGCTTCACCCTAGGGCGTTGCTCCAACAGATTGAATAGTTAGGGCCTTAGAAGTCAATGCCCGAAGCATAAAATGCAATAAAAATACAACAGTTTTTCCATCGTATAGCAGGAATAATTTGCAACCAGTGTGATAGTAGTGGTCATTTCTACGTTCCGGGCAACCTAGGTTTCACTCCAGGGCGGTGCTCCACCAGATCGAATAGTTACGGCCTAAGAAGTCAACGCCAGAAGAACAAAATACGATAAAGATGCAACAGTTTTTCCATGGTATAAAACGAATAATTGCAACCAGTGTGAAAGTTATGGTCATTTCTACATTCCGAGCAACCTAGGCTTCATTCTAGGGCGTTGCTCCACCAGACCGAATAGTTGGGTCCTTAGGAGTCAACGCCAGAAGCATAAAATACGATATAAATACAACAGCTTTTCCATCGTATAAAAGGAATAATTGCAAACAGTATGAAAGTAATGGTCATTTCTATGTTCCGGGCAACCTAGGCTTCACTGTATGGCGTTCTTCCACCACATCGAATAGCTACGGCCTCAGAAGTCAACGCCTGAAGTATAAAATACAATAAAAATACAACAGTCTTTCCATCCTATAACAGGAATAATTGCAACAGGCGTGAAAGTAATGATCATTTCGGCTTTTCGGGCATCCTAGACTTAACTCTGAGGCATCGCTCCACCTGATCGAATAGTTAGGGCCTAAGAAGTCAACGCCAGAAGCATAAAATACAATATAAATACAACAGCTTTGCCATCGTATAAAATGAATAATTGCAAACAGTGTGAAAGATATGGACATTTCTACGTTCCGGGCTACCTAGGCTTCACTCTATGGCGTTCTTCCACCACATCGAATAGCAACGGCCTCAGAAGTCAACGCCAGAAGCATAAAATACAATATAAATATAACGGCTTTTCCATCGTATAAAACGAATAATAGCAACCAGTGTGAAAGTTATGGTCATTTCTACGTTCCGGGCAACCTAGGCTTCACTCTAGTGCGTTGCTCCACCATATCAAACAGTTAAGGCCTTAGAAGTCAGCGCCCGAAGCATAAAATACGTTATAAATACAACAGCTTTTCCATCGTATAAAACAAATAATTGCAACCAGTCTGAAAGTTATGGTCATTTCTACGTTCCGGGCAACCTAGGCTTCACTGTATGGCGTTCTTCCACCACATCGGATAGATACGGCCTCAGAAGTCAACGCCTGAAGTATAAAATACAATAAAAATACAACAGTCTTTCCATCCTATAACAGGAATAATTGCAACCCGTGTGAAAGTGATGGTCATTTCTACGTTCCAGGCAACCTAGGCTTCACTCTAGGGCGTTGCTCCACCAGATCAAACAGTTAGGGTCTTAGAAGTCAACGCCCGAAGCATTAAATACAAAATAAATAGAACAGTTTTTCCATTGTATAAAACGAATAATTGCTACCTGTGTAAAAGTTATGGTCATTTCTACGTTCCGGGCAACCTAGGCTGCACTCTAGGGCGTTCCTCCACTAGATCGAATAGTTAGGGCCTTAGAAGTCAACGCCTGAAGCATAAAATACAAAATAAATAAAAGAGTTTTTCCATCGTATAAAACGAAAAATTGCAAACAGTGTGAAAGATATGGACATTTCTACGTTCCGGGCAACCTAGGCTTCACTGTATGGCGTTCTTCCACCACATCGAATAGCTACGGCCTCAGAAGCCAACGCCAGAAGCATAAATACAATATAAATATAACAGCTTTTCCATCGTATAAAACGAATAATAGCAACCAGTGTGAAAGTTATGGTCATTTCTACGTTCCGGGCAACCTAGGCTTCACCCTAGGGCGTTGTTCCACCAGATGGAATAGTTAGGGCCTAAGAAGTCAACGCTAGAAGCATAAAATACGATATAAATACAACAGCTTTTCCATCGTATAAAACGAATAATTGCAACCAGTGTGAAAGTTATGGTCATTTCTACATTTCGAGCAACCTAGACTTCACTCTAGGGCGTTGCACCACCTGATCGAATCGTTAGGGCCTTAGAAGTCAACGCCAGAAGCATAAAATACAATATAAATACAACAGTTTTTCCACCATATAAAACGAATAATTGCAACCAGTATGATAGTTATGGTCATTTCTACGTTCCGGGCAACCTAGGCTTCACCCTAGGCCGTTGCTCCTCCAGATCGAATAGTTAGGGCCTTAGAAGTCAACGCCCGAAGCATTAAATACAAAATAAATAGAACAGTTTTTCCATTGTATCAAACGAATAATTGCTACCAGTGTGAAAGTTATGGTCATTTCTACGTTCCGCGCAACCTGGGCTCTACTCTAGGGCGTTGTTCCACCAGATGGAATAGTTAGGGCCCAAGAAGTCAACGCCAGAAGCATAAAATACGATATAAATACAACAGCATTTCCATCGTATAAAACAAATACTTGCAACCAGTGTGAAAGTTATGGTCATTTCTACGTTCCGGGCAACCTAGGCTTCACTGTATGGCGTTCTTCCACCACATCGAATAGCTACGGCCTCAGAAGTCAACGCCTGAAGTATAAAATACAATAAAAATACAACGGTCTTTCTATCCTGTAACAGGAATAATTGCAACCCATGTGAAAGTGATGGTCATTTCTACGTTCCAGGCAACCTAGGCTTCACTCTAGGGCGTTGCTCCACCAGATCAAACAGTTGGGGCCTTAGAAGTCAACGCCCGAAGCATTAAATACAAAATAAATAGAACAGTTTTTCCATTGTATCAAACCAATAATTGCTACCAGTGTAAAAGTTATGGTCAGTTCTACATTTCGAGCAACCTAGGCTTCACTCTAGCGCGTGGCTCCTCCTGATCGAATAGTTAGGGCCTTAGAAGTCAACGCCCGAAGCATTAAATACAAAATAAATAGAACAGTTTTTCCATTGTATCAAACGAATAATTGCTACCAGTGTGAAAGTTATGGTCATTTCTACGTTCCGCGCAACCTGGGCTTTACTCTAGGGCGTTGTTCCACCAGATGGAATATAGTTAGGGCCTAAGAAGCCAACGCCAGAAGCATAAAACACGATATACATACAACAGCTTTTCCATCGTATAAAACGAATGATAGCAACCAGTGTGAAAGTTATGGTCATTTCTACGATCCGCGCAATCTAGGCTGCACTCTAGGGCGTTGCTCCACCAGATCGAATAGTTAGGGCCTTAGAAGTCAACGCCCGAAGCATAAAATACAAAATAAACAAAACAGTTTTTTAATCGTACAAAACGAAAAATTGCAAACAGTGTGAAAGATATGGACATTTCAACGATCCGGGCTACCTAGGCTTCACTCTATGGCGTTCTTCCACCACATCGAATAGCAACGGCCTCAGAAGTCAACGCCAGAAGCTTAAATACAATATAAATATAACAGTTTTTCCATCGTATAGAACGAATAATAGCAACCAGTGTGAAAGTTAAGGTCATTTCTACGTTCCGAGCAACCTAGTCTTCACTCTACGGCGATGCTCCACCAGATCAAACAGATAGGGCATTAGAAGTCAACGCCCGAAGCATAAAATACAAAATAAATAGAACGGTTTTTCCATTGTATAAAACGAATAATTGCTGCCAGCGTAAAAGTTATGGTCATTTCTACGTTCCGGGCAACCTAGGCTTCACCCTAGGGCGTTGTACCACCAGATCGAATAGTTAGGGCCTAAGAAGTCAACGCCAGAATCATAAAATACGATATAAATACAACAGCTTTTCCATCATTTAAAACGAATGATAGCAACCAGTGTGAAAGTTATGGTCATTTCTACGTTCCGTGCAATCTAGGCTGCACTCTAGGGCGTTGCTCCACCAGATCGAATAGTCAGGGCCTTAGAAGTCAACGCCCGAAGCATAAAATACAAAATAAATAAAACAGTTTCTTAATCGTACAAAACGAAAAATTGCAAACAGTGTGAAAGATATGGACATTTCTACGATCCGGGCTGCCTAGGCTTCACTCTATGGCGTTCTTCCACCACATCGAATAGCAACGGCCTCAGAAGTCAACGCCAGAAGCTTAAATACAATATAAATATAATAGTTTTTCCATCGTATAAAACGAATAATAGCAACCAGTGTGAAAGTTATGGTCATTTCTACGTTCCGGGCAACCTAGGCTTCACTCTACGGCGATGCTCCACCAGATCGAATAGTTAGGGCCTTAGAAGTCAACGCCCGAAGCATAAAATACAAAATAAATAAAACAGTTTTTTAATCGTACAAAACGAAAACTTGCAAACAGTGTGAAAGATATGGACATTTCTACGATCCGGGCTACCTAGGCTTCACTCTATGGCGTTCTTCCACCACATCGAATAGCAACGGCCTCAGAAGTCAACGCCAGAAGCTTAAATACGATATAAATATAACAGTTTTTCCATCGTATAAAACGAATAATAGCAACCAGTTTGAAAGTTATGGTCATTTCTACGTTCCGGGCAACCTAGGCTTCACTCTACGGCGATGCTCCACCAGATCAAACAGATAGGGCATTAGAAGTCAACGCCCGAAGCATAAAATACAAAATAAATAGAACGGTTCTTCCATTGTATAAAACGAACAATTGCTGCCAGTGTAAAAGTTATGGTCATTTCTACGTTCCGGGCAACCTGGACTTCACCCTAGGGCGTTGTACCACCAGATCGAATAGTTAGGGCCTAAGAAGTGAACGCCAGAAGCATAAAATGCGATATAAATAAAACTGCTTTTCCATCGTATAAAACGAATAATAGCAACCAGTGTGAAAGTTAAGGTCATTTCTACGTTCCGGGCAACCTAGGCTTCACTGTATGGCGTTCTTCCACCACATCGAATAGCTACGGCCTCAGAAGTCAACGCCTGAAGTATAAAATGCAATAAAAATACAACAGTCTTTCCATCCTATAACAGGAATAATTGCAACAAGCGTGAAAGTAATGATCATTTCGGCGTTTCGGGCATCCTAGACTTAACCCTGAGGCATCGCTCCACCTGATCGAATAGTTAGGGCCTAAGAAGTCAACGCCAGAAGCATAAAATACAATATAAATACAACAGCTTTGCCATCGTATAAAATGACTAATTGCAAACAGTGTGAAAGATATGGACATTTCTACGTTCCGGGCTACCTAGGCTTCACTCTATGGCGTTCTTCCACCACATCGAATAGCAACGGCCTCAGAAGTCAACGCCAGAAGCATAAAATACAATATAAAGGTAACGGCTTTTCCATCGTATAAAACGAATAATAGCAACCAGTGTGAAAGTTATGGTGATTTCTACGTTCCGGGCAACCTAGGCTTCACTCTAGGGCGTTGCTCCACCAGATCAAACAGTTAGGGCCTTAGAAGTCAGCGCCCGAAGCATAAAATACGATATAAATACAACAGCTTTTCCATCGTATAAAACAAATAATTGCAACCAGTGTGAAAGTTATGGTCATTTCTACGTTCCGGGCAACCTAGGCTTCACTGTATGGCGTTCTTCCACCACATCGAATAGCTACGGCCTCAGAAGTCAACGCCTGAGTATAAAATACAATAAAAATACAACAGTCTTTCTATCCTATAACAGGAATAATTGCAACCCGTGTGAAAGTGATGGTCATTTCTACGTTCCGGGCAACCTAGGCTTCACTCTACGGCGATGCTCCACCAGATCAAACAGATAGGGCATTAGAAGTCAACGCCCGAAGCATAAAATACAAAATAAATAGTACGGCTTTTCCATTGTATAAAACGAATAATTGCTGCCAGTGTAAAAGTTATGGTCATTTCTACGTTTCGGGCAACCTAGGCTTCACCCTAGGGCGTTGCACCACCAGATCGAATAGTTAGGGCCTAAGAAGTGAACGCCAGAAGCATAAAATACGATATAAATACAACAGCTTTTCCATCGTATAAAACAAATAATTGCAACCAGTGTGAAAGTTATGGTCATTTCTACGTTCCGGGCAACCTAGGCTTCACTGTATGGCGTTCTTCCACCACATCGAATAGCTACGGCCTCAGAAGTCAACGCCTGAGTATAAAATACAATAAAAATACAACAGTCTTTCTATCCTATAACAGGAATAATTGCAACCCGTGTGAAAGTGATGGTCATTTCTACGTTCCGGGCAACCTAGGCTTCACTCTACGGCGATGCTCCACCAGATCAAACAGATAGGGCATTAGAAGTCAACGCCCGAAGCATAAAATACAAAATAAATAGTACGGCTTTTCCATTGTATAAAACGAATAATTGCTGCCAGTGTAAAAGTTATGGTCATTTCTACGTTTCGGGCAACCTAGGCTTCACCCTAGGGCGTTGCACCACCAGATCGAATAGTTAGGGCCTAAGAAGTGAACGCCAGAAGCATAAAATACGATATAAATAAAACAGCTTTTCCATCGTATAAAACGAATAATTGCAACCAGTGTGAAAGTTATGGTCATTTCTACGTTCCGGGCAACCTAGGCTTCACCCTAGGGCGTTGCTCCAATAGATTGAATAGTTTGGGCCTTAGAAGTCAATGCCCGAAGCATAAAATGCAATAAAAATACAACAGTTTTTCCATCGTATAGCAGGAATAATTTGCAACCAGTGTGATAGTAGTGGTCATTTCTACGTTCCGGGCAACCTAGGTTTCACTCCAGGGCCTTGCTCCACCAGATCGAATAGTTACGCCCTAAGAAGTCAACGCCAGACGCACAAAATACGATAAAGATGCAACAGTTTTTCCATGGTATAAAACGAATAATTGCAACCAGTGTGAAAGTTATGGTCATTTCTACATTCCGAGCAACCTAGGCTTCACTGTACGGCGTTCCTCCACCACATCGAATAGCTACGGCCTCAGATGTCCATGCCTGAAGCATAAAATACAATAAAAATACAACAGTCTTTTCATCGCATAACAGGAATAATTGCAACAAGCGTGAAAGTAATGATCATTTCGGCGTTTCGGGTATCCTAGACTTAACTCTGAGGCATTGCTCCACCAGATCGAATAATTAGGGCCTGAGAAGTCAACGCCAGAAGCATAAAATACAATATAAATACAACAGTTTTTCCATCGTATAAAACGAATAGTTGCAACCAGTATGAAACTTATGGTCATTTCTACTTTCCGAGCAACCTAGGCTTCACCCTAGGGCTTTGCTCCAACAGATTGAATAGCTAGGGCCTTAGAAGTCAACTCCCGAAGCATAAAATACAAAATAAATACAACAGCTGTTCCATCGTATAAAATGAATAATTGCAAACAGTGTGAAAGTAATGGTCATTTCTACGTTCCGGGCAACCTAGGCTTCACTCTAGGGCGTTGCTCCACCTGATCGAATAGTTAGGGCCTAAGAAGTCAACGCCAGAAGCATAAAATACAATATAAATACAACAGCTTTGCCATCGTATAAAATGAATAATTGCAAACAGTGTGAAAGCTATGGACATTTCTACGTTCCGGGCTACCTAGGCTTCACTCTACGGCGATGCTCCACCAGATCAAACAGATAGGGCATTAGAAGTCAACGCCCGAAGCATAAAATACAAAATAAATAGAACGGTTTTTCCATTGTATAAAACGAATAATTGCTGCCAGTGTAAAAGTTATGGTCATTTCTACGTTCCGGGCAACCTGGGCTTCACCCTAGGGCGTTGTACCACCAGATCGAATAGTTAGGGCCTAAGAAGTGAACGCCAGAAGCATAAAATACGATATAAATAAAACAGCATTTCCATCGTATAAAACGAATAATTGCAATCAGTGTGAAAGTTATGGTCATTTCTACATTCCGAGCAACCTAGGCTTCACTCTAGGGCGTTGCTCCACCAGACCGAATAGTTGGGTCCTTAGAAGTCAACGCCAGAAACATAAAATACGATATAAATACAACAGCTTTTCCATCGTATAAAAGGAATAATTGCAAACAGTATGAAAGTAATGGTCATTTCTATGTTCCGGGCAACCTAGGCTTCACTGTATGGCGTTCTTCCACCACATCGAATAGCTACGGCCTCAGAAGTCAACGCCTGAAGTATAAAATACAATAAAAATACAACAGTCTTTCCATCCTATAACAGGAATAATTGCAACAGGCCTGAAAGTAATGATCATTTCGGCGTTTCGGGCATCCTAGACTTAACTCTGAGGCATCGCTCCACCTGATCGAATAGTTAGGGCCTAAGAAGTCAACGCCAGAAGCATAAAATACAATATAAATACAACAGCTTTGCCATCGTATAAAATGAATAATTGCAAACAGTGTGAAAGATATGGACATTTCTACGTTCCGGGCTACCTAGGCTTCACTCTATGGCGTTCTTCCACCACAGCGAATAGCAACGGCCTAAGAAGTAAACGCCAGAAGCATAATATACGATATAAATGCAACAGCTTTTCCATCGTATAAAACGAATGATAGCAACCAGTGTGAAAGTTATGGTCATTTCTACGTTCCGGGCAACCTAGGCTTCACTCTACGGCGATGCTCCACCAGATCAAACAGATAGGGCATTAGAAGTCAACGCCCGAAGCATAAAATACAAAATAAATAGTACGGTTTTTCCATTGTATAAAACGAATAATTGCTGCCAGTATAAAAGTTATGGTCATTTCTACGTTTCGGGCAACCTAGGCTTCACCCTAGGGCGTTGCACCACCAGATCGAATAGTTAGGGCCTAAGAAGTGAACGCCAGAAGCATAAAATACGATATAAATAAAACAGTTTTTCCATCGTATAAAACGAATAATAGCAACCAGTGTGAAAGTTATGGTCATTTCTACGTTCCGGGCAACCCAGGCTTCACTGTATGGCGTTCTTCCACCACATCGAATAGCTACGGCCTCAGAAGTCAACGCCTGAAGTATAAAATACAATAAAAATACAACAGTCTTTCCATCCTATAACAGGAATAATTGCAACAAGCGTGAAAGTAATGATCATTTCGGCGTTTCGGGCATCCTAGACTTAACCCTGAGGCATCGCTCCACCTGATCGAATAGTTAGGGCCTAAGAAGTCAACGCCAGAAGCATAAAATACAATATAAATAAAACAGCTTTGCCATCGTATAAAATGACTAATTGCAAACTGTGTGAAAGATATGGACATTTCTACGTTCCGGGCTACCTAGGCTTCACTCTATGGCGTTCTTCCACCACATCGAATAGCAACGGCCTCAGAAGTCAACGCCAGAGGCATAAAATACAATATAAATATAACGGCTTTTCCATCGTATAAAACGAATAATAGCAACCAGTGTGAAAGTTATGGTGATTTCTACGTTGCGGGCAACCTAGGCTTCACTCTAGGGCGTTGCTCCACCAGATCAAACAGTTAGGGCCTTAGAAGTCAGCGCCCGAAGCATAAAATACGATATAAATACAACAGCTTTTCCATCGTATAAAACAAATAATTGCAACCAGTGTGAAAGTTATGGTCATTTCTACGTTCCGGGCAACCTAGGCTTCACTGTATGGCGTTCTTCCACCACATCGAATAGCTACGGCCTCAGAAGTCAACGCCTGAAGTATAAAATACAATAAAAATACAACAGTCTTTCTATCCTATAACAGGAATAATTGCAACCCGTGTGAAAGTGATGGTCATTTCTACGTTCCAGGCAACCTAGGCTTCACTCTAGGGCGTTGCTACACCAGATCAAACAGTTCGGGCCTTAGATGGCAACGCCCGAAGCACTAAAAACAAAATAAGTAGAACAGTTTTTCCTTTGTATAAAACGAATAATTGCTACCAGTGTAAAAGTTATGGTCATTTCTACTTTCCGAGCAACCTAGGCTTCACCCTAGGGCTTTGCTCCAACAGATTGAATAGCTAGGGCCTTAGAAGTCAACTCCCGAAGCATAAAATACAAAATAAATACAACAGCTGTTCCATCGTATAAAATGAATAATTGCAAACAGTGTGAAAGTAATGGTCATTTCTACGTTCCGGGCAACCTAGGCTTCACTCTAGGGCGTTGCTCCACAAGATCGAATAGTTAGGGCCTAAGTAGTCAACGCCTGAAGTATAAAATACAATAAAAATACAACAATCTTTCCATCCTATAACAGGAATAATTGCAACAAGCGTGAAAGTAATGATCATTTCGGCGTTTCGGGCATCCTAGACTTAACTCTGAGGCATCGCTCCACCTGATCGAATAGTTAGGGCCTAAGCAGTCAACGCCAGAAGCATAAAATACAATATAAATACAACAGCTTTGCCATCGTATAAAATGAATAATTGCAAACAGTGTGAAAGCTATGGACATTTCTACGTTCCGGGCTACCTAGGCTTCACTCTACGGCGATGCTCCACCAGATCAAACAGATAGGGCATTAGAAGTCAACGCCCGAAGCATAAAGTACAAAATAAATAGAACAGTTTTTCCATTGTATAAAACGAATAATTGCTACCAGTGTAAAAGTTATGGTCAGTTCTACGTTCCGGGCAACCTAGGCCTCACTCTAGGTCGTTTTTCCACCAGATCGAATTGTTAGGGCCTAAGAAGTCACCGCCAGAAGCATAAGATACAATATAAATATAACAGTTTTTCCATCGTATAGAACGAATAATTGCAACCAGAGTGATAGTTATGGTCATTTCTACGTTCCGGGCAACCTAGGCTTCACCCTAGGGCGTTGTTCCACCATATTGAATAGTTAGGGCATAAGAAGTCAACGCCCGAAGCACGAAACAGAAAATAAATAGAACAGTTGTTCCATCGTATAAAACTAATAATTGCTATCAGTGTGAAAGTTATGGGCATTTCTACGTTCCGGGCAACCTGGGCTTCACTCTACGGCGTTGCTCCAACCACATCGAATAGCTACGGCCTTAGAAGTCAACGCCAGAAGCATAAAATACAGTATAAATACAACAGCTTTTCCATTGTATAGCATGACTAATTGCAACCAGTGCGAAAGTAACGATCATTTCGACGTTACGGGCATCCTAGACTTAACTCTAGGGCGTTGTTCCACCAGATCGAAAAGTTAGGGCCTAAGAAGTCAACGCCAGAAGCATAAAATACAATATAAATATAACAGTTTTTCCATCGTATAAAACGAATAATTGCAAACAGTATGAAAGCTATGGTCAGTTCTACTTTACGGGCAACCTAGGCTACACCCTAGGGCATTGCTCCAACAGATTGAATAGTTAGGGCCTTAGAAGTCAACGCCGGAAGCATAAAATGCAATAAAAATACAACTGCTTTTCCATCGTATAAAAGGATTAATTGCTACCAGTATGGAAGTGATGGTCATTTCTACGTTCCGGGCTACCTAGGCCTCACTCTAGGTCGTTGTTCCACCAGATCGAATTGTTAGGGCCTAAGAAGTCAACGCCAGAAGCATAAGATACAATATAAATATAACAGTTTTTCCATCGTATAGAACGAATAATAGCAACCAGTGTGAAAGTTATGGTCAATTCTACGTTCCGGGCAACATAGGCTTCACCCTAGGGCGCTGCTCCATCAGATCGGATTGTTAGTGCCCTAGAAGTCAGCGCCAGAAGCATAAAAGACTATATAAATACAACAGTTTTTCCATCGTATAAAACGAATAACTGCAACAAGTATGAAAGTTATGGTCATTTCTACTTTCCGCGCAACCTGGGTTTCACTCTAGGGCGTTGCCCCACCAGATCGCATAGCATGGGACTTAGAATTCAACGCCATAAGAATAAAATACAATATGAGTACAACAGTTTTTCCATTGTATAAAAAGAGTAATTGCAACCAGTGTGAAAGTTATGGTCATTTCTACGTTCCGGGCAACATAGGCTTCACTCTTGGACGTTGGCCCACCAGATCGAATAGCTAGGACCTTAGAAGTCGAAGCCAGAAGCATAAAATGCAATATTAATACAACAGTTTTTCTTTCGCATAAAACGAATAATTGCTACCGGTGTGAAAGTTATGGTAATTTCTACGTTCCGGGCAACCTAGGTTTCACTCTAGGGCGATGCTCCACCAGATCGCATAGCTGGGGACTTTGATTTCAACGCCATAAGAATAAAATACAATATAAGTACAACAGTTTTTCCATCGTATAAAATGAATAATTGGGAACATTGTGAAAGTAATGGTCATTTCTACGTTCCAGGCAACCTAGGCGTCACTGTAGGGTGTTGCTCCACCACATCGAATAGCTACGGCCTTAGAAGTCAACGCCCGAAGCATAAAATACATTAAATATGCAAGAGCTTTTCCATCGTATAACAGGAATAATTGCAACCAGTGTGAAAGTGATGGTCATTTCTACGTTCCGGGCAACCTAGGCTTCACTCTAGGGCGTTGCTCCACCAGATCGAATAGTTAGGGACTTAGAAGTCAACGCCAGAAGCATAAAATACAACAAAGATGCAGCAGTTTTGCCATCGTATAACAGGAATAATTGCAACCAGTGTGAAAGTAATGGTCATTTCTACGTTCCGGGCAACCTAGGCGTCACTCTAGGGCGTTACTCCACCACATCTGATAGCTACGGTCTTAGAAGTCAACGCCAGAAGCATAAAATACAATATAAATACAACACCTTTTCCATCGTATAAAATGAATAATAGCAAACAGTGTGAAAGTAATGGTCATTTCTACGTTCCGGACGACCTAGGCTTCACTCTAGGTCGTTGCTCCACCACATCGAATAGCTACGGCCTTAGAAGTCAACGCTAGAAGGATAAAATTCAATAAAAATGCAACAGTTTTTCCATCGTATAGCATGAATAATTGCAACCGGTGTGAATGTTATGGTCATTTCTACGTTCCGGGCAACCTAGGCTTCACTCTAGGGCGTTGCTGCACCAGATCGAATAGTTAGGGCCTTAGAAGTCAACGCCCGAAGCATAAAATACAAAATAAATAGAAAAGTTTTTCCATTGTATAGAACGAATAATTGCTACCAGTGTGAAAGTGATGGGCATTTCTACGTTTCTGACAACTTAGGCTTCACTGTAGGGTGTTGCTCCACCAAATCGAATAGGTAGGGCCATAGAAGTCAACGCCCGAAGCATAAAATACAATAAATATACAAGAGTATTACCATCGTATAACAGGAATAATTGCAACCAGTGTGAAAGTGATGGTCACTTCTACGTTCCGTGCAACCTAGGCTTCACTCTAGGGCGTTGTTCCACCAGATCGAGAAGTTAGGGCCTAAGAAGTCAACGCCAGAATCATAAAATACAATATAAATATAACAGTTTTTCCATCGTATTAAACGAATAATAGCAAACAGTGTGAAAGTTCTGGTCATTTCTACGTTCCGGGCAACCTTGGCTTCACCCTAGGGCGTTGTTCCACCATATCGCATAGTTAGGGCCGTAGAAGTCAACGCCAGAAGCATAAAATACAATATAAATACTACAGTTTTTCCACCATATAAAACGAATAATTGCAACCAATATGAAAGTTATGGTCATTTCTGCTTTCCGGGCAACCTAGGCCTCACCCTAGGGCATTGTTCCACCAGATCGAATAGTTAAGACCTTAGAAGTCAACACCAGAAGCATAAAATACAATATAAATACAACAGTTTTTCCATCGTATAAAACGAATAATTGCAACCAGTTTCAAAGTGATGGTCATTTCTACGTTCCGGGCAACCTAGGCTTCACTCTAGGGTGTTGCTCCAACAGATTGAATAGTTAGGGCCTTAGAAGTCAACGCCCGAAGCATTAAATGCAATAAAAATGCAACAGTTTTTCCATCGTATAACAGGATTAATTGCAACCAGTTTGAATGTGATGGTCACTTCTACGTTCCGGGCAACCTAGGCTTCACCCTAGGGCGTTGTTCCACCAGATCGAATAGTTAGGGCCTAAGAAGTGAACGCCAGAAGCATGAAATACAATATAAATACAACAGCATTTCCATCGTATAAAAGGAATAATTGCAAACAGTGTGAAAGTAATGGTCATTTCTACGTTCCGGGCAACCTAGGCTTCACTCTAGGGCGTTGCTCCACCAGATCAAACAGTTAGGGCCTAAGAAGTGAACGCCAGAAGCATAAAATACAATATAAATACAACAGCTTTTCCATCCTATAAAACGAATAATTGCTACGAGTGTGAAAGTTATGGTCAATTCTACGTTCCGGGCAACATAGGCTTCACCCTAGGGCGCTGCTCCATCAGATCGGATTGTTAGTGCCCTAGAAGTCAGCGCCAGAAGCATAAAAGACTATATAAATACAACAGTTTTTCCATCGTATAAAACGAATAACTGCAACAAGTATGAAAGTTATGGTCATTTCTACTTTCCGCGCAACCTGGGTTTCACTCTAGGGCGTTGCCCCACCAGATCGCATAGCATGGGACTTAGAATTCAACGCCATAAGAATAAAATACAATATGAGTACAACAGTTTTTCCATTGTATAAAAAGAGTAATTGCAACCAGTGTGAAAGTTATGGTCATTTCTACGTTCCGGGCAACATAGGCTTCACTCTTGGACGTTGGCCCACCAGATCGAATAGCTAGGACCTTAGAAGTCGAAGCCAGAAGCATAAAATGCAATATTAATACAACAGTTTTTCTTTCGCATAAAACGAATAATTGCTACCGGTGTGAAAGTTATGGTAATTTCTACGTTCCGGGCAACCTAGGTTTCACTCTAGGGCGATGCTCCACCAGATCGCATAGCTGGGGACTTTGATTTCAACGCCATAAGAATAAAATACAATATAAGTACAACAGTTTTTCCATCGTATAAAATGAATAATTGGGAACATTGTGAAAGTAATGGTCATTTCTACGTTCCAGGCAACCTAGGCGTCACTGTAGGGTGTTGCTCCACCACATCGAATAGCTACGGCCTTAGAAGTCAACGCCCGAAGCATAAAATACATTAAATATGCAAGAGCTTTTCCATCGTATAACAGGAATAATTGCAACCAGTGTGAAAGTGATGGTCATTTCTACGTTCCGGGCAACCTAGGCTTCACTCTAGGGCGTTGCTCCACCAGATCGAATAGTTAGGGACTTAGAAGTCAACGCCAGAAGCATAAAATACAACAAAGATGCAGCAGTTTTGCCATCGTATAACAGGAATAATTGCAACCAGTGTGAAAGTAATGGTCATTTCTACGTTCCGGGCAACCTAGGCGTCACTCTAGGGCGTTACTCCACCACATCTGATAGCTACGGTCTTAGAAGTCAACGCCAGAAGCATAAAATACAATATAAATACAACACCTTTTCCATCGTATAAAATGAATAATAGCAAACAGTGTGAAAGTAATGGTCATTTCTACGTTCCGGACGACCTAGGCTTCACTCTAGGTCGTTGCTCCACCACATCGAATAGCTACGGCCTTAGAAGTCAACGCTAGAAGGATAAAATTCAATAAAAATGCAACAGTTTTTCCATCGTATAGCATGAATAATTGCAACCGGTGTGAATGTTATGGTCATTTCTACGTTCCGGGCAACCTAGGCTTCACTCTAGGGCGTTGCTGCACCAGATCGAATAGTTAGGGCCTTAGAAGTCAACGCCCGAAGCATAAAATACAAAATAAATAGAAAAGTTTTTCCATTGTATAGAACGAATAATTGCTACCAGTGTGAAAGTGATGGGCATTTCTACGTTTCTGACAACTTAGGCTTCACTGTAGGGTGTTGCTCCACCAAATCGAATAGGTAGGGCCATAGAAGTCAACGCCCGAAGCATAAAATACAATAAATATACAAGAGTATTACCATCGTATAACAGGAATAATTGCAACCAGTGTGAAAGTGATGGTCACTTCTACGTTCCGTGCAACCTAGGCTTCACTCTAGGGCGTTGTTCCACCAGATCGAGAAGTTAGGGCCTAAGAAGTCAACGCCAGAATCATAAAATACAATATAAATATAACAGTTTTTCCATCGTATTAAACGAATAATAGCAAACAGTGTGAAAGTTCTGGTCATTTCTACGTTCCGGGCAACCTTGGCTTCACCCTAGGGCGTTGTTCCACCATATCGCATAGTTAGGGCCGTAGAAGTCAACGCCAGAAGCATAAAATACAATATAAATACTACAGTTTTTCCACCATATAAAACGAATAATTGCAACCAATATGAAAGTTATGGTCATTTCTGCTTTCCGGGCAACCTAGGCCTCACCCTAGGGCATTGTTCCACCAGATCGAATAGTTAAGACCTTAGAAGTCAACACCAGAAGCATAAAATACAATATAAATACAACAGTTTTTCCATCGTATAAAACGAATAATTGCAACCAGTTTCAAAGTGATGGTCATTTCTACGTTCCGGGCAACCTAGGCTTCACTCTAGGGTGTTGCTCCAACAGATTGAATAGTTAGGGCCTTAGAAGTCAACGCCCGAAGCATTAAATGCAATAAAAATGCAACAGTTTTTCCATCGTATAACAGGATTAATTGCAACCAGTTTGAATGTGATGGTCACTTCTACGTTCCGGGCAACCTAGGCTTCACCCTAGGGCGTTGTTCCACCAGATCGAATAGTTAGGGCCTAAGAAGTGAACGCCAGAAGCATGAAATACAATATAAATACAACAGCATTTCCATCGTATAAAAGGAATAATTGCAAACAGTGTGAAAGTAATGGTCATTTCTACGTTCCGGGCAACCTAGGCTTCACTCTAGGGCGTTGCTCCACCAGATCAAACAGTTAGGGCCTAAGAAGTGAACGCCAGAAGCATAAAATACAATATAAATACAACAGCTTTTCCATCCTATAAAACGAATAATTGCTACGAGTGTAAAAGTTATGGTCATTTCTACGTTCCGGGCAACCTAGGCTTCACTCTAGGGCTGTGCTCCACCATATCGAATAGCTATGGCCTTAGAAGCCTACGCCTGAAGCATAAAATACAATAAAAATACAACGGTCTTATCAACGTATAACAGGAATAATTGCAACAAGTGTGAAAGTAATGATCATTTCGGCGTTTCGGGCATCCTAGACTTAACTCTGGGGCATTGCTCCACCAGATCGAATAGTGAGGGCCTAAGAAGTCAACGCCAGAAGCATAAAATACCATATAAATACAACAGTTTTTCCATTGTATAAAACGAATAATTGCTACCAGTGTAAAAGTTATGGTCATTTCTACGTTCCGGGCAACCTAGGCTTCACCCTAGGGCGTTGTTCCACCAGATTGAATAGTTAGGGCCTAAGAAGTGAACGCCAGAAGCATAAAATACAATATAAATACAACAGTTTTTCCATCGTATAAAACGACTAATTGCAACCAGTGTGAAAGTTATGGTCATTTCTACATTCCGAGCAACCTAGGCTTCACTCTAGGGCGTTGCTCCAACAGATTGAATAGTTAGGGCCTTAGATTTCAACGCCCGAAGCATAAAATGCAATAAAAATACAACAGTTTTTCCATCGTATAACAGGAATAATTGCAACCAGTTTGAAAGTGGTGGTTATTTCTACGTTCCGGGCAACCTAGGCTTCACTCTAGGGCGTTGCTCCACTAGATCGAATAGCTAGGGCCTTAGAAGTCAACGCCAGAAGCATAAAATACGAAATAAATACAACAGCTTTTCCATCGTACAAAAGGAATAATTGCAAACAGTGTGAAAGTAATGGTCATTTCTACGTTCCGGGCAACCTAGGCTTCACCCTAGGGCGTTCCTCCGCCAGATCAAACAGTTAGGGCCTTAGAAGTCAACGCCAGAAGCATAAAATACGATATAAATACAGCAGCTTTTCCATCGTATAAAAGGAATAATTGCAAACAGTGTGAAAGTAATGGTCATTTCTACGTTCCGGGCAACCTATGCTTCACGCTACGGCGTTGTTCCACCAGATCGAATAGTTAGGGCCTAAGAAGTCAACACCAGAAGAATAAAATACAAAATAAATACAACAGCCTTTACACCGTATAAAACGAATAATTGCAACCTGTGTGAAGGTTATGGTCATATCTACGTTCCGGGCAACCTAGGCTTCACTGTAGGGCGTTGCTCCACCAGATTGAAGTGTTAGGGCCTAAGAAGTCAACGCCCGAAGCATAAAATACAATAGAAATACAACAGTTTTTCCATCGTATAAAACGAATAATTGCAACCATTATGAAACCTATGGTCATTTCTACGTTCCGGGCAACCTAGGCTTCACTCTATGGCGTTCTTCCACCATATCGAATAGCTACGGCCTCAGAAGTCAACGCCTGAAGCATAAAATACAATAAAAATGCAACAGTCTTTCCATCCTATAACAGGAATAATTGCAACCCGTGTGAAAGTGATGGTCATTTCTACGTTCCAGGCAACCTAGGCTTCACTCTAGGGCGTTTTTCCAACAGATTGAATAGTTAGGGCCTTAGAAGTCAACGCCCGAAGCATAAAATGCAATAAAAATACAACAGTTTTTCCATCGTATAACAGGATTAATTGCAACCAGTTTGAAAGTGATGGTCACTTCTGCGTTCCGGGCAACCTAGGCTTCACCCTAGGGAGTTGTTGCACCAGATAGAATAGTTAGGGCCTAAGAAGTGAACGCCAGAAGCATGAAATACAATATAAATAAAACAGCTTTTCCATCGTATAAAAGGAATAATTGCAAACAGTGTGAAAGTTATGGTCATTTCTATGTTCCAGGCAACCTAGGCTTCACTCTAGGGCGTTGCTCCACCAGATCAAACAGTTAGGGCCTCAGAAGTGAACGCCAGAAGCATAAAATACAATATAAATACAACAGCTTTTCCATCCTATAAAACGAATAATTGCTACCAGTGTAAAAGTTATGGTCATTTCTACGTTCCGGGCAACCTAGGCTTCACTCTAGGGCGTTGTTCCACCAGATTGAAGTGTTAGGGTCTAAGAAGTCAACGCCCGAAGCATAAAATACAATAGAAATACAACAGTTTTTCCATCGTATAAAACGAATAATTGCAACCATTATGAAACCTAAGGTCGTTTCTACGTTCCGGGCAACCTAGGCTTCACTCTATGGCGTTCTTCCACCATATCGAATAGCTACGGCATCAGAAGTCAACGCCTGAAGCATAAAACACAATAAAAATGCAACAGTCTTTCCATCCTATAACAGGAATAATTGCAACCCGTGTGAAAGTGATGGTTATTTCTACGTTCCAGGCAACCTAGGCTTCACTCTAGGGCGTTGTTCCACCAGATCGAATAGTTAGGGCCTAAGAAGTCAACGCCAGAAGCATAAAATACAATATAAATATAACAGTTTTTCCATCTTATAAAACGAATAATAGCAACCAGTGTGAAAGTTATGGTCATTTCTACGTTCCGGGCAACCTAGGCTTCACTCTAGGGCGTTGCTCCACCAGATCAAACAGTTAGGGCCTTAGAAGTCAAGGCCCGAAGCATAAAATACAAAATAAGTAGAACAGTTTTTCCATTGTATAAAACGAATAATTGCTACCAGTGTAAAAGTTATGGTCATTTCTACGTTCCGGGCAACCTAGGCTTCACCCTATGGCGTTGTTCCACCAGATCGAATAGTTAGGGCCTAAGAAGTGAACGCCAGAAGCATAAAATGCAATAAAAATACAACAGTCTTTCCATCCTATAACAGGAATAATTGCAATCCGTGTGAAAGTGGTGGTCATTTGTACGTTCCAGGCACCCTAGGCTTCACTCTAGGGCGTTGTTCCACCAGATCGAATAGTTAGGGCCTAAGAAGTCAACGCCAGAAGCATAAAATACAATATAAATATAACAGTTTTTCCATCTTATAAAACGAATAATAGCAACAAGCGTGAAAGTAATGATCATTTCGGCGTTTCGGGCATCCTAGACTTAACTCTGGGGCATTGCTCCACCAGATCGAATACTTAGGGCCTAAGAAGTCAACGCCAGAAGCATAAAATACCATATAAATACAACAGTTTTTCCATTGTATAAAACGAATAATTGCTACCAGTGTAAAAGTTATGGTCATTTCTACGTTCCGGGCAACCTAGGCTTCACCCTAGGGCGTTGTTCCACCAGATTGAATAGTTAGGGCCTAAGAAGTGAACGCCAGAAGCATAAAATACAATATAAATACTACAGTTTCTCCATCGTATAACAGGATTAATTGCAACCAGTTTGAAAGTGGTGGTCATTTCTACGTTCCGGGCAACCTAGGCTTCACTCCAGGGCGTTGCTCCACTAGATCGAAAAGCTAGGGCCTTAGAAGTCAACGCCAGAAGCATAAAATACGAAATAAATACAACAGCTTTTCCATCGTACAAAAGGAATAATTGCAAACAGTGTGAAAGTAATGGTCATTTCTACGTTCCGGGCAACCTAGGCTTCACTCTAGGGCGTTGCTCCACCAGATCAAACAGTTAGGGCCTTAGAAGTCAAGGCCCGAAGCATAAAATACAAAATAAGTAGAACAGTTTTTCCATTGTATAAAACGAATAATTGCTACCAGTGTAAAAGTTATGGTCATTTCTACGTTCCGGGCAACCTAGGCTTCACCCTAGGGCGTTGTTCCACCAGATCGAATAGTTAGGGCCTAAGAAGTGAACGCCAGAAGCATAAAATGCAATAAAAATACAACAGTCTTTCCATCCTATAACAGGAATAATTGCAATCCGTGTGAAAGTGGTGGTCATTTGTACGTTCCAGGCACCCTAGGCTTCACTCTAGGGCGTTGCTCCACCAGATCGAATAGTTAGGGCCTAGGAAGTCAACGCCAGAAGCATAAAATACAATATAAATACTACAGTTTTTCCACCATATAAAACGAATAATTGCAACCAGTATGAAAGTTATGGTCATTTCTGCTTTCCGGGCAACCTAGGCTTCACCCTAGGGCGTTGTTCCACCAGGTGGAATAGTTAGGGCCTAAGAAGTCAACGCCAGAAGCATAAAATACGATATAAATACAACAGCTTTTCCATCGTATAAAACAAATAATTGCAACCAGTTTGATAGTGATGGTCATTTCTACGTACCGGGCAACCTAGGCTTCACTCTAGGGAGTTGCTCCACCAGATCGAATAGTTAGGGCCTTAGAAGTCAACGCCCGAAGCATAAAGTATAAAATAAATAGAACAGTTTTTCCATCGTATAAAACAAATAATTGCAACCAGTTTGATAGTGATGGTCATTTCTACGTACCGGGCAACCTAGGCTTCACTCTAGGGAGTTGCTCCACCAGATCGAATAGTTAGGGCCTTAGAAGTCAACGCCCGAAGCATAAAGTATAAAATAAATAGAACAGTTTTTCCATCGTATAAAACGAATAATTGCTACCAGTGTGAAAGTTAAGGTCATTTCTACTTTCCGGGCAACCTAGGCTTCACTCTAGGGCTGTGCTCCACCATATGGAATAGCTACGGCCTTAGAAGTCAACGCCAGAAGCATAAAATACCATATAAATACAACAGTTTTTCCATTGTTTAAAACGAATAATTGCTACCAGTGTAAAAGTTATGGTCATTTCTACGTTCCGGGCAACCTAGGCTTCACCCTAGGGCGTTGTTCCACCAGATTGAATAGTTAGGGCCTAAGAAGTGAACGCCAGAAGCATAAAATACAATATAAATACTACAGTTTTTCCATCGTATAAAACGAATAATTGCAACCAGTGTGATAGTTATGGTCATATCTACGTTCCGGGCAACCTAGGCTTCACTGTAGGGCGATGCTCCACCAGATTGAAGTGTTAGGGTCTAAGAAGTCAACGCCCGAAGCATAAAATACAATAGAAATACAACAGTTTTTCCATCGTATAAAACGAATAATTGCAACCATTATGAAACCTAAGGTCATTTCTACGTTCCGGGCAACCTAGGCTTCACTCTATGGCGTTCTTCCACCATATCGAATAGCTACGGCATCAGAAGTCAACGCCTGAAGCATAAAATACAAAAAAATGCAACAGTCTTTCCATCCTATAACAGGAATAATTGCAACCCGTGTGAAAGTGATGGTTATTTCTACGTTCCAGGCAACCTAGGCTTCACTCTAGGGCGTTGTTCCACCAGATCGAATAGTTAGGGCCTAAGAAGTCAACGCCAGAAGCATAAAATACAATATAAATATAACAGTTTTTCCATCTTATAAAAAGAATAATAGCAACCAGTGTGAAAGTTATGGTCATTTCTACGTTCCGGGCAACCTAGGCTTCACTCTAGGGCGTTGCTCCACCAGATCAAACAGTTAGGGCCTTAGAAGTCAAGGCCCGAAGCATAAAATACAAAATAAGTAGAACAGTTTTCCCATTGTATAAAACGAATAATTGCTACCAGTGTAAAAGTTATGGTCATTTCTACGTTCCGGGCAACCTAGGCTTCACCCTATGGCGTTGTTCCACCAGATCGAATAGTTAGGGCCTAAGAAGTGAACGCCAGAAGCATAAAATGCAATAAAAATACAACAGTCTTTCCATCCTATAACAGGAATAATTGCAATCCGTGTGAAAGTGGTGGTCATTTGTACGTTCCAGGCACCCTAGGCTTCACTCTAGGGCGTTACTCCACCAGATCGAATAGTTAGGGCCTAAGAAGTGAATGCCAGAAGCATGAAATACAATATAAATACAACAGCTTTTCCATCGTATAAAAGGAATAATTGCAAACAGTGTGAAAGTAATGGTCATTTCTACGTTCCGGGCAACCTAGGCTTCACTCTAGGGCGTTGCTCCACCAGATCAAACAGTTAGGGCCTAAGAAGTGAACGCCAGAAGCATAAAATACCATATAAATACAACAGCTTTTCCATCCTATAAAACGAATAATTGCTACCAGTGTAAAAGTTATGGTCATTTCTACGTTCCGGGCAACCTAGGCTTCACTCTAGGGCTGTGCTCCACCATATCGAATAGCTACGGCCTTAGAAGCCTACGCCTGAAGCATAAAATACAATAAAAATACAACGGTCTTATCAACGTATAACAGGAATAATTGCAACAAGCGTGAAAGTAATGGTCATTTGGGCGTTTCGGGCATCCTAGACTTAACTCTGGGGCATTGCTCCACCAGATCGAATAGTTAGGGCCTAAGAAGTCAACGCCAGAAGCATAAAATACCATATAAATACAACAGTTTTTCCATTGTATAAAACGAATAATTGCTACCAGTGTAAAAGTTATGGTCATTTCTACGTTCCGGGCAACCTAGGCTTCACCCTAGGGCGTTGTTCCACCAGATTGAATAGTTAGGGCCTAAGAAGTGAACGCCAGAAGCATAAAATACAATATAAATACAACAGTTTTTCCATCGTATAAAACGAATAATTGCAACCAGTGTGATAGTTATGGTCATTTCTACATTCCGAGCAACCTAGGCTTCACTCTAGGGCGTTGCCCCAACAGATTGAATAGTAGGGCCTTAGATTTCAACGCCCGAAGCATAAAATGCAATAAAAATACAACAGTTTTTCCATCGTATAACAGGATTAATTGCAACCAGTTTGAAAGTGGTGGTCATTTCTACGTTCCGGGCAACCTAGGCTTCACTCTAGGGCGTTGTTCCACCAGATTGAAGTGTTAGGGTCTAAGAAGTCAACGCCCGAAGCATAAAATACAATAGAAATGCAACAGTTTTTCCATCGTATAAAACGAATAATTGCAACCATTATGAAACCTAAGGTCGTTTCTACGTTCCGGGCAACCTAGGCTTCACTCTATGGCGTTCTTCCACCATATCGAATAGCTACGGCATCAGAAGTCAACGCCTGAAGCATAAAACACAATAAAAATGCAACAGTCTTTCCATCCTATAACAGGAATAATTGCAACCCGTGTGAAAGTGATGGTTATTTCTACGTTCCAGGCAACCTAGGCTTCACTCTAGGTCGTTGTTCCACCAGATCGAATAGTTAGGGCCTAAGAAGTCAACGCCAGAAGCATAAAATACAATATAAATATAACAGTTTTTCCATCTTATAAAACGAATAATAGCAACCAGTGTGAAAGTTATGTTCATTTCTACGTTCCGGGCAACCTAGGCTTCACTCTAGGGCGTTGCTCCACCAGATCAAACAGTTAGGGCCTTAGAAGTCAAGGCCCGAAGCATAAAATACAAAATAAGTAGAACAGTTTTTCCATTGTATAAAACGAATAATTGCTACCAGTGTGAAAGTTAAGGTCATTTCTACTTTCCGGGCAACCTAGACTTCACCCTAGGGCGTTGTTCCACCAGATGGAATAGTTAGGGCCTAAGAAGTCAACGCCAGAAGCATAAAATACAATAAAAATACAACGGTCTTTTCATCGTATAACAGGAATAATTGCAACAAGCGTGAAAGTAATGATCATTTCGGCGTTTCAGGCATCCTAGACTTAACTCTGAGGCATTGCTCCACCAGATCGAATAGTTAGGGCCTAAGAAGTCAACGCCAGAAGCATAAAATACCATATAAATACAACAGTTTTTCCATCGTATAAAACGAATAATTGCAACCAGTGTGAATGTTATGGTCATTTCTACATTCCGAGCAACCCAGGCTTCACTCTAGGGCGTTGCTCCAACAGATTGAATAGTTAGTGCCCTAGAAGTCAACGCCCGAAGCATAAAATGCAATAAAAATACAACAGTTTTTCCATCGTATAACAGGATTAATTGCAACCAGTTTGAAAGTGATGGTCATTTCTACGTTCCGGGCAACCTAGGCTTCACTCTAGGGCGTTGCTCCACTAGATCGAATAGCTAGGGCCTTAGAAGTCAACGCCAGAAGCAAAAAATACGATATAAATACAACAGCTTTTCCATCGTATAAAACGGATAATTGCTACCAGTGTAAAAGTTATGGTCATTTCTACGTTCCGGGCAACCTAGGCTTCACTCTAGGGCGGTGCTCCACCATATCGAATAGCTACGGCCTTAGAAGCCTACGCCTGAAGCATAAAATACAATAAAAATACAACGGTCTTATCAACGTATAACAGGAATAATTGCAACAAGCGTGAAAGTAATGATCATTTCGGCGTTTCGGGCATCCTAGACTTAACTCTGGGGCATTGCTCCACCAGATCGAATAGTTAGGGCCTAAGAAGTCAACGCCAGAAGCATAAAATACCATATAAATACAACAGTTTTTCCATTGTATAAAACGAATAATTGCTACCAGTGTAAAAGTTATGGTCATTTCTACGTTCCGGGCAACCTAGGCTTCACCCTAGGGCGTTGTTCCACCAGATTGAATAGTTAGGGCCTAAGAAGTGAACGCCAGAAGCATAAAATACAATATAAATACTACAGTTTTTCCATCGTATAAAACGAATAATTGCAACCAGTGTGATAGTTATGGTCATTTCTACATTCCGAGCATCCTAGGCTTCACTCTAGGGCGTTGCTCCAACAGATTGAATAGTTAGGGCCTTAGATTTCAACGCCCGAAGCATAAAATGCAATAAAAATACAACAGTTTTTCCATCGTATAACAGGATTAATTGCAACCAGTTTGAAAGTGGTGGTCATTTCTACGTTCCGGGCAACCTAGGCTTCACTCCAGGGCGTTGCTCCACTAGATCGAAAAGCTAGGGCCTTAGAAGTCAACGCCAGAAGCATAAAATACGAAATAAATACAACAGCTTTTCCATCGTACAAAAGGAATAATTGCAAACAGTGTGAAAGTAATGGTCATTTCTACGTTCCGGGCAACCTAGGCTTCACTCTAGGGCGTTGCTCCACCAGATCAAACAGTTAGGGCCTTAGAAGTCAAGGCCCGAAGCATAAAATACAAAATAAGTAGAACAGTTTTTCAATTGTATAAAACGAATAATTGCTACCAGTGTAAAAGTTATGGTCATTTCTACGTTCCGGGCAACCTAGGCTTCACCCTAGGGCGTTGTTCCACCAGATCGAATAGTTAGGGCCTAAGAAGTGAACGCCAGAAGCATAAAATGCAATAAAAATACAACAGTCTTTCCATCCTATAACAGGAATAATTGCAATCCGTGTGAAAGTGGTGGTCATTTGTACGTTCCAGGCACCCTAGGCTTCACTCTAGGGCGTTGCTCCACCAGATCGAATAGTTAGGGCCTAGGAAGTCATCGCCAGAAGCATAAAATACAATATAAATACTACAGTTTTTCCACCATATAAAACGTATAATTGCAACCAGTATGAAAGTTATGGTCATTTCAGCTTTCCGGGCAACCTAGGCTTCACTCTAGGGAGTTGCTCCACCAGATCGAATAGTTAGGGCCTTAGAAGTCAACGCCCGAAGCATAAAGTATAAAATAAATAGAACAGTTTTTCCATCGTATAAAACGAATAATTGCTACCAGTGTGAAAGTTAAGGTAATTTCTACTTTCCGGGCAACCTAGGCTTCACTCTAGGGCTGTGCTCCACCATATGGAATAGCTACGGCCTTAGAAGTCAACGCCAGAAGCATAAAATACCATATAAATACAACAGTTTTTCCATTGTATAAAACGAATAATTGCTACCAGTGTAAAAGTTATGGTCATTTCTACGTTCCGGGCAACCTAGGCTTCACCCTAGGGCGTTGTTCCACCAGATTGAATAGTTAGGGCCTAAGAAGTGAACGCCAGAAGCATAAAATACAATATAAATACTACAGTTTTTCCATCGTATAAAACGAATAATTGCAACCAGTGTGATAGTTATGGTCATTTCTACATTCCGAGCAACCTAGGCTTCACTCTAGGGCGTTGCTCCAACAGATTGAATAGTTAGGGCCTTAGATTTCAACGCCCGAAGCATAAAATGCAATAAAAATACAACAGTTTTTCCATCGTATAACAGGATTAATTGCAACCAGTTTGAAAGTGGTGGTCATTTCTACGTTCCGGGCAACCTAGGCTTCACTCCAGGGCGTTGCTCCACTAGATCCAATAGCTAGGGCCTTAGAAGTCAACGCCAGAAGCATAAAATACGAAATAAATACAACAGCTTTTCCATCGTACAAAAGGAATAATTGCAAACAGTGCGAAAGTAACGGTGATTTCTACGTTCCGGGCAACCTAGGCTTCACCCTAGGGCGTTGCTCCACCAGATCAAACAGTTAGGGCCTTAGAAGTCAACGCCAGGAGCATAAAATACGATATAAATACAGCAGCTTTTCCATCGTATAAAAGGAATAATTGCAAACAGTGTGAAAGTAATGGTCATTTCTACGTTCCGGGCAACCTATGCTTCACGCTACGGCGTTGTTCCACCAGATCGAATAGTTAGGGCCTAAGAAGTCAACACGAGAAGAATAAAATACAAAATAAATACAACAGCCTTTACACCGTATAAAACGGATAATTGCAACCTGTGTGAAGGTTATGGTCATATCTACGTTCCGGGCAACCTAGGCTTCACCCTAGGGCGTTGTTCCACCAGATCGAATAGTTAGGGCCTAAGAAGTGAACGCCAGAAGCATAAAATGCAATAAAAATACAACAGTCTTTCCATCCTATAACAGGAATAATTGCAATCCGTGTGAAAGTGGTGGTCATTTGTACGTTCCAGGCACCCTAGGCTTCACTCTAGGGCGTTGCTCCACCAGATCGAATAGTTAGGGCCTAGGAAGTCAACGCCAGAAGCATAAAATACAATATAAATACTACAGTTTTTCCACCATATAAAACGAATAATTGCAACCAGTATGAAAGTTATGGTCATTTCTACTTTCCGAGCAACCTAGGCTTCACCCTAGGGCGTAGTACCACCAGATCGAATAGTTAGGGCCTAAGAAGTGAACGCCAGAAGCATAAAATACGATATAAATACAACAGCTTTTCCATCGTATAAAACAAATAATTGCAACCAGTTTGATAGTGATGGTCATTTCTACGTACCGGGCAACCTAGGCTTCACTCTAGGGAGTTGCTCCACCAGATCGAATAGTTAGGGCCTTAGAAGTCAACGCCCGAAGCATAAAGTATAAAATAAATAGAACAGTTTTTCCATCGTATAAAACGAATAATTGCTACCAGTGTGAAAGTTAAGGTCATTTCTACTTTCCGGGCAACCTAGGCTTCACTCTAGGGCTGTGCTCCACCATATGGAATAGCTACGGCCTTAGAAGTCAACGCCAGAAGCATAAAATACCATATAAATACAACAGTTTTTCCATTGTATAAAACGAATAATTGCTACCAGTGTAAAAGTTATGGTCATTTCTACGTTCCAGGCACCCTAGGCTTCACTCTAGGGCGTTGTTCCACCAGATTGAATAGTTAGGGCCTAAGAAGTGAACGCCAGAAGCATAAAATACAATATAAATACTACAGTTTTTCCATCGTATAAAACGAATAATTGCAACCAGTGTGATAGTTATGGTCATTTCAGCTTTCCGGGCAACCTAGGCTTCACCCTAGGGCGTTGTTCCACCAGGTGGAATAGTTAGGGCCTAAGAAGTCAACGCCAGAAGCATAAAATACGATATAAATACAACAGCTTTCCCATCGTATAAAACAAATAATTGCAACCAGTTTGATAGTGATGGTCATTTCTACGTACCGGGCAACCTAGGCTTCACTCTAGGGAGTTGCTCCACCAGATCGAATAGTTAGGGCCTTAGAAGTCAACGCCCGAAGCATAAAGTATAAAATAAATAGAACAGTTTTTCCATCGTATAAAACGAATAATTGCTACCAGTGTGAAAGTTAAGGTAATTTCTACTTTCCGGGCAACCTAGGCTTCACTCTAGGGCTCTGCTCCACCATATGGAATAGCTACGGCCTTAGAAGTCAACGCCAGAAGCATAAAATACCATATAAATACAACAGTTTTTCCATTGTATAAAACGAATAATTGCTACCAGTGTAAAAGTTATGGTCATTTCTACGTTCCGGGCAACCTAGGCTTCACCCTAGGGCGTTGTTCCACCAGATTGAATAGTTAGGGCCTAAGAAGTGAACGCCAGAAGCATAAAATACAATATAAATACTACAGTTTTTCCATCGTATAAAACGAATAATTGCAACCAGTGTGATAGTTATGGTCATTTCTACATTCCGAGCAACCTAGGCTTCACTCTAGGGCGTTGCTCCAACAGATTGAATAGTTAGGGCCTTAGATTTCAACGCCCGAAGCATAAAATGCAATAACAATACAACAGTTTTTCCATCGTATAACAGGATTAATTGCAACCAGTGTAAAAGTTATGGTCATTTCTACGTTCCGGGCAACCTAGGCTTCACCCTAGGGCGTTGTTCCACCAGATTGAATAGTTAGGGCCTAAGAAGTGAACGCCAGAAGCATAAAATACAATATAAATACTACAGTTTTTCCATCGTATAAAACGAATAATTGCAACCAGTGTGATAGTTATGGTCATATCTACGTTCCGGGCAACCTAGGCTTCACTGTAGGGCGATGCTCCACCAGATTGAAGTGTTAGGGTCTAAGAAGTCAACGCCCGAAGCATAAAATACAATAGAAATACAACAGTTTTTCCATCGTATAAAACGAATAATTGCAACCATTATGAAACCTAAGGTCATTTCTACGTTCCGGGCAACCTAGGCTTCACTCTATGGCGTTCTTCCACCATATCGAATAGCTACGGCATCAGAAGTCAACGCCTGAAGCATAAAATACAAAAAAATGCAACAGTCTTTCCATCCTATAACAGGAATAATTGCAACCCGTGTGAAAGTGATGGTTATTTCTACGTTCCAGGCAACCTAGGCTTCACTCTAGGGCGTTGTTCCACCAGATCGAATAGTTAGGGCCTAAGAAGTCAACGCCAGAAGCATAAAATACAATATAAATATAACAGTTTTTCCATCTTATAAAACGAATAATAGCAACCAGTGTGAAAGTTATGGTCATTTCTACGTTCCGGGCAACCTAGGCTTCACTCTAGGGCGTTGCTCCACCAGATCAAACAGTTAGGGCCTTAGAAGTCAAGGCCCGAAGCATAAAATACAAAATAAGTAGAACAGTTTTCCCATTGTATAAAACGAATAATTGCTACCAGTGTAAAAGTTATGGTCATTTCTACGTTCCGGGCAACCTAGGCTTCACCCTATGGCGTTGTTCCACCAGATCGAATAGTTAGGGCCTAAGAAGTGAACGCCAGAAGCATAAAATGCAATAAAAATACAACAGTCTTTCCATCCTATAACAGGAATAATTGCAATCCGTGTGAAAGTGGTGGTCATTTGTACGTTCCAGGCACCCTAGGCTTCACTCTAGGGCGTTACTCCACCAGATCGAATAGTTAGGGCCTAAGAAGTGAATGCCAGAAGCATGAAATACAATATAAATACAACAGCTTTTCCATCGTATAAAAGGAATAATTGCAAACAGTGTGAAAGTAATGGTCATTTCTACGTTCCGGGCAACCTAGGCTTCACTCTAGGGCGTTGCTCCACCAGATCAAACAGTTAGGGCCTAAGAAGTGAACGCCAGAAGCATAAAATACCATATAAATACAACAGCTTTTCCATCCTATAAAACGAATAATTGCTACCAGTGTAAAAGTTATGGTCATTTCTACGTTCCGGGCAACCTAGGCTTCACTCTAGGGCTGTGCTCCACCATATCGAATAGCTACGGCCTTAGAAGCCTACGCCTGAAGCATAAAATACAATAAAAATACAACGGTCTTATCAACGTATAACAGGAATAATTGCAACAAGCGTGAAAGTAATGGTCATTTGGGCGTTTCGGGCATCCTAGACTTAACTCCGGGGCATTGCTCCACCAGATCGAATAGTTAGGGCCTAAGAAGTCAACGCCAGAAGCATAAAATACCATATAAATACAACAGTTTTTCCATTGTATAAAACGAATAATTGCTACCAGTGTAAAAGTTATGGTCATTTCTACGTTCCGGGCAACCTAGGCTTCACCCTAGGGCGTTGTTCCACCAGATTGAATAGTTAGGGCCTAAGAAGTGAACGCCAGAAGCATAAAATACAATATAAATACAACAGTTTTTCCATCGTATAAAACGAATAATTGCAACCAGTGTGATAGTTATGGTCATTTCTACAATCCGAGCAACCTAGGCTTCACTCTAGGGCGTTGCCCCAACAGATTGAATAGTAGGGCCTTAGATTTCAACGCCCGAAGCATAAAATGCAATAAAAATACAACAGTTTTTCCATCGTATAACAGGATTAATTGCAACCAGTTTGAAAGTGGTGGTCATTTCTACGTTCCGGGCAACCTAGGCTTCACTCTAGGGCGTTGTTCCACCAGATTGAAGTGTTAGGGTCTAAGAAGTCAACGCCCGAAGCATAAAATACAATAGAAATGCAACAGTTTTTCCATCGTATAAAACGAATAATTGCAACCATTATGAAACCTAAGGTCGTTTCTACGTTCCGGGCAACCTAGGCTTCACTCTATGGCGTTCTTCCACCATATCGAATAGCTACGGCATCAGAAGTCAACGCCTGAAGCATAAAACACAATAAAAATGCAACAGTCTTTCCATCCTATAACAGGAATAATTGCAACCCGTGTGAAAGTGATGGTTATTTCTACGTTCCAGGCAACCTAGGCTTCACTCTAGGGCGTTGTTCCACCAGATCGAATAGTTAGGGCCTAAGAAGTCAACGCCAGAAGCATAAAATACAATATAAATATAACAGTTTTTCCATCTTATAAAACGAATAATAGCAACCAGTGTGAAAGTTATGTTCATTTCTACGTTCCGGGCAACCTAGGCTTCACTCTAGGGCGTTGCTCCACCAGATCAAACAGTTAGGGCCTTAGAAGTCAAGGCCCGAAGCATAAAATACAAAATAAGTAGAACAGTTTTTCCATTGTATAAAACGAATAATTGCTACCAGTGTGAAAGTTAAGGTCATTTCTACTTTCCGGGCAACCTAGACTTCACCCTAGGGCGTTGTTCCACCAGATGGAATAGTTAGGGCCTAAGAAGTCAACGCCAGAAGCATAAAATACAATAAAAATACAACGGTCTTTTCATCGTATAACAGGAATAATTGCAACAAGCGTGAAAGTAATGATCATTTCGGCGTTTCAGGCATCCTAGACTTAACTCTGAGGCATTGCTCCACCAGATCGAATAGTTAGGGCCTAAGAAGTCAACGCCAGAAGCATAAAATACCATATAAATACAACAGTTTTTCCATCGTATAAAACGAATAATTGCAACCAGTGTGAATGTTATGGTCATTTCTACATTCCGAGCAACCCAGGCTTCACTCTAGGGCGTTGCTCCAACAGATTGAATAGTTAGTGCCCTAGAAGTCAACGCCCGAAGCATAAAATGCAATAAAAATACAACAGTTTTTCCATCGTATAACAGGATTAATTGCAACCAGTTTGAAAGTGATGGTCATTTCTACGTTCCGGGCAACCTAGGCTTCACTCTAGGGCGCTGCTCCACTAGATCGAATAGCTAGGGCCTTAGAAGTCAACGCCAGAAGCAAAAAATACGATATAAATACAACAGCTTTTCCATCGTATAAAACGGATAATTGCTACCAGTGTAAAAGTTATGGTCATTTCTACGTTCCGGGCAACCTAGGCTTCACTCTAGGGCGGTGCTCCACCATATCGAATAGCTACGGCCTTAGAAGCCTACGCCTGAAGCATAAAATACAATAAAAATACAACGGTCTTATCAACGTATAACAGGAATAATTGCAACAAGCGTGAAAGTAATGATCATTTCGGCGTTTCGGGCATCCTAGACTTAACTCTGGGGCATTGCTCCACCAGATCGAATAGTTAGGGCCTAAGAAGTCAACGCCAGAAGCATAAAATACCATATAAATACAACAGTTTTTCCATTGTATAAAACGAATAATTGCTACCAGTGTAAAAGTTATGGTCATTTCTACGTTCCGGGCAACCTAGGCTTCACCCTAGGGCGTTGTTCCACCAGATTGAATAGTTAGGGCCTAAGAAGTGAACGCCAGAAGCATAAAATACAATATAAATACTACAGTTTTTCCATCGTATAAAACGAATAATTGCAACCAGTGTGATAGTTATGGTCATTTCTACATTCCGAGCAACCTAGGCTTCACTCTAGGGCGTTGCTCCAACAGATTGAATAGTTAGGGCCTTAGATTTCAACGCCCGAAGCATAAAATGCAATAAAAATACAACAGCTTTTCCATCGTACAAAAGGAATAATTGCAAACAGTGCGAAAGTAACGGTGATTTCTACGTTCCGGGCAACCTAGGCTTCACCCTAGGGCGTTGCTCCACCAGATCAAACAGTTAGGGCCTTAGAAGTCAACGCCAGGAGCATAAAATACGATATAAATACAGCAGCTTTTCCATCGTATAAAAGGAATAATTGCAAACAGTGTGAAAGTAATGGTCATTTCTACGTTCCGGGCAACCTATGCTTCACGCTACGTCGTTGTTCCACCAGATCGAATAGTTAGGGCCTAAGAAGTCAACACGAGAAGAATAAAATACAAAATAAATACAACAGCCTTTACACCGTATAAAACGGATAATTGCAACCTGTGTGAAGGTTATGGTCATATCTACGTTCCGGGCAACCTAGGCTTCACTGTAGGGCGTTGCTCCACCAGATTGAAGTGTTAGGGTCTAAGAAGTCAACGCCCGAAGCATAAAATACAATAGAAATACAACAGTTTTTCCATCGTATAAAACGAATAATTGCAACCATTATGAAACCTAAGGTCATTTCTACGTTCCGGGCTACCTAGGCTTCACTCTATGGCGTTCTTCCACCATATCGAATAGCTACGGCCTCAGAAGTCAACGCCTGAAGCATAAAATAGAATAAAAATGCAACAGTCTTTCCATCCTATAACAGGAATAATTGCAACCCGTGTGAAAGTGATGGTTATTTCTACGTTCCAGGCAACCTAGGCTTCACTCTAGGGCGTTGTTCCACCAGATCGAATAGTTAGGGCCTAAGAAGTCAACGCCAGAAGCATAAAATACAATATAAATATAACAGTTTTTCCATCGTATAAAACGAATAATAGCAACCAGTGTGAAAGTTATGGTCATTTCTACGTTCCGGGCAACCTAGGCTTCACTCTAGGGCGTTGCTCCACCAGATCAAACAGTTAGGGCCTTAGAAGTCAAGGCCCGAAGCGTAAAATACAATATAAGTAGAACAGTTTTTCCATTGTATAAAACGAATAATTGCTACCAGTGTAAAAGTTATGGTCATTTCTACATTCCGGGCAACCTAGGCTTCACCCTAGGGCGTTGTTCCACCAGATCGAATAGTTAGGGCCTAAGAAGTGAACGCCAGAAGCATAAAATGCAATAAAAATACAACAGTCTTTCCATCCTATAACAGGAATAATTGCAATCCGTGTGAAAGTGGTGGTCATTTGTACGTTCCAGGCACCCTAGGCTTCACTCTAGGGCGTTGCTCCACCAGATCGAATAGTTAGGGCCTAGGAAGTCAACGCCAGAAGCATAAAATACAATATAAATACTACAGTTTTTCCACCATATAAAACGAATAATTGCAACCAGTATGAAAGTTATGGTCATTTCTACTTTCCGAGCAACCTAGGCTTCACCCTAGGGCGTAGTACCACCAGATCGAATAGTTAGGGCCTAAGAAGTGAACGCCAGAAGCATAAAATACGATATAAATACAACAGCTTTTCCATCGTATAAAACAAATAATTGCAACCAGTTTGATAGTGATGGTCATTTCTACGTACCGGGCAACCTAGGCTTCACTCTAGGGAGTTGCTCCACCAGATCGAATAGTTAGGGCCTTAGAAGTCAACGCCCGAAGCATAAAGTATAAAATAAATAGAACAGTTTTTCCATCGTATAAAACAAATAATTGCAACCAGTTTGATAGTGATGGTCATTTCTACGTACCGGGCAACCTAGGCTTCACTCTAGGGAGTTGCTCCACCAGATCGAATAGTTAGGGCCTTAGAAGTCAACGCCCGAAGCATAAAGTATAAAATAAATAGAACAGTTTTTCCATCGTATAAAACGAATAATTGCTACCAGTGTGAAAGTTAAGGTCATTTCTACTTTCCGGGCAACCTAGGCTTCACTCTAGGGCTGTGCTCCACCATATGGAATAGCTACGGCCTTAGAAGTCAACGCCAGAAGCATAAAATACCATATAAATACAACAGTTTTTCCATTGTATAAAACGAATAATTGCTACCAGTGTAAAAGTTATGGTCATTTCTACGTTCCGGGCAACCTAGGCTTCACCCTAGGGCGTTGTTCCACCAGATTGAATAGTTAGGGCCTAAGAAGTGAACGCCAGAAGCATAAAATACAATATAAATACTACAGTTTTTCCATCGTATAAAACGAATAATTGCAACCAGTGTGATAGTTATGGTCATATCTACGTTCCGGGCAACCTAGGCTTCACTGTAGGGCGATGCTCCACCAGATTGAAGTGTTAGGGTCTAAGAAGTCAACGCCCGAAGCATAAAATACAATAGAAATACAACAGTTTTTCCATCGTATAAAACGAATAATTGCAACCATTATGAAACCTAAGGTCATTTCTACGTTCCGGGCAACCTAGGCTTCACTCTATGGCGTTCTTCCACCATATCGAATAGCTACGGCATCAGAAGTCAACGCCTGAAGCATAAAATACAAAAAAATGCAACAGTCTTTCCATCCTATAACAGGAATAATTGCAACCCGTGTGAAAGTGATGGTTATTTCTACGTTCCAGGCAACCTAGGCTTCACTCTAGGGCGTTGTTCCACCAGATCGAATAGTTAGGGCCTAAGAAGTCAACGCCAGAAGCATAAAATACAATATAAATATAACAGTTTTTCCATCTTATAAAACGAATAATAGCAACCAGTGTGAAAGTTATGGTCATTTCTACGTTCCGGGCAACCTAGGCTTCACTCTAGGGCGTTGCTCCACCAGATCAAACAGTTAGGGCCTTAGAAGTCAAGGCCCGAAGCATAAAATACAAAATAAGTAGAACAGTTTTCCCATTGTATAAAACGAATAATTGCTACCAGTGTAAAAGTTATGGTCATTTCTACGTTCCGGGCAACCTAGGCTTCACCCTATGGCGTTGTTCCACCAGATCGAATAGTTAGGGCCTAAGAAGTGAACGCCAGAAGCATAAAATGCAATAAAAATACAACAGTCTTTCCATCCTATAACAGGAATAATTGCAATCCGTGTGAAAGTGGTGGTCATTTGTACGTTCCAGGCACCCTAGGCTTCACTCTAGGGCGTTACTCCACCAGATCGAATAGTTAGGGCCTAAGAAGTGAATGCCAGAAGCATGAAATACAATATAAATACAACAGCTTTTCCATCGTATAAAAGGAATAATTGCAAACAGTGTGAAAGTAATGGTCATTTCTACGTTCCGGGCAACCTAGGCTTCACTCTAGGGCGTTGCTCCACCAGATCAAACAGTTAGGGCCTAAGAAGTGAACGCCAGAAGCATAAAATACCATATAAATACAACAGCTTTTCCATCCTATAAAACGAATAATTGCTACCAGTGTAAAAGTTATGGTCATTTCTACGTTCCGGGCAACCTAGGCTTCACTCTAGGGCTGTGCTCCACCATATCGAATAGCTACGGCCTTAGAAGCCTACGCCTGAAGCATAAAATACAATAAAAATACAACGGTCTTATCAACGTATAACAGGAATAATTGCAACAAGCGTGAAAGTAATGGTCATTTGGGCGTTTCGGGCATCCTAGACTTAACTCCGGGGCATTGCTCCACCAGATCGAATAGTTAGGGCCTAAGAAGTCAACGCCAGAAGCATAAAATACCATATAAATACAACAGTTTTTCCATTGTATAAAACGAATAATTGCTACCAGTGTAAAAGTTATGGTCATTTCTACGTTCCGGGCAACCTAGGCTTCACCCTAGGGCGTTGTTCCACCAGATTGAATAGTTAGGGCCTAAGAAGTGAACGCCAGAAGCATAAAATACAATATAAATACAACAGTTTTTCCATCGTATAAAACGAATAATTGCAACAAGCGTGAAAGTAATGATCATTTCGGCGTTTCAGGCATCCTAGACTTAACTCTGAGGCATTGCTCCACCAGATCGAATAGTTAGGGCCTAAGAAGTCAACGCCAGAAGCATAAAATACCATATAAATACAACAGTTTTTCCATCGTATAAAACGAATAATTGCAACCAGAGTGATAGTTATGGTCATTTCTACGTTCCGGGCAACCTAGGCTTCACCCTAGGGCGTTGTTCCACCATATTGAATAGTTAGGGCCTTAGAAGTCAACGCCCGAAGCACGAAACAGAAAATAAATAGAACAGTTGTTCCATCGTATAAAACTAATAATTGCTATCAGTGTGAAAGTTATGGGCATTTCTACGTTCCGGGCAACCTGGGCTTCACTCTACGGCGTTGCTCCAACCACATCGAATAGCTACGGCCTTAGAAGTCAACGCCAGAAGCATAAAATACAGTATAAATACAACAGCTTTTCCATTGTATAGCATGACTAATTGCAACCAGTGCGAAAGTAACGATCATTTCGACGTTACGGGCATCCTAGACTTAACTCTAGGGCGTTGTTCCACCAGATCGAAAAGTTAGGGCCTAAGAAGTCAACGCCAGAAGCATAAAATACAATATAAATATAACAGTTTTTCCATCGTATAAAACGAATAATTGCAAACAGTATGAAAGCTATGGTCAGTTCTACTTTACGGGCAACCTAGGCTACACCCTAGGGCATTGCTCCAACAGATTGAATAGTTAGGGCCTTAGAAGTCAACGCCGGAAGCATAAAATGCAATAAAAATACAACTGCTTTTCCATCGTATAAAAGGATTAATTGCTACCAGTATGGAAGTGATGGTCATTTCTACGTTCCGGGCTACCTAGGCCTCACTCTAGGTCGTTGTTCCACCAGATCGAATTGTTAGGGCCTAAGAAGTCAACGCCAGAAGCATAAGATACAATATAAATATAACAGTTTTTCCATCGTATAGAACGAATAATAGCAACCAGTGTGAAAGTTATGGTCAATTCTACGTTCCGGGCAACATAGGCTTCACCCTAGGGCGCTGCTCCATCAGATCGGATTGTTAGTGCCCTAGAAGTCAGCGCCAGAAGCATAAAAGACTATATAAATACAACAGTTTTTCCATCGTATAAAACGAATAACTGCAACAAGTATGAAAGTTATGGTCATTTCTACTTTCCGCGCAACCTGGGTTTCACTCTAGGGCGTTGCCCCACCAGATCGCATAGCATGGGACTTAGAATTCAACGCCATAAGAATAAAATACAATATGAGTACAACAGTTTTTCCATTGTATAAAAAGAGTAATTGCAACCAGTGTGAAAGTTATGGTCATTTCTACGTTCCGGGCAACATAGGCTTCACTCTTGGACGTTGGCCCACCAGATCGAATAGCTAGGACCTTAGAAGTCGAAGCCAGAAGCATAAAATGCAATATTAATACAACAGTTTTTCTTTCGCATAAAACGAATAATTGCTACCGGTGTGAAAGTTATGGTAATTTCTACGTTCCGGGCAACCTAGGTTTCACTCTAGGGCGATGCTCCACCAGATCGCATAGCTGGGGACTTTGATTTCAACGCCATAAGAATAAAATACAATATAAGTACAACAGTTTTTCCATCGTATAAAATGAATAATTGGGAACATTGTGAAAGTAATGGTCATTTCTACGTTCCAGGCAACCTAGGCGTCACTGTAGGGTGTTGCTCCACCACATCGAATAGCTACGGCCTTAGAAGTCAACGCCCGAAGCATAAAATACATTAAATATGCAAGAGCTTTTCCATCGTATAACAGGAATAATTGCAACCAGTGTGAAAGTGATGGTCATTTCTACGTTCCGGGCAACCTAGGCTTCACTCTAGGGCGTTGCTCCACCAGATCGAATAGTTAGGGACTTAGAAGTCAACGCCAGAAGCATAAAATACAACAAAGATGCAGCAGTTTTGCCATCGTATAACAGGAATAATTGCAACCAGTGTGAAAGTAATGGTCATTTCTACGTTCCGGGCAACCTAGGCGTCACTCTAGGGCGTTACTCCACCACATCTGATAGCTACGGTCTTAGAAGTCAACGCCAGAAGCATAAAATACAATATAAATACAACACCTTTTCCATCGTATAAAATGAATAATAGCAAACAGTGTGAAAGTAATGGTCATTTCTACGTTCCGGACGACCTAGGCTTCACTCTAGGTCGTTGCTCCACCACATCGAATAGCTACGGCCTTAGAAGTCAACGCTAGAAGGATAAAATTCAATAAAAATGCAACAGTTTTTCCATCGTATAGCATGAATAATTGCAACCGGTGTGAATGTTATGGTCATTTCTACGTTCCGGGCAACCTAGGCTTCACTCTAGGGCGTTGCTGCACCAGATCGAATAGTTAGGGCCTTAGAAGTCAACGCCCGAAGCATAAAATACAAAATAAATAGAAAAGTTTTTCCATTGTATAGAACGAATAATTGCTACCAGTGTGAAAGTGATGGGCATTTCTACGTTTCTGACAACTTAGGCTTCACTGTAGGGTGTTGCTCCACCAAATCGAATAGGTAGGGCCATAGAAGTCAACGCCCGAAGCATAAAATACAATAAATATACAAGAGTATTACCATCGTATAACAGGAATAATTGCAACCAGTGTGAAAGTGATGGTCACTTCTACGTTCCGTGCAACCTAGGCTTCACTCTAGGGCGTTGTTCCACCAGATCGAGAAGTTAGGGCCTAAGAAGTCAACGCCAGAATCATAAAATACAATATAAATATAACAGTTTTTCCATCGTATTAAACGAATAATAGCAAACAGTGTGAAAGTTCTGGTCATTTCTACGTTCCGGGCAACCTTGGCTTCACCCTAGGGCGTTGTTCCACCATATCGCATAGTTAGGGCCGTAGAAGTCAACGCCAGAAGCATAAAATACAATATAAATACTACAGTTTTTCCACCATATAAAACGAATAATTGCAACCAATATGAAAGTTATGGTCATTTCTGCTTTCCGGGCAACCTAGGCCTCACCCTAGGGCATTGTTCCACCAGATCGAATAGTTAAGACCTTAGAAGTCAACACCAGAAGCATAAAATACAATATAAATACAACAGTTTTTCCATCGTATAAAACGAATAATTGCAACCAGTTTCAAAGTGATGGTCATTTCTACGTTCCGGGCAACCTAGGCTTCACTCTAGGGTGTTGCTCCAACAGATTGAATAGTTAGGGCCTTAGAAGTCAACGCCCGAAGCATTAAATGCAATAAAAATGCAACAGTTTTTCCATCGTATAACAGGATTAATTGCAACCAGTTTGAATGTGATGGTCACTTCTACGTTCCGGGCAACCTAGGCTTCACCCTAGGGCGTTGTTCCACCAGATCGAATAGTTAGGGCCTAAGAAGTGAACGCCAGAAGCATGAAATACAATATAAATACAACAGCATTTCCATCGTATAAAAGGAATAATTGCAAACAGTGTGAAAGTAATGGTCATTTCTACGTTCCGGGCAACCTAGGCTTCACTCTAGGGCGTTGCTCCACCAGATCAAACAGTTAGGGCCTAAGAAGTGAACGCCAGAAGCATAAAATACAATATAAATACAACAGCTTTTCCATCCTATAAAACGAATAATTGCTACGAGTGTAAAAGTTATGGTCATTTCTACGTTCCGGGCAACCTAGGCTTCACTCTAGGGCTGTGCTCCACCATATCGAATAGCTACGGCCTTAGAAGCCTACGCCTGAAGCATAAAATACAATAAAAATACAACGGTCTTATCAACGTATAACAGGAATAATTGCAACAAGTGTGAAAGTAATGATCATTTCGGCGTTTCGGGCATCCTAGACTTAACTCTGGGGCATTGCTCCACCAGATCGAATAGTGAGGGCCTAAGAAGTCAACGCCAGAAGCATAAAATACCATATAAATACAACAGTTTTTCCATTGTATAAAACGAATAATTGCTACCAGTGTAAAAGTTATGGTCATTTCTACGTTCCGGGCAACCTAGGCTTCACCCTAGGGCGTTGTTCCACCAGATTGAATAGTTAGGGCCTAAGAAGTGAACGCCAGAAGCATAAAATACAATATAAATACAACAGTTTTTCCATCGTATAAAACGACTAATTGCAACCAGTGTGAAAGTTATGGTCATTTCTACATTCCGAGCAACCTAGGCTTCACTCTAGGGCGTTGCTCCAACAGATTGAATAGTTAGGGCCTTAGATTTCAACGCCCGAAGCATAAAATGCAATAAAAATACAACAGTTTTTCCATCGTATAACAGGAATAATTGCAACCAGTTTGAAAGTGGTGGTTATTTCTACGTTCCGGGCAACCTAGGCTTCACTCTAGGGCGTTGCTCCACTAGATCGAATAGCTAGGGCCTTAGAAGTCAACGCCAGAAGCATAAAATACGAAATAAATACAACAGCTTTTCCATCGTACAAAAGGAATAATTGCAAACAGTGTGAAAGTAATGGTCATTTCTACGTTCCGGGCAACCTAGGCTTCACCCTAGGGCGTTCCTCCGCCAGATCAAACAGTTAGGGCCTTAGAAGTCAACGCCAGAAGCATAAAATACGATATAAATACAGCAGCTTTTCCATCGTATAAAAGGAATAATTGCAAACAGTGTGAAAGTAATGGTCATTTCTACGTTCCGGGCAACCTATGCTTCACGCTACGGCGTTGTTCCACCAGATCGAATAGTTAGGGCCTAAGAAGTCAACACCAGAAGAATAAAATACAAAATAAATACAACAGCCTTTACACCGTATAAAACGAATAATTGCAATCTGTGTGAAGGTTATGGTCATATCTACGCGACGGGCAACCTAGGCTTCACTGTAGGGCGTTGCTCCACCAGATTGAAGTGTTACGGCCTAAGAAGTGAACGCCAGAAGCATGAAATACAATATAAATACAACAGTTTTTCCATCGTATAAAACGAATAATTGCAACCATTATGAAACCTATGGTCATTTCTACGTTCCGGGCAACCTAGGCTTCACTCTATGGCGTTCTTCCACCATATCGAATAGCTACGGCCTCAGAAGTCAACGCCTGAAGCATAAAATACAATAAAAATGCAACAGTCTTTCCATCCTATAACAGGAATAATTGCAACCCGTGTGAAAGTGATGGTCATTTCTACGTTCCAGGCAACCTAGGCTTCACTCTAGGGCGTTTTTCCAACAGATTGAATAGTTAGGGCCTTAGAAGTCAACGCCCGAAGCATAAAATGCAATAAAAATACAACAGTTTTTCCAATGTATAACAGGATTAATTGCAACCAGTTTGAAAGTGATGGTCACTTCTGCGTTCCGGGCAACCTAGGCTTCACCCTAGGGAGTTGTTCCACCAGATAGAATAGTTAGGGCCTAAGAAGTGAACGCCAGAAGCATGAAATACAATATAAATACAACAGCTTTTTCATCGTATAAAAGGAATAATTGCAAACAGTGTGAAAGTAATGGTCATTTCTATGTTCCAGGCAACCTAGGCTTCACTCTAGGGCGTTGCTCCACCAGATCAAACAGTTAGGGCCTAAGAAGTGAACGCCAGAAGCATAAAATACAATATAAATACAACAGCTTTTCCATCCTATAAAACGAATAATTGCTACCAGTGTAAAAGTTATGGTCATTTCTACGTTCCGGGCAACCTAGGCTTCACTCTAGGGCGTTGTTCCACCAGATTGAAGTGTTAGGGTCTAAGAAGTCAACGCCCGAAGCATAAAATACAATAGAAATACAACAGTTTTTCCATCGTATAAAACGAATAATTGCAACCATTATGAAACCTAAGGTCGTTTCTACGTTCCGGGCAACCTAGGCTTCACTCTATGGCGTTCTTCCACCATATCGAATAGCTACGGCATCAGAAGTCAACGCCTGAAGCATAAAACACAATAAAAATGCAACAGTCTTTCCATCCTATAACAGGAATAATTGCAACCCGTGTGAAAGTGATGGTTATTTCTACGTTCCAGGCAACCTAGGCTTCACTCTAGGGCGTTGTTCCACCAGATCGAATAGTTAGGGCCTAAGAAGTCAACGCCAGAAGCATGAAATACAATATAAATACAACAGCATTTCCATCGTATAAAAGGAATAATTGCAAACAGTGTGAAAGTAATGGTCATTTCTACGTTCCGGGCAACCTAGGCTTCACTCTAGGGCGTTGCTCCACCAGATCAAACAGTTAGGGCCTAAGAAGTGAACGCCAGAAGCATAAAATACAATATAAATACAACAGCTTTTCCATCCTATAAAACGAATAATTGCTACGAGTGTAAAAGTTATGGTCATTTCTACGTTCCGGGCAACCTAGGCTTCACTCTAGGGCTGTGCTCCACCATATCGAATAGCTACGGCCTTAGAAGCCTACGCCTGAAGCATAAAATACAATAAAAATACAACGGTCTTATCAACGTATAACAGGAATAATTGCAACAAGTGTGAAAGTAATGATCATTTCGGCGTTTCGGGCATCCTAGACTTAACTCTGGGGCATTGCTCCACCAGATCGAATAGTGAGGGCCTAAGAAGTCAACGCCAGAAGCATAAAATACCATATAAATACAACAGTTTTTCCATTGTATAAAACGAATAATTGCTACCAGTGTAAAAGTTATGGTCATTTCTACGTTCCGGGCAACCTAGGCTTCACCCTAGGGCGTTGTTCCACCAGATTGAATAGTTAGGGCCTAAGAAGTGAACGCCAGAAGCATAAAATACAATATAAATACAACAGTTTTTCCATCGTATAAAACGACTAATTGCAACCAGTGTGAAAGTTATGGTCATTTCTACATTCCGAGCAACCTAGGCTTCACTCTAGGGCGTTGCTCCAACAGATTGAATAGTTAGGGCCTTAGATTTCAACGCCCGAAGCATAAAATGCAATAAAAATACAACAGTTTTTCCATCGTATAACAGGAATAATTGCAACCAGTTTGAAAGTGGTGGTTATTTCTACGTTCCGGGCAACCTAGGCTTCACTCTAGGGCGTTGCTCCACTAGATCGAATAGCTAGGGCCTTAGAAGTCAACGCCAGAAGCATAAAATACGAAATAAATACAACAGCTTTTCCATCGTACAAAAGGAATAATTGCAAACAGTGTGAAAGTAATGGTCATTTCTACGTTCCGGGCAACCTAGGCTTCACCCTAGGGCGTTCCTCCGCCAGATCAAACAGCTAGGGCCTTAGAAGTCAACGCCAGAAGCATAAAATACGATATAAATACAGCAGCTTTTCCATCGTATAAAAGGAATAATTGCAAACAGTGTGAAAGTAATGGTCATTTCTACGTTCCGGGCAACCTATGCTTCACGCTACGGCGTTGTTCCACCAGATCGAATAGTTAGGGCCTAAGAAGTCAACACCAGAAGAATAAAATACAAAATAAATACAACAGCCTTTACACCGTATAAAACGAATAATTGCAACCTGTGTGAAGGTTATGGTCATATCTACGTTCCGGGCAACCTAGGCTTCACTGTAGGGCGTTGCTCCACCAGATTGAAGTGTTAGGGCCTAAGAAGTCAACGCCCGAAGCATAAAATACAATAGAAATACAACAGTTTTTCCATCGTATAAAACGAATAATTGCAACCATTATGAAACCTATGGTCATTTCTACGTTCCGGGCAACCTAGGCTTCACTCTATGGCGTTCTTCCACCATATCGAATAGCTACGGCCTCAGAAGTCAACGCCTGAAGCATAAAATACAATAAAAATGCAACAGTCTTTCCATCCTATAACAGGAATAATTGCAACCCGTGTGAAAGTGATGGTCATTTCTACGTTCCAGGCAACCTAGGCTTCACTCTAGGGCGTTTTTCCAACAGATTGAATAGTTAGGGCCTTAGAAGTCAACGCCCGAAGCATAAAATGCAATAAAAATACAACAGTTTTTCCATCGTATAACAGGATTAATTGCAACCAGTTTGAAAGTGATGGTCACTTCTGCGTTCCGGGCAACCTAGGCTTCACCCTAGGGAGTTGTTCCACCAGATAGAATAGTTAGGGCCTAAGAAGTGAACGCCAGAAGCATGAAATACAATATAAATACAACAGCTTTTCCATCGTATAAAAGGAATAATTGCAAACAGTGTGAAAGTAATGGTCATTTCTATGTTCCAGGCAACCTAGGCTTCACTCTAGGGCGTTGCTCCACCAGATCAAACAGTTAGGGCCTAAGAAGTGAACGCCAGAAGCATAAAATACAATATAAATACAACAGCTTTTCCATCCTATAAAACGAATAATTGCTACCAGTGTAAAAGTTATGGTCATTTCTACGTTCCGGGCAACCTAGGCTTCACTCTAGGGCGTTGTTCCACCAGATTGAAGTGTTAGGGTCTAAGAAGTCAACGCCCGAAGCATAAAATACAATAGAAATACAACAGTTTTTCCATCGTATAAAACGAATAATTGCAACCATTATGAAACCTAAGGTCGTTTCTACGTTCCGGGCAACCTAGGCTTCACTCTATGGCGTTCTTCCACCATATCGAATAGCTACGGCATCAGAAGTCAACGCCTGAAGCATAAAACACAATAAAAATGCAACAGTCTTTCCATCCTATAACAGGAATAATTGCAACCCGTGTGAAAGTGATGGTTATTTCTACGTTCCAGGCAACCTAGGCTTCACTCTAGGGCGTTGTTCCACCAGATCGAATAGTTAGGGCCTAAGAAGTCAACGCCAGAAGCATAAAATACAATATAAATATAACAGTTTTTCCATCTTATAAAACGAATAATAGCAAGCAGTGTGAAAGTTATGGTCATTTCTACGTTCCGGGCAACCTAGGCTTCACTCTAGGGCGTTGCTCCACCAGATCAAACAGTTAGGGCCTTAGAAGTCAAGGCCCGAAGCATAAAATACAAAATAAGTAGAACAGTTTTTCCATTGTATAAAACGAATAATTGCTACCAGTGTAAAAGTTATGGTCATTTCTACGTTCCGGGCAACCTAGGCTTCACCCTATGGCGTTGTTCCACCAGATCGAATAGTTAGGGCCTAAGAAGTGAACGCCAGAAGCATAAAATGCAATAAAAATACAACAGTCTTTCCATCCTATAACAGGAATAATTGCAATCCGTGTGAAAGTGGTGGTCATTTGTACGTTCCAGGCACCCTAGGCTTCACTCTAGGGCGTTGCTCCACCAGATCGAATAGTTAGGGCCTAGGAAGTCAACGCCAGAAGCATAAAATACAATATAAATACTACAGTTTTTCCACCATATAAAACGAATAATTGCAACCAGTATGAAAGTTATGGTCATTTCTGCTTTCCGGGCAACCTAGGCTTCACCCTAGGGCGTTGTTCCACCAGGTGGAATAGTTAGGGCCTAAGAAGTCAACGCCAGAAGCATAAAATACGATATAAATACAACAGCTTTTCCATCGTATAAAACAAATAATTGCAACCAGTTTGATAGTGATGGTCATTTCTACGTACCGGGCAACCTAGGCTTCACTCTAGGGAGTTGCTCCACCAGATCCAATAGTTAGGGCCTTAGAACTCAACGCCCGAAGCATAAAGTATGAAATAAATAGAACAGTTTTTCCATCGTATAAAACGAATAATTGCTACCAGTGTGAAACTTAAGGTCATTTCTACTTTCCGGGCAACCTAGACTTCACCCTAGGGCGTTGTTCCACCAGATGGAATAGTTAGGGCCTAAGAAGTCAACGCCAGAAGCATAAAATACAATAAAAATACAACGGTCTTTTCATCGTATAACAGGAATAATTGCAACAAGCGTGAAAGTAATGATCATTTCGGCGTTTCAGGCATCCTAGACTTAACTCTGAGGAATTGCTCCACCAGATCGAATAGTTAGGGCCTAAGAAGTCAACGCCAGAAGCATAAAATACCATATAAATACAACAGTTTTTCCATCGTATAAAACGAATAATTGCAACCAGTGTGAATGTTATGGCCATTTCTACATTCCGAGCAACCCAGGCTTCACTCTAGGGCGTTGCTCCAACAGATTGAATAGTTAGTGCCCTAGAAGTCAACGCCCGAAGCATAAAATGCAATAAAATACAACAGTTTTTCCATCGTATAACAGGATTAATTGCAACCAGTTTGAAAGTGATGGTCATTTCTACGTTCCGGGCAACCTAGGCTTCACTCTAGGGCGTTGCTCCACTAGATCGAATAGCTAGGGCCTTAGAAGTCAACGCCAGAAGCAAAAAATACGATATAAATACAACAGCTTTTCCATCGTATAAAAGGAATAATTGCAAACAGTGAGAAAGTAATGGCCATTTCTACGTTCCGGGCAACCTAGGCTTCACCAAAGGGCGTTGCTCCACCAGATCAAACAGTTAGGGCCTTAGAAGTCAACGCCAGAAGCATAAAATACGATATAAATACAGCAGCTTTTCCATCGTATAAAAGGAATAATTGCAAACAGTGTGAAAGTAATGGTCATTTCTACGTTCCGGGCAACCTAGGATTTACTCTACGGCGTTGTTCCACCAGATCGAATAGTTAGGGCCTAGGAAGTCAACACCAGAAGAATAAAATACAAAATAAATACAACAGCCTTTACACCGTATAAAACGAATAATTGCAACCTGTGTGAAGGTTATGGTCATATCTACGTTCCGGGCAACCTAGGCTTCACTGTAGGGCGTTGCTCCAACAGACTGAAGTGTTAGGGCCTAAGAAGTCAACGCCCGAAGCATAAAATGCAATAAAAATACAACAGTTTTTCCATCGTATAAAACGAATAATTGCTACCAGTATGAAAGTTATGGTCATTTCTACTTTCCGAGCAACCTAGGCTTCACCCTAGGGCGTTGTACCACCAGATCGAATAGTTAGGGTCTAAGAAGTGAACGCCAGAAGCATAAAATACGATATAAATACAACAGCTTTTCCATCGTATAAAACAAATAATTGCAACCAGTTTGATAGTGATGGTCATTTCGACGTTACGGGCATCCTAGACTTAACTCTAGGGCGTTGTTCCACCAGATCGAAAAGTTAGGGCCTAAGAAGTCAACGCCAGAAGCATAAAATACAATATAAATACAACAGTTTTTCCATCATATAACAGGAATATTCGCAACCAGTGTGAAGGTTATGGACATTTCTACATTCCGAGCAACCTAGGCTTCACTCTAGTGCGTTGCTCCACCAGATCGAATAGTTAGGGACTTAGAAGTCAACGCCAGAAGCATAAAATACAATAAAGATGCAGCAGTTTTTCCATCGTATAACAGGAATAATTGCAACCAGTGTGAATGTAATGGTCAGTTCTACGTTCCGGGCAAACTAGGTTTCACTCTAGGGCGTTGCTCCACCAGATCGAATAGTTAGGGCCTAAGAAGTCAACGCCAGAGACATAAAATACGATATAAATACCACAGCTTTTCCGTCGTATAAGAAGAATAATTGCGACCAGAGTGAAAGTTATGGTCATTTCTACGTTCCGGGCAACCTAGGCTTCACTCTGGGGCGTTGCTCCACCAGATCGAATAGATAGGGCCTTACAAGTCAACGCCCGAAGCATAAACTACAAAATAAATAGAACAGTTTTTCCATTGTATAAAACGAATAATTGCTACCAGTGTGAAAGGTATGGTCATTTCTACGTGCCCGGCAACCTAGGCTTCACTCTAGGGCGTTGCTCCACCAGACCGAATAGTTAGGGCCTTAGAAGTCAACGCCAGAGGCATAAAATACAATAAAGATGCAACTGTTTTTCCATCGTATAAAGCGAATAATTGAAACCAGCGGAAAGGTAATGGTCATTACTACGTTCCGGGCAACATAGGCTTCACCCTAGGGCGCTGCTCCATCAGATCGGATTGTTAGTGCCCTAGAAGTCAGCGCCAGAAGCATAAAAGACTATATAAATACAACAGTTTTTCCATCGTATAAAACGAATAATTGCAACAAGTATGAAAGTTATGGTCATTTCTACGTTCCGGGCAACCTAGGTTTCACTCTAGGGCGATGCTCCACCAGATCGCATAGCTGGGGACTTTGATTTCAACGCCATAAGAATAAAATACAATATAAGTACAACAGTTTTTCCATCGTATAAAATGAATAATTGGAAACATTGTGAAAGTAATGGTCATTTCTACGTTCCAGGCAACCTAGGCGTCACTGTAGGGTGTTGCTCCACCACATCGAATAGCTACGGCCTTAGAAGTCAACGCCCGAAGCATAAAATACATTAAATATGCAAGAGCTTTTCCATCGTATAACAGGAATAATTGCAACCAGTGTGAAAGTGATGGTCATTTCTACGTTCCGGGCAACCTAGGCTTCACTCTAGGGCGTTGCTCCACCAGATCGAATAGTTAGGGACTTAGAAGTCAACGCCAGAAGCATAAAATACAACAAAGATGCAGCAGTTTTGCCATCGTATAACAGGAATAATTGCAACCAGTGTGAAAGTAATGGTCATTTCTACGTTCCGGGCAACCTAGGCGTCACTCTAGGGCGTTACTCCACCACATCTGATAGCTACGGTCTTAGAAGTCAACGCCAGAAGCATAAAATACAATATAAATACAACACCTTTTCCATCGTATAAAATGAATAATAGCAAACAGTGTGAAAGTAATGGTCATTTCTACGTTCCGGACGACCTAGGCTTCACTCTAGGTCGTTGCTCCACCACATCGAATAGCTACGGCCTTAGAAGTCAACGCTAGAAGGATAAAATTCAATAAAAATGCAACAGTTTTTCCATCGTATAGCATGAATAATTGCAACCGGTGTGAATGTTATGGTCATTTCTACGTTCCGGGCAACCTAGGCTTGACTGTAGGGTGTTGCTCCACTAGATCGAATAGGTAGGGCCATAGAAGTCAACGTCCGAAGCATAAAATACAAAATAAATAGAACGGTTTTTCCATTGTATAAAACGAATAATTGCTACCAGTGTGAAAGGTATGGTCATTTCTACGTTCCGGGCAACCTAGGTTTCACTCTAGGGCGATGCTCCACCAGATCGCATAGCTGGGGACTTTGATTTCAACGCCATAAGAATAAAATACAATATAAGTACAACAGTTTTTCCATCGTATAAAATGAATAATTGGAAACATTGTGAAAGTAATGGTCATTTCTACGTTCCAGGCAACCTAGGCGTCACTGTAGGGTGTTGCTCCACCACATCGAATAGCTACGGCCTTAGAAGTCAACGCCCGAAGCATAAAATACATTAAATATGCAAGAGCTTTTCCATCGTATAACAGGAATAATTGCAACCAGTGTGAAAGTGATGGTCATTTCTACGTTCCGGGCAACCTAGGCTTCACTCTAGGGCGTTGCTCCACCAGATCGAATAGTTAGGGACTTAGAAGCCAACGCCAGAAGCATAAAATACAACAAAGATGCAGCAGTTTTGCCATCGTATAACAGGAATAATTGCAACCAGTGTGAAAGTAATGGTCATTTCTACGTTCCGGGCAACCTAGGCGTCACTCTAGGGCGTTACTCCACCACATCTGATAGCTACGGTCTTAGAAGTCAACGCCAGAAGCATAAAATACAATATAAATACAACATCTTTTCCATCGCATAAAATGAATAATAGCAAACAGTGTGAAAGTAATGGTCATTTCTACGTTCCGGACGACCTAGGCTTCACTCTAGGTCGTTGCTCCACCACATCGAATAGCTACGGCCTTAGAAGTCAACGCTAGAAGGATAAAATTCAATAAAAATGCAACAGTTTTTCCATCGTATAGCATGAATAATTGCAACCGGTGTGAATGTTATGGTCATTTCTACGTTCCGGGCAACCTAGGCTTGACTGTAGGGTGTTGCTCCACTAGATCGAATAGGTAGGGCCATAGAAGTCAACGTCCGAAGCATAAAATACAAAATAAATAGAACGGTTTTTCCATTGTATAAAACGAATAATTGCTACCAGTGTGAAAGTTATGTTCTTTTCTACGTTCCGGGCAACCTAGGCTTCACTCTAGGGCGTTGCTGCACCAGATCGAATAGTTAGGGCCTTAGAAGTCAACGCCCGAAGCATAAAATACAAAATAAATAGAAAAGTTTTTCCATTGTATAGAACGAATAATTGCTACCAGTGTGCAAGTGATGGGCATTTCTACGTTTCTGACAACTTAGGCTTCACTGTAGGGTGTTGCTCCACCAAATCGAATAGGTAGGGCCATAGAAGTCAACGCCCGAAGCATAAAATACAATAAATATACAAGAGTATTACCATCGTATAACAGGAATAATTGCAACCAGTGTGAAAGTGATGGTCACTTCTACGTTCCGTGCAACCTAGGCTTCACTCTAGGGCGTTGTTCCACCAGATCGAGAAGTTAGGGCCTAAGAAGTCAACGCCAGAATCATAAAATACAATATAAATATAACAGTTTTTCCATCGTATTAAACGAATAATAGCAAACAGTGTGAAAGTTCTGGTCATTTCTACGTTCCGGGCAACCTTGGCTTCACCCTAGGGCGTTGTTCCACCATATCGCATAGTTAGGGCCGTAGAAGTCAACGCCAGAAGCATAAAATACAATATAAATACTACAGTTTTTCCACCATATAAAACGAATAATTGCAACCAGTATGAAAGTTATGGTCATTTCTGCTTTCCGGGCAACCTAGGCCTCACCCTAGGGCGTTGTTCCACCAGATCGAATAGTTAGGTCCTTAGAAGTCAACACCAGAAGCATAAAATACAATATAAATACAACAGTTTTTCCATCGTATAAAACGAATAATTGCAACCAGTTTCAAAGTGATGGTCATTTCTACGTTCCGGGCAACCTAGGCTTCACTCTAGGGTGTTGCTCCAACAGATTGAATAGTTAGGGCCTTAGAAGTCAACGCCCGAAGCATTAAATGCAATAAAAATGCAACAGTTTTTCCATCGTATAACAGGATTAATTGCAACCAGTTTGAAAGTGATGGTCACTTCTACGTTCCGGGCAACCTAGGCTTCACCCTAGGGCGTTGTTCCACCAGATCGAATAGTTAGGGCCTAAGAAGTGAACGCCAGAAGCATGAAATACAATATAAATACAACAGCATTTCCATCGTATAAAAGGAATAATTGCAAACAGTGTGAAAGTAATGGTCATTTCTACGTTCCGGGCAACCTAGGCTTCACTCTAGGGCGTTGCTCCACCAGATCAAACAGTTAGGGCCTAAGAAGTGAACGCCAGAAGCATAAAATACAATATAAATACAACAGCTTTTCCATCCTATAAAACGAATAATTGCTACGAGTGTAAAAGTTATGGTCATTTCTACGTTCCGGGCAACCTAGGCTTCACTCTAGGGCTGTGCTCCACCATATCGAATAGCTACGGCCTTAGAAGCCTACGCCTGAAGCATAAAATACAATAAAAATACAACGGTCTTATCAACGTATAACAGGAATAATTGCAACAAGCGTGAAAGTAATGATCATTTCGGCGTTTCGGGCATCCTAGACTTAACTCTGGGGCATTGCTCCACCAGATCGAATAGTGAGGGCCTAAGAAGTCAACGCCAGAAGCATAAAATACCATATAAATACAACAGTTTTTCCATTGTATAAAACGAATAATTGCTACCAGTGTAAAAGTTATGGTCATTTCTACGTTCCGGGCAACCTAGGCTTCACCCTAGGGCGTTGTTCCACCAGATTGAATAGTTAGGGCCTAAGAAGTGAACGCCAGAAGCATAAAATACAATATAAATACAACAGTTTTTCCATCGTATAAAACGACTAATTGCAACCAGTGTGAAAGGTATGGTCATTTCTACATTCCGAGCAACCTAGGCTTCACTCTAGGGCGTTGCTCCAACAGATTGAATAGTTAGGGCCTTAGATTTCAACGCCCGAAGCATAAAATGCAATAAAAATACAACAGTTTTTCCATCGTATAACAGGAATAATTGCAACCAGTTTGAAAGTGGTGGTTATTTCTACGTTCCGGGCAACCTAGGCTTCACTCTAGGGCGTTGCTCCACTAGATCGAATAGCTAGGGCCTTAGAAGTCAACGCCAGAAGCATAAAATACGAAATAAATACAACAGCTTTTCCATCGTACAAAAGGAATAATTGCAAACAGTGTGAAAGTAATGGTCATTTCTACGTTCCGGGCAACCTAGGCTTCACCCTAGGGCGTTCCTCCGCCAGATCAAACAGTTAGGGCCTTAGAAGTCAACGCCAGAAGCATAAAATACGATATAAATACAGCAGCTTTTCCATCGTATAAAAGGAATAATTGCAAACAGTGTGAAAGTAATGGTCATTTCTACGTTCCGGGCAACCTATGCTTCACGCTACGGCGTTGTTCCACCAGATCGAATAGTTAGGGCCTAAGAAGTCAACACCAGAAGAATAAAATACAAAATAAATACAACAGCCTTTACACCGTATAAAACGAATAATTGCAACCTGTGTGAAGGTTATGGTCATATCTACGTTCCGGGCAACCTAGGCTTCACTGTAGGGCGTTGCTCCACCAGATTGAAGTGTTAGGGCCTAAGAAGTCAACGCCCGAAGCATAAAATACAATAGAAATACAACAGTTTTTCCATCGTATAAAACGAATAATTGCAACCATTATGAAACCTATGGTCATTTCTACGTTCCGGGCAACCTAGGCTTCACTCTATGGCGTTCTTCCACCATATCGAATAGCTACGGCCTCAGAAGTCAACGCCTGAAGCATAAAATACAATAAAAATGCAACAGTCTTTCCATCCTATAACAGGAATAATTGCAACCCGTGTGAAAGTGATGGTCATTTCTACGTTCCAGGCAACCTAGGCTTCACTCTAGGGCGTTTTTCCAACAGATTGAATAGTTAGGGCCTTAGAAGTCAACGCCCGAAGCATAAAATGCAATAAAAATACAACAGTTTTTCCATCGTATAACAGGATTAATTGCAACCAGTTTGAAAGTGATGGTCACTTCTGCGTTCCGGGCAACCTAGGCTTCACCCTAGGGAGTTGTTGCACCAGATAGAATAGTTAGGGCCTAAGAAGTGAACGCCAGAAGCATGAAATACAATATAAATACAACAGCTTTTCCATCGTATAAAAGGAATAATTGCAAACAGTGTGAAAGTTATGGTCATTTCTATGTTCCAGGCAACCTAGGCTTCACTCTAGGGCGTTGCTCCACCAGATCAAACAGTTAGGGCCTAAGAAGTGAACGCCAGAAGCATAAAATACAATATAAATACAACAGCTTTTCCATCCTATAAAACGAATAATTGCTACCAGTGTAAAAGTTATGGTCATTTCTACGTTCCGGGCAACCTAGGCTTCACTCTAGGGCGTTGTTCCACCAGATTGAAGTGTTAGGGTCTAAGAAGTCAACGCCCGAAGCATAAAATACAATAGAAATACAACAGTTTTTCCATCGTATAAAACGAATAATTGCAACCATTATGAAACCTAAGGTCGTTTCTACGTTCCGGGCAACCTAGGCTTCACTCTATGGCGTTCTTCCACCATATCGAATAGCTACGGCATCAGAAGTCAACGCCTGAAGCATAAAACACAATAAAAATGCAACAGTCTTTCCATCCTATGACAGGAATAATTGCAACCAGTATGAAAGTTATGGTCATTTCTGCTTTCCGGGCAACCTAGGCTTCACCCTAGGGCGTTGTTCCACCAGGTGGAATAGTTAGGGCCTAAGAAGTCAACGCCAGAAGCATAAAATACGATATAAATACAACAGCTTTTCCATCGTATAAAACAAATAATTGCAACCAGTTTGATAGTGATGGTCATTTCTACGTACCGGGCAACCTAGGCTTCACTCTAGGGAGTTGCTCCACCAGATCGAATAGTTAGGGCCTTAGAACTCAACGCCCGAAGCATAAAGTATGAAATAAATAGAACAGTTTTTCCATCGTATAAAACGAATAATTGCTACCAGTGTGAAAGTTAAGGTCATTTCTACTTTCCGGGCAACCTAGACTTCACCCTAGGGCGTTGTTCCACCAGATGGAATAGTTAGGGCCTAAGAAGTCAACGCCAGAAGCATAAAATACAATAAAAATACAACGGTCTTTTCATCGTATAACAGGAATAATTGCAACAAGCGTGAAAGTAATGATCATTTCGGCGTTTCAGGCATCCTAGACTTAACTCTGGGGCATTGCTCCACCAGATCGAATAGTGAGGGCCTAAGAAGTCAACGCCAGAAGCATAAAATACCATATAAATACAACAGTTTTTCCATTGTATAAAACGAATAATTGCTACCAGTGTAAAAGTTATGGTCATTTCTACGTTCCGGGCAACCTAGGCTTCACCCTAGGGCGTTGTTCCACCAGATTGAATAGTTAGGGCCTAAGAAGTGAACGCCAGAAGCATAAAATACAATATAAATACAACAGTTTTTCCATCGTATAAAACGACTAATTGCAACCAGTGTGAAAGGTATGGTCATTTCTACATTCCGAGCAACCTAGGCTTCACTCTAGGGCGTTGCTCCAACAGATTGAATAGTTAGGGCCTTAGATTTCAACGCCCGAAGCATAAAATGCAATAAAAATACAACAGTTTTTCCATCGTATAACAGGAATAATTGCAACCAGTTTGAAAGTGGTGGTTATTTCTACGTTCCGGGCAACCTAGGCTTCACTCTAGGGCGTTGCTCCACTAGATCGAATAGCTAGGGCCTTAGAAGTCAACGCCAGAAGCATAAAATACGAAATAAATACAACAGCTTTTCCATCGTACAAAAGGAATAATTGCAAACAGTGTGAAAGTAATGGTCATTTCTACGTTCCGGGCAACCTAGGCTTCACCCTAGGGCGTTCCTCCGCCAGATCAAACAGTTAGGGCCTTAGAAGTCAACGCCAGAAGCATAAAATACGATATAAATACAGCAGCTTTTCCATCGTATAAAAGGAATAATTGCAAACAGTGTGAAAGTAATGGTCATTTCTACGTTCCGGGCAACCTATGCTTCACGCTACGGCGTTGTTCCACCAGATCGAATAGTTAGGGCCTAAGAAGTCAACACCAGAAGAATAAAATACAAAATAAATACAACAGCCTTTACACCGTATAAAACGAATAATTGCAACCTGTGTGAAGGTTATGGTCATATCTACGTTCCGGGCAACCTAGGCTTCACTGTAGGGCGTTGCTCCACCAGATTGAAGTGTTAGGGCCTAAGAAGTCAACGCCCGAAGCATAAAATACAATAGAAATACAACAGTTTTTCCATCGTATAAAACGAATAATTGCAACCATTATGAAACCTATGGTCATTTCTACGTTCCGGGCAACCTAGGCTTCACTCTATGGCGTTCTTCCACCATATCGAATAGCTACGGCCTCAGAAGTCAACGCCTGAAGCATAAAATACAATAAAAATGCAACAGTCTTTCCATCCTATAACAGGAATAATTGCAACCCGTGTGAAAGTGATGGTCATTTCTACGTTCCAGGCAACCTAGGCTTCACTCTAGGGCGTTTTTCCAACAGATTGAATAGTTAGGGCCTTAGAAGTCAACGCCCGAAGCATAAAATGCAATAAAAATACAACAGTTTTTCCATCGTATAACAGGATTAATTGCAACCAGTTTGAAAGTGATGGTCACTTCTGCGTTCCGGGCAACCTAGGCTTCACCCTAGGGAGTTGTTGCACCAGATAGAATAGTTAGGGCCTAAGAAGTGAACGCCAGAAGCATGAAATACAATATAAATAAAACAGCTTTTCCATCGTATAAAAGGAATAATTGCAAACAGTGTGAAAGTTATGGTCATTTCTATGTTCCAGGCAACCTAGGCTTCACTCTAGGGCGTTGCTCCACCAGATCAAACAGTTAGGGCCTCAGAAGTGAACGCCAGAAGCATAAAATACAATATAAATACAACAGCTTTTCCATCCTATAAAACGAATAATTGCTACCAGTGTAAAAGTTATGGTCATTTCTACGTTCCGGGCAACCTAGGCTTCACTCTAGGGCGTTGTTCCACCAGATTGAAGTGTTAGGGTCTAAGAAGTCAACGCCCGAAGCATAAAATACAATAGAAATACAACAGTTTTTCCATCGTATAAAACGAATAATTGCAACCATTATGAAACCTAAGGTCGTTTCTACGTTCCGGGCAACCTAGGCTTCACTCTATGGCGTTCTTCCACCATATCGAATAGCTACGGCATCAGAAGTCAACGCCTGAAGCATAAAACACAATAAAAATGCAACAGTCTTTCCATCCTATAACAGGAATAATTGCAACCCGTGTGAAAGTGATGGTTATTTCTACGTTCCAGGCAACCTAGGCTTCACTCTAGGGCGTTGTTCCACCAGATCGAATAGTTAGGGCCTAAGAAGTCAACGCCAGAAGCATAAAATACAATATAAATATAACAGTTTTTCCATCTTATAAAACGAATAATAGCAACCAGTGTGAAAGTTATGGTCATTTCTACGTTCCGGGCAACCTAGGCTTCACTCTAGGGCGTTGCTCCACCAGATCAAACAGTTAGGGCCTTAGAAGTCAAGGCCCGAAGCATAAAATACAAAATAAGTAGAACAGTTTTTCCATTGTATAAAACGAATAATTGCTACCAGTGTAAAAGTTATGGTCATTTCTACGTTCCGGGCAACCTAGGCTTCACCCTATGGCGTTGTTCCACCAGATCGAATAGTTAGGGCCTAAGAAGTGAACGCCAGAAGCATAAAATGCAATAAAAATACAACAGTCTTTCCATCCTATAACAGGAATAATTGCAATCCGTGTGAAAGTGGTGGTCATTTGTACGTTCCAGGCACCCTAGGCTTCACTCTAGGGCGTTGTTCCACCAGATCGAATAGTTAGGGCCTAAGAAGTCAACGCCAGAAGCATAAAATACAATATAAATATAACAGTTTTTCCATCTTATAAAACGAATAATAGCAACAAGCGTGAAAGTAATGATCATTTCGGCGTTTCGGGCATCCTAGACTTAACTCTGGGGCATTGCTCCACCAGATCGAATACTTAGGGCCTAAGAAGTCAACGCCAGAAGCATAAAATACCATATAAATACAACAGTTTTTCCATTGTATAAAACGAATAATTGCTACCAGTGTAAAAGTTATGGTCATTTCTACGTTCCGGGCAACCTAGGCTTCACCCTAGGGCGTTGTTCCACCAGATTGAATAGTTAGGGCCTAAGAAGTGAACGCCAGAAGCATAAAATACAATATAAATACTACAGTTTCTCCATCGTATAACAGGATTAATTGCAACCAGTTTGAAAGTGGTGGTCATTTCTACGTTCCGGGCAACCTAGGCTTCACTCCAGGGCGTTGCTCCACTAGATCGAAAAGCTAGGGCCTTAGAAGTCAACGCCAGAAGCATAAAATACGAAATAAATACAACAGCTTTTCCATCGTACAAAAGGAATAATTGCAAACAGTGTGAAAGTAATGGTCATTTCTACGTTCCGGGCAACCTAGGCTTCACTCTAGGGCGTTGCTCCACCAGATCAAACAGTTAGGGCCTTAGAAGTCAAGGCCCGAAGCATAAAATACAAAATAAGTAGAACAGTTTTTCCATTGTATAAAACGAATAATTGCTACCAGTGTAAAAGTTATGGTCATTTCTACGTTCCGGGCAACCTAGGCTTCACCCTAGGGCGTTGTTCCACCAGATCGAATAGTTAGGGCCTAAGAAGTGAACGCCAGAAGCATAAAATGCAATAAAAATACAACAGTCTTTCCATCCTATAACAGGAATAATTGCAATCCGTGTGAAAGTGGTGGTCATTTGTACGTTCCAGGCACCCTAGGCTTCACTCTAGGGCGTTGCTCCACCAGATCGAATAGTTAGGGCCTAGGAAGTCAACGCCAGAAGCATAAAATACCATATAAATACAACAGTTTTTCCATTGTTTAAAACGAATAATTGCTACCAGTGTAAAAGTTATGGTCATTTCTACGTTCCGGGCAACCTAGGCTTCACCCTAGGGCGTTGTTCCACCAGATTGAATAGTTAGGGCCTAAGAAGTGAACGCCAGAAGCATAAAATACAATATAAATACTACAGTTTTTCCATCGTATAAAACGAATAATTGCAACCAGTGTGATAGTTATGGTCATATCTACGTTCCGGGCAACCTAGGCTTCACTGTAGGGCGATGCTCCACCAGATTGAAGTGTTAGGGTCTAAGAAGTCAACGCCCGAAGCATAAAATACAATAGAAATACAACAGTTTTTCCATCGTATAAAACGAATAATTGCAACCATTATGAAACCTAAGGTCATTTCTACGTTCCGGGCAACCTAGGCTTCACTCTATGGCGTTCTTCCACCATATCGAATAGCTACGGCATCAGAAGTCAACGCCTGAAGCATAAAATACAAAAAAATGCAACAGTCTTTCCATCCTATAACAGGAATAATTGCAACCCGTGTGAAAGTGATGGTTATTTCTACGTTCCAGGCAACCTAGGCTTCACTCTAGGGCGTTGTTCCACCAGATCGAATAGTTAGGGCCTAAGAAGTCAACGCCAGAAGCATAAAATACAATATAAATATAACAGTTTTTCCATCTTATAAAACGAATAATAGCAACCAGTGTGAAAGTTATGGTCATTTCTACGTTCCGGGCAACCTAGGCTTCACTCTAGGGCGTTGCTCCACCAGATCAAACAGTTAGGGCCTTAGAAGTCAAGGCCCGAAGCATAAAATACAAAATAAGTAGAACAGTTTTCCCATTGTATAAAACGAATAATTGCTACCAGTGTAAAAGTTATGGTCATTTCTACGTTCCGGGCAACCTAGGCTTCACCCTATGGCGTTGTTCCACCAGATCGAATAGTTAGGGCCTAAGAAGTGAACGCCAGAAGCATAAAATGCAATAAAAATACAACAGTCTTTCCATCCTATAACAGGAATAATTGCAATCCGTGTGAAAGTGGTGGTCATTTGTACGTTCCAGGCACCCTAGGCTTCACTCTAGGGCGTTACTCCACCAGATCGAATAGTTAGGGCCTAAGAAGTGAATGCCAGAAGCATGAAATACAATATAAATACAACAGCTTTTCCATCGTATAAAAGGAATAATTGCAAACAGTGTGAAAGTAATGGTCATTTCTACGTTCCGGGCAACCTAGGCTTCACTCTAGGGCGTTGCTCCACCAGATCAAACAGTTAGGGCCTAAGAAGTGAACGCCAGAAGCATAAAATACCATATAAATACAACAGCTTTTCCATCCTATAAAACGAATAATTGCTACCAGTGTAAAAGTTATGGTCATTTCTACGTTCCGGGCAACCTAGGCTTCACTCTAGGGCTGTGCTCCACCATATCGAATAGCTACGGCCTTAGAAGCCTACGCCTGAAGCATAAAATACAATAAAAATACAACGGTCTTATCAACGTATAACAGGAATAATTGCAACAAGCGTGAAAGTAATGGTCATTTGGGCGTTTCGGGCATCCTAGACTTAACTCTGGGGCATTGCTCCACCAGATCGAATAGTTAGGGCCTAAGAAGTCAACGCCAGAAGCATAAAATACCATATAAATACAACAGTTTTTCCATTGTATAAAACGAATAATTGCAACCAGTATGAAAGTTATGGTCATTTCTGCTTTCCGGGCAACCTAGGCTTCACCCTAGGGCGTTGTTCCACCAGGTGGAATAGTTAGGGCCTAAGAAGTCAACGCCAGAAGCATAAAATACGATATAAATACAACAGCTTTTCCATCGTATAAAACAAATAATTGCAACCAGTTTGATAGTGATGGTCATTTCTACGTACCGGGCAACCTAGGCTTCACTCTAGGGAGTTGCTCCACCAGATCGAATAGTTAGGGCCTTAGAAGTCAACGCCCGAAGCATAAAGTATAAAATAAATAGAACAGTTTTTCCATCGTATAAAACAAATAATTGCAACCAGTTTGATAGTGATGGTCATTTCTACGTACCGGGCAACCTAGGCTTCACTCAAGGGAGTTGCTCCACCAGATCGAATAGTTAGGGCCTTAGAAGTCAACGCCCGAAGCATAAAGTATAAAATAAATAGAACAGTTTTTCCATCGTATAAAACGAATAATTGCTACCAGTGTGAAAGTTAAGGTCATTTCTACTTTCCGGGCAACCTAGGCTTCACTCTAGGGCTGTGCTCCACCATATGGAATAGCTACGGCCTTAGAAGTCAACGCCAGAAGCATAAAATACCATATAAATACAACAGTTTTTCCATTGTTTAAAACGAATAATTGCTACCAGTGTAAAAGTTATGGTCATTTCTACGTTCCGGGCAACCTAGGCTTCACCCTAGGGCGTTGTTCCACCAGATTGAATAGTTAGGGCCTAAGAAGTGAACGCCAGAAGCATAAAATACAATATAAATACTACAGTTTTTCCATCGTATAAAACGAATAATTGCAACCAGTGTGATAGTTATGGTCATATCTACGTTCCGGGCAACCTAGGCTTCACTGTAGGGCGATGCTCCACCAGATTGAAGTGTTAGGGTCTAAGAAGTCAACGCCCGAAGCATAAAATACAATAGAAATACAACAGTTTTTCCATCGTATAAAACGAATAATTGCAACCATTATGAAACCTAAGGTCATTTCTACGTTCCGGGCAACCTAGGCTTCACTCTATGGCGTTCTTCCACCATATCGAATAGCTACGGCATCAGAAGTCAACGCCTGAAGCATAAAATACAAAAAAATGCAACAGTCTTTCCATCCTATAACAGGAATAATTGCAACCCGTGTGAAAGTGATGGTTATTTCTACGTTCCAGGCAACCTAGGCTTCACTCTAGGGCGTTGTTCCACCAGATCGAATAGTTAGGGCCTAAGAAGTCAACGCCAGAAGCATAAAATACAATATAAATATAACAGTTTTTCCATCTTATAAAACGAATAATAGCAACCAGTGTGAAAGTTATGGTCATTTCTACGTTCCGGGCAACCTAGGCTTCACTCTAGGGCGTTGCTCCACCAGATCAAACAGTTAGGGCCTTAGAAGTCAAGGCCCGAAGCATAAAATACAAAATAAGTAGAACAGTTTTCCCATTGTATAAAACGAATAATTGCTACCAGTGTAAAAGTTATGGTCATTTCTACGTTCCGGGCAACCTAGGCTTCACCCTATGGCGTTGTTCCACCAGATCGAATAGTTAGGGCCTAAGAAGTGAACGCCAGAAGCATAAAATGCAATAAAAATACAACAGTCTTTCCATCCTATAACAGGAATAATTGCAATCCGTGTGAAAGTGGTGGTCATTTGTACGTTCCAGGCACCCTAGGCTTCACTCTAGGGCGTTACTCCACCAGATCGAATAGTTAGGGCCTAAGAAGTGAATGCCAGAAGCATGAAATACAATATAAATACAACAGCTTTTCCATCGTATAAAAGGAATAATTGCAAACAGTGTGAAAGTAATGGTCATTTCTACGTTCCGGGCAACCTAGGCTTCACTCTAGGGCGTTGCTCCACCAGATCAAACAGTTAGGGCCTAAGAAGTGAACGCCAGAAGCATAAAATACCATATAAATACAACAGCTTTTCCATCCTATAAAACGAATAATTGCTACCAGTGTAAAAGTTATGGTCATTTCTACGTTCCGGGCAACCTAGGCTTCACTCTAGGGCTGTGCTCCACCATATCGAATAGCTACGGCCTTAGAAGCCTACGCCTGAAGCATAAAATACAATAAAAATACAACGGTCTTATCAACGTATAACAGGAATAATTGCAACAAGCGTGAAAGTAATGGTCATTTGGGCGTTTCGGGCATCCTAGACTTAACTCTGGGGCATTGCTCCACCAGATCGAATAGTTAGGGCCTAAGAAGTCAACGCCAGAAGCATAAAATACCATATAAATACAACAGTTTTTCCATTGTATAAAACGAATAATTGCTACCAGTGTAAAAGTTATGGTCATTTCTACGTTCCGGGCAACCTAGGCTTCACCCTAGGGCGTTGTTCCACCAGATTGAATAGTTAGGGCCTAAGAAGTGAACGCCAGAAGCATAAAATACAATATAAATACAACAGTTTTTCCATCGTATAAAACGAATAATTGCAACCAGTGTGATAGTTATGGTCATTTCTACATTCCGAGCAACCTAGGCTTCACTCTAGGGCGTTGCCCCAACAGATTGAATAGTAGGGCCTTAGATTTCAACGCCCGAAGCATAAAATGCAATAAAAATACAACAGTTTTTCCATCGTATAACAGGATTAATTGCAACCAGTTTGAAAGTGGTGGTCATTTCTACGTTCCGGGCAACCTAGGCTTCACTCTAGGGCGTTGTTCCACCAGATTAAAGTGTTAGGGTCTAAGAAGTCAACGCCCGAAGCATAAAATACAATAGAAATGCAACAGTTTTTCCATCGTATAAAACGAATAATTGCAACCATTATGAAACCTAAGGTCGTTTCTACGTTCCGGGCAACCTAGGCTTCACTCTATGGCGTTCTTCCACCATATCGAATAGCTACGGCATCAGAAGTCAACGCCTGAAGCATAAAACACAATAAAAATGCAACAGTCTTTCCATCCTATAACAGGAATAATTGCAACCCGTGTGAAAGTGATGGTTATTTCTACGTTCCAGGCAACCTAGGCTTCACTCTAGGTCGTTGTTCCACCAGATCGAATAGTTAGGGCCTAAGAAGTCAACGCCAGAAGCATAAAATACAATATAAATATAACAGTTTTTCCATCTTATAAAACGAATAATAGCAACCAGTGTGAAAGTTATGTTCATTTCTACGTTCCGGGCAACCTAGGCTTCACTCTAGGGCGTTGCTCCACCAGATCAAACAGTTAGGGCCTTAGAAGTCAAGGCCCGAAGCATAAAATACAAAATAAGTAGAACAGTTTTTCCATTGTATAAAACGAATAATTGCTACCAGTGTGAAAGTTAAGGTCATTTCTACTTTCCGGGCAACCTAGACTTCACCCTAGGGCGTTGTTCCACCAGATGGAATAGTTAGGGCCTAAGAAGTCAACGCCAGAAGCATAAAATACAATAAAAATACAACGGTCTTTTCATCGTATAACAGGAATAATTGCAACAAGCGTGAAAGTAATGATCATTTCGGCGTTTCAGGCATCCTAGACTTAACTCTGAGGCATTGCTCCACCAGATCGAATAGTTAGGGCCTAAGAAGTCAACGCCAGAAGCATAAAATACCATATAAATACAACAGTTTTTCCATCGTATAAAACGAATAATTGCAACCAGTGTGAATGTTATGGTCATTTCTACATTCCGAGCAACCCAGGCTTCACTCTAGGGCGTTGCTCCAACAGATTGAATAGTTAGTGCCCTAGAAGTCAACGCCCGAAGCATAAAATGCAATAAAAATACAACAGTTTTTCCATCGTATAACAGGATTAATTGCAACCAGTTTGAAAGTGATGGTCATTTCTACGTTCCGGGCAACCTAGGCTTCACTCTAGGGCGTTGCTCCACTAGATCGAATAGCTAGGGCCTTAGAAGTCAACGCCAGAAGCAAAAAATACGATATAAATACAACAGCTTTTCCATCGTATAAAACGGATAATTGCTACCAGTGTAAAAGTTATGGTCATTTCTACGTTCCGGGCAACCTAGGCTTCACTCTAGGGCGGTGCTCCACCATATCGAATAGCTACGGCCTTAGAAGCCTACGCCTGAAGCATAAAATACAATAAAAATACAACGGTCTTATCAACGTATAACAGGAATAATTGCAACAAGCGTGAAAGTAATGATCATTTCGGCGTTTCGGGCATCCTAGACTTAACTCTGGGGCATTGCTCCACCAGATCGAATAGTTAGGGCCTAAGAAGTCAACGCCAGAAGCATAAAATACCATATAAATACAACAGTTTTTCCATTGTATAAAACGAATAATTGCTACCAGTGTAAAAGTTATGGTCATTTCTACGTTCCGGGCAACCTAGGCTTCACCCTAGGGCGTTGTTCCACCAGATTGAATAGTTAGGGCCTAAGAAGTGAACGCCAGAAGCATAAAATACAATATAAATACTACAGTTTTTCCATCGTATAAAACGAATAATTGCAACCAGTGTGATAGTTATGGTCATTTCTACATTCCGAGCATCCTAGGCTTCACTCTAGGGCGTTGCTCCAACAGATTGAATAGTTAGGGCCTTAGATTTCAACGCCCGAAGCATAAAATGCAATAAAAATACAACAGTTTTTCCATCGTATAACAGGATTAATTGCAACCAGTTTGAAAGTGGTGGTCATTTCTACGTTCCGGGCAACCTAGGCTTCACTCCAGGGCGTTGCTCCACTAGATCGAAAAGCTAGGGCCTTAGAAGTCAACGCCAGAAGCATAAAATACGAAATAAATACAACAGCTTTTCCATCGTACAAAAGGAATAATTGCAAACAGTGTGAAAGTAATGGTCATTTCTACGTTCCGGGCAACCTAGGCTTCACTCTAGGGCGTTGCTCCACCAGATCAAACAGTTAGGGCCTTAGAAGTCAAGGCCCGAAGCATAAAATACAAAATAAGTAGAACAGTTTTTCAATTGTATAAAACGAATAATTGCTACCAGTGTAAAAGTTATGGTCATTTCTACGTTCCGGGCAACCTAGGCTTCACCCTAGGGCGTTGTTCCACCAGATCGAATAGTTAGGGCCTAAGAAGTGAACGCCAGAAGCATAAAATGCAATAAAAATACAACAGTCTTTCCATCCTATAACAGGAATAATTGCAATCCGTGTGAAAGTGGTGGTCATTTGTACGTTCCAGGCACCCTAGGCTTCACTCTAGGGCGTTGCTCCACCAGATCGAATAGTTAGGGCCTAGGAAGTCATCGCCAGAAGCATAAAATACAATATAAATACTACAGTTTTTCCACCATATAAAACGTATAATTGCAACCAGTATGAAAGTTATGGTCATTTCAGCTTTCCGGGCAACCTAGGCTTCACTCTAGGGAGTTGCTCCACCAGATCGAATAGTTAGGGCCTTAGAAGTCAACGCCCGAAGCATAAAGTATAAAATAAATAGAACAGTTTTTCCATCGTATAAAACGAATAATTGCTACCAGTGTGAAAGTTAAGGTAATTTCTACTTTCCGGGCAACCTAGGCTTCACTCTAGGGCTGTGCTCCACCATATGGAATAGCTACGGCCTTAGAAGTCAACGCCAGAAGCATAAAATACCATATAAATACAACAGTTTTTCCATTGTATAAAACGAATAATTGCTACCAGTGTAAAAGTTATGGTCATTTCTACGTTCCGGGCAACCTAGGCTTCACCCTAGGGCGTTGTTCCACCAGATTGAATAGTTAGGGCCTAAGAAGTGAACGCCAGAAGCATAAAATACAATATAAATACTACAGTTTTTCCATCGTATAAAACGAATAATTGCAACCAGTGTGATAGTTATGGTCATTTCTACATTCCGAGCAACCTAGGCTTCACTCTAGGGCGTTGCTCCAACAGATTGAATAGTTAGGGCCTTAGATTTCAACGCCCGAAGCATAAAATGCAATAAAAATACAACAGTTTTTCCATCGTATAACAGGATTAATTGCAACCAGTTTGAAAGTGGTGGTCATTTCTACGTTCCGGGCAACCTAGGCTTCACTCCAGGGCGTTGCTCCACTAGATCCAATAGCTAGGGCCTTAGAAGTCAACGCCAGAAGCATAAAATACGAAATAAATACAACAGCTTTTCCATCGTACAAAAGGAATAATTGCAAACAGTGCGAAAGTAACGGTGATTTCTACGTTCCGGGCAACCTAGGCTTCACCCTAGGGCGTTGCTCCACCAGATCAAACAGTTAGGGCCTTAGAAGTCAACGCCAGGAGCATAAAATACGATATAAATACAGCAGCTTTTCCATCGTATAAAAGGAATAATTGCAAACAGTGTGAAAGTAATGGTCATTTCTACGTTCCGGGCAACCTATGCTTCACGCTACGGCGTTGTTCCACCAGATCGAATAGTTAGGGCCTAAGAAGTCAACACGAGAAGAATAAAATACAAAATAAATACAACAGCCTTTACACCGTATAAAACGGATAATTGCAACCTGTGTGAAGGTTATGGTCATATCTACGTTCCGGGCAACCTAGGCTTCACCCTAGGGCGTTGTTCCACCAGATCGAATAGTTAGGGCCTAAGAAGTGAACGCCAGAAGCATAAAATGCAATAAAAATACAACAGTCTTTCCATCCTATAACAGGAATAATTGCAATCCGTGTGAAAGTGGTGGTCATTTGTACGTTCCAGGCACCCTAGGCTTCACTCTAGGGCGTTGCTCCACCAGATCGAATAGTTAGGGCCTAGGAAGTCAACGCCAGAAGCATAAAATACAATATAAATACTACAGTTTTTCCACCATATAAAACGAATAATTGCAACCAGTATGAAAGTTATGGTCATTTCTACTTTCCGAGCAACCTAGGCTTCACCCTAGGGCGTAGTACCACCAGATCGAATAGTTAGGGCCTAAGAAGTGAACGCCAGAAGCATAAAATACGATATAAATACAACAGCTTTTCCATCGTATAAAACAAATAATTGCAACCAGTTTGATAGTGATGGTCATTTCTACGTACCGGGCAACCTAGGCTTCACTCTAGGGAGTTGCTCCACCAGATCGAATAGTTAGGGCCTTAGAAGTCAACGCCCGAAGCATAAAGTATAAAATAAATAGAACAGTTTTTCCATCGTATAAAACGAATAATTGCTACCAGTGTGAAAGTTAAGGTCATTTCTACTTTCCGGGCAACCTAGGCTTCACTCTAGGGCTGTGCTCCACCATATGGAATAGCTACGGCCTTAGAAGTCAACGCCAGAAGCATAAAATACCATATAAATACAACAGTTTTTCCATTGTATAAAACGAATAATTGCTACCAGTGTAAAAGTTATGGTCATTTCTACGTTCCAGGCACCCTAGGCTTCACTCTAGGGCGTTGTTCCACCAGATTGAATAGTTAGGGCCTAAGAAGTGAACGCCAGAAGCATAAAATACAATATAAATACTACAGTTTTTCCATCGTATAAAACGAATAATTGCAACCAGTGTGATAGTTATGGTCATTTCAGCTTTCCGGGCAACCTAGGCTTCACCCTAGGGCGTTGTTCCACCAGGTGGAATAGTTAGGGCCTAAGAAGTCAACGCCAGAAGCATAAAATACGATATAAATACAACAGCTTTCCCATCGTATAAAACAAATAATTGCAACCAGTTTGATAGTGATGGTCATTTCTACGTACCGGGCAACCTAGGCTTCACTCTAGGGAGTTGCTCCACCAGATCGAATAGTTAGGGCCTTAGAAGTCAACGCCCGAAGCATAAAGTATAAAATAAATAGAACAGTTTTTCCATCGTATAAAACGAATAATTGCTACCAGTGTGAAAGTTAAGGTAATTTCTACTTTCCGGGCAACCTAGGCTTCACTCTAGGGCTCTGCTCCACCATATGGAATAGCTACGGCCTTAGAAGTCAACGCCAGAAGCATAAAATACCATATAAATACAACAGTTTTTCCATTGTATAAAACGAATAATTGCTACCAGTGTAAAAGTTATGGTCATTTCTACGTTCCGGGCAACCTAGGCTTCACCCTAGGGCGTTGTTCCACCAGATTGAATAGTTAGGGCCTAAGAAGTGAACGCCAGAAGCATAAAATACAATATAAATACTACAGTTTTTCCATCGTATAAAACGAATAATTGCAACCAGTGTGATAGTTATGGTCATTTCTACATTCCGAGCAACCTAGGCTTCACTCTAGGGCGTTGCTCCAACAGATTGAATAGTTAGGGCCTTAGATTTCAACGCCCGAAGCATAAAATGCAATAACAATACAACAGTTTTTCCATCGTATAACAGGATTAATTGCAACCAGTTTGAAAGTGGTGGTCATTTCTACGTTCCGGGCAACCTAGGCTTCACTCCAGGGCGTTGCTCCACTAGATCCAATAGCTAGGGCCTTAGAAGTCAACGCCAGAAGCATAAAATACGAAATAAATACAACAGCTTTTCCATCGTACAAAAGGAATAATTGCAAACAGTGCGAAAGTAACGGTGATTTCTACGTTCCGGGCAACCTAGGCTTCACCCTAGGGCGTTGCTCCACCAGATCAAACAGTTAGGGCCTTAGAAGTCAACGCCAGGAGCATAAAATACGATATAAATACAGCAGCTTTTCCATCGTATAAAAGGAATAATTGCAAACAGTGTGAAAGTAATGGTCATTTCTACGTTCCGGGCAACCTATGCTTCACGCTACGGCGTTGTTCCACCAGATCGAATAGTTAGGGCCTAAGAAGTCAACACGAGAAGAATAAAATACAAAATAAATACAACAGCCTTTACACCGTATAAAACGGATAATTGCAACCTGTGTGAAGGTTATGGTCATATCTACGTTCCGGGCAACCTAGGCTTCACTGTAGGGCGTTGCTCCACCAGATTGAAGTGTTAGGGTCTAAGAAGTCAACGCCCGAAGCATAAAATACAATAGAAATACAACAGTTTTTCCATCGTATAAAACGAATAATTGCAACCATTATGAAACCTAAGGTCATTTCTACGTTCCGGGCTACCTAGGCTTCACTCTATGGCGTTCTTCCACCATATCGAATAGCTACGGCCTCAGAAGTCAACGCCTGAAGCATAAAATAGAATAAAAATGCAACAGTCTTTCCATCCTATAACAGGAATAATTGCAACCCGTGTGAAAGTGATGGTTATTTCTACGTTCCAGGCAACCTAGGCTTCACTCTAGGGCGTTGTTCCACCAGATCGAATAGTTAGGGCCTAAGAAGTCAACGCCAGAAGCATAAAATACAATATAAATATAACAGTTTTTCCATCGTATAAAACGAATAATAGCAACCAGTGTGAAAGTTATGGTCATTTCTACGTTCCGGGCAACCTAGGCTTCACTCTAGGGCGTTGCTCCACCAGATCAAACAGTTAGGGCCTTAGAAGTCAAGGCCCGAAGCGTAAAATACAATATAAGTAGAACAGTTTTTCCATTGTATAAAACGAATAATTGCTACCAGTGTAAAAGTTATGGTCATTTCTACATTCCGGGCAACCTAGGCTTCACCCTAGGGCGTTGTTCCACCAGATCGAATAGTTAGGGCCTAAGAAGTGAACGCCAGAAGCATAAAATGCAATAAAAATACAACAGTCTTTCCATCCTATAACAGGAATAATTGCAATCCGTGTGAAAGTGGTGGTCATTTGTACGTTCCAGGCACCCTAGGCTTCACTCTAGGGCGTTGCTCCACCAGATCGAATAGTTAGGGCCTAGGAAGTCAACGCCAGAAGCATAAAATACAATATAAATACTACAGTTTTTCCACCATATAAAACGAATAATTGCAACCAGTATGAAAGTTATGGTCATTTCTACTTTCCGAGCAACCTAGGCTTCACCCTAGGGCGTAGTACCACCAGATCGAATAGTTAGGGCCTAAGAAGTGAACGCCAGAAGCATAAAATACGATATAAATACAACAGCTTTTCCATCGTATAAAACAAATAATTGCAACCAGTTTGATAGTGATGGTCATTTCTACGTACCGGGCAACCTAGGCTTCACTCTAGGGAGTTGCTCCACCAGATCGAATAGTTAGGGCCTTAGAAGTCAACGCCCGAAGCATAAAGTATAAAATAAATAGAACAGTTTTTCCATCGTATAAAACAAATAATTGCAACCAGTTTGATAGTGATGGTCATTTCTACGTACCGGGCAACCTAGGCTTCACTCTAGGGAGTTGCTCCACCAGATCGAATAGTTAGGGCCTTAGAAGTCAACGCCCGAAGCATAAAGTATAAAATAAATAGAACAGTTTTTCCATCGTATAAAACGAATAATTGCTACCAGTGTGAAAGTTAAGGTCATTTCTACTTTCCGGGCAACCTAGGCTTCACTCTAGGGCTGTGCTCCACCATATGGAATAGCTACGGCCTTAGAAGTCAACGCCAGAAGCATAAAATACCATATAAATACAACAGTTTTTCCATTGTATAAAACGAATAATTGCTACCAGTGTAAAAGTTATGGTCATTTCTACGTTCCGGGCAACCTAGGCTTCACCCTAGGGCGTTGTTCCACCAGATTGAATAGTTAGGGCCTAAGAAGTGAACGCCAGAAGCATAAAATACAATATAAATACTACAGTTTTTCCATCGTATAAAACGAATAATTGCAACCAGTGTGATAGTTATGGTCATATCTACGTTCCGGGCAACCTAGGCTTCACTGTAGGGCGATGCTCCACCAGATTGAAGTGTTAGGGTCTAAGAAGTCAACGCCCGAAGCATAAAATACAATAGAAATACAACAGTTTTTCCATCGTATAAAACGAATAATTGCAACCATTATGAAACCTAAGGTCATTTCTACGTTCCGGGCAACCTAGGCTTCACTCTATGGCGTTCTTCCACCATATCGAATAGCTACGGCATCAGAAGTCAACGCCTGAAGCATAAAATACAAAAAAATGCAACAGTCTTTCCATCCTATAACAGGAATAATTGCAACCCGTGTGAAAGTGATGGTTATTTCTACGTTCCAGGCAACCTAGGCTTCACTCTAGGGCGTTGTTCCACCAGATCGAATAGTTAGGGCCTAAGAAGTCAACGCCAGAAGCATAAAATACAATATAAATATAACAGTTTTTCCATCTTATAAAACGAATAATAGCAACCAGTGTGAAAGTTATGGTCATTTCTACGTTCCGGGCAACCTAGGCTTCACTCTAGGGCGTTGCTCCACCAGATCAAACAGTTAGGGCCTTAGAAGTCAAGGCCCGAAGCATAAAATACAAAATAAGTAGAACAGTTTTCCCATTGTATAAAACGAATAATTGCTACCAGTGTAAAAGTTATGGTCATTTCTACGTTCCGGGCAACCTAGGCTTCACCCTATGGCGTTGTTCCACCAGATCGAATAGTTAGGGCCTAAGAAGTGAACGCCAGAAGCATAAAATGCAATAAAAATACAACAGTCTTTCCATCCTATAACAGGAATAATTGCAATCCGTGTGAAAGTGGTGGTCATTTGTACGTTCCAGGCACCCTAGGCTTCACTCTAGGGCGTTACTCCACCAGATCGAATAGTTAGGGCCTAAGAAGTGAATGCCAGAAGCATGAAATACAATATAAATACAACAGCTTTTCCATCGTATAAAAGGAATAATTGCAAACAGTGTGAAAGTAATGGTCATTTCTACGTTCCGGGCAACCTAGGCTTCACTCTAGGGCGTTGCTCCACCAGATCAAACAGTTAGGGCCTAAGAAGTGAACGCCAGAAGCATAAAATACCATATAAATACAACAGCTTTTCCATCCTATAAAACGAATAATTGCTACCAGTGTAAAAGTTATGGTCATTTCTACGTTCCGGGCAACCTAGGCTTCACTCTAGGGCTGTGCTCCACCATATCGAATAGCTACGGCCTTAGAAGCCTACGCCTGAAGCATAAAATACAATAAAAATACAACGGTCTTATCAACGTATAACAGGAATAATTGCAACAAGCGTGAAAGTAATGGTCATTTGGGCGTTTCGGGCATCCTAGACTTAACTCCGGGGCATTGCTCCACCAGATCGAATAGTTAGGGCCTAAGAAGTCAACGCCAGAAGCATAAAATACCATATAAATACAACAGTTTTTCCATTGTATAAAACGAATAATTGCTACCAGTGTAAAAGTTATGGTCATTTCTACGTTCCGGGCAACCTAGGCTTCACCCTAGGGCGTTGTTCCACCAGATTGAATAGTTAGGGCCTAAGAAGTGAACGCCAGAAGCATAAAATACAATATAAATACAACAGTTTTTCCATCGTATAAAACGAATAATTGCAACCAGTGTGATAGTTATGGTCATTTCTACAATCCGAGCAACCTAGGCTTCACTCTAGGGCGTTGCCCCAACAGATTGAATAGTAGGGCCTTAGATTTCAACGCCCGAAGCATAAAATGCAATAAAAATACAACAGTTTTTCCATCGTATAACAGGATTAATTGCAACCAGTTTGAAAGTGGTGGTCATTTCTACGTTCCGGGCAACCTAGGCTTCACTCTAGGGCGTTGTTCCACCAGATTGAAGTGTTAGGGTCTAAGAAGTCAACGCCCGAAGCATAAAATACAATAGAAATGCAACAGTTTTTCCATCGTATAAAACGAATAATTGCAACCATTATGAAACCTAAGGTCGTTTCTACGTTCCGGGCAACCTAGGCTTCACTCTATGGCGTTCTTCCACCATATCGAATAGCTACGGCATCAGAAGTCAACGCCTGAAGCATAAAACACAATAAAAATGCAACAGTCTTTCCATCCTATAACAGGAATAATTGCAACCCGTGTGAAAGTGATGGTTATTTCTACGTTCCAGGCAACCTAGGCTTCACTCTAGGGCGTTGTTCCACCAGATCGAATAGTTAGGGCCTAAGAAGTCAACGCCAGAAGCATAAAATACAATATAAATATAACAGTTTTTCCATCTTATAAAACGAATAATAGCAACCAGTGTGAAAGTTATGTTCATTTCTACGTTCCGGGCAACCTAGGCTTCACTCTAGGGCGTTGCTCCACCAGATCAAACAGTTAGGGCCTTAGAAGTCAAGGCCCGAAGCATAAAATACAAAATAAGTAGAACAGTTTTTCCATTGTATAAAACGAATAATTGCTACCAGTGTGAAAGTTAAGGTCATTTCTACTTTCCGGGCAACCTAGACTTCACCCTAGGGCGTTGTTCCACCAGATGGAATAGTTAGGGCCTAAGAAGTCAACGCCAGAAGCATAAAATACAATAAAAATACAACGGTCTTTTCATCGTATAACAGGAATAATTGCAACAAGCGTGAAAGTAATGATCATTTCGGCGTTTCAGGCATCCTAGACTTAACTCTGAGGCATTGCTCCACCAGATCGAATAGTTAGGGCCTAAGAAGTCAACGCCAGAAGCATAAAATACCATATAAATACAACAGTTTTTCCATCGTATAAAACGAATAATTGCAACCAGTGTGAATGTTATGGTCATTTCTACATTCCGAGCAACCCAGGCTTCACTCTAGGGCGTTGCTCCAACAGATTGAATAGTTAGTGCCCTAGAAGTCAACGCCCGAAGCATAAAATGCAATAAAAATACAACAGTTTTTCCATCGTATAACAGGATTAATTGCAACCAGTTTGAAAGTGATGGTCATTTCTACGTTCCGGGCAACCTAGGCTTCACTCTAGGGCGCTGCTCCACTAGATCGAATAGCTAGGGCCTTAGAAGTCAACGCCAGAAGCAAAAAATACGATATAAATACAACAGCTTTTCCATCGTATAAAACGGATAATTGCTACCAGTGTAAAAGTTATGGTCATTTCTACGTTCCGGGCAACCTAGGCTTCACTCTAGGGCGGTGCTCCACCATATCGAATAGCTACGGCCTTAGAAGCCTACGCCTGAAGCATAAAATACAATAAAAATACAACGGTCTTATCAACGTATAACAGGAATAATTGCAACAAGCGTGAAAGTAATGATCATTTCGGCGTTTCGGGCATCCTAGACTTAACTCTGGGGCATTGCTCCACCAGATCGAATAGTTAGGGCCTAAGAAGTCAACGCCAGAAGCATAAAATACCATATAAATACAACAGTTTTTCCATTGTATAAAACGAATAATTGCTACCAGTGTAAAAGTTATGGTCATTTCTACGTTCCGGGCAACCTAGGCTTCACCCTAGGGCGTTGTTCCACCAGATTGAATAGTTAGGGCCTAAGAAGTGAACGCCAGAAGCATAAAATACAATATAAATACTACAGTTTTTCCATCGTATAAAACGAATAATTGCAACCAGTGTGATAGTTATGGTCATTTCTACATTCCGAGCATCCTAGGCTTCACTCTAGGGCGTTGCTCCAACAGATTGAATAGTTAGGGCCTTAGATTTCAACGCCCGAAGCATAAAATGCAATAAAAATACAACAGTTTTTCCATCGTATAACAGGATTAATTGCAACCAGTTTGAAAGTGGTGGTCATTTCTACGTTCCGGGCAACCTAGGCTTCACTCCAGGGCGTTGCTCCACTAGATCGAAAAGCTAGGGCCTTAGAAGTCAACGCCAGAAGCATAAAATACGAAATAAATACAACAGCTTTTCCATCGTACAAAAGGAATAATTGCAAACAGTGTGAAAGTAATGGTCATTTCTACGTTCCGGGCAACCTAGGCTTCACTCTAGGGCGTTGCTCCACCAGATCAAACAGTTTGGGCCTTAGAAGTCAAGGCCCGAAGCATAAAATACAAAATAAATAGAACATTTTTTCCATTGTATAAAACGAATAATTGCTACCAGTGTAAAAGTTATGGTCATTTCTACGTTCCGGGCAACCTCGGCTTCACTCTAGGGCGGTGCTGCACCATATCGAATAGCTACGGCCTTAGAAGCCTACGCCTGAAGCATAAAATACAATAAAAATACAACGGTCTTTTCATCGTATAATAGGAATAATTGCAACAAGCGTGAAAGTAATGATCATTTGGGCGTTTCGGGCATCCTAGACTTAACTCTGAGGCATTGCTCCACCAGATCGAATAGTTAGGGCCTAAGAAGTCAACGCCAGAAGCATAAAGTACGATATAAATACAACAGCTTTTCAATCGTATAAAAGGAATAATTGCAAACAGTGTGAAAGTAATGGTCATTTCTACGTTCCGGGCAACCTAGGCTTCACGCTAGGGCGTTGCTCCACCAGATTAAACAGTTAGAGCCTTAGAAGTCAACGCCCGAAGCATAAAATACAAAATAAATAGAACAGTTTTTCCATTGTATAAAACGAATAATTGCTACCAGTGTAAAAGTTATGGTCATTTCTACGTTCCGGGCAACCTAGGGTTCACCCTAGGGCGTTGTTCCACCAGATGGAATAGTTAGGGCCTAAGAAGTCAACGCCAGAAGCATAAAATACGATATAAATACAACAGCTTTTCCATCGTATAAAACAAGTAATTGCAACCAGTTTGATAGTGATGGTCATTTCTACGTACCGGGCAACCTATGCTTCACTCTAGGGCGTTGCTCCACCAGATCGAATAGTTAGAGCCTTAGAAGTCAACGCCCGAAGCATAAAATACAATAGAAATACAACAGTTTTTCCATCGTATAAAACGAATAATTGCGACCATTATGAAACTTATGGTGATTTCTACGTTCCGGGCAACCTAGGCTTCACTCTAGGGCGTTGCTACACTAGATCGAATAGCTAGGGTCTCAGAAGTCAACGCCAGAGTCATAAAATACCATATAAGTACAACAGCTTTTCCATCGTATAAAACGAATAATAGCAGCCAGTGTGAAAGTCATGGCCATTTCTACGTTCCGGGCAACCTAGGCTTCACTCTAGGGCGTTGCTCCACCAGATCAAACAGTTAGGGCCTTAGAAGTCAACGCCCGAAGCATAAAATACAAAATAAATAGAACAGTTTTTCCATTCTTTAAAACGAATAATTGCTACCAGTGTAAAAGTTATGGTCATTTCTACGATCCGGGCAACCTAGGCTTCAGCCTAGGGCGTTGTTCCACCAGGTCGAATAGTTAGGGCCTAAGAAGTGAACGACAGAAGCATAAAATACAATATAAATACAACAGCTTTTCCATCGTATAAAACGAATAATTGCAACAAGTGTGAAAGTTATGGTCATGTATACATTCCGAGCAACCTAGGCTTCACTCTAGGGCGCTGCTCCACCAGATCGAATAGTTAGGTCCTTAGAAGTCAACGCTAGAAGCATAAAATACGATATAAATACAGCAGCTTTTCCATCGTATAAAAGGGATAATTGCAACCTGTGTGAACGTTATGTTCATACCTACGTTCCGGGCAACCTAGGCTTCCCTGTAGGGCGTTGCTCCACCAGATCGAATTGTTAGGGCCTAAGAAGTCAACGCCAGATGCATTAAATACAATATAAATACAACAGTTTTTCCATCGTATAAAACTATTAATTGCAACCAGTGTGAAAGTTATGGTCATTTCTTCGTTCCGGGCAACCTAGGCTTCACTCTAGGGCGTTGCTCCACCAGATCAAACAGTTAGGGCCTTAGAAGTCAACGCCCGAATCATAAAATACAAAATAAAAAGAACAGTTTTTCCATTGTATAAAACGAATAATTGCTACCAGTGTAAATGTAATTGTCATTTCTACGTTCCGGGCAACCTAGGCTTCACCCTAGGGCGTTGTTCCACCAGATCGAATAGTTAGGTCCTTAGAAGTCAACGCCAGACGCATAAAATACGATATAAATACAGCAGCTTTTCCATCGTATAAAAGGAATAATTGCAAACAGTGTGAAAGTAATGGTCATTTATACGTTCCGGGCAACCTAGGCTTCACTCTACGGCGTTGTTCCACCAGATCGAATAGTTAGGGCCTAAGAAGTCAACACCAGAAGAATAAAATACAAAATAAATACAACAGCCTTTACACCGTATAAAACGTATAATTGCAACCAGTATGAAAGTTATGGTCATTTCAGCTTTCCGGGCAACCTAGGCTTCACCCTAGGGCGTTGTTCCACCAGGTGGAATAGTTAGGGCCTAAGAAGTCAACGCCAGAAGCATAAAATACGATATAAATACAACAGCTTTCCCATCGTATAAAACAAATAATTGCAACCAGTTTGATAGTGATGGTCATTTCTACGTACCGGGCAACCTAGGCTTCACTCTAGGGAGTTGCTCCACCAGATCGAATAGTTAGGGCCTTAGAAGTCAACGCCCGAAGCATAAAGTATAAAATAAATAGAACAGTTTTTCCATCGTATAAAACGAATAATTGCTACCAGTGTGAAAGTTAAGGTAATTTCTACTTTCCGGGCAACCTAGGCTTCACTCTAGGGCTGTGCTCCACCATATGGAATAGCTACGGCCTTAGAAGTCAACGCCAGAAGCATAAAATACCATATAAATACAACAGTTTTTCCATTGTATAAAACGAATAATTGCTACCAGTGTAAAAGTTATGGTCATTTCTACGTTCCGGGCAACCTAGGCTTCACCCTAGGGCGTTGTTCCACCAGATTGAATAGTTAGGGCCTAAGAAGTGAACGCCAGAAGCATAAAATACAATATAAATACTACAGTTTTTCCATCGTATAAAACGAATAATTGCAACCAGTGTGATAGTTATGGTCATTTCTACATTCCGAGCAACCTAGGCTTCACTCTAGGGCGTTGCTCCAACAGATTGAATAGTTAGGGCCTTAGATTTCAACGCCCGAAGCATAAAATGCAATAAAAATACAACAGTTTTTCCATCGTATAACAGGATTAATTGCAACCAGTTTGAAAGTGGTGGTCATTTCTACGTTCCGGGCAACCTAGGCTTCACTCCAGGGCGTTGCTCCACTAGATCCAATAGCTAGGGCCTTAGAAGTCAACGCCAGAAGCATAAAATACGAAATAAATACAACAGCTTTTCCATCGTACAAAAGGAATAATTGCAAACAGTGCGAAAGTAACGGTGATTTCTACGTTCCGGGCAACCTAGGCTTCACCCTAGGGCGTTGCTCCACCAGATCAAACAGTTAGGGCCTTAGAAGTCAACGCCAGGAGCATAAAATACGATATAAATACAGCAGCTTTTCCATCGTATAAAAGGAATAATTGCAAACAGTGTGAAAGTAATGGTCATTTCTACGTTCCGGGCAACCTATGCTTCACGCTACGGCGTTGTTCCACCAGATCGAATAGTTAGGGCCTAAGAAGTCAACACGAGAAGAATAAAATACAAAATAAATACAACAGCCTTTACACCGTATAAAACGGATAATTGCAACCTGTGTGAAGGTTATGGTCATATCTACGTTCCGGGCAACCTAGGCTTCACTGTAGGGCGTTGCTCCACCAGATTGAAGTGTTAGGGTCTAAGAAGTCAACGCCCGAAGCATAAAATACAATAGAAATACAACAGTTTTTCCATCGTATAAAACGAATAATTGCAACCATTATGAAACCTAAGGTCATTTCTACGTTCCGGGCTACCTAGGCTTCACTCTATGGCGTTCTTCCACCATATCGAATAGCTACGGCCTCAGAAGTCAACGCCTGAAGCATAAAATAGAATAAAAATGCAACAGTCTTTCCATCCTATAACAGGAATAATTGCAACCCGTGTGAAAGTGATGGTTATTTCTACGTTCCAGGCAACCTAGGCTTCACTCTAGGGCGTTGTTCCACCAGATCGAATAGTTAGGGCCTAAGAAGTCAACGCCAGAAGCATAAAATACAATATAAATATAACAGTTTTTCCATCGTATAAAACGAATAATAGCAACCAGTGTGAAAGTTATGGTCATTTCTACGTTCCGGGCAACCTAGGCTTCACTCTAGGGCGTTGCTCCACCAGATCAAACAGTTAGGGCCTTAGAAGTCAAGGCCCGAAGCGTAAAATACAATATAAGTAGAACAGTTTTTCCATTGTATAAAACGAATAATTGCTACCAGTGTAAAAGTTATGGTCATTTCTACATTCCGGGCAACCTAGGCTTCACCCTAGGGCGTTGTTCCACCAGATCGAATAGTTAGGGCCTAAGAAGTGAACGCCAGAAGCATAAAATGCAATAAAAATACAACAGTCTTTCCATCCTATAACAGGAATAATTGCAATCCGTGTGAAAGTGGTGGTCATTTGTACGTTCCAGGCACCCTAGGCTTCACTCTAGGGCGTTGCTCCACCAGATCGAATAGTTAGGGCCTAGGAAGTCAACGCCAGAAGCATAAAATACAATATAAATACTACAGTTTTTCCACCATATAAAACGAATAATTGCAACCAGTATGAAAGTTATGGTCATTTCTACTTTCCGAGCAACCTAGGCTTCACCCTAGGGCGTAGTACCACCAGATCGAATAGTTAGGGCCTAAGAAGTGAACGCCAGAAGCATAAAATACGATATAAATACAACAGCTTTTCCATCGTATAAAACAAATAATTGCAACCAGTTTGATAGTGATGGTCATTTCTACGTACCGGGCAACCTAGGCTTCACTCTAGGGAGTTGCTCCACCAGATCGAATAGTTAGGGCCTTAGAAGTCAACGCCCGAAGCATAAAGTATAAAATAAATAGAACAGTTTTTCCATCGTATAAAACAAATAATTGCAACCAGTTTGATAGTGATGGTCATTTCTACGTACCGGGCAACCTAGGCTTCACTCTAGGGAGTTGCTCCACCAGATCGAATAGTTAGGGCCTTAGAAGTCAACGCCCGAAGCATAAAGTATAAAATAAATAGAACAGTTTTTCCATCGTATAAAACGAATAATTGCTACCAGTGTGAAAGTTGAGGTCATTTCTACTTTCCGGGCAACCTAGGCTTCACTCTAGGGCTGTGCTCCACCATATGGAATAGCTACGGCCTTAGAAGTCAACGCCAGAAGCATAAAATACCATATAAATACAACAGTTTTTCCATTGTATAAAACGAATAATTGCTACCAGTGTAAAAGTTATGGTCATTTCTACGTTCCGGGCAACCTAGGCTTCACCCTAGGGCGTTGTTCCACCAGATTGAATAGTTAGGGCCTAAGAAGTGAACGCCAGAAGCATAAAATACAATATAAATACTACAGTTTTTCCATCGTATAAAACGAATAATTGCAACCAGTGTGATAGTTATGGTCATATCTACGTTCCGGGCAACCTAGGCTTCACTGTAGGGCGATGCTCCACCAGATTGAAGTGTTAGGGTCTAAGAAGTCAACGCCCGAAGCATAAAATACAATAGAAATACAACAGTTTTTCCATCGTATAAAACGAATAATTGCAACCATTATGAAACCTAAGGTCATTTCTACGTTCCGGGCAACCTAGGCTTCACTCTATGGCGTTCTTCCACCATATCGAATAGCTACGGCATCAGAAGTCAACGCCTGAAGCATAAAATACAAAAAAATGCAACAGTCTTTCCATCCTATAACAGGAATAATTGCAACCCGTGTGAAAGTGATGGTTATTTCTACGTTCCAGGCAACCTAGGCTTCACTCTAGGGCGTTGTTCCACCAGATCGAATAGTTAGGGCCTAAGAAGTCAACGCCAGAAGCATAAAATACAATATAAATATAACAGTTTTTCCATCTTATAAAACGAATAATAGCAACCAGTGTGAAAGTTATGTTCATTTCTACGTTCCGGGCAACCTAGGCTTCACTCTAGGGCGTTGCTCCACCAGATCAAACAGTTAGGGCCTTAGAAGTCAAGGCCCGAAGCATAAAATACAAAATAAGTAGAACAGTTTTTCCATTGTATAAAACGAATAATTGCTACCAGTGTGAAAGTTAAGGTCATTTCTACTTTCCGGGCAACCTAGACTTCACCCTAGGGCGTTGTTCCACCAGATGGAATAGTTAGGGCCTAAGAAGTCAACGCCAGAAGCATAAAATACAATAAAAATACAACGGTCTTTTCATCGTATAACAGGAATAATTGCAACAAGCGTGAAAGTAATGATCATTTCGGCGTTTCAGGCATCCTAGACTTAACTCTGAGGCATTGCTCCACCAGATCGAATAGTTAGGGCCTAAGAAGTCAACGCCAGAAGCATAAAATACCATATAAATACAACAGTTTTTCCATCGTATAAAACGAATAATTGCAACCAGTGTGAATGTTATGGTCATTTCTACATTCCGAGCAACCCAGGCTTCACTCTAGGGCGTTGCTCCAACAGATTGAATAGTTAGTGCCCTAGAAGTCAACGCCCGAAGCATAAAATGCAATAAAAATACAACAGTTTTTCCATCGTATAACAGGATTAATTGCAACCAGTTTGAAAGTGATGGTCATTTCTACGTTCCGGGCAACCTAGGCTTCACTCTAGGGCGCTGCTCCACTAGATCGAATAGCTAGGGCCTTAGAAGTCAACGCCAGAAGCAAAAAATACGATATAAATACAACAGCTTTTCCATCGTATAAAACGGATAATTGCTACCAGTGTAAAAGTTATGGTCATTTCTACGTTCCGGGCAACCTAGGCTTCACTCTAGGGCGGTGCTCCACCATATCGAATAGCTACGGCCTTAGAAGCCTACGCCTGAAGCATAAAATACAATAAAAATACAACGGTCTTATCAACGTATAACAGGAATAATTGCAACAAGCGTGAAAGTAATGATCATTTCGGCGTTTCGGGCATCCTAGACTTAACTCTGGGGCATTGCTCCACCAGATCGAATAGTTAGGGCCTAAGAAGTCAACGCCAGAAGCATAAAATACCATATAAATACAACAGTTTTTCCATTGTATAAAACGAATAATTGCTACCAGTGTAAAAGTTATGGTCATTTCTACGTTCCGGGCAACCTAGGCTTCACCCTAGGGCGTTGTTCCACCAGATTGAATAGTTAGGGCCTAAGAAGTGAACGCCAGAAGCATAAAATACAATATAAATACTACAGTTTTTCCATCGTATAAAACGAATAATTGCAACCAGTGTGATAGTTATGGTCATTTCTACATTCCGAGCATCCTAGGCTTCACTCTAGGGCGTTGCTCCAACAGATTGAATAGTTAGGGCCTTAGATTTCAACGCCCGAAGCATAAAATGCAATAAAAATACAACAGTTTTTCCATCGTATAACAGGATTAATTGCAACCAGTTTGAAAGTGGTGGTCATTTCTACGTTCCGGGCAACCTAGGCTTCACTCCAGGGCGTTGCTCCACTAGATCGAAAAGCTAGGGCCTTAGAAGTCAACGCCAGAAGCATAAAATACGAAATAAATACAACAGCTTTTCCATCGTACAAAAGGAATAATTGCAAACAGTGTGAAAGTAATGGTCATTTCTACGTTCCGGGCAACCTAGGCTTCACTCTAGGGCGTTGCTCCACCAGATCAAACAGTTTGGGCCTTAGAAGTCAAGGCCCGAAGCATAAAATACAAAATAAGTAGAACAGTTTTTCAATTGTATAAAACGAATAATTGCTACCAGTGTAAAAGTTATGGTCATTTCTACGTTCCGGGCAACCTAGGCTTCACCCTAGGGCGTTGTTCCACCAGATCGAATAGTTAGGGCCTAAGAAGTGAACGCCAGAAGCATAAAATGCAATAAAAATACAACAGTCTTTCCATCCTATAACAGGAATAATTGCAATCCGTGTGAAAGTGGTGGTCATTTGTACGTTCCAGGCACCCTAGGCTTCACTCTAGGGCGTTGCTCCACCAGATCGAATAGTTAGGGCCTAGGAAGTCATCGCCAGAAGCATAAAATACAATATAAATACTACAGTTTTTCCACCATATAAAACGTATAATTGCAACCAGTATGAAAGTTATGGTCATTTCAGCTTTCCGGGCAACCTAGGCTTCACCCTAGGGCGTTGTTCCACCAGGTGGAATAGTTAGGGCCTAAGAAGTCAACGCCAGAAGCATAAAATACGATATAAATACAACAGCTTTCCCATCGTATAAAACAAATAATTGCAACCAGTTTGATAGTGATGGTCATTTATACGTACCGGGCAACCTAGGCTTCACTCTAGGGAGTTGCTCCACCAGATCGAATAGTTAGGGCCTTAGAAGTCAACGCCCGAAGCATAAAGTATAAAATAAATAGAACAGTTTTTCCATCGTATAAAACGAATAATTGCTACCAGTGTGAAAGTTAAGGTAATTTCTACTTTCCGGGCAACCTAGGCTTCACTCTAGGGCTGTGCTCCACCATATGGAATAGCTACGGCCTTAGAAGTCAACGCCAGAAGCATAAAATACCATATAAATACAACAGTTTTTCCATTGTATAAAACGAATAATTGCTACCAGTGTAAAAGTTATGGTCATTTCTACGTTCCGGGCAACCTAGGCTTCACCCTAGGGCGTTGTTCCAACAGATTGAATAGTTAGGGCCTTAGATTTCAACGCCCGAAGCATAAAATGCAATAAAAATACAACAGTTTTTCCATCGTATAACAGGATTAATTGCAACCAGTTTGAAAGTGGTGGTCATTTCTACGTTCCGGGCAACCTAGGCTTCACTCCAGGGCGTTGCTCCACTAGATCCAATAGCTAGGGCCTTAGAAGTCAACGCCAGAAGCATAAAATACGAAATAAATACAACAGCTTTTCCATCGTACAAAAGGAATAATTGCAAACAGTGCGAAAGTAACGGTGATTTCTACGTTCCGGGCAACCTAGGCTTCACCCTAGGGCGTTGCTCCACCAGATCAAACAGTTAGGGCCTTAGAAGTCAACGCCAGGAGCATAAAATACGATATAAATACAGCAGCTTTTCCATCGTATAAAAGGAATAATTGCAAACAGTGTGAAAGTAATGGTCATTTCTACGTTCCGGGCAACCTATGCTTCACGCTACGGCGTTGTTCCACCAGATCGAATAGTTAGGGCCTAAGAAGTCAACACGAGAAGAATAAAATACAAAATAAATACAACAGCCTTTACACCGTATAAAACGGATAATTGCAACCTGTGTGAAGGTTATGGTCATATCTACGTTCCGGGCAACCTAGGCTTCACTGTAGGGCGTTGCTCCACCAGATTGAAGTGTTAGGGTCTAAGAAGTCAACGCCCGAAGCATAAAATACAATAGAAATACAACAGTTTTTCCATCGTATAAAACGAATAATTGCAACCATTATGAAACCTAAGGTCATTTCTACGTTCCGGGCTACCTAGGCTTCACTCTATGGCGTTCTTCCACCATATCGAATAGCTACGGCCTCAGAAGTCAACGCCTGAAGCATAAAATAGAATAAAAATGCAACAGTCTTTCCATCCTATAACAGGAATAATTGCAACCCGTGTGAAAGTGATGGTTATTTCTACGTTCCAGGCAACCTAGGCTTCACTCTAGGGCGTTGTTCCACCAGATCGAATAGTTAGGGCCTAAGAAGTCAACGCCAGAAGCATAAAATACAATATAAATATAACAGTTTTTCCATCGTATAAAACGAATAATAGCAACCAGTGTGAAAGTTATGGTCATTTCTACGTTCCGGGCAACCTAGGCTTCACTCTAGGGCGTTGCTCCACCAGATCAAACAGTTAGGGCCTTAGAAGTCAAGGCCCGAAGCGTAAAATACAATATAAGTAGAACAGTTTTTCCATTGTATAAAACGAATAATTGCTACCAGTGTAAAAGTTATGGTCATTTCTACGTTCCGGGCAACCTAGGCTTCACCCTAGGGCGTTGTTCCACCAGATCGAATAGTTAGGGCCTAAGAAGTGAACGCCAGAAGCATAAAATGCAATAAAAATACAACAGTCTTTCCATCCTATAACAGGAATAATTGCAATCCGTGTGAAAGTGGTGGTCATTTGTACGTTCCAGGCACCCTAGGCTTCACTCTAGGGCGTTGCTCCACCAGATCGAATAGTTAGGGCCTAGGAAGTCAACGCCAGAAGCATAAAATACAATATAAATACTACAGTTTTTCCACCATATAAAACGAATAATTGCAACCAGTATGAAAGTTATGGTCATTTCTACTTTCCGAGCAACCTAGGCTTCACCCTAGGGCGTAGTACCACCAGATCGAATAGTTAGGGCCTAAGAAGTGAACGCCAGAAGCATAAAATACGATATAAATACAACAGCTTTTCCATCGTATAAAACAAATAATTGCAACCAGTTTGATAGTGATGGTCATTTCTACGTACCGGGCAATCTAGGCTTCACTCTAGGGCGTTGCTCCACCAGATCGAATAGTTAGGGCCTTAGAAGTCAACGTCCGAAGCATAAAATACAAAATAAATAGAACAGTTTTTCCATCGTATAAAAGGAATAATTGCAAACAGTGTAAAAGTTATGGTCATTTCTACGTTCCGGGCAACCTAGGCTTCACTCTAGGGCGGTGCTCCACCATACCGAATAGCTACGGCCTTAGAAGCCTACGCCTGAAGCATAAAATACAAAATAAATAGAACAGTTTTTCCATGGTATAAAACGAATAATTGCTACCAGTGTAAAAGTTATGGTCATTTCTACATTCCGAGCAACCTAGGCTTCACTCTAGGGCGTTGCTCCACCAGATCAAATAGTTAGGGCCTTAGATGTCAACGCCCGAAGCATAAAATACAAAATAAATAGAACCGTTTTACCATCGTATAAAACGAATAATTGCTACCAGTGTGAAAGTTATGGTCACTTCTACGTTCCGGGCAACCTAGGTTTCACTCCAGGGCGTTGCACCACCAGATCGAATAGTTACGGCCTTAGAAGTCAACGCCAGAAGCATAAAATACCATATAAATACAACAGTTTTTCCATTGTATAAAACGAATAATTGCTACCAGTGTAAAAGTTATGGTCATTTCTACGTTCCGGGCAACCTAGGCTTCACCCTAGGGCGTTGTTCCACCAGATTGAATAGTTAGGGCCTAAGAAGTGAACGCCAGAAGCATAAAATACAATATAAATACTACAGTTTTTCCATCGTATAAAACGAATAATTGCAACCAGTGTGATAGTTATGGTCATTTCTACATTCCGAGCAACCTAGGCTTCACTCTAGGGCGTTGCTCCAACAGATTGAATAGTTAGGGCCTTAGATTTCAACGCCCGAAGCATAAAATGCAATAAAAATACAACAGTTTTTCCATCGTATAACAGGATTAATTGCAACCAGTTTGAAAGTGGTGGTCATTTCTACGTTCCGGGCAACCTAGGCTTCACTCCAGGGCGTTGCTCCACTAGATCCAATAGCTAGGGCCTTAGAAGTCAACGCCAGAAGCATAAAATACGAAATAAATACAACAGCTTTTCCATCGTACAAAAGGAATAATTGCAAACAGTGCGAAAGTAACGGTGATTTCTACGTTCCGGGCAACCTAGGCTTCACCCTAGGGCGTTGCTCCACCAGATCAAACAGTTAGGGCCTTAGAAGTCAACGCCAGGAGCATAAAATACGATATAAATACAGCAGCTTTTCCATCGTATAAAAGGAATAATTGCAAACAGTGTGAAAGTAATGGTCATTTCTACGTTCCGGGCAACCTATGCTTCACGCTACGGCGTTGTTCCACCAGATCGAATAGTTAGGGCCTAAGAAGTCAACACGAGAAGAATAAAATACAAAATAAATACAACAGCCTTTACACCGTATAAAACGGATAATTGCAACCTGTGTGAAGGTTATGGTCATATCTACGTTCCGGGCAACCTAGGCTTCACTGTAGGGCGTTGCTCCACCAGATTGAAGTGTTAGGGTCTAAGAAGTCAACGCCCGAAGCATAAAATACAATAGAAATACAACAGTTTTTCCATCGTATAAAACGAATAATTGCAACCATTATGAAACCTAAGGTCATTTCTACGTTCCGGGCTACCTAGGCTTCACTCTATGGCGTTCTTCCACCATATCGAATAGCTACGGCCTCAGAAGTCAACGCCTGAAGCATAAAATAGAATAAAAATGCAACAGTCTTTCCATCCTATAACAGGAATAATTGCAACCCGTGTGAAAGTGATGGTTATTTCTACGTTCCAGGCAACCTAGGCTTCACTCTAGGGCGTTGTTCCACCAGATCGAATAGTTAGGGCCTAAGAAGTCAACGCCAGAAGCATAAAATACAATATAAATATAACAGTTTTTCCATCGTATAAAACGAATAATAGCAACCAGTGTGAAAGTTATGGTCATTTCTACGTTCCGGGCAACCTAGGCTTCACTCTAGGGCGTTGCTCCACCAGATCAAACAGTTAGGGCCTTAGAAGTCAAGGCCCGAAGCGTAAAATACAATATAAGTAGAACAGTTTTTCCATTGTATAAAACGAATAATTGCTACCAGTGTAAAAGTTATGGTCATTTCTACGTTCCGGGCAACCTAGGCTTCACCCTAGGGCGTTGTTCCACCAGATCGAATAGTTAGGGCCTAAGAAGTGAACGCCAGAAGCATAAAATGCAATAAAAATACAACAGTCTTTCCATCCTATAACAGGAATAATTGCAATCCGTGTGAAAGTGGTGGTCATTTGTACGTTCCAGGCACCCTAGGCTTCACTCTAGGGCGTTGCTCCACCAGATCGAATAGTTAGGGCCTAGGAAGTCAACGCCAGAAGCATAAAATACAATATAAATACTACAGTTTTTCCACCATATAAAACGAATAATTGCAACCAGTATGAAAGTTATGGTCATTTCTACTTTCCGAGCAACCTAGGCTTCACCCTAGGGCGTAGTACCACCAGATCGAATAGTTAGGGCCTAAGAAGTGAACGCCAGAAGCATAAAATACGATATAAATACAACAGCTTTTCCATCGTATAAAACAAATAATTGCAACCAGTTTGATAGTGATGGTCATTTCTACGTACCGGGCAATCTAGGCTTCACTCTAGGGCGTTGCTCCACCAGATCGAATAGTTAGGGCCTTAGAAGTCAACGCCCGAAGCATAAAATACAAAATAAATAGAACAGTTTTTCCATCGTATAAAAGGAATAATTGCAAACAGTGTAAAAGTTATGGTCATTTCTACGTTCCGGGCAACCTAGGCTTCACTCTAGGGCGGTGCTCCACCATACCGAATAGCTACGGCCTTAGAAGCCTACGCCTGAAGCATAAAATACAAAATAAATAGAACAGTTTTTCCATGGTATAAAACGAATAATTGCTACCAGTGTAAAAGTTATGGTCATTTCTACATTCCGAGCAACCTAGGCTTCACTCTAGGGCGTTGCTCCACCAGATCAAATAGTTAGGGCCTTAGATGTCAACGCCCGAAGCATAAAATACAAAATAAATAGAACCGTTTTACCATCGTATAAAACGAATAATTGCTACCAGTGTGAAAGTTATGGTCACTTCTACGTTCCGGGCAACCTAGGTTTCACTCCAGGGCGTTGCACCACCAGATCGAATAGTTACGGCATAAGAAGTCAACGCCAGAAGCATAAAATACAATATAAATACAACAGTTTTTCCATCATATAAAACGAATGATAGCAACCAGTGTGAAAGTTATGGTCATTTCTACGTTCCGCGCAATCTTGGCTTTACCCTAGGGCGTTGTTCCACCAGATGGAATAGTTAGGGCCTAAGAAGTCAACGCCAGAAGCATAAAATACGATATAAATACAACAGCTTTTCCATCGCATAAAACGAATAATTGCAACCAGTGTGAAAGTTATGGTCCTTTCTACATTTCGAGCAACCTAGGCTTCACTCTAGGGCGTTGCTCCACCTGATCGAATAGTTAGGGCCTTAGAAGTCAACGCCAGAAGCATAAAATACAATATAAATACTACAGTTTTTCCATCCTATAACAGGAATAATTGCAATCCGTGTGAAAGTGGTGGCCATTTGTACGTTCCAGGCACCCTAGGCTTCACTCTAGGGCGTTGCTCCACCAGATCGAATAGTTTGGGCCTAGGAAGTCAACGCCAGAAGCACAAAATACAATATAAATATAACAGTTTTTCCATCGTATAAAACGAATAATTGCAACCATTATGAAACTTATGGTCATTTCTAGGTTCCCGGCAACCTTGGCTTCACTCTATGGCGTTCTTCCACCACATCGAACAGCTACGGCCTCAGAAGTCAACGCCTGAAGCATAAAATACAATAAAAATGCAACAGTCTTTCCATCCTATAACAGGAATAATTGCAACCCGTGTGAAAGTGATGGTCATTTCTACGTTCCAGGCAGCCTAGGCTTCACTCTAGGGCGTTGTCCACCAGATCGAATAGTTAGGGCCTAAGAAGTCAAAGCCAGAAGCATAAAATACAATATAAATATAACAGTTTTTCCATCGTATAAAACGAATAATAGCAACCAGTGTGAAAGTTATGGTCATTTCTACGTTCCGGGCAACCTAGGCTTCACTCTACGGCGTTGCTCGACCAGATCGAATAGCTAGGGCCTTAGAAGTCAACGCCCGAAGCATAAAATACAAAATAAATAGAACAATTTTTCCATCGTATAAAACGAATTATTGCTACCAGTGTGAAAGATATGGTCATTTCTACGTTCCGCGCAACCTGGGCTTTACTCTAGGGCGTTGTTCCACCAGATGGAATAGTTAGGGCCTAAGAAGTCAACGCCAGAAGCATAACATACGATATAAATACAACAGCTTTTCCATCGTATAAAACAAATAATCGCAACCAGTGTGAAAGTTATGGTCATTTCTACGTTCCGGGCAACGTAGGCTTCACCCTAGGCCGTTGATCCTCCAGATCGAATAGTTAGGGCATAAGAAGTGAACGCCAGAAGCATAAAATGCAATAAAAATACAACAGTTTCTCCATCGTATAGCAGGAATAATTTGCAACCAGTGTGATTGTAGTGGTCATTTCTACGTTCCGGGCATCCCAGTTTTCACTCCAGGGCGTTGCTCCACCAGATCGAATAGTTACGGCCTAAGAAGTCAACGCCAGAAGCATAAAATACAATAAAAATACAACAGTCTTAACATTCTATAACACGAATAATTGCAACCCGTGTGAAAGTGATGGTCATTTCTACGTTCGAGGCAACCTAGGCTTCACTCTAGGTCGTTGTTCCACAAGATCGAATAGTTAGGGCCTAAGAAGTCAACGCCAGAAGCATAAAATACAATATAAATATAACAGTTTTTCCATCGTATAAAACGAATAATAGCAAACAGTGTGAAAGTAATGGTCATTTCTACGTTCGGGCAACCTAGGCTTCACTCTACGGCGTTGTTCCACCAGATCGAATAATTAGGGCCTGAGAAGTCAACGCCAGAAGCATAAAATACGATATAAATACAACAGCTTTTCCATCGTATAAAAGGAATATTTGCAAACAGTGTGAAAGTAATGGTCATTTCTACGTTCCGGGCAACCTAGGCTTTACTCAACGGCGTTGTTCCACCAGATCGGATAGTTAGGGCCTAAGAAGTCAACACCAGAAGAATAAAATACAAAATAAATACAACAGCCTTTACACCGTATAAAAAGAATAATTGCAACCTGTGTGAAGGTTATGGTCATATCTACGTTCCGGGCAACCTAGGCTTCACTGTAGGGCGTTGCTCCACCAGATTGAAGTGTTAGGGCCTAAGAAGTCAAAGCCCGAAGCATAAAATACAATAGAAATACAACAGTTTTTCCATCGTATAAAACGAATAATTGCAACCATTATAAAACTTATGGTCATTTCTAGGTTCCCGGCAACCTTGGCTTCACTCTATGGCGTTCTTCCACCACATCGAACAGCTACGGCCTCAGAAGTCAACGCCTGAAGCATAAAATACAATAAAAATGCAACAGTCTTTCCATCCTATAACAGGAATAATTGCAACCCGTGTGAAAGTGATGGTCATTTCTACGTTCCAGGCAGCCTAGGCTTCACTCTAGGGCGTTGTCCACCAGATCGAATAGTTAGGGCCTAAGAAGTCAAAGCCAGAAGCATAAAATACAATATAAATATAACAGCTTTTCCATCGTATAAAACAAATAATCGCAACCAGTGTGAAAGTTATGGTCATTTCTACGTTCCGGGCAACGTAGGCTTCACCCTAGGCCGTTGATCCTCCAGATCGAATAGTTAGGGCCTAAGAAGTGAACGCCAGAAGCATAAAATGCAATAAAAATACAACAGTTTCTCCATCGTATAGCAGGAATAATTTGCAACCAGTGTGATTGTAGTGGTCATTTCTACGTTCCGGGCATCCCAGGTTTCACTCCAGGGCGTTGCTCCACCAGATCGAATAGTTACGGCCTAAGAAGTCAACGCCAGAAGCATAAAATACAATAAAAATACAACAGTCTTAACATTCTATAACACGAATAATTGCAACCCGTGTGAAAGTGATGGTCATTTCTACGTTCGAGGCAACCTAGGCTTCACTCTAGGTCGTTGTTCCACAAGATCGAATAGTTAGGGCCTAAGAAGTCAACGCCAGAAGCATAAAATACAATATAAATATAACAGTTTTTCCATCGTATAAAACGAATAATAGCAAACAGTGTGAAAGTAATGGTCATTTCTACGTTCGGGCAACCTAGGCTTCACTCTACGGCGTTGTTCCACCAGATCGAATAATTAGGGCCTGAGAAGTCAACGCCAGAAGCATAAAATACGATATAAATACAACAGCTTTTCCATCGTATAAAAGGAATATTTGCAAACAGTGTGAAAGTAATGGTCATTTCTACGTTCCGGGCAACCTAGGCTTCACTCTACGGCGTTGTTCCACCACATCGAATAGTTAGGGCCTAAGAAGTCGACACCAGAAGAATAAAATATAAAATAAATACAACAGCCTTTACACCGTATAAAACGAATAATTGCAATCTGTGTGAAGGTTATGGTCATATCTACGTTCCGGGCAACCTAGGCTTCACTGTATGGCGCTCTTCCACCACATCGGATAGCTACGGCCTCAGAAGTCCACGCCTGAAGCATAAAATACAATAAAAATACAACAGTCTTTTCATCGCATAACAGGAATAATTGCAACAAGCGTGAAAGTAATGATCATTTCGGCGTTACGGGCATCCTAGACTTAACTCTGAGGCATTGCTCCACCAGATCGAATAATTAGGGCCTGAGAAGTCAACGCCAGAAGCATAAAATGCAATAAAAATACAACAGTTTTTCCATCGTATAGCAGGAATAATTTGCAACCAGTGTGATAGTAGTGGTCATTTCTACGTTCCGGGCAACCCAGGTTTCACTCCAGGGCGTTGTTCCACCAGATCGAATAGTTAGGGCCTAAGAACTCAACGCCAGAAGCATAAAATACAATATAAATACAACAGTTTTTTCATCGTATAAAACGAATAATTGCAACCAGTATGAAAGTTATGGTCACTTCTACTTTCCGGGCAACCTAGGCTTCACCCTAGGGCGATGCTCCAACAGATTGAATAGTTAGGGCCTTAGAAGTCAACGCCCGAAGCATGAAATACAAAATAAATAGAACGGTTTTTCCATTGTATAAAACGAATAATTGCTACGAGTGTAAAAGCTATGGTCATTTTAACGTTCCGGGCAACCTAGGCTTCACCCTAGGGCGTTGCTCCACCAGATCGAATAGTTAGGGCCTAAGAAGTGAACGCCAGACGCATAAAATGCAATAAAAATACAACAGTTTTTCCATCGTATAGCAGGAATAATTTGCAACCTGTGTGATAGTAGTGGTCATTTCTACGTTCCGGGCAACCCAGGTTTCACTCCAGGGCGTTGCTCCACCGGATCGGATAGTTACGGCCTAAGAAGTCAACGCCAGAAGCATAAAATACGATAAAGATGCAACAGTTTTTCCATCGTATAAAACGAATAATTGCAAACAGTGTGAAGGTAATGGTCATTTCTACGTTCCGGGCAACCTAGGCTTCACTCTACGGCGTTGTCCCACCAGATCGAATAGCTAGGGCCTAAGAAGTCAACGCCAGAAGCATAAAATACGATATAAATACAACAGCTTTTCCATCGTATAAAAGGAATAATTGCAACCTGTGTGAAGGTTATGGTCATATCTACGTTCCGGGCAACCTAGGCTTCACTGTCGGGCGTTGCTCCACCAGATCGAAATGTTAGGGCCTAAGAAGTCTACGCCCGAAGCATAAAATACGATATAAATACAACAGCATTTCCATCGTATTAAATGAATAATTGCAAACAGTGTGAACGTAGTGGTCATTTCTACGTTCCGGGCAACCTAGGCTTCACTGTATGGCGTTCTTCCACCACATCGAATAGCTACGGCCTCAGAAGTCCACGCCTGAAGCATAAAATACAATAAAAATACAAGAGTCTTTTCATCGTATAACAGGAATAATTGCAACAAGCGTGAAAGTAATGATCATTTCGGCGTTTCGGGCATCCTAGACTTAATTCTGAGGCGTTGCTCCACCAGATCGAATATTTAGGGCCATAGAAGTCAACCCCAGAAGCATAAAATACAATATAAATACAACAGTTTTTCCATCGTATAAGACGAATAATTGCAACCAGTATAGAACTTATGGTCATTTCTACATTCCGAGCAACCTAGGCTTCACTCTAGGGCTTTGCTCCAACAGATTGAATAGTTAGGGCCTTAGAAGTCAACGCCCGAAGCATAAAATACAAAATAAATAGAACGGTTTTTCCATTGTATAAAACGAATAATTGCTACGAGAGTAAAAGCTATGGTCATTTGTACGTTCCGGGCAACCTAGGCCTGACCATAGGGCGTTGTTCCACCGGATCCAATAGTTAGGGCCTAAGAAGTGAACGCCAGACGCATAAGATGCAATAAAAATACAACAGTTTTTCCATCGTATAAAACGAATAATTGCAAACAGTGTGAAAGTAATGGTCATTTCTACGTTCCGGGCAACCTAGGCTTCACTCTACGCCGTTGTTCCACCAGATCGAATAGTTAGGGCCTAAGAAGTCAACGCCAGAAGCATAAAATACGATATAAATACAACAGCTTTTCCATCGTATAAAAGGAATAATTGCAAACAGTGTGAAAGTAATGGTCATTTCTACGTTCCGGGCAACCTAGGCTTCACTCTACGGCGTTGTTCCACCAGATCGAATAGTTGGGGCCTAAGAAGTCAACACCAGAAGAATAAAGTATGAAATAAATACAACAGCCTTTACACCGTATAAAACGAATAATTGCAATCTGTGTGAAGGTTATGGTCATATCTACGTTCCGGGCAACCTAGGCTTCACTCTAGGGCGTTGTTCCACTAGATGGAATAGCTAGGGCCTAAGAAGTCAACGCCAGAAGCATAAAATACGATATAAATGCAACAGCTTTTCCATCGTATAAAACAGATAATTGCAACCAGTATGAAAGTTATGGTCATTTCTACGTTCCGGGCAACCTAGGCTTCACCCTAGGCCGTTGTTCCACCAGATCGAATAGTTAGGGCCTAAGAAGTGAACGCCAGAAGCATAAAATGCAATAAAAATACAACAGTTTTTCCATCGTATAGCAGGAGTAATGTGCAACCAGTGTGATAGTAGTGGTCATTTCTACGTTCCGGGCAACCCAGGTTTCACTCCAGGGCGTTGCTCCACCAGATCGAATAGTTACGGCCTAAGAAGTCAACGCCAGAAGCATAAAATACGATGAAGATGCAACTTTTTTTCAATCGTATAAAACGAATAATTGCAATCAGTGTGAAAGTTATGGTCATTTCTACATTCCGAGCAACCTAGGCTTCACTCTAGGGCGTTGCTCCACCAGATCGAATAGATAGGTCCTAAGAAGTCAACACCAGAAGAATAAAATACAAAATAAATACAGCAGCCTTTACACCGTATAAAACGAATAATTGCAACCTGTGTGAAGGCTATGGTCATATCTACGTTCCGGACAACCTACGTTTCACTGTCGGGCGTTGCTCCACAAGATCGAAATGTTAGGGCCTAAGAAGTCAACGCCCGAAGCATAAAATACGATATAAATACAACAGCATTTCCATCGTATTAAATGAATAATTGCAAACAGTGTGAAAGTAGTGGTCATTTCAACGCTCCGGGCAACCTAGGCTTCACTGTATGGCGTTCTTCCACCACATCGAATAGCTACGGCCTCAGAAGTCCACGCCTGAAGCATAAAATACAATAAAAATACAACAGTCTTTTCATCGCATAACAGGAATAATTGCAACAAGCGTGAAAGTAATGATCATTTCGGCGTTTCGGGCATCCTAGACTTAATTCTGAGGCATTGCTCCACCAGATCGAATATTTAGGGCCTTAGAAGTCAACCCCAGAAGCATAAAATACAATATAAATACAACAGTTTTTCCATCGTATAAGACGAATAATTGCAACCAGTATGAAACTTATGGTCATTTCTACTTTCCGAGCAACCTAGGCTTCGCCCTAGGGCGTTGCACCAACAGATTGAATAGTTAGGGCCTTAGAAGTGCACGCCAGAAGCATAAAATACAATATAAATACAACAGTTTTTCCATCGTATAAACCGAATAATTGCAACCAGTATGAAACTTATGGTCATTTCTACGTTCCGGGCAACCTAGGCTTCAGTGTATGGCGTTCTTCAACCACATCGAATAGCTATGGCCTCAGAAGTCAACGCCTGAAGTATAAAATACAATAAAAATACAACAGTCTTAACATTCTATAACACGAATAATTGCAACCCGTGTGAAAGTGATGGTCATTTCTACGTTCGAGGCAACCTAGGCTTCACTCTAGGGCGTTGTTCCACAAGTTCGAATAGTTAGGGCCTAAGAAATCAACGCCAGAAGCATAAAATACAATATAAATATAACAGTTTTTCCATCGTATAAAACGAATACTAGCAACCAGTGTGAAAGTTAAGGTCTATTCTACGTTCCGGGCAACCTAGGCTTCACTGTATGGCGTTATTCCACCACATCGAATAGCAACGGCCTCAGAAGTCCACGCCTGAAGCATAAAATACAATAAAAATACAAACAGTCTTTTCATCGCATAACAGGAATAATTGCAGCAAGCGTGAAAGTAATGATCATTTCTACGTTCCAGGCAACCTAGGCTTCACTCTAGGGCGTTGTTCCACAAGATCGAATAGTTAGGGCCTAAGTAGTCAACGCCAAAAGCATAAAATACAATATAAATACAACAGTTTTTCCATCGTATAAAACGAATAATTGCAACCAGTAAGAAACTTATGGTCATTTCTACTTTCCGAGCAACCTAGGCTTCACCCTAGGGCGTTGCACCAACAGATTGAATAGTTAGGGCCTTAGAAGTCGACGCCCGAAGCATAAAATACAAAATAAATAGAACGGTTTTTCCATTGTATAAAACGAATATTTGCTACCAGTGTAAAAGCTATGGTCATTTCTACGTTCCGGGCAACCTAGGCTTCACCCTAGGGCGTTGTTCCACCACATCGAATAATTAGGGCCGGAGAAGTCAACGCCAGAAGCATAAAATACAATATAAATACAACAGTTTTTCCATCGTATAAAACGAATAATTGCAACCAGTACGAAACTTATGGTCATTTCTACTTTCCGAGCAACCTAGGCTTCACCCTAGGGCTTTGCTCCAACAGATTGAATAGTTAGGGCCTTAGAAGTCAACGCCCGAAGCATAAAATACAAAATAAATAGGACGGTTTTTCCATTGTATAAAACGAATAATTGCTACCAGTGTAAAAGCTATGGTCATTTCTACGTTCCGGGCAACCTAGGCTTCACCCTAGGCCGTTGTTCCACCAGATCGAATAGTTAGGGCCTAAGAAGTGAACGCCAGAAGCATAAAATACAATATAAATACAACAGTTTTTCCATCATATAAAACGAATGATAGCAACCAGTGTGAAAGTTATGGTCATTTCTACATTTCGAGCAACCTAGGCTTCACTCTAGGGCGTTGCTCCACCTGATCGAATAGTTAGGGCCTTAGAAGTCCACGCCCGAAGCATTAAATACAAAATAAATAGAACAGTTTTTCCATTGTATAAAACGAATAATTGCTACCAGTGTGAAAGTAATGGTCATTTCTACGTTCGGGCAACCTAGGCTTCACTCTACGGCGTTGTTCCACCAGATCGAATAGTTAGGTCCTAAGAAGTCAACACCAGAAGAATAAAATACAAAATAAATACAACAGCCTTTACACCGTATAAAACGAATAATTGCAACCTGTGTGAAGGTTATGGTCATATCTACGTTCCGGGCAACCTAGGCTTCACTGTCGGGCGTTGCTCCACCAGATCGAAATGTTAGGGCCTAAGAAGTCTACGCCCGAAGCATAAAATACGATATAAATACAACAGCATTTCCATCGTATTAAATGAATAATTGCAAACAGTGTGAAAGTAGTGGTCATTTCTACGTTCCGGGCAACCTAGGCTTCACTGTATGGCGCTCTTCCACCACATCGAATAGCTGCGGCCTCAGAAGTCCACGCCTGAAGCATAAAATACAATAAAAATACAACAGTCTTTTCATCGTATAACAGGAATAATTGCAACAAGCGTGAAAGTAATGATCATTTCGGCGTTTCGGGCATCCTAGACTTAATTCTGAGGCATTGCTCCACCAGATCGAATATCTAGGGCCTTAGAAGTCAACCCTAGAAGCATAAAATACAATGTAAATACAACAGCTTTCCATCGTATAATACGAGTAATTGCAACCAGTATGCAACTTATGGTCATTTCTACATTCCGAGCAACCTAGGCTTTACTCTAGGGCGTTGCTCCACCAGATCGAATAGTTACGACCTTAGAAGTCAACGCCAGAAGCATAAAATACGATATAAATACAACAGCTGTTCCATCGTATAAAAGGAATAATTGCAACCAGTTTGATAGTGATGGTCATTTCTACGTACCGGGCAACCTAGGCTTCACTCTAGGGCGTTGCTCCACCAGATCGTATAGTTAGGGCCTTAGAAGTCAACGCCCGAAGCATAAAATAGAAAATAAATAGAACAGTTTTTCCATCGTATAAAACGAATAATTGCTACCAGTGTGAAAGTTATGGTCATTTCTACTTTCCGGGCAACCTAGACTTCACCCTAGGGCGTCGTTCCACCAGATGGAATAGTTTGGGCCTAAGAAGTCAACGCCAGAATCATAAAATACGATATAAATACAACAGCTTTTCCATCGTATAAAACGAATAATTGCAACCAGTGTGAAACTTATGGTCATTTCTTCGTTCCGGGCAACCTAGGCTTCACTGTATGGCGTTCTTCCACCACATCGGATAGCTACGGCCTCAGAAGTCCACGCCTGAAGCATAAAATACAATAAAAATACAACAGTTTTTCCATCGTATAGCAGGAATAATTTGCAACCAGTGTGATAGTAGTGGTCATTTCTACGTTCCGGGCAACCCAGGTCTCACTCCAGGGCGTTGCTCCACCAGATCGAATAGTTACGGCCTAAGAAGTCAACGCCAGAAGCATAAAATACGATGAAGATGCAACTTTTTTTCAATCGTATAAAACGAATAATTGCAATCAGTGTGAAAGTTATGGTCATTTCTACATTCCGAGCAACCTAGGCTTCACTCCAGGGCGTTGCTCCACCAGATCGAATAGATAGGTCCTAAGAAGTCAACACCAGAAGAATAAAATACAAAATAAATACAGCAGCCTTTACACCGTATAAAACGAATAATTGCAACCTGTGTGAAGGTTATGGTCATATCTACGTTCCGGACAACCTAGGTTTCACTGTCGGGCGTTGCTCCACAAGATCGAAATGTTAGGGCCTAACAAGTCAACGCCCGAAGCATAAAATACGATATAAATACAACAGCATTTCCATCGTATTAAATGAATAATTGCAAACAGTGTGAAAGTAGTGGTCATTTCTACGCTCCGGGCAACCTAGGCTTGACTGTATGGCCTTCTTCCACCACATCGAATAGCTACGGCCTCAGAAGTCCACGCCTGAAGCATAAAATACAATAAAAATACAACAGTCTTTTCATCGCATAACAGGAATAATTGCAACAAGCGTGAAAGTAATGATCATTTCTACGTTTCAGACAACCTAGGCTTCACTCTAGGGCGTTGCTCCACCAGATCGAATAGTTAGGGCCTTAGAAGTCAACGCCCGAAGCATACAATACAAAATAAATACAACAGCATTTCCATCGTATTAAATGAATAATTGCAAACAGTGTGAAAGTAGTGGTCATTTCTACGATCCGGGCTACCTAGGCTTCACTCTATGGCGTTCTTCCACCACATCGAATAGCAACGGCCTCAGAAGTCAACGCCAGAAGCTTAAATACAATATAAATATAACAGTTTTTCCATCGTATAAAACGAATAATAGCAACCAGTGTGAAAGTTATGGTCATCTCTACGTTCCGAGCAACCTAGGCTTCACTCTGCGGCGATGCTCCACCAGATCAAACAGATAGGGCATTAGAAGTCAACGCCCGAAGCATAAAATACAAAATAAATAGAACGGTTTTTCCATTGTATAAAACGAATAATTGCAAACAGTGTGAAAGTAATGGTCATTTCTACGTTCCGGGCAACCTAGGCTTCACTCTACGGCGTTGTTCCACCAGATCGAATAGTTAGGGCCTAAGAACTCAACGCCAGAAGAATAAAATACAAAATAAATACAACAGCCTTTACACCGTATAAAACGAATAATTGCAACCTGTGTGAAGGTTATGGTCATACCTACGTTCCGGGCAACCTAGGCTTCACTGTATGGCGTTCTTCCACCACATCGAATAGCTACGGCCTCAGAAGTCCACGCCTGAAGCATAAAATACAATAAAAATACAAGAGTCTTTTCATCGTATAACAGGAATAATTGCAACAAGCGTGAAAGTAATGATCATTTCGGCGTTTCGGGCATCCTAGACTTAATTCTGAGGCATTGCTCCACCAGATCGAATATTTAGGGCCTTAGAAGTCAACCCCAGAAGCATAAAATACAATATAAATACAACAGTTTTTCCATCGTATAAGACGAATAATTGCAACCAGTATGAAACTTATGGTCATTTCTACTTTCCGAGCAACCTAGGCTTCGCTCTAGGGCGTTGCACCAACAGATTGAATAGTTAGGGCCTTAGAAACGAACGCCAGAAGCATAAAATACAATATAAATACAACAGTTTTTCCATCGTATAAACCGAATAATTGCAACCAGTATGAAACTTATGGTCATTTCTACGTTCCGGGCAACCTAGGCTTCAGTGTATGGCGTTCTTCAACCACATCGAATAGCTACGGCCTCAGAAGTCAACGCCTGAAGTATAAAATACAATAAAAATACAACAGTCTTAACATTCTATAACACGAATAATTGCAACCAGTAAGAAACTTATGGTCATTTCTACTTTCCGAGCCACCTAGGCTTCACCCTAGGGCGTTGCACCAACAGATTGAATAGTTAGGGCCTTAGAAGTCGACGCCCGAAGCATAAAATACAAAATAAATAGAACGGTTTTTCCATTGTATAAAACGAATATTTGCTACCAGTGTAAAAGCTATGGTCATTTCTACGTTCCGGGCAACCTAGGCTTCACCCTAGGGCGTTGTTCCACCACATCGAATAATTAGGGCCGGAGAAGTCAACGCCAGAAGCATAAAATACAATATAAATACAACAGTTTTTCCATCGTATAAAACGAATAATTGCAACCAGTACGAAACTTATGGTCATTTCTACTTTCCGAGCAACCTAGGCTTCACCCTAGGGCTTTGCTCCAACAGATTGAATAGTTAGGGCCTTAGAAGTCAACGCCCGAAGCATAAAATACAAAATAAATAGGACGGTTTTTCCATTGTATAAAACGAATAATTGCTACCAGTGTAAAAGCTATGGTCATTTCTACGTTCGGGGCAACCTAGGCTTCACCCTAGGGCGTTGTTCCACCAGATCGAATAGTTAGGGCCTAGGATGTGAACGCCAGAAGCATAAAATACAATATAAATATAACAGTTTTTCCATCGTATAAAACGAATAATAGCAAACAGTGTGAAAGTAATGGTCATTTCTACGTTCGGGCAACCTAGGCTTCACTCTACGGCGTTGTTTCACCAGATCGAATAATTAGGGCCTGAGAAGTCAACGCCAGAAGCATAAAATACGATATAAATACAACAGCTTTTCCATCGTATAAAAGGAATATTTGCAAACAGTGTGAAAGTAATGGTCATTTCTACGTTCCGGGCAACCTAGGCTTCACTCTACGGCGTTGTTCCACCAGATCGAATAGTTAGGGCCTAAGAAGTCGACACCAGAAGAATAAAATATAAAATAAATACAACAGCCTTTACACCGTATAAAACGAATAATTGCAATCTGTGTGAAGGTTATGGTCATATCTACGTTCCGGGCAACCTAGGCTTCACTGTATGGCGCTCTTCCACCACATCGAATAGCTACGGCCTCAGAAGTCCACGCCTGAAGCATAAAATACAATAAAAATACAACTGTCTTTTCATCGTATAACAGGAATAATTGCAACAAGCGTGAAAGGGATGGTCATTTCTACGTTCTGGGCAACCTAGGCTTCACCCTAGGCCGTTGTTCCACCAGATCGAATAGTTAGGGCCTAAGAAGTGAACGCCAGAAGCATAAAATACAATATAAATACAACAGTTTTTCCATCATATAAAACGAATGATAGCAACCAGTGTGAAAGTTATGGTCATTTCTACATTTCGAGCAACCTAGGCTTCACTCTAGGGCGTTGCTCCACCTGATCGAATAGTTAGGGCCTTAGAAGTCAACGCCCGAAGCATTAAATACAAAATAAATAGAACAGTTTTTCCATTGTATAAAACGAATAATTGCTACCAGTGTGAAAGTAATGGTCATTTCTGCGTTCGGGCAACCTAGGCTTCACTCTACGGCGTTGTTCCACCAGATCGAATAGTTAGGTCCTAAGAAGTCAACACCAGAAGAATAAAATACAAAATAAATACAACAGCCTTTACACCGTATAAAACGAATAATTGCAATCTGTGTGAAGGTTATGGTCATATCTACGTTCCGGGCAACCTAGGCTTCACTGTATGGCGCTCTTCCACCACATCGAATAGCTACGGCCTCAGAAGTCCACGCCTGAAGCATAAAATACAATAAAAATACAACTGTCTTTTCATCGTATAACAGGAATAATTGCAACAAGCGTGAAAGGGATGGTCATTTCTACGTTCTGGGCAACCTAGGCTTCACCCTAGGCCGTTGTTCCACCAGATCGAATAGTTAGGGCCTAAGAAGTGAACGCCAGAAGCATAAAATACAATATAAATACAACAGTTTTTCCATCATATAAAACGAATGATAGCAACCAGTGTGAAAGTTATGGTCATTTCTACATTTCGAGCAACCTAGGCTTCACTCTAGGGCGTTGCTCCACCTGATCGAATAGTTAGGGCCTTAGAAGTCAACGCCCGAAGCATTAAATACAAAATAAATAGAACAGTTTTTCCATTGTATAAAACGAATAATTGCTACCAGTGTGAAAGTAATGGTCATTTCTGCGTTCGGGCAACCTAGGCTTCACTCTACGGCGTTGTTCCACCAGATCGAATAGTTAGGTCCTAAGAAGTCAACACCAGAAGAATAAAATACAAAATAAATACAACAGCCTTTACACCGTATAAAACGAATAATTGCAACCTGTGTGAAGGTTATGGTCATATCTACGTTCCGGGCAACCTAGGCTTCACTGTCGGGCGTTGCTCCACCAGATCGAAATGTTAGGGCCTAAGAAGTCTACGCCCGAAGCATAAAATACGATATAAATACAACAGCATTTCCATCGTATTAAATGAATAATTGCAAACAGTGTGAAAGTAGTGGTCATTTCTACGTTCCGGGCAACCTAGGCTTCACTGTATGGCGCTCTTCCACCACATCGAATAGCTGCGGCCTCAGAAGTCCACGCCTGAAGCATAAAATACAATAAAAATACAACAGTCTTTTCATCGTATAACAGGAATAATTGCAACAAGCGTGAAAGTAATGATCATTTCGGCGTTTCGGGCATCCTAGACTTAATTCTGAGGCATTGCTCCACCAGATCGAATAGTTAGGGCCTTAGAAGTCAACGCCCGAAACATAAAATACAAAATAAATACAACAGTTTTTCCATCGTATAAAACGAATAATTGCTACCAGTGTGAAAGTTATGGTCATTTCTACTTTCCGGGCAACCTATGCTTCACCCTAGGGCGTTGTTCCACCAGATGGAATAGTTAGGGCCTAAGAAGTCAACGCCAGAAGCATAAAATACGATATAAATACAACAGCTTTTCCATCGTATAAAATAAATAATTGCAACCAGTTTGATAGTGATGGTCATTTCTACGTACCGGGCAACCTAGGCTTCACTCTAGGGCGTTGCTCCACCAGATCGTATAGTTAGGGCCTTAGAAGTCCACGCCCGAAGCATAAAATATAAAATAAATAGAACAGTTTTTCCATCGTATAAAACGAATAATTGCTACCAGTGTGAAAGTTATGGTCATTTCTACTTTCCGGGCAACCTAGACTTCACCCTAGGGCGTCGTTCCACCAGATGGAATAGTTTGGGCCTAAGAAGTCAACGCCAGAATCATAAAATACGATATAAATACAACAGCTTTTCCATCGTATAAAACGAATAATTGCAACCAGTGTGAAACGTATGGTCATTTCTACGTTCCGGGCAACCTAGGCTTCACTGTATGGCGTTCTTCCACCACATCGGATAGCTACGGCCTCAGAAGTCCACGCCTGAAGCATAAAATACAATAAAAATACAACAGTCTTTTCATCGCATAACAGGAATAATTGCAACAAGCGTGAAAGTAATGATCATTTCGGCGTTACGGGCATCCTAGACTTAACTCTGAGGCATTGCTCCACCAGATCGAATAATTAGGGCCTGAGAAGTCAACGCCAGAAGCATAAAATACAATATAAATACAACAGTTTTTCTATCGTATAAAACGAATAATTGCAACCAGTATGAAACTTATGGTCATTTCTACTTTCCGAGCAACCTAGGCTTTACCCTAGGGCTTTGCTCCAACAGATTGAATAGTTAGGGCCTTAGAAGTCAACGCCCGAAGCATAAAATACAAAATAAATAGAACGGTTTTTCCATTGTATAAAACGAATAATTGCTACCAGTGTGAAAGTTATGGTCATTTCTACTTTCCGGGCAACCTATACTTCACCCTAGGGCGTCGTTCCACCAGATGGAATAGTTTGGGCCTAAGAAGTCAACGCCAGAAGCATAAAATACAATATAAATACAACAGTTTTTCCATCATATAAAACGAATGATAGCAACCAGTGTGAAAGTTATGGTCATTTCTACATTTCGAGCAACCTAGGCTTCACTCTAGGGCGTTGCTCCACCTGATCGAATAGTTAGGGCCTTAGAAGTCAACGCCCGAAGCATTAAATACAAAATAAATAGAACAGTTTTTCCATTGTATAAAACGAATAATTGCTACCAGTGTGAAAGTAATGGTCATTTCTACGTTCGGGCAACCTAGGCTTCACTCTACGGCGTTGTTCCACCAGATCGAATAGTTAGGTCCTAAGAAGTCAACACCAGAAGAATAAAATACAAAATAAATACAACAGCCTTTACACCGTATAAAACGAATAATTGCAACCTGTGTGAAGGTTATGGTCATATCTACGTTCCGGGCAACCTAGGCTTCACTGTCGGGCGTTGCTCCACCAGATCGAAATGTTAGGGCCTAAGAAGTCTACGCCCGAAGCACAAAATACGATATAAATACAACAGCATTTCCATCGTATTAAATGAATAATTGCAAACAGTGTGAAAGTAGTGGTCATTTCTACGTTCCGGGCAACCTAGGCTTCACTGTATGGCGCTCTTCCACCACATCGAATAGCTGCGGCCTCAGAAGTCCACGCCTGAAGCATAAAATACAATAAAAATACAACAGTCTTTTCATCGTATAACAGGAATAATTGCAACAAGCGTGAAAGTAATGATCATTTCGGCGTTTCGGGCATCCTAGACTTAATTCTGAGGCATTGCTCCACCAGATCGAATATCTAGGGCCTTAGAAGTCAACCCTAGAAGCATAAAATACAATGTAAATACAACAGCTTTCCATCGTATAATACGAATAATTGCAACCAGTATGCAACTTATGGTCATTTCTACATTCCGAGCAACCTAGGCTTTACTCTAGGGCGTTGCGCCACCAGATCGAATAGTTACGACCTTAGAAGTCAACGCCAGAAGCATAAAATACGATATAAATACAACAGCTGTTCCATCGTATAAAAGGAATAATTGCAACCAGTTTGATAGTGATGGTCATTTCTACGTACCGGGCAACCTAGGCTTCACTCTAGGGCGTTGCTCCACCAGATCGTATAGTTAGGGCCTTAGAAGTCAACGCCCGAAGCATAAAATAGAAAATAAATAGAACAGTTTTTCCATCGTATAAAACGAATAATTGCTACCAGTGTGAAAGTTATGGTCATTTCTACTTTCCGGGCAACCTAGACTTCACCCTAGGGCGTCGTTCCACCAGATGGAATAGTTTGGGCCTAAGAAGTCAACGCCAGAATCATAAAATACGATATAAATACAACAGCTTTTCCATCGTATAAAACGAATAATTGCAACCAGTGTGAAACTTATGGTCATTTCTTCGTTCCGGGCAACCTAGGCTTCACTGTATGGCGTTCTTCCACCACATCGGATAGCTACGGCCTCAGAAGTCCACGCCTGAAGCATAAAATACAATAAAAATACAACAGTTTTTCCATCGTATAGCAGGAATAATTTGCAACCAGTGTGATAGTAGTGGTCATTTCTACGTTCCGGGCAACCCAGGTCTCACTCCAGGGCGTTGCTCCACCAGATCGAATAGTTACGGCCTAAGAAGTCAACGCCAGAAGCATAAAATACGATGAAGATGCAACTTTTTTTCAATCGTATAAAACGAATAATTGCAATCAGTGTGAAAGTTATGGTCATTTCTACATTCCGAGCAACCTAGGCTTCACTCCAGGGCGTTGCTCCACCAGATCGAATAGATAGGTCCTAAGAAGTCAACACCAGAAGAATAAAATACAAAATAAATACAGCAGCCTTTACACCGTATAAAACGAATAATTGCAACCTGTGTGAAGGTTATGGTCATATCTACGTTCCGGACAACCTAGGTTTCACTGTCGGGCGTTGCTCCACAAGATCGAAATGTTAGGGCCTAACAAGTCAACGCCCGAAGCATAAAATACGATATAAATACAACAGCATTTCCATCGTATTAAATGAATAATTGCAAACAGTGTGAAAGTAGTGGTCATTTCTACGCTCCGGGCAACCTAGGCTTGACTGTATGGCCTTCTTCCACCACATCGAATAGCTACGGCCTCAGAAGTCCACGCCTGAAGCATAAAATACAATAAAAATACAACAGTCTTTTCATCGCATAACAGGAATAATTGCAACAAGCGTGAAAGTAATGATCATTTCTACGTTTCAGACAACCTAGGCTTCACTCTAGGGCGTTGCTCCACCAGATCGAATAGTTAGGGCCTTAGAAGTCAACGCCCGAAGCATACAATACAAAATAAATACAACAGCATTTCCATCGTATTAAATGAATAATTGCAAACAGTGTGAAAGTAGTGGTCATTTCTACGATCCGGGCTACCTAGGCTTCACTCTATGGCGTTCTTCCACCACATCGAATAGCAACGGCCTCAGAAGTCAACGCCAGAAGCTTAAATACAATATAAATATAACAGTTTTTCCATCGTATAAAACGAATAATAGCAACCAGTGTGAAAGTTATGGTCATCTCTACGTTCCGAGCAACCTAGGCTTCACTCTGCGGCGATGCTCCACCAGATCAAACAGATAGGGCATTAGAAGTCAACGCCCGAAGCATAAAATACAAAATAAATAGAACGGTTTTTCCATTGTATAAAACGAATAATTGCAAACAGTGTGAAAGTAATGGTCATTTCTACGTTCCGGGCAACCTAGGCTTCACTCTACGGCGTTGTTCCACCAGATCGAATAGTTAGGGCCTAAGAACTCAACGCCAGAAGAATAAAATACAAAATAAATACAACAGCCTTTACACCGTATAAAACGAATAATTGCAACCTGTGTGAAGGTTATGGTCATATCTACGTTCCGGGCAACCTAGGCTTCACTGTATGGCGCTCTTCCACCACATCGAATAGCTACGGCCTCAGAAGTCCACGCCTGAAGCATAAAATACAATAAAAATACAACTGTCTTTTCATCGTATAACAGGAATAATTGCAACAAGCGTGAAAGGGATGGTCATTTCTACGTTCTGGGCAACCTAGGCTTCACCCTAGGCCGTTGTTCCACCAGATCGAATAGTTAGGGCCTAAGAAGTGAACGCCAGAAGCATAAAATACAATATAAATACAACAGTTTTTCCATCATATAAAACGAATGATAGCAACCAGTGTGAAAGTTATGGTCATTTCTACATTTCGAGCAACCTAGGCTTCACTCTAGGGCGTTGCTCCACCTGATCGAATAGTTAGGGCCTTAGAAGTCAACGCCCGAAGCATTAAATACAAAATAAATAGAACAGTTTTTCCATTGTATAAAACGAATAATTGCTACCAGTGTGAAAGTAATGGTCATTTCTGCGTTCGGGCAACCTAGGCTTCACTCTACGGCGTTGTTCCACCAGATCGAATAGTTAGGTCCTAAGAAGTCAACACCAGAAGAATAAAATACAAAATAAATACAACAGCCTTTACACCGTATAAAACGAATAATTGCAACCTGTGTGAAGGTTATGGTCATATCTACGTTCCGGGCAACCTAGGCTTCACTGTCGGGCGTTGCTCCACCAGATCGAAATGTTAGGGCCTAAGAAGTCTACGCCCGAAGCATAAAATACGATATAAATACAACAGCATTTCCATCGTATTAAATGAATAATTGCAAACAGTGTGAAAGTAGTGGTCATTTCTACGTTCCGGGCAACCTCGGCTTCACTGTATGGCGCTCTTCCACCACATCGAATAGCTGCGGCCTCAGAAGTCCACGCCTGAAGCATAAAATACAATAAAAATACAACAGTCTTTTCATCGTATAACAGGAATAATTGCAACAAGCGTGAAAGTAATGATCATTTCGGCGTTTCGGGCATCCTAGACTTAATTCTGAGGCATTGCTCCACCAGATCGAATAGTTAGGGCCTTAGAAGTCAACGCCCGAAACATAAAATACAAAATAAATACAACAGTTTTTCCATCGTATAAAACGAATAATTGCTACCAGTGTGAAAGTTATGGTCATTTCTACTTTCCGGGCAACCTATGCTTCACCCTAGGGCGTTGTTCCACCAGATGGAATAGTTAGGGCCTAAGAAGTCAACGCCAGAAGCATAAAATACGATATAAATACAACAGCTTTTCCATCGTATAAAATAAATAATTGCAACCAGTTTGATAGTGATGGTCATTTCTACGTACCGGGCAACCTAGGCTTCACTCTAGGGCGTTGCTCCACCAGATCGTATAGTTAGGGCCTTAGAAGTCCACGCCCGAAGCATAAAATATAAAATAAATAGAACAGTTTTTCCATCGTATAAAACGAATAATTGCTACCAGTGTGAAAGTTATGGTCATTTCTACTTTCCGGGCAACCTAGACTTCACCCTAGGGCGTCGTTCCACCAGATGGAATAGTTTGGGCCTAAGAAGTCAACGCCAGAATCATAAAATACGATATAAATACAACAGCTTTTCCATCGTATAAAACGAATAATTGCAACCAGTGTGAAACGTATGGTCATTTCTACGTTCCGGGCAACCTAGGCTTCACTGTATGGCGTTCTTCCACCACATCGGATAGCTACGGCCTCAGAAGTCCACGCCTGAAGCATAAAATACAATAAAAATACAACAGTCTTTTCATCGCATAACAGGAATAATTGCAACAAGCGTGAAAGTAATGATCATTTCGGCGTTACGGGCATCCTAGACTTAACTCTGAGGCATTGCTCCACCAGATCGAATAATTAGGGCCTGAGAAGTCAACGCCAGAAGCATAAAATACAATATAAATACAACAGTTTTTCTATCGTATAAAACGAATAATTGCAACCAGTATGAAACTTATGGTCATTTCTACTTTCCGAGCAACCTAGGCTTTACCCTAGGGCTTTGCTCCAACAGATTGAATAGTTAGGGCCTTAGAAGTCAACGCCCGAAGCATAAAATACAAAATAAATAGAACGGTTTTTCCATTGTATAAAACGAATAATTGCTACCAGTGTGAAAGTTATGGTCATTTCTACTTTCCGGGCAACCTATACTTCACCCTAGGGCGTCGTTCCACCAGATGGAATAGTTTGGGCCTAAGAAGTCAACGCCAGAAGCATAAAATACAATATAAATACAACAGTTTTTCCATCATATAAAACGAATGATAGCAACCAGTGTGAAAGTTATGGTCATTTCTACATTTCGAGCAACCTAGGCTTCACTCTAGGGCGTTGCTCCACCTGATCGAATAGTTAGGGCCTTAGAAGTCAACGCCCGAAGCATTAAATACAAAATAAATAGAACAGTTTTTCCATTGTATAAAACGAATAATTGCTACCAGTGTGAAAGTAATGGTCATTTCTACGTTCGGGCAACCTAGGCTTCACTCTACGGCGTTGTTCCACCAGATCGAATAGTTAGGTCCTAAGAAGTCAACACCAGAAGAATAAAATACAAAATAAATACAACAGCCTTTACACCGTATAAAACGAATAATTGCAACCTGTGTGAAGGTTATGGTCATATCTACGTTCCGGGCAACCTAGGCTTCACTGTCGGGCGTTGCTCCACCAGATCGAAATGTTAGGGCCTAAGAAGTCTACGCCCGAAGCACAAAATACGATATAAATACAACAGCATTTCCATCGTATTAAATGAATAATTGCAAACAGTGTGAAAGTAGTGGTCATTTCTACGTTCCGGGCAACCTAGGCTTCACTGTATGGCGCTCTTCCACCACATCGAATAGCTGCGGCCTCAGAAGTCCACGCCTGAAGCATAAAATACAATAAAAATACAACAGTCTTTTCATCGTATAACAGGAATAATTGCAACAAGCGTGAAAGTAATGATCATTTCGGCGTTTCGGGCATCCTAGACTTAATTCTGAGGCATTGCTCCACCAGATCGAATATCTAGGGCCTTAGAAGTCAACCCTAGAAGCATAAAATACAATGTAAATACAACAGCTTTCCATCGTATAATACGAATAATTGCAACCAGTATGCAACTTATGGTCATTTCTACATTCCGAGCAACCTAGGCTTTACTCTAGGGCGTTGCGCCACCAGATCGAATAGTTACGACCTTAGAAGTCAACGCCAGAAGCATAAAATACGATATAAATACAACAGCTGTTCCATCGTATAAAAGGAATAATTGCAACCAGTTTGATAGTGATGGTCATTTCTACGTACCGGGCAACCTAGGCTTCACTCTAGGGCGTTGCTCCACCAGATCGAATAGCAACGGCCTCAGAAGTCAACGCCAGAAGCTTAAATACAATATAAATATAACAGTTTTTCCATCGTATAAAACGAATAATAGCAACCAGTGTGAAAGTTATGGTCATCTCTACGTTCCGAGCAACCTAGGCTTCACTCTACGGCGATGCTCCACCAGATCAAACAGATAGGGCATTAGAAGTCAACGCCCGAAGCATAAAATACAAAATAAATAGAACGGTTTTTCCATTGTATAAAACGAATAATTGCAAACAGTGTGAAAGTAATGGTCATTTCTACGTTCCGGGCAACCTAGGCTTCACTCTACGGCGTTGTTCCACCAGATCGAATAGTTAGGGCCTAAGAACTCAACGCCAGAAGAATAAAATACAAAATAAATACAACAGCCTTTACACCGTATAAAACGAATAATTGCAACCTGTGTGAAGGTTATGGTCATACCTACGTTCCGGGCAACCTAGGCTTCAGTGTATGGCGTTCTTCAACCACATCGAATAGCTACGGCCTCAGAAGTCAACGCCTGAAGTATAAAATACAATAAAAATACAACAGTCTTAACATTCTATAACACGAATAATTGCAACCAGTAAGAAACTTATGGTCATTTCTACTTTCCGAGCAACCTAGGCTTCACCCTAGGGCGTTGCACCAACAGATTGAATAGTTAGGGCCTTAGAAGTCGACGCCCGAAGCATAAAATACAAAATAAATAGAACGGTTTTTCCATTGTATAAAACGAATATTTGCTACCAGTGTAAAAGCTATGGTCATTTCTACGTTCCGGGCAACCTAGGCTTCACCCTAGGGCGTTGTTCCACCACATCGAATAATTAGGGCCGGAGAAGTCAACGCCAGAAGCATAAAATACAATATAAATACAACAGTTTTTCCATCGTATAAAACGAATAATTGCAACCAGTACGAAACTTATGGTCATTTCTACTTTCCGAGCAACCTAGGCTTCACCCTAGGGCTTTGCTCCAACAGATTGAATAGTTAGGGCCTTAGAAGTCAACGCCCGAAGCATAAAATACAAAATAAATAGGACGCTTTTTCCATTGTATAAAACGAATAATTGCTACCAGTGTAAAAGCTATGGTCATTTCTACGTTCGGGGCAACCTAGGCTTCACCCTAGGGCGTTGTTCCACCAGATCGAATAGTTAGGGCCTAGGATGTGAACGCCAGAAGCATAAAATACAATATAAATATAACAGTTTTTCCATCGTATAAAACGAATAATAGCAAACAGTGTGAAAGTAATGGTCATTTCTACGTTCGGGCAACCTAGGCTTCACTCTACGGCGTTGTTTCACCAGATCGAATAATTAGGGCCTGAGAAGTCAACGCCAGAAGCATAAAATACGATATAAATACAACAGCTTTTCCATCGTATAAAAGGAATATTTGCAAACAGTGTGAAAGTAATGGTCATTTCTACGTTCCGGGCAACCTAGGCTTCACTCTACGGCGTTGTTCCACCAGATCGAATAGTTAGGGCCTAAGAAGTCGACACCAGAAGAATAAAATATAAAATAAATACAACAGCCTTTACACCGTATAAAACGAATAATTGCAATCTGTGTGAAGGTTATGGTCATATCTACGTTCCGGGCAACCTAGGCTTCACTGTATGGCGCTCTTCCACCACATCGAATAGCTACGGCCTCAGAAGTCCACGCCTGAAGCATAAAATACAATAAAAATACAACTGTCTTTTCATCGTATAACAGGAATAATTGCAACAAGCGTGAAAGGGATGGTCATTTCTACGTTCTGGGCAACCTAGGCTTCACCCTAGGCCGTTGTTCCACCAGATCGAATAGTTAGGGCCTAAGAAGTGAACGCCAGAAGCATAAAATACAATATAAATACAACAGTTTTTCCATCATATAAAACGAATGATAGCAACCAGTGTGAAAGTTATGGTCATTTCTTCATTTCGAGCAACCTAGGCTTCACTCTAGGGCGTTGCTCCACCTGATCGAATAGTTAGGGCCTTAGAAGTCAACGCCCGAAGCATTAAATACAAAATAAATAGAACAGTTTTTCCATTGTATAAAACGAATAATTGCTACCAGTGTGAAAGTAATGGTCATTTCTGCGTTCGGGCAACCTAGGCTTCACTCTACGGCGTTGTTCCACCAGATCGAATAGTTAGGTCCTAAGAAGTCAACACCAGAAGAATAAAATACAAAATAAATACAACAGCCTTTACACCGTATAAAACGAATAATTGCAACCTGTGTGAAGGTTATGGTCATATCTACGTTCCGGGCAACCTAGGCTTCACTGTCGGGCGTTGCTCCACCAGATCGAAATGTTAGGGCCTAAGAAGTCTACGCCCGAAGCATAAAATACGATATAAATACAACAGCATTTCCATCGTATTAAATGAATAATTGCAAACAGTGTGAAAGTAGTGGTCATTTCTACGTTCCGGGCAACCTAGGCTTCACTGTATGGCGCTCTTCCACCACATCGAATAGCTGCGGCCTCAGAAGTCCACGCCTGAAGCATAAAATACAATAAAAATACAACAGTCTTTTCATCGTATAACAGGAATAATTGCAACAAGCGTGAAAGTAATGATCATTTCGGCGTTTCGGGCATCCTAGACTTAATTCTGAGGCATTGCTCCACAAGATCGAATATCTAGGGCCTTAGAAGTCAACCCTAGAAGCATAAAATACAATGTAAATACAACAGCTTTCCATCGTATAAAACGAATAATTGCAACCAGTATGCAACTTATGGTCATTTCTACATTCCGAGCAACCTAGGCTTTACTCTAGGGCGTTGCTCCACCAGATCGAATAGTTACGACCTTAGAAGTCAAAGCCAGAAGCATAAAATACGATATAAATACAACAGCTGTTCCATCGTATAAAAGGAATAATTGCAAACAGTTTGAAAGTAATGGTCATTTCTACGTTCTGGGCAACCTAGGCTTCACTCTAGGGCGTTGCTCTACCAGATCGAATAGTTAGGGCCTTAGAAGTCAACGCCCGAAGCATAAAATACAAAATAAATACAACAGTTTTTCCATCGTATAAAACGAATAATTGCAAACAGTGTGAAAGTAATGGTCATTTCTACGTTCCGGGCAACCTAGGCTTCACTCTACGCCGTTGTTCCACCAGATCGAATAGTTAGGGCCTAAGAAGTCAACGCCAGAAGCATAAAATACGATATAAATACTACAGCTTTTCCATCGTATAAAAGGAATAATTGCAAACAGTGTGAAAGTAATGGTCATTTCTACGTTCCGGGCAACCTAGGCTTCACTCTACGGCGTTGTTCCACCAGATCGAATAGTTAGGGCCTAAGAAGTCAACACCAGAAGAATAAAATATGAAATAAATACAACAGCCTTTACTCCGTATAAAACGAATAATTGCAATCTGTGTGAAGGTTATGGTCATATCTACGTTCCGGGCAACCTAGGCTTCACTCTAGGGCGTTGTTCCACCAGATGGAATAGCTAGGGCCTAAGAAGTCAACGCCAGAAGCATAAAATACGATATAAATACAACAGCTTTTCCATCGTATAAAACAGATAATTGCAACCAGTATGAAAGTTATGGTCATTTCTACGTTCCGGGCAACCTTGGCTTCACCCTAGGCCGTTGTTCCACCAGATCGAATAGTTAGGGCCTAAGAAGTGAACGCCAGAAGCATAAAGTGCAATAAAAATACAACAGTTTTTCCATCGTATAGCAGGAATAATTTGCATCCTGTGTGATAGTAGTGGTCATTTCTACGTTCCGGGCAACCCAGGTTTCACTCCAGGGCGTTGCTCCACCGGATCGGATAGTTACGGCCTAAGAAGTCAACGCCAGAAGCATAAAATACGATAAAGATGCAACAGTTTTTCCATCGTATAAAACGAATAATTGCAAACAGTGTGAAGGTAATGGTCATTTCTACGTTCCGGGCAACCTAGGCTTCACTCTACGGCGTTGTCCCACCAGATCGAATAGCTAGGGCCTAAGAAGTCAACGCCAGAAGCACAAAATACGATATAAATACAACAGCTTTTCCATCGTATAAAAGGAATAATTGCAACCTGTGTGAAGGTTATGGTCATATCTACGTTCCGGGCAACCTAGGCTTCACTGTCGGGCGTTGCTCCACCAGATCGTATAGTTAGGGCCTTAGAAGTCAACGCCCGAAGCATAAAATATAAAATAAATAGAACAGTTTTTCCATCGTATAAAACGAGTAATTGCTACCAGTGTGAAAGTTATGGTCATTTCTACTTTCCGGGCAACCTAGACTTCACCCTAGGGCGTCGTTCCACCAGATGGAATAGTTTGGGCCTAAGAAGTCAACGCCAGAATCATAAAATACGATATAAATACAACAGCTTTTCCATCGTATAAAACGAATAATTGCAACCAGTGTGAAACTTATGGTCATTTCTACGTTCCGGGCAACCTAGGCTTCACTGTATGGCGTTCTTCCACCACATCGGATAGCTACGGCCTCAGAAGTCCACGCCTGAAGCATAAAATACAATAAAAATACAACAGTCTTTTCATCGCATAACAGGAATAATTGCAACAAGCGTGAAAGTAATGATCATTTCGGCGTTACGGGCATCCTAGACTTAACTCTGAGGCATTGCTCCACCAGATCGAATAATTAGGGCCTGAGAAGTCAACGCCAGAAGCATAAAATACAATATAAATACAACAGTTTTTCTATCGTATAAAACGAATAATTGCAACCAGTATGAAACTTATGGTCATTTCTACTTTCCGAGCAACCTAGGCTTTACCCTAGGGCTTTGCTCCAACAGATTGAATAGTTAGGGCCTTAGAAGTCAACGCCCGAAGCATAAAATACAAAATAAATAGAACGGTTTTTCCATTGTATAAAACGAATAATTGCTACGAGTGTAAAAGCTATGGTCATTTCTACGTTCCGGGCAACCTAGGCTTCACCCTAGGGCGTTGTTCCACCAGATCGAATAGTTAGGGCCTAAGAAGTGAACGCCAGACGCATAAAATGCAATAAAAATACAACAGCTTTTCCATCGTATAGCAGGAATAATTTGCAACCAGTGTGATAGTAGTGGTCATTTCTACGTTCCGGGCAACCCAGGTTTCACTCCAGGGCGTTGCTCCACCAGATCGGATAGTTACGGCCTAAGAAGTCAACGCCAGAAGCGTAAAACACGATAAAGATGCAACAGTTTTTTCATCGTATAAAACGAATAATTGCAACCAGTATGAAAGTTATGGTCACTTCTACTTTCCGGGCAACCTAGGCTTCACCCTAGGGCGTTGCTCCAACAGATTGAATAGTTAGGGCCTTAGAAGTCAACGCCCGAAGCATGAAATACAAAATAAATAAAACGGTTTTTCCATTGTATAAAACGAATAATTGCTACGAGTGTAAAAGCTATGGTCATTTTAACGTTCCAGGCAACCTAGGCTTCACCCTAGGGCGTTGTTCCACCAGATCGAATAGTTAGGGCCTAAGAAGTGAACGCCAGACGCATAAAATGCAATAAAAATACAACAGTTTTTCCATCGTATAGCAGGAATAATTTGCAACCTGTGTGATAGTAGTGGTCATTTCTACGTTCCGGGCAACCCAGGTTTCACTCCAGGGCGTTGCTCCACCGGATCGGATAGTTACGGCCTAAGAAGTCAACGCCAGAAGCATAAAATACGATAAAGATGCAACAGTTTTTCCATCGTATAAAACGAATAATTGCAAACAGTGTGAAGGTAATGGTCATTTCTACGTTCCGGGCAACCTAGGCTTCACTCTACGGCGTTGTTCCACCAGATCGAATAGCTAGGGCCTAAGAAGTCAACGCCAGAAGCATAAAATACGATATAAATACAACAGCTTTTCCATCGTATAAAAGGAATAATTGCAACCTGTGTGAAGGTTATGGTCATATCTACGTTCCGGGCAACCTAGGCTTCACTGTCGGGCGTTGCTCCTCCAGATCGAAATGTCAGGGCCTAAGAAGTCTACGCCCGAAGCATAAAATACGATATAAATACAACAGCATTTCCATCGTATTAAATGAATAATTGCAAACAGTGTGAAAGTAGTGGTCATTTCTACGTTCCGGGCAACCTAGGCTTCACTGTATGGCGTTCTTCCACCACATCGAATAGCTACGGCCTCAGAAGTCCACGCCTGAAGCATAAAATACAATAAAAATACAAGAGTCTTTTCATCGTATAACAGGAATAATTGCAACAAGCGTGAAAGTACTGATCATTTCGGCGTTTCGGGCATCCTAGACTTAATTCTGAGGCGTTGCTCCACCAGATCGAATATTTAGGGCCTTAGAAGTCAACCCCGGAAGCATAAAATACAATATAAATACAACAGTTTTTCCATCGTATAAGACGAATAATTGCAACCAGTATGCAACTTATGGTCATTTCTGCATTCCGAGCAACCTAGGCTTCACTCTAGGGCTTTGCTCCAACAGATTGAATAGTTAGGGCCTTAGAAGTCAACGCCCGAAGCATTAAATACAAAATAAATAGAACGGTTTTTCCATTGTATAAAACGAATAATTGCTACGAGAGTAAAAGCTATGGTCATTTCTACGTTCCGGGCAACCTAGGCCTGACCATAGGGCGTTGTTCCACCGGCTCCAATAGTTAGGGCCTAGGAAGTGAACGGCAGACGCATAAGATGCAATAAAAATACAACAGTTTTTCCATCGTATAAAACGAATAATTGCAAACAGTGTGAAAGTAATGGTCATTTCTACGTTCCGGGCAACCTAGGCTTCACTGTCGGGCGTTGCTCCACCAGATCGAAATGTTAGGGCCTAAGAAGTCTACGCCCGAAGCATAAAATACGATATAAATACAACAGCATTTCCATCGTATTAAATGAATAATTGCAAACAGTGTGAAAGTAGTGGTCACTTCTACGTTCCGGGCAACCTAGGCTTCACTGTATGGCGCTCTTCCACCACATCGAATAGCTGCGGCCTCAGAAGTCCACGCCTGAAGCATAAAATACAATAAAAATACAACAGTCTTTTCATCGTATAACAGGAATAATTGCAACAAGCGTGAAAGTAATGATCATTTCGGCGTTTCGGGCATCCTAGACTTAATTCTGAGGCATTGCTCCACCAGATCGAATATCTAGGGCCTTAGAAGTCAACCCTAGAAGCTTAAAATACAATGTAAATACAACAGCTTTCCATCGTATAAAACGAATAATTGCAACCAGTATGCAACTTATGGTCATTTCTACATTCCGAGCAACCTAGGCTTTACTCTAGGGCGTTGCTCCACCAGATCGAATAGTTACGACCTTAGAAGTCAACGCCAGAAGCATAAAATACGATATAAATACAACAGCTGTTCCATCGTATAAAAGGAATAATTGCAAACAGTTTGAAAGTAATGGTCATTTCTACGTTCTGGGCAACCTAGGCTTCACTCTAGGGCGTTGCTCTACCAGATCGAATAGTTAGGGCCTTAGAAGTCAACGCCCGAAGCATAAAATACAAAATAAATACAACAGTTTTTCCATCGTATAAAACGAATAATTGCTACCAGTGTGAAAGTTATGGTCATTTCTACTTTCCGGGCAACCTATGCTTCACCCTAGGGCGTTGTTCCACCAGATGGAATAGTTAGGGCCTAAGAAGTCAACGCCAGAAGCATAAAATACGATATAAATACAACAGCTTTTCCATCGTATAAAACAAATAATTGCAACCAGTTTGATAGTGATGGTCATTTCTACGTACCGGGCAACCTAGGCTTCACTCTAGGGCGTTGCTCCACCAGATCGTATAGTTAGGGCCTTAGAAGTCAACGCCCGAAGCATAAAATATAAAATAAATAGAACAGTTTTTCCATCGTATAAAACGAATAATTGCTACCAGTGTGAAAGTTATGGTCATTTCTACTTTCCGGGCAACCTAGACTTCACCCTAGGGCGTCGTTCCACCAGATGGAATAGTTTGGGCCTAAGAAGTCAACGCCAGAATCATAAAATACGATATAAATACAACAGCTTTTCCATCGTATAAAACGAATAATTGCAACCAGTGTGAAACTTATGGTCATTTCTACGTTCCGGGCAACCTAGGCTTCACTGTATGGCGTTCTTCCACCACATCGAATAGCTACGGCCTCAGAAGTCCACGCCTGAAGCATAAAATACAATAAAAATACAAGAGTCTTTTCAACGTATAACAGGAATAATTGCAACAAGCGTGAAAGTAATGATCATTTCGGCGTTTCGGGCATCCTAGACTTAATTCTGAGGCGTTGCTCCACCAGATCGAATATTTAGGGCCATAGAAGTCAACCCCAGAAGCATAAAATACAATATAAATACAACAGTTTTTCCATCGTATAAGACGAATAATTGGAACCAGTATGCAACTTATGGTCATTTCTACACTCCGAGCAACCTAGGCTTCACTCTAGGGCTTTGCTCCAACAGATTGAATAGTTAGGGCCTTAGAAGTCAACGCCCGAAGCATAAAATACAAAATAAATAGAACGTTTTTTCCATTGTATAAAACGAATAATTGCTACGAGAGTAAAAGCTATGGTCATTTCTACGTTCCGGGCAACCTAGGCCTGACCATAGGGCGTTGTTCCACCGGATCCAATAGTTAGGGCCTAAGAAGTGAACGCCAGACGCATAAGATGCAATAAAAATACAACAGTTTTTCCATCGTATAAAACGAATAATTGCAAACAGTGTGAAAGTAATGGTCATTTCTACGTTCCGGGCAACCTAGGCTTCACTCTACGCCGTTGTTCCACCAGATCGAATAGTTAGGGCCTAAGAAGTCAACGCCAGAAGCATAAAATACGATATAAATACAACAGCTTTTCCATCGTATAAAAGGAATAATTGCAAACAGTGTGAAAGTAATGGTCATTTCTACGTTCCGGGCAACCTAGGCTTCACTCTACGGCGTTGTTCCACCAGATCGAATAGTTAGGGCCTAAGAAGTCAACACCAGAAGAATAAAATATGAAATAAATACAACAGCCTTTACACCGTATAAAACGAATAATTGCAATCTGTGTGAAGGTTATGGTCATATCTACGTTCCGGGCAACCTAGGCTTCACTCTAGGGCATTGTTCCACCAGATGGAATAGCTAGGGCCTAAGAAGTCAACGCCAGAAGCATAAAATACGATATAAATACAACAGCTTTTCCATCGTATAAAACAGATAATTGCAACCAGTATGAAAGTTATGGTCATTTCTACGTTCCGGGCAACCTAGGCTTCACCCTAGGGCGTCGTTCCACCAGATGGAATAGTTTGGGCCTAAGAAGTCAACGCCAGAATCATAAAATACGATATAAATACAACAGCTTTTCCATCGTATAAAACGAATAATTGCAACCAGTGTGAAACTTATGGTCATTTCTACATTCCGAGCAACCTAGGCTTCACTCTAGGGCGTTGCTCCACCAGATCGTATAGTTAGGGCCTTAGAAGTCAACGGCCGAAGCATAAAATATAAAATAAATAGAACAGTTTTTCCATCGTATAAAACGAATAATTGCTACCAGTGTGAAAGTTATGGTCATTTCTACTTTCCGGGCAACCTAGACTTCACCCTAGGGCGTCGTTCCACCAGATGGAATAGTTTGGGCCTAAGAAGTCAACGCCAGAATCATAAAATACGGTATAAATACAACAGCTTTTCCATCGTATAAAACGAATAATTGCAACCAGTGTGAAACTTATGGTCATTTCTACGTTCCGGGCAACCTAGGCTTCACTGTATGGCGTTCTTCCACCACATCGGATAGCTACGGCCTCAGAAGTCCACGCCTGAAGCATAAAATACAATAAAAATACAACAGTCTTTTCATCGCATAACAGGAATAATTGCAACAAGCGTGAAAGTAATGATCATTTCGGCGTTACGGGCATCCTAGACTTAACTCTGAGGCATTGCTCCACCAGATCGAATAATTAGGGCCTGAGAAGTCAACGCCAGAAGCATAAAATACAATATAAATACAACAGTTTTTCTATCGTATAAAACGAATAATTGCAACCAGTATGAAACTTATGGTCATTTCTACTTTCCGAGCAACCTAGGCTTTACCCTAGGGCTTTGCTCCAACAGATTGAATAGTTAGGGCCTTAGAAGTCAACGCCCGAAGCATAAAATACAAAATAAATAGAACGGTTTTTCCATTGTATAAAACGAATAATTGCTACGAGTGTAAAAGCTATGGTCATTTCTACGTTCCGGGCAACCTAGGCTTCACCCTAGGGCGTTGTTCCACCAGATCGAATAGTTAGGGCCTAAGAAGTGAACGCCAGACGCATAAAATGCAATAAAAATACAACAGCTTTTCCATCGTATAGCAGGAATAATTTGCAACCAGTGTGATAGTAGTGGTCATTTCTACGTTCCGGGCAACCCAGGTTTCACTCCAGGGCGTTGCTCCACCAGATCGGATAGTTACGGCCTAAGAAGTCAACGCCAGAAGCATAAAATACGATAAAGATGCAACAGTTTTTCCATCGTATAAAACGAATAATTGCAAACAGTGTGAAAGTAATGGTCATTTCTACGTTCCGGGCAACCTAGGCTTCACTCTACGGCGTTGTTCCAGCAGATCGAATAGTTAGGGCCTTAGAAGTCAACGCCCGAAGCATACAATACAAAACAAATGCAACAGCATTTCCATCGTATTAAATGAATAATTGCAAACAGTGTGAAAGTTATGGTCATCTCTACGTTCCGAGCAACCTAGGCTTCACTCTACGGCGATGCTCCACCAGATCAAACAGATAGGGCATTAGAAGTCAACGCCCGAAGCATAAAATACAAAATAAATAGAACGGTTTTTCCATTGTATAAAACGAATAATTGCTGCCAGTGTAAAAGTTATGGTCATTTCTACGTTCCGGGCAACCTAGACTTCACCCTAGGGCGTCGTTCCACCAGATGGAATAGTTTGGGCCTAAGAAGTCAACGCCAGAATCATAAAATACGATATAAATACAACAGCTTTTCCATCGTATAAAACGAATAATTGCAACCAGTGTGAAAGTAATGGTCATTTCTACGTTCGGGCAACCTAGGCTTCACTCTACGGCGTTGTTCCACCAGATCGAATAATTAGGACCTGAGAAGTCAACGCCAGAAGCACAAAATACAATATAAATACAACAGTTTTTCCATCGTATAAAACGAATAATTGCAACCAGTTTGAAAGTGATGGTCATTTCTACGTTCCGGGTAACCTAGGCTTCACTCTAGGGCGTGGCTCCAACAGATTGAATAGTTAGGGCCTTAGAAGTCAGCGCCCGAAGCATAAAATGCTATAAAAATACAACAGTTTTTCCATCGTATAACAGGATTAATTGCAACCAGTTTGAAAGTGATGGTCATTTCTACGTTCCGGGCAACCTAGGCTTCACTGTAGGGCGTTGCTCCACCAGATCGAAGTGTTAGGGCCTAAGAAGTCAACGCCCGAAGCATAAAATACGATATAAATACAACAGCTTTTCCATCGTATAAAACGAATAATTGCAACCATTATTAAGCTTATGGTCATTTCTACGTTCCGGGCAACCTAGGCTTCACCCTAGGGCGTTGTTCCACCAGATCGAATAGTTAGGGCCTAAGAGGTGAACGCCAGCAGCATAAAATTCAACAAAAATACAACAGTTTTTCCATCGTATAACAGGATTAATTGCAACCAGTTTGAAAGTGATGGTCATTTCTACTTTGCGGGCAACCTAGGCATCACTGTAGGGCGTTGCTCCACCAGATCGAATAGTTAGGTCCTTAGAAGTCAACGCCAGAAGCATAAAATACAATATAAATACTACAGTTTTTCGACCATATAAAACGAATAATTGCAACCAGTGTGAAAGTTATGGTCATTTCTACGTTCCGGGCAACATAGGCTTCACTCTACGGCGATGCTCCACCAGATCAAACAGTTAGCGCCTTAGAAGTCAACGCCCGAAGCATAAAATACAAAATAAATAGAACGGTTTTTCCATTGTATAAAACGAATAATTGCTGCCAGTGTAAAAGTTATGGTCATTTCTACTTCCCGGGCAACCTAGGCTTGACCCTAGGGCGTTGTTCCACCAGATGGAATAGTTAGGCCCTAAGAAGTGAACGCCAGAAGCATAAAATACAATATAAATACAACAGTTTTTCCATCGTAGAAAACGAATAATTGCAACCAGTGTGAAAGTTATGGTCATTTGTATATTCCGAGCAACCTAGGCTTCACTCTAGGGCGGTGCTCCACCATATCGAATAGCTACGGCCTTAGAAGCCTACGCCTGAAGCATAAAATACAATATAAATACAACAGTTTTTCCAATGTATAAAACGCTACCAGTGTAAAAGTTATGGTCATTTCTACGTTCCGGGCAACCTAGGCTTCACCCTAGGGCGTTGTTCCACCAGATCGAATAGTTAGGGCCTAAGATGTGAACGCCAGAAGCATAAAATACAATATAAATACAACAGTTTTTACATCGTATAAAACGAATAATTGCAGCCAGTGTGAAAGTTATGGTCATTTCTACTTCCCGGGCAACCTAGGCTTCACCCTAGGGCGTTGTTCCACCAGATGGAATAGTTAGGCCCTAAGAAGTGAACGCCAGAAGCATAAAATACAATATAAATACAACAGTTTTTCCATCGTATAACAGGATTAATTGCAACCAGTTTGAAAGTGATGGTCATTTCTACGTTCCGGGCAACCTAGGATTCACTCTAGGGCGTTGCTCCACTAGATCGAATAGCTAGGGCCATAGAAGTCAACGCCAGAAGCATAAAATACGATATAAATACAACAGCTTGTCCATCGTATAAAAGGAATAATTGCAAACAGTGTGAAAGTAATGGTCATTTCTACGTTCCGGGCAACGTAGGCTTCAATCTAGGGCGTTGCTCCACCAGATCAAACAGTTAGGGCCTTAGAAGTCAACGCCCGAAGCACAAAATACAAAATAAATAGAACAGTTTTTCCAATGTATAAAACGAATAATTGCTACCAGTGTAAAAGTTATGGTCATTTCTGCTTTCCGGGCAACCTAGGGTTCACCCTAGGGCGTTGTTCCAACAGGGGGAATAGTTAGGGCCTAAGAAGTCAACGCCAGAAACATAAAATACGATATAAATGCAACAGTTTTTCCATCGTATAAGACAAATAATTGCAACCAGTTTGATAGTGATGGTCATTTCTACGTACCGGGCAACCTAGGCTTCACTCAAGGGCGTTGCTCCACCAGATCGAATAGTTAGGGCCTTAGAAGTCAACGTCCGAAGCATAAAGTATAAAATAAATAGAACAGTTTTTCCATCGTATAAAATGAATAATTGTTACCAGTGTGAAAGTTATGGTCATTTCTACTTGCCGGGCAACCTAGATTTCACCCTAGGGCGTTGTTCCACCAGATGGAATAGTTAGGGCCTAAGAAGTCAACGCCAGAAGCATAAAATACGATATAAATACAACAGCTTTTCCATCGTATGAAACGAATAATTGCAACCCGTGTGAAAGTTATGGTCATTTCTACGTTCCGGGCAACCTAGGCTTCCCCCTAGGGCGTTGCTCCAACAGATTGAATAGTTAGGGCCTTAGAAGTCAATGCCCGAAGCAGAAAATGCAATAAAAATACAACAGTTTTTCCATCGTATAGCAGGAATAATTTGCAACCAGTGTGAAGCTTATGGTCATATCTACGTTCCGGGCCACCTAGGCATCACTGTAGGGCGTTGCTCCACCAGATCGAATAGTTAGGTCCTTAGAAGTCAACGCCAGGAGCATAAAATACGTTATAAATACAACAGCTTTTCCATCGTATAAAAGGAATAATTGCAACCAGTGTGAAAGTAATGGTCATTTCTACGTTTCGGGCAACCTAGGCTTCACTCTACGGCGTTGTTCCACCAGATTGAATAGTTAGGGCCTAAGAAGTGAACGCCAGAAGCATAAAATGCAATAAAAATACAACTGTCTTTCCATCCTATAACAGGAATAATTGCAACCCGTGTGAAAGTTATGGATATTTCTACATTCCGAGCAACCTAGGCTTCACTCTAGGGCGTTGTTCCACCAGCTCGAATAGTTAGGTCCTAAGAAGTGAACGCCAGAAGCATTAAATACAATAAAAATACAACAGTTTTTCCATCGTTTAACAGGATTAATTGCAACCAGTTTGAAAGTGATGGTCACTTCTACGTTCCGGGCAACCCACGCTTCACTCTAGGGCGTTGCTACACTAGATGGAATAGCTAGGGCCTTAGAAGTCAACGCCAGAGTCATAAAATACAATATAAATACAACAGCTTTTCCATCGTAAAGAACGTATAATTGCAACCAGTGTGAAAGTTATGGTTATTTCTGCATTCCGAGCAACCTAGGCTTCACTCTAGGGCGTTGCTCCACCAGATCGAATAGTTAGGTCCTTAGAAGTCAACGCCAGAAGCATAAAATACGATATAAATACAACAGCTTTTCCATCGTAAAGAACGTATAATTGCAACCAGTGTGAAAGTTATGGTTATTTCTGCATTCCGAGCAACCTAGGCTTCACTCTAGGGCGTTGCTCCACCAGATCGAATAGTTAGGTCCTTAGAAGTCAACGCCAGAAGCATAAAATACGATATAAATACAACAGCTTTTGCATCGTATAAAAGGAATAATTGCAAACAGTGTGAAAGTAATTGTCATTTCTACGTTCCGGGCAACCTAGGCTTCACCCTAGGGCGTTGTTCCACCAGATCGAATAGTTAGGGCCTAAGATGTGAACGCCAGAAGCATAAAATACAATATAAATACAACAGTTTTTACATCGTATAAAACGAATAATTGCAACCATTATTAAGCTTATGGTCATTTCTACGTTCCGGGCAACCTAGGCTTCACCCTAGGGCGTTGTTCCACCAGATCGAATAGTTAGGGCCTAAGAGGTGAACGCCAGCAGCATAAAATTCAACAAAAATACAACAGTTTTTCCATCGTATAACAGGATTAATTGCAACCAGTTTGAAAGTGATGGTCATTTCTACTTTGCGGGCAACCTAGGCATCACTGTAGGGCGTTGCTCCACCAGATCGAATAGTTAGGTCCTTAGAAGTCAACGCCAGAAGCATAAAATACAATATAAATACTACAGTTTTTCCACCATATAAAACGAATAATTGCAACCAGGGTGAAAGTTATGGTCATTTCTACGTTCCGGGCAACATAGGCTTCACTCTACGGCGATGCTCCACCAGATCAAACAGTTAGCGCCTTAGAAGTCAACGCCCGAAGCATAAAATACAAAATAAATAGAACGGTTTTTCCATTGTATAAAACGAATAATTGCTGCCAGTGTAAAAGTTATGGTCATTTCTACTTCCCGGGCAACCTAGGCTTGACCCTAGGGCGTTGTTCCACCAGATGGAATAGTTAGGCCCTAAGAAGTGAACGCCAGAAGCATAAAATACAATATAAATACAACAGTTTTTCCATCGTAGAAAACGAATAATTGCAACCAGTGTGAAAGTTATGGTCATTTGTATCTTCCGAGCAACCTAGGCTTCACTCTAGGGCGGTGCTCCACCATATCGAATAGCTACGGCCTTAGAAGCCTACGCCTGAAGCATAAAATACAATATAAATACAACAGTTTTTCCAATGTATAAAACGCTACCAGTGTAAAAGTTATGGTCATTTCTACGTTCCGGGCAACCTAGGCTTCACCCTAGGGCGTTGTTCCACCAGATCGAATAGTTAGGGCCTAAGATGTGAACGCCAGAAGCATAAAATACAATATAAATACAACAGTTTTTACATCGTATAAAACGAATAATTGCAGCCAGTGTGAAAGTTATGGTCATTTCTACTTCCCGGGCAACCTAGGCTTCACCCTAGGGCGTTGTTCCACCAGATGGAATAGTTAGGCCCTAAGAAGTGAACGCCAGAAGCATAAAATACAATATAAATACAACAGTTTTTCCATCGTATAACAGGATTAATTGCAACCAGTTTGAAAGTGATGGTCATTTCTACGTTCCGGGCAACCTAGGATTCACTCTAGGGCGTTGCTCCACTAGATCGAATAGCTAGGGCCATAGAAGTCAACGCCAGAAGGATAAAATACGATATAAATACAACAGCTTGTCCATCGTATAAAAGGAATAATTGCAAACAGTGTGAAAGTAATGGTCATTTCTACGTTCCGGGCAACGTAGGCTTCAATCTAGGGCGTTGCTCCACCAGATCAAACAGTTAGGGCCTTAGAAGTCAACGCCCGAAGCACAAAATACAAAATAAATAGAACAGTTTTTCCATTGTATAAAACGAATAATTGCTACCAGTGTAAAAGTTATGGTCATTTCTGCTTTCCGGGCAACCTAGGGTTCACCCTAGGGCGTTGTTCCAACAGGGGGAATAGTTAGGGCCTAAGAAGTCAACGCCAGAAACATAAAATACGATATAAATGCAACAGTTTTTCCATCGTATAAGACAAATAATTGCAACCAGTTTGATAGCGATGGTCATTTCTACGTACCGGGCAACCTAGGCTTCACTCAAGGGCGTTGCTCCACCAGATCAAATAGTTAGGGCCTTAGAAGTCAACGTCCGAAGCATAAAGTATAAAATAAATAGAACAGTTTTTCCATCGTATAAAATGAATAATTGTTACCAGTGTGAAAGTTATGGTCATTTCTACTTGCCGGGCAACCTAGATTTCACCCTAGGGCGTTGTTCCACCAGATGGAATAGTTAGGGCCTAAGAAGTCAACGCCAGAAGCATAAAATACGATATAAATACAACAGCTTTTCCATCGTATGAAACGAATAATTGCAACCAGTGTGAAAGTTATGGTCATTTCTACGTTCCGGGCAACCTAGGCTTCCCCCTAGGGCGTTGCTCCAACAGATTGAATAGTTAGGGCCTTAGAAGTCAATGCCCGAAGCAGAAAATGCAATAAAAATACAACAGTTTTTCCATCGTATAGCAGGAATAATTTGCAACCAGTGTGAAGGTTATGGTCATATCTACGTTCCGGGCCACCTAGGCATCACTGTAGGGCGTTGCTCCACCAGATCGAATAGTTAGGTCCTTAGAAGTCAACGCCAGGAGCATAAAATACGTTATAAATACAACAGCTTTTCCATCGTATAAAAGGAATAATTGCAACCAGTGTGAAAGTAATGGTCATTTCTACGTTTCGGGCAACCTAGGCTTCACTCTACGGCGTTGTTCCACCAGCTCGAATAGTTAGGTCCTAAGAAGTGAACGCCAGAAGCATTAAATACAATAAAAATACAACAGTTTTTCCATCGTATAACAGGATTAATTGCAACCAGTTTGAAAGTGATGGTCACTTCTACGTTCCGGGCAACCCAGGCTTCACTCTAGGGCGTTGCTACACTAGATCGAATAGCTAGGGCCTTAGAAGTCAACGCCAGAGTCATAAAATACAATATAAATACAACAGCTTTTCCATCGTAAAGAACGTATAATTGTAACCAGTGTGAAAGTTATGGTTATTTCTGCATTCCGAGCAACCTAGGCTTCACTCTAGGGCGTTGCTCCACCAGATCGAATAGTTAGGTCCTTAGAAGTCAACGCCAGAAGCATAAAATACGATATAAATACAACAGCTTTTGCATCGTATAAAAGGAATAATTGCAAACAGTGTGAAAGTAATTGTCATTTCTACGTTCCGGGCAACCTAGGCTACACTCTAGGGCGTTGCTCCACCAGTTCGAACAGTTAGGGCCTTAGAAGCCAACGCCCGAAGCGTAAAATACAAAATAAATAGAACAGTTTTTCCATCGCAGAAAACGAATAATTGCAACCAGTGTGAAAGTTATGGTCATTTCTGTATTCCGAGCAACCTAGGCTTCACTCTAGGGCGTTGCTCTACCAGGTCGAATAGTTAGGGCCTAAGAAGTGAACGCCAGAAGCATAAAACACAATATAAATACAACAGTTTTTCCATCGTATAAAACGAATAATTGCAACCAGTGTGAAAGTAATGATCATTTCTACATTCCGAGCAATCTAGGCTTCACTCTAGGGCGTTGCTCCAACAGATTGAATAGTTAGGGCCTTAGAAGTCAACGCCCGAAGCATAAAATGCAATAAAAATACAACAGTTTTTCCATCGTATAACAGGATTAATTGCAACCAGTTTGAAAGTGATGGTCATTTCTACGTTCCGGGCAACCTAGGCTTCACTCTAGGGCGCTGCTCCACCAGATCAAACAGTTAGGGCCTTAGAAGTCAACGCCCGAAGCATAAAGTACAAAATAAATAGAACAGTTTTTCCATTGTAAAAAACGAATAATTGCTACCAGTGTAAAAGTTATGGTCATTTCTACGTTCCGGGCAACCTAGGCTTCACCCTAGGGCGTTGTTCCACCAGATCGAATAGTTAGGGCCTAAGAAGTGAACGCCAGAAGCATAAAATGCAATAAAAATACAACAGTCTTTCCATCCTATAACAGGAATAATTGCAATCCGTGTGAAAGTGATGGTCATTTGTACGTTCCAGGCAACCTAGGCTTCACTCTAGGGCGTTGCTCCACCAGATCGAATTGTTAGGGCCTTAGAAGTCAACGCCAGAGTCATAAAATACAATATAAATACTACAGCTTTTCCATCGTAAAGAACGTATAATTGCAACCAGTGTGAAAGTTATGGTTATTTCTACATTCCGAGCAACCTAGGCTTCACTCTAGGGCGTTGCTCCACCAGATCGAATAGTTAGGTCCTTAGAAGTCAACGCCAGAAGCATAAAATACGATATAAATACAACAGCTTTTGCATCGTATAAAAGGAATAATTGCAAACAGTGTGAAAGTAATTGTCATTTCTACGTTCCGGGCAACCTAGGCTACACTCTAGGGCGTTGCTCCACCAGATCAAACAGTTAGGGCCTTAGAAGTCAACGCCCGAAGCATAAAATACAGAATAAATAGAACAGTTTTTCCACTGTATAAAACGAATAATTGCTACCAGTGTAAAAGTTATGGTCATTTCTACGTTCCGGGCAACCTAGGCTTCATCCTAGGGCATTGTTCCATCAGATCGAACAGTTAGGCCCTAAGAAGTGAACGCCAGAAGCATAAAATACAATATAAATACAACAGTTTTTCCATTGTATAAAACGAATAATTGCAACCAGTTTGATAGCGATGGTCATTTCTACGTACCGGGCAACCTAGGCTTCACTCAAGGGCGTTGCTCCACCAGATCGAATAGTTAGGGCCTTAGAAGTCAACGCCCGAAGCATAAAGTATAAAATAAATAGAACAGTTTTTCCATCGTACAAAACGAATAATTGCTACCAGTGTGAAAGTTATGGTCATTTCTACTTTCCGGGCAACCTAGATTTCACCCTAGGGCGTTGTTCCACCAGATGGAATAGTTAGGGCCTAAGAAGTCAACGCCAGAAGCATAAAATACGATATAAATACAACAGCTTTTCCATCGTATGAAACGAATAATTGCAACCAGTGTGAAAGTTATGGTCATTTCTACAAACCGAGCAACATAGGCTTCACTCTAGGGCGTTGCTCCAACAGATTGAATAGTTAGGGCCTTAGAAGTCAACGCCCGAAGCATAAAATGCAATAAAAATACAACAGTTTTTCCATCGTATAACAGGATTAATTGCAATCAGTTTGAAAGTGATGGTCACTTCTACGTTCCGGGCAACCTAGGCTTCACTCTAGGGCGTTGCTACACTAGATCGAAGAGCTAGGGCCTTAGAAGTCAACGCCAGAGTCATAAAATACAATATAAATACAACAGCTTTTCCATCGTAAAGAACGTATAATTGCAACCAGTGTGAAAGTTATGGTTATTTCTACATTCCGAGCAACCTAGGCTTCACTCTAGGGCGTTGCTCCACCAGATCGAATAGTTAGGTCCTTAGTAGTCAACGCCAGAAGCATAAAATACGATATAAATACAACAGCTTTTGCATCGTATAAAAGGAATAATTGCAAACAGTGTGAAAGTAATTGTCATTTCTACGTTCCGGGCAACCTAGGCTACACTCTAGGGCGTTGCTCCACCAGATCAAACAGTTAGGGCCTTAGAAGTCAACGCCCGAAGCATAAAATACAAAATAAATAGAACAGTTTTTCCATTGTATAAAACAAATAATTGCTACCAGTGTAAAAGTTATGGTCATTTCTATGTTCCGGGCAACCTAGGCTTCATCCTAGGGCATTGTTCCATCATATCGAACAGTTAGGCCCTAAGAAGTGAACGCCAGAAGCATAAAATACAATATAAATACAACAGTTTTTCCATTGTATAAAACGAATAATTGCAACCAGTTTGATAGTGATGGTCATTTCTACGTACCGGGCAACCTAGGCTTCACTCAAGGGCGTTGCTCCACCAGATCGAATAGTTAGGGCCTTAGAAGTCAACGCCCGAAGCATAAAGTATAAAATAAATAGAACAGTTTTTCCATCGTATAAAACGAATAATTGCTACCAGTGTGAAAGTTATGGTCATTTCTACTTCCCGGGCAACCTAGGCTTCACCCTAGGGCGTTGTTCCACCAGATGGAATAGTTAGGGCCTAAGAAGTCAACGCCAGAAGCATAAAATACGATATAAATACAACAGCTTTTCCATCGTATGAAACAAATAATTGCAACCAGTTTGATAGTGATGGTCACTTCTACGTACCGGGCAACCTAGGCTTCACTCTAGGGCGTTGCTCCACCAGATCGAATAGCTAGTGCCTTAGAAGTCAACGCCCGAAGCATAAAATACAATATAAATACAACAGTTTTTCCATCGTATAAAACGAATAATTGCAACCAGTGTGAAAGTAATGGTCATTTCTACGTTCGGGGCAACCTAGGCTTCACTCTACGGCGTTGTTCCACCAGATCGAATAGTTAGGGCCTAAGAAGTCAACACCAGAAGAATAAAATACAAAATAAATACAACAGCCTTTACACCGTATAAAACGAATAATTGCAACCTGTGTGAAGGTTATGGTCATATCTACGTTCCGGGCAACCTAGGCTTCACTGTAGGGCGTTGCTCCACCAGATTGAAGTGTTAGGGCCTAAGAAGTCAACGCTCCAAGCATAAAATACAATAGAAATACAACAGTTTTTCCATCGTATAAAACGAACAATTGCAACCATTATGAAACCTATGGTCATTTCTACGTTCCGGGCAACCTAGGCTTCACTCTATGGCGTTCTTCCACCACATCGAATAGCTATGGCCTCAGAAGTCAACGCCTGAAGCATAAAATACAATAAAAATGCAACAGTCTTTCCATCCTATAACAGGAATAATTGCAACCCGTGTGAAAGTGATGGTCATTTCTACGTTCCAGGCAACCTAGGCTTCACTCTAGGGCGTTGTTCCACCAGATCGAATAGTTAGGGCCTGAGAAGTCAACGCCAGAAGCATAAAATACAATTTAAATATAACAGTTTTTCCATCGTATAAAACGAATAATTGCAACCCGTGTGAAAGTGAATGTCATTTGTACGTTCCAGGGAACCTAGGCTTCACTCTAGGGCATTGCTCCACCAGATCGAATTGTTAGGGCCAAAGAAGTCAACGCCCGAAGCATAAAATACAAAATAAATAGAACACTTTTTCCATTGTATAAAACGAATAATTGCTACCAGTGTAAAAGTTATGGTCATTTCTACGTTCAGGGCAACCTAGGCTTCACCCTAGGGCATTGCTCCGTCAGATCGAATAGTTAGGCCCTAAGAAGTGAACGACAGAAGCATAAAGTACAATATAAATATAACAGTTTTTCCATCGGAGAAAACGAATAATTGCAACCAGGGTGAAAGTTATGGTCATTTCTATATTCCGAGCAACCTAGGCTTCACTTTAGGGCGTTGCTCCACCAGATCGAATAGTTAGGTCCTTAGAAGTCAACGCCAGAAGCATAAAATACGATATAAATACAACAGCTTTTCCATGGTATAAAAGGAATAATTGCAAACAGTGTGAAAGCAATGGTCATTTCTACGTTCCGGGAAACCTAGGCTTCACTCTACGGCGTTGATCCACCAGATCGAATAGTTAGGGCCTAAGAAGTCAACACCAGAAGAATAAAATACAAAATAAATACAACAGCCTTTACACCGTATAAAACGAATAATTGCAACCTGTGTGAAGGTTATGGTCATATCTACGTTCCGGGCAACCTAGGCTTCACTCTAGGGCGTTGCTCCATCAGATCAAACAGTTAGGGCCTTAGAAGTCAACGCCCGATGCATAAAATACAAAATATATAGAACAGTTTTTCCATTGTATAAAACGAATAATTGCTACCAGTGTAAATGTTATGGTCATTTCTACGTTCCCGGCAACCTAGGCTTCACCCTAGGGCGTTGTTCCACCAGATCGAATAGTTAGGTCCTTAGAAGTCAACGCCAGAAGCATAAAATACGATATAAATACAGCAGCTTTTCCATCGTATAAAAGGAATAATTGCAAACAGTGTGAAAGTAATGGTCATTTATACGTTCCGGGCAACCTAGGCTTCACTCTACGGCGTTGTTCCACCAGATCGAATAGTTAGGGCCTAAGAAGTAAACACCAGAAGAATAAAATACAAAATAAATACAACAGACTTTACACCGTATAAAACGAATAATTGCAACCTGTGGGAAGGTTATGGTCATATCTACGTTCCGGGCAACCTAGGCTTCACTGTAGGGCGTTGCTCCACCAGATCGAAGTGTTAGGGCCTAAGAAGTCAACGCCCGAAGCATAAAATACAATAGAAATGCAACAGTTTTTCCATCGTATAAAACGAATAATTGCAACCATTATGAAGCTTATGGTCATTTCTACGTTCCGGGCAACCTAGGCTTCACCCTAGGGCGTTGTTCCACCAGATCGAATAGTTAGGGCCTAAGAGGTGAACGCCAGAAGCATTAAATACAATAAAAATACAACAGTTTTTCCATCGTATAACAGGATTAATTGCAACCAGTGTGAAAGTTATGGTTATTTCTGCATTCCGAGCAACCTAGGCTTCACTCTAGGGCGTTGCTACACTAGATCGAATAGCTAGGGCCTTAGAAGTCAACGCCAGAGTCATAAAATACAATATAAATACAACAGCTTTTCCATCGTAAAGAACGTATAATTGCAACCAGTGTGAAAGTTATGGTTATTTCTGCATTCCGAGCAACCTAGGCTTCACTCTAGGGCGTTGCGCCACCAGATCGAATAGTTAGGGCCTAAGAAGTGAACGCCAGAAGCATAAAACACAATATAAATACAACAGTTTTTCCATCGTATAAAACGAATAATTGCAACCAGTGTGAAAGTAATGATCATTTCTACATTACGAGCAACCTAGGCTTCACTCTAGGGCGTTGCTCCAACAGATTGAATAGTTAGGGCCTTAGAAGTCAACGCCCGAAGCATAAAATGCAATAAAAATACAACAGTTTTTCCATCGTATAACAGGATTAATTGCAACCAGTTTGAAAGTGATGGTCATTTCTACGTTCCGGGCAACCTAGGCTTCACTCTAGGGCGCTGCTCCACCAGATCCAACAGTTAGGGCCTTAGAAGTCAACGCCCGAAGCATAAAGTACAAAATAAATAGAACAGTTTTTCCATTGTAAAAAACGAATAATTGCTACCAGTGTAAAAGTTATGGTCATTTCTACGTTCCGGGCAACCTAGGCTTCACCCTAGGGCGTTGTTCCACCAGATCGAATAGTTAGGGCCTAAGAAGTGAACGCCAGAAGCATAAAATGCAGTAAAAATACAACAGTCTTTCCATCCTATAACAGGAATAATTGCAATCCCTGTGAAAGTGATGGTCATTTGTACGTTCCAGGGAACCTAGGCTTCACTCTAGGGCGTTGCTCCACCAGATCGAATTGTTAGGGCCAAAGAAGTCAACGCCCGAACAATAAGATACAAAATAAATAGAACAGTTTTTCCATCGTATAAAAGGAATAATTGCAAACAGTGTGAAAGTAATGGTCATTTCTACGTTCCGGGCAACCTAGGCTTCACTCTACGGCGTTGTTCCACCAGATCGAATAGTTAGGGCCTAAGAAGTCAACACCAGAAGAATAAAATATAAAATAAATACAACAGCCTTTACACCGTATAAAACGAATAATTGCAACCTGTGTGAAGGTTATGGTCATATCTACGTTCCGGGCAACCTAGGCTTCACTGTAGGGCGTTGCTCCACCAGATCGAAGTGTTAGGGCCTAAGAAGTCAACGCCCGAAGCATAAAATACAATGGAAATACAACAGTTTTTCCATCGTATAAAACGAATAATTGCAACCATTATGAAACTTATGGTCATTTCTACGTTCCGGGCAACCAAGGCTTCACTCTGTGGCGTTCTTCCACGACATCGAATAGCTACGGCCTCAGCAGTCAACGCCTGAAGCATAAAATACAATAAAAATGCAACAGTCTTTCCATCCTATAGCAGGAATAATTGCAACCCGTGTGAAAGTGATGGTCATTTCTACGTTCCAGGCAACCTAGGCTTCACTCAAGGGCGTTGTTCCACCAGATCGAATAGTTAGGGCCTAAGAAGTCAACGCCAGAAGCATAAAATACAATATAAATATGACAGTTTTTCCATCGTATAAAACGAATAATAGCAGCCAGTGTGAAAGTTATGGTCTTTTCTACGTTCCGGGCAACCTAGGCTTCACTCTAGGGCGTTGCTCCACCAGATCAAACAGCTAGGGCCTTAGAAGTCAACGCCCGAAGCATAAAATACAAAATAAATAGAACAGTTTTTCCATTGTATAAAACGAATAATTGCTACAAGTGTAAAAGTTATGGTCATTTCTACGTTCCGGGCAACCTAGGCTTCACCTTAGGGCGTTATTCCACAAGATCGAATAGTTAGGGCCTAAGAAGTGAACGCCAGAAGCATAAAATGCAATAAAAATACAACAGTCTTTCCATCCTATAACAGGAATAATTGCAATCCGTGTGAAAGTGATGGTCATTTCTACGTTCCGGGCAACCTAGGCTTCACCCTAGGGCGTTGCTCCACCAGATTAAACAGTTAGGGCCTTAGAAGTCAACGCCCGAAGCATAAAATACAAAATAAATAGAACAGTTTTTCCATTGTATAAAACGAATTATTGCTACCAGTGTAAAAGTTATGGTCATTTCTACATTCCGGGCAACCTAGGCTTCACCCTTGGGCGTTGTTCCACCACATCGAATAGTTACGGCCTAAGAAGTGAACGCCAGAAGCATAAAATACAATATAAATACAACAGCTTTTCAATCGTATAAAAGGAATAATTGCAAACAGTGTGAAAGTAATGGTCATTTCTACGTTCCGGGCAACCTAGGCTTCACCCTAGGGCGTTGTTCCACCAGATTAAACAGTTAGGGCCTTAGAGGTCAACGCCCGAAGCATAAAATACAAAATAAATAGAACATTTTTTCCATTGTATAAAACGAATAATTGCTACCAGTGTAAAAGTTATGGTCATTTCTACGTTCCGGGCAACCTAGGCTTCACCCTTGGGCGTTGTTCCACCACATCGAATAGTTACGGCCTAAGAAGTGAACGCCAGAAGCATAAAATACAATATAAATACAACAGCTTTTCAATCGTATAAAAGGAATAATTGCAAACAGTGTGAAAGTAATGGTCATTTCTACGTTCCGGGCAACCTAGGCTTCACTCTACGGCGTTGTTCCACCAGATCGTATAGTTAGGGCCTAAGAAGTCAACACCAGAAGAATAAAATACAAAATAAATACAATAGCCTTTACACCATATAAAACGAATAATTGCAACCTGTGTGAAGGTTATGGTCATATCTACGTTCCGGGCAACCTAGGCATCACTGTAGGGCGTTGCTCCACCAGATCGAAGTGTTAGGGCCTAAGAAGTCAACGCCCGAAGCATAAAATACAATGGAAATACAACAGTTTTTCCATCGTATAAAACGAGTAATTGCAACCATTATGAAACTTATGGTCATTTCTACGTTCCGGGCAACCAAGGCTTCACTCTGTGGCGTTCTTCCACGACATCGAATAGCTACGGCCTCAGAGGTCAACGCCTGAAGCATAAAATACAATAAAAATGCAACAGTCTTTCCATCCTATAACAGGAATAATTGCAACCCGTGTGAAAGTGATGGTCATTTCTACGTTCCAGGCAACCTAGGCTTCACTCAAGGGCGTTGTTCCACCAGATCGAATAGTTAGGGCCTAAGAAGTCAACGCCAGAAGCATAAAATACAATATAAATATGACAGTTTTTCCATCGTATAAAACGAATAATAGCAGCCAGTGTGAAAGTTATGGTCATTTCTACGTTCCGGGCAACCTAGGCTTCACTCTAGGGCGTTGCTCCACCAGATCAAACAGCTAGGGCCTTAGAAGTCAACGCCCGAAGCATAAAATACAAAATAAATAGAACAGTTTTTCCATTGTATAAAACGAATAATTGCTATAAGTGTAAAAGTTATGGTCATTTCTACGTTCCGGGCAACCTAGGCTTCACCTTAGGGCGTTATTCAACAAGATCGAATAGTTAGGGCCTAAGAAGTGAACGCCAGAAGCATAAAATGCAATAAAAATACAACAGTCTTTCCATCCTATAACAGGAATAATTGCAATCCGTGTGAAAGTGATGGTCATTTGTACGTTCCAGGCAACCTAGGCTTCACTCTAGGGCGTTGCTCCACGAGATCGAATTGTTAGGGCCAAAGAAGTCAACGCCAGAAGCATAAAATACAATATAAATACAACAGCTTTTCAATCGTATAAAAGGAATAATTTCAAACAGTGTGAAAGTAATGGTCATTTCTACGTTCCGGGCAACCTAGGCTTCACCCTAGGGCGTTGCTCCACCAGATTAAACAGTTAGGGCCTTAGAAGTCAACGCCCGAAGCATAAAATACAAAATAAATAGAACAGTTTTTCCATTGTATAAAACGAATTATTGCTACCAGTGTAAAAGTTATGGTCATTTCTACGTTCCGGGCAACCTAGGCTTCACCCTTGGGCGTTGTTCCACCACATCGAATAGTTAGGGCCTAAGAAGTGAACGCCAGAAGCATAAAATACAATATAAATACAACAGCTTTTCAATCGTATAAAAGGAATAATTGCAAACAGTGTGAAAGTAATGGTCATTTCTACGTTCCGGGCAACCTAGGCTTCACCCTAGGGCGTTGTTCCACCAGATTAAACAGTTAGGGCCTTAGAGGTCAACGCCCGAAGCATAAAATACAAAATAAATAGAACATTTTTTCCATTGTATAAAACGAATAATTGCTACCAGTGTAAAAGTTATGGTCATTTCTACGTTCCGGGCAACCTAGGCTTCACCCTAGGGCGTTGTTCCACCAGATCGAATAGTTAGGGCCTAAGAAGTGAACGCCAGAAGCATAAAATGCAATAAAAATACAACAGTCTTTCCATCCTATAACAGGAATAATTGCAATCCGTGTGAAAGTGATGGTCATTTGTACGTTCCAGGCAACCTAGGCTTCACTCTAGGGCGTTGCTCCACCAGATCGAATTGTTAGGGCCAAAGAAGTCAACGCCCGAAGAATAAGATACAAAATAAATAGAACAGTTTTTCCATCGTATAAAAGGAATAATTGCAAACAGTGTGAAAGTAATGGTCATTTCTACGTTCCGGGCAACCTAGGCTTCACTCTACGGCGTTGTTCCACCAGATCGAATAGTTAGGGCCTAAGAAGTCAACACCAGAAGAATAAAATACAAAATAAATACAATAGCCTTTACACCGTATAAAACGAATAATTGCAACCTGTGTGAAGGTTATGGTCATATCTACGTTCCGGGCAACCTAGGCTTCACTGTAGGGCGTTGCTCCACCAGATCGAAGTGTTAGGGCCTAAGAAGTCAACGCCCGAAGCATAAAATACAATGGAAATACAACAGTTTTTCCATCGTATAAAACGAATAATTGCAACCATTATGAAACTTATGGTCATTTCTACGTTCCGGGCAACCAAGGCTTCACTCTGTGGCGTTCTTCCACGACATCGAATAGCTACGGCCTCAGAGGTCAACGCCTGAAGCATAAAATACAATAAAAATGCAACAGTCTTTCCATCCTATAACAGGAATAATTGCAACCCGTGTGAAAGTGATGGTCATTTCTGCGTTCCAGGCAACCTAGGCTTCACTCAAGGGCGTTGTTCCGCCAGATCGAATAGTTAGGGCCTAAGAAGTCAACGCCACAAGCATAAAATGCAATAAAAATACAACAGTCTTTCCATCCTATAACAGGAATAATTGCAATCCGTGTGAAAGTGATGGTCATTTCTACGTTCCGGGCAACCTAGGCTTCACCCTAGGGCGTTGCTCCACCAGATTAAACAGTTAGGGCCTTAGAAGTCAACGCCCGAAGCATAAAATACAAAATAAATAGAACAGTTTTTCCATTGTATAAAACGAATTATTGCTACCAGTGTAAAAGTTATGGTCATTTCTACGTTCCGGGCAACCTAGGCTTCACCCTTGGGCGTTGTTCCACCACATCGAATAGTTAGGGCCTAAGAAGTGAACGCCAGAAGCATAAAATACAATATAAATACAACAGCTTTTCAATCGTATAAAAGGAATAATTGCAAACAGTGTGAAAGTAATGGTCATTTCTACGTTCCGGGCAACCTAGGCTTCACCCTAGGGCGTTGTTCCACCAGATTAAACAGTTAGGGCCTTAGAGGTCAACGCCCGAAGCATAAAATACAAAATAAATAGAACATTTTTTCCATTGTATAAAACGAATAATTGCTACCAGTGTAAAAGTTATGGTCATTTCTACGTTCCGGGCAACCTAGGCTTCACCCTAGGGCGTTGTTCCACCAGATCGAATAGTTAGGGCCTAAGAAGTGAAGGCCAGAAGCATAAAATGCAATAAAAATACAACAGTCTTTCTATCCTATAACAGGAATAATTGCAATCCGTGTGAAAGTGATGGTCATTTGTACGTTCCAGGCAACCTAGGCTTCACTCTAGGGCGTTGCTCCACCAGATCGAATTGTTAGGGCCAAAGAAGTCAACGCCCGAAGAATAAGATACAAAATAAATAGAACAGTTTTTCCATCGTATAAAAGGAATAATTGCAAACAGTGTGAAAGTAATGGTCATTTCTACGTTCCGGGCAACCTAGGCTTCACTCTACGGCGTTGTTCCACCAGATCGTATAGTTAGGGCCTAAGAAGTCAACACCAGAAGAATAAAATACAAAATAAATACAATAGCCTTTACACCATATAAAACGAATAATTGCAACCTGTGTGAAGGTTATGGTCATATCTACGTTCCGGGCAACCTAGGCTTCACTGTAGGGCGTTGCTCCACCAGATCGAAGTGTTAGGGCCTAAGAAGTCAACGCCCGAAGCATAAAATACAATGGAAATACAACAGTTTTTCCATCGTATAAAACGAGTAATTGCAACCATTATGAAACTTATGGTCATTTCTACGTTCCGGGCAACCAAGGCTTCACTCTGTGGCGTTCTTCCACGACATCGAATAGCTACGGCCTCAGAGGTCAACGCCTGAAGCATAAAATACAATAAAAATGCAACAGTCTTTCCATCCTATAACAGGAATAATTGCAACCCGTGTGAAAGTGATGGTCATTTCTACGTTCCAGGCAACCTAGGCTTCACTCAAGGGCGTTGTTCCACCAGATCGAATAGTTAGGGCCTAAGAAGTCAACGCCAGAAGCATAAAATACAATATAAATATGACAGTTTTTCCATCGTATAAAACGAATAATAGCAGCCAGTGTGAAAGTTATGGTCATTTCTACGTTCCGGGCAACCTAGGCTTCACCCTAGGGCGATATTCCACAAGATCGAATAGTTAGGGCCTAAGAAGTGAACGCCAGAAGCATAAAATGCAATAAAAATACAACAGACTTTCCATCCTATAACAGGAATAATTGCAATCCGTGTGAAAGTGATGGTCATTTGTACGTTCCAGGCAACCTAGGCTTCACTCTAGGGCGTTGCTCCACCAGATCGAATTGTTAGGGCCAAAGAAGTCAACGCCCGAAGAATAAGATACAAAATAAATAGAACAGTTTTTCCATCGTATAAAAGGAATAATTGCAAACAGTGTGAAAGTAATGGTCATTTCTACGTTCCGGGCAACCTAGGCTTCACTCTACGGCGTTGTTCCACCAGATCGAATAGTTAGGGCCTAAGAAGTCAACACCAGAAGAATAAAATACAAAATAAATACAATAGCCTTTACACCGTATAAAACGAATAATTGCAACCTGTGTGAAGGTTATGGTCATATCTACGTTCCGGGCAACCTAGGCTTCACTGTAGGGCGTTGCTCCACCAGATCGAAGTGTTAGGGCCTAAGAAGTCAACGCCCGAAGCACAAAATACAATGGAAATACAACAGTTTTTCCATCGTATAAAACGAATAATTGCAACCATTATGAAACTTATGGTCATTTCTACGTTCCGGGCAACCAAGGCTTCACTCTGTGGCGTTCTTCCACGACATCGAATAGCTACGGCCTCAGAGGTCAACGCCTGAAGCATAAAATACAATAAAAATGCAACAGTCTTTCCATCCTATAACAGGAATAATTGCAACCCGTGTGAAAGTGATGGTCATTTCTACGTTCCAGGCAACCTAGGCTTCACTCAAGGGCGTTGTTCCACCAGATCGAATAGTTAGGGCCTAAGAAGTCAACGCCAGAAGCATAAAATACAATATAAATATGACAGTTTTTCCATCGTATAAAACGAATAATAGCAGCCAGTGTGAAAGTTATGGTCATTTCTACGTTCCGGGCAACCTAGACTTCACTCTAGGGCGTTGCTCCACCAGATCAAACAGCTAGGGCCTTAGAAGTCAACGCCCGAAGCATAAAATACAAAATAAATAGAACAGTTTTTCCATTGTATAAAACGAATAATTGCTATAAGTGTAAAAGTTATGGTCATTTCTACGTTCCGGGCAACCTAGGCTTCACCTTAGGGCGTTATTCAACAAGATCGAATAGTTAGGGCCTAAGAAGTGAACGCCAGAAGCATAAAATGCAATAAAAATACAACAGTCTTTCCATCCTATAACAGGAATAATTGCAATCCGTGTGAAAGTGATGGTCATTTGTACGTTCCAGGCAACCTAGGCTTCACTCTAGGGCGTTGCTCCACGAGATCGAATTGTTAGGGCCAAAGAAGTCAACGCCAGAAGCATAAAATACAATATAAATACAACAGCTTTTCAATCGTATAAAAGGAATAATTTCAAACAGTGTGAAAGTAATGGTCATTTCTACGTTCCGGGCAACCTAGGCTTCACCCTAGGGCGTTGCTCCACCAGATTAAACAGTTAGGGCCTTAGAAGTCAACGCCCGAAGCATAAAATACAAAATAAATAGAACAGTTTTTCCATTGTATAAAACGAATTATTGCTACCAGTGTAAAAGTTATGGTCATTTCTATGTTCCGGGCAACCTAGGCTTCACCCTTGGGCGTTGTTCCACCACATCGAATAGTTAGGGCCTAAGAAGTGAACGCCAGAAGCATAAAATACAATATAAATACAACAGCTTTTCAATCGTATAAAAGGAATAATTGCAAACAGTGTGAAAGTAATGGTCATTTCTACGTTCCGCGCAACCTAGGCTTCACCCTAGGGCGTTGTTCCACCAGATTAAACAGTTAGGGCCTGTGAGGTCAACGCCCGAAGCATAAAATACAAAATAAATAGAACATTTTTTCCATTGTATAAAACGAATAATTGCTACCAGTGTAAAAGTTATGGTCATTTCTACGTTCCGGGCAACCTAGGCTTCACCCTAGGGCGTTGTTCCACCAGATCGAATAGTTAGGGCCTAAGAAGTGAACGCCAGAAGCATAAAATGCAATAAAAATACAACAGTCTTTCCATCCTATAACAGGAATAATTGCAATCCGTGTGAAAGTGATGGTCATTTCTACGTTCCGGGCAACCTAGGCTTCACCCTAGGGCGTTGTTCCACCAGATTAAACAGTTAGGGCCTTAGAGGTCAACGCCCGAAGCATAAAATACAAAATAAATAGAACATTTTTTCCATTGTATAAAACGAATAATTGCTACCAGTGTAAAAGTTATGGTCATTTCTACGTTCCGGGCAACCTAGGCTTCACCCTAGGGCGTTGTTCCACCAGATCGAATAGTTAGGGCCTAAGAAGTGAAGGCCAGAAGCATAAAATGCAATAAAAATACAACAGTCTTTCTATCCTATAACAGGAATAATTGCAATCTGTGTGAAAGTGATGGTCATTTGTACGTTCCAGGCAACCTAGGCTTCACTCTAGGGCGTTGCTCCACCAGATCGAATTGTTAGGGCCAAAGAAGTCAACGCCCGAAGAATAAGATACAAAATAAATAGAACAGTTTTTCCATCGTATAAAAGGAATAATTGCAAACAGTGTGAAAGTAATGGTCATTTCTACGTTCCGGGCAACCTAGGCTTCACTCTACGGCGTTGTTCCACCAGATCGTATAGTTAGGGCCTAAGAAGTCAACACCAGAAGAATAAAATACAAAATAAATACAATAGCCTTTACACCATATAAAACGAATAATTGCAACCTGTGTGAAGGTTATGGTCATATCTACGTTCCGGGCAACCTAGGCTTCACTGTAGGGCGTTGCTCCACCAGATCGAAGTGTTAGGGCCTAAGAAGTCAACGCCCGAAGCATAAAATACAATGGAAATACAACAGTTTTTCCATCGTATAAAACGAGTAATTGCAACCATTATGAAACTTATGGTCATTTCTACGTTCCGGGCAACCAAGGCTTCACTCTGTGGCGTTCTTCCACGACATCGAATAGCTACGGCCTCAGAGGTCAACGCCTGAAGCATAAAATACAATAAAAATGCAACAGTCTTTCCATCCTATAACAGGAATAATTGCAACCCGTGTGAAAGTGATGGTCATTTCTACGTTCCAGGCAACCTAGGCTTCACTCAAGGGCGTTGTTCCACCAGATCGAATAGTTAGGGCCTAAGAAGTCAACGCCAGAAGCATAAAATACAATATAAATATGACAGTTTTTCCATCGTATAAAACGAATAATAGCAGCCAGTGTGAAAGTTATGGTCATTTCTACGTTCCGGGCAACCTAGGCTTCACCCTAGGGCGATATTCCACAAGATCGAATAGTTAGGGCCTAAGAAGTGAACGCCAGAAGCATAAAATGCAATAAAAATACAACAGTCTTTCCATCCTATAACAGGAATAATTGCAATCCGTGTGAAAGTGATGGTCATTTGTACGTTCCAGGCAACCTAGGCTTCACTCTAGGGCGTTGCTCCACCAGATCGAATTGTTAGGGCCAAAGAAGTCAACGCCCGAAGAATAAGATACAAAATAAATAGAACAGTTTTTCCATCGTATAAAAGGAATAATTGCAAACAGTGTGAAAGTAATGGTCATTTCTACGTTCCGGGCAACCTAGGCTTCACTCTACGGCGTTGTTCCACCAGATCGAATAGTTAGGGCCTAAGAAGTCAACACCAGAAGAATAAAATACAAAATAAATACAATAGCCTTTACACCGTATAAAACGAATAATTGCAACCTGTGTGAAGGTTATGGTCATATCTACGTTCCGGGCAACCTAGGCTTCACTGTAGGGCGTTGCTCCACCAGATCGAAGTGTTAGGGCCTAAGAAGTCAACGCCCGAAGCATAAAATACAATGGAAATACAACAGTTTTTCCATCGTATAAAACGAATAATTGCAACCATTATGAAACTTATGGTCATTTCTACGTTCCGGGCAACCAAGGCTTCACTCTGTGGCGTTCTTCCACGACATCGAATAGCTACGGCCTCAGAGGTCAACGCCTGAAGCATAAAATACAATAAAAATGCAACAGTCTTTCCATCCTATAACAGGAATAATTGCAACCCGTGTGAAAGTGATGGTCATTTCTACGTTCCAGGCAACCTAGGCTTCACTCAAGGGCGTTGTTCCACCAGATCGAATAGTTAGGGCCTAAGAAGTCAACGCCAGAAGCATAAAATACAATATAAATATGACAGTTTTTCCATCGTATAAAACGAATAATAGCAGCCAGTGTGAAAGTTATGGTCATTTCTACGTTCCGGGCAACCTAGACTTCACTCTAGGGCGTTGCTCCACCAGATCAAACAGCTAGGGCCTTAGAAGTCAACGCCCGAAGCATAAAATACAAAATAAATAGAACAGTTTTTCCATTGTATAAAACGAATAATTGCTATAAGTGTAAAAGTTATGGTCATTTCTACGTTCCGGGCAACCTAGGCTTCACCTTAGGGCGTTATTCAACAAGATCGAATAGTTAGGGCCTAAGAAGTGAACGCCAGAAGCATAAAATGCAATAAAAATACAACAGTCTTTCCATCCTATAACAGGAATAATTGCAATCCGTGTGAAAGTGATGGTCATTTGTACGTTCCAGGCAACCTAGGCTTCACTCTAGGGCGTTGCTCCACGAGATCGAATTGTTAGGGCCAAAGAAGTCAACGCCAGAAGCATAAAATACAATATAAATACAACAGCTTTTCAATCGTATAAAAGGAATAATTTCAAACAGTGTGAAAGTAATGGTCATTTCTACGTTCCGGGCAACCTAGGCTTCACCCTAGGGCGTTGCTCCACCAGATTAAACAGTTAGGGCCTTAGAAGTCAACGCCCGAAGCATAAAATACAAAATAAATAGAACAGTTTTTCCATTGTATAAAACGAATTATTGCTACCAGTGTAAAAGTTATGGTCATTTCTATGTTCCGGGCAACCTAGGCTTCACCCTTGGGCGTTGTTCCACCACATCGAATAGTTAGGGCCTAAGAAGTGAACGCCAGAAGCATAAAATACAATATAAATACAACAGCTTTTCAATCGTATAAAAGGAATAATTGCAAACAGTGTGAAAGTAATGGTCATTTCTACGTTCCGCGCAACCTAGGCTTCACCCTAGGGCGTTGTTCCACCAGATTAAACAGTTAGGGCCTTAGAGGTCAACGCCCGAAGCATAAAATACAAAATAAATAGAACATTTTTTCCATTGTATAAAACGAATAATTGCTACCAGTGTAAAAGTTATGGTCATTTCTACGTTCCGGGCAACCTAGGCTTCACCCTAGGGCGTTGTTCCACCAGATCGAATAGTTAGGGCCTAAGAAGTGAACGCCAGAAGCATAAAATGCAATAAAAATACAACAGTCTTTCCATCCTATAACAGGAATAATTGCAATCCGTGTGAAAGTGATGGTCATTTGTACGTTCCAGGCAACCTAGGCTTCACTCTAGGGCGTTGCTCCACCAGATCGAATTGTTAGGGCCAAAGAAGTCAACGCCCGAAGAATAAGATACAAAATAAATAGAACAGTTTTTCCATCGTATAAAAGGAATAATTGCAAACAGTGTGAAAGTAATGGTCATTTCTACGTTCCGGGCAACCTAGGCTTCACTCTACGGCGTTGTTCCACCAGATCGAATAGTTAGGGCCTAAGAAGTCAACACCAGAAGAATAAAATACAAAATAAATACAATAGCCTTTACACCGTATAAAACGAATAATTGCAACCTGTGTGAAGGTTATGGTCATATCTACGTTCCGGGCAACCTAGGCTTCACTGTAGGGCGTTGCTCCACCAGATCGAAGTGTTAGGGCCTAAGAAGTCAACGCCCGAAGCATAAAATACAATGGAAATACAACAGTTTTTCCATCGTATAAAACGAATAATTGCAACCATTATGAAACTTATGGTCATTTCTACGTTCCGGGCAACCAAGGCTTCACTCTGTGGCGTTCTTCCACGACATCGAATAGCTACGGCCTCAGAGGTCAACGCCTTGACATAAAAAACAATAAAAATGCAACAGTCTTTCCATCCTATAACAGGAATAATTGCAACCCGTGTGAAAGTGATGGTCATTTCTACGTTCCAGGCAACCTAGGCTTCACTCAAGGGCGTTGTTCCGCCAGATCGAATAGTTAGGGCCTAAGAAGTCAACGCCACAAGCATAAAATACAATATAAATATGACAGTTTTTCCATCGTATAAAACGAATAATAGCAGCCAGTGTGAAAGTTATGGTCATTTCTACGTTCCGGGCAACCTAGGCTTCACTCTAGGTCGTTGCTCCACCAGATCAAACAGCTAGGGCCTTAGAAGTCAACGCCCGAAGCATAAAATACAAAATAAATAGAACAGTTTTTCCATTGTATAAAACGAATAATTGCTACAAGTGTAAAAGTTATGGTCATTTCTGCGTTCCGGGAAACCTAGGCTTCACCCTAGGGCGTTATTCCACAAGATCGAATAGTTAGGGCCTAAGAAGTGAACGCCAGAAGCATAAAATGCAATAAAAATACAACAGTCTTTCCATCCTATAACAGGAATAATTGCAATCCGTGTGAAAGTGATGGTCATTTGTACGTTCCAGGCAACCTAGGCTTCACTCTAGGGCGTTGCTCCACCAGATCGAATTGTTAGGGCCAAAGAAGTCAACGCCCGAAGAATAAGATACAAAATAAATAGAACAGTTTTTCCATCGTATAAAAGGAATAATTGCAATCAGTGTGAAAGTAATGGTCATTTCTACGTTCCGGGCAACCTAGGCTTCACTCTACGGCGTTGTTCCACCAGATCGAATAGTTAGGGCCTAAGAAGTCAACACCAGAAGAATAAAATACAAAATAAATACAATAGCCTTTACACCGTATAAAACGAATAATTGCAACCTGTGTGAAGGTTATGGTCATATCTACGTTCCGGGCAACCTAGGCTTCACTGTAGGGCGTTGCTCCACCAGATCGAAGTGTTAGGGCCTAAGAAGTCAACGCCCGAAGCATAAAATACAATGGAAATACAACAGTTTTTCCATCGTATAAAACGAATAATTGCAACCATTATGAAACTTATGGTCATTTCTACGTTCCGGGCAACCAAGGCTTCACTCTGTGGCGTTCTTCCACGACATCGAATAGCTACGGCCTCAGAGGTCAACGCCTGAAGCATAAAATACAATAAAAATGCAACAGTCTTTCCATCCTATAACAGGAATAATTGCAACCCGTGTGAAAGTGATGGTCATTTCTACGTTCCAGGCAACCTAGGCTTCACTCAAGGGCGTTGTTCCACCAGATCGAATAGTTAGGGCCTAAGAAGTCAACGCCAGAAGCATAAAATACAATATAAATATGACAGTTTTTCCATCGTATAAAACGAATAATAGCAGCCAGTGTGAAAGTTATGGTCATTTCTACGTTCCGGGCAACCTAGGCTTCACTCTAGGGCGTTGCTCCACCAGATCAAACAGCTAGGGCCTTAGAAGTCGACGCCCGAAGCATAAAACACAAAATAAATAGAACAGTTTTTCCATTGTATAAAACGAATAATTGCTACAAGTGTAAAAGTTATGGTCATTTCTACGTTCCGGGAAACCTAGGCTTCACCCTAGGGCGTTATTCCACAAGATCGAATAGTTAGGGCCTAAGAAGTGAACGCCAGAAGCATAAAATGCAATAAAAATACAACAGTCTTTCCATCCTATAACAGGAATAATTGCAAGCCGTGTGAAAGTGATGGTCATTTGTACGTTCCAGGCAACCTAGGCTTCAGTCTAGGGCGTTGATCCACGAGATCGAATTGTTAGGGCCAAAGAAGTCAACGCCAGAAGCATAAAATACAATATAAATACAACAGCTTTTCAATCGTATAAAAGGAATAATTGCAAACAGTGTGAAAGTAATGGTCATTTCTACGTTCCGGGCAACCTAGGCTTCACTCTACGGCGTTGTTCCACCAGATCGAATAGTTAGGGCCTAAGAAGTCAACACCAGAAGAATAAAATACAAAATAAATACAATAGCCTTTACACCGTATGAAACGAATAATTGCAACCAGTGTGAAAGTTATGGTCATTTCTACAAACCGAGCAACATAGGCTTCACTCTAGGGCGTTGCTCCACCAGATCAAACAGTTAGGGTCTTAGAAGTCAACGCCCGAAGCATAAAATACAGAATAAATAGAACAGTTTTTCCATTGTATAAAACGAATAATTGCAACCAGTTTGATAGTGATGGTCATTTCTACGTACCGGGCAACCTAGGCTTCACTCAAGGGCGTTGCTCCACCAGATCGAATAGTTAGGGCCTTAGAAGTCAACGCCCGAAGCATAAAGTATAAAATAAATAGAACAGTTTTTCCATCGTATAAAACGAATAATTGCTACCAGTGTGAAAGTTATGGTCATTTCTACTTTCCGGGCAACCTAGATTTCACCCTAGGGCGTTGTTCCACCAGATGGAATAGTTAGGGCCTAAGAAGTCAACGCCAGAAGCATAAAATACGATATAAATACAACAGCTTTTCCATCGTATGAAACGAATAATTGCTACCAGTGTGAAAGTTATGGTCATTTCTACTTCCCGGGCAACCTAGGCTTCACCCTAGGGCGTTGTTCCACCAGATGGAATAGTTAGGGCCTAAGAAGTCAACGCCAGAAGCATAAAATACGATATAAATACAACAGCTTTTCCATCGTATGAAACAAATAATTGCAACCAGTTTGATAGTGATGGTCACTTCTACGTACCGGGCAACCTAGGCTTCACTCTAGGGCGTTGCTCCACCAGATCGAATAGCTAGTGCCTTAGAAGTCAACGCCCGAAGCATAAAATACAATATAAATACAACAGTTTTTCCATCGTATAAAACGAATAATTGCAACCAGTGTGAAAGTAATGGTCATTTCTACGTTCGGGGCAACCTAGGCTTCACTCTACGGCGTTGTTCCACCAGATCGAATAGTTAGGGCCTAAGAAGTCAACACCAGAAGAATAAAATACAAAATAAATACAACAGCCTTTACACCGTATAAAACGAATAATTGCAACCTGTGTGAAGGTTATGGTCATATCTACGTTCCGGGCAACCTAGGCTTCACTGTAGGGCGTTGCTCCACCAGATTGAAGTGTTAGGGCCTAAGAAGTCAACGCTCCAAGCATAAAATACAATAGAAATACAACAGTTTTTCCATCGTATAAAACGAACAATTGCAACCATTATGAAACCTATGGTCATTTCTACGTTCCGGGCAACCTAGGCTTCACTCTATGGCGTTCTTCCACCACATCGAATAGCTATGGCCTCAGAAGTCAACGCCTGAAGCATAAAATACAATAAAAATGCAACAGTCTTTCCATCCTATAACAGGAATAATTGCAACCCGTGTGAAAGTGATGGTCATTTCTACGTTCCAGGCAACCTAGGCTTCACTCTAGGGCGTTGTTCCACCAGATCGAATAGTTAGGGCCTGAGAAGTCAACGCCAGAAGCATAAAATACAATTTAAATATAACAGTTTTTCCATCGTATAAAACGAATAATTGCAACCCGTGTGAAAGTGAATGTCATTTGTACGTTCCAGGGAACCTAGGCTTCACTCTAGGGCGTTGCTCCACCAGATCGAATTGTTAGGGCCAAAGAAGTCAACGCCCGAAGCATAAAATACAAAATAAATAGAACACTTTTTCCATTGTATAAAACGAATAATTGCTACCAGTGTAAAAGTTATGGTCATTTCTACGTTCAGGGCAACCTAGGCTTCACCCTAGGGCATTGTTCCGTCAGATCGAATAGTTAGGCCCTAAGAAGTGACCGACAGAAGCATAAAGTACAATATAAATATAACAGTTTTTCCATCGGAGAAAACGAATAATTGCAACCAGGGTGAAAGTAATGGTCATTTCTATATTCCGAGCAACCTAGGCTTCACTTTAGGGCGTTGCTCCACCAGATCGAATAGTTAGGTCCTTAGAAGTCAACGCCAGAAGCATAAAATACGATATAAATACAACAGCTTTTCCATGGTATAAAAGGAATAATTGCAAACAGTGTGAAAGCAATGGTCATTTCTACGTTCCGGGAAACCTAGGCTTCACTCTACGGCGTTGTTCCACCAGATCGAATAGTTAGGGCCTAAGAAGTCAACACCAGAAGAATAAAATACAAAATAAATACAACAGCCTTTACACCGTATAAAACGAATAATTGCAACCTGTGTGAAGGTTATGGTCATATCTACGTTCCGGGCAACCTAGGCTTCACTCTAGGGCGTTGCTCCATCAGATCAAACAGTTAGGGCCTTAGAAGTCAACGCCCGAAGCATAAAATACAAAATATATAGAACAGTTTTTCCATTGTATAAAACGAATAATTGCTACCAGTGTAAATGTTATGGTCATTTCTACGTTCCCGGCAACCTAGGCTTCACCCTAGGGCGTTGTTCCACCAGATCGAATAGTTAGGTCCTTAGAAGTCAACGCCAGAAGCATAAAATACGATATAAATACAGCAGCTTTTCCATCGTATAAAAGGAATAATTGCAAACAGTGTGAAAGTAATGGTCATTTATACGATCCGGGCAACCTAGGCTTCACTCTACGGCGTTGTTCCACCAGATCGAATAGTTAGGGCCTAAGAAGTAAACACCAGAAGAATAAAATACAAAATAAATACAACAGACTTTACACCGTATAAAACGAATAATTGCAACCTGTGGGAAGGTTATGGTCATATCTACGTTCCGGGCAACCTTGGCTTCACTGTAGGGCGTTGCTCCACCAGATCGAAGTGTTAGGGCCTAAGAAGTCAACGCCCGAAGCATAAAATACAATAGAAATGCAACAGTTTTTCCATCGTATAAAACGAATAATTGCAACCATTATGAAGCTTATGGTCATTTCTACGTTCCGGGCAACCTAGGCTTCACCCTAGGGCGTTGTTCCACCAGATCGAATAGTTAGGGCCTAAGAGGTGAACGCCAGCAGCATAAAATTCAATAAAAATACAACAGTTTTTCCATCGTATAACAGGATTAATTGCAACCAGTTTAATAGTGAAGGTCATTTCTACGTTCCGGGCAACCTAGGCTTCACTCTAGGGCGTTGCTCCACTAGATCGAATAGCTCGGGCCTTAGAAGTCAACGCCAGAAGAATAAAATACGATATAAAACAACAGCTTTTCCATCGTATAAAAGGAATAATTGCTACCAGTGTAAAAGTTATGGTCATTTATACGTTCCGGGCAACCTAGGCTTCACTCTAGGGCGTTGCTCCACCAGATCAAACAGTTAGGTCCTTGAAGTCAACGCCCGAAGCATAAAATACAAAATAAATAGAACAGTTTTTCCATTGTATAAAACGAATAATTGCTACCAGTGTAAAAGTTATGGTCATTTCTACGTTCCGGGCAACCTAGGCTTCACCCTAGGGCGTTGTTCCAGCAGATCGAATAGTTAGGGCCTAAGAAGTGAACGCCAGAAGCTTAAAATGCAATAAAAATACAACAGTCTTTCCATCCTATAACAGGAATAATTGCAACCCGTGTGAAAGTTATGGTTATTTCTACATTCCGAGCAACCTAGGTTTCACTCTAGGGCGTTGTTCCACCAGCTCGAATAGTTAGTGCCTAAGAAGTGAACGCCAGAAGCATTAAATACAATAAAAATACAACAGTTTTTCCATCGTATAACAGGATTAATTGCAACCAGTTTGAAAGTGATGGTCACTTCTACGTTCCGGGCAACCCAGGCTTCACTCTAGGGCGTTGCTACACTAGATCGAATAGCTAGGGCCTTAGAAGTCAACGCCAGAGTCATAAAATACAATATAAATACAACAGCTTTTCCATCGTAAAGAACGTATAATTGCAACCAGTGTGAAAGTTATGGTTATTTCTGCATTCCGAGCAACCTAGGCTTCACTCTAGGGCGTCGCTCCACCAGATCGAATAGTTAGGGCCTAAGAAGTGAACGCCAGAAGCATAAAACACAATATAAATACAACAGTTTTTCCATCGTATAAAACGAATAATTGCAACCAGTGTGAAAGTAATGATCATTTCTACATTACGAGCAACCTAGGCTTCACTCTAGGGCGTTGCTCCAACAGATTGAATAGTTAGGGCCTTAGAAGTCAACGCCCGAAGCATAAAATGCAATAAAAATACAACAGTTTTTCCATCGTATAACAGGATTAATTGCAACCAGTTTGAAAGTGATGGTCATTTCTACGTTCCGGGCAACCTAGGCTTCACTCTAGGGCGCTGCTCCACCAGATCCAACAGTTAGGGCCTTAGAAGTCAACGCCCGAAGCATAAAGTACAAAATAAATAGAACAGTTTTTCCATTGTAAAAAACGAATAATTGCTACCAGTGTAAAAGTTATGGTCATTTCTACGTTCCGGGCAACCTAGGCTTCACCCTAGGGCGTTGTTCCACCAGATCGAATAGTTAGGGCCTAAGAAGTGAACGCCAGAAGCATAAAATGCAGTAAAAATACAACAGTCTTTCCATCCTATAACAGGAATAATTGCAATCCGTGTGAAAGTGATGGTCATTTGTACGTTCCAGGCAACCTAGGCTTCACTCTAGGGCGTTGCTCCACCAGATCGAATTGTTAGGGCCAAAGAAGTCAACGCCCGAACAATAAGATACAAAATAAATAGAACAGTTTTTCCATCGTATAAAAGGAATAATTGCAAACAGTGTGAAAGTAATGGTCATTTCTACGTTCCGGGCAACCTAGGCTTCACTCTACGGCGTTGTTCCACCAGATCGAATAGTTAGGGCCTAAGAAGTCAACACCAGAAGAATAAAATATAAAATAAATACAACAGCCTTTACACCGTATAAAACGAATAATTGCAACCTGTGTGAAGGTTATGGTCATATCTACGTTCCGGGCAACCTAGGCTTCACTGTAGGGGGTTGCTCCACCAGATCGAAGTGTTAGGGCCTAAGAAGTCAACGCCCGAAGCATAAAATACAATGGAAATACAACAGTTTTTCCATCGTATAAAACGAATAATTGCAACCATTATGAAACTTATGGTCATTTCTACGTTCCGGGCAACCAAGGCTTCACTCTGTGGCGTTCTTCCACGACATCGAATAGCTACGGCCTCAGAAGTCAACGCCTGAAGCATAAAATACAATAAAAATGCAACAGTCTTTCCATCCTATAGCAGGAATAATTGCAACCCGTGTGAAAGTGATGGTCATTTCTACGTTCCAGGCAACCTAGGCTTCACTCAAGGGCGTTGTTCCACCAGATCGAATAGTTAGGGCCTAAGAAGTCAACGCCAGAAGCATAAAATACAATATAAATATGACAGTTTTTCCATCGTATAAAACGAATAATAGCAGCCAGTGTGAAAGTTATGGTCTTTTCTACGTTCCAGGCAACCTAGGCTTCACTCTAGGGCGTTGCTCCACCAGATCAAACAGCTAGGGCCTTAGAAGTCAACGCCCGAAGCATAAAATACAAAATAAATAGAACAGTTTTTCCATTGTATAAAACGAATAATTGCTACAAGTGTAAAAGTTATGGTCATTTCTACGTTCCGGGCAACCTAGGCTTCACCTTAGGGCGTTATTCCACAAGATCGAATAGTTAGGGCCTAAGAAGTGAACGCCAGAAGCATAAAATGCAATAAAAATACAACAGTCTTTCCATCCTATAACAGGAATAATTGCAATCCGTGTGAAAGTGATGGTCATTTCTACGTTCCGGGCAACCTAGGCTTCACCCTAGGGCGTTGCTCCACCAGATTAAACAGTTAGGGCCTTAGAAGTCAACGCCCGAAGCATAAAATACAAAATAAATAGAACAGTTTTTCCATTGTATAAAACGAATTATTGCTACCAGTGTAAAAGTTATGGTCATTTCTACGTTCCGGGCAACCTAGGCTTCACCCTTGGGCGTTGTTCCACCACATCGAATAGTTAGGGCCTAAGAAGTGAACGCCAGAAGCATAAAATACAATATAAATACAACAGCTTTTCAATCGTATAAAAGGAATAATTGCAAACAGTGTGAAAGTAATGGTCATTTCTACGTTCCGGGCAACCTAGGCTTCACCCTAGGGCGTTGTTCCACCTGATTAAACAGTTAGGGCCTTAGAGGTCAACGCCCGAAGCATAAAATACAAAATAAATAGAACATTTTTTCCATTGTATAAAACGAATAATTGCTACCAGTGTAAAAGTTATGGTCATTTCTACGTTCCGGGCAACCTAGGCTTCACCCTAGGGCGTTGTTCCACCAGATCGAATAGTTAGGGCCTAAGAAGTGAACGCCAGAAGCATAAAATGCAATAAAAATACAACAGTCTTTCCATCCTATAACAGGAATAATTGCAATCCGTGTGAAAGTGATGGTCATTTGTACGTTCCAGGCAACCTAGGCTTCACTCTAGGGCGTTGCTCCACCAGATCGAATTGTTAGGGCCAAAGAAGTCAACGCCCGAAGAATAAGATACAAAATAGATAGAACAGTTTTTCCATCGTATAAAAGGAATAATTGCAAACAGTGTGAAAGTAATGGTCATTTCTACGTTCCGGGCAACCTAGGCTTCACTCTACGGCGTTGTTCCACCAGATCGTATAGTTAGGGCCGAAGAAGTCAACACCAGAAGAATAAAATACAAAATAAATACAATAGCCTTTACACCGTATAAAACGAATAATTGCAACCTGTGTGAAGGTTATGGTCATATCTACGTACCGGGCAACCTAGGCTTCACTCTAGGGCGTTGCTCCACCAGATCGAATAGCTAGTGCCTTAGAAGTCAACGCCCGAAGCATAAAATACAATATAAATACAACAGTTTTTCCATCGTATAAAACGAATAATTGCAACCAGTGTGAAAGTAATGGTCATTTATACGTTCCGGGCAACCTAGGCTTCACTCTACGGCGTTGTTCCACCAGATCGAATAGTTAGGGCCTAAGAAGTAAACACCAGAAGAATAAAATACAAAATAAATACAACAGACTTTACACCGTATAAAACGAATAATTGCAACCTGTGGGAAGGTTATGGTCATATCTACGTTCCGGGCAACCTTGGCTTCACTGTAGGGCGTTGCTCCACCAGATCGAAGTGTTAGGGCCTAAGAAGTCAACGCCCGAAGCATAAAATACAATAGAAATGCAACAGTTTTTCCATCCTATAAAACGAATAATTGCAACCATTATGAAGCTTATGGTCATTTCTACGTTCCGGGCAACCTAGGCTTCACCCTAGGGCGTTGTTCCACCAGATCGAATAGTTAGGGCCTAAGAGGTGAACGCCAGCAGCATAAAATTCAATAAAAATACAACAGTTTTTCCATCGTATAACAGGATTAATTGCAACCAGTTTAATAGTGAAGGTCATTTCTACGTTCCGGGCAACCTAGGCTTCACTCTAGGGCGTTGCTCCACTAGATCGAATAGCTCGGGCCTTAGAAGTCAACGCCAGAAGAATAAAATACGATATAAAAACAACAGCTTTTCCATCGTATAAAAGGAATAATTGCTACCAGTGTAAAAGTTATGGTCATTTATACGTTCCGGGCAACCTAGGCTTCACTCTAGGGCGTTGCTCCACCAGATCAAACAGTTAGGTCCTTGAAGTCAACGCCCGAAGCATAAAATACAAAATAAATAGAACAGTTTTTCCATTGTATAAAACGAATAATTGCTACCAGTGTAAAAGTTATGGTCATTTCTACGTTCCGGGCAACCTAGGCTTCACCCTAGGGCGTTATTCCACAAGATCGAATAGTTAGGGCCTAAGAAGTGAACGCCAGAAGCATAAAATGCAATAAAAATACAACAGTCTTTCCATCCTATAACAGGAATAATTGCAATCCGTGTGAAAGTGATGGTCATTTGTACGTTCCAGGCAACCTAGGCTTCACTCTAGGGCGTTGCTCCACCAGATCGAATTGTTAGGGCCAAAGAAGTCAACGCCCGAAGAATAAGATACAAAATAAATAGAACAGTTTTTCCATCGTATAAAAGGAATAATTGCAAACAGTGTGAAAGTAATGGTCATTTCTACGTTCCGGGCAACCTAGGCTTCACTCTACGGCGTTGTTCCACCAGATCGAATAGTTAGGGCCTAAGAAGTCAACACCAGAAGAATAAAATACAAAATAAATACAATAGCCTTTACACCGTATAAAACGAATAATTGCAACCTGTGTGAAGGTTATGGTCATATCTACGTTCCGGGCAACCTAGGCTTCACTGTAGGGCGTTGCTCCACCAGATCGAAGTGTTAGGGCCTAAGAAGTCAACGCCCGAAGCATAAAATACAATGGAAATACAACAGTTTTTCCATCGTATAAAACGAATAATTGCAACCATTATGAAACTTATGGTCATTTCTACGTTCCGGGCAACCAAGGCTTCACTCTGTGGCGTTCTTCCACGACATCGAATAGCTACGGCCTCAGAAGTCAACGCCTGAAGCATAAAATACAATAAAAATGCAACAGTCTTTCCATCCTATAGCAGGAATAATTGCAACCCGTGTGAAAGTGATGGTCATTTCTACGTTCCAGGCAACCTAGGCTTCACTCAAGGGCGTTGTTCCACCAGATCGAATAGTTAGGGCCTAAGAAGTCAACGCCAGAAGCATAAAATACAATATAAATATGACAGTTTTTCCATCGTATAAAACGAATAATAGCAGCCAGTGTGAAAGTTATGGTCTTTTCTACGTTCCGGGCAACCTAGGCTTCACTCTAGGGCGTTGCTCCACCAGATCAAACAGCTAGGGCCTTAGAAGTCAACGCCCGAAGCATAAAATACAAAATAAATAGAACAGTTTTTCCATTGTATAAAACGAATAATTGCTACAAGTGTAAAAGTTATGGTCATTTCTACGTTCCGGGCAACCTAGGCTTCACCTTAGGGCGTTATTCCACAAGATCGAATAGTTAGGGCCTAAGAAGTGAACGCCAGAAGCATAAAATGCAATGAAAATACAACAGTCTTTCCATCCTATAACAGGAATAATTGCAATCCGTGTGAAAGTGATGGTCATTTCTACGTTCCGGGCAACCTAGGCTTCACCCTAGGGCGTTGCTCCACCAGATTAAACAGTTAGGGCCTTAGAAGTCAACGCCCGAAGCATAAAATACAAAATAAATAGAACAGTTTTTCCATTGTATAAAACGAATTATTGCTACCAGTGTAAAAGTTATGGTCATTTCTACGTTCCGGGCAACCTAGGCTTCACCCTTGGGCGTTGTTCCACCACATCGAATAGTTAGGGCCTAAGAAGTGAACGCCAGAAGCATAAAATACAATATAAATACAACAGCTTTTCAATCGTATAAAAGGAATAATTGCAAACAGTGTGAAAGTAATGGTCATTTCTACGTTCCGGGCAACCTAGGCTTCACCCTATGGCGTTGTTCCACCAGATTAAACAGTTAGGGCCTTAGAGGTCAACGCCCGAAGCATAAAATACAAAATAAATAGAACATTTTTTCCATTGTATAAAACGAATAATTGCTACCAGTGTAAAAGTTATGGTCATTTCTACGTTCCGGGCAACCTAGGCTTCACCCTAGGGCGTTGTTCCACCAGATCGAATAGTTAGGGCCTAAGAAGTGAACGCCAGAAGCATAAAATGCAATAAAAATACAACAGTCTTTCCATCCTATAACAGGAATAATTGCAATCCGTGTGAAAGTGATGGTCATTTGTACGTTCCAGGCAACCTAGGCTTCACTCTAGGGCGTTGCTCCACCAGATCGAATTGTTAGGGCCAAAGAAGTCAACGCCCGAAGAATAAGATACAAAATAAATAGAACAGTTTTTCCATCGTATAAAAGGAATAATTGCAATCAGTGTGAAAGTAATGGTCATTTCTACGTTCCGGGCAACCTAGGCTTCACTCTACGGCGTTGTTCCACCAGATCGTATAGTTAGGGCCTAAGAAGTCAACACCAGAAGAATAAAATACAAAATAAATACAATAGCCTTTACACCGTATAAAACGAATAATTGCAACCTGTGTGAAGGTTATGGTCATATCTACGTTCCGGGCAACCTAGGCTTCACTGTAGGGCGTTGTTCCACCAGATCGAAGTGTTAGGGCCTAAGAAGTCAACGCCCGAAGCATAAAATACAATGGAAATACAACAGTTTTTCCATCGTATAAAACGAGTAATTGCAACCATTATGAAACTTATGGTCATTTCTACGTTCCGGGCAACCAAGGCTTCACTCTGTGGCGTTCTTCCACGACATCGAATAGCTACGGCCTCAGAGGTCAACGCCTGAAGCATAAAATACAATAAAAATGCAACAGTCTTTCCATCCTATAACAGGAATAATTGCAACCCGTGTGAAAGTGATGGTCATTTCTACGTTCCAGGCAACCTAGGCTTCACTCAAGGGCGTTGTTCCACCAGATCGAATAGTTAGGGCCTAAGAAGTCAACGCCAGAAGCATAAAATACAATATAAATATGACAGTTTTTCCATCGTATAAAACGAATAATAGCAGCCAGTGTGAAAGTTATGGTCATTTCTACGTTCCGGGCAACCTAGGCTTCACTCTAGGGCGTTGCTCCACCAGATCAAACAGCTAGGGCCTTAGAAGTCAACGCCCGAAGCATAAAATACAAAATAAATAGAACAGTTTTTCCATTGTATAAAACGAATAATTGCTACAAGTGTAAAAGTTATGGTCATTTCTACGTTCCGGGAAACCTAGGCTTCACCCTAGGGCGATATTCCACAAGATCGAATAGTTAGGGCCTAAGAATTGAACGCCAGAAGCATAAAATGCAATAAAAATACAACAGTCTTTCCATCCTATAACAGGAATAATTGCAATCCGTGTGAAAGTGATGGTCATTTGTACGTTCCAGGCAACCTAGGCTTCACTCTAGGGCGTTGCTCCACCAGATCGAATTGTTAGGGCCAAAGAAGTCAACGCCCGAAGAATAAGATACAAAATAAATAGAACAGTTTTTCCATCGTATAAAAGGAATAATTGCAAACAGTGTGAAAGTAATGGTCATTTCTACGTTCCGGGCAACCTAGGCTTCACTCTACGGCGTTGTTCCACCAGATCGAATAGTTAGGGCCTAAGAAGTCAACACCAGAAGAATAAAATACAAAATAAATACAATAGCCTTTACACCGTATAAAACGAATAATTGCAACCTGTGTGAAGGTTATGGTCATATCTACGTTCCGGGCAACCTAGGCTTCACTGTAGGGCGTTGCTCCACCAGATCGAAGTGTTAGGGCCTAAGAAGTCAACGCCCGAAGCATAAAATACAATGGAAATACAACAGTTTTTCCATCGTATAAAACGAATAATTGCAACCATTATGAAACTTATGGTCATTTCTACGTTCCGGGCAACCAAGGCTTCACTCTGTGGCGTTCTTCCACGACATCGAATAGCTACGGCCTCAGAGGTCAACGCCTGAAGCATAAAATACAATAAAAATGCAACAGTCTTTCCATCCTATAACAGGAATAATTGCAACCCGTGTGAAAGTGATGGTCATTTCTACGTTCCAGGCAACCTAGGCTTCACTCAAGGGCGTTGTTCCGCCAGATCGAATAGTTAGGGCCTAAGAAGTCAACGCCACAAGCATAAAATACAATATAAATATGACAGTTTTTCCATCGTATAAAACGAATAATAGCAGCCAGTGTGAAAGTTATGGTCATTTCTACGTTCCGGGCAACCTAGGCTTCACTCTAGGGTGTTGCTCCACCAGATCAAACAGCTAGGGCCTTCGAAGTCAACGCCCGAAGCATAAAATACAAAATAAATAGAACAGTTTTTCCATTGTATAAAACGAATAATTGCTACGAGTGTAAAAGTTATGGTCATTTCTACGTTCCGGGAAACCTAGGCTTCACCCTAGGGCGTTATTCCACAAGATCGAATAGTTAGGGCCTAAGAAGTGAACGCCAGAAGCATAAAATGCAATAAAAATACAACAGTCTTTCCATCCTATAACAGGAATAATTGCAATCCGTGTGAAAGTGATGGTCATTTGTACGTTCCAGGCAACCTAGGCTTCACTCTAGGGCGTTGCTCCACCAGATCGAATTGTTAGGGCCAAAGAAGTCAACGCCCGAAGAATAAGATACAAAATAAATAGAACAGTTTTTCCATCGTATAAAAGGAATAATTGCAAACAGTGTGAAAGTAATGGTCATTTCTACGTTCCGGGCAACCTAGGCTTCACTCTACGGCGTTGTTCCACCAGATCGAATAGTTAGGGCCTAAGAAGTCAACACCAGAAGAATAAAATACAAAATAAATACAATAGCCTTTACACCGTATAAAACGAATAATTGCAACCTGTGTGAAGGTTATGGTCATATCTACGTTCCGGGCAACCTAGGCTTCACTGTAGGGCGTTGCTCCACCAGATCGAAGTGTTAGGGCCTAAGAAGTCAACGCCCGAAGCATAAAATACAATGGAAATACAACAGTTTTTCCATCGTATAAAACGAATAATTGCAACCATTATGAAACTTATGGTCATTTCTACGTTCCGGGCAACCAAGGCTTCACTCTGTGGCGTTCTTCCACGACATCGAATAGCTACGGCCTCAGAGGTCAACGCCTGAAGCATAAAATACAATAAAAATGCAACAGTCTTTCCATCCTATAACAGGAATAATTGCAACCCGTGTGAAAGTGATGGTCATTTCTACGTTCCAGGCAACCTAGGCTTCACTCAAGGGCGTTGTTCCACCAGATCGAATAGTTAGGGCCTAAGAAGTCAACGCCAGAAGCATAAAATACAATATAAATATGACAGTTTTTCCATCGTATAAAACGAATAATAGCAGCCAGTGTGAAAGTTATGGTCATTTCTACGTTCCGGGCAACCTAGGCTTCACTCTAGGGCGTTGCTCCACCAGATCAAACAGTTAGGTCCTTGAAGTCAACGCCCGAAGCATAAAATACAAAATAAATAGAACAGTTTTTCCATTGTATAAAACGAATAATTGCTACCAGTGTAAAAGTTATGGTCATTTCTACGTTCCGGGCAACCTAGGCTTCACCCTAGGGCGTTATTCCACAAGATCGAATAGTTAGGGCCTAAGAAGTGAACGCCAGAAGCATAAAATGCAATAAAAATACAACAGTCTTTCCATCCTATAACAGGAATAATTGCAATCCGTGTGAAAGTGATGGTCATTTGTACGTTCCAGGCAACCTAGGCTTCACTCTAGGGCGTTGCTCCACCAGATCGAATTGTTAGGGCCAAAGAAGTCAACGCCCGAAGAATAAGATACAAAATAAATAGAACAGTTTTTCCATCGTATAAAAGGAATAATTGCAAACAGTGTGAAAGTAATGGTCATTTCTACGTTCCGGGCAACCTAGGCTTCACTCTACGGCGTTGTTCCACCAGATCGAATAGTTAGGGCCTAAGAAGTCAACACCAGAAGAATAAAATACAAAATAAATACAATAGCCTTTACACCGTATAAAACGAATAATTGCAACCTGTGTGAAGGTTATGGTCATATCTACGTTCCGGGCAACCTAGGCTTCACTGTAGGGCGTTGCTCCACCAGATCGAAGTGTTAGGGCCTAAGAAGTCAACGCCCGAAGCATAAAATACAATGGAAATACAACAGTTTTTCCATCGTATAAAACGAATAATTGCAACCATTATGAAACTTATGGTCATTTCTACGTTCCGGGCAACCAAGGCTTCACTCTGTGGCGTTCTTCCACGACATCGAATAGCTACGGCCTCAGAAGTCAACGCCTGAAGCATAAAATACAATAAAAATGCAACAGTCTTTCCATCCTATAGCAGGAATAATTGCAACCCGTGTGAAAGTGATGGTCATTTCTACGTTCCAGGCAACCTAGGCTTCACTCAAGGGCGTTGTTCCACCAGATCGAATAGTTAGGGCCTAAGAAGTCAACGCCAGAAGCATAAAATACAATATAAATATGACAGTTTTTCCATCGTATAAAACGAATAATAGCAGCCAGTGTGAAAGTTATGGTCTTTTCTACGTTCCGGGCAACCTAGGCTTCACTCTAGGGCGTTGCTCCACCAGATCAAACAGCTAGGGCCTTAGAAGTCAACGCCCGAAGCATAAAATACAAAATAAATAGAACAGTTTTTCCATTGTATAAAACGAATAATTGCTACAAGTGTAAAAGTTATGGTCATTTCTACGTTCCGGGCAACCTAGGCTTCACCTTAGGGCGTTATTCCACAAGATCGAATAGTTAGGGCCTAAGAAGTGAACGCCAGAAGCATAAAATGCAATAAAAATACAACAGTCTTTCCATCCTATAACAGGAAAAATTGCAATCCGTGTGAAAGTGATGGTCATTTCTACGTTCCGGGCAACCTAGGCTTCACCCTAGGGCGTTGCTCCACCAGATTAAACAGTTAGGGCCTTAGAAGTCAACGCCCGAAGCATAAAATACAAAATAAATAGAACAGTTTTTCCATTGTATAAAACGAATTATTGCTACCAGTGTAAAAGTTATGGTCATTTCTACGTTCCGGGCAACCTAGGCTTCACCCTTGGGCGTTGTTCCACCACATCGAATAGTTAGGGCCTAAGAAGTGAACGCCAGAAGCATAAAATACAATATAAATACAACAGCTTTTCAATCGTATAAAAGGAATAATTGCAAACAGTGTGAAAGTAATGGTCATTTCTACGTTCCGGGCAACCTAGGCTTCACCCTATGGCGTTGTTCCACCAGATTAAACAGTTAGGGCCTTAGAGGTCAACGCCCGAAGCATAAAATACAAAATAAATAGAACATTTTTTCCATTGTATAAAACGAATAATTGCTACCAGTGTAAAAGTTATGGTCATTTCTACTTTCCGGGCAACCTAGGCTTCACCCTAGGGCGTTGTTCCACCAGATCGAATAGTTAGGGCCTAAGAAGTGAACGCCAGAAGCATAAAATGCAATAAAAATACAACAGTCTTTCCATCCTATAACAGGAATAATTGCAATCCGTGTGAAAGTGATGGTCATTTGTACGTTCCAGGCAACCTAGGCTTCACTCTAGGGCGTTGCTCCACCAGATCGAATTGTTAGGGCCAAAGAAGTCAACGCCCGAAGAATAAGATACAAAATAAATAGAACAGTTTTTCCATCGTATAAAAGGAATAATTGCAATCAGTGTGAAAGTAATGGTCATTTCTACGTTCCGGGCAACCTAGGCTTCACTCTACGGCGTTGTTCCACCAGATCGTATAGTTAGGGCCTAAGAAGTCAACACCAGAAGAATAAAATACAAAATAAATACAATAGCCTTTACACCGTATAAAACGAATAATTGCAACCTGTGTGAAGGTTATGGTCATATCTACGTTCCGGGCAACCTAGGCTTCACTGTAGGGCGTTGTTCCACCAGATCGAAGTGTTAGGGCCTAAGAAGTCAACGCCCGAAGCATAAAATACAATGGAAATACAACAGTTTTTCCATCGTATAAAACGAGTAATTGCAACCATTATGAAACTTATGGTCATTTCTACGTTCCGGGCAACCAAGGCTTCACTCTGTGGCGTTCTTCCACGACATCGAATAGCTACGGCCTCAGAGGTCAACGCCTGAAGCATAAAATACAATAAAAATGCAACAGTCTTTCCATCCTATAACAGGAATAATTGCAACCCGTGTGAAAGTGATGGTCATTTCTACGTTCCAGGCAACCTAGGCTTCACTCAAGGGCGTTGTTCCACCAGATCGAATAGTTAGGGCCTAAGAAGTCAACGCCAGAAGCATAAAATACAATATAAATATGACAGTTTTTCCATCGTATAAAACGAATAATAGCAGCCAGTGTGAAAGTTATGGTCATTTCTACGTTCCGGGCAACCTAGGCTTCACTCTAGGGCGTTGCTCCACCAGATCAAACAGCTAGGGCCTTAGAAGTCAACGCCCGAAGCATAAAATACAAAATAAATAGAACAGTTTTTCCATTGTATAAAACGAATAATTGCTACAAGTGTAAAAGTTATGGTCATTTCTACGTTCCGGGAAACCTAGGCTTCACCCTAGGGCGATATTCCACAAGATCGAATAGTTAGGGCCTAAGAATTGAACGCCAGAAGCATAAAATGCAATAAAAATACAACAGTCTTTCCATCCTATAACAGGAATAATTGCAATCCGTGTGAAAGTGATGGTCATTTGTACGTTCCAGGCAACCTAGGCTTCACTCTAGGGCGTTGCTCCACCAGATCGAATTGTTAGGGCCAAAGAAGTCAACGCCCGAAGAATAAGATACAAAATAAATAGAACAGTTTTTCCATCGTATAAAAGGAATAATTGCAAACAGTGTGAAAGTAATGGTCATTTCTACGTTCCGGGCAACCTAGGCTTCACTCTACGGCGTTGTTCCACCAGATCGAATAGTTAGGGCCTAAGAAGTCAACACCAGAAGAATAAAATACAAAATAAATACAATAGCCTTTACACCGTATAAAACGAATAATTGCAACCTGTGTGAAGGTTATGGTCATATCTACGTTCCGGGCAACCTAGGCTTCACTGTAGGGCGTTGCTCCACCAGATCGAAGTGTTAGGGCCTAAGAAGTCAACGCCCGAAGCATAAAATACAATGGAAATACAACAGTTTTTCCATCGTATAAAACGAATAATTGCAACCATTATGAAACTTATGGTCATTTCTACGTTCCGGGCAACCAAGGCTTCACTCTGTGGCGTTCTTCCACGACATCGAATAGCTACGGCCTCAGAGGTCAACGCCTGAAGCATAAAATACAATAAAAATGCAACAGTCTTTCCATCCTATAACAGGAATAATTGCAACCCGTGTGAAAGTGATGGTCATTTCTACGTTCCAGGCAACCTAGGCTTCACTCAAGGGCGTTGTTCCGCCAGATCGAATAGTTAGGGCCTAAGAAGTCAACGCCACAAGCATAAAATACAATATAAATATGACAGTTTTTCCATCGTATAAAACGAATAATAGCAGCCAGTGTGAAAGTTATGGTCATTTCTACGTTCCGGGCAACCTAGGCTTCACTCTAGGGCGTTGCTCCACCAGATCAAACAGCTAGGGCCTTAGAAGTCGACGCCCGAAGCATAAAATACAAAATAAATAGAACAGTTTTTCCATTGTATAAAACGAATAATTGCTACAAGTGTAAAAGTTATGGTCATTTCTACGTTCCGGGAAACCTAGGCTTCACCCTAGGGCGTTATTCCACAAGATCGAATAGTTAGGGCCTAAGAAGTGAACGCCAGAAGCATAAAATGCAATAAAAATACAACAGTCTTTCCATCCTATAACAGGAATAATTGCAATCCGTGTGAAAGTGATGGTCATTTGTACGTTCCAGGCAACCTAGGCTTCAGTCTAGGGCGTTGATCCACGAGATCGAATTGTTAGGGCCAAAGAAGTCAACGCCAGAAGCATAAAATACAATATAAATACAACAGCTTTTCAATCGTATAAAAGGAATAATTGCAAACAGTGTGAAAGTAATGGTCATTTCTACGTTCCGGGCAACCTAGGCTTCACTCTACGGCGTTGTTCCACCAGATCGAATAGTTAGGGCCTAAGAAGTCAACACCAGAAGAATAAAATACAAAATAAATACAATAGCCTTTACACCGTATAAAACGAATAATTGCAACCTGTGTGAAGGTTATGGTCATATCTACGTTCCGGGCAACCTAGGCTTCACTGTAGGGCGTTGCTCCACCAGATCGAAGTGTTAGGGCCTAAGAAGTCAACGCCCGAAGCATAAAATACAATGGAAATACAACAGTTTTTCCATCGTATAAAACGAATAATTGCAACCATTATGAAACTTATGGTCATTTCTACGTTCCGGGCAACCAAGGCTTCACTCTGTGGCGTTCTTCCACGACATCGAATAGCTACGGTCTCAGATGTCAACGCCTGAAGCATAAAATACAATAAAAATGCAACAGTCTTTCCATCCTATAACAGGAATAATTGCAACCCGTGTGAAAGTGATGGTCATTTCTACGTTCCAGGCAACCTAGGCTTCACTCAAGGGCGTTGTTCCACCAGATCGAATAGTTAGGGCCTAAGAAGTCAACGCCAGAAGCATAAAATACAATATAAATATGACAGTTTTTCCATCGTATAAAACGAATAATAGCAGCCAGTGTGAAAGTTATGGTCATTTCTACGTTCCGGGCAACCTAGGCTTCACTCTAGGGCGTTGCTCCACCAGATCAAACAGCTAGGGCCTTAGAAGTCAACGCCCGAAGCATAAAATACAAAATAAATAGAACAGTTTTTCCATTGTATAAAACGAATAATTGCTACAAGTGTAAAAGTTATGGTCATTTCTACGTTCCGGGAAACCTAGGCTTCACCCTAGGGCGTTATTCCACAAGATCGAATAGTTAGCGCCTAAGAAGTGAACGCCAGAAGCATAAAATGCAATAAAAATACAACAGTCTTTCCATCCTATAAAACGAATAATTGCAAACAGTGTGAAAGTAATGGTCATTTACACGTTCCGGGCAACCTAGGCTTCACTCTACGGCGTTGTTCCACCAGATCGAATAGTTAGGGCCTAAGAAGTCAATACCAGAAGAATAAAATACAAAATAAATACAACAGCCTTTACACCGTATAACACGAATAATTGCAACCTGTGTGAAGGTTATGGTCATATCTACGTTCCGGGCAACCTAGGCTTCACTGTAGGGCGTTGCTCCACCAGATCGAAGTGTTAGGGCCTAAGAAGTCAACGCCCGAAGCATAAAATACAATAGAAATACAACAGTTTTTCCATCGTATAAAACGAATAATTGCAACCATTATGAAACTTGTGGTCATTTCTACGTTCCGGGCAACCTAGGCTTCACTCTACGGCGTTGATCTACCAGATCGAATAGTTAGGGCCTAAGATGTCAACACCAGAAGAATAAAATACAAAATAAATACAACAGCCTTTACACCGTATAAAACGAATAATTGCAACCTGTGTGAAGTTTATGGTCATACCTACGTTCCGGGCAACCTAGGCTTCACTGTAGGGCGTTGCTCCACCAGATCGAAGTGTTAGGACCTAAGAAGTCAACGCCAGAAGCATTAAATACAATATAAATACAACAGTTTTTCCATCGTATAAAACTAATAATTGCATCCAGTGTGAAAGTTATGGTCATTTCTACAAACCGAGCAACCTAGGCTTCACTCTATGGCGTTGCTCCAACAGATTCAATAGTTAGCGCCTTAGAAGTCAACGCCCGAAGCATAAAATGCAATAAAAATACAACAGTTTTTCCATCGTATAACAGGATTAATTGCAACCAGTTTGAAAGCGATGGTCATTTCTACGTTCCGGGCAACCTAGGCTTCACCCTAGGGCGTTGCTCCACCAGATTAAAAAGTTAGGGCCTTAGAAGTCAACGCCCGAAGCATAAAATACAAATTAAATAGAACAGTTTTTCCATCGTATAAAAGGAATAATTGCAAACAGTGTGAAAGTAATGGTCATTTCTACGTTCCGGGCAACCCAGGCTTCACTCTACGGCGTTGTTCCACCAGATCGAATAGTTAGGGCCTAAGAAGTCAACACCAGAAGAATAAAATACAAAATAAATACAATAGCCTTTACACCGTATAAAACGAATAATTGCAACCTGTGTGAAGGTTATGGTCATATCTAAGTTCCGGGCAACCTAGGCTTCACTGTAGGGCGTTGCTCCACCAGATCGAAGTGTTAGGGCCTAAGAAGTCAACGCCCGAAGCATAAAATACAATGGAAATACAACAGTTTTTCCATCGTATAAAACGAATAATTGCAACCATTATGAAACTTATGGTCATTTCTACGTTCCGGGCAACCAAGGCTTCACTATGTGGCGTTCTTCCACGACATCGAATAGCTACGGCCTCAGAGGTCAACGCCTGAAGCATAAAATACAATAAAAATGCAACAGTCTTTCCATCCTATAACAGGAATAATTGCAACCCGTGTGAAAGTGATGGTCATTTCTACGTTCCAGGCAACCTAGGCTTCACTCAAGGGCGTTGTTCCATCAGATCGAATAGTTAGGGCCTAAGAAGTCAACGCCAGAAGCATAAAATACAATATAAATATGACAGTTTTTCCATCGTATAAAACGAATAATAGCAGCCAGTGTGAAAGTTATGGTCATTTCTGCGTTCCGGGCAACCTAGGCTTCACTCTAGTGCGTTGCTCCACCAGATCAAACAGCTAGGGCCTTAGAAGTCAACGCCCGAAGCATAAAATACAAAATAAATAGAACAGTTTTTCCATCGTATAAAACCAATAATTGCAACCATTATGAAACTTATGGTCATTTCTACGTTCCGGGCAACCAAGGCTTCACTCTGTGGCGTTCTTCCACGACATCGAATAGCTACGGCCTCAGAGGTCAACGCCTGAAGCATAAAATACAATAAAAATGCAACAGTCTTTCCATCCTATAACAGGAATAATTGCAACCCGTGTGAAAGTGATGGTCATTTCTACGTTCCAGGCAACCTAGGCTTCACTCAAGGGCGTTGTTCCACCAGATCGAATAGTTAGGGCCTAAGAAGTCAACGCCAGAAGCATAAAATACAATATAAATATGACAGTTTTTCCATCGTATAAAACGAATAATAGCAGCCAGTGTGAAAGTTATGGTCATTTCTGCGTTCCGGGCAACCTAGGCTTCACTCTAGGGCGTTGCTCCACCAGATCAAACAGCTAGGGCCTTAGAAGGCAACGCCCGAAGCATAAAATACAAAATAAATAGAACAGTTTTTCCATTGTATAAAACGAATAATTGCAACAAGTGTAAAAGTTATGGTCATTTCTACGTTCCGGGCAACCTGGGCTTCACCCTAGGGCGTTATTCCACAAGATCGAATAGTTAGGGCCTAAGAAGTCAACACCAGAAGAATAAAATACAAAATAAATACAACAGCCTTTACACCGTATAAAACGAATAATTGCAACCTGTGTGAAGGTTATGGTCATATTTACGTTCCGGGCAACCTAGGCTTCACTCTAGGGCGTTGCTCCATCAGATCAAACAGTTAGGGCCTTAGAAGTCAACGCCCGAAGCATAAAATACAAAATATAAAGAACAGTTTTTCCATTGTATAAAACGAATAATTGCTACCAGTGTAAATGTTATGGTCATTTCTACGTTCCGGGCAACCTAGGCTTCACCCTAGGGCGTTGTTCCACCAGATCGAATAGTTAGGTCCTTAGAAGTCAACGCCAGAAGCATAAAATACAATAAAAATGCAACAGTCTTTCCATCCTATAACAGGAATAATTGCAACCCGTGTGAAAGTGATGCTCATTTCTGCGTTCCGGGCAGCCTAGGCTTCACTGTAGGGCGTTGCTCCACCAGATCGAAGTGTTAGGGCCTAAGAAGTGAACGCCAGAAGCATAAAATGCAATAAAAATACAACAGTTTTTCCATCGTATAAAACGAGTAATTGCTACCAGTGTGAAAGTTATGGTCATTTCTACATTCCGAGCAACCTAGGCTTCACTCTAGGGCGTTGCTCCAACAGATTGAATAGTTAGGGCCTTAGAAGTCAACGCCCGAAGCATAAAATGCAATAAAAATACAACAGCTTTTCCATCGTATAACGGGATTAATTGCAACCAGTTTGAAGGTGATGGTCATTTCTACGTTCCGGGCAACCTAGGCTTCACTCTACGGCGTTGTTCCACCAGATCGAATAGTTAGGGCCTAAGAAGTCAACACCAGAAGAATAAAATACAATAAAAATGCAACAGTTTTTCCATTGTATAAAACGAATAATTGCTACCAGTGTGAAAGTTATGGTCATTTCTACTTTCCGAGCAACCTAGGCTTCACTCTAGGGCGTTGCTCCACCAGATCGAATAGTTAGGGCCTTAGAAGTCAACGCCCGAAGCATAAAGTACAAAATAAATAGAACAGGTTTTCCATCGTATAAAACGAATAATAGCAACCAGTGTGAAAGTTATGGTCATTTCTACGTTCCGGGCAACATAGGCTTCACTCTACGGCGATGCTCCACCAGATCAAACAGTTAGCGCCTTAGAAGTCAACGCCCGAAGCATAAAATACAAAATAAATAGAACGGTTTTTCCATTGTATAAAACGAATAATTGCTGCCAGTGTAAAAGTTATGGTCATTTCTACTTCCCGGGCAACCTAGGCTTCACCATAGGGCGTTGTTCCACCAGATGGAATAGTTAGGCCCTAAGAAGTGAACGCCAGAAGCATAAAATACAATATAAATGCAACAGTTTTTCCATCGTAGAAAACGAATATTTGCAACCAGTGTGAAAGTTATGGTCATTTGTATATTCCGAGCAACCTAGGCTTCACTCTAGGGCGGTGCTCCACCATATCGAATAGCTACGGCCTTAGAAGCCTACGCCTGAAGCATAAAATACAATATAAATGCAACAGTTTTTCCATTGTATAAAACGCTACCAGTGTAAAAGTTATGGTCATTTCTACGTTCCGGGAAACCTAGGCTTCACCCTAGGGCGTTGTTCCACCAGATCGAATAGTTAGGGCCTAAGATGTGAACGCCAGAAGCATAAAATACAAAATAAATAGAACAGTTTTTCCATTGTATAAAACGAATAATTGCAACAAGTGTAAAAGTTATGGTCATTTCTACGTTCCGGGCAACCTGGGCTTCACCCTAGGGCGTTATTCCACAAGATCGAATTGTTAGGGCCTAAGAAGTCAACACCAGAAGAATAAAATACAAAATAAATACAACAGCCTTTACACCGTATAAAACGAATAATTGCAACCTGTGTGAAGGTTATGGTCATATCTACGTTCCGGGTAACCTAGGCTTCACTCTAGGGCGTTGCTCCATCAGATCAAACAGTTAGGGCCTTAGAAGTCAACGCCCGAAGCATAAAATACAAAATATAAAGAACAGTTTTTCCATTGTATAAAACGAATAATTGCTACCAGTGTAAATGTTATGGTCATTTCTACGTTCCGGGCAACCTAGGCTTCACCCTAGGGCGTTGTTCCACCAGATCGAATAGTTAGGTCCTTAGAAGTCAACGCCAGAAGCATAAAATACAATAAAAATGCAACAGTCTTTCCATCCTATAACAGGAATAATTGCAACCCGTGTGAAAGTGATGGTCATTTCTGCGTTCCGGGCAGCCTAGGCTTCACTGTAGGGCGTTGCTCCACCAGATCGAAGTGTTAGGACCTAAGAAGTCAACGCCAGAAGCATTAAATACAATATAAATACAACAGTTTTTCCATCGTATAAGACGAATAATTGCAACCAGTGTGAAAGTAATGGTCATTTCTACATTCCGAGCAACCTAGGCTTCACTCTAGGGCGTTGCACCAACAGATTGAATAGTTAGGGCCTTAGAAGTTAACGCCCGAAGCATAAAATGCAATAAAGATACAACAGCTTTTCCATCGTATAAAATGAATAATTGCAACCAGTATGAAAGTTATGGTCATTTCTGCTTTCCGGGCAACCTAGGCTTCACCCTAGGGCGTTGTTCCACCAGATGGAATAGTTAGGGCCTAAGAAGTCAACGCCAGAAGCATAAAATGCGATATAAATACAACAGCTTTTCCATCGTATAAAAGGAATAATTGCAAACAGTGTGAAAGTAATGGTCATTTCTACGTTCCGGGCTACCTAGGCTTCACTCTAGAGCGTTGCTCCACCACATCAAACAGTTAGGGCCTAAGAAGTGAACGCCAGAAGCATAAAATACAATATAAATACAACAGCTTTTCCATCGTATAAAACGAATAATTGCTACCAGTGTAATAGTTATGGTCATTTCTACGTTCCGGGCAACCTAGGCTTCACTCTAGGGCGGTGATCCACCATATCGAATAGTTACGGCCTTAGAAGCCTACGCCTGAAGCATAAAATACAATAAAAATACAACGGTCTTTTCATTGTATAACAGGAATAATTGCAACAAGCGTGAAAGTAATGATCATTTCGGCGTTTCGGGCATCCTAGACTTAACTCTGAGGCATTGCTCCACCAGATCGAATAGTTAGGGCCTAAGAAGTCAACGCCAGAAGCATAAAATACCATATAAATACAACAGTTTTTCCATTGTATCAAACGAATAATTGCTACCAGTGTAAAAGTTATGGTCATTTCTACGTTCCGGTCAACCTAGGCTTCACCCTAGGGCGTTGTTCCACCAGATTGAATAGTTAGGGCCTAAGAAGTGAACGCCAGAAGCATAAAATGCAATATAAATACAACAGTTTTTCCATCGCATAAAACGAGTAATTGCTACCAGTGTGAAAGTTATGGTCATTTCTACATTCCGAGCAACCTAGGCTTCACTCTAGGGCGTTGCTCCAACAGATTGAATAGTTAGGGCCTTAGAAGTCAACGCCCGAAGCATAAAATGCAATAAAAATACAACAGCTTTTCCATCGTATAACGGGATTAATTGCAACCAGTTTGAAGGTGATGGTCATTTCTACGTTCCGGGCAACCTAGGCTTCACTCTACGGCGTTGTTCCACCAGATCGAATAGTTAGGGCCTAAGAAGTCAACACCAGAAGAATAAAATACAATAAAAATGCAACAGTTTTTCCATTGTATAAAACGAATAATTGCTACCAGTGTGAAAGTTATGGTCATTTCTACTTTCCGAGCAACCTAGGCTTCACTCTAGGGCGTTGCTCCACCAGATCGAATAGTTAGGGCCTTAGAAGTCAACGCCCGAAGCATAAAGTACAAAATAAATAGAACAGGTTTTCCATCGTATAAAACGAATAATAGCAACCAGTGTGAAAGTTATGGTCATTTCTACGTTCCGGGCAACATAGGCTTCACTCTACGACGATGCTCCACCAGATCAAACAGTTAGCGCCTTAGAAGTCAACGCCCGAAGCATAAAATACAAAATAAATAGAACGGTTTTTCCATTGTATAAAACGAATAATTGCTGCCAGTGTAAAAGTTATGGTCATTTCTACTTCCCGGGCAACCTAGGCTTCACCATAGGGCGTTGTTCCACCAGATGGAATAGTTAGGCCCTAAGAAGTGAACGCCAGAAGCATAAAATACAATATAAATGCAACAGTTTTTCCATCGTAGAAAACGAATATTTGCAACCAGTGTGAAAGTTATGGTCATTTGTATATTCCGAGCAACCTAGGCTTCACTCTAGGGCGGTGCTCCACCATATCGAATAGCTACGGCCTTAGAAGCCTACGCCTGAAGCATAAAATACAATATAAATGCAACAGTTTTTCCATTGTATAAAACGCTACCAGTGTAAAAGTTATGGTCATTTCTACGTTCCCGGAAACCTTGGCTTCACCCTAGGGCGTTGTTCCACCAGATCGAATAGTTAGGGCCTAAGATGTGAACGCCAGAAGCATAAAATACAATATAAATACAACAGTTTTTCCATCGTATAAAACGATTAATTGCAACCATTATGAAACTTATGGTCATTTCTACGTTCCGGGCAACCTAGGGTTCACCCTAGGGCGTTGTTCCACCAGATGGAATAGTTAGGGCCTAAGAAGTCAACGCCAGAAGCATAAAATACGATATAAATACAACAGCTTTTCCATCGTATAAAACAAATAATTGCAACCAGTTTGATAGTGATGGTCATTTCTACGTACCGGGCAACCTATGCTTCACTCTAGGGCGTTGCTCCACCAGATCGAATAGTTAGAGCCTTAGAAGTCAACGCCCGAAGCACAAAGTATAAAATAAATAGAACAGTTTTTCCATCGTATAAAACGAATAATTGCTACCAGTGTGAAAGTTATGGTCATTTCTACTTTCCGGGCAACCTAGATTTCACCCTAGGGCGTTGTTCCACCAGATGGAATAGTTAGGGCCTAAGAAGTCAACGCCAGAAGCATAAAATACGATATAAATACAACAGCTTTTCCATCGTATGAAACGAGTAATTGCAACCAGTGTGAAAGTTATGGTCATTTCTACGTTCCGGGCAACCTAGGCTTCCCCCTAGGGCGTTGCTCCAACAGATTGCATTGTTAGGGCCTTAGAAGTCAATGACCGAAGCATAAAATGCAATGAAAATACAACAGTTTTTCCATCGTATAGCAGGAATAATTTGCAACCAGTGTGAAGGTTATGGACATATCTACGTTCCGGGCCACCTAGGCAGCACTGTAGGGCGTTGCTCCACCAGATCGAAATGTTAGGGCCTAAGAAGTCAACGCCCGAAGCATAAAATACGATATAAATACAACAGCTTTTCCATCGTATGAAACGAATAATTGCAACCTGTGTGGAAGTTATGGTCATTTCTACGTTCCGGGCAACCTAGGCTTCACTCTAGGGCGGTGCTCCACCAAATCGAGTAGCTAGGGCCTTAGAAGTCAGCGCCAGAAGCATAAAATACAAAATAAATAGAACAGGTTTTCCATCGTATAAAACGAATAATAGCAACCAGTGTGAAAGTTATGGTCATTTCTACGTTCCGGGCAACATAGGCTTCACTCTACGACGATGCTCCACCAGATCAAACAGTTAGCGCCTTAGAAGTCAACGCCCGAAGCATAAAATACAAAATAAATAGAACGGTTTTTCCATTGTATAAAACGAATAATTGCTGCCAGTGTAAAAGTTATGGTCATTTCTACTTCCCGGGCAACCTAGGCTTCACCATAGGGCGTTGTTCCACCAGATGGAATAGTTAGGCCCTAAGAAGTGAACGCCAGAAGCATAAAATACAATATAAATGCAACAGTTTTTCCATCGTAGAAAACGAATATTTGCAACCAGTGTGAAAGTTATGGTCATTTGTATATTCCGAGCAACCTAGGCTTCACTCTAGGGCGGTGCTCCACCATATCGAATAGCTACGGCCTTAGAAGCCTACGCCTGAAGCATAAAATACAATATAAATGCAACAGTTTTTCCATTGTATAAAACGCTACCAGTGTAAAAGTTATGGTCATTTCTACGTTCCCGGAAACCTAGGCTTCACCCTAGGGCGTTGTTCCACCAGATCGAATAGTTAGGGCCTAAGATGTGAACGCCAGAAGCATAAAATACAATATAAATACAACAGTTTTTACATCGTATAAAACGAATAATTGCAGCCAGTGTGAAAGTTATGGTCATTTCTACACTCCGAGCAACCTAGGCTTCACTCTAGGGCGTTGCTCCAATAGATTGAATAGTTAGGGCCTTAGAAGTCAACGCCAGAAGCATAAAATACGATATAAATACAACAGCTTTTCCATCGTATAAAAGGAATAATTGCAAACAGTGTGAAAGTAATGGTCATTTCTACGTTCCGGGCAGCCTAGGCTTCACTCTAGGGCGTTGCTCCACCAGATCAAACAGTTAGGGCCTTAGAAGTCAACGCCCGAAGCACAAAATACAAAATAAGTAGAACAGTTTTTCCATTGCATAAAACGAATAATTGCTACCAGTGTAAAAGTTATGGTCATTTCTGCTTTCCGGGCCACCTAGGGTTCACCCTAGGGCGTTGTTCCAACAGATGGAATAGTTAGGGCCTAAGAAGTCAACGCCAGAAACATGAAATACGATATAAATACAACAGTTTTTCCATCGTATAAAACGAATAGTAGCAACCAGTGTGAAAGTTATGGTCGCTTCTACATTCCGAGCAACCTAGGCTTCACTCTAGGGCGTTGCTCCAACAGATTGAATAGTTAGGGCCTTAGGAGTCAATACCCGAAGCATAAAACGCAATAAAAATACAACAGTTTTTCCATCGTATAACAGGATTAATTGCAATCAGTTTGAAAGTGATGGTCATTTCTACGTTCCGGGCAACCTAGACTTCACTCTAGGGCGTTGCTCCACTAGATCGAATAGCTAGGGCCTAAGAAGTCAACACCAGAAGAATGAAATACAAAATAAATACAACAGCCTTTACACCGTATAAAACGAATAATTGCAACCTGTGTGAAGGTTATGGTCATATCTACGTTCCGGGCAACCTAGGCTTCACTGTAGGGCGTTGCTCCACCAGATCGAAGTGTTAGGGCCTAAGAGGTCAACGCCCGAAGCATAAAATACAATATAAATACAACAGTTTTTCCATCGTATAAAACGATTAATTGCAACCATTATGAAACTTATGGTCATTTCTACGTTCCGGGCAACCTAGGGTTCACCCTAGGGCGTTGTTCCACCAGATGGAATAGTTAGGGCCTAAGAAGTCAACGCCAGAAGCATAAAATACGATATAAATACAACAGCTTTTCCATCGTATAAAACAAATAATTGCAACCAGTTTGATAGTGATGGTCATTTCTACGTACCGGGCAACCTATGCTTCACTCTAGGGCGTTGCTCCACCAGATCGAATAGTTAGAGCCTTAGAAGTCAACGCCCGAAGCACAAAGTATAAAATAAATAGAACAGTTTTTCCATCGTATAAAACGAATAATTGCTACCAGTGTGAAAGTTATGGTCATTTCTACTTTCCGGGCAACCTAGATTTCACCCTAGGGCGTTGTTCCACCAGATGGAATAGTTAGGGCCTAAGAAGTCAACGCCAGAAGCATAAAATACGATATAAATACAACAGCTTTTCCATCGTATGAAACGAGTAATTGCAACCAGTGTGAAAGTTATGGTCATTTCTACGTTCCGAGCAACCTAGGCTTCACTCTAGGGCGTTGCTCCAACAGATTGAATAGTTAGGGCCTTAGGAGTCAATACCCGAAGCATAAAACGCAATAAAAATACAACAGTTTTTCCATCGTATAACAGGATTAATTGCAATCAGTTTGAAAGTGATGGTCATTTCTACGTTCCGGGCAACCTAGACTTCACTCTAGGGCGTTGCCCCACTAGATCGAATAGCTAGGGCCTAAGAAGTCAACACCAGAAGAATGAAATACAAAATAAATACAACAGCCTTTACACCGTATAAAACGAATAATTGCAACCTGTGTGAAGGTTATGGTCATATCTACGTTCCGGGCAACCTAGGCTTCACTGTAGGGCGTTGCTCCACCAGATCGAAGTGTTAGGGCCTAAGAGGTCAACGCCCGAATCATAAAATACAATATAAATACAACAGTTTTTCCATCGTATAAAACGATTAATTGCAACCATTATGAAACTTATGGTCATTTCTACGTTCCGGGCAACCTAGGGTTCACCCTAGGGCGTTGTTCCACCAGATGGAATAGTTAGGGCCTAAGAAGTCAACGCCAGAAGCATAAAATACGATATAAATACAACAGCTTTTCCATCGTATAAAACAAATAATTGCAACCAGTTTGATAGTGATGGTCATTTCTACGTACCGGGCAACCTATGCTTCACTCTAGGGCGTTGCTCCACCAGATCGAATAGTTAGAGCCTTAGAAGTCAACGCCCGAAGCACAAAGTATAAAATAAATAGAACAGTTTTTCCATCGTATAAAACGAATAATTGCTACCAGTGTGAAAGTTATGGTCATTTCTACTTTCCGGGCAACCTAGATTTCACCCTAGGGCGTTGTTCCACCAGATGGAATAGTTAGGGCCTAAGAAGTCAACGCCAGAAGCATAAAATACGATATAAATACAACAGCTTTTCCATCGTATGAAACGAGTAATTGCAACCAGTGTGAAAGTTATGGTCATTTCTACGTTCCGGGCAACCTAGGCTTCCCCCTAGGGCGTTGCTCCAACAGATTGCATTGTTAGGGCCTTAGAAGTCAATGACCGAAGCATAAAATGCAATGAAAATACAACAGTTTTTCCATCGTATAGCAGGAATAATTTGCAACCAGTGTGAAGGTTATGGACATATCTACGTTCCGGGCCACCTAGGCAGCACTGTAGGGCGTTGCTCCACCAGATCGAAATGTTAGGGCCTAAGAAGTCAACGCCCGAAGCATAAAATACGATATAAATACAACAGCTTTTCCATCGTATAAAATGAATAATTGCAAACAGTGTGAAAGTAGTGGTCATTTCTACGTTCCGAGGAACCTAGGCCTCAATCTAGGGCGGTGCTCCACCATATCGAATAGTTACGGCCTTAGAAGCCGACGCCTGAAGCATAAAATACAATAAAAATACAACGGTCTTTTCATCGTATAACAGGAATAATTGCATCAAGCGTGAAAGTAATTATCATTTCGGCGTTTCGGGCAGCCTAGACTTAACTCTGAGGAATTGCTCCACCAGATCGAATAGATAGGGCCTAAGAAGTCAACGACAGAAGCATAAAATACAATATAAATACAACAGCTTTGCCATCGTATAAAATGAACAATTGCAAACAGTGAGAAAGATATGGACATTTCTACGTTCCGGGCAACCTAGGCTTCACTCTAGGGCGTTGCTCCACCAGATGAAACAGTTAGGGCCTTAGAAGTCAACGCCCGAAGCATAAAATACGATATAAATGCAACAGCTTTTCCATCGTATGAAACGAATAATTGCAACCAGTGTGAAAGTTATGGTCATTTCTGCTTTCCGGGCAACCTAGGGTTCACCCTAGGGCGTTGTTCCACCAGATGGAATAGTTAGGGCCTAAGAAGTCAACGCCAGAAGCATAAAATACGATATAAATACAACAGCTTTTCCATCGTATGAAACGAGTAATTGCAACCAGTGTGAAAGTTATGGTCATTTCTACGTTCCGGGCAACCTAGGATTCCCCCTAGGGCGTTGCTCCAACAGATTGCATTGTTAGGGCCTTAGAAGTCAATGACCGAAGCATAAAATGCAATAAAAATACAACAGTTTTTCCATCGTATAGCAGGAATAATTGCAAACAGTGTGAAAGTAATGGTCATTCCTACGTTCCGGGCAACCTAGGCATCTCTCTACGGCGTTGTTCAACCAGATCGAATAGTTAGGGCCACAGAAATCAACACAAGAAGAATAAAATACAAAATAAGTACAACAGCCTTTACAACGTATAAAACGAATAATTGCAACCTGTGTGACGGTTATGGTCATATCTACGTTACGGGCAACCTAGGCTTCACTGTAGGGCGTTGCTCCACCAGATCGAAATGTTAGGGCCTAAGAAGTCAACGCCCGAAGCATAAAATACGATATAAATACAACAGCTTTTCCATCGTATAAAATGAATAATTGCAAACAGTGTGAAAGTAGTGGTCATTTCTACGTTCCGAGCAACCTAGGCCTCAATCTAGGGCGGTGCTCCACCATATCGAATAGTTACGGCCTTAGAAGCCTACGCCTGAAGCATAAAATACAATAAAAATACAACGGTCTTTTCATCGTATAACAGGAATAATTGCATCAAGCGTGAAAGTAATTATCATTTCGGCGTTTCGGGCAGCCTAGACTTAACTCTGAGGAATTGCTCCACCAGATCGAATAGATAGGGCCTAAGAAGTCAACGACAGAAGCATAAAATACAATATAAATACAACAGCTTTGCCATCGTATAAAATGAACAATTGCAAACAGTGAGAAAGATATGGACATTTCTACGTTCCGGGCAACCTACGCTTCACTCTATGGCGTTCTTCCACCACTTCGAATAGCTACGGCCTCAGAAGTCAACGCCTGAAGCATAAAATACAATAAAACTGCAACAGTCTTTCCATCCTATATCAGGAATAATTGCAACCCGTGTGAAAGTGATGGTCATTTCTACGTTCCGGGCAGCCTAGGCTTCACCCTAGGGCGTTGTTCCACCAGATCGAATAGTTAGGGCCTAACAAGTGAACGCCAGAAGCATAAAATACAATATAAATACAACAGTTTTTCCATCGTATAAAACGAATAATTGCAACCAGTGTTAAAGTAATGGTCATTTCTGCATTCCGAGCAACCTAGGCTTCACTCTAGGGCGTTGCACCAACAGATTGAATAGTTAGGGCCTTAGAAGTCATCGCCCGAAGCATTAAATACAATATAAATACAACAGTTTTTCCATCGTATAAAACTAATAATTGCATCCAGTGTGAAAGTTATGGTCATTTCTACAAACCGAGCAACCTAGGCTTCACTCTATGGCGTTGCTCCAACAGATTGAATAGTTAGGGCCTTAGAAGTCAACGCCCGAAGCATAAAATGCAATAAAAATACAACAGTTTTTCCATCGTATAACAGGATTAATTGCAACCAGTTTGAAAGCGATGGTCATTTCTACGTTCCGGGCAACCTAGGCTTCACCCTAGGGCGTTGCTCCACCAGATTAAAAAGTTAGGGCCTTAGAAGTCAACGCCCGAAGCATAAAATACAAAATAAATAGAACAGTTTTTCCATCGTATAAAAGGAATAATTGCAAACAGTGTGAAAGTTATGGTCATTTCTACGTTCCGGGCAACCTAGGCTTCACCCTAGGGCGTTATTCCACAAGATCGAATAGTTAGGGCCTAAGAAGTCAACACCAGAAGAATAAAATACAAAATAAATACATCAGCCTTTACACCGTATAAAACGAATAATTGCAACCTGTGTGAAGGTTATGGTCATATCTACGTTCCGGGCAACCTAGGCTTCACTCTAGGGCGTTGCTCCATCAGATCAAACAGTTAGGGCCTTAGAAGTCAACGCCCGAAGCATAAAATACAAAATATAAAGAACAGTTTTTCCATTGTATAAAACGAATAATTGCTACCAGTGTAAATGTTATGGTCATTTCTACGTTCCGCGCAACCTAGGCTTCACCCTAGGGCGTTGTTCCACCAGATCGAATAGTTAGGTCCTTAGAAGTCAACGCCAGAAGCATAAAATACAATAAAAATGCAACAGTCTTTCCATCCTATAACAGGAATAATTGCAACCCGTGTGAAAGTGATGGTCATTTCTGCGTTCCGGGCAGCCTAGGCTTCACTGTAGGGCGTTGCTCCACCAGATCGAAGTGTTAGGACCTAAGAAGTCAACGCCAGAAGCATTAAATACAATATAAATACAACAGTTTTTCCATCGTATAAGACGAATAATTGCAACCAGTGTCAAAGTAATGGTCATTTCTACATTCCGAGCAACCTAGGCTTCACTCTAGGGCGTTGCACCAACAGATTGAATAGTTAGGGCCTTAGAAGTTAACGCCCGAAGAATAAAATGCAATAAAGATACAACAGCTTTTCCATCGTATAAAATGAATAATTGCAACCAGTATGAAAGTTATGGTCATTTCTGCTTTCCGGGCAACCTAGGCTTCACCCTAGGGCGTTGTTCCACCAGATGGAATAGTTAGGGCCTAAGAAGTCAACGCCAGAAGCATAAAATGCGATATAAATACAACAGCTTTTCCATCGTATAAAAGGAATAATTGCAAACAGTGTGAAAGTAATGGTCATTTCTACGTTCCGGGCAACCTAGGCTTCACTCTAGGGCGTTGCTCCACCAGATGAAACAGTTAGGGCCTTAGAAGTCAACGCCCGAAGCATAAAATACAAAATAAATAGAACAGTTTTTCCATTGTATAAAACGAATAATTGCTACCAGTGTAAAAGTTATGGTCATTTCTGCTTTCCGGGCAACCTAGGGTTCACGATAGGTCGTTGTTCCACCAGATGGAATAGTTAGGGCCTAAGAAGTCAACGCCAGAACCATAAAATACGATATAAATACAACAGCTTTTCCATCGTATGAAACAAATAATAGCAACCAGTTTGATAGTGATGGTCATTTCTACGTACCGGGCAACCTAGGCTTCCCCCTAAGGCGTTGCTCCAACAGATTGCATAGTTAGGGCCTTAGAAGTCAATGCCCGAAGCATAAAATGCAACAAAAATACAACAGTTTTTCCATCGTATAACAGGATTAATTGCAGCCAGTTTGAAAGTGATGGTCATTTCTACGTTCCGGGCAACCTAGGCTTCACTCTAGGGCGTTGTTCCACTAGATCGAATAGCTAGGGCCTTAGAAGTCAACGCCAGAAGCATAAAATACGATATAAATACAACAGCTTTTGAATCGTATAAAAGGAATAATTGCAAACAGTGTGAAAGTAATGGTCATTCCTACGTTCCGGGCAACCTAGGCATCTCTCTACGGCGTTGTTCAACCAGATCGAATAGTTAGGGCCTCAGAAATCAACACCAGAAGAATAAAATACAAAATAAGTACAACAGCCTTTACACCGTATAAAACGAATAATTGCAACCTGTGTGACGGTTATGGTCATATCTACGTTACGGGCAACCTAGGCTTCACTGTAGGGCGTTGCTCCACCAGATCGAAATGTTAGGGCCTAAGAAGTCAACGCCCGAAGCATAAAATACGATATAAATACAACAGCTTTTCCATCGTATAAAATGAATAATTGCAAACAGTGTGAAAGTAGTGGTCATTTCTACGTTCCGAGCAACCTAGGCCTCAATCTAGGGCGGTGCTCCACCATATCGAATAGTTACGGCCTTAGAAGCCTACGCCTGAAGCATAAAATACAATAAAAATACAACGGTCTTTTCATCGTATAACAGGAATAATTGCATCAAGCGTGAAAGTAATTATCATTTCGGCGTTTCGGGCAGCCTAGACTTAACTCTGAGGAATTGCTCCACCAGATCGAATAGATAGGGCCTAAGAAGTCAACGACAGAAGCATAAAATACAATATAAATACAACAGCTTTGCCATCGTATAAAATGAACAATTGCAAACAGTGAGAAAGATATGGACATTTCTACGTTCCGGGCAACCTACGCTTCACTCTATGGCGTTCTTCCACCACTTCGAATAGCTACGGCCTCAGAAGTCAACGCCTGAAGCATAAAATACAATAAAACTGCAACAGTCTTTCCATCCTATAACAGGAATAATTGCAACCCGTGTGAAAGTGATGGTCATTTCTACGTTCCGGGCAGCCTAGGCTTCACCCTAGGGCGTTGTTCCACCAGATCGAATAGTTAGGGCCTAACAAGTGAACGCCAGAAGCATAAAATACAATATAAATACAACAGTTTTTCCATCGTATAAAACGAATAATTGCAACCAGTGTGAAAGTAATGGTCATTTCTGCATTCCGAGCAACCTAGGCTTCACTCTAGGGCGTTGCACCAACAGATTGAATAGTTAGGGCCTTAGAAGTCATCGCCCGAAGCATAAAATGCAATAAAAATACAACAGTTTTTCCATCGTAAAACAGGTTTAATTGCAACCAGTTTGAAAGTGATGGTCATTTCTGCGTTCCGGGCAGCCTAGGCTTCACTGTAGGGCGTTGCTCCACCAGATCGAAGTGTTAGGACCTAAGAAGTCAACGCCAGAAGCATTAAATACAATATAAATACAACAGTTTTTCCATCGTATAAGACGAATAATTGCAACCAGTGTCAAAGTAATGGTCATTTCTACATTCCGAGCAACCTAGGCTTCACTCTAGGGCGTTGCACCAACAGATTGAATAGTTAGGGCCTTAGAAGTTAACGCCCGAAGAATAAAATGCAATAAAGATACAACAGCTTTTCCATCGTATAAAATGAATAATTGCAACCAGTATGAAAGTTATGGTCATTTCTGCTTTCCGGGCAACCTAGGCTTCACCCTAGGGCGTTGTTCCACCAGATGGAATAGTTAGGGCCTAAGAAGTCAACGCCAGAAGCATAAAATGCGATATAAATACAACAGCTTTTCCATCGTATAAAAGGAATAATTGCAAACAGTGTGAAAGTAATGGTCATTTCTACGTTCCGGGCAACCTAGGCTTCACTCTAGGGCGTTGCTCCACCAGATGAAACAGTTAGGGCCTTAGAAGTCAACGCCCGAAGCATAAAATACAAAATAAATAGAACAGTTTTTCCATTGTATAAAACGAATAATTGCTACCAGTGTAAAAGTTATGGTCATTTCTGCTTTCCGGGCAACCTAGGGTTCACGATAGGTCGTTGTTCCACCAGATGGAATAGTTAGGGCCTAAGAAGTCAACGCCAGAACCATAAAATACGATATAAATACAACAGCTTTTCCATCGTATGAAACAAATAATAGCAACCAGTTTGATAGTGATGGTCATTTCTACGTACCGGGCAACCTAGGCTTCCCCCTAAGGCGTTGCTCCAACAGATTGCATAGTTAGGGCCTTAGAAGTCAATGCCCGAAGCATAAAATGCAACAAAAATACAACAGTTTTTCCATCGTATAACAGGATTAATTGCAGCCAGTTTGAAAGTGATGGTCATTTCTACGTTCCGGGCAACCTAGGCTTCACTCTAGGGCGTTGTTCCACTAGATCGAATAGCTAGGGCCTTAGAAGTCAACGCCAGAAGCATAAAATACGATATAAATACAACAGCTTTTGAATCGTATAAAAGGAATAATTGCAAACAGTGTGAAAGTAATGGTCATTCCTACGTTCCGGGCAACCTAGGCATCTCTCTACGGCGTTGTTCAACCAGATCGAATAGTTAGGGCCTCAGAAATCAACACCAGAAGAATAAAATACAAAATAAGTACAACAGCCTTTACACCGTATAAAACGAATAATTGCAACCTGTGTGACGGTTATGGTCATATCTACGTTACGGGCAACCTAGGCTTCACTGTAGGGCGTTGCTCCACCAGATCGAAATGTTAGGGCCTAAGAAGTCAACGCCCGAAGCATAAAATACGATATAAATACAACAGCTTTTCCATCGTATAAAATGAATAATTGCAAACAGTGTGAAAGTAGTGGTCATTTCTACGTTCCGAGCAACCTAGGCCTCAATCTAGGGCGGTGCTCCACCATATCGAATAGTTACGGCCTTAGAAGCCTACGCCTGAAGCATAAAATACAATAAAAATACAACGGTCTTTTCATCGTATAACAGGAATAATTGCATCAAGCGTGAAAGTAATTATCATTTCGGCGTTTCGGGCAGCCTAGACTTAACTCTGAGGAATTGCTCCACCAGATCGAATAGATAGGGCCTAAGAAGTCAACGACAGAAGCATAAAATACAATATAAATACAACAGCTTTGCCATCGTATAAAATGAACAATTGCAAACAGTGAGAAAGATATGGACATTTCTACGTTCCGGGCAACCTACGCTTCACTCTATGGCGTTCTTCCACCACTTCGAATAGCTACGGCCTCAGAAGTCAACGCCTGAAGCATAAAATACAATAAAACTGCAACAGTCTTTCCATCCTATAACAGGAATAATTGCAACCCGTGTGAAAGTGATGGTCATTTCTACGTTCCGGGCAGCCTAGGCTTCACCCTAGGGCGTTGTTCCACCAGATCGAATAGTTAGGGCCTAACAAGTGAACGCCAGAAGCATAAAATACAATATAAATACAACAGTTTTTCCATCGTATAAAACGAATAATTGCAACCAGTGTGAAAGTAATGGTCATTTCTGCATTCCGAGCAACCTAGGCTTCACTCTAGGGCGTTGCACCAACAGATTGAATAGTTAGGGCCTTAGAAGTCATCGCCCGAAGCATAAAATGCAATAAAAATACAACAGTTTTTCCATCGTAAAACAGGTTTAATTGCAACCAGTTTGAAAGTGATGGTCATTTCTACGTTCCGGGCAACCTTGGCTTCACCCTAGGGCGTTGTTCCACCAGATCGAACAGTTAGGGACTAACAAGTGAACGCCAGAAGCATAAAATACAATATAAATACAACAGTTTTTCCATCGTATAAATCGAATAATTGCAACCAGTGTGAAAGTAATGGTCATTTCTACGTTCCGGGCAGCCTAGGCTTCACTCTAGGGCGTTGCTCCACTAGATCGAATAGTTAGGGCCTAAGAAATGAACGCCAGAAGCATAAAATACAATATAAATACAACAGCCTTTCCATCGTATAAAAGGAATAACTGCAACCAGTGTGAATGTACTGGTCATTTCTACGTCCCGGGTAACCTATGTTTCACTCTAGGGCGTTGCTCCACCAGATCGAATAGCTAGGGACTCAGAATTTAACGCCAGAAGGATAAAATACAATATAAGTACAACAGTATTTCCATCGTATAAAATGAAGAATTGCAGACATTGAGAAAGTAATGGTCATTTCTACGTGCCGGTCAACCTAGGCGTCACTCTAGGGCGTTGCTCCACCACGTCTAATAACTACGGCCTTAGAAGTCAACGCCAGGAGCATAAAATACAATATAAATACAACCGCTTTTCCATCGTATAAAATGAATAATTGCAAACACTGTGCAAGTAATGGTCATTTCTACGTTCCGGGCAACCTGGGCTTCACTCTAGGGCGTTGCTCCACCAGATCGAATAGCTAGGGACTTAGAATTCAATGCCAGGAGCATAAAATGCAATATAAATAGAACAGCTTTTCCATCGTTTACAACGAATAATAGCAACCAGTGTGAACGTTATGGTCATTTCTACGTTCCGGGCAACCTGGGCTTCACTCTGGGGCGTTGCTCCACCAGATCGAATAGTAAGGGCCTTAGAAGTCAACGCCCGAAGCACAAAATGCAATAAAGATGCAAGAGTTTTTCCATCGCATAACAGGAATAATTATCACCAGTGTGAAGGTAATGGTATGGTCTACGTTCTGGGCAACCTAGGCTTCACTCTAGGGCGGTGCTCCACCAGATCAAATAGTTAGGGCCTAAGAAGTCAACGCCAGAAGAATAAAATACGATATAAGTACAACCGTTTTTCCATCGTATAAAATGAATGATTATGAACATTGTGAAAGTAATGGTCATTTCAGCGTGGCTGGCAACCTACGCGTCACTCTAGGGCGTTGCTGCTCCTAATCTGATAGCTACGGCGTTAGAAGTTAACGCCGGAAGCATAAAATACAATATAAATACAACAGCTTCGCCATCGTATAAAATGAATAATTGCAAACAGTGTGAAGGTAATGGTCATTTCTACATTCCGAGCAACCTAGGATTCACTCTAGGGCGTTGTTCCACCAGACGGAATAGTTAGGGCCTAAGAAGTCAACGCCAGGAGCATAAAAAACGATATAAATACAACAGCTTTTCCATCGTATGAAACGAATAATTGCAACCAGTGTGGAAGTTATGGTCATTTCTACGTTCCGGGCAACCTAGACTTCACTCTAGGGCGGTGCTCCACCAAATCGAGTAGCTAGGGCATTAGAAGTCAGCGCCAGAAGCATAAAATACAATAAAGATGCAAAAGCTTTTCCATCGTATAACAGGAATAACTGCAAACAGTATGAAAGTACTTGTCATTTCTACGTTCCGGGTAACCTAGGTTTCACTCTAGGTCGTTGCTCCACCAGATCGAATAGCTAGGGCCTTAGAAGTCCACGCCTGAAGCATTAAATACAAAATAAATGGAACAGTTTTTCCATTCTATAAAACGAATAATTGCTACCAGTGTGAAAGTTATGGTCATTTCTACGTACCGGGCAACCTAGGCTTCACTCTAGGGCGTTGCTCCACCAGATCGAATAGTTAGGGCCTTAGAAGTCAACGCCCGAAGCATAAAGTATAAAATAAATAGAACAGTTTTTCCATCGTATAAAACGAATAATTGCTACCAGTGTGAAAGTTATGGTCATTTCTACTTTCCGGGCAACCTAGATTTCACCCTAGGGCGTTGTTCCACCAGATGGAATAGTTAGGGCCTAAGAAGTCAACGCCAGAAGCATAAAATACGATATAAATACAACAGCTTTTCCATCGTATGAAACGAATAATTGCAACCAGTGTGAAAGTTATGGTCATTTCTACGTTCCGGGCAACCTAGGCTTCCCCCTAAGGCGTTGCTCCAACAGAGTGCATAGTTAGGGCCTTAGAAGTCAATGCCCGAAGCATAAAATGCAACAAAAATACAACAGTTTTTCCATCGTATAACAGGATTAATTGCAACCAGTTTGAAAGTGATGGTCATTTCTACGTTCCGGGCAACCTAGGCTTCACTGTAGGGCGTTGCTCCACCAGATCGAAGAGTTAGGGCCTAAGAAGTCAACGCCCGAAGCATAAAATACAATAGAAATACAACAGTTTTTCCATCGTATAAAACGAATAATTGCGACCATTATGAAACTTATGGTGATTTCTACGTTCCGGACAACCTAGGCTTCACCCTAGGTCGTTGTTCCACTAGATCGAATAGTTAGGGCCTAAGAAGTGAACGCCAGAAGCATAAAATGCAATAAAAATACAACAGCCTTTCCATCCTATAACAGGTATAATTGCAACCCGTGTGAAAGTGATGGTCATTTCTACGTTCCAGGCAACCTAGGCTTCCCTCTAGGGCGTTGCTCCACCAGATCGAATTGTTAGGGCCAAAGAAGTCAACGCCCGAAGCATAAAATACAAAATAAATGGAACAGTTTTTCCATCGTATAAAAGGAATAATTGCAAACAGTGTGAAAGTAATGGTCATTTCTACGTTCCGGGCAACCTAGGCTTCACTCTAGGGCGTTGCTCCACCAGATGAAACAGTTAGGGCCTTAGAAGTCAACGCCCGAAGCATAAAATACGATATAAATACAACAGCTTTTCCATCGTATGAAACGAATAATTGCAACCAGTGTGAAAGTTATGGTCATTTCTACGTTCCGGGCAACCTAGGGTTCACCCTAGGTCGTTGTTTCACCAGATGGAATAGTTAGAGCCTAAGAAGTCAACGCCAGAACCATAAAATACGATATAAATACAACAGCTTTTCCATCGTATAAAACAAATAATAGCAACCAGTTTGATAGTGATGGTCATTTCTACGTACCGGGCAACCTAGGCTTCACTCTAGGGCGTTGCTCCACCAGATCGAATAGTTAGGGCCTAAGAAGGCAACGCCAGAAGCATAAAATACGATATAAATACAACAGCTTTTCCATCGTATGAAACGAATAATTGCAACCAGTGTGAAAGTTATGGTCATTTCTACGTTCCGGGCAACCTAGGCTTCCCCCTAAGGCGTTGCTCCAACAGATTGCATAGTTAGGGCCTTAGAAGTCAACGCCCGAAGCATAAAATGCAACAAAAATACAACAGTTTTTCCATCGTATAACAGGATTAATTGCAACCAGTTTGAAAGTGATGGTCATTTCTACGTTCCGGGCAACCTAGGCTTCACTCTAGGGCGTTGTTCCACTAGATCGAATAGCTAGGGCCTTAGAAGTCAACGCCAGAAGCATAAAATACGATATAAATACAACAGCTTTTCCATCCTATAACAGGAATAATTGCAACCCGTGTGAGAGTGATGGTCATTTCTACGTTCCGGGCAACCTAGGCATCTCTCTACGGCGTTGTTCAACCAGATCGAATAGTTAGGGCCTCAGAAATCAACACCAGAAGAATAAAATACAAAATAAGTACAACAGCCTTTACACCGTATAAAACGAATAATTGCAACCTGTGTGACGGTTATGGTCATATCTACGTTACGGGCAACCTAGGCTTCACTGTAGGGCGTTGCTCCACCAGATCGAAATGTTAGGGCCTAAGAAGTCAACGCCCGAAGCATAAAATACGATATAAATACAACAGCTTTTCCATCGTATAAAATGAATAATTGCAAACAGTGTGAAAGTAGTGGTCATTTCTACGTTCCGAGCAACCTAGGCCTCAATTTAGGGCGGTGCTCCACCATATCGAATAGTTACGGCCTTAGAAGCCTACGCCTGAAGCATAAAATACAATAAAAATACAACGGTCTTTTCATCGTATAACAGGAATAATTGCATCAAGCGTGAAAGTAATTATCATTTCGGCGTTTCGGGCAGCCTAGACTTAACTCTGAGGAATGGCTCCACCAGATCGAATAGATAGGGCCTAAGAAGTCAACGACAGAAGCATAAAATACAATATAAATACAACAGCTTTGCCATCGTATAAAATGAACAATTGCAAACAGTGAGAAAGATATGGACATTTCTACGTTCCGGGCAACCTACGCTTCACTCTATGGCGTTCTTCCACCACTTCGAATAGCTACGGCCTCAGAAGTCAACGCCTGAAGCATAAAATACAATAAAACTGCAACAGTCTTTCCATCCTATAACAGGAATAATTGCAACCCGTGTGAAAGTGATGGTCACTTCTACGTTCCGGGCAGCCTAGGCTTCACCCTAGGGCGTTGTTCCACCAGATCGAATAGTTAGGGCCTAACAAGTGAACGCCAGAAGCATAAAATACAATATAAATACAACAGTTTTTCCATCGTATAAAACGAATAATTGCAACCAGTGTGAAAGTAATGGTCATTTCTGCATTCCGAGCAACCTAGGCTTCACTCTAGGGCGTTGCACCAACAGATTGAATAGTTAGGGCCTTAGAAGTCATCGCCCGAAGCATAAAATGCAATAAAAATACAACAGTTTTTCCATCGTAAAACAGGTTTAATTGCAACCAGTTTGAAAGTGATGGTCATTTCTACGTTCCGGGCAGCCTAGGCTTCACTCTAGGGCGTTGCTCCACTAGATCGAATAGTTAGGGCCTAAGAAATGAACGCCAGATGCATAAAATACAATATAAATACAACAGCCTTTCCATCGTATAAAAGGAATAACTGCAACCAGTGTGAATGTACTGGTCATTTCTACGTCCCGGGTAACCTATGTTTCACTCTAGGGCGTTGCTCCACCAGATCGAATAGCTAGGGACTCAGAATTTAACGCCAGAAGGATAAAATACAATATAAGTACAACAGTATTTCCATCGTATAAAATGAAGAATTGCAGACATTGAGAAAGTATTGGTCATTTCTACGTTCCGGTCAACCTAGGCGTCACGCTAGGGCGTTGCTCCACCACGTCTAATAGCTACGGCCTTAGAGGTCAACGCCAGGAGCATAAAATACAATATAAATACAACCGCTTTTCCATCGTATAAAATGAATAATTGCAAACACTGTGTAAGTAATGGTCATTTCTACGTTCCGGGCAACCTAGGCTTCACTCTAGGGCGTTGCTCCACCAGATCGAATAGCTAGGGACATAGAATTCAATGCCAGGAGCATAAAATGCGATATAAATAGAACAGCTTTTCCATCGTTTACAACGAATAACAGCAACCAGTGTGAACGTTATGGTCATTTCTACGTTCCGGGCAACCTGGGCTTCACTCTGGGGCGTTGCTCCACCAGATCGAATAGTAAGGGCCTTAGAAGTCAACGCCCGAAGCATAAAATGCAATAAAGATGCAAGAGTTTTTCCATCGCATAACAGGAATAATTACCACCAGTGTGAAGGTAATGGTATGGTCTACGTTCTGGGCAACCTAGGCTTCACTCTAGGGCGGTGCTCCACCAGATCAAATAGTTAGGGCCTAAGAAGTCAACGCCAGAAGAATAAAATACGATATAAGTACAACAGTTTTTCCATCGTATAAAATGAATGATTATGAACATTGTGAAAGTAATGGTCATTTCAGCGTGGCTGGCAACCTACGCGTCACTCTAGGGCGTTGCTGCTCCTAATCTGATAGCTACGGCGTTAGAAGTTAACGCCGGAAGCATAAAATACAATATAAATACAACAGCTTCGCCATCGTATAAAATGAATAATTGCAAACAGTGTGAAGGTAATGGTCATTTCTACATTCCGAGCAACCTAGGATTCACTCTAGGGCGTTGTTCCACCAGACGGAATAGTTAGGGCCTAAGAAGTCAACGCCAGGAGCATAAAAAACGATATAAATACAACAGCTTTTCCATCGTAAGAAACGAATAATTGCAACCAGTGTGGAAGTTATGGTCATTTCTACGTTCCGGGCAACCTAGGCTTCACTCTAGGGCGGTGCTCCACCAAATCGAGTAGCTAGGGCCTTAGAAGTCAGCGCCAGAAGCATAAAATACAATAAAGATGCAAAAGCTTTTCCATCGTATAACAGGAATAACTGCAAACGGTATGAAAGTACTTGTCCTTTCTACGTTCCGGGTAACCTAGGTTTCACTCTAGGTCGTTGCTCCACCAGATCGAATAGCTAGGGCCTTAGAAGTCCACGCCTGAAGCATTAAATACAAAATAAATGGAACAGTTTTTCCATTGTATAAAACGAATAATTGCTACCAGTGTGAAAGTTATGGTCATTTCTACGTACCGGGCAACGTAGGCTTCACTCTAGGGCGTTGCTCCACCAGATCGAATAGTTAGGGCCTTAGAAGTCAACGCCCGAAGCATAAAGTATAAAATAAATAGAACAGTTTTTCCATCGTATAAAACGAATAATTGCTACCAGTGTGAAAGTTATGGTCATTTCTACTTTCCGGGCAACCTAGATTTCACCCTAGGGCGTTGTTCCACCAGATGGAATAGTTAGGGCCTAAGAAGTCAACGCCAGAAGCATAAAATACGATATAAATACAACAGCTTTTCCATCGTATGAAACGAATAATTGCAACCAGTGTGAAAGTTATGGTCATTTCTACGTTCCGGGCAACCTAGGCTTCCCCCTAAGGCGTTGCTCCAACAGAGTGCATAGTTAGGGCCTTAGAAGTCAATGCCCGAAGCATAAAATGCAACAAAAATACAACAGTTTTTCCATCGTATAACGGGATTAATTGCAACCAGTTTGAAAGTGATGGTCATTTCTACGTTCCGGGCAACCTAGGCTTCACTCTAGGGCGTTGCTCCACTAGATCGAATAGCTAGGGCCTTAGAAGTCAACGCCAGAAGCATAAAATACGATATAAATACAACAGCTTTTCCATCCTATAACAGGAATAATTGCAACCCGTGTGAGAGTGATGGTCATTTCTACGTTCCGGGCAACCTAGGCTTCACCTAGGGCGTTGTTCCACCAGATCGTATAGTTAGGGACTAACAAGTGAACGCCAGAAGCATAAAATACAATATAAATACAACAGTTCTTCCATCGTATAAATCGAATAATTGCAACCAGTGTGAAAGTAATGGTCATTTCTACCTTCCGCGCAGCCTAGGCTTCACTCTAAGGCGTTGCTCCCTTAGATCGAATAGCTAGGGCCTTAGAAGTCAACGCCAGAAGCATAAAATACGATATAGATACAACAGCTTTTCCATCGTATAAAAGGAATAATTGCAAACAGTGTGAAAGTAATGGTCATTTCTACGTTCCGGGCAACCTAGGCTTCACACTAGGGCGTTGCTCCACCAGATCAAACAGCTAGGGCCTTAGAAGTGAACGCCAGAAGCATAAAATACAATATAAATACAACAGTTTTTCCATCGTATAAAACGAATAATTGCAACCAGTGTGAAAGTTATGGTCATTTCTACATTCCGAGCAACCTAGGCTTCACTCTAGGGCGTTGCTCCAACAGATTGAATAGTTAGGGCCTTAGGAGTCAATGCCCGAAGCACAAAATGCAATAAAAATACAACAGTTTTTCCATCGTATAACAGAATTAATTGCAACCAGTTTGAAAGTGATGGTCATTTCTACGTTCCGTTCAACCTAGGCTTCCCTCTAGGGCGTTGCTCCACCAGATCGAATTGTTAGGGCCAAAGAAGTCAACGCCCGAAGCATAAAATACAAAATAAATGGAACAGTTTTTCCATCGTATAAAAGGAATAATTGCAAACAGTGTGAAAGTAATTGTCATTTCTACGTTCCGGGCAACCTAGGCTTCACTCTAGGGCGTTGCTCCACCAGATGAAACAGTTAGGGCCTTAGAAGTCATCGCCCGAAGCATAAAATACAAAATAAATAGAACATTTTTTCCATTGTATTAAACGAATAATTGCTACCAGTGTAAAAGTTATGGTCATTTCTACGTTCCGGGCAACCTAGGCTTCACTCTAGGGCGGTGCTGCACCATATCGAATAGCTACGGCCTTAGAAGCCTACGCCTGAAGAATAAAATACAATAAAAATACAACGGTCTTTTCATCGTATAACAGGAATAATTGCAACAAGCGTGAAAGTAATGATCATTTGGGCGTTTCGGGCATCCTAGACTTAACTCTGAGGCATTGCTCCACCAGATCGTATAGTTAGGGCCTAAGAAGTCAACGCCAGAAGCATAAAATACAATATAAATACAACAGCTTTTCCATTGTATAAAACGAATAATTGCTACCAGTGTAAAAGTTATGGTCATTTCTACTTCCCGGGCAACCTAGGCTTCACCCTAGGGCGTTGTTCCACCAGATGGAATAGTTAGGGCCTAAGAAGTCAACGCCAGAAGCATAAAATACGATATAAATACAACAGCTTTTCCATCCTATGAAACAAATAATTGCAACGAGTTTGATAGTGATGGTCACTTCTACGTACCGGGCAACCTAGGCTTCACTCTAGGGCGTTGCTCCACCAGATCGAATAGTTAGGGCCTTAGAAGTCAACGCCCGAAGCATAAAATACAATATAAATACAACAGTTTTTCCATCGTATAAAACGAATAATTGCAACCAGTGTGAAAGTAATGGTCATTTCTACGTTCCGGGCAACCTAGGCTTCACTATACGGCGTTGTTCCACCAGATCGAATAGTCAGGGCCTAAGAAGTCAACACCAGAAGAATAAAATACAAAATAAATACAACAGCCTTTACACCGTATAAAACGAATAATTGCAACCTGTGTGAAGGTTATGGTCATATCTACGTTCCGGGCAACCTAGGATTCACTGTAGGGCGTTGATCCACCAGATTGAAGTGTTAGGGCCTAAGAAGTCAACGCTCGAAGCATAAAATACAATAGAAATACAACAGTTTTTCCATCGTATAAATCGAATAATTGCAACCGTTATGAAAACTATGGTCATTTCTACGTTCCGGGCAACCTAGGCTTCACTCTATGGCGTTCTTCCACCACATCGAATAGCTACGGCCTCAGAAGTCAACGCCTGAAGCATAAAATACAATAAAAATGCAACAGTCTTTCCATCCTATAACAGGAATAATTGCAACCCGTGTGAAAGTGATGGTCATTTCTACGTTCCAGGCAACCTAGGCTTTACTCTAGGGCGTTGTTCCACCAGATCGAATAGTTAGAGCCTGTGAAGTCAACGCCAGAAGCATAAAATACAATATAAATATAACAGTTTTTCCAACGTATAAAACGAAAAATAGCAACCAGTGTGAAAGTTATGGTCATTCCTACGTTCCGGGCAGCCTAGGCTTCACTCTAGGGCGTTGCTCCACCAGATCAAACAGTTAGGGCCTTAGAAGTCGACGCCCGAAGCATAAAATACAAAATAAATACAACAGTTTTTCCATTGTATAAAACGAATAACTGCTACCAGCGTAAAAGTTATGGTCATTTCTACGTTCCGGGCAACCTAGGCTTCACCCTAGGGCGCTGTTCCACCAGATCGAATAGTTAGGGCCTAAGAAGTGAACGCCAGAAGCATAAAATGCAATAAAAATACAACAGTCTTTACACCGTATAAAACGAATAATTGCAACCTGTGTGAAGGTTATGGTTATAGCTACGTTCCGGGCAACATAGGCTTCACTGTAGGGCGTTGCTCCACCAGATCGAAGTGTTAGGGCCTAAGAAGTGAACGCCAGAAGCATAAAATACAATATAAATACAACAGCTTTTCCATCGTATAAAACGAATAATTGCAACCAGTGTGAAAGTTATGGTCATTTCTACATTCCTGGCTACCTAGGCTTCACCCTAGGGCGCTGCTCCACCAGATTAAACAGTTAGGGCCTTAGAAGTCAACGCCCGAAGCATAAAATACAAAATAAATAGAACAGTTTTTCCATTGTATAAAACGAATAATTGCTACCAGTGTAAAAGTTATGGTCACTTCTACGTTCCAGGCAACCTAGGCTTCACCCTAGGGCGTTGTTAAACCAGATCGAATAGTTAGGGCCTAAGAAGTGAACGCCAGAAGCATAAAATACAATATAAATACAACAGTTTTTCCATTGTATAAAACGAATAATTGCTACCAGTGTAAAAGTTATGATCATTTCTTCGTTCCGGGCAACCTAGGCTTTACCCTAGGGCGTTGTTCCACCAGATCGAATGGTTAGGGCCTAGGAAGTGAACGCCAGAAGCATAAAATACAATATAAATACAACTGTTTTTCCATCGTATAAAACGAATAATTGCAACCAGTGTGAAAGTTATGGTCATTTCTACATTCCGAGCAACCTAGGCTTCACTCTAGGGTGTTGCTCCAACAGATTGAATAGTTAGGGCCTTAGAAGTCAACGCCCGAAGCATAAAATACAAAATAAATAGAACAGTTTTTCCATTGTTTAAAACGAATAATTGCTACCAGTGTAAAAGTTATGGTGATTCCTACGTACCGGGCAACCTAGGCTTCACCCTAGGGCGTTGTTCCACAAGATCGAATAGTTAGGGCCTTAGAGGTGAACGCCAGAAGCATAAAATGCAATAAAAATACAACAGTCTTTCCATCCTATAACAGGAATAATTGCAATCCGTGTGAAAGTGATGGTCATTTGTACGTTCCAGGCAACCTAGGCTTCACTCTAGGGCGTTGCTCCACGAGATCGAATTGTTAGGGCCAAAGAAGTCAACGCCCGAAGCATAAAATACAAAATAAATAGAACAGTTTTTCCATCGTATAAAAGGAATAATTGCAAACAGTGTGAAAGTTATGGTCATTTGTACGTTCCAGGCAACCTAGGCTTTACTCTAGGGCGTTGCTCCATCAGATCGAATTGTTAGGGCCAAAGAAGTCAACGCCCGAAGCATAAAATACAAAATAAATAGAACAGTTTTTCCATCGTATAAAAGGAATAATTGCAAACAGTGTGAAAGTAATGGTCATTTCTACGTTCCGGGCAACCTAGGCTTCCCCCTAGGCCGTTGCTCCAACAGATTGCATAGTTAGGGCCTTAGAAGTCAATGCCCGAAGCATAAAATGCAATAAAAACACAACAGTTTTTCCATCGTATAACAGGATTAATTGCAACCAGTTTGAAAGTGATAGTCATTTCTACGTTCCGGGCAACCTGGGCTTCACTCTAGGGCGTTGCTCCACTAGATCGAATAGCTAGGGCCTTAGAAGTCAACGCCAGAAGCATAAAATACGATATAAATACAACAGCTTTTCCATCCTATAACAGGAATAATTGCAACCCGTGTGAGAGTGATGGCCATTTCTACGTTCCGGGCAACCTAGGCTTCACCCTAGGGCGTTGTTCCACCAGATCGAATAGTTAGGGACTAACAAGTGAACGCCAGAAGCATAAAGTACAATATAAATACAACAGTTTTTCCATCGTATAAATCGAATAATTGCAACCAGTGTGAAAGGTATGGTCATTTCTACATTCCGAGCAACCTAGGCTTCACTCTAGGGTGTTGCTCCACGAGATCGAATTGTTAGGGCCAAAGAAGTCAACGCCCGAAGCATAAAATACAAAATAAATAGAACAGTTTTTCCATCGTATAAAAGGAATAATTGCAAACAGTGTTAAAGTAATGGTCATTTCTACTTTACGGGCAACCTAGGCTTCACTCTAGGTCGTTGCTCCACCAGATCAAACAGTTAGGGCCTTAGAAGTCATCGCCCGAAGCATAAAATACAAAATAAATAGAACATTTTTTCCATTGTATTAAACGAATAATTGCTACCAGTGTAAAAGTTATGGTCATTTCTACGTTCCGGGCAACCTAGGCTTCACTCTAGGGCGGTGCTGCACCATATCGAATAGCTACGGCCTTAGAAGCCTACGCCTGAAGAATAAAATACAATAAAAATACAACGGTCTTTTCATCGTATAACAGGAATAATTGCAACAAGCGTGAAAGTAATGATCATTTGGGCGTTTCGGGCATCCTAGACTTAACTCTGAGGCATTGCTCCACCAGATCGTATAGTTAGGGCCTAAGAAGTCAACGCCAGAAGCATAAAATACAATATAAATACAACAGCTTTTCCATTGTATAAAACGAATAATTGCTACCAGTGTAAAAGTTATGGTCATTTCTACTTCCCGGGCAACCTAGGCTTCACCCTAGGGCGTTGTTCCACCAGATGGAATAGTTAGGGCCTAAGAAGTCAACGCCAGAAGCATAAAATACGATATAAATACAACAGCTTTTCCATCCTATGAAACAAATAATTGCAACGAGTTTGATAGTGATGGTCACTTCTACGTACCGGGCAACCTAGGCTTCACTCTAGGGCGTTGCTCCACCAGATCGAATAGTTAGGGCCTTAGAAGTCAACGCCCGAAGCATAAAATACAATATAAATACAACAGTTTTTCCATCGTATAAAACGAATAATTGCAACCAGTGTGAAAGTAATGGTCATTTCTACGTTCCGGGCAACCTAGGCTTCACTATACGGCGTTGTTCCACCAGATCGAATAGTCAGGGCCTAAGACGTCAACACCAGAAGAATAAAATACAAAATAAATACAACAGCCTTTACACCGTATAAAACGAATAATTGCAACCTGTGTGAAGGTTATGGTCATATCTACGTTCCGGGCAACCTAGGATTCACTGTAGGGCGTTGATCCACCAGATTGAAGTGTTAGGGCCTAAGAAGTCAACGCTCGAAGCATAAAATACAATAGAAATACAACAGTTTTTCCATCGTATAAATCGAATAATTGCAACCGTTATGAAAACTATGGTCATTTCTACGTTCCGGGCAACCTAGGCTTCACTCTATGGCGTTCTTCCACCACATCGAATAGCTACGGCCTCAGAAGTCAACGCCTGAAGCATAAAATACAATAAAAATGCAACAGTCTTTCCATCCTATAACAGGAATAATTGCAACCCGTGTGAAAGTGATGGTCATTTCTACGTTCCAGGCAACCTAGGCTTTACTCTAGGGCGTTGTTCCACCAGATCGAATAGTTAGAGCCTGTGAAGTCAACGCCAGAAGCATAAAATACAATATAAATATAACAGTTTTTCCAACGTATAAAACGAAAAATAGCAACCAGTGTGAAAGTTATGGTCATTCCTACGTTCCGGGCAGCCTAGGCTTCACTCTAGGGCGTTGCTCCACCAGATCAAACAGTTAGGGCCTTAGAAGTCGACGCCCGAAGCATAAAATACAAAATAAATACAACAGTTTTTCCATTGTATAAAACGAATAACTGCTACCAGCGTAAAAGTTATGGTCATTTCTACGTTCCGGGCAACCTAGGCTTCACCCTAGGGCGCTGTTCCACCAGATCGAATAGTTAGGGCCTAAGAAGTGAACGCCAGAAGCATAAAATGCAATAAAAATACAACAGTCTTTACACCGTATAAAACGAATAATTGCAACCTGTGTGAAGGTTATGGTTATAGCTACGTTCCGGGCAACATAGGCTTCACTGTAGGGCGTTGCTCCACCAGATCGAAGTGTTAGGGCCTAAGAAGTCAACGCCCGAAGCATAAAATACGATATAAATACAACAGGTTTTCCATCGTATAAAACGAATAATTGCTACCAGTGTAAAAGTTATGATCATTTCTTCGTTCCGGGCAACCTAGGCTTCACCCTAGGGCGTTGTTCCACCAGATCGAATAGTTAGGGCCTAAGAAGTCAACGCCCGAAGCATAAAATACAATATAAATACAACAGTTTTTCCATCGTATAAAACGAATAATTGCAACCAGTGTGAAAGTAATGGTCATTTCTACGTTCCGGGCAACCTAGGCTTCACTCTACGGCGTTGTTCCACCAGATCGAGTAGTCAGGGCCTAAGAAGTCAACACCAGAAGAATAAAATACAAAATAAATACAACAGCCTTTACACCGTATAAAACGAATAATTGCAACCTGTGTGAAGGTTATGGTCATATCTACGTTCCGGGCAACCTAGGATTCACTGTAGGGCGTTGATCCACCAGATTGAAGTGTTAGGGCCTAAGAAGTCAACGCTCGAAGCATAAAATACAATTGAAATACAACAGTTTTTCCATCGTATAAATCGATTAATTGCGACCATTATGAAAACTATGGTCATTTCTACGTTCCGGGCAACCTAGGCTTCACTCTATGGCGTTCTTCCACCACATCGAATAGCTACGGCCTCAGAAGTCAACGCCTGAAGCATAAAATACACAAAAAATGCAACAGTCTTTCCATCCTATAACAGGAATAATTGCAACCCGTGTGAAAGTGATGGTCATTTTTACGTTCCAGGCAACCTAGGCTTTACTCTAGGGCGTTGTTCCACCAGATCGAATAGTTAGAGCCTGAGAAGTCAACGCCAGAAGCATAAAATACAATATAAATATAACAGTTTTTCCAACGTATAAAACGAATAATAGCAACCAGTGTGAAAGTTATGGTCATTTCTACGTTCCGGGCAGCCTAGGCTTCACTCTAGGGCGTTGCTCCACCAGATCAAACAGTTAGGGCCTTAGAAGTCGACGCCCGAAGCATAAAATACAAAATAAATACAACATTTTTTCCACTGTATAAAACGAATAACTGCTACCAGCGTAAAAGTTATGGTCAGTTCTACGTTCCGGGCAACCTAGGCTTCACCCTAGGGCGTTGTTCCACCAGATCGAAGTGCTAGGGCCTAAGAAGTCAACGCCCGAAGCATAAAATACGATATAAATACAACAGCTTTTCCATCGTATTAAATGAATAATTGCAAACACTGTGAAAGTAGTGGTCATTTCTGCGTTCCGAGCAACCTAGGCTTCACTCTAGGGCGGTGCTCCACCATATCGAATAGCTACGGCCTTAGAAGCCTACGCCTGATGCATAAAATACAATAAAAATACAACAGTCTTTTCATCGTATAACAGGAATAATTGCAACATGCGTGAAAGTAATGATCATTTCGGCGTTTCGGGCATCCTAGACTTAACTCTGAGGCATTGCTCCACCAGATCGAATAGTTAGGGCCTAAGTAGTCAACGCCAGAAGCATAAAATACAATATAAATGCAACAGCTTTGCCACCGTATAAAATGAATAATTGCAAACAGTGTGAAAGATATGGACATTTCTACGTTCCGGGCAACCTAGGCTTCACTCTATGGCGTTCTTCCACCACATCGAATAGCTACGGCCTCAGAAGTCAACGCCTGAAGCATAAAATACAATATAAATATAACAGTTTTTCCATCGTATAAAACGAATAATAGCAACCAGTGTGAAAGCTATGTTCATTTCTACGTTCCGGGTAACCTAGGCTTCACTCTAGGGCGTTGCTCCACCAGATCAAACAGTTAGGGCCATAGAAGCCAACGCCCGAAGCATTAAATGCAAAATAAATAGAACAGTTTTTCCATTGTGTAAAACGAATAATTGCTACCAGTGTAAAAGTTATGGCCATTTCTACGTTGCGGGCAACCTAGGCTTCACCTTAGGCCGTTGTTCCACCAGATCGAATAGTTAGGGCCTAAGAAGTGAACGCCAGAAGCATAAAATACAATATAAATACAACAGTTTTTCCATCATATAAAACGAATAATTGCAACCAGTATGAAAGTTATGGTCATTTCTACTTTCCGGGCAACCTAGGATATACCCTAGGGCGTTTCTCCAACAGATTGAATAGTTAGCGCCTTAGAAGTCAACGCCCGAAGCATAAAATGCAAAATAAATAGAACAGTTTTTCCATCGTATAAAACGAATAACTGCAACCAGTGTGAAAGTACTGGTCATTTCTACGATCCGGGCAACCTAGGCTTCACCTTAGGGCGTTGTTCCACCAGATGGAATAGTTATGGCCTAAGAAGTCAACGCCAGAAGCATAACATACGATATAAATTCAACAGCTTTTCCATCGTATAAAACGAATAATGGTAACCAGTGTGAAAGTTATGGTCATTTCTACGTTCCGGTCAACCTAGGCTTCACCCTAGGGCGTTGCTCCACCAGATTAAACAGTTAGGGCCTTAGAAGTCAACGCCCGAAGCATAAAATACAAAATAAATACAACAGCTTTTGCATCGTATAAAAGGAATAATTAAAAACAGTGTGAAAGTAATTGTCATTTCTACGTTCCGGGCAACCTAGGCTACACTCTAGGGCGTTGCCCCACCAGATCAAACAGTTAGGGCCTTAGAAGTCAACGCCCGAAGCATAAAATACAAAATAAATAGAACAGTTTTTCCGTCGCAGAAAACGAATAATTGCAACCAGTGTGAAAGTTATGGTCATTTCTATATTCCGAGCAACCTAGGCTTCACTCTAGGGCGTTGCTCCACCAGGTCGAATAGTTAGGGCCTTAGAAGTCAACGCCAGAGGCATATAATACAATATAAATACAACAGCTTTTCCATCGTAAAAAACGAATAATTGCAAACAGTGTGAAAGTAATTGTCATTTCTTCGTTCCGGGCAACCTAGGCTTCACTCTAGGGCGTTGCTCCACCAGATCAAACAGTTAGGGCCTTAGAAGTCAACGCCCGAAGCATAAAATACAAAATAAAAAGAACAGTTTTTCCATTGTATAAAACGAATAATTGCTACCAGTGTAAATGTTATGGTCATTTCTACGTTCCGGGCAACCTAGGCTTCACCCTAGGGCGTTGTACCACCAGATCGAATAGTTAGGTCCTTAGAAGTCAACGCCAGAAGCATAAAATACGATATAAATACAGCAGCTTTTCCATCGTATAAAAGGGATAATTGCAAACAGTGTGAAGGTAATGGTCATTTATACGTTCCGGGCAACCTAGGCTTCACTCTACGGCGTTGTTCCACCAGATCGAATAGTTAGGGCCTAAGAAGTCAACACCAGAAGAATAAAATACAAAATAAATACAACAGACTTTACACCGTATAAAACGAATAATTGCAACCTGTGTGAAGGTTATGGTCATATCTACGTTCCGGGCAACCTAGGCTTCACTGTAGGGCGTTGCTCCACCAGATCGAAGTGTTAGGGCCTAAGAAGTCAACGCCCGAAGCATAAAATACAATAGAAATACAACAGTTTTTCCATCGTATAAAACGAATAATTACAACCATTATGAAGCTTATGGTCATTTCTACGTTCCGGGCAACCTAGGCTTCACCCTAGGGCGTTGTTCCACCAGATCGAATAGTTAGGGCCTAAGAGGTGAACGCCAGCAGCATAAAATGCAATAAAAATACAACAGTTTTTCCATCGTATAACAGGATTGATTGCAACCAGTTTGATAGTGAAGGTCATTTCTACGTTCCGGGCAACCTAGGCTTCACTCTAGGGCGTTGCTCCACTAGATCGAATAGCTAGGGTCTTAGAAGTCAACGCCAGAAGAATAAAATACGATATAAAAACAACAGCTTTTCCATTGTATAAAACGAATAATTGCTACCAGTGTAAAAGTTATGGTCATTTCTGCGTTCCGGGCAACCTAGGCTTCACCCTAGGGCGTTGTTCCACCAGATCGAATAGTTAGGGCCTAAGAAGTGAACGCCAGAAGCATAAAATGCAAGAAAAATACAACAGTCTTTCCATCCTATAACAGGAATAATTGCAACCCGTGTGAAAGTTATGGTTATTTCTACATTCCGAGCAACCTGGGCTTCACTCTAGGGCGTTGTTCCACCAGCTCGAATAGTTAGGGCCTAAGAAGTGAACGCCAGAAGCATAAAATACAAAATAAATAGAACATTTTTTCCATTGTATAAAACGAATAATTGCTACCAGTGTAAAAGTTATGGTCATTTCTACGTTCCGGGCAACCTCGGCTTCACTCTAGGGCGGTGCTGCACCATATCGAATAGCTACGGCCTTAGAAGCCTACGCCTGAAGCATAAAATACAATAAAAATACAACGGTCTTTTCATCGTATAATAGGAATAATTGCAACAAGCGTGAAAGTAATGATCATTTGGGCGTTTCGGGCATCCTAGACTTAACTCTGAGGCATTGCTCCACCAGATCGAATAGTTAGGGCCTAAGAAGTCAACGCCAGAAGCATAAAGTACGATATAAATACAACAGCTTTTCAATCGTATAAAAGGAATAATTGCAAACAGTGTGAAAGTAATGGTCATTTCTACGTTCCGGGCAACCTAGGCTTCACGCTAGGGCGTTGCTCCACCAGATTAAACAGTTAGAGCCTTAGAAGTCAACGCCCGAAGCATAAAATACAAAATAAATAGAACAGTTTTTCCATTGTATAAAACGAATAATTGCTACCAGTGTAAAAGTTATGGTCATTTCTACGTTCCGGGCAACCTAGGGTTCACCCTAGGGCGTTGTTCCACCAGATGGAATAGTTAGGGCCTAAGAAGTCAACGCCAGAAGCATAAAATACGATATAAATACAACAGCTTTTCCATCGTATAAAACAAGTAATTGCAACCAGTTTGATAGTGATGGTCATTTCTACGTACCGGGCAACCTATGCTTCACTCTAGGGCGTTGCTCCACCAGATCGAATAGTTAGAGCCTTAGAAGTCAACGCCCGAAGCATAAAATACAATAGAAATACAACAGTTTTTCCATCGTATAAAACGAATAATTGCGACCATTATGAAACTTATGGTGATTTCTACGTTCCGGGCAACCTAGGCTTCACTCTAGGGCGTTGCTACACTAGATCGAATAGCTAGGGTCTCAGAAGTCAACGCCAGAGTCATAAAATACCATATAAGTACAACAGCTTTTCCATCGTATAAAACGAATAATAGCAGCCAGTGTGAAAGTCATGGCCATTTCTACGTTCCGGGCAACCTAGGCTTCACTCTAGGGCGTTGCTCCACCAGATCAAACAGTTAGGGCCTTAGAAGTCAACGCCCGAAGCATAAAATACAAAATAAATAGAACAGTTTTTCCATTCTTTAAAACGAATAATTGCTACCAGTGTAAAAGTTATGGTCATTTCTACGATCCGGGCAACCTAGGCTTCAGCCTAGGGCGTTGTTCCACCAGGTCGAATAGTTAGGGCCTAAGAAGTGAACGACAGAAGCATAAAATACAATATAAATACAACAGCTTTTCCATCGTATAAAACGAATAATTGCAACAAGTGTGAAAGTTATGGTCATGTATACATTCCGAGCAACCTAGGCTTCACTCTAGGGCGCTGCTCCACCAGATCGAATAGTTAGGTCCTTAGAAGTCAACGCTAGAAGCATAAAATACGATATAAATACAGCAGCTTTTCCATCGTATAAAAGGGATAATTGCAACCTGTGTGAACGTTATGTTCATACCTACGTTCCGGGCAACCTAGGCTTCCCTGTAGGGCGTTGCTCCACCAGATCGAATTGTTAGGGCCTAAGAAGTCAACGCCAGATGCATTAAATACAATATAAATACAACAGTTTTTCCATCGTATAAAACTATTAATTGCAACCAGTGTGAAAGTTATGGTCATTTCTTCGTTCCGGGCAACCTAGGCTTCACTCTAGGGCGTTGCTCCACCAGATCAAACAGTTAGGGCCTTAGAAGTCAACGCCCGAATCATAAAATACAAAATAAAAAGAACAGTTTTTCCATTGTATAAAACGAATAATTGCTACCAGTGTAAATGTAATTGTCATTTCTACGTTCCGGGCAACCTAGGCTTCACCCTAGGGCGTTGTTCCACCAGATCGAATAGTTAGGTCCTTAGAAGTCAACGCCAGACGCATAAAATACGATATAAATACAGCAGCTTTTCCATCGTATAAAAGGAATAATTGCAAACAGTGTGAAAGTAATGGTCATTTATACGTTCCGGGCAACCTAGGCTTCACTCTACGGCGTTGTTCCACCAGATCGAATAGTTAGGGCCTAAGAAGTCAACACCAGAAGAATAAAATACAAAATAAATACAACAGCCTTTACACCGTATAAAACGAATAATTGCAACCTGTGTGAAGGTTATGGTCATACCTACGTTCCGGGCAACCTAGGCTTCACTGTAGGGCGTTGCTCCACCAGATTGAAGTGTTAGGACCTAAGAAGTCAACGCCAGAAGCATTAAATACAATATAAATACAACAGTTTTTCCATCGTATAAAACTAATAATTGCATCCAGTGTGAAAGTTATGGTCATTTCTACATCCCGAGCAACCTAGGCTTCACTCTAGGGCGTTGCTCCAACAGATTGAATAGTTAGGGCCTTAGAAGTCAACGCCCGAAGCATAAAATGCAATAAAAATACAACAGTTTTTCCATCGTATAACAGGATTAATTGCAACCAGTTTGAAAGCGATGGTCATTTCTACGTTCCGGTCAACCTAGGCTTCACTCTAGGGCGTTGCTCCACTAGATCGAATAGTTAGGTCCATTGAAATCAACGCCAGAAGCATAAAATACGATATAAATACAACAGCTTTTCAGTCGTATAAAAGGAATAATTGCAAACAGTGTGAAAGTAATGGTCATTTCTACGTTCCGGGCAACCTAGGCTTCAAGCTAGGGCGTTGCTCCACCAGATTAAAAAGTTAGGGCCTTAGAAGTCAACGCCCGAAGCATAAAATACAAAATAAATAGAACAGTTTTTCCATTGTATAAAACGAGTAATTGCTACCAGTGTAAATGTTATGGTCATTTGTACGTTCCGGGCAACCTAGGCTTCACCCTAGGGCGTTGTTCCACCAGATCGAATAGTTAGGGCCTAAGAAGTGAACGCCAGAAGCATAAAATACAATATAAATACGACAGTTTTTCCATCGTATAAAACGAATAATTGCAACCAGTGTGAAAGTTATGGTCATTTGTATATTCCGAGCAACCTAGGCTTCACTCTAGGGCGGTGCTCCACCATATCGAATAGCTACGGCCTTAGAAGCCTACGCCTGAAGCATAAAATACAATATAAATACAACAGTTTTTCCATTGTATAAAACGAATAATGGTAACCAGTGTGAAAGTTATGGTCATTTCTACGTTCCGGTCAACCTAGGCTTCACCCTAGGGCGTTGCTCCACCAGATTAAACAGTTAGGGCCTTAGAAGTCAACGCCCGAAGCATAAAATACAAAATAAATACAACAGCTTTTGCATCGTATAAAAGGAATAATTAAAAACAGTGTGAAAGTAATTGTCATTTCTACGTTCCGGGCAACCTAGGCTACACTCTAGGGCGTTGCCCCACCAGATCAAACAGTTAGGGCCTTAGAAGTCAACGCCCGAAGCATAAAATACAAAATAAATAGAACAGTTTTTCCGTCGCAGAAAACGAATAATTGCAACCAGTGTGAAAGTTATGGTCATTTCTATATTCCGAGCAACCTAGGCTTCACTCTAGGGCGTTGCTCCACCAGGTCGAATAGTTAGGGCCTTAGAAGTCAACGCCAGAGGCATATAATACAATATAAATACAACAGCTTTTCCATCGTAAAAAACGAATAATTGCAAACAGTGTGAAAGTAATTGTCATTTCTTCGTTCCGGGCAACCTAGGCTTCACTCTAGGGCGTTGCTCCACCAGATCAAACAGTTAGGGCCTTAGAAGTCAACGCCCGAAGCATAAAATACAAAATAAAAAGAACAGTTTTTCCATTGTATAAAACGAATAATTGCTACCAGTGTAAATGTTATGGTCATTTCTACGTTCCGGGCAACCTAGGCTTCACCCTAGGGCGTTGTACCACCAGATCGAATAGTTAGGTCCTTAGAAGTCAACGCCAGAAGCATAAAATACGATATAAATACAGCAGCTTTTCCATCGTATAAAAGGGATAATTGCAAACAGTGTGAAGGTAATGGTCATTTATACGTTCCGGGCAACCTAGGCTTCACTCTACGGCGTTGTTCCACCAGATCGAATAGTTAGGGCCTAAGAAGTCAACACCAGAAGAATAAAATACAAAATAAATACAACAGACTTTACACCGTATAAAACGAATAATTGCAACCTGTGTGAAGGTTATGGTCATATCTACGTTCCGGGCAACCTAGGCTTCACTGTAGGGCGTTGCTCCACCAGATCGAAGTGTTAGGGCCTAAGAAGTCAACGCCCGAAGCATAAAATACAATAGAAATACAACAGTTTTTCCATCGTATAAAACGAATAATTACAACCATTATGAAGCTTATGGTCATTTCTACGTTCCGGGCAACCTAGGCTTCACCCTAGGGCGTTGTTCCACCAGATCGAATAGTTAGGGCCTAAGAGGTGAACGCCAGCAGCATAAAATGCAATAAAAATACAACAGTTTTTCCATCGTATAACAGGATTGATTGCAACCAGTTTGATAGTGAAGGTCATTTCTACGTTCCGGGCAACCTAGGCTTCACTCTAGGGCGTTGCTCCACTAGATCGAATAGCTAGGGTCTTAGAAGTCAACGCCAGAAGAATAAAATACGATATAAAAACAACAGCTTTTCCATTGTATAAAACGAATAATTGCTACCAGTGTAAAAGTTATGGTCATTTCTGCGTTCCGGGCAACCTAGGCTTCACCCTAGGGCGTTGTTCCACCAGATCGAATAGTTAGGGCCTAAGAAGTGAACGCCAGAAGCATAAAATGCAAGAAAAATACAACAGTCTTTCCATCCTATAACAGGAATAATTGCAACCCGTGTGAAAGTTATGGTTATTTCTACATTCCGAGCAACCTGGGCTTCACTCTAGGGCGTTGTTCCACCAGCTCGAATAGTTAGGGCCTAAGAAGTGAACGCCAGAAGCATAAAATACAAAATAAATAGAACATTTTTTCCATTGTATAAAACGAATAATTGCTACCAGTGTAAAAGTTATGGTCATTTCTACGTTCCGGGCAACCTCGGCTTCACTCTAGGGCGGTGCTGCACCATATCGAATAGCTACGGCCTTAGAAGCCTACGCCTGAAGCATAAAATACAATAAAAATACAACGGTCTTTTCATCGTATAATAGGAATAATTGCAACAAGCGTGAAAGTAATGATCATTTGGGCGTTTCGGGCATCCTAGACTTAACTCTGAGGCATTGCTCCACCAGATCGAATAGTTAGGGCCTAAGAAGTCAACGCCAGAAGCATAAAGTACGATATAAATACAACAGCTTTTCAATCGTATAAAAGGAATAATTGCAAACAGTGTGAAAGTAATGGTCATTTCTACGTTCCGGGCAACCTAGGCTTCACGCTAGGGCGTTGCTCCACCAGATTAAACAGTTAGAGCCTTAGAAGTCAACGCCCGAAGCATAAAATACAAAATAAATAGAACAGTTTTTCCATTGTATAAAACGAATAATTGCTACCAGTGTAAAAGTTATGGTCATTTCTACGTTCCGGGCAACCTAGGGTTCACCCTAGGGCGTTGTTCCACCAGATGGAATAGTTAGGGCCTAAGAAGTCAACGCCAGAAGCATAAAATACGATATAAATACAACAGCTTTTCCATCGTATAAAACAAGTAATTGCAACCAGTTTGATAGTGATGGTCATTTCTACGTACCGGGCAACCTATGCTTCACTCTAGGGCGTTGCTCCACCAGATCGAATAGTTAGAGCCTTAGAAGTCAACGCCCGAAGCATAAAATACAATAGAAATACAACAGTTTTTCCATCGTATAAAACGAATAATTGCGACCATTATGAAACTTATGGTGATTTCTACGTTCCGGGCAACCTAGGCTTCACTCTAGGGCGTTGCTACACTAGATCGAATAGCTAGGGTCTCAGAAGTCAACGCCAGAGTCATAAAATACCATATAAGTACAACAGCTTTTCCATCGTATAAAACGAATAATAGCAGCCAGTGTGAAAGTCATGGCCATTTCTACGTTCCGGGCAACCTAGGCTTCACTCTAGGGCGTTGCTCCACCAGATCAAACAGTTAGGGCCTTAGAAGTCAACGCCCGAAGCATAAAATACAAAATAAATAGAACAGTTTTTCCATTCTTTAAAACGAATAATTGCTACCAGTGTAAAAGTTATGGTCATTTCTACGATCCGGGCAACCTAGGCTTCAGCCTAGGGCGTTGTTCCACCAGGTCGAATAGTTAGGGCCTAAGAAGTGAACGACAGAAGCATAAAATACAATATAAATACAACAGCTTTTCCATCGTATAAAACGAATAATTGCAACAAGTGTGAAAGTTATGGTCATGTATACATTCCGAGCAACCTAGGCTTCACTCTAGGGCGCTGCTCCACCAGATCGAATAGTTAGGTCCTTAGAAGTCAACGCTAGAAGCATAAAATACGATATAAATACAGCAGCTTTTCCATCGTATAAAAGGGATAATTGCAACCTGTGTGAACGTTATGTTCATACCTACGTTCCGGGCAACCTAGGCTTCCCTGTAGGGCGTTGCTCCACCAGATCGAATTGTTAGGGCCTAAGAAGTCAACGCCAGATGCATTAAATACAATATAAATACAACAGTTTTTCCATCGTATAAAACTATTAATTGCAACCAGTGTGAAAGTTATGGTCATTTCTTCGTTCCGGGCAACCTAGGCTTCACTCTAGGGCGTTGCTCCACCAGATCAAACAGTTAGGGCCTTAGAAGTCAACGCCCGAATCATAAAATACAAAATAAAAAGAACAGTTTTTCCATTGTATAAAACGAATAATTGCTACCAGTGTAAATGTAATTGTCATTTCTACGTTCCGGGCAACCTAGGCTTCACCCTAGGGCGTTGTTCCACCAGATCGAATAGTTAGGTCCTTAGAAGTCAACGCCAGACGCATAAAATACGATATAAATACAGCAGCTTTTCCATCGTATAAAAGGAATAATTGCAAACAGTGTGAAAGTAATGGTCATTTATACGTTCCGGGCAACCTAGGCTTCACTCTACGGCGTTGTTCCACCAGATCGAATAGTTAGGGCCTAAGAAGTCAACACCAGAAGAATAAAATACAAAATAAATACAACAGCCTTTACACCGTATAAAACGAATAATTGCAACCTGTGTGAAGGTTATGGTCATACCTACGTTCCGGGCAACCTAGGCTTCACTGTAGGGCGTTGCTCCACCAGATTGAAGTGTTAGGACCTAAGAAGTCAACGCCAGAAGCATTAAATACAATATAAATACAACAGTTTTTCCATCGTATAAAACTAATAATTGCATCCAGTGTGAAAGTTATGGTCATTTCTACATCCCGAGCAACCTAGGCTTCACTCTAGGGCGTTGCTCCAACAGATTGAATAGTTAGGGCCTTAGAAGTCAACGCCCGAAGCATAAAATGCAATAAAAATACAACAGTTTTTCCATCGTATAACAGGATTAATTGCAACCAGTTTGAAAGCGATGGTCATTTCTACGTTCCGGTCAACCTAGGCTTCACTCTAGGGCGTTGCTCCACTAGATCGAATAGTTAGGTCCATTGAAATCAACGCCAGAAGCATAAAATACGATATAAATACAACAGCTTTTCAGTCGTATAAAAGGAATAATTGCAAACAGTGTGAAAGTAATGGTCATTTCTACGTTCCGGGCAACCTAGGCTTCAAGCTAGGGCGTTGCTCCACCAGATTAAAAAGTTAGGGCCTTAGAAGTCAACGCCCGAAGCATAAAATACAAAATAAATAGAACAGTTTTTCCATTGTATAAAACGAGTAATTGCTACCAGTGTAAATGTTATGGTCATTTGTACGTTCCGGGCAACCTAGGCTTCACCCTAGGGCGTTGTTCCACCAGATCGAATAGTTAGGGCCTAAGAAGTGAACGCCAGAAGCATAAAATACAATATAAATACGACAGTTTTTCCATCGTATAAAACGAATAATTGCAACCAGTGTGAAAGTTATGGTCATTTGTATATTCCGAGCAACCTAGGCTTCACTCTAGGGCGGTGCTCCACCATATCGAATAGCTACGGCCTTAGAAGCCTACGCCTGAAGCATAAAATACAATATAAATACAACAGTTTTTCCATTGTATAAAACGCTACCAGTGTAAAAGTTATGGTCATTTCTACGTTCCGGGCAACCTAGGCTTCACCCTAGGGCGTTGTTCCACCAGATCGAATAGTTAGGGCCTAAGATGTGAACGCCAGAAGCATAAAATACAATATAAATACAACAGCTTTTCCATCGTAAAGAACGTATAATTGCAACCAGTGTGAAAGTTATGGTTATTTCTACATTCCGAGCAACCTAGGCTTCACTCTAGGGCGTTGCTCCACCAGTTCGAATAGTTAGGGCCAACTAAGTCAACGCCCGAAGCATAAAATACAAAATAAATAGGACAGTTTTTCCATTGTATAAAACGAATAATTGCTACCAGTGTAAAAGTTATGGTCATTTCTACGTTCCGGGCAACCGAGGCTTCATCCTAGGGCATTGTTCCATCAGATCGAACAGTTAGGCCCTAAGAAGTGAACGCCAGAAGCATAAAATACATTATAAATACAACAGTTTTTCCATCGTAGAAAACGAATAATTGCAACCAGTGTGAAAGTTATGGTCATTTGTATATTCCGAGCAACCTAGGCTTCACTCTAGGGCGGTGCTCCACCATATCGAATAGCTACGGCCTTAGAAGCCTACGCCTGAAGCATAAAATACAATATAAATACAACAGTTTTTCCATTGTATAAAACGCTACCAGTGTAAATGTTATGGTCATTTCTACGTTCCGGGCAACCTAGGCTTCACCCTAGGGCGTTGTTCCACCAGATCGAATAGTTAGGGCCTAAGATGTGAACGCCAGAAGCATAAAATACAATATAAATACAACAGTTTTTCCATCGTATATAACGAATAATTGCAGCCAGTGTGAAAGTTATGGTCATTTGTACATTCCGAGCAACCTAGGCTTCACTCTAGGGCGTTGCTCCAACAGATTGAATAGTTAGGGCCTTAGAAGTCAACGCACGAAGCATAAAATGCAATAAAAATACAACAGTTTTTCCATCGTATAACAGGATTAATTGCAACCAGTTTGAAAGTGATGGTCATTTCTACGATCCGGGCAGCCTAGGCTTCACTCTAGGGCGTTGCTCCACTAGATCGAATAGCTAGGGCCATAGAAGTCAACGCCAGAAGCATAAAATACGATATAAATACAACAGCTTTTCCATCGTATAAAAGGAATAATTGCAAACAGTGTGAAAGCTATGGTTATTTCTACATTCCGAGCAACCTAGGCTTCACTCTAGGGCGTTGCTCCACCAGATCGAATAGTTAGGTCCTTAGAAGTCAACGCGAGAAGCATAAAATACGATATAAATACAACAGTTTTTCCATCGTATAACAGGATTAATTGCAACCAGTTTGAAAGTGATGGTCATTTCTACGTTCCGGGCCACCTAGGCTTCACTCTAGGGCGTTGCTCCACTAGATCGAATAGCTAGGGCCTTAGGAGTGAACGCCAGAAGCATAAAATACAATATAAATACAACAGTTTTTCCAACGTATAAAACGAATAATTGCAACCAGTGTGAAAGTTATAGTCATTTCTACATTCCGAGCAACCTAGGCTTCACTCTAGGGCGTTGCTCCACCAGTTCGAATAGTTAGGTCCTTAGAAGTCAACGCCAGAAGCATAAAATACGATATAAATACAACAGCTTTTGCATCGTATAAAAGGAATAATTGCAAACAGTGTGAAAGTAATTGTCATTTCTACGTTCCGGGCAACCTAGGCTACACTCTAGGGCGTTGCTCCACCAGATCAAACAGTTAGGGCCTTAGAAGTCAACGCCCGAAGCATAAAATACAAAATAAATAGAACAGATTTCCATCGCAGAAAACGAATAATTGCAACCAGTGTGAAAGTTATGGTCATTTCTATATTCCGAGCAACCTCGGCTTCACTCTAGGGCGTTGCGCTACCAGGTCGAATTGTTAGGGCCAAAGAAGTCAACGCCCGAAGCATAAAATACAAAATAAATAGAACAGTTTTTCCATTGTATAAAACGAATAATTGCTACCAGTGTAAAAGTTATGGTCATTTCTACGTTCCGGGCAACCTAGGCTTCATCCTAGGGCATTGTTCCATCAGATCGAACAGTTAGGCCCTAAGAAGTGAACGCCCGAAGCATAAAATACAAAATAAATAGAACAGTTTTTCCATTGTATAAAACGAATAATTGCTACCAGTGTGAAAGTTATGGTCATTTGTACATTCCGAGCAACCTAGGCTTCACTCTAGGGCGTTGCTCCAACAGATTGAATAGTTAGGGCCTTAGAAGTCAACGCACGAAGCATAAAATGCAATAAAAATACAACAGTTTTTCCATCGTATAACAGGATTAATTGCAACCAGTTTGAAAGTGATGGTCATTTCTACGATCCGGGCAGCCTAGGCTTCACTCTAGGGCGTTGCTCCACTAGATCGAATAGCTAGGGCCATAGAAGTCAACGCCAGAAGCATAAAATACGATATAAATACAACAGCTTTTCCATCGTATAAAAGGAATAATTGCAAACAGTGTGAAAGCTATGGTTATTTCTACATTCCGAGCAACCTAGGCTTCACTCTAGGGCGTTGCTCCACCAGATCGAATAGTTAGGTCCTTAGAAGTCAACGCGAGAAGCATAAAATACGATATAAATACAACAGTTTTTCCATCGTATAACAGGATTAATTGCAACCAGTTTGAAAGTGATGGTCATTTCTACGTTCCGGGCCACCTAGGCTTCACTCTAGGGCGTTGCTCCACTAGATCGAATAGCTAGGGCCTTAGGAGTGAACGCCAGAAGCATAAAATACAATATAAATACAACAGTTTTTCCAACGTATAAAACGAATAATTGCAACCAGTGTGAAAGTTATAGTCATTTCTACATTCCGAGCAACCTAGGCTTCACTCTAGGGCGTTGCTCCACCAGTTCGAATAGTTAGGTCCTTAGAAGTCAACGCCAGAAGCATAAAATACGATATAAATACAACAGCTTTTGCATCGTATAAAAGGAATAATTGCAAACAGTGTGAAAGTAATTGTCATTTCTACGTTCCGGGCAACCTAGGCTACACTCTAGGGCGTTGCTCCACCAGATCAAACAGTTAGGGCCTTAGAAGTCAACGCCCGAAGCATAAAATACAAAATAAATAGAACAGATTTCCATCGCAGAAAACGAATAATTGCAACCAGTGTGAAAGTTATGGTCATTTCTATATTCCGAGCAACCTCGGCTTCACTCTAGGGCGTTGCGCTACCAGGTCGAATTGTTAGGGCCAAAGAAGTCAACGCCCGAAGCATAAAATACAAAATAAATAGAACAGTTTTTCCATTGTATAAAACGAATAATTGCTACCAGTGTAAAAGTTATGGTCATTTCTACGTTCCGGGCAACCTAGGCTTCATCCTAGGGCATTGTTCCATCAGATCGAACAGTTAGGCCCTAAGAAGTGAACGCCCGAAGCATAAAATACAAAATAAATAGAACAGTTTTTCCATTGTATAAAACGAATAATTGCTACCAGTGTAAAAGTTATGGTCATTTCTACGTTCCGGGCAACCTAGGCTTCATCCTAGGGCATTGTTCCATCAGATCGAACAGTTAGGCCCTAAGAAGTGAACGCCAGAAGCATAAAATACATTATAAATACAACAGTTTTTCCATCGTAGAAAACGAATAATTGCAACCAGTGTGAAAGTTATGGTCATTTGTATATTCCGAGCAACCTAGGCTTCACTTTAGGGCGGTGCTCCACCATATCGAATAGCTACGGCCTTAGAAGCCTACGCCTGAAGCATAAAATACAATATAAATACAACAGTTTATCCATTGTATAAAACGCTACCAGTGTAAAAGTTATGGTCATTTCTACGTTCCGGGCAACCTATGCTTCACCCTAGGGCGTTGTTCCACCAGATCGAATAGTTAGGGCCTAAGATGTGAACGCCAGAAGCATAAAATACAATATAAATACAACAGTTTTTCCATCGTATAAAACGAATAATTGCAGCCAGTGTGAAAGTTATGGTCATTTCTATATTCCGAGCAACCTAGGCTTCACTCTAGGGCGTTGCTCCAACAGATTGAATAGTTAGGTCCTTAGAAGTCAACGCGAGAAGCATAAAATACGATATAAACACAACAGTTTTTCCATCGTATAACAGGATTAATTGCAACCAGTTTGAAAGTGATGGTCATTTCTACGTTCCGGGCCACCTAGGCTTCAGTCTAGGGCGTTGCTCCACTAGATCGAATAGCTAGGGCCTTAGAAGTGAACGCCAGAAGCATAAAATACAATATAAATACAACAGTTTTTCCATCGTATAAAACGAATAATTGCAACCAGTGTGAAAGTTATTGTCATTTCTACATTCCGAGCAACCTAGGCTTCACTCTAGGGCGTTGCTCCAACAGATTGAATAGTTAGGGCCTTAGGAGTCAATGCCCGAAGCACAAAATGCAATAAAAATACAACAGTTTTTCCATCGTATAACAGAATTAATTGCAACCAGTTTGAAAGTAATGGTCATTTCTACGTTCCGTTCAACCTAGGCTTCACTCTAGGGCGTTGCTCCACTAGATCGAATAGCTAGGCCCTAAGAAGCCAACACCAGAAGAATAAAATACAAAGTAAATACAACAGCCTTTACACCGTATAAAACGAATAATTGCAACCTGTGTGAAGGTTATGGTCATATCTACGTTCCGGGCAACCTAGGTTTCACTGTAGGGCGTTGCTCCCCCAGATCGAAGAGTTAGGGCCTAAGAAGTCAACGCCCGAAGCATAAAATACAATAGAAATACAACAGTTTTTCCATCGTATAAAACGAATAATTGCGACCATTATGAAACTTATGGTGATTTCTACGTTCCGGACAACCTAGGCTTCACCCTAGGGCGTTGTTCCACCAGATCGAATAGTTAGGGCCTAAGAAGTGAACGCCAGAAGCATAAAATGCAATAAAAATACAACAGCCTTTCCATCCTATAACAGGGATAATTGCAACCCGTGTGAAAGTGATGTTCATTTCTACGTTCCAGGCAACCTAGGCCTCCCTCTAGGGTGTTGCTCCACCAGATCGAATTGTTAGGGCCAAAGAAGTCAACGCCCGAAGCATAAAATACAAAATAAATAGAACAGTTTTTCCATCGCATAAAAGGAATAATTGCAAACAGTGTGAAAGTAATGGTCATTTCTACGTTCCGGGCAACCTAGGCTTCACTCTAGGGCGTTGCTCCACCAGATGAAACAGTTAGGGCCTTAGAAGTCAACGCCCGAAGCATAAAATACAAAATAAATAGAACAGTTTTTCCATCGTATAAAACGAATAATTGCTACCAGTGTAAAAGTTATGGTCATTTCTGCTTTCCGGGCAACCTAGGGTTCACCCTAGGGCGTTGTTCCACCAGATGGAATAGTTAGGGCCTAAGAAGTCAACGCCAGAACCATAAAATACGATATAAATACAACAGCTTTTCCATCGTATAAAACAAATAATAGCAACCAGTTTGATAGTGATGGTCATTTCTACGTACCGGGCAACCTAGGCTTCACTCTAGGGCGTTGCTCCACCAGATCGAATAGTTAGGGCCTTAGAAGTCAACGCCCGAAGCATAAAGTATAAAATAAATAGAACAGTTTTTCCATCGTATAAAACGAATAATTGCTACCAGTGTGAAAGTTATGGTCATTTCTACTTTCCGGGCAACCTAGATTTCACCCTAGGGCGTTGTTCCACCAGATGGAATAGTTAGGGCCTAAGAAGTGTACGCCAGAAGCATAAAATACAATATAAATACAACAGTTTTTCCATCGTACAAATCGAATAATTGCAACCAGTGTGAAAGTAATGGTCATTTCTACGTTCCGGGCAGCCTAGGCTTCACTCTAAGGCGTTGCTCCACTAGATCGAATAGCTAGGGCCTTAGAAGTCAACGCCAGAAGCATAAAATACGTTATAGATACAACAGCTTTTCCATCGTATAAAAGGAATAATTGCAAACAGTGTGAAAGTAATGGTCATTTCTACGTTCCGGGCAACCTAGGCTTCACTCTAGGGCGTTGCTCCACCAGATCAAACAGCTAGGGCCTTAGAAGTCAACGCCCGAAGCATAAAATACAAAATAAATACAACAGCTTTTCCATTGTATAAAACGGATAATCGCTACCAGTGTAAAAGTTATGATCATTTCTACGTTCCGGGCAACCTAGGCTTCAATCTAGGGCGTTGTTCCACCAGATCGAATAGTTAGAGCCTAAGAAGTGAACGCCAGAAGCATAAAATACAATATAAATACAACAGCCTTTCCATCGTATAAATGGAATAATTGCACACAGTGTGAAAGTAATGGTCATTTCTAGGTTCCGGGCAACCTAGGCCACACTCTAGGGCGTTGCTCCACCAGATCAAACAGTTAGGGCCTTAGAAGTCAACGCCCGAAGCATAAAATACAAAACAAATAGAACAGTTTTTCCATGGTATAAAACGAATAATTGCTACCAGTGTAAAAGTTATGGTCATTTCTACGTTCCGTGCAACCTAGGCTTCACTGTAGGGCGTTGCTCCACCAGATCGAAGAGTTAGGGCCTAAGAAGTCAACGCCCGAAGAATAAAATACAATAGAAATACAACAGTTTTTCCATCGTATAAAACGAATAATTGCGACCATTATGAAACATATGGTGATTTCTACGTTCCGGGCAACCTAGGCTTCACCCTAGGGCGTTGTTCCACCAGATCGAATAGTTAGGGCCTAAGAAGTGAACGCCAGAAGCATAAAATGCAATAAAAATACAACAGCCTTTCCATCCTATAACAGGAATAATTGCAACCCGTGTGAAAGTGATGGTCATTTCTACGTTCCAGGCAACCTAGGCTTCCCTCTAGGGCGTTGCTCCACCAGATCGAATTGTTAGGGCCAAAGAAGTCAACGCCCGAAGCATAAAATACAAAATAAGTAGAACAGTTTTTCCATCGTATAAAAGGAATAATTGCAAACAGTGTGAAAGTAATGGTCATATCTACGTTCCGGGCAACCTAGGCTTCACTCTATGGCGTTGCTCCACCAGATGAAACAGTTAGGGCCTTAGAAGTCAACGCCCGAAGCATAAAATACAAAATAAATAGAACAGTTTTTCCATTGTATAAAACGAATAATTGCTACCAGTGTAAAAGTTATGGTCATTTCTGCTTTCCGGGCAACCTAGGGTTCACTCTAGGGCGTTGCTCCACCAGATCGAATAGTTAGGGCCTTAGAAGTCAACGCCCGAAGCATAAAATACAAAATAAATAGAACAGTTTTTCCATTGTATAAAACGAATAATTGCAACCAGTGTGAAAGTTATGGTCATTTCTACATTCCGAGCAACCTAGGCTTCACTCTAGGGCGTTGCTCCAACAGATTGAATAGTTAGGGCCTTAGGAGTCAATGCCCGAAGCACAAAATGCAATAAAAATACAACAGTTTTTCCATCGTATAACAGAATTAATTGCAACCAGTTTGAAAGTAATGGTCATTTCTACGTTCCGTTCAACCTAGGCTTCACTCTAGGGCGTTGCTCCACTAGATCGAATAGCTAGGGCCTAAGAAGACAACACCAGAAGAATAAAATACAAAGTAAATACAACAGCCTTTACACCGTATAAAACGAATAATTGCAACCTGTGTGAAGGTTATGGTCATATCTACGTTCCGGGCAACCTAGGCTTCACTGTAGGGCGTTGCTCCACCAGATCGAAGAGTTAGGGCCTAAGAAGTCAACGCCCGAAGCATAAAATACAATAGAAATACAACATTTTTTCCATCGTATAAAACGAATAATTGCGACCATTATGAAACTTATGGTGATTTCTACGTTCCGGACAACCTAGGCTTCACTCTAAGGCGTTGCTCCACTAGATCGAATAGCTAGGGCCTTAGAAGTCAACGCCAGAAGCATAAAATACGATATAGATACAACAGTTTTTCCATCCTATAACAGGAATAATTGCAACCCGTGTGAAAGTGATGGTCATTTCTACGTTCCAGGCAACCTAGGCTTCCCTCTAGGGCGTTGCTCCACCAGATCGAATTGTTAGGGCCAAAGAAGTCAACGCCCGAAGCATAAAATACAAAATAAATAGAACAGTTTTTCCATCGTATAAAAGGAATAATTGCAAACAGTGTGAAAGTAATGGTCATATCTACGTTCCGGGCAACCTAGGCTTCACTCTATGGCGTTGCTCCACCAGATGAAACAGTTAGGGCCTTAGAAGTCAACGCCCGAAGCATAAAATACAAAATAAGTAGAACAGATTTCCATCGCAGAAAACGAATAATTGCAACCAGTGTGAAAGTTATGGTCATTTCTATATTCCGAGCAACCTCGGCTTCACTCTAGGGCGTTGCGCTACCAGGTCGAATTGTTAGGGCCAAAGAAGTCAACGCCCGAAGCATAAAATACAAAATAAATAGAACAGTTTTTCCATTGTATAAAACGAATAATTGCTACCAGTGTAAAAGTTATGGTCATTTCTACGTTCCGGGCAACCTAGGCTTCATCCTAGGGCATTGTTCCATCAGATCGAACAGTTAGGCCCTAAGAAGTGAACGCCCGAAGCATAAAATACAAAATAAATAGAACAGTTTTTCCATTGTATAAAACGAATAATTGCTACCAGTGTAAAAGTTATGGTCATTTCTACGTTCCGGGCAACCTAGGCTTCATCCTAGGGCATTGTTCCATCAGATCGAACAGTTAGGCCCTAAGAAGTGAACGCCAGAAGCATAAAATACATTATAAATACAACAGTTTTTCCATCGTAGAAAACGAATAATTGCAACCAGTGTGAAAGTTATGGTCATTTGTATATTCCGAGCAACCTAGGCTTCACTTTAGGGCGGTGCTCCACCATATCGAATAGCTACGGCCTTAGAAGCCTACGCCTGAAGCATAAAATACAATATAAATACAACAGTTTATCCATTGTATAAAACGCTACCAGTGTAAAAGTTATGGTCATTTCTACGTTCCGGGCAACCTAGGCTTCACCCTAGGGCGTTGTTCCACCAGATCGAATAGTTAGGGCCTAAGATGTGAACGCCAGAAGCATAAAATACAATATAAATACAACAGTTTTTCCATCGTATAAAACGAATAATTGCAGCCAGTGTGAAAGTTATGGTCATTTCTATATTCCGAGCAACCTAGGCTTCACTCTAGGGCGTTGCTCCAACAGATTGAATAGTTAGGTCCTTAGAAGTCAACGCGAGAAGCATAAAATACGATATAAACACAACAGTTTTTCCATCGTATAACAGGATTAATTGCAACCAGTTTGAAAGTGATGGTCATTTCTACGTTCCGGGCCACCTAGGCTTCAGTCTAGGGCGTTGCTCCACTAGATCGAATAGCTAGGGCCTTAGAAGTGAACGCCAGAAGCATAAAATACAATATAAATACAACAGTTTTTCCATCGTATAAAACGAATAATTGCAACCAGTGTGAAAGTTATTGTCATTTCTACATTCCGAGCAACCTAGGCTTCACTCTAGGGCGTTGCTCCAACAGATTGAATAGTTAGGGCCTTAGGAGTCAATGCCCGAAGCACAAAATGCAATAAAAATACAACAGTTTTTCCATCGTATAACAGAATTAATTGCAACCAGTTTGAAAGTAATGGTCATTTCTACGTTCCGTTCAACCTAGGCTTCACTCTAGGGCGTTGCTCCACTAGATCGAATAGCTAGGCCCTAAGAAGCCAACACCAGAAGAATAAAATACAAAGTAAATACAACAGCCTTTACACCGTATAAAACGAATAATTGCAACCTGTGTGAAGGTTATGGTCATATCTACGTTCCGGGCAACCTAGGTTTCACTGTAGGGCGTTGCTCCCCCAGATCGAAGAGTTAGGGCCTAAGAAGTCAACGCCCGAAGCATAAAATACAATAGAAATACAACAGTTTTTCCATCGTATAAAACGAATAATTGCGACCATTATGAAACTTATGGTGATTTCTACGTTCCGGACAACCTAGGCTTCACCCTAGGGCGTTGTTCCACCAGATCGAATAGTTAGGGCCTAAGAAGTGAACGCCAGAAGCATAAAATGCAATAAAAATACAACAGCCTTTCCATCCTATAACAGGGATAATTGCAACCCGTGTGAAAGTGATGTTCATTTCTACGTTCCAGGCAACCTAGGCCTCCCTCTAGGGTGTTGCTCCACCAGATCGAATTGTTAGGGCCAAAGAAGTCAACGCCCGAAGCATAAAATACAAAATAAATAGAACAGTTTTTCCATCGCATAAAAGGAATAATTGCAAACAGTGTGAAAGTAATGGTCATTTCTACGTTCCGGGCAACCTAGGCTTCACTCTAGGGCGTTGCTCCACCAGATGAAACAGTTAGGGCCTTAGAAGTCAACGCCCGAAGCATAAAATACAAAATAAATAGAACAGTTTTTCCATCGTATAAAACGAATAATTGCTACCAGTGTAAAAGTTATGGTCATTTCTGCTTTCCGGGCAACCTAGGGTTCACCCTAGGGCGTTGTTCCACCAGATGGAATAGTTAGGGCCTAAGAAGTCAACGCCAGAACCATAAAATACGATATAAATACAACAGCTTTTCCATCGTATAAAACAAATAATAGCAACCAGTTTGATAGTGATGGTCATTTCTACGTACCGGGCAACCTAGGCTTCACTCTAGGGCGTTGCTCCACCAGATCGAATAGTTAGGGCCTTAGAAGTCAACGCCCGAAGCATAAAGTATAAAATAAATAGAACAGTTTTTCCATCGTATAAAACGAATAATTGCTACCAGTGTGAAAGTTATGGTCATTTCTACTTTCCGGGCAACCTAGATTTCACCCTAGGGCGTTGTTCCACCAGATGGAATAGTTAGGGCCTAAGAAGTGAACGCCAGAAGCATAAAATACAATATAAATACAACAGTTTTTCCATCGTACAAATCGAATAATTGCAACCAGTGTGAAAGTAATGGTCATTTCTACGTTCCGGGCAGCCTAGGCTTCACTCTAAGGCGTTGCTCCACTAGATCGAATAGCTAGGGCCTTAGAAGTCAACGCCAGAAGCATAAAATACGTTATAGATACAACAGCTTTTCCATCGTATAAAAGGAATAATTGCAAACAGTGTGAAAGTAATGGTCATTTCTACGTTCCGGGCAACCTAGGCTTCACTCTAGGGCGTTGCTCCACCAGATCAAACAGCTAGGGCCTTAGAAGTCAACGCCCGAAGCATAAAATACAAAATAAATACAACAGCTTTTCCATTGTATAAAACGGATAATCGCTACCAGTGTAAAAGTTATGATCATTTCTACGTTCCGGGCAACCTAGGCTTCAATCTAGGGCGTTGTTCCACCAGATCGAATAGTTAGAGCCTAAGAAGTGAACGCCAGAAGCATAAAATACAATATAAATACAACAGCCTTTCCATCGTATAAATGGAATAATTGCACACAGTGTGAAAGTAATGGTCATTTCTAGGTTCCGGGCAACCTAGGCCACACTCTAGGGCGTTGCTCCACCAGATCAAACAGTTAGGGCCTTAGAAGTCAACGCCCGAAGCATAAAATACAAAACAAATAGAACAGTTTTTCCATGGTATAAAACGAATAATTGCTACCAGTGTAAAAGTTATGGTCATTTCTACGTTCCGTGCAACCTAGGCTTCACTGTAGGGCGTTGCTCCACCAGATCGAAGAGTTAGGGCCTAAGAAGTCAACGCCCGAAGAATAAAATACAATAGAAATACAACAGTTTTTCCATCGTATAAAACGAATAATTGCGACCATTATGAAACATATGGTGATTTCTACGTTCCGGGCAACCTAGGCTTCACCCTAGGGCGTTGTTCCACCAGATCGAATAGTTAGGGCCTAAGAAGTGAACGCCAGAAGCATAAAATGCAATAAAAATACAACAGCCTTTCCATCCTATAACAGGAATAATTGCAACCCGTGTGAAAGTGATGGTCATTTCTACGTTCCAGGCAACCTAGGCTTCCCTCTAGGGCGTTGCTCCACCAGATCGAATTGTTAGGGCCAAAGAAGTCAACGCCCGAAGCATAAAATACAAAATAAGTAGAACAGTTTTTCCATCGTATAAAAGGAATAATTGCAAACAGTGTGAAAGTAATGGTCATATCTACGTTCCGGGCAACCTAGGCTTCACTCTATGGCGTTGCTCCACCAGATGAAACAGTTAGGGCCTTAGAAGTCAACGCCCGAAGCATAAAATACAAAATAAATAGAACAGTTTTTCCATTGTATAAAACGAATAATTGCTACCAGTGTAAAAGTTATGGTCATTTCTGCTTTCCGGGCAACCTAGGGTTCACTCTAGGGCGTTGCTCCACCAGATCGAATAGTTAGGGCCTTAGAAGTCAACGCCCGAAGCATAAAATACAAAATAAATAGAACAGTTTTTCCATTGTATAAAACGAATAATTGCAACCAGTGTGAAAGTTATGGTCATTTCTACATTCCGAGCAACCTAGGCTTCACTCTAGGGCGTTGCTCCAACAGATTGAATAGTTAGGGCCTTAGGAGTCAATGCCCGAAGCACAAAATGCAATAAAAATACAACAGTTTTTCCATCGTATAACAGAATTAATTGCAACCAGTTTGAAAGTAATGGTCATTTCTACGTTCCGTTCAACCTAGGCTTCACTCTAGGGCGTTGCTCCACTAGATCGAATAGCTAGGGCCTAAGAAGAAAACACCAGAAGAATAAAATACAAAGTAAATACAACAGCCTTTACACCGTATAAAACGAATAATTGCAACCTGTGTGAAGGTTATGGTCATATCTACGTTCCGGGCAACCTAGGCTTCACTGTAGGGCGTTGCTCCACCAGATCGAAGAGTTAGGGCCTAAGAAGTCAACGCCCGAAGCATAAAATACAATAGAAATACAACATTTTTTCCATCGTATAAAACGAATAATTGCGACCATTATGAAACTTATGGTGATTTCTACGTTCCGGACAACCTAGGCTTCACTCTAAGGCGTTGCTCCACTAGATCGAATAGCTAGGGCCTTAGAAGTCAACGCCAGAAGCATAAAATACGATATAGATACAACAGTTTTTCCATCCTATAACAGGAATAATTGCAACCCGTGTGAAAGTGATGGTCATTTCTACGTTCCAGGCAACCTAGGCTTCCCTCTAGGGCGTTGCTCCACCAGATCGAATTGTTAGGGCCAAAGAAGTCAACGCCCGAAGCATAAAATACAAAATAAATAGAACAGTTTTTCCATCGTATAAAAGGAATAATTGCAAACAGTGTGAAAGTAATGGTCATATCTACGTTCCGGGCAACCTAGGCTTCACTCTATGGCGTTGCTCCACCAGATGAAACAGTTAGGGCCTTAGAAGTCAACGCCCGAAGCATAAAATACAAAATAAATAGAACAGTTTTTCCATTGTATAAAACGAATAATTGCTACCAGTGTAAAAGTTATGGTCATTTCTGCTTTCCGGGCAACCTAGGGTTCACTCTAGGGCGTTGCTCCACCAGATCGAATAGTTAGGGCCTTAGAAGTCAACGCCCGAAGCATAAAATACAAAATAAATAGAACAGTTTTTCCATTGTATAAAACGAATAATTGCAACCAGTGTGAAAGTTATGGTCATTTCTACATTCCGAGCAACCTAGGCTTCACTCTAGGGCGTTGCTCCAACAGATTGAATAGTTAGGGCCTTAGGAGTCAATGCCCGAAGCACAAAATGCAATAAAAATACAACAGCTTTTCCATCGTATAACAGAATTAATTGCAACCAGTTTGAAAGTAATGGTCATTTCTACGTTCCGTTCAACCTAGGCTTCACTCTAGGGCGTTGCTCCACTAGATCGAATAGCTAGGGCCTAAGAAGCCAACACCAGAAGAATAAAATACAAAGTAAATACAACAGCCTTTACACCGTATAAAACGAATAATTGCAACCTGTGTGAAGGTTATGGTCATATCTACGTTCCGGGCAACCTAGGCTTCACTGTAGGGCGTTGCTCCACCAGATCGAAGAGTTAGGGCCTAAGAAGTCAACGCCCGAAGCATAAAATACAATAGAAATACAACATTTTTTCCATCGTATAAAACGAATAATTGCGACCATTATGAAACATATGGTGATTTCTACGTTCCGGGCAACCTAGGCTTCACCCTAGGGCGTTGTTCCACCAGATCGAATAGTTAGGGCCTAAGAAGTGAACGCCAGAAGCATAAAATGCAATAAAAATACAACAGCCTTTCCATCCTATAACAGGAATAATTGCAACCCGTGTGAAAGTGATGGTCATTTCTACGTTCCAGGCAACCTAGGCTTCCCTCTAGGGCGTTGCTCCACCAGATCGAATTGTTAGGGCCAAAGAAGTCAACGCCCGAAGCATAAAATACAAAATAAATAGAACAGTTTTTCCATCGTATAAAAGGAATAATTGCAAACAGTGTGAAAGTAATGGTCATATCTACGTTCCGGGCAACCTAGGCTTCACTCTATGGCGTTGCTCCACCAGATGAAACAGTTAGGGCCCTAGAAGTCAACGCCCGAAGCATAAAATACAAAATAAATAGAACAGTTTTTCCATTGTATAAAACGAATAATTGCTACCAGTGTAAAAGTTATGGTCATTTCTGCTTTCCGGGCAACCTAGGGTTCACTCTAGGGCGTTGCTCCACCAGATCGAATAGTTAGGGCCTTAGAAGTCAACGCCCGAAGCATAAAGTATAAAATAAATAGAACAGTTTTTCCATCGTATAAAACAAATAATAGCAACCAGTTTGATAGTGATGGTCATTTCTACGTACCGGGCAACCTAGGCTTCACTCTAGGGCGTTGCTCCACCAGATCGAATAGTTAGGGCCTAAGAAGTCAACGCCAGAAGCATAAAATACGATATATATACAACAGCTTTTCCATCGTATGAAACGAATAATTGCAACCAGTGTGAAAGTTATGGTCATTTCTACGTTCCGGGCAACCTACGCTTCCCCCTAAGGCGTTGCTCCAACAGATTGCATAGTTAGGGCCTTAGAAGTCAATGCCCGAAGCATAAAATGCAACAAAAATACAACAGTTTTTCCATCGTATAACAGGATTAATTGCAACCAGTTTGAAAGTGATGGTCATTTCTACGTTCCGGGCAACCTAGGCTTCACTCTAGGGCGTTGCTCCACTAGATCGAATAGCTAGGGCCTTAGAAGTCAACGCCAGAAGCATAAAATACGATATAAATACAACAGCTTTTCCATCCTATAACAGGAATAATTGCAACCCGTGTGAGAGTGATGGTCATTTCTACGTTCCGGGCAACCTAGGCTTCATCTAGGGCGTTGTTCCACAAGATCGAATGGTTAGGGCCTAAGAGGTGAACGCGAGAAGCATAAAATGCAATAAAAATACAACAGTCTTTCCATCCTATAACAGGAATAATTGCAATCCGTGTGAAAGTGATGGTCATTTGTACGTTCCAGGCAACCTAGGCTTCACTCTAGGGCGTTGCTCCACGAGATCGAATTGTTGGGGCCTTAGAAGCCTACGCCTGAAGCATAAAATACAATAAAAATACAACGGTCTTTTCATCGTATAACAGGAATAATTGCAACAAGCGTGAAAGTAATGACCATTTCTGCGTTTCGGGCATCCTAGACTTAACTCTGAGGCATTGCTCCACCAGATCGAATAGTTAGGGCCTAAGAAGTCAACGCCAGAAGCATAAAATACAATATAAATACAACAGTTTTTCCAATGTGTAAAACGAATAATTGCAACCAGTGTGAAAGTTATGGTCATTTCTACGTTCCGGGAACCTAGGCTTCACCCTAGGGCATTGTTCCACCAGATCGAATAGTTGGGGCCTAAGAAGTCAACGCCAGAAGCATAAAATACAATATAAATACAACAGTTTTTCCATTGTATAAAACGAATAATTGCTACCAGTGTAAAAGTTATGGTCATTTCTACGTTCCGGGCAACCTAGGATTCAGCCTAGGGCGTTGTTGCACCAGGTCGAATAGTTAGGGCCTAAGAAGTGAACGCCAAAAGCATAAAATACGATATAAATACAACAGCTTTTCAATCGTATAAAAGGAATAATTGCAAACAGTGTGAAAGTAATGGTCATTTCTACGTTCCGGGCTACCTAGGCTTCACCCTAGGGCGTTGCTCCACCAGATTAAACAGTTAGGGCCTTAGAAGTCAACGCCCGAAGCATAAAATACAAAATAAATAGAACAGTTTTTCCATTGTATAAAACGAATAATTGCTACCAGTGTAAAAGTTATGGTCATTTCTACGTTCCAGGCAACCTAGGCTTCACCCTAGGGCGTTGTTCCACCAGATCGAATAGTTAGGGCCTAAGAAGTGAACGCCAGAAGCATAAAATACAATATAAATACAACAGTTTTTCCATCGTATAAAACGAATAATTGCAACCAGTGTGAAAGTTATGGTTATTTCTATATTCCGAGCAACCTAGGCTTCACTCTAGGGCGTTGTTCCACCAGCTCGAATAGTTATGGCCTATGAAGTGAACGCCAGAAGCATTAATTACAATAAAAATACAACAGTTTTTCCATCGTATAACAGGATTAATTGCAACCAGTTTGAAAGTGATGGTCACTTCTACGTTCCGGGCAACCTAGGCTTCACTCTAGGGCGTTGCTACACTAGATCGAATAGCTAGGGCCTTAGAAGTCAACACCAGAGTCATAACATACAATATAAATACAACAGCTTTTCCATCGTAAAGAACGTATAATTGCAACCAGTGTTAAAGTTATGGTCATTTCTACGTTCCGGGCAACCTACGCTTCCCCCTAAGGCGTTGCTCCAACAGATTGCATAGTTAGGGCCTTAGAAGTCAATGCCCGAAACATAAAATGCAACAAAAATACAACAGTTTTTCCATCGTATAACAGGATTAATTGCAACCAGTTTGAAAGTGATGGTCATTTCTACGTTCCGGGCAACCTAGGCTTCACTCTAGGGCGTTGCTCCACTAGATCGAATAGCTAGGGCCTTAGAAGTCAACGCCAGAAGCATAAAATACGATATAAATACAACAGCTTTTCCATCCTATAACAGGAATAATTGCAACCCGTGTGAGAGTGATGGTCATTTCTACGTTCCGGGCAACCTAGGCTTCATCTAGGGCGTTGTTCCACAAGATCGAATAGTTAGGGCCTAAGAGGTGAACGCCAGAAGCATAAAATGCAATAAAAATACAACAGTCTTTCCATCCTATAACAGGAATAATTGCAATCCGTGTGAAAGTGATGGTCATTTGTACGTTCCAGGCAACCTAGGCTTCACTCTAGGGCGTTGCTCCACGAGATCGAATTGTTGGGGCCTTAGAAGCCTACGCCTGAAGCATAAAATACTAAAAAATACAACGGTCTTTTCATCGTATAACAGGAATAATTGCAACAAGCGTGAAAGTAATGACCATTTCTGCGTTTCGGGCATCCTAGACTTAACTCTGAGGCATTGCTCCACCAGATCGAATAGTTAGGGCCTAAGAAGTCAACGCCAGAAGCATAAAATACAATATAAATACAACAGTTTTTCCAATGTGTAAAACGAATAATTGCAACCAGTGTGAAAGTTATGGTCATTTCTACGTTCCGGGAACCTAGGCTTCACCCTAGGGCATTGTTCCACCAGATCGAATAGTTGGGGCCTAAGAAGTCAACGCCAGAAGCATAAAATACAATATAAATACAACAGTTTTTCCATTGTATAAAACGAATAATTGCTACCAGTGTAAAAGTTATGGTCATTTCTACGTTCCGGGCAACCTAGGATTCAGCCTAGGGCGTTGTTGCACCAGGTCGAATAGTTAGGGCCTAAGAAGTGAACGCCAAAAGCATAAAATACGATATAAATACAACAGCTTTTCAATCGTATAAAAGGAATAATTGCAAACAGTGTGAAAGTAATGGTCATTTCTACGTTCCGGGCTACCTAGGCTTCACCCTAGGGCGTTGCTCCACCAGATTAAACAGTTAGGGCCTTAGAAGTCAACGCCCGAAGCATAAAATACAAAATAAATAGAACAGCTTTTCCATTGTATAAAACGAATAATTGCTACCAGTGTAAAAGTTATGGTCATTTCTACGTTCCAGGCAACCTAGGCTTCACCCTAGGGCGTTGTTCCACCAGATCGAATAGTTAGGGCCTAAGAAGTGAACGCCAGAAGCATAAAATACGATATAAATACAGCAGCTTTTCCATCGTATAAAAGGAATAATTGCAAACAGTGTGAAAGTAATGGTCATTTATACGTTCCGGGCAACCTAGGCTTCACTCTACGGCGTTGTTCCACCAGATCGAATAGTTAGGGCCTAAGAAGTCAACAGCAGAAGAATAAAATACAAAATAAATACAACAGACTTTACACCGTATAAAACGAGTAATTGCAACCTGTGTGAAAGTTATGGTCATATCTACGTTCCGGGCAACCTAGGCTTCACTGTAGGGCGTTGCTCCACCAGATCGAAGTGTTAGGGCCTAGGAAGTGAACGCCAGAAGCATAAAACACCATATAAATACAACAGTTTTTCCATCGTATAAAACGAATAATTGCAACCAGTGTGAAAGTAATGATCATTTCTACATTCAGAGCAACCTAGGCTTCCCTCTAGGGCGTTGCTCCAACAGATTGAATAGTTAAGGCCTTAGAAGTCAACGCCCGAAGCATAAAATGCAATAAAAATACAACAGTTTTTCCATCGTATAACAGGATTAATTGCAACCAGTTCGAAAGTGATGGTCATTTCTACGTTCCGGGCAACCTAGGCTTCACTCTAGGGCGTTGCTCCACCGGATCAAACAGTTAGGGCCTTAGAAGTCAACGCCCGAAGCATAAAGTACAAAATAAATAGAACAGTTTTTCCATTGTAAAAAACGAATAATTGCTACCAGTGTAAAAGTTATGGTCATTTCTACGTTCCAGGCAACCTAGGCTTCACTCTAGGGCGTTGTTCCACCAGATCGAATAGTTAGAGCCTGAGAAGTCAACGCCAGAAGCATAAAATACGATATAAATACAACAGCTTTTTCCATCGTATAAAACAAATAATTGCAACCAGTGTGAAAGTTATGGTCATTTCTACGTTCCGGGCAACCTAGGCTTCGCCCTAGGCCGTTGTTCCACCAGATCGAATAGTTAGGGCCTAAGAAGTGAACGCCAGAAGCATAAAATGCAATAAAAATACAGCAGTTTTTCCATCGTATAGCAGGAATAATTTGCAACCAGTGTGATAGTAGTGGTCATTTCTACGTTCCGGGCAACCCAGGTTTCACTCCAGGGCGTTGCTCCACCAGATCGAATAGTTACGGCCTAAGAAGTCAACGCCAGAAGCATAAAATACAAAATAAATACAACAGCCTTTACACCGTATAAAATGAATAATTGCAAACTGAGTGAAGGTTATGGTCATATCTACGTTCCGGGCAACCTAGCCTTCACTGTCGGGCGTTGCTCCACCAGATCGAAATGTTAGGGCCTAAGAAGTCAACGCCCGAAGCATAAAATTCGATATAAATACAACAGCATTTCCATAGTATTGAATGAATTATTGCAAACACTGTGAAAGTAGTGGTCATTTCTGAGTTCCGTGCAACCTAGGCTTCACTGTATGGCGTTCTTCCACCACATCGAATAGCTACGGCCTCAGAAGTCAACGCCAGAAGCATAAAATACAAAATAAATACAACAGCCTTTACACCGTATAAAACGAATAATTGCAAACTGAGTGAAGGTTATGGTCATATCTGCGTTCCGGGCAACCTAGCCTTCACTGTCGGGCGTTGCTCCACCAGATCGAAATGTTAGGGCCTAAGAAGTCAACGCCCGAAGCATAAAATTCGATATAAATACAACAGCATTTCCATAGTATTAAATGAATAATTGCAAACACTGTGAAAGTAGTGGTCATTTCTGTGTTCCGTGCAACCTAGGCTTCACTGTATGGCGTTCTTCCACAACATCGAATAGCTACGGCCTCAGAAGTCCACGCCTGAAGCATAAATTATAATAAAAATACAACAGTCTTTTCATCGTATAACAGGAATAATTGCAACAAGCGTGAAAGTTATGATCATTTCGGCGTTTCGGGCATCCTAGACTTAACTCTGAGGCATTGCTCCACCAAATCGAATAATTAGGGCCTTAGAAGTCAACGCCAGAAGCATAAAATACAATATAAATACAACAGCTTTTCCATCGTATAAAACAGGTAATTGCAACCAGTGTGGTAGTAGTGGTCATTTCTACGTTCCGGGCAACCCAGGTTTCACTCCAGGGCGTTGCTCCACCAGATCGAATAGTTACGGCCTAAGAAGTCAACGCCAGAAGCATAAAATACAAAATAACTACAACAGCCTTTACACCGTATAAAACGAATAATTGCAAACTGAGTGAAGGTTATGGTCATATCTACGTTCCGGGCAACCTAGCCTTCACTGTCGGGCGTTGCTCCACCAGATCGAAATGTTAGGGCCTAAGAAGTCAACGCCCGAAGCATAAAATTCGATATAAATACAACAGCATTTCCATAGTATTAAACGAATAATTGCTACCAGTGTAAAAGTTATGGTCATTTCTACGTTCCGGGCAACCTAGGCTTCACCCTAGGGCGTTGTTCCACCAGATCGAATAGTTAGGGCCTAAGAAGTGAACGCCAGAAGCATAAAATGCAATAAAAATACAACAGTCTTTCCATCCTATAACAGGAATAATTGCAACCCGTGTGAAAGTTATGGTTATTTCTACATTCCGAGCAACCTAGGCTTCACTCTAGGGCGTTGTTCCAACAGCTCGAATAGTTAGGGCCTAAGAAGTGAACGCCAGAAGCATTAAATACAATAAAAATACAACAGTTTTTCCATCGTATAACAGGATTAATTGCAACCAGTGTGAAAGTGATGGTCACTTCTACGTTCCGGGCAACCCAGGCTTCACTCTAGGGCGTTGCTACACTAGATCGAATAGCTAGGGCCTTAAAAGTCAACGCCAGAGTCATAAAATACAATATAAATACAACAGCTTTTCCATCGTAAAGAACGTATAATTGCAACCAGTTGAAAGTTATGGTTATTTCTACATTCCGAGCAACCTAGGCTTCACTCTAGGGCGTTGCTCCACCAGATCGAATAGTTAGGTCCTTAGAAGTCAACGCCAGAAGCATAAAGTACGATATAAATACAACAGCTTTTGCATCGTATAAAAGGAATAATTGCAAACAGTGTGAAAGTAATTGTCATTTCTACGTTCCGGGCAACCTAGGCTTCACTCTAGGGCGTTGTTCCACCAGCTCGAATAGTTAGGGCCTTAGAAGTCAACGCCAGAGGCATATAATACAATATAAATACAACAGCTTTTCCATCGTAAAAAACGAATAATTGCAAACAGTGTGAAAGTAATTGTCATTTCTTCGTTCCGGGCAACCTAGGCTTCACTCTAGGGCGTTGCTCCACCAGATCAAACAGTTAGGGCCTTAGAAGTCAACGCCCGAAGCATAAAATACAAAATAAAAAGAACAGTTTTTCCATTGTATAAAACGAATAATTGCTACCAGTGTAAATGTTATGGTCATTTCTACGTTCCGGGCAACCTAGGCTTCACCCTAGAGCGTTGTTCCACCAGATCGAATAGTTAGGTCCTTAGAAGTCAACGCCAGAAGCATAAAATACGATATAAATACAGCAGCTTTTCCATCGTATAAAAGGAATAATTGCAAACAGTGTGAAAGTAATGGTCATTTATACGTTCCGGGCAACCTAGGCTTCACTCTACGGCGTTGTTCCACCAGATCGAATAGTTAGGGCCTAAGAAGTCAACACCAGAAGAATAAAATACAAAATAAATACAACAGACTTTACACCGTATAAAACGAGTAATTGCAACCTGTGTGAAGGTTATGGTCATATCTACGTTCCGGGCAACCTAGGCTTCACTGTAGGGCGTTGCTCCACCAGATCGAAGTGTTAGGGCCTAAGAAGTGAACGCCAGAAGCATAAAACACAATATAAATACAACAGTTTTCCCATCGTATAAAACGAATAATTGCAACCAGTGTGAAAGTAATGATCATTTCTACATTCAGAGCAACCTAGGCTTCCCTCTAGGGCGTTGCTCCAACAGATTGAATAGTTAAGGCCTTAGAAGTCAACGCCCGAAGCATAAAATGCAATAAAAATACAACAGTTTTTCCATCGTATAACAGGATTAATTGCAACCAGTTTGAAAGTGATGGTCATTTCTACGTTCCGGGCAACCTAGGCTTCACTCTAGGGCGTTGCTCCACCAGATCAAACAGTTAGGGCCTTAGAAGTCAACGCCCGAAGCATAAAGTACAAAATAAATAGAACAGTTTTTCCATTGTAAAAAACGAATAATTGCTACCAGTGTAAAAGTTATGGTCATTTCTACGTTCCAGGCAACCTAGGCTTCACTCTAGGGCGTTCTTCCACCAGATCGAATAGTTAGAGCCTGAGAAGTCAACGCCAGAAGCATAAAATACGATATAAATACAACAGCTTTTCCATCGTATAAAACAAATAATTGCAACCAGTGTGAAAGTTATGGTCATTTCTACGTTCCGGGCAACCTAGGCTTCGCCCTAGGCCGTTGTTCCACCAGATCGAATAGTTAGGGCCTAAGAAGTGAACGCCAGAAGCATAAAATGCAATAAAAATACAGCAGTTTTTCCATCGTATAGCAGGAATAATTTGCAACCAGTGTGATAGTAGTGGTCATTTCTACGTTCCGGGCAACCCAGGTTTCACTCCAGGGCGTTGCTCCACCAGATCGAATAGTTACGGCCTAAGAAGTCAACGCCAGAAGCATAAAATACAAAATAAATACAACAGCCTTTACACCGTATAAAATGAATAATTGCAAACTGAGTGAAGGTTATGGTCATATCTACGTTCCGGGCAACCTAGCCTTCACTGTCGGGCGTTGCTCCACCAGATCGAAATGTTAGGGCCTAAGAAGTCAACGCCCGAAGCATAAAATTCGATATAAATACAACAGCATTTCCATAGTATTGAATGAATTATTGCAAACACTGTGAAAGTAGTGGTCATTTCTGAGTTCCGTGCAACCTAGGCTTCACTGTATGGCGTTCTTCCACCACATCGAATAGCTACGGCCTCAGAAGTCAACGCCAGAAGCATAAAATACAAAATAAATACAACAGCCTTTACACCGTATAAAACGAATAATTGCAAACTGAGTGAAGGTTATGGTCATATCTGCGTTCCGGGCAACCTAGCCTTCACTGTCGGGCGTTGCTCCACCAGATCGAAATGTTAGGGCCTAAGAAGTCAACGCCCGAAGCATAAAATTCGATATAAATACAACAGCATTTCCATAGTATTAAATGAATAATTGCAAACACTGTGAAAGTAGTGGTCATTTCTGTGTTCCGTGCAACCTAGGCTTCACTGTATGGCGTTCTTCCACAACATCGAATAGCTACGGCCTCAGAAGTCCACGCCTGAAGCATAAATTATAATAAAAATACAACAGTCTTTTCATCGTATAACAGGAATAATTGCAACAAGCGTGAAAGTTATGATCATTTCGGCGTTTCGGGCATCCTAGACTTAACTCTGAGGCATTGCTCCACCAAATCGAATAATTAGGGCCTTAGAAGTCAACGCCAGAAGCATAAAATACAATATAAATACAACAGCTTTTCCATCGTATAAAACAGGTAATTGCAACCAGTGTGGTAGTAGTGGTCATTTCTACGTTCCGGGCAACCCAGGTTTCACTCCAGGGCGTTGCTCCACCAGATCGAATAGTTACGGCCTAAGAAGTCAACGCCAGAAGCATAAAATACAAAATAACTACAACAGCCTTTACACCGTATAAAACGAATAATTGCAAACTGAGTGAAGGTTATGGTCATATCTACGTTCCGGGCAACCTAGCCTTCACTGTCGGGCGTTGCTCCACCAGATCGAAATGTTAGGGCCTAAGAAGTCAACGCCCGAAGCATAAAATTCGATATAAATACAACAGCATTTCCATAGTATTAAACGAATAATTGCTACCAGTGTAAAAGTTATGGTCATTTCTACGTTCCGGGCAACCTAGGCTTCACCCTAGGGCGTTGTTCCACCAGATCGAATAGTTAGGGCCTAAGAAGTGAACGCCAGAAGCATAAAATGCAATAAAAATACAACAGTCTTTCCATCCTATAACAGGAATAATTGCAACCCGTGTGAAAGTTATGGTTATTTCTACATTCCGAGCAACCTAGGCTTCACTCTAGGGCGTTGTTCCAACAGCTCGAATAGTTAGGGCCTAAGAAGTGAACGCCAGAAGCATTAAATACAATAAAAATACAACAGTTTTTCCATCGTATAACAGGATTAATTGCAACCAGTGTGAAAGTGATGGTCACTTCTACGTTCCGGGCAACCCAGGCTTCACTCTAGGGCGTTGCTACACTAGATCGAATAGCTAGGGCCTTAAAAGTCAACGCCAGAGTCATAAAATACAATATAAATACAACAGCTTTTCCATCGTAAAGAACGTATAATTGCAACCAGTTGAAAGTTATGGTTATTTCTACATTCCGAGCAACCTAGGCTTCACTCTAGGGCGTTGCTCCACCAGATCGAATAGTTAGGTCCTTAGAAGTCAACGCCAGAAGCATAAAGTACGATATAAATACAACAGCTTTTGCATCGTATAAAAGGAATAATTGCAAACAGTGTGAAAGTAATTGTCATTTCTACGTTCCGGGCAACCTAGGCTTCACTCTAGGGCGTTGTTCCACCAGCTCGAATAGTTAGGGCCTTAGAAGTCAACGCCAGAGGCATATAATACAATATAAATACAACAGCTTTTCCATCGTAAAAAACGAATAATTGCAAACAGTGTGAAAGTAATTGTCATTTCTTCGTTCCGGGCAACCTAGGCTTCACTCTAGGGCGTTGCTCCACCAGATCAAACAGTTAGGGCCTTAGAAGTCAACGCCCGAAGCATAAAATACAAAATAAAAAGAACAGTTTTTCCATTGTATAAAACGAATAATTGCTACCAGTGTAAATGTTATGGTCATTTCTACGTTCCGGGCAACCTAGGCTTCACCCTAGAGCGTTGTTCCACCAGATCGAATAGTTAGGTCCTTAGAAGTCAACGCCAGAAGCATAAAATACGATATAAATACAGCAGCTTTTCCATCGTATAAAAGGAATAATTGCAAACAGTGTGAAAGTAATGGTCATTTATACGTTCCGGGCAACCTAGGCTTCACTCTACGGCGTTGTTCCACCAGATCGAATAGTTAGGGCCTAAGAAGTCAACACCAGAAGAATAAAATACAAAATAAATACAACAGACTTTACACCGTATAAAACGAGTAATTGCAACCTGTGTGAAGGTTATGGTCATATCTACGTTCCGGGCAACCTAGGCTTCACTGTAGGGCGTTGCTCCACCAGATCGAAGTGTTAGGGCCTAAGAAGTGAACGCCAGAAGCATAAAACACAATATAAATACAACAGTTTTCCCATCGTATAAAACGAATAATTGCAACCAGTGTGAAAGTAATGATCATTTCTACATTCAGAGCAACCTAGGCTTCCCTCTAGGGCGTTGCTCCAACAGATTGAATAGTTAAGGCCTTAGAAGTCAACGCCCGAAGCATAAAATGCAATAAAAATACAACAGTTTTTCCATCGTATAACAGGATTAATTGCAACCAGTTTGAAAGTGATGGTCATTTCTACGTTCCGGGCAACCTAGGCTTCACTCTAGGGCGTTGCTCCACCAGATCAAACAGTTAGGGCCTTAGAAGTCAACGCCCGAAGCATAAAGTACAAAATAAATAGAACAGTTTTTCCATTGTAAAAAACGAATAATTGCTACCAGTGTAAAAGTTATGGTCATTTCTACGTTCCAGGCAACCTAGGCTTCACTCTAGGGCGTTCTTCCACCAGATCGAATAGTTAGAGCCTGAGAAGTCAACGCCAGAAGCATAAAATACGATATAAATACAACAGCTTTTCCATCGTATAAAACAAATAATTGCAACCAGTGTGAAAGTTATGGTCATTTCTACGTTCCGGGCAACCTAGGCTTCGCCCTAGGCCGTTGTTCCACCAGATCGAATAGTTAGGGCCTAAGAAGTGAACGCCAGAAGCATAAAATGCAATAAAAATACAGCAGTTTTTCCATCGTATAGCAGGAATAATTTGCAACCAGTGTGATAGTAGTGGTCATTTCTACGTTCCGGGCAACCCAGGTTTCACTCCAGGGCGTTGCTCCACCAGATCGAATAGTTACGGCCTAAGAAGTCAACGCCAGAAGCATAAAATACAAAATAAATACAACAGCCTTTACACCGTATAAAATGAATAATTGCAAACTGAGTGAAGGTTATGGTCATATCTACGTTCCGGGCAACCTAGCCTTCACTGTCGGGCGTTGCTCCACCAGATCGAAATGTTAGGGCCTAAGAAGTCAACGCCCGAAGCATAAAATTCGATATAAATACAACAGCATTTCCATAGTATTAAATGAATAATTGCAAACACTGTGAAAGTAGTGGTCATTTCTGCGTTCCGTGCAACCTAGGCTTCACTGTATGGCGTTCTTCCACCACATCGAATAGCTACGGCCTCAGAAGTCAACGCCAGAAGCATAAAATACAAAATAAATACAACAGCCTTTACACCGTATAAAACGAATAATTGCAAACTGAGTGAAGGTTATGGTCATATCTGCGTTCCGGGCAACCTAGCCTTCACTGTCGGGCGTTGCTCCACCAGATCGAAATGTTAGGGCCTAAGAAGTCAACGCCCGAAGCATAAAATTCGATATAAATACAACAGCATTTCCATAGTATTAAATGAATAATTGCAAACACTGTGAAAGTAGTGGTCATTTCTGCGTTCCGTGCAACCTAGGCTTCACTGTATGGCGTTCTTCCACCACATCGAATAGCTACGGCCTCAGAAGTCCACGCCTGAAGCATAAATTATAATAAAAATACAACAGTCTTTTCATCGTATAACAGGAATAATTGCAACAAGCGTGAAAGTAATGATCATTTCGGCGTTTCGGGCATCCTAGACTTAACTCTGAGGCATTGCTCCACCAAATCGAATAATTAGGGGCTTAGAAGTCAACGCCAGAAGCATAAAATACAATATAAATACAACAGTTTTTCCATCGTATAAAACGAATAATTGCTACCAGTGTGAAAGTTATGGTCATTTCTACTTTCCGGGCAACCTAGGCTTCACCCTAGGGCGTTGTTCCACCAGATGGAATAGTTAGGGCCTAAGAAGTCAACGCCAGAAGCATAAAATACGATGTAAATACAACAGCTTTTCCATCGTATAAAACAAATAATTGCAACCAGTGTGGTAGTAGTGGTCATTTCTACGTTCCGGGCAACCCAGGTTTCACTCCAGGGCGTTGCTCCACCAGATCGAATAGTTACGGCCTAAGAAGTCAACGCCAGAAGCATAAAATACAAAATAAAAAGAACAGTTTTTCCATTGTATAAAACGAATAATTGCTACCAGTGTAAATGTTATGGTCATTTCCACATTCCGGGCAACCTAGGCTTCACCCTAGGGCGTTGTTCCACCAGATCGAATAGTTAGGTCCTTAGAAGTCAACGCCAGAAGCATAAAATACGATATAAATACAGCAGCTTTTCCATCGTATAAAAGGAATAATTGCAAACAGTGTGAAAGTAATGGTCATTTATACGTTCCGGGCAACCTAGGCTTCACTCTACGGCGTTGTTCAACCAGATCGAATAGTTAGGGCCTAAGAAGTCAACACCAGAAGAATAAAATACAAAATAAATACAACAGACTTTACACCGTATAAAACGAGTAATTGCAACCTGTGTGAAGGTTATGGTCATATCTACGTTCCGGGCAACCTAGGCTTCACTGTAGGGTGTTGCTCCACCAGATCGAAGTGTTAGGGCCTAAGAAGTCAATGCCCGAAGCATAAAATACAATAGAAATACAACAGTTTTTCCATCGTATAAAACGAATAATTGCAACCATTATGAAGCTTATGGTCATTTCTACGTTCCGGGCAACCTAGGCTTCACCCTAGGGCGTTGTTCCACCAGATCGAATAGTTAGGGCCTAAGAGGTGAACGCCAGCAGCATAAAATGCAATAAAAATGCAACAGTTTTTCCATCGTATAACAGGATTAATTGCAACCAGTTTGATAGTGAAGGTCATTTCTACGTTCCGGGCAACCTAGGCTTCACTCTAGGGCGTTGCTCCACTAGATCGAATAGCTAGGGTCTTAGAAGTCAACGCCAGAAGAATAAAATACGATATAAAAACAACAGCTTTTCCATCGTATAAAAGGAATAATTGCTACCAGTGTAAGAGTTATGGTCATTTATACGTTCCGGGCAACCTAGGCTTCACTCTAGGGCGTTGCTCCACCAGATCAAACAGTTAGGTCCTTGAAGTCAACGCCCGAAGCATAAAATACAAAATAAATAAAACAGTTTTTCCATCGTATAAAACGAATAATTGCAACCAGTGTGAAAGTAATGATCATTTCTACATTCAGAGCAACCCAGGCTTCACTCTAGGGCGTTGCTCCGCCAGATCAAACAGTTAGGGCCTTTGAAGTCAACGCCCGAAGCATAAAGTACAAAATAAATAGAACAGTTTTTCCATTGTAAAAAACGAATAATTGCTACCAGTGTAAAAGTTATGGTCATTTCTACGTTCCAGGCAACCTTGGCTTCACTCTAGGGCGTTGTTCCACCAGATCGAATAGTTAGAGCCTGAGAAGTCAACGCCAGAAGCATAAAATACGATATAAATACAACAGCTTTTCCATCGTATAAAACAAATAATTGCAACCAGTGTGAAAGTTATGGTCATTTCTACGTTCCGGGCAACCTAGGCTTCGCCCTAGGCCGTTGTTCCACCAGATCGAATAGTTAGGGCCTAAGAAGTGAACGCCAGAAGCATAAAATGCAATAAAAATACAGCAGTTTTTCCATCGTATAGCAGGTATAATTTGCAACCAGTGTGATAGTAGTGGTCATTTCTACGTTCCGGGCAACTCAGGTTTCACTCCAGGGCGTTGCTCCACCAGATCGAATACTTACGGCCTAAGAAGTCAACGCCAGAAGCATAAAATACAAAATAAATACAACAGCCTTTACACCGTATAAAATGAATAATTGCAAACTGAGTGAAGGTTATGGTCATATCTACGTTCCGGGCAACCTAGCCGTCACTGTCGGGCGTTGCTCCACCAGATCGAAATGTTAGGGCCTAAGAAGTCAACGCCCGAAGCATAAAATTCGATATAAATACAACAGCATTTCCATAGTATTAAATGAATAATTGCAAACACTGTGAAAGTAGTGGTCATTTCTGCGTTCCGTGCAACCTAGGCTTCACTGTATGGCGTTCTTCCACCACATCGAATAGCTACGGCCTCAGAAGTCCACGCCTGAAGCATAAATTATAATAAAAATACAACAGTCTTTTCATCGTATAACAGGAATAATTGCAACAAGCGTGAAAGTAATGATCATTTCGGCGTTTCGGGCATCCTAGACTTAACTCTGAGGCATTGCTCCACCAAATCGAATAATTAGGGCCTTAGAAGTCAACGCCAGAAGCATAAAATACAATATAAATACAACAGTTTTTCCATCGTATAAAACGAATAATTGCTACCAGTGTGAAAGTTATGGTCATTTCTACTTTCCGGGCAACCTAGGCTTCACCCTAGGGCGTTGTTCCACCAGATGGAATAGTTAGGGCCTAAGAAGTCAACGCCAGAAGCATAAAATACGATATAAATACAACAGCTTTTCCATCGTATAAAACAAATAATTGCTACCAGTTTGATAGTGATGGTCATTTCTACGTACCGGGCAACCTAGGCTTCACCCTAGGCCGTTGTTCCACCAGATCGAATAGTTAGGGCCTAAGAAGTCAACGCCAGAAGCATAAAATACGATATAAATACAACAGCTCTTCCATCATATAAAACGAATGATGGCAACCAGTGTGAAAGTTATGGTCATTTCTACATTTCGAGCAACCTAGGCTTCACTCTAGGGCGTTGCTCCACCTGATCGAATAGTTAGGGCCTTAGAAGTCAACGCCCGAAGCATTAATTACAAAATAAATAGAACAGATTTTCCATTGCATCAAACGAATAATTGCTACCAGTGTAAAAGTTATGGTCATTTCTACGTTCTGGGCAACCTAGGCTTCACCCTAGGCCGTTGTTCCACCAGATCGAATAGTTAGGGCCTAAGAAGTCAACGCCAGAAGCATAAAATACGATATAAATACAACAGTTTTTCCATCACATAAAACGAATAATTGCAACCAGTGTGAAAGCTATGGTCATTTCTACATTCCGAGCAACCTAGGCTTCACACTAGGGCGTTGCTCCAACAGCTTGAATAGTCAGGGCCTTAGAAGTCAACGCCCGAAGCATAAAATGCAATAAAAATACAACAGTTTTTCCATCGTATAACAGGATTAATTGCAACCAGTTTGAAAGTGATGGTCATTTCTACGTTCGGGGCAACCTAGGCTTCACTCTAGGGCGTTGCTCCACTAGATCCAATAGCTAGGGCCTTAGAAGTCAACGTCAGAGGCATAAAATACAATATAAATACAACAGCTTTTCCATCGTAAAAAACGAATAATTGCAACCAGTGTGAAAGTTATGGTTATTTCTACATTCCGAGCAACCTAGGCTTCACTCTAGGGCGTTGCTCCACCAGATCGAATAGTTAGGTCCTTAGAAGTCAACGCCAGAAGCATAAAATACGATTTAAATACAACAGCTTTTGCATCGTATAAAAGGAATAATTGCAAACAGTGTGAAAGTAATTGTCATTTCTACGTTCCGGGCAATCTAGGCTTCAGTCTAGGGCGTTGCTCCACCAGATCAAACAGTTAGGGCCTTAGAAGTCAACGCCCGAAGCATAAAATACGATATAAATACAACAGCTTTTGCATCGTATAAAAGGAATAATTGCAAACAGTGTGAAAGTAATTGTCATTTCTACGTTCCGGGCAATCTAGGCTTCACTCTAGGGCATTGCTCCACCAGATCAAACAGTTAGGGCCTTAGAAGTCAACGCCCGAAGCATAAAATACAAAATAAATAGAACAGTTTTTCCATTGTATAAAACGAATAATTGCTACCAGTGTAAAAGTTATGGTCATTTCTGCTTTCCGGGCAACCTAGGGTTCACCCTAGGGCGTTGTTCCACCAGATGGAATAGTTAGGGCCTAAGAAGTCAACGCCAGAACCATAAAATACGATATAAATACAACAGCTTTTCCATCGTATAAAACAAATAATAGCAACCAGTTTGATAGTGATGGTCATTTCTACGTACCGGGCAACCTAGGCTTCACTCTAGGGCGTTGCTCCACCAGATCGAATAGTTAGGGCCTTAGAAGTCAACGCCCGAAGCATAAAGTATAAAATAAATAGAACAGTTTTTCCATCGTATAAAACGAATAATTGCTACCAGTGTGAAAGTTATGGTCATTTCTACTTTCCGGGCAACCTAGCCTTCACTGTCGGGCGTTGCTCCACCAGATCGAAATGTTAGGGCCTAAGAAGTCAACGCCCGAAGCATAAAATTCGATATAAATACAACAGCATTTCCATAGTATTGAATGAATTATTGCAAACACTGTGAAAGTAGTGGTCATTTCTGAGTTCCGTGCAACCTAGGCTTCACTGTATGGCGTTCTTCCACCACATCGAACAGCTACGGCCTCAGAAGTCAACGCCAGAAGCATAAAATACAAAATAAATACAACAGCCTTTACACCGTATAAAACGAATAATTGCAAACTGAGTGAAGGTTATGGTCATATCTGCGTTCCGGGCAACCTAGCCTTCACTGTCGGGCGTTGCTCCACCAGATCGAAATGTTAGGGCCTAAGAAGTCAACGCCCGAAGCATAAAATTCGATATAAATACAACAGCATTTCCATAGTATTAAATGAATAATTGCAAACACTGTGAAAGTAGTGGTCATTTCTGTGTTCCGTGCAACCTAGGCTTCACTGTATGGCGTTCTTCCACAACATCGAATAGCTACGGCCTCAGAAGTCCACGCCTGAAGCATAAATTATAATAAAAATACAACAGTCTTTTCATCGTATAACAGGAATAATTGCAACAAGCGTGAAAGTTATGATCATTTCGGCGTTTCGGGCATCCTAGACTTAACTCTGAGGCATTGCTCCACCAAATCGAATAATTAGGGCCTTAGAAGTCAACGCCAGAAGCATAAAATACAATATAAATACAACAGCTTTTCCATCGTATAAAACAGGTAATTGCAACCAGTGTGGTAGTAGTGGTCATTTCTACGTTCCGGGCAACCCAGGTTTCACTCCAGGGCGTTGCTCCACCAGATCGAATAGTTACGGCCTAAGAAGTCAACGCCAGAAGCATAAAATACAAAATAAATACAACAGCCTTTACACCGTATAAAACGAATAATTGCAAACTGAGTGAAGGTTATGGTCATATCTACGTTCCGGGCAACCTAGCCTTCACTGTCGGGCGTTGCTCCACCAGATCGAAATGTTAGGGCCTAAGAAGTCAACGCCCGAAGCATAAAATTCGATATAAATACAACAGCATTTCCATAGTATTAAACGAATAATTGCTACCAGTGTAAAAGTTATGGTCATTTCTACGTTCCGGGCAACATAGGCTTCACCCTAGGGCGTTGTTCCACCAGATCGAATAGTTAGGGCCTAAGAAGTGAACGCCAGAAGCATAAAATGCAATAAAAATACAACAGTCTTTCCATCCTATAACAGGAATAATTGCAACCCGTGTGAAAGTTATGGTTATTTCTACATTCCGAGCAACCTAGGCTTCACTCTAGGGCGTTGTTCCAACAGCTCGAATAGTTAGGGCCTAAGAAGTGAACGCCAGAAGCATTAAATACAATAAAAATACAACAGTTTTTCCATCGTATAACAGGATTAATTGCAACCAGTGTGAAAGTGATGGTCACTTCTACGTTCCGGGCAACCCAGGCTTCACTCTAGGGCGTTGCTACACTAGATCGAATAGCTAGGGCCTTAAAAGTCAACGCCAGAGTCATAAAATACAATATAAATACAACAGCTTTTCCATCGTAAAGAACGTATAATTGCAACCAGTTGAAAGTTATGGTTATTTCTACATTCCGAGCAACCTAGGCTTCACTCTAGGGCGTTGCTCCACCAGATCGAATAGTTAGGTCCTTAGAAGTCAACGCCAGAAGCATAAAGTACGATATAAATACAACAGCTTTTGCATCGTATAAAAGGAATAATTGCAAACAGTGTGAAAGTAATTGTCATTTCTACGTTCCGGGCAACCTAGGCTTCACTCTAGGGCGTTGTTCCACCAGCTCGAATAGTTAGGGCCTGAGAAGTCAACGCCAGAGGCATATAATACAATATAAATACAACAGCTTTTCCATCGTAAAAAACGAATAATTGCAAACAGTGTGAAAGTAATTGTCATTTCTTCGTTCCGGGCAACCTAGGCTTCACTCTAGGGCGTTGCTCCACCAGATCAAACAGTTAGGGCCTTAGAAGTCAACGCCCGAAGCATAAAATACAAAATAAAAAGAACAGTTTTTCCATTGTATAAAACGAATAATTGCTACCAGTGTAAATGTTATGGTCATTTCTACGTTCCGGGCAACCTAGGCTTCACCCTAGAGCGTTGTTCCACCAGATCGAATAGTTAGGTCCTTAGAAGTCAACGCCAGAAGCATAAAATACGATATAAATACAGCAGCTTTTCCATCGTATAAAAGGAATAATTGCAAACAGTGTGAAAGTAATGGTCATTTATACGTTCCGGGCAACCTAGGCTTCACTCTACGGCGTGGTTCCACCAGATCGAATAGTTAGGGCCTAAGAAGTCAACACCAGAAGAATAAAATACAAAATAAATACAACAGACTTTACACCGTATAAAACGAGTAATTGCAACCTGTGTGAAGGTTATGGTCATATCTACGTTCCGGGCAACCTAGGCTTCACTGTAGGGCGTTGCTCCACCAGATCGAAGTGTTAGGGCCTAAGAAGTGAACGCCAGAAGCATAAAACACAATATAAATACAACAGTTTTCCCATCGTATAAAACGAATAATTGCAACCAGTGTGAAAGTAATGATCATTTCTACATTCAGAGCAACCTAGGCTTCCCTCTAGGGCGTTGCTCCAACAGATTGAATAGTTAAGGCCTTAGAAGTCAACGCCCGAAGCATAAAATGCAATAAAAATACAACAGTTTTTCCATCGTATAACAGGATTAATTGCAACCAGTTTGAAAGTGATGGTCATTTCTACGTTCCGGGCAACCTAGGCTTCACTCTAGGGCGTTGCTCCACCAGATCAAACAGTTAGGGCCTTAGAAGTCAACGCCCGAAGCATAAAGTACAAAATAAATAGAACAGTTTTTCCATTGTAAAAAACGAATAATTGCTACCAGTGTAAAAGTTATGGTCATTTCTACGTTCCAGGCAACCTAGGCTTCACTCTAGGGCGTTCTTCCACCAGATCGAATAGTTAGAGCCTGAGAAGTCAACGCCAGAAGCATAAAATACGATATAAATACAACAGCTTTTCCATCGTATAAAACAAATAATTGCAACCAGTGTGAAAGTTATGGTCATTTCTACGTTCCGGGCAACCTAGGCTTCGCCCTAGGCCGTTGTTCCACCAGATCGAATAGTTAGGGCCTAAGAAGTGAACGCCAGAAGCATAAAATGCAATAAAAATACAGCAGTTTTTCCATCGTATAGCAGGAATAATTTGCAACCAGTGTGATAGTAGTGGTCATTTCTACGTTCCGGGCAACCCAGGTTTCACTCCAGGGCGTTGCTCCACCAGATCGAATAGTTACGGCCTAAGAAGTCAACGCCAGAAGCATAAAATACAAAATAAATACAACAGCCTTTACACCGTATAAAATGAATAATTGCAAACTGAGTGAAGGTTATGGTCATATCTACGTTCCGGGCAACCTAGCCTTCACAGTCGGGCGTTGCTCCACCAGATCGAAATGTTAGGGCCTAAGAAGTCAACGCCCGAAGCATAAAATTCGATATAAATACAACAGCATTTCCATAGTATTAAATGAATAATTGCAAACACTGTGAAAGTAGTGGTCATTTCTGCGTTCCGTGCAACCTAGGCTTCACTGTATGGCGTTCTTCCACCACATCGAATAGCTACGGCCTCAGAAGTCAACGCCAGAAGCATAAAATACAAAATAAATACAACAGCCTTTACACCGTATAAAACGAATAATTGCAAACTGAGTGAAGGTTATGGTCATATCTGCGTTCCGGGCAACCTAGCCTTCACTGTCGGGCGTTGCTACACCAGATCGAAATGTTAGGGCCTAAGAAGTCAACGCCCGAAGCATAAAATTCGATATAAATACAACAGCATTTCCATAGTATTAAATGAATAATTGCAAACACTGTGAAAGTAGTGGTCATTTCTGCGTTCCGTGCAACCTAGGCTTCACTGTATGGCGTTCTTCCACCACATCGAATAGCTACGGCCTCAGAAGTCCACGCCTGAAGCATAAATTATAATAAAAATACAACAGTCTTTTCATCGTATAACAGGAATAATTGCAACAAGCGTGAAAGTAATGATCATTTCGGCGTTTCGGGCATCCTAGACTTAACTCTGAGGCATTGCTCCACCAAATCGAATAATTAGGGGCTTAGAAGTCAACGCCAGAAGCATAAAATACAATATAAATACAACAGTTTTTCCATCGTATAAAACGAATAATTGCTACCAGTGTGAAAGTTATGGTCATTTCTACTTTCCGGGCAACCTAGGCTTCACCCTAGGGCGTTGTTCCACCAGATGGAATAGTTAGGGCCTAAGAAGTCAACGCCAGAAGCATAAAATACGATGTAAATACAACAGCTTTTCCATCGTATAAAACAAATAATTGCAACCAGTGTGGTAGTAGTGGTCATTTCTACGTTCCGGGCAACCCAGGTTTCACTCCAGGGCGTTGCTCCACCAGATCGAATAGTTACGGCCTAAGAAGTCAACGCCAGAAGCATAAAATACAAAATAAAAAGAACAGTTTTTCCATTGTATAAAACGAATAATTGCTACCAGTGTAAATGTTATGGTCATTTCCACGTTCCGGGCAACCTAGGCTTCACCCTAGGGCGTTGTTCCACCAGATCGAATAGTTAGGTCCTTAGAAGTCAACGCCAGAAGCATAAAATACGATATAAATACAGCAGCTTTTCCATCGTATAAAAGGAATAATTGCAAACAGTGTGAAAGTAATGGTCATTTATACGTTCCGGGCAACCTAGGCTTCACTCTACGGCGTTGTTCCACCAGATCGAATAGTTAGGGCCTAAGAAGTCAACACCAGAAGAATAAAATACAAAATAAATACAACAGACTTTACACCGTATAAAACGAGTAATTGCAACCTGTGTGAAGGTTATGGTCATATCTACGTTCCGGGCAACCTAGGCTTCACTGTAGGGTGTTGCTCCACCAGATCGAAGTGTTAGGGCCTAAGAGGTCAATGCCCGAAGCATAAAATACAATAGAAATACAACAGTTTTTCCATCGTATAAAACGAATAATTGCAACCATTATGAAGCTTATGGTCATTTCTACGTTCCGGGCAACCTAGGCTTCACCCTAGGGCGTTGTTCCACCAGATCGAATAGTTAGGGCCTAAGAGGTGAACGCCAGCAGCATAAAATGCAATAAAAATGCAACAGTTTTTCCATCGTATAACAGGATTAATTGCAACCAGTTTGATAGTGAAGGTCATTTCTACGTTCCGGGCAACCTAGGCTTCACTCTAGGGCGTTGCTCCACTAGATCGAATAGCTAGGGTCTTAGAAGTCAACGCCAGAAGAATAAAATACGATATAAAAACAACAGCTTTTCCATCGTATAAAAGGAATAATTGCTACCAGTGTAAGAGTTATGGTCATTTATACGTTCCGGGCAACCTAGGCTTCACTCTAGGGCGTTGCTCCACCAGATCAAACAGTTAGGTCCTTGAAGTCAACGCCCGAAGCATAAAATACAAAATAAATAGAACAGTTTTTCCATTGTATAAAACGAATAATTGCTACCAGTGTAAAAGTTATGGTCATTTCTACGTTCCGGGCAACCTAGGCTTCACCCTAGGGCGTTGTTCCACCAGATCGAATAGTTAGAGCCTAAGAAGTGAACGCCAGAAGCATAAAATGCAATAAAAATACAACAGTCTTTCCATCCTATAACAGGAATAATTGCAACCCGTGTGAAAGTTATGGTTATTTCTACATTCCGAGCAACCTAGGCTTCACTCTAGGGCGTTGTTCCAGCAGCTCGAATAGTTAGGCCCTAAGAAGTGAACGCCAGAAGCATTAAATACAATAAAAATACAACAGTTTTTCCATCGTATAACAGGATTAATTGCAACCAGTGTGAAAGTGATGGTCACTTCTACGTTCCGGGCAACCCAGGCTTCACTCTAGGGCGTTGCTACACTAGATCGAATAGCTAGGGCCTTAGAAGTCAACGCGAGAGTCATAAAATACAATATAAATACAACAGCTTTTCCATCGTAAAGAACGTATAATTGCAACCAGTGTGAAAGTTATGGTTATTTCTACATTCCGAGCAACCTAGGCTTCACTCTAGGGCGTTGCTCCACCAGATCGAATAGTTAGGTCCTTAGAAGTCAACGCCAGAAGCATAAAGTACGATATAAATACAACAGCTTTTGCATCGTATAAAAGGAATAATTGCAAACAGTGTGAAAGTAATTGTCATTTCTACGTTCCGGGCAACCTAGGCTACACTCTAGGGCGTTGCTCCACCAGATCAAACAGTTAGGGCCTTAGAAGTCAACGCCCGAAGCGTAAAATACAAAATAAATAGAACAGTTTTTCCATCGCAGAAAACGAATAATTGCAACCAGTGTGAAAGTTATGGTCATTTCTATATTCCGAGCAACCTAGGCTTCACTCTAGGGCGTTGCTCTACCAGGTCGAATAGTTAGGGCCTAAGAAGTGAACGCCAGAAGCATAAAACACAATATAAATAAAACAGTTTTTCCATCGTATAAAACGAATAATTGCAACCAGTGTGAAAGTAATGATCATTTCTACATTCAGAGCAACCCAGGCTTCCCTCTAGGGCGTTGCTCCAACAGATTGAATAGTTAAGGCCTTAGAAGTCAACGCCCGAAGCATAAAATACAAAATAAATAGAACAGTTTTTCCATTGTATAAAACGAATAATTGCTACCAGTGTAAAAGTTATGGTCATTTCTGCTTTCCGGGCAACCTAGGGTTCACCCTAGGGCGTTGTTCCACCAGATGGAATAGTTAGGGCCTAAGAAGTCAACGCCAGAACCATAAAATACGATATAAATACAACAGCTTTTCCATCGTATAAAACAAATAATAGCAACCAGTTTGATAGTGATGGTCATTTCTACGTACCGGGCAACCTAGGCTTCACTCTAGGGCGTTGCTCCACCAGATCGAATAGTTAGGGCCTTAGAAGTCAACGCCCGAAGCATAAAGTATAAAATAAATAGAACAGTTTTTCCATCGTATAAAACGAATAATTGCTACCAGTGTGAAAGTTATGGTCATTTCTACTTTCCGGGCAACCTAGATTTCACCCTAGGGCGTTGTTCCACCAGATGGAATAGTTAGGGCCTAAGAAGTGAACGCCAGAAGCATAAAATACAATATAAATACAACAGTTTTTCCATCGTATAAATCGAATAATTGCAACCAGTGTGAAAGTAATGGTCATTTCTACGTTCCGGGTAGCCTAGGCTTCACTCTAAGGCGTTGCTCCACTAGATCGAATAGCTAGGGCCTTAGAAGTCAACGCCAGAAGCATAAAATACGATATAGATACAACAGCTTTTCCATCGTATAAAAGGAATAATTGCAAACAGTGTGAAAGTTATGGTCATTTCTACGTTCCGGGCAACCTACGCTTCCCCCTAAGGCGTTGCTCCAACAGATTGCATAGTTAGGGCCTTAGAAGTCAATGCCCGAAGCATAAAATGCAACAAAAATACAACAGTTTTTCCATCGTATAACAGGATTAATTGCAACCAGTTTGAAAGTGATGGTCATTTCTACGTTCCGGGCAACCTAGGCTTCACTCTAGGGCGTTGCTCCACTAGATCGAATAGCTAGGGCCTTAGAAGTCAACGCCAGAAGCATAAAATACGATATAAATACAACAGCTTTTCCATCCTATAACAGGAATAATTGCAACCCGTGTGAGAGTGATGGTCATTTCTACGTTCCGGGCAACCTAGGCTTCATCTAGGGCGTTGTTCCACAAGATCGAATAGTTAGGGCCTAAGAGGTGAACGCCAGAAGCATAAAATGCAATAAAAATACAACAGTCTTTCCATCCTATAACAGGAATAATTGCAATCCGTGTGAAGGTGATGGTCATTTGTACGTTCCAGGCAACCTAGGCTTCACTCTAGGGCGTTGCTCCACGAGATCGAATTGTTGGGGCCTTAGAAGCCTACGCCTGAAGCATAAAATACAATAAAAATACAACGGTCTTTTCATCGTATAACAGGAATAATTGCAACAAGCGTGAAAGTAATGACCATTTCTGCGTTTCGGGCATCCTAGACTTAACTCTGAGGCATTGCTCCACCAGATCGAATAGTTAGGGCCTAAGAAGTCAACGCCAGAAGCATAAAATACAATATAAATACAACAGTTTTTCCAATGTGTAAAACGAATAATTGCAACCAGTGTGAAAGTTATGGTCATTTCTACGTTCCGGGAACCTAGGCTTCACCCTAGGGCATTGTTCCACCAGATCGAATAGTTGGGGCCTAAGAAGTCAACGCCAGAAGCATAAAATACAATATAAATACAACAGTTTTTCCATTGTATAAAACGAATAATTGCTACCAGTGTAAAAGTTATGGTCATTTCTACGTTCCGGGCAACCTAGGCTTCAGCCTAGGGCGTTGTTGCACCAGGTCGAATAGTTAGGGCCTAACAAGTGAACGCCAAAAGCATAAAATACAATATAAATACAACAGGTTTTCCATCGTATAAAACGAATAATTGCAACCAGTGTGAAAGTTATGGTCATTTCTACATTCCGAGCAACCTAGGCTTCACTCTAGGGCGTTGCTCCACCAGATCGAATAGTTAGGTCCTTAGAAGTCAACGCCAGAAGCATAAAATACGATATAAATACAGCAGCATTTCCATCGTATAAAAGGGATAATTGCAAACAGTGTGAAAGTAATGGTCATTTCTACGTTCCGGGCAACCTAGGCTTCACGCTACGGCGTTGTTCTGCCAGATCGAATAGTTAGGGCCTAAGAAGTCAACACCAGAAGAATAAAATACAAAATAAATACAACAGCCTTTACAACGTATAAAACGAATAATTGCAACCTGTGTGAAGGTTATGGCCACACCTACGTTCCGGGCAACCTAGGCTTCACTGTAGGGCGTTGCTCCACCAGATTGAAGTGTTAGGGCCTAAGAAGTCAACGCCAGAAGCATTAAATACAATATAAATACAACAGTTTTTCCATCGTATAAAACTAATAATTGCAACCAGTGTGAAAGTTATGGTCATTTCTACATTCCGAGCAACCTAGGCTTTACTCTAGGGCGTTGCTCCAACAGCTTCAATAGTTAGGGCCTTAGAAGTCAACGCGCGAAGCATAAAATGCAATAAAAATACAACCGTTTTTCCATCGTATAACAGGATTAATTGCAACCAGTTTGAAAGCGATGGTCATTTCTACGTTCCGGGCAACCTAGGCTTCACTCTTAGGCGTTGCTCCACTAGATCGAATAGTTAGGGCCATAGAAGTCAACGCCAGAAGCATAAAATACGATATAAATACAACAGCTTTTCAATCGTATAAAAGGAATAATTGCAAACAGTGTGAAAGTAATGGTCATTTCTACGTTCCGGGCTACCTAGGCTTCACCCTAGGGCGTTGCTCCACCAGATTAAACAGTTAGGGCCTTAGAAGTCAACGCCCGAAGCATAAAATACAAAATAAATAGAACAGTTTTTCCATTGTATAAAACGAATAATTGCTACCAGTGTAAAAGTTATGGTCATTTCTACGTTCCAGGCAACCTAGGCTTCACCCTAGGGCGTTGTTCCACCAGATCGAATAGTTAGGGCCTAAGAAGTGAACGCCAGAAGCATAAAATACAATATAAATACAACAGTTTTTCCATCGTATAAAACGAATAATTGCAACCAGTGTGAAAGTTATGGTTATTTCTATATTCCGAGCAACCTAGGCTTCACTCTAGGGCGTTGTTCCACCAGCTCGAATAGTTATGGCCTATGAAGTGAACGCCAGAAGCATTAATTACAATAAAAATACAACAGTTTTTCCATCGTATAACAGGATTAATTGCAACCAGTTTGAAAGTGATGGTCACTTCTACGTTCCGGGCAACCTAGGCTTCACTCTAGGGCGTTGCTACACTAGATCGAATAGCTAGGGCCTTAGAAGTCAACACCAGAGTCATAACATACAATATAAATACAACAGCTTTTCCATCGTAAAGAACGTATAATTGCAACCAGTGTTAAAGTTATGGTCATTTCTGCTTTCCGGGCAACCTAGGGTTCACCCTAGGGCGTTGTTCTACCAGATGGAATAGTTAGGGCCTAAGAAGTCAACGCCAGAACCATAAAATACGATATAAATACAACAGCTTTTCCATCGTATAAAACAAATAATTGCAACCAGTTTGATAGTGATGGTCATTTCTACGTACCGGGCAACCTAGGCTTCACTCTAGGGCGTTGCTCCACCAGATCGAATAGTTAGGGCCTTAGAAGTCAACGCCCGAAGCATAAAGTATAAAATAAATAGAACAGTTTTTCCATCGTATAAAACGAATAATTGCTACCAGTGTAAAAGTTATGGTCATTTCTACGTTCCGGGCAACCTAGGCTTCACCCTAGGGCGTCGTTCCACCAGATCGAATAGTTAGGGCCTAAGAAGTGAACGCCAGAAGCATAAAATGCAATAAAAATACAACAGTCTTTCCATCCTATAACAGGAATAATTGCAACCCGTGTGAAAGTTATGGTTATTTCTACATTCCGAGCAACCTAGGCTTCACTCTAGGGCGTTGTTCCACCAGCTCGAATAGTTAGGGCCTAAGAAGTGAACGCCAGAAGCATTAAATACAATAAAAATACAACAGTTTTTCCATCGTATAACAGGATTAATTGCAACCAGTGTGAAAGTGATGGTCACTTCTACGTTCCGGGCAACCCAGGCTTCACTCTAGGGCGTTGCTACACTAGATCGAATAGCTAGTGCCTTAGAAGTCAACGCCAGAGTCATAAAATACAATATAAATACAACAGCTCTTCCATCGTAAAGAACGTATAATTGCAACCAGTGTGAAAGTTATGGTTATTTCTACATTCCGAGCAACCTAGGCTTCACTCTAGGGCGTTGCTCCACCAGATCGAATTGTTAGGGCCTTAGAAGTCAACGCCAGAGGCATATAATACAATATAAATACAACAGCTTTTCCATCGTAAAAAACGAATAATTGCAAACAGTGTGAAAGTAATTGTCATTTCTTCGTTCCGGGCAACCTAGGCTTCACTCTAGGGCGTTGCTCCAACAGACCAAACAGTTAGGGCCTTAGAAGTCAACGCCCGAAGCATAAAATACAAAATAAAAAGAACAGTTTTTCCATTGTATAAAACGAATAATTGCTACCAGTGTAAATGTTATGGTCATTTCTACGTTCCGGGCAACCTAGGCTTCACCCTAGAGCGTTGTTCCACCAGATCGAATAGTTAGGTCCTTAGAAGTCAACGCCAGAAGCATAAAATACGATATAAATACAGCAGCTTTTCCATCGTATAAAAGGAATAATTGCAAACAGTGTGAAAGTAATGGTCATTTATACGTTCCGGGCAACCTAGGCTTCACTCTACGGCGTTGTTCCACCAGATCGAATAGTTAGGGCCTAAGAAGTCAACAGCAGAAGAATAAAATACAAAATAAATACAACAGACTTTACACCGTATAAAACGAGTAATTGCAACCTGTGTGAAAGTTATGGTCATATCTACGTTCCGGGCAACCTAGGCTTCACTGTAGGGCGTTGCTCCACCAGATCGAAGTGTTAGGGCCTAGGAAGTGAACGCCAGAAGCATAAAACACAATATAAATACAACAGTTTTTCCATCGTATAAAACGAATAATTGCAACCAGTGTGAAAGTAATGATCATTTCTACATTCAGAGCAACCTAGGCTTCCCTCTAGGGCGTTGCTCCAACAGATTGAATAGTTAAGGCCTTAGAAGTCAACGCCCGAAGCATAAAATGCAATAAAAATACAACAGTTTTTCCATCGGATAACAGGATTAATTGCAACCAGTTCGAAAGTGATGGTCATTTCTACGTTCCGGGCAACCTAGGCTTCACTCTAGGGCGTTGCTCCACCGGATCAAACAGTTAGGGCCTTAGAAGTCAACGCCCGAAGCATAAAGTACAAAATAAATACAACAGTTTTTCCATTGTAAAAAACGAATAATTGCTACCAGTGTAAAAGTTATGGTCATTTCTACGTTCCAGGCAACCTAGGCTTCACTCTAGGGCGTTGTTCCACCAGATCGAATAGTTAGAGCCAGAGAAGTCAACGCCAGAAGCATAAAATACGATATAAATACAACAGCTTTTTCCATCGTATAAAACAAATAATTGCAACCAGTGTGAAAGTTATGGTCATTTCTACGTTCCGGGCAACCTAGGCTTCGCCCTAGGCCGTTGTTCCACCAGATCGAATAGTTAGGGCCTAAGAAGTGAACGCCAGAAGCATAAAATGCAATAAAAATACAGCAGTTTTTCCGTCGTATAGCAGGAATAATTTGCAACCAGTGTGATAGTAGTGGTCATTTCTACGTTCCGGGCAACCCAGGTTTCACTCCAGGGCGTTGCTCCACCAGATCGAATAGTTACGGCCTAAGAAGTCAACGCCAGAAGCATAAAATACAAAATAAATACAACAGCCTTTACACCGTATAAAATGAATAATTGCAAACTGAGTGAAGGTTATGGTCATATCTACGTTCCGGGCAACCTAGCCTTCACTGTCGGGCGTTGCTCCACCAGATCGAAATGTTAGGGCCTAAGAAGTCAACGCCCGAAGCATAAAATTCGATATAAATACAACAGCATTTCCATAGTATTAAATGAATTATTGCAAACACTGTGAAAGTAGTGGTCATTTCTGAGTTCCGTGCAACCTAGGCTTCACTGTATGGCGTTCTTCCACCACATCGAATAGCTACGGCCTCAGAAGTCAACGCCAGAAGCATAAAATACAAAATAAATACAACAGCCTTTACACCGTATAAAACGAATAATTGCAAACTGAGTGAAGGTTATGGTCATATCTGCGTTCCGGGCAACCTAGCCTTCACTGTCGGGCGTTATTCCACCAGATCGAAATGTTAGGGCCTAAGAAGTCAACGCCCGAAGCATAAAATTCGATATAAATACAACAGCATTTCCATCCTATAACAGGAATAATTGCAACCCGTGTGAAAGTTATGGTCATTTCTACGTTCCGGGCAACCCAGGTTTCACTCCAGGGCGTTGCTCCACCAGATCGAATAGTTACGGCCTAAGAAGTCAACGCCAGAAGCATAAAATACAAAATAAATACAACAGCCTTTACACCGTATAAAACGAATAATTGCAAACTGAGTGAAGGTTATGGTCATATCTACGTTCCGGGCAACCTAGCCTTCACTGTCGGGCGTTGCTCCACCAGATCGAAATGTTAGGGCCTAAGAAGTCAACGCCCGAAGCATAAAATTCGATATAAATACAACAGCATTTCCATAGTATTAAACGAATAATTGCTACCAGTGTAAAAGTTATGGTCATTTCTACGTTCCGGGCAACCTAGGCTTCACCCTAGGGCGTTGTTCCACCAGATCGAATAGTTAGGTCCTAAGAAGTGAACGCCAGAAGCATAAAATGCAATAAAAATACAACAGTCTTTCCATCCTATAACAGGAATAATTGCAACCCGTGTGAAAGTTATGGTTATTTCTACATTCCGGGCAACCTAGGCTTCACTCTAGGGCGTTGTTCCACCAGCTCGAATAGTTAGGGCCTAAGAAGTGAACGCCAGAAGCATTAAATACAATAAAAATACAACAGTTTTTCCATCGTATAACAGGATTAATTGCAACCAGTGTGAAAGTGATGGTCACTTCTACGTTCCGGGCAACCCAGGCTTCACTCTAGGGCGTTGCTACACTAGATCGAATAGCTAGGGCCTTAAAAGTCAACGCCAGAGTCATAAAATACAATATAAATACAACAGCTTTTCCATCGTAAAGAACGTATAATTGCAACCAGTTGAAAGTTATGGTTATTTCTGCATTCCGAGCAACCTAGGCTTCACTCTAGGGCGTTGCTCCACCAGATCGAATAGTTAGGTCCTTAGAAGTCAACGCCAGAAGCATAAAGTACGATATAAATACAACAGCTTTTGCATCGTATAAAAGGAATAATTGCAAACAGTGTGAAAGTAATTGTCATTTCTACGTTCCGGGCAACCTAGGCTTCACTCTAGGGCGTTGTTCCACCAGCTCGAATAGTTAGGGCCTTAGAAGTCAACGCCAGAGGCATATAATACAATATAAATACAACAGCTTTTCCATCGTAAAAAACGAATAATTGCAAACAGTGTGAAAGTAATTGTCATTTCTTCGTTCCGGGCAACCTAGGCTTCACTCTAGGGCGTTGCTCCACCAGATCAAACAGTTAGGGCCTTAGAAGTCAACGCCCGAAGCATAAAATACAAAATAAAAAGAACAGTTTTTCCATTGTATAAAACGAATAATTGCTACCAGTGTAAATGTTATGGTCATTTCTACGTTCCGGGCAACCTAGGCTTCACCCTAGAGCGTTGTTCCACCAGATCGAATAGTTAGGTCCTTAGAAGTCAAGGCCAGAAGCATAAAATACGATATAAATACAGCAGCTTTTCCATCGTATAAAAGGAATAATTGCAAACAGTGTGAAAGTAATGGTCATTTATACGTTCCGGGCAACCTAGGCTTCACTCTACGGCGTTGTTCCACCAGATCGAATAGTTAGGGCCTAAGAAGTCAACACCAGAAGAATAAAATACAAAATAAATACAACAGACTTTACACCGTATAAAACGAGTAATTGCAACCTGTGTGAAGGTTATGGTCATATCTACGTTCCGGGCAACCTAGGCTTCACTGTAGGGCGTTGCTCCACCAGATCGAAGTGTTAGGGCCTAAGAAGTGAACGCCAGAAGCATAAAACACAATATAAATACAACAGTTTTTCCATCGTATAAAACGAATAATTGCAACCAGTGTGAAAGTAATGATCATTTCTACATTCAGAGCAACCTAGGCTTCCCTCTAGGGCGTTGCTCCAACAGATTGAATAGTTAAGGCCTTAGAAGTCAACGCCCGAAGCATAAAATGCAATAAAAATACAACAGTTTTTCCATCGTATAACAGGATTAATTGCAACCAGTTTGAAAGTGATGGTCATTTCTACGTTCCGGGCAACCTAGGCTTCACTCTAGGGCGTTGTTCCACAAGATCGAATAGTTAGGGCCTAAGAGGTGAACGCCAGAAGCATAAAATGCAATAAAAATACAACAGTCTTTCCATCCTATAACAGGAATAATTGCAATCCGTGTGAAGGTGATGGTCATTTGTACGTTCCAGGCAACCTAGGCTTCACTCTAGGGCGTTGCTCCACGAGATCGAATTGTTGGGGCCTTAGAAGCCTACGCCTGAAGCATAAAATACAATAAAAATACAACGGTCTTTTCATCGTATAACAGGAATAATTGCAACAAGCGTGAAAGTAATGACCATTTCTGCGTTTCGGGCATCCTAGACTTAACTCTGAGGCATTGCTCCACCAGATCGAATAGTTAGGGCCTAAGAAGTCAACGCCAGAAGCATAAAATACAATATAAATACAACAGTTTTTCCAATGTGTAAAACGAATAATTGCAACCAGTGTGAAAGTTATGGTCATTTCTACGTTCCGGGAACCTAGGCTTCACCCTAGGGCATTGTTCCACCAGATCGAATAGTTGGGGCCTAAGAAGTCAACGCCAGAAGCATAAAATACAATATAAATACAACAGTTTTTCCATTGTATAAAACGAATAATTGCTACCAGTGTAAAAGTTATGGTCATTTCTACGTTCCGGGCAACCTAGGCTTCAGCCTAGGGCGTTGTTGCACCAGGTCGAATAGTTAGGGCCTAAGAAGTGAACGCCAAAAGCATAAAATACAATATAAATACAACAGGTTTTCCATCGTATAAAACGAATAATTGCAACCAGTGTGAAAGTTATGGTCATTTCTACATTCCGAGCAACCTAGGCTTCACTCTAGGGCGTTGCTCCACCAGATCGAATAGTTAGGTCCTTAGAAGTCAACGCCAGAAGCATAAAATACGATATAAATACAGCAGCATTTCCATCGTATAAAAGGGATAATTGCAAACAGTGTGAAAGTAATGGTCATTTCTACGTTCCGGGCAACCTAGGCTTCACTCTACGGCGTTGTTCTGCCAGATCGAATAGTTAGGGCCTAAGAAGTCAACACCAGAAGAATAAAATACAAAATAAATACAACAGCCTTTACAACGTATAAAACGAATAATTGCAACCTGTGTGAAGGTTATGGCCACACCTACGTTCCGGGCAACCTAGGCTTCACTGTAGGGCGTTGCTCCACCAGATTGAAGTGTTAGGGCCTAAGAAGTCAACGCCAGAAGCATTAAATACAATATAAATACAACAGTTTTTCCATCGTATAAAACTAATAATTGCAACCAGTGTGAAAGTTATGGTCATTTCTACATTCCGAGCAACCTAGGCTTTACTCTAGGGCGTTGCTCCAACAGCTTCAATAGTTAGGGCCTTAGAAGTCAACGCGCGAAGCATAAAATGCAATAAAAATACAACCGTTTTTCCATCGTATAACAGGATTAATTGCAACCAGTTTGAAAGCGATGGTCATTTCTACGTTCCGGGCAACCTAGGCTTCACTCTTAGGCGTTGCTCCACTAGATCGAATAGTTAGGGCCATAGAAGTCAACGCCAGAAGCATAAAATACGATATAAATACAACAGCTTTTCAATCGTATAAAAGGAATAATTGCAAACAGTGTGAAAGTAATGGTCATTTCTACGTTCCGGGCTACCTAGGCTTCACCCTAGGGCGTTGCTCCACCAGATTAAACAGTTAGGGCCTTAGAAGTCAACGCCCGAAGCATAAAATACAAAATAAATAGAACAGTTTTTCCATTGTATAAAACGAATAATTGCTACCAGTGTAAAAGTTATGGTCATTTCTACGTTCCAGGCAACCTAGGCTTCACCCTAGGGCGTTGTTCCACCAGATCGAATAGTTAGGGCCTAAGAAGTGAACGCCAGAAGCATAAAATACAATATAAATACAACAGTTTTTCCATCGTATAAAACGAATAATTGCAACCAGTGTGAAAGTTATGGTTATTTCTATATTCCGAGCAACCTAGGCTTCACTCTAGGGCGTTGTTCCACCAGCTCGAATAGTTATGGCCTATGAAGTGAACGCCAGAAGCATTAATTACAATAAAAATACAACAGTTTTTCCATCGTATAACAGGATTAATTGCAACCAGTTTGAAAGTGATGGTCACTTCTACGTTCCGGGCAACCTAGGCTTCACTCTAGGGCGTTGCTACACTAGATCGAATAGCTAGGGCCTTAGAAGTCAACACCAGAGTCATAACATACAATATAAATACAACAGCTTTTCCATCGTAAAGAACGTATAATTGCAACCAGTGTTAAAGTTATGGTCATTTCTGCTTTCCGGGCAACCTAGGGTTCACCCTAGGGCGTTGTTCTACCAGATGGAATAGTTAGGGCCTAAGAAGTCAACGCCAGAACCATAAAATACGATATAAATACAACAGCTTTTCCATCGTATAAAACAAATAATTGCAACCAGTTTGATAGTGATGGTCATTTCTACGTACCGGGCAACCTAGGCTTCACTCTAGGGCGTTGCTCCACCAGATCGAATAGTTAGGGCCTTAGAAGTCAACGCCCGAAGCATAAAGTATAAAATAAATAGAACAGTTTTTCCATCGTATAAAACGAATAATTGCTACCAGTGTAAAAGTTATGGTCATTTCTACGTTCCGGGCAACCTAGGCTTCACCCTAGGGCGTCGTTCCACCAGATCGAATAGTTAGGGCCTAAGAAGTGAACGCCAGAAGCATAAAATGCAATAAAAATACAACAGTCTTTCCATCCTATAACAGGAATAATTGCAACCCGTGTGAAAGTTATGGTTATTTCTACATTCCGAGCAACCTAGGCTTCACTCTAGGGCGTTGTTCCACCAGCTCGAATAGTTAGGGCCTAAGAAGTGAACGCCAGAAGCATTAAATACAATAAAAATACAACAGTTTTTCCATCGTATAACAGGATTAATTGCAACCAGTGTGAAAGTGATGGTCACTTCTACGTTCCGGGCAACCCAGGCTTCACTCTAGGGCGTTGCTACACTAGATCGAATAGCTAGTGCCTTAGAAGTCAACGCCAGAGTCATAAAATACAATATAAATACAACAGCTCTTCCATCGTAAAGAACGTATAATTGCAACCAGTGTGAAAGTTATGGTTATTTCTACATTCCGAGCAACCTAGGCTTCACTCTAGGGCGTTGCTCCACCAGATCGAGTTGTTAGGTCCTTAGAAGTCAACGCCAGAAGCATAAAGTACGATATAAATACAACAGCTTTTGCATCGTATAAAAGGAATAATTGCAAACAGTGTGAAAGCAATTGTCATTTCTACGTTCCGGGCAACCTAGGCTTCACTCTAGGGCGTTGTTCCACCAGCTCGAATAGTTAGGGCCTTAGAAGTCAACGCCAGAGGCATATAATACAATATAAATACAACAGCTTTTCCATCGTAAAAAACGAATAATTGCAAACAGTGTGAAAGTAATTGTCATTTCTTCGTTCCGGGCAACCTAGGCTTCACTCTAGTGCGGTGCTCCACCTGATCGAATAGTTAGGGCCTTAGAAGTCAACGCCCGAAGCATTAAATACAAAATAAATAGAACAGTTCTTCCATTGTATAAAACGAATAATTGCTACCAGTGTAAAAGTTATGGTCATTTCTATGTTCTGGGCAACCTAGGCTTCACCCTAGGCCGTTGTTCCACCAGATCGAATAGTTAGGGCCTAAGAAGTCAACGCCAGAAGCATAAAATACGATATAAATACAACAGCTCTTCCATCATATAAAACGAATGATGGCAACCAGTGTGAAAGTTATGGTCATTTCTACATTTCGAGCAACCTAGGCTTCACTCTAGGGCGTTGCTCCACCTGATCGAATAGTTAGGGCCTTAGAAGTCAACGCCCGAAGCATTAATTACAAAATAAATAGAACAGATTTTCCATTGCATCAAACGAATAATTGCTACCAGTGTAAAAGTTATGGTCATTTCTACGTTCTGGGCAACCTAGGCTTCACCCTAGGCCGTTGTTCCACCAGATCGAATAGTTAGGGCCTAAGAAGTCAACGCCAGAAGCATAAAATACGATATAAATACAACAGTTTTTCCATCACATAAAACGAATAATTGCAACCAGTGTGAAAGCTATGGTCATTTCTACATTCCGAGCAACCTAGGCTTCACACTAGGGCGTTGCTCCAACAGCTTGAATAGTCAGGGCCTTAGAAGTCAACGCCCGAAGCATAAAATGCAATAAAAATACAACAGTTTTTCCATCGTATAACAGGATTAATTGCAACCAGTTTGAAAGTGATGGTCATTTCTACGTTCGGGGCAACCTAGGCTTCACTCTAGGGCGTTGCTCCACTAGATCCAATAGCTAGGGCCTTAGAAGTCAACGTCAGAGGCATAAAATACAATATAAATACAACAGCTTTTCCATCGTAAAAAACGAATAATTGCAACCAGTGTGAAAGTTATGGTTATTTCTACATTCGGAGCAACCTAGGCTTCACTCTAGGGCGTTGCTCCACCAGATCGAATAGTTAGGTCCTTAGAAGTCAACGCCAGAAGCATAAAATACGATATAAATACAACAGCTTTTGCATCGTATAAAAGGAATAATTGCAAACAGTGTGAAAGTAATTGTCATTTCTACGTTCCGGGCAATCTAGGCTTCACTCTAGGGCGTTGCTCCACCAGATCAAACAGTTAGGGCCTTAGAAGTCAACGCCCGAAGCATAAAATACGATATAAATACAACAGCTTTTGCATCGTATAAAAGGAATAATTGCAAACAGTGTGAAAGTAATTGTCATTTCTACGTTCCGGGCAATCTAGGCTTCACTCTAGGGCGTTGCTCCACCAGATCAAACAGTTAGGGCCTTAGAAGTCAACGCCCGAAGCATAAAATACAAAATAAATAGAACAGTTTTTCCATTGTATAAAACGAATAATTGCTACCAGTGTAAAAGTTATGGTCATTTCTGCTTTCCGGGCAACCTAGGGTTCACCCTAGGGCGTTGTTCCACCAGATGGAATAGTTAGGGCCTAAGAAGTCAACGCCAGAACCATAAAATACGATATAAATACAACAGCTTTTCCATCGTATAAAACAAATAATAGCAACCAGTTTGATAGTGATGGTCATTTCTACGTACCGGGCAACCTAGGCTTCACTCTAGGGCGTTGCTCCACCAGATCGAATAGTTAGGGCCTTAGAAGTCAACGCCCGAAGCATAAAATACAAAATAAATAGAACAGTTTTTCCATCGTATAAAAGGAATAATTGCAAACAGTGTGAAAGTAATGGTCATATCTACGTTCCGGGCAACCTAGGCTTCACTCTATGGCGTTGCTCCACCAGATGAAACAGTTAGGGACTTAGAAGTCAACGCCAGAAGCATAAAATACGATATAAATACAACAGCTTTTCCATCCTATAACAGGAATAATTGCAACCCGTGTGAGAGTGATGGTCATTTCTACGTTCCGGGCAACCTAGGCTTCACCTAGGGCGTTGTTCCACCAGATCGTATAGTTAGGGACTAACAAGTGAACGCCAGAAGCATAAAATACAATATAAATACAGCAGTTCTTCCATCGTATAAATCGAATAATTGCAACCAGTGTGAAAGTAATGGTCATTTCTACCTTCCGCGCAGCCTAGGCTTCACTCTAAGGCGTTGCTCCCTTAGATCGAATAGCTAGGGCCTTAGAAGTCAACGCCAGAAGCATAAAATACGATATAGATACAACAGCTTTTCCATCGTATAAAAGGAATAATTGCAAACAGTGTGAAAGTAATGGTCATTTCTACGTTCCGGGCAACCTAGGCTTCACACTAGGGCGTTGCTCCACCAGATCAAACAGCTAGGGCCTTAGAAGTGAACGCCAGAAGCATAAAATACAATATAAATACAACAGTTTTTCCATCGTATAAAACGAATAATTGCAACCAGTGTGCAAGTTATGGTCATTTCTACATTCCGAGCAACCTAGGCTTCACTCTAGGGCGTTGCTCCAACAGATTGAATAGTTAGGGCCTTAGGAGTCAATGCCCGAAGCACAAAATGCAATAAAAATACAACAGTTTTTCCATCGTATAACAGAATTAATTGCAACCAGTTTGAAAGTGATGGTCATTTCTACGTTCCGTTCAACCTAGGCTTCCCTCTAGGGCGTTGCTCCACCAGATCGAATTGTTAGGGCCAAAGAAGTCAACGCCCGAAGCATAAAATACAAAATAAATGGAACAGTTTTTCCATCGTATAAAAGGAATAATTGCAAACAGTGTGAAAGTAATTGTCATTTCTACGTTCCGGGCAACCTAGGCTTCACTCTAGGGCGTTGCTCCACCAGATGAAACAGTTAGGGCCTTAGAAGTCATCGCCCGAAGCATAAAATACAAAATAAATAGAACATTTTTTCCATTGTATTAAACGAATAATTGCTACCAGTGTAAAAGTTATGGTCATTTCTACGTTCCGGGCAACCTAGGCTTCACTCTAGGGCGGTGCTGCACCATATCGAATAGCTACGGCCTTAGAAGCCTACGCCTGAAGAATAAAATACAATAAAAATACAACGGTCTTTTCATCGTATAACAGGAATAATTGCAACAAGCGTGAAAGTAATGATCATTTGGGCGTTTCGGGCATCCTAGACTTAACTCTGAGGCATTGCTCCACCAGATCGTATAGTTAGGGCCTAAGAAGTCAACGCCAGAAGCATAAAATACAATATAAATACAACAGCTTTTCCATTGTATAAAACGAATAATTGCTACCAGTGTAAAAGTTATGGTCATTTCTACTTCCCGGGCAACCTAGGCTTCACCCTAGGGCGTTGTTCCACCAGATGGAATAGTTAGGGCCTAAGAAGTCAACGCCAGAAGCATAAAATACGATATAAATACAACAGCTTTTCCATCCTATGAAACAAATAATTGCAACGAGTTTGATAGTGATGGTCACTTCTACGTACCGGGCAACCTAGGCTTCACTCTAGGGCGTTGCTCCACCAGATCGAATAGTTAGGGCCTTAGAAGTCAACGCCCGAAGCATAAAATACAATATAAATACAACAGTTTTTCCATCGTATAAAACGAATAATTGCAACCAGTGTGAAAGTAATGGTCATTTCTACGTTCCGGGCAACCTAGGCTTCACTATACGGCGTTGTTCCACCAGATCGAATAGTCAGGGCCTAAGAAGTCAACACCAGAAGAATAAAATACAAAATAAATACAACAGCCTTTACACCGTATAAAACGAATAATTGCAACCTGTGTGAAGGTTATGGTCATATCTACGTTCCGGGCAACCTAGGATTCACTGTAGGGCGTTGATCCACCAGATTGAAGTGTTAGGGCCTAAGAAGTCAACGCTCGAAGCATAAAATACAATAGAAATACAACAGTTTTTCCATCGTATAAATCGAATAATTGCAACCGTTATGAAAACTATGGTCATTTCTACGTTCCGGGCAACCTAGGCTTCACTCTATGGCGTTCTTCCACCACATCGAATAGCTACGGCCTCAGAAGTCAACGCCTGAAGCATAAAATACAATAAAAATGCAACAGTCTTTCCATCCTATAACAGGAATAATTGCAACCCGTGTGAAAGTGATGGTCATTTCTACGTTCCAGGCAACCTAGGCTTTACTCTAGGGCGTTGTTCCACCAGATCGAATAGTTAGAGCCTGTGAAGTCAACGCCAGAAGCATAAAATACAATATAAATATAACAGTTTTTCCAACGTATAAAACGAAAAATAGCAACCAGTGTGAAAGTTATGGTCATTCCTACGTTCCGGGCAGCCTAGGCTTCACTCTAGGGCGTTGCTCCACCAGATCAAACAGTTAGGGCCTTAGAAGTCGACGCCCGAAGCATAAAATACAAAATAAATACAACAGTTTTTCCATTGTATAAAACGAATAACTGCTACCAGCGTAAAAGTTATGGTCATTTCTACGTTCCGGGCAACCTAGGCTTCACCCTAGGGCGCTGTTCCACCAGATCGAATAGTTAGGGCCTAAGAAGTGAACGCCAGAAGCATAAAATGCAATAAAAATACAACAGTCTTTACACCGTATAAAACGAATAATTGCAACCTGTGTGAAGGTTATGGTTATAGCTACGTTCCGGGCAACATAGGCTTCACTGTAGGGCGTTGCTCCACCAGATCGAAGTGTTAGGGCCTAAGAAGTCAACGCCCGAAGCATAAAATACGATATAAATACAACAGGTTTTCCATCGTATAAAACGAATAATTGCTACCAGTGTAAAAGTTATGATCATTTCTTCGTTCCGGGCAACCTAGGCTTCACCCTAGGGCGTTGTTCCACCAGATCGAATAGTTAGGGCCTAAGAAGTCAACGCCAGAAGCATAAAATACAATATAAATACAACAGTTTTTCCATTGTATAAAACGAATAATTGCTACCAGTGTAAAAGTTATGGTCATTTCTACGTTCCGGGCAACCTAGGCTTCAGCCTAGGGCGTTGCTCCACCAGGTCGAATAGTTAGGGCCTAAGAAGTGAACGCCAGAAGCATAAAATACAATATAAATGCAACAGCTTTTCCATCGTATAAAACGAATAATTGCAACCAGTGTGAAAGTTATGGTCATTTCTACATTCCTGGCTACCTAGGCTTCACCCTAGGGCGCTGCTCCACCAGATTAAACAGTTAGGGCCTTAGAAGTCAACGCCCGAAGCATAAAATACAAAATAAATAGAACAGTTTTTCCATTGTATAAAACGAATAATTGCTACCAGTGTAAAAGTTATGGTCACTTCTACGTTCCAGGCAACCTAGGCTTCACCCTAGGGCGTTGTTAAACCAGATCGAATAGTTAGGGCCTAAGAAGTGAACGCCAGAAGCATAAAATACAATATAAATACAACAGTTTTTCCATTGTATAAAACGAATAATTGCTACCAGTGTATAAGTTATGATCATTTCTTCGTTCCGGGCAACCTAGGCTTTACCCTAGGGCGTTGTTCCACCAGATCGAATGGTTAGGGCCTAGGAAGTGAACGCCAGAAGCATAAAATACAATATAAATACAACTGTTTTTCCATCGTATAAAACGAATAATTGCAACCAGTGTGAAAGTTATGGTCATTTCTACATTCCGAGCAACCTAGGCTTCACTCTAGGGTGTTGCTCCAACAGATTGAATAGTTAGGGCCTTAGAAGTCAACGCCCGAAGCATAAAATACAAAATAAATAGAACAGTTTTTCCATTGTTTAAAACGAATAATTGCTACCAGTGTAAAAGTTATGGTGATTCCTACGTACCGGGCAACCTAGGCTTCACCCTAGGGCGTTGTTCCACAAGATCGAATAGTTAGGGCCTTAGAGGTGAACGCCAGAAGCATAAAATGCAATAAAAATACAACAGTCTTTCCATCCTATAACAGGAATAATTGCAATCCGTGTGAAAGTGATGGTCATTTGTACGTTCCAGGCAACCTAGGCTTCACTCTAGGGCGTTGCTCCACGAGATCGAATTGTTAGGGCCAAAGAAGTCAACGCCCGAAGCATAAAATACAAAATAAATAGAACAGTTTTTCCATCGTATAAAAGGAATAATTGCAAACAGTGTGAAAGTTATGGTCATTTGTACGTTCCAGGCAACCTAGGCTTTACTCTAGGGCGTTGCTCCGTCAGATCGAATTGTTAGGGCCAAAGAAGTCAACGCCCGAAGCATAAAATACAAAATAAATAGAACAGTTTTTCCATCGTATAAAAGGAATAATTGCAAACAGTGTGAAAGTAATGGTCATTTCTACGTTCCGGGCAACCTAGGCTTCCCCCTAGGCCGTTGCTCCAACAGATTGCATAGTTAGGGCCTTAGAAGTCAATGCCCGAAGCATAAAATGCAATAAAAACACAACAGTTTTTCCATCGTATAACAGGATTAATTGCAACCAGTTTGAAAGTGATAGTCATTTCTACGTTCCGGGCAACCTGGGCTTCACTCTAGGGCGTTGCTCCACTAGATCGAATAGCTAGGGCCTTAGAAGTCAACGCCAGAAGCATAAAATACGATATAAATACAACAGCTTTTCCATCCTATAACAGGAATAATTGCAACCCGTGTGAGAGTGATGGTCATTTCTACGTTCCGGGCAACCTAGGCTTCACTCTAGGGCGGTGCTGCACCATATCGAATAGCTACGGCCTTAGAAGCCTACGCCTGAAGAATAAAATACAATAAAAATACAACGGTCTTTTCATCGTATAACAGGAATAATTGCAACAAGCGAGAAAGTAATGATCATTTGGGCGTTTCGGGCATCCTAGACTTAACTCTGAGGCATTGCTCCACCAGATCGTATAGTTAGGGCCTAAGAAGTCAACGCCAGAAGCATAAAATACAATATAAATACAACAGCTTTTCCATTGTATAAAACGAATAATTGCTACCAGTGTAAAAGTTATGGTCATTTCTACTTCCCGGGCAACCTAGGCTTCACCCTAGGGCGTTGTTCCACCAGATGGAATAGTTAGGGCCTAAGAAGTCAACGCCAGAAGCATAAAATACGATATAAATACAACAGCTTTTCCATCCTATGAAACAAATAATTGCAACGAGTTCGATAGTGATGGTCACTTCTACGTACCGGGCAACCTAGGCTTCACTCTAGGGCGTTGCTCCACCAGATCGAATAGTTAGGGCCTTAGAAGTCAACGCCCGAAGCATAAAATACAATATAAATACAACAGTTTTTCCATCGTATAAAACGAATAATTGCAACCAGTGTGAAAGTAATGGTCATTTCTACGTTCCGGGCAACCTAGGCTTCACTATACGGCGTGGTTCCACCAGATCGAATAGTCAGGGCCTAAGAAGTCAACACCAGAAGAATAAAATACAAAATAAATACAACAGCCTTTACACCGTATAAAATGAATAATTGCAACCTGTGTGAAGGTTATGGTCATATCTACGTTCCGGGCAACCTAGGATTCACTGTAGGGCGTTGATCCACCAGATTGAAGTGTTAGGGCCTAAGAAGTCAACGCTCGAAGCATAAAATACAATAGAAATACAACAGTTTTTCCATCGTATAAATCGAATAATTGCAACCGTTATGAAAACTATGGTCATTTCTACGTTCCGGGCAACCTAGGCTTCACTCTATGGCGTTCTTCCACCACATCGAATAGCTACGGCCTCAGAAGTCAACGCCTGAAGCATAAAATACAATAAAAATGCAACAGTCTTTCCATCCTATAACAGGAATAATTGCAACCCGTGTGAAAGTGATGGTCATTTCTACGTTCCAGGCAACCTAGGCTTTACTCTAGGGCGTTGTTCCACCAGATCGAATAGTTAGAGCCTGTGAAGTCAACGCCAGAAGCATAAAATACAATATAAATATAACAGTTTTTCCAACGTATAAAACGAAAAATAGCAACCAGTGTGAAAGTTATGGTCATTCCTACGTTCCGGGCAGCCTAGGCTTCACTCTAGGGCGTTGCTCCACCAGATCAAACAGTTAGGGCCTTAGAAGTCGACGCCCGAAGCATAAAATACAAAATAAATACAACAGTTTTTCCATTGTATAAAACGAATAACTGCTACCAGCGTAAAAGTTATGGTCATTTCTACGTTCCGGGCAACCTAGGCTTCACCCTAGGGCGCTGTTCCACCAGATCGAATAGTTAGGGCCTAAGAAGTGAACGCCAGAAGCATAAAATGCAATAAAAATACAACAGTCTTTACACCGTATAAAACGAATAATTGCAACCTGTGTGAAGGTTATGGTTATAGCTACGTTCCGGGCAACATAGGCTTCACTGTAGGGCGTTGCTCCACCAGATCGAAGTGTTAGGGCCTAAGAAGTCAACGCCCGAAGCATAAAATACGATATAAATACAACAGGTTTTCCATCGTATAAAACGAATAATTGCTACCAGTGTAAAAGTTATGATCATTTCTTCGTTCCGGGCAACCTAGGCTTCACCCTAGGGCGTTGTTCCACCAGATCGAATAGTTAGGGCCTAAGAAGTCAACGCCCGAAGCATAAAATACAATATAAATACAACAGTTTTTCCATCGTATAAAACGAATAATTGCAACCAGTGTGAAAGTAATGGTCATTTCTACGTTCCGGGCAACCTAGGCTTCACTCTACGGCGTTGTTCCACCAGATCGAGTAGTCAGGGCCTAAGAAGTCAACACCAGAAGAATAAAATACAAAATAAATACAACAGCCTTTACACCGTATAAAACGAATAATTGCAACCTGTGTGAAGGTTATGGTCATATCTACGTTCCGGGCAACCTAGGATTCACTGTAGGGCGTTGATCCACCAGATTGAAGTGTTAGGGCCTAAGAAGTCAACGCTCGAAGCATAAAATACAATTGAAATACAACAGTTTTTCCATCGTATAAATCGATTAATTGCGACCATTATGAAAACTATGGTCATTTCTACGTTCCGGGCAACCTAGGCTTCACTCTATGGCGTTCTTCCACCACATCGAATAGCTACGGCCTCAGAAGTCAACGCCTGAAGCATAAAATACACAAAAAATGCAACAGTCTTTCCATCCTATAACAGGAATAATTGCAACCCGTGTGAAAGTGATGGTCATTTTTACGTTCCAGGCAACCTAGGCTTTACTCTAGGGCGTTGTTCCACCAGATCGAATAGTTAGAGCCTGAGAAGTCAACGCCAGAAGCATAAAATACAATATAAATATAACAGTTTTTCCAACGTATAAAACGAATAATAGCAACCAGTGTGAAAGTTATGGTCATTTCTACGTTCCGGGCAGCCTAGGCTTCACTCTAGGGCGTTGCTCCACCAGATCAAACAGTTAGGGCCTTAGAAGTCGACGCCCGAAGCATAAAATACAAAATAAATACAACATTTTTTCCACTGTATAAAACGAATAACTGCTACCAGCGTAAAAGTTATGGTCAGTTCTACGTTCCGGGCAACCTAGGCTTCACCCTAGAGCGTTGTTCCACCAGATCGAAGTGCTAGGGCCTAAGAAGTCAACGCCCGAAGCATAAAATACGATATAAATACAACAGCTTTTCCATCGTATTAAATGAATAATTGCAAACACTGTGAAAGTAGTGGTCATTTCTGCGTTCCGAGCAACCTAGGCTTCACTCTAGGGCGGTGCTCCACCATATCGAATAGCTACGGCCTTAGAAGCCTACGCCTGATGCATAAAATACAATAAAAATACAACAGTCTTTTCATCGTATAACAGGAATAATTGCAACATGCGTGAAAGTAATGATCATTTCGGCGTTTCGGGCATCCTAGACTTAACTCTGAGGCATTGCTCCACCAGATCGAATAGTTAGGGCCTAAGTAGTCAACGCCAGAAGCATAAAATACAATATAAATGCAACAGCTTTGCCACCGTATAAAATGAATAATTGCAAACAGTGTGAAAGATATGGACATTTCTACGTTCCGGGCAACCTAGGCTTCACTCTATGGCGTTCTTCCACCACATCGAATAGCTACGGCCTCAAAAGTCAACGCCTGAAGCATAAAATACAATATAAATATAACAGTTTTTCCATCGTATAAAACGAATAATAGCAACCAGTGTGAAAGCTATGTTCATTTCTACGTTCCGGGTAACCTAGGCTTCACTCTAGGGCGTTGCTCCACCAGATCAAACAGTTAGGGCCATAGAAGCCAACGCCCGAAGCATTAAATGCAAAATAAATAGAACAGTTTTTCCATTGTGTAAAACGAATAATTGCTACCAGTGTAAAAGTTATGGCCATTTCTACGTTGCGGGCAACCTAGGCTTCACCTTAGGCCGTTGTTCCACCAGATCGAATAGTTAGGGCCTAAGAAGTGAACGCCAGAAGCATAAAATACAATATAAATACAACAGTTTTTCCATCATATAAAACGAATAATTGCAACCAGTATGAAAGTTATGGTCATTTCTACTTTCCGGGCAACCTAGGATATACCCTAGGGCGTTTCTCCAACAGATTGAATAGTTAGCGCCTTAGAAGTCAACGCCCGAAGCATAAAATGCAAAATAAATAGAACAGTTTTTCCATCGTATAAAACGAATAACTGCAACCAGTGTGAAAGTACTGGTCATTTCTACGATCCGGGCAACCTAGGCTTCACCTTAGGGCGTTGTTCCACCAGATGGAATAGTTATGGCCTAAGAAGTCAACGCCAGAAGCATAAAATACGATATAAATTCAACAGCTTTTCCATCGTATAAAACGAATAATGGTAACCAGTGTGAAAGTTATGGTCATTTCTACGTTCCGGTCAACCTAGGCTTCACCCTAGGGCGTTGCTCCACCAGATTAAACAGTTAGGGCCTTAGAAGTCAACGCCCGAAGCATAAAATACAAAATAAATACAACAGCTTTTGCATCGTATAAAAGGAATAATTAAAAACAGTGTGAAAGTAATTGTCATTTCTACGTTCCGGGCAACCTAGGCTACACTCTAGGGCGTTGCCCCACCAGATCAAACAGTTAGGGCCTTAGAAGTCAACGCCCGAAGCATAAAATACAAAATAAATAGAACAGTTTTTCCGTCGCAGAAAACGAATAATTGCAACCAGTGTGAAAGTTATGGTCATTTCTATATTCCGAGCAACCTAGGCTTCACTCTAGGGCGTTGCTCCACCAGGTCGAATAGTTAGGGCCTTAGAAGTCAACGCCAGAGGCATATAATACAATATAAATACAACAGCTTTTCCATCGTAAAAAACGAATAATTGCAAACAGTGTGAAAGTAATTGTCATTTCTTCGTTCCGGGCAACCTAGGCTTCACTCTAGGGCGTTGCTCCACCAGATCAAACAGTTAGGGCCTTAGAAGTCAACGCCCGAAGCATAAAATACAAAATAAAAAGAACAGTTTTTCCATTGTATAAAACGAATAATTGCTACCAGTGTAAATGTTATGGTCATTTCTACGTTCCGGGCAACCTAGGCTTCACCCTAGGGCGTTGTACCACCAGATCGAATAGTTAGGTCCTTAGAAGTCAACGCCAGAAGCATAAAATACGATATAAATACAGCAGCTTTTCCATCGTATAAAAGGGATAATTGCAAACAGTGTGAAGGTAATGGTCATTTATACGTTCCGGGCAACCTAGGCTTCACTCTACGGCGTTGTTCCACCAGATCGAATAGTTAGGGCCTAAGAAGTCAACACCAGAAGAATAAAATACAAAATAAATACAACAGACTTTACACCGTATAAAACGAATAATTGCAACCTGTGTGAAGGTTATGGTCATATCTACGTTCCGGGCAACCTAGGCTTCACTGTAGGGCGTTGCTCCACCAGATCGAAGTGTTAGGGCCTAAGAAGTCAACGCCCGAAGCATAAAATACAATAGAAATACAACAGTTTTTCCATCGTATAAAACGAATAATTACAACCATTATGAAGCTTATGGTCATTTCTACGTTCCGGGCAACCTAGGCTTCACCCTAGGGCGTTGTTCCACCAGATCGAATAGTTAGGGCCTAAGAGGTGAACGCCAGCAGCATAAAATGCAATAAAAATACAACAGTTTTTCCATCGTATAACAGGATTGATTGCAACCAGTTTGATAGTGAAGGTCATTTCTACGTTCCGGGCAACCTAGGCTTCACTCTAGGGCGTTGCTCCACTAGATCGAATAGCTAGGGTCTTAGAAGTCAACGCCAGAAGAATAAAATACGATATAAAAACAACAGCTTTTCCATTGTATAAAACGAATAATTGCTACCAGTGTAAAAGTTATGGTCATTTCTGCGTTCCGGGCAACCTAGGCTTCACCCTAGGGCGTTGTTCCACCAGATCGAATAGTTAGGGCCTTAGAAGTCAACGCCCGAAGCATAAAATACAAAATAAATAGAACAGTTTTTCCATTGTATAAAACGAATAATTGCAACCAGTGTGAAAGTTATGGTCATTTCTACATTCCGAGCAACCTAGGCTTCACTCTAGGGCGTTGCTCCAACAGATTGAATAGTTAGGGCCTTAGGAGTCAATGCCCGAAGCACAAAATGCAATAAAAATACAACAGTTTTTCCATCGTATAACAGAATTAATTGCAACCAGTTTGAAAGTAATGGTCATTTCTACGTTCCGTTCAACCTAGGCTTCACTCTAGGGCGTTGCTCCACTAGATCGAATAGCTAGGGCCTAAGAAGCCAACACCAGAAGAATAAAATACAAAGTAAATACAACAGCCTTTACACCGTATAAAACGAATAATTGCAACCTGTGTGAAGGTTATGGTCATATCTACGTTCCGGGCAACCTAGGCTTCACTGTAGGGCGTTGCTCCACCAGATCGAAGAGTTAGGGCCTAAGAAGTCAACGCCCGAAGCATAAAATACAATAGAAATACAACATTTTTTCCATCGTATAAAACGAATAATTGCGACCATTATGAAACTTATGGTGATTTCTACGTTCCGGACAACCTAGGCTTCACTCTAAGGCGTTGCTCCACTAGATCGAATAGCTAGGGCCTTAGAAGTCAACGCCAGAAGCATAAAATACGATATAGATACAACAGCTTTTCCATCCTATAACAGGAATAATTGCAACCCGTGTGAAAGTGATGGTCATTTCTACATTCCGAGCAACCTAGGCTTCACTCTAGGGCGTTGCTCCAACAGATTGAATAGTTAGGGCCTTAGGAGTCAATGCCCGAAGCACAAAATGCAATAAAAATACAACAGTTTTTCCATCGTATAACAGAATTAATTGCAACCAGTTTGAAAGTAATGGTCATTTCTACGTTCCGTTCAACCTAGGCTTCACTCTAGGGCGTTGCTCCACTAGATCGAATAGCTAGGGCCTAAGAAGCCAACACCAGAAGAATAAAATACAAAGTAAATACAACAGCCTTTACACCGTATAAAACGAATAATTGCAACCTGTGTGAAGGTTATGGTCATATCTACGTTCCGGGCAACCTAGGCTTCACTGTAGGGCGTTGCTCCACCAGATCGAAGAGTTAGGGCCTAAGAAGTCAACGCCCGAAGCATAAAATACAATAGAAATACAACATTTTTTCCATCGCATAAAACGAATAATTGCGACCATTATGAAACATATGGTGATTTCTACGTTCCGGGCAACCTAGGCTTCACCCTAGGGCGTTGTTCCACCAGATCGAATAGTTAGGGCCTAAGAAGTGAACGCCAGAAGCATAAAATGCAATAAAAATACAACAGCCTTTCCATCCTATAACAGGAATAATTGCAACCCGTGTGAAAGTGATGGTCATTTCTACGTTCCAGGCAACCTAGGCTTCCCTCTAGGGCGTTGCTCCACCAGATCGAATTGTTAGGGCCAAAGAAGTCAACGCCCGAAGCATAAAATACAAAATAAATAGAACAGTTTTTCCATCGTATAAAAGGAATAATTGCAAACAGTGTGAAAGTAATGGTCATATCTACGTTCCGGGCAACCTAGGCTTCACTCTATGGCGTTGCTCCACCAGATGAAACAGTTAGGGCCTTAGAAGTCAACGCCCGAAGCATAAAATACAAAATAAATAGAACAGTTTTTCCATTGTATAAAACGAATAATTGCTACCAGTGTAAAAGTTATGGTCATTTCTGCTTTCCGGGCAACCTAGGGTTCACTCTAGGGCGTTGCTCCACCAGATCGAATAGTTAGGGCCTTAGAAGTCAACGCCCGAAGCATAAAGTATAAAATAAATAGAACAGTTTTTCCATCGTATAAAACAAATAATAGCAACCAGTTTGATAGTGATGGTCATTTCTACGTACCGGGCAAGCTAGGCTTCACTCTAGGGCGTTGCTCCACCAGTTCGAATAGTTAGGGCCTAAGAAGTCAACGCCAGAAGCATAAAATACGATATATATACAACAGCTTTTCCATCGTATGAAACGAATAATTGCAACCAGTGTGAAAGTTATGGTCATTTCTACGTTCCGGGCAACCTACGCTTCCCCCTAAGGCGTTGCTCCAACAGATTGCATAGTTAGGGCCTTAGAAGTCAATGCCCGAAGCATAAAATGCAACAAAAATACAACAGTTTTTCCATCGTATAACAGGATTAATTGCAACCAGTTTGAAAGTGATGGTCATTTCTACGTTCCGGGCAACCTAGGCTTCACTCTAGGGCGTTGCTCCACTAGATCGAATAGCTAGGGCCTTAGAAGTCAACGCCAGAAGCATAAAATACGATATAAATACAACAGCTTTTCCATCCTATAACAGGAATAATTGCAACCCGTGTGAGAGTGATGGTCATTTCTACGTTCCGGGCAACCTAGGCTTCATCTAGGGCGTTGTTCCACAAGATCGAATAGCTAGGGCCTAAGAGGTGAACGCCAGAAGCATAAAATGCAATAAAAATACAACAGTCTTTCCATCCTATAACAGGAATAATTGCAATCCGTGTGAAAGTGATGGTCATTTGTACGTTCCAGGCAACCTAGGCTTCACTCTAGGGCGTTGCTCCACGAGATCGAATTGTTGGGGCCTTAGAAGCCTACGCCTGAAGCATAAAATACAATAAAAATACAACGGTCTTTTCATCGTATAACAGGAATAATTGCAACAAGCGTGAAAGTAATGACCATTTCTGCGTTTCGGGCATCCTAGACTTAACTCTGAGGCATTGCTCCACCAGATCGAATAGTTAGGGCCTAAGAAGTCAACGCCAGAAGCATAAAATACAATATAAATACAACAGTTTTTCCAATGTGTAAAACGAATAATTGCAACCAGTGTGAAAGTTATGGTCATTTCTACGTTCCGGGAACCTAGGCTTCACCCTAGGGCATTGTTCCACCAGATCGAATAGTTGGGGCCTAAGAAGTCAACGCCAGAAGCATAAAATACAATATAAATACAACAGTTTTTCCATTGTATAAAACGAATAATTGCTACCAGTGTAAAAGTTATGGTCATTTCTACGTTCCGGGCAACCTAGGCTTCAGCCTAGGGCGTTGTTGCACCAGGTCGAATAGTTAGGGCCTAAGAAGTGAACGCCAAAAGCATAAAATACGATATAAATACAACAGCTTTTCAATCGTATAAAAGGAATAATTGCAAACAGTGTGAAAGTAATGGTCATTTCTACGTTCCGGGCTACCTAGGCTTCACCCTAGGGCGTTGCTCCACCAGATTAAACAGTTAGGGCCTTAGAAGTCAACGCCCGAAGCATAAAATACAAAATAAATAGAACAGTTTTTCCATTGTATAAAACGAATAATTGCTACCAGTGTAAAAGTTATGGTCATTTCTACGTTCCAGGCAACCTAGGCTTCACCCTAGGGCGTTGTTCCACCAGATCGAATAGTTAGGGCCTAAGAAGTGAACGCCAGAAGCATAAAATACAATATAAATACAACAGTTTTTCCATCGTATAAAACGAATAATTGCAACCAGTGTGAAAGTTATGGTTATTTCTATATTCCGAGCAACCTAGGCTTCACTCTAGGGCGTTGTTCCACCAGCTCGAATAGTTATGGCCTATGAAGTGAACGCCAGAAGCATTAATTACAATAAAAATACAACAGTTTTTCCATCGTATAACAGGATTAATTGCAACCAGTTTGAAAGTGATGGTCACTTCTACGTTCCGGGCAACCTAGGCTTCACTCTAGGGCGTTGCTACACTAGATCGAATAGCTAGGGCCTTAGAAGTCAACACCAGAGTCATAACATACAATATAAATACAACAGCTTTTCCATCGTAAAGAACGTATAATTGCAACCAGTGTTAAAGTTATGGTCATTTCTGCTTTCCGGGCAACCTAGGGTTCACCCTAGGGCGTTGTTCTACCAGATGGAATAGTTAGGGCCTAAGAAGTCAACGCCAGAACCTTAAAATACGATATAAATACAACAGCTTTTCCATCGTATAAAACAAATAATTGCAACCAGTTTGATAGTGATGGTCATTTCTACGTACCGGGCAACCTAGGCTTCACTCTAGGGCGTTGCTCCACCAGATCGAATAGTTAGGGCCTTAGAAGTCAACGCCCGAAGCATAAAGTATAAAATAAATAGAACAGTTTTTCCATCGTATAAAACGAATAATTGCTACCAGTGTAAAAGTTATGGTCATTTCTACGTTCCGGGCAACCTAGGCTTCACCCTAGGGCGTCGTTCCACCAGATCGAATAGTTAGGGCCTAAGAAGTGAACGCCAGAAGCATAAAATGCAATAAAAATACAACAGTCTTTCCATCCTATAACAGGAATAATTGCAACCCGTGTGAAAGTTATGGTTATTTCTACATTCCGAGCAACCTAGGCTTCACTCTAGGGCGTTGTTCCACCAGCTCGAATAGTTAGGGCCTAAGAAGTGAACGCCAGAAGCATTAAATACAATAAAAATACAACAGTTTTTCCATCGTATAACAGGATTAATTGCAACCAGTGTGAAAGTGATGGTCACTTCTACGTTCCGGGCAACCCAGGCTTCACTCTAGGGCGTTGCTACACTAGATCGAATAGCTAGTGCCTTAGAAGTCAACGCCAGGGTCATAAAATACAATATAAATACAACAGCTCTTCCATCGTAAAGAACGTATAATTGCAACCAGTGTGAAAGTTATGGTTATTTCTACATTCCGAGCAACCTAGGCTTCACTCTAGGGCGTTGCTCCACCAGATCGAATTGTTAGGTCCTTAGAAGTCAACGCCAGAAGCATAAAGTACGATATAAATACAACAGCTTTTGCATCGTATAAAAGGAATAATTGCAAACAGTGTGAAAGTAATTGTCATTTCTACGTTCCGGGCAACCTAGGCTTCACTCTAGGGCGTTGTTCCACCAGCTCGAATAGTTAGGGCCTTAGAAGTCAACGCCAGAGGCATATAATACAATATAAATACAACAGCTTTTCCATCGTAAAAAACGAATAATTGCAAACAGTGTGAAAGTAATTGTCATTTCTTCGTTCCGGGCAACCTAGGCTTCACTCTAGGGCGTTGCTCCACCAGATCAAACAGTTAGGGCCTTAGAAGTCAACGCCCGAAGCATAAAATACAAAATAAAAAGAACAGTTTTTCCATTGTATAAAACGAATAATTGCTACCAGTGTAAATGTTATGGTCATTTCTACGTTCCGGGCAACCTAGGCTTCACCCTAGAGCGTTGTTCCACCAGATCGAATAGTTAGGTCCTTAGAAGTCAACGCCAGAAGCATAAAATACGATATAAATACAGCAGCTTTTCCATCGTATAAAAGGAATAATTGCAAACAGTGTGAAAGTAATGGTCATTTATACGTTCCGGGCAACCTAGGCTTCACTCTACGGCGTTGTTCCACCAGATCGAATAGTTAGGGCCTAAGAAGTCAACAGCAGAAGAATAAAATACAAAATAAATACAACAGACTTTACACCGTATAAAACGAGTAATTGCAACCTGTGTGAAAGTTATGGTCATATCTACGTTCCGGGCAACCTAGGCTTCACTGTAGGGCGTTGCTCCACCAGATCGAAGTGTTAGGGCCTAGGAAGTGAACGCCAGAAGCATAAAACACAATATAAATACAACAGTTTTTCCATCGTATAAAACGAATAATTGCAACCAGTGTGAAAGTAATGATCATTTCTACATTCAGAGCAACCTAGGCTTCCCTCTAGGGCGTTGCTCCAACAGATTGAATAGTTAAGGCCTTAGAAGTCAACGCCCGAAGCATAAAATGCAATAAAAATACAACAGTTTTTCCATCGTATAACAGGATTAATTGCAACCAGTTCGAAAGTGATGGTCATTTCTACGTTCCGGGCAACCTAGGCTTCACTCTAGGGCGTTGCTCCACCGGATCAAACAGTTAGGGCCTTAGAAGTCAACGCCCGAAGCATAAAGTACAAAATAAATAGAACAGTTTTTCCATTGTAAAAAACGAATAATTGCTACCAGTGTAAAAGTTATGGTCATTTCTACGTTCCAGGCAACCTAGGCTTCACTCTAGGGCGTTGTTCCACCAGATCGAATAGTTAGAGCCTGAGAAGTCAACGCCAGAAGCATAAAATACGATATAAATACAACAGCTTTTTCCATCGTATAAAACAAATAATTGCAACCAGTGTGAAAGTTATGGTCATTTCTACGTTCCGGGCAACCTAGGCTTCGCCCTAGGCCGTTGTTCCACCAGATCGAATAGTTAGGGCCTAAGAAGTGAACGCCAGAACCATAAAATGCAATAAAAATACAGCAGTTTTTCCATCGTATAGCAGGAATAATTTGCAACCAGTGTGATAGTAGTGGTCATTTCTACGTTCCGGGCAACCCAGGTTTCACTCCAGGGCGTTGCTCCACCAGATCGAATAGTTACGGCCTAAGAAGTCAACGCCAGAAGCATAAAATACAAAATAAATACAACAGCCTTTACACCGTATAAAATGAATAATTGCAAACTGAGTGAAGGTTATGGTCATATCTACGTTCCGGGCAACCTAGCCTTCACTGTCGGGCGTTGCTCCACCAGATCGAAATGTTAGGGCCTAAGAAGTCAACGCCCGAAGCATAAAATTCGATATAAATACAACAGCATTTCCATAGTATTAAATGAATTATTGCAAACACTGTGAAAGTAGTGGTCATTTCTGAGTTCCGTGCAACCTAGGCTTCACTGTATGGCGTTCTTCCACCACATCGAATAGCTACGGCCTCAGAAGTCAACGCCAGAAGCATAAAATACAAAATAAATACAACAGCCTTTACACCGTATAAAACGAATAATTGCAAACTGAGTGAAGGTTATGGTCATATCTGCGTTCCGGGCAACCTAGCCTTCACTGTCGGGCGTTGCTCCACCAGATCGAAATGTTAGGGCCTAAGAAGTCAACGCCCGAAGCATAAAATTCGATATAAATACAACAGCATTTCCATAGTATTAAATGAATAATTGCAAACACTGTGAAAGTAGTGGTCATTTCTGTGTTCCGTGCAACCTAGGCTTCACTGTATGGCGTTCTTCCACAACATCGAATAGCTACGGCCTCAGAAGTCCACGCCTGAAGCATAAATTATAATAAAAATACAACAGTCTTTTCATCGTATAACAGGAATAATTGCAACAAGCGTGAAAGTTATGATCATTTCGGCGTTTCGGGCATCCTAGACTTAACTCTGAGGCATTGCTCCACCAAATCGAATAATTAGGGCCTTAGAAGTCAACGCCAGAAGCATAAAATACAATATAAATACAACAGCTTTTCCATCGTATAAAACAGGTAATTGCAACCAGTGTGGTAGTAGTGGTCATTTCTACGTTCCGGGCAACCCAGGTTTCACTCCAGGGCGTTGCTCCACCAGATCGAATAGTTACGGCCTAAGAAGTCAACGCCAGAAGCATAAAATACAAAATAAATACAACAGCCTTTACACCGTATAAAACGAATAATTGCAAACTGAGTGAAGGTTATGGTCATATCTACGTTCCGGGCAACCTAGCCTTCACTGTCGGGCGTTGCTCCACCAGATCGAAATGTTAGGGCCTAAGAAGTCAACGCCCGAAGCATAAAATTCGATATAAATACAACAGCATTTCCATAGTATTAAACGAATAATTGCTACCAGTGTAAAAGTTATGGTCATTTCTACGTTCCGGGCAACCTAGGCTTCACCCTAGGGCGTTGTTCCACCAGATCGAATAGTTAGGGCCTAAGAAGTGAACGCCAGAAGCATAAAATGCAATAAAAATACAACAGTCTTTCCATCCTATAACAGGAATAATTGCAACCCGTGTGAAAGTTATGGTTATTTCTACATTCCGAGCAACCTAGGCTTCACTCTAGGGCGTTGTTCCAACAGCTCGAATAGTTAGGGCCTAAGAAGTGAACGCCAGAAGCATTAAATACAATAAAAATACAACAGTTTTTCCATCGTATAACAGGATTAATTGCAACCAGTGTGAAAGTGATGGTCACTTCTACGTTCCGGGCAACCCAGGCTTCACTCTAGGGCGTTGCTACACTAGATCGAATAGCTAGGGCCTTAAAAGTCAACGCCAGAGTCATAAAATACAATATAAATACAACAGCTTTTCCATCGTAAAGAACGTATAATTGCAACCAGTTGAAAGTTATGGTTATTTCTACATTCCGAGCAACCTAGGCTTCACTCTAGGGCGTTGCTCCACCAGATCGAATAGTTAGGTCCTTAGAAGTCAACGCCAGAAGCATAAAGTACGATATAAATACAACAGCTTTTGCATCGTATAAAAGGAATAATTGCAAACAGTGTGAAAGTAATTGTCATTTCTACGTTCCGGGCAACCTAGGCTTCACTCTAGGGCGTTGTTCCACCAGCTCGAATAGTTAGGGCCTTAGAAGTCAACGCCAGAGGCATATAATACAATATAAATACAACAGCTTTTCCATCGTAAAAAACGAATAATTGCAAACAGTGTGAAAGTAATTGTCATTTCTTCGTTCCGGGCAACCTAGGCTTCACTCTAGGGCGTTGCTCCACCAGATCAAACAGTTAGGGCCTTAGAAGTCAACGCCCGAAGCATAAAATACAAAATAAAAAGAACAGTTTTTCCATTGTATAAAACGAATAATTGCTACCAGTGTAAATGTTATGGTCATTTCTACGTTCCGGGCAACCTAGGCTTCACCCTAGAGCGTTGTTCCACCAGATCGAATAGTTAGGTCCTTAGAAGTCAACGCCAGAAGCATAAAATACGATATAAATACAGCAGCTTTTCCATCGTATAAAAGGAATAATTGCAAACAGTGTGAAAGTAATGGTCATTTATACGTTCCGGGCAACCTAGGCTTCACTCTACGGCGTTGTTCCACCAGATCGAATAGTTAGGGCCTAAGAAGTCAACACCAGAAGAATAAAATACAAAATAAATACAACAGACTTTACACCGTATAAAACGAGTAATTGCAACCTGTGTGAAGGTTATGGTCATATCTACGTTCCGGGCAACCTAGGCTTCACTGTAGGGCGTTGCTCCACCAGATCGAAGTGTTAGGGCCTAAGAAGTGAACGCCAGAAGCATAAAACACAATATAAATACAACAGTTTTCCCATCGTATAAAACGAATAATTGCAACCAGTGTGAAAGTAATGATCATTTCTACATTCAGAGCAACCTAGGCTTCCCTCTAGGGCGTTGCTCCAACAGATTGAATAGTTAAGGCCTTAGAAGTCAACGCCCGAAGCATAAAATGCAATAAAGATACAACAGTTTTTCCATCGTATAACAGGATTAATTGCAACCAGTTTGAAAGTGATGGTCATTTCTACGTTCCGGGCAACCTAGGCTTCACTCTAGGGCGTTGCTCCACCAGATCAAACAGTTAGGGCCTTAGAAGTCAACGCCCGAAGCATAAAGTACAAAATAAATAGAACAGTTTTTCCATTGTAAAAAACGAATAATTGCTACCAGTGTAAAAGTTATGGTCATTTCTACGTTCCAGGCAACCTAGGCTTCACTCTAGGGCGTTCTTCCACCAGATCGAATAGTTAGAGCCTGAGAAGTCAACGCCAGAAGCATAAAATACGATATAAATACAACAGCTTTTCCATCGTATAAAACAAATAATTGCAACCAGTGTGAAAGTTATGGTCATTTCTACGTTCCGGGCAACCTAGGCTTCGCCCTAGGCCGTTGTTCCACCAGATCGAATAGTTAGGGCCTAAGAAGTGAACGCCAGAAGCATAAAATGCAATAAAAATACAGCAGTTTTTCCATCGTATAGCAGGAATAATTTGCAACCAGTGTGATAGTAGTGGTCATTTCTACGTTCCGGGCAACCCAGGTTTCACTCCAGGGCGTTGCTCCACCAGATCGAATAGTTACGGCCTAAGAAGTCAACGCCAGAAGCATAAAATACAAAATAAATACAACAGCCTTTACACCGTATAAAATGAATAATTGCAAACTGAGTGAAGGTTATGGTCATATCTACGTTCCGGGCAACCTAGCCTTCACTGTCGGGCGTTGCTCCACCAGATCGAAATGTTAGGGCCTAAGAAGTCAACGCCCGAAGCATAAAATTCGATATAAATACAACAGCATTTCCATAGTATTAAATGAATAATTGCAAACACTGTGAAAGTAGTGGTCATTTCTGCGTTCCGTGCAACCTAGGCTTCACTGTATGGCGTTCTTCCACCACATCGAATAGCTACGGCCTCAGAAGTCAACGCCAGAAGCATAAAATACAAAATTAATACAACAGCCTTTACACCGTATAAAACGAATAATTGCAAACTGAGTGAAGGTTATGGTCATATCTGCGTTCCGGGCAACCTAGCCTTCACTGTCGGGCGTTGCTCCACCAGATCGAAATGTTAGGGCCTAAGAAGTCAACGCCCGAAGCATAAAATTCGATATAAATACAACAGCATTTCCATAGTATTAAATGAATAATTGCAAACACTGTGAAAGTAGTGGTCATTTCTGCGTTCCGTGCAACCTAGGCTTCACTGTATGGCGTTCTTCCACCACATCGAATAGCTACGGCCTCAGAAGTCCACGCCTGAAGCATAAATTATAATAAAAATACAACAGTCTTTTCATCGTATAACAGGAATAATTGCAACAAGCGTGAAAGTAATGATCATTTCGGCGTTTCGGGCATCCTAGACTTAACTCTGAGGCATTGCTCCACCAAATCGAATAATTAGGGGCTTAGAAGTCAACGCCAGAAGCATAAAATACAATATAAATACAACAGTTTTTCCATCGTATAAAACGAATAATTGCTACCAGTGTGAAAGTTATGGTCATTTCTACTTTCCGGGCAACCTAGGCTTCACCCTAGGGCGTTGTTCCACCAGATGGAATAGTTAGGGCCTAAGAAGTCAACGCCAGAAGCATAAAATACGATGTAAATACAACAGCTTTTCCATCGTATAAAACAAATAATTGCAACCAGTGTGGTAGTAGTGGTCATTTCTACGTTCCGGGCAACCCAGGTTTCACTCCAGGGCGTTGCTCCACCAGATCGAATAGTTACGGCCTAAGAAGTCAACGCCAGAAGCATAAAATACAAAATAAAAAGAACAGTTTTTCCATTGTATAAAACGAATAATTGCTACCAGTGTAAATGTTATGGTCATTTCCACGTTCCGGGCAACCTAGGCTTCACCCTAGGGCGTTGTTCCACCAGATCGAATAGTTAGGTCCTTAGAAGTCAACGCCAGAAGCATAAAATACGATATAAATACAGCAGCTTTTCCATCGTATAAAAGGAATAATTGCAAACAGTGTGAAAGTAATGGTCATTTATACGTTCCGGGCAACCTAGGCTTCACTCTACGGCGTTGTTCCACCAGATCGAATAGTTAGGGCCTAAGAAGTCAACACCAGAAGAATAAAATACAAAATAAATACAACAGACTTTACACCGTATAAAACGAGTAATTGCAACCTGTGTGAAGGTTATGGTCATATCTACGTTCCGGGCAACCTAGGCTTCACTGTAGGGTGTTGCTCCACCAGATCGAAGTGTTAGGGCCTAAGAAGTCAATGCCCGAAGCATAAAATACAATAGAAATACAACAGTTTTTCCATCGTATAAAACGAATAATTGCAACCATTATGAAGCTTATGGTCATTTCTACGTTCCGGGCAACCTAGGCTTCACCCTAGGGCGTTGTTCCACCAGATCGAATAGTTAGGGCCTAAGAGGTGAACGCCAGCAGCATAAAATGCAATAAAAATGCAACAGTTTTTCCATCGTATAACAGGATTAATTGCAACCAGTTTGATAGTGAAGGTCATTTCTACGTTCCGGGCAACCTAGGCTTCACTCTAGGGCGTTGCTCCACTAGATCGAATAGCTAGGGTCTTAGAAGTCAACGCCAGAAGAATAAAATACGATATAAAAACAACAGCTTTTCCATCGTATAAAAGGAATAATTGCTACCAGTGTAAGAGTTATGGTCATTTATACGTTCCGGGCAACCTAGGCTTCACTCTAGGGCGTTGCTCCACCAGATCAAACAGTTAGGTCCTTGAAGTCAACGCCCGAAGCATAAAATACAAAATAAATAGAACAGTTTTTCCATTGTATAAAACGAATAATTGCTACCAGTGTAAAAGTTATGGTCATTTCTACGTTCCGGGCAACCTAGGCTTCACCCTAGGGCGTTGTTCCACCAGATCGAATAGTTAGAGCCTAAGAAGTGAACGCCAGAAGCATAAAATGCAATAAAAATACAACAGTCTTTCCATCCTATAACAGGAATAATTGCAACCCGTGAGAAAGTTATGGTTATTTCTACATTCCGAGCAACCTAGGCTTCACTCTAGGGCGTTGTTCCAGCAGCTCGAATAGTTAGGCCCTAAGAAGTGAACGCCAGAAGCATTAAATACAATAAAAATACAACAGTTTTTCCATCGTATAACAGGATTAATTGCAACCAGTGTGAAAGTGATGGTCACTTCTACGTTCCGGGCAACCCAGGCTTCACTCTAGGGCGTTGCTACACTAGATCGAATAGCTAGGGCCTTAGAAGTCAACGCGAGAGTCATAAAATACAATATAAATACAACAGCTTTTCCATCGTAAAGAACGTATAATTGCAACCAGTGTGAAAGTTATGGTTATTTCTACATTCCGAGCAACCTAGGCTTCACTCTAGGGCGTTGCTCCACCAGATCGAATAGTTAGGTCCTTAGAAGTCAACGCCAGAAGCATAAAGTACGATATAAATACAACAGCTTTTGCATCGTATAAAAGGAATAATTGCAAACAGTGTGAAAGTAATTGTCATTTCTACGTTCCGGGCAACCTAGGCTACACTCTAGGGCGTTGCTCCACCAGATCAAACAGTTAGGGCCTTAGAAGTCAACGCCCGAAGCGTAAAATACAAAATAAATAGAACAGTTTTTCCATCGCAGAAAACGAATAATTGCAACCAGTGTGAAAGTTATGGTCATTTCTATATTCCGAGCAACCTAGGCTTCACTCTAGGGCGTTGCTCTACCAGGTCGAATAGTTAGGGCCTAAGAAGTGAACGCCAGAAGCATAAAACACAATATAAATAAAACAGTTTTTCCATCGTATAAAACGAATAATTGCAACCAGTGTGAAAGTAATGATCATTTCTACATTCAGAGCAACCCAGGCTTCCCTCTAGGGCGTTGCTCCAACAGATTGAATAGTTAAGGCCTTAGAAGTCAACGCCCGAAGCATAAAATGCAATAAAAATACAACAGTTTTTCCATCGTATAACAGGATTAATTGCAACCAGTTTGAAAGTGATGGTCATTTCTACGTTCCGGGCAACCTAGGCTTCACTCTAGGGCGTTGCTCCGCCAGATCAAACAGTTAGGGCCTTTGAAGTCAACGCCCGAAGCATAAAGTACAAAATAAATAGAACAGTTTTTCCATTGTAAAAAACGAATAATTGCTACCAGTGTAAAAGTTATGGTCATTTCTACGTTCCAGGCAACCTAGGCTTCACTCTAGGGCGTTGTTCCACCAGATCGAATAGTTAGAGCCTGAGAAGTCAACGCCAGAAGCATAAAATACGATATAAATACAACAGCTTTTCCATCGTATAAAACAAATAATTGCAACCAGTGTGAAAGTTATGGTCATTTCTACGTTCCGGGCAACCTAGGCTTCGCCCTAGGCCGTTGTTCCACCAGATCGAATAGTTAGGGCCTAAGAAGTGAACGCCAGAAGCATAAAATGCAATAAAAATACAGCAGTTTTTCCATCGTATAGCAGGTATAATTTGCAACCAGTGTGATAGTAGTGGTCATTTCTACGTTCCGGGCAACCCAGGTTTCACTCCAGGGCGTTGCTCCACCAGATCGAATACTTACGGCCTAAGAAGTCAACGCCAGAAGCATAAAATACAAAATAAATACAACAGCCTTTACACCGTATAAAATGAATAATTGCAAACTGAGTGAAGGTTATGGTCATATCTACGTTCCGGGCAACCTAGCCGTCACTGTCGGGCGTTGCTCCACCAGATCGACATGTTAGGGCCTAAGAAGTCAACGCCCGAAGCATAAAATTCGATATAAATACAACAGCATTTCCATAGTATTAAATGAATAATTGCAAACACTGTGAAAGTAGTGGTCATTTCTGCGTTCCGTGCAACCTAGGCTTCACTGTATGGCGTTCTTCCACCACATCGAATAGCTACGGCCTCAGAAGTCCACGCCTGAAGCATAAATTATAATAAAAATACAACAGTCTTTTCATCGTATAACAGGAATAATTGCAACAAGCGTGAAAGTAATGATCATTTCGGCGTTTCGGGCATCCTAGACTTAACTCTGAGGCATTGCTCCACCAAATCGAATAATTAGGGCCTTAGAAGTCAACGCCAGAAGCATAAAATACAATATAAATACAACAGTTTTTCCATCGTATAAAACGAATAATTGCTACCAGTGTGAAAGTTATGGTCATTTCTACTTTCCGGGCAACCTAGGCTTCACCCTAGGGCGTTGTTCCACCAGATGGAATAGTTAGGGCCTAAGAAGTCAACGCCAGAAGCATAAAATACGATATAAATACAACAGCTTTTCCATCGTATAAAACAAATAATTGCTACCAGTTTGATAGTGATGGTCATTTCTACGTACCGGGCAACCTAGGCTTCACCCTAGGCCGTTGTTCCACCAGATCGAATAGTTAGGGCCTAAGAAGTCAACGCCAGAAGCATAAAATACGATATAAATACAACAGCTCTTCCATCATATAAAACGAATGATGGCAACCAGTGTGAAAGTTATGGTCATTTCTACATTTCGAGCAACCTAGGCTTCACTCTAGGGCGTTGCTCCACCTGATCGAATAGTTAGGGCCTTAGAAGTCAACGCCCGAAGCATTAATTACAAAATAAATAGAACAGATTTTCCATTGCATCAAACGAATAATTGCTACCAGTGTAAAAGTTATGGTCATTTCTACGTTCTGGGCAACCTAGGCTTCACCCTAGGCCGTTGTTCCACCAGATCGAATAGTTAGGGCCTAAGAAGTCAACGCCAGAAGCATAAAATACGATATAAATACAACAGTTTTTCCATCACATAAAACGAATAATTGCAACCAGTGTGAAAGCTATGGTCATTTCTACATTCCGAGCAACCTAGGCTTCACACTAGGGCGTTGCTCCAACAGCTTGAATAGTCAGGGCCTTAGAAGTCAACGCCCGAAGCATAAAATGCAATAAAAATACAACAGTTTTTCCATCGTATAACAGGATTAATTGCAACCAGTTTGAAAGTGATGGTCATTTCTACGTTCGGGGCAACCTAGGCTTCACTCTAGGGCGTTGCTCCACTAGATCCAATAGCTAGGGCCTTAGAAGTCAACGTCAGAGGCATAAAATACAATATAAATACAACAGCTTTTCCATCGTAAAAAACGAATAATTGCAACCAGTGTGAAAGTTATGGTTATTTCTACATTCCGAGCAACCTAGGCTTCACTCTAGGGCGTTGCTCCACCAGATCGAATAGTTAGGTCCTTAGAAGTCAACGCCAGAAGCATAAAATACGATTTAAATACAACAGCTTTTGCATCGTATAAAAGGAATAATTGCAAACAGTGTGAAAGTAATTGTCATTTCTACGTTCCGGGCAATCTAGGCTTCACTCTAGGGCGTTGCTCCACCAGATCAAACAGTTAGGGCCTTAGAAGTCAACGCCCGAAGCATAAAATACGATATAAATACAACAGCTTTTGCATCGTATAAAAGGAATAATTGCAAACAGTGTGAAAGTAATTGTCATTTCTACGTTCCGGGCAATCTAGGCTTCACTCTAGGGCGTTGCTCCACCAGATCAAACAGTTAGGGCCTTAGAAGTCAACGCCCGAAGCATAAAATACAAAATAAATAGAACAGTTTTTCCATTGTATAAAACGAATAATTGCTACCAGTGTAAAAGTTATGGTCATTTCTGCTTTCCGGGCAACCTAGGGTTCACCCTAGGGCGTTGTTCCACCAGATGGAATAGTTAGGGCCTAAGAAGTCAACGCCAGAACCATAAAATACGATATAAATACAACAGCTTTTCCATCGTATAAAACAAATAATAGCAACCAGTTTGATAGTGATGGTCATTTCTACGTACCGGGCAACCTAGGCTTCACTCTAGGGCGTTGCTCCACCAGATCGAATAGTTAGGGCCTTAGAAGTCAACGCCCGAAGCATAAAGTATAAAATAAATAGAACAGTTTTTCCATCGTATAAAACGAATAATTGCTACCAGTGTGAAAGTTATGGTCATTTCTACTTTCCGGGCAACCTAGATTTCACCCTAGGGCGTTGTTCCACCAGATGGAATAGTTAGGGCCTAAGAAGTGAACGCCAGAAGCATAAAATACAATATAAATACAACAGTTTTTCCATCGTATAAATCGAATAATTGCAACCAGTGTGAAAGTAATGGCCATTTCTACGTTCCGGGTAGCCTAGGCTTCACTCTAAGGCGTTGCTCCACTAGATCGAATAGCTAGGGCCTTAGAAGTCAACGCCAGAAGCATAAAATACGATATAGATACAACAGCTTTTCCATCGTATAAAAGGAATAATTGCAAACAGTGTGAAAGTTATGGTCATTTCTACGTTCCGGGCAACCTACGCTTCCCCCTAAGGCGTTGCTCCAACAGATTGCATAGTTAGGGCCTTAGAAGTCAATGCCCGAAGCATAAAATGCAACAAAAATACAACAGTTTTTCCATCGTATAACAGGATTAATTGCAACCAGTTTGAAAGTGATGGTCATTTCTACGTTCCGGGCAACCTAGGCTTCACTCTAGGGCGTTGCTCCACTAGATCGAATAGCTAGGGCCTTAGAAGTCAACGCCAGAAGCATAAAATACGATATAAATACAACAGCTTTTCCATCCTATAACAGGAATAATTGCAACCCGTGTGAGAGTGATGGTCATTTCTACGTTCCGGGCAACCTAGGCTTCATCTAGGGCGTTGTTCCACAAGATCGAATAGTTAGGGCCTAAGAGGTGAACGCCAGAAGCATAAAATGCAATAAAAATACAACAGTCTTTCCATCCTATAACAGGAATAATTGCAATCCGTGTGAAGGTGATGGTCATTTGTACGTTCCAGGCAACCTAGGCTTCACTCTAGGGCGTTGCTCCACGAGATCGAATTGTTGGGGCCTTAGAAGCCTACGCCTGAAGCATAAAATACAATAAAAATACAACGGTCTTTTCATCGTATAACAGGAATAATTGCAACAAGCGTGAAAGTAATGACCATTTCTGCGTTTCGGGCATCCTAGACTTAACTCTGAGGCATTGCTCCACCAGATCGAATAGTTAGGGCCTAAGAAGTCAACGCCAGAAGCATAAAATACAATATAAATACAACAGTTTTTCCAATGTGTAAAACGAATAATTGCAACCAGTGTGAAAGTTATGGTCATTTCTACGTTCCGGGAACCTAGGCTTCACCCTAGGGCATTGTTCCACCAGATCGAATAGTTGGGGCCTAAGAAGTCAACGCCAGAAGCATAAAATACAATATAAATACAACAGTTTTTCCATTGTATAAAACGAATAATTGCTACCAGTGTAAAAGTTATGGTCATTTCTACGTTCCGGGCAACCTAGGCTTCAGCCTAGGGCGTTGTTGCACCAGGTCGAATAGTTAGGGCCTAAGAAGTGAACGCCAAAAGCATAAAATACAATATAAATACAACAGGTTTTCCATCGTATAAAACGAATAATTGCAACCAGTGTGAAAGTTATGGTCATTTCTACATTCCGAGCAACCTAGGCTTCACTCTAGGGCGTTGCTCCACCAGATCGAATAGTTAGGTCCTTAGAAGTCAACGCCAGAAGCATAAAATACGATATAAATACAGCAGCATTTCCATCGTATAAAAGGGATAATTGCAAACAGTGTGAAAGTAATGGTCATTTCTACGTTCCGGGCAACCTAGGCTTCACTCTACGGCGTTGTTCTGCCAGATCGAATAGTTAGGGCCTAAGAAGTCAACACCAGAAGAATAAAATACAAAATAAATACAACAGCCTTTACAACGTATAAAACGAATAATTGCAACCTGTGTGAAGGTTATGGCCACACCTACGTTCCGGGCAACCTATGCTTCACTGTAGGGCGTTGCTCCACCAGATTGAAGTGTTAGGGCCTAAGAAGTCAACGCCAGAAGCATTAAATACAATATAAATACAACAGTTTTTCCATCGTATAAAACTAATAATTGCAACCAGTGTGAAAGTTATGGTCATTTCTACATTCCGAGCAACCTAGGCTTTACTCTAGGGCGTTGCTCCAACAGCTTCAATAGTTAGGGCCTTAGAAGTCAACGCGCGAAGCATAAAATGCAATAAAAATACAACCGTTTTTCCATCGTATAACAGGATTAATTGCAACCAGTTTGAAAGCGATGGTCATTTCTACGTTCCGGGCAACCTAGGCTTCACTCTTAGGCGTTGCTCCACTAGATCGAATAGTTAGGGCCATAGAAGTCAACGCCAGAAGCATAAAATACGATATAAATACAACAGCTTTTCAATCGTATAAAAGGAATAATTGCAAACAGTGTGAAAGTAATGGTCATTTCTACGTTCCGGGCTACCTAGGCTTCACCCTAGGGCGTTGCTCCACCAGATTAAACAGTTAGGGCCTTAGAAGTCAACGCCCGAAGCATAAAATACAAAATAAATAGAACAGTTTTTCCATTGTATAAAACGAATAATTGCTACCAGTGTAAAAGTTATGGTCATTTCTACGTTCCAGGCAACCTAGGCTTCACCCTAGGGCGTTGTTCCACCAGATCGAATAGTTAGGGCCTAAGAAGTGAACGCCAGAAGCATAAAATACAATATAAATACAACAGTTTTTCCATCGTATAAAACGAATAATTGCAACCAGTGTGAAAGTTATGGTTATTTCTATATTCCGAGCAACCTAGGCATCACTCTAGGGCGTTGTTCCACCAGCTCGAATAGTTATGGCCTATGAAGTGAACGCCAGAAGCATTAATTACAATAAAAATACAACAGTTTTTCCATCGTATAACAGGATTAATTGCAACCAGTTTGAAAGTGATGGTCACTTCTACGTTCCGGGCAACCTAGGCTTCACTCTAGGGCGTTGCTACACTAGATCGAATAGCTAGGGCCTTAGAAGTCAACACCAGAGTCATAACATACAATATAAATACAACAGCTTTTCCATCGTAAAGAACGTATAATTGCAACCAGTGTTAAAGTTATGGTCATTTCTGCTTTCCGGGCAACCTAGGGTTCACCCTAGGGCGTTGTTCTACCAGATGGAATAGTTAGGGCCTAAGAAGTCAACGCCAGAACCATAAAATACGATATAAATACAACAGCTTTTCCATCGTATAAAACAAATAATTGCAACCAGTTTGATAGTGATGGTCATTTCTACGTACCGGGCAACCTAGGCTTCACTCTAGGGCGTTGCTCCACCAGATCGAAGTGTTAGGGCCTAGGAAGTGAACGCCAGAAGCATAAAACACAATATAAATACAACAGTTTTTCCATCGTATAAAACGAATAATTGCAACCAGTGTGAAAGTAATGATCATTTCTACATTCAGAGCAACCTAGGCTTCCCTCTAGGGCGTTGCTCCAACAGATTGAATAGTTAAGGCCTTAGAAGTCAACGCCTGAAGCATAAAATGCAATAAAAATACAACAGTTTTTCCATCGTATAACAGGATTAATTGCAACCAGTTCGAAAGTGATGGTCATTTCTACGTTCCGGGCAACCTAGGCTTCACTCTAGGGCGTTGCTCCACCGGATCAAACAGTTAGGGCCTTAGAAGTCAACGCCCGAAGCATAAAGTACAAAATAAATACAACAGTTTTTCCATTGTAAAAAACGAATAATTGCTACCAGTGTAAAAGTTATGGTCATTTCTACGTTCCAGGCAACCTAGGCTTCACTCTAGGGCGTTGTTCCACCAGATCGAATAGTTAGAGCCTGAGAAGTCAACGCCAGAAGCATAAAATACGATATAAATACAACAGCTTTTTCCATCGTATAAAACAAATAATTGCAACCAGTGTGAAAGTTATGGTCATTTCTACGTTCCGGGCAACCTAGGCTTCGCCCTAGGCCGTTGTTCCACCAGATCGAATAGTTAGGGCCTAAGAAGTGAACGCCAGAAGCATAAAATGCAATAAAAATACAGCAGTTTTTCCGTCGTATAGCAGGAATAATTTGCAACCAGTGTGATAGTAGTGGTCATTTCTACGTTCCGGGCAACCCAGGTTTCACTCCAGGGCGTTGCTCCACCAGATCGAATAGTTACGGCCTAAGAAGTCAACGCCAGAAGCATAAAATACAAAATAAATACAACAGCCTTTACACCGTATAAAATGAATAATTGCAAACTGAGTGAAGGTTATGGTCATATCTACGTTCCGGGCAACCTAGCCTTCACTGTCGGGCGTTGCTCCACCAGATCGAAATGTTAGGGCCTAAGAAGTCAACGCCCGAAGCATAAAATTCGATATAAATACAACAGCATTTCCATAGTATTAAATGAATTATTGCAAACACTGTGAAAGTAGTGGTCATTTCTGAGTTCCGTGCAACCTAGGCTTCACTGTATGGCGTTCTTCCACCACATCGAATAGCTACGGCCTCAGAAGTCAACGCCAGAAGCATAAAATACAAAATAAATACAACAGCCTTTACACCGTATAAAACGAATAATTGCAAACTGAGTGAAGGTTATGGTCATATCTGCGTTCCGGGCAACCTAGCCTTCACTGTCGGGCGTTGCTCCACCAGATCGAAATGTTAGGGCCTAAGAAGTCAACGCCCGAAGCATAAAATTCGATATAAATACAACAGCATTTCCATAGTATTAAATGAATAATTGCAAACACTGTGAAAGTAGTGGTCATTTCTGCGTTCCGTGCAACCTAGGCTTCACTGTATGGCGTTCTTCCACCACATCGAATAGCTACGGCCTCAGAAGTCCACGCCTGAAGCATAAATTATAATAAAAATACAACAGTCTTTTCATCGTATAACAGGAATAATTGCAACAAGCGTGAAAGTTATGATCATTTCGGCGTTTCGGGCATCCTAGACTTAACTCTGAGGCATTGCTCCACCAAATCGAATAATTAGGGCCTTAGAAGTCAACGCCAGAAGCATAAAATACAATATAAATACAACAGCTTTTCCATCGTATAAAACAGGTAATTGCAACCAGTGTGGTAGTAGTGGTCATTTCTACGTTCCGGGCAACCCAGGTTTCACTCCAGGGCGTTGCTCCACCAGATCGAATAGTTACGGCCTAAGAAGTCAACGCCAGAAGCATAAAATACAAAATAAATACAACAGCCTTTACACCGTATAAAACGAATAATTGCAAACTGAGTGAAGGTTATGGTCATATCTACGTTCCGGGCAACCTAGCCTTCACTGTCGGGCGTTGCTCCACCAGATCGAAATGTTAGGGCCTAAGAAGTCAACGCCCGAAGCATAAAATTCGATATAAATACAACAGCATTTCCATAGTATTAAACGAATAATTGCTACCAGTGTAAAAGTTATGGTCATTTCTACGTTCCGGGCAACCTAGGCTTCACCCTAGGGCGTTGTTCCACCAGATCGAATAGTTAGGGCCTAAGAAGTGAACGCCAGAAGCATAAAATGCAATAAAAATACAACAGTCTTTCCATCCTATAACAGGAATAATTGCAACCCGTGTGAAAGTTATGGTTATTTCTACATTCCGGGCAACCTAGGCTTCACTCTAGGGCGTTGTTCCACCAGCTCGAATAGTTAGGGCCTAAGAAGTGAACGCCAGAAGCATTAAATACAATAAAAATACAACAGTTTTTCCATCGTATAAATCGAATAATTGCAACCAGTGTGAAAGTAATGGTCATTTCTACGTTCCGGGCAACCTAGGCCACACTCTAGGGCGTTGCTCCACCAGATCAAACAGTTAGGGCCTTAGAAGTCAACGCCCGAAGCATAAAATACAAAACAAATAGAACAGTTTTTCCATGGTATAAAACGAATAATTGCTGCCAGTGTAAAAGTTATGGTCATTTCTACGTTCCGTGCAACCTAGGCTTCACTGTAGGGCGTTGCTCCACCAGATCGAAGAGTTAGGGCCTAAGAAGTCAACGCCCGAATCATAAAATACAATAGAAATACAACAGTTTTTCCACCGTATAAAACGAATAATTGCGACCATTATGAAACATATGGTGATTTCTACGTTCCGGGCAACCTAGGCTTCACCCTAGGGCGTTGTTCCACCAGATCGAATAGTTAGGGCCTAAGAAGTGAACGCCAGAAGCATAAAATGCAATAAAAATACAACAGCCTTTCCATCCTATAACAGGAATAATTGCAACCCGTGTGAAAGTGATGGTCATTTCTACGTTCCAGGCAACCTAGGCTTCCCTCTAGGGCGTTGCTCCACCAGATCGAATTGTTAGGGCCAAAGAAGTCAACGCCCGAAGCATAAAATACAAAATAAATAGAACAGTTTTTCCATCGTATAAAAGGAATAATTGCAAACAGTGTGAAAGTAATGGTCATATCTACGTTCCGGGCAACCTAGGCTTCACTCTATGGCGTTGCTCCACCAGATGAAACAGTTAGGGCCTTAGAAGTCAACGCCCGAAGCATAAAATACAAAATAAATAGAACAGTTTTTCCATTGTATAAAACGAATAATTGCTACCAGTGTAAAAGTTATGGTCATTTCTGCTTTCCGGGCAACCTAGGGTTCACTCTAGGGCGTTGCTCCACCAGATCGAATAGTTAGGGCCTTAGAAGTCAACGCCCGAAGCATAAAGTATAAAATAAATAGAACAGTTTTTCCATCGTATAAAACAAATAATAGCAACCAGTTTGATAGTGATGGTCATTTCTACGTACCGGGCAACCTAGGCTTCACTCTAGGGCGTTGCTCCACCAGATCGAATAGTTAGGGCCTAAGAAGTCAACGCCAGAAGCATAAAATACGATATAAATACAACAGCTTTTCCATCGTATGAAACGAATAATTGCAACCAGTGTGAAAGTTATGGTCATTTCTACGTTCCGGGCAACCTACGCTTCCCCCTAAGGCGTTGCTCCAACAGATTGCATAGTTAGGGCCTTAGAAGTCAATGCCCGAAGCATAAAATGCAACAAAAATACAACAGTTTTTCCATCGTATAACAGGATTAATTGCAACCAGTTTGAAAGTGATGGTCATTTCTACGTTCCGGGCAACCTAGGCTTCACTCTAGGGCGTTGCTCCACTAGATCGAATAGCTAGGGCCTTAGAAGTCAACGCCAGAAGCATAAAATACGATATAAATACAACAGCTTTTCCATCCTATAACAGGAATAATTGCAACCCGTGTGAGAGTGATGGTCATTTCTACGTTCCGGGCAACCTAGGCTTCATCTAGGGCGTTGTTCCACAAGATCGAATAGTTAGGGCCTAAGAGGTGAACGCCAGAAGCATAAAATGCAATAAAAATACAACAGTCTTTCCATCCTATAACAGGAATAATTGCAATCCGTGTGAAGGTGATGGTCATTTGTACGTTCCAGGCAACCTAGGCTTCACTCTAGGGCGTTGCTCCACGAGATCGAATTGTTGGGGCCTTAGAAGCCTACGCCTGAAGCATAAAATACAATAAAAATACAACGGTCTTTTCATCGTATAACAGGAATAATTGCAACAAGCGTGAAAGTAATGACCATTTCTGCGTTTCGGGCATCCTAGACTTAACTCTGAGGCATTGCTCCACCAGATCGAATAGTTAGGGCCTAAGAAGTCAACGCCAGAAGCATAAAATACAATATAAATACAACAGTTTTTCCAATGTGTAAAACGAATAATTGCAACCAGTGTGAAAGTTATGGTCATTTCTACGTTCCGGGAACCTAGGCTTCACCCTAGGGCATTGTTCCACCAGATCGAATAGTTGGGGCCTAAGAAGTCAACGCCAGAAGCATAAAATACAATATAAATACAACAGTTTTTCCATTGTATAAAACGAATAATTGCTACCAGTGTAAAAGTTATGGTCATTTCTACGTTCCGGGCAACCTAGGCTTCAGCCTAGGGCGTTGTTGCACCAGGTCGAATAGTTAGGGCCTAAGAAGTGAACGCCAAAAGCATAAAATACAATATAAATACAACAGGTTTTCCATCGTATAAAACGAATAATTGCAACCAGTGTGAAAGTTATGGTCATTTCTACATTCCGAGCAACCTAGGCTTCACTCTAGGGCGTTGCTCCACCAGATCGAATAGTTAGGTCCTTAGAAGTCAACGCCAGAAGCATAAAATACGATATAAATACAGCAGCATTTCCATCGTATAAAAGGGATAATTGCAAACAGTGTGAAAGTAATGGTCATTTCTACGTTCCGGGCAACCTAGGCTTCACTCTACGGCGTTGTTCTGCCAGATCGAATAGTTAGGGCCTAAGAAGTCAACACCAGAAGAATAAAATACAAAATAAATACAACAGCCTTTACAACGTATAAAACGAATAATTGCAACCTGTGTGAAGGTTATGGCCACACCTACGTTCCGGGCAACCTAGGCTTCACTGTAGGGCGTTGCTCCACCAGATTGAAGTGTTAGGGCCTAAGAAGTCAACGCCAGAAGCATTAAATACAATATAAATACAACAGTTTTTCCATCGTATAAAACTAATAATTGCAACCAGTGTGAGAGTTATGGTCATTTCTACATTCCGAGCAACCTAGGCTTTACTCTAGGGCGTTGCTCCAACAGCTTCAATAGTTAGGGCCTTAGAAGTCAACGCGCGAAGCATAAAATGCAATAAAAATACAACCGTTTTTCCATCGTATAACAGGATTAATTGCAACCAGTTTGAAAGCGATGGTCATTTCTACGTTCCGGGCAACCTAGGCTTCACTCTTAGGCGTTGCTCCACTAGATCGAATAGTTAGGGCCATAGAAGTCAACGCCAGAAGCATAAAATACGATATAAATACAACAGCTTTTCAATCGTATAAAAGGAATAATTGCAAACAGTGTGAAAGTAATGGTCATTTCTACGTTCCGGGCTACCTAGGCTTCACCCTAGGGCGTTGCTCCACCAGATTAAACAGTTAGGGCCTTAGAAGTCAACGCCCGAAGCATAAAATACAAAATAAATAGAACAGTTTTTCCATTGTATAAAACGAATAATTGCTACCAGTGTAAAAGTTATGGTCATTTCTACGTTCCAGGCAACCTAGGCTTCACCCTAGGGCGTTGTTCCACCAGATCGAATAGTTAGGGCCTAAGAAGTGAACGCCAGAAGCATAAAATACAATATAAATACAACAGTTTTTCCATCGTATAAAACGAATAATTGCAACCAGTGTGAAAGTTATGGTTATTTCTATATTCCGAGCAACCTAGGCTTCACTCTAGGGCGTTGTTCCACCAGCTCGAATAGTTATGGCCTATGAAGTGAACGCCAGAAGCATTAATTACAATAAAAATACAACAGTTTTTCCATCGTATAACAGGATTAATTGCAACCAGTTTGAAAGTGATGGTCACTTCTACGTTCCGGGCAACCTAGGCTTCACTCTAGGGCGTTGCTACACTAGATCGAATAGCTAGGGCCTTAGAAGTCAACACCAGAGTCATAACATACAATATAAATACAACAGCTTTTCCATCGTAAAGAACGTATAATTGCAACCAGTGTTAAAGTTATGGTCATTTCTGCTTTCCGGGCAACCTAGGGTTCACCCTAGGGCGTTGTTCTACCAGATGGAATAGTTAGGGCCTAAGAAGTCAACGCCAGAACCATAAAATACGATATAAATACAACAGCTTTTCCATCGTATAAAACAAATAATTGCAACCAGTTTGATAGTGATGGTCATTTCTACGTACCGGGCAACCTAGGCTTCACTCTAGGGCGTTGCTCCACCAGATCGAATAGTTAGGGCCTTAGAAGTCAACGCCCGAAGCATAAAGTATAAAATAAATAGAACAGTTTTTCCATCGTATAAAACGAATAATTGCTACCAGTGTAAAAGTTATGGTCATTTCTACGTTCCGGGCAACCTAGGCTTCACCCTAGGGCGTCGTTCCACCAGATCGAATAGTTAGGGCCTAAGAAGTGAACGCCAGAAGCATAAAATGCAATAAAAATACAACAGTCTTTCCATCCTATAACAGGAATAATTGCAACCCGTGTGAAAGTTATGGTTATTTCTACATTCCGAGCAACCTAGGCTTCACTCTAGGGCGTTGTTCCACCAGCTCGAATAGTTAGGGCCTAAGAAGTGAACGCCAGAAGCATTAAATACAATAAAAATACAACAGTTTTTCCATCGTATAACAGGATTAATTGCAACCAGTGTGAAAGTGATGGTCACTTCTACGTTCCGGGCAACCCAGGCTTCACTCTAGGGCGTTGCTACACTAGATCGAATAGCTAGTGCCTTAGAAGTCAACGCCAGAGTCATAAAATACAATATAAATACAACAGCTCTTCCATCGTAAAGAACGTATAATTGCAACCAGTGTGAAAGTTATGGTTATTTCTACATTCCGAGCAACCTAGGCTTCACTCTAGGGCGTTGCTCCACCAGATCGAATTGTTAGGTCCTTAGAAGTCAACGCCAGAAGCATAAAGTACGATATAAATACAACAGCTTTTGCATCGTATAAAAGGAATAATTGCAAACAGTGTGAAAGTAATTGTCATTTCTACGTTCCGGGCAACCTAGGCTTCACTCTAGGGCGTTGTTCCACCAGCTCGAATAGTTAGGGCCTTAGAAGTCAACGCCAGAGGCATATAATACAATATAAATACAACAGCTTTTCCATCGTAAAAAACGAGTAATTGCAAACAGTGTGAAAGTAATTGTCATTTCTTCGTTCCGGGCAACCTAGGCTTCACTCTAGGGCGTTGCTCCACCAGATCAAACAGTTAGGGCCTTAGAAGTCAACGCCCGAAGCATAAAATACAAAATAAAAAGAACAGTTTTTCCATTGTATAAAACGAATAATTGCTACCAGTGTAAATGTTATGGTCATTTCTACGTTCCGGGCAACCTAGGCTTCACCCTAGAGCGTTGTTCCACCAGATCGAATAGTTAGGTCCTTAGAAGTCAACGCCAGAAGCATAAAATACGATATAAATACAGCAGCTTTTCCATCGTATAAAAGGAATAATTGCAAACAGTGTGAAAGTAATGGTCATTTATACGTTCCGGGCAACCTAGGCTTCACTCTACGGCGTTGTTCCACCAGATCGAACAGTTAGGGCCTAAGAAGTCAACAGCAGAAGAATAAAATACAAAATAAATACAACAGACTTTACACCGTATAAAACGAGTAATTGCAACCTGTGTGAAAGTTATGGTCATATCTACGTTCCGGGCAACCTAGGCTTCACTGTAGGGCGTTGCTCCACCAGATCGAAGTGTTAGGGCCTAGGAAGTGAACGCCAGAAGCATAAAACACAATATAAATACAACAGTTTTTCCATCGTATAAAACGAATAATTGCAACCAGTGTGAAAGTAATGATCATTTCTACATTCAGAGCAACCTAGGCTTCCCTCTAGGGCGTTGCTCCAACAGATTGAATAGTTAAGGCCTTAGAGGTCAACGCCCGAAGCATAAAATGCAATAAAAATACAACAGTTTTTCCATCGTATAACAGGATTAATTGCAACCAGTTCGAAAGTGATGGTCATTTCTACGTTCCGGGCAACCTAGGCTTCACTCTAGGGCGTTGCTCCACCGGATCAAACAGTTAGGGCCTTAGAAGTCAACGCCCGAAGCATAAAGTACAAAATAAATAGAACAGTTTTTCCATTGTAAAAAACGAATAATTGCTACCAGTGTAAAAGTTATGGTCATTTCTACGTTCCAGGCAACCTAGGCTTCACTCTAGGGCGTTGTTCTACCAGATCGAATAGTTAGAGCCTGAGAAGTCAACGCCAGAAGCATAAAATACGATATAAATACAACAGCTTTTTCCATCGTATAAAACAAATAATTGCAACCAGTGTGAAAGTTATGGTCATTTCTACGTTCCGGGCAACCTAGGCTTCGCCCTAGGCCGTTGTTCCACCAGATCGAATAGTTAGGGCCTAAGAAGTGAACGCCAGAAGCATAAAATGCAATAAAAATACAGCAGTTTTTCCGTCGTATAGCAGGAATAATTTGCAACCAGTGTGATAGTAGTGGTCATTTCTACGTTCCGGGCAACCCAGGTTTCACTCCAGGGCGTTGCTCCACCAGATCGAATAGTTACGGCCTAAGAAGTCAACGCCAGAAGCATAAAATACAAAATAAATACAACAGCCTTTACACCGTATAAAATGAATAATTGCAAACTGAGTGAAGGTTATGGTCATATCTACGTTCCGGGCAACCTAGCCTTCACTGTCGGGCGTTGCTCCACCAGATCGAAATGTTAGGGCCTAAGAAGTCAACGCCCGAAGCATGAAATTCGATATAAATACAACAGCATTTCCATAGTATTAAATGAATTATTGCAAACACTGTGAAAGTAGTGGTCATTTCTGAGTTCCGTGCAACCTAGGCTTCACTGTATGGCGTTCTTCCACCACATCGAATAGCTACGGCCTCAGAAGTCAACGCCAGAAGCATAAAATACAAAATAAATACAACAGCCTTTACACCGTATAAAACGAATAATTGCAAACTGAGTGAAGGTTATGGTCATATCTGCGTTCCGGGCAACCTAGCCTTCACTGTCGGGCGTTGCTCCACCAGATCGAAATGTTAGGGCCTAAGAAGTCAACGCCCGAAGCATAAAATTCGATATAAATACAACAGCATTTCCATAGTATTAAATGAATAATTGCAAACACTGTGAAAGTAGTGGTCATTTCTGCGTTCCGTGCAACCTAGGCTTCACTGTATGGCGTTCTTCCACCACATCGAATAGCTACGGCCTCAGAAGTCCACGCCTGAAGCATAAATTATAATAAAAATACAACAGTCTTTTCATCGTATAACAGGAATAATTGCAACAAGCGTGAAAGTTATGATCATTTCGGCGTTTCGGGCATCCTAGACTTAACTCTGAGGCATTGCTCCACCAAATCGAATAATTAGGGCCTTAGAAGTCAACGCCAGAAGCATAAAATACAATATAAATACAACAGCTTTTCCATCGTATAAAACAGGTAATTGCAACCAGTGTGGTAGTAGTGGTCATTTCTACGTTCCGGGCAACCCAGGTTTCACTCCAGGGCGTTGCTCCACCAGATCGAATAGTTACGGCCTAAGAAGTCAACGCCAGAAGCATAAAATACAAAATAAATACAACAGCCTTTACACCGTATAAAACGAATAATTGCAAACTGAGTGAAGGTTATGGTCATATCTACGTTCCGGGCAACCTAGCCTTCACTGTCGGGCGTTGCTCCACCAGATCGAAATGTTAGGGCCTAAGAAGTCAACGCCCGAAGCATAAAATTCGATATAAATACAACAGCATTTCCATAGTATTAAACGAATAATTGCTACCAGTGTAAAAGTTATGGTCATTTCTACGTTCCGGGCAACCTAGGCTTCACCCTAGGGCGTTGTTCCACCAGATCGAATAGTTAGGGCCTAAGAAGTGAACGCCAGAAGCATAAAATGCAATAAAAATACAACAGTCTTTCCATCCTATAACAGGAATAATTGCAACCCGTGTGAAAGTTATGGTTATTTCTACATTCCGGGCAACCTAGGCTTCACTCTAGGGCGTTGTTCCACCAGCTCGAATAGTTAGGGCCTAAGAAGTGAACGCCAGAAGCATTAAATACAATAAAAATACAACAGTTTTTCCATCGTATAACAGGATTAATTGCAACCAGTGTGAAAGTGATGGTCACTTCTACGTTCCGGGCAACCCAGGCTTCACTCTAGGGCGTTGCTACACTAGATCGAATAGCTAGGGCCTTAAAAGTCAACGCCAGAGTCATAAAATACAATATGAATACAACAGCTTTTCCATCGTAAAGAACGTATAATTGCAACCAGTTGAAAGTTATGGTTATTTCTGCATTCCGAGCAACCTAGGCTTCACTCTAGGGCGTTGCTCCACCAGATCGAATAGTTAGGTCCTTAGAAGTCAACGCCAGAAGCATAAAGTACGATATAAATACAACAGCTTTTGCATCGTATAAAAGGAATAATTGCAAACAGTGTGAAAGTAATTGTCATTTCTACGTTCCGGGCAACCTAGGCTTCACTCTAGGGCGTTGTTCCACCAGCTCGAATAGTTAGGGCCTTAGAAGTCAACGCCAGAGGCATATAATACAATATAAATACAACAGCTTTTCCATCGTAAAAAACGAATAATTGCAAACAGTGTGAAAGTAATTGTCATTTCTTCGTTCCGGGCAACCTAGGCTTCACTCTAGGGCGTTGCTCCGCCAGATCAAACAGTTAGGGCCTTAGAAGTCAACGCCCGAAGCATAAAATACAAAATAAAAAGAACAGTTTTTCCATTGTATAAAACGAATAATTGCTACCAGTGTAAATGTTATGGTCATTTCTACGTTCCGGGCAACCTAGGCTTCACCCTAGAGCGTTGTTCCACCAGATCGAATAGTTAGGTCCTTAGAAGTCAAGGCCAGAAGCATAAAATACGATATAAATACAGCAGCTTTTCCATCGTATAAAAGGAATAATTGCAAACAGTGTGAAAGTAATGGTCATTTATACGTTCCGGGCAACCTAGGCTTCACTCTACGGCGTTGTTCCACCAGATCGAATAGTTAGGGCCTAAGAAGTCAACACCAGAAGAATAAAATACAAAATAAATACAACAGACTTTACACCGTATAAAACGAGTAATTGCAACCTGTGTGAAGGTTATGGTCATATCTACGTTCCGGGCAACCTAGGCTTCACTGTAGGGCGTTGCTCCACCAGATCGAAGTGTTAGGGCCTAAGAAGTGAACGCCAGAAGCATAAAACACAATATAAATACAACAGTTTTTCCATCGTATAAAACGAATAATTGCAACCAGTGTGAAAGTAATGATCATTTCTACATTCAGAGCAACCTAGGCTTCCCTCTAGGGCGTTGCTCCAACAGATTGAATAGTTAAGGCCTTAGAAGTCAACGCCCGAAGCATAAAATGCAATAAAAATACAACAGTTTTTCCATCGTATAACAGGATTAATTGCAACCAGTTTGAAAGTGATGGTCATTTCTACGTTCCGGGCAACCTAGGCTTCACTCTAGGGCGTTGCTCCACCAGATCAAACAGTTAGGGCCTTAGAAGTCAACGCCCGAAGCATAAAGTACAAAATAAATAGAACAGTTTTTCCATTGTAAAAAACGAATAATTGCTACCAGTGTAAAAGTTATGGTCATTTCTACGTTCCAGGCAACCTAGGCTTCACTCTAGGGCGTTGTTCCACCAGATCGAATAGTTAGAGCCTAAGAAGTCAACGCCAGAAGCATAAAATACGATATAAATACAACAGCTTTTCCATCGTATAAAACAAATAATTGCAACCAGTGTGAAAGTTATGGTCATTTCTACGTTCCGGGCAACCTAGGCTTCGCCCTAGGCCGTTGTTCCACCAGATCGAATAGTTAGGGCCTAAGAAGTGAACGCCAGAAGCATAAAATGCAATAAAAATACAGCAGTTTTTCCATCGTATAGCAGGAATAATTTGCAACCAGTGTGATAGTAGTGGTCATTTCTACGTTCCGGGCAACCCAGGTTTCACTCCAGGGCGTTGCTCCACCAGATCGAATAGTTACGGCCTAAGAAGTCAACGCCAGAAGCATAAAATACAAAATAAATACAACAGCCTTTACACCGTATAAAATGAATAATTGCAAACTGAGTGAAGGTTAAGGTCATATCTACGTTCCGGGCAACCTAGCCTTCACTGTCGGGCGTTGCTCCACCAGATCGAAATGTTAGGGCCTAAGAAGTCAACGCCCGAAGCATAAAATTCGATATAAATACAACAGCATTTCCATAGTATTAAATGAATAATTGCAAACACTGTGAAAGTAGTGGTCATTTCTGCGTTCCGTGCAACCTAGGCTTCACTGTATGGCGTTCTTCCACCAGATCAAACAGTTAGGGCCTTAGAAGTCAACGCCCGAAGCGTAAAATACAAAATAAATAGAACAGTTTTTCCATCGCAGAAAACGAATAATTGCAACCAGTGTGAAAGTTATGGTCATTTCTATATTCCGAGCAACCTAGGCTTCACTCTAGGGCGTTGCTCTACCAGGTCGAATAGTTAGGGCCTAAGAAGTGAACGCCAGAAGCATAAAACACAATATAAATACAACAGTTTTTCCATCGTATAAAACGAATAATTGCAACCAGTGTGAAAGTTATGGTCATCTCTACATTCCGAGCAACCTAGGCTTCACTCTAGGGCGTTGCTCCACCAGATCGAATAGTTAGGGCCTTAGAAGTCAACGCCCGAAGCATAAAATACAAAATAAATAGAACGATTTTTCCATTGTATAAAACGAATAATTGCTACCAGTGTAAAAGCTATGGTCATTTCTACGTTCCGGGCAACCTAGGCTTCACCCTAGGCCGTTGTTCCACCAGATCGAATAGTTAGGGCCTAAGAATTGAACGCCAGAAGCATAAAATACAATATAAATACAACAGTTTTTCCATCGTATAAACCGAATAATTGCAACCAGTATGAAACTTATGGTCATTTCTACGTTCCGGGCAACCTAGGCTTCAGTGTATGGCGTTTTTCCACCACATCGAATAGCTACGGCCTCAGAAGTCAACGCCTGAAGTATAAAATACAATAGAAATACAACAGTCTTAACATTCTATAACACGAATAATTGCAACCCGTGTGAAAGTGATGGTCATTTCTACGTTCGAGGCAACCTAGGCTTCACTCTAGGGCGTTGTTCCACAAGATCGAATAGTTAGGGCCTTAGAAGTCAACGCCCGAAGCATAAAATACAAAATAAATAGAACGGTTTTTCCATTGTATAAAACGAATAATTGCTACCAGTGTAAAAACTATGGTCATTCCTACGTTCCGGGCAACCTAGGCTTCACCCTGGGCGTTGTTCCACCAGATCGAATAGTTAGAGCCTAAGAAGTGAACGCCAGAAGCATAAAATACAATATAAATACAACAGTTTTTCCATCGTGTAAAACGAATAATTGCAACCAGTATGAAACTTATGGTCATTTCTACTTTCCGAGCAACCTAGGCTTCACAATAGGGCTTTGCTCCAACAGATTGAATAGTTAGGGCCTTAGAAGTCAACGCCCGAAGCATAAAATACAAAATAAATACAACAGCTGTTCCATCGTATAAAATGAATAATTGCAAACAGTGTGAAAGTAGTGGTCATTTCTACGTTCCGGGCAACCTAGGCTTCACTCTACGGCGTTGTACCACCAGATGGAATAGTTAGGGCCTAAGAAGTCAACACCAGAAGAATAAAATACAATAAAAATACAACAGTCTTTCCATCCTATAACAGGAATAATTGCAACCCGTGTGAAAGTGATGGTCATTTCTACGTTCCAGGCAACCTAGGCTTCACTCTAGGGCGTTGTTCCACAAGATCGAATAGTTAGGGCCTAAGTAGTCAACGCCAGAAGCATAAAATACAATATAATAAGAACAGTTTTTCCATTGTATAAAACGAATAATTGCTGCCAGTGTGAAAGTTATGGTCATTTCTACGTTCCGCGCAACGTGGGCTTTACTCTAGGGCGTTGTTCCACCAGATGGAATAGTTAGGGCCTAAGAAGTCAACGCCAGAAGCATAAAATACGATATAAATACAACAGCTTTTCCATCGTATAAAACAAATAATTGCAACCAGTGTGAAAGTTATGGTCATTTCTACGTTCCGGGCAACCTAGGCTTCACCCTAGGGCGTTGTTCCACCAGATCGAATAGTTAGGGCCTAAGAAGTGAACGCCAGAAGCATAAAATGCAATAAAAATACAGCCGTTTTTCCATCGTATAGCAGGAATAATTTGCAACCAGTGTGGTAGTAGTGGTCATTTCTACGTTCCGGGCAACCCAGGTTTCACTCCCGGGCGTTGCTCCACCGGATCGAATAGTTACGGCCTAAGAAGTCAACGCCAGAAGCATAAAATACAAAATAAATACAACAGCCTTTACACCGTATTAAACGAATAATTGCAAACTGAGTGAAGGTTATGGTCATATCTACGTTCCGGGCAACCTAGCCTTCACTGTCGGGCGTTGCTCCACCAGATCGAAATGTTAGGGCCTAAGAAGTCAACGCCCGAAGCATAAAATTCGATATAAATACAACAGCATTTCCATAGTATTAAATGAATAATTGCAAACACTGTGAAAGTAGTGGTCATTTCTGCGTTCCGTGCAACCTAGGCTTCACTGTATGGCGTTCTTCCACCACATCGAATAGCTACGGCCTCAGAAGTCCACGCCTGAAGCATAAAATACAATAAAAATACAACAGTCTTTCCATCCTATAACAGAAATAATTGCAACCCGTGTGAAAGGGATGGTCATTTCTACGTTCCAGGCAACCTAGGCTTCACTCTAGGGCGTTGCTCCACCAGATCAAACAGTTAGGGCCTTAGAAGTCAACGCCCGAAGCATTAAATACAAAATAAATAGAACAGTTTTTCCATTGTATAAAACGAATAATTGCAACCAGTGTAAAAGTTATGGTCATTTCTACGTTCCGGGCAACCTAGGCTTCACTCTAGTGCGGTGCTCCACCTGATCGAATAGTTAGGGCCTTAGAAGTCAACGCCCGAAGCATTAAATACAAAATAAATAGAACAGTTCTTCCATTGTATAAAACGAATAATTGCTACCAGTGTAAAAGTTATGGTCATTTCTACGTTCTGGGCAACCTAGGCTTCACCCTAGGCCGTTGTTCCACCAGATCGAATAGTTAGGGCCTAAGAAGTCAACGCCAGAAGCATAAAATACGATATAAATACAACAGCTCTTCCATCATATAAAACGAATGATGGCAACCAGTGTGAAAGTTATGGTCATTTCTACATTTCGAGCAACCTAGGCTTCACTCTAGGGCGTTGCTCCACCTGATCGAATAGTTAGGGCCTTAGAAGTCAACGCCCGAAGCATTAATTACAAAATAAATAGAACAGATTTTCCATTGCATCAAACGAATAATTGCTACCAGTGTGAAAGTGATGGTCATTTCTACGTTCCGCGCAACCTGGGCTTTACTCTAGGACGTTGTTCCACCAGATGGAATAGTTAGGGCCTAAGAAGTCAACGCCAGAAGCATAAAATACGATATAAATACAACAGCTTTTCCATCGTATAAAACAAATAATTGCAACCAGTGTGAAAGTTATGGTCATTTCTACGTTCCCGGCAACCTAGGCTTCACTGTATGGCGTTCTTCCACCACATCGAATAGCTACGGCATCAGAAGTCAACGCCTGAAGTATAAAATACAATAAAAATACAACAGTCTTTCCATCCTATAACAGGAATAAATGCAACCCGTGTGAAAGGGATGGTCATTTCTACGTTCCAGGAAACCTAGGCTTCACTCTAGGGCGTTGCTCCACCAGATCAAACAGTTAGGGCCTCAGAAGTCAACGCCCGAAGCATTAAATACAAAATAAATAGAACAGTTTTTCCATTGGATAAAACGAATAATTGCTACCAGTGTAAAAGTTATGGTCATTTCTACGTTCCGGGCAACCTAGGCTTCACACTAGGCCGTTGTTCAACCAGATCGAATAGTTAGGGCCTAAGAAGTGAACACCAGAAGCATAAAATACAATATAAATACAACAGTTTTTCCATCATATAAAACGAATGATAGCAACCAGTGTGAAAGTTATGGTCATTTCTACGTTCCGGGCAATCTAGGCTGCACTCTAGGGCGTTGCTCCACCAGATCGAATAGTTAGGGCCTTAGAAGTCAACTCCCGAAGCATTAAATACAAAATAAATAAAACAGTTTTTCCATCGTATAAAACGAAAACTTGCAAACAGTGTGAAAGATATGGACATTTCTACGATCCGGGCTTCCGAGGCTTCACTCTATGGCGTTCTTCCACCACATCGAATAGCAACGGCCTCAGAAGTCAACGCCAGAAGCATTAAATACAAAATAAACAGAACAGTTTTTCCATTGTATAAAACGAATAATTGCAACCAGAGTAAAAGTTATGGTCATTTCTACGTTCCGCGCAACCTGGGCTTTACTCTAGGACGTTGTTCCACCAGATCGAATAGTTAGGGCCTAAGAAGTGAACGCCAGAAGCATAAAATACAATATAAATACAACAGCTTTTCCATCGTAAAAAACGAATAATTGCAACCAGTGTGAAAGTTATGGCTATTTCTACACTCCGAGCAACCTAGGCTTCACTCTAGGGCGTTGCTCCACCAGATCGAATAGTTAGGTCCTTAGAAGTCAACGCCAGAAGCATAAAATACGATATAAATACAACAGCTTTTGCATCGTATAAAAGGAATAATTGCAAACAGTGTGAAAGTAATTGTCATTTTTACGTCCCGGGCAACCTGGGCTTCACTCTAGGGCGTTGCTCCACCAGATCAAACAGTTAGGGCCTTAGAAGTCAACGCCCGAAGCATAAAATACGATATAAATAGAACAGCTTTTCCATCGTATTAAATGAATAATTGCAAACAGTGTGAAAGTAGTGGTCATTTCTGCGTTCCGAGCAACCTAGGCTTCACTCTAGGGCGGTGCTCTACCATATCGAATAGCCACGGCCTCAGAAGCCTACGCCTGAAGCATAAAATACAATAAAAATACAACAGTCTTTTCATCGTATAACAGGAATAATTCCAACATGCGTGAAAGTAATGATCATTTCGGCGTTTCGGGCATCCTAGACTTAACTCTGAGGCATTGCTCCACCAGATCGAATAGTTAGGGCCTAAGGAGTCAACGCCAGAAGCATAAAATACAATATAAATGCAACAGCTTTGCCACCGTATAAAATGAATAATTGCAAACAGTGTGAAAGATATGGACATTTCTACGATCCGGGCAACCTAGGCTTCACTCTATGGCGTTCTTCCACCACATCGAATAGCTACGGCCTCAGAAGTCAACGCCTGAAGCATAAAATACAAAATCAATATAACAGTTTTTCCATCGTATAAAACGAATAATAGCAACCAGTGTGAAAGTTATGGTCATTTCTACGATCCGGGCAACCTAGGCTTCACTCTATGGCGTTGGTCCACCAGATCAAACAGTTAGGGCCTTAGAAGCCAACGCCCGAAGCATTAAATACAAAATAAATAGAACAGTTTTTCCATTGTATAATACGAATAATTGCTACCTGCGTAAAAGTTATGGCCATTTCTACGTTGCGGGCAACCTAGGCTTCACCATAGGCCGTTGTTCCACCAGATCGAATAGTTAGGGCCTAAGAAGTGAACGCCAGAAGCATAAAACACAATATAAATACAACAGTTTTTCCATCACATAAAACGAATAATTGCAACCAGTGTGAAAGCTATGGTCATTTCTACATTCCGAGCAACCTAGGCTTCACACTAGGGCGTTGCTCCAACAGCTTGAATAGTCAGGGCCTTAGAAGTCAACGCCCGAAGCATAAAATGCAATAAAAATACAACAGTTTTTCCATCGTATAACAGGATTAATTGCAACCAGTTTGAAAGTGATGGTCATTTCTACGTTCGGGGCAACCTAGGCTTCACTCTAGGGCGTTGCTCCACTAGATCCAATAGCTAGGGCCTTAGAAGTCAACGTCAGAGGCATAAAATACAATATAAATACAACAGCTTTTCCATCGTAAAAAACGAATAATTGCAACCAGTGTGAAAGTTATGGTTATTTCTACATTCCGAGCAACCTAGGCTTCACTCTAGGGCGTTGCTCCACCAGATCGAATAGTTAGGTCCTTAGAAGTCAACGCCAGAAGCATAAAATACGATATAAATACAACAGCTTTTGCATCGTATAAAAGGAATAATTGCAAACAGTGTGAAAGTAATTGTCATTTCTACGTTCCGGGCAATCTAGGCTTCACTCTAGGGCGTTGCTCCACCAGATCAAACAGTTAGGGCCTTAGAAGTCAACGCACGAAGCATAAAATACATAATAAATAGAACAGTTTTTCCATTGTATATTACGAATAATTGCTACCAGTGTAAAAGTTATGGCCATTTCTACGTTCCAGGCAACCTAGGCTTCACCCTAGGGCGTTGTGCCATCACATCGAATAGTCAGGGCCTAAGAAATGAACGCCAGAAGCATAAAATGCAATAAAAATGCAACAGTCTTTCCATCCTATAACAGGAATAATTGCAACCCGTGTGAAAGTGATGGTCATTTGTACGTTCCAGGGAACCTATGCTTCACTCTAGGGCGTTGCTCCACCAGATCGAATTGTTAGGGCCAAAGAAGTCGACGCCCGAAGCATAAAATACGATATAAATACAACAGCTTTTCCATCGTATAAAAGGAATAATCGCAACCAGTGTGAAAGCTATGGTCATTTCTACGTGCCGGGCAACCTAGGCTTCACTCTAGGGCGTTGCTCCACTAGATCGAATGGCTAGGGCCTTAGAAGTCAACGCCAGAGGCATAAAATACAATAAAAATACAACGGTCTTTTCATCGTATAACAGGAATAATTGCAACAAGCGTGAAAGTAATGATCATTTCGGCGTTTCGGGCATCCTAGACATAACTCTGAGGCATTGCTCCACCAGATCGAATAGTTAGGCGCCTATGAAGTCAACGCCAGAAGCATAAAACACAATATAAATACAACAGTTTTTCCTTTGTATAAAACGAATAATTGCTACCAGTGTAAAAGTTATGGTCATTTCTACGTTCCGGGCAACCTAGGCTTCACCCTAGGGCGTTGTTCCACCAGGTCGAATAGTTAGGGCCTAAGAAGTCAACGCCCGAAGCATAAAATGCAACAAAAATACAACAGTTTTTCCATCGTATAACAGGATTAATTGCAACCAGTTTGAAAGTGATGGTCATTTCTACGTTCCGGGCAACCTAGGCTTCACTCTAGGGCGTTGCCCCACCAGATCAAACAGTTAGGGCCTCAGAAGTCAACGCCCGAAGCATAAAAGACAAAATAAAAAGAACAGTTTTTCCATTGTACAAAACGAATAATTGCTACCAGTGTAAATGTTATGGTCATTTCTACGTCCCGGGCAACCTAGGCTTCACCCTAGGGCGTTGTTCCACCAGATCGAATAGTTAGGGCCCAAGAAGTGAACGCCAGAAGCATAAAATACAATATAAATACAACAGCTTTTCCATCGTATAAAACGAATAATTGCAACCAGTGTGAAAGTTATGGTCATTTCTACATTCCGAGCAACCTAGGCTTCACTCTAGGGCGTTGCTCCACCAGATCATATAGATAGGTCCTTAGAAGTCATCGCCAGAAGCTTAAATACGATATAAATACAGCAGCTTTTCCATCGTATAAAAGGAATAATTGCAAACAGTGTGAAAGTAATGGTCATTTCTACGTTCCGGGCAACCTAGGGTTCACTCTGCGGCGTTATTCCACCATATCGAATAGTTAGGGCCTAAGAAGTCAACACCAGAAGAATAAAATACAAAAAAATACAACAGCCTTTACACCGTATAAAACGAATAATTGCATCCTGTGTGAAGGTTATGGTCATATCTACGTTCCAGTCAACCTAGGCTTCACTGTCGGGCGTTGCTACACAAGATCGAAGAGTTAGGGCCTAAGAAGTCAACGCCCGAAGCATAAAATACAATAGAAATACAACAGTTTTTCCATCGTATAAAACGAATAATTGCAACCATTATGAAACTTATGGTCATTTCTACCTTCCGGGCAACCTAGGCTACACCCTAGGGAGTTGCTCCACCAGATGAAACAGTTAGGGCGTTAGAAGTCAACGCCCGAAGCATAAAATACAAAATAAATAGAACAGTTTTTCCATTGTATAAAACGAATAATTGCTACCAGTGTAAAAGTTATGGTCATTTCTACGTTCCGGGCCACCTAGGCTTCACCCTAGGGCGTTGTTCCACCAGATCGAATAGTTAGGGCCTACGAAGTGAACGCCAGAAGCATAAAATACAATATAAATACAACAGTTTTTCCATCGTATAAAACGAATAATTGCAACCAGTGTGAAAGCTATGGCCATTTCTACATTCCGAGCCACCTAGGCTTCACTCTAGGGCGTTGCTCCAACAGATTGAATAGTCAGGGCCTTAGAAGTCAACGCCCGAAGCATAAAATGCAATAAAAATACAACAGATTTTCCATCGTATAACAGGATTAATTGCAACCAGTTTGAAAGTGATGGTCATTTCTACGTTCCGGGCAACCTAGGCTTCACTCTAGGGCGTTGCTCCACTAGATCGAATAGCTAGGGCCTTAGAAGTCAACGCCAGAGGCATAAAATACAAAATAAATACAACAGTTTTTCCATTGTATAAAACGAATAATTGCTACCAGTGTAAAAGTTATGGTCATTTCTACGTTCCGGGCAACCTAGGCTTCACCCTAGGGCGTTGGTCCACCAGATCGAATAGTTAGGGCCTAAGAAGTGAACGCCAGAAGCATAAAATACAATATAAATACAACAGTTTATCCATCGTATAAAACGAATAATTGCAACCAGTGTGAAAGCTATGGTCATTTCTACATTCCGAGCAACCTAGGCTTCACTCTAGGGCGTAGCTCCAACAGATTGTATAGTCAGGGCCTTAGAAGTCAACGCCCGAAGCATAAAATGCAATAAAAATACAACAGTTTTTCCACCGTATAACAGGATTAATTGCAACCAGTTTGAAAGTGATGGTCATTTCTACGTTCCGGTCAACCTAGGCTTCACTCTAGGGCGTTGCTCCACTAGGTCGAATAGCTAGGGCCTTAGAAGTCAACGCCAGAGTCATAAAATACAATATAAATACAACAGCTTTTCCATCGTAAAAAACGAATAATTGCAACTAGTGTGAAAGTTATGGTTATTTCTACATTCCGAGCAACCTAGGCTTCACTCTAGGGCGTTGCTCCACCAGATCGAATAGTTAGGTCCTTAGAAGTCAACGCCCGAAGCATAAAATGCAACAAAAATACAACAGTTTTTCCATCGTATAACAGGATTAATTGCAACCAGTTTGAAAGTGATGGTCATTTCTACGTTCCGGGCAACCTAGGCTTCATTCTAGGGCGTTGCTCCACCAGATCAAACAGTTAGGGCCTTAGAAGTCAACGCCCGAAGCATAAAATACAAAATAAATAGAACAGTTTTTCCATTGTATAAAACTAATAATTGCTACCAGTGTAAAAGTTATGGTCATTTCTACGTTCCGGGCAACCTAGGCTTCACCCAAGGGCGTTGTTCCACCAGATCGAATAGTTAGGGCCTAAGCAGTGAACGCCAGAAGCATAAAATGCAATAAAAATACAACAGTCTTTCCATCCTATAACAGGAATAATTGCAATCCGTGTGAAACTGATGATCATTTGTACGTTCCAGGCAACCTAGGCTTCACTCTAGGGCGTTGCTCCACTAGATCGAATTGTTAGGGCCAAAGAAGTCAACGCCCGAAGCATAAAATACAAAATAAATAGAACAGTTTTTCCATCGTATAAAAGGAATAATTGCAAACAGTGTTAAAGTAATGGTCATTTCTACGTTCCGGGCAACCTAGGCTTCACTCTAGGTCGTTGCTCCACCAGATCAAGCAGTTAGGGCCTTAGAAGTCAACGCCCGAAGCATAAAATACAAAATAAATAGAACAGTTTTTCCATTGTATAAAACGAATAATTGCTACCAGTGTAATAGTTATGGTCATTTCTACGTTCCGGGCAACCTAGACTTCACTCTAGGGCGGTGCTCCACCATATCGAATAGCTACCGCCTTAGAAGACTACGCCTGAAGCATAAAATACAATAAAAATACAACGGTCTTTTCATCGTATAACAGGAATAATTGCATCAAGCGTGAAAGTAATGATCATTTCGGCGTTTCGGGCATCCTAGACATAACTCTGAGGCATTGCTCCACCAGATCGAATAGTTAGGGCCTATGAAGTCAACGCCAGAAGCATAAAACACAATATAAATACAACAGTTTTTCCATTGTATAAAACGAATAATTGCTACCAGTGTAAAAGTTATGGTCATTTCTACGTTCCGGGCAACCTAGGCTTCACCCTAGGGCGTTGTTCCACCAGGTCGAATAGTTAGGGCCTAAGAAGTCAACGCCAGAAGCATAAAATACAATATAAATACAACAGTTTTTCCATCGTATAAAACGAATAATTGCAACCAGTGTGAAAGTTATGGTCATTTATACGTTCCGGGCAACCTAGGCTTCACCCTAGGGCGTTGATCCACCAGATCGAATAGTGAGGGCCTAAGAAGTGAACGCCAGAAGCATACAATACAATATAAATACAACAGTTTTTCCATCGTATAAAACGAATAATTGCAACCAGTGTGAAAGCTATGGTCATTTCTACATTCCGAGCAACCTAGGCTTCTCTCTAGGGCGTTGCTCCAACAGGTTGAATAGTCAGGGCCTTAGAAGTCGACGCCCGAAGCATAAAATGCAATAAAAATACAACAGTTTTTCCATCGTATAACAGGATTAATTGCAACCAGTTTGAAAGTGATGGTCATTTCTACGTTCAGGGCAACCTAGGCTTCACTCTAGGGCGTTGCTCCACTAGATCGAATAGCTAGGGCGTTAGAAGTCAACGCCAGAGGTATAAAATACAATATAAATACAACAGCTTTTCCATCGTAAAAAACGAATAATTGCAACCAGTGTGAAAGTTATGGTTATTTCTACATTCCGAGCAACCTAGGCTTCACTCTAGGGCGTTGCTCCACCAGATCGAATAGTTAGGTCCTTAGAAGTCAACGCCAGAAGCATAAAATACAATATAAATATAACAGTCTTTCCATCGTATAAAACGAATGATAGCAACCAGTGTGAAAGTTATGGTCATTTCTACGTTCCGGTCAACCTGGGCTTCACTCTAGGGCGTTGCTCCACCAGATCAAACAGTTAGGGCCTTAGAAGTCAACGCCCGAAGAATAAAATACAAAATAAATAGAACAGTTTTTCCATTGTATATTACGAATAATTGCTACCAGTGTAAAAGTTATGGTCATTTCTACGTTCCAGGCAACCTCGGCTTCACCCTAGGGCGTTGTGCCACCACATCGAATAGTCAGGGCCTAAGAAATGAACGCCAGAAGCATAAAATGCAATAAAAATGCAACAGTCTTTCCATCCTATAACAGGAATAATTGCAACCCGTGTGAAAGTGATGGTCATTTGTACGTTCCAGGGAACCTATGCTTCACTCTAGGGCGTTGCTCCACCAGATCGAATTGTTAGGGCCAAAGAAGTCGACGCCCGAAGCATAAAATACGATATAAATACAACAGCTTTTCCATCGTATAAAAGGAATAATCGCAACCAGTGTGAAAGCTATGGTCATTTCTACGTGCCGGGCAACCTAGGCTTCACTCTAGGGCGTTGCTCCACTAGATCGAATGGCTAGGGCCTTAGAAGTCAACGCCAGAGGCATAAAATACAATAAAAATACAACGGTCTTTTCATCGTATAACAGGAATAATTGCAACAAGCGTGAAAGTAATGATCATTTCGGCGTTTCGGGCATCCTAGACATAACTCTGAGGCATTGCTCCACCAGATCGAATAGTTAGGCGCCTATGAAGTCAACGCCAGAAGCATAAAACACAATATAAATACAACAGTTTTTCCTTTGTATAAAACGAATAATTGCTACCAGTGTAAAAGTTATGGTCATTTCTACGTTCCGGGCAACCTAGGCTTCACCCTAGGGCGTTGTTCCACCAGGTCGAATAGTTAGGGCCTAAGAAGTCAACGCCCGAAGCATAAAATGCAACAAAAATACAACAGTTTTTCCATCGTATAACAGGATTAATTGCAACCAGTTTGAAAGTGATGGTCATTTCTACGTTCCGGGCAACCTAGGCTTCACTCTAGGGCGTTGCCCCACCAGATCAAACAGTTAGGGCCTCAGAAGTCAACGCCCGAAGCATAAAAGACAAAATAAAAAGAACAGTTTTTCCATTGTACAAAACGAATAATTGCTACCAGTGTAAATGTTATGGTCATTTCTACGTCCCGGGCAACCTAGGCTTCACCCTAGGGCGTTGTTCCACCAGATCGAATAGTTAGGGCCCAAGAAGTGAACGCCAGAAGCATAAAATACAATATAAATACAACAGCTTTTCCATCGTATAAAACGAATAATTGCAACCAGTGTGAAAGTTATGGTCATTTCTACATTCCGAGCAACCTAGGCTTCACTCTAGGGCGTTGCTCCACCAGATCAAATAGATAGGTCCTTAGAAGTCATCGCCAGAAGCTTAAATACGATATAAATACAGCAGCTTTTCCATCGTATAAAAGGAATAATTGCAAACAGTGTGAAAGTAATGGTCATTTCTACGTTCCGGGCAACCTAGGGTTCACTCTGCGGCGTTATTCCACCATATCGAATAGTTAGGGCCTAAGAAGTCAACACCAGAAGAATAAAATACAAAAAAATACAACAGCCTTTACACCGTATAAAACGAATAATTGCATCCTGTGTGAAGGTTATGGTCATATCTACGTTCCAGTCAACCTAGGCTTCACTGTCGGGCGTTGCTACACCAGATCGAAGAGTTAGGGCCTAAGAAGTCAACGCCCGAAGCATAAAATACAATAGAAATACAACAGTTTTTCCATCGTATAAAACGAATAATTGCAACCATTATGAAACTTATGGTCATTTCTACCTTCCGGGCAACGTAGGCTACACCCTAGGGAGTTGCTCCACCAGATGAAACAGTTAGGGCGTTAGAAGTCAACGCCCGAAGCATAAAATACAAAATAAATAGAACAGTTTTTCCATTGTATAAAACGAATAATTGCTACCAGTGTAAAAGTTATGGTCATTTCTACGTTCCGGGCCACCTAGGCTTCACCCTAAGGCGTTGTTCCACCAGATCGAATAGTTAGGGCCTACGAAGTGAACGCCAGAAGCATAAAATACAATATAAATACAACAGTTTTTCCATCGTATAAAACGAATAATTGCAACCAGTGTGAAAGCTATGGCCATTTCTACATTCCGAGCAACCTAGGCTTCACTCTAGGGCGTTGCTCCAACAGATTGAATAGTCAGGGCCTTAGAAGTCAACGCCCGAAGCATAAAATGCAATAAAAATACAACAGATTTTCCATCGTATAACAGGATTAATTGCAACCAGTTTGAAAGTGATGGTCATTTCTACGTTCCGGGCAACCTAGGCTTCACTCTAGGGCGTTGCTCCACTAGATCGAATAGCTAGGGCCTAAGAAGTCAACACCAGAAGAATAAAATACAAAAAAATACAACAGCCTTTACACCGTATAAAACGAATAATTGCATCCTGTGTGAAGGTTATGGTCATATCTACGTTCCAGTCAACCTAGGCTTCACTGTCGGGCGTTGCTACACCAGATCGAAGAGTTAGGGCCTAAGAAGTCAACGCCCGAAGCATAAAATACAATAGAAATACAACAGTTTTTCCATCGTATAAAACGAATAATTGCAACCATTATGAAACTTATGGTCATTTCTACCTTCCGGGCAACCTAGACTACACCCTAGGGAGTTGCTCCACCAGATGAAACAGTTAGGGCGTTAGAAGTCAACGCCCGAAGCATAAAATACAAAATAAATAGAACAGTTTTTCCATTGTATAAAACGAATAATTGCTACCAGTGTAAAAGTTATGGTCATTTCTACGTTCCGGGCCACCTAGGCTTCACCCTAGGGCGTTGTTCCACCAGATCGAATAGTTAGGGCCTACGAAGTGAACGCCAGAAGCATAAAATACAATATAAATACAACAGTTTTTCCATCGTATAAAACGAATAATTGCAACCAGTGTGAAAGCTATGGCCATTTCTACATTCCGAGCAACCTAGGCTTCACTCTAGGGCGTTGCTCCAACAGATTGAATAGTCAGGGCCTTAGAAGTCAACGCCCGAAGCATAAAATGCAATAAAAATACAACAGATTTTCCATCGTATAACAGGATTAATTGCAACCAGTTTGAAAGTGATGGTCATTTCTACGTTCCGGGCAACCTAGGCTTCACTCTAGGGCGTTGCTCCACTAGATCGAATAGCTAGGGCCTTAGAAGTCAACGCCAGAGGCATAAAATACAAAATAAATACAACAGTTTTTCCATTGTATAAAACGAATAATTGCTACCAGGGTAAAAGTTATGGTCATTTCTACGTTCCGGGCAACCTAGGCTTCACCCTAGGGCGTTGGTCCACCAGATCGAATAGTTAGGGCCTAAGAAGTGAACGCCAGAAGCATAAAATACAATATAAATACAACAGTTTATCCATCGTATAAAACGAATAATTGCAACCAGTGTGAAAGCTATGGTCATTTCTACATTCCGAGCAACCTAGGCTTCACTCTAGGGCGTAGCTCCAACAGATTGTATAGTCAGGGCCTTAGAAGTCAACGCCCGAAGCATAAAATGCAATAAAAATACAACAGTTTTTCCACCGTATAACAGGATTAATTGCAACCAGTTTGAAAGTGATGGTCATTTCTACGTTCCGGTCAACCTAGGCTTCACTCTAGGGCGTTGCTCCACTAGGTCGAATAGCTAGGGCCTTAGAAGTCAACGCCAGAGTCATAAAATACAATATAAATACAACAGCTTTTCCATCGTAAAAAACGAATAATTGCAACTAGTGTGAAAGTTATGGTTATTTCTACATTCCGAGCAACCTAGGCTTCACTCTAGGGCGTTGCTCCACCAGATCGAATAGTTAGGTCCTTAGAAGTCAACGCCCGAAGCATAAAATGCAACAAAAATACAACAGTTTTTCCATCGTATAACAGGATTAATTGCAACCAGTTTGAAAGTGATGGTCATTTCTACGTTCCGGGCAACCTAGGCTTCACTCTAGGGCGTTGCTCCACCAGATCAAACAGTTAGGGCCTTAGAAGTCAACGCCCGAAGCATAAAATACAAAATAAATAGAACAGTTTTTCCATTGTATAAAACTAATAATTGCTACCAGTGTAAAAGTTATGGTCATTTCTACGTTCCGGGCAACCTAGGCTTCACCCAAGGGCGTTGTTCCACCAGGTCGAATAGTTAGGGCCTAAGAAGTCAACGCCAGAAACATAAAATACAATATAAATACAACAGTTTTTCCATCGTATAAAACGAATAATTGCAACCAGTGTGAAAGTTATGGTCATTTATACGTTCCGGGCAACCTAGGCTTCACCCTAGGGCGTTGATCCACCAGATCGAATAGTGAGGGCCTAAGAAGTGAACGCCAGAAGCATACAATACAATATAAATACAACAGTTTTTCCATCGTATAAAACGAATAATTGCAACCAGTGTGAAAGCTATGGTCATTTCTACATTCCGAGCAACCTAGGCTTCTCTCTAGGGCGTTGCTCCAACAGGTTGAATAGTCAGGGCCTTAGAAGTCGACGCCCGAAGCATAAAATGCAATAAAAATACAACAGTTTTTCCATCGTATAACAGGATTAATTGCAACCAGTTTGAAAGTGATGGTCATTTCTACGTTCAGGGCAACCTAGGCTTCACTCTAGGGCGTTGCTCCACTAGATCGAATAGCTAGGGCGTTAGAAGTCAACGCCAGAGGTATAAAATACAATATAAATACAACAGCTTTTCCATCGTAAAAAACGAATAATTGCAACCAGTGTGAAAGTTATGGTTATTTCTACATTCCGAGCAACCTAGGCTTCACTCTAGGGCGTTGCTCCACCAGATCGAATAGTTAGGTCCTTAGAAGTCAACGCCAGAAGCATAAAATACAATATAAATATAACAGTCTTTCCATCGTATAAAACGAATGATAGCAACCAGTGTGAAAGTTATGGTCATTTCTACGTTCCGGTCAACCTGGGCTTCACTCTAGGGCGTTGCTCCACCAGATCAAACAGTTAGGGCCTTAGAAGTCAACGCCCGAAGAATAAAATACAAAATAAATAGAACAGTTTTTCCATTGTATAAAACGAATAATTGCTACCAGTGTAAAAGTTATGGTCATTTCTACGTTCCGGGCAACCTAGGCTTCACCTTAGGGCGTTGTTCCACCAGATCGAATAGTTAGGTCCTAAGCAGTGAATGCCAGAAGCATAAAATGCAATAAAAATACAACAGTCTGTCCATCCTATAACAGGAATAATTGCAATCCGTGTGAAAGTGATGGTCATTTGTACGTTCCAGGCAACCTGGGCTTCACTCTAGGGCGTTGCTCCACCAGATCGAATATTTAGGGCCTATGAAGTCAACGCCAGAAGCATAAAATACAATATAAATACAACAGTTTTTAAATTGTATAAAACGAATAATTGCTACCAGTGTAAAAGTTATGGTCATTTCTACGTTCCGGGCAACCTAGGCTTCACTCTGCGGCGTTATTCCACCATATCGAATAGTTAGGGCCTAAGAAGTCAACACCAGAAGAATAAAATACAAAAAAGTACAACAGCCTTTACACCGTATAAAACGAATAATTGCATCCTGTGTGAAGGTTATGGTCATATCTACGTTCCAGTCAACCTAGGCTTCACTGTCGGGCGTTGCTACACCAGATCGAAGAGTTAGGGCCTAAGAAGTCAACGCCCGAAACATAAAATACAATAAAAATACAACAGTCTTTCCATCCTATAACAGGAATAATTGCAATCCGTGTGAAAGTGATGGTCATTTGTACGTTCCAGGCAACCTAGGCTTCACTCTAGGGCGTTGCTCCACCAGATCGAATAGTTAGGGCCTATGAAGTCAACGCCAGAAGCATAAAATACAATATAAATACAACAGTTTTTAAATTGTATAAAACGAATAATTGCTACCAGTGTAAAAGTTATGGTCATTTCTACGTTCCGGGCAACCTAGGCTCCACTCTAGGGCGTTGCTCCACTAGATCGAATAGCTAGGGCCTTAGAAGTCAACGCCAGACGCATAAAATACAATATAAATACAACAGCTTTTCCATCGTAAAAAACGAATAATTGCAACCAGTGTGAAAGTTATGGTTATTTCTACATTCCGGGCAACCTAGGCTTCACTCTAGAGCGTTGCTCCACCAGATCGAATAGTTAGGTCCTTAGAAGTCAACGCCAGAAGCATAATGTACAATATAAATATAACAGTTTTTCCATCGTATAAAACGGATAATAGCAACCAGTGTGAAAGTTATGGTCATTTCTACGTTCCGGGCAACCTAGGCTTCACTCTAGGGCGTTGCTCCACCAGATCAAACAGTTAGGGCCTTAGAAGTCAACGCCCGAAGCATAAAATACAAAATAAATAGAACAGTTTTTCCATTGTATAAAACTAATAATTGCTACCAGTGTAAAAGTTATGGTCATTTCTACGTTCCGGGCAACCTAGGCTTCACCCAAGGGCGTTGTTCCACCAGATCGAATAGTTAGGGCCTAAGCAGTGAACGCCAGAAGCATAAAATGCAATAAAAATACAACAGTCTTTCCATCCTATAACAGGAATAATTGCAATCCGTGTGAAACTGATGATCATTTGTACGTTCCAGGCAACCTAGGCTTCACTCTGGGGCGTTGCTCCACTAGATCGAATTGTTAGGGCCAAAGAAGTCAACGCCCGAAGCATAAAATACAAAATAAATAGAACAGTTTTTCCATCGTATAAAAGGAATAATTGCAAACAGTGTTAAAGTAATGGTCATTTCTACGTTCCGGGCAACCTAGGCTTCACTCTATGTCGTTGCTCCACCAGATCAAGCAGTTAGGGCCTTAGAAGTCAACGCCCGAAGCATAAAATACAAAATAAATAGAACAGTTTTTCCATTGTATAAAACGAATAATTGCTACCAGTGTAATAGTTATGGTCATTTCTACGTTCCGGGCAACCTAGACTTCACTCTAGGGCGGTGCTCCACCATATCGAATAGCTACCGCCTTAGAAGACTACGCCTGAAGCATAAAATACAATAAAAATACAACGGTCTTTTCATCGTATAACAGGAATAATTGCATCAAGCGTGAAAGTAATGATCATTTCGGCGTTTCGGGCATCCTAGACATAACTCTGAGGCATTGCTCCACCAGATCGAATAGTTAGGGCCTATGAAGTCAACGCCAGAAGCATAAAACACAATATAAATACAACAGTTTTTCCATTGTATAAAACGAATAATTGCTACCAGTGTAAAAGTTATGGTCATTTCTACGTTCCGGGCAACCTAGGCTTCACCCTAGGGCGTTGTTCCACCAGGTCGAATAGTTAGGGCCTAAGAAGTCAACGCCAGAAGCATAAAATACAATATAAATACAACAGTTTTTCCATCGTATAAAACGAATAATTGCAACCAGTGTGAAAGTTATGGTCATTTATACGTTCCGGGCAACCTAGGCTTCACCCTAGGGCGTTGATCCACCAGATCGAATAGTGAGGGCCTAGGAAGTGAACGCCAGAAGCATACAATACAATATAAATACAACAGTTTTTCCATCGTATAAAACGAATAATTGCAACCAGTGTGAAAGCTATGGTCATTTCTACATTCCGAGCAACCTAGGCTTCTCTCTAGGGCGTTGCTCCAACAGGTTGAATAGTCAGGGCCTTAGAAGTCGACGCCCGAAGCATAAAATGCAATAAAAATACAACAGTTTTTCCATCGTATAACAGGATTAATTGCAACCAGTTTGAAAGTGATGGTCATTTCTACGTTCAGGGCAACCTAGGCTTCACTCTAGGGCGTTGCTCCACTAGATCGAATAGCTAGGGCGTTAGAAGTCAACGCCAGAGGTATAAAATACAATATAAATACAACAGCTTTTCCATCGTAAAAAACGAATAATTGCAACCAGTGTGAAAGTTATGGTTATTTCTACATTCCGAGCAACCTAGGCTTCACTCTAGGGCGTTGCTCCACCAGATCGAATAGTTAGGTCCTTAGAAGTCAACGCCAGAAGCATAAAATACAATATAAATATAACAGTCTTTCCATCGTATAAAACGAATGATAGCAACCAGTGTGAAAGTTATGGTCATTTCTACGTTCCGGTCAACCTGGGCTTCACTCTAGGGCGTTGCTCCACCAGATCAAACAGTTAGGGCCGTAGAAGTCAACGCCCGAAGAATAAAATACAAAATAAATAGAACAGTTTTTCCATTGTATAAAACGAATAATTGCTACCAGTGTAAAAGTTATGGTCATTTCTACGTTCCGGGCAACCTAGGCTTCACCTTAGGGCGTTGTTCCACCAGATCGAATAGTTAGGTCCTAAGCAGTGAATGCCAGAAGCATAAAATGCAATAAAAATACAACAGTCTGTCCATCCTATAACAGGAATAATTGCAATCCGTGTGAAAGTGATGGTCATTTGTACGTTCCAGGCAACCTGGGCTTCACTCTAGGGCGTTGCTCCACCAGATCGAATATTTAGGGCCTATGAAGTCAACGCCAGAAGCATAAAATACAATATAAATACAACAGTTTTTAAATTGTATAAAACGAATAATTGCTACCAGTGTAAAAGTTATGGTCATTTCTACGTTCCGGGCAACCTAGGCTTCACTCTGCGGCGTTATTCCACCATATCGAATAGTTAGGGCCTAAGAAGTCAACACCAGAAGAATAAAATACAAAAAAGTACAACAGCCTTTACACCGTATAAAACGAATAATTGCATCCTGTGTGAAGGTTATGGTCATATCTACGTTCCAGTCAACCTAGGCTTCACTGTCGGGCGTTGCTACACCAGATCGAAGAGTTAGGGCCTAAGAAGTCAACGCCCGAAGCATAAAATACAATAAAAATACAACAGTCTTTCCATCCTATAACAGGAATAATTGCAATCCGTGTGAAAGTGATGGTCATTTGTACGTTCTAGGCAACCTAGGCTTCACTCTAGGGCGTTGCTCCACCAGATCGAATAGTTAGGGCCTATGAAGTCAACGCCAGAAGCATAAAATACAATATAAATACAACAGTTTTTAAATTGTATAAAACGAATAATTGCTACCAGTGTAAAAGTTATGGTCATTTCTACGTTCCGGGCAACCTAGGCTCCACTCTAGGGCGTTGCTCCACTAGATCGAATAGCTAGGGCCTTAGAAGTCAACGCCAGAAGCATAATGTACAATATAAATATAACAGTTTTTCCATCGTATAAAACGGATAATAGCAACCAGTGTGAAAGTTATGGTCATTTCTACGTTCCGGGCAACCTAGGCTTCACTCTAGGGCGTTGCTCCACCAGATCAAACAGTTAGGGCCTTAGAAGTCAACGCCCGAAGCATAAAATACAAAATAGATAGAACAGTTTTTCCATTGTATAAAACTAATAATTGCTACCAGTGTAAAAGTTATGGTCATTTCTACGTTCCGGGCAACCTAGGCTTCACCCAAGGGCGTTGTTCCACCAGATCGAATAGTTAGGGCCTAAGCAGTGAACGCCAGAAGCATAAAATGCAATAAAAATACAACAGTCTTTCCATCCTATAACAGGAATAATTGCAATCCGTGTGAAACTGATGGTCATTTGTACGTTCCAGGCAACCTAGGCTTCACTCTAGGTCGTTGCTCCACCAGATCAAACAGTTAGGGCCTTAGAAGTCAACGCCCGAAGCATAAAATACAAAATGAATAGAACAGTTTTTCCATTGTATAAAACGAATAATTGCTACCAGTGTAATAGTTATGGTCATTTCTACGTTCCGGGCAACCTAGGCTTCACTCTAGGGCGGTGTTCCACCATATCGAATAGCTACGGCCTTAGAAGCCTACGCCTGAAGCTTAAAATACAATATAAATATAACAGTTTTTCCATCGTATAAAACGAATAATAGCAACCAGTGTGAAAGTAATTGTCATTTCTACGTTCCGGGCAACCTAGGCTTCACTCTAGGGCGTTGCTCCACCAGATCAAACAGTTAGGGCGTTAGAAGTCAACGCCCGAAGCATAAAATACAAAATAAATAGAACAGTTTTTCGATTGTATAAAACGAATAATTGCTACCAGTGTATAAGTTATGGTCATTTCTACGTTCCGGGCCACCTAGGCTTCACCGTAGGGCGTTGTTCCACCAGATCGAATAGTTAGGGCCTACGAAGTGAACGCCAGAAGCATAAAATACAATATAAATACAACAGTTTTTCCATCGTATAAAACGAATAATTGCCACCAGTGTGAAAGCTATGGCCATTTCTACATTCTGAGCAACCTAGGCTTCACTCTAGGGCGTTGCGCCAACAGATTGAATAGTCAGGGCCTTAGAAGTCAACGCCCGAAGCATAAAATGCAATAAAAATACAACAGTTTTTCCATCGAGTAACAGGATTAATTGCAACCAGTTTGAAAGTGATGGTCATTTCTACGTTCCGGGCAACCTAGGCTTCACTCTAGGGCGTTGCTCCACTAGATCGAATAGCTAGGGCCTTAGAAGTCAACGCCAGAGGCATAAAATACAATATAAATACAACAGCTTTTCCATCGTAAAAAACGAATAATTGCAACCAGTGTGAAAGTTATGGTTATTTCTACATTCCGAGCAACCTAGGCTTCACTCTAGAGCGTTGCTCCACCAGATCGAATAGTTAGGTCCTTAGAAGTCAACGCCAGAAGCATAATGTACAATATAAATATAACAGATTTTCCATCGTATAAAACGAATAATAGCAACCAGTGTGAAAGTTATGGTCATTTCTACGTTCCGGGCAACCTAGGCTTCACTCTAGGGCGTTGCTCCACCAGATCAAACAGTTAGGGCCTTAGAAGTCAACGCCCGAAGCATAAAATACAAAATAAATAGAACAGTTTTTCCATTGTATAAAACTAATAATTGCTACCAGTGTAAAAGTTATGCTCATTTCTACGTTCCGGGCAACCTAGGCTCCACCCAAGGGCGTTGTTCCACCAGATCGAATAGTTAGGGCCTAAGCAGTGAACGCCAGAAGCATAAAATGCAATAAAAATACAACAGTCTTTCCATCCTATAACAGGAATAATTGCATTCCGTGTGAAACTGATGGTCATTTGTACGTTCCAGGCAACCTAGGCTTCACTCTAGGGCGTTGCTCCACTAGATCGAATTGTTAGGGCCAAAGAAGTCAACGCCCGAAGCATAAAATACAAAATAAATAGAACAGTTTTTCCATCGTATAAAAGGAATAATTGCAAACAGTGTTAAAGTAATGGTCATTTCTACGTTCCGGGCAACCTAGGCTTCACTCTAGGTCGTTGCTCCACCAGATCAAACAGTTAGGGCCTTATAAGTCAACACCCGAAGCATAAAATACAAAATAAATAGAACAGTTTTTCCATTGTATAAAACGAATAATTGCTACCAGTGTAATAGTTATGGTCATTTCTACTTTCCGGGCAACCTAGGCTTCACTCTAGGGCGGTGCTCCACCATATCGAATAGCTACCGCCTTAGAAGACTACGCCTGAAGCATAAAATACAATAAAAATACAACGGCCTTTTCATCGTATAACAGGAATAATTGCAACAAGCGTGAAAGTAATGATCATTTCGGCGTTTCGGGCATCCTAGACATAACTCTGAGGCATTGCTCCACCAGATCGAATAGTTAGGGCCTATGAAGTCAACGCCAGAAGCATAAAACACAATATAAATACAACAGTTTTTCCATTGTATAAAACGAATAATTGCTACCAGTGTAAAAGTTATGGTCATTTCTACGTTCCGGGCAACCTAGGCTTCACCCTAGGGCGTTGTTCCACCAGGTCGAATAGTTAGGGCCTAAGATGTCAACGCCAGAAGCATAAAATACAATATAAATACAACAGTTTTTCCATCGTATAAAACGAATAATTGCAACCAGTCTGAAAGTTATGGTCATTTATACGTTCCGGGCAACCTAGGCTTCACCCTAGGGCGTTGATCCACCAGATCGAATAGTTAGGGCCTAAGAAGTGAACGCCAGAAGCATACAATACAATATAAATACAACAGTTTTTCCATCGTATAAAACGAATAATTGCTACCAGTGTAAAAGTTATGGTCACTTCTACGTTCCGGGCAAACTAGGCTTCACCCTAGGGCGTTGTTCCACCAGGTCGAATAGATAGGGCCTAAGAAGTAAACGCCAGAAGCATAAAATACAATATAAATACAACAGTTTTTCCATCGTATAAAACGAATAATTGCAACCAGTGTGAAAGTTATGGTCATTTCTACATTCCGAGCAACCTAGGCTTCACTCTAGGGCGTTGCTCCAACAGATTGAATAGTTAGGGCCTTAGAAGTCAACGACCGAAGCATAAAATGCAACAAAAATACAAAGGTTTTTCCATCGTATAACAGGATTAATTGCAACCAGTTTGAAAGTGATGGTCATTTCTAGGTTCCGGGAAACCTAGGCTACACTCTAGGGCGTTGCTCCACTAGATCGAATAGCTAGGGACTTAGGAGTCAACGCCAGAAGCATAAAATGCAATAAAAATACAACAGTCTTTCCATCCTATAACAGGAATAATTGCAGCCCGTGCGAAAGTGATGGTCATTTGTACGTTCCAGGGAACCTAGGCTTCACTCTAGGGCGTTGCTCCACCAGATCGAATTGTTAGGGCCAAAGAAGTCAACGCCCGAAGCATAAAATACAAAATAAATAGAACAGTTTTTCCATTGTATAAAACGAATAATTGCTACCAGTGTAAAAGTTATGGTCATTTCTACGTCCCGGCAACCTAGGCTTCACCCTAGGGTATTGTTCCATCAGATCGCATAGTTAGGCCCTAAGAAGTGAACGCCAGAAGCATAAAATACAATATAAATACAACAGTTTTTCCATCGTAGAAAACGAATAATTGCAGCCAGTGTGAAAGTTATGGTCATTTCTATATTCCGAGCAACCTAGGCTTCACTCTAGGGCGGTGCTCCACCATATCGAATAGCTACGGCCTTAGAAGCCTACGCCTGAAGCATAAAATACAATAAAAATACAACGGTCTTCTCATCGTATAACAGGAATAATTGCAAACAGTGTGAAAGTAATGGTCATTTCTGCGTTCCGGGCAACCTAGGCTTCACTCTACGGCGTTGTTCCACCAGATCGAATAGATCGGGCCTAAGAATTCAACACCAGAAGAATAAAATACAAAATAAATACAACAGCCTTTACACCGTATAAAACGAATAATTGCAACCTGTGTGAAGGTTATGGTCATATCTACGTTCCGGGCAACCTAGGCTTCACTGTAGGGCGTTGCTCCACCAGATCGAATAGTTAGGTCCTTAGAAGTCAACGCCAGAAGCATAAAATACAATATAAATATAACAGTCTTTCCATCGTATAAAACGAATGATAGCAACCAGTGTGAAAGTTATGGTCATTTCTACGTTCCGGTCAACCTGGGCTTCACTCTAGGGCGTTGCTCCACCAGATCAAACAGTTAGGGCCGTAGAAGTCAACGCCCGAAGAATAAAATACAAAATAAATAGAACAGTTTTTCCATTGTATAAAACGAATAATTGCTACCAGTGTAAAAGTTATGGTCATTTCTACGTTCCGGGCAACCTAGGCTTCACCTTAGGGCGTTGTTCCACCAGATCGAATAGTTAGGTCCTAAGCAGTGAATGCCAGAAGCATAAAATGCAATAAAAATACAACAGTCTGTCCATCCTATAACAGGAATAATTGCAATCCGTGTGAAAGTGATGGTCATTTGTACGTTCCAGGCAACCTGGGCTTCACTCTAGGGCGTTGCTCCACCAGATCGAATATTTAGGGCCTATGAAGTCAACGCCAGAAGCATAAAATACAATATAAATACAACAGTTTTTAAATTGTATAAAACGAATAATTGCTACCAGTGTAAAAGTTATGGTCATTTCTACGTTCCGGGCAACCTAGGCTTCACTCTGCGGCGTTATTCCACCATATCGAATAGTTAGGGCCTAAGAAGTCAACACCAGAAGAATAAAATACAAAAAAGTACAACAGCCTTTACACCGTATAAAACGAATAATTGCATCCTGTGTGAAGGTTATGGTCATATCTACGTTCCAGTCAACCTAGGCTTCACTGTCGGGCGTTGCTACACCAGATCGAAGAGTTAGGGCCTAAGAAGTCAACGCCCGAAGCATAAAATACAATAAAAATACAACAGTCTTTCCATCCTATAACAGGAATAATTGCAATCCGTGTGAAAGTGATGGTCATTTGTACGTTCTAGGCAACCTAGGCTTCACTCTAGGGCGTTGCTCCACCAGATCGAATAGTTAGGGCCTATGAAGTCAACGCCAGAAGCATAAAATACAATATAAATACAACAGTTTTTAAATTGTATAAAACGAATAATTGCTACCAGTGTAAAAGTTATGGTCATTTCTACGTTCCGGGCAACCTAGGCTCCACTCTAGGGCGTTGCTCCACTAGATCGAATAGCTAGGGCCTTAGAAGTCAACGCCAGAAGCATAATGTACAATATAAATATAACAGTTTTTCCATCGTATAAAACGGATAATAGCAACCAGTGTGAAAGTTATGGTCATTTCTACGTTCCGGGCAACCTAGGCTTCACTCTAGGGCGTTGCTCCACCAGATCAAACAGTTAGGGCCTTAGAAGTCAACGCCCGAAGCATAAAATACAAAATAGATAGAACAGTTTTTCCATTGTATAAAACTAATAATTGCTACCAGTGTAAAAGTTATGGTCATTTCTACGTTCCGGGCAACCTAGGCTTCACCCAAGGGCGTTGTTCCACCAGATCGAATAGTTAGGGCCTAAGCAGTGAACGCCAGAAGCATAAAATGCAATAAAAATACAACAGTCTTTCCATCCTATAACAGGAATAATTGCAATCCGTGTGAAACTGATGGTCATTTGTACGTTCCAGGCAACCTAGGCTTCACTCTAGGTCGTTGCTCCACCAGATCAAACAGTTAGGGCCTTAGAAGTCAACGCCCGAAGCATAAAATACAAAATGAATAGAACAGTTTTTCCATTGTATAAAACGAATAATTGCTACCAGTGTAATAGTTATGGTCATTTCTACGTTCCGGGCAACCTAGGCTTCACTCTAGGGCGGTGTTCCACCATATCGAATAGCTACGGCCTTAGAAGCCTACGCCTGAAGCTTAAAATACAATATAAATATAACAGTTTTTCCATCGTATAAAACGAATAATAGCAACCAGTGTGAAAGTAATTGTCATTTCTACGTTCCGGGCAACCTAGGCTTCACTCTAGGGCGTTGCTCCACCAGATCAAACAGTTAGGGCGTTAGAAGTCAACGCCCGAAGCATAAAATACAAAATAAATAGAACAGTTTTTCGATTGTATAAAACGAATAATTGCTACCAGTGTATAAGTTATGGTCATTTCTACGTTCCGGGCCACCTAGGCTTCACCGTAGGGCGTTGTTCCACCAGATCGAATAGTTAGGGCCTACGAAGTGAACGCCAGAAGCATAAAATACAATATAAATACAACAGTTTTTCCATCGTATAAAACGAATAATTGCCACCAGTGTGAAAGCTATGGCCATTTCTACATTCTGAGCAACCTAGGCTTCACTCTAGGGCGTTGCGCCAACAGATTGAATAGTCAGGGCCTTAGAAGTCAACGCCCGAAGCATAAAATGCAATAAAAATACAACAGTTTTTCCATCGAGTAACAGGATTAATTGCAACCAGTTTGAAAGTGATGGTCATTTCTACGTTCCGGGCAACCTAGGCTTCACTCTAGGGCGTTGCTCCACTAGATCGAATAGCTAGGGCCTTAGAAGTCAACGCCAGAGGCATAAAATACAATATAAATACAACAGCTTTTCCATCGTAAAAAACGAATAATTGCAACCAGTGTGAAAGTTATGGTTATTTCTACATTCCGAGCAACCTAGGCTTCACTCTAGAGCGTTGCTCCACCAGATCGAATAGTTAGGTCCTTAGAAGTCAACGCCAGAAGCATAATGTACAATATAAATATAACAGATTTTCCATCGTATAAAACGAATAATAGCAACCAGTGTGAAAGTTATGGTCATTTCTACGTTCCGGGCAACCTAGGCTTCACTCTAGGGCGTTGCTCCACCAGATCAAACAGTTAGGGCCTTAGAAGTCAACGCCCGAAGCATAAAATACAAAATAAATAGAACAGTTTTTCCATTGTATAAAACTAATAATTGCTACCAGTGTAAAAGTTATGCTCATTTCTACGTTCCGGGCAACCTAGGCTCCACCCAAGGGCGTTGTTCCACCAGATCGAATAGTTAGGGCCTAAGCAGTGAACGCCAGAAGCATAAAATGCAATAAAAATACAACAGTCTTTCCATCCTATAACAGGAATAATTGCATTCCGTGTGAAACTGATGGTCATTTGTACGTTCCAGGCAACCTAGGCTTCACTCTAGGGCGTTGCTCCACTAGATCGAATTGTTAGGGCCAAAGAAGTCAACGCCCGAAGCATAAAATACAAAATAAATAGAACAGTTTTTCCATCGTATAAAAGGAATAATTGCAAACAGTGTTAAAGTAATGGTCATTTCTACGTTCCGGGCAACCTAGGCTTCACTCTAGGTCGTTGCTCCACCAGATCAAACAGTTAGGGCCTTATAAGTCAACACCCGAAGCATAAAATACAAAATAAATAGAACAGTTTTTCCATTGTATAAAACGAATAATTGCTACCAGTGTAATAGTTATGGTCATTTCTACTTTCCGGGCAACCTAGGCTTCACTCTAGGGCGGTGCTCCACCATATCGAATAGCTACCGCCTTAGAAGACTACGCCTGAAGCATAAAATACAATAAAAATACAACGGCCTTTTCATCGTATAACAGGAATAATTGCAACAAGCGTGAAAGTAATGATCATTTCGGCGTTTCGGGCATCCTAGACATAACTCTGAGGCATTGCTCCACCAGATCGAATAGTTAGGGCCTATGAAGTCAACGCCAGAAGCATAAAACACAATATAAATACAACAGTTTTTCCATTGTATAAAACGAATAATTGCTACCAGTGTAAAAGTTATGGTCATTTCTACGTTCCGGGCAACCTAGGCTTCACCCTAGGGCGTTGTTCCACCAGGTCGAATAGTTAGGGCCTAAGATGTCAACGCCAGAAGCATAAAATACAATATAAATACAACAGTTTTTCCATCGTATAAAACGAATAATTGCAACCAGTCTGAAAGTTATGGTCATTTATACGTTCCGGGCAACCTAGGCTTCACCCTAGGGCGTTGATCCACCAGATCGAATAGTTAGGGCCTAAGAAGTGAACGCCAGAAGCATACAATACAATATAAATACAACAGTTTTTCCATCGTATAAAACGAATAATTGCTACCAGTGTAAAAGTTATGGTCACTTCTACGTTCCGGGCAAACTAGGCTTCACCCTAGGGCGTTGTTCCACCAGGTCGAATAGATAGGGCCTAAGAAGTAAACGCCAGAAGCATAAAATACAATATAAATACAACAGTTTTTCCATCGTATAAAACGAATAATTGCAACCAGTGTGAAAGTTATGGTCATTTCTACATTCCGAGCAACCTAGGCTTCACTCTAGGGCGTTGCTCCAACAGATTGAATAGTTAGGGCCTTAGAAGTCAACGACCGAAGCATAAAATGCAACAAAAATACAAAGGTTTTTCCATCGTATAACAGGATTAATTGCAACCAGTTTGAAAGTGATGGTCATTTCTAGGTTCCGGGAAACCTAGGCTACACTCTAGGGCGTTGCTCCACTAGATCGAATAGCTAGGGACTTAGGAGTCAACGCCAGAAGCATAAAATGCAATAAAAATACAACAGTCTTTCCATCCTATAACAGGAATAATTGCAGCCCGTGCGAAAGTGATGGTCATTTGTACGTTCCAGGGAACCTAGGCTTCACTCTAGGGCGTTGCTCCACCAGATCGAATTGTTAGGGCCAAAGAAGTCAACGCCCGAAGCATAAAATACAAAATAAATAGAACAGTTTTTCCATTGTATAAAACGAATAATTGCTACCAGTGTAAAAGTTATGGTCATTTCTACGTCCCGGCAACCTAGGCTTCACCCTAGGGTATTGTTCCATCAGATCGCATAGTTAGGCCCTAAGAAGTGAACGCCAGAAGCATAAAATACAATATAAATACAACAGTTTTTCCATCGTAGAAAACGAATAATTGCAGCCAGTGTGAAAGTTATGGTCATTTCTATATTCCGAGCAACCTAGGCTTCACTCTAGGGCGGTGCTCCACCATATCGAATAGCTACGGCCTTAGAAGCCTACGCCTGAAGCATAAAATACAATAAAAATACAACGGTCTTCTCATCGTATAACAGGAATAATTGCAAACAGTGTGAAAGTAATGGTCATTTCTGCGTTCCGGGCAACCTAGGCTTCACTCTACGGCGTTGTTCCACCAGATCGAATAGATCGGGCCTAAGAATTCAACACCAGAAGAATAAAATACAAAATAAATACAACAGCCTTTACACCGTATAAAACGAATAATTGCAACCTGTGTGAAGGTTATGGTCATATCTACGTTCCGGGCAACCTAGGCTTCACTGTAGGGCGTTGCTCCACCAGATCGAAGTGTTAGGGCCTAAGAAGTCAACGCCCGCGGCATAAAATACGATATAAATACAACAGCTTTTCCATCGTATTAAATAAATAATTGCAAACTGTGTGAAAGTAGTGGTCATTTCTGCGTTCCGAGCAACCTAGGCTTCACTCCAGGGCTGTGCTCCACCATATCGAATAGCTACGGCCTTAGAGGATTACGCCTGAAGCATAAAATACGATATAAATACAACAGCTTTTCCATCGTATAAAAGGAATAATTGCAAACAGTGTGAAAGTAATGGTCATTTCTACGTTCCGGGCAACCTAGGCTTCACCCTAGGGCGTTGCTCCACCAGATGAAACAGTTTGGGCCTTAGAAGTCAACGCCCGAAGCATAAAATACAAAATAAATAGAACAGTTTTTCCATTGTATAAAACGAATAATTGCTACCAGTGTAAAAGTTATGGTCATTTCTACGTTCTGGGCAACCTAGGCTTCACCCTAGGGCGCTGTTCCACCAGATCGAATAGTTAGGGCCTAAGAAGTGAACGCCAGAAGCATAAAATACAATATAAATACAACAGTTTTTCCATCGTATAAAACGAATAATTGCAGCCAGTGTGAAAGTTATGGTCATTTCTACATTTCGAGCAACCTAGGCTTCACTCTAGGGCGTTGCTCCAACAGATTGAATAGTTAGGGCCTTAGAAGTCAACGCCCGAAGCATAAAATGCAATAAAAATACAACAGCTTTTCCATCGTATAACAGGATTAATTGCAACCAGTTTGAAAGTGATGGTCATTTCTACGTTCCGGGCAACCTAGGCTTAACTCTAGGGCGTTGCTCCACCAGATCAAACAGTTAGGGCCTTAGAAGTCAACGCCCGAAGCATAAAATACAAAATAAAAAGAACAGTTTTTCCATTGTATAAAACGAATAATTGCTAGCAGTGTTAATGTTATGGTCATTTCTACGCTCCGGGCAACCTAGGCTTCACTCTACGGCGTTATTCCACCATATCGAATAGTTAGGGCCTAAGAAGTCAACACCAGAAGAATAAAGTACAAAATAAATACAACAGCTTTTCCATCGTAAAAAACGAATAATTGCAACCAGTGTGAAAGTTATGGTTATTTCTACATTCCGAGCAACCTAGGCTTCACTCTAGAGCGTTGCTCCACCAGATCGAATAGTTAGGTCCTTAGAAGTCAACGCCCGAAGCATAAAATGCAATAAAAATACAACAGTTTTTCCATCGTATAACAGGATTAATTGCAACCAGTTTGAAAGTGATGGCCATTTCTACGTTCAGGGCAACCTAGGCTTCACTCTAGGGCGTTGCTCCACTAGATCGAATAGCTAGGGCGTTAGAAGTCAACGCCAGAGGTATAAAATACAATATAAATACAACAGCTTTTCCATCGTAAAAAACGAATAATTGCAACCAGTGTGAAAGTTATGGTTATTTCTACATTCCGAGCAACCTAGGCTTCACTCTAGGGCGTTGTTCCACCAGATCGAATAGTTAGGGCCCAAGAAGTGAACGCCAGAAGCATAAAATACAATATAAATACAACAGCTTTTCCATCGTATAAAACGGATAATTGCAACCAGTGCGAAAGTTATGGTCATTTCTACATTCCGAGCAACCTAGGCTTCACTCTAGGGCGTTGCTCCACCAGATCGAATAGTTAGGGCCTAAGCAGTGAACGCCAGAAGCATAAAATGCAATAAAAATACAACAGTCTTTCCATCCTATAACAGGAATAATTGCATTCCGTGTGAAACTGATGGTCATTTGTACGTTCCAGGCAACCTAGGCTTCACTCTAGGGCGTTGCTCCACTAGATCGAATTGTTAGGGCCAAAGAAGTCAACGCCCGAAGCATAAAATACAAAATAAATAGAACAGTTTTTCCATCGTATAAAAGGAATAATTGCAAACAGTGTTAAAGTAATGGTCATTTCTACGTTCCGGGCAACCTAGGCTTCACTCTAGGTCGTTGCTCCACCAGATCAAACAGTTAGGGCCTTATAAGTCAACACCCGAAGCATAAAATACAAAATAAATAGAACAGTTTTTCCATTGTATAAAACGAATAATTGCTACCAGTGTAATAGTTATGGTCATTTCTACTTTCCGGGCAACCTAGGCTTCACTCTAGGGCGGTGCTCCACCATATCGAATAGCTACCGCCTTAGAAGACTACGCCTGAAGCATAAAATACAATAAAAATACAACGGCCTTTTCATCGTATAACAGGAATAATTGCAACAAGCGTGAAAGTAATGATCATTTCGGCGTTTCGGGCATCCTAGACATAACTCTGAGGCATTGCTCCACCAGATCGAATAGTTAGGGCCTATGAAGTCAACGCCAGAAGCATAAAACACAATATAAATACAACAGTTTTTCCATTGTATAAAACGAATAATTGCTACCAGTGTAAAAGTTATGGTCATTTCTACGTTCCGGGCAACCTAGGCTTCACCCTAGGGCGTTGTTCCACCAGGTCGAATAGTTAGGGCCTAAGATGTCAACGCCAGAAGCATAAAATACAATATAAATACAACAGTTTTTCCATCGTATAAAACGAATAATTGCAACCAGTCTGAAAGTTATGGTCATTTATACGTTCCGGGCAACCTAGGCTTCACCCTAGGGCGTTGATCCACCAGATCGAATAGTTAGGGCCTAAGAAGTGAACGCCAGAAGCATACAATACAATATAAATACAACAGTTTTTCCATCGTATAAAACGAATAATTGCTACCAGTGTAAAAGTTATGGTCACTTCTACGTTCCGGGCAAACTAGGCTTCACCCTAGGGCGTTGTTCCACCAGGTCGAATAGATAGGGCCTAAGAAGTAAACGCCAGAAGCATAAAATACAATATAAATACAACAGTTTTTCCATCGTATAAAACGAATAATTGCAACCAGTGTGAAAGTTATGGTCATTTCTACATTCCGAGCAACCTAGGCTTCACTCTAGGGCGTTGCTCCAACAGATTGAATAGTTAGGGCCTTAGAAGTCAACGACCGAAGCATAAAATGCAACAAAAATACAAAGGTTTTTCCATCGTATAACAGGATTAATTGCAACCAGTTTGAAAGTGATGGTCATTTCTAGGTTCCGGGAAACCTAGGCTACACTCTAGGGCGTTGCTCCACTAGATCGAATAGCTAGGGACTTAGGAGTCAACGCCAGAAGCATAAAATGCAATAAAAATACAACAGTCTTTCCATCCTATAACAGGAATAATTGCAGCCCGTGCGAAAGTGATGGTCATTTGTACGTTCCAGGGAACCTAGGCTTCACTCTAGGGCGTTGCTCCACCAGATCGAATTGTTAGGGCCAAAGAAGTCAACGCCCGAAGCATAAAATACAAAATAAATAGAACAGTTTTTCCATTGTATAAAACGAATAATTGCTACCAGTGTAAAAGTTATGGTCATTTCTACGTTCCGGGCAACCTAGGCTTCACCCTAGGGTATTGTTCCATCAGATCGCATAGTTAGGCCCTAAGAAGTGAACGCCAGAAGCATAAAATACAATATAAATACAACAGTTTTTCCATCGTAGAAAACGAATAATTGCAGCCAGTGTGAAAGTTATGGTCATTTCTATATTCCGAGCAACCTAGGCTTCACTCTAGGGCGGTGCTCCACCATATCGAATAGCTACGGCCTTAGAAGCCTACGCCTGAAGCATAAAATACAATAAAAATACAACGGTCTTCTCATCGTATAACAGGAATAATTGCAAACAGTGTGAAAGTAATGGTCATTTCTGCGTTCCGGGCAACCTAGGCTTCACTCTACGGCGTTGTTCCACCAGATCGAATAGATCGGGCCTAAGAATTCAACACCAGAAGAATAAAATACAAAATAAATACAACAGCCTTTACACCGTATAAAACGAATAATTGCAACCTGTGTGAAGGTTATGGTCATATCTACGTTCCGGGCAACCTAGGCTTCACTGTAGGGCGTTGCTCCACCAGATCGAAGTGTTAGGGCCTAAGAAGTCAACGCCCGAGGCATAAAATACGATATAAATACAACAGCTTTTCCATCGTATTAAATAAATAATTGCAAACTGTGTGAAAGTAGTGGTCATTTCTGCGTTCCGAGCAACCTAGGCTTCACTCCAGGGCTGTGCTCCACCATATCGAATAGCTACGGCCTTAGAGGATTACGCCTGAAGCATAAAATACGATATAAATACAACAGCTTTTCCATCGTATAAAAGGAATAATTGCAAACAGTGTGAAAGTAATGGTCATTTCTACGTTCCGGGCAACCTAGGCTTCACCCTAGGGCGTTGCTCCACCAGATGAAACAGTTTGGGCCTTAGAAGTCAACGCCCGAAGCATAAAATACAAAATAAATAGAACAGTTTTTCCATTGTATAAAACGAATAATTGCTACCAGTGTAAAAGTTATGGTCATTTCTACGTTCTGGGCAACCTAGGCTTCACCCTAGGGCGCTGTTCCACCAGATCGAATAGTTAGGGCCTAAGAAGTGAACGCCAGAAGCATAAAATACAATATAAATACAACAGTTTTTCCATCGTATAAAACGAATAATTGCAGCCAGTGTGAAAGTTATGGTCATTTCTACATTTCGAGCAACCTAGGCTTCACTCTAGGGCGTTGCTCCAACAGATTGAATAGTTAGGGCCTTAGAAGTCAACGCCCGAAGCATAAAATGCAATAAAAATACAACAGCTTTTCCATCGTATAACAGGATTAATTGCAACCAGTTTGAAAGTGATGGTCATTTCTACGTTCCGGGCAACCTAGGCTTAACTCTAGGGCGTTGCTCCACCAGATCAAACAGTTAGGGCCTTAGAAGTCAACGCCCGAAGCATAAAATACAAAATAAAAAGAACAGTTTTTCCATTGTATAAAACGAATAATTGCTAGCAGTGTTAATGTTATGGTCATTTCTACGCTCCGGGCAACCTAGGCTTCACTCTACGGCGTTATTCCACCATATCGAATAGTTAGGGCCTAAGAAGTCAACACCAGAAGAATAAAGTACAAAATAAATACAACAGCTTTTCCATCGTAAAAAACGAATAATTGCAACCAGTGTGAAAGTTATGGTTATTTCTACATTCCGAGCAACCTAGGCTTCACTCTAGAGCGTTGCTCCACCAGATCGAATAGTTAGGTCCTTAGAAGTCAACGCCCGAAGCATAAAATGCAATAAAAATACAACAGTTTTTCCATCGTATAACAGGATTAATTGCAACCAGTTTGAAAGTGATGGCCATTTCTACGTTCAGGGCAACCTAGGCTTCACTCTAGGGCGTTGCTCCACTAGATCGAATAGCTAGGGCGTTAGAAGTCAACGCCAGAGGTATAAAATACAATATAAATACAACAGCTTTTCCATCGTAAAAAACGAATAATTGCAACCAGTGTGAAAGTTATGGTTATTTCTACATTCCGAGCAACCTAGGCTTCACTCTAGGGCGTTGTTCCACCAGATCGAATAGTTAGGGCCCAAGAAGTGAACGCCAGAAGCATAAAATACAATATAAATACAACAGCTTTTCCATCGTATAAAACGGATAATTGCAACCAGTGCGAAAGTTATGGTCATTTCTACATTCCGAGCAACCTAGGCTTCACTCTAGGGCGTTGCTCCACCAGATCGAATAGTTAGGTCCTTAGAAGTCATCGCCAGAAGCTTAAATACGATATAAATACAGCAGCTTTTCCATCGTATAAAAGGAATAATTGCAAACAGTGTGAAAGTAATGGTCATTTCTACGTTCCGGGCAACCTAGGCTTCACTCTGCGGCGTTATTCCACCATATCGAATAGTTAGGGCCTAAGAAGTCAACACCAGAAGAATAAAATACAAAAAAATACAACAGCCTTTACACCGTATAAAACGAATAATTGCAACCTGTGTGAAGGTTATGGTCATATCTACGTTCCAGTCAACCTAGGCTTCACTGTCGGGCGTTGCTACACCAGATCGAAGAGTTAGGGCCTAAGAAGTCAACGCCCGAAGCATAAAATGCAATAGAAATACAACAGTTTTTCCATCGTATAAAACGAATAATTGCAACCATTATGAATCTTATGGTCATTTCTACCTTCCGGGCAACCTAGGCTACACCCTAGAGAGTTGCTCCACCAGATGAAACAGTTAGGGCCTTAGAAGTCAACGCCTGAAGAATAAAATACAAAATAAATAGAACAGTTTTTCCATTGTATAAAACGAATAATTGCTACCAGTGTAAAAGTTATGGTCATTTCTACGTTCCGGGCAACCTAGGCTTCACCCTAGGGCGTTGTTCCACCAGGTCGAATAGTTAGGGCCTAAGAAGTAAACGCCAGAAGCATAAAATACAATATAAATACAACAGTTTTTCCATCCTATAAAACGAATAATTGCAACCAGTGTGAAAGTTATGGTCATTTCTACATTCCGAGCAACCTAGGCTTCACTCTAGGGCGTTGCTCCAACAGATTGAATAGTTAGGGCCTTAGAAGTCAACGATCGAAGCATAAAATGCAACAAAAATACAACGGTTTTTCCATCGTATAACAGGATTAATTGCAACCAGTTTGAAAGTGATGGTCATTTCTACGTTCCGGGAAACCTAGGCTTCACTCTAGGGCGTTGCTCCACTAGATCGAATAGCTAGGGCCTTAGAAGTCAACGCCAGAAGCCAAAAATACGATATAAGTACAACAGCTTTTCCATCGTAAAAAACGAATAATTGCAACCAGTGTGAAAGTTATGGTTATTTCTACATTCCAAGCTACCTAGGCTAAACTCTAGGGCGTTGCTCCACCAGATCGAATAGTTAGGTCCTTAGAAGTCAACGCCCGAAGCATAAAATGCAATAAAAATACAACAGTTTTTCCATCGTATAACAGGATTAATTGCAACCAGTTTGAAAGTGATGGTCATTTCTACGTTCCGGGCAACCTAGGCATCACTCTAGGGCGTTGCTCCACCAGATCAAACAGTTAGGGCCTTAGAAGTCAACGCCCGAAGCATGAAATACAAAATAAGAAGAACAGTTTTTCCATTGTATAAAACGAATAATTGCTACCAGTGTAAATGTTATGGTCATTTCTACGTCCCGGGCAACCTAGGCTTCACCCTAGGGCGTTGTTCCACCAGATCGAATAGTTAGGGCCCAAGAAGTGAACGCCAGAAGCATAAAATACAATATAAATACAACAGTTTTTCCATCGTATAAAACGAATAATTGCAACCAGTGTGAAAGTTATGGTCATTTCTACATTCCGAGCAACCTAGGCTTCACTCTAGGGCGTTGCTCCACCAGATGGAATAGTTAGGTCCTTAGAAGTCAACGCCAGAAGCATAAGATACGATAAAAATACAGCAGCTTTTACATCGTATAAAAGGTATAATTGCAAACAGTATGAAAGTAATGGTCATTTCTACGTTCCGGGCAACCTAGGCTTCACTCTACGGCGTTATTCCACCATATCGAATAGTTAGGGCCTAGGAAGTTAACACCAGGAGCATAAAATACAATATAAACACTACAGCTTTTCCATCGTATGACAGGAATATCTGCAACCAGTGTGATGGTACTGGTCATTTCTACGTTCCGGGCATCCGAGGCTTCACTCTAGCGCGTTGCTCCACGAGATCGAATAGCTGGGGCCTAAGAAGACAACGCCAGAAGCATAAAATACAAAATAAATACAACAGCTTTTCCATCGTATAAAAGGGATAATGGCAACCAGTGTGAAGGTAATGATCATTTCTGCGCTCCCGGCAACCTAGTCTTCACTCTAATGTGTTGCTCCACCACATCGAATAGTTACGGCCCTAGAAGTCAACCCCACTAGCATAAAATACAATATGAACACAGCAGCTGTTTCATCGTATAAAATGATTAATTGCAACCAGTGTGAAAGTGATAGTCTTTTCTACGTCCTGGGCTACCTAGGCTTCAATCTAGGGCGTTGTTCCACCAGATCGAATGGTTAGGGCCTGAGAAGTCAACGACAGAAGCATAAAATACAATCTAAATACAACATCTTTTCCATCGTATAAAACGGATAATTGCAACCAGTGTGAAAGTACTGGTCATTTCTACGTTCCGGACAACGTAGGCTTCACTCTAGGGCGTTGCTCCACCACATCAAATAGCTACGGCCTTAGAAGTCAACGCCACTAGCATAAAATACAATATAAATACAGCAGCTGTTTCATCGTATAAAATGATTAATTGCAAACAGTGTGAAGGTAATGGTCATTTCTGCGCTCCGGGCAACCTAGGCTTCACTCTAGTGTGTTGCTCCACCGCATCGAATAGTTAGGGCCTTAGAAGTCAACGGCAGAAGAATAAAATACAATATAAATAGAAGAGCTTTTCCATCGCATAAAATGAATATCTGCAACCAGTGTGAACGTAATGTTCTTTTCTACGTTGCGGGCAATCTAGGCTTCAGTCTAGGGCGTTGCTCCATCAGATCGCATAGTTAGGGCCTATAGACTCAAAGCCAGAAGCATAAAATACGATATAAATACAACAGCTTTTCCATCGCATAAAACGGATAATGGCAACCAGTGCGAAAGTGATGGTCATTTCTACGTTCCGGGCAACCTAGGCTTGACTCTAGGGCGTAGCTCCACCACATCGAATAGCTACGGCCTTAGAAGTCAACGCCACTAGCATAAAATACAATATAAATACAGCAGCTGTTTCATCGTATAAAATGATTAATTGCAAACAGTGTGAAGGTAATGGTCATTTCTGCGCTCCGGGCAACCTAGGCTTCACTCTAGTGTGTTGCTCCACCGCATCGAATAGTTAGGGCCTTAGAAGTCAGCGGCAGAAGAATAAAATACAATATAAATAGAAGAGCTTTTCCATCGCATAAAATGAATATCTGCAACCAGTGTGAACGTAATGTTCTTTTCTACGTTGCGGGCAATCTAGGCTTCAGTCTAGGGCGTTGCTCCATCAGATCGCATAGTTACGGCCTAAAGACTCAAAGCCAGAAGCATAAAATACGATATAAATACAACAGCTTTTCCATCGTATAAAACGAATAATTGCAACCAGTGTGTAAGTTATGGTCATTTCTATGTTCCGGGCAACCTATGCCTCACTCTAGGGCGTTGCTCCTCGAGATCGAATAGTTAGGGACTTAGAACTCAACACCAGAAGCATAAAATACAATTAAGTTGCAACAGTTTTTCCATCGTATAACAGGAATAACTGCAACCAGTGTGAAAGTACTGGTCATTTCTACGTTCCGTGTAACCTGGGTATCACTCTAGGGCGTTGCTCCACCACATCGAATAGCTACGGCCTTAGAAGTCGACGCCACTAGCATAAAATACAATATGAATACAGCAGCTTTTTCATCGTATAAAATGATTAATTGCAGCCAGTGTGAAAGTGATAGTCTTTTCTACGTCCTGGGCTACCCAGGCTTCAATCTAGGGCGTTGTTCCACCAGATCGAATAGTTAGGGCCTGAGAAGTCAACGTCAGAAGCATAAAATACAATCTAAATACAACATCTTTTCCATCGTATAAAACGGATAATTGCAACCAGTGTGTAAGTACTGGTCATTTCTACGTTCCGGGCAACGTAGGCTTCACTCTAGGGCGTTGCTCCACCACATCAAATAGCTACGGCCTTAGAAGTCAACGCCACTAGCATAAAATACAATATAAATACAGCAGCTGTTTCATCGTATAAAATGATTAATTGCAAACAGTGTGAAGGTAATGGTCATTTCTGCGCTCCGGGCAACCTAGGCTTCACTCTAGTGTGTCGCTCCACCGCATCGAATAGTTAGGGCCTTAGAAGTCAACGGCAGAAGAATAAAATACAATATAAATACAAGAGCTTTTCCATCGTATAAACGGGATAATTGCAACCAGTATGAAGGTTATGGTCATTTCTACTTTCAGCGCAACCTAGACTTCACCCTAGGGCGTTGCTCCAACAGATTGAATAGTTACGGCCTTAGAAGTCAACGCCCGAAGCATAAAATGCAATAAAAATACAACAGCTTTTCCATCGTATAAATCGAATAATTGCAACCAGTGTGAAGGTAATGGTATGTTCTACGTTCCGGGCAACCTAGCCTTCACTCTAGGGCGGTGCTCCATCAGATCAAATAGTTAGGGCCTAAGAAGTCAACGCCAGAAGCATAAAATACAATATAAATTCAACCGCTTTTCCATCGTCTAAATCGAATAATTGCATCCAGTTTGAAGGCTATGGACATTTCTACATTCCGAGCAACCTAGGCTTCTCTCTAGGGCGCTACTCCACCAGATCGTATAGCTAGGGACTTAGAAGTCAACGCCAAAAGCATAAAATACAATAAGGATGCAACAGTTTTTCCATCGTATAACAGGAATAACTGCAACCAGTGTGAAAGTACTGTTCATTTCTACGTTCCTGGTAACATAGGTTTCACTCTAGGGCGTTGCTCCACCAGATAGAATAGTTAGGGACTTAGAATTCAACGCCAGAAGGATAAAATACAATAAAGATGCAACAGTTCTTACATCGTATAACAGGAATAATTGCAACCAGTGTGAAGGTAATGGTATGTTCTACGTTCCGTGTATGCTAGGTTTCACTCTATGGCGTTCCTCCACCAGATCGAATAGTTAGGGCCTAAGAAGTCAACGCCAGAATCATAAAATACGATATAAATACAACAGATTTTCCATCGCATAAAACGAATAAGTGCAACCAGTGTGAAAGTTATGATCATTTCTGCGTTCCGGGCGACCTAGGCTTCAATGTAGGGCGTTGCTCCACCAGATCGAATAGTTAGGGCCTTAGAAGTCTATGCCATAAGCATAAAATACAATAAAGATGCAACAGTTTTTCCATCGTATAACAGGAATAATTGCAACCAGTGTGAAGGTAATGGTCTTTTCAACGTTCCGGGCAACCTAGGCTTCACTCTACGGCGTTGCTCCACCAGATCGAATAGATAGGGTCTTAGAAGTCAACGCCAGAAACATAAAATACAATAAAAATACTACAGTATTTCCATCGTATAACAGGAATAATTGCAACCAGTGTGAAAGTCATGGTCATTTCTACGTTCCGGGCAACCTAGGTATCACTCTAAGGCGTTGCTCCACGAGATCGAATACTTAGGGACTTAGAATTCAACGCCAGAAGCATAAAATACAATAAAAATGCAACAGTTTTTCCATCGTATAAAACGAATAACTGCAACCAGCGCGAAAGTACTGGTCATTGCTACGTTCCGGGTAACCTAGGTTTCACTCTAGGGCGTTGCTCCACCAGATCGAATAGTTAGGGCCTTAGAAGTCGACGCCAGTAGGATAAAATACAATATAATTGCAACAGCTTTTCCATCGTATAACAGTATTAATTGCGGCCAGTGTGAAAGTAATGGTCATTTCTACGTTCCGGGCAGCCTAGGTTTCGCTCTAGGGTGTAGATCCTCCGCATCGAATAGTTAGGGCCTTAGAAATCAACACCAGAAGCACAAAATACAATATAAATACAACAGTTTTTCCATTGTGTAAAATGAATAATTTCAAACAGTTAGGAAGTAATGTTCATTTCTACGTTCCGAGCAACGTAGACATCACTCTAGGGCGTTGATCCTCCAGATCGAATAGTTAGAGCCTAAGAAGTCAACGCCAGAAGCATAAAATACAACATAAATACAACAGTTTTTCCATCGTATAACAGGAATAATTGCAACTAGTGTGAATGTGATGGTCATTTCTACGTTCCGGGCAACCTAGGCTTCACTCTAGGGCGTTGCTCCACCAGATCGAAGAGTTAGAGCCTTAGAAGTCAACGCCAGAATCATAAAATACGATATAAATACAACACATTTTCCATCGCATAAAACGAATAAGTGCAACCAGTGTGAAAGATATGGTTATATCTACGTTCCGGGCAACCTAGGCTACACTCTTGGACGTTGCCCCACCATTTCGGATAGCTAGGACCTAGGAATTCAAAGCCAGAAGCAGAAAATACAATAAAAATGCTACAGTTTTTCTATCGTATAGATTGAATAATTGCAACCAGTGTGAAAGTAATGATCATTTCGACGTTTCGGGCATCTTAGACTTAACTCTGAGGCATTGCTCCACCAGATCGAATAATTAGGGCCTAAGAAGTCAACGCCAGAAACATAAAACACAATATAAATACAACAGCTTTTCCATCGTATAAAACGAATAATTGCAACCAGTGTGAAAGTTATGGTCATTTCTACGTTCCGTACAACCTATGCTTCACTCTAGGGAGGTGCTCCACGAGATCGAATAGCTATGGACTAAGAACCCAACGCCAGAAGCATAAAATACAATAAAAATACTACAGCTTTTCCATTGTATATAATGTATATTTGCAATCAGTGTGAATGTAATGGTTATTTCTACGTAACGGGCAACCTAGGCTTCACTCTAGGGCGTTGCTCCATGAGATCGAATAGTTAGGGACTTAGAATTCAACGCCAGAAGCATAAAGTACGATATATGTCCAACAGATTTTCCATCGTATAAAACGAATAACTGCAACCAGTGTGAAAGTAATAGTCATTTCAACTTTCCGGGCATCCTGGACTTAACTTGGAGGCATTGCTCCACAAGATCGAATAGTTAGGGCCTTAGAAGTCAACGCCAGAAACATAAAATACAATAAGGATGCAGCAGTTTTTCCATCGTGTAACTGGAGTAATTGAAACCAGTGTGAAATTAATGGTCTTTTTTACGTTCCGGGCAACCTATGCTTCAATCTAGGGCGGTGCTGCACCAGGTCAAATAGTTAGGGCCTAAGACGTCAACGCAAGGAGCATAAAATACAATATAAATACAACAGCTTTTCCATCGTATATAGTGTATATTTGCAAACAGTGTGAAAGGTATGGTCATTTCTACGTTCCGCGCATCCTAGGCTTCACTCTATTACGTTGCACCACGAGATCGAATAGTTAGGGACTTAGAATTCAACGCCAGAAACAAAAAATAAAATAAAAATACAACAGTTTTTCATCGTATAACAGGAATGATTGCATCAACTGTGAAGGTAATGGTCATTTCTACGTTCCGGGCAGCCTAGGCTTGACTCTAGGGCGTTGCTCCACCAGATCGAATAGGTAGAGCCTTAGAAGTCAATGCCCGAAGCATAAAATACAATATAAGTAAAACAGTTTTTCCATCGTATAAAATGAATAATTGCAACCAGTGTGAAGGTGATGGTCATTTCTATGTTCCGGGCAACCTGTGCTTCACACTAGGTCGTTGCTCCTCCAGATCGAATATCTACGGACTAAGAAGTCAACACCAGGAGGATAAAATACAATAAAAATACAACAGTTTTTCCATCGTATAAAATGAATAATTGCAACGAGTGTGAAAGTGATGGTCATTTCTACGTTCCGGGTAACCTATGCTTCACACAAGGGCGTTGCTCCTACAGATCGAATAGCTAGCCCATTAGAAGTCAACGCCAGACACATAAAATACAATAAAAATACAACAGTTTTTCCATCGTACAACAGGAGTGTTTGCAACCAGTGTGAAAGTGATAGTCACTTCTACGTTCCGGGCTACCTAGGCTTTACTCTGAGCCATTGCTCCACCAGATCGAATAGATAGGGCCTTAGAAGTCAACGCCAGAAGCATTAAGTGCAACAAAAATACCACAGTGTTTCCATCGTATAACAGGAATAATTGCATTTACTGTGAAGGTAATGGTCATTTCTACGTTCCGGGCAGCCTATGCTTCACTCGAGGGCGTTGCTCCACCAGATCGAATAGTTAGAGCCTTAGAAGTCAACGCCCGAAGCACAAAGTATAAAATAAATAGAACAGTTTTTCCATCGTATAAAACGAATAATTGCTACCAGTGTGAAAGTTATGGTCATTTCTACTTTCCGGGCAACCTAGATTTCACCCTAGGGCGTTGTTCCACCAGATGGAATAGTTAGGGCCTAAGAAGTCAACGCCAGAAGCATAAAATACGATATAAATACAACAGCTTTTCCATCGTATGAAACGAGTAATTGCAACCAGTGTGAAAGTTATGGTCATTTCTACGTTCCGGGCAACCTAGGCTTCCCCCTAGGGCGTTGCTCCAACAGATTGCATTGTTAGGGCCTTAGAAGTCAATGACCGAAGCATAAAATGCAATGAAAATACAACAGTTTTTCCATCGTATAGCAGGAATAATTTGCAACCAGTGTGAAGGTTATGGACATATCTACGTTCCGGGCCACCTAGGCAGCACTGTAGGGCGTTGCTCCACCAGATCGAAATGTTAGGGCCTAAGAAGTCAACGCCCGAAGCATAAAATACGATATAAATACAACAGCTTTTCCATCGTATAAAATGAATAATTGCAAACAGTGTGAAAGTAGTGGTCATTTCTACGTTCCGAGGAACCTAGGCCTCAATCTAGGGCGGTGCTCCACCATATCGAATAGTTACGGCCTTAGAAGCCGACGCCTGAAGCATAAAATACAATAAAAATACAACGGTCTTTTCATCGTATAACAGGAATAATTGCATCAAGCGTGAAAGTAATTATCATTTCGGCGTTTCGGGCAGCCTAGACTTAACTCTGAGGAATTGCTCCACCAGATCGAATAGATAGGGCCTAAGAAGTCAACGACAGAAGCATAAAATACAGTATAAATACAACAGCTTTGCCATCGTATAAAATGAACAATTGCAAACAGTGAGAAAGATATGGACATTTCTACGTTCCGGGCAACCTACGCTTCACTCTATGGCGTTCTTCCACCACTTCGAATAGCTACGGCCTCAGAAGTCAACGCCTGAAGCATAAAAAACGATATAAATACAACAGCTTTTCCATCGTATGAAACGAATAATTGCAACCTGTGTGGAAGTTATGGTCATTTCTACGTTCCGGGCAACCTAGGCTTCACTCTAGGGCGGTGCTCCACCAAATCGAGTAGCTAGGGCCTTAGAAGTCAGCGCCAGAAGCATAAAATACAAAATAAATAGAACAGGTTTTCCATCGTATAAAACGAATAATAGCAACCAGTGTGAAAGTTATGGTCATTTCTACGTTCCGGGCAACATAGGCTTCACTCTACGACGATGCTCCACCAGATCAAACAGTTAGCGCCTTAGAAGTCAACGCCCGAAGCATAAAATACAAAATAAATAGAACGGTTTTTCCATTGTATAAAACGAATAATTGCTGCCAGTGTAAAAGTTATGGTCATTTCTACTTCCCGGGCAACCTAGGCTTCACCATAGGGCGTTGTTCCACCAGATGGAATAGTTAGGCCCTAAGAAGTGAACGCCAGAAGCATAAAATACAATATAAATGCAACAGTTTTTCCATCGTAGAAAACGAATATTTGCAACCAGTGTGAAAGTTATGGTCATTTGTATATTCCGAGCAACCTAGGCTTCACTCTAGGGCGGTGCTCCACCATATCGAATAGCTACGGCCTTAGAAGCCTACGCCTGAAGCATAAAATACAATATAAATGCAACAGTTTTTCCATTGTATAAAACGCTACCAGTGTAAAAGTTATGGTCATTTCTACGTTCCCGGAAACCTAGGCTTCACCCTAGGGCGTTGTTCCACCAGATCGAATAGTTAGGGCCTAAGATGTGAACGCCAGAAGCATAAAATACAATATAAATACAACAGTTTTTACATCGTATAAAACGAATAATTGCAGCCAGTGTGAAAGTTATGGTCATTTCTACATTCCGAGCAACCTAGGCTTCACTCTAGGGCGTTGCTCCAATAGATTGAATAGTTAGGGCCTTAGAAGTCAACGCCAGAAGCATAAAATACGATATAAATACAACAGCTTTTCCATCGTATAAAAGGAATAATTGCAAACAGTGTGAAAGTAATGGTCATTTCTACGTTCCGGGCAGCCTAGGCTTCACTCTAGGGCGTTGCTCCACCAGATCAAACAGTTAGGGCCTTAGAAGTCAACGCCCGAAGCACAAAATACAAAATAAGTAGAACAGTTTTTCCATTGCATAAAACGAATAATTGCTACCAGTGTAAAAGTTATGGTCATTTCTGCTTTCCGGGCCACCTAGGGTTCACCCTAGGGCGTTGTTCCAACAGATGGAATAGTTAGGGCCTAAGAAGTCAACGCCAGAAACATGAAATACGATATAAATACAACAGTTTTTCCATCGTATAAAACGAATAGTAGCAACCAGTGTGAAAGTTATGGTCGCTTCTACATTCCGAGCAACCTAGGCTTCACTCTAGGGCGTTGCTCCAACAGATTGAATAGTTAGGGCCTTAGGAGTCAATACCCGAAGCATAAAACGCAATAAAAATACAACAGTTTTTCCATCGTATAACAGGATTAATTGCAATCAGTTTGAAAGTGATGGTCATTTCTACGTTCCGGGCAACCTAGACTTCACTCTAGGGCGTTGCTCCACTAGATCGAATAGCTAGGGCCTAAGAAGTCAACACCAGAAGAATGAAATACAAAATAAATACAACAGCCTTTACACCGTATAAAACGAATAATTGCAACCTGTGTGAAGGTTATGGTCATATCTACGTTCCGGGCAACCTAGGCTTCACTGTAGGGCGTTGCTCCACCAGATCGAAGTGTTAGGGCCTAAGAGGTCAACGCCCGAAGCATAAAATACAATATAAATACAACAGTTTTTCCATCGTATAAAACGATTAATTGCAACCATTATGAAACTTATGGTCATTTCTACGTTCCGGGCAACCTAGGGTTCACCCTAGGGCGTTGTTCCACCAGATGGAATAGTTAGGGCCTAAGAAGTCAACGCCAGAAGCATAAAATACGATATAAATACAACAGCTTTTCCATCGTATAAAACAAATAATTGCAACCAGTTTGATAGTGATGGTCATTTCTACGTACCGGGCAACCTATGCTTCACTCTAGGGCGTTGCTCCACCAGATCGAATAGTTAGAGCCTTACATGTCAACGCCCGAAGCACAAAGTATAAAATAAATAGAACAGTTTTTCCATCGTATAAAACGAATAATTGCTACCAGTGTGAAAGTTATGGTCATTTCTACTTTCCGGGCAACCTAGATTTCACCCTAGGGCGTTGTTCCACCAGATGGAATAGTTAGGGCCTAAGAAGTCAACGCCAGAAGCATAAAATACGATATAAATACAACAGCTTTTCCATCGTATGAAACGAGTAATTGCAACCAGTGTGAAAGTTATGGTCATTTCTACGTTCCGGGCAACCTAGGCTTCCCCCTAGGGCGTTGCTCCAACAGATTGCATTGTTAGGGCCTTAGAAGTCAATGACCGAAGCATAAAATGCAATGAAAATACAACAGTTTTTCCATCGTATAGCAGGAATAATTTGCAACCAGTGTGAAGGTTATGGACATATCTACGTTCCGGGCCACCTAGGCAGCACTGTAGGGCGTTGCTCCACCAGATCGAAATGTTAGGGCCTAAGAAGTCAACGCCCGAAGCATAAAATACGATATAAATACAACAGCTTTTCCATCGTATAAAATGAATAATTGCAAACAGTGTGAAAGTAGTGGTCATTTCTACGTTCCGAGGAACCTAGGCCTCAATCTAGGGCGGTGCTCCACCATATCGAATAGTTACGGCCTTAGAAGCCGACGCCTGAAGCATAAAATACAATAAAAATACAACGGTCTTTTCATCGTATAACAGGAATAATTGCATCAAGCGTGAAAGTAATTATCATTTCGGCGTTTCGGGCAGCCTAGACTTAACTCTGAGGAATTGCTCCACCAGATCGAATAGATAGGGCCTAAGAAGTCAACGACAGAAGCATAAAATACAATATAAATACAACAGCTTTGCCATCGTATAAAATGAACAATTGCAAACAGTGAGAAAGATATGGACATTTCTACGTTCCGGGCAACCTACGCTTCACTCTATGGCGTTCTTCCACCACTTCGAATAGCTACGGCCTCAGAAGTCAACGCCTGAAGCATAAAAAACGATATAAATACAACAGCTTTTCCATCGTATGAAACGAATAATTGCAACCTGTGTGGAAGTTATGGTCATTTCTACGTTCCGGGCAACCTAGGCTTCACTCTAGGGCGGTGCTCCACCAAATCGAGTAGCTAGGGCCTTAGAAGTCAGCGCCAGAAGCATAAAATACAATAAAGATGCAAAAGCTTTTCCATCGTATAACAGGAATAACTGCAAACAGTATGAAAGTACTTGTCATTTCTACGTTCCGGGTAACCTAGGTTTCACTCTAGGGCGTTGCTCCACCAGATCGAATAGCTAGGGCCTTAGAAGTCCACGCCTGAAGCATTAAATACAAAATAAATGGAACACTTTTTCCATTGTATAAAACGAATAATTGCTACCAGTGTGAAAGTTATGGTCATTTCTACGTACCGGGCTACCTAGGCTTCACTCTAGGGCGTTGCTCCACCAGATCGAATAGTTAGGGCCTTAGAAGTCAACGCCCGAAGCATAAAGTATAAAATAAATAGAACAGTTTTTCCATCGTATAAAACGAATAATTGCTACCAGTGTGAAAGTTATGGTCATTTCTACTTTCCGGGCAACCTAGATTTCACCCTAGGGCGTTGTTCCACCAGATGGAATAGTTAGGGCCTAAGAAGTCAACGCCAGAAGCATAAAATACGATATAAATACAACAGCTTTTCCATCCTATAACAGGAATAATTGCAACCCGTGTGAGAGTGATGGTCATTTCTACGTTCCGGGCAACCTAGGCTTCACTGTAGGGCGTTGCTCCACCAGATCGAAGAGTTAGGGCCTAAGAAGTCAACGCCCGAAGCATAAAATACAATAGAAATACAACAGTTTTTCCATCGTATAAAACGAATAATTGCGACCATTATGAAACTTATGGTGATTTCTACGTTCCGGACAACCTAGGCTTCACCCTAGGTCGTTGTTCCACCAGATCGAATAGTTAGGGCCTAAGAAGTGAACGCCAGAAGCATAAAATGCAATAAAAATACAACAGCCTTTCCATCCTATAACAGGTGTAATTGCAACCCGTGTGAAAGTGATGGTCATTTCTACGTTCCAGGCAACCTAGGCTTCCCTCTAGGGCGTTGCTCCACCAGATCGAATTGTTAGGGCCAAAGAAGTCAACGCCCGAAGCATAAAATACAAAATAAATGGAACAGTTTTTCCATCGTATAAAAGGAATAATTGCAAACAGTGTGAAAGTAATGGTCATTTCTACGTTCCGGGCAACCTAGGCTTCACTCTAGGGCGTTGCTCCACCAGATGAAACAGTTAGGGCCTTAGAAGTCAACGCCCGAAGCATAAAATACGATATAAATACAACAGCTTTTCCATCGTATGAAACGAATAATTGCAACCAGTGTGAAAGTTATGGTCATTTCTGCTTTCCGGGCAACCTAGGGTTCACCCTAGGGCGTTGTTCCACCAGATGGAATAGTTAGGGCCTAAGAAGTCAACGCCAGAAGCATAAAATACGATATAAATACAACAGCTTTTCCATTGTATGAAACGAGTAATTGCAACCAGTGTGAAAGTTATGGTCATTTCTACGTTCCGGGCAACCTAGGATTCCCCCTAGGGCGTTGCTCCAACAGATTGCATTGTTAGGGCCTTAGAAGTCAATGACCGAAGCATAAAATGCAATAAAAATACAACAGTTTTTCCATCGTATAGCAGGAATAATTTGCAACCAGTGTGAAGGTTATGGTCATATCTACGTTCCGGGCCACCTAGGCAGCACTGTAGGGCGTTGCTCCACCAGATCGAATAGTTAGGTCCTTAGAAGTCAACGCCAGAAGCATAAAATACGTTATAAATACAACAGCTTTTCCATCGTATAAAAGGAATAATTGCAAACAGTGTGAAAGTAATGGTCATTCCTACGTTCCGGGCAACCTAGGCATCTCTCTACGGCGTTGTTCAACCAGATCGAATAGTTAGGGCCTCAGAAATCAACACCAGAAGAATAAAATACAAAATAAGTACAACAGCCTTTACACCGTATAAAACGAATAATTGCAACCTGTGTGACGGTTATGGTCATATCTACGTTACGGGCAACCTAGGCTTCACTGTAGGGCGTTGCTCCACCAGATCGAAATGTTAGGGCCTAAGAAGTCAACGCCCGAAGCATAAAATACGATATAAATACAACAGCTTTTCCATCGTATAAAATGAATAATTGCAAACAGTGTGAAAGTAGTGGTCATTTCTACGTTCCGAGCAACCTAGGCCTCAATCTAGGGCGGTGCTCCACCATATCGAATAGTTACGGCCTTAGAAGCCTACGCCTGAAGCATAAAATACAATAAAAATACAACGGTCTTTTCATCGTATAACAGGAATAATTGCATCAAGCGTGAAAGTAATTATCATTTCGGCGTTTCGGGCAGCCTAGACTTAACTCTGAGGAATTGCTCCACCAGATCGAATAGATAGGGCCTAAGAAGTCAACGACAGAAGCATAAAATACAATATAAATACAACAGCTTTGCCATCGTATAAAATGAACAATTGCAAACAGTGAGAAAGATATGGACATTTCTACGTTCCGGGCAACCTACGCTTCACTCTATGGCGTTCTTCCACCACTTCGAATAGCTACGGCCTCAGAAGTCAACGCCTGAAGCATAAAATACAATAAAACTGCAACAGTCTTTCCATCCTATAACAGGAATAATTGCAACCCGTGTGAAAGTGATGGTCATTTCTACGTTCCGGGCAGCCTAGGCTTCACCCTAGGGCGTTGTTCCACCAGATCGAATAGTTAGGGCCTAACAAGTGAACGCCAGAAGCATAAAATACAATATAAATACAACAGTTTTTCCATCGTATAAAACGAATAATTGCAACCAGTGTTAAAGTAATGGTCATTTCTGCATTCCGAGCAACCTAGGCTTCACTCTAGGGCGTTGCACCAACAGATTGAATAGTTAGGGCCTTAGAAGTCATCGCCCGAAGCATTAAATACAATATAAATACAACAGTTTTTCCATCGTATAAAACTAATAATTGCATCCAGTGTGAAAGTTATGGTCATTTCTACAAACCGAGCAACCTAGGCTTCACTCTATGGCGTTGCTCCAACAGATTGAATAGTTAGGGCCTTAGAAGTCAACGCCCGAAGCATAAAATGCAATAAAAATACAACAGTTTTTCCATCGTATAACAGGATTAATTGCAACCAGTTTGAAAGCGATGGTCATTTCTACGTTCCGGGCAACCTAGGCTTCACCCTAGGGCGTTGCTCCACCAGATTAAAAAGTTAGGGCCTTAGAAGTCAACGCCCGAAGCATAAAATACAAAATAAATAGAACAGTTTTTCCATCGTATAAAAGGAATAATTGCAAACAGTGTGAAAGTTATGGTCATTTCTACGTTCCGGGCAACCTAGGCTTCACCCTAGGGCGTTATTCCACAAGATCGAATAGTTAGGGCCTAAGAAGTCAACACCAGAAGAATAAAATACAAAATAAATACATCAGCCTTTACACCGTATAAAACGAATAATTGCAACCTGTGTGAAGGTTATGGTCATATCTACGTTCCGGGCAACCTAGGCTTCACTCTAGGGCGTTGCTCCATCAGATCAAACAGTTAGGGCCTTAGAAGTCAACGCCCGAAGCATAAAATACAAAATATAAAGAACAGTTTTTCCATTGTATAAAACGAATAATTGCTACCAGTGTAAATGTTATGGTCATTTCTACGTTCCGCGCAACCTAGGCTTCACCCTAGGGCGTTGTTCCACCAGATCGAATAGTTAGGTCCTTAGAAGTCAACGCCAGAAGCATAAAATACAATAAAAATGCAACAGTCTTTCCATCCTATAACAGGAATAATTGCAACCCGTGTGAAAGTGATGGTCATTTCTGCGTTCCGGGCAGCCTAGGCTTCACTGTAGGGCGTTGCTCCACCAGATCGAAGTGTTAGGACCTAAGAAGTCAACGCCAGAAGCATTAAATACAATATAAATACAACAGTTTTTCCATCGTATAAGACGAATAATTGCAACCAGTGTCAAAGTAATGGTCATTTCTACATTCCGAGCAACCTAGGCTTCACTCTAGGGCGTTGCACCAACAGATTGAATAGTTAGGGCCTTAGAAGTTAACGCCCGAAGAATAAAATGCAATAAAGATACAACAGCTTTTCCATCGTATAAAATGAATAATTGCAACCAGTATGAAAGTTATGGTCATTTCTGCTTTCCGGGCAACCTAGGCTTCACCCTAGGGCGTTGTTCCACCAGATGGAATAGTTAGGGCCTAAGAAGTCAACGCCAGAAGCATAAAATGCGATATAAATACAACAGCTTTTCCATCGTATAAAAGGAATAATTGCAAACAGTGTGAAAGTAATGGTCATTTCTACGTTCCGGGCAACCTAGGCTTCACTCTAGGGCGTTGCTCCACCAGATGAAACAGTTAGGGCCTTAGAAGTCAACGCCCGAAGCATAAAATACAAAATAAATAGAACAGTTTTTCCATTGTATAAAACGAATAATTGCTACCAGTGTAAAAGTTATGGTCATTTCTGCTTTCCGGGCAACCTAGGGTTCACGATAGGTCGTTGTTCCACCAGATGGAATAGTTAGGGCCTAAGAAGTCAACGCCAGAACCATAAAATACGATATAAATACAACAGCTTTTCCATCGTATGAAACAAATAATAGCAACCAGTTTGATAGTGATGGTCATTTCTACGTACCGGGCAACCTAGGCTTCTCCCTAAGGCGTTGCTCCAACAGATTGCATAGTTAGGGCCTTAGAAGTCAATGCCCGAAGCATAAAATGCAACAAAAATACAACAGTTTTTCCATCGTATAACAGGATTAATTGCAGCCAGTTTGAAAGTGATGGTCATTTCTACGTTCCGGGCATCCTAGGCTTCACTCTAGGGCGTTGTTCCACTAGATCGAATAGCTAGGGCCTTAGAAGTCAACGCCAGAAGCATAAAATACGATATAAATACAACAGCTTTTGAATCGTATAAAAGGAATAATTGCAAACAGTGTGAAAGTAATGGTCATTCCTACGTTCCGGGCAACCTAGGCATCTCTCTACGGCGTTGTTCAACCAGATCGAATAGTTAGGGCCTCAGAAATCAACACCAGAAGAATAAAATACAAAATAAGTACAACAGCCTTTACACCGTATAAAACGAATAATTGCAACCTGTGTGACGGTTATGGTCATATCTACGTTACGGGCAACCTAGGCTTCACTGTAGGGCGTTGCTCCACCAGATCGAAATGTTAGGGCCTAAGAAGTCAACGCCCGAAGCATAAAATACGATATAAATACAACAGCTTTTCCATCGTATAAAATGAATAATTGCAAACAGTGTGAAAGTAGTGGTCATTTCTACGTTCCGAGCAACCTAGGCCTCAATCTAGGGCGGTGCTCCACCATATCGAATAGTTACGGCCTTAGAAGCCTACGCCTGAAGCATAAAATACAATAAAAATACAACGGTCTTTTCATCGTATAACAGGAATAATTGCATCAAGCGTGAAAGTAATTATCATTTCGGCGTTTCGGGCAGCCTAGACTTAACTCTGAGGAATTGCTCCACCAGATCGAATAGATAGGGCCTAAGAAGTCAACGACAGAAGCATAAAATACAATATAAATACAACAGCTTTGCCATCGTATAAAATGAACAATTGCAAACAGTGAGAAAGATATGGACATTTCTACGTTCCGGGCAACCTACGCTTCACTCTATGGCGTTCTTCCACCACTTCGAATAGCTACGGCCTCAGAAGTCAACGCCTGAAGCATAAAATACAATAAAACTGCAACAGTCTTTCCATCCTATAACAGGAATAATTGCAACCCGTGTGAAAGTGATGGTCATTTCTACGTTCCGGGCAGCCTAGGCTTCACCCTAGGGCGTTGTTCCACCAGATCGAATAGTTAGGGCCTAACAAGTGAACGCCAGAAGCATAAAATACAATATAAATACAACAGTTTTTCCATCGTATAAAACGAATAATTGCAACCAGTGTGAAAGTAATGGTCATTTCTGCATTCCGAGCAACCTAGGCTTCACTCTAGGGCGTTGCACCAACAGATTGAATAGTTAGGGCCTTAGAAGTCATCGCCCGAAGCATAAAATGCAATAAAAATACAACAGTTTTTCCATCGTAAAACAGGTTTAATTGCAACCAGTTTGAAAGTGATGGTCATTTCTACGTTCCGGGCAACCTTGGCTTCACCCTAGGGCGTTGTTCCACCAGATCGAACAGTTAGGGACTAACAAGTGAACGCCAGAAGCATAAAATACAATATAAATACAACAGTTTTTCCATCGTATAAATCGAATAATTGCAACCAGTGTGAAAGTAATGGTCATTTCTACGTTCCGGGCAGCCTAGGCTTCACTCTAGGGCGTTGCTCCACTAGATCGAATAGTTAGGGCCTAAGAAATGAACGCCAGAAGCATAAAATACAATATAAATACAACAGCCTTTCCATCGTATAAAAGGAATAACTGCAACCAGTGTGAATGTACTGGTCATTTCTACGTCCCGGGTAACCTATGTTTCACTCTAGGGCGTTGCTCCACCAGATCGAATAGCTAGGGACTCAGAATTTAACGCCAGAAGGATAAAATACAATATAAGTACAACAGTATTTCCATCGTATAAAATGAAGAATTGCAGACATTGAGAAAGTAATGGTCATTTCTACGTGCCGGTCAACCTAGGCGTCACTCTAGGGCGTTGCTCCACCACGTCTAATAACTACGGCCTTAGAAGTCAACGCCAGGAGCATAAAATACAATATAAATACAACCGCTTTTCCATCGTATAAAATGAATAATTGCAAACACTGTGCAAGTAATGGTCATTTCTACGTTCCGGGCAACCTGGGCTTCACTCTAGGGCGTTGCTCCACCAGATCGAATAGCTAGGGACTTAGAATTCAATGCCAGGAGCATAAAATGCAATATAAATAGAACAGCTTTTCCATCGTTTACAACGAATAATAGCAACCAGTGTGAACGTTATGGTCATTTCTACGTTCCGGGCAACCTGGGCTTCACTCTGGGGCGTTGCTCCACCAGATCGAATAGTAAGGGCCTTAGAAGTCAACGCCCGAAGCACAAAATGCAATAAAGATGCAAGAGTTTTTCCATCGCATAACAGGAATAATTATCACCAGTGTGAAGGTAATGGTATGGTCTACGTTCTGGGCAACCTAGGCTTCACTCTAGGGCGGTGCTCCACCAGATCAAATAGTTAGGGCCTAAGAAGTCAACGCCAGAAGAATAAAATACGATATAAGTACAACCGTTTTTCCATCGTATAAAATGAATGATTATGAACATTGTGAAAGTAATGGTCATTTCAGCGTGGCTGGCAACCTACGCGTCACTCTAGGGCGTTGCTGCTCCTAATCTGATAGCTACGGCGTTAGAAGTTAACGCCGGAAGCATAAAATACAATATAAATACAACAGCTTCGCCATCGTATAAAATGAATAATTGCAAACAGTGTGAAGGTAATGGTCATTTCTACATTCCGAGCAACCTAGGATTCACTCTAGGGCGTTGTTCCACCAGACGGAATAGTTAGGGCCTAAGAAGTCAACGCCAGGAGCATAAAAAACGATATAAATACAACAGCTTTTCCATCGTATGAAACGAATAATTGCAACCAGTGTGGAAGTTATGGTCATTTCTACGTTCCGGGCAACCTAGACTTCACTCTAGGGCGGTGCTCCACCAAATCGAGTAGCTAGGGCATTAGAAGTCAGCGCCAGAAGCATAAAATACAATAAAGATGCAAAAGCTTTTCCATCGTATAACAGGAATAACTGCAAACAGTATGAAAGTACTTGTCATTTCTACGTTCCGGGTAACCTAGGTTTCACTCTAGGTCGTTGCTCCACCAGATCGAATAGCTAGGGCCTTAGAAGTCCACGCCTGAAGCATTAAATACAAAATAAATGGAACAGTTTTTCCATTCTATAAAACGAATAATTGCTACCAGTGTGAAAGTTATGGTCATTTCTACGTACCGGGCAACCTAGGCTTCACTCTAGGGCGTTGCTCCACCAGATCGAATAGTTAGGGCCTTAGAAGTCAACGCCCGAAGCATAAAGTATAAAATAAATAGAACAGTTTTTCCATCGTATAAAACGAATAATTGCTACCAGTGTGAAAGTTATGGTCATTTCTACTTTCCGGGCAACCTAGATTTCACCCTAGGGCGTTGTTCCACCAGATGGAATAGTTAGGGCCTAAGAAGTCAACGCCAGAAGCATAAAATACGATATAAATACAACAGCTTTTCCATCGTATGAAACGAATAATTGCAACCAGTGTGAAAGTTATGGTCATTTCTACGTTCCGGGCAACCTAGGCTTCCCCCTAAGGCGTTGCTCCAACAGAGTGCATAGTTAGGGCCTTAGAAGTCAATGCCCGAAGCATAAAATGCAACAAAAATACAACAGTTTTTCCATCGTATAACAGGATTAATTGCAACCAGTTTGAAAGTGATGGTCATTTCTACGTTCCGGGCAACCTAGGCTTCACTGTAGGGCGTTGCTCCACCAGATCGAAGAGTTAGGGCCTAAGAAGTCAACGCCCGAAGCATAAAATACAATAGAAATACAACAGTTTTTCCATCGTATAAAACGAATAATTGCGACCATTATGAAACTTATGGTGATTTCTACGTTCCGGACAACCTAGGCTTCACCCTAGGTCGTTGTTCCACTAGATCGAATAGTTAGGGCCTAAGAAGTGAACGCCAGAAGCATAAAATGCAATAAAAATACAACAGCCTTTCCATCCTATAACAGGTATAATTGCAACCCGTGTGAAAGTGATGGTCATTTCTACGTTCCAGGCAACCTAGGCTTCCCTCTAGGGCGTTGCTCCACCTGATCGAATTGTTAGGGCCAAAGAAGTCAACGCCCGAAGCATAAAATACAAAATAAATGGAACAGTTTTTCCATCGTATAAAAGGAATAATTGCAAACAGTGTGAAAGTAATGGTCATTTCTACGTTCCGGGCAACCTAGGCTTCACTCTAGGGCGTTGCTCCACCAGATGAAACAGTTAGGGCCTTAGAAGTCAACGCCCGAAGCATAAAATACGATATAAATACAACAGCTTTTCCATCGTATGAAACGAATAATTGCAACCAGTGTGAAAGTTATGGTCATTTCTACGTTCCGGGCAACCTAGGGTTCACCCTAGGTCGTTGTTTCACCAGATGGAATAGTTAGAGCCTAAGAAGTCAACGCCAGAACCATAAAATACGATATAAATACAATAGCTTTTCCATCGTATAAAACAAATAATAGCAACCAGTTTGATAGTGATGGTCATTTCTACGTACCGGGCAACCTAGGCTTCACTCTAGGGCGTTGCTCCACCAGATCGAATAGTTAGGGCCTAAGAAGGCAACGCCAGAAGCATAAAATACGATATAAATACAACAGCTTTTCCATCGTATGAAACGAATAATTGCAACCAGTGTGAAAGTTATGGTCATTTCTACGTTCCGGGCAACCTAGGCTTCCCCCTAAGGCGTTGCTCCAACAGATTGCATAGTTAGGGCCTTAGAAGTCAACGCCCGAAGCATAAAATACAACAAAAATACAACAGTTTTTCCATCGTATAACAGGATTAATTGCAACCAGTTTGAAAGTGATGGTCATTTCTACGTTCCGGGCAACCTAGGCTTCACTCTAGGGCGTTGTTCCACTAGATCGAATAGCTAGGGCCTTAGAAGTCAACGCCAGAAGCATAAAATACGATATAAATACAACAGCTTTTCCATCCTATAACAGGAATAATTGCAACCCGTGTGAGAGTGATGGTCATTTCTACGTTCCGGGCAACCTAGGCATCTCTCTACGGCGTTGTTCAACCAGATCGAATAGTTAGGGCCTCAGAAATCAACACCAGAAGAATAAAATACAAAATAAGTACAACAGCCTTTACACCGTATAAAACGTATAATTGCAACCTGTGTGACGGTTATGGTCATATCTACGTTACGGGCAACCTAGGCTTCACTGTAGGGCGTTGCTCCACCAGATCGAAATGTTAGGGCCTAAGAAGTCAACGCCCGAAGCATAAAATACGATATAAATACAACAGCTTTTCCATCGTATAAAATGAATAATTGCAAACAGTGTGAAAGTAGTGGTCATTTCTACGTTCCGAGCAACCTAGGCCTCAATTTAGGGCGGTGCTCCACCATATCGAATAGTTACGGCCTTAGAAGCCTACGCCTGAAGCATAAAATACAATAAAAATACAACGGTCTTTTCATCGTATAACAGGAATAATTGCATCAAGCGTGAAAGTAATTATCATTTCGGCGTTTCGGGCAGCCTAGACTTAACTCTGAGGAATTGCTCCACCAGATCGAATAGATAGGGCCTAAGAAGTCAACGACAGAAGCATAAAATACAATATAAATACAACAGCTTTGCCATCGTATAAAATGAACAATTGCAAACAGTGAGAAAGATATGGACATTTCTACGTTCCGGGCAACCTACGCTTCACTCTATGGCGTTCTTCCACCACTTCGAATAGCTACGGCCTCAGAAGTCAACGCCTGAAGCATAAAATACAATAAAACTGCAACAGTCTTTCCATCCTATAACAGGAATAATTGCAACCCGTGTGAAAGTGATGGTCACTTCTACGTTCCGGGCAGCCTAGGCTTCACCCTAGGGCGTTGTTCCACCAGATCGAATAGTTAGGGCCTAACAAGTGAACGCCAGAAGCATAAAATACAATATAAATACAACAGTTTTTCCATCGTATAAAACGAATAATTGCAACCAGTGTGAAAGTAATGGTCATTCCTGCATTCCGAGCAACCTAGGCTTCACTCTAGGGCGTTGCACCAACAGATTGAATAGTTAGGGCCTTAGAAGTCATCGCCCGAAGCATAAAATGCAATAAAAATACAACAGTTTTTCCATCGTAAAACAGGTTTAATTGCAACCAGTTTGAAAGTGATGGTCATTTCTACGTTCCGGGCAGCCTAGGCTTCACTCTAGGGCGTTGCTCCACTAGATCGAATAGTTAGGGCCTAAGAAATGAACGCCAGATGCATAAAATACAATATAAATACACCAGCCTTTCCATCGTATAAAAGGAATAACTGCAACCAGTGTGAATGTACTGGTCATTTCTACGTCCCGGGTAACCTATGTTTCACTCTAGGGCGTTGCTCCACCAGATCGAATAGCTAGGGACTCAGAATTTAACGCCAGAAGGATAAAATACAATATAAGTACAACAGTATTTCCATCGTATAAAATGAAGAATTGCAGACATTGAGAAAGTATTGATCATTTCTACGTTCCGGTCAACCTAGGCGTCACTCTAGGGCGTTGCTCCACCACGTCTAATAGCTACGGCCTTAGAAGTCAACGCCAGGAGCATAAAATACAATATAAATACAACCGCTTTTCCATCGTATAAAATGAATAATTGCAAACACTGTGCAAGTAATGGTCATTTCTACGTTCCGGGCAACCTAGGCTTCACTCTAGGGCGTTGCTCCACCAGATCGAATAGCTAGGGACATAGAATTCAATGCCAGGAGCATAAAATGCGATATAAATAGAACAGCTTTTCCATCGTTTACAACGAATAACAGCAACCAGTGTGAACGTTATGGTCACTTCTACGTTCCGGGCAACCTGGGCTTCACTCTGGGGCGTTGCTCCACCAGATCGAATAGTAAGGGCCTTAGAAGTCAACGCCCGAAGCATAAAATGCAATAAAGATGCAAGAGTTTTTCCATCGCATAACAGGAATAATTACCACCAGTGTGAAGGTAATGGTATGGTCTACGTTCTGGGCAACCTAGGCTTCACTCTAGGGCGGTGCTCCACCAGATCAAATAGTTAGGGCCTAAGAAGTCAACGCCAGAAGAATAAAATACGATATAAGTACAACAGTTTTTCCATCGTATAAAATGAATGATTATGAACATTGTGAAAGTAATGGTCATTTCAGCGTGGCTGGCAACCTACGCGTCACTCTAGGGCGTTGCTGCTCCTAATCTGATAGCTACGGCGTTAGAAGTTAACGCCGGAAGCATAAAATACAATATAAATACAACAGCTTCGCCATCGTATAAAATGAATAATTGCAAACAGTGTGAAGGTAATGGTCATTTCTACATTCCGAGCAACCTAGGATTCACTCTAGGGCGTTGTTCCACCAGACGGAATAGTTAGGGCCAAAGAAGTCAACGCCCGAAGCATAAAATACAAAATAAATAGAACAGTTTTTCCATCGTATAAAAGGAATAATTGCAAACAGTGTGAAAGTAATGGTCATTTCTACGTTCCGGGCAACCTAGGCTTCCCCCTAGGCCGTTGCTCCAACAGATTGCATAGTTAGGGCCTTAGAAGTCAATGCCCGAAGCATAAAATGCAATAAAAACACAACAGTTTTTCCATCGTATAACAGGATTAATTGCAACCAGTTTGAAAGTGATAGTCATTTCTACGTTCCGGGCAACCTGGGCTTCACTCTAGGGCGTTGCTCCACTAGATCGAATAGCTAGGGCCTTAGAAGTCAACGCCAGAAGCATAAAATACGATATAAATACAACAGCTTTTCCATCCTATAACAGGAATAATTGCAACCCGTGTGAGAGTGATGGTCATTTCTACGTTCCGGGCAACCTAGGCTTCACCCTAGGGCGTTGTTCCACCAGATCGAATAGTTAGGGACTAACAAGTGAACGCCAGAAGCATAAAGTACAATATAAATACAACAGTTTTTCCATCGTATAAATCGAATAATTGCAACCAGTGTGAAAGGTATGGTCATTTCTACATTCCGAGCAACCTAGGCTTCACTCTAGGGTGTTGCTCCACGAGATCGAATTGTTAGGGCCAAAGAAGTCAACGCCCGAAGCATAAAATACAAAATAAATAGAACAGTTTTTCCATCGTATAAAAGGAATAATTGCAAACAGTGTTAAAGTAATGGTCATTTCTACTTTACGGGCAACCTAGGCTTCACTCTAGGTCGTTGCTCCACCAGATCAAACAGTTAGGGCCTTAGAAGTCATCGCCCGAAGCATAAAATACAAAATAAATAGAACATTTTTTCCATTGTATTAAACGAATAATTGCTACCAGTGTAAAAGTTATGGTCATTTCTACGTTCCGGGCAACCTAGGCTTCACTCTAGGGCGGTGCTGCACCATATCGAATAGCTACGGCCTTAGAAGCCTACGCCTGAAGAATAAAATACAATAAAAATACAACGGTCTTTTCATCGTATAACAGGAATAATTGCAACAAGCGTGAAAGTAATGATCATTTGGGCGTTTCGGGCATCCTAGACTTAACTCTGAGGCATTGCTCCACCAGATCGTATAGTTAGGGCCTAAGAAGTCAACGCCAGAAGCATAAAATACAATATAAATACAACAGCTTTTCCATTGTATAAAACGAATAATTGCTACCAGTGTAAAAGTTATGGTCATTTCTACTTCCCGGGCAACCTAGGCTTCACCCTAGGGCGTTGTTCCACCAGATGGAATAGTTAGGGCCTAAGAAGTCAACGCCAGAAGCATAAAATACGATATAAATACAACAGCTTTTCCATCCTATGAAACAAATAATTGCAACGAGTTTGATAGTGATGGTCACTTCTACGTACCGGGCAACCTAGGCTTCACTCTAGGGCGTTGCTCCACCAGATCGAATAGTTAGGGCCTTAGAAGTCAACGCCCGAAGCATAAAATACAATATAAATACAACAGTTTTTCCATCGTATAAAACGAATAATTGCAACCAGTGTGAAAGTAATGGTCATTTCTACGTTCCGGGCAACCTAGGCTTCACTATACGGCGTTGTTCCACCAGATCGAATAGTCAGGGCCTAAGAAGTCAACACCAGAAGAATAAAATACAAAATAAATACAACAGCCTTTACACCGTATAAAACGAATAATTGCAACCTGTGTGAAGGTTATGGTCATATCTACGTTCCGGGCAACCTAGGATTCACTGTAGGGCGTTGATCCACCAGATTGAAGTGTTAGGGCCTAAGAAGTCAACGCTCGAAGCATAAAATACAATAGAAATACAACAGTTTTTCCATCGTATAAATCGAATAATTGCAACCGTTATGAAAACTATGGTCATTTCTACGTTCCGGGCAACCTAGGCTTCACTCTATGGCGTTCTTCCACCACATCGAATAGCTACGGCCTCAGAAGTCAACGCCTGAAGCATAAAATACAATAAAAATGCAACAGTCTTTCCATCCTATAACAGGAATAATTGCAACCCGTGTGAAAGTGATGGTCATTTCTACGTTCCAGGCAACCTAGGCTTTACTCTAGGGCGTTGTTCCACCAGATCGAATAGTTAGAGCCTGTGAAGTCAACGCCAGAAGCATAAAATACAATATAAATATAACAGTTTTTCCAACGTATAAAACGAAAAATAGCAACCAGTGTGAAAGTTATGGTCATTCCTACGTTCCGGGCAGCCTAGGCTTCACTCTAGGGCGTTGCTCCACCAGATCAAACAGTTAGGGCCTTAGAAGTCGACGCCCGAAGCATAAAATACAAAATAAATACAACAGTTTTTCCATTGTATAAAACGAATAACTGCTACCAGCGTAAAAGTTATGGTCATTTCTACGTTCCGGGCAACCTAGGCTTCACCCTAGGGCGCTGTTCCACCAGATCGAATAGTTAGGGCCTAAGAAGTGAACGCCAGAAGCATAAAATGCAATAAAAATACAACAGTCTTTACACCGTATAAAACGAATAATTGCAACCTGTGTGAAGGTTATGGTTATAGCTACGTTCCGGGCAACATAGGCTTCACTGTAGGGCGTTGCTCCACCAGATCGAAGTGTTAGGGCCTAAGAAGTCAACGCCCGAAGCATAAAATACGATATAAATACAACAGGTTTTCCATCGTATAAAACGAATAATTGCTACCAGTGTAAAAGTTATGATCATTTCTTCGTTCCGGGCAACCTAGGCTTCACCCTAGGGCGTTGTTCCACCAGATCGAATAGTTAGGGCCTAAGAAGTCAACGCCCGAAGCATAAAATACAATATAAATACAACAGTTTTTCCATCGTATAAAACGAATAATTGCAACCAGTGTGAAAGTAATGGTCATTTCTACGTTCCGGGCAACCTAGGCTTCACTCTACGGCGTTGTTCCACCAGATCGAGTAGTCAGGGCCTAAGAAGTCAACACCAGAAGAATAAAATACAAAATAAATACAACAGCCTTTACACCGTATAAAACGAATAATTGCAACCTGTGTGAAAGATATGGACATTTCTACGTTCCGGGCAACCTAGGCTTCACTCTATGGCGTTCTTCCACCACATCGAATAGCTACGGCCTCAGAAGTCAACGCCTGAAGCATAAAATACAATATAAATATAACAGTTTTTCCATCGTATAAAACGAATAATAGCAACCAGTGTGAAAGCTATGTTCATTTCTACGTTCCGGGTAACCTAGGCTTCACTCTAGGGCGTTGCTCCACCAGATCAAACAGTTAGGGCCATAGAAGCCAACGCCCGAAGCATTAAATGCAAAATAAATAGAACAGTTTTTCCATTGTGTAAAACGAATAATTGCTACCAGTGTAAAAGTTATGGCCATTTCTACGTTGGGGCAACCTAGGCTTCACCTTAGGCCGTTGTTCCACCAGATCGAATAGTTAGGGCCTAAGAAGTGAACGCCAGAAGCATAAAATACAATATAAATACAACAGTTTTTCCATCATATAAAACGAATAATTGCAACCAGTATGAAAGTTATGGTCATTTCTACTTTCCGGGCAACCTAGGATATACCCTAGGGCGTTTCTCCAACAGATTGAATAGTTAGCGCCTTAGAAGTCAACGCCCGAAGCATAAAATGCAAAATAAATAGAACAGTTTTTCCATCGTATAAAACGAATAACTGCAACCAGTGTGAAAGTACTGGTCATTTCTACGATCCGGGCAACCTAGGCTTCACCTTAGGGCGTTGTTCCACCAGATGGAATAGTTATGGCCTAAGAAGTCAACGCCAGAAGCATAAAATACGATATAAATTCAACAGCTTTTCCATCGTATAAAACGAATAATGGTAACCAGTGTGAAAGTTATGGTCATTTCTACGTTCCGGTCAACCTAGGCTTCACCCTAGGGCGTTGCTCCACCAGATTAAACAGTTAGGGCCTTAGAAGTCAACGCCCGAAGCATAAAATACTAAATAAATACAACAGCTTTTGCATCGTATAAAAGGAATAATTAAAAACAGTGTGAAAGTAATTGTCATTTCTACGTTCCGGGCAACCTAGGCTACACTCTAGGGCGTTGCCCCACCAGATCAAACAGTTAGGGCCTTAGAAGTCAACGCCCGAAGCATAAAATACAAAATAAATAGAACAGTTTTTCCGTCGCAGAAAACGAATAATTGCAACCAGTGTGAAAGTTATGGTCATTTCTATATTCCGAGCAACCTAGGCTTCACTCTAGGGCGTTGCTCCACCAGGTCGAATAGTTAGGGCCTTAGAAGTCAACGCCAGAGGCATATAATACAATATAAATACAACAGCTTTTCCATCGTAAAAAACGAATAATTGCAAACAGTGTGAAAGTAATTGTCATTTCTTCGTTCCGGGCAACCTAGGCTTCACTCTAGGGCGTTGCTCCACCAGATCAAACAGTTAGGGCCTTAGAAGTCAACGCCCGAAGCATAAAATACAAAATAAAAAGAACAGTTTTTCCATTGTATAAAACGAATAATTGCTACCAGTGTAAATGTTATGGTCATTTCTACGTTCCGGGCAACCTAGGCTTCACCCTAGGGCGTTGTACCACCAGATCGAATAGTTAGGTCCTTAGAAGTCAACGCCAGAAGCATAAAATACGATATAAATACAGCAGCTTTTCCATCGTATAAAAGGGATAATTGCAAACAGTGTGAAGGTAATGGTCATTTATACGTTCCGGGCAACCTAGGCTTCACTCTACGGCGTTGTTCCACCAGATCGAATAGTTAGGGCCTAAGAAGTCAACACCAGAAGAATAAAATACAAAATAAATACAACAGACTTTACACCGTATAAAACGAATAATTGCAACCTGTGTGAAGGTTATGGTCATATCTACGTTCCGGGCAACCTAGGCTTCACTGTAGGGCGTTGCTCCACCAGATCGAAGTGTTAGGGCCTAAGAAGTCAACGCCCGAAGCATAAAATACAATAGAAATACAACAGTTTTTCCATCGTATAAAACGAATAATTACAACCATTATGAAGCTTATGGTCATTTCTACGTTCCGGGCAACCTAGGCTTCACCCTAGGGCGTTGTTCCACCAGATCGAATAGTTAGGGCCTAAGAGGTGAACGCCAGCAGCATAAAATGCAATAAAAATACAACAGTTTTTCCATCGTATAACAGGATTGATTGCAACCAGTTTGATAGTGAAGGTCATTTCTACGTTCCGGGCAACCTAGGCTTCACTCTAGGGCGTTGCTCCACTAGATCGAATAGCTAGGGTCTTAGAAGTCAACGCCAGAAGAATAAAATACGATATAAAAACAACAGCTTTTCCATTGTATAAAACGAATAATTGCTACCAGTGTAAAAGTTATGGTCATTTCTGCGTTCCGGGCAACCTAGGCTTCACCCTAGGGCGTTGTTCCACCAGATCGAATAGTTAGGGCCTAAGAAGTGAACGCCAGAAGCATAAAATGCAAGAAAAATACAACAGTCTTTCCATCCTATAACAGGAATAATTGCAACCCGTGTGAAAGTTATGGTTATTTCTACATTCCGAGCAACCTGGGCTTCACTCTAGGGCGTTGTTCCACCAGCTCGAATAGTTAGGGCCTAAGAAGTGAACGCCAGAAGCATAAAATACAAAATAAATAGAACATTTTTTCCATTGTATAAAACGAATAATTGCTACCAGTGTAAAAGTTATGGTCATTTCTACGTTCCGGGCAACCTCGGCTTCACTCTAGGGCGGTGCTGCACCATATCGAATAGCTACGGCCTTAGAAGCCTACGCCTGAAGCATAAAATACAATAAAAATACAACGGTCTTTTCATCGTATAATAGGAATAATTGCAACAAGCGTGAAAGTAATGATCATTTGGGCGTTTCGGGCATCCTAGACTTAACTCTGAGGCATTGCTCCACCAGATCGAATAGTTAGGGCCTAAGAAGTCAACGCCAGAAGCATAAAGTACGATATAAATACAACAGCTTTTCAATCGTATAAAAGGAATAATTGCAAACAGTGTGAAAGTAATGGTCATTTCTACGTTCCGGGCAACCTAGGCTTCACGCTAGGGCGTTGCTCCACCAGATTAAACAGTTAGAGCCTTAGAAGTCAACGCCCGAAGCATAAAATACAAAATAAATAGAACAGTTTTTCCATTGTATAAAACGAATAATTGCTACCAGTGTAAAAGTTATGGTCATTTCTACGTTCCGGGCAACCTAGGGTTCACCCTAGGGCGTTGTTCCACCAGATGGAATAGTTAGGGCCTAAGAAGTCAACGCCAGAAGCATAAAATACGATATAAATACAACAGCTTTTCCATCGTATAAAACAAGTAATTGCAACCAGTTTGATAGTGATGGTCATTTCTACGTACCGGGCAACCTATGCTTCACTCTAGGGCGTTGCTCCACCAGATCGAATAGTTAGAGCCTTAGAAGTCAACGCCCGAAGCATAAAATACAATAGAAATACAACAGTTTTTCCATCGTATAAAACGAATAATTGCGACCATTATGAAACTTATGGTGATTTCTACGTTCCGGGCAACCTAGGCTTCACTCTAGGGCGTTGCTACACTAGATCGAATAGCTAGGGCCTTAGAAGTCAACGCCAGAGTCATAAAATACCATATAAGTACAACAGCTTTTCCATCGTATAAAACGAATAATAGCAGCCAGTGTGAAAGTCATGGCCATTTCTACGTTCCGGGCAACCTAGGCTTCACTCTAGGGCGTTGCTCCACCAGATCAAACAGTTAGGGCCTTAGAAGTCAACGCCCGAAGCATAAAATACAAAATAAATAGAACAGTTTTTCCATCCTTTAAAACGAATAATTGCTACCAGTGTAAAAGTTATGGTCATTTCTACGATCCGGGCAACCTAGGCTTCAGCCTAGGGCGTTGTTCCACCAGGTCGAATAGTTAGGGCCTAAGAAGTGAACGACAGAAGCATAAAATACAATATAAATACAACAGCTTTTCCATCGTATAAAACGAATAATTGCAACAAGTGTGAAAGTTATGGTCATGTATACATTCCGAGCAACCTAGGCTTCACTCTAGGGCGCTGCTCCACCAGATCGAATAGTTAGGTCCTTAGAAGTCAACGCTAGAAGCATAAAATACGATATAAATACAGCAGCTTTTCCATCGTATAAAAGGGATAATTGCAACCTGTGTGAACGTTATGTTCATACCTACGTTCCGGGCAACCTAGGCTTCCCTGTAGGGCGTTGCTCCACCAGATCGAATTGTTAGGGCCTAAGAAGTCAACGCCAGATGCATTAAATACAATATAAATACAACAGTTTTTCCATCGTATAAAACTATTAATTGCAACCAGTGTGAAAGTTATGGTCATTTCTACATTCCGAGCAACCTAGGCTTCACTCTATGGCGTTGCTCCACTAGATCGAATAGCTAGGGCCTTAGAAGTCAACGCCAGGGGCATATAATACAATATAAATACAACAGCTTTTCCATCGTAAAAAACGAATAATTGCAAACAGTGTGAAAGTAATTGTCATTTCTTCGTTCCGGGCAACCTAGGCTTCACTCTAGGGCGTTGCTCCACCAGATCAAACAGTTAGGGCCTTAGAAGTCAACGCCCGAATCATAAAATACAAAATAAAAAGAACAGTTTTTCCATTGTATAAAACGAATAATTGCTACCAGTGTAAATGTAATTGTCATTTCTACGTTCCGGGCAACCTAGGCTTCACCCTAGGGCGTTGTTCCACCAGATCGAATAGTTAGGTCCTTAGAAGTCAACGCCAGACGCATAAAATACGATATAAATACAGCAGCTTTTCCATCGTATAAAAGGAATAATTGCAAACAGTGTGAAAGTAATGGTCATTTATACGTTCCGGGCAACCTAGGCTTCACTCTACGGCGTTGTTCCACCAGATCGAATAGTTAGGGCCTAAGAAGTCAACACCAGAAGAATAAAATACAAAATAAATACAACAGCCTTTACACCGTATAAAACGAATAATTGCAACCTGTGTGAAGGTTATGGTCATACCTACGTTCCGGGCAACCTAGGCTTCACTGTAGGGCGTTGCTCCACCAGATTGAAGTGTTAGGACCTAAGAAGTCAACGCCAGAAGCATTAAATACAATATAAATACAACAGTTTTTCCATCGTATAAAACTAATAATTGCATCCAGTGTGAAAGTTATGGTCATTTCTACATCCCGAGCAACCTAGGCTTCACTCTAGGGCGTTGCTCCAACAGATTGAATAGTTAGGGCCTTAGAAGTCAACGCCCGAAGCATAAAATGCAATAAAAATACAACAGTTTTTCCATCGTATAACAGGATTAATTGCAACCAGTTTGAAAGCGATGGTCATTTCTACGTTCCGGTCAACCTAGGCTTCACTCTAGGGCGTTGCTCCACTAGATCGAATAGTTAGGTCCATTGAAGTCAACGCCAGAAGCATAAAATACGATATAAATACAACAGCTTTTCAGTCGTATAAAAGGAATAATTGCAAACAGTGTGAAAGTAATGGTCATTTCTACGTTCCGGGCAACCTAGGCTTCAAGCTAGGGCGTTGCTCCACCAGATTAAAAAGTTAGGGCCTTAGAAGTCAACGCCCGAAGCATAAAATACAAAATAAATAGAACAGTTTTTCCATTGTATAAAACGAGTAATTGCTACCAGTGTAAATGTTATGGTCATTTGTACGTTCCGGGCAACCTAGTCTTCACCCTAGGGCGTTTTTCCACCAGATCGAATAGTTAGGGCCTAAGAAGTGAACGCCAGAAGCATAAAATACAATATAAATACGACAGTTTTTCCATCGTATAAAACGAATAATTGCAACCAGTGTGAAAGTTATGGTCATTTGTATATTCCGAGCAACCTAGGCTTCACTCTAGGGCGGTGCTCCACCATATCGAATAGCTACGGCCTTAGAAGCCTACGCCTGAAGCATAAAATACAATATAAATACAACAGTTTTTCCATTGTATAAAACGCTACCAGTGTAAAAGTTATGGTCATTTCTACGTTCCGGGCAACCTAGGCTTCACCCTAGGGCGTTGTTCCACCAGATCGAATAGTTAGGGCCTAAGATGTGAACGCCAGAAGCATAAAATACAATATAAATACAACAGCTTTTCCATCGTAAAGAACGTATAATTGCAACCAGTGTGAAAGTTATGGTTATTTCTACATTCCGAGCAACCTAGGCTTCACTCTAGGGCGTTGCTCCACCAGTTCGAATAGTTAGGGCCAAATAAGTCAACGCCCGAAGCATAAAATACAAAATAAATAGGACAGTTTTTCCATTGTATAAAACGAAGAATTGCTACCAGTGTAAAAGTTATGGTCATTTCTACGTTCCGGGCAACCGAGGCTTCATCCTAGGGCATTGTTCCATCAGATCGAACAGTTAGGCCCTAAGAAGTGAACGCCAGAAGCATAAAATACATTATAAATACAACAGTTTTTCCATCGTAGAAAACGAATAATTGCAACCAGTGTGAAAGTTATGGTCATTTGTATATTCCGAGCAACCTAGGCTTCACTCTAGGGCGGTGCTCCACCATATCGAATAGCTACGGCCTTAGAAGCCTACGCCTGAAGCATAAAATACAATATAAATACAACAGTTTTTCCATTGTATAAAACGCTACCAGTGTAAATGTTATGGTCATTTCTACGTTCCGGGCAACCTAGGCTTCACCCTAGGGCGTTGTTCCACCAGATCGAATAGTTAGGGCCTAAGATGTGAACGCCAGAAGCATAAAATACAATATAAATACAACAGTTTTTCCATCGTATATAACGAATAATTGCAGCCAGTGTGAAAGTTATGGTCATTTGTACATTCCGAGCAACCTAGGCTTCACTCTAGGGCGTTGCTCCAACAGATTGAATAGTTAGGGCCTTAGAAGTCAACGCACGAAGCATAAAATGCAATAAAAATACAACAGTTTTTCCATCGTATAACAGGATTAATTGCAACCAGTTTGAAAGTGATGGTCATTTCTACGATCCGGGCAGCCTAGGCTTCACTCTAGGGCGTTGCTCCACTAGATCGAATAGCTAGGGCCATAGAAGTCAACGCCAGAAGCATAAAATACGATATAAATACAACAGCTTTTCCATCGTATAAAACGAATAATTGCAACCAGTGTGAAAGTTATAGTCATTTCTACATTCCGAGCAACCTAGGCTTCACTCTAGGGCGTTGCTCCACCAGTTCGAATAGTTAGGTCCTTAGAAGTCAACGCCAGAAGCATAAAATACGATATAAATACAACAGCTTTTGCATCGTATAAAAGGAATAATTGCAAACAGTGTGAAAGTAATTGTCATTTCTACGTTCCGGGCAACCTAGGCTACACTCTAGGGCGTTGCTCCACCAGATCAAACAGTTAGGGCCTTAGAAGTCAACGCCCGAAGCATAAAATACAAAATAAATAGAACAGATTTCCATCGCAGAAAACGAATAATTGCAACCAGTGTGAAAGTTATGGTCATTTCTATATTCCGAGCAACCTCGGCTTCACTCTAGGGCGTTGCGCTACCAGGTCGAATTGTTAGGGCCAAAGAAGTCAACGCCCGAAGCATAAAATACAAAATAAATAGAACAGTTTTTCCATTGTATAAAACGAATAATTGCTACCAGTGTAAAAGTTATGGTCATTTCTACGTTCCGGGCAACCTAGGCTTCATCCTAGGGCATTGTTCCATCAGATCGAACAGTTAGGCCCTAAGAAGTGAACGCCCGAAGCATAAAATACAAAATAAATAGAACAGTTTTTCCATTGTATAAAACGAATAATTGCTACCAGTGTAAAAGTTATGGTCATTTCTACGTTCCGGGCAACCTAGGCTTCATCCTAGGGCATTGTTCCATCAGATCGAACAGTTAGGCCCTAAGAAGTGAACGCCAGAAGCATAAAATACATTATAAATACAACAGTTTTTCCATCGTAGAAAACGAATAATTGCAACCAGTGTGAAAGTTATGGTCATTTGTATATTCCGAGCAACCTAGGCTTCACTTTAGGGCGGTGCTCCACCATATCGAATAGCTACGGCCTTAGAAGCCTACGCCTGAAGCATAAAATACAATATAAATACAACAGTTTATCCATTGTATAAAACGCTACCAGTGTAAAAGTTATGGTCATTTCTACGTTCCGGGCAACCTAGGCTTCACCCTAGGGCGTTGTTCCACCAGATCGAATAGTTAGGGCCTAAGATGTGAACGCCAGAAGCATAAAATACAATATAAATACAACAGTTTTTCCATCGTATAAAACGAATAATTGCAGCCAGTGTGAAAGTTATGGTCATTTCTATATTCCGAGCAACCTAGGCTTCACTCTAGAGCGTTGCTCCAACAGATTGAATAGTTAGGTCCTTAGAAGTCAACGCGAGAAGCATAAAATACGATATAAACACAACAGTTTTTCCATCGTATAACAGGATTAATTGCAACCAGTTTGAAAGTGATGGTCATTTCTACGTTCCGGGCCACCTAGGCTTCACTCTAGGGCGTTGCTCCACTAGATCGAATAGCTAGGGCCTTAGAAGTGAACGCCAGAAGCATAAAATACAATATAAATACAACAGTTTTTCCATCGTATAAAACGAATAATTGCAACCAGTGTGAAAGTTATTGTCATTTCTACATTCCGAGCAACCTAGGCTTCACTCTAGGGCGTTGCTCCAACAGATTGAATAGTTAGGGCCTTAGGAGTCAATGCCCGAAGCACAAAATGCAATAAAAATACAACAGTTTTTCCATCGTATAACAGAATTAATTGCAACCAGTTTGAAAGTAATGGTCATTTCTACGTTCCGTTCAACCTAGGCTTCACTCTAGGGCGTTGCTCCACTAGATCGAATAGCTAGGCCCTAAGAAGCCAACACCAGAAGAATAAAATACAAAGTAAATACAACAGCCTTTACACCGTATAAAACGAATAATTGCAACCTGTGTGAAGGTTATGGTCATATCTACGTTCCGGGCAACCTAGGTTTCACTGTAGGGCGTTGCTCCCCCAGATCGAAGAGTTAGGGCCTAAGAAGTCAACGCCCGAAGCATAAAATACAATAGAAATACAACAGTTTTTCCATCGTATAAAACGAATAATTGCGACCATTATGAAACTTATGGTGATTTCTACGTTCCGGACAACCTAGGCTTCACCCTAGGGCGTTGTTCCACCAGATCGAATAGTTAGGGCCTAAGAAGTGAACGCCAGAAGCATAAAATGCAATAAAAATACAACAGCCTTTCCATCCTATAACAGGGATAATTGCAACCCGTGTGAAAGTGATGTTCATTTCTACGTTCCAGGCAACCTAGGCCTCCCTCTAGGGTGTTGCTCCACCAGATCGAATTGTTAGGGCCAAAGAAGTCAACGCCCGAAGCATAAAATACAAAATAAATAGAACAGTTTTTCCATCGCATAAAAGGAATAATTGCAAACAGTGTGAAAGTAATGGTCATTTCTACGTTCCGGGCAACCTAGGCTTCACTCTAGGGCGTTGCTCCACCAGATGAAACAGTTAGGGCCTTAGAAGTCAACGCCCGAAGCATAAAATACAAAATAAATAGAACAGTTTTTCCATCGTATAAAACGAATAATTGCTACCAGTGTAAAAGTTATGGTCATTTCTGCTTTCCGGGCAACCTAGGGTTCACCCTAGGGCGTTGTTCCACCAGATGGAATAGTTAGGGCCTAAGAAGTCAACGCCAGAACCATAAAATACGATATAAATACAACAGCTTTTCCATCGTATAAAACAAATAATAGCAACCAGTTTGATAGTGATGGTCATTTCTACGTACCGGGCAACCTAGGCTTCACTCTAGGGCGTTGCTCCACCAGATCGAATAGTTAGGGCCTTAGAAGTCAACGCCCGAAGCATAAAGTATAAAATAAATAGAACAGTTTTTCCATCGTATAAAACGAATAATTGCTACCAGTGTGAAAGTTATGGTCATTTCTACTTTCCGGGCAACCTAGATTTCACCCTAGGGCGTTGTTCCACCAGATGGAATAGTTAGGGCCTAAGAAGTGAACGCCAGAAGCATAAAATACAATATAAATACAACAGTTTTTCCATCGTACAAATCGAATAATTGCAACCAGTGTGAAAGTAATGGTCATTTCTACGTTCCGGGCAGCCTAGGCTTCACTCTAAGGCGTTGCTCCACTAGATCGAATAGCTAGGGCCTTAGAAGTCAACGCCAGAAGCATAAAATACGTTATAGATACAACAGCTTTTCCATCGTATAAAAGGAATAATTGCAAACAGTGTGAAAGTAATGGTCATTTCTACGTTCCGGGCAACCTAGGCTTCACTCTAGGGCGTTGCTCCACCAGATCAAACAGCTAGGGCCTTAGAAGTCAACGCCCGAAGCATAAAATACAAAATAAATACAACAGCTTTTCCATTGTATAAAACGGATAATCGCTACCAGTGTAAAAGTTATGATCATTTCTACGTTCCGGGCAACCTAGGCTTCAATCTAGGGCGTTGTTCCACCAGATCGAATAGTTAGAGCCTAAGAAGTGAACGCCAGAAGCATAAAATACAATATAAATACAACAGCCTTTCCATCGTATAAATGGAATAATTGCACACAGTGTGAAAGTAATGGTCATTTCTACGTTCCGGGCAACCTAGGCCACACTCTAGGGCGTTGCTCCACCAGATCAAACAGTTAGGGCCTTAGAAGTCAACGCCCGAAGCATAAAATACAAAACAAATAGAACAGTTTTTCCATGGTATAAAACGAATAATTGCTACCAGTGTAAAAGTTATGGTCATTTCTACGTTCCGTGCAACCTAGGCTTCACTGTAGGGCGTTGCTCCACCAGATCGAAGAGTTAGGGCCTAAGAAGTCAACGCCCGAAGAATAAAATACAATAGAAATACAACAGTTTTTCCATCGTATAAAACGAATAATTGCGACCATTATGAAACATATGGTGATTTCTACGTTCCGGGCAACCTAGGCTTCACCCTAGGGCGTTGTTCCACCAGATCGAATAGTTAGGGCCTAAGAAGTGAACGCCAGAAGCATAAAATGCAATAAAAATACAACAGCCTTTCCATCCTATATCAGGAATAATTGCAACCCGTGTGAAAGTGATGGTCATTTCTACGTTCCAGGCAACCTAGGCTTCCCTCTAGGGCGTTGCTCCACCAGATCGAATTGTTAGGGCCAAAGAAGTCAACGCCCGAAGCATAAAATACAAAATAAGTAGAACAGTTTTTCCATCGTATAAAAGGAATAATTGCAAACAGTGTGAAAGTAATGGTCATATCTACGTTCCGGGCAACCTAGGCTTCACTCTATGGCGTTGCTCCACCAGATGAAACAGTTAGGGCCTTAGAAGTCAACGCCCGAAGCATAAAATACAAAATAAATAGAACAGTTTTTCCATTGTATAAAACGAATAATTGCTACCAGTGTAAAAGTTATGGTCATTTCTGCTTTCCGGGCAACCTAGGGTTCACTCTAGGGCGTTGCTCCACCAGATCGAATAGTTAGGGCCTTAGAAGTCAACGCCCGAAGCATAAAATACAAAATAAATAGAACAGTTTTTCCATTGTATAAAACGAATAATTGCAACCAGTGTGAAAGTTATGGTCATTTCTACATTCCGAGCAACCTAGGCTTCACTCTAGGGCGTTGCTCCAACAGATTGAATAGTTAGGGCCTTAGGAGTCAATGCCCGAAGCACAAAATGCAATAAAAATACAACAGTTTTTCCATCGTATAACAGAATTAATTGCAACCAGTTTGAAAGTAATGGTCATTTCTACGTTCCGTTCAACCTAGGCTTCACTCTAGGGCGTTGCTCCACTAGATCGAATAGCTAGGGCCTAAGAAGCCAACACCAGAAGAATAAAATACAAAGTAAATACAACAGCCTTTACACCGTATAAAACGAATAATTGCAACCTGTGTGAAGGTTATGGTCATATCTACGTTCCGGGCAACCTAGGCTTCACTGTAGGGCGTTGCTCCACCAGATCGAAGAGTTAGGGCCTAAGAAGTCAACGCCCGAAGCATAAAATACAATAGAAATACAACATTTTTTCCATCGTATAAAACGAATAATTGCGACCATTATGAAACTTATGGTGATTTCTACGTTCCGGACAACCTAGGCTTCACTCTAAGGCGTTGCTCCACTAGATCGAATAGCTAGGGCCTTAGAAGTCAACGCCAGAAGCATAAAATACGATATAGATACAACAGTTTTTCCATCCTATAACAGGAATAATTGCAACCCGTGTGAAAGTGATGGTCATTTCTACGTTCCAGGCAACCTAGGCTTCCCTCTAGGGCGTTGCTCCACCAGATCGAATTGTTAGGGCCAAAGAAGTCAACGCCCGAAGCATAAAATACAAAATAAATAGTACAGTTTTTCCATCGTATAAAAGGAATAATTGCAAACAGTGTGAAAGTAATGGTCATATCTACGTTCCGGGCAACCTAGGCTTCACTCTATGGCGTTGCTCCACCAGATGAAACAGTTAGGGCCTTAGAAGTCAACGCCCGAAGCATAAAATACAAAATAAATAGAACAGTTTTTCCATTGTATAAAACGAATAATTGCTACCAGTGTAAAAGTTATGGTCATTTCTGCTTTCCGGGCAACCTAGGGTTCACTCTAGGGCGTTGCTCCACCAGATCGAATAGTTAGGGCCTTAGAAGTCAACGCCCGAAGCATAAAATACAAAATAAATAGAACAGTTTTTCCATTGTATAAAACGAATAATTGCAACCAGTGTGAAAGTTATGGTCATTTCTACATTCCGAGCAACCTAGGCTTCACTCTAGGGCGTTGCTCCAACAGATTGAATAGTTAGGGCCTTAGGAGTCAATGCCCGAAGCACAAAATGCAATAAAAATACAACAGCTTTTCCATCGTATAACAGAATTAATTGCAACCAGTTTGAAAGTAATGGTCATTTCTACGTTCCGTTCAACCTAGGCTTCACTCTAGGGCGTTGCTCCACTAGATCGAATAGCTAGGGCCTAAGAAGCCAACACCAGAAGAATAAAATACAAAGTAAATACAACAGCCTTTACACCGTATAAAACGAATAATTGCAACCTGTGTGAAGGTTATGGTCATATCTACGTTCCGGGCAACCTAGGCTTCACTGTAGGGCGTTGCTCCACCAGATCGAAGAGTTAGGGCCTAAGAAGTCAACGCCCGAAGCATAAAATACAATAGAAATACAACATTTTTTCCATCGTATAAAACGAATAATTGCGACCATTATGAAACATATGGTGATTTCTACGTTCCGGGCAACCTAGGCTTCACCCTAGGGCGTTGTTCCACCAGATCGAATAGTTAGGGCCTAAGAAGTGAACGCCAGAAGCATAAAATGCAATAAAAATACAACAGCCTTTCCATCCTATAACAGGAATAATTGCAACCCGTGTGAAAGTGATGGTCATTTCTACGTTCCAGGCAACCTAGGCTTCCCTCTAGGGCGTTGCTCCACCAGATCGAATTGTTAGGGCCAAAGAAGTCAACGCCCGAAGCATAAAATACAAAATAAATAGAACAGTTTTTCCATCGTATAAAAGGAATAATTGCAAACAGTGTGAAAGTAATGGTCATATCTACGTTCCGGGCAACCTAGGCTTCACTCTATGGCGTTGCTCCACCAGATGAAACAGTTAGGGCCTTAGAAGTCAACGCCCGAAGCATAAAATACAAAATAAATAGAACAGTTTTTCCATTGTATAAAACGAATAATTGCTACCAGTGTAAAAGTTATGGTCATTTCTGCTTTCCGGGCAACCTAGGGTTCACTCTAGGGCGTTGCTCCACCAGATCGAATAGTTAGGGCCTTAGAAGTCAACGCCCGAAGCATAAAGTATAAAATAAATAGAACAGTTTTTCCATCGTATAAAACAAATAATAGCAACCAGTTTGATAGTGATGGTCATTTCTACGTACCGGGCAACCTAGGCTTCACTCTAGGGCGTTGCTCCACCAGATCGAATAGTTAGGGCCTAAGAAGTCAACGCCAGAAGCATAAAATACGATATATATACAACAGCTTTTCCATCGTATGAAACGAATAATTGCAACCAGTGTGAAAGTTATGGTCATTTCTACGTTCCGGGCAACCTACGCTTCCCCCTAAGGCGTTGCTCCAACAGATTGCATAGTTAGGGCCTTAGAAGTCAATGCCCGAAGCATAAAATGCAACAAAAATACAACAGTTTTTCCATCGTATAACAGGATTAATTGCAACCAGTTTGAAAGTGATGGTCATTTCTACGTTCCGGGCAACCTAGGCTTCACTCTAGGGCGTTGCTCCACTAGATCGAATAGCTAGGGCCTTAGAAGTCAACGCCAGAAGCATAAAATACGATATAAATACAACAGCTTTTCCATTCTATAACAGGAATAATTGCAACCCGTGTGAGAGTGATGGTCATTTCTACGTTCCGGGCAACCTAGGCTTCATCTAGGGCGTTGTTCCACAAGATCGAATAGTTAGGGCCTAAGAGGTGAACGCCAGAAGCATAAAATGCAATAAAAATACAACAGTCTTTCCATCCTATAACAGGAATAATTGCAATCCGTGTGAAAGTGATGGTCATTTGTACGTTCCAGGCAACCTAGGCTTCACTCTAGGGCGTTGCTCCACGAGATCGAATTGTTGGGGCCTTAGAAGCCTACGCCTGAAGCATAAAATACAATAAAAATACAACGGTCTTTTCATCGTATAACAGGAATAATTGCAACAAGCGTGAAAGTAATGACCATTTCTGCGTTTCGGGCATCCTAGACTTAACTCTGAGGCATTGCTCCACCAGATCGAATAGTTAGGGCCTAAGAAGTCAACGCCAGAAGCATAAAATACAATATAAATACAACAGTTTTTCCAATGTGTAAAACGAATAATTGCAACCAGTGTGAAAGTTATGGTCATTTCTACGTTCCGGGAACCTAGGCTTCACCCTAGGGCATTGTTCCACCAGATCGAATAGTTGGGGCCTAAGAAGTCAACGCCAGAAGCATAAAATACAATATAAATACAACAGCTTTTCAATCGTATAAAAGGAATAATTGCAAACAGTGTGAAAGTAATGGTCATTTCTACGTTCCGGGCTACCTAGGCTTCACCCTAGGGCGTTGCTCCACCAGATTAAACAGTTAGGGCCTTAGAAGTCAACGCCCGAAGCATAAAATACAAAATAAATAGAACAGTTTTTCCATTGTATAAAACGAATAATTGCTACCAGTGTAAAAGTTATGGTCATTTCTACGTTCCAGGCAACCTAGGCTTCACCCTAGGGCGTTGTTCCACCAGATCGAATAGTTAGGGCCTAAGAAGTGAACGCCAGAAGCATAAAATACAATATAAATACAACAGTTTTTCCATCGTATAAAACGAATAATTGCAACCAGTGTGAAAGTTATGGTTATTTCTATATTCCGAGCAACCTAGGCTTCACTCTAGGGCGTTGTTCCACCAGCTCGAATAGTTATGGCCTATGAAGTGAACGCCAGAAGCATTAATTACAATAAAAATACAACAGTTTTTCCATCGTATAACAGGATTAATTGCAACCAGTTTGAAAGTGATGGTCACTTCTACGTTCCGGGCAACCTAGGCTTCACTCTAGGGCGTTGCTACACTAGATCGAATAGCTAGGGCCTTAGAAGTCAACACCAGAGTCATAACATACAATATAAATACAACAGCTTTTCCATCGTAAAGAACGTATAATTGCAACCAGTGTTAAAGTTATGGTCATTTCTGCTTTCCGGGCAACCTAGGGTTCACCCTAGGGCGTTGTTCTACCAGATGGAATAGTTAGGGCCTAAGAAGTCAACGCCAGAACCATAAAATACGATATAAATACAACAGCTTTTCCATCGTATAAAACAAATAATTGCAACCAGTTTGATAGTGATGGTCATTTCTACGTACCGGGCAACCTAGGCTTCACTCTAGGGCGTTGCTCCACCAGATCGAATAGTTAGGGCCTTAGAAGTCAACGCCCGAAGCATAAAGTATAAAATAAATAGAACAGTTTTTCCATCGTATAAAACGAATAATTGCTACCAGTGTAAAAGTTATGGTCATTTCTACGTTCCGGGCAACCTAGGCTTCACCCTAGGCCGTCGTTCCACCAGATCGAATAGTTAGGGCCTAAGAAGTGAACGCCAGAAGCATAAAATGCAATAAAAATACAACAGTCTTTCCATCCTATAACAGGAATAATTGCAACCCGTGTGAAAGTTATGGTTATTTCTACATTCCGAGCAACCTAGGCTTCACTCTAGGGCGTTGTTCCACCAGCTCGAATAGTTAGGGCCTAAGAAGTGAACGCCAGAAGCATTAAATACAATAAAAATACAACAGTTTTTCCATCGTATAACAGGATTAATTGCAACCAGTGTGAAAGTGATGGTCACTTCTACGTTCCGGGCAACCCAGGCTTCACTCTAGGGCGTTACTACACTAGATCGGATAGCTAGTGCCTTAGAAGTCAACGCCAGAGTCATAAAATACAATATAAATACAACAGCTCTTCCATCGTAAAGAACGTATAATTGCAACCAGTGTGAAAGTTATGGTTATTTCTACATTCCGAGCAACCTAGGCTTCACTCTAGGGCGTTGCTCCACCAGATCGAATTGTTAGGTCCTTAGAAGTCAACGCCAGAAGCATAAAGTACGATATAAATACAACAGCTTTTGCATCGTATAAAAGGAATAATTGCAAACAGTGTGAAAGTAATTGTCATTTCTACGTTCCGGGCAACCTAGGCTTCACTCTAGGGCGTTGTTCCACCAGCTCGAATAGTTAGGGCCTTAGAAGTCAACGCCAGAGGCATATAATACAATATAAATACAACAGCTTTTCCATCGTAAAAAACGAATAATTGCAAACAGTGTGAAAGTAATTGTCATTTCTTCGTTCCGGGCAACCTAGGCTTCACTCTAGGGCGTTGCTCCACCAGATCAAACAGTTAGGGCCTTAGAAGTCAACGCCCGAAGCATAAAATACAAAATAAAAAGAACAGTTTTTCCATTGTATAAAACGAATAATTGCTACCAGTGTAAATGTTATGGTCATTTCTACGTTCCGGGCAACCTAGGCTTCACCGTAGAGCGTTGTTCCACCAGATCGAATAGTTAGGTCCTTAGAAGTCAACGCCAGAAGCATAAAATACGATATAAATACAGCAGCTTTTCCATCGTATAAAAGGAATAATTGCAAACAGTGTGAAAGTAATGGTCATTTATACGTTCCGGGCAACCTAGGCTTCACTCTACGGCGTTGTTCCACCAGATCGAATAGTTAGGGCCTAAGAAGTCAACAGCAGAAGAATAAAATACAAAATAAATACAACAGACTTTACACCGTATAAAACGAGTAATTGCAACCTGTGTGAAAGTTATGGTCATATCTACGTTCCGGGCAACCTAGGCTTCACTGTAGGGCGTTGCTCCACCAGATCGAAGTGTTAGGGCCTAGGAAGTGAACGCCAGAAGCATAAAACACAATATAAATACAACAGTTTTTCCATCGTATAAAACGAATAATTGCAACCAGTGTGAAAGTAATGATCATTTCTACATTCAGAGCAACCTAGGCTTCCCTCTAGGGCGTTGCTCCAACAGATTGAATAGTTAAGGCCTTAGAAGTCAACGCCCGAAGCATAAAATGCAATAAAAATACAACAGTTTTTCCATCGTATAACAGGATTAATTGCAACCAGTTCGAAAGTGATGGTCATTTCTACGTTCCGGGCAACCTAGGCTTCACTCTAGGGCGTTGCTCCACCGGATCAAACAGTTAGGGCCTTAGAAGTCAACGCCCGAAGCATAAAGTACAAAATAAATAGAACAGTTTTTCCATTGTAAAAAACGAATAATTGCTACCAGTGTAAAAGTTATGGTCATTTCTACGTTCCAGGCAACCTAGGCTTCACTCTAGGGCGTTGTTCCACCAGATCGAATAGTTAGAGCCTGAGAAGTCAACGCCAGAAGCATAAAATACGATATAAATACAACAGCTTTTTCCATCGTATAAAACAAATAATTGCAACCAGTGTGAAAGTTATGGTCATTTCTACGTTCCGGGCAACCTAGGCTTCGCCCTAGGCCGTTGTTCCACCAGATCGAATAGTTAGGGCCTAAGAAGTGAACGCCAGAAGCATAAAATGCAATAAAAATACAGCAGTTTTTCCATCGTATAGCAGGAATAATTTGCAACCAGTGTGATAGTAGTGGTCATTTCTACGTTCCGGGCAACCCAGGTTTCACTCCAGGGCGTTGCTCCACCAGATCGAATAGTTACGGCCTAAGAAGTCAACGCCAGAAGCATAAAATACAAAATAAATACAACAGCCTTTACACCGTATAAAATGAATAATTGCAAACTGAGTGAAGGTTATGGTCATATCTACGTTCCGGGCAACCTAGCCTTCACTGTCGGGCGTTGCTCCACCAGATCGAAATGTTAGGGCCTAAGAAGTCAACGCCCGAAGCATAAAATTCGATATAAATACAACAGCATTTCCATAGTATTGCATGAATTATTGCAAACACTGTGAAAGTAGTGGTCATTTCTGAGTTCCGTGCAACCTAGGCTTCACTGTATGGCGTTCTTCCACCACATCGAATAGCTACGGCCTCAGAAGTCAACGCCAGAAGCATAAAATACAAAATAAATACAACAGCCTTTACACCGTATAAAACGAATAATTGCAAACTGAGTGAAGGTTATGGTCATATCTGCGTTCCGGGCAACCTAGCCTTCACTGTCGGGCGTTGCTCCACCAGATCGAAATGTTAGGGCCTAAGAAGTCAACGCCCGAAGCATAAAATTCGATATAAATACAACAGCATTTCCATAGTATTAAATGAATAATTGCAAACACTGTGAAAGTAGTGGTCATTTCTGTGTTCCGTGCAACCTAGGCTTCACTGTATGGCGTTCTTCCACAACATCGAATAGCTACGGCCTCAGAAGTCCACGCCTGAAGCATAAATTATAATAAAAATACAACAGTCTTTTCATCGTATAACAGGAATAATTGCAACAAGCGTGAAAGTTATGATCATTTCGGCGTTTCGGGCATCCTAGACTTAACTCTGAGGCATTGCTCCACCAAATCGAATAATTAGGGCCTTAGAAGTCAACGCCAGAAGCATAAAATACAATATAAATACAACAGCTTTTCCATCGTATAAAACAGGTAATTGCAACCAGTGTGGTAGTAGTGGTCATTTCTACGTTCCGGGCAACCCAGGTTTCACTCCAGGGCGTTGCTCCACCAGATCGAATAGTTACGGCCTAAGAAGTCAACGCCAGAAGCATAAAATACAAAATAAATACAACAGCCTTTACACCGTATAAAACGAATAATTGCAAACTGAGTGAAGGTTATGGTCATATCTACGTTCCGGGCAACCTAGCCTTCACTGTCGGGCGTTGCTCCACCAGATCGAAATGTTAGGGCCTAAGAAGACAACGCCCGAAGCATAAAATTCGATATAAATACAACAGCATTTCCATAGTATTAAACGAATAATTGCTACCAGTGTAAAAGTTATGGTCATTTCTACGTTCCGGGCAACCTAGGCTTCACCCTAGGGCGTTGTTCCACCAGATCGAATAGTTAGGGCCTAAGAAGTGAACGCCAGAAGCATAAAATGCAATAAAAATACAACAGTCTTTCCATCCTATAACAGGAATAATTGCAACCCGTGTGAAAGTTATGGTTATTTCTACATTCCGAGCAACCTAGGCTTCACTCTAGGGCGTTGTTCCAACAGCTCGAATAGTTAGGGCCTAAGAAGTGAACGCCAGAAGCATTAAATACAATAAAAATACAACAGTTTTTCCATCGTATAACAGGATTAATTGCAACCAGTGTGAAAGTGATGGTCACTTCTACGTTCCGGGCAACCCAGGCTTCACTCTAGGGCGTTGCTACACTAGATCGAATAGCTAGGGCCTTAAAAGTCAACGCCAGAGTCATAAAATACAATATAAATACAACAGCTTTTCCATCGTAAAGAACGTATAATTGCAACCAGTTGAAAGTTATGGTTATTTCTACATTCCGAGCAACCTAGGCTTCACTCTAGGGCGTTGCTCCACCAGATCGAATAGTTAGGTCCTTAGAAGTCAACGCCAGAAGCATAAAGTACGATATAAATACAACAGCTTTTGCATCGTATAAAAGGAATAATTGCAAACAGTGTGAAAGTAATTGTCATTTCTACGTTCCGGGCAACCTAGGCTTCACTCTAGGGCGTTGTTCCACCAGCTCGAATAGTTAGGGCCTTAGAAGTCAACGCCAGAGGCATATAATACAATATAAATACAACAGCTTTTCCATCGTAAAAAACGAATAATTGCAAACAGTGTGAAAGTAATTGTCATTTCTTCGTTCCGGGCAACCTAGGCTTCACTGTAGGGCGTTGCTCCACCAGATCGAAGTGTTAGGGCCTAAGAAGTGAACGCCAGAAGCATAAAACACAATATAAATACAACAGTTTTCCCATCGTATAAAACGAATAATTGCAACCAGTGTGAAAGTAATGATCATTTCTACATTCAGAGCAACCTAGGCTTCCCTCTAGGGCGTTGCTCCAACAGATTGAATAGTTAAGGCCTTAGAAGTCAACGCCCGAAGCATAAAATGCAATAAAAATACAACAGTTTTTCCATCGTATAACAGGATTAATTGCAACCAGTTTGAAAGTGATGGTCATTTCTACGTTCCGGGCAACCTAGGCTTCACTCTAGGGCGTTGCTCCACCAGATCAAACAGTTAGGGCCTTAGAAGTCAACGCCCGAAGCATAAAGTACAAAATAAATAGAACAGTTTTTCCATTGTAAAAAACGAATAATTGCTACCAGTGTAAAAGTTATGGTCATTTCTACGTTCCAGGCAACCTAGGCTTCACTCTAGGGCGTTCTTCCACCAGATCGAATAGTTAGAGCCTGAGAAGTCAACGCCAGAAGCATAAAATACGATATAAATACAACAGCTTTTCCATCGTATAAAACAAATAATTGCAACCAGTGTGAAAGTTATGGTCATTTCTACGTTCCGGGCAACCTAGGCTTCGCCCTAGGCCGTTGTTCCACCAGATCGAATAGTTAGGGCCTAAGAAGTGAACGCCAGAAGCATAAAATGCAATAAAAATACAGCAGTTTTTCCATCGTATAGCAGGAATAATTTGCAACCAGTGTGATAGTAGTGGTCATTTCTGCGTTCCGTGCAACCTAGGCTTCACTGTATGGCGTTCTTCCACCACATCGAATAGCTACGGCCTCAGAAGTCAACGCCAGAAGCATAAAATACAAAATAAATACAACAGCCTTTACACCGTATAAAACGAATAATTGCAAACTGAGTGAAGGTTATGGTCATATCTGCGTTCCGGGCAACCTAGCCTTCACTGTCGGGCGTTGCTCCACCAGATCGAAATGTTAGGGCCTAAGAAGTCAACGCCCGAAGCATAAAATTCGATATAAATACAACAGCATTTCCATAGTATTAAATGAATAATTGCAAACACTGTGAAAGTAGTGGTCATTTCTGCGTTCCGTGCAACCTAGGCTTCACTGTATGGCGTTCTTCCACCACATCGAATAGCTACGGCCTCAGAAGTCCACGCCTGAAGCATAAATTATAATAAAAATACAACAGTCTTTTCATTGTATAACAGGAATAATTGCAACAAGCGTGAAAGTAATGATCATTTCGGCGTTTCGGGCATCCTAGACTTAACTCTGAGGCATTGCTCCACCAAATCGAATAATTAGGGGCTTAGAAGTCAACGCCAGAAGCATAAAATACAATATAAATACAACAGTTTTTCCATCGTATAAAACGAATAATTGCTACCAGTGTGAAAGTTATGGTCATTTCTACTTTCCGGGCAACCTAGGCTTCACCCTAGGGCGTTGTTCCACCAGATGGAATAGTTAGGGCCTAAGAAGTCAACGCCAGAAGCATAAAATACGATGTAAATACAACAGCTTTTCCATCGTATAAAACAAATAATTGCAACCAGTGTGGTAGTAGTGGTCATTTCTACGTTCCGGGCAACCCAGGTTTCACTCCAGGGCGTTGCTCCACCAGATCGAATAGTTACGGCCTAAGAAGTCAACGCCAGAAGCATAAAATACAAAATAAAAAGAACAGTTTTTCCATTGTATAAAACGAATAATTGCTACCAGTGTAAATGTTATGGTCATTTCCACGTTCCGGGCAACCTAGGCTTCACCCTAGGGCGTTGTTCCACCAGATCGAATAGTTAGGTCCTTAGAAGTCAACGCCAGAAGCATAAAATACGATATAAATACAGCAGCTTTTCCATCGTATAAAAGGAATAATTGCAAACAGTGTGAAAGTAATGGTCATTTATACGTTCCGGGCAACCTAGGCTTCACTCTACGGCGTTGTTCCACCAGATCGAATAGTTAGGGCCTAAGAAGTCAACACCAGAAGAATAAAATACAAAATAAATACAACAGACTTTACACCGAATAAAACGAGTAATTGCAACCTGTGTGAAGGTTATGGTCATATCTACGTTCCGGGCAACCTAGGCTTCACTGTAGGGTGTTGCTCCACCAGATCGAAGTGTTAGGGCCTAAGAAGTCAATGCCCGAAGCATAAAATACAATAGAAATACAACAGTTTTTCCATCGTATAAAACGAATAATTGCAACCATTATGAAGCTTATGGTCATTTCTACGTTCCGGGCAACCTAGGCTTCACCCTAGGGCGTTGTTCCACCAGATCGAATAGTTAGGGCCTAAGAGGTGAACGCCAGCAGCATAAAATGCAATAAAAATGCAACAGTTTTTCCATCGTATAACAGGATTAATTGCAACCAGTTTGATAGTGAAGGTCATTTCTACGTTCCGGGCAACCTAGGCTTCACTCTAGGGCGTTGCTCCACTAGATCGAATAGCTAGGGTCTTAGAAGTCAACGCCAGAAGAATAAAATACGATATAAAAACAACAGCTTTTCCATCGTATAAAAGGAATAATTGCTACCAGTGTAAGAGTTATGGTCATTTATACGTTCCGGGCAACCTAGGCTTCACTCTAGGGCGTTGCTCCACCAGATCAAACAGTTAGGTCCTTGAAGTCAACGCCCGAAGCATAAAATACAAAATAAATAGAACAGTTTTTCCATTGTATAAAACGAATAATTGCTACCAGTGTAAAAGTTATGGTCATTTCTACGTTCCGGGCAACCTAGGCTTCACCCTAGGGCGTTGTTCCACCAGATCGAATAGTTAGAGCCTAAGAAGTGAACGCCAGAAGCATAAAATGCAATAAAAATACAACAGTCTTTCCATCCTATAACAGGAATAATTGCAACCCGTGTGAAAGTTATGGTTATTTCTACATTCCGAGCAACCTAGGCTTCACTCTAGGGCGTTGTTCCAGCAGCTCGAATAGTTAGGCCCTAAGAAGTGAACGCCAGAAGCATTAAATACAATAAAAATACAACAGTTTTTCCATCGTATAACAGGATTAATTGCAACCAGTGTGAAAGTGATGGTCACTTCTACGTTCCGGGCAACCCAGGCTTCACTCTAGGGCGTTGCTACACTAGATCGAATAGCTAGGGCCTTAGAAGTCAACGCGAGAGTCATAAAATACAATATAAATACAACAGCTTTTCCATCGTAAAGAACGTATAATTGCAACCAGTGTGAAAGTTATGGTTATTTCTACATTCCGAGCAACCTAGGCTTCACTCTAGGGCGTTGCTCCACCAGATCGAATAGTTAGGTCCTTAGAAGTCAACGCCAGAAGCATAAAGTACGATATAAATACAACAGCTTTTGCATCGTATAAAAGGAATAATTGCAAACAGTGTGAAAGTAATTGTCATTTCTACGTTCCGGGCAACCTAGGCTACACTCTAGGGCGTTGCTCCACCAGATCAAACAGTTAGGGCCTTAGAAGTCAACGCCCGAAGCGTAAAATACAAAATAAATAGAACAGTTTTTCCATCGCAGAAAACGAATAATTGCTACCAGTGTAAAAGTTATGGTCATTTCTACGTTCCAGGCAACCTTGGCTTCACTCTAGGGCGTTGTTCCACCAGATCGAATAGTTAGAGCCTGAGAAGTCAACGCCAGAAGCATAAAATACGATATAAATACAACAGCTTTTCCATCGTATAAAACAAATAATTGCAACCAGTGTGAAAGTTATGGTCATTTCTACGTTCCGGGCAACCTAGGCTTCGCCCTAGGCCGTTGTTCCACCAGATCGAATAGTTAGGGCCTAAGAAGTGAACGCCAGAAGCATAAAATGCAATAAAAATACAGCAGTTTTTCCATCGTATAGCAGGTATAATTTGCAACCAGTGTGATAGTAGTGGTCATTTCTACGTTCCGGGCAACCCAGGTTTCACTCCAGGGCGTTGCTCCACCAGATCGAATACTTACGGCCTAAGAAGTCAACGCCAGAAGCATAAAATACAAAATAAATACAACAGCCTTTACACCGTATAAAATGAATAATTGCAAACTGAGTGAAGGTTATGGTCATATCTACGTTCCGGGCAACCTAGCCGTCACTGTCGGGCGTTGCTCCACCAGATCGAAATGTTAGGGCCTAAGAAGTCAACGCCCGAAGCATAAAATTCGATATAAATACAACAGCATTTCCATAGTATTAAATGAATAATTGCAAACACTGTGAAAGTAGTGGTCATTTCTGCGTTCCGTGCAACCTAGGCTTCACTGTATGGCGTTCTTCCACCACATCGAATAGCTACGGCCTCAGAAGTCCACGCCTGAAGCATAAATTATAATAAAAATACAACAGTCTTTTCATCGTATAACAGGAATAATTGCAACAAGCGTGAAAGTAATGATCATTTCGGCGTTTCGGGCATCCTAGACTTAACTCTGAGGCATTGCTCCACCAAATCGAATAATTAGGGCCTTAGAAGTCAACGCCAGAAGCATAAAATACAATATAAATACAACAGTTTTTCCATCGTATAAAACGAATAATTGCTACCAGTGTGAAAGTTATGGTCATTTCTACTTTCCGGGCAACCTAGGCTTCACCCTAGGGCGTTGTTCCACCAGATGGAATAGTTAGGGCCTAAGAAGTCAACGCCAGAAGCATAAAATACGATATAAATACAACAGCTTTTCCATCGTATAAAACAAATAATTGCTACCAGTTTGATAGTGATGGTCATTTCTACGTACCGGGCAACCTAGGCTTCACCCTAGGCCGTTGTTCCACCAGATCGAATAGTTAGGGCCTAAGAAGTCAACGCCAGAAGCATAAAATACGATATAAATACAACAGCTCTTCCATCATATAAAACGAATGATGGCAACCAGTGTGAAAGTTATGGTCATTTCTACATTTCGAGCAACCTAGGCTTCACTCTAGGGCGTTGCTCCACCTGATCGAATAGTTAGGGCCTTAGAAGTCAACGCCCGAAGCATTAATTACAAAATAAATAGAACAGATTTTCCATTGCATCAAACGAATAATTGCTACCAGTGTAAAAGTTATGGTCATTTCTACGTTCTGGGCAACCTAGGCTTCACCCTAGGCCGTTGTTCCACCAGATCGAATAGTTAGGGCCTAAGAAGTCAACGCCAGAAGCATAAAATACGATATAAATACAACAGTTTTTCCATCACATAAAACGAATAATTGCAACCAGTGTGAAAGCTATGGTCATTTCTACATTCCGAGCAACCTAGGCTTCACACTAGGGCGTTGCTCCAACAGCTTGAATAGTCAGGGCCTTAGAAGTCAACGCCCGAAGCATAAAATGCAATAAAAATACAACAGTTTTTCCATCGTATAACAGGATTAATTGCAACCAGTTTGAAAGTGATGGTCATTTCTACGTTCGGGGCAACCTAGGCTTCACTCTAGGGCGTTGCTCCACTAGATCCAATAGCTAGGGCCTTAGAAGTCAACGTCAGAGGCATAAAATACAATATAAATACAACAGCTTTTCCATCGTAAAAAACGAATAATTGCAACCAGTGTGAAAGTTATGGTTATTTCTACATTCCGAGCAACCTAGGCTTCACTCTAGGGCGTTGCTCCACCAGATCGAATAGTTAGGTCCTTAGAAGTCAACGCCAGAAGCATAAAATACGATTTAAATACAACAGCTTTTGCATCGTATAAAAGGAATAATTGCAAACAGTGTGAAAGTAATTGTCATTTCTACGTTCCGGGCAATCTAGGCTTCACTCTAGGGCGTTGCTCCACCAGATCAAACAGTTAGGGCCTTAGAAGTCAACGCCCGAAGCATAAAATACGATATAAATACAACAGCTTTTGCATCGTATAAAAGGAATAATTGCAAACAGTGTGAAAGTAATTGTCATTTCTACGTTCCGGGCAATCTAGGCTTCACTCTAGGGCGTTGCTCCACCAGATCAAACAGTTAGGGCCTTAGAAGTCAACGCCCGAAGCATAAAATACAAAATAAATAGAACAGTTTTTCCATTGTATAAAACGAATAATTGCTACCAGTGTAAAAGTTATGGTCATTTCTGCTTTCCGGGCAACCTAGGGTTCACCCTAGGGCGTTGTTCCACCAGATGGAATAGTTAGGGCCTAAGAAGTCAACGCCAGAACCATAAAATACGATATAAATACAACAGCTTTTCCATCGTATAAAACAAATAATAGCAACCAGTTTGATAGTGATGGTCATTTCTACGTACCGGCAACCTAGGCTTCACTCTAGGGCGTTGCTCCACCAGATCGAATAGTTAGGGCCTTAGAAGTCAACGCCCGAAGCATAAAGTATAAAATAAATAGAACAGTTTTTCCATCGTATAAAACGAATAATTGCTACCAGTGTGAAAGTTATGGTCATTTCTACTTTCCGGGCAACCTAGATTTCACCCTAGGGCGTTGTTCCACCAGATGGAATAGTTAGGGTCTAAGAAGTGAACGCCAGAAGCGTAAAATACAATATAAATACAACAGTTTTTCCATCGTATAAATCGAATAATTGCAACCAGTGTGAAAGTAATGGTCATTTCTACGTTCCGGGTAGCCTAGGCTTCACTCTAAGGCGTTGCTCCACTAGATCGAATAGCTAGGGCCTTAGAAGTCAACGCCAGAAGCATAAAATACGATATAGATACAACAGCTTTTCCATCGTATAAAAGGAATAATTGCAAACAGTGTGAAAGTTATGGTCATTTCTACGTTCCGGGCAACCTACGCTTCCCCCTAAGGCGTTGCTCCAACAGATTGCATAGTTAGGGCCTTAGAAGTCAATGCCCGAAGCATAAAATGCAACAAAAATACAACAGTTTTTCCATCGTATAACAGGATTAATTGCAACCAGTTTGAAAGTGATGGTCATTTCTACGTTCCGGGCAACCTAGGCTTCACTCTAGGGCGTTGCTCCACTAGATCGAATAGCTAGGGCCTTAGAAGTCAACGCCAGAAGCATAAAATACGATATAAATACAACAGCTTTTCCATCCTATAACAGGAATAATTGCAACCCGTGTGAGAGTGATGGTCATTTCTACGTTCCGGGCAACCTAGGCTTCATCTAGGGCGTTGTTCCACAAGATCGAATAGTTAGGGCCTAAGAGGTGAACGCCAGAAGCATAAAATGCAATAAAAAGACAACAGTCTTTCCATCGTATAACAGGATTAATTGCAACCAGTTTGAAAGCGATGGTCATTTCTACGTTCCGGGCAACCTAGGCTTCACTCTTAGGCGTTGCTCCACTAGATCGAATAGTTAGGGCCATAGAAGTCAACGCCAGAAGCATAAAATACGATATAAATACAACAGCTTTTCAATCGTATAAAAGGAATAATTGCAAACAGTGTGAAAGTAATGGTCATTTCTACGTTCCGGGCTACCTAGGCTTCACCCTAGGGCGTTGCTCCACCAGATTAAACAGTTAGGGCCTTAGAAGTCAACGCCCGAAGCATAAAATACAAAATAAATAGAACAGTTTTTCCATTGTATAAAACGAATAATTGCTACCAGTGTAAAAGTTATGGTCATTTCTACGTTCCAGGCAACCTAGGCTTCACCCTAGGGCGTTGTTCCACCAGATCGAATAGTTAGGGCCTAAGAAGTGAACGCCAGAAGCATAAAATACAATATAAATACAACAGTTTTTCCATCGTATAAAACGAATAATTGCAACCAGTGTGAAAGTTATGGTTATTTCTATATTCCGAGCAACCTAGGCTTCACTCTAGGGCGTTGTTCCACCAGCTCGAATAGTTATGGCCTATGAAGTGAACGCCAGAAGCATTAATTACAATAAAAATACAACAGTTTTTCCATCGTATAACAGGATTAATTGCAACCAGTTTGAAAGTGATGGTCACTTCTACGTTCCGGGCAACCTAGGCTTCACTCTAGGGCGTTGCTACACTAGATCGAATAGCTAGGGCCTTAGAAGTCAACACCAGAGTCATAACATACAATATAAATACAACAGCTTTTCCATCGTAAAGAACGTATAATTGCAACCAGTGTTAAAGTTATGGTCATTTCTGCTTTCCGGGCAACCTAGGGTTCACCCTAGGGCGTTGTTCTACCAGATGGAATAGTTAGGGCCTAAGAAGTCAACGCCAGAACCATAAAATACGATATAAATACAACAGCTTTTCCATCGTATAAAACAAATAATTGCAACCAGTTTGATAGTGATGGTCATTTCTACGTACCGGGCAACCTAGGCTTCACTCTAGGGCGTTGCTCCACCAGATCGAATAGTTAGGGCCTTAGAAGTCAACGCCCGAAGCATAAAGTATAAAATAAATAGAACAGTTTTTCCATCGTATAAAACGAATAATTGCTACCAGTGTAAAAGTTATGGTCATTTCTACGTTCCGGGCAACCTAGGCTTCACCCTAGGGCGTCGTTCCACCAGATCGAATAGTTAGGGCCTAAGAAGTGAACGCCAGAAGCATAAAATGCAATAAAAATACAACAGTCTTTCCATCCTATAACAGGAATAATTGCAACCCGTGTGAAAGTTATGGTTATTTCTACATTCCGAGCAACCTAGGCTTCACTCTAGGGCGTTGTTCCACCAGCTCGAATAGTTAGGGCCTAAGAAGTGAACGCCAGAAGCATTAAATACAATAAAAATACAACAGTTTTTCCATCGTATAACAGGATTAATTGCAACCAGTGTGAAAGTGATGGTCACTTCTACGTTCCGGGCAACCCAGGCTTCACTCTAGGGCGTTGCTACACTAGATCGAATAGCTAGTGCCTTAGAAGTCAACGCCAGAGTCATAAAATACAATATAAATACAACAGCTCTTCCATCGTAAAGAACGTATAATTGCAACCAGTGTGAAAGTTACGGTTATTTCTACATTCCGAGCAACCTAGGCTTCACTCTAGGGCGTTGCTCCACCAGATCGAATTGTTAGGTCCTTAGAAGTCAACGCCAGAAGCATAAAGTACGATATAAATACAACAGCTTTTGCATCGTATAAAAGGAATAATTGCAAACAGTGTGAAAGTAATTGTCATTTCTACGTTCCGGGCAACCTAGGCTTCACTCTAGGGCGTTGTTCCACCAGCTCGAATAGTTAGGGCCTTAGAAGTCAACGCCAGAGGCATATAATACAATATAAATACAACAGCTTTTCCATCGTAAAAAACGAATAATTGCAAACAGTTCGAAAGTAATTGTCATTTCTTCGTTCCGGGCAACCTAGGCTTCACTCTAGGGCGTTGCTCCACCAGATCAAACAGTTAGGGCCTTAGAAGTCAACGCCCGAAGCATAAAATACAAAATAAAAAGAACAGTTTTTCCATTGTATAAAACGAATAATTGCTACCAGTGTAAATGTTATGGTCATTTCTACGTTCCGGGCAACCTAGGCTTCACCCTAGAGCGTTGTTCCACCAGATCGAATAGTTAGGTCCTTAGAAGTCAACGCCAGAAGCATAAAATACGATATAAATACAGCAGCTTTTCCATCGTATAAAAGGAATAATTGCAAACAGTGTGAAAGTAATGGTCATTTATACGTTCCGGGCAACCTAGGCTTCACTCTACGGCGTTGTTCCACCAGATCGAATAGTTAGGGCCTAAGAAGTCAACAGCAGAAGAATAAAATACAAAATAAATACAACAGACTTTACACCGTATAAAACGAGTAATTGCAACCTGTGTGAAAGTTATGGTCATATCTACGTTCCGGGCAACCTAGGCTTCACTGTAGGGCGTTGCTCCACCAGATCGAAGTGTTAGGGCCTAGGAAGTGAACGCCAGAAGCATAAAACACAATATAAATACAACAGTTTTTCCATCGTATAAAACGAATAATTGCAACCAGTGTGAAAGTAATGATCATTTCTACATTCAGAGCAACCTAGGCTTCCCTCTAGGGCGTTGCTCCAACAGATTGAATAGTTAAGGCCTTAGAAGTCAACGCCCGAAGCATAAAATGCAATAAAAATACAACAGTTTTTCCATCGTATAACAGGATTAATTGCAACCAGTTCGAAAGTGATGGTCATTTCTACGTTCCGGGCAACCTAGGCTTCACTCTAGGGCGTTGCTCCACCGGATCAAACAGTTAGGGCCTTAGAAGTCAACGCCCGAAGCATAAAGTACAAAATAAATACAACAGTTTTTCCATTGTAAAAAACGAATAATTGCTACCAGTGTAAAAGTTATGGTCATTTCTACGTTCCAGGCAACCTAGGCTTCACTCTAGGGCGTTGTTCCACCAGATCGAATAGTTAGAGCCTGAGAAGTCAACGCCAGAAGCATAAAATACGATATAAATACAACAGCTTTTTCCATCGTATAAAACAAATAATTGCAACCAGTGTGAAAGTTATGGTCATTTCTACGTTCCGGGCAACCTAGGCTTCGCCCTAGGCCGTTGTTCCACCAGATCGAATAGTTAGGGCCTAAGAAGTGAACGCCAGAAGCATAAAATGCAATAAAAATACAGCAGTTTTTCCGTCGTATAGCAGGAATAATTTGCAACCAGTGTGATAGTAGTGGTCATTTCTACGTTCCGGGCAACCCAGGTTTCACTCCAGGGCGTTGCTCCACCAGATCGAATAGTTACGGCCTAAGAAGTCAACGCCAGAAGCATAAAATACAAAATAAATACAACAGCCTTTACACCGTATAAAATGAATAATTGCAAACTGAGTGAAGGTTATGGTCATATCTACGTTCCGGGCAACCTAGCCTTCACTGTCGGGCGTTGCTCCACCAGATCGAAATGTTAGGGCCTAAGAAGTCAACGCCCGAAGCATAAAATTCGATATAAATACAACAGCATTTCCATAGTATTAAATGAATTATTGCAAACACTGTGAAAGTAGTGGTCATTTCTGAGTTCCGTGCAACCTAGGCTTCACTGTATGGCGTTCTTCCACCACATCGAATAGCTACGGCCTCAGAAGTCAACGCCAGAAGCATAAAATACAAAATAAATACAACAGCCTTTACACCGTATAAAACGAATAATTGCAAACTGAGTGAAGGTTATGGTCATATCTGCGTTCCGGGCAACCTAGCCTTCACTGTCGGGCGTTGCTCCACCAGATCGAAATGTTAGGGCCTAAGAAGTCAACGCCCGAAGCATAAAATTCGATATAAATACAACAGCATTTCCATCCTATAACAGGAATAATTGCAACCCGTGTGAAAGTTATGGTCATTTCTACGTTCCGGGCAACCCAGGTTTCACTCCAGGGCGTTGCTCCACCAGATCGAATAGTTACGGCCTAAGAAGTCAACGCCAGAAGCATAAAATACAAAATAAATACAACAGCCTTTACACCGTATAAAACGAATAATTGCAAACTGAGTGAAGGTTATGGTCATATCTACGTTCCGGGCAACCTAGCCTTCACTGTCGGGCGTTGCTCCACCAGATCGAAATGTTAGGGCCTAAGAAGTCAACGCCCGAAGCATAAAATTCGATATAAATACAACAGCATTTCCATAGTATTAGACGAATAATTGCTACCAGTGTAAAAGTTATGGTCATTTCTACGTTCCGGGCAACCTAGGCTTCACCCTAGGGCGTTGTTCCACCAGATCGAATAGTTAGGGCCTAAGAAGTGAACGCCAGAAGCATAAAATGCAATAAAAATACAACAGTCTTTCCATCCTATAACAGGAATAATTGCAACCCGTGTGAAAGTTATGGTTATTTCTACATTCCGGGCAACCTAGGCTTCACTCTAGGGCGTTGTTCCACCAGCTCGAATAGTTAGGGCCTAAGAAGTGAACGCCAGAAGCATTAAATACAATAAAAATACAACAGTTTTTCCATCGTATAACAGGATTAATTGCAACCAGTGTGAAAGTGATGGTCACTTCTACGTTCCGGGCAACCCAGGCTTCACTCTAGGGCGTTGCTACACTAGATCGAATAGCTAGGGCCTTAAAAGTCAACGCCAGAGTCATAAAATACAATATAAATACAACAGCTTTTCCATCGTAAAGAACGTATAATTGCAACCAGTTGAAAGTTATGGTTATTTCTGCATTCCGAGCAACCTAGGCTTCACTCTAGGGCGTTGCTCCACCAGATCGAATAGTTAGGTCCTTAGAAGTCAACGCCAGAAGCATAAAGTACGATATAAATACAACAGCTTTTGCATCGTATAAAAAGAATAATTGCAAACAGTGTGAAAGTAATTGTCATTTCTACGTTCCGGGCAACCTAGGCTTCACTCTAGGGCGTTGTTCCACCAGCTCGAATAGTTAGGGCCTTAGAAGTCAACGCCAGAGGCATATAATACAATATAAATACAACAGCTTTTCCATCGTAAAAAACGAATAATTGCAAACAGTGTGAAAGTAATTGTCATTTCTTCGTTCCGGGCAACCTAGGCTTCACTCTAGGGCGTTGCTCCACCAGATCAAACAGTTAGGGCCTTAGAAGTCAACGCCCGAAGCATAAAATACAAAATAAAAAGAACAGTTTTTCCATTGTATAAAACGAATAATTGCTACCAGTGTAAATGTTATGGTCATTTCTACGTTCCGGGCAACCTAGGCTTCACCCTAGAGCGTTGTTCCACCAGATCGAATAGTTAGGTCCTTAGAAGTCAAGGCCAGAAGCATAAAATACGATATAAATACAGCAGCTTTTCCATCGTATAAAAGGAATAATTGCAAACAGTGTGAAAGTAATGGTCATTTATACGTTCCGGGCAACCTAGGCTTCACTCTACGGCGTTGTTCCACCAGATCGAATAGTTAGGGCCTAAGAAGTCAACACCAGAAGAATAGAATACAAAATAAATACAACAGACTTTACACCGTATAAAACGAGTAATTGCAACCTGTGTGAAGGTTATGGTCATATCTACGTTCCGGGCAACCTAGGCTTCACTGTAGGGCGTTGCTCCACCAGATCGAAGTGTTAGGGCCTAAGAAGTGAACGCCAGAAGCATAAAACACAATATAAATACAACAGTTTTTCCATCGTATAAAACGAATAATTGGAACCAGTGTGAAAGTAATGATCATTTCTACATTCAGAGCAACCTAGGCTTCCCTCTAGGGCGTTGCTCCAACAGATTGAATAGTTAAGGCCTTAGAAGTCAACGCCCGAAGCATAAAATGCAATAAAAATACAACAGTTTTTCCATCGTATAACAGGATTAATTGCAACCAGTTTGAAAGTGATGGTCATTTCTACGTTCCGGGCAACCTAGGCTTCACTCTAGGGCGTTGCTCCACCAGATCAAACAGTTAGGGCCTTAGAAGTCAACGCCCGAAGCATAAAGTACAAAATAAATAGAACAGTTTTTCCATTGTAAAAAACGAATAATTGCTACCAGTGTAAAAGTTATGGTCATTTCTACGTTCCAGGCAACCTAGGCTTCACTCTAGGGCGTTGTTCCACCAGATCGAATAGTTAGAGCCTGAGAAGTCAACGCCAGAAGCATAAAATACGATATAAATACAACAGCTTTTCCATCGTATAAAACAAATAATTGCAACCAGTGTGAAAGTTATGGTCATTTCTACGTTCCGGGCAACCTAGGCTTCGCCCTAGGCCGTTGTTCCACCAGATCGAATAGTTAGGGCCTAAGAAGTGAACGCCAGAAGCATAAAATGCAATAAAAATACAGCAGTTTTTCCATCGTATAGCAGGAATAATTTGCAACCAGTGTGATAGTAGTGGTCATTTCTACGTTCCGGGCAACCCAGGTTTCACTCCAGGGCGTTGCTCCACCAGATCGAATAGTTACGGCCTAAGAAGTCAACGCCAGAAGCATAAAATACAAAATAAATACAACAGCCTTTACACCGTATAAAATGAATAATTGCAAACTGAGTGAAGGTTAAGGTCATATCTACGTTCCGGGCAACCTAGCCTTCACTGTCGGGCGTTGCTCCACCAGATCGAAATGTTAGGGCCTAAGAAGTCAACGCCCGAAGCATAAAATTCGATATAAATACAACAGCATTTCCATAGTATTAAATGAATAATTGCAAACACTGTGAAAGTAGTGGTCATTTCTGCGTTCCGTGCAACCTAGGCTTCACTGTATGGCGTTCTTCCACCACATCGAATAGCTACGGCCTCAGAAGTCAACGCCAGAAGCATAAAATACAAAATAAATACAACAGCCTTTACACCGTATAAAACGAATAATTGCAAACTGAGTGAAGGTTATGGTCATATCTGCGTTCCGGGCAACCTAGCCTTCACTGTCGGGCGTTGCTCCACCAGATCGAAATGTTAGGGCCTAAGAAGTCAACGCCCGAAGCATAAAATTCGATATAAATACAACAGCATTTCCATAGTATTAAATGAATAATTGCAAACACTGTGAAAGTAGTGGTCATTTCTGCGTTCCGTGCAACCTAGGCTTCACTGTATGGCGTTCTTCCACCACATCGAATAGCTACGGCCTCAGAAGTCCACGCCTGAAGCATAAATTATAATAAAAATACAACAGTCTTTTCATCGTATAACAGGAATAATTGCAACAAGCGTGAAAGTAATGATCATTTCGGCGTTTCGGGCATCCTAGACTTAACTCTGAGGCATTGCTCCACCAAATCGAATAATTAGGGCCTTAGAAGTCAACGCCAGAAGCATAAAATACAATATAAATACAACAGTTTTTCCATCGTATAAAACGAATAATTGCTACCAGTGTGAAAGTTATGGCCATTTCTACTTTCCGGGCAACCTAGGCTTCACCCTAGGGCGTTGTTCCACCAGATGGAATAGTTAGGGCCTAAGAAGTCAACGCCAGAAGCATAAAATACGATGTAAATACAACAGCTTTTCCATCGTATAAAACAAATAATTGCAACCAGTGTGGTAGTAGTGGTCATTTCTACGTTCCGGGCAACCCAGGTTTCACTCCAGGGCGTTGCTCCACCAGATCGAATAGTTAGGGCCTAAGAAGTCAACGCCAGAAGCATAAAATACAAAATAAATACAACAGCCTTTACACCGTATAAAACGAATAATTGCAAACTGAGTGAAGGTTATGGTCATATCTACGTTCCGGGCAACCTAGCCTTCACTGTCGGGCGTTGCTCCACCAGATCGAAATGTTAGGGCCTAAGAAGTCAACGCCCGAAGCATAAAATTCGATATAAATACAACAGCATTTCCATAGTATTAAATGAATAATTGCAAACACTGTGAAAGTAGTGGTCATTTCTGCGTTCCGTGCAACCTAGGCTTCACTGTATGGCGTTCTTCCACCACATCGAATAGCTACGGCCTCAGAAGTCCACGCCTGAAGCATAAAATACAATAAAAATACAACAGTCTTTCCATCCTATAACAGGAATAATTGCAACCCGTGTGAAAGGGATGGTCATTTCTACGTTCCAGGCAACCTAGGCTTCACTCTAGGGCGTTGCTCCACCAGATCAAACAGTTAGGGCCTTAGAAGTCAACGCCCGAAGCATAAAATACAAAATAAAAAGAACAGTTTTTCCATTGTATAAAACGAATAATTGCTACCAGTGTAAATGTTATGGTCATTTCTACGTTCCGGGCAACCTAGGCTTCACCCTAGGGCGTTGTTCCACCAGATCGAATAGTTAGGTCCTTAGAAGTCAACGCCAGAAGCATAAAATACGATATAAATACAGCAGCTTTTCCATCGTATAAAAGGAATAATTGCAAACAGTGTGAAAGTAATGGTCATTTATACGTTCCGGGCAACCTAGGCTTCACTCTACGGCGTTGTTCCACCCGATCGAATAGTTAGGGCCTAAGAAGTCAACACCAGAAGAATAAAATACAAAATAAATACAACAGACTTTACACCGTATAAAACGAGTAATTGCAACCTGTGTGAAGGTTATGGTCATATCTACGTTCCGGGCAACCTAGGCTTCACTGTAGGGTGTTGCTCCACCAGATCGAAGTGTTAGGGCCTAAGAAGTCAATGCCCGAAGCATAAAATACAATAGAAATACAACAGTTTTTCCATCGTATAAAACGAATAATTGCAACCATTATGAAGCTTATGGTCATTTCTACGTTCCGGGCAACCTAGGCTTCACTCTAGTGCGGTGCTCCACCTGATCGAATAGTTAGGGCCTTAGAAGTCAACGCCCGAAGCATTAAATACAAAATAAATAGAACAGTTCTTCCATTGTATAAAACGAATAATTGCTACCAGTGTAAAAGTTATGGTCATTTCTACGTTCTGGGCAACCTAGGCTTCACCCTAGGCCGTTGTTCCACCAGATCGAATAGTTAGGGCCTAAGAAGTCAACGCCAGAAGCATAAAATACGATATAAATACAACAGCTCTTCCATCATATAAAACGAATGATGGCAACCAGTGTGAAAGTTATGGTCATTTCTACATTTCGAGCAACCTAGGCTTCACTCTAGGGCGTTGCTCCACCTGATCGAATAGTTAGGGCCTTAGAAGTCAACGCCCGAAGCATTAATTACAAAATAAATACAACAGATTTTCCATTGCATCAAACGAATAATTGCTACCAGTGTAAAAGTTATGGTCATTTCTACGTTCTGGGCAACCTAGGCTTCACCCTAGGCCGTTGTTCCACCAGATCGAATAGTTAGGGCCTAAGAAGTCAACGCCAGAAGCATAAAATACGATATAAATACAACAGTTTTTCCATCACATAAAACGAATAATTGCAACCAGTGTGAAAGCTATGGTCATTTCTACATTCCGAGCAACCTAGGCTTCACACTAGGGCGTTGCTCCAACAGCTTGAATAGTCAGGGCCTTAGAAGTCAACGCCCGAAGCATAAAATGCAATAAAAATACAACAGTTTTTCCATCGTATAACAGGATTAATTGCAACCAGTTTGAAAGTGATGGTCATTTCTACGTTCGGGGCAACCTAGGCTTCACTCTAGGGCGTTGCTCCACTAGATCCAATAGCTAGGGCCTTAGAAGTCAACGTCAGAGGCATAAAATACAATATAAATACAACAGCTTTTCCATCGTAAAAAACGAATAATTGCAACCAGTGTGAAAGTTATGGTTATTTCTACATTCCGAGCAACCTAGGCTTCACTCTAGGGCGTTGCTCCACCAGATCGAATAGTTAGGTCCTTAGAAGTCAACGCCAGAAGCATAAAATACGATATAAATACAACAGCTTTTGCATCGTATAAAAGGAATAATTGCAAACAGTGTGAAAGTAATTGTCATTTCTACGTTCCGGGCAATCTAGGCTTCACTCTAGGGCGTTGCTCCACCAGATCAAACAGTTAGGGCCTTAGAAGTCAACGCCCGAAGCATAAAATACGATATAAATACAACAGCTTTTGCATCGTATAAAAGGAATAATTGCAAACAGTGTGAAAGTAATTGTCATTTCTACGTTCCGGGCAACCTAGGCTTCACACTAGGGCGTTGCTCCACCAGATCAAACAGCTAGGGCCTTAGAAGTGAACGCCAGAAGCATAAAATACAATATAAATACAACAGTTTTTCCATCGTATAAAACGAATAATTGCAACCAGTGTGAAAGTTATGGTCATTTCTACATTCCGAGCAACCTAGGCTTCACTCTAGGGCGTTGCTCCAACAGATTGAATAGTTAGGGCCTTAGGAGTCAATGCCCGAAGCACAAAATGCAATAAAAATACAACAGTTTTTCCATCGTATAACAGAATTAATTGCAACCAGTTTGAAAGTGATGGTCATTTCTACGTTCCGTTCAACCTAGGCTTCCCTCTAGGGCGTTGCTCCACCAGATCGAATTGTTAGGGCCAAAGAAGTCAACGCCCGAAGCATAAAATACAAAATAAATGGAACAGTTTTTCCATCGTATAAAAGGAATAATTGCAAACAGTGTGAAAGTAATTGTCATTTCTACGTTCCGGGCAACCTAGGCTTCACTCTAGGGCGTTGCTCCACCAGATGAAACAGTTAGGGCCTTAGAAGTCATCGCCCGAAGCATAAAATACAAAATAAATAGAACATTTTTTCCATTGTATTAAACGAATAATTGCTACCAGTGTAAAAGTTATGGTCATTTCTACGTTCCGGGCAACCTAGGCTTCACTCTAGGGCGGTGCTGCACCATATCGAATAGCTACGGCCTTAGAAGCCTACGCCTGAAGAATAAAATACAATAAAAATACAACGGTCTTTTCATCGTATAACAGGAATAATTGCAACAAGCGTGAAAGTAATGATCATTTGGGCGTTTCGGGCATCCTAGACTTAACTCTGAGGCATTGCTCCACCAGATCGTATAGTTAGGGCCTAAGAAGTCAACGCCAGAAGCATAAAATACAATATAAATACAACAGCTTTTCCATTGTATAAAACGAATAATTGCTACCAGTGTAAAAGTTATGGTCATTTCTACTTCCCGGCCAACCTAGGCTTCACCCTAGGGCGTTGTTCCACCAGATGGAATAGTTAGGGCCTAAGAAGTCAACGCCAGAAGCATAAAATACGATATAAATACAACAGCTTTTCCATCCTATGAAACAAATAATTGCAACGAGTTTGATAGTGATGGTCACTTCTACGTACCGGGCAACCTAGGCTTCACTCTAGGGCGTTGCTCCACCAGATCGAATAGTTAGGGCCTTAGAAGTCAACGCCCGAAGCATAAAATACAATATAAATACAACAGTTTTTCCATCGTATAAAACGAATAATTGCAACCAGTGTGAAAGTAATGGTCATTTCTACGTTCCGGGCAACCTAGGCTTCACTATACGGCGTTGTTCCACCAGATCGAATAGTCAGGGCCTAAGAAGTCAACACCAGAAGAATAAAATACAAAATAAATACAACAGCCTTTACACCGTATAAAACGAATAATTGCAACCTGTGTGAACGTTATGGTCATATCTACGTTCCGGGCAACCTAGGATTCACTGTAGGGCGTTGATCCACCAGATTGAAGTGTTAGGGCCTAAGAAGTCAACGCTCGAAGCATAAAATACAATAGAAATACAACAGTTTTTCCATCGTATAAATCGAATAATTGCAACCGTTATGAAAACTATGGTCATTTCTACGTTCCGGGCAACCTAGGCTTCACTCTATGGCGTTCTTCCACCACATCGAATAGCTACGGCCTCAGAAGTCAACGCCTGAAGCATAAAATACAATAAAAATGCAACAGTCTTTCCATCCTATAACAGGAATAATTGCAACCCGTGTGAAAGTGATGGTCATTTCTACGTTCCAGGCAACCTAGGCTTTACTCTAGGGCGTTGTTCCACCAGATCGAATAGTTAGAGCCTGTGAAGTCAACGCCAGAAGCATAAAATACAATATAAATATAACAGTTTTTCCAACGTATAAAACGAAAAATAGCAACCAGTGTGAAAGTTATGGTCATTCCTACGTTCCGGGCAGCCTAGGCTTCACTCTAGGGCGTTGCTCCACCAGATCAAACAGTTAGGGCCTTAGAAGTCGACGCCCGAAGCATAAAATACAAAATAAATACAACAGTTTTTCCATTGTATAAAACGAATAACTGCTACCAGCGTAAAAGTTATGGTCATTTCTACGTTCCGGGCAACCTAGGCTTCACCCTAGGGCGCTGTTCCACCAGATCGAATAGTTAGGGCCTAAGAAGTGAACGCCAGAAGCATAAAATGCAATAAAAATACAACAGTCTTTACACCGTATAAAACGAATAATTGCAACCTGTGTGAAGGTTATGGTTATAGCTACGTTCCGGGCAACATAGGCTTCACTGTAGGGCGTTGCTCCACCAGATCGAAGTGTTAGGGCCTAAGAAGTCAACGCCCGAAGCATAAAATACGATATAAATACAACAGGTTTTCCATCGTATAAAACGAATAATTGCTACCAGTGTAAAAGTTATGATCATTTCTTCGTTCCGGGCAACCTAGGCTTCACCCTAGGGCGTTGTTCCACCAGATCGAATAGTTAGGGCCTAAGAAGTCAACGCCAGAAGCATAAAATACAATATAAATACAACAGTTTTTCCATTGTATAAAACGAATAATTGCTACCAGTGTAAAAGTTATGGTCATTTCTACGTTCCGGGCAACCTAGGCTTCAGCCTAGGGCGTTGTTCCACCAGGTCGAATAGTTAGGGCCTAAGAAGTGAACGCCAGAAGCATAAAATACAATATAAATGCAACAGCTTTTCCATCGTATAAAACGAATAATTGCAACCAGTGTGAAAGTTATGGTCATTTCTACATTCCTGGCTACCTAGGCTTCACCCTAGGGCGCTGCTCCACCAGATTAAACAGTTAGGGCCTTAGAAGTCAACGCCCGAAGCATAAAATACAAAATAAATAGAACAGTTTTTCCATTGTATAAAACGAATAATTGCTACCAGTGTAAAAGTTATGGTCACTTCTACGTTCCAGGCAACCTAGGCTTCACCCTAGGGCGTTGTTAAACCAGATCGAATAGTTAGGGCCTAAGAAGTGAACGCCAGAAGCATAAAATACAATATAAATACAACAGTTTTTCCATTGTATAAAACGAATAATTGCTACCAGTGTAAAAGTTATGATCATTTCTTCGTTCCGGGCAACCTAGGCTTTACCCTAGGGCGTTGTTCCACCAGATCGAATGGTTAGGGCCTAGGAAGTGAACGCCAGAAGCATAAAATACAATATAAATACAACTGTTTTTCCATCGTATAAAACGAATAATTGCAACCAGTGTGAAAGTTATGGTCATTTCTACATTCCGAGCAACCTAGGCTTCACTCTAGGGTGTTGCTCCAACAGATTGAATAGTTAGGGCCTTAGAAGTCAACGCCCGAAGCATAAAATACAAAATAAATAGAACAGTTTTTCCATTGTTTAAAACGAATAATTGCTACCAGTGTAAAAGTTATGGTGATTCCTACGTACCGGGCAACCTAGGCTTCACCCTAGGGCGTTGTTCCACAAGATCGAATAGTTAGGGCCTTAGAGGTGAACGCCAGAAGCATAAAATGCAATAAAAATACAACAGTCTTTCCATCCTATAACAGGAATAATTGCAATCCGTGTGAAAGTGATGGTCATTTGTACGTTCCAGGCAACCTAGGCTTCACTCTAGGGCGTTGCTCCACGAGATCGAATTGTTAGGGCCAAAGAAGTCAACGCCCGAAGCATAAAATACAAAATAAATAGAACAGTTTTTCCATCGTATAAAAGGAATAATTGCAAACAGTGTGAAAGTTATGGTCATTTGTACGTTCCAGGCAACCTAGGCTTTACTCTAGGGCGTTGCTCCATCAGATCGAATTGTTAGGGCCAAAGAAGTCAACGCCCGAAGCATAAAATACAAAATAAATAGAACAGTTTTTCCATCGTATAAAAGGAATAATTGCAAACAGTGTGAAAGTAATGGTCATTTCTACGTTCCGGGCAACCTAGGCTTCCCCCTAGGCCGTTGCTCCAACAGATTGCATAGTTAGGGCCTTAGAAGTCAATGCCCGAAGCATAAAATGCAATAAAAACACAACAGTTTTTCCATCGTATAACAGGATTAATTGCAACCAGTTTGAAAGTGATAGTCATTTCTACGTTCCGGGCAACCTGGGCTTCACTCTAGGGCGTTGCTCCACTAGATCGAATAGCTAGGGCCTTAGAAGTCAACGCCAGAAGCATAAAATACGATATAAATACAACAGCTTTTCCATCCTATAACAGGAATAATTGCAACCCGTGTGAGAGTGATGGTCATTTCTACGTTCCGGGCAACCTAGGCTTCACCCTAGGGCGTTGTTCCACCAGATCGAATAGTTAGGGACTAACAAGTGAACGCCAGAAGCATAAAGTACAATATAAATACAACAGTTTTTCCATCGTATAAATCGAATAATTGCAACCAGTGTGAAAGGTATGGTCATTTCTACATTCCGAGCAACCTAGGCTTCACTCTAGGGTGTTGCTCCACGAGATCGAATTGTTAGGGCCAAAGAAGTCAACGCCCGAAGCATAAAATACAAAATAAATAGAACAGTTTTTCCATCGTATAAAAGGAATAATTGCAAACAGTGTTAAAGTAATGGTCATTTCTACTTTACGGGCAACCTAGGCTTCACTCTAGGTCGTTGCTCCACCAGATCAAACAGTTAGGGCCTTAGAAGTCATCGCCCGAAGCATAAAATACAAAATAAATAGAACATTTTTTCCATTGTATTAAACGAATAATTGCTACCAGTGTAAAAGTTATGGTCATTTCTACGTTCCGGGCAACCTAGGCTTCACTCTAGGGCGGTGCTGCACCATATCGAATAGCTACGGCCTTAGAAGCCTACGCCTGAAGAATAAAATACAATAAAAATACAACGGTCTTTTCATCGTATAACAGGAATAATTGCAACAAGCGTGAAAGTAATGATCATTTGGGCGTTTCGGGCATCCTAGACTTAACTCTGAGGCATTGCTCCACCAGATCGTATAGTTAGGGCCTAAGAAGTCAACGCCAGAAGCATAAAATACAATATAAATACAACAGCTTTTCCATTGTATAAAACGAATAATTGCTACCAGTGTAAAAGTTATGGTCATTTCTACTTCCCGGGCAACCTAGGCTTCACCCTAGGGCGTTGTTCCACCAGATGGAATAGTTAGGGCCTAAGAAGTCAACGCCAGAAGCATAAAATACGATATAAATACAACAGCTTTTCCATCCTATGAAACAAATAATTGCAACGAGTTTGATAGTGATGGTCACTTCTACGTACCGGGCAACCTAGGCTTCACTCTAGGGCGTTGCTCCACCAGATCGAATAGTTAGGGCCTTAGAAGTCAACGCCCGAAGCATAAAATACAATATAAATACAACAGTTTTTCCATCGTATAAAACGAATAATTGCAACCAGTGTGAAAGTAATGGTCATTTCTACGTTCCGGGCAACCTAGGCTTCACTATACGGCGTTGTTCCACCAGATCGAATAGTCAGGGCCTAAGAAGTCAACACCAGAAGAATAAAATACAAAATAAATACAACAGCCTTTACACCGTATAAAACGAATAATTGCAACCTGTGTGAAGGTTATGGTCATATCTACGTTCCGGGCAACCTAGGATTCACTGTAGGGCGTTGATCCACCAGATTGAAGTGTTAGGGCCTAAGAAGTCAACGCTCGAAGCATAAAATACAATAGAAATACAACAGTTTTTCCATCGTATAAATCGAATAATTGCAACCGTTATGAAAACTATGGTCATTTCTACGTTCCGGGCAACCTAGGCTTCACTCTATGGCGTTCTCCCACCACATCGAATAGCTACGGCCTCAGAAGTCAACGCCTGAAGCATAAAATACAATAAAAATGCAACAGTCTTTCCATCCTATAACAGGAATAATTGCAACCCGTGTGAAAGTGATGGTCATTTCTACGTTCCAGGCAACCTAGGCTTTACTCTAGGGCGTTGTTCCACCAGATCGAATAGTTAGAGCCTGTGAAGTCAACGCCAGAAGCATAAAATACAATATAAATATAACAGTTTTTCCAACGTATAAAACGAAAAATAGCAACCAGTGTGAAAGTTATGGTCATTCCTACGTTCCGGGCAGCCTAGGCTTCACTCTAGGGCGTTGCTCCACCAGATCAAACAGTTAGGGCCTTAGAAGTCGACGCCCGAAGCATAAAATACAAAATAAATACAACAGTTTTTCCATTGTATAAAACGAATAACTGCTACCAGCGTAAAAGTTATGGTCATTTCTACGTTCCGGGCAACCTAGGCTTCACCCTAGGGCGCTGTTCCACCAGATCGAATAGTTAGGGCCTAAGAAGTGAACGCCAGAAGCATAAAATGCAATAAAAATACAACAGTCTTTACACCGTATAAAACGAATAATTGCAACCTGTGTGAAGGTTATGGTTATAGCTACGTTCCGGGCAACATAGGCTTCACTGTAGGGCGTTGCTCCACCAGATCGAAGTGTTAGGGCCTAAGAAGTCAACGCCCGAAGCATAAAATACGATATAAATACAACAGGTTTTCCATCGTATAAAACGAATAATTGCTACCAGTGTAAAAGTTATGATCATTTCTTCGTTCCGGGCAACCTAGGCTTCACCCTAGGGCGTTGTTCCACCAGATCGAATAGTTAGGGCCTAAGAAGTCAACGCCCGAAGCATAAAATACAATATAAATACAACAGTTTTTCCATCGTATAAAACGAATAATTGCAACCAGTGTGAAAGTAATGGTCATTTCTACGTTCCGGGCAACCTAGGCTTCACTCTACGGCGTTGTTCCACCAGATCGAGTAGTCAGGGCCTAAGAAGTCAACACCAGAAGAATAAAATACAAAATAAATACAACAGCCTTTACACCGTATAAAACGAATAATTGCAACCTGTGTGAAGGTTATGGTCATATCTACGTTCCGGGCAACCTAGGATTCACTGTAGGGCGTTGATCCACCAGATTGAAGTGTTAGGGCCTAAGAAGTCAACGCTCGAAGCATAAAATACAATTGAAATACAACAGTTTTTCCATCGTATAAATCGATTAATTGCGACCATTATGAAAACTATGGTCATTTCTACGTTCCGGGCAACCTAGGCTTCACTCTATGGCGTTCTTCCACCACATCGAATAGCTACGGCCTCAGAAGTCAACGCCTGAAGCATAAAATACACAAAAAATGCAACAGTCTTTCCATCCTATAACAGGAATAATTGCAACCCGTGTGAAAGTGATGGTCATTTTTACGTTCCAGGCAACCTAGGCTTTACTCTAGGGCGTTGTTCCACCAGATCGAATAGTTAGAGCCTGAGAAGTCAACGCCAGAAGCATAAAATACAATATAAATATAACAGTTTTTCCAACGTATAAAACGAATAATAGCAACCAGTGTGAAAGTTATGGTCATTTCTACGTTCCGGGCAGCCTAGGCTTCACTCTAGGGCGTTGCTCCACCAGATCAAACAGTTAGGGCCTTAGAAGTCGACGCCCGAAGCATAAAATACAAAATAAATACAACATTTTTTCCACTGTATAAAACGAATAACTGCTACCAGCGTAAAAGTTATGGTCAGTTCTACGTTCCGGGCAACCTAGGCTTCACCCTAGGGCGTTGTTCCACCAGATCGAAGTGCTAGGGCCTAAGAAGTCAACGCCCGAAGCATAAAATACGATATAAATACAACAGCTTTTCCATCGTATTAAATGAATAATTGCAAACACTGTGAAAGTAGTGGTCATTTCTGCGTTCCGAGCAACCTAGGCTTCACTCTAGGGCGGTGCTCCACCATATCGAATAGCTACGGCCTTAGAAGCCTACGCCTGATGCATAAAATACAATAAAAATACAACAGTCTTTTCATCGTATAACAGGAATAATTGCAACATGCGTGAAAGTAATGATCATTTCGGCGTTTCGGGCATCCTAGACTTAACTCTGAGGCATTGCTCCACCAGATCGAATAGTTAGGGCCTAAGTAGTCAACGCCAGAAGCATAAAATACAATATAAATGCAACAGCTTTGCCACCGTATAAAATGAATAATTGCAAACAGTGTGAAAGATATGGACATTTCTACGTTCCGGGCAACCTAGGCTTCACTCTATGGCGTTCTTCCACCACATCGAATAGCTACGGCCTCAAAAGTCAACGCCTGAAGCATAAAATACAATATAAATATAACAGTTTTTCCATCGTATAAAACGAATAATAGCAACCAGTGTGAAAGCTATGTTCATTTCTACGTTCCGGGTAACCTAGGCTTCACTCTAGGGCGTTGCTCCACCAGATCAAACAGTTAGGGCCATAGAAGCCAACGCCCGAAGCATTAAATGCAAAATAAATAGAACAGTTTTTCCATTGTGTAAAACGAATAATTGCTACCAGTGTAAAAGTTATGGCCATTTCTACGTTGCGGGCAACCTAGGCTTCACCTTAGGCCGTTGTTCCACCAGATCGAATAGTTAGGGCCTAAGAAGTGAACGCCAGAAGCATAAAATACAATATAAATACAACAGTTTTTCCATCATATAAAACGAATAATTGCAACCAGTATGAAAGTTATGGTCATTTCTACTTTCCGGGCAACCTAGGATATACCCTAGGGCGTTTCTCCAACAGATTGAATAGTTAGCGCCTTAGAAGTCAACGCCCGAAGCATAAAATGCAAAATAAATAGAACAGTTTTTCCATCGTATAAAACGAATAACTGCAACCAGTGTGAAAGTACTGGTCATTTCTACGATCCGGGCAACCTAGGCTTCATCTTAGGGCGTTGTTCCACCAGATGGAATAGTTATGGCCTAAGAAGTCAACGCCAGAAGCATAAAATACGATATAAATTCAACAGCTTTTCCATCGTATAAAACGAATAATGGTAACCAGTGTGAAAGTTATGGTCATTTCTACGTTCCGGTCAACCTAGGCTTCACCCTAGGGCGTTGCTCCACCAGATTAAACAGTTAGGGCCTTAGAAGTCAACGCCCGAAGCATAAAATACAAAATAAATACAACAGCTTTTGCATCGTATAAAAGGAATAATTAAAAACAGTGTGAAAGTAATTGTCATTTCTACGTTCCGGGCAACCTAGGCTACACTCTAGGGCGTTGCCCCACCAGATCAAACAGTTAGGGCCTTAGAAGTCAACGCCCGAAGCATAAAATACAAAATAAATAGAACAGTTTTTCCGTCGCAGAAAACGAATAATTGCAACCAGTGTGAAAGTTATGGTCATTTCTATATTCCGAGCAACCTAGGCTTCACTCTAGGGCGTTGCTCCACCAGGTCGAATAGTTAGGGCCTTAGAAGTCAACGCCAGAGGCATATAATACAATATAAATACAACAGCTTTTCCATCGTAAAAAACGAATAATTGCAAACAGTGTGAAAGTAATTGTCATTTCTTCGTTCCGGGCAACCTAGGCTTCACTCTAGGGCGTTGCTCCACCAGATCAAACAGTTAGGGCCTTAGAAGTCAACGCCCGAAGCATAAAATACAAAATAAAAAGAACAGTTTTTCCATTGTATAAAACGAATAATTGCTACCAGTGTAAATGTTATGGTCATTTCTACGTTCCGGGCAACCTAGGCTTCACCCTAGGGCGTTGTACCACCAGATCGAATAGTTAGGTCCTTAGAAGTCAACGCCAGAAGCATAAAATACGATATAAATACAGCAGCTTTTCCATCGTATAAAAGGGATAATTGCAAACAGTGTGAAGGTAATGGTCATTTATACGTTCCGGGCAACCTAGGCTTCACTCTACGGCGTTGTTCCACCAGATCGAATAGTTAGGGCCTAAGAAGTCAACACCAGAAGAATAAAATACAAAATAAATACAACAGACTTTACACCGTATAAAACGAATAATTGCAACCTGTGTGAAGGTTATGGTCATATCTACGTTCCGGGCAACCTAGGCTTCACTGTAGGGCGTTGCTCCACCAGATCGAAGTGTTAGGGCCTAAGAAGTCAACGCCCGAAGCATAAAATACAATAGAAATACAACAGTTTTTCCATCGTATAAAACGAATAATTACAACCATTATGAAGCTTATGGTCATTTCTACGTTCCGGGCAACCTAGGCTTCACCCTAGGGCGTTGTTCCACCAGATCGAATAGTTAGGGCCTAAGAGGTGAACGCCAGCAGCATAAAATGCAATAAAAATACAACAGTTTTTCCATCGTATAACAGGATTGATTGCAACCAGTTTGATAGTGAAGGTCATTTCTACGTTCCGGGCAACCTAGGCTTCACTCTAGGGCGTTGCTCCACTAGATCGAATAGCTAGGGTCTTAGAAGTCAACGCCAGAAGAATAAAATACGATATAAAAACAACAGCTTTTCCATTGTATAAAACGAATAATTGCTACCAGTGTAAAAGTTATGGTCATTTCTGCGTTCCGGGCAACCTAGGCTTCACCCTAGGGCGTTGTTCCACCAGATCGAATAGTTAGGGCCTAAGAAGTGAACGCCAGAAGCATAAAATGCAAGAAAAATACAACAGTCTTTCCATCCTATAACAGGAATAATTGCAACCCGTGTGAAAGTTATGGTTATTTCTACATTCCGAGCAACCTGGGCTTCACTCTAGGGCGTTGTTCCACCAGCTCGAATAGTTAGGGCCTAAGAAGTGAACGCCAGAAGCATAAAATACAAAATAAATAGAACATTTTTTCCATTGTATAAAACGAATAATTGCTACCAGTGTAAAAGTTATGGTCATTTCTACGTTCCGGGCAACCTCGACTTCACTCTAGGGCGGTGCTGCACCATATCGAATAGCTACGGCCTTAGAAGCCTACGCCTGAAGCATAAAATACAATAAAAATACAACGGTCTTTTCATCGTATAATAGGAATAATTGCAACAAGCGTGAAAGTAATGATCATTTGGGCGTTTCGGGCATCCTAGACTTAACTCTGAGGCATTGCTCCACCAGATCGAATAGTTAGGGCCTAAGAAGTCAACGCCAGAAGCATAAAGTACGATATAAATACAACAGCTTTTCAATCGTATAAAAGGAATAATTGCAAACAGTGTGAAAGTAATGGTCATTTCTACGTTCCGGGCAACCTAGGCTTCACGCTAGGGCGTTGCTCCACCAGATTAAACAGTTAGAGCCTTAGAAGTCAACGCCCGAAGCATAAAATACAAAATAAATAGAACAGTTTTTCCATTGTATAAAACGAATAATTGCTACCAGTGTAAAAGTTATGGTCATTTCTACGTTCCGGGCAACCTAGGCTTCACCCTTGGGCGTTGTTCCACCAGATCGAATAGTTAGGGCCTAAGAAGTGAACGCCAGAATCATTAAATACCATAAAAATACAACAGTTTTTCCATCCTATAACAGGATTAGTTGCAACCAGTTTGAAAGTGATGGTCACTTCTACGTTCCGGGCAACCTAGGCTTCACTCTAGGGCGTTGCTACACTAGATCGAATAGCTAGGGCCTTAGAAGTCAACGCCAGAGTCATAAAATACCATATAAGTACAACAGCTTTTCCATCGTATAAAACGAATAATAGCAGCCAGTGTGAAAGTCATGGCCATTTCTACGTTCCGGGCAACCTAGGCTTCACTCTAGGGCGTTGCTCCACCAGATCAAACAGTTAGGGCCTTAGAAGTCAACGCCCGAAGCATAAAATACAAAATAAATAGAACAGTTTTTCCATTCTTTAAAACGAATAATTGCTACCAGTGTAAAAGTTATGGTCATTTCTACGATCCGGGCAACCTAGGCTTCAGCCTAGGGCGTTGTTCCACCAGGTCGAATAGTTAGGGCCTAAGAAGTGAACGACAGAAGCATAAAATACAATATAAATACAACAGCTTTTCCATCGTATAAAACGAATAATTGCAACAAGTGTGAAAGTTATGGTCATGTATACATTCCGAGCAACCTAGGCTTCACTCTAGGGCGCTGCTCCACCAGATCGAATAGTTAGGTCCTTAGAAGTCAACGCTAGAAGCATAAAATACGATATAAATACAGCAGCTTTTCCATCGTATAAAAGGGATAATTGCAACCTGTGTGAACGTTATGTTCATACCTACGTTCCGGGCAACCTAGGCTTCCCTGTAGGGCGTTGCTCCACCAGATCGAATTGTTAGGGCCTAAGAAGTCAACGCCAGATGCATTAAATACAATATAAATACAACAGTTTTTCCATCGTATAAAACTATTAATTGCAACCAGTGTGAAAGTTATGGTCATTTCTACATTCCGAGCAACCTAGGCTTCACTCTATGGCGTTGCTCCACTAGATCGAATAGCTAGGGCCTTAGAAGTCAACGCCAGAGGCATATAATACAATATAAATACAACAGCTTTTCCATCGTAAAAAACGAATAATTGCAAACAGTGTGAAAGTAATTGTCATTTCTTCGTTCCGGGCAACCTAGGCTTCACTCTAGGGCGTTGCTCCACCAGATCAAACAGTTAGGGCCTTAGAAGTCAACGCCCGAATCATAAAATACAAAATAAAAAGAACAGTTTTTCCATTGTATAAAACGAATAATTGCTACCAGTGTAAATGTAATTGTCATTTCTACGTTCCGGGCAACCTAGGCTTCACCCTAGGGCGTTGTTCCACCAGATCGAATAGTTAGGTCCTTAGAAGTCAACGCCAGACGCATAAAATACGATATAAATACAGCAGCTTTTCCATCGAATAAAAGGAATAATTGCAAACAGTGTGAAAGTAATGGTCATTTATACGTTCCGGGCAACCTAGGCTTCACTCTACGGCGTTGTTCCACCAGATCGAATAGTTAGGGCCTAAGAAGTCAACACCAGAAGAATAAAATACAAAATAAATACAACAGCCTTTACACCGTATAAAACGAATAATTGCAACCTGTGTGAAGGTTATGGTCATACCTACGTTCCGGGCAACCTAGGCTTCACTGTAGGGCGTTGCTCCACCAGATTGAAGTGTTAGGACCTAAGAAGTCAACGCCAGAAGCATTAAATACAATATAAATACAACAGTTTTTCCATCGTATAAAACTAATAATTGCATCCAGTGTGAAAGTTATGGTCATTTCTACATCCCGAGCAACCTAGGCTTCACTCTAGGGCGTTGCTCCAACAGATTGAATAGTTAGGGCCTTAGAAGTCAACGCCCGAAGCATAAAATGCAATAAAAATACAACAGTTTTTCCATCGTATAACAGGATTAATTGCAACCAGTTTGAAAGCGATGGTCATTTCTACGTTCCGGTCAACCTAGGCTTCACTCTAGGGCGTTGCTCCACTAGATCGAATAGTTAGGTCCATTGAAGTCAACGCCAGAAGCATAAAATACGATATAAATACAACAGCTTTTCAGTCGTATAAAAGGAATAATTGCAAACAGTGTGAAAGTAATGGTCATTTCTACGTTCCGGGCAACCTAGGCTTCAAGCTAGGGCGTTGCTCCACCAGATTAAAAAGTTAGGGCCTTAGAAGTCAACGCCCGAAGCATAAAATACAAAATAAATAGAACAGTTTTTCCATTGTATAAAACGAGTAATTGCTACCAGTGTAAATGTTATGGTCATTTGTACGTTCCGGGCAACCTAGGCTTCACCCTAGGGCGTTGTTCCACCAGATCGAATAGTTAGGGCCTAAGAAGTGAACGCCAGAAGCATAAAATACAATATAAATACGACAGTTTTTCCATCGTATAAAACGAATAATTGCAACCAGTGTGAAAGTTATGGTCATTTGTATATTCCGAGCAACCTAGGCTTCACTCTAGGGCGGTGCTCCACCATATCGAATAGCTACGGCCTTAGAAGCCTACGCCTGAAGCATAAAATACAATATAAATACAACAGTTTTTCCATTGTATAAAACGCTACCAGTGTAAAAGTTATGGTCATTTCTACGTTCCGGGCAACCTAGGCTTCACCCTAGGGCGTTGTTCCACCAGATCGAATAGTTAGGGCCTAAGATGTGAACGCCAGAAGCATAAAATACAATATAAATACAACAGCTTTTCCATCGTAAAGAACGTATAATTGCAACCAGTGTGAAAGTTATGGTTATTTCTACATTCCGAGCAACCTAGGCTTCACTCTAGGGCGTTGCTCCACCAGTTCGAATAGTTAGGGCCAAATAAGTCAACGCCCGAAGCATAAAATACAAAATAAATAGGACAGTTTTTCCATTGTATAAAACGAATAATTGCTACCAGTGTAAAAGTTATGGTCATTTCTACGTTCCGGGCAACCGAGGCTTCATCCTAGGGCATTGTTCCATCAGATCGAACAGTTAGGCCCTAAGAAGTGAACGCCAGAAGCATAAAATACATTATAAATACAACAGTTTTTCCATCGTAGAAAACGAATAATTGCAACCAGTGTGAAAGTTATGGTCATTTGTATATTCCGAGCAACCTAGGCTTCACTCTAGGGCGGTGCTCCACCATATCGAATAGCTACGGCCTTAGAAGCCTACGCCTGAAGCATAAAATACAATATAAATACAACAGTTTTTCCATTGTATAAAACGCTACCAGTGTAAATGTTATGGTCATTTCTACGTTCCGGGCAACCTAGGCTTCACCCTAGGGCGTTGTTCCACCAGATCGAATAGTTAGGGCCTAAGATGTGAACGCCAGAAGCATAAAATACAATATAAATACAACAGTTTTTCCATCGTATATAACGAATAATTGCAGCCAGTGTGAAAGTTATGGTCATTTGTACATTCCGAGCAACCTAGGCTTCACTCTAGGGCGTTGCTCCAACAGATTGAATAGTTAGGGCCTTAGAAGTCAACGCACGAAGCATAAAATGCAATAAAAATACAACAGTTTTTCCATCGTATAACAGGATTAATTGCAACCAGTTTGAAAGTGATGGTCATTTCTACGTTCCGGGCCACCTAGGCTTCACTCTAGGGCGTTGCTCCACTAGATCGAATAGCTAGGGCCTTAGGAGTGAACGCCAGAAGCATAAAATACAATATAAATACAACAGTTTTTCCAACGTATAAAACGAATAATTGCAACCAGTGTGAAAGTTATAGTCATCTCTACATTCCGAGCAACCTAGGCTTCACTCTAGGGCGTTGCTCCACCAGTTCGAATAGTTAGGTCCTTAGAAGTCAACGCCAGAAGCATAAAATACGATATAAATACAACAGCTTTTGCATCGTATAAAAGGAATAATTGCAAACAGTGTGAAAGTAATTGTCATTTCTACGTTCCGGGCAACCTAGGCTACACTCTAGGACGTTGCTCCACCAGATCAAACAGTTAGGGCCTTAGAAGTCAACGCCCGAAGCATAAAATACAAAATAAATAGAACAGATTTCCATCGCAGAAAACGAATAATTGCAACCAGTGTGAAAGTTATGGTCATTTCTATATTCCGAGCAACCTCGGCTTCACTCTAGGGCGTTGCGCTACCAGGTCGAATTGTTAGGGCCAAAGAAGTCAACGCCCGAAGCATAAAATACAAAATAAATAGAACAGTTTTTCCATTGTATAAAACGAATAATTGCTACCAGTGTAAAAGTTATGGTCATTTCTACGTTCCGGGCAACCTAGGCTTCATCCTAGGGCATTGTTCCATCAGATCGAACAGTTAGGCCCTAAGAAGTGAACGCCCGAAGCATAAAATACAAAATAAATAGAACAGTTTTTCCATTGTATAAAACGAATAATTGCTACCAGTGTAAAAGTTATGGTCATTTCTACGTTCCGGGCAACCTAGGCTTCATCCTAGGGCATTGTTCCATCAGATCGAACAGTTAGGCCCTAAGAAGTGAACGCCAGAAGCATAAAATACATTATAAATACAACAGTTTTTCCATCGTAGAAAACGAATAATTGCAACCAGTGTGAAAGTTATGGTCATTTGTATATTCCGAGCAACCTAGGCTTCACTCTAGGGCGGTGCTCCACCATATCGAATAGCTACGGCCTTAGAAGCCTACGCCTGAAGCATAAAATACAATATAAATACAACAGTTTATCCATTGTATAAAACGCTACCAGTGTAAAAGTTATGGTCATTTCTACGTTCCGGGCAACCTAGGCTTCACCCTAGGGCGTTGTTCCACCAGATCGAATAGTTAGGGCCTAAGATGTGAACGCCAGAAGCATAAAATACAATATAAATACAACAGTTTTTCCATCGTATAAAACGAATAATTGCAGCCAGTGTGAAAGTTATTGTCATTTCTACATTTCGAGCAACCTAGGCTTCACTCTAGGGCGTTGCTCCAACAGATTGAATAGTTAGGGCCTTAGGAGTCAATGCCCGAAGCACAAAATGCAATAAAAATACAACAGTTTTTCCATCGTATAACAGAATTAATTGCAACCAGTTTGAAAGTAATGGTCATTTCTACGTTCCGTTCAACCTAGGCTTCACTCTAGGGCGTTGCTCCACTAGATCGAATAGCTAGGCCCTAAGAAGCCAACACCAGAAGAATAAAATACAAAGTAAATACAACAGCCTTTACACCGTATAAAACGAATAATTGCAACCTGTGTGAAGGTTATGGTCATATCTACGTTCCGGGCAACCTAGGTTTCACTGTAGGGCGTTGCTCCCCCAGATCGAAGAGTTAGGGCCTAAGAAGTCAACGCCCGAAGCATAAAATACAATAGAAATACAACAGTTTTTCCATCGTATAAAACGAATAATTGCGACCATTATGAAACTTATGGTGATTTCTACGTTCCGGACAACCTAGGCTTCACCCTAGGGCGTTGTTCCACCAGATCGAATAGTTAGGGCCTAAGAAGTGAACGCCAGAAGCATAAAATGCAATAAAAATACAACAGCCTTGCCATCCTATAACAGGAATAATTGCAACCCGTGTGAAAGTGATGGTCATTTCTACGTTCCAGGCAACCTAGGCTTCCCTCTAGGGCGTTGCTCCACCAGATCGAATTGTTAGGGCCAAAGAAGTCAGCGCCCGAAGCATAAAATACAAAATAAATAGAACAGTTTTTCCATCGCATAAAAGGAATAATTGCAAACAGTGTGAAAGTAATGGTCATTTCTACGTTCCGGGCAACCTAGGCTTCACTCTAGGGCGTTGCTCCACCAGATGAAACAGTTAGGGCCTTAGAAGTCAACGCCCGAAGCATAAAATACAAAATAAATAGAACAGTTTTTCCATTGTATAAAACGAATAATTGCTACCAGTGTAAAAGTTATGGTCATTTCTGCTTTCCGGGCAACCTAGGGTTCACCCTAGGGCGTTGTTCCACCAGATGGAATAGTTAGGGCCTAAGAAGTCAACGCCAGAACCATAAAATACGATATAAATACAACAGCTTTTCCATCGTATAAAACAAATAATAGCAACCAGTTTGATAGTGATGGTCATTTCTACGTACCGGGCAACCTAGGCTTCACTCTAGGGCGTTGCTCCACCAGATCGAATAGTTAGGGCCTTAGAAGTCAACGCCCGAAGCATAAAATACAATATAAATACAACAGTTTTTCCATCGTATAAAACGAATAATTGCAACCAGTGTGAAAGTTATGGTCATTTCTACATTCCGAACAACCTAGGCTTCACTCTAGGGCGTTGCTCCAACAGATGGAATAGTTAGGGCCTTAGGAGTCAATGCCCGAAGCACAAAATGCAATAAAAATACAACAGTTTTTCCATCGTATAACAGAATTAATTGCAACCAGTTTGAAAGTAATGGTCATTTCTACGTTCCGTTCAACCTAGGCTTCACTCTAGGGCGTTGCTCTACTAGATCGAATAGCTAGGGCCTAAGAAGCCAACACCAGAAGAATAAAATACAAAGTAAATACAACAGCCTTTACACCGTATAAAACGAATAATTGCAACCTGTGTGAAGGTTATGGTCATATCTACGTTCCGGGCAACCTAGGCTTCACTGTAGGGCGTTGCTCCACCAGATCGAAGAGTTAGGGCCTAAGAAGTCAACGCCCGAAGCATAAAATACAATAGAAATACAACAGTTTTTCCATCGTATAAAACGAATAATTGCGACCATTATGAAACTTATGGTGATTTCTACGTTCCGGACAACCTAGGCTTCACCCTAGGGCGTTGTTCCACCAGATCGAATAGTTAGGGCCTAAGAAGTGAACGCCAGAAGCATAAAATGCAATAAAAATACAACAGCCTTTCCATCCTATAACAGGGATAATTGCAACCCGTGTGAAAGTGATGTTCATTTCTACGTTCCAGGCAACCTAGGCCTCCCTCTAGTGTGTTGCTCCACCAGATCGAATTGTTAGGGCCAAAGAAGTCAACGCCCGAAGCATAAAATACAAAATAAATAGAACAGTTTTTCCATCGCATAAAAGGAATAATTGCAAACAGTGTGAAAGTAATGGTCATTTCTACGTTCCGGGCAACCTAGGCTTCACTCTAGGGCGTTGCTCCACCAGATGAAACAGTTAGGGCCTTAGAAGTCAACGCCCGAAGCATAAAATACAAAATAAATAGAACAGTTTTTCCATCGTATAAAACGAATAATTGCTACCAGTGTAAAAGTTATGGTCATTTCTGCTTTCCGGGCAACCTAGGGTTCACCCTAGGGCGTTGTTCCACCAGATGGAATAGTTAGGGCCTAAGAAGTCAACGCCAGAACCATAAAATACGATATAAATACAACAGCTTTTCCATCGTATAAAACAAATAATAGCAACCAGTTTGATAGTGATGGTCATTTCTACGTACCGGGCAACCTAGGCTTCACTCTAGGGCGTTGCTCCACCAGATCGAATAGTTAGGGCCTTAGAAGTCAACGCCCGAAGCATAAAGTATAAAATAAATAGAACAGTTTTTCCATCGTATAAAACGAATAATTGCTACCAGTGTGAAAGTTATGGTCATTTCTACTTTCCGGGCAACCTAGATTTCACCCTAGGGCGTTGTTCCACCAGATGGAATAGTTAGGGCCTAAGAAGTGAACGCCAGAAGCATAAAATACAATATAAATACAACAGTTTTTCCATCGTACAAATCGAATAATTGCAACCAGTGTGAAAGTAATGGTCATTTCTACGTTCCGGGCAGCCTAGGCTTCACTCTAAGGCGTTGCTCCACTAGATCGAATAGCTAGGGCCTTAGAAGTCAACGCCAGAAGCATAAAATACGATATAGATACAACAGCTTTTCCATCGTATAAAAGGAATAATTGCAAACAGTGTGAAAGTAATGGTCATTTCTACGTTCCGGGCAACCTAGGCTTCACTCTAGGGCGTTGCTCCACCTGATCAAACAGCTAGGGCCTTAGAAGTCAACGCACGAAGCATAAAATACAAAATAAATACAACAGCTTTTCCATTGTATAAAACGGATAATCGCTACCAGTGTAAAAGTTATGATCATTTCTACGTTCCGGGCAACCTAGGCTTCAATCTAGGGCGTTGTTCCACCAGATCGAATAGTTAGAGCCTAAGAAGTGAACGCCAGAAGCATAAAATACAATATAAATACAACAGCCTTTCCATCGTATAAATGGAATAATTGCACACAGTGTGAAAGTAATGGTCATTTCTACGTTCCGGGCAACCTAGGCCACACTCTAGGGCGTTGCTCCACCAGATCAAACAGTTAGGGCCTTAGAAGTCAACGCCCGAAGCATAAAATACAAAACAAATAGAACAGTTTTTCCATGGTATAAAACGAATAATTGCTACCAGTGTAAAAGTTATGGTCATTTCTACGTTCCGTGCAACCTAGGCTTCACTGTAGGGCGTTGCTCCACCAGATCGAAGAGTTAGGGCCTAAGAAGTCAACGCCCGAAGAATAAAATACAATAGAAATACAACAGTTTTTCCATCGTATAAAACGAATAATTGCGACCATTATGAAACATATGGTGATTTCTACGTTCCGGGCAACCTAGGCTTCACCCTAGGGCGTTGTTCCACCAGATCGAATAGTTAGGGCCTAAGAAGTGAACGCCAGAAGCATAAAATGCAATAAAAATACAACAGCCTTTCCATCCTATAACAGGAATAATTGCAACCCGTGTGAAAGTGATGGTCATTTCTACGTTCCAGGCAACCTAGGCTTCCCTCTAGGGCGTTGCTCCACCAGATCGAATTGTTAGGGCCAAAGAAGTCAACGCCCGAAGCATAAAATACAAAATAAATAGAACAGTTTTTCCATCGTATAAAAGGAATAATTGCAAACAGTGTGAAAGTAATGGTCATATCTACGTTCCGGGCAACCTAGGCTTCACTCTATGGCGTTGCTCCACCAGATGAAACAGTTAGGGCCTTAGAAGTCAACGCCCGAAGCATAAAATACAAAATAAATAGAACAGTTTTTCCATTGTATAAAACGAATAATTGCTACCAGTGTAAAAGTTATGGTCATTTCTGCTTTCCGGGCAACCTAGGGTTCACTCTAGGGCGTTGCTCCACCAGATCGAATAGTTAGGGCCTTAGAAGTCAACGCCCGAAGCATAAAATACAAAATAAATAGAACAGTTTTTCCATTGTATAAAACGAATAATTGCAACCAGTGTGAAAGTTATGGTCATTTCTACATTCCGAGCAACCTAGGCTTCACTCTAGGGCGTTGCTCCAACAGATTGAATAGTTAGGGCCTTAGGAGTCAATGCCCGAAGCACAAAATGCAATAAAAATACAACAGTTTTTCCATCGTATAACAGAATTAATTGCAACCAGTTTGAAAGTAATGGTCATTTCTACGTTCCGTTCAACCTAGGCTTCACTCTAGGGCGTTGCTCCACTAGATCGAATAGCTAGGGCCTAAGAAGCCAACACCAGAAGAATAAAATACAAAGTAAATACAACAGCCTTTACACCGTATAAAACGAATAATTGCAACCTGTGTGAAGGTTATGGTCATATCTACGTTCCGGGCAACCTAGGCTTCACTGTAGGGCGTTGCTCCACCAGATCGAAGAGTTAGGGCCTAAGAAGTCAACGCCCGAAGCATAAAATACAATAGAAATACAACATTTTTTCCATCGTATAAAACGAATAATTGCGACCATTATGAAACTTATGGTGATTTCTACGTTCCGGACAACCTAGGCTTCACTCTAAGGCGTTGCTCCACTAGATCGAATAGCTAGGGCCTTAGAAGTCAACGCCAGAAGCATAAAATACGATATAGATACAACAGCTTTTCCATCCTATAACAGGAATAATTGCAACCCGTGTGAAAGTGATGGTCATTTCTACATTCCGAGCAACCTAGGCTTCACTCTAGGGCGTTGCTCCAACAGATTGAATAGTTAGGGCCTTAGGAGTCAATGCCCGAAGCACAAAATGCAATAAAAATACAACAGTTTTTCCATCGTATAACAGAATTAATTGCAACCAGTTTGAAAGTAATGGTCATTTCTACGTTCCGTTCAACCTAGGCTTCACTCTAGGGCGTTGCTCCACTAGATCGAATAGCTAGGGCCTAAGAAGCCAACACCAGAAGAATAAAATACAAAGTAAATACAACAGCCTTTACACCGTATAAAACGAATAATTGCAACCTGTGTGAAGGTTATGGTCATATCTACGTTCCGGGCAACCTAGGCTTCACTGTAGGGCGTTGCTCCACCAGACCGAAGAGTTAGGGCCTAAGAAGTCAACGCCCGAAGCATAAAATACAATAGAAATACAACATTTTTTCCATCGCATAAAACGAATAATTGCGACCATTATGAAACATATGGTGATTTCTACGTTCCGGGCAACCTAGGCTTCACCCTAGGGCGTTGTTCCACCAGATCGAATAGTTAGGGCCTAAGAAGTGAACGCCAGAAGCATAAAATGCAATAAAAATACAACAGCCTTTCCATCCTATAACAGGAATAATTGCAACCCGTGTGAAAGTGATGGTCATTTCTACGTTCCAGGCAACCTAGGCTTCCCTCTAGGGCGTTGCTCCACCAGATCGAATTGTTAGGGCCAAAGAAGTCAACGCCCGAAGCATAAAATACAAAATAAATAGAACAGTTTTTCCATCGTATAAAAGGAATAATTGCAAACAGTGTGAAAGTAATGGTCATATCTACGTTCCGGGCAACCTAGGCTTCACTCTATGGCGTTGCTCCACCAGATGAAACAGTTAGGGCCTTAGAAGTCAACGCCCGAAGCATAAAATACAAAATAAATAGAACAGTTTTTCCATTGTATAAAACGAATAATTGCTACCAGTGTAAAAGTTATGGTCATTTCTGCTTTCCGGGCAACCTAGGGTTCACTCTAGGGCGTTGCTCCACCAGATCGAATAGTTAGGGCCTTAGAAGTCAACGCCCGAAGCATAAAGTATAAAATAAATAGAACAGTTTTTCCATCGTATAAAACAAATAATAGCAACCAGTTTGATAGTGATGGTCATTTCTACGTACCGGGCAACCTAGGCTTCACTCTAGGGCGTTGCTCCACCAGTTCGAATAGTTAGGGCCTAAGAAGTCAACGCCAGAAGCATAAAATACGATATATATACAACAGCTTTTCCATCGTATGAAACGAATAATTGCAACCAGTGTGAAAGTTATGGTCATTTCTACGTTCCGGGCAACCTACGCTTCCCCCTAAGGCGTTGCTCCAACAGATTGCATAGTTAGGGCCTTAGAAGTCAATGCCCGAAGCATAAAATGCAACAAAAATACAACAGTTTTTCCATCGTATAACAGGATTAATTGCAACCAGTTTGAAAGTGATGGTCATTTCTACGTTCCGGGCAACCTAGGCTTCACTCTAGGGCGTTGCTCCACTAGATCGAATAGCTAGGGCCTTAGAAGTCAACGCCAGAAGCATAAAATACGATATAAATACAACAGCTTTTCCATCCTATAACAGGAATAATTGCAACCCGTGTGAGAGTGATGGTCATTTCTACGTTCCGGGCAACCTAGGCTTCATCTAGGGCGTTGTTCCACAAGATCGAATAGTTAGGGCCTAAGAGGTGAACGCCAGAAGCATAAAGTATAAAATAAATAGAACAGTTTTTCCATCGTATAAAACGAATAATTGCTACCAGTGTAAAAGTTATGGTCATTTCTACGTTCCGGGCAACCTAGGCTTCACCCTAGGGCGTCGTTCCACCAGATCGAATAGTTAGGGCCTAAGAAGTGAACGCCAGAAGCATAAAATGCAATAAAAATACAACAGTCTTTCCATCCTATAACAGGAATAATTGCAACCCGTGTGAAAGTTATGGTTATTTCTACATTCCGAGCAACCTAGGCTTCACTCTAGGGCGTTGTTCCACCAGCTCGAATAGTTAGGGCCTAAGAAGTGAACGCCAGAAGCATTAAATACAATAAAAATACAACAGTTTTTCCATCGTATAACAGGATTAATTGCAACCAGTGTGAAAGTGATGGTCACTTCTACGTTCCGGGCAACCCAGGCTTCACTCTAGGGCGTTGCTACACTAGATCGAATAGCTAGTGCCTTAGAAGTCAACGCCAGGGTCATAAAATACAATATAAATACAACAGCTCTTCCATCGTAAAGAACGTATAATTGCAACCAGTGTGAAAGTTATGGTTATTTCTACATTCCGAGCAACCTAGGCTTCACTCTAGGGCGTTGCTCCACCAGATCGAATTGTTAGGTCCTTAGAAGTCAACGCCAGAAGCATAAAGTACGATATAAATACAACAGCTTTTGCATCGTATAAAAGGAATAATTGCAAACAGTGTGAAAGTAATTGTCATTTCTACGTTCCGGGCAACCTAGGCTTCACTCTAGGGCGTTGTTCCACCAGCTCGAATAGTTAGGGCCTTAGAAGTCAACGCCAGAGGCATATAATACAATATAAATACAACAGCTTTTCCATCGTAAAAAACGAATAATTGCAAACAGTGTGAAAGTAATTGTCATTTCTTCGTTCCGGGCAACCTAGGCTTCACTCTAGGGCGTTGCTCCACCAGATCAAACAGTTAGGGCCTTAGAAGTCAACGCCCGAAGCATAAAATACAAAATAAAAAGAACAGTTTTTCCATTGTATAAAACGAATAATTGCTACCAGTGTAAATGTTATGGTCATTTCTACGTTCCGGGCAACCTAGGCTTCACCCTAGAGCGTTGTTCCACCAGATCGAATAGTTAGGTCCTTAGAAGTCAACGCCAGAAGCATAAAATACGATATAAATACAGCAGCTTTTCCATCGTATAAAAGGAATAATTGCAAACAGTGTGAAAGTAATGGTCATTTATACGTTCCGGGCAACCTAGGCTTCACTCTACGGCGTTGTTCCACCAGATCGAATAGTTAGGGCCTAAGAAGTCAACAGCAGAAGAATAAAATACAAAATAAATACAACAGACTTTACACCGTATAAAACGAGTAATTGCAACCTGTGTGAAAGTTATGGTCATATCTACGTTCCGGGCAACCTAGGCTTCACTGTAGGGCGTTGCTCCACCAGATCGAAGTGTTAGGGCCTAGGAAGTGAACGCCAGAAGCATAAAACACAATATAAATACAACAGTTTTTCCATCGTATAAAACGAATAATTGCAACCAGTGTGAAAGTAATGATCATTTCTACATTCAGAGCAACCTAGGCTTCCCTCTAGGGCGTTGCTCCAACAGATTGAATAGTTAAGGCCTTAGAAGTCAACGCCCGAAGCATAAAATGCAATAAAAATACAACAGTTTTTCCATCGTATAACAGGATTAATTGCAACCAGTTCGAAAGTGATGGTCATTTCTACGTTCCGGGCAACCTAGGCTTCACTCTAGGGCGTTGCTCCACCGGATCAAACAGTTAGGGCCTTAGAAGTCAACGCCCGAAGCATAAAGTACAAAATAAATAGAACAGTTTTTCCATTGTAAAAAACGAATAATTGCTACCAGTGTAAAAGTTATGGTCATTTCTACGTTCCAGGCAACCTAGGCTTCACTCTAGGGCGTTGTTCCACCAGATCGAATAGTTAGAGCCTGAGAAGTCAACGCCAGAAGCATAAAATACGATATAAATACAACAGCTTTTTCCATCGTATAAAACAAATAATTGCAACCAGTGTGAAAGTTATGGTCATTTCTACGTTCCGGGCAACCTAGGCTTCGCCCTAGGCCGTTGTTCCACCAGATCGAATAGTTAGGGCCTAAGAAGTGAACGCCAGAAGCATAAAATGCAATAAAAATACAGCAGTTTTTCCATCGTATAGCAGGAATAATTTGCAACCAGTGTGATAGTAGTGGTCATTTCTACGTTCCGGGCAACCCAGGTTTCACTCCAGGGCGTTGCTCCACCAGATCGAATAGTTACGGCCTAAGAAGTCAACGCCAGAAGCATAAAATACAAAATAAATACAACAGCCTTTACACCGTATAAAATGAATAATTGCAAACTGAGTGAAGGTTATGGTCATATCTACGTTCCGGGCAACCTAGCCTTCACTGTCGGGCGTTGCTCCACCAGATCGAAATGTTAGGGCCTAAGAAGTCAACGCCCGAAGCATAAAATTCGATATAAATACAACAGCATTTCCATAGTATTAAATGAATTATTGCAAACACTGTGAAAGTAGTGGTCATTTCTGAGTTCCGTGCAACCTAGGCTTCACTGTATGGCGTTCTTCCACCACATCGAATAGCTACGGCCTCAGAAGTCAACGCCAGAAGCATAAAATACAAAATAAATACAACAGCCTTTACACCGTATAAAACGAATAATTGCAAACTGAGTGAAGGTTATGGTCATATCTGCGTTCCGGGCAACCTAGCCTTCACTGTCGGGCGTTGCTCCACCAGATCGAAATGTTAGGGCCTAAGAAGTCAACGCCCGAAGCATAAAATTCGATATAAATACAACAGCATTTCCATAGTATTAAATGAATAATTGCAAACACTGTGAAAGTAGTGGTCATTTCTGTGTTCCGTGCAACCTAGGCTTCACTGTATGGCGTTCTTCCACAACATCGAATAGCTACGGCCTCAGAAGTCCACGCCTGAAGCATAAATTATAATAAAAATACAACAGTCTTTTCATCGTATAACAGGAATAATTGCAACAAGCGTGAAAGTTATGATCATTTCGGCGTTTCGGGCATCCTAGACTTAACTCTGAGGCATTGCTCCACCAAATCGAATAATTAGGGCCTTAGAAGTCAACGCCAGAAGCATAAAATACAATATAAATACAACAGCTTTTCCATCGTATAAAACAGGTAATTGCAACCAGTGTGGTAGTAGTGGTCATTTCTACGTTCCGGGCAACCCAGGTTTCACTCCAGGGCGTTGCTCCACCAGATCGAATAGTTACGGCCTAAGAAGTCAACGCCAGAAGCATAAAATACAAAATAAATACAACAGCCTTTACACCGTATAAAACGAATAATTGCAAACTGAGTGAAGGTTATGGTCATATCTACGTTCCGGGCAACCTAGCCTTCACTGTCGGGCGTTGCTCCACCAGATCGAAATGTTAGGGCCTAAGAAGTCAACGCCCGAAGCATAAAATTCGATATAAATACAACAGCATTTCCATAGTATTAAACGAATAATTGCTACCAGTGTAAAAGTTATGGTCATTTCTACGTTCCGGGCAACCTAGGCTTCACCCTAGGGCGTTGTTCCACCAGATCGAATAGTTAGGGCCTAAGAAGTGAACGCCAGAAGCATAAAATGCAATAAAAATACAACAGTCTTTCCATCCTATAACAGGAATAATTGCAACCCGTGTGAAAGTTATGGTTATTTCTACATTCCGAGCAACCTAGGCTTCACTCTAGGGCGTTGTTCCAACAGCTCGAATAGTTAGGGCCTAAGAAGTGAACGCCAGAAGCATTAAATACAATAAAAATACAACAGTTTTTCCATCGTATAACAGGATTAATTGCAACCAGTGTGAAAGTGATGGTCACTTCTACGTTCCGGGCAACCCAGGCTTCACTCTAGGGCGTTGCTACACTAGATCGAATAGCTAGGGCCTTAAAAGTCAACGCCAGAGTCATAAAATACAATATAAATACAACAGCTTTTCCATCGTAAAGAACGTATAATTGCAACCAGTTGAAAGTTATGGTTATTTCTACATTCCGAGCAACCTAGGCTTCACTCTAGGGCGTTGCTCCACCAGATCGAATAGTTAGGTCCTTAGAAGTCAACGCCAGAAGCATAAAGTACGATATAAATACAACAGCTTTTGCATCGTATAAAAGGAATAATTGCAAACAGTGTGAAAGTAATTGTCATTTCTACGTTCCGGGCAACCTAGGCTTCACTCTAGGGCGTTGTTCCACCAGCTCGAATAGTTAGGGCCTTAGAAGTCAACGCCAGAGGCATATAATACAATATAAATACAACAGCTTTTCCATCGTAAAAAACGAATAATTGCAAACAGTGTGAAAGTAATTGTCATTTCTTCGTTCCGGGCAACCTAGGCTTCACTCTAGGGCGTTGCTCCACCAGATCAAACAGTTAGGGCCTTAGAAGTCAACGCCCGAAGCATAAAATACAAAATAAAAAGAACAGTTTTTCCATTGTATAAAACGAATAATTGCTACCAGTGTAAATGTTATGGTCATTTCTACGTTCCGGGCAACCTAGGCTTCACCCTAGAGCGTTGTTCCACCAGATCGAATAGTTAGGTCCTTAGAAGTCAACGCCAGAAGCATAAAATACGATATAAATACAGCAGCTTTTCCATCGTATAAAAGGAATAATTGCAAACAGTGTGAAAGTAATGGTCATTTATACGTTCCGGGCAACCTAGGCTTCACTCTACGGCGTTGTTCCACCAGATCGAATAGTTAGGGCCTAAGAAGTCAACACCAGAAGAATAAAATACAAAATAAATACAACAGACTTTACACCGTATAAAACGAGTAATTGCAACCTGTGTGAAGGTTATGGTCATATCTACGTTCCGGTCAACCTAGGCTTCACTGTAGGGCGTTGCTCCACCAGATCGAAGTGTTAGGGCCTAAGAAGTGAACGCCAGAAGCATAAAACACAATATAAATACAACAGTTTTCCCATCGTATAAAACGAATAATTGCAACCAGTGTGAAAGTAATGATCATTTCTAAATTCAGAGCAACCTAGGCTTCCCTCTAGGGCGTTGCTCCAACAGATTGAATAGTTAAGGCCTTAGAAGTCAACGCCCGAAGCATAAAATGCAATAAAAATACAACAGTTTTTCCATCGTATAACAGGATTAATTGCAACCAGTTTGAAAGTGATGGTCATTTCTACGTTCCGGGCAACCTAGGCTTCACTCTAGGGCGTTGCTCCACCAGATCAAACAGTTAGGGCCTTAGAAGTCAACGCCCGAAGCATAAAGTACAAAATAAATAGAACAGTTTTTCCATTGTAAAAAACGAATAATTGCTACCAGTGTAAAAGTTATGGTCATTTCTACGTTCCAGGCAACCTAGGCTTCACTCTAGGGCGTTCTTCCACCAGATCGAATAGTTAGAGCCTGAGAAGTCAACGCCAGAAGCATAAAATACGATATAAATACAACAGCTTTTCCATCGTATAAAACAAATAATTGCAACCAGTGTGAAAGTTATGGTCATTTCTACGTTCCGGGCAACCTAGGCTTCGCCCTAGGCCGTTGTTCCACCAGATCGAATAGTTAGGGCCTAAGAAGTGAACGCCAGAAGCATAAAATGCAATAAAAATACAGCAGTTTTTCCATCGTATAGCAGGAATAATTTGCAACCAGTGTGATAGTAGTGGTCATTTCTACGTTCCGGGCAACCCAGGTTTCACTCCAGGGCGTTGCTCCACCAGATCGAATAGTTACGGCCTAAGAAGTCAACGCCAGAAGCATAAAATACAAAATAAATACAACAGCCTTTACACCGTATAAAATGAATAATTGCAAACTGAGTGAAGGTTATGGTCATATCTACGTTCCGGGCAACCTAGCCTTCACTGTCGGGCGTTGCTCCACCAGATCGAAATGTTAGGGCCTAAGAAGTCAACGCCCGAAGCATAAAATTCGATATAAATACAACAGCATTTCCATAGTATTAAATGAATAATTGCAAACACTGTGAAAGTAGTGGTCATTTCTGCGTTCCGTGCAACCTAGGCTTCACTGTATGGCGTTCTTCCACCACATCGAATAGCTACGGCCTCAGAAGTCAACGCCAGAAGCATAAAATACAAAATAAATACAACAGCCTTTACACCGTATAAAACGAATAATTGCAAACTGAGTGAAGGTTATGGTCATATCTGCGTTCCGGGCAACCTAGCCTTCACTGTCGGGCGTTGCTCCACCAGATCGAAATGTTAGGGCCTAAGAAGTCAACGCCCGAAGCATAAAATTCGATATAAATACAACAGCATTTCCATAGTATTAAATGAATAATTGCAAACACTGTGAAAGTAGTGGTCATTTCTGCGTTCCGTGCAACCTAGGCTTCACTGTATGGCGTTCTTCCACCACATCGAATAGCTACGGCCTCAGAAGTCCACGCCTGAAGCATAAATTATAATAAAAATACAACAGTCTTTTCATCGTATAACAGGAATAATTGCAACAAGCGTGAAAGTAATGATCATTTCGGCGTTTCGGGCATCCTAGACTTAACTCTGAGGCATTGCTCCACCAAATCGAATAATTAGGGGCTTAGAAGTCAACGCCAGAAGCATAAAATACAATATAAATACAACAGTTTTTCCATCGTATAAAACGAATAATTGCTACCAGTGTGAAAGTTATGGTCATTTCTACTTTCCGGGCAACCTAGGCTTCACCCTAGGGCGTTGTTCCACCAGATGGAATAGTTAGGGCCTAAGAAGTCAACGCCAGAAGCATAAAATACGATGTAAATACAACAGCTTTTCCATCGTATAAAACAAATAATTGCAACCAGTGTGGTAGTAGTGGTCATTTCTACGTTCCGGGCAACCCAGGTTTCACTCCAGGGCGTTGCTCCACCAGATCGAATAGTTACGGCCTAAGAAGTCAACGCCAGAAGCATAAAATACAAAATAAAAAGAACAGTTTTTCCATTGTATAAAACGAATAATTGCTACCAGTGTAAATGTTATGGTCATTTCCACGTTCCGGGCAACCTAGGCTTCACCCTAGGGCGTTGTTCCACCAGATCGAATAGTTAGGTCCTTAGAAGTCAACGCCAGAAGCATAAAATACGATATAAATACAGCAGCTTTTCCATCGTATAAAAGGAATAATTGCAAACAGTGTGAAAGTAATGGTCATTTATACGTTCCGGGCAACCTAGGCTTCACTCTACGGCGTTGTTCCACCAGATCGAATAGTTAGGGCCTAAGAAGTCAACACCAGAAGAATAAAATACAAAATAAATACAACAGACTTTACACCGTTTAAAACGAGTAATTGCAACCTGTGTGAAGGTTATGGTCATATCTACGTTCCGGGCAACCTAGGCTTCACTGTAGGGTGTTGCTCCACCAGATCGAAGTGTTAGGGCCTAAGAAGTCAATGCCCGAAGCATAAAATACAATAGAAATACAACAGTTTTTCCATCGTATAAAACGAATAATTGCAACCATTATGAAGCTTATGGTCATTTCTACGTTCCGGGCAACCTAGGCTTCACCCTAGGGCGTTGTTCCACCAGATCGAATAGTTAGGGCCTAAGAGGTGAACGCCAGCAGCATAAAATGCAATAAAAATGCAACAGTTTTTCCATCGTATAACAGGATTAATTGCAACCAGTTTGATAGTGAAGGTCATTTCTACGTTCCGGGCAACCTAGGCTTCACTCTAGGGCGTTGCTCCACTAGATCGAATAGCTAGGGTCTTAGAAGTCAACGGCAGAAGAATAAAATACGATATAAAAACAACAGCTTTTCCATCGTATAAAAGGAATAATTGCTACCAGTGTAAGAGTTATGGTCATTTATACGTTCCGGGCAACCTAGGCTTCACTCTAGGGCGTTGCTCCACCAGATCAAACAGTTAGGTCCTTGAAGTCAACGCCCGAAGCATAAAATACAAAATAAATAGAACAGTTTTTCCATTGTATAAAACGAATAATTGCTACCAGTGTAAAAGTTATGGTCATTTCTACGTTCCGGGCAACCTAGGCTTCACCCTAGGGCGTTGTTCCACCAGATCGAATAGTTAGAGCCTAAGAAGTGAACGCCAGAAGCATAAAATGCAATAAAAATACAACAGTCTTTCCATCCTATAACAGGAATAATTGCAACCCGTGAGAAAGTTATGGTTATTTCTACATTCCGAGCAACCTAGGCTTCACTCTAGGGCGTTGTTCCAGCAGCTCGAATAGTTAGGCCCTAAGAAGTGAACGCCAGAAGCATTAAATACAATAAAAATACAACAGTTTTTCCATCGTATAACAGGATTAATTGCAACCAGTGTGAAAGTGATGGTCACTTCTACGTTCCGGGCAACCCAGGCTTCACTCTAGGGCGTTTCTACACTAGATCGAATAGCTAGGGCCTTAGAAGTCAACGCGAGAGTCATAAAATACAATATAAATACAACAGCTTTTCCATCGTAAAGAACGTATAATTGCAACCAGTGTGAAAGTTATGGTTATTTCTACATTCCGAGCAACCTAGGCTTCACTCTAGGGCGTTGCTCCACCAGATCGAATAGTTAGGTCCTTAGAAGTCAACGCCAGAAGCATAAAGTACGATATAAATACAACAGCTTTTGCATCGTATAAAAGGAATAATTGCAAACAGTGTGAAAGTAATTGTCATTTCTACGTTCCGGGCAACCTAGGCTACACTCTAGGGCGTTGCTCCACCAGATCAAACAGTTAGGGCCTTAGAAGTCAACGCCCGAAGCGTAAAATACAAAATAAATAGAACAGTTTTTCCATCGCAGAAAACGAATAATTGCAACCAGTGTGAAAGTTATGGTCATTTCTATATTCCGAGCAACCTAGGCTTCACTCTAGGGCGTTGCTCTACCAGGTCGAATAGTTAGGGCCTAAGAAGTGAACGCCAGAAGCATAAAACACAATATAAATAAAACAGTTTTTCCATCCTATAAAACGAATAATTGCAACCAGTGTGAAAGTAATGATCATTTCTACATTCAGAGCAACCTAGGCTTCCCTCTAGGGCGTTGCTCCAACAGATTGAATAGTTAAGGCCTTAGAAGTCAACGCCCGAAGCATAAAATGCAATAAAAATACAACAGTTTTTCCATCGTATAACAGGATTAATTGCAACCAGTTTGAAAGTGATGGTCATTTCTACGTTCCGGGCAACCTAGGCTTCACTCTAGGGCGTTGCTCCACCAGATCAAACAGTTAGGGCCTTAGAAGTCAACGCCCGAAGCATAAAGTACAAAATAAATAGAACAGTTTTTCCATTGTAAAAAACGAATAATTGCTACCAGTGTAAAAGTTATGGTCATTTCTACGTTCCAGGCAACCTAGGCTTCACTCTAGGGCGTTGTTCCACCAGATCGAATAGTTAGAGCCTGAGAAGTCAACGCCAGAAGCATAAAATACGATATAAATACAACAGCTTTTCCATCGTATAAAACAAATAATTGCAACCAGTGTGAAAGTTATGGTCATTTCTACGTTCCGGGCAACCTAGGCTTCGCCCTAGGCCGTTGTTCCACCAGATCGAATAGTTAGGGCCTAAGAAGTGAACGCCAGAAGCATAAAATGCAATAAAAATACAGCAGTTTTTCCATCGTATAGCAGGAATAATTTGCAACCAGTGTGATAGTAGTGGTCATTTCTACGTTCCGGGCAACCCAGGTTTCACTCCAGGGCGTTGCTCCACCAGATCGAATAGTTACGGCCTAAGAAGTCAACGCCAGAAGCATAAAATACAAAATAAATACAACAGCCTTTACACCGTATAAAATGAATAATTGCAAACTGAGTGAAGGTTAAGGTCATATCTACGTTCCGGGCAACCTAGCCTTCACTGTCGGGCGTTGCTCCACCAGATCGACATGTTAGGGCCTAAGAAGTCAACGCCCGAAGCATAAAATTCGATATAAATACAACAGCATTTCCATAGTATTAAATGAATAATTGCAAACACTGTGAAAGTAGTGGTCATTTCTGCGTTCCGTGCAACCTAGGCTTCACTGTATGGCGTTCTTCCACCACATCGAATAGCTACGGCCTCAGAAGTCCACGCCTGAAGCATAAATTATAATAAAAATACAACAGTCTTTTCATCGTATAACAGGAATAATTGCAACAAGCGTGAAAGTAATGATCATTTCGGCGTTTCGGGCATCCTAGACTTAACTCTGAGGCATTGCTCCACCAAATCGAATAATTAGGGCCTTAGAAGTCAACGCCAGAAGCATAAAATACAATATAAATACAACAGTTTTTCCATCGTATAAAACGAATAATTGCTACCAGTGTGAAAGTTATGGTCATTTCTACTTTCCGGGCAACCTAGGCTTCACCCTAGGGCGTTGTTCCACCAGATGGAATAGTTAGGGCCTAAGAAGTCAACGCCAGAAGCATAAAATACGATATAAATACAACAGCTTTTCCATCGTATAAAACAAATAATTGCTACCAGTTTGATAGTGATGGTCATTTCTACGTACCGGGCAACCTAGGCTTCACCCTAGGCCGTTGTTCCACCAGATCGAATAGTTAGGGCCTAAGAAGTCAACGCCAGAAGCATAAAATACGATATAAATACAACAGCTCTTCCATCATATAAAACGAATGATGGCAACCAGTGTGAAAGTTATGGTCATTTCTACATTTCGAGCAACCTAGGCTTCACTCTAGGGCGTTGCTCCACCTGATCGAATAGTTAGGGCCTTAGAAGTCAACGCCCGAAGCATTAATTACAAAATAAATAGAACAGATTTTCCATTGCATCAAACGAATAATTGCTACCAGTGTAAAAGTTATGGTCATTTCTACGTTCTGGGCAACCTAGGCTTCACCCTAGGCCGTTGTTCCACCAGATCGAATAGTTAGGGCCTAAGAAGTCAACGCCAGAAGCATAAAATACGATATAAATACAACAGTTTTTCCATCACATAAAACGAATAATTGCAACCAGTGTGAAAGCTATGGTCATTTCTACATTCCGAGCAACCTAGGCTTCACACTAGGGCGTTGCTCCAACAGCTTGAATAGTCAGGGCCTTAGAAGTCAACGCCCGAAGCATAAAATGCAATAAAAATACAACAGTTTTTCCATCGTATAACAGGATTAATTGCAACCAGTTTGAAAGTGATGGTCATTTCTACGTTCGGGGCAACCTAGGCTTCACTCTAGGGCGTTGCTCCACTAGATCCAATAGCTAGGGCCTTAGAAGTCAACGTCAGAGGCATAAAATACAATATAAATACAACAGCTTTTCCATCGTAAAAAACGAATAATTGCAACCAGTGTGAAAGTTATGGTTATTTCTACATTCCGAGCAACCTAGGCTTCACTCTAGGGCGTTGCTCCACCAGATCGAATAGTTAGGTCCTTAGAAGTCAACGCCAGAAGCATAAAATACGATTTAAATACAACAGCTTTTGCATCGTATAAAAGGAATAATTGCAAACAGTGTGAAAGTAATTGTCATTTCTACGTTCCGGGCAATCTAGGCTTCACTCTAGGGCGTTGCTCCACCAGATCAAACAGTTAGGGCCTTAGAAGTCAACGCCCGAAGCATAAAATACGATATAAATACAACAGCTTTTGCATCGTATAAAAGGAATAATTGCAAACAGTGTGAAAGTAATTGTCATTTCTACGTTCCGGGCAATCTAGGCTTCACTCTAGGGCGTTGCTCCACCAGATCAAACAGTTAGGGCCTTAGAAGTCAACGCCCGAAGCATAAAATACAAAATAAATAGAACAGTTTTTCCATTGTATAAAACGAATAATTGCTACCAGTGTAAAAGTTATGGTCATTTCTGCTTTCCGGGCAACCTAGGGTTCACCCTAGGGCGTTGTTCCACCAGATGGAATAGTTAGGGCCTAAGAAGTCAACGCCAGAACCATAAAATACGATATAAATACAACAGCTTTTCCATCGTATAAAACAAATAATAGCAACCAGTTTGATAGTGATGGTCATTTCTACGTACCGGGCAACCTAGGCTTCACTCTAGGGCGTTGCTCCACCAGATCGAATAGTTAGGGCCTTAGAAGTCAACGCCCGAAGCATAAAGTATAAAATAAATAGAACAGTTTTTCCATCGTATAAAACGAATAATTGCTACCAGTGTGAAAGTTATGGTCATTTCTACTTTCCGGGCAACCTAGATTTCACCCTAGGGCGTTGTTCCACCAGATGGAATAGTTAGGGCCTAAGAAGTGAACGCCAGAAGCATAAAATACAATATAAATACAACAGTTTTTCCATCGTATAAATCGAATAATTGCAACCAGTGTGAAAGTAATGGTCATTTCTACGTTCCGGGTAGCCTAGGCTTCACTCTAAGGCGTTGCTCCACTAGATCGAATAGCTAGGGCCTTAGAAGTCAACGCCAGAAGCATAAAATACGATATAGATACAACAGCTTTTCCATCGTATAAAAGGAATAATTGCAAACAGTGTGAAAGTTATGGTCATTTCTACGTTCCGGGCAACCTACGCTTCCCCCTAAGGCGTTGCTCCAACAGATTGCATAGTTAGGGCCTTAGAAGTCAATGCCCGAAGCATAAAATGCAACAAAAATACAACAGTTTTTCCATCGTATAACAGGATTAATTGCAACCAGTTTGAAAGTGATGGTCATTTCTACGTTCCGGGCAACCTAGGCATCACTCTAGGGCGTTGCTCCACTAGATCGAATAGCTAGGGCCTTAGAAGTCAACGCCAGAAGCATAAAATACGATATAAATACAACAGCTTTTCCATCCTATAACAGGAATAATTGCAACCCGTGTGAGAGTGATGGTCATTTCTACGTTCCGGGCAACCTAGGCTTCATCTAGGGCGTTGTTCCACAAGATCGAATTGTTGGGGCCTTAGAAGCCTACGCCTGAAGCATAAAATACAATAAAAATACAACGGTCTTTTCATCGTATAACAGGAATAATTGCAACAAGCGTGAAAGTAATGACCATTTCTGCGTTTCGGGCATCCTAGACTTAACTCTGAGGCATTGCTCCACCAGATCGAATAGTTAGGGCCTAAGAAGTCAACGCCAGAAGCATAAAATACAATATAAATACAACAGTTTTTCCAATGTGTAAAACGAATAATTGCAACCAGTGTGAAAGTTATGGTCATTTCTACGTTCCGGGAACCTAGGCTTCACCCTAGGGCATTGTTCCACCAGATCGAATAGTTGGGGCCTAAGAAGTCAACGCCAGAAGCATAAAATACAATATAAATACAACAGTTTTTCCATTGTATAAAACGAATAATTGCTACCAGTGTAAAAGTTATGGTCATTTCTACGTTCCGGGCAACCTAGGCTTCAGCCTAGGGCGTTGTTGCACCAGGTCGAATAGTTAGGGCCTAAGAAGTGAACGCCAAAAGCATAAAATACAATATAAATACAACAGGTTTTCCATCGTATAAAACGAATAATTGCAACCAGTGTGAAAGTTATGGTCATTTCTACATTCCGAGCAACCTAGGCTTCACTCTAGGGCGTTGCTCCACCAGATCGAATAGTTAGGTCCTTAGAAGTCAACGCCAGAAGCATAAAATACGATATAAATACAGCAGCATTTCCATCGTATAAAAGGGATAATTGCAAACAGTGTGAAAGTAATGGTCATTTCTACGTTCCGGGCAACCTAGGCTTCACTCTACGGCGTTGTTCTGCCAGATCGAATAGTTAGGGCCTAAGAAGTCAACACCAGAAGAATAAAATACAAAATAAATACAACAGCCTTTACAACGTATAAAACGAATAATTGCAACCTGTGTGAAGGTTATGGCCACACCTACGTTCCGGGCAACCTAGGCTTCACTGTAGGGCGTTGCTCCACCAGATTGAAGTGTTAGGGCCTAAGAAGTCAACGCCAGAAGCATTAAATACAATATAAATACAACAGTTTTTCCATCGTATAAAACTAATAATTGCAACCAGTGTGAAAGTTATGGTCATTTCTACATTCCGAGCAACCTAGGCTTTACTCTAGGGCGTTGCTCCAACAGCTTCAATAGTTAGGGCCTTAGAAGTCAACGCGCGAAGCATAAAATGCAATAAAAATACAACCGTTTTTCCATCGTATAACAGGATTAATTGCAACCAGTTTGAAAGCGATGGTCATTTCTACGTTCCGGGCAACCTAGGCTTCACTCTTAGGCGTTGCTCCACTAGATCGAATAGTTAGGGCCATAGAAGTCAACGCCAGAAGCATAAAATACGATATAAATACAACAGCTTTTCAATCGTATAAAAGGAATAATTGCAAACAGTGTGAAAGTAATGGTCATTTCTACGTTCCGGGCTACCTAGGCTTCACCCTAGGGCGTTGCTCCACCAGATTAAACAGTTAGGGCCTTAGAAGTCAACGCCCGAAGCATAAAATACAAAATAAATAGATCAGTTTTTCCATTGTATAAAACGAATAATTGCTACCAGTGTAAAAGTTATGGTCATTTCTACGTTCCAGGCAACCTAGGCTTCACCCTAGGGCGTTGTTCCACCAGATCGAATAGTTAGGGCCTAAGAAGTGAACGCCAGAAGCATAAAATACAATATAAATACAACAGTTTTTCCATCGTATAAAACGAATAATTGCAACCAGTGTGAAAGTTATGGTTATTTCTATATTCCGAGCAACCTAGGCATCACTCTAGGGCGTTGTTCCACCAGCTCGAATAGTTATGGCCTATGAAGTGAACGCCAGAAGCATTAATTACAATAAAAATACAACAGTTTTTCCATCGTATAACAGGATTAATTGCAACCAGTTTGAAAGTGATGGTCACTTCTACGTTCCGGGCAACCTAGGCTTCACTCTAGGGCGTTGCTACACTAGATCGAATAGCTAGGGCCTTAGAAGTCAACACCAGAGTCATAACATACAATATAAATACAACAGCTTTTCCATCGTAAAGAACGTATAATTGCAACCAGTGTTAAAGTTATGGTCATTTCTGCTTTCCGGGCAACCTAGGGTTCACCCTAGGGCGTTGTTCTACCAGATGGAATAGTTAGGGCCTAAGAAGTCAACGCCAGAACCATAAAATACGATATAAATACAACAGCTTTTCCATCGTATAAAACAAATAATTGCAACCAGTTTGATAGTGATGGTCATTTCTACGTACCGGGCAACCTAGGCTTCACTCTAGGGCGTTGCTCCACCAGATCGAATAGTTAGGGCCTTAGAAGTCAACGCCCGAAGCATAAAGTATAAAATAAATAGAACAGTTTTTCCATCGTATAAAACGAATAATTGCTACCAGTGTAAAAGTTATGGTCATTTCTACGTTCCGGGCAACCTAGGCTTCACCCTAGGGCGTCGTTCCACCAGATCGAATAGTTAGGGCCTAAGAAGTGAACGCCAGAAGCATAAAATGCAATAAAAATACAACAGTCTTTCCATCCTATAACAGGAATAATTGCAACCCGTGTGAAAGTTATGGTTATTTCTACATTCCGAGCAACCTAGGCTTCACTCTAGGGCGTTGTTCCACCAGCTCGAATAGTTAGGGCCTAAGAAGTGAACGCCAGAAGCATTAAATACAATAAAAATACAACAGTTTTTCCATCGTATAACAGGATTAATTGCAACCAGTGTGAAAGTGATGGTCACTTCTACGTTCCGGGCAACCCAGGCTTCACTCTAGGGCGTTGCTACACTAGATCGAATAGCTAGTGCCTTAGAAGTCAACGCCAGAGTCATAAAATACAATATAAATACAACAGCTCTTCCATCGTAAAGAACGTATAATTGCAACCAGTGTGAAAGTTATGGTTATTTCTACATTCCGAGCAACCTAGGCTTCACTCTAGGGCGTTGCTCCACCAGATCGAATTGTTAGGTCCTTAGAAGTCAACGCCAGAAGCATAAAGTACGATATAAATACAACAGCTTTTGCATCGTATAAAAGGAATAATTGCAAACAGTGTGAAAGTAATTGTCATTTCTACGTTCCGGGCAACCTAGGCTTCACTCTAGGGCGTTGTTCCACCAGCTCGAATAGTTAGGGCCTTAGAAGTCAACGCCAGAGGCATATAATACAATATAAATACAACAGCTGTTCCATCGTAAAAAACGAATAATTGCAAACAGTGTGAAAGTAATTGTCATTTCTTCGTTCCGGGCAACCTAGGCTTCACTCTAGGGCGTTGCTCCACCAGATCAAACAGTTAGGGCCTTAGAAGTCAACGCCCGAAGCATAAAATACAAAATAAAAAGAACAGTTTTTCCATTGTATAAAACGAATAATTGCTACCAGTGTAAATGTTATGGTCATTTCTACGTTCCGGGCAACCTAGGCTTCACCCTAGAGCGTTGTTCCACCAGATCGAATAGTTAGGTCCTTAGAAGTCAACGCCAGAAGCATAAAATACGATATAAATACAGCAGCTTTTCCATCGTATAAAAGGAATAATTGCAAACAGTGTGAAAGTAATGGTCATTTATACGTTCCGGGCAACCTAGGCTTCACTCTACGGCGTTGTTCCACCAGATCGAATAGTTAGGGCCTAAGAAGTCAACAGCAGAAGAATAAAATACAAAATAAATACAACAGACTTTACACCGTATAAAACGAGTAATTGCAACCTGTGTGAAAGTTATGGTCATATCTACGTTCCGGGCAACCTAGGCTTCACTGTAGGGCGTTGCTCCACCAGATCGAAGTGTTAGGGCCTAGGAAGTGAACGCCAGAAGCATAAAACACAATATAAATACAACAGTTTTTCCATCGTATAAAACGAATAATTGCAACCAGTGTGAAAGTAATGATCATTTCTACATTCAGAGCAACCTAGGCTTCCCTCTAGGGCGTTGCTCCAACAGATTGAATAGTTAAGGCCTTAGAAGTCAACGCCCGAAGCATAAAATGCAATAAAAATACAACAGTTTTTCCATCGTATAACAGGATTAATTGCAACCAGTTCGAAAGTGATGGTCATTTCTACGTTCCGGGCAACCTAGGCTTCACTCTAGGGCGTTGCTCCACCGGATCAAACAGTTAGGGCCTTAGAAGTCAACGCCCGAAGCATAAAGTACAAAATAAATACAACAGTTTTTCCATTGTAAAAAACGAATAATTGCTACCAGTGTAAAAGTTATGGTCATTTCTACGTTCCAGGCAACCTAGGCTTCACTCTAGGGCGTTGTTCCACCAGATCGAAATGTTAGGGCCTAAGAAGTCAACGCCCGAAGCATAAAATTCGATATAAATACAACAGCATTTCCATAGTATTAAATGAATTATTGCAAACACTGTGAAAGTAGTGGTCATTTCTGAGTTCCGTGCAACCTAGGCTTCACTGTATGGCGTTCTTCCACCACATCGAATAGCTACGGCCTCAGAAGTCAACGCCAGAAGCATAAAATACAAAATAAATACAACAGCCTTTACACCGTATAAAACGAATAATTGCAAACTGAGTGAAGGTTATGGTCATATCTGCGTTCCGGGCAACCGAGCCTTCACTGTCGGGCGTTGCTCCACCAGATCGAAATGTTAGGGCCTAAGAAGTCAACGCCCGAAGCATAAAATTCGATATAAATACAACAGCATTTCCATAGTATTAAATGAATAATTGCAAACACTGTGAAAGTAGTGGTCATTTCTGCGTTCCGTGCAACCTAGGCTTCACTGTATGGCGTTCTTCCACCACATCGAATAGCTACGGCCTCAGAAGTCCACGCCTGAAGCATAAATTATAATAAAAATACAACAGTCTTTTCATCGTATAACAGGAATAATTGCAACAAGCGTGAAAGTTATGATCATTTCGGCGTTTCGGGCATCCTAGACTTAACTCTGAGGCATTGCTCCACCAAATCGAATAATTAGGGCCTTAGAAGTCAACGCCAGAAGCATAAAATACAATATAAATACAACAGCTTTTCCATCGTATAAAACAGGTAATTGCAACCAGTGTGGTAGTAGTGGTCATTTCTACGTTCCGGGCAACCCAGGTTTCACTCCAGGGCGTTGCTCCACCAGATCGAATAGTTACGGCCTAAGAAGTCAACGCCAGAAGCATAAAATACAAAATAAATACAACAGCCTTTACACCGTATAAAACGAATAATTGCAAACTGAGTGAAGGTTATGGTCATATCTACGTTCCGGGCAACCTAGCCTTCACTGTCGGGCGTTGCTCCACCAGATCGAAATGTTAGGGCCTAAGAAGTTAACGCCCGAAGCATAAAATTCGATATAAATACAACAGCATTTCCATAGTATTAAACGAATAATTGCTACCAGTGTAAAAGTTATGGTCATTTCTACGTTCCGGGCAACCTAGGCTTCACCCTAGGGCGTTGTTCCACCAGATCGAATAGTTAGGGCCTAAGAAGTGAACGCCAGAAGCATAAAATGCAATAAAAATACAACAGTCTTTCCATCCTATAACAGGAATAATTGCAACCCGTGTGAAAGTTATGGTTATTTCTACATTCCGGGCAACCTAGGCTTCACTCTAGGGCGTTGTTCCACCAGCTCGAATAGTTAGGGCCTAAGAAGTGAACGCCAGAAGCATTAAATACAATAAAAATACAACAGTTTTTCCATCGTATAACAGGATTAATTGCAACCAGTGTGAAAGTGATGGTCACTTCTACGTTCCGGGCAACCCAGGCTTCACTCTAGGGCGTTGCTACACTAGATCGAATAGCTAGGGCCTTAAAAGTCAACGCCAGAGTCATAAAATACAATATAAATACAACAGCTTTTCCATCGTAAAGAACGTATAATTGCAACCAGTTGAAAGTTATGGTTATTTCTGCATTCCGAGCAACCTAGGCTTCACTCTAGGGCGTTGCTCCACCAGATCGAATAGTTAGGTCCTTAGAAGTCAACGCCAGAAGCATAAAGTACGATATAAATACAACAGCTTTTGCATCGTATAAAAGGAATAATTGCAAACAGTGTGAAAGTAATTGTCATTTCTACGTTCCGGGCAACCTAGGCTTCACTCTAGGGCGTTGTTCCACCAGCTCGAATAGTTAGGGCCTTAGAAGTCAACGCCAGAGGCATATAATACAATATAAATACAACAGCTTTTCCATCGTAAAAAACGAATAATTGCAAACAGTGTGAAAGTAATTGTCATTTCTTCGTTCCGGGCAACCTAGGCTTCACTCTAGGGCGTTGCTCCACCAGATCAAACAGTTAGGGCCTTAGAAGTCAACGCCCGAAGCATAAAATACAAAATAAAAAGAACAGTTTTTCCATTGTATAAAACGAATAATTGCTACCAGTGTAAATGTTATGGTCATTTCTACGTTCCGGGCAACCTAGGCTTCACCCTAGAGCGTTGTTCCACCAGATCGAATAGTTAGGTCCTTAGAAGTCAAGGCCAGAAGCATAAAATACGATATAAATACAGCAGCTTTTCCATCGTATAAAAGGAATAATTGCAAACAGTGTGAAAGTAATGGTCATTTATACGTTCCGGGCAACCTAGGCTTCACTCTACGGCGTTGTTCCACCAGATCGAATAGTTAGGGCCTAAGAAGTCAACACCAGAAGAATAAAATACAAAATAAATACAACAGACTTTACACCGTATAAAACGAGTAATTGCAACCTGTGTGAAGGTTATGGTCATATCTACGTTCCGGGCAACCTAGGCTTCACTGTAGGGCGTTGCTCCACCAGATCGAAGTGTTAGGGCCTAAGAAGTGAACGCCAGAAGCATAAAACACAATATAAATACAACAGTTTTTCCATCCTATAAAACGAATAATTGCAACCAGTGTGAAAGTAATGATCATTTCTACATTCAGAGCAACCTAGGCTTCCCTCTAGGGCGTTGCTCCAACAGATTGAATAGTTAAGGCCTTAGAAGTCAACGCCCGAAGCATAAAATGCAATAAAAATACAACAGTTTTTCCATCGTATAACAGGATTAATTGCAACCAGTTTGAAAGTGATGGTCATTTCTACGTTCCGGGCAACCTAGGCTTCACTCTAGGGCGTTGCTCCACCAGATCAAACAGTTAGGGCCTTAGAAGTCAACGCCCGAAGCATAAAGTACAAAATAAATAGAACAGTTTTTCCATTGTAAAAAACGAATAATTGCTACCAGTGTAAAAGTTATGGTCATTTCTACGTTCCAGGCAACCTAGGCTTCACTCTAGGGCGTTGTTCCACCAGATCGAATAGTTAGAGCCTGAGAAGTCAACGCCAGAAGCATAAAATACGATATAAATACAACAGCTTTTCCATCGTATAAAACAAATAATTGCAACCAGTGTGAAAGTTATGGTCATTTCTACGTTCCGGGCAACCTAGGCTTCGCCCTAGGCCGTTGTTCCACCAGATCGAATAGTTAGGGCCTAAGAAGTGAACGCCAGAAGCATAAAATGCAATAAAAATACAGCAGTTTTTCCATCGTATAGCAGGAATAATTTGCAACCAGTGTGATAGTAGTGGTCATTTCTACGTTCCGGGCAACCCAGGTTTCACTCCAGGGCGTTGCTCCACCAGATCGAATAGTTACGGCCTAAGAAGTCAACGCCAGAAGCATAAAATACAAAATAAATACAACAGCCTTTACACCGTATAAAATGAATAATTGCAAACTGAGTGAAGGTTAAGGTCATATCTACGTTCCGGGCAACCTAGCCTTCACTGTCGGGCGTTGCTCCACCAGATCGAAATGTTAGGGCCTAAGAAGTCAACGCCCGAAGCATAAAATTCGATATAAATACAACAGCATTTCCATAGTATTAAATGAATAATTGCAAACACTGTGAAAGTAGTGGTCATTTCTGCGTTCCGTGCAACCTAGGCTTCACTGTATGGCGTTCTTCCACCACATCGAATAGCTACGGCCTCAGAAGTCAACGCCAGAAGCATAAAATACAAAATAAATACAACAGCCTTTACACCGTATAAAACGAATAATTGCAAACTGAGTGAAGGTTATGGTCATATCTGCGTTCCGGGCAACCTAGCCTTCACTGTCGGGCGTTGCTCCACCAGATCGAAATGTTAGGGCCTAAGAAGTCAACGCCCGAAGCATAAAATTCGATATAAATACAACAGCATTTCCATAGTATTAAATGAGTAATTGCAAACACTGTGAAAGTAGTGGTCATTTCTGCGTTCCGTGCAACCTAGGCTTCACTGTATGGCGTTCTTCCACCACATCGAATAGCTACGGCCTCAGAAGTCCACGCCTGAAGCATAAATTATAATAAAAATACAACAGTCTTTTCATCGTATAACAGGAATAATTGCAACAAGCGTGAAAGTAATGATCATTTCGGCGTTTCGGGCATCCTAGACTTAACTCTGAGGCATTGCTCCACCAAATCGAATAATTAGGGCCTTAGAAGTCAACGCCAGAAGCATAAAATACAATATAAATACAACAGTTTTTCCATCGTATAAAACGAATAATTGCTACCAGTGTGAAAGTTATGGCCATTTCTACTTTCCGGGCAACCTAGGCTTCACCCTAGGGCGTTGTTCCACCAGATGGAATAGTTAGGGCCTAAGAAGTCAACGCCAGAAGCATAAAATACGATGTAAATACAACAGCTTTTCCATCGTATAAAACAAATAATTGCAACCAGTGTGGTAGTAGTGGTCATTTCTACGTTCCGGGCAACCCAGGTTTCACTCCAGGGCGTTGCTCCACCAGATCGAATAGTTACGGCCTAAGAAGTCAACGCCAGAAGCATAAAATACAAAATAAATACAACAGCCTTTACACCGTATAAAACGAATAATTGCAAACTGAGTGAAGGTTATGGTCATATCTACGTTCCGGGCAACCTAGCCTTCACTGTCGGGCGTTGCTCCACCAGATCGAAATGTTAGGGCCTAAGAAGTCAACGCCCGAAGCATAAAATTCGATATAAATACAACAGCATTTCCATAGTATTAAATGAATAATTGCAAACACTGTGAAAGTAGTGGTCATTTCTGCGTTCCGTGCAACCTAGGCTTCACTGTATGGCGTTCTTCCACCACATCGAATAGCTACGGCCTCAGAAGTCCACGCCTGAAGCATAAAACACAATAAAAATACAACAGTCTTTCCATCCTATAACAGGAATAATTGCAACCCGTGTGAAAGGGATGGTCATTTCTACGTTCCAGGCAACCTAGGCTTCACTCTAGGGCGTTGCTCCACCAGATCAAACAGTTAGGGCCTTAGAAGTCAACGCCCGAAGCATAAAATACAAAATAAAAAGAACAGTTTTTCCATTGTATAAAACGAATAATTGCTACCAGTGTAAATGTTATGGTCATTTCTACGTTCCGGGCAACCTAGGCTTCACCCTAGGGCGTTGTTCCACCAGATCGAATAGTTAGGTCCTTAGAAGTCAACGCCAGAAGCATAAAATACGATATAAATACAGCAGCTTTTCCATCGTATAAAAGGAATAATTGCAAACAGTGTGAATGTAATGGTCATTTATACGTTCCGGGCAACCTAGGCTTCACTCTACGGCGTTGTTCCACCCGATCGAATAGTTAGGGCCTAAGAAGTCAACACCAGAAGAATAAAATACAAAATAAATACAACAGACTTTACACCGTATAAAACGAGTAATTGCAACCTGTGTGAAGGTTATGGTCATATCTACGTTCCGGGCAACCTAGGCTTCACTGTAGGGTGTTGCTCCACCAGATCGAAGTGTTAGGGCCTAAGAAGTCAATGCCCGAAGCATAAAATACAATAGAAATACAACAGTTTTTCCATCGTATAAAACGAATAATTGCAACCATTATGAAGCTTATGGTCATTTCTACGTTCCGGGCAACCTAGGCTTCACTCTAGTGCGGTGCTCCACCTGATCGAATAGTTAGGGCCTTAGAAGTCAACGCCCGAAGCATTAAATACAAAATAAATAGAACAGTTCTTCCATTGTATAAAACGAATAATTGCTACCAGTGTAAAAGTTATGGTCATTTCTACGTTCTGGGCAACCTAGGCTTCACCCTAGGCCGTTGTTCCACCAGATCGAATAGTTAGGGCCTAAGAAGTCAACGCCAGAAGCATAAAATACGATATAAATACAACAGCTCTTCCATCATATAAAACGAATGATGGCAACCAGTGTGAAAGTTATGGTCATTTCTACATTTCGAGCAACCTAGGCTTCACTCTAGGGCGTTGCTCCACCTGATCGAATAGTTAGGGCCTTAGAAGTCAACGCCCGAAGCATTAATTACAAAATAAATAGAACAGATTTTCCATTGCATCAAACGAATAATTGCTACCAGTGTAAAAGTTATGGTCATTTCTACGTTCTGGGCAACCTAGGCTTCACCCTAGGCCGTTGTTCCACCAGATCGAATAGTTAGGGCCTAAGAAGTCAACGCCAGAAGCATAAAATACGATATAAATACAACAGTTTTTCCATCACATAAAACGAATAATTGCAACCAGTGTGAAAGCTATGGTCATTTCTACATTCCGAGCAACCTAGGCTTCACACTAGGGCGTTGCTCCAACAGCTTGAATAGTCAGGGCCTTAGAAGTCAACGCCCGAAGCATAAAATGCAATAAAAATACAACAGTTTTTCCATCGTATAACAGGATTCATTGCAACCAGTTTGAAAGTGATGGTCATTTCTACGTTCGGGGCAACCTAGGCTTCACTCTAGGGCGTTGCTCCACTAGATCCAATAGCTAGGGCCTTAGAAGTCAACGTCAGAGGCATAAAATACAATATAAATACAACAGCTTTTCCATCGTAAAAAACGAATAATTGCAACCAGTGTGAAAGTTATGGTTATTTCTACATTCCGAGCAACGTAGGCTTCACTCTAGGGCGTTGCTCCACCAGATCGAATAGTTAGGTCCTTAGAAGTCAACGCCAGAAGCATAAAATACGATATAAATACAACAGCTTTTGCATCGTATAAAAGGAATAATTGCAAACAGTGTGAAAGTAATTGTCATTTCTACGTTCCGGGCAATCTAGGCTTCACTCTAGGGCGTTGCTCCACCAGATCAAACAGTTAGGGCCTTAGAAGTCAACGCCCGAAGCATAAAATACAAAATAAATAGAACAGTTTTTCCATTGTATAAAACGAATAATTGCTACCAGTGTAAAAGTTATGGTCATTTCTGCTTTCCGGGCAACCTAGGGTTCACCCTAGGGCGTTGTTCCACCAGATGGAATAGTTAGGGCCTAAGAAGTCAACGCCAGAACCATAAAATACGATATAAATACAACAGCTTTTCCATCGTATAAAACAAATAATAGCAACCAGTTTGATAGTGATGGTCATTTCTACGTACCGGGCAACCTAGGCTTCACTCTAGGGCGTTGCTCCACCAGATCGAATAGTTAGGGCCTTAGAAGTCAACGCCCGAAGCATAAAGTATAAAATAAATAGAACAGTTTTTCCATCGTATAAAACGAATAATTGCTACCAGTGTGAAAGTTATGGTCATTTCTACTTTCCGGGCAACCTAGATTTCACCCTAGGGCGTTGTTCCACCAGATGGAATAGTTAGGGCCTAAGAAGTGAACGCCAGAAGCATAAAATACAATATAAATACAACAGTTTTTCCATCGTATAAATCGAATAATTGCAACCAGTGTGAAAGTAATGGTCATTTCTACGTTCCGGGCAACCTAGGCCACACTCTAGGGCGTTGCTCCACCAGATCAAACAGTTAGGGCCTTAGAAGTCAACGCCCGAAGCATAAAATACAAAACAAATAGAACAGTTTTTCCATGGTATAAAACGAATAATTGCTACCAGTGTAAAAGTTATGGTCATTTCTACGTTCCGTGCAACCTAGGCTTCACTGTAGGGCGTTGCTCCACCAGATCGAAGAGTTAGGGCCTAAGAAGTCAACGCCCGAAGCATAAAATACAATAGAAATACAACAGTTTTTCCACCGTATAAAACGAATAATTGCGACCATTATGAAACATATGGTGATTTCTACGTTCCGGGCAACCTAGGCTTCACCCTAGGGCGTTGTTCCACCAGATCGAATAGTTAGGGCCTAAGAAGTGAACGCCAGAAGCATAAAATGCAATAAAAATACAACAGCCTTTCCATCCTATAACAGGAATAATTGCAACCCGTGTGAAAGTGATGGTCATTTCTACGTTCCAGGCAACCTAGGCTTCCCTCTAGGGCGTTGCTCCACCAGATCGAATTGTTAGGGCCAAAGAAGTCAACGCCCGAAGCATAAAATACAAAATAAATAGAACAGTTTTTCCATCGTATAAAAGGAATAATTGCAAACAGTGTGAAAGTAATGGTCATATCTACGTTCCGGGCAACCTAGGCTTCACTCTATGGCGTTGCTCCACCAGATGAAACAGTTAGGGCCTTAGAAGTCAACGCCCGAAGCATAAAATACAAAATAAATAGAACAGTTTTTCCATTGTATAAAACGAATAATTGCTACCAGTGTAAAAGTTATGGTCATTTCTGCTTTCCGGGCAACCTAGGGTTCACTCTAGGGCGTTGCTCCACCAGATCGAATAGTTAGGGCCTTAGAAGTCAACGCCCGAAGCATAAAGTATAAAATAAATAGAACAGTTTTTCCATCGTATAAAACAAATAATAGCAACCAGTTTGATAGTGATGGTCATTTCTACGTACCGGGCAACCTAGGCTTCACTCTAGGGCGTTGCTCCACCAGATCGAATAGTTAGGGCCTAAGAAGTCAACGCCAGAAGCATAAAATACGATATAAATACAACAGCTTTTCCATCGTATGAAACGAATAATTGCAACCAGTGTGAAAGTTATGGTCATTTCTACGTTCCGGGCAACCTACGCTTCCCCCTAAGGCGTTGCTCCAACAGATTGCATAGTTAGGGCCTTAGAAGTCAATGCCCGAAGCATAAAATGCAACAAAAATACAACAGTTTTTCCATCGTATAACAGGATTAATTGCAACCAGTTTGAAAGTGATGGTCATTTCTACGTTCCGGGCAACCTAGGCTTCACTCTAGGGCGTTGCTCCACTAGATCGAATAGCTAGGGCCTTAGAAGTCAACGCCAGAAGCATAAAATACGATATAAATACAACAGCTTTTCCATCCTATAACAGGAATAATTGCAACCCGTGTGAGAGTGATGGTCATTTCTACGTTCCGGGCAACCTAGGCTTCATCTAGGGCGTTGTTCCACAAGATCGAATAGTTAGGGCCTAAGAGGTGAACGCCAGAAGCATAAAATGCAATAAAAATACAACAGTCCTTCCATCCTATAACAGGAATAATTGCAATCCGTGTGAAGGTGATGGTCATTTGTACGTTCCAGGCAACCTAGGCTTCACTCTAGGGCGTTGCTCCACGAGATCGAATTGTTGGGGCCTTAGAAGCCTACGCCTGAAGCATAAAATACAATAAAAATACAACGGTCTTTTCATCGTATAACAGGAATAATTGCAACAAGCGTGAAAGTAATGACCATTTCTGCGTTTCGGGCATCCTAGACTTAACTCTGAGGCATTGCTCCACCAGATCGAATAGTTAGGGCCTAAGAAGTCAACGCCAGAAGCATAAAATACAATATAAATACAACAGTTTTTCCAATGTGTAAAACGAATAATTGCAACCAGTGTGAAAGTTATGGTCATTTCTACGTTCCGGGAACCTAGGCTTCACCCTAGGGCATTGTTCCACCAGATCGAATAGTTGGGGCCTAAGAAGTCAACGCCAGAAGCATAAAATACAATATAAATACAACAGTTTTTCCATTGTATAAAACGAATAATTGCTACCAGTGTAAAAGTTATGGTCATTTCTACGTTCCGGGCAACCTAGGCTTCAGCCTAGGGCGTTGTTGCACCAGGTCGAATAGTTAGGGCCTAAGAAGTGAACGCCAAAAGCATAAAATACAATATAAATACAACAGGTTTTCCATCGTATAAAACGAATAATTGCAACCAGTGTGAAGGTTATGGTCATTTCTACATTCCGAGCAACCTAGGCTTCACTCTAGGGCGTTGCTCCACCAGATCGAATAGTTAGGTCCTTAGAAGTCAACGCCAGAAGCATAAAATACGATATAAATACAGCAGCATTTCCATCGTATAAAAGGGATAATTGCAAACAGTGTGAAAGTAATGGTCATTTCTACGTTCCGGGCAACCTAGGCTTCACTCTACGGCGTTGTTCTGCCAGATCGAATAGTTAGGGCCTAAGAAGTCAACACCAGAAGAATAAAATACAAAATAAATACAACAGCCTTTACAACGTATAAAACGAATAATTGCAACCTGTGTGAAGGTTATGGCCACACCTACGTTCCGGGCAACCTAGGCTTCACTGTAGGGCGTTGCTCCACCAGATTGAAGTGTTAGGGCCTAAGAAGTCAACGCCAGAAGCATTAAATACAATATAAATACAACAGTTTTTCCATCGTATAAAACTAATAATTGCAACCAGTGTGAGAGTTATGGTCATTTCTACATTCCGAGCAACCTAGGCTTTACTCTAGGGCGTTGCTCCAACAGCTTCAATAGTTAGGGCCTTAGAAGTCAACGCGCGAAGCATAAAATGCAATAAAAATACAACCGTTTTTCCATCGTATAACAGGATTAATTGCAACCAGTTTGAAAGCGATGGTCATTTCTACGTTCCGGGCAACCTAGGCTTCACTCTTAGGCGTTGCTCCACTAGATCGAATAGTTAGGGCCATAGAAGTCAACGCCAGAAGCATAAAATACGATATAAATACAACAGCTTTTCAATCGTATAAAAGGAATAATTGCAAACAGTGTGAAAGTAATGGTCATTTCTACGTTCCGGGCTACCTAGGCTTCACCCTAGGGCGTTGCTCCACCAGATTAAACAGTTAGGGCCTTAGAAGTCAACGCCCGAAGCATAAAATACAAAATAAATAGAACAGTTTTTCCATTGTATAAAACGAATAATTGCTACCAGTGTAAAAGTTATGGTCATTTCTACGTTCCAGGCAACCTAGGCTTCACCCTAGGGCGTTGTTCCACCAGATCGAATAGTTAGGGCCTAAGAAGTGAACGCCAGAAGCATAAAATACAATATAAATACAACAGTTTTTCCATCGTATAAAACGAATAATTGCAACCAGTGTGAAAGTTATGGTTATTTCTATATTCCGAGCAACCTAGGCTTCACTCTAGGGCGTTGTTCCACCAGCTCGAATAGTTATGGCCTATGAAGTGAACGCCAGAAGCATTAATTACAATAAAAATACAACAGTTTTTCCATCGTATAACAGGATTAATTGCAACCAGTTTGAAAGTGATGGTCACTTCTACGTTCCGGGCAACCTAGGCTTCACTCTAGGGCGTTGCTACACTAGATCGAATAGCTAGGGCCTTAGAAGTCAACACCAGAGTCATAACATACAATATAAATACAACAGCTTTTCCATCGTATAAAACAAATAATTGCAACCAGTTTGATAGTGATGGTCATTTCTACGTACCGGGCAACCTAGGCTTCACTCTAGGGCGTTGCTCCACCAGATCGAATAGTTAGGGCCTTAGAAGTCAACGCCAGAAGCATAAAATGCAATAAAAATACAACAGTCTTTCCATCCTATAACAGGAATAATTGCAACCCGTGTGAAAGTTATGGTTATTTCTACATTCCGAGCAACCTAGGCTTCACTCTAGGGCGTTGTTCCACCAGCTCGAATAGTTAGGGCCTAAGAAGTGAACGCCAGAAGCATTAAATACAATAAAAATACAACAGTTTTTCCATCGTATAACAGGATTAATTGCAACCAGTGTGAAAGTGATGGTCACTTCTACGTTCCGGGCAACCCAGGCTTCACTCTAGGGCGTTGCTACACTAGATCGAATAGCTAGTGCCTTAGAAGTCAACGCCAGAGTCATAAAATACAATATAAATACAACAGCTCTTCCATCGTAAAGAACGTATAATTGCAACCAGTGTGAAAGTTATGGTTATTTCTACATTCCGAGCAACCTAGGCTTCACTCTAGGGCGTTGCTCCACCAGATCGAATTGTTAGGTCCTTAGAAGTCAACGCCAGAAGCATAAAGTACGATATAAATACAACAGCTTTTGCATCGTATAAAAGGAATAATTGCAAACAGTGTGAAAGTAATTGTCATTTCTACGTTCCGGGCAACCTAGGCTTCACTCTAGGGCGTTGTTCCACCAGCTCGAATAGTCAGGGCCTTAGAAGTCAACGCCAGAGGCATATAATACAATATAAATACAACAGCTTTTCCATCGTAAAAAACGAGTAATTGCAAACAGTGTGAAAGTAATTGTCATTTCTTCGTTCCGGGCAACCTAGGCTTCACTCTAGGGCGTTGCTCCACCAGATCAAACAGTTAGGGCCTTAGAAGTCAACGCCCGAAGCATAAAATACAAAATAAAAAGAACAGTTTTTCCATTGTATAAAACGAATAATTGCTACCAGTGTAAATGTTATGGTCATTTCTACGTTCCGGGCAACCTAGGCTTCACCCTAGAGCGTTGTTCCACCAGATCGAATAGTTAGGTCCTTAGAAGTCAACGCCAGAAGCATAAAATACGATATAAATACAGCAGCTTTTCCATCGTATAAAAGGAATAATTGCAAACAGTGTGAAAGTAATGGTCATTTATACGTTCCGGGCAACCTAGGCTTCACTCTACGGCGTTGTTCCACCAGATCGAATAGTTAGGGCCTAAGAAGTCAACAGCAGAAGAATAAAATACAAAATAAATACAACAGACTTTACACCGTATAAAACGAGTAATTGCAACCTGTGTGAAAGTTATGGTCATATCTACGTTCCGGGCAACCTAGGCTTCACTGTAGGGCGTTGCTCCACCAGATCGAAGTGTTAGGGCCTAGGAAGTGAACGCCAGAAGCATAAAACACAATATAAATACAACAGTTTTTCCATCGTATAAAACGAATAATTGCAACCAGTGTGAAAGTAATGATCATTTCTACATTCAGAGCAACCTAGGCTTCCCTCTAGGGCGTTGCTCCAACAGATTGAATAGTTAAGGCCTTAGAAGTCAACGCCCGAAGCATAAAATGCAATAAAAATACAACAGTTTTTCCATCGTATAACAGGATTAATTGCAACCAGTTCGAAAGTGATGGTCATTTCTACGTTCCGGGCAACCTAGGCTTCACTCTAGGGCGTTGCTCCACCGGATCAAACAGTTAGGGCCTTAGAAGTCAACGCCCGAAGCATAAAGTACAAAATAAATAGAACAGTTTTTCCATTGTAAAAAACGAATAATTGCTACCAGTGTAAAAGTTATGGTCATTTCTACGTTCCAGGCAACCTAGGCTTCACTCTAGGGCGTTGTTCCACCAGATCGAATAGTTAGAGCCTGAGAAGTCAACGCCAGAAGCATAAAATACGATATAAATACAACAGCTTTTTCCATCGTATAAAACAAATAATTGCAACCAGTGTGAAAGTTATGGTCATTTCTACGTTCCGGGCAACCTAGGCTTCGCCCTAGGCCGTTGTTCCACCAGATCGAATAGTTAGGGCCTAAGAAGTCAACGCCCGAAGCATAAAATTCGATATAAATACAACAGCATTTCCATAGTATTAAACGAATAATTGCTACCAGTGTAAAAGTTATGGTCATTTCTACGTTCCGGGCAACCTAGGCTTCACCCTAGGGCGTTGTTCCACCAGATCGAATAGTTAGGGCCTAAGAAGTGAACGCCAGAAGCATAAAATGCAATAAAAATACAACAGTCTTTCCATCCTATAACAGGAATAATTGCAACCCGTGTGAAAGTTATGGTTATTTCTACATTCCGGGCAACCTAGGCTTCACTCTAGGGCGTTGTTCCACCAGCTCGAATAGTTAGGGCCTAAGAAGTGAACGCCAGAAGCATTAAATACAATAAAAATACAACAGTTTTTCCATCGTATAACAGGATTAATTGCAACCAGTGTGAAAGTGATGGTCACTTCTACGTTCCGGGCAACCCAGGCTTCACTCTAGGGCGTTGCTACACTAGATCGAATAGCTAGGGCCTTAAAAGTCAACGCCAGAGTCATAAAATACAATATAAATACAACAGCTTTTCCATCGTAAAGAACGTATAATTGCAACCAGTTGAAAGTTATGGTTATTTCTGCATTCCGAGCAACCTAGGCTTCACTCTAGGGCGTTGCTCCACCAGATCGAATAGTTAGGTCCTTAGAAGTCAACGCCAGAAGCATAAAGTACGATATAAATACAACAGCTTTTGCATCGTATAAAAGGAATAATTGCAAACAGTGTGAAAGTAATTGTCATTTCTACGTTCCGGGCAACCTAGGCTTCACTCTAGGGCGTTGTTCCACCAGCTCGAATAGTTAGGGCCTTAGAAGTCAACGCCAGAGGCATATAATACAATATAAATACAACAGCTTTTCCATCGTAAAAAACGAATAATTGCAAACAGTGTGAAAGTAATTGTCATTTCTTCGTTCCGGGCAACCTAGGCTTCACTCTAGGGCGTTGCTCCGCCAGATCAAACAGTTAGGGCCTTAGAAGTCAACGCCCGAAGCATAAAATACAAAATAAAAAGAACAGTTTTTCCATTGTATAAAACGAATAATTGCTACCAGTGTAAATGTTATGGTCATTTCTACGTTCCGGGCAACCTAGGCTTCACCCTAGAGCGTTGTTCCACCAGATCGAATAGTTAGGTCCTTAGAAGTCAAGGCCAGAAGCATAAAATACGATATAAATACAGCAGCTTTTCCATCGTATAAAAGGAATAATTGCAAACAGTGTGAAAGTAATGGTCATTTATACGTTCCGGGCAACCTAGGCTTCACTCTACGGCGTTGTTCCACCAGATCGAATAGTTAGGGCCTAAGAAGTCAACACCAGAAGAATAAAATACAAAATAAATACAACAGACTTTACACCGTATAAAACGAGTAATTGCAACCTGTGTGAAGGTTATGGTCATATCTACGTTCCGGGCAACCTAGGCTTCACTGTAGGGCGTTGCTCCACCAGATCGAAGTGTTAGGGCCTAAGAAGTGAACGCCAGAAGCATAAAACACAATATAAATACAACAGTTTTTCCATCGTATAAAACGAATAATTGCAACCAGTGTGAAAGTAATGATCATTTCTACATTCAGAGCAACCTAGGCTTCCCTCTAGGGCGTTGCTCCAACAGATTGAATGGTTAAGGCCTTAGAAGTCAACGCCCGAAGCATAAAATGCAATAAAAATACAACAGTTTTTCCATCGTATAACAGGATTAATTGCAACCAGTTTGAAAGTGATGGTCATTTCTACGTTCCGGGCAACCTAGGCTTCACTCTAGGGCGTTGCTCCACCAGATCAAACAGTTAGGGCCTTAGAAGTCAACGCCCGAAGCATAAAGTACAAAATAAATAGAACAGTTTTTCCATTGTAAAAAACGAATAATTGCTACCAGTGTAAAAGTTATGGTCATTTCTACGTTCCAGGCAACCTAGGCTTCACTCTAGGGCGTTGTTCCACCAGATCGAATAGTTAGAGCCTAAGAAGTCAACGCCAGAAGCATAAAATACGATATAAATACAACAGCTTTTCCATCGTATAAAACAAATAATTGCAACCAGTGTGAAAGTTATGGCCATTTCTACGTTCCGGGCAACCTAGGCTTCGCCCTAGGCCGTTGTTCCACCAGATCGAATAGTTAGGGCCTAAGAAGTGAACGCCAGAAGCATAAAATGCAATAAAAATACAGCAGTTTTTCCATCGTATAGCAGGAATAATTTGCAACCAGTGTGATAGTAGTGGTCATTTCTACGTTCCGGGCAACCCAGGTTTCACTCCAGGGCGTTGCTCCACCAGATCGAATAGTTACGGCCTAAGAAGTCAACGCCAGAAGCATAAAATACAAAATAAATACAACAGCCTTTACACCGTATAAAATGAATAATTGCAAACTGAGTGAAGGTTAAGGTCATATCTACGTTCCGGGCAACCTAGCCTTCACTGTCGGGCGTTGCTCCACCAGATCGAAATGTTAGGGCCTAAGAAGTCAACGCCCGAAGCATAAAATTCGATATAAATACAACAGCATTTCCATAGTATTAAATGAATAATTGCAAACACTGTGAAAGTAGTGGTCATTTCTGCGTTCCGTGCAACCTAGGCTTCACTGTATGGCGTTCTTCCACCACATCGAATAGCTACGGCCTCAGAAGTCAACGCCAGAAGCATAAAATACAAAATAAATACAACAGCCTTTACACCGTATAAAACGAATAATTGCAAACTGAGTGAAGGTTATGGTCATATCTGCGTTCCGGGCAACCTAGCCTTCACTGTCGGGCGTTGCTCCACCAGATCGAAATGTTAGGGCCTAAGAAGTCAACGCCCGAAGCATAAAATTCGATATAAATACAACAGCATTTCCATAGTATTAAATGAATAATTGCAAACACTGTGAAAGTAGTGGTCATTTCTGCGTTCCGTGCAACCTAGGCTTCACTGTATGGCGTTCTTCCACCACATCGAATAGCTACGGCCTCAGAAGTCCACTCCTGAAGCATAAATTATAATAAAAATACAACAGTCTTTTCATCGTATAACAGGAATAATTGCAACAAGCGTGAAAGTAATGATCATTTCGGCGTTTCGGGCATCCTAGACTTAACTCTGAGGCATTGCTCCACCAAATCGAATAATTAGGGCCTTAGAAGTCAACGCCAGAAGCATAAAATACAATATAAATACAACAGTTTTTCCATCGTATAAAACGAATAATTGCTACCAGTGTGAAAGTTATGGCCATTTCTACTTTCCGGGCAACCTAGGCTTCACCCTAGGGCGTTGTTCCACCAGATGGAATAGTTAGGGCCTAAGAAGTCAACGCCAGAAGCATAAAATACGATGTAAATACAACAGCTTTTCCATCGTATAAAACAAATAATTGCAACCAGTGTGGTAGTAGTGGTCATTTCTACGTTCCGGGCAACCCAGGTTTCACTCCAGGGCGTTGCTCCACCAGATCGAATAGTTACGGCCTAAGAAGTCAACGCCAGAAGCATAAAATACAAAATAAATACAACAGCCTTTACACCGTATAAAACGAATAATTGCAAACTGAGTGAAGGTTATGGTCATATCTACGTTCCGGGCAACCTAGCCTTCACTGTCGGGCGTTGCTCCACCAGATCGAAATGTTAGGGCCTAAGAAGTCAACGCCCGAAGCATAAAATTCGATATAAATACAACAGCATTTCCATAGTATTAAATGAATAATTGCAAACACTGTGAAAGTAGTGGTCATTTCTGCGTTCCGTGCAACCTAGGCTTCACTGTATGGCGTTCTTCCACCACATCGAATAGCTACGGCCTCAGAAGTCCACGCCTGAAGCATAAAATACAATAAAAATACAACAGTCTTTCCATCCTATAACAGGAATAATTGCAACCCGTGTGAAAGGGATGGTCATTTCTACGTTCCAGACAACCTAGGCTTCACTCTAGGGCGTTGCTCCACCAGATCAAACAGTTAGGGCCTTAGAAGTCAACGCCCGAAGCATAAAATACAAAATAAAAAGAACAGTTTTTCCATTGTATAAAACGAATAATTGCTACCAGTGTAAATGTTATGGTCATTTCTACGTTCCGGGCAACCTAGGCTTCACCCTAGGGCGTTGTTCCACCAGATCGAATAGTTAGGTCCTTAGAAGTCAACGCCAGAAGCATAAAATACGATATAAATACAGCAGCTTTTCCATCGTATAAAAGGAATAATTGCAAACAGTGTGAAAGTAATGGTCATTTATACGTTCCGGGCAACCTAGGCTTCACTCTACGGCGTTGTTCCACCCGATCGAATAGTTAGGGCCTAAGAAGTCAACACCAGAAGAATAAAATACAAAATAAATACAACAGACTTTACACCGTATAAAACGAGTAATTGCAACCTGTGTGAAGGTTATGGTCATATCTACGTTCCGGGCAACCTAGGCTTCACTGTAGGGTGTTGCTCCACCAGATCGAAGTGTTAGGGCCTAAGAAGTCAATGCCCGAAGCATAAAATACAATAGAAATACAACAGTTTTTCCATCGTATAAAACGAATAATTGCAACCATTATGAAGCTTATGGTCATTTCTATGTTTCGGGCAACCTAGGCTTCACCCTAGGGCGTTGTTCCACCAGATCGAATAGTTAGGGCCTAAGAGGTGAACGCCAGCAGCATAAAATGCAATAAAAATACAACAGTTTTTCCATCGTATAACAGGATTAATTGCAACCAGTGTGAAAGTTATGGTCATTTCTACTTTCCGGGCAACCTAGGCTTCACCCTAGGGCGTTGTTCCACCAGATGGAATAGTTAGGGCCTAAGAAGTCAACGCCAGAAGCATAAAATACGATGTAAATACAACAGCTTTTCCATCGTATAAAACAAATAATTGCAACCAGTGTGGTAGTAGTGGTCATTTCTACGTTCCGGGCAACCCAGGTTTCACTCCAGGGCGTTGCTCCACCAGATCGAATAGTTACGGCCTAAGAAGTCAACGCCAGAAGCATAAAATACAAAATAAATACAACAGCCTTTACACCGTATAAAACGAATAATTGCAAACTGAGTGAAGGTTATGGTCATATCTACGTTCCGGGCAACCTAGCCTTCACTGTCGGGCGTTGCTCCACCAGATCGAAATGTTAGGGCCTAAGAAGTCAACGCCCGAAGCATAAAATTCGATATAAATACAACAGCATTTCCATAGTATTAAATGAATAATTGCAAACACTGTGAAAGTAGTGGTCATTTCTGCGTTCCGTGCAACCTAGGCTTCACTGTATGGCGTTCTTCCACCACATCGAATAGCTACGGCCTCAGAAGTCCACGCCTGAAGCATAAAATACAATAAAAATACACCAGTCTTTCCATCCTATAACAGGAATAATTGTAACCCGTGTGAAAGGGATGGTCATTTCTACGTTCCAGGCAACCTAGGCTTCACTCTAGGGCGTTGCTCCACCAGATCAAACAGTTAGGGCCTTAGAAGTCAACGCCCGAAGCATAAAATACAAAATAAAAAGAACAGTTTTTCCATTGTATAAAACGAATAATTGCTACCAGTGTAAATGTTATGGTCATTTCTACGTTCCGGGCAACCTAGGCTTCACCCTAGGGCGTTGTTCCACCAGATCGAATAGTTAGGGCCTAAGAAGTGAACGCCAGAAGCATAAAATGCAATAAAAATACAACAGTCTTTCCATCCTATAACAGGAATAATTGCAACCCGTGTGAAAGTTATGGTTATTTCTACATTCCGAGCAACCTAGGCTTCACTCTAGGGCGTTGTTCCACCAGCTCGAATAGTTAGGCCCTAAGAAGTGAACGCCAGAAGCATTAAATACAATAAAAATACAACAGTTTTTCCATCGTATAACAGGATTAATTGCAACCAGTGTGAAAGTGATGGTCACTTCTACGTTCCGGGCAACCCAGGCTTCACTCTAGGGCGTTGCTACACTAGATCGAATAGCTAGGGCCTTAGAAGTCAACGCGAGAGTCATAAAATACAATATAAATACAACAGCTTTTCCATCGTAAAGAACGTATAATTGCAACCAGTGTGAAAGTTATGGTTATTTCCACATTCCGAGCAACCTAGGCTTCACTCTAGGGCGTTGCTCCACCAGATCGAATAGTTAGGTCCTTAGAAGTCAACGCCAGAAGCATAAAGTACGATATAAATACAACAGCTTTTGCATCGTATAAAAGGAATAATTGCAAACAGTGTGAAAGTAATTGTCATTTCTACGTTCCGGGCAACCTAGGCTACACTCTAGGGCGTTGCTCCACCAGATCAAACAGTTAGGGCCTTAGAAGTCAACGCCCGAAGCGTAAAATACAAAATAAATAGAACAGTTTTTCCATCGCAGAAAACGAATAATTGCAACCAGTGTGAAAGTTATGGTCATTTCTATATTCCGAGCAACCTAGGCTTCACTCTAGGGCGTTGCTCTACCAGGTCGAATAGTTAGGGCCTAAGAAGTGAACGCCAGAAGCATAAAACACAATATAAATACAACAGTTTTTCCATCGTATAAAACGAATAATTGCAACCAGTGTGAAAGTAATGATCATTTCTACATTCAGAGCAACCCAGGCTTCCCTCTAGGGCGTTGCTCCAACAGATTGAATAGTTAAGGCCTTAGAAGTCAACGCCCGAAGCATAAAATGCAATAAAAATACAACAGTTTTTCCATCGTATAACAGGATTAATTGCAACCAGTTTGAAAGTGATGGTCATTTCTACGTTCCGGGCAACCTAGGCTTCACTCTAGGGCGTTGCTCCGCCAGATCAAACAGTTAGGGCCTTTGAAGTCAACGCCCGAAGCATAAAGTACAAAATAAATAGAACAGTTTTTCCATTGTAAAAAACGAATAATTGCTACCAGTGTAAAAGTTATGGTCATTTCTACGTTCCAGGCAACCTAGGCTTCACTCTAGGGCGTTGTTCCACCAGATCGAATAGTTAGAGCCTGAGAAGTCAACGCCAGAAGCATAAAATACGATATAAATACAACAGCTTTTCCATCGTATAAAACAAATAATTGCAACCAGTGTGAAAGTTATGGTCATTTCTACGTTCCGGGCAACCTAGGCTTCGCCCTAGGCCGTTGTTCCACCAGATCGAATAGTTAGGGCCTAAGAAGAGAACGCCAGAAGCATAAAATGCAATAAAAATACAGCAGTTTTTCCATCGTATAGCAGGTATAATTTGCAACCAGTGTGATAGTAGTGGTCATTTCTACGTTCCGGGCAACCCAGGTTTCACTCCAGGGCGTTGCTCCACCAGATCGAATAGTTACGGCCTAAGAAGTCAACGCCAGAAGCATAAAATACAAAATAAATACAACAGCCTTTACACCGTATAAAATGAATAATTGCAAACTGAGTGAAGGTTATGGTCATATCTACGTTCCGGGCAACCTAGCCGTCACTGTCGGGCGTTGCTCCACCAGATCGAAATGTTAGGGCCTAAGAAGTCAACGCCCGAAGCATAAAATTCGATATAAATACAACAGCATTTCCATAGTATTAAATGAATAATTGCAAACACTGTGAAAGTAGTGGTCATTTCTGCGTTCCGTGCAACCTAGGCTTCACTGTATGGCGTTCTTCCACCACATCGAGTAGCTACGGCCTCAGAAGTCCACGCCTGAAGCATAAATTATAATAAAAATACAACAGTCTTTTCATCGTATAAGAGGAATAATTGCAACAAGCGTGAAAGTAATGATCATTTCGGCGTTTCGGGCATCCTAGACTTAACTCTGAGGCATTGCTCCACCAAATCGAATAATTAGGGCCTTAGAAGTCAACGCCAGAAGCATAAAATACAATATAAATACAACAGTTTTTCCATCGTATAAAACGAATAATTGCTACCAGTGTGAAAGTTATGGTCATTTCTACTTTCCGGGCAACCTAGGCTTCACCCTAGGGCGTTGTTCCACCAGATGGAATAGTTAGGGCCTAAGAAGTCAACGCCAGAAGCATAAAATACGATATAAATACAACAGCTTTTCCATCGTATAAAACAAATAATTGCTACCAGTTTGATAGTGATGGTCATTTCTACGTACCGGGCAACCTAGGCTTTACTCTAGGGCGTTGCTCCACCAGATCGAATAGTTAGGGCCTAAGAAGTCAACGCCAGAAGCATAAAATACGATATAAATACAACAGCTTTTCCATCGTATAAAACGAATAATTGCAACCAGTGTGAAAGTTATGGTCATCTCTACATTCCGAGCAACCTAGGCTTCACTCTAGGGCGTTGCTCCACCAGATCGAATAGTTAGGGCCTTAGAAGTCAACGCCCGAAGCATAAAATACAAAATAAATAGAACGGTTTTTCCATTGTATAAAACGAATAATTGCTACCAGTGTAAAAGCTATGGTCATTTCTATGTTCCGGGCAACCTAGGCTTCACCCTAGGCCGTTGTTCCACCAGATCGAATAGTTAGGGCCTAAGAATTGAACGCCAGAAGCATAAAATACAATATAAATACAACAGTTTTTCCATCGTATAAACCGAATAATTGCAACCAGTATGAAACTTATGGTCATTTCTACGTTCCGGGCAACCTAGGCTTCAGTGTATGGCGTTCTTCCACCACATCGAATAGCTACGGCCTCAGAAGTCAACGCCTGAAGTATAAAATACAATAGAAATACAACAGTCTTAACATTCTATAACACGAATAATTGCAACCCGTGTGAAAGTGATGGTCATTTCTACGTTCGAGGCAACCTAGGCTTCACTCTAGGGCGTTGTTCCACAAGATCGAATAGTTAGGGCCTTAGAAGTCAACGCCCGAAGCATAAAATACAAAATAAATAGAACGGTTTTTCCATTGTATAAAACGAATAATTGCTACCAGTGTAAAAACTATGGTCATTCCTACGTTCCGGGCAACCTAGGCTTCACCCTGGGCGTTGTTCCACCAGATCGAATAGTTAGAGCCTAAGAAGTGAACGCCAGAAGCATAAAATACAATATAAATACAACAGTTTTTCCATCGTGTAAAACGAATAATTGCAACCAGTATGAAACTTATGGTCATTTCTACTTTCCGAGCAACCTAGGCTTCACAATAGGGCTTTGCTCCAACAGATTGAATAGTTAGGGCCTTAGAAGTCAACGCCCGAAGCATAAAATACAAAATAAATACAACAGCTGTTCCATCGTATAAAATGAATAATTGCAAACAGTGTGAAAGTAGTGGTCATTTCTACGTTCCGGGCAACCTAGGCTTCACTCTACGGCGTTGTACCACCAGATGGAATAGTTAGGGCCTAAGAAGTCAACACCAGAAGAATAAAATACAATAAAAATACAACAGTCTTTCCATCCTATAACAGGAATAATTGCAACCCGTGTGAAAGTGATGGTCATTTCTACGTTCCAGGCAACCTAGGCTTCACTCTAGGGCGTTGTTCCACAAGATCGAATAGTTAGGGCCTAAGTAGTCAACGCCAGAAGCATAAAATACAATATAATAAGAACAGTTTTTCCATTGTATAAAACGAATAATTGCTGCCAGTGTGAAAGTTATGGTCATTTCTACGTTCCGCGCAACGTGGGCTTTACTCTAGGGCGTTGTTCCACCAGATGGAATAGTTAGGGCCTAAGAAGTCAACGCCAGAAGCATAAAATACGATATAAATACAACAGCTTTTCCATCGTATAAAACAAATAATTGCAACCAGTGTGAAAGTTATGGTCATTTCTACGTTCCGGGCAACCTAGGCTTCACCCTAGGGCGTTGTTCCACCAGATCGAATAGTTAGGGCCTAAGAAGTGAACGCCAGAAGCATAAAATGCAATAAAAATACAGCCGTTTTTCCATCGTATAGCAGGAATAATTTGCAACCAGTGTGGTAGTAGTGGTCATTTCTACGTTCCGGGCAACCCAGGTTTCACTCCCGGGCGTTGCTCCACCGGATCGAATAGTTACGGCCTAAGAAGTCAACGCCAGAAGCATAAAATACAAAATAAATACAACAGCCTTTACACCGTATTAAACGAATAATTGCAAACTGAGTGAAGGTTATGGTCATATCTACGTTCCGGGCAACCTAGCCTTCACTGTCGGGCGTTGCTCCACCAGATCGAAATGTTAGGGCCTAAGAAGTCAACGCCCGAAGCATAAAATTCGATATAAATACAACAGCATTTCCATAGTATTAAATGAATAATTGCAAACACTGTGAAAGTAGTGGTCATTTCTGCGTTCCGTGCAACCTAGGCTTCACTGTATGGCATTCTTCCACCACATCGAATAGCTACGGCCTCAGAAGTCCACGCCTGAAGCATAAAATACAATAAAAATACAACAGTCTTTCCATCCTATAACAGAAATAATTGCAACCCGTGTGAAAGGGATGGTCATTTCTACGTTCCAGGCAACCTAGGCTTCACTCTAGGGCGTTGCTCCACCAGATCAAACAGTTAGGGCCTTAGAAGTCAACGCCCGAAGCATTAAATACAAAATAAATAGAACAGTTTTTCCATTGTATAAAACGAATAATTGCAACCAGTGTAAAAGTTATGGTCATTTCTACGTTCCGGGCAACCTAGGCTTCACTCTAGTGCGGTGCTCCACCTGATCGAATAGTTAGGGCCTTAGAAGTCAACGCCCGAAGCATTAAATACAAAATAAATAGAACAGTTCTTCCATTGTATAAAACGAATAATTGCTACCAGTGTAAAAGTTATGGTCATTTCTACGTTCTGGGCAACCTAGGCTTCACCCTAGGCCGTTGTTCCACCAGATCGAATAGTTAGGGCCTAAGAAGTCAACGCCAGAAGCATAAAATACGATATAAATACAACAGCTCTTCCATCATATAAAACGAATGATGGCAACCAGTGTGAAAGTTATGGTCATTTCTACATTTCGAGCAACCTAGGCTTCACTCTAGGGCGTTGCTCCACCTGATCGAATAGTTAGGGCCTTAGAAGTCAACGCCCGAAGCATTAATTACAAAATAAATAGAACAGATTTTCCATTGCATCAAACGAATAATTGCTACCAGTGTGAAAGTGATGGTCATTTCTACGTTCCGCGCAACCTGGGCTTTACTCTAGGACGTTGTTCCACCAGATGGAATAGTTAGGGCCTAAGAAGTCAACGCCAGAAGCATAAAATACGATATAAATACAACAGCTTTTCCATCGTATAAAACAAATAATTGCAACCAGTGTGAAAGTTATGGTCATTTCTACGTTCCCGGCAACCTAGGCTTCACTGTATGGCGTTCTTCCACCACATCGAATAGCTACGGCATCAGAAGTCAACGCCTGAAGTATAAAATACAATAAAAATACAACAGTCTTTCCATCCTATAACAGGAATAAATGCAACCCGTGTGAAAGGGATGGTCATTTCTACGTTCCAGGAAACCTAGGCTTCACTCTAGGGCGTTGCTCCACCAGATCAAACAGTTAGGGCCTCAGAAGTCAACGCCCGAAGCATTAAATACAAAATAAATAGAACAGTTTTTCCATTGGATAAAACGAATAATTGCTACCAGTGTAAAAGTTATGGTCATTTCTACGTTCCGGGCAACCTAGGCTTCACACTAGGCCGTTGTTCAACCAGATCGAATAGTTAGGGCCTAAGAAGTGAACACCAGAAGCATAAAATACAATATAAATACAACAGTTTTTCCATCATATAAAACGAATGATAGCAACCAGTGTGAAAGTTATGGTCATTTCTACGTTCCGGGCAATCTAGGCTGCACTCTAGGGCGTTGCTCCACCAGATCGAATAGTTAGGGCCTTAGAAGTCAACTCCCGAAGCATTAAATACAAAATAAATAAAACAGTTTTTCCATCGTATAAAACGAAAACTTGCAAACAGTGTGAAAGATATGGACATTTCTACGATCCGGGCTTCCTAGGCTTCACTCTATGGCGTTCTTCCACCACATCGAATAGCAACGGCCTCAGAAGTCAACGCCAGAAGCATTAAATACAAAATAAACAGAACAGTTTTTCCATTGTATAAAACGAATAATTGCAACCAGAGTAAAAGTTATGGTCATTTCTACGTTCCGCGCAACCTGGGCTTTACTCTAGGACGTTGTTCCACCAGATCGAATAGTGAGGGCCTAAGAAGTGAACGCCAGAAGCATACAATACAATATAAATACAACAGTTTTTCCATCGTATAAAACGAATAATTGCAACCAGTGTGAAAGCTATGGTCATTTCTACATTCCGAGCAACCTAGGCTTCTCTCTAGGGCGTTGCTCCAACAGGTTGAATAGTCAGGGCCTTAGAAGTCGACGCCCGAAGCATAAAATGCAATAAAAATACAACAGTTTTTCCATCGTATAACAGGATTAATTGCAACCAGTTTGAAAGTGATGGTCATTTCTACGTTCAGGGCAACCTAGGCTTCACTCTAGGGCGTTGCTCCACTAGATCGAATAGCTAGGGCGTTAGAAGTCAACGCCAGAGGTATAAAATACAATATAAATACAACAGCTTTTCCATCGTAAAAAACGAATAATTGCAACCAGTGTGAAAGTTATGGTTATTTCTACATTCCGAGCAACCTAGGCTTCACTCTAGGGCGTTGCTCCACCAGATCGAATAGTTAGGTCCTTAGAAGTCAACGCCAGAAGCATAAAATACAATATAAATATAACAGTCTTTCCATCGTATAAAACGAATGATAGCAACCAGTGTGAAAGTTATGGTCATTTCTACGTTCCGGTCAACCTGGGCTTCACTCTAGGGCGTTGCTCCACCAGATCAAACAGTTAGGGCCTTAGAAGTCAACGCCCGAAGAATAAAATACAAAATAAATAGAACAGTTTTTCCATTGTATATTACGAATAATTGCTACCAGTGTAAAAGTTATGGTCATTTCTACGTTCCAGGCAACCTCGGCTTCACCCTAGGGCGTTGTGCCACCACATCGAATAGTCAGGGCCTAAGAAATGAACGCCAGAAGCATAAAATGCAATAAAAATGCAACAGTCTTTCCATCCTATAACAGGAATAATTGCAACCCGTGTGAAAGTGATGGTCATTTGTACGTTCCAGGGAACCTATGCTTCACTCTAGGGCGTTGCTCCACCAGATCGAATTGTTAGGGCCAAAGAAGTCGACGCCCGAAGCATAAAATACGATATAAATACAACAGCTTTTCCATCGTATAAAAGGAATAATCGCAACCAGTGTGAAAGCTATGGTCATTTCTACGTGCCGGGCAACCTAGGCTTCACTCTAGGGCGTTGCTCCACTAGATCGAATGGCTAGGGCCTTAGAAGTCAACGCCAGAGGCATAAAATACAATAAAAATACAACGGTCTTTTCATCGTATAACAGGAATAATTGCAACAAGCGTGAAAGTAATGATCATTTCGGCGTTTCGGGCATCCTAGACATAACTCTGAGGCATTGCTCCACCAGATCGAATAGTTAGGCGCCTATGAAGTCAACGCCAGAAGCATAAAACACAATATAAATACAACAGTTTTTCCTTCGTATAAAACGAATAATTGCTACCAGTGTAAAAGTTATGGTCATTTCTACGTTCCGGGCAACCTAGGCTTCACCCTAGGGCGTTGTTCCACCAGGTCGAATAGTTAGGGCCTAAGAAGTCAACGCCCGAAGCATAAAATGCAACAAAAATACAACAGTTTTTCCATCGTATAACAGGATTAATTGCAACCAGTTTGAAAGTGATGGTCATTTCTACGTTCCGGGCAACCTAGGCTTCACCCTAGGGCGTTGCCCCACCAGATCAAACAGTTAGGGCCTCAGAAGTCAACGCCCGAAGCATAAAAGACAAAATAAAAAGAACAGTTTTTCCATTGTACAAAACGAATAATTGCTACCAGTGTAAATGTTATGGTCATTTCTACGTCCCGGGCAACCTAGGCTTCACCCTAGGGCGTTGTTCCACCAGATCGAATAGTTAGGGCCCAAGAAGTGAACGCCAGAAGCATAAAATACAATATAAATACAACAGCTTTTCCATCGTATAAAACGAATAATTGCAACCAGTGTGAAAGTTATGGTCATTTCTACATTCCGAGCAACCTAGGCTTCACTCTAGGGCGTTGCTCCACCAGATCAAATAGATAGGTCCTTAGAAGTCATCGCCAGAAGCTTAAATACGATATAAATACAGCAGCTTTTCCATCGTATAAAAGGAATAATTGCAAACAGTGTGAAAGTAATGGTCATTTCTACGTTCCGGGCAACCTAGGGTTCACTCTGCGGCGTTATTCCACCATATCGAATAGTTAGGGCCTAAGAAGTCAACACCAGAAGAATAAAATACAAAAAAATACAACAGCCTTTACACCGTATAAAACGAATAATTGCATCCTGTGTGAAGGTTATGGTCATATCTACGTTCCAGTCAACCTAGGCTTCACTGTCGGGCGTTGCTACACCAGATCGAAGAGTTAGGGCCTAAGAAGTCAACGCCCGAAGCATAAAATACAATAGAAATACAACAGTTTTTCCATCGTATAAAACGAATAATTGCAACCATTATGAAACTTATGGTCATTTCTACCTTCCGGGCAACGTAGGCTACACCCTAGGGAGTTGCTCCACCAGATGAAACAGTTAGGGCGTTAGAAGTCAACGCCCGAAGCATAAAATACAAAATAAATAGAACAGTTTTTCCATTGTATAAAACGAATAATTGCTACCAGTGTAAAAGTTATGGTCATTTCTACGTTCCGGGCCACCTAGGCTTCACCCTAAGGCGTTGTTCCACCAGATCGAATAGTTAGGGCCTACGAAGTGAACGCCAGAAGCATAAAATACAATATAAATACAACAGTTTTTCCATCGTATAAAACGAATAATTGCAACCAGTGTGAAAGCTATGGCCATTTCTACATTCCGAGCAACCTAGGCTACACTCTAGGGCGTTGCTCCAACAGATTGAATAGTCAGGGCCTTAGAAGTCAACGCCCGAAGCATAAAATGCAATAAAAATACAACAGATTTTCCATCGTATAACAGGATTAATTGCAACCAGTTTGAAAGTGATGGTCATTTCTACGTTCCGGGCAACCTAGGCTTCACTCTAGGGCGTTGCTCCACTAGATCGAATAGCTAGGGCCTAAGAAGTCAACACCAGAAGAATAAAATACAAAAAAATACAACAGCCTTTACACCGTATAAAACGAATAATTGCATCCTGTGTGAAGGTTATGGTCATATCTACGTTCCAGTCAACCTAGGCTTCACTGTCGGGCGTTGCTACACCAGATCGAAGAGTTAGGGCCTAAGAAGTCAACGCCCGAAGCATAAAATACAATAGAAATACAACAGTTTTTCCATCGTATAAAACGAATAATTGCAACCATTATGAAACTTATGGTCATTTCTACCTTCCGGGCAACCTAGGCTACACCCTAGGGAGTTGCTCCACCAGATGAAACAGTTAGGGCGTTAGAAGTCAACGCCCGAAGCATAAAATACAAAATAAATAGAACAGTTTTTCCATTGTATAAAACGAATAATTGCTACCAGTGTAAAAGTTATGGTCATTTCTACGTTCCGGGCCACCTAGGCTTCACCCTAGGGCGTTGTTCCACCAGATCGAATAGTTAGGGCCTACGAAGTGAACGCCAGAAGCATAAAATACAATATAAATACAACAGTTTTTCCATCGTATAAAACGAATAATTGCAACCAGTGTGAAAGCTATGGCCATTTCTACATTCCGAGCAACCTAGGCTTCACTCTAGGGCGTTGCTCCAACAGATTGAATAGTCAGGGCCTTAGAAGTCAACGCCCGAAGCATAAAATGCAATAAAAATACAACAGATTTTCCATCGTATAACAGGATTAATTGCAACCAGTTTGAAAGTGATGGTCATTTCTACGTTCCGGGCAACCTAGGCTTCACTCTAGGGCGTTGCTCCACTAGATCGAATAGCTAGGGCCTTAGAAGTCAACGCCAGAGGCATAAAATACAAAATAAATACAACAGTTTTTCCATTGTATAAAACGAATAATTGCTACCAGTGTAAAAGTTATGGTCATTTCTACGTTCCGGGCAACCTAGGCTTCACCCTAGGGCGTTGGTCCACCAGATCGAATAGTTAGGGCCTAAGAAGTGAACGCCAGAAGCATAAAATACAATATAAATACAACAGTTTATCCATCGTATAAAACGAATAATTGCAACCAGTGTGAAAGCTATGGTCATTTCTACATTCCGAGCAACCTAGGCTTCACTCTAGGGCGTAGCTCCAACAGATTGTATAGTCAGGGCCTTAGAAGTCAACGCCCGAAGCATAAAATGCAATAAAAATACAACAGTTTTTCCACCGTATAACAGGATTAATTGCAACCAGTTTGAAAGTGATGGTCATTTCTACGTTCCGGTCAACCTAGGCTTCACTCTAGGGCGTTGCTCCACTAGGTCGAATAGCTAGGGCCTTAGAAGTCAACGCCAGAGTCATAAAATACAATATAAATACAACAGCTTTTCCATCGTAAAAAACGAATAATTGCAACTAGTGTGAAAGTTATGGTTATTTCTACATTCCGAGCAACCTAGGCTTCACTCTAGGGCGTTGCTCCACCAGATCGAATAGTTAGGTCCTTAGAAGTCAACGCCCGAAGCATAAAATGCAACAAAAATACAACAGTTTTTCCATCGTATAACAGGATTAATTGCAACCAGTTTGAAAGTGATGGTCATTTCTACGTTCCGGGCAACCTAGGCTTCACTCTAGGGCGTTGCTCCACCAGATCAAACAGTTAGGGCCTTAGAAGTCAACGCCCGAAGCATAAAATACAAAATAAATAGAACAGTTTTTCCATTGTATAAAACTAATAATTGCTACCAGTGTAAAAGTTATGGTCATTTCTACGTTCCGGGCAACCTAGGCTTCACCCAAGGGCGTTGTTCCACCAGATCGAATAGTTAGGGCCTAAGCAGTGAACGCCAGAAGCATAAAATGCAATAAAAATACAACAGTCTTTCCATCCTATAACAGGAATAATTGCAATCCGTGTGAAACTGATGATCATTTGTACGTTCCAGGCAACCTAGGCTTCACTCTAGGGCGTTGCTCCACTAGATCGAATTGTTAGGGCCAAAGAAGTCAACGCCCGAAGCATAAAATACAAAATAAATAGAACAGTTTTTCCATCGTATAAAAGGAATAATTGCAAACAGTGTTAAAGTAATGGTCATTTCTACGTTCCGGGCAACCTAGGCTTCACTCTAGGTCGTTGCTCCACCAGATCAAGCAGTTAGGGCCTTAGAAGTCAACACCCGAAGCATAAAATACAAAATAAATAGAACAGTTTTTCCATTGTATAAAACGAATAATTGCTACCAGTCTAATAGTTATGGTCATTTCTACGTTCCGGGCAACCTAGACTTCACTCTAGGGCGGTGCTCCACCATATCGAATAGCTACCGCCTTAGAAGACTACGCCTGAAGCATAAAATACAATAAAAATACAACGGTCTTTTCATCGTATAACAGGAATAATTGCATCAAGCGTGAAAGTAATGATCATTTCGGCGTTTCGGGCATCCTAGACATAACTCTGAGGCATTGCTCCACCAGATCGAATAGTTAGGGCCTATGAAGTCAACGCCAGAAGCATAAAACACAATATAAATACAACAGCTTTTCCATCGTAAAAAACGAATAATTGCAACCAGTGTGAAAGTTATGGTTATTTCTACATTCCGAGCAACCTAGGCTTCACTCTAGGGCGTTGCTCCACCAGATCGAATAGTTAGGTCCTTAGAAGTCAACGCCAGAAGCATAAAATACAATATAAATATAACAGTCTTTCCATCGTATAAAACGAATGATAGCAACCAGTGTGAAAGTTATGGTCATTTCTACGTTCCGGTCAACCTGGGCTTCACTCTAGGGCGTTGCTCCACCAGATCAAACAGTTAGGGCCTTAGAAGTCAACGCCCGAAGAATAAAATACAAAATAAATAGAACAGTTTTTCCATTGTATAAAACGAATAATTGCTACCAGTGTAAAAGTTATGGTCATTTCTACGTTCCGGGCAACCTAGGCTTCACCTTAGGGCGTTGTTCCACCAGATCGAATAGTTAGGTCCTAAGCAGTGAATGCCAGAAGCATAAAATGCAATAAAAATACAACAGTCTGTCCATCCTATAACAGGAATAATTGCAATCCGTGTGAAAGTGATGGTCATTTGTACGTTCCAGGCAACCTGGGCTTCACTCTAGGGCGTTGCTCCACCAGATCGAATATTTAGGGCCTATGAAGTCAACGCCAGAAGCATAAAATACAATATAAATACAACAGTTTTTAAATTGTATAAAACGAATAATTGCTACCAGTGTAAAAGTTATGGTCATTTCTACGTTCCGGGCAACCTAGGCTTCACTCTGCGGCGTTATTCCACCATATCGAATAGTTAGGGCCTAAGAAGTCAACACCAGAAGAATAAAATACAAAAAAGTACAACAGCCTTTACACCGTATAAAACGAATAATTGCATCCTGTGTGAAGGTTATGGTCATATCTACGTTCCAGTCAACCTAGGCTTCACTGTCGGGCGTTGCTACACCAGATCGAAGAGTTAGGGCCTAAGAAGTCAACGCCCGAAACATAAAATACAATAAAAATACAACAGTCTTTCCATCCTATAACAGGAATAATTGCAATCCGTGTGAAAGTGATGGTCATTTGTACGTTCCAGGCAACCTAGGCTTCACTCTAGGGCGTTGCTCCACCAGATCGAATAGTTAGGGCCTATGAAGTCAACGCCAGAAGCATAAAATACAATATAAATACAACAGTTTTTAAATTGTATAAAACGAATAATTGCTACCAGTGTAAAAGTTATGGTCATTTCTACGTTCCGTGCAACCTAGGCTCCACTCTAGGGCGTTGCTCCACTAGATCGAATAGCTAGGGCCTTAGAAGTCAACGCCAGACGCATAAAATACAATATAAATACAACAGCTTTTCCATCGTAAAAAACGAATAATTGCAACCAGTGTGAAAGTTATGGTTATTTCTACATTCCGGGCAACCTAGGCTTCACTCTAGAGCGTTGCTCCACCAGATCGAATAGTTAGGTCCTTAGAAGTCAACGCCAGAAGCATAATGTACAATATAAATATAACAGTTTTTCCATCGTATAAAACGGATAATAGCAACCAGTGTGAAAGTTATGGTCATTTCTACGTTCCGGGCAACCTAGGCTTCACTCTAGGGCGTTGCTCCACCAGATCAAACAGTTAGGGCCTTAGAAGTCAACGCCCGAAGCATAAAATACAAAATAGATAGAACAGTTTTTCCATTGTATAAAACTAATAATTGCTACCAGTGTAAAAGTTATGGTCATTTCTACGTTCCGGGCAACCTAGGCTTCACCCAAGGGCGTTGTTCCACCAGATCGAATAGTTAGGGCCTAAGCAGTGAACGCCAGAAGCATAAAATGCAATAAAAATACAACAGTCTTTCCATCCTATAACAGGAATAATTGCAATCCGTGTGAAACTGATGGTCATTTGTACGTTCCAGGCAACCTAGGCTTCACTCTAGGTCGTTGCTCCACCAGATCAAACAGTTAGGGCCTTAGAAGTCAACGCCCGAAGCATAAAATACAAAATGAATAGAACAGTTTTTCCATTGTATAAAACGAATAATTGCTACCAGTGTAATAGTTATGGTCATTTCTACGTTCCGGGCAACCTAGGCTTCACTCTAGGGCGGTGTTCCACCATATCGAATAGCTACGGCCTTAGAAGCCTACGCCTGAAGCTTAAAATACAATATAAATATAACAGTTTTTCCATCGTATAAAACGAATAATAGCAACCAGTGTGAAAGTAATTGTCATTTCTACGTTCCGGGCAACCTAGGCTTCACTCTAGGGCGTTGCTCCACCAGATCAAACAGTTAGGGCGTTAGAAGTCAACGCCCGAAGCATAAAATACAAAATAAATAGAACAGTTTTTCGATTGTATAAAACGAATAATTGCTACCAGTGTAAAAGTTATGGTCATTTCTACGTTCCGGGCCACCTAGGCTTCACCGTAGGGCGTTGTTCCACCAGATCGAATAGTTAGGGCCTACGAAGTGAACGCCAGAAGCATAAAATACAATATAAATACAACAGTTTTTCCATCGTATAAAACGAATAATTGCCACCAGTGTGAAAGCTATGGCCATTTCTACATTCCGAGCAACCTAGGCTTCACTCTAGGGCGTTGCGCCAACAGATTGAATAGTCAGGGCCTTAGAAGTCAACGCCCGAAGCATAAAATGCAATAAAAATACAACAGTTTTTCCATCGAGTAACAGGATTAATTGCAACCAGTTTGAAAGTGATGGTCATTTCTACGTTCCGGGCAACCTAGGCTTCACTCTAGGGCGTTGCTCCACTAGATCGAATAGCTAGGGCCTTAGAAGTCAACGCCAGAGGCATAAAATACAATATAAATACAACAGCTTTTCCATCGTAAAAAACGAATAATTGCAACCAGTGTGAAAGTTATGGTTATTTCTACATTCCGAGCAACCTAGGCTTCACTCTAGAGCGTTGCTCCACCAGATCGAATAGTTAGGTCCTTAGAAGTCAACGCCAGAAGCATAATGTACAATATAAATATAACAGATTTTCCATCGTATAAAACGAATAATAGCAACCAGTGTGAAAGTTATGGTCATTTCTACGTTCCGGGCAACCTAGGCTTCACTCTAGGGCGTTGCTCCACCAGATCGAATAGTTAGGTCCTTAGAAGTCAACGCCCGAAGCATAAAATGCAACAAAAATACAACAGTTTTTCCATCGTATAACAGGATTAATTGCAACCAGTTTGAAAGTGATGGTCATTTCTACGTTCCGGGCAACCTAGGCTTCACTCTAGGGCGTTGCTCCACCAGATCAAACAGTTAGGGCCTTAGAAGTCAACGCCCGAAGCATAAAATACAAAATAAATAGAACAGTTTTTCCATTGTATAAAACTAATAATTGCTACCAGTGTAAAAGTTATGGTCATTTCTACGTTCCGGGCAACCTAGGCTTCACCCAAGGGCGTTGTTCCACCAGATCGAATAGTTAGGGCCTAAGCAGTGAACGCCAGAAGCATAAAATGCAATAAAAATACAACAGTCTTTCCATCCTATAACAGGAATAATTGCAATCCGTGTGAAACTGATGATCATTTGTACGTTCCAGGCAACCTAGGCTTCACTCTGGGGCGTTGCTCCACTAGATCGAATTGTTAGGGCCAAAGAAGTCAACGCCCGAAGCATAAAATACAAAATAAATAGAACAGTTTTTCCATCGTATAAAAGGAATAATTGCAAACAGTGTTAAAGTAATGGTCATTTCTACGTTCCGGGCAACCTAGGCTTCACTCTATGTCGTTGCTCCACCAGATCAAGCAGTTAGGGCCTTAGAAGTCAACGCCCGAAGCATAAAATACAAAATAAATAGAACAGTTTTTCCATTGTATAAAACGAATAATTGCTACCAGTGTAATAGTTATGGTCATTTCTACGTTCCGGGCAACCTAGACTTCACTCTAGGGCGGTGCTCCACCATATCGAATAGCTACCGCCTTAGAAGACTACGCCTGAAGCATAAAATACAATAAAAATACAACGGTCTTTTCATCGTATAACAGGAATAATTGCATCAAGCGTGAAAGTAATGATCATTTCGGCGTTTCGGGCATCCTAGACATAACTCTGAGGCATTGCTCCACCAGATCGAATAGTTAGGGCCTATGAAGTCAACGCCAGAAGCATAAAACACAATATAAATACAACAGTTTTTCCATTGTATAAAACGAATAATTGCTACCAGTGTAAAAGTTATGGTCATTTCTACGTTCCGGGCAATCTAGGTTTCACCCTAGGGCGTTGTTCCACCAGGTCGAATAGTTAGGGCCTAAGAAGTCAACGCCAGAAGCATAAAATACAATATAAATACAACAGTTTTTCCATCGTATAAAACGAATAATTGCAACCAGTGTGAAAGTTATGGTCATTTATACGTTCCGGGCAACCTAGGCTTCACCCTAGGGCGTTGATCCACCAGATCGAATAGTGAGGGCCTAAGAAGTGAACGCCAGAAGCATACAATACAATATAAATACAACAGTTTTTCCATCGTATAAAACGAATAATTGCAACCAGTGTGAAAGCTATGGTCATTTCTACATTCCGAGCAACCTAGGCTTCTCTCTAGGGCGTTGCTCCAACAGGTTGAATAGTCAGGGCCTTAGAAGTCGACGCCCGAAGCATAAAATGCAATAAAAATACAACAGTTTTTCCATCGTATAACAGGATTAATTGCAACCAGTTTGAAAGTGATGGTCATTTCTACGTTCAGGGCAACCTAGGCTTCACTCTAGGGCGTTGCTCCACTAGATCGAATAGCTAGGGCGTTAGAAGTCAACGCCAGAGGTATAAAATACAATATAAATACAACAGCTTTTCCATCGTAAAAAACGAATAATTGCAACCAGTGTGAAAGTTATGGTTATTTCTACATTCCGAGCAACCTAGGCTTCACTCTAGGGCGTTGCTCCACCAGATCGAATAGTTAGGTCCTTAGAAGTCAACGCCAGAAGCATAAAATACAATATAAATATAACAGTCTTTCCATCGTATAAAACGAATGATAGCAACCAGTGTGAAAGTTATGGTCATTTCTACGTTCCGGTCAACCTGGGCTTCACTCTAGGGCGTTGCTCCACCAGATCAAACAGTTAGGGCCGTAGAAGTCAACGCCCGAAGAATAAAATACAAAATAAATAGAACAGTTTTTCCATTGTATAAAACGAATAATTGCTACCAGTGTAAAAGTTATGGTCATTTCTACGTTCCGGGCAACCTAGGCTTCACCTTAGGGCGTTGTTCCACCAGATCGAATAGTTAGGTCCTAAGCAGTGAATGCCAGAAGCATAAAATGCAATAAAAATACAACAGTCTGTCCATCCTATAACAGGAATAATTGCAATCCGTGTGAAAGTGATGGTCATTTGTACGTTCCAGGCAACCTGGGCTTCACTCTAGGGCGTTGCTCCACCAGATCGAATATTTAGGGCCTATGAAGTCAACGCCAGAAGCATAAAATACAATATAAATACAACAGTTTTTAAATTGTATAAAACGAATAATTGCTACCAGTGTAAAAGTTATGGTCATTTCTACGTTCCGGGCAACCTAGGCTTCACTCTGCGGCGTTATTCCACCATATCGAATAGTTAGGGCCTAAGAAGTCAACACCAGAAGAATAAAATACAAAAAAGTACAACAGCCTTTACACCGTATAAAACGAATAATTGCATCCTGTGTGAAGGTTATGGTCATATCTACGTTCCAGTCAACCTAGGCTTCACTGTCGGGCGTTGCTACACCAGATCGAAGAGTTAGGGCCTAAGAAGTCAACGCCCGAAGCATAAAATACAATAAAAATACAACAGTCTTTCCATCCTATAACAGGAATAATTGCAATCCGTGTGAAAGTGATGGTCATTTGTACGTTCTAGGCAACCTAGGCTTCACTCTAGGGCGTTGCTCCACCAGATCGAATAGTTAGGGCCTATGAAGTCAACGCCAGAAGCATAAAATACAATATAAATACAACAGTTTTTAAATTGTATAAAACGAATAATTGCTACCAGTGTAAAAGTTATGGTCATTTCTACGTTCCGGGCAACCTAGGCTCCACTCTAGGGCGTTGCTCCACTAGATCGAATAGCTAGGGCCTTAGAAGTCAACGCCAGACGCATAAAATACAATATAAATACAACAGCTTTTCCATCGTAAAAAACGAATAATTGCAACCAGTGTGAAAGTTATGGTTATTCCTACATTCCGGGCAACCTAGGCTTCACTCTAGAGCGTTGCTCCACCAGATCGAATAGTTAGGTCCTTAGAAGTCAACGCCAGAAGCATAATGTACAATATAAATATAACAGTTTTTCCATCGTATAAAACGGATAATAGCAACCAGTGTGAAAGTTATGGTCATTTCTACGTTCCGGGCAACCTAGGCTTCACTCTAGGGCGTTGCTCCACCAGATCAAACAGTTAGGGCCTTAGAAGTCAACGCCCGAAGCATAAAATACAAAATAGATAGAACAGTTTTTCCATTGTATAAAACTAATAATTGCTACCAGTGTAAAAGTTATGGTCATTTCTACGTTCCGGGCAACCTAGGCTTCACCCAAGGGCGTTGTTCCACCAGATCGAATAGTTAGGGCCTAAGCAGTGAACGCCAGAAGCATAAAATGCAATAAAAATACAACAGTCTTTCCATCCTATAACAGGAATAATTGCAATCCGTGTGAAACTGATGGTCATTTGTACGTTCCAGGCAACCTAGGCTTCACTCTAGGTCGTTGCTCCACCAGATCAAACAGTTAGGGCCTTAGAAGTCAACGCCCGAAGCATAAAATACAAAATGAATAGAACAGTTTTTCCATTGTATAAAACGAATAATTGCTACCAGTGTAATAGTTATGGTCATTTCTACGTTCCGGGCAACCTAGGCTTCACTCTAGGGCGGTGTTCCACCATATCGAATAGCTACGGCCTTAGAAGCCTACGCCTGAAGCTTAAAATACAATATAAATATAACAGTTTTTCCATCGTATAAAACGAATAATAGCAACCAGTGTGAAAGTAATTGTCATTTCTACGTTCCGGGCAACCTAGGCTTCACTCTAGGGCGTTGCTCCACCAGATCAAACAGTTAGGGCGTTAGAAGTCAACGCCCGAAGCATAAAATACAAAATAAATAGAACAGTTTTTCGATTGTATAAAACGAATAATTGCTACCAGTGTAAAAGTTATGGTCATTTCTACGTTCCGGGCCACCTAGGCTTCACCGTAGGGCGTTGTTCCACCAGATCGAATAGTTAGGGCCTACGAAGTGAACGCCAGAAGCATAAAATACAATATAAATACAACAGTTTTTCCATCGTATAAAACGAATAATTGCCACCAGTGTGAAAGCTATGGCCATTTCTACATTCCGAGCAACCTAGGCTTCACTCTAGGGCGTTGCGCCAACAGATTGAATAGTCAGGGCCTTAGAAGTCAACGCCCGAAGCATAAAATGCAATAAAAATACAACAGTTTTTCCATCGAGTAACAGGATTAATTGCAACCAGTTTGAAAGTGATGGTCATTTCTACGTTCCGGGCAACCTAGGCTTCACTCTAGGGCGTTGCTCCACTAGATCGAATAGCTAGGGCCTTAGAAGTCAACGCCAGAGGCATAAAATACAATATAAATACAACAGCTTTTCCATCGTAAAAAACGAATAATTGCAACCAGTGTGAAAGTTATGGTTATTTCTACATTCCGAGCAACCTAGGCTTCACTCTAGAGCGTTGCTCCACCAGATCGAATAGTTAGGTCCTTAGAAGTCAACGCCAGAAGCATAATGTACAATATAAATATAACAGATTTTCCATCGTATAAAACGAATAATAGCAACCAGTGTGAAAGTTATGGTCATTTCTACGTTCCGGGCAACCTAGGCTTCACTCTAGGGCGTTGCTCCACCAGATCAAACAGTTAGGGCCTTAGAAGTCAACGCCCGAAGCATAAAATACAAAATAAATAGAACAGTTTTTCCATTGTATAAAACTAATAATTGCTACCAGTGTAAAAGTTATGCTCATTTCTACGTTCCGGGCAACCTAGGCTCCACCCAAGGGCGTTGTTCCACCAGATCGAATAGTTAGGGCCTAAGCAGTGAACGCCAGAAGCATAAAATGCAATAAAAATACAACAGTCTTTCCATCCTATAACAGGAATAATTGCATTCCGTGTGAAACTGATGGTCATTTGTACGTTCCAGGCAACCTAGGCTTCACTCTAGGGCGTTGCTCCACTAGATCGAATTGTTAGGGCCAAAGAAGTCAACGCCCGAAGCATAAAATACAAAATAAATAGAACAGTTTTTCCATCGTATAAAAGGAATAATTGCAAACAGTGTTAAAGTAATGGTCATTTCTACGTTCCGGGCAACCTAGGCTTCACTCTAGGTCGTTGCTCCACCAGATCAAACAGTTAGGGCCTTATAAGTCAACACCCGAAGCATAAAATACAAAATAAATAGAACAGTTTTTCCATTGTATAAAACGAATAATTGCTACCAGTGTAATAGTTATGGTCATTTCTACTTTCCGGGCAACCTAGGCTTCACTCTAGGGCGGTGCTCCACCATATCGAATAGCTACCGCCTTAGAAGACTACGCCTGAAGCATAAAATACAATAAAAATACAACGGCCTTTTCATCGTATAACAGGAATAATTGCAACAAGCGTGAAAGTAATGATCATTTCGGCGTTTCGGGCATCCTAGACATAACTCTGAGGCATTGCTCCACCAGATCGAATAGTTAGGGCCTATGAAGTCAACGCCAGAAGCATAAAACACAATATAAATACAACAGTTTTTCCATTGTATAAAACGAATAATTGCTACCAGTGTAAAAGTTATGGTCATTTCTACGTTCCGGGCAACCTAGGCTTCACCCTAGGGCGTTGTTCCACCAGGTCGAATAGTTAGGGCCTAAGATGTCAACGCCAGAAGCATAAAATACAATATAAATACAACAGTTTTTCCATCGTATAAAACGAATAATTGCAACCAGTCTGAAAGTTATGGTCATTTATACGTTCCGGGCAACCTAGGCTTCACCCTAGGGCGTTGATCCACCAGATCGAATAGTTAGGGCCTAAGAAGTGAACGCCAGAAGCATACAATACAATATAAATACAACAGTTTTTCCATCGTATAAAACGAATAATTGCTACCAGTGTAAAAGTTATGGTCACTTCTACGTTCCGGGCAAACTAGGCTTCACCCTAGGGCGTTGTTCCACCAGGTCGAATAGATAGGGCCTAAGAAGTAAACGCCAGAAGCATAAAATACAATATAAATACAACAGTTTTTCCATCGTATAAAACGAATAATTGCAACCAGTGTGAAAGTTATGGTCATTTCTACATTCCGAGCAACCTAGGCTTCACTCTAGGGAGTTGCTCCAACAGATTGAATAGTTAGGGCCTTAGAAGTCAACGACCGAAGCATAAAATGCAACAAAAATACAAAGGTTTTTCCATCGTATAACAGGATTAATTGCAACCAGTTTGAAAGTGATGGTCATTTCTAGGTTCCGGGAAACCTAGGCTACACTCTAGGGCGTTGCTCCACTAGATCGAATAGCTAGGGACTTAGGAGTCAACGCCAGAAGCATAAAATGCAATAAAAATACAACAGTCTTTCCATCCTATAACAGGAATAATTGCAGCCCGTGCGAAAGTGATGGTCATTTGTACGTTCCAGGGAACCTAGGCTTCACTCTAGGGCGTTGCTCCACCAGATCGAATTGTTAGGGCCAAAGAAGTCAACGCCCGAAGCATAAAATACAAAATAAATAGAACAGTTTTTCCATTGTATAAAACGAATAATTGCTACCAGTGTAAAAGTTATGGTCATTTCTACGTTCCGGGCAACCTAGGCTTCACCCTAGGGTATTGTTCCATCAGATCGCATAGTTAGGCCCTAAGAAGTGAACGCCAGAAGCATAAAATACAATATAAATACAACAGTTTTTCCATCGTAGAAAACGAATAATTGCAGCCAGTGTGAAAGTTATGGTCATTTCTATATTCCGAGCAACCTAGGCTTCACTCTAGGGCGGTGCTCCACCATATCGAATAGCTACGGCCTTAGAAGCCTACGCCTGAAGCATAAAATACAATAAAAATACAACGGTCTTCTCATCGTATAACAGGAATAATTGCAAACAGTGTGAAAGTAATGGTCATTTCTGCGTTCCGGGCAACCTAGGCTTCACTCTACGGCGTTGTTCCACCAGATCGAATAGATCGGGCCTAAGAATTCAACACCAGAAGAATAAAATACAAAATAAATACAACAGCCTTTACACCGTATAAAACGAATAATTGCAACCTGTGTGAAGGTTATGGTCATATCTACGTTCCGGGCAACCTAGGCTTCACTGTAGGGCGTTGCTCCACCAGATCGAAGTGTTAGGGCCTAAGAAGTCAACGCCCGAGGCATAAAATACGATATAAATACAACAGCTTTTCCATCGTATTAAATAAATAATTGCAAACTGTGTGAAAGTAGTGGTCATTTCTGCGTTCCGAGCAACCTAGGCTTCACTCCAGGGCTGTGCTCCACCATATCGAATAGCTACGGCCTTAGAGGATTACGCCTGAAGCATAAAATACGATATAAATACAACAGCTTTTCCATCGTATAAAAGGAATAATTGCAAACAGTGTGAAAGTAATGGTCATTTCTACGTTCCGGGCAACCTAGGCTTCACCCTAGGGCGTTGCTCCACCAGATGAAACAGTTTGGGCCTTAGAAGTCAACGCCCGAAGCATAAAATACAAAATAAATAGAACAGTTTTTCCATTGTATAAAACGAATAATTGCTACCAGTGTAAAAGTTATGGTCATTTCTACGTTCTGGGCAACCTAGGCTTCACCCTAGGGCGCTGTTCCACCAGATCGAATAGTTAGGGCCTAAGAAGTGAACGCCAGAAGCATAAAATACAATATAAATACAACAGTTTTTCCATCGTATAAAACGAATAATTGCAGCCAGTGTGAAAGTTATGGTCATTTCTACATTTCGAGCAACCTAGGCTTCACTCTAGGGCGTTGCTCCAACAGATTGAATAGTTAGGGCCTTAGAAGTCAACGCCCGAAGCATAAAATGCAATAAAAATACAACAGCTTTTCCATCGTATAACAGGATTAATTGCAACCAGTTTGAAAGTGATGGTCATTTCTACGTTCCGGGCAACCTAGGCTTAACTCTAGGGCGTTGCTCCACCAGATCAAACAGTTAGGGCCTTAGAAGTCAACGCCCGAAGCATAAAATACAAAATAAAAAGAACAGTTTTTCCATTGTATAAAACGAATAATTGCTAGCAGTGTTAATGTTATGGTCATTTCTACGCTCCGGGCAACCTAGGCTTCACTCTACGGCGTTATTCCACCATATCGAATAGTTAGGGCCTAAGAAGTCAACACCAGAAGAATAAAGTACAAAATAAATACAACAGCTTTTCCATCGTAAAAAACGAATAATTGCAACCAGTGTGAAAGTTATGGTTATTTCTACATTCCGAGCAACCTAGGCTTCACTCTAGAGCGTTGCTCCACCAGATCGAATAGTTAGGTCCTTAGAAGTCAACGCCCGAAGCATAAAATGCAATAAAAATACAACAGTTTTTCCATCGTATAACAGGATTAATTGCAACCAGTTTGAAAGTGATGGCCATTTCTACGTTCAGGGCAACCTAGGCTTCACTCTAGGGCGTTGCTCCACTAGATCGAATAGCTAGGGCGTTAGAAGTCAACGCCAGAGGTATAAAATACAATATAAATACAACAGCTTTTCCATCGTAAAAAACGAATAATTGCAACCAGTGTGAAAGTTATGGTTATTTCTACATTCCGAGCAACCTAGGCTTCACTCTAGGGCGTTGTTCCACCAGATCGAATAGTTAGGGCCCAAGAAGTGAACGCCAGAAGCATAAAATACAATATAAATACAACAGCTTTTCCATCGTATAAAACGGATAATTGCAACCAGTGCGAAAGTTATGGTCATTTCTACATTCCGAGCAACCTAGGCTTCACTCTAGGGCGTTGCTCCACCAGATCGAATAGTTAGGTCCTTAGAAGTCATCGCCAGAAGCTTAAATACGATATAAATACAGCAGCTTTTCCATCGTATAAAAGGAATAATTGCAAACAGTGTGAAAGTAATGGTCATTTCTACGTTCCGGGCAACCTAGGCTTCACTCTGCGGCGTTATTCCACCATATCGAATAGTTAGGGCCTAAGAAGTCAACACCAGAAGAATAAAATACAAAAAAATACAACAGCCTTTACACCGTATAAAACGAATAATTGCAACCTGTGTGAAGGTTATGGTCATATCTACGTTCCAGTCAACCTAGGCTTCACTGTCGGGCGTTGCTACACCAGATCGAAGAGTTAGGGCCTAAGAAGTCAACGCCCGAAGCATAAAATGCAATAGAAATACAACAGTTTTTCCATCGTATAAAACGAATAATTGCAACCATTATGAATCTTATGGTCATTTCTACCTTCCGGGCAACCTAGGCTACACCCTAGAGAGTTGCTCCACCAGATGAAACAGTTAGGGCCTTAGAAGTCAACGCCTGAAGAATAAAATACAAAATAAATAGAACAGTTTTTCCATTGTATAAAACGAATAATTGCTACCAGTGTAAAAGTTATGGTCATTTCTACGTTCCGGGCAACCTAGGCTTCACCCTAGGGCGTTGTTCCACCAGGTCGAATAGGTAGGGCCTAAGAAGTAAACGCCAGAAGCATAAAATACAATATAAATACAACAGTTTTTCCATCCTATAAAACGAATAATTGCAACCAGTGTGAAAGTTATGGTCATTTCTACATTCCGAGCAACCTAGGCTTCACTCTAGGGCGTTGCTCCAACAGATTGAATAGTTAGGGCCTTAGAAGTCAACGATCGAAGCATAAAATGCAACAAAAATACAACGGTTTTTCCATCGTATAACAGGATTAATTGCAACCAGTTTGAAAGTGATGGTCATTTCTACGTTCCGGGAAACCTAGGCTTCACTCTAGGGCGTTGCTCCACTAGATCGAATAGCTAGGGCCTTAGAAGTCAACGCCAGAAGCCAAAAATACGATATAAGTACAACAGCTTTTCCATCGTAAAAAACGAATAATTGCAACCAGTGTGAAAGTTATGGTTATTTCTACATTCCAAGCTACCTAGGCTAAACTCTAGGGCGTTGCTCCACAAGATCGAATAGTTAGGTCCTTAGAAGTCAACGCCCGAAGCATAAAATGCAATAAAAATACAACAGTTTTTCCATCGTATAACAGGATTAATTGCAACCAGTTTGAAAGTGATGGTCATTTCTACGTTCCGGGCAACCTAGGCATCACTCTAGGGCGTTGCTCCACCAGATCAAACAGTTAGGGCCTTAGAAGTCAACGCCCGAAGCATGAAATACAAAATAAGAAGAACAGTTTTTCCATTGTATAAAACGAATAATTGCTACCAGTGTAAATGTTATGGTCATTTCTACGTCCCGGGCAACCTAGGCTTCACCCTAGGGCGTTGTTCCACCAGATCGAATAGTTAGGGCCCAAGAAGTGAACGCCAGAAGCATAAAATACAATATAAATACAACAGTTTTTCCATCGTATAAAACGAATAATTGCAACCAGTGTGAAAGTTATGGTCATTTCTACATTCCGAGCAACCTAGGCTTCACTCTAGGGCGTTGCTCCACCAGATGGAATAGTTAGGTCCTTAGAAGTCAACGCCAGAAGCATAAGATACGATAAAAATACAGCAGCTTTTACATCGTATAAAAGGTATAATTGCAAACAGTATGAAAGTAATGGTCATTTCTACGTTCCGGGCAACCTAGGCTTCACTCTACGGCGTTATTCCACCATATCGAATAGTTAGGGCCTAAGAAGTTAACACCAGGAGCATAAAATACAATATAAACACTACAGCTTTTCCATCGTATGACAGGAATATCTGCAACCAGTGTGATGGTACTGGTCATTTCTACGTTCCGGGCATCCGAGGCTTCACTCTAGCGCGTTGCTCCACGAGATCGAATAGCTGGGGCCTAAGAAGACAACGCCAGAAGCATAAAATACAAAATAAATACAACAGCTTTTCCATCGTATAAAAGGGATAATGGCAACCAGTGTGAAGGTAATGATCATTTCTGCGCTCCCGGCAACCTAGTCTTCACTCTAATGTGTTGCTCCACCACATCGAATAGTTACGGCCCTAGAAGTCAACCCCACTAGCATAAAATACAATATGAACACAGCTGCTGTTTCATCGTATAAAATGATTAATTGCAACCAGTGTGAAAGTGATAGTCTTTTCTACGTCCTGGGCTACCTAGGCTTCAATCTAGGGCGTTGTTCCACCAGATCGAATGGTTAGGGCCTGAGAAGTCAACGACAGAAGCATAAAATACAATCTAAATACAACATCTTTTCCATCGTATAAAACGGATAATTGCAACCAGTGTGAAAGTACTGGTCATTTCTACGTTCCGGACAACGTAGGCTTCACTCTAGGGCGTTGCTCCACCACATCAAATAGCTACGGCCTTAGAAGTCAACGCCACTAGCATAAAATACAATATAAATACAGCAGCTGTTTCATCGTATAAAATGATTAATTGCAAACAGTGTGAAGGTAATGGTCATTTCTGCGCTCCGGGCAACCTAGGCTTCACTCTAGTGTGTTGCTCCACCGCATCGAATAGTTAGGGCCTTAGAAGTCAACGGCAGAAGAATAAAATACAATATAAATAGAAGAGCTTTTCCATCGCATAAAATGAATATCTGCAACCAGTGTGAACGTAATGTTCTTTTCTACGTTGCGGGCAATCTAGGCTTCAGTCTAGGGCGTTGCTCCATCAGATCGCATAGTTAGGGCCTATAGACTCAAAGCCAGAAGCATAAAATACGATATAAATACAACAGCTTTTCCATCGCATAAAACGGATAATGGCAACCAGTGCGAAAGTGATGGTCATTTCTACGTTCCGGGCAACCTAGGCTTGACTCTAGGGCGTAGCTCCACCACATCGAATAGCTACGGCCTTAGAAGTCAACGCCACTAGCATAAAATACAATATAAATACAGCAGCTGTTTCATCGTATAAAATGATTAATTGCAAACAGTGTGAAGGTAATGGTCATTTCTGCGCTCCGGGCAACCTAGGCTTCACTCTAGTGTGTTGCTCCACCGCATCGAATAGTTAGGGCCTTAGAAGTCAGCGGCAGAAGAATAAAATACAATATAAATAGAAGAGCTTTTCCATCGCATAAAATGAATATCTGCAACCAGTGTGAACGTAATGTTCTTTTCTACGTTGCGGGCAATCTAGGCTTCAGTCTAGGGCGTTGCTCCATCAGATCGCATAGTTACGGCCTAAAGACTCAAAGCCAGAAGCATAAAATACGATATAAATACAACAGCTTTTCCATCGTATAAAACGAATAATTGCAACCAGTGTGTAAGTTATGGTCATTTCTATGTTCCGGGCAACCTATGCCTCACTCTAGGGCGTTGCTCCTCGAGATCGAATAGTTAGGGACTTAGAACTCAACACCAGAAGCATAAAATACAATTAAGTTGCAACAGTTTTTCCATCGTATAACAGGAATAACTGCAACCAGTGTGAAAGTACTGGTCATTTCTACGTTCCGTGTAACCTGGGTATCACTCTAGGGCGTTGCTCCACCACATCGAATAGCTACGGCCTTAGAAGTCGACGCCACTAGCATAAAATACAATATGAATACAGCAGCTTTTTCATCGTATAAAATGATTAATTGCAGCCAGTGTGAAAGTGATAGTCTTTTCTACGTCCTGGGCTACCCAGGCTTCAATCTAGGGCGTCGTTCCACCAGATCGAATAGTTAGGGCCTGAGAAGTCAACGTCAGAAGCATAAAATACAATCTAAATACAACATCTTTTCCATCGTATAAAACGGATAATTGCAACCAGTGTGTAAGTACTGGTCATTTCTACGTTCCGGGCAACGTAGGCTTCACTCTAGGGCGTTGCTCCACCACATCAAATAGCTACGGCCTTAGAAGTCAACGCCACTAGCATAAAATACAATATAAATACAGCAGCTGTTTCATCGTATAAAATGATTAATTGCAAACAGTGTGAAGGTAATGGTCATTTCTGCGCTCCGGGCAACCTAGGCTTCACTCTAGTGTGTCGCTCCACCGCATCGAATAGTTAGGGCCTTAGAAGTCAACGGCAGAAGAATAAAATACAATATAAATACAAGAGCTTTTCCATCGTATAAACGGGATAATTGCTACCAGTATGAAGGTTATGGTCATTTCTACTTTCAGCGCAACCTAGACTTCACCCTAGGGCGTTGCTCCAACAGATTGAATAGTTACGGCCTTAGAAGTCAACGCCCGAAGCATAAAATGCAATAAAAATACAACAGCTTTTCCATCGTATAAATCGAATAATTGCAACCAGTGTGAAGGTAATGGTATGTTCTACGTTCCGGGCAACCTAGCCTTCACTCTAGGGCGGTGCTCCATCAGATCAAATAGTTAGGGCCTAAGAAGTCAACGCCAGAAGCATAAAATACAATATAAATTCAACCGCTTTTCCATCGTCTAAATCGAATAATTGCATCCAGTTTGAAGGCTATGGACATTTCTACATTCCGAGCAACCTAGGCTTCTCTCTAGGGCGCTACTCCACCAGATCGTATAGCTAGGGACTTAGAAGTCAACGCCAAAAGCATAAAATACAATAAGGATGCAACAGTTTTTCCATCGTATAACAGGAATAACTGCAACCAGTGTGAAAGTACTGTTCATTTCTACGTTCCTGGTAACATAGGTTTCACTCTAGGGCGTTGCTCCACCAGATAGAATAGTTAGGGACTTAGAATTCAACGCCAGAAGGATAAAATACAATAAAGATGCAACAGTTCTTACATCGTATAACAGGAATAATTGCAACCAGTGTGAAGGTAATGGTATGTTCTACGTTCCGTGTATGCTAGGTTTCACTCTATGGCGTTCCTCCACCAGATCGAATAGTTAGGGCCTAAGAAGTCAACGCCAGAATCATAAAATACGATATAAATACAACAGATTTTCCATCGCATAAAACGAATAAGTGCAACCAGTGTGAAAGTTATGATCATTTCTGCGTTCCGGGCGACCTAGGCTTCAATGTAGGGCGTTGCTCCACCAGATCGAATAGTTAGGGCCTTAGAAGTCTATGCCATAAGCATAAAATACAATAAAGATGCAACAGTTTTTCCATCGTATAACAGGAATAATTGCAACCAGTGTGAAGGTAATGGTCTTTTCAACGTTCCGGGCAACCTAGGCTTCACTCTACGGCGTTGCTCCACCAGATCGAATAGATAGGGTCTTAGAAGTCAACGCCAGAAACATAAAATACAATAAAAATACTACAGTATTTCCATCGTATAACAGGAATAATTGCAACCAGTGTGAAAGTCATGGTCATTTCTACGTTCCGGGCAACCTAGGTATCACTCTAAGGCGTTGCTCCACGAGATCGAATACTTAGGGACTTAGAATTCAACGCCAGAAGCATAAAATACAATAAAAATGCAACAGTTTTTCCATCGTATAAAACGAATAACTGCAACCAGCGCGAAAGTACTGGTCATTGCTACGTTCCGGGTAACCTAGGTTTCACTCTAGGGCGTTGCTCCACCAGATCGAATAGTTAGGGCCTTAGAAGTCGACGCCAGTAGGATAAAATACAATATAATTGCAACAGCTTTTCCATCGTATAACAGTATTAATTGCGGCCAGTGTGAAAGTAATGGTCATTTCTACGTTCCGGGCAGCCTAGGTTTCGCTCTAGGGTGTAGATCCTCCGCATCGAATAGTTAGGGCCTTAGAAATCAACACCAGAAGCACAAAATACAATATAAATACAACAGTTTTTCCATTGTGTAAAATGAATAATTTCAAACAGTTAGGAAGTAATGTTCATTTCTACGTTCCGAGCAACGTAGACATCACTCTAGGGCGTTGATCCTTCAGATCGAATAGTTAGAGCCTAAGAAGTCAACGCCAGAAGCATAAAATACAACATAAATACAACAGTTTTTCCCTCGTATAACAGGAATAATTGCAACTAGTGTGAATGTGATGGTCATTTCTACGTTCCGGGCAACCTAGGCTTCACTCTAGGGCGTTGCTCCACCAGATCGAAGAGTTAGAGCCTTAGAAGTCAACGCCAGAATCATAAAATACGATATAAATACAACACATTTTCCATCGCATAAAACGAATAAGTGCAACCAGTGTGAAAGTTATGATCATTTCTGCGTTCCGGGCGACCTAGGCTTCAATGTAGGGCGTTGCTCCACCAGATCGAATAGTTAGGGCCTTAGAAGTCAACGCCATAAGCATAAAATACAATAAAGATGCAACAGTTTTTCCATCGTATAACAGGAATAATTGCAACCAGTGTGAAGGTAATGGTCTTTTCTACGTTCCGGGCAGCCTAGGCTTCACTCTACGGCGTTGCTCCACCAGATCGAATAGATAGGGTCTTAGAAGTCAACGCCAGAAACATAAAATACAATAAAAATACTACAGAATTTCCATCGTATAACAGGAATAATTGCAACCAGTGTGAAAGTCATGGTCATTTCTACGTTCCGGGCAACCTAGGTATCACTCTAAGGCGTTGCTCCACGAGATCGAATACTTAGGGACTTAGAATTCAACGCCAGAAGCATAAAATACAATAAAAATGCAACTGTTTTTCCATCGTATAAAACGAATAACTGCAACCAGCGCGAAAGTACTGGTCATTGCTACGTTCCGGGTAACCTAGGTTTCACTCTAGGGCGTTGCTCCACCAGATCGAATAGTTAGGGCCTTAGAAGTCGACGCCAGTAGGATAAAATACAATATAAATACAACAGCTTTTCCATCGTATAACGGTATTAATTGCAGCCAGTGTGAAAGTAATGGTCATTTCTACGTTCCGGGCAGCCTAGGTTTCGCTCTAGGGTGTAGATCCTCCGCATCGAATAGTTAGGGCCTTAGAAATCAACACCAGAAGCACAAAATACAATATAAATACAACAGTTTTTCCATTGTGTAAAGTGAATAATTTCAAACAGTTAGGAAGTAATGTTCATTTCTACGTTCCGAGCAACGTAGACATCACTCTAGGGCGTTGATCCTCCAGATCGAATAGTTAGGGCCTAAGAAGTAAACGCCAGAAGCATAAAATACAACATAAATACAACAGTTTTTCCATCGTATAACAGGAATAATTGCAACTAGTGTGAATGTGATGGTCATTTCTACGTTCCGGGCAACCTAGGCTTCACTCTAGGGCGTTGCTCCACCAGATCGAAGAGTTAGAGCCTTAGAAGTCAACGCCAGAAGCATAAAATACAATATAAATACAACAGTTGTTCCATCGTATAACAGGAATAATTGCAACCAGTGTGAAAGATATGGTTATATCTACGTTCCGGGCAACCTAGGCTACACTCTTGGACGTTGCCCCACCATTTCGGATAGCTAGGACCTAGGAATTCAAAGCCAGAAGCAGAAAATACAATAAAAATGCTACAGTTTTTCTATCGTATAGATTGAATAATTGCAACCAGTGTGAAAGTAATGATCATTTCGACGTTTCGGGCATCTTAGACTTAACTCTGAGGCATTGCTCCACCAGATCGAATAATTAGGGCCTAAGAAGTCAACGCCAGAAACATAAAACACAATATAAATACAACAGCTTTTCCATCGTATAAAACGAATAATTGCAACCAGTGTGAAAGTTATGGTCATTTCTACGTTCCGTACAACCTATGCTTCACTCTAGGGAGGTGCTCCACGAGATCGAATAGCTATGGACTAAGAACCCAACGCCAGAAGCATAAAATACAATAAAAATACTACAGCTTTTCCATTGTATATAATGTATATTTGCAATCAGTGTGAATGTAATGGTTATTTCTACGTAACGGGCAACCTAGGCTTCACTCTAGGGCGTTGCTCCATGAGATCGAATAGTTAGGGACTTAGAATTCAACGCCAGAAGCATAAAGTACGATATATGTCCAACAGATTTTCCATCGTATAAAACGAATAACTGCAACCAGTGTGAAAGTAATAGTCATTTCAACTTTCCGGGCATCCTGGACTTAACTTGGAGGCATTGCTCCACAAGATCGAATAGTTAGGGCCTTAGAAGTCAACGCCAGAAACATAAAATACAATAAGGATGCAGCAGTTTTTCCATCGTGTAACTGGAGTAATTGAAACCAGTGTGAAATTAATGGTCTTTTTTACGTTCCGGGCAACCTATGCTTCAATCTAGGGCGGTGCTGCACCAGGTCAAATAGTTAGGGCCTAAGACGTCAACGCAAGGAGCATAAAATACAATATAAATACAACAGCTTTTCCATCGTATATAGTGTATATTTGCAAACAGTGTGAAAGGTATGGTCATTTCTACGTTCCGCGCATCCTAGGCTTCACTCTATTACGTTGCACCACGAGATCGAATAGTTAGGGACTTAGAATTCAACGCCAGAAACAAAAAATAAAATAAAAATACAACAGTTTTTCATCGTATAACAGGAATGATTGCATCAACTGTGAAGGTAATGGTCATTTCTACGTTCCGGGCAGCCTAGGCTTGACTCTAGGGCGTTGCTCCACCAGATCGAATAGGTAGAGCCTTAGAAGTCAATGCCCGAAGCATAAAATACAATATAAGTAAAACAGTTTTTCCATCGTATAAAATGAATAATTGCAACCAGTGTGAAGGTGATGGTCATTTCTATGTTCCGGGCAACCTGTGCTTCACACTAGGTCGTTGCTCCTCCAGATCGAATATCTACGGACTAAGAAGTCAACACCAGGAGGATAAAATACAATAAAAATACAACAGTTTTTCCATCGTATAAAATGAATAATTGCAACGAGTGTGAAAGTGATGGTCATTTCTACGTTCCGGGTAACCTATGCTTCACACAAGGGCGTTGCTCCTACAGATCGAATAGCTAGCCCATTAGAAGTCAACGCCAGACACATAAAATACAATAAAAATACAACAGTTTTTCCATCGTACAACAGGAGTGTTTGCAACCAGTGTGAAAGTGATAGTCACTTCTACGTTCCGGGCTACCTAGGCTTTACTCTGAGCCATTGCTCCACCAGATCGAATAGATAGGGCCTTAGAAGTCAACGCCAGAAGCATTAAGTGCAACAAAAATACCACAGTGTTTCCATCGTATAACAGGAATAATTGCATTTACTGTGAAGGTAATGGTCATTTCTACGTTCCGGGCAGCCTATGCTTCACTCGAGGGCGTTGCTCCACCAGATCGAATATTTAGGGCCTAAGAAGTCAACGCCAGAAGAATAAAATGCGATATAAATACAACAGCTTCTCCATCGTATAAAACGAATAATTGCATCCAGTGTGAAAGTTATGTTCATTTCTATGTTCGGGGCAACATAGGCCTCACTCTTGGTCGTGGCCCCACCAGATCGAATAGCTAGGACCTTAGAAGTCAAAGCCAGAAGCAGCAAATACAGTAAAAATACAACAGTTTTTTCATCGTATAACAGGAATAATTGCAACAAGCGTGAGGGTAGTGGTCATTTCTACGATCCGGGCAACCTAGGCTACACTCTTGGACGTTGCCCCAGCAGATCGAATAGCTAGGACCTAGGAATTCAAAGCCGGAAGCAGAAAATACAATAAAAATGCTACAGTTTTTCTATCGTATAGATTGAATAATTGCAACCAGTGTGAACGTTATGGTCCTTTCTACGTCCCGGGCAACCTACGCTTCACTCTAGGGCGTTACTCCACCACATCCAATAGTTAGGGCCTAAGAGGTCAGCACCAGAAGCATAAAATACAATAAAGATGCAACAGTTTTTCCATCGTATAACAGGAATAATGGCAACCAGTGTAAATTATTCCTGTTACACGATGGAAAAACTGTGGTATTTTTGTTGCAGTTTATGCTTCTGGCGTTGACTTCTAAGGCCCTATCTATTCGATCTGGTGGAGCAATGCCTCAGAGTAAAGTCTAGTATGCCCGGAACGTAGAAATGGCCATTACTTTCACACTGGTTGCAATTATTCGTATTATACGATGGAAACACTGTTGTATATATTTTGTATTTTATGCTTCTGGCGTTGACTTCTTAGGCCGTAGCTATTCGATCTGGTGGAACAACGCCCTAGAGTGAAGCCTAGGTTGCGCGCAACGTAGAAATGACCATTACTTTCACACTGTTTGCAATTATTCATTTTATACGATGGAAAAACTGTTGTATTTATATTGTATTTTATGCTCCTGGTGTTGACTTCTTAGGCCTTAACTATTCGATCTGGTGGAGCAGCGCCATAGAGTGAAGCCTAGGTTGCCCGGAACGTAGCACATACCATTACCTTCACACTGGTTGCAATTATTCCTGTTATACGATGGAAAAACTGTTCTATTTATTTTGTATTTTATGCTACGGGCGTCGACTTCTAAGGCCCTAACTATTCGATCTGGTGGAGCAGCGCCATAGAGTGAAGCCTAGGGTGCCCGGAAAGTAGAAATGAACATTACTTTCACACTGGTTGCAATTATTCGTTTTATTCGATGTAAAGGCTGTTGTATTTATTATGTAGTTTATGCTTCTGGCGTTGACTTCTAAGGCCCTGAGTCTTCGATCTGGTGGAGCAACGCCTCTGAGTTAAGTCTAGGATGCCCGAAACGCCGAAATGATCATTACTTTCACGCTTGTTGCAATTATTCCTGTTATACGATGAAAAGACTGTTGTATTTTTATTGTATTTTATGCTTCAGGCGTTAACTTCTAAGGCCGTAGCTATTCGATGTGGTGGAGCAACACCATAGAGTGAAGCCTAGGTTGCCGGGAACGTAGAAATGACCATAACATTCATACTGGTAGCAATTATTCCTTTTATACGATGGAAAAGCTGTTGTACTTATATTGTATTTTATGCTTCTGGCGTTGACTTCTAAGGCCCTAACTATTCGATCTGGTGGACCAACGCAATAGAGGGAAGCCTAGGTTGCCCGGAACGCAGAAATGACCATCACTTTCAAACTGGTTGCAATTAATCCTGTTATAAGATGGAAAAACTGTTGTACTTTTATTGCATTATATGCTTCAGGCGTTAACTTCTAAGGCCGTAGCTATTCGATGTGGTGGAGCAACACCATAGAGTGAAGCCTAGGTTGCCGGGAACGTAGAAATGACCATAACATTCACACTGGTAGCAATTATTCCTTTTATACGATGGAAAAGTTGTTGTACTTATATTGTATTTTATGCTTCTGGCGTTGACTTCTAAGGCCCTAACTACCCAATCTGTTGGAGCAACGCCCTAGGGTGAAACCTAGGTTGCGCGGAAAGTAGAAATGACCATAACTTTCATACTGGTTGCAATTATTCGTTTCATACGATGGAAAAACTGTTGCATTTATATTGTATTTTACGCTTCTGGCTTTGAATTCTAAGGCCGTATCTATTCGATGTGGTGGAGCAACGCCCTAGAGAGAAGCCTAGGTTGCCCGGAACGTAGAAGAGACCATTACTTTCACACTGGTTGCAATTATTCGTTTTATACGATGGAAAAACTGTAGTACTTATTTTGCATTTGGTGCTTCTGGCGTTGACTTCTTAGGCCCTAACTATTCGATCTGGTGGAGCAATAACATAGAGTGAAACGTAGGTTGCCCGGAACATAGAAGTGACCATTACATTCACACTGGTTGCAATTATTCGTTTTATACGATGGAAAAACTGTTGTATTTATATTGTATTTTATGCTTCTGGCGTTGACTTCTGGGGCCCTAACTATTCGATCTGGTGGAGCAACGCCCTAGAGAGAAGCCTAGGTTTCCCGGAACGTAGATATGATCATAACCTTCACACAGAATGCAATCATTCATTTTATACGATGGAAAAGCTGTTGTATTTATATTGTATTTTATGCTTCTGGCGCTGACTTCTAAGGCCGTAGCTATTAGATGTGGTGGAGCAACGCCCTAGAGTGACGCCTAGGTTTGCCCGGATCGCAGAAATGACCATTACTTTCACAATGTATGCAATTATTCATTTTATACGATGGAAAAGCTGTAGTACTTATATTGTACTTTATTCTTCTGGCGTTGATTCCTAAGTCCCTAACGATTCAATCTGTTGGAGCAACGACGTCGGGTGAAGCCTAGGTTGCCCGGAGAGTAGAAATGACCATAACTTTCATACTGGTTGCAATTATTCGTTTTATACGATTGAAAAACTGTTATATTTATATTGTATTTTACGCTTCTGGCGTTGACTTCTTAGGCCCTAACTATTCGATCTGGTGGAACAACGCCCTAGTGTGAAGCCTAGGTTGCCCGGAACGTAGAAATGACCATCACTTTCAAACTGGTTGCAATTATTCCTGTTATAGGATGGAAAACCTGTTCAATTTATATTGTATTTTATGCTTCAGGCGTTGACTTCTAAGGCTGTAGCTATTCGATGTGGTGGAACAACACCCTAAGGTGAAGCCAAGGTTGCCCGGAAAGTAGAAATGACCATAACATTCATACTGGTTGCAATTATTCGTTTTATACGATGAAAAACTGTTGTATTTATATTGTATTTTATGCTTCTGGCGTTGACTTCTAGGGCCCTAACTATACCATCTGGTGGAACAACGCCCTAGGGTGAAGCCTAGGTTGCCCGGAACGTAGAACTGACCATAACATTTACACTGTTTGCAATTATTCGTTTTATACGATGGAAAAGCTGTTGTACTTATATTGTATTTTATTCTTCTGGCGTTGACTTCTCAGGCCCTAACTATTCGATCTGGTGGAACAACACCCTAAGGTGAAGCCTAGGCTGCCCGGATCGTAGAAATGACCATCACTTTCACACTGGTTGCAATTATTCCTGTTATACGATGGAAAAGCTGTTGTATTTATATCGTATTTTAAGCTTCTGGCGTTGACTTCTTAGGCCCTAACTATACCATCTGGTGGAACAACGCCCTAAGGTGAAGCCTATGTAGCCCGGAACGTAGAACTGACCATTACTTTCACACCGGTTGCAATTATTCGTTTTATACGATGGAAAAAATGTTGTATTTATTTTGTATTTTGTGCTTCTGGCGTTGACTTCATAGGCCTTAACTATTCGATCTGGTGGAGCAGCGCCATAGAGTGAAGCCTAGGGTGCCCGGAAAGTAGAAATGAACATTACTTTCACACTGGTTGCAATTATTCGTTTTATACGATGGAAAAACTGTTGTATTTATTATGTATTTTATGCTTCTGATGTTGAATTCTAAGGCCGTAGCTATTCGATGTGGTGGAGCAACGCCCTAGAGTGAAGCCTAGGTTTCCCGGAACCTAGAAATGACCATCACTTTCACACTGGTTGCAATTATTCGTTGTATACGATGGAAAAACTGTTGTATTTATTATGTATTTGGTGCTTCTAGCGTTGACTTCTTAGGCCATAACCATTCGGTCTGGTGAAGCAACGCCATAGAGTGAAATGTAGGTTGCCCGGATCTTAGGAATGACCATTATATTCACACTAGTTGCAATTATTCCTGTTATACGATGGAAAAACTGTTTTATTTTTATAGTATTTTATGCTTCTGGCGTTGACTTCTTAGGCCCTAACTATTCGATCTGGTGGAACAACGCCCTAGAGTGAAGTCTAGATTGCCCGGAACGTAGCAATGACCATTACTTTCACAATGTTTGCAATTATTCATTTTATACGATGTAAAAACTGTTGTACCTATATTGTATTTTATTCTTCTGGCGTTGACTTCTTAGGACCTAACTATTCGATCTGGTGGAAAAACGCCCGAGTGTGAAGCCTAGGTTGCCCAGAACGTCGCAATGACCATTACGATCACACTGTTTGCAAATATACATTATATACGATGGAAAAGCTGTTGTATTTATATTGTATTTTATGCTTCAGCCGTTGACTTCTTAGGCCCTAACTATTTGATCTGGTGGAGCATCGCCATAAAGTGAAGCCTAGGTTGCCGCGAACGTAGCACATACCATTACCTTCACACTGGTTGCAATTATTCCTGTTATACGATGGAAAAACTGTTCTATTTATTTTGTATTTTATGCTACGGGCGTCGACTTCTAAGGCCCTAACTATTCGGGCTGGTGGAGCAACATCCTAGAGTGAAACCTAGACTGCCCGGAACGTAGAAATGACCATCACTTTCACACTGGTTGCAACTATTCCTGTTATACGATGGAAAAACTCTTGTGTATTTATTGTATTTTATGCTTGGGCGTTGACTTCTATGGTCCTACCTATTCGATCGGTTGGAGCAACACCCTACAGTGAAGCCTAGGTTGCCCGGAACGTGGATATGACCATAACCTTCACACAGGTTGCAATTATTCGTTTTATACGATGGAAAGACTGTTGTATTTATTTTGTAGTTTATGCTTCTGGCGTTAACTTTTAAGGCCCTAACTCTTCGTTCTGGTGGAGCAACGCCTAAGAGTTAAGTCTGGGATGTCCGAAACGCCGAAATGATCATTACTTTCACACTGGTTGCAGTGATCCATGCTATACAATGGAAAAACTGTTGTATTTATATTGTATTTTATGCTTCAGGCGTTGACTTCTAAGGCCGTAGCTATTCGATGTTGTGGAGCAACGCCGTAGAGTGAAGCCTAGGTTGCGCGGAACGTAGAAATGACCATAACATTCACACTGTTTGCAATTATTCGTTTTATACGATGGAAAAGCTGTTGTACTTATATTGTATTTTATTCTTCTGGCGTTGACTTCTAAGGCCCTGACTATACCATCTGGTGGAACAACGCCCTAGGGTGAAGCCTATGTTGCCCGGAACGTAGAACTGACCATTACTTTCACACTGGTTGCAATTATTCGTCTTATACGACGGTAAAAATGTTGTATTTATTTTGTATTTGGTGCTTCTGGCGTTGACTTCATAGGCCTTAACTATTCGATCTGGTGGAGCAGCGCCATAGAGTGAAGCCTAGGGTGCCCGGAAAGTAGAAATGAACATTACTTTCACACTGGTTGCAATTATTCGTTTTATACGATGGAAAAACTGTTTATTTATTATGTATTTTATGCTTCTGACGTTGAATTCTAAGGCCGTAGCTATTCGATGTGGTGCAGCAACGCCCTAGAGTGAAGCCTAGGTTACCCGGAGCCTAGAAGTGACCATTACTTTCACGCTTGTTGCAATTATTCCTGTTATACGATGAAAAGACTGTTGTATTTTTATTGTATTTTATGCTTCAGGCGTTAACTTCTAAGGCCGTAACTATTCGATGTGGTGGAGCAACACCATAGAGTGAAGCCTAGGTTGCCCGGAACGTAGAAATGACCATAACATTCACACTGGTTGCAATTATTCCTTTTATACGATGGAAAAGCTGTTGTGCTTATATTGTATTTTATTCTTCTGGCGTTGACTTCTTTGTCCCTAACTATTCGATCTGATGGAACAACACCCTAGGGTGAAGCCTAGGTTGCCCGGAAGGTAGAAATGACCATAACTTTCATACCGGTTGCAAATATTCGTTTTATACGCTGGAAAAACTGTTGTACTTATATTGTATTTTATGCTTCTGGCGTTGACTTCTAAGGCCCTAACTGATCGCTCTGGTGGAGCAACGCCCTAGAGTCAAGCCTAGGATGCACGGAATGTTGAAATGTCCATAACTTTCACACTGGTTGCAATTATTCGTTTTATACGATGGAAAAACTGTTGCATCTTTATTGTATTTTATGCTTCTGGCGTTGACTTCTTAGGCCCTAACTATTCGATCTGGTGGAACAACGCCCTAGAGTGAAGCCTAGGTTTCCCGGAACGTAGCAATGACCATTACGATCACACTGTTTGCAAATATACATTATATACGATGGAAAAGCTGTTGTATTTATATTGTATTTTATTCTTGTGGCGTTGACTTCTCTGTCGCTAACTATTCGATCTGGTGGAACAACACCCTAGGGTGAAGCCTAGTTTGCCCGGAAAGTAGAAATGACCATAACTTTCATACTGGTTGCAAATATTCGTTTTATACGCTGGAAAAACTGTTGTATTTACATTGTATTTTATGCTTCTGGCGTTGACTTCTAAGGCCCTAACTATTCGATCTGGTGGAGCAACGCAATAGAGGGAAGCCTAGGTTGCCCGGAACGTAGAAATGACCATCACTTTCAAACTGGTTGCAATTAATCCTGTTATACGATGGAAAAACTGTTGAATTTTTATTGCATTTTATGCTTCGTGCGTCGACTTCTAAGGCCGTAACTACTCAATCTGTTGGAGCAACGCCCTAGGGTGAAACCTAGGTTGCCCGGAAAGTAGAAATGACCATAACTTTCACACTGGTTGCAATTATTCCTGTTATACGATGGAAAAGCTGTTGTATTTATATCGTATTTTATGCTTCTGGCGTTGACTTCTTAGGCCCTAACTATACCATCTGGTGGAACAACGCCCTAGGGTGAAGCCTAGGTTGCCCGGAATGTAGAACTGACCATTACTTTCACACTGGTTGCAATTATTCGTTTTATACAATGGAAAAACTGTTGTATTTATTTTGTATTTGGTGCATCTGGCGTTGACTTCTTAGGCCTTAACTATTCGATCTGTTGGAGCAGCGCCATAGAGTGAAGCGTAGGGTGCCCGGAAAGTAGAAATGAACATTACTTTCACACTGGTTGCAATTATTCGTCTTATACGATGGAACAACTGTTGTATTTATAATGTATTTTATGCTTCTGACATTGAATTCTAAGGCCGTAGCTATTCGATGTGGTGGAGCAACGCCCTAGAGTGAAGCCTAGGTTGCCCGGAACCTAGAAATGACCATTACTTTCACACTGGTTGCAAGTATTCGTTTTATACGATGGAAAAACTGTTGTATTTATTATGTATTTGGTGCTTCTAGCGTTGACTTCTTAGGCCATAACTATTCCGTCTGGTGGAGCAACGCCATAGAGTGAAATGTAGGTTGCCCGTATCGTAGAAATGACCACTATATTCACACTAGTTGCAATTATTCCTGTTATACGATGGACAAAATGTTTTATTTTTATTGTATTTTATGCTTCTGGCGTTGAATTCTAAGTCCCTAGCTATTCGATCTGGTGGATCAACGCCCTATAGTGATGCCCAGGTTGCCCGGAACGTAGAAATGACCATTACTTTCCCACTGTTTTCAATTATTCATCTTATACGATGGAAAAGCTGTTGTATTTATATTGTATTTTATGCTCCTGCCGTTGACTTCTAAGGCCCTAACTGATCGCTCTGGTGGAGCAACGCCCTAGAGTCAAGCCTAGGATGCCCGGAATGTTGAAATGTCCATAACTTTCACACTGGTTGCAATTATTCGTTTTATACGATGGAAAAACTGTTGCATCTTTATTGTATTTTATGCTTCTGGCGTTGACTTCTTAGGCCCTAACTATTCGATCTGGTGGAACAACGCTCTAGAGTGAAGCCTAGGTTTCCCGGAACATAGCAATGACCATTACGATCACACTGTTTGCAAATATACATTATATACGATGGAAAAGCTGTTGTATTTATATTGTATTTTATGCTTCTGCCGTTGACTTCTTAGGCCCTAACTATTTGATCTGGTGGAGGGCCGCCATAGAGTGAAGCCTAGGTCGCCCGGAACGTAGCACATACCATTACCTTCACACTGGTTGCAATTATTCCTGTTATACGATGGAAAAACTGTTATATTTATTTTGTATTTTATGCTTCGGGCGTCGACTTCTAAGGCCCTAACTATTCGGACTGGTGGAGCAACATCCTAGAGTGAAGCCCAGGGTGCCCGGATCGTTGAAATGACCATCACTTTCACACTGGTTGCAATTATTCCTGTTATACGATGGAAAAACTCTTGTATATTTATTGTATTTTATGCTTGGGCGTTGACTTCTATGGCCCTACCTATTCTATCGGTTGGAGCAACACCCTACAGTGAAGCCTAGGTTGCCCGGACAATAGAAATGGCCATAACTTTCATACTGGTTGCAATTATTCCTTTTATGCGATGGAAAAACTCTTGTATTTATATTGTATTTTATGCTTCTGGCGTTGACTTCTTAGGCCCTATCTATTCGATCTGGTGGAAAAACGCCCTAGTGTGAAGCCTAGGTTGCACGGAACGTAGCAATGACCATTACTTTCACAATGTTTGCAATTATTCATTTTATACGATGTAAAAACTGTTGTACCTATATTGTATTTTATTCTTCTGGCGTTGACTTCTTAGGCCCTAACTATTCGATCTGGTGCAAAAACGCCCTAGTGGGAAGCCTAGGTTGCGCGGAACGTCGCAATGACCATTACGATCACACTGTTTGCAAATATACATTATATACGATGGAAAAGCTGTTGTATTTATATTGTATTTTATGCTTCTGCCGTTGACTTCTTAGGCCCTAACTATTTGATCTGGTGGAGCATCGCCATAGAGTGAAGCCTAGGTTGCCCGGAACGTAGCACATACCATTACCTTCACACTGGTTGCAATTATTCCTGTTATACGATGGAAAAACTGTTCTATTTATTTTGTATTTTATGCTACGGGCGTCGACTTCTAAGGCCCTAACTATTCGATCTGGTGGAGCAGCGCCATAGAGTGAAGCCTAGGGTGCCCGGAAAGTAGAAATGAACATTACTTTCACACTGGTTGCAATTATTCGTTTTATTCGATGTAAAGGCTGTTGTATTTATTATGTAGTTTATGCTTCTGGCGTTGACTTCTAAGGCCCTGAGTCTTCGATCTGGTGGAGCAACGCCTCTGAGTTAAGTCTAGGATGCCCGAAACGCCGAAATGATCATTACTTTCACGCTTGTTGCAATTATTCCTGTTATACGATGAAAAGACTGTTGTATTTTTATTGTATTTTATGCTTCAGGCGTTAACTTCTAAGGCCGTAGCTATTCGATGTGGTGGAGCAACACCATAGAGTGAAGCCTAGGTTGCCGGGAACGTAGAAATGACCATAACATTCATACTGGTAGCAATTATTCCTTTTATACGATGGAAAAGCTGTTGTACTTATATTGTATTTTATGCTTCTGGCGTTGACTTCTAAGGCCCTAACTATTCGATCTGGTGGACCAACGCAATAGAGGGAAGTCTAGGTTGCCCGGAACGCAGAAATGACCATCACTTTCAAACTGGTTGCAATTAATCCTGTTATAAGATGGAAAAACTGTTGCACTTTTATTGCATTATATGCTTCAGGCGTTAACTTCTAAGGCCGTAGCTATTCGATGTGGTGGAGCAACACCATAGAGTGAAGCCTAGGTTGCCGGGAACGTAGAAATGACCATAACATTCATACTGGTAGCAATTATTCCTTTTATACGATGGAAAAGCTGTAGTACTTATATTGTACTTTATTCTTCTGGCGTTGATTCCTAAGTCCCTAACGATTCAATCTGTTGGAGCAACGACGTCGGGTGAAGCCTAGGTTGCCCGGAGAGTAGAAATGACCATAACTTTCATACTGGTTGCAATTATTCGTTTTATACGATTGAAAAACTGTTATATTTATATTGTATTTTACGCTTCTGGCGTTGACTTCTTAGGCCCTAACTATTCGATCTGGTGGAACAACGCCCTAGAGTGAAGCCTAGGTTGCCCGGAACGTAGAAATGACCATCACTTTCAAACTGGTTGCAATTATTCCTGTTATAGGATGGAAAACCTGTTGAATTTATATTGTATTTTATGCTTCAGGCGTTGACTTCTAAGGCTGTAGCTATTCGATGTGGTGGAACAACACCCTAAGGTGAAGCCAAGGTTGCCCGGAAAGTAGAAATGACCATAACATTCATACTGGTTGCAATTATTCGTTTTATACGATGAAAAACTGTTGTATTTATATTGTATTTTATGCTTCTGGCGTTGACTTCTAGGGCCCTAACTATACCATCTGGTGGAACAACGCCCTAGGGTGAAGCCTAGGTTGCCCGGAACGTAGAACTGACCATAACATTTACACTGTTTGCAATTATTCGTTTTATACGATGGAAAAGCTGTTGTACTTATATTGTATTTTATTCTTCTGGCGTTGACTTCTCAGGCCCTAACTATTCGATCTGGTCTAACAACACCCTAAGGTGAAGCCTAGGCTGCCCGGATCGTAGAAATGACCATCACTTTCACACTGGTTGCAATTATTCCTGTTATACGATGGAAAAGCTGTTGTATTTATATCGTATTTTAAGCTTCTGGCGTTGACTTCTTAGGCCCTAACTATACCATCTGGTGGAACAACGCCCTAAGGTGAAGCCTATGTAGCCCGGAACGTAGAACTGACCATTACTTTCACACCGGTTGCAATTATTCGTTTTATACGATGGAAAAAATGTTGTATTTATTTTGTATTTTGTGCTTCTGGCGTTGACTTCATAGGCCTTAACTATTCGATCTGGTGGAGCAGCGCCATAGAGTGAAGCCTAGGGTGCCCGGAAAGTAGAAATGAACATTACTTTCACACTGGTTGCAATTATTCGTTTTATACGATGGAAAAACTGTTGTATTTATTATGTATTTTATGCTTCTGACGTTGAATTCTAAGGCCGTAGCTATTCGATGTGGTGGAGCAACGCCCTAGAGTGAAGCCTAGGTTTCCCGGAACCTAGAAATGACCATCACTTTCACACTGGTTGCAATTATTCGTTTTATACGATGGAAAAACTGTTGTATTTATTATGTATTTGGTGCTTCTAGCGTTGACTTCTTAGGCCATTACTATTCCGTCTGGTGAAGCAACGCCATAGAGTGAAATGTAGGTTGCCCGGATCTTAGGAATGACCATTATATTCACACTAGTTGCAATTATTCCTGTTATACGATGGAAAAACTGTTTTATTTTTATAGTATTTTATGCTTCTGGCGTTGACTTCTTAGGCCCTAACTATTCGATCTGGTGGAACAACGCCCTAGAGTGAAGTCTAGATTGCCCGGAACGTAGCAATGACCATTACTTTCACAATGTTTGCAATTATTCATTTTATACGATGTAAAAACTGTTGTACCTATATTGTATTTTATTCTTCTGGCGTTGACTTCTTAGGACCTAACTATTCGATCTGGTGGAAAAACGCCCTAGTGTGAAGCCTAGGTTGCCCAGAACGTCGCAATGACCATTACGATCACACTGTTTGCAAATATACATTATATACGATGGAAAAGCTGTTGTATTTATATTGTATTTTATGCTTCAGCCGTTGACTTCTTAGGCCCTAACTATTTGATCTGGTGGAGCATCGCCATATAGTGAAGCCTAGGTTGCCGCGAACGTAGCACATACCATTACCTTCACACTGGTTGCAATTATTCCTGTTATACGATGGAAAAACTGTTCTATTTATTTTGTATTTTATGCTACGGGCGTCGACTTCTAAGGCCCTAACTATTCGGGCTGGTGGAGCAACATCCTAGAGTGAAACCTAGACTGCCCGGAACGTAGAAATGACCATCACTTTCACACTGGTTGCAACTATTCCTGTTATACGATGGAAAAACTCTTGTGTATTTATTGTATTTTATGCTTGGGCGTTGACTTCTATGGCCCTACCTATTCGATCGGTTGGAGCAACACCCTACAGTGAAGCCTAGGTTGCCCGGAACGTGGATATGACCATAACCTTCACACAGGTTGCAATTATTCGTTTTATACGATGGAAAGACTGTTGTATTTATTTTGTAGTTTATGCTTCTGGCGTTAACTTTTAAGGCCCTAACTCTTCGTTCTGGTGGAGCAACGCCTAAGAGTTAAGTCTGGGATGTCCGAAACGCCGAAATGATCATTACTTTCACACTGGTTGCAGTGATCCATGCTATACAATGGAAAAACTGTTGTATTTATATTGTATTTTATGCTTCAGGCGTTGACTTCTAAGGCCGTAGCTATTCGATGTTGTGGAGCAACGCCGTAGAGTGAAGCCTAGGTTGCGCGGAACGTAGAAATGACCATAACATTCACACTGTTTGCAATTATTCGTTTTATACGATGGAAAAGCTGTTGTACTTATACTGTATTTTATTCTTCTGGCGTTGACTTCTAAGGCCCTGACTATACCATCTGGTGGAACAACGCCCTAGGGTGAAGCCTATGTTGCCCGGAACGTAGAACTGACCATTACTTTCACACTGGTTGCAATTATTCGTCTTATACGACGGTAAAAATGTTGTATTTATTTTGTATTTGGTGCTTCTGGCGTTGACTTCATAGGCCTTAACTATTCGATCTGGTGGAGCAGCGCCATAGAGTGAAGCCTAGGGTGCCCGGAAAGTAGAAATGAACATTACTTTCACACTGGTTGCAATTATTCATTTTATACGATGGAAAAACTGTTTATTTATTATGTATTTTATGCTTCTGACGTTGAATTCTAAGGCCGTAGCTATTCGATGTGGTGCAGCAACGCCCTAGAGTGAAGCCTAGGTTACCCGGAGCCTAGAAGTGACCATTACTTTCACGCTTGTTGCAATTATTCCTGTTATACGATGAAAAGACTGTTGTATTTTTATTGTATTTTATGCTTCAGGCGTTAACTTCTAAGGCCGTAACTATTCGATGTGGTGGAGCAACACCATAGAGTGAAGCCTAGGTTGCCCGGAACGTAGAAATGACCATAACATTCACACTGGTTGCAATTATTCCTTTTATACGATGGAAAAGCTGTTGTGCTTATATTGTATTTTATTCTTCTGGCGTTGACTTCTTTGTCCCTAACTATTCGATCTGATGGAACAACACCCTAGGGTGAAGCCTAGGTTGCCCGGAAAGTAGAAATGACCATAACATTCATACTGGTAGCAATTATTCGTTTTATACGATGGAAAAACTGTTGTATTTATATTGTATTTTATGCTTCTGGCGTTGACTTCTAGGGCCCTAACTATTCGATCTGGTGGAGCAACGCCCTAGAGTGAAGCCTAGGTCGCCCGGAACGTAGAAATGTCCATCACTTTCAAACTGGTTGCAATTATTCGTTTTATACGATGGAAAAACTGTTGTATTTATATTGTAGTTTATGCTTCTGGCGTTGACTTCTAGGGCCCTAACTATTCGATCTGGTGGAGCAACGCCCTAGAGTGAAGCCTAGGTTGCCCGGAACGTAGGAATGACCATAACCTTGACACTGGTTGCAATTATTCCTTTTATACGATGGAATAGCTGTTGTACTTATATTGTATTTTATTCTTCTGGCGTTGACTTCTTTGTCCCTAACTATTCGATCTGATGGAACAACACCCTAGGGTGAAGCCTAGGTTGCCCGGAAGGTAGAAATGACCATAACTTTCATACCGGTTGCAAATATTCGTTTTATACGCTGGAAAAACTGTTGCATCTTTATCGTATTTTATGCTTCTGGCGTTGGCTACTAAGGCCCTAACTGTTGGATCTGGTGGAGCAACGCCCTAGAGTCAAGCATAGGATGCCCGAAACGTAGAAATGACCATTACCTTCACACTGGTTGCAATTATTCATGCTATACGATGGAGAAACTGTTGCATTTTTATTGTATTTTATGTTTCAGGTGGTGACTTCTAAGGTCGTAGCTATTCGGTCTCGTGGGGCAACGTCCAATAGTGAAGCGTATGTTGCCCGAATCGTAGAAATGACCATTACTTCCAGACTGGTTGCAATTATTCTTTTTATACGAGTGAAAAACTGTTGAATTTTTATTGTATTTTATGCTTCTGGCGTTGAATTGTAAGTCCCTAACTATTCGATCTGTTGGAGCAACGCCCTAGAGTGAAACCTAGGTCGGTCGGAATGTAGAAATGTCCATAACTTTCACACTGGTTGCAATTATTCGTTTTATACGATGGAAAAACTGTTGCATCTTTATTGTATTTTATGCTTCTGCTGTTGACTTCTTAGGCCCTAACTATTCGATCTGATGGAGCAACGCCCTAGAGTGAAGTCTTGGTTGCCCGGAACGTAAAAATGACCATTACTTTCACACTGGTTGCAATTATTCCTGTTATACGATGGAAGGACTGTTGTATTTTTATAGTATTTTATGCTTCTGGCGTTGACTTCTTACGCCCTAACTATTCGATCTGGTGGAGCAACGCCCTAGAGTGAAGCCTAGGTTATCCGGAACGTAGAAATGACCAGTACTTTCGCACTAGTTGCAGTTATTCCTGTTATACGAAGGAAAAACTGTTGAATATTTATTGTATTTTATGCTTCTGGCGTTGAATTCTAAGTCCCTAACTATCCGTTGTGGTGGAGCAACGCCCTAGACTGAAGCCTAGGTTGCCCGGAACGCAGAAATGACCATTACTTTCACACTGGTTGCAATTATTCCTGTTATACTATAAAAGATTGGGTATTTTTATTGTATTTTTTGCTTCGGGCATTGACTTCTCAGGCACTAGCTATTCGATCTGGTGGCACAACGCACTAGAGTGAAGCCTAGTTTGCCCGCATCGTAGAAATGACCATAACTTTCACACTGGTTGCAATTATTCGCTTTATACGATGGAAAAACTGTTGGATTTATATTGTATTTTATGCTTCTGGCGTTGACTTCTTAGGTCCAAACAATTCGGTCTGTTGGACCAACGCCCTAGAGTGAAGCCTAGGTTGCACGGAACGTATAAATGACATTAACTTTCACACTGGTTGCATTATTCGCTATATGCAATGGAAAAACTGTTCTATTTATATTGCATTTTATGGTTCTGGCGTTGACTTCTAAGGCCCTAACTGTTCGATCTGGTGGAGCAACGCACTAGAGTGAAGCCTAGTTTGCCCGGATCGTAGAAATGACCATAACTTTCACACTGGTTGCAATTATTCGCTTTATACGATGGAAAAACTGTTGGATTTATATTGTATTTTATGCTTCTGGCGTTGACTTCTTAGGTCCAAACAATTCGGTCTGTTGGACCAACGCCCTAGAGTGAAGCCTAGGTTGCACGGAACGTATAAATGACATTAACTTTCACACTGGTTGCATTATTCGCTATATGCAATGGAAAAACTGTTCTATTTATATTGCATTTTATGGTTCTGGCGTTGACTTCTAAGGCCCTAACTATTCGATCTGGTGGAGCAACGCCCTAGAGTGAAGCCGAGGGGCCCCGGAACGTAGAAATGACCAGCACTTTCACACTGGTTGCACTTATTTGTGTTATACGATGGAAAAATTGTTTTCTTTTTATTGTATTTTATGCTTCGGGCGTTGACTTCTCAGGCCTTAACTATTCGATCTGGTGGATCAACGCCCTAGGGTGAAACCTGGGTTGCCGGATCGTAGAAATGTCCATCACTTTCACACTTATTGCAATTATTCCTGTTATACCATGGAAAAATGGTTGTATTTTTATTGTATTTTATGCTTCGGGCGTCGACTTCTAAGGCCATAACTATTGGGTCTGGTGGAGCAGCGCCCTAGGCTGAAGCCTAGGTTGCCCGGTACGTAGAAATGACCATAACGTTCATACTGGTTGCAATTATTCGTTTTATGCGATGGAAAGGCTGTTGCATTTTTATTGTATTTTATGCTTCTGGCGTTGAATTGTAAGTCCCTAACTATTCGATCTGGTGGAGCAACGCCCTAGAGCGAAACCTAGGTCGCTCGGAAAGTAGAAATGTCCATAACTTTCACACTGGTTGCAATTATTCGTTTTATACTATGGAAAAACTGTTGCGTCTTTATTGTATTTTATGCTTCTGGCGTTGACATCTAAGGCCCCAACTATTCCATCTGGTGGAACAACGCCCTAGGGTGAAGCCTAGGTTGCCCGGAACGTAGAAATGTCCATTACTTTCACACTGGTTGCAATTATTCGTTTTATACGATGGAAAAACTGTTGCATCTTTATCGTATTTTATGATTCTGGCGCTCACTTCTAAGGCCGTAGCTATTAGATGTGGTAGAGCAACGCCCTAGTGTGACGCCTAGGTTGCCCGGAACGTAGATATGACCATTACTTTCACAATGTTTGCAATTATTTATTTTATACGATGGAAAAACTGTATATTTATATTGTATTTTATGCTTCTGGCGTTGACTTCTAGGGCCCTAAATATTCGATCTGGTGGAGCAACGCCCTAGAGTGAAGCCTAGGTTGCCCGGAACGTAGAAATGACCATGACATTCACACTGTTTGCAATTATTCGTTTTATACGATGGAAAAGCTGTTGTACTTATATTGAATTTTATTCTTCTGGCGTTGACTTCTTAGGCCCTAACTATTCGATCTGGTGGAGCAACGCCATAGAGTGAAATGTAGGTTGCCCGGATCGTAGAAATGACCATTATATTCACACTAGTTGCAATTATTCCTGTTATACGATGGAAAAACTGTTTTATTTTTATTGTATTTTATGCTTCTGGTGTTGACTTCTAATGCCCTAACTATTCGATCTGGTGCAGCAACGCAATAGAGGGAAACCTAGGTTGCCCGGAACGTAGAAATGACCATCACTTTCAAACTGGTTGCAATTAATCCTGTTAGACGATGGAAAAACTGTTGTATTTTTATAACATTTTATGGTTCTGGCGTTGACTTCTAAGGCCCTAACTATTCGATCTGGTGGAGCAACGCAATAGAGGGAAGCCTAGGTTGCCCGGAACGTAGAAATGACCATCACTTTCAAACTGGTTGCAATTAATCCTGTTATACGATGGAAAAACTGTTGTATTTTTATAGCATTTTGTGCTTCTGGCGTTGACTTCTAAGGCCGTAGCTATTAGATGTGGTGGAGCAACGCCCTAGTGTGACGCCTAGGTTGCCCGGAACGTAGAAATGACCATTACTTTCACAATGTTTGCAATTATTCATTTTATACAATGGAAAAATTGTTGTACTTATATTGTATTTTATTCTTCTGGCGTTGATTTCTAAGTCCCTAGCTATTCGATATGGTGGAGCAACGCCCTAGAGTTAAACCTAGGTTACCCGGAACGTAGAAATGACCAGTACTTTCACACTGTTTGAAGTTATTCCTGTTACACGGTGGAAAAACTGTTGCATCTTTATTGTATTTTATGATTCTGGCGTTGACTACTAACTCCCTAACTGTTCGGTCTGGTGGAGCAACGCCCTAGCGTGACGCCTAGGTTCCACGGAACGTAGAAATGACCATTACTTACACAATGTTTGCAATTATTCATTTTATACGATGGAAAAACTGTTGTACTTATATTGTATTTTATTCTTCTGGCGTTGACTTCTTAGGCCCTAACTATTCGATCTGGTGGACCAACGCCCTAGAGTGAAGCCTAGGTTGCCCGGCACGTAGCAATGACCATTACGATCACACTGTTTGCAAATATACATTATATACGATGGAAAAGCTGTTGTATTTATATTGTATTTTATGCTTCTGGCGTTGACATCTTAGGCCCTAACTATTCGATCCGGTGGAACAACACCCTAAGGTGAAGCCTAGGTTGCCCGGAAAGTAGAAATGACCATAACTTTCATACTGGTTGCAATTATTCGTTTTATACGATGGAAAAACTGTTATATTTATATTGTATTTTATACTTCTGGTGTTGACTTCTTAGGCCCTAACTATTCGATCTGGAGCATCAACGCCTCAGAGTTAAGTCTAGGATGCCCGAAACGCCGAAATGATCATTACTTTCACGCTGGTTGCAGTTACTCCTGTTATACGATGAAAAGACACTTGTATTTTTATTGTATTTTATGCTTCAGGCGTTGACTTCTAAGGCCGTAGCTATTCGATCTGGTGGAGCAACGCCCTACAGTGAAGCCTAGGTTGCCCGGAACGTAGCAATGACCATTACGATCACACTGTTTGCAAATATACATTATATACGATGGAAAAGCTGTTGTATTTATATTGTATTTTATGCTTCTGGCGTTGAGTTCTTAGGCCCTAACTATTCGGGCTGGTGGAGCAACATCCTAGAGTGAAGCCTAGGCTGCCCGAAAAGTAGAAATGACCATAACTTTAATACTGGTTGCAATTATTCGTTTTATACGATGGAAAAACTGTATATTTATATTGTATTTTATGCTTCTGGCGTTGACTTCTAGGGCCCTAAATATTCGATCTGGTGGAGCAACGCCCTAGAGTGAAGCCTAGGTTGCCCGGAACGTAGAAATGACCATGACATTCACACTGTTTGCAATTATTCGTTTTATACGATGGAAAAGCTGTTGTACTTATATTGTATTTTATTCTTCTGGCGTTGACTTCTAAGGCCCTAACTATTCGATCTGATGGAGCAACGCCCTAGAGTGAAGTCTTGGTTGCCCGAAACGTAGAAATGACCTTTACTTTCACACTGGTTGCAATTATTCCTGTTATACGATGGAAGGACTGTTGTATTTTTATAGTATTTTATGCTTCTGGCGTTGACTTCTTAGGCCCTAACTATTCGATCTGGTGGAGCCACGCCCTAGAGTGAAGCCGAGGTTACCCGGAACGTAGAAATGTCCATTACTTTCACACTGGTTGCAATTATTCCTGTTATACGATGGAGAAGCTGTTGTATTTATATCGTATTTTATGCTTCTGGCGCTGACTTCTTAGGCCCTAACTATTCCATCTGGTGGAACAACGCCCTAGGGTGAAGCCTAGGTTGCCCGGAACGTAGAAATGACCATTAGTTTCACACTGGTTGCAATTATTCGATTTATACGATGGAAAGACTGTTGTATTTATTTTGTATTTGGTGCTTCTGGCCTTGACTTCTTAGTCCCTCACTATTCGATCTGGTGGAGCAGCGCCATAGAGTGAAGCCTAGGTTGCACGTAACGTAGAAATGACCATAACATTCAAACTGTTTGCAATTATTCGTTCTATACGATGGAAAAACTGTTATATTTGTATTGTATTTTATGCTTCTGGTGTTCACTTCTAAGGCCCTAACTATTCGATCTGGTGTAGCAACTCTCTAGAGTGAGGCCTAAGTTGCCCGGAACGTAGAAATGACCATTACTTTCACACGGGTTGCAATTACTCCTGTTACCGATGGAAAAGCTGTTGTATTTATTTTGTATTTGGTGCTTCTGGCCATGACTTCTTAGTCCCTAACTATTCGATCTGGTGGAGCAGCGCCATAGAGTGAAGCCTAGGGTGCCCGGGACATAGAAATGAACATTACTTTCACACTGGTTGCAATTATACGTCTTATACGATGGAAAAGCTGTTGTATTTATTTTGTATTTGATGCTTCTGGCGTTGACTTCTTAGGCACTAACTATTCGATCTGGTGGAGCAACGCCATAAAGTGAAAGGTAGGTTGCCCGGAACGTAGAAACGACCATTATATTCACACTAGTTGCAATTATTCCTGTTATATGATGGAAAAACTGTTGCGTCTTTATTGTATTTTATGCTTCTGGCGTTGACATCTAAGGCCCCAACTATTCCATCTGGTGGAACAACGCCCTAGGGTGAAGCCTAGGTTGCCCGGAACGTAGAAATGTCCATTACTTTCACACTGGTTGCAATTATTCGTTTTATACGATGGAAAAACTGTTGCATCTTTATCGTATTTTATGCTTCTGGCGCTGACTTCTAATGCCGTAGCTATTAGATGTGGTAGAGCAACGCCCTAGTGTGACGCCTAGGTTGCCCGGAACGTAGATATGACCATTACTTTCACAATGTTTGCAATTATTTATTTTATACGATGGAAAAACTGTATATTTATATTGTATTTTATGCTTCTGGCGTTGACTTCTAGGGCCCTAAATATTCGATCTGGTGGAGCAACGCCCTAGAGTGAAGCCTAGGTTGCCCGGAACGTAGAAATGACCATGACATTCACACTGTTTGCAATTATTCGTTTTATACGATGGAAAAGCTGTTGTACTTATATTGAATTTTATTCTTCTGGCGTTGACTTCTTAGGCCCTAACTATTCGATCTGGTGGAGCAACGCCATAGAGTGAAATGTAGGTTGCCCGGATCGTAGAAATGACCATTATATTCACACTAGTTGCAATTATTCCTGTTATACGATGGAAAAACTGTTTTATTTTTATTGTATTTTATGCTTCTGGTGTTGACTCCTAAGGCCCTAACTATTCGATCTGGTGCAGCAACGCAATAGAGGGAAACCTAGGTTGCCCGGAACGTAGAAATGACCATCACTTTCAAACTGGTTGCAATTAATCCTGTTAGACGATGGAAAAACTGTTGTATTTTTATAACATTTTATGGTTCTGGCGTTGACTTCTAAGGCCCTAACTATTCGATCTGGTGGGGCAACGCAATAGAGGGAAGCCTAGGTTGCCCGGAACGTAGAAATGACCATCACTTTCAAACTGGTTGCAATTAATCCTGTTATACGATGGAAAAACTGTTGTATTTTTATAGCATTTTGTGCTTCTGGCGTTGACTTCTAAGGCCGTAGCTATTAGATGTGGTGGAGCAACGCCCTAGTGTGACGCGTAGGTTGCCCGGAACGTAGAAATGACCATTACTTTCACAATGTTTGCAATTATTCATTTTATACAATGGAAAAATTGTTGTACTTATATTGTATTTTATTCTTCTGGCGTTGATTTCTAAGTCCCTAGCTATTCGATCTGGTGGAGCAACGCCCTAGAGTTAAACCTAGGTTACCCGGAACGTAGAAATGACCAGTACGATCACACTGTTTGCAAATATACATTATATACGATGGAAAAGCTGTTGTATTTATATTGTATTTTATGCTTCTGGCGTTGACTTCTTAGGCCCTAACTATTTGATCTGGTGGAGCACCGCCATAGAGTGAAGCCTAGGTTGCCCAGAACGTAGCACATACCATTACCTTCACACTGGTTGCAATTATTCCTGTTATACGATGGAAAAACTCTTGTATATTTATTGTATTATATGCTTGGGCGTTGACTTCTATGGCCCAGCCTATACGATCGGTTGGAGCAACACCCTAGAGTGAAGCCTAGGTTGCCCGGAACGTATATATGACCATAAACTTCACACAGGTTGCAATTATTAGTTTTATACGATGGAAAGACTGATGTATTTATTTTGTAGTTTATGCTTCTGGCGTTGACTTTTAAGGTCCTAACTCTTCGTTCTCGTGGAGCAACGCCTAAGAGTTAAGTCTTGGATGCCCGAAACGCCGAAATGATCATTACTTTCACACTGGTTGCAGTGATCCATGCTATACAATGGAAAAACTGTTGTATTTATATTGTATTTTGTGCTTCTGGCGTTGACTACTAAGGCCCTAACTATTCATTCTGTTGGAGCAACGCCGTAGAGTGAAGCCTAGGTTGCCCGGAACGTAGAAATGACCATAACATTCACAGTGTTTGCAATTATTCGTTCTATACGATGGAAAAGCTGATGTACTTATATTGTATTTTATTCTTCTGGCGTTGACTACTTAGGCCCTAACTATTAGATCTGTTGGAGCAACGCCCTAGGGTGAAGCCTAGGTTGCCCGGAAAGTAGAAATGACCATAACTTTCATACTGGTTGCTATTATTCGTTTTATACGATGGAAAAACTGTTGTATTTATATTGTATTTTATGCTTCTGGCGTTGACTTCTTAGGCCCTAACTATTCGATCTGGTGGAGCAGCGCCATAGAGTGAAAGGTAGGTTGCCCGGAACGTAGAAATGACCATTATATTCACACTAGTTGCAATTATTCCTGTTATATGATGGAAAAGCTGTTGTATTTTTATTGTATTTTATGCTTCGGGCGTTGACTTCTAAGACCCTAAATGTTCAATCTGTTGGAGCAGCGCCCTAGGGGGAAAACTAGGTTGCCCGGAAAGTAGAAATGACCATATCTTTCATTCTGGTTGCAATTATTCGTTTTATACGATGGAAAAACTGTTGCATCTTTATGGTATTTTATGCTTCTGGCGTTGACTACTAAGGCCCTAACTGTTCGATCTGGTGGAGCAACGCCCTAGAGTCAAGCCTAGGTTGCCCGAAACGTAGAAATGACCATTACTTTCACACTGGTTGCAATTATTCGTTTTATACGGTGGAAAAACTGTTGCATCTTTGTCGTATTTTATGCTTCTGGCGTTGACTACTAAGGCCCTAACTGTTCGATCTGATGGAGCAACGCCCTAGAGTGAAGCCTAGGTTGCTCGTAATGTAGAAATGTCCTTAACTTTCACACTGGTTGCAATTATTCGTTTTATACGATGGAAAAACTGTTATATTTATACTGTATTTTATGCTTCTGGTGTTGACTTCTTAGGCCCTAACTATTCGATCTGATGGAGCAACGCCCTAGAGTGAAGTCTTGGTTGCCCGAAACGTAGAAATGACCTTTACTTTCACACTGGTTGCAATTATTCCTGTTATACGGTGGAAGGACTGTTGTATTTTTATAGTATTTTATGCTTCTGGCGTTGACTTCTTAGGCCCTAACTATTCGATCTGGTGTAGCAACTCTCTAGAGTGAGGCCTAAGTTGCCCGGAACGTAGAAATGACCATTACTTTCACACGGGTTGCAATTACTCCTGTTACCGATGGAAAAGCTGTTGTATTTATTTTGTATTTGGTGCTTCTGGCCTTGACTTCTTAGTCCCTAACTATTCGATCTGGTGGAGCAGCGCCATAGAGTGAAATGTAGGTTGCCCGGATCTTAGGAATGACCATTATATTCACACTAGTTGCAATTATTCCTGTTATACGATGGAAAAACTGTTTTATTTTTATAGTATTTTATGCTACTGGCGTTGACTTCTAAGGCCCTAACTATTCGATCTGGTGGGGCAACGCAATAGAGGGAAGCCTAGGTTGCCCGGAACGTAGAAATGACCATCACTTTCAAACTGGTTGCAATTAATCCTGTTATACGATGGAAAAACTGTTGTATTTTTATAGCATTTTGTGCTTCTGGCGTTGACTTCTAAGGCCGTAGCTATTAGATGTGGTGGAGCAACGCCCTAGTGTGACGCGTAGGTTGCCCGGAACGTAGAAATGACCATTACTTTCACAATGTTTGCAATTATTCATTTTATACAATGGAAAAATTGTTGTACTTATATTGTATTTTATTCTTCTGGCGTTGATTTCTAAGTCCCTAGCTATTCGATCTGGTGGAGCAACGCCCTAGAGTTAAACCTAGGTTACCCGGAACGTAGAAATGACCAGTACGATCACACTGTTTGCAAATATACATTATATACGATGGAAAAGCTGTTGTATTTATATTGTATTTTATGCTTCTGGCGTTGACTTCTTAGGCCCTAACTATTTGATCTGGTGGAGCACCGCCATAGAGTGAAGCCTAGGTTGCCCAGAACGTAGCACATACCATTACCTTCACACTGGTTGCAATTATTCCTGTTATACGATGGAAAAACTCTTGTATATTTATTGTATTATATGCTTGGGCGTTGACTTCTATGGCCCAGCCTATACGATCGGTTGGAGCAACACCCTAGAGTGAAGCCTAGGTTGCCCGGAACGTATATATGACCATAAACTTCACACAGGTTGCAATTATTAGTTTTATACGATGGAAAGACTGATGTATTTATTTTGTAGTTTATGCTTCTGGCGTTGACTTTTAAGGTCCTAACTCTTCGTTCTCGTGGAGCAACGCCTAAGAGTTAAGTCTTGGATGCCCGAAACGCCGAAATGATCATTACTTTCACACTGGTTGCAGTGATCCATGCTATACAATGGAAAAACTGTTGTATTTATATTGTATTTTGTGCTTCTGGCGTTGACTACTAAGGCCCTAACTATTCATTCTGTTGGAGCAACGCCGTAGAGTGAAGCCTAGGTTGCCCGGAACGTAGAAATGACCATAACATTCACAGTGTTTGCAATTATTCGTTCTATACGATGGAAAAGCTGATGTACTTATATTGTATTTTATTCTTCTGGCGTTGACTACTTAGGCCCTAACTATTAGATCTGTTGGAGCAACGCCCTAGGGTGAAGCCTAGGTTGCCCGGAAAGTAGAAATGACCATAACTTTCATACTGGTTGCTATTATTCGTTTTATACGATGGAAAAACTGTTGTATTTATATTGTATTTTATGCTTCTGGCGTTGACTTCTTAGGCCCTAACTATTCGATCTGGTGGAGCAGCGCCATAGAGTGAAAGGTAGGTTGCCCGGAACGTAGAAATGACCATTATATTCACACTAGTTGCAATTATTCCTGTTATATGATGGAAAAGCTGTTGTATTTTTATTGTATTTTATGCTTCGGGCGTTGACTTCTAAGACCCTAAATGTTCAATCTGTTGGAGCAGCGCCCTAGGGGGAAAACTAGGTTGCCCGGAAAGTAGAAATGACCATATCTTTCATTCTGGTTGCAATTATTCGTTTTATACGATGGAAAAACTGTTGCATCTTTATGGTATTTTATGCTTCTGGCGTTGACTACTAAGGCCCTAACTGTTCGATCTGGTGGAGCAACGCCCTAGAGTCAAGCCTAGGTTGCCCGAAACGTAGAAATGACCATTACTTTCACACTGGTTGCAATTATTCGTTTTATACGGTGGAAAAACTGTTGCATCTTTGTCGTATTTTATGCTTCTGGCGTTGACTACTAAGGCCCTAACTGTTCGATCTGATGGAGCAACGCCCTAGAGTGAAGCCTAGGTTGCTCGTAATGTAGAAATGTCCTTAACTTTCACACTGGTTGCAATTATTCGTTTTATACGATGGAAAAACTGTTATATTTATACTGTATTTTATGCTTCTGGTGTTGACTTCTTAGGCCCTAACTATTCGATCTGATGGAGCAACGCCCTAGAGAGAAGTCTTGGTTGCCCGAAACGTAGAAATGACCTTTACTTTCACACTGGTTGCAATTATTCCTGTTATACGGTGGAAGGACTGTTGTATTTTTATAGTATTTTATGCTTCTGGCGTTGACTTCTTAGGCCCTAACTATTCGATCTGGTGTAGCAACTCTCTAGAGTGAGGCCTAAGTTGCCCAGAACGTAGAAATGACCATTACTTTCACACGGGTTGCAATTACTCCTGTTACCGATGGAAAAGCTGTTGTATTTATTTTGTATTTGGTGCTTCTGGCCTTGACTTCTTAGTCCCTAACTATTCGATCTGGTGGAGCAGCGCCATAGAGTGAAATGTAGGTTGCCCGGATCTTAGGAATGACCATTATATTCACACTAGTTGCAATTATTCCTGTTATACGATGGAAAAACTGTTTTATTTTTATAGTATTTTATGCTACTGGCGTTGAATTCTAAGTCCCTAGCTATTCGATCTGGTGGAGCAACGCCCTATAGTGAAGCCCAGGTTGCCCGGAACGTGGAAATGACTACTACTTTCACACTGTTTTCAATTATTCATTTTATACGATGGAAAAGCTGTTGTATTTATATTGTATTTTATGCTTCTGGCGTTGACTTCTAAGGCCCTAACTGTTCGATCTGGTGGAGCAACGCCCTAGAGTCAAGCCTAGGTTGCTCGAAATGTTGAAATGTCCATAACTTTCACACTGGTTGCAATTATTCGTTTTATACGATGGAAAAACTGGTGCATCTTTATTGTATTTTATGCTTCTGGCGTTGACTTCTTAGGCCCTAACTATTCGATCTGGTGGAACAACGCCCTAGAGTGAAGTCTAGATTGCCCGGAACGTAGCAATGACCATTACTTTCACAATGTTTGCAATTATTCATTTTATACGATGTAAAAACTGTTGTACCTATATTGTATTTTATTCTTCTGGCGTTGACTTCTTAGGACCTAACTATTCGATCTGGTGGAAAAACGCCCTAGTGTGAAGCCTAGGTTGCCCGGAACGTCGCAATGACCATTACGATCACACTGTTTGCAAATATACATTATATACGATGGAAAAGCTGTTGTATTTATATTGTATTTTATGCTTCAGCCGTTGACTTCTTAGGCCCTAACTATTTGATCTGGTGGAGCATCGCCATAAAGTGAAGCCTAGGTTGCCGCGAACGTAGCACATACCATTACCTTCACACTGGTTGCAATTATTCCTGTTATACGATGGAAAAACTGTTCTATTTATTTTGTATTTTATGCTACGGGCGTCGACTTCTAAGGCCCTAACTATTCGGGCTGGTGGAGCAACATCCTAGAGTGAAGCCTAGACTGCCCGGAACGTAGAAATGACCATCACTTTCACACTGGTTGCAACTATTCCTGTGATACGATGGAAAAACTCTTGTGTATTTATTGTATTTTATGCTTGGGCGTTGACTTCTATGGCCCTACCTATTCGATCGGTTGGAGCAACACCCTACAGTGAAGCCTAGGTTGCCCGGAACGTGGATATGACCATAACCTTCACACAGGTTGCAATTATTCGTTCTATACGATGGAAAGACTGTTGTATTTATTTTGTAGTTTATGCTTCTGGCGTTAACTTTTAAGGCCCTAACTCTTCGTTCTGGTGGAGCAACGCCTAAGACTTAAGTCTGGGATGTCCGAAACGCCGAAATGATCATTACTTTCACACTGGTTGCAGTGATCCATGCTATACAATGGAAAAACTGTTGTATTTATATTGTATTTTATGCTTCAGGCGTTGACTTCTAAGGCCGTAGCTATTCGATGTTGTGGAGCAACGCCGTAGAGTGAAGCCTAGGTTGCGCGGAACGTAGAAATGACCATGACATTCACACTGTTTGCAATTATTCGTTTTATACGATGGAAAAGCTGTTGTACTTATATTGTATTTTATTCTTCTGGCGTTGACTTCTAAGGCCCAGACTATACCATCTGGTGGAACAACGCCCTAGGGTGAAGCCTATGTTGCCCGGAACGTAGAACTGACCATTACTTTCACACTGGTTGCAATTATTCGTCTTATACGACGGTAAAAATGTTGTATTTATTTTGTATTTGGTGCTTCTGGCGTTGACTTCATAGGCCTTAACTATTCGATCTGGTGGAGCAGCGCCATAGAGTGAAGCCTAGGGTGCCCGGAAAGTAGAAATGAACATTACTTTCACACTGGTTGCAATTATTCGTTTTATACGATGGAAAAACTGTTTATTTATTATGTATTTTATGCTTCTGACGTTGAATTCTAAGACCGTAGCTATTCGATGTGGTGCAGCAACGCCCTAGAGTGAAGCCTAGGTTACCCGGAACCTAGAAGTGACCATTACTTTCACGCTTGTTGCAATTATTCCTGTTATACGATGAAAAGACTGTTGTATTTTTATTGTATTTTATGCTTCAGGCGTTAACTTCTAAGGCCGTAACTATTCGATGTGGTGGAGCAACACCATAGAGTGAAGCCTAGGTTGCCCGGAACGTAGAAATGACCATAACATTCACACTGGTTGCAATTATTCCTTTTATACGATGGAAAAGCTGTTGTACTTATATTGTATTTTATTCTTCTGGCGTTGACTTCTTTGTCCCTAACTATTCGATCTGGTGGAACAACGCCCTAGAGTGAAGTCTAGAATGCCCGGAACGTAGCAATGACCATTACGATCACACTGTTTGCAAATATACATTATATACGATGGAAAAGCTGTTGTATTTATATTGTATTTTATGCTTCAGCCGTTGACTTCTTAGGCCCTAACTATTTGATCTGGTGGAGCATCGCCATAAAGTGAAGCCTAGGTTGCCGCGAACGTAGCACATACCATTACCTTCACACTGGTTGCAATTATTCCTGTTATACGATGGAAAAACTGTTCTATTTATTTTGTATTTTATGCTACGGGCGTCGACTTCTAAGGCCCTAACTATTCGGGCTGGTGGAGCAACATCCTAGAGTGAAGCCTAGACTGCCCGGAACGTAGAAATGACCATCACTTTCACACTGGTTGCAACTATTCCTGTTATACGATGGAAAAACTCTTGTGTATTTATTGTAGTTTATGCTTCTGGCGTTGACTTCTAAGGCCCTGACTCTTCGATCTGGTGGAGCAACGCCTCTGAGTTAAGTCTAGGATGCCCGAAACGACGAAATGATCATTACTTTCACGCTTGTTGGAATTATTCGTTTTGTACGATGTAAAGGCTGTTGTATTTATTTTGTAGTTTATGCTTCTGGCGTTGACTTCTAAGGCCCTGACTCTTCGATCTGGTGGAGCAACGCCTCTGAGTTAAGTCTAGGATGCCCGAAACGCCGAAATGATCATTACTTTCACGCTTGTTGCAATTATTCCTGTTATACGATGAAAAGACTGTTGTATTTTTATTGTATTTTATGCTTCAGGCGTTAACTTCTAAGGCCGTAACTATTTGATGTGGTGGAGCAACACCATAGAGTGAAGCCTAGGTTGCCCGGAACGTAGAAATGACCATAACATTCACGCTGGTTGCAATTATTCCTTTTATACGATGGAAAAGCTGTTGTACTTATATTATATTTTATTCTTCTGGCGTTGACATCTTTGTCCCTAACTATTCGATCTGGTGGAACAACACCCTAGGGTGAAGCGTAGGTTGCCCGGAAAGTAGAAATGACCATTACATTCACACTGGTTTCAATTATTCCTGTTATACGATGGAAAAACTCTTGTATATTTATTGTATTTTATGCTTGGACGTTGACTTCTATGGCCCTACCTATTCGATCGGTTGGAGCAACACCCTACAGTGAAGCCTATGTTGCCCGGAACGTGTATATGACCATAACCTTCACACAGGTTGCAATTATTCGTTTTATACAATGGAAAGACTGTTGTATTTATTTTGTAGTTTATGCTTCTGGCGTTGACTTCTTAGGTCCAAACAATTCGGTCTGTTGGACCAACGCCCTAGAGTGAAGCCTAGGTTGCACGGAACATATAAATGACATTAACTTTCACACTGGTTGCATTATTCGCTATATGCAATGGAAAAACTGTTCTATTTATATTGCATTTTATGGTTCTGGCGTTGACTTCTAAGGCCCTAACTATTCGATCTGGTGGAGCAACGCCCTAGAGTGAAGCCGAGGGGCCCCGGAACGTAGAAATGACCAGCACTTTCACACTGGTTGCAATTATTTGTGTTATACGATGGAAAAATTGTTTTCTTTTTATTGTATTTTATGCTTCGGGCGTTCACTTCTCAGGCCTTAACTATTCGATCTGGTGGATCAACGCCCTAGGGTGAAACCTGGGTTGCCGGATCGTAGAAATGTCCATCACTTTCACACTTATTGCAATTATTCCTGTTATACCATGGAAAAATGGTTGGATTTTTATTGTATTTTATGCTTCGGGCGTCGACTTCTAAGGCCATAACTATTCGATCTGGTGGAGCAGCGCCCTAGGCTGAAGCCTAGGTTGCCCGGTACGTAGAAATGACCATAACGTTCATACTGGTTGCAATTATTCGTTTTATGCGATGGAAAGGCTGTTGCATTTTTATTGTATTTTATGCTTCTGGCGTTGAATTGTAAGTCCCTAACTATTCGATCTGGTGGAGCAACGCCCTAGAGCGAAACCTAGGTCGCTCGGAAAGTAGAAATGTCCATAACTTTCACACTGGTTGCAATTATTCGTTTTATACTATGGAAAAACTGTTGCATCTTTATTGTATTTTATGCTTCTGGCGTTGACATCTAAGGCCCCAACTATTCCATCTGGTGGAACAACGCCCTAGGGTGAAGCCTGGGTTGCCCGGAACGTAGAAATGTCCATTACTTTCACACTGGTTGCAATTATTCGTTTTATACGATGGAAAAACTGTTGTATCTTTATCGTATTTTATGCTTCTGGCGCTGACTTCTAAGGCCGTAGCTATTAGATGTGGTAGAGCAACGCCCTAGTGTGACGCCCAGGTTGACCGGAACGTAGATATGACCATTACTTTCACAATGTTTGCAATTATTTATTTTATACGATGGAAAAAGTGTTGTGCTTATATTATATTTTATTCTTCTGGCGTTGATTTCTAAGTCCCTAGCTATTCGATCTGGTGGAGCAACGCCCTAGAGTGAAACCTAGGTCGCTCGGAATGTAGAAATGTCCATTACTTTCACACTGTTTGCAATTATTCGTTTTATACGATGGAAAAACTGTTGCATCTTTATCGTATTTTATGCTTCTGGCGTTGACTACTAAGGCCCTAACTGTTCGATCTGGTGTAGCAACGCCCTAGAGTGAAGCCTAGGTTGCTCGTAATGTAGAAATGTCCATAACTTTCACACTGGTTGCAATTATTCGTTTTATACGATGGAAAAACTGTTATATTTATACTGTATTTTATGCTTCTGGTGTTGACTTCTTAGGCCCTAACAATTCGACCTGGTGGAGCAACGCTCTAGAGTGAAGTCTTGGTTGCCCGGAACGTAGAAATGACCATTACTTTCACACTGGTTGCAATTATTCCTGTTATACGATGGAAGGACTGTTGTATTTTTATAGTATTTTATGCTTCGGGCGTTGAATTCTAAGTCCCTAACTATTTGATGAGGTGGAGCAACGCCCTAGACTGAAGCCTAGGTTGCCCGGAGCGTAGAAATGACCATTACTTTCACACTGGTTGCTATTATTCCTGTTATATGATGGAAGGACTGTTGTATTTTTATAGTATTTTATGCTTCTGGCGTTGACTTCTTAGGCCCTAACTATTCGATCTGGTGGAGCAACGCCCTAGAGTGAAGCCTAGGTTACCCGGAACGTAGAAATGACCAGTACTTTCACACTAGTTGCAGTTATTCCTGTTATGAGAAGGAAAAACTGTTGAATTTTTATTGTATTTTATGCTTCTGGCGTTGAATTCTAAGTCCCAAACCATTCGATGTTGTGGAGCAACGCCCTAGACTGAAGCCTAGGTTGCCCGGAACGTAGAAATGATCATTACTTTCACACTGGTTGCAATTATTCGCTTTATACGATGGAAAAACTGTTGCATCTTTATTGTATTTTATGCTTCTGGCGTTGACATCTAAGGCCCTAACTATTCCATCTGGTGGAACAACGCCCTAGGGTGAAGCCTAGGTTGCCCGGAACGTAGAAATGTCCATTACTTTCAGACTGGTAGCAATTATTCGTTTTATACAATGGAAAAACTGTTGCATCTTTATTGTCTTTTATGCTTCTGGCGTTGACGTCCAAGGCCCTAACTATTAAATCTGGTGGAACAACGCCCTAGGGTGAAGCCTAGGTTGCCCGGAACGTAGAAATGTCCAATACTTTCACACTGGTTGCAATTATTCGTTTTATATGATGGAAAAACTGTTGCATCCTTATCGTATTTTATGCTTCTGGCGTTGACTACTAAGGCCCTAACTGTTCGATCTGGTGGAGCAACGCCCTAGAGTGAAGCCTAGGTTGCTCGTAATGTAGAAATGTCCATAACTTTCACACTGGTTGCAATTATTCGTTTTATACGATGGAAAAACTGTTATATTTATACTGTATTTTATGCTTCTGGTGTTGTCTTCTTAGGCCCTAACTATTCGATCTGGTGGAGCAACGCCCTAGAGTGAAGTCTTGGTTGCCCGGAACGTAGAAATGACCATTACTTTCACACTAGTTGCATTATTCCTGTTATACGATGGAAGAACTGTTGTATTTTTATAGTATTTTATGCTTCGGGCGTTGAATTCTAAGTCCCTAACTATTTGATGTGGTGGAGCAACGCCCTAGACTGAAGCCTAGGTTACGCGGAACGTAGAAATGACCAGTACTTTCACACTGATTGCAATTATTTGCGTTATACGATCGAAAAATTGTTTTATTTTTATTGTATTTTATGCTTCGGGCGTTGACTTCTCAGGCCCTAACTATTCGATCTGGTGGATCAAAGCCCTAGGGTGAAACCTGGGTTGCCCGGATCGTAGAAATGTCCATCACTTTCACACTGCTTGCAATTATTCCTGTTATACCATGGAAAAATGGATGTATTTTTATTGTATTTTATGCTTCGGGCGACGACTTATAAGGCCCTAACTATTCGATCTGGTGGAGCAACGCCCTAGGCTGAAGTCTAGGTTGCCCGGAACGTAGAAATGACCATTACTTTCACACTGTTTGCAATTATTCATTTTATACGATGGAAAAGCTGTTGTATTTATATTGTATCTTATGCTTCTGGCGTTGACTTCTTAGGTCCAAACAATTCGGTCTGTTGGACCAACGCCCTAGAGTGAAGCCTAGGTTGCACGGAACGTAGAAATGACCTTAACTTTCACACTGGTTGCATTATTCGCTATATGGAATGGAAAAACTGTTCTATTTATATTGCATTTTATGGTTCTGGCGTTGACTTCTTAGGCCCTAACTATTCGATCTGGTGGAGCAACGCCCTAGAGTGAAGCCTAGGTTACCCGGAACGTAGAAATGACCAGCACTTTCACACCGGTTGCAATTATTCCTGTTATACGATGGAAAAATTGTTTTATTTTTATCGTATTTTATGCTTCGGGCGTTGACTTCTCAGGCCCTAACTGTTCGATCTGGTGGAACAACGACCTAGGGTGAAACATGGGTTGCCCGGATCGTAGAAATGACCATCACTTTCACACTGCTTGCAATTATTCCTGATATACCATGGGAAAATGGTTGTATTTTTATTGTATTTTATGCTTCGGTCGTTGACTTCTAAGGCCCAAACTATTCGATCTGGTGGAGAAACTCCCTAGAGTGAAGCCTAGGTTGCCCGGAACGTAGAAATGACCATAACTTTCACACTGGATGCATTATTCGCTATATGGAATTGAAAAACTGTTCTATTTATATTGCATTTTATGGTTCTGGCGTTGACTTCTTAGGCCCTAACTATTCGATCTGGTGGAGCAACGCCCTAGAGTGAAGCCTAGGTTACCCGGAACGTAGAAATGACCATTACTTTCACACTGTTTGCAATTATTCGTTTTATACGATGGAAATGCTGCTGTATTTATATTGTATTTTATGCTTCTGGCGTTCAGTTCTTAGGCCCTAACTATTCAATCTGGTGGAACATCGCCCTAGCGTGAAGCCTAGGTTGTCCGGAACGTAGAAATGACCATAACCTTCACACTGGTAGCAATTATTCGTTATATACAATGGAAAAACTGTTCTACCTATTTTGTATTTTATGCCTCGGGCGCTGACTTCTAAGACCCTAACTATTCGATCTGGTGGAGCAACGTCCTAGAGTGAAGCCTAGGGTGCCCGGAACGTAGAAAGGACCACAACATTCACACTGGTTGCAATTACTCGTTTTATAGGATGGAAAAGCTGTTGCATTTGTATTGTATTTTATGGCTCTGGCGTTGACTTCTCAGGCCCTAACTATTCAATCTGGTGGAGCAGTGCCTCAGAGTAAAGTCTGGGATGCCCGAAACGCCGAAATGATCATTACATTCAGACTGGTTGCAATTATTCCTGTTATACGATGGTAAAACTGTTGTATTCTTATGGTACTTTATGCTTCAGGCGCCGACTTCTAAGGCTGTAGCTATTCGATGTGGTGGAGCAACGCCCTAGTGTGAAGCCTAGGTTGCCCGGAACGTAGAAACGGCCATTACTTTAACACTGTTTGCAATTATTCATTTTATACGATGGAAAAAATGTTGTATATAATTTGTATTTTATGCTTCTGGCGTTGACTTCTTGGGCCCACACTATTGTATGTGGTGGGTCAGCGCCACAGAGTGAAGCCTAGGATGCCCGGAACGTAGAAATGACCATCACGTTCACACTGGTTGTAATTATTCCTGTTATACGATGGAAAAACTGTTGTATTTACTTTGTATTTTATGCTTCTGGCGTTGACATCTTAGGCCCTAACATTTCGATCTGGCGGAGCAATGCCCTAGAGTGAAGCCTAGGTTGCCCGTAACGTAGAAATGACCATTATCTTCACACTTGTTGCAATTATTCCTGTTATACGATGGAAAAACTGTTGTATATATATTGTATTTTATGCTTCTGGCGTTGACTTCTTAGGCCCTAACTTTTCCATCTGATGGAGCAGCGCACTAGAGTGAAGCCTAGGTTGCCCGAAACGTAGAAATGACCATCACATTCAGCCTGGATGCAATTGTTCCTGTTATACGATGGAAAATCTGTTGTAATTATATTTTCTTTTATGCTTCTGGCGTTGACATCTTAAGCCCCAGCTCATCGATCTGGTGGAGCAACGCCCTAGAGTGAAGCCTAAGTTGCCCGGAACGTAGAAATGACCATTACCTTCACACTTGTTGCAATTATTCCTGATATACAATGGAAAAACTGTCGTATTTTTATAGTATTTTATGCACGGGGCGATGACTTCTAAGGACCTGGCTATCCGATCTGGCTCACCAACGCCCCAGAGTGAAGCCTTGGTCGCCCGGAATATAGAAATGACCATCACTTTCACTCTGGTTGCAATTATTCCTGTTATACGATGGAATAACTGTTCTATTTTTATTTTATTTTATGCTTCTGGCGTTGACTTCTAGGGCCCCAGCTGTTCGATCTGGTGGCGCAACGCCCTAGAGTGAAGCCTAGGACGCCCGGAACGTGGAAATGACCATCACCTTCACACTTGCTGCAGACATTCCTGTTATACGATGGAAAAACTGTTGTACTTTTATTGTATTTTATGCTTCTGGCGTTGACTTCTTAGTCCCTAACTATTCGACCTGGTTGACCAACGCCCTAGAGTGAAGCCTAGGTTGCACTGAATGTAGAAATGACGATAACTTTCACACTGGTTGCAATTATTCGTTTTATACAAAGGAAAAACTGTTGCACCTTTATTGTATTTTATCCTCCTGGCGTTGACTTCTAAGGCCCTAACTATTCGATCTGGCGGAGCAACGCCCTAGAGTGAAGCCGAGGTTGCTCGGAACGTAGAAATGACCATTACTTTCACACTGTTTGCAAATACACATTATATACGATGGAAAAGCTGTTGTATTTATACTTTATTTTATGCTTCTGGTGTTCACTGCTTAGGCCCTACCTAGTTGATCTGGTGGAGCAACGCCCTAGAGTGACGCCCAGGTTGCCCGGAACATAGAAATGACCATACCTTTCATACTAGTTGCAATTATTCCTGTTACACGATGCAAAAACTGTTGTATCTATATTGTGTTTTATGCTTCTGGCGCTGACTTCTAAGGGCCTGTATACTCGACCAGGTGGAGCAACGTCCAAGGGCGAATCCTATGTTGCTCGGATCGTAGAAATGACCATTACTTTCACACTGGTTGCAATTATTCGTCTTATTCGATGGAAAAGCTGTTGTATTTATATCGTATTTTATGCATCTGGCGTTGACTTCTTAGGCCCTAACTATTCGATCTGGTGGCGCAGCGCCATAGAGTGAAACGTAGGTTGCCCGGAACGTAGAAATGAACATTACTTTCACACTGGTTGCAATTATTCCTGTTATACGGTGGAAAAACTGTTGTATTTATATTGTGTTTTATGCTTCTGGCGTTGACTTCTAAGGCCCTATGTACTCGACCTGGTGGATCAACGTCCAAGGGTGAAGCCTATGTTGCCCGGAACGTAGAAATGGCCATTACTTTCACACTGGTTGCAATTATTCGTTTTATACGATGGACAAGCTGTTGTATTTATATCGTATTTTATGCATCTGGCGTTGACTTCTTAGGCCCTAACTACTCGATCTGGTGGAGCAACGCCATAGAGTGAAACGTAGGTTGCCCGGAACGTAGAAATGAACATTACTTTCACACTGTTTGCAATTACTCCTGTTATACGATGGAAAAACTCTTGTATATTTATTGTATTTTATGCTTCGGGCGTCGACTTCTATGGCCCTACCTATTCGATCTGTTGGAGCAACACACTACAGTGAATCCTAGGTTGCCCGGAACGTGGAAATGACCATAACTTTCACACTGGTTGCAATTATTCGTTTTATACGATGGAAAAACTGTTGCATCTTTATTGTAATTTATGCTTCTGGCGTTGACTTCTAAGGCCCAAACTATTCGATCTGGTGGAGAAACGCCCTAGAGTGAAGCCTAGGTTGCTCGGAATGTAGAAATGTCCATAAATTTCACACTGGTTGCAATTATTCGTTTTATGCGATGGAAAAGCTTTTGCATTTATATCGTATTTTATGCTTCTGGCGTTCACTTCTTACGCCCTAAGTATTCGATCTGGTGGAAGAACGCCTTAGGGTGAAGCCTAGTTTGCCCGGAAGGTAGAAATGACCACAACTTTGACACTGGTAGCAATTATTCGGTATATACAATGGAAAAACTGTTCTATTTATTTTGTATTTTATGCCTCGGGCGTTGACTTCTAAGGCCCAAACTATCCGATCTGGTGGAGCAACGCCCTAGAGTGAAGCCTAGGTTCCCGGAACGTAGAAATGACCATAACTTTCACACTGGTTGCTATTATTCGTTTTATACGAAGGAAAAACTGTTATATTTATATTGTATTTTATGCTTCTGGCGTTGACTTCTTAGGCCCTAACTATCCGATCTGGTGGCGCGACGCCATAGAGTGAAACGTAGGTTGCCCGGAACGTAGAAATGAACATTACTTTCACAATGGTTGCAATTATTCCTGTTATACGATGGAAAAACTGTTGTATATATATCGTATTTTATGCATCGGGCATTGATTTCTAAGACCCTAGCTATTCGATCTTGTGGAGCAACGCCGTAGAGTGAAGCCTAGGTTGCCCGAAACGTAGAAATGAACATTACTTTCACACTGGTTGCAATTATTCCTGTTATACGGTGGAAAAACTGTTGTATTTATATTGTGTTTTATGCTTCTGGCGTTGACTTCTAAGGCCCTATGTACTCGACCTGCTGGATCAGCGTCCAAGGGTGAAGCCTATGTTGACCGGAACGTAGAAATGGTCATTACTTTCACACTCGTTGCAATTATTCGTTTTATACGATGGAAAAGCTGTTTTATTTATATCGTATTTTATGCATCTGGCGTTGACTTCTTAGGCCCTAACTATTTGATCTGGTGGCGCAACGCCATAGAGTGAAACGTAGGTTGCCCGGAACGTAGAAATGAACATTACTTTCACACTGGTTGCAATTACTCCTGTTATACGATGAAAAAACTCTTGTATATTTATTGTATTTTATGCTTCGGGCGTTGACTTCTATGGCCCTACCTATTCGATCTGTTGGAGCAACTCCCTACAGTGAAGCCAAGGTTGACCGGAACGTAGAAATGACCATAACATTCACACTGGTTGCAATTATTCGTTTTATAGGATGGTAACGCTGTTGTATTTATATTGTATTTTATGCTTCTGGCGTTGACATCATGTGCCCAAACTATTCGATCTGGTAGGGCAATGCCTCAGAGTTAAGTCTAGGATGCCCGAAACGCCGAAATGATCATTACTTTCACACTGATTGCAATTATTCATGCTATACGATGGAAAAACGGTTGCATTTTTATTGTATTTTCTGCTTCTGGCTTCGACTTCTAAGGTCCTAGCTATTCGATCTGGTTGGGCAACGCCATAGAGTGAAGCCTAGGTTGCCCGGAACATAGAAATAACCATATCTTTCACACTAGATGCAATTATTCCTGTAATACGATGGAAAAACTGTTGTATTTATATTGTGTTTTATGCTTCTGGCGTTGACTTCTAAGGCCCTATGTACTCGACCTGGTGGAGCAACGTCCAAGGGTGAAGCCTATGTTGCCAGGAACGTAGAAATGACCATAACTTTCACACTGGTTGCAATTATTCGTTTTATTCGATGGAAAAGCTGTTGTATTTGTATCGCATTTTATGCATCTGGCGTTGACTTCTTAGGCCCTAACTATTCGATCTGGTGGACCAACGCCGTAGAGTGAAGCCTAGGTTGCCCGGAACGTAGAAATGACCATAACTTTCACACTGGTTGCTATTGTTCCTTTTATACGATGGAAAAATTGTTATATTTATATTGTATTTTATGCTTCTGGCGTTGACTTCTTAGGCCCCAACTATTCGATCTGGTGGAGCAACGTCCTGGAGTGAAGCCTTGGTTGCACTGAATGTAGAAATGGCGATAACTTTCACACTGGTTGCAATTATTCGTTTTATACAAAGGAAAAACTGTTGCACCTTTATTGTATTTTATCCTCCTGGCGTTGACTTCTAAGGCCCTAACTATTCGATCTGGCGGAGCAACGCCCTAGAGTGAAGCCGAGGTTGCTCGGAACGTAGAAATGACCATTACTTTCACACTGTTTGCAAATACACATTATATACGATGGAAAAGCTGTTGTATTTATACTTTATTTTATGCTTCTGGTGTTCACTGCTTAGGCCCTACCTAGTTGATCTGGTGGAGCAACGCCCTAGAGTGACGCCCAGGTTGCCCGGAACATAGAAATGACCATACCTTTCATACTAGTTGCAATTATTCCTGTTACACGATGCAAAAACTGTTGTATCTATATTGTGTTTTATGCTTCTGGCGCTGACTTCTAAGGGCCTGTATACTCGACCAGGTGGAGCAACGTCCAAGGGCGAATCCTATGTTGCTCGGATCGTAGAAATGACCATTACTTTCACACTGGTTGCAATTATTCGTCTTATTCGATGGAAAAGCTGTTGTATTTATATCGTATTTTATGCATCTGGCGTTGACTTCTTAGGCCCTAACTATTCGATCTGGTGGCGCAGCGCCATAGAGTGAAACGTAGGTTGCCCGGAACGTAGAAATGAACATTACTTTCACACTGGTTGCAATTATTCCTGTTATACGGTGGAAAAACTGTTGTATTTATATTGTGTTTTATGCTTCTGGCGTTGACTTCTAAGGCCCTATGTACTCGACCTGGTGGATCAACGTCCAAGGGTGAAGCCTATGTTGCCCGGAACGTAGAAATGGCCATTACTTTCACACTGGTTGCAATTATTCGTTTTATACGATGGACAAGCTGTTGTATTTATATCGTATTTTATGCATCTGGCGTTGACTTCTTAGGCCCTAACTACTCGATCTGGTGGAGCAACGCCATAGAGTGAAACGTAGGTTGCCCGGAACGTAGAAATGAACATTACTTTCACACTGTTTGCAATTACTCCTGTTATACGATGGAAAAACTCTTGTATATTTATTGTATTTTATGCTTCGGGCGTCGACTTCTATGGCCCTACCTATTCGATCTGTTGGAGCAACACACTACAGTGAATCCTAGGTTGCCCGGAACGTGGAAATGACCATAACTTTCACACTGGTTGCAATTATTCGTTTTATACGATGGAAAAACTGTTGCATCTTTATTGTAATTTATGCTTCTGGCGTTGACTTCTAAGGCCCAAACTATTCGATCTGGTGGAGAAACGCCCTAGAGTGAAGCCTAGGTTGCTCGGAATGTAGAAATGTCCATAAATTTCACACTGGTTGCAATTATTCGTTTTATGCGATGGAAAAGCTTTTGCATTTATATCGTATTTTATGCTTCTGGCGTTCACTTCTTACGCCCTAAGTATTCGATCTGGTGGAAGAACGCCTTAGGGTGAAGCCTAGTTTGCCCGGAAGGTAGAAATGACCACAACTTTGACACTGGTAGCAATTATTCGGTATATACAATGGAAAAACTGTTCTATTTATTTTGTATTTTATGCCTCGGGCGTTGACTTCTAAGGCCCAAACTATCCGATCTGGTGGAGCAACGCCCTAGAGTGAAGCCTAGGTTCCCGGAACGTAGAAATGACCATAACTTTCACACTGGTTGCTATTATTCGTTTTATACGAAGGAAAAACTGTTATATTTATATTGTATTTTATGCTTCTGGCGTTGACTTCTTAGGCCCTAACTATCCGATCTGGTGGCGCGACGCCATAGAGTGAAACGTAGGTTGCCCGGAACGTAGAAATGAACATTACTTTCACAATGGTTGCAATTATTCCTGTTATACGATGGAAAAACTGTTGTATATATATCGTATTTTATGCATCGGGCATTGATTTCTAAGACCCTAGCTATTCGATCTTGTGGAGCAACGCCGTAGAGTGAAGCCTAGGTTGCCCGAAACGTAGAAATGAACATTACTTTCACACTGGTTGCAATTATTCCTGTTATACGGTGGAAAAACTGTTGTATTTATATTGTGTTTTATGCTTCTGGCGTTGACTTCTAAGGCCCTATGTACTCGACCTGCTGGATCAGCGTCCAAGGGTGAAGCCTATGTTGACCGGAACGTAGAAATGGTCATTACTTTCACACTCGTTGCAATTATTCGTTTTATACGATGGAAAAGCTGTTTTATTTATATCGTATTTTATGCATCTGGCGTTGACTTCTTAGGCCCTAACTATTTGATCTGGTGGCGCAACGCCATAGAGTGAAACGTAGGTTGCCCGGAACGTAGAAATGAACATTACTTTCACACTGGTTGCAATTACTCCTGTTATACGATGAAAAAACTCTTGTATATTTATTGTATTTTATGCTTCGGGCGTTGACTTCTATGGCCCTACCTATTCGATCTGTTGGAGCAACTCCCTACAGTGAAGCCAAGGTTGACCGGAACGTAGAAATGACCATAACATTCACACTGGTTGCAATTATTCGTTTTATAGGATGGTAACGCTGTTGTATTTATATTGTATTTTATGCTTCTGGCGTTGACATCATGTGCCCAAACTATTCGATCTGGTAGGGCAATGCCTCAGAGTTAAGTCTAGGATGCCCGAAACGCCGAAATGATCATTACTTTCACACTGATTGCAATTATTCATGCTATACGATGGAAAAACGGTTGCATTTTTATTGTATTTTCTGCTTCTGGCTTCGACTTCTAAGGTCCTAGCTATTCGATCTGGTTGGGCAACGCCATAGAGTGAAGCCTAGGTTGCCCGGAACATAGAAATAACCATATCTTTCACACTAGATGCAATTATTCCTGTAATACGATGGAAAAACTGTTGTATTTATATTGTGTTTTATGCTTCTGGCGTTGACTTCTAAGGCCCTATGTACTCGACCTGGTGGAGCAACGTCCAAGGGTGAAGCCTATGTTGCCAGGAACGTAGAAATGACCATAACTTTCACACTGGTTGCAATTATTCGTTTTATTCGATGGAAAAGCTGTTGTATTTGTATCGCATTTTATGCATCTGGCGTTGACTTCTTAGGCCCTAACTATTCGATCTGGTGGACCAACGCCGTAGAGTGAAGCCTAGGTTGCCCGGAACGTAGAAATGACCATAACTTTCACACTGGTTGCTATTGTTCCTTTTATACGATGGAAAAATTGTTATATTTATATTGTATTTTATGCTTCTGGCGTTGACTTCTTAGGCCCCAACTATTCGATCTGGTGGAGCAACGTCCTGGAGTGAAGCCTTGGTTGCACTGAATGTAGAAATGGCGATAACTTTCACACTGGTTGCAATTATTCGTTTTATACAATGGAAAAACTGATGCATCTTTATTGTAATTTATGCTTCTGGCATTGAATTCTAAGACCCTAGCTATTCGATCTTGTGGAGCAACGCCGTAGAGTGAAGCCTAGGTTGCCCGGAACGTGGAAATGACCATAACTTTCACACTGGTTGCTATTATTCGTTTTATACGATGGAAAAACTGTTATATTTATATTGTATTTTATGCTTCTGGCGTTGGCTTGTTAGGCCCTAACTATTCGATCTGGTGGAGCAACGCCTCAGAGTTATATCTAGGTCTCCCGGAACGTAGAAATGACAGTCACTTTCACACTGGTTGCAATTATTCGTTTTATACGACGGAAAAGCTGTTGTATTTGGATTGTGTTTTATGGTTCTCGCGTTGACTTCTTAGGCCCCAACTATTCGATCTGGTGGAGCAACGCCCTAGAGTGAAGTCTAGGTTGCCCGGAACGTAGAAATGACAATTACCTTCACACTGGTTGCAATTATTCCTGCTATACGATGGAAAAACTGTTGTATTTTTATAGTATTTTATGCTTCTGGCGTTGACTTCTTATTCCCTAACGATTCGATGTGGTGGAGCAACGCCCTAGAGTGAAGCCTCGGATGCCCGGAACGTAGAAATGACAATTACCTTCACACTGGTTACAATTATTCCTGCTATACGATGGAAAATCTGCTGTATATTTATTGTATTTTATGCTTCGGGCGTTGACTTCTATGGCCCTACCTATTCGATCTGTTGGAGCAACTCCCTACAGTGAAGCCTAGGTTGCCCGGAACGTAGAAATGACCATAACATGCACACTGGTTGCAATTATTCGTTTTATAGGATGGAAACGCTGTTGTATTTATATTGTATTTTATGCTTCTGGCGTTGGCTTCTTAGGCCCTAACTATTCGATCTGGTGGAGCAACGCCTCAGAGTTATATCTAGGTCCCCCGGAACGTAGAAATGACAGTCACTTTCACACTGGTTGCAATTATTCGTTTTATACGATGGGAAAGCTGTTGTATTTGGATTGTGTTTTATGGTTCTCGCGTTGACTTCTTAGGCCCCAACTATTCGAACTGGTGGAGCAACGTCCAAGGGTGAAGCCTATGTTGCCCGGAACGTAGAAATGACCATAACTTTCACACTGGTTGCAATTATTCGTTTTATTCGATGGAAAAGCTGTTGTATTTGTATCGCATTTTAAGCATCTGGCGTTGAATTCTAAGTCCCTAGCTATTCGACCTGGTGGATCAACGCCCTAGAGTGAAACCCAGGTTACCCAGAACGTGGAAATGACCAGTACTTTCACACTGTTTGCAGTTATTCCTGTTATACGATGGAAAAACTGTTGTACATATATTGTATTTTATTCTTCTGGCGTTGAATTCTAAGTCCCTAGCTATTCGATCTGGTGGATCAACGCCCTAGAGTGAAACCCAGGTTACCCAGAACGTGGAAATGACCAGTACTTTCACACTGTTTGCAGTTATTCCTGTTATACGATGGAAAAACTGTTGTACGTATATTGTATTTTATTCTTCTGGCGTTGAATTCTAAGTCCCTAGCTATTCGATCTGGTGGATCAACGCCCTAGAGTGAAACCCAGGTTACCCAGAACGTGGAAATGACCAGTACTTTCACACTGTTTGCAGTTATTCCTGTTATACGATGGAAAAACTGTTGCATCTTTACGTATTTTATGCTTCTGGTGTTGACTTCTAAGGCCCTAACTATTCGGTCCGGTAAAGCAACGCCCTGGAGTGAAGCCTAGGTTGCTCTGAATGTAGAAATGACCATAACTTTCACACTGGTTGCAATTATTCATTTTATACGCAGGAAAAGCTGTTGCATCTTTATTGTATTTTATGCTTCTGGCGTTGACTTCTAAGGGCCTAACTATTCGATCTGGTGGAACAACGCCCTAGAGTGAAGCCTAGGTTGCCCGGAACGTAGAAATGACCAGTACTCACACACTGTTTGCAGTTATTCCTATTGTACGATGGAAAAACTGTTGTATATATATTGTATTTTATGCATCGGGCATTGAATTCTAAGACCCTAGCTATTCGATCTTGTGGAGCAACGCCGTAGAGTGAAGCCTAGGTTTCCCGGAACGTAGAAATGACCATAACTTTCACACTGGTTGCTATTATTCGTTTTATACGATGGAAAAACTGTTATATTTATATTGTATTTTATGCTTCTGGCGTTGGCTTCTTAGGCCGTAACTGTTCGATCTGGTGGACCAACGCCCTAGAGTGAAGACTAGGTTGCCCGGAACGTAGAAATGACCATCACTTTCACACTGGTTGCAATTATTCCTGTTATACGATGCAAAAACTCTTGTATATTTATTGTATTTTATGCTGCGGGCGTTGACTTCTATGGCCCTACCTATTCGATCTGTTGGAGCAACTCCCTACAGTGAAGCCTAGGTTGCCCGGAACGTAGAAATGACCATAACTTTCACACTGGTTGCAATTATTCCTGTTATACGACGGAAAAACTGTTGTATTTATATTGTGTTTTATGCTTCTGGCGTTGACTTCTAGGGCCCTATGTACTCGACCTGGTGGATCAACGTCCAAGGGTGAAGCCTATGTTGCCCGGAACGTAGAAATGACCATAACTTTCACACTGGTTGCAATTATTCCTGTTATACGACGGAAAAACTGTTGTATTTATATTGTGTTTTATGCTTCTGGCGTTGACTTCTAGGGCCCTATGTACTCGACCTGGTGGATCAACGTCCAAGGGTGAAGCCTATGTTGCCCGGAACGTAGAAATGGCCATTACTTTCACACTGGTTGCAATTATTCGTTTTATACGATGGAAAAGCTGTTGTATTTATATCGTATTTTATGCATCTGGCGCTGACTTCATAGGCCCTAACTATTCGATCTGGTGGCGCAACGCCATAGAGTGAAACGTATTTTGCCCGGAACGTAGAAATGAACATTACTTTCACACTGGTTGCAATTATTCCTGTTATACGATGTAAAAACTGTTGTATTTTTAGTGTATTTTATGCATCGGGCGTTGAATTCTAAGTCCCTAGCTATTCGATCTGGTGGAGCAACGCCGTAGAGTGAAGCCTAGGTTGCCCGGAACGTAGAAATGACCATAACTTTCACACTGGTTGCTATTGTTCCTTTTATACGATGGAAAAACTGTTATATTTATATTGTATTTTATGCTTCTGGCGTTGACTTCTTAGGCCCCAACTATTCGATCTGGTGGAGCAACGTCCTAGAGTGAAGCCTAGGTTGCTCTGAATGTAGAAATGACGATAACTTTCACACTGGTTGCAATTATTCGTTTTATACAATGGAAAAACTGTTGCATCTTTATTGTAATTTATGCTTCTGGCGTTGACTTCTAAGGCGCTAACTATTCGATCTGGTGGAGCAACGCCCTATAGTGAAACCCAGGTTGCCCGGAACGTAGAAATGACCATTACTTTCACAATGTTTGCAATTATTCATTTTATACGATGGAAAAACTGTTGTACTTATATTGTATTTTATCCTTCTGGCGCTGAATTCTATGTCCCTAGCTATTCCCTCTGGTGGATCAACGCCCTATGGTGAAACCCAGGTTGCCCGGAACGTAGAAATGACCAGTACTTTCACACTGGTTGCAGTTATTCCTGTTATACTACGGAAAAACTGTTGCATCTTTATTGTATTTTATGCTTCTGGCGTTGACTTCTAAGGCCCTAACTATTCGATCTGGTGGAGAAACGCCCTAGAGTGAAGCCTAGGTTGCTCGGAATGTTGAAATGTCCATAAATTTCACACTGGCTGCAATTATTCGTTTTATACGATGGAAAAACTGTTGCATTTATATCGTATTTTATGCTTCTGGCGTTCACTTCTTACGCCCTAACTATTCGATCTGGTGGAAGAACGCCTTAGGGTGAAGCCTAGTTTGCCGGGAAGGTAGAAATGACCACAACTTTGACACTGGTAGCAATTATTCGGAATATACAATGGAAAAACTGTTCTATTTATTTTGTATTTTATGCCTCGGGCGTTGACTTCTAAGGCCGAAACTATTCGATCTGGTGGAGCAACGCCCTAGAGTGAAGCCTAGGTTGCCGGAACGTAGAAATGACCATAACTTTGACACTGGTAGCAATTATTCGGTATATACAATGGAAAAACTGTTCTATTTATTTTGTATTTTATGCCTCGGGCGTTGACTTCTTAGGCCCCAACTATTCGATCTGGTGGACCAACGCCCTAGAGTGAAGACTAGGTTGCCCGGAACGTAGAAATGACCATCACTTTCACACTGGTTGCAATTATTCCTGTTATACGATGGAAAAACTCTTGTATATTTACTGTATTTTATGCTGCGGGCGTTGACTTCTATGGCCCTACCTATTCGATCTGTTGGAGCAACTCCCTACAGTGAAGCCTAGGTTGCCCGGAACGTAGAAATGACCATAACTTTCACACTGGTTGCAATTATTCCTGTTATACGACGGAAAAACTGTTGTATTTATATTGTGTTTTATGCTTCTGGCGTTGACTTCTAGGGCCCTATGTACTCGACCTGGTGGATCAACGTCCAAGGGTGAAGCCTATGTTGCCCGGAACGTAGAAATGGCCATTACTTTCACACTGGTTGCAATTATTCGTTTTATACGATGGAAAAGCTGTTGTATTTATATCGTATTTTATGCATCTGGCGTTGACTTCATAGGCCCTAACTATTCGATCTGGTGGCGCAACGCCATAGAGTGAAACGTATTTTGCCCGGAACGTAGAAATGAACATTACTTTCACACTGGTTGCAATTATTCCTGTTATACGATGTAAAAACTGTTGAATTTTTAGTGTATTTTATGCATCGGGCGTTGAATTCTAAGTCCCTAGCTATTCGATCTGGTGGAGCAACGCCGTAGAGTGAAGCCTAGGTTTCCCGGAACGTAGAAATGACCATAACTTTCACACTGGTTGCTATTGTTCCTTTTATACGATGGAAAAACTGTTATATTTATATTGTATTTTATGCTTCTGGCGTTGACTTCTTAGGCCCTAACTATTCGATCTGGTGGAACTACGCCCTAGAGTGAAGCCTAGGTTGCCCGGAAAGTAGAAATGACTATTACTTTCACACTGGATGCAATTATTCGATTTATACGATGGAAAAGCTGTTGTATTTATATCGTATTTTATATAGCTGGCGTTGACTTCTTAGGCCCTAACTATTCGATCTGGTGGCGCGACGCCATAGAGTGAAACGTAGGTTGCCCGGAACGTAGAAATGAACATTACTTTCACACTGGTTGCAATTATTCCTGTTATACGATGGAAAAACTGTTGTACTTATATTGTATTTTATCCTTCTGGCACTGAATTCTATGTCCCTAGCTATTCCCTCTGGTGGATCAACGCCCTATAGTGAAACCCAGGTTGCCCGGAACGTAGAAATGACCAGTACTTTCACACTGGTTGCAGTAATTCCTGTTATACGATGGAAAAACTGTTGCATCTTTATTGTATTTTATGCTTCTGGCGTTGACTTCAAAGGCCCTAACTATTCGATCTGGTGGAGAAACGCCCTAGAGTGAAGCCTAGGTTGCTCGGAATGTTGAAATGTCCATAAATTTCACACTGGTTGCAATTATTCGTTTTATACGATGGACAAACTGTTGCATTTATATCGTATTTTATGCTTCTGGCGTTCACTTCTTACGCCCTAACTATTCGATCTGGTGGAAGAACGCCTTAGGGTGAAGCCTAGTTTGCCCGGAAGGTAGAAATGACCACAACTTTGACACTGGTAGCAATTATTCGATTTATACGATGGAAAAGCTGTTGTATTTATATCGTATTTTATGCAGCTGGCGTTGACTTCTAAGGCGCTAACTATTCGATCTGGTGGAGCAACGCCCTATAGTGAAACCCAGGTTGCCCGGAACGTAGAAATGACCATTACTTTCACAATGTTTGCAATTATTCATTTTATACGATGGAAAAACTGTTGTACTTATATCGTATTTTATGCAGCTGGCGTTGACTTCTTAGGCCCTAACTATTCGATCTGGTGGCGCGACGCCATAGAGTGAAACGTAGGTTGCCCGGAACGTAGAAATGAACATTACTTTCACACTGGTTGCAATTATTCCTGTTATACGATGGAAAAACTGTTGTATATATAATGTATTTTATGCATCGGGCATTGAATTCTAAGGCCCTAGCTATTCGATCTTGTGGAGCAACGCCGTAGAGTGAAGCCTAGGTTGCCCGGAACGTAGAAATGACCATAACTTTCACCCTGGTTGCTATTATTCGTTTTATACGATGGAAAAACTGTTATATTTATATTGTATTTTATGCTTCTGGCGTTGGCTTCTTAGGCCCTAACTATTCGATCTGGTGGAGCAACGCCTCAGAGTTATATCTAGGTCTCCCGGAACGTAGAAATGACAGTCACTTTCACACTGGTTGCAATTATTCGTTTTATACGATGGAAAAGCTGTTGTATTTGGATTGTGTTTTATGGTTCTCGCGTTGACTTCTTAGGCCCCAACTATTCGATCTGGTGGAGCAACGCCCTAGAGTGAAGTCTAGGTTGCCCGGAACGTAGAAATGACAATTACCTTCACACTGGTTGCAATTATTCCTGCTATACGATGGAAAAACTGTTGTATTTTTATAGTATTTTATGCTTCTGGCGTTGACTTCTTATTCCCTAACGATTCGATCTGGTGGAGCAACGCCCTAGAGTGAAGCCTAGGTTGCCCGGAACGTAGAAATGACAATTACCTTCACACTGGTTGCAATTATTCCTGCTATACGATGGAAAATCTGCTGTATATTTATTGTATTTTATGCTTCGGGCGTTGACTTCTATGGTCCTACCTATTCGATCTGTTGGAGCAACTCCCTACAGTGAAGCCTAGGTTGCCCGGAACGTAGAAATGACCATAACTTTCACACTGGTTGCAATTATTCCTGTTATACGACGGAAAAACTGTTGTATTTATATTGTGTTTTATGCTTCTGGCGTTGACTTCTAGGGCCCTATGTACTCGACCTGGTAGATCAACGTCCAAGGGTGAAGCCTATGTTGCCCGGAACGTAGAAATGGCCATTACTTTCACACTGGTTGCAATTATTCGTTTTATACGATGGAAAAGCTGTTGTATTTATATCGTATTTGATGCATCTGGCGTTGACTTCATAGGCCCTAACTATTCGATCTGGTGGCGCAACGCCATAGAGTGAAACGTATTTTGCCCGGAACGTAGAAATGAACATTACTTTCACACTGGTTGCAATTATTCCTGTTATACGATGTAAAAACTGTTGAATTTTTAGTGTATTTTATGCATCGGGCGTTGAATTCTAATTCCCTAGCTATTCGATCTGGTGGAGCAACGCCGTAGAGTGAAGCCTAGGTTGCCCGGAACGTAGAAATGACCATAACTTTCACACTGGTTGCTATTGTTCCTTTTATACGATGGAAAAACTGTTATATTTATATTGTATTTTATGCTTCTGGCGTTGACTTCTTAGGCCCCAACTATTCGATCTGGTGGAGCAACGTCCTAAAGTGAAGCCTAGGTTGCTCTGAATGTAGAGATGACCATAACTTTCACACTGGTTGCAATTATTCCTGTTATACGATGGAAAAACTGTTGTACATATATTGTATTTTATTCTTCTGGCGTTGAATTCTAAGTCCTTAGCTATTCGATCTGGTGGATCAACGCCCTAGAGTGAAACCCAGGTTAGCCTGAACGTGGAAATGACCAGTACTTTCACACTGTTTGCAGTTATTCCTGTTATACGATGGAAAAACTGTTGCATCTTTACGTATTTTATGCTTCTGGTGTTGACTACTAAGGCCCTAACTATTCGATCCGGTGGAGCAACGCCCTGGAGTGAAGCCTAGGTTGCTCTGAATGTAGCAATGACCATAACTTCCACACTGGTTGCAATTATTCATTTTATACGCAGGAAAAGCTGTTGCATCTTCATTGTATTTTATGCTTCTGGCGTTGACTTCTAAGGGCGTAACTATTCGATCTGGTTGAGCAACGCCATAGAGTGAAGCCTAGGTTGCTCGGAACGTAGAAATGACCAGTACTTTCACACTGTTTGCAGTTATTCCAGTTATACGATGGAAAAACTGTTGCATATTTATTGTATTTTATGCTTCTGGCGTTGCCTTCTAAGGCCATAACTGTTCGATCTGGAGGAGCAACGCCTCAGAGTTATATCTAGGTCTCCCGGAACGTAGAAATGACCGTCACTTTCACACTGGTTGCAATTATTCGTTATATACGATGGAAAAGCTGTTGTATTTAGATTGTGTTTTATGCTTCTGGCGTTGACTTCTTAGACCCTAACTATTCGATCTGGCGGAGCAGCGCCCTAGGGTGAAGACTAGGTTGCCCGGAACGTAGAAATGACAATTACCTTCACACTGGTTGCAATTATTCCTGCTATACGATGGAAAAACTGTTGTACTTTTATAGTATTTTATGCTTCTGGCGTTGACTTCTTACGCCCTAACTATTCGATCTTGTGGAGCAACGCCCTAGAGTGGAGCCTAGGTTGCTCGGAACGTAGAAATGACCATTACTTTCACACTATTTGCAATTAATCATTTTATACGATGGAAAAGCTGCTGTATTTATATTGTATTTTATGCGTCTGGCGTTGACTTTTAAGGCCGTAGCTATTCGATGTGGTGGAGCAACGCCCTAGAGTGAAGCCTAGGTTGCCCGGAACGTAGAAATGGCCGTCACTTTCACTCTGGTTGCAATTATTCGTTTTATACGATGGAAAAGCTGATGTATTTAGATTGTGTTTTATTCTTCTGGCGTTAACTTCTTAGGCCCAAACTATTCGGTCTGGAGGAGCAACACCCTAGAGAGAAGACTAGGTTGCCTGGAACGTAGAAATGACCAGTACTTTCACACTGGTAGCAATTATCCGTTTTATACGATGGAACAGCTGTTGTATTTATTGTGTATTTTATGCTTCTGGCGTTGACGTCTTAGGCCGTAGCTACTCGATGTGGTGTAATAACGACCTAGAGTGAAGCCTAGGTTGCCCGGAACGTAGAAATGACCATCACTTTCACACTGGCTGCAATTATTCCTGTTATACGATGGAAAAACTGTTGCGTTTATATTGTATTTTATGCTTCTGGCGTTGACTTCTAAGGCCGTATCTATTCGATGTGGTGGAGCAACGCCCTAGAGTGAAGCCTAGGATGCCTGGAACGTAGAAATGACCATTACTTTCACACTGGTTGCAATTATTCGTTTTATACGATGGGAAGACTGTTGTATTTATTTTGTATTTGGTGCTTCTGGCGTTGACTTCTTAGGCCCTAACTATTCGATCAGGTGGAGCAACGCCATAGAGTGAAACGTAGGCTACCCGGAACGTGGAAATGACCATTACATGCACACTGGTTGCAATTATTCCTGTTATACGATGGAAAAACTGTTGTATTTATATTGTATTTTATGCTTCTGGCGTTATCTTCTAAGGCCCTAACTGTTCGCTCTGGTGGAGCAACGCCTCAGAGTTATATCTAGGTCTCCCGGAACGTAGAAATGACCGTCACATTCACACTGGTTGCAATTATTCGTTTTATACGATGGAAAAGCTGTTGTATTTTTATAGTATTTTATGCTTCTGGCGTTGACTTCTTATTCCCTAACGATTCGATCTGGTGGAGCAACGCCCTAGAGTGGAGCCTAGGTTCCCCGGAACGTAGAAATGACCATTACTTTCACACTATTTACAATTAATCATTATATACGATTGAAAAGCTGCTGTATTTTTATAGTATTTTATGCTTCTTGCGTTGACTTCTTACGCCCTAACTATTCAATCTGGTGGAGCAACGCCCTAGATTGAGGCTTAGGTTGCCCGGAACGAAGAAATGACCATTACTTTCACACTGTTTGCAATTACTCATTTTATACGATGGAAAAGCTGCTGTACTTATATTGTATTTTATGCTTCTGGCGTTGACTTCTAAGGCCGTAGCTATTCGATGTGGTGGAGCAACGCCCTAGAGTGAAGCCTAGGTTGCCCGGAACGTAGAAATGACCAATACTTTCACGCTGGTTGCAATTCTTCCTTTTATACGATGATAAACTGTTGTATTTTTATTTTATTTTAAGCTTTTGGCGTTGAATTCTAAGTCCCTAGCTGTTCGATCTGGTGGAGCAACGCCCTAGAGAGAAGCCTAGGTTGCCCGGAACGCAGAAATGACCAGTACTTTCACACTGTTTGCAGTTATTCCTGTTATACGATGGAAAAACTGTTGCATCTTTATTGTATTTTATGTTTCTGGCGTTGACTTCTTAGGCCCTAACTATTCGATCGGGTGGAGCAACGCCCTAGAGTGAAACCTCGGTTGCTGGGAATGTAGAAATGACCATAACATTAACACTGGTTGCAGTTATTCGTTTTATACGATGGAAAAACTGTTGATCCTTTATTGTATTTTATGGTTCTGGCGTTGACTTCTAAGGCCCTAACTATTCGATCTAGTGGTCCAACGCCCTAGAGTGAAGCCTAGGTTGCGCGGAACGTGGAAATGCCCATTACTTTCACACTCTTTGCTATTATTCATTTTATACGATGGCAAACTGCTGTATTTATATTGTATTTTATGCGTCTGGCGTTGACTTCTAAGCCCGTAGCTATTAGATGTGGTGGAGAAACGCCCTAGAGTGACGCCTAGGTTGCACGGAACGTAGAAATGGCCGTCACTTTCCCACTGGTTGCAATTATTCGTTTTATACGATAGAAAAGCTGTTGTATTTAGATTGTGTATTATGCTTCTGGCGTTGACTTCTTACGCCCTAACTATTCGATCTGGTGCAGCAACGCCCTAGATTGAAGCCTAGGTTGCCCGGAACGAAGAAATCACCAATTCTTTCACACTATTTACAATTAATCATTATATACGATGGAAAAGCTGCTGTATTTATATTGTATTTTATGCTTCTGGCGTTGACTTCTAAGGCCCTAACTATTCGATCTGATGGAGAAACGCCCTAGAGTGAAGCCTAGGTTGCTCGGAATGTAGAAATGTCCATAAATTCCACACTGGTTGCAATTATTCGGTTTATACGATGGAAAAACTGTTGCACCTTTATTGTATTTTACGTTTCTGGCGTTGACTTCTTAGGCCCTAACTATTCGATCTGGAGGAACAACGCCCTAGAGTGAAGCCTAGGTTGCACGGAAAGTAGAAATGACCATTACTTTCACACTGGTTGCAATTATTCGTTTTATACGATGGAAAAGCTGTTGTATTTATATCGTATTTTATGCAGCTGGCGTAGCCTTCTTAGGCCCTAACTATTCGATCTGGTGACGCAACGCCATAGAGTGAAACGTAGGTTGCCCGGAACGTAGAAACGAACATTACTTTCACACTGGATGCAATCATTCCTGTTATACGATGGAAAAACTGTTGCATTTTTATTGTATTTTATGCATCGGGCGTTGAATTCTAAGTCCCTTGCTATTCGATCTGGTGGAGCAACTCCCTACACTGAAGCCTAGGTTACCCGGAACGTAGAAATGACAATAACTTTCACACTGGTTGCAATCATTCCTGTTATACGACGGAAAAACTGTTGTATTTATATTGTGTTTTATGCTTCTGGCGTTGACTTCTAGGGCCCTATGTACTCGACCTGGTGGATTAACGTCCAAGGGTGAAGCCTATGTTGCCCGGAACGTAGAAATGGCCATTACTTTCACACTGCTTGCAATTATTCGTTTTATACGATGGAAAAGCTGTTGTATTTATATCGTATTTTATTCATCTGGCGTTGACTTCATAGGCCCTACCTATTCGGTCTGTTGGAGCAACACCCTACAGTAAAGCCTAGGTTGCCCGGAACGTAGAAACGACCATAACTTTCACACTGGTTGCAATTATTCGTTTTATACGATGGAAAAACTGTTGCATCTCTATTGTATGTTATGCTTCTGGCGTTGACTTCTAAGGCGCTAACTATTCGATCTGGTGGAGCAACGCCCTAGAGTGACTCCTAGGTTGCCGGAACGTAGAAATGACCATTACCTTCACAATGTTTGCAATTATTCATTTTATCCGGTGGAAAAACTGTTGTACTTATATTGTATTTTATCCTTCTGGCGCTGAATTCCATGTCCCTAGCTATTCCCTCTGGTGGATCAACGCCCAATAGTGAAACCCAGGTTGCCCGGAACGTAGAAATGACCAGTACTTTCACACTGTTTGCAATTACTCATTTTATACGATGGAAAAGCTGCTGTACTTATATTGTATTTTATGCTTCTGGCGTTGACTTCTAAGGCCGTAGCTATTCGATGTGGTGGAGCAACGCCCTAGAGTGAAGCCTAGGTTGCCCGGAACGTAGAAATGACCAATACTTTCACGCTGGTTGCAATTCTTCCTTTTATACGATGATAAACTGTTGTATTTTTATTTTATTTTAAGCTTTTGGCGTTGAATTCTAAGTCCCTAGCTGTTCGATCTGGTGGAGCAACGCCCTAGAGAGAAGCCTAGGTTGCCCGGAACGCAGAAATGACCAGTACTTTCACACTGTTTGCAGTTATTCCTGTTATACGATGGAAAAACTGTTGCATCTTTATTGTATTTTATGTTTCTGGCGTTGACTTCTTAGGCCCTAACTATTCGATCGGGTGGAGCAACGCCCTAGAGTGAAGCCGCGGTTGCTGGGAATGTAGAAATGACCATAACATTAACACTGGTTGCAGTTATTCGTTTTATACGATGGAAAAACTGTTGATCCTTTATTGTATTTTATGGTTCTGGCGTTGACTTCTAAGGCCCTAACTATTCGATCTAGTGGTCCAACGCCCTAGAGTGAAGCCTAGGTTGCGCGGAACGTGGAAATGCCCATTACTTTCACACTGTTTGCTATTATTCATTTTATACGATGGCAAACTGCTGTATTTATATTGTATTTTATGCGTCTGGCGTTGACTTCTAAGCCCGTAGCTATTAGATGTGGTGGAGAAACGCCCTAGAGTGACGCCTAGGTTGCACGGAACGTAGAAATGGCCGTTACTTTCCCACTGGTTGCAATTATTCGTTTTATACGATAGAAAAGCTGTTGTATTTAGATTGTGTATTATGCTTCTGGCGTTGACTTCTTACGCCCTAACTATTCGATCTGGTGCAGCAACGCCCTAGATTGAAGCCTAGGTTGCCCAGAACGAAGAAATCACCAATTCTTTCACACTATTTACAATTAATCATTATATACGATGGAAAAGCTGCTGTATTTATATTGTATTTTATGCTTCTGGCGTTGACTTCTAAGGCCCTAACTATTCGATCTGATGGAGAAACGCCCTAGAGTGAAGCCTAGGTTGCTCGGAATGTAGAAATGTCCATAAATTCCACACTGGTTGCAATTATTCGGTTTATACGATGGAAAAACTGTTGCACCTTTATTGTATTTTACGTTTCTGGCGTTGACTTCTTAGGCCCTAACTATTCGATCTGGAGGAACAACGCCCTAGAGTGAAGCCTAGGTTGCACGGAAAGTAGAAATGACCATTACTTTCACACTGGTTGCAATTATTCGTTTTATACGATGGAAAAGCTGTTGTATTTATATCGTATTTTATGCAGCTGGCGTAGCCTTCTTAGGCCCTAACTATTCGATCTGGTGACGCAACGCCATAGAGTGAAACGTAGGTTGCCCGGAACGTAGAAACGAACATTACTTTCACACTGGATGCAATCATTCCTGTTATACGATGGAAAAACTGTTGCATTTTTATTGTATTTTATGCATCGGGCGTTGAATTCTAAGTCCCTTGCTATTCGATCTGGTGGAGCAACTCCCTACACTGAAGCCTAGGTTACCCGGAACGTAGAAATGACAATAACTTTCACACTGGTTGCAATCATTCCTGTTATACGACGGAAAAACTGTTGTATTTATATTGTGTTTTATGCTTCTGGCGTTGACTTCTAGGGCCCTATGTACTCGACCTGGTGGATCAACGTCCAAGGGTGAAGCCTATGTTGCCCGGAACGTAGAAATGGCCATTACTTTCACACTGCTTGCAATTATTCGTTTTATACGATGGAAAAGCTGTTGTATTTATATCGTATTTTATTCATCTGGCGTTGACTTCATAGGCCCTACCTATTCGGTCTGTTGGAGCAACACCCTACAGTAAAGCCTAGGTTGCCCGGAACGTAGAAACGACCATAACTTTCACACTGGTTGCAATTATTCGTTTTATACGATGGAAAAACTGTTGCATCTCTATTGTATGTTATGCTTCTGGCGTTGACTTCTAAGGCGCTAACTATTCGATCTGGTGGAGCAACGCCCTAGAGTGACTCCTAGGTTGCCGGAACGTAGAAATGACCATTACCTTCACAATGTTTGCAATTATTCATTTTATCCGATGGAAAAACTGTTGTACTTATATTGTATTTTATCCTTCTGGCGCTGAATTCCATGTCCCTAGCTATTCCCTCTGGTGGATCAACGCCCAATAGTGAAACCCAGGTTGCCCGGAACGTAGAAATGACCAGTACTTTCACACTGGTTGCAGTTATTCCTGTTATACGATGGAAAAACTGTTGCATCTTTATTGTATTTTGTGCTTCTGGCGTTGACTTCTAAGGGCCTATCTATTCGATCTGGTGGAGCAACGCCATAGAGTGAAGCCTAGGTTGCCGGAACGTAGAAATGACCATAACTATCACACTGGTTGCTATTATTCTTTTTATACGATGGAAAAACTGTTATATTTATATTGTATTTTCTGCTTCTGGCGTTGACTTCTTAGGCCCTAACTATTCGATCTGGTGGAACTACGCCCTAGAGTGAAGCCTAGGTTGCCCGGAAAGTAGAAATGACCATTACTTTCACACTGAATGCAATTATTCGATTTATACGATGGAAAAGCTGTGGTATTTATATCGTATTTTATGCAGCTGGCGTTGACTTCTTAGGCCCTAACTATTCGATCTGGTGGCGCGACGCCATAGAGTGAAACGTAGGTTGCCCGGAACGTAGAAATGAACATTACTTTCACACTGGTTGCAATTATTCCTGTTATACGATGGAAAAACTGTTGTATATATAATGTATTTTATGCATCGGGCATTGAATTCTAAGACCCTAGCTATTCGATCTTGTGGAGCAACGCCGTAGAGTGAAGCCTAGGTTGCCCGGAACGTAGAAATGACCATAACTTTCACACTGGTTGCTATTATTCGTTTTATACGATGGAAAAACCGTTATATTTATATTGTATTTTATGCTTCTGGCGTTGGCTTCTTAGGCCCTAACTATTCGATCTGGTGGAGCAACGCCTCAGAGTTATATCTAGGTCTCCCGGAACGTAGAAATGACAGTCACTTTCACACTGGTTGCAATTATTCGTTTTATACGATGGAAAAGCTGTTGTATTTGGATTGCGTTTTATGGTTCTCGCGTTGACTTCTTAGGCCCCAACTATTCGATCTGGTGGAGCAACGCCCTAGAGTGAAGTCTAGGTTGCCCGGAACGTAGAAATGACCATAACTTTCACACTGGTTGCAATTATTCGTTTTATTCGATGGAAAAGCTGTTGTATCTGTATCGCATTTTATGCATCTGGCGTTGACTTCTTAGGCCCTAACTATTCGATCTGGTGGACCAACGCCCTAGAGTGAAGACTAGGTTGCCCGGAACGTATAAATAACCATCACTTTCACGCTGGTTGCAATTATTCCTGTTATACGATGGAAAAACTCTTGTATATTTATTGTATTTTATGCATCGGGCGTTGACTTCTATGGCCCTACCTATTCGATCTGTTGGAGCAACTCCCTACAGTGAAGCCTAGGTTGCCCGGAACGTAGAAATGACCATAACTTTCACACTGGTTGCAATTATTCCTGTTATACGACGGAAAAACTGTTGTATTTATATTGTGTTTTATGCTTCTAGCGTTTACTTCTAGGGCCCTATGTACTCGACCTGGTGGATCAACGTCCAAGGGTGAAGCCTATGTTGCCCGGAACGTAGAAATGGCCATTACTTTCACACTGGTTGCAATTATTCGTTTTATACGATGGAAAAGCTGTTGTATTTATATCGTATTTTATGCATCTGGCGTTGACTTCATAGGCTCTAGCTATTCGATCTGGTGGAACTACGCCCTAGAGTGAAGCCTAGGTTGCCCGGGAAGTAGAAATGACCATTACTTTCACACTGGATGCAATTATTCGATTTATACGATGGAAAAGCTGTTGTATTTATATCGTATTTTATGCAGCTGGCGTTGACTTCATAGGCCCTACCTATTCGGTCTGTTGGAGCAACACCCTACAGTGAAGCCTAGGTTGCCCGGAACGTAGAAACGACCATAACTTTCACATTGGTTGCAATTATTCGTTTTATACGATGGAAAAACTGTTGTATTTATATTGTGTTTTATGCTTCTGGCGTTGACTTCTAGGGCCCTATGTACTCGACCTGGTGGATCAACGTCCAAGGGTGAAGCCTAGGTTGCCCGGAACGTAGAAATGACCATAACTTTCACACTGGTTGCAATTATTCCTGTTATACGATGGAAAAGCTGTTGTATTTATATCGTATTTTATTCATCTGGCGTTGACTTCATAGGCCCTACCTATTCGGTCTGTTGGAGCAACACCCTACAGTGAAGCCTAGGTTGCCCGGAACGTAGAAACGACCATAACTTTCACATTGGTTGCAATTATTCGTTTTATACGATGGAAAAACTGTTGCATCTCTATTGTATTTTATGCTTCTGGCGTTGACTTCTAAGGCGCTAACTGTTCGATCTGGTGGAGCAACGCCCTAGAGTGACTCCTAGGTTGCCGGAACGTAGAAATGACCATAACATTCACACTGGTTGCAATTATTCGTTTTATACGATGGAAAAGCTGTTGTATTTATTTTGTATTTTATGCTTCTGGCGTTGACTTCTTAGGCCCTAACTATTCAATCATGCGGAGCAACGCCCTAGAGTGAAGCCTAGGTTGCCCGAAACGTAGAAATGACCATAACTTTCACACTGGTTGCAATTATTCATGCTATACGATGGAAAATCTGTTGTATTTTTATTGTATTTTATGCTTCTGGCGTTGCCTTCTAAGGTCCTAGCTATTCGATCTCGTTGGGCAACGTCCACGTGTGAAGAGTATGTTGCCCTAAACGGAGAAATGACCATTACTTTCACACTGGTTGGAATTATTCTTTCTATAGGATGGAAAAACTGTTGCATTTATATTGTATTTTATGCTTCTGGCGTTGACTTCTAAGGCCGTAGCTATTCGATGTGGTGGAGCAACGCCCTAGAGTGAAGCCTAGGTTGCCCGGAACGTAGAAATGGCCGTCACTTTCACTCTGGTTGCAATTATCCGTTTTATACGATGGAAAAGCTGATGTATTTAGATTGTGTTTTATTCTTCTGGCGTTAACTTCTTAGGCCCTAACTATTCGGTCTGGAGGAGCAACACCCCAGAGAGAAGACTAGGTTGCCTGGAACGTAGAAATGACCAGTACTTTCACACGGGTAGCAATTATCCGTTTTATACGATGGAACAGCTGTTGTATTTATTGTGTATTTTATGCTTCTGGCGTTGACGTCTTAGGCCGTAGCTATTCGATGTGGTGTAATAACGACCTAGAGTGAAGCCTAGGTTGCCCGGAACGTAGAAATGACCATCACTTTCACACTGGCTGCAATTATTCCTGTTATACGATGGAAAAACTGTTGCGTTTATATTGTATTTTATGCTTCTGGCGTTGACTTCTAAGGCCGTATCTATTCGATGTGGTGGAGCAACGCCCTAGAGTGAAGCTTAGGATGCCTGGAACGTAGAAATGACCATTACTTTCACACTGGTTGCAATTATTCGTTTTATACGATGGGAAAACTGTTGTATTTATTTTGTATTTGGTGCTTCTGGCGTTGACTTCTTAGGCCCTAACTATTCGATCAGGTGGAGCAACGCCATAGAGTGAAACGTAGGCTACCCGGAACGTGGAAATGACCATTACATGCACACTGGTTGCAATTATTCCTGTTATACGATGGAAAAACTGTTGTATTTTTATTGTATTTTATGCTTCTGGCGTTGATTTCTAAGTCCCTAGCTATTCGTTCTGGTGGAGCAACGCCCTAGAGTTAAACCTAGGTTACCCGGAACGTAGAAATGACCAGTACTTTCACACTGGTTGCAATTATTCCTGTTATACCATGGAAAAACTGTTGTATTTTTATTGTATTTTATTCTTCTGGCGTTGATTTCTAAGTCCCTAGCTATTCGAACTGGTGGAGCAACGCCCTAGACTTAAACCTAGGTTACCCGGAACGTAGAAATGACCATTACTTTCACACTATTAACAATTAATCATTATATACGATGGAAAAGCTGCTGTATTTTTATAGTATTTTATGCTTCTTGCGTTGACTTCTTACGCCCTAACTATTCAATCTGGTGGAGCAACGCCCTAGATTGAAGCCTAGGTTGCCCGGAACGAAGAAATGACCATTCCTTTCACACTGTTTGCAATTACTCATTGTATACGATGGATAGACTCTTCTACTTATATTGTATTTTATTCTTCTGGCGTTGACTTCTTACGCCCTAACTATTCGATCTGGTGGAGCAACGGCCTAGACTGGAGCCTAGGTTGCCCGGAACCTAGAAATGACCATTACTTTCACACTATTTGCAATTAATCATTTTATACGATGGAAAAGGTGCTCTATTTATATTGTATTTTATGCTTCTGGCGTTGACTTCTAAGGCCGTAGCTATTCGATGTGGTGGAGCAACGCCCTAGAGTGAAGCCTAGGTTGCCCGGAACGTAGAAATGACCAATACTTTCACGCTGGTTGCAATTATTCCTTTTATACGATTATAAACTGTTGTATTTTTATTTTATTTTATGCTTTTGGCGTTGAATTCTAAGTCCCTAGCTGTTCGATCTGGTGGAGCAGCGCCCTAGAGAGAAGCCTAGGTTGCCCGGAACGCAGAAATGACCAGTACTTTCACACTGTTTGCAGTTATTCCTGTTATACGATGGAAAAACTGTTGCATATTTATTGTATTTTATGTTTCTGGCGTTGACTTCTAAGGCCCTAACAATTCGATCTGGTGGAGCAACGCCCTAGAGTGAAGCCTCGGTTGCTGGGAATGTAGAAATGACCATAACTTTAACACTGGTTGCAGTTATTCGTTTTATACGATGGAAAAACTGTTGCCCCTTTATTGTATTTTATGCTTCTGGCGTTGACTTCTAAGGCCCTAACTATTCGATCTAGTGGTCCAACGCCCTAGAGTGAAGCCTAGGTTGCGCGGAACGTAGAAATGCCCATTACTTTCACACTGTCTGCAATTACTCATCTTATACGATGGATAGACTCTTCTACTTATATTGTATTTTATTCTTCTGGCGTTGACTTCTTACGCCCTAACTACTCGATCTGGTGGAGCAACGGCCTAGACTGGACCCTAGGTTGCCCGGAACCTAGAAATGACCATTACTTTCACACTATTTACAATTAATCATTATATACGATGGAAAAGATGCTGTATTTATATTGTATTTTATGCTTCTGGGGTTGACTTCTAAGACCGTAGCTATCCGATGTGGTGGAGCAACGCCCTAGAGTGAAGCCTAGGTTGCCCGGAACGTAGAAATGGCCGTCACTTTCACACTGGTTGCAATTATTCGTTTTATACGACGGAAAAGCTGTTGTATTTATTGTGTATTTTATGCTTCCGGCGTTGACTTCTTAGGCACTAACGATTCGATCTGGTGGAGCGATGCCTCAGAGTTCACTCCAGGATGCCCGAAACGCCGAAATGATCATTACTTTCACACTGGTTGTAATTATCCATGCTATATAATGGAAAAACTGTTGTATTTATACTGTATTTTATGCTTCTGGCGTTGACTTCTCATGCCGTAGCTATTCGATGTGGTGGAGCAACGCCCTGGAGAGAAGCCCAGGGTGCACGGAATGTAGAAATGACCATTACTTTCACACTGGTTGCAATTATTCGTTTTATACGATGGAAAAGCTGTTGTATTTATATTGTATTTTATGCTTCTGGCGTTCACTTCTAAGGGCGTAGCTATTAGATGTGGTGGAGCAACGCCGTAGAGTGACGCCTAGGTTGCCTGGAACGCATAAATGACCATTACTTTCACAATGTTTGCAATTATTCATTTTATACGATGGAAGAACTGTTGTACCCATATTGTATTTTATTCTTCTGGCGCTGACTTCTAAGGCCCTAACTATTCGATCTGGTGGAGCAACGCCTCAGAGTTATATCTAGGCCTCCTGGAACGTAGAAATGTCCGTCACTTTCACACTGGTTGCAATTATTCGTTTTATACGGTGGAAAAGCTGTTGTATTTATATTGTATTTTATGCTTCTGGCGTTGACTTCTTAGGCCCTAACTATCCGACCTGGTGAAGCAACGCCCTAGAGTGAAGACTAGGATGCCCGGAACATAGAAAGGATAATTACTTTCGCACTGGTTGCAATTAGTCATGCTATATGATGGAAAAACTGTTGCATTTTTATTATATTTTCTGCTTCTGGCTTTGACTTCTAAGGTCGTAGCTATTCGATGTGGTGGAGCAACGCCCTAGAGTGAAGCCAAGATTGCCTTGAACGTAAAAATGACCATAACATTCACACTCGTTGCAATTATTCGTTTTATGCGATGGAAAAACCGTTGTATTTATTTTGTATTTTATGCTTCGGGCGTTGACTTCTAAGGCCCTAACAATTCGATGTGGTGCAGCAACGCCCTAGAGTGAAGCCTAGGTTGCCGGAAACGTAGAAATGACCATAACTTTCACACTGGTTACAATTATTCCTGTTACACGATGGACAAACTGTTGTATTTTGATTGTATTTTATGCTTCTGGCGTTGAATTCTATCTCCCTAGCCATTCGATCTGGTGGAGCAACGCCCTAGAGTGAAGCCTAGGTTGCCCGAAACGTAGAAATGACCATAACTTTCACGCTGGTTGCAATTATCCGTTTTATACGATGGAAAAACAGTTGTATCTTTACTGTATTTTATGCTTCTGGCGTTGACTTCTAAGGTCCTAGCTAATCGATCTGGTGGGGCAACGTCCAAGGGTGAAGCCTATGTATCCTGGTACGTAGAAGTGACCATTAGTTTCACACTGGTTGGAATTATTCTTTTTATACGATGGAACAACTGTTGTATTTATTTTGTATTTTATGTCTCTGGCGTCGACTTCTTAGGCCCTAGCTATTGGATTTGGTGGACCAACGCCGTAGAGTGAATCCTCGGTTGCCCTGAACGTAGAAATGACCATATCTTTCATACTGGTTGCAATTATTCCTGTTATACGATGGAAAAATTGTTGTATTTTTATTGTATTTTATGCTTCAGGCGTTGTCTTCTAAGGTCGTAGCTATTCTGCGTAGTGGAGCAACGCCCTAGAGTGAAGCCTAGGTTGCCCGGAGCGTAGAAATGACCATTACCTTCACACTTGTTGCAATCATTCGTTTTATACAAAGGAAAAACTTTAGTATTTATATTGTATTTTATGCTTCTGGCGTTGACTTCCTAGGCCCTAACTATTCGATCTGGTGGAACAACGCCCTAGGGTGGAGCCTAGGTTGCCTTGAACGTAAAAATGACCATAACATTCACACTCGTTGCAATTATTCGTTTTATGCGATGGAAAAACCGTTGTATTTATTTTGTATTTTATGCTTCGGGCGTTGACTTCTTAGGCCCTAACTATTCGATGTGGTGGAGCAACGACCTAGAGTGAAGCCTAGGTTGACCGAAACGTAGAAATGACCATTACTTTCACACTGGTTGCAATTATTCCTGTTACACGATGGACAAACTGTTGTATTTTTATTGTATTTTATGCTTCTGGCGTTGAATTCTATGTCCCTAGCCATTCGATCTGGTGGAGCAACGCCCCAGAGTGAAGCCTAGGTTGCCCGAAACGTAGAAATGACCATAACTTTCACGCTGGTTGCAATTATTCGTTTTATACGAAGGAAAAACAGTTGTATCTTTACTGTATTTTATGCTTCAGGCGTTGTCTTCTAAGGTCGTAGCTATTCTACGTAGTGGAGCAACGTCCAAGAGTTAAGCCTATGTTCCCCGGAACGTAGAAATGACCATTACTTTCACACTGGTTGGAATTATTCTTTTTATACGGTGGAAAAACTGTTGTATTTATATTGTATTTTATGCTTCTGGCGTTGACTTCTAAGACACTAACCATTCGGTGTGGTGGCGTAACGACCTAGAGTGAAGTCTAGGTTGCCCGAAACGTAGGAATGACAATAACTTTCACACTGGTTGCAAGTATTCATGGTATACGATGGAAACCCTGTTGTATTTTTATTGTATCATATGCTTGTGGCGTTGACTTCTTAGGCCCTAACTATTCGATGTGGTGGAGTAACGCCCTAGAGTGAAGCCTAGGTTGCCCGAAACGTAGAAATGACCATTACTTTCACGCTGGTTGCAATTATTCGTTTTATACGATGGAAAAACAGTTGTATCTTTACTGTATTTTATGCTTCTGACTTTGACTTCTAAGGTCCTAGCTAATCGATCTGGTGGGGCAACGTCCAAGGGTGAAGCCTATGTAGCCCGGTACGTAGAAATGACCATTAGTTTCACACTGGTTGGAATTATTCTTTTTATACGATGGAACAACTTTTGTATTTATATTGAATTTTATGCTTCTGGCGTTGACTTCTTAGGCCCTAACTATTCGATCTGGTGGAACAACGCACTAGGGTGGAGCCTAGGTTGCCTTGAACGTAGAAATGACGATACCTTTCACAGTCGTTGCAATTATTCGTTTTATACGATGGAAAAACTGTTGCATTTTTATTGTATTTTTTGCTTCTGGTGTTGGATTCTACGTCGCCAGCTATTCGATCTGGTGGAGCAACTTCCTAGAGTAAAGAATAGGTTGCCCGGAATGCAGAAATGACCATAACTTTCGGACTGGTTGCAATCGTTCCTGTTAGGCGATGGTAAAACTCTTGTATTTTCATTGTATTTTATGATTCTGGTGTTGACTTCTAAGTCCCTAGCTATGGGATCTGGTGGAGCAACGCCCCAGAGTGAAGCCTAGGTTGCCCGGAACGTAGAAGTGACCATTACCTTCACACTGTTTGCAATAATTCATTTTATACGATGGCAGAACTGTTGCACTTATATTGTATTTTATGCTTCTGGCGTTGACTTCTGAGGCCCCAACTATTCGATCTGGTGGAGCGACGCCCTAGAGTGAAGCCTAGGTTGCCCAGAATGCAGAAATGACCATAAGCTTCACACTGGTTGCAATTATTCGTTTCATACGATGGAAAAACTGTTGTATCTATTTTGTATTTTATGCTTCTGGAGTTGACTTCTTAGGCCCTAACTATTCGATCTGGTGGTGCAACGTCCAAGAGCGAAGCCTAGGTTGCCCGGAACGTAGAAATGACCATTACCTACACACTGGTTGCAATCGTTCCTGTTATACGATGAAAAAACTGTTGTATTTATATTGTGTTTTATGCTTCTGGCGTTGACTTCTTAGGCCTTAGCTATTCGATCTGGTGGAGCAACGCCCTAGAGTGAAGCCTAGGTTGCCCGAGACGTAGAAATGGCCATTACTGTCACACTGGTTGTAATTGTTCCTGTTATACGCAGGAAAGACTGTTGTATTTATATTGTATTTTATGCTTCTGGCGTTGACTTCTAAGTTCCTAGCTATTCGATTTGGTGGAGCATCGCCCTAGAGTAAAGCCTAGGTTGCACGGAACGTAGGAATGACCATTACCATCACACTGGTTGCAATTATTCCTGTTATACGATGGAAAAGCTGTTGTATTTTTATTGTATTTTATTCTTCTGGCCTTGACTTATAAGTCGCTAGCTATTCGATTTGGTAGAGCAAGGCCCTAGAGCGAAGCCTAGGTTGCCCAGAACGTAGAAATGACTGCCCCTTTCACACTGGTTGCAATTATTCGTGTTATACGATGGAAAAACTGTTGCATTTTTATTTTATTTTGTGCTTTGGGTGTTGACTTCTAAGGCCCTAACTATTCGATCTGGTGGACCAACGCGCTAGAGTGAAGCCTAGGTTGCCCGGAACGTAGTAATGACCATAACTTTCACACCAGTTTCAATTATTCGTTTCATACGATGGAAAAACTGTTGTATTTAAATTGTATTTTATGCTTTGGGCGTTGATTTCTAAGGCCATTCCTGTTCGGTCTGGTGGAGCAACGCCCTATAGTCAAGCCTAGGTTGCCCGGAATGCAGAAATGACCATAACCTTCACACTGGTTGCAATTATTCGTTTCATACGATGGAAAAACTGTTGTATCTATTTTGTATTTTATGCTTCTGGTGTTGACTTCTTAGGCCCTAACTATTCGATCTGGTGGAGCAACGTCCAAGAGCGAAGCCTAGGTTGCCCGGAACGTAGAAATGACCATTACCTTCACACTGGTTGCCATCGTTCCTGTTATACGATGAAAAAACTGTTGTATTTATATTGTGTTTTATGCTTCTGGCGTTGACTTCTTAGGCCTTAGCTATTCGATCTGGTGGAGCAACGCCCTAGAGTGAAGCCTAGGTTGCCCGGAACGTAGAAATGACCATTGCTTTCACACTGTTTGCAATTAATCATTTTATACGGTGGAAAAGCTGCTGTATTTATATTGTACTTTATGCTTCTGGCGTTGACTTCTGAGGCCCTAACTATTCGATCTGGTGGAGCAACGCACTAGGGTGAAGCCTAGGTTGCCCGGAACGCAGAAATGACCATTTCTTTCACACTGTTTGCAATTATTCGTTATATACGATGGAAAAACTGTTGCATTTACATTGTATTTTATGCATCTGGCGTTGAATTCTAAGTCCCTAGCTATTCGATCTGGTGGAGAAACGCCCTAGTGTGAAGCCTAGGTTGCCCGGAACGTAGTAATGTCCAGTACTTTCAAACTGGTTGCAGTTACTCCTGTTATATGGTGGAAAAACTGTTGTATTTTTATTGTACTTTTTGCTTCTGGCGTTGAATTCAATGTCGCTAGCTATTCGATCTGGTGGAGCAACACCCTAGAAGCGAAGCCTAGGTTGCCCGGAATGTAGAAATGACCATTACCATCACACTGGTTGCAATTACTCCTGTTATACGATGGAAAAGCTGTTGTATTTTTATTTTATTTTATGCTTCTGGCGTTGACTTCTGAGGCCCTAACTATTCGATCTGGTGGAGCAACGCACTAGGGTGAAGCCTAGGTTGCCCGGAACGCAGAAATGACTATTACTTTCACACTGTTTGAAATTATTCGTTATATACGATGGAAATACTGTTGCATTTATATTGTATTTTATGCTTCTGGCGTTGACTTCTTAGGCCCTAGCTATTCGATCTGGTGGATCAACGCCTCAGAGTTATATCTAGGATGCCCGGAACGTAGAAATGTCCGTCACTTGCACACCGGTTGCAATTATCCGTTTTATACGATGGAGAAGCTGTTGTATTTATATTGTGTTCTATGCTTCTGGCGTTGGCTTCTTAGGCCCTAGCTGTTCGATCTGGTGGAGCAACGCCCTAGAGTGAAGCCTCGGTTGCCCGGAACGTAGAAATGACCAGTACTTTCACACTGGTTGCAGTCATTCCTGTTATACGATGAAAAAACTGTTGCAATTTTATTGTATTTTTTGCTTCTGGCGTTGAATTCTAAGTCGCTAGCTGTTCGATCTGCTGGAGCAACTCTCTAGAGTGAAGCCTAGGTTGCCCGGAATGCAGAAATGACCATAACTTTCACACTGGTTGCAATTATTCGTTTCATACGATGGAAGAACTGTTGTATCTATTTTGTTAATTATGCTTCTGGCGTTGACTTCGAAGACCCTAGCAATTGGATCTGGTGGAACAACGCCCCAGAGTGGAGCCTAGGTTGCCCAGAACGTAGATATGACCATCACTTTCACACTGGATGCAATTATCCGTTTTATACGATGGAAAAGCTGTTGTATTTATATTGTGTTTTATGCTTCTGGCGCTGACTTCTTAGGCCCTAGCTATTCGATCTGGTGGAGCAACGCCCTAGAGTGTAGCCCCGGTTGCCCGGGACATAGAAATAACCATTACCATCACACTGGTTGCAATTATTCATTTTATACGATGGAAAAACTGTTGTATCTTTATTGTATTTTATGCTTCGGGCGATGACTTCTGAGGCCCTAACTATTCGATCTGGAGTAGCAACGTCCCAGGGTGAAGCCTACGTTGACCGGAACGTAGAAGTGAGCATTACTTTCACACTGTTTGCAATAATTCATTTTATACGATGGCAGAACGGTTGCACTTATATTGTACTTTATGCTTCTGGCGTTGACTTCTGAGGCCCTAACTATTCGATCTGGTGGAGCGACGCCCTAGAGTGAAGCCTAGGTTGCCCGGAACGTAGTAATGTCCAGTACTTTCAAACTGGTTGCAGTTACTCCTGTTATATGATGGAAAAACTGTTGTATTTTTATTGTACTTTTTGCATCTGGCGTTGAATTCAAAGTCGCTAGCTATTCGATCTGGTGGAGCAACACCCTAGAAGCGAAGCGTAGGATTCCCGGAACGTAGAAATGACCATTACCATCACACTGTTGCAATTACTCCTGTTATACGATGGAAAAGCTGTTGTATTTTTATTGTATTTTATGCTTCTGCCGTTGACTTCTGAGGCCCTAACTATTCGATCCGGTGGAGCAACGCACTAGGGTGAAGCCTAGGTTGCCCGGAACGTAGAAATGACCATTACTTTCACACTGTTTGCAATTATTCGTTATATACGATGGAAAAACTGTTGCATTTATATTGTATTTTATGCTTCTGGCGTTGACTTCTTAGGCCCTAGCTATTCGATCTGGTGGATCAACGCTTCAGAGTTATATCTAGGATGCCCGGAACGTAGAAATGGCCGTCACTTGCACACTGGTTGCAATTATCCGTTTTATACGATGGAGAAGCTGTTGTATTTATATTGTGTTTTATGCTTCTGGCGTTGGCTTCTTAGGCCCTAGCTATTCGATCTGGTGGAGCAACGCCCTAGAGTGAAGCCTAGGTTGCCCGGAACGTAGAAATAACCATTACCATCACACTGGTTGCAATTACTCCTGTTATACGATGGAAAAACTGTTGTATTTTTATTGTATATTATGCTTCTGGCGTTGACTTCTAAGACCCTAGCAATTCGATCTGGAGTAGCAACGCCCCAGAGTGAAACCTAGGTTGCGCGGAACGTAGAAGTGAGCATTACTTTCAAACTGTTTGCAATAATTCATTTTATACGATGGCAGAACTGTTGCACTTATATTGTACTTTATGCTTCTGGCGTTGACTTCTGAGGCCCTAACTATTCGATCTGGTGGAGCGACGCCCTAGAGTGAAGCCTAGGTTGCCCGGAATGCAGAAATGACCATTGCCATCACACAGGTTGCAATTATGCATTTTATACGATGGAAAAACTGTTGTACTTTTATTGTATTTTATGCTCCGGACGTAGACCTCTAAGGCCCTAGCTATTCGATCTGGTCGAGCAACGCCCTAGAGTGAAGCCTAGGTTGCCCGGAACGTAGAAATGACTATCACTTTCACACTGGTTGCAATTATTCCTGTTGTACGATGAAAATCTGTTGCATTTTTATTGTATTTTATGCTTCTGACGTTGAAGTCTAAGTCCCTAGCTATTCGATCCGGTGGAGAAACGCCCTAGAGTGAAGCCTAGGTTGCCCGGATCGTTGAAATGACCATTACCATCAGACTGGTTGCAATTATGCATTCCATACGATGGAAAAACTGTTGTATTTTTATTGTATTTTATGCTTCTGGCGTTGACTTCTAAGGCTCTAGCTATTCGATCTGGTGGAGCAACGCCCCAGAGTGAAGCCTGGGTTACCTGGAACGTAGAAAAGACCATAACCTTCATACTGGTTGCAATTATTCGTCTTATACGATGGAAAACCTGTTGTACCTATGTTGTATCTTATGCTTCTGGCGTTGACTTCTAAGGCCCTAGCAATTGGATCTGGTGTAACAACGCCCTAGAGTGAAGCGTAGGTTGACCGGAACGTAGAAATGACCATTACTTTCACACTGTTTGCAATTATTCGTTATATACGATGGAAAAACTGTTGCATTTATATTGTATTTTATGGTTCTGCCGTTGACTTCTGAGGCCCTAACTGTTCGATCTGGTGGAGCGACGCCCTAGAGTGAAGCCTAGGTTGCCCGGAATGCAGAAATGACCAAAACCTTCACACTGGTTGCAATTATTCGTTTCATACGATGGAAAAACGGTTGTACCTGTTTGGTATTTTATGCTTCTGGCGTTGACTTCTTAGGCCCTAACTATTCGATCTGGTGGTGCAACGTCCAAGGGCGAAGCCTAGGTTGCCCGGAACGTAGAAGTGACCATTACTTTCACACTGGTTGCAATCGTTCCTGTTATACGATGAAAAAGCTGTTGTATTTATATTGTGTTTTATGCTTCTGGCGTTGACTTCTTAGGCCCTAGCTATTCGATCTGGCGGAGCAACGCCCTAGAGTGAAGCCTAGGTTGCCCGGATCGTTGAAATGACCATTACCATCAGACTGGTTGCAATTATGCATTCCATACGATGGAAAAACTGTTGTATTTTTATTGTATTTTATGCTCCGGGCGTAGACCTCTAAGGCCCTAGCTATTCGATCTGGTCGAGCAACGCCCTAGTGTGAAGCCTGGGTTGCCCGGAACGTAGAAATGACTACCACTTTCACACTGGTTGCAATTATTCCTGTTGTACGATGAAAATCTGTTGCATTTTTATTGTATTTTATGCTTCTGGCGTTGAGGTCTAAGTCCCTAGCTATTCGATCTGGTGGAGAAACGCCCTAGAGTGAAGCCCAGGTTGCCCGGATCGTTGAAATGACCATTACCATCAGACTGGTTGCAATTATGCATTCCATACGATGGAAAAACTGTTGTATTTTTATTGTGTTTTATGCTTCTGGCGTTGACTTCTAAGGCTCTAGCTATTCGATCTGGTGGAGCAACGCCCCAGAGTGAAGCCTAGGTTACCCGGAACGTAGAAATGACCATTACTTTCACACTGTTTGCAATAATTCATTTTATACGATGGCAAAGCAGTTGCATTTATATTGTATTTTATGCTTCTGGCGTTGACTTCTGAGGCTCTAACTATACGATCTGGTGGTCAAACGCCCTAGAGCGAAACCTAGGTTGCCCGGAATGCAGAAATTACCATAACTTTCACACTGGTTGCAATTATTTGTTTCATACGAATGAAAAACTGTTGTATCTGTTTTGTATCTTATGCTTCTGGCGTTGACTTCTAAGGCCCTAGCAATTGGATCTGGTGGAACAACGCCCTAGAGTGAAGCCTAGGTTGACCGGAACGTAGAAATGACCATTACTTTCACACTGTTTGCAATTATTCGTTATATACGATGGAAAAACTGTTGCATTTATATTGTATTTTATGCTTCTGGCTTTGACTTCTTAGACCCTAACTATTAGATCTGGTGGATCAACGCCTCAGAGTTATATCTAGGATGCCCGGAACGTAGAAATGTCCGTCACTTGCACACCGGTTGCAATTATCCGTTTTATACGATGGAGAAGCTGTTGTATTTATATTGTGTTTCATGCCTCTGGCGTTGACTTCTTAGGCCCTAGCTATTCGATCTGGTGGAGCAACGCCCTAGAGTGAAGCCTAGGTTGCCCGGAACGTTGAAATGACCATTACCATCACACTGGTTGCAATTATTCATTTTATACGATGGAAAAACTGTTGTATTTTTATTGTATTTTATGCTCCAGGCGTAGACCTCTAAGGCCCTAGCTATTCGATCTGGTCGAGCAACGCCCTAGAGTGAAGCCTATGTTGCCCGGAATGCAGAAATGACCATAGCTTTCACCCTGGTTGCAATTATTCCTGTTGTACGATGAAAATCTGTTGTATTTTTAATGTATTTTATGCTTCTGGCGTTGAATTCTAAGTCGCTAGCTATTCGATCTGGTGGAGAAACGCCCTAGTGTGAAGACTAGGTTGCCCGGAACGTAGAAATGGTCATAACTTTCACACTGGTTGCAGTTATTCCTGTCATACGATGGAAAAACTGTTGTATTCCTATTGTATTTTTTGCTTTTGGTTTTGAATTCTAAGTCGCTAGCTATTCGATCAGGTGGATCAACGCCCTAGAGTGAAGCCTAGGTTGCCCGGAACGTTGAAATGACCATTACCATCACACTGGTTGCAATTATTCATTTTATACGATGGAAAAACTGTTGTACTTATTTTGCATTTTATGCTTCTGGCGTTGACTGCTTAGTCCCTAACTATTGGATCTGGTGGAAGAACGCCCTAGAGTGATGTCTAGGTTGCCCGGAACGTAGAAATGACCATCACCTTCACACTGGTTGCGGTTATTCCTGTTATACGATGGAAAAGCTGTTGTATTTATATTGTAGTTTATGCTCCTGCTGTTGACATCTTAGGCCCTAACTCTGCGATCTGGTGGAGCAACGCCCTAGAGTGAAGCCTAGGTTTCCCGGAACGTGGAAATGACCATTACCATCACACTGGTTGAAATATTCCTGTTATGCGATGGCAAGACTGTTGTATCTTTATTGTATTTTATGCTTCGGGCGTTGACATCTAAGTCGCTAGCTATTCGATCTGGTGGAGCAACGCCCTAGAGCGAAGCCTAGGTTGCCTGGAACGTAGAAATGACCATTCCCTTCCCACTGGTTACAATTACTCCTGTTATACGATGGAAAAACTGTTGTATCTTTATTGTATTTTATGCTTCGGACGTTGACTTCTAAGTCGCTAGCTATTCGATCTGGTGGAGCAACGCCCTAGAGCGAAGCCTATGTTGCCGGGAACGTAGAAATGACCATCACTTTCACACTCGTTGCAATTATTCCTGTTATACGATTGAAAAACTGTTGTAATTTTATTTTATTTTATGCTTCTGGCGTTGACTTCTAAGGCGGTAGCTATTCGATCTGGTGGAGTAACGGACCTAGAGTGAAGTCTCGGTTGCCCCAAACGCAGAAATGACCAGTACCTTCACACAGTTTGCAGTTATTCATGTTATACGATGGAAAAGCTGTTGTATTTATATTGTATTTGATGCTCCTGGTGTTGAATTCTAAGTCCGTAGCTATTCGATCTGGTGGACCAACGCCCTAGAGTGAAACCTAGGTTGCCCGGAACGTAGAAATAACCAGTACTTTCACACTGGTTGCAATTATTCATTTTATACGATGGAAAGACTGTTGCATTTTTAATGTATTTTATGCTTCTGGCGTTGACTTCTAAGGCCCTAACTATGCGATCTGGTGGAGCAACGCCCTAGAGTGAAGCCTAGGTTGCCTGGAACGTAGAAATGACCATTACCTTCACACTGGTTGCAATTATACATTTTATACGATGCAAAACATGTTGTATTTATATTGTATTTTATGCTTCTGGCGTTGACTTCTTAGGCCCTAACTTTCGATATGGTGGAGCAACGCCCTAGAGTGAAGCATAGGTTTGTCGGAACGTAGAAATGTCCAGTACTTTCACACTGGTTGCTGTTATTCCTGTTATACGATGGAAAAACTGTTGCATTTTTATTGTATTTTATGATTCTGGCGTTGACTTCTAAGGCCCTAACTATTCGATCTGGTGGAGCAACGCCCTGGAGTGAAGCCTAGGTTGCCCGGAACGTAGAAATGACCATCACATTCGCACTGGTTGCAATTATTCTTGTTATACGATGGAAATACTCTTGTATATTTATTGTATTTTATGCTTCGGGCGTTGACTTCTATGGCCATACGTATTCGATCTGATGGAGCAACACCCTACAGTGAAGCCTAGGTTTCCTGGAAGCTAGATATGACCATAACCTTCACACAGGTTGCAATTATACGTTTTATACGATGGAAACGCTGTTTTATTCATTTTGTATTTTATGCTTCTGGCGTTGACCTCTATGGCTCTAACTCCACGATCTGGTGGAGCTATGTCGCAGAGTTAAGTCTGGGATGCCCGGAACGTCGAAATGATCATTACTTCCACACTGGTTGCAATTATTCATGCTATACGATGGAAAAGCTGTTGCATATCTATTGTATTTTCTGCTTCTGGCTTTGACTTCTATGGTCCTAGCTATTCGATCTGGTAGGGCAACGTCCAAGAGCGAAGCCTATGTTGCCCAGGACATAGAAATGACCATTAGTTTCACACTGGTTGCAATTACTCATGCATTACGATGGAAAAACTGTTGCATTTTTATTGTATATTCTGCTTCTGGCTTTGACTTCTAAGGACCTAGCTACTCGACCTGGTGAAGCAACGTCCAAGTGTGAAGCCTATGTTGCCCGGAACGTAGAAATGACCATTACTTTCACACTGATTGCAATTATTCCTTTTATATGATGGAAAATCTGTTGTATTTATATTGTATTTTATGCTTCTGGCGTTGACTTCTTAGACCATAACTGTTGGATCTTGTGGAACAACGCCCTAGAGTGGAGCCTAGGTTGCCCGAAACGTAAAATGACCATACCTTTCACACTCGTTGCAATTATTCATTTATACGATGGAAAAACCATTGCAATTATTTTGTATTTTAAGCTTCTGGCGTTGACTTCTAAGGTCCAAGCTAATCCATCTGGTGGGGCAACGTCCAAGGGTGAAGCCTATGTAGCCCGGTACGTAGAAATGACCATTAGTTTCACACTGGTTGGAATTATTCTTTTTATACAATGGAAAAACTGCTGTATTTATTTTGTATTTTATGACTCTGGCGTTGTTTTCTTAGGCCCTAACTATTGGATCTGGTGGACCAACGCCGTAGAGTGAAGCCTCGGTTGCACTGAACGTAGAAATGACCATTACTTTCACACTGTTTAGATTTACCCATTTTATACGATGGTACAACTGTTATATTTATATTGTATTTTCTGCTTCTGACGTGGACTTCTAAGGCCGTAGCTATTCTATGTGGTGGAACAACGCCCTAGAGCGAAGCCTAGGTTGCCCGGAACGTAGAAATGTACATACCTTTCACAGTCGTTGCAATTATTCGTTTTCTGCGATGGAAAATCCGTTGCATTTATATTGTATTTTATGCTTCTGGCGTTGACATCTAAGGCCGTCGCTATTCGATGTGGTGGAGCAACGCCCTAGAGTGAAGCCTAGGCTGCCTGGAACCTAGAAATGACCATACCTTTCACACTTGTGGCAATTATGCCTGTTATACTATGGAAAAACTGTTGTATTTATATTGTATTTTATGCTTCTGGCGTTGACTTCTAAGGCCGTAGCTGTCCGATGTGGTGGAGCAACGCCCTAGAGTGAAGCCTAGGTTGCCCGGAACGTAGAAATGACCATCACATTCGCACTGGTTGCAATTATTCTTGTTATACGATGGAAAGACTCTTGTATATTTATTGTATTTTATGCTTCGGTCGTTGACTTCTATGGCCATACGTATTCGATCTGATGGAGCAACACCCTACAGTGAAGCCTAGGTTTCCTGGAAGCTAGATATGACCATAACCTTCACACAGGTTGCAATTATACGTTTTATACGATGGAAACACTGTCTTATTCATTTTGTATTTTATGCTTCTGGCGTTGACCTCTAAGGCTCTAACTCCACGATCTGGTGGAGCTATGTCGCAGAGTTAAGTCTAGGATGCCCGGAACGTCGAAATGATCATTACTTTCACACTGGTTGCAATTATTCATGCTATACGATGGAAAAGCTGTTGCATATCTAATGTATTTTCTGCTTCTGGCTTTGACTTCTATGGTCCTAGCTATTCGATCTGGTAGGGCAACGTCCAGCAGCGAAGCCTATGTTGCCCAGGACGTAGAAATGACCATTAGTTTCACACTGGTTGCAATTACTCATGCATTACGATGGAAAAACTGTTGCATTTTTATTGTATATTCTGCTTCTGGCTTTGACTTCTAAGGACCTAGCTACTCGATCTGGTGGGGCAACGTCCATGAGTGAAGTCATTGTTGCCCGGAACGTAGAAGTGATCATAACTTTCAAACTGGTTGCAATTATTCGTTTTATACAATGGAAAAACTGTACTATCTATTTTGTATTTTATGCTTCGGGCGTTGACTTCTAAGGCCATAGCTATTGGATGTGATGGAGCAACGCACAAGAGTGAAGCCTAGGCTGCGGGGAATCTAGAAATGACCATTACATTCACACTGGTTGCAATTATTCCTCGTATACGGTGGAAAAACTGTTGCATCTTTATTGTATTTTATGTTTCTGGCGTTGGCTTCTTAGGCCCTAACTTTTCGATCTGGCGGAGCAATGCCGTAGAGTGAAGCCTAGGTTGCCCCGAAGGTAGAAGTGACCATTACCTTCACACTGGCTGCAATTATTCCTGTTATACGATGGAGAAACAGTTGCATTTGTATTGTATTTTATGCATCGGGCGTCGAATTCTAAGTCCCGAGCTATTCGATCTGGTGGGGCAACGCCGTAGAGTGAAGCCTAGGTTGCCCGGAACGTAGAAATGACCATAACTTTCACACCGGTTGCAATTATTCGTTTTATACGTTGGAAATGCTGTTGTATTTATATTGTATTATATGCTTCTGGCGTTGGCTTGTAAGGTCGTAGCGATTAGGTGTGGTGGAGCAACGACCTAGAGTGACGCCTAGCTTGCCCGGAACGTAGAAATGACCATTACTTTCACACTGTTTGCTGTTATTCCTGTTATACGATGGAAAAACTGTTGCATCTTTATCTTATTTTATGCCTCGGGCGTTGACTTCTAAGGCCCTAACTCTTCGATCTGGTGGAGCAACACCCTATAGTGAAGCCTAGGATGCCCGGAACGTAGAAATGACCATAACTTTCACACTGGTTGCAATCATTCGTTTTATTCGATGGAAAAGCTGTTGTATTTATATCGTATTCTACGCTTCGGGCGTTGACTACTAAGGCCCACAACCATTCGATCTGGATCACCAACGCCCCAGAGTGAAGCCTAGGATCCCCGGAACGTGGAAATGACCATTACCTTCACACTTGTTGCAAATAATCCAGTTATACGATGGAAAATCTGTTGTAATTATATTTTATTTTATGCTTCTGGCGTTGACTTCTTAAGCCCCAACTTTTCTATCTGGCGGAGCAACGCCCTAGAGTTAAGCCTAGGTTGCCCGGAACGTAGAAATGACCATTACCTTCACACTTGTTGCAATTATTCCTGTTATACAATGGAAAAACTGTTGTATTTTTATAGTATTTTATGCACCGGGCGTTGACTTCTAAGGCGCTAGCTATTCGATCTGGCTGTCCAACGCCCTAGAGTGAAGCCTAGGTTGCCCGGAACGTAGAAATGACCATCACATTCACCCTGCTTGCAATTGTACCTGTTATACGGTGGAAAATCTGTTGTATTTTTATCGTATTCTACGCTTCGGGCGATGACTACTAAGGCCCACAACTATTCGATCTGGGTCACCAACGCCCCAGAGTGAAGCGTAGGATCCCCGGAACGTGGAAATGACCATTACCTTCACACTTGTTGCAAATAATCCTGTTATACGATGGAAAAACTGTTGTACTTTTAATGTATTTTATGCTTCTGGCGTTGACTTCTAAGGCCCTAGCTATTCGATTTGGTGGAGCAACGCCCTAGTGTGAAGCCTAGGTTGCCGGAAACGTAGAAATGACCATCACATTCATTCTGGTTGCAATTGTTCCTGTTATACGATGGAAAATCTGTTGTAATTATATTTTATTTTATGCTTCTGGCGTTGACTTCTTAAGCCCCAACTTTTCGATCTGGAGGAGCAACGCCCTAGAGTGAAGCCTAGGTTGCCCGGAACGTAGAAATGACCATTACCTTCACACTTGTTGCAATTATTCCTGATATACAATGGAGAAACTGTTGTATTTTTATAGCATTTTATGCACCGGGCCTTGACTTCTAAGGCCGTAGCTATTCGATGTGGTGGAGCAACGCCATAGAGTGAAGCCTAGGTTGCCCGGAAAGTAGAATGACCATACCTTTCACACTAGTTGCAATTATTCCTGTTATATGATGAAAAAACTGTTGTACTTATACTGTATTTTATCCTTCTGGCGTTGAATTCTAAGTCCCTAGCTATTCGATCTTGTGGAGCAACGGCCTAGAGTGAAGCCTAGGTTGCTCGGAACGTAGAAATGACCATTACTTTCACACTGTTTGCAAATACACATTATATACGATGGAAAAGCTGTTATATTTATATTGTATTTTATGCTTCTGGCGTTGTCTTCCTGCGCCCTAACTATTTGATCTGGTGGAGCACCGCCCTAGAGTTAAGCCTACATTGCCCGGAAAGTAGAACATACCATTACCTTCACACTGTTTGCATTTATTCCTGTTATACGATGGAAAAACTGTTGCATCTTTATAGTATTTTATGCTTCTGGCGTTGACTTCTAAGGCCCTAACTATTCGATCTGGTGGAGAAACGCCCTAGAATGAAGCCTAGGTTGCCCGAAACGTAGAAATGACCATTACTTTCACCATGTTTGCAATTATTCATTTTATACGATGGAAAAACTGTTGCATTTATATTGCGTTTTATGCTTCTGGCGTTGACTTCGAATGCCCTAACTATTCGATGTGGTGGAGCAACGCCCGAGAGCGAACCCTAGGTTGCCCGGAAAGTAGAATAGACCATTACTTTCACACTGGTTGCAATTATTCCTGTTATACGATGGACAAACAGCTGGATTTTTATTGTATTTTATGCTTCTGGCGTTGACTTCTTAGGCGCTAACTATTCGACCCGGTGGAGCAACGCCCTAGAGTCAGGCCTAGGTTTCCCGGAACGTAGATATGACCATAACTTTCACACTGGTTGCAATTATTCCTGTTTTACGATGGAAAAACTGTTGTAATTTTATTTTATTTTATGCTTCTGGCGTTGACTTCTTAAGCCCTAACGTTTCGATCTGGTGGAGCAACGCCCTAGAGTGAAGCCTAGGTTGCCCGGAACGTAGAAATGACCATCACTTTCACACTGGTTGCAATTATTCCTGTTATACGATGGACAAACAGTTGGATTTTTATTGTACTTTATGCTTCAGGCGTTGACTTCTAAGGCCCTATGCGTTCGATCTGGTGGAGCAGTGCCTCAGAGATAAGTCTAGGATGCCCGGAACGTAGAAATGGCCATTACTTTCACACTGGTTGCTATTATTCGTTTTATACGATGGAAAGACTGTTGAATTTATATTGTATTTTAGGCTTCTGGCGTTCACTTCTTAGGCTCTAACTATTCGATCTGGTGGACGAACGCCCCAGAGTGAAGCCTAGGTCGCCCGGATCGTAGAAATGACCATCACCTTCACTCTGGTTGCAATTATTCCTGTTATACGATGGAAGAACTGTTGTTTTTTAATTGCATTTTATGCTTCGGGCGTTGACTTCTAAGGCCCTAGCTATTCGATTTCGTGGAGCAACGCCCTAGAGTGAAGCCTAGGTTGCCCGGAACGTGGAAATGACCATAACTTTCACACTGGTTGCAATTATTCGTTTTATATGATGGAAAAGCTGTTGTATTTATATTGTATTTTAAGCTTCTGGCATTGACTTCTTAGGCCCTAACTAGTCGATCCGGTGGAGCAACGCCCTAGAGTGACGCCTAGGTTGCACGGAACGTGAGAAATGTCCATTACCTTCACACTGGTTGTAATTATTCCTGTTATACGATGGAATGACTGTTCTATTTTTATTTCATTTTATGCTTCTGCCGCTGACTTCTAGGGCCCTAGCTATTCGATCTGGTGAAGCAACGCCCTAGAGCGAAGCCGAGGTTGCCCGGAACGTAGAAATGACCATAACTTTCACACTGGTTGCAATTATTCGTTTTATACGATGGAAAAACTGTTGTATATATATTGTATTTTATGCTTCTGGCCATGACTTCTTAGGCCCTAACTTTTCGATCTGATCGTGCAGCGCACTAGAGTGAAGCCTAGGTTGCCCGAAACGTAGAAATGACCATCACATTCAGCCTGGATGCAATTGTTCCTGTTATACGATGGAGAATCTGTTGTAATTATATTTTATTTTATGCTTCTGGCGTTGACTTCTTAAGCCCCAACTTTTCTATCTGGCGGAGCAACGCCCTAGAGTTAAAACTAGGTTGCCCGGAACGTAGAAATGACCATTACCTTCACACTTGTTGCAAATATTCCTGTTATACGATGGAAAAACTGTTGTACTTTTAATGTATTTTATGCTTCTGGCGTTGACTTCTAAGGCCCTAGCTATTCCATTTGGTGGAGCAACGCCCTAGAGTGAAGCCTAGGTTGCCGGAAACGTAGAAATGACCATCACATTCAGCCTGGTTGCAATTGTTCCTGTTATACGATGGAAAATCTGTTGTAATTATATTTTATTTTATGCTTCTGGCGTTGACTTCTTAAGCCCCAACTTTTCGATCTGGTGGAGCAACGCCCTAGAGTGAAGCCTAGGTTGCCCGGAACGTAGAAATGACCATATCTTTCACACTAGTTGGAATTATTCCTGTTATACGATGAAAAAACTGTTCTATTTATTTTGTATTTTATGCCTCGGGCGTTGGCTTCTAAGGCCCTAACTATTCGATCTGGTGGAACAACGCCCTAGAATGAAGCCTAGGTTGCCCGGAACGTAGAAATGACCATTACTTTCACCATGTTTGCAATTATTCATTTTATACGATGGAAAGACTGTTGTATTTATATTGTATTTTATGCTTTTGGCGTGGACTTCTAAGGCCGTAGCTATTAGATGTGGTGGAGCAACGCCCTACAGTGACTCCTAGGTTGCCCGGAACGCAGAAATGACCATTACTTTCACCATGTTTGCAATTATTCATTTTATACGATGGAAAAACTGTTGTACTTATATTGTATTTTATCCTTCTGGTGCTGAATTCTAAGTCCCTAGCTATTCCCTCTGGTGGATCACCGCCCTATAGTGAGACCCAGGTTGCCCGGAATGTAGAACTGACCAGTACTTTCACACTGGTTGCAGTTATTCCTGTTATACGATGGAAAAACTGTTGCATCTTTAATGCATTTTATGCTTATGGCGTTGACTTCTAAGGCCCTAACTATTCGATCTGGTGGAGAAACGCCCTAGAGTGAAGCCTAGGTTGCCCGGAAAGTAGAAATGACCATTACTTTCACACTGGTTGCAATTATTCGTTTTATACGATGGAAAAGCTGTTGTCTTTATATCGTATTTTATGCAGCTGGCGTTGCCTTCTTAGGCCCTAACTATTCGATCTGGTGGCGCAACGCCATAGAGTGAAACGTAGGTTGCCCGGAACGTAGAAATGAACATTACTTTCACTCTGGTTGCAATTATTCCTGTTATACGATGGTAAAACTATTGCATTTTTGTTGTATTTTATGCATCGGGCGTTGAATTCAAAGTCCCTTGCTATTCGATCTGGTGGAGCAACGCCGTAGAGTGAAGCCTACGTTGCCCGGAACGTAGAAATGCCCAGTACTTTCACACTGGTTCCAGTTATTCCTGTTATACGATGGAAAAACTGTTGCATCTTTATTGTATTTTATGCTTATGGCGTTGACTTCTAAGGCCCTAACTATTCGATCTGGTGGGGAAACGCCCTGGAGTGAAGCCCAGGTTGCCCGGAAAGTAGAAATGACCATTACTTTCACACTGGTTGCAATTATTCGTTTTATACGATGGAAAAGCTGTTGTCTTATATCGTATTTTATGCAGCTGGCGTTGCCTTCTTAGGCCGTAACTATTCGATCTGGTGGCGCAACGCCATAGAGTGAAACGTAGGTTGCCCGGAACGTAGAAATGAACATTACTTTCACACTGGTTGCAATTATTCCTGTTATACGATGGAAAAACTGTTGCATTTTTATTGTATTTTATGCATCGGGCGTTGAATTCTAAGTCCCTTGCTATTCGATCTGGTGGAGCAACGCCGTAGAGAGAAGCCTAGGTTGCCCGGAACGTAGAAATGTCCATAACTTTCACAATGGTTGCTATTATTCGTTTTATACGATGGAAAAACTGTTATATTTATATTGTATTTTATGCTTCTGGCGTTGACTTCTTAGGCCCTAACTATTCGATCTGGTGGACCAACGCCCTGGAGTGAAGGCTAGGTTGCCCGGAACGTAGAAATGACCATCAATTTCACACTGGTTGCAATTATTCCTGTTATACGATGGAAAAACGGTTGCATTTTTATTGTATTTTCGGCTTCTGGCTTCGACTTCTAAGGTCCTAACTATTCGATCTGGTGGCGCAACGCCATAGAGTGAAACGTAAGTTGCCCGGAACGTAGAAATGAACATTACTTTCACACTGGTTGCAATTACTCCTGTTATACGATGGAAAAACTCTTGTATATTTATTGCATTTTATACTTCGGGCGTCGATTTCTATGGCCCTACATATTCGATGTGGCGGAGCTACGCCATAGAGTGAAGCCTAGGTTCCCCGGAACGTAGTAATGTCCATCACTTTCACATTGGTTGCCATTATCCGTTTTATACGATGGAAAAGCTGTTGCATTTATTTTGTATTTTATGCTTCTGGCGTTGTCTTCTAAGGCCGTAGCTATTCGCTGTAGTGGAGCAACGCCCTAGAGTGAAGCCTACGTTGCCCGGAACGTAGAAATGACCAGTACTTTCACACTGCTTGCAGTTATTCCTGTTATACGATGGAAAAACTGTTGCATCTTTACCGTATTCTATGCTTCTGGCGTTAACTTCTAAGGCCCTAACTATTCGATCTGGTGGAGCAACACCCTAGAGTGAAGCCTAGGTTGCTCTGAATGTAGAAATGACGATAACTTTCACACTGGTTGCAATTATTCGTTTTATACGATGGAAAGACTGTTGCATCTTTATTGTATTTTATGCATCTGGCGTTGACTTCTAAGGCCCTAACTATTCGATCTGGTGGAGCAACGCCCTAGCGTGAAGCCTAGGTTGCTCTGAATGTAGAAATGACGATAACTTTCACACTGGTTGCAATTATTCGTTTTATACGATGGAAAGACTGTTGCATCTTTATTGTATTTTATGCTTCTGGCGTTGATTTCTTGGGCCCTAACTATTCGACCAGGTGGACCAACGCACTAGAGTGGAGCCTAGGATGCCCGGAACGTAGAAGTGACCATCACTTTCACACTGGTTGCAATTATTCCTGTGATACGATGGAAAAGCTCTTGTATATTTATTGTATTTTATGTTTCGGGCGTTGACTTCTAAGGTCGTAGCTATTCGATCTGGTGGCGCAAAGCCCTAGAGTGAAGCCTAGGTTGCCCTGAACGTAGAAATGACCATAACTTTCACACTGGTTGCTATTATTCGTATTATACGATGGAAAAACTGTTGGATTTTTATTTTATTTTATGCTTTTGGCGTTGAATTCTAAGTCCCTGGCGGTTCGATCTTGTGGAGCAACGCCCTAGAGAGAAGCCTAGGTTGCCCGGAAAGTAGAAATGACCATTACTTTCACACTGGTTGCAATTATTCGTCTTATACGATGGAAAAGCTGTAGTGTTTTTAATGTATTTCATGCTTCTGGCGTTGAATTCTAAGTCCCTAGCTATTCGACCTGGTGGAGCGACGTCCTAGACTGAAGCCTAAGTTGCTGGGAACGTAGAAATGGCCATTACTTTCACACTGGTTGCTATTATTCGTATTATACGATGGAAAAACTGTTGTATTTTAATTGTATTTCATGCGTCTGGCGTTGAGTTCTTAGGCCCTAACTATTCGATCGGGCGGAGCAACGCCCTAGAGTGAAGCCTAGGATGCCCGAAACGTCGAAATGATAATTACTTTCGCACAGGTTGCAATTAGTCATGCTATACGATGGAAAAACTGTTTCATTTTTACTTTATTTTCTGATTCTGTCTCTGACTTTTAATGTCGTAGCTATTCGATCTGGTCGAGCAACGCCCTAGAGTGAAGCCTAGGTAACCAGGAACGTAGAAATGACCATCACTTTCACACTGTTTGCAATTATACATTTTATACGATGGAAAAGCTGTTGTGTTTATATTGTACTTTATGCTTCTGGCGTTGACTTCTAAGGCCGTAGCTATTCGATATGGTGGAACAACGACCTAGAGTGAAACATAGGTTACCCGGAACGTAGAAATGACCAATACTTTCACGCTGGTTGCAATTATTCCTGTTATACGATGAAAAACTGTTGGATTTTTATTTTATTTTATGCTTTTGGCGTTGAATTCTAAGTCCCTGGCGGTTCGATCTTGTGGAGCAACGCCCTAGAGAGAAGCCTAGGTTGCCCGGAACGTAGAAATGACCAGTACTTTCACACTGGTTGCAGTTATTCTGTTATACAGTGGAAAAACGCTTCTATTTATATTGTATTTTATGCTTCTGGCGTTGACTTCTAAGTCCCTAGCTATTCGCTCTGGTGGAGCAACGCCCTAGAGTGTAGCCTAGGTTGCTCGGAACGTAGAAATGACCATTACTTTCACACTGTTTGCAATTATTCGTTTTATATGATGGAAACACTGTTTTATTCATTTTGTATTTTATGCTTCTGGCGTTGACCTCTAAGGCTCTAACTCCACGATCTGGTGGAGCTATGTCGCAGAGTTAAGTCTAGGATGCCCGAAACGTCGAAATGATCATTACTTTCACACTTGTTGCAATTATTCATGCTATACGATGGAAAAGCTGTAGCATATCTATTGTATTTTCTGCTTCTGGCTTTGACTTCTATGGTCCTAGCTATGCGATCTGGTAGGACAACGTCCAAGAGCGAAGCCTATGTTGCCCAGGACGTAGAAATGACCATTAGTTTCACACTGGTTGCAATTACTCATGCTTTACGATGGAAAAACTGTTGCATTTTTATTGTATATTCTGCTTCTGGCTTTGACTTCTATGGTCCTACCTATTCGACCTGGTAGTGCATCGGCCAAGAGTGAAGCCTATGTTGCCCGGGACGCAGAAATGACCATAACTTTCACACTGGTTGCAATTATTCGCTTTATACAATGGAAAAACTGTTGTATTTATATTGTATTTTATGCTTCTGGCTGTGACTTCTTAGGCCCTAGCTACTCGATCTGGCATAACAACGCCCTAGTGTGGAGCCTAGGTTGCTCGTAACGTAGAAATGACCATAACTTTCACACTGGTTGCAATTATTCCTTTTATACGATGGAAAAACCGTTCTATTTATTTTGTATTTATGCTTCGGGCGTTGACTTCTATGGCCCTACATATTCGATGTGGCGGATCTACGCCATAGAGTGAAGCCTAGGTTCCCCGGAACGTAGAAATGTCCATCACTTTCACATTGGTTGCCATTATCCGTTTTATACGATGGAAAAGCTGTTGCATTTATTTTGTATTTTATGCTTCTGGCGTTGACTTCTAAGGCCGTAGCTATTCGCTGTAGTGGAGCAACGCCCTAGAGTAGAGCCTAGGTTGCCCGGAACGTAGAAATGACCATTACTTTCACGCTGGTTGCAATTATTCCTGTTACACTATGAAAAACTGTTGCATTTTTATTTTATTTTATGTTTCTGGCGTTGAATTCTAAGTCCCTAGATATTCGATCAGGTGGAGCAACGCCCTATAGTGAAGCCTAGGTTGCCCGAAACGTAAAATGACCATACCTTTCACACTCGTTGCAATTATTCGTTTTATACGATGGAAAAACCGTTGTATTTATTTTGTATTTTAAGCTTCTGGCGTTGACTTCTAAGGTCCTAGCTAATCGATGTGGTGGGGCAACGTCCAAGGGTGAAGCCTATGTAGCCTGGTACGTAGAAATGACCATTAGTTTCACACTGGTTGGAATTATTCATTTATACAATGGAAAAACTGCTGTATTTATTTTGTATTTTATGACTCTGGCGTTGCCTTCTTAGGCCCTAACTATTGGATCTGGTGGACCAACGCCGTAGAGTGAAGCCTCGGTTGCCCTGAACGTAGAAATGACCATTAATATCACACTGGTTGCACTTATTCACTTTATGCGATGGAAAAACTCTTCTATTCATATTGTATTTTATTCTTCTGGCGTTGACTTCTTAGACCCTAACTATTCGATCTGGTGGAACAACGCCCTTCGAGTGATGCTTAGGTTCCCGGGAACGTAGAAATGACCATCACCTTTACACTGGTTGCAATTATTCCTGTTATACGTTGGAAAAACTCTTGTATATTTATTGTATTTTATGCTTCGGGCGTTGACTTCTATGGCCCTACCTATTCGATCTGGTGGAGCAACGCCCTACAGTCGAGCCTAGGATGCCCGGAACGTAGATATGACCATAACCTTCACACAGGTTGCATATATTCGTTTTATAGGATGGAAACACTGTCTTATTCATTTTGTATTTTATGCTTCTGGCGTTGACATCTATGGTCCTTGCTATTCGTCTGGTAGGGCAACGTCCAAGAGTGAAGCCTATGCTGCCCGGGACGTAGAAATGACCATTAGTTTCACACTGGTTGCAACTATTCCTGTTATAGGATGGAGGGACTGTTGAATTTTTATTGTATTTTACGCTTCTTGTGTTGACTTCTTAGGCCCAAACTATGCGATCTGGTGGAGCAACGCCCTAGACTGAAGCCTAAGTTGCTGGGAACGTAGAAATGGCCATTACTTTCACACTGGTTGCAATTATTCGTCTTATACGATGGAAAAGCTGTAGTGTTTTTAATGTATTTCATGCTTCTGGCGTTGAATTCTAAGTCCCTAGCTATTCGATCTGGTGGAGCGACGTCCTAGACTGAAGCCTAAGTTGCTGGGAACGTAGAAATGGCCATTACTTTCACACTGGTTGCAATTATTCGTTTTATAGGATGGAAAAGCTGTTGTATTTTTAATGTACTTCAAGCTTCTGGCGTTGACTTCTAAAGCCCTATGTATTCGATCTGGTGGAGCAATGCCTCAGAGTTAAGTCTAGGATGCCCAGAGCGTAGAAATGGCCATTACGTTCACACTGGTTACAATTATTCATGCATTACTATGGAAAAATTGTTGCATTTTTATTGTATTTTATGCTTCCGGCGTTGACTTCTTAGGCCGTAGGTATTCGATGTGGCGGAGCTACGCCCTAGAGTGAAGCCTAGGTTCCCCGGAACGTAGAAATGTCCATCACTTTCACATTGGTTGCCATTATCCGTTTTATACGATGGAAAGGCTGTTGTATTTATTTTGTATTTTATGCTTCTGCCGTTGACTTCTAAGGCCGTAGCTATTCGATGTAGTGGAGCAACGCCCTAGAGTGAAGCCTAGGTTGCCCGGAACGTAGAAATGACCATTACTTTCACGCTGGTTGCAATTATTCCGTTTATACTATGAAAAACTATTGCATTTTTATTTTATTTTATATTTCTGGCTTTGAATTCTAAGTCCCTAGCTAGTCGATCAGGTGGAGCAACGCCCTAGAGTGAAGCCTAGGTTGCCCGGAACGTAGAAATGACCAGTACTTTCACACTGGTTGCACTTATTCATTTTATGCGATGGAAAAACTCTTCTATTCATATTGTATTTTATTCTTCTGGTGTTGACTTCTAAGGCGCTAACAGTTCGATGTGGTGGAGCAACGCCCTAGAGTGAAGCCTATGTTGCCCGGAGCGCAGAAATGACCAGTACTTTCACACTGGTTGCTGTTATTCCTGTTATACGATGGAAAAACTGTGCATTTTTATTGTATTTTATGCTTCTGGCGTTGAATTCTAAGTCCCTAATTATTCGATCACGTGGAGCAACGCCCTACAGTCAAGCCTAGGGTGCCCGGAACGTAGATATGGCCATAACTTTCACACTGCTTGCAATTATTCGTTTTATACGATGGAAGAACTGTTGTATTTTTTCTGGATTTTATGCTTCTGGCGCTGACCTCTTAGGCCCTAACTATACGATCTGGTGGAACAACGCCCTAGAGTGAAGCCCGTGTTGCCTGGAACGTAGAAATGACCATATCTTTCACTCTGGTTGCAATTATTCCTGTTATACGATGGAAAAACTGTTGTATTTTTATTGTATTTTATGCTTCAGGCGTTGTCTTCTAAGGCCGTATCTATTCCACGTAGTGGAGCAACGCCCTAGAGTGAAGCCTAGGTTGCCCGGAACGTAGAATTGACCATTACCTTCACACTTGTTGCAATCATTCGTTTTATACGATGGAAAAACTGTTGTATTTATATTGTATTTTATGCTTCTGGAGTTGACTTCTTAGGCCATAACTGTTGGATCTTGTGGAACAACGCCCTAGAGTGGAGCCTAGGTTGCCCGAAACGTAAAATGACCATACCTTTCACACTCGTTGCAATTATTCGTTTTATACGATGGAAAAACCGTTGTATTTATTTTGTATTTTAAGCTTCTGGCGTTGACTTCTAAGGTCCTAGCTAATCGATGTGGTGGGGCAACGTCCAAGGGTGAAGCCTATGTAGCCTGGTACGTAGAAATGACCATTAGTTTCACACTGGTTGGAATTATTCATTTATACAATGGAAAAACTGCTGTATTTATTTTGTATTTTATGACTCTGGCGTTGCCTTCTTAGGCCCTAACTATTGGATCTGGTGGACCAACGCCGTAGAGTGAAGCCTCGGTTGCTCTGAACGTAGAAATGACCATTAATATCACACTGTTTGCAATTATCCATTTTATACGATGGAACAACTGTTATATTTATATTGTATTTTCTGCTTCTGGCGTGGACTTCTAAGGCCGTAGCTACTCGACGTGGTGGAACAACGCCCTAGAGCGAAGCCTAGGTTGCCCGGCACGTAGAAATGTACATACCTTTCACAGTCGTTGCAATTATTCGTTTTCTGCTATGGAAAATCCGTTGTATTTATTTTGTATTTTAAGCTTCTGGCGTTGACTTCTTAGGCCCTAACTGTACGATCTGGTGGAACAACGCCCTAGAGTGAAGCCCGCGTTGCCTGGAACGTAGAAATGACCATATCTTTCACTCTGGTTGCAATTATTCCTGTTATACGATGGAAAAACTGTTGTATTTTTATTGTATTTTATGCTTCAGGCGTTGTCTTCTAAGGCCGTATCTGTTCCACGTAGTGGAGCAACGCCCTAGAGTGAAGCCTAGGTTGCCCGGAACGTAGAATTGACCATTACCTTCACACTTGTTGCAATCATTCGTTTTATACGATGGAAAAACTGTTGTATTTATATTGTATTTTATGCTTCTGGAGTTGACTTCTTAGGCCATAACTGTTGGATCTTGTGTAACAACGCCCTAGAGTGGAGCCTAGGTTGCCCGAAACGTAAAATGACCATACCTTTCACACTCGTTGCAATTATTCGTTTTATACGATGGAAAAACCGTTGTATTTATTTTGTATTTTAAGCTTCTGGCGTTGACTTCTATGGTCCTCGCTATTCGATCTGGTACGGCAACGTTCAAGAGCGAAGCCTATGTTGCCAGGACGTAGAAATGACCATTAGTTTCACACTGGTTGGAATTATTCTTTTTATACAATGGAAAAACTGCTGTATTTATTTTGTATTTTATGACTCTGGCGTTGCCTTCTTAGGCCCTAACTATTGGTTCTGGTGGACCAACGCCGTAGGGTGAAGCCTCGGTTGCCCTGAACGTAGAAATGACCATTACTTTCACACTGTTTGCAATTATCCATTTTATACCATGGAACAACTGTTATATTTATATTGTATTTTCTGCTTCTGGCGTTGACTTCTAAGGCCGTAGCTATTCGATGTGGTGGAAGAACGCCCTAGAGCGAAGCCTAGGTTGCCCGGAACGTAGAAATGTACATACCTTTCACAGTCGTTGCAATTATTCGTTTTCTGCGATGGAAAATCCGTTGTATTTATTTTGTATTTTAAGCATCTGGCGTTGACTTCTAAGGCCCTAGCTATTCGATCTGGTGGGGCAACGTCCAAGAGTGAAGCCAATGTTGGCCGGAACGTAGAAATGACCATTACCTTCACACTGGTTGCAATCATTCCTGTTATACGATGGAAAAACTGTTGTCTTTATATTGTATTTTATGCTTCTGGAGTTGACTTCTTAGGCCCTAACTGTTCGATCTTGTGGATCAACGCCCTAGAGTGGAGCCGAGGTTGCCCGGAACGTAGAAATGTACATACCTTTCACAGTCGTTGCAATTATTCGTTTTCTGCGATGGAAAATCCGTTGTATTTATTTTGTATTTTAAGCTTCTGGCGTTGACTTCTAAGGCCATAGCTATTCGATCTGGTGGGGCAACGTCCAAGAGTGAATACAATGTTGCCCGGAACGTAGAAATGACCACTACCTTCACACTGGTTGCAACTATTCCTGTTATACGATGGAAAAACTGTTGCATCTTTATTGTATTTTATGTTTCTGGCGTTGACTTCTTAGGCCCTAACTTTTCGATCTGGTGGAGCAATGCCCTAGAGTGAAGCCTAGGTTGCCCGGAAGGTAGAAATGACCATTACCTTCACACTGGTTGCAATTATTCATGCTATACGATGGAAACACTGTTGTATTTTTATTTTGTTTTATGCTTCTGGCGTTGACTTCTAAGGTCCTAGCTATTCGATCTCGTTGGGCAACGTCCAAGAGTACAGAGTATGTTGCCCGAAACGTAGAAATGACCATTACCTTCACACTGGTTGCAAATATACATTATATACGACGGAAAAGCTGTTTTATTTATATTGTATTTTATGCTTCAGGCGTTGACCTCTAAGGTCGTAGCTATTGGATGTGGTGGAGCAACGCCCTAGAGTGAAGCCTAGGTTGCCCGGAACGTAGAAATGACCATTACTTTCACACTGTTTGCAACTATTCCTGTTATACGATGCACAAACTGTTGGATTTTTACTGTACTTTATGCTTGTGGCGTTGACTTCTAAGGCCCAATGTATTCGATCTGCTGTAGCATTGCCTCACAGTTAAGTCTAGGATGCCCGAAACGTTGAAATGATCATTACTGTCACACTGGTTGCAGTTATTCGTTTTTACCATGGAAACACTGTTGTATTCACATCGTATTTTATGCTTGTGGCGTTGACTTCTAAGGCCGTAGCTATTCGATGTGGTGGAGCAACACCCCAGAGTGAAGCCTTGGTTGCCTGCAACGTAGAAATGACCATACCTTTCACACTGGTGGCAATTATTCTTGTTATACTATGGAAAAACTGTTGTATTTATATTGTATTTTATGCTTCTGGCGTTGACTTCTAAGGCCGTAGCTGTCCGATGTGGTGGAGCAACGCCCTAGAGTGAAGGCTAGGTTGCCCGGAACGTAGAAATGACCATCACTTTCACACTGGGTGCAATTATTCCTGTTATACGATGGAAAAACTGTTGTATTTATATTGTATTTTATGCTTCTGGCGTTGACTTCGAAGGCCGTAGCTGTCCGATGTGGTGGAGCAACGCCCTAGAGTGAAGCCTAGGTTGCCCGGAACGTAGAAATGACCATCACTTTCACACTGGTTGCAATTATTCCTGTTATACGATGGACAAACCGTTGGATTTATATTGTATTTTATGCTTCTGGCGTTGACTTCGAAGGCCGTAGCTGTCCGACGTGGTGGAGCAACGCCCTAGAGTGAAGCCTAGGTTGCCCGGAACGTAGAATTGACCATTACCCTCACACTTGTTGCAATCATTCGTTTTATACGATGGAAAAACTGTTGTATTTGTATTGTATTTTATGCTTCTGGAGTTGCCTTCTTAGGCCATAACTGTTGCATCTTGTGGAACAACGCCCTAGAGTGGAGCCTAGGTTGCCCGAAACGTAAAATGACCATACCTTTCACACTCGTTGCAATTATTCGTTTTATACGATGGAAAATCCGTTGTATTTATTTTGTATTTTAAGCTTCTGGCGTTGACTTCTAAGGTCCTAGCTAATCGATCTGGTGGGGCAACGTCCAAGGGTGAAGCCTATGTAGCCTGGTACGTAGAAATGACCATTAGTTTCACACTGGTTGGAATTATTCTTTTTATACAATGGAAAAACTGCTGTATTTATTTTGTATTTTATGACTCTGGCGTTGTCTTCTTAGGCCCTAACTATTAGATCTGTTGGACCAACGCCGTAGAGTGAAGCCTCGGTTGCCCTGAACGTAGAATTGACCATTACCTTCACACTTGTTGCAATCATTCGTTTTATACGATGGAAAAACTGTTGTATTTATATTGTATTTTATGCTTCTGGAGTTGACTTCTTAGGCCATAACTGTTGGATCTTGTGTAACAACGCCCTAGAGTGGAGCCTAGGTTGCCCGAAACGTAAAATGACCATACCTTTCACACTCGTTGCAATTATTCGTTTTATACGATGGAAAAACCGTTGTATTTATTTTGTATCTTAAGCTTCTGGCGTTGACTTCTATGGTCCTCGCTATTCGATCTGGTACGGCAACGTTCAAGAGCGAAGCCTATGTTGCCAGGACGTAGAAATGACCATTAGTTTCACACTGGTTGGAATTATTCTTTTTATACAATGGAAAAACTGCTGTATTTATTTTGTATTTTATGACTCTGGCGTTACCTTCTTAGGCCCTAACTATTGGTTCTGGTGGACCAACGCCGTAGGGTGAAGCCTCGAGTGCCCTGAACGTAGAAATGACCATTACTTTCACACTGTTTGCAATTATCCATTTTATACCATGGAACAGCTGTTATATTTATATTGTATTTTCTGCTTCTGGCGTTGACTTCTAAGGCCGTAGCTATTCGATGTGGTGGAAGAACGCCCTAGAGCGAAGCCTAGGTTGCCCGGAACGTAGAAATGTACATACCTTTCACAGTCGTTGCAATTATTCGTTTTCTGCGATGGAAAATCCGTTGTATTTATTTTGTATTTTAAGCATCTGGCGTTGACTTCTAAGGCCCTAGCTATTCGATCTGGTGGGGCAACGTCCAAGAGTGAAGCCAATGTTGGCCGGAACGTAGAAATGACCATTACCTTCACACTGGTTGCAATCATTCCTGTTATACGATGGAAAAACTGTTGTCTTTATATTGTATTTTATGCTTCTGGAGTTGACTTCTTAGGCCCTAACTGTTCGATCTTGTGGATCAACGCCCTAGAGTGGAGCCGAGGTTGCCCGGAACGTAGAAATGTACATACCTTTCACAGTCGTTGCAATTATTCGTTTTCTGCGATGGAAAATCCGTTGTATTTATTTTGTATTTTAAGCTTCTGGCGTTGACTTCTAAGGCCATAGCTATTCGATCTGGTGGGGCAACGTCCAAGAGTGAATACAATGTTGCCCGGAACGTAGAAATGACCATTACCTTCACACTGGTTGCAACTATTCCTGTTATACGATGGAAAAACTGTTGCATCTTTATTGTATTTTATGTTTCTGGCGTTGACTTCTTAGGCCCTAACTTTTCGATCTGGTGGAGCAATGCCCTAGAGTGAAGCCTAGGTTGCCCGGAAGGTAGAAATGACCATTACCTTCACACTGGTTGCAATTATTCATGCTATACGATGTAAACACTGTTGTATTTTTATTTTATTTTATGCTTCTGGCGTTGACTTCTAAGGTCCTAGCTATTCGATCTCGTTGGGCAACGTCCAAGAGTACAGAGTATGTTGCCCGAAACGTAGAAATGACCATTACCTTCACACTGGTTGCAAATATACATTATATACGACGGAAAAGCTGTTTTATTTATATTGTATTTTATGCTTCAGGCGTTGACCTCTAAGGTCGTAGCTATTGGATGTGGTGGAGCAACGCCCTAGAGTGAAGCCTAGGTTGCCCGGAACGTAGAAATGACCATTACTTTCACACTGTTTGCAACTATTCCTGTTATACGATGCACAAACTGTTGGATTTTTACTGTACTTTATGCTTGTGGCGTTGACTTCTAAGGCCCAATGTATTCGATCTGCTGTAGCATTGCCTCACAGTTAAGTCTAGGATGCCCGAAACGTTGAAATGATCATTACTGTCACACTGGTTGCAGTTATTCGTTTTTACCATGGAAATACTGTTGTATTCACATCGTATTTTATGCTTGTGGCGTTGACTTCTAAGGCCGTAGCTATTCGATGTGGTGGAGCAACACCCCAGAGTGAAGCCTTGGTTGCCTGCAACGTAGAAATGACCATACCTTTCACACTCGTTGCAATTATTCGTTTTATACGATGGAAAATCCGTTGTATTTATTTTGTATTTTAAGCTTCTGGCGTTGACTTCTAAGGTCCTAGCTAATCGATCTGGTGGGGCAATGTCCAAGTGTGAAGCCTATGTAGCCTGGTACGTAGAAATGACCATTAGTTTCACACTGGTTGGAATTATTCATTTATACAATGGAAAAACTGCTGTATTTATTTTGTATTTTATGACTCTGGCGTTGCCTTCTTAGGCCCTAACTATTGGATCTGGTGGACGAACGCCGTAGAGTGAAGCCTCGGTTGCCCTGAACGTAGAAATGACCATTAATATCACACTGGTTGCACTTATTCACTTTATGCGATGGAAAAACTCTTCTATTCATATTGTATTTTATTCTTCTGGCGTTGACTTCTTAGACCCTAACTATTCGATCTGGTGGAACAACGCCCTTCGAGTGAAGCTTAGGTTCCCGGGAACGTAGAAATGACCATCACCTTTACACTGGTTGCAATTATTCCTGTTATACGTTGGAAAAACTTTTGTATATTTATTGTATTTTATGCTTCGGGCGTTGACTTCTATGGCCCTACCTATTCGATCTGGTGGAGCAACGCCCTACAGTCGAGCCTAGGATGCCCGGAACGTAGATATGACCATAACCTTCACACAGGTTGCATATATTCGTTTTATAGGATGGAAACACTGTCTTGTTCATTTTGTATTTTATGCTTCTGGCGTTGACATCTATGGTCCTTGCTATTCGTCTGGTAGGGCAACGTCCAAGAGTGAAGCCTATGCTGCCCGGGACGTAGAAATGACCATTAGTTTCACACTGGTTGCAACTATTCCTGTTATAGGATGGAGGGACTGTTGAATTTTTATTGTATTTTACGCTTCTTGTGTTGACTTCTTAGGCCCAAACTATGCGATCTGGTGGAGCAACGCCCTAGACTGAAGCCTAAGTTGCTGGGAACGTAGAAATGGCCATTACTTTCACACTGGTTGCAATTATTCGTCTTATACGATGGAAAAGCTGTAGTGTTTTTAATGTATTTCATGCTTCTGGCGTTGAATTCTAAGTCCCTAGCTATTCGATCTGGTGGAGCGACGTCCTAGACTGAAGCCTAAGTTGCTGGGAACGTAGAAATGGCCATTACTTTCACACTGGTTGCAATTATTCGTTTTATAGGATGGAAAAGCTGTTGTATTTTTAATGTACTTCAAGCTTCTGGCGTTGACTTCTAAAGCCCTATGTATTCGATCTGGTGGAGCAATGCCTCAGAGTTAAGTCTAGGATGCCCAGAGCGTAGAAATGGCCATTACGTTCACACTGGTTACAATTATTCATGCATTACTATGGAAAAATTGTTGCATTTTTATTGTATTTTATGCTTACGGCGTTGACTTCTTAGGCCGTAGGTATTCGATGTGGCGGAGCTACGCCCTAGAGTGAAGCCTAGGTTCCCCGGAACGTAGAAATGTCCATCACTTTCACATTGGTTGCCATTATCCGTTTTATACGATGGAAAGGCTGTTGTATTTATTTTGTATTTTATGCTTCTGCCGTTGACTTCTAAGGCCGTAGCTATTCGATGTAGTGGAGCAACGCCCTAGAGTGAAGCCTAGGTTGCCCGGAACGTAGAAATGACCATTACTTTCACGCTGGTTGCAATTATTCCTGTTATACTATGAAAAACTATTGCATTTTTATTTTATTTTATATTTCTGGCTTTGAATTCTAAGTCCCTAGCTAGTCGATCAGGTGGAGCAACGCCCTAGAGTGAAGCCTAGGTTGCCCGGAACGTAGAAATGACCAGTACTTTCACACTGGTTGCACTTATTCATTTTATGCGATGGAAAAACTCTTCTATTCATATTGTATTTTATTCTTCTGGTGTTGACTTCTAAGGCGCTAACAGTTCGATGTGGTGGAGCAACGCCCTAGAGTGAAGCCTATGTTGCCCGGAGCGCAGAAATGACCATTACCTTCACCCTGTTTGCAATTATTCCTGTTATACGATTGAAAGGCTGTTGTATTTATATTGTATTTGGTGCTTCTGGCGTTGGCTTCTTAGGCCCTAACATTCGATCTGGTGGAGCAACGCCCTAGAGTGATGCCTAGGTTAGCCGGAACGTAGAAATGTCCAGTACTTTCACACTGGTTGCTGTTATTCCTGTTATACGATGGAAAAACTGTGCATTTTTATTGTATTTTATGCTTCTGGCGTTGAATTCTAAGTCCCTAATTATTCGATCACGTGGAGCAACGCCCTACAGTCAAGCCTAGGGTGCCCGGAACGTAGATATGGCCATAACTTTCACACTGGTTGCAATTATTCGTTTTATACGATGGAAGAACTGTTGTATTTTTTCTGGATTTTATGCTTCTGGCGCTGACCTCTTAGGCCCTAACTATACGATCTGGTGGAACAACGCCCTAGAGTGAAGCCCGTGTTGCCTGGAACGTAGAAATGACCATATCTTTCACTCTGGTTGCAATTATTCCTGTTATACGATGGAAAAACTGTTGTATTTTTATTGTATTTTATGCTTCAGGCGTTGTCTTCTAAGGCCGTATCTGTTCCACGTAGTGGAGCAACGCCCTAGAGTGAAGCCTAGGTTGCCCGGAACGTAGAATTGACCATTACCTTCACACTTGTTGCAATCATTCGTTTTATACGATGGAAAAACTGTTGTATTTATATTGTATTTTATGCTTCTGGAGTTGACTTCTTAGGCCATAACTGTTGGATCTTGTGGAACAACGCCCTAGAGTGGAGCCTAGGTTGCCCGAAACGTAAAATGACCATACCTTTCACACTCGTTGCAATTATTCGTTTTATACGATGGAAAAACCGTTGTATTTATTTTGTATTTTAAGCTTCTGGCGTTGACTTCTAAGGTCCTAGCTAATCGATGTGGTGGGGCAACGTCCAAGGGTGAAGCCTATGTAGCCTGGTACGTAGAAATGACCATTAGTTTCACACTGGTTGGAATTATTCATTTATACAATGGAAAAACTGCTGTATTTATTTTGTATTTTATGACTCTGGCGTTGCCTTCTTAGGCCCTAACTATTGGATCTGGTGGACCAACGCCGTAGAGTGAAGCCTCGGTTGCCCTGAACGTAGAAATGACCATTAATATCACACTGTTTGCAATTATCCATTTTATACGATGGAACAACTGTTATATTTATATTGTATTTTCTGCTTCTGGCGTGGACTTCTAAGGCCGTAGCTACTCGACGTGGTGGAACAACGCCCTAGAGCGAAGCCTAGGTTGCCCGGCACGTAGAAATGTACATACCTTTCACAGTCGTTGCAATTATTCGTCTTCTGCTATGGAAAATCCGTTGTATTTATTTTGTATTTTAAGCTTCTGGCGTTGACTTCTTAGGCCCTAACTGTACGATCTGGTGGAACAACGCCCTAGAGTGAAGCCCGCGTTGCCTGGAACGTAGAAATGACCATATCTTTCACTCTGGTTGCAATTATTCCTGTTATACGATGGAAAAACTGTTGTATTTTTATTGTATTTTATGCTTCAGGCGTTGTCTTCTAAGGCCGTATCTGTTCCACGTAGTGGAGCAACGCCCTAGAGTGAAGCCTAGGTTGCCCGGAACGTAGAATTGACCATACCTTTCACACTCGTTGCAATTATTCGTTTTATACGATGGAAAAGCTGTTGTATTTATTTTGTATTTTATGCTTCTGCCGTTGACTTCTAAGGCCGTAGCTATTCGATGTAGTGGAGCAACGCCCTAGAGTGAAGCCTAGGTTGCCCGGAACGTAGAAATGACCATTACTTTCACGCTGGTTGCAATTATTCCTGTTATACTATGAAAAACTATTGCATTTTTATTTTATTTTATGTTTCTGGCTTTGAATTCTAAGTCCCTAGCTATTCGATCAGGTGGAGCAACGCCCTAGAGTGAAGCCTAGGTTGCCCGGAACGTAGAAATGACCAGTACTTTCACACTGGTTGCACTTATTCATTTTATGCGATGGAAAAACTCTTCTATTCATATTGTATTTTATTCTTCTGGCGTTGACTTCTAAGGCGCTAACAGTTCGATGTGGTGGAGCAACGCCCTAGAGTGAAGCCTATGTTGCCCGGAGCGCAGAAATGACCATTATCTTCACCCTGTTTGCAATTATTCCTGTTATACGATTGAAAAGCTGTTGTATTTATATTGTATTTGGTGCTTCTGGCGTTGACTTCTTAGGCCCTAACTTTCGATCTGGTGGAGCAACGCCCTAGAGTGATGCCTAGGTTAGCCGGAACGTAGAAATGTCCAGTACTTTCACAATGGTTGCTGTTATTCCTGATATAGGATGGAAAAAGTGTTGCATTTTTATTGTATTTTATGCTTCTGGCGTTGAATTCTAAGTCCCTAACTATTCGATCAGGTGGAGCAACGCCCTACAGTCAAGCCTAGGTTGCCCGGAACGTAGATATGGCCATAACTTTCACACTGGTTGCAATTATTTGTTTTATACGATGGAAGAACTGTTGTATTTTTTCTCGATTTTATGCTTCTGGCGCTGACTTCTTAGGCCCTAACTATACGATCTGGTGGAACAACGCCCTAGAGTGAAGCCCGCGTTGCCTGGAACGTAGAAATGACCATATCTTTCACTCTGGTTGCAATTATTCCTGTTATACGATGGAAAAACTGTTGTATTTTTATTGTATTTTATGCTTCAGGCGTTGTCTTCTAAGGCCGTATCTGTTCCACGTAGTGGAGCAACGCCCTAGAGTGAAGCCTAGGTTGCCCGGAACGTAGAATTGACCATTACCTTCACACTTGTTGCAATCATTCGTTTTATACGATGGAAAAACTGTTGTATTTATATTGTATTTTATGCTTCTGGAGTTGACTTCTTAGGCCATAACTGTTGGATCTTGTGTAACAACGCCCTAGAGTGGAGCCTAGGTTGCCCGAAACGTAAAATGACCATACCTTTCACACTCGTTGCAATTATTCGTTTTCTGCGATGGAAAAACCGTTGTATTTATTTTGTATTTTAAGCTTCTGGCGTTGACTTCTATGGTCCTCGCTATTCGATCTGGTACGGCAACGTTCAAGAGCGAAGCCTATGTTGCCAGGACGTAGAAATGACCATTAGTTTCACACTGGTTGGAATTATTCTTTTCATACAATGGAAAAACTGCTGTATTTATTTTGTATTTTATGACTCTGGCGTTGCCTTCTTAGGCCCTAACTATTGGTTCTGGTGGACCAACGCCGTAGGGTGAAGCCTCGGTTGCCCTGAACGTAGAAATGACCATTACTTTCACACTGTTTGCAATTATCCATTTTATACCATGGAACAACTGTTATATTTATATTGTATTTTCTGCTTCTGGCGTTGACTTCTAAAGCCGTAGCTATTCGATGTGGTGGAAGAACGCCCTAGAGCGAAGCCTAGGTTGCCCGGAACGTAGAAATGTACATACCTTTCACAGTCGTTGCAATTATTCGTTTTCTGCGATGGAAAATCCGTTGTATTTATTTTGTATTTTAAGCATCTGGCGTTGACTTCTAAGGCCCTAGCTATTCGATCTGGTGGGGCAACGTCCAAGAGTGAAGCCAATGTTGGCCGGAACGTAGAAATGACCATTACCTTCACACTGGTTGCAATCATTCCTGTTATACGATGGAAAAACTGTTGTCTTTATATTGTATTTTATGCTTCTGGAGTTGACTTCTTTGGCCCTAACTGTTCGATCTTGTGGATCAACGCCCTAGAGTGGAGCCGAGGTTGCCCGGAACGTAGAAATGTACATACCTTTCACAGTCGTTGCAATTATTCGTTTTCTGCGATGGAAAATCCGTTGTATTTATTTTGTATTTTAAGCTTCTGGCGTTGACTTCTAAGGCCCTAGCTATTCGATCTGGTGGGGCAACGTCCAAGAGTGAAGCCAATGTTGGCCGGAACGTAGAAATGACCATTACCTTCACACTGGTTGCAACTATTCCTGTTATACGATGGAAAAACTGTTGCATCTTTATTGTATTTTATGTTTCTGGCGTTGACTTCTTAGGCCCTAACTTTTCGATCTGGTGGAGCAATGCCCTAGAGTGAAGCCTAGGTTGCCCGGAAGGTAGAAATGACCATTACCTTCACACTGGTTGCAATTATTCATGCTATACGATGGAAACACTGTTGTATTTTTATTTTATTTTATGCTTCTGGCGTTGACTTCTAAGGTCCTAGCTATTCGATCTCGTTGGGCAACGTCCAAGAGTACAGAGTATGTTGCCCGAAACGTAGAAATGACCATTACCTTCACACTGGTTGCAAATATACATTATATACGACGGAAAAGCTGTTTTATTTATATTGTATTTTATGCTTCAGGCGTTGACCTCTAAGGTCGTAGCTATTGGATGTGGTGGAGCAACGCCCTAGAGTGAAGCCTAGGTTGCCCGGAACGTAGAAATGACCATTACTTTCACACTGTTTGCAACTATTCCTGTTATACGATGCACAAACTGTTGGATTTTTACTGTACTTTATGCTTGTGGCGTTGACTTCCAAGGCCCAATGTATTCGATCTGCAGTAGCATTGCCTCACAGTTAAGTCTAGGATGCCCGAAACGTTGAAATGATCATTACTGTCACACTGGTTGCAGTTATTCGTTTTTACCATGGAAATACTGTTGTATTCACATCGTATTTTATGCTTGTGGCGTTGACTTCTAAGGCCGTAGCTATTCGATGTGGTGGAGCAACACCCCAGAGTGAAGCCTTGGTTGCCTGCAACGTAGAAATGACCATACCTTTCACACTGGTGGCAATTATTCTTGTTATACTATGGAAAAACTGTTGTATTTATATTGTATTTTATGCTTCTGGCGTTGACTTCTAAGGCCGTAGCTGTCCGATGTGGTGGAGCAACGCCCTAGAGTGAAGGCTAGGTTGCCCGGAACGTAGAAATGACCATCACTTTCACACTGGGTGCAATTATTCCTGTTATACGATGGAAAAACTGTTGTATTTATATTGTATTTTATGCTTCTGGCGTTGACTTCGAAGGCCGTAGCTGTCCGATGTGGTGGAGCAACGCCCTAGAGTGAAGCCTAGGTTGCCCGGAACGTAGAAATGACCATCACTTTCACACTGGTTGCAGTTATTCCTGTTATACGATGGACAAACCGTTGGATTTATATTGTATTTTATGCTTCTGGCGTTGACTTCGAAGGCCGTAGCTGTCCGACGTGGTGGAGCAACGCCCTAGAGTGAAGCCTAGGTTGCCCGGAACGTAGAATTGACCATTACCCTCACACTTGTTGCAATCATTCGTTTTATACGATGGAAAAACTGTTGTATTTGTATTGTATTTTATGCTTCTGGAGTTGCCTTCTTAGGCCATAACTGTTGCATCTTGTGGAACAACGCCCTAGAGTGGAGCCTAGGTTGCCCGAAACGTAAAATGACCATACCTTTCACACTCGTTGCAATTATTCGTTTTATACGATGGAAAATCCGTTGTATTTATTTTGTATTTTAAGCTTCTGGCGTTGACTTCTAAGGTTCTAGCTAATCGATCTGGTGGGGCAACGTCCAAGGGTGAAGCCTATGTAGCCTGGTACGTAGAAATGACCATTAGTTTCACACTGGTTGGAATTATTCTTTTTATACAATGGAAAAACTGCTGTATTTATTTTGTATTTTATGACTCTGGCGTTGTCTTCTTAGGCCCTAACTATTAGATCTGTTGGACCAACGCCGTAGAGTGAAGCCTCGGTTGCCCTGAACGTAGAAATGACCATTACTTTCACACTGTTTGCAATTATCCATTTTATACGATGGAAAATCTGTTATATTTATATTGTATTTTCTGCTTCTGGCGTGGACTTCTAAGGCCGTAGCTATTCGATGTGGTGGAACAACGCCCTAGAGCGAAGCCTAGGTTGCCCGGAACGTAGAAATGTACATACCTTTCACAGTCGTTGCAATTATTCGTTTTCTGCGATGGAAAATCCGTTGTATTTATTTTGTGTTTTACGCTTCTGGCGTTGACTTCTAAGGCCCTAGCTATTCGATCAGGTGGAGCAACGCCCTAGAGTGAAGCCTAGGTTGCCCGGAACGTAGAAATGACCAGTACTTTCACACTGGTTGCACTTATTCATTTTATGCGATGGAAAAACTCTTCTATTCATATTGTATTTTATTCTTCTGGCGTTGACTTCTAAGGCGCTAACAGTTCGATGTGGTGGAGCAACGCCCTAGAGTGAAGCCTATGTTGGCCGGAGCGCAGAAATGACCATTACCTTCACCCTGTTTGCAATTATTCCTGTTATACGATTGAAAAGCTGTTGTATTTATATTGTATTTGGTGCTTCTGGCGTTGACTTCTTAGGCCCTAACTTTCGATCTGGTGGAGCAACGCCCTAGAGTGATGCCTAGGTTAGCCGGAACGTAGAAATGTCCAGTACTTTCACAATGGTTGCTGTTATTCCTGTTATAGGATGGAAAAAGTGTTGCATTTTTATTGTATTTTATGCTTCTGGCGTTGAATTCTAAGTCCCTAACTATTCGATCAGGTGGAGCAACGCCCTACAGTCAAGCCTAGGTTGCCCGGAACGTAGATATGGCCATAACTTTCACACTGGTTGCAATTATTTGTTTTATACGATGGAAGAACTGTTGTATTTTTTCTCGATTTTATGCTTCTGGCGCTGACTTCTTAGGCCCTAACTATACGATCTGGTGGAACAACTCCCTAGAGTGAAGCCCGTGTTGCCTGGAACGTAGAAATGACCATATCTTTCACTCTGGTTGCAATTATTCCTGTTATACGATGGAAAAACTGTTGTATTTTTATTGTATTTTATGCTTCACGCGTTGTCTTCTAAGGCCGCATCTGTTCCACGTAGTGGAGCAACGCCCTAGAGTGAAGCCTAGGTTGCCCGGAACGTAGAATTGACCATTACCTTCACACTTGTTGCAATCATTCGTTTTATACGATGGAAAAACTGTTGTATTTCTATTGTATTTTATGCTTCTGGAGTTGACTTCTTAGGCCATAACTATTGGTTCTGGTGGACCAACGCCGTAGGGTGAAGCCTCGGTTGCCCTGAACGTAGAAATGACCATTACTTTCACACTGTTTGCAATTATCCATTTTATACCATGGAACAACTGTTATATTTATATTGTATTTTCTGCTTCTGGCGTTGACTTCTAAGGCCGTAGCTATTCGATGTGGTGGAAGAACGCCCTAGAGCGAAGCCTAGGTTGCCCGGAACGTAGAAATGTACATACCTTTCACAGTCGTTGCAATTATTCGTTTTCTGCGATGGAAAATCCGTTGTATTTATTTTGTATTTTAAGCATCTGGCGTTGACTTCTAAGGCCCTAGCTATTCGATCTGGTGGGGCAACGTCCAAGAGTGAAGCCAATGTTGGCCGGAACGTAGAAATGACCATTACCTTCACACTGGGTGCAATCATTCCTGTTATACGATGGAAAAACTGTTGTCTTTATATTGTATTTTATGCTTCTGGAGTTGACTTCTTAGGCCCTAACTGTTCGATCTTGTGGATCAACGCCCTAGAGTGGAGCCGAGGTTGCCCGGAACGTAGAAATGTACATACCTTTCACAGTCGTTGCAATTATTCGTTTTCTGCGATGGAAAATCCGTTGTATTTATTTTGTATTTTAAGCTTCTGGCGTTGACTTCTAAGGCCATAGCTATTCGATCTGGTGGGGCAACGTCCAAGAGTGAATACAATGTTGCCCGGAACGTAGAAATGACCATTACCTTCACACTGGTTGCAACTATTCCTGTTATACGATGGAAAAACTGTTGCATCTTTATTGTATTTTATGTTTCTGGCGTTGACTTCTTAGGCCCTAACTTTTCGATCTGGTGGAGCAATGCCCTAGAGTGAAGCCTAGGTTGCCCGGAAGGTAGAAATGACCATTACCTTCACACTGGTTGCAATTATTCATGCTATACGATGGAAACACTGTTGTATTTTTATTTTATTTTATGCTTCTGGCGTTGACTTCTAAGGTCCTAGCTATTCGATCTCGTTGGGCAACGTCCAAGAGTACAGAGTATGTTGCCCGAAACGTAGAAATGACCATTACCTTCACACTGGTTGCAAATATACATTATATACGACGGAAAAGCTGTTTTATTTATATTGTATTTTATGCTTCAGGCGTTGACCTCTAAGGTCGTAGCTATTGGATGTGGTGGAGCAACGCCCTAGAGTGAAGCCTAGGTTGCCCGGAACGTAGAAATGACCATTACTTTCACACTGTTTGCAACTATTCCTGTTATACGATGCACAAACTGTTGGATTTTTACTGTACTTTATGCTTGTGGCGTTGACTTCTAAGGCCCAATGTATTCGATCTGCTGTAGCATTGCCTCACAGTTAAGTCTAGGATGCCCGAAACGTTGAAATGATCATTACTGTCACACTGGTTGCAGTTATTCGTTTTTACCATGGAAATACTGTTGTATTCACATCGTATTTTATGCTTCTGGCGTTGACTTCTAAGGCCGTAGCTGTCCGATGTGGTGGAGCAACGCCCTAGAGTGAAGGCTAGGTTGCCCGGAACGTAGAAATGACCATCACTTTCACACTGGGTGCAATTATTCCTGTTATACGATGGAAAAACTGTTGTATTTATATTGTATTTTATGCTTCTGGCGTTGACTTCGAAGGCCGTAGCTGTCCGATGTGGTGGAGCAACGCCCTAGAGTGAAGCCTAGGTTGCCCGGAACGTAGAAATGACCATCACTTTCACACTGGTTGCAATTATTCCTGTTATACGATGGACAAACCGTTGGATTTATATTGTTTTTTATGCTTCTGGCGTTGACTTCGAAGGCCGTAGCTGTCCGACGTGGTGGAGCAATGCCCTAGAGTGAAGCCTAGGTTGCCCGGAACGTAGAATTGACCATTACCCTCACACTTGTTGCAATCATTCGTTTTATACGATGGAAAAACTGTTGTATTTGTATTGTATTTTATGCTTCTGGAGTTGCCTTCTTAGGCCATAACTGTTGCATCTTGTGGAACAACGCCCTAGAGTGGAGCCTAGGTTGCCCGAAACGTAAAATGACCATACCTTTCACACTCGTTGCAATTATTCGTTTTATACGATGGAAAATCCGTTGTATTTATTTTGTATTTTAAGCTTCTGGCGTTGACTTCTAAGGTCCTAGCTAATCGATCTGGTGGGGCAACGTCCAAGGGTGAAGCCTATGTAGCCTGGTACGTAGAAATGACCATTAGTTTCACACTGGTTGGAATTATTCTTTTTATACAATGGAAAAACTGCTGTATTTATTTTGTATTTTATGACTCTGGCGTTGTCTTCTTAGGCCCTAACTATTAGATCTGTTGGACCAACGCCGTAGAGTGAAGCCTCGGTTGCCCTGAACGTAGAAATGACCATTACTTTCACACTGTTTGCAATTATCCATTTTATACGATGGAAAATCTGTTATATTTATATTGTATTTTCTGCTTCTGGCGTGGACTTCTAAGGCCGTAGCTATTCGATGTGGTGGAACAACGCCCTAGAGCGAAGCCTAGGTTGCCCGGAACGTAGAAATGTACATACCTTTCACAGTCGTTGCAATTATTCGTTTTCTGCGATGGAAAATCCGTTGTATTTATTTTGCGTTTTAAGCTTCTGGCGTTGACTTCTAAGGCCCTAGCTATTCGATCTGGTGGGGCAACGTCCAGCAGTGAAGCCAATGTTGCCCGGAACGTAGAAATGACCATTACCTTCAGACTGGTTGCAATTATTCCTGTTATACGATAGAAAAACTGTTGTATTTTTATTGTACTTTATGCTTCCGGCGTTGACTTTATAGGCCGTAGGAATTCGATGTGGTGGAGCTACGCCCTAGAGTGAAGCCTAGGTTCCCCGGAACGTAGAAATGTCCATTACTTTCACATTGGTTGCCATTATCCGTTTTATACGATGGAAAAGCTGTTGTATTTATTTTGTAGTTTATGCTTCTGCCGTTGACTTCTAAGGCCGTAGCTATTCGATGTAGTGGAGCAACGCCCTAGAGTGAAGCCTAGGTTGCCCGGAACGTAGAAATGACCATTACTTTCACGCTGGTTGCAATTATTCCTGTTATACTATGAAAAACTATTGCATTTTTATTTTATTTTATGTTTCTGGCTTTGAATTCTTAGTCCCTAGCTATTCGATCAGGTGGAGCAACGCCCTAGAGTGAAGCCTAGGTTGCCCGGAACGTAGAAATGACCAGTACTTTCACACTGGTTGCACTTATTCATTTTATGCGATGGAAAAACTCTTCTATTCATATTGTATTTTATTCTTCTGGCGTTGACTTCTAAGGCGCTAACAGTTCGATGTGGTGGAGCAACGCCTTAGAGTGAAGCCTATGTTGCCCGGAGCGCAGAAATGACCATTACCTTCACCCTGTTTGCAATTATTCCTGTTATACGATTGAAAAGCTGTTGTATTTATATTGTATTTGGTGCTTCTGGCGTTGACTTCTTAGGCCCTAACTTTCGATCTGGTGGAGCAACGCCCTAGAGTGATGCCTAGGTTAGCCGGAACGTAGAAATGTCCAGTACTTTCACAATGGTTGCTGTTATTCCTGTTATAGGATGGAAAAAGTGTTGCATTTTTATTGTATTTTATGCTTCTGGCGTTGAATTCTTAGTCCCTAACTATTCGATCAGGTGGAGCAACGCCCTACAGTCAAGCCTAGGTTGCCCGGAACGTAGATATGGCCATAACTTTCACACTGGTTGCAATTATTTGTTTTATACGATGGAAGAACTGTTGTATTTTTTCTCGATTTTATGCTTCTGGCGCTGACTTCTTAGGCCCTAACTATACGATCTGGTGGAACAACGCCCTAGAGTGAAGCCCGTGTTGCCTGGAACGTAGAAATGACCATATCTTTCACTCTGGTTGCAATTATTCCTGTTATACGATGGAAAAACTGTTGTATCTTTATTGTATTTTATGCTTCAGGCGTTGTCTTCTAAGGCCGTATCTGTTCCACGTAGTGGAGCAACGCCCTAGAGTGAAGCCTAGGTTGCCCGGAACGTAGAATTGACCATTACCTTCACACTTGTTGCAATCATTCGTTTTATACGATGGAAAAACTGTTGTATTTCTATTGTACTTTATGCTTCTGGAGTTGACTTCTTAGGCCATAACTGTTGGATCTTGTGTAACAACGCCCTAGAGTGGAGCCTAGGTTGCCCGAAACGTAAAATGACCATACCTTTCACACTCGTTGCAATTATTCGTTTTATACGATGGAAAAACCGTTGTATTTATTTTGTATTTTAAGCTTCTGGCGTTGACTTCTATGGTCCTCGCTATTCGATCTGGTACGGCAACGTTCAAGAGCGAAGCCTATGTTGCCAGGACGTAGAAATGACCATTAGTTTCACACTGGTTGGAATTATTCTTTTTATACAATGGAAAAACTGCTGTATTTATTTTGTATTTTATGACTCTGGCGTTGCCTTCTTAGGCCCTAACTATTGGTTCTGGTGGACCAACGCCGTAGGGTGAAGCCTCGGTTGCCCTGAACGTAGAAATGACCATTACTTTCACACTGTTTGCAATTATCCATTTTATACCATGGAACAACTGTTATATTTATATTGTATTTTCTGCTTCTGGCGTTGACTTCTAAGGCCGTAGCTATTCGATGTGGTGGAAGAACGCCCTAGAGCGAAGCCTAGGTTGCCCGGAACGTAGAAATGTACATACCTTTCACAGTCGTTGCAATTATTCGTTTTCTGCGATGGAAAATCCGTTGTATTTATTTTGTATTTTAAGCATCTGGCGTTGACTTCTAAGGCCCTAGCTATTCGATCTGGTGGGGCAACGTCCAAGAGTGAAGCCAATGTTGGCTGGAACGTAGAAATGACCATTACCTTCACACTGGTTGCAACTATTCCTGTTATACGATGGAAAAACTGTTGCATCTTTATTGTATTTTATGTTTCTGGCGTTGACTTCTTAGGCCCTAACTTTTCGATCTGGTGGAGCAATGCCCTAGAGTGAAGCCTAGGTTGCCCGGAAGGTAGAAATGACCATTACCTTCACACTGGTTGCAATTATTCATGCTATACGATGGAAACACTGTTGTATTTTTATTTTATTTTATGCTTCTGGCGTTGACTTCTAAGGTCCTAGCTATTCGATCTCGTTGGGCAACGTCCAAGAGTACAGAGTATGTTGCCCGAAACGTAGAAATGACCATTACCTTCACACTGGTTGCAAATATACATTATATACGACGGAAAAGCTGTTTTATTTATATTGTATTTTATGCTTCAGGCGTTGACCTCTAAGGTAGTAGCTATTGGATGTGGTGGAGCAACGCCCTAGAGTGAAGCCTAGGTTGCCCGGAACGTAGAAATGACCATCACCTTCACACTGGTTGCAATTATTCCTGTTATACGATGGACAAACCGTTGGATTTGTAATGTACTTTATGTTCCTGGATTTGACATCTAAGGCCCTGTGTATTCGGTCTGGTGGAGCAATGCCTCAGAGTTAAGCCTAGGATTCCCGAAACGTAGAAATAACAATAACTTTCATACTGATAGCAATTATTCGTTTTATAGGATGGAAAAACTGTTTTATTTGTATTGTATTTTATGCTTCTGGCGTTGACTTCTTTGGCCCTAACTGTTCGATCTGTTGGAACACGCCCTAGAGTGAAGCCTGGGTTGCCCGGAACGTAGAAATGACCATTACTTTCACACTGGTTGCAACTATTCATGCTATACGGTGGAAAAACTGCTGTATTTTTAATGTATTTTGTGCTTCTGGCGTTGACTTCTGAGATCCTAGGTATTAGATCTCGTGGGGCAACGTCCAAGAGTGAAGCATAGGTTCCCCGAAACGTAGAAATGACCATTACTTTCACACTGGTTGCAATTATTCCTGTTATACGATGGAAAAGCTGTTGTATTGATACTGTATTTTATGCTTCTGGCGTTGACATCTTAGGCCCTAACTATTCGATCTGGTGGAACAACGCCCTAGAGTGAAGCCTGGGTTCACCGGAACGTAGAAATGACCATCACTTTCACACTGGTTGCAATTATTCCTGTTATACGATGGAATAACTGTTCTATTTATTTTCTATTTTATGCTTCTGGCGTTGACTTCTTAGGCCCTAACTATTCGATCTGTTGGAACACGCCCTAGAGTGAAGCCTGGGTTGCCCGGAACGTAGAAATGACCATCACTTTCACACTGGTTGCAATTATTCCTGTTATACGATGGAATAACTGTTCTATTTATTTTGTATTTTATGCTTCTGGCGTTGACTTCTTTGGCCCTAACTGTTCGATCTGTTGGAACACGCCCTAGAGTGAAGCCTGGGTTGACCGGAACGTAGAAATGACCATCACTTTCACACCGGTTGCAATTATTCCTGTTATACGATGGAATAACTGTTCTATTTATTTTCTATTTTATGCTTCTGGCGTTGACTTCTTAGGCCCTAACTATTCGATCTGTTGGAACAACGCCCTAGAGTGAAGCCTAGGTTGCCCGGAACGTAGAAATCACCATCACTTTCACTCTGGTTGCAATTATTCTTTTTATACGATGGAAAAACTGTTGTATTTTTATTGTATTTTATGCGCTGGAGTTGTTTTATAAGGCCCTAACTATTCGGCCTGGTGGTGCAACGCCCTAGAGTGAAGCCTGGAATGCACGGAGCGTAGAAATGCCCATTACTTTCACACTGGTTGCAATTATTCCTGTTATACGATGGAAAAACTGTTGCATTTATATTGTATTTTATGCTTCTGGCGTTGACTTCTAAGGCCGTAGCTGCCCGATGTGGTTGAGCAAATCCCTAGAGTGAAGCCTAGGTTGATCGGAACGTAGAAATGAACATCACTTTCACACTGGCTGCAATTATTCCTGTTATACGATGGAAAAACTGTTGCATTTATATTGTATTTTATGCTTCTGGCGTTTACTTCTAATGCCGTAGCTATTCGATATGGTGGAGCAACACCCTAGCGTGAAGCCTTGGTTGCCTGGAACGTAGAAATGACCATATCTGTCACACTAGTTGCAATTATTCCTGTTATACGATGTAAAAACTGTTGCATTTATATTGCATTTTATGTTTCTGGCGCTGACTTCTTAGGCTCTAACTATTCGATCTGGTGGAACAACGCCCTAGAGTGAAGCCTGGGTTGCCCGGAACGTAGAAGTGACCATCACTTTCACACTGGTTGCAATTATTCCTGTTATACGATGGAATAACTGTTCTATTTATTTTGTATTTTGTACCTCTGGCGTTGACTTCTTAAGCCCTAACCTTTCGATCTGTTGGAACAACGCTCTAGAGTGAAGCCTAGGTTGGCAGGAACGTAGAAATGACCATCACTTTCACACTAGTTGCAATTATTCATGCTATACGATGGAAAAACTGTTGTATTTTTACTGGATTTTATGCTTCTGGCGTTGACTTCTAAGGTCCTAGCTATTCGATCTCGTTGGGCAACGTCCAAAAGTGAAGAGTATGTTGCCCGAAACGTAGAAATGACCATTACTTTCACACTGGTTGCAAATATACATTATATACGACGGAAAAGCGGTTGTATTTATATTATATTTTATGTTTCTGGCGTCGAGATCTTAGGTCCCAGCTATTCGATATGGCGGACCAAAGCCCTAGAGTGAAGCCTAGGTTCCCCGAAACGTAGAAATGACCATAACTTTCACACTGGTTGCAATTATTCCTGTTACACGATGGAAAAACTGTTGCATTTATATTGTATTTTATGATTCTGGCGTTGACTTCTAAGGCCATAGCTGCTCGATGTGGTGGTGCAACTCCCTAGAGTGAAGCCTAGGTTGCTCGGAACGTAGAAATAACCAGTACTTTCAAACTGGTAGCAATTATTTGTTTTATACGATGGAATAGCTGTTGCATTTTTATTATATTTACTGCTTCTGGCTTTGACTTCTAAGGTCGTAGCTACTGGATCTGGTGGAGCAATGCCCTAGAGTGAAGCCTAGGTTGCCCGGAACGTAGAAATGACCATAACATTCACACTGGTTGCAATTATTCGTTTTATACGATGGAAAAGCTGTTTTATTTACATTGTATCTTATGCTTCCGGCGTTGACTTCTTAGGCCCTAACGATTCGATCTGGTGGAGCAATGCCTCAGAGTTAACTCCAGGATGCCCGAAACGCCGAAATGATCATTGCTTTCACACTGGTTGCAATTATTCATGCTATACGATGGAAACACTGTTGTATTTTATTTTATTTTATGCTTCTGGCGTTGACTTCTAAGGTCCTAGCTATTCGATCTCGTTGGGCAACGTCCAAGAGTACAGAGTATGTTGCCCGAAACGTAGAAATGACCATTACCTTCACACTGGTTGCAAATATACATTATATACGACGGAAAAGCTGTTTTATTTATATTGTATTTTATGCTTCAGGCGTTGACCTCTAAGGTAGTAGCTATTGGATGTGGTGGAGCAACGCCCTAGAGTGAAGCCTAGGTTACCCGGAACGTAGAATTGACCATTACCCTCACACTTGTTGCAATCATTCGTTCTGTACGATGGAAAAACTGTTGTATTTATATTGTATTTTATGCTTCTGGAGTTGACTTCTTAGGCCCTAACTGTTCGATCTTCTGGAACAACGCCCTAGAGTGGAGCCTAGGATGCCCGAAACGTAAAATGACCATACCTTTCACACTCGTTGCAATTATTCGTTTTATACGATGGAAAAACCGTTGTATTTATTTTGTATTTTAAGCTTCTGGCGTTGACTTCTAAGGTCCTAGCTAATCGATCTGGTAGGGCAACGTCCAAGGGTGAAGCCTATGTAGCCCGGTACGTAGAAATGACCATTAGTTTCACACTGGTTGGAATTATACTTTTTATACAATGGAAAAACTGCTGCATTTATTTTGTATTTTATGACTCTGGCGTTGCCTTCTTAGGCCCTAACTATTGGATCTGGTGGATCAACGCCGTAGAGAGAAGCCTCGGTTGCCCTGAACGTAGAAATGACCATTAATATCACACTGTTAGCAATTATCCATTTTATACGATGGAACAACTGTTATATTTATATTGTATTTTCTCCTTCTGGCGTTTACTTCTAAGGCCGTAGCTATTCGATGTGGTGGGGCAGCACCCCAGAGTGAAGCGTTGGTTGCCTGCAACGTAGAAATGACCATACCTTTCACGCTGGTGGCAATTATTCTTGTTATACTATGGAAAAACTGTTGTATTTATATTGTATTTTATGCTTCTGGCGTTGACTTCTAAGGCCGTAGCTGTCCGATGTGGTGGAGCAACGCCCTAGAGTGAAGGCTAGGTTGCCCGGAACGTAGAAATGACCATCACTTTCACACTGGGTGCAATTATTCCTGTTATACGATGGAAATACTGTTCTATTTATTTTCTATTTTATGCTTCTGGCGTTGACTTCTTAGGCCCTAACTATTCGATCTGTTGGAACAACGCCCTAGAGTGAAGCCTAGGTTGCCCGGAACGTAGAAATCACCATCACTTTCACTCTGGTTGCAATTATTCTTTTTATACGATGGAAAAACTGTTGTATTTTTATTGTATTTTATGCGCTGGAGTTGTTTTATAAGGCCCTAACTATTCGGCCTGGTGGTGCAACGCCCTAGAGTGAAGCCTGGAATGCACGGAGCGTAGAAATGCCCATTACTTTCACACTGGTTGCAATTATTCCTGTTATACGATGGAAAAACTGTTGCATTTATATTGTATTTTATGCTTCTGGCGTTGACTTCTAAGGCCGTAGCTGCCCGATGTGGTTGAGCAAATCCCTAGAGTGAAGCCTAGGTTGATCGGAACGTAGAAATGAACATCACTTTCACACTGGCTGCAATTATTCCTGTTATACGATGGAAAAACTGTTGCATTTATATTGTATTTTATGCTTCTGGCGTTTACTTCTAATGCCGTAGCTATTCGATGTGGTGGAGCAACACCCTAGCGTGAAGCCTTGGTTGCCTGGAACGTAGAAATGACCATATCTGTCACACTAGTTGCAATTATTCCTGTTATACGATGGAAATACTGTTGTATTTATATTGTATTTTATGCTTCTGGCGTTGACTTCGAAGGCCGCAGCTGTCCGATGTGGTGGAGCAACGCCCTAGAGCGAAGCCTAGGTTGCCCGGAATGTAGAAATGACCATCACCTTCACACTGGTTGCAATTATTCCTGTTATACGATGGACAAACCGTTGGATTTGTAATGTACTTTATGTTCCTGGATTTGACATCTAAGGCCCTGTGTATTCGGTCTGGTGGAGCAATGCCTCAGAGTTAAGCCTAGGATTCCCGAAACGTAGAAATAACAATAACTTTCATACTGATAGCAATTATTCGTTTTATAGGATGGAAAAACTGTTTTATTTGTATTGTATTTTATGCTTCTGGCGTTGACTTCTTTGGCCCTAACTGTTCGATCTGTTGGAACACGCCCTAGAGTGAAGCCTGGGTTGCCCGGAACGTAGAAATGACCATTACTTTCACACTGGTTGCAACTATTCATGCTATACGGTGGAAAAACTGCTGTATTTTTAATGTATTTTGTGCTTCTGGCGTTGACTTCTGAGATCCTAGGTATTAGATCTCGTGGGGCAACGTCCAAGAGTGAAGCATAGGTTCCCCGAAACGTAGAAATGACCATTACTTTCACACTGGTTGCAATTATTCCTGTTATACGATGGAAAAGCTGTTGTATTGATACTGTATTTTATGCTTCTGGCGTTGACATCTTAGGCCCTAACTATTCGATCTGGTGGAACAACGCCCTAGAGTGAAGCCTGGGTTCACCGGAACGTAGAAATGACCATCACTTTCACACTGGTTGCAATTATTCCTGTTATACGATGGAATAACTGTTCTATTTATTTTGTATTTTATGCTTCTGGCGTTGACTTCTTTGGCCCTAACTGTTCGATCTGTTGGAACACGCCCTAGAGTGAAGCCTGGGTTGACCGGAACGTAGAAATGACCATCACTTTCACACTGGTTGCAATTATTCCTGTTATACGATGGAATAACTGTTCTATTTATTTTCTATTTTATGCTTCTGGCGTTGACTTCTTAGGCCCTAACTATTCGATCTGTTGGAACAACGCCCTAGAGTGAAGCCTAGGTTGCCCGGAACGTAGAAATCACCATCACTTTCACTCTGGTTGCAATTATTCTTTTTATACGATGGAAAAACTGTTGTATTTTTATTGTATTTTATGCGCTGGAGTTGTTTTATAAGGCCCTAACTATTCGGCCTGGTGGTGCAACGCCCTAGAGTGAAGCCTGGAATGCACGGAGCGTAGAAATGCCCATTACTTTCACACTGGTTGCAATTATTCCTGTTATACGATGGAAAAACTGTTGCATTTATATTGTATTTTATGCTTCTGGCGTTGACTTCTAAGGCCGTAGCTGCCCGATGTGGTTGAGCAAATCCCTAGAGTGAAGCCTAGGTTGATCGGAACGTAGAAATGAACATCACTTTCACACTGGCTGCAATTATTCCTGTTATACGATGGAAAAACTGTTGCATTTATATTGTATTTTATGCTTCTGGCGTTTACTTCTAATGCCGTAGCTATTCGATGTGGTGGAGCAACACCCTAGCGTGAAGCCTTGGTTGCCTGGAACGTAGAAATGACCATATCTGTCACACTAGTTGCAATTATTCCTGTTATACGATGTAAAAACTGTTGCATTTATATTGTATTTTATGTTTCTGGCGCTGACTTCTTAGGCTCTAACTATTCGATCTGGTGGAACAACGCCCTAGAGTGAAGCCTGGGTTGCCCGGAACGTAGAAGTGACCATCACTTTCACACTGGTTGCAATTATTCCTGTTATACGATGGAATAACTGTTCTATTTATTTTGTATTTTGTACATCTGGCGTTGACTTCTTAAGCCCTAACCTTTCGATCTGTTGGAACAACGCTCTAGAGTGAAGCCTAGGTTGGCAGGAACGTAGAAATGACCATCACTTTCACACTAGTTGCAATTATTCATGCTATACGATGGAAAAACTGTTGTATTTTTACTGGATTTTATGCTCCTGGCGTTGACTTCTAAGGTCCTAGCTATTCGATCTCGTTGGGCAACGTCCAAGAGTGAAGAGTATGTTGCCCGAAACGTAGAAATGACCATTACTTTCACACTGGTTGCAAATATACATTATATACGACGGAAAAGCGGTTGTATTTATATTATATTTTATGTTTCTGGCGTCGAGATCTTAGGTCCCAGCTATTCGATATGGCGGACCAAAGCCCTAGAGTGAAGCCTAGGTTCCCCGAAACGTAGAAATGACCATAACTTTCACACTGGTTGCAATTATTCCTGTTACACGATGGAAAAACTGTTGCATTTATATTGTATTTTATGATTCTGGCGTTGACTTCTAAGGCCATAGCTGCTCGATGTGGTGGTGCAACTCCCTAGAGTGAAGCCTAGGTTGCTCGGAACGTAGAAATAACCAGTACTTTCAAACTGGTAGCAATTATTTGTTTTATACGATGGAATAGCTGTTGCATTTTTATTATATTTACTGCTTCTGGCTTTGACTTCTAAGGTCGTAGCTACTGGATCTGGTGGAGCAATGCCCTAGAGTGAAGCCTAGGTTGCCCGGAACGTAGAAATGACCATAACATTCACACTGGTTGCAATTATTCGTTTTATACGATGGAAAAGCTGTTTTATTTACATTGTATCTTATGCTTCCGGCGTTGACTTCTTAGGCCCTAACGATTCGATCTGGTGGAGCAATGCCTCAGAGTTAACTCCAGGATGCCCGAAACGACGAAATGATCATTGCTTTCACACTGGTTGCAATTATCCATGCTATACAATGGAAAAACTGTTGTTTTTATACTGTATTTTATTATTCTGGCGTTGACTTCTAAGGCCCTAACTATTCGATATGGTGGAGCAACGCCCTAGAGTGAAGCTTGGGTTGCCCGGAACGTAGAAATGGCCATAACCTTTACACTGGTTGCAATTATTCGTTTTATACGATGGAAAAGCTGTTGTATCTAGATTGAGTTTTATTCTTCTGGCGTTAACTTCTTAGGCCCTAACTATTAGGTCTGGTGGAGGAACACCCTAGAGAGAAGCCTAGGTTGCCCGGAACGTAGAAATGACCAGTACTTTCACACTGGTAGCAATTATCCGTTTTATACGATGGAAAAGCTGTTGCATTTATATTGTATTTTATGCTTATGGCGTTGACTCCTTAGGCCCAAACCATGCGATCTGATGAAGCAACGCCCTAGAGTGAAGCATAGGTTGCCTGGAACGTAGAAATGACCATTACCTTCAGAGTTGATGCAATTATTCCTGTTACACGATGGAAAAGCTGTGGTATTTTTGTTCTATTTTATGCTTCAGCCGTTGACTCCTAAGGCCGTAGCTGTTCGATGTGGTGGAGCAACGACATAGATTGGAGCCTAGGTTGCCCGGAACGAAGAAATGACCATTACCTTCACACTGTTTGCAATTACTAATTTTATACGATGGATAGACTCTTCTACTTATAATGTATTTTATTCTTCTGGCGTTGTCTTCTAAGGCCCTAACTATTCGATGTGGCGGAGCAACGCCCTAGAGTGAAGCCTAGGTTGCCCGGAGCGCAGAAATGACCATTACCTTCACACTGTTTGCAATTAATCATTTTATACGATGGAAAAGCTGCTGTATTTATATTGTATTTTATGCTTCTGGCGTTGACTTCTTAGGCCCTAACTATTCGATCTGGTGGAGCAACGCCCTAGAGTGAAGCCTAGGTTGCGCGGAACGTAGAAATAACCAGTACTTTCACACTGGTAGCAATTATCCGTTTTATACGATGGAAAAACTGTTGTATTTATATTGTATTTTATGCTTCTGGCGTTGACTTCGAAGGCCGTAGCTGTCCGATGTGGTGGAGCAACGCCCTAGAGCGAAGCCTAGGTTGCCCGGAACGTAGAAATGACCATCACTTTCACACTGGTTGCAATTATTCCTGTTATACGATGGACAAACCGTTGGATTTATATTGTATTTTATGCTTCTGGCGTTGACTTCGAAGGCCGTAGCTGTCCGATGTGGAGGAGCAACGCCCTAGAGTGAAGCCTAGGTTGCCGGAACGTAGAATTGACCATTACCCTCACACTTGTTGCAATCATTCGTTTTATACGATGGAAAAACTGTTGTATTTATATTGTATTTTATGCTTCTGGAGTTGACTTCTTAGGCCCTAACTGTTCGATCTTGTGGAACAACGCCCTAGAGTGGAGCCTAGGTTGCCCGAAACGTAAAATGACCATACCTTTCACACTCGTTACAATTATTCGTTTTATACGATGGAAAAACCGTTGTATTTATTATGTATTTTAAGCCTCTGGCCTTGACTTCTAAGGTCCCAGCTAATCGATCTGGTGGGGCAACGTCCAAGGGTGAAGCCTATGTAGCCCGGTACGTAGAAATGACCATTAGTTTCACACTGGTTGGAATTATACTTTTTATACAATGGAAAAACTGCTGTATTTATTTTGTACTTTATGACTCTGGCGTTGCCTTCTTAGGCCCTAACTATTGGATCTGGTGGATCTACGCCGTAGAGTGAAGCGTCGGTTGCCCTGAACGTAGAAATGACCATTAATATCACACTGTTTGCAATTAATCATTTTATACGATGGAAAAGCTGCTGTATTTATATTGTATTTTATGCTTCTGGCGTTGACTTCTAAGGCCGTAGCGGTCCGATGTGGTGGAGCAACGCCCTGGAGTGAAGGCTAGGTTGCCCGGAACGTAGAAATGACCATCACTTTCACACTGGTTGCAATTATTCCTGTTCCACGATGGAAAAACTGTTGCATTTATATTGTATTTTATGCTTCTGCCGTTTACTTCTAAGGCCGTAGCTGCTCGATGTGGTGGAGCAACGCCCTAGAGTGAAGCCTAGGTTGCTTGGAACGTAGAAATGACCATCACTTTCACACTGGCTGCAATTATTCCTGTTATACGATGGAAAATCTGTTGCATTTATATTGTATTTTATGCTTCTGGCGTTTACTTCTAAGGCCGTAGCTTTTCGATGTGGTGGGGCAACACCCCAGAGTGAAGCCTTGGTTGCCTGCAACGTAGAAATGACCATACCTTTCACGCTGGTGGCAATTATTCTTGTTATACTATGGAAAAACTGTTGTATTTATATTGTATTTTATGCTTCTGGCGTTGACTTCTAAGACCGTAGCTGTCCGATGTGGTGGAGCAACGCCCTAGAGTGAAGGCTAGGTTGCCCGGAACGTAGAAATGACCATCACTTTCACACTGGGTGCAATTATTCCTGTTATACGATGGAAAAACTGTTGTATTTATATTGTATTTTATGCTTCTGGCGTTGACTTCTTAGGCTCTAACTATTCGATCTGGTGGAACAACGCCCTAGAGTGAAGCCTGGGTTGCCCGGAACGTAGAAGTGACCATCACTTTCACACTGGTTGCAATTATTCCTGTTATACGATGGAATAACTGTTCTATTTATTTTGTATTTTGTACTTCTGGCGTTGACTTCTTAAGCCCTAACCTTTCGATCTGTTGGAACAACGCTCTAGAGTGAAGCCTAGGTTGGCAGGAACGTAGAAATGACCATCACTTTCACACTAGTTGCAATTATTCATGCTATACGATCGAAAAACTGTTGTATTTTTACTGGATTTTATGCTTCTGGCGTTGACTTCTAAGGTCGTAGCTATTCGATCTCGTTGGGCAACGTCCAAGAGTGAAGAGTATGTTGCCCGAAACGTAGAAATGACCATTACTTTCACACTGGTTGCAAATATACATTATATACGACGGAAAAGCGGTTGTATTTATATTATATTTTATGTTTCTGGCGTCGAGATCTTAGGTCCCAGCTATTCGATATGGCGGACCAAAGCCCTAGAGTGAAGCCTAGGTTCCCCGAAACGTAGAAATGACCATAACTTTCACACTGGTTGCAATTATTCCTGTTACACGATGGAAAAACTGTTGCATTTATATTGTATTTTATGCTTCTGGCGTTGACTTCTAAGGCCATAGCTGCTCGATGTGGTGGTGCAACTCCCTAGAGTGAAGCCTAGGTTGCTCGGAACGTAGAAATAACCAGTACTTTCAAACTGGTAGCAATTATTTGTTTTATACGATGGAATAGCTGTTGCATTTTTATTATATTTACTGCTTCTGGCTTTGACTTCTAAGGTCGTAGCTACTGGATCTGGTGGAGCAATGCCCTAGAGTGAAGCCTAGGTTGCCCGGAACGTAGAAGTGACCATAACATTCACACTGGTTGCAATTATTCGTTTTATACGATGGAAAAGCTGTTTTATTTACATTGTATCTTATGCTTCCGGCGTTGACTTCTTAGGCCCTAACGATTCGATCTGGTGGAGCAATGCCTCAGAGTTAACTCCAGGATGCCCAGAACGCCGAAATGATCATTGCTTTCACACTGGTTGCAATTATCCATGCTATACAATGGAAAAACTGTTGTTTTTATACTGTATTTTATTATTCTGGCGTTGACTTCTAAGGCCCTAACTATTCGATATGGTGGAGCAACGCCCTAGAGTGAAGCCTGGGTTGCCCGGAACGTAGAAATGGCCATAACCTTTACACTGGTTGCAATTATTCGTTTTATACGATGGAAAAGCTGTTGTATCTAGATTGAGTTTTATTCTTCTGGCGTTAACTTCTTAGGCCCTAACTATTAGGTCTGGTGGAGGAACACCCTAGAGAGAAGCCTAGGTTGCCCGGAACGTAGAAATGACCAGTACTTTCACACAGGTAGCAATTATCCGTTTTATACGATGGAAAAGCTGTTGTATTTATATTGTATTTTATGCTTAAGGCGTTGACTCCTTAGGCCCAAAGCATGCGATCTGATGAAGCAACGCCCTAGAGTGAAGCATAGGTTGCCTGGAACGTAGAAATGACCATTACCTTCAGAGTTGATGCAATTATTCCTGTTACACGATGGAAATGCTGTGGTATTTTTGTTCTATTTTATGCTTCAGCCGTTGACTCCTAAGGCCGTAGCTGTTCGATGTGGTGGAGCAACGACATAGATTGGAGCCTAGGTTGCCCGGAACGAAGAAATGACCATTACCTTCACACTGTTTGCAATTACTAATTTTATACGATGGATAGACTCTTCTACTTATAATGTATTTTATTCTTCTGGCGTTGTCTTCTAAGGCCCTAACTATTCGATCTGGTGGAGCAACGCCCTAGAGTGAAGCCTAGGTTGCGCGGAACGTAGAAATAACCAGTACTTTCACACTGGTAGCAATTATCCGTTTTATACGATGGAAAAACTGTTGTATTTATATTGTATTTTATGCTTCTGGCGTTGACTTCTAAGGCCGTAGCTGCTCGATGTGGAGGAGCAACTGCCTAGAGTGAAGCCTAGGTTGCTCGGAACGTAGAAATAACCAGTACTTTCACACTGGTAGCAATTATTCGGTTTATACGATGGAATAGCTGTTGCATTTTTATTATATTTACTGCTTCTGGCTTTGACTTCTAAGGTCGTAGCTACTGGATCTGGTGGAGCAACGCCCTAGACTGAAGCCTAGGTTGCCCGGAACGTAGAAATGACCATAACATTCACACTGGTTGCAATTATTCGTTTTATGCGATTGAAAAGCTGTTGTATTTATATTGTATCTTATGCTTCCGGCGTTGACTTCTTAGGCCCTAACTATTCGATTTGTTGCAACAACGCCCCAGAGTGAAGCCTACGTTGCCCGGAACGTAGAAATGACCATCACTTTCACTGTGGTTGCAATTATCCATTTTATACGATGGAAAAGCTGTTGTATTTATATTGTATTTTATGCTTCTGGCGTTGACTCCTTAGGCCCTAACCATGCGATCTGATGGAGCAACGCCCTAGAGTGAAGCATAGGTTGCCCGGAACGTAGAAATGACCATTACGTTCAGAGTTGATGCAATTATTCCTGTTATACGATGGAAAAGCTGAGGTATTTTTGTTCTATTTTAAGCTTCATGCGTTGACTCCTAAGGAAGTAGCTATTCGATGTGGTGGAGCTACGACATAGATTGAAGCCTGGGTTGACCGGAACGTAGAAATGACCATCACTTTCACACTGGTTGCAATTATTCCTGTTATACGATGGAATAACTGTTCTATTTATTTTGTATTTTATGCTTCTGGCGTTGACTTCTTAGGCCCTAACTATTCGATCTGTTGGAACAACGCCCTAGAGTGAAGCCTAGGTTGCCCGGAACGTAGAAGTGACCATCACTTTCACTCTGGTTGCAATTATCCTTTTTATACGATGGAAAAACTGTTGTATTTTTATTGTATTTTATGCGCTGGAGTTGTTTTATAAGGCCCTAACTATTCGGCCTGGTGGTGCAACGCCCTAGAGTGAAACCTAGAATGCACGGAACGTAGAAATGCCCATTACTTTCACACTGGTTGCAATTATTCCTGTTATACGGTGGAAAAACTGTTGCATTTATATTGTATTTTATGCTTCTGCCGTTTACTTCTAAGGCCGTAGCTGCTCGATGTGGTGGAGCAACGCCCTAGAGTGAAGCCTAGGTTGCTTGGAACGTAGAAATGACCATCACTTTCACACCGGCTGCAATTATTCCTCTTATACGATGGAAAATCTGTTGCATTTATATTGTATTTTATGCTTCTGGCGTTTACTTCTAAGGCCGTAGCTATTCGATGTGGTGGGGCAACACCCCAGAGTGAAGCCTTGGTTGCCTGCAACGTAGAAATGACCATACCTTTCTCGCTGGTGGCAATTATTCTTGTTATACTATGGAAAAACTGTTGTACTTATATTGTATTTTATGCTTCTGGCGTTGACTTCTAAGGCCGTAGCTGTCCGATGTGGTGGAGCAACGCCCTAGAGTGAAGAGTAGGTTGCCCGGAACGTAGAAATGACCATCACTTTCACACTGGGTGCAATTATTCCTGTTATACGATGGAAAAACTGTTGTATTTATATTGTATTTTATGCTTCTGGCGTTGACTTCGAAGGCCGTAGCTGTCCGATGTGGTGGAGCAACGCCCTAGAGCGAAGCCTAGGTTGCCCGGAACGTAGAAATGACCATCACCTTCACACTGGTTGCAATTATTCCTGTTATACGAAGGACAAACCGTTGGATTTGTATTGTACTTTATCTTCCTGGATTTGACTTCTAAGGCCCTGTGTATTCGGTCTGGTGGAGCAATGCCTCAGAGTTAAGCCTAGGATGCCCGAAACGAAGAAATAACTATAACTTTCATTCTGATAGCAATTATTCGTTTTATAGGATGGAAAAACTGTTTTATTTGTATTGTATTTTATGCTTCTGGCGTTGACTTCTTTGGCCCCAGCTGTTCGATCTGCTGGAACACGCCCTAGAGTGAAGCCTGGGTTGCCCGGAACGTAGAAATGACCATTAGTTTCACACTGGTTGCAATTATTCATGCTATACGGTGGAAAAACTGCTGTATTTTTAATGTATTTTGTGCTTCTGGCGTTGACTTCTGAGATCCTAGCTATTCGATCTCGTGGGGCAACGTACAAGAGTGAAGCATAGGTTCCCCGAAACGTAGAAATGACCATTACTTTCACACTGGTTGCAATTATTCCTGTTATACGATGGAAAAGCTGTTGTTTTGATACTGTATTTTATGCTTCTGGCGTTGACATCTTAGGCCCTAACTATTCGATCTGGTGGAACAACGCCGTAGAGTGAAGCCTGGGTTGACCGGAACGTAGAAATGACCATCACTTTCACACTGGTTGCAATTATTCCTGTTATACGATGGAATAACTGTTCTATTTATTTTGTATTTTATGCTTCTGGCGTTGACTTCTTAGGCCCTAACTATTCGATCTGTTGGAACAACGCCCTAGAGTGGAGCCTAGGTTGCCGGAACGTAGAAATCACCATCACTTTCACTCTGGTTGCAATTATTCTTTTTATACGATGGAAAAACTGTTGTATTTTTATTGTATTTTATGCGCTGGAGTTGTTTTATAAGGCCCTAACTATTCGGCCTGGTGGTGCAACGCCCTAGAGTGAAGCCTAGAATGCACGGAGCGTAGAAATGCCCATTACTTTCACACTGGTTGCAATTATTCCTGTTATACGATGGAAAAACTGTTGCATTTATATTGTGTTTTATGCTTCTGGCGTTGACTTCTAAGGCCGTAGCTGCCCGATGTGGTTGAGCAAATCCCTAGAGTGAAGCCTAGGTTGATCGGAACGTAGAAATGAACATCACTTTCACACTGGCTGCAATTATTCCTGTTATACGATGGAAAAACTGTTGCATTTATATTGTATTTTATGCTTCTGGCGTTTACTTCTAATGCCGTAGCTATTCGATGTGGTGGAGCAACACCCTAGCGTGAAGCCTTGGTTGCCTGGAACTTAGAAATGACCATATCTTTCACACTGGTGGCAATTATTCCTCTTATACTATGGAAAAACTGTTGCATTTATATTGTATTTTATGCTTCTGGCGTTGACTTCTAAGGCCGTAGCTGCTCGATGTGGTGGAGCAACTGCCTAGAGTGAAGCCTAGGTTGCTCGGAACGTAGAAATAACCAGTACTTTCACACTGGTAGCAATTATTCGGTTTATACGATGGAATAGCTGTTGCATTTTTATTATATTTACTGCTTCTGGCTTTGACTTCTAAGGTCGTAGCTACTGGATCTGGTGGAGCAACGCCCTAGACTGAAGCCTAGGTTGCCCGGAACGTAGAAATGACCATAACATTCACACTGGTTGCAATTATTCGTTTTATGCGATGGAAAAGCTGTTGTATTTATATTGTATCTTATGCTTCCGGCGTTGACTTCTTAGGCCCTACCTATTCGATCTGTTGGAACAACGCCCCAGAGTGAAGCCTAGGTTGCCCGGAACGTAGAAATGACCATCACTTTCACTGTGGTTGCAATTATCCATTTTATACGATGGAAAAGCTGTTGTATTTATATTGTATTTTATGCTTCTGGCGTTGACTCCTTAGGCCCTAACCATGCGATCTGATGGAGCAACGCCCTAGAGTGAAGCATAGGTTGCCCGGAACGTAGAAATGACCATTACATTCAGAGTTGATGCAATTATTCCTGTTATACGATGGAAAAGCTGAGGTATTTTTGTTCTATTTTAAGCTTCATGCGTTGACCCCTAAGGAAGTAGCTATTCGATGTGGTGGAGCTACGACATAGATTGAAGCCTGGGTTGACCGGAACGTAGAAATGACCATCACTTTCACACTGGTTGCAATTATTCCTGTTATACGATGGAATAACTGTTCTATTTATTTTGTATTTTATGCTTCTGGCGTTGACTTCTTAGGCCCTAACTATTCGATCTGTTGGAACAACGCCCTAGAGTGAAGCCTAGGTTGCCCGGAACGTAGAAGTGACCATCACTTTCACTCTGGTTGCAATTATTCTTTTTATACGATGGAAAAACTGTTGTATTTTTAATGTATTTTATGCGCTGGAGTTGTTTTATAAGGCCCTAACTATTCGGCCAGGTGGTGCAACGCCCTAGAGTGAAACCTAGAATGCGCGGAACGTAGAAATGACCATTACTTTCACACTGGTTGCAATTATTCCTGTTATACGGTGGAAATACTGTTGCATTTATATTGTATTTTATGCTTCTGCCGTTTACTTCTAAGGCCGTAGCTGCTCGATGTGGTGGAGCAACGCCCTAGAGTGAAGCCTAGGTTGCTTGGAACGTAGAAATGACCATCACTTTCACACCGGCTGCAATTATTCCTCTTATACGATGGAAAATCTGTTGCATTTATATTGTATTTTATGCTTCTGGCGTTTACTTCTAAGGCCGTAGCTATTCGATGTGGTGGGGCAACACCCCAGAGTGAAGCCTTGGTTGCCCGGAACGTAGAAATGACCATTACTTTCACACTGGTTGCAATTATTCATGCTATACGGTGGAAAAACTGCTGTATTTTTAATGTATTTTGTGCTTCTGGCGTTGACTTCTGAGATCCTAGCTATTCGATCTCGTGGCGCAACGTACAAGAGTGAAGCATAGGTTCCCCGAAACGTAGAAATGACCATTACTTTCACACTGGTTGCAATTATTCCTGTTATACGATGGAAAAGCTGTTGTTTTGATACTGTATTTTATGCTTCTGGCGTTGACATCTTAGGCCCTAACTATTCGATCTGGTGGAACAACGCCGTAGAGTGAAGCCTGGGTTGACCGGAACGTAGAAATGACCATCACTTTCACACTGGTTGCAATTATTCTTTTTATACGATGGAAAAACTGTTGCATTTTTATTGTATTTTATGCGCTGGAGTTGTTTTATAAGGCCCTAACTATTCGGCCTGGTGGTGCAACGCCCTAGAGTGAAGCCTAGAATGCACGGAACGTAGAAATAACCAGTACTTTCACACTGGTAGCAATTATTCGTTTTATACGATGGAATAGCTGTTGCATTTTTATTATATTTACTGCTTCTGGCTTTGACTTCTAAGGTCGTAGCTACTGGATCTGGTGGAGCAACGCCCTAGACTGAAGCCTAGGTTGCCCGGAACGTAGAAATGACCATAACATTCACACTGGTTGCAATTATTCGTTTTATACGATGGAAAAGCTGTTGTATTTATATTGTATCTTATGCTTCCGGCGTTGACTTCTTAGGCCCTAACGATTCGATCTGGTGGAGCAATGCCTCAGAGTTAACTCCAGGATGCCCGAAACGCCGAAATGATCATTGCTTTCACACTGGTTGCAATTATCCATGCTATACAATGGAAGAACTGTTGTTTTTATACTGTATTTTATTATTCTGGCGTTGACTTCTAAGGCCCTAACTATTCGATATGGTGGAGCAACGCCCTAGAGTGAAGCCTGGGTTGCCCGGAACGTAGAAATGGCCATAACCTATACACTGGTTGCAATTATTCGTTTTATACGACGGAAAAGCTGTTGTATTTAGATTGTGTTTTATTCTTTTGGCGTTAACTTCTTTGGCCCTAACTATTCGGTCTGGTGGTGCAACACCCTAGAGAGAAGCCTAGGTTGCCCGGAACGTAGAAATGACCAGTACTTTCACACACGTAGCAATTATCCGTTTTATACGATGGAAAAGCTGTTGTATTTATATTGTATTTTATGCTTATGGCGTTGACTCCTTAGGCCCAAACCATGCGATCTGATGGAGCAACGCCCTAGAGTGAAGCATAGGTTGCCTGGAACGTAGAAATGACCATTACCTTCAGAGTTGATGCAATTATTCCTGTTACACGATGGAAAAGCTGTGGTATTTTTGTTCTATTTTATGCTTCCGGCGTTGACTTCTTAGGCCCTAACTATTCGATCTGTTGGAACAACGCCCCAGAGTGAAGCCTAGGTTGCCCGGAACGTAGAAATGACCATCACTTTCACTGTGGTTGCAATTATCCATTTTATACGATGGAAAAGCTGTTGTATTTATATTGTATTTTATGCTTCTGGCGTTCACTCCTTAGGCCCTAACCATGCGATCTGATGGAGCAACGCCCTAGAGTGAAGCATAGGTTGCCCGGAACGTAGAAATGACCATTACATTTAGAGTTGATGCAATTATTCCTGTTATACGATGGAAAAGCTGAGGTATTTTTGTTCTATTTTAAGCTTCATGCGTTGACTCCTAAGGAAGTAGCTATTCGATGTGGTGGAGCTACGACATAGATTGAAGCCTGGGTTGACCGGAACGTAGAAATGACCATCACTTTCACACTGGTTGCAATTATTCCTGTTATACGATGGAATAACTGTTCTATTTATTTTGTATTTTATGCTTCTGGCGTTGACTTCTTAGGCCCTAACTATTCGATCTGTTGGAACAACGCCCTAGAGTGAAGCCTAGGTTGCCCGGAACGTAGAAATGACCATCACTTTCACTCTGGTTGCAATTATTCTTTTTATACGATGGAAAAACTGTTGTATTTTTATTGTATTTTATGCGCTGGAGTTGTTTTATAAGACCCTAACTATTCGATGTGGTGGAGCAACGCCCTAGAGTGAAGCCTAGGTTGCCCGAAACGTAGAAATGTCCATAACTTTCACACCGGTTACAATTACTCCTGTTACACGATGGACAAACTGTTTTATTTTGAATGTATTTTACGCTTCTGGCGTTGAATTCTATGTCCCTAGCCATTCGATCTGGTGGAGCAACGCCCTAGAGTGAAGCCTCGGTTGCCCGAAACGTAGAAATGACCATAACTTTCACGCTGGTTGCAATTATTCGTTTTATACGATGGAAAAACAGTTGTATCTTTACTGTATTTTATGCATCTGGCGTTGACTTCTAAGGTCCTAGCTAATCGATCTGGTTGGGCAACGTCCAAGGGTGAAGCCTATGTAGCCCGGTACGTAGAAATGACCATTAGTTTCGCACTGGTTGGAATTATTCTTTTTATACGATGGAAAAACTGTTGTATTTATTTTGTATTTTATGTCTCTGGTGTCGACTTCTTAGGGCCTAGCTATTGGATTTGGTGGACCAACACCGTAGAGTGAATCCTCGGTTGCCCCGAACGTAGAAATGACCATATCTTTCATACTGGTTGCAATTATTCCTGTTACACGATGGAAAAACTGTTGTATTTTTATTGTATTTTATGCTTCAGGCGTTGTCTTCTAAGGTCGTAGCTGTTCTACGTAGTGGAGCAACGCCCTAGAGTGAAGCCTAGGTTGCCCGGAGCGTAGAAATGACCATTACCTTCACACTTGTTGCAATCATTCGTTTTATACGAAGGAAAAACTTTTGTATTTATATTGTATTTTATGCTTCTGGCGTTGACTTCTTAGGCCCTAACTATTCGATCTGGTGGAATAGCGCCCTAGAGTGAAGCCTAGGTTGCCAGGAATGTAGAAATGACCATTACTTAGGCACTGTTTGCATTTATTCATTTTATACAATGGAAAAGCTGTTGTATTTATATTGTATTTTATGCTTCTGGCGTTGACTTCTTAGGGCCTGACCATTCGATCTGGTGGAGCAACGCCCTAGAGTGAGGCCTAGGCTGTCCGGAACGTAGAAATGTCCATTAATTTCACTCTGGTTGCAATTATTCATGCTATACGATGGAAAAACTGTTTCATTTTAATTGCATTTTCTACTTCTGGAATTGACTTCTAAGTTCCTAGCCATTCGATCTGGTGGGGTAACGTCCAAAAGCCTATGTTGCCCGGAACGCAGAAATGACCATTACCTTCACACTGGTTGCAATTGTTCTTGTTATACGATGGAAAAACTGTTGTATTTTTATTGTATTTTATGCTTCTGGCGTTGACTTCTTAGGCCCTGACCATTCGATCTGGTGGAGCAACGCCCTAGAGTGAGGCCTAGGCTGTCCGGAACGTAGAAATGACCATTAATTTCACACTGGTTGCAATTATTCCTGTTACACGATGGACAAACTGTTGTATTTTTATGGTATTTTATGCTACTTGCGTTGACTTCTAAGGCGCTAACTATTCGATCTGGTGGAGCAACGCCCTAGGGTGGAGCCTAGGTTGCCCGGAATGTAGAAATGACCATATCTTTCATACTGGTTGCAATTATTCCTGTTATACGATGGAAAAACTGTTGTATTTTTATTGTATTTTATGCTTCAGGCGTTGACTTCTTAGGCCCTCACTGTTCGATCTGGTGGAACAACGCCCTAGGGTGGAGCCTAGGTTGCCTTGAACGTAAAAATGACCATAACATTCACACTCGTTGCAATTATTCGTTTTATAGGATGGAAAAACCGTTGTATTTATTTTGCATTTTATGCTTCGGGCGTTGACTTCTAAGGCCCTAACTATGCGATGTGGTGGAGCAACGCCCTGGAGTGAAACCTAAACAACCCGCAACGTAGAAATGACCATTAACTTCACGCTTGTTGCAATTATTCCTTTTATGCGACGAACAAACTGTGGTATTTTTATAGAATTTTGTGCTTCAGGCGTTGACTTCTAAGGCCGTAGCTATTCGATGTGCTGGAGCAACGACCTAGAGTGAAGCCTAGGTTGCCCGGAACGTAGAAATGACCATTACTTCCACTCTGTTTGCAATTATTCATTTTATACAATGGAAAAGCTGTTGTATTTATATTGTATTTTATGCTTCTGGCGTTGACTTCTAAGGCCCTAACTATTCGATGTGGTGGCGTAACGACCTAGAGTGAAGTCTAGGTTGCCCGAAACGTAGGAATGACAATAACTTTAACACAGTTTGCAATTATTCATTATATACGATCGAACAACTGTTATATTTATATTGCATTTTCTGCTTCTGGCGTTGACTTCTGAGGCCGTAGCTATTCGATGTGGTGGAGCAACGCCCTAGAGTGAAGCCTAGGTTGCCCGGAATGTAGAAATGACCATATCTTTCATAGTGGTTGCAATTATTCCTGTCATACGATGGAAAAACTGTTGTATTTTTATTGTATTTTATGCTTCAGGCGTTGTCTTCTAAGGCCCTAACTATTCGATGTGGTGGCGTAACGACCTAGAGTGAAGTCTAGGTTGCCCGAAACGTAGGAATGACAATAACTTTCACACTGGTTGCAAGTATTCATGGTATGCGATGGAAAACCTGTTGTATTTTTATTGTATTTTATACTTCTGGCGTTGACTGCTTAGGCCCTGACCATTCGATCTGGTGAAGCAACGCCCTAGAGTGAAGCCTAGGCTGTCCGAAACGTAGAAATGACCATTAATTTCACTCTGGTTGCAATTATTCATGCTATACGATGGAAAAACTGTTGCATTTCTATTACATTTTCTGCTTCTGGCATTGACTTCTAAGGTCCTAGCTATTCGATCTCGTGGGGCAACGTCCAAGAGTGAAGCCTATGTTGCCCGGAACGTAGAAATGACCATTACTTCCACTCTGTTTGCAATTATTCATTTTATACAATGGAAAAGCTGTTGTATTTATATTGTATTTTATGCTTCTGGCGTTGACTTCTAAGGCCCTAACTATTCGATGTGGTGGCGTAACGACCTAGAGTGAAGTCTAGGTTGCCCGAAACGTAGGAATGACAATAACTTTAACACAGTTTGCAATTATTCATTATATACGATCGAACAACTGTTATATTTATATTGCATTTTCTGCTTCTGGCGTTGACTTCTGAGGCCGTAGCTATTCGATGTGGTGGAGCAACGCCCTAGAGTGAAGCCTAGGTTGCCCGGAATGTAGAAATGACCATATCTTTCATAGTGGTTGCAATTATTCCTGTCATACGATGGAAAAACTGTTGTATTTTTATTGTATTTTATGCTTCAGGCGTTGTCTTCTAAGGCCCTAACTATTCGATGTGGTGGCGTAACGACCTAGAGTGAAGTCTAGGTTGCCCGAAACGTAGGAATGACAATAACTTTCACACTGGTTGCAATTATTCATGCTATACGATGGAAAAACTGTTGCATTTCTATTACATTTTCTGCTTCTGGCATTGACTTCTAAGGTCCTAGCTATTCGATCTCGTGGGGCAACGTCCAAGAGTGAAGCCTATGTTGCCCGGAACGTAGAAATGACCATTACTTCCACTCTGTTTGCAATTATTCATTTTATACAATGGAAAAGCTGTTGTATTTATATTGTATTTTATGCTTCTGGCGTTGACTTCTAAGGCCCTAACTATTCGATGTGGTGGCGTAACGACCTAGAGTGAAGTCTAGGTTGCCCGAAACGTAGGAATGACAATAACTTTAACACAGTTTGCAATTATTCATTATATACGATCGAACAACTGTTATATTTTTATTGTATTTTATTATTCTGGCGTTGACTTCTAAGGCCCTAACTATTCGATATGGTGGAGCAACGCCCTAGAGTGAAGCCTGGGTTGCCCGGAACGTAGAAATGGCCATAACCTATACACTGGTTGCAATTATTCGTTTTATACGACGGAAAAGCTGTTGTATTTAGATTGTGTTTTATTCTTTTGGCGTTAACTTCTTAGGCCCTAACTATTCGGTCTGGTGGTGCAACACCCTAGAGAGAAGCCTAGGTTGCCCGGAACGTAGAAATGACCAGTACTTTCACACACGTAGCAATTATCCGTTTTATACGATGGAAAAGCTGTTGTATTTATATTGTATTTTATGCTTATGGCGTTGACTCCTTAGGCCCAAACCATGCGATCTGATGGAGCAACGCCCTAGAGTGAAGCATAGGTTGCCTGGAACGTAGAAATGACCATTACCTTCAGAGTTGATGCAATTATTCCTGTTACACGATGGAAAAGCTGTGGTATTTTTGTTCTATTTTATGCTTCAGCCGTTGACTCCTAAGGCCGTAGCTGTTCGATGTGGTGGAGCAACGACATAGATTGGAGCCTAGGTTGCCCGGAACGAAGAAATGACCATTACCTTCACACTGTTTGCAATTACTAATTTTATACGATGGATAGACACTTCTACTTATAATGTATTTTATTCTTCTGGCGTTGACTTCTAAGGCCCTAACTATTCGATGTGGCGGAGCAACGCCCTAGAGTGAAGCCTAGGTTGCCCCGAGCGCAGAAATGACCATTACCTTCACACTGTTTGCAATTAATCATTTTATACGATGGAAAAGCTGCTGTATTTTTATTGTATTTTATGCTTCTGGCGTTGACTTCTTAGGCCCTAACTATTCGATCTGGTGGAGCAACGCCCTAGAGCGAAGCCTAGGTTGCGCGGAACGTAGAAATAACCAGTACTTTCACACTGGTAGCAATTATTCGTTTTATACGATGGAAAAACTGTTGCATTTTTATTATATTTACTGCTTCTGGCATTGACTTCTAAGGTCGTAGCTACTGGATCTGGTGGAGCAACGCCCTAGAGTGAAGCCTAGGTTGCCCGGAGCGTAGAAATGACCATAACATTCACACTGGTTGCAATTATTCGTTTTATGCGATGGAAAAGCTGTTGTATTTATATTGTATCTTATGCTTCCGGCGTTGACTTCTTAGGCCCTAACTATTCGATCTGTTGGAACAACGCCCCAGAGTGAAGCCTAGGTTGCCCGGAACGTAGAAATGACCATCACTTTCACTGTGGTTGCAATTATCCATTTTATACGATGGAAAAGCTGTTGTATTTATATTGTATTTTATGCTTCTGGCGTTCACTCCTTAGGCCCTAACCATGCGATCTGATGGAGCAACGCCCTAGAGTGAAGCATAGGTTGCCCGGAACGTAGAAATGACCATTACATTTAGAGTTGATGCAATTATTCCTGTTATACGATGGAAAAGCTGAGGTATTTTTGTTCTATTTTAAGCTTCATGCGTTGACTCCTAAGGAAGTAGCTATTCGATGTGGTGGAGCTACGACATAGATTGAAGCCTGGGTTGACCGGAACGTAGAAATGACCATCACTTTCACACTGGTTGCAATTATTCCTGTTATACGATGGAATAACTGTTCTATTTATTTTGTATTTTATGCTTCTGGCGTTGACTTCTTAGGCCCTAACTATTCGATCTGTTGGAACAACGCCCTAGAGTGAAGCCTAGGTTGCCCGGAACGTAGAAATGACCATAACTTTCACGCTGGTTGCAATTATTCGTTTTATACGATGGAAAAACAGTTGTATCTTTACTGTATTTTATGCATCTGGCGTTGACTTCTAAGGTCCTAGCTAATCGATCTGGTTGGGCAACGTCCAAGGGTGAAGCCTATGTAGCCCGGTACGTAGAAATGACCATTAGTTTCGCACTGGTTGGAATTATTCTTTTTATACGATGGAAAAACTGTTGTATTTATTTTGTATTTTATGTCTCTGGTGTCGACTTCTTAGGGCCTAGCTATTGGATTTGGTGGACCAACACCGTAGAGTGAATCCTCGGTTGCCCCGAACGTAGAAATGACCATATCTTTCATACTGGTTGCAATTATTCCTGTTACACGATGGAAAAACTGTTGTATTTTTATTGTATTTTATGCTTCAGGCGTTGTCTTCTAAGGTCGTAGCTGTTCTACGTAGTGGAGCAACGCCCTAGAGTGAAGCCTAGGTTGCCCGGAGCGTAGAAATGACCATTACCTTCACACTTGTTGCAATCATTCGTTTTATACGAAGGAAAAACTTTTGTATTTATATTGTATTTTATGCTTCTGGCGTTGACTTCTTAGGCCCTAACTATTCGATCTGGTGGAATAGCGCCCTAGAGTGAAGCCTAGGTTGCCAGGAATGTAGAAATGACCATTACTTAGGCACTGTTTGCATTTATTCATTTTATACAATGGAAAAGCTGTTGTATTTATATTGTATTTTATGCTTCTGGCGTTGACTTCTTAGGGCCTGACCATTCGATCTGGTGGAGCAACGCCCTAGAGTGAGGCCTAGGCTGTCCGGAACGTAGAAATGTCCATTAATTTCACTCTGGTTGCAATTATTCATGCTATACGATGGAAAAACTGTTTCATTTTAATTGCATTTTCTACTTCTGGAATTGACTTCTAAGTTCCTAGCCATTCGATCTGGTGGGGTAACGTCCAAAAGCCTATGTTGCCCGGAACGCAGAAATGACCATTACCTTCACACTGGTTGCAATTGTTCTTGTTATACGATGGAAAAACTGTTGTATTTTTATTGTATTTTATGCTTCTGGCGTTGACTTCTTAGGCCCTGACCATTCGATCTGGTGGAGCAACGCCCTAGAGTGAGGCCTAGGCTGTCCGGAACGTAGAAATGACCATTAATTTCACACTGGTTGCAATTATTCCTGTTACACGATGGACAAACTGTTGTATTTTTATGGTATTTTATGCTACTTGCGTTGACTTCTAAGGCGCTAACTATTCGATCTGGTGGAGCAACGCCCTAGGGTGGAGCCTAGGTTGCCCGGAATGTAGAAATGACCATATCTTTCATACTGGTTGCAATTATTCCTGTTATACGATGGAAAAACTGTTGTATTTTTATTGTATTTTATGCTTCAGGCGTTGACTTCTTAGGCCCTCACTGTTCGATCTGGTGGAACAACGCCCTAGGGTGGAGCCTAGGTTGCCTTGAACGTAAAAATGACCATAACATTCACACTCGTTGCAATTATTCGTTTTATAGGATGGAAAAACCGTTGTATTTATTTTGCATTTTATGCTTCGGGCGTTGACTTCTAAGGCCCTAACTATGCGATGTGGTGGAGCAACGTCCTGGAGTGAAACCTAAACAACCCGCAACGTAGAAATGACCATTAACTTCACGCTTGTTGCAATTATTCCTTTTATGCGACGAACAAACTGTGGTATTTTTATAGAATTTTGTGCTTCAGGCGTTGACTTCTAAGGCCGTAGCTATTCGATGTGCTGGAGCAACGACCTAGAGTGAAGCCTAGGTTGCCCGGAACGTAGAAATGACCATTACTTCCACTCTGTTTGCAATTATTCATTTTATACAATGGAAAAGCTGTTGTATTTATATTGTATTTTATGCTTCTGGCGTTGACTTCTAAGGCCCTAACTATTCGATGTGGTGGCGTAACGACCTAGAGTGAAGTCTAGGTTGCCCGAAACGTAGGAATGACAATAACTTTAACACAGTTTGCAATTATTCATTATATACGATCGAACAACTGTTATATTTATATTGCATTTTCTGCTTCTGGCGTTGACTTCTGAGGCCGTAGCTATTCGATGTGGTGGAGCAACGCCCTAGAGTGAAGCCTAGGTTGCCCGGAATGTAGAAATGACCATATCTTTCATAGTGGTTGCAATTATTCCTGTCATACGATGGAAAAACTGTTGTATTTTTATTGTATTTTATGCTTCAGGCGTTGTCTTCTAAGGCCCTAACTATTCGATGTGGTGGCGTAACGACCTAGAGTGAAGTCTAGGTTGCCCGAAACGTAGGAATGACAATAACTTTCACACTGGTTGCAAGTATTCATGGTATGCGATGGAAAACCTGTTGTATTTTTATTGTATTTTATACTTCTGGCGTTGACTGCTTAGGCCCTGACCATTCGATCTGGTGAAGCAACGCCCTAGAGTGAAGCCTAGGCTGTCCGAAACGTAGAAATGACCATTAATTTCACTCTGGTTGCAATTATTCATGCTATACGATGGAAAAACTGTTGCATTTCTATTACATTTTCTGCTTCTGGCATTGACTTCTAAGGTCCTAGCTATTCGATCTCGTGGGGCAACGTCCAAGAGTGAAGCCTATGTTGCCCGGAACGTAGAAATGACCATTACTTCCACTCTGTTTGCAATTATTCATTTTATACAATGGAAAAGCTGTTGTATTTATATTGTATTTTATGCTTCTGGCGTTGACTTCTAAGGCCCTAACTATTCGATGTGGTGGCGTAACGACCTAGAGTGAAGTCTAGGTTGCCCGAAACGTAGGAATGACAATAACTTTAACACAGTTTGCAATTATTCATTATATACGATCGAACAACTGTTATATTTATATTGCATTTTCTGCTTCTGGCGTTGACTTCTGAGGCCGTAGCTATTCGATGTGGTGGAGCAACGCCCTAGAGTGAAGCCTAGGTTGCCCGGAATGTAGAAATGACCATATCTTTCATAGTGGTTGCAATTATTCCTGTCATACGATGGAAAAACTGTTGTATTTTTATTGTATTTTATGCTTCAGGCGTTGTCTTCTAAGGCCCTAACTATTCGATGTGGTGGCGTAACGACCTAGAGTGAAGTCTAGGTTGCCCGAAACGTAGGAATGACAATAACTTTCACACTGGTTGCAATTATTCATGCTATACGATGGAAAAACTGTTGCATTTCTATTACATTTTCTGCTTCTGGCATTGACTTCTAAGGTCCTAGCTATTCGATCTCGTGGGGCAACGTCCAAGAGTGAAGCCTATGTTGCCCGGAACGTAGAAATGACCATTACTTCCACTCTGTTTGCAATTATTCATTTTATACAATGGAAAAGCTGTTGTATTTATATTGTATTTTATGCTTCTGGCGTTGACTTCTAAGGCCCTAACTATTCGATGTGGTGGCGTAACGACCTAGAGTGAAGTCTAGGTTGCCCGAAACGTAGGAATGACAATAACTTTAACACAGTTTGCAATTATTCATTATATACGATCGAACAACTGTTATATTTATATTGCATTTTCTGCTTCTGGCGTTGACTTCTGAGGCCGTAGCTATTCGATGTGGTGGAGCAACGCCCTAGAGTGAAGCCTAGGTTGCCCGGAATGTAGAAATGACCATATCTTTCATAGTGGTTGCAATTATTCCTGTCATACGATGGAAAAACTGTTGTATTTTTATTGTATTTTATGCTTCAGGCGTTGTCTTCTAAGGCCCTAACTATTCGATGTGGTGGCGTAACGACCTAGAGTGAAGTCTAGGTTGCCCGAAACGTAGGAATGACAATAACTTTCACACTGGTTGCAAGTATTCATGGTATGCGATGGAAAACCTGTTGTATTTTTATTGTATTTTATACTTCTGGCGTTGACTGCTTAGGCCCTGACCATTCGATCTGGTGAAGCAACGCCCTAGAGTGAAGCCTAGGCTGTCCGAAACGTAGAAATGACCATTAATTTCACTCTGGTTGCAATTATTCATGCTATACGATGGAAAAACTGTTGCATTTCTATTACATTTTCTGCTTCTGGCATTGACTTCTAAGGTCCTAGCTATTCGATCTCGTGGGGCAACGTCCAAGAGTGAAGCCTATGTTGCCCGGAACGTAGAAATGACCATTACCTTCACACTGGTTGCATTTATTCCTGTTATACGATGGAAAAACTGTTGCATTTATATTGTATTTTATGCTTCTGGCGTTGACTTCTAAGGCCGTAGCTGCTCGATGTGGTTGAGCAAATCCCTAGAGCGAAGCCTAGGTTGCTCGGAAAGTAGAAATGAACATCACTTTCACACTAGTTGCAATTATTCATGCTATACGATGGAAAAACTGTTGTATTTTTACTGGATTTTATGCTTCTGGCGTTGACTTCTAAGGTCCTAGCTATTCGATCTCGTTGGGCAACGTCCAAGAGTGAAGAGTGTGTTGCCCGAAACGTAGAAATGACCATTACTTTCACACCGGTTGCAAATATACATTATATACGACGGAAAAACTGTTGTATTTATATTATATTTTATGTTTCTGGCGTCGAGATCTTAGGCCCCAGCTATTCGATCTGGCGGAGCAAGGCCCTAGAGTGAAGCCTAGGTTCCCCGAAACGTAGAAATGACCATAACTTTCACACTGGTTGCAATTGTTCCTGTTACACGATGGAAAAACTGTTGCATTTATATTGTGTTTTATGCTTCTGGCGTTGACTTCTAAGGTCGTAGCTACTGGATCTGGCGGAGCAACGCCCTAGAGTGAAGCCTAGGTTGCCCGGAACGTAGAAATGACTATAACATTCACACTGGTTGCAATTATTCGTTTTATACGATGGAAAAGCTGTTGTATTTATATTGTATCTTATGCTTCCGGCGTTGACTTCTTAGGCCCTAACGGTTCGATCTGGTGGAGCAATGCCTCAGAGTTAACTCCAGGATGCCCGAAACGCCGAAGTGATCGTTACTTTCACACTGGTTGCAATTATCCATTTTATACGATGGAAAAGCTGTTGTATTTATATTGTATTTTATGCGTCTGGCGTTGACTCCTTAGGCCCTAACCATGCGATCTGATGGAGCAACGCCCTAGAGTGAAGCATAGGTTGCCCGGAACGTAGAAATGACCAGTACTTTCACACTGGTTGCAATTATTCCTGTTATGCGATGGAAAAGCTGTTGTATTTATATTGTATTTTATTCTTCCGGCGTTGAATTCTAAGGCCCTAGCTTTTCGATCTGGTCGAGCAACGCCCTAGAGTGAAGCCTAGGTTGCTCTGATTGTAGAAATGACCATTACTTCCACACTGTTTGCAATTATTCATTTTATACAATGGAAAAACAGTTGTATTTATATTGTATTTTATGCTTCTGACGTTGACTTCTTAGGCCCTAACTATTCGATCTGGTGGAACAACGCCCTAGAGTGAAGCCTAGGTTGCCTCGAACGTAGAAATGACAATAACTTTCACACTGTTTGCAGTTATTCCTGTTATACGATGGAAAAACTGTTGCATCTTTATTGTATTTTATGCTTCTGGCGTTGAATTGTAAGGCCCTAACTATTCGATCTGGTGGAGCAACGCCCTACAGTGAAGCCTAGGTTGCCCGGAACGTAGAAATGACCATTACTTTCACAATGTTTGCAATTATTCATTTTATACGATGGAAAAACTATTGTACTTATATTGATTTTATTCTTCTGGCGTTGACTTCTTAGGCCCTAACTATTCCATCTGGTGGAACAACGCCCTAGAGTGAAGCCTAGGTTGCCCGGAACATGGAAATGACCATTACTTTCACACTGTTTGCAAATATAGATTATATACGGTGGAAAAGTTGTTGCATTTATATTGTATTTTATGCTTCGGGCATTAACTTCTAGGGCCCTAACTATTCAATCTGTTGGAGCAACAGCCTAGGGTGAATCCTAGGTTGCCCGGAAAGTAGAAACGACCATAACTTTAATCCTGGTTGCAATTATTCGTTTTATATGATGGAAAAACTGTTGTATTTATATAGTGTTCTATGCTTCTGGCGTTGACTTCTTAGGCCCTAACTATTCCATCTGGTGGAACAACGCCCTTGCGTGAAGCCTAGGTTGCGCGGAACGTAGCAATGACCATAACTTTCACACTGGTAGCAATTATTCGTTTTATACGATGGAAAAACTGTTCTATTTATTTTGTATTTTATGCTTCGGGCGTTGACTTCTAAGGCCCTAGCTATTCGATCTGGTCGAGCAACGCCCTAGTGTGAAGCCTAGGTTGCCCGGAACGTAGAAATGACCATAACTTTCACACTGGTAGCAATTATTCGTTTTATACGATGGAAAAGCTGTTTTATTTACTTTGTATTTTATGCTTCTGGCGTTGACTTCTTATGCCCTAACTATTCCCTCTGGCGGATCAACGCCCTAGAGTGAAACCTACGTTGCCCGGAACGTAGAAATGACTATTACTTTCACACTGGTTGCAATTATTCGTTTTATACGATGGAAAAGCTGTTCCATTTATTTTGTATTTTATGCTTCGGGCGTTGACTTCTAAGGCCCTAACGATTCCATCTGGTGGAACAACGCCCTAGGGAGAAGCCTAGGTTGCCTGGAACGTAGAAATGACCATCACTTTCACACGGGTTGCAATTATTCCTGTTATAGGATGGAAAGACTGTTGTATTTTTATTGTATTTTATACTTCAGGCGTTGACTTCTAAGGCCCTAGCTATTCGATCTGGTCGAGCAACGCCCTAGAGTGAAGCCTAGGTTGCCCGGAACGTAGAAATGACCATAACTTCCACACTGGTTGCAATTATTCGCTTTATACGATGGAAAAGCTGTTGTATTTATATCGTATTTTATGCTTCTGGCGTTGACCTCTTAGGCCCTAACTATTCCATCTGGTGGAACAACGCCGTCGGGTGAAGCCTAGCTTGCGCGGAACGTAGAAATGACCATAACTTTCACACTGGTAGCAATTATTCGTTTTATACGATGGTAAAACTGTTTTATTCATTTGGGATTTTATGCTTCCGGCGTTGACTTCTAAGGCCCTAACTATTTGATCTGGTGGAGCACCGCCCTAGAGTGAAGCCTAGGTTGCCCGGAACGTAGAAAAGACCATTACCTTCACACTGGTTGCAATTATTCGCTTTATACGATGGAAAAACTGATCTATTTATTTTGTATTTTATGCTTCTGGCGTTGACTTCTTAGGCCCTAACTGTTCGATCTGGTGGAACAACGTCCTAGGGTGAAGCCTAGGGTGCCCGGAAAGTAGAAATGACCATAACTTTCACACTGGTTGCAATTATTCGATTTATACGATGGAAAAGCTGTTGCACCTTTATTGTATTTTATTCATCTGGGGTTGACTGCTAAGGCCGTAGCTATTAGATGTGGTGGAGCAACGCCCTAGAGTGACGCCTAGGTTGCCCGGGACGTAGAAATGACCATTACTTTCACAATGTTTGCAATTATTCATTTTATACGATGGAAAAGCTTTTGTACTTATATTGTATTTTATTCTCTGGAGTCGACTTCTTAGGCCCTAACTATTCGATCTAGTGGAACAACGCCCTAGAGTGAAGACTTGGTTTCCCGGAACATGGAAATGGCCATTACTTTCACACTGTTTGCAGTTATTCCTGTTATACGATGGAAAGACTTTTGCATCTTTACTGTATTTTATGCTTCTGGCGTTGACTTCTAAGGCCCTAGCTATTCGATTTGGTGGAGCAACGCCCGACAGAGAAGCCTAGGTTGCCCGGAACGTAGAAATGACCATAACTTTCACAGCGGTAGCAATTATTCGTCTTATACGATGGAAAAGCTGTTGTATTCATATCGTATTTTATGCTTCTCGCGATGACTTCGTAGGCCCTAACTATTCCATCTGGTGGAACAACGCCCTTGGGTGAAGCCTAGGTTGCGCGGAACGAAGAAATGACCATAACTTTCACACTGGTAGCAATTATTCGTTTTATACGATGGAAAAACTGTTTTATTTATTTTGTATTTTATGCTTCTGACGTTGACTTCTAGGGCCCTAACTATTCGATCTGGAAGAGCAACGCCCTAGAGTGAAGCCTAGGTTGCCCGGAACGGAGAAATGACCATAACTTTCACACCGGTAGCAATTATTCGTTTTATACGATGGTAAAACTGTTCTGTTTATTTTGTATTTTATGCTTCGGGCGTTGACTTCTAAGGCCCTAACTATTCAATCTGTTGGTGCAACGCCCTAGGGTGAAGCCTAGGTTGCCCGGAAAGTAGAAATGACGTTAACTTTCATACTGGTTGCAATTATTCGTTTTACACGATGGAAAAACTGTTGCATTTATATTGTATTCTATGCTTCGGGCATTGACCTCTAAGGCCCTAACTACTCAATCTGTTGGAGCAACGACCTAGGGCGAAGCCTATGTTGCCCGGAAAGTAGAAATGACCATAACTTTAATCCTGGTTGCAATTATTCGTTTTATATGATGGAAAAACTGTTGTATTTATATAGTGTTCTATGCTTCTGGCGTTGACTTCTTAGGCCCTAACTATTCCATCAGGTGGAACAACGCCCTTGGGTGAAGCCTAGGTTGCGCGGAACGTAGAAATGACCATAACTTTCACACTGGTAGCAATTATTCGTTTTATACGATGGAAAAGCTGTTTTATTTACTTTGTATTTTATGCTTCTGGCGTTGACTTCTTATGCCCTAACTATTCCCTCTGGCGGATCAACGCCCTAGAGTGAAACCTACGTTGCCCGGAACGTAGAAGTGACTATTACTTTCACACTGGTTGCAATTATTCGTTTTATACGATGGAAAAGCTGTTCCATTTATTTTGTATTTTATGCTTCGGGCGTTGACTTCTGAGGCCCTAACTATTCGATCTGGTGGAACAACGCCCTAGGGTGAAGCCTAGGTTGCGCGGAACGTAGAAATGACCATAACTTTCACACTGGTAGCAATTATTCGTTTTATACGATGGAAAAACTGTTTTATTTATTTTGTATTTTATGCTTCTGGCGTTGACTTCTTATGCCCTAACTATTCCCTCTGGAGGATCAACGCCCTAGAGTGAAACCTACGTTGCCCGGAACGTAGAAATGACTATTACTTTCACACTGGTTGCAATTATTCGTTTTATTCGATGGAAAAGCTGTTACATTTATTTTGTATTTTATGCTTCGGGCGTTGACTTCTAAGGCCCTAGCTATTCCTTCTGGTGGAACAACGCCCTAGGGTGAAGCCTAGGTCGCCTGGAACGTAGAAATGACCATCACTTTCACACGGGTTGCAATTATTCCTGTTATAGGATGGAAAGACTGTTGTACTTTTATTGTATTTTATACTTCAGGCGTTGGCTTCTAAGGCCCTAGCTATTCGATCTGGTCGAGCAACGCCCTAGAGTGAAACCTAGGTTGCCCGGAACGTAGAAATGACCATAAATTCCACACTGGTTGCAATTATTCGTTTTATACGATGGAAAAGCTGTTGTATTTATATCGTATTTTATGCTTCTGGCGTTAACCTCTTAGGCCCTAACTATTCCATCTGGTGGAACAACGCCGTCGGGTGAAGCCTAGGTTGCGCGGAACGTAGAAATGACCATAACTTTCACACTGGTAGCAATTATTCGTTTTATACGATGGAAAAACTGTTGTATTTATATAGTGTTCTATGCTTCTGGCGTTGACTTCTTAGGCCCTAACTATTCCATCTGGTAGTACAACGCCCTTGGGTGAAGCCTAGGTTGCGCGGAACGTAGCAATGACCATAACTTTCACACTGGTAGCAATTATTCGTTTTATACGATGGAAAAACTGTTCTATTTATTTTGTATTTTATGCTTCGGGCGTTGACTTCTAAGGCCCTAGCTATTCGATCTGGTCGAGCAACGCCCTAGTGTGAAGCCTAGGTTGCCCGGAACGTAGAAATGACGATAACTTCCACAGTGGTTGCAATTATTCGTTTTATACGATGGAAAAGCTGTTGTATTTATATCGCAAGTTAAGCTTCTGGCGTTGACTTCTTAGTCCCTAACTATTCCATCTGTTGGAACAACGCCCTAGGGTGAAGCCTAGGTTGCGCGGAACGTAGAAATGACCATAACTTTCACACTGGTAGCAATTATTCGTTTTATACGATGGAAAAGCTGTTCCATTTATTTTGTATTTTATGCTTCGGGCGTTGACTTCTAAGGCCCTAACTATTCGATCTGGTGGAACAACGCCCTAGGGTGAAGCCTAGGTTGCGCGGAACGTAGAAATGACCATAACTTTCACACTGGTAGCAATTATTCGTTTTATACGATGGAAAAACAGTTTTATTTATTTTGTATTTTATGCTTCTGGCGTTGACTTCTTATGCCCTAACTATTCTCTCTGGAGGATCAACGCCCTAGAGTGAAACCTACGTTGCCCGGAACGTAGAAATGACTATTACTTTCACACTGTTTGCAGTTATTCCTGTTATACGATGGAAAGACTTTTGCATCTTTATTGCATTTTATGCTTCTGGCGGTGACTGCTAAGGCCCTAGCTATTCGATTTGGTGGAGCAACGCCCGAGAGAGAAGCCTAGGTTGCCCGGAACGTAGAAATGACAATTACATTCACACTGGTTGCAATTATTCGTCTTATACGATGGAAAAGCTGTTGTATTTATATCGTATTTTATGCTTCTCGCGTTGACTTCGTAGGCCCTAACTATTCCATCTGGTGGAACAACGCCCTTGGGTGTATCCTAGGTTGCGCGGAACGTAGAAATGACCTTAACTTTCACACTGGTAGCAATTATTCGTTTTATACGATGGAAAAACTGTTCTATTTATTTTGTATTTTATGCTACGGGCGTTGACTCCTAAGGCCCTAACTATTCGATCTGGTGGAACAACGCCCTAGGGTCAAGCCTAGGTTGCGCGGAACGTAGAAATGACCATAACTTTCACACTGGTAACAATTATTCGTTTTATACGATAGAAAAACTGTTTTATTTATTTTGTATTTTATGCTTCTGGCGTTGACTTCTTATGCCCTAACTACTCCCTCTGGCGGATCAACGCCCTAGAGTGAAACCTACGTTGCCCGGAACGTAGAAATGACTATTACTTTCACACTGGTTGCAATTATTCGTTTTATACGATGGAAAAGCTGTTCCATTTATTTTGTATTTTATGCTTCGGGCGTTGACTTCTAAGGCCCTAGCTATTCGATTTGGTGGAGCAACGCCCGACAGAGAAGCCTAGGTTGCCCGGAACGTAGAAATGACAATTACATTCACACTGGTTGCAATTATTCGTCTTATACGATGGAAAAGCTGTTGTATTTATATCGTATTTTATGCTTCTCGCGATGACTGCGTAGGCCCTAACTATTCCATCTGGTGGAACAACGCCCTATTGTGAAGCCTAGGTTGCGCGGAACGTAGAAATGACCATAACTTTCACACTGGTAGCAATTATTCGTTTTATACGATGGAAAAACTGTTGTATTTATATTGCATTTTATGCGTCGGGCATTGACTTCTAAGGCCCTAACTATTCAATCTGTTGGAGCAACGCCCTAGGGTGAAACCTAGGTTGCCCAGAACGTAGAAATGACCATAACTTTCATACTGGTAGCAATTATTCGTTTTATACAATGGAGAAACTGTTCCATTTATTTTGTATTTTATGCTTCGGGCGTTTGCTTCTAAGGCCCTAACTGTTTGTTCCGGTGGAGCAACGACCTAGAGTCATGCCTAGGTTGCCCGGAACGCAGAAATGACCATAACTTTCACATTGGTTGCAATTATTCCTGTTCTACGATGGACAAACTGTTGTATTTATATCGTATTTTATGCTTCTGGCGTTGACTTCTAATGACCTAACTATTCGATCTGGTGGAGCAACGCTCTAGAGTGAAGTCTAGGTTGCTCGGAATGTCGGAATGACCATAAATTTCACACTGGTTATAATTACACATTTTATACGATGGAAAAACTGTTGCATCTTTATCGTATTTTATGCTTCTGGTGTGGACTTCTAAGGCCCTCACTATTCGATCTGGTGGAGCAACGCCCTAGAGTGAAGCCTAGGTTGCCCGGAACGTAGAAATGACCATAACTTTTACACTGGTAGCTATTATTCGTTTTATACAATGGAAAAGCTGTTCTATTTATTTTGCATTTTATGCTTCGGGCGTTGACTTCTAACGCCCTAACTGATTGATCTGGTGGAGCAACGCCCTAGAGTGAAGCCTAGATTGCCAGGAACGCTGAAATGACCATAACCTAGACAACTGGTTGCTATTATTCGTATTATACGATGGTAAAACTGTTCTGTTTATTTTGTATTTTATGCTTCGGGCGTTGACTTCTAAGGCCCTAACTATTCAATCTGTTGGTGCAACGCCCTAGGGTGAAGCCTAGGTTGCCCGGAAAGTAGAAATGATGTTAACTTTCATACTGGTTGCAATTATTCGTTTTACACGATGGAAAAACTGTTGCATTTATATTGTATTTTATGCTTCGGGCATTGACCTCTAAGGCCCTAACTACTCAATCTGCTGGAGCAACGACCTAGGGCGAAGCCTATGTTGCCCGGAAAGTAGAAATGACCATAACTTCAATCCTGGTTGCAATTATTCGTTTTATATGATGGAAAAACTGTTGTATTTATATAGTGTTCTATGCTTCTGGCGTTGACTTCTTAGGCCCTAACTATTCCATCTGGTGGAACAACGCCCTTGGGTGAAGCCTAGGTTGCGCGGAACGTAGCAATGACCATAACTTTCACACTGGTAGCAATTATTCGTTTTATACGATGGAAAAACTGTTCTATTTATTTTGTATTTTATGCTTCGGGCGTTGACTTCTAAGGCCCTAACTATTCGATCTGGTCGAGCAACGCCCTAGTGTGAAGCCTAGGTTGCCCGGAACGTAGAAATGACCATAACTTTCACACTGGTAGCAATTATTCGTTTTATACGATGGAAAAGCTGTTTTATTTACTTTGTATTTTATGCTTCTGGCGTTGACTTCTTATGCCCTAACTATTCCCTCTGGCGGATCAACGCCCTAGAGTGAAACCTACGTTGCCCGGAACGTAGAAATGACTATTACTTTCACACTGGTTGCAATTATTCGTTTTATACGATGGAAAAGCTGTTCCATTTATTTTGTATTTTATGCTTCGGGCGTTGACTTCTAAGGCCCTAACGATTCCATCTTGTGGAACAACGCCCTAGGGTGAACCCTAGGTTGCCTGGAACGTAGAAATGACCATCACTTTCACACGGGTTGCAATTATTCCTGTTATAGGATGGAAAAACTGTTGTACTTTTATTGTATTTTATACTTCAGGCGTTGGCTTCTAAGGCCCTAGCTATTCGATCTGGTCGAGCAACGCCCTACAGTGAAGCCTAGGTTGCCCGGAACGTAGAAATGACCATAACTTCCACACTGGTTGCAATTATTCGTTTTATACGATGGAAAAGCTGTTGTATTTATATCGTATTTTATGCTTCTGGCGTTGACCTCTTAGGCCCTAACTATTCCATCTGGTGGAGCAACGCCGTCGGGTGAAGCCTAGGTTGCGCGGAACGTAGAAATGACCATAACTTTCACATTGGTAGCAATTACTCGTTTTATACGATGGTAAAACTGTTTTATTTATTTGGGATTTTATGCTTCCGGCGTTGACTTCTAAGGCCCTAACTATTTGATCTGGTGGAGCAACGCCCTAGAGTGAAGCCTAGGTTGCCCGGAACGTAGAAAAGACCATTACCTTCACACTGGTTGCAATTATTCGTTTTATACAATGGAAAAACTGATCTATTTATTTTGTATTTTATGCTTCGGGCGTTGACTCCTAAGGCCCTAACTATTCGATCTGGTGGAACAACGCCCTAGGGTCAAGCCTAGGTTGCGCGGAACGTAGAAATGACCATAAGTTTCACAATGGTAACAATTATTCGTTTTATACGATGGAAAAACTGTTTTTTTTATTTTGTATTTTATGCTTCTGGCGTTGACTTCTTATGCCCTAACTATTCCCTCTGGCGGATCAACGCCCTAGAGTGAAACCTACGTTGCCCGGAACGTAGAAATGACCATAACTTCCACACTGGTTGCAATTATTCGTTTTATACGATGGAAAAGCTGTTGTATTTATATCGTATTTTATGCTTCTGGCGTTGACCTCTCAGGCCGTAACTATTCCATCTGGTGGAACAACGCCGTCGGGTGAAGCCTAGGTTGCGCGGAACGTAGAAATGACCATAACTTTCACACTGGTAGCAATTATTCGTTTTATACGATGGTAAAACTGTTTTATTTATTTGGGATTTTATGCTTCCGGCGTTGACTTCTAAGGCCCTAACTATTTGATCTGGTGGAGCACCGCCCTAGAGTGAAGCCTAGGTTGCCCGGAACGGAGAAATGACCATAACTTTCACACCGGTAGCAATTATTCGTTTTATACGATGGTAAAACTGTTCTGTTTATTTTGTATTTTATGCTTCGGGCGTTGACTTCTAAGGCCCTAACTATTCAATCTGTCGGTGCAACGCCCTAGGGTGAAGCCTAGGTTGCCCGGAAAGTAGAAATGACGTTAACTTTCATACTGGTTGCAATTATTCGTTTTACACGATGGAAAAACTGTTGCATTTATATTGTATTTTATGCTTCGGGCATTGACCTCTAAGGCCCTAACTACTCAATCTGTTGGAGCAACGACCTAGGGCGAAGCCTATGTTGCCCGGAAAGTAGAAATGACCATAACTTTAATCCTGGTTGCAATTATTCGTTTTATATGATGGAAAAACTGTTGTATTTATATAGTGTTCTATGCTTCTGGCGTTGACTTCTTAGGCCCTAACTATTCCATCTGGTGGAACAACGCCCTTGGGTGAAGCCTAGGTTGCGCGGAACGTAGCAATGACCATAACTTTCACACTGGCAGCAATTATTCGTTTTATACGATGGAAAAACTGTTCTATTTATTTTGTATTTTATGCTTCGGCCGTTGACTTCGAAGGCACTAGCTATTCGATCTGGTCGAGCAACGCCCTAGTGTGAAGCCTAGGTTACCCGGAACGTAGAAATGACGATAACTTCCACACTGGTTGCAATTATTCGTTTTATACGATGGAAAAGCTGTTGTATTTATATCGCAAGTTAAGCTTCTGGCGCTGACTTCTTAGTCATTAACTATTCCATCTGTTGGAACAACGCCCTAGGGTGCAGCCTAGGTTGCGCGGAACGTAGAAATGACCATAACTTTCACACTGGTTGCAATTATTCGTTTTATACGATGGAAAAGCTGTTTTATTTACTTTGTATTTTATGCTTCTGGCGTTGACTTCTTATGCCCTAACTATTCCCTCTGGCGGATCAACGCCCTAGAGTGAAACCTACGTTGCCCGGAACGTAGAAATGACTATTACTTTCACACTGGTTGCAATTATTCGTTTTATACGATGGAAAAGCTGTTCCATTTATTTTGCATTTTATGCTTCGGGCGCTGACTTCTGAGGCCCTAACTATTCGATCTGGTGGAACAACGCCCTAGGGTGAAGCCTAGGTTGCGCGGAACGTAGAAATGACCATAACTTTCACACTGGTAGCAATTATTCGTTTTATACGATGGAAAAACTGTTTTATTTATTTTGTATTTTATGCTTCTGGCGTTGACTTCTTATGCCCTAACTATTCCCTCTGGAGGATCAACGCCCTAGAGTGAAACCTACGTTGCCCGGAACGTAGAAATGACTATTACTTTCACACTGGTTGCAATTATTCGTTTTATACGATGGAAAAGCTGTTACATTTATTTTGTATTTTATGCTTCGGGCGTTGACTTCTAAGGCCCTAGCTATTCCTTCTGGTGGAACAACGCCCTAGGTTGAAGCCTAGGTTGCCTGGAACGTAGAAATAACCATCACTTTCACACGGGTTGCAATTATTCCTGTTATAGGATGGAAAGACTGTTGTACTTTTATTGTATTTTATAATTCAGGCGTTGGCTTCTAAGGCCCTAGCTATTCGATCTGGTCGAGCAATGCCCTAGAGTGAAACCTAGGTTGCCCGGAACGTAGAAATGACCATAAATTCCACACTGGTTGCAATTATTCGTTTTATACGATGGAAAAGCTGTTGTATTTATATCGTATTTTATGCTTCTGGCGTTAACCTCTTAGGCCCTAACTATTCCATCTGGTGGAACAACGCCGTCGGGTGAAGCCTAGGTTGCGCGGAGCGTAGAAATGACCATAACTTTCACACTGGTAGCAATTATTCGTTTTATACGATCGAAAAACTGATGTATTTATATAGTGTTCTATGCTTCTGGCGTTGACTTCTTAGGCCCTAACTATTCCATCTGGTGGAACAACGCCCTTGGGTGAAGCCTAGGTTGCGCGGAACGTAGCAATGACCATAACCTTCACACTGGTAGCAATTATTCGTTTTATACGATGGAAAAACTGTTCTTTTTATTTTGTATTTTATGCTTCGGGTGTTGACTTCTAAGTCCCTAGCTATTCGATCTGGTCGAGCAACGCCCTAGTGTGAAGCCTAGGTTGCCCGGAACGTAGAAATGACAATTACATTCACACTGGTTGCAATTATTCGTCTTATACGATGGAAAAGCTGTTGTATTTATATCGCATTTTATGCTTCTCGCGATGACTGCGTAGGCCCTAACTATTCCATCTGGTGGAACAACGCCCTATTGTGAAGCCTAGGTTGCGCGGAACGTAGAAATGACCATAACTTTCACACTGGTAGCAATTATTCGTTTTATACGATGGAAAAACTGTTGTATTTATATTGCATTTTATGCGTCGGGCATTGACTTCTAAGGCCCTAACTATTCAATCTGTTGGAGCAACGCCCTAGGGTGAAACCTAGGTTGCCCAGAACGTAGAAATGACCATAACTTTCATACTGGTAGCAATTATTCGTTTTATACAATGGAGAAACTGTTCCATTTATTTTGTATTTTATGCTTCGGGCGTTTGCTTCTAAGGCCCTAACTGTTTGTTCCGGTGGAGCAACGACCTAGAGTGATGCCTAGGTTGCCCGGAACGCAGAAATGACCATAACTTTCACATTGGTTGCAATTATTCCTGTTCTACGATGGACAAACTGTTGTATTTATATCGTATTTTATGCTTCTGGCGTTGACTTCTAATGACCTAACTATTCGATCTGGTGGAGCAACGCTCTAGAGTGAAGTCTAGGTTGCTCGGAATGTCGGAATGACCATAAATTTCACACTGGTTATAATTACACATTTTATACGATGGAAAAACTGTTGCATCTTTATCGTATTTTATGCTTCTGGTGTGGACTTCTAAGGCCCTCACTATTCGATCTGGTGGAGCAACGCCCTAGAGTGAAGCCTAGGTTGCCCGGAACGTAGAAATGACCATAACTTTTACACTGGTAGCTATTATTCGTTTTATACAATGGAAAAGCTGTTCTATTTATTTTGCATTTTATGCTTCGGGCGTTGACTTCTAACGCCCTAACTGATTGATCTGGTGGAGCAACGCCCTAGAGTGAAGCCTAGATTGCCAGGAACGCTGAAATGACCATAACCTAGACAACTGGTTGCTATTATTCGTATTATACGATGGTAAAACTGTTCTGTTTATTTTGTATTTTATGCTTCGGGCGTTGACTTCTAAGGCCCTAACTATTCAATCTGTTGGTGCAACGCCCTAGGGTGAAGCCTAGGTTGCCCGGAAAGTAGAAATGATGTTAACTTTCATACTGGTTGCAATTATTCGTTTTACACGATGGAAAAACTGTTGCATTTATATTGTATTTTATGCTTCGGGCATTGACCTCTAAGGCCCTAACTACTCAATCTGCTGGAGCAACGACCTAGGGCGAAGCCTATGTTGCCCGGAAAGTAGAAATGACCATAACTTCAATCCTGGTTGCAATTATTCGTTTTATATGATGGAAAAACTGTTGTATTTATATAGTGTTCTATGCTTCTGGCGTTGACTTCTTAGGCCCTAACTATTCCATCTGGTGGAACAACGCCCTTGGGTGAAGCCTAGGTTGCGCGGAACGTAGCAATGACCATAACTTTCACACTGGTAGCAATTATTCGTTTTATACGATGGAAAAACTGTTCTATTTATTTTGTATTTTATGCTTCGGGCGTTGACTTCTAAGGCCCTAACTATTCGATCTGGTCGAGCAACGCCCTAGTGTGAAGCCTAGGTTGCCCGGAACGTAGAAATGACCATAACTTTCACACTGGTAGCAATTATTCGTTTTATACGATGGAAAAGCTGTTTTATTTACTTTGTATTTTATGCTTCTGGCGTTGACTTCTTATGCCCTAACTATTCCCTCTGGCGGATCAACGCCCTAGAGTGAAACCTACGTTGCCCGGAACGTAGAAATGACTATTACTTTCACACTGGTTGCAATTATTCGTTTTATACGATGGAAAAGCTGTTCCATTTATTTTGTATTTTATGCTTCGGGCGTTGACTTCTAAGGCCCTAACGATTCCATCTTGTGGAACAACGCCCTAGGGTGAACCCTAGGTTGCCTGGAACGTAGAAATGACCATCACTTTCACACGGGTTGCAATTATTCCTGTTATAGGATGGAAAAACTGTTGTACTTTTATTGTATTTTATACTTCAGGCGTTGGCTTCTAAGGCCCTAGCTATTCGATCTGGTCGAGCAACGCCCTACAGTGAAGCCTAGGTTGCCCGGAACGTAGAAATGACCATAACTTCCACACTGGTTGCAATTATTCGTTTTATACGATGGAAAAGCTGTTGTATTTATATCGTATTTTATGCTTCTGGCGTTGACCTCTTAGGCCCTAACTATTCCATCTGGTGGAGCAACGCCGTCGGGTGAAGCCTAGGTTGCGCGGAACGTAGAAATGACCATAACTTTCACATTGGTAGCAATTACTCGTTTTATACGATGGTAAAACTGTTTTATTTATTTGGGATTTTATGCTTCCGGCGTTGACTTCTAAGGCCCTAACTATTTGATCTGGTGGAGCAACGCCCTAGAGTGAAGCCTAGGTTGCCCGGAACGTAGAAAAGACCATTACCTTCACACTGGTTGCAATTATTCGTTTTATACAATGGAAAAACTGATCTATTTATTTTGTATTTTATGCTTCGGGCGTTGACTCCTAAGGCCCTAACTATTCGATCTGGTGGAACAACGCCCTAGGGTCAAGCCTAGGTTGCGCGGAACGTAGAAATGACCATAAGTTTCACAATGGTAACAATTATTCGTTTTATACGATGGAAAAACTGTTTTTTTTATTTTGTATTTTATGCTTCTGGCGTTGACTTCTTATGCCCTAACTATTCCCTCTGGCGGATCAACGCCCTAGAGTGAAACCTACGTTGCCCGGAACGTAGAAATGACCATAACTTCCACACTGGTTGCAATTATTCGTTTTATACGATGGAAAAGCTGTTGTATTTATATCGTATTTTATGCTTCTGGCGTTGACCTCTCAGGCCGTAACTATTCCATCTGGTGGAACAACGCCGTCGGGTGAAGCCTAGGTTGCGCGGAACGTAGAAATGACCATAACTTTCACACTGGTAGCAATTATTCGTTTTATACGATGGTAAAACTGTTTTATTTATTTGGGATTTTATGCTTCCGGCGTTGACTTCTAAGGCCCTAACTATTTGATCTGGTGGAGCACCGCCCTAGAGTGAAGCCTAGGTTGCCCGGAACGTAGAAAAGACCATTACCTTCACACTGGTTGCAATTATTCGCTTTATCCGATGGAAAAACTGATCTATTTATTTTGTATTTTATGCTTCTGGCGTTGACTTCTTAGGTCCTAACTGTTCGATCTGGCGGAACAACGTCCTAGGGTGAAGCCTAGGGTGTCCGGAAAGTAGAAATGACCATAACTTTCACACTGGTTGCAATTATTCGATGTATACGATGGAAAAGCTGTTGCACCTTTATTGTATTTTATTCATCTGGGGTTGACTGCTAAGGCCGTAGCTATTAGATGTGGTGGAGCAGCGCCCTAGAGTGACGCCTAGGTTGCCCGGGACGTAGAAATGACCATTACTTTCACAATGTTTGCAATTATTCATTTTACACGATGGAAAAGCTTTTGTACTTATATTGTATTTTATTCTCTGGAGTCGACTTCTTAGGCCCTAACTATTCGATCTAGTGGAACAACGCCCTAGAGTGAAGACTTGGTTTCCTGGAACATGGAAATGGCCATTACTTTCACACTGTTTGCAGTTATTCCTGTTATACGATGGAAAGACTTTTGCATCTTTATTGTATTTTATGCTTCTGGCGTTGACTTCTAAGGCCCTAGCTATTCGATTTGGTGGAGCAACGCCCGACAGAGAAGCCTAGGTTGCCCGGAACGTAGAAATGACGATAACTTTCACACCGGTAGCAATTATTCGTCTTATACGATGGTAAAGCTGTTGTATTTATATCGTATTTTATGCTTCTCGCGATGACTTCGTAGGCCCTAACTATTCCATCTGGTGGAACAACGCCCTTGGGTGAAGCCTAGGTTGCGCGGAACGAAGAAATGACCATAACTTTCATACTGGTAGCAATTATTCGTTTTATACGATGGAAAAACTGTTTTATTTATTTTGTATTTTATGCTTCTGACGTTGACTTCTAGGGCCCTAACTATTCGATCTGGAAGAGCAACGCCCTAGAGTGAAGCCTAGGTTGCCCGGAACGGAGAAATGACCATAACTTTCACACCGGTAGCAATTATTCGTTTTATACGATGGTAAAACTGTTCTGTTTATTTTGTATTTTATGCTTCGGGCGTTGACTTCTAAGGCCCTAACTATTCAATCTGTCGGTGCAACGCCCTAGGGTGAAGCCTAGGTTGCCCGGAAAGTAGAAATGACGTTAACTTTCATACTGGTTGCAATTATTCGTTTTACACGATGGAAAAACTGTTGCATTTATATTGTATTTTATGCTTCGGGCATTGACCTCTAAGGCCCTAACTACTCAATCTGTTGGAGCAACGACCTAGGGCGAAGCCTATGTTGCCCGGAAAGTAGAAATGACCATAACTTTAATCCTGGTTGCAATTATTCGTTTTATATGATGGAAAAACTGTTGTATTTATATAGTGTTCTATGCTTCTGGCGTTGACTTCTTAGGCCCTAACTATTCCATCTGGTGGAACAACGCCCTTGGGTGAAGCCTAGGTTGCGCGGAACGTAGCAATGACCATAACTTTCACACTGGCAGCAATTATTCGTTTTATACGATGGAAAAACTGTTCTATTTATTTTGTATTTTATGCTTCGGCCGTTGACTTCGAAGGCACTAGCTATTCGATCTGGTCGAGCAACGCCCTAGTGTGAAGCCTAGGTTACCCGGAACGTAGAAATGACGATAACTTCCACACTGGTTGCAATTATTCGTTTTATACGATGGAAAAGCTGTTGTATTTATATCGCAAGTTAAGCTTCTGGCGCTGACTTCTTAGTCATTAACTATTCCATCTGTTGGAACAACGCCCTAGGGTGCAGCCTAGGTTGCGCGGAACGTAGAAATGACCATAACTTTCACACTGGTTGCAATTATTCGTTTTATACGATGGAAAAGCTGTTTTATTTACTTTGTATTTTATGCTTCTGGCGTTGACTTCTTATGCCCTAACTATTCCCTCTGGCGGATCAACGCCCTAGAGTGAAACCTACGTTGCCCGGAACGTAGAAATGACTATTACTTTCACACTGGTTGCAATTATTCGTTTTATACGATGGAAAAGCTGTTCCATTTATTTTGCATTTTATGCTTCGGGCGCTGACTTCTGAGGCCCTAACTATTCGATCTGGTGGAACAACGCCCTAGGGTGAAGCCTAGGTTGCGCGGAACGTAGAAATGACCATAACTTTCACACTGGTAGCAATTATTCGTTTTATACGATGGAAAAACTGTTTTATTTATTTTGTATTTTATGCTTCGGGCGTTGACTTCTAAGGCCCTAACTATTCAATCTGTTGGTGCAACGCCCAAGGGTGAAGCCTATGTTGCCCGGAAAGTAGAAATGACGTTAACTTTCATACTGGTTGCAATTATTCGTTTTATACGATGGAAAAACTGTTTTAGTTATTTTGTATTTTGTGCTTCGGGCGTTGACTCCTAAGGCCCTAACTATTCGATCTGTTGGTGCAACGCCCAAGGGTGAAGCCCATGTTGCCCGGAATGTCGAAATGACGTTAACTTTCATACTGGTTCCAATTATTCGTATTATACGATGGAAAAACTGTTTTATTTATTTTGTATTTTATGCTTCTGGCGTTGACTTCTTATGCCCTAACTATTGCCTCTGGCGGATCAACGCCCTAGAGTGAAACCTACGTTGCCCGGAACGTAGAAATGACTATTACTTTCACACTGGTTGCAATTATTCGTTTTATACGATGGAAAAGCTGTTACATTTATTTTGTATTTTATGCTTCGGGCGTTGACTTCTAAGGCCCTAGCTATTCCTTCTGGTGGAACAACGCCCTAGGGTGAAGCCTAGGTTGCCTGGAACGTAGAAATGACCATCACTTTCACACGGGTTGCAATTATTCCTGTTATAGGATGGAAAGACTGTTGTACTTTTATTGTATTTTATACTTCAGGCGTTGGCTTCTAAGGCCCTAGCTATTCGATCTGGTCGAGCAAAGCCCTAGAGTGAAACCTAGGTTGCCCGGAACGTAGAAATGACGATAACTTCCACAGTGGTTGCAATTATTCGTTTTATACGATGGAAAAGCTGTTGTATTTATATCGCAAGTTAAGCTTCTGGCGTTGACTTCTTAGTCCCTAACTATTCCATCTGTTGGAACAACGCCCTAGGGTGAAGCCTAGGTTGCGCGGAACGTAGAAGTGACCATAACTTTCACACTGGTAGCAATTATTCGTTTTATACGATGGAAAAGCTGTTCCATTCATTTTGTATTTTATGCTTCGGGCGTTGACTTCTAAGGCCCTAACTATTCGATCTGGTGGAACAACGCCCTAGGGTGAAGCCTAGGTTGCGCGGAACGTAGAAATGACCATAACTTTCACACTGGTAGCAATTATTCGTCTTATACGATGGAAAAACTGTTTTATTTATTTTGTATTTTATGCTTCTGGCGTTGACTTCTTATGCCCTAACTATTCCCTCTGGAGGATCAACGCCCTAGAGTGAAATCTACGTTGCCCGGAACGTAGAAATGACTATTACTTTCACACTGTTTGCAGTTATTCCTCTTATACGATGGAAAGACTTTTGCATCTTTATTGCATTTTATGCTTCTGGCGGTGACTGCTAAGGCCCTAGCTATTCGATTTGGTGGAGCAACGCCCGAGAGAGAAGCCTAGGTTGCCCGGAACGTAGAAATGACAATTACATTCACACTGGTTGCAATTATTCGTCTTATAAGATGGAAAAGCTTTTGTACTTATATTGTATTTTATTCTTCTGGCGTCGACTTCTTAGGCCCTAACTATTCGATCTAGTGGAACAACGCCCTAGAGTGAAGACTTGGTTTCCCGGAACATGGAAATGACCATTACTTTCACACGGTTTGCAGTTATTCCTGTTATGCGATGGAAAGACTTTTGCATCTTTATTGTATTTTATGCTTCTGGCGTTGACTTCTAAGGCCCTAGCTATTCGATTTGGTGGAGCAACGCCCGACAGAGAAGCCTAGGTTGCCCGGAACGTAGAAATGACAATTACATTCACACTGGTTGCAATTATTCGTCTTATAAGATGGAAAAGCTGTTGTATTTATATCGTATTTTATGCTTCTCGCGATGACTTCGTAGGCCCTAACTATTCCATCTGGTGGAACAACGCCCTAGGGTGAAGCCTAGGTTGCGCGGAACGTAGAAATGACCATAACTTTCACACTGGTAGCAATTATTCGTTTTATACGATGGAAAAACTGTTTTATTTACTTTGTATTTTATGCTTCTGGCGTTGACTTCTTATGCCCTAACTATTCCCTCTGGCGGATCAACGCCCTAGAGTGAAACCTACGTTGCCAGGAACGTAGAAATGACTATTACTTTCACACTGGTTGCAATTATTCGTTTTATACGATGGAAAAGCTGTTCCATTTATTTTGTATTTTATGCTTCGGGCGTTGACTTCTAAGGCCCTAACTATTCGATCTGGTGGAACAACGCCCTAGGGTGAAGCCTAGGTTGCGCAGAACGTAGAAATGACCATAACTTTCACACTGGAAGCAATTATTCGTTTTATACGATGGAAAAACTGTTTTATTTATTTTGTATTTTATGCTTCTGGCGTTGACTTCTTATGCCCTAACTATTCCCTCTGGAGGATCAACGCCCTAGAGTGAAACCTACGTCGCCCGGAACGTAGAAATGACTATTACTTTCACACTGGTTGCAATTATTCGTTTTATACGATGGAAAAGCTTTTACATTTATTTTGTATTTTATGCTTCGGGCGTTGACTTCTAAGGCCCTAACTATTCCATCTGGTGGAACAACGCCCTAGGGTGAAGCCTAGGTTGCGCGGAACGTAGAAATGACCATAACTTTCACACTGGTAGCAATTACTCGTTTTATACGATGGAAAAGCTGTTGCATCTTTATTGTATTTTATTCATCTGGGGTTGACTTCTAAGGCCGTAGCTATCAGATGTGGTGGAGCAACACCCGAGAGTGGCGCCTAGGTTGCGCGGTACATAGAAATGACCATTACTTTCACACTGTTTGCAAATATACATTATATACGATGGGAAATCTGTTGTATTTATGTTGTATTTTATGCTTCTGGCGTTAACTTCTTAGGCCCTAACTATCTGATCTGGTGGAGCACCGCCCTAGGGTGAAGCCTAGGTTGCCCGGAACGTAGAAAAGACCATTACCTTCACACTGGTTGCAATTATTCGTTTTATACGATGGAAAAACTGTTTTATTTATTTTGTATTTTATGCTTCGGGCGTCGACTTCTAAGGCCCTAACTATTCAATCTGTTGGTGCAACGCCCAAGGGTGAAGCCTATGTTGCCCGGAAAGTAGAAATGACGTTAACTTTCATACTGGTTGCAATTATTCGTTTTATACGATGGAAAAACTGTTTTAGTTATTTTGTATTTTGTGCTTCGGGCGTTGACTCCTAAGGCCCTAACTATTCGATCTGTTGGTGCAACGCCCAAGGGTGAAGCCCATGTTGCCCGGAATGTCGAAATGACGTTAACTTTCATACTGGTTCCAATTATTCGTTTTATACGATGGAAAAACTGTTTTATTTATTTTGTATTTTATGCTTCTGGCGTTGACTTCTTATGCCCTAACTATTCCCTCTGGCGGATCAACGTCCTAGAGTGAAACCTACGTTGACCGGAACGTAGAAATGACTATTACTTTCACACTGGTTGCAATTATTCGTTTTATACGATGGAAAAGCTGTTCCATTTATTTTGTATTTAATGCTTCGGGCGTTGACTTCTAAGGCCCTGACTATTCCATCTGGTGGAACAACGCCCTAGGGTGAAGCCTAGGTTGCCTGGAACGTAGAAATGACCATCACTTTCACACGGGTTGCAATTATTCCTGTTATAGGATGGAAAGACTGTTGTATTTTTATTGTATTTTATACTTCAGGCGTTGACTTCTAAGGCCCTAGCTATTCGATCTGGTCGAGCAACGCCCTAGAGTGAAGCCTAGGTTGCCCGGAACGTAGAAATGACCATAACTTCCTCACTGGTTGCAATTATTCGCTTTATACGATGGAAAAGCTGTTGTATTTATATCGTATTTTATGCTTCTGGCGTTGACCTCTTAGGCCCTAACTATTCCATTTGGTGGAACAACGCCGTCGGGTGAAGCCTAGGTTGCGCGGAACGTAGAAATGACCATAACTTTCACACTGGTAGCAATTATTCGTTTTATACGATGGTAAAACTGTTTTATTTATTTGGGATTTTATGCTTCCGGCGTTGACTTCTAAGGCCCTAACTATTTGATCTGGTGGAGCACCGCCCTAGGGTGAAGCCTAGGTTGCCCGGAACGTATAAAAGACCATTACCTTCACACTGGTTGCAATTATTCGCTTTATACGATGGAAAAACTGATCTATTTATTTTGTATTTTATGCTTCTGGCGTTGACTTCTAAGGCCCTAGCTATTCGATTTGGTGGAGCAACGCCCGACAGAGAAGCCTAGGTTGCCCGGAACGTAGAAATGACCATTACATTCACACTGGTTGCAATTATTCGTCTTATACGATGGAAAAGCTGTTGTATTTATATCGTATTTTATGCTTCTCGCGATGACTTCGTAGGCCCTAACTATTCCATCTGGTGGAACAACGCCCTTGGGTGAAGCCTAGGTTGCGCGGAACGAAGAAATGACCATAACTTTCACACTGGTAGCAATTATTCGTTTTATACGATGGAAAAACTGTTTTATTTATTTTGTATTTTATGCTTCTGGCGTTGACTTCTAGGGCCCTAACTATTCGATCTGGAAGAGCAACGCCCTAGAGTGAAGCCTAGGTTGCCCGGAACGGAGAAATGACCATAACTTTCACACCGGTAGCAATTATTCGTTTTATACGATGGTAAAACTGTTCTGTTTATTTTGTATTTTATGCTTCGGGCGTTGACTTCTAAGGCCCTAACTATTCAATCTGTTGGTGCAACGCCCTAGGGTGAAGCCTAGGTTGCCCGGAAAGTAGAAATGACGTTAACTTTCATACTGGTTGCAATTATTCGTTTTACACGATGGAAAAACTGTTGCATTTATATTGTATTTTATGCTTCGGGCATTGACCTCTAAGGCCCTAACTACTCAATCTGTTGGAGCAACGACCTAGGGCGAAGCCTATGTTGCCCGGAAAGTAGAAATGACCATAACTTTAATCCTGGTTGAAATTATTCGTTTTATATGATGGAAAATCTGTTGTATTTATATAGTGCTCTATGCTTCTGGCGTTGACTTCTTAGGCCCTAACTATTCCATCTGGTGGAACAACGCCCTTGGGTGATGCCTAGGTTGCGCGGAACGTAGCAATGACCATAACTTTCACACTGGTAGCAATTATTCGTTTTATACGATGGAAAAACTGTTTTATTTATTTTGTATTTTATGCTTCTGGCGTTGACTTCTTATGCCCTAACTATTCCCTCTGGCGGATCAACGCCCTAGAGTGAAGCCTAGGTTGCCCGGAACGTAGAAATGACCATAACTTCCTCACTGGTTGAAATTATTCGCTTTATACGATGGAAAAGCTGTTGTATTTATATCGTATTTTATGCTTCTGGCGTTGACCTCTTAGGCCCTAACTATTCCATTTGGTGGAACAACGCCGTCGGGTGAAACCTAGGTTGCGCGGAACGTAGAAATGACCATAACTTTCACACTGGTAGCAATTATTCGTTTTATACGATGGTAAAACTGTTTTATTTATTTGGGATTTTATGCTTCCGGCGTTGACTTCTAAGGCCCTAACTATTTGATCTGGTGGAGCACCGCCCTAGGGTGAAGCCTAGGTTGCCCGGAACGTATAAAAGACCATTACCTTCACACTGGTTGCAATTATTCGCTTTATACGATGGAAAAACTGATCTATTTATTTTGTATTTTATGCTTCTGGCGTTGACTTCTAAGGCCCTAGCTATTCGATTTGGTGGAGCAACGCCCGACAGAGAAGCCTAGGTTGCCCGGAACGTAGAAATGACCATTACATTCACACTGGTTGCAATTATTCGTCTTATACGATGGAAAAGCTGTTGTATTTATATCGTATTTTATGCTTCTCGCGATGACTTCGTAGGCCCTAACTATTCCATCTGGTGGAACAACGCCCTTGGGTGAAGCCTAGGTTGCGCGGAACGAAGAAATGACCATAACTTTCACACTGGTAGCAATTATTCGTTTTATACGATGGAAAAACTGTTTTATTTATTTTGTATTTTATGCTTCTGGCGTTGACTTCTAGGGCCCTAACTATTCGATCTGGAAGAGCAACGCCCTAGAGTGAAGCCTAGGTTGCCCGGAACGGAGAAATGACCATAACTTTCACACCGGTAGCAATTATTCGTTTTATACGATGGTAAAACTGTTCTGTTTATTTTGTATTTTATGCTTCGGGCGTTGACTTCTAAGGCCCTAACTATTCAATCTGTTGGTGCAACGCCCTAGGGTGAAGCCTAGGTTGCCCGGAAAGTAGAAATGACGTTAACTTTCATACTGGTTGCAATTATTCGTTTTACACGATGGAAAAACTGTTGCATTTATATTGTATTTTATGCTTCGGGCATTGACCGCTAAGGCCCTAACTACTCAATCTGTTGGAGCAACGACCTAGGGCGAAGCCTATGTTGCCCGGAAAGTAGAAATGACCATAACTTTAATCCTGGTTGAAATTATTCGTTTTATATGATGGAAAAACTGTTGTATTTATATAGTGCTCTATGCTTCTGGCGTTGACTTCTTAGGCCCTAACTATTCCATCTGGTGGAACAACGCCCTTGGGTGATGCCTAGGTTGCGCGGAACGTAGCAATGACCATAACTTTCACACTGGTAGCAATTATTCGTTTTATACGATGGAAAAACTGTTCTATTTATTTTGTATTTTATGCTTCGGGCGTTGACTTCTAAGGCCCTAGCTATTCGATCTGGTCGAGCAACGCCCTAGTGTGAAGCCTAGGTTGCCCGGAACGTAGAAATGACGATAACTTCCACACTGGTTTCAATTATTCGTTTTATACGATGGAAAAGCTGTTGTATTTATATCGTATTTTATGCTTCTGGCGTTGACCTCTTAGGCCCTAACTGATCGATCTGGCGGAACAACGCCCTTGGGTGAAGCCTAGATTGCCCGGGACGTAGAAATGACGATAACTTCCACACTGGTTGCAATTATTCGTTTTATACGATGGAAAAGCTGTTGTATTTATATCGCATTTTATGCTTCTGTCGTTCACTTCTTAGTCCCTAACTATTCCATCTGGTAGAACAACGCCCTAGGGTGAAGCCTAGGTTGCGCGGAACGTAGAAATGACCATAATTTTCACACTGGTAGCAATTATTCGTTTTATACGATGGAAAATCTGTTTTATTTACTTTGTATTTTATGCTTCTGGCGTTGACTTCTTATGCCCTAACTATTCCCTCTGGCGGATCAACGCCCTAGAGTGAAACCTACGTTGCCCGGAACGTAGAAATGACTATTACTTTCACACTGGTTGCAATTATTCGTTTTATACGATGGAAAAGCTGTTCCATTTATTTTGTATTTTATGCTTCGGGCGTTGACTCCTAAGGCCCTAACTATTCGATCTGGTGGAACAACGCCCTAGGGTCAAGCCTAGGTTGCGCGGAACGTAGAAATGACCATAACTTTCACACTGGCAGCAATTATTCGTTTTATACGATGGAAAAACTGTTTTATTTATTTTGTATTTTATGCTTCTGGCGTTGACTTCTTATGCCCTAACTATTCCCTCTGGAGGATCAACGCCCTAGAGTGAAACCTACGTTGCCCGGAACGTAGAAATGACTATTACTTTCACACTGGTTGCAATTATTCGTTTTATACGATGGAAAAGCTGTTACATTTATTTTGTATTTTATGCTTCGGGCGTTGACTTCTAAGGCCCTAACTATTCCATCTGGTGGAACAACGCCCTAGGGTGAAGCCTAGGTTGCGCGGAACGTAGAAATGACCATAACTTTCACACTGGTAGCAATTACTCGTTTTATACGATGGAAAAGCTGTTGCATCTTTATTGTATTTTATTCATCTGGGGTTGACTTCTAAGGCCGTAGCTATCAGATGTGGTGGAGCAACACCCGAGAGTGGCGCCTAGGTTGCACGGTACATAGAAATGACCATTACTTTCACACTGTTTGCAAATATACATTATATACGATGGAAAATCTGTTGTATTTATGTTGTATTTTATGCTTCTGGCGTTAACTTCTTAGGCCCTAACTATTTGATCTGGTGGAGCACCGCCCTAGGGTGAAGCCTAGGTTGCCCGGAACGTAGAAAAGACCATTACCTTCACACTGGTTGCAATTATTCGTTTTATACGATGGAAAAACTGTTTTATTTATTTTGTATTTTATGCTTCGGGCGTTGACTTCTAAGGCCCTAACTATTCAATCTGTTGGTGCAACGCCCAAGGGTGAAGCCTATGTTGCCCGGAAAGTAGAAATGACGTTAACTTTCATACTGGTTGCAATTATTCGTTTTATACGATGGAAAAACTGTTTTAGTTATTTTGTATTTTGTGCTTCGGGCGTTGACTCCTAAGGCCCTAACTATTCGATCTGTTGGTGCAACGCCCAAGGGTGAAGCCCATGTTGCCCGGAATGTCGAAATGACGTTAACTTTCATACTGGTTCCAATTATTCGTTTTATACGATGGAAAAACTGTTTTATTTATTTTGTATTTTATGCTTCTGGCGTTGACTTCATATGCCCTAACTATTCCCTCTGGCGGATCAACGCCCTAGAGTGAAACCTACGTTGACCGGAACGTAGAAATGACTATTACTTTCACACTGGTTGCAATTATTCGTTTTATACGATGGAAAAGCTGTTCCATTTATTTTGTATTTAATGCTTCGGGCGTTGACTTCTAAGGCCCTAACTATTCCATCTGGTGGAACAACGCCCTAGGGTGAAGCCTAGGTTGCGCGGAACATAGAAATGACCATTACTTTCACACTGGTAGCAATTATTCGTTTTATACGATGGAAAAGCTGTTGTATTTATATCGCATTTTATGCTTCTGGCGTTGACTTCTTAGTCCCTAACTATTCCATCTGGTAGAACAACGCCCTAGGGTGAAGCCTAGGTTGCGCGGAACGTAGAAATGTCCATAATTTTCACACTGGTAGCAATTATTCGTTTTATACGATGGAAAAGCTGTTGTATTCATATCGTATTTTATGCTTCTGGCGTTGACCTCTTAGGCCCTAACTATTCCATCTGGTGGAACAACGCCGTCGGGTGAAGCCTAGGTTGCGCGGAACGTAGAAATGACCATAACTTTCACACTGGTAGCAATTATTCGTTTTATCCGATGGTAAAACTGTTTTATTTATTTGGGATTTTATGCTTCCGGCGTTGACTTCTAAGGCCCTAACTATTTGATCTGGTGGAGCACGGCCCTAGAGTGAAGCCTAGGTTGCCCGGAACGTAGAAAAGACCATTACCTTCACACTGGTTGCAATTATTCGCTTTATACGATGGAAAAACTGATCTATTTATTTTGTATTTTATGCTTCTGGCGTTGACTTCTTAGGCCCTAACTGTTCGATCTGGCGGAACAACGTCCTAGAGTGAAGCTTAGGGTGCCCGGAAAGTAGAAATGACCATAACTTTCACACTGATTGCAATTATTCGATTTATACGATGGAAAAGCTGTTGCACATTTATTGTATTTTATTCATCTGGGGTTGACTGCTAAGGCCGTAGCTATTAGATGTGGTGGAGCAACGCCCTAGAGTGACGCCTAGGTTGCCCGGGACATAGAAATGACCATTACTTTCACAATGTTTGCAATTATTCATTTTATACGATGGAAAAGCTTTTGTACTTATATTTTATTTTATTCTCTGGAGTCGACTTCTTAGGCCCTAACTATTCGATCTAGTGGAACAACGCCCTAGAGTGAAGACTTGGTTTCCCGGAACATGGAAATGGCCATTACTTTCACACTGTTTGCAGTTATTCCTGTTATACGATGGAAAGACTTTTGCATCTTTATTGTATTTTATGCTTCTGGCGTTGACTTCTAAGGCCCTAGCTATTCGATTTGGTGGAGCAACACCCGACAGAGAAGCCTAGGTTGCCCGGAACCTAGAAATGACCATTACATTCACACTGGTTGCAATTATTCGTCTTATACGATGGAAAAGCTGTTGTATTTATATCGTATTTTATGCTTCTCGCGATGACTTCGTAGGCCCTAACTATTCCATCTGGTGGAACAACGCCCTTGGGTGAAGCCTAGGTTGCCCGGGACGTAGAAATGACGATAACTTCCACACTGGTTGCAATTATTCGTTTTATACGATGGAAAAACTGTTTTATTTATTTGGGATTTTATGCTTCCGGCGTTGACTTCTAAGGCCCTAACTATTTGATCTGGTGGAGCACGGCCCTAGAGTGAAGCCTAGGTTGCCCGGAACGTAGAAAAGACCATTACCTTCACACTGGTTGCAATTATTCGCTTTATACGATGGAAAAACTGATCTATTTATTTTGTATTTTATGCTTCTGGCGTTGACTTCTTAGGCCCTAACTGTTCGATCTGGCGGAACAACGTCCTAGGGTGAAGCTTAGGGTGCCCGGAAAGTAGAAATGACCATAACTTTCACACTGATTGCAATTATTCGATTTATACGATGGAAAAGCTGTTGCACATTTATTGTATTTTATTCATCTGGGGTTGACTGCTAAGGCCGTAGCTATTAGATGTGGTGGAGCAACGCCCTAGAGTGACGCCTAGGTTGCCCGGGACATAGAAATGACCATTACTTTCACAATGTTTGCAATTATTCATTTTATACGATGGAAAAGCTTTTGTACTTATATTGTATTTTATTCTCTGGAGTCGACTTCTTAGGCCCTAACTATTCGATCTAGTGGAACAACGCCCTAGAGTGAAGACTTGGTTTCCCGGAACATGGAAATGGCCATTACTTTCACACTGTTTGCAGTTATTCCTGTTATACGATGGAAAGACTTTTGCATCTTTATTGTATTTTATGCTTCTGGCGTTGACTTCTAAGGCCCTAGCTATTCGATTTGGTGGAGCAACACCCGACAGAGAAGCCTAGGTTGCCCGGAACCTAGAAATGACCATTACATTCACACTGGTTGCAATTATTCGTCTTATACGATGGAAAAGCTGTTGTATTTATATCGTATTTTATGCTTCTCGCGATGACTTCGTAGGCCCTAACTATTCCATCTGGTGGAACAACGCCCTTGGGTGAAGCCTAGGTTGCCCGGGACGTAGAAATGACGATAACTTCCACACTGGTTGCAATTATTCGTTTTATACGATGGAAAAGCTGTTGTATTTATATCGCATTTTATGCTTCTGGCGTTGACTTCTTAGTCCCTAACTATTCCATCTGGTAGAACAACGCCCTAGGGTGAAGCCTAGGTTGCGCGGAACGTAGAAATGACCATAATTTTCACACTGGTAGCAATTATTCGTTTTATACGATGGAAAATCAGTTTTATTTACTTTGTATTTTATGCTTCTGGCGTTGACTTCTTATGCCCTAACTATTCCCTCTGGCGGATCAACGCCCTAGAGTGAAACCTACGTTGCCCGGAACGTAGAAATGACTATTACTTTCACACTGGTTGCAATTATTCGTTTTATACGATGGAAAAGCTGTTCCATTTATTTTGAATTTTATGCTTCGGGCGTTGACTTCTAAGGCCTTAACTATTCGATCTGGTGGAACAACGCCCTAGGGTGAAGCCTAGGTTGCGCGGAACGTAGAAATGACCATAACTTTCACACTGGTAGCTATTATTCGTTTTATACGATGGAAAAACTGTTTTATTTATTTTGTATTTTATGCTTCTGGCGTTGACTTCTTATGCCCTAACTATTCCCTCTGGAGGATCAACGCCCTAGAGTGAAACCTACGTTGCACGGAACGTAGAAATGACTATTACTTTCACACTGGTTGCAATTATTCGTTTTATACGATGGAAAAGCTGTTACATTTATTTTGTATTTTATGCTTCGGGCGTTGACTTCTAAGGCCCTAACTATTCCATCTGGTGGAACAACGCCCTAGGGTGAAGCCTAGGTTGCCTGGAACGTAGAAATGACCATCACTATCACACGGGTTGCAATTATTCCTGTTATAGGATGGAAAGACTGTTGTACTTTTATTGTATTTTATACTTCAGGCGTTGGCTTCTAAGGCCCTAGCTATTCGATCTGGTCGGGCAACGCCCTAGAGTGAAGCCTAGGTTGCCCGGAACGTAGAAATGACCATAACTTCCACACTGGTAGCAATTATTCGTCTTATACGATGGAAAATCTGTGGCATCTTTATCGTATTTTATTCATCTGGGGTTGACTTCTAAGGCCGTAGCTATTAGATGTGGTGGAGCAACGCCCTAGAGTGACGCCCAAGTTGCCCGGAACGTAGAAATGACCATTACCTTCACACTGGTTGCAATTATTCGTTTTATACGATGAAAAAGCTGTTCCATTTATTTTGTATTTTATGCTTCGGGCGTTGACTTCTAAGGCCCTAACTATTCCATCTGGTGGAACAACGCCCTAAGGTGAAGCATAGGTTGCCTGGAACGTAGAAATGACCATCACTTTCACACGGGTTGCAATTATTCCTGTTATAGGATGGAAAGACTGTTGTACTTTTATTGTATTTTATACTTCAGGCGTTGGCTTCTAAGGCCCTAGCTATTCGATCTGGTCGGGCAACGCCCTAGAGTGAAGCCTAGGTTGCCCGGAACGTAGAAATGACCATAACTTCCACACTGGTAGCAATTATTCGTCTTATACGATGGAAAATCTGTGGCATCTTTATCGTATTTTATTCATCTGGGGTTGACTTCTAAGGCCGTAGCTATTAGATGTGGTGGAGCAACGCCCTAGAGTGACGCCCAAGTTGCCCGGAACGTAGAAATGACCATTACCTTCACACTGGTTGCAATTATTCGTTTTATACGATGAAAAAGCTGTTCCATTTATTTTGTATTTTATGCTTCGGGCGTTGACTTCTAAGGCCCTAACTATTCCATCTGGTGGAACAACGCCCTAAGGTGAAGCATAGGTTGCCTGGAACGTAGAAATGACCATCACTTTCACACGGGTTGCAATTATTCCTGTTATAGGACGGAAAGACTGTTGTATTTTTATTGTATTTTATACTTCAGGCGTTGACTTCTAAGGCCCTAGCTATTCGATCTGGTCGAGCAACGCCATAGAGTGAAGCCTAGGTTGCCCGGAACGTAGAAATGACCATAACTTCCACACTGGTTGCAATTATTCGTTTTATACGATGGAAAAGCTGTTGCATTTATATCGTATTTTATTCATCTGGGGTTGACTGCTAAGGCCGTAGCTATTAGATGTGGTGGAGCAACGCCCTAGAGTGACGCCTAGGTTGCCCGGGACGTAGAAATGACCATTACTTCCACAATGTTTGCAATTATTCATTTTATACGATGGAAAAGCTTTTGTACTTATATTGTATTTTATTCTTCTGGAGTCGACTTCTTAGGCCCTAACTATTCGATCTAGTGGAACAACGCCCTAGAGTGAAGACTTGGTTTCCCGGAACATGGAAATGGCCATTACCTTCACACTGTTTGCAGTTATTCCTGTTATACGATGGAAAGACTTTTGCATCTTTATTGTATTTTATGCTTCTGGCGTTGACTTCTAAGGCCCTAGCTATTCGATTTGGTGGAGCAACGCCCGAGAGTGAAGCCTAGGTTGCCCGGAACGTAGAAATGACCATTACATTCACACTGGTTGCAATTATTTGTCTTATACGATGGAAAAGCTGTTGTATTTATATCGTATTTTATGCTTCTCGCGTTGACTTCTTAGGCCCTAACTATTCGATCTGGTGGAACAACGCCCTTGGGTGAAGCCTAGGTTGCGCGGAACGTAGAAATGACCATAACTTTCACACTGGTAGCAATTATTCGTATTATACGATGGAAAAACTGTTTTATTTATTTTGTATTTTATGCTTCTGAAGTTGACTTCTAGGGCCCTAACTATTCGATCTGGTGGAGCAACGACCTAGTGTGAAGCCTAGGTTGCCCGGAACGGAGAAATGACCATAACTTTCACACCGGTAGCAATTATGCGTTTTATACCATGGTAAAACTGTTCTGTTTATTTTGTATTTTATGCTTCGGGCGTTGACTTCTTAGGCCCTAACTATTCAATCTGTTGGTGCAACGCCCTAGGGTGAAGCCTAGGTTGCCCGGAAAGTAGAAATGACGTTAACTTTCATACAGGTTGCAATTATTCGTTTTACACGATGGAAAAGCTGTTGTATTTATATCGTATTTTATGCTTCGGGCATTGACCTCTTAGGCCCTAACTACTCAATCTGTTGGAGCAACGCCCTAGGGTGAAGCCTAGGTTGCCCGGAAAGTAGAAATGACCATAACTTTAATCCTGGTTGCAATTATTCGTTTTATATGATGGAAAAACTGTTGTATTTATATAGTGTTCTATGCTTCTGGCGTTGACTTCTTAGGCCCTAACTATTCCATCTGGTGGAACAACGCCCTTTGGTGAAGCCTAGGTTGCGCGGAACGTAGCAATGACCATAACTTTCATACTGGTAGCAATTATTCGTTTTATACGATGGAAAAACTGTTCTATTTATTTTGTATTTTATGCTTCTGGCGTTGACTTCTTATGCCCTAACTATTCCCTCTTGAGGATCAACGCCCTAGGGTGAAACCTACGTTGCCCGGAACGTAGAAATGACTATTACTTTCACACTGGTTGCAATTATACGTTTTATACGATGGAAAAGCTGTTCCATTTATTTTGTATTTTATGCTTCGGGCGTTGACTTCTAAGGCCCTATCTATTCCATCTTGTGGAACAACGCCCTAGGGTGAACCCTAGGTTGCCTGGAACGTAGAAATGACCATCACTTTCACACGGGTTGCAATTATTCCTGTTATAGGATGGAAAAACTGTTGTACTTTTATTGTATTTTATACTTCAGGCGTTGGCTTCTAAGGCCCTAGCTATTCAATCTGGTCGAGCAACGCCCTACAGTGAAGCCTAGGTTGCCCGGAACGTAGAAATGACCATAACTTCCACACTGGTTGCAATTATTCGTTTTATACGATGGAAAAGCTGTTGTATTTATATCGTATTTTATGCTTCGGGCGTTGACTCCTAAGGCCCTAACTATTCGATCTGGTGGAACAACGCCCTAGGGTCAAGCCTAGGTTGCGCGGAACGTAGAAATGACCATAACTTTCACACTGGTAGCAATTATTCGTTTTATACGATGGAAAAACTGTTTTATTTATTTTGTATTTTATGCTTCTGGCGTTGACTTCTTATGCCCTAACTATTCCCTCAGGAGGATCAACGCCCTAGAGTGAAACCTACGTTGCCCGGAACGTAGAAATGACTATTACTTTCACACTGGTTGCAATTATTCGTTTTATACGATGGAAAAGCTGTTACATTTATTTTGTATTTTATGCTTCGGGCGTTGACTTCTAAGGCCCTAACTATTCCATCTGGTGGAACAACGCCCTAGGGTGAAGCCTAGGTTGCGCGGAACGTAGAAATGACCATAACTTTCACACTGGTAGCAATTACTCGTTTTATACGATGGAAAAGCTGTTGCATCTTTATTGTATTTTATTCATCTGGGGTTGACTTCTAAGGCCGTAGCTATCAGATGTGGTGGAGCAACACCCGAGAGTGGCGCCTAGGTTGCGCGGTACATAGAAATGACCATTACTTTCACACTGGTTGCAATTATTCGTCTTATACGATGGAAAAGCTGTTGTATTTATATCGTATTTTATGTTTCTCGCGATGACTTCGTAGGCCCTAACTATTCCATCTGGTGGAACAACGCCCTTGGGTGAAGCCTAGGTTGCGCGGAACGAAGAAATGACCATAACTTTCACACTGGTAGCAATTATTCGTTTTATACGATGGAAAAACTGTTTTATTTATTTTGTATTTTATGCTTCGGGCGTTGACTTCTAGGGCCCTAACTATTCGATCTGGAAGAGCAACGCCCTAGAGTGAAGCCTAGGTTGCCCGGAACGGAGAAATGACCATAACTTTCACACCGGTAGCAATTATTCGTTTTATACGATGGTAAAACTGTTCTGTTTATTTTGTATTTTATGCTTCGGGCGTTGACTTCTAAGGCCCTAACTATTCAATCTGTTGGTGCAACGCCCTAGGGTGAAGCCTAGGTTGCCCGGAAAGTAGAAATGACGTTAACTTTCATACTGGTTGCAATTATTCGTTTTACACGATGGAAAAACTGTTGCATTTATATTGTATTTTATGCTTCGGGCATTGACCTCTAAGGCCCTAACTACTCAATCTGTTGGAGCAACGACCTAGGGCGAAGCCTATGTTGCCCGGAAAGTAGAAATGACCATAACTTTAATCCTGGTTGAAATTATTCGTTTTATATGATGGAAAAACTGTTGTATTTATATAGTGTTCTATGCTTCTGGCGTTGACTTCTTAGGCCCTAACTATTCCATCTGGTGGAACAACGCCCTTGGGTGAAGCCTAGGTTGCGCGGAACGTAGCAATGACCATAACTTTCACACTGGTAGCAATTATTCGTTTTATACGATGGAAAAACTGTTCTATTTATTTTGTATTTTATGCTTCGGGCGTTGACTTCTAAGGCCCTAGCTATTCGATCTGGTCGAGCAACGACCTAGTGTGAAGCCTAGGTTGCCCGGAACGTAGAAATGACGATAACTTCCACACTGGTTTCAATTATTCGTTTTATACGATGGAAAAGCTGTTGTATTTATATCGTATTTTATGCTTCTGGCGTTGACCTCTTAGGCCCTAACTATTCCATCTGGCGGAACAACGCCGTCGGATGAAGCCTAGGTTGCGCGGAACGTAGAAATGACCATAACTTTCACACTGGTAGCAATTATTCGTTTTATACGATGGTAAAACTGTTTTATTTATCTGGGATTTTATGCTTCCGGCGTTGACTTCTAAGGCCCTAACTATTTGATCTGGTGGAGCACCGCCCTAGAGTGAAGCCTAGGTTGCCCGGAACGTAGAAAGGACCATTACCTTCACACTGGTTGCAATTATTCGCTTTATACGATGGAAAAACTGATCTATTTATTTTGTATTTTATGCTTCTGGCGTTGACTTCTTAGGCCCTAACTGTTCGATCTGGCGGAACAACGTCCTAGGGTGAAGCTTAGGGTGCCCGGAAAGTAGAAATGACCATAACTTTCACACTGGTTGCAATTATTCGATTTATACGATGGAAAAGCTGTTGCACCTTTATTGTATTTTATTCATCTGGGGTTGACTGCTAAGGCCGTAGCTATTAGATGTGGTGGAGCAACGCCCTAGAGCGACGCCTAGGTTGCCCGGGACATAGAAATGTCCATTACTTTCACAATGTTTGCAATTATTCATTTTATACGATGGAAAAGCTTTTGTACTTATATTGTATTTTATTCTCTGGAGTCGACTTCTTAGGCCCTAACTATTCGATCTAGTGGAACAACGCCCTAGAGTGAAGACTTGGTTTCCCGGAACATGGAAATGGCCATTACTTTCACACTGTTTGCAGTTATTCCTGTTATACGATGGAAAGACTTTTGCATCTTTATTATATTTTATGCTTCTGGCGTTGACTTCTAAGGCCCTAGCTATTCGATTTGGTGGAGCAACGCCCGATAGAGAAGCCTAGGTTGCCCGGAACGTAGAAATGACCATTACATTCACACTGGTTGCAATTATTCGTCTTATACGATGGAAAAAGCTGTTGTATTTATATCGTATTTTATGCTTCTCGCGATGACTTCGTAGGCCCTAACTATTCCATCTGGTGGAACAACGCCCTTGGGTGAAGCCTAGGTTGCGCGGAACGAAAAATGACCATAACTTTCACACTGGTAGCAATTATTCGTATTATACGATGGAAAAACTGTTTTATTTATTTTGTATTTTATGCTTCTGACGTTGACTTCTAGGGCCCTAACTATTCGATCTGGTGGAGCAACGCCCTAGTGTGAAGCCTAGGTTGCCCGGAACGGAGAAATGACCATAACTTTCACACCGGTAGCAATTATTCGTTTTATACCATGGTAAAACTGTTCTGTTTATTTTGTATTTTATGCTTCGGGCGTTGACTTCTTAGGCCCTAACTATTCAATCTGTTGGTGCAACGCCCTAGGGTGAAGCCTAGGTTGCCCGGAAAGTAGAAATGACGTTAACTTTCATACAGGTTGCAATTATTCGTTTTACACGATGGAAAAACTGTTGTATTTATATCGTATTTTATGCTTCGGGCATTGACCTCTTAGGCCCTAACTACTCAATCTGTTGGAGCAACGCCCTAGGGTGAAGCCTAGGTTGCCCGGAAAGTAGAAATGACCATAACTTTAATCCTGGTTGCAATTATTCGTTTTATATGATGGAAAAACTGTTGTATTTATATAGTGTTCTATGCTTCTGGCGTTGACTTCTTAGGCCCTAACTATTCCATCTGGTGGAACAACGCCCTTGGGTGAAGCCTAGGTTGCGCGGAACGTAGCAATGACCATAACTTTCATACTGGTAGCAATTATTCGTTTTATACGATGGAAAAACTGTTCTATTTATTTTGTATTTTATGCTCCTGGCGTTGACTTCTTATGCCCTAAATATTCCCTCTTGAGGATCAACGCCCTAGAGTGAAACCTACGTTGCCCGGAACGTAGAAATGACTATTACTTTCACACTGGTTGCAATTATACGTTTTATACGATGGAAAAGCTGTTCCATTTATTTTGTATTTTATGCTTCGGGCGTTGACTTCTAAGGCCCTAACTATTCCATCTTGTGGAACAACGCCCTAGGGTGAACCCTAGGTTGCCTGGAACGTAGAAATGACCATCACTTTCACACGGGTTGCAATTATTCCTGTTATAGGATGGAAAAACTGTTGTACTTTTATTGTATTTTATACTTCAGGCGTTGGCTTCTAAGGCCCTAGCTATTCAATCTGGTCGAGCAACGCCCTACAGTGAAGCCTAGGTTGCCCGGAACGTAGAAATGACCATAACTTCCACACTGGTTGCAATTATTCGTTTTATACGATGGAAAAGCTGTTGTATTTATATCGTATTTTATGCTTCGGGCGTTGACTCCTAAGGCCCTAACTATTCGATCTGGTGGAACAGCGCCCTAGGGTCAAGCCTAGGTTGCGCGGAACGTAGAAATGACCATTACATTCACACTGGTTGCAATTATTCGTCTTATACGATGGAAAAAGCTGTTGTATTTATATCGTATTTTATGCTTCTCGCGATGACTTCGTAGGCCCTAACTATTCCATCTGGTGGAACAACGCCCTTGGGTGAAGCCTAGGTTGCGCGGAACGAAGAAATGACCATCACTTTCACACTGGTAGCAATTATTCGTTTTATACGATGGAAAAACTGTTTTATTTATTTTGTATTTTATGCTTCTGACGTTGACTTCTAGGGCCCTAACTATTCGATCTGGAAGAGCAACGCCCTAGAGTGGAGCCTAGGTTGCCCGGAACGGAGAAATGACCATAACTTTCACACCGGTAGCAATTATTCGTTTTATACGATGGTAAAACTGTTTTGTTTATTTTGTATTTTATGCTTCGGGCGTTGACTTCTAAGGCCCTGACTATTCAATCTGTTGGTGCAACGCCCTAGGGTGAAGCCTAGGTTGCCCGGAAAGTAGAAATGACGTTAACTTTCATACTGGTTGCAATTATTCGTTTTACACGATGGAAAAACTATTGCATTTATATTGTATTTTATGCTTCGGGCATTGACCTCTAAGGCCCTAACTACTCAATCTGTTCGAGCAACGACCTAGGGCGAAGCCTATGTTGCCCGGAAAGTAGAAATGACCATAACTTTAATCCTGGTTGCAATTATTCGTTTTATATGATGGAACAACTGTTGTATTTATATAGTGTTCTATGCTTCTGGCGTTGACTTCTTAGGCCCTAACTATTCCATCTGGTGGAACAACGCCCTTGGGTGAAGCCTAGGTTGCGCGGAACGTAGCAATGACCATAACTTTCACACTGGTAGCAATTATTCGTTTTATACGATGGAAAAACTGTTCTATTTATTTTGTATTTTATGCTTCGGGCGTTGACTTCTAAGGCCCTAGCTATTCGATCTGGTCGAGCAACGCCCTAGTGTGAAGCCTAGGTTGCCCGGAGCGTAGAAATGACGATAACTTCCACACTGGTTACAATTATTCGTTTTATACGGTGGAAAAGCTGTTGTATTTATATCGCAAGTTAAGCTTCTGGCGTTGACTTCTTAGTCCCTAACTATTCCATCTGTTGGAACAACGCCCTAGGGTGAAGCCTAGGTTGCGCGGAACGTAGAAATGACCATAACTTTCACACTGGTAGCAATTATTCGTTTTACACGATGGAAAAGCTGTTGTATATATATCGTATTTTATGCTTCTCGCGTTGACTTCGTAGGCCCTAACTATTCCATCTGGTGGAACAACGCCCTTGGGTGTATCCTAGGTTGCGCGGAACGTAGAAATGACCTTAACTTTCACACTGGTAGCAATTATTCGTTTTATACGATGGAAAAACTGTTCTATTTATTTTGTATTTTATGCTACGGGCGTTGACTCCTAAGGCCATAACTATTCAATCTGTTGGTGCAACGCCCAAGGGTGAAGCCTATGTTGCCCGGAATGTCGAAATGACGTTAACTTTCATACTGGTTCCAATTATTCGTTTTATACGATGGAAAAGCTGTTTTATTTATTTTGTATTTTATGCTTCTGGCGTTGACTTCTTATGCCCTAACAATTCCCTCTGGCGGATCAACGCCCTAGAGTGAAACCTACGTTGCCCGGAACGTAGAAATGACTGTTACTTTCACACTGGTTGCAATTACTCGTTTTATACGATGGAAAAGCTGTTCCATTTATTTTGTATTTTATGCTTCGGGCGTTGACTCCTAAGGCCCTAACTATTCGACCTGGTGGAACAACGCCCTAGGGTCAAGCCTAGGTTGCGCGGAACGTAGAAATGACCATAAGTTTCACACTGGTAGCAATTATTCGTTTTATACGATGGAAAAACTGTTTCATTTATTTTGTATTTTATGCTTCTGGCGTTGACTTCTTATGCCCTAACTACTCCCTCTGGCGGATCAACGCCCTAGAGTGGAACCTACGTTGCCCGGAACGTAGAAATGACTATTACTTTCACACTGGTTGCAATTATTCGTTTTATACGATGGAAAAGCTGTTCCATTTATTTTGTATTTTATGCTTCGGGCGTTGACTTCTAAGGCCCTAACTATTCCATCTGGTGGAACAACGCCCTAGGGTGAAGCCTAGGTTTCCTGGAACGTAGAAATGACCATCACTTTCACACGGGTTGCAATTATTCCTGTTATAGGATGGAAAGACTGTTGTATTTTTATTGTATTTTATACTTCAGGCGTTGACTTCTAAGGCCCTAGCTATTCGATCTGGTCGAGCAACGCCCTAGAGTGAAGCCTAGGTTGCCCGGGACGTAGAAATGACCGTTACTTTCACAATGTTTGCAATTATTCATTTTATACGATGGAAAAGCTTTTGTACTTATATTGTATTTTATTCTTCTGGCGTCGACTTCTTAGGCCCTAACTATTCGATCTAGTGGAACAACGCCCTAGAGTGAAGACTTGGTTTCCCGGAACATGGAAATGACCATTACTTTCACACGGTTTGCAGTTATTCCTGTTATACGATGGAAAGACTTTGGCATCTTTATTGTATTTTATGCTTCTGGCGTTGACTTCTAAGGCCCTAGCTATTCGATTTGGTGGAGCAACACCCGACAGAGAAGCCTAGGTTGCCCGGAACGTAGAAATGACCATTACATTCACACTGGTTGCAATTATTCGTCTTATACGATGGAAAAGCTGTTGTATTTATATCGTATTTTATGCTTCTCGCGAAGACTTTGTAGGCCCTAACTATTCCATCTGGTGGAACAACGCCCTTGGGTGAAGCATAGGTTGCGCGGAACGAAGAAATGACCATAACTTTCACACTGGTAGCAATTATTCGTTTTATACGATGGTAAAACTGTTTTATTTATTTTGTATTTTATGCTTCTGGCGTTGACTTCTTAGTCCCTAACTATTCCATCTGGTAGAACAACGCCCTAGGGTGAAGCCTAGGTTGCGCGGAACGTAGAAATGACCATAATTTTCACACTGGTAGCAATTATTCGTTTTATACGATGGAAAATCTGTTTTATTTACTTTGTATTTTATGCTTCTGGCGTTGACTTCTTATGCCCTAACTATTCCCTCTGGCGGATCAACGCCCTAGAGTGAAACCTACGTTGCCCGGAACGTAGAAATGACTATTACTTTCACACTGGTTGCAATTATTCGTTTTATACGATGGAAAAGCTGTTCCATTTATTTTGTATTTTATGCTTCGGGCGTTGACTTCTAAGGCCTTAACTATTCGATCTGGTGGAACAACGCCCTAGGGTGAAGCCTAGGTTGCGCGGAACGTAGAAATGACCATAACTTTCACACTTGTAGCAATTATTCGTTTTATACGATGGGAAAACTGTTTTATTTATTTTGTATTTTATGCTTCTGGCGTTGACTTCTTATGCCCTAACTATTCCCTCTGGAGGATCAACGCCCTAGAGTGAAACCTACGTTGCACGGAACGTAGAAATGACTATTACTTTCACACTGGTTGCAATTATTCGTTTTATACGATGGAAAAGCTGTTACATTTATTTTGTATTTTATGCTTCGGGCGTTGACTTCTTAGGCCCTAACTATTCAATCTGTTGGTGCAACGCCCTAGGGTGAAGCCTAGGTTGCCCGGAAAGTAGAAATGACGTTAACTTTCATACAGGTTGCAATTATTCGTTTTACACGATGGAAAAACTGTTGTATTTATATCGTATTTTATGCTTCGGGCATTGGCCTCTTAGGCCCTAACTACTCAATCTGTTGGAGCAACGCCCTAGGGTGAAGCCTACGTTGCCCGGAAAGTAGAAATGACCATAACTTTAATCCTGGTTGCAATTATTCGTTTTATATGATGGAAAAACTGTTGTATTTATATAGTGTTCTATGCTTCTGGCGTTGACTTCTTAGGCCCTAACTATTCCATCTGGTGGAACAACGCCCTTGGGTGAAGCCTAGGTTGCGCGGAACGTAGCAATGACCATAACTTTCATACTGGTAGCAATTATTCGTTTTATACGATGGAAAAACTGTTCTATTTATTTTGTATTTTATGCTTCTGGCGTTGACTTCTTATGCCCTAACTATTCCCTCTTGAGGATCAACGCCCTAGAGTGAAACCTACGTTGCCCGGAACGTAGAAATGACTATTACTTTCACACTGGTTGCAATTATACGTTTTATACGATGGAAAAGCTGTTCCATTTATTTTGTATTTTATGCTTCGGGCGTTGACTTCTAAGGCCCTAACTATTCCATCTTGTGGAACAACGCCCTAGGGTGAACCCTAGGTTGCCTGGAACGTAGAAATGACCATCACTTTCACACGGGTTGCAATTATTCCTGTTATAGGATGCAAAAACTGTTGTACTTTTATTGTATTTTATACTTCAGGCGTTGGCTTCTAAGGCCCTAGCTATTCAATCTGGTCGAGCAACGCCCTACAGTGAAGCCTAGGTTGCCCGGAACGTAGAAATGACCATAACTTCCACACTGGTTGCAATTATTCGTTTTATACGATGGAAAAGCTGTTGTATTTATATCGTATTTTATGCTTCGGGCGTTGACTCCTAAGGCCCTAACTATTCGATCTGGTGGAACAACGCCCTAGGGTCAAGCCTAGGTTGCGCGGAACGTAGAAATGACCATAAGTTTCACAATGGTAACAATTATTCGTTTTATACGATGGAAAAACTGTTTTATTTATTTTGTATTTTATGCTTCTGGCGTTGACTTCTTATGCCCTAACTATTCCCTCTGGCGGATCAACGCCCTAGAGTGAAACCTACGTTGCCCGGAACGTAGAAATGACCATAACTTCCACACTGGTTGCAATTATTCGTTTTATACGATGGAAAAGCTGTTGTATTTATATCGTATTTTATGCTTCTGGCGTTGACCTCTTAGGCCCTAACTATTCCATCTGGTGGAACAACGCCCTAGAGTGAAGCCTAGGTTGCCCGGAACGTAGAAAAGACCATTACCTTCACACTGGTTGCAATTATTCGCTCTATACGATGGAAAAACTGATCTATTTATTTTGTATTTTATGCTTCTGGCGTTGACTTCTTAGGCCCTAACTGTTCGATCTGGTGGAACAACGTCCTAGGGTGAAGCCTAGGGTGTCCGGAAAGTAGAAATGACCATAACTTTCACACTGGTTGCAATTATTCGATTTATACGATGGAAAAGCTGTTGCACCTTTATTGTATTTTATTCATCTGGGGTTGACTGCTAAGGCCGTAGCTATTAGATGTGGTGGAGCAGCGCCCTAGAGTGACGCCTAGGTTGCCCGGGACGTAGAAATGACCATTACTTTCACAATGTTTGCAATTATTCATTTTATACGATGGAAAAGCTTTTGTACTTATATTGTATTTTATTCTCTGGAGTCGACTTCTTAGGCCCTAACTATTCGATCTAGTGGAACAACGCCCGGGAGTGAAGACTTGGTTTCCCGGAACATGGAAATGGCCATTACTTTCACACTGTTTGCAGTTATTCCTGTTATACGATGGAAAGACTTTTGCATGTTTATTGTATTTTATGCTTCTGGCGTTGACTTCTAAGGCCCTAGCTATTCGATTTGGTGGAGCAACGCCCGACAGAGAAGCCTAGGTTGCCCGGAACGTAGAAATGACCATAATATTCACACTGGTTGCAATTATTCGTCTTATACGATGGAAAAGCTGTTGTATTTATATCGTATTTTATGCTTCTCGCGAAGACTTCGTAGGCCCTAACTATTCCATCTGGTGGAACAACGCCGTCGGGTGAAGCCTAGGTTGCGCGGAACGTAGAAATGACCATAACTTTCACACTGGTAGCAATTATTCGTTTTATACGATGGAAAAACTGTTTTATTTATTTTGTATTTTATGCTTCTGACGTTGAATCCTAAGGCCCTAACTATTCGATCTGGTGGAACAACGTCCTAGGGTCAAGCCTAGGTTGCGCGGAACGTAGAAATGACCATAAGTTTCACACTGGTAACAATTATTCGTTTTATACGATGGAAAAACTGTTTTATTTATTTTGTATTTTATGCTTCTGGCGTTGACTTCTTATGCCCTAACTATTCCCTCTGGCGGATCAACGCCCTAGAGTGAAACCTACGTTGACCGGAACGTAGAAATGACTATTACTTTCACACTGGTTGCAATTATTCGTTTTATACGATGGAAAAGCTGTTCCATCTATTTTGTATTTTATGCTGCGGGCGTTGACTTCTAAGGCCCTAACTGTTCCATCTGGTGGAACAACGCCCTAGGGTGAAGCCTAGGTTGCCTGGAACGTAGAAATGACCATCACTTTCACACGGGTTGCAATTATTCCTGTTATAGGATGGAAAGACTGTTGTATTTTTATTGTATTTTATACTTCACGCGTTGACTTCTAAGGCCCTAGCTATTCGATCTGGTCGAGCAACGCCCTAGAGTGAAGCCTAGGTTGCCCGGAACGTAGAAATGACCATAACTTCCACACTGGTTGCAATTATTCGCTTTATACGATGGAAAAGCTGTTGTATTTATATCGTATTTTATGCTTCTGGCGTTGACCTCTTAGGCCCTAACTATTCCATCTGGTGGAACAACGCCGTCGGGTGAAGCCTAGGTTGCGCGGAACGTAGAAATGACCATAACTTTCACACTGGTAGCAATTATTCGTTTTATACGATGGTAAAACTGTTTTATTTATTTGGGATTTTATGCTTCCGGCGTTGACTTCTAAGGCCCTAACTATTTGATCTGGTGGAGCACCGCCCTAGAGTGAAGCCTAGGTTGCCCGGAACGGAGAAATGACCATAACTTTCACACCGGTAGCAATTATTCGTTTTATACGATGGTAAAACTGTTTTGTTTATTTTGTATTTTATGCTTCGGGCGTTGACTTCTAAGGCCCTAACTATTCAATCTGTTGGTGCAACGCCCTAGGGTGAAGCCTAGGTTGCCCGGAAAGTAGAAATGACGTTAACTTTCATACTGGTTGCAATTATTCGTTTTACACGATGGAAAAACTGTTGCATTTATATTGTATTTTATGCTTCGGGCATTGACCTCTAAGGCCCTAACTACTCAATCTGTTCGAGCAACGACCTAGGGCGAAGCCTATGTTGCCCGGAAAGTAGAAATGACCATAACTTTAATCCTGGTTGCAATTATTCGTTTTATATGATGGAACAACTGTTGTATTTATTTAGTGTTCTATGCTTCTGGCGTTGACTTCTTAGGCCCGAACTATTCCATCTGGTGGAACAACGCCCTTGGGTGAAGCCTAGGTTGCGCGGAACGTAGCAATGACCATAACTTTCACACTGGTAGCAATTATTCGTTTTATACGATGGAAAAACTGTTCTATTTATTTTGTATTTTATGCTTCGGGCGTTGACTTCTAAGGCCCTAGCTATTCGATCTGGTCGAGCAACGCCCTAGTGTGAAGCCTAGGTTGCCCGGAGCGTAGAAATGACGATAACTTCCACACTGGTTACAATTATTCGTTTTATACGGTGGAAAAGCTGTTGTATTTATATCGCAAGTTAAGCTTCTGGCGTTGACTTCTTAGTCCCTAACTATTCCATCTGTTGGAACAACGCCCTAGGGTGAAGCCTAGGTTGCGCGGAACGTAGAAATGACCATAACTTTCACACTGGTAGCAATTATTCGTTTTATACGATGGAAAAACTGTTTTATTTATTTTGTATTTTATGCTTCTGGCGTTGACTTCTTATGCCCTAACTATTCCCTCTGGAGGATCAACGCCCTAGAGTGAAACCTACGTTGCACGGAACGTAGAAATGACTATTACTTTCACACTGGTTGCAATTATTCGTTTTATACGATGGAAAAGCTGTTACATTTATTTTGTATTTTATGCTTCGGGCGTTGACTTCTAAGGCCCTAACTATTCCATCTGGTGGAACAACGCCCTAGGGTGAAGCCTAGGTTGCCTGGAACGTAGAAATGACCATCACTATCACACGGGTTGCAATTATTCCTGTTATAGGATGGAAAGACTGTTGTACTTTTATTGTATTTTATACTTCAGGCGTTGGCTTCTAAGGCCCTAGCTATTCGATCTGGTCGGGCAACGCCCTAGAGTGAAGCCTAGGTTGCCCGGAACGTAGAAATGACCATAACTTCCACACTGGTAGCAATTATTCGTCTTATACGATGGAAAAGCTGTGGCATCTTTATTGTATTTTATTCATCTGGGGTTGACTTCTAAGGCCGTAGCTATTAGATGTGGTGGAGCAACGCCCTAGAGTGACGCCCAAGTTGCCCGGAACGTAGAAATGACCATTACCTTCACACTGGTTGCAATTATTCGTTTTATACGATGAAAAAGCTGTTCCATTTATTTTGTATTTTATGCTTCGGGCGTTGACTTCTAAGGCCCTAACTATTCCATCTGGTGGAACAACGCCCTAAGGTGAAGCATAGGTTGCCTGGAACGTAGAAATGACCATCACTTTCACACGGGTTGCAATTATTCCTGTTATAGGACGGAAAGACTGTTGTATTTTTAGTGTATTTTATACTTCAGGCGTTGACTTCTAAGGCCCTAGCTATTCGATCTGGTCGAGCAACGCCCTAGAGTGAAGCCTAGGTTGCCCGGAACGAAGAAATGACCATAACTTCCACAATGTTTGCAATTATTCATTTTATACGATGGAAAAGCTTTTGTACTTATATTGTATTTTATTCTTCTGGAGTCGACTTCTTAGGCCCTAACTATTCGATCTAGTGGAACAACACCCTAGAGTGAAGACTTGGTTTCCCGGAACATGGAAATGGCCATTACTTTCACACTGTTTGCAGTTATTCCTGTTATACGATGGAAAGACTTTTGCATCTTTATTGTATTTTATGCTTCTGGCGTTGACTTCTAAGGCCCTAGCTATTCGATTTGGTGGAGCAACGCCCGAGAGTGAAGCCTAGGTTGCCCGGAACGTAGAAATGACCATTACATTCACACTGGTTGCAATTATTTGTCTTATACGATGGAAAAGCTGTTGTATTTACATCGTATTTTATGCTTCTCGCGTTGACTTCTTAGGCCCTAACTATTCGATCTGGTGGAACAACGCCCTTGGGTGAAGCCTAGGTTGCGCGGAACGTAGAAATGACCATAACTTTCACACTGGTAGCAATTATTCGTATTATACGATGGAAAAACTGTTTTATTTATTTTGTATTTTATGCTTCTGAAGTTGACTTCTAGGGCCCTAACTATTCGATCTGGTGGAGCAACGCCCTAGTGTGAAGCCTAGGTTGCCCGGAACGGAGAAATGACCATAACTTTCACACCGGTAGCAATTATTCGTTTTATACCATGGTAAAACTGTTCTGTTTATTTTGTATTTTATGCTTCGGGCGTTGACTTCTTAGGCCCTAACTATTCAATCTGTTGGTGCAACGCCCTAGGGTGAAGCCTAGGTTGCCCGGAAAGTAGAAATGACGTTAACTTTCATACAGGTTGCAATTATTCGTTTTACACGATGGAAAAACTGTTGTATTTATATCGTATTTTATGCTTCGGGCATTGACCTCTTAGGCCCTATCTACTCAATCTGTTGGAGCAACGCCCTAGGGTGAAGCCTAGGTTGCCCGGAAAGTAGAAATGACCATAACTTTAATCCTGGTTGCAATTATTCGTTTTATATGATGGAAAAACTGTTGTATTTATATAGTGTTCTATGCTTCTGGCGTTGACTTCTTAGGCCCTAACTATTCCATCTGGTGGAACAACGCCCTTGGGTGAAGCCTAGGTTGCGCGGAACGTAGCAATGACCATAACTTTCATACTGGTAGCAATTATTCGTTTTATACGATGGAAAAACTGTTCTATTTATTTTGTATTTTATGCTTCTGGCGTTGACTTCTTATGCCCTAACTATTCCCTCTTGAGGATCAACGCCCTAGAGTGAGACCTACGTTGCCCGGAACGTAGAAATGACTATTACTTTCACACTGGTTGCAATTATACGTTTTATACGATGGAAAAGCTGTTCCATTTATTTTGTATTTTATGCTTCGGGCGTTGACTTCTAAGGCCCTAACTATTCCATCTTGTGGAACAACGCCCTAGGGTGAACCCTAGGTTGCCTGGAACGTAGAAATGACCATCACTATCACACGGGTTGCAATTATTCCTGTTATAGGATGGAAAAACTGTTGTACTTTTATTGTATTTTATACTTCAGGCGTTGGCTTCTAAGGCCCTAGCTATTCAATCTGGTCGAGCAACGCCCTACAGTGAAGCCTAGGTTGCCCGGAACGTAGAAATGACCATAACTTCCACACTGGTTGCAATTATTCGTTTTATACGATGGAAAAGCTGTTGTATTTATATCGTATTTTATGCTTCGGGCGTTGACTCCTAAGGCCCTAACTATTCGATCTGGTGGAACAACGCCCTAGGGTCAAGCCTAGGTTGCGCGGAACGTAGAAATGACCATAAGTTTCACAATGGTAACAATTATTCGTTTTATACGATGGAAAAACTGTATTATTTATTTTGTATTTTATGCTTCTGGCGTTGACTTCTTATGCCCTAACTATTCCCTCTGGCGGATCAACGCCCTAGAGTGAAACCTACGTTGCCCGGAACGTAGAAATGACCATAACTTCCACACTGGTTGCAATTATTCGTTTTATACGATGGAAAAGCTGTTGTATTTATATCGTATTTTATGCTTCGGGCGTTGACTCCTAAGGCCCTAACTATTCGATCTGGTGGAACAACGCCCTAGGGTCAAGCCTAGGTTGCGCGGAACGTAGAAATGACCATAAGTTTCACAATGGTAACAATTATTCGTTTTATACGATGGAAAAACTGTATTATTTATTTTGTATTTTATGCTTCTGGCGTTGACTTCTTATGCCCTAACTATTCCCTCTGGCGGATCAACGCCCTAGAGTGAAACCTACGTTGCCCGGAACGTAGAAATGACCATAACTTCCACACTGGTTGCAATTATTCGTTTTATACGATGGAAAAGCTGTTGTATTTATATCGTATTTTATGCTTCTGGCGTTGACCTCTTAGGCCCTAACTATTCCATCTGGTGGAACAACGCCCTAGAGTGAAGCCTAGGTTGCCCGGAACGTAGAAAAGACCATTACCTTCACACTGGTTGCAATTATTCGCTTTATACGATGGAAAAACTGATCTATTTATTTTGTATTTTATGCTTCTGGCGTTGACTTCTTAGGCCCTAACTGTTCGATCTGGTGGAACAACGTCCTAGGGTGAAGCCTAGGGTGTCCGGAAAGTAGAAATGACCATAACTTTCACACTGGTTGCAATTATTCGATTTATACGATGGAAAAGCTGTTGCACCTTTATTGTATTTTATTCATCTGGGGTTGACTGCTAAGGCCGTAGCTATTAGATGTGGTGGAGCAGCGCCCTAGAGTGACGCCTAGGTTGCCCGGGACGTAGAAATGACCATTACTTTCACAATGTTTGCAATTATTCATTTTATACGATGGAAAAGCTTTTGTACTTATATTGTATTTTATTCTCTGGAGTCGACTTCTTAGGCCCTAACTATTCGATCTAGTGGAACAACGCCCTAGAGTGAAGACTTGGTTTCCCGGAACATGGAAATGGCCATTACTTTCACACTGTTTGCAGTTATTCCTGTTATACGATGGAAAGACTTTTGCATGTTTATTGTATTTTATGCTTCTGGCGTTGACTTCTAAGGCCCTAGCTATTCGATTTGGTGGAGCAACGCCCGACAGAGAAGCCTAGGTTGCCCGGAACGTAGAAATGACCATTACATTCACACTGGTTGCAATTATTCGTCTTATACGATGGAAAAGCTGTTGTATTTATATCGTATTTTATGCTTCTCGCGAAGACTTCGTAGGCCCTAACTATTCCATCTGGTGGAACAACGCCCTTGGGTGAAGCATAGGTTGCGCGGAACGAAGAAATGACCATAACTTTCACACTGGTAGCAATTATTCGTTTTATACGATGGAAAAGCTGTTCCATTTATTTTGTATTTTATGCTTCGGGCGTTGACTTCTAAGGCCTTAACTATTCGATCTGGTGGAACAACGCCCTAGGGTGAAGCCTAGGTTGCGCGGAACGTAGAAATGACCATAACTTTCACACTGGTAGCAATTATTCGTTTTATACGATGGAAAAACTGTTTTATTTATTTTGTATTTTATGCTTCTGGCGTTGACTTCTTATGCCCTAACTATTCCCTCTGTAGGATCAACGCCCTAGAGTGAAACCTACGTTGCACGGAACGTAGAAATGACTATTACTTTCACACTGGTTGCAATTATTCGTTTTATACGATGGAAAAGCTGTTACATTTATTTTGTATTTTATGCTTCGGGCGTTGACTTCTAAGGCCCTAACTATTCCATCTGGTGGAACAACGCCCTAGGGTGAAGCCTAGGTTGCCTGGAACGTAGAAATGACCATCACTATCACACGGGTTGCAATTATTCCTGTTATAGGATGGAAAGACTGTTGTACTTTTATTGTATTTTATACTTCAGGCGTTGGCTTCTAAGGCCCTAGCTATTCGATCTGGTCGGGCAACGCCCTAGAGTGAAGCCTAGGTTGCCCGGAACGTAGAAATGACCATAACTTCCACACTGGTAGCAATTATTCGTCTTATACGGTGGAAAAGCTGTGGCATCTTTATTGTATTTTATTCATCTGGGGTTGACTTCTAAGGCCGTAGCTATTAGATGTGGTGGAGCAACGCCCTAGAGTGACGCCCAAGTTGCCCGGAACGTAGAAATGACCATTACCTTCACACTGGTTGCAATTATTCGTTTTATACGATGAAAAAGCTGTTCCATTTATTTTGTATTTTATGCTTCGGGCGTTGACTTCTAAGGCCCTAACTATTCCATCTGGTGGAACAACGCCCTTGGGTGAAGCCTAGGTTGCGCGGAACGTAGAAATGACCATAACTTTCACACTGGTAGCAATTATTCGTATTATACGATGGAAAAACTGTTTTATTTATTTTGTATTTTATGCTTCTGAAGTTGACTTCTAGGGCCCTAACTATTCGATCTGGTGGAGGAACGCCCTAGTGTGAAGCCTAGGTTGCCCGGAACGGAGAAATGACCATAACTTTCACACCGGTAGCAATTATTCGCTTTATACCATGGTAAAACTGTTCTGTTTATTTTGTATTTTATGCTTCGGGCGTTGACTTCTTAGGCCCTAACTATTCAATCTGTTGGTGCAACGCCCTAGGGTGAAGCCTAGGTTGCCCGGAAAGTAGAAATGACGTTAACTTTCATACAGGTTGCAATTATTCGTTTTACACGATGGAAAAACTGTTGTATTTATATCGTATTTTATGCTTCGGGCATTGACCTCTTAGGCCCTAACTACTCAATCTGTTGGAGCAACGCCCTAGGGTGAAGCCTAGGTTGCCCGGAAAGTAGAAATGACCATAACTTTAATCCTGGTTGCAATTATTCGTTTTATATGATGGAAAAACTGTTGTATTTATATAGTGTTCTATGCTTCTGGCGTTGACTTCTTAGGCCCTAACTATTCCATCTGGTGGAACAACGCCCTTGGGTGAAGCCTAGGTTGCGCGGAACGTAGCAATGACCATAACTTTCATACTGGTAGCAATTATTCGTTTTATACGATGGAAAAACTGTTCTATTTATTTTGCATTTTATGCTTCTGGCGTTGACTTCTTATGCCCTAACTATTCCCTCTTGAGGATCAACGCCCTAGAGTGAAACCTACGTTGCCGGAACGTAGAAATGACTATTACTTTCACACTGGTTGCAATTATTCGTTTTATACGATGGAAAAGCTGTTCCATTTATTTTGTATTTTATGCTTCGGGCGTTGACTTCTAAGGCCCTAACTATTCCATCTTGTGGAACAACGCCCTAGGGTGAACCCTAGGTTGCCTGGAACGTAGAAATGACCATCACTTTCACACGGGTTGCAATTATTCCTGTTATAGGATGGAAAAACTGTTGTACTTTTATTGTATTTTATACTTCAGGCGTTGGCTTCTAAGGCCCTAGCTATTCAATCTGGTCGAGCAACGCCCTACAGTGAAGCCTAGGTTGCCCGGAACGTAGAAATGACCATAACATCCACACTGGTTGCAATTATTCGTTTTATACGATGGAAAAGCTGTTGTATTTATATCGTATTTTATGCTTCGGGCGTTGACTCCTAAGGCCCTAACTATTCGATCTGGTGGAACAACGCCCTAGGGTCAAGCCTAGGTTGCGCGGAACGTAGAAATGACCATAAGTTTCACAATGGTAACAATTATTCGTTTTATACGATGGAAAAACTGTTTTATTTATTTTGTATTTTATGCTTCTGGCGTTGACTTCTTATGCCCTAACTATTCCCTCTGGCGGATCAACGCCCTAGAGTGAAACCTACGTTGCCCGGAACGTAGAAATGACCATAACTTCCACACTGGTTGCAATTATTCGTTTTATACGATGGAAAAGCTGTTGTATTTATATCGTATTTTATGCTTCTGGCGTTGACCTCTTAGGCCCTAACTATTCCATCTGGTGGAACAACGCCGTCGGGTGAAGCCTAGGTTGCGCGGAACGTAGAAATGACCATTACTTTCACACTGGTAGCAATTATTCGTTTTATACGATGGTAAAACTGTTTTATTTATTTGGGATTTTATGCTTCCGGCGTTGACTTCTAAGGCCCTAACTATTTGATCTGGTGGAGCACCGCCCTAGAGTGAAGCCTAGGTTGCCCGGAACGTAGAAAAGACCATTACCTGCACATTGGTTGCAATTATTCGCTTTATACGATGGAAAAACTGATCTATTTATTTTGTATTTTATGCTTCTGGCGTTGACTTCTTAGGCCCTAACTGTTCGATCTGGTGGAACAACGTCCTAGGGTGAAGCCTAGGGTGTCCGGAAAGTAGAAATGACCATAACTTTCACACTGGTTGCAATTAATCGATTTATACGATTGAAAAGCTGTTGCACCTTTATTGTATTTTATTCATCTGGGGTTGACTGCTAAGGCCGTAGCTATTAGATGTGGTGGAGCAGCGCCCTAGAGTGACGCCTAGGTTGCCCGGGACGTAGAAATGACCATTACTTTCACAATGTTTGCAATTATTCATTTTATACGATGGAAAAGCTTTTGTACTTATATTGTATTTTATTCTCTGGAGTCGACTTCTTAGGCCCTAACTATTCGATCTAGTGGAACAACGCCGTAGAGTGAAGACTTGGTTTCCCGGAACATGGAAATGGCCATTACTTTCACACTGTTTGCAGTTATTCCTGTTATACGATGGAAAGACTTTTGCATGTTTATTGTATTTTATGCTTCTGGCGTTGACTTCTAAGGCCCTAGCTATTCGATTTGGTGGAGCAACGACCGACAGAGAAGCCTAGGTTGCCCGGAACGTAGAAATGACCATTACATTCACACTGGTTGCAATTATTCGTCTTATACGATGGAAAAGCTGTTGTATTTATATCGTATTTTATGCTTCTCGCGAAGACTTCGTAGGCCCTAACTATTCCATCTGGTGGAACAACGCCCTTGGGTGAAGCATAGGTTGCGCGGAACGAAGAAATGACCATAACTTTCACACTGGTAGCAATTATTCGTTTTATACGATGGTAAAACTGTTTTATTTATTTGGGATTTTATGCTTCCGGCGTTGACTTCTAAGGCCCTAACTATTTGATCTGGTGGAGCACCGCCCTAGAGTGAAGCCTAGGTTGCCCGGAACGTAGAAAAGACCATTACCTTCACACTGGTTGCACTTATTCGCTTTATACGATGGAAAAACTGATCTATTTATTTTGTATTTTATGCTTCTGGCGTTGACTTCTTAGGCCCTAACTGTTCGATCTGGTGGAACAACGTCCTAGGGTGAAGCCTAGGGTGCCCGGAAAATAGAAATGACCATAACTTTCACACTGGTTGCAATTATTCGATTTATTGGATGGAAAAACTGTTTTATTTATTTCGTATTTTATGCTTCTGGCGTTGACTTCTTATGCCCTAACTATTCCCTCTGGCGGATCAACGCCCTAGAGTGAAACCTACGTTGACCGGAACGTAGAAATGACTATTACTTTCACACTGGTTGCAATTATTCGTTTTATACGATGGAAAAGCTGTTCCATTTATTTTGTATTTTATGCTTCGGGCGTTGACTTCTAAGGCCCTAACTATTCCATCTGGTGGAACAACGCCCTAGGGTGAAGCCTAGGTTGCCTGGAACGTAGAAATGACCATCACTTTCACACGGGTTGCAATTATTCCTGTTATAGGATGGAAAGACTGTTGTATTTTTATTGTATTTTATACTTCAGGCGTTGACTTCTAAGGCCCTAGCTATTCGATCTGGTCGAGCAACGCCCTAGAGTGAAGCCTAGGTTGCCCGGAACGTAGAAATGACCATAACTTCCACACTGGTTGCAATTATTCGCTTTATACGATGGAAAAGCTGTTGTATTTATATCGTATTTTATGCTTCTGGCGTTGACCTCTTAGGCCCTAACTATTCCATCTGGTGGAACAACGCCGTCGGGTGAAGCCTAGGTTGCGCGGAACGTAGAAATGACCATAACTTTCACACTGGTAGCAATTATTCGTTTTATACGATGGTAAAACTGTTTTATTTATTTGGGATTTTATGCTTCCGGCGTTGACTTCTAAGGCCCTAACTATTTGATCTGGTGGAGCACCGCCCTAGAGTGAAGCCTAGGTTGCCCGGAACGTAGAAAAGACCATTACCTTCACACTGGTTGCAATTATTCGCTTTATACGATGGAAAAACTGATCTATTTATTTTGTATTTTGTGCTTCTGGCGTTGACTTCTTAGGCCCTAACTGTTCGATCTGGTGGAACAACGTCCTAGGGTGAAGCCTAGGGTGCCCGGAAAGTAGAAATGACCATAACTTTCACACTGGTTGCAATTATTCGATTTATACGATGGAAAAGCCGTTGCACCTTTATTGTATTTTATTCATCTGGGGTTGACTGCTAAGGCCGTAGCTATTAGATGTGGTGGAGCAACGCCCCAGAGTGACGCCTAGGTTGCCCGGGACGTAGAAATGACCATTACTTTCACAATGTTTGCAATTATTCATTTTATACGATGGAAAAGCTTTTGTACTTATATTGTATTTTATTCTCTGGAGTCGACTTCTTAGGCCCTAACTATTCGATCTAGTGGAACAACGCCCTAGAGTGAAGACTTGGTTTCCCGGAACATGGAAATGGCCATTACTTTCACACTGTTTGCAGTTATTCCTGTTATACGATGGAAAGACTTTTGCATCTTTATTGTATTTTATGCTTCTGGCGTTGACTTCTAAGGCCCTAGCTATTCGATTTGGTGGAGCAACGCCCGACAGAGAAGCCTAGGTTGCCCGGAACGTAGAAATGACCATTACATTCACACTGGTTGCAATTATTCGTCTTATACGATGGAAAAGCTGTTGTATTTATATCGTATTTTATGCTTCTCGCGAAGACTTCGTAGGCCCTAACTATTCCATCTGGTGGAACAACGCCCTTGGGTGAAGCATAGGTTGCGCGGAACAAAGAAGTGACCATAACTTTCACACTGGTAGCAATTATTCGTTTTATACGATGGAAAAACTGTTCCATTTATTTTGTATTTTATGCTTCGGGCGTTGACTTCTAAGGCCCTAACTATTCCATCTGGTGGAACAACGCCGTAGGGTGAAGCCTAGGTTGCCTGGAACGTAGTAATGACCATCACTTTCACACGGGTTGCAATTATTCCTGTTATAGGATGGAAAGACTGTTGTATTTTTATTGTATTTTATACTTCAGGCGTTGACTTCTAAGGCCCTAGCTATTCGATCTGGTCGAGCAACGCCCTAGAGTGAAGCCTAGGTTGCCCGGAACGTAGAAATGACCATAACTTCCACACTGGTTGCAATTATTCGCTTTATACGATGGAAAAGCTGTTGTATTTATATCGTATTTTATGCTTCTGGCGTTGACCTCTTAGGCCCTAACTATTCCATCTGGTGGAACAACGCCGTCGGGTGAAGCCTAGGTTGCGCGGAACGTAGAAATGACCATAACTTTCACACTGGTAGCAATTATTCGTTTTATACGATGGTAAAACTGTTTTATTTATTTGGGATTTTATGCTTCCGGCGTTGACTTCTAAGGCCCTAACTATTTGATCTGGTGGAGCACCGCCCTAGAGTGAAGCCTAGGTTGCCCGGAACGTAGAAAAGACCATTACCTTCACACTGGTTGCAATTATTCGCTTTATACGATGGAAAAACTGATCTATTTATTTTGTATTTTATGCTTCTGTCGTTGACTTCTTAGGCCCTAACTGTTCGATCTGGTGGAACAACGTCCTAGGGTGAAGCCTAGGGTGCCGGGAAAGTAGAAATGATCATAACTTTCACACTGGTTGCAATTATTCGATTTATACGATGGAAAAACTGTTTTATTTATTTTGTATTTTATGCTTCTGGCGTTGACTTCTTATGCCCTAACTATTCCCTCTGGCGGATCAACGCCCTAGAGTGAAACCTACGTTGACCGGAACGTAGAAATGACTATTACTTTCACACTGGTTGCAATTATTCGTTTTATACGATGGAAAAGCTGTTCCATTTATTTTGTATTTTATGCTTCGGGCGTTGACTTCTAAGGCCCTAACTATTCCATCTGGTGGAACAACGCCCTAGGGTGAAGCCTAGGTTGCCTGGAACGTAGAAATGACCATCACTTTCACACGGATTGCAATTATTCCTGTTATAGGATGGAAAGACTGTTGTATTTTTATTGTATTTTATACTTCAGGCGTTGACTTCTAAGGCCCTAGCTATTCGATCTGGTCGAGCAACGCCCTAGAGTGAAGCCTAGGTTGCCCGGAACGTAGAAATGACCATAACTTCCACACTGGTTGCAATTATTCGCTTTATACGATGGAAAAGCTGTTGTATTTATATCGTATTTTATGCTTCTGGCGTTGACCTCTTAGGCCCTAACTATTCCATCTGGTGGAACAACGCCGTCAGGTGAAGCCTAGGTTGCGCGGAACGTAGAAATGACCATAACTTTCACACTGGTAGCAATTATTCGTTTTATACGATGGTAAAACTGTTTTATTTATTTGGGATTTTATGCTTCCGGCGTTGACTTCTAAGGCCCTAACTATTTGATCTGGTGGAGCACCGCCCTAGAGTGAAGCCTAGGTTGCCCGGAACGTAGAAAAGACCATTACCTTCACACTGGTTGCAATTATTCGCTTTATACGATGGAAAAACTGATCTATTTATTTTGTATTTTATGCTTCTGGCGTTGACTTCTTAGGCCCTAACTGTTCGATCTGGTGGAACAACGTCCTAGGGTGAAGCCTAGGGTGTCCGGAAAGTAGAAATGACCATAACTTTCACACTGGTTGCAATTATTCGATTTATACGATGGAAAAGCTGTTGCACCTTTATTGTATTTTATTCATCTGGGGTTGACTGCTAAGGCCGTAGCTATTAGATGTGGTGGAGCAGCGCCCTAGAGTGACGCCTAGGTTGCCCGGGACGTAGAAATGACCATTACTTTCACAATGTTTGCAATTATTCATTTTATACGATGGAAAAGCTTTTGTACTTATATTGTATTTTATTCTCTGGAGTCGACTTCTTAGGCCCTAACAAATCGATCTAGTGGAACAACGCCCTAGAGTGAAGACTTGGTTTCCCGGAACATGGAAATGGCCATTACTTTCACACTGTTTGCAGTTATTCCTGTTATACGATGGAAAGACTTTTGCATGTTTATTGTATTTTATGCTTCTGGCGTTGACTTCTAAGGCCCTAGCTATTCGATTTGGTGGAGCAACGCCCGACAGAGAAGCCTAGGTTGCCCGGAACGTAGAAATGACCATTACATTCACACTGGTTGCAATTATTCGTCTTATACGATGGAAAAGCTGTTGTATTTATATCGTATTTTATGCTTCTCGCGAAGACTTCGTAGGCCCTAACTATTCCATCTGGTGGAACAACGCCCTTGGGTGAAGCATAGGTTGCGCGGAACGAAGAAATGACCATAACTTTCACACTGGTAGCAATTATTCGTTTTATACTATGGAAAAACTGTTTTATTTATTTTGTATTTTATGCTTCTGACGTTGAATCCTAAGGCCCTAACTATTCGATCTGGTGGAACAACGTCCTAGGGTCAAGCCTAGGTTGCGCGGAACGTAGAAATGACCATAAGTTTCACACTGGTAACAATTATTCGTTTTATACGATGGAAAAACTGTTTTATTTATTTTGTATTTTATGCTTCTGGCGTTGACTTCTTATGCCCTAACTATTCCCTCTGGCGGATCAACGCCCTAGAGTGAAACCTACGTTGACCGGAACGTAGAAATGACTATTACTTTCACACTGGTTGCAATTATTCGTTTTATACGATGGAAAAGCTGTTCCATTTATTTTGTATTTCATGCTTCGGGCGTTGACTTCTAAGGCCCTAACTATTCCATCTGGTGGAACAACGCCCTAGGGTGAAGCCTAGGTTGCCTGGAACGTAGAAATGACCATCACTTTCACACGGGTTGCAATTATTCCTGTTATAGGATGGAAAGACTGTTGTATCTTTATTGTATTTTATACTTCAGGCGTTGGCTTCTAAGGCCCTAGCTATTCGATCTGGTCGAGCAACGCCCTGGAGTGAAGCCTAGGTTGCCCGGAACGTAGAAATGACCATAACTTCCACACTGGTTGCAATTATTCGCTTTATACGATGGAAAAGCTGTTGTATTTATATCGTATTTTATGCTTCTGGCGTTGACCTCTTAGGCCCTAACTATTCCATCTGGTGGAACAACGCCGTCGGGTGAAGCCTAGGTTGCGCGGAACGTAGAAATGACCATAACTTTCACACTGGTAGCAATTATTCGTTTTATACGATGGTAAAACTGTTTTATTTATTTGGGATTTTATGCTTCCGGCGTTGACTTCTAAGGCCCTAACTATTTGATCTGGTGGAGCACCGCCCTAGAGTGAAGCCTAGGTTGCCCGGAACGTAGAAAAGACCATTACCTTCACACTGGTTGCAATTACTCGCTTTATACGATGGAAAAACTGATCTATTTATTTTGTATTTTGTGCTTCTGGCGTTGACTTCTTAGGCCCTAACTGTTCGATCTGGTGGAACAACGTCCTAGGGTGAAGCCTAGGGTGCCCGGAAAGTAGAAATGACCATAACTTTCACACTGGTTGCAATTATTCGATTTATACGATGGAAAAGCTGTTGCACCTTTATTGTATTTTATTCATCTGGGGTTGACTGCTAAGGCCGTAGCTATTAGATGTGGTGGAGCAACGCCCTAGAGTGACGCCTAGGTTGCCCGGGACGTAGAAATGACCATTACCTTCACAATGTTTGCAATTATTCATTTTATACGATGGAAAAGCTTTTGTACTTATATTGTATTTTATTCTCTGGAGTCGACTTCTTAGGCCCTAACTATTCGATCTAGTGGAACAACGCCCTAGAGTGAAGACTTGGTTTCCCGGAACATGGAAATGGCCATTACTTTCACACTGTTTGCAGTTATTCCTGTTATACGATGGAAAGACTTTTGCATCTTTATTGTATTTTATGCTTCTGGCGTTGACTTCTAAGGCCCTAGCTATTCGATTTGGTGGAGCAACGCCCGACAGAGAAGCCTAGGTTGCCCGGAACGTAGAAATGACCATTACATTCACACTGGTTGCAATTATTCGTCTTATACGATGGAAAAGCTGTTGTATTTATATCGTATTTTATGCTTCTCGCGAAGACTTCGTAGGCCCTAACTATTCCATCTGGTGGAACAACGGCCTTGGGTGAAGCATAGGTTGCGCGGAACGAAGAAATGACCATAACTTTCACACTGGTAGCAATTATTCGTTTTATACGATGGAAAAACTGTTTTATTTATTTTGTATTTTATGCTTCTGACGTTGAATCCTAAGGCCCTAACTATTCGATCTGGTGGAACAGCGTCCTAGGGTCAAGCCTAGGTTGCGCGGAACGTAGAAATGACCATAAGCTTCACAGTGGTAACAATTATTCGTTTTATACGATGGAAAAACTGTTGTATTTATTTTGTATTTTATGCTTCTGGCGTTGACTTCTTATGCCCTAACTATTCCCTCTGGCGGATCAACGCCCTAGAGTGAAACCTACGTTGACCGGAACGTAGAAATGACTATTACTTTCACACTGGTTGCAATTATTCGTTTTATACGATGGAAAAGCTGTTCCATTTATTTTGTATTTTATGCTTCGGGCGTTGACTTCTAAGGCCCTAACTATTCCATCTGGTGGAACAACGCCCTAGGGTGAAGCCTAGGTTGCCTGGAACGTAGAAATGACCATCACTTTCACACGGGTTGCAATTATTCCTGTTATAGGATGGAAAGACTGTTGTATTTTTATTGTATTTTATATTTCAGGCGTTGACTTCTAAGGCCCTAGCTATTCGATCTGGTCGAGCAACGCCCTAGAGTGAAGCCTAGGTTGCCCGGAACGTAGAAATGACCATAACTTCCACACTGGTTGCAATTATTCGCTTTATACGATGGAAAAGCTGTTGTATTTATATCGTATTTTATCCTTCTGGCGTTGACCTCTTAGGCCCTAACTATTCCATCTGGTGGAACAACGCCGTCGGGTGAAGCCTAGGTTGCGCGGAACGTAGAAATGACCATAACTTTCACACTGGTAGCAATTATTCGTTTTATACGATGGTAAAACTGTTTCATTTATTTGGGATTTTATGCTTCCGGCGTTGACTTCTAAGGCCCTAACTATTTGATCTGGTGGAGCACCGCCCTAGAGTGAAGCCTAGGTTGCCCGGAACGTAGAAAAGACCATTACCTTCACACTGGTTGCAATTATTCGCTTTATACGATGGAAAAACTGATCTATTTATTTTGTATTTTATGCTTCTGGCGTTGACTTCTTAGGCCCTAACTGTTCGATCTGGTGGATCAACGTCCTAGGGTGAAGCCTAGGGTGCCCGGAAAGTAGAAATGATCATAACTTTCACACTGGTTGCAATTATTCGATTTATACGATGGAAAAACTGTTTTATTTATTTTGTATTTTATGCTTCTGGCGTTGACTTCTTATGCCCTAACTATTCCCTCTGGCGGATCAACGCCCTAGAGTGAAACCTACGTTGACCGGAACGTAGAAATGACTATTACTTTGACACTGGTTGCAATTATTCGTTTTATACGATGGAAAAGCTGTTCCATTTATTTTGTATTTTATGCTTCGGGCGTTGACTTCTAAGGCCCTAACTATTCCATCTGGTGGAACAATGCCCTAGGGTGAAGCCTAGGTTGCCTGGAACGTAGAAATGACCATCACTTTCACACGGATTGCAATTATTCCTGTTATAGGATGGAAAGACTGTTGTATTTTTATTGTATTTTATACTTCAGGCGTTGACTTCTAAGGCCCTAGCTATTCGATCTGGTCGAGCAACGCCCTAGAGTGAAGCCTAGGTTGCCCGGAACGTAGAAATGACCATAACTTCCACACTGGTTGCAATTATTCGCTTTATACGATGGAAAAGCTGTTGTATTTATATCGTATTTTATGCTTCTGGCGTTGACCTCTTAGGCCCTAACTATTCCATCTGGTGGAACAACGCCGTCGGGTGAAGCCTAGGTTGCGCGGAACGTAGAAATGACCATAACTTTCACACTGGTAGCAATTATTCGTTTTATACGATGGTAAAACTGTTTTATTTATTTGGGATTTTATGCTTCCGGCGTTGACTTCTAAGGCCCTAACTATTTGATCTGGTGGAGCACCGCCCTAGAGTGAAGCCTAGGTTGCCCGGAACGTAGAAAAGACCATTACCTTCACACTGGTTGCAATTATTCGCTTTATACGATGGAAAAGCTGTTGCACCTTTATTGTATTTTATTCATCTGGGGTTGACTGCTAAGGCCGTAGCTATTAGATGTGGTGGAGCAACGCCCTAGAGTGACGCCTAGGTTGCCCGGGACGTAGAAATGACCATTACTCTCACAATGTTTGCAATTATTCATTTTATACGATGGAAAAGCTTTTGTACTTATATTGTATTTTATTCTCTGGAGTCGACTTCTTAGGCCCTAACTATTCGATCTAGTGCAACAACGCCCTAGAGTGAAGACTTGGTTTCCCGGAACATGGAAATGGCCATTACTTTCACACTGTTTGCAGTTATTCCTGTTATACGATGGAAAGACTTTTGCATCTTTATTGTATTTTATGCTTCTGGCGTTGACTTCTAAGGCCCTAGCTATTCGATTTGGTGGAGCAACGCCCGACAGAGAAGCCCTGGTTGCCCGGAACGTAGAAATGACCATTACATTCACACTGGTTGCAATTATTCGTCTTATACGATGGAAAAGCTGTTGTATTTATATCGTATTTTATGCTTCTCGCGATGACTTCGTAGGCCCTAACTATTCCATCTGGTGGAACAACGCCCTTGGGTGAAGCCTAGGTTGCGCGGAACGAAGAAATGACCATAACTTTCACACTGGTAGCAATTATTCGTTTTATACGATGGAAAAACTGTTTTATTTATTTTGTATTTTATGCTTCTGACGTTGACTTCTAGGGCCCTAACTATTCGATCTGGAAGAGCAACGCCCTAGAGTGAAGCCTAGGTTGCCCGGAACGGAGAAATGACCATAACTTTCACACCGGTAGCAATTATTCGTTTTATACGATGGTAAAACTGTTCTGTTTATTTTGTATTTTATGCTTCGGGCGTTGACTTCTAAGGCCCTAACTATTCAATCTGTTGGTGCAACGCCCTAGGGTGAAGCCTAGGTTGCCCGGAAAGTAGAAATGACGTTAACTTTCATACTGGTTGCAATTATTCGTTTTACACGATGGAAAAACTGTTGCATTTATATTGTATTTTATGCTTCGGGCATTGACCTCTAAGGCCTTAACTACTCAATCTGCTGGAGCAACGACCTAGGGCGAAGCCTATGTTGCCCGGAAAGTAGAAATGACCATAACTTTAATCCTGGTTGCAATTATTCGTTTTATATGATGGAAAAACTGTTGTATTTATATAGTGTTCTATGCTTCTGGCGTTGACTTCTTAGGCCCTAACTATTCCATCTGGTGGAACAACGCCCTTGGGTGAAGCCTAGGTTGCGCGGAACGTAGCAATGACCATAGCTTTCACACTGGTAACAATTATTCGTTTTATACGATGGAAAAACTGTTCTATTTATTTTGTATTTTATGCTTCGGGCGTTGACTTCTAAGGCCCTAACTATTCCCTCTGGCGGATCAACGCCCTAGAGTGAAACCTACGTTGCCCGGAACGTAGAAATGACTATTACTTTCACACTGGTTGCAATTATTCGTTTTATACGATGGAAAAGCTGTTCCATTTATTTTGTATTTTATGCTTCGGGCGTTGACTTCTAAGGCCCTAACTATTCCATCTTGTGGAACAACGCCCTAGGGTGAACCCTAGGTTGCCTGGAACGTAGAAATGACCATCACTTTCACACGGGTTGCAATTATTCCTGTTATAGGATGGAAAAACTGTTGTACTTTTATTGTATTTTATACTTCAGGCGTTGGCATCTAAGGCCCTAGCTATTCGATCTGGTCGAGCAACGCCCTACAGTGAAGCCTAGGTTGCCCGGAACATAGAAATGACCATAACTTCCACACTGGTTGCAATTATTCGTTTTATACGATGGAAAAGCTGTTGTATTTATATCGTATTTTATGCTTCTGGCGTTGACCTCTTAGGCCCTAACTATTCTATCTGGTGGAACAACGCCGTCGGGTGAAGCCTAGGTTGCGCGGAACGTAGAAATGACCATAACTTTCACATTGGTAGCAATTATTCGTTTTATACGATGGTAAAACTGTTTTATTTATTTGGGATTTTATGCTTCCGGCGTTGACTTCTAAGGGCCTAACTATTTGATCTGGTGGAGCACCGCCCTAGAGTGAAGCCTAGGTTGCCCGGAACGTAGAAAAGACCATTACCTTCACACTGGTTGCAATTATTCGCTTTATACGATGGAAAAACTGATCTATTTATTTTGTATTTTATGCTTCTGGCGTTGACTTCTTAGGCCCTAACTGTTCGATCTGGTGGAACAACGTCCTAGGGTGAAGCCTAGGTTGCCCGGAAAGTAGAAATGACCATAACTTTCACACTGGTTGCAATTATTCGATTTATACGATGGAAAAGCTGTTGCACCTTTATTGTATTTTATTCATCTGGGGTTGACTGCTAAGGCCGTAGCTATTAGATGTGGTGGAGCAACGCCCTAGAGTGACGCCTAGGTTGCCCGGGACGTAGAAATGACCATTACTTTCACAATGTTTGCAATTATTCATTTTATACGATGGAAAAGCTTTTGTACTTATATTGTATTTTATTCTCTGGAGTCGACTTCTTAGGCCCTAACTATTCGATCTAGTGGAACAACGCCCTAGAGTGAAGACTTGGTTTCCCGGAACATGGAAATGGCCATTACTTTCACACTGTTTGCAGTTATTCCTGTTATACGATGGAAAGACTTTTGCACCTTTATTTTATTTTATGCTTCTGGCGTTGACTTCTAAGGCCCTAGCTATTCGATTTGGTGGAGCAACGCCCGACAGAGAAGCCTAGGTTGCCCGGAACGTAGAAATGACCATTACATTCACACTGGTTGCAATTATTCGTCTTATACGATGGAAAAGCTGTTGTATTTATATCGTATTTTATGCTTCTCGCGATGACTTCGTAGGCCCTAACTATTCCATCTGGTGGAACAACGCCCTTGGGTGAAGCCTAGGTTGCGCGGAACGAAGAAATGACCATAACTTTCACACTGGTAGCAATTATTCGTTTTATACGATGGAAAAACTGTTTTATTTATTTTGTATTTTATGCTTCTGACGTTGACTTCTAGGGCCCTAACTATTCGATCTGGAAGAGCAACGCCCTAGAGTGAAGCCTAGGTTGCCCGGAACGGAGAAATGACCATAACTTTCACACCGGTAGCAATTATTCGTTTTATACGATGGTAAAACTGTTCTGTTTATTTTGTATTTTATGCTTCGGGCGTTGACTTCTAAGGCCCTAACTATTCAATCTGTTGGTGCAACGCCCTAGGGTGAAGCCTAGGTTGTCCGGAAAGTAGAAATGACGTTAACTTTCATACTGGTTGCAATTATTCGTTTTACACGATGGAAAAACTGTTGCATTTATATTGTATTTTATGCTTCGGGCATTGACCTCTAAGGCCCTAACTACTCAATCTGTTCGAGCAACGACCTAGGGCGAAGCCTATGTTGCCCGGAAAGTAGAAATGACCATAACTTTAATCCTGGTTGCAATTATTCGTTTTATATGATGGAAAAACTGTTGTATTTATATAGTGTTCTATGCTTCTGGCGTTGACTTCTTAGGCCCTAACTATTCCATCTGGTGGAACAACGCCCTTGGGTGAAGCCTAGGTTGCGCGGAACGTAGCAATGACAATAACTTTCACACTGGTAGCAATTATTCGTTTTATACGATGGAAAAACTGTTCTATTTATTTTGTATTTTATGCTTCGGGCGTTGACTTCTAAGGCCCTAGCTATTCGATATGGTCGAGCAACGCCCTAGTGTGAAGCCTAGGTTGCCCCGAACGTAGAAATGACGATAACTTCCACACTGGTTGCAATTATTCGTTTTATACGATGGAAAAGCTGTTGTATTTATATCGCAAGTTAAGCTTCTGGCGTTGACTTCTTAGTCCCTAACTATTCCATCTGTTGGAACAACGCCCTAGGGTTGCGCGGAACGTAGAAATGACCATAACTTTCACACTGGTAGCAATTATTCGTTATATACGATGGAAAAGCTGTTTTATTTACTTTGTATTTTATGCTTCTGGCGTTGACTTCTTATGCCCTAACAATTCCCTCTGGCGGATCAACGCCCTAGAGTGAAACCTACGTTGCCCGGAACGTAGAAATGACTATTACTTTCACACTGGTTGCAATTATTCGTTTTATACGATGGAAAAACTGTTCTATTTATTTTGTATTTTATGCTTCGGGCGTTGACTTCTAAGGCCCTAGCTATTCGATATGGTCGAGCAACGCCCTAGTGTGAAGCCTAGGTTGCCCCGAACGTAGAAATGACGATAACTTCCACACTGGTTGCAATTATTCGTTTTATACGATGGAAAAGCTGTTGTATTTATATCGCAAGTTAAGCTTCTGGCGTTGACTTCTTAGTCCCTAACTATTCCATCTGTTGGAACAACGCCCTAGGGTTGCGCGGAACGTAGAAATGACCATAACTTTCACACTGGTAGCAATTATTCGTTATATACGATGGAAAAGCTGTTTTATTTACTTTGTATTTTATGCTTCTGGCGTTGACTTCTTATGCCCTAACAATTCCCTCTGGCGGATCAACGCCCTAGAGTGAAACCTACGTTGCCCGGAACGTAGAAATGACTATTACTTTCACACTGGTTGCAATTATTCGTTTTATACGATGGAAAAGCTGTTCCATTTATTTTGTATTTTATGCTTCGGGCGTTGACTTCTAAGGCCCTAACTATTCGATCTGGTGGAACAACGCCCTAGGGTGAAGCCTAGGTTGCGGGGAACGTAGAAATGACCATAACTTTCACACTGGTAGCAATTATTCGTTTTATACGATGGAAAAACTGTTTTATTTATTTTGTATTTTATGCTTCTGGCGTTGACTTCTTATGCCCTAACTATTCCCTCTGGCGGATCAACGCCCTACAGTGAAGCCTAGGTTGCCCGGAACATAGAAATGACCATAACTTCCACACTGGTTGCAATTATTCGTTTTATACGATGGAAAAGCTGTTGTATTTATATCGTATTTTATGCTTCTGGCGTTGACCTCTTAGGCCCTAACTATTCCATCTGGTGGAACAACGCCCTCGGGTGAAGCCTAGGTTGCGCGGAACGTAGAAATGACCATAACTTTCACATTGGTAGCAATTATTCGTTTTATACGATGGTAAAACTGTTTTATTTATTTGGGATTTTATGCTTCCGGCGTTGACTTCTAAGGGCCTAACTATTTGATCTGGTGGAGCACCGCCCTAGAGTGAAGCCTAGGTTGCCCGGAACGTAGAAAAGACCATTACCTTCACACTGGTTGCAATTATTCGCTTTATACGATGGAAAAACTGATCTATTTATTTTGTATTTTATGCTTCTGGCGTTGACTTCTTAGGCCCTAACTGTTCGATCTGGTGGAACAACGTCCTAGGGTGAAGCCTAGGTTGCCCGGAAAGTAGAAATGACCATAACTTTCACACTGGTTGCAATTATTCGATTTATACGATGGAAAAGCTGTTGCACCTTTATTGTATTTTATTCATCTGGGGTTGACTGCTAAGGCCGTAGCTATTAGATGTGGTGGAGCAACGCCCTAGAGTGACGCCTAGGTTGCCCGGGACGTAGAAATGACCATTACTTTCACAATGTTTGCAATTATTCATTTTATACGATGGAAAAGCTTTTGTACTTATATTGTATTTTATTCTCTGGAGTCGACTTCTTAGGTCCTAACTATTCGATCTAGCGGAACAACGCCCTAGAGTGAAGACTTGGTTTCCCGGAACATGGAAATGGCCATTACTTTCACACTGTTTGCAGTTATTCCTGTTATACGATGGAAAGACTTTTGCACCTTTATTGTATTTTATGCTTCTGGCGTTGACTTCTAAGGCCCTAGCTATTCGATTTGGTGGAGCAACGCCCGACAGAGAAGCCTAGGTTGCCCGGAACGTAGAAATGACCATTACATTCACACTGGTTGCAATTATTCGTCTTATACGATGGAAAAGCTGTTGTATTTATATCGTATTTTATGCTTCTCGCGATGACTTCGTAGGCCCTAACTATTCCATCTGGTGGAACAACGCCCTTGGGTGAAGCCTAGGTTGCGCGGAACGAAGAAATGACCAAAACTTTCACACTGGTAGCAATTATTCGTTTTATACGATGGAAAAACTGTTTTATTTATTTTGTATTTTATGCTTCTGACGTTGACTTCTAGGGCCCTAACTATTCGATCTGGAAGAGCAACGCCCTAGAGTGAAGCCTAGGTTGCCCGGAACGGAGAAATGACCATAACTTTCACACCGGTAGCAATTATTCGTTTTATACGATGGTAAAACTGTTCTGTTTATTTTGTATTTTATGCTTCGGGCGTTGACTTCTAAGGCCCTAACAATTCAATCTGTTGGTGCAACGCCCTAGGGTGAAGCCTAGGTTGTCCGGAAAGTAGAAATGACGTTAACTTTCATACTGGTTGCAATTATTCGTTTTACACGATGGAAAAACTGTTGCATTTATATTGTATTTTATGCTTCGGGCATTGACCTCTAAGGCCCTAACTACTCAATCTGTTCGAGCAACGACCTAGGGCGAAGCCTATGTTGCCCGGAAAGTAGAAATGACCATAACTTTAATCCTGGTTGCAATTATTCGTTTTATATGATGGAAAAACTGTTGTATTTATATAGTGTTCTATGCTTCTGGCGTTGACTTCTTAGGCCCTAACTATTCCATCTGGTGGAACAACGCCCTTGGGTGAAGCCTAGGTTGCGCGGAACGTAGCAATGACCATAACTTTCACACTGGTAGCAATTATTCGTTTTATACGATGGAAAAACTGTTCTATTTATTTTGTATTTTATGCTTCGGGCGTTGACTTCTAAGGCCCTAGCTATTCGATATGGTCGAGCAACGCCCTAGTGTGAAGCCTAGGTTGCCCCGAACGTAGAAATGACGATAACTTCCACACTGGTTGCAATTATTCGTTTTATACGATGGAAAAGCTGTTGTATTTATATCGCAAGTTAAGCTTCTGGCGTTGACTTCTTAGTCCCTAACTATTCCATCTGTTGGAACAACGCCCTAGGGTTGCGCGGAACGTAGAAATGACCATAACTTTCACACTGGTAGCAATTATTCGTTATATACGATGGAAAAGCTGTTTTATTTACTTTGTATTTTATGCTTCTGGCGTTGACTTCTTATGCCCTAACAATTCCCTCTGGCGGATCAACGCCCTAGAGTGAAACCTACGTTGCCCGGAACGTAGAAATGACTATTACTTTCACACTGGTTGCAATTATTCGTTTTATACGATGGAAAAGCTGTTCCATTTATTTTGTATTTTATGCTTCGGGCGTTGACTTCTAAGGCCCTAACTATTCGATCTGGTGGAACAACGCCCTAGGGTGAAGCCTAGGTTGCGGGGAACGTAGAAATGACCATAACTTTCACACTGGTAGCAATTATTCGTTTTATACGATGGAAAAACTGTTTTATTTATTTTGTATTTTATGCTTCTGGCGTTGACTTCTTATGCCCTAACTATTCCCTCTGGCGGATCAACGCCCTAGAGTGAAACCTACGTTGCCCGGAACGTAGAAATGACCATAACTTCCACACTGGTTGCAATTATTCGTTTTATACGATGGAAAAGCTGTTGTATTTATATCGTATTTTATGCTTCTGGCGTTGACCTCTTAGGCCCTAACTATTCCATCTGGTGGAACAACGCCGTCGGGTGAAGCCTAGGTTGCGCGGAACGTAGAAATGACCATTACTTTCACTCTGGTAGCAATTATTCGTTTTATACGATGGTAAAACTGTTTTATTTATTTGGGATTTTATGCTTCCGGCGTTGACTTCTAAGGCCCTAACTATTTGATCTGGTGGAGCACCGCCCTAGAGTGAAGCCTAGGTTGCCCGGAACGTAGAAAAGACCATTACCTTCACACTGGTTGCAATTATTCGCTTTATACGATGGAAAAACTGATCTATTTATTTTGTATTTTATGCTTCTGGCGTTGACTTCTTAGGCCCTAACTGTTCGATCTGGTGGAACAACGTCCTAGGGTGAAGCCTAGGGTGTCCGGAAAGTAGAAATGACCATAACTTTCACACTGGTTGCAATTATTCGATTTATACGATGGAAAAGCTGTTGCACCTTTATTGTATTTTATTCATCTGGGGTTGACTGCTAAGGCCGTAGCTATTAGTGTGGTGGAGCAGCGCCCTAGAGTGACGCCTAGGTTGCCCGGGACGTAGAAATGACCATTACTTTCACAATGTTTGCAATTATTCATTTTATACGATGGAAAAGCTTTTGTACTTATATTGTATTTTATTCTCTGGAGTCGACTTCTTAGGCCCTAACAATTCGATCTAGTGGAACAACGCCCTAGAGTGAAGACTTGGTTTCCCGGAACATGGAAATGGCCATTACTTTCACACTGTTTGCAGTTATTCCTGTTATACGATGGAAAGACTTTTGCATGTTTATTGTATTTTATGCTTCTGGCGTTGACTTCTAAGGCCCTAGCTATTCGATTTGGTGGAGCAACGCCCGACAGAGAAGCCTAGGTTGCCCGGAACGTAGAAATGACCATTACATTCACACTGGTTGCAATTATTCGTCCTGTACGATGGAAAAGCTGTTGTATTTATATTGTATTTTATGCTTCTCGCGAAGACTTCGTAGGCCCTAACTATTCCATCTGGTGGAACAACGCCCTTGGGTGAAGCATAGGTTGCGCGGAACGAAGAAATGACCATAACTTTCACACTGGTAGCAATTATTCGTTTTATACGATGGAAAAACTGTTTTATTTATTTTGTATTTTATGCTTCTGACGTTGAATCCTAAGGCCCTAACTATTCGATCTGGTGGAACAACGTCCTAGGGTCAAGCCTAGGTTGCGCGGAACGTAGAAATGACCATAAGTTTCACACTGGTAACAATTATTCGTTTTATACGATGGAAAAACTGTTTTATTTATTTTGTATTTTATGCTTCTGGCGTTGACTTCTTATGCCCTAACTATTCCCTCTGGCGGATCAACGCCCTAGAGTGAAACCTATGTTGACCGGAACGTAGAAATGACTATTACTTTCACACTGGTTGCAATTATTCGTTTTATACGATGGAAAAGCTGTTCCATTTATTTTGTATTTTATGGTTCGGGCGTTGACTTCTAAGGCCCTAACTATTCCATCTGGTGGAACAACGCCCTAGGGTGAAGCCTAGGTTGCCTGGAACGTAGAAATGACCATCACTTTCACACGGGTTGCAATTATTCCTGTTATAGGATGGAAAGACAGTTGTATTTTTATTGTATTTTATACTTCAGGCGTTGACTTCTAAGGCCCTAGCTATTCGATCTGGTCGAGCAACGCCCTAGAGTGAAGCCTAGGTTGCCCGGAACGTAGAAATGACCATAACTTCCACACTGGTTGCAATTATTCGCTTTATACGATGGAAAAGCTGTTGTATTTATATCGTATTTTATGCTTCTGGCGTTGACCTCTTAGGCCCTAACTATTCCATCTGGTGGAACAACGCCGTCGGGTGAAGCCTAGGTTGCGCGGAACGTAGAAATGACCATAACTTTCACACTGGTAGCAATTATTCGTTTTATACGATGGTAAAACTGTTTTATTTATTTGGGATTTTATGCTTCCGGCGTTGACTTCTAAGGCCCTAACTATTTGATCTGGTGGAGCACCGCCCTAGAGTGAAGCCTAGGTTGCCCGGAACGTAGAATAGACCATTACCTTCACACTGGTTGCAATTATTCGCTTTATATGATGGAAAAACTGATCTATTTATTTTGTATTTTATGCTTCTGGCGTTGACTTCTTAGGCCCTAACTGTTCGAACTGGTGGAACAACGTCCTAGGGTGAAGCCTAGGGTGCCCGGAAAGTAGAAATGACCATAACTTTCACACTGGTTGCAATTATTCGATTTATACGATGGAAAAACTGTTTTATTTATTTTGTATTTTATGCTTCTGGCGTTGACTTCTTATGCCCTAACTATTCCCTCTGGCGGATCAACGCCCTAGAGTGAAACCTACGTTGACCGGAACGTAGAAATGACTATTACTTTCACACTGGTTGCAATTATTCGTTTTATACGATGGAAAAGCTGTTCCATTTATTTTGTATTTTATGCTTCGGGCGTTGACTTCTAAGGCCCTAACTATTCCATCTGGTGGAACAACGCCCTAGGGTGAAGCCTAGGTTGCCTGGAACGTAGAAATGACCATCACTTTCACACGGGTTGCAATTATTCCTGTTATAGGATGGAAAGACTGTTGTATTTTTATTGTATTTTATACTTCAGGCGTTGACTTCTAAGGCCCTAGCTATTCGATCTGGTCGAGCAACGCCCTAGAGTGAAGCCTAGGTTGCCCGGAACGTAGAAATGACCATAACTTCCACACTGGTTGCAATTATTCGCTTTATACGATGGAAAAGCTGTTGTATTTATATCGTATTTTATGCTTCTGGCGTTGACCTCTTAGGCCCTAACTATTCCATCTGGTGGAACAACGCCGTCGGGTGAAGCCTAGGTTGCGCGGAACGTAGAAATGACCATAACTTTCACACTGGTAGCAATTATTCGTTTTATACGATGGTAAAACTGTTTTATTTATTTGGGATTTTATGCTTCCGGCGTTGACTTCTAAGGCCCTAACTATTTGATCTGGTGGAGCACCGCCCTAGAGTGAAGCCTAGGTTGCCCGAAACGTAGAAAAGACCATTACCATCACACTGGTTGCAATTATTCGCTTTATACGATGGAAAAACTGATCTATTTATTTTGTATTTTATGCTTCTGGCGTTGACTTCTTAGGCCCTAACTGTTCGATCTGGTGGAACAACGTCCTAGGGTGAAGCCTAGGGTGCCAGGAAAGTAGAAATGACCATAACTTTCACACTGGTTGCAATTATTCGATTTATACGATGGAAAAGCTGTTGCACCTTTATTGTATTTTATTCATCTGGGGTTGACTGCTAAGGCCGTAGCTATTAGATGTGGTGGAGCAACGCCCTAGAGTGACGCCTAGGTTGCCCGGGACGTAGAAATGACCATTACTTTCACAATGTTTGCAATTATTCATTTTATACGATGGAAAAGCTTTTGTACTTATATTGTATTTTATTCTCTGGAGTCGACTTCTTAGGCCCTAACTATTCGTTCTAGTGGAACAACGCCCTAGAGTGAAGACTTGGTTTCCCGGAACATGTAAATGGCCATTACTTTCACACTGTTTGCAGTTATTCCTGTTATACGATGGAAAGACTTTTGCATCTTTATTGTATTTTATGCTTCTGGCGTTGACTTCTAAGGCCCTAGCTATTCGATTTGGTGGAGCAACGCCCGACAGAGAAGCCTAGGTTGCCCGGAACGTAGAAATGACCATTACAGTCACACTGGTTGCAATTATTCGTCTTATACGATGGAAAAGCTGTTGTATTTATATCGTATTTTATGCTTCTCGCGATGACTTCGTAGGCCCTAACTATTCCATCTGGTGGAACAACGCCCTTGGGTGAAGCCTAGGTTGCGCGGAACGAAGAAATGACCATAACTTTCACACTGGTAGCAATTATTCGTTTTATACGATGGAAAAACTGTTTTATTTATTTTGTATTTTATGCTTCTGACGTTGACTTCTAGGGCCCTAACTATTCGATCTGGAAGAGCAACGCCCTAGAGTGAAGCCTAGGTTGCCCGGAACGGAGAAATGACCATAACTTTCACACCGGTAGCAATTATTCGATTTATACGATGGTAAAACTGTTCTGTTTATTTTGTATTTTATGCTTCGGGCGTTGACTTCTAAGGCCCTAACTATTCAATCTGTTGGTGCAACGCCCTAGGGTGAAGCCTAGGTTGCCCGGAAAGTAGAAATGACGTTAACTTTCATCCTGGTTGCAATTATTCGTTTTATATGATGGAAAAACTGTTGTATTTATATAGTGTTCTATGCTTCTGGCGTTGACTTCTTAGGCCCTAACTATTCCATCTGGTGGAACAACGCCCTTGGGTGAAGCCTAGGTTGCGCGGAACGTAGCAATGACCATAACTTTCACACTGGTAGCAATTATTCGTTTTATACGATGGAAAAACTGTTCTATTTATTTTGTATTTTATGCTTCGGGCGTTGACTTCTAAGGCCCTAACTATTCCCTGTGGCGGATCAACGCCCTAGAGTGAAACCTACGTTGCCCGGAACGTAGAAATGACTATTACTTTCACACTGGTTGCAATTATTCGTTTTATACGCTGGAAAAGCTGTTCCATTTATTTTGTATTTTATGCTTCGGGCGTTGACTTCTAAGACCCTAACTATTCCATCTGGTGGAACAACGCCCTAGAGTGAAGCCTACGTTTCCTGGAACGTAGAAATGACCATCACTTTCACACGGGTTGCAATTATTCCTGTTATAGGATGGAAAGACTGTTGTATTTTTATTGTATTTTATACTTCAGGCGTTGACTTCTAATTCCCTAGCTATTCGATCTGGTCGAGCAACGCCCTAGAGTGAAGCCTAGGTTGCGCGGAACGTAGAAATGACCATAACTTTCACACTGGTAGCAATTATTCGTTTTATACGATGGTAAAACTGTTTTATTTATTTGGGATTTTATGCTTCCGGCGTTGACTTCTAAGGCCCTATGTATTTGATCTGGTGGAGCACCGCCCTAGAGTGAAGCCTAGGTTGCCCGGAACGTAGAAAAGACCATTACCTTCACACTGGTTGCAATTATTCGTTTTATACGATGGAAAAACTGATCTATTTATTTTGTATTTTATGCTTCTGGCGTTGACTTCTTAGGCCCTAACTGTTCGATCTGGTGGAACAACGTCCTAGGGTGAAGCCTAGGGTGCCCGGAAAGTCGAAATGACCATAACTTTCACACTGGTTGCAATAATTCGATTTATACGATGGAAAAGCTGTTGCACCTTTATTGTATTTTATTCATCTGGGGTTGACTGCTAAGGCCGTAGCTATTAGATGTGGTGGAGCAACGCCCTAGAGTGACGCGTAGGTTGTCCGGGACGTAGAAATGACCATTACTTCCACAATGTTTGCAATTATTCATTTTATACGATGGAAAAGCTTTTGTACTTATATTGTATTTTATTCTTCTGGAGTCGACTTCTTAGGCCCTAACTATTCGATCTAGTGGAACAACGCCCTAGAGTGAAGACTTGGTTTCCCGGAACATGGAAATGGCCATTACTTTCACACTGTTTGCAGTTATTCCTGTTATACGATGGAAAGACTTTTGCATCTTTATTGTATTTTATGCTTCTGGCGTTGACTTCTAAGGCCCTAGCTATTCGATTTGGTGGAGCAACGCCCGAGAGTGAAGCCTAGGTTGCCCGGAACGTAGAAATGACCATTACATTCACACTGGTTGCAATTATTCGTCTTATACGATGGAAAAGCTGTTGTATTTATATCGTATTTTATGCTTCTCGCGTTGACTTCTTAGGCCCTAACTATTCGATCTGGTGGAACAACGCCCTTGGGTGAAGCCTAGGTTGCGCGGAACGTAGAAATGACCATAACTTTCACACTGGTAGCAATTATTCGTTTTATACGATGGAAAAACTGTTTTATTTATTTTGTATTTTATGCTTCTGAAGTTGACTTCTAGGGCCCTAACTATTCGATCTGGTGGAGCAACGCCCTAGTGTGAAGCCTAGGTTGCCCGGAACGGAGAAATGACCATAACTTTCACACCGGTAGCAATTATTCGTTTTATACGATGGTAAAACTGTTCTGTTTATTTTGTATTTTATGCTTCGGGCGTTGACTTCTAAGGCCCTAACTATTCAATCGGTTGGTGCAACGCCCTAGGGTGAAGCCTAGGTTGCCCGGAAAGTAGAAATGACGTTAACTTTCATACAGGTTGCAATTATTCGTTTTACACGATGGAAAAGCTGTTGTATTTATATCGTATTTTATGCTTCGGGCATTGACCTCTTAGGCCCTAACTACTCAATCTGTTGGAGCAACGCCCTAGGGTGAAGCCTAGGTTGCCCGGAAAGTAGAAATGACCATTACTTTAATCCTGGTTGCAATTATTCGTTTTATATGATGGAAAAACTGTTGTATTTATGTAGTGTTCTATGCCTCTGGCGTTGACTTCTTAGGCCCTAACTATTCCATCTGGTGGAACAACGCCCTTGGGTGAAGCCTAGGTTGCGCGGAACGTAGCAATGACCATAACTTTCACACTGGTAGCAATTATTCGTTTTATACGATGGAAAAACTGTTCTATTTATTTTGTATTTTATGCTTCTGGCGATGACTTCTTATGCCCTAACTATTCCCTCTGGAGGATCAACGCCCTAGAGTGAAACCTACGTTGCCCGGAACGTAGAAATGACTATTACTTTCACACTGGTTGCAATTATTCGTTTTATACGATGGAAAAGCTGTTACATTTATTTTGTATTTTATGCTTCGGGCGTTGACTTCTAAGGCCCTAACTATTCCTTCTGGTGGAACAACGCCCTAGGGTGAAGCCTAGGTTGCCTGGAACGTAGAAATGACCATCACTTTCACACGGGTTGCAATTATTCCTGTTATAGGATGGAAAGACTGTTGTACTTTTATTGTATTTTATACTTCAGGCGTTGGCTTCTAAGGCCCTAGCTATTCGATCTGGTCGGGCAACGGCCTAGAGTGAAGCCTAGGTTGCCCGGAACGTAGAAATGACCATAACTTCCACACTGGTAGCAATTATTCGTCTTATACGATGGAAGAGCTGTTGTATTTATATCGTATTTTATGCTTCTCGCGTTGACTTCGTTGGCCCTAACTATTCCATCTGGTGGAACAATGCCCTAGAGTGACGCCCAAGTTGCCCGGAACGTAGAAATGACCATTACCTTCACACTGGTTGCAATTATTCGTTTTATACGATGAAAAAGCTGTTCCATTTATTTTGTATTTTATGCTTCGGGCGTTGACTTCTAAGGCCCTAACTATTCCATCTGGTGGAACAACGCCCCAAGGTGAAGCATAGGTTGCCTGGAACGTAGAAATGACCATCACTTTCACACGGGTTGCAATTATTCCTGTTATAGGACGGAAAGACTGTTGTATTTTTATTGTATTTTATACTTCAGGCGTTGACTTCTAAGGCCCTAGCTATTCGATCTGGTCGAGCAACGACCTAGAGTGAAGCCTAGGTTGCCCGGAACGTAGAAATGACCATAACATCCACACGGGTTGCAATTATTCGTTTTATACGATGGAAAAGCTTTTGTACTTATATTGTATTTTATTCTTCTGGAGTCGACTTCTTAGGCCCTAACTATTCGATCTAGTGGAACAACGCCCTAGAGTGAAGACTTGGTTTCCCGGAACATGGAAATGGCCATTACTTTCACACTGTTTGCAGTTATTCCTGTTATACGATGGAAAGACTTTTGCATCTTTATTGTATTTTATGCTTCTGGCGTTGACTTCTAAGGCCCTAGCTATTCGATTTGGTGGAGCAACGCCCGAGAGTGAAGCCTAGGTTGCCCGGAACGTAGAAATGACCATTACATTCACACTGGTTGCAATTATTCGTCTTATACGATGGAAAAGCTGTTGTATTTATATCGTATTTTATGCTTCTCGCGTTGACTTCTTAGGCCCTAACTATTCGATCTGGTGGAACAACGCCCTTGGGTGAAGCCTAGGTTGCGCGGAACGTAGAAATGACCATAACTTTCACACTGGTAGCAATTATTCGTTTTATACGATGGTAAAACTGTTCTGTTTATTTTGTATTTTATGCTTCGGGCGTTGACTTCTAAGGCCCTAACTATTCAATCGGTTGGTGCAACGCCCTAGGGTGAAGCCTAGGTTGCCCGGAAAGTAGAAATGACGTTAACTTTCACACAGGTTGCAATTATTCGTTTTACACGATGGAAAAGCTGTTGTATTTATATCGTATTTTATGCTTCGGGCATTGACCTCTTAGGCCCTAACTACTCAATCTGTTGGAGCAACGCCCTAGGGTGAAGCCTAGGTTGCCCGGAAAGTAGAAATGACCATAACTTTAATCCTGGTTGCAATTATTCGTTTTATATGGTGGAAAAACTGTTGTATTTATGTAGTGTTCTATGCCTCTGGCGTTGACTTCTTAGGCCCTAACTATTCCATCTGGTGGAACAACGCCCTTGGGTGAAGCCTAGGTTGCGCGGAACGTAGCAATGACCATAACTTTCACACTGGTAGCAATTATTCGTTTTATACGATGGAAAAACTGTTCTATTTATTTTGTATTTTATGCTTCTGGCGTTGACTTCTTATGCCCTAACTATTCCCTCTGGAGGATCAACGCCCTAGAGTGAAACCTACGTTGCCCGGAACGTAGAAATGACTATTACTTTCACACTGGTTGCAATTATTCGTTTTATACGATGGAAAAGCTGTTACATTTATTTTGTATTTTATGCTTCGGGCGTTGACTTCTAAGGCCCTAACTATTCCTTCTGGTGGAACAACGCCCTAGGGTGAAGCCTAGGTTGCCTGGAACGTAGAAATGACCATCACTTTCACACGGGTTGCAATTATTCCTGTTGTAGGATGGAAAGACTGTTGTACTTTTATTGTATTTTATACTTCAGGCGTTGGCTTCTAAGGCCCTAGCTATTCGATCTGGTCGGGCAACGCCCTAGAGTGAAGCCTAGGTTGCCCGGAACGTAGAAATGACCATAACTTCCACACTGGTAGCAATTATTCGTCTTATACGATGGAAGAGCTGTTGTATTTATATCGTATTTTATGCTTCTCGCGTTGACTTCGTAGGCCCTAACTATTCCATCTGGTGGAACAACGCCCTAGAGTGACGCCCAAGTTGCCCGGAACGTAGAAATGACCATTACCTTCACACTGGTTGCAATTATTCGTTTTATACGATGAAAAAGCTGTTCCATTTATTTTGTATTTTATGCTTCGGGCGTTGACTTCTAAGGCCCTAACTATTCCATCTGGTGGAACAACGCCCCAAGGTGAAGCATAGGTTGCCTGGAACGTAGAAATGACCATCACTTTCACACGGGTTGCAATTATTCCTGTTATAGGACGGAAAGACTGTTGTATTTTTATTGTATTTTATACTTCAGGCGTTGACTTCTAAGGCCCTAGCTATTCGATCTGGTCGAGCAACGCCCTAGAGTGAAGCCTAGGTTGCCCGGAACGTAGAAATGACCATAACTTCCACACGGGTTGCAATTATTCGTTTTATAAGATGGAAAAGCTGTTGTATTTATATCGTATTTTATGCTTCTGGCGTTCACCTCTTAGGCCCTAGCCATTCCATCTGGTGGAACAACGCCGTCGGGTGAAGCCTAGGTTGCGCGGAACGTAGAAATGACCATAACTTTCACACTGGTAGCAATTATTCGTTTTATACGATGGTAAAACTGTTTTATTTATTTGGGATTTTATGCTGCCGGCGTTGACTTCTAAGGCCCTATCTATTTGATCTGGTGGAGCACCGCCCTAGACTGAAGCCTAGGTTGCCCGGGACGTAGAAATGACCATTACTTCCACAATGTTTGCAATTATTCATTTTATACGATGGAAAAGCTTTTGTACTTATATTGTATTTTATTCTTCTGGAGTCGACTTCTTAGGCCCTAACTATTCGATCTAGTGGAACAACGCCCTAGAGTGAAGACTTGGTTTCCCGGAACATGGAAATGGCCATTACTTTCACACTGTTTGCAGTTATTCCTGTTATACGATGGAAAGACTTTTGCATCTTTATTGTATTTTATGCATCTGGCGTTGACTTCTAAGGCCCTAGCTATTCGATTTGGTGGAGCAACGCCCGAGAGTGAAGCCTAGGTTGCCCGGAACGTAGAAATGACCATTACATTCACACTGGTTGCAATTATTCGTCTTATACGATGGAAAAGCTGTTGTATTTATATCGTATTTTATGCTTCTCGCGTTGACTTCTTAGGCCCTAACTATTCGATCTGGTGGAACAACGCCCTCGGGTGAAGCCTAGGTTGCGCGGAACGTAGAAATGACCATAACTTTCACACTGGTAGCAATTATTCGTTTTATACGATGGAAAAACTGTTTTATTTATTTTGTATTTTATGCTTCTGAAGGTGACTTCTAGGGCCCTAACTATTCGACCTGGTGGAGCAACGCCCTAGTGTGAAGCCTAGGTTGCCCGGAACGGAGAAATGACCATAACTTTCACACCGGTAGCAATTATTCGTTTTATACGATGGTAAAACTGTTCTGTTTATTTTGTATTTTATGCTTCGGGCGTTGACTTCTAAGGCCCTAACTATTCAATCTGTTGGTGCAACGCCCTAGGGTGAAGCCTAGGTTGCCCGGAAAGTAGAAATGACGTTAACTTTCATACAGGTTGCAATTATTCGTTTTACACGATGGAAAAGCTGTTGTATTTATATCGTATTTTATGCTTCGGGCATTGACCTCTTAGGCCCTAACTATTCCCTCTGGTGGAACAACGCCCTAGGGTGAAGCCTAGGTTGCCTGGAACGTAGAAATGACCATCACTTTCACACGGGTTGCAATTATTCCTGTTATAGGATGGAAAGACTGTTGTACTTCTATTGTATTTTATACTTCAGGCGTTGGCTTCTAAGGCCCTAGCTATTCGATCTGGTCGGGCAACGCCCTAGAGTGAAGCCTAGGTTGCCCGGAACGTAGAAATGACCATAACTTCCACACTGGTAGCAATTATTCGTCTTATACGATGGAAAAGCTGTTGTATTTATATCGTATTTTATGCTTCTCGCGTTGACTTCGTAGGCCCTAACTATTCCATCTGGTGGAACAACGCCCTAGGGTGAAGCCTAGGTTGCGCGTAACGTAGAAATGACCATAACTTTCACACTGGTAGCAATTACTCGTTTTATACGATGGAAAAGCTGTTGCATCTTTATTGTATTTTATTCATCTGGGGTTGACTTCTAAGGCCGTAGCTATCAGATGTGGTGGAGCAACGCCCGAGAGTGGCGCCTAGGTTGCGCGGTACATAGAAATGACCATTACTTTCACACTGTTTGCGAATATACATTATATACGATGGAAAATCTGTTGTATTTATGTTGTATTTTATGCTTCTGGCGTTGACTTCTTAGGCCCTAACTATTTGATCTGGTGGAGCACCGCCCTAGGGTGAAGCCTAGGTTGCCCGGAACGTAGAAAAGACCATTACCTTCACACTGGTTGCAATTATTCGTTTTATACGATGGAAAAACTGTTTTATTTATTTTGTATTTTATGCTTCGGGCGTTGACTTCTAAGGCCCTAACTATTCAATCTGTTGGTGCAACGCCCAAGGGTGAAGCCTATGTTGCCCGGAAAGTAGAAATGACGTTAACTTTCATACTGGTTGCAATTATTCGTTTTATACGATGGAAAAACTGTTTTAGTTATTTTGTATTTTGTGCTTCGGGCGTTGACTTCTAAGGCCCTAACTATTCGATCTGGTGGCGCAACGCCCTAGAGTGAAGCCTAGGTTGTCCGGAACGTAGAAATGACCATAACTTCCACACTGGTTGCAATTATTCGTTTTATACGATGGAAAAGCTGTTGTATTTATATCGTATTTTATGCTTCTGGCGCTAACCTCTTAGGCCCTAGCTATTCCATCTGGTGGAACAACGCCCTAGAGTGAAGCCTAGGTTGCGCGGAACGTAGAAATGACCATAACTTTCACACTGGTAGCAATTATTCGTTTTATACGATGGTAAAACTGTTTTATTTATTTGGGATTTTATGCTTCCGGCGTTGACTTCTAAGGCCCTATCTATTTGATCTGGTGGAGCACCGCCCTAGAGTGAAGCCTAGGTTGCCCGGAACGTAGAAAAGACCATTACCTTCACACTGGTTGCAATTATTCGTTTTATACGATGGAAAAACTGATCTATTTATTTCGTATTTTATGCTTCTGGCGTTGACTTCTTAGGCCCTAACTGTTCGATCTGGTGGAACAACGTCCTAGGGTGAAGCCTAGGGTGCCCGGAAAGTAGAAATGACCATAACCTTCACACTGGTTGCAATTATTCGATTTATACGATGGAAAAGCTGTTGCACCTTTATTGTATTTTATTCATCTGGGGTTGACTGCTAAGGCCGTAGCTATTAGATGTGGTGGAGCAACGCCCTAGAGTGACGCCTAGGTTGTCCGGGACGTAGAAATGACCATTACTTCCACAATGTTTGCAATTATTCATTTTATACGATGGAAAAGCTTTTGTACTTATATTGTATTTTATTCTTCTGGAGTCGACTTCTTAGGCCCTAACTATTCGATCTAGTGGAACAACGCCCTAGAGTGAAGACTTGGTTTCCCGGAACATGGAAATGGCCATTACTTTCACACTGTTTGCAGTTATTCCTGTTATACGATGGAAAGACTTTTGCATCTTTATTGTATTTTATGCTTCTGGCGTTGACTTCTAAGGCCCTAGCTATTCGATTTGGTGGAGCAACGCCCGAGAGTGAAGCCTAGGTTGCCCGGAACGTAGAAATGACCATTACATTCACACTGGTTGCAATTATTCGTCTTATACGATGGAAAAGCTGTTGTATTTATATCGTATTTTATGCTTCTCGCGTTGACTTCTTAGGCCCTAACTATTCGATCTGGTGGAACAACGCCCTTGGGTGAAGCCTAGGTTGCGCGGAACGTAGAAATTACCATAACTTTCACACTGGTAGCAATTATTCGTTTTATACGATGGAAAAACTGTTTTATTTATTTTGTATTTTATGCTTCTGAAGTTGACTTCTAGGGCCCTAACTATTCGATCTGGTGGAGCAACGCCCTAGTGTGAAGCCTAGGTTGCCCGGAACGGAGAAATGACCATAACTTTCACACCGGTAGCAATTATTCGTTTTATACGATGGTAAAACTGTTCTGTTTATTTTGTATTTTATGCTTCGGGCGTTGACTTCTAAGGCCCTAACTATTCAATCTGTTGGTGCAACGCCCTAGGGTGAAGCCTAGGTTGCCCGGAAAGTAGAAATGACGTTAACTTTCATACAGGTTGCAATTATTCGTTTTACACGATGGAAAAGCTGTTGTATTTATATCGTATTTTATGCTTCGGGCATTGACCTCTTAGGCCCTAACTACTCAATCTGTTGGAGCAACGCCCTAGGGTGAAGCCTAGGTTGCCCGGAAAGTAGAAATGACCATAACTTTAATCCTGGTTGCAATTATTCGTTTTATATGATGGAAAAACTGTTGTATTTATGTAGTGTTCTATGCCTCTGGCGTTGACTTCTTAGGCCCTAACTATTCCATCTGGTGGAACAACGCCCTTGGGTGGAGCCTAGGTTGCGCGGAACGTAGCAATGACCATAACTTTCACACTGGTAGCAATTATTCGTTTTATACGATGGAAAAACTGTTCTATTTATTTTGTATTTTATGCTTCTGGCGTTGACTTCTTATGCCCTAACTATTCCCTCTGGAGGATCAACGCCCTAGAGTGAAACCTACGTTGCCCGGAACGTAGAAATGACTATTACTTTCACACTGGTTGCAATTATTCGTTTTATACGATGGAAAAGCTGTTACATTTATTTTGTATTTTATGCTTCGGGCGTTGACTTCTAAGGCCCTAACTATTCCTTCTGGTGGAACAACGCCCTAGGGTGAAGCCTAGGTTGCCTGGAACGTAGAAATGACCATCACTTTCACACGGGTTGCAATTATTCCTGTTATAGGATGGAAAGACTGTTGTACTTTTATTGTATTTTATACTTCAGGCGTTGGCTTCTAAGGCCCTAGCTATTCGATCTGGTCGGGCAACGCCCTAGAGTGAAGCCTAGGTTGCCCGGAACGTAGAAATGACCATAACTTCCACACTGGTAGCAATTATTCGTCTTATACGATGGAAGAGCTGTTGTATTTATATCGTATTTTATGCTTCTCGCGTTGACTTCGTAGGCCCTAACTATTCCATCTGGTGGAACAACGCCCTAGAGTGACGCCCAAGTTGCCCGGAACGTAGAAATGACCATTACCTTCACACTGGTTGCAATTATTCGTTTTATACGATGAAAAAGCTGTTCCATTTATTTTGTATTTTATGCTTCGGGCGTTGACTTCTAAGGCCCTAACTATTCCATCTGGTGGAACAACGCCCCAAGGTGAAGCATAGGTTGCCTGGAACGTAGAAATGACCATCACTTTCACACGGGTTGCAATTATTCCTGTTATAGGACGGAAAGACTGTTGTATTTTTTTGTATTTTATACTTCAGGCGTTGACTTCTAAGGCCCTAGCTATTCGATCTGGTCGAGCAACGCCCTAGAGTGAAGCCTAGGTTGCCCGGAACGTAGAAATGACCATAACTTCCACACGGGTTGCAATTATTCGTTTTATACGATGGAAAAGCTGTTGTATTTATATCGTATTTTATGCTTCTGGCGTTGACCTCTTAGGCCCTAACTGTTCGATCTGGTGGAACAACGTCCTAGGGTGAAGCCTAGGGTGCCCGGAAATTAGAAATGACCATAACTTTCACACTGGTTGCAATTATTCGATTTATACGATGGAAAAGCTGTTGCACCTTTATTGTATTTTATTCATCTGGGGTTGACTGCTAAGGCCGTAGCTTTTAGATGTGGTGGAGCAACGCCCTAGAGTGACGCCTAGGTTGCCCGGGACGTAGAAATGACCATTACTTCCACAATGTTTGCAATTATTCATTTTATACGATGGAAAAGCTTTTGTACTTATATTGTATTTTATTCTTCTGGAGTCGACTTCTTAGGCCCTAACTATTCGATCTAGTGGAACAACGCCCTAGAGTGAAGACTTGGTTTCCCGGAACATGGAAATGGCCATTACTTTCGCACTGTTTGCAGTTATTCCTGTTATACGATGGAAAGACTTTTGCATCTTTATTGTATTTTATGCTTCTGGCGTTGACTTCTAAGGCCCTAGCTATTCCATTTGGTGGAGCAACGCCCGAGAGTGAACCCTAGGTTGCCCGGAACGTAGAAATGACCATTACATTCACACTGGTTGCAATTATTCGTCTTATACGATGGAAAAGCTGTTGTATTTATATCGTATTTTATGCTTCTCGCGTTGACTTCTTAGGCCCTAACTATTCGATCTGGTGGAGCAACGCCCTAGTGTGAAGCCTAGGTTGCCCGGAACGGAGAAATGACCATAACTTTCACACTGGTAGCAATTATTCGTTTTATACGATGGAAAAACTGTTTTATTTATTTTGTATTTTATGCTTCTGGAGGTGACTTCTAGGGCCCTAACTATTCGATCTGGTGGAGCAACGCCCTAGTGTGAAGCCTAGGTTGCCCGGAACGGAGAAATGACCATAACTTTCACACCGGTAGCAATTATTCGTTTTATACGATGGTAAAACAGTTCTGTTTATTTTGTATTTTATGCTTCGGGCGTTGACTTCTAAGGCCCTAACTATTCAATCTGTTGGTGCAACGCCCTAGGGTGAAGCCTAGGTTGCCCGGAAAGTAGAAATGACGTTAACTTTCATACAGGTTGCAATTATACGTTTTACACGATGGAAAAGCTGTTGTATTTATATCGTATTTTATGCTTCGGGCATTGACCTCTTAGGCCCTAACTACTCAATCTGTTGGAGCAACGCCCTAGGGTGAAGCCTAGGTTGCCTCGAAAGTAGAAATGACCATAACTTTAATCCTGGTTGCAATTATTCCTGTTATAGGATGGAAAGACTGTTGCATTTTTATTGCATTTTATACTTCAGGCGTTGACTTCTAAGGCCCCAGCTATTCGATCTGGTCGAGCAACGCCCTAGAGTGAAGCCTAGGTTGCCCGGTACGTAGAAATGACCATTACTTTCACACTGTATGCAAATATACATTATACGCGATGGAAAATCTGTTGTATTTGTGTCGTATTTTATGCTTCTGGCGTTGACTTCTTAGGCCCTAACTATTTGATCTGGTGGAGCACCGCCCTAGAGTGAAGCCTATGTTGCCCGGAACGTAGAAAAAAGCATTACCTTCACACTGGTTGCAATTATTCGTTTTATACGATGGAAAAACTGTTCCATTTATTTTGTATTTTATGTTTCGGGCGTTGACTTCTAAGGGCCTAACTATTCAATCTGTTGGTGCAACGCCCAAGGGTGAAGCCTATGTTGCCCGGAACGGAGAAATGACCATAACTTTCACACCGGTAGCAATTATTCGTTTTATACGATGGTAAAACTGTTCTGTTTATTTTGTATTTTATGCTTCGGGCGTTGACTTCTAAGGCCCTAACTATTCAATCTGTTGGTGCAACGCCCTAGGGTGAAGCCTAGGTTGCCCGGAAAGTAGAAATGACGTTAACTTTCATACAGGTTGCAATTATTCGTTTTACACGATGGAAAAGCTGTTGTATTTATATCGTATTTTATGCTTCGGGCATTGACCTCTTAGGCCCTAACTACTCAATCTGTTGGAGCAACGCCCTAGGGTGAAGCCTAGGTTGCCCGGAAAGTAGAAATGACCATAACTTTAATCCTGGTTGCAATTATTCGTTTTATATGATGGAAAAACTGTTGTATTTATGTAGTGTTCTATGCCTCTGGCGTTGACTTCTTAGGCCCTAACTATTCCATCTGGTGGAACAACGCCCTTGGGTGGAGCCTAGGTTGCGCGGAACGTAGCAATGACCATAACTTTCACACTGGTAGCAATTATTCGTTTTATACGATGGAAAAACTGTTCTATTTATTTTGTATTTTATGCTTCTGGCGTTGACTTCTTATGCCCTAACTATTCCCTCTGGAGGATCAACGCCCTAGAGTGAAACCTACGTTGCCCGGAACGTAGAAATGACTATTACTTTCACACTGGTTGCAATTATTCGTTTTATACGATGGAAAAGCTGTTACATTTATTTTGTATTTTATGCTTCGGGCGTTGACTTCTAAGGCCCTAACTATTCCTTCTGGTGGAACAACGCCCTAGGGTGAAGCCTAGGTTGCCTGGAACGTAGAAATGACCATCACTTTCACACGGGTTGCAATTATTCCTGTTATAGGATGGAAAGACTGTTGTACTTTTATTGTATTTTATACTTCAGGCGTTGGCTTCTAAGGCCCTAGCTATTCGATCTGGTCGGGCAACGCCCTAGAGTGAAGCCTAGGTTGCCCGGAACGTAGAAATGACCATAACTTCCACACTGGTAGCAATTATTCGTCTTATACGATGGAAGAGCTGTTGTATTTATATCGTATTTTATGCTTCTCGCGTTGACTTCGTAGGCCCTAACTATTCCATCTGGTGGAACAACGCCCTAGAGTGACGCCCAAGTTGCCCGGAACGTAGAAATGACCATTACCTTCACACTGGTTGCAATTATTCGTTTTATACGATGAAAAAGCTGTTCCATTTATTTTGTATTTTATGCTTCGGGCGTTGACTTCTAAGGCCCTAACTATTCCATCTGGTGGAACAACGCCCCAAGGTGAAGCATAGGTTGCCTGGAACGTAGAAATGACCATCACTTTCACACGGGTTGCAATTATTCCTGTTATAGGACGGAAAGACTGTTGTATTTTTTTGTATTTTATACTTCAGGCGTTGACTTCTAAGGCCCTAGCTATTCGATCTGGTCGAGCAACGCCCTAGAGTGAAGCCTAGGTTGCCCGGAACGTAGAAATGACCATAACTTCCACACGGGTTGCAATTATTCGTTTTATACGATGGAAAAGCTGTTGTATTTATATCGTATTTTATGCTTCTGGCGTTGACCTCTTAGGCCCTAACTGTTCGATCTGGTGGAACAACGTCCTAGGGTGAAGCCTAGGGTGCCCGGAAATTAGAAATGACCATAACTTTCACACTGGTTGCAATTATTCGATTTATACGATGGAAAAGCTGTTGCACCTTTATTGTATTTTATTCATCTGGGGTTGACTGCTAAGGCCGTAGCTTTTAGATGTGGTGGAGCAACGCCCTAGAGTGACGCCTAGGTTGCCCGGGACGTAGAAATGACCATTACTTCCACAATGTTTGCAATTATTCATTTTATACGATGGAAAAGCTTTTGTACTTATATTGTATTTTATTCTTCTGGAGTCGACTTCTTAGGCCCTAACTATTCGATCTAGTGGAACAACGCCCTAGAGTGAAGACTTGGTTTCCCGGAACATGGAAATGGCCATTACTTTCGCACTGTTTGCAGTTATTCCTGTTATACGATGGAAAGACTTTTGCATCTTTATTGTATTTTATGCTTCTGGCGTTGACTTCTAAGGCCCTAGCTATTCCATTTGGTGGAGCAACGCCCGAGAGTGAACCCTAGGTTGCCCGGAACGTAGAAATGACCATTACATTCACACTGGTTGCAATTATTCGTCTTATACGATGGAAAAGCTGTTGTATTTATATCGTATTTTATGCTTCTCGCGTTGACTTCTTAGGCCCTAACTATTCGATCTGGTGGAGCAACGCCCTAGTGTGAAGCCTAGGTTGCCCGGAACGGAGAAATGACCATAACTTTCACACTGGTAGCAATTATTCGTTTTATACGATGGAAAAACTGTTTTATTTATTTTGTATTTTATGCTTCTGGAGGTGACTTCTAGGGCCCTAACTATTCGATCTGGTGGAGCAACGCCCTAGTGTGAAGCCTAGGTTGCCCGGAACGGAGAAATGACCATAACTTTCACACCGGTAGCAATTATTCGTTTTATACGATGGTAAAACAGTTCTGTTTATTTTGTATTTTATGCTTCGGGCGTTGACTTCTAAGGCCCTAACTATTCAATCTGTTGGTGCAACGCCCTAGGGTGAAGCCTAGGTTGCCCGGAAAGTAGAAATGACGTTAACTTTCATACAGGTTGCAATTATACGTTTTACACGATGGAAAAGCTGTTGTATTTATATCGTATTTTATGCTTCGGGCATTGACCTCTTAGGCCCTAACTACTCAATCTGTTGGAGCAACGCCCTAGGGTGAAGCCTAGGTTGCCTCGAAAGTAGAAATGACCATAACTTTAATCCTGGTTGCAATTATTCCTGTTATAGGATGGAAAGACTGTTGCATTTTTATTGCATTTTATACTTCAGGCGTTGACTTCTAAGGCCCCAGCTATTCGATCTGGTCGAGCAACGCCCTAGAGTGAAGCCTAGGTTGCCCGGTACGTAGAAATGACCATTACTTTCACACTGTATGCAAATATACATTATACGCGATGGAAAATCTGTTGTATTTGTGTTGTATTTTATGCTTCTGGCGTTGACTTCTTAGGCCCTAACTATTTGATCTGGTGGAGCACCGCCCTAGAGTGAAGCCTATGTTGCCCGGAACGTAGAAAAAAGCATTACCTTCACACTGGTTGCAATTATTCGTTTTATACGATGGAAAAACTGTTCCATTTATTTTGTATTTTATGTTTCGGGCGTTGACTTCTAAGGGCCTAACTATTCAATCTGTTGGTGCAACGCCCAAGGGTGAAGCCTATGTTGCCCCGAAAGCAGAAATGACGTTAACTTTCATACTGGTTGCAATTATTCGTTTTATACGGTGGAAAAACTGTTCTATTTATTTTGTATTTTATGATTCGGGCGTTGACGTCTAAGGCCCTAGCTATTCGATCTGGTCGAGCAACGCCCTAGAGTGAAGCCTAGGTTGCCCGGAACGTAGAAATGACCATAACTTCCACACTGGTTGCAATTATTCGTTTTATACGATGGAAAAGCTGTTGTATTTATATCGTGTTTTATGCTTCTGGCGTTGACCGCTTAGGCCCTAACTATTCCATCTGGTGGAACAACGCCGTCGGGTGAAGCCTAGGTTGCGCGGAACGTAGAAATGACCCTAACTGTCACACTGGTAGCAATTATTCGCTTCATACGACGGTAAATCTGTTTTATTTATTTGGTATTTTATGCTTCCGGCGTTGACTTCTAAGGCCCTAACTATTTGATCTGGTGGAGCACCGCCCTAGAGTGAAGCCTAGGTTGCCCGGAACGTAGAAAAGACCATTGCCTTCACACTGGTTGCAATTATTCCTGTTTTACGATGGAAAAACTGTTGCATCTTTATTGTATTTTATGCGTCTGGCGTTGATTTCTAAGGCCCTAACTATTCGATCTGGTGGAGCAACGCCCTAGAGTGAAGCCTAGGTTGCCCGGAACGTAGAAATGACCATTACATTCACCTTGGTTGCAATTATTCGTTTTATACGATGGAAATGCTGTTGTATTTATATCGTATCTTATGCTTCTGGCGTTGACATCTTAGGCCCTAACTATTCCATCTGGTGGAACAACGCCCTTGGGAGAAGCCTAGGTAGCGCGGAACGTAGCAATGACCATAACTTTCACACTGGTAGCAATTATTCGTTTTACACAATGGAAAAACTGTTCTATTTATTTTGTATTTTATGCTTCGGGCGTTGACTTCTAAGGCCCTAGCTATTCGATCTGGTCGAGCAACGCCCTAGTGTGAAGCCTAGGTTGCCCGGAACGTAGAAATGACGATAACTTCCACACTGGTTGCAATTATTCGTTTTATACGATGGAAAAGCTGTTGTATTTATATCGCATTTTATGCTTCTGGTGTTGACTTCTTAGTCCCTAACTATTCCATCTGGTGGAACAACGCCCTAGGGTGAAGCCTAGGTTGCCCGGAAAGTAGAAATGACCATAACTTCCACACTGGTATCAATTATTCGTTTTATACGATGGAAAACCTGTACTATTTATTTTGTATTTTATGCTTCGGGCGTTGACTTCTAAGGCCCTAACTGTTTGATCTGGTGGAGCAACGCCCTAGAGTGAAGCCTAGGTTGCCCGGAACGTAGAAATGACCATAACTTTCACACTGGTTGCAATTATTCGTGTTCTACGATGGAGAAACTGTTGTATTTATATCGTATTTTATGCTTCTGGCGTTGACGTCTAAGGACCTAACTATTCGATCTGGTGGGGCAACGCTCTGGAGTGAAGCCTAGGTTGCTCGGAATGTAGGAATGACCATAAATTTCACACTGGTTGCAATTATTCGTTTTATACGATGGAAAAACTGTTGCATCTTTATCGTATTTTATGCTTCGGGCGTGGACTTCTTAGGCCCTAACTATTCGATCTGGAGGAGCAACTCCCTAGAGTGAAGCCCAGGTTGCCGGGAACGTAGAAATGACCATAACTTTTACACTGGTAGCAATTATTCGTTTTATACAATGGAAAAACTGTTCTATTTATTTTGCATTTTATGCTTCGGGCGTTGACTTCTAAGGCCCTAACTGATTGATCTGGTGGAGCAACGCCCTAGGGTGAAGCCTAGGTTGGCCGCAATGTAGAAATGTCCATAACTTTCACACTGGTTGCAATTATTCGTTTTATACGATTGAAAAGCTGTTGTATTTATATTGTGTTTTATGCTTCGGGCATTGACTTTTAAGGCCCTTACTATTCGATCTGTTGGAGCAACGCCCTAGGGTGAAGCCTAGGTTGCCCGGAACGTAGAAATGAGCATAACTATCACACTGGTTGCAATTATTCGTTTCATACGATGAAAAAACTGTTGTATTTATATTGTATTTTATGCTTCTGGCGTTCACTTCTTAGGCCCTAACTATTCGAACTGGTGAAACAACGCCCTAGGGTGAAGCCTAGGTTGCCCGGAACGTAGAAATGACCATAACTTTCACACTGGTAGCAATTATTCGTTTTATACAATGGAAAAACTGTTCCATTTATTTTGTATTTTATGCTTCGGGCGTTGACTTCTAAGGCCCTAACTGTTTGATCTGGTGGAGCCACGCCCTAGAGTGAAGCCTCGGTTGCCCGGAACGTAGAAATGACCATAACTTTCACACTGGTTATAATTATTCCTGTTCTACGATGGACAAACTGTTGTATTTATATCGTATTTTATGCTTCTGGCCTTGACGTCTAAGGACCCAACTATTCGATCTTGTGGGGCAACGCTCTAGAGTGAAGCCTAGGTTGCTCGGAATGTAGGAATGACCATAAATTTCACACTGGTAGCAATCATTCGTTTTATACGATGGAAAAACTGTTGCATCTTTATCGTATTTTATGCTTCGGGTGTGGACTTCTAAGGCCCTAACTATTCGATCTGGTGGAGCAACTCCATAGAGTGAAGCCTAGGTTGCCCGGAACGTAGAAATGACCATAACTTTTACACTGGTAGCAATTATTCGTTTTATACAATGGAAAAACTGTTCTATTTATTTTGCATTTTATGCTTCGGGCGTTGACTTCTAAGGACCTAACTGATTGATCTGGTGGAGCAACGCCCTAGAGTGAAGCCTAGATTGCCCGGAACGTTGAAATGACCAGTACTATCACACTGTTTGCAGTTATTCCTGTTATACGATGGAAAAACTGTTGCATCTTTATTGCATTTTATGCTTCTGGCGTTGACTTCAAAGGCCCTAACTATTCGATCAGGTGGAGCAACGCCCTAGAGTGACGCCTAGGTTGCCCGGAACGTAGAAATGACCAGTACATTCACACTGGTTACAGTTATTCCTGTTATACGATGGAAAATCTGTTGCATCTTTATTGCATTTTATGCTTCTGGCGTTGACTTCTAAGGCCCTAACTATTCGATCAGGTGGAGCGACGCCCTAGAGTGACGCCTAGGTTGCCCGGAACGTAGAAATGACCATAACTTTCACACTGGTAGCAATTATTCGTTTTATACAATGGAAAAACTGTTCCATTTATTTTGTATTTTATGTTTCGGGCGTTTACTTCTAAGTCCCTAACTGTTTGTTCTGGTGGAGCAACGACCTAGAGTGAAGCCTGGGTTGCCCGGAACGCAGAAATGACCATAACTTTCACACTGGTTGCAGTTATTCCTGTAAAACGATGGAAAAACTGTTGCATCTTTATTGTATTTTATGCTTCTGGCGTTGACTTCTAAGGCCCTAACTATTCGATCAGGTGGAGCAACGCCCTAGGGTGAAGCCTAGGTTGGCCGCAATGTAGAAATGTCCATAACTTTCACACTGGTTGCAATTATTCGTTTTATACGATTGAAAAGCTGTTGTATTTATATTGTATTATATGCTTCTGGCGTTGACTTCTTAGGCCCTAACTATTCCCTCTCGTGGATCAACGCCCTAGAGTGAAACCTACGTTGCCCGGAACGTAGAAATGACCATTACCTTCACACTGGTTGCAATTATTCCTGTTATACGATGGAAAAACTGTGGTATTTCAATTGTATTTTATGCTTTTAGCGATGAATTCTAAGTCCCTAGCTATTCGATCTGGTGGAGCAACGCCCTAGAGTGACGCCAGGGTTTCTCGGAACGTAGAAATGACCATTACTTTCACACTGGTTGCAATTATTCGTTTTATACGATGGAAAAACTGTTCTATTTATTTTGTATTTTATGCTTCGGGCGTTGACTTCTAAGGACCTAACTATTCGATCTGGTGGAGCAACGCCCTAGAGTGAAGCCTAGGTTGCCCGGTACGTAGAAATGACCATCACTTTCAAACTGGTTGCAATTATTCCTGTTATGGGATGTAAAAGCTGTTGTATTTTTATTGCATTTTATGCGTCGGGCATTGACTTCTAAGGCCCTAGCTAATCCATCGGTTGGAGCAACGCCCTAGGGTGAAGCCTAGGTTGCCCGGAAAGTAGAAATGACCATAACTTTCATACTCGTTGCAATTATTCGTTTTATATGATGGAAAAACTGTCATATTTATATTGTATTTTAAGCTTCTGGCGTTGACTTCTTTGGCCCTAACTGTTCGATATGGTGGAACAACGCCCTAGAGTGAAGCCTAAGTTGCCCGGAACGAAGAAATGACCATCGCTTTCAAACTGGTTGCAATTATTCCTGTTATATGATGGAAAAACTGTTGTATTTTTATTGCATTTTATGCTTCGGGCATTGACCTCTAAGGTCCTAACTATTCATTCTGTTGGAGCAACGCCCTAGGGTGAAGCCTAGGTTGCCCGGAAAGTAGAAATGACCATAACTTTCACACTGGTTGCAATTATTCGTTTTATACGATGGAAAAGCTGTTGCATCTTTATTGTATTTTATTCTTCTGGCGTTGACTTCTAAGGCCGTAGCTATTAGATGTGGTGGAGAAACGCCCTAGAGTGACGTCTAGGTTGCCCGGAACGTAGAAACGACCGTTACTTTCACAATGTTTGCAATTTTTCATTTTATACGATTTAGAAACCTGTTGTACTTATATTGATTTTATTCTTCTGGCGTTGACTTCTTAGGCCCTAACTATTCGATATGGTGGAACAACGCCCTAGAGTGAAACCTAGGTTGCCCGGAACGTATAAATGACCATTACTTTCACAATGTTTGCAATTATTCATTTTATACGATGGAAAAACTATTGTACTTATATTGATTTTATTCTTCTGGCGTTGACTTCTTAGGCCCTAACTATTCGATCTGGTGGAACAACGCCCTAGATTGAAGCCTAGGTTGCACGGAACCTGGAAATGACCATTACTTTCACACTGTTTGCAAATATACATTATATACAATGGAAAAACTGTCATATTTATATTGTATTTTTTGCTTCTGGCGTTCACTTCTTTGGCCCTAACTATTCGATCTGGTGGAACAACGCTCTAGGGTGAAGCCTAGGTTGCACGGAACGTAGAAATGACCATAACTTTCACACTGGTTGCTATTATTCGTTTTATACGATGGAAAATCTGTTATATTTATATTGTATTTTATGCTTCTGACGTTGACTTCTTAGGCCCTAACTATTCGATCTGGTGGAACAACGCCCTAGAGTGAAGCCTAGGTTGCCTGGAACGTAGAAATGACAATTACTTTCACACTGGTTGCTATTATTCGTTTTATACAATGGAAAAACTGTCATATTTATTTTGTATTTTATGTTTCGGGCGTTTACTTCTAAGTCCCTAACTGTTTGTTCTGGTGGAGCAACGACCTAGAGTGAAGCCTCGGTTGCCCGGAACGTAGAAATGACCATAACTTTCACACTGGTTATAATTATTCCTGTTCTACGATGGACAAACTGTTGTATTTATATCGTATTTTATGCTTCTGGCGTTGACGTCTAAGTACCCAACTATTCGATCAGGTGGAGCAACGCCCTAGAGTGACGCCTAGGTTGCCCGGAACGTAGAAATGACCAGTACATTCACACTGGTTGCAGTTATTCCTGTAAAACAATGGAAAAACTGTTGCATCTTTATTGTATTTTATACTTCTGGCGTTGACTTCTAAGGCCCTAACTATTCGATCAGGTGGAGCAACGCCCTAGGGTGAAGCCTAGGTTGGCCGCAATGTAGAAATGTCCATAACTTTCACACTGGTTGCAATTATTCGTTTTATACGATTGAAAAGCTGTTGTATTTATATTGTGTTTTATGCTTCGGGCATTGACTTTTAAGGCCCTTACTATTCGATCTGTTGGAGCAACGCCCTAGGGTGAAGCCTAGGTTGCCCGGAACGTAGAAATGAGCATAACTATCACACTGGTTGCAATTATTCGTTTTATACGATGAAAAAACTGATGTATTTATATTGTATTTTATGCTTCTGGCGTTCACTTCTTAGGCCCTAACTATTCGAACTGGTGAAACAACGCCCTAGGGTGAAGCCTAGGTTGCCCGGAACGTAGAAATGACCATAACTTTCACACTGGTAGCAATTATTCGTTTTATACAATGGAAAAACTGTTCCATTTATTTTGTATTTTATGCTTCGGGCGTTGACTTCTAAGGCCCTAAGTGTTTGATCTGGTGGAGCCACGCCCTAGAGTGAAGCCTCGGTTGCCCGGAACGTAGAAATGACCATAACTTTCACACTGGTTATAATTATTCCTGTTCTACGATGGACAAACTGTTGTATTTATATCGTATTTTATGCTTCTGGCGTTAACGTCTAAAGACCCAACTATTCGATCTTCTGGGGAAACGCTCTAGAGTGAAGCCTAGGTTGCACGGAACGTAGAAATGACCATAACTTTCACACTGGTTGCTATTATTCGTTTTATACGATGGAAAATCTGTTATATTTATATTGTATTTTATGCTTCTGACGTTGACTTCTTAGGCCCTAACTATTCGATCTGGTGGAACAACGCCCTAGAGTGAAGCCTAGGTTGCCTGGAACGTAGAAATGACAATTACTTTCACACTGGTTGCTATTATTCGTTTTATACAATGGAAAAACTGTCATATTTATATTGTATTTTATGCTTCTGGCGTTGACTTCTTTGGCCCTAAATGATTGATCAGGTGGAGCAACGCCCTAGAGTGAAGCCTAGATTGCCCGGAACGTTGAAATGACCAGTACTTTCACACTGTTTGCAGTTATTCCTGTTATACGATGGAAAAACTGTTGCATCTTTATTGCATTTTATGCTTCTGGCGTTGACTTCTAAGGCCCTAACAATTCGATCAGGTGGAGCAACGCACTAGAGTGACGCCTAGGTTGCCCGGAACGTAGAAACGACCAGTACATTCACACTGGTTGCAGTTATTCCTGTAAAACGATGGAAAAACTGTTGCATCCTTATTGTATTTTATGCTTCTGGCGTTGACTTCTAAGGCCCTAACTATTCGGTCTGGTGGAGCAACGCCCTAGGGTGAAGCCTAGGTTGGCCGGAACGTAGAAATGACCATTACTTTCACACTGGTTGCAATTATTCGTTTTATACGATGGAAAAACTGTTCTATTTATTTTGTATTTTATGTTTCGGGCGTTTACTTCTAAGTCCCTAACTGTTTGTTCTGGTGGAGCAACGACCTAGAGTGAAGCCTCGGTTGCCCGGAACGTAGAAATGACCATAACTTTCACACTGGTTATAATTATTCCTGTTCTACGATGGACAAACTGTTGTATTTATATCGTATTTTATGCTTCTGGCGTTGACGTCTAAGTACCCAACTATTCGATCAGGTGGAGCAACGCCCTAGAGTGACGCCTAGGTTGCCCGGAACGTAGAAATGACCAGTACATTCACACTGGTTGCAGTTATTCCTGTAAAACAATGGAAAAACTGTTGCATCTTTATTGTATTTTATACTTCTGGCGTTGACTTCTAAGGCCCTAACTATTCGATCAGGTGGAGCAACGCCCTAGGGTGAAGCCTAGGTTGGCCGCAATGTAGAAATGTCCATAACTTTCACACTTGTTGCAATTATTCGTTTTATACGATTGAAAAGCTGTTGTATTTATATTGTGTTTTATGCTTCGGGCATTGACTTTTAAGGCCCTTACTATTCGATCTGTTGGAGCAACGCCCTAGGGTGAAGCCTAGGTTGCCCGGAACGTAGAAATGAGCATAACTATCACACTGGTTGCAATTATTCGTTTTATACGATGAAAAAACTGATGTATTTATATTGTATTTTATGCTTCTGGCGTTCACTTCTTAGGCCCTAACTATTCGAACTGGTGAAACAACGCCCTAGGGTGAAGCCTAGGTTGCCCGGAACGTAGAAATGACCATAACTTTCACACTGGTAGCAATTATTCGTTTTATACAATGGAAAAACTGTTCCATTTATTTTGTATTTTATGCTTCGGGCGTTGACTTCTAAGGCCCTAAGTGTTTGATCTGGTGGAGCCACGCCCTAGAGTGAAGCCTCGGTTGCCCGGAACGTAGAAATGACCATAACTTTCACACTGGTTATAATTATTCCTGTTCTACGATGGACAAACTGTTGTATTTATATCGTATTTTATGCTTCTGGCGTTAACGTCTAAAGACCCAACTATTCGATCTTGTGGGGAAACGCTCTAGAGTGAAGCCTAGGTTGCTCGGAATGTAGGAATGACCATAAATTTCACACTGGTAGCAATCATTCGTTTTATACGATGGAAAAACTGTTGCATCTTTATCGTGTTTTATGCTTCGGGCGTGGACTTCTAAGGCCCTAACTATTCGATCTGGTGGAGCAACTCCCTAGAGTGAAGCCTAGGTTGCCCGGAACGTAGAAATGACCATAACTTTTACACTGGTAGCAATTATTCGTTTTATACAATGGAAAAACTGTTCTATTTATTTTGCATTTTATGCTTCGGGCATAGACTTCTAAGGACCTAACTGATTGATCTGGTGGAGCAACGCCCTAGACTGAAGCCTAGATTGCCCGGAACGCTGAAATGACCAGTACTATCACACTGTTTGCAGTTATTCCTGTTATACGATGGAAAAACTGTTGCATCTTTATTGCATTTTATGCTTCTGGCGTAGACTTCTAAGGCCCTAACAATTCGATCAGGTGGAGCAACGCCCTAGAGTGACGCCTAGGTTGCCCGGAACGTAGAAATGACCAGTACATTCACACTAGTTGCAGTTATTCCTGTAAAACGATGGAAAAACTGTTGCATCCTTATTGTATTTTATGCTTCTGGCGTTGACTTCTAAGGCCCTAACTATTCGATCTGGTGGAGCAACGCCCTAGGGTGAAGCCTAGGTTGGCCGGAACGTAGAAATGACCATTACTTTCACACTGGTTGCAATTATTCGTTTTATACGATGGAAAAACTGTTCTATTTATTTTGTATTTTATGTTTCGGGCGTTTACTTCTAAGTCCCTAACTGTTTCTTCTGGTGGAGCAACGACGTAGAGTGAAGCCTAGGTTGCCCGGAACGCAGAAATGACCATAACTTTCACACTGGTTGCAATTATTCCTGTTCTACGATGGAAAAGCTGTTGTATTTATATCGCATTTTATGCTTCTGGCGTTGACTTCTTAGTCCCTAACTATTCCATCTGGTGGAACAACGCCCTAGGGTGAAGCCTAGGTTGCCCGGAAAGTAGAAATGACCATAACTTCCACACTGGTATCAATTATTCGTTTTATACGATGGAAAAACTGTACTATTTATTTTGTATTTTACGCTTCGGGCGTTGACTTCTAAGGCCCTAGCTATTCCATCTGGTGGATCAACGCCCCAGAGTGAAGCCTAGGTTGCCCGGAACGTGGAAATGACCATCACTTTCAAACTCGCTGGAATTATTCCTGTTATATGATGGAAAAACTTATGTATTTTTATTGAATTTTATGCTTCGGGCATTGACTTCTAAGGCCCTAACTATTCGTTCTGTTGGAGCAACGCCCTATGGTGAAGCCTAGGTTGCCCGGAAAGTGGAAGTGACCATAACTTTCATACTGGTTGCAATTATTCGTTTTATACGATGAAAAAACTGTGGTATTTATATTGTATTTTATGCTTCTGGCGTTCACTTCTTAGGCCCTAACTATTCGAACTGGTGAAACAACACCCTAGGGTGAAGCCTAGGTTGCCCGGAACGTAGAAATGACCATAACTTTCACACTGGTAGCAATTATTCGTTTTACACGATGGAAAAACTGTTCCATTTATTTTGTATTTTATGCTTCGGGCGTTGACTTCTAAGGCCCTAACTGTTTGATCTGGTGGAGCAACGCCCTAGAGTGAAGCCTAGATTGCCCGGAACGTTGAAATGACCAGTACTATCACACTGTCTGCAGTTATTCCTGTTATACGAAGGAAAAACTGTTGCATCTTTATTGCATTTTATGCTTCTGGCGTTGACTTCTAAGGCCCTAACTATTCGATCAGGTGGAGCAACGCCCTAGAGTGACGCCTAGGTTGCCCGGAACGTAGAAATGACCAGTACATTCACACTGGTTGCAGTTATTCCTGTTATACGATGGAAAATCTGTTGCATCTTTATTGCATTTTATGCTTCTGGCGTTGGCTTCTAAGGCCCTAACTATTCGATCAGGTGGAGCGACGCCCTAGAGTGACGCCTAGGTTGCCCGGAACGTAGAAATGACCATAACTTTCACACTGGTAGCAATTATTCGTTTTATACAATGGAAAAACTGTTCCATTTATTTTGTATTTTATGTTTCGGGCGTTTACTTCTAAGTCCCTAACTGTTTGTTCTGGTGGAGCAACGACCTAGAGTGAAGCCTAGGTTGCCCGGAACGCAGAAATGACCATAACTTTCACACTGGTTGCAGTTATTCCTGTAAAACGATGGAAAAACTGTTGCATCTTTATTGTATTTTATGCTTCTGGCGTTGACTTCTAAGGCCCTAACTATTCGATCAGGTGGAGCAACGCCCTAGGGTGAAGCCTAGGTTGGCCGCAATGTAGAAATGTCCATAACTTTCACACTGGTTGCAATTATTCGTTTTATACGATTGAAAAGCTGTTGTATTTATATTGTATTATATGCTTCTGGCGTTGACTTCTTAGGCCCTAACTATTCCCTCTCGTGGATCAACGCCCTAGAGTGAAACCTACGTTGCCCGGAACGTAGAAATGACCATTACCTTCACACTGGTTGCAATTATTCCTGTTATACGATGGAAAAACTGTTGTATTTTAATTGTATTTTATGCTTTTAGCGATGAATTCTAAGTCCCTAGCTATTCGATCTGGTGGAGCAACGCCCTAGAGTGACGCCAGGGTTTCTCGGAACGTAGAAATGACCATTACTTTCACACTGGTTGCAATTATTCGTTTTATACGATGGAAAAACTGTTCTATTTATTTTGTATTTTATGCTTCGGGCGTTGACTTCTAAGGACCTAACTATTCGATCTGGTGGAGCAACGCCCTAGAGTGAAGCCTAGGCTGCCCGGTACGTAGAAATGACCATCACTTTCAAACTGGTTGCAATTATTCCTGTTATGGGATGTAAAAACTGTTGTATTTTTATTGCATTTTATGCGTCGGGCATTGACTTCTAAGGCCCTAGCTAATCCATCGGTTGGAGCAACGCCCTAGGGTGAAGCCTAGGTTGCCCGGAAAGTAGAAATGACCATAACTTTCATACTCGTTGCAATTATTCGTTTTATATGATGGAAAAACTGTCATATTTATATTGTATTTTATGCTTCTGGCGTTGACTTCTTTGGCCCTAACTGTTCGATATGGTGGAACAACGCCCTAGAGTGAAGCCTAAGTTGCCCGGAACGAAGAAATGACCATCGCTTTCAAACTGGTTGCAATTATTCCTGTTATATGATGGAAAAACTGTTGTATTTTTATTGCATTTTATGCTTCGGGCATTGACCTCTAAGGTCCTAACTATTCATTCTGTTGGAGCAACGCCCTAGGGTGAAGCCTAGGTTGCCCGGAAAGTAGAAATGACCATAACTTTCACACTGGTTGCAATTATTCGTTTTATACGATGGAAAAGCTGTTGCACCTTTATTGTATTTTATTCTTCTGGCGTTGACTTCTAAGGCCGTAGCTATTAGATGTGGTGGAGAAACGCCCTAGAGTGACGTCTAGGTTGCCCGGAACGTAGAAACGACCGTTACTTTCACAATGTTTGCAATTTTTCATTTTATACGATTTAAAAACCTGTTGTACTTATATTGATTTTATTCTTCTGGCGTTGACTTCTTAGGCCCTAACTATTCGATCTGGTGGAACAACGCCCTAGAGTGAAACCTAGGTTGCCCGGAACATGGAAATGACCATTACTTTCACACTGTTTGCAAATATACATTATATACAATGGAAAAACTGTCATATTTATATTGTATTTTTTGCTTCTGGCGTTCACTTCTTTGGCCCTAACTATTCGATCTGGTGGAACAACGCCCTAGGGTGAAGCCTAGGTTGCACGGAACGTAGAAATGACCATAACTTTCACACTGGTTGCTATTATTCGTTTTATACGATGGAAAATCTGTTATATTTATATTGTATTTTATGCTTCTGACGTTGACTTCTTAGGCCCTAACTATTCGATCTGGTGGAACAACGCCCTAGAGTGAAGCCTAGGTTGCCTGGAACGTAGAAATGACAATTACTTTCACACTGGTTGCTATTATTCGTTTTATACAATGGAAAAACTGTCATATTTATATTGTATTTTATGCTTCTGGCGTTGACTTCTTTGGCCCTAACTGATTGATCTGGTGGAGCAACGCCCTAGAGTGAAGCCTAGATTGCCCGGAACGTTGAAATGACCAGTACTTTCACACTGTTTGCAGTTATTCCTGTTATACGATGGAAAAACTGTTGCATCTTTATTGCATTTTATGCTTCTGGCGTTGACTTCTAAGGCCCTAACAATTCGATCAGGTGGAGCAACGCACTAGTGTGACGCCTAGGTTGCCCGGAACGTAGAAACGACCAGTACATTCACACTGGTTGCAGTTATACCTGTAAAACGATGGAAAAACTGTTGCATCCTTATTGTATTTTATGCTTCTGGCGTTGACTTCTAAGGCCCTAACTATTCGGTCTGGTGGAGCAACGCCCTAGGGTGAAGCCTAGGTTGGCCGGAACGTAGAAATGACCATTACTTTCACACTGGTTGCAATTATTCGTTTTATACGATGGAAAAACTGTTCTATTTATTTTGTATTTTATGTTTCGGGCGTTTACTTCTAAGTCCCTAACTGTTTGTTCTGGTGGAGCAACGACCTAGAGTGAAGCCTCGGTTGCCCGGAACGTAGAAATGACCATAACTTTCACACTGGTTATAATTATACCTGTTCTACGATGGACAAACTGTTGTATTTATATCGTATTTTATGCTTCTGGCGTTGACGTCTAAGTACCCAACTATTCGATCAGGTGGAGCAACGCCCTAGAGTGACGCCTTGTTGCCCGGAACGTAGAAATGACCAGTACATTCACACTGGTTGCAGTTATTCCTGTAAAACAATGGAAAAACTGTTGCATCTTTATTGTATTTTATGCTTCTGGCGTTGACTTCTAAGGCCCTAACTATTCGATCAGGTGGAGCAACGCCCTAGGGTGAAGCCTAGGTTGGCCGCAATGTAGAAATGTCCATAACTTTCACACTGGTTGCAATTATTCGTTTTATACGATTGAAAAGCTGTTGTATTTATATTGTGTTTTATGCTTCGGGCATTGACTTTTAAGGCCCTTACTATTCGATCTGTTGGAGCAACGCCCTAGGGTGAAGCCTAGGTTGCCCGGAACGTAGAAATGAGCATAACTATCACACTGGTTGCAATTATTCGTTTTATACGATGAAAAAACTGATGTATTTATATTGTATTTTATGCTTCTGGCGTTCACTTCTTAGGCCCTAACTATTCGAACTGGTGAAACAACGCCCTAGGGTGAAGCCTAGGTTGCCCGGAACGTAGAAATGACCATAACTTTCACACTGGTAGCAATTATTCGTTTTATACAATGGAAAAACTGTTCCATTTATTTTGTATTTTATGCTTCGGGCGTTGACTTCTAAGGCCCTAAGTGTTTGATCTGGTGGAGCCACGCCCTAGAGTGAAGCCTCGGTTGCCCGGAACGTAGAAATGACCATAACTTTCACACTGGTTATAGTTATTCCTGTTCTACGATGGACAAACTGTTGTATTTATATCGTATTTTATGCTTCTGGCGTTAACGTCTAAGGACCCAACTATTCGATCTTGTGGGGAAACGCTCTAGAGTGAAGCCTAGGTTGCTCGGAATGTAGGAATGACCATAAATTTCACACTGGTAGCAATCATTCGTTTTATACGATGGAAAAACTGTTGCATCTTTATCGTGTTTTATGCTTCGTGCGTGGACTTCTAAGGCCCTAACTATTCGATCTGGTGGAGCAACTCCCTAGAGTGAAGCCTTGGTTGCCCGGAACGTAGAAATGACCATAACTTTTACACTGGTAGCAATTATTCCTATTATATGATGGAAAAACTGTTGTATTTCTATTGCATTTTATGCTTCGGGCATTGACCTCTAAGGTCCTATCTATTCAATCTGTTGGAGCAACGCCCTAGGGTGAAGACTAGGTTGCCCGGAAAGTAGAAATGACCATAACTTTCACACTGGTTGCAATTGTTCGTTTTATACGATGGAAAAGCTGTTGCATCTTTATTGTATTTTATTCTTCTGGCGTTGACTTCTAAGGCCGTAGCTATCAGATGTGGTGGAGCAACGCCCTAGAGTGACACCTAGGTTGCCCGGAACGTAGAAATGACCATTACTTTCACAATGTTTGCAATTATTCATTTTATACGATGGAAAAACTGTTCCATTTATCTTGTATTTTATGCTTCGGGCGTTTACTTCTAAGTCCCTAACTGTTTGTTCTGGTGGAGCAACGACCTAGAGTGAAGCCTAGGTTGCCCGGAACGCAGAAATGACCATAACTTTCACACTGCTTGCAATTATTCCTGTTCTACGATGGACAAACTGTTGTATTTATATCGTATTTTATGCTTCTGGTGTAGACTTCTAAGGCCCTAACTATTCGATCTGGTGGAGCAACGCCCTAGAGTGAAGCCTAGGTTGCCCGGTACGTAGAAATGACCATCAGTTTCAAACTGGTTGCAGTTATTCCTGTTATACGATGGAAAAACTGTTGCATCTTTATTCTGTTTTATGCTTCTGGCGTTGACTTCTTAGGCCCTAACTATTCCATCTGGTGGAACAACGCCCTGGGGTGAAGCCTAGGTTGCCCGGAAAGCAGAAATGACCATAACTTTCACACTGGTAGCAATTATTCGTTTTATACGATGGAAAAACTGTTCTATTTATTTTGTATTTTATGCTTCGGGCGTTGACTTCTAAGGACCTAACTATTCGATCTGGTGGAGCAACCCCCTAGAGTGAAGCCTAGGTTGCCCGGTACGTAGAAATGACCATCAGTTTCAAACTGGTTGCAATTATTCGTGTTATACGATGTAAAAACTGTTGTATTTTTATTGCATTTTATGCGTCGGGCATTGGCTTCTAAGGCCCTAGCTATTCCACCGGTTGGAGCAACGCCCTAGGGTGAAGACTAGGTCGCCCGGAAAGTAGAAATGACCATAACTTTCACACTGGTTGCTATTATTCGTTTTATACGATGGAAAAACTGTTATATTTATATTGTATTTTATGCTTCTGACGTTGACTTCTTAGGCCCTAACTATTCGATCTGGTGGAACAACGCCCTAGAGTGAAGCCTAGGTTGCCTGGAACGTAGAAATGACAATTAGTTTCACACTGTTTGCAGTTATTCCTGTTATATGATGGAAAAGCTGTTGCATCTTTATTGTATTTTATTCTTCTGGCGTTGACTTCTAAGGCCGTAGCTATCAGATGTGGTGGAGCAACGCCCTAGAGTGACACCTAGGTTGCCCGGAACGTAGAAATGACCATTACTTTCACAATGTTTGCAATTATTCATTTTATACGATGGAAAAACTGTTCCATTTATCTTGTATTTTATGCTTCGGGCGTTTACTTCTAAGTCCCTAACTGTTTGTTCTGGTGGAGCAACGACCTAGAGTGAAGCCTAGGTTGCCCGGAACGCAGAAATGACCATAACTTTCACACTGCTTGCAATTATTCCTGTTCTACGATGGACAAACTGTTGTATTTATATCGTATTTTATGCTTCTGGTGTAGACTTCTAAGGCCCTAACTATTCGATCTGGTGGAGCAACGCCCTAGAGTGAAGCCTAGGTTGCCCGGTACGTAGAAATGACCATCAGTTTCAAACTGGTTGCAGTTATTCCTGTTATACGATGGAAAAACTGTTGCATCTTTATTCTATTTTATGCTTCTGGCGTTGACTTCTTAGGCCCTAACTATTCCATCTGGTGGAACAACGCCCTAGAGTGAAGCCTAGGTTGCCTGGAACGTAGAAATGACAATTACTTTCACACTGTTTGCAGTTATTCCTGTTATATGATGGGAAAACTGTTGCATCTTTATTGTATTTTATGCTTCTGGCGTTGATTTCTAAGGCCCTAACTATTCGGTCTGGTGGAGCAACGCCCTAGAGTGAAGCCTAGGTTGCCCGGAACGTAGAAATGACCATTACATTCGCACTGGTTTGAATTATTCGTTTTATACGATGGAAAAGCTGTTTTATTTATTTTGTATTTTATGCTTCGGGCGTTGACTTCTAAGGCCCTAACTATTCGATCTGGTGGAGCAACGCCCTAGTGTGAAGCCTAGCTTGCCCGGAACGAAGATATGACCATAACTTTCACACTGGATGCTATTATTCGTTTTATACAATGGAAAAACTGTCATATTTATATTGTATTATATGCTTCTGGCGTTGACTTCTTTGGCCCTAACTGTTCGATATGGTGGAACAACGCCCTAGAGTGAAGACTAAGTTGCCCGGAACGAAGAAATGACCATCACTTTCAAACTGGTTGCAATTATTCCTGTTCTACGATGGACAAACTGTTGTATTTATATCGTATTTTATGCTTCTGGCGTTGACTTCTAAGGACCTAACTATTCCATCTGGTGGAGCATCGCTCTAGAGTGAAGTCTCGGTTGCTCGGAATGTAGGAATGACCATAAATTTCACACTGGATGCAATTATTCATTTTATACGATGGAAAAACTGTTGCATCTTTATTGTATTTTATGCTTCTGGTGTGGACTTCTGAGGCCCTAACTATTCGATCTGGTGGAGCAACGCCCTAGAGTGAAGCCTAGGTTGCCCGGTACGTATAAATGACCATAACTTTTACACTGGTAGCAATTATTCGTTTTATACAAAGGAAAAGCTGTTCTATTTATTTTGCATTTTATGCTTCGGGCGTTGACTTCTAACGCCCTAACTGATTGATCTTGTGGAGCAACGCCCTAGAGTGAAACCTAGGTTACCCGGAACGTAGAAATGACCAGTACTTTCATACCGCTTGCAGTTATTCCTGTTATACGATGGAATAACTGTTGCATCTTTATTCTATTTTATGCTTCTGGCGTTGACTTCTTAGGCCCTAACTATTCCATCTGGTGGAGCAACGCCCAAGAGTGAAGCCTAGGTTGCCCGGTACGTAGAAATGACCATTACTTGCACAGTGTTTGCAGTTATTCATTTTATACGATGGAAAAGCTGTTGTATTTATATTGTATTTTATGCTCCTGGCGTTGACTTCTAAGGCCGTAGCTATTAGACGTGGTGGAGCAACGCCCTAGAGTGACGCCTAGGTTGACCGGAACGTAGAAATGACCATTACTTTCGCAATGTCTGCAATTACTCATTTTATACCATGGAAAAGCTGTTGTATTTATATCGTATTTTATGCTTCTGGCGTTGACTTCTAAGGACCTAGCTATTCGATCTGGTGGAGCAACGCCCTAGAGTGAAGCCTAGGTTGCCCGGAACGTAGAAATGACCATAACTTTTACACTGGTAGCAATTATTCGTTTTATACAATGGAAAAACTGTTCTATTTATTTTGTATTTTATGCTTCGGGCGTTGACTTCTTTGGCCCTAACAATTCGATCTGGTGGAGCAACGCCCTAGAGTGAAGCCTAGGTTCCCTGGAACGTACAAATGACCATCACTTCGACACGGGTTGCAATTATTCCTGTTATAGGATGGAAAGACTGTTGTATTTTTATTGCATTTTATGCTTCTGGCGTTCACTTCTTAGGCCCTGACTATTCGATCTGGTGGAACAACGCCCTATGGTGAAGCCTAGGTTGCCCGGAACGTAGAAATGACAATTACTTTCACACTGTTTGCAATAATTCCTTTTATACGATGCAAATGTTGTTGTATTTATAACGTATTTTATGCTTCGGGCGTTGACTTCTTAGGCCGTAACTATTTGATCTGGTGGAGCACCGCCCTAGAGTGAAGCCTAGGTTGCCCGGAACGTAGAACATACCATTACCTTCACACTGGTTGCAATTATTCCTGTTATACCATGGAAGAACTGTTGCACCTTTATTGTATTTTATGCTTCTGGCGTTGACTTCATAGGCCCTAACTATTCGATCTGGTGGAGCAACGTCCTAGAGTGAAGCCTAGGTTGACAGCAACGTAGAAATGGCCATTACTTTCACAGTGTTTGCAGTTATTCATTTTATACGATGGAAAAGCTGTTGTATTTATATTGTATTTTATGCTCCTGGCGTTGACTTCTAAGGCCGTAGCTATTAGACGTGGTGGAGCAACGCCCTAGAGTGACGCCTAGGTTGACCGGAACGTAGAAATGACCATTACTTTCGCAATGTCTGCAATTACTCATTTTATACCATGGAAAAGCTGTTGTATTTATATCGTATTTTATGCTTCTGGCGTTGACTTCTGAGGACCTAGCTATTCGATCTGGTGGAGCAACGCCCTAGAGTGAAGCCTAGGTTGCCCGGAACGCAGAAATGACCAGTACTTTCACACTGGTTGCAGTTAATCGTTTTATACAATGGAAAAGCTGTTCTATGTATTTTGCATTTTATGCTTCGGGCGTTGACATCTAAGGCCCTAACTATTCGATCTGGTGGAGCAACGCCCTAGAGTGAAGCCTAGGTTGCCCGGAACGTAGAAATGACCATAACTTTTACACTGGTAGCAATTATTCGTTTTATACAATGGAAAAACTGTTCTATTTATTTTGTATTTTATGCTTCGGGCGTTGACTTCTTTGGCCCTAACAATTCGATCTGGTGGAGCAACGCCCTAGAGTGAAGCCTAGGTTCCCTGGAACGTACAAATGACCATCACTTCGACACGGGTTGCAATTATTCCTGTTATAGGATGGAAAGACTGTTGTATTTTTATTGCATTTTATGCTTCTGGCGTTCACTTCTTAGGCCCTGACTATTCGATCTGGTGGAACAACGCCCTATGGTGAAGCCTAGGTTGCCCGGAACGTAGAAATGACAATTACTTTCACACTGTTTGCAATAATTCCTTTTATACGATGCAAATGTTGTTGTATTTATAACGTATTTTATGCTTCGGGCGTTGACTTCTTAGGCCGTAACTATTTGATCTGGTGGAGCACCGCCCTAGAGTGAAGCCTAGGTTGCCCGGAACGTAGAACATACCATTACCTTCACACTGGTTGCAATTATTCCTGTTATACCATGGAAGATCTGTTGCACCTTTATTGTATTTTATGCTTCTGGCGTTGACTTCATAGGCCCTAACTGTTCGATCTGGTGGAGCAACGTCCTAGAGTGAAGCCTAGGTTGACCGCAACGTAGAAATGACCATTACTTTCACACTGTTTGCAATTATTCGTTTTATACGATGGAAAAGCTGTTGTATTTATATCGTATTTTATGCTTCAGGCGATGACTTCTTAGGACCTAACCATTCGATCTGGTGGAGCAACGCCCTAGAGTGAAGCCTAGGTTGCCCGGAACGTAGAAATGACCATAACTTTCATACTGGTTACAATTATTTGTTTTATGGAGTGAAAAAACTGTTGTATTTATATTGTATTTTATGCTTCTGGCGTTCACTTCTTAGGCCCTAACTATTCGATCTGGTGGAACAATGCCCTACGGTGAAGCCTAGGTTGCCCGGAACGTAGAAATGTCCATATCTTTCACACTGTTTGCATTTATTCATTTTATACGGTGGCAAAGCTGTTGCATTTATATTGTACTTTATGCTTCTGGCGTTGATTCCTTAGGCCCTAACTATTCAATCTGGTGGAGCAATGCCTCAGAGTTAAGTCTAGGATGCCCGAAACGCCGAAATGGTCATTACTTTCACGCATGTTGCTATTATTCCGCTTATACGATGAAAAGACTGTTGTATTTTTATTGTATTTTATGCTTCAGGCGTAGGCATCTAAGGCCGTAGCTATTCGATATGGTGCAGCACCGCCCTAGACTGAAGCCTAGGTTGCTCGGAACGCAGAAATGACCACTACTTTCACACAGTTTGCAATTATTTATTTAATACGATGGAAAAGCTGTTGTATTTATATCGTATTTTATGCTTCGGGCGTTGACTTCTTAGGCCCTAACTATTCGATCTGGTGGAACAACGCCGTAGAGTGAAGCCTAGGTTGCCCGGAACGTAGAAATGACCATTACTTTCACACTGTTTGCAATTATTCATTTTATACCATGGACTAGCTGTTGTATTTATATCGTATTTTATGCTCCTGGCGTTGACTTCTAAGGACCTAACTATTCGATCTGGTGGAGCAACACCCTAGAGTGAAGCCTAGGTTGCTCGGAATATAGAAGTGACCATAACTTTCACACTGGTTGCAATTATTCGTTTTCTGCGATGGAAAAACTGTTGTATTTATATTGTACTTTATGCTTCTGGCGTTCACTTCTTAGGGCCTAACTATTCGATCTGATGGAACAATGCCCTAGGGTGAAGCCTAGGTTGCCCGGAACGTAGAAATGACCATAACTTTTACACTGGTAGCAATTATTCGTTTTATACAATGGAAAAACTGTTCTATTTATTTTGTATTTTATGCTTCGGGCGTTGACTTCTTTGGCCCTAACAATTCGATCTGGTGGAGCAACGCCCTAGAGTGAAGCCTAGGTTCCCTGGAACGTACAAATGACCATCACTTCGACACGGGTTGCAATTATTCCTGTTATAGGATGGAAAGACTGTTGTATTTTTATTGCATTTTATGCTTCTGGCGTTCACTTCTTAGGCCCTGACTATTCGATCTGGTGGAACAACGCCCTATGGTGAAGCCTAGGTTGCCCGGAACGTAGAAATGACAATTAATTTCACACTGTTTGCAATAATTCCTTTTATACGATGAAAAGTTGTTGTATTTATAACGTATTTTATGCTTCGGGCGTGGACTTCTTAGGCCGTAACTGTTTGATCTGGTGGAGCACCGCCCTAGAGTGAAGCCTAGGTTGCCCGGAACGTAGAACATACCATTACCTTCACACTGGTTGCAATTATTCCTGTTATACCATGGAAGAACTGTTGCACCTTTATTGTATTTTATGCTTCTGGCGTTGACTTCATAGGCCCTAACTATTCGATCTGGTGGAGCAACGTCCTAGAGTGAAGCCTAGGTTGACCGCAACGTAGTAATGACCATTACTTTCACACTGTTTGCAATTATTCGTTTTATACGATGGAAAAGCTGTTGTATTTATATCGTATTTTATACTTCTGGCGTTGACTTCTTAGGCCCTAACTATTCCATCTGGTGGAACAACGCTCTATGGTGAAGCCTAGGTTGCCCGGAACGCAGAAATGACCAGTACTTTCACACTGGTTGCAGTTAATCGTTTTATACAATGGAAAAGCTGTTCTATGTATTTTGCATTTTATGCTTCGGGCGTTGACTTCTAAGGCCCTAACTATTCGATCTGGTGGAGCAACGCCCTAGAGTGAAGCCTAGGTTGCCCGGGAAGTAGAAATGACCATAACTTTCACACTGGTTGCTATTATTCGTTTTATACGATGGAAAAGCTGTTATATTTATATTGCATATTATGCTTCTGGCATTGAATTCTAAGTCCCTAGCTATTCGATCTGGTGGAGCAACGCCCTAGAGTGAAGCCTAGGTTGCCCGGTACGTAGAAATGACCATTACTTGCACAGTGTTTGCAGTTATTCATTTTATACGATGGAAAAGCTGTTGTATTTATATTGTATTTTATGCTCCTGGCGTTGACTTCTAAGGCCGTAGCTATTAGACGTGGTGGAGCAACGCCCTAGAGTGACGCCTAGGTTGACCGGAACGTAGAAATGACCATTACTTTCGCAATGTCTGCAATTACTCATTTTATACCATGGAAAAGCTGTTGTATTTATATCGTATTTTATGCTTCTGGCGTTGACTTCTAAGGACCTAGCTATTCGATCTGGTGGAGCAACGCCCTAGAGTGAAGCCTAGGTTGCCCGGAACGTAGAAATGACCATAACTTTTACACTGGTAGCAATTATTCGTTTTATACAATGGAAAAACTGTTCTATTTATTTTGTATTTTATGCTTCGGGCGTTGACTTCTTTGGCCCTAACAATTCGATCTGGTGGAGCAACGCCCTAGAGTGAAGCCTAGGTTCCCTGGAACGTACAAATGACCATCACTTCGACACGGGTTGCAATTATTCCTGTTATAGGATGGAAAGACTGTTGTATTTTTATTGCATTTTATGCTTCTGGCGTTCACTTCTTAGGCCCTGACTATTCGATATGGTGGAACAACGCCCTATGGTGAAGCCTAGGTTGCCCGGAACGTAGAAATGACAATTACTTTCACACTGTTTGCAATAATTCCTTTTATACGATGCAAAAGTTGTTGTATTTATAACGTATTTTATGCTTCGGGCGTTGACTTCTTAGGCCGTAACTATTTGATCTGGTGGAGCACCGCCCTAGAGTGAAGCCTAGGTTGCCCGGAACGTAGAACATACCATTACCTTCACACTGGTTGCAATTATTCGTTTTATACGATGGAAAAGCTGTTGTATTTATATCGTATTTTATACTTCTGGCGTTGACTTCTTAGGCCCTAACTATTCCATCTGGTGGAACAACGCTCTATGGTGAAGCCTAGGTTGCCCGGAACGCAGAAATGACCAGTACTTTCACACTGGTTGGAGTTAATCGTTTATACAATGGAAAAGCTGTTCTATGTATTTTGCATTTTATGCTTCGGGCGTTGACTTCTAAGGCCCTAACTATTCGATCTGGTGGAGCAACGCCCTAGAGTGAAGCCTAGGTTGCCCGGGAAGTAGAAATGACCATAACTTTCACACTGGTTGCAATTATTCCTGTTATACCATGGAAGATCTGTTGCACCTTTATTGTATTTTATGCTTCTGGCGTTGACTTCATAGGCCCTAACTGTTCGATCTGGTGGAGCAACACCCTAGAGTGAAGCCTAGGTTGCTCGGAATATAGAAGTGACCATAACTTTCACACTGGTTGCAATTATTCGTTTTCTGCGATGGAAAAACTGTTGTATTTATATTGTACTTTATGCTTCTGGCGTTCACTTCTTAGGGCCTAACTATTCGATCTGATGGAACAATGCCCTAGGGTGAAGCCTAGGTTGCCCGGAACGTAGAAATGACCATAACTTTTACACTGGTAGCAATTATTCGTTTTATACAATGGAAAAACTGTTCTATTTATTTTGTATTTTATGCTTCGGGCGTTGACTTCTTTGGCCCTAACAATTCGATCTGGTGGAGCAACGCCCTAGAGTGAAGCCTAGGTTCCCTGGAACGTACAAATGACCATCACTTCGACACGGGTTGCAATTATTCCTGTTATAGGATGGAAAGACTGTTGTATTTTTATTGCATTTTATGCTTCTGGCGTTCACTTCTTAGGCCCTGACTATTCGATCTGGTGGAACAACGCCCTATGGTGAAGCCTAGGTTGCCCGGAACGTAGAAATGACAATTAATTTCACACTGTTTGCAATAATTCCTTTTATACGATGAAAAGTTGTTGTATTTATAACGTATTTTATGCTTCGGGCGTGGACTTCTTAGGCCGTAACTGTTTGATCTGGTGGAGCACCGCCCTAGAGTGAAGCCTAGGTTGCCCGGAACGTAGAACATACCATTACCTTCACACTGGTTGCAATTATTCCTGTTATACCATGGAAGAACTGTTGCACCTTTATTGTATTTTATGCTTCTGGCGTTGACTTCATAGGCCCTAACTATTCGATCTGGTGGAGCAACGTCCTAGAGTGAAGCCTAGGTTGACCGCAACGTAGAAATGACCATTACTTTCACACTGTTTGCAATTATTCGTTTTATACGATGGAAAAGCTGTTGTATTTATATCGTATTTTATACTTCTGGCGTTGACTTCTTAGGCCCTAACTATTCCATCTGGTGGAACAACGCTCTATGGTGAAGCCTAGGTTGCCCGGAACGCAGAAATGACCAGTACTTTCACACTGGTTGGAGTTAATCGTTTATACAATGGAAAAGCTGTTCTATGTATTTTGCATTTTATGCTTCGGGCGTTGACTTCTAAGGCCCTAACTATTCGATCTGGTGGAGCAACGCCCTAGAGTGAAGCCTAGGTTGCCCGGGAAGTAGAAATGACCATAACTTTCACACTGGTTGCAATTATTCCTGTTATACCATGGAAGATCTGTTGCACCTTTATTGTATTTTATGCTTCTGGCGTTGACTTCATAGGCCCTAACTGTTCGATCTGGTGGAGCAACACCCTAGAGTGAAGCCTAGGTTGCTCGGAATATAGAAGTGACCATAACTTTCACACTGGTTGCAATTATTCGTTTTCTGCGATGGAAAAACTGTTGTATTTATATTGTACTTTATGCTTCTGGCGTTCACTTCTTAGGGCCTAACTATTCGATCTGATGGAACAATGCCCTAGGGTGAAGCCTAGGTTGCCCGGAACGTAGAAATGACCATAACTTTTACACTGGTAGCAATTATTCGTTTTATACAATGGAAAAACTGTTCTATTTATTTTGTATTTTATGCTTCGGGCGTTGACTTCTTTGGCCCTAACAATTCGATCTGGTGGAGCAACGCCCTAGAGTGAAGCCTAGGTTCCCTGGAACGTACAAATGACCATCACTTCGACACGGGTTGCAATTATTCCTGTTATAGGATGGAAAGACTGTTGTATTTTTATTGCATTTTATGCTTCTGGCGTTCACTTCTTAGGCCCTGACTATTCGATCTGGTGGAACAACGCCCTATGGTGAAGCCTAGGTTGCCCGGAACGTAGAAATGACAATTAATTTCACACTGTTTGCAATAATTCCTTTTATACGATGAAAAGTTGTTGTATTTATAACGTATTTTATGCTTCGGGCGTGGACTTCTTAGGCCGTAACTGTTTGATCTGGTGGAGCACCGCCCTAGAGTGAAGCCTAGGTTGCCCGGAACGTAGAACATACCATTACCTTCACACTGGTTGCAATTATTCCTGTTATACCATGGAAGAACTGTTGCACCTTTATTGTATTTTATGCTTCTGGCGTTGACTTCATAGGCCCTAACTATTCGATCTGGTGGAGCAACGTCCTAGAGTGAAGCCTAGGTTGACCGCAACGTAGTAATGACCATTACTTTCACACTGTTTGCAATTATTCGTTTTATACGATGGAAAAGCTGTTGTATTTATATCGTATTTTATACTTCTGGCGTTGACTTCTTAGGCCCTAACTATTCCATCTGGTGGAACAACGCTCTATGGTGAAGCCTAGGTTGCCCGGAACGCAGAAATGACCAGTACTTTCACACTGGTTGCAGTTAATCGTTTTATACAATGGAAAAGCTGTTCTATGTATTTTGCATTTTATGCTTCGGGCGTTGACTTCTAAGGCCCTAACTATTCGATCTGGTGGAGCAACGCCCTAGAGTGAAGCCTAGGTTGCCCGGGAAGTAGAAATGACCATAACTTTCACACTGGTTGCTATTATTCGTTTTATACGATGGAAAAGCTGTTATATTTATATTGCATATTATGCTTCTGGCATTGAATTCTAAGTCCCTAGCTATTCGATCTGGTGGAGCAACGCCCTAGAGTGAAGCCTAGGTTGCCCGGTACGTAGAAATGACCATTACTTGCACAGTGTTTGCAGTTATTCATTTTATACGATGGAAAAGCTGTTGTATTTATATTGTATTTTATGCTCCTGGCGTTGACTTCTAAGGCCGTAGCTATTAGACGTGGTGGAGCAACGCCCTAGAGTGACGCCTAGGTTGACCGGAACGTAGAAATGACCATTACTTTCGCAATGTCTGCAATTACTCATTTTATACCATGGAAAAGCTGTTGTATTTATATCGTATTTTATGCTTCTGGCGTTGACTTCTAAGGACCTAGCTATTCGATCTGGTGGAGCAACGCCCTAGAGTGAAGCCTAGGTTGCCCGGAACGTAGAAATGACCATAACTTTTACACTGGTAGCAATTATTCGTTTTATACAATGGAAAAACTGTTCTATTTATTTTGTATTTTATGCTTCGGGCGTTGACTTCTTTGGCCCTAACAATTCGATCTGGTGGAGCAACGCCCTAGAGTGAAGCCTAGGTTCCCTGGAACGTACAAATGACCATCACTTCGACACGGGTTGCAATTATTCCTGTTATAGGATGGAAAGACTGTTGTATTTTTATTGCATTTTATGCTTCTGGCGTTCACTTCTTAGGCCCTGACTATTCGATATGGTGGAACAACGCCCTATGGTGAAGCCTAGGTTGCCCGGAACGTAGAAATGACAATTACTTTCACACTGTTTGCAATAATTCCTTTTATACGATGCAAAAGTTGTTGTATTTATAACGTATTTTATGCTTCGGGCGTTGACTTCTTAGGCCGTAACTATTTGATCTGGTGGAGCACCGCCCTAGAGTGAAGCCTAGGTTGCCCGGAACGTAGAACATACCATTACCTTCACACTGGTTGCAATTATTCCTGTTATACCATGGAAGAACTGTTGCACCTTTATTGTATTTTATGCTTCTGGCGTTGACTTCATAGGCCCTAACTATTCGATCTGGTGGAGCAACGTCCTAGAGTGAAGCCTAGGTTGACCGCAACGTAGAAATGACCATTACTTTCACACTGTTTGCAATTATTCGTTTTATACGATGGAAAAGCTGTTGTATTTATATCGTATTTTATACTTCTGGCGTTGACTTCTTAGGCCCTAACTATTCCATCTGGTGGAACAACGCTCTATGGTGAAGCCTAGGTTGCCCGGAACGCAGAAATGACCAGTACTTTCACACTGGTTGGAGTTAATCGTTTATACAATGGAAAAGCTGTTCTATGTATTTTGCATTTTATGCTTCGGGCGTTGACTTCTAAGGCCCTAACTATTCGATCTGGTGGAGCAACGCCCTAGAGTGAAGCCTAGGTTGCCCGGGAAGTAGAAATGACCATAACTTTCACACTGGTTGCAATTATTCCTGTTATACCATGGAAGATCTGTTGCACCTTTATTGTATTTTATGCTTCTGGCGTTGACTTCATAGGCCCTAACTGTTCGATCTGGTGGAGCAACGTCCTAGAGTGAAGCCTAGGTTGACCGCAACGTAGAAATGACCATTACTTTCACACTGTTTGCAATTATTCGTTTTATACGATGGAAAAGCTGTTGTATTTATATCGTATTTTATGCTTCAGGCGATGACTTCTTAGGACCTAACCATTCGATCTGGTGGAGCAACGCCCTAGAGTGAAGCCTAGGTTGCCCGGAACGTAGAAATGACCATAACTTTCATACTGGTTACAATTATTTGTTTTATGGAGTGAAAAAACTGTTGTATTTATATTGTATTTTATGCTTCTGGCGTTCACTTCTTAGGCCCTAACTATTCGATCTGGTGGAACAATGCCCTACGGTGAAGCCTAGGTTGCCCGGAACGTAGAAATGTCCATATCTTTCACACTGTTTGCATTTATTCATTTTATACGGTGGCAAAGCTGTTGCATTTATATTGTACTTTATGCTTCTGGCGTTGATTCCTTAGGCCCTAACTATTCAATCTGGTGGAGCAATGCCTCAGAGTTAAGTCTAGGATGCCCGAAACGCCGAAATGGTCATTACTTTCACGCATGTTGCTATTATTCCGCTTATACGATGAAAAGACTGTTGTATTTTTATTGTATTTTATGCTTCAGGCGTAGGCATCTAAGGCCGTAGCTATTCGATATGGTGCAGCACCGCCCTAGACTGAAGCCTAGGTTGCTCGGAACGCAGAAATGACCACTACTTTCACACAGTTTGCAATTATTTATTTAATACGATGGAAAAGCTGTTGTATTTATATCGTATTTTATGCTTCGGGCGTTGACTTCTTAGGCCCTAACTATTCGATCTGGTGGAACAACGCCGTAGAGTGAAGCCTAGGTTGCCCGGAACGTAGAAATGACCATTACTTTCACACTGTTTGCAATTATTCATTTTATACCATGGACTAGCTGTTGTATTTATATCGTATTTTATGCTTCTGGCGTTGACTTCTAAGGACCTAACTATTCGATCTGGTGGAGCAACACCCTAGAGTGAAGCCTAGGTTGCTCGGAATATAGAAGTGACCATAACTTTCACACTGGTTGCAATTATTCGTTTTCTGCGATGGAAAAACTGTTGTATTTATATTGTACTTTATGCTTCTGGCGTTCACTTCTTAGGGCCTAACTATTCGATCTGATGGAACAATGCCCTAGGGTGAAGCCTGGGTTGCCCGGAACGTAGAAATGACCATAACTTTTACACTGGTAGCAATTATTCGTTTTGTACAATGGAAGATCTGTTCTATTTATTTTGTATTTTATGCTTCGGGCGTTGACTTCTTTGGCCCTAACAATTCCATCTGGTGGAGCAACGCCCTAGAGTGAAGCCTAGGTTCCCTGGAACGTACAAATGACCATCACTTTCACACGGGCTGCAATTATTCCTGTTATAGGATGGAAAGACTGTTGTATTTTTATTGCATTTTATGCTTCTGGCGTTCACTTCTTAGGCCCTGACTATTCGATCTGGTGGAACAACGCCCTAGGCTGAAGCCTAGGTTGCCCGGAACGTAGAAATGACAATTACTTTCACACTGTTTGCAATAATTCCTTTTATACGATGCAAAAGTTGTTGTATTTATATCGTATTTTATGCTTCTGGCGTTGACTTCTAAGGACCTAACTATTCGATCTGGTGGAGCAACGCCCTAGAGTGATGCCTAGGTTGCTCAGAATGTAGAAATAACCATAACTTTCACACTGGTTGCAATTATTCGTTTTTTACAATGGAAAAGCAGTTGCATTTATATTGTATTTTATGCCTCTGGCGTTGTCTTCTAAGGCCCTAGCTATTCGATCTAGTGGAGCAACGCCCTAGAGTGAAGTCTAGGTTGCCCGGAACGTCGAAATGACCATCACTTTCAAACTGGTTGCAATTAATCCTGTTATACCATGGAAAAGCTGTTGTATTTATATCGTATTGTATGCTTCTGGCGTTGACATCTAAGGACCTATCTGTTTGATCTGGTGGAGCAACGCCCTAGCGTGAAGCCTAGGTTGCACGGAACGTAGAAATGACCATTACCTTCACACTGGTTGCAGTTATTCCTGTTATATGATGGGAAAACTGTTGCATCTTTATTGTATTTTATGCTTCTGGCGTTGATTTCTAAGGCCCTAACTATTCGATCTGGTGGAGCAACGCCCTAGAGTGAAGCCTAGGTTGCCCGGAACGTAGAAATGACCATTACATTCGCACTGGTTTGAATTATTCGTTTTATACGATGGAAAAGCTGTTTTATTTATTTTGTATTTTATGCTTCGGGCGTTGACTTCTAAGGCCCTAACTATTCGATCTGGTGGAGCAACGCCCTAGTGTGAAACCTAGGTTACCCGGAACGTAGAAGTGACCAGTACTTTCATACCGTTTGCAGTTATTCCTGTTATACGATGGAATAACTGTTGCATCTTTATTCTATTTTATGCTTCTGGCGTTGACTTCTTAGGCCCTAACTATTCGATCTGGTGGAGCAACGTCCTAGAGTGAAGCCTAGGTTGACCGCAACGTAGTAATGACCATTACTTTCACACTGTTTGCAATTATTCGTTTTATACGATGGAAAAGCTGTTGTATTTATATCGTATTTTATACTTCTGGCGTTGACTTCTTAGGCCCTAACTATTCCATCTGGTGGAACAACGCTCTATGGTGAAGCCTAGGTTGCCCGGAACGCAGAAATGACCAGTACTTTCACACTGGTTGCAGTTAATCGTTTTATACAATGGAAAAGCTGTTCTATGTATTTTGCATTTTATGCTTCGGGCGTTGACTTCTAAGGCCCTAACTATTCGATCTGGTGGAGCAACGCCCTAGAGTGAAGCCTAGGTTGCCCGGGAAGTAGAAATGACCATAACTTTCACACTGGTTGCTATTATTCGTTTTATACGATGGAAAAGCTGTTATATTTATATTGCATATTATGCTTCTGGCATTGAACTCTAAGTCCCTAGCTATTCGATCTGGTGGAGCAACGCCCTAGAGTGAAGCCTAGGTTGCCCGGTACGTAGAAATGACCATTACTTGCACAGTGTTTGCAGTTATTCATTTTATACGATGGAAAAGCTGTTGTATTTATATTGTTTTTTATGCTCCTGGCGTTGACTTCTAAGGCCGTAGCTATTAGACGTGGTGGAGCAACGCCCTAGAGTGACGCCTAGGTTGACCGGAACGTAGAAATGACCATTACTTTCGCAATGTCTGCAATTACTCATTTTATACCATGGAAAAGCTGTTGTATTTATATCGTATTTTATGCTTCTGGCGTTGACTTCTAAGGACCTAGCTATTCGATCTGGTGGAGCAACGCCCTAGAGTGAAGCCTAGGTTGCCCGGAACGTAGAAATGACCATAACTTTTACACTGGTAGCAATTATTCGTTTTATACAATGAAAAAACTGTTCTATTTATTTTGTATTTTATGCTTCGGGCGTTGACTTCTTTGGCCCTAACAATTCCATCTGGTGGAGCAACGCCCTAGAGTGAAGCCTAGGTTCCCTGGAACGTACAAATGACCATCACTTCGACACGGGTTGCAATTATTCCTGTTATAGGATGGAAAGACTGTTGTATTTTTATTGCATTTTATGCTTCTGGCGTTCACTTCTTAGGCCCTGACTATTCGATCTGGTGGAACAACGCCCTAGGCTGAAGCCTAGGTTGCCCGGAACGTAGAAATGACAATTACTTTCACACTGTTTGCAATAATTCCTTTTATACGATGCAAAAGTTGTTGTATTTATATCGTATTTTATGCTTCTGGCGTTGACTTCTAAGGACCTAACTATTCGATCTGGTGGAGCAACGCCCTAGAGTGATGCCTAGGTTGCTCGGAATGTAGAAATAACCATAACTTTCACACTGGTTGCAATTATTCGTTTTTTACAATGGAAAAGCAGTTGCATTTATATTCTATTTTATGCCTCTGGCGTTGTCTTCTAAGGCCCTAGCTATTCGATCTAGTGGAGCAACGCCCTAGAGTGAAGTCTAGGTTGCCCGGAACGTCGAAATGACCATCACTTTCAAACTGGTTGCAATTAATCCTGTTATACCATGGAAAAGCTGTTGTATTTATATCGTATTGTATGCTTCTGGCGTTGACATCTAAGGACCTATCTGTTTGATCTGGTGGAGCAACGCCCTAGCGTGAAGCCTAGGTTGCACGGAACGTAGAAATGACCATTACCTTCACACTGGTTGCAGTTATTCGTTTTATACAATGGAAAGGCTGTTCTATTTATTTTGCATTTTATGCTTCGGGCGTTGACTTCTAAGGCCCTAGCTATTCCATCTGGTTGAGCAACACCCTAGCGTGAAGCCTAGGTTGCCCGGAACGTAGAAATGACCATTACTACCACACTGTTTGCAAATATACATTATATACGATGGAAAAGCTGTTGTACTTATATTGTAATTTATGCTTCTGGCGTCGACTTCTTAGGCCGTAACTATTTGATCTGGTGGAGCACCGCCCTAGAGTGAAGCCTAGGTTGCCCGGAACGTAGAACATACCATTACCTTCACACTGGTTGGAATTATTCCTGTTATACGTTGGAAAAACTGTTGCACCTTTATTGTATTTTATGCTTCTGGCGTTGACTTCATAGGCCCTAACTCTTCGATCTGGTGGAGCAACGTCCTAGACTGAAGCCTAGGTTGACCGGAACGTAGAAATGACCATAACTTTCACACTGTTTACCATTATTCGTTTTATACGATGGAAAAGGTGTTGTATTTATATCGCATTTTATGCTTCTGGCGTTGACTTCTTAGGCCCTAACTATTTGATCTGGTGGAGCACCGCCCTAGAGTGAAGCCTAGGTTGCCCGGAACGTAGAACATACCATTACCTTCACACTGGTTGCAATTATTCCTGTTATACGATGGAGAAACTGTTGCACCTTTATTGTATTTTAGATTCTGGCGTTGACTTCATAGGCCCTAACTATTCGATCTGGTGGATCAACGTCCTAGAGTGAAGCCTAGGTTGACAGGAACGTAGAAATGACCATAACTTTCACACTGGTTACCATTATTCGTTTTATACGATGGAAAAGCTGTTGTATTTATATCGTATTTTATGCTTCTGGCGTTGACTTCTTAGGCCCTAACTATTCCAGCTGGTGGAACAACGCTCTATGGTGAAGCCTAGGTTGCCCGGAACGCAGAAATGACCAGTACTTTCACACTGGTTGCAGTTAATCGTTTTATACAATGGAACAGCTGTTCTATGTATTTTGCATTTTATGCTTCGGGCGTTGACTTCTAAGGCCCTAACTATTCGATCTGGTGGAGCAACGCCCTAGAGTGAAGCCTAGGTTGCCCGGGAAGTAGAAATGACCATAACTTTCACACTGGTTGCTACTATTCGTTTTATACGATGGAAAAGCTGTTATATTTATATTGCATATTATGCTTCTGGCATTGAATTCTAAGTCCCTAGCTATTCGATCTGGTGGAGCAACGCCCTAGAGTGAAGCCTAGGTTGCCCGGAACGTAGAAATGACCATTACTTGCACAGTGTTTGCAGTTATTCATTTTATACGATGGAAAAGCTGTTGTATTTATATTGTATTTTATGCTCCTGGCGTTGACTTCTAAGGCCGTAGCTATTAGACGTGGTCGAGCAACGCCCTAGAGTGACGCCTAGGTTGACCGGAACGTAGAAATGACCATTACTTTCACAATGTCTGCAATTACTCATTTTATACCATGGAAAAGCTGTTGTATTTATATCGTATTTTATGCTTCTGGCGTTGACTTCTAAGGACCTAGCTATTCGATCTGGTGGAGCAACGCCCTAGAGTGAAGCCTAGGTTGCCCGGAACGTAGAAATGACCATAACTTTTACACTGGTAGCAATTATTCGTTTTATACAATGGAAAAACTGTTCTATTTATTTTGTATTTTATGCTTCGGGCGTTGACTTCTTTGGCCCTAACAATTCGATCTGGTGGAGCAACGCCCTAGAGTGAAGCCTAGGTTCCCTGGAACGTACAAATGACCATCACATCGACACGGGTTGCAATTATTCCTGTTATAGGATGGAAAGACTGTTGTATTTTTATTGCATTTTATGCTTCTGGCGTTCACTTCTTAGGCCCTGACTATTCGATCTGGTGGAACAACGCCCTATGGTGAAGCCTAGGTTGCCCGGAACGTAGAAATGACAATTACTTTCACACTGTTTGCAATAATTCCTTTTATACGATGCAAAAGTTGTTGTATTTATAACGTATTTTATGCTTCGGGCGTTGACTTCTTAGGCCGTAACTATTTGATCTGGTGGAGCACCGCCCTAGAGTGAAGCCTAGGTTGCCCGGAACGTAGAACATACCATTACCTTCACACTGGTTGCAATTATTCCTGTTATACCATGGAAGAACTGTTGCACCTTTATTGTATTTTATGCTTCTGGCGTTGACTTCATAGGCCCTAACTATTCGATCTGGTGGAGCAACGTCCTAGAGTGAAGCCTAGCTTGACCGCAACGTAGAAATGACCATAACTTTCACACTTGTTACCATTATTCGTTTTATACGATGGAAAAGCTGTTGAATTTATAACGTATTTTGTGCTTCTGGCGTTGACTTCTTAGGCCCTAACTATTCCATCTGGTGGAACAACGCCCTAGGGTGAAGCCTAGGTTGCCCGGAATGTAGAAATGACCAGTACTTTCACACTGGTTGCAGTTATTCGTTTTATACGATGGAAAAACTGTTCTATTTATTTTGCATTTTATGCTTCGCGCGTTGACTTCTAAGGCGCTAACTGTTCAATCTGTTGGAGCAACGCCCTAGGGTGTATCCTAGGTTGCCCGGAAAGTAGAAATGACCATAGCTTTCATACTGGTTGCAATTATTCGTTTTATATGATGGAAAAACTGTTGGATTTATATTGTATTTTATGCTTCAGGCGTTGACTTCTGAGGCCGTAGCTATTCGATCTGGTGGAGCAACGCCCTACAGTGAAGCCTAGGTTACCCGGAACGTAGATATGACCATAACCTTCACACAGGTTGCAATTATTCGTTTTATACGGTGTAAAGGCTGTTGTATTTATTTTGTATTTTATTCTTCTGGTGTTGACTTCTTAGGCCCTAACTATTCGATCTGGTGGAACAACGCCGTAGAGTGAAGCCTAGGTTGCCCGGAACGTAGAAATGACCATTACTTTCACACTGTTTGCAATTACTCATTTTATACCATGGAAAAGCTGTTGTATTTATATCGTATTTTATGCTTCTGGCGTTGACTCCTAAGGACCTAACTATTCGATCTGGTGGAGCAACGCCCTAGGGTGAAGCCTAGGTTGCCCGGAACGTAGAAATGACCATAACTTTTACACTGGTAGCAATTATTCGTTTTATACAATGGAAAAACTGTTCTATTTATTTTGTATTTTATGCTTCGGGCGTTGACTTCTGAGGCCCTAACTGTTTGATCTGGTGGAGCAACGCCCTAGAGTGAAGCCTAGGTTGCCCGGAACGTAGAAATGACCATTACCTTCACACTGTTTGCAATTATTCCGTTTATACGATGGAAAAGCTGTTGTATTTATATCGTATTTTATGCTTCTGGCGTTGACTTCTATGGCCCTAGCTATTCGATCTAGTGGAGCAACGCCCTAGAGTGAAGCCTAGGTTGGCCGGAACGTAGAAATGACCATCACTTTCAAACTGGTTGCAATTAATCCTGTTATACGATGGAAAAACTATTGTATTTTTATTGCATTTTATGCTTCGTGCGTTGACTTCTAAGGCCCTAACTATTCAATCTGTTGGAGCAACGCCCTAGAGTGAAGCCTAGGTTGCTCGGAATGTAGAAATAACCATAACTGTCACACTGGTTGCAATTATTCGTTTTTTACAATGGAAAAGCTGTTGTATTTATATCGTATTTTATGCTTCTGGCGGTGACTTCTAAGGACCTAACTATTCGATCTAGTGGAGGAACGCCCTAGAGTGAAGCCTAGGTTGCTCGGAATGTAGAAATAACCATAACTGTCACACTGGTTGCAATTATTCGTTTTTTACAATGGAAAAGCTGTTGTATCTATATTGTATTTTATGCCTCTGGCGTTGTCTTCTAAGGCCCTAGCTATTCGATCTAGTGGAGCAACGCCCTAGAGTGAAGTCTAGGTTGCCCGGAACGTCGAAATGACCATCACTTTCAAACTGGTTGCAATTAATCCTGTTATACCATGGAAAAGCTGTTGTATTTATATCGTATTGTATGCTTCTGGCGTTGACATCTAAGGACCTATCTGTTTGATCTGGTGGAGCAACGCCCTAGCGTGAAGCCTAGGTTGCACGGAACGTAGAAATGACCATTACCTTCACACTGGTTGCAGTTATTCGTTTTATACAATGGAAAGACTGTTCTATTTATTTTGCATTTTATGCTTCGGGCGTTGACTTCTAAGGCCCTAGCTATTCCATCTGGTGGAGCAACACCCTAGCGTGAAGCCTAGGTTGCCCGGAACGTAGAAATGACCATTACTTCCACACTGTTTGCAAATATACATTATATACGATGGAAAAGCTGTTGTACTTATATTGTAATTTATGCTTCTGGCGTTTACTTCTTAGGCCGTAACTATTTGATCTGGTGGAGCACCGCCCTAGAGTGAAGCCTAGGTTGCCCGGAACGTCGAAATGACCATCACTTTCAAACTGGTTGCAATTAATCCTTTTATACCATGGAAAAGCTGTTGTATTTATATCGTATTGTATGCTTCTGGCGTTGACATCTAAGGACCTATCTGTTTGATCTGGTGGAGCAACGCCCTAGCGTGAAGCCTAGGTTGCACGGAACGTAGAAATGACCATTACCTTCACACTGGTTGCAGTTATTCGTTTTATACAATGGAAAGACTGTTCTATTTATTTTGCATTTTATGCTTCGGGCGTTGACTTCTAAGGCCCTAGCTATTCCATCTGGTGGAGCAACACCCTAGCGTGAAGCCTAGGTTGCCCGGAACGTAGAAATGACCATTACTTCCACACTGTTTGCAAATATACATTATATACGATGGAAAAGCTGTTGTACTTATATTGTAATTTATGCTTCTGGCGTTTACTTCTTAGGCCGTAACTATTTGATCTGGTGGAGCACCGCCCTAGAGTGAAGCCTAGGTTGCCCGGAACGTAGAACATACCATTACCTTCACACTGGTTGCAATTATTCCTGTTATACGTTGGAAAAACTGTTGCACCTTTATTGTATTTTATGCTTCTGGCGTTGACTTCATAGGCCCTAACTATTCGATCTGGTGGAGCAACGTCCTAGAGTGAAGCCTAGGTTGACCGGAACGTAGAAGTGACCATTACTTCCACACTGTTTGCAAATATACATTATATACGATGGAAAAGCTGTTGTACTTATATTGTAATTTATGCTTCTGGCGTTAACTTCTTAGGCCCTAACTATTTGATCTGGTGGAGCACCGCCCTAGAGTGAAGCCTAGGTTGCCCGGAACGTAGAACATACCATTACCTTCACACTGGTTGCAATTACTCCTGTTATACGATGGAAAAACTGTTGCACCTTTATTGTATTTTAGCTTCTGGCGTTGACTTCATAGGCCCTAACTATTCGATCTGGTGGAGCAACGTCCTAGAGTGAAGCCTAGGTTGACCGGAACGTAGAAATGACCATAACTTTCACACTGGTTACCATTATTCGTTTTATACGATGGAAAAGCTGTTGTATTTATATCGTATTTTATGCTTCTGGCGTTGACTTCTTAGGCCCTAACTATTCCATCTGGTGGAACAACGCCCTCTGGTGAAGCCTAGGTTGCCCGGAACGCAGAAATGACCAGTACTTTCACACTGGTTGCAGTTAATCGTTTTATACAATGGAAAAACGGTTCTATGTATTTTGCATTTTATGCTTCGGGCGTTGACTTCTAAGGCCCTAACTATTCGATCTGGTGGAGCAACGCCCTAGAGTGAAGCCTAGGTTGCCCGGGAAGTAGAAATGACCATAACTTTCACACTGGTTGCTATTATTCGTTTTATACGATGGAAAAGCTGTTATATTTATATTGCATATTATGCTTCTGGCATTGAATTCTAAGTCCCTAACTATTCGATCTGGTGGAGCAACGCCCTAGATTGAAGCCTAGGTTGCTCGGTACGTAGAAATGACCATTACTTTCACAATGTTCGCAATCATTCATTTTATACGATGGAAAAACTGTTGTACTTATATTGTATTTTATGCTTCGGGCGTTGACTTCTAAGGCCCTAACTATTCGATTTGGTGCAGCAACGCCCTGCAGTGAAGCCTAGGTTGCCCGGAACGTAGATATATCCATAACCATCACACAGGTTGCAATTATTCGTTTTATACGATGGAAAGACTGTTGTATTTATTTTGTAGTTTATGCTTCTTGCGTTGACTTCTAAGGCCCTAACTATTCCATCTGGTGGAGCAACACCCTAGCGTGAAGCCTAGGTTGCCCGGAACGTAGATATGACCATTACTTCCACACTGTTTGCAAATATACTTTATATACGATGGAAAAGCTGTTGTACTTATATTGTAATTTATGCTTCTGGCGTTGACTTCTTAGGCCGTAACTATTTGATCTGGTGGAGCACCGCCCTAGAGTGAAGCCTAGGTTGCCCGGAACGTAGAACATACCATTACCTTCACACTGGTTGCAATTATTCCTGTTATACGATGGAAAAACTGTTGCACCTTTATTGTATTTTATGCTTCTGGCGTTGACTTCATAGGCCCTAACTATTCGATCTGGTGGAGCAACGTCCTAGAGTGAAGCCTAGGTTGACCGGAACGTAGAAGTGAACATTACTTCCACACTGTTTGCAAATATACATTATATACGATGGAAAAGCTGTTGTACTTATATTGTAATTTATGCTTCTGGCGTTGACTTCTTAGGCCCTAACTATTTGATCTGGTGGAGCACCGCCCTAGAGTGAAGCCTAGGTTGCCCGGAACGTAGAATATACCATTACCTTCACACTGGTTGCAATTATTCCTGTTATACGATGGAAAAACTGTTGCACCTTTATTGTATTTTAGCTTCTGGCGTTGACTTCATAGGCCCTAACTATTCGATCTGGTGGAGCAACGTCCTAGAGTGAAGCCTAGGTTGACCGGAACGTAGAAATGACCATAACTTTCACACTGGTTACCATTATTCGTTTTATACGATGGAAAAGCTGTTGAATTTATATCGTATTTTATGCTTCTGGCGTTGACTTCTTAGGCCCTAACTATTCCATCTGGTGGAACAACGCCCTAGGGTGAAGCCTAGGTTGCGCGGAACGTAGAAATGACCAGTACTTTCACACTGGTTGCAGTTATTCGTTTTATACGATGGAAAAACTGTTGCACCTTTATTGTATTTTATGCTTCTGGCGTTGACTTCATAGGCCCTAACTATTCGATCTGGTGGAGCAACGTCCTAGAGTGAAGCCTAGGTAGACCGGAACGTAGAAATGACCATAACTTTCACACTGGTTACCATTATTCGTTTTATACGATGGAAAAGCTGTTGAATTTATATCGTATTTTATTCTTCTGGCGTTGACTTCTTAGGCCCTAACTATTCCATCTGGTGGAACAACGCCCTAGGGTGAAGCCTAGGTTGCCCGGAACGTAGAAATGACCAGTACTTTCACACTGGTTGCAGTTATTCGTTTTATACGATGGAAAAACTGTTCTATTTATTTTGCATTTTATGCTTCGCGCGTTGACTTCTAGGGCGCTAACTATTCAATCTGTTGGAGCAACGCCCTAGGGTGTATCCTAGGTTGCCCGGAAAGTAGAAATTACCATAACTTTCATACTGGTTGCAATTATTCGTTTTATATGATGGAAAAACTGTTGTATTTATATTGTATTTTATGCTTCTGGCGTTCACTTCTTAGGCCCTAACTATTCGATCTGGTGGAACAACGGCCTAAGGTGAAGCCTAGGTTGCCCGTAACGTAGAAATGCCCATAACTTTTACACTGGTAGCAATTATTCGTTTTATACAATGGAAAAACTGTTTTATTTATTTTGTATTTAATGCTTCGGGCGTTGGCTTCTAAGGCCCTAACTGTTTGATCTGGTGGAGCAACGCCCTAGAGTGAAGCCTAGGTTGCCTGGAACGTAGAAATGACCATAACTTTCACACTGGTTGCTATTATTCGTTTTATATGATGGAAAAACTGTTATATTTATATTGTATTTTATGCTTCTGGCGTTCACTTCTTAGGGCCTATCTGTTCGATCTGATGGAACAATGCCCTAGGATGAAGCCTAGGTTGCCCGGAACGTAGAAATGACCATAACTTTTACACTGGTAGCAATTATTCGTTTTATACAATGGAAAAGCAGTTGTATTTATTTTGTATTTTATGCTTCGGGCGTTGACTTCTTTGGCCCTAACATTTCGATCTGGTGGAGCAACGCCCTAGAGTGAAGCCTAGGTTCCCTGGAACGTACAAATGACCATCACTTTCACACGGGTTGCAATTATTCCTGTTATAGGATGGAAAGACTGTTGTATTTTTATTGCATTTTATGCTTCTGGCGTTCACTTCTTAGGCCCTGACTATTCGATCTGGTGGAACAACGCCCTATGGTGAAGCCTAGGTTGCCCGGAACGTAGAAATGACAATTACTTTCACACTGTTTGCAATAATTCCTTTTATACGATGTAAAAGTTGTTGTATTTATATCGTATTTTATGCTTCTGGCGTTGACTTCTAAGGACCTAACTATTCGATCTGGTAGAGCAACGCCCTAGGGTGAAGCCGAGGTTGCCCGAAACGTAGAAATGACCATTACTTTCAGAATGTTCGCAATCATTCATTTTATACGATGGAAAAACTGTTGTACTGATATTGCATTTTATGCTTCGGGCGTTGACTTCTAAGGCCCTAGCTATTCGATCTAGTGGAGCAACGCCCTAGAGTGAAGCCTAGGTTGCCCGGAACGTAGAAATGCCCATCACTTTCAAACTGGTTGCAGTTATTCGTTTTATACAATGGAATAACTGTTCTATGTATTTTGCATTTTATGCTTCGGGCGTTGACTTCTAAGGCCCTACCTATTCCATCTGGTGGAGCAACGCCCTAGCGTGAAGCCTAGGTTGCCCGGAACGTAGAAATGACCATTACTTCCACACTGTTTGCAAATATACATTATATACGATGGAAAAGCTGTTGTACTTATATTGTAATTTATGCTTCTGGCGTTGACTTCTTAGGCCCTAACTATTTGATCTGGTGGAGCACCGCCCGAGAGTGAAGCCTAGGTTGCCCGGAACGTAGAAATGACCATAACTTTTACACTGGTAGCAATTATTCGTTTTATACAATGGAAAAACTGTTCTATTTATTTTGTATTTTATGCTTCGGGCGTTGACTTCTAAGGCCCTAACTGTTTGATCTGGTGGAGCAACGACCTAGAGTGAAGCCTAGATTGCCCGGCACGTAGAAATGACCAGTACTTTCACACTGGTTGCAGTTATTCGTTTTATACGATGGAAAAACTGTTCTATTTATTTTGCATTTTATGCTTCGCGCGTTGACTTCTAAGGCGCTAACTATTCAATCTGTTGGAGCAACGCCCTAGGGTGTATCCTAGGTTGCCCGGAAAGTAGAAATTACCATAACTTTCATACTGGTTGCAATTATTCGTTTTATATGATGGAAAAACTGTTGTATTTATATTGTATTTTATGCTTCTGGCGTTCACTTCTTAGGCCCTAACTATTCGATCTGGTGGAACAACGGCCTAAGGTGAAGCCTAGGTTGCCCGTAACGTAGAAATGGCCATAACTTTTACACTGGTAGCAATTATTCGTTTTATACAATGGAAAAACTGTTCTATTTATTTTGTATTTAATGCTTCGGGCGTTGGCTTCTAAGGCCCTAACTGTTTGATCTGGTGGAGCAACGCCCTAGAGTGAAGCCTAGGTTGCCTGGAACGTAGAAATGACCATAACTTTCACACTGGTTGCTATTATTCGTTTTATATGATGGAAAAACTGTTATATTTATATTGTATTTTATGCTTCAGGCGTTGACTTCTGAGGCCGTAGCTATTCGATGTGGTGGAAGAACGTCATAGAGTGAAGCCTAGGTTGCCCGGAACGTAGAAATGACCACTACTTTCACACAGTTTGCAATTACTTATTTAATACGATGGAAAAGCTGTTGTATTTATATCGTATTTTATTCTTCGGGCGTTGACTTCTTAGGCCCTAACACTTCGATCTGGTGGAGCAACGCCCTACAGTGAAGCCTAGGTTGCCCGGAACGTAGATATGACCATAACCTTCACACAGGTTGCAATTATTCGTTTTATACGGTGTAAAGGCTGTTGTATTTATTTTGTATTTTATTCTTCTGGTGTTGACTTCTTAGGCCCTAACTATTCGATCTGGTGGAACAACGCCGTAGAGTGAAGCCTAGGTTGCCCGGAACGTAGAAATGACCATTACTTTCACACTGTTTGCAATTATTCGTTTTCTACGATGGAAAAACTGTTGTATTTATATTGTATTTTATGCTTCTGGCGTTCACTTCTTAGGGCCTATCTGTTCGATCTGATGGAACAATGCCCTAGGATGAAGCCTAGGTTGCCCGGAACGTAGAAATGACCATAACTTTTACACTGGTAGCATTATTCGTTTTATACAATGGAAAAACTGTTCTATTTATTTTGTATTTCATGCTTCGGGCGTTGACTTCTTTGGCCCTAACAATTCGATCTGGTGGAGCAACGCCCTAGAGTGAAGCCTAGGTTGCCCGGAACGTAGAAATGTCCATAACTTTTACACTGGTAGCAATTATTCGTTTTATACAATGGGAAAACTGTTCTATTTATTTTGTATTTTATGCTTCGGGCGTTGACTTCTAAGGACCTAACTGTTTGATCTGGTGGAGCAACGCCCTAGAGTGAAGCCTAGGTTGCCCGGAACGTAGAAATGACAATTACTTTCACACTGTTTGCAATTATTCCTTTTATACGATTCAAAAGCTGTTGTATTTATATTGTATTTTATGCTTCTGGCGTTCACTTCTTAGGGCCTAACTATTCGATCTGATGGAACAATGCCCTAGGGTGAAGCCTAGGTTGCCCGGAACGTAGAAATGACCATAACTTTTACACTGGTAGCAATTATTCGTTTTATACAATGGAAAATCTGTACTATTTATTTTGTATTTTATGCTTCGGGCGTTAACTTCTTTGGCCCTAACTATTCGATCTGGTGGAGCAACGCCCTAGAGTGAAGCCTAGGTTCCCTGGAACGTACAAATGACCATCACTTTCACACGGGTTGCAATTATTCCTGTTATAGGATGGAAAGACGGTTGTATTTTTATTGCATTTTATGCTTCTGGCGTTCACTTCTTAGGCCCTGACTATTCGATCTGGTGGAACAACGCCCTAGGGTGAAGCCTAGGTTGCGCGGAACGTAGAAGTGACAATTACTTTCACACTGTTTGCAATAATTCCTTTTAAACGATGCAAAAGTTGTTGTATTTATATCGTATTTTATGCTTCTGGCGTTGACTTCTAAGGACCTAACTATTCGATCTGGTGGAGCAACGCCCTAGAGTGAAGCCTAGGTTCCCTGGAACGTACAAATGACCATCACTTTCACACGGGTTGCAATTATTCCTGTTATAGGATGGAAAGACTGTTGTATTTTTATTGCATTTTATGCTTCTGGCGTTCACTTCTTAGGCCCTGACTATTCGATCTGGTGGAACAACGCCCTAGAGTGAAGCCTAGGTTGCCCGGAACGTAGAAATGACCATTACTTTCACACTGTTTGCAATTATTCCTTTTATACGATGGAAAAGCTGTTGTATTTATATTGTATTTTATGCTTCTGGCGTTCACTTCTTAGGGCCTATCTGTTCGATCTGATGGAACAATGCCCTAGGATGAAGCCTAGGTTGCCCGGAACGTAGAAATGACCATAACTTTTACACTGGTAGCATTATTCGTTTTATACAATGGAAAAACTGTTCTATTTATTTTGTATTTCATGCTTCGGGCGTTGACTTCTTTGGCCCTAACAATTCGATCTGGTGGAGCAACGCCCTAGAGTGAAGCCTAGGTTGCCCGGAACGTAGAAATGACCATAACTTTTACACTGGTAGCAATTATTCGTTTTATACAATGGGAAAACTGTTCTATTTATTTTGTATTTTATGCTTCGGGCGTTGACTTCTAAGGACCTAACTGTTTGATCTGGTGGAGCAACGCCCTAGAGTGAAGCCTAGGTTGCCCGGAACGTAGAAATGACAATTACTTTCACACTGTTTGCAATAATTCCTTTTAAACGATGCAAAAGTTGTTGTATTTATATCGTATTTTATGCTTCTGGCGTTGACTTCTAAGGACCTAACTATTCGATCTGGTGGAGCAACGCCCTAGAGTGAAGCCTAGGTTGCTCGGAATGTAGAAATAACCATAACTTTCACACTGGTTGCAATTATTCGTTTTTTACAATGGAAAAGCTGTTGTATTTATATTGTATTTTATGCCTATGGCGTTGTCTTCTAAGGCCCTAGCTATTCGATCTAGTGGAGCAACGCCCTAGAGTGAAGTCTAGGTTGCCCGGAACGTCGAAATGACCATCACTTTCAAACTGGTTGCAATTAATCCTGTTATACCATGGAAAAGCTGTTGTTTTTATATCGTATTGTATGCTTCTGGCGTTGACATCTAAGGACCTATCTGTTTGATCTGGTGGCGCAACGCCCTAGTGTGAAGCCTAGGTTGCTCAGAATATAGAAATGACAATTACTTTCACACAGTTTGCAATTATTCCTTTTATACGATGCAAAAGCTGTTGTATTTATAACGTATTTTATGCTTCTGGCGTTGACTTCTAAGGACCTAGCTATTCGATCTGGTGGAGCAACGCCCTAGAGTGAAGCCTAGGTTGCTCGGAATGTAGAAATAACCATAACTTTCACACTGGTTGCAATTATTCGTTTTTTACAATGGAAAAGCTGTTGTATTTATATTGTATTTTATGCTTCTGGCGTTGACTTCTAAGGACCTAGCTATTCGATCTAGTGGAGCAACGCCCTAGAGTGAAGCCTAGGTTGCCCGGAACGCAGAAATGACCATCACTTTCAAACTGGTTGCAATTAATCCTGTTATACGATGGAAAAACTGTTGTATTTTTATTGCATTTTATGCTTCGGGCGTTGACTTATAAGACCCTGACTATTCAATCTGTTGGAGCAACGCCCTAGAGTGAAGCCTAGGTTGCTCGGAATGTAGAAATGACAATAGCTTTCACACTGGTTGCAATTATTCGTTTTATACGATGGAAAAACTGTTGTATTTATATTGTGTTTTATGCTTCTGGCGTTCACTACTTAGACCCTAACTATTCGATCTGGTGGATCAACGCCCTAGGGTGAAGCCTAGGTTGCCCGGAACGTAGAAATGACCATAACTTTTACACTGGTAGCAATTATTCGTTTTATACAGTGGAAAAACTGTTCTATTTATTTTGTATTTTATGCTTCGGGCGTTGACTTCTAAGGCCCTAACTGTTTGATCTAGTGGAGCAACGCCCTAGAGTGAAGCCTGGGTTGCCCGGAACGTAGAAATGACCATTACTTTCACACTGTTTGCAATTATTCCTTTTATACGATGGAAAAGCTGTTGTATTTATATCGTATTTTATGCTTCTGGCGTTGACTTCTATGGCCCTAGCTATTCGATCTAGTGGAGCAACGCCCTAGAGTGAAGCCTAGGTTGCCCGGAACGTAGAAATGACCATCACTTTCAAACTGGTTGCAATTAATCCTGTTATACGATGGAAAAACTGTTGGATTTTTATTGTATTTTATGCTTCAGGCGTAGGCTTCTAAGGCCATAGCTATTCGATATGGTGGAGCACCGCCCTAGAGTGAAGACTAGGTTGCTCGGAATATACAAATGACCATAACATTCACACTGGTTGCAATTATTCGTTTTCTACGATGGAAAAACTGTTGTATTTATATTGTATTTTATGCTTCTGACGTTCACTTCTTAGCCCCTAACTATTCGATCTGGTGGAACAACGCCCCAGGGTGAAGCCTAGGTTGCCCGGAACGTAGAAATGACCATAACTTTTACACTGGTAGCAATTATTCGTTTTATACAATGGAAAAACTGTTGTATTTATATTGTATTTTATGCTTCTGGCGTTGACTTCTTAGGCCCTAACTATTCGATCTGGTGGAGCAATGCCTCAGTGTTAAGTCTAGGATGCCCGAAACGCCGAAATGATCATTACTTTCACGCTTGTTGCAATTATACCTGTTATACGATGAAAAGACCGTTGTATTTTTATTGCATTTTATGCTTCAGGCGTAGGCTTCTAAGGCCGTAGCTATTCGATATGGTGGAGCACCGCCCTAGAGTGAAGCCTAGGTTGCTCGGAATGTAGAAATAACCATAACTTTCACACTGGTTGCAATTATTCGTTTTTTACAATGGAAGAGCTGTTGTATTTATATTGTATTTTATGCCTCTGGCGTTGACTTCTAAGGCCCTAGCTATACGATCTAGTGGAGCAACGCCCTAGAGTGAAGCCTAGGTTGCCCGGAACGCAGAAATGACCATCACTTTCAAACTGGTTGCAATTAATCCTGTTATACGATGGAAAAACTGTTGTATTTTTATTGCATTTTATGCTTCGGGCGTTGACTTATAAGACCCTGACTATTCAATCTGTTGGAGCAACGCCCTAGAGTGAAGCCTAGGTTGCTCGGAATGTAGAAATGACCATAGCTTTCACACTGGTTGCAATTATTCGTTTTATACGATGGAAAAACTGTTGTATTTATATTGTATTTTATGCTTCTGGCGTTCACTACTTAGGCCCTAACTATTCGATCTGGTGGAACAACGCCCTAGGGTGAAGCCTATTTTGCCCGGAACGTAGAAATGACCATAACTTTTACACTGGTAGCAATTATTCGTTTTATACAGTGGAAAAACTGTTCTATTTATTTTGTATTTTATGCTTCGGGCGTTGACTTCTAAGGCCCTAACTGTTTGATCTGGTGGAGCAACGCCCTAGAGTGAAGCCTAGGTTGCCCGGAACGTAGAAATGACCATTACTTTCACACTGTTTGCAATTATTCCTTTTATACGATGGAAAAGCTGTTGTATTTATATCGTATTTTATGCTTCTGGCGTTGACTTCTATGGCCCTAGCTATTCGATCTAGTGGAGCAACGCCCTAGAGTGAAGCCTAGGTTGCCCGGAACGTAGAAATGACCATCACTTTCAAACTGGTTGCAATTAATCCTGTTATACGATGGAAAAACTGTTGTATTTTCATTGCATTTTATGCTTCGTGCGTTGACTTCTAAGGCCCTAACTATTCAATCTGTTGGAGCAACGCCCTAGAGTGAAGCCTAGGTTGCTCGGAATCTAGAAATGACCATAACTTTCACACTGGCTGCAATTATTCGTTTGATACGATGGAAAAGCTCTTGTATTTATATTGTATTTTATGCTTCTGATGTTCACTTCTTAGGCCCTAACTATTCGATCTGGTGGAACAACGCCCTAGGGTGAAGCCTAGGTTGCCCGGAACGTAGAAATGACCATAACTTTTACACTGGTAGCAATTATTCGTTTTATACAATGGAAAGACTATTGTATTTATATTGTATTTTATGCTTCTGGCGTTGACTTCTTAGGCCCTAACTATTCGATCTGGTGGAACAATGCCTCAGAGTTAAGTCTAGGATGCCCGAAACGCCGAAATGATCATTACTTTCACGCTTGTTGCAATTATTCCTGTTATACGATGAAAAGACCGTTGTATTTTTATTGTATTTTATGCTTCAGGCGTAGGCTTCTAAGGCCGTAGCTATTCGATATGGTGGAGCACCGCCCTAGAGTGAAGACTAGGTTGCTCGGAATATACAAATGACCATAACTTTCACACTGGTTGCAATTATTCGTTTTCTACGATGGAAAAACTGTTGTATTTATATTGTATTTTATGCTTCTGACGTTCACTTCTTAGGCCCTAACTATTCGATCTGGTGGAACAACGCCCCAGGGTGAAGCCTAGGTTGCCCGGAACGTAGAAATGACCATAACTTTTACACAGGTAGCAATTATTCGTTTTATACAATGGAAAAACTGTTGTATTTATATTGTATTTTATGCTTCTGGCGTTGACTTCTTAGGCCCTAACTATTCGATCTGGTGGAGCAATGCCTCAGTGTTAAGTCTAGGATGCCCGAAACGCCGAAATGATCATTACTTTCACGCTTGTTGCAATTATACCTGTTATACGATGAAAAGACCGTTGTATTTTTATTGTATTTTATGCTTCAGGCGCAGGCTTCTAAGGCCGTAGCTATTCGATATGGTGGAGCACCGCCCTAGAGTGAAGCCTAGGTTGCTCGGAATGTAGAAATAACCATAACTTTCACACTGGTTGCAATTATTCGTTTTTTACAATGGAAGAGCTGTTGTATTTATATTGTATTTTATGCCTCTGGCGTTGACTTCTAAGGCCCTAGCTATACGATCTAGTGGAGCAACGCCCGAGAGTGAAGCCTAGGTTGCCCGGAACGTAGAAATGACCATCACTTTCAAACTGGTTGCAATTAATCCTGTTATACGATGGAAAAACTGTTGTATTTTTATTGTATTTTATGCTTCTGGCGTTCACTTCTTAGGCCCTAACTATTCGATCTGGTGGAACAACGCCCTAGGGTGAAGCCTAGGTTGCCCGGAACGTAGAAATGACCATAACTTTTACACTGGTAGCAATTATTCGTTTTATACAATGGAAAAACTGCTCTATTTATTTTGTATTTTATGCTTCGGGCGTTGACTTCTAAGGCCCTAACTGTTTGATCTGGTGGAGCAACGCCCTAGAGTGAAGCCTAGGTTGCCCGGAACGTAGAAATGACCATTACTTTCACACTGTTTGCAATTATTCCGTTTATACGATGGAAAAGCTGTTGTATTTATATCGTATTTTATGCTTCTGGCGTTGACTTCTATGGCCCTAGCTATTCGATCTAGTGGAGCAACGCCCTAGAGTGAAGCCTAGGTTGCCCGGAACGTAGAAATGACCATCACTTTCAAACTGGTTGCAATTAATCCTGTTATACGATGGAAAAACTGTTGTATTTTTATTGCATTTTATGCTTCGGGCGTTGACTTATAAGGCCCTGACTATTAAATCTGTTGGAGCAACGCCCTAGAGTGAAGCCTAGGTTGCTCGGAATGTAGAAATGACCATAACTTTTACACTGGTAGCAATTATTCGTTTTATACAATGGAAAGACTGTTGTATTTATATTGTATTTTATGCTTCTGGCGTTGACTTCTTAGGCCCTAACTATTCGATCTGGTGGAGCAATGCCTCAGAGTTAAGTCTAGGATGCCCGAAACGCCGAAATGATCATTACTTTCACGCTTGTTGCAATTATTCCTGTTATACGATGAAAAGACCGTTGTATTTTTATTGTATTTTATGCTTCAGGCGTAGGCTTCTAAGGCCGTAGCTATTCGATATGGTGGAGCACCGCCCTAGAGTGAAAACTAGGTTGCTCGGAATATACAAATGACCATAACTTTCACACTGGTTGCAATTATTCGTTTTCTACGATGGAAAAACTGTTGTATTTATATTGTATTTTATGCTTCTGACGTTCACTTCTTAGGCCCTAACTATTCGATCTGGTGGAACAACGCCCCAGGGTGAAGCCTAGGTTGCCCGGAACGTAGAAATGACCATAACTTTTACACTGGTAGCAATTATTCGTTTTATACAATGGAAAAACTGTTGTATTTATATTGTATTTTATGCTTCTGGCGTTGACTTCTTAGGCCCTAACTATTCGATCTGGTGGAGCAATGCCTCAGTGTTAAGTCTAGGATGCCCGAAACGCCGAAATGATCATCACTTTCACGCTTGTTGCAATTATACCTGTTATACGATGAAAAGACCGTTGTATTTTTATTGTATTTTATGCTTCAGGCGTAGGCTTCTAAGGCCGTAGCTATTCGATATGGTGGAGCACCGCCCTAGAGTGAAGCCTAGGTTGCTCGGAATGTAGAAATAACCATAACTTTCACACTGGTTGCAATTATTCGTTTTTTACAATGGAAGAGCTGTTGTATTTATATTGTATTGTATGCCTCTGGCGTTGACTTCTAAGGCCCTAGCTATACGATCTAGTGGAGCAACGCCCTAGAGTGAAGCCTAGGTTGCCCGGAACGTAGAAATGACCATCACTTTCAAACTGGTTGCAATTAATCCTGTTATACGATGGAAAAACTGTTGTATTTTTATTGTATTTTATGCTTCTGGCGTTCACTTCTTAGGCCCTAACTATTCGATCTGGTGGAACAACGCCCTAGGGTGAAGCCTAGGTTGCCCGGAACGTAGAAATGACCATAACTTTTACACTGGTAGCAATTATTCGTTTTATACAATGGAAAAACTGTTCTATTTATTTTGTATTTTATGCTTCGGGCGTTGACTTCTAAGGCCCTAACTGTTTGATCTGGTGGAGCAACGCCCTAGAGTGAAGCCTAGGTTGCCCGGAACGTAGAAATGACCATTACTTTCACACTGTTTGCAATTATTCCGTTTATACGATGGAAAAGCTGTTGTATTTATATCGTATTTTATGCTTCTGGCGTTGACTTCTATGGCCCTAGCTATTCGATCTAGTGGAGCAACGCCCTAGAGTGAAGCCTAGGTTGCCCGGAACGTAGAAATGACCATCACTTTCAAACTGGTTGCAATTAATCCTGTTATACGATGGAAAAACTGTTGTATTTTTATTGCATTTTATGCTTCGGGCGTTGACTTATAAGGCCCTGACTATTCAATCTGTTGGAGCAACGCCCTAGAGTGAAGCCTAGGTTGCTCGGAATGTAGAAATGACCATAGCTTTCACACTGGTTGCAATTATTCGTTTTATACGATGGAAAAACTGTTGTATTTATATTGTATTTTATGCTTCTGGCGTTCACTTCTTAGGCCCTAACTATTCGATCTGGTCGAACAACGCCCTAGGGTGAAGCCGAGGTTGCCCGGAACGTAGAAATGACCATAACTTTTACACTGGTAGCAATTATTCGTTTTATACAGTGGAAAAACTGTTCTATTTATTTTGTATTTTATGCTTCGGGCGTTGACTTCTAAGGCCCTAACTGTTTGATCTGGTGGAGCAACGCCCTAGAGTGAAGCCTAGGTTGCCCGGAACATAGAAATGACCATTACTTTCACACTGTTTGCAATTATTCCTTTTATACGATGGAAAAGCTGTTGTATTTATATCGTATTTTATGCTTCTGGCGTTGACTTCTATGGCCGTAGCTATTCGATCTAGTGGAGCAACGCCCTAGAGTGAAGCCTAGGTTGCCCGGAACTTAGAAATGACCATCACTTTCAAACTGGTTGCAATTAATCCTGTTATACGATGGAAAAACTGTTGTATTTTTATTGCATTTTATGCTTCGTGCGTTGACTTCTAAGGCCCTAACTATTCAATCTGTTGGAGCAACGCCCTAGAGTGAAGCCTAGGTTGCTCGGAATGTAGAAATGACCATAACTTTCACACTGGCTGCAATTATTCGTTTTATACGATGGAAGAGCTGTTGTATTTATATTGTATTTTATGCTTCTGACGTTCACTTCTTAGGCCCTAACTATTCGATCTGGTGGAACAACGCCCTAGGGTGAAGCCGAGGTTGCCCGGAACGTAGAAATGACCAAAACTTTTACACTGGTAGCAATTATTCGTTTTACACAATGGAAAAACTGTTGTATTTATATTGTATTTTATGCTTCTGGCGTTGACTTCTTAGGCCCTAACTATTCGATCTGGTGGAGCAATGCCTCAGAGTTAAGTCTAGGATGCCCGAAACGCCGAAATGATCATTACTTTCACGCTTGTTGCAATTATTCCTGTTATACGATGAAAAGACCGTTGTATTTTTATTGTATTTTATGCTTCAGGCGTAGGCTTCTAAGGCCGTAGCTATTCGATATGGTGGAGCACCGCCCTAGAGTGAAGACTAGGTTGCTCGGAATATACAAATGACCATAACTTTCACACTGGTTGCAATTATTCGTTTTCTACGATGGAAGAACTGTTGTATTTATATTGTATTTTATGCTTCTGACGTTCACTTCTTAGGCCCTAACTATTCGATCTGGTGGAACAACGCCCCAGGGTGAAGCCTAGGTTGCCCGGAACGTAGAAATGACCATAACTTTTACACTGGTAGCAATTATTCGTTTTATACAATGGAAAAACTGTTGTATTTATATTGTATTTTATGCTTCTGGCGTTGACTTCTTAGGCCCTAACTATTCGATCTGGTGGAGCAATGCCTCAGTGTTAAGTCTAGGATGCCCGAAACGCCGAAATGATCATTACTTTCACGCTTGTTGCAATTATACCTGTTATACGATGAAAAGACCGTTGTATTTTTATTGTATTTTATGCTTCAGGCGTAGGCTTCTAAGGCCGTAGCTATTCGATATGGTGGAGCACCGCCCTAGAGTGAAGCCTAGGTTGCTCGGAATGTAGAAATAACCATAACTTTCACACTGGTTGCAATTATCCGTTTTTTACAATGGAAGAGCTGTTGTATTTATATTGTATTGTATGCCTCTGGCGTTGACTTCTAAGGCCCTAGCTATACGATCTACTGGAGCAACGCCCTAGAGTGAAGCCTAGGTTGCCCGGAACGTAGAAATGACCATCACTTTCAAACTGGTTGCAATTAATCCTGTTATACGATGGAAAAACTGTTGTATTTTTATTGTATTTTATGCTTCTGGCGTTCACTTCTTAGGCCCTAACTATTCGATCTGGTGGAACAACGCCCTAGGGTGAAGCCTAGGTTGCCCGGAACCTAGAAATGACCATAACTTTTACACTGGTAGCAATTATTCGTTTTATACAATGGAAAAACTGTTCTATTTATTTTGTATTTTATGCTTCGGGCGTTGACTTCTAAGGCCCTAACTGTTTGATCTGGTAGAGCAACGCCCTAGAGTGAAGCCTAGGTTGCCCGGAACGTAGAAATGACCATTACTTTCACACTGTTTGCAATTACTCCGTTTATACGATGGAAAAGCTGTTGTATTTATATCGTATTTTATGCTTCTGGCGTTGACTTCTAAGGCCCTAACTGTTTGATCTAGTGGAGCAACGTCCTAGAGTGAAGCCTAGGTTGCCCGGAACTTAGAAATGACCATCACTTTCAAACTGGTTGCAATTAATCCTGTTATACGATGGAAAAACTGTTGTATTTTTATTGCATTTTATGCTTCTTGCGTTGACTTCTAAGGCCCTAACTATTCAATCTGTTGGAGCAACGCCCTAGAGTGAAGCCTAGGTTGCTCGGAATGTAGAAATGACCATAACTTTCACACTGGCTGCAATTATTCGTTTTATACGATGGAAAAGCTGTTGTATTTATATTGTATTTTATGCTTCTGACGTTCACTTCTTAGGCCTTAACTATTCGATCTGGTGGAACAACGCCCTAGGGTGAAGCCGAGGTTGCCCGGAACGTAGAAATGACCATAACTTTTACACTGGTAGCAATTATTCGTTTTACACAATGGAAAAACTGTTGTATTTATATTGTATTTTATGCTTCTGGCGTTGACTTCTTAGGCCCTAACTATTCGATCTGGTGGAGCAATGCCTCAGAGTTAAGTCTAGGATGCCCGAAACGCCGAAATGATCATTACTTTCACGCTTGTTGCAATTATTCCTGTTATACGATGAAAAGACCGTTGTATTTTTATTGTATTTTATGCTTCAGGCGTAGGCTTCTAAGGCCGTAGCTATTCGATATGGTGGAGCACCGCCCTAGAGTGAAGACTAGGTTGCTCGGAATATACAAATGCCCATAACTTTCACACTGGTTGCAATTATTCGTTTTCTACGATGGAAGAACTGTTGTATTTATATTGTATTTTATGCTTCTGGCGTTCACTTCTTACTGCCTATCTGTTCGATCTGATGGAACAATGCCCTAGGATGAAGCCTAGGTTGCCCGGAACGTAGAAATGACCATAACTTTTACACTGGTAGCATTATTCGTTTTATACAATGGAAAGACTGTTCTATTTATTTTGTATTTTATGCTTCGGGCGTTGACTTCTTTGGCCCTAACAATTCGATCTGGTGGAGCGACGCCCTAGAGTGAAGCCTAGGTTGCCCGGAACGTAGCAATGACCATAACTTTTACACTGGTAGCAATTATTCGTTTTATACAATGGAAAAACTGTTGTATTTATATGGTATTTTATGTTTCTGGCGTTGACTTCTTAGGCCCAAACTAATCGATCTGGTGGAGCAATGCCTCAGAGTTAAGTCCAGTATGCCCGAAACGCCCAAATGATCATTACTTTCACGCTTGTTGCAATCATTCCTGTTATACGATGAAAAGACCGTTGTATTTTTATTGTATTTTATGCTTCAGGCGTAGGCTTCTAAGGCCGTAGCTATTCGATATGGTGCAGCACCGCCCTAGAGTGAAGCCTATGTTGCCCGGAACGTAGAAATGACCATAACTTTTACACTGGTAGCAATTATTCGTTTTATACAATGGAAAAAATGTTCTATTTATTTTGTATTTTATGCCTCGGGCGTTGACTTCTAAGGCCCTAACTGTTTGATCTGGTGGAGCAACGCCCTAGAGTGAAGCCTAGGTTGCCCGGAACGTAGAAATGACCATAACTTTCACACTGGCTGCAATTATTCGTTTTATACGATGGAAAAGCTGTTGTATTTATATTGTATTTTATGCTTCTGACGTTCACTTCTTAGGCCTTAACTATTCGATCTGGTGGAACAACGCCCTAGGGTGAAGCCGAGGTTGCCCGGAACGTAGAAATGACCATAACTTTTACACTGGTAGCAATTATTCGTTTTACACAATGGAAAAACTGTTGTATTTATATTGTATTTTATGCTTCTGGCGTTGACTTCTTAGGCCCTAACTGTTCGATCTGGTGGAGCAATGCCTCAGAGTTAAGTCTAGGATGCTCGAAACGCCGAAATGATCATTACTTTCACGCTTGTTGCAATTATTCCTGTTATACGATGAAAAGACCGTTGTATTTTTATTGTATTTTATGCTTCAGGCGTAGGCTTCTAAGGCCGTAGCTATTCGATATGGTGGAGCACCGCCCTAGAGTGAAGACTAGGTTGCTCGGAATATACAAATGCCCATAACTTTCACACTGGTTGCAATTATTCGTTTTCTACGATGGAAGAACTGTTGTATTTATATTGTATTTTATGCTTCTGGCGTTCACTTCTTAGGGCCTATCTGTTCGATCTGATGGAACAATGCCCTAGGATGAAGCCTAGGTTGCCCGGAACGTAGAAATGACCATAACTTTTACACTGGTAGCATTATTCGTTTTATACAATGGAAAGACTGTTCTATTTATTTTGTATTTTATGCTTCGGGCGTTGACTTCTTTGGCCCTAACAATTCGATCTGGTGGAGCGACGCCCTAGAGTGAAGCCTAGGTTGCCCGGAACGTAGCAATGACCATAACTTTTACACTGGTAGCAATTATTCGTTTTATACAATGGAAAAACTGTTGTATTTATATGGTATTTTATGTTTCTGGCGTTGACTTCTTAGGCCCAAACTAATCGATCTGGTGGAGCAATGCCTCAGAGTTAAGTCCAGTATGCCCGAAACGCCCAAATGATCATTACTTTCACGCTTGTTGCAATTATTCCTGTTATACGATGAAAAGACCGTTGTATTTTTATTGTATTTTATGCTTCAGGCGTAGGCTTCTAAGGCCGTAGCTATTCGATATGGTGCAGCACCGCCCTAGAGTGAAGCCTAGGTTGCCCGGAACGTAGAAATGACCATAACTTTTACACTGGTAGCAACTATTCGTTTTATACAATGGAAAAAATGTTCTATTTATTTTGTATTTTATGCTTCGGGCGTTGACTTCTAAGGCCCTAACTGTTTGATCTGGTGGAGCAACGCCCTAGAGTGAAGCCTAGGTTGCCCGGAACGTAGAAATGACCATTACTTTAACACTGTTTGCAATTATTCCTTTTATACGGTGGAAAAACTGTTCTATTTATTTTGTATTTTATGCTTCGGGCGTTGACTTCTTTGGCCCTGACAATTCGATCTGGTGGAGCATCGCCCTAGAGTGAAGCCTAGGTTGCCTGGAACGCACAAATGACCATCACTTTCACACGGATTGCAAGTATTCCTGTTATAGGATGGAAAGACTGTTGTATTTTCATTGCATTTTATGCTTCTGGCGTTCACTTCTTAGGCCCTAACTATTCGATCTTGTGGAATAACGCCCTAGGGTGAAGCCTCGGTTGCCCGGAACGTAGAAATGACCATAACTTTTACACTGGTAGCAATTATTCGTTTTATACAATGGAAAAACTGTTGTATTTATATTGTATTTTATGCTTCTGGCGTTGACTTCTTAGGCCCTAACTAATCGATCTGGTGGAGCAATGCGTCAGAGTTAAGTCTAGGATGCCCGAAACGCCGAAATGATCATTACTTTCACGCTGGTTGCAATTATTCCTGTTATACGATGAAAAGACCGTTGTATTTTTATTGTATTTTATGCTTCAGGCGTAGGCTTCTAAGGCCGTAGCTATTCGATATGGTGGAGCACCGCCCTAGAGTGAAGCCTAGGTTGCCCGGAACGTAGAAATGGCCGTAACTTTCACACTGGTTGCCATTATTCGTTTTATACGATGGAAAGGCTGTTGTATTTATATCGTATTTTATGCTTCGGGCGTTAACTTCTAAGGCCCTAACTATTCGATCTGGTGGAGCAACGCCCTAGAGTGAAGCCTAGCTTGCCCGGAACGTAGAAATGACCATTACTTTCACACTGTTTGCAATTATTCATTTTATACGATTGATAAGCTGTTGTATTTATATTGTATTTTATGCTTCTGGCGTTGACTTCTTAGGCCCTAACTTTTCGATCTGGTGGAACAACGCCCTAGAGTGACGCCTAGGCTGCCAGGAACGCAGAAATGACCATAACTTTCACACTGGTTACCATTATTCGTTTTATACGATGGAAAAACTGTGGTATTTATATCGTACTTTATGCTTCTGGCGTGGACTTCTTAGGCCCTAACTTTTCGATCTGGTGGAACAACGCCCTAGGGTGAAGTCAGGGTTGACCGGAACATAGAAATGATCATCATTTTCACACTGGTTGCAAATACACATTATATACGAGGTAAACGCTGTTGTATTTATATTGTATTTTATGCTTCTGGCGTTTACTCCTAAGGCCCTAACTATTCGATCTGGTGGAACAACGCCGTTGTGTCAAGCCTAGGTTGCCCGGATCGTAGAACACACCATTACCTTTACACTGTTTGCAATTATTCCTGTTATACGATGGAAAAACTGTTGCATCTTTATTGTGCTTTATGCTTCTGGCGTTGACTTCTTAGGCCCTAACTATTCGATCTGGTGGAACAACGCCCTAGAGTGAAGCCTAGGTTGCCTGGAACGTAGAAATGACCATAACTTTCACACTGGTTGCTATTATTCGTTTTATGCGATGGAAAGACTGTTATATTTATATTGTATTTTATGCTTCTGGCGTTGACTTCTTAGGACCTAGCTATTCGATCTGTTGGAACAACGCCCTAGAGTGAAGCCTAGTTTGCCTGGAACGTAGAAATGACCATCACTTTCACACGGGCTGCAATTATTCCTGTTATAGGATGGAAAGACTGTTGTATTTATATTGTATCTAATGCTTCTGGCGATCACTTCCTAGGCCCCAACTATGCGATCTGGTGGAACAACGCCCTCGGGTGTAGCCTAGGTTGCCCGGAACTTAGAAATGACCATTACTTTCACACTGTTTGCAAATATACATTATATACGATGGAAAAGCTGTTGTATTTATATTGTATTTTATGCTCCTGGCGTTGACTTCTAAGGCTGTAGTTATTAGATGTGGCGGAGCAACGACCTAGTGTGACGCCTAGATTGCCCGGAACGTAGAAATGGCTATTACTTTCACAATGTTTGCAATTATTCATTTTATACGATGGAAAAACTGTTGTACTTATATTGTATTTTATGCTTCTGGCGGTGAATCCTAAGTCCCTAACTATGCGATCTGATGGAGCAACGCTCCAGAGTGAAGAGTAGGTTGTCCGGAACGTATAAGTGACCATGACTTTCACACTGGTTGCAATTATTCGTTTAATACGATGGAAAAACTGTTGCATTTATTTTGTACTTTATGCTACTGGGGATGACTTATTAGACTCTAACTATCCGATCTGGTGGACCAACGACCTAGAGTGAAGTCTAGGTTGCCCGGAAGGTAGAAATGACCATTACCTTCACACTGTTTGCAATTATTCCTGTTATACGATAGAAAAACTGCTGTATTTTTATTGTATTTTATGCTTCTGTCGTTGTTTTCTAAGGCCCTAACTGTTCGACCTGGTGGAGCAACGCCCTAGAATGAAGCATAGGTTGCCCGGAACGTTGAAATGACCACTACCTTCACACTGTTTGCAATTATTCATTTTATAAGATGGAAAAACTGTTGTATTTATATTCTATTTTATGCTCCTGGTGTTGACTTCTCAGGCCCTAACTATCGATCTGGTTGAGCAACGCCTCAGAGTTATATCTTGGCCGCCCGGAACGTAGAAAAGGCCGTCACTTTCACACTGGTTGCAATTATTCGTTTTATACGATGGAAAAACTGTTGTATTTATATTGCTTTTTCTGCCTCTCGCGTCGACTTCTAACGCCCTAACTATTTGATCTAGTGGAGCAACGCCCTAGAGTGAAGCCTAGGTTGCTCGGAATGTAGAAATAACCATTACCTTCACGCTTGTTACAATTATTCCTGTTATACGATGAAAAAACTGTTGTATTTTTATTCCATTTTATGCTTCAGGCGTTGACTTCTAAGGCCGGAGCTATTCCATGTGGTGGACCTACGCCCTAGAGTGAAGCCTAGGTTGCCCGGAACGTAGAAATGACCATTACTTTCACACTGATTGCAATTAGACATTATATACGAGGTAAAAGCTGTTGTATTTATATTGTATTTTATGCTTCTGGCGTTGACTTCTTAGGCCCTAACTATTCGATCTGGTGGAACAACGCCCTAGAGTGAAGCCTAGGTTGCCTGGAACGTAGAAATGACCATAACTTTCACACTGGTTGCTATTATTCGTTTTATGCGATGGAAAAACTGTTATATTTATATTGTATTTTATGCTTGTGGCGTTGACTTCTTAGGCCCTAGCTATTCGATCTGGTGGAACAACGCCCTAGTGCGAAGCCTAGTTTGCCTGGAACGTAGAAATGACCATCACTTTCACACGGGCTGCAATTATTCCTGTTATAGGATGGAAAGACTGTTGTATTTATATTGTATCTAATGCTTCTGGTGATCACTTCCTAGGCCCTAACTATGCGATCTGGTGGAACAACGCCCTCGGGTGTAGCCTAGGTTGCCCGGAACGCAGAAATGACCATAACTTTTACACTGGTAGCAATTATTCGTTTTATACAATGGAAAAAATGTTCTATTTATTTTGTATTTTATGCTTCGGGCGTTGACTTCTGAGGCCCTAACTGTTTGATCTGGTGGAGCAACGCCCTAGAGTGAAGCCTAGGTTGCCCGGAACGTAGAAATGACCATTACTTTCACACTGGTTGCAATTATTCCTGTTATACGATGGAAAAACTCTCGTATATTTATCGTATTTTATGCTTCGGGCGTTGACTTCTATGGCCCTGACAATTCGATCTGGTGGAGCATCGCCCTAGAGTGAAGCCTAGGTTGCCTGGAACGCACAAATGACCATCACTTTCACACGGATTGCAAGTATTCCTGTTATAGGATGGAAAGACTGTTGTATTTTCATTGCATTTTATGCTTCTGGCGTTCACTTCTTAGGCCCTAACTATTCGATCTTGTGGAACAACGCCCTAGGGTGAAGCCTCGGTTGCCCGGAACGTAGAAATGACCATAACTTTTACACTGGTAGCAATTATTCGTTTTATACAATGGAAAAACTGTTGTATTTATATTGTATTTTATGCTTCTGGCGTTGACTTCTTAGGCCCTAACTATTCGATCTGGTGGAGCAATGCCTCAGTGTTAAGTCTAGGATGCCCGAAACGCCGAAATGATCATCACTTTCACGCTTGTTGCAATTATACCTGTTATACGATGAAAAGACCGTTGTATTTTTATTGTATTTTATGCTTCAGGCGTAGGCTTCTAAGGCCGTAGCTATTCGATATGGTGGAGCACCGCCCTAGAGTGAAGCCTAGGTTGCTCGGAATGTAGAAATAACCATAACTTTCACACTGGTTGCAATTATTCGTTTTTTACAATGGAAGAGCTGTTGTATTTATATTGTATCGTATGCCTCTGGCGTTGACTTCTAAGGCCCTAGCTATACGATCTAGTGGAGCAACGCCCTAGAGTGAAGCCTAGGTTGCCCGGAACGTAGAAATGACCATCACTTTCAAACTGGTTGCAATTAATCCTGTTATACGATGGAAAAACTGTTGTATTTTTATTGTATTTTATGCTTCTGGCGTTCACTTCTTAGGCCCTAACTATTCGATCTGGTGGAACAACGCCCTAGGGTGAAGCCTAGGTTGCCCGGAACGTAGAAATGACCATAACTTTTACACTGGTAGCAATTATTCGTTTTATACAATGGAAAAACTGTTCTATTTATTTTGTATTTTATGCTTCGGGCGTTGACTTCTAAGGCCCTAACTGTTTGATCTGGTGGAGCAACGCCCTAGAGTGAAGCCTAGGTTGCCCGGAACGTAGAAATGACCATTACTTTCACACTGTTTGCAATTATTCCGTTTATACGATGGAAAAGCTGTTGTATTTATATCGTATTTTATGCTTCTGGCGTTGACTTCTATGGCCCTAGCTATTCGATCTAGTGGAGCAACGCCCTAGAGTGAAGCCTAGGTTGCCCGGAACGTAGAAATGACCATCACTTTCAAACTGGTTGCAATTAATCCTGTTATACGATGGAAAAACTGTTGTATTTTTATTGCATTTTATGCTTCGGGCGTTGACTTATAAGGCCCTGACTATTCAATCTGTTGGAGCAACGCCCTAGAGTGAAGCCTAGGTTGCTCGGAATGTAGAAATGACCATAGCTTTCACACTGGTTGCAATTATTCGTTTTATACGATGGAAAAACTGTTGTATTTATATTGTATTTTATGCTTCTGGCGTTCACTTCTTAGGCCCTAACTATTCGATCTGGTCGAACAACGCCCTAGGGTGAAGCCGAGGTTGCCCGGAACGTAGAAATGACCATAACTTTTACACTGGTAGCAATTATTCGTTTTATACAGTGGAAAAACTGTTCTATTTATTTTGTATTTTATGCTTCGGGCGTTGACTTCTAAGGCCCTAACTGTTTGATCTGGTGGAGCAACGCCCTAGAGTGAAGCCTAGGTTGCCCGGAACATAGAAATGACCATTACTTTCACACTGTTTGCAATTATTCCTTTTATACGATGGAAAAGCTGTTGTATTTATATCGTATTTTATGCTTCTGGCGTTGACTTCTATGGCCCTAGCTATTCGATCTAGTGGAGCAACGCCCTAGAGTGAAGCCTAGGTTGCCCGGAACTTAGAAATGACCATCACTTTCAAACTGGTTGCAATTAATCCTGTTATACGATGGAAAAACTGTTGTATTTTTATTGCATTTTATGCTTCGTGCGTTGACTTCTAAGGCCCTAACTATTCAATCTGTTGGAGCAACGCCCTAGAGTGAAGCCTAGGTTTCTCGGAATGTAGAAATGACCATAACTTTCACACTGGCTGCAATTATTCGTTTTATACGATGGAAGAGCTGTTGTATTTATATTGTATTTTATGCTTCTGACGTTCACTTCTTAGGCCCTAACTATTCGATCTGGTGGAACAACGCCCTAGGGTGAAGCCGAGGTTGCCCGGAACGTAGAAATGACCATAACTTTTACACTGGTAGCAATTATTCGTTTTACACAATGGAAAAACTGTTGTATTTATATTGTATTTTATGCTTCTGGCGTTGACTTCTTAGGCCCTAACTATTCGATCTGGTGGAGCAATGCCTCAGAGTTAAGTCTAGGATGCCCGAAACACCGAAATGATCATTACTTTCACGCTTGTTGCAATTATTCCTGTTATACGATGAAAAGACCGTTGTATTTTTATTGTATTTTATGCTTCAGGCGTAGGCTTCTAAGGCCGTAGCTATTCGATATGGTGGAGCACCGCCCTAGAGTGAAGACTAGGTTGCTCGGAATATACAAATGACCATAACTTTCACACTGGTTGCAATTATTCGTTTTCTACGATGGAAAAACTGTTGTATTTATATTGTATTTTATGCTTCTGACGTTCACTTCTTAGGCCCTAACTATTCGATCTGGTGGAACAACGCCACAGGGTGAAGCCTAGGTTGCCCGGAACGTAGAAATGACCATAACTTTTACACTGGTAGCAATTATTCGTTTTATACAATGGAAAAACTGTTGTATTTATATTGTATTTTATGCTTCTGGCGTTGACTTCTTAGGCCCTAACTATTCGATCTGGTGGAGCAATGCCTCAGTGTTAAGTCTAGGATGCCCGAAACGCCGAAATGATCATTACTTTCACGCTTGTTGCAATTATACCTGTTATACGATGAAAAGACCGTTGTATTTTTATTGTATTTTATGCTTCAGGCGTAGGCTTCTAAGGCCGTAGCTATTCGATATGGTGGAGCACCGCCCTAGAGTGAAGCCTAGGTTGCTCGGAATGTAGAAATAACCATAACTTTCACACTGGTTGCAATTATTCGTTTTTTACAATGGAAGAGCTGTTGTATTTATATTGTATTGTATGCCTCTGGCGTTGACTTCTAAGGCCCTAGCTATACGATCTACTGGAGCAACGCCCTAGAGTGAAGCCTAGGTTGCCCGGAACGTAGAAATGACCATCACTTTCAAACTGGTTGCAATTAATCCTGTTATACGATGGAAAAACTGTTGTATTTTTATTGTATTTTATGCTTCTGGCGTTCACTTCTTAGGCCCTAACTATTCGATCAGGTGGAACAACGCCCTAGGGTGAAGCCTAGGTTGCCCGGAACGTAGAAATGACCATAACTTTTACACTGGTAGCAATTATTCGTTTTATACAATGGAAAAACTGTTCTATTTATTTTGTATTTTATGCTTCGGGCGTTGACTTCTAAGGCCCTAACTGTTTGATCTGGTAGAGCAACGCCCTAGAGTGAAGCCTAGGTTGCCCGGAACGTAGAAATGACCATTACTTTCACACTGTTTGCAATTACTCCGTTTATACGATGGAAAAGCTGTTGTATTTATATCGTATTTTATGCTTCTGGCGTTGACTTCTAAGGCCCTAACTGTTTGATCTAGTGGAGCAACGCCCTAGAGTGAAGCCTAGGTTGCCCGGAACTTAGAAATGACCATCACTTTCAAACTGGTTGCAATTAATCCTGTTATACGATGGAAAAACTGTTGTATTTTTATTGCATTTTATGCTTCGTGCGTTGACTTCTAAGGCCCTAACTATTCAATCTGTTGGAGCAACGCCCTAGAGTGAAGCCTAGGTTGCTCGGAATGTAGAAATGACCATAACTTTCACACTGGCTGCAATTATTCGTTTTATACGATGGAAAAGCTGTTGTATTTATATTGTATTTTATGCTTCTGACGTTCACTTCTTAGGCCTTAACTATTCGATCTGGTGGAACAACGCCCTAGGGTGAAGCCGAGGTTGCCCGGAACGTAGAAATGACCATAACTTTTACACTGGTAGCAATTATTCGTTTTACACAATGGAAAAACTGTTGTATTTATATTGTATTTTATGCTTCTGGCGTTGACTTCTTAGGCCCTAACTATTCGATCTGGTGGAGCAATGCCTCAGAGTTAAGTCTAGGATGCTCGAAACGCCGAAATGATCATTACTTTCACGCTTGTTGCAATTATTCCTGTTATACGATGAAAAGACCGTTGTATTTTTATTGTATTTTATGCTTCAGGCGTAGGCTTCTAAGGCCGTAGCTATTCGATATGGTGGAGCACCGCCCTAGAGTGAAGACTAGGTTGCTCGGAATATACAAATGCCCATAACTTTCACACTGGTTGCAATTATTCGTTTTCTACGATGGAAGAACTGTTGTATTTATATTGTATTTTATGCTTCTGGCGTTCACTTCTTACTGCCTATCTGTTCGATCTGATGGAACAATGCCCTAGGATGAAGCCTAGGTTGCCCGGAACGTAGAAATGACCATAACTTTTACACTGGTAGCATTATTCGTTTTATACAATGGAAAGACTGTTCTATTTATTTTGTATTTTATGCTTCGGGCGTTGACTTCTTTGGCCCTAACAATTCGATCTGGTGGAGCGACGCCCTAGAGTGAAGCCTAGGTTGCCCGGAACGTAGCAATGACCATAACTTTTACACTGGTAGCAATTATTCGTTTTATACAATGGAAAAACTGTTGTATTTATATGGTATTTTATGTTTCTGGCGTTGACTTCTTAGGCCCAAACTAATCGATCTGGTGGAGCAATGCCTCAGAGTTAAGTCCAGTATGCCCGAAACGCCCAAATGATCATTACTTTCACGCTTGTTGCAATTATTCCTGTTATACGATGAAAAGACCGTTGTATTTTTATTGTATTTTATGCTTCAGGCGTAGGCTTCTAAGGCCGTAGCTATTCGATATGGTGCAGCACCGCCCTAGAGTGAAGCCTAGGTTGCCCGGAACGTAGAAATGACCATAACTTTTACACTGGTAGCAATTATTCGTTTTATACAATGGAAGAAATGTTCTATTTATTTTGTATTTTATGCTTCGGGCGTTGACTTCTAAGGCCCTAACTGTTTGATCTGGTGGAGCAACGCCCTAGAGTGAAGCCTAGGTTGCCCGGAACGTAGAAATGACCATTACTTTAACACTGTTTGCAATTATTCCTTTTATACGGTGGAAAAACTGTTCTATTTATTTTGTATTTTATGCTTCGGGCGTTGACTTCTTTGGCCCTGACAATTCGATCTGGTGGAGCATCGCCCTAGAGTGAAGCCTAGGTTGCCTGGAACGCACAAATGACCATCACTTTCACACGGATTGCAAGTATTCCTGTTATAGGATGGAAAGACTGTTGTATTTTCATTGCATTTTATGCTTCTGGCGTTCACTTCTTAGGCCCTAACTATTCGATCTTGTGGAACAACGCCCTAGGGTGAAGCCTCGGTTGCCCGGAACGTAGAAATGACCATAACTTTTACACTGGTAGCAATTATTCGTTTTATACAATGGAAAAACTGTTGTATTTATATTGTATTTTATGCTTCTGGCGTTGACTTCTTAGGCCCTAACTAATCGATCTGGTGGAGCAATGCGTCAGAGTTAAGTCTAGGATGCCCGAAACGCCGAAATGATCATTACTTTCACGCTGGTTGCAATTATTCCTGTTATACGATGAAAAGACCGTTGTATTTTTATTGTATTTTATGCTTCAGGCGTAGGCTTCTAAGGCCGTAGCTATTCGATATGGTGGAGCACCGCCCTAGAGTGAAGCCTAGGTTGCCCGGAACGTAGAAATGGCCGTAACTTTCACACTGGTTGCCATTATTCGTTTTATACGATGGAAAGGCTGTTGTATTTATATCGTATTTTATGCTTCGGGCGTTGACTTCTAAGGCCCTAACTATTCGATCTGGTGGAGCAACGCCCTAGAGTGAAGCCTAGCTTGCCCGGAACGTAGAAATGACCATTACTTTCACACTGTTTGCAATTATTCATTTTATACGATTGATAAGCTGTTGTATTTATATTGTATTTTATGCTTCTGGCGTTGACTTCTTAGGCCCTAACTTTTCGATCTGGTGGAACAACGCCCTAGAGTGACGCCTAGGCTGCCAGGAACGCAGAAATGACCATAACTTTCACACTGGTTACCATTATTCGTTTTATACGATGGAAAAACTGTGGTATTTATATCGTACTTTATGCTTCTGGCGTTGACTTCTTAGGCCCTAACTTTTCGATCTGGTGGAACAACGCCCTAGGGTGAAGTCAGGGTTGACCGGAACATAGAAATGATCATCATTTTCACACTGGTTGCAAATACACATTATATACGAGGTAAACGCTGTTGTATTTATATTGTATTTTATGCTTCTGGCGTTTACTCCTAAGGCCCTAACTATTCGATCTGGTGGAACAACGCCGTTGTGTCAAGCCTAGGTTGCCCGGATCGTAGAACACACCATTACCTTTACACTGTTTGCAATTATTCCTGTTATACGATGGAAAAACTGTTGCATCTTTATTGTGCTTTATGCTTCTGGCGTTGACTTCTTAGGCCCTAACTATTCGATCTGGTGGAACAACGCCCTAGAGTGAAGCCTAGGTTGCCTGGAACGTAGAAATGACCATAACTTTCACACTGGTTGCTATTATTCATTTTATGCGATGGAAAGACTGTTATATTTATATTGTATTTTATGCTTCTGGCGTTGACTTCTTAGGACCTAGCTATTCGATCTGTTGGAACAACGCCCTAGAGTGAAGCCTAGTTTGCCTGGAACGTAGAAGTGACCATCACTTTCACACGGGCTGCAATTATTCCTGTTATAGGATGGAAAGACTGTTGTATTTATATTGTATCTAATGCTTCTGGCGATCACTTCCTAGGCCCCAACTATGCGATCTGGTGGAACAACGCCCTCGGGTGTAGCCTAGGTTGCCCGGAACTTAGAAATGACCATTACTTTCACACTGTTTGCAAATATACATTATATACGATGGAAAAGCTGTTGTATTTATATTGTATTTTATGCTCCTGGCGTTGACTTCTAAGGCCGTAGTTATTAGATGTGGCGGAGCAACGACCTAGTGTGACGCCTAGATTGCCCGGAACGTAGAAATGGCTATTACTTTCACAATGTTTGCAATTATTCATTTTATACGATGGAAAAACTGTTGTACTTATATTGTATTTTATGCTTCTGGCGGTGAATCCTAAGTCCCTAACTATGCGATCTGATGGAGCAACGCTCCAGAGTGAAGAGTAGGTTGTCCGGAACGTATAAGTGACCATGACTTTCACACTGGTTGCAATTATTCGTTTAATACGATGGAAAAACTGTTGCATTTATTTTGTACTTTATGCTACTGGGGATGACTTATTAGACTCTAACTATCCGATCTGGTGGACCAACGACCTAGAGTGAAGTCTAGGTTGCCCGGAAGGTAGAAATGACCATTACCTTCACACTGTTTGCAATTATTCCTGTTATACGATAGAAAAACTGCTGTATTTTTATTGTATTTTATGCTTCTGTCGTTGTTTTCTAAGGCCCTAACTGTTCGACCTGGTGGAGCAACGCCCTAGAATGAAGCATAGGTTGCCCGGAACGTTGAAATGACCACTACCTTCACACTGTTTGCAATTATTCATTTTATAAGATGGAAAAACTGTTGTATTTATATTCTATTTTATGCTCCTGGTGTTGACTTCTCAGGCCCTAACTATCGATCTGGTTGAGCAACGCCTCAGAGTTATATCTTGGCCGCCCGGAACGTAGAAAAGGCCGTCACTTTCACACTGGTTGCAATTATTCGTTTTATACGATGGAAAAACTGTTGTATTTATATTGCTTTTTCTGCCTCTCGCGTCGACTTCTAACGCCCTAACTATTTGATCTAGTGGAGCAACGCCCTAGAGTGAAGCCTAGGTTGCTCGGAATGTAGAAATAACCATTACCTTCACGCTTGTTACAATTATTCCTGTTATACGATGAAAAAACTGTTGTATTTTTATTCCATTTTATGCTTCAGGCGTTGACTTCTAAGGCCGGAGCTATTCCATGTGGTGGACCTACGCCCTAGAGTGAAGCCTAGGTTGCCCGGAACGTAGAAATGACCATTACTTTCACACTGATTGCAATTAGACATTATATACGAGGTAAAAGCTGTTGTATTTATATTGTATTTTATGCTTCTGGCGTTGACTTCTTAGGCCCTAACTATTCGATCTGGTGGAACAAAGCCCTAGAGTGAAGCCTAGGTTGCCTGGAACGTAGAAATGACCATAACTTTCACACTGGTTGCTATTATTCGTTTTATGCGATGGAAAAACTGTTATATTTATATTGTATTTTATGCTTGTGGCGTTGACTTCTTAGGCCCTAGCTATTCGATCTGGTGGAACAACGCCCTAGTGCGAAGCCTAGTTTGCCTGGAACGTAGAAATGACCATCACTTTCACACGGGCTGCAATTATTCCTGTTATAGGATGGAAAGACTGTTGTATTTATATTGTATCTAATGCTTCTGGTGATCACTTCCTAGGCCCTAACTATGCGATCTGGTGGAACAACGCCCTCGGGTGTAGCCTAGGTTGCCCGGAACGCAGAAATGACCATAACTTTTACACTGGTAGCAATTATTCGTTTTATACAATGGAAAAAATGTTCTATTTATTTTGTATTTTATGCTTCGGGCGTTGACTTCTAAGGCCCTAACTGTTTGATCTGGTGGAGCAACGCCCTAGAGTGAAGCCTAGGTTGCCCGGAACGTAGAAATGACCATTACTTTAACACTGTTTGCAATTATTCCTTTTATACGGTGGAAAAACTGTTCTATTTATTTTGTATTTTATGCTTCGGGCGTTGACTTCTTTGGCCCTGACAATTCGATCTGGTGGAGCATCGCCCTAGAGTGAAGCCTAGGTTGCCTGGAACGCACAAATGACCATCACTTTCACACGGATTGCAAGTATTCCTGTTATAGGATGGAAAGACTGTTGTATTTTCATTGCATTTTATGCTTCTGGCGTTCACTTCTTAGGCCCTAACTATTCGATCTTGTGGAACAACGCCCTAGGGTGAAGCCTCGGTTGCCCGGAACGTAGAAATGACCATAACTTTTACACTGGTAGCAATTATTCGTTTTATACAATGGAAAAACTGTTGTATTTATATTGTATTTTATGCTTCTGGCGTTGACTTCTTAGGCCCTAACTATTCGATCTGGTGGAGCAATGCCTCAGTGTTAAGTCTAGGATGCCCGAAACGCCGAAATGATCATCACTTTCACGCTTGTTGCAATTATACCTGTTATACGATGAAAAGACCGTTGTATTTTTATTGTATTTTATGCTTCAGGCGTAGGCTTCTAAGGCCGTAGCTATTCGATATGGTGGAGCACCGCCCTAGAGTGAAGCCTAGGTTGCTCGGAATGTAGAAATAACCATAACTTTCACACTGGTTGCAATTATTCGTTTTTTACAATGGAAGAGCTGTTGTATTTATATTGTATTGTATGCCTCTGGCGTTGACTTCTAAGGCCCTAGCTATACGATCTAGTGGAGCAACGCCCTAGAGTGAAGCCTAGGTTGCCCGGAACGTAGAAATGACCATCACTTTCAAACTGGTTGCAATTAATCCTGTTATACGATGGAAAAACTGTTGTATTTTTATTGTATTTTATGCTTCTGGCGTTCACTTCTTAGGCCCTAACTATTCGATCTGGTGGAACAACGCCCTAGGGTGAAGCCTAGGTTGCCCGGAACGTAGAAATGACCATAACTTTTACACTGGTAGCAATTATTCGTTTTATACAATGGAAAAACTGTTCTATTTATTTTGTATTTTATGCTTCGGGCGTTGACTTCTAAGGCCCTAACTGTTTGATCTGGTGGAGCAACGCCCTAGAGTGAAGCCTCGGTTGCCCGGAACGTAGAAATGACCATTACTTTCACACTGTTTGCAATTATTCCGTTTATACGATGGAAAAGCTGTTGTATTTATATCGTATTTTATGCTTCTGGCGTTGACTTCTATGGCCCTAGCTATTCGATCTAGTGGAGCAACGCCCTAGAGTGAAGCCTAGGTTGCCCGGAACGTAGAAATGACCATCACTTTCAAACTGGTTGCAATTAATCCTGTTATACGATGGAAAAACTGTTGTATTTTTATTGCATTTTATGCTTCGGGCGTTGACTTATAAGGCCCTGACTATTCAATCTGTTGGAGCAACGCCCTAGAGTGAAGCCTAGGTTGCTCGGAATGTAGAAATGACCATAGCTTTCACACTGGTTGCAATTATTCGTTTTATACGATGGAAAAACTGTTGTATTTATATTGTATTTTATGCTTCTGGCGTTCACTTCTTAGGCCCTAACTATTCGATCTGGTCGAACAACGCCCTAGGGTGAAGCCGAGGTTGCCCGGAACGTAGAAATGACCATAACTTTTACACTGGTAGCAATTATTCGTTTTATACAGTGGAAAAACTGTTCTATTTATTTTGTATTTTATGCTTCGGGCGTTGACTTCTAAGGCCCTAACTGTTTGATCTGGTGGAGCAACGCCCTAGAGTGAAGCCTAGGTTGCCCGGAACATAGAAATGACCATTACTTTCACACTGTTTGCAATTATTCCTTTTATACGATGGAAAAGCTGTTGTATTTATATCGTATTTTATGCTTCTGGCGTTGACTTCTATGGCCCTAGCTATTCGATCTAGTGGAGCAACGCCCTAGAGTGAAGCCTAGGTTGCCCGGAACTTAGAAATGACCATCACTTTCAAACTGGTTGCAATTAATCCTGTTATACGATGGAAAAACTGTTGTATTTTTATTGCATTTTATGCTTCGTGCGTTGACTTCTAAGGCCCTAACTATTCAATCTGTTGGAGCAACGCCCTAGAGTGAAGCCTAGGTTGCTCGGAATGTAGAAATGACCATAACTTTCACACTGGCTGCAATTATTCGTTTTATACGATGGAAGAGCTGTTGTATTTATATTGTATTTTATGCTTCTGACGTTCACTTCTTAGGCCCTAACTATTCGATCTGGTGGAACAACGCCCTAGGGTGAAGCCGAGGTTGCCCGGAACGTAGAAATGACCATAACTTTTACACTGGTAGCAATTATTCGTTTTACACAATGGAAAAACTGTTGTATTTATATTGTATTTTATGCTTCTGGCGTTGACTTCTTAGGCCCTAACTATTCGATCTGGTGGAGCAATGCCTCAGAGTTAAGTCTAGGATGCCCGAAACGCCGAAATGATCATTACTTTCACGCTTGTTGCAATTATTCCTGTTATACGATGAAAAGACCGTTGTATTTTTATTGTATTTTATGCTTCAGGCGTAGGCTTCTAAGGCCGTAGCTATTCGATATGGTGGAGCACCGCCCTAGAGTGAAGACTAGGTTGCTCGGAATATACAAATGACCATAACTTTCACACTGGTTGCAATTATTCGTTTTCTACGATGGAAAAACTGTTGTATTTATATTGTATTTTATGCTTCTGACGTTCACTTCTTAGGCCCTAACTATTCGATCTGGTGGAACAACGCCACAGGGTGAAGCCTAGGTTGCCCGGAACGTAGAAATGATCATAACTTTTACACTGGTAGCAATTATTCGTTTTATACAATGGAAAAACTGTTGTATTTATATTGTATTTTATGCTTCTGGCGTTGACTTCTTAGGCCCTAACTATTCGATCTGGTGGAGCAATGCCTCAGTGTTAAGTCTAGGATGCCCGAAACGCCGAAATGATCATTACTTTCACGCTTGTTGCAATTATACCTGTTATACGATGAAAAGACCGTTGTATTTTTATTGTATTTTATGCTTCAGGCGTAGGCTTCTAAGGCCGTAGCTATTCGATATGGTGGAGCACCGCCCTAGAGTGAAGCCTAGGTTGCTCGGAATGTAGAAATAACCATAACTTTCACACTGGTTGCAATTATTCGTTTTTTACAATGGAAGAGCTGTTGTATTTATATTGTATTGTATGCCTCTGGCGTTGACTTCTAAGGCCCTAGCTATACGATCTACTGGAGCAACGCCCTAGAGTGAAGCCTAGGTTGCCCGGAACGTAGAAATGACCATCACTTTCAAACTGGTTGCAATTAATCCTGTTATACGATGGAAAAACTGTTGTATTTTTATTGTATTTTATGCTTCTGGCGTTCACTTCTTAGGCCCTAACTATTCGATCAGGTGGAACAACGCCCTAGGGTGAAGCCTCGGTTGCCCGGAACGTAGAAATGACCATAACTTTTACACTGGTAGCAATTATTCGTTTTATACAATGGAAAAACTGTTCTATTTATTTTGTATTTTATGCTTCGGGCGTTGACTTCTAAGGCCCTAACTGTTTGATCTGGTAGAGCAACGCCCTAGAGTGAAGCCTAGGTTGCCCGGAACGTAGAAATGACCATTACTTTCACACTGTTTGCAATTACTCCGTTTATACGATGGAAAAGCTGTTGTATTTATATCGTATTTTATGCTTCTGGCGTTGACTTCTAAGGCCCTAACTGTTTGATCTAGTGGAGCAACGCCCTAGAGTGAAGCCTAGGTTGCCCGGAACTTAGAAATGACCATCACTTTCAAACTGGTTGCAATTAATCCTGTTATACGATGGAAAAACTGTTGTATTTTTATTGCATTTTATGCTTCGTGCGTTGACTTCTAAGGCCCTAACTATTCAATCTGTTGGAGCAACGCCCTAGAGTGAAGCCTAGGTTGCTCGGAATGTAGAAATGACCATAACTTTCACACTGGCTGCAATTATTCGTTTTATACGATGGAAAAGCTGTTGTATTTATAATGTATTTTATGCTTCTGACGTTCACTTCTTAGGCCTTAACTATTCGATCTGGTGGAACAACGCCCTAGGGTGAAGCCGAGGTTGCCCGGAACGTAGAAATGACCATAACTTTTACACTGGTAGCAATTATTCGTTTTACACAATGGAAAAACTGTTGTATTTATATTGTATTTTATGCTTCTGGCGTTGACTTCTTAGGCCCTAACTATTCGATCTGGTGGAGCAATGCCTCAGAGTTAAGTCTAGGATGCTCGAAACGCCGAAATGATCATTACTTTCACGCTTGTTGCAATTATTCCTGTTATACGATGAAAAGACCGTTGTATTTTTATTGTATTTTATGCTTCAGGCGTAGGCTTCTAAGGCCGTAGCTATTCGATATGGTGGAGCACCGCCCTAGAGTGAAGACTAGGTTGCTCGGAATATACAAATGGCCATAACTTTCACACTGGTTTCAATTATTCGTTTTCTACGATGGAAGAACTGTTGTATTTATATTGTATTTTATGCTTCTGGCGTTCACTTCTTACTGCCTATCTGTTCGATCTGATGGAACAATGCCCTAGGATGAAGCCTAGGTTGCCCGGAACGTAGAAATGACCATAACTTTTACACTGGTAGCATTATTCGTTTTATACAGTGGAAAGACTGTTCTATTTATTTTGTATTTTATGCTTCGGGCGTTGACTTCTTTGGCCCTAACAATTCGATCTGGTGGAGCGACGCCCTAGAGTGAAGCCTAGGTTGCCCGGAACGTAGCAATGACCATAACTTTTACACTGGTAGCAATTATTCGTTTTATACAATGGAAAAACTGTTGTATTTATATGGTATTTTATGTTTCTGGCGTTGACTTCTTAGGCCCAAACTAATCGATCTGGTGGAGCAATGCCTCAGAGTTAAGTCCAGTATGCCCGAAACGACCAAATGATCATTACTTTCACGCTTGTTGCAATTATTCCTGTTATACGATGAAAAGACCGTTGTATTTTTATTGTATTTTATGCTTCAGGCGTAGGCTTCTAAGGCCGTACCTATTCGATATGGTGCAGCACCGCCCTAGAGTGAAGCCTAGGTTGCCCGGAACGTAGAAATGACCATAACTTTTACACTGGTAGCAATTATTCGTTTTATACAATGGAAAAAATGTTCTATTTATTTTGTATTTTATGCTTCGGGCGTTGACTTCTAAGGCCCTAACTGTTTGATCTGGTGGAGCAACGCCCTAGAGTGAAGCCTAGGTTGCCCGGAACGTAGAAATGACCATTACTTTAACACTGTTTGCAATTATTCCTTTTATACGGTGGAAAAACTGTTCTATTTATTTTGTATTTTATGCTTCGGGCGTTGACTTCTTTGGCCCTGACAATTCGATCTGGTGGAGCATCGCCCTAGAGTGAAGCCTAGGTTGCCTGGAACGCACAAATGACCATCACTTTCACACGGATTGCAAGTATTCCTGTTATAGGATGGAAAGACTGTTGTATTTTCATTGCATTTTATGCTTCTGGCGTTCACTTCTTAGGCCCTAACTATTCGATCTTGTGGAACAACGCCCTAGGGTGAAGCCTCGGTTGCCCGGAACGTAGAAATGACCATAACTTTTACACTGGTAGCAATTATTCGTTTTATACAATGGAAAAACTGTTGTATTTATATTGTATTTTATGCTTCTGGCGTTGACTTCTTAGGCCCTAACTTTTCGATCTGGTGGAACAACGCCCTAGAGTGACGCCTAGGCTGCCAGGAACGCAGAAATGACCATAACTTTCACACTGGTTACCATTATTCGTTTTATACGATGGAAAAACTGTGGTATTTATATCGTACTTTATGCTTCTGGCGTTGACTTCTTAGGCCCTAACTTTTCGATCTGGTGGAACAACGCCCTAGGGTGAAGTCAGGGTTGACCGGAACATAGAAATGATCATCATTTTCACACTGGTTGCAAATACACATTATATACGAGGTAAACGCTGTTGTATTTATATTGTATTTTATGCTTCTGGCGTTTACTCCTAAGGCCCTAACTATTCGATCTGGTGGAACAACGCCGTTGTGTCAAGCCTAGGTTGCCCGGATCGTAGAACACACCATTACCTTTACACTGTTTGCAATTATTCCTGTTATACGATGGAAAAACTGTTGCATCTTTATTGTGCTTTATGCTTCTGGCGTTGACTTCTTAGGCCCTAACTATTCGATCTGGTGGAACAACGCCCTAGAGTGAAGCCTAGGTTGCCTGGAACGTAGAAATGACCATAACTTTCACACTGGTTGCTATTATTCGTTTTATGCGATGGAAAGACTGTTATATTTATATTGTATTTTATGCTTCTGGCGTTGACTTCTTCGGACCTAGCTATTCGATCTGTTGGAACAACGCCCTAGAGTGAAGCCTAGTTTGCCTGGAACGTAGAAATGACCATCACTTTCACACGGGCTGCAATTATTCCTGTTATAGGATGGAAAGACTGTTGTATTTATATTGTATCTAATGCTTCTGGCGATCACTTCCTAGGCCCCAACTATGCGATCTGGTGGAACAACGCCCTCGGGTGTAGCCTAGGTTGCCCGGAACTTAGAAATGACCATTACTTTCACACTGTTTGCAAATATACATTATATACGATGGAAAAGCTGTTGTATTTATATTGTATTTTATGCTCCTGGCGTTGACTTCTAAGGCCGTAGTTATTAGATGTGGCGGAGCAACGACCTAGTGTGACGCCTAGATTGCCCGGAACGTAGAAATGGCTATTACTTTCACAATGTTTGCAATTATTCATTTTATACGATGGAAAAACTGTTGTACTTATATTGTATTTTATGCTTCTGGCGGTGAATCCTAAGTCCCTAACTATGCGATCTGATGGAGCAACGCTCCAGAGTGAAGAGTAGGTTGTCCGGAACGTATAAGTGACCATGACTTTCACACTGGTTGCAATTATTCGTTTAATACGATGGAAAAACTGTTGCATTTATTTTGTACTTTATGCTACTGGGGATGACTTATTAGACTCTAACTATCCGATCTGGTGGACCAACGACCTAGAGTGAAGTCTAGGTTGCCCGGAAGGTAGAAATGACCATTACCTTCACACTGTTTGCAATTATTCCTGTTATACGATAGAAAAACTGCTGTATTTTTATTGTATTTTATGCTTCTGTCGTTGTTTTCTAAGGCCCTAACTGTTCGACCTGGTGGAGCAACGCCCTAGAATGAAGCATAGGTTGCCCGGAACGTTGAAATGACCACTACCTTCACACTGTTTGCAATTATTCATTTTATAAGATGGAAAAACTGTTGTATTTATATTCTATTTTATGCTCCTGGTGTTGACTTCTCAGGCCCTAACTATCGATCTGGTTGAGCAACGCCTCAGAGTTATATCTTGGCCGCCCGGAACGTAGAAAAGGCCGTCACTTTCACACTGGTTGCAATTATTCGTTTTATACGATGGAAAAACTGTTGTATTTATATTGCTTTTTCTGCCTCTCGCGTCGACTTCTAACGCCCTAACTATTTGATCTAGTGGAGCAACGCCCTAGAGTGAAGCCTAGGTTGCTCGGAATGTAGAAATAACCATTACCTTCACGCTTGTTACAATTATTCCTGTTATACGATGAAAAAACTGTTGTATTTTTATTCCATTTTATGCTTCAGGCGTTGACTTCTAGGGCCGGAGCTATTCCATGTGGTGGACCTACGCCCTAGAGTGAAGCCTAGGTTGCCCGGAACGTAGAAATGACCATTACTTTCACACTGATTGCAATTAGACATTATATACGAGGTAAAAGCTGTTGTATTTATATTGTATTTTATGCTTCTGGCGTTGACTTCTTAGGCCCTAACTATTCGATCTGGTGGAACAACGCCCTAGAGTGAAGCCTAGGTTGCCTGGAACGTAGAAATGACCATAACTTTCACACTGGTTGCTATTATTCGTTTTATGCGATGGAAAAACTGTTATATTTATATTGTATTTTATGCTTGTGGCGTTGACTTCTTAGGCCCTAGCTATTCGATCTGGTGGAACAACGCCCTAGTGCGAAGCCTAGTTTGCCTGGAACGTAGAAATGACCATCACTTTCACACGGGCTGCAATTATTCCTGTTATAGGATGGAAAGACTGTTGTATTTATATTGTATCTAATGCTTCTGGTGATCACTTCCTAGGCCCTAACTATGCGATCTGGTGGAACAACGCCCTCGGGTGTAGCCTAGGTTGCCCGGAACGCAGAAATGACCATAACTTTTACACTGGTAGCAATTATTCGTTTTATACAATGGAAAAACTGTTCTATTTATTTTGTATTTAATGCTTCGGGCGTTGACTTCTAAGGCCCTAACGGTTTGATCTGGTGGAGCAACGCCCTAGAGTGAAGCCTAGGTTGCCCGGAACATAGAAATGACCATAACTTTCACACTGGTTGCTATTATTCGTTTTATACGATGGAAAAGCTGTTGTATTTATATAGTGTTTTGTGCTTCTGGCGTTGACTTCTTAGTCCCTAACTATTCCATCTGGTGGAACAACGCCCTAGGGTGAAGACTAGGTTGCCTGGAACATAGAAATGACCATCACTTTCACACGGGTTGCAATTATTCCTGTTATAGGATGGAAAGACTGTTGTATTTTTATTGTGTTTTGAACTTCAGGCGTTGACTTCTAAGGCCCTAGCTATTGGATCTGGTCGAGCAACGCCCTAGAGTGAAGCCTAGGTTGCCCGGAACGTAGAAATGACCATAACTTCCTCACTGGTTGCAATTATTCGTTTTATACGATGGAAAAGCTGTTGCATTTATATCGTATTTTATGCTTCTGGCGTTGACTTCTGAGGACATAACTATTCGATCTGGTGGAGAAACGCCCTAGGGTGAAGCCTAGGTTGCCGGAACGGAGAAATGACCATAACTTTCACACCGGTAGCAGTTATTCGTTTTATACGATGGTAAAACTGTTCTGTTTATTTTTATTTTATGATTCGGGCGTTGACTTCTAAAGCCCTAGCTATTCAATCTGTTGGTGCAACGCCATAGGGTGAAGCCTAGGTTGCCCGGAAAGTAGAAATGACGTTAACTTTCATACTGGTTGCAATTATTCGTTTTATACGGTGGAAAAGCTGTTGCATCTTTATTGTATTTTATTCATCTGGGGTTGACTACTAAGGCCGTAGCTATTAGATGTGGTGGAGCAACGCCCGAGAGTGGGGCCTAGGTTGCTCGGTACATAGAAATGACCATTACTTTCACGCTGTTTGCAAATATACATTATATACGATGGAAAATCTGTTGTACTTATGTTGTATTTTATGCTTTTGGCGTTGCCTTCTTAGGCCCTAACTATTTGATCTGGTGGAGCACCGCCCTAGAGTGAAGCCTAGGTTGCCCGGAACGTAGAAAAGACCATTACCTTTACACTGGTTGCAATTATACTTTTTATACGATGGAAAAACTGTTCTATTTATTTTGTATTTTATGCTTCGGGCGTTGACTTCTAAGGCCCTAACTATTCAATCTGTTGGTGCAACGCCCAAGGGTGAAGCCAATGTTGCCCGGAAAGTAGAAATGACGTTAACTTTCACACTGGTTGCAGTTATTCGTCTTATACGATGGAAAAGCTGTTGTATTTATATCGTATTTTATGCTTCTGGCGTTGACTTCTTAGGCCCTAACTATTCCATCTGGTGGAACAACGCGCTTGGGTGAAGCCAAGGTTGCGCGGAACGTAGAAATGACCATAACTTTCACACTGGTAGCAATTATTCGTTTTATATGATGGAAAAACTGTTGTATTTATATTGTATTTTATGCTTCTGGCGTTCACTTCTTAGGCCCTAACTGTTCGATCTGGTGGAACAACGTCCTAGGGTGAAGCCTAGGTTGCCCGGAACGTCGAAATGACCATAACTTTCACACTGGTTGCTATTATTCGTTTTATACGATGGAAAAACTGTTACATTTATATTGTATTTTATGCTTCTGACGTTGACTTCTTAGGCCCTAACTATTCGATCTTGTGGAACAACGCCCTAGAGTGAAGCCTAGGTTGCCTGGAACGTAGAAAGGACAATTACTTTCACACTGTTTGCAGTTATTCCTGTTATATGATGGAAAAACTGTTGCATCTTTATTGTATTTTATGCTTCTGGCGTTGATTTGAAAGGTCCTAACAATTCGATCTGGTGGAGCAACGCCCTAGAGTGAAGCCTAGGTTGCCCGGAACGTAGAAATGACCATTACATTCACACTGGTTGCAATTATTCGTTTTATACGATGGAAAAGCTGTTTTATTTATTTTGTATTTTATGCTTCGGGCGTTGACTTCTAAGGCCCTAACAATTCGATCTGGTGGAGCGACGCCCTAGAGTGAAGCCTAGGTTGCCCGGAACGTAGCAATGACCATAACTTTTACACTGGTAGCAATTATTCGTTTTATACAATGGAAAAACTGTTGTATTTATATGGTATTTTATGTTTCTGGCGTTGACTTCTTAGGCCCAAACTAATCGATCTGGTGGAGCAATGCCTCAGAGTTAAGTCCAGTATGCCCGAAACGCCCAAATGATCATTACTTTCACGCTTGTTGCAATTATTCCTGTTATACGATGAAAAGACCGTTGTATTTTTATTGTATTTTATGCTTCAGGCGTAGGCTTCTAAGGCCGTAGCTATTCGATATGGTGCAGCACCGCCCTAGAGTGAAGCCTAGGTTGCCCGGAACGTAGAAATGACCATAACTTTTACACTGGTAGCAATTATTCGTTTTATACAATGGAAAAAATGTTCTATTTATTTTGTATTTTATGCCTCGGGCGTTGACTTCTAAGGCCCTAACTGTTTGATCTGGTGGAGCAACGCCCTAGAGTGAAGCCTAGGTTGCCCGGAACGTAGAAATGACCATAACTTTCACACTGGCTGCAATTATTCGTTTTATACAATGGAAAAGCTATTGTATTTATATTGTATTTTATGCTTCTGACGTTCACTTCTTAGGCCTTAACTATTCGATCTGGTGGAACAACGCCCTAGGGTGAAGCCGAGGTTGCCCGGAACGTAGAAATGACCATAACTTTTACACTGGTAGCAATTATTCGTTTTACACAATGGAAAAACTGTTGTATTTATATTGTATTTTATGCTTCTGGCGTTGACTTCTTAGGCCCTAACTATTCGATCTGGTGGAGCAATGCCTCAGAGTTAAGTCTAGGATGCTCGAAACGCCGAAATGATCATTACTTTCACGCTTGTTGCAATTATTCCTGTTATACGATGAAAAGACCGTTTTATTTTTATTGTATTTTATGCTTCAGGCGTAGGCTTCTAAGGCCGTAGCTATTCGATATGGTGGAGCACCGCCCTAGAGTGAAGACTAGGTTGCTCGGAATATACAAATGCCCATAACTTTCACACTGGTTGCAATTATTCGTTTTCTACGATGGAAGAACTGTTGTATTTATATTGTATTTTATGCTTCTGGCGTACACTTCTTAGGGCCTATCTGTTCGATCTGATGGAACAATGCCCTAGGATGAAGCCTAGGTTGCCCGGAACGTAGAAATGACCATAACTTTTACACTGGTAGCATTATTCGTTTTATACAATGGAAAGACTGTTCTATTTATTTTGTATTTTATGCTTCGGGCGTTGACTTCTTTGGCCCTAACAATTCGATCTGGTGGAGCGACGCCCTAGAGTGAAGCCTAGGTTGCCCGGAACGTAGCAATGACCATAACTTTTACACTGGTAGCAATTATTCGTTTTATACAATGGAAAAACTGTTGTATTTATATGGTATTTTATGTTTCTGGCGTTGACTTCTTAGGCCCAAACTAATCGATCTGGTGGAGCAATGCCTCAGAGTTAAGTCCAGTATGCCCGAAACGCCCAAATGATCATTACTTTCACGCTTGTTGCAATTATTCCTGTTATACGATGAAAAGACCGTTGTATTTTTATTGTATTTTATGCTTCAGGCGTAGGCTTCTAAGGCCGTAGCTATTCGATATGGTGGAGCACCGCCCTAGAGTGAAGCCTAGGTTGCCCGGAACGTAGAAATGGCTATTACTTTCACAATGTTTGCAATTATTCATTTTATACGATGGAAAAACTGTTGTACGTATATCGTATTTTATGCTTCTGGCGATGAATTCTAAGTCCCTCACTATGCGATCTGATGGAGCAACGCCCTAGAGTGAAGCGTAGGTTGCCCGGAACGTATAAGTGACCATAACTTTCACACTGGTAGCAATTATTCGTTTTATACGATGGAAAAGCTGTTGTATTTATATTGTATTTCATTCTTCTGGCTGCGGCTCCTTAGGCCCTAACTATGCGATCTGATGGAGCAACGCCCTAGAGTGAAGCCTAGGTTGCCCGGAACGTAGAAGTGACCATTACCTTCACAGTTGATGCAATTATTCCTGTTATACGATAGAAAAACTGTTGTATTTTTATTGTATTTTATGCTGCTGTCGTTGACTCCTAAGGCACTAACTATTCGATCTTGTGGAGTAACGCCCTAGAGTGAAGCCTAGGCTGCCCGGAACGTAGAAATGACCATTACCTTCGCAGTTTTTGCAATTATTCCTGTTATACGATGGAAAAACTGTGGTATTTTTGTTGCACTTTATGCTTCTGGCGTTGGCTTCTAAGGCCCTATCTATTCGATCTGGTGGAGCAACGCCCTAGGGTGAAGCCTAGGTTGCCCGCAACGCAGAAATGACCATTACTTTCACACTGATTGCAATTATTCATTTTATACGATGGAAAAGCTGTTGTATTTATATTGTATTTTATGCTCCTGGCGTTGACTTCTAAGGCCGTAGTTATTAGATGTGGCGGAGCAACGACCTAGTGTGACGGCTAGATTGCCCGGAACGTAGAAATGGCCATTACTTTCACAATGTTTGCAATTATTCATTTTATACGATGGAAAAACTGTTGTACTTATATTGTATTTTATGCTTCTGGCGGTGAATCCTAAGTCCCTAACTATGCGATCTGATGGAGCAACGCTCCAGAGTGAAGAGTAGGTTGTCCGGAACGTATAAGTGACCATGACTTTCACACTGGTTGCAATTATTCGTTTAATACGATGGAAAAACTGTTGCATTTATTTTGTACTTTATGCTACTGGGGATGACTTATTAGACTCTAACTATCCGATCTGGTGGACCAACGCCCTAGAGTGAAGTCTAGGTTGCCCGGAAGGTAGAAATGACCATTACCTTCACACTGTTTGCAATTATTCCTGTTATACGATAGAAAAACTGCTGTATTTTTATTGTATTTTATGCTTCTGTCGTTGTTTTCTAAGGCCCTAACTATTCGACCTGGTGGAGCAACGCCCTAGAATGAAGCATAGGTTGCCCGGAACGTTGAAATGACCACTACCTTCACACTGTTTGCAATTATTCATTTTATAATATGGAAAAACTGTTGTATTTATATTCTATTTTATGCTCCTGGTGTTGACTTCTCAGGCCCTAACTATCGATCTGGTTGAGCAACGCCTCAGAGTTATATCTTGGCCGCCCGGAACGTAGAAAAGGCCGTCACTTTCACACTGGTTGCAATTATTCGTTTTATACGATGGAAAAACTGTTGTATTTATATTGCTTTTTCTGCCTCTCGCGTCGACTTCTAACGCCCTAACTATTTGATCTAGTGGAGCAACGCCCTAGAGTGAAGCCTAGGTTGCTCGGAATGTAGAAATAACCATTACCTTCACGCTTGTTGCAATTATTCCTGTTATACGATGAAAAAACTGTTGTATTTTTATTCCATTTTATGCTTCAGGCGTTGACTTCTAAGGCCGGAGCTATTCCATGTGGTGGACCTACGCCCTAGAGTGAAGCCTAGGTTGCCCGGAACGTAGAAATGACCATTACTTTCACACTGATTGCAATTAGACATTATATACGAGGTAAAAGCTGTTGTATTTATATTGTATTTTATGCTTCTGGCGTTGACTTCTTAGGCCCTAACTATTCGATCTGGTGGAACAACGCCCTAGAGTGAAGCCTAGGTTGCCTGGAACGTAGAAATGACCATAACTTTCACACTGGTTGCTATTATTCGTTTTATGCGATGGAAAAACTGTTATATTTATATTGTATTTTATGCTTGTGGCGTTGACTTCTTAGGCCCTAGCTATTCGATCTGGTGGAACAACGCCCTAGTGCGAAGCCTAGTTTGCCTGGAACGTAGAAATGACCATCACTTTCACACGGGCTGCAATTATTCCTGTTATAGGATGGAAAGACTGTTGTATTTATATTGTATCTAATGCTTCTGGTGATCACTTCCTAGGCCCTAACTATGCGATCTGGTGGAACAACGCCCTCGGGTGTAGCCTAGGTTGCCCGGAACGCAGAAATGACCATAACTTTTACACTGGTAGCAATTATTCGTTTTATACAATGGAAAAACTGTTCTATTTATTTTGTATTTAATGCTTCGGGCGTTGACTTCTAAGGCCCTAACGGTTTGATCTGGTGGAGCAACGCCCTAGAGTGAAGCCTAGTTTGCCTGGAACATAGAAATGACCATCACTTTCACACGGGTTGCAATTATTCCTGTCATAGGATGGAAAGACTGTTGTATTTTTATTGTGTTTTAAACTTCAGGCGTTGACTTCTAAGGCCCTAGCTATTGGATCTGGTCGAGCAACGCCCTAGAGTGAAGCCTAGGTTGCCCGGAACGTAGAAATGACCATAACTTCCTCACTGGTTGCAATTATTCGATTTATACGATGGAAAAGCTGTTGCATTTATATCGTATTTTATGCTTCTGGCGTTGACTTCTGAGGACATAACTATTCGATCTGGTGGAGAAACGCCCTAGGGTGAAGCCTAGGTTGCCGGAACGGAGAAATGACCATAACTTTCACACCGGTAGCAGTTATTCGTTTTATACGATGGTAAAACTGTTCTGTTTATTTTTATTTTATGATTCGGGCGTTGACTTCTAAGGCCCTAGCTATTCAATCTGTTGGTGCAACGCCATAGGTTGAAGCCTAGGTTGCCCGGAAAGTAGAAATGACGTTAACTTTCATACTGGTTGCAATTATTCGTTTTATACGGTGGAAAAGCTGTTGCATCTTTATTGTATTTTATTCATCTGGGGTTGACTTCTAAGGCCGTAGCTATTAGATGTGGTGGAGCAACGCCCGAGAGTGGGGTCTAGGTTGCCCGGTACATAGAAATGACCATTACTTTCACGCTGTTTGCAAATATACATTATATACGATGGAAAATCTGTTGTACTTATGTTGTATTTTATGCTTTTGGCGTTGCCTTCTTAGGCCCTAACTATTTGATCTGGTGGAGCACCGCCCTAGAGTGAAGCCTAGGTTGCCCGGAACGTAGAAAAGACCATTACCTTTACACTGGTTGCAATTATACTTTTTATACGATGGAAAAACTGTTCTATTTATTTTGTATTTTATGCTTCGGGCGTTGACTTCTAAGGCCCTAACTATTCAATCTGTTGGTGCAACGCCCAAGGGTGAAGCCAATGTTGCCCGGAAAGTAGAAATGACGTTAACTTTCACACTGGTTGCAGTTATTCGTCTTATACGATGGAAAAGCTGTTGTATTTATATCGTATTTTATGCTTCTGGCGTTGACTTCTTAGGCCCTAACTATTCCATCTGGTGGAACAACGCGCTTGGGTGAAGCCAAGGTTGCGCGGAACGTAGAAATGACCATAACTTTCACACTGGTAGCAATTATTCGTTTTATATGATGGAAAAACTGTTGTATTTATATTGTATTTTATGCTTCTGGCGTTCACTTCTTAGGCCCTAACTGTTCGATCTGGTGGAACAACGTCCTAGGGTGAAGCCTAGGTTGCCCGGAACGTCGAAATGACCATAACTTTCACACTGGTTGCTATTATTCGTTTTATACGATGGAAAAACTGTTATATTTATATTGTATTTTATGCTTCTGACGTTGACTTCTTAGGCCCTAACTATTCGATCTTGTGGAACAACGCCCTAGAGTGAAGCCTAGGTTGCCTGGAACGTAGAAATGACAATTACTTTCACACTGTTTGCAGTTATTCCTGTTATATGATGGAAAAACTGTTGCATCTTTATTGTATTTTATGCTTCTGGCGTTGATTTGAAAGGTCCTAACAATTCGATCTGGTGGAGCAACGCCCTAGAGTGAAGCCTAGGTTGCCCGGAACGTAGAAATGACCATTACATTCACACTGGTTGCAATTATTCGTTTTATACGATGGAAAAGCTGTTTTATTTATTTTGTATTTTATGCTTCGGGCGTTGACTTCTAAGGCCCTAACTATTCGATCTGGTGGAGCAACGCCCTAGTGTGAAGCCTAGGTTGCCCGGAACGAAGAAGTGACCATAACTTTCACACTGGTTGCTATTATTCGTTTTATACAATGGAAAAACTGACATATTTATATTGCATTTTATGCTTCTGGCGTTGATTTCTTTGGCCCTAACTGTTCGATATGGTGGAACAACGCCCTAGAGTGAAGCCTAAGTTGCCCGGAACGAAGAAATGACCATCACTTCAAACTGGTTGCAATTATTCCTGTTATATGATGGAAAAACTGTTGTACTTTTATTGCATTTTATGCTTCGGGCATTGACCTCTAAGGTCCTATCTATTCAATCTGTTGGAACAATGCCCTAGGGTGAAGCCTAGGTTGCCCGGAAAGTAGAAATGACCATAACTTTCACACTGGTTGCAATTATTCCTGTTTTTCGATGGACAAGCTGTTGTATTTATATCGTATTTTATGCTTCTGGCGTTGACTTCTAAGGATCTAACTATTCGATCTGGTGGAGCAACGCTCTAGAGTGAAGTCTAGGTTGCTCGGAATGTAGGAATGACCATAAATTTCACACTGGTTGCAATTATTCATTTTATACGATGGAATAACTGTGGTACTTATATTGTATTTTATCCTTCTGGCGTTGAATTCTTTGGCCCTAACTATTCCCTCTGGCGGATCAACGCCGTAGAGTGAAACCTACGTTGCCCGGAACGCAGAAATGACCATAACTTTTACACTGGTAGCAATTATTCGTTTTATACAATGGAAAAACTGTTATATTTATATTGTATCTTATGCTTCTGGCGTTGACTTCTTAGGCCCTAACAATTCGATCTGGTGGAGCAACGCCCTAGAGTGAAGCCTAGGTTGCCTGGAACGTACAAATGACCATCACTTTCACACGGGTTGCAATTATTCCTGTTATAGTATGGAAAGACTGTTGTATTTTTATTGTATTTTATGCTTCAGGCGTTGACTTCTGAGGCCGTAGCTATTCGATGTGGAGGAAGAACGCCATACAGTGAAGCCTAGGTTGCCCGGAACGTAGAAATGACCATCACTTTCACACGGGTTGCAATTATTCCTGTTATAGGATGGAAAGGCTGTTGTATTTTTATTGTATTTTATGCTTCAGGCGTTGACATCTGAGGCCATAACTATTCGATGTGGTGGAAGAACGCCATAGAGCGAAGCCTAGGTTGCCCGGAATGTAGAAATGACCATAACTTTCATACTGGTTGCAATTATTCGTTTTATATGATGGAAAAACTGTTGTATTTATATTGTATGTTATGCTGCTGGCGTTCCCTTCTTAGGCCCTAACTATTCGATCTGGTTAAACAACGCCCTTGAGTGAAGCCTAGGTTGCCCGGAACTTAGAAATGACCATTACTTTCACACTGTTTGCAAATATACATTATATACGATGGAAAAGCTGTTGTATTTATATTGTATTTTATGCTCCTGGCGTTGACTTCTAAGGCCGTAGTTATTAGATGTGGCGGAGCAACGACCTAGTGTGACGGCTAGATTGCCCGGAACGTAGAAATGGCCATTACTTTCACAATGTTTGCAATTATTCATTTTATACGATGGAAAAACTGTTGGACTTATATTGTATTTTATGCTTCTGGCGATGAATCCTAAGTCCCTAACTATGCGATCTGATGGAGCAACGCTCCAGAGTGAAGCGTAGGTTGTCCGGAACGTATAAGTGACCATAACTTTCACTCTGGTTGCAATTATTCGTTTTATACGCTGGAAATACTGTTGCATCTTTATTGTATTTTATTCTTCTGGCGTTGACTTCTAAGGCCCTAACTATTCAATCTGTTGGAGCAATGCCCTAGGGTGAAGCCTAGGTTGCCCGGAACGTAGAAATGACCATAACTTTCACAGTGGTTGCAATTATTCGTTTTATACGATGGAAAAGCTGTTGTATTTATATCGTATTTTATGCTTCTGGCGTTGACTTCTTAGGTCCTATATATTCAATCTGTTGGAGCAATGCCCTAGGGTGAAGCCTAGGTTGCCCGGAAAGTAGAAATGACCATAACTTTCACACTGGTTGCAATTATTCCTGTTTTACGATGGACAAGCTGTTGTATTTATATCGTATTTTATGCTTCTGGCGTTGACTTCTAAGGACCTAACTATTCGATCTGGTGGAGCAACGCTCTAGAGAGAAGTCTAGGTTGCTCGGAATGTAGGAATGACCATAAATTTCACACTGGTTGCAATTATTCATTTTATACGATGGAATAACTGTGGTACTTATATTGTATTTTATCCTTCTTGCGTTGAATTCTTTGGCCCTAACTATTCCCTCTGGCGGATCAACGCCGTAGAGTGAAACCTACGTTGCCCGGAACGCAGAAATGACCATAACTTTTACACTGGTAGCAATTATTCGTTTTATACAATGGAAAAACTGTTATATTTACATTGTATCTTATGCTTCTGGCGTTGACTTCTTAGGCCCTAACAATTCGATCTGGTGGAGCAACGCCCTAGAGTGAAGCCTAGGTTGCCTGGAACGTACAAATGACCATCACTTTCACACGGGTTGCAATTATTCCTGTTATAGTATGGAAAAACTGTTGTATTTTTATTGTAGTTTATGCTTCAGGCGTTGACTTCTGAGGCCGTAGCTATTCGATGTGGAGGAAGAACGCCATACAGTGAAGAGTAGGTTGCCCGGAACGTAGAAATGACCATCACTTTCACACGGGTTGCAATTATTCCTGTTATGGGATGGAAAGACTGTTGTATTTTTATTGTATTTTATGCTTCAGGCGTTGACATCTGAGGCCGTAACTATTCGATGTGGTGGAAGAACGCCATAGAGTGAAGCCTAGGTTGCCCGGAACGTAGAAATGACCATAACTTTCATACTGGTTGCAATTATTCGTTTTATATGATGGAAAAACTGTTGTATTTATATTGTATGTTATGCGGCTGGCGTTCCGTTCTTAGGCCCTAGCTATTCGATCTGGTTAAACAACGCCCTTGGGTGAAGCCTAGGTAGCCCGGAACGTAGAAATGACCACAACTTTCACACTGATTGCTATTACTCGTTTTATACGATGGAAAAACTGTTATATTTATATTGTATATTATGCTTCTGGCGTTGCCTTCAAAGGCACTAACTATTCGAACTGGCGGAGCAACGCCCTAGAGTGAAGCCGAGGTTGCCCGGAACGTAGAAATGACCATCACTTTCAAACTGGTTGCGATTATTCCTGTTATATGATGGAAAAACTGTTGTATTTTTATTGCATTTTATGCTTCGGGCATTGACTTCTAAGGCCCTAACTATTCAATCTGCTGGAGCAACGTCCTAGGGTGTAGCCTAGGTTGCCCGGAAAGTAGAAATGACCATAACTTTCATACTGGTTGCAATTATTCGTTTTATATGATGGAAAAACTGTTGTATTTATATAGTGTTTTATGCTTCTGGCGTTGACTTCTTAGTCCCTAACTATTCCATCTGGTGGAACAACGCCCTAGGGTGAAGCCTAGGTTGCCTGGAACATAGAAATGACCATCACTTTCACACGGGTTGCAATTATTCCTGTTATAGGATGGAAAGACTGTTGTATTTTTATTGTGTTTTATACTTCAGTCGTTGACTTCTAAGGCCCTAGCTATTCGATCTGGTGGAGCACCGCCCTAGAGTGAAGCCTAGGTTGCCCGGAACTTAGAACATACCATTACCTTCACACTGGTTGCAATTATTCCTGTTATACGATGGAAATACTGTTGCATCTTTATTGTATTTTATGCTTCTGGCGTTGACTTCTAAGGCCCTAACTATTCAATCTGTTGGAGCAATGCCCTAGGGTGAAGCCTAGGTTGCCTGGAACGTAGAAATGACCATAACTTTCTCACTGGTTGCTATTATTCGTTTTATACGATGGAAAAACTGTTATATTTATATTGTATATTATGCTTCTGGCGTTGCCTTCAAAGGCACTAACTATTCGAACTGGCGGAGCAACGCCCTAGAGTGAAGCCGAGGTTGCCCGGAACGTAGAAATGACCATCACTTTCAAACTGGTTGCGATTATTCCTGTTATATGATGGAAAAACTGTTGTATTTTTATTGCATTTTATGCTTCGGGCATTGACTTCTAAGGCCCTAACTATTCAATCTGCTGGAGCAACGGCCTAGGGTGTAGCCTAGGTTGCCCGGAAAGTAGAAATGACCATAACTTTCATACTGGTTGCAATTATTCGTTTTATATGATGGAAAAACTGTTGTATTTATATAGTGTTTTATGCTTCTGGCGTTGACTTCTTAGTCCCTAACTATTCCATCTGGTGGAACAACGCCCTAGGGTGAAGCCTAGGTTGCCTGGAACATAGAAATGACCATCACTTTCACACGGGTTGCAATTATTCCTGTTATAGGATGGAAAGACTGTTGTATTTTTATTGTGTTTTATACTTCAGTCGTTGACTTCTAAGGCCCTAGCTATTCGATCTGGTGGAGCACCGCCCTAGAGTGAAGCCTAGGTTGCCCGGAACTTAGAACATACCATTACCTTCACACTGGTTGCAATTATTCCTGTTATACGATGGAAATACTGTTGCATCTTTATTGTATTTTATGCTTCTGGCGTTGACTTCTAAGGCCCTAACTATTCAATCTGTTGGAGCAATGCCCTAGGGTGAAGCCTAGGTTGCCTGGAACGTAGAAATGACCATAACTTTCTCACTGGTTGCTATTATTCGTTTTATGCGATGGAAAAACTGTTATATTTATATTGTATTTTATGCTTCTGGCGTTGACTTCTTATGCCCTAGCTATTCGATCTGGTGGAACAACGCCCTAGTGTGAAGCCTAGTTTGCCTGGAACGTAGAAATGACCATCACTTTCACACGGGCTGCAATTATTCCTGTTATAGGATGGAAAGACTGTTGTATTTATATTGTATCTAATGCTTCTGGTGATCACTTCCTAGGCCCTAACTATGCGATCTGGTGGAACAACGCCCTCGGGTGTAGCCTAGGTTGCCCGGAACGTAGAAATGACCATAACTTTCACACTGGTAGCAATTATTCGTTTTATACGATGGAAAAGCTGTTGTATTTATATTGTATTTCATTCTTCTGGCTTCGGCTCCTTAGGCCCTAACTATGCGATCTGATGGAGCAACGCCCTAGAGTGAAGCCTAGGTTGCCCGGAACGTTGAAGTGACCATTACCTTCACAGTTGATGCAATTATTCCTGTTATACGATAGAAAAACTGTTGTATTTTTATTGTATTTTATGCTTCTGTCGTTGACTCCTAAGGCACTAACTATTCGATCTTGTGGAACAACGCCCTAGGGTGAAGCCTAGGTTGCCCGCAACGCAGAAATGACCATTACCTTCACACTGTTTGCAATTATTCATTTTATACGATGGAAAAACTGTTCTATTTATTTTGTATTTAATGCTTCGGGCGTTGACTTCTAAGGCCCTAACGGTTTGATCTGGTGGAGCAACGCCCTAGAGTGAAGCCTACGTTGCCCGGAACGTAGAAATGACCATAACTTTCACACTGGTTGCTATTATTCGTTTTATACGATGGAAAAGCTGTTGTATTTATATCGTATCTTATGCTTCTGGCGTTGACTTTGTAGGCCCTAACTATTCCATCTGGTGGAACAACGACCTTGGGTGAAGCCTAGGTTGCGCGGAACGTAGCAATGAATATAACTTTCACACTGGTAGCAATTATTCGTTTTATACGATGGAAAAACTGTTGTATTTATATTGTATTTTATGCTTCTGATGTTCACTTCTTGGCCCTAACTATTCGATATGGTGGAAAAACGCCCTAGGGTGAAGCCTAGGTTGCCCGGAACGTAGAAATGACCATAACTTTTACACTGGTAGCAATTATTCGTTTTATACAATGGAAAAACCGTTCTATTTATTTTGTGTTTTATGCTTCGGGCGTTGACTTCTAAGGCCCTAACTGTTTGATCTGGTGGAGCAACGCCCTAGAGTGAAGCCTAGGTTGCCCTGAACGTAGAAATGACCATAACTTTCACACTGGTTGCTACTATTCGTTTTATACGATGGAAAAGCTGTTGTATTTATATTGTATTTCATTCTTCTGGCTTCGGCTCCTTAGGCCCTAACTATGCGATCTGCTGGAGCAACGCCCTAGAGTGAAGCCTAGGTTGCCCGGAACGTTGAAGTGACCATTACCTTCACAGTTGATGCAATTATTCCTGTTATACGATAGAAAAACTGTTGTATTTTTATTGTATTTTATGCTTCTGTCGTTGACTCCTAAGGCACTAACTATTCGATCTTGTGGAACAACGCCCTAGGGTGAAGCCTAGGTTGCCCGCAACGCAGAAATGACCATTACCTTCACACTGTTTGCAATTATTCATTTTATACGATGGAAAAACTGTTCTATTTATTTTGTATTTAATGCTGCTGTCGTTGACTCCTAAGGCACTAACTATTCGATCTTGTGGAGTAACGCCCTAGAGTGAAGCCTAGGCTGCCCGGAACGTAGAAATGACCATTACCTTCGCAGTTTTTGCAATTATTCCTGTTATACGATGGAAAAACTGTGGTATTTTTGTTGCACTTTATGCTTCTGGCGTTGGCTTCTAAGGCCCTATCTATTCGATCTGGTGGAGCAACGCCCTAGGGTGAAGCCTAGGTTGCCCGCAACGCAGAAATGACCATTACTTTCACACTGTTTGCAATTATTCATTTTATACGATGGAAAAACTGTTGTATTTATATTGTATTTTATTCTTCTGGCGTTGACTTCTTAGGCCCTAACTATTCGATGTGGTGGAACAACGCCCTTGAGTGAAGCCTAGGTTGCCCGGAACTTAGAAATGACCATTACTTTCACACTGTTTGCAAATATACATTATATACGATGGAAAAGCTGTTGTATTTATATTGTATTTTATGCTCCTGGCGTTGACTTCTAAGGCCGTAGTTATTAGATGTGGCGGAGCAACGACCTAGTGTGACGGCTAGATTGCCCGGAACGTAGAAATGGTCATTACTTTCACAATGTTTGCTATTATTCATTTTATACGATGGAAAAACTGTTGTACTTATATTGTATTTTATGCTTCTGGCGGTGAATCCTAAGTCCCTAACTATGCGATCTGATGGAGCAACGCTCCAGAGTGAAGAGTAGGTTGTCCGGAACGTATAAGTGACCCTGACTTTCACACTGGTTGCAATTATTCGTTTAATACGATGGAAAAACTGTTGCATTTATTTTGTACTTTATGCTACTGGGGATGACTTATTAGACTCTAACTATCCGATCTGGTGGACCAACGCCCTAGAGTGAAGTCTAGGTTGCCCGGAAGGTAGAAATGACCATTACCTTCACACTGTTTGCAATTATTCCTGTTATACGATAGAAAAACTGCTGTATTTTTATTGTATTTTATGCTTCTGTCGTTGTTTTCTAAGGCCCTAACTATTCGACCTGGTGGAGCAACGCCCTAGAATGAAGCATAGGTTGCCCGGAACGTTGAAATGACCACTACCTTCACACTGTTTGCAATTATTCATTTTATAAGATGGAAAAACTGTTGTATTTATATTCTATTTTATGCTCCTGGTGTTGACTTCTCAGGCCCTAACTATCGATCTGGTTGAGCAACGCCTCAGAGTTATATCTTGGCCGCCCGGAACGTAGAAAAGGCCGTCACTTTCACACTGGTTGCAATTATTCGTTTTATACGATGGAAAAACTGTTGTATTTATATTGCTTTTTCTGCCTCTCGCGTCGACTTCTAACGCCCTAACTATTTGATCTAGTGGAGCAACGCCCTAGAGTGAAGCCTAGGTTGCTCGGAATGTAGAAATAACCATTACCTTCACGCTTGTTGCAATTATTCCTGTTATACGATGAAAAAACTGTTGTATTTTTATTCCATTTTATGCTTCAGGCGTTGACTTCTAAGGCCGGAGCTATTCCATGTGGTGGACCTACGCCCTAGAGTGAAGCCTAGGTTGCCCGGAACGTAGAAATGACCATTACTTTCACACTGATTGCAATTAGACATTATATACGAGGTAAAAGCTGTTGTATTTATATTGTATTTTATGCTTCTGGCGTTGACTTCTTAGGCCCTAACTATTCGATCTGGTGGAACAACGCCCTAGAGTGAAGCCTAGGTTGCCTGGAACGTAGAAATGACCATAACTTTCACACTGGTTGCTATTATTCGTTTTATGCGATGGAAAAACTGTTATATTTATATTGTATTTTATGCTTGTGGCGTTGACTTCTTAGGCCCTAGCTATTCGATCTGGTGGAACAACGCCCTAGTGCGAAGCCTAGTTTGCCTGGAACGTAGAAATGACCATCACTTTCACACGGGCTGCAATTATTCCTGTTATAGGATGGAAAGACTGTTGTATTTATATTGTATCTAATGCTTCTGGTGATCACTTCCTAGGCCCTAACTATGCGATCTGGTGGAACAACGACCTCGGGTGTAGCCTAGGTTGCCCGGAACGCAGAAATGACCATAACTTTTACACTGGTAGCAATTATTCGTTTTCTACGATGGAAAAACTGTTCTATTTATTTTGCATTTAATGCTTCGGGCGTTGACTTCTAAGGCCCTAACGGTTTGATCTGGTGGAGCAACGCCCTAGAGTGAAGCCTAGGTTGCCCGGTACATAGAAATGACCATAACTTTCACACTGGTTGCTATTATTCGTTTTATACGATGGAAAAGCTGTTGTATTTATATAGTGTTTTGTGCTTCTGGCGTTGACTTCTTAGTCCCTAACTATTCCATCTGGTGGAACAACGCCCTAGGGTGAAGACTAGGTTGCCTGGAACATAGAAATGACCATCACTTTCACACGGGTTGCAATTATTCCTGTTATAGGATGGAAAGACTGTTGTATTTTTATTGTGTTTTAAACTTCAGGCGTTGACTTCTAAGGCCCTAGCTATTGGATCTGGTCGAGCAACGCCCTAGAGTGAAGCCTAGGTTGCCCGGAACGTAGAAATGACCATAACTTCCTCACTGGTTGCAATTATTCGTTTTATACGATGGAAAAGCTGTTGCATTTATATCGTATTTTATGCTTCTGGCGTTGACTTCTGAGGACATAACTATTCGATCTGGTGGAGAAACGCCCTAGGGTGAAGCCTAGGTTGCCGGAACGGAGAAATGACCATAACTTTCACACCGGTAGCAGTTATTCGTTTTATACGATGGTAAAACTGTTCTGTTTATTTTTATTTTATGATTCGGGCGTTGACTTCTAAGGCCCTAGCTATTCAATCTGTTGGTGCAACGCCATAGGGTGAAGCCTAGGTTGCCCGGAAAGTAGAAATGACGTTAACTTTCATACTGGTTGCAATTATTCGTTTTATACGGTGGAAAAGCTGTTGCATCTTTATTGTGTTTTATTCATCTGGGGTTGACTTCTAAGGCCGTAGCTATTAGATGTGGTGGAGCAACGCCCGAGAGTGGGGCCTAGGTTGCCCGGTACATAGAAATGACCATTACTTTCACGCTGTTTGCAAATATACATTATATACGATGGAAAATCTGTTGTACTTATGTTGTATTTTATGCTTTTGGCGTTGCCTTCTTAGGCCCTAACTATTTGATCTGGTGGAGCACCGCCCTAGAGTGAAGCCTAGGTTGCCCGGAACGTAGAAAAGACCATTACCTTTACACTGGTTGCAATTATACTTTTTATACGATGGAAAAACTGTTCTATTTATTTTGTATTTTATGCTTCGGGCGTTGACTTCTAAGGCCCTAACTATTCAATCTGTTGGTGCAACGCCCAAGGGTGAAGCCAATGTTGCCCGGAAAGTAGAAATGACGTTAACTTTCACACTGGTTGCAGTTATTCGTCTTATACGATGGAAAAGCTGTTGTATTTATATCGTATTTTATGCTTCTGGCGTTGACTTCTTAGGCCCTAACTATTCCATCTGGTGGAACAACGCGCTTGGGTGAAGCCAAGGTTGCGCGGAACGTAGAAATGACCATAACTTTCACACTGGTAGCAATTATTCGTTTTATATGATGGAAAAACTGTTGTATTTATATTGTATTTTATGCTTCTGGCGTTCACTTCTTAGGCCCTAACTGTTCGATCTGGTGGAACAACGTCCTAGGGTGAAGCCTAGGTTGCCCGGAACGTCGAAATGAGCATAACTTTCACACTGGTTGCTATTATTCGTTTTATACGATGGAAAAACTGTTATATTTATATTGTATTTTATGCTTCTGACGTTGACTTCTTAGGCCCTAACTATTCGATCTTGTGGAACAACGCCCTAGAGTGAAGCCTAGGTTGCCTGGAACGTAGAAATGACAATTACTTTCACACTGTTTGCAGTTATTCCTGTTATATGATGGAAAAACTGTTGCATCTTTATTGTATTTTATGCTTCTGGCGTTGATTTGAAAGGTCCTAACAATTCGATCTGGTGGAGCAACGCCCTAGAGTGAAGCCTAGGTTGCCCGGAACGTAGAAATGACCATTACATTCACACTGGTTGCAATTATTCGTTTTATACGATGGAAAAGCTGTTTTATTTATTTTGTATTTTATGCTTCGGGCGTTGACTTCTAAGGCCCTAACTATTCGATCTGGTGGAGCAACGCCCTAGTGTGAAGCCTGGGTTGCCCGGAACGAAGAAGTGACCATAACTTTCACACTGGTTGCTATTATTCGTTTTATACAATGGAAAAACTGACATATTTATATTGCATTTTATGCTTCTGGCGTTGATTTCTTTGGCCCTAACTGTTCGATATGGTGGAACAACGCCCTAGAGTGAAGCCTAAGTTGCCCGGAACGAAGAAATGACCATCACTTCAAACTGGTTGCAATTATTCCTGTTATATGATGGAAAAACTGCTGTACTTTTATTGCATTTTATGCTTCGGGCATTGACCTCTAAGGTCCTATCTATTCAATCTGTTGGAACAATGCCCTAGGGTGAAGCCTAGGTTGCCCGGAAAGTAGAAATGACCATAACTTTCACACTGGTTGCAATTATTCCTGTTTTACGATGGACAAGCTGTTGTATTTATATCGTATTTTATGCGGCTGGCGTTCCGTTCTTAGGCCCTAGCTATTCGATCTGGTTAAACAACGCCCTTGGGTGAAGCCTAGGTAGCCCGGAACGTAGAAATGACCACAACTTTCACACTGATTGCTATTACTCGTTTTATACGATGGAAAAACTGTTATATTTATATTGTATATTATGCTTCTGGCGTTGCCTTCAAAGGCACTAACTATTCGAACTGGCGGAGCAACGCCCTAGAGTGAAGCCGAGGTTGCCCGGAACGTAGAAATGACCATCACTTTCAAACTGGTTGCGATTATTCCTGTTATATGATGGAAAAACTGTTGTATTTTTATTGCATTTTATGCTTCGGGCATTGACTTCTAAGGCCCTAACTATTCAATCTGCTGGAGCAACGTCCTAGGGTGTAGCCTAGGTTGCCCGGAAAGTAGAAATGAGCATAACTTTCATACTGGTTGCAATTATTCGTTTTATATGATGGAAAAACTGTTGTATTTATATAGTGTTTTATGCTTCTGGCGTTGACTTCTTAGTCCCTAACTATTCCATCTGGTGGAACAACGCCCTAGGGTGAAGCCTAGGTTGCCTGGAACATAGAAATGACCATCACTTTCACACGGGTTGCAATTATTCCTGTTATAGGATGGAAAGACTGTTGTATTTTTATTGTGTTTTATACTTCAGTCGTTGACTTCTAAGGCCCTAGCTATTCGATCTGGTGGAGCACCGCCCTAGAGTGAAGCCTAGGTTGCCCGGAACTTAGAACATACCATTACCTTCACACTGGTTGCAATTATTCCTGTTATACGATGGAAATACTGTTGCATCTTTATTGTATTTTATGCTTCTGGCGTTGACTTCTAAGGCCCTAACTATTCAATCTGTTGGAGCAATGCCCTAGGGTGAAGCCTAGGTTGCCTGGAACGTAGAAATGACCATAACTTTCTCACTGGTTGCATTTTATTCGTTTTATGCGATGGAAAAACTGTTATATTTATATTGTATTTTATGCTTCTGGCGTTGACTTCTTATGCCCTAGCTATTCGATCTGGTGGAACAACGCCCTAGTGTGAAGCCTAGTTTGCCTGGAACGTAGAAATGACCATCACTTTCACACGGGCTGCAATTATTCCTGTTATAGGATGGAAAGACTGTTGTATTTATATTGTATCTAATGCTTCTGGTGATCACTTCCTAGGCCCTAACTATGCGATCTGGTGGAACAACGCCCTCGGGTGTAGCCTAGGTTGCCCGGAACGTAGAAATGACCATAACTTTCACACTGGTAGCAATTATTCGTTTTATACGATGGAAAAGCTGTTGTATTTATATTGTATTTCATTCTTCTGGCTTCGGCTCCTTAGGCCCTAACTATGCGATCTGATGGAGCAACGCCCTAGAGTGAAGCCTAGGTTGCCCGGAACGTTGAAGTGACCATTACCTTCACAGTTGATGCAATTATTCCTGTTATACGATAGAAAAACTGTTGTATTTTTATTGTATTTTATGCTTCTGTCGTTGACTCCTAAGGCACTAACTATTCGATCTTGTGGAACAACGCCCTAGGGTGAAGCCTAGGTTGCCCGCAACGCAGAAATGACCATTACCTTCACACTGTTTGCAATTATTCATTTTATACGATGGAAAAACTGTTCTATTTATTTTGTATTTAATGCTTCGGGCGTTGACTTCTAAGGCCCTAACGGTTTGATCTGGTGGAGCAACGCCCTAGAGTGAAGCCTACGTTGCCCGGAACGTAGAAATGACCATAACTTTCACACTGGTTGCTATTATTCGTTTTATACGATGGAAAAGCTGTTGTATTTATATCGTATCTTATGCTTCTGGCGTTGACTTTGTAGGCCCTAACTATTCCATCTGGTGGAACAACGCCCTTGGGTGAAGCCTAGGTTGCGCGGAACGTAGCAATGAATATAACTTTCACACTGGTAGCAATTATTCGTTTTATACGATGGAAAAACTGTTGTATTTATATTGTATTTTATGCTTCTGATGTTCACTTCTTGGCCCTAACTATTCGATATGGTGGAAAAACGCCCTAGGGTGAAGCCTAGGTTGCCCGGAACGTAGAAATGACCATAACTTTTACACTGGTAGCAATTATTCGTTTTATATGATGGAAAAACTGTTGTATTTATATTGTATGTTATGCGGCTGGCGTTCCGTTCTTAGGCCCTAGCTATTCGATCTGGTTAAACAACGCCCTTGGGTGAAGCCTAGGTAGCCCGGAACGTAGAAATGACCACAACTTTCACACTGATTGCTATTACTCGTTTTATACGATGGAAAAACTGTTATATTTATATTGTATATTATGCTTCTGGCGTTGCCTTCAAAGGCACTAACTATTCGAACTGGCGGAGCAACGCCCTAGAGTGAAGCCGAGGTTGCCCGGAACGTAGAAATGACCATCACTTTCAAACTGGTTGCGATTATTCCTGTTATATGATGGAAAAACTGTTGTATTTTTATTGCATTTTATGCTTCGGGCATTGACTTCTAAGGCCCTAACTATTCAATCTGCTGGAGCAACGTCCTAGGGTGTAGCCTAGGTTGCCCGGAAAGTAGAAATGACCATAACTTTCATACTGGTTGCAATTATTCGTTTTATATGATGGAAAAACTGTTGTATTTATATAGTGTTTTATGCTTCTGGCGTTGACTTCTTAGTCCCTAACTATTCCATCTGGTGGAACAACGCCCTAGGGTGAAGCCTAGGTTGCCTGGAACATAGAAATGACCATCACTTTCACACGGGTTGCAATTATTCCTGTTATAGGATGGAAAGACTGTTGTATTTTTATTGTGTTTTATACTTCAGTCGTTGACTTCTAAGGCCCTAGCTATTCGATCTGGTGGAGCACCGCCCTAGAGTGAAGCCTAGGTTGCCCGGAACTTAGAACATACCATTACCTTCACACTGGTTGCAATTATTCCTGTTATACGATGGAAATACTGTTGCATCTTTATTGTATTTTATGCTTCTGGCGTTGACTTCTAAGGCCCTAACTATTCAATCTGTTGGAGCAATGCCCTAGGGTGAAGCCTAGGTTGCCTGGAACGTAGAAATGACCATAACTTTCTCACTGGTTGCTATTATTCGTTTTATACGATGGAAAAACTGTTATATTTATATTGTATATTATGCTTCTGGCGTTGCCTTCAAAGGCACTAACTATTCGAACTGGCGGAGCAACGCCCTAGAGTGAAGCCGAGGTTGCCCGGAACGTAGAAATGACCATCACTTTCAAACTGGTTGCGATTATTCCTGTTATATGATGGAAAAACTGTTGTATTTTTATTGCATTTTATGCTTCGGGCATTGACTTCTAAGGCCCTAACTATTCAATCTGCTGGAGCAACGTCCTAGGGTGTAGCCTAGGTTGCCCGGAAAGTAGAAATGACCATAACTTTCATACTGGTTGCAATTATTCGTTTTATATGATGGAAAAACTGTTGTATTTATATAGTGTTTTATGCTTCTGGCGTTGACTTCTTAGTCCCTAACTATTCCATCTGGTGGAACAACGCCCTAGGGTGAAGCCTAGGTTGCCTGGAACATAGAAATGACCATCACTTTCACACGGGTTGCAATTATTCCTGTTATAGGATGGAAAGACTGTTGTATTTTTATTGTGTTTTATACTTCAGTCGTTGACTTCTAAGGCCCTAGCTATTCGATCTGGTGGAGCACCGCCCTAGAGTGAAGCCTAGGTTGTCCGGAACTTAGAACATACCATTACCTTCACACTGGTTGCAATTATTCCTGTTATACGATGGAAATACTGTTGCATCTTTATTGTATTTTATGCTTCTGGCGTTGACTTCTAAGGCCCTAACTATTCAATCTGTTGGAGCAATGCCCTAGGGTGAAGCCTAGGTTGCCTGGAACGTAGAAATGACCATAACTTTCTCACTGGTTGCTATTATTCGTTTTATGCGATGGAAAAACTGTTATATTTATATTGTATTTTATGCTTCTGGCGTTGACTTCTTATGCCCTAGCTATTCGATCTGGTGGAACAACGCCCTAGTGTGAAGCCTAGTTTGCCTGGAACGTAGAAATGACCATCACTTTCACACGGGCTGCAATTATTCCTGTTATAGGATGGAAAGACTGTTGTATTTATATTGTATCTAATGCTTCTGGTGATCACTTCCTAGGCCCTAACTATGCGATCTGGTGGAACAACGCCCTCGGGTGTAGCCTAGGTTGCCCGGAACGTAGAAATGACCATAACTTTCACACTGGTAGCAATTATTCGTTTTATACGATGGAAAAGCTGTTGTATTTATATTGTATTTCATTCTTCTGGCTTCGGCTCCTTAGGCCCTAACTATGCGATCTGATGGAGCAACGCCCTAGAGTGAAGCCTAGGTTGCCCGGAACGTTGAAGTGACCATTACCTTCACAGTTGATGCAATTATTCCTGTTATACGATAGAAAAACTGTTGTATTTTTATTGTATTTTATGCTTCTGTCGTTGACTCCTAAGGCACTAACTATTCGATCTTGTGGAACAACGCCCTAGGGTGAAGCCTAGGTTGCCCGCAACGCAGAAATGACCATTACCTTCACACTGTTTGCAATTATTCATTTTATACGATGGAAAAACTGTTCTATTTATTTTGTATTTAATGCTTCGGGCGTTGACTTCTAAGGCCCTAACGGTTTGATCTGGTGGAGCAACGCCCTAGAGTGAAGCCTACGTTGCCCGGAACGTAGAAATGACCATAACTTTCACACTGGTTGCTATTATTCGTTTTATACGATGGAAAAGCTGTTGTATTTATATCGTATCTTATGCTTCTGGCGTTGACTTTGTAGGCCCTAACTATTCCATCTGGTGGAACAACGCCCTTGGGTGAAGCCTAGGTTGCGCGGAACGTAGCAATGAATATAACTTTCACACTGGTAGCAATTATTCGTTTTATACGATGGAAAAACTGTTGTATTTATATTGTATTTTATGCTTCTGATGTTCACTTCTTGGCCCTAACTATTCGATATGGTGGAAAAACGCCCTAGGGTGAAGCCTAGGTTGCCCGGAACGTAGAAATGACCATAACTTTTACACTGGTAGCAATTATTCGTTTTATACAATGGAAAAACCGTTCTATTTATTTTGTGTTTTATGCTTCGGGCGTTGACTTCTAAGGCCCTAACTGTTTGATCTGGTGGAGCAACGCCCTAGAGTGAAGCCTAGGTTGCCCTGAACGTAGAAATGACCATAACTTTCACACTGGTTGCTACTATTCGTTTTATACGATGGAAAAGCTGTTGTATTTATATTGTATTTCATTCTTCTGGCTTCGGCTCCTTAGGCCCTAACTATGCGATCTGATGGAGCAACGCCCTAGAGTGAAGCCTAGGTTGCCCGGAACGTTGAAGTGACCATTACCTTCACAGTTGATGCAATTATTCCTGTTATACGATAGAAAAACTGTTGTATTTTTATTGTATTTTATGCTTCTGTCGTTGACTCCTAAGGCACTAACTATTCGATCTTGTGGAACAACGCCCTAGGGTGAAGCCTAGGTTGCCCGCAACGCAGAAATGACCATTACCTTCACACTGTTTGCAATTATTCATTTTATACGATGGAAAAACTGTTCTATTTATTTTGTATTTAATGCTGCTGTCGTTGACTCCTAAGGCACTAACTATTCGATCTTGTGGAGTAACGCCCTAGAGTGAAGCCTAGGCTGCCCGGAACGTAGAAATGACCATTACCTTCGCAGTTTTTGCAATTATTCCTGTTATACGATGGAAAAACTGTGGTATTTTTGTTGCACTTTATGCTTCTGGCGTTGGCTTCTAAGGCCCTATCTATTCGATCTGGTGGAGCAACGCCCTAGGGTGAAGCCTAGGTTGCCCGCAACGCAGAAATGACCATTACTTTCACACTGTTTGCAATTATTCATTTTATACGATGGAAAAACTGTTGTATTTATATTGTATTTTATTCTTCTGGCGTTGACTTCTTAGGCCCTAACTATTCGATGTGGTGGAACAACGCCCTTGAGTGAAGCCTAGGTTGCCCGGAACTTAGAAATGACCATTACTTTCACACTGTTTGCAAATATACATTATATACGATGGAAAAGCTGTTGTATTTATATTGTATTTTATGCTCCTGGCGTTGACTTCTAAGGCCGTAGTTATTAGATGTGGCGGAGCAACGACCTAGTGTGACGGCTAGATTGCCCGGAACGTAGAAATGGTCATTACTTTCACAATGTTTGCTATTATTCATTTTATACGATGGAAAAACTGTTGTACTTATATTGTATTTTATGCTTCTGGCGGTGAATCCTAAGTCCCTAACTATGCGATCTGATGGAGCAACGCTCCAGAGTGAAGAGTAGGTTGTCCGGAACGTATAAGTGACCCTGACTTTCACACTGGTTGCAATTATTCGTTTAATACGATGGAAAAACTGTTGCATTTATTTTGTACTTTATGCTACTGGGGATGACTTATTAGACTCTAACTATCCGATCTGGTGGACTAACGCCCTAGAGTGAAGTCTAGGTTGCCCGGAAGGTAGAAATGACCATTACCTTCACACTGTTTGCAATTATTCCTGTTATACGATAGAAAAACTGCTGTATTTTTATTGTATTTTATGCTTCTGTCGTTGTTTTCGAAGGCCCTAACTATTCGACCTGGTGGAGCAACGCCCTAGAATGAAGCATAGGTTGCCCGGAACGTTGAAATGACCACTACCTTCACACTGTTTGCAATTATTCATTTTATAAGATGGAAAAACTGTTGTATTTATATTCTATTTTATGCTCCTGGTGTTGACTTCTCAGGCCCTAACTATCGATCTGGTTGAGCAACGCCTCAGAGTTATATCTTGGCCGCCCGGAACGTAGAAAAGGCCGTCACTTTCACACTGGTTGCAATTATTCGTTTTATACGATGGAAAAACTGTTGTATTTATATTGCTTTTTCTGCCTCTCGCGTCGACTTCTAACGCCCTAACTATTTGATCTAGTGGAGCAACGCCCTAGAGTGAAGCCTAGGTTGCTCGGAATGTAGAAATAACCATTACCTTCACGCTTGTTGCAATTATTCCTGTTATACGATGAAAAAACTGTTGTATTTTTATTCCATTTTATGCTTCAGGCGTTGACTTCTAAGGCCGGAGCTATTCCATGTGGTGGACCTACGCCCTAGAGTGAAGCCTAGGTTGCCCGGAACGTAGAAATGACCATTACTTTCACACTGATTGCAATTAGACATTATATACGAGGTAAAAGCTGTTGTATTTATATTGTATTTTATGCTTCTGGCGTTGACTTCTTAGGCCCTAACTATTCGATCTGGTGGAACAACGCCCTAGAGTGAAGCCTAGGTTGCCTGGAACGTAGAAATGACCATAACTTTCACACTGGTTGCTATTATTCGTTTTATGCGATGGAAAAACTGTTATATTTATATTGTATTTTATGCTTGTGGCGTTGACTTCTTAGGCCCTAGCTATTCGATCTGGTGGAACAACGCCCTAGTGCGAAGCCTAGTTTGCCTGGAACGTAGAAATGACCATCACTTTCACACGGGCTGCAATTATTCCTGTTATAGGATGGAAAGACTGTTGTATTTATATTGTATCTAATGCTTCTGGTGATCACTTCCTAGGCCCTAACTATGCGATCTGGTGGAACAACGCCCTCGGGTGTAGCCTAGGTTGCCCGGAACGCAGAAATGACCATAACTTTTACACTGGTAGCAATTATTCGTTTTATACAATGGAAAAACTGTTCTATTTATTTTGCATTTAATGCTTCGGGCGTTGACTTCTAAGGCCCTAACGGTTTGATCTGGTGGAGCAACGCCCTAGAGTGAAGCCTAGGTTGCCCGGAACATAGAAATGACCATAACTTTCACACTGGTTGCTATTATTCGTTTTATACGATGGAAAAGCTGTTGTATTTATATAGTGTTTTGTGCTTCTGGCGTTGACTTCTTAGTCCCTAACTATTCCATCTGGTGGAACAACGCCCTAGGGTGAAGACTAGGTTGCCTGGAACATAGAAATGACCATCACTTTCACACGGGTTGCAATTATTCCTGTTATAGGATGGAAAGACTGTTGTATTTTTATTGTGTTTTAAACTTCAGGCGTTGACTTCTAAGGCCCTAGCTATTGGATCTGGTCGAGCAACGCCCTAGAGTGAAGCCTAGGTTGCCCGGAACGTAGAAATGACCATAACTTCCTCACTGGTTGCAATTATTCGTTTTATACGATGGAAAAGCTGTTGCATTTATATCGTATTTTATGCTTCTGGCGTTGACTTCTGAGGACATAACTATTCGATCTGGTGGAGAAACGCCCTAGGGTGAAGCCTAGGTTGCCGGAACGGAGAAATGACCATAACTTTCACACCGGTAGCAGTTATTCGTTTTATACGATGGTAAAACTGTTCTGTTTATTTTTATTTTATGATTCGGGCGTTGACTTCTAAGGCCCTAGCTATTCAATCTGTTGGTGCAACGCCATAGGGTGAAGCCTAGGTTGCCCGGAAAGTAGAAATGACGTTAACTTTCATACTGGTTGCAATTATTCGTTTTATACGGTGGAAAAGCTGTTGCATCTTTATTGTATTTTATTCATCTGGGGTTGACTTCTAAGGCCGTAGCTATTAGATGTGGTGGAGCAACGCCCGAGAGTGGGGCCTAGGTTGCCCGGTACATAGAAATGACCATTACTTTCACGCTGTTTGCAAATATACATTATATACGATGGAAAATCTGTTGTACTTATGTTGTATTTTATGCTTTTGGCGTTGCCTTCTTAGGCCCTAACTATTTGATCTGGTGGAGCACCGCCCTAGAGTGAAGCCTAGGTTGCCCGGAACGTAGAAAAGACCATTACCTTTACACTGGTTGCAATTATACTTTTTATACGATGGAAAAACTGTTCTATTTATTTTGTATTTTATGCTTCGGGCGTTGACTTCTAAGGCCCTAACTATTCAATCTGTTGGTGCAACGCCCAAGGGTGAAGCCAATGTTGCCCGGAAAGTAGAAATGACGTTAACCTTCACACTGGTTGCAGTTATTCGTCTTATACGATGGAAAAGCTGTTGTATTTATATCGTATTTTATGCTTCTGGCGTTGACTTCTTAGGCCCTAACTATTCCATCTGGTGGAACAACGCGCTTGGGTGAAGCCAAGGTTGCGCGGAACGTAGAAATGACCATAACTTTCACACTGGTAGCAATTATTCGTTTTATATGATGGAAAAACTGTTGTATTTATATTGTATTTTATGCTTCTGGCGTTCACTTCTTAGGCCCTAACTGTTCGATCTGGTGGAACAACGTCCTAGGGTGAAGCCTAGGTTGCCCGGAACGTCGAAATGACCATAACTTTCACACTGGTTGCTATTATTCGTTTTATACGATGGAAAAACTGTTATATTTATATTGTATTTTATGCTTCTGACGTTGACTTCTTAGGCCCTAACTATTCGATCTTGTGGAACAACGCCCTAGAGTGAAGCCTAGGTTGCCTGGAACGTAGAAATGACAATTACTTTCACACTGTTTGCAGTTATTCCTGTTATATGATGGAAAAACTGTTGCATCTTTATTGTATTTTATGCTTCTGGCGTTGATTTGAAAGGTCCTAACAATTCGATCTGGTGGAGCAACGCCCTAGAGTGAAGCCTAGGTTGCCCGGAACGTAGAAATGACCATTACATTCACACTGGTTGCAATTATTCGTTTTATACGATGGAAAAGCTGTTTTATTTATTTTGTATTTTATGCTTCGGGCGTTGACTTCTAAGGCCCTAACTATTCGATCTGGTGGAGCAACGCCCTAGTGTGAAGCCTAGGTTGCCCGGAACGAAGAAGTGACCATAACTTTCACACTGGTTGCTATTATTCGTTTTATACAATGGAAAAACTGACATATTTATATTGCATTTTATGCTTCTGGCGTTGATTTCTTTGGCCCTAACTGTTCGATATGGTGGAACAACGCCCTAGAGTGAAGCCTAAGTTGCCCGGAACGAAGAAATGACCATCACTTCAAACTGGTTGCAATTATTCCTGTTATATGATGGAAAAACTGTTGTACTTTTATTGCATTTTATGCTTCGGGCATTGACCTCTAAGGTCCTATCTATTCAATCTGTTGGAACAATGCCCTAGGGTGAAGCCTAGGTTGCCCGGAAAGTAGAAATGACCATAACTTTCACACTGGTTGCAATTATTCCTGTTTTACGATGGACAAGCTGTTGTATTTATATCGTATTTTATGCTTCTGGCGTTGACTTCTAAGGATCTAACTATTCGATCTGGTGGAGCAACGCTCTAGAGTGAAGTCTAGGTTGCTCGGAATGTAGGAATGACCATAAATTTCACACTGGTTGCAATTATTCATTTTATACGATGGAATAACTGTGGTACTTATATTGTATTTTATCCTTCTGGCGTTGAATTCTTTGGCCCTAACTATTCCCTCTGGCGGATCAACGCCGTAGAGTGAAACCTACGTTGCCCGGAACGCAGAAATGACCATAACTTTTACACTGGTAGCAATTATTCGTTTTATACAATGGAAAAACTGTTATATTTATATTGTATCTTATGCTTCTGGCGTTGACTTCTTAGGCCCTAACAATTCGATCTGGTGGAGCAACGCCCTAGAGTGAAGCCTAGGTTGCCTGGAACGTACAAATGACCATCACTTTCACACGGGTTGCAATTATTCCTGTTATAGTATGGAAAGACTGTTGTATTTTTATTGTATTTTATGCTTCAGGCGTTGACTTCTGAGGCCGTAGCTATTCGATGTGGAGGAAGAACGCCATACAGTGAAGCCTAGGTTGCCCGGAACGTAGAAATGACCATCACTTTCACACGGGTTGCAATTATTCCTGTTATAGGATGGAAAGACTGTTGTATTTTTATTGTATTTTATGCTTCAGGCGTTGACATCTGAGGCCGTAACTGTTCGATATGGTGGAACAACGCCCTAGAGTGAAGCCTAAGTTGCCCGGAACGAAGAAATGACCATCACTTCAAACTGGTTGCAATTATTCCTGTTATATGATGGAAAAACTGTTGGACTTTTATTGCATTTTATGCTTCGGGCATTGACCTCTAAGGTCCTATCTATTCAATCTGTTGGAGCAATGCCCTAGGGTGAAGCCTAGGTTGCCCGGAAAGTAGAAATGACCATAACTTTCACACTGGTTGCAAATATTCCTGTTTTACGATGGACAAGCTGTTGTATTTATATCGTATTTTATGCTTCTGGCGTTGACTTCTTAGTCCCTAACTATTCCATCTGGTGGAACAACGCCCTAGGGTGAAGCCTAGGTTGCCTGGAACATAGAAATGACCATCACTTTCACACGGGTTGCAATTATTCCTGTTATAGGATGGAAAGACTGTTGTATTTTTATTGTGTTTTATACTTCAGTCGTTGACTTCTAAGGCCCTAGCTATTCGATCTGGTGGAGCACCGCCCTAGAGTGAAGCGTAGGTTGCCCGGAACTTAGAACATACCATTACCTTCACACTGGTTGCAATTATTCCTGTTATACGATGGAAATACTGTTGCATCTTTATTGTATTTTATGCTTCTGGCGTTGACTTCTAAGGCCCTAACTATTCAATCTGTTGGAGCAATGCCCTAGGGTGAAGCCTAGGTGGCCCGGAACGTAGAAATGACCATAACTTTCACAGTGGTTGCAATTATTCGTTTTATACGATGGAAATGCTGTTGTATTTATATCGTATTTTATGCTTCTGTCGTTGACTTCTTAGGCCCTAACTATTCGATCTGGTGGAACAACGCCCTCGGGTGTAGCCTAGGTTTCCCGGAACGTAGAAATGACCATAACTTTTACACTGGTAGCAATTATTCGTTTTATACAATGGAAAAACTGTTCTATTTATTTTGTATTTAATGCTTCGGGCGTTGACTTCTAAGGCCCTAACGGTTTGATCTGGTGGAGCAACGCCCTAGAGTGAAGCCTACGTTGCCCGGAACGTAGAAATGACCATAACTTTCACACTGGTTGCTATTATTCGTTTTATACGATGGAAAAGCTGTTGTATTTATATCGTATCTTATGCTTCTGGCGTTGACTTCTTAGACCCTAACTATTCCATCTGGTGGAACAACGCCCTTGGGTGAAGCCTAGGTTGCGCGGAACGTAGCAATGAATATAACTTTCACACTGGTAGCAATTATTCGTTTTATACGATGGAAAAACCGTTCTATTTATTTTGTGTTTTATGCTTCGGGCGTTGACTTCTAAGGCCCTAACTGTTTGATCTGGTGGAGCAACGCCCTAGAGTGAAGCCTAGGTTGCCCTGAACGTAGAAATGACCATAACTTTCACACTGGTTGCAACTATTCGTTTTATACGATGGAAAAACTGTTATATTTATATTGTATTTTATGCTTCTGGCGTTGACTTCTGAGGCCGTTGCTTTTCGATGTGGTGGGAGAACGCCATAGAGTGAAGCCTAGGTTGCCCGGAACGTAGAAATGACCATAACTTTAACACTGGTTGCTATTATTCGTTTTATACGATGGAAAAACTGTTTTATTTATTTTGTGTTTTATGCTTCTGGCGTTGACTTCTAAGGCCCTAACTATTCGATCTGGTGGAGCGACGCCCTAGAGTGAAGCCTAGGTTGCACGGAAAGTAGAAATGACCATAACTTTCACACTGGTTGCAATTATTCGTTTTATATGATGGAAAAACTGTTGTATTTATATAGTGTTTTATGCTTCTGGCGTTGACTTCTTAGTCCCTAACTATTCCATCTGGTGGAACAACGCCCTAGAGTGAAGCCTAAGTTGCCCGGAACGAAGAAATGACCATCACTTCAAACTGGTTGCAATTATCCCTGTTATATGATGGAAAAACTGTTGTACTTTTATTGCATTTTATGCTTCGGGCATTGACCTCTAAGGTCCTATCTATTCAATCTGTTGGAGCAATGCCCTAGGGTGAAGCCTAGGTTGCCCGGAAAGTAGAAATGACCATAACTTTCACACTGGTTGCAATTATTCGTTTTATACAATGGAAGAACTGTTCCATTTATTGTGTATTTTATGCTTCGGGCATTTACTTCTAAGGCCCTAACTGATTGATCTGGTGGAGCAACGACCTAGAGTGAAGCCTAGGTTGCCCGGAACGCAGAAATGACCATAACTTTCACACTGTTTGCAATTAATCCTGTTCTACGATGGACAAGCTGTTGTATTTATATCGTATTTTATGCTTCTGGCGTTGACTTCTAAGGACCTAACTATTCGATCTGGTGGAGCAACGCTCTAGAGTGAAGTCTAGGTTGCTCGGAATGTAGGAATGACCATAAATTTCACACTGGCTGCAATTATTCATTTTATACGATGGAATAACTGTGGTACTTATATTGTATTTTATCCTTCTGGCGTCGAATTCTTAGGCCCTAACTATTCCCTCTGGCGGATCAACGCCGTAGAGTGAAACCTAAGTTGCCCGGAACGCAGAAATGACCATAACTTTTACACTGGTAGCAATTATTCGTTTTATACAATGGAAAAACTGTTATATTTATATTGTATCGTATGCTTCTGGCGTTGACTTCTTAGGCCCTAACAATTCGATCTGGTGGAGCAACGCCCTAGAGTGAAGCCTAGGTTGCCTGGAACGTACAAATGACCATAACTTTCATACTGGTTGCAATTATTCGTTTTATATGATGGAAAAACTGTTGTATTTATATTGTTTGTTATGCTGCTGGCGTTCACTTCTTAGGCCCTAGCTATTCGATCTGGTTAAACAACGCCCTTGGGTGAAGCCTAGGTTGCCCAGAACGTAGAAATGACCATAACTTTTACACTGGTTGCTATTATTAGTTTTATACGATGGAAAAACTGTTATATTTATATTGTATTTTATGCTTCTGGCGTTGCCTTCTTAGGCCCTAACAGTTCGATCTGCTGGAGCAACGCCCTAGAGTGAAGCCTAGGTTGCCCGGAACGTAGAAATGACCAGAACTTTCATACTGGATGCAATTATTCGTTTTATATGATGGAAAAACTGTTGTATTTATATTGTATTTTATGCTGCTGGCGTTCACTTCTTAGGCCCTAACTATTCGATCTGGTGGAACAACGCCCTGGGGTGAAGCCTAGGTTGCCCGAAACGTAGAAATGACCATAACTTTCACGCTGGTTGCTATTATTCGTTTTATACGATGGAAAAACCGTTATATTTGTATTGTATTTTATGCTTCTGGCGTTGATTTCTTAGGCCCTAACTATTCAATCTGGTGGAGCAACACCCTAGAGTGAAGCCTAGATTACCCGGAACGTAGTAAGGACCAGTACTATCACATTGTTTGCAGTTATTCCTGTTATACGATGGAAAGCTGTTGCATCTTTATCGTATTTTATGCTTCTGGCGTTGACTTCTAAGGCCCTAACTATTCGATCTGGTGGAGCAAGGCCCTAGACTGAAGCCTAGGTTGCCCGGAACGTAGAAATGACCATAACATTCACACTGGTTGCCATTAATCGTTTTCTACGATGGAAAAGCTGTTGTATTTATATCGTATTTTATGCTTCTGGCGTTGACTTCTTAGGCCCTAACTATTCGATCTGGTGGAGCAACGCCCTAGAGTGCAGTCTAGGTTGCTCGGAACGTAGAAATGGCCATTACCTTCACACTGTTTGCAATTATTCATTTTATACGGTGGAAAAGCTGTTGTATTTATATTGTATTTTATGCTCCTGGCGTTGACTTCTAAGTCCCTAGCTATTCGATCTGGTGGAGCAACGCCCTAGTGTGAAACCTAGGTTACCCGGAACGCAGAAATGTCCAGTACTTTCAGACTGGTTGCTGTTATCCGTTTCATACGATGGAAATCTGTTACATTTATTTTGCATTTTATGCTTCGGGCGTTGACTTCTAAGGCCCTAACTGTTTGGTCTGGTGGAGAAACGCTCTAGCGAGAAGCCTAGGTTGCACGGAACGTAGAAATGACCATTACTTCCACACTGTTTGCAAATATACATTACATACGCTGGAAAAGCTGTTATACTTATACTGTAATTTATGCTTCTGGCGTTGACTTCTTAGGCCCTAACTATTTGATCTGGTGGAGCGACGCCCTAGAGTGAAGCCTAGGTTGCCCGGAACGTAGAACATTCATTACCTTCACACTGGTTGCAATTATTCCTGTTATACGATGGAAAAACTGTTGCACCTTTATTGTATTTTATGCTTCTGGCGTTGACTTCATAGGCCCAAACTATTCGATCTGGTGGAGCAACGTCCTAGAGTGAAGCCTAGGTTGACCGGAACGTAGAAATGACCATAACTTTCACACTGGTTACCATTATTCGTTTTATATGGTTGAAAAGCTGTTGTATTTATATCGTATTTTATGCTTCTGGCGTTGACTTTGAAGGCCGTCGCTATTAGATGTGGTGGGGCAACGCCCTAGAGTGTAGCCTAGATTACCCGGAACGTAGTAATGACCAGTACTTTCACACCGTTTGCAGTTATTCCTGTTATACGATGGAAAGCTGTTGCATCTTCATCGTATTTTATGCTTCTGGCGTTGACTTCTAAGGCCCTAACTATTCGATCTGGTGGAGCAAGGCCCTAGACTGAAGCCTAGGTTGCCCGGAACGTAGTAATGACCAGTACTTTCACACCGTTTGCAGTTATTCCTGTTATACGATGGAAAGCTGTTGCATCTTCATCGTATTTTATGCTTCTGGCTTCGGCTCCTTAGGCCCTAACTATGCGATCTGATGGAGCAACGCCCTAGAGTGAAGCCTAGGTTGCCCGGAACGTTGAAGTGACCATTACCTTCACAGTTGATGCAATTATTCCTGTTATACGATAGAAAAACTGTTGTATTTTTATTGTATTTTATGCTTCTGTCGTTGACTCCTAAGGCACTAACTATTCGATCTTGTGGAACAACGCCCTAGGGTGAAGCCTAGGTTGCCCGCAACGCAGAAATGACCATTACCTTCACACTGTTTGCAATTATTCATTTTATACGATGGAAAAACTGTTCTATTTATTTTGTATTTAATGCTGCTGTCGTTGACTCCTAAGGCACTAACTATTCGATCTTGTGGAGTAACGCCCTAGAGTGAAGCCTAGGCTGCCCGGAACGTAGAAATGACCATTACCTTCGCAGTTTTTGCAATTATTCCTGTTATACGATGGAAAAACTGTGGTATTTTTGTTGCACTTTATGCTTCTGGCGTTGGCTTCTAAGGCCCTATCTATTCGATCTGGTGGAGCAACGCCCTAGGGTGAAGCCTAGGTTGCCCGCAACGCAGAAATGACCATTACTTTCACACTGTTTGCAATTATTCATTTTATACGATGGAAAAACTGTTGTATTTATATTGTATTTTATTCTTCTGGCGTTGACTTCTTAGGCCCTAACTATTCGATGTGGTGGAACAACGCCCTTGAGTGAAGCCTAGGTTGCCCGGAACTTAGAAATGACCATTACTTTCACACTGTTTGCAAATATACATTATATACGATGGAAAAGCTGTTGTATTTATATTGTATTTTATGCTCCTGGCGTTGACTTCTAAGGCCGTAGTTATTAGATGTGGCGGAGCAACGACCTAGTGTGACGGCTAGATTGCCCGGAACGTAGAAATGGTCATTACTTTCACAATGTTTGCTATTATTCATTTTATACGATGGAAAAACTGTTGTACTTATATTGTATTTTATGCTTCTGGCGGTGAATCCTAAGTCCCTAACTATGCGATCTGATGGAGCAACGCTCCAGAGTGAAGAGTAGGTTGTCCGGAACGTATAAGTGACCCTGACTTTCACACTGGTTGCAATTATTCGTTTAATACGATGGAAAAACTGTTGCATTTATTTTGTACTTTATGCTACTGGGGATGACTTATTAGACTCTAACTATCCGATCTGGTGGACTAACGCCCTAGAGTGAAGTCTAGGTTGCCCGGAAGGTAGAAATGACCATTACCTTCACACTGTTTGCAATTATTCCTGTTATACGATAGAAAAACTGCTGTATTTTTATTGTATTTTATGCTTCTGTCGTTGTTTTCGAAGGCCCTAACTATTCGACCTGGTGGAGCAACGCCCTAGAATGAAGCATAGGTTGCCCGGAACGTTGAAATGACCACTACCTTCACACTGTTTGCAATTATTCATTTTATAAGATGGAAAAACTGTTGTATTTATATTCTATTTTATGCTCCTGGTGTTGACTTCTCAGGCCCTAACTATCGATCTGGTTGAGCAACGCCTCAGAGTTATATCTTGGCCGCCCGGAACGTAGAAAAGGCCGTCACTTTCACACTGGTTGCAATTATTCGTTTTATACGATGGAAAAACTGTTGTATTTATATTGCTTTTTCTGCCTCTCGCGTCGACTTCTAACGCCCTAACTATTTGATCTAGTGGAGCAACGCCCTAGAGTGAAGCCTAGGTTGCTCGGAATGTAGAAATAACCATTACCTTCACGCTTGTTGCAATTATTCCTGTTATACGATGAAAAAACTGTTGTATTTTTATTCCATTTTATGCTTCAGGCGTTGACTTCTAAGGCCGGAGCTATTCCATGTGGTGGACCTACGCCCTAGAGTGAAGCCTAGGTTGCCCGGAACGTAGAAATGACCATTACTTTCACACTGATTGCAATTAGACATTATATACGAGGTAAAAGCTGTTGTATTTATATTGTATTTTATGCTTCTGGCGTTGACTTCTTAGGCCCTAACTATTCGATCTGGTGGAACAACGCCCTAGAGTGAAGCCTAGGTTGCCTGGAACGTAGAAATGACCATAACTTTCACACTGGTTGCTATTATTCGTTTTATGCGATGGAAAAACTGTTATATTTATATTGTATTTTATGCTTGTGGCGTTGACTTCTTAGGCCCTAGCTATTCGATCTGGTGGAACAACGCCCTAGTGCGAAGCCTAGTTTGCCTGGAACGTAGAAATGACCATCACTTTCACACGGGCTGCAATTATTCCTGTTATAGGATGGAAAGACTGTTGTATTTATATTGTATCTAATGCTTCTGGTGATCACTTCCTAGGCCCTAACTATGCGATCTGGTGGAACAACGCCCTCGGGTGTAGCCTAGGTTGCCCGGAACGCAGAAATGACCATAACTTTTACACTGGTAGCAATTATTCGTTTTATACAATGGAAAAACTGTTCTATTTATTTTGCATTTAATGCTTCGGGCGTTGACTTCTAAGGCCCTAACGGTTTGATCTGGTGGAGCAACGCCCTAGAGTGAAGCCTAGGTTGCCCGGAACATAGAAATGACCATAACTTTCACACTGGTTGCTATTATTCGTTTTATACGATGGAAAAGCTGTTGTATTTATATAGTGTTTTGTGCTTCTGGCGTTGACTTCTTAGTCCCTAACTATTCCATCTGGTGGAACAACGCCCTAGGGTGAAGACTAGGTTGCCTGGAACATAGAAATGACCATCACTTTCACACGGGTTGCAATTATTCCTGTTATAGGATGGAAAGACTGTTGTATTTTTATTGTGTTTTAAACTTCAGGCGTTGACTTCTAAGGCCCTAGCTATTGGATCTGGTCGAGCAACGCCCTAGAGTGAAGCCTAGGTTGCCCGGAACGTAGAAATGACCATAACTTCCTCACTGGTTGCAATTATTCGTTTTATACGATGGAAAAGCTGTTGCATTTATATCGTATTTTATGCTTCTGGCGTTGACTTCTGAGGACATAACTATTCGATCTGGTGGAGAAACGCCCTAGGGTGAAGCCTAGGTTGCCGGAACGGAGAAATGACCATAACTTTCACACCGGTAGCAGTTATTCGTTTTATACGATGGTAAAACTGTTCTGTTTATTTTTATTTTATGATTCGGGCGTTGACTTCTAAGGCCCTAGCTATTCAATCTGTTGGTGCAACGCCATAGGGTGAAGCCTAGGTTGCCCGGAAAGTAGAAATGACGTTAACTTTCATACTGGTTGCAATTATTCGTTTTATACGGTGGAAAAGCTGTTGCATCTTTATTGTATTTTATTCATCTGGGGTTGACTTCTAAGGCCGTAGCTATTAGATGTGGTGGAGCAACGCCCGAGAGTGGGGCCTAGGTTGCCCGGTACATAGAAATGACCATTACTTTCACGCTGTTTGCAAATATACATTATATACGATGGAAAATCTGTTGTACTTATGTTGTATTTTATGCTTTTGGCGTTGCCTTCTTAGGCCCTAACTATTTGATCTGGTGGAGCACCGCCCTAGAGTGAAGCCTAGGTTGCCCGGAACGTAGAAAAGACCATTACCTTTACACTGGTTGCAATTATACTTTTTATACGATGGAAAAACTGTTCTATTTATTTTGTATTTTATGCTTCGGGCGTTGACTTCTAAGGCCCTAACTATTCAATCTGTTGGTGCAACGCCCAAGGGTGAAGCCAATGTTGCCCGGAAAGTAGAAATGACGTTAACCTTCACACTGGTTGCAGTTATTCGTCTTATACGATGGAAAAGCTGTTGTATTTATATCGTATTTTATGCTTCTGGCGTTGACTTCTTAGGCCCTAACTATTCCATCTGGTGGAACAACGCGCTTGGGTGAAGCCAAGGTTGCGCGGAACGTAGAAATGACCATAACTTTCACACTGGTAGCAATTATTCGTTTTATATGATGGAAAAACTGTTGTATTTATATTGTATTTTATGCTTCTGGCGTTCACTTCTTAGGCCCTAACTGTTCGATCTGGTGGAACAACGTCCTAGGGTGAAGCCTAGGTTGCCCGGAACGTCGAAATGACCATAACTTTCACACTGGTTGCTATTATTCGTTTTATACGATGGAAAAACTGTTATATTTATATTGTATTTTATGCTTCTGACGTTGACTTCTTAGGCCCTAACTATTCGATCTTGTGGAACAACGCCCTAGAGTGAAGCCTAGGTTGCCTGGAACGTAGAAATGACAATTACTTTCACACTGTTTGCAGTTATTCCTGTTATATGATGGAAAAACTGTTGCATCTTTATTGTATTTTATGCTTCTGGCGTTGATTTGAAAGGTCCTAACAATTCGATCTGGTGGAGCAACGCCCTAGAGTGAAGCCTAGGTTGCCCGGAACGTAGAAATGACCATTACATTCACACTGGTTGCAATTATTCGTTTTATACGATGGAAAAGCTGTTTTATTTATTTTGTATTTTATGCTTCGGGCGTTGACTTCTAAGGCCCTAACTATTCGATCTGGTGGAGCAACGCCCTAGTGTGAAGCCTAGGTTGCCCGGAACGAAGAAGTGACCATAACTTTCACACTGGTTGCTATTATTCGTTTTATACAATGGAAAAACTGACATATTTATATTGCATTTTATGCTTCTGGCGTTGATTTCTTTGGCCCTAACTGTTCGATATGGTGGAACAACGCCCTAGAGTGAAGCCTAAGTTGCCCGGAACGAAGAAATGACCATCACTTCAAACTGGTTGCAATTATTCCTGTTATATGATGGAAAAACTGTTGTACTTTTATTGCATTTTATGCTTCGGGCATTGACCTCTAAGGTCCTATCTATTCAATCTGTTGGAACAATGCCCTAGGGTGAAGCCTAGGTTGCCCGGAAAGTAGAAATGACCATAACTTTCACACTGGTTGCAATTATTCCTGTTTTACGATGGACAAGCTGTTGTATTTATATCGTATTTTATGCTTCTGGCGTTGACTTCTAAGGATCTAACTATTCGATCTGGTGGAGCAACGCTCTAGAGTGAAGTCTAGGTTGCTCGGAATGTAGGAATGACCATAAATTTCACACTGGTTGCAATTATTCATTTTATACGATGGAATAACTGTGGTACTTATATTGTATTTTATCCTTCTGGCGTTGAATTCTTTGGCCCTAACTATTCCCTCTGGCGGATCAACGCCGTAGAGTGAAACCTACGTTGCCCGGAACGCAGAAATGACCATAACTTTTACACTGGTAGCAATTATTCGTTTTATACAATGGAAAAACTGTTATATTTATATTGTATCTTATGCTTCTGGCGTTGACTTCTTAGGCCCTAACAATTCGATCTGGTGGAGCAACGCCCTAGAGTGAAGCCTAGGTTGCCTGGAACGTACAAATGACCATCACTTTCACACGGGTTGCAATTATTCCTGTTATAGTATGGAAAGACTGTTGTATTTTTATTGTATTTTATGCTTCAGGCGTTGACTTCTGAGGCCGTAGCTATTCGATGTGGAGGAAGAACGCCATACAGTGAAGCCTAGGTTGCCCGGAACGTAGAAATGACCATCACTTTCACACGGGTTGCAATTATTCCTGTTATAGGATGGAAAGACTGTTGTATTTTTATTGTATTTTATGCTTCAGGCGTTGACATCTGAGGCCGTAACTGTTCGATATGGTGGAACAACGCCCTAGAGTGAAGCCTAAGTTGCCCGGAACGAAGAAATGACCATCACTTCAAACTGGTTGCAATTATTCCTGTTATATGATGGAAAAACTGTTGGACTTTTATTGCATTTTATGCTTCGGGCATTGACCTCTAAGGTCCTATCTATTCAATCTGTTGGAGCAATGCCCTAGGGTGAAGCCTAGGTTGCCCGGAAAGTAGAAATGACCATAACTTTCACACTGGTTGCAAATATTCCTGTTTTACGATGGACAAGCTGTTGTATTTATATCGTATTTTATGCTTCTGGCGTTGACTTCTTAGTCCCTAACTATTCCATCTGGTGGAACAACGCCCTAGGGTGAAGCCTAGGTTGCCTGGAACATAGAAATGACCATCACTTTCACACGGGTTGCAATTATTCCTGTTATAGGATGGAAAGACTGTTGTATTTTTATTGTGTTTTATACTTCAGTCGTTGACTTCTAAGGCCCTAGCTATTCGATCTGGTGGAGCACCGCCCTAGAGTGAAGCCTAGGTTGCCCGGAACTTAGAACATACCATTACCTTCACACTGGTTGCAATTATTCCTGTTATACGATGGAAATACTGTTGCATCTTTATTGTATTTTATGCTTCTGGCGTTGACTTCTAAGGCCCTAACTATTCAATCTGTTGGAGCAATGCCCTAGGGTGAAGCCTAGGTGGCCCGGAACGTAGAAATGACCATAACTTTCACAGTGGTTGCAATTATTCGTTTTATACGATGGAAATGCTGTTGTATTTATATCGTATTTTATGCTTCTGTCGTTGACTTCTTAGGCCCTAACTATTCGATCTGGTGGAACAACGCCCTCGGGTGTAGCCTAGGTTTCCCGGAACGTAGAAATGACCATAACTTTTACACTGGTAGCAATTATTCGTTTTATACAATGGAAAAACTGTTCTATTTATTTTGTATTTAATGCTTCGGGCGTTGACTTCTAAGGCCCTAACGGTTTGATCTGGTGGAGCAACGCCCTAGAGTGAAGCCTACGTTGCCCGGAACGTAGAAATGACCATAACTTTCACACTGGTTGCTATTATTCGTTTTATACGATGGAAAAGCTGTTGTATTTATATCGTATCTTATGCTTCTGGCGTTGACTTCTTAGACCCTAACTATTCCATCTGGTGGAACAACGCCCTTGGGTGAAGCCTAGGTTGCGCGGAACGTAGCAATGAATATAACTTTCACACTGGTAGCAATTATTCGTTTTATACGATGGAAAAACCGTTCTATTTATTTTGTGTTTTATGCTTCGGGCGTTGACTTCTAAGGCCCTAACTGTTTGATCTGGTGGAGCAACGCCCTAGAGTGAAGCCTAGGTTGCCCTGAACGTAGAAATGACCATAACTTTCACACTGGTTGCAACTATTCGTTTTATACGATGGAAAAACTGTTATATTTATATTGTATTTTATGCTTCTGGCGTTGACTTCTGAGGCCGTTGCTTTTCGATGTGGTGGGAGAACGCCATAGAGTGAAGCCTAGGTTGCCCGGAACGTAGAAATGACCATAACTTTAACACTGGTTGCTATTATTCGTTTTATACGATGGAAAAACTGTTTTATTTATTTTGTGTTTTATGCTTCTGGCGTTGACTTCTAAGGCCCTAACTATTCGATCTGGTGGAGCGACGCCCTAGAGTGAAGCCTAGGTTGCACGGAAAGTAGAAATGACCATAACTTTCACACTGGTTGCAATTATTCGTTTTATATGATGGAAAAACTGTTGTATTTATATAGTGTTTTATGCTTCTGGCGTTGACTTCTTAGTCCCTAACTATTCCATCTGGTGGAACAACGCCCTAGAGTGAAGCCTAAGTTGCCCGGAACGAAGAAATGACCATCACTTCAAACTGGTTGCAATTATCCCTGTTATATGATGGAAAAACTGTTGTACTTTTATTGCATTTTATGCTTCGGGCATTGACCTCTAAGGTCCTATCTATTCAATCTGTTGGAGCAATGCCCTAGGGTGAAGCCTAGGTTGCCCGGAAAGTAGAAATGACCATAACTTTCACACTGGTTGCAATTATTCGTTTTATACAATGGAAGAACTGTTCCATTTATTGTGTATTTTATGCTTCGGGCATTTACTTCTAAGGCCCTAACTGATTGATCTGGTGGAGCAACGACCTAGAGTGAAGCCTAGGTTGCCCGGAACGCAGAAATGACCATAACTTTCACACTGTTTGCAATTAATCCTGTTCTACGATGGACAAGCTGTTGTATTTATATCGTATTTTATGCTTCTGGCGTTGACTTCTAAGGACCTAACTATTCGATCTGGTGGAGCAACGCTCTAGAGTGAAGTCTAGGTTGCTCGGAATGTAGGAATGACCATAAATTTCACACTGGCTGCAATTATTCATTTTATACGATGGAATAACTGTGGTACTTATATTGTATTTTATCCTTCTGGCGTCGAATTCTTAGGCCCTAACTATTCCCTCTGGCGGATCAACGCCGTAGAGTGAAACCTAAGTTGCCCGGAACGCAGAAATGACCATAACTTTTACACTGGTAGCAATTATTCGTTTTATACAATGGAAAAACTGTTATATTTATATTGTATCGTATGCTTCTGGCGTTGACTTCTTAGGCCCTAACAATTCGATCTGGTGGAGCAACGCCCTAGAGTGAAGCCTAGGTTGCCTGGAACGTACAAATGACCATAACTTTCATACTGGTTGCAATTATTCGTTTTATATGATGGAAAAACTGTTGTATTTATATTGTTTGTTATGCTGCTGGCGTTCACTTCTTAGGCCCTAGCTATTCGATCTGGTTAAACAACGCCCTTGGGTGAAGCCTAGGTTGCCCAGAACGTAGAAATGACCATAACTTTTACACTGGTTGCTATTATTAGTTTTATACGATGGAAAAACTGTTATATTTATATTGTATTTTATGCTTCTGGCGTTGCCTTCTTAGGCCCTAACAGTTCGATCTGCTGGAGCAACGCCCTAGAGTGAAGCCTAGGTTGCCCGGAACGTAGAAATGACCAGAACTTTCATACTGGATGCAATTATTCGTTTTATATGATGGAAAAACTGTTGTATTTATATTGTATTTTATGCTGCTGGCGTTCACTTCTTAGGCCCTAACTATTCGATCTGGTGGAACAACGCCCTGGGGTGAAGCCTAGGTTGCCCGAAACGTAGAAATGACCATAACTTTCACGCTGGTTGCTATTATTCGTTTTATACGATGGAAAAACCGTTATATTTGTATTGTATTTTATGCTTCTGGCGTTGATTTCTTAGGCCCTAACTATTCAATCTGGTGGAGCAACACCCTAGAGTGAAGCCTAGATTACCCGGAACGTAGTAAGGACCAGTACTATCACATTGTTTGCAGTTATTCCTGTTATACGATGGAAAGCTGTTGCATCTTTATCGTATTTTATGCTTCTGGCGTTGACTTCTAAGGCCCTAACTATTCGATCTGGTGGAGCAAGGCCCTAGACTGAAGCCTAGGTTGCCCGGAACGTAGAAATGACCATAACATTCACACTGGTTGCCATTAATCGTTTTCTACGATGGAAAAGCTGTTGTATTTATATCGTATTTTATGCTTCTGGCGTTGACTTCTTAGGCCCTAACTATTCGATCTGGTGGAGCAACGCCCTAGAGTGCAGTCTAGGTTGCTCGGAACGTAGAAATGGCCATTACCTTCACACTGTTTGCAATTATTCATTTTATACGGTGGAAAAGCTGTTGTATTTATATTGTATTTTATGCTCCTGGCGTTGACTTCTAAGTCCCTAGCTATTCGATCTGGTGGAGCAACGCCCTAGTGTGAAACCTAGGTTACCCGGAACGCAGAAATGTCCAGTACTTTCAGACTGGTTGCTGTTATCCGTTTCATACGATGGAAATCTGTTACATTTATTTTGCATTTTATGCTTCGGGCGTTGACTTCTAAGGCCCTAACTGTTTGGTCTGGTGGAGAAACGCTCTAGCGAGAAGCCTAGGTTGCACGGAACGTAGAAATGACCATTACTTCCACACTGTTTGCAAATATACATTACATACGCTGGAAAAGCTGTTATACTTATACTGTAATTTATGCTTCTGGCGTTGACTTCTTAGGCCCTAACTATTTGATCTGGTGGAGCGACGCCCTAGAGTGAAGCCTAGGTTGCCCGGAACGTAGAACATTCATTACCTTCACACTGGTTGCAATTATTCCTGTTATACGATGGAAAAACTGTTGCACCTTTATTGTATTTTATGCTTCTGGCGTTGACTTCATAGGCCCAAACTATTCGATCTGGTGGAGCAACGTCCTAGAGTGAAGCCTAGGTTGACCGGAACGTAGAAATGACCATAACTTTCACACTGGTTACCATTATTCGTTTTATATGGTTGAAAAGCTGTTGTATTTATATCGTATTTTATGCTTCTGGCGTTGACTTTGAAGGCCGTCGCTATTAGATGTGGTGGGGCAACGCCCTAGAGTGTAGCCTAGATTACCCGGAACGTAGTAATGACCAGTACTTTCACACCGTTTGCAGTTATTCCTGTTATACGATGGAAAGCTGTTGCATCTTCATCGTATTTTATGCTTCTGGCGTTGACTTCTAAGGCCCTAACTATTCGATCTGGTGGAGCAAGGCCCTAGACTGAAGCCTAGGTTGCCCGGAACGTAGAAATGACCATTACTTTCACAATGTCTGCAATTATTCATTTCATACGATGGAAATACTGTTGTACTTATATTGTATTTTATCCTTCTGGCGTTGAATTCTAAGGCCCTAGCTATTCCATCTGGTGGAGCAACGCCCTACAGTGAAGCCTAGGTTGCCCGGAACGTAGAAATGACCATTACTTTCACAATGTCTGCAATTATTCATTTCATACGATGGAAAAACTGTTGTACTTATATTGTATTTTATCCTTCTGGCGTTGAATTCTAAGTCCCTAGCTATTCGGTCTGGTGGAGCAACGGCCTAGTGTGAAACCTAGGTTACCCGGAACGTAGAAATGACCATTACTTTCACAATGTCTGCAATTATTCATTTCATACGATGGAAAAACTGTGGACTTATATTGTATTTTATCCTTCTGGCGTTGAATTCTAAGTCCCTGGCTATTCGGTCTGGTGGAGCAACGCCCTAGTGTGAAACCTAGGTTACCCGGAACGTAGAAATGACCAGTACTTTCAGACTGGTTGCTGTTATTCGTTTCGTACGATGGAAAAGCTGTTATATTTATTTTGCATTTTATGCTTCGGGCGTTGACTTCTAAGGCCCTAGCTATTCCATCTGGTGGAGCAACACCCTAGAGTGCAGCCTAGGTTGCCCGGAACGTAGAAATGACCATTACTTTCACACTGTTTGCAATTATTCATTTTATACGATGGAAAAGCTGTTGTATTTATATTGTATTTTATGCTCCTGGCGTTGACTTCTAAAGCCGTAGCTATTAGCTGTGGTGGAGCAACGCCCTAGAGTGAAGCCGAGGTTGCCCGGAACGTAGAAATGACCATCACTTTCACACGGGTTGCAAATATTCCTATTATAGGATGGAAAGACTGTTGTATTTTTATTGTATTTTATGCTTCAGGCGTTGACTTCTGAGGCCGTAGCTATTGGATTTGGTGGAAGAACGCCATAGAGTGAAGCCTAGGTTGCCAGGAACGTAGAAATGACCAGAAATTTCATACTGGTTGCAATTATTCGTTTTATATGATGGAAAAACTGTTGTATTTATATTGTATTTTATGCTGCTGGCGTTCACTTCTTAGGCCCTAACTATTCGATCTGGTGGAACAACGCCCTGGGGTGAAGCCTAGGTTGCCCGAAACGTAGAAATGACCAGTACTTTCACAACGGTTGCAGTTATTCGTTTTATACGATGGAAAAACTGTTATATTTGTATTGTATTTTATGCTTCTGGCGTTGATTTCTTAGGCCCTAACTATTCAATCTGGTGGAACAACACCCTAGAGTGAAGCCTAGATTACCCGGAACGTAGTAATGACCAGTACTATCACATTGTTTGCAGTTATTCCTGTTATACGATGGAAAGCTGTTGCATCTTTATCGTATTTTATGCTTCTGGCGTTGACTTCTAAGGCCCTAACTATTCGATCTGGTGGAGCAAGGCCCTAGACTGAAGCCTAGGTTGCCCGGAACGTAGAAATGACCATAACATTCACACTGGTTGCCATTAATCGTTTTCTACGATGGAAAAGCTGTTGTATTTATATCGTATTTTATGCTTCTGGCGTTGACTTCTTAGGCCCTAACTATTCGATCTGGTGGAGCAACGCCCTAGAGTGCAGTCTAGGTTGCTCGGAACGTAGAAATGGCCATTACCTTCACACTGTTTGCAATTATTCATTTTATACGATGGCAAAGCTGTTGTACTTATATTGTATTCTATGCTTCGGGCGTTGATTTCTAAGGCCCTAACTATTCGATTTAGTGGAGCAACGCCCTACAGTGAAGCCTAGGTTGCCCGGAACGTATAAATGACCATTACTTTCACACTGTGTGCAATTATTCATTTTATACGATGGAAAAGCTGTTGATTTATATTGTATTTTATGCTCCTGGCGTTGACTTCTAAGGCCGTAGCTATTAGATGTGGTGGTGCAACGCCCTAGAGTGACACCTAGGTTGACCGGAACGTAGAAATGACCATTACTTTCACAATGTCTGCAATTATTCATTTTATACGATGGAAAAACTGTTGTACTTATATTGTATTTTATCCTTCTGGCGTTGAATTCTAAGTCCCTAGCTATTCGATCTGGTGGAGCAACGCCCTACAGTGAAGCCTTGGTTGCCCGGAACGTAGAAATGACCATTACTTTCACACTGGTTGCTATGATTCATTTTATGCGGTGGAAATGCTGTTGTATTTATATTGTATTTTATGCTCCTGGCGTTGACTTCTAAGACCCAAGCTATTCGATCTGGTGGAGCAACGCCCTAGTGTGAAACCTAGGTTACCCGGAACGCAGAAATGTCCAGTACTTTCAGACTGGTTGCTGTTATCCGTTTCATACGATGGAAATCTGTTATATTTATTTTGCATTTTATGCTTCGGGCGTTGACTTCTAAGGCCCTAACTGTTTGGTCTGGTGGAGAAACGCTCTAGCGAGGAGCCTAGGTTGCACGGAACGTAGAAATGACCATTACTTCCACACTGTTTGCAAATATACATTACATACGCTGGAAAAACTGTTATACTTATATTGTAATTTATGCTTCTGGCGTTGACTTCTTAGGCCCTAACTGTTTGATCTGGTGGAGCGACGCCCTAGAGTGAAGCCTAGGTTGCCCGGAACGTAGAACATTCATTACCTTCACACTGGTTGCAATTATTCCTGTTATACGATGGAAAAACTGTTGCACCTTTATTGTATTTTATGCTTCTGGCGTTGACTTCATAGGCCCAAACTATTCGATCTGGTGGAGCAACGTCCTAGAGTGAAGCCTAGGTTGACCGGAACGTAGAAATGACCATAACTTTCACACTGGTTACCATTATTCGTTTTATATGTTGGAAAAGCTGTTGTATTTATATCGTATTTTATGCTTCTGGCGTTGACTTTGAAGGCCGTAGCTATTAGATGTGGTGGGGCAACGCCCTAGACTGAAGGCTAGATTACCCGGAACGTAGTAATGACCAGTACTTTCACACCGTTTGCAGTTATTCCTGTTATACGATGGAAAGCTGTTGCATCTTTATCGCATTTTATGCTTCTGGCGTTGACTTCTAAGGCCCTAACTATTCGATCTGGTGGAGCAAGGCCCTAGACTGAAGCCTAGGTTGCCCGGAACGTAGAAATGACCATTACTTTCACAATGTCTGCAATTATTCATTTCATACGATGGAAAAACTGTTGTACTTATATTGTATTTTATCCTTCTGGCGTTGAATTCTAAGGCCCTAGCTATTCCATCTGGTGGAGCAACACCCTAGCGAGAAGCGTAGGTTGCACGGAACGTAGAAATGACCAGTACTTTCACACTGGTTGGAGTTATCCGTTTTATACAATGGAAAAACTGTTCCATTTATTTCGCATTTTATGCTTCGGGCGTTGACTTCTAAGGCCCTAACTGTTTGATCTGGTGGAGCAACGCCCTAGAGTGAAGCCGAGGTTGCCCGGAACGTAGAAATGACCATCACTTTCACACGGGTTGCAATTATTCCTGTTATAGGATGGAAAGACTGTTCTATTTTTATTGTATTTTATGCTTCAGGCGTTGACTTCTGAGGCCGTAGCTATGCGATGTGGTGGAAGAACGCCATGGAGTGAAGCATAGGTTGCCCGGAACGTAGAAATGACCATAACTTTCACACTGGTTGCTATTATTCGTTTTATACGATGGAAAAGCTGTTATATTTATATTGCATTTTATGCTTCGGGCGTTGACTTCTAAGGCCCTAACTGTTTGGTCTGGTGGAGAAACGCTCTAGCGAGAAGCCTAGGTTGCACGGAACGTAGAAATGACCATTACTGCCACACTGTTTGCAAATATACATTACATACGCTGGAAAAACTGTTATACTTATATTGTAATTTATGCTTCTGGCGTTGACTTCTTAGGCCCTAACTGTTTGATCTGGTGGAGCGACGCCCTAGAGTGAAGCCTAGGTTGCCCGGAACGTAGAACATTCATTACCTTCACACTGGTTGCAATTATTCCTGTTATACGATGGAAAAACTGTTGCACCTTTATTGTATTTTATGCTTCTGGCGTTGACTTCATAGGCCCAAACTATTCGATCTGGTGGAGCAACGTCCTAGAGTGAAGCCTAGGTTGACCGGAACGTAGAAATGACCATAACTTTCACACTGGTTACCATTATTCGTTTTATATGTTGGAAAAGCTGTTGTATTTATATCGTATTTTATGCTTCTGGCGTTGACTTTGAAGGCCGTAGCTATTAGATGTGGTGGGGCAACGCCCTAGACTGAAGGCTAGATTACCCGGAACGTAGTAATGACCAGTACTTTCACACCGTTTGCAGTTATTCCTGTTATACGATGGAAAGCTGTTGCATCTTTATCGCATTTTATGCTTCTGGCGTTGACTTCTAAGGCCCTAACTATTCGATCTGGTGGAGCAAGGCCCTAGACTGAAGCCTAGGTTGCCCGGAACGTAGAAATGACCATTACTTTCACAATGTCTGCAATTATTCATTTCATACGATGGAAAAACTGTTGTACTTATATTGTATTTTATCCTTCTGGCGTTGAATTCTAAGGCCCTAGCTATTCCATCTGGTGGAGCAACACCCTAGCGAGAAGCGTAGGTTGCACGGAACGTAGAAATGACCAGTACTTTCACACTGGTTGGAGTTATCCGTTTTATACAATGGAAAAACTGTTCCATTTATTTCGCATTTTATGCTTCGGGCGTTGACTTCTAAGGCCCTAGCTATTCCATCTGGTGGAGCAACGCCCTAGAGTGAAGCCTAGGTTGCCCGGAACGTAGAATCGGCCATCACTTTCAAACTGGTTGCAATTATTCCTGTTATATGGTGGAAACACTGTTGCACTTTTATTGCATTTTATGCTTCGGGCGTTGACTTCTGAGGCCGTAGCTATTCGATGTGGTGGATGAACGCCATGGAGTGAAGCCTAGGTCGCTCGGAACGAAGAAATGACCATAACTATCATACTGGTTGCAATCATTCGTTTTATATGATGGAAGAACTGTTGTATTTATATTGTATTTTATGCTGCTGGCGTTCACTTCTTAGGCCCTAACTATTCAGTCTTGTGGAACAACGCCCTGGGGTGAAGCCTAGGTTGCCCGGAACGTAGAAATGACCATAACTTTCACACTGGTTGCTATTATTCGTTTTATACGATGGAAAAACTGTTCTATTTATTTTGTATTTTATGCTTCGGGCGTTGACTTCTAAGGCCCTAACTGTTTGATCTGGTGGAGCAACGCCCTAGAGTGAAGCCGAGGTTGCCCGGAACGTAGAAATGACCATCACTTTCACACGGGTTGCAATTATTCCTGTTATAGGATGGAAAGACTGTTCTATTTTTATTGTATTTTATGCTTCAGGCGTTGACTTCTGAGGCCGTAGCTATGCGATGTGGTGGAAGAACGCCATGGAGTGAAGCATAGGTTGCCCGGAACGTAGAAATGACCATAACATTCACACTGGTTGCCATTAATCGTTTTCTACGATGGAAAAGCTGTTGTATTTATATCGTATTTTATGTTTCTGGCGCTGACTTCTTAGGCCCTAACTATTCGATCTGGTGGAGCAACGCCCTAGAGTGAAGCGTAGGTTGCTCGGAACGTAGAAATGACCATTACCTTCACACTGTTTGCAATTATTCATTTTATAAGATGGCAAAGCTGTAGTATTTATATTGTATTTTATGCTTCCGGCGTTAACTTCTAAGGCCGTATCTATCAGATGTGGAGCAGCAACGCCCTAGAGTGACACGTAGGTTGCCAGGCACGTAGAACTGACCATTACTTTCACAATGTTCGCAATCATTCATTTTATACGATGGAAAAACTGTTGTACTTATATTGTATTTTATGCATCGGTCGTTGACTTCTAAGGTCCTAACTATTCGATTTGGTGGAGCAACGCCCTACAGTGAAGCCTAGGTTGCCCGGAACGTAGAAATGACCAGTACTTTCACACTGGTTACAGTTATTCGTTTTATACAATGGAAAAACTGTTCTATTTATTTTGCATTTTATGCTTCGGGCGTTGACTTCTAAGGCCCTAACTATTCGATCTGGTGGAGCAACGCCCTAGAGTGAAGCCTAGGTTGCCCGGAACGTAGAAATGACCATAACTTTCACACTGGTTGCTATTATTCGTTTTATACGATGGAAAAGCTGTTATATTTATATTGCATTTTATGCTTCTGGCATTGAATTATAAGTCCCTATCTATTCCATTAGGTGGAGCAACACCCTAGAGTGCAGCCTAGGTTGCCCGGAACGTAGAAATGACCATTACTTTCACAATGTCTGCAATTATTCATTTCATACGATGGAAAAACTGTTGTACTTATATTGTATTTTATCCTTCTGGCGTTGAATTCTAAGTCCCTAGCTATTCGTTCTGGTGGAGCAACGGCCTAGTGTGAAACCTAGGTTACCCGGAACGTAGAAATGACCATTACTTTCACAATGTCTGCAATTATTCATTTCATACGATGGAAAAACTGTGGACTTATATTGTATTTTATCCTTCTGGCGTTGAATTCTAAGTCCCTGGCTATTCGGTCTGGTGGAGCAACGCCCTAGTGTGAAACCTAGGTTACCCGGAACGTAGAAATGACCAGTACTTTCAGACTGGTTGCTGTTATTCGTTTCGTACGATGGAAAAGCTGTTATATTTATTTTGCATTTTATGCTTCGGGCGTTGACTTCTAAGGCCCTAGCTATTTCATCTGGTGGAGCAACACCCTAGAGTGCAGCCTAGGTTGCCCATAACGTAGAAATGACCATTACTTTCACAATGTTCGCAATCATTCATTTTATACGATGGAAAAACTGTTGTACTTATATTGTATTTTATGCTTCGGGCGTTGACTTCTAAGGCCCTAACTATTCGATTTGGTGGAGCGACGCCCTACAGTGAAGCCTAGATTACCCGGAACGTAGTAATGACCAGTACTATCACACTGTTTGCAGTTATTCCTGTTATACGATGGAAAGCTGTTGCATCTTTATGGAATTTTATGCTTCTGGCGTTGACTTCTAGGGCCCTAACTATTCGATCTGGTGGAGGAAGGCCCTAGACTGAAGCCTAGGTTTCCCGGAACGTAGAAATGACCATAACATTCACACTGGTTGCCATTAATCGTTTTCTACGATGGAAAAGCTGTTGTATTTATATCGTATTTTATGCTTCTGGCGTTGACCTCTTAGGCCCTAACTATTCGATCTGGTGGAGCAACGCCATAGAGTGAAGCCTAGGTTGCTCGGAACGTAGAAATGACCATTACCTTCACAATGTTCACAATCATTCATTTTATACGATGGAAAAACTGTTGTACTTATATTGTATTTTATGCTTCGGGCGTTGACTTCTAAGGCCCTACCTATTCGATTTGGTGGAGCAACGCCCTACAGTGAAGCCTAGGTTGCCCGGAACGTAGAAATGACCAGTACTTTCACACTGGATACAGTTATTCGTTATATACAATGGAAAAACTGTTCTATTTATTTTGCATATTATGCTTCGGGCGTTGACTTCTAAGCCCCTAACTATACGAACAGGTGGAGCAACGCCCTAGAGTGACGCCTAGGTTGCCCGGAACGTGGAAATGACCATAACTTTCACACTGGTTGCTATTAATCGTTTTATACGATGGAAAAGCTGTTATATTTATATTTCATTTTATGTTTCCGGCATTGAATTCTAAGTCCCTATCTATTCCATCTGGTGGAGCAACGTCCTAGAGTGAAGCCTTGGTTGACCGGAACGTAGAAATGACCATAACTTTCACACTGGTTACCATTATTCGTTTTATATGATGGAAAAGGTGTTGTATTTATATCGTATTTTATGCTTCTGGCGTTGACTTTGAAGGCCGTAGCTATTAGATGTGGTGGGGCAACGCCCAAGAGTGAAGCCTAGATTACCCGGAACGTAGTAATGACCAGTACTATCACACTGTTTGCAGTTATTCCTGTTATACGATGGAAAGCTGTTGCATCTTTATCGTATTTTATGCTTCTGGCGTTGACTTCTAAGGCCCTAACTATTCGATCTGGTGGAGCAAGGCCCTAGACTGAAGCCTAGGTTGCCCGGAACGTAGAAATGACCATTACTTTCACAATGTCTGCAATTATTCATTTTATACGATGGAAAAACTGATGTACTTATATTGTATTTTATCCTTCTGGCGTTGAATTCTAAGGACCTAACTATTCGATCTGGTGTAGCAAGGCCCTAGACTGAAGCCTAGGTTGCCCGGAACGTAGAAATGACCATTACTTTCACAATGTCTGCAATTATTCATTTCATACGATGGAAAAACTGTTGTACTTATATTGTATTTTATGCTTCGGGCGTTAACTTCTATGGCCGTAACTATTCGATTTGGTGGAGCAATGCCCTACAGTGAAGCCTAGGTTGCCCGGAACGTAGAAATGACCACAACTTTCACACTGGTTGCAATTATTCGTTTTATACGATGGAAAAGCTGTTTTATTTATTTTGTATTTTATGCTTCGGGCGTTGACTTCTAAGGCCCTAACTATTCGATCTGGTGGAGCAACGCCCAAGGGTGAAGCCTAGGTTGCCCGGAACGTATAAATGACCATTACTTTCACACTGTGTGCAATTATTCATTTTATACGATGGAAAAGCTGTTGTATTTATATTGTATTTTATGCTCCTGGCGTTGACTTCTAAGGCCGTAGCTATTAGATGTGGTGGAGCAACGCCCTAGAGTGACACCTAGGTTGACCGGAACGTAGAAATGACCATTACTTTCACAATGTCTGCAATTATTCATTTCATACGATGGAAAAACTGTGGACTTATATTGTATTTTATCCTTCTGGCGTTGAATTCTAAGTCCCTGGCTATTCGGTCTGGTGGAGCAACGCCCTAGTGTGAAACCTAGGTTACCCGGAACGTAGAAATGACCAGTACTTTCAGACTGGTTGCTGTTATTCGTTTCGTACGATGGAAAAGCTGTTATATTTATTTTGCATTTTATGCTTCGGGCGTTGACTTCTAAGGCCCTAGCTATTCCATCTGGTGGAGAAACACCCTAGAGTGCAGCCTAGGTTGCCCGGAACGTAGAAATGACCATTACTTTCACACTGTTTGCAATTATTCATTTTATACGATGGAAAAGCTGTTGTATTTATATTGTATTTTATGCTCCTGGCGTTGACTTCTAAAGCCGTAGCTATTAGCTGTGGTGGAGCAACGCCCTAGAGTGAAGCCGAGGTTGCCCGGAACGTAGAAATGACCATCACTTTCACACGGGTTGCAAATATTCCTGTTATAGGATAGAAAGACTGTTGTATTTTTATTGTATTTTATGCTTCAGGCGTTGACTTCTGAGACCGTAGCTATCGGATTTGGTGGAAGAACGCCATAGAGTGAAGCCTAGGTTGCCAGGAACGTAGAAATGACCAGAAATTTCATACTGGTTGCAATTATTCGTTTTATATGATGGAAAAACTGTTGTATTTATATTGTATTTTATGCTGCTGGCGTTCACTTCTTAGGCCCTAACTATTCGATCTGGTGGAACAACGCCCTGGGGTGAAGCCTAGGTTGCCCGAAACGTAGAAATGACCAGTACTTTCACAACGGTTGCAGTTATTCGTTTTATACGATGGAAAAACTGTTATATTTGTATTGTATTTTATGCTTCTGGCGTTGATTTCTTAGGCCCTAACTATTCAATCTGGTGGAACAACACCCTAGAGTGAAGCCTAGATTACCCGGAACGTAGTAATGACCAGTACTATCACATTGTTTGCAGTTATTCCTGTTATACGATGGAAAGCTGTTGCATCTTTATCGTATTTTATGCTTCTGGCGTTGACTTCTAAGGCCCTAACTATTCGATCTGGTGGAGCAAGGCCCTAGACTGAAGCCTAGGTTGCCCGGAACGTAGAAATGACCATAACATTCACACTGGTTGCCATTAATCGTTTTCTACGATGGAAAAGCTGTTGTATTTATATCGTATTTTATGCTTCTGGCGTTGACTTCTTAGGCCCTAACTATTCGATCTGGTGGAGCAACGCCCTAGAGTGCAGTCTAGGTTGCTCGGAACGTAGAAATGGCCATTACCTTCACACTGTTTGCAATTATTCATTTTATACGATGGCAAAGCTGTTGTACTTATATTGTATTCTATGCTTCGGGCGTTGACTTCTAAGGCTCTAACTATTCGATTTGGTGGAGCAACGCCCTACAGTGAAGCCTAGGTTGCCCGGAACGTATAAATGACCATTACGTTCACACTGTGTGCAATTATTCATTTTATACGATGGAAAAGCTGTTGTATTTATATTGTATTTTATGCTCCTGGCGTTGACTTCTAAGGCCGCAGCTATTAGATGTGGTGGAGCAACGCCCTAGAGTGACACCTAGGTTGACCGGAACGTAGAAATGACCATTACTTTCATACTGTTTGCAATTATTCATTTTATACGATGGCAAAGCTGTTGTACTTATATTGTATTTTATGCTTCGGGCGTTGACTTCTAAGGCCCTAACCATTCGATTTGGTGGAGCAACGCCCTACAGTGAAGCCTAGGTTGCCCGGAACGTATAAATGACCATTACTTTCACACTGTGTGCAATTATTCATTTTATACGATGGAAAAGCTGTTGATTTATATTGTATTTTATGCTCCTGGCGTTGACTTCTAAGGCCGTAGCTATTAGATGTGGTGGAGCAACGCCCTAGAGTGACACCTAGGTTGACCGGAACGTAGAAATGACCATTACTTTCACAATGTCTGCAATTATTCATTTTATACGATGGAAAAACTGTTGTACTTATATTGTATTTTATGCTTCGGGCGTTAACTTCTATGGCCGTAACTATTCGATTTGGTGGAGCAACGCCCTAGAGTGCAGCCTAGGTAGCCCGGAACGTAGAAATGACCACAACTTTCACACTGATTGCTATTATTCGCTTTATACGATCGAAAAACTGTTATATTTATGTTGTATATTATGCTTCTGGCGTTGCCTTCTAAGGCACTACCTATTCGATCTGGTGGAGCATCACTCTACAGTGAAGCCTAGGTTGCCCGTGACGTAGAAATGACCATAACTTTCACACTGGTAGCAATTACTCATTGTATACGATGGAAAAACTGCTGTACTTATATTGCATTTTATTCTTCTGGCGTTGAATTCTTAGTCCCTAGCTACTCGATCTGGTGGAGGAGCGCGCTAGAGTGAAGCCTAGATCACCCGAACGTAGTAATGACCAGTACTATCACACTGTTTGCAGTTATTCCTGTTATACGAAGGAAAGCTGTTGCATCTTTATGGTATTTTATGCTTCTGGCGTTGACTTCTAAGGCCCTATCTATTCGATCTGGTGGAGGAAGGCCCTAGACTGAAGCCTAGGTTGCCCGGAACGTAGAAATGACCATAACATTCACACTGGTTGCCATTAATCGTTTTCTACGATGGAAAAGCTGTTGTATTTATATCGTATTTTATGCTTCTGGCGTTGACTTCTTAGGCCCTAGCTATTCGGTCTGGTGGAGCAACGCCCTAGTGTGAAACCTAGGTTACCCGGAACGTAGAAATGACCAGTACTTTCAGACTGGTTGCTGTTATTCGTTTCATACGATGGAAAAGCTGTTATATTTATTTTGCATTTTATGCTTCGGGCGTTGACTTCTAAGGCCCTAGCTATTCCATCTGGTGGAGAAACACCCTAGAGTGCAGCCGACGTTGCCCGGAACGTAGAAATGACCATTACTTTCACACTGTTTGCAATTATTCATTTTATACGATGGAAAAGCTGTTGTATTTATATTGTATTTTATGCTCCTGGCGTTGACTTCTAAAGCCGTAGCTATTAGCTGTGGTGGAGCAACGCCCTACAGTGACACCTAGGTTTACCGGAACGTAGAAATGTCCATTACTTTCACAATGTCTGCATTTATTCATTTTATACGATGGAACTACTGTTGTACTTATATTGTATTTTATGCTTCGGGCGTTAACTTCTATGGCCGTAACTATTCGATTTGGTGGAGCAATGCCCTACAGTGAAGCCTAGGTTGACCGGAACGTAGAAATGACCATAACATTCACAGTGGTTACCATTATTCGTTTTATATGATGGAAAAGGTGTTGTATTTATATCGTATTTTATGCTTCTGGCGTTGACTTTGAAGGCCGTAGCTATTAGATGTGGTGGGGCAACGCCCTAGAGTGAAGCCTAGATTACCCGGAACGTAGTAATGACCAGTACTATCACACTGTTTGCAGTTATTCCTGTTATACGATGGAAAGCTGTTGCATCTTTATCGTATTTTATGCTTCTGGCGTTGACTTCTAAGGCCCTAACTATTCGATCTGGTGGAGCAAGGCCCTAGACTGAAGCCTAGGTTGCCCGGAACGTAGAAATGACCATTACTTTCACAATGTCTGCAATTATTCATTTTATACGATGGAAAAACTGTTGTACTTATATTGTATTTTATCCTTCTGGCGTTGAATTCTAAGGACCTAACTATTCGATCTGGTGTAGCAAGGCCCTAGACTGAAGCCTAGGTTGCCCGGAACGTAGAAATGACCATTACTTTCACTATGTCTGCAATTATTCATTTCGTACGATGGAAAAACTGTTGTACTTATATTGTATTTTATCCTTCTGGCGTTGAATTCTATGTCCCTAGCAATTCGATCTGGTGGAGCAACGCCCTGGTGTGAAACCTAGGTTACCCGGAACGTAGAAATGACCAGTACTTCCACACTGTTTGCAAATATACATTACATACGATGGAAAAGCTGTTGTACTTAAATTGTAATTTATGCTTCTGGCGTTGACTTCTTAGGCCCTAACTAATTGATCTGGTGGAGCAACGCCCTAGAGTGAAGCCTAGGTTGCCCGGAACGTAGAAATGACCATAACTTCCTCACTGGTTGCAATTATTCGTTTTATACGATGGAAATGCTGTTGTATTTATATCGTTTTTTATGCTCCTGGCGTTGACTTCTTAGGACTTAACTATTCCATCTGGTGGAACAACGCACTATGGTAAAGCCCAGATTGCGCGGAACGTAGAAATGACCATAACTTTCACACTGGTAGCAATTTTTCGTATTATACGATGGAAAAACTGTTCTATTTATTTTATATTTTATGCTTCGGGCGTTGACTTCTAAGGCCCTGACTGTTCGATATGGTGGAGCAACGCCCTAGAGTGAAGCCTAGGTTGCCCGGTACGTAGAAATGATCATCACTATCAAACTGGTTACAAGTATTTGTTTTATGCGATGGAAAAGCTGTTGTATTTATATCGTATTTTATGCTTCTGGCGTTGACTTCTTAGGACCTAACTATTCCATCTGGTGGAACAACGCCATAGGGTGAAGCCTAGGTTGTCCGGAAAGTAGAAATGGCCATAACTTTCACACTGGTTGCAATTATTCGTTTTATACGATGGAAAAACTGTTTTATTTATTTTGTATTTTACGCTTCGGGCGTTGACTTCTAAGGCCCTAACTATTCGATCTGGTGGAGCAACGCCCTAGTGTGCAGCCTAGGTTGCCCGGAACGTAGAAATGACCATAGCTTTCACACTGGTTGCTATCATTCGTTTTATATGATGGAAAAACTGTTGTATTTATATTGTATTTTATGCTTCTGGCGTCCACTTCTTAGGCCCTAACTTTCGATCTGGTGGAACAACGGCCTAGGGTAAAGCCCAGATTGCGCGGAACGTAGAAATGACCATAACTTTCACACTGGTAGCAATCTTTCGTTTTATACGATGGAAAAACTGTTCTATTTATTTTATATTTTATGCTTCGGGCGTTGACGTCAAAGGCCCTAACTATTCGATCTGGTGGAGCAACGCCCTAGAGTGAAGCCTAGGTTGCCCGGAACGTAGAAATGACAATTACTTTCACACTGGTTGCAATTATTCGTTTTTTACGATGGAAAAGCTGTTGTATTTATATTGTATTTTATGCCTCTGGCGTTGACTTCTAAGGCCCTAGCTATTCGATCTAGTGGAGCAGCGCCCTAGAGTGAAGCCTAGGTTGCCCGGTACGTAGAAATGACTATCACTTTCAAACTGGTTGCAATTAATCCTGTTATACGATGGAGAAACAGTTGTATTTTTATTGCATTTTATGCTTCGGGTGTTGACTTCTAAGGACCTGACTATTCAATCTGTCGGAGCAACGCCCTAGAGTGAAGCCTAGGTTGCTCGGAATGTAGAAGTTACCATATCTTTCACACTGGTTGCAATTATTCGTTTTATACGATGGAAAAACTGTTGTATTTATATTGTATTTTATGCTTCTGGCGTTAACTTTTTAGGCCCTAACTATTCGATCTGGTGGAGCAACGCCCTAGTGTGCAGCCTAGGTTGCCCGGAACGTAGAAATGACCATAGCTTTCACACTGGTTGCTATCATTCGTTTTATATGATGGAAAAACTGTTGTATTTATATTGTATTTTATGCTTCTGGCGTCCACTTCTTAGGCCCTAACTTTCGATCTGGTGGAACAACGGCCTAGGGTAAAGCCCAGATTGCGCGGAACGTAGAAATGACCATAACTTTCACACTGGTAGCAATCTTTCGTTTTATACGATGGAAAAACTGTTCTATTTATTTTATATTTTATGCTTCGGGCGTTGACGTCAAAGGCCCTAACTATTCGATCTGGTGGAGCAACGCCCTAGAGTGAAGCCTAGGTTGCCCGGAACGTAGAAATGACAATTACTTTCACACTGGTTGCAATTATTCGTTTTTTACGATGGAAAAGCTGTTGTATTTATATTGTATTTTATGCCTCTGGCGTTGACTTCTAAGGCCCTAGCTATTCGATCTAGTGGAGCAGCGCCCTAGAGTGAAGCCTAGGTTGCCCGGTACGTAGAAATGACTATCACTTTCAAACTGGTTGCAATTAATCCTGTTATACGATGGAGAAACAGTTGTATTTTTATTGCATTTTATGCTTCGGGTGTTGACTTCTAAGGACCTGACTATTCAATCTGTCGGAGCAACGCCCTAGAGTGAAGCCTAGGTTGCTCGGAATGTAGAAGTTACCATATCTTTCACACTGGTTGCAATTATTCGTTTTATACGATGGAAAAACTGTTGTATTTATATTGTATTTTATGCTTCTGGCGTTAACTTTTTAGGCCCTAACTATTCGATCTGGTGGAACAACGCCCTAGGGTGAAGCCTAGGTTGCCCGGAACGTAGAAATGACCATAACTTTTACACTGGTAGCAATTATTCGTTTTATACAAAGGAAAAACTGTTCTATTTATTTTGTATTTTATGCTTCGGGCGTTGACTTCTAAGGACCTAACTATTCGATCTGGTGGAGCAACGCCCTAGAGTGAAGCCTAGGTTGCCCGGAACGTAGAAATGACCATTACCTTCAAACAGTTTGCAATTACTTTCTTTTATACGATGGAAAAAGCTGTTGTATTTATATCGTATTTTATGCTTCTGGCGTTGACTTCTATGGCCCTAGCTATTCGATCTAGTGGAGCAACGCCCTAGAGTGAAGCCTAGGTTGCCCGGAACGTAGAAATGACCATCACTTTCAAACTGGTTGCAATTAATCCTGTTATACGATGGAAAAACTGTTGTATTTTTATTGCATTTTATGCTTCGGGCGTTGACTTCTAAGGACCTGACTTTTCAATCTGTCGGAGCAACGCCCTAGAGTGAAGCCTAGGTTGCTCGGAATGTAGAAATGACCATAGCTTTCACACTGGTTGCAATTATTCGTTTTATACGATGGAAAAACTGTTGTATTTATATTGTATTTTATGCTTCTGGCGTTCACTTCCTAGGCCCTAGCTATTCGATCTGGTGGAACAACGCCCTGGGGTGAAGCCTAGGTTGCCCGGAAAGTAGAAATGACCATAACTTTCACACTGGTAGCAATTATTCGTTTTATACGATGGAAAAACTGTTGTATTTATATTGTATTTTATTCTTATGGCGTTGAATTCTAAGTCCGTAGCTATTCGATCTGGTGGAGCAACGCCCTAGAGTGAAACCTAGGTTACCCGGAACGTAGAAATGACAAGTACTTTCATACTGTTTGCAGTTATTCCTGTTATACGATGAAAAAACTTTTGCATCTTTATTGTATTTTATGCTTCTGGCGTTGACTTCTAAGGCCCTAGCTATTCGATTTGGTGGATTACCGCCCCAGAGTGAAGCCTAGGTTGCCCGGAACGTAGAAATGACCATAACTTCCACACTGGTTGCAATTATTCGTTTTATACGATGGAAAAGCTGTTGTATTTACATCGTTTTTTATGCTCCTGGCGTTGACTTCTTAGGCCCTAACTATTCCATCTGGTGGAACAACGCGCTAGGGTAAAGCCCAGATTGCGCGGAACGTAGAAATGACCATAACTTTCACACTGGTAGCAATTTTTCGTTCTATACGATGGAAAAACTGTTCTATTTATTTTATATTTTATGCTTCGGGCGTTGACTTCTAAGGCCCTAACTATTCGATCTGGTGGAGCAACGCCCTAGAGTTAAGCCTAGGTTGCCCGGTACGTAGAAATGACCATCACTATCAAACTGGTTACAAGTATTTGTTTTATACGATGGAAAAGCTGTTGTATTTATATCGTATTTTATGCTTCTGGCGTCGACTTCTTAGGACCTAACTATTCCATCTGGTGGTACAACGCCCTAGGGTGAAGCCTAGGTTGTCCGGAAAGTAGAAATGACCATAACTTTCACACTGGTGGCAATTATTCGTTTTATACGATGGAAAAACTGTTCTATTTATTTTGTATTTTATGCTTCGGGCGTTGACTTCTAAGGCCCTAACTATGCGATCTGGTAGAGCAACGCCCTAGAGTGAAGCCTAGGTTGCCCGGTAAGTAGAAATGACCATAAGTTTCATACTGGCTGCAATTATTCGTTTTATACGATGGAAAAACTGTTTTATTTATTTTGTATCTTACGCTTCGGGCGTTGACTTCTAAGGCTCTAACTATTCGATCTGGTGGAGCAACGCCCTAGAGTGCAGCCTAGGTTGCCCGGAACGCAGAAATGACCATAGCTTTCACACTGGTTGCTATCATTCGTTTTATATGATGGAAAAACTGTTGTATTTATATTGTATTTTATGCTTCTGGCGTCCACTTCTTAGGCCCTAACTTTCGACCTGGTGGAACAACGGCCTAGGGTGAAGCCTAGGTTGCCCGGAACGTAGATATGTCCATAACTTTTACACTGGTTGCTAGTATTCGTTTTATACGATGGAAAAACTGTTGTACTTATATTGTATTTTATTCTTATGGCGTTGAATTCTAAGTCCCTAGCTATTCGAACTGGTGGAGCAACGCCCTAGAGTGAAACCTAGGTTACCCGGAACGTAGAAATGACAAGTACTTTCATACTGTTTGCAGTTATTCCTGTTATACGATGAAAAAACTTTTGCATCTTTATTGTATTTTATGCTTCTGGCGTTGACTTCTAAGGCAATAGCTATTCGATTTGGTGGAGCACCGCCCTAGAGTGAAGCCTAGGTTGCCCGGAGCGTAGAAATGACCATAACTTCCACACTGGTTGCAATTATTCGTTTTATACGATGGAAAAGGTGTTGTATTTATATCGTTTTTTATGCTCCTGGCGTTGACTTCTTAGGCCCTAACTATTCGATCTGGTGGTACAACGCCCTAGGGTGAAGCCTAGGTTGCCCGGAACGTAGAAATGACCATAACTTTTACTCTGGCAGCAATTATTCGTTTTATACAATGGAAAAACCGTTCTATTTATTTTGTATTTTATGCTCCGGGCGTTGACTTCTGAGGCCGTTGCTATTCGATGTGGTGGAAGAACGCCATAGAGGAAAGCCTAGGCAGCCCGGATCGTAGAAATGTCCATATCTTTCACACTGTTTGCAATTTTTCGTTTTATACGATGGAAAAACTGTTTTATTTATTTTGTATTTTACGCTTCGGGCGTTGACTTCTAAGGCCGTAACTATTCGATCTGGTGGAGCAACGCCCTAGAGTGCAGCCTAGGTTGCCCGGAACGAAGAAATTACCATAGCTTTCACACTGGTTGCTATCATTCGTTTTATATGATGGAAAAACTGTTGTATTTATATTGTATTTTATGCTTCTGGCGTTCACTTCTTAGGCCCTAACTATTCGATCTGGTGGAACAACGGCCTATGGTGAAGCCTAGGTTGCCCGGAACGTAGAAATGTCCATAACTTTTACACTGGTTGCAATTATTCGTTTTATACAATGGAAAAACCGTTCTATTTATTTTGTATTTTATGCTTCGGGCGTTGACTTCCAAGGCCCTAACTGTTTGATCTGGTGGAGCATCGCCGTACAGTGAAGCCTAGGTTGCCCGGTACGTAGAAATGACCATCACTATCAAACTGGTTGCAATTACTTGTTTTATACGATGGAAAAGCTGTTGCTTTTATATCGTATTTTATGCTTCTGGCGCTGACTTCTTAGGCCCTAACTATTCCATCTGGTGGAACAACGCCCTAGGGTGAAGCCTAGGTTGCCTGGAAAGTAGAAATGACCATAACTTTCACACTGGTAGCAATTTTTCGTTTTAAACGATGGAAAAACTGTTCTACTTATTTTATATTTTATGCTTCGGGCGTTGACTTCTAAGGCCCTAACTATTCGATCTGGTGGAGCAACGCCCTAGAGTGAAGCCTAGGTTGCCCGGTACGTAGAAGTGACCATCACTATCAAACTGGTTGCAATTATTTGTTTTATACGATGGAAAAGCTGTTGTATTTATATCGTATTTTATGCTTCTGGCGTTGACTTCTTAGGCATTAACTATTCCATCTGGTGGAACAACGCCCTGGGGTGAAGCCTAGGTTGCCCGGAAAGTAGAAATGACCATAACTTTTAAACTGGTTGCTATTATTCGTTTTATACGATGGAAAAACTGTTGTACTTATATTGTATTTTATTCTTATGGCGTTGAATTCTAAGTCCCTAGCTATTCGATCTGGTGGAGCAACGCCCTAGAGTGAAACCTAGGTTACCCGGAACGTAGAAATGACAAGTACTTTCATACTGTTTGCAGTTATTCCTGTTATACGATGAAAAAACTTTTGCATCTTTATTGTATTTTATGCTTCTGGCGTTGACTTCTAAGGCCCTAGCTATTCGATTTGGTGGAGCACCGCCCTAGAGTGAAGCCTAGGTTGCCCGGAGCGTAGAAATGACCATAACTTCCACACTGGTTGCAATTATACGTTTTATACGATGGAAAAGGTGTTGTATTTATATCGTTTTTTATGCTCCTGGCGTTGACTTCTTAGGCCCTAACTATTCGATCTGGTGGTACAACGCCCTAGGGTGAAGCCTAGGTTGCCCGGAACGTAGAAATGACCATAACTTTTACTCTGGCAGCAATTATTCGTTTTATACAATGGAAAAACCGTTCTATTTATTTTGTATTTTATGCTTCGGGCGTTGACTTCTGAGGCCGTTGCTATTCGATGTGGTGGAAGAACGCCATAGAGGGAAGCCTAGGCAGCCCGGATCGTAGAAATGTCCATATCTTTCACACTGTTTGCAATTTTTCGTTTTATACGATGGAAAAACTGTTTTATTTATTTTGTATTTTACGCTTCGGGCGTTGACTTCTAAGGCCCTAACTGTTTGATCTGGTGGAGCATCGCCGTACAGTGAAGCCTAGGTTGCCCGGTACGTAGAAATGACCATCACTATCAAACTGGTTGCAATTACTTGTTTTATACGATGGAAAAGCTGTTGCTTTTATATCGTATTTTATGCTTCTGGCGCTGACTTCTTAGGCCCTAACTATTCCATCTGGTGGAACAACGCCCTGGGGTGAAGCCTAGGTTGCCCGGAAAGTAGAAATGACCATAACTTTCACACTGGTAGCAATTATTCGTTTTATACGATGGAAAAACTGTTGTATTTATATTGTATTTTATTCTTATGGCGTTGAATTCTAAGTCCGTAGCTATTCGATCTGGTGGAGCAACGCCCTAGAGTGAAACCTAGGTTACCCGGAACGTAGAAATGACAAGTACTTTCATACTGTTTGCAGTTATTCCTGTTATACGATGAAAAAACTTATGCATCTTTATTGTATTTTATGCTTCTGGCGTTGACTTCTAAGGCCCTAGCTATTCGATTTGGTGGATTACCGCCCCAGAGTGAAGCCTAGGTTGCCCGGAACGTAGAAATGACCATAACTTCCACACTGGTTGCAATTATTCGTTTCATACGATGGAAAAGCTGTTGTATATACATCGTTTTTTATGCTCCTGGCGTTGACTTCTTAGGCCCTAACTATTCCATCTGGTGGAACAACGCGCTAGGGTAAAGCCCAGATTGCGCGGAACGTAGAAATGACCATAACTTTCACACTGGTAGCAATTTTTCGTTCTATACGATGGAAAAACTGTTCTATTTATTTTATATTTTATGCTTCGGGCGTTGACTTCTAAGGCCCTAACTATTCGATCTGGTGGAGCAACGCCCTAGAGTTAAGCCTAGGTTGCCCGGTACGTAGAAATGACCATCACTATCAAACTGGTTACAAGTATTTGTTTTATACGATGGAAAAGCTGTTGTATTTATATCGTATTTTATGCTTCTGGCGTCGACTTCTTAGGACCTAACTATTCCATCTGGTGGTACAACGCCCTAGGGTGAAGCCTAGGTTGTCCGGAAAGTAGAAATGACCATAACTTTCACACTGGTGGCAATTATTCGTTTTATACGATGGAAAACCTGTTCTATTTATTTTGTATTTTATGCTTCGGGCGTTGACTTCTAAGGCCCTAACTATGCGATCTGGTGGAGCAACGCCCTAGAGTTAAGCCTAGGTTGCCCGGTACGTAGAAATGACCATCACTATCAAACTGGTTACAAGTATTTGTTTTATACGATGGAAAAGCTGTTGTATTTATATCGTATTTTATGCTTCTGGCGTCGACTTCTTAGGACCTAACTATTCCATCTGGTGGTACAACGCCCTAGGGTGAAGCCTAGGTTGTCCGGAAAGTAGAAATGACCATAACTTTCACACTGGTGGCAATTATTCGTTTTATACGATGGAAAAACTGTTCTATTTATATTGTATTTTATGCTTCGGGCGTTGACTTCTAAGGCCCTAACTATGCGATCTGGTAGAGCAACGCCCTAGAGTGAAGCCTAGGTTGCCCGGTAAGTAGAAATGACCATAAGTTTCATACTGGCTGCAATTATTCGTTTTATACGATGGAAAAACTGTTTTATTTATTTTGTATCTTACGCTTCGGGCGTTGACTTCTAAGGCCCTAACTATTCGATCTGGTGGAGCAACGCCCTAGAGTGCAGCCTAGGTTGCCCGGAACGTAGAAATGACCATAGCTTTCACACTGGTTGCTATCATTCGTTTTATATGATGGAAAAACTGTTGTATTTATATTGTATTTTATGCTTCTGGCGTCCACTTCTTAGGCCCTAACTTTCGACCTGGTGGAACAACGGCCTAGGGTGAAGCCTAGGTTGCCCGGAACGTAGATATGTCCATAACTTTTACACTGGTTGCTATTATTCGTTTTATACGATGGAAAAACTGTTGTACTTATATTGTATTTTATTCTTATGGCGTTGAATTCTAAGTCCCTAGCTATTCGATCTGGTGGAGCAACGCCCTAGAGTGAAACCTAGGTTACCCGGAACGTAGAAATGACAAGTACTTTCATACTGTTTGCAGTTATTCCTGTTATACGATGAAAAAACTTTTGCATCTTTATTGTATTTTATGCTTCTGGCGTTGACTTCTAAGGCCCTAGCTATTCGATTTGGTGGAGCACCGCCCTAGAGTGAAGCCTAGGTTGCCCGGAGCGTAGAAATGACCATAACTTCCACACTGGTTGCAATTATTCGTTTTATACGATGGAAAAGGTGTTGTATTTATATCGTTTTTTATGCTCCTGGCGTTGACTTCTTAGGCCCTAACTATTCGATCTGGTGGTACAACGCCCTAGGGTGAAGCCTAGGTTGCCCGGAACGTAGAAATGACCATAACTTTTACTCTGGCAGCAATTATTCGTTTTATACAATGGAAAAACCGTTCTATTTATTTTGTATTTTATGCTTCGGTCGTTGACTTCTGAGGCCGTTGCTATTCGATGTGGTGGAAGAACGCCATAGAGGGAAGCCTAGGCAGCCCGGATCGTAGAAATGTCCATATCTTTCACACTGTTTGCAATTTTTCGTTTTATACGATGGAAAAACTGTTTTATTTATTTTGTATTTTACGCTTCGGGCGTTGACTTCTAAGGCCCTAACTATTCGATCTGGTGGAGCAACGCCCTAGAGTGCAGCCTAGGTTGCCCGGAACGAAGAAATTAACATAGCTTTCACACTGGTTGCTATCATTCGTTTTATATGATGGAAAAACTGTTGTATTTACATTGTATTTTATGCTTCTGGCGTTCACTTCTTAGGCCCTAACTATTCGATCTGGTGGAACAACGGCCTATGGTGAAGCCTAGGTTGCCCGGAACGTAGAAATGTCCATAACTTTTACACTGGTTGCAATTATTCGTTTTATACAATGGAAAAACCGTTCTATTTATTTTGTATTTTATGCTTCGGGCGTTGACTTCCAAGGCCCTAACTGTTTGATCTGGTGGAGCATCGCCGTACAGTGAAGCCTAGGTTGCCCGGTACGTAGAAATGACCATCACTATCAAACTGGTTGCAATTACTTGTTTTATACGATGGAAAAGCTGTTGCTTTTATATCGTATTTTATGCTTCTGGCGCTGACTTCTTAGGCCCTAACTATTCCATCTGGTGGAACAACGCCCTAGGGTGAAGCCTAGGTTGCCCGGAAAGTAGAAATGACCATAACTTTCACACTGGTAGCAATTTTTCGTTTTAAACGATGGAAAAACTGTTCTACTTATTTTATATTTTATGCTTCGGGCGTTGACTTCTAAGGCCCTAACTATTTGATCTGGTGGAGCAACGCCCTAGAGTGAAGCCTAGGTTGCCCGGTACGTAGAAGTGACCATCACTATCAAACTGGTTGCAATTATTTGTTTTATACGATGGAAAAGCTGTTGTATTTATATCGTATTTTATGCTTCTGGCGTTGACTTCTTAGGCATTAACTATTCCATCTTGTGGAACAACGCCCTGGGGTGAAGCCTAGGTTGCCCGGAAAGTAGAAATGACCATAACTTTCACACTGGTAGCAATTATTCGCTTTATACGATGGAAAAACTGTTGTACTTATATTGTATTTTATTCTTATGGCGTTGAATTCTAAGTCCCTAGCTATTCGATCTGGTGGAGCAACGCCCTAGAGTGAAACCTAGGTTACCCGGAAGGTAGAAATGACAAGTACTTTCATACTGTTTGCAGTTATTCCTGTTATACGGTGAAAAAACTTTTGCATCTTTATTGTATTTTATGCTTCTGGCGTTGACTTCTAAGGCCCTAGCTATTCGATTTGGTGGAGCACCGCCCTAGAGTGAAGCCTAGGTTGCCCGGAACGTAGAAATGACCATAACTTCCACACTGGTTGCAATTATTCGTTTTATACGATGGAAAAGGTGTTGTATTTATATCGTTTTTTATGCTCCTGGCGTTGACTTCTTAGGCCCTAACTATTCGATCTGGTGGTACAACGCCCTAGGGTGAAGCCTAGGTTGCCCGGAACGTAGAAATGACCATAACTTTTACTCTGGCAGCAATTATTCGTTTTATACAATGGAAAAACCGTTCTATTTATTTTGTATTTTATGCTTCGGGCGTTGACTTCTGAGGCCGTTGCTATTCGATGTGGTGGAAGAACGCCATAGAGGGAAGCCTAGGCAGCCCGGATCGTAGAAATGTCCATATCTTTCACACTGTTTGCAATTTTTCGTTTTATACGATGGAAAAACTGTTTTATTTATTTTGTATTTTACGCTTCGGGCGTTGACTTCTAAGGCCCTAACTATTCGATCTGGTGGAGCAACGCCCTAGAGTGCAGCCTAGGTTGCCCGGAACGTAGAAATGACCATAGCTTTCACACTGGTTGCTATCATTCGTTTTATATGATGGAAAAACTGTTGTATTTATATTGTATTTTATGCTTCTGGCGTTCACTTCTTAGGCCCTAACTATTCGATCTGGTGGAACAACGGCCTATGGTGAAGCCTAGGTTGCCCGGAACGTAGAAATGTCCATAACTTTTACACTGGTTGCAATTATTCGTTTTATACAATGGAAAAACTGTTTTATTTATTTTGTATCTTACGCTTCGGGCGTTGACTTCTAAGGCCCTAACTATTCGATCTGGTGGAGCAACGCCCTAGAGTGCAGCCTAGGTTGCCCGGAACGTAGAAATGACCATAGCTTTCACACTGGTTGCTATCATTCGTTTTATATGATGGAAAAACTGTTGTATTTATATTGTATTTTATGCTTCTGGCGTCCACTTCTTAGGCCCTAACTTTCGACCTGGTGGAACAACGGCCTAGGGTGAAGCCTAGGTTGCCCGGAACGTAGATATGTCCATAACTTTCACACTGGTTGCTATTATTCGTTTTATACGATGGAAAAACTGTTGTACTTATATTGTATTTTATTCTTATGGCGTTGAATTCTAAGTCCCTAGCTATTCGATCTGGTGGAGCAACGCCCTAGAGTGAAACCTAGGTTACCCGGAACGTAGAAATGACAAGTACTTTCATACTGTTTGCAGTTATTCCTGTTATACGATGAAAAAACTTTTGCATCTTTATTGTATTTTATGCTTCTGGCGTTGACTTCTAAGGCCCTAGCTATTCGATTTGGTGGAGCACCGCCCTAGAGTGAAGCCTAGGTTGCCCGGAACGTAGAAATGACCATAACTTCCACACTGGTTGCAATTATTCGTTTTATACGATGGAAAAGGTGTTGTATTTATATCGTTTTTTATGCTCCTGGCGTTGACTTCTTAGGCCCTAACTATTCGATCTGGTGGTACAACGCCCTAGGGTGAAGCCTAGGTTGCCCGGAACGTAGAAATGACCATAACTTTTACTCTGGCAGCAATTATTCGTTTTATACAATGGAAAAACCGTTCTATTTATTTTGTATTTTATGCTTCGGGCGTTGACTTCCAAGGCCCTAACTGTTTGATCTGGTGGAGCATCGCCGTACAGTGAAGCCTAGGTTGCCCGGTACGTAGAAATGACCATCACTATCAAACTGGTTGCAATTACTTGTTTTATACGATGGAAAAGCTGTTGCTTTTATATCGTATTTTATGCTTCTGGCGCTGACTTCTTAGGCCCTAACTATTCCATCTGGTGGAACAACGCCCCAGGGTGAAGCCTAGGTTGCCCGGAAAGTAGAAATGACCATAACTTTCACACTGGTAGCAATTTTTCGTTTTAAACGATGGAAAAACTGTTCTACTTATTTTACATTTTATGCTTCGGGCGTTGACTTCTAAGGCCCTAACTATTCGATCTGGTGGAGCAACGCCCTAGAGTGAAGCCTAGGTTGCCCGGTACGTAGAAGTGACCATCACTATCAAACTGGTTGCAATTATTTGTTTTATACGATGGAAAAGCTGTTGTATTTATATCGTATTTTATGCTTCTGGCGTTGACTTCTTAGGCATTAACTATTCCATCTGGTGGAACAACGCCCTGGGGTGAAGCCTAGGTTGCCCGGAAAGTAGAAATGACCATAACTTTCACACTGGTAGCAATTATTCGCTTTATACGATGGAAAAACTGTTGTACTTATATTGTATTTTATTCTTATGGCGTTGAATTCTAAGTCCCTAGCTATTCGATCTGGTGGAGCAACGCCCTAGAGTGAAACCTAGGTTACCCGGAACGTAGAAATGACAAGTACTTTCATACTGTTTGCAGTTATTCCTGTTATACGGTGAAAAAACTTTTGCATCTTTATTGTATTTTATGCTTCTGGCGTTGACTTCTAAGGCCCTAGCTATTCGATTTGGTGGAGCACCGCCCTAGAGTGAAGCCTAGGTTGCCCGGAACGTAGAAATGACCATAACTTCCACACTGGTTGCAATTATTCGTTTTATACGATGGAAAAGGTGTTGTATTTATATCGTTTTTTATGCTCCTGGCGTTGACTTCTTAGGCCCTAACTATTCGATCTGGTGGTACAACGCCCTAGGGTGAAGCCTAGGTTGCCCGGAACGTAGAAATGACCATAACTTTTACTCTGGCAGCAATTATTCGTTTTATACAATGGAAAAACCGTTCTATTTATTTTGTATTTTATGCTTCGGGCGTTGACTTCTGAGGCCGTTGCTATTCGATGTGGTGGAAGAACGCCATAGAGGGAAGCCTAGGCAGCCCGGATCGTAGAAATGTCCATATCTTTCACACTGTTTGCAATTTTTCGTTTTATACGATGGAAAAACTGTTTTATTTATTTTGTATTTTACGCTTCGGGCGTTGACTTCTAAGGCCCTAACTATTCGATCTGGTGGAGCAACGCCCTAGAGTTAAGCCTAGGTTGCCCGGTACGTAGAAATGACCATCACTATCAAACTGGTTACAAGTATTTGTTTTATACGATGGAAAAGCTGTTGTATTTATATCGTATTTTATGCTTCTGGCGTCGACTTCTTAGGACCTAACTATTCCATCTGGTGGTACAACGCCCTAGGGTGAAGCCTAGGTTGTCCGGAAAGTAGAAATGACCATAACTTTCACACTGGTGGCAATTATTCGTTTTATACGATGGAAAAACTGTTCTATTTATTTTGTATTTTATGCTTCGGGCGTTGACTTCTAAGGCCCTAACTATGCGATCTGGTAGAGCAACGCCCTAGAGTGAAGCCTAGGTTGCCCGGTAAGTAGAAATGACCATAAGTTTCATACTGGCTGCAATTATTCGTTTTATACGATGGAAAAACTGTTTTATTTATTTTGTATCTTACGCTTCGGGCGTTGACTTCTAAGGCCCTAACTATTCGATCTGGTGGAGCAACGCCCTAGAGTGCAGCCTAGGTTGCCCGGAACGTAGAAATGACCATAGCTTTCACACTGGTTGCTATCATTCGTTTTATATGATGGAAAAACTGTTGTATTTATATTGTATTTTATGCTTCTGGCGTCCACTTCTTAGGCCCTAACTTTCGACCTGGTGGAACAACGGCCTAGGGTGAAGCCTAGGTTGCCCGGAACGTAGATATGTCCATAACTTTTACACTGGTTGCTAGTATTCGTTTTATACGATGGAAAAACTGTTGTACTTATATTGTATTTTATTCTTATGGCGTTGAATTCTAAGTCCCTAGCTATTCGAACTGGTGGAGCAACGCCCTAGAGTGAAACCTAGGTTACCCGGAACGTAGAAATGACAAGTACTTTCATACTGTTTGCAGTTATTCCTGTTATACGATGAAAAAACTTTTGCATCTTTATTGTATTTTATGCTTCTGGCGTTGACTTCTAAGGCAATAGCTATTCGATTTGGTGGAGCACCGCCCTAGAGTGAAGCCTAGGTTGCCCGGAGCGTAGAAATGACCATAACTTCCACACTGGTTGCAATTATTCGTTTTATACGATGGAAAAGGTGTTGTATTTATATCGTTTTTTATGCTCCTGGCGTTGACTTCTTAGGCCCTAACTATTCGATCTGGTGGTACAACGCCCTAGGGTGAAGCCTAGGTTGCCCGGAACGTAGAAATGACCATAACTTTTACTCTGGCAGCAATTATTCGTTTTATACAATGGAAAAACCGTTCTATTTATTTTGTATTTTATGCTCCGGGCGTTGACTTCTGAGGCCGTTGCTATTCGATGTGGTGGAAGAACGCCATAGAGGAAAGCCTAGGCAGCCCGGATCGTAGAAATGTCCATATCTTTCACACTGTTTGCAATTTTTCGTTTTATACGATGGAAAAACTGTTTTATTTATTTTGTATTTTACGCTTCGGGCGTTGACTTCTAAGGCCCTAACTATTCGATCTGGTGGAGCAACGCCCTAGAGTGCAGCCTAGGTTGCCCGGAACGAAGAAATTACCATAGCTTTCACACTGGTTGCTATCATTCGTTTTATATGATGGAAAAACTGTTGTATTTATATTGTATTTTATGCTTCTGGCGTTCACTTCTTAGGCCCTAACTATTCGATCTGGCGGAACAACGGCCTATGGTGAAGCCTAGGTTGCCCGGAACGTAGAAATGTCCATAACTTTTACACTGGTTGCAATTATTCGTTTTATACAATGGAAAAACCGTTCTATTTATTTTGTATTTTATGCTTCGGGCGTTGACTTCCAAGGCCCTAACTGTTTGATCTGGTGGAGCATCGCCGTACAGTGAAGCCTAGGTTGCCCGGTACGTAGAAATGACCATCACTATCAAACTGGTTGCAATTACTTGTTTTATACGATGGAAAAGCTGTTGCTTTTATATCGTATTTTATGCTTCTGGCGCTGACTTCTTAGGCCCTAACTATTCCATCTGGTGGAACAACGCCCTAGGGTGAAGCCTAGGTTGCCTGGAAAGTAGAAATGACCATAACTTTCACACTGGTAGCAATTTTTCGTTTTAAACGATGGAAAAACTGTTCTACTTATTTTATATTTTATGCTTCGGGCGTTGACTTCTAAGGCCCTAACTATTCGATCTGGTGGAGCAACGCCCTAGAGTGAAGCCTAGGTTGCCCGGTACGTAGAAGTGACCATCACTATCAAACTGGTTGCAATTATTTGTTTTATACGATGGAAAAGCTGTTGTATTTATATCGTATTTTATGCTTCTGGCGTTGACTTCTTAGGCATTAACTATTCCATCTGGTGGAACAACGCCCTGGGGTGAAGCCTAGGTTGCCCGGAAAGTAGAAATGACCATAACTTTTAAACTGGTTGCTATTATTCGTTTTATACGATGGAAAAACTGTTGTACTTATATTGTATTTTATTCTTATGGCGTTGAATTCTAAGTCCCTAGCTATTCGATCTGGTGGAGCAACGCCCTAGAGTGAAACCTAGGTTACCCGGAACGTAGAAATGACAAGTACTTTCATACTGTTTGCAGTTATTCCTGTTATACGATGAAAAAACTTTTGCATCTTTATTGTATTTTATGCTTCTGGCGTTGACTTCTAAGGCCCTAGCTATTCGATTTGGTGGAGCACCGCCCTAGAGTGAAGCCTAGGTTGCCCGGAGCGTAGAAATGACCATAACTTCCACACTGGTTGCAATTATTCGTTTTATACGATGGAAAAGGTGTTGTATTTATATCGTTTTTTATGCTCCTGGCGTTGACTTCTTAGGCCCTAACTATTCGATCTGGTGGTACAACGCCCTAGGGTGAAGCCTAGGTTGCCCGGAACGTAGAAATGACCATAACTTTTACTCTGGCAGCAATTATTCGTTTTATACAATGGAAAAACCGTTCTATTTATTTTGTATTTTATGCTTCGGGCGTTGACTTCTGAGGCCGTTGCTATTCGATGTGGTGGAAGAACGCCATAGAGGGAAGCCTAGGCAGCCCGGATCGTAGAAATGTCCATATCTTTCACACTGTTTGCAATTTTTCGTTTTATACGATGGAAAAACTGTTTTATTTATTTTGTATTTTACGCTTCGGGCGTTGACTTCTAAGGCCCTAACTGTTTGATCTGGTGGAGCATCGCCGTACAGTGAAGCCTAGGTTGCCCGGTACGTAGAAATGACCATCAGTATCAAACTGGTTGCAATTACTTGTTTTATACGATGGAAAAGCTGTTGCTTTTATATCGTATTTTATGCTTCTGGCGCTGACTTCTTAGGCCCTAACTATTCCATCTGGTGGAACAACGCCCTGGGGTGAAGCCTAGGTTGCCCGGAAAGTAGAAATGACCATAACTTTCACACTGGTAGCAATTATTCGTTTTATACGATGGAAAAACTGTTGTATTTATATTGTATTTTATTCTTATGGCGTTGAATTCTAAGTCCGTAGCTATTCGATCTGGTGGAGCAACGCCCTAGAGTGAAACCTAGGTTACCCGGAACGTAGAAATGACAAGTACTTTCATACTGTTTGCAGTTATTCCTGTTATACGATGAAAAAACTTATGCATCTTTATTGTATTTTATGCTTCTGGCGTTGACTTCTAAGGCCCTAGCTATTCGATTTGGTGGATTACCGCCCCAGAGTGAAGCCTAGGTTGCCCGGAACGTAGAAATGACCATAACTTCCACACTGGTTGCAATTATTCGTTTTATACGATGGAAAAGCTGTTGTATATACATCGTTTTTTATGCTCCTGGCGTTGACTTCTTAGGCCCTAACTATTCCATCTGGTGGAACAACGCGCTAGGGTAAAGCCCAGATTGCGCGGAACGTAGAAATGACCATAACTTTCACACTGGTAGCAATTTTTCGTTCTATACGATGGAAAAACTGTTCTATTTATTTTATATTTTATGCTTCGGGCGTTGACTTCTAAGGCCCTAACTATTCGATCTGGTGGAGCAACGCCCTAGAGTTAAGCCTAGGTTGCCCGGTACGTAGAAATGACCATCACTATCAAACTGGTTACAAGTATTTGTTTTATACGATGGAAAAGCTGTTGTATTTATATCGTATTTTATGCTTCTGGCGTCGACTTCTTAGGACCTAACTATTCCATCTGGTGGTACAACGCCCTAGGGTGAAGCCTAGGTTGTCCGGAAAGTAGAAATGACCATAACTTTCACACTGGTGGCAATTATTCGTTTTATACGATGGAAAAACTGTTCTATTTATTTTGTATTTTATGCTTCGGGCGTTGACTTCTAAGGCCCTAACTATGCGATCTGGTGGAGCAACGCCCTAGAGTTAAGCCTAGGTTGCCCGGTACGTAGAAATGACCATCACTATCAAACTGGTTACAAGTATTTGTTTTATACGATGGAAAAGCTGTTGTATTTATATCGTATTTTATGCTTCTGGCGTCGACTTCTTAGGACCTAACTATTCCATCTGGTGGTACAACGCCCTAGGGTGAAGCCTAGGTTGTCCGGAAAGTAGAAATGACCATAACTTTCACACTGGTGGCAATTATTCGTTTTATACGATGGAAAAACTGTTCTATTTATATTGTATTTTATGCTTCGGGCGTTGACTTCTAAGGCCCTAACTATGCGATCTGGTAGAGCAACGCCCTAGAGTGAAGCCTAGGTTGCCCGGTAAGTAGAAATGACCATAAGTTTCATACTGGCTGCAATTATTCGTTTTATACGATGGAAAAACTGTTTTATTTATTTTGTATCTTACGCTTCGGGCGTTGACTTCTAAGGCCCTAACTATTCGATCTGGTGGAGCAACGCCCTAGAGTGCAGCCTAGGTTGCCCGGAACGTAGAAATGACCATAGCTTTCACACTGGTTGCTATCATTCGTTTTATATGATGGAAAAACTGTTGTATTTATATTGTATTTTATGCTTCTGGCGTCCACTTCTTAGGCCCTAACTTTCGACCTGGTGGAACAACGGCCTAGGGTGAAGCCTAGGTTGCCCGGTACGTAGATATGTCCATAACTTTTACACTGGTTGCTATTATTCGTTTTATACGATGGAAAAACTGTTGTACTTATATTGTATTTTATTCTTATGGCGTTGAATTCTAAGTCCCTAGCTATTCGATCTGGTGGAGCAACGCCCTAGAGTGAAACCTAGGTTACCCGGAACGTAGAAATGACAAGTACTTTCATACTGTTTGCAGTTATTCCTGTTATACGATGAAAAAACTTTTGCATCTTTATTGTATTTTATGCTTCTGGCGTTGACTTCTAAGGCCCTAGCTATTCGATTTGGTGGAGCACCGCCCTAGAGTGAAGCCTAGGTTGCCCGGAGCGTAGAAATGACCATAACTTCCACACTGGTTGCAATTATTCGTTTTATACGATGGAAAAGGTGTTGTATTTATATCGTTTTTTATGCTCCTGGCGTTGACTTCTTAGGCCCTAACTATTCGATCTGGTGGTACAACGCCCTAGGGTGAAGCCTAGGTTGCCCGGAACGTAGAAATGACCATAACTTTTACTCTGGCAGCAATTATTCGTTTTATACAATGGAAAAACCGTTCTATTTATTTTGTATTTTATGCTTCGGGCGTTGACTTCTGAGGCCGTTGCTATTCGATGTGGTGGAAGAACGCCATAGAGGGAAGCCTAGGCAGCCCGGATCGTAGAAATGTCCATATCTTTCACACTGTTTGCAATTTTTCGTTTTATACGATGGAAAAACTGTTTTATTTATTTTGTATTTTACGCTTCGGGCGTTGACTTCTAAGGCCCTAACTGTTTGATCTGGTGGAGCATCGCCGTACAGTGAAGCCTAGGTTGCCCGGTACGTAGAAATGACCATCAGTATCAAACTGGTTGCAATTACTTGTTTTATACGATGGAAAAGCTGTTGCTTTTATATCGTATTTTATGCTTCTGGCGCTGACTTCTTAGGCCCTAACTATTCCATCTGGTGGAACAACGCCCTGGGGTGAAGCCTAGGTTGCCCGGAAAGTAGAAATGACCATAACTTTCACACTGGTAGCAATTATTCGTTTTATACGATGGAAAAACTGTTGTATTTATATTGTATTTTATTCTTATGGCGTTGAATTCTAAGTCCGTAGCTATTCGATCTGGTGGAGCAACGCCCTAGAGTGAAACCTAGGTTACCCGGAACGTAGAAATGACAAGTACTTTCATACTGTTTGCAGTTATTCCTGTTATACGATGAAAAAACTTATGCATCTTTATTGTATTTTATGCTTCTGGCGTTGACTTCTAAGGCCCTAGCTATTCGATTTGGTGGATTACCGCCCCAGAGTGAAGCCTAGGTTGCCCGGAACGTAGAAATGACCATAACTTCCACACTGGTTGCAATTATTCGTTTTATACGATGGAAAAGCTGTTGTATATACATCGTTTTTTATGCTCCTGGCGTTGACTTCTTAGGCCCTAACTATTCCATCTGGTGGAACAACGCGCTAGGGTAAAGCCCAGATTGCGCGGAACGTAGAAATGACCATAACTTTCACACTGGTAGCAATTTTTCGTTCTATACGATGGAAAAACTGTTCTATTTATTTTATATTTTATGCTTCGGGCGTTGACTTCTAAGGCCCTAACTATTCGATCTGGTGGAGCAACGCCCTAGAGTTAAGCCTAGGTTGCCCGGTACGTAGAAATGACCATCACTATCAAACTGGTTACAAGTATTTGTTTTATACGATGGAAAAGCTGTTGTATTTATATCGTATTTTATGCTTCTGGCGTCGACTTCTTAGGACCTAACTATTCCATCTGGTGGTACAACGCCCTAGGGTGAAGCCTAGGTTGTCCGGAAAGTAGAAATGACCATAACTTTCACACTGGTGGCAATTATTCGTTTTATACGATGGAAAAACTGTTCTATTTATTTTGTATTTTATGCTTCGGGCGTTGACTTCTAAGGCCCTAACTATGCGATCTGGTGGAGCAACGCCCTAGAGTTAAGCCTAGGTTGCCCGGTACGTAGAAATGACCATCACTATCAAACTGGTTACAAGTATTTGTTTTATACGATGGAAAAGCTGTTGTATTTATATCGTATTTTATGCTTCTGGCGTCGACTTCTTAGGACCTAACTATTCCATCTGGTGGTACAACGCCCTAGGGTGAAGCCTAGGTTGTCCGGAAAGTAGAAATGACCATAACTTTCACACTGGTGGCAATTATTCGTTTTATACGATGGAAAAACTGTTCTATTTATATTGTATTTTATGCTTCGGGCGTTGACTTCTAAGGCCCTAACTATGCGATCTGGTAGATCAACGCCCTAGAGTGAAGCCTAGGTTGCCCGGTAAGTAGAAATGACCATAAGTTTCATACTGGCTGCAATTATTCGTTTTATACGATGGAAAAACTGTTTTATTTATTTTGTATCTTACGCTTCGGGCGTTGACTTCTAAGGCCCTAACTATTCGATCTGGTGGAGCAACGCCCTAGAGTGCAGCCTAGGTTGCCCGGAACGTAGAAATGACCATAGCTTTCACACTGGTTGCTATCATTCGTTTTATATGATGGAAAAACTGTTGTATTTATATTGTATTTTATGCTTCTGGCGTCCACTTCTTAGGCCCTAACTTTCGACCTGGTGGAACAACGGCCTAGGGTGAAGCCTAGGTTGCCCGGTACGTAGATATGTCCATAACTTTTACACTGGTTGCTATTATTCGTTTTATACGATGGAAAAACTGTTGTACTTATATTGTATTTTATTCTTATGGCGTTGAATTCTAAGTCCCTAGCTATTCGATCTGGTGGAGCAACGCCCTAGAGTGAAACCTAGGTTACCCGGAACGTAGAAATGACAAGTACTTTCATACTGTTTGCAGTTATTCCTGTTATACGATGAAAAAACTTTTGCATCTTTATTGTATTTTATGCTTCTGGCGTTGACTTCTAAGGCCCTAGCTATTCGATTTGGTGGAGCACCGCCCTAGAGTGAAGCCTAGGTTGCCCGGAGCGTAGAAATGACCATAACTTCCACACTGGTTGCAATTATTCGTTTTATACGATGGAAAAGGTGTTGTATTTATATCGTTTTTTATGCTCCTGGCGTTGACTTCTTAGGCCCTAACTATTCGATCTGGTGGTACAACGCCCTAGGGTGAAGCCTAGGTTGCCCGGAACGTAGAAATGACCATAACTTTTACTCTGGCAGCAATTATTCGTTTTATACAATGGAAAAACCGTTCTATTTATTTTGTACTTTATGCTTCGGTCGTTGACTTCTGAGGCCGTTGCTATTCGATGTGGTGGAAGAACGCCATAGAGGGAAGCCTAGGCAGCCCGGATCGTAGAAATGTCCATATCTTTCACACTGTTTGCAATTTTTCGTTTTATACGATGGAAAAACTGTTTTATTTATTTTGTATTTTACGCTTCGGGCGTTGACTTCTAAGGCCCTAACTATTCGATCTGGTGGAGCAACGCCCTAGAGTGCAGCCTAGGTTGCCCGGAACGAAGAAATTACCATAGCTTTCACACTGGTTGCTATCATTCGTTTTATATGATGGAAAAACTGTTGTATTTATATTGTATTTTATGCTTCTGGCGTTCACTTCTTAGGCCCTAACTATTCGATCTGGTGGAACAACGGCCTATGGTGAAGCCTAGGTTGCCCGGAACGTAGAAATGTCCATAACTTTTACACTGGTTGCAATTATTCGTTTTATACAATGGAAAAACCGTTCTATTTATTTTGTATTTTATGCTTCGGGCGTTGACTTCCAAGGCCCTAACTGTTTGATCTGGTGGAGCATCGCCGTACAGTGAAGCCTAGGTTGCCCGGTACGTAGAAATGACCATCACTATCAAACTGGTTGCAATTACTTGTTTTATACGATGGAAAAGCTGTTGCTTTTATATCGTATTTTATGCTTCTGGCGCTGACTTCTTAGGCCCTAACTATTCCATCTGGTGGAACAACGCCCTAGGGTGAAGCCTAGGTTGCCCGGAAAGTAGAAATGACCATAACTTTCACACTGGTAGCAATTTTTCGTTTTAAACGATGGAAAAACTGTTCTACTTATTTTATATTTTATGCTTCGGGCGTTGACTTCTAAGGCCCTAACTATTTGATCTGGTGGAGCAACGCCCTAGAGTGAAGCCTAGGTTGCCCGGTACGTAGAAGTGACCATCACTATCAAACTGGTTGCAATTATTTGTTTTATACGATGGAAAAGCTGTTGTATTTATATCGTATTTTATGCTTCTGGCGTTGACTTCTTAGGCATTAACTATTCCATCTTGTGGAACAACGCCCTGGGGTGAAGCCTAGGTTGCCCGGAAAGTAGAAATGACCATAACTTTCACACTGGTAGCAATTATTCGCTTTATACGATGGAAAAACTGTTGTACTTATATTGTATTTTATTCTTATGGCGTTGAATTCTAAGTCCCTAGCTATTCGATCTGGTGGAGCAACGCCCTAGAGTGAAACCTAGGTTACCCGGAAGGTAGAAATGACAAGTACTTTCATACTGTTTGCAGTTATTCCTGTTATACGGTGAAAAAACTTTTGCATCTTTATTGTATTTTATGCTTCTGGCGTTGACTTCTAAGGCCCTAGCTATTCGATTTGGTGGAGCACCGCCCTAGAGTGAAGCCTAGGTTGCCCGGAACGTAGAAATGACCATAACTTCCACACTGGTTGCAATTATTCGTTTTATACGATGGAAAAGGTGTTGTATTTATATCGTTTTTTATGCTCCTGGCGTTGACTTCTTAGGCCCTAACTATTCGATCTGGTGGTACAACGCCCTAGGGTGAAGCCTAGGTTGCCCGGAACGTAGAAATGACCATAACTTTTACTCTGGCAGCAATTATTCGTTTTATACAATGGAAAAACCGTTCTATTTATTTTGTATTTTATGCTTCGGGCGTTGACTTCTGAGGCCGTTGCTATTCGATGTGGTGGAAGAACGCCATAGAGGGAAGCCTAGGCAGCCCGGATCGTAGAAATGTCCATATCTTTCACACTGTTTGCAATTTTTCGTTTTATACGATGGAAAAACTGTTTTATTTATTTTGTATTTTACGGTTCGGGCGTTGACTTCTAAGGCCCTAACTATTCGATCTGGTGGAGCAACGCCCTAGAGTGCAGCCTAGGTTGCCCGGAACGTAGAAATGACCATAGCTTTCACACTGGTTGCTATCATTCGTTTTATATGATGGAAAAACTGTTGTATTTATATTGTATTTTATGCTTCTGGCGTTCACTTCTTAGGCCCTAACTATTCGATCTGGTGGAACAACGGCCTATGGTGAAGCCTAGGTTGCCCGGAACGTAGAAATGTCCATAACTTTTACACTGGTTGCAATTATTCGTTTTATACAATGGAAAAACTGTTTTATTTATTTTGTATCTTACGCTTCGGGCGTTGACTTCTAAGGCCCTAACTATTCGATCTGGTGGAGCAACGCCCTAGAGTGCAGCCTAGGTTGCCCGGAACGTAGAAATGACCATAGCTTTCACACTGGTTGCTATCATTCGTTTTATATGATGGAAAAACTGTTGTATTTATATTGTATTTTATGCTTCTGGCGTCCACTTCTTAGGCCCTAACTTTCGACCTGGTGGAACAACGGCCTAGGGTGAAGCCTAGGTTGCCCGGAACGTAGATATGTCCATAACTTTCACACTGGTTGCTATTATTCGTTTTATACGATGGAAAAACTGTTGTACTTATATTGTATTTTATTCTTATGGCGTTGAATTCTAAGTCCCTAGCTATTCGATCTGGTGGAGCAACGCACTAGAGTGAAACCTAGGTTACCCGGAACGTAGAAATGACAAGTACTTTCATACTGTTTGCAGTTATTCCTGTTATACGATGAAAAAACTTTTGCATCTTTATTGTATTTTATGCTTCTGGCGTTGACTTCTAAGGCCCTAGCTATTCGATTTGGTGGAGCACCGCCCTAGAGTGAAGCCTAGGTTGCCCGGAACGTAGAAATGACCATAACTTCCACACTGGTTGCAATTATTCGTTTTATACGATGGAAAAGGTGTTGTATTTATATCGTTTTTTATGCTCCTGGCGTTGACTTCTTAGGCCCTAACTATTCGATCTGGTGGTACAACGCCCTAGGGTGAAGCCTAGGTTGCCCGGAACGTAGAAATGACCATAACTTTTACTCTGGCAGCAATTATTCGTTTTATACAATGGAAAAACCGTTCTATTTATTTTGTATTTTATGCTTCGGGCGTTGACTTCCAAGGCCCTAACTGTTTGATCTGGTGGAGCATCGCCGTACAGTGAAGCCTAGGTTGCCCGGTACGTAGAAATGACCATCACTATCAAACTGGTTGCAATTACTTGTTTTATACGATGGAAAAGCTGTTGCTTTTATATCGTATTTTATGCTTCTGGCGCTGACTTCTTAGGCCCTAACTATTCCATCTGGTGGAACAACGCCCCAGGGTGAAGCCTAGGTTGCCCGGAAAGTAGAAATGACCATAACTTTCACACTGGTAGCAATTTTTCGTTTTAAACGATGGAAAAACTGTTCTACTTATTTTATATTTTATGCTTCGGGCGTTGACTTCTAAGGCCCTAACTATTCGATCTGGTGGAGCAACGCCCTAGAGTGAAGCCTAGGTTGCCCGGTACGTAGAAGTGACCATCACTATCAAACTGGTTGCAATTATTTGTTTTATACGATGGAAAAGCTGTTGTATTTATATCGTATTTTATGCTTCTGGCGTTGACTTCTTAGGCATTAACTATTCCATCTGGTGGAACAACGCCCTGGGGTGAAGCCTAGGTTGCCCGGAAAGTAGAAATGACCATAACTTTCACACTGGTAGCAATTATTCGCTTTATACGATGGAAAAACTGTTGTACTTATATTGTATTTTATTCTTATGGCGTTGAATTCTAAGTCCCTAGCTATTCGATCTGGTGGAGCAACGCCCTAGAGTGAAACCTAGGTTACCCGGAACGTAGAAATGACAAGTACTTTCATACTGTTTGCAGTTATTCCTGTTATACGGTGAAAAAACTTTTGCATCTTTATTGTATTTTATGCTTCTGGCGTTGACTTCTAAGGCCCTAGCTATTCGATTTGGTGGAGCACCGCCCTAGAGTGAAGCCTAGGTTGCCCGGAACGTAGAAATGACCATAACTTCCACACTGGTTGCAATTATTCGTTTTATACGATGGAAAAGGTGTTGTATTTATATCGTTTTTTATGCTCCTGGCGTTGACTTCTTAGGCCCTAACTATTCGATCTGGTGGTACAACGCCCTAGGGTGAAGCCTAGGTTGCCCGGAACGTAGAAATGACCATAACTTTTACTCTGGCAGCAATTATTCGTTTTATACAATGGAAAAACCGTTCTATTTATTTTGTATTTTATGCTTCGGGCGTTGACTTCTGAGGCCGTTGCTATTCGATGTGGTGGAAGAACGCCATAGAGGGAAGCCTAGGCAGCCCGGATCGTAGAAATGTCCATATCTTTCACACTGTTTGCAATTTTTCGTTTTATACGATGGAAAAACTGTTTTATTTATTTTGTATTTTACGCTTCGGGCGTTGACTTCTAAGGCCCTAACTATTCGATCTGGTGGAGCAACGCCCTAGAGTGCAGCCTAGGTTGCCCGGAACGTAGAAATGACCATAGCTTTCACACTGGTTGCTATCATTCGTTTTATATGATGGAAAAACTGTTGTATTTATATTGTATTTTATGCTTCTGGCGTTCACTTCTTAGGCCCTAACTATTCGATCTGGTGGAACAACGGCCTATGGTGAAGCCTAGGTTGCCCGGAACGTAGAAATGTCCATAACTTTTACACTGGTTGCAATTATTCGTTTTATACAATGGAAAAACTGTTCTATTTATTTTATATTTTATGCTTCGGGCGTTGACTTCTAAGGCCCTAACTATTCGATCTGGTGGAGCAACGCCCTAGAGTGAAGCCTAGGTTGCCCGGTACGTAGAAGTGACCATCACTATCAAACTGGTTGCAATTATTTGTTTTATACGATGGAAAAGCTGTTGTATTTATATCGTATTTTATGCTTCTGGCGTTGACTTCTTAGGCATTAACTATTCCATCTGGTGGAACAACGCCCTGGGGTGAAGCCTAGGTTGCCCGGAAAGTAGAAATGACCATAACTTTCACACTGGTAGCAATTATTCGCTTTATACGATGGAAAAACTGTTGTACTTATATTGTATTTTATTCTTATGGCGTTGAATTCTAAGTCCCTAGCTATTCGATCTGGTGGAGCAACGCCCTAGAGTGAAACCTAGGTTACCCGGAACGTAGAAATGACAAGTACTTTCATACTGTTTGCAGTTATTCCTGTTATACGGTGAAAAAACTTTTGCATCTTTATTGTATTTTATGCTTCTGGCGTTGACTTCTAAGGCCCTAGCTATTCGATTTGGTGGAGCACCGCCCTAGAGTGAAGCCTAGGTTGCCCGGAACGTAGAAATGACCATAACTTCCACACTGGTTGCAATTATTCGTTTTATACGATGGAAAAGGTGTTGTATTTATATCGTTTTTTATGCTCCTGGCGTTGACTTCTTAGGCCCTAACTATTCGATCTGGTGGTACAACGCCCTAGGGTGAAGCCTAGGTTGCCCGGAACGTAGAAATGACCATAACTTTTACTCTGGCAGCAATTATTCGTTTTATACAATGGAAAAACCGTTCTATTTATTTTGTATTTTATGCTTCGGGCGTTGACTTCTGAGGCCGTTGCTATTCGATGTGGTGGAAGAACGCCATAGAGGGAAGCCTAGGCAGCCCGGATCGTAGAAATGTCCATATCTTTCACACTGTTTGCAATTTTTCGTTTTATACGATGGAAAAACTGTTTTATTTATTTTGTATTTTACGCTTCGGGCGTTGACTTCTAAGGCCCTAACTATTCGATCTGGTGGAGCAACGCCCTAGAGTGCAGCCTAGGTTGCCCGGAACGTAGAAATGACCATAGCTTTCACACTGGTTGCTATCATTCGTTTTATATGATGGAAAAACTGTTGTATTTATATTGTATTTTATGCTTCTGGCGTTCACTTCTTAGGCCCTAACTATTCGATCTGGTGGAACAACGGCCTATGGTGAAGCCTAGGTTGCCCGGAACGTAGAAATGTCCATAACTTTTACACTGGTTGCAATTATTCGTTTTATACAATGGAAAAACCGTTCTATTTATTTTGTATTTTATGCTTCGGGCATTGACTTCCAAGGCCCTAACTGTTTGATCTGGTGGAGCATCGCCGTACAGTGAAGCCTAGGTTGCCCGGTACGTAGAAATGACCATCACTATCAAACTGGTTGCAATTACTTGTTTTATACGATGGAAAAGCTGTTGCTTTTATATCGTATTTTATGCTTCTGGCGCTGACTTCTTAGGCCCTAACTATTCCATCTGGTGGAACAACGCCCTAGGGTGAAGCCTAGGTTGCCCGGAAAGTAGAAATGACCATAACTTTCACACTGGTAGCAATTTTTCGTTTTAAACGATGGAAAAACTGTTCTACCTATTTTATATTTTATGCTTCGGGCGTTGACTTCTAAGGCCCTAACTATTCGATCTGGTGGAGCAACGCCCTAGAGTGAAGCCTAGGTTGCCCGGTACGTAGAAGTGACCATCACTATCAAACTGGTTGCAATTATTTGTTTTATACGATGGAAAAGCTGTTGAATTTATATCGTATTTTATGCTTCTGGCGTTGACTTCTTAGGCATTAACTATTCCATCTGGTGGAACAACGCCCTGGGGTGAAGCCTAGGTTGCCCGGAAAGTAGAAATGACCATAACTTTCACACTGGTAGCAATTATTCGCTTTATACGATGGAAAAACTGTTGTATTTATATTGTATTTTATTCTTATGGCGTTGAATTCTAAGTCCGCAGCTATTCGATCTGGTGGAGCAACGCCCTAGAGTGAAACCTAGGTTACCTGGAACGTAGAAATGACAAGTACTTTCATACTGTTTGCAGTTATTCCTGTTATACGATGAAAAAACTTTTGCATCTTTATTGTATTTTATGCTTCTGGCGTTGACTTCTAAGGCCCTAGCTATTCGATTTGGTGGAGCACCGCCCCAGAGTGAAGCCTAGGTTGCCCGGAACGTAGAAATGACCATAACTTCCACACTGGTTGCAATTATTCGTTTTATACGATGGAAAAGATGTTGTATTTACATCGTTTTTTATGCTCCTGGCGTTGACTTCTTAGGCCCTAACTATTCCATCTGGTGGAACAACGCACTAGGGTAAAGCCCAGATTGCGCGGAACGTAGAAATGACCATAACTTTCACACTGGTAGCAATTTTTCGTTCTATACGATGGAAAAACTGTTCTATTTATTTTATATTTTATGCTTCGGGCGTTGACTTCTGAGGCCGTTGCTATTCGATGTGGTGGAAGAACGCCATAGAGGGAAGCCTAGGCAGCCCGGATCGTAGAAATGTCCATATCTTTCACACTGTTTGCAATTTTTCGTTTTATACGATGGAAAAACTGTTTTATTTATTTTGTATTTTACGCTTCGGGCGTTGACTTCTAAGGCCCTAACTATTCGATCTGGTGGAGCAACGCCCTAGAGTGCAGCCTAGGTTGCCCGGAACGTAGAAATGACCATAGCTTTCACACTGGTTGCTATCATTCGTTTTATATGATGGAAAAACTGTTGTATTTATATTGTATTTTATGCTTCTGGCGTTCACTTCTTAGGCCCTAACTATTCGATCTGGTGGAACAACGGCCTATGGTGAAGCCTAGGTTGCCCGGAACGTAGAAATGTCCATAACTTTTACACTGGTTGCAATTATTCGTTTTATACAATGGAAAAACTGTTCTATTTATTTTATATTTTATGCTTCGGGCGTTGACTTCTAAGGCCCTAACTATTCGATCTGGTAGAGCAACGCCCTAGAGTGAAGCCCAGGTTGCCCGGTACGTAGAAATGACCATAACTTTCACACTGGTTGCTATTATTCGTTTTATACGATGGAAAAACTGTTGTACTTATATTGTATTTTATTCTTATGGCGTTGAATTCTAAGTCCCTAGCTATTCGATCTGGTGGAGCAACGCCCTAGAGTGAAACCTAGGTTACCCGGAACGTAGAAATGACAAGTACTTTCATACTGTTTGCAGTTATTCCTGTTATACGATGAAAAAACTTTTGCATCTTTATTGTATTTTATGCTTCTGGCGTTGACTTCTAAGGCCCTAGCTATTCGATTTGGTGGAGCACCGCCCTAGAGTGAAGCCTAGGTTGCCCGGAACGTAGAAATGACCATAACTTCCACACTGGTTGCAATTATTCGTTTTATACGATGGAAAAGGTGTTGTATTTATATCGTTTTTTATGCTCCTGGCGTTGACTTCTTAGGCCCTAACTATTCGATCTGGTGGTACAACGCCCTAGGGTGAAGCCTAGGTTGCCCGGAACGTAGAAATGACCATAACTTTTACTCTGGCAGCAATTATTCGTTTTATACAATGGAAAAACCGTTCTATTTATTTTGTATTTTATGCTTCGGGCGTTGACTTCTGAGGCCGTTGCTATTTGATGTGGTGGAAGAACGCCATAGAGGGAAGCCTAGGTAGCCCGGATCGTAGAAATGTCCATATCTTTCACACTGTTTGCAATTTTTCGTTTTATACGATGGAAAAACTGTTTTATTTATTTTGTATTTTACGCTTCGGGCGTTGACTTCTAAGGCCCTAACTATTCGATCTGGTGGAGCAACGCCCTAGAGTGCAGCCTAGGTTGCCCGGAACGTAGATATGTCCATAACTTTTACACTGGTTGCTATTATTCGTTTTATACGATGGAAAAACTGTTGTACTTATATTGTATTTTATTCTTATGGCGTTGAATTCTAAGTCCCTAGCTATTCGATCTGGTGGAGCAACGCCCTAGAGTGAAACCTAGGTTACCCGGAACGTAGAAATGTCAAGTACTTTCATACTGTTTGCAGTTATTCCTGTTATACGATGAAAAAGCTTTTGCATCTTTATTGTATTTCATGCTTCTGGCGTTGACTTCTAAGGCCCTAGCTATTCGATTTGGTGGAGCACCGCCCTAGAGTGAAGCCCAGGTTGCCCGGAACGTAGAAATGACCATAACTTTTACACTGGTTGCAATTATTCGTTTTATACAATGGAAAAACCGTTCTATTTATTTTGTATTTTATGCTTCGGGCGTTGACTTCTGAGGCCGTTGCTATTTGATGTGGTGGAAGAACGCCATAGAGGGAAGCCTAGGTAGCCCGGATCGTAGAAATGTCCATATCTTTCACACTGTTTGCAATTTTTCGTTTTATACGATGGAAAAGCTGTTGTATTTATATCGTTTTTTATGCTCCTGGCGTTGACTTCTTAGGCCCTAACTATTCGATCTGGTGGTACAACGCCCTAGGGTGAAGCCTAGGTTGCCCGGAACGTAGAAATGTCCATAACTTTTACACTGGTTGCAATTATTCGTTTTATACAATGGAAAAACCGTTCTATTTATTTTGTATTTTATGCTTCGGGCATTGACTTCCAAGGCCCTAACTGTTTGATCTGGTGGAGCATCGCCGTACAGTGAAGCCTAGGTTGCCCGGTACGTAGAAATGACCATCACTATCAAACTGGTTGCAATTACTTGTTTTATACGATGGAAAAGCTGTTGCTTTTATATCGTATTTTATGCTTCTGGCGCTGACTTCTTAGGCCCTAACTATTCCATCTGGTGGAACAACGCCCTAGGGTGAAGCCTAGGTTGCCCGGAAAGTAGAAATGACCATAACTTTCACACTGGTAGCAATTTTTCGTTTTAAACGATGGAAAAACTGTTCTACCTATTTTATATTTTATGCTTCGGGCGTTGACTTCTAAGGCCCTAACTATTCGATCTGGTGGAGCAACGCCCTAGAGTGAAGCCTAGGTTGCCCGGTACGTAGAAGTGACCATCACTATCAAACTGGTTGCAATTATTTGTTTTATACGATGGAAAAGCTGTTGAATTTATATCGTATTTTATGCTTCTGGCGTTGACTTCTTAGGCATTAACTATTCCATCTGGTGGAACAACGCCCTGGGGTGAAGCCTAGGTTGCCCGGAAAGTAGAAATGACCATAACTTTCACACTGGTAGCAATTATTCGCTTTATACGATGGAAAAACTGTTGTATTTATATTGTATTTTATTCTTATGGCGTTGAATTCTAAGTCCGCAGCTATTCGATCTGGTGGAGCAACGCCCTAGAGTGAAACCTAGGTTACCTGGAACGTAGAAATGACAAGTACTTTCATACTGTTTGCAGTTATTCCTGTTATACGATGAAAAAACTTTTGCATCTTTATTGTATTTTATGCTTCTGGCGTTGACTTCTAAGGCCCTAGCTATTCGATTTGGTGGAGCACCGCCCCAGAGTGAAGCCTAGGTTGCCCGGAACGTAGAAATGACCATAACTTCCACACTGGTTGCAATTATTCGTTTTATACGATGGAAAAGATGTTGTATTTACATCGTTTTTTATGCTCCTGGCGTTGACTTCTTAGGCCCTAACTATTCCATCTGGTGGAACAACGCACTAGGGTAAAGCCCAGATTGCGCGGAACGTAGAAATGACCATAACTTTCACACTGGTAGCAATTTTTCGTTCTATACGATGGAAAAACTGTTCTATTTATTTTATATTTTATGCTTCGGGCGTTGACTTCTGAGGCCGTTGCTATTCGATGTGGTGGAAGAACGCCATAGAGGGAAGCCTAGGCAGCCCGGATCGTAGAAATGTCCATATCTTTCACACTGTTTGCAATTTTTCGTTTTATACGATGGAAAAACTGTTTTATTTATTTTGTATTTTACGCTTCGGGCGTTGACTTCTAAGGCCCTAACTATTCGATCTGGTGGAGCAACGCCCTAGAGTGCAGCCTAGGTTGCCCGGAACGTAGAAATGACCATAGCTTTCACACTGGTTGCTATCATTCGTTTTATATGATGGAAAAACTGTTGTATTTATATTGTATTTTATGCTTCTGGCGTTCACTTCTTAGGCCCTAACTATTCGATCTGGTGGAACAACGGCCTATGGTGAAGCCTAGGTTGCCCGGAACGTAGAAATGTCCATAACTTTTACACTGGTTGCAATTATTCGTTTTATACAATGGAAAAACTGTTCTATTTATTTTATATTTTATGCTTCGGGCGTTGACTTCTAAGGCCCTAACTATTCGATCTGGTAGAGCAACGCCCTAGAGTGAAGCCCAGGTTGCCCGGTACGTAGAAATGACCATAACTTTCACACTGGTTGCTATTATTCGTTTTATACGATGGAAAAACTGTTGTACTTATATTGTATTTTATTCTTATGGCGTTGAATTCTAAGTCCCTAGCTATTCGATCTGGTGGAGCAACGCCCTAGAGTGAAACCTAGGTTACCCGGAACGTAGAAATGACAAGTACTTTCATACTGTTTGCAGTTATTCCTGTTATACGATGAAAAAACTTTTGCATCTTTATTGTATTTTATGCTTCTGGCGTTGACTTCTAAGGCCCTAGCTATTCGATTTGGTGGAGCACCGCCCTAGAGTGAAGCCTAGGTTGCCCGGAACGTAGAAATGACCATAACTTCCACACTGGTTGCAATTATTCGTTTTATACGATGGAAAAGGTGTTGTATTTATATCGTTTTTTATGCTCCTGGCGTTGACTTCTTAGGCCCTAACTATTCGATCTGGTGGTACAACGCCCTAGGGTGAAGCCTAGGTTGCCCGGAACGTAGAAATGACCATAACTTTTACTCTGGCAGCAATTATTCGTTTTATACAATGGAAAAACCGTTCTATTTATTTTGTATTTTATGCTTCGGGCGTTGACTTCTGAGGCCGTTGCTATTTGATGTGGTGGAAGAACGCCATAGAGGGAAGCCTAGGTAGCCCGGATCGTAGAAATGTCCATATCTTTCACACTGTTTGCAATTTTTCGTTTTATACGATGGAAAAACTGTTTTATTTATTTTGTATTTTACGCTTCGGGCGTTGACTTCTAAGGCCCTAACTATTCGATCTGGTGGAGCAACGCCCTAGAGTGCAGCCTAGGTTGCCCGGAACGTAGATATGTCCATAACTTTTACACTGGTTGCTATTATTCGTTTTATACGATGGAAAAACTGTTGTACTTATATTGTATTTTATTCTTATGGCGTTGAATTCTAAGTCCCTAGCTATTCGATCTGGTGGAGCAACGCCCTAGAGTGAAACCTAGGTTACCCGGAACGTAGAAATGTCAAGTACTTTCATACTGTTTGCAGTTATTCCTGTTATACGATGAAAAAGCTTTTGCATCTTTATTGTATTTCATGCTTCTGGCGTTGACTTCTAAGGCCCTAGCTATTCGATTTGGTGGAGCACCGCCCTAGAGTGAAGCCCAGGTTGCCCGGAACGTAGAAATGACCATAACTTTTACACTGGTTGCAATTATTCGTTTTATACAATGGAAAAACCGTTCTATTTATTTTGTATTTTATGCTTCGGGCGTTGACTTCTGAGGCCGTTGCTATTTGATGTGGTGGAAGAACGCCATAGAGGGAAGCCTAGGTAGCCCGGATCGTAGAAATGTCCATATCTTTCACACTGTTTGCAATTTTTCGTTTTATACGATGGAAAAGCTGTTGTATTTATATCGTTTTTTATGCTCCTGGCGTTGACTTCTTAGGCCCTAACTATTCGATCTGGTGGTACAACGCCCTAGGGTGAAGCCTAGGTTGCCCGGAACGTAGAAATGTCCATAACTTTTACACTGGTTGCAATTATTCGTTTTATACAATGGAAAAACCGTTCTATTTATTTTGTATTTTATGCTTCGGGCATTGACTTCCAAGGCCCTAACTGTTTGATCTGGTGGAGCATCGCCGTACAGTGAAGTCTAGGTTGCCCGGTACGTAGAAATGACCATCACTATCAAACTGGTTGCAATTACTTGTTTTATACGATGGAAAAGCTGTTGCTTTTATATCGTATTTTATGCTTCTGGCGCTGACTTCTTAGGCCCTAACTATTCCATCTGGTGGAACAACGCCCTAGGGTGAAGCCTAGGTTGCCCGGAAAGTAGAAATGACCATAACTTTCACACTGGTAGCAATTTTTCGTTTTAAACGATGGAAAAACTGTTCTACCTATTTTATATTTTATGCTTCGGGCGTTGACTTCTAAGGCCCTAACTATTCGATCTGGTGGAGCAACGCCCTAGAGTGAAGCCTAGGTTGCCCGGTACGTAGAAGTGACCATCACTATCAAACTGGTTGCAATTATTTGTTTTATACGATGGAAAAGCTGTTGAATTTATATCGTATTTTATGCTTCTGGCGTTGACTTCTTAGGCATTAACTATTCCATCTGGTGGAACAACGCCCTGGGGTGAAGCCTAGGTTGCCCGGAAAGTAGAAATGACCATAACTTTCACACTGGTAGCAATTATTCGCTTTATACGATGGAAAAACTGTTGTATTTATATTGTATTTTATTCTTATGGCGTTGAATTCTAAGTCCGCAGCTATTCGATCTGGTGGAGCAACGCCCTAGAGTGAAACCTAGGTTACCTGGAACGTAGAAATGACAAGTACTTTCATACTGTTTGCAGTTATTCCTGTTATACGATGAAAAAACTTTTGCATCTTTATTGTATTTTATGCTTCTGGCGTTGACTTCTAAGGCCCTAGCTATTCGATTTGGTGGAGCACCGCCCCAGAGTGAAGCCTAGGTTGCCCGGAACGTAGAAATGACCATAACTTCCACACTGGTTGCAATTATTCGTTTTATACGATGGAAAAGATGTTGTATTTACATCGTTTTTTATGCTCCTGGCGTTGACTTCTTAGGCCCTAACTATTCCATCTGGTGGAACAACGCACTAGGGTAAAGCCCAGATTGCGCGGAACGTAGAAATGACCATAACTTTCACACTGGTAGCAATTTTTCGTTCTATACGATGGAAAAACTGTTCTATTTATTTTATATTTTATGCTTCGGGCGTTGACTTCTGAGGCCGTTGCTATTCGATGTGGTGGAAGAACGCCATAGAGGGAAGCCTAGGCAGCCCGGATCGTAGAAATGTCCATATCTTTCACACTGTTTGCAATTTTTCGTTTTCTACGATGGAAAAACTGTTTTATTTATTTTGTATTTTACGCTTCGGGCGTTGACTTCTAAGGCCCTAACTATTCGATCTGGTGGAGCAACGCCCTAGAGTGAAGCCTAGGTTGCCCGGTACGTAGAAGTGACCATCACTATCAAACTGGTTGCAATTATTTGTTTTATACGATGGAAAAGCTGTTGAATTTATATCGTATTTTATGCTTCTGGCGTTGACTTCTTAGGCATTAACTATTCCATCTGGTGGAACAACGCCCTGGGGTGAAGCCTAGGTTGCCCGGAAAGTAGAAATGACCATAACTTTCACACTGGTAGCAATTATTCGCTTTATACGATGGAAAAACTGTTGTATTTATATTGTATTTTATTCTTATGGCGTTGAATTCTAAGTCCGCAGCTATTCGATCTGGTGGAGCAACGCCCTAGAGTGAAACCTAGGTTACCTGGAACGTAGAAATGACAAGTACTTTCATACTGTTTGCAGTTATTCCTGTTATACGATGAAAAAACTTTTGCATCTTTATTGTATTTTATGCTTCTGGCGTTGACTTCTAAGGCCCTAGCTATTCGATTTGGTGGAGCACCGCCCCAGAGTGAAGCCTAGGTTGCCCGGAACGTAGAAATGACCATAACTTCCACACTGGTTGCAATTATTCGTTTTATACGATGGAAAAGATGTTGTATTTACATCGTTTTTTATGCTCCTGGCGTTGACTTCTTAGGCCCTAACTATTCCATCTGGTGGAACAACGCACTAGGGTAAAGCCCAGATTGCGCGGAACGTAGAAATGACCATAACTTTCACACTGGTAGCAATTTTTCGTTCTATACGATGGAAAAACTGTTCTATTTATTTTATATTTTATGCTTCGGGCGTTGACTTCTGAGGCCGTTGCTATTCGATGTGGTGGAAGAACGCCATAGAGGGAAGCCTAGGCAGCCCGGATCGTAGAAATGTCCATATCTTTCACACTGTTTGCAATTTTTCGTTTTATACGATGGAAAAACTGTTTTATTTATTTTGTATTTTACGCTTCGGGCGTTGACTTCTAAGGCCCTAACTATTCGATCTGGTGGAGCAACGCCCTAGAGTGCAGCCTAGGTTGCCCGGAACGTAGAAATGACCATAGCTTTCACACTGGTTGCTATCATTCGTTTTATATGATGGAAAAACTGTTGTATTTATATTGTATTTTATGCTTCTGGCGTTCACTTCTTAGGCCCTAACTATTCGATCTGGTGGAACAACGGCCTATGGTGAAGCCTAGGTTGCCCGGAACGTAGAAATGTCCATAACTTTTACACTGGTTGCAATTATTCGTTTTATACAATGGAAAAACTGTTCTATTTATTTTATATTTTATGCTTCGGGCGTTGACTTCTAAGGCCCTAACTATTCGATCTGGTAGAGCAACGCCCTAGAGTGAAGCCCAGGTTGCCCGGTACGTAGAAATGACCATAACTTTCACACTGGTTGCTATTATTCGTTTTATACGATGGAAAAACTGTTGTACTTATATTGTATTTTATTCTTATGGCGTTGAATTCTAAGTCCCTAGCTATTCGATCTGGTGGAGCAACGCCCTAGAGTGAAACCTAGGTTACCCGGAACGTAGAAATGACAAGTACTTTCATACTGTTTGCAGTTATTCCTGTTATACGATGAAAAAACTTTTGCATCTTTATTGTATTTTATGCTTCTGGCGTTGACTTCTAAGGCCCTAGCTATTCGATTTGGAAGAGCACCGCCCTAGAGTGAAGCCTAGGTTGCCCGGAACGTAGAAATGACCATAACTTCCACACTGGTTGCAATTATTCGTTTTATACGATGGAAAAGGTGTTGTATTTATATCGTTTTTTATGCTCCTGGCGTTGACTTCTTAGGCCCTAACTATTCGATCTGGTGGTACAACGCCCTAGGGTGAAGCCTAGGTTGCCCGGAACGTAGAAATGACCATAACTTTTACTCTGGCAGCAATTATTCGTTTTATACAATGGAAAAACCGTTCTATTTATTTTGTATTTTATGCTTCGGGCGTTGACTTCTGAGGCCGTTGCTATTTGATGTGGTGGAAGAACGCCATAGAGGGAAGCCTAGGTAGCCCGGATCGTAGAAATGTCCATATCTTTCACACTGTTTGCAATTTTTCGTTTTATACGATGGAAAAACTGTTTTATTTATTTTGTATTTTACGCTTCGGGCGTTGACTTCTAAGGCCCTAACTATTCGATCTGGTGGAGCAACGCCCTAGAGTGCAGCCTAGGTTGCCCGGAACGTAGATATGTCCATAACTTTTACACTGGTTGCTATTATTCGTTTTATACGATGGAAAAACTGTTGTACTTATATTGTATTTTATTCTTATGGCGTTGAATTCTAAGTCCCTAGCTATTCGATCTGGTGGAGCAACGCCCTAGAGTGAAACCTAGGTTACCCGGAACGTAGAAATGTCAAGTACTTTCATACTGTTTGCAGTTATTCCTGTTATACGATGAAAAAGCTTTTGCATCTTTATTGTATTTCATGCTTCTGGCGTTGACTTCTAAGGCCCTAGCTATTCGATTTGGTGGAGCACCGCCCTAGAGTGAAGCCCAGGTTGCCCGGAACGTAGAAATGACCATAACTTCCACACTGGTTGCAATTATTCGTTTTATACGATGGAAAAGCTGTTGTATTTATATCGTTTTTTATGCTCCTGGCGTTGACTTCTTAGGCCCTAACTATTCGATCTGGTGGTACAACGCCCTAGGGTGAAGCCTAGGTTGCCCGGAACGTAGAAATGACCATAACTTTCACACTGGTAGCAATTATTCGCTTTATACGATGGAAAAACTGTTCTATTTATTTTGTATTTTATGCTTCGGGCGTTGACTTCTAAGGCCCTAACTATTCGATCTGGTAGAGCAACGCCCTAGAGTGAAGCCCAGGTTGCCCGGTACGTAGAAATGACCATAACTTTCACACTGGTTGCCATTATTCGTTTTATACGATGGAAAAACTGTTGTACTTATATTGTATTTTATTCTTATGGCGTTGAATTCTAAGTCCCTAGCTATTCGATCTGGTGGAGCAACGCCCTAGAGTGAAACCTAGGTTACCCGGAACGTAGAAATGACAAGTACTTTCATACTGTTTGCAGTTATTCCTGTTATACGATGAAAAAACCTTTGCATCTTTATTATATTTTATGCTTCTGGCGTTGACTTCTAAGGCCCTAGCTATTCGATTTGGTGGAGCACCGCCCTAGAGTGAAGCCTAGGTTGCCCGGAACGTAGAAATAACCATAGCTTTCACACTGGTTGCTATCATTCGTTTTATATGATGGAAAAACTGTTGTATTTATATTGTATTTTATGCTTCTGGCGTTCACTTCTTAGGCCCTAACTATTCGATCTGGTGGAACAACGGCCTATGGTGAAGCCTAGGTTGCCCGGAACGTAGAAATGTCCATAACTTTTACACTGGTTGCAATTATTCGTTTTATACAATGGAAAAACTGTTCTATTTATTTTATATTTTATGCTTCGGGCTTTGACTTCTAAGGCCCTAACTATTCGACCTGGTAGAGCAACGCCCTAGAGTGAAGCCCAGGTTGCCCGGTACGTAGAAATGACCATAACTTTCGCACTGGTTGCTATTATTCGTTTTATACGATGGAAAAACTGTTGTACTTATATTGTATTTTATTCTTATGGCGTTGAATTCTAAGTCCCTAGCTATTCGATCCGGTGGAGCAACGCCCTAGAGTGAAACCTAGGTTACCCGGAAACGTAGAAATGACAAGTACTTTCATACTGTTTGCAGTTATTCCTGTTATACGATGAAAAAACTTTTGCATCTTTATTGTATTTTATGCTTCTGGCGTTGACTTCTAAGGCCCTAGCTATTCGATTTGGTGGAGCACCGCCCTAGAGTGAAGCCTAGGTTGCCCGGAACGTAGAAATGACCATAACTTCCACACTGGTTGCAATTATTCGTTTTATACGATGGAAATGCTGTTGTATTTATATCGTTTTTTATGCTCCTGGCGTTGACTTCTTAGGACCTAACTATTCCATCTGGTGGAACAACGCACTATGGTAAAGCCCAGATTGCGTGGAACGTAGAAATGACCATAACTTTCACACTGGTAGCAATTTTTCGTTTTATACGATGGAAAAACTGTTCTATTTATTTTATATTTTATGCTTCGGGCGTTGACTTCTAAGGCCCTAACTATTCGATCTGGTGGAGCAACGCCCTAGAGTGAAGCCTAGGTTGCCCGGAACGTAGAAATGACCATTACCTTCACACTGTTTGCAATTATTTTCTTTTATACGATGGAAAAGCTGTTGTATTTATATCGTATTTTATGCTTCTGGCGTTGACTTGTATGGCCCTAGCTATTCGATCTAGTGGAGCAACGCCCTAGAGTGAAGCCTAGGTGGCCCGGAACGTAGAAATGACCATCACTTTCAAACTGGTTGCAATTAATCCTGTTATACGATGGAAAAACTGTTGTATTTTTATTGCATTTTATGCTTCGGGCGTTGACTTCTAAGGCCCTAACTATTCAATCTGTTGGAGCAACGCCCTAGAGTGAAGCCTAGGTTGCTCGGAATGTAGAAATGACCATAACTTTCACACTGGTTGCTATTATTCGTTTTATACGATGGAAAAACTGTTATATTTATATTGTATTTAAGCTTCTGGCGTTGACTTCTGAGGCCGTTGCTATTCGATGTGGTGGAAGAACGCCATAGAGTGAAGCCTAGGTAGCCCGGATCGTAGAAATGTCCATATCTTTCACACTGTTTACAATTTTTCGTTTTATACGATGGAAAAACTGTTTTATTTATTTTGTATTTTATGTTTCGGGCGTTGACTTCTAAGGCCCTAACTATTCGATCTGGTGGAGCAACGCCCTAGAGTGCAGCCTAGGTTGCCCGTAACGTAGAAATGACCATGACTTTCACACTGGTTGCTATCATTCGTTTTATATGATGGAAAAACTGTTGTATTTATATTGTATTTTATGCTTCTGGCGTTCACTTCTAAGGCCCTAACTATTCGATCTGGTGGAACAACGGCCTAGGGTGAAGCCTAGGTTGCCCGGAAAGTAGAAATGACCATAACTTTCACACCGGTAGCAATTTTTCGTTTTATACGATGGAAAAACTGTTCTATTTACTTTATATTTTTTGCTTCGGGCGTTGACTTCTATGGCCCTAACTATTCGATCTGGTGGAGCAACGCCCTAGAGTGAAGCCTAGGTTGCCCGGTACGTAGAAGTGACCATCACTATCAAACTGGTTGCAATTGTTTGTTTTATACGATGGAAAAGCTGTTGTATTTATATCGTATTTTATGCTTCTGGCGTCGACTTCTTAGGACCTAACTATTCGATCTGGTGGAACAACGGCCTAGGGTGAAGCCTAGGTTGCCCGGAAAGTAGAAATGACCATAACTTTCACACCGGTAGCAATTTTTCGTTTTATACGATGGAAAAACTGTTCTATTTACTTTATATTTTATGCTTCGGGCGTTGACTTCTAAGGCCCTAACTATTCGATCTGGTAGAGCAACGCCCTAGAGTGAAGCCCAGGTTGCCCGGTACGTAGAAATGACCATAACATTCACACTGGTTGCTATTATTCGTTTTATACGATGGAAAAACTGTTGTACTTATATTGTATTTTATTCTTATGGCGTTGAATTCTAAGTCCCTAGCTATTCGATCTGGTGGAGCAACGCCCTAGAGTGAAAGCTAGGTTACCCGGAACGTAGAAATGACAAGTACTTTCATCCTGTTTGCAGTTATTCCTGTTATACGATGAAAAAACTTTTGCACCTTTATTGTATTTTATGCTGCTGGCGTTGGCTTCTAAGGCCCTAGCTATTCGATTTGGTGGAGCACCGACCTAGAGTGAAGCCTAGGTTGCCCGGAACGTAGAAATGACCATAACTTCCACACTGGTTGCAATTATTCGTTTTATACGATGGAAAAGCTTATGTATTTATATCGTTTTTTATGCTCCTGGCGTTGACTTCTTAGGCCCTAACTATTCCATCTGGTGGAACAACGCACTAGGGTAAAGCCCAGATTGCGCGGAACGTAGAAATGACCATAACTTTCACACTGGTAGCAATCTTTCGTTTTATACGATGGAAAAACTGTTCTATTTATTTTATATTTTATGCTTCGGGCGTTGACTTCTAAGGCCCTAACTGTTCGATCTGGTGGAGCAACGCCCCAGAGTGAAGCCTAGGTTGCCCGGTACGTAGAAATGACCATCACTATCAAACTGGTTACAAGTATTTGTTTTATGCGATGGAAAAGCTGTTGTATTTATATCGTATTTTATGCTTCTGGCGTTGACTTCTTAGGACCTAACTATTCCATCTGGTGGAACAACGCCCTAGGGTGAAGCCTAGGTTGTCCGGAAAGTAGAAATGACCATAACTTTCACACTGGTGGCAATTATTCGTTTTATACGATGGAAAAACTGTTCTATTTATTTTGTATTTTATGCTTCGGGCGTTGACTTCTAAGGCCCTAACTATTCGATCTGGTAGAGAAACGCCCTAGAGTGAAGCCTAGGTTGCCCGGTAAGTAGAAATGACCATAAGTTTCACACTGGTTGCAATTATTCGTCTTATACGATGCAAAAACTGTTTTATTTATTTTGTATTTTACGCTTCGGGCGTTGACTTCTAAGGCCCTAACTATTCGATCTGGTGGAGCAACGCCCTAGAGTGCAGCCTAGGTTGCCCGGAACGTAGAAATGACCATAGCTTTCACACTGGTTGCTATCATTCGTTTTATATGATGGAAAAACTGTTGTATTTATATTGTATTTTATGCTTCTGGCGTCCACTTCTTAGGCCCTAACTTTCGATCTGGTGGAACAACGGCCTAGGGTGAAGCCTAGGTTGCCCGGAACGTAGAAATGTCCATAACTTTTACACTGGTTGCTATCATTCGTTTTATATGATGGAAAAACTGTTGTATTTATATTGTATTTTATGCTTCTGGCGTCCACTTCTTAGGCCCTAACTTTCGATCTGGTGGAGCAACGCCCTAGAGTGAAACCTAGGTTACCCGGAACGTAGAAATGACAAATACTTTCATACTGTTTGCAGTTATTCCTGTTATACGATGAAAAAACTTTTGCATCTTTATTGTATTTTATGCTTCTGGCGTTGACTTTTAGGGCCCTAGCTATTCGATTTGGTGGAGCACCGCCCTAGAGTGAAGCCTAGGTTGCCCGGAACGTAGAAACGACCATAACTTCCACACTGGTTGCAATTATTCGTTTTATACGATGGAAAAGCTGTTGTATTTATATCGTTTTTTATGCTCCTGGCGTTGACTTCTTAGGCCCTAACTATTCGATCTGGTGGTACAACGCCCTAGGGTGAAGCCTAGGTTGCCCGGAACGTAGAAATGACCATAACTTTTACTCTGGCAGCAATTATTCGTTTTATACAATGGAAGAACCGTTCTATTTATTTTGTATTTTATGCTTCGGGCGTTGACTTCTGAGGCCGTTGCTATTCGATGTGGTGGAAGAACGCCATAGAGGGAAGCCTAGGTAGCCCGGATCGTAGAAATGTCCATATCCTTCACACTGTTTGCAATTTTTCGTTTTATACGATGGAAAAACTGTTTTATTTATTTTGTATTTTACGCTTCGGGCGTTGACTTCTAAGGCCCTAACTATTCGATCTGGTGGAGCAACGCTCTAGGATGCAGCCTAGGTTGCCCGGAACGTAGAAATGACCATAGCTTTCACACTGGTTGCTATCATTCGTTTTATATGATGGAAAAACTGTTGTATTTATATTGTATTTTATGCTTCTGGCGTTCACTTCTTAGGCCCTAACTATTCGATCTGGTGGAACAACGGCCTAGGGTGAAGCCTAGGTTGCCCGGTACGTAGAAATGACTATCACTTTCAAACTGGTTGCAATTAATCCTGTTATACGATGGAAAAACAGATGTATTTTTATTGCATTTTATGCTTCGGGTGTTGACTTCTAAGGACCTGACTATTCAATCTGTCGGAGCAACGCCCTAGAGTGAAGCCTAGGTTGCTCGGAATGTAGAAGTTACCATAGCTTTTACACTGGTAGCAATTATTCGTTTTATACAAAGGAAAAACTGTTCTATTTATTTTGTATTTTATGCTTCGGGCGTTGACTTCTAAGGACCTAACTATTCAATCTGTCGGAGCAACGCCCTAGAGTGAAGCCTAGGTTGCTCGGTATGTAGAAATGACCATAGCTTTCACACTGGTTGCAATTATTCGTTTTATACGATGGAAAAACTGTTGCATTTATATTGTATTTTATGCTTCTGGCGTTCACTTCCTAGGCCCTAGCTATTCGATCTGGTGGAACAACGCCTTAGGGTGAAGCCTAGGTTGCCCGGAACGCAGAAATGACAATAACTTTTACACTGGTAGCAATTATTCGTTTTATACAATGGAAAAACTGTTCTATTTATTTTGTATTTTATGCTTCGGGCGTTGACTTCTAAGGCACTAACTGTTTGATCTGGTGGAGCAACGCCCTAGGGTGAAGCCTAGGTTGCCCGGAACGTAGAAATGCCCATTACCTTCACACTGTTTGCAATTATTTTCTTTTATACGATGGAAAAGCTGTTGTATTTATATCGTATTTTATGCTTCTGGCGTTGACTTCAATGGCCCTAACTATTCCATCTGGTGGAACAACGCCCTGGGGTGAAGCCTAGGTTGCCCGGAAAGTAGAAATGATCATAACTTTCACACTGGTAGCAATTATTCGTTTTATGCGATGGAAAAACTGTTCTATTTATTTTGTATTTTATGCTTCTGGCGTTGACTTCTTAGGCCCTAACTATTCGATCTGGTGGAACAACGGCCTAGGGTGAAGCCTAGGTTGCTCGGTACGTAGAAATGACCATTAGTTTCATACTGGTTGCAATTATTCGTTTTATATGATCGAAAAACTGTTGTATTTATATTATATTTTATGCTTCTGGCGTTCACTTCATAGGCTCTAACTATTCGATCTGGTAGTACAACGCCCTAGGGTGAAGCCTAGGTTGCCCGGAACGTAGAAATGACCATAACTTTTACACTGGCAGCAATTATTCGTTTTATACAATGGAAAAACCGTTCTATTTATTTTGTATTTTATGCTTCGGGCGTTGACTTCTAATGCCCTATCTGTTTGATCTGGTGGAGCATCGCCGTAGAGTGAAGCCTAGGTTGCCCGGAACGTAGAAATGACCATAACTTTCACACTGGTTGCAATTGTTTGTTTTATACGATGGAAAAGCTGTTGTATTTATATCGTATTTTATGCTTCTGGCGTTGACTTCTGAGGCCGTTGCTATTCGATGTGGTGGAAGAACGCCATAGAGGGAAGCCTAGGTAGCCCGGATCGTAGAAATGTTCATATCTTTCACACTGGTTGCAATTATTCGATTTATACGATGGAATAACTGTTTTATTTATTTTGTATTTTATGCTTCGGGCGTTGACTTCTAAGGCCCTAACTATTCGATCTAGTGGAGCAACGCCCTAGAGTGCAGCCTAGGTTGCCCGAAACGCCGAAATGATCATTACTTTCACGCTTGTTGCAATTATTCCTGTTATAGGATGGAAAGAGTGTTGTGTTTTTATTGTATTTTATACTTCAGGCGTTGACTTCTGAGTCCGTAGCTATTCGATGTGGTGGAAGAACGCCACACAGTGAAGCCTACGTTGCCCGGAACGTAGAAATGACCATTACTTTCACACTGTTTGCAATTATTCCTTTTATACGATGGAAAAGCTGTTCCATTTATTTTGTATTTTATGCTTCGGGCGTTGACTTCTAAGGCCCTAACTATTCGATCTGGTAGAGCAACGCCCTAGACTGAAGCCTAGGATGCCCGGTACGTAGAAATGACCATAAGTTTCATACGGGTTGCAATTATTCCTTTTATACGATGGACAAACTGTTGCATTTTTATTGTACTTTATGCTTCTGGCGTTGACTTCTACGGCCCTAAGTATTCGATCTAGTGGAGCAACGCCCTAAAATGAAGCCTATGTTGCCCGGAACGTAGAAATGACCAGAACCTTAACACTGGTTGCAATTATTCCTGTTATACGATGGAAAAGGTGTTGTATTTATATTGTATTTTATGCTTCTGGCGCTGACTTCTCAGGCCCTAACTATTCGATCTGGCGGAGCAACGCCCTAGAGTGACGCCTAGGTTGCCCGATGCGTAGAAATGACCATCACTTTCACACTGGTTGCAATTATTCCTGATAAACGATGGACAAGCTGTTGCATTTTTAGTGTACTTTATGCTTCTGGCGTTGACTTCTAAGGCCCTAGCTATTCGATCTGGTGGAGCAACACCCTAGGCTGAAGCCTATGTTGCCCGGAACGTAGAAATGACCATAGCTTTCACACTGTTTGCAATTATTCGTTTTATACGACGGAAAAGCTGTTGTATATATATTGTATTTTATGCTTCAGGCGTTGACTTCTAAGGTCGTATTTATTCGATCTGGCGGGGGAACGCCCTAGAGTGAAGCCTAGGTTGCCTGAAGCGTCGAAATGACCATTACTTTCACACTGGTTGCAATATTCCTGTTATACGATGGACAAACTGTTGGATTTTTCTGTACTGTATGCTTGGAGCGTTGACTGCTAAGGCCCTTTGTATTCGATCTGGTGGAGCAATGCCTCATAGTTAAGTCTAGGATGCCCGAAACGTTGAAATGATCATTACTGCCACACTGGTTGCAATTATTCATGCTATACGATGGAAAAACTGCTGCATTTCTATTGTACTTTATGCTTCTGGCGTTGACTTCTTAGGCCCTAACTATTCGATCTTCGGGGGCAGCGTCCAAGAGTGAAGCGTATGTTGCCCGAAACGTAGAAATGACCACTACATTCGCACTGGATGCAATTATTCCTGTTATACGATGGACAAACTGTTGCATTTTTATTGTACTTTATGCTTCTGGCGTTGACTTCTAACGCCCTACGTATTCGAAATGGTGGAGCAGTGCCTCACAGTTAAACCTAGGATGACCGAAACGTCGAAATGATCATTACTTTCACACTGATTGCAATTATTCATTCTATATGATGGAAAAACTGTTCCATTTTTATTGTATTTTATGCTTCTGGCGTTGACTTCTTAGGCCCTAACTATTCGATCTGGTGGAACAACGCCCTAGAGTGAAGCCTAGGTTGCCAGGAACGTAGGAATGACCGTTACTTTCACATTGTTTGCAATTATTCATTTTATACGATGGAAAAACTGTTTTAATTATATTGTATTTTATGCTTCTGGATTTGACTTCTAAGGCCCTACGTATTCGATCTGGTGGAGCAATACCTCACAGTTAAATCTAGGATGCCCGAAACGTCGAAATGATCATTACTTTCACACTGATTGCAATTATTCATGCTATATGAAGGAAAAACTGTTGTCCTTTTATTGTATTTTATGCTTTGTGCGTTGACTTCTAAGGCCCTAGCAATTCGATCTGGTGGAACAACACCCTAGAGGGAAGCCTAGGTTGCCCGGAACGTAGAAATGACCATTTCCTTCACACTGGTTGCAATTATTCCTGTTACACGGTGGAAGGACTGTTGTATTTTTATAGCACTTTATGCTTCTGGCGTTGACTTCTTAGGCCCTAACTATTCGCTCTGGTGGAGCAACGCCCTAGAGAGAAGCCTAGGATACCCGGAACGTAGAAATGACCAGTACTTTCACACTGGTTGTGGTTATTCCTGTTATAGGATGGAAAAACTGTTGCATTTTTATAGTATTTTATGTTTCTGGCGTAGACTTCTAAGGTCCTAGCTATTCGATCTCGTGGGGCAACGTTCAAGAGTGAAGCGTATGTTGCCCGAAACGTAGAAATGACCATTACCTTCACACTGGTTACAATTATTCTTCTTATACGATGGAAAGACTGTTGTATTTTTATTGTATTTTATGCGTCTGGAGTTGCTTTCTAAGGCCCTAACTATTCGACCTGGTGGTGCAATGCCCTAGAGTGAAGCCTAGGTTGCACGGAACGTCGAAGTGCCCATTACTATCACACTGGTTGCAATTATTCCTGTTATACGATGGAAAGACAGATGTATTTTTATTGCATTTTATGCTCCTGGCGTTGACCTCCAAGTCCCTAGCTATTCGATCTGGTGGAGCAATGCCCTAGAGTGAACCCTGGGTTGCCCGGAACCTAGAAAGGACCATTACTTTCACTCTGGTTGCAATTATTCCTGTTATACGATGGACAAACTGTTGCATTTTTATTGTACTTTATGCTTCTGGCGTTGACTTCTTAGGCCCTAACTATACGATCTGGTGGAACAACGCCCTAGAGTGAAGCCTGGGTCGCCCGGAACGTAGAAATGACCATCACTTTCGCACGGGTTGCAATTATTCCTGTTATACGAAGGACAAACTGTTGGATTTTTATAGTACTTTATGCTTCTGCATTTGACTTCTAAGGCCCTACGTATTCGATCTGGTGGAGCAATACCTCACAGTTAAATCTAGGATGCCCGAAACGCCGAAATGATCATTACTTTCACACTGATTGCAATTATTCATGCTATATGAAGGAAAAACTGTTGTACTTTTATTGTATTTTATGCTTTTGCCGTTGACTTCTAAGGCCCTAGCAATTCGATCTGGTGGAACAACGCCCTAGTGCGAAGCCTAGTGTGCCCGGAACGTAGAAATGGCCATTACTTTCACACTGGTTGCAATTATTCGTTTTATACTATGGAAAAACTTTTGTATCTATATCGTATTTTATGCTTCTGGTGTTGACTTCTAAGCCCCTAACTATTCGATCTAGTGGAGCAACGCCCTAGAATGAAGCCTATGTTGCCCGGAACGTAGAAATGACCATAACCTTAACACTGGTTGCAATTATTCCTGTTATACGATGGAAAAGGTGTTGTATTTATATCGTATTTTATGCCTCTGGCGTTGACTTCTGTGGCCGTTGCTTTTCGATGTGGTGGAAGAACGCCATAGAGTGAAGCCTAGGTAGCCCGGAACGTAGAAATGTCCATATCTTTCACACTGTTTGCAATTATTCGTTTTATACGATGGAAAAACTTTTGTACTTATATTGTATTGTATGCTTCTGGCGTTGACTTCTTAGGCCCTAACTATTTGATCTGGTGGTGCACCGCCCTAGAGTGAAGCCTAGGTTGCCCGGAACGTAGAAAAGACCATTACCTTCACACTGGTTGCAATTATTCCTGTTTTACGATGGAAGAACTGTTGCATCTTTATTGTATTTTATGCTTCTGGCGTTGATTTCTAAGGCCCTAATTATTCGATCTGGTGGAGCAACGCCCTAGAGTGAAGCCTAGGCTGCCCAGAACGTAGAAATGACCATTACATTCTCACTGGTTGCAATTATTCGTCTTATACGATGGAAAAGCTGTTGTATTTATATCGTATTTTATGCTTCTGGCGTTGACTTCTTAGGCCCTAACTATTCCATCTGGTGGAACAACGCCCTTGGGTGAAGGCTAGGGTGCGCGGAACGCAGCAATGACCATAACTTTCACACTGGTAGCAATTATTCGTTTTATACGATGGAAAAACTGTTCTATTTATTTTGTATTTTATGCTTCGGGCGTTGACTTCCAAGGCCCTAACTATTCGATCTGGTGGAGCAACGCCCTAGAGTGAAGCCAATGTTGCCCTGAACGTAGAAATGACCATGACATTCACACTGGTTGCAATTATTCCTGTTATACGGTGGAAAAACTGTTGTATTTTTATTGTATCTTATGCGTCTGGCGTTGACTTCTAATGCGCTAGCTATTCAATCTGGAGGAGCAACGCCCTAGTGTGAAGCATACGTTGCCCGGAACGTAGAAATGACCATTACTTTCACACTGTTTGCAAATATTCATTTTATATGGTGGAAAAGCTGTTGTATTTATATTGTATTTTATGCTTCTGGCGTTGACTTCTTAGGCCCTATCTATTCGATCTGGTGGAGCAATGCCCTAGAGTGAAGCCTAGGTTGCCCGGAACGTAGAAATGACCATTACATTCACACTGTTTGCAAATATTCATTTAAATGGTGGAAAAGCTGTTGTATTTATATTGTATTTCATTCTTCTGGCTTCGACTCCTTAGGCCCTAACTATGCGATCTGGTGGTGCAACGCCCTAGAGTGAAGCCTAGGTTGCCAGGAACGTAGGAATGACCGTTACTTTCACATTGTTTGCAATTATTCATTTTATACGATGGAAAAACTGTTTTAATTATATTGTATTTTATGCTTCTGGAGTTGACTTCTAAGGCCGTATCTATTTGATGTGGTGGAGCAACGCCCTAGAGTGAAGCCTAGGTAGCCCGAAGCGTAGAAATGACCATAACTTTCACGCTGGTTGCAATTATTCTTGTTATACGATGGAAGGACTGCTGTATTTTTATTGTATTTTATGCTTCTGGTGTTGAATTCTTAGTCCCTAACAATTCGGTCTGGTGCAGCAACGCCCTAGAGTGAAGCCTAGGTTGCCCGGAACGTAGAAATGACAATGTCTTTCAGACTGGTTGCAATTATTCCTGTTATACGCAAGAAAAACTGTTGTATTTTTATTGTATTTTATGCTTCAGGCGTTGTCTTCTAAGGTCGCAGCTATTCGACGTGGTGGAGCAACGCCCTAGAGTGATGCCTAGGTTGCGCGGAACGTAGAAATGACCATATCTTTCACACTGGTTGCAATTATTCCTGTTATACGATGGAAAAACTGTTGTATTTTTATTGTATTTCATGCTTCAGGCGTTGTCTTCTAAGGTCGTAGCTATTCGACGGGGTGGTGCAACGCCCCAGAGTAAAGCCTAGGTTGCCCGGAATGTAAAAATGACCATTACTTTCACACTGTTTGCAAATATTCATTTTATACAGTGGAAAAGCTGTTGTATTTATATTGTATTTTATGATTTTGGCGTTCACTTCTATGGCCATATCTATTCGATGTGGTGGAGTAACGCCCTAGAGTGAAGCCTAGGATGCCCGGAACGTAGAGTTGGCCATTACTTTCACACTGTTTGCAATTATTCATTTTATACGCTGGAAAAACTCTTCTATTTATATTGTATTTTATTCTTCTGGAGTTGACTTCTAAGGCCCTAACTATTCGATCTGGTGGGGCAACGCCCTAGAGTGAAGCCTAGGATGCACGGAACGTAGAAATGGCCATCACTATCGCGCGTGTTGCAATTATTCCTGTTATACGATGGAAAAACTGTTGTATTTTTATTGTATTTTATGCTTCAGGCGTTGTCTTCTAAGGTCGTAGCTATTCGACGGGGTGGTGCAACGCACCAGAGTAAAGCCTAGGTTGCCCGGAATGTAAAAATGACCATTACTTTCACACTGTTTGCAAATATTCATTTTATACAGTGGAAAAGCTGTTGTATTTATATTGTATTTTATGATTCTGGCGTTGACTTCTATGGCCATATCTATTCGATGTGGTGGAGTAACGCCCTAGAGTGAAGCCTAGGTTGCCCGGTACGTTGAAATGACAATTACTTTCACATTGGTTGCAATTATCCCTGTTATACGATTGAAACATTGAGTATTTTTATTTTATTTTAGGCTTCGGGCGTTGATTTCCAAGGCCCTAACTATTCGATCTGGTGGAGCAACGCCCTAGAGTGAAGCCAAGGTTGCCCTGAACGTAGAAATGACCATCACATTCGCACTGGTTGCAATTATTCCTGTTATACGGTGGAAAAACTGTTGTTTTTTTATTGTACCTTATGCGTCTGGCGTTGACTTCTAATGCGCTAGCTATTCGATCTGGAGGAGCAACGCCCTAGTGTGAAGCATAGGTTGCCCGGAACGTAGAAATGACCATTACTTTCACACTATTCGCAAATATACATTATATACGACGGAAAAGCTGTTCTATTTATATTGTATTTTATGCTTCTGGCGTTGGCCTCTTAGGCCCTAACTATTTTATCTTGTGGAGCAACACCCTAGAGTGAAGCCTAGGTTGCCCGGAACGTAGAAATGACCATTACCTTCACAGTTGATGCAATTATTCCTGTTATACGATGGAAAAACTGTGATACTTTTATTGTATTTTATGGTTCAGGCGTTGACTCTTAAGGCCGTAGCTATTCGATGTGGTGGAGCTACGCCCTAGAGTGAAGCCTAGGATGCCCGGAACGTAGAGTTGGCCATTACTTTCACACTGTTTGCAATTATTCATTTTATACGCTGGAAAAACTCTTCTATTTATATTGTATTTTATTCTTCTGGAGTTGACTTCTAAGGCCCTAACTATTCGATCTGGTAGAGCAACGCCCTAGAGTGAAGCCTAGGTTGCCCGGTAAGTAGAAATGACCATAAGTTTCATACTGGTTGCAATTATTCGTTTTATACGATGGAAAAACTGTTGTATTTATATTGTATTTTATGCTTCTGGCGTTCACTTCTTAGGCACTAACTATTCGATCTGGTGGTGCAACGCCCTAGGGAGAAGCCTAGGTTGCCCGGAACGTACAAATGACCATAACTTTTACACTGGCAGCAATTATTCGTTTTATACAATGGAAAAACCATTCTATTTATTTTGTATTTTATGCTTCGGGCGTTGACTTCCAAGGCCCTAACTGTTTGATCTGGTGGAGCATCGCCGTACAGTGAAGCCTAGGTTGCCCGGAACGTAGAAATGACCACAACTTTCACACTGGTAGCAATTATTCGTTTTATACAATGGAAAAACTGTTCTATTTATTTTGTATTTAATGCTTCGGGCGTTGACTTCTAAGGCACTAACTGTTTGATCTGGTGGAGCAACGCCCTAGAGTGAAGCCTAGGTTGCCTGGAACGTAGAAATGTCCATATCTTTCACTGTTTGCAATGATTCATTTTATACGAAGGAAAAACTGTTGCATCTTTATCGTATTTTATGCTTCTGGCGTTGACTTCTTAGGCCGTAACTATTCGATCTGGTGGAGCAACGCCCTGGAGTGAAACCTAGGTGGCCCGGAACGTAGAAATGACCACTACTATCACACTGGTTGCAAATTATTCCTGTTAAACGATGGAAAAACTGTTGTACTTTTATTGCATTTTATGCTTCTGGCGTTGACTTCTAAGGACCTAACTATTCGATCTGGTAGAGCAAGGCCCTAGAGTGAAGCCTAGGTTGCGCGGAAAGTAGAAATGACCATAAGTTTCATACTGGTTGCAATTATTCGTTTTATACGATAGAAAAACTGTTGTATTTATATTGTATTTTATGCTTCTGGCGTTGACTTCTCAGGCCCTAATTATTCGATCTGGTGGAGCAATGCCTCAGAGTTAAGTCTAGGATGACCGTAACGCCGAAATGATCATTACTTTCACGCTTGTTGCAATTATTCCTGTTATGCGATGAAAAGACTGTTGTATTTTTATTGTATTTTATGCTTCAGGCGTGGACTTCTGATGCCGTAGCTATTCGATGTGGTGGAAGAACGCCATACAGTGAAGCCTAGGCTGCCCGGAACGTAGAAATGACCACTACTTTCACACTGTTTGCAATTATTCATTTAATACGATGGAAATGCTGTTGTATTTATATCGTATTTTATGCTTCGGACGTTGACTTCTTAGGCCCTAACATTTCGATCTGGTGGAGCAACGCCCGACAGTGAAGCCTATGTTGCCCGGAAAGTAGATATGACCATAACCTTCACACAGGTTGCAATTATTCGTTTTAGACGGTGTAAAGGCTGTTGCATTTATTTTGTATTTTATTCTTCTGGTGTTGACTTCTTAGGACCTAACTATTCGATCTGGTGGAACAACGCCGTAGAGTGAAGCCTAGGTTGCCCGGAACGTAGAAATGACCACTACTTTCACACTGTTTGCAATTATTCATTTAATACGATGGAAATGCTGTTGTATTTATATCGTATTATATGCTTCGGGCGTTGACTTCTAAGGACCTAACTATTCGATCTGGTGGAGCAACGCCCTAGAGTGAAGCCTAGGTTGCTCGGAATGTAGAAATGACCATAACTTTCACACTGATTGCAATTAATCTTTTTATACGATGGAAAAACTGTTGCATCTTCATCGTATTTTATGTTTCTGGCGTTGACTTCTTAGGCCGTAACTATTCGATCTGGTGGAGCAACGCCCTGGAGTGAAACCTGGGTTGCCCGGAATGTAGAAATGACCACTACTATCACACTGGTTGCAAATTATTCCTGCTATACGATGGAAAAACTGTTGTATTTTTATTGCATTTTATGCTTCTGGCGTTCACTTCTTAGGACCTAACTATTCGATCTGTTGGAGCAACGCCCTAGGATGAAGCCTAGGTTGCCCGGAACGTAGAAATGACCATAACTTTCACACTGGTTGCAATTATTCGTTTTATACGATGGAAAAACTGTTGTATCTATATCGTATTTTATGCTTCTGGCGTTGACTTCTAAGGCCCTAACTATTCGATCTAGTGGAGCAACGCCCTAGAATGAAGCCTATGTTGCCCGGAACGTAGAAATGACCATAACCTGAACGCTGGTTGCAATTATTCCTGTTATACGATGGAAAAGGTGTTGTATTTATATTGTATTATATGCTTCTGGCGATGACTTCCTAGGCCCTAACTATTCGGTCTGGTATAGCAACGCCCTAGAGAGAAGCCTAGGTTGCCCGCAACGTAGAAATGACAATGTCTTTCAGACTGGTTGCAATTATTCCTGTTATACGACGGAAAAACTGTTGTATTTTTATTGTATTTTATGCTTCAGGCGTTGTCTTCTAAGGTCGCAGCTATTCGACCTGGTGGAGCAACGCCCTAGAGTGAAGCCTAGGTTGCCCGGAACATAGAAATGACCATTACTTTCACACTGTTTGCAAATATTCATTTTATATAGTGGAAAAGCTGTTGTATTTATATTGTATTTTATGCTTCTGGCGTTGACTTTTTAGGCCCTATCTATTCGATCTGGGGGAGCAATGCCCTAGAGTGAACCCTGGGTTGCCCGGAACCTAGAAAGGACCATTACTTTCACTCTGGTTGCAATTATTCCTGTTATACGATGGACAAACTGTTGCATTTTTATTGTACTTTATGCTTCTGGCGTTGACTTCTAAGGCCCTACGTATTCGATCTGGTGGAGCAGTGCCTCACAGTTAAATCTAGGATGACCGAAACGTCGAAATGATCATTACTTTCACACTGATTACAATTATTCATTCTATATGATCAAAAAACTGTTCCATTTTTACTGTATTTTATGCTTCTGGCGTTGACTTCTTAGGCCCTAACTATACGATCTGGTGGAACAACGCCCTAGAGTGAAGCCTGGGTTGCCCGGAACGTAGAAATGACCATCACTTTCGCACGGGTTGCAATTATTCCTGTTATACGAAGGACAGACTGTTGGATTTTTATAGTACTTTATGCTTCCGCATTTGACTTCTAAGGCCCTACGTATTCGATTTGGTGGAGCAATACCACACAGTTAAATCTAGGATGCCCGAAACGCCGAAATGATCATTACTTTCACACTGATTGCAATTATTCATGCTATATGAAGGAAAAACTGTTGTACTTTTATTGTATTTTATGCTTTGGGCGTTGACTTCTAAGGCCCTAGCAATTCGATCTGGTGGAACAACGCCCTAGTGCGAAGCCTAGTGTGCCCGGAACGTAGAAATGGAAATTACTTTCACACTGGTTGCAATTATTCGTTTTATACGATGGAAAAACTGTTGTATCTATATCGTATTTTATGCTTCTGGCGTTGACTTCTAAGCCCCTAACTATTCGACCTAGTGGAGCAACGCCCTAGAATGAAGCCTATGTTGCCCGGAACGTAGAAATGACCATAACCTTAACACTGGTTGCAATTATTCCTGTTATACGATGGAAAAGGTGTTGTATTTATATTGTATTTTATGCCTCTGGCGTTGACTTCTGTGGCCGTTGCTTTTCGATGTGGTGGAAGAACGCCATAGAGTGAAGCCTAGGTAGCCCGGAACGTAGAAATGTCCATATCTTTCACACTGTTTGCAATTATTCGTTTTATATGATGGAAAAACTTTTGTACTTATATTGTATTGTATGCTTCTGGCGTTGACTTCTAAGGCCCTAGCTATTCGATTTGGTGGAGCAACGCCCGAGAGTGGTGCCTAGGTTGCCCGGTACGTAGAAATGACCATTACTTTCACATTGTTTGCAAATATACATTATATACGATGGAAAATCTGTTGTATTTATGTTGCATTTTATGCTTCTGGCGTTGACTTCTTAGGCCCTAACTATTGGATCTGGTGGTGCACCGCCCTAGAGTGAAGCCTAGGTTGCCCGGAACGTAGAAAAGACCATTACCTTCACACTGCTTGCAATTATTCCTGTTTTACGATGGAAAAACTGTTGCATCTTTATTGTATTTTATGCTTCTGGCGTTGATTTCTAAGGCCCTAATTATTCGATCTGGTGGAGCAACGCCCTAGAGTGAAGCCTAGGCTGCCCAGAACGTAGAAATGACCATTACATTCTCACTGGTTGCAATTATTCGTCTTATACGATGGAAAAGCTGTTGTATTTATATCGTATTTTATGCTTCTGGCGTTGACTTCTTAGGCCCTAACTATTCCATCTGGTGGAACAACGCCCTTGGGTGAAGGCTAGGGTGCGCGGAACGTAGCAATGAACATAACTTTCACACTGGTAGCAATTATTCGTTTTATACGATGGAAAAACTGTTCTATTTATTTTGTATTTTATGCTTCGGGCGTTGACTTCCAAGGCCCTAACTATTCGATCTGGTGGAGCAACGCCCTAGAGTGAAGCCAATGTTGCCCTGAACGTAGAAATGACCATGACATTCACACTGGTTGCAATTATTCCTGTTATACGGTGGAAAAACTGTTGTATTTTTATTGTATCTTATGCGTCTGGCGTTGACTTCTAATGCGCTAGCTATTCGATCTGGAGGAGCAACGCCCTAGTGTGAAGCATACGTTGCCCGGAACGTAGAAATGACCATTACTTTCACACTGTTTGCAAATATTCATTTTATATGGTGGAAAAGCTGTTGTATTTATATTGTATTTTATGCTTCTGGCGTTGACTTCTTAGGCCCTATCTATTCGATCTGGTGGAGCAATGCCCTAGAGTGAAGCCTAGGTTGCCCGGAACGTAGAAATGACCATTACATTCACACTGTTTGCAAATATTCATTTAAATGGTGGAAAAGCTGTTGTATTTATATTGTATTTCATTCTTCTGGCTTCGACTCCTTAGGCCCTAACTATGCGATCTGGTGGTGCAACGCCCTAGAGTGAAGCCTAGGTTGCCAGGAACGTAGGAATGACCGTTACTTTCACATTGTTTGCAATTATTCATTTTATACGATGGAAAAACTGTTTTATTTATTTTGTATTTTACGCTTCGGGCGTTGACTTCTAAGGCCCTAACTATTCGATCTGGTGGAGCAACGCTCTAGGATGCAGCCTAGGTTGCCCGGAACGTAGAAATGACCATAGCTTTCACACTGGTTGCTATCATTCGTTTTATATGATGGAAAAACTGTTGTATTTATATTGTATTTTATGCTTCTGGCGTTCACTTCTTAGGCCCTAACTATTCGATCTGGTGGAACAACGGCCTAGGGTGAAGCCTAGGTTGCCCGGTACGTAGAAATGACTATCACTTTCAAACTGGTTGCAATTAATCCTGTTATACGATGGAAAAACAGATGTATTTTTATTGCATTTTATGCTTCGGGTGTTGACTTCTAAGGACCTGACTATTCAATCTGTCGGAGCAACGCCCTAGAGTGAAGCCTAGGTTGCTCGGAATGTAGAAGTTACCATAGCTTTTACACTGGTAGCAATTATTCGTTTTATACAAAGGAAAAACTGTTCTATTTATTTTGTATTTTATGCTTCGGGCGTTGACTTCTAAGGACCTAACTATTCGACCTGGTGGAGCAACGCCCTCGAGTGAAGCCTAGGTTTCCCGGAACGTAGAAATGACCATTACCTTCAAACAGTTTGCAATTATTTTCTTTTATACGATGGAAAAAGCTGTTGTATTTATATCGTATTTTATGCTTCTGGCGTTGACTTCTATGGACCTAGCTATTCGATCTAGCGGAGCAACGTCCTAGAGTGAAGCCTAGGTTGCCCGGAACGTAGAAATGAACATCACTTTCAAACTGGTTGCAATTAATCCTGTTATACGATGGAAAAACTGTTGCATTTTTATTGCATTTTATGCTTCGGGCGTTGACTTCTAAGGACCTGACTATTCAATCTGTCGGAGCAACGCCCTAGAGTGAAGCCTAGGTTGCTCGGTATGTAGAAATGACCATAGCTTTCACACTGGTTGCAATTATTCGTTTTATACGATGGAAAAACTGTTGCATTTATATTGTATTTTATGCTTCTGGCGTTCACTTCTTAGGCCCTAGCTATTCGATCTGGTGGAACAACGCCTTGGGGTGAAGCCTAGGTTGCCCGGAACGCAGAAATGACAATAACTTTTACACTGGTAGCAATTATTCGTTTTATACAATGGAAAAACTGTTCTATTTATTTTGTATTTTATGCTTCGGGCGTTGACTTCTAAGGCACTAACTGTTTGATCTGGTGGAGCAACGCCCTAGGGTGAAGCCTAGGTTGCCCGGAACGTAGAAATGCCCATTACCTTCACACTGTTTGCAATTATTTTCTTTTATACGATGGAAAAGCTGTTGTATTTATATCGTATTTTATGCTTCTGGCGTTGACTTCAATGGCCCTAACTATTCCATCTGGTGGAACAACGCCCTGGGGTGAAGCCTAGGTTGCCCGGAAAGTAGAAATGATCATAACTTTCACACTGGTAGCAATTATTCGTTTTATGCGATGGAAAAACTGTTCTATTTATTTTGTATTTTATGCTTCGGGCGTTGACTTCTAAGGCCCTAACTATTCGATCTGGTAGAGCAACGCCCTAGAGTGAAACCTAGGTTACCCGGAACGTAAAAATGACAAGTACTTTCATACTGTTAGCAGTTATTCATGTTATACGATGAAAAAACTTTTGCATCTTTATTGTATTTTATTCTTCTGGCGTTGACTTCTAAGGCCCTAGCTATTCGATTTGGTGGAGCACCGCCCTAGAGTGAAGCCTAGGTTGCCCGGAACGTAGAAATGACCATAACTTCCACACTGGTTGCAATTATTCGTTTTATACGATGGAAAAGTTGTTGTATTTATATCGTTTTTTATGCTCCTGGCGTTGACTTCTTAGGCCCTAACTATTCGATCTGGTGGTACAACGTCCTAGGGTGCAGCCTAGGTTGCCCGGAACGTAGAAATGACCATAACTTTTACACTGGCAGCAATTATTCGTTTTATACGATGGAAAAACTGTTATATTTATTTTATATTTTATGATTCGGGCGTTGACTTCTAAGGCCCTAACTATTCGATCTGGTGGAGCAACGCCCTAGAGTGAAGCCTAGGTTGCCCGGTACGTAGAAGTGACCATCACTATCAAACTGGTTGCAATTATTTGTTTTATACGATGGAAAAGCTGTTGTATTTATATCGTATTTTATGATTCTGGCGTTGACTTCTTAGGCCCTAACTATTCCATCTGGTGAAACAACGCCCTGGGGTGAAGCCTAGGTTGCCCGGAAAGTAGAAATGACCATAACTTTCACACTGGTAGCAATTATTCGTTTTATCCGATGGAAAAACTGTTCTATTTATTTTGTATTTTATGCTTCGGGCGTTGACTTCTAAGGCCCTAACTATTCGATCTGGTAGAGCAACGCCCTAGAGTGAAGCCCAGGTTGCCGGGTACGTAGAAATGACCATAACTTTCACATTGGTTGCTATTATTCGTTTTATTCAATGGAATAACTGTTGTGTTTATATTGAATTTTATTCTTATGGCGTTGAATTCTAAGTCCCTAGCTATTCGATCTGGTGGAGCAACGCCCTAGAGTGAAACCTAGGTTACCCGGAACGTAGAAATGACAAGCACTTTCATACTGTTTGCAGTTATTCCTGTTATACGATGAAAAAACTTTTGCATCTTTATTGTATTTTATGCTTCCGGCCTTGACTTCTAAGGCCCTAGCTATTCGATTTGGTGGAGCACCGCCCCAGAGTGAAGCCTAGGTTGCCCGGAACGTAGAAATGACCATAACTTCCACACTGGTTGCAATTATTCGTTTTATACGATGGAAAGCTGTTGTATTTATATCGTTTTTTATGCTCCTGGCGTTGACTTCTTAGGCCCTAACTATTCCATCTGGTGGAACAATGCACTAGGGTAAAGCCCAGGTTGCGCGGAACGTAGAAATGACCATAACATTCACACTGGTAGCAATTTTTTGTTTTACACGATGGAAAAACTGTTCTATTTATTTTATATTTTATGCTTCGGGCGTTGACTTCTAAGCCCCCAGCTATTCGCTCTGGTGGAGCAACGCCCTAGAGTGAAGCCTAGGTTGCCCGGAACGTAGAAATGACCATCACTATCAAACTGGTTACAAGTATTTGTTTTATACGATGGAAAAGCTGTTGTATTTATATCGTATTTTATGCTTCTGGCGTTGACTTCTTAGGACCTAACTATTCCATCTGGTGGAACAACGCCCTAGGGTGAAGCCTAGGTTGTCCGGAAAGTAGAAATGACCATAACTTTCACACTGGTAGCAATTATTCGTTTTATACGATGGAAAAACTGTTTTATTTATTTTGTATTTTATGCTTCGGGCGTTGACTTCTAAGGCCCTAACTATTCGATCTGGTAGAGCAACGCCCTAGAGTGAAGCCTAGGTTGCCCGGTAAGTAGAAATGACCATAAGTTTCATACTGGCTGCAATTATTCGTTTTATACGATGGAAAAACTGTTGTATTTATATTGTATGTTATGCTTCTGGCGTTCACTTCTTAGGCACTAACTATTCGATCTGGTGGTACAACGCCCTAGGGAGAAGCCTAGGTTGCCCGGAACGTAGAGATGACCATAACTTTTACACTGGCAGCAATTATTCGTTTTATACAATGGAAAAACCGTTCTATTTATTTTGTATTTTATGCTTCGGGCGTTGACTTCCAAGGCCCTAACGGTTTGATCTGGTGGAGCATCGCAGTACAGTGAAGCCTAGGTTGCCCGGAACGTAGAAATGACCACAACTTTCACACTGGTTGCTATTATTCGTTGTATACGATGGAAAAACTGTTATATTTATATTGTATTTAAGCTTCTGGCGTTGACTTCTTAGGCCGTTGCTATTCGATGTGGTGGAAGAACGCCATAGAGGGAAGCCTAGGTAGCCAGGATCGTAGAAATGTCCATACCTTTCACACTGTTTCCAATTTTTGGTTGTATACAATGGAAAAACTGTTTTATTTATTTTGTATTTTACGCTTCGGGCGTTGACTTCTAAGGCCCTAACTATTCGATCTGGTGGAGCAACGCCCTAGAGTGCAGCCTAGGTTGCCCGGAACGTAGAAATGACCATAACTTTTACACTGGCAGCAATTATTCGTTTTATACAATGGAAAAACCGTCCTATTTATTTTGTATTTTATGCTTCGGGCGTTGACTTCCAAGGCCCTAACTGTTTGATCTGGTGGAACATCGCCGTACAGTGAAGCCTAGGTTGCCCGGTACGTAGAAATGACCATCACTATCAAACTGGTTGCAATTACTTGTTTTATACGATGGAAAAGCTGTTGTATTTATATCGTATTTTATGCTTCTGGCGTTGACTTATTAGGACCTAACTATTCCATCTGGTGGAACAACGCCCTAGGGTGAAGCCTAGGTTGCCCGGAACGTAGAAATGACCACAACTTTCACACTGGTTGCTATTATTCGTTGTATACGATGGAAAAACTGTTATATTTATATTGTATTTATGCTTCGGGCGTTGACTTCCAAGGCCCTAACTGTTTGATCTGGTGGAGCATCGCCGTACAGTGAAGCCTAGGTTGCCCGGTACGTAGAAATGACCATCACTATCAAACTGGTTGCAATTACTTGTTTTATACGATGGAAAAGCTGTTGTATTTATATCGTATTTTATGCTCCTGGCGCTGACTTCTTAGGCCCTAACTATTCCATCTGGTGGAACAACGCCCTAGGGTGAAGCCTAGGTTGCCCGGAAAGTAGAAATGACCATAACTTTCACACTGGTAGCAATTTTTCGTTTTATACGATGGAAAAACTGTTCTATTTATTTTATATTTTATGCTTCGGGCGTTGACTTCTAAGGCCCTAACTATTCGATCTGGTAGAGCAACGCCCTAGAGTGAAGCCCAGGTTGCCCGGTACGTAGAAATGACCATAACTTTCACACTGGTTGCTATTATTCGTTTTATACGATGGAAAAACTGTTGTATTTATATTGTATTTTATTCTTATGGCGTTGAATTCTAAGTCCCTAACTATTCGATCTGGTGGAGCAACGCCCTAGAGTGAAACCTAGGTTACCCGGAACGTAGAAATGACAAGTACTTTCATACTGTTTGCAGTTATTCCTGTTATACGATGAAAAAACTTTTGCATCTTTATTGTATTTTATGCTTCTGGCGTTGACTTCTAAGGCCCTAGCTATTCGATTTGGTGGAGCACCGCCCCAGAGTGAAGCCTAGGATGCCCGGAACGTAGAAATGACCATAACTTCCACACTGGTTGCAATTATTCGTTTTATACGATGGAAAAGCTGTTGTATTTATATCGTTTTTTATGCTCCTGGCGTTGACTTCTTAGGCCCTAACTATTCCATCTGGTGGAACAACGCCCTAGGGTGAAGCCTAGGTTGCCCGGAACGTAGAAATGACCACAACTTTCACACTGGTTGCTATTATTCGTTGTATACGATGGAGAAACTGTTATATTTATATTGTATTTAAGCTTCTGGCGTTGACTTCTGTGGCCGTTGCTATTCGATGTGGTGGAAGAACGCCATAGAGGGAAGCCTAGGTAGCCCGGATCGTAGAAATGTCCATATCTTTCACACTGTTTGCAATTTTTCGTTGTATACGATGGAAAAACTGTTTTATTTATTTTGTATTTTACGCTTCAGGCGTTGACTTCTAAGGCCCTAACTATTCGATCTGGTGGAGCAACGCCCTAGAGTGCAGCCTAGGTTGCCCGGAACGTAGAAATGACCATAACTTTTACACTGGCAGCAATTATTCGTTTTATACAATGGAAAAACCGTCCTATTTATTTTGTATTTTATGCTTCGGGCGTTGACTTCCAAGGCCCTAACTGTTTGATCTGGTGGAGCATCGCCGTACAGTGAAGCCTAGGTTGCCCGGTACGTAGAAATGACCATCACTATCAAACTGGTTGCAATTACTTGTTTTATACGATGGAAAAGCTGTTGTATTTATATCGTATTTTATGCTCCTGGCGCTGACTTCTTAGGCCCTAACTATTCCATCTGGTGGAACAACGCCCTAGGGTGAAGCCTAGGTTGCCCGGAAAGTAGAAATGACCATAACTTTCACACTGGTAGCAATTTTTCGTTTTATACGATGGAAAAACTGTTCTATTTATTTTATATTTTATGCTTCGGGCGTTGACTTCTAAGGCCCTAACTATTCGATCTGGTAGAGCAACGCCCTAGAGTGAAGCCCAGGTTGCCCGGTACGTAGAAATGACCATAACTTTCACACTGGTTGCTATTATTCGTTTTATACGATGGAAAAACTGTTGTATTTATATTGTATTTTATTCTTATGGCGTTGAATTCTAAGTCCCTAACTATTCGATCTGGTGGAGCAACGCCCTAGAGTGAAACCTAGGTTACCCGGAACGTAGAAATGACAAGTACTTTCATACTGTTTGCAGTTATTCCTGTTATACGATGAAAAAACTTTTGCATCTTTATTGTATTTTATGCTTCTGGCGTTGACTTCTAAGGCCCTAGCTATTCGATTTGGTGGAGCACCGCCCCAGAGTGAAGCCTAGGATGCCCGGAACGTAGAAATGACCATAACTTCCACACTGGTTGCAATTATTCGTTTTATACGATGGAAAAGCTGTTGTATTTATATCGTTTTTTATGCTCCTGGCGTTGACTTCTTAGGCCCTAACTATTCCATCTGGTGGAACAACGCCCTAGGGTGAAGCCTAGGTTGCCCGGAACGTAGAAATGACCACAACTTTCACACTGGTTGCTATTATTCGTTGTATACGATGGAAAAACTGTTATATTTATATTGTATTTAAGCTTCTGGCGTTGACTTCTGTGGCCGTTGCTATTCGATGTGGTGGAAGAACGCCATAGAGGGAAGCCTAGGTAGCCCGGATCGTAGAAATGTCCATATCTTTCACACTGTTTGCAATTTTTCGTTGTATACGATGGAAAAACTGTTTTATTTATTTTGTATTTTACGCTTCAGGCGTTGACTTCTAAGGCCCTAACTATTCGATCTGGTGGAGCAACGCCCTAGAGTGCAGCCTAGGTTGCCCGGAACGTAGAAATGACCATAACTTTTACACTGGCAGCAATTATTCGTTTTATACAATGGAAAAACCGTCCTATTTATTTTGTATTTTATGCTTCGGGCGTTGACTTCCAAGGCCCTAACTGTTTGATCTGGTGGAGCATCGCCGTACAGTGAAGCCTAGGTTGCCCGGTACGTAGAAATGACCATCACTATCAAACTGGTTGCAATTACTTGTTTTATACGATGGAAAAGCTGTTGTATTTATATCGTATTTTATGCTTCTGGCGTTGACTTATTAGGACCTAACTATTCCATCTGGTGGAACAACGCCCTAGGGTGAAGCCTAGGTTGCCCGGAACGTAGAAATGACCACAACTTTCACACTGGTTGCTATTATTCGTTGTATACGATGGAAAAACTGTTATATTTATATTGTATTTATGCTTCGGGCGTTGACTTCCAAGGCCCTAACTGTTTGATCTGGTGGAGCATCGCCGTACAGTGAAGCCTAGGTTGCCCGGTACGTAGAAATGACCATCACTATCAAACTGGTTGCAATTACTTGTTTTATACGATGGAAAAGCTGTTGTATTTATATCGTATTTTATGCTCCTGGCGTTGACTTCTAAGGCCCTAACTATTCGATCTGGTGGAGCAACGCCCTAGAGTGCAGCCTAGGTTGCCCGGAACGTAGAAATGACCATAACTTTTACACTGGCAGCAATTATTCGTTTTATACAATGGAAAAACCGTCCTATTTATTTTGTATTTTATGCTTCGGGCGTTGACGTCCAAGGCCCTAACTGTTTGATCTGGTGGAGCATCGCCGTACAGTGAAGCCTAGGTTGCCCGGTACGTAGAAATGACCATCACTATCAAACTGGTTGCAATTACTTGTTTTATACGATGGAAAAGCTGTTGTATTTATATCGTATTTTATGCTTCTGGCGTTGACTTATTAGGACCTAACTATTCCATCTGGTGGAACAACGCCCTAGGGTGAAGCCTAGGTTGCCCGGAACGTAGAAATGACCACAACTTTCACACTGGTTGCTATTATTCGTTGTATACGATGGAAAAACTGTTATATTTATATTGTATTTATGCTTCGGGCGTTGACTTCCAAGGCCCTAACTGTTTGATCTGGTGGAGCATCGCCGTACAGTGAAGCCTAGGTTGCCCGGTACGTAGAAATGACCATCACTATCAAACTGGTTGCAATTACTTGTTTTATACGATGGAAAAGCTGTTGTATTTATATCGTATTTTATGCTCCTGGCGCTGACTTCTTAGGCCCTAACTATTCCATCTGGTGGAACAACGCCCTAGGGTGAAGCCTAGGTTGCCCGGAAAGTAGAAATGACCATAACTTTCACACTGGTAGCAATTTTTCGTTTTATACGATGGAAAAACTGTTCTATTTATTTTATATTTTATGCTTCGGGCGTTGACTTCTAAGGCCCTAACTATTCGATCTGGTAGAGCAACGCCCTAGAGTGAAGCCCAGGTTGCCCGGTACGTAGAAATGACCATAACTTTCACACTGGTTGCTATTATTCGTTTTATACGATGGAAAAACTGTTGTATTTATATTGTATTTTATTCTTATGGCGTTGAATTCTAAGTCCCTAACTATTCGATCTGGTGGAGCAACGCCCTAGAGTGAAACCTAGGTTACCCGGAACGTAGAAATGACAAGTACTTTCATACTGTTTGCAGTTATTCCTGTTATACGATGAAAAAACTTTTGCATCTTTATTGTATTTTATGCTTCTGGCGTTGACTTCTAAGGCCCTAGCTATTCGATTTGGTGGAGCACCGCCCCAGAGTGAAGCCTAGGATGCCCGGAACGTAGAAATGACCATAACTTCCACACTGGTTGCAATTATTCGTTTTATACGATGGAAAAGCTGTTGTATTTATATCGTTTTTTATGCTCCTGGCGTTGACTTCTTAGGCCCTAACTATTCCATCTGGTGGAACAACGCCCTAGGGTGAAGCCTAGGTTGCCCGGAACGTAGAAATGACCACAACTTTCACACTGGTTGCTATTATTCGTTGTATACGATGGAAAAACTGTTATATTTATATTGTATTTAAGCTTCTGGCGTTGACTTCTGTGGCCGTTGCTATTCGATGTGGTGGAAGAACGCCATAGAGGGAAGCCTAGGTAGCCCGGATCGTAGAAATGTCCATATCTTTCACACTGTTTGCAATTTTTCGTTGTATACGATGGAAAAACTGTTTTATTTATTTTGTATTTTACGCTTCAGGCGTTGACTTCTAAGGCCCTAACTATTCGATCTGGTGGAGCAACGCCCTAGAGTGCAGCCTAGGTTGCCCGGAACGTAGAAATGACATTAGCTTTCACACTGGTTGCTATCATTCGTTTTATATGATGGAAAAACTGTTCTATTTATTTTATATTTTATGCTTCGGGCGTTGACTTCTAAGGCCCTAGCTATTCGATTTGGTGGAGCACCGCCCCAGAGTGAAGCCTAGGATGCCCGGAACGTAGAAATGACCATAACTTCCACACTGGTTGCAATTATTCGTTTTATACGATGGAAAAGCTGTTGTATTTATATCGTTTTTTATGCTCCTGGCGTTGACTTCTTAGGCCCTAACTATTCCATCTGGTGGAACAACGCCCTAGGGTGAAGCCTAGGTTGCCCGGAACGTAGAAATGACCACAACTTTCACACTGGTTGCTATTATTCGTTGTATACGATGGAAAAACTGTTATATTTATATTGTATTTAAGCTTCTGGCGTTGACTTCTGTGGCCGTTGCTATTCGATGTGGTGGAAGAACGCCATAGAGGGAAGCCTAGGTAGCCCGGATCGTAGAAATGTCCATATCTTTCACACTGTTTGCAATTTTTCGTTGTATACGATGGAAAAACTGTTTTATTTATTTTGTATTTTACGCTTCAGGCGTTGACTTCTAAGGCCCTAACTATTCGATCTGGTGGAGCAACGCCCTAGAGTGCAGCCTAGGTTGCCCGGAACGTAGAAATGACATTAGCTTTCACACTGGTTGCTATCATTCGTTTTATATGATGGAAAAACTGTTCTATTTATTTTATATTTTATGCTTCGGGCGTTGACTTCTAAGGCCCTAACTATTCGATCTGGTAGAGCAATGCCCTAGAGTGAAGCCCATGTTGCCCGGTACGTTGAAATGACCATAACTTTCACACTGGTTGCTATTATTCGTTTTATACGATGGAAAAACTGTTGTACTTATATTGTATTTTATGCTCCTGGCGTTGACTTCTTAGGCCCTAACTATTCCATCTGGTGGAACAACGCACTATGGTAAAGCCCAGATTGCGCGGAACGTAGAAATGACCATAACTTTCACACTGGTAGCAATTTTTCGTTTTATATGATGGAAAAACCGTTCTATTTATTTTGTATTTTATGCTTCGGGCGTTGACTTCAAAGGCCCTAACTGTTTGATCAGTTGGAGCATCGCCGTACAGTGAAGCCTAGGTTGCCCGGTACGTCGAAATGACCACCACTATCAAACTGGTTGCAATTACTTGTTTTATACGATGGAAAAGCTGTTGTATTTATATCGTATTTTATGCTTCTGGCGTTGACTTATTAGGACCTAACTATTCCATCTGGTGGAACAACGCCCTAGGGTGAAGCCTAGGTTGTCCGGAAAGTAGAAATAACCATAACTTTCACACTGGTAGCAATTATTCGTTTTATATGATGGAAAAACTGTTGTATTTATATTGTATTTTATGCTTCTGGCGTTGACTTCTTAGGCCCTAACTATTCCATCTGGTGGAACAACGGCCTAGGGTGAAGCCTAGGTTGCTCGGTACGTAGAAATGACCATAAGTTTCATACTGGTTGCAATTATTCGTTTTATACGATCGAAAAACTGTTGTATTTATATTATATTTTATGCTTCTGGCGTTCACTTCATAGGCTCTAACTATTCGATCTGGTAGTGCAACGCCCTAGGGTGAAGCCTAGGTTGCCCGGAACGTAGAAATGACCATAACTTTTACACTGGCAGCAATTATTCGTTTTATACAATGGAAAAACCGTTCTATTTATTTTGTATTTTATGCTTCGGGCGTTGACTTCTAATGCCCTATCTGTTTGATCTGGTGGAGCATCGCCGTAGAGTGAAGCCTAGGTTGCCCGGAACGTAGAAATGACCATAACTTTCACACTGGTTGCAATTGTTTGTTTTATACGATGGAAAAGCTGTTGTATTTATATCGTATTTTATGCTTCTGGCGTTGACTTCTGAGGCCGTTGCTATTCGATGTGGTGGAAGAACGCCATAGAGGGAAGCCTAGGTAGCCCGGATCGTAGAAATGTTCATATCTTTCACACTGGTTGCAATTATTCGATTTATACGATGGAATAACTGTTTTATTTATTTTGTATTTTATGCTTCGGGCGTTGACTTCTAAGGCCCTAACTATTCGATCTAGTGGAGCAACGCCCTAGAGTGCAGCCTAGGTTGCCCGAAACGCCGAAATGATCATTACTTTCACGCTTGTTGCAATTATTCCTGTTATAGGATGGAAAGAGTGTTGTGTTTTTATTGTATTTTATACTTCAGGCGTTGACTTCTGAGTCCGTAGCTATTCGATGTGGTGGAAGAACGCCACACAGTGAAGCCTACGTTGCCCGGAACGTAGAAATGACCATTACTTTCACACTGTTTGCAATTATTCCTTTTATACGATGGAAAAGCTGTTCCATTTATTTTGTATTTTATGCTTCGGGCGTTGACTTCTAAGGCCCTAACTATTCGATCTGGTAGAGCAACGCCCTAGACTGAAGCCTAGGATGCCCGGTACGTAGAAATGACCATAAGTTTCATACGGGTTGCAATTATTCCTTATATACGATGGAAAATCTGTTGTATTTATATCGTATTTTATGCTTCGGGCGTTGACTTCTAAGGCCCTAACTATTCGATCTAGTGGAGCAACGCCCTAGAGTGCAGCCTAGGTTGCCCGGAACGTAGAAAGGACCATAACTTTCACACTGGTAGCAATTATTCGTTTTATGCGATGGAAAAACTGTTCTATTTATTTTGTATTTTATGCTTCGGGCGTTGACTTCTAAGGCCCTAACTATTCGATCTGGTAGAGCAACGCCCTAGAGTGAAGCCTAGGATGCCCGGTACGTAGAAATGACCATAAGTTTCATACGGGTTGCAATTATTCCTTTTATACGATGGAAAATCTGTTGTATTTATATCGTATTTTATGCTTCTGGCGTTGACTTCTAAGGACCTAACCATTCGGTCTGGTGGAGCAACGCCCTAGAGTGAAGCCTAGGTTGCTCGGACTGTAGAAATGACCATAACTTTCACACTGGTTGCAATTATTCGTTTTATACGATGGAAAAACTGTTGCATCTTTATCGTATTTTGTGCTTCTGGCGTTGACTTCTTAGACCGTAACTATTCGATCTGGTGGAGCACCGCCCTGGAGTGAAACCTAGGTTGCCCGGAACGTAGAAATGACCACTACTATCACACTGGTTGCAATTTAATCCTGCTATACGATGGAAAAGCTGTTGTATTTTTATTGCATTTTATGCTTCGGGCATTGACTTCTAAGGCCCTAACTATTCAATCTGTTGGAGCAACGCCCTAGGGTGAAGCCTAGGTTGCCCGGAACGTAGAAATGACCATAACTTTCACACTGGTTTCAATTATTCGTTTTATACGATGGAATAGCTGTTGTATTTATATCGTATGTTATGCTTCTGGCGTTGACTTCTTAGGCTCTAACTATTCCATCTGGTGGAACAACGCCCTAGGGTGAAGTCTATGTTGCCCGGAACGTAGAAATGACCATAACCTTAACACTGATTGCAATTATTCCTGTTATACGATGGAAAAGGTATTGTATTTATATTGTATTTTATGCTTCTGGCGCTGACTTCTCGGGCCCTACCTATTCGATCTGGCGGAGCAACGCCCTAGAGTGAAGCCTAGGTTGCCCGAAACGTAGAAATGACCATCACTTTCACACTGGTTCCAATTATTCCTGTTATACGATGTAAAAACTGTTGCATTTTTATAGTATTTTATGATTCTGGCGTTGACTTCTAAGGTCCTAGCTATTCGATCTTGCGGGGCAACGTTCAAGAGTGAAGCGTATGCTGCCCGAAACGTAGAAATGACCGTTACTTTCACACTGGTTACAATTATTCTTTTTATACGATGGAAAGACTGTTGTATTTTTATTGTATTTTATGCGTCTGGAGTTGCTTTCTAAGGCCCTACCTATTCGACCTGGTGGTGCAATGCCCTAGAGTGAAGCCTAGGCTGCACGGAACGTCGAAATGCCCATTACTTTCACACTGGTTGCAATATTCCTGTTATACGATGGACAAACTGTTGGATTTTTCTGTACTTTATGCTTCTGGCGTTGACTGCTAAGGCCCTTTGTATTCGATCTGGTTGAGCAATGCCTCACAGTTAAGTCTAGGATGCCCGAAACGTTGAAATGATCATTACTGTCACACTGGTTGCAATTATTCATGCTATACGATGGAAAAACTGTTGCATTTCTATTGTACCTTATGCTTCTGGCGTTGACTTCTTAGGCCCTAACTATACGATCTCGGGGGCAGCGTCCAAGAGTGAAGCGTATGTTGCCCGAAACGTAGAAATGACCATTACATTCGCACTGGTTGCAATTATTCCTGTTATACGATGGACAAACTGTTGCATTTTTATTGTATTTTATGCTTCTGGCGTTGACTTCTTAGGCCCTAACTATTCGATCTGGTGGAACAACGCCCTAGAGTGAAGCCTGGGTTGCCCGGAACGTAGAAATGACCATCACTTTCGCACTGGTTGCAATTATTCCTGTTATACGATGGACAAACTGTTGCATTTTTATTGTACTTTATGCTTCTGGCGTTGACTTCTAAGGCCCTACGTATTCGATCTGGTGGAGCAGTGCCTCACAGTTAAATCTAGGATGCCCGAAACGCCGAAATGATCATTACTTTCACACTGATTGCAATTATTCATGCTATATGAAGGAAAAACTGTTGTACTTTTATTGTATTTTATGCTTTGGGCGTTGACTTCTAAGGCCATAGCAATTCGATCTGGTGCAACAACGCTCTAGTGCGAAGCCAGGCGTGCCCGGAACGTAGAAAAGGCCATTACTTTCACACTGGTTGCAATTACTCGTTTTATACGATGGAAAATCTGTTGTATCTATATCGTATTTTATACTTCTGGCGTTGACTTCTACGGCCCTAACTATTCGATCTAGTGGAGCAACGCCCTAAAATAAAGCCTATGTTGCCCGGAACGTAGAAATGACCAGAACCTTAACACTGGTTGCAATTATTCCTGTTATACGATGGACAAACTGTTGGATTTTTCTGTACTGTATGCTTGTGGCGTTGACTGCTAAGGCCCTTTGTATTCGATCTGGTGGAGCAATGCCTCATAGTTAAGTCTAGGATGCCCGAAACGTTGAAATGATCATTACTGCCACACTGGTTGCAATTATTCATGCTATACGATGGAAAAACTGTTGCATTTCTATTGTACTTTATGCTTCTGGCGTTGACTTCTTAGGCCCTAACTATTCGATCTTCGGGGGCAGCATCCAAGAGTGAAGCGTATGTTGCCCGAAACGTAGAAATGACCACTACATACGCACTGGATGCAATTATTCCTGTTATACGATGGACAAACTGTTGCATTTTTATTGTACTTTATGCTTCTGGCGTTGACTTCTACGGCCCTAAGTATTCGATCTAGTGGAGCAACGCCCTAAAATGAAGCCTATGTTGCCCGGAACGTAGAAATGACCAGAACCTTAACACTGGTTGCAATTATTCCTGTTATACGATGGAAAAGGTGTTGTATTTTATGCTTCTGGCGCTGACTTCTCAGGCCCTAACTGTTCGATCTGGCGGAGCAACGCCCTAGAGTGACGCCTAGGTTGCCCGATGCGTAGAAATGACCATCACTTTCACACTGGTTGCAATTATTCCTGTTAAACGATGGACAAGCTGTTGCATTTTTAGTGTACTTTATGCTTCTGGCGTTGACTTCTAAGGCCCTAGCTATTCGATCTGGTGGAGCAACACCCTAGGCTGAGGCCTATGTTGCCCGGAACGTAGAAATGACCATAGCTTTCACACTGTTTGCAATTATTCGTTTTATACGACGGAAAAGCTGTTGTATATATATTGTATTTTATGCTTCAGGCGTTGACTTCTAAGGTCGTATTAATTCGATCTGGCGGGGGAACGCCCTAGAGTGAAGCCTAGGTTGCCTGAAGCGTCGAAATGACCATTACTTTCACACTGGTTGCAATATTCCTGTTATACGATGGACAAACTGTTGGATTTTTCTGTACTGTATGCTTGTAGCGTTGACTGCTAAGGCCCTTTGTATTCGATCTGGTGGAGCAATGCCTCATAGTTAAGTCTAGGATGCCCGAAACGTTGAAATGATCATTACTGCCACACTGGTTGCAATTATTCATGCTATACGATGGAAAAACTGCTGCATTTCTATTGTACTTTATGCTTCTGGCGTTGACTTCTTAGGCCCTAACTATTCGATCTTCGGGGGCAGCGTCCAAGAGTGAAGCGTATGTTGCCCGAAACGTAGAAGTGACCACTACATTCGCACTGGATGCAATTATTCCTGTTATACGATGGACAAACTGTTGCATTTTTATTGTACTTTATGCTTCTGGCGTTGACTTCTAACGCCCTACGTATTCGAAATGGTGGAGCAGTGCCTCACAGTTAAACCTAGGATGACCGAAACGTCGAAATGATCATTACTTTCACACTGATTGCAATTATTCATTCTATATGATGGAAAAACTGTTCCATTTTTATTGTATTTTATGCTTCGGGCGTTGACTTCCAAGGCCCTAACTATTCGATCTGGTGGAGCAACGCCCTAGAGTGAAGCCAATGTTGCCCTGAACGTAGAAATGACCATGACATTCACACTGGTTGCAATTATTCCTGTTATACGGTGGAAAAACTGTTGTATTTTTATTGTATCTTATGCGTCTGGCGTTGACTTCTAATGCGCTAGCTATTCAATCTGGAGGAGCAACGCCCTAGTGTGAAGCATACGTTGCCCGGAACGTAGAAATGACCATTACTTTCACACTGTTTGCAAATATTCATTTTATATGGTGGAAAAGCTGTTGTATTTATATTGTATTTTATGCTTCTGGCGTTGACTTCTTAGGCCCTATCTATTCGATCTGGTGGAGCAATGCCCTAGAGTGAAGCCTAGGTTGCCCGGAACGTAGAAATGACCATTACATTCACACTGGTTGCAATTATTCCTGTTACACGGTGGAAGGACTGTTGTATTTTTATAGCACTTTATGCTTCTGGCGTTGACTTCTTAGGCCCTAACTATTCGCTCTGGTGGAGCAACGCCCTAGAGAGAAGCCTAGGATACCCGGAACGTAGAAATGACCAGTACTTTCACACTGGTTGTGGTTATTCCTGTTATAGGATGGAAAAACTGTTGCATTTTTATAGTATTTTATGTTTCTGGCGTAGACTTCTAAGGTCCTAGCTATTCGATCTCGTGGGGCAACGTTCAAGAGTGAAGCGTATGTTGCCCGAAACGTAGAAATGACCATTACCTTCACACTGGTTACAATTATTCTTCTTATACGATGGAAAGACTGTTGTATTTTTATTGTATTTTATGCGTCTGGAGTTGCTTTCTAAGGCCCTAACTATTCGACCTGGTGGTGCAATGCCCTAGAGTGAAGCCTAGGTTGCACGGAACGTCGAAGTGCCCATTACTATCACACTGGTTGCAATTATTCCTGTTATACGATGGAAAGACAGATGTATTTTTATTGCATTTTATGCTCCTGGCGTTGACCTCCAAGTCCCTAGCTATTCGATCTGGTGGAGCAATGCCCTAGAGTGAACCCTGGGTTGCCCGGAACCTAGAAAGGACCATTACTTTCACTCTGGTTGCAATTATTCCTGTTATACGATGGACAAACTGTTGGATTTTTATAGTACTTTATGCTTCTGCATTTGACTTCTAAGGCCATACGTATTCGATCTGGTGGAGCAATACCTCACAGTTAAATCTAGGATGCCCGAAACGCCGAAATGATCATTACTTTCACACTGATTGCAATTATTCATGCTATATGAAGGAAAAACTGTTGTACTTTTATTGTATTTTATGCTTTTGGCGTTGACTTCTAAGGCCCTAGCAATTCGATCTGGTGGAACAACGCCCTAGTGCGAAGCCTAGTGTGCCCGGAACGTAGAAATGGCCATTACTTTCACACTGGTTGCAATTATTCGTTTTATACGATGGAAAAACTTTTGTATCTATATCGTATTTTATGCTTCTGGCGTTGACTTCTAAGCCCCTAACTATTCGATCTAGTGGAGCAACGCCCTAGAATGAAGCCTATGTTGCCCGGAACGTAGAAATGACCATAACCTTAACACTGGTTGCAATTATTCCTGTTATACGATGGAAAAGGTGTTGTATTTATATTGTATTTTATGCCTCTGGCGTTGACTTCTGTGGCCGTTGCTTTTCGATGTGGTGGAAGAACGCCATAGAGTGAAGCCTAGGTAGCCCGGAACGTAGAAGTGTCCATATCTTTCACACTGTTTGCAATTATTCGTTTTATACGATGGAAAAACTTTTGTACTTATATTGTATTGTATGCTTCTGGCGTTGACTTCTTAGGCCCTAACTATTTGATCTGGTGGTGCACCGCCCTAGAGTGAAGCCTAGGTTGCCCGGAACGTAGAAAAGACCATTACCTTCACACTGGTTGCAATTATTCCTGTTTTACGATGGAAAAACTGTTGCATCTTTATTGTATTTTATGCTTCTGGCGTTGATTTCTGAGGCCCTAATTATTCGATCTGGTGGAGCAACGCCCTAGAGTGAAGCCTAGGCTGCCCAGAACGTAGAAATGACCATTACATTCTCACTGGTTGCAATTATTCGTCTTATACGATGGAAAAGCTGTTGTATTTATATCGTATTTTATGCTTCTGGCGTTGACTTCTTAGGCCCTAACTATTCCATCTGGTGGAACAACGCCCTTGGGTGAAGGCTAGGGTGCGCGGAACGTAGCAATGACCATAACTTTCACACTGGTAGCAATTATTCGTTTTATACGATGGAAAAACTGTTCTATTTATTTTGTATTTTATGCTTCGGGCGTTGACTTCCAAGGCCCTAACTATTCGATCTGGTGGAGCAACGCCCTAGAGTGAAGCCAATGTTGCCCTGAACGTAGAAATGACCATGACATTCACACTGGTTGCAATTATTCCTGTTATACGGTGGAAAAACTGTTGTATTTTTATTGTATCTTATGCGTCTGGCGTTGACTTCTAATGCGCTAGCTATTCAATCTGGAGGAGCAACGCCCTAGTGTGAAGCATACGTTGCCCGGAACGTAGAAATGACCATTACTTTCACACTGTTTGCAAATATTCATTTTATATGGTGGAAAAGCTGTTGTATTTATATTGTATTTTACGCTTCTGGCGTTGACTTCTTAGGCCCTATCTATTGGATCTGGTGGAGCAATGCCCTAGAGTGAAGCCTAGGTTGCCCGGAACGTAGAAATGACCATTACATTCACACTGTTTGCAAATATTCATTTAAATGGTGGAAAAGCTGTTGTATTTATATTGTATTTCATTCTTCTGGCTTCGACTCCTTAGGCCCTAACTATGCGATCTGGTGGTGCAACGCCCTAGAGTGAAGCCTAGGTTGCCAGGAACGTAGGAATGACCGTTACTTTCACATTGTTTGCAATTATTCATTTTATACGATGGAAAAACTGTTTTAATTATATTGTATTTTATGCTTCTGGAGATGACTTCTAAGGCCGTATCTATTTGATGTGGTGGAGCAACGCCCTAGAGTGAAGCCTAGGTAGCCCGAAGCGTAGAAATGACCATAACTTTCACGCTGGTTGCAATTATTCTTGTTATACGATGGAAGGACTGCTGTATTTTTATTGCATTTCATGCTTCAGGCGTTGACTTCTAAGGCCGGAGCTATTCCATGTGGTGGAGCTACGCCCTAGAGTGAAGCCTAGGTTGCCCGGAACGTGGAAATGACCATTGCTTTCACACTGTTTGCAAATACACATTATATACGAGGTAAAAGCTGTTGTATTTATATTGTATTTTATGCTTCTGGCGTTTACTCCTAAGGAGCTAACTATTCGATCTGGTGGAACAACGCCGTTGTGTCAAGCATAGGTTGCCTGGAACGTAGAACACACCATTACATTTACACTGTTTGCAATTATTCCTGCTATACGATGGAAAAACTGTTGCATCTTTATTGTATTTTATGCTTCTGGCGTTAACTTCTAAGGACCTAACTATTCGATCTGGTGGAGGAACGCCCTACAGTGAAGCCTAGGTTGCTCTGAACGTAGAAATGACCATTACTTTCACACTGTTTGCAAATATTCATTTTATACAGTGGAAAAGCTGTTGTATTTATATTGTATTTTATGATTCTGGCGTTGACTTCTATGGCCATATCTATTCGATGTGGTGGAGTGACGCCCTAGAGTGAAGCCTAGGTTGCCCGGTACGTTGAAATGACAATTACTTTCACATTGGTTGCAATTATCCCTGTTATACGATTGAAACATTGAGTATTTTTATTTTATTTTAGGCTTCGGGCGTTGATTTCCAAGGCCCTAACTATTCGATCTGGTGGAGCAACGCCCTAGAGTGAAGCCAAGGTTGCCCTGAACGTAGAAATGACCATCACATTCGCACTGGTTGCAATTATTCCTGTTATACGGTGGAAAAACTGTTGTTTTTTTATTGTACCTTATGCGTCTGGCGTTGACTTCTAATGCGCTAGCTATTCGATCTGGAGGAGCAACGCCCTAGTGTGAAGCATAGGTTGCCCGGAACGTAGAAATGACCATTACTTTCACACTATTCGCAAATATACATTATATACGATGGAAAAGCTGTTGTATTTATATTGTATTTTATGCTTCTGGCGTTGACCTCTTAGGCCCTAACTATTTTATCTTGTGGAGCAACACCCTAGAGTGAAGCCTAGGTTGCCCGGAACGTAGAAATGACCATTACCTTCACATTTGATGCAATTATTCCTGTTATACGATGGAAAAACTCTTCTATTTATATTGTATTTTATTCTTCTGGAGTTGACTTCTAAGGCCCTAACTATTCGATCTGGTAGAGCAACGCCCTAGAGTGAAGCCTAGGTTGCCCGGTAAGTAGAAATGACCATAAGTTTCATACTGGTTGCAATTATTCGTTTTATACGATGGAAAAACTGTTGTATTTATATTGTATTTTATGCTTCTGGCGTTCACTTCTTAGGCACTAACTATTCGATCTGGTGGTGCAACGCCCTAGGGAGAAGCCTAGGTTGCCCGGAACGTAGAAATGACCACAACTATCACACTGGTTGCAAATTATTCCTGTTAAACGATGGAAAAACTGTTGTATTTTTATTGCATTTTATGCTTCTGGCGTTCACTTCTTAGGCCCTAACTATTCGATCTGTTGGAGCAACGCCCTAGGATGAAGCCTAGGTTGCCCGGAACGTAGAAATGACCATAACTTTCACACTGGTTGCAATTATTCGTTTTATACGATGGAAAAGCTGTTGTATTTATATCGTATTTTATGCTTCTGGCCTTGACTTCTTAGGCCCAAACTATTCCATCTGGTGGAATGACGCCCTAGGGTGAAGACTAGGTTGCCCGGAAAGTAGAAATGACCATAACTTTCACACTGGTAGCAATTATTCGTTTTATACGATGGAAAAACTGTTCTATTTATTTTACATTTTATGCTTCGGGCGTTGACTTCTAAGGCCCTAACTACTCGATCTGGTGGAGCAACGCCCTAGTGTGAAGCCTAGGTTGCCCGGTACGTAGAAATGACCATCACTATCAAACTGGTTGCAATTATTTGTTTTATACGATGGAAAATCTGTTGTATTTATATCGCATTTTATGCTTCTGGCGTTGACTTCTTAGGCCCTAACTATTCCATCTGGTGGAACAACGCCCTAGGGTGAAGCCTAGGTTGCCCGGAAAGTAGAAATGACCATAACTTTCAAACTGGTAGCAATTATTCGTTTTATACGATGGAAAAACTGTTGTATTTATTTTGTATTTTATGCATCGGGCGTTGACTTCTAAGGCCCTAACTATTCGATCTGGTAGAGCAATGCCCTAGAGTGAAGCCTAGGTTGCCCGGTACGTAGAAATGACCATAAGTTTCATACTGGTTGCAATTATTCGTTTTATACGATCGAAAAGCAGTTGTATTTATATTATATTTTATGCTTCTGGCGTTCACTACATAGGCTCTAACTATTCGATCTGGTAGTACAACGCCCTAGGGTGAAACCTAGGTTGCCCGGAACGTAGAAATGACCATAACTTTTACACAGGCAGCAATTATTCGTTTTATACAATGGAAAAACCGTTCTATTTATTTTGTATTTTATGCTTCGGGCGTTGACTTCAAATGCCCTATCTGTTTGATCTGGTGGAGCATCGCCGTAGAGTGAAGCCTAGGTTGCCCGGAACGTAGAAATGACCATAACTTTCACACTGGTTGCAATTGTTTGTTTTATACGATGGAAAAGCTGTTGTATTTATATCGTATTTTATGCTTCTGGCGTTGACTTCTGAGGCCGTTGCTATTCGATGTGGTGGAAGAACGCCATAGAGGGAAGCCTAGGTAGCCCGGATCGTAGAAATGTTCATATCTTTCACACTGGTTGCAATTATTCGTTTTATACGATGGAACAACTGTTTTATTTATTTTGTATTTTATGCTTCGGGCGTTGACTTCTAAGGCCCTAACTATTCGATCTAGTGGAGCAACGCCCTAGAGTGCAGCCTAGGTTGCCCGAAACGCCGAAATGATCATTACTTTCACGCTTGTTGCAATTATTCCTGTTATAGGATGGAAAGAGTGTTGTGTTTTTATTGTATTTTATACTTCAGGCGTTGACTTCTGAGGCCGTAGCTATTCGATGTGGTGGAAGAACGCCATACGGTGAAGCCTACGTTGCCCGGAACGTAGAAATGACCATTACTTTCACACTGTTTGCAATTATTCCTTTTATACGATGGAAAAGCTGTTGTATTTATATCGTATTTTATGCTTCTGGCGTTGACTTGTAAGGACCTAACTGTTTGATCTGGTGGAGCAATGCCCTAGAGTGAAGCCTAGGTTGCGTGGAACGTAGAAATGACCATCCCTTTCACACGGGTTGCAATTATTCCTGTTATAGGATGGAAAGACTGTTGTATTTTTATTGTATTTTATACTTCAGGCGCTGACTTCTGAGGCCGTAGCTATCCGATGTGGTGGAAGAACGACATACAGTCAAGCCTAGGTTGCCCGGAACGTAGAAATGACCATAACTTTCACACTGGTTACAATTATTTGTTTTATACGATGGAAAAGCTGTTGTATTTATATCGTATTTTATGCTTCGGGCGTTGACTTCTAAGGCCCTAACTATTCGATCTAGTGGAGCAACGCCCTAGAGTGCAGCCTAGGTTGCCCGGAACGTAGAAATGACCATAACTTTCACACTGGTAGCAATTATTCGTTTTATACGATGGAAAAACTGTTCTATTTATTTTGTATTTTATGCTTCGGGCGTTGACTTCTAAGGCCCTAACTATTCGATCTGGTAGAGCAACGACCTAGAGTGAAGCCTAGGATGCCCGGTACGTAGAAATGACCATAAGTTTCATACTGGTTGCAATTATTCCTTTTATACGATGGAAAAGCTGTTGTATTTATATCGTATTTTATGCTTCTGGCGTTGACTTCTAAGGACCTAACCATTCGGTCTGGTGGAGCAACGCCCTAGAGTGAAGCCTAGGTTGCTCGGACTGTAGAAATGACCATAACTTTCACACTGGTTGCAATTATTCGTTTTATACGATGGAAAAACTGTTCTATTTATTTTGTATTTTATGCTTCGGGCGTTGACTTCTAAGGCCCTAACTATTCGATCTGGTAGAGCAACGCCCTAGAGTGAAGCCTAGGTTGCCCGGTACGTAGAAATGACCATAAGTTTCATACTGGTTGCAATTATTCCTTTTATACGATGGAAAAGCTGTTGTATTTATATCGTATTTTATGCTTCTGGCGTTGACTTCTAAGGACCTAACCATTCGGTCTGGTGGAGCAACGCCCTAGAGTGAAGCCTAGGTTGCTCGGCCTGTAGAAATGTCCATAACTTTCACACTGGTTGCAATTATTCGTTTTATACGATGGAAAAACTGTTGCATCTTTATCGTATTTTGTGCTTCTGGCGTTGACTTCTTAGGCCGTAACTATTCGATCTGGTGGAGCACCGCCCTGGAGTGAAACCTAGGTTGCCCGGAACGTAGAAATGACCACTACTATCACACTGGTTGCAAATTAATCCTGCTATACGATGGAAAAGCTGTTGTATTTTTATTGCATTTTATGCTTCGGGCATTGACTTCTAAGGCCCTAACTATTCAATCTGTTGGAGCAACGCCCTAGGGTGAAGCCTAGGTTGCCCGGAACGTAGAAATGACCATAACTTTCACACTGGTTGCAATTGTTCGTTTTATATGATGGAATAGCTGTTGTATTTATATCGTATTTTATGCTTCTGGCGTTGACTCCTTAGGTCCTAACTATTCCATCTGGTGGAACAACGCCCTAGGATGAAGCCTAGGTTGCCCGGAAAGTAGAAATGACCATAACTTTCATACTGATTGCAATTATTCGTTTTATACGATGGAAAAGGTGTTGTATTTATATTGTACTTTATGCTTCCGGCGTTGACTTCTCAGGCCCTAACTATTCGATCTGGCGGAGCAACGCCCTAGAATGAAGCCTATGTTGCCCGAAACGTAGAAATGACCATCACTTTCACACTGGTTGTAATTATTCCTGTTATACGATGTAAAAACTGTTGCATTTTTATAGTATTTTATGATTCTGGCGTTGACTTCTAAGGTCCTAGCTATTCGACCTCGCGGGGCAACGTTCAAGAGTGAAGCGTATGCTGCCCGAAACGTAGAAATGACCATTACTTTCACACTGGTTACAATTATTCTTTTTATGCGATGGAAAGACTGTTGTATTTTTATTGTATTTTATGCGTCTGGAGTTGCTTTCTAAGGCCCTACCTATTCGACCTGGTGGTGCAATGCCCTAGAGTGAAGCCTAGGCTGCACGGAACGTCGAAATGCCCATTACTTTCACACTGGTTGCAATATTCCTGTTATACGATGGACAAACTGTTGGATTTTTCTGTACTTTATGCTTCTGGCGTTGACTGCTAAGGCCCTTTGTATTCGATCTGGTTGAGCAATGCCTCACAGTTAAGTCTAGGATGCCCGAAACGTTGAAATGATCATTACTGTCACACTGGTTGCAATTATTCATGCTATACGATGGAAAAACTGTTGCATTTCTAATGTACCTTATGCTTCTGGCGTTGACTTCTTAGGCCCTAACTATTCGATCTCGGGGGCAGCGTCCAAGAGTGAAGCGTATGTTGCCCGAAACGTAGAAATGACCATTACATTCGCACTGGCTGCAATTATTCCTGTTATACGATGGACAAACAGTTGCATTTTTATTGTATTTTATGCTTCTGGCGTTGACTTCTTAGGCCCTAACTATTCGATCTGGTGGAGCAGTGCCTCACAGTTAAATCTAGGATGCCCGAAACGCCGAAATGATCATTACTTTCACACTGATTGCAATTATTCATGCTATATGAAGGAAAAACTGTTGTACTTTTATTGTATTTTATGCTTTGGGCGTTGACTTCTAAGGCCCTAGCAATTCGATCTGGTGCAACAACGCTCTAGTGCGAAGCCAGGTGTGCCCGGAACGTAGAAATGGCCATTACTTTCACACTGGTTGCAATTATTCGTTTTATACGATGGAAAAACTGTTGTATCTATATCGTATTTTATACTTCTGGCGTTGACTTCTAAGGCCCTAACTATTCGATCTAGTGGAGCAACGCCCTAAAATGAAGCCTATGTTGCCCGGAACGTAGAAATGACCAGAACCTTAACACTGGTTGCAATTATTCCTGTTATACGATGGAAAAGGTGTTGTATTTATATTGTATTTTATGCTTCTGGCGCTGACTTCTCAGGCCCTAGCTATTCGATCTGGCGGAGCAACGCCCTAGAGTGACGCCTAGGTTGCCCGATGCGTAGAAATGACCATCACTTTCACACTGGTTGCAATTATTCCTGTTATAGGATGGAAAAACTGTTGCATTTTTATAGTATTTTATGTTTCTGGCGTAGACTTCTAAGGTCCTAGCTATTCGATCTCGTGGGGCAACGTTCAAGAGTGAAGCGTATGTTGCCCGAAACGTAGAAATGACCACTACATTCGCACTGGATGCAATTATTCCTGTTATACGATGGACAAACTGTTGCATTTTTATTGTACTTTATGCTTCTGGCGTTGACTTCTAACGCCCTACGTATTCGAAATGGTGGAGCAGTGCCTCACAGTTAAACCTAGGATGACCGAAACGTCGAAATGATCATTACTTTCACACTGATTGCAATTATTCATTCTATATGATGGAAAAACTGTTCCATTTTTATTGTATTTTATGCTTCTGGCGTTGACTTCTTAGGCCCTAACTATTCGATCTGGTGGAACAACGCCCTAGAGTGAAGCCTAGGTTGCCAGGAACGTAGGAATGACCGTTACTTTCACATTGTTTGCAATTATTCATTTTATACGATGGAAAAACTGTTTTAATTATATTGTATTTTACGCTTCTGGATTTGACTTCCAAGGCCCTACGTATCCGATCTGGTGGAGCAATACCTCACAGTTAAATCTAGGATGCCCGAAACGTCGAAATGATCATTACTTTCACACTGATTGCAATTATTCATGCTATATGAAGGAAAAACTGTTGTCCTTTTATTGTATTTTATGCTTTGTGCGTTGACTTCTAAGGCCCTAGCAATTCGATCTGGTGGAACAACACCCTAGAGGGAAGCCTAGGTTGCCCGGAACGTAGAAATGACCATTTCCTTCACACTGGTTGCAATTATTCCTGTTACACGGTGGAAGGACTGTTGTATTTTTATAGCACTTTATGCTTCTGGCGTTGACTTCTTAGGCCCTAACTATTCGCTCTGGTGGAGCAACGCCCTAGAGAGAAGCCTAGGATACCCGGAACGTAGAAATGACCAGTACTTTCACACTGGTTGTGGTTATTCCTGTTATAGGATGGAAAAACTGTTGCATTTTTATAGTATTTTATGTTTCTGGCGTAGACTTCTAAGGTCCTAGCTATTCGATCTCGTGGGGCAACGTTCAAGAGTGAAGCGTATGTTGCCCGAAACGTAGAAATGACCATTACCTTCACACTGGTTACAATTATTCTTCTTATACGATGGAAAGACTGTTGTATTTTTATTGTATTTTATGCGTCTGGAGTTGCTTTCTAAGGCCCTAACTATTCGACCTGGTGGTGCAATGCCCTAGAGTGAAGCCTAGGTTGCACGGAACGTCGAAGTGCCCATTACTATCACACTGGTTGCAATTATTCCTGTTATACGATGGAAAGACAGATGTATTTTTATTGCATTTTATGCTCCTGGCGTTGACCTCCAAGTCCCTAGCTATTCGATCTGGTGGAGCAATGCCCTAGAGTGAACCCTGGGTTGCCCGGAACCTAGAAAGGACCATTACTTTCACTCTGGTTGCAATTATTCCTGTTATACGATGGACAAACTGTTGCATTTTTATTGTACTTTATGCTTCTGGCGTTGACTTCTTAGGCCCTAACTATACGATCTGGTGGAACAACGCCCTAGAGTGAAGCCTGGGTCGCCCGGAACGTAGAAATGACCATCACTTTCGCACGGGTTGCAATTATTCCTGTTATACGAAGGACAAACTGTTGGATTTTTATAGTACTTTATGCTTCTGCATTTGACTTCTAAGGCCCTACGTATTCGATCTGGTGGAGCAATACCTCACAGTTAAATCTAGGATGCCCGAAACGCCGAAATGATCATTACTTTCACACTGATTGCAATTATTCATGCTATATGAAGGAAAAACTGTTGTACTTTTATTGTATTTTATGCTTTTGCCGTTGACTTCTAAGGCCCTAGCAATTCGATCTGGTGGAACAACGCCCTAGTGCGAAGCCTAGTGTGCCCGGAACGTAGAAATGGCCATTACTTTCACACTGGTTGCAATTATTCGTTTTATACGATGGAAAAACTTTTGTATCTATATCGTATTTTATGCTTCTGGCGTTGACTTCTAAGCCCCTAACTATTCGATCTAGTGGAGCAACGCCCTAGAATGAAGCCTATGTTGCCCGGAACGTAGAAATGACCATAACCTTAACACTGGTTGCAATTATTCCTGTTATACGATGGAAAAGGTGTTGTATTTATATCGTATTTTATGCCTCTGGCGTTGACTTCTGTGGCCGTTGCTTTTCGATGTGGTGGAAGAACGCCATAGAGTGAAGCCTAGGTAGCCCGGAACGTAGAAATGTCCATATCTTTCACACTGTTTGCAATTATTCGTTTTATACGATGGAAAAACTTTTGTACTTATATTGTATTGTATGCTTCTGGCGTTGACTTCTTAGGCCCTAACTATTTGATCTGGTGGTGCACCGCCCTAGAGTGAAGCCTAGGTTGCCCGGAACGTAGAAAAGACCATTACCTTCACACTGGTTGCAATTATTCCTGTTTTACGATGGAAGAACTGTTGCATCTTTATTGTATTTTATGCTTCTGGCGTTGATTTCTAAGGCCCTAATTATTCGATCTGGTGGAGCAACGCCCTAGAGTGAAGCCTAGGCTGCCCAGAACGTAGAAATGACCATTACATTCTCACTGGTTGCAATTATTCGTCTTATACGATGGAAAAGCTGTTGTATTTATATCGTATTTTATGCTTCTGGCGTTGACTTCTTAGGCCCTAACTATTCCATCTGGTGGAACAACGCCCTTGGGTGAAGGCTAGGGTGCGCGGAACGTCGCAATGACCATAACTTTCACACTGGTAGCAATTATTCGTTTTATACGATGGAAAAACTGTTCTATTTATTTTGTATTTTATGCTTCGGGCGTTGACTTCCAAGGCCCTAACTATTCGATCTGGTGGAGCAACGCCCTAGAGTGAAGCCAATGTTGCCCTGAACGTAGAAATGACCATGACATTCACACTGGTTGCAATTATTCCTGTTATACGGTGGAAAAACTGTTGTATTTTTATTGTATCTTATGCGTCTGGCGTTGACTTCTAATGCGCTAGCTATTCAATCTGGAGGAGCAACGCCCTAGTGTGAAGCATACGTTGCCCGGAACGTAGAAATGACCATTACTTTCACACTGTTTGCAAATATTCATTTTATATGGTGGAAAAGCTGTTGTATTTATATTGTATTTTATGCTTCTGGCGTTGACTTCTTAGGCCCTATCTATTCGATCTGGTGGAGCAATGCCCTAGAGTGAAGCCTAGGTTGCCCGGAACGTAGAAATGACCATTACATTCACACTGTTTGCAAATATTCATTTAAATGGTGGAAAAGCTGTTGTATTTATATTGTATTTCATTCTTCTGGCTTCGACTCCTTAGGCCCTAACTATGCGATCTGGTGGTGCAACGCCCTAGAGTGAAGCCTAGGTTGCCAGGAACGTAGGAATGACCGTTACTTTCACATTGTTTGCAATTATTCATTTTATACGATGGAAAAACTGTTTTAATTATATTGTATTTTATGCTTCTGGAGTTGACTTCTAAGGCCGTATCTATTTGATGTGGTGGAGCAACGCCCTAGAGTGAAGCCTAGGTAGCCCGAAGCGTAGAAATGACCATAACTTTCACGCTGGTTGCAATTATTCTTGTTATACGATGGAAGGACTGCTGTATTTTTATTGTATTTTATGCTTCTGGTGTTGAATTCTTAGTCCCTAACAATTCGGTCTGGTGCAGCAACGCCCTAGAGTGAAGCCTAGGTTGCCCGGAACGTAGAAATGACAATGTCTTTCAGACTGGTTGCAATTATTCCTGTTATACGATGGAAAAACTGTTGTATTTTTATTGTATTTCATGCTTCAGGCGTTGTCTTCTAAGGTCGTAGCTATTCGACGGGGTGGTGCAACGCCCCAGAGTAAAGCCTAGGTTGCCCGGAATGTAAAAATGACCATTACCTTCACAGTTGATGCAATTATTCCTGTTATACGATGGAAAAACTGTGATACTTTTATTGTATTTTATGGTTCAGGCGTTGACTCCTAAGGCCGTAGCTATTCGATGTGGTGGAGCTACGCCCTAGAGTGAAGCCTAGGATGCCCGGAACGTGGAGTTGGCCATTACTTTCACACTGTTTGCAATTATTCATTTTATACGCTGGAAAAACTCTTCTATTTATATTGTATTTTATTCTTCTGGAGTTGACTTCTAAGGCCCTAACTATTCGATCTGGTGGGGCAACGCCCTAGAGTGAAGCCTAGGATGCACGGAACGTAGAAATGGCCATCACTATCACGCGTGTTGCAATTATTCCTGTTATACGATGGAAAAACTGTTGTATTTTTATTGTATTTTATGCTTCAGGCGTTGTCTTCTAAGGTCGTAGCTATTCGACGGGGTGGTGCAACGCCCCAGAGTAAAGCCTAGGTTGCCCGGAATGTAAAAATGACCATTACTTTCACACTGTTTGCAAATATTCATTTTATACAGTGGAAAAGCTGTTGTATTTATATTGTATTTTATGATTCTGGCGTTGACTTCTATGGCCATATCTATTCGATGTGGTGGAGTAACGCCCTAGAGTGAAGCCTAGGTTGCCCGGTACGTTCAAATGACACTTACTTTCACATTGGTTGCAATTATCCCTGTTATACGATTGAAACATTGAGTATTTTTATTTTATTTTAGGCTTCGGGCGTTGATTTCCAAGGCCCTAACTATTCGATCTGGTGGAGCAACGCCCTAGAGTGAAGCCAAGGTTGCCCTGAACGTAGAAATGACCATCACATTCGCACTGGTTGCAATTATTCCTGTTATACGGTGGAAAAACTGTTGTTTTTTTATTGTACCTTATGCGTCTGGCGTTGACTTCTAATGCGCTAGCTATTCGATCTGGAGGAGCAACGCCCTAGTGTGAAGCATAGGTTGCCCGGAACGTAGAAATGACCATTACTTTCACACTATTCGCAAATATACATTATATACGACGGAAAAGCTGTTGTATTTATATTGTATTTTATGCTTCTGGCGTTGACCTCTTAGGCCCTAACTATTTTATCTTGTGGAGCAACACCCTAGAGTGAAGCCTAGGTTGCCCGGAACGTAGAAATGAACATTACCTTCACAGTTGATGCAATTATTCCTGTTATACGATGGAAAAACTGTGATACCTTTATTGTATTTTATGGTTCAGGCGTTGACTCCTAAGGCCGTAGCTATTCGATGTGGTGGAGCTACGCCCTAGAGTGAAGCCTAGGATGCCCGGAACGTAGAGTTGGCCATTACTTTCACACTGTTTGCAATTATTCATTTTATACGCTGGAAAAACTCTTCTATTTATATTGTATTTTATTCTTCTGGAGTTGACTTCTAAGGCCCTAACTATTCGATCTGGTAGAGCAACGCCCTAGAGTGAAGCCTAGGTTGCCCGGTAAGTAGAAATGACCATAAGTTTCATACTGGTTGCAATTATTCGTTTTATACGATGGAAAAACTGTTGTATTTATATTGTATTTTATGCTTCTGGCGTTCACTTCTTAGGCACTAACTATTCGATCTGGTGGTGCAACGCCCTAGGGAGAAGCCTAGGTTGCCCGGAACGTACAAATGACCATAACTTTTACACTGGCAGCAATTATTCGTTTTATACAATGGAAAAACCATTCTATTTATTTTGTATTTTATGCTTCGGGCGTTGACTTCCAAGGCCCTAACTGTTTGATCTGGTGGAGCATCGCCGTACAGTGAAGCCTAGGTTGCCCGGAACGTAGAAATGACCACAACTTTCACACTGGTAGCAATTATTCGTTTTATACAATGGAAAAACTGTTCTATTTATTTTGTATTTAATGCTTCGGGCGTTGACTTCTAAGGCCCTAACTGTTTGATCTGGTGGAGCAACGCCCTAGAGTGAAGCCTAGGTTGCCTGGAACGTAGAAATGTCCATATCTTTCACTGTTTGCAATTATTCATTTTATACGAAGGAAAAACTGTTGCATCTTTATCGTATTTTATGCTTCTGGCGTTGACTTCTTAGGCCGTAACTATTCGATCTGGTGGAGCAACGCCCTGGAGTGAAACCTAGGTGGCCCGGAACGTAGAAATGACCACTACTATCACACTGGTTGCAAATTATTCCTGTTAAACGATGGAAAAACTGTTGTACTTTTATTGCATTTTATGCTTCTGGCGTTGACTTCTAAGGACCTAACTATTCGATCTGGTAGAGCAAGGCCCTAGAGTGAAGCCTAGGTTGCGCGGAAAGTAGAAATGACCATAAGTTTCATACTGGTTGCAATTATTCGTTTTATACGATAGAAAAACTGTTGTATTTATATTGTATTTTATGCTTCTGGCGTTGACTCCTCACGCCCTAATTATTCGATCTGGTGGAGCAATGCCTCAGAGTTAAGTCTAGGATGCCCGTAACGCCGAAATGATCATTACTTTCACGCTTGTTGCAATTATTCCTGTTATGCGATGAAAAGACTGTTGTATTTTTATTGTATTTTATGCTTCAGGCGTGGACTTCTGATGCCGTAGCTATTCGATGTGGTGGAAGAACGCCATACAGTGAAGCCTAGGCTGCCCGGAACGTAGAAATGACCACTACTTTCACACTGTTTGCAATTATTCATTTAATACGATGGAAATGCTGTTGTATTTATATCGTATTTTATGCTTCGGACGTTGACTTCTTAGGCCCTAACATTTCGATCTGGTGGAGCAACGCCCGACAGTGAAGCCTATGTTGCCCGGAACGTAGATATGACCATAACCTTCACACAGGTTGCAATTATTCGTTTTAGACGGTGTAAAGGCTGTTGCATTTATTTTGTATTTTATTCTTCTGGTGTTGACTTCTTAGGACCTAACTATTCGATCTGGTGGAACAACGCCGTAGAGTGAAGCCTAGGTTGCCCGGAACGTAGAAATGACCACTACTTTCACACTGTTTGCAATTATTCATTTAATACGATGGAAATGCTGTTGTATTTATATCGTATTATATGCTTCGGGCGTTGACTTCTAAGGACCTAACTATTCGATCTGGTGGAGCAACGCCCTAGAGTGAAGCCTAGGTTGCTCGGAATGTAGAAATGACCATAACTTTCACACTGATTGCAATTAATCTTTTTATACGATGGAAAAACTGTTGCATCTTCATCGTATTTTATGTTTCTGGCGTTGACTTCTTAGGCCGTAACTATTCGATCTGGTGGAGCAACGCCCTGGAGTGAAACCTGGGTTGCCCGGAATGTAGAAATGACCACTACTATCACACTGGTTGCAAATTATTCCTGCTATACGATGGAAAAACTGTTGTATTTTTATTGCATTTTATGCTTCTGGCGTTCACTTCTTAGGACCTAACTATTCGATCTGTTGGAGCAACGCCCTAGGATGAAGCCTAGGTTGCCCGGAACGTAGAAATGACCATAACTTTCACACTGGTTGCAATTATTCGTTTTATACGATGGAAAAACTGTTGTATCTATATCGTATTTTATGCTTCTGGCGTTGACTTCTAAGGCCCTAACTATTCGATCTAGTGGAGCAACGCCCTAGAGTGAAGCCTAGGTTGCCCGGAACATAGAAATGACCATTACTTTCACACTGTTTGCAAATATTCATTTTATATAGTGGAAAAGCTGTTGTATTTATATTGTATTTTATGCTTCTGGCGTTGACTTTTTAGGCCCTATCTATTCGATCTGGGGGAGCAATGCCCTAGAGTGAACCCTGGGTTGCCCGGAACCTAGAAAGGACCATTACTTTCACTCTGGTTGCAATTATTCCTGTTATACGATGGACAAACTGTTGCATTTTTATTGTACTTTATGCTTCTGGCGTTGACTTCTAAGGCCCTACGTATTCGATCTGGTGGAGCAGTGCCTCACAGTTAAATCTAGGATGACCGAAACGTCGAAATGATCATTACTTTCACACTGATTACAATTATTCATTCTACATGATTAAAAAACTGTTCCATTTTTACTGTATTTTATGCTTCTGGCGTTGACTTCTTAGGCCCTAACTATACGATCTGGTGGAACAACGTCCTAGAGTGAAGCCTGGGTTGCCCGGAACGTAGAAATGACCATCACTTTCGCACGGGTTGCAATTATTCCTGTTATACGAAGGACAGACTGTTGGATTTTTATAGTACTTTATGCTTCCGCATTTGACTTCTAAGGCCCTACGTATTCGATCTGGTGGAGCAATACCACACAGTTAAATCTAGGATGCCCGAAACGCCGAAATGATCATTACTTTCACACTGATTGCAATTATTCATGCTATATGAAGGAAAAACTGTTGTACTTTTATTGTATTTTATGCTTTGGGCGTTGACTTCTAAGGCCCTAGCAATTCGATCTGGTGGAACAACGCCCTAGTGCGAAGCCTAGTGTGCCCGGAACGTAGAAATGGCCATTACTTTCACACTGGTTGCAATTTTTCGTTTTATACGATGGAAAAACTGTTGTATCTATATCGTATTTTATGCTTCTGGCGTTGACTTCTAAGCCCCTAACTATTCGACCTAGTGGAGCAACGCCCTAGAATGAAGCCTATGTTGCCCGGAACGTAGAAATGACCATAACCTTAACACGGGTTGCAATTATTCCTGTTATACGATGGAAAAGGTGTTGTATTTATATTGTATTTTATGCCTCTGGCGTTGACTTCTGTGGCCGTTGCTTTTCGATGTGGTGGAAGAACGCCATAGAGTGAAGCCTAGGTAGCCCGGAACGTAGAAATGTCCATATCTTTCACACTGTTTGCAATTATTCGTTTTATATGATGGAAAAAACTTTTGTACTTATATTGTATTGTATGCTTCTGGCGTTGACTTCTAAGGCCCTAGCTATTCGATTTGGTGGAGCAACGCCCGAGAGTGGTGCCTAGGTTGCCCGGTACGTAGAAATGACCATTACTTTCACATTGTTTGCAAATATACATTATATACGATGGAAAATCTGTTGTATTTATGTTGCATTTTATGCTTCTGGCGTTGACTTCTTAGGCCCTAACTATTGGATCTGGTGGTGCACCGCCCTAGAGTGAAGCCTAGGTTGCCCGGAACGTAGAAAAGACCATTACCTTCACACTGCTTGCAATTATTCCTGTTTTACGATGGAAAAACTGTTGCATCTTTATTGTATTTTATGCTTCTGGCGTTGATTTCTAAGGCCCTAATTATTCGATCTGGTGGAGCAACGCCCTAGAGTGAAGCCTAGGCTGCCCAGAACGTAGAAATGACCATTACATTCTCACTGGTTGCAATTATTCGTCTTATACGATGGAAAAGCTGTTGTATTTATATCGTATTTTATGCTTCTGGCGTTGACTTCTTAGGCCCTAACTATTCCATCTGGTGGAACAACGCCCTTGGGTGAAGGCTAGGGTGCGCGGAACGTAGCAATGAACATAACTTTCACACTGGTAGCAATTATTCGTTTTATACGATGGAAAAACTGTTCTATTTATTTTGTATTTTATGCTTCGGGCGTTGACTTCCAAGGCCCTAACTATTCGATCTGGTGGAGCAACGCCCTAGAGTGAAGCCAATTTTGCCCTGAACGTAGAAATGACCATGACATTCACACTGGTTGCAATTATTCCTGTTATACGGTGGAAAAACTGTTGTATTTTTATTGTATCTTATGCGTCTGGCGTTGACTTCTAATGCGCTAGCTATTCGATCTGGAGGAGCAACGCCCTAGTGTGAAGCATACGTTGCCCGGAACGTAGAAATGACCATTACTTTCACACTGTTTGCAAATATTCATTTTATATGGTGGAAAAGCTGTTGTATTTATATTGTATTTTATGCTTCTGGCGTTTACTTCTTAGGCCCTATCTATTCGATCTGGTGGAGCAATGCCCTAGAGTGAAGCCTAGGTTGCCCGGAACGTAGAAATGACCATTACATTCACACTGTTTGCAAATATTCATTTAAATGGTGGAAAAGCTGTTGTATTTATATTGTATTTCATTCTTCTGGCTTCGACTCCTTAGGCCCTAACTATGCGATCTGGTGGTGCAACGCCCTAGAGTGAAGCCTAGGTTGCCAGGAACGTAGGAATGACCGTTACTTTCACATTGTTTGCAATTATTCATTTTATACGATGGAAAAACTGTTTTAATTATATTGTATTTTATGCTTCTGGAGTTGACTTCTAAGGCCGTATCTATTTGATGTGGTGGAGCAACGCCCTAGAGTGAAGCCTAGGTTGCCCGGAACGTAGAAGTGACCGTTACTTTCACATTGGTTGGAATTATTCCTGCTATACGACGGAAAAACTGTTGTATTTTTATTGTATTTTATGCATCAGGCGTTGTCTTCTAAGGTCGCAGCTATTCGACCTGGTGGAGCAACGCCCTAGAGTGAAGCCTAGGTTGCCCGGAACATAGAAATGACCATTACTTTCACACTGTTTGCAAATATTCATTTTATATAGTGGAAAAGCTGTTGTATTTATATTGTATTTTATGCTTCTGGCGTTGACTTTTTAGGCCCTATCTATTCGATCTGGGGGAGCAATGCCCTAGAGTGAACCCTGGGTTGCCCGGAACCTAGAAAGGACCATTACTTTCACTCTGGTTGCAATTATTCCTGTTATACGATGGACAAACTGTTGCATTTTTATTGTACTTTATGCTTCTGGCGTTGACTTCTAAGGCCCTACGTATTCGATCTGGTGGAGCAGTGCCTCACAGTTAAATCTAGGATGACCGAAACGTCGAAATGATCATTACTTTCACACTGATTGCAATTATTCATGCTATATGAAGGAAAAACTGTTGTACTTTTATTGTATTTTATGCTTTGGGCGTTGACTTCTAAGGCCCTAGCAATTCGATCTGGTGGAACAACGCCCTAGTGCGAAGCCTAGTGTGCCCGGAACGTAGAAATGGCCATTACTTTCACACTGGTTGCAATTATTCGTTTTATACGATGGAAAAACTGTTGTATCTATATCGTATTTTATGCTTCTGGCGTTGACTTCTAAGCCCCTAACTATTCGACCTAGTGGAGCAACGCCCTAGAATGAAGCCTATGTTGCCCGGAACGTAGAAATGACCATAACCTTAACACTGGTTGCAATTATTCCTGTTATACGATGGAAAAGGTGTTGTATTTATATTGTATTTTATGCCTCTGGCGTTGACTTCTGTGGCCGTTGTTTTTCGACGTGGTGGAAGAACGCCATAGAGTGAAGCCTAGGTAGCCCGGAACGTAGAAATGTCCCTATCTTTCACACTGTTTGCAATTATTCGTTTTATATGATGGAAAAACTTTTGTACTTATATTGTATTGTATGCTTCTGGCGTTGATTTCTAAGGCCCTAATTATTCGATCTGGTGGAGCAACGCCCTAGAGTGAAGCCTAGGCTGCCCAGAACGTAGAAATGACCATTACATTCTCACTGGATGCAATTATTCGTCTTATACGATGGAAAAGCTGTTGTATTTATATCGTATTTTATGCTTCTGGCGTTGACTTCTTAGGCCCTAACTATTCCATCTGGTGGAACAACGCCCTTGGGTGAAGGCTAGGGTGCGCGGAACGTAGCAATGACCATAACTTTCACACTGGTAGCAATTATTCGTTTTATACGATGGAAAAACTGTTCTATTTATTTTGTATTTTATGCTTCGGGCGTTGACTTCTAATGCGCTAGCTATTCGATCTGGAGGAGCAACGCCCTAGTGTGAAGCATACGTTGCCCGGAACGTAGAAATGACCATTACCTTCACACTGTTTGCAAATATTCATTTTATATGGTGGAAAAGCTGTTGTATTTATATTGTATTTTATGCTTCTGGCGTTGACTTCTTAGGCCCTATCTATTCGATCTGGTGGAGCAATGCCCTAGAGTGAAGCCTAGGTTGCCCGGAACGTAGAAATGACCATTACATTCACACTGTTTGCAAATATTCATTTAAATGGTGGAAAAGCTGTTGTATTTATATTGTATTTCATTCTTCTGGCTTCGACTCCTTAGGCCCTAACTATGCGATCTGGTGGTGCAACGCCCTAGAGTGAAGCCTAGGTTGCCAGGAACGTAGGAATGACCGTTACTTTCACATTGTTTGCAATTATTCATTTTATACGATGGAAAAACTGTTTTAATTATATTGTATTTTATGCTTCTGGAGTTGACTTCTAAGGCCGTATCTATTTGATGTGGTGGAGCAACGCACTAGAGTGAAGCCTAGGTTGCCCGGAACGTAGAAGTGACCGTTACTTTCACATTGGTTGGAATTATTCCTGCTATACGATGGAAAAACTGTTGTACTTATATTGTATTTTATGCTTCTGGCGTTGACTTCTAAGGCCGTAGCTTATCGATCTGGTGTAGCAACGCCCTAGAGTGAAGCCTAGGTAGCCCGAAGCGTAGAAATGACCATAACTTTCACGCTGGTTGCAATTATTCTTGTTATACGATGGAAGGACTGCTGTATTTTTATTGTATTTTATGCTTCTGGTGTTGAATTCTTAGTCCCTAACAATTCGGTCTGGTGCAGCAACGCCCTAGACTGAAGCCTAGGTTGCCCGGAACGTAGAAATGACAATGTCTTTCAGACTGGTTGCAATTATTCCTGTTATACGCAAGAAAAACTGTTGTATTTTTATTGTATTTTATGCTTCAGGCGTTGTCTTCTAAGGTCGCAGCTATTCGACGTGGTGGAGCAACGCCCTAGAGTGATGCCTAGGTTGCCCGGAACGTAGAAATGACCATATCTTTCACACTGGTTGCAATTATTCCTGTTATACGATGGAAAAACTGTTGTATTTTTATTGTATTTTATGCTTCAGGCGTTGTCTTCTAAGGTCGTAGCTATTCGACGGGGTGGTGCAACGACCCAGAGTAAAGCCTAGGTTGCCCGGAATGTAAAAATTACCATTACTTTCACACTGTTTGCAAATATTCATTTTATACAGTGGAAAAGCTGTTGTATTTATATTGTATTTTATGATTCTGGCGTTGACTTCTATGGCCATATCTATTCGATGTGGTGGAGTAACGCCCTACAGTGAAGCCTAGGTTGCCCGGTACGTTGAAATGACAATTACTTTCACATTTGTTGCAATTATCCCTGTTATACGATTGAAACATTGAGTATTTTTATTTTATTTTAGGCTTCGGGCGTTGATTTCCAAGGCCCTAACTATTCGATCTGGTGGAGCAACGCCCTAGAGTGAAGCCAAGGTTGCCCTGAACGTAGAAATGACCATCACATTCGCACTGGTTGCAATTATTCCTGTTATACGGTGGAAAAACAGTTGTTTTTTTATTGTACCTTATGCGTCTGGCGTTGACTTCTAATGCGCTAGCTATTCGATCTGGAGGAGCAACGCCCTAGTGTGAAGCATAGTTTCCCCGGAACGTAGAAATGACCATTACTTTCACACTATTCGCAAATATACATTATATACGATGGAAAAGCTGTTGTATTTATATTGTATTTTATGCTTCTGGCGTTGACCTCTTAGGCCCTAACTATTTTATCTTGTGGAGCAACACCCTAGAGTGAAGCCTAGGTTGCCCGGAACGTAGAAATGACCATTACCTTCACAGTTGATGCAATTATTCCTGTTATAGGATGGAAAAACTGTGATATTTTTATTGTATTTTATGGTTCAGGCGTTGACTCCTAAGGACGTAGCTATTCGATGTGGTGGAACTACGCCCTAGAGTGAAGCGTAGGTTGCCCGGAACGTGGAAATGACCATTGCTTTCACACTGTTTGCAAATACACATTATATACGAGGTAAAAGCTGTTGTATTTATATTGTATTTTATGCTTCTGGCGTTTACTCCTGAGGCCCTAACTATTCGATCTGGTGGAACAACGCCGTTGTGTCAAGCATAGGTTGCCGGGAACGTAGAACACACCATTACCTTTACACTGTTTGCAATTATTCCTGTTATACGATGGAAAAACTGTTGCATCTTTATTGTATTTTATGCTTCTGGCGTTAACTTCTAAGGACCTAACTATTCGATCTGGTGGCGCAACGCCCTAGAGTGAAGCCTAGGTTGCCCGGAACGTAGAAAAGACCATTACCTTCCCACTGGTTGCAATTACTCGTTTTATACGATGGAAAAACTGTTCTATTTATTTTGTATTTTATGCTGCGGGCGTTGACTTCTAAGGCCCTAACTATTCAATCTGTTGGTGCAACGCCCAAGGGTGAGCCTATGTTGCCCGGAAAGTAGAAATGACGTTGACTTTCATACTGGTTGCAATTATTCGTTTTATACGATGGAAAAACTGTTTGATTTATTTTGTATTTTATGCTTCGGGCGTTGACTTCTAAGGCCCTAACTATTCGATCTGGTGTCGCAACGCCCTAGAGTGACGCCTAGGTTGCCCGGAACGTAGAAATGACCATTACATTCACACTGGTTGCAATTATTCGTCTTATACGTTGGAAAAGCTGTTGTATTTATATCGTATTTTATGCTTCTGGCGTTGACTTCTTAGGCCCTAACTATTCCATCTGGTGGAACAACGCCCATGGGTGAAGGCTAGGGTGCGCGGAACGCAGCAATGACCATAACTTTCACACTGGTAGCAATTATTCGCTTTATACGATGGAAAAACTGTTCTATTTATTTTGTATTTTATGCTTCGGGCGTTGACTTCCAAGGCCCTAACTATTCGATCTGGTGGAGCAACGCCCTAGAGTGAAGCCAATGTTGCCCTGAACGTAGAAATGACGATGACATTCACACTGGTTGCAATTATTCCTGTTATACGGTGGAAAAACTGTTGTATTTTTATTGTATCTTATGCGTCTGGCGTTGACTTCTAATGCGCTAGCTATTCGATCTGGAGGAGCAACGCCCTAGTGTGAAGCATACGTTGCCCGGAACGTAGAAATGACCATTACTTTCACACTGTTTGCAAATATTCATTTTATATGGTGGAAAGCTGTTGTATTTATATTGTATTTTATGCTTCTGGCGTTGACTTCTTAGGCCCTATCTACTCGATCTGATGGAGCAATGCCCTATAGTGAAGCCTAGGTTGCCCGGAACGTAGAAATGACCATTACATTCACACTCTTTGCAAATATTCATTTAAATGGTGGAAAAGCTGTTGTATTTATATTGTATTTCATTCTTCTGGCTTCGACTCCTTAGGCCCTAACTATGCGATCTGGTGGTGCAACGCCCTAGAGTGAAGCCTAGGTTGCCAGGAACGTAGGAATGACCGTTACATTCACATTGTTTGCAATTATTCATTTTATACGATGGAAAAACTGCTTTAATTATATTGTATTTTATGCTTCTGGAGTTGACTTCTAAGGCCGTATCTATTTGATGTGGTGGAGCAACGCCCTAGAGTGAAGCCTAGGTTGCCCGGAACGTAGAAATGACCGTTACTTTCACATTGGTTGGAATTATTCCTGCTATACGATGGAAAAACTGTTGTACTTATATTGTATTTTAAGCTTCTGGCGTTGACTTCTAAGGCCGTAGCTTATCGATCTGGTGTAGCAACGCCCTAGAGTGAAGCCTAGGTACCCCGAAGCGTAGAAATGACCGTAACCTTCACGATGGTTGCAATTATTCTTGTTATACGATGGAAGGACTGCTGTATTTTTATTGTATTTTATGCTTCTGGTGTTGAATTCTTAGTCCCTAACAATTCGGTCTGGTGCAGCAACGCCCTAGAGTGAAGCCTAGGTTGCCCGGAACGTAGAAATGACAATGTCTTTCAGACTGGTTGCAATTATTCCTGTTATACGCAAGAAAAACTGTTGTATTTTTATTGTATTTTATGCTTCAGGCGTTGTCTTCTAAGGTCGCAGCTATTCGACGTGGTGGAGCAACGCCCTAGAGTGAAGCCTAGGTTGCACGGAACGTAGAAATGACCATATCTTTCACACTGGTTGCAATTATTCCTGTTATACAATGGAAAAACTGTTGTATTTTTATTGTATTTTATGCTTCAGGCGTTGTCTTCTAAGGTCGTAGCTATTCGACGGGGTGGTGCAACGCCCCAGAGTAAAGCCTAGGTTGCCCGGAATGTAAAAATGACCATTACTTTCACACTGCTTGCAAATATTCATTTTATACAGTGGAAAAGCTGTTGTATTTATATTGTATTTTATGATTCTGGCGTTGACTTCTATGGCCATATCTATTCGATGTGGTGGAGTAACGCCCTAGAGTGAAGCCTAGGTTGCCCGGTACGTTGAAATGACAATTACTTTCACATTGGTTGCAATTATCCCTGTTATACGATTGAAACATTGAGTATTTTTATTTTATTTTAGGCTTCGGGCGTTGATTTCCAAGGCCCCAACTATTCGATCTGGTGGAGCAACGCCCTAGAGTGAAGCCAAGGTTGCCCGGAACGTAGAAATGACCATCACATTCGCACTGGTTGCAATTATTCCTGTTATACGGTGGAAAAACAGTTGTTTTTTTATTGTACCTTATGCGTCTGGCGTTGACTTCTAATGCGCTAGCTATTCGATCTGGAGGAGCAACGCCCTAGTGTGAAGCATAGGTTGCCCGGAACGTAGAAATGACCATTACTTTCACACTATTCGCAAATATACATTATATACGATGGAAAAGCTGTTGTATTTATATTGTATTTTATGCTTCTGGCGTTGACCTCTTAGGCCCTAACTATTTTATCTTGTGGAGCAACACCCTAGAGTGAAGCCTAGGTTGCCCGGAACGTAGAAATGACCATTACCTTCACAGTTGATGCAATTATTCCTGTTATACGATGGAAAAACTGTGATATTTTTATTGTATTTTATGGTTCAGGCGTTGACTCCTAAGGCCGTAGCTATTCGATGTGGTGGAGCTACGCCCTAGAGTGAAGCCTAGGATGCCCGGAACGTAGAGTTGGCCATTACTTTCACACTGTTTGCAATTATTCATTTTATACGCTGGAAAAACTCTTCTATTTATATTGTATTTTATTCTTCTGGAGTAGACTTCTAAGGCCCTAACTATTCGATCTGGTGGGGCAACGCCCTAGAGTGAAGCCTAGGATGCACGGAACGTAGAAATGGCCATCACTATCACGCGTGTTGCAATTATTCCTGTTATAGGATGAAAAAACTGTTGTATTTTTATTGCATTTCATGCTTCAGGCGTTGACTTCTAAGGCCCTAGCTATTCGATCTGGTCGAGCAACGCCCTAGAGTGAAGCCTAGGTTGCCCGGAACGTAGAAATGACCGTAACTTCCGCACTGGTTGCAATTATTCGTTTTATACGATGGAAAAGCTGTTGTATTTATATCGTATTTTATGCATCTGGCGTTGACTTCTAAGGACCTAACTATTCGATCTGGTGGAGTAACGCACTAGAGTGAAGCCTAGGTTGCGCGGAATGTAGAAATGACCATAACGTTCACACTGGTAGCAATTATTCGTTTTATACGATGGAAAAACTGTTTTATTTATTTTGTATTTTATGCTTCTGGCGTTGACTTCTAAGGCCCTAACTATTCGATCTGGTGGAGCAACGCCCTAGAGTGAAGCCTAGGTTGCTCGGAAAGTAGAAATGACCATAACTTTCATCCTGGTTGCAATTATTCGTTTTATACGATGGAAAAACTGTTTTATTTATTCTGTATTTTATGCTTCTGGCGTTGACTTCTAAGGCCCTAACTGTTCGATGTCGTGGAGCAACGCCCTAGAGTGAAGCCTAGGTTGCCCGGAACGTAGAAATGACCATAACTTCCACACTGGTTGCAGTTATTCGTTTTATACGATGGAAAAGCTGTTGTATTTATATCGTATTTTATGCTTCTGGCGTTGACTTCTAAGGACCTAACTATTCGATCTGGTGGAGAAACGCCCTAGACAGAAGCCTAGGTTGCGCGGAACATAGAAATGACCATAACGTTCACACTGGTAGCAATTATTCGTTTTAGACGATGGAAAAGCTGTTATATTTATATTGTATTTGATGCTTCTGGCGTTGACTTCTAAGGCCCTAGCTATTCGATCTGGTCGAGCAACGCCCAAGAGTGAAGCCCAGGTTGCCCGCAACGTAGAAATGACCGCAACTTCCGCACTGGTTGCAATTATTCGTTTTATACGATGGAAAAGCTGTTGTATTTATATCGTATTTTATGCATCTGGCGTTGACTTCTAAGGACCTAACTATTCGATCTGGTGGAGCAACGCACTAGAGTGAAGCCTAGGTTGCAAGGAATGTAGAAATGACCATAACGTTCACACTGGTAGCAATTATTCGTTTTATACGATGGAAAAACTGTTTTATTTATTTTGTATTTTATGCTTCTGGCGTTGACTTCTAAGGCCCTAACTTTTCGATCTGGTGGAGCAACGCCCAAGAGTGAAGCCTAGGTTGCCCGGAAAGTAGAAATGACCATCACTTTCACACTGGTTGCAATTATTCGTTTTATACAAAGGAAAAACAGTTTTATTTATTTTGTATTTTATGCTTCTGGCGTTGACTTCTAAGGCCCTAACTATTGGATCTGGTGTCGCAACGCCCTAGAGTGACGCCTAGGTTGCCCGGAACGTAGAAATGACCATTACTTTCACAATGTTTGCAAATATACATTATATACGATGGAAAATCTGTTGTATTTATGTTGTATTTTATGCTTCTGGCGTTGACTTCTTAGGCCCTAACAATTTGATCTGGTGGAGCACCGCCCGAAAGTGAAGCCTATGTTGCCCGGAAAGTAGAAATGACCATAACTTTCACACTGGTTGCAAATATTCGTTTTATACGATGGAACAGCTGTTGCATTTTTATTGTATTTTATTCATCTGCGGTTGACTTCTAAGGCTGTAGCTATTAGATGTGGTGGAGCAACGCCCGAGAGCGGGGCCTAGGTTGCCCGGTACATAGAAATGACCATTACCTTCACACTGTTTCCAAATATACATTATATACGATGGAAAATCTGTTGTATTTATGTTGTATTTTATGCTTCTGGCGTTGACTTCTTAGGCCCTAACTATTTGATCTGGTGGAGCACCGCCCCAGAGTGAAGCCTAGGTTGCCCGGAACGTAGAAGAGACCATAACTTCCACACTGGTTGCAATTATTTGTTTTATACGATGGAAAAGCTGTTGTATTTATATCGTATTTTCTGCTTCTGGCGTTGACTTCTTAGGCCCTAACTATTCCATCTGGTGGAACAACGACCAAGGGTGAAGCCTAGGTTGCGCGGAACGTAGAAATGGCCATAACTTTCACACTGGTAGCAATTATTCGTTTTATACGATGGAAAAACTGTTTTATTTATTTTGCATTTTATGCTTCTGGCGTTGACTTCTAAGGCCCTAACTATTCGATCTGGTGGAGCAACGCCCTAGAGTGAAGCCTAGGTTGCCCGGAAAGTAGAAATGACCATAACTTTCATCCTGGCTGCAATTATTCGTTTTATATGATGGAAAAACTGTTGTATTTATATAGTGTTCTACGCTTCTGGCGTTGACTTCTTAGTCCCTAACTATTCCATCTGGTGGAACAACGCCCTAGGGTGAAGCCTAGGTAACCTGGAACGTAGAAATGACCATCACTTTCACACGGGTTGCAATTATTCGTCTTATACGATGGAAAAGCTGTTGCATTAGTATCGTATTTTATGCTTCCGGCGTTGACTTCTTAGGCCCTAGCTATTCGATCTGGTCGAGCAACGCCCAAGAGTGAAGCCCAGGTTGCCCGCAACGTAGAAATGACCGTAACTTCCGCACTGGTTGCAATTATTCGTTTTATACGATGGAAAAGCTGTTGTATTTATATCGTATTTTATGCATCTGGCGTTGACTTCTAAGGACCTAACTATTCGATCTGGTGGAGCAACGCACTAGAGTGAAGCCTAGGTTGCAAGGAATGTAGAAATGACCATAACGTTCACACTGGTAGCAATTATTCGTTTTATACGATGGAAAAACTGTTTTATTTATTTTGTATTTTATGCTTCTGGCGTTGACTTCTAAGGCCCTAACTTTTCGATCTGGTGGAGCAACGCCCAAGAGTGAAGCCTAGGTTGCCCGGAAAGTAGAAATGACCATCACTTTCACACTGGTTGCAATTATTCGTTTTATACAAAGGAAAAACAGTTTTATTTATTTTGTATTTTATGCTTCTGGCGTTGACTTCTAAGGCCCTAACTATTGGATCTGGTGTCGCAACGCCCTAGAGTGACGCCTAGGTTGCCCGGAACGTAGAAATGACCATTACTTTCACAATGTTTGCAAATATACATTATATACGATGGAAAATCTGTTGTATTTATGTTGTATTTTATGCTTCTGGCGTTGACTTCTTAGGCCCTAACAATTTGATCTGGTGGAGCACCGCCCGAAAGTGAAGCCTATGTTGCCCGGAAAGTAGAAATGACCATAACTTTCACACTGGTTGCAAATATTCGTTTTATACGATGGAACAGCTGTTGCATTTTTATTGTATTTTATTCATCTGCGGTTGACTTCTAAGGCTGTAGCTATTAGATGTGGTGGAGCAACGCCCGAGAGCGGGGCCTAGGTTGCCCGGTACATAGAAATGACCATTACCTTCACACTGTTTCCAAATATACATTATATACGATGAAAAATCTGTTGTATTTATGTTGTATTTTATGCTTCTGGCGTTGACTTCTTAGGCCCTAACTATTTGATCTGGTGGAGCACCGCCCCAGAGTGAAGCCTAGGTTGCCCGGAACGTAGAAGAGACCATAACTTCCACACTGGTTGCAATTATTTGTTTTATACGATGGAAAAGCTGTTGTATTTATATCGTATTTTCTGCTTCTGGCGTTGACTTCTTAGGCCCTAACTATTCCATCTGGTGGAACAACGACCTAGGGTGAAGCCTAGGTTGCGCGGAACGTAGAAATGGCCATAACTTTCACACTGGTAGCAATTATTCGTTTTATACGATGGAAAAACTGTTTTATTTATTTTGCATTTTATGCTTCTGGCGTTGACTTCTAAGGCCCTAACTATTCGATCTGGTGGAGCAACGCCCTAGAGTGAAGCCTAGGTTGCCCGGAAAGTAGAAATGACCATAACTTTCATCCTGGCTGCAATTATTCGTTTTATATGATGGAAAAACTGTTGTATTTATATAGTGTTCTACGCTTCTGGCGTTGACTTCTTAGTCCCTAACTATTCCATCTGGTGGAACAACGCCCTAGGGTGAAGCCTAGGTAACCTGGAACGTAGAAATGACCATCACTTTCACACGGGTTGCAATTATTCGTCTTATACGATGGAAAAGCTGTTGCATTAGTATCGTATTTTATGCTTCCGGCGTTGACTTCTTAGGCCCTAACTATTCCATCTGGTGGAACAACGCCCTTGGGTGAAGCCTAGGTTGCGCGGAACGTAGCAATGACCATAACTTTCACACTGGTTGCAATTATTCCTGTTTTACGATGGAAAAACTGTTGCATCTTTATTGTATTTTCTGCTTCTGGCGTTGATTTCTAAGGCCCTAATTATTCGATCTGGTGGAGCAACGCCCTACAGTGAAGCCTAGGTTGCCCGGAACGTTGAAATGACCATTACATTCACACTGGTTGCAATTATTCGTCTTATACGATGGAAAAGCTGTTGTATTTATATCGTATTTTATGCTTCCAGCGTTGACTTCTTAGGCCCTAACTATTCCATCTGGTGGAACAACGCCCTTGGGTGAAGCCTAGGTTGCGCGTAACGTAGCAATGACCATAACTTTCACACTGGTAGCAATTATTCGTTTTGTACGATGGAAAAACTGTTCTATTTATTTTGTATTTTATGTTTCGGGCGTTGACTTCTAAGGCCCTAGCTATTCTATCTGGTCGAGCGACGCCCTAGAGTGAAGCCTAGGTTGCCCCGAACGTAGAAAAGACCATTACCTTCACACTGGTTGCAATTATTCGTTTTATACGATGGAAAAACTGTTCTATTTATTTTGTATTTTATGCTTTGGGCGTTGACTTCTAAGGCCCTAACTATTCAATCTGTTGGTGCAACGCCCAAGGGTGAAGCCTATTTTGCCCGGAAAGTAGAAATGACGTTAACTTTCATACTGGTTGCAATTATTCGTTTTATACGATGGAAAAACTGTTTTAGTTATTTTGTATTTTGTGCTTCGGGCATTGACCTCTAAGGCCCTAACTACTCAATCCGTTGGAGCAACGCCCTAGGGTGAAGCCTAGGTTGCCCGGTACGTAGAAATGACCATAACTTTCACACTGGTTGCTATTATTCGTTTTATACGATTGAAAAACTGTTATATTTATATTGTATTTTATTCTTCTGGCGTTCACATCTTAGGCCCGAACTATTCGATCTGGTGGAACAACGCCCTTGGGTGAAGCCTAGGTTGCCCGGAACGTAGAAATGACCATAACTTTTACACTGGTAGCAATTATGCGTTTTATACAATGGAATAACTGTTCTATTTATTTTGTATTTTATGCTTCGGGCGTTGACTTCTAAGGCCCTAACTGTTTCGTCTGGTGGAGCAACGCCCTAGAGTGAAGCCTAGGTTGCCCGGTACGTAGAAATGACCATCACCTTCAAACTGGTTGCAATTATACGTTTTATACGATGGAAAAGTTGTTGTATTTATATCGTATTTTATGCTACTGGCGTTGACTTCTTAGGCCCTAACTATTCGATCTGGTGGAACAACGCCCTAGAGTGAAGCCTAGGTTGCCCGGAACGTAGAAATGACCATAACTTTTACACTGGTAGCAATTATTCGTTTTACACAATGGAAAAACTCTTCTATTTATCTTGTATTTTATGCTTCGGGCGTTGACTTCTGAGGCCCTAACTGTTTGATCTGGTGGAGCAACGCCCTAGAGTGAAGTCTAGGTTGCCCGGAAAGTAGAAATGACCATAACTTTCACACTGGTAGCAATTATTCGTTTTATACAATGGAAAAACTGTTCTATTTATTTTGTATTTAATGCTTCGGGCGTTGGCTCCTAAGGCCCTAACTGTTTGATCTGGTGGAGCAACGCCCTAGAGTGAAAGCTAGGCTGCCCGGAACGTAGAAATGACCATAACTTTCACACTGGTTGTTATTATTCGTTTTATACGATTGAAAAACTGTTATATTTATATTGTATTTTATTCTTCTGGCGTTCACATCTTAGGCCCGAACTATTCGATCTGGTGGAACAACGCCCTTGGCTGAAGTCTAGGTTGCCCGGAACGTAGAAATGACCATAACTTTTACACTGGTAGCAATTATGCGTTTTATACAATGGAATAACTGTTCTATTTATTTTGTATTTTATGCTTCGGGCGTTGACTTCTAAGGCCCTAACTGTATCGTCTGGTGGAGCAACGCCCTAGAGTGAAGCCTAGGTTGCCCGGTACGTAGAAATGACGATCACCTTCAAACTGGTTGCAATTATACGTTTTATACGATGGAAAAGTTGTTGTATTTATATCGTATTTTATGCTACTGGCGTTGACTTCTTAGGCCCTAACTATTCGATCTGGTGGAACAACGCCCTAGAGTGAAGCCTAGGTTGCCTGGAACGCAGAAATGACCATCACCTTCACACGGGTTGCATTTATTCGTTTTATACGATGGAAAAACTGTTGCATCTTTATCGTATTTTATGCTTCAGTCGTAGACTTCTAAGGCCGTAGCTATTCGATATGTTGGAGCACTGCCCTAGCGTGAAGCCTAGGTTGCTCGGAACGTAGAAATGACCACTACTTTCACACTGTTTGCAATTATTCATTTAATACGATGGAAATGCTGTTGTATTTATATCGTATTTTATGCTTCTGGCGTTGACTAGCTATTCGATCTGAAGGAGCAACGCCCTAGAGTGACGCCTATGTTGCTCGGAACGTAGAAATGACCATTACTTACACACTGGTTGCAATTACTCCTGTTATACGATGGAAAAACTGTTGTATTTTAATTGTATTTTATGCTTTTAGCGATGAATTATAAGTCCCTAGCTATTCGATCTGGAGGAGCAACGCCCTAGAGTGACGCCTAGGTTGCCCGGAACGTAGAAATGACCATTACTTTCACACTGGTTGCTATTATTCGTTTTATACAATGGAAAAACCGTTGTATTTATATTGTATTTTATGCTTCTGGCGTTGACTTCTTTGGCCCTAACTGTTCGATATAGTGGAACAACGCCCTAGAGTGAAGCCTAGGTTGCCCGGAACGAAGAAATGACTATTACTTTCACACTGGTTGCAATTATTCCTGTTATACGATGGAAAAACTGTTGTATTTTAATAGTATTTTATGCTTTTAGCGATGAATTATAAGTCCCTAGCTATTCGATCTGGTGGAGCAACGCCCTAGAGTGACGCCTTGGTTGGTCGGAACGTAGAAATGACCATTACTTTCACACTGGCAGCAATTATTCGTTTTATACGATGGAAAAACTGTTCTATTTATTTTGCAATTTATGCTTCCGGCATTGACTTCTAAGGCCCTAACTATTCAATCTGTTGGAGCAACGCCCTAGGGTGAAGTCTAGGTTGCCCGGAAAGTAGAAATGACCATATCTTTAATACAGGTTGCAATTACTCGTTTTATACGATGAAAAAACTGTTGTATTTATATTGTATTTTATGCTTCTGGCGTACACTTCTTAGGCCCTAACTATTTGATCTTGTGGAGCATCTCCCTAGAGTGAAGCCTAGGTTGCCCGGAACGTAGAAATGACCATTACTTTCACACTGGTTGCTATTATTCGTTTTATACAATGGAAAGACTGTTATATTTATATTGTATTTTATGCTTCTGGCGTTGACTTCTTTGGCCCTAACTGTTCGATATAGTGGAACAACGCCCTAGAGTGAAGCCTAGGTTGCCCGGAACGAAGAAATGACCATCACTTTCAAACTGGTTGAAATTATTCCTGTTATATGATGGAAAAACTGTTGTATGTTTATTGCATTTTATGCTTCGGGCATTGACTTCTAAGGTCCTAGCTATTCAATCTGTTGGAGCAACGACCTAGGGTGAAGCCTAGGTTGCCCGGAAAGTAGAAATGACCACAACTTTCACACTGGTTGCAATTATTCGTTTTATACGATTGCAAAGCTGTTGCAACTTTATTGTATTTTATTCCTCTGGCGTTGACTTCTAAGGCCGTAGCTATTAGATGTGGTGGAGCAACGCCCTAGAGTGATGCCTAGGTTGCCCAGAACGTAGAAATGACCATTACTTTCACAATGTTTGCAATTATTCATTTTATACGATGGAAAAACTGTTGTATTCATATTGTATTTTATGCCTCTGGCGTTGACTTCTAAGGTACTAACTATTCGATCTGGTGGAGCGACGCCCTAGAGTGAAGCCTAGGTTGCCCGGAACGAAGAAATGACCATCACTTTCCAACTGGTTGCAATTATTCGTTTTATACGAAGGTAAAGCTGTTGTATTTATATCGTATTTTATGCTTCTGGCGTTGACTTCTTAGGACATAACTATTCAATCTGGTGTGCATCGCCCTGGATTGAAACCTAGGTTGCCCGGAACGTAGAAATGACCATTACTTTCACACTGGTTGCAATTATTCCTGTTATACGATGGAAAAACTGTTGTATTTTAATTGTATTTTATGCTTTTAGCGATGAATTATAAGTCCCTAGCTATTCGATCTGGTGGAGCAACGCCCTAGAGTGACGCCTAGGTTGCTCGGAACGTAGAAATGACCATTACTTTCACACTGGTAGCAATTATTCGTTTTATACGATGGAAAAACTGTTCTATTTATTTTGCATTTTATGCTGCCGGTACTGACTTCTAAGGCCCTAACTATTCAATCTGTTGGAGCAACGCCCTAGGGTGAAGTCTAGGTTGCCCGGAAAGTAGAAATGACCACATCTTCAATACTGGTTGCAATTATTCGTTTTATACGATGAAAAAACTGTTGTATTTATATTGTATTTTATGCTTCTTGCGTTCACCTCTTAGGCCCTAACTATTCGATCTGGTGGAACAACGCCCTAGGGTGAAGCCTAGGTTGCCCGGAACGTAGAAATGACCATAACTTTCACACTGGTTGCAATTATTCATTTTATACGATGGAAAAACTGTTGTACTTATTTTGTATTTTATTCTTATGGCGTTGAATTCTAAGTCCCTAGCTATTCGATCTGGTGGAGCAACGCCCTAGCGTGAAACCTAGGTTAGCCGGAACGTAGAAATGACCAGTACTTTCATATTGTTTGCAGTTATTCCTGTTATACGATGGAAAAACTTTTGCATCTTTATCTATTTTATGCTTCTGGCGTTGACTTCTAAGGCCCTAGCTATTCGGTTTGGTGGAGCAACGCCCTAGAGTAGAACCTAGGTTGCCCGGTACGTGGAAATGACCATTACTTTCACACTGTTTGCAAATATACATTATATATGATGGAAAATCTGTTGTATTTGTGTTGTATTTTGTGCTTCTGGCGTTGACTTCTTAGGCCCTAACTATTTGATCTTGTGGAGCATCTCCCTAGAGTGAAGCCTAGGTTGCCCGAAACGTAGAATTGACCATAACTTTCACACTGGTAGCAATTACTAGTTTTATACGATGGAAAAACTGTTTTATTTATTTTGTATTTTATGCTTCAGGCGTTGAGTTCTAAGGCCCTAACTATTCGATCTGGTGGAGCAACTCTCTAGAGTGAAGCCTAGGTTGCCCGGAACGTAGAAATGACCATAACTTTCACACAGGTTGCTATCATCCGTTTTATACGATGGAAAAACTGTTATATTTATATTGTATTTTATGCTTCTGGCGTTGACTTCTTAGGGCCTAACTTTTAGATCTGGTGGAACAACGCCCTAGAGTGAACCCTAGGTTACCCGGAACGTAGAAATGGCCATCACTTTCAAACTGTTTGCAGTTATTCCTGTTATATGATGGAAAAACTGTTGTGCTTTTATTACATTTTATGCTTCGGTCATTGACTTTTAAGGACCTAACTATTCAATCTGTTGGAGCAACGCTCTAGAGTGAATCCTAGGTTGCCCGGAACGTAGAAATGACCATTACATTCACACTGTTTGCTATTATTCCTGTTATACGATGGAAAAACTGTTGTATTTTTATTGTATTCTATGCTTCTGGCGTTTAATTCTAAGTCACTAGCTATTTGATCTGGTGGAGCAACGACCTAGAGTGAAGCCTAGGTTGCCCGGAACGTAGAAATGACCATTACTTTCACACTGTTTGCTATTATTCATTCTGTACGATCGAAAAGCTGTTGTATTTATATTGTATTTTATGCCTCTGGCGTTGACTTCTAAGGCCGTAGCTATTAGATGTGGTGGAGCAACGCCCTAGAGTGATGCCTAGGTTGCCCGGAACGTAGAAATGGCCATTACTTTCACAATGATTGCAATTATTCATTTCATACAATGGAAAAACTGTTATATTTATATTGTATTTCATACTTCGGGCGTTGACTTCTAAGGCCCTAACTATGCAATCTGTTGGATCAACGCCCTAGAGTGAAGCCTAGGTTGCTCGGAATGTAGAAATGACCATTACTTTCACAATGTTTGCAATTATCCGTTTTATACGATGGAAAAACTGTTGTACTTATTTTGTATTTTATTCTTATGGCGTTGAATTCTAAGTCCCTAGCTATTCGATCCGGTGGAGCAACGCCCTAGCGTGAAACCTAGGTTACCCGGAACGTAGAAATGACCAGTACTTTCATACTGTTTGCAGTTATTCCTGTTATACGATGGAAAAACTTTTGCATCTTTATTTATTTTATGCTTCTGGCGTTCACTTCTAAGGCCCTAGCTATTCGGTTTGGTGGAGCAACGCCCTAGAGTAGAACCTAGGTTGCCCGGTACGTAGAAATGACCATTACTTTCACACTGTTTGCAAATATACATTATATATGATGGAAAATCTGTTGTATTTGTGTTGTATTTTGTGCTTCTGGCGTTGACTTCTTAGGCCCTAACTATTTGATCTTGTGGAGCATCTCCCTAGAGTGAAGCCTAGGTTGCCCAAAACGTAGAAATGACCATAACTTCCACACTGTTTGCAGTTATTCCTGTTATACGATGGAAAAACTGTTGTATTTTTATTGTATTCTATGCTTCTGGCGTTTAATTCTAAGTCACTAGCTATTTGATCTGGTGGAGCAACGACCTAGAGTGAAGCCTAGGTTGCCCGGAACGTAGAAATGACCATTACTTTCACACTGGTTGCTATTATTCGTTTTATACAATGGAAAGACTGTTATATTTATATTGTATTTTATGCTTCTGGCGTTGACTTCTTTGGCCCTAACTGTTCGATATAGTGGAACAACGCCCTAGAGTGAAGCCTAGGTTGCCCGGAACGAAGAAATGACCATCACTTTCAAACTGGTTGAAATTATTCCTGTTATATGATGGAAAAACTGTTGTATGTTTATTGCATTTTATGCTTCGGGCATTGACTTCTAAGGTCCTAGCTATTCAATCTGTTGGAGCAACGACCTAGGGTGAAGCCTAGGTTGCCCGGAAAGTAGAAATGACCACAACTTTCACACTGGTTGCAATTATTCGTTTTATACGATTGCAAAGCTGTTGCAACTTTATTGTATTTTATTCCTCTGGCGTTGACTTCTAAGGCCGTAGCTATTAGATGTGGTGGAGCAACGCCCTAGAGTGATGCCTAGGTTGCCCGGAACGTAGAAATGACCATTACTTTCACAATGTTTGCAATTATTCGTTTTATACGATGAAAAAACTGTTGTATTTATATTGTATTTTATGCTTCTTGCGTTCACCTCTTAGGCCCTAACTATTCGATCTGGTGGAACAACGCCCTAGGGTGAAGCCTAGGGTGCCCGGAACGTAGAAATGACCATAACTTTCACACTGGTTGCAATTATTCATTTTATACGATGGAAAAACTGTTGTACTTATTTTGTATTTTGTTCTTATGGCGTTGAATTCTAAGTCCCTAGCTATTCGATCTGGTGGAGCAACGCCCTAGCGTGAAACCTAGGTTAGCCGGAACGTAGAAATGACCAGTACTTTCATACTGTTTGCAGTTATTCCTGTTATACGATGGAAAAACTTTTGCATCTTTATTTATTTTATGCTTCTGGCGTTGACTTCTAAGGCCCTAGCTATTCGGTTTGGTGGAGCAACGCCCTAGAGTAGAACCTAGGTTGCCCGGTACGTGGAAATGACCATTACTTTCACACTGTTTGCAAATATACATTATATATGATGGAAAATCTGTTGTATTTGTGTTGTATTTTGTGCTTCTGGCGTTGACTTCTTAGGCCCTAACTATTTGATCTTGTGGAGCATCTCCCTAGAGTGAAGCCTAGGTTGCCCGAAACGTAGAATTGACCATAACTTTCACACTGGTAGCAATTACTAGTTTTATACGATGGAAAAACTGTTTTATTTATTTTGTATTTTATGCTTCAGGCGTTGAGTTCTAAGGCCCTAACTATTCGATCTGGTGGAGCAACTCTCTAGAGTGAAGCCTAGGTTGCCCGGAACGTAGAAATGACCATAACTTTCACACAGGTTGCTATCATCCGTTTTATACGATGGAAAAACTGTTATATTTATATTGTATTTTATGCTTCTGGCGTTGACTTCTTAGGGCCTAACTTTTCGATCTGGTGGAACAACGCCCTAGAGTGAAGCCTAGGTTACCCGGAACGTAGAAATGGCCATCACTTTCAAACTGTTTGCAGTTATTCCTGTTATATGATGGAAAAACTGTTGTGCTTTTATTGCATTTTATGCTTCGGTCATTGACTTTTAAGGACCTAACTATTCAATCTGTTGGAGCAACGCTCTAGAGTGAATCCTAGGTTGCCCGGAACGTAGAAATGACCATTACATTCACACTGTTTGCTATTATTCCTGTTATACGATGGAAAAACTGTTGTATTTTTATTGTATTCTATGCTTCTGGCGTTTAATTCTAAGTCACTAGCTATTCGATCTGGTGGAGCAACGCCCTAGAGTGACGCCTAGGTTGCTCGGAACGTAGAAATGACCATTACTTTCACACTGGTTGCTATCATTCGTTTTATACGATGGAAAAACTGTTTTATTTATTTTGTATTTTATGCTTCAGGCGTTGACTTCTAAGTCCCTAGCTATTCGACCTGGTGGAGCAACGCCCTAGAGTGATACCTAGGTTACCCGGAACATAGAAATGACCAGTACTTTCACACTGTTTGCAGTTATTCCTGTTATACGATGGAAAAACTGTTGTATTTTTATTGTATTCTATGCTTCTGGCGTTTAATTCTAAGTCACTAGCTATTTGATCTGGTGGAGCAACGACCTAGAGTGAAGCCTAGGTTGCCCGGAACGTAGAAATGACCATTACTTTCACACTGGTTGCTATTATTCGTTTTATACAATGGAAAGACTGTTATATTTATATTGTATTTTATGCTTCTGGCGTTGACTTCTTTGGCCCTAACTGTTCGATATAGTGGAACAACGCCCTAGAGTGAAGCCTAGGTTGCCCGGAACGAAGAAATGACCATCACTTTCAAACTGGTTGAAATTATTCCTGTTATATGATGGAAAAACTGTTGTATGTTTATTGCATTTTATGCTTCGGGCATTGACTTCTAAGGTCCTAGCTATTCAATCTGTTGGAGCAACGACCTAGGGTGAAGCCTAGGTTGCCCGGAAAGTAGAAATGACCACAACTTTCACACTGGTTGCAATTATTCGTTTTATACGATTGCAAAGCTGTTGCAACTTTATTGTATTTTATTCCTCTGGCGTTGACTTCTAAGGCCGTTGCTATTAGATGTGGTGGAGCAACGCCCTAGAGTGATGCCTAGGTTGCCCGGAACGTAGAAATGACCATTACTTTCACAATGTTTGCAATTATTCATTTCATACAATGGAAAAACTGTTATATTTATATTGTATTTCATACTTCGGGCGTTGACTTCTAAGGCCCTAACTATGCAATCTGTTGGATCAACGCCCTAGAGTGAAGCCTAGGTTGCTCGGAATGTAGAAATGACCATTACTTTCACAATGTTTGCAATTATCCGTTTTATACGATGGAAAAACCTTTGCATCTTTATTTATTTTATGCTTCTGGCGTTCACTTCTAAGGCCCTAGCTATTCGGTTTGGTGGAGCAACGCCCTAGAGTAGAACCTAGGTTGCCCGGTACGTAGAAATGACCATTACTTTCACACTGTTTGCAAATATACATTATATATGATGGAAAATCTGTTGTATTTGTGTTGTATTTTGTGCTTCTGGCGTTGACTTCTTAGGCCCTAACTATTTGATATTGTGGAGCATCTCCCTAGAGTGAAGCCTAGGTTGCCCAAACGTAGAAATGACCATAACTTCCACACTGGTTGCAATTATTCGCTTTATACGATGGAAAAGCTGTTGTATTTATATCGTATTTTATGCTTCTGGCGTTGACTTCTTAGGCCCTAACTGTTCCATCTGGTGGAACAACGCCCTAGGGTAAAGCCCAGGTTGCGCGGACCGTAGAAATGACCATAACTTTCACACTGGTAGCAATTATTAGTTTTATACGATGGAAAAACTATTGTACTTATTTTGTATTTCATTCTTATGGCGTCGAATTCTAAGTCACTAGCTATTCGATCCGGTGGAGCAACGCCCTAGCGTGAAACCTGGGTTACCCGGAACGTAGAAATGACCAGTACTTTCATACTGTTTGCAGTTATTCCTGTTATACGATGGAAAAACTTTTGCATCTTTATCTATTTTATGCTTCTGGCGTTGACTTCTAAGGCCCTAGCTATTCGGTTTGGTGGAGCAACGCCCTAGAGTAGAACCTAGGTTGCCCGGTACGTGGAAATGACCATTACTTTCACACTGTTTGCAAATATACATTATATATGATGGAAAATCTGTTGTATTTGTGTTGTATTTTGTGCTTCTGGCGTTGACTTCTTAGGCCCTAACTATTTGATCTTGTGGAGCATCTCCCTAGAGTGAAGCCTAGGTTGCCCGAAACGTAGAATTGACCATAACTTTCACACTGGTAGCAATTACTAGTTTTATACGATGGAAAAACTGTTCTATTTATTTTGTATTTTATGCTTCAGGCGTTGAGTTCTAAGGCCCTAACTATTCGATCTGGTGGAGCAACTCCCTAGAGTGAAGCCTAGGTTGCCCGGAACGTAGAAATGACCATAACTTTCACACAGGTTGCTATCATCCGTTTTATACGATGGAAAAACTGTTATATTTATATTGTATTTTATGCTTCTGGCGTTCACTTCTTAGGCCCAAACTATTCGATCTGGTGGAACAACGCCCTAGGGTGAAGCCTAGGTTGCCCGGAACGTAGAAATGACCATAACTTTCACACTGTTTGCAATGATTCATTTTATACGATGGAAAAACTGTTGTACTTATCTTGTATTTTATTCTTATGGCGTTGAATTCTAAGTCCCTAGCTATTCGATCTGGTGGAGCAACGCCCTAGCGTGAAACCTAGGTTATCCGGAACGTAGAAATGAGCAGTACATTCACACTGGTTGCTATTATTCGTTTTATACAATGGAAAAACTGTTATATTTATATTGTATTTTATGCTTCTGGCGTTGTCTTCTTTGGCCCTAACTGTTCGATATAGTGGAACAACGCCCTAGAGTGAAGCCTAGGTTGCCCGGAACGAAGAAATGACCATCACCTTCAAACTGGTTGCAATTATTCCTGTTATACGATGGAAAAACTGTTGCATCTTTATTGTATTTTATGCTTCAGGCATTGACTTCTAGGGCCCTAACTATTCAATCAGTTGGAGCAACGCCCTAGGGTGAATCCTAGGTTGCCCGGAAAGTAGAAATGAACATAACTTTCACACTGATTGCTATTATTCGTTTTATACAATGGAAAAACCGTTCCATTTATTTTGTATTTTATGCTTCGGGCGTTGACTTCTAAGTCTCTAACTGTTGAATCTGGTGGAGCAACGGCCTAGAGTGAAGCCTAGGTTGCCCGGAATGCAGAAATGACCATAACATTCGCACTGGTTGCAAATATTCCTGTTCTACGATGGACAAACTGTTGTACTTATATCGTATTTTATGCTTCTGGCGTTGACTTCTAAGGACCTAACTATTCGATCTGGTGGAGCAACGCTCTAGTGTGAAGTCTAGGTTGCTCGGAATGTAGGAATGACCATAAATTTCACACTGGTTGTTATTATTCGTTTTATACGATGGAGATACTGTTATATTTATATTGTATTTTATTCTTATGGCGTTGCATTCTAAGTCCCTAGCTATTCGATCTGGTGGAGCAACGCCCGAGAGTGATACCTAGGTTACCCGGAACGTAGAAATGACCAGTACTTTCACACTGTTTGCAGTTATTCCTGTTATTCGATGGAAAAACTGTTGCATCTTTATTGTATTTTATGCTTCTGGCGTTGACTTCTAAGGCCCTAACTACTCGATCAGGTGGAGCAACGCCCTAGAGTGAAGCCTACGTTCCTCGGAATGTAGAAATGACCATAACTTTCACACTGGTTGCAATTATTCATTTTATACGATGGAAAAACTGTTGTACTTATTTTGTATTTTATTCTTATGGCGTTGAATTCTAAGTCCCTAGCTATTCGATCTGGTGGAGCAACGCCCTAGAGTGAAACCTAGGTTACCCGGAACGTAGAAATGACCAGTACTTTCATACTGGTTGCTATTATTCGTTTTATACAATGGAAAAACTGTTATATTTATATTGTATTTTATGCTTCTGGCGTTGACTTCTTTGGCCCTAACTGTTCGATATAGTGGAACAACGCCCTAGAGTGAAGCCTAGGTTTCCAGGAACGAAGAAATGACCATCACTTTCAAACTGGTTGAAATTATTCCTGTTATATGATGGAAAAACTGTTGTATTTTTATTGCATTTTATGCTTCGGGCATTGACTTCTAAGGTCCTAACTATTCAATCTGTTGGAGCAACGACCTAGGGTGAAGCCTAGGTTGCCCGAAAAGTAGAAATGACCACAACTTTCACACTGGTTGCAATTATTCGTTTTATACGATTGCAAAGCTGTTGCAACTTTATTGTATTTTATTCCTCTGGCGTTGACTTCTAAGGCCGTAGCTATTAGATGTGGTGGAGCAACGCCCTAGAGTGATGCCTAGGTTGCCCAGAACGTAGAAATGACCATTACTTTCACAATGTTTGCAAATATTCATTTTATACGATGGAAAAACTGTTGTATTCATATTGTATTTTATGCCTCTGGCGTTGACTTCTAAGGTACTAACTATTCGATCTGGTGGAGCGACGCCCTAGAGTGAAGCCTAGGTTGCCCGGAACGAAGAAAGGACCATCACTTTCCAACTGGTTGCAATTATTCGTTTTATACGATGGTAAAGCTGTTGTATTTATATCGTATTTTATGCTTCTGGCGTTGACTTCTTAGGACATAACTATTCAATCTGGTGTGCATCGCCCTGGATTGAAACCTAGGTTGCCCGGAACGTAGAAATGACCATTACTTTCACACTGGTTGCAATTATTCCTGTTATACGATGGAAAAACTGTTGTATTTTAATTGTATTTTATGCTTTTAGCGATGAATTATAAGTCCCTAGCTATTCGATCTGGTGGAGCAACGCCCTAGAGTGACGCCTAGGTTGCTCGGAACGTAGAAATGACCGTTACTTTCACACTGGTAGCAATTATTCGTTTTATACGATGGAAAAACTGTTCTATTTATTTTGCATTTTATGCTTCCGGCATTGACTTCTAAGGCCCTAACTATTCAATCTGTTGGAGCAACGCCCTAGGGTGAAGTCTAGGTTGCCCGGAAAGTAGAAATGACCACATCTTCAATACTGGTTGCAATTATTCGTTTTATACGATGAAAAAACTGTTGTATTTATATTGTATTTTATGCTTCTTGCGTTCACCTCTTAGGCCCTAACTATTCGATCTGGTGGAACAACGCCCTAGGGTGAAGCCTAGGTTGCCCGGAACGTAGAAATGACCATAACTTTCACACTGGTTGCAATTATTCATTTTATACGATGGAAAAACTGTTGTACTTATTTTGTATTTTGTTCTTATGGCGTTGAATTCTAAGTCCCTAGCTATTCGATCTGGTGGAGCAACGCCCTAGCGTGAAACCTAGGTTAGCCGGAACGTAGAAATGACCAGTACTTTCATACTGTTTGCAGTTATTCCTGTTATACGATGGAAAAACTTTTGCATCTTTATTTATTTTATGCTTCTGGCGTTGACTTCTAAGGCCCTAGCTATTCGGTTTGGTGGAGCAACGCCCTAGAGTAGAACCTAGGTTGCCCGGTACGTGGAAATGACCATTACTTTCACACTGTTTGCAAATATACATTATATATGATGGAAAATCTGTTGTATTTGTGTTGTATTTTGTGCTTCTGGCGTTGACTTCTTAGGCCCTAACTATTTGATCTTGTGGAGCATCTCCCTAGAGTGAAGCCTAGGTTGCCCGAAACGTAGAATTGACCATAACTTTCACACTGGTAGCAATTACTAGTTTTATACGATGGAAAAACTGTTTTATTTATTTTGTATTTTATGCTTCAGGCGTTGAGTTCTAAGGCCCTAACTATTCGATCTGGTGGAGCAACTCTCTAGAGTGAAGCCTAGGTTGCCCGGAACGTAGAAATGACCATAACTTTCACACAGGTTGCTATCATCCGTTTTATACGATGGAAAAACTGTTATATTTATATTGTATTTTATGCTTCTGGCGTTGACTTCTTAGGGCCTAACTTTTCGATCTGGTGGAACAACGCCCTAGAGTGAAGCCTAGGTTACCCGGAACGTAGAAATGGCCATCACTTTCAATCTGTTTGCAGTTATTCCTGTTATATGATGGAAAAACTGTTGTGCTTTTATTGCATTTTATGCTTCGGTCATTGACTTTTAAGGACCTAACTATTCAATCTGTTGGAGCAACGCTCTAGAGTGAATCCTAGGTTGCCCGGAACGTAGAAATGACCATTACATTCACACTGTTTGCTATTATTCCTGTTATACGATGGAAAAACTGTTGTATTTTTATTGTATTCTATGCTTCTGGCGTTTAATTCTAAGTCACTAGCTATTTGATCTGGTGGAGCAACGACCTAGAGTGAAGCCTAGGTTGCCCGGAACGTAGAAATGACCATTACTTTCACACTGTTTGCTATTATTCATTCTGTACGATCGAAAAGCTGTTGTATTTATATTGTATTTTATGCCTCTGGCGTTGACTTCTAAGGCCGTAGCTATTAGATGTGGTGGAGCAACGCCCTAGAGTGACGCCTAGGTTGCCCGGAACGTAGAAATGACCATTACTTTCACAATGTTTGCAACTACTCATTTTATACGATGGAATAACTGTTGTACTTATGTTGTGTTTTATCGTTCTGGCGTTGAATTCTAAGTCCCTAGCTATTCGATCTGGTGGAGCAACGCCCTAGAGTGACGCCTAGGTTGCTCGGAACGTAGAAATGACCATTACTTACACACTGGTTGCAGGTATTCCTGTTATACGATGGAAAAGCTGTTGTATTTTAATTGCATTTTATACTTTTAGCGATGAATTATAAGTCCCTAGCTATTCGATCTGGAGGAGCAACGCCCTAGAGTGACGCCTAGGTTGCTCGGAACGTAGAAATGACCATTACTTTCACACTGGTTGCAATTATTCGTTTTATACGATGGTAAAGCTGTTGTATTTATTTTGCATTTTATGCTTCCGGCATTGACTTCTAAGGCCCTAACTATTCAATCTGTTGGAGCAACGCCCTAGGGTGAAGTCTAGGTTGCCCGGAAAGTAGAAATCACCATTACTTTCACACTGGTTGCAATTATTCCTGTTATACGATGGAAAAACTGTTGTATTTTAATTGTATTTTATGCTTTTAGCGATGAATTGTAAGTCCCTCGCTATTCGATCTGGTGGAGCAACGCCCTAGAGTGACGCCTAGGTTGCTCGGAACGTAGAAATGACCATTACTTCCACACTGGTAGCAATTATTCGTTTTATACGATTGAAAAGCTGTTGTATTTACATCGTATTTTATTCTTATGGCGTTGAATTCTAAGTCCCTAGCTATTCGATCTGGTGGAGCAACGCCCGAGAGTGATACCTAGGTTACCCGGAAGGTAGAAATGACCAGTACTTTCACACTGTTTTCAGTTGTTCCTGTTATACGATGGAAAAACTGTTGCATCTTTATTGTATTTCATGTTTCTGGCGTTGACTTCTAAGGCCCTAACTACTCGATCAGGTGGAGCAACGCGCTAGAGTGAAACCTAGGTTACCCGCAACGTAGAAATGACCAGTACTTTCATACTGTTTGCAGTTATTCCTGTTATACGATGGAAAAACTTTTGCATCTTTATTGTATTTTATGCTTCTGGCGTTGATTTCTAAGGCCCTAGCTATTCGATTTGGTGGAGCAACGCCCTAGAGTGGAACCTAGGTTGCTCTGTACGTAGAAATGACCATTACTTTCACACTGTTTGCAAATATACATTATATATGATGGAAAATCTGTTGTATTTATGTTGTATTTTATGCTTCTGGCGTTGACTTCTTAGGGCCTAACTGTTCGATCTGGTGGAACAACGCCCTAGAGTGAAGCCTAGGTTACCCGGAACGAAGAAATGGCCATCACTTTCAAACTGTTTGCAATTATTCCCGTTATATGATGGAAAAACTGTTGTATTTTTATTGCATTTTATGCTTCGGGCATTGATTTGAAAGGCCAAAACTATTCAATCTGTTGGAGCAACGCCCTAGAGTGAATCCTAGGTTGCCCGGAACGTAGAAATGACCATTACATTCACAATGGTTGCAATTATTCCTGTTATACGAAGGAAAAACTGTTGTATTTTTATTGTATTCTATGCTTCTGGCGTTTAATTCTAATTCGCGAGCTATTTGATCTGGTGGAGCAACGACCTAGAGTGAAGCCTAGGTTGCCCGGAACGTAGAAATGACCATTACTTTCACACTGTTTGCTATTATTCATTTTGTACGATGGAAAAGCTGTTGTACTTATTTTGTATTTTATTCTTATGGCGTTGAATTCTAAGTCCCTAGCTATTCGATCTGGTGGAGCAACACGCTAGAGTGAAACCTAGGTTACCCGTAACGGAGAAATGACCAGTACTTTCATACTGTTTGCAGTTATTCCTGTTACACGATGGAAAAACTTTTGCATCTTTATTGTATTTTATGCCTCGGGCATTGATTTGAGAGGCCCTAACTATTCAATCTGTTGGAGCAACGCCCTAGAGTGAATCCTAGGTTGCCCGGAACGAAGAAATGACCATTACATTCACACTGGTTGCAATTATTCCTGTTATACGATGGAAAAACTGTTGTATTTTTATTGTATTCTATGCTTCTGGCGTTTAATTCTAATTCGCTAGCTATTTGATCTGGTGGAGCAACGACCTAGAGTGAAGCCTAGGTTGCCCGGAACGTAGAAATGACCATTACTTACACACTGTTTGCTATTATTCGTTTTATACGATGGAAAAACTGTTTTATTTATTTTGTATTTTATGCTTCGGGCATTGACTTTTAAGGCCCTAACTATTCAATCTGTTGGAGCAACGCCCTAGAGTGAATCCTAGGTTGCCGGGAACGTAGAAATGACCATAACATTCGCACTGTTTGCTATTATTCCTGTTATACGAGGGAAAAACTGCTGTATTTTTATTGTATTCTATGCTTCTGGCGTTTAATTCTAAGTCGCTAGCTATTTGATCTGGTGGAGCAACGACCTAGAGTGAAGCCTAGGTTGCCCGGAACGTAGAAATGACCATTACTTTCACACTGTTTGCTATTATTCATTTTGTACGATGAAAAGCTGTTGTATTTATATTGTATTTTATGCCTCTGGTGTTGACTTCTAAGGCCGTAGCTATTAGATGTGGTGGAGCAACGCCCTAGAGTGACGCCTAGGTTGCCCGGAACGTAGAAATGACCATTACTTTCACAACGCTTGCAACTACTCATTTTATACGATGGAATAACTGTTGTACTTATGTTGTGTTTTATCGTTCTGGCGTTGAATTCTAAGTCCCTAGCTACTCGATCTGGTAGAGCAACGCCCTAGAGTGAAACCTAGGTTATCCGGAACGTAGAAATCGCCAGTACATTCATACTGGTTGCAACTATTCGTTTTATACGATGAAAAAACTGTTGTATTTATATTGTATTTTATGCATCTGCGGTTCACTTCTTAGGCCCTAACTATTCGATCTGGTGGAACAACGCCCTAGGGTGAAGCCTAGGTTGCGCGGAACGTGGAAATGACCATAACTTTTACACTGGTAGCAATTATTCGTTTTATACAATGGAAAAACCGTTCTATTTATTTTGCATTTTATGCTTCGGGCGTTGACGTCTAAGGCCCTAACTGATTGATCTGGTGGAGCAACGCCCTAGAGTGAAGCCTAGATTGCCCGGAACGTTGAAATGACCGTAACTTTCACACTGGTTGTTATTATTCGTTTTATACGATGGAAATACTGTTATATTTATATTGTATTTTATTCTTATGGCGTTGAATTCTAAGTCCCTAGCTATTCGATCTGGTGGAGCAACGCCCGAGAGTGACACCTAGGTTACCCGGAACGTAGAAATGACCAGTACTTTCACACTGCTTGCAGGTATTCCTGTTATACGATGGAAAAACTGTTGCATCTTTATTGTATTTTATGCTTCTGGCGTTGACTTCTAAGGCCCTAACTACTCGATCAGGTGGAGCAACGCCCTAGAGTGAAGCCTACGTTCCTCGGAATGTAGAAATTACCATAACTTTCACACTGGTTGCAATTATTCATTTTATACGATGGAAAAACTGTTGTACTTATTTTGTATTTTATTCTTATGGCGTTGAATTCTAAGTCCCTAGCTATTCGATCTGGTGGAGCAACGCCCTAGAGTGAAACCTAGGTTACCCGGAACGTTGAAATGACCAGTACTTTCATACTGTTTGCAGTTATTCCTGTTACACGATGGAAAAACTTTTGCATCTTTATTGTATTTTATGCTTCTGGCGTTGACTTCTAAGGCCCTAGCTATTCGATTTGGTGGAGCAACGCCCTAGAGTGGAACCTAGGTTGCTCTGTACGTAGAAATGACCATTACTTTCACACTGTTTGCAAATATACATTATATAGGATGGAAAATCTGTTGTATTTATGTTGTATTTTATGCTTCTGTCGTTGACTTCCTAGGCCCTAACTATTTGATCTTGTGGTGCACCGCGCTAGAGTGAAGCCTAGGTGGCCCGAAACGTAGAAATGACCATAACTTCCACACTGGTTGCAATTATTCGCTTTATACGATGGAAAAACTGTTTTATTTATTTTGTATTTTATGCTACGGGCGTTGACTTCCAAGGCCGTAACTATTCGATCTGGTGGAGCAACGCCCTAGAGTGAAGCCCAGGTTGCCCGGAAAGTAGAAACGAACATAACTTTCACACTGATTGCTATTATTCGTTTTATACAATGGAAAAACCGTTCCATTTATTTTGTATTTTATGCTTCGGGCGTTGACTTCTAAGGCCCTAACTGTTGAATCTGGTGGAGCAATGCCCTAGAGTGAAGCCTAGGTTGCCCGGAAAGTAGAAATGACCACATCTTCAATACTGGTTGCAATTATTCGTTTTATACGATGAAAAAACTGTTGTATTTATATTGTATTTTATGCTTCTGGCGTTCACCTCTTAGGCCCTAACTATTCGATCTGGTGGAACAACGCCCTAGGGTGAAGCCTAGGTTGCCCGGAACGTAGAAATGACCTTAACTTTCACACTGGTTGCAATTATTCATTTTATACGATGGAAAAACTGTTGTACTTATTTTGTATTTTATTCTTATGGCGTTGAATTCTAAGTCCCTAGCTATTCGATCTGGTGGAGCAACGCCCTAGCGTGAAACCTAGGTTAGCCGGAACGTAGAAATGACCAGTACTTTCATACTGTTTGCAGTTATTCCTGTTATACGATGGAAAAACTTTTGCATCTTTATTTATTTTATGCTTCTGGCGTTGACTTCTAAGGCCCTAGCTATTCGGTTTGGTGGAGCAACGCCCTAGAGTAGAACCTAGGTTGCCCGGTACGTGGAAATGACCATTACTTTCACACTGTTTGCAAATATACATTATATATGATGGAAAATCTGTTGTATTTGTGTTGTATTTTGTGCTTCTGGCGTTGACTTCTTAGGCCCTAACTATTTGATCTTGTGGAGCATCTCCCTAGAGTGAAGCCTAGGTTGCCCGAAACGTAGAAATGACCATAACTTCCACACTGGTTGCAATTATTCGCTTTATACGATGGAAAAGCTGTTGTATTTTAATTGCATTTTATGCTTTTAGCGATGAATTATAAGTCCCTAGCTATTCGATCTGGAGGAGCAACGCCCTAGAGTGACGCCTAGGTTGCTCGGAACGTAGAAATGACCATTACTTTCACACTGGTTGCAATTATTCGTTTTATACGATGGTAAAGCTGTTGTATTTATATCGTATTTTATGCTTCTGGCGTTGACTACTTAGGACATAACTATTCAATCTGGTGGAGCATCGCCCTGGATTGAAACCTAGGTTGCCCGGAACGTAGAAATGACCATTACTTTCACACTGGTTGCAATTATTCCTGTTATACGATGGAAAAACTGTTGTATTTTAATTGTATTTTATGCTTTTAGCGATGAATTATAAGTCCCTAGCTATTCGATCTGGTGGAGCAACGCCCTAGAGTGACGCCTAGGTTGCTCGGAACGTAGAAATGACCATTACTTTCACACTGGTAGCAATTATTCGTTTTATACGATGGAAAAACTGTTCTATTTATTTTGCATTTTATGCTTCCGGCATTGACTTCTAAGGCCCTAACTATTCAATCTGTTGGAGCAACGCCCTAGGGTGAAGTCTAGGTTGCCCGGAAAGTAGAAATGACCACATCTTCAATACTGGTTGCAATTACTCGTCTTATACGATGAAAAAACTGTTGTATTTATATTGTATTTTATGCTTCTGGCGTTGACTTCTTTGGCCCTAACTGTTCGATATAGTGGAACAACGCCCTAGAGTGAAGCCTAGGTTGCCCGGAACGAAGAAATGACCATCACCTTCAAACTGGTTGCAATTATTCCTGTTATACGATGGAAAAACTGTTGCATCTTTATTGTATTTTATGCATCTGGCGTTGACTTCTAAGGCCGTAGCAATTAGATGTGGTGGAGCAACGCCCTAGAGTGACGCCTAGGTTGCCCGGAACGTAGAAATGACCATTACTTTCACAATGTTTGCAACTACTCATTTCATACGATGGAATAACTGTTGTACTTATGTTGTGTTTTATCGTTCTGGCGTTGAATTCTAAGTCCCTAGCTATTCGATCTGGTGGAGCAACACCCTAGAGTGACGCCTAGGTTGCTCGGAACGTAGAAATGACCATTACTTACACACTGGTTGCCATTATTTCTGTTATACGATGGAAAAGCTGTTGTATTTTAATTGTATTTTATGCTTTTAGCGATGAATTATAAGTCCCTAGCTGTTCGATCTGGAGGAGCAACGCCCTAGAGTGACGCCTAGGTTGCTCGGAACGTAGAAATGACCATTACTTTCACACTGGTTGCAATTATTCGTTTTATACGATGGTAAAGCTGTTGTATTTATATCGTATTTTATGCTTCTGGCGTTGACTACTTAGGACATAACTATTCAATCTGGTGGAGCATCGCCCTGGATTGAAACCTAGGTTGCCCGGAACGTAGAAATGACCATTACTTTCACACTGGTTGCAATTATTCCTGTTATACGATGGAGAAACTGTTGTATTTTAATTGTATTTTATGCTTTTAGCGATGAATTATAAGTCCCTCGCTATTCGATCTGGTGGAGCAACGCCCTAGAGTGACGCCTAGGTTGCTCGGAACGTAGAAATGACCATTACTTTCACACTGGTAGCAATTATTCGTTTTATACGATGGAAAAACTGTTCTATTTATTTTGCATTTTATGCTTCCGGCATTGACTTCTAAGGCCCTAACTATTCAATCTGTTGGAGCAACGCCCTAGGGTGAAGTCTAGGTTGCCCGGAAAGTAGAAATGACCACACCTTCAATACTGGTTGCAATTATTCGTTTTATACGATGAAAAAACTGTTGTATTTATATTGTATTTTATGCTTCTGGCGTTCACTTCTTAGGCCCAAACTATTCGATCTGGTGGAACAACGCCCTAGGGTGAAGCCTAGGTTGCCCGGAACGTAGAAATGACCATGACTTTCACACTGTTTGCAATTATTCATTTTATACGATGGAAAAACTGTTGTACTTATTTTGTATTTTATTCTTATGGCGTTGAATTCTAAGTCCCTAGCTATTCGATCTGGTGGAGCAACGCCCTTGCGTGAAACCTAGGTTATCCGGAACGTAGAAATGAGCAGTACATTCACACTGGTTGCTATTATTCGTTTTATACAATGGAAAAACTGTTATATTTATATTGTATTTTATGCTTCTGGCGTTGACTTCTTTGGCCCTAACTGTTCGATATAGTGGAACAACGCCCTAGAGTGAAGCCTAGGTTGCCCGGAACGAAGAAATGACCATCACCTTCAAACTGGTTGCAATTATTCCTGTTATACGATGGAAAAACTGTTGCATCTTTATTGTATTTTATGCATCTGGCGTTGACTTCTAAGGCCGTAACTATTCCATCTGGTGGAGCAACGCCCTAGAGTGAAGCCTAGCCTGCCCGGAACGTAGAAATGACCATAACTTCCACACTGGTAGCAATTAATCGTTTTATACGATGGAAAAACTGTACTATTTATTTTGTATTTTATACTCCGGGCGTTGACCTCTCAGGCCCTAGCTATTCGATCTGGTGGAGCAACGCCCTAGAGTGAAGCCTAGGTTGCCCGGAACGTAGAAATGAACATCACTTTCAAACTGGTTGCAATTATTCCTGTTATATGATGTAAAAACTGTTGTATTTTGATTGCATTTTATGCTTCAGGCATTGACTTCTAGGGCCCTAACTATTCAATCAGTTGGAGCAACGCCCTAGGGTGAATCCTAGGTTGCCCGGAAAGTAGAAATGAACATAACTTTCATACTGTTTGCAGTTATTCCTGTTATACGATGGAAAAACATTTGCATCTTTATTGTATTTTATGCTTCTGGCGTTGACTTCTAAGGCCCTAGCTATTTGATCTGGTGGAGCAACGACCTAGAGTGAAGCCTTGGTTGCCCGGAACGTAGAAATGACCATTACTTTCACACTGTTTGCTATTATTCATTCTGTACGATCGAAAAGCTGTTGTATTTATATTGTATTTTATGCCTCTGTCGTTGACTTCTAAGGCCGTAGCTATTAGATGTGGTGGAGCAACGCCCTAGAGTGACGCCTAGGTTGCCCGGAACGTAGAAATGACCATTACTTTCACAATGTTTGCAACTACTCATTTTATACGATGGAATAACTGTTGTACTTATGTTGTGTTTTATCGTTCTGGCGTTGAATTCTAAGTCCCTAGCTATTCGATCTGGTGGAGCAACGCCCTAGAGTGACGCCTAGGTTGCTCGGAACGTAGAAATGACCATTACTTACACACTGGTTGCCATTACTCCTGTTATACGATGGAAAAGCTGTTGTATTTTAATTGTATTTTATGCTTTTAGCGATGAATTATAAGTCCCTAGCTATTCGATCTGGAGGAGCAACGCCCTAGAGTGACGCCTAGGTTGCTCGGAATGTAGAAATGACCATTACTTTCACACTGGTTGCAATCATTCGTCTAATACGATGGAAAAGCTGTTGTACTTATATTGTATTTTGTGCCTCTGGCGTTGACTTCTAAGGCCGTAGCTATTAGATGTGGTGGAGCAACGCCCTAGAGTGACGCCTAGGCTGCTCGGAATGTAGAAATGACCATTACTTTCACACTGGTTGCAATCATTCGTTTTATACGATGGAAAAGCTGTTGTATTTATATTGTATTTTATGCCTCTGGCGTTGACTTCTAAGGCCGTAGCTATTAGATGTGGTGGAGCAACGCCCTAGAGTGACGCCTAGGGTGCTCGGAACGTATAAATGACCATTACCTTCACACTGGTCGCAATTATTCGTTTTATACGATGGAAAAACTGTTGCATTTATATTGTATTTTATGCTTCTGGCGTTCACTTCTTAGGCCCTAACTATTCGATCTGGTGGTACAACGCCCTAGGGTGAAGCCTAGGTTTCCCGGAACGTAGAAATGACCATTACTTTCACACTGGTAGCAAGTATTCGTTTTATACGATCGAAAAACTGTTGTATTTATTTTGCATTTTATGCTTCCGGCATTGACTTCTAAGGCCCTAACTATTCAATCTGTTGGAGCAACGCCCTAGGGTGAAGTCTAGGTTGCCCGGAAAGTAGAAATGACCATATCTTTTACACTGGTAGCAATTATTCGTTTTATACAATGGAAAAACTGTTCTATTTATTTTGCATTTTATGCTTCGGGCGTTGACGTCTAAGGCCCTAGCTGATCGATCTGGTGGAGCATCGCCCTTGAGAGAAGCCTAGGTTGGTCGGAATGTAGAAATGACCATAAGTTTCACACTGGTTGCAATTATCCATTTTATACGATGGAAAAACTGTTGTACTTATATTCTATTTTATTCTTATGGCGTTGAATTCTAAGTCCCTCCCCTATTCGATCTGGTGGAGCAACGCCCTAGAGTGAAACCTAGGTTACCCGGAACGTAGAAATGACCAGTACTTTCATACTGTTTGCAGTTATTCCTGTTATACGATGGAAAAACTGTTGCATCTTTATTGTATTTTATGCTTCTGGCGTTGTCTTCTAAGGCCCTAACTATTCGATCTGGTGAAGCAACAACCTAGAGTGAAGTCTAGGTTGCCCGGAACGTAGAAGTGACCATAACTTTCACACTGGTTGCTATCATTCGTTTTATACGATGCAAGAACTCTTATATTTATATTGTATTTTATGCTTCTGGCGTTGACTTCTTAGGCCCTAACTATTCGATCTGGTGGAGCATGCCCTAGAGAGAAACCTAGTTTACCCGAAACGTAGAAATGACCAGTACTTTCATACTGTTTGCAGTTATTCCTGTTATACGATGGAAAAACTGTTGCATCTTTATTGTATTTTATGCTTCTGGCGTTGACTTCTTAGGCCCTAACTATTCGATCTTGTGGAACAACGCCCTAGAGTGAAGCCTAGGTTGCCTGGAACGTAGAAATGACCATCACTTTCACACTGGTTGCAATTATTCCTGTTATATGACTGTTGAATTTTTATTGTATTTTATACTTCAGGCGTTGACTTCTGAGGCCGTAGCTATTCGATGTGGCGGAAGAACACCGTACAGTGAAGCCTAGGTTGCCCGGAACGTAGAAATGACCATAAGTTTCATACTGGTTGCAATTATTCGTTTTATACGATGGAAAAACTGTTATATTTATATTGTACTTTATGCTTCTGGCGTTGACTTCTGAGGCCGTTGCTATTCGATGTGGTAGAAGAACGCCATAGAGTGAAGCCTAGGTTGCCCGGAACGTAGAAATGACCATAAGTTTCATACTGGTAGCAATTATTCGTTTTATACAATGGAAAAACCGTTCCATTTATTTTGTGTTTTATGCTTCGGGCGTTGACTTCTAAGGCCCTAACTGTTTGATCTGGTGGAACAAGGCCCTAGAGTGAAGCCTAGGTTGCCCGGAACGTAGAAATGAACATAACTTTCACACTGGTTGCTATTATTCGTTTTATACAATGGAAAAGCTGTTGTATTTATATCGTATTTTATGCTTCTGGCGTTGACTTCTTAGGACATACCTATACGATCTGGTGGAGCAACGCCCTGGAGTGAAACCTAGGTTGCCCGGAACGTAGCAATGACCATTACTTTCACACTGGTTGCAATTATTCCTGTTATACGATGAAAAAACTGTTGTATTTTAATTGTATTTTATGCTTTTAGCGATGAATTATAAGTCCCTAGCTATTCGATCTGGTGGAGCAACGCCTTAGAGTGACGCCTAGGTTGCTCGGAACGTAGAAGTGACCATTACTTTCACACTGGTAGCAATTATTCGTTTTATACGATGGAAAAACTGTTGTATTTATTTTGCATTTTATGCTTCCGGCATTGACTTCTAAGGCCCTAACTATTCAATCTGTTGGAGCAACGCCCTAGGGTGAAGTCTAGGTTGCCCGGAAAGTAGAAATGACCATATCTTTTACACTGGTAGCAATTATTCGTTTTATACAATGGAAAAACTGTTCTATTTATTTTGCATTTTATGCTTCGGGCGTTGACGTCTAAGGCCCTAACTGATCGATCTGGTGGAGCATCGCCCTTGAGAGAAGCCTAGGTTGGTCGGAATGTAGAAATGACCATAAGTTTCACACTGGTTGCAATTATTCATTTTATACGATGGAAAAACTGTTGTACTTATATTCTATTTTATTCTTATGGCGTTGAATTCTAAGTCCCTCCCCTATTGGATCTGGTGGAGCAACGCCCTAGAGTGAAACCTAGGTTACCCGGAACGTAGAAATGACCAGTACTTTCATACTGTTTGCAGTTATTCCTGTTATACGATCGAAAAACTGTTGCATCTTTATTGTATTTTATGCTTCTGGCGTTGACTTCTAAGGCCCTAACTATTCGACCAGGTGGAGCAACGCCCTAGAGTGAAGCCTAGGTTGCTCGGAATGTAGAAATGACCATAACTTTCACACTGGTTGCAACTATTCATTTTATACGATGGAAAAACTGTTGTACTTATATTGTGTTTTATTCTTATGGCGTTGAATTCTAAGTCCCTAGCTACTCGATCCGGTGGAGCAACGCCCTAGAGTGACGCCTAGGTTGCTCGGAACGTAGAAATGACCATTACTTTCACACTGGTTGCAATTATTCCTGTTATACGATGGAAAAACTGTTGTATTTTAATTGTATTTTATGCTTTTAGCGATGAATTATAAGTCCCTAGCTATTCGATCTGGTGGAGCAACGCCCTAGAGTGAACCCTAGGTTGCTCGGCATGTAGAAATGACCATAACTTTCATACTGGTTGCAATTATTCGTTTTATATGATGGAAAGGCTGTTGTATTTATATCGTATTTTATGCTTCTGGCGTTTACTTCTAAGGACCTACCTATTCGATCTGGTGGAGCAACGCCCTAGGGTGAAGCCTAGGTTGCCTGGAACGTAGAACTGACCATCACTTTCACACGGGTTGCAATTATTCCTGTTATAGGATGGAAAGACTGTTGTATTTTTATTGTATTTTATACTTCAGGCGGTGACTTCTGAGGACGTAGCTATTCGATGTGGTGGAAGAACGCCATAGAGTGAGGCCTAGGTTGCACGGAACGAAGAAATGACCATAGGTTGCATACTGATTGCAATTATTCGTTTTATACGATGGAAAAACTGTTGTATTTATATTGTATTTTAAGCTTCTGGCGTTCACTTCTTAGGTCCTAACTATTCGATCTGGTGGAACAACGCCCTAGGGTGAAGCCTAGGTTGCCCGGAACGTAGAAATGACCATAACTTTTACACTGGTAGCAATTATTCGTTTTATACAATGGAAAAACTGTTCTATTTATTCTGTATTTTATTCTTCGGGCGTTGACTTCTAAGGCCCTAACTGTTTGATCTGGTGGAGCAACGCCCTAGAGTGAAACCTAGGTTGCCCGGAACGTAGAAATGACCATTCTTTTCACACTGCTTGCAATTATTCCTTTTATACGATGGAAAAGCTGTTTGAATTTATATCGTATTTTATGCTTCTGGCGTTGACTTCTAAGGACCTGACCATTCGATCTGGTGGAGCAACACCCTAGAGTGAAGCCTAGGTAGCTCTGAATGTAGAAATGACCATAACTTTCACACTGGTCGCAATTATTCGTTTTATACGATGGAAAAGCTGTTGTATTTATATTGTATTTTATGCCTCTGGCGATGACTTCTAAGGCCGTAGCTATTAGATGTGGTGGAGCAACGCCCTATGGTGAAGCCTAGGTTGTTCGGAAAGTAGAAATGACCATAAGTTTCATACTGGTAGCAATTATTCGTTTTATACAATGGAAAAACCGTTCTATTTATTTTGTGTTTTATGCTTCGGGCGTTGACTTCTAAGGCCCTAACTGTATGATCTGGTGGAGCAACGCCCTAGAGTGAAGCCTAGGTTGCCCGGAACTTAGAAATGACCATAACTTTCACACTGGTTGCTATTATTCGTTTTATACGATGGAAAAACTGTTATATTTATATTGTATTTTATGCTTCTGGCGTTGACTTCTGAGGCCGTTGCTACTCGATGTGGTGGAAGAACGCCACAGAGTGAAGCCTAGGTAGCCCGCAACGTAGAAATGACCATAACCTTCACACTGATTGCTATTATTCGTTTTATACGATGGAAAGGCTGTTACATCTATATTTTATGCTTCTGGCGTTGACTTCTTAGGCCCTAACTATTCGATCTGGTGGAGCATCGCCCTAGAGAGAAGCCTAGGTTACCGGGAACGTAGAAATGACCAGTACCTTCATACTGTTTGCAGTTATTCCTGTTATACGATGGAAAAACTGTTGCATCTTTTTTGTATTTTATGCTTCTGGCGTTGACTTCTAAGGCCCTAACTATTCGATCAGGTGGAGCAACGCCCTAGAGTGAAGCCTAGGTTGCTCGGAATGTAGAAATGACCATAACTTTCACACTGGTTGCAACTATTCATTTTATACGATGGAAAAACTGTTGTACTTATATTGTGTTTTATTCTTATGGCGTTGAATTCTAAGTCCCTAGCTACTCGATCCGGTGGAGCAACGCCCTAGAGTGACGCCTAGGTTGCTCGGAACGTAGAAATGACCATTACTTTCACACTGGTTGCAATTGTTCCTGTTATACGATGGAAAAACTGTTGTATTTTAATTGTATTTTATGCTTTTAGCGATGAATTATAAGTCCCTAGCTATTCGATCTGGTGGAGCAACGCCCTAGAGTGAACCCTAGGTTGCTCGGAATGTAGAAATGACCATAACTTTCATACTGGTTGCAATTATTCGTTTTATATGATGGAAAGGCTGTTGTATTTATATCGTATTTTATGCTTCTGGCGTTTACTTCTAAGGACCTACCTATTCGATCTGGTGGAGCAACGCCCTAGGGTGAAGCCTAGGTTGCCTGGAACGTAGAACTGACCATCACTTTCACACGGGTTGCAATTATTCCTGTTATAGGATGGAAAGACTGTTGTATTTTTATTGTATTTTATACTTCAGGCGGTGACTTCTGAGGACGTAGCTATTCGATGTGGTGGAAGAACGCCATAGAGTGAGGCCTAGGTTGCACGGAACGAAGAAATGACCATAGGTTGCATACTGATTGCAATTATTCGTTTTATACGATGGAAAAACTGTTGTATTTATATTGTATTTTAAGCTTCTGGCGTTCACTTCTTAGGTCCTAACTATTCGATCTGGTGGAACAACGCCCTAGGGTGAAGCCTAGGTTGCCCGGAACGTAGAAATGACCATAACTTTTACACTGGTAGCAATTATTCGTTTTATACAATGGAAAAACTGTTCTATTTATTTTGTATTTTATTCTTCGGGCGTTGACTTCTAAGGCCCTAACTGTTTGATCTGGTGGAGCAACGCCCTAGAGTGAAACCTAGGTTGCCCGGAACGTAGAAATGACCATTCTTTTCACACTGCTTGCAATTATTCCTTTTATACGATGGAAAAGCTGTTTGAATTTATATCGTATTTTATGCTTCTGGCGTTGACTTCTAAGGACCTGACCATTCGATCTGGTGGAGCAACACCCTAGAGTGAAGCCTAGGTAGCTCTGAATGTAGAAATGACCATAACTTTCACACTGGTCGCAATTATTCGTTTTATACGATGGAAAAGCTGTTGTATTTATATTGTATTTTATGCCTCTGGCGATGACTTCTAAGGCCGTAGCTATTAGATGTGGTGGAGCAACGCCCTATGGTGAAGCCTAGGTTGTTCGGAAAGTAGAAATGACCATAAGTTTCATACTGGTAGCAATTATTCGTTTTATACAATGGAAAAACCGTTCTATTTATTTTGTGTTTTATGCTTCGGGCGTTGACTTCTAAGGCCCTAACTGTATGATCTGGTGGAGCAACGCCCTAGAGTGAAGCCTAGGTTGCCCGGAACTTAGAAATGACCATAACTTTCACACTGGTTGCTATTATTCGTTTTATACGATGGAAAAACTGTTATATTTATATTGTATTTTATGCTTCTGGCGTTGACTTCTGAGGCCGTTGCTACTCGATGTGGTGGAAGAACGCCACAGAGTGAAGCCTAGGTAGCCCGCAACGTAGAAATGACCATAACCTTCACACTGAGTGCTATTATTCGTTTTATACGATGGAAAGGCTGTTACATCTATATTTTATGCTTCTGGCGTTGACTTCTTAGCCCCTAACTTTTCCATCTGGTGGAACAACGCCCTAGGGTGAAGCCTAGGTTGCCCGGAACGTAGATATGACGTTAACTTTCGTACTGGTTGCAATTACTTGTTTTATACGATTGAAAAACTGTTGTATTTATATTGTATTTTATGCTTCTGGCGTTGACTTCTTATGCCCTAACTATTCCATCTGGTGGAACAACGCCCTATGGTAAAGCCTAGGTTGCCCGGAACGTAGAAATGACCATAACTTTCACACCGGTAGCAATTATTCGTTTTATACGATGGAAAAACTGTTCTATTTATTCTGTATTTTATGCTTCGGGCGTTGACTTCTAAGGCCCTAAATATTCAATCTGTTGAAGCAACGCCCTAGGGTGAAGCCTAGGTTGCCCGGAAAGTAGAAATGACCATAACTTTCATACTGGTTGCAATTATTCGTTTTATGCGATGGAAAAACTGTTGTATTTATATTGTATTTTATGCTTCTGGCGTTGACTTCTAAGGCACTAGTTATTCGATCTGGTGGAGCAACGCCCTAGAGTGATGCCTAAGTTGTCCGGAACGTAGCAATTACCATCACTTTCAAACTGGTTGCAAATATTCCTGTTATACGATGCAAAAACTGTTGTATTTATATTGTATTTTATGCTTCTGTCGTTGACTTCTAAGGCCGTAGCTATTAGCTGTGGTGGAGCAACACCCTAGAGTGACGCCTAGGTTGCCGGAACTTAGAAATGACCATTACTTTCACAATGTTTGCAATTATTCATTTTATACGATGGAAAAACTCTTGTACTTATATTGTATTTTATTCTTCTGGCGTTGAATTCTATGTCCCTAGCTATTCGATCTGGTGGAGTTACGCCCTAGAATGAAACCTAGGTTACACGGAACGTAGAAATGACCAGTAGTTTCACACTGTTTGCAGTTATTCCTGTTATTCGATGGAAAAACTGTTGCATCTTTATTGTATTTTATGCTTCTGGTGTTGACTTCTAAGGCCCTAACTATTCGATCTGGTGGAGTAACGACCTAGAGTGAAGCCTAGGTTGCCCGGAACGTAGAAATGACCATCACTTTCACAGTGGTTGCAATTATTCCTGTTATACGATGGAAAAACTCTTGTATATTTATTGTATTTTATGCTTCGGTCGTTGACTTCTATGGCACTACCTATTCGATCTGGTGGAGCAAGACCCTACAGTGAAGCATTGGTTGACCGGAACGTGGAAATGAACATAACTTTCACACTGTTTGCAATTTTTCATTTTATGCGATGGCAAAGCTGTTGTATATATATTGTATTTTATGCTTCTGGCGTTAACTTCTTAGGCCCTGACTATTCGATCTGGTGGAACAACGCTCTAGAGTGGAGCCTAGGTTGCCCGGAACGTAGGACATACCATTACATTCACACTGGCTGCAATTACTCCTGTTATACGATGGAAAAACTGTTGTATTTTTATTGTATTTTATGCTTCTGGCGTTTAATTCTAAGTCCCTAGCTATTCGATCTGGTGGAGCAACACCCTACAGTGAAGCCTAGGTTGCCCGGAACGTATATATGACCAAACCTACACACAGGTTGCAATTATTCGTTTTATACGATGGAAAGACTGTTCCATTTATTTTGTAGTTTATGCTTCTGGCGCTGACTTCTACAGCCCTAACTCTTCGATCTGGTGGAGCAACGCATCAGAGTTAAGTCTAGGATGCCCGAAACGTCGAAATGATCATTACTTTCATACTGGTTGCAATTTGTCATGCTATACGATGGAAAAACTGTTGCATTTTTATTGTATTTTCTGCTTCTGGCTTTGACTTCTAAGGTCGTAGCTATTCCATCTGGTGGAGCAATGCCTCAGAGTTAAGTCTAGGATGCCCGGAACGGAGAAATGACCATAACTTTCACACTGGTTGCAATAATTCGTTTTATACGATGGAAAGCTGTTGTATTTATATCGTGTTTTATGTTTCTGGCGTTGACTTCTTAGCCCCTAACTTTTCCATCTGGTGGAACAACGCCCTAGGGTGAAGCCTAGGTTGCCCGGAACGTAGATATGACGTTAACTTTCGTACTGGTTGCAATTACTTGTTTTATACGATTGAAAAACTGTTGTATTTATATTGTATTTTATGCTTCTGGCGTTGACTTCTTATGCCCTAACTATTCCATCTGGTGGAACAACGCCCTATGGTAAAGCCTAGGTTGCCCGGAACGTAGAAATGACCATAACTTTCACACCGGTAGCAATTATTCGTTTTATACGATGGAAAAACTGTTCTATTTATTCTGTATTTTATGCTTCGGGCGTTGACTTCTAAGGCCCTAAATATTCAATCTGTTGAAGCAACGCCCTAGGGTGAAGCCTAGGTTGCCCGGAAAGTAGAAATGACCATAACTTTCATACTGGTTGCAATTATTCGTTTTATGCGATGGAAAAACTGTTGTATTTATATTGGATTTTATGCTTCTGGCGTTGACTTCTAAGGCACTAGTTATTCGATCTGGTGGAGCAACGCCCTAGAGTGATGCCTAAGTTGTCCGGAACGTAGCAATTACCATCACTTTCAAACTGGTTGCAAATATTCCTGTTATACGATGCAAAAACTGTTGTATTTATATTGTATTTTATGCTTCTGTCGTTGACTTCTAAGGCCGTAGCTATTAGCTGTGGTGGAGCAACACCCTAGAGTGACGCCTAGGTTGCCGGAACTTAGAAATGACCATTACTTTCACAATGTTTGCAATTATTCATTTTATACGATGGAAAAACTCTTGTACTTATATTGTATTTTATTCTTCTGGCGTTGAATTCTATGTCCCTAGCTATTCGATCTGGTGGAGTTACGCCATAGAATGAAACCTAGGTTACACGGAACGTAGAAATGACCAGTAGTTTCACACTGTTTGCAGTTATTCCTGTTATTCGATGGAAAAACTGTTGCATCTTTATTGTATTTTATGCTTCTGGTGTTGACTTCTAAGGCCCTAACTATTCGATCAGGTGGAGTAACGACCTAGAGTGAAGCCTAGGTTGCCCGGAACGTAGAAATGACCATCACTTTCACAGTGGTTGCAATTATTCCTGTTATACGATGGAAAAACTCTTGTATATTTATTGTATTTTATGCTTCGGTCGTTGACTTCTATGGCACTACCTATTCGATCTGGTGGAGCAAGACCCTACAGTGAAGCATTGGTTGACCGGAACGTGGAAATGAACATAACTTTCACACTGTTTGCAATTTTTCATTTTATGCGATGGCAAAGCTGTTGTATATATATTGTATTTTATGCTTCTGGCGTTAACTTCTTAGGCCCTGACTATTCGATCTGGTGGAACAACGCTCTAGAGTGGAGCCTAGGTTGCCCGGAACGTAGGACATACCATTACATTCACACTGGCTGCAATTACTCCTGTTATACGATGGAAAAACTGTTGTATTTTTATTGTATTTTATGCTTCTGGCGTTTAATTCTAAGTCCCTAGCTATTCGATCTGGTGGAGCAACACCCTACAGTGAAGCCTAGTTTGCCCGGAACGTATATATGACCAAACCTACACACAGGTTGCAATTATTCGTTTTATACGATGGAAAGACTGTTCCATTTATTTTGTAGTTTATGCTTCTGGCGCTGACTTCTACAGCCCTAACTCTTCGATCTGGTGGAGCAACGCATCAGAGTTAAGTCTAGGATGCCCGAAACGTCGAAATGATCATTACTTTCATACTGGTTGCAATTTGTCATGCTATACGATGGAAAAACTGTTGCATTTTTATTGTATTTTCTGCTTCTGGCTTTGACTTCTAAGGTCGTAGCTATTCCATCTGGTGGAGCAATGCCTCAGAGTTAAGTCTAGGATGCCCGGAACGGAGAAATGACCATAACTTTCACACTGGTTGCAATAATTCGTTTTATACGATGGAAAGCTGTTGTATTTATATCGTGTTTCATGTTTCTGGCGTTGACTTCTTAGCCCCTAACTTTTCCATCTGGTGGAACAACGCCCTAGGGTGAAGCCTAGGTTGCCCGGAACGTAGAAATGACCATAACTTTCACACTGGTTGCAACTATCCATGCTATACATTGGAATAACTGTTGCATCCTTATTGTATATTATGCTTCTGGCGTTGACTTCTTAGGCCCTAACTATTCCATCTGGTGGAACGACGCCCTAGAGTGAAGCCTAGGTTGCCGAGAACGTTGAAATGACCATCACTTTCACACTGGTTGCAATTATTGCTGTTATACGATGGAAAAACTCTTGTATATTTATTGTATTTTATGCTTCGGGCGTTGACTTCGATGGCCCTACCTATTCGATTTGGTGGAGCAACACCCTACAGTGAAGCCTATATTGTCAGGAACGTAGAAATGAACATAACTTTCACACTGGTAGCAATTATTCGTTTTATACAATGGAAAAACTGTTCTATTTATTTTGTATTTTATGCTTCGGGCGTTGACTTCTAAGGCCCTAACTATTCGATCTTGTGGAGCAACGCCCTAGAGTGAAGCCTAGGTTACCGGGAACGTAGAAATGACCAGAACTTTCGCACTGATTGCTATTATTCGTTTTATACGATGGAAAAACTGTTATATTTATATTGTATTTTATGCTTCTGGCGTTGACTTCTTAGGCCCTAACTTTTCGTTCTGGTGGAACAACGCCCTAGAGTTAAGTCTAGGATGCCCGAAACGTCGAAATGATCGTTACTATCGCACTGGTTGCAATTAGTCATGCTATACGATGGAAAAACTGTTCTATTTGTTTTGTATTTTATGCTTCGGGCGTTGACTTCTAAGGCCCTAACTATTCGATCTGGTGGTGCAACGCACTAGAGTGAAGCCTAGGTTGCCTGGAACGGAGAAATAGCCATAACTTTCACACTGGTTGCTATTATTCGTTTTATACGATGGAAAAGCTGTTGTATTTATATCGTATTTTATGCTCCTGGCGTTGACTTCTAAGGACCTAACTATTCCATCTGGTGGAGCAACGCCCTAGAGTGAAGCCTAGGTTGCCGGAAACGTAGAAATGACTATTACTTTCACAATGTTTGCAATTATTCATTTTATACGATGGAAAAACTGTTGTACTTATATTGTATTTTATCCAACTGGCGTTGACTTCTAAGGCCGTAGCTATTAGATGTGGTGGAGCATCGCCCTAGAGTGACGCCTAGGGTGCTCGGAACGTAGAAATGACCATTACTTTCACACTGTTTGCAATTATTCATTTTATACGATGGAAAAGCTGTTCTATTTATTTTGTATTTTATGATTCGGGCGTTGACTTCTAAGCCCCTAACTATTCGATCTGGTGGTGCAACGCACTAGAGTGAAGCCTAGGTTGCCTGGAACGGAGAAATAACCATAACTTTCACACTGGTTGCTATTATTCGTTTTATACGATGGAAAAGCTGTTCTATTTATTTTGTATTTTATGCTTCGGGCGTTGACTTCTAAGCCCCTAACTATTCGATCTGGTGGTGCAACGCACTAGACTGAAGCCTAGGTTGCCTGGAACGGAGAAATAACCATAACTTTCACACTGGTTGCTATTATTCGTTTTATACGATGGAAAACCTGTTACATTTATATTGTATTTTAAGCTTCTGGCGTTGACTTCTTAAGCCCTAACTATTCTATCTGGTGGAACAACGCCCTAGAGTGAAGCCTAGGTTGCCCGGAACGTAGAAATGATCATCACTTTCACACTGGTTGCAATTATTCCTGTTATACGATGGAAAAACTCTTGTATATTTATTGTATTTTATGCTCCGCGCGTTGACTTCTATGGCCCTACCGAATCGATCTGTTGGAGCAACACCCTACAGTTAAGCCTAGGTTGCCCGGAACGTAGAAATAAACATAACTTTCACACTGGCAGCAATTATTCGCATTTTACAATGGAAAAACTGTTCTATTTATTTTGTATTTTATGCTTCGGCCGTGGACTTCTAAGGCCCTAACTACTCGATCTGGTGGAGCAACGCCCTAGAGTGAAGCATAGGTTGCCCGGAACGTAGAAATGACCTTTACTTTCACACTGGTTGCAATTATTCCTGTTATACGATGGCAAAGCTGTTGTATTTATATTGTATTTTATGCTTCTGTCGTTGACTTCTAAGGCCGTAGCAATTAGTTGTGGTGGAGCAACGCCCTAGAGTGACGCCTAGGTTGCCGAAAGTGAGAAATGACCATTACTTTCACAATGTTTGCAATTATTCATTTTATACGATGGGAAAACTGTTGTACTTATATTGTATTTTATTCTTCTGCCGTTGAATTCTATGTCACTAGCTATTCGATCTGGTGGAGCTACGCCCTAGAATGAAACCTAGGTTACCCGGAACGTAGAAATGACCAGTACTTTCACACTGTTTGCAGTTATTCCTGTTATTCGATGGAAAAACTGTTGCATCTTTATTGTATTTTATGCTTCTGGCGTTGACTTGTAAGGCCGTAGCTATTAGATGTGGTGGAGCAACGCCGTAGAGTGACGCCCAGGTTGCCCGGAACGTAGAAATGTCCATTACTTTCACACTGGCAGCAATTATTCGCTTTTTACAATGGAAAAACTGTTCTATTTATTTTGTATTTTATGCTTCGGCCGTGGACTTCTAAGGTCCTAACTACTCGATCTGGTGGAGGAACGCCCTAGAGTGAAGCATAGGTTGCCCGGAACGTAGAAATGACCTTTACTTTCACACTGGTTGCAATTATTCCTGTTATACGATGGCAAAGCTGTTGTATTTATATTGTATTTTATGCTTCTGGCGTTGACTTCTAAGGCCGTAGCTATTAGATGTGGTGGAGCAACGCCCTAGAGTGAAGCCTAGGTGGCCCGGAACCTAGAAATGACCATTACTTTCACACTGGTTGCAATTATTCGTTTTATACGATGGAAAAACTGTTGTACTTATATTGTATTTTATGCTTCTGGCGTTGACTTCTAAGGCCGTAGCTATTAGATGTGGTGGAGCGACGCCCTAGTGTGACGCCTAGGTTGCCCGGAACGTAGAAATGACGATTACTTTCACAATGTTTGCAATTATTCATTTTATACGATGGAAAAACTGTTGTACTTATATTGTATTTTATTCTTCAGGCGTTGGTTTCTAAGTCCCTAGCTATTCGATCTGGTGGAGCAACGCCCTAGAGTTAAACCTAGGTTACCCGGAACGTAGAAATGACCAGTACTTTCACAATGTTTGCAATTATTCATTTTATACGATGGAAAAACTGTTGCACTTATATGTATTTTAGTCTTCTGGGGTTGACTTCTTAGGCCCTAACTATTCGATCTGGTGGAACAACGCCCTAGAGTGAAGCCTAGGTTGCCCGGAACGTAGCAATGACCATTACGATCACTCTGTTTGCAAATATACATTATATACGATTGAAAAGCTGTTGTATTTATATTGTATTTTATGCTTCTGGCGTTGACTTCTTAGGCCATAATTATTCGATCTCGTGGAGCAACGCCCTAGCGTGAAGCCTAGGTTGACCGGAACGTAGAAATGACCATAACCTTCATACTGGTAGCAATTATTCGTTATATACAATGGAAAAACTGTTCTATTTATTTTGTATTTTATGCTTCTGGCGTTGACTTCTAAGGCCCTAACTCTTCGATCTGGTGGAGCAACGTCCTAGAGTGAAGCCTAGGTTGCCCGGAACGTAGCAATGACCATTAAGATCACACTGTTTGCAAATATTCATTATATACGATGGAAAAGCTGCTGTATTTATATTGTATTTTATGCTTCTGGCGATGACTTCTAAGGCCGTAGCTATTAGATGTGGTGGAGCAACGTCATAGAGTGACGCCTAGGTTGCCCGGAACGTAGAAATGACCATCACTTTCACACTTGTTGCAATTATTCCTGTTATACGATGGAAAAGCTGTTGTACTTATATCGTATCTTATGCTTCTGTCGTTGACTTCTAAGGCCGTAGCTATTAGTTGTGGTGGAGCTACGCCCTAGAATCAAACCTAGGTTACCCGGAACGTAGAAACGACCAGTACCTTCACACTGTTTGCAGTTATTCCTGTTATTCGATGGAAAAACTGTTGCATCTTTATTGTATTTTATGCTTCTGGCGTTGACCTCTAAGGCCGTAGCTATTAGATGTGGTGGAGCAACGCCGTAGAGTGACGCCCAGGTTGCCCGGAACGAAGAAATCTCCATTACTTTCACACTGGTTGCTATTATTCGTTTTATACGATGGAAAAACTGTTATACTTATATTGTATTTTATGCTTCTGGCGTTGACTTCTTAGGCCCTAACTATTCGATCTGGTGGAACAACGCCCTAGACTGAAGCCTAGGTTGCCCGGAACGCAGGACATACCATTACATTCACACTGGCTGCAATTACTCCTGTTATACGATGGAAAAACTGTTGTACTTTTATTGTATTTTATGCTTCTGGCGTTTAATTCTAAGTCCCTAGCTATTCGATCTGGTGGAGCAACACCCTACAGTGAAGCCTAGGTTGCCCGGAACGTATATATGACCATAACCTACACACAGGTTGCAATTATTCGTTTTATACGATGGAAAGACTGTTCGACTTGTTTTGTAGTTTATGTTTCTGGCGCTGACTTCTACGGCCCTAACTCTTCGATCTGTTTTAGCAACGGCCTGGAGTGAAGTCTATGTTGCCCGGAGCGTAGGACATACCTTTACCTTCACACTGGTTGCAATTATTCCTGTTATACGATGGAAAAACTGTTGGATTTATATCGTATTTTATGCTTCAAGCGTAGACTTCTGAGGTCCTAGCTACTCGAGCTGGTGGAGCAACGCCCTAGAGTGAAACCTAGGTTGCCCGGAACGTAGAAATAACCATTACTTTCACACTGGTTGCAATTACTCCTTTTATACAATGGAAAAACTGTTGTATTTTTATTGTATTTTGTGCTTCTGGCGTTTAATTCTAAGTCCCTAGCTATTCGATATGGTGGAGCAATGCCCTAGAGTGATGCCTAGATTGCCCGGATCGTAGAAATGACCATTACTTTCACACTGGTTGCAATTATTCATTTGATACGATGGAAAAGCTGTTGTATTTATATTGTACTTTATGCTTCTGGCGCTGACTTGTAAGGCCGTAGCTATTAGAAGTGGTGGAGCAGCCTCCTGGAGTGACGGCTAGGTTGCCGGGAACGTAGAAATGACCATTACTTTCACAATGTTTGCAATCATTCATTTTATACGATGGAAAAACTGTTGTACTTATATTGTATTTTATCCATCTGGCGTTGAATTCTAAGTCCCTAGCTGTTAGATCTGGTGGGGCAACGCCCTAGAGGGAAACCTCGGTTACCTGGTACGTAGAAATGACCATTACTTTCACACTCTTTGCAATTATCCATTTTATACGATGGAAAAGCTGTTCTATTTATTTTGTATTTTATGCTTCGGGCGTTGACTTCTTAGTCCCTAACTATTTGATCTAGTGGAGCACCGCCCTAGAGTGAAGCCTAGGCTGCCCGGAACGTAGAAATGACCATTAATTTCACACTGGTAGCAATTATTCGTTTTATACGATGGAAAAACTGTTTTATTTATTTTGTATTTTAAGCCACGGGCGTTGAGTTCTAAGGCCCTAACTATTCGATATAGTGGAGCAACGCCCTCGAGTGAAGCCTAGGTTGCCCGGAACGTAGAAATGACCATAAGTTTCATACTGGTTGCAATTATTCGTTTTATACGATGGAAAAACTGTTGTATTTATATTGCATTTTATGCTTCTGGCGTTCACTTCTTAGGCCCTAACTATTCGATCTGGTGGAACAACGCCCTAGGGTGAAGGCTAGGTTGCCCGGAACGTAGAAATGACCAGTACTTTCACACTGCTTGCAGTTATTCCTGTTATTCGATGGAAAAACTGTTGCATCTTTATTGTATTTTATGCTTCTGGCGTTGACTTCTAAGGCCGTAGCTATTAGATGTGGTGGAGTAACGCCGTAGAGTGACGCCCAGATTGCCCGGAACGTAGAAATGACCATAAGTTTCATACTGGTTGCAATTATACGTTTTATACGATGGAAAAGCTGTTGTATTTATATCGTATTTTATGCTTCTGGCGTTGACTTCTTAGGCCCTAACTATTCCGTCTGGTGGAACAACGCCCTAGGGTGAAGCCTAGGTTGCCCGGACCGTAGAAACGACCATTACTTTCACACTGGTTGCAATTATTCCGGTTATACGATGGAAAGACTCTTGTATATTTATTGTATTTTATGCTTGGGCGCTGACTTCTATGGCCCTACCTATTCGATCGGTTGGAGCAACACCCTACAGTGAAGCCTAGGTTGCCCGGAACGTGGACATGACCATAATCTTCTCATAGGTTGCAATTATTCGTTTTATACGATATAAAGACTGTTGTATTTATTTTGTAGTTTATGCTTCTGGCGTTGACTTTTAAGGCCCTAACTCTTCGATCTGGCGGAGCAACGCCTCAGAGTTAAGTCTTGGATGCCCGAAACGCCGAAATGATCATTTCTTTCACACTGGTTGCAGTGATCCATGCTATACAATGGAAAAACTATTGTATTTATATTGTATTTTGTGCTTCTGGCGTTGACTTCTTAGGCCCTAACTATTCAATCTGTTGGAGCAACGCCCTAGGGAGAAGCCTAGGTTGCCCGGACAATAGGAATGACCATAACTTTCATACTGGTTGCAATTATTCGTTTTATACGATGGAAAATCTGTTGTATTTATATTGTATTTTATGCTTCTGGCGTTGACTTCTTAGGCACTGACTATTCGATCTGGTGGAGCAACGCTATAGAGTGAAACGTAGGTTGCCCGGAACGTAGAAATGACCATTACATTCACACTGGTTGCAATTATTCCTGTTATGACCATTACTTTCACATTGTTTGCAATTATTCATTTTATACGATGGAAAAGCTGTTTTATTTATATTGTATTTCATGCTTCTGGCGTTGGCTTCTGAGTCCGTAACAATTAGATGTGGTGGAGCAACGCCCTAGACTGAAGCCTAGGTTGCCCGGAAAGTAGAAATGACCATAACTTTCACACTGGTTGCTATTATTCGTTTTATACGATGGAAAAACTGTTATACTTATATTGTATTTTATGCTTCTGGCGTTGACTTCTTAGGCGCTAACTATTCGATCTGGTGGAAAAACGCCCTAGAGTGAAGCCTAGGTTGCCCGGAACGTAGGACATACCATTACATTCACACTGGCTGCAATTACTCCTGTTATACGATGGAAAAACTGTTGTACTTTTATCGTATTTTATGCTTCTGGAGTTTAATTCTAAGTCCCTAGCTATTCGATCTGGTGGAGCAACACCCTACAGTGAAGCCTAGGTTGCCCGGAACGTATATATGACCATAACCTACACACAGGTTGCAATTATTCGTTTTATACGATGGAAAGACTGTTCCATTTATTTTGTAGTTTATGCTTCTGGCGCTGCCTTCTACGACCCCAGCTCTTCGATTTGGTGTAGCAACGCATCAGAGTTAAGTCCAGGATGCCCGAAACGTCGAAATGATCATTACTTTCATACTGGTTGCAATTTGTCATGCTATACGATGGAAAAACTGTTGCATTTTTATTGTATTTTCTGCATCTGGCTTTGACTTCTAAGGTCGTAGCTATTCGATCTGGTGTAGCAATGCCTCAGAGTTAAGTCTAGGATGCCCGGAACGGAGAAATGACCATAACTTTCATACTGGTGGCAATTATTCGTTCTATATGATGGAAAAACTGTTGTATTTATATTGTATTTTATGCTGCTGGCGTTCACTTCTTAGGCCCTAACTATTCGATCTGGTGGAACAACGCCCTGGGGTGAAGCCTAGGTTGCCTGGAACGTAGAAATGACCATAACTTTCACACTGGTTTCTATTATTCGTTTTATACGATGGAAAAACTGTTATATTTATATTGTACTTTATGCTTCTGGCGTTGCCTTCTTAGGCCCTAACTATTCGATCTGGTAGAACAACGCCCTAGAGTGAAGCCTCGGTTACCCGGAACGTAGAAATGACCAGTACTTTCACACTGTTTGCAGTGACTCCTGTTATACGATGGAAAAACTGTTGCATCTTTATTGAATTTTATGCTTCTGGCGTTGACTTCTAAGGCCCTAACTATGCTATCTGGTGTATCAACGCCCTAGAGTGAAGAATAGGTTGCCCGGAACGTAGAAATGACCATCACTTCCATACTGGTAGCAATCATTCGTTTTATACGATGGAAAAACTGTTTTATTTATATTGTATTTTATGCTTCTGGCGTTGACTTCTAAGGCACAAACTATTCGATCTGGTCGTGCAATGCCCTAGAGTGAAGCCGAGGTTGCCCGGAACGTAGAAATGACAATCACATTCAAACTGGTTGCAATTATTCCGGTTATATGATGGAAGAACTGTTGTATTTTTATTGCATTTTATGCTTCGGGCATTGACTTCTAAGGCCCTAACTATTCAATCTGTTGGAGCAACGCCCTAGGGTGTAGCCTAGCTTGCCCGGAATGTAGAAATGACTACAACTTTCATACTGGTTGCAATTACTCGTTTTATATGATGGAAAAACTGTTGTATTTATATTGTATTTTATGCTTCTGGCGTTCACTTCTTAGGCCCTAACTATTCGATCTGGTGGAACAACGCCCTAGAGTGAAGCCTAGGTTGCCCGGAACGTAGCACTGACCATTAGGATCACACTGTTTGCAAATATATATTATATAAGATGGAAAAACTGTTGTATTTTTATTGCATTTTATGCTTCCGGCGTTGACTTCTAAGGCCCTAACTATTCAATCTGTTGGAGCAACGCCCAAGGGTGAAGCCTAGGTTGCCCGGAGAGAAGAAATGACGTTAACTTTCATACTGGTTGCAATTATTCGTTTTATATGATGGAAAAACTGTTGTATTTATATTGTATTTTATGCTTCTGGCGTACACTTCCTGGGCCCTAACTATTCGATCTGGTGGAACAACGCCCTAGGGTGAAGCCTAGGTTGCCCGGAACGTAGAAATGACCATAACTTTCACACTGGTTGCAATTATTTGTTTTATACGATGGAAAAGCTGTTGTATTTATATCGCATTTTATGCTTCTGGCGTTGACTTCTTAGGCCCTAACAATTCGATCTGGTGGAACAACGCCCTAGAGTGAAGCCTAGATTGCCTGGAACGTACAAATGACCATCACTTTCACACGGGTTGCAATTATTCCTGTTATAGGATGGAAAGACTGTTGTCTTTTTATTGTATTTTATGCTTCAGGCGTAGGCTTCTAAGGCCGTAGCTATTCGATATGGTGGAGCACCGCCCTAGAATGAAACCTAGGTTACCCGGAACGTAGAAATGACCAGTACTTTCACACCGCTTGCAGTTATTCCTCTTATTCGATGGAAAATCTGTTGTATTTATGTTGCATTTTATGCTTCTGGCGTTGACATCTAAGGCCCTAACTGTTTGATCTGGTGGAGCAACGACCTAGGGTGAAGCCTAGGTTGTCCGGAACGTAGAAATGACCATAACTTTTACACAGGTAGCAATTATTCGTTTTATACAACGGAAAAACTGTTCTATTTATTTTGCATTTTATGCTTCTGGCGTTGACTTCTAAGGCCCTAACTGATTTATCTGGAGGAGCAACGCCCTAGTGTGAAGCCTAGATTGCCCGGAACGTTGAAATGACCATAACTTTCACACTCGCTGCTAATATTCGTTTTATACGATGAAAAAACTGTTATATTTATATTGTATTTTATACTTATGGCGTTGAATTCTAAGTCCCTAGCTATTTGATCTGGTGGAGCAACGCCCTAGAGTGAAAGCTAGGTTACCCGCAACATAGAAATGACAAGTACTTTCACACTGTTTGCAGTTATTCCTGTTATACGATGGAAAAACTGTTGTATCTTTATTGTATTTTATGCTTCTGGCGTTGACTTCTAAGGCCCTAACTATTCGATCAGGTGGAGCAACGCCCTAGAGTGAAACCTAGGTTGCTCGAAATGTAGAAATGACCATAACTTTCACACTGGCTGCAATTATTCATTCTATACGATGGAAAAACTGTTGTACTGAATATTGTATTTTATTCTTATGGCGTTGAATTCTAAGTCCCTCGCTATTCGATATGGTGGAGCAACGCCCTAGAGTGAAACCTAGGTTACCCGGAACGCAGAAATGACCAGTACTTTCATACTGTTTGCAGTTATTCCTGTTATACGATGGAAAAACTTTTGCATCTATATTGTATTTTACGCTTCCGGCGTTGACTTCTAAGGCCCTAGCTATTCGATTTGGTGGAGCAACGCCCTAGAGTGGGGCCTAGGTTGCCCGGTACGTAGAAATGACCAGTACTTTCATACTGTTTGCAGTTATTCCTGTTATACGATGGAAAAACTTTTGCATCTATATTGTATTTTATGCTTCCGGCGTTGACTTCTAAGGCCCTAGCTATTCGATTTGGTGGAGCAACGCCCTAGAGTGGGGCCTAGGTTGCCCGGTACGTAGAAATGTCCATTACTTTCACACTGTTTGCAATTATTCCTGTTATACGATGGAAAAGCTGTTGTATTTATATTGTATTTTATGCTTCTGTCGTGGACTTCTATGGCCGTAGCTATTAGTTGTGGTGGAGCTACGCCCTAGAATGAAACCTAGGTTACCCGGAACGTAGAAATGACCAGTACTTTCACACTGCTTGCAGTTATTCCTGTTATTCGATGGAAAAACTGTTGCATCTTTATTGTATTTTATGCTTCTGGCGTTGACTTCTAAGGCCGTAGCTATTAGATGTGGTGGAGTAACGCCGTAGAGTGACGCCCAGATTGCCCGGAACGTAGAAATGTCCATTACTTTCACACTGGTTGCTATTATTCGTTTTATACGATGGAAAAACTGTTATACTTATATTGTATTTTATGCTTCTGGCGTTGACTTCTTAGGCGCTAACTATTCGATCTGGTGGAAAAACGCCCTAGAGTGAAGCCTAGGTTGCCCGGAACGTAGGACATACCATTACATTCACACTGGCTGCAATTACTCCTGTTATACGATCGAAAAACTGTTGTACTTTTATTGTATTTTATGCTTCTGGCGTTTAATTCTAAGTCCCCAGCTATTGGATCTGGTGGAGCAACACCCTACAGTGAAGCCTAGGTTGCCCGGAACGTATATATGACCATAACCTACACACAGGTTGCAATTATTCGTTTTATACGATGGAAAGACTGTTCCATTTATTTTGTAGTTTATGCTTCTGGCGCTGACTGCTACGACCCCAGCTCTTCGATTTGGTGTAGCAACGCATCAGAGTTAAGTACAGGATGCCCGAAACGTCGAAATGATCATTACTTTCATACTGGTTGCAATTTGTCATGCTATACGATGGAAAAACTGTTGCGTTTTTATTGTATTTTCTGCTTCTGGCTTTGACTTCTAAGGTCGTAGCTATTCGATCTGGTGGAGCAATGCCTCAGAGTTAAGTCTAGGATGCCCGGAACGGAGAAATGACCATAACTTTCACACTGGTAGCATTTATTCGTTTTATACAATGGAAAGACTGTTCTATTTATTTTGTGCTTTATGCTTCGGGCGTTATCTTCTAAGGCCCTAACTGTTCGAACTGGCGGTGCAACGCCCTAGACTGAAGTCTAGGTTGCCCGGAACGTAGAAATGACCATAAGTTTCATACTGGCAGCAATTATTCGTTTTATACGATGGAAAAACTGTTATATTTATATTGTATTTTATGCTTCTGGCGTTGACTTCTTAGGCCATAACTATTCGATCTGGTGGAACAGCGCCCTACAGTGAAGCCTAGGTTACCCGGAACGTAGAAATGACCATAACTTTCACACTGGTTGCTATTATTCGTTTTATACAATGGAAAAGCTGTTGTATTTATATCGTATTTTATGCTTCGGGCGATGTCTCCTAAGGCCTTAACTATTCGATCTGGTTTAGCAACGCCCTAGAGTGAGGCCTAGGTTTCCCGGAACGTAGGACATACCATTACCTTCACACTGGTTGCAATTATTCCTGTTATACGATGGAAGAACTGTTGCATCTTTATTGTATTTTATGCTTCTGGCGTTGACTTCTAAGGCCCTAACTATTCGATCTGGTGGAGCAACGCCCTAGAGTGAAGCCTACGTTTCCCGGAACGTAGAAATGAGCATCACTTTCTAACTGATTGCAATTATTCCGGTTATATGATGGAAGAACTGTTGTATTTTTATTGCATTTTATGCTTCGGGCATTGACTTCTAAGGCCCTAACTATTCAACGTGTTGGAGCAACGCCCTAGGGTGTAGCCTAGCTTGCCCGGAAAGTAGAAATGACTACAACTTTCATACTGGTTGCAATTACTCGTTTTATATGATGGAAAAACTGTTCTATTTATTTTGTATTTTCTGCTTCGGGCGTTGACATCTAAGGCCCTAACTGTTTGATCTGGTGGAAGAACGCCATAGAGTGAAGCCTAGGTTGCCCGGAACGTAGAAATGACCATAAGTTTCATACTGGTTGCAATTATTCGTTTTATACGATGGAAAAACTGTTGTATTTATATTGCATTTTATGCTTCTGGCGTTCACTTCTTAGGCCCTAACTATTCGATCTGGTGGAACAACGCCCTAGGGTGAAGCCTAGGTTGCCCGGAACGTAGAAATGACCATAACTTTTACACTGGTAGCAATTATTCGTTTTATACGATGGAAGAGCTGTTGTATTTATATTGCATTTTATGCCTCTGGCGTTGACTTCTAAGGCCGTAGCTATTAGATGTGGTGGAGCAACGCCCTAGAGTGACGCCTAGGGTAATCGGAACGTAGAAGTGACCATAACTTCCACACTGGTTGCAATTATTCATTTAATATGATGGAAAAGCTTTTATATTTATATCGTATTTTATGCTTCGGGCGTTGACTTCTTAGGCCCTAACATTTCGATCTGGTGGAGCAACGCCCTACAGTGAAGCCTAGGTTGCCCGGAACGTAGATATTACCATAACCTTCACACAGGTTGCAATTATTCGTATTATACGGTGTAAAGGCTGTTGTGTTTATTTTGTATTTTATTTTTCTGGTGTTGACTTCTTAGGCCCTAGCTATTCGATCTGGAGGAACAACGCCGTAGAGTGAAGCCTAGGTTGCCCGGAACGTAGAAATGACCATTACTTTCACACTGATTGCAATTATTCCTTTTATACGATGGAAAAGCTGTTGTATTTATATCGTATTTTATGCTCCTGGCGTTGACTTCTAAGGACCTAACTATTCGATCTGGTGGAGCAACGCCCTAGAGTGAAGCCTAGGTTGCCGGAAACGTAGAAATGACCATTACTTTCACAATGTTTGTAATTATTCATTTTATACGATGGAAAAACTGTTGTACTTATATTGTATTTTAACAATCTGGCGTTGACTTCTAAGGCCGTAGCTATTAGATGTGGTGGAGCATCGCCCTAGGGTGACGCCTAGGGTGTTCGGAACGTAGAAATGACCATTACTTTCACACTGTTTGCAATTATTCATTTTATACGATGGAAAAGCTGTTGTACTTATATTGTATTTTATCCTTCTGTCGTTGACTCCTATGGCCGTAGCTATTAGATGTGGTGGAGCAACGCCCTACGCTGAAGCCTAGGTTGCCCGGGAAGCTGAAATGACCATTACTTTCACACTGTTTGCAATTATTCCTTTTATACGATGGAAAAGCTGTTGTATTTATATCGTATTTTATGCTTCTGGCGTTGACTTCTAAGGACCTAACTATTCGATCTGGTGGAGCAACGCCCTAGAGTGAAGACTTGGTTGCTCGGAATGTAGAAATGACCAGTACTTTCACACTGTTTGCAGTGACTCCTGTTATACGATGGAAAAACTGTTGCATCTTTATTGTATTTTATGCTTCTGGCGTTCACTTCTTAGGCCCTAACTATTCGATCTGGTGGTACAACGGCCTAGGGTGAATCCTAGGTTGCCCGGAGCGTAGAAATGACAATAACTTTTACACTGGTAGCAATTATTCGTTTTATACATTGGAAAAACTGTTCTATATATTTTGTATTTAATGCTTCGGGCGTTGACTTCTAAGGCCCTAACTATTCGATCAGGTGGAGCAACGCCCTAGAGTGAAACCTAGGTTGCTCGAAATGTAGAAATGACCATAACTTTCACACTGGCTGCAATTATTCATTTTATACGATGGAAAAACTGTTGTACTGAATATTGTATTTTATTCTTATGGCGTTGAATTGTAAGTCCCTAGCTATTCGATATGGTGGAGCAACGCCCTAGAGTGAAACCCAGGTTACCCGGAACGCAGAAATGACCAGTACTTTCATACTGTTTGCAGTTATTCCTGTTATACGGTGGAAAAACTTTTGCATCTATATTGTATTTTACGCTTCCGGCGTTGACTTCTAAGGCCCTATATATTCGATTTGGTGGAGCAACGCCCTAGAGTGGGGCCTAGGTTGCCCGGTACGTAGAAATGTCCAATACTCTCACACTGTTTGCAAATATACATTATATACGATGGAAAATCTGTTGTATTTATGTTGCATTTTATGCTTCTGGCGTTGACTTCTTGGGCCCTAACTATTTGGTCTGGTGGAGCAACGCCCTAAAGTGAAGCCTAGGTTACCCGGAACGTAGAAATGACCAGTACTTTCATACTGTTTGCAGTTATTCCTGTTATACGATGGAAAAACTTTTGCATCTATATTGTATTTTATGCTTCCGGCGTTGACTTCTAAGGCCCTAGCTATTCGATTTGGTGGAGCAACGCCCTAGAGTGGGGCCTAGGTTGCCCGGTACGTAGAAATGTCCATTACTTTCACACTGTTTGCAAATATACATTATATACGATGGAAAATCTGTTGTATTTATGTTGCATTTTATGCTTCTGGCGTTGACATCTAAGGCCCTAACTGTTTGATCTGGTGGAGCAACGCCCTAGAGTGAAGCCTAGGTTGCCCGGAACGTAGAAATGATCATAACTATCACACATGTTGCTATTATTCGTTTTATACGATGGAAAAACTGTTATACTTATATTTTATTTTATGCTTCTGGCGTTGACTTCTTAGGCCCTAACTATTCGATCTGGTGGAACAACACCCTAGAGTGAAGCCTAGGTTGCCTGGAATGTAGAAATGTACATATCTTTCACACTGTTTGCAATTATTCATTTTATACGATGGCAATGCTGTTGCATTTATATTGTATTTTATGCTTCTGGCGTTGACTTCTTAGGCCCTAACTATTCGAACTGGTGGAACAATGCCTCAGAGTTAAGTGTAGGATGCCCGAAACGCCGAAATGATCATTACTTTCACGCTTGTTGCAATTATTCCTGTTATACCATGAAAAGACTGTTGTATTTTTATTGTATTTTGTGCCTCAGGCGTAGGCTTCTAAGGCCGTAGCTATTCGATATAGTGGAGCACCGACCTAGAGTGAAGCCTAGGTTGCTCCGAACGTAGAAATGACCACTTCTTTCACACTGTTTGCAATTATTCATTTAATATGATGGAAAAGCTGTTGTATTTATATCGTATTTTATGCTTCGGACGTTTTCTTCTTAGGCCCTAATAATTCGATCTGGTGGAGCAACGGCCTACAGTGAAGCCTATGTTGCCCGGAACGTAGAAATGACCATCACTTTCAAACTGGTTGCAATTAATCCTTTTATACGATGGAAAAACTGTTGTATTTTTATTGCATTTTATGCTTCTGGCGTTGACTTCTAAGGCCCTAACTATTCTATCTGGTGGATCAACGCCCTAGAGTGAAGCCTAGGTTGCTCGGAATGTAGAAATGACCATAACATTCACGCTGGTTGAAATTATTCTTTTAATACGGTGGAAAAGCTGTTGCATCTTTACTGTATTTTATGATTCTGGCGTTGACTTCTATGGCCCTAACGATTCGATCTGGTGGAGCGACGCCCTTGAGTGAAACCTAGGTTGCCCGGAACGTAGAAATGACCATAACTTTTACACTGGTAGCAATTATTCGTTTTATACAATGGAAAAACTGTTCTATTTATTTTGTATTTTATGCTTCGGGCGTTGACTTCTAAGGCCCTAACTGTTTGATCTGGTGGAGCAACGCCCTAGAGTGAAGCCTAGGTTGCCCGGAACATAGAAATGACAATAACTTTCACACTGGTTGCTATTACTCGTTCTATACGATGGAAAGACTGTTATATTTATATTGTATCTTATGCTTCTGGCGTTGACTTCTTAGGCCCTGACAATTCGATCTGGTGGGACAACGACCTAGAGTGAAGCCTAGGTTGCCTGGAACGTACAAATGACCATCACTTTCACAAGGGTTGCAATTCCTCCTGTTATAGGATGGAAATACTGTTGTATTTTTATTGCATTTTATGTTTTGGGCATTGACTTCTATGGCCCTAACTATTCAATCTGTTGGAGCAACGCCCTAGGGTGTAGCCTAGGTTGTCCGGAAAGTAGAAATGACCATAACTTTCATACTGGTTGCAATTATTCGTTTTATATCATGGAAAAACTGTTGTATTCATATTGTATTTTATGCTGCTGGCGTTCACTTCTTAGGCTCTGACTATTCGATCTGGTGGAACAACGCCCTGTGGTGAAGTCTAGGTTGCTCGGAACGTAGAAATGACCGTTACTTTCACACTGGCTGCTATTATTCGCTTTATACGATTGAAAAATTGTTATATTTATATTGTATTTTATGCTTCTGGCGTTGCCTTCTTAGGCCCAAACTGTTCGATCTGGTGGAACAACGCCCTAGAGTGAAGCCTAGGTTACCCGGAACGTAGAAATGACCAGTACTTTCACACTGTTTGCTATTATTCGTTCTACACGATGGAAAAACTGTTATATTTATATTGTATCTTATGCTTCTGGCGTTGACTTCTTAGGCCCTAACAATTCGATCTGGTGGAACAACGCCCTAGAGTGAAGCCTAGGTTGCCTGGAACGTACAAATGACCATCACTTTCACACGGGTTGCAATTATTCCTGTTATAGGATGGAAAGACTGTTGTCTTTTTATTGTATTTTATGCTTCAGGCGTAGGCTTCTAAGGCCGTAGCTATTCGATATGGTGGAGCACCGACCTAGAGTGAAGTCTAGGTTGCTCGGAACGTAGAAATGACCACTTCTATCACACTGTTTGCAATTATTCATTTAATATGATGGAAAAGCTGTTGTATTTATATCGTATTTTATGCTTCGGGCGTTTTCTTCTTAGGCCCTAACATTTCGATCTGGTGGAGCAACGGCCTACAGTGAAGCCTATGTTGCCCGGAACGTAGATATGACCATAACCTTCACACAGGTTGCAATTATTCACTTTTATACGGTGTAAAGGCTGTTGTGTTTAATTTGTATTTTATTCGTCTGGTGTTGACTTCTTAGGCCCTAAGTATTCGATCTGGTGGAACAACGCCGTAGAGTGAAGCCGAGGTTGCCCGGAACGTAGAAATGACCATTACTTTCACACTGTTTGCAATTATTCCTTTTATACGATGGAAAAGCTGTTGTATTTATATCGTATTTTATGCTTCTGGCGTTGCCTTCTTAGGCCCAAACTGTTCGATCTGGTGGAACAACGCCCTAGAGTGAAGCCTAGGTTACCCGGAACGTAGAAATGACCAGTACTTTCACACTGTTTGCTATTATTCGTTCTACACGATGGAAAAACTGTTATATTTATATTGTATCTTATGCTTCTGGCGTTGACTTCTTAGGCCCTAACAATTCGATCTGGTGGAACAACGCCCTAGAGTGAAGCCTAGGTTGCCTGGAACGTACAAATGACCATCACTTTCACACGGGTTGCAATTATTCCTGTTATAGGATGGAAAGACTGTTGTCTTTTTATTGTATTTTATGCTTCAGGCGTAGGCTTCTAAGGCCGTAGCTATTCGATATGGTGGAGCACCGACCTAGAGTGAAGTCTAGGTTGCTCGGAACGTAGAAATGACCACTTCTATCACACTGTTTGCAATTATTCATTTAATATGATGGAAAAGCTGTTGTATTTATATCGTATTTTATGCTTCGGGCGTTTTCTTCTTAGGCCCTAACATTTCGATCTGGTGGAGCAACGGCCTACAGTGAAGCCTATGTTGCCCGGAACGTAGATATGACCATAACCTTCACACAGGTTGCAATTATTCACTTTTATACGGTGTAAAGGCTGTTGTGTTTAATTTGTATTTTATTCGTCTGGTGTTGACTTCTTAGGCCCTAAGTATTCGATCTGGTGGAACAACGCCGTAGAGTGAAGCCGAGGTTGCCCGGAACGTAGAAATGACCATTACTTTCACACTGTTTGCAATTATTCCTTTTATACGATGGAAAAGCTGTTGTATTTATATCGTATTTTATGCTTCTGGCGTTGACTTCTAAGGACCTAACTATTCGATCTGGTGGAGCAACGCCCTAGAGTGAAGCCTAGGTTGCTCGGAATGTAGAAATGACCTGTACTTTCACACTGTTTGCAGTGACTCCTGTTATACGATGGAAAAACTGTTGTATCTTTATTGTATTTTATGCTTCTGGCGTTGACTTCTAAGGCCCTAACTATTCGATCAGGTGGAGCAACGCCCTAGAGTGAAACCTAGGTTGCTCGAAATGTAGAAATGACCATAACTTTCACACTGGCTGCAATTATTCATTATATACGATGGAAAAACTGTTGTACTGAATATTGTATTTTATTCTTATGGCGTTGAATTCTAAGTCCCTAGCTATTCGATATGGTGGAGCAACGCCCTAGAGTGAAACCTAGGTTACCCGGAACGCAGAAATGACCAGTACTTTCATACTGTTTGCAGTTATTCCTGTTATACGGTGGAAAAACTTTTGCATCTATATTGTATTTTACGCTTCCGGCGTTGACTTCTAAGGCCCTAGATATTCGATTTGGTGGAGCAACGCCCTAGAGTGGGGCCTAGGTTGCCCGGTACGTAGAAATGTCCATTACTCTCACACTGTTTGCAAATATACATTATATACGATGGAAAATCTGTTGTATTTATGTTGCATTTTATGCTTCTGGCGTTGACTTCTTGGGCCCTAACTATTTGGTCTGGTGGAGCAACGCCCTAAAGTGAAGCCTAGGTTACCCGGAACGTAGAAATGACCAGTACTTTCATACTGTTTGCAGTTATTCCTGTTATACGATGGAAAAACTTTTGCATCTATATTGTATTTTATGCTTCCGGCGTTGACTTCTAAGGCCCTAGCTATTCGATTTGGTGGAGCAACGCCCTAGAGTGGGGCCTAGGTTGCCCGGTACGTAGAAATGTCCATTACTTTCACACTGTTTGCAAATATACATTATATACGATGGCAATGCTGTTGCATTTATATTGTATTTTATGCTTCTGGCGTTGGCTTCTTAGGCCCTAACTATTCGAACTGGTGGAACAATGCCTCAGAGTTAAGTGTAGGATGCCCGAAACGCCGAAATGATCATTACTTTCACGCTTGTGCAATTATTCCTGTTATACCATGAAAAGACTGTTGTATTTTTATTGTATTTTGTGCCTCAGGCGTAGGCTTCTAAGGCCGTAGCTATTCGATATGGTGGAGCACCGCCCTAGAGTGAAGCCTAGGTTGCTCGAAACGTAGAAATGACCACTTCTTTCACACTGTTTGCAATTATTCATTTAATATGATGGAAAAGCTGTTGTATTTATATCGTATTTTATGCTTCGGGCGTTGACTTCTTAGGCCCTAACAATTCGATCTGGTGGAACAACACCCTAGAGTGAAGCCTAGGTTGCCTGGAACGTACAAATGACCATCACTTTCACACGGGTTGCAATTATTCCTGTTATAGGATTGAAAGACTGTTGTCTTTTTATTGTATCTTATGCTTCAGGCGTAGGCTTCTAAGGCCGTAGCTATTCGATATGGTGGAGCACCGACCTAGAGTGAAGCCTAGGTTGCTCGGAACGTAGAAATGACCACTTCTTTCACACTGTTTGCAATTATTCATTTAATATGATGGAAAAGCTGTTGTATTTATATCGTATTTTATGCTTCGGGCGTTTTCTTCTTAGGCCCTAACATTTCGATCTGGTGGAGCAACGGCCTACAGTGAAGCCTATGTTGCCCGGAACGTAGATATGACCATCACTTTCAAAGTGGTTGCAATTAATCCTTTTATATGATGGAAAAACTGTTGTATTTTTATTGCATTTTATGCTTCTGGCGTTGACTTCTAAGGCCCTAACTATTCTATCTGGTGGATCAACGCCCTAGAGTGAAGCCTAGGTTGCTCGGAATGTAGAAATGACCATAACATTCACGCTGGTTGAAAGTATTCGTTTAATACGGTGGAAAAGCTGTTGCATCTTTACTGTATTTTATGATTCTGGCGTTGACTTCTATGGCCCTAACGATTCGATCTGGTGGAGCGACGCCCTTGAGTGAAGCCTAGGTTGCCCGGAACGTAGAAATGGCCACCACTTTCAAACTGGTTGCAATTAATCCTTTTATACGATGGAAAAACTGTTGTATTTTTATTGCATTTTATGCTTCCGGCGTTGACTTCTAAGGCCCTAACTATTCAATCTTTTGGAGCATCGCCCAAGGGTGAAGCCTAGGTTGCCCGGAACGTAGAAATGACCATTAATTTCACAATGTTTGCAATTATACATTTTATACAATGGAAAAACGGTTGTACTTATATTGTGTTTTATCCTTCTGGCTTTGAATTCCAAGTCCCTAGCTATTCGATCTGGTGGAGCAACGTCCTAGCGAGAAACCTAGGTTGCCCGGAACGTAGAAATAACCACAACTTTCATACTTGTTACAATTATTCGTTTCATACGATGGAAAAACTGTTGTATTTATATTGCTTTTTATGCTTCTGGCGGTGACTCCTAAGGCCCTAACTATTCAATCTGTTGGAGCAACGCCCAAGCGTGTAGCGTAGGTTGCCCGGAAAGTAGAAATGACCACAACTTTCATACTGGTTGCAATTACTCGTTTTATATGATGGAAAAACTGTTGTATTTATATTGTATTTTATGCTTCTGGCGTTCACTTCTTAGGCCCTAACTATTCGATCTGGTGGAGCAACGCACTAGAGTGAAGCCGAGGTTGCCCGGAACGTAGAAATGACCATCACTTTCAAACTAGTTGCAATTACTCCTGTCTTATGATGGAAAAACTGTTGTATTTTTATTGCATTTTGTGCTTCGGTCATTGACTTCTAAGGCCCTAACTATTCAATCTGTTGGAGCAACGCCCTAGGGTGTAGCCTAGGTTGCCCGGAACGTAGAAATGACCATAACTTTCACACTGGTCGCTATTATTGGTTTTATACGATGGAGAAACTGTTATATTTATATTGTACTTTATGCTTCTGGCGTTGCCTTCTTAGGCCCTAACTGTTCTATCTGGTAGAACAACGCCCTAGAGTGAAGCCGAGGTTGCCCGGAATGTAGAAATGACCATTACTTTCACACTGTTTGCAATTATTCCTTTTATACGATGGAAAAGCTGTTGTATTTATATCGTATTTTATGCTTCTGGCGTTGACTTCTAAGGACCTAACTATTCGATCTGGTGGAGCAACGCCCTAGAGTGAAGCCTAGGTTACCCGGAACGTAGAAATGACCAGTACTTTCACACTGTTTGCAGTGACCCCTGTTATACGACGGAAATACTGTTGCATCTTTATTGAATTTTATGCTTCTGGCGATGACTTCTAAAGCCCTAACTATTCTATCTGGTGTATCAACGCCCTAGAGTGAAGCCTAGGTTGCTCGGAATGTAAAAATGACCATTACATTCACACTGGTTGAAATTATTCGTTTTATACGATGGAAAAACTGTTATATTTAAGTTGTATTTTATGCTTCTGGCGTTGATTTCTTAGGCCCTAACTATACAATCTGGTGGAACAACACACTCGAGTGAGGCCTAGGTTCCCCGGAACGTAGAAATGACCATCACTTCCATACTGGTAGCAATCATTCGTTTTATACGATGGAAAAACTGTTGTATTTTTATTGCATTTTATGCTTCCGTCGTTGACTTCTAAGGCCCTAACTATTCAATCTGTTGGAGCAACGCCCTAGGGTGAAGCCTAGGTTGCCCGGAAAGTAGAAATGACTACAACTTTCATACTGGTTGCAATTACTCGTTTTATATGATGGAAAAACTGTTCTATTTATTTTGTATTTTCTGCTTCGGGCGTTGACATCTAAGGCCCTAACTGTTTGATCTGGTGGAAGAACGCCATAGAGTGAAGCCTAGGTTGCCCGGAACGTAGAAATGACCATAAGTTTCATACTGGTTGCAATTATTCGTTTTATACGATGGAAAAACTGTTGTATTTATATTGCATTTTATGCTTCTGGCGTTCACTTCTTAGGCCCTAACTATTCGATCTGGTGGAACAACGCCCTAGGGTGAAGCCTAGGTTGCCCGGAACGTAGAAATGACCATAACTTTTACACTGGTAGCAATTATTCGTTTTATACGATGGAAGAGCTGTTGTATTTATATTGCATTTTATGCCTCTGGCGTTGACTTCTAAGGCCGTAGCTATTAGATGTGGTGGAGCAACGCCCTAGAGTGACGCCTAGGGTAATCGGAACGTAGAAGTGACCATAACTTCCACACTGGTTGCAATTATTCATTTAATATGATGGAAAAGCTTTTATATTTATATCGTATTTTATGCTTCGGGCGTTGACTTCTTAGGCCCTAACATTTCGATCTGGTGGAGCAACGCCCTACAGTGAAGCCTAGGTTGCCCGGAACGTAGATATTACCATAACCTTCACACAGGTTGCAATTATTCGTTTTATACGGTGTAAAGGCTGTTGTGTTTATTTTGTATTTTATTTTTCTGGTGTTGACTTCTTAGGCCCTAGCTATTCGATCTGGAGGAACAACGCCGTAGAGTGAAGCCTAGGTTGCCCGGAACGTAGAAATGACCATTACTTTCACACTGATTGCAATTATTCCTTTTATACGATGGAAAAGCTGTTGTATTTATATCGTATTTTATGCTCCTGGCGTTGACTTCTAAGGACCTAACTATTCGATCTGGTGGAGCAACGCCCTAGAGTGAAGCCTAGGTTGCCGGAAACGTAGAAATGACCATTACTTTCACAATGTTTGTAATTATTCATTTTATACGATGGAAAAACTGTTGTACTTATATTGTATTTTAACAATCTGGCGTTGACTTCTAAGGCCGTAGCTATTAGATGTGGTGGAGCATCGCCCTAGGGTGACGCCTAGGGTGTTCGGAACGTAGAAATGACCATTACTTTCACACTGTTTGCAATTATTCATTTTATACGATGGAAAAGCTGTTGTACTTATATTGTATTTTATCCTTCTGTCGTTGACTCCTATGGCCGTAGCTATTAGATGTGGTGGAGCAACGCCCTACGCTGAAGCCTAGGTTGCCCGGGAAGCTGAAATGACCATTACTTTCACACTGTTTGCAATTATTCCTTTTATACGATGGAAAAGCTGTTGTATTTATATCGTATTTTATGCTTCTGGCGTTGACTTCTAAGGACCTAACTATTCGATCTGGTGGAGCAACGCCCTAGAGTGAAGACTTGGTTGCTCGGAATGTAGAAATGACCAGTACTTTCACACTGTTTGCAGTGACTCCTGTTATACGATGGAAAAACTGTTGCATCTTTATTGTATTTTATGCTTCTGGCGTTCACTTCTTAGGCCCTAACTATTCGATCTGGTGGTACAACGGCCTAGGGTGAATCCTAGGTTGCCCGGAGCGTAGAAATGACAATAACTTTTACACTGGTAGCAATTATTCGTTTTATACATTGGAAAAACTGTTCTATATATTTTGTATTTAATGCTTCGGGCGTTGACTTCTAAGGCCCTAACTATTCGATCAGGTGGAGCAACGCCCTAGAGTGAAACCTAGGTTGCTCGAAATGTAGAAATGACCATAACTTTCACACTGGCTGCAATTATTCATTTTATACGATGGAAAAACTGTTGTACTGAATATTGTATTTTATTCTTATGGCGTTGAATTGTAAGTCCCTAGCTATTCGATATGGTGGAGCAACGCCCTAGAGTGAAACCCAGGTTACCCGGAACGCAGAAATGACCAGTACTTTCATACTGTTTGCAGTTATTCCTGTTATACGGTGGAAAAACTTTTGCATCTATATTGTATTTTACGCTTCCGGCGTTGACTTCTAAGGCCCTATATATTCGATTTGGTGGAGCAACGCCCTAGAGTGGGGCCTAGGTTGCCCGGTACGTAGAAATGTCCAATACTCTCACACTGTTTGCAAATATACATTATATACGATGGAAAATCTGTTGTATTTATGTTGCATTTTATGCTTCTGGCGTTGACTTCTTGGGCCCTAACTATTTGGTCTGGTGGAGCAACGCCCTAAAGTGAAGCCTAGGTTACCCGGAACGTAGAAATGACCAGTACTTTCATACTGTTTGCAGTTATTCCTGTTATACGATGGAAAAACTTTTGCATCTATATTGTATTTTATGCTTCCGGCGTTGACTTCTAAGGCCCTAGCTATTCGATTTGGTGGAGCAACGCCCTAGAGTGGGGCCTAGGTTGCCCGGTACGTAGAAATGTCCATTACTTTCACACTGTTTGCAAATATACATTATATACGATGGAAAATCTGTTGTATTTATGTTGCATTTTATGCTTCTGGCGTTGACATCTAAGGCCCTAACTGTTTGATCTGGTGGAGCAACGCCCTAGAGTGAAGCCTAGGTTGCCCGGAACGTAGAAATGATCATAACTATCACACATGTTGCTATTATTCGTTTTATACGATGGAAAAACTGTTATACTTATATTTTATTTTATGCTTCTGGCGTTGACTTCTTAGGCCCTAACTATTCGATCTGGTGGAACAACGCCCTAGAGTGAAGCCTAGGTTACCCGGAACGTAGAAATGACCAGTACTTTCACACTGTTTGCTATTATTCGTTCTACACGATGGAAAAACTGTTATATTTATATTGTATCTTATGCTTCTGGCGTTGACTTCTTAGGCCCTAACAATTCGATCTGGTGGAACAACGCCCTAGAGTGAAGCCTAGGTTGCCTGGAACGTACAAATGACCATCACTTTCACACGGGTTGCAATTATTCCTGTTATAGGATGGAAAGACTGTTGTCTTTTTATTGTATTTTATGCTTCAGGCGTAGGCTTCTAAGGCCGTAGCTATTCGATATGGTGGAGCACCGACCTAGAGTGAAGTCTAGGTTGCTCGGAACGTAGAAATGACCACTTCTATCACACTGTTTGCAATTATTCATTTAATATGATGGAAAAGCTGTTGTATTTATATCGTATTTTATGCTTCGGGCGTTTTCTTCTTAGGCCCTAACATTTCGATCTGGTGGAGCAACGGCCTACAGTGAAGCCTATGTTGCCCGGAACGTAGATATGACCATAACCTTCACACAGGTTGCAATTATTCACTTTTATACGGTGTAAAGGCTGTTGTGTTTAATTTGTATTTTATTCGTCTGGTGTTGACTTCTTAGGCCCTAAGTATTCGATCTGGTGGAACAACGCCGTAGAGTGAAGCCGAGGTTGCCCGGAACGTAGAAATGACCATTACTTTCACACTGTTTGCAATTATTCCTTTTATACGATGGAAAAGCTGTTGTATTTATATCGTATTTTATGCTTCTGGCGTTGACTTCTAAGGACCTAACTATTCGATCTGGTGGAGCAACGCCCTAGAGTGAAGCCTAGGTTGCTCGGAATGTAGAAATGACCTGTACTTTCACACTGTTTGCAGTGACTCCTGTTATACGATGGAAAAACTGTTGTATCTTTATTGTATTTTATGCTTCTGGCGTTGACTTCTAAGGCCCTAACTATTCGATCAGGTGGAGCAACGCCCTAGAGTGAAACCTAGGTTGCTCGAAATGTAGAAATGACCATAACTTTCACACTGGCTGCAATTATTCATTATATACGATGGAAAAACTGTTGTACTGAATATTGTATTTTATTCTTATGGCGTTGAATTCTAAGTCCCTAGCTATTCGATATGGTGGAGCAACGCCCTAGAGTGAAACCTAGGTTACCCGGAACGCAGAAATGACCAGTACTTTCATACTGTTTGCAGTTATTCCTGTTATACGGTGGAAAAACTTTTGCATCTATATTGTATTTTACGCTTCCGGCGTTGACTTCTAAGGCCCTAGATATTCGATTTGGTGGAGCAACGCCCTAGAGTGGGGCCTAGGTTGCCCGGTACGTAGAAATGTCCATTACTCTCACACTGTTTGCAAATATACATTATATACGATGGAAAATCTGTTGTATTTATGTTGCATTTTATGCTTCTGGCGTTGACTTCTTGGGCCCTAACTATTTGGTCTGGTGGAGCAACGCCCTAAAGTGAAGCCTAGGTTACCCGGAACGTAGAAATGACCAGTACTTTCATACTGTTTGCAGTTATTCCTGTTATACGATGGAAAAACTTTTGCATCTATATTGTATTTTATGCTTCCGGCGTTGACTTCTAAGGCCCTAGCTATTCGATTTGGTGGAGCAACGCCCTAGAGTGGGGCCTAGGTTGCCCGGTACGTAGAAATGTCCATTACTTTCACACTGTTTGCAAATATACATTATATACGATGGCAATGCTGTTGCATTTATATTGTATTTTATGCTTCTGGCGTTGGCTTCTTAGGCCCTAACTATTCGAACTGGTGGAACAATGCCTCAGAGTTAAGTGTAGGATGCCCGAAACGCCGAAATGATCATTACTTTCACGCTTGTGCAATTATTCCTGTTATACCATGAAAAGACTGTTGTATTTTTATTGTATTTTGTGCCTCAGGCGTAGGCTTCTAAGGCCGTAGCTATTCGATATGGTGGAGCACCGCCCTAGAGTGAAGCCTAGGTTGCTCGAAACGTAGAAATGACCACTTCTTTCACACTGTTTGCAATTATTCATTTAATATGATGGAAAAGCTGTTGTATTTATATCGTATTTTATGCTTCGGGCGTTGACTTCTTAGGCCCTAACAATTCGATCTGGTGGAACAACACCCTAGAGTGAAGCCTAGGTTGCCTGGAACGTACAAATGACCATCACTTTCACACGGGTTGCAATTATTCCTGTTATAGGATTGAAAGACTGTTGTCTTTTTATTGTATCTTATGCTTCAGGCGTAGGCTTCTAAGGCCGTAGCTATTCGATATGGTGGAGCACCGACCTAGAGTGAAGCCTAGGTTGCTCGGAACGTAGAAATGACCACTTCTTTCACACTGTTTGCAATTATTCATTTAATATGATGGAAAAGCTGTTGTATTTATATCGTATTTTATGCTTCGGGCGTTTTCTTCTTAGGCCCTAACATTTCGATCTGGTGGAGCAACGGCCTACAGTGAAGCCTATGTTGCCCGGAACGTAGATATGACCATCACTTTCAAAGTGGTTGCAATTAATCCTTTTATATGATGGAAAAACTGTTGTATTTTTATTGCATTTTATGCTTCTGGCGTTGACTTCTAAGGCCCTAACTATTCTATCTGGTGGATCAACGCCCTAGAGTGAAGCCTAGGTTGCTCGGAATGTAGAAATGACCATAACATTCACGCTGGTTGAAAGTATTCGTTTAATACGGTGGAAAAGCTGTTGCATCTTTACTGTATTTTATGATTCTGGCGTTGACTTCTATGGCCCTAACGATTCGATCTGGTGGAGCGACGCCCTTGAGTGAAGCCTAGGTTGCCCGGAACGTAGAAATGGCCACCACTTTCAAACTGGTTGCAATTAATCCTTTTATACGATGGAAAAACTGTTGTATTTTTATTGCATTTTATGCTTCCGGCGTTGACTTCTAAGGCCCTAACTATTCAATCTTTTGGAGCATCGCCCAAGGGTGAAGCCTAGGTTGCCCGGAACGTAGAAATGACCATTAATTTCACAATGTTTGCAATTATACATTTTATACAATGGAAAAACGGTTGTACTTATATTGTGTTTTATCCTTCTGGCTTTGAATTCCAAGTCCCTAGCTATTCGATCTGGTGGAGCAACGTCCTAGCGAGAAACCTAGGTTGCCCGGAACGTAGAAATAACCACAACTTTCATACTTGTTACAATTATTCGTTTCATACGATGGAAAAACTGTTGTATTTATATTGCTTTTTATGCTTCTGGCGGTGACTCCTAAGGCCCTAACTATTCAATCTGTTGGAGCAACGCCCAAGCGTGTAGCGTAGGTTGCCCGGAAAGTAGAAATGACCACAACTTTCATACTGGTTGCAATTACTCGTTTTATATGATGGAAAAACTGTTGTATTTATATTGTATTTTATGCTTCTGGCGTTCACTTCTTAGGCCCTAACTATTCGATCTGGTGGAGCAACGCACTAGAGTGAAGCCGAGGTTGCCCGGAACGTAGAAATGACCATCACTTTCAAACTAGTTGCAATTACTCCTGTCTTATGATGGAAAAACTGTTGTATTTTTATTGCATTTTGTGCTTCGGTCATTGACTTCTAAGGCCCTAACTATTCAATCTGTTGGAGCAACGCCCTAGGGTGTAGCCTAGGTTGCCCGGAACGTAGAAATGACCATAACTTTCACACTGGTCGCTATTATTGGTTTTATACGATGGAGAAACTGTTATATTTATATTGTACTTTATGCTTCTGGCGTTGCCTTCTTAGGCCCTAACTGTTCTATCTGGTAGAACAACGCCCTAGAGTGAAGCCGAGGTTGCCCGGAATGTAGAAATGACCATTACTTTCACACTGTTTGCAATTATTCCTTTTATACGATGGAAAAGCTGTTGTATTTATATCGTATTTTATGCTTCTGGCGTTGACTTCTAAGGACCTAACTATTCGATCTGGTGGAGCAACGCCCTAGAGTGAAGCCTAGGTTACCCGGAACGTAGAAATGACCAGTACTTTCACACTGTTTGCAGTGACCCCTGTTATACGACGGAAATACTGTTGCATCTTTATTGAATTTTATGCTTCTGGCGATGACTTCTAAAGCCCTAACTATTCTATCTGGTGTATCAACGCCCTAGAGTGAAGCCTAGGTTGCTCGGAATGTAAAAATGACCATTACATTCACACTGGTTGAAATTATTCGTTTTATACGATGGAAAAACTGTTATATTTAAGTTGTATTTTATGCTTCTGGCGTTGATTTCTTAGGCCCTAACTATACAATCTGGTGGAACAACACACTCGAGTGAGGCCTAGGTTCCCCGGAACGTAGAAATGACCATCACTTCCATACTGGTAGCAATCATTCGTTTTATACGATGGAAAAACTGTTGTATTTTTATTGCATTTTATGCTTCCGTCGTTGACTTCTAAGGCCCTAACTATTCAATCTGTTGGAGCAACGCCCTAGGGTGAAGCCTAGGTTGCCCGGAAAGTAGAAATGACGTTAACTTTCATACTGATTGCAATTATTCGTTTTATACGATGGAAAAACTGTTGTATTTATATTGTTTTTTATGCTTCTGGCGTTGACTTCTAAGGCACTAACTATTCGATCTGGTGGAGCAACGCCCTGTGGTGAAGCCTAGGTTGCCCGGAACGTAGAAATGACCATAACTTTCACACTGGTTGCTATTATTCGCTTTATACGATGGAAAAACTGTTATATTTATATTGTATTTTATGCTTCTGGAGTTGCCTTCTTAGGCCCTAACTGTTCGATCTGGTGGAACAACGCCCTAGAGTGAAGCCTAGGTTACCCGGAACGTAGGAATGACCAGTACTTTCACACTGTTTGCAGTTACTCCTGTTACACGATGGAAAAACTGTTGCATCTTTATTGAATTTTATGCTTCTGGCGTTGACTTCTAAGGACCTAACTATTCTATCTGGTGGATCAACATCCTAGAGTAAAGCCTAGGTTGCTCGGAATGTAAAAATTACCATAACATTCTCACTGGCTGAAATTATTCGTTTTATACGATGGAAAAGCTGTTGCATCTTTATTGTATTTTATGCTTCTGGCGTTGACTTCTAAGGCCCTAACTATTCGATCTGGTGGAGCAACGCCCTAGAGTGAAGCCTAGGTTGCCCGGAACGTAGAAATGACCATAACTTTCATACTGGTTGCAATTATTCGTTTTATACGATGGAAAAACTGTTGTATTTATATTGCATTTTATGCTTCTGGCGTTGACTTCTAATGCACTAACTATTCGATCTGTCGGAGTAACGCCCTAGAGTGAAGCCGAGGTTTCCCGGAACGTAGAAATGACCATCACTTTCAAACTGGTTGCAATTATTCCTGTTATATGACTGAAAAACTGTTGTATTTATTTTGTATTTTATGCCTCGGGCGTTGACTTCTAAGGGCCTAACTATTCAATCTGTTGGAGCAACGCGCACGGGTGAAGCCTAGGTTGCCCGGAAAGAAGAAATGACGTTAACTTTCATACTGGTTGCAATTATTCGTTTTATACGATGGAAAAAATGTTGTATTTATATTGCATTTTATGCTTCTGGCGTTGACTTCTAATGCACTAACTATTCGATCTGGCGGAGCAACGCCCTAGAGTGAAGCCGAGGTTCCCCGGAACGTAGAAATGACCATCACTTTCAAACTGGTTGCAATTATTCCTGTTATATGACGGAAAAACTGTTGTATTTTTATTGCATTTTATGTTTCGGGCATTGACTTCTATGGCCCTAACTATTCAATCTGTTGGAGCAACGCCCTAGGGTGTAGCCTAGGTTGCCCGGAAAGTAGAAATGACCATAACTTTCATACTGGTTGCAATTATTCGTTTTATATCATGGAAAAACTGTTGTATTCATATTGTATTTTATGCTGCTGGCGTTCACTTCTTAGGCCCTGACTATTCGATCTGGTGGAACAAAGCCCTGTGGTGAAGTCTAGGTTGCACGGAACGTAGAAATGACCGTCACTTTCACACTGGTTGCTATTATTCGCTTTATACGATTGAAAAATTGTTATATTTATATTGTATTTTATGCTTCTGGCGTTGCCTTCTTAGGCCCAAACTGTTCGATCTGGTGGAACAGCGCCCTAGAGTGAAGCCTAGGTTACCCGGAACGTAGAAATGACCAGTACTTTCACACTGTTTGCAGTTACTCCTGTTATACGATGGAAAAACTGTTGCATCTTTATTGAATTTTATGCTTCTGGCGTTGACTTCTAAGGCCCTAACTATTCGATCTGGTGGAGCAACGCCCTAGAGTGAAGCCTAGGTTGCCCGGAAAGTAGAAATGACCATAACTTTCATACTGGTTGCAATTATTCGTTTTATATCATGGAAAAACTGTTGTATTCATATTGTATTTTATGCTGCTGGCATTCACTTCTTAGGCCCTAACTATTCGATCTGGTGTAAGAACGCCCTGTGGTGAAGTCTAGGTTGCCCGGAACGTAGAAATGACAATAACTTTCACACTGGTTGCAATTATTTGTTTTATACGATGGAAAAGCTGTTGTATTTATATCGCATTTTATGCTTCTGGCGTTGACTTCTTAGGCCCTAACTATTCGATCTGGTGGAACAACGCCCTAGAGTAAAGCCCAGGTTGCGCGGAACGTAGAAATGACCATAGCTATCATACTGGTTGCAATTATTCGTTTTATATGATGGAAAAACTGTTATATTTATATTGTATTTTATGCTTCTGGCGTTCACATCTTAGGCCCTAACTATTCGATCTGGTGGAACAACGCCCTAGAGTGAAGCCTAGGTTACCCGGAACGTAGGAATGACCAGTACTTTCACACTGTTTGCAGTTACTCCTGTTACACGATGGAAAAACTGTTGCATCTTTATTGAATTTTATGCTTCTGGCGTTGACTTCTAAGGCCCTAACTATTCTATCTGGTGGATCAACACCCTAGAGTGAAGCCTAGGTTACTCGGAATGTAAAAATTACCATAACATTCTCACTGGCTGAAATTATTCGTTTTATACGATGGAAAAGCTGTTGCATCATTATTGTATTTTATGCTTCTGGCGTTGACTTCTAAGGCCCTAACTATTCGATCTGGTGGAGCAACGCCCTAGAGTGAAGCCTAGGTTGCCCGGAACGTAGAAATGACCATAACTTTCAAACTGGTTGCAGTTAATCCTTTTATACGATGGAAAAACTGTTGTATTTTTATTGCATTTTATGCTTCCGGCGTTGACTTCTAAGGCCCTAACTATTCAATCTGTTGGAGCAACGCCCAAGGGTGAAGCCTAGGTTGCCCGGAAAGAAGAAATGACGTTAACTTTCATACTGGTTGCAATTATTCGTTTTATACGATGGAAAAACTGTTGTATTTATATTGCATTTTATGCTTCTGGCGTTGACTTCTAATGCACTAACTATTCGATCTGTCGGAGCAACGCCCTAGAGTGAAGCCGAGGTTTCCCGGAACGTAGAAATGACCATCACTTTTAAACTGGTTGCAATTATTCCGGTTATATGATGGAAAAACTGTTGTATTTTTATTGCATTTTATGCTTCGGGCATTGACTTCCAAGGCCCTAACTATTCAATCTGTTGGAGCAACGCCCTAGGGTGTAGCCTAGTTTGACCGGAAAGTAGAAATGACCACAACTTTCATACTGGTTGCAATTACTCGTTTTATATGATGGAAAAACTGATGTATTTATATTGTATTTTATGCTTCTGGCGTTCACTTCTTAGGCCCTAACTATTCGATCTGGTGGAACAGCGCCCTTGGGTGAAACCTAGGTTGCCCGGAACGTAGAAATGACCATAACTTTTACACTGGTAGCAATTATTCGTTTTATACAATGGAAAAACTGTTCTATTTATTTTGTATTTTATGCTTCGGGCGTTGACTTCTAAGGCCCTAACTGTTTGATCTGGTGGAGCAACGCCCTAGAGTGAAGCCTAGGTTGACCGGAACGTAGAAATGACAATAACTTTCACACTGGTTGCTATTATTCGTTCTATACGATGGAAAGACTGTTATATTTATATTGTATCTTATGCTTCTGGCGTTGACTTCTTAGGCCCTGACAATTCGATCTGGTGGGCCAACGCCCTAGAGTGAAGCCTAGGTTGCCTGGAACGTACAAATGACCATCACTTTCACAAGGGTTGCAATTATTCCTGTTATAGGATGGAAATACTGTTGTATTTCTATTGTATTTTATGCTTCAGGCGTTGACTTCTGAGGCCGTAGCTATTAGATGTGGTGGAGCATCGCCCTAGGGTGACGCCTAGGGTGTTCGGAACGTAGAAATGACCATTACTTTCACACTGTTTGCAATTATTCATTTTATACGATGGAAAAGCTGTTGTACTTATATTGTATTTTATGCTTCTGTCGTTGACTCCTATGGCCGTAGCTATTAGATGTGGTGGAGCAACGCCCTACGCTGAAGCCTAGGTTGCCCGGGAAGCTGAAATGACCATTACTTTCACACTGTTTGCAATTATTCCTTTTATACGATGGAAAAGCTGTTGTATTTATATCGTATTTTATGCTTCTGGCGTTGACTTCTAAGGACCTAACTATTCGATCTGGTGGAGCAACGCCCTAGAGTGAAGACTTGGTTGCTCGGAATGTAGAAATGACCAGTACTTTCACACTGTTTGCAGTGACTCCTGTTATACGATGGAAAAACTGTTGCATCTTTATTGTATTTTATGCTTCTGGCGTTCACTTCTTAGGCCCTAACTATTCGATCTGGTGGTACAACGGCCTAGGGTGAATCCTAGGTTGCCCGGAGCGTAGAAATGACAATAACTTTTACACTGGTAGCAATTATTCGTTTTATACATTGGAAAAACTGTTCTATATATTTTGTATTTAATGCTTCGGGCGTTGACTTCTAAGGCCCTAACTATTCGATCAGGTGGAGCAACGCCCTAGAGTGAAACCTAGGTTGCTCGAAATGTAGAAATGACCATAACTTTCACACTGGTTGCAATTATTCATTTTATACGATGGAAAAACTGTTGTACTGAATATTGTATTTTATTCTTATGGCGTTGAATTGTAAGTCCCTAGCTATTCGATATGGTGGAGCAACGCCCTAGAGTGAAACCCAGGTTACCCGGAACGCAGAAATGACCAGTACTTTCATACTGTTTGCAGTTACTCCTGTTATACGGTGGAAAAACTTTTGCATCTATATTGTATTTTACGCTTCCGGCGTTGACTTCTAAGGCCCTATATATTCGATTTGGTGGAGCAACGCCCTAGAGTGGGGCCTAGGTTGCCCGGTACGTAGAAATTTCCAATACTCTCACACTGTTTGCAAATATACATTATATACGATGGAAAATCTGTTGTATTTATGTTGCATTTTATGCTTCTGGCGTTGACTTCTTGGGCCCTAACTATTTGGTCTGGTGGAGCAACGCCCTAAAGTGAAGCCTAGGTTACCCGGAACGTAGAAATGACCAGTACTTTCATACTGTTTGCAGTTATTCCTGTTATACGATGGAAAAACTTTTGCATCTATATTGTATTTTATGCTTCCGGCGTTGACTTCTAAGGCCCTAGCTATTCGATTTGGTGGAGCAACGCCCTAGAGTGGGGCCTAGGTTGCCCGGTACGTAGAAATGTCCATTACTTTCACACTGTTTGCAAATATACATTATATACGATGGAAAATCTGTTGTATTTATGTTGCATTTTATGCTTCTGGCGTTGACATCTAAGGCCCTAACTGTTTGATCTGGTGGAGCAACGCCCTAGAGTGAAGCCTAGGTTGCCCGAAACGTAGAAATGATCATAACTTTCACACATGTTGCTATTATTCGTTTTATACGATGGAAAAACTGTTATACTTATATTTTATTTTATGCTTCTGGCGTTGACTTCTTAGGCCCTAACTATTCGATCTGGTGGAACAACACCCTAGAGTGAAGCCTAGGTTGCCTGGAATGTAGAAATGTACATATCTTTCACACTGTTTGCAATTATTCATTTTATACGATGGCAATGCTGTTGCATTTATATTGTATTTTATGCTTCTGGCGTTGACTTCTTAGGCCCTAACTATTCGAACTGGTGGAACAATGCCTCAGAGTTAAGTGTAGGATGCCCGAAACGCCGAAATGATCATTACTTTCACGCTTGTTGCAATTATTCCTGTTATACCATGAAAAGACTGTTGTATTTTTATTGTATTTTGTGCCTCAGGCGTAGGCTTCTAAGGCCGTAGCTATTCGATATAGTGGAGCACCGACCTAGAGTGAAGCCTAGGTTGCTCCGAACGTAGAAATGACCACTTCTTTCACACTGTTTGCAATTATTCATTTAATATGATGGAAAAGCTGTTGTATTTATATCGTATTTTATGCTTCGGACGTTTTCTTCTTAGGCCCTAACATTTCGATCTGGTGGAGCAACGGCCTACAGTGAAGCCTATGTTGCCCGGAACGTAGATATGACCATCACTTTCAAACTGGTTGCAATTAATCCTTTTATACGATGGAAAAACTGTTGTATTTTTATTGCATTTTATGCTTCTGGCGTTGACTTCTAAGGCCCTAACTATTCTATCTGGTGGATCAACGCCCTAGAGTGAAGCCTAGGTTGCTCGGAATGTAGAAATGACCATAACATTCACGCTGGTTGAAATTATTCTTTTAATACGGTGGAAAAGCTGTTGCATCTTTACTGTATTTTATGATTCTGGCGTTGACTTCTATGGCCCTAACGATTCGATCTGGTGGAGCGACGCCCTTGAGTGAAACCTAGGTTGCCCGGAACGTAGAAATGACCATAACTTTTACACTGGTAGCAATTATTCGTTTTATACAATGGAAAAACTGTTCTATTTATTTTGTATTTTATGCTTCGGGCGTTGACTTCTAAGGCCCTAACTGTTTGATCTGGTGGAGCAACGCCCTAGAGTGAAGCCTAGGTTGCCCGGAACATAGAAATGACAATAACTTTCACACTGGTTGCTATTACTCGTTCTATACGATGGAAAGACTGTTATATTTATATTGTATCTTATGCTTCTGGCGTTGACTTCTTAGGCCCTGACAATTCGATCTGGTGGGACAACGCCCTAGAGTGAAGCCTAGGTTGCCTGGAACGTACAAATGACCATCACTTTCACAAGGGTTGCAATTCCTCCTGTTATAGGATGGAAATACTGTTGTATTTCTATTGTATTTTATGCTTCAGGCGTTGACTTCTGAGGCCGCAGCTATTCGATGTGGTGGAAGAACGCCATAGAGTGAAGCCTAGGTTGCCCGGAACGTAGAAATGATCATAACTTTCACACATGTTGCTATTATTCGTTTTATACGATGGAAAAACTGTTATACTTATATTTTATTTTATGCTTCTGGCGTTGACTTCTTAGGCCCTAACTATTCGATCTGGTGGAACAACACCCTAGAGTGAAGCCTAGGTTGCCTGGAATGTAGAAATGTACATATCTTTCACACTGTTTGCAATTATTCATTTTATACGATGGCAATGCTGTTGCATTTATATTGTATTTTATGCTTCTGGCGTTGACTTCTTAGGCCCTAACTATTCGAACTGGTGGAACAATGCCTCAGAGTTAAGTGTAGGATGCCCGAAACGCCGAAATGATCATTACTTTCACGCTTGTTGCAATTATTCCTGTTATACCATGAAAAGACTGTTGTATTTTTATTGTATTTTGTGCCTCAGGCGTAGGCTTCTAAGGCCGTAGCTATTCGATATAGTGGAGCACCGACCTAGAGTGAAGCCTAGGTTGCTCCGAACGTAGAAATGACCACTTCTTTCACACTGTTTGCAATTATTCATTTAATATGATGGAAAAGCTGTTGTATTTATATCGTATTTTATGCTTCGGGCGTTTTCTTCTTAGGCCCTAACATTTCGATCTGGTGGAGCAACGGCCTACAGTGAAGCCTATGTTGCCCGGAACGTAGATATGACCATCACTTTCAAACTGGTTGCAATTAATCCTTTTATACGATGGAAAAACTGTTGTATTTTTATTGCATTTTATGCTTCTGGCGTTGACTTCTAAGGCCCTAACTATTCTATCTGGTGGATCAACGCCCTAGAGTGAAGCCTAGGTTGCTCGGAATGTAGAAATGACCATAACATTCACGCTGGTTGAAATTATTCTTTTAATACGGTGGAAAAGCTGTTGCATCTTTACTGTATTTTATGATTCTGGCGTTGACTTCTATGGCCCTAACGATTCGATCTGGTGGAGCGACGCCCTTGAGTGAAACCTAGGTTGCCCGGAACGTAGAAATGACCATAACTTTTACACTGGTAGCAATTATTCGTTTTATACAATGGAAAAACTGTTCTATTTATTTTGTATTTTATGCTTCGGGCGTTGACTTCTAAGGCCCTAACTGTTTGATCTGGTGGAGCAACGCCCTAGAGTGAAGCCTAGGTTGCCCGGAACATAGAAATGACAATAACTTTCACACTGGTTGCTATTACTCGTTCTATACGATGGAAAGACTGTTATATTTATATTGTATCTTATGCTTCTGGCGTTGACTTCTTAGGCCCTGACAATTCGATCTGGTGGGACAACGCCCTAGAGTGAAGCCTAGGTTGCCTGGAACGTACAAATGACCATCACTTTCACAAGGGTTGCAATTCCTCCTGTTATAGGATGGAAATACTGTTGTATTTCTATTGTATTTTATGCTTCAGGCGTTGACTTCTGAGGCCGCAGCTATTCGATGTGGTGGAAGAACGCCATAGAGTGAAGCCTAGGTTGCCCGGAAAGAAGAAATGACGTTAACTTTCATACTGGTTGCAATTATTCGTTTTATACGATGGAAAAACTGTTGTATTTATATTGCATTTTATGCTTCTGGCGTTGACTTCTATTGCACTAACTATTCGATCTGGCGGAGCAACGCCCTAGAGTGAAGCCGAGGTTCCCCGGAACGTAGAAATGACCATCACTTACAAACTGGTTGCAATTATTCCTGTTATATGACGGAAAAACTGTTGTATTTTTATTGCATTTTATGTTTCGGGCATTGACTTCTATGGCCCTAACTATTCAATCTGTTGGAGCAACGCCCTAGGGTGTAGCCTAGGTTGTCCGGAAAGTAGAAATGACCATAACTTTCATACTGGTTGCAATTATTCGTTTTATATCATGGAAAAACTGTTGTATTCATATTGTATTTTATGCTGCTGGCGTTCACTTCTTAGGCTCTGACTATTCGATCTTGTGGAACAACGCCCTGTGGTGAAGTCTAGGTTGCTCGGAACGTAGAAATGACCGTTACTTTCACACTGGCTGCTATTATTCGCTTTATACGATTGAAAAATTGTTATATTTATATTGTATTTTATGCTTCTGGCGTTGCCTTCTTAGGCCCAAACTGTTCGATCTGGTGGAACAACGCCATAGAGTGAAGCCTAGGTTACCCGGAACGTAGAAATGACCAGTACTTTCACACTGTTTGCTATTATTCGTTCTACACGATGGAAAAACTGTTATATTTATATTGTATCTTATGCTTCTGGCGTTGACTTCTTAGGCCCTAACAATTCGATCTGGTGGAACAACGCCCTAGAGTGAAGCCTAGGTTGCCTGGAACGTACAAATGACCATCACTTTCACACGGGTTGCAATTATTCCTGTTATAGGATGGAAAGACTGTTGTCTTTTTATTGTATTTTATGCTTCAGGCGTAGGCTTCTAAGGCCGTAGCTATTCGATATGGTGGAGCACCGACCTAGAGTGAAGTCTAGGTTGCTCGGAACGTAGAAATGACCACTTCTATCACACTGTTTGCAATTATTCCTTTTATACGATGGAAAATCTGTTGTATTTATTTTGCATTTTATGCTTCTGGCGTTGACATCTAAGGCCCTAACTGTTTGATCTGGTGGAGCAACGCCCTAGAGTGAAGCCTAGGTTGCCCGGAACGTAGAAATGATCATAACTTTCACACATGTTGCTATTATTCGTTTTATACGATGGAAAAACTGTTATACTTATATTTTATTTTATGCTTCTGGCGTTGACTTCTTAGGCCCTAACTATTCGATCTGGTGGAACAACACCCTAGAGTGAAGCCTAGGTTGCCTGGAATGTAGAAATGTACATATCTTTCACACTGTTTGCAATTATTCATTTTATACGATGGCAATGCTGTTGCATTTATATTGTATTTTATGCTTCTGGCGTTGACTTCTTAGGCCCTAACTATTCGAACTGGTGGAACAATGCCTCAGAGTTAAGTGTAGGATGCCCGAAACGCCGAAATGATCATTACTTTCACGCTTGTTGCAATTATTCCTGTTATACCATGAAAAGACTGTTGTATTTTTATTGTATTTTGTGCCTCAGGCGTAGGCTTCTAAGGCCGTAGCTATTCGATATAGTGGAGCACCGACCTAGAGTGAAGCCTAGGTTGCTCCGAACGTAGAAATGACCACTTCTTTCACACTGTTTGCAATTATTCATTTAATATGATGGAAAAGCTGTTGTATTTATATCGTATTTTATGCTTCGGGCGTTTTCTTCTTAGGCCCTAACATTTCGATCTGGTGGAGCAACGGCCTACAGTGAAGCCTATGTTGCCCGGAACGTAGATATGACCATCACTTTCAAACTGGTTGCAATTAATCCTTTTATACGATGGAAAAACTGTTGTATTTTTATTGCATTTTATGCTTCTGGCGTTGACTTCTAAGGCCCTAACTATTCTATCTGGTGGATCAACGCCCTAGAGTGAAGCCTAGGTTGCTCGGAATGTAGAAATGACCATAACATTCACGCTGGTTGAAATTATTCTTTTAATACGGTGGAAAAGCTATTGCATCTTTACTGTATTTTATGATTCTGGCGTTGACTTCTATGGCCCTAACGATTCGATCTGGTGGAGCGACGCCCTTGAGTGAAACCTAGGTTGCCCGGAACGTAGAAATGACCATAACTTTTACACTGGTAGCAATTATTCGTTTTATACAATGGAAAAACTGTTCTATTTATTTTGTATTTTATGCTTCGGGCGTTGACTTCTAAGGCCCTAACTGTTTGATCTGGTGGAGCAACGCCCTAGAGTGAAGCCTAGGTTGCCCGGAACATAGAAATGACAATAACTTTCACACTGGTTGCTATTACTCGTTCTATACGATGGAAAGACTGTTATATTTATATTGTATCTTATGCTTCTGGCGTTGACTTCTTAGGCCCTGACAATTCGATCTGGTGGGACAACGCCCTAGAGTGAAGCCTAGGTTGCCTGGAACGTACAAATGACCATCACTTTCACAAGGGTTGCAATTCCTCCTGTTATAGGATGGAAATACTGTTGTATTTCTATTGTATTTTATGCTTCAGGCGTTGACTTCTGAGGCCGCAGCTATTCGATGTGGTGGAAGAACGCCATAGAGTGAAGCCTAGGTTGCCCGGAACGTAGAAATGACCATAACTTTCATACTGGTTGCAATTATTCGTTTTATATGATGGAAGAACTGTTGTATTTATATTGTATTTTATGCTGCTGGCGTTCACTTCTTAGGCCCTAACTATTCGATCTGGTGGAACAACGCCCTGGGGTGAAGCCTAGGTTGCTGGAACGTAGAAATGACCATAACTTTCACACTGGTTGCTATTATTCGTTTTATACGATGGAAAAACTGTTCTATTTATTTTGTATTTTATGCTTCGGGCGTTGACTTCTAAGGCCCTAACAATTCAATCTGTTGGAGCAACGCGCAAGGGTGAAGCCTAGGTTGCCCGGAAAGAAGAAATGACGTTAACTTTCATACTGGTTGCAATTATTCGTTTTATACGATGGAAAAACTGTTGTATTTATATTGCATTTTATGCTTCTGGCGTTGACTTCTATTGCACTAACTATTCGATCTGGCGGAGCAACGCCCTAGAGTGAAGCCGAGGTTCCCCGGAATGTAGAAATGACCAGTACTTTCACACTGTTTGCAGTGACTCCTGTTATACGATGGAAAAACTGTTGCATCTTTATTGTATTTTATGCTTCTGGCGTTCACTTCTTAGGCCCTAACTATTCGATCTGGTGGAACAACGACCTAGGGTGAAGCCTAGGTTGTCCGGAACGTAGAAATGACCATAACTTTTACACAGGTAACAATTATTCGTTTTATACAACGGAAAAACTGTTCTATTTATTTTGCATTTTATGCTTCTGGCGTTGACTTCTAAGGCCCTAACTGATTTATCTGGAGGAGCAACGCCCTAGTGTGAAGCCTAGATTGCCCGGAACGTTGAAATGACCATAACTTTCACACTCGTTGTTAATATTCGTTTTATACGATGGAAAAACTGTTAAATTTATATTGTATTTTATACTTATGGCGTTGAATTCTAAGTCCCTAGCTATTTGATCTGGTGGAGCAACGCCCTAGAGTGAAAGCTAGGTTACCCGCAACGTAGAAATGACAAGTACTTTCACACTGTTTGCAGTTATTCCTGTTATACGATGGAAAAACTGTTGTATCTTTATTGTATTTTATGCTTCTGGCGTTGACTTCTAAGGCCCTAACTATTCGATCAGGTGGAGCAACGCCCTAGAGTGAAACCTAGGTTGCTCGAAATGTAGAAATGACCATAACTTTCACACTGGCTGCAATTATTCATTATATACGATGGAAAAACTGTTGTACTGAATATTGTATTTTATTCTTATGGCGTTGAATTCTAAGTCCCTAGCTATTCGATATGGTGGAGCAACGCCCTAGAGTGAAACCTAGGTTACCCGGAACGCAGAAATGACCAGTACTTTCATACTGTTTGCAGTTATTCCTGTTATACGGTGGAAAAACTTTTGCATCTATATTGTATTTTACGCTTCCGGCGTTGACTTCTAAGGCCCTAGATATTCGATTTGGTGGAGCAACGCCCTAGAGTGGGGCCTAGGTTGCCCGGTACGTAGAAATGTCCATTACTCTCACACTGTTTGCAAATATACATTATATACGACGGAAAATCTGTTGTATTTATGTTGCATTTTATGCTTCTGGCGTTGACTTCTTGGGCCCTAACTATTTGGTCTGGTGGAGCAACGCCCTAAAGTGAAGCCTAGGTTACCCGGAACGTAGAAATGACCAGTACTTTCATACTGTTTGCAGTTATTCCTGTTATACGATGGAAAAACTTTTGCATCTATATTGTATTTTATGCTTCCGGCGTTGACTTCTAAGGCCCTAGCTATTCGATTTGGTGGAGCAACGCCCTAGAGTGGGGCCTAGGTTGCCCGGTACGTAGAAATGTCCATTACTTTCACACTGTTTGCAAATATACATTATATACGATGGCAATGCTGTTGCATTTATATTGTATTTTATGCTTCTGGCGTTGACTTCTTAGGCCCTAACTATTCGAACTGGTGGAACAATGCCTCAGAGTTAAGTGTAGGATGCCCGAAACGCCGAAATGATCATTACTTTCACGCTTGTGCAATTATTCCTGTTATACCATGAAAAGACTGTTGTATTTTTATTGTATTTTGTGCCTCAGGCGTAGGCTTCTAAGGCCGTAGCTATTCGATATAGTGGAGCACCGCCCTAGAGTGAAGCCTAGGTTGCTCGAAACGTAGAAATGACCACTTCTTTCACACTGTTTGCAATTATTCATTTAATATGATGGAAAAGCTGTTGTATTTATATCGTATTTTATGCTTCGGGCGTTGACTTCTTAGGCCCTAACAATTCGATCTGGTGGAACAACACCCTAGAGTGAAGCCTAGGTTGCCTGGAACGTACAAATGACCATCACTTTCACACGGGTTGCAATTATTCCTGTTATAGGATTGAAAGCCTGTTGTCTTTTTATTGTATCTTATGCTTCAGGCGTAGGCTTCTAAGGCCGTAGCTATTCGATATGGTGGAGCACCGACCTAGAGTGAAGCCTAGGTTGCTCGGAACGTAGAAATGACCACTTCTTTCACACTGTTTGCAATTATTCATTTAATATGATGGAAAAGCTGTTGTATTTATATCGTATTTTATGCTTCGGGCGTTTTCTTCTTAGGCCCTAACATTTCGATCTGGTGGAGCAACGGCCTACAGTGAAGCCTATGTTGCCCGGAACGTAGATATGACCATCACTTTCAAAGTGGTTGCAATTAATCCTTTTATATGATGGAAAAACTGTTGTATTTTTATTGCATTTTATGCTTCTGGCGTTGACTTCTAAGGCCCTAACTATTCTATCTGGTGGATCAACGCCCTAGAGTGAAGCCTAGGTTGCTCGGAATGTAGAAATGACCATAACATTCACGCTGGTTGAAAGTATTCGTTTAATACGGTGGAAAAGCTGTTGCATCTTTACTGTATTTTATGATTCTGGCGTTGACTTCTATGGCCCTAACGATTCGATCTGGTGGAGCGACGCCCTTGAGTGAAGCCTAGGTTGCCCGGAACGTAGAAATGACCACCACTTTCAAACTGGTTGCAATTAATCCTTTTATACGATGGAAAAACTGTTGTATTTTTATTGCATTTTATGCTTCCGGCGTTGACTTCTAAGGCCCTAACTATTCAATCTTTTGGAGCATCGCCCAAGGGTGAAGCCTAGGTTGCCCGGAACGTAGAAATGACCATTAATTTCACAATGTTTGCAATTATACATTTTATACAATGGAAAAACGGTTGTACTTATATTGTGTTTTATTCTTCTGGCTTTGAATTCCAAGTCCCTAGCTATTCGATCTGGTGGAGCAACGTCCTAGAGAGAAACCTAGGTTGCCCGGAACGTAGAAATAACCACAACTTTCATACTTGTTGCAATTATTCGTTTCATACGATGGAAAAACTGTTGTATTTATATTGCTTTTTATGCTTCTGGCGGTGACTCCTAAGGCCCTAACTATTCAATCTGTTGGAGCAACGCCCAAGCGTGTAGCGTAGGTTGCCCGGAAAGTAGAAATGACCACAACTTTCATACTGGTTGCAATTACTCGTTTTATATGATGGAAAAACTGTTGTATTTATATTGTATTTTATGCTTCTGGCGTTCACTTCTTAGGCCCTAACTATTCGATCTGGTGGAGCAACGCACTAGAGTGAAGCCGAGGTTGCCCGGAACGTAGAAATGACCATCACTTCCATACTGGTAGCAATCATTCGTTTTATACGATGGAAAAACTGTTGTATTTTTATTGCATTTTATGCTTCCGTCGTTGACTTCTAAGGCCCTAACTATTCAATCTGTTGGAGCAACGCACTAGGGTGAAGCCTAGGTTGCCCGGAAAGTAGAAATGACGTTAACTTTCATACTGATTGCAATTATTCGTTTTATACGATGGAAAAACTGTTGTATTTATATTGTTTTTTATGCTTCTGGCGTTGACTTCTAAGGCACTAACTATTCGATCTGGTGGAGCAACGCCCTGTGGTGAAGCCTAGGTTGCCCGGAACGTAGAAATGACCATAACTTTCACACTGGTTGCTATTATTCGCTTTATACGATGGAAAAACTGTTATATTTATATTGTATTTTATGCTTCTGGAGTTGCCTTCTTAGGCCCTAACTGTTCGATCTGGTGGAACAACGCCCTAGAGTGAAGCCTAGGTTACCCGGAACGTAGGAATGACCAGTACTTTCACACTGTTTGCAGTTACTCCTGTTACACGATGGAAAAACTGTTGCATCTTTATTGAATTTTATGCTTCTGGCGTTGACTTCTAAGGCCCTAACTATTCTATCTGGTGGATCAACATCCTAGAGTGAAGCCTAGGTTGCTCGGAATGTAAAAATTACCATAACATTCTCACTGGCTGAAATTATTCGTTTTATACGATGGAAAAGCTGTTGCATCTTTATTGTATTTTATGCTTCTGGCGTTGACTTCTAAGGCCCTAACTATTCGATCTGGTGGAGCAACGCCCTAGAGTGAAGCCTAGGTTGCCCGGAACGTAGAAATGACCATAACTTTCATACTGGTTGCAATTATTCGTTTTATACGATGGAAAAACTGTTGTATTTATATTGCATTTTATGCTTCTGGCGTTGACTTCTAATGCACTAACTATTCGATCTGTCGGAGTAACGCCCTAGAGTGAAGCCGAGGTTTCCCGGAACGTAGAAATGACCATCACTTTCAAACTGGTTGCAATTATTCCTGTTATATGACTGAAAAACTGTTGTATTTATTTTGTATTTTATGCTTCGGGCGTTGACTTCTAAGGGCCTAACTATTCAATCTGTTGGAGCAACGCGCAAGGGTGAAGCCTAGGTTGCCCGGAAAGAAGAAATGACGTTAACTTTCATACTGGTTGCAATTATTCGTTTTATACGATGGAAAAAATGTTGTATTTATATTGCATTTTATGCTTCTGGCGTTGACTTCTAATGCACTAACTATTCGATCTGGCGGAGCAACGCCCTAGAGTGAAGCCGAGGTTCCCCGGAACGTAGAAATGACCATCACTTTCAAACTGGTTGCAATTATTCCTGTTATATGACGGAAAAACTGTTGTATTTTTATTGCATTTTATGTTTCGGGCATTGACTTCTATGGCCCTAACTATTCAATCTGTTGGAGCAACGCCCTAGGGTGTAGCCTAGGTTGCCCGGAAAGTAGAAATGACCATAACTTTCATACTGGTTGCAATTATTCGTTTTATATCATGGAAAAACTGTTGTATTCATATTGTATTTTATGCTGCTGGCGTTCACTTCTTAGGCCCTGACTATTCGATCTGGTGGAACAAAGCCCTGTGGTGAAGTCTAGGTTGCACGGAACGTAGAAATGACCGTCACTTTCACACTGGTTGCTATTATTCGCTTTATACGATTGAAAAATTGTTATATTTATATTGTATTTTATGCTTCTGGCGTTGCCTTCTTAGGCCCAAACTGTTCGATCTGGTGGAACAGCGCCCTAGAGTGAAGCCTAGGTTACCCGGAACGTAGAAATGACCAGTACTTTCACACTGTTTGCAGTTACTCCTGTTATACGATGGAAAAACTGTTGCATCTTTATTGAATTTTATGCTTCTGGCGTTGACTTCTAAGGCCCTAACTATTCGATCTGGTGGAGCAACGCCCTAGAGTGAAGCCTAGGATGCCCGGAACGTAGAAATGACCAACACTTTCAAACTGGTTGCAATTATTCCTGTTATATGATGGAAAAACTGTTGTATTTATATTGTATTTTATGCTTCGGGCGTTGACTGCTATGGCCCTTACTATTCAATCTGTTGGAGCAACGCCCTAGGGTGTAGCCTAGGTTGCCCGGAACGTAGAAATGACCATCACTTTCAAACTAGTTGCAATTACTCCGGTTATACGATGGAAAAACTGTTGTATTTTTATTGCATTTTATGCTTCGGGCATTGACTTCTAAGGCCCTAACTATTCAATCTGTTGGAGCAACGCCCTAGGGTATGGCCTAGTTTGACCGGAAAGTAGAAATGACCACAAGTTTCATACTGGTTGCAATTACTCGTTTTATATGATGGAAAAACTGTTGTATTTATATTGTATTTTATGCTTCTGGCGTTCACTTCGGAAGCCGCAGCTATTCGATGTGGTGGAAGAACGCCATAGAGTGAAGCCTAGGTTGCCCGGATCGTAGAAATGACCATAACTTTCATACTGGTTGCAATTATTCGTTTTATATGATGGAAGAACTGTTGTATTTATATTGTATTTTATGCTGCTGGCGTTCACTTCTTAGGCCCTAACTATTCGATCCGGTGGAACAACGCCCTGGGGTCAAGCCTAGGTTGCTGGAACGTAGAAATGACGATAACTTTCACACTGGTTGATATTATTCGTTTTATACGATGGAAATACTGTTCTATTTATTTTGTATTTTATGCTTCGGGCGTTGACTGCTAAGGCCCTAACTATTCGATCTGGTGGAACAACGCCCTGGGGTGAAGCCTAGGTTGCCCGGAACGTAGAAATGACCATAACTTTCACACTGGTTGATATTATTCGTTTTATACGATGGAAAAACTGTTGTATTTATATTGTATTATATGCTTCTGGCGTTGACTTTTAATGCACTAACTATTCGATCTGGCGGAGCAACGCGCTAGATTGAAGCCGAGGTTTCCCGGAACGTAGAAATGACAATCACTTTCAAACTGGATGCAATTATTCCTGTTATATGATGGAAAAGCTGTTGTATTTTTAATGCATTTTATGCTTCGGGCATTGACTTCTATGGCCCTAACTATTCAATCTGTTGGAGCAACGCCCTAGGGTGTAGCCTAGGTTGCCCGGAAAGTAGAAATGACCATAACTTTCATACTGGTTGCAATTATTCGTTTTATATCATGGAAAAACGGTTGTATTCATGTTGTATTTTATGCTGCTGGCGTTCACTTCCTAGGCCCTAACTATTCGATCTGGTGGAACAACGCCCTAGGGTGACGCCTAGGTTGCCCGGAACGTAGAAATGACCAGAACTTTCACACTGTTTGCAGTTACTCCTGTTATACGATGGAAAAACTGTTGCATCTTTATTGAATTTTATGCTTCTGGCGTTGACTTCTAAGGCCCTAACTATTCGAACTGGTGGAGCAACGCCCTAGAGTGAAGCCTAGGATGCCCGGAACGTAGAAATGACCAACACTTTCAAACTGGTTGCAATTATTCCTGTTATATGATGGAAAAACTGTTGTATTTATATTGTATTTTATGCTTCGGGCGTTGACTGCTATGGCCCTAACTATTCAATCTGTTGGATCAACGCCCTAGAGTGAAGCCTAGGTTGCTCGGAATGTAGAAATGGCCATTACTTTCACACTGGTTGCAATTATTCGTTTTATACGAAGGAGAAACTGTTGTACATATATCGTATTTTATACTTCTGGCGTTGACTCTTACGCCCTAACTATTCGATCTGGCGTAGCAACGCCCGAGAGTGAAGCCGAGGTTCCCCGGAACGTAGAAATGACCATCACTTTCAAACTGGTTGCAATTATTCCTGTTATATGACGGAAAAACTGTTGTATTTTTATTGCATTTTATGCTTCGGGTATTGACTTCTAAGGCCCTTACTATTCAATCTGTTGGAGCAACGCCCCAGGGTGTAGCCTAGGTTGCCCGGAACGTAGAAATGACCATCACTTTCAAACTAGTTGCAATTATTCCGGTTATACGATGGAAAAACTGTTGTATTTTTATTGCATTTTATGCTTCGGGCATTGACTTCTAAGGCCCTAACTATTCAATCTGTTGGAGCAACGCCCTAGGGTGTAGCCTAGTTTGACCGGAAAGTAGAAATGACCACAACTTTCATACTGGTTGCAATTACTCGTTTTATATGATGGAAAAACTGTTGTATTTATATTGTATTTTGTGCTTCTGGCGTTCACTTCGGAGGCCGCAGCTATTCGATGTGGTGGAAGAACGCCATAGAGTGAAGCCTAGGTTGCCCGGAACGTAGAAATGACCACTTCTTTCACACTGTTTGCAATTATTCATTTAATATGATGGAAAAGCTGTTGTATTTATATCGTATTTTATGCTTCGGGCGTTGACTTCTTAGGCCCTAACAATTCGATCTGGTGGAACAACGCCCTAGAGTGAAGCCTAGGTTGCCTGGAACGTACAAATGACGATCACTTTCACACGGGCTGCAATTATTCCTGTTATATGATGGAAAGACTGTTGTCTTTTTATTGTATTTTATGCTTCAGGCGTAGGCTTCTAAGGCCGTAGCTATTCGATATGGTGGAGCACCGACCTAGAGTGAAGCCTAGGTTGCTCGGAACGTAGAAATGACCACTTCTTTCACACTGTTTGGAATTATTCATTTAATATGATGGAAAAGCTGTTGTATTTATATCGTATTTTATGCTACGGGCGTTTCCTTCTTAGGCCCTAACATTTCGACCTGGTGGAGCAACGGCCTACAGTGAAGCCTATGTTGCCCGGAACGTAGATATGACCATAACCTTCACACTGGTTGCAATTATTCGTTTTATACGATGGAAAAACTGTTCTATTTATTTTATATTTTATGCTTCGGGCGTTGACTTCTAAGGCACTAACTGATTGATCTGGAGGTGCAACGCCCTAGAGTGAAGCCTAGATTGCCCGGTACGTAGAAATGACCATTACTTTCACACTGTTTGCAAATATACATTATATACAATGGAAGAACTGTTGTATTTATTTTGTACTTTACGCATCGGGCGTTGACTTCTAAGGCCCTAACTATTCAGTCTGTTGGAGCAACGCCCTAGAGTGAAGCCTAGGTTGCCCGGAACGTAGAAATGACCATAACTTTCACACTGGTTGCTATTATTCGTTTTATACGATAGAAAAACTGTTATATTTATATTGTATTTTATGCTCTTGGTGTTTACTTCTTAGGCCCTAACTGTTCGATCTGGTAGAACAACGCCCTAGAGTGAAGCCTAGGTTCCCCGGAACGTAGAAATGACCATCACTTCCATACTGGTAGCAATCATTCGTTTTATACGATGGAAAAACTGTTGTATTTTTATTGCATCTTATGCTTCCGTCGTTGACTTCTAAGGCCCTAACTATTCAATCTGTTGGAGCAACGCCCTAGGGTGAAGCCTAGGTTGCCCGGAAAGTAGAAATGACGTTAACTTTCATACTGATTGCAATTATTCGTTTTATACGATGGAAAAACTGTTGTATTTATATTGTTTTTTATGCTTCTGGCGTTGACTTCTAAGGCACTAACTATTCGATCTGGTGGAGCAACGCCCTGTGGTGAAGCCTAGGTTGCCCGGAACGTAGAAATGACCATAACTTTCACACTGGTTGCTATTATTCTCTTTATACGATGGAAAAACTGTTATATTTATATTGTATTTTATGCTTCTGGAGTTGCCTTCTTAGGCCCTAACTGTTCGATCTGGTGGAACAACGCCCTAGAGTGAAGCCTAGGTTACCCGGAACGTAGGAATGACCAGTACTTTCACACTGTTTGCAGTTACTCCTGTTACACGATGGAAAAACTGTTGCATCTTTATTGAATTTTATGCTTCCGGCGTTGACTTCTAAGGCCCTAACTATTCTATCTGGTGGATCAACACCATAGAGTGAAGCCTAGGTTACTCGGAATGTAAAAATTACCATAACATTCTCACTGGCTGAAATTATTCGTTTTATACGATGGAAAAGCTGTTGCATCATTATTGTATTTTATGCTTCTGGCGTTGACTTCTAAGGCCCTAACTATTCGATCTGGTGGAGCAACGCCCTAGAGTGAAGCCTAGGTTGCCCGGAACGTAGAAATGACCATAACTTTCAAACTGGTTGCAGTTAATCCTTTTATACGATGGAAAAACTGTTGTATTTTTATTGCATTTTATGCTTCCGGCGTTGACTTCTAAGGCCCTAACTATTCAATCTGTTGGAGCAACGCCCAAGGGTGAAGCCTAGGTTGCCCGGAAAGAAGAAATGACGTTAACTTTCATACTGGTTGCAATTATTCGTTTTATACGATGGAAAAACTGTTGTATTTATATTGCATTTTATGCTTCTGGCGTTGACTTCTAATGCACTAACTATTCGATCTGTCGGAGCAACGCCCTAGAGTGAAGCCGATGTTTCCCGGAACGTAGAAATGACCATCACTTTCAAACTGGTTGCAATTATTCCTGTTATATGTCGGAAAAACTGTTGCATTTTTATTGCATTTTACGATTCGGGCATTGACTTCTAAGGCCCTAACTATTCAATCTGTTGGAGCAACGCCCTAGTGTGTAGCCTAGGTTGCCTGGAACGTAGAAATGACCATCACTTTTAAACTGGTTGCAATTATTCCGGTTATATGATGGAAAAACTGTTGTATTTTTATTGTATTTTATGCTTCGGGCATTGTCTTCTAAGGCCCTAACTATTCAATCTGTTGGAGCAACGCCCTAGGGTGTAGCCTAGTTTGACCGGAAAGTAGAAATGACCACAACTTTCATACTGGTTGCAATTACTCGTTTTATATGATGGAAAAACTGTTGTATTTATATTGTATTTTATGCTTCTGGCGTTCACTTCGGAGGCCGCAGCTATTCGATGTGGTGGAAGAACGCCATAGAGTGAAGCCTAGGTAGCCCGGAACGTAGAAATGACCATAACTTTCATACTGGTTGCAATTATTCGTTTTATATGATGGAAGAACTGTTGTATTTATATTGTATTTTATGCTATTGGCGTTCACTTCTTAGGCCCTAACTATTCGATCTGGTGGAACAACGCCCTGGGGTGAAGCCTAGGTTGCTGGAACGTAGAAATGACCATAACTTTCACACTGGTTGATATTATTCGTTTTATACGATGGAAATACTGTTCTATTTATTTTGTATTTTATGCTTCGGGCGTTGACTGCTAAGGCCCTAACTATTCGATCTGGTGGAACAACGCCCTGGGGTGAAGCCTAGGTTGCCGGAACGCAGAAATGACCATAGCTTTCATACTGGTTGCAATTATTCGTTTTATATCATGGAAAAACTGTTGTATTCATATTGTATTTTATGCTGCTGGCGTTCACTTCTTAGGCCCTAACTATTCGATCTGGTGTAAGAACGCCCTGTGGTGAAGTCTAGGTTGCCCGGAACGTAGAAATGACAATAACTTTCACACTGGTTGCAATTATTTGTTTTATACGATGGAAAAGCTGTTGTATTTATATCGCATTTTATGCTTCTGGCGTTGACTTCTTAGGCCCTAACTATTCGATCTGGTGGAACAACGCCCTAGAGTAAAGCCCAGGTTGCGCGGAACGTAGAAATGACCATAGCTATCATACTGGTTGCAATTATTCGTTTTATATGATGGAAAAACTGTTATATTTATATTGTATTTTATGCTTCTGGCGTTCACATCTTAGGCCCTAACTATTCGATCTGGTGGAACAACGCCATATGGTGAAGCCTAGGTTGACCGGAACGTAGAAATGACCATAACTTTCACACCGGTAGCAATTATTCGTTTTACACGATGGAAAAACTGTTCTATTTATTTTGTATTTTATGCATCGGGCGTTGACTTCTAAGGCCATAACTATTCAATCTGTTGGAGCAACGCCCGAGGGTGAAGCCTAGGTTGCCCGGAAAGTAGAAATGACCATAACTTTCACACTGGTTGCTATTATTCGTTCTATACGATGGAAAAACTGTTGTATTTATATTGTATTTTATGCTTCTGGCGTACACTTCCTAGGCCCTAACTATTCGATCTGGTGGAACAACGCCCTAGGGTGAAGCCTAGGTTGCCCGGAACGTAGAAATGACCATAACTTTCACACTGGTTGCAATTATTTGTTTTATACTATGGAAAAGCTGTTGTATTTATATCGCATTTTATGCTTCTGGCGTTGACTTCTTAGGCCCTAACTATTCGATCTGGTGGAACAACGCCCTAGAGTAAAGCCCAGGTTGCGCGGAACGTAGAAATGACCATAACTTTCACACTGGTTGCAATTATTCCTGTTATATGATGGAAAAACTGTTGTATTTATATTGTATTTTATGCTTCTGGCGTTCACTTCTTAGGCCCTAACTATACGATCTGGTGGAACAACGGCCTAGGGTGAAGCCTAGGTTACCCGGAACGTAGAAATGACCAGTACTTTCACACTGTTTGCAGTTACTCCTGTTATACGATGGAAAAACTGTTGCATCTTTATTGAATTTTATGCTTCTGGCGTTGACTTCTAAGGCCCTAACTATTCGATCTGGTGGAGCAACGCCCTAGAGTGAAGCCTAGGATGCCCGGAACGTAGAAATGACCAACACTTTCAAACTGGTTGCAATTATTCCTGTTATATGATGGAAAAACTGTTGTATTTATATTGTATTTGATGCTTCGGGCGTTGACTGCTATGGCCCTTACTATTCAATCTGTTGGAGCAACGCCCTAGGGTGTAGCCTAGGTTGCCCGGAACGTAGAAATGACCATCACTTTCAAACTAGTTGCAATTATTCCGGTTATACGATGGAAAAACTGTTGTATTTTTATTGCATTTTATGCTTCGGGCATTGACTTCTAAGGCCCTAACTATTCAATCTGTTGGAGCAACGCCCTAGGGTGTAGCCTAGTTTGACCGGAAAGTAGAAATGACCACAACTTTCATACTGGTTGCAATTACTCGTTTTATATGATGGAAAAACTGTTGTATTTATATTGTATTTTATGCTTCTGGCGTTCACTTCGGAGGCCGCAGCTATTCGATGTGGTGGAAGAACGCCATAGAGTGAAGCCTAGGTTGCCCGGAACGTAGAAATGACCATAACTTTCATACTGGTTGCAATTATTCGTTTTATATGATGGAAGAACTGTTGTATTTATATTGTATTTTATGCTTCTGGCGTTGACTTCTAAGGCCGTAACTATTCGATCTGGTGGAGCAACGCCCTAGAGTGAAGCCTAGGTTGCCCGGAACGTAGAAATGACCATAACTTTCAAACTGGTTGCAGTTAATCCTTTTATACGATGGAAAAACTGTTGTATTTGTATTGCATTTTATGCTTCCGGCGTTGACTTCTAAGGCCCTAACTATTCAATCTGTTGGAGCAACGCCCAAGGGTGAAGCCTAGGTTGCCCGGAAAGAAGAAATGACGTTAACTTTCATACTGGTTGCAATTATTCGTTTTATACGATGGAAAAACTGTTGTATTTATATTGCATTTTATGCTTCTGGCGTTGACTTCTAATGCACTAACTATTCGATCTGTCGGAGCAACGCCCTAGAGTGAAGCCGAGGTTTCCCGGAACGTAGAAATGACCATCACTTTCAAACTGGTTGCAATTATTCCTGTTATATGTCGGAAAAACTGTTGCATTTTTATTGCATTTTACGATTCGGGCATTGACTTCTAAGGCCCTAACTATTCAATGTGTTGGAGCAACGCCCTAGTGTGTAGCCTAGGTTGCCCGGAACGTAGAAATGACCATCACTTTTAAACTGGTTGCAATTATTCCGGTTATATGATGGAAAAACTGTTGTATTTTTATTGCATTTTATGCTTCGGGCATTGACTTCTAAGGCCCTAACTATTCAATCTGTTGGAGCAACGCCCTAGGGTGTAGCCTAGTTTGACCGGAAAGTAGAAATGACCACAACTTTCATACTGGTTGCAATTACTCGTTTTATATGATGGAAAAACTGTTGTATTTATATTGTATTTTATGCTTCTGGCGTTCACTTCGGAGGCCGCAGCTATTCGATGTGGTAGAAGAACGCCATAGAGTGAAGCCTAGGTTGCCCGGAACGTAGAAATGACCATAACTTTCATACTGGTTGCAATTATTCGTTTTATATGATGGAAGAACTGTTGTATTTATATTGTATTTAATGCTATTGGCGTTCACTTCTTAGGCCCTAACTATTCGATCTGGTGGAACAACGCCCTGGGGTGAAGCCTAGGTTGCTGGAACGTAGAAATGACCATAACTTTCACACTGGTTGATATTATTCGTTTTATACGATGGAAATACTGTTCTATTTATTTTGTATTTTATGCTTCGGGCGTTGACTGCTAAGGCCCTAACTATTCGATCTGGTGGAACAACGCCCTGGGGTGAAGCCTAGGTTGCCGGAACGCAGAAATGACCATAGCTTTCATACTGGTTGCAATTATTCGTTTTATATCATGGAAAAACTGTTGTATTCATATTGTATTTTATGCTGCTGGCGTTCACTTCTTAGGCCCTAACTATTCGATCTGGTGTAAGAACGCCCTGTGGTGAAGTCTAGGTTGCCCGGAACGTAGAAATGACAATAACTTTCACACTGCTTGCAATTATTTGTTTTATACGATGGAAAAGCTGTTGTATTTATATCGCATTTTATGCTTCTGGCGTTGACTTCTTAGGCCCTAACTATTCGATCTGGTGGAACAACGCCCTAGAGTAAAGCCCAGGTTGCGCGGAACGTAGAAATGACCATAGCTATCATACTGGTTGCTATCATTCGTTTTATATGATGGAAAAGCTGTTGTATTTATATTGTATTTTATGCTTCTGGCGTTCACTTCTTAGGCCCTAACTATACGATCTGGTGGAACAACGGCCTAGGGTGAAGCCTAGGTTACCCGGAACGTAGAAATGACCAGTACTTTCACACTGTTTGCAGTTACTCCTGTTATACGATGGAAAAACTGTTGCATCTTTATTGAATTTTATGCTTCTGGCATTGACTTCTAAGGCCCTAACTATTCGATCTGGTGGAGCAACGCCCTAGAGTGAAGCCTAGGATGCCCGGAACGTAGAAATGACCAACACTTTCAAACTGGTTGCAATTATTCCTGTTATATGATGGAAAAACTGTTGTATTTATATTGTATTTTATGCTTCGGGCGTTGACTGCTATGGCCCTTACTATTCAATCTGTTGGAGCAACGCCCTAGGGTGTAGCCTAGGTTGCCCGGAACGTAGAAATGACCATCACTTTCAAACTAGTTGCAATTATTCCGGTTATACGATGGAAAAACTGTTGTATTTTTATTGCATTTTATGCTTCGGGCATTGACTTCTAAGGCCCTAACTATTCAATCTGTTGGAGCAACGCCCTAGGGTGTAGCCTAGTTTGACCGGAAAGTAGAAATGACCACAACTTTCATACTGGTTGCAATTACTCGTTTTATATGATGGAAAAACTGTTGTATTTATATTGTATTTTATGCTTCTGGCGTTCACTTCGGAGGCCGCAGCTATTCGATGTGGTGGAAGAACGCCATAGAGTGAAGCCTAGGTTGCCCGGAACGTAGAAATGACCATAACTTTCATACTGGTTGCAATTATTCGTTTTATATGATGGAAGAACTGTTGTATTTATATTGTATTTTATGCTGCTGGCGTTCACTTCTTAGGCCCTAACTATTCGATCTGGTGGAACAACGCCCTGGAGTGAAGCCTAGGTTGCTGGAACGTAGAAATGACCATAACTTTCACACTGGTTGATATTATTCGTTTTATACGATGGAAATACTGTTCTATTTATTTTGTATTTTATGCTTCGGGCGTTGACTGCTAAGGCCCTAACTATTCGATCTGGTGGAAGAACGCCCTGGGGTGAAGCCTAGGTTGCCGGAACGCAGAAATGACCATAACTTTCATACTGGTTGCAATTATTCGTTTTATATCATGGAAAAACTGTTGTATTCATATTGTATTTTATGCTGCTGGCGTTCACTTCTTAGGCCCTAACTATTCGATCTGGTGTAAGAACGCCCTGTGGTGAAGTCTAGGTTGCCCGGAACGTAGAAATAACAATAACTTTCACACTGGTTGCAATTATTTGTTTTATACGATGGAAAAGCTGTTGTATTTATATCGCATTTTATGCTTCTGGCGTTGACTTCTTAGGCCCTAACTATTCGATCTGGTGGAACAACGCCCTAGAGTAAAGCCCAGGTTGCGCGGAACGTAGAAATGACCATAGCTATCATACTGGTTGCAATTATTCGTTTTATATGATGGAAAAACTGTTATATTTATATTGTATTTTATGCTTCTGGCGTTCACATCTTAGGCCCTAACTATTCGATCTGGTGGAACAACGCCATATGGTGAAGCCTAGGTTGACCGGAACGTAGAAATGACCATAACTTTCACACCGGTAGCAATTATTCGTTTTACACGATGGAAAAACTGTTCTATTTATTTTGTATTTTATGCATCGGGCGTTGACTTCTAAGGCCATAACTATTCAATCTGTTGGAGCAACGCCCGAAGGTGAAGCCTAGGTTGCCCGGAAAGTAGAAATGACCATAACTTTCACACTGGTTGCTATTATTCGTTCTATACGATGGAAAAACTGTTGTATTTATATTGTATTTTATGCTTCTGGCGTACACTTCCTAGGCCCTAACTATTCGATCTGGTGGAACAACGCCCTAGGGTGAAGCCTAGGTTGCCCGGAACGTAGAAATGACCATAACATTCACACTGGTTGCAATTATTTGTTTTATACTATGGAAAAGCTGTTGTATTTATATCGCATTTTATGCTTCTGGCGTTGACTTCTTAGGCCCTATGTATCCGACCTGGTGGAGCTATGCCTCAGAGTTAAGTGTAGGAGGCCCGAAACGTAGAAATGACATAACTTTCACACTGGTTGCAACTATTCGCTTGGTACAATGGAAAAACTGTTCTATTTATTTTGTATTTAATGCTTCGGGCGTTGACTTCTAAGGCCCTAACTATTCGATCAGGTGGAGCAACGCCCTAGAGTGAAGCCTAGGTTGCTCGAAATGTAGAAATGACCATAACTTTCACACTGGTTGCTATCATTCGTTTTATATGATGGAAAAGCTGTTGTATTTATATTGTATTTTATGCTTCTGGCGTTCACTTCTTAGGCCCTAACTATTCGATCTGGTGGAACAACGGCCTAGGGTGAAGCCTAGGTTACCCGGAACGTAGAAATGACCAGTACTTTCACACTGTTTGCAGTTACTCCTGTTATACGATGGAAAAACTGTTGCATCTTTATTGAATTTTATGCTTCTGGCGTTGACTTCTAAGGTCCTAACTATTCGATCTGGTGGAGCAACGCCCTAGAGTGAAGCCTAGGATGCCCGGAACGTAGAAATGACCAACACTTTCAAACTGGTTGCAATTATTCCTGTTATATGATGGAAAAACTGTTGTATTTATATTGTATTTTATGCTTCGGGCGTTGACTGCTATGGCCCTTACTATTCAATCTGTTGGAGCAACGCCCTAGGGTGTAGCCTAGGTTGCCCGGAACGTAGAAATGGCCATCACTTTCAAACTAGTTGCAATTATTCCGGTTATACGATGGAAAAGCTGTTGCATTTTTTTGTACTTTACGCTTCTGGCGTTGACTTTTTAGGTCCTAACTATTCGATCTCGGCGGCAGCGTCCAAGAGTGAAGCGTATGTTGCCCGAAACGTAGAAATGACCATTACATTCACACTGGTTGCAATTATTCTTTTTATACGATGGAAAAACTGTTGTACTTTTATTGTATTTTATGCTTTGGGCGTTGACTTCTAAGGCCCTAGCTATTCGATTTGGTGGAGCAACGCCCTAGAGTGAAGTCTAGGTTGACCGAAACGTAGAAATAACCAGTACGTTCACACTGGTTGCAGTTATTCCTGTTATACGATGGAAAAACTGTTGTATTTTTACTGTATTTTATGTTTCTGGCGTTGACTTCTAAGGTCCTAGCTATTCGATCTCGTGGCGCAACGTCCAAGAGTGTAGCCTATGTTGTCCGAAACGTTGAAATGATCATTACTGTTACACTGGTTGCAATTATTCATGCTATACGATGGAAACACTGTTGCATTTTTATTGTACTTTATGCTTCTGGCACTGACTTCTTAGGCCCTAACTATTCGATCTCGGGGGCAGCGTCCAAGAGTGAAACGTATGTTGCCCGAAACGTAGAAATGACCATTACATTCGCACTGGTTGCAGTTATTCCTGTTAGACGATGGAAAAACTGTTGCATTTTTATAGAATTTTATGTTTCTGGCGTTGACTTCTAAGGTCCTCGATATTCGATCTCGTGGGGCAACGTTCAAGAGTGAAGCGTATGTTGCCCGAAACGTAGAAATGACCATTACTTTCACACTGGTTACAATTACTCTTTTTATACGATGGAAAAACTGTTGTATTTTTATTGTATTTTATGCGTCTGGAGTTGCTTTCGAAGGACCTAACTATTCGACCTGGTGGTGCAATGCGCTAGAGTGAAGCCTAGGTTGCCCGGAACGTCGAAATGGCCATTACTTTCACACCGGTTGCAATTATTCCTGTTTACGATGGAAAGACTGTTGTATTTTTATTGTATTTTATGCTCTTGGCGTTGACCACCAAGTCCCTAGCTACTCGATCTGGTGGAGCAACGCCCTAGGGCGAAGCCTAGGGTGCCCGGAACGTAGAAATGGCCATTACTTTCACACTGGTTGCAATTATTCGTTTTATACAATGGAAAACTGTTCTATTTATTTTGTATTTTATGCTTCTGGCGTTGACTTCTTAGGCCCTAACTATTCGATCTGCTGGAACAACGCTCTAGAGTGAAGCCTAGGTTGCCCGGAACGTAGAAATTACCATAACTTTCACACTGGTTGCAATTATTCGTTTTATACAATGGAAAACTGTTCTATTTATTTTGTATTTTATGCTCCTGGCGTTGACTTCTTAGGCCCTAACTACTGGATCTGGTGGACTAATGCCCTAGAGTGAAGCCTAGGTTGCCCGGAACGTAGAAATTACCATAACTTTCACACTGGTTGCAATTATTCGTTCTATACAATGGAAAACTGTTCTATTTATTTTTTATTTTGTGCTTCTGGCGTTGACATCTTAGGCCCTAACTATTGGATCTGGTGGCCTAACGCCCTAGAGTGAAGCCTAGGTTGCGAGGAACGTAGAAATGAACATCGCTTTAACCATGGCTGCAATTATTCCTGTTATACGATGGAAAAACTGTTGCATTTATATTGTATTTTATGCTTCTGGCGTTGACTTCTAAGGCCCTAACTATTCGATCCAGTGGGGCAACGCCTTAGAGTGAAGGCTATGTTGCACGGAACGTAGAAATGACCATCACTTTCACACTGGTTGCAATTATTCCTGTTATACGATGGACAAACTGTTGGATTTTTATTGTACATCATGCTTCTGGATTTGACTCCTAAGGCCCTATGTATCCGACCTGGTGGAGCTATGCCTCAGAGTTAAGTGTAGGAGGCCCGAAACGTAGAAATGACATAACTTTCACACTGGTTGCAATTATTCGTTTTATACAATGGAAAAACTGTTGTATTTCTTTTGTATTTTAAGCTTCTGGCGCTGACTTCTTAGGCCGTAACTATTCGATCTGGTGGAGCATCGCCCTAGAGTGTAGCCTAGGTTGCCCGAAACGTAGAAATGACCAGTACTTTCACACTGGTTGCAGTTATTCGTTTTATACAATGGAAAAACTGTTCTATTTATTTTGCATTTTATGCTTCGGGCGCTGACTTCTAAGGCCCTAACTATTCGATCAGGTGGAGCAACGCCCTGGAGTGAAGCCTAGGTTGCCCGGGAAGTAGAAATGACCATAACAATCACACTGGTTGCAATAATTCCTGTTACACGAAGGAAAAACTGTTGCACCTTTATTGTATTTTATGCTTCTGGCGTTGACTTCATAGGCCCTAACTATCCGATCTGGTGGAGCAACGTCCTAGAGTGAAGCCTAGGTTGCTCGGAACGTAGAAATGACCATTACTTCCACACTGGTTGCCATTATTCGTTTTCTACGATGGAAAAGGTGTTGTATATGTATCGTATTTTATGCTTCTGGCGTTGACTTCTTAGGCCCTAACTATACCATCTGGTGGAACAACGCCCTAGGGTCAAGCCTAGGTTGCCCGGAACGTAGAAATGACCATAACGTTCACACTGGTAGCAATTATTCGTCTTACACATGGAAAAACTGTTCTATTTTTTTGTATTTTATGCTTCGGGCGTTGACTTCTAAGGCCCTAGCTATTCGATCTGGTGGAGCAACGCCCTAGAGTGAAACCTAGGTTACCCGGAACGTAGAAATGACCAGTACTTTCACACTGTTTGCAGTTATTCCTGTTGTACGATGGAAAAACTGTTGCATCTTTATTGTATTTTATGCTTCTGGCGTTGACTCCTAAGGCCCTAACTATTCCATCTGGTGGAACCACGCCGTAGGGTCAGGCCTAGGTTGCCCGGAACGTAGAAATGACCATTACTTTCACAATGTTCGCAATCATTCATTTTATACGATGGAAAAGCTGTTGTACTTAGATTGTATTTTATTCTTCTGGCGTTGAATTCTAAGTCCCTAGCTATTCGATCTGGTGGAGCAACGCCCTAGACTGAAATCTGGATTAACCGGAACGTAGAAATGACATATACTTTCACACTGTTTGCAATTATTCCTGTTAAACAATGGAACAACTGTAGCATCTTTATTGTATTTTATGCTTCTGGCGTTGACTTCTTAGGCCCTAACTATTCGATCTGGTGGAGCATCGTCCTAGAGTGAAGCCTTAGCTGCCCGGAACGTAGAAATGACCATAACTTTCACACTGGTTACCATTATTCATTTTATACGATGGAAAAGCTGTTGTATTTATATTGTATTTTATGCTTCTGGCGTTGACTACTTATGCGCTAACTTGTCGATCTGGTTGAGCAACGCCCTAGAGTGAAGCCTAGGTTGCCCGGAACGTAGAAATGACCAGTACTTTCACACTGGTTGCAGTTATTCGTTTTATACAATGGAACAACTGTTCTATTTATTTTTCATTTTATGCTTCGGACGTTGACTTCTTAGGCCCTAACTATTCCATCTGGTGGAACAACGCCCTAGGGTGAAGCCTAGGTTGCCCGGAACATAGAAATGACCAACTCTTTCACACTGGCAGCAATTATTCGTTTTATACATGGAAAAGCTGTTATATATATATTGCATTTTATGCTTCTGGCATTGAATTCTAAGTCCCTAGCTATTCAATCTGGTGGAGCAACGCCCTAGAGTGAAGCCTAGGTTGCACGGAACGTAGAAATGACCATTGCTTTCACAATGAATGCAATTATTCATTTTATTCGGTGGAAAAGCTGTTGTACTTAGATTGTATTTTATTCTTCTGGCGTTGAATTCTAAGTCCCTAGCTATTCGATCTGGTGGAGCAACGCCCTAGACTGAAATCTGGATTAACCGGAACGTAGAAATGACCTGTACATTCACACTGTTTGCAATTATTCCTGTTAAACAATGGAACAACTGTTGCATCTTTATTGTATTTTATGCTTCTGGCGTTGACTTCTTAGGCCCTAACTATTCGATCTGGTGGAGCATCGTCCTAGAGTGAAGCCTTAGCTGCCCGGAACGTAGAAATGACCATAACTTTCACACTGGTTACCATTATTCGTTTTATACGATGGAAAAGCTGTTGTATTTATATTGTATTTTATGCTTCTGGCGTTGACTACTTATGCGCTAACTTGTCGATCTGGTTGAGCAACGCCCTAGAGTGAAGCCTAGGTTGCCCGGAACGTAGAAATGACCAGTACTTTCACACTGGTTGCAGTTATTCGTTTTATACAATGGAACAACTGTTCTATTTATTTTTCATTTTATGCTTCGGACGTTGACTTCTTAGGCCCTAACTATTCCATCTGGTGGAACAACGCCCTAGGGTGAAGCCTAGGTTGCCCGGAACATAGAAATGACCAACTCTTTCACACTGGCAGCAATTATTCGTTTTATACATGGAAAAGCTGTTATATATATATTGCATTTTATGCTTCTGGCATTGAATTCTAAGTCCCTAGCTATTCAATCTGGTGGAGCAACGCCCTAGAGTGAAGCCTAGGTTGCACGGAACGTAGAAATGACCATTGCTTTCACAATGAATGCAATTATTCATTTTATTCGGTGGAAAAGCTGTTGTACTTAGATTGTATTTTATTCTTCTGGCGTTGAATTCTAAGTCCCTAGCTATTCGATCTGGTGGAGCAACGCCCTAGACTGAAATCTGGATTAACCGGAACGTAGAAATGACCTGTACATTCACACTGTTTGCAATTATTCCTGTTAAACAATGGAACAACTGTTGCATCTTTATTGTATTTTATGCTTCTGGCGTTGACTTCTTAGGCCCTAACTATTCGATCTGGTGGAGCATCGTCCTAGAGTGAAGCCTTAGCTGCCCGGAACGTAGAAATGACCATAACTTTCACACTGGTTACCATTATTCGTTTTATACGATGGAAAAGCTGTTGTATTTATATTGTATTTTATGCTTCTGGCGTTGACTACTTATGCGCTAACTTGTCGATCTGGTTGAGCAACGCCCTAGAGTGAAGCCTAGGTTGCCCGGAACGTAGAAATGACCATTACCTTCACACTTGTTGCAACTATTCCTGTTAAACGATGGAAAAACAGTTTTATTTATATTGTATTTTATGCATCTGGCGTTGACTTCTATGGCCCTAACTATTTGATCTGGTGGACCAACGCCCTAGAGTGAAGCCTAGCTTGCCCGGATCGTAGAAATGACCATAACTTTCACACTGGTTGCAATTATTCGTTTTATACGATGGAAAAACTGTTGCATTTATATTGTATTTTATGCGTCTGGCGTTAATTTCTAAGGCAATAACTATTCGATCAGGTGGAGCAACGCCCTGGAGTGAAGCCTAGGTTGCCCGGAACGTAGGAATGACCATTACATTCACACTGGTTGCAATTATTCATGCTATACGATGGAAAATCTGTTGTACTTTTATTGTATTTTACGCTTCAGGCGTTGACTTGTAAGGCCGGAGCTATTCGATGTGGCGGAGCAACGCCCTAGAGTGAAGCTAAGGCTGCCCGAGACGTAGAAATGGCCATCACTTTCACACTGGTTGCAATTATTCCTGTTATACAATGGAAAAACTGCTGTATTTATATTGTATTTTATGCTTCTGGCGTTGACTTCTAAGGCCCTATGTATTCGATCTGGTAGAGCAATGCCTCAGAGTTAAGTCTAGGATGCCCGGAACGTAGAAATGGCCATTACTTTCACACTGGTTGCAATTATTCGTTTTATACGAAGGAGAAACTGTTGTACATATATCGTATTTTATATTTCTGGCGTTGACTCTTACGCCCTAACTATTCGATCTGGTGGAGCAATGCCCTAGAGTGAAGCCTAGGTTGCCCGGAACGCAGGAATGACCATTAGCTTCACACTGGTTGCAATTATTCCTGTTATACGATGGAATAACTGTTGTACTTATATTTTATTTTATCCTTCTGGCGTTGAATTCTAAGCCCCTAGCTATTCGATCTGGTAGAGCAACGCCCTAGGGTGAAACCTAGGTTATCCGGAACGTAGAAATGACCAGTACATTCACACTGGTTGCAGTTATTCCTGTTAAACAGTGGAAAAACTGTTGCATCTTTATTGTATTTTATGCTTCTGGCGCTGACTTCTAAGGCCGTAACTATCCGATCTGGTGGAGCAACGGCCTAGACTGAAGCCTAGGTTGGCCGAACCGTAGAAATGACCATTACTTTCACACTGTTTGCAAATATACATTATATACGATGGAAAAACTGTTGTACTCATATTGTATTTTATGCTTCTGGCGTTGCCTTCTAAGGCCGTAGCTATCCGATGTGGTGGAGTAACGCCCCAGAGTGAAGCCTAGGTTGCCTAGAACGTAGAAATGGCCTTATCTTTCACACTGGTGGCAATTATTCTTGTCATACGGTGGAAAAACTGTTGTATTTAAATTTTATTTTATGCTTCTGGCGTTGACTTCTAAGGCCCTAACTATTCGATCCAGTGGGGCAACGCCTTAGAGTGAAGGCTATGTTGCACGGAACGTAGAAATGACCATAACTTTCACTCTGGTTGCAATTATTCCTGTTATACGATGGACAAACTGTTGCATTTTTATTGTACTTTATGCTTCTGGCGTTGACTTCTAAGGCCCTACGGATTCGATCTGGTGGAACAATGCCTCACAGTTAAATCTAGGATGCCCGATACGTCGAAATGATCATTACTTTCACACTGATTGCAATTATTCATTCTATATGATGGAAAAACTGTTCCATTTATATTGTATTTTATGCTTCTGGCGTTGACTTCTTAGGCCCTAACTATTCTATCTGGTGGAACAACGCTCTAGAGTGAAGCCAGGGTTGCCCGGAACGTAGAAATGACCATCACTTTCACACTGGTTCCAATTATTCCTGTTATACGATGGACAAACTGTTGGATTTTTATTGTACATTATGCTTCTGGATTTGACTTCTAAGGCCCTATGTATCCGACCTGGTGGAGCTATGCCTCAGAGTTAAGTGTAGGAGGCCCGAAACGTAGAAATGACATAACTTTCACACTGGTTGCAATTATTCGTTTTATACAATGGAAAAACTGTTGTATTTATTTTGCATTTTATGCTTCGGGCGTTGACTTCTTAGGCCCTAACTATTCCATCTGGTGGAACAACGCCCTAGGGTGAAGCCTAGGTTGCCCGGAACGTAGAAATGACCAACTCTTTCACACTGGTAGCAATTATTCGTTTTATACATGGAAAAGCTGTTATATATATATTGCATTTTATGCTTCTGGCATTGAATTCTAAGTCCCTAGCTATTCGATCTGGTGGAGCAACGCCCTAGAGTGAAGCCTAGGTTGCACGGAACGTAGAAATGACCATTGCTTTCACAATGTATGCAATTATTCATTTTATTCGGTGGAAAAGCTGTTGTACTTAGATTGTATTTTATTCTTCTGGCGTTGAATTCTAAGTCCCTAGCTATTCGATCTGGTGGAGCAACGCCCTAGACTGAAATCTGGATTAACCGGAACGTAGAAATGACCTGTACTTTCACACTGTTTGCAGTTATTCCTGTTATACTATGGAACAGCTGTTGCAACTTTATTGTATTTTATGCTTCTGGCGTTGACTTCTTAGGACCTAACTATTCCATCTGGTTGAACAAAGTCCTGTAGTGAAGCCTAGGTTGACCGGAACGTAGAAATGACCATAACTTTCACACTAGTAGCAATTATTCGTTTTATACATGGAAAAACTGTTCTATTTATTTTGTTTTTTATGCTTCTGGCGTTGACTTCTAAGGCCCTACCTATTCGATCTGGCGGAGCAACACCCTACAGTGAAGCCTAGGTTGCTCGGAACGTAGAAATGACCATTACCTTCACACTGTTTGCAATAATTCATTTTATACGATGGCAAAGCTGTTGTATTTATATTGTATTTTATGCTTCTGGCGTTGACTTCTAAGGCCCTATCTCTTCGATTTGGTGGAGCAACGCCTCACAGTTAAGCCTAGGATGCCCGAAACGTCGAAATGGCCATAACTTTCGCACTGGTTACAATTATTCGTTTTATACGATGGAAAAGCTGTTGTATTTATATCATACTTTATGCTTCTGGCGTTGACTTCTTAGGTCCCAGCTACTCCATCTGGTAGAACAACGCCCTCTGGTGAAGCCTATGCTGCCCGGAACGTAGAAATGACCATAACTTTCACACAGGAAGCAATTATTCGTTTTATACATGGAAAAGCTGTCCTATTTATTTTGTATGTTATGCTTCGGGCGCTGACTTCTAAGGCCCTAGCTAAACGATCTGGTGCAGCAACAGCCTAGAGTGAAGCCTAGGTTGCCCGGAACGTAGAAATGACCATAACTATCACACTGGTTGCCATTATTCGTATTATACGATGGAAAATCTGTTGTATTTATGTTGTATTTTATGCTTCTGGCGTTGACTTCTTAGGCCCTAACTATTTGATCTGGTGGAGCACCGCCCTAGAGTGAAGCCTAGGCTGCCCGGTACGTAGAAGAGACCATGACTTTCACACTGTTTGCAAATATATATTATATACGATGGAAAATCTGTTGTATTTATGTTGTATTTTATGCTTCTGGCGTTGACTTCTTAGGCCCTAACTATTTGATCTGGTGGAGCACCGCCCTAGAGTGAAGCCTAGGTTGCCCGGAACGCAGAAATGACCATTAGCTTCACACTGGTTGCAATTATTCCTCTTATACGATGGAAAAGCTGCTGTATTTTTATGTATTTTAAGCTTCGGTCGTTGTCTCCTAAGGCCCTAACTACTCGATCTGGTGGAGCAACGCCCTAGAGTGAAGCCCAGGTTGCCCGGAACGTGGAAATGACCATTACTTTCACACTGTTTGCAATTATTCCTGTTATACGATGGAAAAGCTATTGGATTTTTAGTGTATTCTATGCTTCGGGCGTCGACTTCTAAGGCCCTAGCTATTCGATCTGGCGGAGGAACGCCCTAGAGTGAAGCCTAGGTTGCCCGGAACGTAGAAATGACCAGTACTTTCACACTGGTTGCAGTTATTCGTTTTATACAATGGAACAACTGTTCTATTTATTCTGCATTTTATGCTTCGGGCGTTGACTTCTTAGGCCCTAACTATTCCATCTGGTGGAACAACGCCCTAGGGTGAAGCCTAGGTTGCCCGGAACGCAGAAATGACCAACTCTTTCACACTGGTAGCAATTATGCGTTTTATACATGGAAAAGCTGCTATATATATATTGCATTTTATGCTTCTGGCATTGAATTCTAAGTCCCTAGCTATTCGATCTGGTGGAGCAACGCCCTAGAGTGAAGCCTAGGTTGCACGGAACGTAGAAATGACCATTGCTTTGACAATGTATGCAATTATTCATTTTATTCGGTGGAAAAGCTGTTGTACTTAGATTGTATTTTATTCTTCTGGCGTTGAATTCTAAGTCCCTAGCTATTCGATCTGGTGGAGCAACGCCCTAGACTGAAATCTGGATTAACCGGAACGTAGAAATGACCTGTACTTTCACACTGTTTGCAGTTATTCCTGTTATACTATGGAACAGCTGTTGCAACTTTATTGTATTTTATGCTTCTGGCGTTGACTTCTTAGGCCCTAACTATTCCATCTGGTTGAACAAAGTCCTGTAGTGAAGCGTAGGTTGACCGGAACGTAGAAATGACCATAACTTTCACACTGGTAGCAATTATTCGTTTTATATATGGAAAAACTGTTCTATGTATTTTGTTTTTTATGCTTCAGGCGTTGACTTCTAAGGCCCTACCTATTCGATCTGGCGGAGCAACACCCTACAGTGAAGCCTAGGTTGCTCGGAACGTAGAAATGACCATTACCTTCACATTGTTTGCAATAATTCATTTTATACGATGGCAAAGCTGTTGTATTTATATTGTATTTTATGCTTCTGGCGTTGACATCTAAGGCCCTATCTCTTCGATTTGGTGGAGCAACGCCTCACAGTTAAGCCTAGGATGCCCGAAACGTCGAAATGGCCATAACTTTCGCACTGGTTACAATTATTCGATTTATACGATGGAAAAGCTGTTGTATTTATATCTTATTTTATGCTTCTGGAGTTGACTTCTTAGGTCCCAGCTATTCCATCTGGTAGAACAACGCCCTCTGGTGAAGCCTAGGCTGCCCGGAACGTAGAAGTGACCATTACTTTCACACTGTTTGCAAATATACATTATATACGATGGAAAGGCTGTTGTATTTATGTTGTATTTTATGCTTCTGGCTTTGACTTCTTAGGCCCTAACTATTTGATCTGGTGGAGCACCGCCCCAGAGTGAAGCCTAGGTTGCCCGGAACGTAGAAATGACCATAAATTTCACACTGGTAGCAATTATTCGTTTTATACAATGGAAAAACTGTTTTATTTATTTTGTATTTTATGCTTCGGGCGTTGACTTCTAAGGCCCTAACTATTCGATCTGGCGGAGCAACGACCTAGAGTGAAGCCTACGTTGCCCGGAACGTAGAAATGACCATAACTTTCACACTGGCTGCTATCATTCGTTTTATTTGATGGAAAAACTGTTGTATTTATATTGTATTTTATGCTTCTGGCGTTCACTTCTTAGGCCCTAACTGTTCGATCTGGTGGAATAACGGCCTAGGATGAAGCCTAGGTTGCCCGAGACGTAGAAATGACCATAACTTTTACACTGGTAGCAATTATTCGTTTTATACAATGGTAAAACTGTTCTATTTATTATGTATTTAAAGCTACGGGCGTTGACTTCTAAGGCCCTAACTGTTTGACCTGGTGGAGCACCGCCCTAGAGTGAAGCCTAGGCCGCACGGAACGTAGAAATGACCATAACTTTCACACTGGTATCTATTATTCGTTTTATACGATGGAAAAACTGTTATATATATATTGTATTTTATGCTTCTGGCGTTGACTTCTTAGGCCCGAACTATTCGATCTGGTGCAACAACGCCCTAGAGTGAAGCCTAGGTTGCCTGGAACGTAGAAATGACCATCACTTTCACACGGGTTGCAATTATTCCTGTTATAGGATGGAAAGACCGTTGTATTTTTATTGTATTTTATACATCAGGCGTTGACTTCTGTGGCCGTAGCTATTCGATGTGGTGGTAGAACGCCATAGAGTGAAGCCTAGGTTGCCCGGAAAGTAGAAATGACCATAAGTTTCATACTGGTTGCAATTATTCGTTTTATACGATGGAAAAACTGTTGTATTTATTTGTATTTTATGCTTCTGGCGTTCACTTCTTAGGCCCTAACTATTCGATCTGGTGGAACAACGCCCTAGGGTGAAGCCTAGGTTGCCTGGAACGTGGAAAAGACCATAACTTTTACACTGGTAGCATTTATTCGTTTTATACAATGGAAAAACCGTTCTATTTATTTTGTATTTTATGCTTCGTGCGTTGACATCTAAGGCCCTAACAATACGATCTGGTGGAGCAACGCCCTAGAGTGAAGCCTACGTTGCCCGGAACGTAGAAATGACCATAACTTTCACACTGGTTGCTATCATTCGTTTTATGTGATGGAAAACTGTTCCATTTATATTGTATTTTATGCTTCTGGCGTTGACTTCTTAGGCCCTAACTATTCGATCTGGTGGAACAACGCTCTAGAGTGAAGCCAGGGTTGCCCGGAACGTAGAAATGACCATCATTTTCACACTGGTTGCAATTATTCGTTTTATACAATGGAAAAACTGTTTTATTTATTTTGTATTTTATGCTTCGGGCGTTGACTTCTAAGGCCCTAACTATTCGATCTGGCGGAGCAACGACCTAGAGTGAAGCCTACTTTGCCCGGAACGTAGAAATGACCATAACTTTCACACTGGTTGCCATTATTCGTTTTCTACGATGGAAAAGGTGTTGTATATGTATCGTATTTTATGCTTCTGGCGTTGACTTCTTAGGCCCTAACTATACCATCTGGTGGAACAACGCCCTAGGGTCAAGCCTAGGTTGCCCGGAACGTAGAAATGACCATAACGTTCACACTGGTAGCAATTATTCGTCTTACACATGGAAAAACTGTTCTATTTTTTTGTATTTTATGCTTCGGGCGTTGACTTCTAAGGCCCTAGCTATTCGATCTGGTGGAGCAACGCCCTAGAGTGAAACCTAGGTTACCCGGAACGTAGAAATGACCAGTACTTTCACACTGTTTGCAGTTATTCCTGTTGTACGATGGAAAAACTGTTGCATCTTTATTGTATTTTATGCTTCTGGCGTTGACTCCTAAGGCCCTAACTATTCCATCTGGTGGAACCACGCCGTAGGGTCAGGCCTAGGTTGCCCGGAACGTAGAAATGACCATTACCTTCACAATGTTCGCAATCATTCATTTTATACGATGGAAATACTGTTGTACTTATATTGTATTTTATGCTTCGGGCGTTGACTTCTAAGGCCCAAACTCTTCGATCTGGTGGAGCAACGCCTCAGAGTTAAGTCTAGGATGCCCGAAATGTCGATATGAGCATTACTTTCGCACTGGTTGCAATTAGTCATGCTATACGATGGAAAAACTGCTGCATCTTTATTGCATTTTGTGCTTCTGGCGTTGACTTCTAAGGCCGTAGCTACTAGATATGGTGGAGCAACGCCCTAGAGTGACGCCTAGGTTACCCGGAACGTAGAAATGACCATTACTTTCACACTGTTTGCAATTATTCATTTTATGCGATGGAAAAAGCTGTTGTATTAATATTGCATTTTATGCTCCTGGCGTTGACTTCTAAGGCCGTAGCTATTAGATGTGGTGGAGCAACGCCCTAGAGTGACGCCTAGGTTGACCGGAACGTAGAAATGACCATTACTTTCACACTGGTTGCTATTATTCGTTTTATACGATGGAAAAGCTGTTGTATTTATATTGTGTTTTATGCTTCGGGCGTCGACTTCTAAGGCCCTAACTGCTCGGTCTGGTGGAACAACGCCCTAGAGTGTAGCCTAGGTTGCCCGGAACGTAGAAATGACGAGTACTTTCACACTGGTTGCAGTTATTCGTTTTATACAATGGAACAACTGTTCTATTTATTTTTCATTTTATGCTTCGGACGTTGACTTCTTAGGCCCTAACTATTCCATCTGGTGGAACAACGCCCTAGGGTGAAGCCTAGGTTGCCCGGAACATAGAAATGACCAACTCTTTCACACTGGTAGCAATTATTCGTTTTATACATGGAAAAGCTGTTATATATATATTGCATTTTATGCTTCTGGCATTGAATTCTAAGTCCCTAGCTATTCAATCTGGTGGAGCAACGCCCTAGAGTGAAGCCCAGGTTGCACGGAACGTAGAAATGACCATTGCTTTCACAATGAATGCAATTATTCATTTTATTCGGTGGAAAAGCTGTTGTACTTAGATTGTATTTTATTCTTCTGGCGTTGAATTCTAAGTCCCTAGCTATTCGATCTGGTGGAGCAACGCCCTAGACTGAAATCTGGATTAACCGGAACGTAGAAATGACCTGTACTTTCACACTGTTTGCAATTATTCCTGTTAAACAATGGAACAACTGTTGCATCTTTATTGTATTTTATGCTTCTGGCGTTGACTTCTTAGGCCCTAACTATTCGATCTGGTGGAGCATCGTCCTAGAGTGAAGCCTTAGCTGCCCGGAACGTAGAAATGACCATAACTTTCACACTGGTTACCATTATTCGTTTTATACGATGGAAAAGCTGTTGTATTTATATTGTATTTTATGCTTCTGGCGTTGACTACTTATGCGCTAACTTGTCGATCTGGTTGAGCAACGCCCTAGAGTGAAGCCTAGGTTGCCCGGAACGTAGAAATGACCATTACCTTCACACTTGTTGCAACTATTCCTGTTAAACGATGGAAAAACAGTTTTATTTATATTGTATTTTATGCATCTGGCGTTGACTTCTATGGCCCTAACTATTTGATCTGGTGGACCAACGCCCTACAGTGAAGCCTAGCTTGCCCGGATCGTAGAAATGACCATAACTTTCACACTGGTTGCAATTATTCGTTTTATACGATGGAAAAACTGTTGCATTTATATTGTATTTTATGCGTCTGGCGTTAATTTCTAAGGCAATAACTATTCGATCAGGTGGAGCAACGCCCTGGAGTGAACCCTAGGTTGCCCGGAACGTAGGAATGACCATTACATTCACACTGGTTGCAATTATTCATGCTATACGATGGAAAATCTGTTGTACTTTTATTGTATTTTATGCTTCAGGCGTTGACTTGTAAGGCCGGAGCTATTCGATGTGGCGGAGCAACGCCCTAGAGTGAAGCTAAGGCTGCCCGGGACGTAGAAATGGCCATCACTTTCACACTGGTTGCAATTATTCCTGTTATACAATGGAAAAACTGCTGTATTTATATTGTATTTTATGCTTCTGGCGTTGACTTCTAAGGCCCTATGTATTCGATCTGGTAGAGCAATGCCTCAGAGTTAAGTCTAGGATGCCCGGAACGTAGAAATGGCCATTACTTTCACACTGGTTGCAATTATTCGTTTTATACGAAGGAGAAACTGTTGTACATATATCGTATTTTATACTTCTGGCGTTGACTCTTACGCCCTAACTATTCGATCTGGTGGAGCAATGCCCTAGAGTGAAGCCTAGGTTGCCCGGAACGCAGGAATGACCATTAGCTTCACACTGGTTGCAATTATTCCTGTTATACGATGGAATAACTGTTGTACTTATATTTTATTTTATCCTTCTGGCGTTGAATTCTAAGCCCCTAGCTATTCGATCTGGTAGAGCAACGCCCTAGGGTGAAACCTAGGTTATCCGGAACGTAGAAATGACCAGTACATTCACACTGGTTGCAGTTATTCCTGTTAAACAGTGGAAAAACTGTTGCATCTTTATTGTATTTTATGCTTCTGGCGCTGACTTCTAAGGCCGTAACTATCCGATCTGGTGGAGCAACGGCCTAAACTGAAGCCTAGGTTGGCCGAACCGTAGAAATGACCATTACTTTCACACTGTTTGCAAATATACATTATATACGATGGAAAAACTGTTGTACTCATATTGTATTTTATGCTTCTGGCGTTGCCTTCTAAGGCCGTAGCTATCCGATGTGGTGGAGTAACGCCCCAGAGTGAAGCCTAGGTTGCCTAGAACGTAGAAATGGCCATATCTTTCACACTGGTGGCAATTATTCTTGTCATACGGTGGAAAAACTGTTGTATTTAAATTTTATTTTATGCTTCTGGCGTTGACTTCTAAGGCCCTAACTATTCGATCCAGTGGGGCAACGCCTTAGAGTGAAGGCTATGTTGCACGGAACGTAGAAATGACCATAACTTTCACTCTGGTTGCAATTATTCCTGTTATACGATGGACAAACTGTTGCATTTTTATTGTACTTTATGCTTCTGGCGTTGACTTCTAAGGCCCTACGGATTCGATCTGGTGGAGCAATGCCTCACAGTTAAATCTAGGATGCCCGATACGTCGAAATGATCATTACTTTCACACTGATTGCAATTATTCATTCTATATGATGGAAAAACTGTTCCATTTATATTGTATTTTATGCTTCTGGCGTTGACTTCTTAGGCCCTAACTATTCTATCTGGTGGAACAACGCTCTAGAGTGAAGCCAGGGTTGCCCGGAACGTAGAAATGACCATCACTTTCACACTGGTTGCAATTATTCCTGTTATACGATGGACAAACTGTTGGATTTTTATTGTACATTATGCTTCTGGATTTGACTTCTAAGGCCCTATGTATCCGACCTGGTGGAGCTATGCCTCAGAGTTAAGTGTAGGAGGCCCGAAACGTAGAAATGACATAACTTTCACACTGGTTGCAATTATTCGTTTTATACAATGGAAAAACTGTTGTATTTATTTTGCATTTTATGCTTCGGGCGTTGACTTCTTAGGCCCTAACTATTCCATCTGGTGGAACAACGCCCTAGGGTGAAGCCTAGGTTGCCCGGAACGTAGAAATGACCAACTCTTTCACACTGGTAGCAATTATTCGTTTTATACATGGAAAAGCTGTTATATATATATTGCATTTTATGCTTCTGGCATTGAATTCTAAGTCCCTAGCTATTCGATCTGGTGGAGCAACGCCCTAGAGTGAAGCCTAGGTTGCACGGAACGTAGAAATGACCATTGCTTTCACAATGTATGCAATTATTCATTTTATTCGGTGGAAAAGCTGTTGTACTTAGATTGTATTTTATTCTTCTGGCGTTGAATTCTAAGTCCCTAGCTATTCGATCTGGTGGAGCAACGCCCTAGACTGAAATCTGGATTAACCGGAACGTAGAAATGACCTGTACTTTCACACTGTTTGCAGTTATTCCTGTTATACTATGGAACAGCTGTTGCAACTTTATTGTATTTTATGCTTCTGGCGTTGACTTCTTAGGACCTAACTATTCCATCTGGTTGAACAAAGTCCTGTAGTGAAGCCTAGGTTGACCGGAACGTAGAAATGACCATAACTTTCACACTAGTAGCAATTATTCGTTTTATACATGGAAAAACTGTTCTATTTATTTTGTTTTTTATGCTTCTGGCGTTGACTTCTAAGGCCCTACCTATTCGATCTGGCGGAGCAACGCCTCACAGTTAAGCCTAGGATGCCCGAAACGTCGAAATGGCCATAACTTTCGCACTGGTTACAATTATTCGTTTTATACGATGGAAAAGCTGTTGTATTTATATCATACTATATGCTTCTGGCGTTGACTTCTTAGGTCCCAGCTATTCCATCTGGTAGAACAACGCCCTCTGGTGAAGCCTAGGCTGCCCGGGACGTAGAAATGACCATAACTTTCACACAGGAAGCAATTATTCGTTTTATACATGGAAAAGCTGTCCTATTTATTTTGTATGTTATGCTTCGGGCGCTGACTTCTAAGGCCCTAGCTAAACGATCTGGTGCAGCAACAGCCTAGAGTGAAGCCTAGGTTGCCCGGAACGTAGAAATGACCATAACTATCACACTGGTTGCCATTATTCGTATTATACGATGGAAAAGCTGTTGTATTTATATCGTATTTTATGCTTCTGGCGTTGACTTCTTAGGACCCAACTATTCCATCTGATGGAGCAACCCCCTATGGTGAAGCCTAGGTTGCCCGGAACGTAGAAATGACCATAACTTTCACACTGGAAACAATTATTCGTTTTATACATGGAACAGCTGTTCTATGTATTTTATATTTTATGCTTTTGGCGTTGACTTCTAAGGCCCTAGCTATTCGGTCAGGTGGAGCAACGCCCTTGAGTGGAGCCTAGGCTGCCCGGTACGTAGAAGTGACCATGACTTTCACACTGTTTGCAAATATATATTATATACGATGGAAAATCTGTTGTATTTATGTTGTATTTTATGCTTCTGGCGTTGACTTCTTAGGTCCTAACTATTTGATCTGGTGGAGCACCGCCCTAGAGTGAAGCCTAGGCTGCCCGGTACGTAGAAGAGACCATGACTTTCACACTGTTTGCAAATATATATTATATACGATGGAAAATCTGTTGTATTTATGTTGTATTTTATGCTTCTGGCGTTGACTTCTTAGGCCCTAACTATTTGATCTGGTGGAGCACCGCCCTAGAGTGAAGCCTAGGTTGCCCGGAACGCAGAAATGACCATTAGCTTCACACTGGTTGCAATTATTCCTTTTATACGATGGAAAAGCTGCTGTATTTTTATGTATTTTAAGCTTCGGTCATGGTCTCCTAAGGCCCTAACTACTCGATCTGGTGGAGCAACGCCCTAGAGTGAAGCCCAGGTTGCCCGGAACGTGGAAATGACCATTACTTTCACACTGTTTGCAATTATTCCTGTTATACGATGGAAAAGCTATTGGATTTTTAGTGTATTTTATGCTTCGGGCGTCGACTTCTAAGGCCCTAGCTATTCGATCTGGCGGAGGAACGCCCTAGAGTGAAGCCTAGGTTGCCCGGAACGTAGAAACGACCATTACCTTCACACTGGTTGCAATTATTCCTGTTATACGATGGACAAACTGTTGCATTTTTATTGTACTTTATGCTTCTGGCGTTGACTTCTAAGGCCCTACGGATTCGATCTGGTGGAGCAATGCCTCACAGTTAAATCTAGGATGCCCGAAACGTCGAAATGATCATTACTTTCACACTGATTGCAATTATTCATTCTATATGATGGAAAAACTGTTCCATTTATATTGTATTTTATGCTTCTGGCGTTGAATTCTTAGGCCCTAACTATTCGATCTGGCGGAACAGCGCTCTAGAGTGAAGCCAGGGTTGCCCGGAACGTAGAAATGACCATCACTTTCACACTGGTTGCAATTATTCCTGTTATACGATGGACAAACTGTTGGATTTTTATTGTACATTATGCTTCTGGATTTGACTTCTAAGGCCCTATGTATCCGACCTGGTGGAGCTATGCCTCAGAGTTAAGTGTAGGAGGCCCGAAACGTAGAAATGACATAACTTTCACACTGGTTGCAATTATTCGTTTTATACAATGGAAAAACTGTTGTATTTCTTTTGTATTTTAAGCTTCTGGCGCTGACTTCTTAGGCCGTAACTATTCGATCTGGTGGAGCATCGCCCTAGAGTGAAGCCTAGGTTGCCCGAAACGTAGAAATGACCAGTACTTTCACACTGGTTGCTGTTATTCGTTTTATACAATGGAAAAACTGTTCTATTTATTTTGCATTTTATGCTTCGGGCGCTGACTTCTAAGGCCCTAACTATTCGATCTGGTGGAGCAACGCCCTAGAGTGAAGCCTAGGTTGCCCGGGAAGTAGAAATGACCATAACAATCACACTGGTTGCAATTATTCCTGTTACACGAAGGAAAAACTGTTGCACCTTTATTGTATTTTATGCTTCTGGCGTTGACTTCTAAGACCGTAGCTACTAGATATGGTGGAGCAACGCCCTAGAGTGACGCCTAGGTTACCCGGAACGTAGAAATGACCATTACTTTCACACTGTTTGCAATTATTCATTTTATACGATGGAAAAAGCTGTTGTATTTATATTGTATTTTATGCTCCTGGCATTGACTTCTAAGGCCGTAGCTATTAGATGTGGTGGAGCAACGCCCTAGAGTGACGCCTAGGTTGACCGGAACGTAGAAATGGCCATTACTTTCACACTGGTTGCTATTATACGTTTTATACGATGGAAAAGCTGTTGTATTTATATTGTGTTTTATGCTTCGAGCGTCGACTTCTAAGGCCCTAACTGCTCGGTCTGGTGGAACAACGCCCTAGAGTGAAGCCTAGGTTGCCCGGAACGTAGAAATGACCAGTACTTTCACACTGGTTGCAGTTATTCGTTTTATACAATGGAACAACTGTTCTATTTATTCTGCATTTTATGCTTCGGGCGTTGACTTCTTAGGCCCTAACTATTCCATCTGGTGGAACAACGCCCTAGGGTGAAGCCTAGGTTGCCCGGAACGTAGAAATGACCAACTCTTTCACACTGGTAGCAATTATTCGTTTTATACATGGAAAAGCTGCTATATATATATTGCATTTTATGCTTCTGGCATTGAATTCTAAGTCCCTAGCTATTCGATCTGGTGGAGCAACGTCCTAGAGTGAAGGCTAGGTTGCTCGGAACGTAGAAATGACCATTACTTTCACACTGGTTGCCATTATTCGTTTTCTACGATGGAAAAGGTGTTGTATTTGTATCGTATTTTATGCTTCTGGCGTTGACTTCGTAGGCCCTAACTATACCATCTGGTGGAACAACGCCCTAGGGTCAAGCCTAGGTTGCCCGGAACGTAGAAATGACCATAACGTTCACACTGGTAGCAATTATTCGTCTTACACATGGAAAAACTGTTCTATTTTTTTGTATTTTATGCTTCGGGCGTTGGCTTCTGAGGCCCTAGCTATTCGATCTGGTGGAGCAACGCCCTAGAGTGAAGCCTAGGTTGCCCGGAACGTAGAAATGACCAGTACTTTCACACTGGTTGCAGTTATTCGTTTTATACAATGGAACAACTGTTCTATTTATTTTGCATTTTATGCTTCGGGCGTTGACTTCTTAGGCCCTAACTATTCCATCTGGTGGAACAACGCCCTAGGGTGAAGCCTAGGTTGCCCGGAACGTAGAAATGACCAACTCTTTCACACTGGTAGCAATTATTCGTCTTATACATGGAAAAGCTGTTATATATATATTGCATTTTATGCTTCTGGCATTGAATTCTAAGTCCCTAGCTATTCGATCTGGTGGAGAAACGCCCTAGAGTGAAGCCTAGGTTGCACGGAACGTAGAAATGACCATTGCTTTCACAATGTATGCAATTATTCATTTTATTCGGTGGAAAAGCTGTTGTACTTAGATTGTATTTTATTCTTCTGGCGTTGAATTCTAAGTCCCTAGCTATTCGATCTGGTGGAGCAACGCCCTACACTGAAATCTGGATTAACCGGAACGTAGAAATGACCTGTACTTTCACACTGTTTGCAGTTATTCCTGTTATACGATGGAACAGCTGTTGCAACTTTATTGTATTTTATGCTTCTAGCGTTGACTTCTTAGGCCCTAACTATTCCATCTGGTTGAACAAAGTCGTGTAGTGAAGCCTAGGTTGACCGGAACGTAGAAATGACCATAACTTTCACACTGGTAGCAATTATTCGTTTTATACATGGAAAAAGTGTTCTATTTATTTCGTTTTTTATGCTTCTGGCGTTGACTTCTAAGGCCCTACCTATTCGATCTGGCGGAGCAACACCCTACAGTGAAGCCTAGGTTGCTCGGAACGTAGAAATGACCATTACCTTCACACTGTTTGCAATAATTCATTTTATACGATGGCAAAGCAGTTGTATTTATATTGTATTTTATGCTTCTGGCGTTGACTTCTAAGGCCCTATCTCTTCGATTTGGTGGAGCAATGCCTCACAGTTAAGCCTAGGATGCCCGAAACGTCGAAATGGCCATAACCTTCGCACTGGTTACAATTATTCGTTTTATACGATGGAAAAGCTGTTGTATTTATATCTTATTTTATGCTTCTGGCGTTGACTTCTTAGGTCCCAGCTATTCCATCTGGTAGAACAACGCCCTCTGGTGAAGCCTAGGCTGCCCGGAACGTAGAAATGACCATAACTTTCACACAGGAAGCAATTATTCGTTTTATACATGGAAAAGCTGTCCTATTTATTTTGTATGTTATGCTTCGGGCGCTGAGTTCTAAGGCCCTAGCTATTCGATCTGGTGGAGCAACAGCCTAGAGTGAAGCCTAGGTTGCCCGGAACGTAGAAATGACCATAACTTTCACACTGGTTGCCATTATTCGTATTATACGATGGAAAAGCTGTTGTATTTATATCGTATTTTATGCTTCTGGCGTTGACTTCTTAGGCCCCAATTATTCCATCTGATGGAGCAACCCCCTATGGTGAAGCCTAGGTTGCCCGGAACGTAGAAATGACCATAACTTTCACACTGGAAACAATTATTCGTTTTATACATGGAACAGCTGTTCTATTTATTTTATATTTTATGCTTCAGGCGTTGACCTCTAAGGCCCTAGCTATTCGATCTGGTGGAGCAACGCCCTAGAGTGAAGCCTAGGTTGCCCGGAACGAAGAAATGACCATTGCTTTCACAATGTATGCAATTATTCATTTTATTCGGTGGAAAAACTGTTGTACATAGGTTGTATTTTATTCTTCTGGCGTTGAATTCTAAGTCCCTAGCTATTCGATCTGGTGGAGCAACGCCCTAGAGTGAAACCTGGATTACCCGGAACGTAGAAATGACCTGTACTTTCACACTGTTTGCAATTATTCCTGTTATACAATGGAACAACTGTTGCATCTTTATTGTATTTTATGCTTCTGGCGTTGACTTCTAAGGCCCTAACTATTCCATTTGGTGGAGCAACGCCCTAGAGTGAAGCCTAGGTTGCCCGGTACGTAGAAATGACCATTACTTTCACACTGGTTTCTATTATTCGTTTTATACGATGGAAAAACTGTTATATATATATTGTATTTTATGCTTCTGGCGTTGACTTCTTAGGCCGGAACTATTCGATCTGGTGCAACAACGCCCTAGAGTGAAGCGTAGGTTGCCTGGAACGTAGAAATGACCATCACTTTCACACGGGTTGCAATTATTCCTGTTATAGGACGGAAAGACCGTTGTATTTTTATTGTATTTTATACATCAGGCGTTGACTTCTGTGGCCGTAGCTATTCGATGTGGTGGTAGAACGCCATAGAGTGAAGCCTAGGTTGCCCGGAAAGTAGAAATGACCATAAGTTTCATACTGGTTGCAATTATTCGTTTTATACGATGGAAAAACTGTTGTATTTATTTGTATTTTATGCTTCTGGCGTTCACTTCTTAGGCCCTAACTATTCGATCTGGTGGAACAACGCCCTAGTGTGAAGCCTAGGTTGCCCGGAACGTGGAAAAGACCATAACTTTTACACTGGTAGCATTTATTCGTTTTATACAATGGAAAAACCGTTCTATTTATTTTGTATTTTATGCTTCGGGCGTTGACATCTAAGGCCCTAACAATACGATCTGGTGGAGCAACGCCCTAGAGTGAAGCCTACGTTGCCCGGAACGTAGAAATGACCATAACTTTCACACTGGTTGCTATCATTCGTTTTATGTGATGGAAAACTGTTCCATTTATATTGTATTTTATGCTTCTGGCGTTCAGTTCTTAGGCCCTAACTGTTCGATCTGGTGGAACAACGGCCTAGGGTGAAGCCTAGGTTGCCCGAGACGTAGAAATGACCATAACTTTTACACTGGTAGCAATTATTCGTTTTATACAATGGAAAAACTGTTCTATTTATTTTGTATTTAATGCTTCGGGCGTTGACTTCTAAGGCCCTAACTGTTTGATCTGGTGGAGCACCGCCCTAGAGTGAAGCCTAGGCCGCTCGGAACGTAGTAATGACGTTAACTTTCATAGTGGTTGCAATTATTCGTTTTATACGATGGAAAAACTGTTGTATTTATATTGTATTTTATGCATCTGGCGTTGACTTCTAAGGCACTAACTATTCGATCTAGTGGAGCAACGCCCTAAAGTGAAGCCTAGGTTTCCTAGAACGTAGAAATGACCATTACCTTCACGCTTGCGGCAATTATTCCTGTTAAACGGTGGAAAAACTGTTGCATCTTTATTGTATTTTATGCTTCTGGCGCTGACTTCTAAGGCCGTAACTATCCGATCTGGTGGAGCAACGGCCTAGAGTGAAGCGTAGGTTGGCCGGACCGTAGAAATGACCATTAGCTTCACACTGGTTGCAATTATTCCTTTTATACGGTGGAAAAGCTGCTGTATCTTTATTGTATTTTAAGCTTCGGTCGTTGTCTCCTAAGGCCCTAACTACTCGATCTGGTGGAGCAACGCCCTAGAGTGAAGCCCAGGTTGCCCGGAACGTAGAAATGACCATAACTTTCACACTGGTTGCCATTATTCGTTTTATACGATGGAAAAGCTGTTGTATTTATATTGTGTTTTATGCTTCGGGCGTCGACTTCTAAGGCCCTAACTGCTCGGTCTGGTGGAACAACGCCCTAGAGTGCAGCCTAGGTAGCCCGGAACGTAGAAATGACCATAACTTTCATACTGGTTGCAATTATTCCTGATATACGATGGAAAAACTGTTGTTTTTATATTGTATTTTATGCTTCTGGCGTTGACTTCTATGGCCGTATCTATTCGATGTGGTGGAGCAACGCCCTAGAGTGAAGCCTAGATTGCCCAGGAACGTAGAAATGACCATTACTTCCACATTGGTTGCAATTATTCCTGTTATACGATGGAAGGACTGTTGTATTTTTATTGTATTTTATGCTTCTGGCGTTGACTTCTATGGCCGTATCTATTCGATGTGGTGGAGCAACGCCCTAGAGTGAAGCCTAGATTGCCCAGGAACGTAGAAATGACCATTACTTCCACATTGGTTGCAATTATTCCTGTTATACGATGGAAGGACTGTTGTATTTTTATTGTATTTTATGCTTCTGGCGTTGACTTCTTAGGCCCTAACTATTCGATCTGGCTGAGCAACGCCGTAGAGTGAAACCTAGGATGCCCGGAACGTAGAAATGACAATGTCTTTCACACTGGTTGCAATTATTCCTGTTATACGATGGAGAAGCTGTTGTATTTATATTGTATTTTATGCTTCTGGCGTTGACTTCTTATGCCCTAACTTGTCGATCTGTTTGAGCAACGCCCTAGAGTGAAGCCTAGGTTGCCCGGAACGTAGAAATGACCATTACCTTCACACTTGTTGCAACTATTCCTGTTAAACGATGGAAAAACAGTCTTATTTATATTCTATTTTATGCTTCTGGCGTTGACTTCTATGGCCCTAACTATTGGATCTGGTGGACGAACGCCCTAGAGTGAAGCCTAGCTTGCCCGGAACGTAGAAATGACCATAACTTTCACACTGGTTGCAATTATTCGTTTTATACGATGGAAAAACTATTTCATTCATATTGTATTTTATGCGTCTGGCGTTAATTTCTAAGGCAATAACTATTCAATCAGGTGGAGCAACGCCCTAGAGTGAAGCCTAGTTTGCGAGGAACGTAGAAATGAACATCGCTTTAACACTGGCTGCAATTATTCCTGTTATACGATGGAAAAACTGTTGCATTTATATTGTATTTTATGCTTCTGGCGTTGCCTTCTAAGGCCGTAGCTATCCGATGTGGTGGAGTAACGTCCCAGAGTGAAGCCTAGGTTGCCTAGAACGTAGAAATGGCCATATCTTTCACACTGGTGGCAATTATTCTTGTCATACGGTGGAAAAACTGTTGTATTTAAATTTTATTTTATGCTTCTGGCGTTGACTTCTAAGGCCCTAACTATTCGATCCAGTGGGGCAACGCCTTAGAGTGAAGGCTATGTTGCACGGAACGTAGAAATGACCATAACTTTCACTCTGGTTGCAATTATTCCTGTTATACGATGGACAAACTGTTGCATTTTTATTGTACTTTATGCTTCTGGCGTTGACTTCTAAGGCCCTACGGATTCGATCTGGTGGAGCAATGCCTCACAGTTAAATCTAGGATGCCCGAAACGTCGAAATGATCACTACTTTCACACTGAGTGCAATTATTCATTCTATATGATGGAAAAACTGTTCCATTTATATTGTATTTTATGCTTCTGGCGTTGACTTCTTAGGCCCTAACTATTCGATCTGGTGGAACAACGCTCTAGAGTGAACCCAGGGTTGCCGGGAACGTAGAAATGACCATCACTTTCACACTGGTTGCAATTATTCCTGTTATACGATGGACAAACTGTTGGATTTTTATTGTACATTATGCTTCTGGATTTGACTTCTAAGGCCCTATGTATCCGACCTGGTGGAGCTATGCCTCAGAGTTAAGTGTAGGAGGCCCGAAACGTAGAAATGACATAACTTTCACACTGATTGCAATTATTCGTTTTATACAATGGAAAAACAGTTCTATTTATTTTGCATTTTATGCTTCTGGCGTTGACTTCATAGGCCCTAACTATTCGATCTGGTGGAGCAACGTCCTAGAGTGAAGCCTAGGTTGCTCGGAACGTAGAAATGACCATTACTTTCACACTGGTTGCCATTATTCGCTTTCTACGATGGAAAAGGTGTTGTATTTGTATCGTATTTTATTCTTCTGGCGTTGACTTCTTAGGCCCTAACTATACCATCTGGTGGAACAACGCCCTAGGGTCAAGCCTAGGTTGCCCGGAACGTAGATATGACCATAACGTTCACACTGGTAGCAATTATTCGTCTTACACATGGAAAAACTGTTCTATTTTTTTGTATTTTATGCTTCGGGCGTTGACTTCTGAGGCCCTAGCTATTCGATCTGGTGGAGCAACTCCCTAGAGTGAAGCCTAGGTTGCCCGGAACGTAGAAATGACCAGTACTTTCACACTGGTTGAAGTTATTCGTTTTATACAATGGAACAACTGTTCTATTTATTTTGCATTTTATGCTTCGGGCGTTGACTTCTTAGGCCCTAACTATTCCATCTGGTGAAACAACGCCCTAGGGTGAAGCCTTGGTTGCCCGGAACGTAGAAATGACCAACTCTTTCACACTGGTAGCAATTATTCGTTTTATACGATGGAAAAACTGTTCTATTTATTTTGTATTTTATCCTTCGGGCGTTGACTTCCAAGGCCCTAACTATTCACTCTGTTGGAGCAACGCCCTAGGGTGAAGCCTAGGCTGCCCGGAAAGTAGAAATGACCATAACTTTCATACTGGTTGCAATTATTCGTTTTATATGATGGAAAAACTGTTGTATTTATAATGTATTTTATGCTTCTGGCGTTCACTTCTTAGGCCCTAACTATTCGATCTGGTGGAACAACGCCCTAGGGTGAAGCCTAGGTTGTCCGGGACGTAGAAATGACCATAACTTTTACACTGGCAGCAATTATTCGTTTTATGCAATGGAAAAACTGTTCTATTTATTTTGTATTTTATGCTTTGGGCGTTGACTTCTAAGGCCCTAACTATTCGATCTGGTGGAGCAACGCCCTAGAGTGAAGCCTAAGTTGCTCGGAAAGTAGAAATGTCCATAAGCTTCATACTGGTTGCAATTATTCGTTTTATACGTTGGAAAAACTGTTGTATTTATATTGTATTTTATGCTTCTGGCGTTCACTTCTTAGGCCCTAACTATTCGATCTGGTGGAGCAACGCCCTAGGGTGAAGCCTAGGTTGCCCGGAACGTAGAAATGACCATAACTTTTACACTGGTAGCAATTATTCGTTTTATACAATGGAAAAACTGTTCTATTTATTTTGTATTTTATGCTTCGGGCGTTGACATCTAAGGCCCTAACTGTTTGTTCTGGTGCAGCAACGCCCTAGAGTGAAGCCTAGGTTGCGCGGAACGTAGAAATGACCATAACTTTAACACTGGTTTCTATTATTCGTTTTATACGATGGAAAAACTGTTATATTTATATTGTATTTTATGCTTCTGGCGTTCACTTCTTAGGCCCCAACTATTCGATCTGGTGGAACAACACCGTAGAGTGAAGCGTAGGTTGCCCGCAACGTAGAAATGACCATTACTTTCCCACTGTTTGCAATTATTCCTTTTATACGATGGAACAGCCTTTGTATTTATATCGTATTTTATGCTTCTGGCGTTTACTTCTAAGGACCTAACTATTCGATCTGGTGCAGCAACGCCCTAGAGTGATGCCTAGGTTGCTCGGAATGTAGAAATGACCATAACTTTCACACTGGTTGCAATTATTCGTTTTATACGATGGAAACGCTGTTGTATTTATAATGTATTTTATGCCTGTGGCGTTGACTTCTAAGGCCGTAGCTACTAGATGTGGTGGAGCAACGCCCTAGAGTGACGCCTAGGGTGCTCGGAACGTAGAAATGACCATTACTTTCACACTGGTTGCAATTATTCGTTTTATACGATGGAAAAGCTGTTGTATTTATATTGTATTTTATGCTTCTGGCGTTGACTTCTAAGGCCCTAACTGTTCGATCTGGTGGAGCAACGTCCTAGAGTGAAGCCTATGTTGCTCGGAATGTAGAAATAACCATAACCTTCACACTGGTTGCCATTATTCGTTTTATACGATGGAAACGCTGTTGTATTTATATTGTATTTTATGGCTCTGGCGTTGACTTCTAGGGCCGTAGGTATTAGATGTGGTGGAGCAACGACCTAGAGTGACGTCTAGGGTGCTCGGAACGTAGAAATGACCATTACTTTCACACGGGTTGCAATTATTCGTTTTATACGATGGAAAAGCTGTTGTATTTATATTGTATTTTATGCTTCTGGCGTTGAGCTCTTAGACCCTAACTATGCCATCTGGTGGAACAACGCCCTAGGGTGAAGCCTGGGTTGCCCGGAAAGTAGAAATGACCATAACTTTCACACTGGTCACAATTATTCGTTTTATACGATGGAAAAACTGTTCCATTTATTTTGTATTTTATCCTTCGGGCGTTGACTTCTAAGGCCCTAACTATTCGGTCTGGTGGAGCAACGCCCTAGAGTGAAGCCTAGGTTGCCCGGTACGAAGAAATGACCGTCACTTTCAAACTGGTTGCAATTATTCCTGTTATATGATGGAAAAACTGTTGTATTTATTTTGTATTTTATGCTTCTGGCGTTGACTTCTTAGGCCCTAACTATTCGATCTGGTGGAACAACGCCCTAGAGTGAAGCCTACGTTGCCCGGAACGTAGAAATGACCATAACTTTTACACTGGTAGCAATTATTCGTTTTATACAATGGAAAAACTGTTCTATTTATTTTGTGTTTTATGCTTCGGGCGTTGACATCTAAGGCCCTAACTGTTTGATCTGGTGCAGCAACGCCCTAGAGTGAAGCCTAGGTTGCCCGGAACGTAGAAATGACCATTACTTTCACAGTGTTTGCAATTATTCCTTTTATACGATGGAAAAGCTGTTGTATTTATATCGTATTTTATGCTTCTGGCGTTTACTTCAAATGACCTAACTATTCGATCTGGTGGAGCAACGCCCTAGAGTGACGCCTAGGGTGCCCGGAACGTAGAAATGACCCTTACTTTCACACTGCTTGCAATTATTCGTTTTATACGATGAAAAAGCTGTTGTATTTTTTTTGCATTGTGTGGTTCGGGCGTTGACTTCTAAGGCCCTAACTATTCAATCTGTTGGAGCAGCGCCCTAGGGTGAAGCCTAGGTTGCTCGGAAAGTAGAAATGTCCATAAGTTTCATACTGGTTGCAATTATTCGTTTTATACGTTGGAAAAACTGTTGTATTTATATTGTATTTTATGCTTCTGGCGTTCACTTCTTAGGCCCTAACCATTCGATCTGGTGGAGCAACGCCCTAGGGTGAAGCCTAGGTTGCCCGGAACGAAGAAATGACCATAACTTTTACACTGGTAGCAATTATTCGTTTTTACAATGGAAAAACTGTTCTATTTATTCTGTATTTTATGCTTCGGGCGTTCACTTCTTAGGCCCCAACTATTCGATCTGGTGGAACAACACTGTAGAGTGTAGCCTAGGTTGCCCGGAACGTAGAAATGACCATTACTTTCACACTGTTTGCAATTATTCCTTTTATACGATGGAAAAGCTGTTGTATTTATATCGTATTTTATGCTTCTGGCGTTTACTTCTAAGGACCTAACTATTCGATCTGGTGGAGCAACGCCCTAGAGTGAAGCCTAGGTTGCCCGGAACGTAGAAATGACCATTACTTTCACACTGGTTGCAATTATTCGTTTTATACGATGGAAAAGCTGTTGTATTTTTTTTGCATTGTATGGTTCGGGCGTTGACTTCTAAGGCCCTAACTATTCAATCTGTTGGAGCAACGCCCTAGGGTGTAGCCTAGGTTGCCCGGAACGTAGAAATGACCATAACTTTCACACTGGCTGCTATTCTTCGATTTATACGATGGAAAAACTGTTATATTTATATTGTATTTTATGCTTCTGGCGTTGATTTCTTAGGCCCTAACTATTCGGTCAGGTGGAGCAACGCCCTAGAGTGAAGCCTAGGTTGCCCGGAACATAGAAATGACTATCACTTTCAAACTGGTTGCAATTAATCCTTTTATACAATGGAAAAACTGTTGTATTTTATATTGCATTTTATGCTTCGGGCATTGACTTCTAAGGCCCTAACTATTCAATCTGTAGGAGCAACGCCCTTGGGTGTAGCCTAGGTTGCCCGTAAAGTAGAAATGACCATAGCTTTCATACTGGTTGCAATTATTCGTTTTATATGATGGAAAAACTGTTGTATTTATATTGTATTTTATGCCTCTGGCGTTTACTTCTAAGGCCGTAGCTATTAGATGTGGTGGAGCAACGCCCTAGAGTGACGCTTAGGGTGCTCGGAACGTAGAAATGACCATTACTTTCACACTGGTTGCAATTATTCGTTTTATACGATGGAATAGCTGTTGTATTTTTTTTGCATTGTATGGTTCGGGCGTTGACTTCTCAGGCCCTAACTATTCAATCTGTTGGAGCAACGCCCTAGGGTGTAGCCTAGGTTGCCCGGAACGTAGAAATGACCATAACTTTCACACTGGCTGCTATTCTTCGATTTATACGACGGAAAAACTGTTATATTTATATTGCATTTTATGCTTCTGGCGTTGATTTCTTAGGCCCTAACTATTCGGTCAGGTGGAGCAACGCCCTAGAGTGAAGCCTAGGTTGCCCGGAACATAGAAATGACCATCACTTTCAAACTGGTTGCAATTAATCCTTTTATACAATGGAAAAACTGTTGTATTTTATATTGCATTTTATGCTTCGGGCATTGACTTCTAAGGCCCTAACTATTCAATCTGTAGGAGCAACGCCCTTGGGTGTAGCCTAGGTTGCCCGTAAAGTAGAAATGACCATAGCTTTCATACTGGTTGCAATTATTCGTTTTATATGATGGAAAAACTGTTGTATTTATATTGTATTTTATGCCTCTGGCGTTGACTTCTAAGGCCGTAGCTATTAGATGTGGTGGAGCAACGCCCTAGAGTGACGCCTAGTGTGCTCGGAACGTAGAAATGACCATTACTTTCACACAGGTTGCAATTATTCGTTTTATACGATGGAAAAGCTGTTGTATTTATATCGTATTTTATGCTTCTGGCGTTGACTTCTTAGGCCGTAACTATTCGATCTGGTGGAGCAACGCCCTGGAGTGAAACCTAGGTTACCCGGAACGTAGAATTGGCCATCACTTTCAAACTGGTTGCAATTATTCCTGATATATGATGGAAACACTCTCGTATTTTTTTTGCATTTTATGGTTGGGGCGTTGACTTCTAAGTCCCTAACTATTCAATCTGTTGGAGCAACGCCCTAGGGTGAAGCCTAGGTTGCTCGGAACTTAGAAATGATCATAACTTTTACACTGGTAGCTATTATTCGTTTTATACAATGGAAACACTGTTCTATTTATTTTATATTTTATGCTTCTGGCGTTCACTTCTTAGGCCCTAACCATTCGATCTGGTGGAGCAACGCCCTAGGGTGAAGCCTAGGTTGCCCGGAACGTAGAAATGACCATAACTTTTACACTGGTAGCAATTATTCGTTTTTACAATGGAAAAACTGTTCTATTTATTTTGTATTTTATGCTTCGGGCGTTCACTTCTTAGGCCCCAACTATTCGATCTGGTGGAACAACACCGTAGAGTGTAGCCTAGGTTGCCCGGAACGTAGAAATGACCATTACTTTCACACTGTTTGCAATTATTCCTTTTGTACGATGGAAAAGCTGTTGTATTTATATCGTATTTTATGCTTCTGGCGTTTACTTCTAAGGACCTAACTATTCGATCTGGTGGAGCAACGCCCTAGAGTGAAGCCTAGGTTGCCCGGAACGTAGAAATGACCATTACTTTCACGCTGGTTGCAATTATTCGTTTTATACGATGGAAAAGCTGTTGTATTTTTTTTGCATTGTATGGTTCGGGCGTTGACTTCTAAGGCCCTAACTATTCAATCTGTTGGAGCAACGCCCTAGGGTGTAGCCTAGGTTGCCCGGAACGTAGAAATGACCATAACTTTCACACTGGCTGGTATTCTTCGATTTATACGATGGAAAAACTGTTATATTTATATTGTATTTTATGCTTCTGGCGTTGATTTCTTAGGCCCTAACTATTCGGTCAGGTGGAGCAACGCCCTAGAGTGAAGCCTAGGTTGCCCGGAACATAGAAATGACCATCACTTTCAAACTGGTTGCAATTAATCCTTTTATACAATGGAAAAACTGTTGTATTCTATATGGCATTTTATGCTTCGGGCATTGACTTCTAAGGCCCTAACTATTCAATCTGTAGGAGCAACGCCCTTGGGTGTAGCCTAGGTTGCCCGTAAAGTAGAAATGACCATTACTTTCACACTGGTTGCAATCATTCGTTTTATACGATGGAAAAGCTGTTGTATTTATATTGCATTTTATGCTCCTGGTGTTTACTTCTTAGGCCCTAACTATTCAATCTGATGGAGGAGCGACCTAGAGTGAAGCCTAGGTTGCCCGGAACGTAAAAATGACCATTACCCTCACACTTGTTGCAATTATTCCTGTTATACGATGGAAAAACTGTTGTATTTTTATTGTATTTTATGCTTCAGGCGTTCCCTGTAAGGCCGTAGCTATTCGATGTGGTAGAGCAACGCCTTAGAGTGAAGCCTAGGTTGCCCGGAACATAGAAATGACCATTACTTTCACACTGGTTGCAATTATTCATTTTATACGATGGAAAAGCTGTTGTATTTATATAGTATTTTATGCTCCTGGTGGTGACTTCTGGGTCCCTAACTATTCGATCTGGTGCAGCAGCGCCCTAGAGTGAAGCCAAGGTTGACCGGAACGTAGAAATGATCATTGCCCTCACACTTGTTGCAATTACTCCTGATCTACGATGGAAAAACTGTTGTATTTATATTGTTTTTTATTCTCCTGGTGTTGACATCTTAGGCCCTAACTATTCCATCTGGTGGAACAGCGCCCTAGAGTGAAGCCTAGGTTGCCGGAAGCGTGGAAATGACCATTACTTTCACACTGTTTGCAATTATTCAGTTCTTACGATGGAAAAGCTGTTGTATTTATATTGTATCTTATGCTTCTGGCGTTTACTTCTAAGGCTGTAGCCATTCGATTTGGTGGAGCAACGCCTTAGAGTGAAGCCTAGGTTGCCCGGAACGTAGAAATGACCATTACTTTCACACTTGTTGCAATTATTTGTTTTATATGATGGAAAAGCTGTTGTATTCATATTGTATTTTAAGCTTCTGGCGTCGACTTCTTAGGCCCGAACTATTCGATCTGATGGAGCAACGCCCTATAGTGAAGCCTAGGTTGCCCCGAACGTAGAAATGACCATTACCTTCACACTAGTTGCAATTATTCCTGTTATACGATGGAAAAGCTGTTGCATTTATATTGTATTTTATGCTCCTGGTGTTTACTTCTTAGGCCCTAACTATTCGATCTGATGGAGCAGCGACCTAGAGTGAAGCCTAGGTTGCTCGGAACGTAGAAATGACCAGTACTATCACACTGGTTGCAATTATTCCTGTTATACGATGGAAAAACTGTTGTATTTATATTGTATTTTGTGCCTCTGGCGTTGACTTCTAAGGCCCTAACTATTCGATCTGGTGCAGCAGCGCCCTAGAGTGAAGCCAAGGTTTGCCGGAATGTAGAAATGACCATTACCCACACACTTGTTACAATTATTCCTGTTAGACGATGGAAAAACTGTTGCATTTACATTGTTTTTCACGCTCCTGGTGTTGACTTCTTAGGCCCTAACTATTCCATCTGGTGGAGCAGCGCTCTAGATTGAAGCCTGGGTCGCCGGGAACGTAGAAATGACCATAACTTTCACACTGTTTGCAATTATTCATTTTATACGATGGAAAGACTATAGTATATATTGTATTTTGTGCTTCTGGCGTTGACTTCTTAGGCCCTAACTATTCGATCTGGTGGATTAACGCCTTAGAGTGAAGCCTAGGTTGCCCGGAACGTAGAAATGACCATCACTTTCAAACTGATTGCAATTAATCCTTTTATACGATGGAAAAACTGTTGTATTTTTATTGTATTTTATGCTTCGGGCGTTGACTTCTAAGGCCCTAACTATTCAATCTGTTGGGTCAACGCCCTAGAGTGAAGCCTAGGTTGCTCGGAATGTAGAAATGACCATAACATTCACACTGGTTGTAATTATTCGTCTTATACAATGGAAATGCTGTTGCATCTTTATTGTATTTTATGCTTCTTGCGTTGACTTCTTAGGCCCTGACTATTCGATCTGGTGGAACGACACCCTATGGTGAAGCCTAGGTTGACCGGAACGTAGAAATGACCATAACTTTCACACCGGTAGCAATTATTCGTTTTATGCGATAGAAAAACTGTTGTATTAATTATGCATTTTAAGCTTCTGGCTACGACTTCTAAGGTCCTAGCTATTCGATCTGGTGGAGCAACGCCCTAGAGTGAAGCCTAGGTTCCCGGAACGTAGAACTGACCATAACTTTCACACTGGTTGCTATTATTCGTTCTACACGATGGAAAAGCTGTTATACTTATATTGTATCTTATGCTTCTGGCGTTGACTTCATAGGCCCTAACAATTCGATCTGGTGGAACAACGACCTAGAGTGAGGCCTAGGTAGCCCGGAACGTAGAAATGACCATCACTTCCATACTGGTAGCAATTAATCCTTTTATACGATGGAAAATCTGTTGTATTTTTATTGCATTTTATGCTTCCGGCGTTGACTTCTAAGGCCCTAACTATTGAATCTGTTGGAGCAACGCCCTAGGGTGAAGGCTAGGTTGCCCGGAACGTAGAAATGACGTTAACTTTCTTACTGGTTGCAATTACTCGTTTCATACGATTGAAAATCTGTTGTATTTATATTGTATTTTATGCTCCTGTTGTTGACCTCTTATGCCCTAACTATTCCATCTGGTGGAACAACGCCCTATGGTGAAGCCTAGGTTGCCCGGAACGTAGAAATGGAAATAACTTTCACACCGGTAGCAATTATTCGTTTTATACCCTGGAAAAACAGTTCTATTTATTTTGTATTTTATGCTTCGGCCGTTGACTTCTAAGGCCCTAACTATTCGATCTGTTGGAGCAACGCCCTAGGGTGAAGCCTAGGTTGCCGGAAAGTAGAAATGACCATAACTTTCATACTGGTTGCAATTATTCGTTTTATACGATGGAAAAACTGTTGTATTTTTATTGTATTTTATGCTTCGGGCGTTGACTTCTAAGGCCCTAACTATTCAATCTGTTGGGTCAACGCCCTAGAGTGAAGCCTAGGTTGCTCGGAATGTACAAATCACCATAACATTCACACTGGTTGAAATTATTCGTTTTATACAATGGAAAAGCTGTTGCATCTTTATTGTATTTTATGCTTCTTGCGTTGACTTCTACGGCCCTAACTATTCGATCTGGTGGAGCAACGCCCTAGAGTGAAGCCTAGGTTGCCCGGAACGTAGAAATGACGTTAACTTTCATACTGGTTGCAATTATTCGTTTTATACGATGAAAGACTGTTGTATTTATATTGTACTTTATGCTTCTGGCGTTCACTTCTTAGGCCCTGACTATTCGATCTGGTGGAACGACACCCTATGGTGAAGCCTAGGTTGACCGGAACGTAGAAATGACCATAACTTTCACACCGGTAGCAATTATTCGTTTTACACGATGGAAAAACTGTTCCATTTATTTTGTATCTTATGCTTCTGGCGTTGACTTCTAAGGCACTAACTATTCGATCTGGTGGAGCAACGCCCTAGAGTGAAGCCTAAGTTGCCCGGAACGTAGAAATTACCATCACTTTCAAACTGGTTGCAAATATTCCTGTTATATGAATGAAAAACTGTTGTATTTTTATTGCATTTTATGCTTCTGGCAATGACTTCTAAGGCCCTAACTATTCAATCTGTAGGAGCAACGCCCTAGGGTGTAGCCTAGGATGCCCGTAAAGCAGAAATGACCATAGCTTTCATACTGGTTGCTTTTGTTCGTTTTATATGATGGAAAAACTGTTGTATTTATATTGTATTTTATGCTTCTGGCGTTCACTTCTCAGGCCCTAACTATTCGAACTGGTGGAACAACGCCTTGGTGTGAAGCCTAGGTTGCCGGGAACGTAGAAATGACCATAACTTTCACACTGGTCGCTATTATTCGTTTTATACGATGGAAAAACTGTTGTATTTATATTGTATTTTATGCTTCTGGCGTTGACTTCTAAGGCACAAACTATTCGATCTGGTGGAGCAATGCCATAGAGTGAAGCCTAGGTTGCCCGGAACGTAGAAATGACAATAACTTTCATACTGGTTGCAATTATTCGTTTTATACAATGGAAAAACTGTTCTATTTATTTTGTATTTTATGCTTCGGGCGTTGACTTCTAAGGCCCCAACTATTCGATCTGGTTTAGCAACACCCTAGGGTGAAGCCAAGCTTGCTCGGAACGTAGGACATACCATTGCCTTCACACTGGTTGCAATTATTCCTGTTATACGATGGAAAAACTGTTGCATCTTTATTGTATTTTATGCTCCTGGCGTTGACTTCTAAGGCCCTATCTATTCGATCTGGTGGAGCAACGCCCCAGAGTGAAGCCTAGGTTGCCCGGAACGTAGAAATGACCATAACTTTCACACTGGTCGCAATTATTCGTTTTATACGACGGAAAAGCTGTGGTATTTATATCGTATTTTATGTTTCTGGCGTTGACTTCTTAGGCCCTAACTATTCGAACTGGTGGAGCAACGCCCTAGGATGAAACCTAGTTTGCCCGGAACGTAGAACTGACCATTACTTTCACAGTGGTTGCAATTATTCCTGTTATACGATGGAAAAACTGCTGCAACTTTATTGTATTTTATGCTTCTGGCGTTGAATTCTAAGTCCCTAACTATTCGATCTGGTGGAGCAACGCACTAGAGTGAAGCCTAGGTTGCTCGGAATGTAGAAATGTCCATAACTTTCACACTGGTTGCAATTATTCGTTTTATACGATGGAAAAGCTGCTGTATTTTTATTGCAATTTATGCTTCGGGCGTTGACTTCTAAGGCCCTAACTATTCAACCTGTTGGGCCAACGCCCTAGCGTGAAGCCTAGGTTGCCCGGAAAGTAGAAATGACCATAACTTTCTTACTGGTCGCAATTATTCGTTTTATAGGATGGAAAAACTGTTGTATTTATATTGTATTTTATGCTTCTGGCGTTAACTTCTTAGGCCCTAACTATTGGATCTGGTGGAACAACGCCCTAGGGTGAAGCCTAGGTTGCCGGAACGTAGAAATGACCATAACTTTCACACTGGTAGCAATTATTCGTTATATACCATGGAAAAACTGTTCTATTTATTTTGTATTTTATGCTTCGGGCGTTGACTTCTAAGGCCCTAACTATTCGATCTGGTGGAGCAACGCCCTAGAGTGAAGCCTAGGTTGACCGGAACGTAGAAATGACCAGAACTTTCACACTGTTTGCTATTATTCGTTTTATACGATGGAAAAACTGTTATATTTATATTGTATTTTATGCTTCTGGCGTTGATTTCTTAGGCCCTAACTTTTGATCTGGTGGAACAACGCCCTAGAGTGAAGCCTAGGTTGCCCGGAACGTAGAAATGACCATCACTTTCACACTGGTTGCAATTATTCGTTTTATTCGACGGAAAAACTGTGGTATTTATATCGTATTTTATGTTTCTGGCGTTGACTTCTTAGGTCCTAACTATTCGATCTGGTGGAGCAACGCCCTAGAGTGAAACCTAGTTTGTCCGGAACGTAGAACTGACCATTACTTTCACACTGGTTGCAATTATTCCTGTTATACTTTGGAAAAACTGCTGCATCTTTATTGTATTTTATGCTTCTGGCGTTGACTTCTAAGTCCCTCACTATTCGATCTGGTGGAGCAACGCACTAGAGTGAAGCCTAGGTTGCTCGGAATGTAGAAATGTCCATAACTTTCAAACTGGTTGCAATTATTCGTTTTATACGATGGAAAAGCTGTTGTATTTTTATTGCATTTCATACTTCGGGCGCTGACTTCTAAGGCCCTAACTATTCAACCTGTTGGGCCAACGCCCTAGCGTGAAGCCTAGGTTGCCCGGAAAGTAGAAATGACCATAACTTTCACACCGGTAGCAATTATTCGTTTTATGCGATAGAAAAACTGTTGTATTAATTATGCATTTTATGCTTCTGGCTACGACTTCTATGGTCCTAGCTATTCGATCTGGTGGAGCAACGCCCTAGAGTGAAGCCTAGGTTGCCCGGAACGTGGAATTGACCATAACTTTCACACTGGTTGCTATTATTCGTTCTACACGATGGAAAAGCTGTTATACTTATATTGTATCTTATGCTTCTGGCGTTGACTTCTTAGGCCCTAACAATTCGACCTGGTGGAACAACGACCTAGAGTGAGGCCTAGGTAGCCCGGAACGTAGAAATGACCATCACTTCCATACTCGTAGCAATTAATCCTTTTATACGATGGAAAAACTGTTGCATTTTTATTGCATTTTATGCTTCCGGCGTTGACTTCTAAGGCCATAACTATTGAATCTGTTGGAACAACGCCCTAGGGTGAAGCCCAGGTTGCCCGGAACGTAGAAATGACGTTAACTTTCTTACTGGTTGCAATTACTCGTTTCATACGATTGAAAAGCTGTTGTATTTATATTGTATTTTATGCTACTGTTGTTGACTTCTTATGCCCTAACTATTCCATCTGGTGGAACAACGCCCCATGGTGAAGCCTAGGTTGCCGGGAACGTAGAAATGACAATAACTTTCACACCGGTCGCAATTATTCGTTTTATACGGTGGAAAAACTGTTGCATCTTTATTGTATTTTATGCTCCTGGCGTTGACTTCTAAGGCCCTATCTATTCGATCTGGTGGAGCAACGCCCCAGAGTGAAGCCTAGGTTGCCCGGAACGTAGAAATGACCATAACTTTCACACTGGTTGCAATTATTCGTTTTATACGACGGAAAAGCTGTGGTATTTATATCGTATTTTATGTTTCTGGCGTTGACTTCTTAGGCCCTAACTATTCGAACTGGTGGAGCAACGCCCTAGGATGAAACCTAGTTTGCCCGGAACGTAGAACTGACCATTGCTTTCACACTGGTTGCAATTATTCCTGTTATACGATGGAAAAACTGCTGCATCTCTATTGTATTTTATGCTTCTGGCGTTGAATTCTAAGTCCCTAACTATTCGATCTGGTGGAGCAACGCACTAGAGTGAAGCCTAGGTTGCTCGGAATGTTGAAATGTCCATAACTTTCACACTGGTTGCAATTATTCGTTTTATACGATGGAAAAGCTGCTGTATCTTTATTGCATTTTATGCTTCGAGCGTTGACTTCTAAGGCCCTAACTATTCAACCTGTTGGAGCAACGCCCTAGGGTGAAGCCTAGGTTGCCCGGAAAGTAGAAATGACCATAACTTTCACACTGGTCGCTATTATTCGTTTTATACGATGGAAAAACAGTTCTATTTATTTTGTAATTTATGCTTCGGCCGTTGACTTCTAAGGCCCTAACTATTCGACCTGTTGGAGCAACGCCCTAGGGTGAAGCCTAGGTTGCCGGAAAGTAGAAATGACCATAACTTTCATACTGGTTGCAATTATTCGTTTTAAACGATTGAAAATCTGTTGTATTTATATTGTATTTTATGCTACTGTTGTTGACTTCTTATGCCCTAACTATTCCATCTGGTGGAACAACGCCCCATGGTGAAGCCTAGGTTGCCGGGAACGTAGAAATGACAATAACTTTCACACCGGTCGCAATTATTCGTTTTATACGGTGGAAAAACTGTTCTATTTATTTTGTATTTTATGCTTCGGGCGTTGACTTCTAAGGCCCTAACTATTCGATCTGTTGAAGCAACGCCCTAGGGTGAAGCCTAGGTTGCCCGGAAAGTAGAAATGACCATAGCTTTCGTGCTGGTTGCAATTATTCGTTTTATACGATGGAAAAACTGTTGTATTTATATTGTATTTTATGCTTCTGGCGTTGACTTCTAAGGCCCTAACTATTCAATCTGTTGGAGCAACGCCCTAGGTCCAAGCCTCGGTTGCCCGGAAGGTAGAAATGACGTTAACTTTCATACTGGTTGCAATTATACGCTTTATACGATGGAAAAACTGTTGTATTTATATTGTATTTTATGCTTCTGGCGTTCACTTCTTAGGCCGTGACTATTCGATCTGGTGGAACAACGCCCTATGGTGAAGCCTAGGTTGGTCGCAACGTAGAAATGACCATAACTTTCACACCGGTAGCAATTATTCGTTTTATACGATGGAAAAACAGTTCTATTTATTTTGTATTTTATGCTTCGGCCGTTGACTTCTAAGGCCCTAACTATTCGATGTGTTGGAGCAACGCCCTAGGGTGAAGCCTAGGTTGCCGGAAAGTAGAAATGACCATAACTTTCATACTGGTTGCAATTATTCGTTTTATACGATGGAAAAACTGCTGCAACTTTATTGTATTTTATGCTTCTGGCGTTGAATTCTAAGTCCCTAACTATTCGATCTGGTGGAGCAACGCACTAGAGTGAAGCCTAGGTTGCTCGGAATGTAGAAATGTCCATAACTTTCACACTGGTTGCAATTATTCGTTTTATACGATGGAAAAGCTGCTGTATTTTTATTGCATTTTATGCTTCGGGCGTTGACTTCTAAGGCCCTAACTATTCAACCTGTTGGGCCAACGCCCTAGCGTGAAGCCTAGGTTGCCCGGAAAGTAGAAATGACCATAACTTTCTTACTGGTCGCAATTATTCGTTTTATAGGATGGAAAAACTGTTGTATTTATATTGTATTTTATGCTTCTGGCGTTAACTTCTTAGGCCCTAACTATTGGATCTGGTGGAACAACGCTCTAGGGTGAAGCCTAGGTTGCCGGAACGTAGAAATGACCATAACTTTCACACTGGTAGCAATTATTCGTTATATACCATGGAAAAACTGTTCTATTTATTTTGTATTTTATGCTTCGGGCGTTGACTTCTAAGGCCCTAACTATTCGATCTGGTGTAGCAACGCCCTAGAGTGAAGCCTAGGTTGACCGGAACGTAGAAATGACCAGAACTTTCACACTGTTTGCTATTATTCGTTTTATACGATGGAAAAACTGTTATATTTATATTGTATTTTATGCTTCTGGCGTTGATTTCTTAGGCCCTAACTTTTGATCTGGTGGAACAACGCCCTAGAGTGAAGCCTAGGTTGCCCGGAACGTAGAAATGACCATCACTTTCACACTGGTTGCAATTATTCGTTTTATACGACGGAAAAGCTGTGGTATTTATATCGTATTTTATGTTTCTGGCGTTGACTTCTTAGGTCCTAACTATTCGATCTGGTGGAGCAACGCCCTAGAGTGAAACCTAGTTTGTCCGGAACGTAGAACTGACCATTACTTTCACACTGGTTGCAATTATTCCTGTTATACTTTGGAAAAACTGCTGCATCTTTATTGTATTTTATGCTTCTGGCGTTGACTTCTAAGTCCCTCACTATTCGATCTGGTGGAGCAACGCACTAGAGTGAAGCCTAGGTTGCTCGGAATGTAGAAATGTCCATAACTTTCAAACTGGTTGCAATTATTCGTTTTATACGATGGAAAAGCTGTTGTATTTTTATTGCATTTCATACTTCGGGCGCTGACTTCTAAGGCCCTAACTATTCAACCTGTTGGGCCAACGCCCTAGCGTGAAGCCTAGGTTGCCCGGAAAGTAGAAATGACCATAACTTTCACACCGGTAGCAATTATTCGTTTTATGCGATAGAAAAAATGTTGTATTAATTATGCATTTTATGCTTCTGGCTACGACTTCTATGGTCCTAGCTATTCGATCTGGTGGAGCAACGCCCTAGAGTGAAGCCTAGGTTGCCCGGAACGTGGAATTGACCATAACTTTCACACTGGTTGCTATTATTCGTTCTACACGATGGAAAAGCTGTTATACTTATATTGTATCTTATGCTTCTGGCGTTGACTTCTTAGGCCCTAACAATTCGACCTGGTGGAACAACGACCTAGAGTGAGGCCTAGGTAGCCCGGAACGTAGAAATGAGCATCACTTCCATACTCGTAGCAATTAATCCTTTTATACGATGGAAAAACTGTTGCATTTTTATTGCATTTTATGCTTCCGGCGTTGACTTCTAAGGCCATAACTATTGAATCTGTTGGAACAACGCCCTAGGGTGAAGCCCAGGTTGCCCGGAACGTAGAAATGACGTTAACTTTCTTACTGGTTGCAATTACTCGTTTCATACGATTGAAAATCTGTTGTATTTATATTGTATTTTATGCTACTGTTGTTGACTTCTTATGCCCTAACTATTCCATCTGGTGGAACAACGCCCCATGGTGAAGCCTAGGTTGCCGGGAACGTAGAAATGACAATAACTTTCACACCGGTCGCAATTATTCGTTTTATAAGGTGGAAAAACTGTTCTATTTATTTTGTATTTTATGCTTCGGGCGTTGACTTCTAAGGCCCTAACTATTCAATCTGTTGAAGCAACGCCCTAGGGTGAAGCCTAGGTTGCCCGGAAAGTAGAAATGATCATAGCTTTCATGCTGGTTGCAATTATTCGTTTTATACGATGGAAAAACTGTTGTATTTATATTGTATTTTATGCTTCGGGCGTTGACTTCTAAGGCCCTAACTATTCAACCTGTTGGGTCAACGCCCTAGAGTGAAGCCTAGGTTGCTCGGAATGTAGAAATGACTTTAACTTTCACACTGGTCCCAATTATTCGTTTTATACGATGGAAAAGCTGTTGTATTTTGTATCGTATTTTATGCTTCGGGCGTTTACTTCTAAGGCCCTCAGTATTCCATCTGGTGGAGCAACGACCTAGAGTGGAACCTAGGTTGCCCGGAACGTAGAAATAACCACAACTTTCATACTTGTTGCAATTACTCGTTTTATACGATGGAAAAACTGTTGTATTTATATTGTATTTTATGCTTCTGGCGTTCACTTCCTAGGCCCTAACTATTCGATCTGGTGGAGCAACGCCCTAGAGTGAAGCCTAGGTTGCCCGGAACGTAGAAATGGAAATAACTTTCACACCGGTAGCAATTATTCGTTTTATACGATGGAAAAACAGTTCTATTTATTTTGTAATTTATGCTTCGGCCGTTGACTTCTAAGGCCCTAACTATTCGATCTGTTGGAGCAACGCCCTAGGGTGAAGCCTAGGTTGCCGGAAAGTAGAAATGACCATAACTTTCATACTGGTTGCAATTATTCGTTTTAAACGATTGAAAATCTGTTGTATTTATATTGTATTTTATGCTACTGTTGTTGACTTCTTATGCCCTAACTATTCCATCTGGTGGAACAACGCCCCATGGTGAAGCCTAGGTTGCCGGGAACGTAGAAATGACAATAACTTTCACACCGGTCGCAATTATTCGTTTTATACGGTGGAAAAACTGTTCTATTTATTTTGTATTTTATGCTTCGGGCGTTGACTTCTAAGGCCCTAACTATTCGATCTGTTGAAGCAACGCCCTAGGGTGAAGCCTAGGTTGCCCGGAAAGTAGAAATGACCATAGCTTTCGTGCTGGTTGCAATTATTCGTTTTATACGATGGAAAAACTGTTGTATTTATATTGTATTTTATGCTTCTGGCGTTGACTTCTAAGGCCCTAACTATTCAATCTGTTGGAGCAACGCCCTAGGTCCAAGCCTCGGTTGCCCGGAAAGTAGAAATGACGTTAACTTTCATACTGGTTGCAATTATACGCTTTATACGATGGAAAAACTGTTGTATTTATATTGTATTTTATGCTTCTGGCGTTCACTTCTTAGGCCGTGACTATTCGATCTGGTGGAACAACGCCCTATGGTGAAGCCTAGGTTGGTCGCAACGTAGAAATGACCATAACTTTCACACCGGTAGCAATTATTCGTTTTATACGATGGAAAAACAGTTCTATTTATTTTGTATTTTATGCTTCGGCCGTTGACTTCTAAGGCCCTAACTATTCGATGTGTTGGAGCAACGCCCTAGGGTGAAGCCTAGGTTGCCGGAAAGTAGAAATGACCATAACTTTCATACTGGTTGCAATTATTCGTTTTATACGATGGAAAAACTGTTGTATTTTTATTGTATTTTATGCTTCGGGCGTTGACTTCTAAGGCCCTAACTATTCGATCTGGTGGAACAACGCCCTAGGGTGAAGCCTAGGTTGCCCGGAACGTAGAAATGACCATAACTTTCATACTGGTTGCAATTATTCGTTTTATACGATGGAAAAACTGTTGTGTTTATATTGTATTTTATGCTTCTGGCGTTGACTTCTAAGTCCCTCACTATTCGATCTGGTGGAGCAACGCACTAGAGTGAAGCCTAGGTTGCTCGGAATGTAGAAATGTCCATAACTTTCAAACTGGTTGCAATTATTCGTTTTATACGATGGAAAAGCTGTTGTATTTTTATTGCATTTCATACTTCGGGCGCTGACTTCTAAGGCCCTAACTATTCAACCTGTTGGGCCAACGCCCTAGCGTGAAGCCTAGGTTGCCCGGAAAGTAGAAATGACCATAACTTTCACACCGGTAGCAATTATTCGTTTTATGCGATAGAAAAACTGTTGTATTAATTATGCATTTTATGCTTCTGGCTACGACTTCTAAGGTCCTAGCTATTCGATCTGGTGGAGCAACGCCCTAGAGTGAAGCCTAGGTTGCCCGGAACGTGGAATTGACCATAACTTTCACACTGGTTGCTATTATTCGTTCTACACGATGGAAAAGCTGTTATACTTATATTGTATCTTATGCTTCTGGCGTTGACTTCTTAGGCCCTAACAATTCGACCTGGTGGAACAACGACCTAGAGTGAGGCCTAGGTAGCCCGGAACGTAGAAATGACCATCACTTCCATACTCGTAGCAATTAATCCTTTTATACGATGGAAAAACTGTTGTATTTTTATTGCATTTTATGCTTCCGGCGTTGACTTCTAAGGCCATAACTATTGAATCTGTTGGAGCAACGCCCTAGGGTGAAGCCCAGGTTGCCCGGAACGTAGAAATGACGTTAACTTTCTTACTGGTTGCAATTACTCGTTTCATACGATTGAAAAGCTGTTGTATTTTGTATCGTATTTTATGCTTCGGGCGTTTACTTCTAAGGCCCTCAGTATTCGATCTGGTGGAGCAACGACCTAGAGTGGAACCTAGGTTGCCCGGAACGTAGAAATAACCACAACTTTCATACTTGTTGCAATTATTCGTTTTATACGATGGAAAAACTGTTGTATTTATACTGTTTTTGATGCTTCTGGCGTTGACTTCTAAGGCCCTAACTATTCAATCTGTTGGAGCAACGCCCTAGGGTGTAGCCTAGGTTGCCCGGAAAGTAGAAATGACCATAACTTTCATACTGGTTGCAATTACTCGTTTTATATGATGGAAAAACTGTTGTATTTATATTGTATTTTATGCTTCTGGCGTTTACTTCTAAGGCCCTCAGTATTCGATCTGGTGGAGCAACGACCTAGAGTGGAACCTAGGTTGCCCGGAACGTAGAAATAACCACAACTTTCATACTTGTTGCAATTATTCGTTTTATACGATGGAAAAACTGTCGTATTTATATTGTTTTTGATGCTTCTGGCGTTGACTTCTAAGGCCCTAACTATTCAATCTGTTGGAGCAACGCCCTAGGGTGTAGCCTAGGTTGCCCGGAAAGTAGAAATGACCACAACTTTCATACTGGTTGCAATTACTCGTTTTATATGATGGAAAAACTGTTGTATTTATATTGTATTTTATGCTTCTGGCGTTCACTTCTTAGGCCCTAACTATTCGATCTGGTGGAGCAACGCCCTAGAGTGAAGCCGAGGTTGCCAGGAACGTAGAAATGACCATCACTTTCAAACTGGTTGCAATTATTCCGGTTATATGATGGAAAAACTGTTGTATTTTTATTGCATTTTATGCATCGGGCATTGACTTCTTAGGCCCTAACTATTCGATCTGGTGGAACAACGTCCTAGGGTGTAGCCTAGGTTGCCGGAAAGTAGAAATGACCACAACTTTCATACTGGTTGCAATTACTCGTTTTATATGATGGAAAAACTGTTGTATTTATATTGTATTTTATGCTTCTGGCGTTCACTTCTTAGGCCCTAACTATTCGATCTGGTGGAACAACGCCCTAGGGTGAAGCCTAGGTTGCCCGGAACGTAGAAATGACCATAACTTTCATACTGGTTGCAATTATTCGTTTTATACGATGGAAAAACTGTTGTATTTATATTGTATTTTATGCTTCGGGCGTCGACTTCTAAGGCCCTAACTATTCAACCTGTTGGGTCAACGCCCTAGAGTGAAGCCTAGGTTGCTCGGAATGTAGAAATGACTTTAACTTTCACACTGGTCCCAATTATTCGTTTTATACGATGGAAAAGCTGTTACACTTTGTATCGTATTTTATGCTTCGGGCGTTTACTTCTAAGGCCCTCAGTATTCCATCTGGTGGAGCAACGACCTAGAGTGAAACCTAGGTTGCCCGGAACGTAGAAATAACCACAACTTTCATACTTGTTGCACTTATTCGTTTTATACGATGGAAAAACTGTTGTATTTATATTGTATTTTATGCTTCTGGCGTTCACTTCCTAGGCCCTAACTATTCGATCTGGTGGAGCAACGCCCTAGAGTGAAGCCGAGGTTGCCCGGAACGTAGAAATGACCACCACTTTCAAACTGGTTGCAATTATTCCGGTTATATGATGGAAAAACTGTTGTATTTTTATTGCATTTTATGCTTCGGGCATTGACTTCTTAGGCCCTAACTATTCGATCTGGTGGAACAACGCCCTAGGGTGTAGCCTAGGTTGCCCGGAAAGTAGAAATGACCACAACTTTCATACTGGTTGCAATTACTCGTTTTATATGATGGAAAAACTGTTGTATTTATATTGTATTTTATGCTTCTGGCGTTCACTTCTCAGGCCCTAACTATTCGATCTGGTGGAGCAACGACCTAGGGTGAAGCCTAGGTTGCCCGGAACGTAGAAATGACCATAACTTTTACACTGGTAGCAATAATTCGTTTTATACTATGGAAAAACTGTTATATTTATATTGTATCTTATGCTTCTGGCGTTGACTTCTTAGGCCCTAACAATTCGATCTGGTGGAACAACGCCCTAGAGTGTAGCCTAGGTTGCCCGGAACGTAGAAATGGAAATAACTTTCACACCGGTAGCAATTATTCGTTTTATACGATGGAAAAACAGTTCTATTTATTTTGTAATTTATGCTTCGGCCGTTGACTTCTAAGGCCCTAACTATTCGATCTGTTGGAGCAACGCCCTAGGGTGAAGCGTAGGTTGCCGGAAAGTAGAAATGACCATAACTTTCATACTGGTTGCAATTATTCGTTTTAAACGATGGAAAAACTGTTGTATTTATATTGTATTTTATGCTTCGGGCGTTGACTTCAAAGGCCCTAACTATTCAACCTGTTGGGTCAACGCCCTAGAGTGAAGCCTAGGTTGCTCGGAATGTAGAAATGACTTTAACTTTCACACTGGTCCCAATTATTCGTTTTATACGATGGAAAAGCTGTTGTATTTTGTATCGTATTTTATGCTTCGGGCGTTTACTTCTAAGGCCCTCAGTATTCGATCTGGTGGAGCAACGACCTAGAGTGGAACCTAGGTTGCCCGGAACGTAGAAATAACCACAACTTTCATACTTGTTGCAATTATTCGTTTTATACGATGGAAAAACTGTTGTATTTATATTGTTTTTGATGCTTCTGGCGTTGACTTCTAAGGCCCTAACTAATCAATCTGTGGGAGCAACGCCCTAGGGTGTAGCCTAGGTTGCCCGGAAAGTAGAAATGACCACAACTTTCATACTGGTTGCAATTACTCGTTTTATATGATGGAAAAACTGTTGTATTTATATTGTATTTTATGCTTCTGGCGTTCACTTCTTAGGCCCTAACTATTCGATCTGGTGGAGCAACGCCCTAGAGTGAAGCCGAGGTTGCCCGGAACGTAGAAATGACCATCACTTTCAAACTGGTTGCAATTATTCCGGTTATATGATGGAAAAACTGTTGTATTTTTATTGCATTTTATGCTTCGGGCATTGACTTCTTAGGCCCTAACTCTGCGATCTGGTGGAACAACGCCCTAGGGTGTAGCATAGGTTGCCCGGAAAGTAGAAATGACCACAACTTTCATACTGGTTGCAATTACTCGTTTTATATGATGGAAAAACTGTTGTATTTATATTGTATTTTATGCTTCTGGCGTTCACTTCTTAGGCCCTAACTATTGGATCTGGTGGAACAACGCCCTAGGGTGAAGCCTAGGTTGCCCGGAACGTAGAAATGACCATAACTTTTACACTGGTAGCAATTATTCGTTTTATACGATGGAAAAACTGTTCTACTTATTTTGTATTTTATGCTTCGGGCGTTGACTTCTAAGGCCCTAACTGTTTGATCTGGTGGAGCAACGCCCTAGAGTAAAGCCTAGGTTGCCCGGAACGTAGAAATGTCCATAACTTTCACACTGGATGCTATTATTCGTTCTATACGATGGAAAAACTGTTATATTTATATTGTATCTTATGCTTCTCACGTTGACTTCTTAGGCCCTAACAATTCGATCTGGTTGAATAACGCCCTAGAGTGAAGCCTAGGTTGCCTGGAACGTACAAATGGCCATCACTTTCACACGGGTTGCAATTATTCCTGTTATAGGGTGGAAAGACTGTTGTATTTTTATTGTATTTTATGCTTCAGGCGTTGACTTTTGAGGCCGCAGCTATTCGATGTGGTTGAAGAACGCCATAGAGTGAAGCGTAGGTTGCCCGGAACGTAGAAATGACCATAACTTTCATACTGGTTGCAATTATTCGTTTTATATGATGGAAGAACTGTTGTATTTATATTGTATTTTATGCTGCTGGCGTTCTCTTCTTAGGCCCTAACTATTCGATCTGGTGGAACAACGCCCTGGGGTGAAGCCTAGATTGCCCGGAACGTACAAATGACCATCACCTTCACACGGGTTGCAATCATTCCTATTATAGGATGGAAAGACTGTTGTACTTTTATTGTATTTTATGCTTCAGGCGTTGAGTTCTGAGGCAGGAGCTATTCGATGTGGTGGAAGAACGCCATAGAGTGAAGCCTAGGTTGCCCCGAACGTAGAAATGACCATAACTTACATACTGGTGGCAATTATTCGTTTTATATGATGGAAAAACTGTGATATTTATATTGTATTTTATGCTTCTGTCGTTGACGTCTAAGGCCGTAGCCATTAGATGTGGTGGAGCAACGCACTAGAGTGACGCCTAGGTTGCCCGGAACGTAGAAATGACCATTACCTTCGCAATGTTTGCATTTATTCATTTTATACGTTGGAAAAACTGCTGTACTTATATTGTATTTTATGCTTCTGGCGTTGACCTCTTATGCCATAACTATTCCATGTGGTGGAACAACGCCCTAGGGTGAAGCCTAGGTTGCCCGGAACGAAGTAATGACCACAACTTTCGTACTGGTTGCAATTACTCGTTTTATATGATGGAAAAACTGTTGTATTTATATTGTATTTTATGCTTCTGGCGTTCACTTCTTAGGCCCTAACTATTCGATCTGGTGGAGCAACGCCCTAGAGTGAAGCCGAGGTTGCCCGGAACGTAGAAATGGAAATAACTTTCACACCGGTAGCAATTATTCGTTTTATACGATGGAAAAACAGTTCTATTTATTTTGTAATTTATGCTTCGGCCGTTGACTTCTAAGGCCCTAACTATTCGATCTGTTGGAGCAACGCCCTAGGGTGAAGCCTAGGTTGCCGGAAAGTAGAAATGACCATAACTTTCATACTGGTTGCAATTATTCGTTTTAAACGATGGAAAAACTGTTGTATTTATATTGTATTTTATGCTTCGGGCGTTGACTTCTAAGGCCCTAACTATTCAACCTGTTGGGTCAACGCCCTAGAGTGAAGCCTAGGTTGCTCGGAATATAGAAATGACTTTAACATTCACACTGGTCCCAATTACTCGTTTTATACGATGGAAAAGCTGTTGTATTTTGTATCGTATTTTATGCTTCGGGCGTTTACTTCTAAGGCCCTCAGTATTCGATCTGGTGGAGCAACGACCTAGAGTGGAACCTAGGTTGCCCGGAACGTAGAAATAACCACAACTTTCATACTTGTTGCAATTATTCGTTTTATACGATGGAAAAACTGTTGTATTTATATTGTTTTTGATGCTTCTGGCGTTGACTTCTAAGGCCCTAACTATTCAATCTGTTGGAGCAACGCCCTAGGGTGTAGCCTAGGTTGCCCGGAAAGTAGAAATGACCACAACTTTCATACTGGTTGCAATTACTCGTTTTATATGATGGAAAAACTGTTGTATTTATATTGTATTTTATGCTTCTGGCGTTCACTTCTTAGGCCCTAACTATTCGATCTGGTGGAGCAACGCCCTAGAGTGAAGCCGAGGTTGCCCGGAACGTAGAAATGACCATCACTTTCAATCTGGTTGCAATTATTCCGGATATATGATGGTAAAACTGTTGTATTTTGTATCGTATTTTATGCTTCGGGCGTTCACTTCTAAGGCCCTCAGTATTCCATCTGGTGGAGCAACGACCTAGAGTGGAACCTAGGTTGCCCGGAACGTAGAAATAACCACAACTTTCATACTTGTTGCAATTATTCGTTTTATACGATGGAAAAACTGTTGTATTTATATTGTATTTTATGCTTCTGGCGTTCACTTCCTAGGCCCTAACTATTCGATCTGGTGGAGCAACGCCCTAGAGTGAAGCCGAGGTTGCCCGGAACGTAGAAATGACCATCACTTTCAAACTGGTTGCAATTATTCCGGTTATATGATGGAAAAACTGTTGTATTTTTATTGCATTTTATGCTTCGGGCATTGACTTCTTAGGCCCTAACTATTCGATCTGGTGGAACAACGCCCTAGGGTGTAGCCTAGGTTGCCCGGAAAGTAGAAATGACCACAACTTTCATACTGGTTGCAATTACTCGTTTTATATGATGGAAAAACTGTTGTATTTATATTGTATTTTATGCTTCTGGCGTTCACTTCTTAGGCCCTAACTATTCGATCTGGTGGAACAACGACCTAGGGTGAAGCCTAGGTTGCCCGGAACGTAGAAATGACCATAACTTTTACACTGGTGGCAATTATTCGTTTTATATGATGGAAAAACTGTTGTATTTATATTGTATTTTATGCTTCTGTCGTTGACGTCTGAGGCCGTAGCTATTAGATGTGGTGGAGCAACGCACTAGAGTGACGCCTTGGTTGCCCGGAACGTAGAAATGACCATTACTTTCGCAATGTTTGCATTTATTCATTTTATACGTTGGAAAAACTGTTGTACTTATATTGTATTTTATGCTTCTGGCGTTGACCTCTTATGCCATAACTATTCCATCTGGTGGGACAACGCCCTAGGGTGAAGCCTAGGTTGCCCGGAACGTAGAAATGGAAATAACTTTCACACCGGTAGCAATTATTCGTTTTATACGATGGAAAAACAGTTCTATTTATTTTGTATTTTATGCTTCGGCCGTTGACTTCTAAGGCCCTAACTATTCGATCTGTTGGAGCAACGCTCTAGGGTGAAGCCTAGGTTAGCGGAAAGTAGAAATGACCATAACTTTCATACTTGTTGCAATTATTCGTTTTATACGATGGAAAAACTGTTGTATTTATATTGTTTTTTATGCTTCTGGCGGTGACTTCTAAGGCCCTAACTATTCAATCTGTTGGAGCAACGCCCTAGGGTGTAGCCTAGGTTGCCCGGAAGGTAGAAATGACCACAACTTTCATACTGGTTGCAATTACTCGTTTTATATGATGGAAAAACTGTTGAGTTTATATTGTATTTTATGCTTCTGGCGTTCACTGCTTAGGCCCTAACTATTCGATCTGGTGGAGCAACGCCCTAGAGTGAAGCCGAGGTTGCCCGGAACTTAGAAATGGCAATCACTTTCAAACTGGTTGGAATTATTCCGGATATATGATGGAAAAACTGTTGTATTTTTATTGCATTTTATGCTTCGGGCATTGACTTCTAAGGCCCTAACTATTCAATCTGTTGGAGCCACGCCCTAGGGTGTAGCCTAGGTTGCCCGGAAAGTAGAAATGACCACAACTTTCATACTGGTTGCAATAACTCGTTTTATATGCTGGAAAAACTGTTGTATTTATATTGTATTTTATGCTTCTGGCGTTCACTTCTTAGGCCCTAACTATTCGATCTGTTGGAGCAACGCCCTAGGGTGAAGCCTAGGTTGCCGGAAAGTAGAAATGACCATAACTTTCATACTGGTTGCAATTATTCGTTTTATACGATGGAAAAACTGTTGTATTTATATTGTATTTTATGCTTCGGGCGTTGACTTCCAAGGCCCTAAGTATTCGACCTGTTGGGTCAACGCCCTAGAGTGAAGCCTAGGTTGCTCGGAATGTAGAAATGACTTTAACTTTCACACTGGTCCCAATTATTCGTTTTATACGATGGAAAAGCTGTTGTATTTTGTATCGTATTTTATGCTTCGGGCGTTTACTTCAAAGGCCCTCAGTATTCGATCTGGTGGAGCAACGACCTAGAGTGGAACCTAGGTTGCCCGGAACGTAGAAATAACCACAACTTTCACACTGGTCCCAATTATTCGTTTTATACGATGGAAAAGCTGTTGTATTTTGTATCGTATTTTATGCTTCGGGCGTTTTCTTCAAAGGCCCTCAGTATTCGATCTGGTGGAGCAACGACCTAGAGTGGAACCTAGGTTGCCCGGAACGTAGAAATAACCACAACTTTCATACTTGCTGCAATTATTCGTTTTATACGATGGAAAAACTGTTGTATTTATATTGTTTTTGATGCTTCTGGCGTTGACTTCTAAGGCCCTAACTATTCAATCTGTTGGAGCAACGTCCTAGGGTGAAGCCTAGGTTGCCCGGAACGTAGAAATGACCATAACTTTCACACTGGTCGCTATTATTCGTTTTATACGATGGAGAAACTGTTATATTTATATTGTGTTTTATGCTTCTGGCGTTGCCTTCTTAGGCCCTAGCTGTTCGATCTGATGGAACAACGCAATAGAGTGATGCCTAGGTTGCCCGGAACGTAGAATTGGCCATCACTTTCAAACTGGTTGCAATTATTCCTGTTATATGATGGTAACACCGTTGTATATTTTTGCATTTTATGGTTCGGGCGTTGACCTCTACGGCCCTAACTATTCAATCTGTTGGAGCAACGCCCTAGGGTGAAGCCTAGGTTGCTCGGAAAGTAGAAATGACCATAAGTTTCATAATGGTTGCAATTATTCCTTTTAAACGATGGAAAAACTGTTGTATTTTTATTGTATTTTATGCTTCTGGCGTTGACTTCTAAGGCACTAACTATTCGATCTGGTGGAGCAACGCCCTAGGGTGTAGCCTAGGTTGCCCGTAAAGTAGAAATGACCATAGCTTTCATACTGGTTGCAATTACTCGTTTTATATGATGGAAAAACTGCTGTATTTATATTGTATTTTATGCTTCTGGCGTTCACTTCTTAGGCCCTAACTATTCGATCTGGTGGAACAACGTCCTAGGGTGAAGCCTAGGTTGCCCGGAACGTAGAAATGACCATAACTTTTACACTGGTAGCAATTATTCGTTTTATACGATGGAAAAACTGTTCTACTTATTTTGTATTTTATGCTTCGGGCGTTGTCTTCTAAGGCCCTAACTGTTTGATCTGGTGGAGCAACGCCCTAGAGTAAAGCCTAGGTTGCCCGGAACGTAGAAATGACATTAACTTTCACACTGGTTGCAATTATTCGTTTTATATGATGGAAAAACTGCTGTATTTATGTTGTATTTTATGCTGCTGGCGTTCACTACTTAGGCCCTAACTATTCGATCTGGTGGAACAACGCCCTGGGGTGAAGCCTAGGTTGCCGGGAACGTAGAAATGACCATAACTTTCACACTGGTCGCTATTATTCGTTTTATACGATGGAGAAACTGTTATATTTATATTGTGTTTTATGCTTCTGGCGTTGCCTTCTTAGGCCCTAGCTGTTCGATCTGGTGGAACAACGCAATAGAGTGAAGCCTAGGTTGCCCGGAACGTAGAATTGGCCATCACTTTCAAACTGGTTGCAATTATTCCTGTTATATGATGGTAACACCGTTGTATATTTTTGCATTTTATGGTTCGGGCGTTGACCTCTACGGCCCTAACTATTCAATCTGTTGGAGCAACGCCCTAGGGTGAAGCCTAGGTTGCTCGGAAAGTAGAAATGACCATAAGTTTCATAATGGTTGCAATTATTCGTTTTAAACGATGGAAAAACTGTTGTATTTTTATTGTATTTTATGCTTCTGGCGTTGACTTCTAAGGCACTAACTATTCGATCTGGTGGAGCAACGCCCTAGGGTGTAGCCTAGGTTGCCCGTAAAGTAGAAATGACCATAGCTTTCATACTGGTTGCAATTACTCGTTTTATATGATGGAAAAACTGCTGTATTTATATTGTATTTTATGCTTCTGGCGTTCACTTCTTAGGCCCTAACTATTCGATCTGGTGGAACAACGTCCTAGGGTGAAGCCTAGGTTGCCCGGAACGTAAAAATGACCATAACTTTTACACTGGTAGCAATTATTCGTTTTATACGATGGAAAAACTGTTCTACTTATTTTGTATTTTATGCTTCGGGCGTTGTCTTCTAAGGCCCTAACTGTTTGATCTGGTTGAGCAACGCCCTAGAGTAAAGCCTAGGTTGCCCGGAACGTAGAAATGACCACAACTTTCATACTGGTTGCAATTACTCGTTTTATATGATGGAAAAACTGTTGTATTTATATTGTATTTTATGCTTCTGGCGTTCACATCTTAGGCCCGAACTATGCGATCTGGTGGAACAACGCCCTAGGGTGAAGCCTAGTTTGCCCGGAACGTAGAAATGACCATAACTTTTACACCGGTAGCAATTATTCGTTTTATACTATGGAAAACCTGTTCTACTTATTTTGTATTTTATGCTTCGGGCGTTGACTTCTAAGGCCCTAACTATTCGATCTGTTGGAGCAACGCCCTAGGGTGAAGCCTAGGTTGCCGGAAAGTAGAAATGACCATAACTTTCATACTGGTTGCAATTATTCGTTTTATACGATGGAAAAACTGTTGTATTTATATTGTATTTTATGCTTCGGGCGTTGACTTCCAAGGCCCTAAGTATTCGACCTGTTGGGTCAACGCCCTAGAGTGAAGCCTAGGTTGCTCGGAATGTAGAAATGACTTTAACTTTCACACTGGTCCCAATAATTCGTTTTATACGATGGAAAAGCTGTTGTATTTTGTATCGTATTTTATGCTTCGGGCGTTTACTTCAAAGGCCCTCAGTATTCGATCTGGTGGAGCAACGACCTAGAGTGGAACCTAGGTTGCCCGGAACGTAGAAATAACCACAACTTTCATACTTGCTGCAATTATTCGTCTTATACGATGGAAAAACTGTTGTATTTATATTGTTTTTGATGCTTCTGGCGTTGACTTCTAAGGCCCTAACTATTCAATCTGTTGGAGCAACGTCCTAGGGTGAAGCCTAGGTTGCCCGGAACGTAGAAATGACCATAACTTTCACACTGGTCGCTATTATTCGTTTTATACGATGGAGAAACTGTTATATTTATATTGTGTTTTATGCTTCTGGCGTTGCCTTCTTAGGCCCTAGCTGTTCGATCTGGTGGAACAACGCAATAGAGTGAAGCCTAGGTTGCCCGGAACGTAGAATCGGCCATCACTTTCAAACTGGTTGCAATTATTCCTGTTATATGATGGTAACACCGTTGTATATTTTTGCATTTTATGGTTCGGGCGTTGACCTCTACGGCCCTAACTATTCAATCTGTTGGAGCAACGCCCTAGGGTGAAGCCTAGGTTGCTCGGAAAGTAGAAATGACCATAAGTTTCATAATGGTTGCAATTATTCCTTTTAAACGATGGAAAAACTGTTGTATTTTTATTGTATTTTATGCTTCTGGCGTTGACTTCTAAGGCACTAACTATTCGATCTGGTGGAGCAACGCCCTAGGGTGTAGCCTAGGTTGCCCGTAAAGTAGAAATGACCATAGCTTTCATACTGGTTGCAATTACTCGTTTTATATGATGGAAAAACTGCTGTATTTATATTGTATTTTATGCTTCTGGCGTTCACTTCTTAGGCCCTAACTATTCGATCTGGTGGAACAACGTCCTAGGGTGAAGCCTAGGTTGCCCGGAACGTAGAAATGACCATAACTTTTACACTTGTAGCAATTATTCGTTTTATACGATGGAAAAACTGTTCTACTTATTTTGTATTTTATGCTTCGGGCGTTGTCTTCTAAGGCCCTAACTGTTTTATCTGGTGGAGCAACGCCCTAGAGTAAAGCCTAGGTTGCCCGGAACGTAGAAATGACAATAACTTTCACACTGGTTGCAATTATTCGTTTTATACGATGGAAAAGCTGTTGCATCTTTATTGTATTTTATGCTTCTGTCGTTGACGTCTAAGGCCGTAGCTATTAGATGTGGTGGAGCAACGCACTAGAGTGACGCCTAGGTTGCCCGGAACGTAGAAATGACCATTACTTTCGCAATGTTTGCAATTATTCATTTTATACGTTGGAAAAACTGTTGTACTTATATTGTATTTTATGCTGCTGGCGTTCACTTCTTAGGCCCTAACTATTCAATCTGCTGGAGCAACGCCCTAGGGCGTAACCTAGGTTGCCCGGAACGTAGAAATGACCATAACTTTCAGACTGGTCGCTATTATTCGTTTTATACGATGGAGAAACTGTTATATTTATATTGTGTTGTATGCTTCTGGCGTTGCCTTCTTAGGCCGTAGCTGTTCGATCTGGTGGAACAACGCAATAGAGTGAAGCCTAGGTTGCCCGGAACGTAGAATTGGCCATCACTTTCAAACTGGTTGCAATTATTCCTGTCATATGATGGTAACACTGTTGTATTTTTTTTGCATTTCATGGTTCGGGCGTTGACTTCTACGGCCCTAACTATTCAACCTGTTGGAGCAACGCCCTAGGGTGAAGCCTAGGTTGCTCGGAAAGTAGAAATGACCATAAGTTTCACACTGGTTGCAATTATTCGTTTTATACGATGGAAAAACTGTTGTATTTATATTGTATTTTATGCTTCTGGCGTTGACTTCTAAGGCACTAACTATTCCATCTGGTGGAACAACGCCCTAGAGTGAAGCCTAGGTTGCCCGGAACGTAGAAATGACCATCACTTTCAAACTGGTTGCAATTATTCCTGTTATATGATGGTAACACTGTTGTATTTTTCTTGCATTTTATGGTTCGGGCGTTGACTTCTACGGCCCTAACTATTCAATCTGTTGGAGCAACGCCCTAGGGTGAAGCCTAGGTTGCTCGGAAAGTAGAAATGACCACAACTTTCATACTGGTTGCAATTACCCGTTTTATATGATGGAAAAACTGTTGTATTTATATTGTATTTTATGCTTCTGGCGTTCACTTCTTAGGCCCTAACTATTCGATCTGGTGGAACAACGCCCTAGGGTGAAGCCTAGGTTGCCCGGAACGTAGAAATGACCATAACTTTTACACTGGTTGCAATTATTCGTTTTATACAATGGAAAAACTGTACTATTTATTTTGTATTTTATGCATCGGGCGTTGACTTCTAAGGCCCTAACTGTTTGATCTGGTGGAGCAACGCCCTAGAGTGAGGCCTAGGTTGGCCAGAACGTAGAAATGACCATAACTTTCACACTGGTTGCTATTATTCGTTCAATACGATGGAAAAACTGTTATATTTATATTGTACCTTATGCTTCTGGCGTTGACCTCTTAGGCCCAAACAATTCGATCTGGTGGAACAACGCCCCAGAGTGAAGCCTAGGTTGCCTGGAACGTACAAATGACCATCACTTTCACAAGGGTTGCAATTATTCCTGTTATAGGATGGAAAGACTGTTGCATTTCTATTGTATTTTATGCTTCAGGCGTTGACTTCTGAGGCCGCAGCTATTCGATGTGGTGGAAGAACGCCATAGAGTGAAGCCTAGGTTGCCCGGAACGTAGAAATGGCCATAACTTTCACACTGGTTGCTATTATTCGTTTTATACGATGGAAAAACTGTTCTATTTATTTTGTATTTTATGCTTCGGGCGTTGACTTCTAAGGCCCTAACTATTCGATCTGGTGGAACAACGCCCTGGGGAGAAGCCTAGGTTGCCGGAACGTAGAAGTGACCATAACTTTCACACTGGTTGCTATTACTCGTTTTATACGATGGAAAAACTGTTGTATTTATATTGTATTATATGCTGCTGGCGTTCACTTCTTAGGCCCTAACTATTCGATCTGGCGGAACAACGCCCTGTGGTGAAGCCTAGGTTGCCCGGAACGTAGAAATGACCATAACTTTCACACTGGTTGCTATTATTCGCTTTATACGATTGAAAAACTGTTATATTTATATTGTATTTTATGCTTCTGGCGTTGCCTTCTTAGGCGCTAACTGTTCGATCTGGTGGAACAACGCCCTAGAGTGAAGCCAAGGTTACCCGGAACGTGGAAATGACCAGTACTTTCACACTATTTGCAGTTACTCCTGTTATACGATGGAAAAACTGTTGCATCTTTATTGAATTTTATGCTTCTGGCGTTGACTTCTAAGGCCCTAACTATTCTATCTGGTGGATCAACGCCCTAGAGTGAGGCCTAGGTTCCTCGGAATGTAAAAATGACCATAACATTCACACTGGTTGTAATTATTCGTTTTATACGATGGAAAAACTGTTATATTTATATTGTACCTTATGCTTCTGGCGTTGACCTCTTAGGCCCTAACAATTCGATCTGGTGGAACAACGCCACAGAGTGAAGCCTAGGTTGCCTGGAACGTACAAATGACCATCACTTTCACAAGGGTTGCAATTATTCCTGTTATAGGATGGAAAGACTGTTGCATTTCTTTTGTATTTTATGCTTCAGGCGTTGACTTCTAAGGCCGCAGCTATTCGAGGTGGTGGAAGAACGCCATAGAGTGAAGCCTAGGTTGCCCGGAACGTAGAAATGACCATAACTTTCATACTGGTTGCAGTTATTCGTTTTATATGATGGAAGAACTGTTGTATATATATTGTATTTTATGCTGCTGGCGTTCACTTCTTAGGCCCTAACTATTCGATCTGGTGGAACAACGCCCTGGGGTGAAGCCTAGGTTGCCGGAACGTAGAAATGACCATAACTTTCACACTGGTTGCAATTACTCGTTTTATACGATGGAAAAGCTGTTGTATTTATATCGTATTTTATGCTTCTGGCGTTGACTTCTTAGGCCGTAACTATTCGATCTGGTGGAGCAACGCCCTAGAGTGAAGCCGAGGTTGCCCGGAACGTAGAAATGGCAATCACTTTCAAACTGGTTGCAATTATTCCTGTTATATGATGGAAACACTGTTGTATTTTTATTGCATTTTATGCTTCGGGCGTTGACTTCTAAGGCCCTAACTATTCCATCTGTTGTAGCAACGGCCTAGCGTGAAGCCTAGGTTGCTCGGAAAGTAGAAATGACCATAAGTTTCATACTGGTTGCAATTATTCGTTTTGTACAATGGAAAAACTGTTGTATTTATATTGTATTTTATGCTTCTGGCGTTGACTTCTAAGGCCCTAGCTATTCGATCTAGTGGACCAACGCCCTAGAGTGAAGCCTAGGTTGCCCGGAAAGGAGAAATGACCATCACTTACAAACTGGTTGCATTAATCCTCTTATAAGATGGAAAAACTGTTGTATTTTTATTGCATTTTATGCTTCTGGCGTTGACTTCTTAGGCCCTAACTATTCGATCTGGTGGAACAACGGCCTAGGGTGAAGCCTAGGTTGCCCGGAACGTAGAAATGACCATAACTTTCATACTGGATGCTATTATTCGTTCTATACGATGGAAAAACTCTTATATTTATATTGTATCTTATGCTTCTGGCGTTGACTTCTTAGGCCCTAACAATTCGATCTGGTGGAACAACGCCCTAGAGTGAAGCCTAGGTTGCTCGGAATGTAGAAATGACCATAACATTCACACTGGTTGAAATTATTCGTTTTATACGATGGAAAAGCTGTTGCATCTTTATTGTATTTTATGCTTCTGGCGTTGACTTCTAAGGCCCTAACTATTCGATCTGGTGGAGCAACGCCCTAGAGTAAAGCCTAGGTTGCCCGCAACGTAGAAATGACCATAACTTTCACACCGGTAGCAATTATTCGTTTTATACGATGGAAAAACAGTCCTATTTATTTTGTAATTTATGCTTCGGCCGTTGATTTCTAAGGCCCTAACTATTCGATCTGTTGGAGCAACGCCCTAGGGTGAAGCCTAGGTTGCTCGGAAAGTAGAAATGACCATAAGTCTCATACTGGTTGCAATTATTCGTTTTATACAATGGAAAAACTGTTGTATTTATATTGTATTTTATGCTTCTGGCGTTGACTTCTAAGGCCCTAGCTATTCGATCTAGTGGACCAACGCCCTAGAGTGAAGCCTAGGTTGCCCGGAAAGGAGAAATGACCATCACTTACAAACTGGTTGCATTAATCCTCTTATAAGATGGAAAAACTGTTGTATTTTTATTGCATTTTATGCTTCTGGCGTTGACTTCTTAGGCCCTAACTATTCGATCTTGTGGAACAACGGCCTAGGGTGAAGCCTAGGTTGCCCGGAACGTAGAAATGACCATAACTTTCACACTGGATGCTATTATTCGTTCTATACGATGGAAAAACTCTTATATTTATATTGTATCTTATGCTACTGGCGTTGCCTTCTTAGGCCCTAACAATTCGATATGGTGGAACAACGCCCTAGAGTGAAGCCTAGGTTGCTCGGAATGTAGAAATGACCATAACATTCACACTGGTTGAAATTATTCGTTTTATACGATGGAAAAGCTGTTGCATCTTTATTGTATTTTATGCTTCTGACGTTGACTTCTAAGGCCCTAACTATTCGATCTGGTGGAGCAACGCCCTAGAGTGAAGCCGAGGTTGCCCGGAACGTAGAAATGGCAATCACGTTCAAACTGGTTGCAATTATTCCTGTTATATGATGGAAACACTGTTGTATTTTTATTGCATTTTATGCTTCGGGCGTTGACTTCTAAGGCCCTAACTATTCCATCTGTTGGAGCAACGGCCTAGCGTGAAGCCTAGGTTGCTCGGAAAGTAGAAATGACCATAAGTTTCATACTGGTTGCAATTATTCGTTTTATACAATGGAAAAACTGTTGTATTTATATTGTATTTTATGCTTCTGGCGTTGACTTCTAAGGCCCTAGCTATTCGATCTAGTGGACCAACGCCCTAGAGTGAAGCCTAGGTTGCCCGGAAAGGAGAAATGACCATCACTTACAAACTGGTTGCATAATCCTCTTATAAGATGGAAAAACTGTTGTATTTTTATTGCATTTTATGCTTCTGGCGTTGACTTCTTAGGCCCTAACTATTCGATCTGGTGGAACAACGGCCTAGGGAGAAGCCTAGGTTGCCCGGAACGTAGAAATGACCATAACTTTCACACTGGATGCTATTATTCGTTCTATACGATGGAAAAACTCTTATATTTATATTGTATCTTATGCTTCTGGCGTTGCCTTCTTAGGCCCTAACAATTCGATCTGGTGGAACAACGCCCTAGAGTGAAGCCTAGGTTGCTCGGAATGTAGAAATGACCATAACATTCACACTGGTTGAAATTATTCGTTTTATACGATGGAAAAGCTGTTGCATCTTTATTGTATTTTATGCTTCTGACGTTGACTTCTAAGGCCCTAACTATTCGACCTGGTGGAGCAACGCCCTAGAGTGAAGCCGAGGTTGCCCGGAACGTAGAAATGGCAATCACGTTCAAACTGGTTGCAATTATTCCTGTTATATGATGGAAACACTGTTGTATTTTTATTGCATTTTATGCTTCGGGCGTTGACTTCTAAGGCCCTAACTATTCCATCTGTTGGAGCAACGGCCTAGCGTGAAGCCTAGGTTGCTCGGAAAGTAGAAATGACCATAAGTTTCATACTGGTTGCAATTATTCGTTTTATACAATGGAAAAACTGTTGTATTTATATTGTATTTTATGCTTCTGGCGTTGACTTCTAAGGCCCTAGCTATTCGATCTAGTGGACCAACGCCCTAGAGTGAAGCCTAGGTTGCCCGGAAAGGAGAAATGACCATCACTTACAAACTGGTTGCATAATCCTCTTATAAGATGGAAAAACTGTTGTATTTTTATTGCATTTTATGCTTCTGGCGTTGACTTCTTAGGCCCTAACTATTCGATCTGGTGGAACAACGGCCTAGGGAGAAACCTAGGTTGCCCGGAACGTAGAAATGACCATAACTTTCACACTGTCTGCTATTATTCGTTTTATACGATGGAAAAACTGTTATATTTATATTGTATTTAATGCTCCTGGCGTTGACTTCTTAGCCCCTAACTATTCGATCTGGTGGAACAACGCAATAGAGTGAAGCCTAGGTTGCCCGGACCGTAGAATTGGCCATCACATTCAAACTGGTTGCAATTATTCCTGTCATATGACGGTAACACTGTTGTATTTTTTTTGCATTTTATGGTTCGGGCGTTGACTTCTACGGCCCTAACTATTCAACCTGTTGGAGCAACGCCCTAGGGTGAAGCCTAGGTTGCTCGGAAAGTAGAAATGACCATAAGTTTCACACTGGTTGCAATTATTCGTTTTATACGATGGAAAAACTGTTGTATTTATATTGTATTTTATGCTTCTGGCGTTGACTTCTTATGCCCTAACAATTCGATCTGGTGGAACAACGCCCTAGAGTGAAGCCTATGTTGCCCGGAAGGTAGAAATGACCATAACTTCCACACTGGTTGCAATTATTCGTTTTATACGATGGAAAAGCTGTTGTATTTATATCGTTTTTTATGCTTGTGGCGTTGACTTCTTAGGCCCTAACTGTTTGATCTGCTAGAGCAACGCCCTGGAGTGAAGCCTAGGTTGCCTGGAACGTAGAAGTGACCATCACTTTCACACGGGTTGCAATTATTCCTGTTATAGGATGGAAAGACTGTTGTATTTTTATTGTATTTTATACTTCAGGCGTTGACTTCTGACGCCGTAGCTATTCGATGTGGTGTAAGAACGCCATACAGTGAAGCCTAGGTTGCCCGCAACGTACAAATGACCATAACTTTTACACTGGTAGCAATTATTCGTTTTATACGATGGAAAAGCTGTTATATTTATATTGTATTTTATGCTAACTGGCGCTGACTTCTGAGGCCGTTGCTATTCGATGTGGTGGAAGAACGCCATAGAGTGAAGCCTAGGTAGCCCGGAACGTAGAAATGTCCATATGTTTCACTGTTTGCAATTATTCATTTTATACGGTGGAAAAACTGTTGCATCTTTATCGTATTTTATGCTTCTGGCGTTGACTTCTTAGGCCGTAACTATTCTATCTGGTGGAGCAACGCCCTGGAGTGAAACCTAGGTTGCCCGAAACGTAGAAATGACCACTACTATCACACTGGTTGCAAATTATTCCTGCTATACGATGGAAAAACTGTTGTATTTTTATTGCATTTTATGCTTCTGGCGTTCACTTCTTAGGCCCTAACTATTCGATCTGATGGAACAACGGCCTAGGGTGATGCCTAGGTTGCCCGAAACGTAGAAATTACCATCACTTTCACACGGGTTGCAATTATTCCTGTTACAGAATGGAAATACTGTTGTATTTTTATTGTATTTTATACTTCAGGCGTTGACTTCTGAGGCCGTAGCTTTTCGATGTGGTGGAAGAACGCCATGCAGTGAAGCCTAGGTTGCCCGGAACGTAGAAATGACCATTACTTTCACACTGTTTGCAATTATTCCTTTTATACGATGGAAAAGCTGTTGTATTTATATCGTATTTTATGCTCCTGGCGTTGACTTCTAAGGACATAACTATTCGATCTGGTGGAGCAACGCCCTAGAGTGAAGCCTAGGTTGCGCGGAATGTAGAAATGACCATAACTTTCACACTGACTGCAATAATTCGTTTTATACGATGGAAAAACTGTTGCATCTTTATCGTATTTTATGCTTCTGTCGTTGACTTCTTAGGCCGTAACTATTCGATCTGGTGGAGCAACGCCCTGGAGTGTAACCTGGGTTGCCCGGAACGTAGAAATGACCACTACTATCACACTGGTTGCAAATTATTCCTGCTATACGATGGAAAAACCGTTGTATTTTTATTGCATTTTATGCTTCTGGCGTTCACTTCTTAGGACCTAACTATTCGATCTGGTGGAACAACGGCCTAGGGTGAAGCCTAGGTTGCCCGGAACGTAGAAATGACCATAACTTTCACACTGGTTGCAATTATTTGTTTTATGCGATGGAATAGCTGTTGTATTTATATCGTATTTTATGCTTCTGGCGTTGACTTCTTAGGCCCTAACTATTCCATCTGGTTGAACAACGCCCTGGAGTGAAGCCTATGTTGCCCGGAAGGTAGAAATGACCATAACTTCCACACTGGTTGCAATTATTCGTTTTATACGATGGAAAAGCTGTTGTATTTATATCGTTTTTTATGCTTCTGGCGTTGACTTCTTAGGCCCTAACTGTTTGATCTGCTAGAGCAACGCCCTGGAGTGAAGCCTAGTTTGCCTGGAACGTAGAAATGACCATCACTTTCACACGGGTTGCAATTATTCCTGTTATAGGATGGAAAGACTGTTGTATTTTTATTGTATTTTATACTTCAGGCGTTGACTTCTGACGCCGTAGCTATTCGATGTGGTGGAAGAACGCCATACAGTGAAGCCTAGGTTGCCCGCAACGTACAAATGACCATAACTTTTACACTGGTAGCAATTATTCGTTTTATACGATCGAAAAGCTGTTATATTTATATTGTATTTTATGCTTCTGGCGTTGACTTCTGAGGCCGTTGCTATTCGATGTGGTGGAAGAACGCCATAGAGTGAAGCCTAGGTAGCCCGGAACGTAGAAATGTCCATATCTTTCACTGCTTGCAATTATTCATTTTATACGGTGGAAAAAGTGTTGCATCTTTATCGTATTTTATGCTTCTGGCGTTGACTTCTTAGGCCGTAACTATTCGATCTGGTGGACCAACGCCCTGGAGTGTAACCTGGGTTGCCCGGAACGTAGAAATGACCACTACTATCACACTGGTTGCAAATTATTCCTGCTATTCGATGGAAAAACCGTTGTATTTTTATTGCATTTTATGCTTCTGGCGTTCACTTCTTAGGCCCTAACTATTCGATCTGGTGGAACAACGGCCTAGGGTGAAGCCTAGGTTGCCCGGAACGTAGAAATGACCATAACTTTCACACTGGTTGCAATTATTTGTTTTATGCGATGGGAAACTGTTGTATTTATATTGTATTTTATGCTTCTGGCGTTGACTGCTAAGACGCTATCTATTCGATCTGGTGGAGCAACGTCCTAGAGTGAAGCCTAGGTTGCGCGGAACGTAGAATTGGCCATCACTTTCAAACTGGTTGCAATTATTCCTGTTATATTATGGAAACACTGTTGTATTTTTATTGCATTTTATGCTTCGGGCGTTGACTTCTAAGGCCCTAACTATTCAATCTGTTGGAGCAACGCCCTAGGGTGAAGCCTAGGTTGCTCGGAAAGTAGAAATGACCATAAGTTTCATACTGGTTGCAATTATTCGTTTTATACGATGGAAAAACTGTTGTATTAATATTGTATTTTATGCTTCTGGCGTTGACTTCTAAGGCCCTAGCTGTTCGATCTAGTAGAGCAACGCCCTAGAGTGAAGCCTAGGGTGCCCGGAAAGGAGAAATGACCATCACGTTCAAACTGGTTGCAATTAATCCTTTTATACGATGGAAAAGCTGTTGTATTCATATCGTATTTTATGCTTCTGGCATTTACTTCTAAGGACATAACTCTTCGATCTGGTGGAGCAACGACCTAGAGTGAAGCCTAGGTTGCTCGGAATGTGGAAATGACCATAACTTTCACACTGGTTGCAATTATTCGGTTTATACGATGGAAACGCTGTTGTATTTATATTGTATTTTATGCCTCTGGCGTTGACTTCTAAGGCCCTAACTATTCTATCTGGTGGATCAACGCCCTAGAGTGAGGCCTAGGTTGCTCGGAATGTAAAAATGACCATAACATTTACACTGGTTGTAATTATTCGTTTTATACGATGGGAAAACTGTTATATTTTTATTGTATTTTATGCTGCTGGCGTTCACTTCTTAGGCCCTAACTATTCGATCTGGTGGAACAACGCCCTGTGGTGAAGCCTAGGTTGCCCGGAACGTAGAAATGACCATAACTTTCACACTGGTTGCTATTATTCGCTTTATACGATTGAAAAACTATTATATCTATATTGTATTTTATGCTTCTGGCATTGCCTTCTTAGGCGCTAACTGTTCGATCTGGTGGAACAACGCCCTAGAGTGAAGCCAAGGTTACCCGGAACGTAGAAATGACCAGTACTTTCACACTATTTGCAGTTACTCCTGTTATACGATGGAAAAACTGTTGCATCTTTATTGAATTTTATGCTTCTGGCGTTGACTTCTAAGGCCCTAACTATTCTATCTGGTGGATCAACGCCCTGTGGTGAAGCCTAGGTTGCCCGGAACGTAGAAATGTACATATCTTTCACACTGTTTGCAATTATTCATTTTATACGATGGCAATGCTGTTGCATTTATATTGTATTTTATGCTTCTGGCGTTGACTTCATAGGCCCTAACTATTCGATCTGGTGGAGCAATGCCTCAGAGTTAAGTCTAGGATGCCCGAAACGCCGAAATGATCATTACTTTCACGCTTGTTGCAATTATTCCTGTTATACCATGAAAAGACTGTTGTATTTTTATTGTATTTTGTGCCTCAGGCGTAGACTTCTAAGGCCGTAGCTATTCGATATGGTGGAGCACCGCCCTAGAGTGAAGCCTAGGTTGCTCGGAACGTAGAAATGATCACTTCTTTCACACTGTTTGCAATTATTCATTTAATATGATGGAAAACCTGTCGTATTTATATCATATTTTATGCTTCGGGCGTTGACTTCTTAGGCCCTAACATTTCGATCTGGTGGAGCAACGCCCTAGAGTGTAGCCTAGGTTGCTCGGAATGTAGAAATGACCATAACTTTCACACTGGTTGCAATTATTCGTTTTATACGATGGAAAAACTGTTGCATCTTTGTCGTATTTTATGCTTCTGGCGTTCACTTCTTAGGCCCTAACTATTCGATCTGGTGGAACAACGGCCTAGGGTGAAGCCTAGGTTGCCCGGAACGTAGAAATGACCATAACTTTCACACTGGTTGCAATTATTCGTTTTATACGATGGAAAAGCTGTTGTATTTATATCGTATTTTATGCTTCTGGCGTTGACTTCTTAGGCCCTAACTATTCGATCTGGTGGAACAACGCCCTAGAGTGAAGCCAAGGTTACCCGGAACGTAGAAATGACCAGTACTTTCACACTATTTGCAGTTACTCCTGTTATACGATGGAAAAACTGTTGCATCTTTATTGAATTTTATGCTTCTGGCGTTGACTTCTAAGGCCCTAACTATTCTATCTGGTGGATCAACGCCCTAGAGTGAGGCCTAGGTTGCTCGGAATGTAAAAATGACCATAACATTCACACTGGTTGTAATTATTCGTTTTATACGATGGGAAAACTGTTATATTTTTATTGTATTTTATGCTGCTGGCGTTCACTTCTTAGGCCCTAACTATTCGATCTGGTGGAACAACGCCCTGTGGTGAAGCCTAGGTTGCCCGGAACGTAGAAGTGACCATAACTTTCACACTGGTTGCTATTATTCGCTTTATACGATTGAAAAACTGTTATATCTATATTGTATTTTATGCTTCTGGCATTGCCTTCTTAGGCGCTAACTGTTCGATCTGGTGGAACAACGCCCTAGAGTGAAGCCTAGGTTGCCTGGAACGTACAAATGACCATCACGTTCAAACTGGTTGCAATTATTCCGGTTATATGATGGAAAAACTGTTGTATTTTTATTGCATTTTATGCTTCGGGCATTCACATCTAAGGCCCAAACTATTCAATCTGTTGCAGCAGCGCCCTAGGGTGTAGCCTAGGTTGCCCGGAAAGTAGAAATGACCACAAGTTTCACACTGGTTGCAATTACTCGTTTTATATGATGGAAAAACTGTTGTATTTATATTGTATTTTATGCTGCTGGCGTTCACTTCTTAGGCCCTAACTATTCGATCTGGAGGAACAACGCCCAGGGGTGAAGCCTAGGTTGCCGGAACGTAGAAATGACCATAACTTTCACACTGGTTGCTATTATTCGTTTTATACGATGGAAAAACTGTTATATTTATATTTTATTTTATGCTTCTGGCGTTGACTTCTTAGGCCCTAACTATTCGATCTGGTGGAACAACACCATAGAGTGAAGCCTAGGTTGCCTGGAACGTAGAAATGACCATCACTTTTACACGGGTTGCAATTATTCCTGTTATAGGATGGAAAGACTGTTGTATTTTTCTTGTATTTTATGCTTCACGCGGTGACTTCTGAGGCCGTAGCTATTCGATGTGGTGGATGAACGCCATAGAGTGAAGCCTAGGTTGCCCGGAACGTAGAAATGTACATATCTTTCACACTGTTTGCAATTATTCATTTTATACGATGGCAATGCTGTTGCATTTATATTGTATTTTATGCTTCTGGCGTTGACTTCATAGGCCCTAACTATTCGATCTAGTGGAGCAATGCCTCAGAGTTAAGTCTAGGATGCCCGAAACGCCGAAATGATCATTACTTTCACGCTTGTTGCAATTATTCCTGTTATACCATGAAAAGACTGTTGTATTTTTATTGTATTTTGTGCCTCAGGCGTAGACTTCTAAGGCCGTAGCTATTCGATATGGTGGAGCACCGCCCTAGAGTGAAGCCTAGGTTGCTCGGAACGTAGAAATGATCACTTCTTTCACACTGTTTGCAATTATTCATTTAATATGATGGAAAACCTGTCGTATTTATATCATATTTTATGCTTCGGGCGTTGACTTCTTAGGCCCTAACATTTCGATCTGGTGGAGCAACGCCCTAGAGTGTAGCCTAGGTTGCTCGGAATGTAGAAATGACCATAACTTTCACACTGGTTGCAATTATTCGTTTTATACGATGGAAAAACTGTTGCATCTTTGTCGTATTTTATGCTTCTGGCGTTCACTTCTTAGGCCCTAACTATTCGATCTGGTGGAACAACGGCCTAGGGTGAAGCCTAGGTTGCCCGGAACGTAGAAATGACCATAACTTTCACACTGGTTGCAATTATTCGTTTTATACGATGGAAAAGCTGTTGTATTTATATCGTATTTTATGCTTCTGGCGTTGACTTCTTACTCCCTAACTATTCGATCTGGTGGAGCAACGCCCTAGAGTGAAGCCTAGGTTGCCCGGAACGTAGAATTGTCCATCACTTTCAAACTGGTTGCAATTATTCCTGTTATATGATGGAAACACTGTTGTATTTTTTTTGCATTATATGGTTCGGGCGTTGACTTCTAAGGCCCTAACTATTCAATCTGTTGGAGCAACGCCCTAGGGTGAAGCCTAGGTTGCTCGGAAAGTAGAAATGACCATAAGTTTCATACTGGTTGCAAGTATACGTTTTATACGATGGAAAAACTGTTGTATTTATATTGTGTTTTATGTTTCTGGCGTTGACTTCTAAGGCCCTAGCTATTCGATCTAGTGGAGCAACGCCCTAGAGGGAAGCCTAGGTTGCCTGGAATGTAGAAATGACCATCACTTTCACACGGGTTGCAATTATTCCCGTTATAGGATGGAAAGACTGTTGTATTTTTATTGTATTTTATGCTTCACGCGTTGACTTCTGAGGCCGTAGCTATTCGATGTGGTGAATGAACGCCATAGAGTGAAGCCTAGGTTGCCCGGAACGTAGAAATGTCCATATCTTTCACACTGTTTGCAATTATTCCTTTTATACGATGGAAAAGCTGTTGTATTTATATCGTATTTTATGCTTCTGGCGTCGACTTCTAAGGACCTAACTATTCGATCTGGTGGAGCAACGCCCTAGAGTGAAGCCTAGGTTGCTCGGAATATAGAAATGACCATATCTTCCACACTGGTTGCAATTATTCGTTTTATACGAAGGAAAAACTGTTGCATCTTTATCGTATTTTATGCTTCTGGCGTTGACTTCTTAGGCCGTACCTATTCGATCTGCTGGAGCAACGCCCTGGAGTGAAACCTAGGTTGCCCGGAACGCAGAAGTGACCACTACTATCACACTGGTTATAAATTATTCCTGCTATACGATGGAAAAACTGTTGTATTTTTATTGCATTTTATGCTTCGGGCATTGACTTCTAAGGCCCTAACTATTCAATCTGTTGGAGCAACGCCCTAGGGTGAAGCCTAGGTTGCCCGGAACATAGAAATGACCATAACTTTGACACTGGTTGCAATTAATCGTCTTATACGATGGAAAAGCTGTTGTATTTATATCGTATTTTATGCTTCTGGCGTTGACTTCTTAGGCCCTAACTATTCCATCTGGTGCAACAACGCCCTAGGGTGAAGCCCAGGCTGCCCGGAAAGTAGAAATGACAATAACTTTCACATTGGTAGCAATTATTCGTTTTATACGATGGAAAAACTGTTCTATTTATTTTATATTTTATGCTTCGGGCGTTGACTTCTAAGGCCCTAACTATTCGATCTGGTGGAGCAACGCCCTAGGGTGAAGCCTAGGTTGCTCGGAAAGTAGAAATGACCATAAGTTTCATACTGGTTGCAAGTATACGTTTTATACGATGGAAAAACTGTTGTATTTATATTGTGTTTTATGTTTCTGGCGTTGACTTCTAAGGCCTTAGCTATTCGATCTAGTGGAGCAACGCCCTAGAGTGAAGCCTAGGTTGCCCGGAACGTAGAAGTGACCATAACTTCCACACTGGTTGCAATTATTCATTTTATACGATGGAAAAACTGTTGTACTTATATTGTATTTTATTCTTACGGCGTTGAATTCTAAGTCCCTAGCTATTCGATATGGTGGAGCAACGCCCTAGAGTGAAACCTAGGTTACCCGGAACGTAGAAATGACCAGTACTTTCACACTGTTTGCAGTTATTCCTGTTATACGATGGAAAAACTGTTGCATCTTTATTGTATTTTATGCTTCTGGCGTTGACTTCTAAGGCCCTAACTATTCGATCAGGTGGAGCAACGCCCTAGAGTGAAACCTAGGTTGCTAGAAATGTAGAAATGACCATAACTTTCACACTGGTTGCAATTATTCATTTTATACGATGGAAAAACTGTTGTACTTATATTGTATTTTATTCTTATGGCGTTGAATTCTAAGTCCCTAGCTATTCGATATGGTGGAGCAACGCCCTAGAGTGAAACCTAGGTTACCCGGAACGTAGAAATGACCAGTACTTTCATACCGTTTGCAGTTATTCCTGTTATACGATAGAAAAACTTTTGCATCTATATTGTGTTTTATGCTTCCGGCGTTGACTTCTAGGGCCCTAGCTATTCGATTTGGTGGAGCAACGCCCTAGAGTGGGGCCTAGGTTGCCCGGAACGTAGAAATGACCATAACATTCACACTGGTTGAAATTATTCGTTTTATACGATGGAAAAGCTGTTGCATCTTTATTGTATTTTATGCTTCTGACGTTGACTTCTAAGGCCCTAACTATTCGACCTGGTGGAGCAACGCCCTAGAGTGAAGCCGAGGTTGCCCGGAACGTAGAAATGGCAATCACGTTCAAACTGGTTGCAATTATTCCTGTTATATGATGGAAACACTGTTGTATTTTTATTGCATTTTATGCTTCGGGCGTTGACTTCTAAGGCCCTAACTATTCCATCTGTTGGAGCAACGGCCTAGCGTGAAGCCTAGGTTGCTCGGAAAGTAGAAATGACCATAAGTTTCATACTGGTTGCAATTATTCGTTTTATACAATGGAAAAACTGTTGTATTTATATTGTATTTTATGCTTCTGGCGTTGACTTCTAAGGCCCTAGCTATTCGATCTAGTGGACCAACGCCCTAGAGTGAAGCCTAGGTTGCCCGGAAAGGAGAAATGACCATCACTTACAAACTGGTTGCATAATCCTCTTATAAGATGGAAAAACTGTTGTATTTTTATTGCATTTTATGCTTCTGGCGTTGACTTCTTAGGCCCTAACTATTCGATCTGGTGGAACAACGGCCTAGGGAGAAACCTAGGTTGCCCGGAACGTAGAAATGACCATAACTTTCACACTGTCTGCTATTATTCGTTTTATACGATGGAAAAACTGTTATATTTATATTGTATTTAATGCTCCTGGCGTTGACTTCTTAGCCCCTAACTATTCGATCTGGTGGAACAACGCAATAGAGTGAAGCCTAGGTTGCCCGGACCGTAGAATTGGCCATCACATTCAAACTGGTTGCAATTATTCCTGTCATATGACGGTAACACTGTTGTATTTTTTTTGCATTTTATGGTTCGGGCGTTGACTTCTACGGCCCTAACTATTCAACCTGTTGGAGCAACGCCCTAGGGTGAAGCCTAGGTTGCTCGGAAAGTAGAAATGACCATAAGTTTCACACTGGTTGCAATTATTCGTTTTATACGATGGAAAAACTGTTGTATTTATATTGTATTTTATGCTTCTGGCGTTCACTTCTTAGGCCCTAACTATTCGATCTGGTGGAACAACGCCCTAGGGTGAAGCCTAGGTTGCCCGGAACGTAGAAATGACCATAACTTTTACACTGGTTGCAATTATTCGTTCTATACGATGGAAAAACTGTTATATTTATATTGTACCTTATGCTTCTGGCGTTGACTTCTTATGCCCTAACAATTCGATCTGGTGGAACAACGCCCTAGAGTGAAGCCTATGTTGCCCGGAAGGTAGAAATGACCATAACTTCCACACTGGTTGCAATTATTCGTTTTATACGATGGAAAAGCTGTTGTATTTATATCGTTTTTTATGCTTGTGGCGTTGACTTCTTAGGCCCTAACTGTTTGATCTGCTAGAGCAACGCCCTGGAGTGAAGCCTAGGTTGCCTGGAACGTAGAAGTGACCATCACTTTCACACGGGTTGCAATTATTCCTGTTATAGGATGGAAAGACTGTTGTATTTTTATTGTATTTTATACTTCAGGCGTTGACTTCTGACGCCGTAGCTATTCGATGTGGTGTAAGAACGCCATACAGTGAAGCCTAGGTTGCCCGCAACGTACAAATGACCATAACTTTTACACTGGTAGCAATTATTCGTTTTATACGATGGAAAAGCTGTTATATTTATATTGTATTTTATGCTAACTGGCGCTGACTTCTGAGGCCGTTGCTATTCGATGTGGTGGAAGAACGCCATAGAGTGAAGCCTAGGTAGCCCGGAACGTAGAAATGTCCATATGTTTCACTGTTTGCAATTATTCATTTTATACGGTGGAAAAACTGTTGCATCTTTATCGTATTTTATGCTTCTGGCGTTGACTTCTTAGGCCGTAACTATTCTATCTGGTGGAGCAACGCCCTGGAGTGAAACCTAGGTTGCCCGAAACGTAGAAATGACCACTACTATCACACTGGTTGCAAATTATTCCTGCTATACGATGGAAAAACTGTTGTATTTTTATTGCATTTTATGCTTCTGGCGTTCACTTCTTAGGCCCTAACTATTCGATCTGATGGAACAACGGCCTAGGGTGATGCCTAGGTTGCCCGAAACGTAGAAATTACCATCACTTTCACACGGGTTGCAATTATTCCTGTTACAGAATGGAAATACTGTTGTATTTTTATTGTATTTTATACTTCAGGCGTTGACTTCTGAGGCCGTAGCTTTTCGATGTGGTGGAAGAACGCCATGCAGTGAAGCCTAGGTTGCCCGGAACGTAGAAATGACCATTACTTTCACACTGTTTGCAATTATTCCTTTTATACGATGGAAAAGCTGTTGTATTTATATCGTATTTTATGCTCCTGGCGTTGACTTCTAAGGACATAACTATTCGATCTGGTGGAGCAACGCCCTAGAGTGAAGCCTAGGTTGCGCGGAATGTAGAAATGACCATAACTTTCACACTGACTGCAATAATTCGTTTTATACGATGGAAAAACTGTTGCATCTTTATCGTATTTTATGCTTCTGTCGTTGACTTCTTAGGCCGTAACTATTCGATCTGGTGGAGCAACGCCCTGGAGTGTAACCTGGGTTGCCCGGAACGTAGAAATGACCACTACTATCACACTGGTTGCAAATTATTCCTGCTATACGATGGAAAAACCGTTGTATTTTTATTGCATTTTATGCTTCTGGCGTTCACTTCTTAGGACCTAACTATTCGATCTGGTGGAACAACGGCCTAGGGTGAAGCCTAGGTTGCCCGGAACGTAGAAATGACCATAACTTTCACACTGGTTGCAATTATTTGTTTTATGCGATGGAATAGCTGTTGTATTTATATCGTATTTTATGCTTCTGGCGTTGACTTCTTAGGCCCTAACTATTCCATCTGGTTGAACAACGCCCTGGAGTGAAGCCTATGTTGCCCGGAAGGTAGAAATGACCATAACTTCCACACTGGTTGCAATTATTCGTTTTATACGATGGAAAAGCTGTTGTATTTATATCGTTTTTTATGCTTCTGGCGTTGACTTCTTAGGCCCTAACTGTTTGATCTGCTAGAGCAACGCCCTGGAGTGAAGCCTAGTTTGCCTGGAACGTAGAAATGACCATCACTTTCACACGGGTTGCAATTATTCCTGTTATAGGATGGAAAGACTGTTGTATTTTTATTGTATTTTATACTTCAGGCGTTGACTTCTGACGCCGTAGCTATTCGATGTGGTGGAAGAACGCCATACAGTGAAGCCTAGGTTGCCCGCAACGTACAAATGACCATAACTTTTACACTGGTAGCAATTATTCGTTTTATACGATCGAAAAGCTGTTATATTTATATTGTATTTTATGCTTCTGGCGTTGACTTCTGAGGCCGTTGCTATTCGATGTGGTGGAAGAACGCCATAGAGTGAAGCCTAGGTAGCCCGGAACGTAGAAATGTCCATATCTTTCACTGCTTGCAATTATTCATTTTATACGGTGGAAAAAGTGTTGCATCTTTATCGTATTTTATGCTTCTGGCGTTGACTTCTTAGGCCGTAACTATTCGATCTGGTGGACCAACGCCCTGGAGTGTAACCTGGGTTGCCCGGAACGTAGAAATGACCACTACTATCACACTGGTTGCAAATTATTCCTGCTATTCGATGGAAAAACCGTTGTATTTTTATTGCATTTTATGCTTCTGGCGTTCACTTCTTAGGCCCTAACTATTCGATCTGGTGGAACAACGGCCTAGGGTGAAGCCTAGGTTGCCCGGAACGTAGAAATGACCATAACTTTCACACTGGTTGCAATTATTTGTTTTATGCGATGGGAAACTGTTGTATTTATATTGTATTTTATGCTTCTGGCGTTGACTGCTAAGACGCTATCTATTCGATCTGGTGGAGCAACGTCCTAGAGTGAAGCCTAGGTTGCGCGGAACGTAGAATTGGCCATCACTTTCAAACTGGTTGCAATTATTCCTGTTATATTATGGAAACACTGTTGTATTTTTATTGCATTTTATGCTTCGGGCGTTGACTTCTAAGGCCCTAACTATTCAATCTGTTGGAGCAACGCCCTAGGGTGAAGCCTAGGTTGCTCGGAAAGTAGAAATGACCATAAGTTTCATACTGGTTGCAATTATTCGTTTTATACGATGGAAAAACTGTTGTATTAATATTGTATTTTATGCTTCTGGCGTTGACTTCTAAGGCCCTAGCTGTTCGATCTAGTAGAGCAACGCCCTAGAGTGAAGCCTAGGGTGCCCGGAAAGGAGAAATGACCATCACGTTCAAACTGGTTGCAATTAATCCTTTTATACGATGGAAAAGCTGTTGTATTCATATCGTATTTTATGCTTCTGGCATTTACTTCTAAGGACATAACTCTTCGATCTGGTGGAGCAACGACCTAGAGTGAAGCCTAGGTTGCTCGGAATGTGGAAATGACCATAACTTTCACACTGGTTGCAATTATTCGGTTTATACGATGGAAACGCTGTTGTATTTATATTGTATTTTATGCCTCTGGCGTTGACTTCTAAGGCCCTAACTATTCTATCTGGTGGATCAACGCCCTAGAGTGAGGCCTAGGTTGCTCGGAATGTAAAAATGACCATAACATTTACACTGGTTGTAATTATTCGTTTTATACGATGGGAAAACTGTTATATTTTTATTGTATTTTATGCTGCTGGCGTTCACTTCTTAGGCCCTAACTATTCGATCTGGTGGAACAACGCCCTGTGGTGAAGCCTAGGTTGCCCGGAACGTAGAAATGACCATAACTTTCACACTGGTTGCTATTATTCGCTTTATACGATTGAAAAACTATTATATCTATATTGTATTTTATGCTTCTGGCATTGCCTTCTTAGGCGCTAACTGTTCGATCTGGTGGAACAACGCCCTAGAGTGAAGCCAAGGTTACCCGGAACGTAGAAATGACCAGTACTTTCACACTATTTGCAGTTACTCCTGTTATACGATGGAAAAACTGTTGCATCTTTATTGAATTTTATGCTTCTGGCGTTGACTTCTAAGGCCCTAACTATTCTATCTGGTGGATCAACGCCCTAGAGTGAGGCCTAGGTTGCTCGGAATGTAAAAATGACCATAACATTCACACTGGTTGTAATTATTCGTTTTATACGATGGGAAAACTGTTATATTTTTATTGTATTTTATGCTGCTGGCGTTCACTTCTTAGGCCCTAACTATTCGATCTGGTGGAACAACGCCCTGTGGTGAAGCCTAGGTTGCCCGGAACGTAGAAGTGACCATAACTTTCACACTGGTTGCTATTATTCGCTTTATACGATTGAAAAACTGTTATATCTATATTGTATTTTATGCTTCTGGCATTGCCTTCTTAGGCGCTAACTGTTCGATCTGGTGGAACAACGCCCTAGAGTGAAGCCTAGGTTGCCTGGAACGTACAAATGACCATCACGTTCAAACTGGTTGCAATTATTCCGGTTATATGATGGAAAAACTGTTGTATTTTTATTGCATTTTATGCTTCGGGCATTCACATCTAAGGCCCAAACTATTCAATCTGTTGCAGCAGCGCCCTAGGGCGTAGCCTAGGTTGCCCGGAATGTAGAAATGACCACAAGTTTCACACTGGTTGCAATTACTCGTTTTATATGATGGAAAAACTGTTGTATTTATATTGTATTTTATGCTGCTGGCGTTCACTTCTTAGGCCCTAACTATTCGATCTGGAGGAACAACGCCCAGGGGTGAAGCCTAGGTTGCCGGAACGTAGAAATGACCATAACTTTCACACTGGTTGCTATTATTCGTTTTATACGATGGAAAAACTGTTATATTTATATTTTATTTTATGCTTCTGGCGTTGACTTCTTAGGCCCTAACTATTCGATCTGGTGGAACAACACCATAGAGTGAAGCCTAGGTTGCCTGGAACGTAGAAATGACCATCACTTTTACACGGGTTGCAATTATTCCTGTTATAGGATGGAAAGACTGTTGTATTTTTCTTGTATTTTATGCTTCACGCGGTGACTTCTGAGGCCGTAGCTATTCGATGTGGTGGATGAACGCCATAGAGTGAAGCCTAGGTTGCCCGGAACGTAGAAATGTACATATCTTTCACACTGTTTGCAATTATTCATTTTATACGATGGCAATGCTGTTGCATTTATATTGTATTTTATGCTTCTGGCGTTGACTTCATAGGCCCTAACTATTCGATCTGGTGGAGCAATGCCTCAGAGTTAAGTCTAGGATGCCCGAAACGCCGAAATGATCATTACTTTCACGCTTGTTGCAATTATTCCTGTTATACCATGAAAAGACTGTTGTATTTTTATTGTATTTTGTGCCTCAGGCGTAGACTTCTAAGGCCGTAGCTATTCGATATGGTGGAGCACCGCCCTAGAGTGAAGCCTAGGTTGCTCGGAACGTAGAAATGATCACTTCTTTCACACTGTTTGCAATTATTCATTTAATATGATGGAAAACCTGTCGTATTTATATCATATTTTATGCTTCGGGCGTTGACTTCTTAGGCCCTAACATTTCGATCTGGTGGAGCAACGCCCTAGAGTGTAGCCTAGGTTGCTCGGAATGTAGAAATGACCATAACTTTCACACTGGTTGCAATTATTCGTTTTATACGATGGAAAAACTGTTGCATCTTTGTCGTATTTTATGCTTCTGGCGTTCACTTCTTAGGCCCTAACTATTCGATCTGGTGGAACAACGGCCTAGGGTGAAGCCTAGGTTGCCCGGAACGTAGAAATGACCATAACTTTCACACTGGTTGCAATTATTCGTTTTATACGATGGAAAAGCTGTTGTATTTATATCGTATTTTATGCTTCTGGCGTTGACTTCTTAGGCCCTAACTATTCGATCTGGTGGAACAACGCCCTAGAGTGAAGCCAAGGTTACCCGGAACGTAGAAATGACCAGTACTTTCACACTATTTGCAGTTACTCCTGTTATACGATGGAAAAACTGTTGCATCTTTATTGAATTTTATGCTTCTGGCGTTGACTTCTAAGGCCCTAACTATTCTATCTGGTGGATCAACGCCCTAGAGTGAGGCCTAGGTTGCTCGGAATGTAAAAATGACCATAACATTCACACTGGTTGTAATTATTCGTTTTATACGATGGGAAAACTGTTATATTTTTATTGTATTTTATGCTGCTGGCGTTCACTTCTTAGGCCCTAACTATTCGATCTGGTGGAACAACGCCCTGTGGTGAAGCCTAGGTTGCCCGGAACGTAGAAGTGACCATAACTTTCACACTGGTTGCTATTATTCGCTTTATACGATTGAAAAACTGTTATATCTATATTGTATTTTATGCTTCTGGCATTGCCTTCTTAGGCGCTAACTGTTCGATCTGGTGGAACAACGCCCTAGAGTGAAGCCTAGGTTGCCTGGAACGTACAAATGACCATCACGTTCAAACTGGTTGCAATTATTCCGGTTATATGATGGAAAAACTGTTGTATTTTTATTGCATTTTATGCTTCGGGCATTCACATCTAAGGCCCAAACTATTCAATCTGTTGCAGCAGCGCCCTAGGGTGTAGCCTAGGTTGCCCGGAAAGTAGAAATGACCACAAGTTTCACACTGGTTGCAATTACTCGTTTTATATGATGGAAAAACTGTTGTATTTATATTGTATTTTATGCTGCTGGCGTTCACTTCTTAGGCCCTAACTATTCGATCTGGAGGAACAACGCCCAGGGGTGAAGCCTAGGTTGCCGGAACGTAGAAATGACCATAACTTTCACACTGGTTGCTATTATTCGTTTTATACGATGGAAAAACTGTTATATTTATATTTTATTTTATGCTTCTGGCGTTGACTTCTTAGGCCCTAACTATTCGATCTGGTGGAACAACACCATAGAGTGAAGCCTAGGTTGCCTGGAACGTAGAAATGACCATCACTTTTACACGGGTTGCAATTATTCCTGTTATAGGATGGAAAGACTGTTGTATTTTTCTTGTATTTTATGCTTCACGCGGTGACTTCTGAGGCCGTAGCTATTCGATGTGGTGGATGAACGCCATAGAGTGAAGCCTAGGTTGCCCGGAACGTAGAAATGTACATATCTTTCACACTGTTTGCAATTATTCATTTTATACGATGGCAATGCTGTTGCATTTATATTGTATTTTATGCTTCTGGCGTTGACTTCATAGGCCCTAACTATTCGATCTGGTGGAGCAATGCCTCAGAGTTAAGTCTAGGATGCCCGAAACGCCGAAATGATCATTACTTTCACGCTTGTTGCAATTATTCCTGTTATACCATGAAAAGACTGTTGTATTTTTATTGTATTTTGTGCCTCAGGCGTAGACTTCTAAGGCCGTAGCTATTCGATATGGTGGAGCACCGCCCTAGAGTGAAGCCTAGGTTGCTCGGAACGTAGAAATGATCACTTCTTTCACACTGTTTGCAATTATTCATTTAATATGATGGAAAACCTGTCGTATTTATATCATATTTTATGCTTCGGGCGTTGACTTCTTAGGCCCTAACATTTCGATCTGGTGGAGCAACGCCCTAGAGTGTAGCCTAGGTTGCTCGGAATGTAGAAATGACCATAACTTTCACACTGGTTGCAATTATTCGTTTTATACGATGGAAAAACTGTTGCATCTTTGTCGTATTTTATGCTTCTGGCGTTCACTTCTTAGGCCCTAACTATTCGATCTGGTGGAACAACGGCCTAGGGTGAAGCCTAGGTTGCCCGGAACGTAGAAATGACCATAACTTTCACACTGGTTGCAATTATTCGTTTTATACGATGGAAAAGCTGTTGTATTTATATCGTATTTTATGCTTCTGGCGTTGACTTCTTACTCCCTAACTATTCGATCTGGTGGAGCAACGCCCTAGAGTGAAGCCTAGGTTGCCCGGAACGTAGAATTGTCCATCACTTTCAAACTGGTTGCAATTATTCCTGTTATATGATGGAAACACTGTTGTATTTTTTTTGCATTATATGGTTCGGGCGTTGACTTCTAAGGCCCTAACTATTCAATCTGTTGGAGCAACGCCCTAGGGTGAAGCCTAGGTTGCTCGGAAAGTAGAAATGACCATAAGTTTCATACTGGTTGCAAGTATACGTTTTATACGATGGAAAAACTGTTGTATTTATATTGTGTTTTATGTTTCTGGCGTTGACTTCTAAGGCCCTAGCTATTCGATCTAGTGGAGCAACGCCCTAGAGGGAAGCCTAGGTTGCCTGGAATGTAGAAATGACCATCACTTTCACACGGGTTGCAATTATTCCCGTTATAGGATGGAAAGACTGTTGTATTTTTATTGTATTTTATGCTTCACGCGTTGACTTCTGAGGCCGTAGCTATTCGATGTGGTGAATGAACGCCATAGAGTGAAGCCTAGGTTGCCCGGAACGTAGAAATGTCCATATCTTTCACACTGTTTGCAATTATTCCTTTTATACGATGGAAAAGCTGTTGTATTTATATCGTATTTTATGCTTCTGGCGTCGACTTCTAAGGACCTAACTATTCGATCTGGTGGAGCAACGCCCTAGAGTGAAGCCTAGGTTGCTCGGAATATAGAAATGACCATATCTTCCACACTGGTTGCAATTATTCGTTTTATACGAAGGAAAAACTGTTGCATCTTTATCGTATTTTATGCTTCTGGCGTTGACTTCTTAGGCCGTACCTATTCGATCTGCTGGAGCAACGCCCTGGAGTGAAACCTAGGTTGCCCGGAACGCAGAAGTGACCACTACTATCACACTGGTTATAAATTATTCCTGCTATACGATGGAAAAACTGTTGTATTTTTATTGCATTTTATGCTTCGGGCATTGACTTCTAAGGCCCTAACTATTCAATCTGTTGGAGCAACGCCCTAGGGTGAAGCCTAGGTTGCCCGGAACATAGAAATGACCATAACTTTGACACTGGTTGCAATTAATCGTCTTATACGATGGAAAAGCTGTTGTATTTATATCGTATTTTATGCTTCTGGCGTTGACTTCTTAGGCCCTAACTATTCCATCTGGTGCAACAACGCCCTAGGGTGAAGCCCAGGCTGCCCGGAAAGTAGAAATGACAATAACTTTCACATTGGTAGCAATTATTCGTTTTATACGATGGAAAAACTGTTCTATTTATTTTATATTTTATGCTTCGGGCGTTGACTTCTAAGGCCCTAACTATTCGATCTGGTGGAGCAACGCCCTAGGGTGAAGCCTAGGTTGCTCGGAAAGTAGAAATGACCATAAGTTTCATACTGGTTGCAAGTATACGTTTTATACGATGGAAAAACTGTTGTATTTATATTGTGTTTTATGTTTCTGGCGTTGACTTCTAAGGCCTTAGCTATTCGATCTAGTGGAGCAACGCCCTAGAGTGAAGCCTAGGTTGCCCGGAACGTAGAAGTGACCATAACTTCCACACTGGTTGCAATTATTCATTTTATACGATGGAAAAACTGTTGTACTTATATTGTATTTTATTCTTACGGCGTTGAATTCTAAGTCCCTAGCTATTCGATATGGTGGAGCAACGCCCTAGAGTGAAACCTAGGGTACCCGGAACGTAGAAATGACCAGTACTTTCACACTGTTTGCAGTTATTCCTGTTATACGATGGAAAAACTGTTGCATCTTTATTGTATTTTATGCTTCTGGCGTTGACTTCTAAGGCCCTAACTATTCGATCAGGTGGAGCAACGCCCTAGAGTGAAACCTAGGTTGCTAGAAATGTAGAAATGACCATAACTTTCACACTGGTTGCAATTATTCATTTTATACGATGGAAAAACTGTTGTACTTATATTGTATTTTATTCTTATGGCGTTGAATTCTAAGTCCCTAGCTATTCGATATGGTGGAGCAACGCCCTAGAGTGAAACCTAGGTTACCCGGAACGTAGAAATGACCAGTACTTTCATACCGTTTGCAGTTATTCCTGTTATACGATAGAAAAACTTTTGCATCTATATTGTGTTTTATGCTTCCGGCGTTGACTTCTAGGGCCCTAGCTATTCGATTTGGTGGAGCAACGCCCTAGAGTGGGGCCTAGGTTGCCCGGAACGTAGAAATGACCAGTACTTTGACACTGGTTGCAGTTATTCCTGTTATACGATGGAAAAACTGTTGTATTTTTATTGCATTTTATGCTTCGGGCATTGACTTCTAAGGCCCTAACTATTCAATCTGTTGGAGCAACGTCCTAGGGTGAAGCCTAGGTTGCCCGTAACGTAGAAATGACCATAACTTTCACACAGGTTGCAATTATTCGTTTTATACGATGGAAAAGCTGTTGTATTTATATCGTATTTTATGCTTCTGGCGTTGACTTCTTAGGCCTTAACTATTCAATCTGTTGGAGCAACGCCCTAGGGTGAAGCCTAGGTTGCGCGGAACGTAGAAATGACCACAACTTTCACACTGGTTGCAATTATTCGTTTTATACGATGGAAAAGCTGTTGCATTTATATCGTATTTTATGCTTCTGGCGTTGACTTCTTAGGCACTAACTATTCCATCTGATGGAACAATGGCCTAGGGTGAAGCCTAGGTTGCCCGGAACGTAGAAATGACCATAACCTTCACACAGGTTGCAATTATTCGTCTTATACGATTGAAAGACTGTTGTATTTATTTTGTAGTTTATGCTTCGGGCGTTGACTTCTAAGGCCCTAACTATTCGATCTGGTGGAGCAACGCCCTAGAGTGAAGCCTAGGTTGCCCGGCACGTAGAAATGACCATAACTTTCACACTGGTTGTTATCATTCGTTTTATATGATGGAAAAACTGTTGTATTTATATTGTATTTTATGCTTCTGGCGTTCACTTCTTAGGCCCTAACTATTCGATCTGGTGGATCAACGGCTTAGAGTGAAGCCTAGGTTGCCCGGAACGTAGAAATGACCATAACTTTCACACTGGTTGCTATCATTCGTTTTATATGATGGATAAACTGTTGTATTTATATTGTATTTTATGCTGCTGGCGTTCACTTCTTAGGCCCTAACTATTCGATCTGGAGGAACAACGCCCAGGGGTGAAGCCTAGGTTGCCGGAACGTAGAAATGACCATAACTTTCACACTGGTTGCTATTATTCGTTTTATACGATGGAAAAACTGTTATATTTATATTTTATTTTATGCTTCTGGCGTTGACTTCTTAGGCCCTAACTATTCGATCTGGTGGAACAACACCATAGAGTGAAGCCTAGGTTGCCTGGAACGTAGAAATGACCATCACTTTTACACGGGTTGCAATTATTCCTGTTATAGGATGGAAAGACTGTTGTATTTTTCTTGTATTTTATGCTTCACGCGGTGACTTCTGAGGCCGTAGCTATTCGATGTGGTGGATGAACGCCATAGAGTGAAGCCTAGGTTGCCCGGAACGTAGAAATGTACATATCTTTCACACTGTTTGCAATTATTCATTTTATACGATGGCAATGCTGTTGCATTTATATTGTATTTTATGCTTCTGGCGTTGACTTCATAGGCCCTAACTATTCGATCTGGTGGAGCAATGCCTCAGAGTTAAGTCTAGGATGCCCGAAACGCCGAAATGATCATTACTTTCACGCTTGTTGCAATTATTCCTGTTATACCATGAAAAGACTGTTGTATTTTTATTGTATTTTGTGCCTCAGGCGTAGACTTCTAAGGCCGTAGCTATTCGATATGGTGGAGCACCGCCCTAGAGTGAAGCCTAGGTTGCTCGGAACGTAGAAATGATCACTTCTTTCACACTGTTTGCAATTATTCATTTAATATGATGGAAAACCTGTCGTATTTATATCATATTTTATGCTTCGGGCGTTGACTTCTTAGGCCCTAACATTTCGATCTGGTGGAGCAACGCCCTAGAGTGTAGCCTAGGTTGCTCGGAATGTAGAAATGACCATAACTTTCACACTGGTTGCAATTATTCGTTTTATACGATGGAAAAACTGTTGCATCTTTGTCGTATTTTATGCTTCTGGCGTTCACTTCTTAGGCCCTAACTATTCGATCTGGTGGAACAACGGCCTAGGGTGAAGCCTAGGTTGCCCGGAACGTAGAAATGACCATAACTTTCACACTGGTTGCAATTATTCGTTTTATACGATGGAAAAGCTGTTGTATTTATATCGTATTTTATGCTTCTGGCGTTGACTTCTTACTCCCTAACTATTCGATCTGGTGGAGCAACGCCCTAGAGTGAAGCCTAGGTTGCCCGGAACGTAGAATTGTCCATCACTTTCAAACTGGTTGCAATTATTCCTGTTATATGATGGAAACACTGTTGTATTTTTTTTGCATTATATGGTTCGGGCGTTGACTTCTAAGGCCCTAACTATTCAATCTGTTGGAGCAACGCCCTAGGGTGAAGCCTAGGTTGCTCGGAAAGTAGAAATGACCATAAGTTTCATACTGGTTGCAAGTATACGTTTTATACGATGGAAAAACTGTTGTATTTATATTGTGTTTTATGTTTCTGGCGTTGACTTCTAAGGCCCTAGCTATTCGATCTAGTGGAGCAACGCCCTAGAGGGAAGCCTAGGTTGCCTGGAATGTAGAAATGACCATCACTTTCACACGGGTTGCAATTATTCCCGTTATAGGATGGAAAGACTGTTGTATTTTTATTGTATTTTATGCTTCACGCGTTGACTTCTGAGGCCGTAGCTATTCGATGTGGTGAATCAACGCCATAGAGTGAAGCCTAGGTTGCCCGGAACGTAGAAATGTCCATATCTTTCACACTGTTTGCAATTATTCCTTTTATACGATGGAAAAGCTGTTGTATTTATATCGTATTTTATGCTTCTGGCGTCGACTTCTAAGGACCTAACTATTCGATCTGGTGGAGCAACGCCCTAGAGTGAAGCCTAGGTTGCTCGGAATATAGAAATGACCATATCTTCCACACTGGTTGCAATTATTCGTTTTATACGAAGGAAAAACTGTTGCATCTTTATCGTATTTTATGCTTCTGGCGTTGACTTCTTAGGCCGTACCTATTCGATCTGCTGGAGCAACGCCCTGGAGTGAAACCTAGGTTGCCCGGAACGCAGAAGTGACCACTACTATCACACTGGTTATAAATTATTCCTGCTATACGATGGAAAAACTGTTGTATTTTTATTGCATTTTATGCTTCGGGCATTGACTTCTAAGGCCCTAACTATTCAATCTGTTGGAGCAACGCCCTAGGGTGAAGCCTAGGTTGCCCGGAACATAGAAATGACCATAACTTTGACACTGGTTGCAATTAATCGTCTTATACGATGGAAAAGCTGTTGTATTTATATCGTATTTTATGCTTCTGGCGTTGACTTCTTAGGCCCTAACTATTCCATCTGGTGCAACAACGCCCTAGGGTGAAGCCCAGGCTGCCCGGAAAGTAGAAATGACAATAACTTTCACATTGGTAGCAATTATTCGTTTTATACGATGGAAAAACTGTTCTATTTATTTTATATTTTATGCTTCGGGCGTTGACTTCTAAGGCCCTAACTATTCGATCTGGTGGAGCAACGCCCTAGGGTGAAGCCTAGGTTGCTCGGAAAGTAGAAATGACCATAAGTTTCATACTGGTTGCAAGTATACGTTTTATACGATGGAAAAACTGTTGTATTTATATTGTGTTTTATGTTTCTGGCGTTGACTTCTAAGGCCTTAGCTATTCGATCTAGTGGAGCAACGCCCTAGAGTGAAGCCTAGGTTGCCCGGAACGTAGAAGTGACCATAACTTCCACACTGGTTGCAATTATTCATTTTATACGATGGAAAAACTGTTGTACTTATATTGTATTTTATTCTTACGGCGTTGAATTCTAAGTCCCTAGCTATTCGATATGGTGGAGCAACGCCCTAGAGTGAAACCTAGGTTACCCGGAACGTAGAAATGACCAGTACTTTCACACTGTTTGCAGTTATTCCTGTTATACGATGGAAAAACTGTTGCATCTTTATTGTATTTTATGCTTCTGGCGTTGACTTCTAAGGCCCTAACTATTCGATCAGGTGGAGCAACGCCCTAGAGTGAAACCTAGGTTGCTAGAAATGTAGAAATGACCATAACTTTCACACTGGTTGCAATTATTCATTTTATACGATGGAAAAACTGTTGTACTTATATTGTATTTTATTCTTATGGCGTTGAATTCTAAGTCCCTAGCTATTCGATATGGTGGAGCAACGCCCTAGAGTGAAACCTAGGTTACCCGGAACGTAGAAATGACCAGTACTTTCATACCGTTTGCAGTTATTCCTGTTATACGATAGAAAAACTTTTGCATCTATATTGTGTTTTATGCTTCCGGCGTTGACTTCTAGGGCCCTAGCTATTCGATTTGGTGGAGCAACGCCCTAGAGTGGGGCCTAGGTTGCCCGGAACGTAGAAATGACCAGTACTTTGACACTGGTTGCAGTTATTCCTGTTATACGATGGAAAAACTGTTGTATTTTTATTGCATTTTATGCTTCGGGCATTGACTTCTAAGGCCCTAACTATTCAATCTGTTGGAGCAACGTCCTAGGGTGAAGCCTAGGTTGCCCGTAACGTAGAAATGACCATAACTTTCACACAGGTTGCAATTATTCGTTTTATACGATGGAAAAGCTGTTGTATTTATATCGTATTTTATGCTTCTGGCGTTGACTTCTTAGGCCTTAACTATTCAATCTGTTGGAGCAACGCCCTAGGGTGAAGCCTAGGTTGCGCGGAACGTAGAAATGACCACAACTTTCACACTGGTTGCAATTATTCGTTTTATACGATGGAAAAGCTGTTGCATTTATATCGTATTTTATGCTTCTGGCGTTGACTTCTTAGGCACTAACTATTCCATCTGATGGAACAATGGCCTAGGGTGAAGCCTAGGTTGCCCGGAACGTAGAAATGACCATAACCTTCACACAGGTTGCAATTATTCGTCTTATACGATTGAAAGACTGTTGTATTTATTTTGTAGTTTATGCTTCGGGCGTTGACTTCTAAGGCCCTAACTATTCGATCTGGTGGAGCAACGCCCTAGAGTGAAGCCTAGGTTGCCCGGCACGTAGAAATGACCATAACTTTCACACTGGTTGTTATCATTCGTTTTATATGATGGAAAAACTGTTGTATTTATATTGTATTTTATGCTTCTGGCGTTCACTTCTTAGGCCCTAACTATTCGATCTGGTGGATCAACGGCTTAGAGTGAAGCCTAGGTTGCCCGGAACGTAGAAATGACCATAACTTTCACACTGGTTGCTATCATTCGTTTTATATGATGGATAAACTGTTGTATTTATATCGTATTTTATGCTTCTGGCGTTGACTTCTTAGGCCCTAACTATTCCATCTGATGGAACAACGCCCTAGGGTGAAGCCTAGATTGCCCGGAACGTTGAAATGACCATAACTTTCACTCTGGTTGCTAATATTCGTTTTATACGATGGAAAAACTGTTATATTTATATTGTATTTTATTCTTATGGCGTTGAATTCTAGGTCCCTAGCTATTCGATCTGGTGGAGCAACGCCCTAGAGCGAAACCTAGGTTACCCGGAACGTAGAAATGACCAGTACTTTCACACTGTTTGCAGTTATTCCTGTTATACGATGGAAAAACTGTTGCATCTTTATTGTATTTTATGCTTCTGGCGTTGACTTCCAAGGCCCTAACTATTCGATCAGGTGGAGCAACGCCCTAGAGTGAAACCTAGGTTACCCGGAACGTAGAAATGACCTGTACTTTCATACTGTTTGCAGTTATTCCTGTTATACGATGGAAAAACTTTTGCACCTATATTGTACTTTATGCTTCCGGCGTTGACTTCTAAGGCCCTAGCTATTCGTATTTGGTGGAGCAACGCCCTAGAGTGGGGCCTAGGTTGCCCGGTACGTAGAAATGTCCATTACTTTCACACTGGTTGCAATTATTCCTGTTATACGATGGAAAAACTCTCGTATATTTATCGTATTTTATGCTTCGGGCGTTGACTTCTATGGCCCTACCTATTCGATCTGGTGGAGCAACACCCTACAGTGAAGCCTAGTCTGTCCGGAACGTAGATATGACCATAACCTTCACACAGGTTGCAATTATTCGTCTTATACGATTGAAAGACTGTTGTATTTATTTTGTAGTTTATGCTTCGGGCGTTGACTTCTAAGGCCCTAACTATTCGATCTGGTGGAGCAACGCCCTAGAGTGAAGCCTAGGTTGCCCGGCACGTAGGAATGACCATAACTTTCACACTGGTTGTTATCATTCGTTTTATATGATGGAAAAACTGTTGTATTTATATTGTATTTTATGCTTCTGGCGTTCACTTCTTGGGCCCTAACTATTCGATCTGGTGGATCAACGGCTTAGAGTGAAGCCTAGGTTGCCCGGAACGTAGAAATGACCATAACTTTCACACTGGTTGCTATCATTCGTTTTATATGATGGATAAACTGTTGTATTTATATTGTATTTTATGCTTCTGGCGTTCACTTCTTAGGCCCTAACTATTCGATCTGGTGGAACAACGCCCTAGGGTGAAGCCTAGGTTGCCCGGAACGTAGAAATGACCATAACTTTTACACTGGTAGCAATTATTCGTTTTATACAATGGAAAAACCGTTCTGTTTATTTTGTATTTTATGCTTCGGCCGTTGACTTCTAAGGCCCTAACTGTTTGATCTGGTGGAGCAACGCCCTAGATTGAAGCCTAGGTTGCCCGGAACGTAGAAATGACCATTACTTTCACACTGTTTGCAACTATTCATTTTATAGGATGGAACAGCTGTTGTACTTATATTGTATTTTATTCTTCTGGCGTTGAATTCTAAGTCCCTAGCTTTTCAATCTCGTGGAGCAACGCCCTAGAGTGAAACCTAGGTTACCCGGAACGTAGAAATGACCAGTACTTTGACACTGGTTGCAGTTATTCCTGTTATACGATGGAAAAACTGTTGCACCTTTATTGTATTTTATGCTTCTGGTGTTGACATCTAAGGCCCTAACTGTTTGGTCTGGTGGAGTAACGCCCTAGAGTGAAGCCTAGGTTGCCGGAACGTAGAAATGACCATAACTTTCACACTGGTTGCTATTATTCCTTTTATACGATGGAAAAGCTGTTCTATTTATATCGTATTTTATGCTTCTGGCGTTGACTTCTAAGGCCCTCAACTATTCGATCTGGTGGAGCAACGCCCTAGAGCGAAGCATAGGTTGCCCAGAACGTAGAAATGACCATTACTTTCACACTGTTTGTAATTATTCATTTTATACGATGGAAAAGCTGTTGTATTTATATTGCATTTTATTCTTCTGGCGTTGACTTTTAAGGCCGTAGCTATTAGATGTGGTGGAGCAACGCCCTAAAGTGTCGCATAGGTTGCCCGGAACGTAGAAATGACCATAACTTTCACAATGTTTGCAAATATTCATTTTATACGATGGAAAAACTGTTGTACTTATATTGTATTTTATTCTTCTCGCGTTGAATTCTAAGTACCTAGCTTTTCGATCTCGTGGAGCAACGCCCTAGAGTGAAACCTAGGATACCCGGAACGTAGAAATGACCAGTACTTTCACACTGGTTGCAGATATTCCTGTTATACGATGGAAAAACTGTTGTACTTATATTGTATTTTATTCTTCTGGCGTTGAATTCTAAGTCCCTAGCTTTTCGATCTCGTGGAGCAACGCCCTAGAGTGAAACCTAGGTTACCCGGAACGTAGAAATGACCAGTACTTTGACACTGGTTGCAGTTATTCCTGTTATACGATGGAAAAACTGTTGTATTTTTATTGCATTTTATGCTTCGGGCATTGACTTTTAAGGCCCTAACTATTCAATCTGTTGGAGCAACGTCCTAGGGTGAAGCATAGGTTGCCCGGAACGTAGAAATGACCATAACTTTCACACAGGTTGCAATTATTCGTTTTATACGATGGAAAAGCTGTTGTATTTATATCGTATTTTATGCTTCTGGCGTTGACTTCTTAGGCCCTAACTATTCAATCTGTTGGAGCAACGCCCTAGGGTGAAGCCTAGGTTGCCCGGAACGCAGAAATGACCACAACTTTCACACTGGTTGCAATTATTCGTTTTATACGATGGAAAAGCTGTTGTATTTATATCGTATTTTATGCTTCTGGCGTTGACTTCTTAGGCCCTAACTATTCCATCTGATGGACCAACGCCCTAGGGTGAAGCCTAGATTGCCCGGAACGTTGAAATGACCATAACTTTCACTCTGGTTGCTAATATTCGTTTTATACGATGGAAAAACTGTTATATTTATATTGTATTTTATTCTTATGGCGTTGAATTCTAAGTCCCTAGCTATTCGATCTGGTGGAGCAACGCCCTAGAGCGAAACCTAGGTTACCCGGAACGTAGAAATGACCAGTACTTTCACACTGTTTGCAGTTATTCCTGTTATACGATGGAAAAACTGTTGCATCTTTATTGTATTTTATACTTCTGGCGTTGACTTCCAAGGCCCTAACTATTCGATCAGGTGGAGCAACGCCTTAGAGTGAAACCTAGGTTACCCGGAACGTAGAAATGACGTGTACTTTCATACTGTTTGCAGTTATTCCTGTTATACGATGGAAAAACTTTTGTACCTATATTGTATTTTATGCTTCCGGCGTTGAGTTCTAAGGCCCTAGCTATTCGTATTTGGTGGAGCAACGCCCTAGAGTGGGGCCTAGGTTGCCCGGTACGTAGAAATGTCCATTACTTTCACACTGTTTGCAAATATACATTATATACGGTGGAAAATCTGTTGTATCTATGTTGCATTTTATGCTTGTGGCGCTGACTTCTTGGGCCCTAACTATTTGATCTGGTGGAGCAACGCCCTAGAGTGAAGACTAGGTTGCCCGAAACGTAGATATGACCATAACCTTCACACAGGTTGCAATTATTCGTCTTATACGATTGAAAGACTGTTGTATTTATTTTGTAGTTTATGCTTCGGGCGTTGACTTCTAAGGCCCTAACTATTCGATCTGGTGGAGCAACGCCCTAGAGTGAAGCCTAGGTTGCCCGGCACGTAGAAATGACCATAACTTTCACACTGGTTGTTATCATTCGTTTTATATGATGGAAAAACTGTTGTATTTATATTGTATTTTATGCTTCTGGCGTTCACTTCTTAGGCCCTAACTATTCGATCTGGTGGATCAACGGCTTAGAGTGAAGCCTAGGTTGCCCGGAACGTAGAAATGACCATAACTTTCACACTGGTTGCTATCATTCGTTTTATATGATGGATAAACTGTTGTATTTATATCGTATTTTATGCTTCTGGCGTTGACTTCTTAGGCCCTAACTATTCCATCTGATGGAACAACGCCCTAGGGTGAAGCCTAGATTGCCCGGAACGTTGAAATGACCATAACTTTCACTCTGGTTGCTAATATTCGTTTTATACGATGGAAAAACTGTTATATTTATATTGTATTTTATTCTTATGGCGTTGAATTCTAGGTCCCTAGCTATTCGATCTGGTGGAGCAACGCCCTAGAGCGAAACCTAGGTTACCCGGAACGTAGAAATGACCAGTACTTTCACACTGTTTGCAGTTATTCCTGTTATACGATGGAAAAACTGTTGCATCTTTATTGTATTTTATGCTTCTGGCGTTGACTTCCAAGGCCCTAACTATTCGATCAGGTGGAGCAACGCCCTAGAGTGAAACCTAGGTTACGCGGAACGTAGAAATGACCTGTACTTTCATACTGTTTGCAGTTATTCCTGTTATACGATGGAAAAACTTTTGCACCTATATTGTATTTTATGCTTCCGGCGTTGACTTCTAAGGCCCTAGCTATTCGTATTTGGTAGAGCAACGCCCTAGAGTGGGGCCTAGGTTGCCCGTTACGTAGAAATGTCCATTACTTTCACACTGGTTGCAATTATTCCTGTTATACGATGGAAAAACTCTCGTATATTTATCGCATTTTATGCTTCGGGCGTTGACTTCCAAGGCCCTAACTATTCGATCAGGTGGAGCAACGCCCTAGAGTGAAACCTAGGTTACGCGGAACGTAGAAATGACCTGTACTTTCATACTGTTTGCAGTTATTCCTGTTATACGATGGAAAAACTTTTGCACCTATATTGTATTTTATGCTTCCAGCGTTGACTTCTAAGGCCCTAGCTATTCGTATTTGGTAGAGCAACACCCTACAGTGAAGCCTAGTCTGTCCGGAACGTAGATATGACCATAACCTTCACACAGGTTGCAATTATTCGTCTTATACGATTGAAAGACTGTTGTATTTATTTTGTAGTTTATGCTTCGGGCGTTGACTTCTAAGGCCCTAACTATTCGATCTGGTGGAGCAACGCCCTAGAGTGAAGCCTAGGTTGCCCGGCACGTAGAAATGACCATAACTTTCACACTGGTTGTTATCATTCGTTTTATATGATGGAAAAACTGTTGTATTTATATTGTATTTTATGCTTCTGGCGTTCACTTCTTGGGCCCTAACTATTCGATCTGGTGGATCAACGGCTTAGAGTGAAGCCTAGGTTGCCCGGAACGTAGAAATGACCATAACTTTCACACTGGTTGCTATCATTCGTTTTATATGATGGATAAACTGTTGTATTTATATTGTATTTTATGCTTCTGGCGTTCACTTCTTAGGCCCTAACTATTCGATCTGGTGGAACAACGCCCTAGGGTGAAGCCTAGGTTGCCCGGAACGTAGAAATGACCATAACTTTTACACTGGTAGCAATTATTCGTTTTATACAATGGAAAAACTGTTCTATTTATTTTGCATTTTATGCTTCGGGCGTTGCCTTCTAAGGCCCTAACTAATTGATCTGGAGGAGCAATGCCCTAGTGTGAAGCCTAGGTTGCCCGGAACGTAGAAAAGACCATAACTTTTACACTGGTAGCAATTATTCGTTTTATACAATGGAAAAACCGTTCTGTTTATTTTGTATTTTATGCTTCGGCCGTTGACTTCTAAGGCCCTAACTGTTTGATCTGGTGGAGCAACGCCCTAGATTGAAGCCTAGGTTGCCCGGAACGTAGAAATGACCATTACTTTCACACTGTTTGCAACTATTCATTTTATAGGATGGAACAGCTGTTGTACTTATATTGTATTTTATTCTTCTGGCGTTGAATTCTAAGTCCCTAGCTTTTCAATCTCGTGGAGCAACGCCCTAGAGTGAAACCTAGGTTACCCGGAACGTAGAAATGACCAGTACTTTGTCACTGGTTGCAGTTATTCCTGTTATACGATGGAAAAACTGTTGCACCTTTATTGTATTTTATGCTTCTGGTGTTGACATCTAAGGCCCTAACTGTTTGGTCTGGTGGAGCAACGCCCTAGAGTGAAGCCTAGGTTGCCGGAACGTAGAAATGACCATAACTTTCACACTGGTTGCTATTATTCCTTTTATACGATGGAAAAGCTGTTCTATTTATATCGTATTTTATGCTTCTGGCGTTGACTTCTAAGGCCCTCAACTATTCGATCTGGTGGAGCAACGCCCTAGAGTGAAGACTAGGTTGCCCGAAACGTAGAAATGACCATAACTTTTACACTGGTAGCAATTATTCGTTTTATATAATGGAAAAACTGTTGTATTTATATCGTATTTGATGCTCCTGGCGTTGACTTCTAAGGACCTAACTATTCGATCTGGTGGAGCCACGCCCTAGAGTGAAGCCTAGGTTGCTCGGAACGTAGAAATGATCACTTCTTTCACACTGTTTGCAATTATTCATTTAATATGATGGAAAACCTGTCGTATTTATATCATATTTTATGCTTCTGGCGTTGACTTCTTAGGCCCTAACATTTCGATCTGGTGGAGCAACGCCCTAGAGTGTAGCCTAGGTTGCTCGGAATGTAGAAATGACCATAACTTTCACACTGGTTGCAATTATTCGTTTTATACGATGGAAAAACTGTTGCATCTTTGTCGTATTTTATGCTTCTGGCGTTCACTTCTTAGGCCCTAACTATTCGATCTGGTGGAACAACGGCCTAGGGTGAAGCCTAGGTTGCCCGGAACGTAGAAATGACCATAACTTTCACACTGGTTGCAATTATTCGTTTTATACGATGGAAAAGCTGTTGTATTTATATCGTATTTTATGCTTCTGGCGTTGACTTCTTAGGCCCTAACTATTCGATCTGGTGGAGCAACGCCCTAGAGTGAAGCCTAGGTTGCCCGGAACGTAGAATTGTCCATCACTTTCAAACTGGTTGCAATTATTCCTGTTATATGATGGAAACACTGTTGTATTTTTTTTGCATTATATGGTTCGGGCGTTGACTTCTAAGGCCCTAACTATTCAATCTGTTGGAGCAACGCCCTAGGGTGAAGCCTAGGTTGCTCGGAAAGTAGAAATGACCATAAGTTTCATACTGGTTGCAAGTATACGTTTTATACGATGGAAAAACTGTTGTATTTATATTGTGTTTTATGTTTCTGGCGTTGACTTCTAAGGCCCTAGCTATTCGATCTAGTGGAGCAACGCCCTAGAGGGAAGCCTAGGTTGCCTGGAATGTAGAAATGACCATCACTTTCACACGGGTTGCAATTATTCCCGTTATAGGATGGAAAGACTGTTGTATTTTTATTGTATTTTATGCTTCACGCGTTGACTTCTGAGGCCGTAGCTATTCGATGTGGTGAATGAACGCCATAGAGTGAAGCCTAGGTTGCCCGGAACGTAGAAATGTCCATATCTTTCACACTGTTTGCAATTATTCCTTTTATACGATGGAAAAGCTGTTGTATTTATATCGTATTTTATGCTTCTGGCGTCGACTTCTAAGGACCTAACTATTCGATCTGGTGGAGCAACGCCCTAGAGTGAAGCCTAGGTTGCTCGGAATATAGAAATGACCATATCTTCCACACTGGTTGCAATTATTCGTTTTATACGAAGGAAAAACTGTTGCATCTTTATCGTATTTTATGCTTCTGGCGTTGACTTCTTAGGCCGTACCTATTCGATCTGCTGGAGCAACGCCCTGGAGTGAAACCTAGGTTGCCCGGAACGCAGAAATGACCACTACTATCACACTGGTTATAAATTATTCCTGCTATACGATGGAAAAACTGTTGTATTTTTATTGCATTTTATGCTTCGGGCATTGACTTCTAAGGCCCTAACTATTCAATCTGTTGGAGCAACGCCCTAGGGTGAAGCCTAGGTTGCCCGGAACATAGAAATGACCATAACCTTGACACTGGTTGCAATTAATCGTCTTATACGATGGAAAAGCTGTTGTATTTATATCGTATTTTATGCTTCTGGCGTTGACTTCTTAGGCCCTAACTATTCCATCTGGTGCAACAACGCCCTAGGGTGAAGCCCAGGCTGCCCGGAAAGTAGAAATGACAATAACTTTCACATTGGTAGCAATTATTCGTTTTATACGATGGAAAAACTGTTCTATTTATTTTATATTTTATGCTTCGGGCGTTGACTTCTAAGGCCCTAACTATTCGATCTGGTGGAGCAACGCCCTAGGGTGAAGCCTAGGTTGCTCGGAAAGTAGAAATGACCATAAGTTTCATACTGGTTGCAAGTATACGTTTTATACGATGGAAAAACTGTTGTATTTATATTGTGTTTTATGTTTCTGGCGTTGACTTCTAAGGCCTTAGATATTCGATCTAGTGGAGCAACGCCCTAGAGTGAAGCCTAGGTTGCCCGGAACGTAGAAGTGACCATAACTTCCACACTGGTTGCAATTATTCATTTTATACGATGGAAAAACTGTTGTACTTATATTGTATTTTATTCTTATGGCGTTGAATTCTAAGTCCCTAGCTATTCGATATGGTGGAGCAACGCCCTAGAGTGAAACCTAGGTTACCCGGAACGTAGAAATGACCAGTACTTTCACACTGTTTGCAGTTATTCCTGTTATACGATGGAAAAACTGTTGCATCTTTATTGTATTTTATGCTTCTGGCGTTGACTTCTAAGGCCGTAACTATTCGATCAGGTGGAGCAACGCCCTAGAGTGAAACCTAGGTTGCTAGAAATGTAGAAATGACCATAACTTTCACACTGGTTGCAATTATTCATTTTATACGATGGAAAAACTGTTGTACTTATATTGTATTTTATTCTTATGGCGTTGAATTCTAAGTCCCTAGCTATTCGATATGGTGGAGCAACGCCCTAGAGTGAAACCTAGGTTACCCGGAACGTAGAAATGACCAGTACTTTCATACCGTTTGCAGTTATTCCTGTTATACGATAGAAAAACTTTTGCATCTATATTGTGTTTTATGCTTCCGGCGTTGACTTCTAGGGCCCTAGCTATTCGATTTGGTGGAGCAACGCCCTAGAGTGGGGCCTAGGTTGCCCGGAACGTAGAAATGACCAGTACTTTGACACTGGTTGCAGTTATTCCTGTTATACGATGGAAAAACTGTTGTATTTTTATTGCATTTTATGCTTCGGGCATTGACTTCTAAGGCCCTAACTATTCAATCTGTTGGAGCAACGTCCTAGGGTGAAGCCTAGGTTGCCCGTAACGTAGAAATGACCATAACTTTCACACAGGTTGCAATTATTCGTTTTATACGATGGAAAAGCTGTTGTATTTATATCGTATTTTATGCTTCTGGCGTTGACTTCTTAGGCCTTAACTATTCAATCTGTTGGAGCAACGCCCTAGGGTGAAGCCTAGGTTGCGCGGAACGTAGAAATGACCACAACTTTCACACTGGTTGCAATTATTCGTTTTATACGATGGAAAAGCTGTTGCATTTATATCGTATTTTATGCTTCTGGCGTTGACTTCTTAGGCACTAACTATTCCATCTGATGGAACAATGGCCTAGGGTGAAGCCTAGGTTGCCCGGAACGTAGAAATGACCATAACCTTCACACAGGTTGCAATTATTCGTCTTATACGATTGAAAGACTGTTGTATTTATTTTGTAGTTTATGCTTCGGGCGTTGACTTCTAAGGCCCTAACTATTCGATCTGGTGGAGCAACGCCCTAGAGTGAAGCCTAGGTTGCCCGGCACGTAGAAATGACCATAACTTTCACACTGGTTGTTATCATTCGTTTTATATGATGGAAAAACTGTTGTATTTATATTGTATTTTATGCTTCTGGCGTTCACTTCTTAGGCCCTAACTATTCGATCTGGTGGATCAACGGCTTAGAGTGAAGCCTAGGTTGCCCGGAACGTAGAAATGACCATAACTTTCACACTGGTTGCTATCATTCGTTTTATATGATGGATAAACTGTTGTATTTATATCGTATTTTATGCTTCTGGCGTTGACTTCTTAGGCCCTAACTATTCCATCTGATGGAACAACGCCCTAGGGTGAAGCCTAGATTGCCCGGAACGTTGAAATGACCATAACTTTCACTCTGGTTGCTAATATTCGTTTTATACGATGGAAAAACTGTTATATTTATATTGTATTTTATTCTTATGGCGTTGAATTCTAGGTCCCTAGCTATTCGATCTGGTGGAGCAACGCCCTAGAGCGAAACCTAGGTTACCCGGAACGTAGAAATGACCAGTACTTTCACACTGTTTGCAGTTATTCCTGTTATACGATGGAAAAACTGTTGCATCTTTATTGTATTTTATGCTTCTGGCGTTGACTTCCAAGGCCCTAACTATTCGATCAGGTGGAGCAACGCCCTAGAGTGAAACCTAGGTTACCCGGAACGTAGAAATGACCTGTACTTTTATACTGTTTGCAGTTATTCCTGTTATACGATGGAAAAACTTTTGCACCTATATTGTACTTTATGCTTCCGGCGTTGACTTCTAAGGCCCTAGCTATTCGTATTTGGTGGAGCAACGCCCTAGAGTGGGGCCTAGGTTGCCCGGTACGTAGAAATGTCCATTACTTTCACACTGGTTGCAATTATTCCTGTTATACGATGGAAAAACTCTCGTATATTTATCGTATTTTATGCTTCGGGCGTTGACTTCTATGGCCCTACCTATTCGATCTGGTGGAGCAACACCCTACAGTGAAGCCTAGTCTGTCCGGAACGTAGATATGACCATAACCTTCACACAGGTTGCAATTATTCGTCTTATACGATTGAAAGACTGTTGTATTTATTTTGTAGTTTATGCTTCGGGCGTTGACTTCTAAGGCCCTAACTATTCGATCTGGTGGAGCAACGCCCTAGAGTGAAGCCTAGGTTGCCCGGCACGTAGAAATGACCATAACTTTCACACTGGTTGTTATCATTCGTTTTATATGATGGAAAAACTGTTGTATTTATATTGTATTTTATGCTTCTGGCGTTCACTTCTTGGGCCCTAACTATTCGATCTGGTGGATCAACGGCTTAGAGTGAAGCCTAGGTTGCCCGGAACGTAGAAATGACCATAACTTTCACACTGGTTGCTATCATTCGTTTTATATGATGGATAAACTGTTGTATTTATATTGTATTTTATGCTTCTGGCGTTCACTTCTTAGGCCCTAACTATTCGATCTGGTGGAACAACGCCCTAGGGTGAAGCCTAGGTTGCCCGGAACGTAGAAATGACCATAACTTTTACACTGGTAGCAATTATTCGTTTTATACAATGGAAAAACCGTTCTGTTTATTTTGTATTTTATGCTTCGGCCGTTGACTTCTAAGGCCCTAACTGTTTGATCTGGTGGAGCAACGCCCTAGATTGAAGCCTAGGTTGCCCCGAACGTAGAAATGACCATTACTTTCACACTGTTTGCAACTATTCATTTTATAGGATGGAACAGCTGTTGTACTTATATTGTATTTTATTCTTCTGGCGTTGAATTCTAAGTCCCTAGCTTTTCAATCTCGTGGAGCAACGCCCTAGAGTGAAACCTAGGTTACCCGGAACGTAGAAATGACCAGTACTTTGACACTGGTTGCAGTTATTCCTGTTATACGATGGAAAAACTGTTGCACCTTTATTGTATTTTATGCTTCTGGTGTTGACATCTAAGGCCCTAACTGTTTGGTCTGGTGGAGTAACGCCCTAGAGTGAAGCCTAGGTTGCCGGAACGTAGAAATGACCATAACTTTCACACTGGTTGCTATTATTCCTTTTATACGATGGAAAAGCTGTTCTATTTATATCGTATTTTATGCTTCTGGCGTTGACTTCTAAGGCCCTCAACTATTCGATCTGGTGGAGCAACGCCCTAGAGCGAAGCATAGGTTGCCCGGAACGTAGAAATGACCAGTACTTTCACACTGGTTGCAGATATTCCTGTTATACGATGGAAAAACTGTTGTACTTATATTGTATTTTATTCTTCTGGCGTTGAATTCTAAGTCCCTAGCTTTTCGATCTCGTGGAGCAACGCCCTAGAGTGAAACCTAGGTTACCCGGAACGTAGAAATGACCAGTACTTTGACACTGGTTGCAGTTATTCCTGTTATACGATGGAAAAACTGTTGTATTTTTATTGCATTTTATGCTTCGGGCATTGACTTTTAAGGCCCTAACTATTCAATCTGTTGGAGCAACGTCCTAGGGTGAAGCATAGGTTGCCCGGAACGTAGAAATGACCATAACTTTCACACAGGTTGCAATTATTCGTTTTATACGATGGAAAAGCTGTTGTATTTATATCGTATTTTATGCTTCTGGCGTTGACTTCTTAGGCCCTAACTATTCAATCTGTTGGAGCAACGCCCTAGGGTGAAGCCTAGGTTGCCCGGAACGCAGAAATGACCACAACTTTCACACTGGTTGCAATTATTCGTTTTATACGATGGAAAAGCTGTTGTATTTATATCGTATTTTATGCTTCTGGCGTTGACTTCTTAGGCCCTAACTATTCCATCTGATGGAACAACGCCCTAGGGTGAAGCCTAGATTGCCCGGAACGTTGAAATGACCATAACTTTCACTCTGGTTGCTAATATTCGTTTTATACGATGGAAAAACTGTTATATTTATATTGTATTTTATTCTTATGGCGTTGAATTCTAAGTCCCTAGCTATTCGATCTGGTGGAGCAACGCCCTAGAGCGAAACCTAGGTTACCCGGAACGTAGAAATGACCAGTACTTTCACACTGTTTGCAGTTATTCCTGTTATACGATGGAAAAACTGTTGCATCTTTATTGTATTTTATACTTCTGGCGTTGACTTCCAAGGCCCTAACTATTCGATCAGGTGGAGCAACGCCTTAGAGTGAAACCTAGGTTACCCGGAACGTAGAAATGACGTGTACTTTCATACTGTTTGCAGTTATTCCTGTTATACGATGGAAAAACTTTTGTACCTATATTGTATTTTATGCTTCCGGCGTTGAGTTCTAAGGCCCTAGCTATTCGTATTTGGTGGAGCAACGCCCTAGAGTGGGGCCTAGGTTGCCCGGTACGTAGAAATGTCCATTACTTTCACACTGTTTGCAAATATACATTATATACGGTGGAAAATCTGTTGTATCTATGTTGCATTTTATGCTTGTGGCGCTGACTTCTTGGGCCCTAACTATTTGATCTGGTGGAGCAACGCCCTAGAGTGAAGACTAGGTTGCCCGAAACGTAGATATGACCATAACCTTCACACAGGTTGCAATTATTCGTCTTATACGATTGAAAGACTGTTGTATTTATTTTGTAGTTTATGCTTCGGGCGTTGACTTCTAAGGCCCTAACTATTCGATCTGGTGGAGCAACGCCCTAGAGTGAAGCCTAGGTTGCCCGGCACGTAGAAATGACCATAACTTTCACACTGGTTGTTATCATTCGTTTTATATGATGGAAAAACTGTTGTATTTATATTGTATTTTATGCTTCTGGCGTTCACTTCTTAGGCCCTAACTATTCGATCTGGTGGATCAACGGCTTAGAGTGAAGCCTAGGTTGCCCGGAACGTAGAAATGACCATAACTTTCACACTGGTTGCTATCATTCGTTTTATATGATGGATAAACTGTTGTATTTATATCGTATTTTATGCTTCTGGCGTTGACTTCTTAGGCCCTAACTATTCCATCTGATGGAACAACGCCCTAGGGTGAAGCCTAGATTGCCCGGAACGTTGAAATGACCATAACTTTCACTCTGGTTGCTAATATTCGTTTTATACGATGGAAAAACTGTTATATTTATATTGTATTTTATTCTTATGGCGTTGAATTCTAGGTCCCTAGCTATTCGATCTGGTGGAGCAACGCCCTAGAGCGAAACCTAGGTTACCCGGAACGTAGAAATGACCAGTACTTTCACACTGTTTGCAGTTATTCCTGTTATACGATGGAAAAACTGTTGCATCTTTATTGTATTTTATGCTTCTGGCGTTGACTTCCAAGGCCCTAACTATTCGATCAGGTGGAGCAACGCCCTAGAGTGAAACCTAGGTTACGCGGAACGTAGAAATGACCTGTACTTTCATACTGTTTGCAGTTATTCCTGTTATACGATGGAAAAACTTTTGCACCTATATTGTATTTTATGCTTCCGGCGTTGACTTCTAAGGACCTAGCTATTCGTATTTGGTAGAGCAACGCCCTAGAGTGGGGCCTAGGTTGCCCGTTACGTAGAAATGTCCATTACTTTCACACTGGTTGCAATTATTCCTGTTATACGATGGAAAAACTCTCGTATATTTATCGCATTTTATGCTTCGGGCGTTGACTTCTATGGCCCTACCTATTAGATCTGGTGGAGCAACACCCTACAGTGAAGCCTAGTCTGTCCGGAACGTAGATATGACCATAACCTTCACACAGGTTGCAATTATTCGTCTTATACGATTGAAAGACTGTTGTATTTATTTTGTAGTTTATGCTTCGGGCGTTGACTTCTAAGGCCCTAACTATTCGATCTGGTGGAGCAACGCCCTAGAGTGAAGCCTAGGTTGCCCGGCACGTAGAAATGACCATAACTTTCACACTGGTTGTTATCATTCGTTTTATATGATGGAAAAACTGTTGTATTTATATTGTATTTTATGCTTCTGGCGTTCACTTCTTGGGCCCTAACTATTCGATCTGGTGGATCAACGGCTTAGAGTGAAGCCTAGGTTGCCCGGAACGTAGAAATGACCATAACTTTCACACTGGTTGCTATCATTCGTTTTATATGATGGATAATCTGTTGTATTTATATTGTATTTTATGCTTCTGGCGTTCACTTCTTAGGCCCTAACTATTCGATCTGGTGGAACAACGCCCTAGGGTGAAGCCTAGGTTGCCCGGAACGTAGAAATGACCATAACTTTTACACTGGTAGCAATTATTCGTTTTATACAATGGAAAAACTGTTCTATTTATTTTGCATTTTATGCTTCGGGCGTTGCCTTCTAAGGCCCTAACTAATTGATCTGGAGGAGCAATGCCCTAGTGTGAAGCCTAGGTTGCCCGGAACGTAGAAAAGACCATAACTTTTACACTGGTAGCAATTATTCGTTTTATACAATGGAAAAACCGTTCTGTTTATTTTGTATTTTATGCTTCGGCCGTTGACTTCTAAGGCCCTAACTGTTTGATCTGGTGGAGCAACGCCCTAGATTGAAGCCTAGGTAGCCCGGAACGTAGAAATGACCATTACTTTCACACTGTTTGCAACTATTCATTTTATAGGATGGAACAGCTGTTGTACTTATATTGTATTTTATTCTTCTGGCGTTGAATTCTAAGTCCCTAGCTTTTCAATCTCGTGGAGCAACGCCCTAGAGTGAAACCTAGGTTACCCGGAACGTAGAAATGACCAGTACTTTGTCACTGGTTGCAGTTATTCCTGTTATACGATGGAAAAACTGTTGCACCTTTATTGTATTTTATGCTTCTGGTGTTGACATCTAAGGCCCTAACTGTTTGGTCTGGTGGAGCAACGCCCTAGAGTGAAGCCTAGGTTGCCGGAACGTAGAAATGACCATAACTTTCACACTGGTTGCTATTATTCCTTTTATACGATGGAAAAGCTGTTCTATTTATATCGTATTTTATGCTTCTGGCGTTGACTTCTAAGGCCCTCAACTATTCGATCTGGTGGAGCAACGCCCTAGAGTGAAGACTAGGTTGCCCGAAACGTAGAAATGACCATAACTTTTACACTGGTAGCAATTATTCGTTTTATATAATGGAAAAACTGTTGTATTTATATCGTATTTGATGCTCCTGGCGTTGACTTCTAAGGACCTAACTATTCGATCTGGTGGAGCCACGCCCTAGAGTGAAGCCTAGGTTGCCGGAAACGTAGAAATGACCATTACCTTCACAATGTTTGCAATTATTCATTTTATACGATGGAAAAACTGTTGTACTTATATTGTATTTTATCCATCTGGCGTTGACTTCTAAGGCCGTAGCTATTAGAAGTGGTGGAGCATCGCCCCAGAGTGACGCCTAGGGTGCGCGGCACGTAGAAATGACCATTACTTTCACACTGTTTGCAATTATTCATTTTATACGATGGAAAAGCTGTTGTATTTATATCGTATTTTATGCTTCTGGCGTCGACTTCTAAGGACCTAACTATTCGATCTGGTGGAGCAACGCCCTAGAGTGAAGCCTAGGTTGCTCGGAATATAGAAATGACCATATCTTCCACACTGGTTGCAATTATTCGTTTTATACGAAGGAAAAACTGTTCTATTTATTTTATATTTTATGCTTCGGGCGTTGACTTCTAAGGCCCTAACTATTCGATCTGGTGGAGCAACGCCCTAGAGTGAAGCCTAGGTTGCCCGGCACGTAGAAATGACCATAACTTTCACACTGGTTGTTATCATTCGTTTTATATGATGGAAAAACTGTTGTATTTATATTGTATTTTATGCTTCTGGCGTTCACTTCTTAGGCCCTAACTATTCGATCTGGTGGATCAACGGCTTAGAGTGAAGCCTAGGTTGCCCGGAACGTAGAAATGACCATAACTTTCACACTGGTTGCTATCATTCGTTTTATATGATGGATAAACTGTTGTATTTATATCGTATTTTATGCTTCTGGCGTTGACTTCTTAGGCCCTAACTATTCCATCTGATGGAACAACGCCCTAGGGTGAAGCCTAGATTGCCCGGAACGTTGAAATGACCATAACTTTCACTCTGGTTGCTAATATTCGTTTTATACGATGGAAAAACTGTTATATTTATATTGTATTTTATTCTTATGGCGTTGAATTCTAGGTCCCTAGCTATTCGATCTGGTGGAGCAACGCCCTAGAGCGAAACCTAGGTTACCCGGAACGTAGAAATGACCAGTACTTTCACACTGTTTGCAGTTATTCCTGTTATACGATGGAAAAACTGTTGCATCTTTATTGTATTTTATGCTTCTGGCGTTGACTTCCAAGGCCCTAACTATTCGATCAGGTGGAGCATCGCCCTAGAGTGGGGCCTAGGTTGCCCGTTACGTAGAAATGTCCATTACTTTCACACTGGTTGCAATTATTCCTGTTATACGATGGAAAAACTCTCGTATATTTATCGCATTTTATGCTTCGGGCGTTGACTTCTATGGCCCTACCTATTAGATCTGGTGGAGCAACACCCTACAGTGAAGCCTAGTCTGTCCGGAACGTAGATATGACCATAACCTTCACACAGGTTGCAATTATTCGTCTTATACGTTTGAAAGACTGTTGTATTTATTTTGTAGTTTATGCTTCGGGCGTTGACTTCTAAGGCCCTAACTATTCGATCTGGTGGAGCAACGCCCTAGAGTGAAGCCTAGGTTGCCCGGCACGTAGAAATGACCATAACTTTCACACTGGTTGTTATCATTCGTTTTATATGATGGAAAAACTGTTGTATTTATATTGTATTTTATGCTTCTGGCGTTCACTTCTTGGGCCCTAACTATTCGATCTGGTGGATCAACGGCTTAGAGTGAAGCCTAGGTTGCCCGGAACGTAGAAATGACCATAACTTTCACACTGGTTGCTATCATTCGTTTTATATGATGGATAAACTGTTGTATTTATATTGTATTTTATGCTTCTGGCGTTCACTTCTTAGGCCCTAACTATTCGATCTGGTGGAACAACGCCCTAGGGTGAAGCCTAGGTTGCCCGGAACGTAGAAATGACCATAACTTTTACACTGGTAGCAATTATTCGTTTTATACAATGGAAAAACTGTTCTATTTATTTTGCATTTTATGCTTCGGGCGTTGCCTTCTAAGGCCCTAACTAATTGATCTGGAGGAGCAATGCCCTAGTGTGAAGCCTAGGTTGCCCGGAACGTAGAAAAGACCATAACTTTTACACTGGTAGCAATTATTCGTTTTATACAATGGAAAAACCGTTCTGTTTATTTTGTATTTTATGCTTCGGCCGTTGACTTCTAAGGCCCTAACTGTTTGATCTGGTGGAGCAACGCCCTAGATTGAAGCCTAGGTTGCCCGGAACGTAGAAATGACCATTACTTTCACACTGTTTGCAACTATTCATTTTATAGGATGGAACAGCTGTTGTACTTATATTGTATTTTATTCTTCTGGCGTTGAATTCTAAGTCCCTAGCTTTTCAATCTCGTGGAGCAACGCCCTAGAGTGAAACCTAGGTTACCCGGAACGTAGAAATGACCAGTACTTTGTCACTGGTTGCAGTTATTCCTGTTATACGATGGAAAAACTGTTGCACCTTTATTGTATTTTATGCTTCTGGTGTTGACATCTAAGGCCCTAACTGTTTGGTCTGGTGGAGCAACGCCCTAGAGTGAAGCCTAGGTTGCCGGAACGTAGAAATGACCATAACTTTCACACTGGTTGCTATTATTCCTTTTATACGATGGAAAAGCTGTTCTATTTATATCGTATTTTATGCTTCTGGCGTTGACTTCTAAGGCCCTCAACTATTCGATCTGGTGGAGCAACGCCCTAGAGTGAAGACTAGGTTGCCCGAAACGTAGAAATGACCATAACTTTTACACTGGTAGCAATTATTCGTTTTATATAATGGAAAAACTGTTGTATTTATATCGTATTTGATGCTCCTGGCGTTGACTTCTAAGGACCTAACTATTCGATCTGGTGGAGCCACGCCCTAGAGTGAAGCCTAGGTTGCCGGAAACGTAGAAATGACCATTACCTTCACAATGTTTGCAATTATTCATTTTATACGATGGAAAAACTGTTGTACTTATATTGTATTTTATCCATCTGGCGTTGACTTCTTAGGCCCTAACTATTCGATCTGGTGGAGCAACGCCCTAGAGTGAAACCTAGGTTACCCGGAACGTAGAAATGACCAGTACTTTCACACTGTTTGCAGTTATTCCTGTTATACGATGGAAAAACTGTTGCATCTTTATTGTATTTTATGCTTCTGGCGTTGACTTCTAAGGCCCTAACTATTCGATCAGGTGGAGCAACGCCCTAGAGTGAAACCTAGGTTGCTAGAAATGTAGAAATGACCATAACTTTCACACTGGTTGCAATTATTCATTTTATACGATGGAAAAACTGTTGTACTTATATTGTATTTTATTCTTATGGCGTTGAATTCTAAGTCCCTAGCTATTCGATATGGTGGAGCAACGCCCTAGAGTGAAACCTAGGTTACCCGGAACGTAGAAATGACCAGTACTTTCATACCGTTTGCAGTTATTCCTGTTATACGATGGAAAAACTTTTGCATCTATATTGTGTTTTATGCTTCCGGCGTTGACTTCTAGGGCCCTAGCTATTCGATTTGGTGGAGCAACGCCCTAGAGTGGGGCCTAGGTTGCCCGGAACGTAGAAATGACCAGTACTTTGACACTGGTTGCAGTTATTCCTGTTATACGATGGAAAAACTGTTGTATTTTTATTGCATTTTATGCTTCGGGCATTGACTTCTAAGGCCCTAACTATTCAATCTGTTGGAGCAACGTCCTAGGGTGAAGCCTAGGTTGCCCGGAACGTAGAAATGACCATAACTTTCACACAGGTTGCAATTATTCGTTTTATACGATGGAAAAGCTGTTGTATTTATATCGTATTTTATGCTTCTGGCGTTGACTTCTTAGGCCCTAACTATTCAATCTGTTGGAGCAACGCCCTAGCGTGAAGCCTAGGTTGTCCGGAACGTAGAAATGACCACAACTTTCACACTGGTTGCAATTATTCGTTTTATACGATGGAAAAGCTGTTGCATTTATATCGTATTTTATGCTTCTGGCGTTGACTTCTTAGGCCCTAACTATTCCATCTGATGGAACAACGACCTAGGGTGAAGCCTAGATTGCCCGGAACGTTGAAATGACCATAACTTTCACTCTGGTTGCTAATATTCGTTTTATACGATGGAAAAACTGTTATATTTATATTGTAATTTATTCTTATGGCGTTGAATTCTAAGTCCCTAGATATTCGATCTGGTGGAGCAACGCCCTAGAGCGAAACCTAGGTTACCCGGAACGTAGAAATGACCAGTACTTTCACACTGTTTGCAGTTATTCCTGTTATACGATGGAAAAACTGTTGCATCTTTATTGTATTTTATGCTTCTGGCGTTGACTTCCAAGGCCCTAACTATTCGATCAGGTGGAGCAACGCCCTAGAGTGAAACCTAGGTTACCCGGAACGTAGAAATGACCTGTACTTTCATACTGTTTGCAGTTATTCCTGTTATACGATGGAAAAACTTTTGCACCTATATTGTATTTTATGCTTCCGGCGTTGACTTCTAAGGCCCTAACTATTCGTATTTGGTGGAGCAACGCCCTAGAGTGGGGCCTAGGTTGCCCGGTACGTAGAAATGACCATAACTTTCACACTGGTTGTTATCATTCGTTTTATATGATGGAAAAACTGTTGTATTTATATTGTATTTTATGCTTCTGGCGTTCACTTCTTAGGCCCTAACTATTCGATCTGGTGGATCAACGGCTTAGAGTGAAGCCTAGGTTGCCCGGAACGTAGAAATGACCATAACTTTTACACTGGTAGCAATTATTCGTTTTATACAATGGAAAAACTGTTCTATTTATTTTGCATTTTATGCTTCGGGCGTTGCCTTCTAAGGCCCTAACTAATTGATCTGGAGGAGCAATGCCCTAGTGTGAAGCCTAGGTTGCCCGGAACGTAGAAAAGACCATAACTTTTACACTGGTAGCAATTATTCGTTTTATACAATGGAAAAACCGTTCTGTTTATTTTGTATTTTATGCTTCGGCCGTTGACTTCTAAGGCCCTAACTGTTTGATCTGGTGGAGCAACGCCCTAGATTGAAGCCTAGGTAGCCCGGAACGTAGAAATGACCATTACTTTCACACTGTTTGCAACTATTCATTTTATAGGATGGAACAGCTGTTGTACTTATATTGTATTTTATTCTTCTGGCGTTGAATTCTAAGTCCCTAGCTTTTCAATCTCGTGGAGCAACGCCCTAGAGTGAAACCTAGGTTACCCGGAACGTAGAAATGACCAGTACTTTGTCACTGGTTGCAGTTATTCCTGTTATACGATGGAAAAACTGTTGCACCTTTATTGTATTTTATGCTTCTGGTGTTGACATCTAAGGCCCTAACTGTTTGGTCTGGTGGAGCAACGCCCTAGAGTGAAGCCTAGGTTGCCGGAACGTAGAAATGACCATAACTTTCACACTGGTTGCTATTATTCCTTTTATACGATGGAAAAGCTGTTCTATTTATATCGTATTTTATGCTTCTGGCGTTGACTTCTAAGGCCCTCAACTATTCGATCTGGTGGAGCAACGCCCTAGAGTGAAGACTAGGTTGCCCGAAACGTAGAAATGACCATAACTTTTACACTGGTAGCAATTATTCGTTTTATATAATGGAAAAACTGTTGTATTTATATCGTATTTGATGCTCCTGGCGTTGACTTCTAAGGACCTAACTATTCGATCTGGTGGAGCCACGCCCTAGAGTGAAGCCTAGGTTGCCGGAAACGTAGAAATGACCATTACCTTCACAATGTTTGCAATTATTCATTTTATACGATGGAAAAACTGTTGTACTTATATTGTATTTTATCCATCTGGCGTTGACTTCTAAGGCCGTAGCTATTAGAAGTGGTGGAGCATCGCCCCAGAGTGACGCCTAGGGTGCGCGGCACGTAGAAATGACCATTACTTTCACACTGTTTGCAATTATTCATTTTATACGATGGAAAAGCTGTTGTATTTATATCGTATTTTATGCTTCTGGCGTCGACTTCTAAGGACCTAACTATTCGATCTGGTGGAGCAACGCCCTAGAGTGAAGCCTAGGTTGCTCGGAATATAGAAATGACCATATCTTCCACACTGGTTGCAATTATTCGTTTTATACGAAGGAAAAACTGTTCTATTTATTTTATATTTTATGCTTCGGGCGTTGACTTCTAAGGCCCTAACTATTCGATCTGGTGGAGCAACGCCCTAGAGTGAAGCCTGGGTTGCCCGGCACGTAGAAATGACCATAACTTTCACACTGGTTGTTATCATTCGTTTTATATGATGGAAAAACTGTTGTATTTATATTGTATTTTATGCTTCTGGCGTTCACTTCTTAGGCCCTAACTATTCGATCTGGTGGATCAACGGCTTAGAGTGAAGCCTAGGTTGCCCGGAACGTAGAAATGACCATAACTTTCACACTGGTTGCTATCATTCGTTTTATATGATGGATAAACTGTTGTATTTATATCGTATTTTATGCTTCTGGCGTTGACTTCTTAGGCCCTAACTATTCCATCTGATGGAACAACGCCCTAGGGTGAAGCCTAGATTGCCCGGAACGTTGAAATGACCATAACTTTCACTCTGGTTGCTAATATTCGTTTTATACGATGGAAAAACTGTTATATTTATATTGTATTTTATTCTTATGGTGTTGAATTCTAGGTCCCTAGCTATTCGATCTGGTGGAGCAACGCCCTAGAGCGAAACCTAGGTTACCCGGAACGTAGAAATGACCAGTACTTTCACACTGTTTGCAGTTATTCCTGTTATACGATGGAAAAACTGTTGCATCTTTATTGTATTTTATGCTTCTGGCGTTGACTTCCAAGGCCCTAACTATTCGATCAGGTGGAGCAACGCCCTAGAGTGAAACCTAGGTTACCCGGAACGTAGAAATGACCTGTACTTTCATACTGTTTGCAGTTATTCCTGTTATACGATGGAAAAACTTTTGCACCTATATTGTATTTTATGCTTCCGGCGTTGACTTCTAAGGCCCTAGCCATTCGTATTTGGTAGAGCAACGCCCTAGAGTGGGGCCTAGGTTGCCCGTTACGTAGAAATGTCCATTACTTTCACACTGGTTGCAATTATTCCTGTTATACGATGGAAAAACTCTCGTATATTTATCGCATTTTATGCTTCGGGCGTTGACTTCTATGGCCCTACCTATTAGATCTGGTGGAGCAACACCCTACAGTGAAGCCTAGTCTGTCCGGAACGTAGATATGACCATAACCTTCACACAGGTTGCAATTATTCGTCTTATACGTTTGAAAGACTGTTGTATTTATTTTGTAGTTTATGCTTCGGGCGTTGACTTCTAAGGCCCTAACTATTCGATCTGGTGGAGCAACGCCCTAGAGTGAAGCCTAGGTTGCCCGGCACGTAGAAATGACCATAACTTTCACACTGGTTGTTATCATTCGTTTTATATGATGGAAAAACTGTTGTATTTATATTGTATTTTATGCTTCTGGCGTTCACTTCTTAGGCCCTAACTATTCCATCTGATGGAACAACGCCCTAGGGTGAAGCCTAGATTGCCCGGAACGTTGAAATGACCATAACTTTCACTCTGGTTGCTAATATTCGTTTTATACGATGGAAAAACTGTTATATTTATATTGTATTTTATTCTTATGGCGTTGAATTCTAGGTCCCTAGCTATTCGATCTGGTGGAGCAACGCCCTAGAGCGAAACCTAGGTTACCCGGAACGTAGAAATGACCAGTACTTTCACACTGTTTGCAGTTATTCCTGTTATACGATGGAAAAACTGTTGCATCTTTATTGTATTTTATGCTTCTGGCGTTGACTTCCAAGGCCCTAACTATTCGATCAGGTGGAGCATCGCCCTAGAGTGGGGCCTAGGTTGCCCGTTACGTAGAAATGTCCATTACTTTCACACTGGTTGCAATTATTCCTGTTATACGATGGAAAAACTCTCGTATATTTATCGCATTTTATGCTTCGGGCGTTGACTTCTATGGCCCTACCTATTAGATCTGGTGGAGCAACACCCTACAGTGAAGCCTAGTCTGTCCGGAACGTAGATATGACCATAACCTTCACACAGGTTGCAATTATTCGTCTTATACGTTTGAAAGACTGTTGTATTTATTTTGTAGTTTATGCTTCGGGCGTTGACTTCTAAGGCCCTAACTATTCGATCTGGTGGAGCAACGCCCTAGAGTGAAGCCTAGGTTGCCCGGCACGTAGAAATGACCATAACTTTCACACTGGTTGTTATCATTCGTTTTATATGATGGAAAAACTGTTGTATTTATATTGTATTTTATGCTTCTGGCGTTCACTTCTTGGGCCCTAACTATTCGATCTGGTGGATCAACGGCTTAGAGTGAAGCCTAGGTTGCCCGGAACGTAGAAATGACCATAACTTTCACACTGGTTGCTATCATTCGTTTTATATGATGGATAAACTGTTGTATTTATATTGTATTTTATGCTTCTGGCGTTCACTTCTTAGGCCCTAACTATTCGATCTGGTGGAACAACGCCCTAGGGTGAAGCCTAGGTTGCCCGGAACGTAGAAATGACCATAACTTTTACACTGGTAGCAATTATTCGTTTTATACAATGGAAAAACTGTTCTATTTATTTTGCATTTTATGCTTCGGGCGTTGCCTTCTAAGGCCCTAACTAATTGATCTGGAGGAGCAATGCCCTAGTGTGAAGCCTAGGTTGCCCGGAACGTAGAAAAGACCATAACTTTTACACTGGTAGCAATTATTCGTTTTATACAATGGAAAAACCGTTCTGTTTATTTTGTATTTTATGCTTCGGCCGTTGACTTCTAAGGCCCTAACTGTTTGATCTGGTGGAGCAACGCCCTAGATTGAAGCCTAGGTTGCCCGGAACGTAGAAATGACCATTACTTTCACACTGTTTGCAACTATTCATTTTATAGGATGGAACAGCTGTTGTACTTATATTGTATTTTATTCTTCTGGCGTTGAATTCTAAGTCCCTAGCTTTTCAATCTCGTGGAGCAACGCCCTAGAGTGAAACCTAGGTTACCCGGAACGTAGAAATGACCAGTACTTTGTCACTGGTTGCAGTTATTCCTGTTATACGATGGAAAAACTGTTGCACCTTTATTGTATTTTATGCTTCTGGTGTTGACATCTAAGGCCCTAACTGTTTGGTCTGGTGGAGCAACGCCCTAGAGTGAAGCCTAGGTTGCCGGAACGTAGAAATGACCATAACTTTCACACTGGTTGCTATTATTCCTTTTATACGATGGAAAAGCTGTTCTATTTATATCGTATTTTATGCTTCTGGCGTTGACTTCTAAGGCCCTCAACTATTCGATCTGGTGGAGCAACGCCCTAGAGTGAAGACTAGGTTGCCCGAAACGTAGAAATGACCATAACTTTTACACTGGTAGCAATTATTCGTTTTATATAATGGAAAAACTGTTGTATTTATATCGTATTTGATGCTCCTGGCGTTGACTTCTAAGGACCTAACTATTCGATCTGGTGGAGCCACGCCCTAGAGTGAAGCCTAGGTTGCCGGAAACGTAGAAATGACCATTACCTTCACAATGTTTGCAATTATTCATTTTATACGATGGAAAAACTGTTGTACTTATATTGTATTTTATCCATCTGGCGTTGACTTCTTAGGCCCTAACTATTCGATCTGGTGGAGCAACGCCCTAGAGTGAAACCTAGGTTACCCGGAACGTAGAAATGACCAGTACTTTCACACTGTTTGCAGTTATTCCTGTTATACGATGGAAAAACTGTTGCATCTTTATTGTATTTTATGCTTCTGGCGTTGACTTCTAAGGCCCTAACTATTCGATCAGGTGGAGCAACGCCCTAGAGTGAAACCTAGGTTGCTAGAAATGTAGAAATGACCATAACTTTCACACTGGTTGCAATTATTCATTTTATACGATGGAAAAACTGTTGTACTTATATTGTATTTTATTCTTATGGCGTTGAATTCTAAGTCCCTAGCTATTCGATATGGTGGAGCAACGCCCTAGAGTGAAACCTAGGTTACCCGGAACGTAGAAATGACCAGTACTTTCATACCGTTTGCAGTTATTCCTGTTATACGATGGAAAAACTTTTGCATCTATATTGTGTTTTATGCTTCCGGCGTTGACTTCTAGGGCCCTAGCTATTCGATTTGGTGGAGCAACGCCCTAGAGTGGGGCCTAGGTTGCCCGGAACGTAGAAATGACCAGTACTTTGACACTGGTTGCAGTTATTCCTGTTATACGATGGAAAAACTGTTGTATTTTTATTGCATTTTATGCTTCGGGCATTGACTTCTAAGGCCCTAACTATTCAATCTGTTGGAGCAACGTCCTAGGGTGAAGCCTAGGTTGCCCGGAACGTAGAAATGACCATAACTTTCACACAGGTTGCAATTATTCGTTTTATACGATGGAAAAGCTGTTGTATTTATATCGTATTTTATGCTTCTGGCGTTGACTTCTTAGGCCCTAACTATTCAATCTGTTGGAGCAACGCCCTAGCGTGAAGCCTAGGTTGTCCGGAACGTAGAAATGACCACAACTTTCACACTGGTTGCAATTATTCGTTTTATACGATGGAAAAGCTGTTGCATTTATATCGTATTTTATGCTTCTGGCGTTGACTTCTTAGGCCCTAACTATTCCATCTGATGGAACAACGACCTAGGGTGAAGCCTAGATTGCCCGGAACGTTGAAATGACCATAACTTTCACTCTGGTTGCTAATATTCGTTTTATACGATGGAAAAACTGTTATATTTATATTGTAATTTATTCTTATGGCGTTGAATTCTAAGTCCCTAGATATTCGATCTGGTGGAGCAACGCCCTAGAGCGAAACCTAGGTTACCCGGAACGTAGAAATGACCAGTACTTTCACACTGTTTGCAGTTATTCCTGTTATACGATGGAAAAACTGTTGCATCTTTATTGTATTTTATGCTTCTGGCGTTGACTTCCAAGGCCCTAACTATTCGATCAGGTGGAGCAACGCCCTAGAGTGAAACCTAGGTTACCCGGAACGTAGAAATGACCTGTACTTTCATACTGTTTGCAGTTATTCCTGTTATACGATGGAAAAACTTTTGCACCTATATTGTATTTTATGCTTCCGGCGTTGACTTCTAAGGCCCTAACTATTCGTATTTGGTGGAGCAACGCCCTAGAGTGGGGCCTAGGTTGCCCGGTACGTAGAAATGACCATAACTTTCACACTGGTTGTTATCATTCGTTTTATATGATGGAAAAACTGTTGTATTTATATTGTATTTTATGCTTCTGGCGTTCACTTCTTAGGCCCTAACTATTCGATCTGGTGGATCAACGGCTTAGAGTGAAGCCTAGGTTGCCCGGAACGTAGAAATGACCATAACTTTTACACTGGTAGCAATTATTCGTTTTATACAATGGAAAAACTGTTCTATTTATTTTGCATTTTATGCTTCGGGCGTTGCCTTCTAAGGCCCTAACTAATTGATCTGGAGGAGCAATGCCCTAGTGTGAAGCCTAGGTTGCCCGGAACGTAGAAAAGACCATAACTTTTACACTGGTAGCAATTATTCGTTTTATACAATGGAAAAACCGTTCTGTTTATTTTGTATTTTATGCTTCGGCCGTTGACTTCTAAGGCCCTAACTGTTTGATCTGGTGGAGCAACGCCCTAGATTGAAGCCTAGGTAGCCCGGAACGTAGAAATGACCATTACTTTCACACTGTTTGCAACTATTCATTTTATAGGATGGAACAGCTGTTGTACTTATATTGTATTTTATTCTTCTGGCGTTGAATTCTAAGTCCCTAGCTTTTCAATCTCGTGGAGCAACGCCCTAGAGTGAAACCTAGGTTACCCGGAACGTAGAAATGACCAGTACTTTGTCACTGGTTGCAGTTATTCCTGTTATACGATGGAAAAACTGTTGCACCTTTATTGTATTTTATGCTTCTGGTGTTGACATCTAAGGCCCTAACTGTTTGGTCTGGTGGAGCAACGCCCTAGAGTGAAGCCTAGGTTGCCGGAACGTAGAAATGACCATAACTTTCACACTGGTTGCTATTATTCCTTTTATACGATGGAAAAGCTGTTCTATTTATATCGTATTTTATGCTTCTGGCGTTGACTTCTAAGGCCCTCAACTATTCGATCTGGTGGAGCAACGCCCTAGAGTGAAGACTAGGTTGCCCGAAACGTAGAAATGACCATAACTTTTACACTGGTAGCAATTATTCGTTTTATATAATGGAAAAACTGTTGTATTTATATCGTATTTGATGCTCCTGGCGTTGACTTCTAAGGACCTAACTATTCGATCTGGTGGAGCCACGCCCTAGAGTGAAGCCTAGGTTGCCGGAAACGTAGAAATGACCATTACCTTCACAATGTTTGCAATTATTCATTTTATACGATGGAAAAACTGTTGTACTTATATTGTATTTTATCCATCTGGCGTTGACTTCTAAGGCCGTAGCTATTAGAAGTGGTGGAGCATCGCCCCAGAGTGACGCCTAGGGTGCGCGGCACGTAGAAATGACCATTACTTTCACACTGTTTGCAATTATTCATTTTATACGATGGAAAAGCTGTTGTATTTATATCGTATTTTATGCTTCTGGCGTCGACTTCTAAGGACCTAACTATTCGATCTGGTGGAGCAACGCCCTAGAGTGAAGCCTAGGTTGCTCGGAATATAGAAATGACCATATCTTCCACACTGGTTGCAATTATTCGTTTTATACGAAGGAAAAACTGTTCTATTTATTTTATATTTTATGCTTCGGGCGTTGACTTCTAAGGCCCTAACTATTCGATCTGGTGGAGCAACGCCCTAGAGTGAAGCCTGGGTTGCCCGGCACGTAGAAATGACCATAACTTTCACACTGGTTGTTATCATTCGTTTTATATGATGGAAAAACTGTTGTATTTATATTGTATTTTATGCTTCTGGCGTTCACTTCTTAGGCCCTAACTATTCGATCTGGTGGATCAACGGCTTAGAGTGAAGCCTAGGTTGCCCGGAACGTAGAAATGACCATAACTTTCACACTGGTTGCTATCATTCGTTTTATATGATGGATAAACTGTTGTATTTATATCGTATTTTATGCTTCTGGCGTTGACTTCTTAGGCCCTAACTATTCCATCTGATGGAACAACGCCCTAGGGTGAAGCCTAGATTGCCCGGAACGTTGAAATGACCATAACTTTCACTCTGGTTGCTAATATTCGTTTTATACGATGGAAAAACTGTTATATTTATATTGTATTTTATTCTTATGGCGTTGAATTCTAGGTCCCTAGCTATTCGATCTGGTGGAGCAACGCCCTAGAGCGAAACCTAGGTTACCCGGAACGTAGAAATGACCAGTACTTTCACACTGTTTGCAGTTATTCCTGTTATACGATGGAAAAACTGTTGCATCTTTATTGTATTTTATGCTTCTGGCGTTGACTTCCAAGGCCCTAACTATTCGATCAGGTGGAGCAACGCCCTAGAGTGAAACCTAGGTTACCCGGAACGTAGAAATGACCTGTACTTTCATACTGTTTGCAGTTATTCCTGTTATACGATGGAAAAACTTTTGCACCTATATTGTATTTTATGCTTCCGGCGTTGACTTCTAAGGCCCTAGCCATTCGTATTTGGTAGAGCAACGCCCTAGAGTGGGGCCTAGGTTGCCCGTTACGTAGAAATGTCCATTACTTTCACACTGGTTGCAATTATTCCTGTTATACGATGGAAAAACTCTCGTATATTTATCGCATTTTATGCTTCGGGCGTTGACTTCTATGGCCCTACCTATTAGATCTGGTGGAGCAACACCCTACAGTGAAGCCTAGTCTGTCCGGAACGTAGATATGACCATAACCTTCACACAGGTTGCAATTATTCGTCTTATACGTTTGAAAGACTGTTGTATTTATTTTGTAGTTTATGCTTCGGGCGTTGACTTCTAAGGCCCTAACTATTCGATCTGGTGGAGCAACGCCCTAGAGTGAAGCCTAGGTTGCCCGGCACGTAGAAATGACCATAACTTTCACACTGGTTGTTATCATTCGTTTTATATGATGGAAAAACTGTTGTATTTATATTGTATTTTATGCTTCTGGCGTTCACTTCTTGGGCCCTAACTATTCGATCTGGTGGATCAACGGCTTAGAGTGAAGCCTAGGTTGCCCGGAACGTAGAAATGACCATAACTTTCACACTGGTTGCTATCATTCGTTTTATATGATGGATAAACTGTTGTATTTATATTGTATTTTATGCTTCTGGCGTTCACTTCTTAGGCCCTAACTATTCGATCTGGTGGAACAACGCCCTAGGGTGAAGCCTAGGTTGCCCGGAACGTAGAAATGACCATAACTTTTACACTGGTAGCAATTATTCGTTTTATACAATGGAAAAACTGTTCTATTTATTTTGCATTTTATGCTTCGGGCGTTGCCTTCTAAGGCCCTAACTAATTGATCTGGAGGAGCAATGCCCTAGTGTGAAGCCTAGGTTGCCCGGAACGTAGAAAAGACCATAACTTTTACACTGGTAGCAATTATTCGTTTTATACAATGGAAAAACCGTTCTGTTTATTTTGTATTTTATGCTTCGGCCGTTGACTTCTAAGGCCCTAACTGTTTGATCTGGTGGAGCAACGCCCTAGATTGAAGCCTAGGTTGCCCGGAACGTAGAAATGACCATTACTTTCACACTGTTTGCAACTATTCATTTTATAGGATGGAACAGCTGTTGTACTTATATTGTATTTTATTCTTCTGGCGTTGAATTCTAAGTCCCTAGCTTTTCAATCTCGTGGAGCAACGCCCTAGAGTGAAACCTAGGTTACCCGGAACGTAGAAATGACCAGTACTTTGTCACTGGTTGCAGTTATTCCTGTTATACGATGGAAAAACTGTTGCACCTTTATTGTATTTTATGCTTCTGGTGTTGACATCTAAGGCCCTAACTGTTTGGTCTGGTGGAGCAACACCCTAGAGTGAAGCCTAGGTTGCCGGAACGTAGAAATGACCATAACTTTCACACTGGTTGCTATTATTCCTTTTATACGATGGAAAAGCTGTTCTATTTATATCGTATTTTATGCTTCTGGCGTTGACTTCTAAGGCCCTCAACTATTCGATCTGGTGGAGCAACGCCCTAGAGTGAAGACTAGGTTGCCCGAAACGTAGAAATGACCATAACTTTTACACTGGTAGCAATTATTCGTTTTATATAATGGAAAAACTGTTGTATTTATATCGTATTTGATGCTCCTGGCGTTGACTTCTAAGGACCTAACTATTCGATCTGGTGGAGCCACGCCCTAGAGTGAAGCCTAGGTTGCCGGAAACGTAGAAATGACCATTACCTTCACAATGTTTGCAATTATTCATTTTATACGATGGAAAAACTGTTGTACTTATATTGTATTTTATCCATCTGGCGTTGACTTCTTAGGCCCTAACTATTCGATCTGGTGGAGCAACGCCCTAGAGTGAAACCTAGGTTACCCGGAACGTAGAAATGACCAGTACTTTCACACTGTTTGCAGTTATTCCTGTTATACGATGGAAAAACTGTTGCATCTTTATTGTATTTTATGCTTCTGGCGTTGACTTCTAAGGCCCTAACTATTCGATCAGGTGGAGCAACGCCCTAGAGTGAAACCTAGGTTGCTAGAAATGTAGAAATGACCATAACTTTCACACTGGTTGCAATTATTCATTTTATACGATGGAAAAACTGTTGTACTTATATTGTATTTTATTCTTATGGCGTTGAATTCTAAGTCCCTAGCTATTCGATATGGTGGAGCAACGCCCTAGAGTGAAACCTAGGTTACCCGGAACGTAGAAATGACCAGTACTTTCATACCGTTTGCAGTTATTCCTGTTATACGATGGAAAAACTTTTGCATCTATATTGTGTTTTATGCTTCCGGCGTTGACTTCTAGGGCCCTAGCTATTCGATTTGGTGGAGCAACGCCCTAGAGTGGGGCCTAGGTTGCCCGGAACGTAGAAATGACCAGTACTTTGACACTGGTTGCAGTTATTCCTGTTATACGATGGAAAAACTGTTGTATTTTTATTGCATTTTATGCTTCGGGCATTGACTTCTAAGGCCCTAACTATTCAATCTGTTGGAGCAACGTCCTAGGGTGAAGCCTAGGTTGCCCGGAACGTAGAAATGACCATAACTTTCACACAGGTTGCAATTATTCGTTTTATACGATGGAAAAGCTGTTGTATTTATATCGTATTTTATGCTTCTGGCGTTGACTTCTTAGGCCCTAACTATTCAATCTGTTGGAGCAACGCCCTAGGGTGAAGCCTAGGTTGTCCGGAACGTAGAAATGACCACAACTTTCACACTGGTTGCAATTATTCGTTTTATACGATGGAAAAGCTGTTGCATTTATATCGTATTTTATGCTTCTGGCGTTGACTTCTTAGGCCCTAACTATTCCATCTGATGGAACAACGACCTAGGGTGAAGCCTAGATTGCCCGGAACGTTGAAATGACCATAACTTTCACTCTGGTTGCTAATATTCGTTTTATACGATGGAAAAACTGTTATATTTATATTGTAATTTATTCTTATGGCGTTGAATTCTAAGTCCCTAGATATTCGATCTGGTGGAGCAACGCCCTAGAGCGAAACCTAGGTTACCCGGAACGTAGAAATGACCAGTACTTTCACACTGTTTGCAGTTATTCCTGTTATACGATGGAAAAACTGTTGCATCTTTATTGTATTTTATGCTTCTGGCGTTGACTTCCAAGGCCCTAACTATTCGATCAGGTGGAGCAACGCCCTAGAGTGAAACCTAGGTTACCCGGAACGTAGAAATGACCTGTACTTTCATACTGTTTGCAGTTATTCCTGTTATACGATGGAAAAACTTTTGCACCTATATTGTATTTTATGCTTCCGGCGTTGACTTCTAAGGCCCTAACTATTCGTATTTGGTGGAGCAACGCCCTAGAGTGGGGCCTAGGTTGCCCGGTACGTAGAAATGTCCATTACTTTCACACTGGTTCCAATTATTCCTGTTATACGATGGAAAAACTCTCGTATATTTATCGTATTTTATGCTTCGGGCGTTGACTTCTATGGCCCTACCTATTCGATCTGGTGGAGCAACACCCTACAGTGAAGCCTAGTTTGTCCGGAACGTAGATATGACCATAACCTTCACACAGGTTGCAATTATTCGTCTTATACGATTGAAAGACTGTTGTATTTATTTTGTAGTTTATGCTTCGGGCGTTGACTTCTAAGGCCCTAACTATTCGATCTGGTGGAGCAACGCCCTAGAGTGAAGCCTAGGTTGCCCGGCACGTAGAAATGACCATAACTTTCACACTGGATGTTATCATTCGTTTTATATGATGGAAAAACTGTTGTATTTATATTGTATTTTATGCTTCTGGCGTTCACTTCTTAGGCCCTAACTATTCGATCTGGTGGATCAACGCCTTAGCGTGAAGCCTAGGTTGCACGGAACGTAGAAATGACCATTACTTTCACACTGGTAGCAATTATTCGTTTTATATAATGGAAAAACTGTTGTATTTATATCGTATTTGATGCTCCTGGCGTTGACTTCTAAGGACCTAACTATTCGATCTGGTGGAGCCACGCCCTAGAGTGAAGCCTAGGTTGCCGGAAACGTAGAAATGACCATTACCTTCACAATGTTTGCAATTATTCATTTTATACGATGGAAAAACTGTTGTACTTATATTGTATTTTATCCATCTGGCGTTGACTTCTAAGGCCGTAGCTATTAGAAGTGGTGGAGCATCGCCCCAGAGTGACGCCTAGGGTGCGCGGAACGTAGAAATGACCATTACTTTCACACTGTTTGCAATTATTCATTTTATACGATGGAAAAGCTGTTGTATTTATATCGTATTTTATGCTTCTGGCGTCGACTTCTAAGGACCTAACTATTCGATCTGGTGGAGCAACGCCCTAGAGTGAAACCTAGGTTGCTAGAAATGTAGAAATGACCATAACTTTCACACTGGTTGCAATTATTCATTTTATACGATGGAAAAACTGTTGTACTTATATTGTATTTTATTCTTATGGCGTTGAATTCTAAGTCCCTAGCTATTCGATATGGTGGAGCAACGCCCTAGAGTGAAACCTAGGTTACCCGGAACGTAGAAATGACCAGTACTTTCATACCGTTTGCAGTTATTCCTGTTATACGATGGAAAAACTTTTGCATCTATATTGTGTTTTATGCTTCCGGCGTTGACTTCTAGGGCCCTAGCTATTCGATTTGGTGGAGCAACGCCCTAGAGTGGGGCCTAGGTTGCCCGGAACGTAGAAATGACCAGTACTTTGACACTGGTTGCAGTTATTCCTGTTATACGATGGAAAAACTGTTGTATTTTTATTGCATTTTATGCTTCGGGCATTGACTTCTAAGACCCTAACTATTCAATCTGTTGGAGCAACGTCCTAGGGTGAAGCCTAGGTTGCCCGGAACGTAGAAATGACCATAACTTTCACACAGGTTGCAATTATTCGTTTTATACGATGGAAAAGCTGTTGTATTTATATCGTATTTTATGCTTCTGGCGTTGACTTCTTAGGCCCTAACTATTCAATCTGTTGGAGCAACGCCCTAGGGTGAAGCCTAGGTTGCCCGGAACGTAGAAATGACCACAACTTTCACACTGGTTGCAATTATTCGTTTTATACGATGGAAAAGCTGTTGCATTTATATCGTATTTTATGCTTCTGGCGTTGACTTCTTAGGCCCTAACTATTCCATCTGATGGAACAACGACCTAGGGTGAAGCCTAGATTGCCCGGAACGTTGAAATGACCATAACTTTCACTCTGGTTGCTAATATTCGTTTTATACGATGGAAAAACTGTTATATTTATATTGTAATTTATTCTTATGGCGTTGAATTCTGAGTCCCTAGATATTCGATCTGGTGGAGCAACGCCCTAGAGCGAAACCTAGGTTACCCGGAACGTAGAAATGACCAGTACTTTCACACTGTTTGCAGTTATTCCTGTTATACGATGGAAAAACTGTTGCATCTTTATTGTATTTTATGCTTCTGGCGTTGACTTCCAAGGCCCTAACTATTCGATCAGGTGGAGCAACGCCCTAGAGTGAAACCTAGGTTACCCGGAACGTAGAAATGACCTGTACTTTCATACTGTTTGCAGTTATTCCTGTTATACGATGGAAAAACTTTTGCACCTATATTGTATTTTATGCTTCCGGCGTTGACTTCTAAGGCCCTAACTATTCGTATTTGGTGGAGCAACGCCCTAGAGCGAAACCTAGGTTACCCGGAACGTAGAAATGACCAGTACTTTCACACTGTTTGCAGTTATTCCTGTTATACGATGGAAAAACTGTTGCATCTTTATTGTATTTTATGCTTCTGGCGTTGACTTCCAAGGCCCTAACTATTCGATCAGGTGGAGCAACGCCCTAGAGTGAAACCTAGGTTACCCGGAACGTAGAAATGACCTGTACTTTCATACTGTTTGCAGTTATTCCTGTTATACGATGGAAAAACTTTTGCACCTATATTGTATTTTATGCTTCCGGCGTTGACTTCTAAGGCCCTAACTATTCGTATTTGGTGGAGCAACGCCCTAGAGTGGGGCCAAGGTTGCCCGGTACGTAGAAATGTCCATTACTTTCACACTGGTTCCAATTATTCCTGTTATACGATGGAAAAACTCTCGTATATTTATCGTATTTTATGCTTCGGCCGTTGACTTCTATGGCCCTACCTATTCGATCTGGTGGAGCAACACCCTACAGTGAAGCCTAGTTTGTCCGGAACGTAGATATGACCATAACCTTCACACAGGTTGCAATTATTCGTCTTATACGATTGAAAGACTGTTGTATTTATTTTGTAGTTTATGCTTCGGGCGTTGACTTCTAAGGCCCTAACTATTCGATCTGGTGGAGCAACGCCCTAGAGTGAAGCCTAGGTAGCCCGGCACGTAGAAATGACCATAACTTTCACACTGGATGTTATCATTCGTTTTATATGATGGAAAAACTGTTGTATTTATATTGTATTTTATGCTTCTGGCGTTCACTTCTTAGGCCCTAACTATTCGATCTGGTGGATCAACGCCTTAGCGTGAAGCCTAGGTTGCACGGAACGTAGAAATGACCATTACTTTCACACTGTTTGCAATTATTCCTTTTATACGATGGAAAAGCTGTTGTATTTATATCGTATTTTATGCTTCTGGCTTTGACATCTAAGGCCCTAACTATTCGATTTGGTGGAGCAACGCCCTAGAGTGGAGCCTAGGTTGCCCGGTACGTAGAAATGACCATTACATTCACAATGTTTGCAAATATACATTATATACGATGGAATGTCTGTTGTATTCATGTTGTTTTTTATGCTCCTGGCGTTGACTTCTTAGGCCCTAACTATTTGATCTGGTGGTACAACGCCCTAGAGTGAAACCTAGGTTGCCTGGAACGTAGAAATGGCCATCACTTTCACACTGGTTGCAATTATTCCTGTTATACGATGGAAAAACTCTCGTATATTTATCGTATTTTATGCTTCGGGCGTTGACTTCTATGGCCCTACCTATTCGATCTGGTGGAGCAACACCCTACAGTGAAGCCTAGTTTGCCCGGAACGTAGATATGACCATAACCTTCACACAGGTTGCAATTATTCGTCTTATACGATTGAAAGACTGTTGTATTTATTTTGTAGATTATGCTTCGGGCGTTGACTTCTAAGGCCCTAACTATTCGATCTGTCGGAGCAACGCCCTAGGGTGAAGCCTAGGTTGCCCGGAACGTAGAAATGACCACAACTTTCACACTGGTTGCAATTATTCGTTTTATACGATGGAAAAGCTGTTGTATTTATATCGTATTTTATGCTTCTGGCGTTGACTTCTAAGGCCCTAACTATTCGATCTGGTGGAGCAATGCCTCAGAGTTAAGTCTAGGATGCCCGAAACGCCGAAATGATCATTACTTTCACGCTTATTACAATTATTCTTGTTATACCATGAAAACACTGTTGTATTTTTATTGTATTTTGTGCTTCAGGCGTAGGCTTCTAAGGCCGTAGCTATTCGATATGGTGGAGCACCGCCCTAGAGTGAAGCCCAGGTTGCTCGGAACGTAGAAATGACCACTACTTTCACACTGTTTGCAATTATTCATTTAATATGAAGGAAAAGCTGTTGTATTTATATCGTATTTTATGCTTCGGGCGTTGACTTCTTAGGCCCGAACATTTCGATCTGGTGGAGCAACGCCCTACAGTGAAGCCTATGTTGCCCGGAACGTAGATATGTCCATAACCTTCACACAGGTTGCAATTATTCGTTTTATACGGTGTAAAGGCTGTTGTGTTTATTTTGTATTTTATTCTTCTGGTGTTGACTTCTTAGGCCCTATCTATTCGATCTGGTGGGACAACGCCGTAGAGTGAATCCCGGAACGTAGAAATGACCATTACTTTCACACTGGTAGCAATTATTCGTTTTATATGATGGAAAAACTGTTGTAGTTATATTGTATTTTATGCTTCTGGCGTACACTTCTTAGGCCCTAACTATTCGATCTGGTGGAACAACGCCCTAGGGTGAAGCCTAGGTTGCCCGGAACGTAGAAGTGACCATGACTTTTACACTGCTTGCATTTATTCGTTCTATACAATGGAAAAACTGTTCTATTTATTTTGCATTTTATGCTCCGGGCGTTGACTTCTAAGGCCCTAACTGATTGATCTGGAGGTGCAACGACCTACAGTGAAGCCTAGATTGCCCGGTACGTAGAAATGACCATTACTTTCACACTGTTTGCAAATATACATTATATACGATGGAAAATCTGTTGTATTTATATCGTATTTTATGCTTCTGGCGTTGACTTCTTAGGCCCTAACTATTCCATCTGGCGGAGCAACGCCCTAAAGTGAAGCCTAGGTTGCCCGGAACGTAGAAGTGACCATAACTTCCACACTGGTTGCAATTATTCATTTAATATGATGGAAAAGCTGTTGTATTTATATCGTACTTTATGCTTCGGGCGTTGACTTCTTAGGCCCTAACATTTCTATCTGGTGGAGCACCGCCCTACAGTGAAGCCTAGGTTGCCCGGAACGTAGAAATGACCATTACTTTCACACTGTTTGCAATTAATCCTTTTATACGATGGAAAAGCTGTTGTATTTATATCGTATTTTATGCTCCTGGCGTTGACTTCTAAGGACCTAACTATTCGATCTGGTGGAGCAACGCCCTAGAGTGAAGCCTAGGTTGCCGGAAACGTAGAAGTGACCATTACCTTCACAATGTTTGCAATTATTCATTTTATACGATGGAAAAACTGTTGTACTTATATTGTATTTTATCCATCTGGCGTTGACTTCTAAGGCCGTAGCTATTAGAAGTGGTGGAGCATCGCCCCAGAGTGACGCCTAGGGTGCTCGGAACGTAGAAATGACCATTACTTTCACACTGTTTGCAATTATTCATATTATACGATGGAAAAGCTGTTCTATTTATTTTGTATTTTATGCTTCGGGCGTTGACTTCTAAGCCCCTAACTATTCGATCTGGTGGTGCAACGCACTAGAGTGAAGCCTAGGTTGCCCGGAACGTAGAAATGACCATAACTATCACACTGGCTGCTATTATTCGTTTTATAAGGTGGAAAAACTGTTATATTTATATTGTACTTTATGCTTGTGGCGTAGACTTCTTAGGCCCTAACTGTTCGATCTGGTGGAACAACGCCCTAGGGTGAATCCTAGGTTGCCCGGAACGTAGAAATGACCATAACTTTTACACTGGTAGCAATTATTCGTTTTATACGATGGAAGAGCTGTTGTATTTATATTGTATTTTATGCCTCTGGCGTTGACTTCTAAGGCCGTAGCTATTAGATGTGGTGGAGCAACGCCCTAGAGTGACGCCTAGGGTAATCGGAACGTAGAAATGACCATTACTTTCACACTGGTTGCAATTATTTGTTTTATACGATGGAAAATCTGTTCTATTTATTTTATATTTTATGCTTCGGGCGTTGACTTCTAAGGCCCTAACTATTCGATCTGGTGGAGCAACGCCCTAGAGCGAAGCCTAGGTTGCCCGGTACGTAGAAATGACCATCACTTTCATACTGGTTGCAATTATTCGTTTTATATGATTGAAAAACTGTTGTAGTTATATCGTATTTTATGCTTCTGGCGTTGACTTCTTCGGCCCTAACTATTCGATCTGGTGGAACAACACCATAGAGTGAAGCCTAGGTTGCCCGGAACGTAGAAATGACCATCACTTTTACACGGGTTGCAATTATGCCTGTTATAGGATGGAAAGACTGTTGTATTTTTCTTGTATTTTATGCTTCACGCGTTGACATCTGAGGCCGTAGCTATTCGATGTGGTGGATGAACGCCATAGAGTGAAGCCTAGGTTGCCCGGAACGTAGAAATCTACATATCTTTCACACTGTTTGCAATTATTCATTTTATACGATGGCAATGCTGTTGCATTTATATTGTATTTTGTGCTTCTGGCGTTGACTTCTTAGGCCCTAACTATTCGATCTGGTGGAGCAATGCCTCAGAGTTAAGTCTAGGATGCCCGAAACGCCGAAATGATCATTACTTTCACGCTTGTTGCAACTATTCCTGTCATACCATGAAAAGACTGTTGAATTTTTATTGTATTTTGTGCCTCAGGCGTAGGCTTCTAAGGCCGTAGCTATTCGGTATGGTGGAGCACCGCCCTAGAGTAAAGCCTAGGTTGCTCGGAACGTAGAAATGACCACTTCTTTCACACTGTTTGCAATTATTCATTTAATATGATGGAAAAGCTGTTGTATTTATATCGTATTTTATGCTTCGGGCGTTGACTTCTTAGGCCCTAACATTTCGATCTGGTGGAGCAACGCCCTAGAGTGTAGCCTAGGTTGCTCGGAATGTAGAAATGACCATAACTTTCACACTGGTTGCAATTATTCGTTTTATACGATGGAAAAACTGTTGCATCTTTATCGTATTTTATGCTTCTGGCGTTGACTTCTTAGGCCGTAACTATTCGATCTGGTGGAGCAACGCCCTAGGGTGAAGCCTAGGTTGCCCGGAAGGTAGAAGTGACCATAACTTCCACACTGGTTGCTATCATTCGTTTTATATCATGGAAAAACTGTTGTATTTATGTTGTATTTTATGCTTCTGGCGTTCACTTCTTAGGCCCTAACTTTTCGATCAGGTGGAACAACGGCCTAGGGTGAAGCCTAGGTTGCCCGGAACGTAGAAATGACCATAACTTTCACACTGGTTGCAATTATTCGTTTTATACGATGGAAAAGCTGTTGTATTTATATCGTATTTTATGCTTCTGGCGTTCACTTCTTAGGCCCTGACTATTCCATCTGGTGGAGCAACGCCCTAGAGTGAAGCCTAGGTTGCTCGGAACGTAGAACTGTCCTTCACTTTCAAACTGGTTGCAATTATTCCTGTTATATGATGGAAACACTGTTGTATTTTTTTTGCATTGTATGGTTCGGGCGTTGACTTCTAAGGCCCAAACTATCCACTCTGCTGGAGCAACGCCCTAGGGTGAAGCCTAGGTTGCTCGGAAAGTAGAAATGACCATAAGTTTCATACTGGTTGCAAGTATTCCTTTTATACGTTGGAAAAACTGTTGTATTTATATTGTATTTTATGCTTCTGGCGTTGACTTCTATGGCACTAACTATTCGATCTGGTGGACCAACGCCCTAGGGTGAAGCCCAGGTTGCCCGGAACGTAGAATTGGCCATCACTTTCAAACTGGTTGCAATTATTCATGTTATATGATGGAAACACTGTTGTATTTTTATTGCATTTTATGCTTCGGCCGTTGACTTCTAAGGCCCTAACTATTCAATCTGTTAAAGCAACGCCCTAGGGTGAAGCCTAGGTTGTTCGGAACGTAGAAATGTCCATATCTTTCACACTGTTTGCAATTATTCATTTTATACGATGGCAATGCTGTTGTATTTATATTGTATTTTATGCTTCTGGCGTTGACTTCTTAGGCCCTAACTATTCGATCTGGTGGAGCAATGCCTCAGAGTTAAGTCTAGGATGCCCGAAACGCCGAAATGATCATTACTTTCACGCTTATTACAATTATTCTTGTTATACCATGAAAACACTGTTGTATTTTTATTGTATTTTGTGCTTCAGGCGTAGGCTTCTAAGGCCGTAGCTATTCGATATGGTGGAGCAACGCCCTAGAGTGAAGCCTAGGTTGCGCGGAACGTAGAAATGACCACTACTTTCACACTGTTTGCAATTATTCATTTAATATGATGGAAAAGCTGTTGTATTTATATCGTATTTTATGCTTCGGGCGTTGACTTCTTAGGCCCTAACATTTCGATCTGGTGGAGCAACGCCCTACAGTGAAGCCTAGGTTGCCCGGACCGTAGATATGTCCATAACCTTCACACAGGTTGCAATTATTCGTTTTATACGGTGTAAAGGCTGTTGTGTTTATTTTGTATTTTATTCTTCTGGTGTTGACTTCTTAGGCCCTATCTATTCGATCTGGTGGGACAACGCCGTAGAGTGAATCCCGGAACGTAGAAATGACCATTACTTTCACACTGTTTGCAATTATTCCTTTTATACGATGGAAAAGCTGTTGTATTTATATCGTATTTTAAGCTTCTGGCGTCGACTTCTAGGGACCTAACTATTCGATCTGGTGGAGCAACGCCCTAGAGTGAAGCCTAGGTTGCTCGGAATGTAGAAATGACCATAACTTCCACACTGGTTGCTATTATTCGTTTTATACGATGGAAAAACTGTTGCATCTTTATCGTATTTTATGCTTCTGGCGTTGACTTCTTAGGCCGTACCTATTCGGTCTGGTGGAGCAACGCCCTGGAGTGAAACCTAGGTTGCCCGCAACGTAGAAATGACCACTACTATCACACTGGTAATAAATTATTCCTGCTATACGATGGAAAAACTGTTGTATTTTTATTGCATTTTATGCTTCGGGCATTGACTTCTAAGGCCCTAACTATTCAATCTGTTGGAGCCACGCCCTAGGGTGAAGCCTAGGTTGCCCGGAACATAGAAATGACCATAACTTTGACACTGGTTGCAGTTATTCGTTTTATACGATGGAAAAGCTGTTGTATTTATATCGTATTTTATGCTTCTGGCGTTGACTTCTTAGGCCCTAACTATTCCATCTGGTGCAACATCGCCCTAGGGTGAAGCCCAGGTTGCCCGGAAAGTAGAAATGACCATAACTTTCAGACTGGTAGCAATTATTCGTTTTATATGATGGAAAAACTGTTGTAGTTATATTGTATTTTATGCTTCTGGCGTTCACTTCTTAGGCCCTAACTATTCGATCTGGTGGAACAACGCCCTAGGGTGAAGCCTAGGTTGCCCGGAACGTAGAAGTGACCATGACTTTTACACTGCTTGCATTTATTCGTTCTATACAATGGAAAAACTGTTCTACTTATTTTGCATTTTATGCTCCGGGCGTTGACTTCTAAGGCCCTAACTGATTGATCTGGAGGTGCAACGCCCTACAGTGAAGCCTAGATTGCCCGGTACGTAGAAATGACCATTACTTTCAAACTGTTTGCAAATATACATTATATACGATGGAAAATCTGTTGTATTTATATCGTATTTTATGCTTCTGGCGTTGACATCTTAGGCCCTAACTATTCCATCTGGTGGAGCAACGCCCTAAAGTGAAGCCTAGGTTGCCCGGAACGTAGAAGTGACCAAAACTTCCAAACTGGTTGCAATTATTCATTTAATATGATGGAAAAGCTGTTGTATTTATATCGTACTTTATGCTTCGGGCGTTGACTTCTTAGGCCCTAACATTTCGATCTGGTGGAGCAACGCCCTACAGTGAAGCCTAGGTTGCCCGGAACGTAGTTATGACCATAACCTTCACACAGGTTGCAATTATTTGTTTATACGGTGTAAAGGCTGTTGTGTTTATTTTGTATTTTATTTTTCTGGTGTTGACTTCTTAGGCCCTAGCTATCCGATCTGGAGGAACAACGCCGTAGAGTGAAGCCTAGGTTGCCCGGAACGTAGAAATGACCATTACTTTCACACTGTTTGCAATTAATCCTTTTATACGATGGAAAAGCTGTTGTATTTATATCGTATTTTATGCTCCTGGCGTTGACTTCTAAGGACCTAACTATTCGATCTGGTGGAGCAACGCCATAGAGTGAAGCCTAGGTTGCCCGGAACGTAGATATGACCATAACTTTCACACTGGTTGCTATCATTCCTTTTATATGATGGAAAAACTGTTGTATTTGTATTGCGTTTTATGCTTCTGGCGTTCACTTCTTAGGCCCTAACTATTCGATCTGGTGGAACAACGGCCTAGACCGAAGCCTAGGTTGCTAGGAACGTAGAAATGACCATAGTTTTCACACTGGTTGCTATCATTCGTTTTATATGATGGTTAAACTGTTGTATTTATATTGTATTTTATGCTTCTGGCGTTCACTTCTTAGGCCCTAACTATTCGATCTGGTGGAACAACGCCCTAGGGTGAAGCCTAGGTTGCCCGGAACGTAGAAATGACCATAAATTTTACACTGGTAGCAATTATGCGTTTTATACAATGGAAAAACCGTTCTATTTATTTTGTATTTTATGCTACGGGCGTTGACGTCTAAGGCCCTAACTGTTTGATCTGGTGGAGCAACGCCCTAGATTGAAGCCTAGGTTGCCCGGAACGCAGAAATGACCATAACGTTCACACTGGTTGCTATTATTCGTTTTATACGATTCAAAAGCTGTTGTATTTATATCGTATTTTATGCTTCTGGCGTTGACTTCTAAGGCCCTCAACTATTCGATCTGGAGGAGCAACGCCCTAGAGCGAAGCATAGGTTGCCCGGAACGTAGAAATGACCATCACTTTCACACGGGTTGCAATTATTCCTGTTATAGGATGGAAAGACTGTTGTATCTTTATTGTATTTTATACTTCAGGCACTGACTTCTGTGGCCGTAGCTATTCGATGTGGTGGCAGCACGCCATAGAGTGAAGCCTAGGTTGCCCGGAACGTAGAAATGACCATAACTATCACACTGGATGCTATTATTCGATCTATACGATGGAAAAGCTGTTATATTTATTATGTATCTTATGCTTCTGGCGTTGACTTCTTAGGCCCTAACAATTCGATCTGGTGAAACAACGCCCTAGAGTGAAGCCTAGGTTGCCTGGAACGTACAAATGACCATCACTTTCACACGGGTTGCAATTATTCCTGTTATAGGATGGAAAGACTGTTGTAATTTTATTGTATTTTATGCTTCAGGCGCTGACTTCTGAGGCCGTAGCTATTCGATGTGGTGGAAGAACGCCATAGAGTGAAGCCTAGGTTGCCCGGAACCTAGAAATGACCATAACTTTCATACAGGGTGCAATTATTCGTTTTATATGATGGAAGAACTGTTGTATTTATATTGTATTTTATGCTGCTGGCGTTCACTTCTTAGGCCCTAACTATTCGACCTGGTGGAACAACGCCCTGGGGTGAGGCCTAAGTTGCTCGGAATGTAGAAATGAGCATAACATTCACACTGCTTGAAATTATTCGTTTTATACGATGGAAAAACTGTTATATTTATATTGTATTTTATGCTTCTGGCGTTGCTTTCTTAGGGCCTAACTATTCAATCTGGTGGAACAACGTCATAGAGTGAGGCCTAGGTTGCCCGGAACGTAGAAATGACCATCACTTCCATACTGGTAGCAATTATTCGTTTTATACGATGGAAAAACTGTTGTATTTATATTGTATTTTATACTTCGGGCGTTGACTTCTACGGCCCTAACTATTCAACCTGTTGGAGCAACGCCCTCGGGTAAAGCCTAGGTTGCTCGGAAAGTAGAAATGACCATAACTTTCATACTGGTTGCAATTATTCGTTTTATATCATGGAAAAACTGTTGTATTCATATTGTATTTTATGCTGCTGGCGTTCACTTCTTAGGCCCTAACTATTCGATCTGGTGGAACAACGCCCTGTGGTGAAGTCTAGGTTGCCCGGAACGAAGAAATGACCATAACTTTCACACTGGTTGCTATTATTCGCTTTATACGATTGAAAAACTGTTATATTTATATTGTATTTTATGCTTCTGGCGTTGCCTTCTTAGGCCCTAACTGTTCGATCTGGTGGATCAACGCCCTAGGGTGTAGCCTAGGTTGACCGGAAAGTAGAAATGACCACAACTTTCATACTGGTTGCAATTATTCGTTTAAATCATGGAAAAACTGTTGTATTCATATTGTATATTATGCTGCTGGCGTTCACTTCTTAGGCCCTAACTATTCGATCTGGTGGAACAACGCCCTGTGGTGAAGTCTAGGTTGCCCGGAACGTAGAAATGACCATAACTTTCACACTGGTTGCCATTATTCGCTTTATACGATTGAAAAACTGTTATATTTATATTGTATTTTATGCTTCTGGCGTTGCCTTCTTAGACCCTAACTGTTCGATCTGGTGGATCAACGCCCTAGAGTGAAGCCTAGGTGATCCGGAACGTAGAAATGACCAGTACTTTCACAATGTTTGCAGTTACTCCTGTTATACGATGGAAAAACTGTTGCATCTTTATTGAATTTTATGCTTCTGGCGTTGACTTCTAAGGCCCTAACTATTCGATCTGGTGGAGCAACGCCCTAGAGTGAAGCCTAGGTTGCCCGGAACGTAGAAATGACCAACTCTTTCACACTGGTAGCAATTATTCGTTTTATACATGGAAAAGCTGTTATATATATATTGTGCATTTTATGCTTCTGGCATTGAATTCTAAGTCCCTAGCTATTCGATCTGGTGGAGCAACGCCCTAGAGTGAAGCCTAGGTTGCGCGGAACGTAGAAATGACCATCACCTTCAAACTGGTTGCAATTAATCCTTTTATACGATGGAAAAACTGTTGTATTTTTATTGTATTTTATGCTTCTGGCGTTGACTTCTAATGCACTAACTATTCGATCTGGCGGAGCAACGCCCTAGAGTGAAGCCGAGGTTTCCCGGAACGTAGAAATGACCATCACTTTCAAACTGGTTGCAATTATTCCTGTTACATGACGGAAAAACTGTTGTATTTTTATTGCATTTTATGCTTCGGGCATTGACTTCTAAGGCCCTAACTATTCAATCTGTTGGAGCAACGCCATAGGGTGTAGCCTAGGTTGCCCGGAAAGTAGAAATGACCATAAGTTCCATACTGGTTGCAATTATTCGTTTTATATGATGGAAGAACTATTGTATTTATATTGTATTTTATGCTGCTGGCGTACACTTCTTAGGCCCTAACTATTCGATCTGGTGGAACAACGCCCTAGAGTGAAGCCTAGGTTGCCTGGAACGTACAAATGACCATCACTATCACAAGGGTTGCATTTATTCCTGTTATAGGATGGAAAGGCTGTTGTATTTCTATTGTATTTTATGCTTCAGGCGTTGACTTCTGAGGCCGCCGCTGTTCGATGTGGTGGAAGAACGCCATAGAGTGAAGCCTAGGTTGCCCGGAACGTAGAAATGACCATAACTTTCATACTGGTTGCAATTATTCGTTTTATATGATGGAAGAACTATTGTATTTATATTGTATTTTATGCTGCTGGCGTACACTTCTTAGGCCCGAACTATTCGATCTTGTGGAACAACGCCCTGGGGTGAAGCCTAGGTTGCCGAAACGTAGAAATGACCATAACTTACACACTGGTTGCTATTATTCGTTTTATACGATGGAAAAACTGTTCTATTTATATTGTATCTTATGCTTCTGGCGTTGACTTCTTAGGCCCTAACAATTCGATCTGGTGGAAAAACGACCTAGAGTGAGGCCTAGGTTGCCCGGAACGTAGAACTGACCATAACTTTTACACTGGTAGCAATTATTCGTTTTATACAATGGAAAAACTGTTCTATTTATTTTGTATTTTATGCTTCGGGCGTTGACTTCTAAGGCCCTAGCTGTTTGATCTGGTGGAGCAACGCCCTAGAGTGAAGCTTAGGTTGCCCGGAACGTAGAAATGACCATAACTTTCACACTGGTTGCTATTATTCGTTCTATACGATGGAAAAACTGTTATATTTATATTGTATCTTATGCTTCTGGCGTTGACTTGTTAGGCCCTAACAATTCGATCTGGTGGAACAACTTCCTAGAGTGAGGCCTAGGTAGCCCGGAACGATCGAAATGACCATCACTTTCAAACTGGTTGCAATTATTCCTGTTATAGGATGGAACGACTGTTGTATTTTTATTGTATTTTATGCTTCAGGCGTTGACTTCTGAGGCCGTAGCTATTCGATGTGGTGGAAGAACGACATAGAGTGAAGCCTGGGTTGCCCGGAACGTAGAAATGACCATCACTTTCAAACTGGTTGCAATTAATCCTTTTATACGATGGAAAAACTGATGCATTTTTATTGCATTTTATGCTTCGGGCGTTGACTTCTAAGGCCCTAACTATTCAATCTGTTGGAGCAACGCCCTAGGGTGATGCCTAGGGTGCCCGGAACTTAGAAATGACCATAACTTTCACACTGATTGCTATTATTCGTTTTATACGATGGAAAAACTGTTATATTTATATTGTATTTTATGCTTCTGGCGTTGATTTCTTAGGGCCTAACTATTCAATCTGGTGGAACAACGTCATAGAGTGAGGCCTAGGTTGCCCGGAACGTAGAAATGACCATCACTTCCATACTGGTAGCAATTATTCGTTTTATACGATGGAAAAACTGTTGTATTTATATTGTATTTTATACTTCGGGCGTTGACTTCTACGGCCCTAACTATTCAACCTGTTGGAGCAACGCCCTCGGGTGAAGCCTAGGTTGCTCGGAAAGTAGAAATGACCATAACTTTCATACTGGTTGCAATTATTCGTTTTATATCATGGAAAAACTGTTGTATTCATATTGTATTTTATGCTGCTGGCGTTCACTTCTTAGGCCCTAACTATTCGATCTGGTGGAACAACGCCCTGTGGTGAAGTCTAGGTTGCCCGGAACGTAGAAATGACCATAACTTTCACACTGGTTGCTATTATTCGCTTTATACGATTGAAAAACTGTTATATTTATATTGTATTTTATGCTTCTGGCGTTGCCTTCTTAGGCCCTAACTGTTCGATCTGGTGGATCAACGCCCTAGGGTGTAGCCTAGGTTGACCGGAAAGTAGAAATGACCACAACTTTCATACTGGTTGCAATTATTCGTTTAAATCATGGAAAAACTGTTGTATTCATATTGTATATTATGCTGCTGGCGTTCACTTCTTAGGCCCTAACTATTCGATCTGGTGGAACAACGCCCTGTGGTGAAGTCTAGGTTGCCCGGAACGTAGAAATGACCATAACTTTCACACTGGTTGCTATTATTCGCTTTATACGATTGAAAAACTGTTATATTTATATTGTATTTTATGCTTCTGGCGTTGCCTTCTTAGACCCTAACTGTTCGATCTGGTGGATCAACGCCCTAGAGTGAAGCCTAGGTGACCCGGAACGTAGAAATGACCAGTACTTTCACACTGTTTGCAGTTACTCCTGTTATACGATGGAAAAACTGTTGCATCTTTATTGAATTTTATGCTTCTGGCGTTGACTTCTAAGGCCCTAACTATTCGATCTGGTGGAGCAACGCTCTAGAGTGAAGCCTAGGTTGCCCGGAACGTAGAAATGACCTTCACTTTCAAACTGGTTGCAATTATTCCTGTTATATGATGGAAAAACTGTTGCATTAAATTGTATTTTATGCTTCGGGCGTTGACTGCTAAGGCCCTAACTATTCAATCTGTTGGAACAACGTCCTAGAGTGAAGCCTAGGTTGCTCGGAATGTAGACATGACCATAACATTCACACTGGTTGAAATTATTCGTTTAATACGGTGGAAAAGCTGTTCTATTTATATTGTATCTTATGCTTCTGGCGTTGACTTCTTAGGCCCTAACAATTCGATCTGGTGGAAAAACGACCTAGAGTGAGGCCTAGGTTGCCCGGAACGTAGAACTGACCATAACTTTTACACTGGTAGCAATTATTCGTTTTATACAATGGAAAAACTGTTCTATTTATTTTGTATTTTATGCTTCGGGCGTTGACTTCTAAGGCCCTAGCTGTTTGATCTGGTGGAGCAACGCCCTAGAGTGAAGCTTAGGTTGCCCGGAACGTAGAAATGACCATAACTTTCACACTGGTTGCTATTATTCGTTCTATACGATGGAAAAACTGTTATATTTATATTGTATCTTATGCTTCTGGCGATGACTTGTTAGGCCCTAACAATTCGATCTGGTGGAACAACTTCCTAGAGTGAGGCCTAGGTAGCCCGGAACGTCGAAATGACCATCACTTTCAAACTGGTTGCAATTATTCCTGTTATAGGATGGAACGACTGTTGTATTTTTATTGTATTTTATGCTTCAGGCGTTGACTTCTGAGGCCGTAGCTATTCGATGTGGCGGAAGAACGACATAGAGTGAAGCCTGGGTTGCCCGGAACGTAGAAATGACCATCACTTTCAAACTGGTTGCAATTAATCCTTTTATACGATGGAAAAACTGATGCATTTTTATTGCATTTTATGCTTCGGGCGTTGACTTCTAAGGCCCTAACTATTCAATCTGTTGGAGCAACGCCCTAGGGTGATGCCTAGGTTGCCCGGAACTTAGAAATGACCATAACTTTCACACTGATTGCTATTATTCATTTTATACGATGGAAAAACTGTTATATTTATATTGTATTTTATGCTGCTGGCGTTCACTTCTTAGGCCCTAACTATTCGATCTGGTGGAACAACGCCCTGGTGCGAAGCCTAGGTTGCCCGGAACGTTGATATGACCATAACTTTCACACTGGATGCTATTATTCGTTCTATACGATGGAAAAACTGTTATATTTATATTGTATCTTATGCTCCTAGCGTTGACTTCTTAGGCCCTAACTATTCCATCTGGTGGAGCAACGCCCTAGAGTGAAGCCTAGGTTGCCCGGAAAGTAGAAATGACTATAACTTTCACACTGGTTGCAATTATTCGTTTTATACGATGGAAAAACTGTTGTATTTATATTGTATTTTATGCTTCTGGCGCTGACTTCTAGGGCACTAACGATTCGATCTGGTGGAGCAGCGCCCTAGGGTGAAGCCTAGGTTGCCCGGAACGTAGAAATGACCATAACTTTCACACCGGTAGCAGTTGCTCGTTTTATACGATGGAAAAACTGTTGTATTAATATTGCATTTTATGCTTCTGGCGTTGACTTCTAAGGCCGTAGCTATTCGATGTGGTGGAGCAACGCCCTAGAGTGAAGCCTAGGTTGCCCGGAACGTAGAAAAGCCCATTACTTTCACACTGGTTGCAATTATTAGTTTTATACGATGGAAAGACTGTTGTATTTATATTGTATTTTATGTTTCTGGCGTTGACTTCTAAGGCCCAAACTGTTGGATCTGGTGGAGCAACGCCCTAGAGTGAAGCCTAGGTTGCCCGGAACAATGATATGCCATTACTTTCACACTGGTTGCAATTATTCCTGATATACGATGGAAAAACTGTTGCATCTTTATTGAATTTTATGCTTCTGGCGTTGACTTCTAAGGCCCTAACTATTCTATCTGGTGGATCAACGCCCTAGAGTGAAGCCTAGGTTGCTCGGAATGTAAAAATTACCATAACATTCACACTGGTTGAAATTATTCGTTTTATACGATGGAAAATCTGTTGCATCTTTATTGTATTTTATGCTTCTGGCGTTGACTTCTAAGGCCCTAACTATTCGATCTGGTGGAGCAACGCCCTAGAGTGAAGCCTAGGTTGCCCGGAACGTTGAAATGACCATCACTTTCAAACTGGTTGCAATTATTCCTGTTATATGACGGAAAAACTGTTGTATTTTTATTGCATTTTATGCTTCTGGCGTTGACTTCTAAGGCCGTAGCTATTCGATGTGGTGGAGCAACGCCCTAGAGTGAAGCCTAGGTTGCCCGGAACGTAGAAAAGCCCATTACTTTCACACTGGTTGCAATTATTAGTTTTATACGATGGAAAGACTGTTGTATTTATATTGTATTTTATGTTTCTGGCGTTGACTTCTAAGGCCCAAACTGTTGGATCTGGTGGAGCAACGCCCTAGAGTGAAGCCTAGGTTGCCCGGAACAATGATATGCCATTACTTTCACACTGGTTGCAATTATTCCTGATATACGATGGAAAAACTGTTGCATCTTTATTGAATTTTATGCTTCTGGCGTTGACTTCTAAGGCCCTAACTATTCTATCTGGTGGATCAACGCCCTAGAGTGAAGCCTAGGTTGCTCGGAATGTAAAAATTACCATAACATTCACACTGGTTGAAATTATTCGTTTTATACGATGGAAAATCTGTTGCATCTTTATTGTATTTTATGCTTCTGGCGTTGACTTCTAAGGCCCTAACTATTCGATCTGGTGGAGCAACGCCCTAGAGTGAAGCCTAGGTTGCCCGGAACGTTGAAATGACCATCACTTTCAAACTGGTTGCAATTATTCCTGTTATATGACGGAAAAACTGTTGTATTTTTATTGCATTTTATGCTTCGGGCATTGACTTCTAAGGCCCTAACTATTCAATCTGTTGGAGCAACGCCATAGGGTGTAGCCTAGGTTGCCCGGAAAGTAGAAATGACCATAAGTTCCATACTGGTTGCAATTATTCGTTTTATATGATGGAAGAACTATTGTATTTATATTGTATTTTATGCTGCTGGCGTACACTTCTTAGGCCCTAACTATTCGATCTTGTGGAACAACGCCCTGGGGTGAAGCCTAGGTTGCCGAAACGTAGAAATGACCATAACTTTTACACTGGTAGCAATTATTCGTTTTATACAATGGAAAAACTGTTCTGTTTATTTTGTATTTTATGCTTCGGGCGTTGACTTCTAAGGCCCTAACTGTTTGATCTGGTGGAGCAACGCCCTAGACTGAAGCCTAGGTTGCCCGAAACGTACAAATGACCATCACTTTCACACGGGTTGCAATTATTCCTGTTATAGGATGTAAAGACTGTTGTATTTTTATTGTATTTTATGCTTCAGGCGTTGACTTCTGAGGCCGTAGCTATTCGATGTGGTGGAAGAACTCCATATAGTGAAGCCTAGGTTGCCCGGAACGTAGAAATCACCATAACTTTCATACAGGGTGCAATTATTCGTTTTATATGATGGAAGAACTGTTGTATTTATATTGTATTTTATGCTGCTGGCGTTCACTTCTTAGGCCCTAACTATTCGACCTGGTGGAACAACGCCCTGGGGTGAGGCCTAGGTTGCTCGGAATGTAGAAATGACCATAACATTCACACTGCTTGAAATTATTCGTTTTATACGATGGAAAAACTGTTATATTTATATTGTATTTTATGCTTCTGGCGTTGATTTCTTAGGGCCTAACTATACAATCTGGTGGAACAACGTCATAGAGTGAGGCCTAGTTTGCCCGGAACGTAGAAATGACAATCACTTCCATACTGGTAGCAATTATTCGTTTTATACGATGGAAAAAGTGTTGTATTTATATTGTATTTTATACTTCGGGCGTTGACTTCTACGGCCCTAACTATTCAACCTGTTGGAGCAACGCCCTCGGGTGAAGCCTAGGTTGCTCGGAAAGTAGAAATGACCATAACATTCATACTGGTTGCAATTATTCGTTTTATATCATGGAAAGACTGTTGTATTCATATTGTTTTTTATGCTGCTGGCGTTCACTTCTTAGGCCCTAACTATTCGATCTGGTGGAACAACGCCCTGGGGTGAGGCCTAGGTTGCCAGGAACGTAGAAATGACCATCACCTCCATACTGTTAGCAATTATTCGTTTTATGCGATGGAAAAACTGTTGTGTTTATATTGTATTTTATGCATCTGGCGTTGACTTCTAAGGCACTAACTAATCGATCTGGTGGAGCAACGCCCTAGAGTGAAGCCTAGGTTGCCCGGAACGTAGAAATGACCATCACTTTCAAACTGGTTGCAATTATTCCTGTTATAGGATGGAAAGACTGTTGTATTTTTATTGTATTTTATGCTTCAGGCGTTGACTTCTGAGGCCGCAGCTATTCGATGTGGTGGATGAACGACATAGAGTGAAGCCTGGCTTGCACGGAACGTAGAAATGACCATAACTTTCATACTGGTTGCAATTATTCGTTTTATATGATGGAAGAACTGTTGTATTTATATTGTATTTTATGCTTCTGGCGTTCACTTCTTAGGCCCTAACTATTCGATCTGGTAGAACAACGACATGGGGTGAAGCCTAGGTTGCCCGGAACGTAGAAATGACCATAACTTTCACACTGGTTGCAATTATTCGTTTTATATGATGGAAAAACTGTTGTATTTATATTGTATTTTATGCTTCTGGCGTTCACTTCTTAGGCCCTAACTGTTCGATCTGGTGGAACAACGCCCTATGGTGAAGCCTAGGTTGACCGGAACGTATAAATGACCATAACTTTCACACCGGTAGCAATTATTCGTTTTACACGATGGAAAAACAGTTATATTTATTTTGTATTTTATGCGTCGGGCGTTGACTTCTAAGGCCCTAACTATTCAGTCTGTTGGAGCAACGACCAAGGGTGAAGCCTAGGTTGCCCGGAAAGTAGAAATGACGTTAGCTTTCACACTGGTTGCTATTATTCGTTCTATACGATCGAAAAACTGTTATATTTATATTGTATTTTATGCTTCTGGCGTTGCCTTCTTAGGCCCTAGCTGTTCGATCTGGTGGAACAACGCCCTAGAGTGGAGCCTAGGTTACCCGGAGCGTAGAAATGACCAGTACTTTCACACTGCTTCCAGTTATTCCTGTTATACGATGGAAAAACTGTTGCATCTTTATTGAATTTTATGCTTCTGGCGTTGACTTCTAAGGCCCTAACTATTCAATCTGTTGGAGCAACGCCATACGGTGAAGCCTAGGTTGCCCGGAAAGTAGAAATGACCATAACTTTCATACTGGTTGCAATTATTCGTTTTATATCATGGAAAAACTGTTGTATTCATATTGTATTTTATGCTGCTGGCGTTCACTTCTTAGGCCCTAACTATTCGATCTGGTGGAACAACGCCCTGGGGTGAGGCCTAGGTTGCTCGGAATGTAGAAATGACCATAACATTCACACTGCTTGAAATTATTCGTTTTATACGATGGAAAAACTGTTATATTTATATTGTATTTTATGCTTCTGGCGTTGATTTCTTAGGGCCTAACTGTTCAATCTGGTAGAACAACGACATGGGGTGAAGCCTAGGTTGCCCGGAACGTAGAAATGACCATAACTTTCACACTGGGTGCAATTATTCGTTTTATATGATGGAAAAACTGTTGTATTTATAGTGTATTTTATGCTTCTGGCGTTGAGTTCTAAGGCACTAACTATTCGATCTGGTGGAGCAACGCCCTAGAGTGAAGCCGATGTTGCCCGGAACGTAGAAATGACCATCACTTTCAAACTGGTTGCAATTATTCCGTTTATATGATGGAAAAACTGTAGTATTTTTATTGCATTTTATGCTTCGGGCATTGACTTCTAAGGCCCTAACTATTCAATCTGTTCGAGCAACGCCCTAGGGTGTAGCCTAGGTTGCCCGGAAAGTAGAAATGACCACAACTTTCATACTGGTTGCAATTACTCGTTTTATATGATGGAAAAACTGTTGTATTTATATTGTATTTTATGCTTCTGGCGTTCACTTCTTAGGCCCTAACTATTCGATCTGGTGGAACAACGCCCTAGGGTGAAGCCTAGGTTGCCCGGAACGTAGAAATGACCATAACTTTTACACTGGTAGCAATTATTCGTTTTATACAATGGAAAAACTGTTCTGTTTATTTTGTATTTTATGCTTCGGGCGTTGACTTCTAAGGCCCTAGCTGTTTGATCTGGTGGAGCAACGCCCTAGAGTGAAGCCTAGGTTGCCCGGAACGTACAAATGACCATCACTTTCACACGGGTTGCAATTATTCCTGTTATAGGATGTAAAGACTGTTGTATTTTTATTGTATTTTATGCTTCAGGCGTTGACTTCTGAGGCCGTAGCTATTCGATGTGGTGGAAGAACACCATATAGTGAAGCCTAGGTTGCCCGGAACGTAGAAATCACCATAACTTTCATACAGGGTGCAATTATTCGTTTTATATGATGGAACAACTGTTGCATCTTTATTGTATTTTATGCTTCTGGCGTTGACTTCTTAGGCCCTAACTATTCGATCTGGTGGAGCATCGTCCTAGAGTGAAGCCTTAGCTGCCCGGAACGTAGAAATGACCATAACTTTCACACTGGTTACCATTATTCGTTTTATACGATGGAAAAACTGTTGTATTTATATCTTATTTTAAGCTTCTGGCGTTGACTTCTTAGGTCCCAGCTACTCCATCTGGTAGAACAACGCCCTCTGGTGAAGCCTAGGTTGCCCGGAACGCAGAAATGACCATTAGCTTCACACTGGTTGCAATTATTCCTTTTATACGATGGAAAAGCTGCTGTATTTTTATGTATTTTAAGCTTCGGTCGTTGTCTCCTAAGGCCCTAACTACACGATCTTGTGGAACAACGCCCTAGAGTGAAGCCCAGGTTGCCCGGAACGTGGAAATGACCATTACTTTCACACTGTTTGCAATTATTCCTGTTATACGATGGAAAAGCTATTGGATTTTTAGTGTATTTTATGCTTCGGGCGTCGACTTCTAAGGCCCTAGCTATTCGATCTGGCGGAGGAACGCCCTAGAGTGAAGCCTAGGTTGCCCGGAACGTAGAGACGACCATTACTTTCACACTGTTTGCAAATATTCATTTTATACAATGGAAAAGCTGTTGTATTTATATTGTATTTTATGCTTTGGGCGTTGACTTCTAAGGCCCTAATTATTCGATCTGATGGAGCAACTCCCTAAAGTGAAGCCTAGGTTGCCCGAAACGTAGAAACGGCCATTACTTTCACACTGGTTGCAATTAATCGTTTCATACGATGGAAAAGCTGTTGTATTTATATTGTATTTTCTGCTTGTGGCGTTGACTTCTAAGGTCCGAGCTGTTCGATCTGGTGGGGCAACGTGCAAGAGTTAAGTCTAGGATGCCCGGAACTAAGAAATGACCATTACTTTCACACTGTTTGCAATTATTCCTGTTATACGATGGAAAAAGTATTGGATTTTTAGTGTATTTTATGCTTCGGGCGTTGACTTCTAAGGCCCTAGCTATTCGATCTGGTGGAGCAACGACCTAGAGTGAAGCCTAGGTTGCCCGGAACGCAGAAATGACCATTAGCTTCACACTGGTTGCAATTATTCCTTTTATACGGTGGAAAAGCTGCTGTATTTTTATTGTATTTTAAGCTTCGGTCGTTGTCTCCTAAGGCCCTAACTACTCGATCTGGTGGAGCAACGCCCTAGAGTGAAGCCCAGGTTGCCCGGAACGTAGAAATGACCATAACTTTCACACTGGTTGCAATTATTCGTTTTATACGATGGAAAAACTGTTGCATTTATATTGTATTTTATGCGTCTGGCGTTAATTTCTAAGGCAATAACCATTCGATCAGGTGGAGCAACGCCCTAGAGTGAAGCCTAGGTTGCGAGGAACGTAGAAATGAACATCGCTTTAACACTGGCTGCATTTATTCCTGTTATAGGATGGAAAAACTCTTGCATTTATATTGTATTTTATGCTTCTGGGGTTGCCTTCTAAGGCCGTAGCTATCCGATGTGGTGGAGTAACGCCCCAGAGTGAAGCCTAGGTTGCCTAGAACGTAGAAGTGGCCATATCTTTCACACTGGTGGCAATTATTCTTGTCATACGGTGGAAAAACTGTTGTATTTAAATTTTATTTTATGCTTCTGGCGTTGACTTCTAAGGCCCTAACTATTCGATCCAGTGGGGCAACGCCTTAGAGTGAAGGCTATGTTGCACGGAACGTAGAAATGACCATAACCTTTACTCTGGTTGCAATTATTCCTGTTATACGATGGACAAACTGTTGCATTTCTATTGTACTTTATGCTTCTGGCGTTGACTTCTAAGGCCCTACGGATTCGATCTGGTGGAGCAATGCCTCACAGTTAAATCTAGGATGCCCGAAACGTCGAAATGATCATTATTTTCACACTGATTGCAATTATTCATTCTATATGATGGAAAAACTGTTCCATTTATATTGTATTTTATACTTCTGGCGTTGACTTCTAAGGCCCTATCTCTTCGATTTGGTGGAGCAACGCCTCACAGTTAAGCCTAGGATGCCCGAAACGTCGAAATGGCCGTAACTTTCGCACTGGTCACAATTATTCGTTTTATACGATGGAAAAGCTGTTGTATTTATATCTTATTTTATGCTTCTGGCGTTGACTTCTTAGGTCCCAGCTATTCCATCTGGTAGAACAACGCCCTCTGGTGAAGCCTAGGCTGCCCGGAACGTAGAAATGACCATAACTTTCACACAGGAAGCAATTATTCGTTTTATAGATGGAAAAGCTGTCCTATTTATTCTGTATGTTATGCTTCGGGCGCTGACTTCTAAGGCCCTAGCTATTCGATCTGGTGGAGCAACAGCCTAGAGTGAAGCCTAGGTTGCCCGGAACGTAGAAATGACCATAACTTTCACACTGGTTGCCATTATTCGTATTATACGATGGAAAAGCTGTTGTATTTATATCGTATTTTATGCTTCTGGCGTTGACTTCTTAGGCCCCAACTATTCCATCTGATGGAGCAACCCCCTATGGTGAAGCCTAGGTTGCCAGGAACGTAGAAATGACCATAACTTTCACACTGGAAACAATTATTCGTTTTATACATGGAACAGCTGTTCTATTTATTTTATATTTTATGCTTCAGGCGTTGACCTCTAAGGCCCTAGCTATTCGTTCTGGTGGAGCAACGCCCTAGAGTGAAGCCTAGGTTGCCCGGAACGTAGAAATGACCATTGCTTTCACAATGTATGCAATTATTCATTTTATTCGGTGGAAAAACTGTTGTACTTAGATTGTATTTTATTCTTCTGGCGTTGAATTCTAAGTCCCTAGCTATTCGATCTGGTGGAGCAACGCCCTAGAGTGAAACCTGGATTACCCGGAACGTAGAAATGACCTGTACTTTCACACTGTTTGCAATTATTCCTGTTAAACAATGGAACAACTGTTGCATCTTTATTGTATTTTATGCTTCTGGCGTTGACTTCTTAGGCCCTAACTATTCGATCTGGTGGAGCATCGTCCTAGAGTGAAGCCTTAGCTGCCCGGAACGTAGAAATGACCATAACTTTCACACTGGTTACCATTATTCGTTTTATACGATGGAAAAGCTGTTGTATTTATATTGTATTTTATGCTTTGGGCGTTGACTTCTAAGGCCCTAATTATTCGATCTGATGGAGCAACTCCCTAAAGTGAAGCCTAGGTTGCCCGAAACGTAGAAACGGCCATTACTTTCACACTGGTTGCAATTAATCGTTTCATACGATGGAAAAGCTGTTGTATTTATATTGTATTTTCTGCTTGTGGCGTTGACTTCTAAGGTCCTAATTATTCGATCTGATGGAGCAACTCCCTAAAGTGAAGCCTAGGTTGCCCGAAACGTAGAAACGGCCATTACTTTCACACTGGTTGCAATTAATCGTTTCATACGATGGAAAAGCTGTTGTATTTATATTGTATTTTCTGCTTGTGGCGTTGACTTCTAAGGTCCGAGCTGTTCGATCTGGTGGGGCAACGTGCAAGAGTTAAGTCTAGGATGCCCGGAACTAAGAAATGACCATTACTTTCACACTGTTTGCAATTATTCCTGTTATACGATGGAAAAAGTATTGGATTTTTAGTGTATTTTATGCTTCGGGCGTTGACTTCTAAGGCCCTCGCTATTCGATCTGGTGGAGCAACGACCTAGAGTGAAGCCTAGGTTGCCCGGAACGCAGAAATGACCATTAGCTTCACACTGGTTGCAATTATTCCTTTTATACGGTGGAAAAGCTGCTGTATTTTTATTGTATTTTAAGCTTCGGTCGTTGTCTCCTAAGGCCCTAACTACTCGATCTGGTGGAGCAACGCCCTAGAGTGAAGCCCAGGTTGCCCGGAACGTAGAAATGACCATAACTTTCACACTGGTTGCAATTATTCGTTTTATACGATGGAAAAACTGTTGCATTTATATTGTATTTTATGCGTCTGGCGTTAATTTCTAAGGCAATAACTATTCGATCAGGTGGAGCAACGCCCTAGAGTGAAGCCTAGGTTGCGAGGAACGTAGAAATGAACATCGCTTTAACACTGGCTGCAATTATTCCTGTTATAGGATGGAAAAACTGTTGCATTTATATTGTATTTTATGCTTCTGGGGTTGCCTTCTAAGGCCGTAGCTATCCGATGTGGTGGAGTAACGCCCCAGAGTGAAGCCTAGGTTGCCTAGAACGTAGAAATGGCCATATCTTTCACACTGGTGGCAATTATTCTTGTCATACGGTGGAAAAACTGTTGTATTTAAATTTTATTTTATGCTTCTGGCGTTGACTTCTAAGGCCCTAACTATTCGATCCAGTGGGGCAACGCCTTAGAGTGAAGGCTATGTTGCACGGAACGTAGAAATGACCATTACTTTCACACTGTTTGCAATTATTCATTTTATACGATGGAAAAAGCTGATGTATTTATATTGTATTTTATGCTCCTGGCGTTGACTTCTAAGGCCGTAGCTATTAGATGTGGTGGAGCAACGCCCTAGAGTGACGCCTAGGTTGACCGGAACGTAGAAATGGCCATTACTTTCACACTGGTTGCTATTATTCGTTTTATACGATGGAAAAGCTGTTGTATTTATATTGTGTTTTATGCTTCGAGCGTCGACTTCTAAGGCCCTAACTGCTCGGTCTGGTGGAACAACGCCCTAGAGTGAAGCCTAGGTTGCACGGAACGTAGAAATGACCATTGCTTTCACAATGTATGCAATTATTCATTTTATTCGGTGGAAAAGCTGTTGTACTTAGATTGTATTTTATGCTTCTGGCATTGAATTCTAAGTCCCTAGCTATTCGATCTGGTGGAGCAACGCCCTAGAGTGAAGCCTAGGTTGCACGGAACGTAGAAATGACCATTGCTTTCACAATGTATGCAATTATTCATTTTATTCGGTGGAAAAGCTGTTGTACTTAGATTGTATTTTATTCTTCTGGCGTTGAATTCTAAGTCCCTAGCTATTCGATCTGGTGGAGCAACGCCCTAGAGTGAAGCCTGGGTTGCCCGGAACGTAGAAATGACCATCACCTTCAGCCTGGTTGCAATTGTTCCTGTTATACGACGGAAAAACCGTACTATTTTTATCGAATTTCATGCTTCGGGCGTTGACTTCTAAGGCCCTAGCTATTCGTTCTGGTAGAGCAACGCCCTAGAGTGAAGCCTAGGTGGCCCGAAACGTAGAAATGACCATTACTTTCACACTGTTTGCAAATATTCATTTTATACAATGGAAAAGCTGTTGTATTTATATTGTATTTTATGCTTTGGGCGTTGACTTCTAAGGCCCTAATTATTCGATCTGATGGAGCAACTCCCTAAAGTGAAGCCTAGGTTGCCCGAAACGTAGAAACGGCCATTACTTTCACACTGGTTGCAATTAATCGTTTCATACGATGGAAAAGCTGTTGTATTTATATTGTATTTTCTGCTTGTGGCGTTGACTTCTAAGGTCCGAGCTGTTCGATCTGGTAGAGCAACGCCCTAGAGTGAAGCCTAGGTGGCCCAAAACGTAGAAATGACCATTACTATCACACTGTTTGCAAATATTCATTTTATACAATGGAAAAGCTGTTGTATTTATATTGTATTTTATGCTTTGGGCGTTGACTTCTAAGGCCCTAATTATTCGATCTGATGGAGCAACTCCCTAAAGTGAAGCCTAGGTTGCCCGAAACGTAGAAACGGCCATTACTTTCACACTGGTTGCAATTAATCGTTTCATAGGATGGAAAAGCTGTTGTATTTATACTGTATTTTCTGCTTGTGGCGTTGACTTCTAAGGTCCGAGCTGTTCGATCTGGTGGGGCAACGTACAAGAGTTAAGTCTAGGATGCCCGGAACTAAGAAATGACCATTACTTTCACACTGCTTGCAATTATTCCCGTTATACGATGGAAAAACTGTTGGATTTTTAGTGTATTTTATGCTTCGGGCGTTGACTTCTAAGGCCCTAGCTATTCGATCTGGTGGAGTAACGACCTAGAGTGAAGCCTAGGTTGCCCGGAACGCAGAAATGACCATTAGCTTCACACTGGTTGCAATTATTCCTTTTATACGGTGGAAAAGCTGCTGTATTTTTATTGTATTTTAAGCTTCGGTCGTTGTCTCCTAAGGCCCTAACTACTCGATCTGGTGGAGCAACGCCCTAGAGTGAAGCCCAGGTTGCCCGGAACGTAGAAATGACCATAACTTTCACACTGGTTGCAATTATTCGTTTTATACGATGGAAAAGCTGTTGTATTTATATTGTGTTTTATGCTTCGGGCGTCGACTTCTAAGGCCCTAACTGCTCGGTCTGGTGGAACAACGCCCTAGAGTGCAGCCTAGGTAGCCCGGAACGTAGAAATGACCATAACTTTCATACTGGTTGCAATTATTCCTGATATACGATGGAAAAACTGATGTATTTATATTGTATTTTATGCTTCTGGCGTTGACTTCTAAGGCCGTATCTATTCGATGTGGTGGAGCAACGCCCTATAGTGAAGCCTAGATTGCCCAGGAACGTAGAAATGACCATTACTTCCACATTGGTTGCAATTATTCCTGTTATACGATGGAAGGACTGTTGTATTTTTATTGTATTTTATGCTTCTGGCGTTGACTTCTTAGGCCCTAACTATTCGATCTGGCTGAGCAACGCACTAGAGTGAAACATAGGATGCCCGGAACGTAGAAATGACCATAACTTTCACACTGGTTTCTATTATTCGTTTTATACGATGGAAAAACTGTTATATATATATTGTATTTTATGCTTCTGGCGTTGACTTCTTAGGCCCTAACTATTCGATCTGGCTGAGCAACGCACTAGAGTGAAGCCTAGGCCGCTCGGAACATAGAAATGACCATAACTTTCACACTGGTTTCTATTATTCGTTTTATACGATGGAAAAACTGTTATGTATATATTGTATTTTATGCTTCTGGCGTTGACTTCTTAGGCCCGAACTATTCGATCTGGTGCAACAACGCCCTAGAGTGAGCCTAGGTTGCCTGGAACGTAGAAATGACCATCACTTTCACACGGGTTGCAATTATTCCTGTTACAGGATGGAAAGACCGTTGTATTTTTATTGTATTTTATACATCAGGCGTTGACTTCTGTGGCCGTAGCTATTCGATGTGGTGGTAGAACGCCATAGAGTGAAGCCTAGGTTGCCCGGAAAGTAGAAATGACCATAAGTTTCATACTGGTTGCAATTATTCGTTTTATACGATGGAAAAACTGTTGTATTTTTATTGCACTTTATGCTTCTGGCGTTCACTTCTTAGGCCCTAACTATTGGATCTGGTGGAACAACGCCCTAGGGTCAAGCCTAGGTTGCCCGGAACGTAGAAATGACCATAGCTTTTACACTCGTAGCAATCATTCGTTTTATACAATGGAAAAACCGTTCTAATTATTCTGTATTTTATGCTTCGGGCGTTGACTTCTAATGCCCTATCTGTTTGATCTGGTGGAGCATCGCCGTAGAGTGAAGCCTAGGTTGCTCGGAACGTAGAAATGACCATAACTTTCACACTGGTTGCTATTATTCGTTTTATACGATGGAAAAACTGTTATATTTATATTGTATTTAAGCTTCTGGCGTTGACTTCTGAGGCCGTTGCTATTCGATGTGGTGGAAGAACGCCATAGAGTGAAGCCTAGGATCGTAGAAATGTACATATCTTTCACACTGTTTGCAATTTTTCGTTTTGTACGATGGAAAATCTGTTGTATTTATATCGTATTTTATGCTTCTGGCGTTGACTTCTAAGGCCCTAACTATTGGATCCGGTGGAACAACGCTCTAGGGTCAGGCCTAGGTTGCCCGGAACGTAGAAATGACAATAGCTTTTACTCTCGTAGCAATTATTCGTTTTATACAATGGAAAAACCGATCTATTTATTTTGTATTTTATGCTTCGGGCGTTGACTTCTAAGGCCCTAACTATTCAATCTGTTGGAGCAAAGCCCTAGGGTGAAGCCTAGGTTGCTCGGAAAGTAGAAATGACCATAAGTTTCATACTGGTTGCAATTATTCGTTTTATACGATGGAAAAACTGTTGTATTTATATTGTATTTTATGCTTCTGGCGTTGACTTCTTAGGCCCTAATTATTCGATCTGGTGGAACAACGCCCTAGAGTAAAGCCCAGGTTGCGCGGAACGTAGAAATGACCATATCTTTCACACTGGTAGCAATTATTCGTTTTATACGATGGAAAAATTGTTCTATTTATTTTGTATTTTATGCTTCGGGCGTTGACTTCTAAGGCCCTAGCTATTCGATCTGGTCGAGCAACGCCGTAGAGTGAAGCCTAGGTTGCCCGGAACGTAGAAATGACCATAACTTCCACACTGGTTGCAATTATTCGTTTTATACGATGTAAAAGCTGTTGTATTTATATCGTATTTTATGCTTCTGACGTTGACTTCTTAGGCCCTAACTACTCGACCTGGAGGAGCAACGCCCTAGAGTGAAACCTAGGTTGCCCGGAACCTAGAAATGACCATTACATTCACACTGGTTGCAATTATTCCTGTTATACGATGGAAAAACTGTTGTATTTTTATTGTATTCTATGCTTCTGGCGTTTAATTCTAAGTCGCTAGCTATTTGATCTGGTGGAGCAACGACCTAGAGTGAAGCCTAGGTTGCCCGAACGTAGAAATGACCATAACTTTCACACTGGTTATAATTATTTGTTTTATACGATGGAAAAGCTGTTGTATTTATATCGTATTTTATGCTTCTGGCGTTGACTTCTTAGGCCCTAACTATTCCATCTGTTGGAACATCGCCCTAGAGTAAAGCCTAGGTTGCCCGGAACGTAGAAATGACCACTACTTTCACACTGTTTGCAATTACTCATTTAATACGATGGAAATGCTGTTGTATTTATATCGTATTTTATGCTTCGGGCGTTGACTTCTTAGGCCCTAACATTTCGATCTGGTGGAGCATCGCCGTAGAGTGAAGCCTAGGTTGCTCGGAACGTAGAAATGACCATAACTTTCACACTGGTAGCAATTATTCGTTTTATACAATGGAAAAACCGTTCTATTTACTTTGTATTTTATGCTTCGGGCGTTGACTTCTAAGGCCCTAACTATTCAATCTGTTGGAGCAAAGCCCTAGGGTGAAGCCTAGGTTGCTCGGAAAGTAGAAATGACCATAAGTTTCATACCGGTTGCAATTATTCGTTTTATACGATGGAAAAACTGTTGTATTTATATTGTATTTTATGCTTCTGGCGTTGACTTCTTAGGCCCTAATTATTCGATCTGGTGGAACAACGCCGCAGAGTAAAGCCCAGGTTGCGCGGAACGTAGAAATGACCATAACTTTCACACTGGTAGCAATTATTCGTTTTATACATTGGAAAAACTGTTCTATTTATATTGTATTTTATGCTTCTGGCGTTGACTACTTAGGCCCTAACTATTCGATCTTGTGGAGCAACGCCCTAGAGTGAAGCCTAGGTTGCCTGGAACGTAGAAATGACCATCACTTTCACACGGGTTGCAATTATTCGTTTTATACGATGGAAAAACTGTTGCATCTTCATCGTATTTTATGCTTCTGGCGTTGACTTCTTATGCCCTAACTATTCGATCTTGTGGAACAACGCCCTAGAGTGAAGCCTAGGTTGCCCGGAACGTAGAAATGACCATAACTTTCACACTGGTTATAATTATTTGTTTTATACGATGGAAAAGCTGTTGTATTTATATCGTATTTTATGCTTCTGGCGTTGACTTCTTAGGCCCTAACTATTCCATCTGGTGGAACATCGCCCTAGAGTAAAGCCCAGGTTGCGCGGAACGTAGAAATGACCATCACTTTCACACGGGTTGCAATTATTCCTGTTATAGGATGGAAAGACTGTTGTATTTTTATTGTATTTTATTCTCCTGGTGTTGACTTCTTAGGCCCTAAGTATTCGATTTGGTGGAACAACGCCGTAGAGTGAAGCCTAGGTTGCCCGGAACGTAGAAAGGACCATTACTTTCACACTGTTTGCAATTATTCCTTTTATACGATGGAACAGCTGTTGTATTTATATCGTATTTTATGCTTCTGGCGTTGACTTCTAAGGTCCAAACTATTCGATCTGGTGGAGCAACGCCCTAGAGTGAAGCCTAGGTTGCTCGGAATGTAGAAATGACCATAAGTTGCATACTGGTTGCAATTATTCGTTTTATACGATGGAAAAACTGTTGTATTTATATTGTATTTTATGCTTCTGGCGTTGACTTCTCAGGCCCTAATTATTCGATCTGGTGGAGCAATGCCTCAGAGTTAAGTCTAGGTTGCCCGTAACGCCGAAATGATCATTCCTTTCACGCTTGTTGCAATTATTCCTGTTATGCGATGAAAAGACTGTTGTATTTTTATTGTATTTTATGCTTCAGGCGTGGACTTCTGAGGCCGTAGCTATTCGATGTGGTGGTAGAACGCCATACAGTGAAGCCTATGTTGCCCGGAACGTAGAAATGACCACTACTTTCACACTGTTTGCAATTATTCATTTAATACGATGGAAATGCTGTTGTATTTATATCGTATTTTATGCTTCGGGCGTTGACTTCTTAGGCCCTAACATTTCGATCTGGTGGAGCAACGCCCGACAGTGAAGCCTAGGTTGCCCGGAACGTAGAAATGACCATTACTTTCACACTGTTTGCAATTATTCCTTTTATACGATGGAAAAGCTGTTGTAATTATATCGTATTTTATGCTTCTGCCGTTGACTTCTTAGGCCCTCACTATTCGATCTGGTGGAACAACGCCGTAGAGTGAAGCCTAGGTTGCCCGGAACGTAGAAATGACCATTACTTTCACACTGTTTGCAATTATTCGTTTTATACGATGGAAAAACTGTTGTATTTTTATTGCACTTTATGCTTCTGGCGATCACTTCTTAGGCCCTAACTATTGGATCTGGTGGAACAACGCCCTAGGGTCAAGCCTAGGTTGCCCGGAACGTAGAAATGACCATAGCTTTTACACTCGTAGCAATTATTCGTTTTATACAATGGAAAAACCGTTCTAATTATTTTGTATTTTATGCTTCGGACGTTGACTTCTAATGCCCTATCTGTTTGATCTGGTGGAGCATCGCCGTAGAGTGAAGCCTAGGTTGCTCGGAACGTAGAAATGACCATAACTTTCACACTGGTTGCTATTATTCGTTTTATACGATGGAAAAACTGTTATATTTATATTGTATTTAAGCTTCTGGCGTTGACTTCTGAGGCCGTTGCTATTCGATGTGGTGGAAGAACGCCATAGAGTGAAGCCTAGGTAGCCCGGATCGTAGAAATGTCCATATCTTTCACACTGTTTGCAATTTTTCGTTTTGTACGATGGAAAATCTGTTGTATTTATATCGTATTTTATGCTTCTGGCGTTGACTTCTAAGGCCCTAACTATTGGATCCGGTGGAACAACGCTCTAGGGTCAGGCCTAGGTTGCCCGGAACGTAGAAATGACAATAGCTTTTACTCTCGTAGCAATTATTCGTTTTATACAATGGAAAAACCGATCTATTTATTTTGTATTTTATGCTTCGGGCGTTGACTTCTAAGGCCCTAACTATTCAATCTGTTGGAGCAAAGCCCTAGGGTGAAGCCTAGGTTGCTCGGAAAGTAGAAATGACCATAAGTTTCATACTGGTTGCAATTATTCGTTTTATACGATGGAAAAACTGTTGTATTTATATTGTATTTTATGCTTCTGGCGTTGACTTCTTAGGCCCTAATTATTCGATCTGGTGGAACAACGCCCTAGAGTAAAGCCCAGGTTGCGCGGAACGTAGAAATGACCATATCTTTCACACTGGTAGCAATTATTCGTTTTATACGATGGAAAAATTGTTCTATTTATTTTGTATTTTATGCTTCGGGCGTTGACTTCTAAGGCCCTAGCTATTCGATCTGGTCGAGCAACGCCGTAGAGTGAAGCCTAGGTTGCCCGGAACGTAGAAATGACCATAACTTCCACACTGGTTGCAATTATTCGTTTTATACGATGTAAAAGCTGTTGTATTTATATCGTATTTTATGCTTCTGACGTTGACTTCTTAGGCCCTAACTACTCGACCTGGAGGAGCAACGCCCTAGAGTGAAACCTAGGTTGCCCGGAACCTAGAAATGACCATTACATTCACACTGGTTGCAATTATTCCTGTTATACGATGGAAAAACTGTTGTATTTTTATTGTATTCTATGCTTCTGGCGTTTAATTCTAAGTCGCTAGCTATTTGATCTGGTGGAGCAACGACCTAGAGTGAAGCCTAGGTTGCCCGAACGTAGAAATGACCATAACTTTCACACTGGTTATAATTATTTGTTTTATACGATGGAAAAGCTGTTGTATTTATATCGTATTTTATGCTTCTGGCGTTGACTTCTTAGGCCCTAACTATTCCATCTGTTGGAACATCGCCCTAGAGTAAAGCCTAGGTTGCCCGGAACGTAGAAATGACCACTACTTTCACACTGTTTGCAATTACTCATTTAATACGATGGAAATGCTGTTGTATTTATATCGTATTTTATGCTTCGGGCGTTGACTTCTTAGGCCCTAACATTTCGATCTGGTGGAGCATCGCCGTAGAGTGAAGCCTAGGTTGCTCGGAACGTAGAAATGACCATAACTTTCACACTGGTAGCAATTATTCGTTTTATACAATGGAAAAACCGTTCTATTTACTTTGTATTTTATGCTTCGGGCGTTGACTTCTAAGGCCCTAACTATTCAATCTGTTGGAGCAAAGCCCTAGGGTGAAGCCTAGGTTGCTCGGAAAGTAGAAATGACCATAAGTTTCATACCGGTTGCAATTATTCGTTTTATACGATGGAAAAACTGTTGTATTTATATTGTATTTTATGCTTCTGGCGTTGACTTCTTAGGCCCTAATTATTCGATCTGGTGGAACAACGCCGCAGAGTAAAGCCCAGGTTGCGCGGAACGTAGAAATGACCATAACTTTCACACTGGTAGCAATTATTCGTTTTATACATTGGAAAAACTGTTCTATTTATATTGTATTTTATGCTTCTGGCGTTGACTACTTAGGCCCTAACTATTCGATCTTGTGGAGCAACGCCCTAGAGTGAAGCCTAGGTTGCCTGGAACGTAGAAATGACCATCACTTTCACACGGGTTGCAATTATTCGTTTTATACGATGGAAAAACTGTTGCATCTTCATCGTATTTTATGCTTCTGGCGTTGACTTCTTATGCCCTAACTATTCGATCTTGTGGAACAACGCCCTAGAGTGAAGCCTAGGTTGCCCGGAACGTAGAAATGACCATAACTTTCACACTGGTTATAATTATTTGTTTTATACGATGGAAAAGCTGTTGTATTTATATCGTATTTTATGCTTCTGGCGTTGACTTCTTAGGCCCTAACTATTCCATCTGGTGGAACATCGCCCTAGAGTAAAGCCCAGGTTGCGCGGAACGTAGAAATGACCATCACTTTCACACGGGTTGCAATTATTCCTGTTATAGGATGGAAAGACTGTTGTATTTTTATTGTATTTTATTCTCCTGGTGTTGACTTCTTAGGCCCTAAGTATTCGATTTGGTGGAACAACGCCGTAGAGTGAAGCCTAGGTTGCCCGGAACGTAGAAAGGACCATTACTTTCACACTGTTTGCAATTATTCCTTTTATACGATGGAACAGCTGTTGTATTTATATCGTATTTTATGCTTCTGGCGTTGACTTCTAAGGTCCAAACTATTCGATCTGGTGGAGCAACGCCCTAGAGTGAAGCCTAGGTTGCTCGGAATGTAGAAATGACCATAAGTTGCATACTGGTTGCAATTATTCGTTTTATACGATGGAAAAACTGTTGTATTTATATTGTATTTTATGCTTCTGGCGTTGACTTCTCAGGCCCTAATTATTCGATCTGGTGGAGCAATGCCTCAGAGTTAAGTCTAGGTTGCCCGTAACGCCGAAATGATCATTCCTTTCACGCTTGTTGCAATTATTCCTGTTATGCGATGAAAAGACTGTTGTATTTTTATTGTATTTTATGCTTCAGGCGTGGACTTCTGAGGCCGTAGCTATTCGATGTGGTGGTAGAACGCCATACAGTGAAGCCTATGTTGCCCGGAACGTAGAAATGACCACTACTTTCACACTGTTTGCAATTATTCATTTAATACGATGGAAATGCTGTTGTATTTATATCGTATTTTATGCTTCGGGCGTTGACTTCTTAGGCCCTAACATTTCGATCTGGTGGAGCAACGCCCGACAGTGAAGCCTAGGTTGCCCGGAACGTAGAAATGACCATTACTTTCACACTGTTTGCAATTATTCCTTTTATACGATGGAAAAGCTGTTGTAATTATATCGTATTTTATGCTTCTGCCGTTGACTTCTTAGGCCCTCACTATTCGATCTGGTGGAACAACGCCGTAGAGTGAAGCCTAGGTTGCCCGGAACGTAGAAATGACCATTACTTTCACACTGTTTGCAATTATTCGTTTTATACGATGGAAAAACTGTTGTATTTTTATTGCACTTTATGCTTCTGGCGATCACTTCTTAGGCCCTAACTATTGGATCTGGTGGAACAACGCCCTAGGGTCAAGCCTAGGTTGCCCGGAACGTAGAAATGACCATAGCTTTTACACTCGTAGCAATTATTCGTTTTATACAATGGAAAAACCGTTCTAATTATTTTGTATTTTATGCTTCGGACGTTGACTTCTAATGCCCTATCTGTTTGATCTGGTGGAGCATCGCCGTAGAGTGAAGCCTAGGTTGCTCGGAACGTAGAAATGACCATAACTTTCACACTGGTTGCTATTATTCGTTTTATACGATGGAAAAACTGTTATATTTATATTGTATTTAAGCTTCTGGCGTTGACTTCTGAGGCCGTTGCTATTCGATGTGGTGGAAGAACGCCATAGAGTGAAGCCTAGGTAGCCCGGATCGTAGAAATGTCCATATCTTTCACACTGTTTGCAATTTTTCGTTTTGTACGATGGAAAATCTGTTGTATTTATATCGTATTTTATGCTTCTAGCGTTGACTTCTAAGGCACTAACTATTGGATCCGGTGGAACAACGCCCTAGGGTCAGGCCTAGGTTGCCCGGAACGTAGAAATGACCATAGCATTTACTCTCGTAGCAATTATTCGTTTTATACAATGGAAAAACCGTTCTATTTATTTTGTATTTTATGCTTCGGGCGTTGACTTCTAAGGCCCTAACTATTCAATCTGTTGGAGCAAAGCCCTAGGGTGAAGCCTAGGTTGCTCGGAAAGTAGAAATGACCATAAGTTTCATACTGGTTGCAATTATTCGTTTTATATGATGGAGAAACTGTTGTATTTATATTGTATTTTATGCTTCTGGCGTTGACTTCTTAGGCCCTAATTATTCGATCTGGTGGAACAACGCCCTAGAGTAAAGCCCAGGTTGCGCGGAACGTAGAAATGACCATATCTATCACACTGGTAGCAATTATTCGTTTTATACGAAGGAAAAATTGTTCTATTTATTTTGTATTTTATGCTTCGGGCGTTGACTTCTAAGGCCCTAGCTATTCGATCTGGTCGAGCAACGCCGTAGAGTGAAGCCTAGGTTGCCCGGAACGTAGAAATGACCATAACTTCCACACTGGTTGCAATTATTCGTTTTATACGATGTAAAAGCTGTTGTATTTATATCGTATTTTATGCTTCTGACGTTGACTTCTTAGGCCCTAACTACTCGACCTGGAGGAGCAACGCCCTAGAGTGAAACCTAGGTTGCCCGGAACCTAGAAATGACCATTACATTCACACTGGTTGCAATTATTCCTGTTATACGATGGAAAAACTGTTGTATTTTTATTGTATTCTATGCTTCTGGCGTTTAATTCTAAGTCGCTAGCTATTTGATCTGGTGGAGCAACGACCTACAGTGAAGCCTAGGTTGCCCGAACGTAGAAATGACCATTACTTTCACCCTGTTTGCAATTATTCCTTTTACACGATGGAAAAGCTGTTGTATTTATATCGAATTTTATGCTTCTGGCGTTGACTTCTTAGGCCCTAACTATTCGATCTGGTGGAACAACGCCGTAGAGTGAAGCCTAGGTTGCCCGGAACGTAGAAATGACCATTACTTTCACACTGTTTGCAATTATTCGTTTTATACGATGGAAAAACTGTTGTATTTTTATTGCATCTTATGCGTCTGGCGTTCACTTCTTAGTCCCTAACTATTGGATCCGGTGGAACAACGCCCTAGGGTCAGGCCTAGGTTGCCCGGAACGTAGAAATGACCATAGCTTTTACTCTCGTAGCAATTATTCGTTTTATACAATGGAAAAACCGTCCTATTTATTTTGTATTTTATGCTTCGGGCGTTGACTTCTAAGGCCCTAACTATTCAATCTGTTGGAGCAAAGCCCTAGGGTGAAGCCTAGGTTGCTTCGAAAGTAGAAATGACCATAAGTTTCATACTGGTTGCAATTATTCGTTTTATACGATGGAAAAACTGTTGTATTTATATTGTATTTTATGCTTCTGGCGTTGACTTCTTAGGCCCTAATTATTCGATCTGGTGGAACAACGCCGTAGAGTAAAGCCCAGGTTGCGCGGAACGTAGAAATGACCATAACTTTCACACTGGTAGCAATTATTCGTTTTACACATTGGAAAAACTGTTCTATTTATATTGTATTTTATGCTTCTGGCGTTGACTACTTAGGCCCTAACTACTCGATCTTGTGGAACAACGCCCTAGAGTGAAGCCTAGGTTGCCTGGAACGTAGAATAGACCATCACTTTCACACGGGTTGCAATTATTCGTTTTATACGATGGAAAAACTGTTGCATCTTCATCGTATTTTATGCTTCTGGCGTTGACTTCTTATGCCCTAACTATTCGATCTTGTGGAACAACGCCCTAGAGTGAAGCCTCGGTTGCCCGGAACGTAGAAATGACCATAACTTTCACACTGGTTATAATTATTTGTTTTATACGATGGAAAAGCTGTTGTATTTATATCGTATTTTATGCTTCTGGCGTTGACTTCTTAGGCCCTAACTATTCCATCTGGTGGAACATCGCCCTAGAGTAAAGCCCAGGTTGCGCGGAACGTAGAAATGACCATAACTTTCACACTGGTAGCAATTATTCGTTTTATACATTGGAAAAACTGTTCTATTTATATTGTATTTTATGCTTCTGGCGTTGACTACTTAGGCCCTAACTATTCGATCTTGTGGAACAACGCCCTAGAGTGAAGCCTAGGTTGCCTGGAACGTAGAAATGACCATCACTTTCACACGGGTTGCAATTATTCCTGTTATAGGATGGAAAGACTGTTGTATTTTTATTGTATTTTATTCTCCTGGTGTTGACTTCTTAGGCCCTAAGTATTCGATTTGGTGGAACAACGCCGTAGAGTGAAGCCTAGGTTGCCCGGAACGTAGAAATGACCATTACTTTCACACTGTTTGCAATTATTCCTTTTATACGATGGAACAGCTGTTGTATTTATATCGTATTTTATGCTTCTGGCGTTGACTTCTAAGGTCCAAACTATTCGATCTGGTGGAGCAACGCCCTAGAGTGAAGCCTAGGTTGCTCGGAATGTAGAAATGACCATAAGTTGCATACTGGTTGCAATTATTCGTTTTATACGATGGAAAAACTGTTGCATCGTTATCGTATTTTATGCTTCTGGCGTTGACTTCTTAGGCCGTAACTATCCGATCTGGTGGAGCAACGCCCTGGAGTTAAACCTGGGTTGCCCGGAACGTAGAAATGACCACTACTATCACACTGGTTGCAAATTATTCCTGCTATACGATGGAAAAACTGTTGTATTTTTATTGCATTTTATGCGTCTGGCGTTCACTTCTTAGGCCCTAACCATTCGATCTGGTGGAACAACTCCCTAGGGTGAAGCCTAGGTTGCCCGGAACGTAGAAATGACCATAGCTTTTACACTCGTAGCAATTATTCGTTTTATACAATGGAAAAACCGTTCTATTTATTTTGTATTTTATGCTTCGGGCGTTGACTTCTAAGGCCCTAACTATTCAATCTGTTGGAGCAAAGCCCTAGGGTGAAGCCTAGGTTGCTCGGAAAGTAGAAATGACCATAAGTTTCATACTGGTCGCAATTATTCGTTTTATACGATAGAAAAACTGTTGTATTTATATTGTATTTTATGCTTCTGGCGTTGACTTCTCAGGCCCTAATTATTCGATCTGGTGGAGCAATGCCTCAGAGTTAAGTCTAGGTTGCCCGTAACGCCGAAATGATCATTCCTTTCACGCTTGTTGCAATTATTCCTGTTATGCGATGAAAAGACTGTTGTATTTTTATTGTATTTTATGCTTCAGGCGTGGACTTCTGAGGCCGTAGCTATTCGATGTGGTGGTAGAACGCCATACAGTGAAGCCTATGTTGCCCGGAACGTAGAAATGACCACTACTTTCACACTGTTTGCAATTATTCTTTTAATACGATGGAAATGCTGTTGTATTTATATCGTATTTTATGCTTCGGGCGTTGACTTCTTAGGCCCTAACATTTCGATCTGGTGGAGCAACGCCCGACAGTGAAGCCTAGGTTGCCCGGAACGTAGAAATGACCATTACTTTCACACTGTTTGCAATTATTCCTTTTATACGATGGAAAAGCTGTTGTAATTATATCGTATTTTATGCTTCTGCCGTTGACTTCTTAGGCCCTAACTATTCGATCTGGTGGAACAACGCCGTAGAGTGAAGCCTAGGTTGCCCGGAACGTAGAAATGACCATTACTTTCACACTGTTTGCAATTATTCGTTTTATACGATGGAAAAACTGTTGTATTTTTATTGCACTTTATGCTTCTGGCGTTCACTTCTTAGGCCCTAACTATTGGATCTGGTAGAACAACGCCCTAGGGTCAAGCCTAGGTTGCCCGGAACGTAGAAATGACCATAGCTTTTACACTCGTAGCAATTATTCGTTTTATACAATGGAAAAACCGTTCTAATTATTTTGTATTTTATGCTTCGGACGTTGACTTCTAATGCCCTATCTGTTTGATCTGGTGGAGCATCGCCGTAGAGTGAAGCCTAGGTTGCTCGGAACGTAGAAATGACCATAACTTTCACACTGGTTGCTATTATTCGTTTTATACGATGGAAAAACTGTTATATTTATATTGTATTTAAGCTTCTGGCGTTGACTTCTGAGGCCGTTGCTATTCGATGTGGTGGAAGAACGCCATAGAGTGAAGCCTAGGTAGCCCGGATCGTAGAAATGTCCATATCTTTCACACTGTTTGCAATTTTTCGTTTTGTACGATGGAAAATCTGTTGTATTTATATCATATTTTATGCTTCTAGCGTTGACTTCTAAGGCCCTAACTATTGGATCCGGTGGAACAACGCCCTAGGGTCAGGCCTAGGTTGCCCGGAACGTAGAAATGACCATAGCTTTTACTCTCGTAGCAATTATTCGTTTTATACAATGGAAAAACCGTTCTATTTATTTTGTATTTTATGCTTCGGGCGTTGACTTCTAAGGCCCTAACTATTCAATCTGTTGGAGCAAAGCCCTAGGGTGAAGCCTAGGTTGCTCGGAAAGTAGAAATGACCATAAGTTTCATACTGGTTGCAATTATTCGTTTTATACGATGGAAAAACTGTTGTATTTATATTGTATTTTATGCTTCTGGCGTTGACTTCTTAGGCCCTAATTATTCGATCTGGTGCAACAACGCCCTAGAGTAAAGCCCAGGTTGCGGGGAACGTAGAAATGACCATATCTTTCACACTGGTAGCAATTATTCGTTTTATACGATGGAAAAATTGTTCTATTTATTTTGTATTTTATGCTTCGGGCGTTGACTTCTAAGGCCCTAGCTATTCGATCTGGTCGAGCAACGCCGTAGAGTGAAGCCTAGGTTGCCCGGAACGTAGAAATGACCATAACTTTCACACTGCTTGCAATTATTCGTTTTATACGATGTAAAAGCTGTTGTATTTATATCGTATTTTATGCTTCTGACGTTGACTTCTTAGGCCCTAACTACTCGACCTGGAGGAGCAACGCCCTAGAGTGAAACCTAGGTTGCCCGGAACCTAGAAATGACCATTACATTCACACTGGTTGCAATTATTCCTGTTATACGATGGAAAAACTGTTGTATTTTTATTGTATTCTATGCTTCTGGCGTTTAATTCTAAGTCGCTAGCTATTTGATCTGGTGGAGCAACGACCTAGAGTGAAGCCTAGGTTGCCCGAACGTAGAAATGACCATTACTTTCACCCTGTTTGCAATTATTCCTTTTACACGATGGAAAAGCTGTTGTATTTATATCGAATTTTATGCTTCTGGCGTTGACTTCTTAGGCCCTAACTATTCGAGCTGGAGGAACAACGCCGTAGAGTGAAGCCTAGGTTGCCCGGAACGTAGAAATGACCATTACTTTCACACTGTTTGCAATTATTCGTTTTATACGATGGAAAAACTGTTGTATTTTTATTGCATCTTATGCGTCTGGCGTTCACTTCTTAGTCCCTAACTATTGGATCCGGTGGAACAACGCCCTAGGGTCAGGCCTAGGTTGCCCGGAACGTAGAAATGACCATAGCTTTTACTCTCGTAGCAATTATTCGTTTTATACAATGGAAAAACCGTTCTATTTATTTTGTATTTTATGCTTCGGGCGTTGACTTCTAAGGCCCTAACTATTCAATCTGTTGGAGCAAAGCCCTAGGGTGAAGCCTAGGTTGCTCGGAAAGTAGAAATGACCATAAGTTTCATACTGGTTGCAATTATTCGTTTTATACGATGGAAAAACTGTTGTATTTATATTGTATTTTATGCTTCTGGCGTTGACTTCTTAGGCCCTAATTATTCGATCTGGTGGAACAACGCCGTAGAGTAAAGCCCAGGTTGCGCGGAAGGTAGAAATGACCATAACTTTCACACTGGTAGCAATTATTCGTTTTATACATTGGAAAAACTGTTCTATTTATATTGTATTTTATGCTTCTGGCGTTGACTTCTTAGGCCCTAACTACTCGACCTGGAGGAGCAACGCCCTAGAGTGAAACCTAGGTTGCCCGGAACCTAGAAATGACCATTACATTCACACTGGTTGCAATTATTCCTGTTATACGATGGAAAAACTGTTGTATTTTTATTGTATTCTATGCTTCTGGCGTTTAATTCTAAGTCTCTAGCTATTTGATCTGGTGGAGCAACGACCTAGAGTGAAGCCTAGGTTGCCCGAACGTAGAAATTACCATTACTTTCACACTGTTTGCAATTATTCCTTTTACACGATGGAAAAGCTGTTGTATTTATATCGTATTTTATGCTTCTGGCGTTGACTTCTAAGGACCTAACTATTCGATCTGGTGGAGCAACGCCCTAGAGTGAAGCCTAGGTTGCTCGGAATGTAGAAATGACCATAACTTTCACACTGATTGCAATTATTCGTTTTATACGATGGAAAAACTGTTGCATCTTCATCGTATTTTATGCTTCTGGCGTTGACTTCTTAGGCCGTAACTATTCGATCTGGTGGAGCAACGCCCTGGAGTGAAACATGGGTTGCCCGGAACATAGAAATGACCACTACTATCACACTGGTTGCAAATTATTCCTGCTATACGATGGAAAAACTGTTGTATTTATATTGTATTTTAAGCTTCTGGCGTTCACTTCTTAGGCCCTAACTATTCGATCTGGTGGAACAACGCCCTACGGTGAAGCCTAGGTCGCCCGGAACGTAGAAATGACCATAGCTTTTACACTGGTAGCAATTATTCGTTTTATACAATGGAAAAACCGTTCTATTTATTTTGTATTTTATGCTTCGGGCGTTGACTTCTAAGGCCCTAACTATTCAATCTGTTGGAGCAACGGCCTAGGGTGAAGCCTAGGTTGCTCGTAAAGTAGAAATGACCATAAGCTTCATACTGGTTGCAATTATTCGTTTTATACGATGGAAAAACTGTTGTATTTATATTGTATTTTATGCTTCTGGCGTTGACTACTTAGGCACTAACTATTCGATATTGTGGAACAACGCCCTAGAGTGAAGCCTAGGTTGCCTGGAACGTAGAAATGATCATTACTTTCACGCTTGTTGCAATTATTCCTGTTATGCGATGAAAAGACTGTTGTATTTTTATTGTATTTTATGCTTCAGGCGTGGACTTCTGAGGCCGTAGCTATTCGATGTGGTGGAAGAACGCCATACAGTGAAGCCTAGGTTTCCCGGAACGTAGAAATGACCATTACTTTCACACTGTTTGCAATTATTCCTTTTATACGATGGAAAAGCTGTTGTATTTATATCTTATTTTATGCTTCTGGCGTTGTCTTCTTAGGCCCTAACTATTCGATCTGGTGGAACAACGCCGTAGAGTGAAGCCTAGGTTGCCCGGAACGTAGAAATGACCATAACTTTCACACTGATTGCAATTATTTGTTATATACGATGGAAAAGCTGTTGTATTTATATCGCATTTTATGCTTCTGGCGTTGACTTCTAAGGACCTAACTATTCGATCTGGTGGAGCAACGCCCTAGAGTGAAGCCTAGGTTGCTCGGAATGTAGAAATGACCATAACTTTCACACTGATTGCAATTATTCGGTTTATACGATGGAAAAACTGTTGCATCTTCATCGTATTTTATGCTTCTGGCGTTGACTTCTTAGGCCGTAACTATTCGATCTGGTGGAGCAACGCCCTGGAGTGAAACCTGGGTTGCCTGGAACGTAGAAATGACCACTACTATCACACTGGTTGCAAATTATTCCTGCTATACGATGGAGAAACTGTTGTATTTTTATTGCATTTTATGCTTCTGGCGTTCACTTCTAAGGCCCTAACTATTCGATCTGGAGGAACAACGGCCTAGGGTGAAGCCTACGGTGCCCGGAACGTAGAAATGACCATAACTTTCACACTGGTTGCGATTATTTGTTTTATACGATGGAAAAGCTGTTGTATTTATATCGTATTTTATGCTTCTGGCGTTGACTTCTTAGGCCCTAACTATTCCATCTGGTGGAACAACGCCCTAGAGTAAAGCCCAGGTTGCGCGGAACGTAGAAATGACCATATCTTTCACACTGGTAGCAATTATTCGTTTTATACGATGGAAAAACTGTTGTATTTATATTGTATTTTATGCTTCTGGCGTTGACTTCTTAGGCCCTAATTATTCGATCTGGTGGAACAACGCCGTAGAGTAAAGCCCAGGTTGCGCGGAAGGTAGAAATGACCATAACTTTCACACTGGTAGCAATTATTCGTTTTATACATTGGAAAAACTGTTCTATTTATATTGTATTTTATGCTTCTGGCGTTGACTACTTAGGCCCTAACTATTCGATCTTGTGGAACAACGCCCTAGAGTGAAGCCTAGGTTGCCTGGAACGTAGAAATGACCATCACTTTCACACGGGTTGCAATTATTCGTATTATACGATGGAAAAACTGTTGCATCTTCATCGTATTTTATGCTTCTGGCGTTGACTTCTTATGCCCTAACTATTCGATCTTGTGGAACAACGCCCTAGAGTGAAGCCTAGGTTGCCCGGAACGTAGAAATGACCATAACTTTCACACTGGTTATAATTATTTGTTTTATACGATGGAAAAGCTGTTGTATTTTTATTGTATTTTATTCTCCTGGTGTTGACTTCTTAGGCCCTAAGTATTCGATTTGGTGGAACAACGCCGTAGAGTGAAGCCTAGGTTGCTCGGAATGTAGAAATGACCATAACTTTCACACTGATTGCAATTATTCGTTTTATACGATGGAAAAACTATTGCATCTTCATCGTATTTTATGCTTCTGGCGTTGACTTCTTAGGCCGTAACTATCCGATCTGGTGGAGCAACGCCCGACAGTGAAGCCTAGGTTGCCCGAAACGTAGATATGACCATAACCTTCACACAGGTTGCAATTATTCGCTTTATACGGTGTAAAGGCTGTTGTATTTATTTTGTATTTTATTCTTCTGGTGTTGACTTCTTAGGACCTAACTATTCGATCTGGTGGAACAACGCCGTAGAGTGAAGCCTAGGTTGCCCGGAACGTAGAAATGACCATTACTTTCACACTGTTTGCAATTATTCCTTTTATACGATGGAAAAGCTGTTGTATTTATATCGTATTTTATGCTTCTGGCGTTGTATTCTTAGGCCCTAACTATTCGATCTGGTGGAACAACGCCGTAGAGTGAAGCCTAGGTTGCCCGGAACGTAGAAATGACCATAACTTTCACACTGATTGCAATTATTTGTTATATACGATGGAAAAGCTGTTGTATTTATATCGTATTTTATGCTTCTGGCGTTGACTTCTAAGGACCTAACTATTCGATCTGGTGGAGCAACGCCCTAGAGTGAAGCCTAGGTTGCTCGGAATGTAAAAATGACCATAACTTTCACACTGATTGCAATTATTCGTTTTATACGATGGAAAAACTATTGCATCTTCATCGTATTTTATGCTTCTGGCGTAGACTTCTTAGGCCGTAACTATTCGATCTGGTGGAGCAACGCCCTGGAGTGAAACATGGGTTGCCCGGAACGTAGAAATGACCACTACTATCACACTGGTTGCAAATTATTCCTGCTATACGATGGAGAAACTGTTTTATTTTTATTGCATTTTATGCTTCTGGCGTTCACTTCTTAGGCCCTAACTATTCGATCTGGAGGAACAACGGCCTAGGGTGAAGCCTACGTTGCCCGGAACGTAGAAATGACCATAACTTTCACACTGGTTGCGATTATTTGTTTTATACGATGGAAAAGCTGTTGTATTTATATCGTATTTTATGCTTCTGGCGTTGACTTCTTAGGCCCTAACTATTCCATCTGGTGGAACAACGCCCTAGAGTAAAGCCTAGGTTGCGCGGAACGTAGAACTGACCATATCTTTCACACTGGTAGCAATTATTCGTTTTATACGATGGAAAAATTGTTCTATTTATCTTGTATTTTATGCTTCGGGCGTTGACTTCTAAGGCCCTAGCTATTCGATCTGGTCGAGCAACGCCGTAGAGTGAAGCCTAGGTTGCCAGGAACGTAGAAATGACCATAACTTCCACACTGGTTGCAATTATTCGTTTTATACGATGTAAAAGCTGTTGTATTTATATCGTATTTTATGCTTCTGGCGTTGACTTCTTAGGCCCTAACTACTCGACCTGGAGGAGCAACGCCCTAGAGTGAAACCTAGGTTGCCCGGAACCTAGAAATGACCATTACATTCACACTGGTTGCAATTATTCCTGTTATACGATGGAAAAACTGTTGTATTTTTATTGTATTCTATGCTTCTGGCGTTTAATTCTAAGTCTCTAGCTATTTGATCTGGTGGAGCAACGACCTAGAGTGAAGCCTAGGTTGCCCGGAACGTAGAAATGACCATAACTTTCACACTGATTGCAATTATTTGTTATATACGATGGAAAAGCTGTTGTATTTATATCGTATTTTATGCTTCTGGCGTTGACTTCTAAGGACCTAACTATTCGATCTGGTGGAGCAACGCCCTAGAGTGAAGCCTAGGTTGCTCGGAATGTAGAAATGACCATAACTTTCACACTGCTTGCAATTATTCGGTTTATACGATGGAAAAACTGTTGCATCTTCATCGTATTTTATGCTTCTGGCGTTGACTTCTTAGGCCGTAACTATTCGATCTGGTGGAGCAACGCCCTAGAGTGAAGCCTAGGTTGCCTGGAACGTAGAAATGATCATTACTTTCACGCTTGTTGCAATTATTCCTGTTATGCGATGAAAAGACTGTTGTATTTTTATTGTATTTTATGCTTCAGGCGTGGACTTCTGAGGCCTTAGCTATTCGATATGGTGGAAGAACGCCATGCAGTGAAGCCTAGGTTGCCCGGAACGTAGAAATGACCATTACTATCACACTGTTTGCAATTATTCCTTTTATACGATGGAAAAGCTGTTGTATTTATATCGTATTTTATGCTTCTGGCGTTGTCTTCTTAGGCCCTAACTATTCGATCTGGTGGAACAACGCCGTAGAGTGAAGCCTAGGTTGCCCGGAACGTAGAAATGACCATAACTTTCACACTGATTGCAATTATTTGTTATATACGATGGAAAAGCTGTTGTATTTATATCGCATTTTATGCTTCTGGCGTTGACTTCTAAGGACCTAACTATTCGATCTGGTGGAGCAACGCCCTAGAGTGAAGCCTAGGTTGCTCGGAATGTAGAAATGACCATAACTTTCACACTGATTGCAATTATTCGGTTTATACGATGGAAAAACTGTTGCATCTTCATCGTATTTTATGCTTCTGGCGTTGACTTCTTAGGCCGTAACTATTCGATCTGGTGGAGCAACGCCCTGGAGTGAAACCTGGGTTGCCTGGAACGTAGAAATGACCACTACTATCACACTGGTTGCAAATTATTCCTGCTATACGATGGAGAAACTGTTGTATTTTTATTGCATTTTATGCTTCTGGCGTTCACTTCTTAGGCCCTAACTATTCGATCTGGAGGAACAACGGCCTAGGGTGAAGCCTACGGTACCCGGAACGTAGAAATGACCATAACTTTCACACTGGTTGCGATTATTTGTTTTATACGATGGAAAAGCTGTTGTATTTATATCGTATTTTATGCTTCTGGCGTTGACTTCTTAGGCCCTAACTATTCCATCTGGTGGAACAACGCCCTAGAGTAAAGCCCAGGTTGCGCGGAACGTAGAAATGACCATATCTTTCACACTGGTAGCAATTATTCGTTTTATACGATGGAAAAATTGTTCTATTTATTTTGTATTTTATGCTTCGGGCGTTGACTTCTAAGGCCCTAGCTATTCGATCTGGTCGAGCAACGCCGTAGAGTGAAGCCTAGGTTGCCCGGAACCTAGAAATGACCATTACATTCACACTGATTGCAATTATTCGTTTTATACGATGGAAAAACTGTTGCATCTTCATCGTATTTTATGCTTCTGGCGTTGACTTCTTAGGCCGTAACTATTCGATCTGGTGGAGCAACGCTCTGGAGTGAAACCTGGGTTGCCCGGAACGTAGAAATGACCACTACTATCACACTGGTTGCAAATTATTCCTGCTATACGATGGAAAAACTGTTGTATTTTTGTTGCATTTTATGCGTCTGGCGTTCACTTCTTAGGCCCTAACTATTCGATCTGGTGGAACAACGCCCTAGGGTGAAGCCTAGGTTGCCCGGAACGTAGAAATGACCATAGCTTTTACACTCGTAGCAATTATTCGTTTTATACAATGGAAAAACCGTTCTATTTATTTTGTATTTTATGCTTCGGGCGTTGACTTCTAAGGCCCTAACTATTCAATCTGTTGGAGCAAAGCCCTAGGGTGAAGCCTAGGTTGCTCGGAAAGTAGAAATGACCATAAGTTTCATACTGGTTGCAATTATTCGTTTTATACGATAGAAAAACTGTTGTATTTATATTGTATTTTATGCTTCTGGCGTTGACTTCTCAGGCCCTAACTATTCGATCTGGTGGAGCAATGCCTCAGAGTTAAGTCTAGGTTGCCCGTAACGCCGAAATGATCATTACTTTCACGCTTGTTGCAATTATTCCTGTTATGCGATGAAAAGACTGTTGTATTTTTATTGTATTTTATGCTTCAGGCGTGGACTTCTGAGGCCTTAGCTATTCGATGTGGTGGAAGAACGCCATACAGTGAAGCCTAGGTTGCCCGGAACGTAGAAATGACCATTACTATCACACTGTTTGCAATTATTCCTTTTATACGATGGAAAAGCTGTTGTATTTATATCGTATTTTATGCTTCTGGCGTTGTCTTCTTAGGCCCTAACTATTCGATCTGGTGGAACAACGCCGTAGAGTGAAGCCTAGGTTGCCCGGAACGTAGAAATGACCATAACTTTCACACTGATTGCAATTATTTGTTATATACGATGGAAAAGCTGTTGTATTTATATCGCATTTTATGCTTCTGGCGTTGACTTCTAAGGACCTAACTATTCGATCTGGTGGAGCAACGCCCTAGAGTGAAGCCTAGGTTGCTCGGAATGTAGAAATGACCATAACTTTCACACTGATTGCAATTATTCGGTTTATACGATGGAAAAACTGTTGCATCTTCATCGTATTTTATGCTTCTGGCGTTGACTTCTTAGGCCGTAACTATTCGATCTGGTGGAGCAACGCCCTGGAGTGAAACCTGGGTTGCCTGGAACGTAGAAATGACCACTACTATCACACTGGTTGCAAATTATTCCTGCTATACGATGGAGAAACTGTTGTATTTTTATTGCATTTTATGCTTCTGGCGTTCACTTCTTAGGCCCTAACTATTCGATCTGGAGGAACAACGGCCTAGGGTGAAGCCTACGGTGCCCGGAACGTAGAAATGACCATAACTTTCACACTGGTTGCGATTATTTGTTTTATACGATGGAAAAGCTGTTGTATTTATATCGTATTTTATGCTTCTGGCGTTGACTTCTTAGGCCCTAACTATTCCATCTGGTGGAACAACGCCCTAGAGTAAAGCCCAGGTTGCGCGGAACGTAGAAATGACCATATCTTTCACACTGGTAGCAATTATTCGTTTTATACGATGGAAAAATTGTTCTATTTATTTTGTATTTTATGCTTCGGGCGTTGACTTCTAAGGCCCTAGCTATTCGATCTGGTCGAGCAACGCCGTAGAGTGAAGCCTAGGTTGCCCGGAACCTAGAAATGACCATTACATTCACACTGATTGCAATTATTCGTTTTATACGATGGAAAAACTGTTGCATCTTCATCGTATTTTATGCTTCTGGCGTTGACTTCTTAGGCCGTAACTATTCGATCTGGTGGAGCAACGCTCTGGAGTGAAACCTGGGTTGCCCGGAACGTAGAAATGACCACTACTATCACACTGGTTGCAAATTATTCCTGCTATACGATGGAAAAACTGTTGTATTTTTATTGCATTTTATGCGTCTGGCGTTCACTTCTTAGGCCCTAACTATTCGATCTGGTGGAACAACGCCCTAGGGTGAAGCCTAGGTTGCCCGGAACGTAGAAATGACCATAGCTTTTACACTCGTAGCAATTATTCGTTTTATACAATGGAAAAACCGTTCTATTTATTTTGTATTTTATGCTTCGGGCGTTGACTTCTAAGGCCCTAACTATTCAATCTGTTGGAGCAAAGCCCTAGGGTGAAGCCTAGGTTGCTCGGAAAGTAGAAATGACCATAAGTTTCATACTGGTTGCAATTATTCGTTTTATACGATAGAAAAACTGTTGTATTTATATTGTATTTTATGCTTCTGGCGTTGACTTCTCAGGCCCTAACTATTCGATCTGGTGGAGCAATGCCTCAGAGTTAAGTCTAGGTTGCCCGTAACGCCGAAATGATCATTACTTTCACGCTTGTTGCAATTATTCCTGTTATGCGATGAAAAGACTGTTGTATTTTTATTGTATTTTATGCTTCAGGCGTGGACTTCTGAGGCCGTAGCTATTCGATGTGGTGGAAGAACGCCATACAGTGAAGCCTAGGTTTCCCGGAACGTAGAAATGACCATTACTTTCACACTGTTTGCAATTATTCCTTTTATACGATGGAAAAGCTGTTGTATTTATATCGTATTTTATGCTTCTGGCGTTGTCTTCTTAGGCCCTAACTATTCGATCTGGTGGAACAACGCCGTAGAGTGAAGCCTAGGTTGCCCGGAACGTAGAAATGACCATAACTTTCACACTGATTGCAATTATTTGTTATATACGATGGAAAAGCTGTTGTATTTATATCGTATTTTATGCTTCTGGCGTTGACTTCTAAGGACCTAACTATTCGATCTGGTGGAGCAACGCCCTAGAGTGAAGCCTAGGTTGCTCGGAATGTAGAAATGACCATAACTTTCACACTGCTTGCAATTATTCGGTTTATACGATGGAAAAACTGTTGCATCTTCATCGTATTTTATGCTTCTGGCGTTGACTTCTTAGGCCGTAACTATTCGATCTGGTGGAGCAACGCCCTAGAGTGAAGCCTAGGTTGCCTGGAACGTAGAAATGATCATTACTTTCACGCTTGTTGCAATTATTCCTGTTATGCGATGAAAAGACTGTTGTATTTTTATTGTATTTTATGCTTCAGGCGTGGACTTCTGAGGCCGTAGCTATTCGATGTGGTGGAAGAACGCCATACAGTGAAGCCTAGGTTGCCCGGAACGTAGAAATGACCATTACTATCACACTGTTTGCAATTATTCCTTTTATACGATGGAAAAGCTGTTGTATTTATATCGTATTTTATGCTTCTGGCGTTGTCTTCTTAGGCCCTAACTATTCGATCTGGTGGAACAAAGCCGTAGAGTGAAGCCTAGGTTGCCCGGAACGTAGAAATGACCATAACTTTCACACTGATTGCAATTATTTGTTATATACGATGGAAAAGCTGTTGTATTTATATCGTATTTTATGCTTCTGGCGTTGACTTCTAAGGACCTAACTATTCGATCTGGTGGAGCAACGCCCTAGAGTGAAGCCTAGGTTGCTCGGAATGTAGAAATGGCCATTACATTCACACTGGTTGCAATTATTCCTGTTATACGATGGAAAAACTGTTGTATTTTTATTGTATTCTATGCTTCTGGCGTTTAATTCTAAGTCGCTAGCTATTTGATCTGGTGGAGCAACGACCTAGGGTGAAGCCTAGGTTGCCCGAACGTAGAAATTACCATTACATTCACACTGTTTGCAATTATTCCTTTTACACGATGGAAAAGCTGTTGTATTTATATCGTATTTTATGCTTCTGGTGTTGACTTCTAAGGACCTAACTATTCGATCTGGTGGAGCAACGCCCTAGAGTGAAGCCTAGGTTGCTCGGAATGTAGAAATGACGATAACTTTCACACTGATTGCAATTATTCGTTTTATACGATGGAAAAACTGTTGCATCTTCATCGTATTTTATGCTTATGGCGTTGACTTCTTAGGCCGTAACTATTCGATCTGGTGGAGCAACGCCCTGGAGTGAAACATGGGTTGCCCGGAACATAGAAATGACCACTACTATCACACTGGTTGCAAATTATTCCTGCTATACGATGGAAAAACTGTTGTATTTTTATTGTATTTTATGCTTCAGGCGTGGACTTCTGAGGCCGTAGCTATCCGATGTGGTGGAAGAACGCCATACACTGAAGCCTAGGTTGGCCGGAACGTAGAAATGACCAGAAGTTTCATACTGGTTGCAATTATTCGGTTTATACGATGGAAAAACTGTTGTATTTATATTGTATTTTATGCTTCTGGCGTTCACTTCTTAGGCCCTAACTATTCGATCTGGTGGAACAACGCCCTAGGGTGAAGCCTAGGTTGCCCGGAACGTAGAAATGACCATAGCTTTTACACTGGTAGCAATTATTCGTTTTATACAATGGAAAAACCGTTCTATTTATTTTGTATTTTATGCTTCGGGCATTGACTTCTAAGGCCCTAACTATTCAATCTGTTGGAGCAAACCCCTAGGGTGAAGCCTAGGTTGCTCGGAACGTAGAAATGACCATAACTTTCACACTGGTTGCTATTATTCGTTTTATACGATGGAAAAACTGTTATATTTATATTGTATTTAAGCTTCTGGCGTTGACTTCTGAGGCCGTTGCTATTCGATGTGGTGGAAGAACGACATAGAGTGAAGCCTAGGTAGCTCGGATCGTAGAAATGTCCATATATTTCACACTGTTTGCAATTTTTCGTTTTGTGCGATGGAAAATCTGTTTTATTTATTTCGTATTTTATGCTTCGGGCGTTGACTTCTAAGGCCCTAACTATTCGATCTGGTGGAGCAACGCCCTAGAGTGAAGCCTAGGTTGCCTGAAACGTAGAAATGATCATTACTTTCACGCTTGTTGCAATTATTCCTGTTATGCGATGAAAAGACTGTTGTATTTTTATTGTATTTTATGCTTCAGGCGTGGACTTCTGAGGCCGTAGCTATTCGATGTGGTGGAAGAACGCCATACAGTGAAGCCTAGGTTGCCCGGAGCGTAGAAATGACCACTACTTTCACACTGTTTGCAATTATTCCTTTTATACGATGGAAAAGCTGTTGTATTTATATCGTATTTTATGCTTCTGGCGTTGACTTCTTAGGCCCTAACTATTCGATCTGGTGGAACAATGCCGTAGAGTGAATCCTAGGTTGCCCGGAACGTAGAAATGACCATTACTTTCACACTGTTTGCAATTATTCGTTTTATACGATGGAAAAACTGTTGTATTTTTATTGCATCTTATGCGTCTGGCGTTCACTTCTTAGGCCCTAACTATTCGATCTGGTGGAACAACGCCCTAGGGTGAAGCCTACGTTGCCCGGAACGTAGAAATGACCATAGCTTTTACACTCGTAGCAATTATTCGTTTTATACAATGGAAAAACCGTTCTATTTATTTTGTATTTTATGCTTCGGGCGTTGACTTCTAAGGCCCTAACTATTCAACCTGTTGGAGCAAAGCCCTAGGGTGAAGCCTAGGTTGCTCGGAAAGTAGAAATGACCATAAGTTTCATACTGGTTGCAATTATTCGTTTTATACGATGGAAAAACTGTTGTATTTATATTGTATTTTATGCTTCTGGCGTTGACTTCTTAGGCCCTAACTATTCGATCTGGTGGAACAACGCCGTAGAGTGAAGCCTAGGTTGCCCGGAACGTAGAAATGACCATAACTTTCACACTGATTGCAATTATTTGTTATATACAATGGAAAAGCTGTTGTATTTATATCGTATTTTATGCTTCTGGCGTTGACTTCTAAGGACCTAACTATTCGATCTGGTGGAGCAACGCCGTAGAGTGAAGCCTAGGTTGCCCGGAACGTAGAAATGACCATAACTTTCACACTGATTGCAAATATTTGTTATATACGATGGAAAAGCTGTTGTATTTATATCGTATTTTATGCTTCTGGCGTTGACTTCTGAGGCCGTAGCTATTCGATGTGGTGGAAGAACGCCACACAGTGAAGCCTACGTTGCCCGGAACGTAGAAATGACCATAACTTTCACACTGGTTGCGATTATTTGTTTGATACGATGGAAAAGCTGTTGTATTTATATCGTATTTTATGCTTCTGGCGTTGACTTCTTAGGCCCTAACTATTCCATCTGGAGGAACAACGCCCTAGAGTAAAGCCCAGGTTGCGCGGAACGTAGAAATGACCATATCTTTCACACTGGTAGCAATTATTCGTTTTATACGATGGAAAAATTGTTCTATTTATTTTGTATTTTATGCTTCGGGCGTTGACTTCTAAGGCCCTAGCTATTCGATCTGGTCGAGCAACGCCGTAGAGTGAAGCCTAGGTTGCCCGGAACGTAGAAATGACCATAACTTCCACACTGGTTTCAATTATTCGTTTTATACGATGTAAAAGCTGTTGTATTTATATCGTATTTTATGCTTCTGACGTTGACTTCTTAGGCCCTAACTACTCGACCTGGAGGAGCAACGCCCTAGAGTGAAACCTAGGTTGCCCGGAACCTAGAAATGACCATTACATTCACACTGGTTGCAATTATTCCTGTTATACGATGGAAAAACTGTTGTATTTTTATTGTATTCTATGCTTCTGGCGTTTAATTCTAAGTCGCTAGATATTTGATCTGGTGGAGCAACGACCTAGAGTGAAGCCTAGGTTGCCCGAACGTAGAAATTACCATTACTTTCACACTGTTTGCAATTATTCCTTTTACACGATGGAAAAGCTGTTGTATTTATATCGTATTTTATGCTTCTGGCGTTGACTTCTAAGGACCTAACTATTCGATCTGGTGGAGCAACGCCCTAGAGTGAAGCCTAGGTTGCTCGGAATGTAGAAATGACGATAACTTTCACACTGATTGCAATTATTCGTTTTATACGATGGAAAAACTGTTGCATCTTCATCGTATTTTATGCTTATGGCGTTGACTTCTTAGGCCGTAACTATTCGATCTGGTGGAGCAACGCCCTGGAGTGAAACATGGGTTGCCCGGAACATAGAAATGACCACTACTATCACACTGGTTGCAAATTATTCCTGCTATACGATGGAAAAACTGTTGTATTTTTATTGTATTTTATGCTTCAGGCGTGGACTTCTGAGGCCGTAGCTATCCGATGTGGTGGAAGAACGCCATACACTGAAGCCTAGGTTGGCCGGAACGTAGAAATGACCAGAAGTTTCATACTGGTTGCAATTATTCGGTTTATACGATGGAAAAACTGTTGTATTTATATTGTATTTTATGCTTCTGGCGTTCACTTCTTAGGCCCTAACTATTCGATCTGGTGGAACAACGCCCTAGGGTGAAGCCTAGGTTGCCCGGAACGTAGAAATGACCATAGCTTTTACACTGGTAGCAATTATTCGTTTTATACAATGGAAAAACCGTTCTATTTATTTTGTATTTTATGCTTCGGGCGTTGACTTCTAAGGCCCTAACTATTCAATCTGTTGGAGCAAACCCCTAGGGTGAAGCCTAGGTTGCTCGGAACGTAGAAATGACCATAACTTTCACACTGGTTGCTATTATTCGTTTTATACGATGGAAAAACTGTTATATTTATATTGTATTTAAGCTTCTGGCGTTGACTTCTGAGGCCGTTGCTATTCGATGTGGTGGAAGAACGACATAGAGTGAAGCCTAGGTAGCTCGGATCGTAGAAATGTCCATATATTTCACACTGTTTGCAATTTTTCGTTTTGTTCGATGGAAAATCTGTTTTATTTATTTCGTATTTTATGCTTCGGGCGTTGACTTCTTAGGCCCTAACTATTCGATCTGGTGGAACAATGCCGTAGAGTGAATCCTAGGTTGCCCGGAACGTAGAAATGACCATTACTTTCACACTGTTTGCAATTATTCGTTTTATACGATGGAAAAACTGTTGTATTTTTATTGCATCTTATGCGTCTGGCGTTCACTTCTTAGGCCCTAACTATTGGATCCGGTGGAACAACGCCCTAGGGTCAGGCCTAGGTTGCCCGGAACGTAGAAATGGCCATAGCTTTTACTCTCGTAGCAATTATTCGTTTTATACAATGGAAAAACCGTTCTATTTATTTTGTATTTTATGCTTCGGGCGTTGACTTCTAAGGCCCTAACTATTCAACCTGTTGGAGCAAAGCCCTAGGGTGAAGCCTAGGTTGCTCGGAAAGTAGAAATGACCATAAGTTTCATACTGGTTGCAATTATTCGTTTTATACGATGGAAAAACTGTTGTATTTATATTGTATTTTATGCTTCTGGCGTTGACTTCTTAGGCCCTAATTATTCGATCTGGTGGAACAACGCCGTAGAGTAAAGCCCAGGTTGCGCGGAACGTAGAAATGACCATAACTTTCACACTGGTAGCAATTATTCGTTTTATACATTGGAAAAACTGTTCTATTTATATTGTATTTTATGCTTCTGGCGTTGACTACTTAGGCCCTAACTATTCGATCTTGTGGAACAACGCCCTAGAGTGAAGCCTAGGTTGCCTGGAACGTAGAAATGACCATCACTTTCACACGGGTTGCAATTATTCGTTTTATACGATGGAAAAACTGTTGCATCTTCATCGTATTTTATGCTTCTGGCGTTGACTTCTTATGCCCTAACTATTCGATCTTGTGGAACAACGCCCTAGAGTGAAGCCTAGGTTGTCCGGAACGTAGAAATGACCATAACTTTCACACTGTTTGCAATTATTCCTTTTATACGATGGAACAGCTGTTGTATTTATATCGTATTTTATGCTTCTGGCGTTGACTTCTAAGGTCCAAACTATTCGATCTGGTGGAGCAACGCCCTAGAGTGAAGCCTAGGTTGCTCGGACGTAGAAATGACCATTACTTTCACACTGTTTGCAATTATTCCTTTTATGCGATGGAAAAGCTGTTGTAATTATATCGTATTTTATGCTTCTGCCGTTGACTTCTTAGGCCCTAACTATTCGATCTGGTGGAACAACGCCGTAGAGTGAAGCCTAGGTTGCCCGGAACGTAGAAATGACCATTACTTTCACACTGTTTGCAATTATTCGTTTTATACGATGGAAAAACTGTTGTATTTTTATCGCACTTTATGCTTCTGGCGTTCACTTCTTCGGCCCTAACTATTGGATCTGGTGGAACCACGCCCTAGGGTCAAGCCTAGGTTGCCCGGAACGTAGAAATGACCATAGCTTTTACACTCGTAGCAATTATTCGTTTTATACAATGGAAAAACCGTTCTAATTATTTTGTATTTTATGCTTCGGGCGTTGACTTCTAAGGCCCTAACTATTCGATCTGGTGGAGCAACGCCCTAGAGTGAAGCCTAGGTTGCCTGAAACGTAGAAATGATCATTACTTTCACGCTTGTTGCAATTATTCCTGTTATGCGATGAAAAGACTGTTGTATTTTTATTGTATTTTATGCTTCAGGCGTGGACTTCTGAGGCCGTAGCTATTCGATGTGGTGGAAGAACGCCATACAGTGAAGCCTAGGTTGCCCGGAGAGTAGAAATGACCACTACTTTCACACTGTTTGCAATTATTCCTTTTATACGATGGAAAAGCTGTTGTATTTATATCGTATTTTATGCTTCTGGCGTTGACTTCTTAGGCCCTAACTATTCGATCTGGTGGAACAACGCCGTAGAGTGAAGCCTAGGTTGCCCGAACGTAGAAATGACCATTACTTTCACACTGTTTGCAATTATTCCTTTTATACGATGGAAAAGCTGTTGTATTTATATCGTATTTTATGCTTCTGGCGTTGACTTCTAAGGACCTAACTATTCGATCTGGTGGAGCAACGCCCTAGAGTGAAGCCTAGGTTGCTCGGAATGTAGAAATGACCATAGCTTTCACACGGGTTGCAATTATTCCTGTTATAGGATGGAAAGACTGTTGTATTTTTATTGTATTTTATTCTCCTGGTGTTGACTTCTGAGGCCCTAAGTATTCGATTTGGTGGAACAACGCCGTAGAGTGAAGCCTAGGTTGCCCGGAACGTAGAAATGACCATTACTTTCACACTGTTTGCAATTATTCCTTTTATACGATGGAACAGCTGTTGTATTTATATCGTATTTTATGCTTCTGGCGTTGACTTCTAATGTCCTAACTATTCGATCTGGTGGAGCAACGCCCTAGAGTGAAGCCTAGGTTGCTCGGAATGTAGAAATGACCATAAGTTGCATACTGGTTGCAATTATTCGTTTTATACGATGGAAAGACTGTTGTATTTTTATTGCATCTTATGCGTCTGGCGTTCACTTCTTAGGCCCTAACTATTGGATCCGGTGGAACAACGGCCAAGGGTCAGGCCTAGGTTGCCCGGAACGTAGAAATGACCATAGCTTTTACTCTCGTAGCAATTATTCGTTTTATACAATGGAAAAACCGTTCTATTTATTTTGTATTTTATGCTTCGGGCGTTGACTTCTAAGGCCCTAACTATTCAATCTGTTGGAGCAAAGCCCCAGGGTGAAGCCTAGGTTGCTCGGAAAGTAGAAATGACCATAAGTTTCATACTGGTTGCAATTATTCGTTTTATACGATGGAAAAACTGTTGTATTTATATTGTATTTTATGCTTCTGGCGTTGAATTGTTAGGCCCTAATTATTCGATCTGGTGGAACAACGCCGTAGAGTAAAGCCCAGGTTGCGCGGAAGGTAGAAATGACCATAACTTTCACACTGGTAGCAATTATTCGTTTTATACATTGGAAAAACTGTTCTATTTATATTGTATTTTATGCTTCTGGCGTTGACTACTTAGGCCCTAACTATTCGATCTTGTGGAACAACGCCCTAGAGTGAAGCCTAGGTTGCCTGGAACGTAGAAATGACCATCACTTTCACACGGGTTGCAATTATTCGTCTTATACGATGGAAAAACTGTTGCATCTTCATCGTATTTTATGCTTCTGGCGTTGACTTCTTATGCCCTAACTATTCGATCTTGTGGAACAACGCCCTAGGGTGAAGCCTAGGTTGCCCGGAACGTAGAAATGACCATAACTTTCACACTGGTTATAATTATTTGTTTTATACGATGGAAAAGCTGTTGTATTTATATCGTATTTTATGCTTCTGGCGTTGACTTCTTAGGCCCTAACTATTCCATCTAGTGGAACATCGCCCTAGAGTAAAGCCCAGGTTGCGCGGAACGTAGAAATGACCATAACTTTCACGCTGGTAGCAATTATTCGTTTTATATATTGGAAAAACTGTTCTATTTATATTGTATTTTATGCTTCTGGCGTTGACTACTTAGGCCCCAACTATTCGATCTTGTGGAACAACGCCCTAGAGTGAAGCCTAGGTTGCCTGGAACGTAGAAATGACCATCACTTTCACACGGGTTGCAATTATTCCTGTTATAGGATGGAAAGGCTGTTGTATTTTTATTGTATTTTATACTTCAGGCGTTGACTTCTGAGGCCGTAGCTATACGATGTGGTGGAAGAACGCCATACAGTGAAGCCTAGATTGCTCGGAACGTACAAATGGCTATAACTTTTACACTGGTAGCAATTATTCGTTTTATACGATGGAAAAGCTGTTATATTTATATTGTATTTTATGCTTCGGGCGTTGACTTCTAAGGCCCTAACTATTCAATCTGTTGGAGCAGCGCCCTCGGGTGAAGCCTAGGTTGCTCGGAAAGTTGAAATGACCATAAGTTTCATACTGGTTGCAATTATTCGTTTTATACGATGGAAAAACTGTTGTATTTATATTGTATTTTATGCTTCTGGCGTTGACTTCTAAGGCCCTAATTATTCGATTTGGTGGAGCAATGCCTCAGAGTTAAGTCTAGGATGCCCGAAACGCCGAAATGATAATTACTTTCACGCTTGTTGCAATTATTCCTGTTATACGATGAAAAGACTGTTGTATTTTTATTGTATTTTATGCTTCAGGCGTGGACTTCTGAGGCCGTAGCTATTCGATGTGGTGGAAGAGCGCCATACAGTGAAGCCTAGGTTGCCCGGAACGTAGATATGACCATAACCTTCACAGAGATTGCAATTATTCGTTTTATACGGTGTAAAGGCTCTTGTATTTATTTTATATTTTATTCTTCTGGTGTCGACTTCTTAGGCCCTAACTATTCGATCTGGTGGAACAACGCCGTAGAGTGAAGCCTAGGTTGCCCGGAACGTAGAAATGACCATTACTTTCACACTGTTTGCAATTATTCCTTTTATACGATGGAAAAGCTGTTGTATTTATATCGTATTTTATGCTTCTGGCGTTGACTTCTTAGGCCGTAACTATTCGATCTGGTGGAGCAACGCCCTGGAGTGAAACATGGGTTGCCCGGATCATAGAAATGACCACTACTATCACACTGGTTGCAAATTATTCCTGCTATACGATGGAAAAACTGTTGTATTTTTATTGTATTTTATGCTTCAGGCGTGGACGTCTGAGGCCGTAGCTATTCGATGTGGTGGAAGAACGCCATACAGTGAAGCCTAGGTTGCCCGGAACGTAGAAATGACCATTACTTTCACACTGTTTGCAATTATTCCTTTTATACGATGGAAAAGCTGTTGTATTTATATCGTATTTTATGCTTCTGGCGTTGTCTTCTTAGGCCCTAACTATTCGATCTGGTGGAACAACGCCGTAGAGTGAAGCCTAGGTTGCCCGGAACGTAGAAATGACCATAACTTTCACACTGATTGCAATTATTTGTTATATACGATGGAAAAGCTGTTGTATTTATATCGTATTTTATGCTTCTGGCGTTGACTTCTAAGGAGCTAACTATTCGATCTGGTGGAGTAACGCCCTAGAGTGAAGCCTAGGTTGCTCGGAATGTAGAAATGACCATAACTTTCACACTGATTGCAATTATTCGTTTTATACGATGGAAAAACTGTTGCATCTTCATCGTATTTTATGCTTCTGGCGTTGACTTCTTAGGCCGTAACTATTCGATCTGGTGGAGCAACGTCCTGGAGTGAAACCTGGGTTGCCCGGAACGTAGAAATGACCACTACTATCACACTGGTTGCAAATTATTCCTGCTATACTATGGAAAAACTGTTGTATTTTTATTGTATTTTATGCTTCAGGCGTGGACTTCTGAGGCCGTAGCTATTCGATGTGGTGGAAGAACGCCATACAGTGAAGCCTAGGTTGCCCGGAACGTAGAAATGACCATTACTTTCACACTGTTTGCAATTATTCCTTTTATACGATGGAAAAGCTGTTGTATTTATATCGTATTTTATGCTTCTGGCGTTGTCTTCTTAGGCCCTAACTATTCGATCTGGTGGAACAACGCCGTAGAGTGAAGCCTAGGTTGCCCGGAACGTAGAAATGACCATAACTTTCACACTGATTGCAATTATTTGTTATATACGATGGAAAAGCTGTTGTATTTATATCGTATTTTATGCTTCTGGCGTTGACTTCTAAGGACCTAACTATTCGATCTGGTGGAGCAACGCCCTAGAGTGAAGCCTAGGTTGCTCGGAATGTAGAAATGACCATAACTTTCACACTGATTGCAATTATTCGTTTTATACGATGGAAAAACTGTTGCATCTTCATCGTATTTTATGCTTCTGGCGTTGACTTCTCAGGCCGTAACTATTCGATCTGGTGGAGCAACGCCCTGGAGTGAAACCTGGGTTGCCCGGAACGTAGAAATGACCACTACTATCACACTGGTTGCAAATTATTCCTGCTATACGATGGAGAAACTGTTGTATTTTTATTGCATTTTATGCTTCTGGCGTTCACTTCTTAGGCCCTAACTCTTCGATCTGGAGGAACAACGGCCTAGGGTGAAGCCTACGTTGCCCGGAACGTAGAAATGACCATAACTTTCACACTGGTTGCGATTATTTGTTTTATACGATGGAAAAGCTGTTGTATTTATATCGTATTTTATGCTTCTGGCGTTGACTTCTTAGGCCCTAACTATTCCATCTGGTGGAACAACGCCCTAGAGTAAAGCCCAGGTTGCGCGGAACGTAGAAATGACCATATCTTTCACACTGGTAGCAATTATTCGTTTTATACGATGGAAAAATTGTTCTATTTATTTTGTATTTTATGCTTCGGGCGTTGACTTCGAAGGCCCTAGCTATTCGATCTGGTCGAGCAACGCCGTAGAGTGAAGCCTAGGTTGCCCGGAACGTAGAAATGACCACTACTTTCACACTGTTTGCAATTATTCATTTAATACGATGGAAATGCTGTTGTATTTATATCGTATTTTATGCTTCGGGCGTTGACTTCGTAGGCCCTAACATTTCGATCTGGTGGAGCAACGCCCGACAGTGAAGCCACGGTTGCCCAGAACGTAGAAATGACCATTACTTTCACACTGTTTGCAATTATTCCTTTTATACGATGGAAAAGCTGTTGTATTTATATCGTATTTTATGCATCTGGCGTTGACTTCTTACGCCCTAACTATTCGATCTGGTGGAACAACGCCGCAGAGAGAAGCCTAGGTTGCCCAGAACGTAGAAATGACCATTACTTTCACACTGTTTGCAATTATTCGTTTTATACGATGGAAAAACTGTTGTATTTTTACTGCATTTTATGCGTATGGCGTTCACTTCTTAGGCCCTAACTATTGGATCTGGTGGAACAACGCCCTAGGGTCAAGCCTAGGTTGCCCGGAACGTAGAAATGACCATAGCTTTTACACTCGTAGCAATTATTCGTTTTATACAATGGAAAAACCGTTCTAATTATTTTGTATTTTATGCTTCGGGCGTTGACTTCTAAGCCCCTAACTATTCAATCTGTTGGAGCAAAGCCCTAGGGTGATGCCTAGGTTGCTCGGAAAGGAGAAATGACCATAAGTTTCATACTGGTTGCAATTATTCGTTTTATACGATGGAAAAACTGTTGTATTTATATTGTATTTTATGCTTCTGGCGTTGACTTCTCAGGCCCTAATTATTCGATCTGGTGGAACAACGCCGTTGAGTGAAGCCTAGGTTGCCCGAACGTAGAAATGTCTTTTACCTTCACACTGTTTGCAATTATTCCTTTTATACGATGGAAAAGCTGTTGTATTTATATCGTATTTTATGCATCTGGCGTTGACTTCTAAGGACCTAACTATTCGATCTGGTGGAGCAACGCCCTAGAGTGAAGCCTAGGTTGCTCGGAATGTAGAAATGACCATAACTTTCACACTGATTGCAATCATTCGTTTTATACGATGGAAAAACTGTTGCATCTTCATCGTATTTTATGCTTCTGGCGTTGACTTCTCAGGCCGTAACTATTCGATCTGGTGGAGCAACGCCCTGGAGTGAAACCTGGGTTGCCCGGAACGTAGAAATGACCACTACTATCACACTGGTTGCAAATTATTCCTGCTATACGATGGAGAAACTGTTGTATTTTTATTGCATTTTATGCTTCTGGCGTTCACTTCTTAGGCCCTAACTATTCGATCTGGAGGAACAACGGCCTAGGGTGAAGCCTACGTTGCCCGGAACGTAGAAATGACCATAACTTTCACACTGGTTGCGATTATTTGTTTTATACGATGGAAAAGCTGTTGTATTTATATTGTATTTTATGCTTCTGGCGTTGACTTCTCCGGCCCTAATTATTCGATCTGGTGGAACAACGCCGTAGAGTGAAGCCTAGGTTGCCCGAACGTAGAAATGACCATTATTTTCACACTGTTTGCAATTATTCCTTTTATACGATGGAAAAGCTGTTGTATTTATATCGTATTTTATGCTTCTGGCGTTGACATCTATGGACCTAACTATTCGATCTGGTGGAACAACGCCCTAGAGTAAAGCCCAGGTTGCGCGGAACGTAGAAATGACCATAACTTTCACACTGGTAGCAATTATTCTTTTTATACATTGGAAAAACTGTTCTATTTATATTGTATTTTATGCTTCTGGCGTTGACTACTTAGGCCCTAACTATTCGATCTTGTGGAACAACGCCCTAGAGTGAAGCCTAGGTTGCCCGGAACGTAGAAATGACCATTACTTTCACACTGTTTGCAATTATTCGTTTTATACAATGGAAAAACCGTTCTATTTATTTTGTATTTTATGCTTCGGGCGTTAACTTCTAATGCCCTATCTGTTTGATCTGGTGGAGCATCGCCGTAGAGTGAAGCCTAGGTTGCCCGGAACGTAGAAATGACCATAACATTCACACTGGTTGCTATTATTCGTTTTATACGATGGAAAAACTGTTATATTTATATTGTATTTAAGCTTCTGGCGTTGACTTCTGAGGCCGTTGCTATTCGATGTGGTGGAAGAACGCCATAGAGTGAAGCCTAGGTAGCCCGGATCGTAGAAATGTCCATATCTTTCACACTGTTTGCAATTTTTCGTTTTATACGATGGAAAAGCTGTTGTATTTATATCGTATTTTATGCTTCTGGCGTTGTCTTCTTAGGCCCTAACTATTCGATCTGGTGGAACAACGCCGTAGAGTGAAGCCTAGGTTGCCCGGAACGTAGAAATGACCATAACTTTCACACTGATTGCAATTATTTGTTATATACGATGGAAAAGCTGTTGTATATATATCGTATTTTATGCTTCTGGCGTTGACTTTTAAGGACCTAGCTATTCGATCTGGTGGAGCAACGCCCTAGTGTGAAGCCTAGGTTGCCCGGAACGTAGAAATGACCATTACTTTCACACTGTTTGCAATTATTCCTTTTATACGATGGAAAAGCTGTTGTATTTATATCGTATTTTATGCTTCTGGCGTTGTCTTCTTAGGCCCTAACTATTCGATCTGGTGGAACAACGCCGTAGAGTGAAGCCTAGGTTGCCCGGAACGTAGAAATGACCATAACTTTCACACTGATTGCAATTATTTGTTATATACGATGGAAAAGCTGTTGTATATATATCGTATTTTATGCTTCTGGCGTTGACTTCTAAGGACCTAGCTATTCGATCTGGTGGAGCAACGCCCTAGTGTGAAGCCTAGGTTGCTCGGAATGTAGAAATGACCATAACTTTCACACTGATTGCAATTATTCGTTTTATACGATGGAAAAACTGTTGCATCTTCATCGTATTTTATGCTTCTGGCGTTGACTTCTTAGGCCGTAACTATTCGATCTGGTGGAGCAACGCCCTGGAGTGAAACCTGGGTTGCCCGGAACGTAGAAATGACCATCACTATCAAACTGGTTGCAATTATTTGTTTTATACGATGGAAAAGCTGTTGTATTTATATCGTATTTTATGCTTCTGGCGTTGACTTCTCAGGCCGTAACTATTCGATCTGGTGGAGCAACGCCCTAGGGTGAAGCCTAGGTTGCCCGGAAAGTAGAAATGACCATAACTTTCACACTGGTAGCAATTATTCGTTTTATACGATGGAAAAACTGTTGTATTTATTTTGTATTTTATGCTTCGGGCGTTGACTTCTAAGGACCTAACTATTCGGTCTGGTGGAGCAACGCCCTGGAGTGAAACATGGGTTGCCCGGAACATAGAAATGACCACTACTATCACACTGGTTGCAAATTATTCCTGCTATACGATGGAAAAACTGTTGTATTTTTATTGTATTTTATGCTTCAGGCGTGGACTTCTGAGGCCGTAGCTATTCCATGTGGTGGAAGAACGCCATACAGTGAAGCCTAGGTTGCCCGGAACGTAGAAATGACCATTACTTTCACACTGTTTGCAATTATTCCTTTTATACGATGGAAAAGCTGTTGTATTTATATCGTATTTTATGCTTCTGGCGTTGTCTTCTTAGGCCCTAACTATTCGATCTGGTGGAACAACGCCGTAGAGTGAAGCCTAGGTTGCCCGGAACGTAGAAATGACCATAACTTTCACACTGATTGCAATTATTTGTTATATACGATGGAAAAGCTGTTGTATATATATCGTATTTTATGCTTCTGGCGTTGACTTCTAAGGACCTAGCTATTCGATCTGGTGGAGCAACGCCCTAGTGTGAAGCCTAGGTTGCTCGGAATGTAGAAATGACCATAACTTTCACACTGATTGCAATTATTCGTTTTATACGATGGAAAAACTGTTGCATCTTCATCGTATTTTATGCTTCTGGCGTTCACTTCTTAGGCCCTAAATATTCGATCTGGTGGAGCAACGCCCTGGAGTGAAACATGGGTTGCCCGGAACATAGAAATGACCACTACTATCACACTGGTTGCAAATTATTCCTGCTATACGATGGAAAAACTGTTGTATTTTTATTGTATTTTATGCTTCAGGCGTGGACTTCTGAGGCCGTAGCTATTCGATGTGGTGGAAGAACGCCATACAGTGAAGCCTAGGTTGCCCGGAACGTAGAAATGACCATTACTTTCACACTGTTTGCAATTATTCCTTTTATACGATGGAAAAGCTGTTGTATTTATATCGTATTTTATGCTTCTGGCGTTGTCTTCTTAGGCCCTAACTATTCGATCTGGTGGAAGAACGCCGTAGAGTGAAGCCTAGGTTGCACGGAACGTAGAAATGACCATAACCTTCACACTGATTGCAATTATTCGTTTTATACGATGGAAAAACTGTTGCATCTTCATCGTATTTTATGCTTCTGGCGTTGACTTCTTAGGCCGTAACTATTCGATCTGGTGGAGCAACGCCCTGGAGTGAAACCTGGGTTGCCCGGAACGTAGAAATGACCATCACTATCAAACTGGTTGCAATTATTTGTTTTATACGATGGAAAAGCTGTTGTATTTATATCGTATTTTATGCTTCTGGCGTTGACTTCTTAGGCCCTAACTATTCCATCCGGTGGAACAACGCCCTAGGGTGAAGCCTAGGTTGCCCGGAAAGTAGAAGTGACCATAACTTTCACACTGGTAGCAATTATTCGTTTTATACGATGGAAAAACTGTTGTATTTATTTTGTATTTTATGCTTCGGGCGTTGACTTCTAAGGACCTAACTATTCGGTCTGGTGGAGCAACGCCCTGGAGTGAAACATGGGTTGCCCGGAACATAGAAATGACCACTACTATCACACTGGTTGCAAATTATTCCTGCTATACGATGGAAAAACTGTTGTATTTTTATTGTATTTTATGCTTCAGGCGTGGACTTCTGAGGCCGTAGCTATTCGATGTGGTGGAAGAACGCCATACAGTGAAGCCTAGGTTGCCCGGAACGTAGAAATGACCATTACTTTCACACTGTTTGCAATTATTCCTTTTATACGATGGAAAAGCTGTTGTATTTATATCGTATTTTATGCTTCTCGCGTTGTCTTCTTAGGCCCTAACTATTCGATCTGGTGGAACAACGCCGTAGAGTGAAGCCTAGGTTGCCCGGAACGTAGAAATGACCATAACTTTCACACTGATTGCAATTATTTGTTATATACGATGGAAAAGCTGTTGTATATATATCGTATTTTATGCTTCTGGCGTTGACTTCTAAGGACCTAGCTATTCGATCTGGTGGAGCAACGCCCTAGTGTGAAGCCTAGGTTGCTCGGAATGTAGAAATGACCATAACTTTCACACTGATTGCAATTATTCGTTTTATACGATGGAAAAACTGTTGCATCTTCATCGTATTTTATGCTTCTGGCGTTGACTTCTTAGGCCGTAACTATTCGATCTGGTGGAGCAACGCCCTGGAGTGAAACCTGGGTTGCCCGGAACGTAGAAATGACCATCACTATCAAACTGGTTGCAATTATTTGTTTTATACGATGGAAAAGCTGTTGTATTTATATCGTATTTTATGCTTCTGGCGTTGACTTCTTAGGCCCTAACTATTCCATCCGGTGGAACAACGCCCTAGGGTGAAGCCTAGGTTGCCCGGAAAGTAGAAATGACCATAACTTTCACACTGGTAGCAATTATTCGTTTTATACGATGGAAAAACTGTTGTATTTATTTTGTATTTTATGCTTCGGGCGTTGACTTCTAAGGACCTAACTATTCGGTCTGGTGGAGCAACGCCCTGGAGTGAAACATGGGTTGCCCGGAACATAGAAATGACCACTACTATCACACTGGTTGCAAATTATTCCTGCTATACGATGGAAAAACTGTTGTATTTTTATTGTATTTTATGCTTCAGGCGTGGACTTCTGAGGCCGTAGCTATTCGATGTGGTGGAAGAACGCCATACAGTGAAGCCTAGGTTGCCCGGAACGTAGAAATGACCATTACTTTCACACTGTTTGCAATTATTCCTTTTATACGATGGAAAAGCTGTTGTATTTATATCGTATTTTATGCTTCTGGCGTTGTCTTCTTAGGCCCTAACTATTCGATCTGGTGGAACAACGCCGTAGAGTGAAGCCTAGGTTGCCCGGAACGTAGAAATGACCATAACTTTCACACTGATTGCAATTATTTGTTATATACGATGGAAAAGCTGTTGTATATATATCGTATTTTATGCTTCTGGCGTTGACTTCTAAGGACCTAGCTATTCGATATGGTGGAGCAACGCCCTAGAGTGAAGCCTAGGTTGCTCGGAATGTAGAAATGACCATAACTTTCACACTGATTGCAATTATTCGTTTTATACGATGGAAAAACTGTTGCATCTTCATCGTATTTTATGCTTCTGGCGTTGACTTCTTAGGCCGTAACTATTCGATCTGGTGGAGCACCGCCCTGGAGTGAAGCCTAGGTTGCCCGGAACGTAGAAATGACCACTACTATCACACTGGTTGCAAATAATTCCTGCTATACGATGGAAAAACTGTTCTATTTATTTTGTATTTTATGCTTCGGTCGTTGACTTCTAAGGCCCTAACTGTTTGATCTGGCGGAGCATCGCCGTAGAGTGAAGCCTAGGTTGCCCGGAAAGTAGAAATGACCATAACTTTCACACTGGTAGCAATTATTCGTTTTATACGATGGAAAAACTGTTGTATTTATTTTGTATTTTATGCTTCGGGCGTTGACTTCTAAGGACCTAACTATTCGGTCTGGTGGAGCAACGCCCTAGAGTGAAGCCTAGGTTGCTCGGAATGTAGAAATGACCATAACTTTCACACTGGTTGCAATTATTCGTTTTATACGAAGGAAAAACTGTTGCATCTTTATCGTATTTTGTGCTTCTGGCGTTGACTTCTTAGGCCGTAACTATTCGATCTGGTGGAGCACCGCCCTGGAGTGAAGCCTAGGTTGCCCGGAACGTAGAAATGACCACTACTATCACACTGGTTGCAAATTATTCCTGCTATACGATGGAAAAACTGTTCTATTTATTTTGTATTTTATGCTTCGGTCGTTGACTTCTAAGGCCCTAACTGTTTGATCTGGCGGAGCATCGCCGTAGAGTGAATCCTAGGTTGCCCGGAACGTAGAAATGACCATAACTTTCACACTGGTTGCTGTTATTCGTTTTATACGATGGAAAAACTGTTATATTTATATTGTATTTAAGCTTCTGGCGTTGACTTCTGAGGCCGTTGCTATTCGATGTGGTGGAACAACGGCCTAGGGTGAAGTCTAGGTTGCCCGGAACATAGAAATGACCATAACTTTCACACTGCTTGCAATTATTTGTTTTATACCATGGAAAGCTGTAGTATTTTTATCGTATTTTATGTTTCTGGCGTTGACTTCTTAGGCCCTAACTATTCCATCTGGTGGAACAACGCCCTAGAGTAAAGACCAGGTTGCGCGGAACGTAGAAATGACCATAACTTTCACACTGGTAGCAATTATTCGTTTGATACAATGGAAAAACTTTTTTATTTATTTTGTATTTAATGCTTCGGGCGTTGACTTCTAAGGCCCTAACTATTCCATCTGGTGGAACAACGCCCTAGAGTAAAGCCCAGGTTGCGCGGAACGTAGAAATGACCATATCTTTCACACTGGTAGCAATTATTCGTTTTATACGATGGAAAAATTGTTCTATTTATTTTGTATTTTATGCTTCGGGCGTTGACTTCTAAGGCCCTAGCTATTCGATCTGGTCGAGCAACGCCGTAGAGTGAAGCCTAGGTTGCCCGGAACGTAGAAATGACCATAACTTCCACACTGGTTGCAATTATTCGTTTTATACGATGTAAAAGCTGTTGCATTTATATGGTATTTTATGCTTCTGACGTTGACTTCTTAGGCCCTAACTACTCGACCTGGAGGAGCAACGCCCTGGAGTGAAACATGGGTTGCCCGGAACGCAGAAATGACCACTACTATCACACTGGTTGCAAATTATTCCTGCTATACGATGGAAAAACTGTTGTATTTTTATTGTATTTTATGCTTCAGGCGTGGACTTCTGAGGCCGTAGCTATTCGATGTGGTGGAAGAACGCCATACACTGAAGCCTAGGTTGCCCGGAACGTAGAAATGACCATAAGTTTCATACTGGTTGCAATTATACGGTTTATACGATGGAAAAACTGTTGTATTTATATTGTATTTTATGCTTCTGGCGTTCACTTCTTAGGCCCTAACTATTCGATCTGGTGGAACAACGCCCTAGGGTGAAGCCTAGGTTGCCCGGAACGTAGAAATGACCATAGCTTTTACACTGGTAGCAATTATTCGTTTTATACAATGGAAAAACCGTTCTATTTACTTTGTATTTTATGCTTCGGGCGTTGACTTCTAAGGCCCTAACTATTCAATCTGTTGGAGCAACGCCCTAGGGTGAAGCCTAGGTTGCTCGTAAAGTAGAAATGACCATAAGTTTCATACTGGTTGCAATTATTCGTTTTATACGATGGAAAAACTGTTGTATTTATATTGTATTTTATGCTTCTGGCGTTGACTACTTAGGCACTAACTATTCGATCTTGTGGAACAACGCCCTAGAGTGAAGCCTAGGTTGCCTGGAACGTAGAAATGATCATTACTTTCACGCTTGTTGCAATTATTCCTGTTATGCGATGAAAAGACTGTTGTATTTTTATTGTATTTTATGCTTCAGGCGTGGACTTCTGAGGCCGTAGCTATTCGATGTGGTGGAAGCACGCCATACAGTGAAGCCTAGGTTGCCCGGGACGTAGAAATGACCACTACTTTCACACTGTTTGCAATTATTCATTTAATACGATGGAAATGCTGTTGTATTTATATCGTATTTTATGCTTCGGGCGTTGACATCTTAGGCCCTAACATTTCGATCTGGTGGAGCAACGCCCGACAGTGAAGCCTAGGTTGCCCGGAACGTAGAAATGACCATTACTTTCACACTGTTTGCAATTATTCCTTTTATACGATGGAAAAGCTGTTGTATTTATATCGTATTTTATGCTTCTGGCGTTGACTTCTTAGGCCCTAACTATTCGATCTGGTGGAGCAACGCCCTAGAGTGAAGCCTAGGTTGCTCGGAATGTAGATATGACCATAACTTTCACACTGATTGCAATTATTCGTTTTATACGATGGAAAAACTGTTGCATCTTCATCGTATTTTATGCTTCTGGCGTTGACTTCTTAGGCCGTAACTATTCGATCTGGTGGAGCAACGCCCTGGCGTGAAACCTGGATTGCCCGGAACGTAGAAATGACCACTACTATCACACTGGTTGCAAATTATTCCTGCTATACGATGGAAAAACTGTTGTATTTTTATTGCATTTTATGCTTCTGGCGTCACTTCTTAGGCCCTAACTATTCGATCTGGTGGAACAACGGCCTAGGGTGAAGCCTAGGTTGCCCGGAACGTAGAAATGACCATAAGTTTCACACTGGTTGCAATTATTTGTTTTATACGATGGAAAAGCTGTTGTATTTATATCGTATTTTATGCTTCTGGCGTTGACTTCTTAGGCCCTAGCTATTCGATCTGGAGGAGCAACGCCCTAGAGTGAAACCTAGGTTGCCCGGAACCTAGAAATGACCATTACATTCACACTGGTTGCAATTATTCCTGTTATACGATGGCAAAACTGTTGTATTTTTATTGCATTCTATGCTTGTGGCGTTTAATTCTAAGTCGCTAGCTATTTGATCTGGTGGAGCAACGCCCTAGAGTGAAGCCTAGGTTGCCCGGAACGTAGAAATGACCATTACTTTCACACTGTTTGCAATTATTCATTTAATACGATGGAAATGCTGTTGTATTTATATCGTATTTTATGCTTCGGGCGTTGACTTCTTACGCCCTAACATTTCGATCTGGTGGAGCAACGCCCGACAGTGAAGCCTAGGTTGCCCGGAACGTAGAAATGACCATTACTTTCACACTGTTTGCAATTATTCCTTTTATACGATGGAAAAGCTGTTGTATTTATATCGTATTTTATGCTTCTGGCGTTGACTTCTTAGGCCCTAACTATTCGATCTGGTGGAGCAACGCCCTAGAGTGAAGCCTAGGTTGCTCGGAATGTAGATATGACCATAACTTTCACACTGATTGCAATTATTCGTTTTATACGATGGAAAAACTGTTGCATCTTCATCGTATTTTATGCTTCTGGCGTTGACTTCTTAGGCCGTAACTATTCGATCTGGTGGAGCAACGCCCTGGCGTGAAACCTGGATTGCCCGGAACGTAGAAATGACCACTACTATCACACTGGTTGCAAATTATTCCTGCTATACGATGGAAAAGCTGTTGTATTTATATCGTATTTTATGCTTCTGGCGTTGACTTCTTAGGCCCTAGCTATTCGATCTGGAGGAGCAACGCCCTAGAGTGAAACCTAGGTTGCCCGGAACCTAGAAATGACCATTACATTCACACTGGTTGCAATTATTCCTGTTATACGATGGAAAAACTGTTGTATTTTTATTGCATTCTATGCTTCTGGCGTTTAATTCTAAGTCGCTAGCTTTTTGATCTGGTGGAGCAACGCCCTAGAGTGAAGCCAAGGTTGCCCGGAACGTAGAAATGACCATTACTTTCACACTGTTTGCAATTATTCCTTTTATACGATGGAAAAGCTGTTGTATTTATATCGTATTTTATGCTTCTGGCGTTGACTTCTTAGGCCGTAACTATTCGATCTGGTGGAGCAACGCCCTGGAGTGAAACATGGGTTGCCCGGATCATAGAAATGACCACTACTATCACACTGGTTGCAAATTATTCCTGCTATACGATGGAAAAACTGTTGTATTTTTATTGTATTTTATGCTTCAGGCGTGGACGTCTGAGGCCGTAGCTATTCGATGTGGTGGAAGAACGCCATACAGTGAAGCCTAGGTTGCCCGGAACGTAGAAATGACCATTACTTTCACACTGTTTGCAATTATTCCTTTTATACGATGGAAAAGCTGTTGTATTTATATCGTATTTTATGCTTCTGGCGTTGTCTTCTTAGGCCCTAACTATTCGATCTGGTGGAACAACGCCGTAGAGTGAAGCCTAGGTTGCCCGGAACGTAGAAATGACCATAACTTTCACACTGATTGCAATTATTTGTTATATACGATGGAAAAGCTGTTGTATTTATATCGTATTTTATGCTTCTGGCGTTGACTTCTAAGGACCTAACTATTCGATCTGGTGGAGCAACGCCCTAGAGTGAAGCCTAGGTTGCTCGGAATGTAGAAATGACCATAACTTTCACACTGATTGCAATTATTCGTTTTATACGATGGAAAAACTGTTGCATCTTCATCGTATTTTATGCTTCTGGCGTTGACTTCTCAGGCCGTAACTATTCGATCTGGTGGAGCAACGCCCTGGAGTGAAACCTGGGTTGCCCGGAACGTAGAAATGACCACTACTATCACACTGGTTGCAAATTATTCCTGCTATACGATGGAGAAACTGTTGTATTTTTATTGCATTTTATGCTTCTGGCGTTCACTTCTTAGGCCCTAACTATTCGATCTGGAGGAACAACGGCCTAGGGTGAAGCCTACGTTGCCCGGAACGTAGAAATGACCATAACTTTCACACTGGTTGCGATTATTTGTTTTATACGATGGAAAAGCTGTTGTATTTATATCGTATTTTATGCTTCTGGCGTTGACTTCTTAGGCCCTAACTATTCCATCTGGTGGAACAACGCCCTAGAGTAAAGCCCAGGTTGCGCGGAACGTAGAAATGACCATATCTTTCACACTGGTAGCAATTATTCGTTTTATACGATGGAAAAATTGTTCTATTTATTTTGTATTTTATGCTTCGGGCGTTGACTTCGAAGGCCCTAGCTATTCGATCTGGTCGAGCAACGCCGTAGAGTGAAGCCTAGGTTGCCCGGAACGTAGAAATGACCACTACTTTCACACTGTTTGCAATTATTCATTTAATACGATGGAAATGCTGTTGTATTTATATCGTATTTTATGCTTCGGGCGTTGACTTCGTAGGCCCTAACATTTCGATCTGGTGGAGCAACGCCCGACAGTGAAGCCACGGTTGCCCAGAACGTAGAAATGACCATTACTTTCACACTGTTTGCAATTATTCCTTTTATACGATGGAAAAGCTGTTGTATTTATATCGTATTTTATGCATCTGGCGTTGACTTCTTACGCCCTAACTATTCGATCTGGTGGAACAACGCCGCAGAGAGAAGCCTAGGTTGCCCAGAACGTAGAAATGACCATTACTTTCACACTGTTTGCAATTATTCGTTTTATACGATGGAAAAACTGTTGTATTTTTACTGCATTTTATGCGTATGGCGTTCACTTCTTAGGCCCTAACTATTGGATCTGGTGGAACAACGCCCTAGGGTCAAGCCTAGGTTGCCCGGAACGTAGAAATGACCATAGCTTTTACACTCGTAGCAATTATTCGTTTTATACAATGGAAAAACCGTTCTAATTATTTTGTATTTTATGCTTCGGGCGTTGACTTCTAAGCACCTAACTATTCAATCTGTTGGAGCAAAGCCCTAGGGTGATGCCTAGGTTGCTCGGAAAGGAGAAATGACCATAAGTTTCATACTGGTTGCAATTATTCGTTTTATACGATGGAAAAACTGTTGTATTTATATTGTATTTTATGCTTCTGGCGTTGACTTCTCAGGCCCTAATTATTCGATCTGGTGGAACAACGCCGTTGAGTGAAGCCTAGGTTGCCCGAACGTAGAAATGTCTTTTACCTTCACACTGTTTGCAATTATTCCTTTTATACGATGGAAAAGCTGTTGTATTTATATCGTATTTTATGCATCTGGCGTTGACTTCTAAGGACCTAACTATTCGATCTGGTGGAGCAACGCCCTAGAGTGAAGCCTAGGTTGCTCGGAATGTAGAAATGACCATAACTTTCACACTGATTGCAATTATTCGTTTTATACGATGGAAAAACTGTTGCATCTTCATCGTATTTTATGCTTCTGGCGTTGACTTCTCAGGCCGTAACTATTCGATCTGGTGGAGCAACGCCCTGGAGTGAAACCTGGGTTGCCCGGAACGTAGAAATGACCACTACTATCACACTGGTTGCAAATTATTCCTGCTAAACGATGGAGAAACTGTTGTATTTTTATTGCATTTTATGCTTCTGGCGTTCACTTCTTAGGCCCTAACTATTCGATCTGGAGGAACAACGGCCTAGGGTGAAGCCTACGTTGCCCGGAACGTAGAAATGACCATAAGTTTCACACTGGTTGCAATTATTTGTTTTATACGATGGAAAAGCTGTTGTATTTATATCGTATTTTATGCTTCTGGCGTTGACTTCTTAGGCCCTAGCTATTCGATCTGGAGGAGCAACGCCCTAGAGAGAAACCTAGGTTGCCCGGAACCTAGAAATGACCATAACTTTCACACTGGTTGCTATCATTCGATTTATACGATGGAAAAACTGTTATATTTACATTGTATTTTATACTTCTGGCGTTGACTTCTTAGGCCCTAACTGTTCGATCTAGTGGACCAACGCCCTAGAGTGAAGCCTAGGTTGCCCGGAACGTAGAAACGACCATTACTTTCACACTGTTTGCAATTATTCCTTTTATACGATGGAAAAGCTGTTGTATTTATATCGTATTTTATGCTTCTGGCGTTGACTTCTTAGGCCGTAACTATTCGATCTGGTGGAGCAACGCCCTGGAGTGAAACATGGGTTGCCCGGAACATAGAAATGACCACTACTATCACACTGGTTGCAAATTATTCCTGCTATACGATGGAGAAACTGTTGTATTTTTATTGCATTTTATGCTTCTGGCGTTCACTTCTTAGGCCCTAACTATTCGATCTGGAGGAACAACGGCCTAGGGTGAAGCCTACGTTGCCCGGAACGTAGAAATGACCTTAACTTTCACACTGGTTGCGATTATTTGTTTTATACGATGGAAAAGCTGTTGTATTTATATCGTATTATATGCTTCTGGCGTTGACTTCTTAGGCCCTAACTATTCCATCTGGTGGAACAACGCCCTAGAGTAAAGCCCAGGTTGCGCGGAACGTAGAAATGACCATATCTTTCACACTGGTAGCAATTATTCGTTTTATACGATGGAAAAATTGTTCTATTTATTTTGTATTTTATGCTTCGGGCGTTGACTTCTAAGGCCCTAGCTATTCGATCTGGTCGAGCAACGCCGTAGAGTGAAGCCTAGGTTGCCCGGAACGTAGAAATGACCATAACGTCCACACTGGTTGCAATTATTCGTTTTATACGATGTAAAAGCTGTTGTATTTATATCGTATTTTATGCTTCTGACGTTGACTTCTTAGGCGCTAACTACTCGACCTGGAGGAGCAACGCCCTAGAGTGAAACCTAGGTTGCCCGGAACCTAGAAATGACCATTACATTCACACTGGTTGCAATTATTCCTGTTATACGATGGAAAAACTGTTGTATTTTTATTGTATTCTATGCTTCTGGCGTTTAATTCTAAGTCGCTAGCTATTTGATCTGGTGGAGCAACGACCTAGAGTGAAGCCTAGGTTGCTCGGAATGTAGAAATGACCATAACTTTCACACTGATTGCAATTATTCGTTTTATACGATGGAAAAACTGTTGCATCTTCATCGTATTTTATGCTTCTGGCGTTGACTTCTTAGGCCGTAACTATTCGATCCGGTGGAGCAACGCCCTGGAGTGAAACATGGGTTGCCCGTAACATAGAAATGACCACTACTATCACACTGGTTGCAAATTATTCCTGCTATACGATGGAAAAACTGTTGTATTTTTATTGTATTTTATGCTTCAGGCGTGGACTTCTGAGGCCGTAGCTATTCGATGTGTTGGAAGAACGCCATACAGTGAAGCCTAGGTTGCCCGGAACGTAGAAATGACCATTACTTTCACACTGTTTGCAATTATTCCTTTTATACGATGGAAAAGCTGTTGTATTTATATCGTATTTTATGCTTCTGGCGTTGTCTTCTTAGGCCCTAACTATTCGATCTGGTGGAACAACGCCGTAGAGTGAAGCCTAGGTTGCCCGGAACGTAGAAATGACCATAACTTTCACACTGATTGCAATTATTTGTTATATACGATGGAAAAGCTGTTGTATTTATATCGTATTTTATGCTTCTGGCGTTGACTTCTCAGGCCGTAACTATTCGATCTGGTGGAGCAACGCCCTGGAGTGAAACCTGGGTTGCCCGGAACGTAGAAATGACCACTACTATCACACTGGTTGCAAATTATTCCTGCTATACGATGGAGAAACTGTTGTATTTTTATTGCATTTTATGCTTCTGGCGTTCACTTCTTGGGCCCTAACTATTCGATCTGGAGGAACAACGGCCTAGGGTGAAGCCTACGTTGCCCGGAACGTAGAAATGACCATAACTTTCACACTGGTTGCGATTATTTGTTTTATACGATGGAAAAGCTGTTGTATTTATATCGTATTTTATGCTTCTGGCGTTGACTTCTAAGGCCCTAACTATTCCATCTGGTGGAACAACGCCCTAGAGTAAAGCCCAGGTTGCGCGGAACGTAGAAATGACCATATCTTTCACACTGGTAGCAATTATTCGTTTTATACGATGGAAAAATTGTTGTATTTATTTTGTATTTTATGCTTCGGGCGTTGACTTCTAAGGCCCTAGCTATTCGATCTGGTCGAGCAACGCCGTAGAGTGAAGCCTAGGTTGCCCGGAACGTAGAAATGACCATAACTTCCACACTGGTTGCAATTATTCGTTTTATACGATGTAAAAGCAGTTGTATTTATATGGTATTTTATGCTTCTGACGTTGACTTCTTAGGCCCTAACTACTCGACCTGGAGGAGCAACGCCCTGGAGTGAAACATGGGTTGGCCGGAACGTAGAAATGACCACTACTATCACACTGGTTGCAAATTATTCCTGCTATACGATGGAAAAACTGTTGTATTTTTATTGTATTTTATGCTTCAGGCGTGGACTTCTGAGGCCGTAGCTATTCGATGTGGTGGAAGAACGCCATACACTGAAGCCTAGGTTGCCCGGAACGTAGAAATGACCATAAGTTTCATACTGGTTGCAATTATTCGTTTTATACGATGGAAAAACTGTTGTATTTATATTGTATTTTATGCTTCTGGCGTTGACTTCTCCGGCCCTAATTATTCGATCTGGTGGAACAACGCCGTAGAGTGAAGCCTAGGTTGCCCGAACGTAGAAATGACCATTACTTTCACACTGTTTGCAATTATTCCTTTTATACGATGGAAAAGCTGTTGTATTTATATCGTATTTTATGCTTCTGGCGTTGACATCTAAGGACCTAACTATTCGATCTGGTGGAACAACGCCCTAGAGTAAAGCCCAGGTTGCGCGGAACGTAGAAATGACCATAACTTTCACACTGGTAGCAATTATTCTTTTTATACATTGGAAAAACTGTTCTATTTATATTGTATTTTATGCTTCTGGCGTTGACTACTTAGGCCCTAACTATTCGATCTTGTGGAACAACGCCCTAGAGTGAAGCCTAGGTTGCCCGGAACGTAGAAATGACCATTACTTTCACACTGTTTGCAATTATTCCTGTTATACGATGGAAAAACTGTTGTATTTTTATTGTATTCTATGCTTCTGGCGTTTAATTCTAAGTCGCTAGCTATTTGATCTGGTGGAGCAACGACCTAGAGTGAAGCCTAGGTTGCTCGGAATGTAGAAATGACCATAACTTTCACACTGATTGCAATTATTCGTTTTATACGATGGAAAAACTGTTGCATCTTCATCGTATTTTATGCTTCTGGCGTTGACTTCTTAGGCCGTAACTATTCGATCCGGTGGAGCAACGCCCTGGAGTGAAACATGGGTTGCCCGTAACATAGAAATGACCACTACTATCACACTGGTTGCAAATTATTCCTGCTATACGATGGAAAAACTGTTGTATTTTTATTGTATTTTATGCTTCAGGCGTGGACTTCTGAGGCCGTAGCTATTCGATGTGTTGGAAGAACGCCATACAGTGAAGCCTAGGTTGCCCGGAACGTAGAAATGACCATTACTTTCACACTGTTTGCAATTATTCCTTTTATACGATGGAAAAGCTGTTGTATTTATATCGTATTTTATGCTTCTGGCGTTGTCTTCTTAGGCCCTAACTATTCGATCTGGTGGAACAACGCCGTAGAGTGAAGCCTAGGTTGCCCGGAACGTAGAAATGACCATAACTTTCACACTGATTGCAATTATTTGTTATATACGATGGAAAAGCTGTTGTATTTATATCGTATTTTATGCTTCTGGCGTTGACTTCTCAGGCCGTAACTATTCGATCTGGTGTAGCAACGCCCTGGAGTGAAACCTGGGTTGCCCGGAACGTAGAAATGACCACTACTATCACACTGGTTGCAAATTATTCCTGCTATACGATGGAGAAACTGTTGTATTTTTATTGCATTTTATGCTTCTGGCGTTCACTTCTTAGGCCCTAACTATTCGATCTGGAGGAACAACGGCCTAGGGTGAAGCCTACGTTGCCCGGAACGTAGAAATGACCATAACTTTCACACTGGTTGCGATTATTTGTTTTATCCGATGGAAAAGCTGTTGTATTTATATTGTATTTTATGCTTCTGGCGTTGACTTCTCCGGCCCTAATTATTCGATCTGGTGGAACAACGCCGTAGAGTGAAGCCTAGGTTGCCCGAACGTAGAAATGACCATTATTTTCACACTGTTTGCAATTATTCCTTTTATACGATGGAAAAGCTGTTGTATTTATATCGTATTTTATGCTTCTGGCGTTGACATCTAAGGACCTAACTATTCGATCTGGTGGAACAACGCCCTAGAGTAAAGCCCAGGTTGCGCGGAACGTAGAAATGACCATAACTTTCACACTGGTAGCAATTATTCTTTTTATACATTGGAAAAACTGTTCTATTTATATTGTATTTTATGCTTCTGGCGTTGACTACTTAGGCCCTAACTATTCGATCTTGTGGAACAACGCCCTAGAGTGAAGCCTAGGTTGCCCGGAACGTAGAAATGACCATTACTTTCACACTGTTTGCAATTATTCGTTTTATACAATGGAAAAACCGTTCTATTTATTTTGTATTTTATGCTTCGGGCGTTAACTTCTAATGCCCTATCTGTTTGATCTGGTGGAGCATCGCCGTAGAGTGAAGCCTAGGTTGCCCGGAACGTAGAAATGACCATAACATTCACACTGGTTGCTATTATTCGTTTTATACGATGGAAAAACTATTATATTTATATTGTATTTAAGCTTCTGGCGTTGACTTCTGAGGCCGTTGCTATTCGATGTGGTGGAAGAACGCCATAGAGTGAAGCCTAGGTAGCCCGGATCGTAGAAATGTCCATATCTTTCACACTGTTTGCAATTTTTCGTTTTATACGATGGAAAAGCTGTTGTATTTATATCGTATTTTATGCTTCTGGCGTTGTCTTCTTAGGCCCTAACTATTCGATCTGGTGGAACAACGCCGTAGAGTGAAGCCTAGGTTGCCCGGAACGTAGAAATGACCATAACTTTCACACTGATTGCAATTATTTGTTATATACGATGGAAAAGCTGTTGTATATATATCGTATTTTATGCTTCTGGCGTTGACTTTTAAGGACCTAGCTATTCGATCTGGTGGAGCAACGCCCTAGTGTGAAGCCTAGGTTGCCCGGAACGTAGAAATGACCATTACTTTCACACTGTTTGCAATTATTCCTTTTATACGATGGAAAAGCTGTTGTATTTATATCGTATTTTATGCTTCTGGCGTTGTCTTCTTAGGCCCTAACTATTCGATCTGGTGGAACAACGCCGTAGAGTGAAGCCTAGGTTGCCCGGAACGTAGAAATGACCATAACTTTCACACTGATTGCAATTATTTGTTATATACGATGGAAAAGCTGTTGTATATATATCGTATTTTATGCTTCTGGCGTTGACTTCTAAGGACCTAGCTATTCGATCTGGTGGAGCAACGCCCTAGTGTGAAGCCTAGGTTGCTCGGAATGTAGAAATGACCATAACTTTCACACTGATTGCAATTATTCGTTTTATACGATGGAAAAACTGTTGCATCTTCATCGTATTTTATGCTTCTGGCGTTGACTTCTTAGGCCGTAACTATTCGATCTGGTGGAGCAACGCCCTGGAGTGAAACCTGGGTTGCCCGGAACGTAGAAATGACCATCACTATCAAACTGGTTGCAATTATTTGTTTTATACGATGGAAAAGCTGTTGTATTTATATCGTATTTTATGCTTCTGGCGTTGACTTCTCAGGCCGTAACTATTCGATCTGGTGGAGCAACGCCCTAGGGTGAAGCCTAGGTTGCCCGGAAAGTAGAAATGACCATAACTTTCACACTGGTAGCAATTATTCGTTTTATACGATGGAAAAACTGTTGTATTTATTTTGTATTTTATGCTTCGGGCGTTGACTTCTAAGGACCTAACTATTCGGTCTGGTGGAGCAACGCCCTGGAGTGAAACATGGGTTGCCCGGAACATAGAAATGACCACTACTATCACACTGGTTGCAAATTATTCCTGCTATACGATGGAAAAACTGTTGTATTTTTATTGTATTTTATGCTTCAGGCGTGGACTTCTGAGGCCGTAGCTATTCGATGTGGTGGAAGAACGCCATACAGTGAAGCCTAGGTTGCCCGGAACGTAGAAATGACCATTACTTTCACACTGTTTGCAATTATTCCTTTTATACGATGGAAAAGCTGTTGTATTTATATCGTATTTTATGCTTCTGGCGTTGTCTTCTTAGGCCCTAACTATTCGATCTGGTGGAACAACGCCGTAGAGTGAAGCCTAGGTTGCCCGGAACGTAGAAATGACCATAACTTTCACACTGATTGCAATTATTTGTTATATACGATGGAAAAGCTGTTGTATATATATCGTATTTTATGCTTCTGGCGTTGACTTCTAAGGACCTAGCTATTCGATCTGGTGGAGCAACGCCCTAGTGTGAAGCCTAGGTTGCTCGGAATGTAGAAATGACCATAACTTTCACACTGATTGCAATTATTCGTTTTATACGATGGAAAAACTGTTGCATCTTCATCGTATTTTATGCTTCTGGCGTTCACTTCTTAGGCCCTAAATATTCGATCTGGTGGAACAACGGCCTAGGGTGAAGCCTAGGTTGCCCAGAACGTAGAAATGACCATCCCTTTCACACGGGTTGCAATTATTCCTGTTATAGGATGGAAAGACTGTTGTATTTTTATTGTATTTTATACTTCAGGCGTTGACTTCTGAGGCCGTAGCTATACGATGTGGTGGAAGAACGCCATACAGTGAAGCCTAGATTGCCCGGAACGTACAAATGGCTATAACTTTTACACTGGTAGCAATTATTCGTTTTATACGATGGAAAAGCTGTTATATTTATATTGTAATTTATGCTTCGGGCGTTGACTTCTAAGGCCCTAACTATTCAATCTGTTGGAGCAGCGCCCTAGGGTGAAGCCTAGGTTGCTCGGAAAGTTGAAATGACCATAAGTTTCATACTGGTTGCAATTATTCGTTTTATAAGATGGAAAAACTGTTCTTTTTATATTGTATTTTATGCTTCTGGCGTTGACTTCTAAGCCCCTAATTATTCGATTTGGTGGAACAACGCCGTAGAGTGAAGCCTAGGTTGCCCGGAACGTAGAAATGACCATTACTTTCACACTGTTTGCAATTATTCCTTTTATACGATGGAAAAGCTGTTGTATTTATATCGTATTTTATGCTTCTGGCGTTGACTTCTTAGGCCGTAACTATTCGATCTGGTGGAGCAACGCCCTGGAGTGAAACATGGGTTGCCCGGAACATAGAAATGACCACTACTATCACACTGGTTGCAAATTATTCCTGCTATACGATGGAAAAACTGTTGTATTTTTATTGTATTTTATGCTTCAGGCGTGGACTTCTGAGGCCGTAGCTATTCGATGTGGTGGAAGAACGCCATACAGTGAAGCCTAGGTTGCCCGGAACGTAGAAATGACCATTACTTTCACACTGTTTGCAATTATTCCTTTTATACGATGGAAAAGCTGTTGTATTTATATCGTATTTTATGCTTCTGGCGTTGTCTTCTTAGGCCCTAACTATTCGATCTGGTGGAAGAACGCCGTAGAGTGAAGCCTAGGTTGCACGGAACGTAGAAATGACCATAACCTTCACACTGATTGCAATTATTTGTTATATACGATGGAAAAGCTGTTGTATATATATCGTATTTTATGCTTCTGGCGTTGACTTCTAAGGACCTAGCTATCCGATCTGGTGGAGCAACGCCCTAGTGTGAAGCCTAGGTTGCTCGGAATGTAGAAATGACCATAACTTTCACACTGATTGCAATTATTCGTTTTATACGATGGAAAAACTGTTGCATCTTCATCGTATTTTATGCTTCTGGCGTTGACTTCTTAGGCCGTAACTATTCGATCTGGTGGAGCAACGCCCTGGAGTGAAACCAGGGTTGCCCGGAACGTAGAAATGACCATCACTATCAAACTGGTTGCAATTATTTGTTTTATACGATGGAAAAGCTGTTGTATTTATATCGTATTTTATGCTTCTGGCGTTGACTTCTTAGGCCCTAACTATTCCATCCGGTGGAACAACGCCCTAGGGTGAAGCCTAGGTTGCCCGGAAAGTAGAAGTGACCATAACTTTCACACTGGTAGCAATTATTCGTTTTATACGATGGAAAAACTGTTGTATTTATTTTGTATTTTATGCTTCGGGCGTTGACTTCTAAGGACCTAACTATTCGGTCTGGTGGAGCAACGCCCTGGAGTGAAACATGGGTTGCCCGGAACATAGAAATGACCACTACTATCACACTGGTTGCAAATTATTCCTGCTATACGATGGAAAAACTGTTGTATTTTTATTGTATTTTATGCTTCAGGCGTGGACTTCTGAGGCCGTAGCTATTCGATGTGGTGGAAGAACGCCATACAGTGAAGCCTAGGTTGCCCGGAACGTAGAAATGACCATTACTTTCACACTGTTTGCAATTATTCCTTTTATACGATGGAAAAGCTGTTGTATTTATATCGTATTTTATGCTTCTCGCGTTGTCTTCTTAGGCCCTAACTATTCGATCTGGTGGAACAACGCCGTAGAGTGAAGCCTAGGTTGCCCGGAACGTAGAAATGACCATAACTTTCACACTGATTGCAATTATTTGTTATATACGATGGAAAAGCTGTTGTATATATATCGTATTTTATGCTTCTGGCGTTGACTTCTAAGGACCTAGCTATTCGATCTGGTGGAGCAACGCCCTAGTGTGAAGCCTAGGTTGCTCGGAATGTAGAAATGACCATAACTTTCACACTGATTGCAATTATTCGTTTTATACGATGGAAAAACTGTTGCATCTTCATCGTATTTTATGCTTCTGGCGTTGACTTCTTAGGCCGTAACTATTCGATCTGGTGGAGCAACGCCCTGGAGTGAAACCTGGGTTGCCCGGAACGTAGAAATGACCATCACTATCAAACTGGTTGCAATTATTTGTTTTATACGATGGAAAAGCTGTTGTATTTATATCGTATTTTATGCTTCTGGCGTTGACTTCTTAGGCCCTAACTATTCCATCCGGTGGAACAACGCCCTAGGGTGAAGCCTAGGTTGCCCGGAAAGTAGAAATGACCATAACTTTCACACTGGTAGCAATTATTCGTTTTATACGATGGAAAAACTGTTGTATTTATTTTGTATTTTATGCTTCGGGCGTTGACTTCTAAGGACCTAACTATTCGGTCTGGTGGAGCAACGCCCTGGAGTGAAACATGGGTTGCCCGGAACATAGAAATGACCACTACTATCACACTGGTTGCAAATTATTCCTGCTATACGATGGAAAAACTGTTGTATTTTTATTGTATTTTATGCTTCAGGCGTGGACTTCTGAGGCCGTAGCTATTCGATGTGGTGGAAGAACGCCATACAGTGAAGCCTAGGTTGCCCGGAACGTAGAAATGACCATTACTTTCACACTGTTTGCAATTATTCCTTTTATACGATGGAAAAGCTGTTGTATTTATATCGTATTTTATGCTTCTGGCGTTGTCTTCTTAGGCCCTAACTATTCGATCTGGTGGAACAACGCCGTAGAGTGAAGCCTAGGTTGCCCGGAACGTAGAAATGACCACTACTATCACACTGGTTGCAAATAATTCCTGCTATACGATGGAAAAACTGTTCTATTTATTTTGTATTTTATGCTTCGGTCGTTGACTTCTAAGGCCCTAACTGTTTGATCTGGCGGAGCATCGCCGTAGAGTGAAGCCTAGGTTGCCCGGAAAGTAGAAATGACCATAACTTTCACACTGGTAGCAATTATTCGTTTTATACGATGGAAAAACTGTTGTATTTATTTTGTATTTTATGCTTCGGGCGTTGACTTCTAAGGACCTAACTATTCGGTCTGGTGGAGCAACGCCCTAGAGTGAAGCCTAGGTTGCTCGGAATGTAGAAATGACCATAACTTTCACACTGGTTGCAATTATTCGTTTTATACGAAGGAAAAACTGTTGCACCTTTATCGTATTTTGTGCTTCTGGCGTTGACTTCTTAGGCCGTAACTATTCGATCTGGTGGAGCACCGCCCTGGAGTGAAGCCTAGGTTGCCCGGAACGTAGAAATGACCACTACTATCACACTGGTTGCAAATTATTCCTGCTATACGATGGAAAAACTGTTCTATTTATTTTGTATTTTATGCTTCGGTCGTTGACTTCTAAGGCCCTAACTGTTTGATCTGGCGGAGCATCGCCGTAGAGTGAATCCTAGGTTGCCCGGAACGTAGAAATGACCATAACTTTCACACTGGTTGCTATTATTCGTTTTATACGATGGAAAAACTGTTATATTTATATTGTATTTAAGCTTCTGGCGTTGACTTCTGAGGCCGTTGCTATTCGATGTGGTGGAACAACGGCCTAGGGTGAAGTCTAGGTTGCCCGGAACATAGAAATGACCATAACTTTCACACTGCTTGCAATTATTTGTTTTATACCATGGAAAGCTGTAGTATTTTTATCGTATTTTATGTTTCTGGCGTTGACTTCTTAGGCCCTAACTATTCCATCTGGTGGAACAACGCCCTAGAGTAAAGACCAGGTTGCGCGGAACGTAGAAATGACCATAACTTTCACACTGGTAGCAATTATTCGTTTGATACAATGGAAAAACTGTTTTATTTATTTTGTATTTAATGCTTCGGGCGTTGACTTCTAAGGCCCTAACTATTCCATCTGGTGGAACAACGCCCTAGAGTAAAGCCCAGGTTGCGCGGAACGTATAAATGACCATATCTTTCACACTGGTAGCAATTATTCGTTTTATACGATGGAAAAATTGTTCTATTTATTTTGTATTTTATGCTTCGGGCGTTGACTTCTAAGGCCCTAGCTATTCGATCTGGTCGAGCAACGCCGTAGAGTGAAGCCTAGGTTGCCCGGAACGTAGAAATGACCATAACTTCCACACTGGTTGCAATTATTCGTTTTATACGATGTAAAAGCTGTTGCATTTATATGGTATTTTATGCTTCTGACGTTGACTTCTTAGGCCCTAACTACTCGACCTGGAGGAGCAACGCCCTGGAGTGAAACATGGGTTGCCCGGAACGCAGAAATGACCACTACTATCACACTGGTTGCAAATTATTCCTGCTATACGATGGAAAAACTGTTGTATTTTTATTGTATTTTATGCTTCAGGCGTGGACTTCTGAGGCCGTAGCTATTCGATGTGGTGGAAGAACGCCATACACTGAAGCCTAGGTTGCCCGGAACGTAGAAATGACCATAAGTTTCATACTGGTTGCAATTATACGGTTTATACGATGGAAAAACTGTTGTATTTATATTGTATTTTATGCTTCTGGCGTTCACTTCTTAGGCCCTAACTATTCGATCTGGTGGAACAACGCCCTAGGGTGAAGCCTAGGTTGCCCGGAACGTAGAAATGACCATAGCTTTTACACTGGTAGCAATTAGTCGTTTTATACAATGGAAAAACCGTTCTATTTACTTTGTATTTTATGCTTCGGGCGTTGACTTCTAAGGCCCTAACTATTCAATCTGTTGGAGCAACGCCCTAGGGTGAAGCCTAGGTTGCTCGTAAAGTAGAAATGACCATAAGTTTCATACTGGTTGCAATTATTCGTTTTATACGATGGAAAAACTGTTGTATTTATATTGTATTTTATGCTTCTGGCGTTGACTACTTAGGCCCTAGCTATTCGATCTGGAGGAGCAACGCCCTAGAGTGAAACCTAGGTTGCCCGGAACCTAGAAATGACCATTACATTCACACTGGTTGCAATTATTCCTGTTATACGATGGAAAAACTGTTGTATTTTTATTGCATTCTATGCTTCTGGCGTTTAATTCTAAGTCGCTAGCTATTTGATCTGGTGGAGCAACGCCCTAGAGTGAAGCCTAGGTTGCCCGGAACGTAGAAATGACCATTACTTTCACACTGTTTGCAATTATTCATTTAATACGATGGAAATGCTGTTGTATTTATATCGTATTTTATGCTTCGGGCGTTGACTTCTTACGCCCTAACATTTCGATCTGGTGGAGCAACGCCCGACAGTGAAGCCTAGGTTGCCCGGAACGTAGAAATGACCATTACTTTCACACTGTTTGCAATTATTCCTTTTATACGATGGAAAAGCTGTTGTATTTATATCGTATTTTATGCTTCTGGCGTTGACTTCTTAGGCCCTAACTATTCGATCTGGTGGAGCAACGCCCTAGAGTGAAGCCTAGGTTGCTCGGAATGTAGATATGACCATAACTTTCACACTGATTGCAATTATTCGTTTTATACGATGGAAAAACTGTTGCATCTTCATCGTATTTTATGCTTCTGGCGTTGACTTCTTAGGCCGTAACTATTCGATCTGGTGGAGCAACGCCCTGGCGTGAAACCTGGATTGCCCGGAACGTAGAAATGACCACTACTATCACACTGGTTGCAAATTATTCCTGCTATACGATGGAAAAACTGTTGTATTTTTATTGCATTTTATGCTTCTGGCGTTCACTTCTTAGGCCCTAACTATTCGATCTGGTGGAACAACGGCCTAGGGTGAAGCCTACGTTGCCCGGAACGTAGAAATGACCATAAGTTTCACACTGGTTGCAATTATTTGTTTTATACGATGGAAAAGCTGTTGTATTTATATCGTATTTTATGCTTCTGGCGTTGACTTCTTAGGCCCTAGCTATTCGATCTGGAGGAGCAACGCCCTAGAGTGAAACCTAGGTTGCCCGGAACCTAGAAATGACCATTACATTCACACTGGTTGCAATTATTCCTGTTATACGATGGAAAAACTGTTGTATTTTTATTGCATTCTATGCTTCTGGCGTTTAATTCTAAGTCGCTAGCTTTTTGATCTGGTGGAGCAACGCCCTAGAGTGAAGCCTAGGTTGCCCGGAACGTAGAAATGACCATTACTTTCACACTGTTTGCAATTATTCCTTTTATACGATGGAAAAGCAGTTGTATTTATATCGTATTTTATGCTTCTGGCGTTGACTTCTTAGGCCGTAACTATTCGATCTGGTGGAGCAACGCCCTGGAGTGAAACATGGGTTGCCCGGAACATAGAAATGACCACTACTATCACACTGGTTGCAAATTATTCCTGCTATACGATGGAAAAACTGTTGTATTTTTATTGTATTTTATGCTTCAGGCGTGGACTTCTGAGGCCGTAGCTATTCGATGTGGTGGAAGAACGCCATACAGTGAAGCCTAGGTTGCCCGGAACGTTGACATGACCATAGCTTTCACACTGGTAGCAATTATTCGTTTTATACGATGGAAAAACTGTTGTATTTATTTTGTATTTTATGCTTCGGGCGTTGTCTTCTTAGGCCCTAACTATTCGATCTGGTGGAACAACGCCGTAGAGTGAAGCCTAGGTTGCCCGGAACGTAGAAATGACCATAACTTTCACACTGATTGCAATTATTTGTTATATACGATGGGAAAGCTGTTGTATTTATATCGTATTTTATGCTTCTGGCGTTGACTTCTAAGGACCTAACTATTCGATCTGGTGGAGCAACGCCCTAGAGTGAAGCCTAGGTTGCTCGGAATGTAGAAATGACCATAACTTTCACACTGATTGCAATTATTCGTTTTATACGATGGAAAAACTGTTTCATCTTCATCGTATTTTATGCTTCTGGCGTTGACTTCTCAGGCCGTAACTATTCGATCTGGTGGAGCAACGCCCTGGAGTGAAACCTGGGTTGCCCGGAACGTAGAAATGACCACTACTATCACACTGGTTGCAAATTATTCCTGCTATACGATGGAGAAACTGTTGTATTTTTATTGCATTTTATGCTTCTGGCGTTCACTTCTTAGGCCCTAACTATTCGATCTGGAGGAACAACGGCCTAGGGTGAAGCCTACGTTGCCTGGAACGTAGAAATGACCATAACTTTCACACTGGTTGCGATTATTTGTTTTATACGATGGAGAAGCTGTTGTATTTATATCGTATTTTATGCTTCTGGCGTTGACATCTTAGGCCCTAACTATTCCATCTGGTGGAACAACGCCCTAGAGTAAAGCCCAGGTTGCGCGGAACGTAGAAATGACCATATCTTTCACACTGGTAGCAATTATTCGTTTTATACGATGGAAAAATTGTTCTATTTATTTTGTATTTAATGCTTCGGGCGTTGACTTCTAAGGCCCTAACTATTCGATCAGGTGGAGCAACGCCCTAGAGTGAAGCCTAGGTTGCTCGAAATGTAGAAATGACCATAACTTTCACACTGGTTGCTATCATTCGTTTTATATGATGGAAAAACTGTTGTACTTATATTGTATTTTATGCTTCTGGCGTTCACTTCTTAGGCCCTAAATATTCGATCTGGTGGAACAACGGCCTAGGGTGAAGCCTAGGTTGCCCAGAACGTAGAAATGACCATCCCTTTCACACGGGTTGCAATTATTCCTGTTATAGGATGGAAAGACTGTTGTATTTTTATTGTATTTTATACTTCAGGCGTTGACTTCTGAGGCCGTAGCTATACGATGTGGTGGAAGAACGCCATACAGTGAAGCCTAGATTGCCCGGAACGTACAAATGGCTATAACTTTTACACTGGTAGCAATTATTCGTTTTATACGATGGAAAAGCTGTTATATTTATATTGTAATTTATGCTTCGGGCGTTGACTTCTAAGGCCCTAACTATTCAATCTGTTGGAGCAGCGCCCTAGGGTGAAGCCTAGGTTGCTCGGAAAGTTGAAATGACCATAAGTTTCATACTGGTTGCAATTATTCGTTTTATAAGATGGAAAAACTGTTGTATTTATATTGTATTTTATGCTTCTGGCGTTGACTTCTAAGCCCCTAATTATTCGATTTGGTGGAACAACGCCGTAGAGTGAAGCCTAGGTTGCCTGGAACGTAGAAATGACCATTACTTTCACACTGTCTGCAATTATTCCTTTTATACGATGGAAAAGCTGTTGTATTTATATCGTATTTTATGCTTCTGGCGTTGACTTCTTAGGCCGTAACTATTCGATCTGGTGGAGCAACGCCCTGGAGTAAAACATGGGTTGCCCGGAACATAGAAATGACCACTACTATCACACTGGTTGCAAATTATTCCTGCTATACGATGGAAGAACTGTTGTATTTTTATTGTATTTTATGCTTCAGGCGTGGACTTCTGAGGCCGTAGCTATTCGATGTGGTGGAAGAACGCCATACAGTGAAGCCTAGGTTGCCCGGAACGTAGAAATGACCATTACTTTCACACTGTTTGCAATTATTCCTTTTATACGATGGAAAAGCTGTTGTATTTATATCGTATTTTATGCTTCTGGCGTTGTCTTCTTAGGCCCTAACTATTCGATCTGGTGGAACAACGCCGTAGAGTGAAGCCTAGGTTGCCCGGAACGTAGAAATGACCATAACTTTCACACTGATTGCAATTATTTGTTATATACGATGGAAAAGCTGTTGTATATATATCGTATTTTATGCTTCTGGCTTTGACTTCTAAGGACCTAGCTATTCGATCTGGTGGAGCAACGCCCTAGAGTGAAGCCTAGGTTGCTCGGAATGTAGAAATGACCATAACTTTCACACTGATTGCAATTATTCGTTTTATACGATGGAAAAACTGTTGCATCTTCATCGTATTTTATGCTCCTGGCGTTGACTTCTTAGGCCGTAACTATTCGATCTGGTGGAGCAACGCCCTGGAGTGAAACCTGGGTCGCCCGGAACGTAGAAATGACCATCACTATCAAACTGGTTGCAATTATTTGTTTTATACGATGGAAAAGCTGTTGTATTTATATCGTATTTTATGCTTCTGGCGTTGACTTCTTAGGCCCTAACTATTCCATCCGGTGGAACAACGCCCTAGGGTGAAGCCTAGGTTGCCCGGAAAGTAGAAATGACCATAACTTTCACACTGGTAGCAATTATTCGTTTTATACGATGGAAAAACTGTTGTATTTATTTTGTATTTTATGCTTCGGGCGTTGACTTCTAAGGACCTAACTATTCGGTCTGGTGGAGCAACGCCCTAGAGTGAAGCCTAGGTTGTTCGGAATGTAGAAATGACCATAACTTTCACACTGGTTGCAATTATTCGTTTTATACGATGGAAAAACTGTTGCATCTTTATCGTATTTTGTGCTTCTGGCGTTGACTTCTTAGGCCGTAACTATTCGATCTGGTGGAGCACCGCCCTGGAGTGAAGCCTAGGTTGCCCGGAACGTAGAAATGACCACTACTATCACACTGGTTGCAAATTATTCCTGCTATACGATGGAAAAACTGTTCTATTTATTTTGTATTTTATGCTTCGGTCGTTGACTTCTAAGGCCCTAACTGTTTGATCTGGCGGAGCATCGCCGTAGAGTGAAGCCTAGGTTGCCCGGAACGTAGAAATGACCATAACTTTCACACTGGTTGCTATTATTCGTTTTATACGATGGAAAAACTGTTATATTTATATTGTATTTAAGTTTCTGGCGTTGACTTCTGAGGCTGTTGCTATTCGATGTGGTGGAACAACGGCCTAGGGTGAAGTCTAGGTTGCCCGGAACGTAGAAATGACCATAACTTTCACACTGCTTGCAATTATTTGTTTTATACCATGGAAAAGCTGTAGTATTTTTATCGTATTTTGTGTTTCTGGCGTTGACTTCTTAGGCCCTAACTATTCCATCTGGTGGAACAACGCCCTAGAGTAAAGACCAGGTTGCGCGGAACGTAGAAATGACCATAACTTTCACACTGGTAGCAATTATTCGTTTGATACAATGGAAAAACTGTTTTATTTATTTTGTATTTAATGCTTCGGGAGTTGACTTCTAAGGCCCTAACTATTCGATCAGGTGGAGCAACGCCCTAGAGTGAAGCCTAGGTTGCTCGAAATGTAGAAATGACCATAACTTTCACACTGGTTGCTATCATTCGTTTTATATGATGGAAAAACTGTTGTATTTATATTGTATTTTATGCTTCTGGCGTTCACTTCTTAGGCCCTAACTATTCGATGTGATGGAAGCACGCCATACAGTGAAGCCTAGGTTGCCCGGGACGTAGAAATGACCACTACTTTCACACTGTTTGCAATTATTCATTTAATACGATGGAAATGATGTTGTATTTATATCGTATTTTATGCTTCGGGCGTTGACTTCTTAGGCCCTAACATTTCGATCTGGTGGAGCAACGCCCGACAATGAAGCCTAGGTTGCCCGGAACGTAGAAATGACCATTACTTTCACACTGTTTGCAATTATTCCTTTTATACGATGGAAAAGCTGTTGTATTTATATCGTATTTTATGCTTCTGGCGTTGACTTCTTAGGCCCTAACTATTCGATCTGGTGGAGCAACGCCCTAGAGTGAAGCCTAGGTTGCTCGGAATGTAGATATGACCATAACTTTCACACTGATTGCAATTATTCGTTTTATACGATGGAAAAACTGTTGCATCTTCATCGTATTTTATGCTTCTGGCGTTGACTTCTTAGGCCGTAACTATTCGATCTGGTGGAGCAACGCCCTGGCGTGAAACCTGGATTGCCCGGAACGTAGAAATGACCACTACTATCACACTGGTTGCAAATTATTCCTGCTATACGATGGAAAAACTGTTGTATTTTTATTGCATTTTATGCTTCTGGCGTCACTTCTTAGGCCCTAACTATTCGATCTGGTGGAACAACGACCTAGGGTGAAGCCTACGTTGCCCGGAACGTAGAAATGACCATAAGTTTCACACTGGTTGCAATTATTTGTTTTATACGATGGAAAAGCTGTTGTATTTATATCGTATTTTATGCTTCTGGCGTTGACTTCTTAGGCCCTAGCTATTCGATCTGGAGGAGCAACGCCCTAGAGTGAAACCTAGGTTGCCCGGAACCTAGAAATGACCATTACATTCACACTGGTTGCAATTATTCCTGTTATACGATGGAAAAACTGTTGTATTTTTATTGCATTCTATGCTTCTGGCGTTTAATTCTAAGTCGCTAGCTATTTGATCTGGTGGAGCAACGCCCTAGAGTGAAGCCTAGGTTGCCCGGAACGTAGAAATGACCATTACTTTCACACTGTTTGCAATTATTCATTTAATACGATGGAAATGCTGTTGTATTTATATCGTATTTTATGCTTCGGGCGTTGACTTCTTAGGCCCTAACATTTCGATCTGGTGGAGCAACGCCCGACAGTGAAGCCTAGGTTGCCCGGAACGTAGAAATGACCATTACTTTCACACTGTTTGCAATTATTCCTTTTATACGATGGAAAAGCTGGTGTATTTATATCGTATTTTATGCTTCTGGCGTTGACTTCTTAGGCCCTAACTATTCGATCTGGTGGAGCAACGCCCTAGAGTGAAGCCTAGGTTGCTCGGAATGTAGATATGACCATAACTTTCACACTGATTCCAATTATTCGTTTTATACGATGGAAAAACTGTTGCATCTTCATCGTATTTTATGCTTCTGGCGTTGACTTCTTAGGCCGTAACTATTCGATCTGGTGGAGCAACGCCCTGGCGTGAAACCTGGATTGCCCGGAACGTAGAAATGACCACTACTATCACACTGGTTGCAAATTATTCCTGCTATACGATGGAAAAACTGTTGTATTTTTATTGCATTTTATGCTTCTGGCGTTCACTTCTTGGGCCCTAACTATTCGATCTGGTGGAACAACGGCCTAGGGTGAAGCCTACGTTGCCCGGAACGTAGAAATGACCATAAGTTTCACACTGGTTGCAATTATTTGTTTTATACGATGGAAAAGCTGTTGTATTTATATCGTATTTTATGCTTCTGGCGTTGACTTCTTAGGCCCTAGCTATTCGATCTGGAGGAGCAACGCCCTAGAGTGAAACCTAGGTTGCCCGGAACCTAGAAATGACCATTACATTCACACTGGTTGCAATTATTCCTGTTATACGATGGAAAAACTGTTGTATTTTTATTGCATTCTATGCTTCTGGCGTTTAATTCTAAGTCGCTAGCTATTTGATCTGGTGGAGCAACGCCCTAGAGTGAAGCCTAGGTTGCCCGGAACGTAGAAATGACCATTACTTTCACACTGTTTGCAATTATTCCTTTTATACGATGGAAAAGCTGTTGTATTTATATCGTATTTTATGCTTCTGGCGTTGACTTCTTAGGCCGTAACTATTCGATCTGGTGGAGCAACGCCCTGGAGTGAAACATGGGTTGCCCGGAACATAGAAATGACCACTACTATCACACTGGTTGCAAATTATTCCTGCTATACGATGGAAAAACTGTTGTATTTTTATTGTATTTTATGCTTCAGGCGTGGACTGCTGAGGCCGTAGCTATTCGATGTGGTGGAAGAACGCCATACAGTGAAGCCTAGGTTGCCCGGAACGTAGAAATGACCATAGCTTTCACACTGGTAGCAATTATTCGTTTTATACGATGGAAAAACTGTTGTATTTATTTTGTATTTTATGCTTCGGGCGTTGTCTTCTTAGGCCCTAACTATTCGATCTGGTGGAACAACGCCGTAGAGTGAAGCCTAGGTTGCCCGGAACGTAGAAATGACCATAACTTTCACACTGATTGCAATTATTTGTTCTATACGATGGAAAAGCTGTTGTATTTATATCGTATTTTATGCTTCTGGCGTTGACTTCTAAGGACCTAACTATTCGATCTGGTGGAGCAACGCCCTAGAGTGAAGCCTAGGTTGCTCGGAATGTAGAAATGACCATAACTTTCACACTGATTGCAATTATTCGTTTTATACGATGGAAAAACTGTTTCATCTTCATCGTATTTTATGCTTCTGGCGTTGACTTCTCAGGCCGTAACTATTCGATCTGGTGGAGCAACGCCCTGGAGTGAAACCTGGGTTGCCCGGAACGTAGAAATGACCACTACTATCACACTGGTTGCAAATTATTCCTGCTATACGATGGAGAAACTGTTGTATTTTTATTGCATTTTATGCTTCTGGCGTTCACTTCTTAGGCCCTAACTATTCGATCTGGAGGAACAACGGCCTAGGGTGAAGCCTACGTTGCCTGGAACGTAGAAATGACCATAACTTTCACAGTGGTTGCGATTCTTTGTTTTATACGATGGAAAAGCTGTTGTATTTATATCGTATTTTATGCTTCTGGCGTTGACATCTTAGGCCCTAACTATTCCATCTGGTGGAACAACGCCCTAGAGTAAAGCCCAGGTTGCGCGGAACGTAGAAATGACCATATCTTTCACACTGGTAGCAATTATTCGTTTTATACGATGGAAAAATTGTTCTATTTATTTTGTATTTAATGCTTCGGGCGTTGACTTCTAAGGCCCTAACTATTCGATCATGTGGAGCAACGCCCTAGAGTGAAGCCTAGGTTGCTCGAAATGTAGAAATGACCATAACTTTCACACTGGTTGCTATCATTCGTTTTATATGATGGAAAAACTGTTGTACTTATATTGTATTTTATGCTTCTGGCGTTCACTTCTTAGGCCCTAAATATTCGATCTGGTGGAACAACGGCCTAGGGTGAAGCCTAGGTTGCCCAGAACGTAGAAATGACCATCCCTTTCACACGGGTTGCAATTATTCCTGTTATAGGATGGAAAGACTGTTGTATTTTTATTGTATTTTATACTTCAGGCGTTGACTTCTGAGGCCGTAGCTATACGATGTGGTGGAAGAACGCCATACAGTGAAGCCTAGATTGCCCGGAACGTACAAATGGCTATAACTTTTACACTGGTAGCAATTATTCGTTTTATACGATGGAAAAGCTGTTATATTTATATTGTAATTTATGCTTCGGGCGTTGACTTCTAAGGCCCTAACTATTCAATCTGTTGGAGCAGCGCCCTAGGGTGAAGCCTAGGTTGCTCGGAAAGTTGAAATGACCATAAGTTTCATACTGGTTGCAATTATTCGTTTTATAAGATGGAAAAACTGTTGTATTTATATTGTATTTTATGCTTCTGGCGTTGACTTCTAAGCCCCTAATTATTCGATTTGGTGGAACAACGCCGTAGAGTGAAGCCTAGGTTGCCTGGAACGTAGAAATGACCATTACTTTCACACTGTCTGCAATTATTCCTTTTATACGATGGAAAAGCTGTTGTATTTATATCGTATTTTATGCTTCTGGCGTTGACTTCTTAGGCCGTAACTATTCGATCTGGTGGAGCAACGCCCTGGAGTAAAACATGGGTTGCCCGGAACATAGAAATGACCACTACTATCACACTGGTTGCAAATTATTCCTGCTATACGATGGAAGAACTGTTGTATTTTTATTGTATTTTATGCTTCAGGCGTGGACTTCTGAGGCCGTAGCTATTCGATGTGGTGGAAGAACGCCATACAGTGAAGCCTAGGTTGCCCGGAACGTAGAAATGACCATTACTTTCACACTGTTTGCAATTATTCCTTTTATACGATGGAAAAGCTGTTGTATTTATATCGTATTTTATGCTTCTGGCGTTGTCTTCTTAGGCCCTAACTATTCGATCTGGTGGAACAACGCCGTAGAGTGAAGCCTAGGTTGCCCGGAACGTAGAAATGACCATAACTTTCACACTGATTGCAATTATTTGTTATATACGATGGAAAAGCTGTTGTATATATATCGTATTTTATGCTTCTGGCGTTGACTTCTAAGGACCTAGCTATTCGATCTGGTGGAGCAACGCCCTAGAGTGAAGCCTAGGTTGCTCGGAATGTAGAAATGACCATAACTTTCACACTGATTGCAATTATTCGTTTTATACGATGGAAAAACTGTTGCATCTTCATCGTATTTTATGCTTCTGGCGTTGACTTCTTAGGCCGTAACTATTCGATCTGGTGGAGCAACGCCCTGGAGTGAAACCTGGGTCGCCCGGAACGTAGAAATGACCATCACTATCAAACTGGTTGCAATTATTTGTTTTATACGATGGAAAAGCTGTTGTATTTATATCGTATTTTATGCTTCTGGCGTTGACTTCTTAGGCCCTAACTATTCCATCCGGTGGAACAACGCCCTACGGTGAAGCCTAGGTTGCCCGGAAAGTAGAAATGACCATAACTTTCACACTGGTAGCAATTATTCGTTTTATACGATGGAAAAACTGTTGTATTTATTTTGTATTTTATGCTTCGGGCGTTGACTTCTAAGGACCTAACTATTCGGTCTGGTGGAGCAACGCCCTAGAGTGAAGCCTAGGTTGTTCGGAATGTAGAAATGACCATAACTTTCACACTGGTTGCAATTATTCGTTTTATACGATGGAAAAACTGTTGCACCTTTATCGTATTTTGTGCTTCTGGCGTTGACTTCTTAGGCCGTAACTATTCGATCTGGTGGAGCACCGCCGTGGAGTGAAGCCTAGGTTGCCCGGAACGTAGAAATGACCACTACTATCACACTGGTTGCAAATTATTCCTGCTATACGATGGAAAAACTGTTCTATTTATTTTGTATTTTATGCTTCGGTCGTTGACTTCTAAGGCCCTAACTGTTTGATCTGGCGGAGCATCGCCGTAGAGTGAAGCCTAGGTTGCCCGGAACGTAGAAATGACCATAACTTTCACACTGGTTGCTATTATTCGTTTTATACGATGGAAAAACTGTTATATTTATATTGTATTTAAGCTTCTGGCGTTGACTTCTGAGGCTGTTGCTATTCGATGTGGTGGAACAACGGCCTAGGGTGAAGTCTAGGTTGCCCGGAACGTAGAAATGACCATAACTTTCACACTGCTTGCAATTATTTGTTTTATACCATGGAAAAGCTGTAGTATTTTTATCGTATTTTATGTTTCTGGCGTTGACTTCTTAGGCCCTAACTATTCCATCTGGTGGAACAACGCCCTAGAGTAAAGACCAGGTTGCGCGGAACGTAGAAATGACCATAACTTTCACACTGGTAGCAATTATTCGTTTGATACAATGGAAAAACTGTTTTATTTATTTTGTATTTAATGCTTCGGGCGTTGACTTCTAAGGCCCTAACTATTCGATCAGGTGGAGCAACGCCCTAGAGTGAAGCCTAGGTTGCTCGAAATGTAGAAATGACCATAACTTTCACACTGGTTGCTATCATTCGTTTTATATGATGGAAAAACTGTTGTATTTATATTGTATTTTATGCTTCTGTCGTTCACTTCTTAGGCCCTAACTATTCGATCTGGTGGAACAACGGCCTAGGGTGAAGCCTAGGTTGCCCAGAACGTAGAAATGACCATCCCTTTCACACGGGTTGCAATTATTCCTGTTATAGGATGGAAAGACTGTTGTAATTTTATTCTATTTTATACTTCAGGCGTTGACTTCTGAGGCCGTAGCTATACGATGTGGTGGAAGAACGCCATACAGTGAAGCCTAGATTGCCCGGAACGTACAAATGGCTATAACTTTTACACTGGTAGCAATTATTCGTTTTATACGATGGAAAAGCTGTTATATTTATATTGTATTTTATGCTTCGGGCGTTGACTTCTAAGGCGCTAACTATTCAATCTGTTGGAGCAGCGCCCTAGGGTGAAGCCTAGGTTGCTCGGAAAGTTGAAATGACCATAAGTTTCATACTGGTTGCAATTATTCGTTTTATACGATGGAAAAACTGTTGTATTTATATTGTATTTTATGCTTCTGGCGTTGACTACTTAGGCACTAACTATTCGATCTTGTGGAACAACGCCCTAGAGTGAAGCCTAGGTTGCCTGGAACGTAGAAATGATCATTACTTTCACGCTTGTTGCAATTATTCCTGTTATGCGATGAAAAGACTGTTGTATTTTTATTGTATTTTATGCTTCAGGCGTGGACTTCTGAGGCCGTAGCTATTCGATGTGGTGGAAGCACGCCATACAGTGAAGCCTAGGTTGCCCGGGACGTAGAAATGACCACTACTTTCACACTGTTTGCAATTATTCATTTAATACGATGGAAATGCTGTTGTATTTATATCGTATTTTATGCTTCGGGCGTTGACTTCTTAGGCCCTAACATTTCGATCTGGTGGAGCAACGCCCGACAGTGAAGCCTAGGTTGCCCGGAACGTAGAAATGACAATAACTTTCACACTGTTTGCAATTATTCCTTTTATACGATGGAAAAGCTGTTGTATTTATATCGTATTTTATGCTTCTGGCGTTGACTTCTTAGGCCCTAACTATTCGATCTGGTGGAGCAACGCCCTAGAGTGAAGCCTAGGTTGCTCGGAATGTAGATATGACCATAACTTTCACACTGATTGCAATTATTCGTTTTATACGATGGAAAAACTGTTGCATCTTCATCGTATTTTATACTTCTGGCGTTGACTTCTTAGGCCGTAACTATTCGATCTGGTGGAGCAACGCCCTGGCGTGAAACCTGGATTGCCCGGAACGTAGAAATGACCACTACTATCACACTGGTTGCAAATTATTCCTGCTATACGATGGAAAAACTGTTGTATTTTTATTGCATTTTATGCTTCTGGCGTTCACTTCTTAGGCCCTAACTATTCGATCTGGTGGAACAACGGCCTAGGGTGAAGCCTACGTTGCCCGGAACGCAGAAATGACCATAAGTTTCACACTGGTTGCAATTATTTGTTTTATACGATGGAAAAGCTGTTGTATTTATATCGTATTTTATGCTTCTGGCGTTGACTTCTTAGGCCCTAGCTATTCGATCTGGAGGAGCAACGCCCTAGAGTGAAACCTAGGTTGCCCGGAACCTAGAAATGACCATTACATTCACACTGGTTGCAATTATTCCTGTTATACGATGGAAAAACTGTTGTATTTTTATTGCATTCTATGCTTCTGGCGTTTAATTCTAAGTCGCTAGCTATTTGATCTGGTGGAGCAACGCCCTAGAGTGAAGCCTAGGTTGCCCGGAACGTAGAAATGACCATTACTTTCACACTGTTTGCAATTATTCCTTTTATACGATGGAAAAGCTGTTGTATTTATATCGTATTTTATGCTTCTGGCGTTGACTTCTTAGGCCGTAACTATTCGATCTGGTGGAGCAACGCCCTGGAGTGAAACATGGGTTGCCCGGAACATAGAAATGACCACTACTATCACACTGGTTGCAAATTATTCCTGCTATACAATGGAAAAACTGTTGTATTTTTATTGTATTTTATGCTTCAGGCGTGGACTTCTGAGGCCGTAGCTATTCGATGTGGTGGAAGAACGCCATACAGTGAAGCCTAGGTTGCCCGGAACGTAGAAATGACCATAGCTTTCACACTGGTAGCAATTATTCGTTTTATACGATGGAAAAATTGTTCTATTTATTTTGTATTTAATGCTTCGGGCGTTGACTTCTAAGGCCCTAACTATTCGATCATGTGGAGCAACGCCCTAGAGTGAAGCCTAGGTTGCTCGAAATGTAGAAATGACCATAACTTTCACACTGGTTGCTATCATTCGTTTTATATGATGGAAAAACTGTTGTACTTATATTGTATTTTATGCTTCTGGCGTTCACTTCTTAGGCCCTAAATATTCGATCTGGTGGAACAACGGCCTAGGGTGAAGCCTAGGTTGCCCAGAACGTAGAAATGACCATCCCTTTCACACGGGTTGCAATTATTCCTGTTATAGGATGGAAAGACTGTTGTATTTTTATTGTATTTTATACTTCAGGCGTTGACTTCTGAGGCCGTAGCTATACGATGTGGTGGAAGAACGCCATACAGTGAAGCCTAGATTGCCCGGAACGTACAAATGGCTATAACTTTTACACTGGTAGCAATTATTCGTTTTATACGATGGAAAAGCTGTTATATTTATATTGTAATTTATGCTTCGGGCGTTGACTTCTAAGGCCCTAACTATTCAATCTGTTGGAGCAGCGCCCTAGGGTGAAGCCTAGGTTGCTCGGAAAGTTGAAATGACCATAAGTTTCATACTGGTTGCAATTATTCGTTTTATAAGATGGAAAAACTGTTGTATTTATATTGTATTTTATGCTTCTGGCGTTGACTTCTAAGCCCCTAATTATTCGATTTGGTGGAACAACGCCGTAGAGTGAAGCCTAGGTTGCCTGGAACGTAGAAATGACCATTACTTTCACACTGTCTGCAATTATTCCTTTTATACGATGGAAAAGCTGTTGTATTTATATCGTATTTTATGCTTCTGGCGTTGACTTCTTAGGCCGTAACTATTCGATCTGGTGGAGCAACGCCCTGGAGTAAAACATGGGTTGCCCGGAACATAGAAATGACCACTACTATCACACTGGTTGCAAATTATTCCTGCTATACGATGGAAGAACTGTTGTATTTTTATTGTATTTTATGCTTCAGGCGTGGACTTCTGAGGCCGTACCTATTCGATGTGGTGGAAGAACGCCATACAGTGAAGCCTAGGTTGCCCGGAACGTAGAAATGACCATTACTTTCACACTGTTTGCAATTATTCCTTTTATACGATGGAAAAGCTGTTGTATTTATATCGTATTTTATGCTTCTGGCGTTGTCTTCTTAGGCCCTAACTATTCGATCTGGTGGAACAACGCCGTAGAGTGAAGCCTAGGTTGCCCGGAACGTAGAAATGACCATAACTTTCACACTGATTGCAATTATTTGTTATATACGATGGAAAAGCTGTTGTATATATATCGTATTTTATGCTTCTGGCGTTGACTTCTAAGGACCTAGCTATTCGATCTGGTGGAGCAACGCCCTAGAGTGAAGCCTAGGTTGCTCGGAATGTAGAAATGACCATAACTTTCACACTGATTGCAATTATTCGTTTTATACGATGGAAAAACTGTTGCATCTTCATCGTATTTTATGCTTCTGGCGTTGACTTCTTAGGCCGTAACTATTCGATCTGGTGGAGCAACGCCCTGGAGTGAAACCTGGGTCGCCCGGAACGTAGAAATGACCATCACTATCAAACTGGTTGCAATTATTTGTTTTATACGATGGAAAAGCTGTTGTATTTATATCGTATTTTATGCTTCTGGCGTTGACTTCTTAGGCCCTAACTATTCCATCCGGTGGAACAACGCCCTAGGGTGAAGCCTAGGTTGCCCGGAAAGTAGAAATGACCATAACTTTCACACTGGTAGCAATTATTCGTTTTATACGATGGAAAAACTGTTGTATTTATTTTGTATTTTATGCTTCGGGCGTTGACTTCGAAGGACCTAACTATTCGGTCTGGTGGAGCAACGCCCTAGAGTGAAGCCTAGGTTGTTCGGAATGTAGAAATGACCATAACTTTCACACTGGTTGCAATTATTCGTTTTATACGATGGAAAAACTGTTGCACCTTTATCGTATTTTGTGCTTCTGGCGTTGACTTCTTAGGCCGTAACTATTCGATCTGGTGGAGCACCGCCGTGGAGTGAAGCCTAGGTTGCCCGGAACGTAGAAATGACCACTACTATCACACTGGTTGCAAATTATTCCTGCTATACGATGGAAAAACTGTTCTATTTATTTTGTATTTTATGCTTCGGTCGTTGACTTCTAAGGCCCTAACTGTTTGATCTGGCGGAGCATCGCCGTAGAGTGAAGCCTAGGTTGCCCGGAACGTAGAAATGACCATAACTTTCACACTGGTTGCTATTATTCGTTTTATACGATGGAAAAACTGTTATATTTATATTGTATTTAAGCTTCTGGCGTTGACTTCTGAGGCTGTTGCTATTCGATGTGGTGGAACAACGGCCTAGGGTGAAGTCTAGGTTGCCCGGAACGTAGAAATGACCATAACTTTCACACTGCTTGCAATTATTTGTTTTATACCATGGAAAAGCTGTAGTATTTTTATCGTATTTTATGTTTCTGGCGTTGACTTCTTAGGCCCTAACTATTCCATCTGGTGGAACAACGCCCTAGAGTAAAGACCAGGTTGCGCGGAACGTAGAAATGACCATAACTTTCACACTGGTAGCAATTATTCGTTTGATACAATGGAAAAACTGTTTTATTTATTTTGTATTTAATGCTTCGGGCGTTGACTTCTAAGGCCCTAACTATTCGATCAGGTGGAGCAACGCCCTAGAGTGAAGCCTAGGTTGCTCGAAATGTAGAAATGACCATAACTTTCACACTGGTTGCTATCATTCGTTTTATATGATGGAAAAACTGTTGTATTTATATTGTATTTTATGCTTCTGTCGTTCACTTCTTAGGCCCTAACTATTCGATCTGGTGGAACAACGGCCTAGGGTGAAGCCTAGGTTGCCCAGAACGTAGAAATGACCATCCCTTTCACACGGGTTGCAATTATTCCTGTTATAGGATGGAAAGACTGTTGTAATTTTATTCTATTTTATACTTCAGGCGTTGACTTCTGAGGCCGTAGCTATACGATGTGGTGGAAGAACGCCATACAGTGAAGCCTAGATTGCCCGGAACGTACAAATGGCTATAACTTTTACACTGGTAGCAATTATTCGTTTTATACGATGGAAAAGCTGTTATATTTATATTGTATTTTATGCTTCGGGCGTTGACTTCTAAGGCGCTAACTATTCAATCTGTTGGAGCAGCGCCCTAGGGTGAAGCCTAGGTTGCTCGGAAAGTTGAAATGACCATAAGTTTCATACTGGTTGCAATTATTCGTTTTATACGATGGAAAAACTGTTGTATTTATATTGTATTTTATGCTTCTGGCGTTGACTACTTAGGCACTAACTATTCGATCTTGTGGAACAACGCCCTAGAGTGAAGCCTAGGTTGCCTGGAACGTAGAAATGATCATTACTTTCACGCTTGTTGCAATTATTCCTGTTATGCGATGAAAAGACTGTTGTATTTTTATTGTATTTTATGCTTCAGGCGTGGACTTCTGAGGCCGTAGCTATTCGATGTGGTGGAAGCACGCCATACAGTGAAGCCTAGGTTGCCCGGGACGTAGAAATGACCACTACTTTCACACTGTTTGCAATTATTCATTTAATACGATGGAAATGCTGTTGTATTTATATCGTATTTTATGCTTCGGGCGTTGACTTCTTAGGCCCTAACATTTCGATCTGGTGGAGCAACGCCCGACAGTGAAGCCTAGGTTGCCCGGAACGTAGAAATGACAATAACTTTCACACTGTTTGCAATTATTCCTTTTATACGATGGAAAAGCTGTTGTATTTATATCGTATTTTATGCTTCTGGCGTTGACTTCTTAGGCCCTAACTATTCGATCTGGTGGAGCAACGCCCTAGAGTGAAGCCTAGGTTGCTCGGAATGTAGATATGACCATAACTTTCACACTGATTGCAATTATTCGTTTTATACGATGGAAAAACTGTTGCATCTTCATCGTATTTTATACTTCTGGCGTTGACTTCTTAGGCCGTAACTATTCGATCTGGTGGAGCAACGCCCTGGCGTGAAACCTGGATTGCCCGGAACGTAGAAATGACCACTACTATCACACTGGTTGCAAATTATTCCTGCTATACGATGGAAAAACTGTTGTATTTTTATTGCATTTTATGCTTCTGGCGTTCACTTCTTAGGCCCTAACTATTCGATCTGGTGGAACAACGGCCTAGGGTGAAGCCTACGTTGCCCGGAACGCAGAAATGACCATAAGTTTCACACTGGTTGCAATTATTTGTTTTATACGATGGAAAAGCTGTTGTATTTATATCGTATTTTATGCTTCTGGCGTTGACTTCTTAGGCCCTAGCTATTCGATCTGGAGGAGCAACGCCCTAGAGTGAAACCTAGGTTGCCCGGAACCTAGAAATGACCATTACATTCACACTGGTTGCAATTATTCCTGTTATACGATGGAAAAACTGTTGTATTTTTATTGCATTCTATGCTTCTGGCGTTTAATTCTAAGTCGCTAGCTATTTGATCTGGTGGAGCAACGCCCTAGAGTGAAGCCTAGGTTGCCCGGAACGTAGAAATGACCATTACTTTCACACTGTTTGCAATTATTCCTTTTATACGATGGAAAAGCTGTTGTATTTATATCGTATTTTATGCTTCTGGCGTTGACTTCTTAGGCCGTAACTATTCGATCTGGTGGAGCAACGCCCTGGAGTGAAACATGGGTTGCCCGGAACATAGAAATGACCACTACTATCACACTGGTTGCAAATTATTCCTGCTATACAATGGAAAAACTGTTGTATTTTTATTGTATTTTATGCTTCAGGCGTGGACTTCTGAGGCCGTAGCTATTCGATGTGGTGGAAGAACGCCATACAGTGAAGCCTAGGTTGCCCGGAACGTAGAAATGACCATAGCTTTCACACTGGTAGCAATTATTCGTTTTATACGATGGAAAAACTGTTGTATTTATTTTGTATTTTATGCTTCGGGCGTTGTCTTCTTAGGCCCTAACTATTCGATCTGGTGGAACAACGCTGTAGAGTGAAGCCTAGGTTGCCCGGAACGTAGAAATGACCATAACTTTCACACTGATTGCAATTATTTGTTATATACGATGGAAAAGCTGTTGTATTTATATCGTATTTTATGCTTCTGGCGTTGACTTCTAAGGACCTAACTATTCGATCTGGTGGAGCCACGCCCTAGAGTGAAGCCTAGGTTGCTCGGAATGTAGAAATGACCATAACTTTCACACTGATTGCAATTATTCGTTTTATACGATGGAAAAACTGTTTCATCTTCATCGTATTTTATGCTTCTGGCGTTGACTTCTCAGGCCGTAACTATTCGATCTGGTGGAGCAACGCCCTGGAGTGAAACCTGGGTTGCCCGGAACGTAGAAATGACCACTACTATCACACTGGTTGCAAATTATTCCTGCTATACGATGGAGAAACTGTTGTATTTTTATTGCATTTTATGCTTCTGGCGTTCACTTCTTAGGCCCTAACTATTCGATCTGGAGGAACAACGGCCTAGGGTGAAACCTACGTTGCCTGGAACGTAGAAATGACCATAACTGTCACAATGGTTGCGATTATTTGTTTTATACGATGGAAAAGCTGTTGTATTTATATCGTATTTTATGCTTCTGGCGTTGACATCTTAGGCCCTAACTATTCCATCTGGTGGAACAACGCCCTAGAGTAAAGCCCAGGTTGCGCGGAACGTAGAAATGACCATATCTTTCACACTGGTAGCAATTATTCGTTTTATACGATGGAAAAATTGTTCTATTTATTTTGTATTTAATGCTTCGGGCGTTGACTTCTAAGGCCCTAACTATTCGATCAGGTGGAGCAACGCCCTAGAGTGAAGCCTAGGATGCTCGAAATGTAGAAATGACCATAACTTTCACACTGGTTGCTATCATTCGTTTTATATGATGGAAAAACTGTTGTACTTATATTGTATTTTATGCTTCTGGCGTTCACTTCTTAGGCCCTAAATATTCGATCTGGTGGAACAACGGCCTAGGGTGAAGCCTAGGTTGCCCAGAACGTAGAAATGACCATCCCTTTCACACGGGTTGCAATTATTCCTGTTATAGGATGGAAAGACTGTTGTATTTTTATTGTATTTTATACTTCAGGCGTTGACTTCTGAGGCCGTAGCTATACGATGTGGTGGAAGAACGCCATACAGTGAAGCCTAGATTGCCCGGAACGTACAAATGGCTATAACTTTTACACTGGTAGCAATTATTCGTTTTATACGATGGAAAAGCTGTTATATTTATATTGTAATTTATGCTTCGGGCGTTGACTTCTAAGGCCCTAACTATTCAATCTGTTGGAGCAGCGCCCTAGGGTGAAGCCTAGGTTGCTCGGAAAGTTGAAATGACCATAAGTTTCATACTGGTTGCAATTATTCGTTTTATAAGATGGAAAAACTGTTGTATTTATATTGTATTTTATGCTTCTGGCGTTGACTTCTAAGCCCCTAATTATTCGATTTGGTGGAACAACGCCGTAGAGTGAAGCCTAGGTTGCCTGGAACGTAGAAATGACCATTACCTTCACACTGTCTGCAATTATTCCTTTTATACGATGGAAAAGCTGTTGTATTTATATCGTATTTTATGCTTCTGGCGTTGACTTCTTAGGCCGTAACTATTCGATCTGGTGGAGCAACGCCCTGGAGTAAAATATGGGTTGCCCGGAACATAGAAATGACCACTACTATCACACTGGTTGCAAATTATTCCTGCTATACGATGGAAGAACTGTTGTATTTTTATTGTATTTTATGCTTCAGGCGTGGACTTCTGAGGCCGTAGCTATTCGATGTGGTGGAAGAACGCCATACAGTGAAGCCTAGGTTGCCCGGAACGTAGAAATGACCATTACTTTCACACTGTTTGCAATTATTCCTTTTATACGATGGAAAAGCTGTTGTATTTATATCGTATTTTATGCTTCTGGCGTTGACTTCTTAGGCCGTAACTATTCGATCTGGTGGAGCAACGCCCTGGAGTGAAACATGGGTTGCCCGGAACATAGAAATGACCACTACTATCACACTGGTTGCAAATTATTCCTGCTATACGATGGAAAAACTGTTGTATTTTTATTGTATTTTATGCTTCAGGCGTGGACTTCTGAGGCCGTAGCTATTCGATGTGGTGGAAGAACGCCATACAGTGAAGCCTAGGTTGCCCGGAACGTAGAAATGACCATAGCTTTCACACTGGTAGCAATTATTCGTTTTATACGATGGAAAAACTGTTGTATTTATTTTGTATTTTATGCTTCGGGCGTTGTCTTCTTAGGCCCTAACTATTCGATCTGGTGGAACAACGCTGTAGAGTGAAGCCTAGGTTGCCCGGAACGTAGAAATGACCATAACTTTCACACTGATTGCAATTATTTGTTATATACGATGGAAAAGCTGTTGTATTTATATCGTATTTTATGCTTCTGGCGTTGACTTCTAAGGACCTAACTATTCGATCTGGTGGAGCAACGCCCTAGAGTGAAGCCTAGGTTGCTCGGAATGTAGAAATGACCATAACTTTCACACTGATTGCAATTATTCGTTTTATACGATGGAAAAACTGTTTCATCTTCATCGTATTTTATGCTTCTGGCGTTGACTTCTCAGGCCGTAACTATTCGATCTGGTGGAGCAACGCCCTGGAGTGAAACCTGGGTTGCCCAGAACGGAGAAATGACCACTACTATCACACTGGTTGCAAATTATTCCTGCTATACGATGGAGAAACTGTTGTATTTTTATTGCATTTTATGCTTCTGGCGTTCACTTCTTAGGCCCTAACTATTCGATCTGGAGGAACAACGGCCTAGGGTGAAACCTACGTTGCCTGGAACGTAGAAATGACCATAACTGTCACAATGGTTGCGATTATTTGTTTTATACGATGGAAAAGCTGTTGTATTTATATCGTATTTTATGCTTCTGGCGTTGACATCTTAGGCCCTAACTATTCCATCTGGTGGAACAACGCCCTAGAGTAAAGCCCAGGTTGCGCGGAACGTAGAAATGACCATATCTTTCACACTGGTAGCAATTATTCGTTTTATACGATGGAAAAATTGTTCTATTTATTTTGTATTTAATGCTTCGGGCGTTGACTTCTAAGGCCCTAACTATTCGATCAGGTGGAGCAACGCCCTAGAGTGAAGCCTAGGTTGCTCGAAATGTAGAAATGACCATAACTTTCACACTGGTTGCTATCATTCGTTTTATATGATGGAAAAACTGTTGTACTTATATTGTATTTTATGCTTCTGGCGTTCACTTCTTAGGCCCTAAATATTCGATCTGGTGGAACAACGGCCTAGGGTGAAGCCTAGGTTGCCCAGAACGTAGAAATGACCATCCCTTTCACACGGGTTGCAATTATTCCTGTTATAGGATGGAAAGACTGTTGTATTTTTATTGTATTTTATACTTCAGGCGTTGACTTCTGAGGCCGTAGCTATACGATGTGGTGGAAGAACGCCATACAGTGAAGCCTAGATTGCCCGGAACGTACAAATGGCTATAACTTTTACACTGGTAGCAATTATTCGTTTTATACGATGGAAAAGCTGTTATATTTATATTGTAATTTATGCTTCGGGCGTTGACTTCTAAGGCCCTAACTATTCAATCTGTTGGAGCAGCGCCCTAGGGTGAAGCCTAGGTTGCTCGGAAAGTTGAAATGACCATAAGTTTCATACTGGTTGCAATTATTCGTTTTATAAGATGGAAAAACTGTTGTATTTATATTGTATTTTATGCTTCTGGCGTTGACTTCTAAGCCCCTAATTATTCGATTTGGTGGAACAACGCCGTAGAGTGAAGCCTAGGTTGCCTGGAACGTAGAAATGACCATTACCTTCACACTGTCTGCAATTATTCCTTTTATACGATGGAAAAGCTGTTGTATTTATATCGTATTTTATGCTTCTGGCGTTGACTTCTTAGGCCGTAACTATTCGATCTGGTGGAGCAACGCCCTGGAGTAAAACATGGGTTGCCCGGAACATAGAAATGACCACTACTATCACACTGGTTGCAAATTATTCCTGCTATACGATGGAAGAACTGTTGTATTTTTATTGTATTTTATGCTTCAGGCGTGGACTTCTGAGGCCGTAGCTATTCGATGTGGTGGAAGAACGCCATACAGTGAAGCCTAGGTTGCCCGGAACGTAGAAATGACCATTACTTTCACACTGTTTGCAATTATTCCTTTTATACGATGGAAAAGCTGTTGTATTTATATCGTAGTTTATGCTTCTGGCGTTGTCTTCTTAGGCCCTAACTATTCGATCTGGTGGAACAACGCCGTAGAGTGAAGCCTAGGTTGCCCGGAACGTAGAAATGACCATAACTTTCACACTGATTGCAATTATTTGTTATATACGATGGAAAAGCTGTTGTATATATATCGTATTTTATGCTTCTGGCGTTGACTTCTAAGGACCTAGCTATTCGATCTGGTGGAGCAACGCCCTAGAGTGAAGCCTAGGTTGCTCGGAATGTAGAAATGACCATAACTTTCACACTGATTGCAATTATTCGTTTTATACGATGGAAAAACTGTTGCATCTTCATCGTATTTTATGCTTCTGGCGTTGACTTCTTAGGCCGTAACTATTCGATCTGGTGGAGCAACGCCCTGGAGTGAAACCTGGGTCGCCCGGAACGTAGAAATGACCATCACTATCAAACTGGTTGCAATTATTTGTTTTATACGATGGAAAAGCTGTTGTATTTATATCGTATTTTATGCTTCTGGCGTTGACTTCTTAGGCCCTAACTATTCCATCCGGTGGAACAACGCCCTAGGGTGAAGCCTAGGTTGCCCGGAAAGTAGAAATGACCATAACTTTCACACTGGTAGCAATTATTCGTTTTATACGATGGAAAAACTGTTGTATTTATTTTGTATTTTATGCTTCGGGCGTTGACTTCTAAGGACCTAACTATTCGGTCTGGTGGAGCAACGCCCTAGAGTGAAGCCTAGGTTGTTCGGAATGTAGAAATGACCATAACTTTCACACTGGTTGCAATTATTCGTTTTATACGATGGAAAAACTGTTGCATCTTTATCGTATTTTGTGCTTCTGGCGTTGACTTCTTAGGCCGTAACTATTCGATCTGGTGGAGCACCGCCCTGGAGTGAAGCCTAGGTTGCCCGGAACGTAGAAATGACCACTACTATCACACTGGTTGCAAATTATTCCTGCTATACGATGGAAAAACTGTTCTATTTATTTTGTATTTTATGCTTCGGTCGTTGACTTCTAAGGCCCTAACTGTTTGATCTGACGGAGCATCGCCGTAGAGTGAAGCCTAGGTTGCCCGGAACGTAGAAATGACCACTACTATCACACTGGTTGCAAATTATTCCTGCTATACGATGGAGAAACTGTTGTATTTTTATTGCATTTTATGCTTCTGGCGTTCACTTCTTAGGCCCTAACTATTCGATCTGGAGGAACAACGGCCTAGGGTGAAGCCTACGTTGCCCGGAACGTAGAAATGACCATAACTTTCACATTGGTTGCGATTATTTGTTTTATACGATGGAAAAGCTGTTGTATTTATATCGTATTATATGCTTCTGGCGTTGACTTCTTAGGCCCTAACTATTCCATCTGGTCGAACAACGCCCTAGAGTAAAGCCCAGGTTGCGCGGAACGTAGAAATGACCATATCTTTCACACTGGTAGCAATTATTCGTTTTATACGATGGAAAAATTGTTCTATTTATTTTGTATTTTATGCTTCGGGCGTTGACTTCTAAGGCCCTAGCTATTCGATCTGGTCGAGCAACGCCGTAGAGTGAAGCCTAGGTTACCCGGAACGTAGAAATGACCATAACTTCCACACTGGTTGCAATTATTCGTTTTATACGATGTAAAAGCTGTTGTATTTATATCGTATTTTATGCTTCTGACGTTGACTTCTTAGGCCCTAACTACTCGACCTGGAGGAGCAACGCCCTAGAGTGAAACCTAGGTTGCCAGGAACCTAGAAATGACCATTACATTCACACTGGTTGCAATTATTCCTGTTATACGATGGAAAAACTGTTGTATTTTTATTGTATTCTATGCTTCTGGCGTTTAATTCTAAGTCGCTAGCTATTTGATCTGGTGGAGCAACGACCTAGAGTGAAGCCTAGGTTGCCCGAACGTAGAAATTACCATTACTTTCACACTGTTTGCAATTATTCCTTTTACACGATGGAAAAGCTGTTGTATTTATATCGTATTTTATGCTTCTGGCGTTGTCTTCTTAGGCCCTAACTATTCGATCTGGTGGAACAACTCCGTAGAGTGAAGCCTAGGTTGCCCGGAACGTAGAAATGACCATAACTTTCACACTGATTGCAATTATTTGTTATATACGATGGAAAAGCTGTTGTATTTATATCGTATTTTATGCTTCTGGCGTTGACTTCTAAGGACCTAACTATTCGATCTGGTGGAGCAACGCCCTAGAGTGAAGCCTAGGTTGCTCGGAATGTAGAAATGACCATAACTTTCACACTGATTGCAATTATTCGTTTTATACGATGGAAAAACTGTTGCATCTTCATCGTACTTTATGCTTCTGGCGTTGACTTCTCAGGCCGTAACTATTCGATCTGGTGGAGCAACGCCCTGGCGTGAAACCTGGGTTGCCCGGAACGTAGAAATGACCACTACTATCACACTGGTTGCAAATTATTCCAGCTATACGAGGGAGAAACTGTTGTATTTTTATTGCATTTTATGCTTCTGGCGTTCACTTCTTAGGCCCTAACTATTCGATCTGGAGGAACAACGGCCTAGGGTGAAGCCTACGTTGCCCGGAACGTAGAAATGACCATAACTTTCACACTGGTTGCGATTATTTGTTTTATACGATGGAAAAGCTGTTGTATTTATATCGTATTTTATGCTTCTGGCGTTGACTTCTTAGGCCCTAACTATTCCATCTGGTGGAACAACGCCCTAGAGTAAAGCCCAGGTTGCGCAGAACGTAGAAATGACCATATCTTTCACACTGGTAGCAATTATTCGTTTTATACGATGGAAAAATTGTTCTATTTATTTTGTATTTTATGCTTCGGGCGTTGACTTCTAAGGCCCTAGCTATTCGATCTGGTCGAGCAATGCCGTAGAGTGAAGCCTAGGTTGCCCGGAACGTAGAAATGACCATAACTTCCACACTGGTTGCAATTATTCGTTTTATACGATGTAAAAGCTGTTGCATTTATATGGTATTTTATGCTTCTGGCGTTGACTTCTAAGCCCCTAATTATTCGATTTGGTGGAACAACGCCGTAGAGTGAAGCCTAGGTTGCCTGGAACGTAGAAATGACCATTACTTTCACACTGTCTGCAATTATTCCTTTTATACGATGGAAAAGCTGTTGTATTTATATCGTATTTTATGCTTCTGGCGTTGACTTCTTAGGCCGTAACTATTCGATCTGGTGGAGCAACGCCCTGGAGTAAAACATGGGTTGCCCGGAACATAGAAATGACCACTACTATCACACTGGTTGCAAATTATTCCTGCTATACGATGGAAGAACTGTTGTATTTTTATTGTATTTTATGCTTCAGGCGTGGACTTCTGAGGCCGTAGCTATTCGATGTGGTGGAAGAACGCCATACAGTGAAGCCTAGGTTGCCCGGAACGTAGAAATGACCATTACTTTCACACTGTTTGCAATTATTCCTTTTATACGATGGAAAAGCTGTTGTATTTATATCGTATTTTATGCTTCTGGCGTTGTCTTCTTAGGCCCTAACTATTCGATCTGGTGGAACAACGCCGTAGAGTGAAGCCTAGGTTGCCCGGAACGTAGAAATGACCATAACTTTCACACTGATTGCAATTATTTGTTATATACGATGGAAAAGCTGTTGTATATATATCGTATTTTATGCTTCTGGCGTTGACTTCTAAGGACCTAGCTATTCGATCTGGTGGAGCAACGCCCTAGAGTGAAGCCTAGGTTGCTCGGAATGTAGAAATGAGCATAACTTTCACACTGATTGCAATTATTCGTTTTATACGATGGAAAAACTGTTGCATCTTCATCGTATTTTATGCTTCTGGCGTTGACTTCTTAGGCCGTAACTATTCGATCTGGTGGAGCAACGCCCTGGAGTGAAACCTGGGTCGCCCGGAACGTAGAAATGACCATCACTATCAAACTGGTTGCAATTATTTGTTTTATACGATGGAAAAGCTGTTGTATTTATATCGTATTTTATGCTTCTGGCGTTGACTTCTTAGGCCCTAACTATTCCATCCGGTGGAACAACGCCCTAGGGTGAAGCCTAGGTTGCCCGGAAAGTAGAAATGACCATAACTTTCACACTGGTAGCAATTATTCGTTTTATACGATGGAAAAACTGTTGTATTTATTTTGTATTTTATGCTTCGGGCGTTGACTTCTAAGGACCTAACTATTCGGTCTGGTGGAGCAACGCCCTAGAGTGAAGCCTAGGTTGTTCGGAATGTAGAAATGACCATAACTTTCACACTGGTTGCAATTATTCGTTTTATACGATGGAAAAACTGTTGCATCTTTATCGTATTTTGTGCTTCTGGCGTTGACTTCTTAGGCCGTAACTATTCGATCTGGTGGAGCACCGCCCTGGAGTGAAGCCTAGGTTGCCCGGAACGTAGAAATGACCACTACTATCACACTGGTTGCAAATTATTCCTGCTATACGATGGAAAAACTGTTCTATTTATTTTGTATTTTATGCTTCGGTCGTTGACTTCTAAGGCCCTAACTGTTTGATCTGGCGGAGCATCGCCGTAGAGTGAAGCCTAGGTTGCCCGGAACGTAGAAATGACCACTACTATCACACTGGTTGCAAATTATTCCTGCTATACGATGGAAAAACTGTTGTATTTATATTGTATTTTATGCTTCTGGCGTTGACTTCTAAGGCCCTAATTATTCGATTTGGTGGAACAACGCCGTAGAGTGAAGCCTAGGTTGCCCGGAACGTAGAAATGACCATTACTTTCACACTGTTTGCAATTATTCCTTTTATACGATGGAAAAGCTGTTGTATTTATATCGTATTTTATGCTTCTGGCGTTGACTTCTTAGGCCGTAACTATTCGATCTGGTGGAGCAACGCCCTGGAGTGAAACCTGGGTTGCCCGGAACGTAGAAATGACCACCACTATCACACTGGTTGCAAATTATTCCTGCTATACGATGGAGAAGCTGTTGTATTTTTATTGCATTTTATGCTTCTGGCGTTCACTTCTTAGGCCCTAACTATTCGATCTGGAGGAACAACGGCCTAGGGTGTAGCCTACGTTGCCCGGAACGTAGAATTGACCATAACTTTCACACTGGTTGCGATTATTTGTTTTATACGATGGAAAAGCTGTTGTATTTATATCGTATTATATGCTTCTGGCGTTGACTTCTTAGGCCCTAACTATTCCATCTGGTGGAACAACGCCCTAGAGTAAAGCCCAGGTTGCGCGGAACGTAGAAATGACCATATCTTTCACACTGGTAGCAATTATTCGTTTTATACGATGGAAAAATTGTTCTATTTATTTTGTATTTTATGCTTCGGGCGTTGACTTCTAAGGCCCTAGCTATTCGATCTGGTCGTTCAACGCCGTAGAGTGAAGCCTAGGTTACCCGGAACGTAGAAATGACCATAACTTCCACACTGGTTGCAATTATTCGTTTTATACGATGTAAAAGCTGTTGTATTTATATCGTATTTTATGCTTCTGACGTTGACTTCTTAGGCCCTAACTACTCGACCTGGAGGAGCAACGCCCTAGAGTGAAACCTAGGTTGCCAGGAACCTAGAAATGACCATTACATTCACACTGGTTGCAATTATTCCTGTTATACGATGGAAAAACTGTTGTATTTTTATTGTATTCTATGCTTCTGGCGTTTAATTCTAAGTCGCTAGCTATTTGATCTGGTGGAGCAACGACCTAGAGTGAAGCCTAGGTTGCCCGAACGTAGAAATTACCATTACTTTCACACTGGTTGCAATTATTCCTTTTACACGATGGAAAAGCTGTTGTATTTATATTGTATTTTATGCTTCTGGCGTTCACTTCTTAGGCCCTAACTATTCGATCTGGTGGAACAACGACCTAGGGTGAAGCCTAGGTTGCCCGGAACGTAGAAATGACCATAGCTTTTACACTGGTAGCAATTATTCGTTTTATACAATGGAAAAACCGTTCTATTTACTTTGTATTTTATGCTTCGGGCGTTGACTTCTAAGGCCCTAACTATTCAATCTGTTGGAGCAACGCCCTAGGGTGAAGCCTAGGTTGCTCGTAAAGTAGAAATGACCATAAGTTTCATACTGGTTGCAATTATTCGTTTTATACGATGGAAATGCTGTTGTATTTATATCGTATTTTATGCTTCGGGCGTTGACTTCTTAGGCCCTAACATTTCGATCTGGTGGAGCAACGCCCGACAGTGAAGCCTAGGTTGCCCGGAACGTAGAAATGACCATTACTTTCACACTGTTTGCAATTATTCCTTTTATACGATGGAAAAGCTGTTGTATTTATATCGTATTTTATGCTTCTGGCGTTGACTTCTTAGGCCGTAACTATTCGATCTGGTGGAGCAACGCCCTGGAGTGAAACATGGGTTGCCCGGAACATAGAAATGACCACTACTATCACACTGGTTGCAAATTATTCCTGCTATACGATGGAAAAACTGTTGTATTTTTATTGTATTTTATGCTTCAGGCGTGGACTTCTGAGGCCGTAGCTATTCGATGTGGTGGAAGAACGCCATACAGTGAAGCCTAGGTTGCCCGGAACGTAGAAATGACCATTACTTTCACACTGTTTGCAATTATTCCTTTTATACGATGGAAAAGCTGTTGTATTTATATCGTATTTTATGCTTCTGGCGTTGTCTTCTTAGGCCCTAACTATTCGATCTGGTGGAACAACGCCGTAGAGTGAAGCCTAGGTTGCCCGGAACGTAGAAATGACCATAACTTTCACACTGATTGCAATTATTTGTTATATACGATGGAAAAGCTGTTGTATTTATATCGTATTTTATGCTTCTGGCGTTGACTTCTAAGGACCTAACTATTCGATCTGGTGGAGCAACGCCCTAGAGTGAAGCCTAGGTTGCTCGGAATGTAGAAATGACCATAACTTTCACACTGATTGCAATTATTCGTTTTATACGATGGAAAAACTGTTGCATCTTCATCGTATTTTATGCTTCTGGCGTTGACTTCTCAGGCCGTAACTATTCGATCTGGTGGAGCAACGCCCTGGAGTGAAACCTGGGTTGCCCGGAACGTAGAAATGACCACTACTATCACACTGGTTGCAAATTATTCCTGCTATACGATGGAGAAACTGTTGTATTTTTATTGCATATTATGCTTCTGGCGTTCACTTCTTAGGCCCTAACTATTCGATCTGGAGGAACAACGGCCTAGGGTGAAGCCTACGTTGCCTGGAACGTAGAAATGACCATAACTTTCACACTGGTTGCGATTATTTGTTTTATACGATGGAAAAGCTGTTGTATTTATATCGTATTTTATGCTTCTGGCGTTGACTTCTTAGGCCGTAACTATTCGATCTGGTGGAGCAACGCCCTGGAGTAAAACATGGGTTGCCCGGAACATAGAAATGACCACTACTATCACACTGGTTGCAAATTATTCCTGCTATACGATGGAAGAACTGTTGTATTTTTATTGTATTTTATGCTTCAGGCGTGGACTTCTGAGGCCGTAGCTATTCGATGTGGTGGAAGAACGCCATACAGTGAAGCCTAGGTTGCCCGGAACGTAGAAATGACCATTACTTTCACACTGTTTGCAATTATTCCTTTTATACGATGGAAAAGCTGTTGTATTTATATCGTATTTTATGCTTCTGGCGTTGTCTTCTTAGGCCCTAACTATTCGATCTGGTGGAACAACGCCGTAGAGTGAAGCCTAGGTTGCCCGGAACGTAGAAATGACCATAACTTTCACACTGATTGCAATTATTTGTTATATACGATGGAAAAGCTGTTGTATATATATCGTATTTTATGCTTCTGGCGTTGACTTCTAAGGACCTAGCTATTCGATCTGGTGGAGCAACGCCCTAGAGTGAAGCCTAGGTTGCTCGGAATGTAGAAATGACCATAACTTTCACACTGATTGCAATTATTCGTTTTATACGATGGAAAAACTGTTGCATCTTCATCGTATTTTATGCTTCTGGCGTTGACTTCTTAGGCCGTAACTATTCGATCTGGTGGAGCAACGCCCTGGAGTGAAACCTGGGTCGCCCGGAACGTAGAAATGACCATCACTATCAAACTGGTTGCAATTATTTGTTTTATACGATGGAAAAGCTGTTGTATTTATATCGTATTTTATGCTTCTGGCGTTGACTTCTTAGGCCCTAACTATTCCATCCGGTGGAACAACGCCCTAGGGTGAAGCCTAGGTTGCCCGGAAAGTAGAAATGACCATAACTTTCACACTGGTAGCAATTATTCGTTTTATACGATGGAAAAACTGTTGTATTTATTTTGTATTTTATGCTTCGGGCGTTGACTTCTAAGGACCTAACTATTCGGTCTGGTGGAGCAACGCCCTAGAGTGAAGCCTAGGTTGTTCGGAATGTAGAAATGACCATAACTTTCACACTGGTTGCAATTATTCGTTTTATACGATGGAAAAACTGTTGCATCTTTATCGTATTTTGTGCTTCTGGCGTTGACTTCTTAGGCCGTAACTATTCGATCTGGTGGAGCACCGCCCTGGAGTGAAACCTGGGTCGCCCGGAACGTAGAAATGACCATCACTATCAAACTGGTTGCAATTATTTGTTTTATACGATGGAAAAGCTGTTGTATTTATATCGTATTTTATGCTTCTGGCGTTGACTTCTTAGGCCCTAACTATTCCATCTGGTGGAACAACGCCCTAGAGTAAAGCCCAGGTTGCGCAGAACGTAGAAATGACCATATCTTTCACACTGGTAGCAATTATTCGTTTTATACGATGGAAAAATTGTTCTATTTATTTTGTATTTTATGCTTCGGGCGTTGACTTCTAAGGCCCTAGCTATTCGATCTGGACGAGCAACGCCGTAGAGTGAAGCCTAGGTTGCCCGGAACGTAGAAATGACCATAACTTCCACACTGGTTGCAATTATTCGTTTTATACGATGTAAAAGCTGTTGCATTTATATGGTATTTTATGCTTCTGACGTTGACTTCTTAGGCCCTAACTACTCGACCTGGAGGAGCAACGCCCTGGAGTGAAACATGGGTTGCCCGGAACGCAGAAATGACCACTACTATCACACTGGTTGCAATTTATTCCTGCTATACGATGGTAAAACTGTTGTATTTTTATTGTATTTTATGCTTCAGGCGTGGACTTCTGAGGCCGTAGCTATTCGATGTAGTGGAAGAACGCCATACACTGAAGCCTAGGTTGCCCGGAACATAGAAATGACCATAAATTTCATACTGGTTGCAATTATTCGGTTTATACGATGGAAAAACTGTTGTATTTATATTGTATTTTATGCTTCTGGCGTTCACTTCTTAGGCCCTAACTATTCGATCTGGTGGAACAACGACCTAGGGTGAAGCCTAGGTTACCCGGAACGTAGAAATGACCATAACTTCCACACTGGTTGCAATTATTCGTTTTATACGATGTAAAAGCTGTTGTATTTATATCGTATTTTATGCTTCTGACGTTGACTTCTTAGGCCCTAACTACTCGACCTGGAGGAGCAACGCCCTAGAGTGAAACCTAGGTTGCCAGGAACCTAGAAATGACCATTACATTCACACTGGTTGCAATTATTCCTGTTATACGATGGAAAAACTGTTGTATTTTTATTGTATTCTATGCTTCTGGCGTTTAATTCTAAGTCGCTAGCTATTTGATCTGGTGGAGCAACGACCTAGAGTGAAGCCTAGGTTGCCCGAACGTAGAAATTACCATTACTTTCACACTGTTTGCAATTATTCCTTTTACACGATGGAAAAGCTGTTGTATTTATATCGTATTTTATGCTTCTGGCGTTGTCTTCTTAGGCCCTAACTATTCGATCTGGTGGAACAACGCCGTAGAGTGAAGCCTAGGTTGCCCGGAACGTAGAAATGACCATAACTTTCACACTGATTGCAATTATTTGTTATATACGATGGAAAAGCTGTTGTATTTATATCGTATTTTATGCTTCTGGCGTTGACTTCTAAGGACCTAACTATTCGATCTGGTGGAGCAACGCCCTAGAGTGAAGCCTAGGTTGCTCGGAATGTAGAAATGACCATAACTTTCACACTGATTGCAATTATTCGTTTTATACGATGGAAAAACTGTTGCATCTTCATCGTACTTTATGCTTCTGGCGTTGACTTCTCAGGCCGTAACTATTCGATCTGGTGGAGCAACGCCCTGGCGTGAAACCTGGGTTGCCCGGAACGTAGAAATGACCACTACTATCACACTGGTTGCAAATTATTCCTGCTATACGAGGGAGAAACTGTTGTATTTTTATTGCATTTTATGCTTCTGGCGTTCACTTCTTAGGCCCTAACTATTCGATCTGGAGGAACAACGGCCTAGGGTGAAGCCTACGTTGCCCGGAACGTAGAAATGACCATAACTTTCACACTGGTTGCGATTATTTGTTTTATACGATGGAAAAGCTGTTGTATTTATATCGTATTTTATGCTTCTGGCGTTGACTTCTTAGGCCCTAACTATTCCATCTGGTGGAACAACGCCCTAGAGTAAAGCCCAGGTTGCGCAGAACGTAGAAATGACCATATCTTTCACACTGGTAGCAATTATTCGTTTTATACGATGGAAAAATTGTTCTATTTATTTTGTATTTTATGCTTCGGGCGTTGACTTCTAAGGCCCTAGCTATTCGATCTGGACGAGCAACGCCGTAGAGTGAAGCCTAGGTTGCCCGGAACGTAGAAATGACCATAACTTCCACACTGGTTGCAATTATTCGTTTTATACGATGTAAAAGCTGTTGCATTTATATGGTATTTTATGCTTCTGACGTTGACTTCTTAGGCCCTAACTACTCGACCTGGAGGAGCAACGCCCTGGAGTGAAACATGGGTTGCCCGGAACGCAGAAATGACCACTACTATCACACTGGTTGCAATTTATTCCTGCTATACGATGGTAAAACTGTTGTATTTTTATTGTATTTTATGCTTCAGGCGTGGACTTCTGAGGCCGTAGCTATTCGATGTAGTGGAAGAACGCCATACACTGAAGCCTAGGTTGCCCGGAACATAGAAATGACCATAAGTTTCATACTGGTTGCAATTATTCGGTTTATACGATGGAAAAACTGTTGTATTTATATTGTATTTTATGCTTCTGGCGTTCACTTCTTAGGCCCTAACTATTCGATCTGGTGGAACAACGACCTAGGGTGAAGCCTAGGTTGCCCGGAACGTAGAAATGACCATAGCTTTTACACTGGTAGCAATTATTCGTTTTATACAATGGAAAAACCGTTCTATTTACTTTGTATTTTATGCTTCGGGCGTTGACTTCTAAGGCCCTAACTATTCAATCTGTTGGAGCAACGCCCTAGGGTGAAGCCTAGGTTGCTCGTAAAGTAGAAATGACCATAAGTTTCATACTGGTTGCAATTATTCGTTTTATACGATGGAAATGCTGTTGTATTTATATCGTATTTTATGCTTCGGGCGTTGACTTCTTAGGCCCTAACATTTCGATCTGGTGGAGCAACGCCCGACAGTGAAGCCTAGGTTGCCCGGAACGTAGAAATGACCATTACTTTCACACTGTTTGCAATTATTCCTTTTATACGATGGAAAAGCTGTTGTATTTATATCGTATTTTATGCTTCTGGCGTTGACTTCTTAGGCCCTAACTATTCGATCTGGTGGAACAACGCCGTAGAGTGAAGCCTAGGTTGCCCGGAACGTAGAAATGACCATTACTTTCACACTGTTCGCAATTATTCGTTTTATACGATGGAAAAACTGTTGTATTTTTATTGCATTTTATGCGTCTGGCGTTCACTTCTTAGGCCCTAACTATTGGATCTGGTGGAACAACGCCCTAGGGTCAAGCCTAGGTTGCCCGGAACGTAGAAATGACCATAGCTTTTACACTCGTAGCAATTATTCGTTTTATACAATGGAAAAACCGTTCTAATTATTTTGTATTTTATGCTTCGGGCGTTGACTTCTAAGCCCCTAACTATTCAATCTGTTGGAGCAAAGCCCTAGGGTGATGCCTAGGTTGCTCGGAAAGGAGAAATGACCATAAGTTTCATACTGGTTGCAATTATTCGTTTTATACGATGGAAAAACTGTTGTATTTATATTGTATTTTATGCTTCTGGCGTTGACTTCTCAGGCCCTAATTATTCGATCTGGTGGAACAACGCCGTAGAGTGAAGCCTAGGTTGCCCGAACGTAGAAATGTCCATTACCTTCACACTGTTTGCAATTATTCCTTTTATACGATGGAAAAGCTGTTGTATTTATATCGTATTTTATGCTTCTGGCGTTGACTTCTAAGGACCTAACTATTCGATCTGGTGGAGCAACGCCCTAGAGTGAAGCCTAGGTTGCTCGGAATGTAGATATGACCATAACTTTCACACTGATTGCAATTATTCGTTTTGTACGATGGAAAAGCTGTTGTATTTATATTGTATTTTATCCTTCTGGCGTTGACTTCTAAGGCCGTAGCAACTAGATGTGGTGGAGCAACGACCTAGAGCGACGCCTAGGTTGCCCGGAACGTAGAAATGACCATTACTTTTACAATGTTTGCAACTATTCATTTTATACGATGGAAAAACTGTTGTATTTATATTGTATTTTATTCTTATGGCGTTGAATTCTAAGTCCCTAGCTATTACATCTCGTGGAACAACGCCCTAGGGTAAAGCCCAGGTTGCGCGGAACGTAGAAATGACCATAACTTTCACACTGGTAGCAATTTTTCGTTTTATACTATGGAAAAACTGTTTTATTTATTTTGTATTTTATGCTTTGAGCGTTGACTTCTGAGGCCCTAACTATTCGATCTGGTGGAGCAACGCCCTAGAGTGAAGCCTAGGTTGCCCGGAACGTAGAAATGACCATAACTTTCACACTGGTAGCAATTTTTCGTTTTATACGATGGAAAAACTGTTTTATTTATTTTGTATTTTATGCTTTGAGCGTTGACTTCTAAGGCCCCAACTATTCCATCTGGTGGAGCAACGCCCTAGAGTGAAGCCTAGGTTGCCCGGAACGTAGAAATGACCATAACTTTCACACTGGTTGCTATCATTCGATTTATACGATGGAAAAACTGTTATATTTACATTGTATTTTATACTTCTGGCGTTGACTTCTTAGGCCCTAACTGTTCGATCTGGTGGAACAACGCCCTAGAGTGAAGCCTAGGTTGCCCGGAACGTAGAAATGACCATTACTTTCACACTGTTTGCAATTATTCCTTTTATACGATGGAAAAGCTGTTGTATTTATATCGTATTTTATGCTTCTGGCGTTGACTTCTTAGGCCGTAACTATTCGATCTGGTGGAGCAACGCCCTGGAGTGAAACATGGGTTGCCCGGAACATAGAAATGACCACTACTATCACACTGGTTGCAAATTATTCCTGCTATACGATGGAAAAACTGTTGTATTTTTATTGTATTTTATGCTTCAGGCGTGGACTTCTGAGGCCGTAGCTATTCGATGTGGTGGAAGAACGCCATACAGTGAAGCCTAGGTTGCCCGGAACGTAGAAATGACCATTACTTTCACACTGTTTGCAATTATTCCTTTTATACGATGGAAAAGCTGTTGTATTTATATCGTATTTTATGCTTCTGGCGTTGTCTTCTTAGGCCCTAACTATTCGATCTGGTGGAACAACGCCGTAGAGTGAAGCCTAGGTTGCCCGGAACGTAGAAATGACCATAACTTTCACACTGATTGCAATTATTTGTTATATACGATGGAAAAGCTGTTGTATTTATATCGTATTTTATGCTTCTGGCGTTGACTTCTAAGGACCTAACTATTCGATCTGGTGGAGCAACGCCCTAGAGTGAAGCCTAGGTTGCTCGGAATGTAGAAATGACCATAACTTTCACACTGATTGCAATTATTCGTTTTATACGATGGAAAAACTGTTGCATCTTCATCGTATTTTATGCTTCTGGCGTTGACTTCTCAGGCCGTAACTATTCGATCTGGTGGAGCAACGCCCTGGAGTGAAACCTGGGTTGCCCGGAACGTAGAAATGACCACTACTATCACACTGGTTGCAAATTATTCCTGCTATACGATGGAGAAACTGTTGTATTTTTATTGCATATTATGCTTCTGGCGTTCACTTCTTAGGCCCTAACTATTCGATCTGGAGGAACAACGGCCTAGGGTGAAGCCTACGTTGCCTGGAACGTAGAAATGACCATAACTTTCACACTGGTTGCGATTATTTGTTTTATACGATGGAAAAGCTGTTGTATTTATATCGTATTTTATGCTTCTGGCGTTGACTTCTTAGGCCCTAACTATTCCATCTGGTGGAACAACGCCCTAGAGTAAAGCCCAGGTTGCGCGCAACGTAGAAATGACCATATCTTTCACACTTGTAGCAATTATTCGTTTTATACGATGGAAAAATTGTTCTATTTATTTTGTATTTTATGCTTCGGGCGTTGACTTCTAAGGCCCTAACTATTCAATCTGTTGGTGCAACGCCCTAGGGTGAAGCCTAGGTTGCTCGTAAAGTAGAAATGACCATAAGTTTCATACTGGTTGCAATTATTCGTTTTATACGATGGAAAAACTGTTGTATTTTTATTGTATTCTATGCTTCTGGCGTTTAATTCTAAGTCGCTATCTATTTGATCTGGTGGAGCAACGACCTGGAGTGAAGCCTAGGTTGCCCGGAACGTAGAAATGACAATTACTTTCACACTGTTTGCTATTATTCATTTTGTACGATGGAAAAGCTGTTGTATTTATATTGTATTTTATCCTTCTGGCGTTGACTTCTAAGCCGTAGCTATTAGATGTGGTGGAGCAACGCCCTAGAGTGACGCCTAGGTTGCCCGGAACGTAGAAATGACCATTACTTTTACAATGTTTGCAACTATTCATTTTATACGATGGAAAAACTGTTGTACTTATATTGTATTTTATTCTTATGGCGTTGAATTCTAAGTCCCTAGCTATTACATCTCGTGGAACAACGCCCTACGGTAAAGCCCAGGTTGCGCGGAACGTAGAAATGACCATAACTTTCACACTGGTAGCAATTTTTCGTTTTATACGATGGAAAAACTGTTTTATTTATTTTGTATTTTATGCTTTGAGTGTTGACTTCTAAGGCCCTAACTATTCGATCTGGTGGAGCAACGCCCTAGAGTGAAACCTAGGTAGCCCGGCTCGTAGAAATGTCCATATCTTTCACACTGTTTGCAATTTTTCGTTTTATACGATGGAAAAACTGTTTTATTTATTTTGTATTTTATGCTTCGGTCGTTGACTTCTAAGGCCCTAACTATTCGATCTGGAGGAGCAACGCCCTAGAGTGCAGCCTAGATTGCCCGGAACGTAGAAATGACCATAACTTTCACACTGGTTGCTATCTTTCGTTTTATATGATTGAAAAACTGTTGTATTTATATCGTATTTTATGCTTCTGGCGTTGACTTCTTAGGCCCTAACTATTCCATCTGGTGGAACATCGCCCTAGAGTAAAGCCCAGGCTGCGCGGAACGTAGAAATGACCATAACTTTCACACTGGTAGCAATTATTCGTTTTATACATTGTAAAAACTGTTCTATTTATATTTTATTTTATGCTTCTGGCGTTGACTACTTAGGCCCTAACTATTCGATCTTGTGGAACAACGCCCTAGAGTGAAGCCTAGGTTGCCTGGAACGTAGAAATGACCATCACTTTCACACGGGTTGCAATTATTCCTGTTATAGGATGGAAAGACTGTTGTATTTTTATTGTATTTTATTCTCCTGGTGTTGACTTCTTAGGCCCTAAGTATTCGATTTGGTGGAACAACGCCGTAGAGTGAAGCCTAGGTTGCCCGGAACGTAGAAATGACCATTACTTTCACACTGTTTGCAATTATTCCTTTTATACGATGGAACAGCTGTTGTATTTATATCGTATTTTATGCTTCTGGCGTTGACTTCTAAGGTCCTAACTATTCGATCTGGTGGAGCAACGCCCTAGAGTGAAGCCTAGGTTGCTCGGAATGTAGAAATGACCATAAGTTGCATACTGGTTGCTATTATTCGTTTTATACGATGGAAAAACTGTTGCATCTTTATCGTATTTTATGCTTCTGGCGTTGACTTCTTAGGCCGTAACTATCCGATCTGGTGGAGCAACGCCCTGGAGTTAAACCTGGTTTGCCCGGAACGTAGAAATGACCACTACTATCACACTGGTTGCAAATTACTCCTGCTATACGATGGAAAAACTGTTGTATTTATATTGTATTTTATGCTTCTGGCGTTGACTTCTCAGGCCCTAATTATTCGATCTGGTGGAACAACGCCGTAGAGTGAAGCCTAGGTTGCCCGAACCTAGAAATGTCCATTACCTTCACACTGTTTGCAATTATTCCTTTTATACGATGGAAAAGCTGTTGTATTTATATCGTATTTTATGCTTCTGGCGTTGACTTCTAAGGACCTAACTATTCGATCTGGTGGAGCAACGCCCTAGAGTGAAGCCTAGGTTGCTCGGAATGTAGATATGACCATAACTTTCACACTGATTGCAATTATTCGTTTTATACGATGGAAAAGCTGTTGCATCTTCATCGTATTTATGCTTCTGGCGTTGACTTCTTAGGCCGTAACTATTCGATCTGGTGGAGCAACGCCCTGGCGTCAAACCTGGATTGCCCGGAACGTAGAAATGACCACTACTATCACACTGGTTGCAAATTATTCCTGCTATACGATGGAAAAACTGTTGTATTTTTATTGCATTTTATGCTTCTGGCGTTCACTTCTTAGGCCCTAACTATTCGATCTGGTGGAACAACGGCCTAGGGTGAAGCCTACGTTGCCCGGAACGTAGAAATGACCATAAGTTTCACACTGGTTGCAATTATTTGTTTTATACGATGGAAAAGCTGTTGTATTTATATCGTCTTTTATGCTTCTGGCGTTGACTTCTTAGGCCCTAGCTATTCGATCTGGAGGAGCAACGCCCTAGAGTGAAACCTAGGTTGCCCGGATCCTAGAAATGACCATTACATTCACACTGGTTGCAATTATTCCTGTTATACGATGGAAAAACTGTTGTATTTTTATTGCATTCTATGCTTCTGGCGTTTAATTCTAAGTCGCTAGCTATTTGATCTGGTGGAGCAACGACCTAGAGTCAAGCCTAGGTTGCCCGGAACGTAGAAATGACAATTACTTTCACACTGTTTGCTATTATTCATTTTGTACGATGGAAAAGCTGTTGTATTTATATTGTATTTTATCCTTCTGGCGTTGACTTCTAAGGCCGTAGCAATTAGATGTGGTGGAGCAACGCCCTAGAGCGACGCCTAGGTTGCCCGGAAAGTAGAAATGACCATTACTTTTACAATGTTTGCAACTATTCATTTTATACGATGGAAAAACTGTTGTACTTATATTGTATTTTATTCTTATGGCGTTGAATTCTAAGTCCCTAGCTATTACATCTCGTGGAACAACGCCCTAGGGTAAAGCCCAGGTTGCGCTGAACGTAGAAATGACCATAACTTTCACACTGGTAGCAATTTTTCGTTTTATACTATGGAAAAACTGTTTTATTTATTTTGTATTTTATGCTTTGAGCGTTGACTTCTGAGGCCCTAACTATTCGATCTGGTGGAGCAACGCCCTAGAGTGAAGCCTAGGTTGCCCGGAACGTAGAAATGACCATAACTTTCACACTGGTAGCAATTTTTCGTTTTATACGATGGAAAAACTGTTTTATTTATTTTGTATTTTATGCTTTGAGCGTTGACTTCTAAGGCCCTAACTATTCGATCTGGTGGAGCAACGCCCTAGAGTGAAGCCTAGGTTGCCCGGAACGTAGAAATGACCATAACTTTCACACTGGTTGCTATCATTCGATTTATACGATGGAAAAACTGTTATATTTACATTGTATTTTATACTTCTGGCGTTGACTTCTTAGGCCCTAACTGTTCGATCTGGTGGAACAACGTCCTAGAGTGAAGCCTAGGTTGCCCGGAACGTAGAAATGACCATTACTTTCACACTGTTTGCAATTACTCCTTTTATACGATGGAAAAGCTGTTGTATTTATATCGTATTTTATGCTTCTGGCGTTGACTTCTTAGGCCGTAACTATTCGATCTGGTGGAGCAACGCCCTGGAGTGAAACATGGGTTGCCCGGAACATAGAAATGACCACTACTATCACACTGGTTGCAAATTATTCCTGCTATAGGATGGAAAAACTGTTGTATTTTTATTGTATTTTATGCTTCAGGCGTGGACTTCTGAGGCCGTAGCTATTCGATGTGGTGGAAGAACGCCATACAGTGAAGCCTAGGTTGCCCGGAACGTAGAAATGACCATTACTTTCACACTGTTTGCAATTATTCCTTTTATACGATGGAAAAGCTGTTGTATTTATATCGTATTTTATGCTTCTGGCGTTGTCTTCTTAGGCCCTAACTATTCGATCTGGTGGAACAACGCCGTAGAGTGAAGCCTAGGTTGACCGGAACGTAGAAATGACCATAACTTTCATACTGGTTGCAATTATTCCTGTTATATGATGGAAAAACTGTTGCATTTATATTGTATTTTATGCTTCTGGCGTTGACTGCTAAGGCCCTGACTATTCAATCTGTTGGATCAACGCCCTAGAGTGAAGCCTAGGTTGCTCGGAATGTAGAAATGACAATAACATTCACACTGGTTGAAATTTTTCGTTTAATACGATGGTAAAGCTGTTGCATCTTTATTGTATTTTATGATTCTGGCGTTGACTTCTAAGGCCCTAACTATTGGATCTGGTGGAGCAACGCCCTAGAGTGAAGCCTAGGTAGCCCGGAACGTAGAAATGACTATCACTTACAAACTGGTTGCAATTATTCCTGTTATACGATGGAAAAACTGTTATATTTATATTGTATTTTATGCTTCTGGCGTTGACTTCTTGGGCCCTAACTATTCGATCTGGTGGAACAACGCCGTAGAGTGAAGCCTAGGTTGCCCGGATCGTAGAAATGACCATAACTCTCACACTGTTTGCAATTATTCCTTTTATACGATGGAAAAGCTGTTGTATTTATATCGTATTTTATGCTTCTGGCGTTGACATCTAAGGACCTAACTATTCGATCTGGTGGAGCAGCGCCCGAGAGTGAAGCCTAGGTTGCTCGGAATGTAGAAATGACAATAACTGTCACACTGGGTGCAATTATTCGTTTTATACGATGGAAAAGCTGTTGCATCTTTATTGTATTTTATGCTTCTGTCGTTGACGTCTAAGGCCGTAGCTATTAGATGTGGTGGAGCAACGCACTAGAGTGACGCCTAGGTCGCCCGGAACGTGGAATGACCATTACTTTCGCAATGTTTGCAATTATTCATTTTATACGATGGAAAAACTGTTGTACTTATATTGTATTTTATGCTTCTGGCGTTGACTTCTAAGGCCCTAACTATTCGACCTGCTGGAGCAACGCCCTAGAGTGAAGCCTAGGTTGCCCCGAACGTAGAAATGACCATCACTTTCAAACTGGTTGCAATTAATCCTTTTATACAATGGAAAAACTGTTCTATTTATTTTGTATTTTATTCTTCGGGAGTTGACTTCTAAAGCCCTAACTGTTTGATCTGGTGGAGCAACGCCTTAGAGTGAAGCCTAGGTGGCCCGGAACGTAGAAGTGACCATAACTTTCACACTGGTTTCTATTATTCGTTTTATACGATGGAAAAACTGTTATATTTATATTGTATTTTATGCATCTGGCGTTCACTTCTTAGGCCCTAACAATTCGATCTGGTGGAACAACGACCTAGAGTGAGGCCTAGGTAGCCCGGAACGTAGAAATGACCATAACTTCCATACTGGTAGCAATTATTCGTTTTATACGATGGAAAAACCGTTTTATTTATATTGTACTTTATGCTTCTGGCGTTGACTTCTAAGGCTCTGACTATTCGATCTGGTGGAGCAACGCCCTAGAGTGAAGCCTAAGTTGACCGGAACGTAGCAATTGCCATCACTTTCAGACTGGTTGCAAATACTCCTGTTATATGATGGAAAAGCTGTTGTATTTTTATTGCATTATATGCTTCGGGCATTAACTTCTAAGGCCCTATCTATTCAATCTGTAAGAGCAACGCCCTAGGGTGTAGCCTAGGTTGCCCATAAAGTAGAAATGACCATAGCTTTCATACTGATTGCATTATTCGTTTTGTATGATGGAAAAACTGTTGTATTTATATTGTATTTTATGCTTCTGGCGTTCACTTCTTAGGCCCTAACTATTCGATCTGGTGGAACAACGCCCTATGGTGAAGCCTAGGTTGACCGGAACGTAGAAATGACCATAACTTTCACACCGGTAGCAATTATTCGTTTTACACCATGGAAAAACTGTTGTATTTATTTTGTATTTTATGCATCGGGCGTTGACTTCTAAGGCCCTAACTATTCAATCTGTTGGAGCAACGCCCTAGGGTGAAGCCTAGGTTGCCTGGAAAGTAGAAATGACGTTAACTTTCACACTGGTTGCTATTATTCGTTCTATACGATGGAAAAACTGTTATATTTATATTGTATTTTATGCTTCGGGCGTTGACTTCTAAGGCCCTAGCTGTTTGATCTGGTGGAGCAACGCCCTAGAGTGAAGCCTAGGTTGCCCGGAACGTAGAAATGACCATAACTTTCACACTGGTTGCTATTATTCGTTCTATACGATGGAAAAATTGTTATATTTATATTGTATCTTATACTTCTGGCGTTGACTTCTTAGGGCCTAACAATTCGATCTGGTGGAACAACGCCCTAGAGTGAAGCCTAGGTTGCCTGGAACGTACAAATGACCATCACTTTCACACGGGTTGCAATTATTCCTGTTATAGGACGGAAAGACTGTTGTATTTTTATTGTATTTTATGCTTCAGGCGTTGACTTCTGAGGCCGTTGCTATTCGATGTAGTGGAAGAACGCCATAGAGTGAAGCCTAGGTTGCCCGGAACGTAGAAATGACCATAACTTTCATACTGTTTGCAATTATTCGTTTTATACGATGGAAAAACTGTTGTATATATATTGTATTTTATGCTTCTGGCGTTCACTTCTTAGCCCCTAACTATTCGATCTGTTGGAGCAACGCCCAAGGGTGAAGCCTAGGTTGCCCGGAAAGAAGAAATGAAGTTAACTTTCATACTGGTTGCAATTATTCCTTTTTATACGATGAAAAAACTGTTGTATTTATATTGTATTTTATGCTTCTGGCGTTGACTTCGAATGCACTAACTATTCGATCTGGCGGAGTAACGACCTAGAGTGAAGCCGAGGTTTCCAGAACGTAGAAATGACCATCACTTTCAAACCGGTTTTAATTATTCCTGTTATATGATGGAAAAACTGTTGTATTTTTATTGCATTTTATGCTTCGGGCATTGACTTCTAAGGCCCTAACTGTTTGATCTGGTGGAGCAACGCCCTAGAATGAAGCCTAGGTTGCCCGTTACGTAGAAATGACCATCACTTTCTAACTGGTTGCAATTATTCGTTTTATACGATGGAAAAGCTGTTGTATTTATATCGTATTTTATGCTTCTGGCGTTGAGTTCTTAGGCCCTGACTATTCCATCAGGTGGAACAACGCCCTAGGGTGAAGCCTAGGTTGCCCGGAACGTAGAAATGACCATAACTTTTACACTGGTAGCAATTATTCGTTTTATACAATGGAAAAACTGTTCTATTTATTTTGTATTTTATGCTTCGGGCGTTGACGTCTAAGGCCCTAACTGTTTGATCTGGTGCAGCAACGCCCTAGAGTGAAGCCTAGGTTGCCCGGATGGTAGAAATGACCATTACTTTCACAGTGTTTGCAATTATTCCTTTTATACGATGGAAAAGCTGTTGTATTTATATCGTATTTTATGCTTCTGGCGTTGACATCTAAGGACCTAACTATTCGATCTGGTGGAGTAGCGCCCTAGAGTGAAGCCTAGGTTGCTCGGAATGTAGAAATGACCATTACTTTCACACTGGTTGCAATCATTCGTTTTATACGATGGAAAAGCTGTTGTATTTATATTGTATTTTATGCCTCTGGCGTTGACTTCTAAGGCCGTAGCTATTAGATGTGGTGGAGCAACGCCCTAGAGTGACGCCTAGGGTGCTCGGAACGTAGAAATGGCCATTACTTTCACACTGGTTGCAATTATTCGTTTTATACGATGGAAAAGCTGTTGTATTTATATCGTATTTTATGCTTCTGGCGTTGACTTCTTAGGCCGTAACTATTCGATCTGGTGGAGCAACGCCCTGGCGTGAAACCTAGGTTACCCGGAACGTAGAATTGGCCATCACTTTCAAACTGGTTGCAATTATTCCTGTTATAAGATGGAAACACTCTCGTATTTTTTTTGCATTTTATGGTTGGGGCATTGACTTCTAGGGTCCTATCTATTCAATCTGTTGGAGCAACGCCCTAGGGTGAATCCTAGGTTGCCCGGAACGTAGAAATGACCATAACTTTCACACTGGTTGCTATTATTCGTTCTATACGATGGAAAAACTGTTATATTTATATTGTATCTTATGCTTCTGGCGTTGACTTCTTAGGGCCTAACAATTCGATCTGGTGGAAGAACGCCATAGAGTGAATCCTAGGTTGCCCGGAACGTAGAAATGACCATAACTTTCATACTGGTTGCAATTATTCGTTCTATACGATGGAAAAACTGTTATATTTATATTGTATCTTATGCTTCTGGCGTTGACTTCTTAGGGCCTAACAATTCGATCTGGTGGAGCAACGCCCTAGAGTGAATCCTAGGTTGCCCGGAACGTAGAAATGACCATAACTTTCATACTGGTTGCAATTATTCGTTCTATACGATGGAAAAACTGTTATATTTATATTGTATCTTATGCTTCTGGCGTTGACTTCTTAGGGCCTAACAATTCGATCTGGTGGAGCAACGCCCTAGAGTGAAGCCTAGGTTGCCCGGAACGTAGAAATGACCATCACTTTCAAACTGGTTGCAATTATTCCTGTTATATGATGGAAAAACTGTTGTATTTATATTGTATTTTATGCTTCGAGCGTTGACTGCTAAGGCCCTGACTATTCAATCTGTTGGATCAACGCCCTAGAGTGAAGCCTAGGTTGCTCGGAATGTAGAAATGACCATAACATTCACACTGGTTGAAATTATTCGTTTAATACGATGGTAAAGCTGTTGCATCTTTATTGTATTTTATGATTCTGGCGTTGACTTCTAAGGCCCTAACTATTGGATCTGGTGGAGCAACGCCCTAGAGAGAAGCCTAGGTTGCCCGGAACGTAGCAATGACCATCACTTTCAAACTGGTTGCAATTAATCCTTTTATACGATGGAAAAACTGTTGTATTTTTATTGCATTTTATGCTTCCGGCGTTGACTTCTAAGGCCCTAACTATTCAATCTGTTGGAGCAACGCCCAAGGGTGAAGCCTAGGTTGCCCGGAAAGAAGAAATGGCGTTAACTTTCATACTGGTTGCAATTATTCCTTTTTATACGATGGAAAAACTGTTGTATTTATATTGTATTTTATGTTTCTGGCGTTGACTTCTAATGCACTAACTATTCGATCTGTTGGAGCAGCGCCCAAGGGTGAAGCCTAGGTTGCCCGGAAAGAAGAAATGAAGTTAACTTTCATACTGGTTGCAATTATTCCTTTTTATACGATGAAAAAACTGTTGTATTTATATTGTATTTTATGCTTCTGGCGTTGACTTCGAATGCACTAACTATTCGATCTGGCGGAGTAACGACCTAGAGTGAAGCCGAGGTTTCCAGAACGTAGAAATGACCATCACTTTCAAACCGGTTTTAATTATTCCTGTTATATGATGGAAAAACTGTTGTATTTTTATTGCATTTTATGCTTCGGGCATTGACTTCTAAGGCCCTAACTGTTTGATCTGGTGGAGCAACGCCCTAGAATGAAGCCTAGGTTGCCCGTTACGTAGAAATGACCATCACTTTCAAACTGGTTGCAATTATTCGTTTTATACGATGGAAAAGCTGTTGTATTTATATCGTATTTTATGCTTCTGGCGATGAGTTCTTAGGCCCTGACTATTCCATCAGGTGGAACAACGCCCTAGGGTGAAGCCTAGGTTGCCCGGAACGTAGAAATGACCATAACTTTTACACTGGTAGCAATTATTCGTTTTATACAATGGAAAAACTGTTCTATTTATTTTGTATTTTATGCTTCGGGCGTTGACGTCTAAGGCCCTAACTGTTTGATCTGGTGCAGCAACGCCCTAGAGTGAAGCCTAGGTTGCCCGGATGGTAGAAATGACCATTACTTTCACAGTGTTTGCAATTATTCCTTTTATACGATGGAAAAGCTGTTGTATTTATATCGTATTTTATGCTTCTGGCGTTGACATCTAAGGACCTAACTATTCGATCTGGTGGAGTAGCGCCCTAGAGTGAAGCCTAGGTTGCTCGGAATGTAGAAATGACCATTACTTTCACACTGGTTGCAATCATTCGTTTTATACGATGGAAAAGCTGTTGTATTTATATTGTATTTTATGCCTCTGGCGTTGACTTCTAAGGCCGTAGCTATTAGATGTGGTGGAGCAACGCCCTAGAGTGACGCCTAGGGTGCTCGGAACGTAGAAATGGCCATTACTTTCACACTGGTTGCAATTATTCGTTTTATACGATGGAAAAGCTGTTGTATTTATATCGTATTTTATGCTTCTGGCGTTGACTTCTTAGGCCGTAACTATTCGATCTGGTGGAGCAACGCCCTGGCGTGAAACCTAGGTTACCCGGAACGTAGAATTGGCCATCACTTTCAAACTGGTTGCAATTATTCCTGTTATAAGATGGAAACTGTTAGATTATATAATCAAGGAACAAAAACAAGTATCGAAAGTATCGAAGGATACAGAAAGTGTTCTGTCTTGTTTCTATGGTTTTTTTATTTACTTTTGAATATATTCATGTGAGATCAGATATCGTACAGACTTCTTCCGTGCGTTGAGTTAAAAAAATCAAATTTCTTTTTATTTAAAATTGTTCCATATTCCAACAGGTTATGGGCCCAGAATTCATTCTATAATAATTAAGTGTATCGCGTGTTAATTAGTTTAGTTTTTTTTTAATCAATTAAGTGTAAAATACTTTAAACTGCGTGACGATGGAGATGTCCAAAGACAGGAGAAACATTCAGCAATTCAGTGGTACGAAATACAACGCGTGGAAGCATAGAGTTCGTAATTTATTATATGAGCTCGATGTGTTAAAAGTTCTTGACGAGCAACCACCAGTTCCTGTCACCGCAGTATGGTCGAAGGCGGAACGCATTGCCAAATGCACTGTTGTGCAATATTTATCTGATACGCATTTGAAGTATGACACTCCGGGAAGTACAGCAAAATCAATAATATTAAGTTTAGATTCAGTGTATGAGAGTCAAAGTACGGCTACGGAATTATCCATTAGGAAAAAGCTCTTAAGATTGAAAATGAAAAGTGACAGTTCGTTGAAAGATCATTTCGAAGTGTTTGACGATTTAGTCACAGATTTATCAGCTGCGGGTGTGACTGTGCGGGAAAACGAAACTATTTCAATTTTGTTATCTAGTTTGCCCGAAGTATATGATACGGTGTCAACTGTCATTGAGACGATGATGACAGAAGCGAGAATTACACTTGACATAGTTAAAAAGAGACTGTTGGATCATGAAACGAAAATTAAAAGTGAAAATTTGGATACCAGCGCGAAAGTACTCCAAGCTGAAGTGGAAAATCAAAGACCACATAATTTTGGAAGTACACGCTTTAAAAGAGGAAGTAATAGAAGAGGTAACATTAGAAGAGGAAATACATTCAAGCCGAATAGACAATCTTTTACCGGAAAATGTCATCAGTGTGGAAGAACAGGACACAAGATTAAAGAGTGTTATTACTATAAGAAGAGGCTCCAATATAGAGCAGAACAAAGAAACAAAAATCAAAATATACATACAATTCAGACGACGCAAGCTGTTACAAGCGACAACGTGTCGGGATATGCCTTTATGACCGGAGACTACCAGGTCATGAAAACCGGAAAATTAACATTTATCCTGGATTCTGGAGCATCGGATCATATAGTCAAAGAAGATAATGTATTTTCAAATATGACCATACTTGATCCACCCATCAGGATTTCGATAGCGAAAAATGGAGAATATATAATTGCATCGAAGAAGGGGCAGATACCTGTGACCACCAATATGGGAATTGAAGGCGTTTTGGAGGACGTATTGTACTGCCCGGACGTGCCGTACAACTTACTATCTGTTAGAAAATTGCAGCAAAAAGGAATGAGTATAACTTTCAATGAGAGGGGCGTCGAAATAATCAAAAACGGTAAAATGATGATGATTGGTAAGCCTTCAAATAATTTAATATTTATAGATTTTGATGTCATCGAAAAAGGAGTAAATTCACTTAATTCTTATATTTCTAATAAGATAGTTAATAATTATGAATTATGGCATAGGCGCTTAGGGCATATAGGAAAGGCAAAATTTTTACAGTTGAAGAATAAGCAGATGGTGGAGGATGTGACGTATCTTGAAAAAGTAATTCCAGACGATAATATATGTGAAGCTTGTATTAAAGGAAAACAAACACAATTGCCATTTAAAAAGGCAAAAGATAAAAGTCACATTAGGCAGCCATTGTTTATTGTTCACACAGACGTTTGTGGGCCGATCACTCCTTCTACAATTAATGATAAAAAGTATTTTATAACTTTCATAGATGAATTTACGCATTATTGTGTGACGTATTTACTTGAAAATAAATCAGATGTTTTTACAATCTTTAAGGATTACGTTGCTAAAAGTGAAGCACGTTTTAATTTAAAGATTGTCAATATATACTGTGATAATGGCAAGGAATATTTATCTAATGAGATGAAAAATTATTGTATACAAAAGGGTATAAGCTATCACTTAACGGTTCCGCGAACTCCTCAGTTAAATGGTGTTGCAGAACGCATGAATAGAACTATAACTGAAAAAGCACGTGCAATGATAAACGGTGCAGGTTTAGGAAAAGAGTTCTGGGGAGAAGCAGTTTTAACTGCTACATATTTAATTAATTTAACCCCATCGAAAGCTCTTAATGTTAATAAAACCCCATTTGAATTGTGGCATAATAAAAGGCCCAAATTGAAGTATTTAAAAGTGTTTGGTTCCACAGTGTATGTGCATGATAAAGTTAGGAAATCGAAATTTGACGAAAAGTCTTATAAATGTATATTGGTAGGGTTTACACCAAATGGATACAAAGTGTGGAACGTAGAAAATGGGAAATTTGAGATAGTAAGAGATGTAATAGTTGATGAAATTAATTACTTAGAATCTCGGCCGGTAATAAAGGGAATAGGTTTAAAACGTGGTTTATGTGAAACTGATGCATCTCGTGAAGTGCCGAAATCAGTAGATATACAGTGTGAAGTAAATAAATCTGATAATCAAAAATCAGATGTGTTAAAAAGAAAAAAATCTGATAACAATAAATCAGATATGATAGAGCCGAGAATTAAAGTAATGGTAGATCAAGAGAAAAGTAAATCTGTAACTAAAACAGATGTAACAGGAGTATCGGGACCAGAAAATAATCAAGTGGTAGAATTAAAAGATAGTATAGAACCTAGAAGGAGTGATAGGATTAAGCGACAGTCTCCTATGTCATATAATGAATTTAATAATGACGATGATTATCTTTTATGCGCTCAATCGATAATTTGTAAAATACCCAACTCATTTGATGAAATTAAAACTAGAGATGACAGAGCTAAGTGGGAACAAGCTATTGCCGATGAAATAAACTCGTTAGTCATAAATAAAACTTGGGATTTGGTATCGAAGCCAAAGAATAAGAACATTGTTGATTGTAAATGGGTATTCACGATCAAAAATGATGAATTCGGAAATCCGTTAAAATACAAAGCTCGATTAGTGGCCCGTGGTTTCAGTCAGAAATATTTAGAAGATTATAATGAAACATTTGCACCTGTAGCTAGAATGTCAAGCTTTAGATTTCTTATGGCTTTTTCTAATCAGCATAATTTGCTAGTGCATCAAATGGATGTTAAGACGGCATTTTTAAATGGTATTTTAAGGGAAGAAATTTATATGCGAATTCCCGAAGGTGTTAAATGTGATAGTAATAATCAAGTGTGTAAATTGAATAAAGCTTTGTATGGTCTCAAGCAATCAGCCAGATGCTGGTTTGAGATGTTCGAAAAAGCTCTTTTAGAGAAAGGTTTCCGAAATTCATCAGCGGATCGTTGTATTTATATATTAGATAGAAAGAATATATTAAAGAATATATATGTAGTACTATATGTGGATGATCTAGTGATTATGACTGCTGAATCTGAGACAATGCAAAATTTCAAAAATTATTTGAAAAATAGATTTTGCATGACAGATTTAAATGAAATTAAGTTATTTCTTGGAATAAAAGTGGAAAGAACTAATGGACAAGTAACATTGGATCAAAGTGCATATATTAAGACTGTTCTTATGAAATTTAATATGTTAGATTGCAAACCCGTAAGTACACCTCTTCCAAGTGTATTAGATCATATAGCTTTGAATTCAGAAGAAGAATATAATGCACCTTGTCGTAATTTAATTGGATGCTTGATGTATATAATGATTTGTACGAGACCCGATTTAAGCATAGCGGTAAATATTTTAAGTCGATACTCAAGTAAAAATAACAGAGAACTGTGGCAAAATCTTAAAAGGGTTCTGAGGTATCTTAAAGGGTCTGCTGATATTAAATTAACATATGTTAAAACTGATTATAAAAATCTATTTAGTGGATATGTCGATTCTGATTGGGGAGGTAATGAAAATACAGATCGTAAGAGCACAACGGGATATTTATTTAAGTTATATGAACAATGTACAATCTGCTGGAATACGAAAAGGCAAACATCAGTGGCTGTCTCGTCCACAGAAGCAGAGTACATGGCTCTTTTTGAAGCTGTGAGAGAGGCATTATGGTTAAAATCCTTGGCAATCAGTATTAATATAAATGTCTTTGATCCAATAATAATTTACGAAGACAATATGGGTTGCATTAATATTGCGAGTAATCCAAGTAGCCATAAGCGTTCAAAACATATAGACATAAAATACCACTTTTCAAGAGAACAAGTTGAAAAGAATGTAATAAAACTTGAATATATTCCTACAGGTGATCAACTAGCAGATGCTTTAACGAAGCCGTTGCCAGCAAGCAAATATTTGGAATTTAGAGCAAAAATGGGATTAGAATAATAAGATTAATATAAGCATAAAAATTATTATTATTTTGTATATACTTTGTATGGTCTGGATGGGTTTTTCTGGGTTTCCCCATTCCCTTGCAACGAATGTTGGACCATTTGTATTTTGTTCCCAGAATTAGAGTCAAAATAAAACACAAGGTAGACAGTCTGTACGGTAATACTCGTAGTACACTTATTAGACTTATTAATGTACAATTAATATGAACAGCACCGACTTGTTTTTGAGGGGGCCTGTTAGATTATATAATCAAGGAACAAAAACAAGTATCGAAAGTATCGAAGGATACAGAAAGTGTTCTGTCTTGTTTCTATGGTTTTTTTATTTACTTTTGAATATATTCATGTGAGATCAGATATCGTACAGACTTCTTCCGTGCGTTGAGTTAAAAAAATCAAATTTCTTTTTATTTAAAATTGTTCCATATTCCAACAGAAACACTCTCGTATTTTTTTTGCATTTTATGGTTGGGGCATTGACTTCTAGGGTCCTATCTATTCAATCTGTTAGAGCAACGCCCTAGGGTGAATCCTAGGTTGCCCGGAACGTAGAAATGACCATAACTTTCACACTGGTTGCTATTATTCGTTCTATACGATGGAAAAACTGTTATATTTATATTGTATCTTATGCTTCTGGCGTTGACTTCTTAGGGCCTAACAATTCGATCTGGTGGAAGAACGCCATAGAGTGAATCCTAGGGTGCTCGGAACGTAGAAATGGCCATTACTTTCACACTGGTTGCAATTATTCGTTTTATACGATGGAAAAGCTGTTGTATTTATATCGTATTTTATGCTTCTGGCGTTGACTGCTAAGGCCCTGACTATTCAATCTGTTGGATCAACGACCTAGAGTGAAGCCTAGGTTGCTCGGAATGTAGAAATGACCATAACATTCACACTGGTTGAAATTATTCGTTTAATACGATGGTAAAGCTGTTGCATCTTTATTGTATTTTATGATTCTGGCGTTGACTTCTAAGGCCCTAACTATTGGATCTGGTGGAGCAACGCCCTAGAGAGAAGCCTAGGTTGCCCGGAACGTAGCAATGACCATCACTTTCAAACTGGTTGCAATTAATCCTTTTATACGATGGAAAAACTGTTGTATTTTTATTGCATTTTATGCTTCCGGCGTTGACTTCTAAGGCCCTAACTATTCAATCTGTTGGAGCAACGCCCAAGGGTGAAGCCTAGGTTGCCCGGAAAGAAGAAATGGCGTTAACTTTCATACTGGTTGCAATTATTCCTTTTTATACGATGGAAAAACTGTTGTATTTATATTGTATTTTATGTTTCTGGCGTTGACTTCTAATGCACTAACTATTCGATCTGGCGGAGCAACGACCTAGAGTGAAGCCGAGGTTTCCCGGAACGTAGAAATGACCATCACTTTCAAACTGGATGCAATTATTCCTGTTATATGACGGAAAAGCTGTTGTATTTTTATTGCATTTTATGCTTCGGGCATTGACTTCTAAGGCCCTAACTATTCAATCAGTTGGAGCAACGCCCCAGGGTGTAGCCTAGGTTGCCCGGAACGTAGAAATGACCGTCACTTTCAAACTGGTTGCAATTATTCCGGTTATATGATGGAAAAACTGTTGTATTTTTATTGCATTTTATGCTTCGGGCATTGACTTCTAAGGCCCTAACTGTTTGATCTGGTGGAGCAACGCCCTAGAATGAAGCCTAGGTTGCCCGGTACGTTGAAATGACCATCACTTTCAAACTGGTTGCAATTATTCGTTTTGTACGATGGAAAAGCTGTTGTATTTATATCGTATTTTATGCTTCTGGCGTTGACTTCTTAGGACCTAACTATTCCATCAGGTGAAACAACGCCCTAGGGTGAAGCCTAGGTTGCCCGGAACGTAGAAATGACTATAACTTTTACACTGGCAGCAATTATTCGTTTTAAACAATGGAAAAACTGTTCTATTTAATTTGTATTTTATGCTTCGGGCGTTGACTTCTAAGGCCCTAACTGTTTGATCTGGTGGAGCAACGCCCTAGAGTGAAGACTAGGTTGCCCGGAACGTCGAAATGACCATAACTTTCACACTGGTTGCTAACATTCGTTTTATACGATGGAAAAGCTGTTGTATTAATATTGTATTTTATGCTTCTGGCGTTGACATCTAACGACCTAACTATTCGATCTGGTGGAGTAGCGCCCTAGAGTGAAGCCTAGGTTGCTCGGAATGTAGAAATGACCATTACTTTCACACTGGTTGCAATCATTCGTTTTATACGATGGAAAAGCTGTTGTATTTATATTGTATTTTATGCCTCTGGCGTTGACTTCTAAGGCCGTAGCGATTAGATGTGGTGGAGCAACGCCCTAGAGTGACGCCTAGGGTGCTCGGAACGTAGAAATGGCCATTACTTTCACACTGGTTGCTATTATTCGTTTTATACGATGGAAAAGCTGTTGTATTTATATCGTATTTTATGCTTCTGGCGTTGACTTCTTAGGCCGTAACTATTCGATCTGGTGGAGCAACGCCCTGGCGTGAAACCTAGGTTACCCGGAACGTAGAATTGGCCAACACTTTCAAACTGGTTGCAATTATTCCTGTTATAAGATGGAAACACGCTCGTATTTTTTTTGCATTTTATGGTTGGGGCATTGACTTTTAGGGTCCTAACTATTCAATCTGTTGGAGCAACGACCTAGGGTCAATCCTAGGTTGCCCGGAACGTAGAAATGACCATAACTTTCACACTGGTTGCTATTATTCGTTCTATACGATGGAAAAACTGTTATATTTATATTGTATCTTATGCTTCTGGCGTTGACTTCTTAGGGCCTAACAATTCGATCTGGTGGAAGAACGCCATAGAGTGAAGCCTAGGTCGCCCGGAACGTAGAAATGACCATAACTTTCATCCTGGTTGCAATTATTCGTTTTGTATGATGGAAAAACTGTTGTATTTATATTATATTTTGTGCTGCTGGCGTTCACTTCTTAGGCCCTAACTATTCGATTTGGTGGGACAACGCCCTAGGGTGAAGCCTAGGTTGCCCGGAACGTAGAAATGACCATAACTTTCACACTGGTAGCAATTATTCGTTTTATACGATGGAAAAACTGTTCTATTTATTTTGTATTTTATGCTTCGGGCGTTGACTTCTAAGGCCCTAGCTATTCGATCTGGAGGAGCAACGCTCTAGAGTGAAGCCCAGGTTGCCCGGAACGTAGAAATGACCATTACTTTCACAATGTTTGCAATTATTCATTTCATACGATGAAAAAACTGTTGTACTTATGGTGTATTTTATCCTTCTGGCGTTGAATTCTAAGTCTCTAGCTAATCGATCTGGTGGAGCAACGCCCTAGAGTGAAACCTAGGTTACCCGGAACGTAGACATGACCAGTACTTTCAGAATGTTAGCAAGTATTCATTTTATACGATGGAAAAACTGTTGTACATATATTGTGTTTTATTCTTCTGGCGTTGACTTCTCAGGCCCTAACTATTCGATCTGGTGTAACAACGCCCTAGAGTGAAGCCTAGGTTGCCCGGAACGTAGAAATGACCATCACTTTCAAACTGGTTGGAATTATTGCTGTTATACGATCGAAAAACTGTTGTATTTTTATTGCATTTTATGCTTCGTGCGTTTACTTCTAAGGCCCTAACTATTCAATGTGGTGGAGCAACGCCCTAGGGTGAAGCCTAGGTTGCCCGGAAAGTAGAAATGACCATTACTTTCACAATGTTTGCAATTATTCATTTTATACGATGGAAACACTGATGTACTTATTTTGATTTTATTCTTCTGGCGTTGACTTCTTAGGCCCTCACTATTCGACCTGGTGGAACAACGCCCTAGAGTGAAGCCTAGGTTGCCCGAAACATGGAAATGACCATTACTTTCACACTGTATGCAAATATACATTATATACGATGGAAAAGCTGTTGTATTTATATTGTATTTTATGCTTCTGGCGTTGTCTTCTAAGGTGCTAACTATTCGATCTGGTGGAGCAACGCCCTAGCGTGAAGCCTAGGTTGCCCGGAACGTAGAAATGACCATCACTTTCAAACTGGTTGCAATTATTCCTGTTATATGATGGAAAAACTGTTGTATTTATATTGTATTTTATGCTTCGAGCGTTGACTGCTAAGGCCCTGACTATTCAATCTGTTGGATCAACGCCCTAGAGTGAAGCCTAGGTTGCTCGGAATGTAGAAATGACCATAACATTCACACTAGTTGAAATTATTCGTTTAATACGATGGTAAAGCTGTTGCATCTTTATTGTATTTTATGATTCTGTCGTTGACTTCTAAGGCCCTAACTATTGGATCTGGTGGAGCAACGCCCTAGAGAGAAGCCTAGGTTGCCCGGAACGTAGCAATGACCATCACTTTCAAACTGGTTGCAATTATTCCTGTTATAAGATGGAAACACTCTCGTATTTTTTTTGAATTTTATGGTTGGGGCATTGACTTTTAGGGTCCTAACTATTCAATCTGTTGGAGCAACGACCTAGGGTCAATCCTAGGTTCCCCGGAACGTAGAAATGACCATAACTTTCACACTGGTTGCTATTATTCGTTCTATACGATGGAAAAACTGTTATATTTATATTGTATCTTATGCTTCTGGCGTTGACTTCTTAGGGCCTAACAATTCGATCTGGTGGAAGAACGCCATAGAGTGAAGCCTAGGTCGCCCGGAACGTAGAAATGACCATAACTTTCATACTGGTTGCAATTATTCCTGTTATATGATGGAAAAACTGTTGCATTTATATTGTATTTTATGCTTCTGGCGTTGACTGCTAAGGCCCTGACTATTCAATCTGTTGGATCAACGCCCTAGAGTGAAGCGTAGGTTGCTCGGAATGTAGAAATGACCATAACATTCACACTGGTTGACATTTTTCGTTTAATACGATGGTAAAGCTGTTGCATCTTTATTGTATTTTATGATTCTGGCGTTGACTTCTAAGGCCCTAACTATTCGATCTGGTGGAGCAACGCCCTAGAGTGAAGCCTAGGTAGCCCGGAACGTAGAAATGACTATCACTTACAAACTGGTTGCAATTATTCCTGTTATCCGATGGAAAAACTGTTATATTTATATTGTATTTTATGCTTCTGGCGTTGACTTCTTAGGACCTAACTGTTCGATCTGGTCGAACAACGCCCTAGAGTGAAGCCTAGGTTGCCCGGAACGAAGGAACGACCATTACATTCACACTGGTTGCAATTATTCCTGTTATATGATGGAAAAACTGTTGTATTTATATTGTATTTTATGCTTCGAGCGTTGACTGCTAAGGCCCTGACTATTCAATCTGTTGGATCAACGCCCTAGAGTGAAGCCTAGGTTGCTCGGAATGTAGAAATGACCATAACATTCACACTGGTTGAAATTATTCGTTTAATACGATGGTAAAGCTGTTGCATCTTTATTGTATTTTATGATTCTGTCGTTGACTTCTAAGGCCCTAACTATTGGATCTGGTGGAGCAACGCCCTAGAGAGAAGCCTAGGTTGCCCGGAACGTAGCAATGACCATCACTTTCAAACTGGTTGCAATTAATCCTTTTATACGATGAAAAAACTGTTGTACTTATGGTGTATTTTATCCTTCTGGCGTTGAATTCTAAGTCTCTAGCTAATCGATCTGGTGGAATAACGCCCTAGAGTGAAACCTAGGTTACCCGGAACGTAGACATGACCAGTACTTTCAGAATGTTAGCAAGTATTCATTTTATACGATGGAAAAAATGTTGTACATATTTTGTGTTTTATTCTTCTGGCGTTGACTTCTCAGGCCCTAACTATTCGATCTGGTGTAACAACGCCCTAGAGTGAAGCCTAGGTTGCCCGGAACGTAGAAATGACCATCACTTTCAAACTGGTTGGAATTATTCCTGTTATACGATCGAAAAACTGTTGTATTTTTATTGCATTTTATGCTTCGTGCGTTGACTTCTAAGGCCCTAACTATTCAATGTGGTGGAGCAACGCCCTAGGGTGAAGCCTAGGTTGCCCGGAAAGTAGAAATGACCATTACTTTCACAATGTTTGCAATTATTCATTTTATACGATGGAAACACTGTTGTACTTATTTTGATTTTATTCTTCTGGCGTTGACTTCTTAGGCCCTAACTATTCGACCTGTTGGAACAACGCCCTAGAGTGAAGCCTAGGTTGCCCGAAACATGGAAATGACCATTACTTTCACACTGTATGCAAATATACATTATATACGATGGAAAAGCTGTTGTATTTATATTGTATTTTATGCTTCTGGCGTTGGCTTCTAAGGTGCTAACTATTCGATCTGGTGGAGCAATGCCCTAGAGTGAAGCCTAGGTTGCCCGGAACGTAGAAATGACCATCACATTCAAACTGGTTGCAATTATTCCTGTTATATGATGGAAGAACTGCAGTACTTTTATTGCATTTTATGCTTCGGGCATTGAGTTCTAAGGCCCTAACTATTCAATCTGGTGGAAGAATGCCCTAGGGTGAAGCCTAGGCTGCCCGGAAAGTAGAAATGTCCATAACTTCCACACTGGTAGAAATTATTCGTTTAATACGATGGAAAAACTGTACTATTTATTTTGTATTTTATGCTTCGGGCGTTGACTTCTAAGGCCCTAACTGTTTGATCTGGTGGAGCAACGCCCTAGAGTGAAGACTAGGTTGCCCGGAACGTCGAAATGACCATAACTTTCACACTGGTTGCTAACATTCGTTTTATACGATGGAAAAGCTGTTGTATTAATATTGTATTTTATGCTTCTGGCGTTGACATCTAACGACCTAACTATTCGATCTGGTGGAAGAACGCCATAGAGTGAAGCCTAGGTCGCCCGGAACGTAGAAATGACCATAACTTTCATCCTGGTTGCAATTATTCGTTTTGTATGATGGAAAAACTGTTGTATTTATATTATATTTTGTGCTGCTGGCGTTCACTTCTTAGGCCCTAACTATTCGATTTGGTGGGACAACGCCCTAGGGTGAAGCCTAGGTTGCCCGGAACGTAGAAATGACCATAACTTTCACACTGGTAGCAATTATTCGTTTTATACGATGGAAAAACTGTTCTATTTATTTTGTATTTTATGCTTCGGGCGTTGACTTCTAAGGCCCTAGCTATTCGATCTGGAGGAGCAACGCTCTAGAGTGAAGCCCAGGTTGCCCGGAACGTAGAAATGACCATTACTTTCACAATGTTTGCAATTATTCATTTCATACGATGAAAAAACTGTTGTACTTATGGTGTATTTTATCCTTCTGGCGTTGAATTCTAAGTCTCTAGCTAATCGATCTGGTGGAGCAACGCCCTAGAGTGAAACCTAGGTTACCCGGAACGTAGACATGACCAGTACTTTCAGAATGTTAGCAAGTATTCATTTTATACGATGGAAAAACTGTTGTACATATATTGTGTTTTATTCTTCTGGCGTTGACTTCTCAGGCCCTAACTATTCGATCTGGTGTAACAACGCCCTAGAGTGAAGCCTAGGTTGCCCGGAACGTAGAAATGACCATCACTTTCAAACTGGTTGGAATTATTGCTGTTATACGATCGAAAAACTGTTGTATTTTTATTGCATTTTATGCTTCGTGCGTTTACTTCTAAGGCCCTAACTATTCAATGTGGTGGAGCAACGCCCTAGGGTGAAGCCTAGGTTGCCCGGAAAGTAGAAATGACCATTACTTTCACAATGTTTGCAATTATTCATTTTATACGATGGAAACACTGATGTACTTATTTTGATTTTATTCTTCTGGCGTTGACTTCTTAGGCCCTCACTATTCGACCTGGTGGAACAACGCCCTAGAGTGAAGCCTAGGTTGCCCGAAACATGGAAATGACCATTACTTTCACACTGTATGCAAATATACATTATATACGATGGAAAAGCTGTTGTATTTATATTGTATTTTATGCTTCTGGCGTTGTCTTCTAAGGTGCTAACTATTCGATCTGGTGGAGCAACGCCCTAGCGTGAAGCCTAGGTTGCCCGGAACGTAGAAATGACCATCACTTTCAAACTGGTTGCAATTATTCCTGTTATATGATGGAAAAACTGTTGTATTTATATTGTATTTTATGCTTCGAGCGTTGACTGCTAAGGCCCTGACTATTCAATCTGTTGGATCAACGCCCTAGAGTGAAGCCTAGGTTGCTCGGAATGTAGAAATGACCATAACATTCACACTAGTTGAAATTATTCGTTTAATACGATGGTAAAGCTGTTGCATCTTTATTGTATTTTATGATTCTGTCGTTGACTTCTAAGGCCCTAACTATTGGATCTGGTGGAGCAACGCCCTAGAGAGAAGCCTAGGTTGCCCGGAACGTAGCAATGACCATCACTTTCAAACTGGTTGCAATTATTCCTGTTATAAGATGGAAACACTCTCGTATTTTTTTTGAATTTTATGGTTGGGGCATTGACTTTTAGGGTCCTAACTATTCAATCTGTTGGAGCAACGACCTAGGGTCAATCCTAGGTTCCCCGGAACGTAGAAATGACCATAACTTTCACACTGGTTGCTATTATTCGTTCTATACGATGGAAAAACTGTTATATTTATATTGTATCTTATGCTTCTGGCGTTGACTTCTTAGGGCCTAACAATTCGATCTGGTGGAAGAACGCCATAGAGTGAAGCCTAGGTCGCCCGGAACGTAGAAATGACCATAACTTTCATACTGGTTGCAATTATTCCTGTTATATGATGGAAAAACTGTTGCATTTATATTGTATTTTATGCTTCTGGCGTTGACTGCTAAGGCCCTGACTATTCAATCTTTTGGATCAACGCCCTAGAGTGAAGCGTAGGTTGCTCGGAATGTAGAAATGACCATAACATTCACACTGGTTGACATTTTTCGTTTAATACGATGGTAAAGCTGTTGCATCTTTATTGTATTTTATGATTCTGGCGTTGACTTCTAAGGCCCTAACTATTCGATCTGGTGGAGCAACGCCCTAGAGTGAAGCCTAGGTAGCCCGGAACGTAGAAATGACTATCACTTACAAACTGGTTGCAATTATTCCTGTTATCCGATGGAAAAACTGTTATATTTATATTGTATTTTATGCTTCTGGCGTTGACTTCTTAGGACCTAACTGTTCGATCTGGTCGAACAACGCCCTAGAGTGAAGCCTAGGTTGCCCGGAACGAAGGAACGACCATTACATTCACACTGGTTGCAATTATTCCTGTTATATGATGGAAAAACTGTTGTATTTATATTGTATTTTATGCTTCGAGCGTTGACTGCTAAGGCCCTGACTATTCAATCTGTTGGATCAACGCCCTAGAGTGAAGCCTAGGTTGCTCGGAATGTAGAAATGACCATAACATTCACACTGGTTGAAATTATTCGTTTAATACGATGGTAAAGCTGTTGCATCTTTATTGTATTTTATGATTCTGTCGTTGACTTCTAAGGCCCTAACTATTGGATCTGGTGGAGCAACGCCCTAGAGAGAAGCCTAGGTTGCCCGGAACGTAGCAATGACCATCACTTTCAAACTGGTTGCAATTAATCCTTTTATACGATGAAAAAACTGTTGTACTTATGGTGTATTTTATCCTTCTGGCGTTGAATTCTAAGTCTCTAGCTAATCGATCTGGTGGAATAACGCCCTAGAGTGAAACCTAGGTTACCCGGAACGTAGACATGACCAGTACTTTCAGAATGTTAGCAAGTATTCATTTTATACGATGGAAAAAATGTTGTACATATTTTGTGTTTTATTCTTCTGGCGTTGACTTCTCAGGCCCTAACTATTCGATCTGGTGTAACAACGCCCTAGAGTGAAGCCTAGGTTGCCCGGAACGTAGAAATGACCATCACTTTCAAACTGGTTGGAATTATTCCTGTTATACGATCGAAAAACTGTTGTATTTTTATTGCATTTTATGCTTCGTGCGTTGACTTCTAAGGCCCTAACTATTCAATGTGGTGGAGCAACGCCCTAGGGTGAAGCCTAGGTTGCCCGGAAAGTAGAAATGACCATTACTTTCACAATGTTTGCAATTATTCATTTTATACGATGGAAACACTGTTGTACTTATTTTGATTTTATTCTTCTGGCGTTGACTTCTTAGGCCCTAACTATTCGACCTGTTGGAACAGCGCCCTAGAGTGAAGCCTAGGTTGCCCGAAACATGGAAATGACCATTACTTTCACACTGTATGCAAATATACATTATATACGATGGAAAAGCTGTTGTATTTATATTGTATTTTATGCTTCTGGCGTTGGCTTCTAAGGTGCTAACTATTCGATCTGGTGGAGCAATGCCCTAGAGTGAAGCCTAGGTTGCCCGGAACGTAGAAATGACCATCACATTCAAACTGGTTGCAATTATTCCTGTTATATGATGGAAGAACTGCAGTACTTTTATTGCATTTTATGCTTCGGGCATTGAGTTCTAAGGCCCTAACTATTCAATCTGGTGGAAGAATGCCCTAGGGTGAAGCCTAGGCTGCCCGGAAAGTAGAAATGTCCATAACTTCCACACTGGTAGAAATTATTCGTTTAATACGATGGAAAAACTGTACTATTTATTTTGTATTTTATGCTTCGGGCGTTGACTTCTAAGGCCCTAACTGTTTGATCTGGTGGAGCAACGCCCTAGAGTGAAGACTAGGTTGCCCGGAACGTCGAAATGACCATAACTTTCACACTGGTTGCTAACATTCGTTTTATACGATGGAAAAGCTGTTGTATTAATATTGTATTTTATGCTTCTGGCGTTGACATCTAACGACCTAACTATTCGATCTGGTGGAGTAGCGCCCTAGAGTGAAGCCTAGGTTGCTCGGAATGTAGAAATGACCATTACTTTCACACTGGTTGCAATCATTCGTTTTATACGATGGAAAAGCTGTTGTATTTATATTGTATTTTATGCCTCTGGCGTTGACTTCTAAGGCCGTAGCGATTAGATGTGGTGGAGCAACGCCCTAGAGTGACGCCTAGGGTGCTCGGAACGTAGAAATGGCCATTACTTTCACACTGGTTGCTATTATTCGTTTTATACGATGGAAAAGCTGTTGTATTTATATCGTATTTTATGCTTCTGGCGTTGACTTCTTAGGCCGTAACTATTCGATCTGGTGGAGCAACGCCCTGGCGTGAAACCTAGGTTACCCGGAACGTAGAATTGGCCAACACTTTCAAACTGGTTGCAATTATTCCTGTTATAAGATGGAAACACGCTCGTATTTTTTTTGCATTTTATGGTTGGGGCATTGACTTTTAGGGTCCTAACTATTCAATCTGTTGGAGCAACGACCTAGGGTCAATCCTAGGTTGCCCGGAACGTAGAAATGACCATAACTTTCACACTGGTTGCTATTATTCGTTCTATACGATGGAAAAACTGTTATATTTATATTGTATCTTATGCTTCTGGCGTTGACTTCTTAGGGCCTAACAATTCGATCTGGTGGAAGAACGCCATAGAGTGAAGCCTAGGTCGCCCGGAACGTAGAAATGACCATAACTTTCATCCTGGTTGCAATTATTCGTTTTGTATGATGGAAAAACTGTTGTATTTATATTATATTTTGTGCTGCTGGCGTTCACTTCTTAGGCCCTAACTATTCGATTTGGTGGGACAACGCCCTAGGGTGAAGCCTAGGTTGCCCGGAACGTAGAAATGACCATAACTTTCACACTGGTAGCAATTATTCGTTTTATACGATGAAAAAACTGTTGTACTTATGGTGTATTTTATCCTTCTGGCGTTGAATTCTAAGTCTCTAGCTAATCGATCTGGTGGAGCAACGCCCTAGAGTGAAACCTAGGTTACCCGGAACGTAGACATGACCAGTACTTTCAGAATGTTAGCAAGTATTCATTTTATACGATGGAAAAACTGTTGTACATATATTGTGTTTTATTCTTCTGGCGTTGACTTCTCAGGCCCTAACTATTCGATCTGGTGTAACAACGCCCTAGAGTGAAGCCTAGGTTGCCCGGAACGTAGAAATGACCATCACTTTCATACTGGTTGGAATTATTGCTGTTATACGATCGAAAAACTGTTGTATTTTTATTGCATTTTATGCTTCGTGCGTTTACTTCTAAGGCCCTAACTATTCAATGTGGTGGAGCAACGCCCTAGGGTGAAGCCTAGGTTGCCCGGAAAGTAGAAATGACCATTACTTTCACAATGTTTGCAATTATTCATTTTATACGATGGAAACACTGATGTACTTATTTTGATTTTATTCTTCTGGCGTTGACTTCTTAGGCCCTCACTATTCGACCTGGTGGAACAACGCCCTAGAGTGAAGCCTAGGTTGCCCGAAACATGGAAATGACCATTACTTTCACACTGTATGCAAATATACATTATATACGATGGAAAAGCTGTTGTATTTATATTGTATTTTATGCTTCTGGCGTTGTCTTCTAAGGTGCTAACTATTCGATCTGGTGGAGCAACGCCCTAGCGTGAAGCCTAGGTTGCCCGGAACGTAGAAATGACCATCACTTTCAAACTGGTTGCAATTATTCCTGTTATATGATGGAAAAACTGTTGTATTTATATTGTATTTTATGCTTCGAGCGTTGACTGCTAAGGCCCTGACTATTCAATCTGTTGGATCAACGCCCTAGAGTGAAGCCTAGGTTGCTCGGAATGTAGAAATGACCATAACATTCACACTAGTTGAAATTATTCGTTTAATACGATGGTAAAGCTGTTGCATCTTTATTGTATTTTATGATTCTGTCGTTGACTTCTAAGGCCCTAACTATTGGATCTGGTGGAGCAACGCCCTAGAGAGAAGCCTAGGTTGCCCGGAACGTAGCAATGACCATCACTTTCAAACTGGTTGCAATTATTCCTGTTATAAGATGGAAACACTCTCGTATTTTTTTTGCATTTTATGGTTGGGGCATTGACTTTTAGGGTCCTAACTATTCAATCTGTTGGAGCAACGACCTAGGGTCAATCCTAGGTTCCCCGGAACGTAGAAATGACCATAACTTTCACACTGGTTGCTATTATTCGTTCTATACGATGGAAAAACTGTTATATTTATATTGTATCTTATGCTTCTGGCGTTGACTTCTTAGGGCCTAACAATTCGATCTGGTGGAAGAACGCCATAGAGTGAAGCCTAGGTCGCCCGGAACGTAGAAATGACCATCACATTCAAACTGGTTGCAATTATTCCTGTTATATGATGGAAGAACTGCAGTACTTTTATTGCATTTTATGCTTCGGGCATTGAGTTCTAAGGCCCTAACTATTCAATCTGGTGGAAGAATGCCCTAGGGTGAAGCCTAGGCTGCCCGGAAAGTAGAAATGTCCATAACTTCCACACTGGTAGAAATTATTCGTTTAATACGATGGAAAAACTGTACTATTTATTTTGTATTTTATGCTTCGGGCGTTGACTTCTAAGGCCCTAACTATTCAATCTGTTGGAGCAACGCCCTAGGGTGATGCCTAGGTTGCTCGGAAAGTGGAAATGACCATAAGTTTCATACTGGTTTCAATAATTCGTTTTATACGATGGAAAAACTGTTTTATTTATTTTGTATTTTATGCTCCGGGCGTTGACTTCTAAGGCCCTAACTGTTCGATCTGGTGGAGCAACGCCCTAGAGTGAAGCCTAGGTTGCCCGGAACGTAGAAATGACCATCACTTTCACACTGGTTGCTATCATTCGTTTTATACGATGGAAAAACTGCTATATTTATATTGTATTTTATGCTTCTGGCGTTGACTTCTTAGGACCTAACTGTTCGATCTGGTGGAACAACGCCCTAGGGTGAAGCCCAGGTTGCCCGGAAAGTAGAAATGTCCATAACTTCCACACTGGTAGAAATTATTCGTTTAATACGATGGAAAAACTGTACTATTTATTTTGTATTTTATGCTCCAGGCGTTGACTTCTAAGGCCCTAGCTATTCGATCTGGTGGAGCAACGCCCTAGAGTGAAGCCTAGGTTGCCCGGAACGTAGAAATGAACATCACTTTCAAAATGGTTGCAATTATTCCTGTTATATGATGTAAAAACTGTTGTATTTTGATTGCATTTTATGGCTCGGGCATTGACTTCTAGGGCCCTAACTATTCAATCTGTTGGAGCAACACCCTAGGGTGAATCCTAGGTTGCCCGGAACGTAGAAATGACCATAACTTTCACACTGGTAGCAATTATTCGTTTTATACGATGGAAAAACTGTTCTATTTATTTTGTATTTTATGCTTCGGGCGTTGACTTCTTAGGCCCTCACTATTCGACCTGGTGGAACAACGCCCTAGAGTGAAGCCTAGGTTGCCCGGAACGTAGAAATGACCATAACTTTCATACTGGTTGCAATTATTCCTGTTATATGATGGAAAAACTGTTGCACTTATATTGTATTTTATGCTTCTGGCGTTGACTGCTAAGGCCCTGACTATTCAATCTGTTGGATCAACGCCCTAGAGTGAAGCGTAGGTTGCTCGGAATGTAGAAATGACCATAACATTCACACTGGTTGAAATTTTTCGTTTAATACGATGGTAAAGCTGTTGCATCTTTATTGTATTTTATGATTCTGGCGTTGACTTCTAAGGCCCTAACTATTGGATCTGGTGGAGCAACGCCCTAGAGTGAAGCCTAGGTAGCCCGGAACGTAGAAATGACTATCACTTACAAACTGGTTGCAATTATTCCTGTTATACGATGGAAAAACTGTTATATTTATATTGTATTTTATGCTTCTGGCGTTGACTTCTTAGGACCTAACTGTTCGATCTGGTCGAACAACGCCCTAGAGTGAAGCCTAGGTTGCCCGGAACGAAGGAACGACCATTACATTCACACTGGTTGCAATTATTCCTGTTATATGATGGAAAAACTGTTGTATTTATATTGTATTTTATGCTTCGAGCGTTGACTGCTAAGGCCCTGACTATTCAATCTGTTGGATCAACGCCCTAGAGTGAAGCCTAGGTTGCTCGGAATGTAGAAATGACCATAACATTCACACTGGTTGAAATTATTCGTTTAATACGATGGTAAAGCTGTTGCATCTTTATTGTATTTTATGATTCTGTCGTTGACTTCTAAGGCCCTAACTATTGGATCTGGTGGAGCAACGCCCTAGAGAGAAGCCTAGGTTGCCCGGAACGTAGCAATGACCATCACTTTCAAACTGGTTGCAATTAATCCTTTTATACGATGAAAAAACTGTTGTACTTATGGTGTATTTTATCCTTCTGGCGTTGAATTCTAAGTCTCTAGCTAATCGATCTGGTGGAATAACGCCCTAGAGTGAAACCTAGGTTACCCGGAACGTAGACATGACCAGTACTTTCAGAATGTTAGCAAGTATTCATTTTATACGATGGAAAAAATGTTGTACATATTTTGTGTTTTATTCTTCTGGCGTTGACTTCTCAGGCCCTAACTTTTCGATCTGGTGTAACAACGCCCTAGAGTGAAGCCTAGGTTGCCCGGAACGTAGAAATGACCATCACTTTCAAACTGGTTGGAATTATTCCTGTTATACGATCGAAAAACTGTTGTATTTTTATTGCATTTTATGCTTCGTGCGTTGACTTCTAAGGCCCTAACTATTCAATGTGGTGGAGCAACGCCCTAGGGTGAAGCCTAGGTTGCCCGGAAAGTAGAAATGACCATTACTTTCACAATGTTTGCAATTATTCATTTTATACGATGGAAACACTGTTGTACTTATTTTGATTTTATTCTTCTGGCCTTGACTTCTTAGGCCCTAACTATTCGACCTGTTGGAACAACGCCCTAGAGTGAAGCCTAGGTTGCCCGAAACATGGAAATGACCATTACTTTCACACTGTATGCAAATATACATTATATACGATGGAAAAGCTGTTGTATTTATATTGTATTTTATGCTTCTGGCGTTGGCTTCTAAGGTGCTAACTATTCGATCTGGTGGAGCAATGCCCTAGAGTGAAGCCTAGGTTGCCCGGAACGTAGAAATGACCATCACATTCAAACTGGTTGCAATTATTCCTGTTATATGATGGAAGAACTGCAGTACTTTTATTGCATTTTATGCTTCGGGCATTGAGTTCTAAGGCCCTAACTATTCAATCTGGTGGAAGAATGCCCTAGGGTGAAGCCTAGGCTGCCCGGAAAGTAGAAATGTCCATAACTTCCACACTGGTAGAAATTATTCGTTTAATACGATGGAAAAACTGTACTATTTATTTTGTATTTTATGCTTCGGGCGTTGACTTCTAAGGCCCTAACTATTCAATCTGTTGGAGCAACGCCCTAGGGTGATGCCTAGGTTGCTCGGAAAGTGGAAATGACCATAAGTTTCATACTGGTTTCAATAATTCGTTTTATACGATGGAAAAACTGTTTTATTTATTTTGTATTTTATGCTCCGGGCGTTGACTTCTAAGGCCCTAACTGTTCGATCTGGTGGAGCAACGCCCTAGAGTGAAGCCTAGGTTGCCCGGAACGTAGAAATGACCATCACTTTCACACTGGTTGCTATCATTCGTTTTATACGATGGAAAAACTGCTATATTTATATTGTATTTTATGCTTCTGGCGTTGACTTCTTAGGACCTAACTGTTCGATCTGGTGGAACAACGCCCTAGGGTGAAGCCCAGGTTGCCCGGAAAGTAGAAATGTCCATAACTTCCACACTGGTAGAAATTATTCGTTTAATACGATGGAAAAACTGTACTATTTATTTTGTATTTTATGCTCCAGGCGTTGACTTCTAAGGCCCTAGCTATTCGATCTGGTGGAGCAACGCCCTAGAGTGAAGCCTAGGTTGCCCGGAACGTAGAAATGAACATCACTTTCAAAATGGTTGCAATTATTCCTGTTATATGATGTAAAAACTGTTGTATTTTGATTGCATTTTATGGCTCGGGCATTGACTTCTAGGGCCCTAACTATTCAATCTGTTGGAGCAACACCCTAGGGTGAATCCTAGGTTGCCCGGAACGTAGAAATGACCATAACTTTCACACTGGTAGCAATTATTCGTTTTATACGATGGAAAAACTGTTCTATTTATTTTGTATTTTATGCTTCGGGCGTTGACTTCTTAGGCCCTCACTATTCGACCTGGTGGAACAACGCCCTAGAGTGAAGCCTAGGTTGCCCGGAACGTAGAAATGACCATAACTTTCATACTGGTTGCAATTATTCCTGTTATATGATGGAAAAACTGTTGCACTTATATTGTATTTTATGCTTCTGGCGTTGACTGCTAAGGCCCTGACTATTCAATCTGTTGGATCAACGCCCTAGAGTGAAGCCTAGGTTGCTCGGAATGTAGAAATGACCATAACATTCACACTGGTTGAAATTTTTCGTTTAATACGATGGTAAAGCTGTTGCATCTTTATTGTATTTTATGATTCTGGCGTTGACTTCTAAGGCCCTAACTATTGGATCTGGTGGAGCAACGCCCTAGAGTGAAGCCTAGGTAGCCCGGAACGTAGAAATGACTATCACTTACAAACTGGTTGCAATTATTCCTGTTATACGATGGAAAAACTGTTATATTTATATTGTATTTTATGCTTCTGGCGTTGACTTCTTAGGACCTAACTGTTCGATCTGGTCGAACAACGCCCTAGAGTGAAGCCTAGGTTGCCCGGAACGAAGGAACGACCATTACATTCACACTGGTTGCAATTATTCCTGTTATATGATGGAAAAACTGTTGTATTTATATTGTATTTTATGCTTCGAGCGTTGACTGCTAAGGCCCTGACTATTCAATCTGTTGGATCAACGCCCTAGAGTGAAGCCTAGGTTGCTCGGAATGTAGAAATGACCATAACATTCACACTGGTTGAAATTATTCGTTTAATACGATGGTAAAGCTGTTGCATCTTTATTGTATTTTATGATTCTGTCGTTGACTTCTAAGGCCCTAACTATTGGATCTGGTGGAGCAACGCCCTAGAGAGAAGCCTAGGTTGCCCGGAACGTAGCAATGACCATCACTTTCAAACTGGTTGCAATTAATCCTTTTATACGATGAAAAAACTGTTGTACTTATGGTGTATTTTATCCTTCTGGCGTTGAATTCTAAGTCTCTAGCTAATCGATCTGGTGGAGCAACGCCCCAGGGTGTAGCCTAGGTTGCCCGGAACGTAGAAATGACCGTCACTTTCAAACTGGTTGCAATTATTCCGGTTATATGATGGAAAAACTGTTGTATTTTTATTGCATTTTATGCTTCGGGCATTGACTTCTAAGGCCCTAACTGTTTGATCTGGTGGAGCAACGCCCTAGAATGAAGCCTGGGTTGCCCGGTACGTAGAAATGACCATCACTTTCAAACTGGTTGCAATTATTCGTTTTGTACGATGGAAAAGCTGTTGTATTTATATCGTATTTTATGCTTCTGGCGTTGACTTCTTAGGCCCTAACTATTCCATCAGGTGGAACAACGCCCTTGGGTGAAGCCTAGGTTGCCCGGAACGTAGAAATGACTATAACTTTTACACTGGCAGCAATTATTCGTTTTAAACAATGGAAAAACTGTTCTATTTAATTTGTATTTTATGCTTCGGGCGTTGACTTCTAAGGCCCTAACTGTTTGATCTGGTGGAGCAACGCCCTAGAGTGAAGACTAGGTTGCCCGGAACGTAGAAATGACCATAACTTTCATTCTGGTTGCAATTATTCCTGTTTTATGATGGAAGAACTGTTGTACTTTTATTGCCTTTTATGCTTCGGGCATTGACTTCTAAAGCCCTAACTATTGAATCTGCTGGAGCAGCGCCTTAGGGTGAAGACTAGGTTGCCCGGAAAGTAGAAATGACCATAACTTTCATCCTGGTTGCAATTATTCGTTTTGTATGATGGAAAAACTGTTGTATTTATATTATATTTTGTGCTGCTGGCGTTCACTTCTTAGGCCCTCACTATTCGATTTGGTGGGACAACGCCCTAGGGTGAAGCCTAGGTTGCCCGGAACGTAGAAATGACCATAACTTTCACACTGGTAGCAATTATTCGTTTTATACGATGGAAAAGCTGTTCTATTTATTTTGTATTTTATGTTTCGGGCGTTGACTTCTAAGGCCCTAGCTATTCGATCTGGAGGAGCAACGCTCTAGAGTGAAGCCCAGGTTGCCCGGAACGTAGAAATGACCATTACTTTCACAATGTTTGCAATTATTCATTTCATACGATGAAAAAACTGTTGTACTTATGGTGTATTTTATCCTTCTGGCGTTGAATTCTAAGTCTCTAGCTAATCGATCTGGTGGAGCAACGCCCTAGAGTGAAACCTAGGTTACCCGGAACGTAGACACGACCAGTACTTTCAGAATGTTAGCAAGTATTCATTTTATACGATGGAAAAAATGTTGTACATATTTTGTGTTTTATTCTTCTGGCGTTGACTTCTCAGGCCCTAACTATTCGATCTGGTGTAACAACGCCCTAGAGTGAAGCCTAGGTTGCCCGGAACGTAGAAATGACCATCACTTTCAAACTGGTTGGAATTATTCCTGTTATACGATCGAAAAACTGTTGTATTTTTATTGCATTTTATGCTTCGTGCGTTGACTTCTAAGGCCCTAACTATTCAATGTGGTGGAGCAACGCCCTAGGGTGAAGCCTAGGTTGCCCGGAAAGTAGAAATGACCATTACTTTCACAATGTTTGCAATTATTCATTTTATACGATGGAAACACTGTTGTACTTATTTTGATTTTATTCTTCTGGCGTTGACTTCTTAGGCCCTAACTATTCGACCTGTTGGAACAACGCCCTAGAGTGAAGCCTAGGTTGCCCGAAACATGGAAATGACCATTACTTTCACACTGTATGCAAATATACATTATATACGATGGAAAAGCTGTTGTATTTATATTGTATTTTATGCTTCTGGCGTTGGCTTCTAAGGTGCTAACTATTCGATCTGGTGGAGCAATGCCCTAGAGTGAAGCCTAGGTTGCCCGGAACGTAGAAATGACCATCACATTCAAACTGGTTGCAATTACTCCTGTTATATGATGGAAGAACTGCAGTACTTTTATTGCATTTTATGCTTCGGGCATTGAGTTCTAAGGCCCTAACTATTCAATCTGGTGGAACAATGCCCTAGGGTGAAGCCTAGGCTGCCCGGAAAGTAGAAATGTCCATAACTTCCACACTGGTAGAAATTATTCGTTTAATACGATGGAAAAACTGTACTATTTATTTTGTATTTTATGCTTCGGGCGTTGACTTCTAAGGCCCTAACTATTCAATCTGTTGGAGCAACGCCCTAGAGTGAAACCTAGGTTACCCGGAACGTAGAAATGACCAGTACTTTGACACTGGTTGCAGTTATTCCTGTTATACGATGGAAAAACTGTTGCACCTTTATTGTATTTTATGCTTCTGGTGTTGACATCTAAGGCCCTAACTGTTTGGTCTGGTGGAGTAACGCCCTAGAGTGAAGCCTAGGTTGCCGGAACGTAGAAATGACCATAACTTTCACACTGGTTGCTATTATTCCTTTTATACGATGGAAAAGCTGTTCTATTTATATCGTATTTTATGCTTCTGGCGTTGACTTCTAAGGCCCTCAACTATTCGATCTGGTGGAGCAACGCCCTAGAGCGAAGCATAGGTTGCCCAGAACGTAGAAATGACCATTACTTTCACACTGTTTGTAATTATTCATTTTATACGATGGAAAAGCTGTTGTATTTATATTGCATTTTATTCTTCTGGCGTTGACTTTTAAGGCCGTAGCTATTAGATGTGGTGGAGCAACGCCCTAAAGTGTCGCATAGGTTGCCCGGAACGTAGAAATGACCATAACTTTCACAATGTTTGCAAATATTCATTTTATACGATGGAAAAACTGTTGTACTTATATTGTATTTTATTCTTCTCGCGTTGAATTCTAAGTACCTAGCTTTTCGATCTCGTGGAGCAACGCCCTAGAGTGAAACCTAGGATACCCGGAACGTAGAAATGACCAGTACTTTCACACTGGTTGCAGATATTCCTGTTATACGATGGAAAAACTGTTGTACTTATATTGTATTTTATTCTTCTGGCGTTGAATTCTAAGTCCCTAGCTTTTCGATCTCGTGGAGCAACGCCCTAGAGTGAAACCTAGGTTACCCGGAACGTAGAAATGACCAGTACTTTGACACTGGTTGCAGTTATTCCTGTTATACGATGGAAAAACTGTTGTATTTTTATTGCATTTTATGCTTCGGGCATTGACTTTTAAGGCCCTAACTATTCAATCTGTTGGAGCAACGTCCTAGGGTGAAGCATAGGTTGCCCGGAACGTAGAAATGACCATAACTTTCACACAGGTTGCAATTATTCGTTTTATACGATGGAAAAGCTGTTGTATTTATATCGTATTTTATGCTTCTGGCGTTGACTTCTTAGGCCCTAACTATTCAATCTGTTGGAGCAACGCCGTAGGGTGAAGCCTAGGTTGCCCGGAACGCAGAAATGACCACAACTTTCACACTGGTTGCAATTATTCGTTTTATACGATGGAAAAGCTGTTGTATTTATATCGTATTTTATGCTTCTGGCGTTGACTTCTTAGGCCCTAACTATTCCATCTGATGGAACAACGCCCTAGGGTGAAGCCTAGATTGCCCGGAACGTTGAAATGACCATAACTTTCACTCTGGTTGCTAATATTCGTTTTATACGATGGAAAAACTGTTATATTTATATTGTATTTTATTCTTATGGCGTTGAATTCTAAGTCCCTAGCTATTCGATCTGGTGGAGCAACGCCCTAGAGCGAAACCTAGGTTACCCGGAACGTAGAAATGACCAGTACTTTCACACTGTTTGCAGTTATTCCTGTTATACGATGGAAAAACTGTTGCATCTTTATTGTATTTTATACTTCTGGCGTTGACTTCCAAGGCCCTAACTATTCGATCAGGTGGAGCAACGCCTTAGAGTGAAACCTAGGTTACCCGGAACGTAGAAATGACGTGTACTTTCATACTGTTTGCAGTTATTCCTGTTATACGATGGAAAAACTTTTGTACCTATATTGTATTTTATGCTTCCGGCGTTGAGTTCTAAGGCCCTAGCTATTCGTATTTGGTGGAGCAACGCCCTAGAGTGGGGCCTAGGTTGCCCGGTACGTAGAAATGTCCATTACTTTCACACTGTTTGCAAATATACATTATATACGGTGGAAAATCTGTTGTATCTATGTTGCATTTTATGCTTGTGGCGCTGACTTCTTGGGCCCTAACTATTTGATCTGGTGGAGCAACGCCCTAGAGTGAAGACTAGGTTGCCCGAAACGTAGATATGACCATAACCTTCACACAGGTTGCAATTATTCGTCTTATACGATTGAAAGACTGTTGTATTTATTTTGTAGTTTATGCTTCGGGCGTTGACTTCTAAGGCCCTAACTATTCGATCTGGTGGAGCAACGCCCTAGAGTGAAGCCTAGGTTGCCCGGCACGTAGAAATGACCATAACTTTCACACTGGTTGTTATCATTCGTTTTATATGATGGAAAAACTGTTGTATTTATATTGTATTTTATGCTTCTGGCGTTCACTTCTTAGGCCCTAACTATTCGATCTGGTGGATCAACGGCTTAGAGTGAAGCCTAGGTTGCCCGGAACGTAGAAATGACCATAACTTTCACACTGGTTGCTATCATTCGTTTTATATGATGGATAAACTGTTGTATTTATATCGTATTTTATGCTTCTGGCGTTGACTTCTTAGGCCCTAACTATTCCATCTGATGGAACAACGCCCTAGGGTGAAGCCTAGATTGCCCGGAACGTTGAAATGACCATAACTTTCACTCTGGTTGCTAATATTCGTTTTATACGATGGAAAAACTGTTATATTTATATTGTATTTTATTCTTATGGCGTTGAATTCTAGGTCCCTAGCTATTCGATCTGGTGGAGCAACGCCCTAGAGCGAAACCTAGGTTACCCGGAACGTAGAAATGACCAGTACTTTCACACTGTTTGCAGTTATTCCTGTTATACGATGGAAAAACTGTTGCATCTTTATTGTATTTTATGCTTCTGGCGTTGACTTCCAAGGCCCTAACTATTCGATCAGGTGGAGCAACGCCCTAGAGTGAAACCTAGGTTACGCGGAACGTAGAAATGACCTGTACTTTCATACTGTTTGCAGTTATTCCTGTTATACGATGGAAAAACTTTTGCACCTATATTGTATTTTATGCTTCCGGCGTTGACTTCTAAGGCCCTAGCTATTCGTATTTGGTAGAGCAACGCCCTAGAGTGGGGCCTAGGTTGCCCGTTACGTAGAAATGTCCATTACTTTCACACTGGTTGCAATTATTCCTGTTATACGATGGAAAAACTCTCGTATATTTATCGCATTTTATGCTTCGGGCGTTGACTTCCAAGGCCCTAACTATTCGATCAGGTGGAGCAACGCCCTAGAGTGAAACCTAGGTTACGCGGAACGTAGAAATGACCTGTACTTTCATACTGTTTGCAGTTATTCCTGTTATACGATGGAAAAACTTTTGCACCTATATTGTATTTTATGCTTCCAGCGTTGACTTCTAAGGCCCTAGCTATTCGTATTTGGTAGAGCAACACCCTACAGTGAAGCCTAGTCTGTCCGGAACGTAGATATGACCATAACCTTCACACAGGTTGCAATTATTCGTCTTATACGATTGAAAGACTGTTGTATTTATTTTGTAGTTTATGCTTCGGGCGTTGACTTCTAAGGCCCTAACTATTCGATCTGGTGGAGCAACGCCCTAGAGTGAAGCCTAGGTTGCCCGGCACGTAGAAATGACCATAACTTTCACACTGGTTGTTATCATTCGTTTTATATGATGGAAAAACTGTTGTATTTATATTGTATTTTATGCTTCTGGCGTTCACTTCTTGGGCCCTAACTATTCGATCTGGTGGATCAACGGCTTAGAGTGAAGCCTAGGTTGCCCGGAACGTAGAAATGACCATAACTTTCACACTGGTTGCTATCATTCGTTTTATATGATGGATAAACTGTTGTATTTATATTGTATTTTATGCTTCTGGCGTTCACTTCTTAGGCCCTAACTATTCGATCTGGTGGAACAACGCCCTAGGGTGAAGCCTAGGTTGCCCGGAACGTAGAAATGACCATAACTTTTACACTGGTAGCAATTATTCGTTTTATACAATGGAAAAACTGTTCTATTTATTTTGCATTTTATGCTTCGGGCGTTGCCTTCTAAGGCCCTAACTAATTGATCTGGAGGAGCAATGCCCTAGTGTGAAGCCTAGGTTGCCCGGAACGTAGAAAAGACCATAACTTTTACACTGGTAGCAATTATTCGTTTTATACAATGGAAAAACCGTTCTGTTTATTTTGTATTTTATGCTTCGGCCGTTGACTTCTAAGGCCCTAACTGTTTGATCTGGTGGAGCAACGCCCTAGATTGAAGCCTAGGTTGCCCGGAACGTAGAAATGACCATTACTTTCACACTGTTTGCAACTATTCATTTTATAGGATGGAACAGCTGTTGTACTTATATTGTATTTTATTCTTCTGGCGTTGAATTCTAAGTCCCTAGCTTTTCAATCTCGTGGAGCAACGCCCTAGAGTGAAACCTAGGTTACCCGGAACGTAGAAATGACCAGTACTTTGTCACTGGTTGCAGTTATTCCTGTTATACGATGGAAAAACTGTTGCACCTTTATTGTATTTTATGCTTCTGGTGTTGACATCTAAGGCCCTAACTGTTTGGTCTGGTGGAGCAACGCCCTAGAGTGAAGCCTAGGTTGCCGGAACGTAGAAATGACCATAACTTTCACACTGGTTGCTATTATTCCTTTTATACGATGGAAAAGCTGTTCTATTTATATCGTATTTTATGCTTCTGGCGTTGACTTCTAAGGCCCTCAACTATTCGATCTGGTGGAGCAACGCCCTAGAGTGAAGACTAGGTTGCCCGAAACGTAGAAATGACCATAACTTTTACACTGGTAGCAATTATTCGTTTTATATAATGGAAAAACTGTTGTATTTATATCGTATTTGATGCTCCTGGCGTTGACTTCTAAGGACCTAACTATTCGATCTGGTGGAGCCACGCCCTAGAGTGAAGCCTAGGTTGCTCGGAACGTAGAAATGATCACTTCTTTCACACTGTTTGCAATTATTCATTTAATATGATGGAAAACCTGTCGTATTTATATCATATTTTATGCTTCGGGCGTTGACTTCTTAGGCCCTAACATTTCGATCTGGTGGAGCAACGCCCTAGAGTGTAGCCTAGGTTGCTCGGAATGTAGAAATGACCATAACTTTCACACTGGTTGCAATTATTCGTTTTATACGATGGAAAAACTGTTGCATCTTTGTCGTATTTTATGCTTCTGGCGTTCACTTCTTAGGCCCTAACTATTCGATCTGGTGGAACAACGGCCTAGGGTGAAGCCTAGGTTGCCCGGAACGTAGAAATGACCATAACTTTCACACTGGTTGCAATTATTCGTTTTATACGATGGAAAAGCTGTTGTATTTATATCGTATTTTATGCTTCTGGCGTTGACTTCTTAGGCCCTAACTATTCGATCTGGTGGAGCAACGCCCTAGAGTGAAGCCTAGGTTGCCCGGAACGTAGAATTGTCCATCACTTTCAAACTGGTTGCAATTATTCCTGTTATATGATGGAAACACTGTTGTATTTTTTTTGCATTATATGGTTCGGGCGTTGACTTCTAAGGCCCTAACTATTCAATCTGTTGGAGCAACGCCCTAGGGTGAAGCCTAGGTTGCTCGGAAAGTAGAAATGACCATAAGTTTCATACTGGTTGCAAGTATACGTTTTATACGATGGAAAAACTGTTGTATTTATATTGTGTTTTATGTTTCTGGCGTTGACTTCTAAGGCCCTAGCTATTCGATCTAGTGGAGCAACGCCCTAGAGGGAAGCCTAGGTTGCCTGGAATGTAGAAATGACCATCACTTTCACACGGGTTGCAATTATTCCCGTTATAGGATGGAAAGACTGTTGTATTTTTATTGTATTTTATGCTTCACGCGTTGACTTCTGAGGCCGTAGCTATTCGATGTGGTGAATGAACGCCATAGAGTGAAGCCTAGGTTGCCCGGAACGTAGAAATGTCCATATCTTTCACACTGTTTGCAATTATTCCTTTTATACGATGGAAAAGCTGTTGTATTTATATCGTATTTTATGCTTCTGGCGTCGACTTCTAAGGACCTAACTATTCGATCTGGTGGAGCAACGCCCTAGAGTGAAGCCTAGGTTGCTCGGAATATAGAAATGACCATATCTTCCACACTGGTTGCAATTATTCGTTTTATACGAAGGAAAAACTGTTGCATCTTTATCGTATTTTATGCTTCTGGCGTTGACTTCTTAGGCCGTACCTATTCGATCTGCTGGAGCAACGCCCTGGAGTGAAACCTAGGTTGCCCGGAACGCAGAAATGACCACTACTATCACACTGGTTATAAATTATTCCTGCTATACGATGGAAAAACTGTTGTATTTTTATTGCATTTTATGCTTCGGGCATTGACTTCTAAGGCCCTAACTATTCAATCTGTTGGAGCAACGCCCTAGGGTGAAGCCTAGGTTGCCCGGAACATAGAAATGACCATAACCTTGACACTGGTTGCAATTAATCGTCTTATACGATGGAAAAGCTGTTGTATTTATATCGTATTTTATGCTTCTGGCGTTGACTTCTTAGGCCCTAACTATTCCATCTGGTGCAACAACGCCCTAGGGTGAAGCCCAGGCTGCCCGGAAAGTAGAAATGACAATAACTTTCACATTGGTAGCAATTATTCGTTTTATACGATGGAAAAACTGTTCTATTTATTTTATATTTTATGCTTCGGGCGTTGACTTCTAAGGCCCTAACTATTCGATCTGGTGGAGCAACGCCCTAGGGTGAAGCCTAGGTTGCTCGGAAAGTAGAAATGACCATAAGTTTCATACTGGTTGCAAGTATACGTTTTATACGATGGAAAAACTGTTGTATTTATATTGTGTTTTATGTTTCTGGCGTTGACTTCTAAGGCCTTAGATATTCGATCTAGTGGAGCAACGCCCTAGAGTGAAGCCTAGGTTGCCCGGAACGTAGAAGTGACCATAACTTCCACACTGGTTGCAATTATTCATTTTATACGATGGAAAAACTGTTGTACTTATATTGTATTTTATTCTTATGGCGTTGAATTCTAAGTCCCTAGCTATTCGATATGGTGGAGCAACGCCCTAGAGTGAAACCTAGGTTACCCGGAACGTAGAAATGACCAGTACTTTCACACTGTTTGCAGTTATTCCTGTTATACGATGGAAAAACTGTTGCATCTTTATTGTATTTTATGCTTCTGGCGTTGACTTCTAAGGCCCTAACTATTCGATCAGGTGGAGCAACGCCCTAGAGTGAAACCTAGGTTGCTAGAAATGTAGAAATGACCATAACTTTCACACTGGTTGCAATTATTCATTTTATACGATGGAAAAACTGTTGTACTTATATTGTATTTTATTCTTATGGCGTTGAATTCTAAGTCCCTAGCTATTCGATATGGTGGAGCAACGCCCTAGAGTGAAACCTAGGTTACCCGGAACGTAGAAATGACCAGTACTTTCATACCGTTTGCAGTTATTCCTGTTATACGATAGAAAAACTTTTGCATCTATATTGTGTTTTATGCTTCCGGCGTTGACTTCTAGGGCCCTAGCTATTCGATTTGGTGGAGCAACGCCCTAGAGTGGGGCCTAGGTTGCCCGGAACGTAGAAATGACCAGTACTTTGACACTGGTTGCAGTTATTCCTGTTATACGATGGAAAAACTGTTGTATTTTTATTGCATTTTATGCTTCGGGCATTGACTTCTAAGGCCCTAACTATTCAATCTGTTGGAGCAACGTCCTAGGGTGAAGCCTAGGTTGCCCGTAACGTAGAAATGACCATAACTTTCACACAGGTTGCAATTATTCGTTTTATACGATGGAAAAGCTGTTGTATTTATATCGTATTTTATGCTTCTGGCGTTGACTTCTTAGGCCTTAACTATTCAATCTGTTGGAGCAACGCCCTAGGGTGAAGCCTAGGTTGCGCGGAACGTAGAAATGACCACAACTTTCACACTGGTTGCAATTATTCGTTTTATACGATGGAAAAGCTGTTGCATTTATATCGTATTTTATGCTTCTGGCGTTGACTTCTTAGGCCCTAACTATTCCATCTGATGGAACAACGCCCTAGGGTGAAGCCTAGATTGCCCGGAACGTTGAAATGACCATAACTTTCACTCTGGTTGCTAATATTCGTTTTATACGATGGAAAAACTGTTATATTTATATTGTATTTTATTCTTATGGCGTTGAATTCTAGGTCCCTAGCTATTCGATCTGGTGGAGCAACGCCCTAGAGCGAAACCTAGGTTACCCGGAACGTAGAAATGACCAGTACTTTCACACTGTTTGCAGTTATTCCTGTTATACGATGGAAAAACTGTTGCATCTTTATTGCATTTTATGCTTCTGGCGTTGACTTCCAAGGCCCTAACTATTCGATCAGGTGGAGCAACGCCCTAGAGTGAAACCTAGGTTACCCGGAACGTAGAAATGACCTGTACTTTTATACTGTTTGCAGTTATTCCTGTTATACGATGGAAAAACTTTTGCACCTATATTGTACTTTATGCTTCCGGCGTTGACTTCTAAGGCCCTAGCTATTCGTATTTGGTGGAGCAACGCCCTAGAGTGGGGCCTAGGTTGCCCGGTACGTAGAAATGTCCATTACTTTCACACTGGTTGCAATTATTCCTGTTATACGATGGAAAAACTCTCGTATATTTATCGTATTTTATGCTTCGGGCGTTGACTTCTATGGCCCTACCTATTCGATCTGGTGGAGCAACACCCTACAGTGAAGCCTAGTCTGTCCGGAACGTAGATATGACCATAACCTTCACACAGGTTGCAATTATTCGTCTTATACGATTGAAAGACTGTTGTATTTATTTTGTAGTTTATGCTTCGGGCGTTGACTTCTAAGGCCCTAACTATTCGATCTGGTGGAGCAACGCCCTAGAGTGAAGCCTAGGTTGCCCGGCACGTAGAAATGACCATAACTTTCACACTGGTTGTTATCATTCGTTTTATATGATGGAAAAACTGTTGTATTTATATTGTATTTTATGCTTCTGGCGTTCACTTCTTGGGCCCTAACTATTCGATCTGGTGGATCAACGGCTTAGAGTGAAGCCTAGGTTGCCCGGAACGTAGAAATGACCATAACTTTCACACTGGTTGCTATCATTCGTTTTATATGATGGATAAACTGTTGTATTTATATTGTATTTTATGCTTCTGGCGTTCACTTCTTAGGCCCTAACTATTCGATCTGGTGGAACAACGCCCTAGGGTGAAGCCTAGGTTGCCCGGAACGTAGAAATGACCATAACTTTTACACTGGTAGCAATTATTCGTTTTATACAATGGAAAAACCGTTCTGTTTATTTTGTATTTTATGCTTCGGCCGTTGACTTCTAAGGCCCTAACTGTTTGATCTGGTGGAGCAACGCCCTAGATTGAAGCCTAGGTTGCCCGGAACGTAGAAATGACCATTACTTTCACACTGTTTGCAACTATTCATTTTATAGGATGGAACAGCTGTTGTACTTATATTGTATTTTATTCTTCTGGCGTTGAATTCTAAGTCCCTAGCTTTTCAATCTCGTGGAGCAACGCCCTAGAGTGAAACCTAGGTTACCCGGAACGTAGAAATGACCAGTACTTTGACACTGGTTGCAGTTATTCCTGTTATACGATGGAAAAACTGTTGCACCTTTATTGTATTTTATGCTTCTGGTGTTGACATCTAAGGCCCTAACTGTTTGGTCTGGTGGAGTAACGCCCTAGAGTGAAGCCTAGGTTGCCGGAACGTAGAAATGACCATAACTTTCACACTGGTTGCTATTATTCCTTTTATACGATGGAAAAGCTGTTCTATTTATATCGTATTTTATGCTTCTGGCGTTGACTTCTAAGGCCCTCAACTATTCGATCTGGTGGAGCAACGCCCTAGAGCGAAGCATAGGTTGCCCGGAACGTAGAAATGACCAGTACTTTCACACTGGTTGCAGATATTCCTGTTATACGATGGAAAAACTGTTGTACTTATATTGTATTTTATTCTTCTGGCGTTGAATTCTAAGTCCCTAGCTTTTCGATCTCGTGGAGCAACGCCCTAGAGTGAAACCTAGGTTACCCGGAACGTAGAAATGACCAGTACTTTGACACTGGTTGCAGTTATTCCTGTTATACGATGGAAAAACTGTTGTATTTTTATTGCATTTTATGCTTCGGGCATTGACTTTTAAGGCCCTAACTATTCAATCTGTTGGAGCAACGTCCTAGGGTGAAGCATAGGTTGCCCGGAACGTAGAAATGACCATAACTTTCACACAGGTTGCAATTATTCGTTTTATACGATGGAAAAGCTGTTGTATTTATATCGTATTTTATGCTTCTGGCGTTGACTTCTTAGGCCCTAACTATTCAATCTGTTGGAGCAACGCCCTAGGGTGAAGCCTAGGTTGCCCGGAACGCAGAAATGACCACAACTTTCACACTGGTTGCAATTATTCGTTTTATACGATGGAAAAGCTGTTGTATTTATATCGTATTTTATGCTTCTGGCGTTGACTTCTTAGGCCCCAACTATTCCATCTGATGGAACAACGCCCTAGGGTGAAGCCTAGATTGCCCGGAACGTTGAAATGACCATAACTTTCACTCTGGTTGCTAATATTCGTTTTATACGATGGAAAAACTGTTATATTTATATTGTATTTTATTCTTATGGCGTTGAATTCTAAGTCCCTAGCTATTCGATCTGGTGGAGCAACGCCCTAGAGCGAAACCTAGGTTACCCGGAACGTAGAAATGACCAGTACTTTCACACTGTTTGCAGTTATTCCTGTTATACGATGGAAAAACTGTTGCATCTTTATTGTATTTTATACTTCTGGCGTTGACTTCCAAGGCCCTAACTATTCGATCAGGTGGAGCAACGCCTTAGAGTGAAACCTAGGTTACCCGGAACGTAGAAATGACGTGTACTTTCATACTGTTTGCAGTTATTCCTGTTATACGATGGAAAAACTTTTGTACCTATATTGTATTTTATGCTTCCGGCGTTGAGTTCTAAGGCCCTAGCTATTCGTATTTGGTGGAGCAACGCCCTAGAGTGGGGCCTAGGTTGCCCGGTACGTAGAAATGTCCATTACTTTCACACTGTTTGCAAATATACATTATATACGGTGGAAAATCTGTTGTATCTATGTTGCATTTTATGCTTGTGGCGCTGACTTCTTGGGCCCTAACTATTTGATCTGGTGGAGCAACGCCCTAGAGTGAAGACTAGGTTGCCCGAAACGTAGATATGACCATAACCTTCACACAGGTTGCAATTATTCGTCTTATACGATTGAAAGACTGTTGTATTTATTTTGTAGTTTATGCTTCGGGCGTTGACTTCTAAGGCCCTAACTATTCGATCTGGTGGAGCAACGCCCTAGAGTGAAGCCTAGGTTGCCCGGCACGTAGAAATGACCATAACTTTCACACTGGTTGTTATCATTCGTTTTATATGATGGAAAAACTGTTGTATTTATATTGTATTTTATGCTTCTGGCGTTCACTTCTTAGGCCCTAACTATTCGATCTGGTGGATCAACGGCTTAGAGTGAAGCCTAGGTTGCCCGGAACGTAGAAATGACCATAACTTTCACACTGGTTGCTATCATTCGTTTTATATGATGGATAAACTGTTGTATTTATATCGTATTTTATGCTTCTGGCGTTGACTTCTTAGGCCCTAACTATTCCATCTGATGGAACAACGCCCTAGGGTGAAGCCTAGATTGCCCGGAACGTTGAAATGACCATAACTTTCACTCTGGTTGCTAATATTCGTTTTATACGATGGAAAAACTGTTATATTTATATTGTATTTTATTCTTATGGCGTTGAATTCTAGGTCCCTAGCTATTCGATCTGGTGGAGCAACGCCCTAGAGCGAAACCTAGGTTACCCGGAACGTAGAAATGACCAGTACTTTCACACTGTTTGCAGTTATTCCTGTTATACGATGGAAAAACTGTTGCATCTTTATTGTATTTTATGCTTCTGGCGTTGACTTCCAAGGCCCTAACTATTCGATCAGGTGGAGCAACGCCCTAGAGTGAAACCTAGGTTACGCGGAACGTAGAAATGACCTGTACTTTCATACTGTTTGCAGTTATTCCTGTTATACGATGGAAAAACTTTTGCACCTATATTGTATTTTATGCTTCCGGCGTTGACTTCTAAGGACCTAGCTATTCGTATTTGGTAGAGCAACGCCCTAGAGTGGGGCCTAGGTTGCCCGTTACGTAGAAATGTCCATTACTTTCACACTGGTTGCAATTATTCCTGTTATACGATGGAAAAACTCTCGTATATTTATCGCATTTTATGCTTCGGGCGTTGACTTCTATGGCCCTACCTATTAGATCTGGTGGAGCAACACCCTACAGTGAAGCCTAGTCTGTCCGGAACGTAGATATGACCATAACCTTCACACAGGTTGCAATTATTCGTCTTATACGATTGAAAGACTGTTGTATTTATTTTGTAGTTTATGCTTCGGGCGTTGACTTCTAAGGCCCTAACTATTCGATCTGGTGGAGCAACGCCCTAGAGTGAAGCCTAGGTTGCCCGGCACGTAGAAATGACCATAACTTTCACACTGGTTGTTATCATTCGTTTTATATGATGGAAAAACTGTTGTATTTATATTGTATTTTATGCTTCTGGCGTTCACTTCTTGGGCCCTAACTATTCGATCTGGTGGATCAACGGCTTAGAGTGAAGCCTAGGTTGCCCGGAACGTAGAAATGACCATAACTTTCACACTGGTTGCTATCATTCGTTTTATATGATGGATAATCTGTTGTATTTATATTGTATTTTATGCTTCTGGCGTTCACTTCTTAGGCCCTAACTATTCGATCTGGTGGAACAACGCCCTAGGGTGAAGCCTAGGTTGCCCGGAACGTAGAAATGACCATAACTTTTACACTGGTAGCAATTATTCGTTTTATACAATGGAAAAACTGTTCTATTTATTTTGCATTTTATGCTTCGGGCGTTGCCTTCTAAGGCCCTAACTAATTGATCTGGAGGAGCAATGCCCTAGTGTGAAGCCTAGGTTGCCCGGAACGTAGAAAAGACCATAACTTTTACACTGGTAGCAATTATTCGTTTTATACAATGGAAAAACCGTTCTGTTTATTTTGTATTTTATGCTTCGGCCGTTGACTTCTAAGGCCCTAACTGTTTGATCTGGTGGAGCAACGCCCTAGATTGAAGCCTAGGTAGCCCGGAACGTAGAAATGACCATTACTTTCACACTGTTTGCAACTATTCATTTTATAGGATGGAACAGCTGTTGTACTTATATTGTATTTTATTCTTCTGGCGTTGAATTCTAAGTCCCTAGCTTTTCAATCTCGTGGAGCAACGCCCTAGAGTGAAACCTAGGTTACCCGGAACGTAGAAATGACCAGTACTTTGTCACTGGTTGCAGTTATTCCTGTTATACGATGGAAAAACTGTTGCACCTTTATTGTATTTTATGCTTCTGGTGTTGACATCTAAGGCCCTAACTGTTTGGTCTGGTGGAGCAACGCCCTAGAGTGAAGCCTAGGTTGCCGGAACGTAGAAATGACCATAACTTTCACACTGGTTGCTATTATTCCTTTTATACGATGGAAAAGCTGTTCTATTTATATCGTATTTTATGCTTCTGGCGTTGACTTCTAAGGCCCTCAACTATTCGATCTGGTGGAGCAACGCCCTAGAGTGAAGACTAGGTTGCCCGAAACGTAGAAATGACCATAACTTTTACACTGGTAGCAATTATTCGTTTTATATAATGGAAAAACTGTTGTATTTATATCGTATTTGATGCTACTGGCGTTGACTTCTAAGGACCTAACTATTCGATCTGGTGGAGCCACGCCCTAGAGTGAAGCCTAGGTTGCCGGAAACGTAGAAATGACCATTACCTTCACAATGTTTGCAATTATTCATTTTATACGATGGAAAAACTGTTGTACTTATATTGTATTTTATCCATCTGGCGTTGACTTCTAAGGCCGTAGCTATTAGAAGTGGTGGAGCATCGCCCCAGAGTGACGCCTAGGGTGCGCGGCACGTAGAAATGACCATTACTTTCACACTGTTTGCAATTATTCATTTTATACGATGGAAAAGCTGTTGTATTTATATCGTATTTTATGCTTCTGGCGTCGACTTCTAAGGACCTAACTATTCGATCTGGTGGAGCAACGCCCTAGAGTGAAGCCTAGGTTGCTCGGAATATAGAAATGACCATATCTTCCACACTGGTTGCAATTATTCGTTTTATACGAAGGAAAAACTGTTCTATTTATTTTATATTTTATGCTTCGGGCGTTGACTTCTAAGGCCCTAACTATTCGATCTGGTGGAGCAACGCCCTAGAGTGAAGCCTAGGTTGCCCGGCACGTAGAAATGACCATAACTTTCACACTGGTTGTTATCATTCGTTTTATATGATGGAAAAACTGTTGTATTTATATTGTATTTTATGCTTCTGGCGTTCACTTCTTAGGCCCTAACTATTCGATCTGGTGGATCAACGGCTTAGAGTGAAGCCTAGGTTGCCCGGAACGTAGAAATGACCATAACTTTCACACTGGTTGCTATCATTCGTTTTATATGATGGATAAACTGTTGTATTTATATCGTATTTTATGCTTCTGGCGTTGACTTCTTAGGCCCTAACTATTCCATCTGATGGAACAACGCCCTAGGGTGAAGCCTAGATTGCCCGGAACGTTGAAATGACCATAACTTTCACTCTGGTTGCTAATATTCGTTTTATACGATGGAAAAACTGTTATATTTATATTGTATTTTATTCTTATGGCGTTGAATTCTAGGTCCCTAGCTATTCGATCTGGTGGAGCAACGCCCTAGAGCGAAACCTAGGTTACCCGGAACGTAGAAATGACCAGTACTTTCACACTGTTTGCAGTTATTCCTGTTATACGATGGAAAAACTGTTGCATCTTTATTGTATTTTATGCTTCTGGCGTTGACTTCCAAGGCCCTAACTATTCGATCAGGTGGAGCAACGCCCTAGAGTGAAACCTAGGTTACCCGGAACGTAGAAATGACCTGTACTTTCATACTGTTTGCAGTTATTCCTGTTATACGATGGAAAAACTTTTGCACCTATATTGTATTTTATGCTTCCGGCGTTGACTTCTAAGGCCCTAGCTATTCGTATTTGGTAGAGCAACGCCCTAGAGTGGGGCCTAGGTTGCCCGTTACGTAGAAATGTCCATTACTTTCACACTGGTTGCAATTATTCCTGTTATACGATGGAAAAACTCTCGTATATTTATCGCATTTTATGCTTCGGGCGTTGACTTCTATGGCCCTACCTATTAGATCTGGTGGAGCAACACCCTACAGTGAAGCCTAGTCTGTCCGGAACGTAGATATGACCATAACCTTCACACAGGTTGCAATTATTCGTCTTATACGTTTGAAAGACTGTTGTATTTATTTTGTAGTTTATGCTTCGGGCGTTGACTTCTAAGGCCCTAACTATTCGATCTGGTGGAGCAACGCCCTAGAGTGAAGCCTAGGTTGCCCGGCACGTAGAAATGACCATAACTTTCACACTGGTTGTTATCATTCGTTTTATATGATGGAAAAACTGTTGTATTTATATTGTATTTTATGCTTCTGGCGTTCACTTCTTGGGCCCTAACTATTCGATCTGGTGGATCAACGGCTTAGAGTGAAGCCTAGGTTGCCCGGAACGTAGAAATGACCATAACTTTCACACTGGTTGCTATCATTCGTTTTATATGATGGATAAACTGTTGTATTTATATTGTATTTTATGCTTCTGGCGTTCACTTCTTAGGCCCTAACTATTCGATCTGGTGGAACAACGCCCTAGGGTGAAGCCTAGGTTGCCCGGAACGTAGAAATGACCATAACTTTTACACTGGTAGCAATTATTCGTTTTATACAATGGAAAAACTGTTCTATTTATTTTGCATTTTATGCTTCGGGCGTTGCCTTCTAAGGCCCTAACTAATTGATCTGGAGGAGCAATGCCCTAGTGTGAAGCCTAGGTTGCCCGGAACGTAGAAAAGACCATAACTTTTACACTGGTAGCAATTATTCGTTTTATACAATGGAAAAACCGTTCTGTTTATTTTGTATTTTATGCTTCGGCCGTTGACTTCTAAGGCCCTAACTGTTTGATCTGGTGGAGCAACGCCCTAGATTGAAGCCTAGGTTGCCCGGAACGTAGAAATGACCATTACTTTCACACTGTTTGCAACTATTCATTTTATAGGATGGAACAGCTGTTGTACTTATATTGTATTTTATTCTTCTGGCGTTGAATTCTAAGTCCCTAGCTTTTCAATCTCGTGGAGCAACGCCCTAGAGTGAAACCTAGGTTACCCGGAACGTAGAAATGACCAGTACTTTGTCACTGGTTGCAGTTATTCCTGTTATACGATGGAAAAACTGTTGCACCTTTATTGTATTTTATGCTTCTGGTGTTGACATCTAAGGCCCTAACTGTTTGGTCTGGTGGAGCAACGCCCTAGAGTGAAGCCTAGGTTGCCGGAACGTAGAAATGACCATAACTTTCACACTGGTTGCTATTATTCCTTTTATACGATGGAAAAGCTGTTCTATTTATATCGTATTTTATGCTTCTGGCGTTGACTTCTAAGGCCCTCAACTATTCGATCTGGTGGAGCAACGCCCTAGAGTGAAGACTAGGTTGCCCGAAACGTAGAAATGACCATAACTTTTACACTGGTAGCAATTATTCGTTTTATATAATGGAAAAACTGTTGTATTTATATCGTATTTGATGCTCCTGGCGTTGACTTCTAAGGACCTAACTATTCGATCTGGTGGAGCCACGCCCTAGAGTGAAGCCTAGGTTGCCGGAAACGTAGAAATGACCATTACCTTCACAATGTTTGCAATTATTCATTTTATACGATGGAAAAACTGTTGTACTTATATTGTATTTTATCCATCTGGCGTTGACTTCTTAGGCCCTAACTATTCGATCTGGTGGAGCAACGCCCTAGAGTGAAACCTAGGTTACCCGGAACGTAGAAATGACCAGTACTTTCACACTGTTTGCAGTTATTCCTGTTATACGATGGAAAAACTGTTGCATCTTTATTGTATTTTATGCTTCTGGCGTTGACTTCTAAGGCCCTAACTATTCGATCAGGTGGAGCAACGCCCTAGAGTGAAACCTAGGTTGCTAGAAATGTAGAAATGACCATAACTTTCACACTGGTTGCAATTATTCATTTTATACGATGGAAAAACTGTTGTACTTATATTGTATTTTATTCTTATGGCGTTGAATTCTAAGTCCCTAGCTATTCGATATGGTGGAGCAACGCCCTAGAGTGAAACCTAGGTTACCCGGAACGTAGAAATGACCAGTACTTTCATACCGTTTGCAGTTATTCCTGTTATACGATGGAAAAACTTTTGCATCTATATTGTGTTTTATGCTTCCGGCGTTGACTTCTAGGGCCCTAGCTATTCGATTTGGTGGAGCAACGCCCTAGAGTGGGGCCTAGGTTGCCCGGAACGTAGAAATGACCAGTACTTTGACACTGGTTGCAGTTATTCCTGTTATACGATGGAAAAACTGTTGTATTTTTATTGCATTTTATGCTTCGGGCATTGACTTCTAAGGCCCTAACTATTCAATCTGTTGGAGCAACGTCCTAGGGTGAAGCCTAGGTTGCCCGGAACGTAGAAATGACCATAACTTTCACACAGGTTGCAATTATTCGTTTTATACGATGGAAAAGCTGTTGTATTTATATCGTATTTTATGCTTCTGGCGTTGACTTCTTAGGCCCTAACTATTCAATCTGTTGGAGCAACGCCCTAGCGTGAAGCCTAGGTTGTCCGGAACGTAGAAATGACCACAACTTTCACACTGGTTGCAATTATTCGTTTTATACGATGGAAAAGCTGTTGCATTTATATCGTATTTTATGCTTCTGGCGTTGACTTCTTAGGCCCTAACTATTCCATCTGATGGAACAACGACCTAGGGTGAAGCCTAGATTGCCCGGAACGTTGAAATGACCATAACTTTCACTCTGGTTGCTAATATTCGTTTTATACGATGGAAAAACTGTTATATTTATATTGTAATTTATTCTTATGGCGTTGAATTCTAAGTCCCTAGATATTCGATCTGGTGGAGCAACGCCCTAGAGCGAAACCTAGGTTACCCGGAACGTAGAAATGACCAGTACTTTCACACTGTTTGCAGTTATTCCTGTTATACGATGGAAAAACTGTTGCATCTTTATTGTATTTTATGCTTCTGGCGTTGACTTCCAAGGCCCTAACTATTCGATCAGGTGGAGCAACGCCCTAGAGTGAAACCTAGGTTACCCGGAACGTAGAAATGACCTGTACTTTCATACTGTTTGCAGTTATTCCTGTTATACGATGGAAAAACTTTTGCACCTATATTGTATTTTATGCTTCCGGCGTTGACTTCTAAGGCCCTAACTATTCGTATTTGGTGGAGCAACGCCCTAGAGTGGGGCCTAGGTTGCCCGGTACGTAGAAATGACCATAACTTTCACACTGGTTGTTATCATTCGTTTTATATGATGGAAAAACTGTTGTATTTATATTGTATTTTATGCTTCTGGCGTTCACTTCTTAGGCCCTAACTATTCGATCTGGTGGATCAACGGCTTAGAGTGAAGCCTAGGTTGCCCGGAACGTAGAAATGACCATAACTTTTACACTGGTAGCAATTATTCGTTTTATACAATGGAAAAACTGTTCTATTTATTTTGCATTTTATGCTTCGGGCGTTGCCTTCTAAGGCCCTAACTAATTGATCTGGAGGAGCAATGCCCTAGTGTGAAGCCTAGGTTGCCCGGAACGTAGAAAAGACCATAACTTTTACACTGGTAGCAATTATTCGTTTTATACAATGGAAAAACCGTTCTGTTTATTTTGTATTTTATGCTTCGGCCGTTGACTTCTAAGGCCCTAACTGTTTGATCTGGTGGAGCAACGCCCTAGATTGAAGCCTAGGTAGCCCGGAACGTAGAAATGACCATTACTTTCACACTGTTTGCAACTATTCATTTTATAGGATGGAACAGCTGTTGTACTTATATTGTATTTTATTCTTCTGGCGTTGAATTCTAAGTCCCTAGCTTTTCAATCTCGTGGAGCAACGCCCTAGAGTGAAACCTAGGTTACCCGGAACGTAGAAATGACCAGTACTTTGTCACTGGTTGCAGTTATTCCTGTTATACGATGGAAAAACTGTTGCACCTTTATTGTATTTTATGCTTCTGGTGTTGACATCTAAGGCCCTAACTGTTTGGTCTGGTGGAGCAACGCCCTAGAGTGAAGCCTAGGTTGCCGGAACGTAGAAATGACCATAACTTTCACACTGGTTGCTATTATTCCTTTTATACGATGGAAAAGCTGTTCTATTTATATCGTATTTTATGCTTCTGGCGTTGACTTCTAAGGCCCTCAACTATTCGATCTGGTGGAGCAACGCCCTAGAGTGAAGACTAGGTTGCCCGAAACGTAGAAATGACCATAACTTTTACACTGGTAGCAATTATTCGTTTTATATAATGGAAAAACTGTTGTATTTATATCGTATTTGATGCTCCTGGCGTTGACTTCTAAGGACCTAACTATTCGATCTGGTGGAGCCACGCCCTAGAGTGAAGCCTAGGTTGCCGGAAACGTAGAAATGACCATTACCTTCACAATGTTTGCAATTATTCATTTTATACGATGGAAAAACTGTTGTACTTATATTGTATTTTATCCATCTGGCGTTGACTTCTAAGGCCGTAGCTATTAGAAGTGGTGGAGCATCGCCCCAGAGTGACGCCTAGGGTGCGCGGCACGTAGAAATGACCATTACTTTCACACTGTTTGCAATTATTCATTTTATACGATGGAAAAGCTGTTGTATTTATATCGTATTTTATGCTTCTGGCGTCGACTTCTAAGGACCTAACTATTCGATCTGGTGGAGCAACGCCCTAGAGTGAAGCCTAGGTTGCTCGGAATATAGAAATGACCATATCTTCCACACTGGTTGCAATTATTCGTTTTATACGAAGGAAAAACTGTTCTATTTATTTTATATTTTATGCTTCGGGCGTTGACTTCTAAGGCCCTAACTATTCGATCTGGTGGAGCAACGCCCTAGAGTGAAGCCTAGGTTGCCCGGCACGTAGAAATGACCATAACTTTCACACTGGTTGTTATCATTCGTTTTATATGATGGAAAAACTGTTGTATTTATATTGTATTTTATGCTTCTGGCGTTCACTTCTTAGGCCCTAACTATTCGATCTGGTGGATCAACGGCTTAGAGTGAAGCCTAGGTTGCCCGGAACGTAGAAATGACCATAACTTTCACACTGGTTGCTATCATTCGTTTTATATGATGGATAAACTGTTGTATTTATATCGTATTTTATGCTTCTGGCGTTGACTTCTTAGGCCCTAACTATTCCATCTGATGGAACAACGCCCTAGGGTGAAGCCTAGATTGCCCGGAACGTTGAAATGACCATAACTTTCACTCTGGTTGCTAATATTCGTTTTATACGATGGAAAAACTGTTATATTTATATTGTATTTTATTCTTATGGCGTTGAATTCTAGGTCCCTAGCTATTCGATCTGGTGGAGCAACGCCCTAGAGCGAAACCTAGGTTACCCGGAACGTAGAAATGACCAGTACTTTCACACTGTTTGCAGTTATTCCTGTTATACGATGGAAAAACTGTTGCATCTTTATTGTATTTTATGCTTCTGGCGTTGACTTCCAAGGCCCTAACTATTCGATCAGGTGGAGCAACGCCCTAGAGTGAAACCTAGGTTACCCGGAACGTAGAAATGACCTGTACTTTCATACTGTTTGCAGTTATTCCTGTTATACGATGGAAAAACTTTTGCACCTATATTGTATTTTATGCTTCCGGCGTTGACTTCTAAGGCCCTAGCTATTCGTATTTGGTAGAGCAACGCCCTAGAGTGGGGCCTAGGTTGCCCGTTACGTAGAAATGTCCATTACTTTCACACTGGTTGCAATTATTCCTGTTATACGATGGAAAAACTCTCGTATATTTATCGCATTTTATGCTTCGGGCGTTGACTTCTATGGCCCTACCTATTAGATCTGGTGGAGCAACACCCTACAGTGAAGCCTAGTCTGTCCGGAACGTAGATATGACCATAACCTTCACACAGGTTGCAATTATTCGTCTTATACGTTTGAAAGACTGTTGTATTTATTTTGTAGTTTATGCTTCGGGCGTTGACTTCTAAGGCCCTAACTATTCGATCTGGTGGAGCAACGCCCTAGAGTGAAGCCTAGGTTGCCCGGCACGTAGAAATGACCATAACTTTCACACTGGTTGTTATCATTCGTTTTATATGATGGAAAAACTGTTGTATTTATATTGTATTTTATGCTTCTGGCGTTCACTTCTTGGGCCCTAACTATTCGATCTGGTGGATCAACGGCTTAGAGTGAAGCCTAGGTTGCCCGGAACGTAGAAATGACCATAACTTTCACACTGGTTGCTATCATTCGTTTTATATGATGGATAAACTGTTGTATTTATATTGTATTTTATGCTTCTGGCGTTCACTTCTTAGGCCCTAACTATTCGATCTGGTGGAACAACGCCCTAGGGTGAAGCCTAGGTTGCCCGGAACGTAGAAATGACCATAACTTTTACACTGGTAGCAATTATTCGTTTTATACAATGGAAAAACTGTTCTATTTATTTTGCATTTTATGCTTCGGGCGTTGCCTTCTAAGGCCCTAACTAATTGATCTGGAGGAGCAATGCCCTAGTGTGAAGCCTAGGTTGCCCGGAACGTAGAAAAGACCATAACTTTTACACTGGTAGCAATTATTCGTTTTATACAATGGAAAAACCGTTCTGTTTATTTTGTATTTTATGCTTCGGCCGTTGACTTCTAAGGCCCTAACTGTTTGATCTGGTGGAGCAACGCCCTAGATTGAAGCCTAGGTTGCCCGGAACGTAGAAATGACCATTACTTTCACACTGTTTGCAACTATTCATTTTATAGGATGGAACAGCTGTTGTACTTATATTGTATTTTATTCTTCTGGCGTTGAATTCTAAGTCCCTAGCTTTTCAATCTCGTGGAGCAACGCCCTAGAGTGAAACCTAGGTTACCCGGAACGTAGAAATGACCAGTACTTTGTCACTGGTTGCAGTTATTCCTGTTATACGATGGAAAAACTGTTGCACCTTTATTGTATTTTATGCTTCTGGTGTTGACATCTAAGGCCCTAACTGTTTGGTCTGGTGGAGCAACACCCTAGAGTGAAGCCTAGGTTGCCGGAACGTAGAAATGACCATAACTTTCACACTGGTTGCTATTATTCCTTTTATACGATGGAAAAGCTGTTCTATTTATATCGTATTTTATGCTTCTGGCGTTGACTTCTAAGGCCCTCAACTATTCGATCTGGTGGAGCAACGCCCTAGAGTGAAGACTAGGTTGCCCGAAACGTAGAAATGACCATAACTTTTACACTGGTAGCAATTATTCGTTTTATATAATGGAAAAACTGTTGTATTTATATCGTATTTGATGCTCCTGGCGTTGACTTCTAAGGACCTAACTATTCGATCTGGTGGAGCCACGCCCTAGAGTGAAGCCTAGGTTGCCGGAAACGTAGAAATGACCATTACCTTCACAATGTTTGCAATTATTCATTTTATACGATGGAAAAACTGTTGTACTTATATTGTATTTTATCCATCTGGCGTTGACTTCTTAGGCCCTAACTATTCGATCTGGTGGAGCAACGCCCTAGAGTGAAACCTAGGTTACCCGGAACGTAGAAATGACCAGTACTTTGTCACTGGTTGCAGTTATTCCTGTTATACGATGGAAAAACTGTTGCACCTTTATTGTATTTTATGCTTCTGGTGTTGACATCTAAGGCCCTAACTGTTTGGTCTGGTGGAGCAACACCCTAGAGTGAAGCCTAGGTTGCCGGAACGTAGAAATGACCATAACTTTCACACTGGTTGCTATTATTCCTTTTATACGATGGAAAAGCTGTTCTATTTATATCGTATTTTATGCTTCTGGCGTTGACTTCTAAGGCCCTCAACTATTCGATCTGGTGGAGCAACGCCCTAGAGTGAAGACTAGGTTGCCCGAAACGTAGAAATGACCATAACTTTTACACTGGTAGCAATTATTCGTTTTATATAATGGAAAAACTGTTGTATTTATATCGTATTTGATGCTCCTGGCGTTGACTTCTAAGGACCTAACTATTCGATCTGGTGGAGCCACGCCCTAGAGTGAAGCCTAGGTTGCCGGAAACGTAGAAATGACCATTACCTTCACAATGTTTGCAATTATTCATTTTATACGATGGAAAAACTGTTGTACTTATATTGTATTTTATCCATCTGGCGTTGACTTCTTAGGCCCTAACTATTCGATCTGGTGGAGCAACGCCCTAGAGTGAAACCTAGGTTACCCGGAACGTAGAAATGACCAGTACTTTCACACTGTTTGCAGTTATTCCTGTTATACGATGGAAAAACTGTTGCATCTTTATTGTATTTTATGCTTCTGGCGTTGACTTCTAAGGCCCTAACTATTCGATCAGGTGGAGCAACGCCCTAGAGTGAAACCTAGGTTGCTAGAAATGTAGAAATGACCATAACTTTCACACTGGTTGCAATTATTCATTTTATACGATGGAAAAACTGTTGTACTTATATTGTATTTTATTCTTATGGCGTTGAATTCTAAGTCCCTAGCTATTCGATATGGTGGAGCAACGCCCTAGAGTGAAACCTAGGTTACCCGGAACGTAGAAATGACCAGTACTTTCATACCGTTTGCAGTTATTCCTGTTATACGATGGAAAAACTTTTGCATCTATATTGTGTTTTATGCTTCCGGCGTTGACTTCTAGGGCCCTAGCTATTCGATTTGGTGGAGCAACGCCCTAGAGTGGGGCCTAGGTTGCCCGGAACGTAGAAATGACCAGTACTTTGACACTGGTTGCAGTTATTCCTGTTATACGATGGAAAAACTGTTGTATTTTTATTGCATTTTATGCTTCGCGCATTGACTTCTAAGGCCCTAACTATTCAATCTGTTGGAGCAACGTCCTAGGGTGAAGCCTAGGTTGCCCGGAACGTAGAAATGACCATAACTTTCACACAGGTTGCAATTATTCGTTTTATACGATGGAAAAGCTGTTGTATTTATATCGTATTTTATGCTTCTGGCGTTGACTTCTTAGGCCCTAACTATTCAATCTGTTGGAGCAACGCCCTAGGGTGAAGCCTAGGTTGTCCGGAACGTAGAAATGACCACAACTTTCACACTGGTTGCAATTATTCGTTTTATACGATGGAAAAGCTGTTGCATTTATATCGTATTTTATGCTTCTGGCGTTGACTTCTTAGGCCCTAACTATTCCATCTGATGGAACAACGACCTAGGGTGAAGCCTAGATTGCCCGGAACGTTGAAATGACCATAACTTTCACTCTGGTTGCTAATATTCGTTTTATACGATGGAAAAACTGTTATATTTATATTGTAATTTATTCTTATGGCGTTGAATTCTAAGTCCCTAGATATTCGATCTGGTGGAGCAACGCCCTAGAGCGAAACCTAGGTTACCCGGAACGTAGAAATGACCAGTACTTTCACACTGTTTGCAGTTATTCCTGTTATACGATGGAAAAACTGTTGCATCTTTATTGTATTTTATGCTTCTGGCGTTGACTTCCAAGGCCCTAACTATTCGATCAGGTGGAGCAACGCCCTAGAGTGAAACCTAGGTTACCCGGAACGTAGAAATGACCTGTACTTTCATACTGTTTGCAGTTATTCCTGTTATACGATGGAAAAACTTTTGCACCTATATTGTATTTTATGCTTCCGGCGTTGACTTCTAAGGCCCTAACTATTCGTATTTGGTGGAGCAACGCCCTAGAGTGGGGCCTAGGTTGCCCGGTACGTAGAAATGTCCATTACTTTCACACTGGTTCCAATTATTCCTGTTATACGATGGAAAAACTCTCGTATATTTATCGTATTTTATGCTTCGGGCGTTGACTTCTATGGCCCTACCTATTCGATCTGGTGGAGCAACACCCTACAGTGAAGCCTAGTTTGTCCGGAACGTAGATATGACCATAACCTTCACACAGGTTGCAATTATTCGTCTTATACGATTGAAAGACTGTTGTATTTATTTTGTAGTTTATGCTTCGGGCGTTGACTTCTAAGGCCCTAACTATTCGATCTGGTGGAGCAACGCCCTAGAGTGAAGCCTAGGTTGCCCGGCACGTAGAAATGACCATAACTTTCACACTGGATGTTATCATTCGTTTTATATGATGGAAAAACTGTTGTATTTATATTGTATTTTATGCTTCTGGCGTTCACTTCTTAGGCCCTAACTATTCGATCTGGTGGATCAACGCCTTAGCGTGAAGCCTAGGTTGCACGGAACGTAGAAATGACCATTACTTTCACACTGGTAGCAATTATTCGTTTTATATAATGGAAAAACTGTTGTATTTATATCGTATTTGATGCTCCTGGCGTTGACTTCTAAGGACCTAACTATTCGATCTGGTGGAGCCACGCCCTAGAGTGAAGCCTAGGTTGCCGGAAACGTAGAAATGACCATTACCTTCACAATGTTTGCAATTATTCATTTTATACGATGGAAAAACTGTTGTACTTATATTGTATTTTATCCATCTGGCGTTGACTTCTAAGGCCGTAGCTATTAGAAGTGGTGGAGCATCGCCCCAGAGTGACGCCTAGGGTGCGCGGAACGTAGAAATGACCATTACTTTCACACTGTTTGCAATTATTCATTTTATACGATGGAAAAGCTGTTGTATTTATATCGTATTTTATGCTTCTGGCGTCGACTTCTAAGGACCTAACTATTCGATCTGGTGGAGCAACGCCCTAGAGTGAAACCTAGGTTGCTAGAAATGTAGAAATGACCATAACTTTCACACTGGTTGCAATTATTCATTTTATACGATGGAAAAACTGTTGTACTTATATTGTATTTTATTCTTATGGCGTTGAATTCTAAGTCCCTAGCTATTCGATATGGTGGAGCAACGCCCTAGAGTGAAACCTAGGTTACCCGGAACGTAGAAATGACCAGTACTTTCATACCGTTTGCAGTTATTCCTGTTATACGATGGAAAAACTTTTGCATCTATATTGTGTTTTATGCTTCCGGCGTTGACTTCTAGGGCCCTAGCTATTCGATTTGGTGGAGCAACGCCCTAGAGTGGGGCCTAGGTTGCCCGGAACGTAGAAATGACCAGTACTTTGACACTGGTTGCAGTTATTCCTGTTATACGATGGAAAAACTGTTGTATTTTTATTGCATTTTATGCTTCGGGCATTGACTTCTAAGACCCTAACTATTCAATCTGTTGGAGCAACGTCCTAGGGTGAAGCCTAGGTTGCCCGGAACGTAGAAATGACCATAACTTTCACACAGGTTGCAATTATTCGTTTTATACGATGGAAAAGCTGTTGTATTTATATCGTATTTTATGCTTCTGGCGTTGACTTCTTAGGCCCTAACTATTCAATCTGTTGGAGCAACGCCCTAGGGTGAAGCCTAGGTTGCCCGGAACGTAGAAATGACCACAACTTTCACACTGGTTGCAATTATTCGTTTTATACGATGGAAAAGCTGTTGCATTTATATCGTATTTTATGCTTCTGGCGTTGACTTCTTAGGCCCTAACTATTCCATCTGATGGAACAACGACCTAGGGTGAAGCCTAGATTGCCCGGAACGTTGAAATGACCATAACTTTCACTCTGGTTGCTAATATTCGTTTTATACGATGGAAAAACTGTTATATTTATATTGTAATTTATTCTTATGGCGTTGAATTCTGAGTCCCTAGATATTCGATCTGGTGGAGCAACGCCCTAGAGCGAAACCTAGGTTACCCGGAACGTAGAAATGACCAGTACTTTCACACTGTTTGCAGTTATTCCTGTTATACGATGGAAAAACTGTTGCATCTTTATTGTATTTTATGCTTCTGGCGTTGACTTCCAAGGCCCTAACTATTCGATCAGGTGGAGCAACGCCCTAGAGTGAAACCTAGGTTACCCGGAACGTAGAAATGACCTGTACTTTCATACTGTTTGCAGTTATTCCTGTTATACGATGGAAAAACTTTTGCACCTATATTGTATTTTATGCTTCCGGCGTTGACTTCTAAGGCCCTAACTATTCGTATTTGGTGGAGCAACGCCCTAGAGCGAAACCTAGGTTACCCGGAACGTAGAAATGACCAGTACTTTCACACTGTTTGCAGTTATTCCTGTTATACGATGGAAAAACTGTTGCATCTTTATTGTATTTTATGCTTCTGGCGTTGACTTCCAAGGCCCTAACTATTCGATCAGGTGGAGCAACGCCCTAGAGTGAAACCTAGGTTACCCGGAACGTAGAAATGACCTGTACTTTCATACTGTTTGCAGTTATTCCTGTTATACGATGGAAAAACTTTTGCACCTATATTGTATTTTATGCTTCCGGCGTTGACTTCTAAGGCCCTAACTATTCGTATTTGGTGGAGCAACGCCCTAGAGTGGGGCCAAGGTTGCCCGGTACGTAGAAATGTCCATTACTTTCACACTGGTTCCAATTATTCCTGTTATACGATGGAAAAACTCTCGTATATTTATCGTATTTTATGCTTCGGCCGTTGACTTCTATGGCCCTACCTATTCGATCTGGTGGAGCAACACCCTACAGTGAAGCCTAGTTTGTCCGGAACGTAGATATGACCATAACCTTCACACAGGTTGCAATTATTCGTCTTATACGATTGAAAGACTGTTGTATTTATTTTGTAGTTTATGCTTCGGGCGTTGACTTCTAAGGCCCTAACTATTCGATCTGGTGGAGCAACGCCCTAGAGTGAAGCCTAGGTAGCCCGGCACGTAGAAATGACCATAACTTTCACACTGGATGTTATCATTCGTTTTATATGATGGAAAAACTGTTGTATTTATATTGTATTTTATGCTTCTGGCGTTCACTTCTTAGGCCCTAACTATTCGATCTGGTGGATCAACGCCTTAGCGTGAAGCCTAGGTTGCACGGAACGTAGAAATGACCATTACTTTCACACTGTTTGCAATTATTCCTTTTATACGATGGAAAAGCTGTTGTATTTATATCGTATTTTATGCTTCTGGCTTTGACATCTAAGGCCCTAACTATTCGATTTGGTGGAGCAACGCCCTAGAGTGGAGCCTAGGTTGCCCGGTACGTAGAAATGACCATTACATTCACAATGTTTGCAAATATACATTATATACGATGGAATGTCTGTTGTATTCATGTTGTTTTTTATGCTCCTGGCGTTGACTTCTTAGGCCCTAACTATTTGATCTGGTGGTACAACGCCCTAGAGTGAAACCTAGGTTGCCTGGAACGTAGAAATGGCCATCACTTTCACACTGGTTGCAATTATTCCTGTTATACGATGGAAAAACTCTCGTATATTTATCGTATTTTATGCTTCGGGCGTTGACTTCTATGGCCCTACCTATTCGATCTGGTGGAGCAACACCCTACAGTGAAGCCTAGTTTGCCCGGAACGTAGATATGACCATAACCTTCACACAGGTTGCAATTATTCGTCTTATACGATTGAAAGACTGTTGTATTTATTTTGTAGATTATGCTTCGGGCGTTGACTTCTAAGGCCCTAACTATTCGATCTGGTGGAGCAACGCCCTAGAGTGAAGCCTAGGTTGCCCGGCACGTAGAAATGACCATAACTTTCACACTGGATGTTATCATTCGTTTTATATGATGGAAAAACTGTTGTATTTATATTGTATTTTATGCTTCTGGCGTTCACTTCTTAGGCCCTAACTATACGATCTGGTGGATCAACGGCTTAGAGTGAAGCCTAGGTTGCCCGGAACGTAGAAATGACCATAACTTTCACACTGGTTGCTATCATTCGTTTTATATGATGGATAAACTGTTGTATTTATATCGTATTTTATGCTTCTGGCGTTGACTTCTTAGGCCCTAACTATTCCATCTGATGGAACAACGCCCTAGGGTGAAGCCTAGATTGCCCGGAACGTTGAAATGACCATAACTTTCACTCTGGTTGCTAATATTCGTTTTATACGATGGAAAAACTGTTATATTTATATTGTATTTTATTCTTATGGCGTTGAATTCTAAGTCCCTACCTATTCGATCTGGTGGAGCAACGCCCTAGAGCGAAACCTAGGTTACCCGGAACGTAGAAATGACCAGTACTTTCACACTGTTTGCAGTTATTCCTGTTATACGATGGAAAAACTGTTGCATCTTTATTGTATTTTATGCTTCTGGCGTTGACTTCCAAGGCCCTAACTATTCGATCAGGTGGAGCAACGCCCTAGAGTGAAACCTAGGTTACCCGGAACGTAGAAATGACCTGTACTTTCATACTGTTTGCAGTTATTCCTGTTATACGATGGAAAAACTTTTGCACCTATATTGTATTTTATGCTTCCGGCGTTGACTTCTAAGGCCCTAACTATTCGTATTTGGTGGAGCAACGCCCTAGAGTGGGGCCAAGGTTGCCCGGTACGTAGAAATGTCCATTACTTTCACACTGGTTCCAATTATTCCTGTTATACGATGGAAAAACTCTCGTATATTTATCGTATTTTATGCTTCGGCCGTTGACTTCTATGGCCCTACCTATTCGATCTGGTGGAGCAACACCCTACAGTGAAGCCTAGTTTGTCCGGAACGTAGATATGACCATAACCTTCACACAGGTTGCAATTATTCGTCTTATACGATTGAAAGACTGTTGTATTTATTTTGTAGTTTATGCTTCGGGCGTTGACTTCTAAGGCCCTAACTATTCGATCTGGTGGAGCAACGCCCTAGAGTGAAGCCTAGGTAGCCCGGCACGTAGAAATGACCATAACTTTCACACTGGATGTTATCATTCGTTTTATATGATGGAAAAACTGTTGTATTTATATTGTATTTTATGCTTCTGGCGTTCACTTCTTAGGCCCTAACTATTCGATCTGGTGGATCAACGCCTTAGCGTGAAGCCTAGGTTGCACGGAACGTAGAAATGACCATTACTTTCACACTGTTTGCAATTATTCCTTTTATACGATGGAAAAGCTGTTGTATTTATATCGTATTTTATGCTTCTGGCTTTGACATCTAAGGCCCTAACTATTCGATTTGGTGGAGCAACGCCCTAGAGTGGAGCCTAGGTTGCCCGGTACGTAGAAATGACCATTACATTCACAATGTTTGCAAATATACATTATATACGATGGAATGTCTGTTGTATTCATGTTGTTTTTTATGCTCCTGGCGTTGACTTCTTAGGCCCTAACTATTTGATCTGGTGGTACAACGCCCTAGAGTGAAACCTAGGTTGCCTGGAACGTAGAAATGGCCATCACTTTCACACTGGTTGCAATTATTCCTGTTATACGATGGAAAAACTCTCGTATATTTATCGTATTTTATGCTTCGGGCGTTGACTTCTATGGCCCTACCTATTCGATCTGGTGGAGCAACACCCTACAGTGAAGCCTAGTTTGCCCGGAACGTAGATATGACCATAACCTTCACACAGGTTGCAATTATTCGTCTTATACGATTGAAAGACTGTTGTATTTATTTTGTAGATTATGCTTCGGGCGTTGACTTCTAAGGCCCTAACTATTCGATCTGGTGGAGCAACGCCCTAGAGTGAAGCCTAGGTTGCCCGGCACGTAGAAATGACCATAACTTTCACACTGGATGTTATCATTCGTTTTATATGATGGAAAAACTGTTGTATTTATATTGTATTTTATGCTTCTGGCGTTCACTTCTTAGGCCCTAACTATACGATCTGGTGGATCAACGGCTTAGAGTGAAGCCTAGGTTGCCCGGAACGTAGAAATGACCATAACTTTCACACTGGTTGCTATCATTCGTTTTATATGATGGATAAACTGTTGTATTTATATCGTATTTTATGCTTCTGGCGTTGACTTCTTAGGCCCTAACTATTCCATCTGATGGAACAACGCCCTAGGGTGAAGCCTAGATTGCCCGGAACGTTGAAATGACCATAACTTTCACTCTGGTTGCTAATATTCGTTTTATACGATGGAAAAACTGTTATATTTATATTGTATTTTATTCTTATGGCGTTGAATTCTAAGTCCCTACCTATTCGATCTGGTGGAGCAACGCCCTAGAGCGAAACCTAGGTTACCCGGAACGTAGAAATGACCAGTACTTTCACACTGTTTGCAGTTATTCCTGTTATACGATGGAAAAACTGTTGCATCTTTATTGTATTTTATGCTTCTGGCGTTCACTTCTTAGGCCCTAACTATTCGATCTGGTGGATCAACGGCTTAGAGTGAAGCCTAGGTTGCCCGGAACGTAGAAATGACCATAACTTTCACACTGGTTGCTATCATTCGTTTTATATGGTGGATAAACTGTTGTATTTATATTGTATTTTATGCTTCTGGCGTTCACTTCTTAGGCCCTAACTATTCGATCTGGTGGAACAACGCCCTAGGGTGAAGCCTAGGTTGCCCGGAACGTAGAAATGACCATAACTTTTACACTGGTAGCAATTATTCGTTTTATACAATGGAAAAACTGTTCTATTTATTTTGCATTTTATGCTTCGGGCGTTAACTTCTAAGGCCCTAACTGATTGATCTGGAGGAGCAATGCCCTAGTGTGAAGCCTAGGTTGCCCGGAACGTAGAAAAGACCATAACTTTTACACTGGTAGCAATTATTCGTTTTATACAATGGAAAAACCGTTCTGTTTATTTTGTATTTTATGCTTCGGCCGTTGACTTCTATGGCCCTAACTGTTTGATCTGGTGGAGCAACGCCCTAGATTGAAGCCTAGGTTGCCCGGAACGTAGAAATGACCATTACTTTCACACTGTTTGCAACTATTCATTTTATAGGATGGAACAGCTGTTGTACTTATATTGTATTTTATTCTTCTGGCGTTGAATTCTAAGTCCCTAGCTTTTCGATCTCGTGGAGCAACGCCCTAGAGTGAAACCTAGGTTACACGGAACGTAGAAATGACCAGTACTTTGACACTGGTTGCAGTTATTCCTGTTATACGATGGAAAAACTGTTGTATTTTTATTGCATTTTATGCTTCGGGCATTGACTTCTAAGGCCCTAACTATTCAATCTGTTGGAGCAACGTCCTAGGGTGAAGCCTAGGTCGCCCGGAACGTAGAAATGACCATAACTTTCACACAGGTTGCAATTATTCGTTTTATACGATGGAAAAGCTGTTGTATTTATATCGTATTTTATGCTTCTGGCGTTGACTTCTTAGGCCCTAACTATTCAATCTGTCGGAGCAACGCCCTAGGGTGAAGCCTAGGTTGCCCGGAACGTAGAAATGACCACAACTTTCACACTGGTTGCAATTATTCGTTTTATACGATGGAAAAGCTGTTGTATTTATATCGTATTTTATGCTTCTGGCGTTGACTTCTAAGGCCCTAACTATTCGATCTGGTGGAGCAATGCCTCAGAGTTAAGTCTAGGATGCCCGAAACGCCGAAATGATCATTACTTTCACGCTTATTACAATTATTCTTGTTATACCATGAAAACACTGTTGTATTTTTATTGTATTTTGTGCTTCAGGCGTAGGCTTCTAAGGCCGTAGCTATTCGATATGGTGGAGCACCGCCCTAGAGTGAAGCCCAGGTTGCTCGGAACGTAGAAATGACCACTACTTTCACACTGTTTGCAATTATTCATTTAATATGAAGGAAAAGCTGTTGTATTTATATCGTATTTTATGCTTCGGGCGTTGACTTCTTAGGCCCTAACATTTCGATCTGGTGGAGCAACGCCCTACAGTGAAGCCTATGTTGCCCGGAACGTAGATATGTCCATAACCTTCACACAGGTTGCAATTATTCGTTTTATACGGTGTAAAGGCTGTTGTGTTTATTTTGTATTTTATTCTTCTGGTGTTGACTTCTTAGGCCCTATCTATTCGATCTGGTGGGACAACGCCGTAGAGTGAATCCCGGAACGTAGAAATGACCATTACTTTCACACTGGTAGCAATTATTCGTTTTATATGATGGAAAAACTGTTGTAGTTATATTGTATTTTATGCTTCTGGCGTACACTTCTTAGGCCCTAACTATTCGATCTGGTGGAACAACGCCCTAGGGTGAAGCCTAGGTTGCCCGGAACGTAGAAGTGACCATGACTTTTACACTGCTTGCATTTATTCGTTCTATACAATGGAAAAACTGTTCTATTTATTTTGCATTTTATGCTCCGGGCGTTGACTTCTAAGGCCCTAACTGATTGATCTGGAGGTGCAACGACCTACAGTGAAGCCTAGATTGCCCGGTACGTAGAAATGACCATTACTTTCACACTGTTTGCAAATATACATTATATACGATGGAAAATCTGTTGTATTTATATCGTATTTTATGCTTCTGGCGTTGACTTCTTAGGCCCTAACTATTCCATCTGGCGGAGCAACGCCCTAAAGTGAAGCCTAGGTTGCCCGGAACGTAGAAGTGACCATAACTTCCACACTGGTTGCAATTATTCATTTAATATGATGGAAAAGCTGTTGTATTTATATCGTACTTTATGCTTCGGGCGTTGACTTCTTAGGCCCTAACATTTCTATCTGGTGGAGCACCGCCCTACAGTGAAGCCTAGGTTGCCCGGAACGTAGAAATGACCATTACTTTCACACTGTTTGCAATTAATCCTTTTATACGATGGAAAAGCTGTTGTATTTATATCGTATTTTATGCTCCTGGCGTTGACTTCTAAGGACCTAACTATTCGATCTGGTGGAGCAACGCCCTAGAGTGAAGCCTAGGTTGCCGGAAACGTAGAAGTGACCATTACCTTCACAATGTTTGCAATTATTCATTTTATACGATGGAAAAACTGTTGTACTTATATTGTATTTTATCCATCTGGCGTTGACTTCTAAGGCCGTAGCTATTAGAAGTGGTGGAGCATCGCCCCAGAGTGACGCCTAGGGTGCTCGGAACGTAGAAATGACCATTACTTTCACACTGTTTGCAATTATTCATATTATACGATGGAAAAGCTGTTCTATTTATTTTGTATTTTATGCTTCGGGCGTTGACTTCTAAGCCCCTAACTATTCGATCTGGTGGTGCAACGCACTAGAGTGAAGCCTAGGTTGCCCGGAACGTAGAAATGACCATAACTATCACACTGGCTGCTATTATTCGTTTTATAAGGTGGAAAAACTGTTATATTTATATTGTACTTTATGCTTGTGGCGTAGACTTCTTAGGCCCTAACTATTCGATCTGGTGGAACAACGCCCTAGGGTGAATCCTAGGTTGCCCGGAACGTAGAAATGACCATAACTTTTACACTGGTAGCAATTATTCGTTTTATACGATGGAAGAGCTGTTGTATTTATATTGTATTTTATGCCTCTGGCGTTGACTTCTAAGGCCGTAGCTATTAGATGTGGTGGAGCAACGCCCTAGAGTGACGCCTAGGGTAATCGGAACGTAGAAATGACCATTACTTTCACACTGGTTGCAATTATTTGTTTTATACGATGGAAAATCTGTTCTATTTATTTTATATTTTATGCTTCGGGCGTTGACTTCTAAGGCCCTAACTATTCGATCTGGTGGAGCAACGCCCTAGAGCGAAGCCTAGGTTGCCCGGTACGTAGAAATGACCATCACTTTCATACTGGTTGCAATTATTCGTTTTATATGATTGAAAAACTGTTGTAGTTATATCGTATTTTATGCTTCTGGCGTTGACTTCTTCGGCCCTAACTATTCGATCTGGTGGAACAACACCATAGAGTGAAGCCTAGGTTGCCCGGAACGTAGAAATGACCATCACTTTTACACGGGTTGCAATTATGCCTGTTATAGGATGGAAAGACTGTTGTATTTTTCTTGTATTTTATGCTTCACGCGTTGACATCTGAGGCCGTAGCTATTCGATGTGGTGGATGAACGCCATAGAGTGAAGCCTAGGTTGCCCGGAACGTAGAAATCTACATATCTTTCACACTGTTTGCAATTATTCATTTTATACGATGGCAATGCTGTTGCATTTATATTGTATTTTATGCTTCTGGCGTTGACTTCTTAGGCCCTAACTATTCGATCTGGTGGAGCAATGCCTCAGAGTTAAGTCTAGGATGCCCGAAACGCCGAAATGATCATTACTTTCACGCTTGTTGCAACTATTCCTGTCATACCATGAAAAGACTGTTGAATTTTTATTGTATTTTGTGCCTCAGGCGTAGGCTTCTAAGGCCGTAGCTATTCGGTATGGTGGAGCACCGCCCTAGAGTAAAGCCTAGGTTGCTCGGAACGTAGAAATGACCACTTCTTTCACACTGTTTGCAATTATTCATTTAATATGATGGAAAAGCTGTTGTATTTATATCGTATTTTATGCTTCGGGCGTTGACTTCTTAGGCCCTAACATTTCGATCTGGTGGAGCAACGCCCTAGAGTGTAGCCTAGGTTGCTCGGAATGTAGAAATGACCATAACTTTCACACTGGTTGCAATTATTCGTTTTATACGATGGAAAAACTGTTGCATCTTTATCGTATTTTATGCTTCTGGCGTTGACTTCTTAGGCCGTAACTATTCGATCTGGTGGAGCAACGCCCTAGGGTGAAGCCTAGGTTGCCCGGAAGGTAGAAGTGACCATAACTTCCACACTGGTTGCTATCATTCGTTTTATATCATGGAAAAACTGTTGTATTTATGTTGTATTTTATGCTTCTGGCGTTCACTTCTTAGGCCCTAACTTTTCGATCAGGTGGAACAACGGCCTAGGGTGAAGCCTAGGTTGCTCGGAACGTAGAAATGACCATAACTTTCACACTGGTTGCAATTATTCGTTTTATACGATGGAAAAGCTGTTGTATTTATATCGTATTTTATGCTTCTGGCGTTCACTTCTTAGGCCCTGACTACTCCATCTGGTGGAGCAACGCCCTAGAGTGAAGCCTAGGTTGCTCGGAACGTAGAACTGTCCTTCACTTTCAAACTGGTTGCAATTATTCCTGTTATATGATGGAAACACTGTTGTATTTTTTTTGCATTGTATGGTTCGGGCGTTGACTTCTAAGGCCCAAACTATCCACTCTGCTGGAGCAACGCCCTAGGGTGAAGCCTAGGTTGCTCGGAAAGTAGAAATGACCATAAGTTTCATACTGGTTGCAAGTATTCCTTTTATACGTTGGAAAAACTGTTGTATTTATATTGTATTTTATGCTTCTGGCGTTGACTTCTATGGCACTAACTATTCGATCTGGTGGACCAACGCCCTAGGGTGAAGCCCAGGTTGCCCGGAACGTAGAATTGGCCATCACTTTCAAACTGGTTGCAATTATTCATGTTATATGATGGAAACACTGTTGTATTTTTATTGCATTTTATGCTTCGGCCGTTGACTTCTAAGGCCCTAACTATTCAATCTGTTAAAGCAACGCCCTAGGGTGAAGCCTAGGTTGTTCGGAACGTAGAAATGTCCATATCTTTCACACTGTTTGCAATTATTCATTTTATACGATGGCAATGCTGTTGTATTTATATTGTATTTTATGCTTCTGGCGTTGACTTCTTAGGCCCTAACTATTCGATCTGGTGGAGCAATGCCTCAGAGTTAAGTCTAGGATGCCCGAAACGCCGAAATGATCATTACTTTCACGCTTATTACAATTATTCTTGTTATACCATGAAAACACTGTTGTATTTTTATTGTATTTTGTGCTTCAGGCGTAGGCTTCTAAGGCCGTAGCTATTCGATATGGTGGAGCAACGCCCTAGAGTGAAGCCTAGGTTGCGCGGAACGTAGAAATGACCACTACTTTCACACTGTTTGCAATTATTCATTTAATATGATGGAAAAGCTGTTGTATTTATATCGTATTTTATGCTTCGGGCGTTGACTTCTTAGGCCCTAACATTTCGATCTGGTCGAGCAACGCCCTACAGTGAAGCCTAGGTTGCCCGGACCGTAGATATGTCCATAACCTTCACACAGGTTGCAATTATTCGTTTTATACGGTGTAAAGGCTGTTGTGTTTATTTTGTATTTTATTCTTCTGGTGTTGACTTCTTAGGCCCTATCTATTCGATCTGGTGGGACAACGCCGTAGAGTGAATCCCGGAACGTAGAAATGACCATTACTTTCACACTGTTTGCAATTATTCCTTTTATACGATGGAAAAGCTGTTGTATTTATATCGTATTTTAAGCTTCTGGCGTCGACTTCTAGGGACCTAACTATTCGATCTGGTGGAGCAACGCCCTAGAGTGAAGCCTAGGTTGCTCGGAATGTAGAAATGACCATAACTTCCACACTGGTTGCTATTATTCGTTTTATACGATGGAAAAACTGTTGCATCTTTATCGTATTTTATGCTTCTGGCGTTGACTTCTTAGGCCGTACCTATTCGGTCTGGTGGAGCAACGCCCTGGAGTGAAACCTAGGTTGCCCGCAACGTAGAAATGACCACTACTATCACACTGGTAATAAATTATTCCTGCTATACGATGGAAAAACTGTTGTATTTTTATTGCATTTTATGCTTCGGGCATTGACTTCTAAGGCCCTAACTATTCAATCTGTTGGAGCCACGCCCTAGGGTGAAGCCTAGGTTGCCCGGAACATAGAAATGACCATAACTTTGACACTGGTTGCAGTTATTCGTTTTATACGATGGAAAAGCTGTTGTATTTATATCGTATTTTATGCTTCTGGCGTTGACTTCTTAGGCCCTAACTATTCCATCTGGTGCAACATCGCCCTAGGGTGAAGCCCAGGTTGCCCGGAAAGTAGAAATGACCATAACTTTCAGACTGGTAGCAATTATTCGTTTTATATGTTGGAAAAACTGTTGTAGTTATATTGTATTTTATGCTTCTGGCGTTCACTTCTTAGGCCCTAACTATTCGATCTGGTGGAACAACGCCCTAGGGTGAAGCCTAGGTTGCCCGGAACGTAGAAGTGACCATGACTTTTACACTGCTTGCATTTATTCGTTCTATACAATGGAAAAACTGTTCTACTTATTTTGCATTTTATGCTCCGGGCGTTGACTTCTAAGGCCCTAACTGATTGATCTGGAGGTGCAACGCCCTACAGTGAAGCCTAGATTGCCCGGTACGTAGAAATGACCATTACTTTCAAACTGTTTGCAAATATACATTATATACGATGGAAAATCTGTTGTATTTATATCGTATTTTATGCTTCTGGCGTTGACATCTTAGGCCCTAACTATTCCATCTGGTGGAGCAACGCCCTAAAGTGAAGCCTAGGTTGCCCGGAACGTAGAAGTGACCAAAACTTCCAAACTGGTTGCAATTATTCATTTAATATGATGGAAAAGCTGTTGTATTTATATCGTACTTTATGCTTCGGGCGTTGACTTCTTAGGCCCTAACATTTCGATCTGGTGGAGCAACGCCCTACAGTGAAGCCTAGGTTGCCCGGAACGTAGTTATGACCATAACCTTCACACAGGTTGCAATTATTTGTTTATACGGTGTAAAGGCTGTTGTGTTTATTTTGTATTTTATTTTTCTGGTGTTGACTTCTTAGGCCCTAGCTATCCGATCTGGAGGAACAACGCCGTAGAGTGAAGCCTAGGTTGCCCGGAACGTAGAAATGACCATTACTTTCACACTGTTTGCAATTAATCCTTTTATACGATGGAAAAGCTGTTGTATTTATATCGTATTTTATGCTCCTGGCGTTGACTTCTAAGGACCTAACTATTCGATCTGGTGGAGCAACGCCATAGAGTGAAGCCTAGGTTGCCCGGAACGTAGATATGACCATAACTTTCACACTGGTTGCTATCATTCCTTTTATATGATGGAAAAACTGTTGTATTTGTATTGCGTTTTATGCTTCTGGCGTTCACTTCTTAGGCCCTAACTATTCGATCTGGTGGAACAACGGCCTAGACCGAAGCCTAGGTTGCTAGGAACGTAGAAATGACCATAGTTTTCACACTGGTTGCTATCATTCGTTTTATATGATGGTTAAACTGTTGTATTTATATTGTATTTTATGCTTCTGGCGTTCACTTCTTAGGCCCTAACTATTCGATCTGGTGGAACAACGCCCTAGGGTGAAGCCTAGGTTGCCCGGAACGTAGAAATGACCATAAATTTTACACTGGTAGCAATTATGCGTTTTATACAATGGAAAAACCGTTCTATTTATTTTGTATTTTATGCTACGGGCGTTGACGTCTAAGGCCCTAACTGTTTGATCTGGTGGAGCAACGCCCTAGATTGAAGCCTAGGTTGCCCGGAACGCAGAAATGACCATAACGTTCACACTGGTTGCTATTATTCGTTTTATACGATTCAAAAGCTGTTGTATTTATATCGTATTTTATGCTTCTGGCGTTGACTTCTAAGGCCCTCAACTATTCGATCTGGAGGAGCAACGCCCTAGAGCGAAGCATAGGTTGCCCGGAACGTAGAAATGACCATCACTTTCACACGGGTTGCAATTATTCCTGTTATAGGATGGAAAGACTGTTGTATCTTTATTGTATTTTATACTTCAGGCACTGACTTCTGTGGCCGTAGCTATTCGATGTGGTGGCAGCACGCCATAGAGTGAAGCCTAGGTTGCCCGGAACGTAGAAATGACCATAACTATCACACTGGATGCTATTATTCGATCTATACGATGGAAAAGCTGTTATATTTATTATGTATCTTATGCTTCTGGCGTTGACTTCTTAGGCCCTAACAATTCGATCTGGTGAAACAACGCCCTAGAGTGAAGCCTAGGTTGCCTGGAACGTACAAATGACCATCACTTTCACACGGGTTGCAATTATTCCTGTTATAGGATGGAAAGACTGTTGTAATTTTATTGTATTTTATGCTTCAGGCGCTGACTTCTGAGGCCGTAGCTATTCGATGTGGTGGAAGAACGCCATAGAGTGAAGCCTAGGTTGCCCGGAACCTAGAAATGACCATAACTTTCATACAGGGTGCAATTATTCGTTTTATATGATGGAAGAACTGTTGTATTTATATTGTATTTTATGCTGCTGGCGTTCACTTCTTAGGCCCTAACTATTCGACCTGGTGGAACAACGCCCTGGGGTGAGGCCTAGGTTGCTCGGAATGTAGAAATGAGCATAACATTCACACTGCTTGAAATTATTCGTTTTATACGATGGAAAAACTGTTATATTTATATTGTATTTTATGCTTCTGGCGTTGCTTTCTTAGGGCCTAACTATTCAATCTGGTGGAACAACGTCATAGAGTGAGGCCTAGGTTGCCCGGAACGTAGAAATGACCATCACTTCCATACTGGTAGCAATTATTCGTTTTATTCGATGGAAAAACTGTTGTATTTATATTGTATTTTATACTTCGGGCGTTGACTTCTACGGCCCTAACTATTCAACCTGTTGGAGCAACGCCCTCGGGTAAAGCCTAGGTTGCTCGGAAAGTAGAAATGACCATAACTTTCATACTGGTTGCAATTATTCGTTTTATATCATGGAAAAACTGTTGTATTCATATTGTATTTTATGCTGCTGGCGTTCACTTCTTAGGCCCTAACTATTCGATCTGGTGGAACAACGCCCTGTGGTGAAGTCTAGGTTGCCCGGAACGAAGAAATGACCATAACTTTCACACTGGTTGCTATTATTCGCTTTATACGATTGAAAAACTGTTATATTTATATTGTATTTTATGCTTCTGGCGTTGCCTTCTTAGGCCCTAACTGTTCGATCTGGTGGATCAACGCCCTAGGGTGTAGCCTAGGTTGACCGGAAAGTAGAAATGACCACAACTTTCATACTGGTTGCAATTATTCGTTTAAATCATGGAAAAACTGTTGTATTCATATTGTATATTATGCTGCTGGCGTTCACTTCTTAGGCCCTAACTATTCGATCTGGTGGAACAACGCCCTGTGGTGAAGTCTAGGTTGCCCGGAACGTAGAAATGACCATAACTTTCACACTGGTTGCCATTATTCGCTTTATACGATTGAAAAACTGTTATATTTATATTGTATTTTATGCTTCTGGCGTTGCCTTCTTAGACCCTAACTGTTCGATCTGGTGGATCAACGCCCTAGAGTGAAGCCTAGGTGATCCGGAACGTAGAAATGACCAGTACTTTCACAATGTTTGCAGTTACTCCTGTTATACGATGGAAAAACTGTTGCATCTTTATTGAATTTTATGCTTCTGGCGTTGACTTCTAAGGCCCTAACTATTCGATCTGGTGGAGCAACGCCCTAGAGTGAAGCCTAGGTTGCCCGGAACGTAGAAATGACCAACTCTTTCACACTGGTAGCAATTATTCGTTTTATACATGGAAAAGCTGTTATATATATATTGTGCATTTTATGCTTCTGGCATTGAATTCTAAGTCCCTAGCTATTCGATCTGGTGGAGCAACGCCCTAGAGTGAAGCCTAGGTTGCGCGGAACGTAGAAATGACCATCACCTTCAAACTGGTTGCAATTAATCCTTTTATACGATGGAAAAACTGTTGTATTTTTATTGTATTTTATGCTTCTGGCGTTGACTTCTAATGCACTAACTATTCGATCTGGCGGAGCAACGCCCTAGAGTGAAGCCGAGGTTTCCCGGAACGTAGAAATGACCATCACTTTCAAACTGGTTGCAATTATTCCTGTTACATGACGGAAAAACTGTTGTATTTTTATTGCATTTTATGCTTCGGGCATTGACTTCTAAGGCCCTAACTATTCAATCTGTTGGAGCAACGCCATAGGGTGTAGCCTAGGTTGCCCGGAAAGTAGAAATGACCATAAGTTCCATACTGGTTGCAATTATTCGTTTTATATGATGGAAGAACTATTGTATTTATATTGTATTTTATGCTGCTGGCGTACACTTCTTAGGCCCTAACTATTCGATCTGGTGGAACAACGCCCTAGAGTGAAGCCTAGGTTGCCTGGAACGTACAAATGACCATCACTATCACAAGGGTTGCATTTATTCCTGTTATAGGATGGAAAGGCTGTTGTATTTCTATTGTATTTTATGCTTCAGGCGTTGACTTCTGAGGCCGCCGCTGTTCGATGTGGTGGAAGAACGCCATAGAGTGAAGCCTAGGTTGCCCGGAACGTAGAAATGACCATAACTTTCATACTGGTTGCAATTATTCGTTTTATATGATGGAAGAACTATTGTATTTATATTGTATTTTATGCTGCTGGCGTACACTTCTTAGGCCCGAACTATTCGATCTTGTGGAACAACGCCCTGGGGTGAAGCCTAGGTTGCCGAAACGTAGAAATGACCATAACTTACACACTGGTTGCTATTATTCGTTTTATACGATGGAAAAACTGTTCTATTTATATTGTATCTTATGCTTCTGGCGTTGACTTCTTAGGCCCTAACAATTCGATCTGGTGGAAAAACGACCTAGAGTGAGGCCTAGGTTGCCCGGAACGTAGAACTGACCATAACTTTTACACTGGTAGCAATTATTCGTTTTATACAATGGAAAAACTGTTCTATTTATTTTGTATTTTATGCTTCGGGCGTTGACTTCTAAGGCCCTAGCTGTTTGATCTGGTGGAGCAACGCCCTAGAGTGAAGCTTAGGTTGCCCGGAACGTAGAAATGACCATAACTTTCACACTGGTTGCTATTATTCGTTCTATACGATGGAAAAACTGTTATATTTATATTGTATCTTATGCTTCTGGCGTTGACTTGTTAGGCCCTAACAATTCGATCTGGTGGAACAACTTCCTAGAGTGAGGCCTAGGTAGCCCGGAACGATCGAAATGACCATCACTTTCAAACTGGTTGCAATTATTCCTGTTATAGGATGGAACGACTGTTGTATTTTTATTGTATTTTATGCTTCAGGCGTTGACTTCTGAGGCCGTAGCTATTCGATGTGGTGGAAGAACGACATAGAGTGAAGCCTGGGTTGCCCGGAACGTAGAAATGACCATCACTTTCAAACTGGTTGCAATTAATCCTTTTATACGATGGAAAAACTGATGCATTTTTATTGCATTTTATGCTTCGGGCGTTGACTTCTAAGGCCCTAACTATTCAATCTGTTGGAGCAACGCCCTAGGGTGATGCCTAGGGTGCCCGGAACTTAGAAATGACCATAACTTTCACACTGATTGCTATTATTCGTTTTATACGATGGAAAAACTGTTATATTTATATTGTATTTTATGCTTCTGGCGTTGATTTCTTAGGGCCTAACTATTCAATCTGGTGGAACAACGTCATAGAGTGAGGCCTAGGTTGCCCGGAACGTAGAAATGACCATCACTTCCATACTGGTAGCAATTATTCGTTTTATACGATGGAAAAACTGTTGTATTTATATTGTATTTTATACTTCGGGCGTTGACTTCTACGGCCCTAACTATTCAACCTGTTGGAGCAACGCCCTCGGGTGAAGCCTAGGTTGCTCGGAAAGTAGAAATGACCATAACTTTCATACTGGTTGCAATTATTCGTTTTATATCATGGAAAAACTGTTGTATTCATATTGTATTTTATGCTGCTGGCGTTCACTTCTTAGGCCCTAACTATTCGATCTGGTGGAACAACGCCCTGTGGTGAAGTCTAGGTTGCCCGGAACGTAGAAATGACCATAACTTTCACACTGGTTGCTATTATTCGCTTTATACGATTGAAAAACTGTTATATTTATATTGTATTTTATGCTTCTGGCGTTGCCTTCTTAGGCCCTAACTGTTCGATCTGGTGGATCAACGCCCTAGGGTGTAGCCTAGGTTGACCGGAAAGTAGAAATGACCACAACTTTCATACTGGTTGCAATTATTCGTTTAAATCATGGAAAAACTGTTGTATTCATATTGTATATTATGCTGCTGGCGTTCACTTCTTAGGCCCTAACTATTCGATCTGGTGGAACAACGCCCTGTGGTGAAGTCTAGGTTGCCCGGAACGTAGAAATGACCATAACTTTCACACTGGTTGCTATTATTCGCTTTATACGATTGAAAAACTGTTATATTTATATTGTATTTTATGCTTCTGGCGTTGCCTTCTTAGACCCTAACTGTTCGATCTGGTGGATCAACGCCCTAGAGTGAAGCCTAGGTGACCCGGAACGTAGAAATGACCAGTACTTTCACACTGTTTGCAGTTACTCCTGTTATACGATGGAAAAACTGTTGCATCTTTATTGAATTTTATGCTTCTGGCGTTGACTTCTAAGGCCCTAACTATTCAATCTGTTGGAACAACGTCCTAGAGTGAAGCCTAGGTTGCTCGGAATGTAGACATGACCATAACATTCACACTGGTTGAAATTATTCGTTTAATACGGTGGAAAAGCTGTTCTATTTATATTGTATCTTATGCTTCTGGCGTTGACTTCTTAGGCCCTAACAATTCGATCTGGTGGAAAAACGACCTAGAGTGAGGCCTAGGTTGCCCGGAACGTAGAACTGACCATAACTTTTACACTGGTAGCAATTATTCGTTTTATACAATGGAAAAACTGTTCTATTTATTTTGTATTTTATGCTTCGGGCGTTGACTTCTAAGGCCCTAGCTGTTTGATCTGGTGGAGCAACGCCCTAGAGTGAAGCTTAGGTTGCCCGGAACGTAGAAATGACCATAACTTTCACACTGGTTGCTATTATTCGTTCTATACGATGGAAAAACTGTTATATTTATATTGTATCTTATGCTTCTGGCGATGACTTGTTAGGCCCTAACAATTCGATCTGGTGGAACAACTTCCTAGAGTGAGGCCTAGGTAGCCCGGAACGTCGAAATGACCATCACTTTCAAACTGGTTGCAATTATTCCTGTTATAGGATGGAACGACTGTTGTATTTTTATTGTATTTTATGCTTCAGGCGTTGACTTCTGAGGCCGTAGCTATTCGATGTGGCGGAAGAACGACATAGAGTGAAGCCTGGGTTGCCCGGAACGTAGAAATGACCATCACTTTCAAACTGGTTGCAATTAATCCTTTTATACGATGGAAAAACTGATGCATTTTTATTGCATTTTATGCTTCGGGCGTTGACTTCTAAGGCCCTAACTATTCAATCTGTTGGAGCAACGCCCTAGGGTGATGCCTAGGTTGCCCGGAACTTAGAAATGACCATAACTTTCACACTGATTGCTATTATTCATTTTATACGATGGAAAAACTGTTATATTTATATTGTATTTTATGCTGCTGGCGTTCACTTCTTAGGCCCTAACTATTCGATCTGGTGGAACAACGCCCTGGTGCGAAGCCTAGGTTGCCCGGAACGTTGATATGACCATAACTTTCACACTGGATGCTATTATTCGTTCTATACGATGGAAAAACTGTTATATTTATATTGTATCTTATGCTCCTAGCGTTGACTTCTTAGGCCCTAACTATTCCATCTGGTGGAGCAACGCCCTAGAGTGAAGCCTAGGTTGCCCGGAAAGTAGAAATGACTATAACTTTCACACTGGTTGCAATTATTCGTTTTATACGATGGAAAAACTGTTGTATTTATATTGTATTTTATGCTTCTGGCGCTGACTTCTAGGGCACTAACGATTCGATCTGGTGGAGCAGCGCCCTAGGGTGAAGCCTAGGTTGCCCGGAACGTAGAAATGACCATAACTTTCACACCGGTAGCAGTTGCTCGTTTTATACGATGGAAAAACTGTTGTATTAATATTGCATTTTATGCTTCTGGCGTTGACTTCTAAGGCCGTAGCTATTCGATGTGGTGGAGCAACGCCCTAGAGTGAAGCCTAGGTTGCCCGGAACGTAGAAAAGCCCATTACTTTCACACTGGTTGCAATTATTAGTTTTATACGATGGAAAGACTGTTGTATTTATATTGTATTTTATGTTTCTGGCGTTGACTTCTAAGGCCCAAACTGTTGGATCTGGTGGAGCAACGCCCTAGAGTGAAGCCTAGGTTGCCCGGAACAATGATATGCCATTACTTTCACACTGGTTGCAATTATTCCTGATATACGATGGAAAAACTGTTGCATCTTTATTGAATTTTATGCTTCTGGCGTTGACTTCTAAGGCCCTAACTATTCTATCTGGTGGATCAACGCCCTAGAGTGAAGCCTAGGTTGCTCGGAATGTAAAAATTACCATAACATTCACACTGGTTGAAATTATTCGTTTTATACGATGGAAAATCTGTTGCATCTTTATTGTATTTTATGCTTCTGGCGTTGACTTCTAAGGCCCTAACTATTCGATCTGGTGGAGCAACGCCCTAGAGTGAAGCCTAGGTTGCCCGGAACGTTGAAATGACCATCACTTTCAAACTGGTTGCAATTATTCCTGTTATATGACGGAAAAACTGTTGTATTTTTATTGCATTTTATGCTTCTGGCGTTGACTTCTAAGGCCGTAGCTATTCGATGTGGTGGAGCAACGCCCTAGAGTGAAGCCTAGGTTGCCCGGAACGTAGAAAAGCCCATTACTTTCACACTGGTTGCAATTATTAGTTTTATACGATGGAAAGACTGTTGTATTTATATTGTATTTTATGTTTCTGGCGTTGACTTCTAAGGCCCAAACTGTTGGATCTGGTGGAGCAACGCCCTAGAGTGAAGCCTAGGTTGCCCGGAACAATGATATGCCATTACTTTCACACTGGTTGCAATTATTCCTGATATACGATGGAAAAACTGTTGCATCTTTATTGAATTTTATGCTTCTGGCGTTGACTTCTAAGGCCCTAACTATTCTATCTGGTGGATCAACGCCCTAGAGTGAAGCCTAGGTTGCTCGGAATGTAAAAATTACCATAACATTCACACTGGTTGAAATTATTCGTTTTATACGATGGAAAATCTGTTGCATCTTTATTGTATTTTATGCTTCTGGCGTTGACTTCTAAGGCCCTAACTATTCGATCTGGTGGAGCAACGCCCTAGAGTGAAGCCTAGGTTGCCCGGAACGTTGAAATGACCATCACTTTCAAACTGGTTGCAATTATTCCTGTTATATGACGGAAAAACTGTTGTATTTTTATTGCATTTTATGCTTCGGGCATTGACTTCTAAGGCCCTAACTATTCAATCTGTTGGAGCAACGCCATAGGGTGTAGCCTAGGTTGCCCGGAAAGTAGAAATGACCATAAGTTCCATACTGGTTGCAATTATTCGTTTTATATGATGGAAGAACTATTGTATTTATATTGTATTTTATGCTGCTGGCGTACACTTCTTAGGCCCTAACTATTCGATCTTGTGGAACAACGCCCTGGGGTGAAGCCTAGGTTGCCGAAACGTAGAAATGACCATAACTTACACACTGGTTGCTATTATTCGTTTTATACGATGGAAATACTGTTCTATTTATATTGTATCTTATGCTTCTGGCGTTGACTTCTTAGGCCCTAACAATTCGATCTGGTGGAAAAACGACCTAGAGTGAGGCCTAGGTTGCCCGGAACGTAGAACTGACCATAACTTTTACACTGGTAGCAATTATTCGTTTTATACAATGGAAAAACTGTTCTGTTTATTTTGTATTTTATGCTTCGGGCGTTGACTTCTAAGGCCCTAACTGTTTGATCTGGTGGAGCAACGCCCTAGACTGAAGCCTAGGTTGCCCGAAACGTACAAATGACCATCACTTTCACACGGGTTGCAATTATTCCTGTTATAGGATGTAAAGACTGTTGTATTTTTATTGTATTTTATGCTTCAGGCGTTGACTTCTGAGGCCGTAGCTATTCGATGTGGTGGAAGAACTCCATATAGTGAAGCCTAGGTTGCCCGGAACGTAGAAATCACCATAACTTTCATACAGGGTGCAATTATTCGTTTTATATGATGGAAGAACTGTTGTATTTATATTGTATTTTATGCTGCTGGCGTTCACTTCTTAGGCCCTAACTATTCGACCTGGTGGAACAACGCCCTGGGGTGAGGCCTAGGTTGCTCGGAATGTAGAAATGACCATAACATTCACACTGCTTGAAATTATTCGTTTTATACGATGGAAAAACTGTTATATTTATATTGTATTTTATGCTTCTGGCGTTGATTTCTTAGGGCCTAACTATACAATCTGGTGGAACAACGTCATAGAGTGAGGCCTAGTTTGCCCGGAACGTAGAAATGACAATCACTTCCATACTGGTAGCAATTATTCGTTTTATACGATGGAAAAAGTGTTGTATTTATATTGTATTTTATACTTCGGGCGTTGACTTCTACGGCCCTAACTATTCAACCTGTTGGAGCAACGCCCTCGGGTGAAGCCTAGGTTGCTCGGAAAGTAGAAATGACCATAACATTCATACTGGTTGCAATTATTCGTTTTATATCATGGAAAGACTGTTGTATTCATATTGTTTTTTATGCTGCTGGCGTTCACTTCTTAGGCCCTAACTATTCGATCTGGTGGAACAACGCCCTGGGGTGAGGCCTAGGTTGCCAGGAACGTAGAAATGACCATCACCTCCATACTGTTAGCAATTATTCGTTTTATGCGATGGAAAAACTGTTGTGTTTATATTGTATTTTATGCATCTGGCGTTGACTTCTAAGGCACTAACTAATCGATCTGGTGGAGCAACGCCCTAGAGTGAAGCCTAGGTTGCCCGGAACGTAGAAATGACCATCACTTTCAAACTGGTTGCAATTATTCCTGTTATAGGATGGAAAGACTGTTGTATTTTTATTGTATTTTATGCTTCAGGCGTTGACTTCTGAGGCCGCAGCTATTCGATGTGGTGGATGAACGACATAGAGTGAAGCCTGGCTTGCACGGAACGTAGAAATGACCATAACTTTCATACTGGTTGCAATTATTCGTTTTATATGATGGAAGAACTGTTGTATTTATATTGTATTTTATGCTTCTGGCGTTCACTTCTTAGGCCCTAACTATTCGATCTGGTAGAACAACGACATGGGGTGAAGCCTAGGTTGCCCGGAACGTAGAAATGACCATAACTTTCACACTGGTTGCAATTATTCGTTTTATATGATGGAAAAACTGTTGTATTTATATTGTATTTTATGCTTCTGGCGTTCACTTCTTAGGCCCTAACTGTTCGATCTGGTGGAACAACGCCCTATGGTGAAGCCTAGGTTGACCGGAACGTATAAATGACCATAACTTTCACACCGGTAGCAATTATTCGTTTTACACGATGGAAAAACAGTTATATTTATTTTGTATTTTATGCGTCGGGCGTTGACTTCTAAGGCCCTAACTATTCAGTCTGTTGGAGCAACGACCAAGGGTGAAGCCTAGGTTGCCCGGAAAGTAGAAATGACGTTAGCTTTCACACTGGTTGCTATTATTCGTTCTATACGATCGAAAAACTGTTATATTTATATTGTATTTTATGCTTCTGGCGTTGCCTTCTTAGGCCCTAGCTGTTCGATCTGGTGGAACAACGCCCTAGAGTGGAGCCTAGGTTACCCGGAGCGTAGAAATGACCAGTACTTTCACACTGCTTCCAGTTATTCCTGTTATACGATGGAAAAACTGTTGCATCTTTATTGACTTTTATGCTTCTGGCGTTGACTTCTAAGGCCCTAACTATTCAATCTGTTGGAGCAACGCCATACGGTGAAGCCTAGGTTGCCCGGAAAGTAGAAATGACCATAACTTTCATACTGGTTGCAATTATTCGTTTTATATCATGGAAAAACTGTTGTATTCATATTGTATTTTATGCTGCTGGCGTTCACTTCTTAGGCCCTAACTATTCGATCTGGTGGAACAACGCCCTGGGGTGAGGCCTAGGTTGCTCGGAATGTAGAAATGACCATAACATTCACACTGCTTGAAATTATTCGTTTTATACGATGGAAAAACTGTTATATTTATATTGTATTTTATGCTTCTGGCGTTGATTTCTTAGGGCCTAACTGTTCAATCTGGTAGAACAACGACATGGGGTGAAGCCTAGGTTGCCCGGAACGTAGAAATGACCATAACTTTCACACTGGGTGCAATTATTCGTTTTATATGATGGAAAAACTGTTGTATTTATAGTGTATTTTATGCTTCTGGCGTTGACTTCTAAGGCACTAACTATTCGATCTGGTGGAGCAACGCCCTAGAGTGAAGCCGATGTTGCCCGGAACGTAGAAATGACCATCACTTTCAAACTGGTTGCAATTATTCCGTTTATATGATGGAAAAACTGTAGTATTTTTATTGCATTTTATGCTTCGGGCATTGACTTCTAAGGCCCTAACTATTCAATCTGTTCGAGCAACGCCCTAGGGTGTAGCCTAGGTTGCCCGGAAAGTAGAAATGACCACAACTTTCATACTGGTTGCAATTACTCGTTTTATATGATGGAAAAACTGTTGTATTTATATTGTATTTTATGCTTCTGGCGTTCACTTCTTAGGCCCTAACTATTCGATCTGGTGGAACAACGCCCTAGGGTGAAGCCTAGGTTGCCCGGAACGTAGAAATGACCATAACTTTTACACTGGTAGCAATTATTCGTTTTATACAATGGAAAAACTGTTCTGTTTATTTTGTATTTTATGCTTCGGGCGTTGACTTCTAAGGCCCTAACTGTTTGATCTGGTGGAGCAACGCCCTAGAGTGAAGCCTAGGTTGCCCGGAACGTACAAATGACCATCACTTTCACACGGGTTGCAATTATTCCTGTTATAGGATGTAAAGACTGTTGTATTTTTATTGTATTTTATGCTTCAGGCGTTGACTTCTGAGGCCGTAGCTATTCGATGTGGTGGAAGAACACCATATAGTGAAGCCTAGGTTGCCCGGAACGTAGAAATCACCATAACTTTCATACAGGGTGCAATTATTCGTTTTATATGATGGAACAACTGTTGCATCTTTATTGTATTTTATGCTTCTGGCGTTGACTTCTTAGGCCCTAACTATTCGATCTGGTGGAGCATCGTCCTAGAGTGAAGCCTTAGCTGCCCGGAACGTAGAAATGACCATAACTTTCACACTGGTTACCATTATTCGTTTTATACGATGGAAAAACTGTTGTATTTATATCTTATTTTAAGCTTCTGGCGTTGACTTCTTAGGTCCCAGCTATTCCATCTGGTAGAACAACGCCCTCTGGTGAAGCCTAGGTTGCCCGGAACGCAGAAATGACCATTAGCTTCACACTGGTTGCAATTATTCCTTTTATACGATGGAAAAGCTGCTGTATTTTTATGTATTTTAAGCTTCGGTCGTTGTCTCCTAAGGCCCTAACTACACGATCTTGTGGAACAACGCCCTAGAGTGAAGCCCAGGTTGCCCGGAACGTGGAAATGACCATTACTTTCACACTGTTTGCAATTATTCCTGTTATACGATGGAAAAGCTATTGGATTTTTAGTGTATTTTATGCTTCGGGCGTCGACTTCTAAGGCCCTAGCTATTCGATCTGGCGGAGGAACGCCCTAGAGTGAAGCCTAGGTTGCCCGGAACGTAGAGACGACCATTACTTTCACACTGTTTGCAAATATTCATTTTATACAATGGAAAAGCTGTTGTATTTATATTGTATTTTATGCTTTGGGCGTTGACTTCTAAGGCCCTAATTATTCGATCTGATGGAGCAACTCCCTAAAGTGAAGCCTAGGTTGCCCGAAACGTAGAAACGGCCATTACTTTCACACTGGTTGCAATTAATCGTTTCATACGATGGAAAAGCTGTTGTATTTATATTGTATTTTCTGCTTGTGGCGTTGACTTCTAAGGTCCGAGCTGTTCGATCTGGTGGGGCAACGTGCAAGAGTTAAGTCTAGGATGCCCGGAACTAAGAAATGACCATTACTTTCACACTGTTTGCAATTATTCCTGTTATACGATGGAAAAAGTATTGGATTTTTAGTGTATTTTATGCTTCGGGCGTTGACTTCTAAGGCCCTAGCTATTCGATCTGGTGGAGCAACGACCTAGAGTGAAGCCTAGGTTGCCCGGAACGCAGAAATGACCATTAGCTTCACACTGGTTGCAATTATTCCTTTTATACGGTGGAAAAGCTGCTGTATTTTTATTGTATTTTAAGCTTCGGTCGTTGTCTCCTAAGGCCCTAACTACTCGATCTGGTGGAGCAACGCCCTAGAGTGAAGCCCAGGTTGCCCGGAACGTAGAAATGACCATAACTTTCACACTGGTTGCAATTATTCGTTTTATACGATGGAAAAACTGTTGCATTTATATTGTATTTTATGCGTCTGGCGTTAATTTCTAAGGCAATAACCATTCGATCAGGTGGAGCAACGCCCTAGAGTGAAGCCTAGGTTGCGAGGAACGTAGAAATGAACATCGCTTTAACACTGGCTGCATTTATTCCTGTTATAGGATGGAAAAACTCTTGCATTTATATTGTATTTTATGCTTCTGGGGTTGCCTTCTAAGGCCGTAGCTATCCGATGTGGTGGAGTAACGCCCCAGAGTGAAGCCTAGGTTGCCTAGAACGTAGAAGTGGCCATATCTTTCACACTGGTGGCAATTATTCTTGTCATACGGTGGAAAAACTGTTGTATTTAAATTTTATTTTATGCTTCTGGCGTTGACTTCTAAGGCCCTAACTATTCGATCCAGTGGGGCAACGCCTTAGAGTGAAGGCTATGTTGCACGGAACGTAGAAATGACCATAACCTTTACTCTGGTTGCAATTATTCCTGTTATACGATGGACAAACTGTTGCATTTCTATTGTACTTTATGCTTCTGGCGTTGACTTCTAAGGCCCTACGGATTCGATCTGGTGGAGCAATGCCTCACAGTTAAATCTAGGATGCCCGAAACGTCGAAATGATCATTATTTTCACACTGATTGCAATTATTCATTCTATATGATGGAAAAACTGTTCCATTTATATTGTATTTTATACTTCTGGCGTTGACTTCTAAGGCCCTATCTCTTCGATTTGGTGGAGCAACGCCTCACAGTTAAGCCTAGGATGCCCGAAACGTCGAAATGGCCGTAACTTTCGCACTGGTCACAATTATTCGTTTTATACGATGGAAAAGCTGTTGTATTTATATCTTATTTTATGCTTCTGGCGTTGACTTCTTAGGTCCCAGCTATTCCATCTGGTAGAACAACGCCCTCTGGTGAAGCCTAGGCTGCCCGGAACGTAGAAATGACCATAACTTTCACACAGGAAGCAATTATTCGTTTTATAGATGGAAAAGCTGTCCTATTTATTTTGTATGTTATGCTTCGGGCGCTGACTTCTAAGGCCCTAGCTATTCGATCTGGTGGAGCAACAGCCTAGAGTGAAGCCTAGGTTGCCCGGAACGTAGAAATGACCATAACTTTCACACTGGTTGCCATTATTCGTATTATACGATGGAAAAGCTGTTGTATTTATATCGTATTTTATGCTTCTGGCGTTGACTTCTTAGGCCCCAACTATTCCATCTGATGGAGCAACCCCCTATGGTGAAGCCTAGGTTGCCAGGAACGTAGAAATGACCATAACTTTCACACTGGAAACAATTATTCGTTTTATACATGGAACAGCTGTTCTATTTATTTTATATTTTATGCTTCAGGCGTTGACCTCTAAGGCCCTAGCTATTCGTTCTGGTGGAGCAACGCCCTAGAGTGAAGCCTAGGTTGCCCGGAACGTAGAAATGACCATTGCTTTCACAATGTATGCAATTATTCATTTTATTCGGTGGAAAAACTGTTGTACTTAGATTGTATTTTATTCTTCTGGCGTTGAATTCTAAGTCCCTAGCTATTCGATCTGGTGGAGCAACGCCCTAGAGTGAAACCTGGATTACCCGGAACGTAGAAATGACCTGTACTTTCACACTGTTTGCAATTATTCCTGTTAAACAATGGAACAACTGTTGCATCTTTATTGTATTTTATGCTTCTGGCGTTGACTTCTTAGGCCCTAACTATTCGATCTGGTGGAGCATCGTCCTAGAGTGAAGCCTTAGCTGCCCGGAACGTAGAAATGACCATAACTTTCACACTGGTTACCATTATTCGTTTTATACGATGGAAAAGCTGTTGTATTTATATTGTATTTTATGCTTTGGGCGTTGACTTCTAAGGCCCTAATTATTCGATCTGATGGAGCAACTCCCTAAAGTGAAGCCTAGGTTGCCCGAAACGTAGAAACGGCCATTACTTTCACACTGGTTGCAATTAATCGTTTCATACGATGGAAAAGCTGTTGTATTTATATTGTATTTTCTGCTTGTGGCGTTGACTTCTAAGGTCCTAATTATTCGATCTGATGGAGCAACTCCCTAAAGTGAAGCCTAGGTTGCCCGAAACGTAGAAACGGCCATTACTTTCACACTGGTTGCAATTAATCGTTTCATACGATGGAAAAGCTGTTGTATTTATATTGTATTTTCTGCTTGTGGCGTTGACTTCTAAGGTCCGAGCTGTTCGATCTGGTGGGGCAACGTGCAAGAGTTAAGTCTAGGATGCCCGGAACTAAGAAATGACCATTACTTTCACACTGTTTGCAATTATTCCTGTTATACGATGGAAAAAGTATTGGATTTTTAGTGTATTTTATGCTTCGGGCGTTGACTTCTAAGGCCCTCGCTATTCGATCTGGTGGAGCAACGACCTAGAGTGAAGCCTAGGTTGCCCGGAACGCAGAAATGACCATTAGCTTCACACTGGTTGCAATTATTCCTTTTATACGGTGGAAAAGCTGCTGTATTTTTATTGTATTTTAAGCTTCGGTCGTTGTCTCCTAAGGCCCTAACTACTCGATCTGGTGGAGCAACGCCCTAGAGTGAAGCCCAGGTTGCCCGGAACGTAGAAATGACCATAACTTTCACACTGGTTGCAATTATTCGTTTTATACGATGGAAAAACTGTTGCATTTATATTGTATTTTATGCGTCTGGCGTTAATTTCTAAGGCAATAACTATTCGATCAGGTGGAGCAACGCCCTAGAGTGAAGCCTAGGTTGCGAGGAACGTAGAAATGAACATCGCTTTAACACTGGCTGCAATTATTCCTGTTATAGGATGGAAAAACTGTTGCATTTATATTGTATTTTATGCTTCTGGGGTTGCCTTCTAAGGCCGTAGCTATCCGATGTGGTGGAGTAACGCCCCAGAGTGAAGCCTAGGTTGCCTAGAACGTAGAAAAGGCCATATCTTTCACACTGGTGGCAATTATTCTTGTCATACGGTGGAAAAACTGTTGTATTTAAATTTTATTTTATGCTTCTGGCGTTGACTTCTAAGGCCCTAACTATTCGATCCAGTGGGGCAACGCCTTAGAGTGAAGGCTATGTTGCACGGAACGTAGAAATGACCATTACTTTCACACTGTTTGCAATTATTCATTTTATACGATGGAAAAAGCTGATGTATTTATATTGTATTTTATGCTCCTGGCGTTGACTTCTAAGGCCGTAGCTATTAGATGTGGTGGAGCAACGCCCTAGAGTGACGCCTAGGTTGACCGGAACGTAGAAATGGCCATTACTTTCACACTGGTTGCTATTATTCGTTTTATACGATGGAAAAGCTGTTGTATTTATATTGTGTTTTATGCTTCGAGCGTCGACTTCTAAGGCCCTAACTGCTCGGTCTGGTGGAACAACGCCCTAGAGTGAAGCCTAGGTTGCACGGAACGTAGAAATGACCATTGCTTTCACAATGTATGCAATTATTCATTTTATTCGGTGGAAAAGCTGTTGTACTTAGATTGTATTTTATGCTTCTGGCATTGAATTCTAAGTCCCTAGCTATTCGATCTGGTGGAGCAACGCCCTAGAGTGAAGCCTAGGTTGCACGGAACGTAGAAATGACCATTGCTTTCACAATGTATGCAATTATTCATTTTATTCGGTGGAAAAGCTGTTGTACTTAGATTGTATTTTATTCTTCTGGCGTTGAATTCTAAGTCCCTAGCTATTCGATCTGGTGGAGCAACGCCCTAGAGTGAAGCCTGGGTTGCCCGGAACGTAGAAATGACCATCACCTTCAGCCTGGTTGCAATTGTTCCTGTTATACGACGGAAAAACCGTACTATTTTTATCGAATTTCATGCTTCGGGCGTTGACTTCTAAGGCCCTAGCTATTCGTTCTGGTAGAGCAACGCCCTAGAGTGAAGCCTAGGTGGCCCGAAACGTAGAAATGACCATTACTTTCACACTGTTTGCAAATATTCATTTTATACAATGGAAAAGCTGTTGTATTTATATTGTATTTTATGCTTTGGGCGTTGACTTCTAAGGCCCTAATTATTCGATCTGATGGAGCAACTCCCTAAAGTGAAGCCTAGGTTGCCCGAAACGTAGAAACGGCCATTACTTTCACACTGGTTGCAATTAATCGTTTCATACGATGGAAAAGCTGTTGTATTTATATTGTATTTTCTGCTTGTGGCGTTGACTTCTAAGGTCCGAGCTGTTCGATCTGGTAGAGCAACGCCCTAGAGTGAAGCCTAGGTGGCCCAAAACGTAGAAATGACCATTACTATCACACTGTTTGCAAATATTCATTTTATACAATGGAAAAGCTGTTGTATTTATATTGTATTTTATGCTTTGGGCGTTGACTTCTAAGGCCCTAATTATTCGATCTGATGGAGCAACTCCCTAAAGTGAAGCCTAGGTTGCCCGAAACGTAGAAACGGCCATTACTTTCACACTGGTTGCAATTAATCGTTTCATAGGATGGAAAAGCTGTTGTATTTATACTGTATTTTCTGCTTGTGGCGTTGACTTCTAAGGTCCGAGCTGTTCGATCTGGTGGGGCAACGTACAAGAGTTAAGTCTAGGATGCCCGGAACTAAGAAATGACCATTACTTTCACACTGCTTGCAATTATTCCCGTTATACGATGGAAAAACTGTTGGATTTTTAGTGTATTTTATGCTTCGGGCGTTGACTTCTAAGGCCCTAGCTATTCGATCTGGTGGAGTAACGACCTAGAGTGAAGCCTAGGTTGCCCGGAACGCAGAAATGACCATTAGCTTCACACTGGTTGCAATTATTCCTTTTATACGGTGGAAAAGCTGCTGTATTTTTATTGTATTTTAAGCTTCGGTCGTTGTCTCCTAAGGCCCTAACTACTCGATCTGGTGGAGCAACGCCCTAGAGTGAAGCCCAGGTTGCCCGGAACGTAGAAATGACCATAACTTTCACACTGGTTGCAATTATTCGTTTTATACGATGGAAAAGCTGTTGTATTTATATTGTGTTTTATGCTTCGGGCGTCGACTTCTAAGGCCCTAACTGCTCGGTCTGGTGGAACAACGCCCTAGAGTGCAGCCTAGGTAGCCCGGAACGTAGAAATGACCATAACTTTTATACTGGTTGCAATTATTCCTGATATACGATGGAAAAACTGATGTATTTATATTGTATTTTATGCTTCTGGCGTTGACTTCTAAGGCCGTATCTATTCGATGTGGTGGAGCAACGCCCTATAGTGAAGCCTAGATTGCCCAGGAACGTAGAAATGACCATTACTTCCACATTGGTTGCAATTATTCCTGTTATACGATGGAAGGACTGTTGTATTTTTATTGTATTTTATGCTTCTGGCGTTGACTTCTTAGGCCCTAACTATTCGATCTGGCTGAGCAACGCACTAGAGTGAAACATAGGATGCCCGGAACGTAGAAATGACCATAACTTTCACACTGGTTTCTATTATTCGTTTTATACGATGGAAAAACTGTTATATATATATTGTATTTTATGCTTCTGGCGTTGACTTCTTAGGCCCTAACTATTCGATCTGGCTGAGCAACGCACTAGAGTGAAGCCTAGGCCGCTCGGAACATAGAAATGACCATAACTTTCACACTGGTTTCTATTATTCGTTTTATACGATGGAAAAACTGTTATATATATATTGTATTTTATGCTTCTGGCGTTGACTTCTTAGGCCCGAACTATTCGATCTGGTGCAACAACGCCCTAGAGTGAGCCTAGGTTGCCTGGAACGTAGAAATGACCATCACTTTCACACGGGTTGCAATTATTCCTGTTACAGGATGGAAAGACCGTTGTATTTTTATTGTATTTTATACATCAGGCGTTGACTTCTGTGGCCGTAGCTATTCGATGTGGTGGTAGAACGCCATAGAGTGAAGCCTAGGTTGCCCGGAAAGTAGAAATGACCATAAGTTTCATACTGGTTGCAATTATTCGTTTTATACGATGGAAAAACTGTTGTATTTTTATTGCACTTTATGCTTCTGGCGTTCACTTCTTAGGCCCTAACTATTGGATCTGGTGGAACAACGCCCTAGGGTCAAGCCTAGGTTGCCCGGAACGTAGAAATGACCATAGCTTTTACACTCGTAGCAATCATTCGTTTTATACAATGGAAAAACCGTTCTAATTATTCTGTATTTTATGCTTCGGGCGTTGACTTCTAATGCCCTATCTGTTTGATCTGGTGGAGCATCGCCGTAGAGTGAAGCCTAGGTTGCTCGGAACGTAGAAATGACCATAACTTTCACACTGGTTGCTATTATTCGTTTTATACGATGGAAAAACTGTTATATTTATATTGTATTTAAGCTTCTGGCGTTGACTTCTGAGGCCGTTGCTATTCGATGTGGTGGAAGAACGCCATAGAGTGAAGCCTAGGATCGTAGAAATGTACATATCTTTCACACTGTTTGCAATTTTTCGTTTTGTACGATGGAAAATCTGTTGTATTTATATCGTATTTTATGCTTCTGGCGTTGACTTCTAAGGCCCTAACTATTGGATCCGGTGGAACAACGCTCTAGGGTCAGGCCTAGGTTGCCCGGAACGTAGAAATGACAATAGCTTTTACTCTCGTAGCAATTATTCGTTTTATACAATGGAAAAACCGATCTATTTATTTTGTATTTTATGCTTCGGGCGTTGACTTCTAAGGCCCTAACTATTCAATCTGTTGGAGCAAAGCCCTAGGGTGAAGCCTAGGTTGCTCGGAAAGTAGAAATGACCATAAGTTTCATACTGGTTGCAATTATTCGTTTTATACGATGGAAAAACTGTTGTATTTATATTGTATTTTATGCTTCTGGCGTTGACTTCTTAGGCCCTAATTATTCGATCTGGTGGAACAACGCCCTAGAGTAAAGCCCAGGTTGCGCGGAACGTAGAAATGACCATATCTTTCACACTGGTAGCAATTATTCGTTTTATACGATGGAAAAATTGTTCTATTTATTTTGTATTTTATGCTTCGGGCGTTGACTTCTAAGGCCCTAGCTATTCGATCTGGTCGAGCAACGCCGTAGAGTGAAGCCTAGGTTGCCCGGAACGTAGAAATGACCATAACTTCCACACTGGTTGCAATTATTCGTTTTATACGATGTAAAAGCTGTTGTATTTATATCGTATTTTATGCTTCTGACGTTGACTTCTTAGGCCCTAACTACTCGACCTGGAGGAGCAACGCCCTAGAGTGAAACCTAGGTTGCCCGGAACCTAGAAATGACCATTACATTCACACTGGTTGCAATTATTCCTGTTATACGATGGAAAAACTGTTGTATTTTTATTGTATTCTATGCTTCTGGCGTTTAATTCTAAGTCGCTAGCTATTTGATCTGGTGGAGCAACGACCTAGAGTGAAGCCTAGGTTGCCCGAACGTAGAAATGACCATAACTTTCACACTGGTTATAATTATTTGTTTTATACGATGGAAAAGCTGTTGTATTTATATCGTATTTTATGCTTCTGGCGTTGACTTCTTAGGCCCTAACTATTCCATCTGTTGGAACATCGCCCTAGAGTAAAGCCTAGGTTGCCCGGAACGTAGAAATGACCACTACTTTCACACTGTTTGCAATTACTCATTTAATACGATGGAAATGCTGTTGTATTTATATCGTATTTTATGCTTCGGGCGTTGACTTCTTAGGCCCTAACATTTCGATCTGGTGGAGCATCGCCGTAGAGTGAAGCCTAGGTTGCTCGGAACGTAGAAATGACCATAACTTTCACACTGGTAGCAATTATTCGTTTTATACAATGGAAAAACCGTTCTATTTACTTTGTATTTTATGCTTCGGGCGTTGACTTCTAAGGCCCTAACTATTCAATCTGTTGGAGCAAAGCCCTAGGGTGAAGCCTAGGTTGCTCGGAAAGTAGAAATGACCATAAGTTTCATACCGGTTGCAATTATTCGTTTTATACGATGGAAAAACTGTTGTATTTATATTGTATTTTATGCTTCTGGCGTTGACTTCTTAGGCCCTAATTATTCGATCTGGTGGAACAACGCCGCAGAGTAAAGCCCAGGTTGCGCGGAACGTAGAAATGACCATAACTTTCACACTGGTAGCAATTATTCGTTTTATACATTGGAAAAACTGTTCTATTTATATTGTATTTTATGCTTCTGGCGTTGACTACTTAGGCCCTAACTATTCGATCTTGTGGAGCAACGCCCTAGAGTGAAGCCTAGGTTGCCTGGAACGTAGAAATGACCATCACTTTCACACGGGTTGCAATTATTCGTTTTATACGATGGAAAAACTGTTGCATCTTCATCGTATTTTATGCTTCTGGCGTTGACTTCTTATGCCCTAACTATTCGATCTTGTGGAACAACGCCCTAGAGTGAAGCCTAGGTTGCCCGGAACGTAGAAATGACCATAACTTTCACACTGGTTATAATTATTTGTTTTATACGATGGAAAAGCTGTTGTATTTATATCGTATTTTATGCTTCTGGCGTTGACTTCTTAGGCCCTAACTATTCCATCTGGTGGAACATCGCCCTAGAGTAAAGCCCAGGTTGCGCGGAACGTAGAAATGACCATCACTTTCACACGGGTTGCAATTATTCCTGTTATAGGATGGAAAGACTGTTGTATTTTTATTGTATTTTATTCTCCTGGTGTTGACTTCTTAGGCCCTAAGTATTCGATTTGGTGGAACAACGCCGTAGAGTGAAGCCTAGGTTGCCCGGAACGTAGAAAGGACCATTACTTTCACACTGTTTGCAATTATTCCTTTTATACGATGGAACAGCTGTTGTATTTATATCGTATTTTATGCTTCTGGCGTTGACTTCTAAGGTCCAAACTATTCGATCTGGTGGAGCAACGCCCTAGAGTGAAGCCTAGGTTGCTCGGAATGTAGAAATGACCATAAGTTGCATACTGGTTGCAATTATTCGTTTTATACGATGGAAAAACTGTTGTATTTATATTGTATTTTATGCTTCTGGCGTTGACTTCTCAGGCCCTAATTATTCGATCTGGTGGAGCAATGCCTCAGAGTTAAGTCTAGGTTGCCCGTAACGCCGAAATGATCATTCCTTTCACGCTTGTTGCAATTATTCCTGTTATGCGATGAAAAGACTGTTGTATTTTTATTGTATTTTATGCTTCAGGCGTGGACTTCTGAGGCCGTAGCTATTCGATGTGGTGGTAGAACGCCATACAGTGAAGCCTATGTTGCCCGGAACGTAGAAATGACCACTACTTTCACACTGTTTGCAATTATTCATTTAATACGATGGAAATGCTGTTGTATTTATATCGTATTTTATGCTTCGGGCGTTGACTTCTTAGGCCCCAACATTTCGATCTGGTGGAGCAACGCCCGACAGTGAAGCCTAGGTTGCCCGGAACGTAGAAATGACCATTACTTTCACACTGTTTGCAATTATTCCTTTTATACGATGGAAAAGCTGTTGTAATTATATCGTATTTTATGCTTCTGCCGTTGACTTCTTAGGCCCTCACTATTCGATCTGGTGGAACAACGCCGTAGAGTGAAGCCTAGGTTGCCCGGAACGTAGAAATGACCATTACTTTCACACTGTTTGCAATTATTCGTTTTATACGATGGAAAAACTGTTGTATTTTTATTGCACTTTATGCTTCTGGCGATCACTTCTTAGGCCCTAACTATTGGATCTGGTGGAACAACGCCCTAGGGTCAAGCCTAGGTTGCCCGGAACGTAGAAATGACCATAGCTTTTACACTCGTAGCAATTATTCGTTTTATACAATGGAAAAACCGTTCTAATTATTTTGTATTTTATGCTTCGGACGTTGACTTCTAATGCCCTATCTGTTTGATCTGGTGGAGCATCGCCGTAGAGTGAAGCCTAGGTTGCTCGGAACGTAGAAATGACCATAACTTTCACACTGGTTGCTATTATTCGTTTTATACGATGGAAAAACTGTTATATTTATATTGTATTTAAGCTTCTGGCGTTGACTTCTGAGGCCGTTGCTATTCGATGTGGTGGAAGAACGCCATAGAGTGAAGCCTAGGTAGCCCGGATCGTAGAAATGTCCATATCTTTCACACTGTTTGCAATTTTTCGTTTTGTACGATGGAAAATCTGTTGTATTTATATCGTATTTTATGCTTCTGGCGTTGACTTCTAAGGCCCTAACTATTGGATCCGGTGGAACAACGCTCTAGGGTCAGGCCTAGGTTGCCCGGAACGTAGAAATGACAATAGCTTTTACTCTCGTAGCAATTATTCGTTTTATACAATGGAAAAGCCGATCTATTTATTTTGTATTTTATGCTTCGGGCGTTGACTTCTAAGGCCCTAACTATTCAATCTGTTGGAGCAAAGCCCTAGGGTGAAGCCTAGGTTGCTCGGAAAGTAGAAATGACCATAAGTTTCATACTGGTTGCAATTATTCGTTTTATACGATGGAAAAACTGTTGTATTTATATTGTATTTTATGCTTCTGGCGTTGACTTCTTAGGCCCTAATTATTCGATCTGGTGGAACAACGCCCTAGAGTAAAGCCCAGGTTGCGCGGAACGTAGAAATGACCATATCTTTCACACTGGTAGCAATTATTCGTTTTATACGATGGAAAAATTGTTCTATTTATTTTGTATTTTATGCTTCGGGCGTTGACTTCTAAGGCCCTAGCTATTCGATCTGGTCGAGCAACGCCGTAGAGTGAAGCCTAGGTTGCCCGGAACGTAGAAATGACCATAACTTCCACACTGGTTGCAATTATTCGTTTTATACGATGTAAAAGCTGTTGTATTTATATCGTATTTTATGCTTCTGACGTTGACTTCTTAGGCCCTAACTACTCGACCTGGAGGAGCAACGCCCTAGAGTGAAACCTAGGTTGCCCGGAACCTAGAAATGACCATTACATTCACACTGGTTGCAATTATTCCTGTTATACGATGGAAAAACTGTTGTATTTTTATTGTATTCTATGCTTCTGGCGTTTAATTCTAAGTCGCTAGCTATTTGATCTGGTGGAGCAACGACCTAGAGTGAAGCCTAGGTTGCCCGAACGTAGAAATGACCATAACTTTCACACTGGTTATAATTATTTGTTTTATACGATGGAAAAGCTGTTGTATTTATATCGTATTTTATGCTTCTGGCGTTGACTTCTTAGGCCCTAACTATTCCATCTGTTGGAACATCGCCCTAGAGTAAAGCCTAGGTTGCCCGGAACGTAGAAATGACCACTACTTTCACACTGTTTGCAATTACTCATTTAATACGATGGAAATGCTGTTGTATTTATATCGTATTTTATGCTTCGGGCGTTGACTTCTTAGGCCCTAACATTTCGATCTGGTGGAGCATCGCCGTAGAGTGAAGCCTAGGTTGCTCGGAACGTAGAAATGACCATAACTTTCACACTGGTAGCAATTATTCGTTTTATACAATGGAAAAACCGTTCTATTTACTTTGTATTTTATGCTTCGGGCGTTGACTTCTAAGGCCCTAACTATTCAATCTGTTGGAGCAAAGCCCAAGGGTGAAGCCTAGGTTGCTCGGAAAGTAGAAATGACCATAAGTTTCATACCGGTTGCAATTATTCGTTTTATACGATGGAAAAACTGTTGTATTTATATTGTATTTTATGCTTCTGGCGTTGACTTCTTAGGCCCTAATTATTCGATCTGGTGGAACAACGCCGCAGAGTAAAGCCCAGGTTGCGCGGAACGTAGAAATGACCATAACTTTCACACTGGTAGCAATTATTCGTTTTATACATTGGAAAAACTGTTCTATTTATATTGTATTTTATGCTTCTGGCGTTGACTACTTAGGCCCTAACTATTCGATCTTGTGGAGCAACGCCCTAGAGTGAAGCCTAGGTTGCCTGGAACGTAGAAATGACCATCACTTTCACACGGGTTGCAATTATTCGTTTTATACGATGGAAAAACTGTTGCATCTTCATCGTATTTTATGCTTCTGGCGTTGACTTCTTATGCCCTAACTATTCGATCTTGTGGAACAACGCCCTAGAGTGAAGCCTAGGTTGCCCGGAACGTAGAAATGACCATAACTTTCACACTGGTTATAATTATTTGTTTTATACGATGGAAAAGCTGTTGTATTTATATCGTATTTTATGCTTCTGGCGTTGACTTCTTAGGCCCTAACTATTCCATCTGGTGGAACATCGCCCTAGAGTAAAGCCCAGGTTGCGCGGAACGTAGAAATGACCATCACTTTCACACGGGTTGCAATTATTCCTGTTATAGGATGGAAAGACTGTTGTATTTTTATTGTATTTTATTCTCCTGGTGTTGACTTCTTAGGCCCTAAGTATTCGATTTGGTGGAACAACGCCGTAGAGTGAAGCCTAGGTTGCCCGGAACGTAGAAAGGACCATTACTTTCACACTGTTTGCAATTATTCCTTTTATACGATGGAACAGCTGTTGTATTTATATCGTATTTTATGCTTCTGGCGTTGACTTCTAAGGTCCAAACTATTCGATCTGGTGGAGCAACGCCCTAGAGTGAAGCCTAGGTTGCTCGGAATGTAGAAATGACCATAAGTTGCATACTGGTTGCAATTATTCGTTTTATACGATGGAAAAACTGTTGTATTTATATTGTATTTTATGCTTCTGGCGTTGACTTCTCAGGCCCTAATTATTCGATCTGGTGGAGCAATGCCTCAGAGTTAAGTCTAGGTTGCCCGTAACGCCGAAATGATCATTCCTTTCACGCTTGTTGCAATTATTCCTGTTATGCGATGAAAAGACTGTTGTATTTTTATTGTATTTTATGCTTCAGGCGTGGACTTCTGAGGCCGTAGCTATTCGATGTGGTGGTAGAACGCCATACAGTGAAGCCTATGTTGCCCGGAACGTAGAAATGACCACTACTTTCACACTGTTTGCAATTATTCATTTAATACGATGGAAATGCTGTTGTATTTATATCGTATTTTATGCTTCGGGCGTTGACTTCTTAGGCCCTAACATTTCGATCTGGTGGAGCAACGCCCGACAGTGAAGCCTAGGTTGCCCGGAACGTAGAAATGACCATTACTTTCACACTGTTTGCAATTATTCCTTTTATACGATGGAAAAGCTGTTGTAATTATATCGTATTTTATGCTTCTGCCGTTGACTTCTTAGGCCCTCACTATTCGATCTGGTGGAACAACGCCGTAGAGTGAAGCCTAGGTTGCCCGGAACGTAGAAATGACCATTACTTTCACACTGTTTGCAATTATTCGTTTTATACGATGGAAAAACTGTTGTATTTTTATTGCACTTTATGCTTCTGGCGATCACTTCTTAGGCCCTAACTATTGGATCTGGTGGAACAACGCCCTAGGGTCAAGCCTAGGTTGCCCGGAACGTAGAAATGACCATAGCTTTTACACTCGTAGCAATTATTCGTTTTATACAATGGAAAAACCGTTCTAATTATTTTGTATTTTATGCTTCGGACGTTGACTTCTAATGCCCTATCTGTTTGATCTGGTGGAGCATCGCCGTAGAGTGAAGCCTAGGTTGCTCGGAACGTAGAAATGACCATAACTTTCACACTGGTTGCTATTATTCGTTTTATACGATGGAAAAACTGTTATATTTATATTGTATTTAAGCTTCTGGCGTTGACTTCTGAGGCCGTTGCTATTCGATGTGGTGGAAGAACGCCATAGAGTGAAGCCTAGGTAGCCCGGATCGTAGAAATGTCCATATCTTTCACACTGTTTGCAATTTTTCGTTTTGTACGATGGAAAATCTGTTGTATTTATATCGTATTTTATGCTTCTAGCGTTGACTTCTAAGGCACTAACTATTGGATCCGGTGGAACAACGCCCTAGGGTCAGGCCTAGGTTGCCCGGAACGTAGAAATGACCATAGCATTTACTCTCGTAGCAATTATTCGTTTTATACAATGGAAAAACCGTTCTATTTATTTTGTATTTTATGCTTCGGGCGTTGACTTCTAAGGCCCTAACTATTCAATCTGTTGGAGCAAAGCCCTAGGGTGAAGCCTAGGTTGCTCGGAAAGTAGAAATGACCATAAGTTTCATACTGGTTGCAATTATTCGTTTTATATGATGGAGAAACTGTTGTATTTATATTGTATTTTATGCTTCTGGCGTTGACTTCTTAGGCCCTAATTATTCGATCTGGTGGAACAACGCCCTAGAGTAAAGCCCAGGTTGCGCGGAACGTAGAAATGACCATATCTATCACACTGGTAGCAATTATTCGTTTTATACGAAGGAAAAATTGTTCTATTTATTTTGTATTTTATGCTTCGGGCGTTGACTTCTAAGGCCCTAGCTATTCGATCTGGTCGAGCAACGCCGTAGAGTGAAGCCTAGGTTGCCCGGAACGTAGAAATGACCATAACTTCCACACTGGTTGCAATTATTCGTTTTATACGATGTAAAAGCTGTTGTATTTATATCGTATTTTATGCTTCTGACGTTGACTTCTTAGGCCCTAACTACTCGACCTGGAGGAGCAACGCCCTAGAGTGAAACCTAGGTTGCCCGGAACCTAGAAATGACCATTACATTCACACTGGTTGCAATTATTCCTGTTATACGATGGAAAAACTGTTGTATTTTTATTGTATTCTATGCTTCTGGCGTTTAATTCTAAGTCGCTAGCTATTTGATCTGGTGGAGCAACGACCTACAGTGAAGCCTAGGTTGCCCGAACGTAGAAATGACCATTACTTTCACCCTGTTTGCAATTATTCCTTTTACACGATGGAAAAGCTGTTGTATTTATATCGAATTTTATGCTTCTGGCGTTGACTTCTTAGGCCCTAACTATTCGATCTGGTGGAACAACGCCGTAGAGTGAAGCCTAGGTTGCCCGGAACGTAGAAATGACCATTACTTTCACACTGTTTGCAATTATTCGTTTTATACGATGGAAAAACTGTTGTATTTTTATTGCATCTTATGCGTCTGGCGTTCACTTCTTAGTCCCTAACTATTGGATCCGGTGGAACAACGCCCTAGGGTCAGGCCTAGGTTGCCCGGAACGTAGAAATGACCATAGCTTTTACTCTCGTAGCAATTATTCGTTTTATACAATGGAAAAACCGTCCTATTTATTTTGTATTTTATGCTTCGGGCGTTGACTTCTAAGGCCCTAACTATTCAATCTGTTGGAGCAAAGCCCTAGGGTGAAGCCTAGGTTGCTTCGAAAGTAGAAATGACCATAAGTTTCATACTGGTTGCAATTATTCGTTTTATACGATGGAAAAACTGTTGTATTTATATTGTATTTTATGCTTCTGGCGTTGACTTCTTAGGCCCTAATTATTCGATCTGGTGGAACAACGCCGTAGAGTAAAGCCCAGGTTGCGCGGAACGTAGAAATGACCATAACTTTCACACTGGTAGCAATTATTCGTTTTATACATTGGAAAAACTGTTCTATTTATATTGTATTTTATGCTTCTGGCGTTGACTACTTAGGCCCTAACTACTCGATCTTGTGGAACAACGCCCTAGAGTGAAGCCTAGGTTGCCTGGAACGTAGAATAGACCATCACTTTCACACGGGTTGCAATTATTCGTTTTATACGATGGAAAAACTGTTGCATCTTCATCGTATTTTATGCTTCTGGCGTTGACTTCTTATGCCCTAACTATTCGATCTTGTGGAACAACGCCCTAGAGTGAAGCCTCGGTTGCCCGGAACGTAGAAATGACCATAACTTTCACACTGGTTATAATTATTTGTTTTATACGATGGAAAAGCTGTTGTATTTATATCGTATTTTATGCTTCTGGCGTTGACTTCTTAGGCCCTAACTATTCCATCTGGTGGAACATCGCCCTAGAGTAAAGCCCAGGTTGCGCGGAACGTAGAAATGACCATAACTTTCACACTGGTAGCAATTATTCGTTTTATACATTGGAAAAACTGTTCTATTTATATTGTATTTTATGCTTCTGGCGTTGACTACTTAGGCCCTAACTATTCGATCTTGTGGAACAACGCCCTAGAGTGAAGCCTAGGTTGCCTGGAACGTAGAAATGACCATCACTTTCACACGGGTTGCAATTATTCCTGTTATAGGATGGAAAGACTGTTGTATTTTTATTGTATTTTATTCTCCTGGTGTTGACTTCTTAGGCCCTAAGTATTCGATTTGGTGGAACAACGCCGTAGAGTGAAGCCTAGGTTGCCCGGAACGTAGAAATGACCATTACTTTCACACTGTTTGCAATTATTCCTTTTATACGATGGAACAGCTGTTGTATTTATATCGTATTTTATGCTTCTGGCGTTGACTTCTAAGGTCCAAACTATTCGATCTGGTGGAGCAACGCCCTAGAGTGAAGCCTAGGTTGCTCGGAATGTAGAAATGACCATAAGTTGCATACTGGTTGCAATTATTCGTTTTATACGATGGAAAAACTGTTGCATCGTTATCGTATTTTATGCTTCTGGCGTTGACTTCTTAGGCCGTAACTATCCGATCTGGTGGAGCAACGCCCTGGAGTTAAACCTGGGTTGCCCGGAACGTAGAAATGACCACTACTATCACACTGGTTGCAAATTATTCCTGCTATACGATGGAAAAACTGTTGTATTTTTATTGCATTTTATGCGTCTGGCGTTCACTTCTTAGGCCCTAACCATTCGATCTGGTGGAACAACTCCCTAGGGTGAAGCCTAGGTTGCCCGGAACGTAGAAATGACCATAGCTTTTACACTCGTAGCAATTATTCGTTTTATACAATGGAAAAACCGTTCTATTTATTTTGTATTTTATGCTTCGGGCGTTGACTTCTAAGGCCCTAACTATTCAATCTGTTGGAGCAAAGCCCTAGGGTGAAGCCTAGGTTGCTCGGAAAGTAGAAATGACCATAAGTTTCATACTGGTCGCAATTATTCGTTTTATACGATAGAAAAACTGTTGTATTTATATTGTATTTTATGCTTCTGGCGTTGACTTCTCAGGCCCTAATTATTCGATCTGGTGGAGCAATGCCTCAGAGTTAAGTCTAGGTTGCCCGTAACGCCGAAATGATCATTCCTTTCACGCTTGTTGCAATTATTCCTGTTATGCGATGAAAAGACTGTTGTATTTTTATTGTATTTTATGCTTCAGGCGTGGACTTCTGAGGCCGTAGCTATTCGATGTGGTGGTAGAACGCCATACAGTGAAGCCTATGTTGCCCGGAACGTAGAAATGACCACTACTTTCACACTGTTTGCAATTATTCTTTTAATACGATGGAAATGCTGTTGTATTTATATCGTATTTTATGCTTCGGGCGTTGACTTCTTAGGCCCTAACATTTCGATCTGGTGGAGCAACGCCCGACAGTGAAGCCTAGGTTGCCCGGAACGTAGAAATGACCATTACTTTCACACTGTTTGCAATTATTCCTTTTATACGATGGAAAAGCTGTTGTAATTATATCGTATTTTATGCTTCTGCCGTTGACTTCTTAGGCCCTAACTATTCGATCTGGTGGAACAACGCCGTAGAGTGAAGCCTAGGTTGCCCGGAACGTAGAAATGACCATTACTTTCACACTGTTTGCAATTATTCGTTTTATACGATGGAAAAACTGTTGTATTTTTATTGCACTTTATGCTTCTGGCGTTCACTTCTTAGGCCCTAACTATTGGATCTGGTAGAACAACGCCCTAGGGTCAAGCCTAGGTTGCCCGGAACGTAGAAATGACCATAGCTTTTACACTCGTAGCAATTATTCGTTTTATACAATGGAAAAACCGTTCTAATTATTTTGTATTTTATGCTTCGGACGTTGACTTCTAATGCCCTATCTGTTTGATCTGGTGGAGCATCGCCGTAGAGTGAAGCCTAGGTTGCTCGGAACGTAGAAATGACCATAACTTTCACACTGGTTGCTATTATTCGTTTTATACGATGGAAAAACTGTTATATTTATATTGTATTTAAGCTTCTGGCGTTGACTTCTGAGGCCGTTGCTATTCGATGTGGTGGAAGAACGCCATAGAGTGAAGCCTAGGTAGCCCGGATCGTAGAAATGTCCATATCTTTCACACTGTTTGCAATTTTTCGTTTTGTACGATGGAAAATCTGTTGTATTTATATCATATTTTATGCTTCTAGCGTTGACTTCTAAGGCCCTAACTATTGGATCCGGTGGAACAACGCCCTAGGGTCAGGCCTAGGTTGCCCGGAACGTAGAAATGACCATAGCTTTTACTCTCGTAGCAATTATTCGTTTTATACAATGGAAAAACCGTTCTATTTATTTTGTATTTTATGCTTCGGGCGTTGACTTCTAAGGCCCTAACTATTCAATCTGTTGGAGCAAAGCCCTAGGGTGAAGCCTAGGTTGCTCGGAAAGTAGAAATGACCATAAGTTTCATACTGGTTGCAATTATTCGTTTTATACGATGGAAAAACTGTTGTATTTATATTGTATTTTATGCTTCTGGCGTTGACTTCTTAGGCCCTAATTATTCGATCTGGTGCAACAACGCCCTAGAGTAAAGCCCAGGTTGCGGGGAACGTAGAAATGACCATATCTTTCACACTGGTAGCAATTATTCGTTTTATACGATGGAAAAATTGTTCTATTTATTTTGTATTTTATGCTTCGGGCGTTGACTTCTAAGGCCCTAGCTATTCGATCTGGTCGAGCAACGCCGTAGAGTGAAGCCTAGGTTGCCCGGAACGTAGAAATGACCATAACTTTCACACTGGTTGCAATTATTCGTTTTATACGATGTAAAAGCTGTTGTATTTATATCGTATTTTATGCTTCTGACGTTGACTTCTTAGGCCCTAACTACTCGACCTGGAGGAGCAACGCCCTAGAGTGAAACCTAGGTTGCCCGGAACCTAGAAATGACCATTACATTCACACTGGTTGCAATTATTCCTGTTATACGATGGAAAAACTGTTGTATTTTTATTGTATTCTATGCTTCTGGCGTTTAATTCTAAGTCGCTAGCTATTTGATCTGGTGGAGCAACGACCTAGAGTGAAGCCTAGGTTGCCCGAACGTAGAAATGACCATTACTTTCACCCTGTTTGCAATTATTCCTTTTACACGATGGAAAAGCTGTTGTATTTATATCGAATTTTATGCTTCTGGCGTTGACTTCTTAGGCCCTAACTATTCGAGCTGGAGGAACAACGCCGTAGAGTGAAGCCTAGGTTGCCCGGAACGTAGAAATGACCATTACTTTCACACTGTTTGCAATTATTCGTTTTATACGATGGAAAAACTGTTGTATTTTTATTGCATCTTATGCGTCTGGCGTTCACTTCTTAGTCCCTAACTATTGGATCCGGTGGAACAACGCCCTAGGGTCAGGCCTAGGTTGCCCGGAACGTAGAAATGACCATAGCTTTTACTCTCGTAGCAATTATTCGTTTTATACAATGGAAAAACCGTTCTATTTATTTTGTATTTTATGCTTCGGGCGTTGACTTCTAAGGCCCTAACTATTCAATCTGTTGGAGCAAAGCCCTAGGGTGAAGCCTAGGTTGCTCGGAAAGTAGAAATGACCATAAGTTTCATACTGGTTGCAATTATTCGTTTTATACGATGGAAAAACTGTTGTATTTATATTGTATTTTATGCTTCTGGCGTTGACTTCTTAGGCCCTAATTATTCGATCTGGTGGAACAACGCCGTAGAGTAAAGCCCAGGTTGCGCGGAAGGTAGAAATGACCATAACTTTCACACTGGTAGCAATTATTCGTTTTATACATTGGAAAAACTGTTCTATTTATATTGTATTTTATGCTTCTGGCGTTGACTTCTTAGGCCCTAACTACTCGACCTGGAGGAGCAACGCCCTAGAGTGAAACCTAGGTTGCCCGGAACCTAGAAATGACCATTACATTCACACTGGTTGCAATTATTCCTGTTATACGATGGAAAAACTGTTGTATTTTTATTGTATTCTATGCTTCTGGCGTTTAATTCTAAGTCTCTAGCTATTTGATCTGGTGGAGCAACGACCTAGAGTGAAGCCTAGGTTGCCCGAACGTAGAAATTACCATTACTTTCACACTGTTTGCAATTATTCCTTTTACACGATGGAAAAGCTGTTGTATTTATATCGTATTTTATGCTTCTGGCGTTGACTTCTAAGGACCTAACTATTCGATCTGGTGGAGCAACGCCCTAGAGTGAAGCCTAGGTTGCTCGGAATGTAGAAATGACCATAACTTTCACACTGATTGCAATTATTCGTTTTATACGATGGAAAAACTGTTGCATCTTCATCGTATTTTATGCTTCTGGCGTTGACTTCTTAGGCCGTAACTATTCGATCTGGTGGAGCAACGCCCTGGAGTGAAACATGGGTTGCCCGGAACATAGAAATGACCACTACTATCACACTGGTTGCAAATTATTCCTGCTATACGATGGAAAAACTGTTGTATTTATATTGTATTTTAAGCTTCTGGCGTTCACTTCTTAGGCCCTAACTATTCGATCTGGTGGAACAACGCCCTACGGTGAAGTCTATGTCGCCCGGAACGTAGAAATGACCATAGCTTTTACACTGGTAGCAATTATTCGTTTTATACAATGGAAAAACCGTTCTATTTATTTTGTATTTTATGCTTCGGGCGTTGACTTCTAAGGCCCTAACTATTCAATCTGTTGGAGCAACGGCCTAGGGTGAAGCCTAGGTTGCTCGTAAAGTAGAAATGACCATAAGCTTCATACTGGTTGCAATTATTCGTTTTATACGATGGAAAAACTGTTGTATTTATATTGTATTTTATGCTTCTGGCGTTGACTACTTAGGCACTAACTATTCGATATTGTGGAACAACGCCCTAGAGTGAAGCCTAGGTTGCCTGGAACGTAGAAATGATCATTACTTTCACGCTTGTTGCAATTATTCCTGTTATGCGATGAAAAGACTGTTGTATTTTTATTGTATTTTATGCTTCAGGCGTGGACTTCTGAGGCCGTAGCTATTCGATGTGGTGGAAGAACGCCATACAGTGAAGCCTAGGTTTCCCGGAACGTAGAAATGACCATTACTTTCACACTGTTTGCAATTATTCCTTTTATACGATGGAAAAGCTGTTGTATTTATATCTTATTTTATGCTTCTGGCGTTGTCTTCTTAGGCCCTAACTATTCGATCTGGTGGAACAACGCCGTAGAGTGAAGCCTAGGTTGCCCGGAACGTAGAAATGACCATAACTTTCACACTGATTGCAATTATTTGTTATATACGATGGAAAAGCTGTTGTATTTATATCGTATTTTATGCTTCTGGCGTTGACTTCTAAGGACCTAACTATTCGATCTGGTGGAGCAACGCCCTAGAGTGAAGCCTAGGTTGCTCGGAATGTAGAAATGACCATAACTTTCACACTGCTTGCAATTATTCGGTTTATACGATGGAAAAACTGTTGCATCTTCATCGTATTTTATGCTTCTGGCGTTGACTTCTTAGGCCGTAACTATTCGATCTGGTGGAGCAACGCCCTAGAGTGAAGCCTAGGTTGCCTGGAACGTAGAAATGATCATTACTTTCACGCTTGTTGCAATTATTCCTGTTATGCGATGAAAAGACTGTTGTATTTTTATTGTATTTTATGCTTCAGGCGTGGACTTCTGAGGCCGTAGCTATTCGATGTGGTGGAAGAACGCCATACAGTGAAGCCTAGGTTGCCCGGAACGTAGAAATGACCATTACTATCACACTGTTTGCAATTATTCCTTTTATACGATGGAAAAGCTGTTGTATTTATATCGTATTTTATGCTTCTGGCGTTGTCTTCTGAGGCCCTAACTATTCGATCTGGTGGAACAACGCCGTAGAGTGAAGCCTAGGTTGCCCGGAACGTAGAAATGACCATAACTTTCACACTGATTGCAATTATTTGTTATATACGATGGAAAAGCTGTTGTATTTATATCGCATTTTATGCTTCTGGCGTTGACTTCTAAGGACCTAACTATTCGATCTGGTGGAGCAACGCCCTAGAGTGAAGCCTAGGTTGCTCGGAATGTAGAAATGACCATAACTTTCACACTGATTGCAATTATTCGGTTTATACGATGGAAAAACTGTTGCATCTTCATCGTATTTTATGCTTCTGGCGTTGACTTCTTAGGCCGTAACTATTCGATCTGGTGGAGCAACGCCCTGGAGTGAAACCTGGGTTGCCTGGAACGTAGAAATGACCACTACTATCACACTGGTTGCAAATTATTCCTGCTATACGATGGAGAAACTGTTGTATTTTTATTGCATTTTATGCTTCTGGCGTTCACTTCTAAGGCCCTAACTATTCGATCTGGAGGAACAACGGCCTAGGGTGAAGCCTACGGTGCCCGAAACGTAGAAATGACCATAACTTTCACACTGGTTGCGATTATTTGTTTTATACGATGGAAAAGCTGTTGTATTTATATCGTATTTTATGCTTCTGGCGTTGACTTCTTAGGCCCTAACTATTCCATCTGGTGGAACAACGCCCTAGAGTAAAGCCCAGGTTGCGCGGAACGTAGAAATGACCATATCTTTCACACTGGTAGCAATTATTCGTTTTATACGATGGAAAAACTGTTGTATTTATATTGTATTTTATGCTTCTGGCGTTGACTTCTTAGGCCCTAATTATTCGATCTGGTGGAACAACGCCGTAGAGTAAAGCCCAGGTTGCGCGGAAGGTAGAAATGACCATAACTTTCACACTGGTAGCAATTATTCGTTTTATACATTGGAAAAACTGTTCTATTTATATTGTATTTTATGCTTCTGGCGTTGACTACTTAGGCCCTAACTATTCGATCTTGTGGAACAACGCCCTAGAGTGAAGCCTAGGTTGCCTGGAACGTAGAAATGACCATCACTTTCACACGGGTTGCAATTATTCCTGTTATAGGATGGAAAGACTGTTGTATTTTTATTGTATTTTATTCTCCTGGTGTTGACTTCTTAGGCCCTAAGTATTCGATTTGGTGGAACAACGCCGTAGAGTGAAGCCTAGGTTGCTCGGAATGTAGAAATGACCATAACTTTCACACTGATTGCAATTATTCGTTTTATACGATGGAAAAACTATTGCATCTTCATCGTATCTTATGCTTCTGGCGTTGACTTCTTAGGCCGTAACTATCCGATCTGGTGGAGCAACGCCCGACAGTGAAGCCTAGGTTGCCCGAAACGTAGATATGACCATAACCTTCACACAGGTTGCAATTATTCGTTTTATACGGTGTAAAGGCTGTTGTATTTATTTTGTATTTTATTCTTCTGGTGTTGACTTCTTAGGACCTAACTATTCGATCTGGTGGAACAACGCCGTAGAGTGAAGCCTAGGTTGCCCGGAACGTAGAAATGACCATTACTTTCACACTGTTTGCAATTATTCCTTTTATACGATGGAAAAGCTGTTGTATTTATATCGTATTTTATGCTTCTGGCGTTGTATTCTTAGGCCCTAACTATTCGATCTGGTGGAACAACGCCGTAGAGTGAAGCCTAGGTTGCCCGGAACGTAGAAATGACCATAACTTTCACACTGATTGCAATTATTTGTTATATACGATGGAAAAGCTGTTGTATTTATATCGTATTTTATGCTTCTGGCGTTGACTTCTAAGGACCTAACTATTCGATCTGGTGGAGCAACGCCCTAGAGTGAAGCCTAGGTTGCTCGGAATGTAAAAATGACCATAACTTTCACACTGATTGCAATTATTCGTTTTATACGATGGAAAAACTATTGCATCTTCATCGTATTTTATGCTTCTGGCGTAGACTTCTTAGGCCGTAACTATTCGATCTGGTGGAGCAACGCCCTGGAGTGAAACCTGGGTTGCCCGGAACGTAGAAATGACCACTACTATCACACTGGTTGCAAATTATTCCTGCTATACGATGGAGAAACTGTTTTATTTTTATTGCATTTTATGCTTCTGGCGTTCACTTCTTAGGCCCTAACTATTCGATCTGGAGGAACAACGGCCTAGGGTGAAGCCTACGTTGCCCGGAACGTAGAAATGACCATAACTTTCACACTGGTTGCGATTATTTGTTTTATACGATGGAAAAGCTGTTGTATTTATATCGTATTTTATGCTTCTGGCGTTGACTTCTTAGGCCCTAACTATTCCATCTGGTGGAACAACGCCCTAGAGTAAAGCCTAGGTTGCGCGGAACGTAGAACTGACCATATCTTTCACACTGGTAGCAATTATTCGTTTTATACGATGGAAAAATTGTTCTATTTATCTTGTATTTTATGCTTCGGGCGTTGACTTCTAAGGCCCTAGCTATTCGATCTGGTCGAGCAACGCCGTAGAGTGAAGCCTAGGTTGCCCGGAACGTAGAAATGACCATAACTTCCACACTGGTTGCAATTATTCGTTTTATACGATGTAAAAGCTGTTGTATTTATATCGTATTTTATGCTTCTGGCGTTGACTTCTTAGGCCCTAACTACTCGACCTGGAGGAGCAACGCCCTAGAGTGAAACCTAGGTTGCCCGGAACCTAGAAATGACCATTACATTCACACTGGTTGCAATTATTCCTGTTATACGATGGAAAAACTGTTGTATTTTTATTGTATTCTATGCTTCTGGCGTTTAATTCTAAGTCTCTAGCTATTTGATCTGGTGGAGCAACGACCTAGAGTGAAGCCTAGGTTGCCCGGAACGTAGAAATGACCATAACTTTCACACTGATTGCAATTATTTGTTATATACGATGGAAAAGCTGTTGTATTTATATCGTATTTTATGCTTCTGGCGTTGACTTCTAAGGACCTAACTATTCGATCTGGTGGAGCAACGCCCTAGAGTGAAGCCTAGGTTGCTCGGAATGTAGAAATGACCATAACTTTCACACTGCTTGCAATTATTCGGTTTATACGATGGAAAAACTGTTGCATCTTCATCGTATTTTATGCTTCTGGCGTTGACTTCTTAGGCCGTAACTATTCGATCTGGTGGAGCAACGCCCTAGAGTGAAGCCTAGGTTGCCTGGAACGTAGAAATGATCATTACTTTCACGCTTGTTGCAATTATTCCTGTTATGCGATGAAAAGACTGTTGTATTTTTATTGTATTTTATGCTTCAGGCGTGGACTTCTGAGGCCTTAGCTATTCGATATGGTGGAAGAACGCCATGCAGTGAAGCCTAGGTTGCCCGGAACGTAGAAATGACCATTACTATCACACTGTTTGCAATTATTCCTTTTATACGATGGAAAAGCTGTTGTATTTATATCGTATTTTATGCTTCTGGCGTTGTCTTCTTAGGCCCTAACTATTCGATCTGGTGGAACAACGCCGTAGAGTGAAGCCTAGGTTGCCCGGAACGTAGAAATGACCATAACTTTCACACTGATTGCAATTATTTGTTATATACGATGGAAAAGCTGTTGTATTTATATCGCATTTTATGCTTCTGGCGTTGACTTCTAAGGACCTAACTATTCGATCTGGTGGAGCAACGCCCTAGAGTGAAGCCTAGGTTGCTCGGAATGTAGAAATGACCATAACTTTCACACTGATTGCAATTATTCGGTTTATACGATGGAAAAACTGTTGCATCTTCATCGTATTTTATGCTTCTGGCGTTGACTTCTTAGGCCGTAACTATTCGATCTGGTGGAGCAACGCCCTGGAGTGAAACCTGGGTTGCCTGGAACGTAGAAATGACCACTACTATCACACTGGTTGCAAATTATTCCTGCTATACGATGGAGAAACTGTTGTATTTTTATTGCATTTTATGCTTCTGGCGTTCACTTCTTAGGCCCTAACTATTCGATCTGGAGGAACAACGGCCTAGGGTGAAGCCTACGGTACCCGGAACGTAGAAATGACCATAACTTTCACACTGGTTGCGATTATTTGTTTTATACGATGGAAAAGCTGTTGTATTTATATCGTATTTTATGCTTCTGGCGTTGACTTCTTAGGCCCTAACTATTCCATCTGGTGGAACAACGCCCTAGAGTAAAGCCCAGGTTGCGCGGAACGTAGAAATGACCATATCTTTCACACTGGTAGCAATTATTCGTTTTATACGATGGAAAAATTGTTCTATTTATTTTGTATTTTATGCTTCGGGCGTTGACTTCTAAGGCCCTAGCTATTCGATCTGGTCGAGCAACGCCGTAGAGTGAAGCCTAGGTTGCCCGGAACCTAGAAATGACCATTACATTCACACTGATTGCAATTATTCGTTTTATACGATGGAAAAACTGTTGCATCTTCATCGTATTTTATGCTTCTGGCGTTGACTTCTTAGGCCGTAACTATTCGATCTGGTGGAGCAACGCTCTGGAGTGAAACCTGGGTTGCCCGGAACGTAGAAATGACCACTACTATCACACTGGTTGCAAATTATTCCTGCTATACGATGGAAAAACTGTTGTATTTTTGTTGCATTTTATGCGTCTGGCGTTCACTTCTTAGGCCCTAACTATTCGATCTGGTGGAACAACGCCCTAGGGTGAAGCCTAGGTTGCCCGGAACGTAGAAATGACCATAGCTTTTACACTCGTAGCAATTATTCGTTTTATACAATGGAAAAACCGTTCTATTTATTTTGTATTTTATGCTTCGGGCGTTGACTTCTAAGGCCCTAACTATTCAATCTGTTGGAGCAAAGCCCTAGGGTGAAGCCTAGGTTGCTCGGAAAGTAGAAATGACCATAAGTTTCATACTGGTTGCAATTATTCGTTTTATACGATAGAAAAACTGTTGTATTTATATTGTATTTTATGCTTCTGGCGTTGACTTCTCAGGCCCTAACTATTCGATCTGGTGGAGCAATACCTCAGAGTTAAGTCTAGGTTGCCCGTAACGCCGAAATGATCATTACTTTCACGCTTGTTGCAATTATTCCTGTTATGCGATGAAAAGACTGTTGTATTTTTATTGTATTTTATGCTTCAGGCGTGGACTTCTGAGGCCGTAGCTATTCGATGTGGTGGAAGAACGCCATACAGTGAAGCCTAGGTTTCCCGGAACGTAGAAATGACCATTACTTTCACACTGCTTGCAATTATTCGGTTTATACGATGGAAAAACTGTTGCATCTTCATCGTATTTTATGCTTCTGGCGTTGACTTCTTAGGCCGTAACTATTCGATCTGGTGGAGCAACGCCCTAGAGTGAAGCCTAGGTTGCCTGGAACGTAGAAATGATCATTACTTTCACGCTTGTTGCAATTATTCCTGTTATGCGATGAAAAGACTGTTGTATTTTTATTGTATTTTATGCTTCAGGCGTGGACTTCTGAGGCCTTAGCTATTCGATGTGGTGGAAGAACGCCATACAGTGAAGCCTAGGTTGCCCGGAACGTAGAAATGACCATTACTATCACACTGTTTGCAATTATTCCTTTTATACGATGGAAAAGCTGTTGTATTTATATCGTATTTTATGCTTCTGGCGTTGTCTTCTTAGGCCCTAACTATTCGATCTGGTGGAACAACGCCGTAGAGTGAAGCCTAGGTTGCCCGGAACGTAGAAATGACCATAACTTTCACACTGATTGCAATTATTTGTTATATACGATGGAAAAGCTGTTGTATTTATATCGCATTTTATGCTTCTGGCGTTGACTTCTAAGGACCTAACTATTCGATCTGGTGGAGCAACGCCCTAGAGTGAAGCCTAGGTTGCTCGGAATGTAGAAATGACCATAACTTTCACACTGATTGCAATTATTCGGTTTATACGATGGAAAAACTGTTGCATCTTCATCGTATTTTATGCTTCTGGCGTTGACTTCTTAGGCCGTAACTATTCGATCTGGTGGAGCAACGCCCTGGAGTGAAACCTGGGTTGCCTGGAACGTAGAAATGACCACTACTATCACACTGGTTGCAAATTATTCCTGCTATACGATGGAGAAACTGTTGTATTTTTATTGCATTTTATGCTTCTGGCGTTCACTTCTTAGGCCCTAACTATTCGATCTGGAGGAACAACGGCCTAGGGTGAAGCCTACGGTGCCCGGAACGTAGAAATGACCATAACTTTCACACTGGTTGCGATTATTTGTTTTATACGATGGAAAAGCTGTTGTATTTATATCGTATTTTATGCTTCTGGCGTTGACTTCTTAGGCCCTAACTATTCCATCTGGTGGAACAACGCCCTAGAGTAAAGCCCAGGTTGCGCGGAACGTAGAAATGACCATATCTTTCACACTGGTAGCAATTATTCGTTTTATACGATGGAAAAATTGTTCTATTTAATTTGTATTTTATGCTTCGGGCGTTGACTTCTAAGGCCCTAGCTATTCGATCTGGTCGAGCAACGCCGTAGAGTGAAGCCTAGGTTGCCCGGAACCTAGAAATGACCATTACATTCACACTGATTGCAATTATTCGTTTTATACGATGGAAAAACTGTTGCATCTTCATCGTATTTTATGCTTCTGGCGTTGACTTCTTAGGCCGTAACTATTCGATCTGGTGGAGCAACGCTCTGGAGTGAAACCTGGGTTGCCCGGAACGTAGAAATGACCACTACTATCACACTGGTTGCAAATTATTCCTGCTATACGATGGAAAAACTGTTGTATTTTTATTGCATTTTATGCGTCTGGCGTTCACTTCTTAGGCCCTAACTATTCGATCTGGTGGAACAACGCCCTAGGGTGAAGCCTAGGTTGCCCGGAACGTAGAAATGACCATAGCTTTTACACTCGTAGCAATTATTCGTTTTATACAATGGAAAAACCGTTCTATTTATTTTGTATTTTATGCTTCGGGCGTTGACTTCTAAGGCCCTAACTATTCAATCTGTTGGAGCAAAGCCCTAGGGTGAAGCCTAGGTTGCTCGGAAAGTAGAAATGACCATAAGTTTCATACTGGTTGCAATTATTCGTTTTATACGATAGAAAAACTGTTGTATTTATATTGTATTTTATGCTTCTGGCGTTGACTTCTCAGGCCCTAACTATTCGATCTGGTGGAGCAATGCCTCAGAGTTAAGTCTAGGTTGCCCGTAACGCCGAAATGATCATTACTTTCACGCTTGTTGCAATTTTTCCTGTTATGCGATGAAAAGACTGTTGTATTTTTATTGTATTTTATGCTTCAGGCGTGGACTTCTGAGGCCGTAGCTATTCGATGTGGTGGAAGAACGCCATACAGTGAAGCCTAGGTTTCCCGGAACGTAGAAATGACCATTACTTTCACACTGTTTGCAATTATTCCTTTTATACGATGGAAAAGCTGTTGTATTTATATCGTATTTTATGCTTCTGGCGTTGTCTTCTTAGGCCCTAACTATTCGATCTGGTGGAACAACGCCGTAGAGTGAAGCCTAGGTTGCCCGGAACGTAGAAATGACCATAACTTTCACACTGATTGCAATTATTTGTTATATACGATGGAAAAGCTGTTGTATTTATATCGTATTTTATGCTTCTGGCGTTGACTTCTAAGGACCTAACTATTCGATCTGGTGGAGCAACGCCCTAGAGTGAAGCCTAGGTTGCTCGGAATGTAGAAATGACCATAACTTTCACACTGCTTGCAATTATTCGGTTTATACGATGGAAAAACTGTTGCATCTTCATCGTATTTTATGCTTCTGGCGTTGACTTCTTAGGCCGTAACTATTCGATCTGGTGGAGCAACGCCCTAGAGTGAAGCCTAGGTTGCCTGGAACGTAGAAATGATCATTACTTTCACGCTTGTTGCAATTATTCCTGTTATGCGATGAAAAGACTGTTGTATTTTTATTGTATTTTATGCTTCAGGCGTGGACTTCTGAGGCCGTAGCTATTCGATGTGGTGGAAGAACGCCATACAGTGAAGCCTAGGTTGCCCGGAACGTAGAAATGACCATTACTATCACACTGTTTGCAATTATTCCTTTTATACGATGGAAAAGCTGTTGTATTTATATCGTATTTTATGCTTCTGGCGTTGTCTTCTTAGGCCCTAACTATTCGATCTGGTGGAACAAAGCCGTAGAGTGAAGCCTAGGTTGCCCGGAACGTAGAAATGACCATAACTTTCACACTGATTGCAATTATTTGTTATATACGATGGAAAAGCTGTTGTATTTATATCGTATTTTATGCTTCTGGCGTTGACTTCTAAGGACCTAACTATTCGATCTGGTGGAGCAACGCCCTAGAGTGAAGCCTAGGTTGCTCGGAATGTAGAAATGGCCATTACATTCACACTGGTTGCAATTATTCCTGTTATACGATGGAAAAACTGTTGTATTTTTATTGTATTCTATGCTTCTGGCGTTTAATTCTAAGTCGCTAGCTATTTGATCTGGTGGAGCAACGACCTAGGGTGAAGCCTAGGTTGCCCGAACGTAGAAATTACCATTACATTCACACTGTTTGCAATTATTCCTTTTACACGATGGAAAAGCTGTTGTATTTATATCGTATTTTATGCTTCTGGTGTTGACTTCTAAGGACCTAACTATTCGATCTGGTGGAGCAACGCCCTAGAGTGAAGCCTAGGTTGCTCGGAATGTAGAAATGACGATAACTTTCACACTGATTGCAATTATTCGTTTTATACGATGGAAAAACTGTTGCATCTTCATCGTATTTTATGCTTATGGCGTTGACTTCTTAGGCCGTAACTATTCGATCTGGTGGAGCAACGCCCTGGAGTGAAACATGGGTTGCCCGGAACATAGAAATGACCACTACTATCACACTGGTTGCAAATTATTCCTGCTATACGATGGAAAAACTGTTGTATTTTTATTGTATTTTATGCTTCAGGCGTGGACTTCTGAGGCCGTAGCTATCCGATGTGGTGGAAGAACGCCATACACTGAAGCCTAGGTTGGCCGGAACGTAGAAATGACCAGAAGTTTCATACTGGTTGCAATTATTCGGTTTATACGATGGAAAAACTGTTGTATTTATATTGTATTTTATGCTTCTGGCGTTCACTTCTTAGGCCCTAACTATTCGATCTGGTGGAACAACGCCCTAGGGTGAAGCCTAGGTTGCCCGGAACGTAGAAATGACCATAGCTTTTACACTGGTAGCAATTATTCGTTTTACACAATGGAAAAACCGTTCTATTTATTTTGTATTTTATGCTTCGGGCATTGACTTCTAAGGCCCTAACTATTCAATCTGTTGGAGCAAACCCCTAGGGTGAAGCCTAGGTTGCTCGGAACGTAGAAATGACCATAACTTTCACACTGGTTGCTATTATTCGTTTTATACGATGGAAAAACTGTTATATTTATATTGTATTTAAGCTTCTGGCGTTGACTTCTGAGGCCGTTGCTATTCGATGTGGTGGAAGAACGACATAGAGTGAAGCCTAGGTAGCTCGGATCGTAGAAATGTCCATATATTTCACACTGTTTGCAATTTTTCGTTTTGTGCGATGGAAAATCTGTTTTATTTATTTCGTATTTTATGCTTCGGGCGTTGACTTCTAAGGCCCTAACTATTCGATCTGGTGGAGCAACGCCCTAGAGTGAAGCCTAGGTTGCCTGAAACGTAGAAATGATCATTACTTTCACGCTTGTTGCAATTATTCCTGTTATGCGATGAAAAGACTGTTGTATTTTTATTGTATTTTATGCTTCAGGCGTGGACTTCTGAGGCCGTAGCTATTCGATGTGGTGGAAGAACGCCATACAGTGAAGCCTAGGTTGCCCGGAGCGTAGAAATGACCACTACTTTCACACTGTTTGCAATTATTCCTTTTATACGATGGAAAAGCTGTTGTATTTATATCGTATTTTATGCTTCTGGCGTTGACTTCTTAGGCCCTAACTATTCGATCTGGTGGAACAATGCCGTAGAGTGAATCCTAGGTTGCCCGGAACGTAGAAATGACCATTACTTTCACACTGTTTGCAATTATTCGTTTTATACGATGGAAAAACTGTTGTATTTTTATTGCATCTTATGCGTCTGGCGTTCACTTCTTAGGCCCTAACTATTCGATCTGGTGGAACAACGCCCTAGGGTGAAGCCTACGTTGCCCGGAACGTAGAAATGACCATAGCTTTTACACTCGTAGCAATTATTCGTTTTATACAATGGAAAAACCGTTCTATTTATTTTGTATTTTATGCTTCGGGCGTTGACTTCTAAGGCCCTAACTATTCAACCTGTTGGAGCAAAGCCCTAGGGTGAAGCCTAGGTTGCTCGGAAAGTAGAAATGACCATAAGTTTCATACTGGTTGCAATTATTCGTTTTATACGATGGAAAAACTGTTGTATTTATATTGTATTTTATGCTTCTGGCGTTGACTTCTTAGGCCCTAACTATTCGATCTGGTGGAACAACGCCGTAGAGTGAAGCCTAGGTTGCCCGGAACGTAGAAATGACCATAACTTTCACACTGATTGCAATTATTTGTTATATACAATGGAAAAGCTGTTGTATTTATATCGTATTTTATGCTTCTGGCGTTGACTTCTAAGGACCTAACTATTCGATCTGGTGGAGCAACGCCGTAGAGTGAAGCCTAGGTTGCCCGGAACGTAGAAATGACCATAACTTTCACACTGATTGCAAATATTTGTTATATACGATGGAAAAGCTGTTGTATTTATATCGTATTTTATGCTTCTGGCGTTGACTTCTAAGGACCTAACTATTCGATCTGGTGGAGCAACGCCCTAGAGTGAAGCCTAGGTTGCTCGAAATGTAGAAATGACCATAACTTTCACACTGATTGCAATTATTCGGTTTATACGATGGAAAAACTGTTGCATCTTCATCGTATTTTATGCTTCTGGCGCTGACTTCTTAGGCCGTAACTATTCGACCTGGTGGAGCAACGCCCTGGAGTGAAACCTGGGTTGCCTGGAACGTAGAAATGACCACTACTATCACACTGGTTGCAAATTATTCCTGCTATACGATGGAGAAACTGTTGTATTTTTATTGCATTTTATGCTTCTGGCGTTCACTTCTTAGGCCCTAACTATTCGATCTGGAGGAACAACGGCCTAGGGTGAAGCCTACGGTGCCCGGAACGTAGAAATGACCATAACTTTCACACTGGTTGCGATTATTTGTTTTATACGATGGAAAAGCTGTTGTATTTATATCGTATTTTATGCTTCTGGCGTTGACTTCTTAGGCCCTAACTATTCCATCTGGTGGAACAACGCCCTAGAGTAAAGCCCAGGTTGCGCGGAACGTAGAAATGACCATATCTTTCACACTGGTAGCAATTATTCGTTTTATACGATGGAAAAATTGTTCTATTTATTTTGTATTTTATGCTTCGGGCGTTGACTTCTAAGGCCCCAGCTATTCGATCTGGTCGAGCAACGCCGTAGAGTGAAGCCTAGGTTGCCCGGAACGTAGAAATGACCATAACTTCCACACTGGTTGCAATTATTCGTTTTATACGATGTAAAAGCTGTTGTATTTATATCGTATTTTATGCTTCTGACGTTGACTTCTTAGGCCCTAACTACTCGACCTGGAGGAGCAACGCCCTAGAGTGAAACCTAGGTTGCCCGGAACCTAGAAATGACCATTACATTCACACTGGTTGCAATTATTCCTGTTATACGATGGAAAAACTGTTGTATTTTTATTGTATTCTATGCTTCTGGCGTTTAATTCTAAGTCGCTAGCTATTTGATCTGGTGGAGCAACGACCTAGAGTGAAGCCTAGGTTGCCCGAACGTAGAAATGACCATTACTTTAACACTGTTTGCAATTATTCCTTTTATACGATGGAACAGCTGTTGTATTTATATCGTATTTTATGCTTCTGGCGTTGACTTCTAAGGTCCAAACTATTCGACCTGGTGGAGCAACGCCCTAGAGTGAAGCCTAGGTTGCTCGGAATGTAGAAATGACCATAAGTTGCATACTGGTTGCAATTATTCGTTTTACACGATGGAAAAACTGTTGTATTTATATTGTACTTTATGCTTCTGGCGTTGACTACTTAGGCACTAACTATTCGATCTTGTGGAACAACGCACTAGAGTGAAGCCTAGGTTGCCTGGAACGTAGAAATGATCATTACTTTCACGCTTGTTGCAATTATTCCTGTTATGCGATGAAAAGACTGTTGTATTTTTATTGTATTTTATGCTTCAGGCGTGGACTTCTGAGGCCGTAGCTATTCGATGTGGTGGAAGAACGCCATACAGTGAAGCATAGGTTGCCCGGACCGTAGAAATGACCATAACTTTCACACTGTTTGCAATTATTCCTTTTATACGATGGAAAAGCTGTTGTATTTATATCGTATTTTATGCTTCTGGCGTTGTCTTCTTAGGCCATAACTATTCGATCTGGTGGAACAACGCCGTAGAGTGAAGCCTAGGTTGCCCGGAACGTAGAAATGACCATAACTTTCACACTGATTGCAATTATTCGTTTTATACGATGGAAAAACTGTTGCATCTTCATCGTATTTTATGCTTCTGGCGTTGACTTCTTAGGCCGTAACTATTCGATCTGGTGGAGCAACGCCCTGGAGTGAAACCTGGGTTGCCCGGAACGTAGAAATGACCACTACTATCACACTGGTTGCAAATTATTCCTGCTATACGATGGAAAAACTGTTGTATTTTTATTGCATTTTATGCGTCTGGCGTTCACTTCTTATGCCCTAACTATTCGATCTGGTGGAACAACGCCCTAGGGTGAAGCCTAGGTTGCCCGGAACGTAGAAATGACCATAGCTTTTACACTCGTAGCAATTATTCGTTTTATACAATGGAAAAACCGTTCTATTTATTTTGTATTTTATGCTTCGGGCGTTGACTTCTAAGGCACTAACTATTCAATCTGTTGGAGCAAAGCCCTAGGGTGAAGCCTAGGTTGCTCGGAAAGTAGAAATGACCATAAGTTTCATACTGGTTGCAATTATTCGTTTTATACGATAGAAAAACTGTTGTATTTATATTGTATTTTATGCTTCTGGCGTTGACTTCTCAGGCCCTAACTATTCGATCTGGTGGAGCAATGCCTCAGAGTTAAGTCTAGGTTGCCCGTAACGCCGAAATGATCATTACTTTCACGCTTGTTGCAATTATTCCTGTTATGCGATGAAAAGACTGTTGTATTTTTATTGTATTTTATGCTTCAAGCGTGGACTTCTGAGGCCGTAGCTATTCGATGTGGTGGAAGAACGCCACACAGTGAAGCCTACGTTGCCCGGAACGTAGAAATGACCATAACTTTCACACTGGTTGCGATTATTTGTTTGATACGATGGAAAAGCTGTTGTATTTATATCGTATTTTATGCTTCTGGCGTTGACTTCTTAGGCCCTAACTATTCCATCTGGAGGAACAACGCCCTAGAGTAAAGCCCAGGTTGCGCGGAACGTAGAAATGACCATATCTTTCACACTGGTAGCAATTATTCGTTTTATACGATGGAAAAATTGTTCTATTTATTTTGTATTTTATGCTTCGGGCGTTGACTTCTAAGGCCCTAGCTATTCGATCTGGTCGAGCAACGCCGTAGAGTGAAGCCTAGGTTGCCCGGAACGTAGAAATGACCATAACTTCCACACTGGTTTCAATTATTCGTTTTATACGATGTAAAAGCTGTTGTATTTATATCGTATTTTATGCTTCTGACGTTGACTTCTTAGGCCCTAACTACTCGACCTGGAGGAGCAACGCCCTAGAGTGAAACCTAGGTTGCCCGGAACCTAGAAATGACCATTACATTCACACTGGTTGCAATTATTCCTGTTATACGATGGAAAAACTGTTGTATTTTTATTGTATTCTATGCTTCTGGCGTTTAATTCTAAGTCGCTAGATATTTGATCTGGTGGAGCAACGACCTAGAGTGAAGCCTAGGTTGCCCGAACGTAGAAATTACCATTACTTTCACACTGTTTGCAATTATTCCTTTTACACGATGGAAAAGCTGTTGTATTTATATCGTATTTTATGCTTCTGGCGTTGACTTCTAAGGACCTAACTATTCGATCTGGTGGAGCAACGCCCTAGAGTGAAGCCTAGGTTGCTCGGAATGTAGAAATGACGATAACTTTCACACTGATTGCAATTATTCGTTTTATACGATGGAAAAACTGTTGCATCTTCATCGTATTTTATGCTTATGGCGTTGACTTCTTAGGCCGTAACTATTCGATCTGGTGGAGCAACGCCCTGGAGTGAAACATGGGTTGCCCGGAACATAGAAATGACCACTACTATCACACTGGTTGCAAATTATTCCTGCTATACGATGGAAAAACTGTTGTATTTTTATTGTATTTTATGCTTCAGGCGTGGACTTCTGAGGCCGTAGCTATCCGATGTGGTGGAAGAACGCCATACACTGAAGCCTAGGTTGGCCGGAACGTAGAAATGACCAGAAGTTTCATACTGGTTGCAATTATTCGGTTTATACGATGGAAAAACTGTTGTATTTATATTGTATTTTATGCTTCTGGCGTTCACTTCTTAGGCCCTAACTATTCGATCTGGTGGAACAACGCCCTAGGGTGAAGCCTAGGTTGCCCGGAACGTAGAAATGACCATAGCTTTTACACTGGTAGCAATTATTCGTTTTATACAATGGAAAAACCGTTCTATTTATTTTGTATTTTATGCTTCGGGCGTTGACTTCTAAGGCCCTAACTATTCAATCTGTTGGAGCAAACCCCTAGGGTGAAGCCTAGGTTGCTCGGAACGTAGAAATGACCATAACTTTCACACTGGTTGCTATTATTCGTTTTATACGATGGAAAAACTGTTATATTTATATTGTATTTAAGCTTCTGGCGTTGACTTCTGAGGCCGTTGCTATTCGATGTGGTGGAAGAACGACATAGAGTGAAGCCTAGGTAGCTCGGATCGTAGAAATGTCCATATATTTCACACTGTTTGCAATTTTTCGTTTTGTTCGATGGAAAATCTGTTTTATTTATTTCGTATTTTATGCTTCGGGCGTTGACTTCTTAGGCCCTAACTATTCGATCTGGTGGAACAATGCCGTAGAGTGAATCCTAGGTTGCCCGGAACGTAGAAATGACCATTACTTTCACACTGTTTGCAATTATTCGTTTTATACGATGGAAAAACTGTTGTATTTTTATTGCATCTTATGCGTCTGGCGTTCACTTCTTAGGCCCTAACTATTGGATCCGGTGGAACAACGCCCTAGGGTCAGGCCTAGGTTGCCCGGAACGTAGAAATGGCCATAGCTTTTACTCTCGTAGCAATTATTCGTTTTATACAATGGAAAAACCGTTCTATTTATTTTGTATTTTATGCTTCGGGCGTTGACTTCTAAGGCCCTAACTATTCAACCTGTTGGAGCAAAGCCCTAGGGTGAAGCCTAGGTTGCTCGGAAAGTAGAAATGACCATAAGTTTCATACTGGTTGCAATTATTCGTTTTATACGATGGAAAAACTGTTGTATTTATATTGTATTTTATGCTTCTGGCGTTGACTTCTTAGGCCCTAATTATTCGATCTGGTGGAACAACGCCGTAGAGTAAAGCCCAGGTTGCGCGGAACGTAGAAATGACCATAACTTTCACACTGGTAGCAATTATTCGTTTTATACATTGGAAAAACTGTTCTATTTATATTGTATTTTATGCTTCTGGCGTTGACTACTTAGGCCCTAACTATTCGATCTTGTGGAACAACGCCCTAGAGTGAAGCCTAGGTTGCCTGGAACGTAGAAATGACCATCACTTTCACACGGGTTGCAATTATTCGTTTTATACGATGGAAAAACTGTTGCATCTTCATCGTATTTTATGCTTCTGGCGTTGACTTCTTATGCCCTAACTATTCGATCTTGTGGAACAACGCCCTAGAGTGAAGCCTAGGTTGTCCGGAACGTAGAAATGACCATAACTTTCACACTGTTTGCAATTATTCCTTTTATACGATGGAACAGCTGTTGTATTTATATCGTATTTTATGCTTCTGGCGTTGACTTCTAAGGTCCAAACTATTCGATCTGGTGGAGCAACGCCCTAGAGTGAAGCCTAGGTTGCTCGGACGTAGAAATGACCATTACTTTCACACTGTTTGCAATTATTCCTTTTATGCGATGGAAAAGCTGTTGTAATTATATCGTATTTTATGCTTCTGCCGTTGACTTCTTAGGCCCTAACTATTCGATCTGGTGGAACAACGCCGTAGAGTGAAGCCTAGGTTGCCCGGAACGTAGAAATGACCATTACTTTCACACTGTTTGCAATTATTCGTTTTATACGATGGAAAAACTGTTGTATTTTTATCGCACTTTATGCTTCTGGCGTTCACTTCTTCGGCCCTAACTATTGGATCTGGTGGAACCACGCCCTAGGGTCAAGCCTAGGTTGCCCGGAACGTAGAAATGACCATAGCTTTTACACTCGTAGCAATTATTCGTTTTATACAATGGAAAAACCGTTCTAATTATTTTGTATTTTATGCTTCGGGCGTTGACTTCTAAGGCCCTAACTATTCGATCTGGTGGAGCAACGCCCTAGAGTGAAGCCTAGGTTGCCTGAAACGTAGAAATGATCATTACTTTCACGCTTGTTGCAATTATTCCTGTTATGCGATGAAAAGACTGTTGTATTTTTATTGTATTTTATGCTTCAGGCGTGGACTTCTGAGGCCGTAGCTATTCGATGTGGTGGAAGAACGCCATACAGTGAAGCCTAGGTTGCCCGGAGCGTAGAAATGACCACTACTTTCACACTGTTTGCAATTATTCCTTTTATACGATGGAAAAGCTGTTGTATTTATATCGTATTTTATGCTTCTGGCGTTGACTTCTTAGGCCCTAACTATTCGATCTGGTGGAACAACGCCGTAGAGTGAAGCCTAGGTTGCCCGAACGTAGAAATGACCATTACTTTCACACTGTTTGCAATTATTCCTTTTATACGATGGAAAAGCTGTTGTATTTATATCGTATTTTATGCTTCTGGCGTTGACTTCTAAGGACCTAACTATTCGATCTGGTGGAGCAACGCCCTAGAGTGAAGCCTAGGTTGCTCGGAATGTAGAAATGACCATAGCTTTCACACGGGTTGCAATTATTCCTGTTATAGGATGGAAAGACTGTTGTATTTTTATTGTATTTTATTCTCCTGGTGTTGACTTCTGAGGCCCTAAGTATTCGATTTGGTGGAACAACGCCGTAGAGTGAAGCCTAGGTTGCCCGGAACGTAGAAATGACCATTACTTTCACACTGTTTGCAATTATTCCTTTTATACGATGGAACAGCTGTTGTATTTATATCGTATTTTATGCTTCTGGCGTTGACTTCTAATGTCCTAACTATTCGATCTGGTGGAGCAACGCCCTAGAGTGAAGCCTAGGTTGCTCGGAATGTAGAAATGACCATAAGTTGCATACTGGTTGCAATTATTCGTTTTATACGATGGAAAGACTGTTGTATTTTTATTGCATCTTATGCGTCTGGCGTTCACTTCTTAGGCCCTAACTATTGGATCCGGTGGAACAACGGCCAAGGGTCAGGCCTAGGTTGCCCGGAACGTAGAAATGACCATAGCTTTTACTCTCGTAGCAATTATTCGTTTTATACAATGGAAAAACCGTTCTATTTATTTTGTATTTTATGCTTCGGGCGTTGACTTCTAAGGCCCTAACTATTCAATCTGTTGGAGCAAAGCCCCAGGGTGAAGCCTAGGTTGCTCGGAAAGTAGAAATGACCATAAGTTTCATACTGGTTGCAATTATTCGTTTTATACGATGGAAAAACTGTTGTATTTATATTGTATTTTATGCTTCTGGCGTTGAATTGTTAGGCCCTAATTATTCGATCTGGTGGAACAACGCCGTAGAGTAAAGCCCAGGTTGCGCGGAAGGTAGAAATGACCATAACTTTCACACTGGTAGCAATTATTCGTTTTATACATTGGAAAAACTGTTCTATTTATATTGTATTTTATGCTTCTGGCGTTGACTACTTAGGCCCTAACTATTCGATCTTGTGGAACAACGCCCTAGAGTGAAGCCTAGGTTGCCTGGAACGTAGAAATGACCATCACTTTCACACGGGTTGCAATTATTCGTCTTATACGATGGAAAAACTGTTGCATCTTCATCGTATTTTATGCTTCTGGCGTTGACTTCTTATGCCCTAACTATTCGATCTTGTGGAACAACGCCCTAGGGTGAAGCCTAGGTTGCCCGGAACGTAGAAATGACCATAACTTTCACACTGGTTATAATTATTTGTTTTATACGATGGAAAAGCTGTTGTATTTATATCGTATTTTATGCTTCTGGCGTTGACTTCTTAGGCCCTAACTATTCCATCTAGTGGAACATCGCCCTAGAGTAAAGCCCAGGTTGCGCGGAACGTAGAAATGACCATAACTTTCACGCTGGTAGCAATTATTCGTTTTATATATTGGAAAAACTGTTCTATTTATATTGTATTTTATGCTTCTGGCGTTGACTACTTAGGCCCCAACTATTCGATCTTGTGGAACAACGCCCTAGAGTGAAGCCTAGGTTGCCTGGAACGTAGAAATGACCATCACTTTCACACGGGTTGCAATTATTCCTGTTATAGGATGGAAAGGCTGTTGTATTTTTATTGTATTTTATACTTCAGGCGTTGACTTCTGAGGCCGTAGCTATACGATGTGGTGGAAGAACGCCATACAGTGAAGCCTAGATTGCTCGGAACGTACAAATGGCTATAACTTTTACACTGGTAGCAATTATTCGTTTTATACGATGGAAAAGCTGTTATATTTATATTGTATTTTATGCTTCGGGCGGTGACTTCTAAGGCCCTAACTATTCAATCTGTTGGAGCAGCGCCCTAGGGTGAAGCCTAGGTTGCTCGGAAAGTTGAAATGACCATAAGTTTCATACTGGTTGCAATTATTCGTTTTATACGATGGAAAAACTGTTGTATTTATATTGTATTTTATGCTTCTGGCGTTGACTTCTAAGGCCCTAATTATTCGATTTGGTGGAGCAATGCCTCAGAGTTAAGTCTAGGATGCCCGAAACGCCGAAATGATAATTACTTTCACGCTTGTTGCAATTATTCCTGTTATACGATGAAAAGACTGTTGTATTTTTATTGTATTTTATGCTTCAGGCGTGGACTTCTGAGGCCGTAGCTATTCGATGTGGTGGAAGAGCGCCATACAGTGAAGCCTAGGTTGCCCGGAACGTAGATATGACCATAACCTTCACAGAGATTGCAATTATTCGTTTTATACGGTGTAAAGGCTCTTGTATTTATTTTATATTTTATTCTTCTGGTGTCGACTTCTTAGGCCCTAACTATTCGATCTGGTGGAACAACGCCGTAGAGTGAAGCCTAGGTTGCCCGGAACGTAGAAATGACCATTACTTTCACACTGTTTGCAATTATTCCTTTTATACGATGGAAAAGCTGTTGTATTTATATCGTATTTTATGCTTCTGGCGTTGACTTCTTAGGCCGTAACTATTCGATCTGGTGGAGCAACGCCCTGGAGTGAAACATGGGTTGCCCGGATCATAGAAATGACCACTACTATCACACTGGTTGCAAATTATTCCTGCTATACGATGGAAAAACTGTTGTATTTTTATTGTATTTTATGCTTCAGGCGTGGACGTCTGAGGCCGTAGCTATTCGATGTGGTGGAAGAACGCCATACAGTGAAGCCTAGGTTGCCCGGAACGTAGAAATGACCATTACTTTCACACTGTTTGCAATTATTCCTTTTATACGATGGAAAAGCTGTTGTATTTATATCGTATTTTATGCTTCTGGCGTTGTCTTCTTAGGCCCTAACTATTCGATCTGGTGGAACAACGCCGTAGAGTGAAGCCTAGGTTGCCCGGAACGTAGAAATGACCATAACTTTCACACTGATTGCAATTATTTGTTATATACGATGGAAAAGCTGTTGTATTTATATCGTATTTTATGCTTCTGGCGTTGACTTCTAAGGAGCTAACTATTCGATCTGGTGGAGTAACGCCCTAGAGTGAAGCCTAGGTTGCTCGGAATGTAGAAATGACCATAACTTTCACACTGATTGCAATTATTCGTTTTATACGATGGAAAAACTGTTGCATCTTCATCGTATTTTATGCTTCTGGCGTTGACTTCTTAGGCCGTAACTATTCGATCTGGTGGAGCAACGTCCTGGAGTGAAACCTGGGTTGCCCGGAACGTAGAAATGACCACTACTATCACACTGGTTGCAAATTATTCCTGCTATACTATGGAAAAACTGTTGTATTTTTATTGTATTTTATGCTTCAGGCGTGGACTTCTGAGGCCGTAGCTATTCGATGTGGTGGAAGAACGCCATACAGTGAAGCCTAGGCTGCCCGGAACGTAGAAATGACCATTACTTTCACACTGTTTGCAATTATTCCTTTTATACGATGGAAAAGCTGTTGTATTTATATCGTATTTTATGCTTCTGGCGTTGTCTTCTTAGGCCCTAACTATTCGATCTGGTGGAACAACGCCGTAGAGTGAAGCCTAGGTTGCCCGGAACGTAGAAATGACCATAACTTTCACACTGATTGCAATTATTTGTTATATACGATGGAAAAGCTGTTGTATTTATATCGTATTTTATGCTTCTGGCGTTGACTTCTAAGGACCTAACTATTCGATCTGGTGGAGCAACGCCCTAGAGTGAAGCCTAGGTTGCTCGGAATGTAGAAATGACCATAACTTTCACACTGATTGCAATTATTCGTTTTATACGATGGAAAAACTGTTGCATCTTCATCGTATTTTATGCTTCTGGCGTTGACTTCTCAGGCCGTAACTATTCGATCTGGTGGAGCAACGCCCTGGAGTGAAACCTGGGTTGCCCGGAACGTAGAAATGACCACTACTATCACACTGGTTGCAAATTATTCCTGCTATACGATGGAGAAACTGTTGTATTTTTATTGCATTTTATGCTTCTGGCGTTCACTTCTTAGGCCCTAACTCTTCGATCTGGAGGAACAACGGCCTAGGGTGAAGCCTACGTTGCCCGGAACGTAGAAATGACCATAACTTTCACACTGGTTGCGATTATTTGTTTTATACGATGGAAAAGCTGTTGTATTTATATCGTATTTTATGCTTCTGGCGTTGACTTCTTAGGCCCTAACTATTCCATCTGGTGGAACAACGCCCTAGAGTAAAGCCCAGGTTGCGCGGAACGTAGAAATGACCATATCTTTCACACTGGTAGCAATTATTCGTTTTATACGATGGAAAAATTGTTCTATTTATTTTGTATTTTATGCTTCGGGCGTTGACTTCGAAGGCCCTAGCTATTCGATCTGGTCGAGCAACGCCGTAGAGTGAAGCCTAGGTTGCCCGGAACGTAGAAATGACCACTACTTTCACACTGTTTGCAATTATTCATTTAATACGATGGAAATGCTGTTGTATTTATATCGTATTTTATGCTTCGGGCGTTGACTTCGTAGGCCCTAACATTTCGATCTGGTGGAGCAACGCCCGACAGTGAAGCCACGGTTGCCCAGAACGTAGAAATGACCATTACTTTCACACTGTTTGCAATTATTCCTTTTATACGATGGAAAAGCTGTTGTATTTATATCGTATTTTATGCATCTGGCGTTGACTTCTTACGCCCTAACTATTCGATCTGGTGGAACAACGCCGCAGAGAGAAGCCTAGGTTGCCCAGAACGTAGAAATGACCATTACTTTCACACTGTTTGCAATTATTCGTTTTATACGATGGAAAAACTGTTGTATTTTTACTGCATTTTATGCGTATGGCGTTCACTTCTTAGGCCCTAACTATTGGATCTGGTGGAACAACGCCCTAGGGTCAAGCCTAGGTTGCCCGGAACGTAGAAATGACCATAGCTTTTACACTCGTAGCAATTATTCGTTTTATACAATGGAAAAACCGTTCTAATTATTTTGTATTTTATGCTTCGGGCGTTGACTTCTAAGCCCCTAACTATTCAATCTGTTGGAGCAAAGCCCTAGGGTGATGCCTAGGTTGCTCGGAAAGGAGAAATGACCATAAGTTTCATACTGGTTGCAATTATTCGTTTTATACGATGGAAAAACTGTTGTATTTATATTGTATTTTATGCTTCTGGCGTTGACTTCTCAGGCCCTAATTATTCGATCTGGTGGAACAACGCCGTTGAGTGAAGCCTAGGTTGCCCGAACGTAGAAATGTCTTTTACCTTCACACTGTTTGCAATTATTCCTTTTATACGATGGAAAAGCTGTTGTATTTATATCGTATTTTATGCATCTGGCGTTGACTTCTAAGGACCTAACTATTCGATCTGGTGGAGCAACGCCCTAGAGTGAAGCCTAGGTTGCTCGGAATGTAGAAATGACCATAACTTTCACACTGATTGCAATCATTCGTTTTATACGATGGAAAAACTGTTGCATCTTCATCGTATTTTATGCTTCTGGCGTTGACTTCTCAGGCCGTAACTATTCGATCTGGTGGAGCAACGCCCTGGAGTGAAACCTGGGTTGCCCGGAACGTAGAAATGACCACTACTATCACACTGGTTGCAAATTATTCCTGCTATACGATGGAGAAACTGTTGTATTTTTATTGCATTTTATGCTTCTGGCGTTCACTTCTTAGGCCCTAACTATTCGATCTGGAGGAACAACGGCCTAGGGTGAAGCCTACGTTGCCCGGAACGTAGAAATGACCATAACTTTCACACTGGTTGCGATTATTTGTTTTATACGATGGAAAAGCTGTTGTATTTATATTGTATTTTATGCTTCTGGCGTTGACTTCTCCGGCCCTAATTATTCGATCTGGTGGAACAACGCCGTAGAGTGAAGCCTAGGTTGCCCGAACGTAGAAATGACCATTATTTTCACACTGTTTGCAATTATTCCTTTTATACGATGGAAAAGCTGTTGTATTTATATCGTATTTTATGCTTCTGGCGTTGACATCTATGGACCTAACTATTCGATCTGGTGGAACAACGCCCTAGAGTAAAGCCCAGGTTGCGCGGAACGTAGAAATGACCATAACTTTCACACTGGTAGCAATTATTCTTTTTATACATTGGAAAAACTGTTCTATTTATATTGTATTTTATGCTTCTGGCGTTGACTACTTAGGCCCTAACTATTCGATCTTGTGGAACAACGCCCTAGAGTGAAGCCTAGGTTGCCCGGAACGTAGAAATGACCATTACTTTCACACTGTTTGCAATTATTCGTTTTATACAATGGAAAAACCGTTCTATTTATTTTGTATTTTATGCTTCGGGCGTTAACTTCTAATGCCCTATCTGTTTGATCTGGTGGAGCATCGCCGTAGAGTGAAGCCTAGGTTGCCCGGAACGTAGAAATGACCATAACATTCACACTGGTTGCTATTATTCGTTTTATACGATGGAAAAACTGTTATATTTATATTGTATTTAAGCTTCTGGCGTTGACTTCTGAGGCCGTTGCTATTCGATGTGGTGGAAGAACGCCATAGAGTGAAGCCTAGGTAGCCCGGATCGTAGAAATGTCCATATCTTTCACACTGTTTGCAATTTTTCGTTTTATACGATGGAAAAGCTGTTGTATTTATATCGTATTTTATGCTTCTGGCGTTGTCTTCTTAGGCCCTAACTATTCGATCTGGTGGAACAACGCCGTAGAGTGAAGCCTAGATTGCCCGGAACGTAGAAATGACCATAACTTTCACACTGATTGCAATTATTTGTTATATACGATGGAAAAGCTGTTGTATATATATCGTATTTTATGCTTCTGGCGTTGACTTTTAAGGACCTAGCTATTCGATCTGGTGGAGCAACGCCCTAGTGTGAAGCCTAGGTTGCCCGGAACGTAGAAATGACCATTACTTTCACACTGTTTGCAATTATTCCTTTTATACGATGGAAAAGCTGTTGTATTTATATCGTATTTTATGCTTCTGGCGTTGTCTTCTTAGGCCCTAACTATTCGATCTGGTGGAACAACGCCGTAGAGTGAAGCCTAGGTTGCCCGGAACGTAGAAATGACCATAACTTTCACACTGATTGCAATTATTTGTTATATACGATGGAAAAGCTGTTGTATATATATCGTATTTTATGCTTCTGGCGTTGACTTCTAAGGACCTAGCTATTCGATCTGGTGGAGCAACGCCCTAGTGTGAAGCCTAGGTTGCTCGGAATGTAGAAATGACCATAACTTTCACACTGATTGCAATTATTCGTTTTATACGATGGAAAAACTGTTGCATCTTCATCGTATTTTATGCTTCTGGCGTTGACTTCTTAGGCCGTAACTATTCGATCTGGTGGAGCAACGCCCTGGAGTGAAACCTGGGTTGCCCGGAACGTAGAAATGACCATCACTATCAAACTGGTTGCAATTATTTGTTTTATACGATGGAAAAGCTGTTGTATTTATATCGTATTTTATGCTTCTGGCGTTGACTTCTCAGGCCGTAACTATTCGATCTGGTGGAGCAACGCCCTAGGGTGAAGCCTAGGTTGCCCGGAAAGTAGAAATGACCATAACTTTCACACTGGTAGCAATTATTCGTTTTATACGATGGAAAAACTGTTGTATTTATTTTGTATTTTATGCTTCGGGCGTTGACTTCTAAGGACCTAACTATTCGGTCTGGTGGAGCAACGCCCTGGAGTGAAACATGGGTTGCCCGGAACATAGAAATGACCACTACTATCACACTGGTTGCAAATTATTCCTGCTATACGATGGAAAAACTGTTGTATTTTTATTGTATTTTATGCTTCAGGCGTGGACTTCTGAGGCCGTAGCTATTCGATGTGGTGGAAGAACGCCATACAGTGAAGCCTAGGTTGCCCGGAACGTAGAAATGACCATTACTTTCACACTGTTTGCAATTATTCCTTTTATACGATGGAAAAGCTGTTGTATTTATATCGTATTTTATGCTTCTGGCGTTGTCTTCTTAGGCCCTAACTATTCGATCTGGTGGAACAACGCCGTAGAGTGAAGCCTAGGTTGCCCGGAACGTAGAAATGACCATAACTTTCACACTGATTGCAATTATTTGTTATATACGATGGAAAAGCTGTTGTATATATATCGTATTTTATGCTTCTGGCGTTGACTTCTAAGGACCTAGCTATTCGATCTGGTGGAGCAACGCCCTAGAGTGAAGCCTAGGTTGCTCGGAATGTAGAAATGACCATAACTTTCACACTGATTGCAATTATTCGTTTTATACGATGGAAAAACTGTTGCATCTTCATCGTATTTTATGCTTCTGGCGTTGACTTCTTAGGCCGTAACTATTCGATCTGGTGGAGCACCGCCCTGGAGTGAAGCCTAGGTTGCCCGGAACGTAGAAATGACCACTACTATCACACTGGTTGCAAATAATTCCTGCTATACGATGGAAAAACTGTTCTATTTATTTTGTATTTTATGCTTCGGTCGTTGACTTCTAAGGCCCTAACTGTTTGATCTGGCGGAGCATCGCCGTAGAGTGAAGCCTAGGTTGCCCGGAAAGTAGAAATGACCATAACTTTCACACTGGTAGCAATTATTCGTTTTATACGATGGAAAAACTGTTGTATTTATTTTGTATTTTATGCTTCGGGCGTTGACTTCTAAGGACCTAACTATTCGGTCTGGTGGAGCAACGCCCTAGAGTGAAGCCTAGGTTGCTCGGAATGTAGAAATGACCATAACTTTCACACTGGTTGCAATTATTCGTTTTATACGAAGGAAAAACTGTTGCATCTTTATCGTATTTTGTGCTTCTGGCGTTGACTTCTTAGGCCGTAACTATTCGATCTGGTGGAGCACCGCCCTGGAGTGAAGCCTAGGTTGCCCGGAACGTAGAAATGACCACTACTATCACACTGGTTGCAAATTATTCCTGCTATACGATGGAAAAACTGTTCTATTTATTTTGTATTTTATGCTTCGGTCGTTGACTTCTAAGGCCCTAACTGTTTGATCTGGCGGAGCATCGCCGTAGAGTGAATCCTAGGTTGCCCGGAACGTAGAAATGACCATAACTTTCACACTGGTTGCTATTATTCGTTTTATACGATGGAAAAACTGTTATATTTATATTGTATTTAAGCTTCTGGCGTTGACTTCTGAGGCCGTTGCTATTCGATGTGGTGGAACAACGGCCTAGGGTGAAGTCTAGGTTGCCCGGAACATAGAAATGACCATAACTTTCACACTGCTTGCAATTATTTGTTTTATACCATGGAAAGCTGTAGTATTTTTATCGTATTTTATGTTTCTGGCGTTGACTTCTTAGGCCCTAACTATTCCATCTGGTGGAACAACGCCCTAGAGTAAAGACCAGGTTGCGCGGAACGTAGAAATGACCATAACTTTCACACTGGTAGCAATTATTCGTTTGATACAATGGAAAAACTTTTTTATTTATTTTGTATTTAATGCTTCGGGCGTTGACTTCTAAGGCCCTAACTATTCCATCTGGTGGAACAACGCCCTAGAGTAAAGCCCAGGTTGCGCGGAACGTAGAAATGACCATATCTTTCACACTGGTAGCAATTATTCGTTTTATACGATGGAAAAATTGTTCTATTTATTTTGTATTTTATGCTTCTGGCGTTGACTACTTAGGCACTAACTATTCGATCTTGTGGAACAACGCCCTAGAGTGAAGCCTAGGTTGCCTGGAACGTAGAAATGATCATTACTTTCACGCTTGTTGCAATTATTCCTGTTATGCGATGAAAAGACTGTTGTATTTTTATTGTATTTTATGCTTCAGGCGTGGACTTCTGAGGCCGTAGCTATTCGATGTGGTGGAAGCACGCCATACAGTGAAGCCTAGGTTGCCCGGGACGTAGAAATGACCACTACTTTCACACTGTTTGCAATTATTCATTTAATACGATGGAAATGCTGTTGTATTTATATCGTATTTTATGCTTCGGGCGTTGACATCTTAGGCCCTAACATTTCGATCTGGTGGAGCAACGCCCGACAGTGAAGCCTAGGTTGCCCGGAACGTAGAAATGACCATTACTTTCACACTGTTTGCAATTATTCCTTTTATACGATGGAAAAGCTGTTGTATTTATATCGTATTTTATGCTTCTGGCGTTGACTTCTTAGGCCCTAACTATTCGATCTGGTGGAGCAACGCCCTAGAGTGAAGCCTAGGTTGCTCGGAATGTAGATATGACCATAACTTTCACACTGATTGCAATTATTCGTTTTATACGATGGAAAAACTGTTGCATCTTCATCGTATTTTATGCTTCTGGCGTTGACTTCTTAGGCCGTAACTATTCGATCTGGTGGAGCAACGCCCTGGCGTGAAACCTGGATTGCCCGGAACGTAGAAATGACCACTACTATCACACTGGTTGCAAATTATTCCTGCTATACGATGGAAAAACTGTTGTATTTTTATTGCATTTTATGCTTCTGGCGTCACTTCTTAGGCCCTAACTATTCGATCTGGTGGAACAACGGCCTAGGGTGAAGCCTAGGTTGCCCGGAACGTAGAAATGACCATAAGTTTCACACTGGTTGCAATTATTTGTTTTATACGATGGAAAAGCTGTTGTATTTATATCGTATTTTATGCTTCTGGCGTTGACTTCTTAGGCCCTAGCTATTCGATCTGGAGGAGCAACGCCCTAGAGTGAAACCTAGGTTGCCCGGAACCTAGAAATGACCATTACATTCACACTGGTTGCAATTATTCCTGTTATACGATGGCAAAACTGTTGTATTTTTATTGCATTCTATGCTTGTGGCGTTTAATTCTAAGTCGCTAGCTATTTGATCTGGTGGAGCAACGCCCTAGAGTGAAGCCTAGGTTGCCCGGAACGTAGAAATGACCATTACTTTCACACTGTTTGCAATTATTCATTTAATACGATGGAAATGCTGTTGTATTTATATCGTATTTTATGCTTCGGGCGTTGACTTCTTACGCCCTAACATTTCGATCTGGTGGAGCAACGCCCGACAGTGAAGCCTAGGTTGCCCGGAACGTAGAAATGACCATTACTTTCACACTGTTTGCAATTATTCCTTTTATACGATGGAAAAGCTGTTGTATTTATATCGTATTTTATGCTTCTGGCGTTGACTTCTTAGGCCCTAACTATTCGATCTGGTGGAGCAACGCCCTAGAGTGAAGCCTAGGTTGCTCGGAATGTAGATATGACCATAACTTTCACACTGATTGCAATTATTCGTTTTATACGATGGAAAAACTGTTGCATCTTCATCGTATTTTATGCTTCTGGCGTTGACTTCTTAGGCCGTAACTATTCGATCTGGTGGAGCAACGCCCTGGCGTGAAACCTGGATTGCCCGGAACGTAGAAATGACCACTACTATCACACTGGTTGCAAATTATTCCTGCTATACGATGGAAAAGCTGTTGTATTTATATCGTATTTTATGCTTCTGGCGTTGACTTCTTAGGCCCTAGCTATTCGATCTGGAGGAGCAACGCCCTAGAGTGAAACCTAGGTTGCCCGGAACCTAGAAATGACCATTACATTCACACTGGTTGCAATTATTCCTGTTATACGATGGAAAAACTGTTGTATTTTTATTGCATTCTATGCTTCTGGCGTTTAATTCTAAGTCGCTAGCTTTTTGATCTGGTGGAGCAACGCCCTAGAGTGAAGCCAAGGTTGCCCGGAACGTAGAAATGACCATTACTTTCACACTGTTTGCAATTATTCCTTTTATACGATGGAAAAGCTGTTGTATTTATATCGTATTTTATGCTTCTGGCGTTGACTTCTTAGGCCGTAACTATTCGATCTGGTGGAGCAACGCCCTGGAGTGAAACATGGGTTGCCCGGATCATAGAAATGACCACTACTATCACACTGGTTGCAAATTATTCCTGCTATACGATGGAAAAACTGTTGTATTTTTATTGTATTTTATGCTTCAGGCGTGGACGTCTGAGGCCGTAGCTATTCGATGTGGTGGAAGAACGCCATACAGTGAAGCCTAGGTTGCCCGGAACGTAGAAATGACCATTACTTTCACACTGTTTGCAATTATTCCTTTTATACGATGGAAAAGCTGTTGTATTTATATCGTATTTTATGCTTCTGGCGTTGTCTTCTTAGGCCCTAACTATTCGATCTGGTGGAACAACGCCGTAGAGTGAAGCCTAGGTTGCCCGGAACGTAGAAATGACCATAACTTTCACACTGATTGCAATTATTTGTTATATACGATGGAAAAGCTGTTGTATTTATATCGTATTTTATGCTTCTGGCGTTGACTTCTAAGGAGCTAACTATTCGATCTGGTGGAGTAACGCCCTAGAGTGAAGCCTAGGTTGCTCGGAATGTAGAAATGACCATAACTTTCACACTGATTGCAATTATTCGTTTTATACGATGGAAAAACTGTTGCATCTTCATCGTATTTTATGCTTCTGGCGTTGACTTCTTAGGCCGTAACTATTCGATCTGGTGGAGCAACGTCCTGGAGTGAAACCTGGGTTGCCCGGAACGTAGAAATGACCACTACTATCACACTGGTTGCAAATTATTCCTGCTATACTATGGAAAAACTGTTGTATTTTTATTGTATTTTATGCTTCAGGCGTGGACTTCTGAGGCCGTAGCTATTCGATGTGGTGGAAGAACGCCATACAGTGAAGCCTAGGTTGCCCGGAACGTAGAAATGACCATTACTTTCACACTGTTTGCAATTATTCCTTTTATACGATGGAAAAGCTGTTGTATTTATATCGTATTTTATGCTTCTGGCGTTGTCTTCTTAGGCCCTAACTATTCGATCTGGTGGAACAACGCCGTAGAGTGAAGCCTAGGTTGCCCGGAACGTAGAAATGACCATAACTTTCACACTGATTGCAATTATTTGTTATATACGATGGAAAAGCTGTTGTATTTATATCGTATTTTATGCTTCTGGCGTTGACTTCTAAGGACCTAACTATTCGATCTGGTGGAGCAACGCCCTAGAGTGAAGCCTAGGTTGCTCGGAATGTAGAAATGACCATAACTTTCACACTGATTGCAATTATTCGTTTTATACGATGGAAAAACTGTTGCATCTTCATCGTATTTTATGCTTCTGGCGTTGACTTCTCAGGCCGTAACTATTCGATCTGGTGGAGCAACGCCCTGGAGTGAAACCTGGGTTGCCCGGAACGTAGAAATGACCACTACTATCACACTGGTTGCAAATTATTCCTGCTATACGATGGAGAAACTGTTGTATTTTTATTGCATTTTATGCTTCTGGCGTTCACTTCTTAGGCCCTAACTATTCGATCTGGAGGAACAACGGCCTAGGGTGAAGCCTACGTTGCCCGGAACGTAGAAATGACCATAACTTTCACACTGGTTGCGATTATTTGTTTTATACGATGGAAAAGCTGTTGTATTTATATCGTATTTTATGCTTCTGGCGTTGACTTCTTAGGCCCTAACTATTCCATCTGGTGGAACAACGCCCTAGAGTAAAGCCCAGGTTGCGCGGAACGTAGAAATGACCATATCTTTCACACTGGTAGCAATTATTCGTTTTATACGATGGAAAAATTGTTCTATTTATTTTGTATTTTATGCTTCGGGCGTTGACTTCGAAGGCCCTAGCTATTCGATCTGGTCGAGCAACGCCGTAGAGTGAAGCCTAGGTTGCCCGGAACGTAGAAATGACCACTACTTTCACACTGTTTGCAATTATTCATTTAATACGATGGAAATGCTGTTGTATTTATATCGTATTTTATGCTTCGGGCGTTGACTTCGTAGGCCCTAACATTTCGATCTGGTGGAGCAACGCCCGACAGTGAAGCCACGGTTGCCCAGAACGTAGAAATGACCATTACTTTCACACTGTTTGCAATTATTCCTTTTATACGATGGAAAAGCTGTTGTATTTATATCGTATTTTATGCATCTGGCGTTGACTTCTTACGCCCTAACTATTCGATCTGGTGGAACAACGCCGCAGAGAGAAGCCTAGGTTGCCCAGAACGTAGAAATGACCATTACTTTCACACTGTTTGCAATTATTCGTTTTATACGATGGAAAAACTGTTGTATTTTTACTGCATTTTATGCGTATGGCGTTCACTTCTTAGGCCCTAACTATTGGATCTGGTGGAACAACGCCCTAGGGTCAAGCCTAGGTTGCCCGGAACGTAGAAATGACCATAGCTTTTACACTCGTAGCAATTATTCGTTTTATACAATGGAAAAACCGTTCTAATTATTTTGTATTTTATGCTTCGGGCGTTGACTTCTAAGCACCTAACTATTCAATCTGTTGGAGCAAAGCCCTAGGGTGATGCCTAGGTTGCTCGGAAAGGAGAAATGACCATAAGTTTCATACTGGTTGCAATTATTCGTTTTATACGATGGAAAAACTGTTGTATTTATATTGTATTTTATGCTTCTGGCGTTGACTTCTCAGGCCCTAATTATTCGATCTGGTGGAACAACGCCGTTGAGTGAAGCCTAGGTTGCCCGAACGTAGAAATGTCTTTTACCTTCACACTGTTTGCAATTATTCCTTTTATACGATGGAAAAGCTGTTGTATTTATATCGTATTTTATGCATCTGGCGTTGACTTCTAAGGACCTAACTATTCGATCTGGTGGAGCAACGCCCTAGAGTGAAGCCTAGGTTGCTCGGAACCTAGAAATGACCATAACTTTCACACTGGTTGCTATCATTCGATTTATACGATGGAAAAACTGTTATATTTACATTGTATTTTATACTTCTGGCGTTGACTTCTTAGGCCCTAACTGTTCGATCTAGTGGACCAACGCCCTAGAGTGAAGCCTAGGTTGCCCGGAACGTAGAAACGACCATTACTTTCACACTGTTTGCAATTATTCCTTTTATACGATGGAAAAGCTGTTGTATTTATATCGTATTTTATGCTTCTGGCGTTGACTTCTTAGGCCGTAACTATTCGATCTGGTGGAGCAACGCCCTGGAGTGAAACATGGGTTGCCCGGAACATAGAAATGACCACTACTATCACACTGGTTGCAAATTATTCCTGCTATACGATGGAGAAACTGTTGTATTTTTATTGCATTTTATGCTTCTGGCGTTCACTTCTTAGGCCCTAACTATTCGATCTGGAGGAACAACGGCCTAGGGTGAAGCCTACGTTGCCCGGAACGTAGAAATGACCTTAACTTTCACACTGGTTGCGATTATTTGTTTTATACGATGGAAAAGCTGTTGTATTTATATCGTATTATATGCTTCTGGCGTTGACTTCTTAGGCCCTAACTATTCCATCTGGTGGAACAACGCCCTAGAGTAAAGCCCAGGTTGCGCGGAACGTAGAAATGACCATATCTTTCACACTGGTAGCAATTATTCGTTTTATACGATGGAAAAATTGTTCTATTTATTTTGTATTTTATGCTTCGGGCGTTGACTTCTAAGGCCCTAGCTATTCGATCTGGTCGAGCAACGCCGTAGAGTGAAGCCTAGGTTGCCCGGAACGTAGAAATGACCATAACGTCCACACTGGTTGCAATTATTCGTTTTATACGATGTAAAAGCTGTTGTATTTATATCGTATTTTATGCTTCTGACGTTGACTTCTTAGGCGCTAACTACTCGACCTGGAGGAGCAACGCCCTAGAGTGAAACCTAGGTTGCCCGGAACCTAGAAATGACCATTACATTCACACTGGTTGCAATTATTCCTGTTATACGATGGAAAAACTGTTGTATTTTTATTGTATTCTATGCTTCTGGCGTTTAATTCTAAGTCGCTAGCTATTTGATCTGGTGGAGCAACGACCTAGAGTGATGCCTAGGTTGCTCGGAATGTAGAAATGACCATAACTTTCACACTGATTGCAATTATTCGTTTTATACGATGGAAAAACTGTTGCATCTTCATCGTATTTTATGCTTCTGGCGTTGACTTCTTAGGCCGTAACTATTCGATCCGGTGGAGCAACGCCCTGGAGTGAAACATGGGTTGCCCGTAACATAGAAATGACCACTACTATCACACTGGTTGCAAATTATTCCTGCTATACGATGGAAAAACTGTTGTATTTTTATTGTATTTTATGCTTCAGGCGTGGACTTCTGAGGCCGTAGCTATTCGATGTGTTGGAAGAACGCCATACAGTGAAGCCTAGGTTGCCCGGAACGTAGAAATGACCATTACTTTCACACTGTTTGCAATTATTCCTTTTATACGATGGAAAAGCTGTTGTATTTATATCGTATTTTATGCTTCTGGCGTTGTCTTCTTAGGCCCTAACTATTCGATCTGGTGGAACAACGCCGTAGAGTGAAGCCTAGGTTGCCCGGAACGTAGAAATGACCATAACTTTCACACTGATTGCAATTATTTGTTATATACGATGGAAAAGCTGTTGTATTTATATCGTATTTTATGCTTCTGGCGTTGACTTCTCAGGCCGTAACTATTCGATCTGGTGGAGCAACGCCCTGGAGTGAAACCTGGGTTGCCCGGAACGTAGAAATGACCACTACTATCACACTGGTTGCAAATTATTCCTGCTATACGATGGAGAAACTGTTGTATTTTTATTGCATTTTATGCTTCTGGCGTTCACTTCTTGGGCCCTAACTATTCGATCTGGAGGAACAACGGCCTAGGGTGAAGCCTACGTTGCCCGGAACGTAGAAATGACCATAACTTTCACACTGGTTGCGATTATTTGTTTTATACGATGGAAAAGCTGTTGTATTTATATCGTATTTTATGCTTCTGGCGTTGACTTCTAAGGCCCTAACTATTCCATCTGGTGGAACAACGCCCTAGAGTAAAGCCCAGGTTGCGCGGAACGTAGAAATGACCATATCTTTCACACTGGTAGCAATTATTCGTTTTATACGATGGAAAAATTGTTCTATTTATTTTGTATTTTATGCTTCGGGCGTTGACTTCTAAGGCCCTAGCTATTCGATCTGGTCGAGCAACGCCGTAGAGTGAAGCCTAGGTTGCCCGGAACGTAGAAATGACCATAACGTCCACACTGGTTGCAATTATTCGTTTTATACGATGTAAAAGCTGTTGTATTTATATCGTATTTTATGCTTCTGACGTTGACTTCTTAGGCGCTAACTACTCGACCTGGAGGAGCAACGCCCTAGAGTGAAACCTAGGTTGCCCGGAACCTAGAAATGACCATTACATTCACACTGGTTGCAATTATTCCTGTTATACGATGGAAAAACTGTTGTATTTTTATTGTATTCTATGCTTCTGGCGTTTAATTCTAAGTCGCTAGCTATTTGATCTGGTGGAGCAACGACCTAGAGTGAAGCCTAGGTTGCTCGGAATGTAGAAATGACCATAACTTTCACACTGATTGCAATTATTCGTTTTATACGATGGAAAAACTGTTGCATCTTCATCGTATTTTATGCTTCTGGCGTTGACTTCTTAGGCCGTAACTATTCGATCCGGTGGAGCAACGCCCTGGAGTGAAACATGGGTTGCCCGTAACATAGAAATGACCACTACTATCACACTGGTTGCAAATTATTCCTGCTATACGATGGAAAAACTGTTGTATTTTTATTGTATTTTATGCTTCAGGCGTGGACTTCTGAGGCCGTAGCTATTCGATGTGTTGGAAGAACGCCATACAGTGAAGCCTAGGTTGCCCGGAACGTAGAAATGACCATTACTTTCACACTGTTTGCAATTATTCCTTTTATACGATGGAAAAGCTGTTGTATTTATATCGTATTTTATGCTTCTGGCGTTGTCTTCTTAGGCCCTAACTATTCGATCTGGTGGAACAACGCCGTAGAGTGAAGCCTAGGTTGCCCGGAACGTAGAAATGACCATAACTTTCACACTGATTGCAATTATTTGTTATATACGATGGAAAAGCTGTTGTATTTATATCGTATTTTATGCTTCTGGCGTTGACTTCTCAGGCCGTAACTATTCGATCTGGTGGAGCAACGCCCTGGAGTGAAACCTGGGTTGCCCGGAACGTAGAAATGACCACTACTATCACACTGGTTGCAAATTATTCCTGCTATACGATGGAGAAACTGTTGTATTTTTATTGCATTTTATGCTTCTGGCGTTCACTTCTTGGGCCCTAACTATTCGATCTGGAGGAACAACGGCCTAGGGTGAAGCCTACGTTGCCCGGAACGTAGAAATGACCATAACTTTCACACTGGTTGCGATTATTTGTTTTATACGATGGAAAAGCTGTTGTATTTATATCGTATTTTATGCTTCTGGCGTTGACTTCTAAGGCCCTAACTATTCCATCTGGTGGAACAACGCCGTAGAGTGAAGCCTAGGTTGCCCGAACGTAGAAATGACCATTACTTTCACACTGTTTGCAATTATTCCTTTTATACGATGGAAAAGCTGTTGTATTTATATCGTATTTTATGCTTCTGGCGTTGACATCTAAGGACCTAACTATTCGATCTGGTGGAACAACGCCCTAGAGTAAAGCCCAGGTTGCGCGGAACGTAGAAATGACCATAACTTTCACACTGGTAGCAATTATTCTTTTTATACATTGGAAAAACTGTTCTATTTATATTGTATTTTATGCTTCTGGCGTTGACTACTTAGGCCCTAACTATTCGATCTTGTGGAACAACGCCCTAGAGTGAAGCCTAGGTTGCCCGGAACGTAGAAATGACCATTACTTTCACACTGTTTGCAATTATTCCTGTTATACGATGGAAAAACTGTTGTATTTTTATTGTATTCTATGCTTCTGGCGTTTAATTCTAAGTCGCTAGCTATTTGATCTGGTGGAGCAACGACCTAGAGTGAAGCCTAGGTTGCTCGGAATGTAGAAATGACCATAACTTTCACACTGATTGCAATTATTCGTTTTATACGATGGAAAAACTGTTGCATCTTCATCGTATTTTATGCTTCTGGCGTTGACTTCTTAGGCCGTAACTATTCGATCCGGTGGAGCAACGCCCTGGAGTGAAACATGGGTTGCCCGTAACATAGAAATGACCACTACTATCACACTGGTTGCAAATTATTCCTGCTATACGATGGAAAAACTGTTGTATTTTTATTGTATTTTATGCTTCAGGCGTGGACTTCTGAGGCCGTAGCTATTCGATGTGTTGGAAGAACGCCATACAGTGAAGCCTAGGTTGCCCGGAACGTAGAAATGACCATTACTTTCACACTGTTTGCAATTATTCCTTTTATACGATGGAAAAGCTGTTGTATTTATATCGTATTTTATGCTTCTGGCGTTGTCTTCTTAGGCCCTAACTATTCGATCTGGTGGAACAACGCCGTAGAGTGAAGCCTAGGTTGCCCGGAACGTAGAAATGACCATAACTTTCACACTGATTGCAATTATTTGTTATATACGATGGAAAAGCTGTTGTATTTATATCGTATTTTATGCTTCTGGCGTTGACTTCTCAGGCCGTAACTATTCGATCTGGTGTAGCAACGCCCTGGAGTGAAACCTGGGTTGCCCGGAACGTAGAAATGACCACTACTATCACACTGGTTGCAAATTATTCCTGCTATACGATGGAGAAACTGTTGTATTTTTATTGCATTTTATGCTTCTGGCGTTCACTTCTTAGGCCCTAACTATTCGATCTGGAGGAACAACGGCCTAGGGTGAAGCCTACGTTGCCCGGAACGTAGAAATGACCATAACTTTCACACTGGTTGCGATTATTTGTTTTATACGATGGAAAAGCTGTTGTATTTATATTGTATTTTATGCTTCTGGCGTTGACTTCTCCGGCCCTAATTATTCGATCTGGTGGAACAACGCCGTAGAGTGAAGCCTAGGTTGCCCGAACGTAGAAATGACCATTATTTTCACACTGTTTGCAATTATTCCTTTTATACGATGGAAAAGCTGTTGTATTTATATCGTATTTTATGCTTCTGGCGTTGACATCTAAGGACCTAACTATTCGATCTGGTGGAACAACGCCCTAGAGTAAAGCCCAGGTTGCGCGGAACGTAGAAATGACCATAACTTTCACACTGGTAGCAATTATTCTTTTTATACATTGGAAAAACTGTTCTATTTATATTGTATTTTATGCTTCTGGCGTTGACTACTTAGGCCCTAACTATTCGATCTTGTGGAACAACGCCCTAGAGTGAAGCCTAGGTTGCCCGGAACGTAGAAATGACCATTACTTTCACACTGTTTGCAATTATTCGTTTTATACAATGGAAAAACCGTTCTATTTATTTTGTATTTTATGCTTCGGGCGTTAACTTCTAATGCCCTATCTGTTTGATCTGGTGGAGCATCGCCGTAGAGTGAAGCCTAGGTTGCCCGGAACGTAGAAATGACCATAACATTCACACTGGTTGCTATTATTCGTTTTATACGATGGAAAAACTATTATATTTATATTGTATTTAAGCTTCTGGCGTTGACTTCTGAGGCCGTTGCTATTCGATGTGGTGGAAGAACGCCATAGAGTGAAGCCTAGGTAGCCCGGATCGTAGAAATGTCCATATCTTTCACACTGTTTGCAATTTTTCGTTTTATACGATGGAAAAGCTGTTGTATTTATATCGTATTTTATGCTTCTGGCGTTGTCTTCTTAGGCCCTAACTATTCGATCTGGTGGAACAACGCCGTAGAGTGAAGCCTAGGTTGCCCGGAACGTAGAAATGACCATAACTTTCACACTGATTGCAATTATTTGTTATATACGATGGAAAAGCTGTTGTATATATATCGTATTTTATGCTTCTGGCGTTGACTTTTAAGGACCTAGCTATTCGATCTGGTGGAGCAACGCCCTAGTGTGAAGCCTAGGTTGCCCGGAACGTAGAAATGACCATTACTTTCACACTGTTTGCAATTATTCCTTTTATACGATGGAAAAGCTGTTGTATTTATATCGTATTTTATGCTTCTGGCGTTGTCTTCTTAGGCCCTAACTATTCGATCTGGTGGAACAACGCCGTAGAGTGAAGCCTAGGTTGCCCGGAACGTAGAAATGACCATAACTTTCACACTGATTGCAATTATTTGTTATATACGATGGAAAAGCTGTTGTATATATATCGTATTTTATGCTTCTGGCGTTGACTTCTAAGGACCTAGCTATTCGATCTGGTGGAGCAACGCCCTAGTGTGAAGCCTAGGTTGCTCGGAATGTAGAAATGACCATAACTTTCACACTGATTGCAATTATTCGTTTTATACGATGGAAAAACTGTTGCATCTTCATCGTATTTTATGCTTCTGGCGTTGACTTCTTAGGCCGTAACTATTCGATCTGGTGGAGCAACGCCCTGGAGTGAAACCTGGGTTGCCCGGAACGTAGAAATGACCATCACTATCAAACTGGTTGCAATTATTTGTTTTATACGATGGAAAAGCTGTTGTATTTATATCGTATTTTATGCTTCTGGCGTTGACTTCTCAGGCCGTAACTATTCGATCTGGTGGAGCAACGCCCTAGGGTGAAGCCTAGGTTGCCCGGAAAGTAGAAATGACCATAACTTTCACACTGGTAGCAATTATTCGTTTTATACGATGGAAAAACTGTTGTATTTATTTTGTATTTTATGCTTCGGGCGTTGACTTCTAAGGACCTAACTATTCGGTCTGGTGGAGCAACGCCCTGGAGTGAAACATGGGTTGCCCGGAACATAGAAATGACCACTACTATCACACTGGTTGCAAATTATTCCTGCTATACGATGGAAAAACTGTTGTATTTTTATTGTATTTTATGCTTCAGGCGTGGACTTCTGAGGCCGTAGCTATTCGATGTGGTGGAAGAACGCCATACAGTGAAGCCTAGGTTGCCCGGAACGTAGAAATGACCATTACTTTCACACTGTTTGCAATTATTCCTTTTATGCGATGGAAAAGCTGTTGTATTTATATCGTATTTTATGCTTCTGGCGTTGTCTTCTTAGGCCCTAACTATTCGATCTGGTGGAACAACGCCGTAGAGTGAAGCCTAGGTTGCCCGGAACGTAGAAATGACCATAACTTTCACACTGATTGCAATTATTTGTTATATACGATGGAAAAGCTGTTGTATATATATCGTATTTTATGCTTCTGGCGTTGACTTCTAAGGACCTAGCTATTCGATCTGGTGGAGCAACGCCCTAGTGTGAAGCCTAGGTTGCTCGGAATGTAGAAATGACCATAACTTTCACACTGATTGCAATTATTCGTTTTATACGATGGAAAAACTGTTGCATCTTCATCGTATTTTATGCTTCTGGCGTTCACTTCTTAGGCCCTAAATATTCGATCTGGTGGAACAACGGCCTAGGGTGAAGCCTAGGTTGCCCAGAACGTAGAAATGACCATCCCTTTCACACGGGTTGCAATTATTCCTGTTATAGGATGGAAAGACTGTTGTATTTTTATTGTATTTTATACTTCAGGCGTTGACTTCTGAGGCCGTAGCTATACGATGTGGTGGAAGAACGCCATACAGTGAAGCCTAGATTGCCCGGAACGTACAAATGGCTATAACTTTTACACTGGTAGCAATTATTCGTTTTATACGATGGAAAAGCTGTTATATTTATATTGTAATTTATGCTTCGGGCGTTGACTTCTAAGGCCCTAACTATTCAATCTGTTGGAGCAGCGCCCTAGGGTGAAGCCTAGGTTGCTCGGAAAGTTGAAATGACCATAAGTTTCATACTGGTTGCAATTATTCGTTTTATAAGATGGAAAAACTGTTCTTTTTATATTGTATTTTATGCTTCTGGCGTTGACTTCTAAGCCCCTAATTATTCGATTTGGTGGAACAACGCCGTAGAGTGAAGCCTAGGTTGCCCGGAACGTAGAAATGACCATTACTTTCACACTGTTTGCAATTATTCCTTTTATACGATGGAAAAGCTGTTGTATTTATATCGTATTTTATGCTTCTGGCGTTGACTTCTTAGGCCGTAACTATTCGATCTGGTGGAGCAACGCCCTGGAGTGAAACATGGGTTGCCCGGAACATAGAAATGACCACTACTATCACACTGGTTGCAAATTATTCCTGCTATACGATGGAAAAACTGTTGTATTTTTATTGTATTTTATGCTTCAGGCGTGGACTTCTGAGGCCGTAGCTATTCGATGTGGTGGAAGAACGCCATACAGTGAAGCCTAGGTTGCCCGGAACGTAGAAATGACCATTACTTTCACACTGTTTGCAATTATTCCTTTTATACGATGGAAAAGCTGTTGTATTTATATCGTATTTTATGCTTCTGGCGTTGTCTTCTTAGGCCCTAACTATTCGATCTGGTGGAAGAACGCCGTAGAGTGAAGCCTAGGTTGCACGGAACGTAGAAATGACCATAACCTTCACACTGATTGCAATTATTTGTTATATACGATGGAAAAGCTGTTGTATATATATCGTATTTTATGCTTCTGGCGTTGACTTCTAAGGACCTAGCTATCCGATCTGGTGGAGCAACGCCCTAGTGTGAAGCCTAGGTTGCTCGGAATGTAGAAATGACCATAACTTTCACACTGATTGCAATTATTCGTTTTATACGATGGAAAAACTGTTGCATCTTCATCGTATTTTATGCTTCTGGCGTTGACTTCTTAGGCCGTAACTATTCGATCTGGTGGAGCAACGCCCTGGAGTGAAACCAGGGTTGCCCGGAACGTAGAAATGACCATCACTATCAAACTGGTTGCAATTATTTGTTTTATACGATGGAAAAGCTGTTGTATTTATATCGTATTTTATGCTTCTGGCGTTGACTTCTTAGGCCCTAACTATTCCATCCGGTGGAACAACGCCCTAGGGTGAAGCCTAGGTTGCCCGGAAAGTAGAAGTGACCATAACTTTCACACTGGTAGCAATTATTCGTTTTATACGATGGAAAAACTGTTGTATTTATTTTGTATTTTATGCTTCGGGCGTTGACTTCTAAGGACCTAACTATTCGGTCTGGTGGAGCAACGCCCTGGAGTGAAACATGGGTTGCCCGGAACATAGAAATGACCACTACTATCACACTGGTTGCAAATTATTCCTGCTATACGATGGAAAAACTGTTGTATTTTTATTGTATTTTATGCTTCAGGCGTGGACTTCTGAGGCCGTAGCTATTCGATGTGGTGGAAGAACGCCATACAGTGAAGCCTAGGTTGCCCGGAACGTAGAAATGACCATTACTTTCACACTGTTTGCAATTATTCCTTTTATACGATGGAAAAGCTGTTGTATTTATATCGTATTTTATGCTTCTCGCGTTGTCTTCTTAGGCCCTAACTATTCGATCTGGTGGAACAACGCCGTAGAGTGAAGCCTAGGTTGCCCGGAACGTAGAAATGACCATAACTTTCACACTGATTGCAATTATTTGTTATATACGATGGAAAAGCTGTTGTATATATATCGTATTTTATGCTTCTGGCGTTGACTTCTAAGGACCTAGCTATTCGATCTGGTGGAGCAACGCCCTAGTGTGAAGCCTAGGTTGCTCGGAATGTAGAAATGACCATAACTTTCACACTGATTGCAATTATTCGTTTTATACGATGGAAAAACTGTTGCATCTTCATCGTATTTTATGCTTCTGGCGTTGACTTCTTAGGCCGTAACTATTCGATCTGGTGGAGCAACGCCCTGGAGTGAAACCTGGGTTGCCCGGAACGTAGAAATGACCATCACTATCAAACTGGTTGCAATTATTTGTTTTATACGATGGAAAAGCTGTTGTATTTATATCGTATTTTATGCTTCTGGCGTTGACTTCTTAGGCCCTAACTATTCCATCCGGTGGAACAACGCCCTAGGGTGAAGCCTAGGTTGCCCGGAAAGTAGAAATGACCATAACTTTCACACTGGTAGCAATTATTCGTTTTATACGATGGAAAAACTGTTGTATTTATTTTGTATTTTATGCTTCGGGCGTTGACTTCTAAGGACCTAACTATTCGGTCTGGTGGAGCAACGCCCTGGAGTGAAACATGGGTTGCCCGGAACATAGAAATGACCACTACTATCACACTGGTTGCAAATTATTCCTGCTATACGATGGAAAAACTGTTGTATTTTTATTGTATTTTATGCTTCAGGCGTGGACTTCTGAGGCCGTAGCTATTCGATGTGGTGGAAGAACGCCATACAGTGAAGCCTAGGTTGCCCGGAACGTAGAAATGACCATTACTTTCACACTGTTTGCAATTATTCCTTTTATACGATGGAAAAGCTGTTGTATTTATATCGTATTTTATGCTTCTGGCGTTGTCTTCTTAGGCCCTAACTATTCGATCTGGTGGAACAACGCCGTAGAGTGAAGCCTAGGTTGCCCGGAACGTAGAAATGACCATAACTTTCACACTGATTGCAATTATTTGTTACATACGATGGAAAAGCTGTTGTATATATATCGTATTTTATGCTTCTGGCGTTGACTTCTAAGGACCTAGCTATTCGATCTGGTGGAGCAACGCCCTAGAGTGAAGCCTAGGTTGCTCGGAATGTAGAAATGACCATAACTTTCACACTGATTGCAATTATTCGTTTTATACGATGGAAAAACTGTTGCATCTTCATCGTATTTTATGCTTCTGGCGTTGACTTCTTAGGCCGTAACTATTCGATCTGGTGGAGCACCGCCCTGGAGTGAAGCCTAGGTTGCCCGGAACGTAGAAATGACCACTACTATCACACTGGTTGCAAATAATTCCTGCTATACGATGGAAAAACTGTTCTATTTATTTTGTATTTTATGCTTCGGTCGTTGACTTCTAAGGCCCTAACTGTTTGATCTGGCGGAGCATCGCCGTAGAGTGAAGCCTAGGTTGCCCGGAAAGTAGAAATGACCATAACTTTCACACTGGTAGCAATTATTCGTTTTATACGATGGAAAAACTGTTGTATTTATTTTGTATTTTATGCTTCGGGCGTTGACTTCTAAGGACCTAACTATTCGGTCTGGTGGAGCAACGCCCTAGAGTGAAGCCTAGGTTGCTCGGAATGTAGAAATGACCATAACTTTCACACTGGTTGCAATTATTCGTTTTATACGAAGGAAAAACTGTTGCATCTTTATCGTATTTTGTGCTTCTGGCGTTGACTTCTTAGGCCGTAACTATTCGATCTGGTGGAGCACCGCCCTGGAGTGAAGCCTAGGTTGCCCGGAACGTAGAAATGACCACTACTATCACACTGGTTGCAAATTATTCCTGCTATACGATGGAAAAACTGTTCTATTTATTTTGTATTTTATGCTTCGGTCGTTGACTTCTAAGGCCCTAACTGTTTGATCTGGCGGAGCATCGCCGTAGAGTGAATCCTAGGTTGCCCGGAACGTAGAAATGACCATAACTTTCACACTGGTTGCTATTATTCGTTTTATACGATGGAAAAACTGTTATATTTATATTGTATTTAAGCTTCTGGCGTTGACTTCTGAGGCCGTTGCTATTCGATGTGGTGGAACAACGGCCTAGGGTGAAGTCTAGGTTGCCCGGAACATAGAAATGACCATAACTTTCACACTGCTTGCAATTATTTGTTTTATACCATGGAAAGCTGTAGTATTTTTATCGTATTTTATGTTTCTGGCGTTGACTTCTTAGGCCCTAACTATTCCATCTGGTGGAACAACGCCCTAGAGTAAAGACCAGGTTGCGCGGAACGTAGAAATGACCATAACTTTCACACTGGTAGCAATTATTCGTTTGATACAATGGAAAAACTGTTTTATTTATTTTGTATTTAATGCTTCGGGCGTTGACTTCTAAGGCCCTAACTATTCCATCTGGTGGAACAACGCCCTAGAGTAAAGCCCAGGTTGCGCGGAACGTATAAATGACCATATCTTTCACACTGGTAGTAATTATTCGTTTTATACGATGGAAAAATTGTTCTATTTATTTTGTATTTTATGCTTCGGGCGTTGACTTCTAAGGCCCTAGCTATTCGATCTGGTCGAGCAACGCCGTAGAGTGAAGCCTAGGTTGCCCGGAACGTAGAAATGACCATAACTTCCACACTGGTTGCAATTATTCGTTTTATACGATGTAAAAGCTGTTGCATTTATATGGTATTTTATGCTTCTGACGTTGACTTCTTAGGCCCTAACTACTCGACCTGGAGGAGCAACGCCCTGGAGTGAAACATGGGTTGCCCGGAACGCAGAAATGACCACTACTATCACACTGGTTGCAAATTATTCCTGCTATACGATGGAAAAACTGTTGTATTTTTATTGTATTTTATGCTTCAGGCGTGGACTTCTGAGGCCGTAGCTATTCGATGTGGTGGAAGAACGCCATACACTGAAGCCTAGGTTGCCCGGAACGTAGAAATGACCATAAGTTTCATACTGGTTGCAATTATACGGTTTATACGATGGAAAAACTGTTGTATTTATATTGTATTTTATGCTTCTGGCGTTCACTTCTTAGGCCCTAACTATTCGATCTGGTGGAACAACGCCCTAGGGTGAAGCCTAGGTTGCCCGGAACGTAGAAATGACCATAGCTTTTACACTGGTAGCAATTATTCGTTTTATACAATGGAAAAACCGTTCTATTTACTTTGTATTTTATGCTTCGGGCGTTGACTTCTAAGGCCCTAACTATTCAATCTGTTGGAGCAACGCCCTAGGGTGAAGCCTAGGTTGCTCGTAAAGTAGAAATGACCATAAGTTTCATACTGGTTGCAATTATTCGTTTTATACGATGGAAAAACTGTTGTATTTATATTGTATTTTATGCTTCTGGCGTTGACTACTTAGGCCCTAGCTATTCGATCTGGAGGAGCAACGCCCTAGAGTGAAACCTAGGTTGCCCGGAACCTAGAAATGACCATTACATTCACACTGGTTGCAATTATTCCTGTTATACGATGGAAAAACTGTTGTATTTTTATTGCATTCTATGCTTCTGGCGTTTAATTCTAAGTCGCTAGCTATTTGATCTGGTGGAGCAACGCCCTAGAGTGAAGCCTAGGTTGCCCGGAACGTAGAAATGACCATTACTTTCACACTGTTTGCAATTATTCATTTAATACGATGGAAATGCTGTTGTATTTATATCGTATTTTATGCTTCGGGCGTTGACTTCTTACGCCCTAACATTTCGATCTGGTGGAGCAACGCCCGACAGTGAAGCCTAGGTTGCCCGGAACGTAGAAATGACCATTACTTTCACACTGTTTGCAATTATTCCTTTTATACGATGGAAAAGCTGTTGTATTTATATCGTATTTTATGCTTCTGGCGTTGACTTCTTAGGCCCTAACTATTCGATCTGGTGGAGCAACGCCCTAGAGTGAAGCCTAGGTTGCTCGGAATGTAGATATGACCATAACTTTCACACTGATTGCAATTATTCGTTTTATACGATGGAAAAACTGTTGCATCTTCATCGTATTTTATGCTTCTGGCGTTGACTTCTTAGGCCGTAACTATTCGATCTGGTGGAGCAACGCCCTGGCGTGAAACCTGGATTGCCCGGAACGTAGAAATGACCACTACTATCACACTGGTTGCAAATTATTCCTGCTATACGATGGAAAAACTGTTGTATTTTTATTGCATTTTATGCTTCTGGCGTTCACTTCTTAGGCCCTAACTATTCGATCTGGTGGAACAACGGCCTAGGGTGAAGCCTACGTTGCCCGGAACGTAGAAATGACCATAAGTTTCACACTGGTTGCAATTATTTGTTTTATACGATGGAAAAGCTGTTGTATTTATATCGTATTTTATGCTTCTGGCGTTGACTTCTTAGGCCCTAGCTATTCGATCTGGAGGAGCAACGCCCTAGAGTGAAACCTAGGTTGCCCGGAACCTAGAAATGACCATTACATTCACACTGGTTGCAATTATTCCTGTTATACGATGGAAAAACTGTTGTATTTTTATTGCATTCTATGCTTCTGGCGTTTAATTCTAAGTCGCTAGCTTTTTGATCTGGTGGAGCAACGCCCTAGAGTGAAGCCTAGGTTGCCCGGAACGTAGAAATGACCATTACTTTCACACTGTTTGCAATTATTCCTTTTATACGATGGAAAAGCAGTTGTATTTATATCGTATTTTATGCTTCTGGCGTTGACTTCTTAGGCCGTAACTATTCGATCTGGTGGAGCAACGCCCTGGAGTGAAACATGGGTTGCCCGGAACATAGAAATGACCACTACTATCACACTGGTTGCAAATTATTCCTGCTATACGATGGAAAAACTGTTGTATTTTTATTGTATTTTATGCTTCAGGCGTGGACTTCTGAGGCCGTAGCTATTCGATGTGGTGGAAGAACGCCATACAGTGAAGCCTAGGTTGCCCGGAACGTAGACATGACCATAGCTTTCACACTGGTAGCAATTATTCGTTTTATACGATGGAAAAACTGTTGTATTTATTTTGTATTTTATGCTTCGGGCGTTGTCTTCTTAGGCCCTAACTATTCGATCTGGTGGAACAACGCCGTAGAGTGAAGCCTAGGTTGCCCGGAACGTAGAAATGACCATAACTTTCACACTGATTGCAATTATTTGTTATATACGATGGGAAAGCTGTTGTATTTATATCGTATTTTATGCTTCTGGCGTTGACTTCTAAGGACCTAACTATTCGATCTGGTGGAGCAACGCCCTAGAGTGAAGCCTAGGTTGCTCGGAATGTAGAAATGACCATAACTTTCACACTGATTGCAATTATTCGTTTTATACGATGGAAAAACTGTTTCATCTTCATCGTATTTTATGCTTCTGGCGTTGACTTCTCAGGCCGTAACTATTCGATCTGGTGGAGCAACGCCCTGGAGTGAAACCTGGGTTGCCCGGAACGTAGAAATGACCACTACTATCACACTGGTTGCAAATTATTCCTGCTATACGATGGAGAAACTGTTGTATTTTTATTGCATTTTATGCTTCTGGCGTTCACTTCTTAGGCCCTAACTATTCGATCTGGAGGAACAACGGCCTAGGGTGAAGCCTACGTTGCCTGGAACGTAGAAATGACCATAACTTTCACACTGGTTGCGATTATTTGTTTTATACGATGGAGAAGCTGTTGTATTTATATCGTATTTTATGCTTCTGGCGTTGACATCTTAGGCCCTAACTATTCCATCTGGTGGAACAACGCCCTAGAGTAAAGCCCAGGTTGCGCGGAACGTAGAAATGACCATATCTTTCACACTGGTAGCAATTATTCGTTTTATACGATGGAAAAATTGTTCTATTTATTTTGTATTTAATGCTTCGGGCGTTGACTTCTAAGGCCCTAACTATTCGATCAGGTGGAGCAACGCCCTAGAGTGAAGCCTAGGTTGCTCGAAATGTAGAAATGACCATAACTTTCACACTGGTTGCTATCATTCGTTTTATATGATGGAAAAACTGTTGTACTTATATTGTATTTTATGCTTCTGGCGTTCACTTCTTAGGCCCTAAATATTCGATCTGGTGGAACAACGGCCTAGGGTGAAGCCTAGGTTGCCCAGAACGTAGAAATGACCATCCCTTTCACACGGGTTGCAATTATTCCTGTTATAGGATGGAAAGACTGTTGTATTTTTATTGTATTTTATACTTCAGGCGTTGACTTCTGAGGCCGTAGCTATACGATGTGGTGGAAGAACGCCATACAGTGAAGCCTAGATTGCCCGGAACGTACAAATGGCTATAACTTTTACACTGGTAGCAATTATTCGTTTTATACGATGGAAAAGCTGTTATATTTATATTGTAATTTATGCTTCGGGCGTTGACTTCTAAGGCCCTAACTATTCAATCTGTTGGAGCAGCGCCCTAGGGTGAAGCCTAGGTTGCTCGGAAAGTTGAAATGACCATAAGTTTCATACTGGTTGCAATTATTCGTTTTATAAGATGGAAAAACTGTTGTATTTATATTGTATTTTATGCTTCTGGCGTTGACTTCTAAGCCCCTAATTATTCGATTTGGTGGAACAACGCCGTAGAGTGAAGCCTAGGTTGCCTGGAACGTAGAAATGACCATTACTTTCACACTGTCTGCAATTATTCCTTTTATACGATGGAAAAGCTGTTGTATTTATATCGTATTTTATGCTTCTGGCGTTGACTTCTTAGGCCGTAACTATTCGATCTGGTGGAGCAACGCCCTGGAGTAAAACATGGGTTGCCCGGAACATAGAAATGACCACTACTATCACACTGGTTGCAAATTATTCCTGCTATACGATGGAAGAACTGTTGTATTTTTATTGTATTTTATGCTTCAGGCGTGGACTTCTGAGGCCGTAGCTATTCGATGTGGTGGAAGAACGCCATACAGTGAAGCCTAGGTTGCCCGGAACGTAGAAATGACCATTACTTTCACACTGTTTGCAATTATTCCTTTTATACGATGGAAAAGCTGTTGTATTTATATCGTATTTTATGCTTCTGGCGTTGTCTTCTTAGGCCCTAACTATTCGATCTGGTGGAACAACGCCGTAGAGTGAAGCCTAGGTTGCCCGGAACGTAGAAATGACCATAACTTTCACACTGATTGCAATTATTTGTTATATACGATGGAAAAGCTGTTGTATATATATCGTATTTTATGCTTCTGGCTTTGACTTCTAAGGACCTAGCTATTCGATCTGGTGGAGCAACGCCCTAGAGTGAAGCCTAGGTTGCTCGGAATGTAGAAATGACCATAACTTTCACACTGATTGCAATTATTCGTTTTATACGATGGAAAAACTGTTGCATCTTCATCGTATTTTATGCTTCTGGCGTTGACTTGTTAGGCCGTAACTATTCGATCTGGTGGAGCAACGCCCTGGAGTGAAACCTGGGTCGCCCGGAACGTAGAAATGACCATCACTATCAAACTGGTTGCAATTATTTGTTTTATACGATGGAAAAGCTGTTGTATTTATATCGTATTTTATGCTTCTGGCGTTGACTTCTTAGGCCCTAACTATTCCATCCGGTGGAACAACGCCCTAGGGTGAAGCCTAGGTTGCCCGGAAAGTAGAAATGACCATAACTTTCACACTGGTAGCAATTATTCGTTTTATACGATGGAAAAACTGTTGTATTTATTTTGTATTTTATGCTTCGGGCGTTGACTTCTAAGGACCTAACTATTCGGTCTGGTGGAGCAACGCCCTAGAGTGAAGCCTAGGTTGTTCGGAATGTAGAAATGACCATAACTTTCACACTGGTTGCAATTATTCGTTTTATACGATGGAAAAACTGTTGCATCTTTATCGTATTTTGTGCTTCTGGCGTTGACTTCTTAGGCCGTAACTATTCGATCTGGTGGAGCACCGCCCTGGAGTGAAGCCTAGGTTGCCCGGAACGTAGAAATGACCACTACTATCACACTGGTTGCAAATTATTCCTGCTATACGATGGAAAAACTGTTCTATTTATTTTGTATTTTATGCTTCGGTCGTTGACTTCTAAGGCCCTAACTGTTTGATCTGGCGGAGCATCGCCGTAGAGTGAAGCCTAGGTTGCCCGGAACGTAGAAATGACCATAACTTTCACACTGGTTGCTATTATTCGTTTTATACGATGGAAAAACTGTTATATTTATATTGTATTTAAGCTTCTGGCGTTGACTTCTGAGGCTGTTGCTATTCGATGTGGTGGAACAACGGCCTAGGGTGAAGTCTAGGTTGCCCGGAACGTAGAAATGACCATAACTTTCACACTGCTTGCAATTATTTGTTTTATACCATGGAAAAGCTGTAGTATTTTTATCGTATTTTGTGTTTCTGGCGTTGACTTCTTAGGCCCTAACTATTCCATCTGGTGGAACAACGCCCTAGAGTAAAGACCAGGTTGCGCGGAACGTAGAAATGACCATAACTTTCACACTGGTAGCAATTATTCGTTTGATACAATGGAAAAACTGTTTTATTTATTTTGTATTTAATGCTTCGGGAGTTGACTTCTAAGGCCCTAACTATTCGATCAGGTGGAGCAACGCCCTAGAGTGAAGCCTAGGTTGCTCGAAATGTAGAAATGACCATAACTTTCACACTGGTTGCTATCATTCGTTTTATATGATGGAAAAACTGTTGTATTTATATTGTATTTTATGCTTCTGGCGTTCACTTCTTAGGCCCTAACTATTCGATGTGATGGAAGCACGCCATACAGTGAAGCCTAGGTTGCCCGGGACGTAGAAATGACCACTACTTTCACACTGTTTGCAATTATTCATTTAATACGATGGAAATGATGTTGTATTTATATCGTATTTTATGCTTCGGGCGTTGACTTCTTAGGCCCTAACATTTCGATCTGGTGGAGCAACGCCCGACAGTGAAGCCTAGGTTGCCCGGAACGTAGAAATGACCATTACTTTCACACTGTTTGCAATTATTCCTTTTATACGATGGAAAAGCTGTTGTATTTATATCGTATTTTATGCTTCTGGCGTTGACTTCTTAGGCCCTAACTATTCGATCTGGTGGAGCAACGCCCTAGAGTGAAGCCTAGGTTGCTCGGAATGTAGATATGACCATAACTTTCACACTGATTGCAATTATTCGTTTTATACGATGGAAAAACTGTTGCATCTTCATCGTATTTTATGCTTCTGGCGTTGACTTCTTAGGCCGTAACTATTCGATCTGGTGGAGCAACGCCCTGGCGTGAAACCTGGATTGCCCGGAACGTAGAAATGACCACTACTATCACACTGGTTGCAAATTATTCCTGCTATACGATGGAAAAACTGTTGTATTTTTATTGCATTTTATGCTTCTGGCGTCACTTCTTAGGCCCTAACTATTCGATCTGGTGGAACAACGACCTAGGGTGAAGCCTACGTTGCCCGGAACGTAGAAATGACCATAAGTTTCACACTGGTTGCAATTATTTGTTTTATACGATGGAAAAGCTGTTGTATTTATATCGTATTTTATGCTTCTGGCGTTGACTTCTTAGGCCCTAGCTATTCGATCTGGAGGAGCAACGCCCTAGAGTGAAACCTAGGTTGCCCGGAACCTAGAAATGACCATTACATTCACACTGGTTGCAATTATTCCTGTTATACGATGGAAAAACTGTTGTATTTTTATTGCATTCTATGCTTCTGGCGTTTAATTCTAAGTCGCTAGCTATTTGATCTGGTGGAGCAACGCCCTAGAGTGAAGCCTAGGTTGCCCGGAACGTAGAAATGACCATTACTTTCACACTGTTTGCAATTATTCATTTAATACGATGGAAATGCTGTTGTATTTATATCGTATTTTATGCTTCGGGCGTTGACTTCTTAGGCCCTAACATTTCGATCTGGTGGAGCAACGCCCGACAGTGAAGCCTAGGTTGCCCGGAACGTAGAAATGACCATTACCTTCACACTGTTTGCAATTATTCCTTTTATACGATGGAAAAGCTGGTGTATTTATATCGTATTTTATGCTTCTGGCGTTGACTTCTTAGGCCCTAACTATTCGATCTGGTGGAGCAACGCCCTAGAGTGAAGCCTAGGTTGCTCGGAATGTAGATATGACCATAACTTTCACACTGATTCCAATTATTCGTTTTATACGATGGAAAAACTGTTGCATCTTCATCGTATTTTATGCTTCTGGCGTTGACTTCTTAGGCCGTAACTATTCGATCTGGTGGAGCAACGCCCTGGCGTGAAACCTGGATTGCCCGGAACGTAGAAATGACCACTACTATCACACTGGTTGCAAATTATTCCTGCTATACGATGGAAAAACTGTTGTATTTTTATTGCATTTTATGCTTCTGGCGTTCACTTCTTGGGCCCTAACTATTCGATCTGGTGGAACAACGGCCTAGGGTGAAGCCTACGTTGCCCGGAACGTAGAAATGACCATAAGTTTCACACTGGTTGCAATTATTTGTTTTATACGATGGAAAAGCTGTTGTATTTATATCGTATTTTATGCTTCTGGCGTTGACTTCTTAGGCCCTAGCTATTCGATCTGGAGGAGCAACGCCCTAGAGTGAAACCTAGGTTGCCCGGAACCTAGAAATGACCATTACATTCACACTGGTTGCAATTATTCCTGTTATACGATGGAAAAACTGTTGTATTTTTATTGCATTCTATGCTTCTGGCGTTTAATTCTAAGTCGCTAGCTATTTGATCTGGTGGAGCAACGCCCTAGAGTGAAGCCTAGGTTGCCCGGAACGTAGAAATGACCATTACTTTCACACTGTTTGCAATTATTCCTTTTATACGATGGAAAAGCTGTTGTATTTATATCGTATTTTATGCTTCTGGCGTTGACTTCTTAGGCCGTAACTATTCGATCTGGTGGAGCAACGCCCTGGAGTGAAACATGGGTTGCCCGGAACATAGAAATGACCACTACTATCACACTGGTTGCAAATTATTCCTGCTATACGATGGAAAAACTGTTGTATTTTTATTGTATTTTATGCTTCAGGCGTGGACTGCTGAGGCCGTAGCTATTCGATGTGGTGGAAGAACGCCATACAGTGAAGCCTAGGTTGCCCGGAACGTAGAAATGACCATAGCTTTCACACTGGTAGCAATTATTCGTTTTATACGATGGAAAAACTGTTGTATTTATTTTGTATTTTATGCTTCGGGCGTTGTCTTCTTAGGCCCTAACTATTCGATCTGGTGGAACAACGCCGTAGAGTGAAGCCTAGGTTGCCCGGAACGTAGAAATGACCATAACTTTCACACTGATTGCAATTATTTGTTCTATACGATGGAAAAGCTGTTGTATTTATATCGTATTTTATGCTTCTGGCGTTGACTTCTAAGGACCTAACTATTCGATCTGGTGGAGCAACGCCCTAGAGTGAAGCCTAGGTTGCTCGGAATGTAGAAATGACCATAACTTTCACACTGATTGCAATTATTCGTTTTATACGATGGAAAAACTGTTTCATCTTCATCGTATTTTATGCTTCTGGCGTTGACTTCTCAGGCCGTAACTATTCGATCTGGTGGAGCAACGCCCTGGAGTGAAACCTGGGTTGCCCGGAACGTAGAAATGACCACTACTATCACACTGGTTGCAAATTATTCCTGCTATACGATGGAGAAACTGTTGTATTTTTATTGCATTTTATGCTTCTGGCGTTCACTTCTTAGGCACTAACTATTCGATCTGGAGGAACAACGGCCTAGGGTGAAGCCTACGTTGCCTGGAACGTAGAAATGACCATAACTTTCACAGTGGTTGCGATTCTTTGTTTTATACGATGGAAAAGCTGTTGTATTTATATCGTATTTTATGCTTCTGGCGTTGACATCTTAGGCCCTAACTATTCCATCTGGTGGAACAACGCCCTAGAGTAAGGCCCAGGTTGCGCGGAACGTAGAAATGACCATATCTTTCACACTGGTAGCAATTATTCGTTTTATACGATGGAAAAATTGTTCTATTTATTTTGTATTTAATGCTTCGGGCGTTGACTTCTAAGGCCCTAACTATTCGATCATGTGGAGCAACGCCCTAGAGTGAAGCCTAGGTTGCTCGAAATGTAGAAATGACCATAACTTTCACACTGGTTGCTATCATTCGTTTTATATGATGGAAAAACTGTTGTACTTATATTGTATTTTATGCTTCTGGCGTTCACTTCTTAGGCCCTAAATATTCGATCTGGTGGAACAACGGCCTAGGGTGAAGCCTAGGTTGCCCAGAACGTAGAAATGACCATCCCTTTCACACGGGTTGCAATTATTCCTGTTATAGGATGGAAAGACTGTTGTATTTTTATTGTATTTTATACTTCAGGCGTTGACTTCTGAGGCCGTAGCTATACGATGTGGTGGAAGAACGCCATACAGTGAAGCCTAGATTGCCCGGAACGTACAAATGGCTATAACTTTTACACTGGTAGCAATTATTCGTTTTATACGATGGAAAAGCTGTTATATTTATATTGTAATTTATGCTTCGGGCGTTGACTTCTAAGGCCCTAACTATTCAATCTGTTGGAGCAGCGCCCTAGGGTGAAGCCTAGGTTGCTCGGAAAGTTGAAATGACCATAAGTTTCATACTGGTTGCAATTATTCGTTTTATAAGATGGAAAAACTGTTGTATTTATATTGTATTTTATGCTTCTGGCGTTGACTTCTAAGCCCCTAATTATTCGATTTGGTGGAACAACGCCGTAGAGTGAAGCCTAGGTTGCCTGGAACGTAGAAATGACCATTACTTTCACACTGTCTGCAATTATTCCTTTTATACGATGGAAAAGCTGTTGTATTTATATCGTATTTTATGCTTCTGGCGTTGACTTCTTAGGCCGTAACTATTCGATCTGGTGGAGCAACGCCCTGGAGTAAAACATGGGTTGCCCGGAACATAGAAATGACCACTACTATCACACTGGTTGCAAATTATTCCTGCTATACGATGGAAGAACTGTTGTATTTTTATTGTATTTTATGCTTCAGGCGTGGACTTCTGAGGCCGTAGCTATTCGATGTGGTGGAAGAACGCCATACAGTGAAGCCTAGGTTGCCCGGAACGTAGAAATGACCATTACTTTCACACTGTTTGCAATTATTCCTTTTATACGATGGAAAAGCTGTTGTATTTATATCGTATTTTATGCTTCTGGCGTTGTCTTCTTAGGCCCTAACTATTCGATCTGGTGGAACAACACCGTAGAGTGAAGCCTAGGTTGCCCGGAACGTAGAAATGACCATAACTTTCACACTGATTGCAATTATTTGTTATATACGATGGAAAAGCTGTTGTATATATATCGTATTTTATGCTTCTGGCGTTGACTTCTAAGGACCTAGCTATTCGATCTGGTGGAGCAACGCCCTAGAGTGAAGCCTAGGTTGCTCGGAATGTAGAAATGACCATAACTTTCACACTGATTGCAATTATTCGTTTTATACGATGGAAAAACTGTTGCATCTTCATCGTATTTTATGCTTCTGGCGTTGACTTCTTAGGCCGTAACTATTCGATCTGGTGGAGCAACGCCCTGGAGTGAAACCTGGGTCGCCCGGAACGTAGAAATGACCATCACTATCAAACTGGTTGCAATTATTTGTTTTATACGATGGAAAAGCTGTTGTATTTATATCGTATTTTATGCTTCTGGCGTTGACTTCTTAGGCCCTAACTATTCCATCCGGTGGAACAACGCCCTAGGGTGAAGCCTAGGTTGCCCGGAAAGTAGAAATGACCATAACTTTCACACTGGTAGCAATTATTCGTTTTATACGATGGAAAAACTGTTGTATTTATTTTGTATTTTATGCTTCGGGCGTTGACTTCTAAGGACCTAACTATTCGGTCTGGTGGAGCAACGCCCTAGAGTGAAGCCTAGGTTGTTCGGAATGTAGAAATGACCATAACTTTCACACTGGTTGCAATTATTCGTTTTATACGATGGAAAAACTGTTGCATCTTTATCGTATTTTGTGCTTCTGGCGTTGACTTCTTAGGCCGTAACTATTCGATCTGGTGGAGCACCGCCGTGGAGTGAAGCCTAGGTTGCCCGGAACGTAGAAATGACCACTACTATCACACTGGTTGCAAATTATTCCTGCTATACGATGGAAAAACTGTTCTATTTATTTTGTATTTTATGCTTCGGTCGTTGACTTCTAAGGCCCTAACTGTTTGATCTGGCGGAGCATCGCCGTAGAGTGAAGCCTAGGTTGCCCGGAACGTAGAAATGACCATAACTTTCACACTGGTTGCTATTATTCGTTTTATACGATGGAAAAACTGTTATATTTATATTGTATTTAAGCTTCTGGCGTTGACTTCTGAGGCTGTTGCTATTCGATGTGGTGGAACAACGGCCTAGGGTGAAGTCTAGGTTGCCCGGAACGTAGAAATGACCATAACTTTCACACTGCTTGCAATTATTTGTTTTATACCATGGAAAAGCTGTAGTATTTTTATCGTATTTTATGTTTCTGGCGTTGACTTCTTAGGCCCTAACTATTCCATCTGGTGGAACAACGCCCTAGAGTAAAGACCAGGTTGCGCGGAACGTAGAAATGACCATAACTTTCACACTGGTAGCAATTATTCGTTTGATACAATGGAAAAACTGTTTTATTTATTTTGTATTTAATGCTTCGGGCGTTGACTTCTAAGGCCCTAACTATTCGATCAGGTGGAGCAACGCCCTAGAGTGAAGCCTAGGTTGCTCGAAATGTAGAAATGACCATAACTTTCACACTGGTTGCTATCATTCGTTTTATATGATGGAAAAACTGTTGTATTTATATTGTATTTTATGCTTCTGTCGTTCACTTCTTAGGCCCTAACTATTCGATCTGGTGGAACAACGGCCTAGGGTGAAGCCTAGGTTGCCCAGAACGTAGAAATGACCATCCCTTTCACACGGGTTGCAATTATTCCTGTTATAGGATGGAAAGACTGTTGTAATTTTATTCTATTTTATACTTCAGGCGTTGACTTCTGAGGCCGTAGCTATACGATGTGGTGGAAGAACGCCATACAGTGAAGCCTAGATTGCCCGGAACGTACAAATGGCTATAACTTTTACACTGGTAGCAATTATTCGTTTTATACGATGGAAAAGCTGTTATATTTATATTGTATTTTATGCTTCGGGCGTTGACTTCTAAGGCGCTAACTATTCAATCTGTTGGAGCAGCGCCCTAGGGTGAAGCCTAGGTTGCTCGGAAAGTTGAAATGACCATAAGTTTCATACTGGTTGCAATTATTCGTTTTATACGATGGAAAAACTGTTGTATTTATATTGTATTTTATGCTTCTGGCGTTGACTACTTAGGCACTAACTATTCGATCTTGTGGAACAACGCCCTAGAGTGAAGCCTAGGTTGCCTGGAACGTAGAAATGATCATTACTTTCACGCTTGTTGCAATTATTCCTGTTATGCGATGAAAAGACTGTTGTATTTTTATTGTATTTTATGCTTCAGGCGTGGACTTCTGAGGCCGTAGCTATTCGATGTGGTGGAAGCACGCCATACAGTGAAGCCTAGGTTGCCCGGGACGTAGAAATGACCACTACTTTCACACTGTTTGCAATTATTCATTTAATACGATGGAAATGCTGTTGTATTTATATCGTATTTTATGCTTCGGGCGTTGACTTCTTAGGCCCTAACATTTCGATCTGGTGGAGCAACGCCCGACAGTGAAGCCTAGGTTGCCCGGAACGTAGAAATGACAATAACTTTCACACTGTTTGCAATTATTCCTTTTATACGATGGAAAAGCTGTTGTATTTATATCGTATTTTATGCTTCTGGCGTTGACTTCTTAGGCCCTAACTATTCGATCTGGTGGAGCAACGCCCTAGAGTGAAGCCTAGGTTGCTCGGAATGTAGATATGACCATAACTTTCACACTGATTGCAATTATTCGTTTTATACGATGGAAAAACTGTTGCATCTTCATCGTATTTTATACTTCTGGCGTTGACTTCTTAGGCCGTAACTATTCGATCTGGTGGAGCAACGCCCTGGCGTGAAACCTGGATTGCCCGGAACGTAGAAATGACCACTACTATCACACTGGTTGCAAATTATTCCTGCTATACGATGGAAAAACTGTTGTATTTTTATTGCATTTTATGCTTCTGGCGTTCACTTCTTAGGCCCTAACTATTCGATCTGGTGGAACAACGGCCTAGGGTGAAGCCTACGTTGCCCGGAACGCAGAAATGACCATAAGTTTCACACTGGTTGCAATTATTTGTTTTATACGATGGAAAAGCTGTTGTATTTATATCGTATTTTATGCTTCTGGCGTTGACTTCTTAGGCCCTAGCTATTCGATCTGGAGGAGCAACGCCCTAGAGTGAAACCTAGGTTGCCCGGAACCTAGAAATGACCATTACATTCACACTGGTTGCAATTATTCCTGTTATACGATGGAAAAACTGTTGTATTTTTATTGCATTCTATGCTTCTGGCGTTTAATTCTAAGTCGCTAGCTATTTGATCTGGTGGAGCAACGCCCTAGAGTGAAGCCTAGGTTGCCCGGAACGTAGAAATGACCATTACTTTCACACTGTTTGCAATTATTCCTTTTATACGATGGAAAAGCTGTTGTATTTATATCGTATTTTATGCTTCTGGCGTTGACTTCTTAGGCCGTAACTATTCGATCTGGTGGAGCAACGCCCTGGAGTGAAACATGGGTTGCCCGGAACATAGAAATGACCACTACTATCACACTGGTTGCAAATTATTCCTGCTATACAATGGAAAAACTGTTGTATTTTTATTGTATTTTATGCTTCAGGCGTGGACTTCTGAGGCCGTAGCTATTCGATGTGGTGGAAGAACGCCATACAGTGAAGCCTAGGTTGCCCGGAACGTAGAAATGACCATAGCTTTCACACTGGTAGCAATTATTCGTTTTATACGATGGAAAAACTGTTGTATTTATTTTGTATTTTATGCTTCGGGCGTTGTCTTCTTAGGCCCTAACTATTCGATCTGGTGGAACAACGCTGTAGAGTGAAGCCTAGGTTGCCCGGAACGTAGAAATGACCATAACTTTCACACTGATTGCAATTATTTGTTATATACGATGGAAAAGCTGTTGTATTTATATCGTATTTTATGCTTCTGGCGTTGACTTCTAAGGACCTAACTATTCGATCTGGTGGAGCCACGCCCTAGAGTGAAGCCTAGGTTGCTCGGAATGTAGAAATGACCATAACTTTCACACTGATTGCAATTATTCGTTTTATACGATGGAAAAACTGTTTCATCTTCATCGTATTTTATGCTTCTGGCGTTGACTTCTCAGGCCGTAACTATTCGATCTGGTGGAGCAACGCCCTGGAGTGAAACCTGGGTTGCCCGGAACGTAGAAATGACCACTACTATCACACTGGTTGCAAATTATTCCTGCTATACGATGGAGAAACTGTTGTATTTTTATTGCATTTTATGCTTCTGGCGTTCACTTCTTAGGCCCTAACTATTCGATCTGGAGGAACAACGGCCTAGGGTGAAACCTACGTTGCCTGGAACGTAGAAATGACCATAACTGTCACAATGGTTGCGATTATTTGTTTTATACGATGGAAAAGCTGTTGTATTTATATCGTATTTTATGCTTCTGGCGTTGACATCTTAGGCCCTAACTATTCCATCTGGTGGAACAACGCCCTAGAGTAAAGCCCAGGTTGCGCGGAACGTAGAAATGACCATATCTTTCACACTGGTAGCAATTATTCGTTTTATACGATGGAAAAATTGTTCTATTTATTTTGTATTTAATGCTTCGGGCGTTGACTTCTAAGGCCCTAACTATTCGATCAGGTGGAGCAACGCCCTAGAGTGAAGCCTAGGATGCTCGAAATGTAGAAATGACCATAACTTTCACACTGGTTGCTATCATTCGTTTTATATGATGGAAAAACTGTTGTACTTATATTGTATTTTATGCTTCTGGCGTTCACTTCTTAGGCCCTAAATATTCGATCTGGTGGAACAACGGCCTAGGGTGAAGCCTAGGTTGCCCAGAACGTAGAAATGACCATCCCTTTCACACGGGTTGCAATTATTCCTGTTATAGGATGGAAAGACTGTTGTATTTTTATTGTATTTTATACTTCAGGCGTTGACTTCTGAGGCCGTAGCTATACGATGTGGTGGAAGAACGCCATACAGTGAAGCCTAGATTGCCCGGAACGTACAAATGGCTATAACTTTTACACTGGTAGCAATTATTCGTTTTATACGATGGAAAAGCTGTTATATTTATATTGTAATTTATGCTTCGGGCGTTGACTTCTAAGGCCCTAACTATTCAATCTGTTGGAGCAGCGCCCTAGGGTGAAGCCTAGGTTGCTCGGAAAGTTGAAATGACCATAAGTTTCATACTGGTTGCAATTATTCGTTTTATAAGATGGAAAAACTGTTGTATTTATATTGTATTTTATGCTTCTGGCGTTGACTTCTAAGCCCCTAATTATTCGATTTGGTGGAACAACGCCGTAGAGTGAAGCCTAGGTTGCCTGGAACGTAGAAATGACCATTACCTTCACACTGTCTGCAATTATTCCTTTTATACGATGGAAAAGCTGTTGTATTTATATCGTATTTTATGCTTCTGGCGTTGACTTCTTAGGCCGTAACTATTCGATCTGGTGGAGCAACGCCCTGGAGTAAAACATGGGTTGCCCGGAACATAGAAATGACCACTACTATCACACTGGTTGCAAATTATTCCTGCTATACGATGGAAGAACTGTTGTATTTTTATTGTATTTTATGCTTCAGGCGTGGACTTCTGAGGCCGTAGCTATTCGATGTGGTGGAAGAACGCCATACAGTGAAGCCTAGGTTGCCCGGAACGTAGAAATGACCATTACTTTCACACTGTTTGCAATTATTCCTTTTATACGATGGAAAAGCTGTTGTATTTATATCGTATTTTATGCTTCTGGCGTTGACTTCTTAGGCCGTAACTATTCGATCTGGTGGAGCAACGCCCTGGAGTGAAACATGGGTTGCCCGGAACATAGAAATGACCACTACTATCACACTGGTTGCAAATTATTCCTGCTATACGATGGAAAAACTGTTGTATTTTTATTGTATTTTATGCTTCAGGCGTGGACTTCTGAGGCCGTAGCTATTCGATGTGGTGGAAGAACGCCATACAGTGAAGCCTAGGTTGCCCGGAACGTAGAAATGACCATAGCTTTCACACTGGTAGCAATTATTCGTTTTATACGATGGAAAAACTGTTGTATTTATTTTGTATTTTATGCTTCGGGCGTTGTCTTCTTAGGCCCTAACTATTCGATCTGGTGGAACAACGCTGTAGAGTGAAGCCTAGGTTGCCCGGAACGTAGAAATGACCATAACTTTCACACTGATTGCAATTATTTGTTATATACGATGGAAAAGCTGTTGTATTTATATCGTATTTTATGCTTCTGGCGTTGACTTCTAAGGACCTAACTATTCGATCTGGTGGAGCAACGCCCTAGAGTGAAGCCTAGGTTGCTCGGAATGTAGAAATGACCATAACTTTCACACTGATTGCAATTATTCGTTTTATACGATGGAAAAACTGTTTCATCTTCATCGTATTTTATGCTTCTGGCGTTGACTTCTCAGGCCGTAACTATTCGATCTGGTGGAGCAACGCCCTGGAGTGAAACCTGGGTTGCCCAGAACGGAGAAATGACCACTACTATCACACTGGTTGCAAATTATTCCTGCTATACGATGGAGAAACTGTTGTATTTTTATTGCATTTTATGCTTCTGGCGTTCACTTCTTAGGCCCTAACTATTCGATCTGGAGGAACAACGGCCTAGGGTGAAACCTACGTTGCCTGGAACGTAGAAATGACCATAACTGTCACAATGGTTGCGATTATTTGTTTTATACGATGGAAAAGCTGTTGTATTTATATCGTATTTTATGCTTCTGGCGTTGACATCTTAGGCCCTAACTATTCCATCTGGTGGAACAACGCCCTAGAGTAAAGCCCAGGTTGCGCGGAACGTAGAAATGACCATATCTTTCACACTGGTAGCAATTATTCGTTTTATACGATGGAAAAATTGTTCTATTTATTTTGTATTTAATGCTTCGGGCGTTGACTTCTAAGGCCCTAACTATTCGATCAGGTGGAGCAACGCCCTAGAGTGAAGCCTAGGTTGCTCGAAATGTAGAAATGACCATAACTTTCACACTGGTTGCTATCATTCGTTTTATATGATGGAAAAACTGTTGTACTTATATTGTATTTTATGCTTCTGGCGTTCACTTCTTAGGCCCTAAATATTCGATCTGGTGGAACAACGGCCTAGGGTGAAGCCTAGGTTGCCCAGAACGTAGAAATGACCATCCCTTTCACACGGGTTGCAATTATTCCTGTTATAGGATGGAAAGACTGTTGTATTTTTATTGTATTTTATACTTCAGGCGTTGACTTCTGAGGCCGTAGCTATACGATGTGGTGGAAGAACGCCATACAGTGAAGCCTAGATTGCCCGGAACGTACAAATGGCTATAACTTTTACACTGGTAGCAATTATTCGTTTTATACGATGGAAAAGCTGTTATATTTATATTGTAATTTATGCTTCGGGCGTTGACTTCTAAGGCCCTAACTATTCAATCTGTTGGAGCAGCGCCCTAGGGTGAAGCCTAGGTTGCTCGGAAAGTTGAAATGACCATAAGTTTCATACTGGTTGCAATTATTCGTTTTATAAGATGGAAAAACTGTTGTATTTATATTGTATTTTATGCTTCTGGCGTTGACTTCTAAGCCCCTAATTATTCGATTTGGTGGAACAACGCCGTAGAGTGAAGCCTAGGTTGCCTGGAACGTAGAAATGACCATTACCTTCACACTGTCTGCAATTATTCCTTTTATACGATGGAAAAGCTGTTGTATTTATATCGTATTTTATGCTTCTGGCGTTGACTTCTTAGGCCGTAACTATTCGATCTGGTGGAGCAACGCCCTGGAGTAAAACATGGGTTGCCCGGAACATAGAAATGACCACTACTATCACACTGGTTGCAAATTATTCCTGCTATACGATGGAAGAACTGTTGTATTTTTATTGTATTTTATGCTTCAGGCGTGGACTTCTGAGGCCGTAGCTATTCGATGTGGTGGAAGAACGCCATACAGTGAAGCCTAGGTTGCCCGGAACGTAGAAATGACCATTACTTTCACACTGTTTGCAATTATTCCTTTTATACGATGGAAAAGCTGTTGTATTTATATCGTAGTTTATGCTTCTGGCGTTGTCTTCTTAGGCCCTAACTATTCGATCTGGTGGAACAACGCCGTAGAGTGAAGCCTAGGTTGCCCGGAACGTAGAAATGACCATAACTTTCACACTGATTGCAATTATTTGTTATATACGATGGAAAAGCTGTTGTATATATATCGTATTTTATGCTTCTGGCGTTGACTTCTAAGGACCTAGCTATTCGATCTGGTGGAGCAACGCCCTAGAGTGAAGCCTAGGTTGCTCGGAATGTAGAAATGACCATAACTTTCACACTGATTGCAATTATTCGTTTTATACGATGGAAAAACTGTTGCATCTTCATCGTATTTTATGCTTCTGGCGTTGACTTCTTAGGCCGTAACTATTCGATCTGGTGGAGCAACGCCCTGGAGTGAAACCTGGGTCGCCCGGAACGTAGAAATGACCATCACTATCAAACTGGTTGCAATTATTTGTTTTATACGATGGAAAAGCTGTTGTATTTATATCGTATTTTATGCTTCTGGCGTTGACTTCTTAGGCCCTAACTATTCCATCCGGTGGAACAACGCCCTAGGGTGAAGCCTAGGTTGCCCGGAAAGTAGAAATGACCATAACTTTCACACTGGTAGCAATTATTCGTTTTATACGATGGAAAAACTGTTGTATTTATTTTGTATTTTATGCTTCGGGCGTTGACTTCTAAGGACCTAACTATTCGGTCTGGTGGAGCAACGCCCTAGAGTGAAGCCTAGGTTGTTCGGAATGTAGAAATGACCATAACTTTCACACTGGTTGCAATTATTCGTTTTATACGATGGAAAAACTGTTGCATCTTTATCGTATTTTGTGCTTCTGGCGTTGACTTCTTAGGCCGTAACTATTCGATCTGGTGGAGCACCGCCCTGGAGTGAAGCCTAGGTTGCCCGGAACGTAGAAATGACCACTACTATCACACTGGTTGCAAATTATTCCTGCTATACGATGGAAAAACTGTTCTATTTATTTTGTATTTTATGCTTCGGTCGTTGACTTCTAAGGCCCTAACTGTTTGATCTGACGGAGCATCGCCGTAGAGTGAAGCCTAGGTTGCCCGGAACGTAGAAATGACCACTACTATCACACTGGTTGCAAATTATTCCTGCTATACGATGGCGAAACTGTTGTATTTTTATTGCATTTTATGCTTCTGGCGTTCACTTCTTAGGCCCTAACTATTCGATCTGGAGGAACAACGGCCTAGGGTGAAGCCTACGTTGCCCGGAACGTAGAAATGACCATAACTTTCACACTGGTTGCGATTATTTGTTTTATACGATGGAAAAGCTGTTGTATTTATATCGTATTATATGCTTCTGGCGTTGACTTCTTAGGCCCTAACTATTCCATCTGGTGGAACAACGCCCTAGAGTAAAGCCCAGGTTGCGCGGAACGTAGAAATGACCATATCTTTCACACTGGTAGCAATTATTCGTTTTATACGATGGAAAAATTGTTCTATTTATTTTGTATTTTATGCTTCGGGCGTTGACTTCTAAGGCCCTAGCTATTCGATCTGGTCGAGCAACGCCGTAGAGTGAAGCCTAGGTTACCCGGAACGTAGAAATGACCATAACTTCCACACTGGTTGCAATTATTCGTTTTATACGATGTAAAAGCTGTTGTATTTATATCGTATTTTATGCTTCTGACGTTGACTTCTTAGGCCCTAACTACTCGACCTGGAGGAGCAACGCCCTAGAGTGAAACCTAGGTTGCCAGGAACCTAGAAATGACCATTACATTCACACTGGTTGCAATTATTCCTGTTATACGATGGAAAAACTGTTGTATTTTTATTGTATTCTATGCTTCTGGCGTTTAATTCTAAGTCGCTAGCTATTTGATCTGGTGGAGCAACGACCTAGAGTGAAGCCTAGGTTGCCCGAACGTAGAAATTACCATTACTTTCACACTGTTTGCAATTATTCCTTTTACACGATGGAAAAGCTGTTGTATTTATATCGTATTTTATGCTTCTGGCGTTGTCTTCTTAGGCCCTAACTATTCGATCTGGTGGAACAACTCCGTAGAGTGAAGCCTAGGTTGCCCGGAACGTAGAAATGACCATAACTTTCACACTGATTGCAATTATTTGTTATATACGATGGAAAAGCTGTTGTATTTATATCGTATTTTATGCTTCTGGCGTTGACTTCTAAGGACCTAACTATTCGATCTGGTGGAGCAACGCCCTAGAGTGAAGCCTAGGTTGCTCGGAATGTAGAAATGACCATAACTTTCACACTGATTGCAATTATTCGTTTTATACGATGGAAAAACTGTTGCATCTTCATCGTACTTTATGCTTCTGGCGTTGACTTCTCAGGCCGTAACTATTCGATCTGGTGGAGCAACGCCCTGGCGTGAAACCTGGGTTGCCCGGAACGTAGAAATGACCACTACTATCACACTGGTTGCAAATTATTCCAGCTATACGAGGGAGAAACTGTTGTATTTTTATTGCATTTTATGCTTCTGGCGTTCACTTCTTAGGCCCTAACTATTCGATCTGGAGGAACAACGGCCTAGGGTGAAGCCTACGTTGCCCGGAACGTAGAAATGACCATAACTTTCACACTGGTTGCGATTATTTGTTTTATACGATGGAAAAGCTGTTGTATTTATATCGTATTTTATGCTTCTGGCGTTGACTTCTTAGGCCCTAACTATTCCATCTGGTGGAACAACGCCCTAGAGTAAAGCCCAGGTTGCGCAGAACGTAGAAATGACCATATCTTTCACACTGGTAGCAATTATTCGTTTTATACGATGGAAAAATTGTTCTATTTATTTTGTATTTTATGCTTCGGGCGTTGACTTCTAAGGCCCTAGCTATTCGATCTGGTCGAGCAATGCCGTAGAGTGAAGCCTAGGTTGCCCGGAACGTAGAAATGACCATAACTTCCACACTGGTTGCAATTATTCGTTTTATACGATGTAAAAGCTGTTGCATTTATATGGTATTTTATGCTTCTGGCGTTGACTTCTAAGCCCCTAATTATTCGATTTGGTGGAACAACGCCGTAGAGTGAAGCCTAGGTTGCCTGGAACGTAGAAATGACCATTACTTTCACACTGTCTGCAATTATTCCTTTTATACGATGGAAAAGCTGTTGTATTTATATCGTATTTTATGCTTCTGGCGTTGACTTCTTAGGCCGTAACTATTCGATCTGGTGGAGCAACGCCCTGGAGTAAAACATGGGTTGCCCGGAACATAGAAATGACCACTACTATCACACTGGTTGCAAATTATTCCTGCTATACGATGGAAGAACTGTTGTATTTTTATTGTATTTTATGCTTCAGGCGTGGACTTCTGAGGCCGTAGCTATTCGATGTGGTGGAAGAACGCCATACAGTGAAGCCTAGGTTGCCCGGAACGTAGAAATGACCATTACTTTCACACTGTTTGCAATTATTCCTTTTATACGATGGAAAAGCTGTTGTATTTATATCGTATTTTATGCTTCTGGCGTTGTCTTCTTAGGCCCTAACTATTCGATCTGGTGGAACAACGCCGTAGAGTGAAGCCTAGGTTGCCCGGAACGTAGAAATGACCATAACTTTCACACTGATTGCAATTATTTGTTATATACGATGGAAAAGCTGTTGTATATATATCGTATTTTATGCTTCTGGCGTTGACTTCTAAGGACCTAGCTATTCGATCTGGTGGAGCAACGCCCTAGAGTGAAGCCTAGGTTGCTCGGAATGTAGAAATGAGCATAACTTTCACACTGATTGCAATTATTCGTTTTATACGATGGAAAAACTGTTGCATCTTCATCGTATTTTATGCTTCTGGCGTTGACTTCTTAGGCCGTAACTATTCGATCTGGTGGAGCAACGCCCTGGAGTGAAACCTGGGTCGCCCGGAACGTAGAAATGACCATCACTATCAAACTGGTTGCAATTATTTGTTTTATACGATGGAAAAGCTGTTGTATTTATATCGTATTTTATGCTTCTGGCGTTGACTTCTTAGGCCCTAACTATTCCATCCGGTGGAACAACGCCCTAGGGTGAAGCCTAGGTTGCCCGGAAAGTAGAAATGACCATAACTTTCACACTGGTAGCAATTATTCGTTTTATACGATGGAAAAACTGTTGTATTTATTTTGTATTTTATGCTTCGGGCGTTGACTTCTAAGGACCTAACTATTCGGTCTGGTGGAGCAACGCCCTAGAGTGAAGCCTAGGTTGTTCGGAATGTAGAAATGACCATAACTTTCACACTGGTTGCAATTATTCGTTTTATACGATGGAAAAACTGTTGCATCTTTATCGTATTTTGTGCTTCTGGCGTTGACTTCTTAGGCCGTAACTATTCGATCTGGTGGAGCACCGCCCTGGAGTGAAGCCTAGGTTGCCCGGAACGTAGAAATGACCACTACTATCACACTGGTTGCAAATTATTCCTGCTATACGATGGAAAAACTGTTCTATTTATTTTGTATTTTATGCTTCGGTCGTTGACTTCTAAGGCCCTAACTGTTTGATCTGGCGGAGCATCGCCGTAGAGTGAAGCCTAGGTTGCCCGGAACGTAGAAATGACCACTACTATCACACTGGTTGCAAATTATTCCTGCTATACGATGGAAAAACTGTTGTATTTATATTGTATTTTATGCTTCTGGCGTTGACTTCTAAGGCCCTAATTATTCGATTTGGTGGAACAACGCCGTAGAGTGAAGCCTAGGTTGCCCGGAACGTAGAAATGACCATTACTTTCACACTGTTTGCAATTATTCCTTTTATACGATGGAAAAGCTGTTGTATTTATATCGTATTTTATGCTTCTGGCGTTGACTTCTTAGGCCGTAACTATTCGATCTGGTGGAGCAACGCCCTGGAGTGAAACCTGGGTTGCCCGGAACGTAGAAATGACCACCACTATCACACTGGTTGCAAATTATTCCTGCTATACGATGGAGAAGCTGTTGTATTTTTATTGCATTTTATGCTTCTGGCGTTCACTTCTTAGGCCCTAACTATTCGATCTGGAGGAACAACGGCCTAGGGTGTAGCCTACGTTGCCCGGAACGTAGAATTGACCATAACTTTCACACTGGTTGCGATTATTTGTTTTATACGATGGAAAAGCTGTTGTATTTATATCGTATTATATGCTTCTGGCGTTGACTTCTTAGGCCCTAACTATTCCATCTGGTGGAACAACGCCCTAGAGTAAAGCCCAGGTTGCGCGGAACGTAGAAATGACCATATCTTTCACACTGGTAGCAATTATTCGTTTTATACGATGGAAAAATTGTTCTATTTATTTTGTATTTTATGCTTCGGGCGTTGACTTCTAAGGCCCTAGCTATTCGATCTGGTCGAGCAACGCCGTAGAGTGAAGCCTAGGTTACCCGGAACGTAGAAATGACCATAACTTCCACACTGGTTGCAATTATTCGTTTTATACGATGTAAAAGCTGTTGTATTTATATCGTATTTTATGCTTCTGACGTTGACTTCTTAGGCCCTAACTACTCGACCTGGAGGAGCAACGCCCTAGAGTGAAACCTAGGTTGCCAGGAACCTAGAAATGACCATTACATTCACACTGGTTGCAATTATTCCTGTTATACGATGGAAAAACTGTTGTATTTTTATTGTATTCTATGCTTCTGGCGTTTAATTCTAAGTCGCTAGCTATTTGATCTGGTGGAGCAACGCCCTAGAGTGAAGCCTAGGTTGCTCGGAATGTAGAAATGACCATAACTTTCACACTGATTGCAATTATTCGTTTTATACGATGGAAAAACTGTTGCATCTTCATCGTATTTTATGCTTCTGGCGTTGACTTCTCAGGCCGTAACTATTCGATCTGGTGGAGCAACGCCCTGGAGTGAAACCTGGGTTGCCCGGAACGTAGAAATGACCACTACTATCACACTGGTTGCAAATTATTCCTGCTATACGATGGAGAAACTGTTGTATTTTTATTGCATATTATGCTTCTGGCGTTCACTTCTTAGGCCCTAACTATTCGATCTGGAGGAACAACGGCCTAGGGTGAAGCCTACGTTGCCTGGAACGTAGAAATGACCATAACTTTCACACTGGTTGCGATTATTTGTTTTATACGATGGAAAAGCTGTTGTATTTATATCGTATTTTATGCTTCTGGCGTTGACTTCTTAGGCCGTAACTATTCGATCTGGTGGAGCAACGCCCTGGAGTAAAACATGGGTTGCCCGGAACATAGAAATGACCACTACTATCACACTGGTTGCAAATTATTCCTGCTATACGATGGAAGAACTGTTGTATTTTTATTGTATTTTATGCTTCAGGCGTGGACTTCTGAGGCCGTAGCTATTCGATGTGGTGGAAGAACGCCATACAGTGAAGCCTAGGTTGCCCGGAACGTAGAAATGACCATTACTTTCACACTGTTTGCAATTATTCCTTTTATACGATGGAAAAGCTGTTGTATTTATATCGTATTTTATGCTTCTGGCGTTGTCTTCTTAGGCCCTAACTATTCGATCTGGTGGAACAACGCCGTAGAGTGAAGCCTAGGTTGCCCGGAACGTAGAAATGACCATAACTTTCACACTGATTGCAATTATTTGTTATATACGATGGAAAAGCTGTTGTATATATATCGTATTTTATGCTTCTGGCGTTGACTTCTAAGGACCTAGCTATTCGATCTGGTGGAGCAACGCCCTAGAGTGAAGCCTAGGTTGCTCGGAATGTAGAAATGACCATAACTTTCACACTGATTGCAATTATTCGTTTTATACGATGGAAAAACTGTTGCATCTTCATCGTATTTTATGCTTCTGGCGTTGACTTCTTAGGCCGTAACTATTCGATCTGGTGGAGCAACGCCCTGGAGTGAAACCTGGGTCGCCCGGAACGTAGAAATGACCATCACTATCAAACTGGTTGCAATTATTTGTTTTATACGATGGAAAAGCTGTTGTATTTATATCGTATTTTATGCTTCTGGCGTTGACTTCTTAGGCCCTAACTATTCCATCCGGTGGAACAACGCCCTAGGGTGAAGCCTAGGTTGCCCGGAAAGTAGAAATGACCATAACTTTCACACTGGTAGCAATTATTCGTTTTATACGATGGAAAAACTGTTGTATTTATTTTGTATTTTATGCTTCGGGCGTTGACTTCTAAGGACCTAACTATTCGGTCTGGTGGAGCAACGCCCTAGAGTGAAGCCTAGGTTGTTCGGAATGTAGAAATGACCATAACTTTCACACTGGTTGCAATTATTCGTTTTATACGATGGAAAAACTGTTGCATCTTTATCGTATTTTGTGCTTCTGGCGTTGACTTCTTAGGCCGTAACTATTCGATCTGGTGGAGCACCGCCCTGGAGTGAAGCCTAGGTTGCCCGGAACGTAGAAATGACCACTACTATCACACTGGTTGCAAATTATTCCTGCTATACGATGGAAAAACTGTTCTATTTATTTTGTATTTTATGCTTCGGTCGTTGACTTCTAAGGCCCTAACTGTTTGATCTGGCGGAGCATCGCCGTAGAGTGAAGCCTAGGTTGCCCGGAACGTAGAAATGACCACTACTATCACACTGGTTGCAAATTATTCCTGCTATACGATGGAAAAGCTGTTGTATTTATATCGTATTATATGCTTCTGGCGTTGACTTCTTAGGCCCTAACTATTCCATCTGGTGGAACAACGCCCTAGAGTAAAGCCCAGGTTGCGCGGAACGTAGAAATGACCATATCTTTCACACTGGTAGCAATTATTCGTTTTATACGATGGAAAAATTATTCTATTTATTTTGTATTTTATGCTTCGGGCGTTGACTTCTAAGGCCCTAGCTATTCGATCTGGTCGAGCAACGCCGTAGAGTGAAGCCTAGGTTACCCGGAACGTAGAAATGACCATAACTTCCACACTGGTTGCAATTATTCGTTTTATACGATGTAAAAGCTGTTGTATTTATATCGTATTTTATGCTTCTGACGTTGACTTCTGAGGCCCTAACTACTCGACCTGGAGGAGCAACGCCCTAGAGTGAAACCTAGGTTGCCCGAACGTAGAAATGTCCATTACCTTCACACTGTTTGCAATTATTCCTTTTATACGATGGAAAAGCTGTTGTATTTATATTGTATTTTATCCTTCTGGCGTTGACTTCTAAGGCCGTAGCAACTAGATGTGGTGGAGCAACGACCTAGAGCGACGCCTAGGTTGCCCGGAACGTAGAAATGACCATTACTTTTACAATGTTTGCAACTATTCATTTTATACGATGGAAAAACTGTTGTATTTATATTGTATTTTATTCTTATGGCGTTGAATTCTAAGTCCCTAGCTATTACATCTCGTGGAACAACGCCCTAGGGTAAAGCCCAGGTTGCGCGGAACGTAGAAATGACCATAACTTTCACACTGGTAGCAATTTTTCGTTTTATACTATGGAAAAACTGTTTTATTTATTTTGTATTTTATGCTTTGAGCGTTGACTTCTGAGGCCCTAACTATTCGATCTGGTGGAGCAACGCCCTAGAGTGAAGCCTAGGTTGCCCGGAACGTAGAAATGACCATAACTTTCACACTGGTAGCAATTTTTCGTTTTATACGATGGAAAAACTGTTTTATTTATTTTGTATTTTATGCTTTGAGCGTTGACTTCTAAGGCCCCAACTATTCCATCTGGTGGAGCAACGCCCTAGAGTGAAGCCTAGGTTGCCCGGAACGTAGAAATGACCATAACTTTCACACTGGTTGCTATCATTCGATTTATACGATGGAAAAACTGTTATATTTACATTGTATTTTATACTTCTGGCGTTGACTTCTTAGGCCCTAACTGTTCGATCTGGTGGAACAACGCCCTAGAGTGAAGCCTAGGTTGCCCGGAACGTAGAAATGACCATTACTTTCACACTGTTTGCAATTATTCCTTTTATACGATGGAAAAGCTGTTGTATTTATATCGTATTTTATGCTTCTGGCGTTGACTTCTTAGGCCGTAACTATTCGATCTGGTGGAGCAACGCCCTGGAGTGAAACATGGGTTGCCCGGAACATAGAAATGACCACTACTATCACACTGGTTGCAAATTATTCCTGCTATACGATGGAAAAACTGTTGTATTTTTATTGTATTTTATGCTTCAGGCGTGGACTTCTGAGGCCGTAGCTATTCGATGTGGTGGAAGAACGCCATACAGTGAAGCCTAGGTTGCCCGGAACGTAGAAATGACCATTACTTTCACACTGTTTGCAATTATTCCTTTTATACGATGGAAAAGCTGTTGTATTTATATCGTATTTTATGCTTCTGGCGTTGTCTTCTTAGGCCCTAACTATTCGATCTGGTGGAACAACGCCGTAGAGTGAAGCCTAGGTTGCCCGGAACGTAGAAATGACCATAACTTTCACACTGATTGCAATTATTTGTTATATACGATGGAAAAGCTGTTGTATTTATATCGTATTTTATGCTTCTGGCGTTGACTTCTAAGGACCTAACTATTCGATCTGGTGGAGCAACGCCCTAGAGTGAAGCCTAGGTTGCTCGGAATGTAGAAATGACCATAACTTTCACACTGATTGCAATTATTCGTTTTATACGATGGAAAAACTGTTGCATCTTCATCGTATTTTATGCTTCTGGCGTTGACTTCTCAGGCCGTAACTATTCGATCTGGTGGAGCAACGCCCTGGAGTGAAACCTGGGTTGCCCGGAACGTAGAAATGACCACTACTATCACACTGGTTGCAAATTATTCCTGCTATACGATGGAGAAACTGTTGTATTTTTATTGCATATTATGCTTCTGGCGTTCACTTCTTAGGCCCTAACTATTCGATCTGGAGGAACAACGGCCTAGGGTGAAGCCTACGTTGCCTGGAACGTAGAAATGACCATAACTTTCACACTGGTTGCGATTATTTGTTTTATACGATGGAAAAGCTGTTGTATTTATATCGTATTTTATGCTTCTGGCGTTGACTTCTTAGGCCCTAACTATTCCATCTGGTGGAACAACGCCCTAGAGTAAAGCCCAGGTTGCGCGCAACGTAGAAATGACCATATCTTTCACACTTGTAGCAATTATTCGTTTTATACGATGGAAAAATTGTTCTATTTATTTTGTATTTTATGCTTCGGGCGTTGACTTCTAAGGCCCTAACTATTCAATCTGTTGGTGCAACGCCCTAGGGTGAAGCCTAGGTTGCTCGTAAAGTAGAAATGACCATAAGTTTCATACTGGTTGCAATTATTCGTTTTATACGATGGAAAAACTGTTGTATTTTTATTGTATTCTATGCTTCTGGCGTTTAATTCTAAGTCGCTATCTATTTGATCTGGTGGAGCAACGACCTGGAGTGAAGCCTAGGTTGCCCGGAACGTAGAAATGACAATTACTTTCACACTGTTTGCTATTATTCATTTTGTACGATGGAAAAGCTGTTGTATTTATATTGTATTTTATCCTTCTGGCGTTGACTTCTAAGCCGTAGCTATTAGATGTGGTGGAGCAACGCCCTAGAGTGACGCCTAGGTTGCCCGGAACGTAGAAATGACCATTACTTTTACAATGTTTGCAACTATTCATTTTATACGATGGAAAAACTGTTGTACTTATATTGTATTTTATTCTTATGGCGTTGAATTCTAAGTCCATAGCTATTGCATCTCGTGGAACAACGCCCTACGGTAAAGCCCAGGTTGCGCGGAACGTAGAAATGACCATAACTTTCACACTGGTAGCAATTTTTCGTTTTATACGATGGAAAAACTGTTTTATTTATTTTGTATTTTATGCTTTGAGTGTTGACTTCTAAGGCCCTAACTATTCGATCTGGTGGAGCAACGCCCTAGAGTGAAGCCTAGGTTGCCCGGAACGTAGAAATGACCATAACTTTCACACTGGTTGCTATCATTCGATTTATACGATGGAAAAACTGTTATATTTACATTGTATTTTATACTTCTGGCGTTGACTTCTTAGGCGCTAACTGTTCGATCTGGTGGAACAACGCCCTAGAGTGAAGCCTAGGTTATCCGGAACGTAGAAATAACCAGTACATTCACACTGGTTGCAGTTATTCCTGTAAAACGATGGAAAAACTGTTGCATCTTTATTGTATTTTAAGCTTCTGGCGTTGACTTCTAAGGCCCTAACTATTCGATCTGGTGGAGCAACGACCTAGGGTGAAGCCTAGGTTGGCCGGAATGTAGAAATGACCATAACTTTCACACTGGTTGCAAATTATTCCTGCTATACGATGGAAAAACTGTTCTATTTATTTTGTATTTTATGCTTCGGTCGTTGACTTCTAAGGCCCTAACTGTTTGATCTGGCGGAGCATCGCCGTAGAGTGAAGCCTAGGTTGCCCGGAACGTAGAAATGACCATAACTTTCACACTGGTTGCTATTATTCGTTTTATACGATGGAAAAACTGTTATATTTATATTGTATTTAAGCTTCTGGCGTTGACTTCTGAGGCCGTTGCTATTCGATGTGGTGGAAGAACGCCATAGAGTGAAACCTAGGTAGCCCGGCTCGTAGAAATGTCCATATCTTTCACACTGTTTGCAATTTTTCGTTTTATACGATGGAAAAACTGTTTTATTTATTTTGTATTTTATGCTTCGGTCGTTGACTTCTAAGGCCCTAACTATTCGATCTGGAGGAGCAACGCCCTAGAGTGCAGCCTAGATTGCCCGGAACGTAGAAATGACCATAACTTTCACACTGGTTGCTATCTTTCGTTTTATATGATTGAAAAACTGTTGTATTTATATCGTATTTTATGCTTCTGGCGTTGACTTCTTAGGCCCTAACTATTCCATCTGGTGGAACATCGCCCTAGAGTAAAGCCCAGGTTGCGCGGAACGTAGAAATGACCATAACTTTCACACTGGTAGCAATTATTCGTTTTATACATTGTAAAAACTGTTCTATTTATATTTTATTTTATGCTTCTGGCGTTGACTACTTAGGCCCTAACTATTCGATCTTGTGGAACAACGCCCTAGAGTGAAGCCTAGGTTGCCTGGAACGTAGAAATGACCATCACTTTCACACGGGTTGCAATTATTCCTGTTATAGGATGGAAAGACTGTTGTATTTTTATTGTATTTTATTCTCCTGGTGTTGACTTCTTAGGCCCTAAGTATTCGATTTGGTGGAACAACGCCGTAGAGTGAAGCCTAGGTTGCCCGGAACGTAGAAATGACCATTACTTTCACACTGTTTGCAATTATTCCTTTTATACGATGGAACAGCTGTTGTATTTATATCGTATTTTATGCTTCTGGCGTTGACTTCTAAGGTCCTAACTATTCGATCTGGTGGAGCAACGCCCTAGAGTGAAGCCTAGGTTGCTCGGAATGTAGAAATGACCATAAGTTGCATACTGGTTGCTATTATTCGTTTTATACGATGGAAAAACTGTTGCATCTTTATCGTATTTTATGCTTCTGGCGTTGACTTCTTAGGCCGTAACTATCCGATCTGGTGGAGCAACGCCCTGGAGTTAAACCTGGTTTGCCCGGAACGTAGAAATGACCACTACTATCACACTGGTTGCAAATTACTCCTGCTATACGATGGAAAAACTGTTGTATTTATATTGTATTTTATGCTTCTGGCGTTGACTTCTCAGGCCCTAATTATTCGATCTGGTGGAACAACGCCGTAGAGTGAAGCCTAGGTTGCCCGAACGTAGAAATGTCCATTACCTTCACACTGTTTGCAATTATTCCTTTTATACGATGGAAAAGCTGTTGTATTTATATCGTATTTTATGCTTCTGGCGTTGACTTCTAAGGACCTAACTATTCGATCTGGTGGAGCAACGCCCTAGAGTGAAGCCTAGGTTGCTCGGAATGTAGATATGACCATAACTTTCACACTGATTGCAATTATTCGTTTTATACGATGGAAAAGCTGTTGCATCTTCATCGTATTTATGCTTCTGGCGTTGACTTCTTAGGCCGTAACTATTCGATCTGGTGGAGCAACGCCCTGGCGTCAAACCTGGATTGCCCGGAACGTAGAAATGACCACTACTATCACACTGGTTGCAAATTATTCCTGCTATACGATGGAAAAACTGTTGTATTTTTATTGCATTTTATGCTTCTGGCGTTCACTTCTTAGGCCCTAACTATTCGATCTGGTGGAACAACGGCCTAGGGTGAAGCCTACGTTGCCCGGAACGTAGAAATGACCATAAGTTTCACACTGGTTGCAATTATTTGTTTTATACGATGGAAAAGCTGTTGTATTTATATCGTCTTTTATGCTTCTGGCGTTGACTTCTTAGGCCCTAGCTATTCGATCTGGAGGAGCAACGCCCTAGAGTGAAACCTAGGTTGCCCGGATCCTAGAAATGACCATTACATTCACACTGGTTGCAATTATTCCTGTTATACGATGGAAAAACTGTTGTATTTTTATTGCATTCTATGCTTCTGGCGTTTAATTCTAAGTCGCTAGCTATTTGATCTGGTGGAGCAACGACCTAGAGTCAAGCCTAGGTTGCCCGGAACGTAGAAATGACAATTACTTTCACACTGTTTGCTATTATTCATTTTGTACGATGGAAAAGCTGTTGTATTTATATTGTATTTTATCCTTCTGGCGTTGACTTCTAAGGCCGTAGCAATTAGATGTGGTGGAGCAACGCCCTAGAGCGACGCCTAGGTTGCCCGGAAAGTAGAAATGACCATTACTTTTACAATGTTTGCAACTATTCATTTTATACGATGGAAAAACTGTTGTACTTATATTGTATTTTATTCTTATGGCGTTGAATTCTAAGTCCCTAGCTATTACATCTCGTGGAACAACGCCCTAGGGTAAAGCCCAGGTTGCGCGGAACGTAGAAATGACCATAACTTTCACACTGGTAGCAATTTTTCGTTTTATACTATGGAAAAACTGTTTTATTTATTTTGTATTTTATGCTTTGAGCGTTGACTTCTGAGGCCCTAACTATTCGATCTGGTGGAGCAACGCCCTAGAGTGAAGCCTAGGTTGCCCGGAACGTAGAAATGACCATAACTTTCACACTGGTAGCAATTTTTCGTTTTATACGATGGAAAAACTGTTTTATTTATTTTGTATTTTATGCTTTGAGCGTTGACTTCTAAGGCCCTAACTATTCGATCTGGTGGAGCAACGCCCTAGAGTGAAGCCTAGGTTGCCCGGAACGTAGAAATGACCATAACTTTCACACTGGTTGCTATCATTCGATTTATACGATGGAAAAACTGTTATATTTACATTGTATTTTATACTTCTGGCGTTGACTTCTTAGGCCCTAACTGTTCGATCTGGTGGAACAACGTCCTAGAGTGAAGCCTAGGTTGCCCGGAACGTAGAAATGACCATTACTTTCACACTGTTTGCAATTATTCCTTTTATACGATGGAAAAGCTGTTGTATTTATATCGTATTTTATGCTTCTGGCGTTGACTTCTTAGGCCGTAACTATTCGATCTGGTGGAGCAACGCCCTGGAGTGAAACATGGGTTGCCCGGAACATAGAAATGACCACTACTATCACACTGGTTGCAAATTATTCCTGCTATAGGATGGAAAAACTGTTGTATTTTTATTGTATTTTATGCTTCAGGCGTGGACTTCTGAGGCCGTAGCTATTCGATGTGGTGGAAGAACGCCATACAGTGAAGCCTAGGTTGCCCGGAACGTAGAAATGACCATTACTTTCACACTGTTTGCAATTATTCCTTTTATACGATGGAAAAGCTGTTGTATTTATATCGTATTTTATGCTTCTGGCGTTGTCTTCTTAGGCCCTAACTATTCGATCTGGTGGAACAACGCCGTAGAGTGAAGCCTAGGTTGACCGGAACGTAGAAATGACCATAACTTTCATACTGGTTGCAATTATTCCTGTTATATGATGGAAAAACTGTTGCATTTATATTGTATTTTATGCTTCTGGCGTTGACTGCTAAGGCCCTGACTATTCAATCTGTTGGATCAACGCCCTAGAGTGAAGCCTAGGTTGCTCGGAATGTAGAAATGACAATAACATTCACACTGGTTGAAATTTTTCGTTTAATACGATGGTAAAGCTGTTGCATCTTTATTGTATTTTATGATTCTGGCGTTGACTTCTAAGGCCCTAACTATTGGATCTGGTGGAGCAACGCCCTAGAGTGAAGCCTAGGTAGCCCGGAACGTAGAAATGACTATCACTTACAAACTGGTTGCAATTATTCCTGTTATACGATGGAAAAACTGTTATATTTATATTGTATTTTATGCTTCTGGCGTTGACTTCTTGGGCCCTAACTATTCGATCTGGTGGAACAACGCCGTAGAGTGAAGCCTAGGTTGCCCGGATCGTAGAAATGACCATAACTCTCACACTGTTTGCAATTATTCCTTTTATACGATGGAAAAGCTGTTGTATTTATATCGTATTTTATGCTTCTGGCGTTGACATCTAAGGACCTAACTATTCGATCTGGTGGAGCAGCGCCCGAGAGTGAAGCCTAGGTTGCTCGGAATGTAGAAATGACAATAACTGTCACACTGGGTGCAATTATTCGTTTTATACGATGGAAAAGCTGTTGCATCTTTATTGTATTTTATGCTTCTGTCGTTGACGTCTAAGGCCGTAGCTATTAGATGTGGTGGAGCAACGCACTAGAGTGACGCCTAGGTCGCCCGGAACGTGGAATGACCATTACTTTCGCAATGTTTGCAATTATTCATTTTATACGATGGAAAAACTGTTGTACTTATATTGTATTTTATGCTTCTGGCGTTGACTTCTAAGGCCCTAACTATTCGACCTGCTGGAGCAACGCCCTAGAGTGAAGCCTAGGTTGCCCCGAACGTAGAAATGACCATCACTTTCAAACTGGTTGCAATTAATCCTTTTATACAATGGAAAAACTGTTCTATTTATTTTGTATTTTATTCTTCGGGAGTTGACTTCTAAAGCCCTAACTGTTTGATCTGGTGGAGCAACGCCTTAGAGTGAAGCCTAGGTGGCCCGGAACGTAGAAGTGACCATAACTTTCACACTGGTTTCTATTATTCGTTTTATACGATGGAAAAACTGTTATATTTATATTGTATTTTATGCATCTGGCGTTCACTTCTTAGGCCCTAACAATTCGATCTGGTGGAACAACGACCTAGAGTGAGGCCTAGGTAGCCCGGAACGTAGAAATGACCATAACTTCCATACTGGTAGCAATTATTCGTTTTATACGATGGAAAAACCGTTTTATTTATATTGTACTTTATGCTTCTGGCGTTGACTTCTAAGGCTCTGACTATTCGATCTGGTGGAGCAACGCCCTAGAGTGAAGCCTAAGTTGACCGGAACGTAGCAATTGCCATCACTTTCAGACTGGTTGCAAATACTCCTGTTATATGATGGAAAAGCTGTTGTATTTTTATTGCATTATATGCTTCGGGCATTAACTTCTAAGGCCCTATCTATTCAATCTGTAAGAGCAACGCCCTAGGGTGTAGCCTAGGTTGCCCATAAAGTAGAAATGACCATAGCTTTCATACTGATTGCATTATTCGTTTTGTATGATGGAAAAACTGTTGTATTTATATTGTATTTTATGCTTCTGGCGTTCACTTCTTAGGCCCTAACTATTCGATCTGGTGGAACAACGCCCTATGGTGAAGCCTAGGTTGACCGGAACGTAGAAATGACCATAACTTTCACACCGGTAGCAATTATTCGTTTTACACCATGGAAAAACTGTTGTATTTATTTTGTATTTTATGCATCGGGCGTTGACTTCTAAGGCCCTAACTATTCAATCTGTTGGAGCAACGCCCTAGGGTGAAGCCTAGGTTGCCTGGAAAGTAGAAATGACGTTAACTTTCACACTGGTTGCTATTATTCGTTCTATACGATGGAAAAACTGTTATATTTATATTGTATTTTATGCTTCGGGCGTTGACTTCTAAGGCCCTAGCTGTTTGATCTGGTGGAGCAACGCCCTAGAGTGAAGCCTAGGTTGCCCGGAACGTAGAAATGACCATAACTTTCACACTGGTTGCTATTATTCGTTCTATACGATGGAAAAATTGTTATATTTATATTGTATCTTATACTTCTGGCGTTGACTTCTTAGGGCCTAACAATTCGATCTGGTGGAACAACGCCCTAGAGTGAAGCCTAGGTTGCCTGGAACGTACAAATGACCATCACTTTCACACGGGTTGCAATTATTCCTGTTATAGGACGGAAAGACTGTTGTATTTTTATTGTATTTTATGCTTCAGGCGTTGACTTCTGAGGCCGTTGCTATTCGATGTAGTGGAAGAACGCCATAGAGTGAAGCCTAGGTTGCCCGGAACGTAGAAATGACCATAACTTTCATACTGTTTGCAATTATTCGTTTTATACGATGGAAAAACTGTTGTATATATATTGTATTTTATGCTTCTGGCGTTCACTTCTTAGCCCCTAACTATTCGATCTGTTGGAGCAACGCCCAAGGGTGAAGCCTAGGTTGCCCGGAAAGAAGAAATGAAGTTAACTTTCATACTGGTTGCAATTATTCCTTTTTATACGATGAAAAAACTGTTGTATTTATATTGTATTTTATGCTTCTGGCGTTGACTTCGAATGCACTAACTATTCGATCTGGCGGAGTAACGACCTAGAGTGAAGCCGAGGTTTCCAGAACGTAGAAATGACCATCACTTTCAAACCGGTTTTAATTATTCCTGTTATATGATGGAAAAACTGTTGTATTTTTATTGCATTTTATGCTTCGGGCATTGACTTCTAAGGCCCTAACTGTTTGATCTGGTGGAGCAACGCCCTAGAATGAAGCCTAGGTTGCCCGTTACGTAGAAATGACCATCACTTTCTAACTGGTTGCAATTATTCGTTTTATACGATGGAAAAGCTGTTGTATTTATATCGTATTTTATGCTTCTGGCGTTGAGTTCTTAGGCCCTGACTATTCCATCAGGTGGAACAACGCCCTAGGGTGAAGCCTAGGTTGCCCGGAACGTAGAAATGACCATAACTTTTACACTGGTAGCAATTATTCGTTTTATACAATGGAAAAACTGTTCTATTTATTTTGTATTTTATGCTTCGGGCGTTGACGTCTAAGGCCCTAACTGTTTGATCTGGTGCAGCAACGCCCTAGAGTGAAGCCTAGGTTGCCCGGATGGTAGAAATGACCATTACTTTCACAGTGTTTGCAATTATTCCTTTTATACGATGGAAAAGCTGTTGTATTTATATCGTATTTTATGCTTCTGGCGTTGACATCTAAGGACCTAACTATTCGATCTGGTGGAGTAGCGCCCTAGAGTGAAGCCTAGGTTGCTCGGAATGTAGAAATGACCATTACTTTCACACTGGTTGCAATCATTCGTTTTATACGATGGAAAAGCTGTTGTATTTATATTGTATTTTATGCCTCTGGCGTTGACTTCTAAGGCCGTAGCTATTAGATGTGGTGGAGCAACGCCCTAGAGTGACGCCTAGGGTGCTCGGAACGTAGAAATGGCCATTACTTTCACACTGGTTGCAATTATTCGTTTTATACGATGGAAAAGCTGTTGTATTTATATCGTATTTTATGCTTCTGGCGTTGACTTCTTAGGCCGTAACTATTCGATCTGGTGGAGCAACGCCCTGGCGTGAAACCTAGGTTACCCGGAACGTAGAATTGGCCATCACTTTCAAACTGGTTGCAATTATTCCTGTTATAAGATGGAAACACTCTCGTATTTTTTTTGCATTTTATGGTTGGGGCATTGACTTCTAGGGTCCTATCTATTCAATCTGTTGGAGCAACGCCCTAGGGTGAATCCTAGGTTGCCCGGAACGTAGAAATGACCATAACTTTCACACTGGTTGCTATTATTCGTTCTATACGATGGAAAAACTGTTATATTTATATTGTATCTTATGCTTCTGGCGTTGACTTCTTAGGGCCTAACAATTCGATCTGGTGGAAGAACGCCATAGAGTGAATCCTAGGTTGCCCGGAACGTAGAAATGACCATAACTTTCATACTGGTTGCAATTATTCGTTCTATACGATGGAAAAACTGTTATATTTATATTGTATCTTATGCTTCAGGCGTTGACTTCTTAGGGCCTAACAATTCGATCTGGTGGAGCAACGCCCTAGAGTGAATCCTAGGTTGCCCGGAACGTAGAAATGACCATAACTTTCATACTGGTTGCAATTATTCGTTCTATACGATGGAAAAACTGTTATATTTATATTGTATCTTATGCTTCTGGCGTTGACTTCTTAGGGCCTAACAATTCGATCTGGTGGAGCAACGCCCTAGAGTGAAGCCTAGGTTGCCCGGAACGTAGAAATGACCATCACTTTCAAACTGGTTGCAATTATTCCTGTTATATGATGGAAAAACTGTTGTATTTATATTGTATTTTATGCTTCGAGCGTTGACTGCTAAGGCCCTGACTATTCAATCTGTTGGATCAACGCCCTAGAGTGAAGCCTAGGTTGCTCGGAATGTAGAAATGACCATAACATTCACACTGGTTGAAATTATTCGTTTAATACGATGGTAAAGCTGTTGCATCTTTATTGTATTTTATGATTCTGGCGTTGACTTCTAAGGCCCTAACTATTGGATCTGGTGGAGCAACGCCCTAGAGAGAAGCCTAGGTTGCCCGGAACGTAGCAATGACCATCACTTTCAAACTGGTTGCAATTAATCCTTTTATACGATGGAAAAACTGTTGTATTTTTATTGCATTTTATGCTTCCGGCGTTGACTTCTAAGGCCCTAACTATTCAATCTGTTGGAGCAACGCCCAAGGGTGAAGCCTAGGTTGCCCGGAAAGAAGAAATGGCGTTAACTTTCATACTGGTTGCAATTATTCCTTTTTATACGATGGAAAAACTGTTGTATTTATATTGTATTTTATGTTTCTGGCGTTGACTTCTAATGCACTAACTATTCGATCTGTTGGAGCAGCGCCCAAGGGTGAAGCCTAGGTTGCCCGGAAAGAAGAAATGAAGTTAACTTTCATACTGGTTGCAATTATTCCTTTTTATACGATGAAAAAACTGTTGTATTTATATTGTATTTTATGCTTCTGGCGTTGACTTCGAATGCACTAACTATTCGATCTGGCGGAGTAACGACCTAGAGTGAAGCCGAGGTTTCCAGAACGTAGAAATGACCATCACTTTCAAACCGGTTTTAATTATTCCTGTTATATGATGGAAAAACTGTTGTATTTTTATTGCATTTTATGCTTCGGGCATTGACTTCTAAGGCCCTAACTGTTTGATCTGGTGGAGCAACGCCCTAGAATGAAGCCTAGGTTGCCCGTTACGTAGAAATGACCATCACTTTCAAACTGGTTGCAATTATTCGTTTTATACGATGGAAAAGCTGTTGTATTTATATCGTATTTTATGCTTCTGGCGATGAGTTCTTAGGCCCTGACTATTCCATCAGGTGGAACAACGCCCTAGGGTGAAGCCTAGGTTGCCCGGAACGTAGAAATGACCATAACTTTTACACTGGTAGCAATTATTCGTTTTATACAATGGAAAAACTGTTCTATTTATTTTGTATTTTATGCTTCGGGCGTTGACGTCTAAGGCCCTAACTGTTTGATCTGGTGCAGCAACGCCCTAGAGTGAAGCCTAGGTTGCCCGGATGGTAGAAATGACCATTACTTTCACAGTGTTTGCAATTATTCCTTTTATACGATGGAAAAGCTGTTGTATTTATATCGTATTTTATGCTTCTGGCGTTGACATCTAAGGACCTAACTATTCGATCTGGTGGAGTAGCGCCCTAGAGTGAAGCCTAGGTTGCTCGGAATGTAGAAATGACCATTACTTTCACACTGGTTGCAATCATTCGTTTTATACGATGGAAAAGCTGTTGTATTTATATTGTATTTTATGCCTCTGGCGTTGACTTCTAAGGCCGTAGCTATTAGATGTGGTGGAGCAACGCCCTAGAGTGACGCCTAGGGTGCTCGGAACGTAGAAATGGCCATTACTTTCACACTGGTTGCAATTATTCGTTTTATACGATGGAAAAGCTGTTGTATTTATATCGTATTTTATGCTTCTGGCGTTGACTTCTTAGGCCGTAACTATTCGATCTGGTGGAGCAACGCCCTGGCGTGAAACCTAGGTTACCCGGAACGTAGAATTGGCCATCACTTTCAAACTGGTTGCAATTATTCCTGTTATAAGATGGAAACTGTTAGATTATATAATCAAGGAACAAAAACAAGTATCGAAAGTATCGAAGGATACAGAAAGTGTTCTGTCTTGTTTCTATGGTTTTTTTATTTACTTTTGAATATATTCATGTGAGATCAGATATCGTACAGACTTCTTCCGTGCGTTGAGTTAAAAAAATCAAATTTCTTTTTATTTAAAATTGTTCCATATTCCAACAGGTTATGGGCCCAGAATTCATTCTATAATAATTAAGTGTATCGCGTGTTAATTAGTTTAGTTTTTTTTTAATCAATTAAGTGTAAAATACTTTAAACTGCGTGACGATGGAGATGTCCAAAGACAGGAGAAACATTCAGCAATTCAGTGGTACGAAATACAACGCGTGGAAGCATAGAGTTCGTAATTTATTATATGAGCTCGATGTGTTAAAAGTTCTTGACGAGCAACCACCAGTTCCTGTCACCGCAGTATGGTCGAAGGCGGAACGCATTGCCAAATGCACTGTTGTGCAATATTTATCTGATACGCATTTGAAGTATGACACTCCGGGAAGTACAGCAAAATCAATAATATTAAGTTTAGATTCAGTGTATGAGAGTCAAAGTACGGCTACGGAATTATCCATTAGGAAAAAGCTCTTAAGATTGAAAATGAAAAGTGACAGTTCGTTGAAAGATCATTTCGAAGTGTTTGACGATTTAGTCACAGATTTATCAGCTGCGGGTGTGACTGTGCGGGAAAACGAAACTATTTCAATTTTGTTATCTAGTTTGCCCGAAGTATATGATACGGTGTCAACTGTCATTGAGACGATGATGACAGAAGCGAGAATTACACTTGACATAGTTAAAAAGAGACTGTTGGATCATGAAACGAAAATTAAAAGTGAAAATTTGGATACCAGCGCGAAAGTACTCCAAGCTGAAGTGGAAAATCAAAGACCACATAATTTTGGAAGTACACGCTTTAAAAGAGGAAGTAATAGAAGAGGTAACATTAGAAGAGGAAATACATTCAAGCCGAATAGACAATCTTTTACCGGAAAATGTCATCAGTGTGGAAGAACAGGACACAAGATTAAAGAGTGTTATTACTATAAGAAGAGGCTCCAATATAGAGCAGAACAAAGAAACAAAAATCAAAATATACATACAATTCAGACGACGCAAGCTGTTACAAGCGACAACGTGTCGGGATATGCCTTTATGACCGGAGACTACCAGGTCATGAAAACCGGAAAATTAACATTTATCCTGGATTCTGGAGCATCGGATCATATAGTCAAAGAAGATAATGTATTTTCAAATATGACCATACTTGATCCACCCATCAGGATTTCGATAGCGAAAAATGGAGAATATATAATTGCATCGAAGAAGGGGCAGATACCTGTGACCACCAATATGGGAATTGAAGGCGTTTTGGAGGACGTATTGTACTGCCCGGACGTGCCGTACAACTTACTATCTGTTAGAAAATTGCAGCAAAAAGGAATGAGTATAACTTTCAATGAGAGGGGCGTCGAAATAATCAAAAACGGTAAAATGATGATGATTGGTAAGCCTTCAAATAATTTAATATTTATAGATTTTGATGTCATCGAAAAAGGAGTAAATTCACTTAATTCTTATATTTCTAATAAGATAGTTAATAATTATGAATTATGGCATAGGCGCTTAGGGCATATAGGAAAGGCAAAATTTTTACATTTGAAGAATAAGCAGATGGTGGAGGATGTGACGTATCTTGAAAAAGTAATTCCAGACGATAATATATGTGAAGCTTGTATTAAAGGAAAACAAACACAATTGCCATTTAAAAAGGCAAAAGATAAAAGTCACATTAGGCAGCCATTGTTTATTGTTCACACAGACGTTTGTGGGCCGATCACTCCTTCTACAATTAATGATAAAAAGTATTTTATAACTTTCATAGATGAATTTACGCATTATTGTGTGACGTATTTACTTGAAAATAAATCAGATGTTTTTACAATCTTTAAGGATTACGTTGCTAAAAGTGAAGCACGTTTTAATTTAAAGATTGTCAATATATACTGTGATAATGGCAAGGAATATTTATCTAATGAGATGAAAAATTATTGTATACAAAAGGGTATAAGCTATCACTTAACGGTTCCGCGAACTCCTCAGTTAAATGGTGTTGCAGAACGCATGAATAGAACTATAACTGAAAAAGCACGTGCAATGATAAACGGTGCAGGTTTAGGAAAAGAGTTCTGGGGAGAAGCAGTTTTAACTGCTACATATTTAATTAATTTAACCCCATCGAAAGCTCTTAATGTTAATAAAACCCCATTTGAATTGTGGCATAATAAAAGGCCCAAATTGAAGTATTTAAAAGTGTTTGGTTCCACAGTGTATGTGCATGATAAAGTTAGGAAATCGAAATTTGACGAAAAGTCTTATAAATGTATATTGGTAGGGTTTACACCAAATGGATACAAAGTGTGGAACGTAGAAAATGGGAAATTTGAGATAGTAAGAGATGTAATAGTTGATGAAATTAATTACTTAGAATCTCGGCCGGTAATAAAGGGAATAGGTTTAAAACGTGGTTTATGTGAAACTGATGCATCTCGTGAAGTGCCGAAATCAGTAGATATACAGTGTGAAGTAAATAAATCTGATAATCAAAAATCAGATGTGTTAAAAAGAAAAAAATCTGATAACAATAAATCAGATATGATAGAGCCGAGAATTAAAGTAATGGTAGATCAAGAGAAAAGTAAATCTGTAACTAAAACAGATGTAACAGGAGTATCGGGACCAGAAAATAATCAAGTGGTAGAATTAAAAGATAGTATAGAACCTAGAAGGAGTGATAGGATTAAGCGACAGTCTCCTATGTCATATAATGAATTTAATAATGACGATGATTATCTTTTATGCGCTCAATCGATAATTTGTAAAATACCCAACTCATTTGATGAAATTAAAACTAGAGATGACAGAGCTAAGTGGGAACAAGCTATTGCCGATGAAATAAACTCGTTAGTCATAAATAAAACTTGGGATTTGGTATCGAAGCCAAAGAATAAGAACATTGTTGATTGTAAATGGGTATTCACGATCAAAAATGATGAATTCGGAAATCCGTTAAAATACAAAGCTCGATTAGTGGCCCGTGGTTTCAGTCAGAAATATTTAGAAGATTATAATGAAACATTTGCACCTGTAGCTAGAATGTCAAGCTTTAGATTTCTTATGGCTTTTTCTAATCAGCATAATTTGCTAGTGCATCAAATGGATGTTAAGACGGCATTTTTAAATGGTATTTTAAGGGAAGAAATTTATATGCGAATTCCCGAAGGTGTTAAATGTGATAGTAATAATCAAGTGTGTAAATTGAATAAAGCTTTGTATGGTCTCAAGCAATCAGCCAGATGCTGGTTTGAGATGTTCGAAAAAGCTCTTTTAGAGAAAGGTTTCCGAAATTCATCAGCGGATCGTTGTATTTATATATTAGATAGAAAGAATATATTAAAGAATATATATGTAGTACTATATGTGGATGATCTAGTGATTATGACTGCTGAATCTGAGACAATGCAAAATTTCAAAAATTATTTGAAAAATAGATTTTGCATGACAGATTTAAATGAAATTAAGTTATTTCTTGGAATAAAAGTGGAAAGAACTAATGGACAAGTAACATTGGATCAAAGTGCATATATTAAGACTGTTCTTATGAAATTTAATATGTTAGATTGCAAACCCGTAAGTACACCTCTTCCAAGTGTATTAGATCATATAGCTTTGAATTCAGAAGAAGAATATAATGCACCTTGTCGTAATTTAATTGGATGCTTGATGTATATAATGATTTGTACGAGACCCGATTTAAGCATAGCGGTAAATATTTTAAGTCGATACTCAAGTAAAAATAACAGAGAACTGTGGCAAAATCTTAAAAGGGTTCTGAGGTATCTTAAAGGGTCTGCTGATATTAAATTAACATATGTTAAAACTGATTATAAAAATCTATTTAGTGGATATGTCGATTCTGATTGGGGAGGTAATGAAAATACAGATCGTAAGAGCACAACGGGATATTTATTTAAGTTATATGAACAATGTACAATCTGCTGGAATACGAAAAGGCAAACATCAGTGGCTGTCTCGTCCACAGAAGCAGAGTACATGGCTCTTTTTGAAGCTGTGAGAGAGGCATTATGGTTAAAATCCTTGGCAATCAGTATTAATATAAATGTCTTTGATCCAATAATAATTTACGAAGACAATATGGGTTGCATTAATATTGCGAGTAATCCAAGTAGCCATAAGCGTTCAAAACATATAGACATAAAATACCACTTTTCAAGAGAACAAGTTGAAAAGAATGTAATAAAACTTGAATATATTCCTACAGGTGATCAACTAGCAGATGCTTTAACGAAGCCGTTGCCAGCAAGCAAATATTTGGAATTTAGAGCAAAAATGGGATTAGAATAATAAGATTAATATAAGCATAAAAATTATTATTATTTTGTATATACTTTGTATGGTCTGGATGGGTTTTTCTGGGTTTCCCCATTCCCTTGCAACGAATGTTGGACCATTTGTATTTTGTTCCCAGAATTAGAGTCAAAATAAAACACAAGGTAGACAGTCTGTACGGTAATACTCGTAGTACACTTATTAGACTTATTAATGTACAATTAATATGAACAGCACCGACTTGTTTTTGAGGGGGCCTGTTAGAATATATAATCAAGGAACAAAAACAAGTATCGAAAGTATCGAAGGATACAGAAAGTGTTCTGTCTTGTTTCTATGGTTTTTTTATTTACTTTTGAATATATTCATGTGAGATCAGATATCGTACAGACTTCTTCCGTGCGTTGAGTTAAAAAAATCAAATTTCTTTTTATTTAAAATTGTTCCATATTCCAACAGAAACACTCTCGTATTTTTTTTGCATTTTATGGTTGGGGCATTGACTTCTAGGGTCCTATCTATTCAATCTGTTAGAGCAACGCCCTAGGGTGAATCCTAGGTTGCCCGGAACGTAGAAATGACCATAACTTTCACACTGGTTGCTATTATTCGTTCTATACGATGGAAAAACTGTTATATTTATATTGTATCTTATGCTTCTGGCGTTGACTTCTTAGGGCCTAACAATTCGATCTGGTGGAAGAACGCCATAGAGTGAATCCTAGGGTGCTCGGAACGTAGAAATGGCCATTACTTTCACACTGGTTGCAATTATTCGTTTTATACGATGGAAAAGCTGTTGTATTTATATCGTATTTTATGCTTCTGGCGTTGACTGCTAAGGCCCTGACTATTCAATCTGTTGGATCAACGACCTAGAGTGAAGCCTAGGTTGCTCGGAATGTAGAAATGACCATAACATTCACACTGGTTGAAATTATTCGTTTAATACGATGGTAAAGCTGTTGCATCTTTATTGTATTTTATGATTCTGGCGTTGACTTCTAAGGCCCTAACTATTGGATCTGGTGGAGCAACGCCCTAGAGAGAAGCCTAGGTTGCCCGGAACGTAGCAATGACCATCACTTTCAAACTGGTTGCAATTAATCCTTTTATACGATGGAAAAACTGTTGTATTTTTATTGCATTTTATGCTTCCGGCGTTGACTTCTAAGGCCCTAACTATTCAATCTGTTGGAGCAACGCCCAAGGGTGAAGCCTAGGTTGCCCGGAAAGAAGAAATGGCGTTAACTTTCATACTGGTTGCAATTATTCCTTTTTATACGATGGAAAAACTGTTGTATTTATATTGTATTTTATGTTTCTGGCGTTGACTTCTAATGCACTAACTATTCGATCTGGCGGAGCAACGACCTAGAGTGAAGCCGAGGTTTCCCGGAACGTAGAAATGACCATCACTTTCAAACTGGATGCAATTATTCCTGTTATATGACGGAAAAGCTGTTGTATTTTTATTGCATTTTATGCTTCGGGCATTGACTTCTAAGGCCCTAACTATTCAATCAGTTGGAGCAACGCCCCAGGGTGTAGCCTAGGTTGCCCGGAACGTAGAAATGACCGTCACTTTCAAACTGGTTGCAATTATTCCGGTTATATGATGGAAAAACTGTTGTATTTTTATTGCATTTTATGCTTCGGGCATTGACTTCTAAGGCCCTAACTGTTTGATCTGGTGGAGCAACGCCCTAGAATGAAGCCTAGGTTGCCCGGTACGTTGAAATGACCATCACTTTCAAACTGGTTGCAATTATTCGTTTTGTACGATGGAAAAGCTGTTGTATTTATATCGTATTTTATGCTTCTGGCGTTGACTTCTTAGGCCCTAACTATTCCATCAGGTGAAACAACGCCCTAGGGTGAAGCCTAGGTTGCCCGGAACGTAGAAATGACTATAACTTTTACACTGGCAGCAATTATTCGTTTTAAACAATGGAAAAACTGTTCTATTTAATTTGTATTTTATGCTTCGGGCGTTGACTTCTAAGGCCCTAACTGTTTGATCTGGTGGAGCAACGCCCTAGAGTGAAGACTAGGTTGCCCGGAACGTCGAAATGACCATAACTTTCACACTGGTTGCTAACATTCGTTTTATACGATGGAAAAGCTGTTGTATTAATATTGTATTTTATGCTTCTGGCGTTGACATCTAACGACCTAACTATTCGATCTGGTGGAGTAGCGCCCTAGAGTGAAGCCTAGGTTGCTCGGAATGTAGAAATGACCATTACTTTCACACTGGTTGCAATCATTCGTTTTATACGATGGAAAAGCTGTTGTATTTATATTGTATTTTATGCCTCTGGCGTTGACTTCTAAGGCCGTAGCGATTAGATGTGGTGCAGCAACGCCCTAGAGTGACGCCTAGGGTGCTCGGAACGTAGAAATGGCCATTACTTTCACACTGGTTGCTATTATTCGTTTTATACGATGGAAAAGCTGTTGTATTTATATCGTATTTTATGCTTCTGGCGTTGACTTCTTAGGCCGTAACTATTCGATCTGGTGGAGCAACGCCCTGGCGTGAAACCTAGGTTACCCGGAACGTAGAATTGGCCAACACTTTCAAACTGGTTGCAATTATTCCTGTTATAAGATGGAAACACGCTCGTATTTTTTTTGCATTTTATGGTTGGGGCATTGACTTTTAGGGTCCTAACTATTCAATCTGTTGGAGCAACGACCTAGGGTCAATCCTAGGTTGCCCGGAACGTAGAAATGACCATAACTTTCACACTGGTTGCTATTATTCGTTCTATACGATGGAAAAACTGTTATATTTATATTGTATCTTATGCTTCTGGCGTTGACTTCTTAGGGCCTAACAATTCGATCTGGTGGAAGAACGCCATAGAGTGAAGCCTAGGTCGCCCGGAACGTAGAAATGACCATAACTTTCATCCTGGTTGCAATTATTCGTTTTGTATGATGGAAAAACTGTTGTATTTATATTATATTTTGTGCTGCTGGCGTTCACTTCTTAGGCCCTAACTATTCGATTTGGTGGGACAACGCCCTAGGGTGAAGCCTAGGTTGCCCGGAACGTAGAAATGACCATAACTTTCACACTGGTAGCAATTATTCGTTTTATACGATGGAAAAACTGTTCTATTTATTTTGTATTTTATGCTTCGGGCGTTGACTTCTAAGGCCCTAGCTATTCGATCTGGAGGAGCAACGCTCTAGAGTGAAGCCCAGGTTGCCCGGAACGTAGAAATGACCATTACTTTCACAATGTTTGCAATTATTCATTTCATACGATGAAAAAACTGTTGTACTTATGGTGTATTTTATCCTTCTGGCGTTGAATTCTAAGTCTCTAGCTAATCGATCTGGTGGAGCAACGCCCTAGAGTGAAACCTAGGTTACCCGGAACGTAGACATGACCAGTACTTTCAGAATGTTAGCAAGTATTCATTTTATACGATGGAAAAACTGTTGTACATATATTGTGTTTTATTCTTCTGGCGTTGACTTCTCAGGCCCTAACTATTCGATCTGGTGTAACAACGCCCTAGAGTGAAGCCTAGGTTGCCCGGAACGTAGAAATGACCATCACTTTCAAACTGGTTGGAATTATTGCTGTTATACGATCGAAAAACTGTTGTATTTTTATTGCATTTTATGCTTCGTGCGTTTACTTCTAAGGCCCTAACTATTCAATGTGGTGGAGCAACGCCCTAGGGTGAAGCCTAGGTTGCCCGGAAAGTAGAAATGACCATTACTTTCACAATGTTTGCAATTATTCATTTTATACGATGGAAACACTGATGTACTTATTTTGATTTTATTCTTCTGGCGTTGACTTCTTAGGCCCTCACTATTCGACCTGGTGGAACAACGCCCTAGAGTGAAGCCTAGGTTGCCCGAAACATGGAAATGACCATTACTTTCACACTGTATGCAAATATACATTATATACGATGGAAAAGCTGTTGTATTTATATTGTATTTTATGCTTCTGGCGTTGTCTTCTAAGGTGCTAACTATTCGATCTGGTGGAGCAACGCCCTAGCGTGAAGCCTAGGTTGCCCGGAACGTAGAAATGACCATCACTTTCAAACTGGTTGCAATTATTCCTGTTATATGATGGAAAAACTGTTGTATTTATATTGTATTTTATGCTTCGAGCGTTGACTGCTAAGGCCCTGACTATTCAATCTGTTGGATCAACGCCCTAGAGTGAAGCCTAGGTTGCTCGGAATGTAGAAATGACCATAACATTCACACTAGTTGAAATTATTCGTTTAATACGATGGTAAAGCTGTTGCATCTTTATTGTATTTTATGATTCTGTCGTTGACTTCTAAGGCCCTAACTATTGGATCTGGTGGAGCAACGCCCTAGAGAGAAGCCTAGGTTGCCCGGAACGTAGCAATGACCATCACTTTCAAACTGGTTGCAATTATTCCTGTTATAAGATGGAAACACTCTCGTATTTTTTTTGAATTTTATGGTTGGGGCATTGACTTTTAGGGTCCTAACTATTCAATCTGTTGGAGCAACGACCTAGGGTCAATCCTAGGTTCCCCGGAACGTAGAAATGACCATAACTTTCACACTGGTTGCTATTATTCGTTCTATACGATGGAAAAACTGTTATATTTATATTGTATCTTATGCTTCTGGCGTTGACTTCTTAGGGCCTAACAATTCGATCTGGTGGAAGAACGCCATAGAGTGAAGCCTAGGTCGCCCGGAACGTAGAAATGACCATAACTTTCATACTGGTTGCAATTATTCCTGTTATATGATGGAAAAACTGTTGCATTTATATTGTATTTTATGCTTCTGGCGTTGACTGCTAAGGCCCTGACTATTCAATCTGTTGGATCAACGCCCTAGAGTGAAGCGTAGGTTGCTCGGAATGTAGAAATGACCATAACATTCACACTGGTTGACATTTTTCGTTTAATACGATGGTAAAGCTGTTGCATCTTTATTGTATTTTATGATTCTGGCGTTGACTTCTAAGGCCCTAACTATTCGATCTGGTGGAGCAACGCCCTAGAGTGAAGCCTAGGTAGCCCGGAACGTAGAAATGACTATCACTTACAAACTGGTTGCAATTATTCCTGTTATCCGATGGAAAAACTGTTATATTTATATTGTATTTTATGCTTCTGGCGTTGACTTCTTAGGACCTAACTGTTCGATCTGGTCGAACAACGCCCTAGAGTGAAGCCTAGGTTGCCCGGAACGAAGGAACGACCATTACATTCACACTGGTTGCAATTATTCCTGTTATATGATGGAAAAACTGTTGTATTTATATTGTATTTTATGCTTCGAGCGTTGACTGCTAAGGCCCTGACTATTCAATCTGTTGGATCAACGCCCTAGAGTGAAGCCTAGGTTGCTCGGAATGTAGAAATGACCATAACATTCACACTGGTTGAAATTATTCGTTTAATACGATGGTAAAGCTGTTGCATCTTTATTGTATTTTATGATTCTGTCGTTGACTTCTAAGGCCCTAACTATTGGATCTGGTGGAGCAACGCCCTAGAGAGAAGCCTAGGTTGCCCGGAACGTAGCAATGACCATCACTTTCAAACTGGTTGCAATTAATCCTTTTATACGATGAAAAAACTGTTGTACTTATGGTGTATTTTATCCTTCTGGCGTTGAATTCTAAGTCTCTAGCTAATCGATCTGGTGGAATAACGCCCTAGAGTGAAACCTAGGTTACCCGGAACGTAGACATGACCAGTACTTTCAGAATGTTAGCAAGTATTCATTTTATACGATGGAAAAAATGTTGTACATATTTTGTGTTTTATTCTTCTGGCGTTGACTTCTCAGGCCCTAACTATTCGATCTGGTGTAACAACGCCCTAGAGTGAAGCCTAGGTTGCCCGGAACGTAGAAATGACCATCACTTTCAAACTGGTTGGAATTATTCCTGTTATACGATCGAAAAACTGTTGTATTTTTATTGCATTTTATGCTTCGTGCGTTGACTTCTAAGGCCCTAACTATTCAATGTGGTGGAGCAACGCCCTAGGGTGAAGCCTAGGTTGCCCGGAAAGTAGAAATGACCATTACTTTCACAATGTTTGCAATTATTCATTTTATACGATGGAAACACTGTTGTACTTATTTTGATTTTATTCTTCTGGCGTTGACTTCTTAGGCCCTAACTATTCGACCTGTTGGAACAACGCCCTAGAGTGAAGCCTAGGTTGCCCGAAACATGGAAATGACCATTACTTTCACACTGTATGCAAATATACATTATATACGATGGAAAAGCTGTTGTATTTATATTGTATTTTATGCTTCTGGCGTTGGCTTCTAAGGTGCTAACTATTCGATCTGGTGGAGCAATGCCCTAGAGTGAAGCCTAGGTTGCCCGGAACGTAGAAATGACCATCACATTCAAACTGGTTGCAATTATTCCTGTTATATGATGGAAGAACTGCAGTACTTTTATTGCATTTTATGCTTCGGGCATTGAGTTCTAAGGCCCTAACTATTCAATCTGGTGGAAGAATGCCCTAGGGTGAAGCCTAGGCTGCCCGGAAAGTAGAAATGTCCATAACTTCCACACTGGTAGAAATTATTCGTTTAATACGATGGAAAAACTGTACTATTTATTTTGTATTTTATGCTTCGGGCGTTGACTTCTAAGGCCCTAACTGTTTGATCTGGTGGAGCAACGCCCTAGAGTGAAGACTAGGTTGCCCGGAACGTCGAAATGACCATAACTTTCACACTGGTTGCTAACATTCGTTTTATACGATGGAAAAGCTGTTGTATTAATATTGTATTTTATGCTTCTGGCGTTGACATCTAACGACCTAACTATTCGATCTGGTGGAGTAGCGCCCTAGAGTGAAGCCTAGGTTGCTCGGAATGTAGAAATGACCATTACTTTCACACTGGTTGCAATCATTCGTTTTATACGATGGAAAAGCTGTTGTATTTATATTGTATTTTATGCCTCTGGCGTTGACTTCTAAGGCCGTAGCGATTAGATGTGGTGGAGCAACGCCCTAGAGTGACGCCTAGGGTGCTCGGAACGTAGAAATGGCCATTACTTTCACACTGGTTGCTATTATTCGTTTTATACGATGGAAAAGCTGTTGTATTTATATCGTATTTTATGCTTCTGGCGTTGACTTCTTAGGCCGTAACTATTCGATCTGGTGGAGCAACGCCCTGGCGTGAAACCTAGGTTACCCGGAACGTAGAATTGGCCAACACTTTCAAACTGGTTGCAATTATTCCTGTTATAAGATGGAAACACGCTCGTATTTTTTTTGCATTTTATGGTTGGGGCATTGACTTTTAGGGTCCTAACTATTCAATCTGTTGGAGCAACGACCTAGGGTCAATCCTAGGTTGCCCGGAACGTAGAAATGACCATAACTTTCACACTGGTTGCTATTATTCGTTCTATACGATGGAAAAACTGTTATATTTATATTGTATCTTATGCTTCTGGCGTTGACTTCTTAGGGCCTAACAATTCGATCTGGTGGAAGAACGCCATAGAGTGAAGCCTAGGTCGCCCGGAACGTAGAAATGACCATAACTTTCATCCTGGTTGCAATTATTCGTTTTGTATGATGGAAAAACTGTTGTATTTATATTATATTTTGTGCTGCTGGCGTTCACTTCTTAGGCCCTAACTATTCGATTTGGTGGGACAACGCCCTAGGGTGAAGCCTAGGTTGCCCGGAACGTAGAAATGACCATAACTTTCACACTGGTAGCAATTATTCGTTTTATACGATGGAAAAACTGTTCTATTTATTTTGTATTTTATGCTTCGGGCGTTGACTTCTAAGGCCCTAGCTATTCGATCTGGAGGAGCAACGCTCTAGAGTGAAGCCCAGGTTGCCCGGAACGTAGAAATGACCATTACTTTCACAATGTTTGCAATTATTCATTTCATACGATGAAAAAACTGTTGTACTTATGGTGTATTTTATCCTTCTGGCGTTGAATTCTAAGTCTCTAGCTAATCGATCTGGTGGAGCAACGCCCTAGAGTGAAACCTAGGTTACCCGGAACGTAGACATGACCAGTACTTTCAGAATGTTAGCAAGTATTCATTTTATACGATGGAAAAACTGTTGTACATATATTGTGTTTTATTCTTCTGGCGTTGACTTCTCAGGCCCTAACTATTCGATCTGGTGTAACAACGCCCTAGAGTGAAGCCTAGGTTGCCCGGAACGTAGAAATGACCATCACTTTCAAACTGGTTGGAATTATTGCTGTTATACGATCGAAAAACTGTTGTATTTTTATTGCATTTTATGCTTCGTGCGTTTACTTCTAAGGCCCTAACTATTCAATGTGGTGGAGCAACGCCCTAGGGTGAAGCCTAGGTTGCCCGGAAAGTAGAAATGACCATTACTTTCACAATGTTTGCAATTATTCATTTTATACGATGGAAACACTGATGTACTTATTTTGATTTTATTCTTCTGGCGTTGACTTCTTAGGCCCTCACTATTCGACCTGGTGGAACAACGCCCTAGAGTGAAGCCTAGGTTGCCCGAAACATGGAAATGACCATTACTTTCACACTGTATGCAAATATACATTATATACGATGGAAAAGCTGTTGTATTTATATTGTATTTTATGCTTCTGGCGTTGTCTTCTAAGGTGCTAACTATTCGATCTGGTGGAGCAACGCCCTAGCGTGAAGCCTAGGTTGCCCGGAACGTAGAAATGACCATCACTTTCAAACTGGTTGCAATTATTCCTGTTATATGATGGAAAAACTGTTGTATTTATATTGTATTTTATGCTTCGAGCGTTGACTGCTAAGGCCCTGACTATTCAATCTGTTGGATCAACGCCCTAGAGTGAAGCCTAGGTTGCTCGGAATGTAGAAATGACCATAACATTCACACTAGTTGAAATTATTCGTTTAATACGATGGTAAAGCTGTTGCATCTTTATTGTATTTTATGATTCTGTCGTTGACTTCTAAGGCCCTAACTATTGGATCTGGTGGAGCAACGCCCTAGAGAGAAGCCTAGGTTGCCCGGAACGTAGCAATGACCATCACTTTCAAACTGGTTGCAATTATTCCTGTTATAAGATGGAAACACTCTCGTATTTTTTTTGAATTTTATGGTTGGGGCATTGACTTTTAGGGTCCTAACTATTCAATCTGTTGGAGCAACGACCTAGGGTCAATCCTAGGTTCCCCGGAACGTAGAAATGACCATAACTTTCACACTGGTTGCTATTATTCGTTCTATACGATGGAAAAACTGTTATATTTATATTGTATCTTATGCTTCTGGCGTTGACTTCTTAGGGCCTAACAATTCGATCTGGTGGAAGAACGCCATAGAGTGAAGCCTAGGTCGCCCGGAACGTAGAAATGACCATAACTTTCATACTGGTTGCAATTATTCCTGTTATATGATGGAAAAACTGTTGCATTTATATTGTATTTTATGCTTCTGGCGTTGACTGCTAAGGCCCTGACTATTCAATCTGTTGGATCAACGCCCTAGAGTGAAGCGTAGGTTGCTCGGAATGTAGAAATGACCATAACATTCACACTGGTTGACATTTTTCGTTTAATACGATGGTAAAGCTGTTGCATCTTTATTGTATTTTATGATTCTGGCGTTGACTTCTAAGGCCCTAACTATTCGATCTGGTGGAGCAACGCCCTAGAGTGAAGCCTAGGTAGCCCGGAACGTAGAAATGACTATCACTTACAAACTGGTTGCAATTATTCCTGTTATCCGATGGAAAAACTGTTATATTTATATTGTATTTTATGCTTCTGGCGTTGACTTCTTAGGACCTAACTGTTCGATCTGGTCGAACAACGCCCTAGAGTGAAGCCTAGGTTGCCCGGAACGAAGGAACGACCATTACATTCACACTGGTTGCAATTATTCCTGTTATATGATGGAAAAACTGTTGTATTTATATTGTATTTTATGCTTCGAGCGTTGACTGCTAAGGCCCTGACTATTCAATCTGTTGGATCAACGCCCTAGAGTGAAGCCTAGGTTGCTCGGAATGTAGAAATGACCATAACATTCACACTGGTTGAAATTATTCGTTTAATACGATGGTAAAGCTGTTGCATCTTTATTGTATTTTATGATTCTGTCGTTGACTTCTAAGGCCCTAACTATTGGATCTGGTGGAGCAACGCCCTAGAGAGAAGCCTAGGTTGCCCGGAACGTAGCAATGACCATCACTTTCAAACTGGTTGCAATTAATCCTTTTATACGATGAAAAAACTGTTGTACTTATGGTGTATTTTATCCTTCTGGCGTTGAATTCTAAGTCTCTAGCTAATCGATCTGGTGGAATAACGCCCTAGAGTGAAACCTAGGTTACCCGGAACGTAGACATGACCAGTACTTTCAGAATGTTAGCAAGTATTCATTTTATACGATGGAAAAAATGTTGTACATATTTTGTGTTTTATTCTTCTGGCGTTGACTTCTCAGGCCCTAACTATTCGATCTGGTGTAACAACGCCCTAGAGTGAAGCCTAGGTTGCCCGGAACGTAGAAATGACCATCACTTTCAAACTGGTTGGAATTATTCCTGTTATACGATCGAAAAACTGTTGTATTTTTATTGCATTTTATGCTTCGTGCGTTGACTTCTAAGGCCCTAACTATTCAATGTGGTGGAGCAACGCCCTAGGGTGAAGCCTAGGTTGCCCGGAAAGTAGAAATGACCATTACTTTCACAATGTTTGCAATTATTCATTTTATACGATGGAAACACTGTTGTACTTATTTTGATTTTATTCTTCTGGCGTTGACTTCTTAGGCCCTAACTATTCGACCTGTTGGAACAACGCCCTAGAGTGAAGCCTAGGTTGCCCGAAACATGGAAATGACCATTACTTTCACACTGTATGCAAATATACATTATATACGATGGAAAAGCTGTTGTATTTATATTGTATTTTATGCTTCTGGCGTTGGCTTCTAAGGTGCTAACTATTCGATCTGGTGGAGCAATGCCCTAGAGTGAAGCCTAGGTTGCCCGGAACGTAGAAATGACCATCACATTCAAACTGGTTGCAATTATTCCTGTTATATGATGGAAGAACTGCAGTACTTTTATTGCATTTTATGCTTCGGGCATTGAGTTCTAAGGCCCTAACTATTCAATCTGGTGGAAGAATGCCCTAGGGTGAAGCCTAGGCTGCCCGGAAAGTAGAAATGTCCATAACTTCCACACTGGTAGAAATTATTCGTTTAATACGATGGAAAAACTGTACTATTTATTTTGTATTTTATGCTTCGGGCGTTGACTTCTAAGGCCCTAACTGTTTGATCTGGTGGAGCAACGCCCTAGAGTGAAGACTAGGTTGCCCGGAACGTCGAAATGACCATAACTTTCACACTGGTTGCTAACATTCGTTTTATACGATGGAAAAGCTGTTGTATTAATATTGTATTTTATGCTTCTGGCGTTGACATCTAACGACCTAACTATTCGATCTGGTGGAGTAGCGCCCTAGAGTGAAGCCTAGGTTGCTCGGAATGTAGAAATGACCATTACTTTCACACTGGTTGCAATCATTCGTTTTATACGATGGAAAAGCTGTTGTATTTATATTGTATTTTATGCCTCTGGCGTTGACTTCTAAGGCCGTAGCGATTAGATGTGGTGGAGCAACGCCCTAGAGTGACGCCTAGGGTGCTCGGAACGTAGAAATGGCCATTACTTTCACACTGGTTGCTATTATTCGTTTTATACGATGGAAAAGCTGTTGTATTTATATCGTATTTTATGCTTCTGGCGTTGACTTCTTAGGCCGTAACTATTCGATCTGGTGGAGCAACGCCCTGGCGTGAAACCTAGGTTACCCGGAACGTAGAATTGGCCAACACTTTCAAACTGGTTGCAATTATTCCTGTTATAAGATGGAAACACGCTCGTATTTTTTTTGCATTTTATGGTTGGGGCATTGACTTTTAGGGTCCTAACTATTCAATCTGTTGGAGCAACGACCTAGGGTCAATCCTAGGTTGCCCGGAACGTAGAAATGACCATAACTTTCACACTGGTTGCTATTATTCGTTCTATACGATGGAAAAACTGTTATATTTATATTGTATCTTATGCTTCTGGCGTTGACTTCTTAGGGCCTAACAATTCGATCTGGTGGAAGAACGCCATAGAGTGAAGCCTAGGTCGCCCGGAACGTAGAAATGACCATAACTTTCATCCTGGTTGCAATTATTCGTTTTGTATGATGGAAAAACTGTTGTATTTATATTATATTTTGTGCTGCTGGCGTTCACTTCTTAGGCCCTAACTATTCGATTTGGTGGGACAACGCCCTAGGGTGAAGCCTAGGTTGCCCGGAACGTAGAAATGACCATAACTTTCACACTGGTAGCAATTATTCGTTTTATACGATGGAAAAACTGTTCTATTTATTTTGTATTTTATGCTTCGGGCGTTGACTTCTAAGGCCCTAGCTATTCGATCTGGAGGAGCAACGCTCTAGAGTGAAGCCCAGGTTGCCCGGAACGTAGAAATGACCATTACTTTCACAATGTTTGCAATTATTCATTTCATACGATGAAAAAACTGTTGTACTTATGGTGTATTTTATCCTTCTGGCGTTGAATTCTAAGTCTCTAGCTAATCGATCTGGTGGAGCAACGCCCTAGAGTGAAACCTAGGTTACCCGGAACGTAGACATGACCAGTACTTTCAGAATGTTAGCAAGTATTCATTTTATACGATGGAAAAACTGTTGTACATATATTGTGTTTTATTCTTCTGGCGTTGACTTCTCAGGCCCTAACTATTCGATCTGGTGTAACAACGCCCTAGAGTGAAGCCTAGGTTGCCCGGAACGTAGAAATGACCATCACTTTCATACTGGTTGGAATTATTGCTGTTATACGATCGAAAAACTGTTGTATTTATATTGTATTTTATGCTTCTGGCGTTGACTTCTTAGGACCTAACTGTTCGATCTGGTCGAACAACGCCCTAGAGTGAAGCCTAGGTTGCCCGGAACGAAGGAACGACCATTACATTCACACTGGTTGCAATTATTCCTGTTATATGATGGAAAAACTGTTGTATTTATATTGTATTTTCTGCTTCGAGCGTTGACTGCTAAGGCCCTGACTATTCAATCTGTTGGATCAACGCCCTAGAGTGAAGCCTAGGTTGCTCGGAATGTAGAAATGACCATAACATTCACACTGGTTGAAATTATTCGTTTAATACGATGGTAAAGCTGTTGCATCTTTATTGTATTTTATGATTCTGTCGTTGACTTCTAAGGCCCTAACTATTGGATCTGGTGGAGCAACGCCCTAGAGAGAAGCCTAGGTTGCCCGGAACGTAGCAATGACCATCACTTTCAAACTGGTTGCAATTAATCCTTTTATACGATGAAAAAACTGTTGTACTTATGGTGTATTTTATCCTTCTGGCGTTGAATTCTAAGTCTCTAGCTAATCGATCTGGTGGAATAACGCCCTAGAGTGAAACCTAGGTTACCCGGAACGTAGAAATGACTATCACTTACAAACTGGTTGCAATTATTCCTGTTATCCGATGGAAAAACTGTTATATTTATATTGTATTTTATGCTTCTGGCGTTGACTTCTTAGGACCTAACTGTTCGATCTGGTCGAACAACGCCCTAGAGTGAAGCCTAGGTTGCCCGGAACGAAGGAACGACCATTACATTCACACTGGTTGCAATTATTCCTGTTATATGATGGAAAAACTGTTGTATTTATATTGTATTTTCTGCTTCGAGCGTTGACTGCTAAGGCCCTGACTATTCAATCTGTTGGATCAACGCCCTAGAGTGAAGCCTAGGTTGCTCGGAATGTAGAAATGACCATAACATTCACACTGGTTGAAATTATTCGTTTAATACGATGGTAAAGCTGTTGCATCTTTATTGTATTTTATGATTCTGTCGTTGACTTCTAAGGCCCTAACTATTGGATCTGGTGGAGCAACGCCCTAGAGAGAAGCCTAGGTTGCCCGGAACGTAGCAATGACCATCACTTTCAAACTGGTTGCAATTAATCCTTTTATACGATGAAAAAACTGTTGTACTTATGGTGTATTTTATCCTTCTGGCGTTGAATTCTAAGTCTCTAGCTAATCGATCTGGTGGAATAACGCCCTAGAGTGAAACCTAGGTTACCCGGAACGTAGACATGACCAGTACTTTCAGAATGTTAGCAAGTATTCATTTTATACGATGGAAAAAATGTTGTACATATTTTGTGTTTAATTCTTCTGGCGTTGACTTCTCAGGCCCTAACTTTTCGATCTGGTGTAACAACGCCCTAGAGTGAAGCCTAGGTTGCCCGGAACGTAGAAATGACCATCACTTTCAAACTGGTTGGAATTATTCCTGTTATACGATCGAAAAACTGTTGTATTTTTATTGCATTTTATGCTTCGTGCGTTGACTTCTAAGGCCCTAACTATTCAATGTGGTGGAGCAACGCCCTAGGGTGAAGCCTAGGTTGCCCGGAAAGTAGAAATGACCATTACTTTCACAATGTTTGCAATTATTCATTTTATACGATGGAAACACTGTTGTACTTATTTTGATTTTATTCTTCTGGCGTTGACTTCTTAGGCCCTAACTATTCGACCTGTTGGAACAACGCCCTAGAGTGAAGCCTAGGTTGCCCGAAACATGGAAATGACCATTACTTTCACACTGTATGCAAATATACATTATATACGATGGAAAAGCTGTTGTATTTATATTGTATTTTATGCTTCTGGCGTTGGCTTCTAAGGTGCTAACTATTCGATCTGGTGGAGCAATGCCCTAGAGTGAAGCCTAGGTTGCCCGGAACGTAGAAATGACCATCACATTCAAACTGGTTGCAATTATTCCTGTTATATGATGGAAGAACTGCAGTACTTTTATTGCATTTTATGCTTCGGGCATTGAGTTCTAAGGCCCTAACTATTCAATCTGGTGGAAGAATGCCCTAGGGTGAAGCCTAGGCTGCCCGGAAAGTAGAAATGTCCATAACTTCCACACTGGTAGAAATTATTCGTTTAATACGATGGAAAAACTGTACTATTTATTTTGTATTTTATGCTTCGGGCGTTGACTTCTAAGGCCCTAACTATTCAATCTGTTGGAGCAACGCCCTAGGGTGATGCCTAGGTTGCTCGGAAAGTGGAAATGACCATAAGTTTCATACTGGTTTCAATAATTCGTTTTATACGATGGAAAAACTGTTTTATTTATTTTGTATTTTATGCTCCGGGCGTTGACTTCTAAGGCCCTAACTGTTCGATCTGGTGGAGCAACGCCCTAGAGTGAAGCCTAGGTTGCCCGGAACGTAGAAATGACCATCACTTTCACACTGGTTGCTATCATTCGTTTTATACGATGGAAAAACTGCTATATTTATATTGTATTTTATGCTTCTGGCGTTGACTTCTTAGGACCTAACTGTTCGATCTGGTGGAACAACGCCCTAGGGTGAAGCCCAGGTTGCCCGGAAAGTAGAAATGTCCATAACTTCCACACTGGTAGAAATTATTCGTTTAATACGATGGAAAAACTGTACTATTTATTTTGTATTTTATGCTCCAGGCGTTGACTTCTAAGGCCCTAGCTATTCGATCTGGTGGAGCAACGCCCTAGAGTGAAGCCTAGGTTGCCCGGAACGTAGAAATGAACATCACTTTCAAAATGGTTGCAATTATTCCTGTTATATGATGTAAAAACTGTTGTATTTTGATTGCATTTTATGGCTCGGGCATTGACTTCTAGGGCCCTAACTATTCAATCTGTTGGAGCAACACCCTAGGGTGAATCCTAGGTTGCCCGGAACGTAGAAATGACCATAACTTTCACACTGGTAGCAATTATTCGTTTTATACGATGGAAAAACTGTTCTATTTATTTTGTATTTTATGCTTCGGGCGTTGACTTCTTAGGCCCTCACTATTCGACCTGGTGGAGCAACGCCCTAGGGTGAAGCCTAGGTTGCCCGGAAAGTAGAAATGACCATTACTTTCACAATGTTTGCAATTATTCATTTTATACGATGGAAACACTGTTGTACTTATTTTGATTTTATTCTTCTGGCGTTGACTTCTTAGGCCCTAACTATTCGACCTGTTGGAACAACGCCCTAGAGTGAAGCCTAGGTTGCCCGAAACATGGAAATGACCATTACTTTCACACTGTATGCAAATATACATTATATACGATGGAAAAGCTGTTGTATTTATATTGTATTTTATGCTTCTGGCGTTGGCTTCTAAGGTGCTAACTATTCGATCTGGTGGAGCAATGCCCTAGAGTGAAGCCTAGGTTGCCCGGAACGTAGAAATGACCATCACATTCAAACTGGTTGCAATTATTCCTGTTATATGATGGAAGAACTGCAGTACTTTTATTGCATTTTATGCTTCGGGCATTGAGTTCTAAGGCCCTAACTATTCAATCTGGTGGAAGAATGCCCTAGGGTGAAGCCTAGGCTGCCCGGAAAGTAGAAATGTCCATAACTTCCACACTGGTAGAAATTATTCGTTTAATACGATGGAAAAACTGTACTATTTATTTTGTATTTTATGCTTCGGGCGTTGACTTCTAAGGCCCTAACTGTTTGATCTGGTGGAGCAACGCCCTAGAGTGAAGACTAGGTTGCCCGGAACGTCGAAATGACCATAACTTTCACACTGGTTGCTAACATTCGTTTTATACGATGGAAAAGCTGTTGTATTAATATTGTATTTTATGCTTCTGGCGTTGACATCTAACGACCTAACTATTCGATCTGGTGGAGTAGCGCCCTAGAGTGAAGCCTAGGTTGCTCGGAATGTAGAAATGACCATTACTTTCACACTGGTTGCAATCATTCGTTTTATACGATGGAAAAGCTGTTGTATTTATATTGTATTTTATGCCTCTGGCGTTGACTTCTAAGGCCGTAGCGATTAGATGTGGTGGAGCAACGCCCTAGAGTGACGCCTAGGGTGCTCGGAACGTAGAAATGGCCATTACTTTCACACTGGTTGCTATTATTCGTTTTATACGATGGAAAAGCTGTTGTATTTATATCGTATTTTATGCTTCTGGCGTTGACTTCTTAGGCCGTAACTATTCGATCTGGTGGAGCAACGCCCTGGCGTGAAACCTAGGTTACCCGGAACGTAGAATTGGCCAACACTTTCAAACTGGTTGCAATTATTCCTGTTATAAGATGGAAACACGCTCGTATTTTTTTTGCATTTTATGGTTGGGGCATTGACTTTTAGGGTCCTAACTATTCAATCTGTTGGAGCAACGACCTAGGGTCAATCCTAGGTTGCCCGGAACGTAGAAATGACCATAACTTTCACACTGGTTGCTATTATTCGTTCTATACGATGGAAAAACTGTTATATTTATATTGTATCTTATGCTTCTGGCGTTGACTTCTTAGGGCCTAACAATTCGATCTGGTGGAAGAACGCCATAGAGTGAAGCCTAGGTCGCCCGGAACGTAGAAATGACCATAACTTTCATCCTGGTTGCAATTATTCGTTTTGTATGATGGAAAAACTGTTGTATTTATATTATATTTTGTGCTGCTGGCGTTCACTTCTTAGGCCCTAACTATTCGATTTGGTGGGACAACGCCCTAGGGTGAAGCCTAGGTTGCCCGGAACGTAGAAATGACCATAACTTTCACACTGGTAGCAATTATTCGTTTTATACGATGGAAAAACTGTTCTATTTATTTTGTATTTTATGCTTCGGGCGTTGACTTCTAAGGCCCTAGCTATTCGATCTGGAGGAGCAACGCTCTAGAGTGAAGCCCAGGTTGCCCGGAACGTAGAAATGACCATTACTTTCACAATGTTTGCAATTATTCATTTCATACGATGAAAAAACTGTTGTACTTATGGTGTATTTTATCCTTCTGGCGTTGAATTCTAAGTCTCTAGCTAATCGATCTGGTGGAGCAACGCCCTAGAGTGAAACCTAGGTTACCCGGAACGTAGACATGACCAGTACTTTCAGAATGTTAGCAAGTATTCATTTTATACGATGGAAAAACTGTTGTACATATATTGTGTTTTATTCTTCTGGCGTTGACTTCTCAGGCCCTAACTATTCGATCTGGTGTAACAACGCCCTAGAGTGAAGCCTAGGTTGCCCGGAACGTAGAAATGACCATCACTTTCATACTGGTTGGAATTATTGCTGTTATACGATCGAAAAACTGTTGTATTCTTATTGCATTTTATGCTTCGTGCGTTTACTTCTAAGGCCCTAACTATTCAATGTGGTGGAGCAACGCCCTAGGGTGAAGCCTAGGTTGCCCGGAAAGTAGAAATGACCATTACTTTCACAATGTTTGCAATTATTCATTTTATACGATGGAAACACTGATGTACTTATTTTGATTTTATTCTTCTGGCGTTGACTTCTTAGGCCCTCACTATTCGACCTGGTGGAACAACGCCCTAGAGTGAAGCCTAGGTTGCCCGAAACATGGAAATGACCATTACTTTCACACTGTATGCAAATATACATTATATACGATGGAAAAGCTGTTGTATTTATATTGTATTTTATGCTTCTGGCGTTGTCTTCTAAGGTGCTAACTATTCGATCTGGTGGAGCAACGCCCTAGCGTGAAGCCTAGGTTGCCCGGAACGTAGAAATGACCATCACTTTCAAACTGGTTGCAATTATTCCTGTTATATGATGGAAAAACTGTTGTATTTATATTGTATTTTATGCTTCGAGCGTTGACTGCTAAGGCCCTGACTATTCAATCTGTTGGATCAACGCCCTAGAGTGAAGCCTAGGTTGCTCGGAATGTAGAAATGACCATAACATTCACACTAGTTGAAATTATTCGTTTAATACGATGGTAAAGCTGTTGCATCTTTATTGTATTTTATGATTCTGTCGTTGACTTCTAAGGCCCTAACTATTGGATCTGGTGGAGCAACGCCCTAGAGAGAAGCCTAGGTTGCCCGGAACGTAGCAATGACCATCACTTTCAAACTGGTTGCAATTATTCCTGTTATAAGATGGAAACACTCTCGTATTTTTTTTGCATTTTATGGTTGGGGCATTGACTTTTAGGGTCCTAACTATTCAATCTGTTGGAGCAACGACCTAGGGTCAATCCTAGGTTCCCCGGAACGTAGAAATGACCATAACTTTCACACTGGTTGCTATTATTCGTTCTATACGATGGAAAAACTGTTATATTTATATTGTATCTTATGCTTCTGGCGTTGACTTCTTAGGGCCTAACAATTCGATCTGGTGGAAGAACGCCATAGAGTGAAGCCTAGGTCGCCCGGAACGTAGAAATGACCATAACTTTCATACTGGTTGCAATTATTCCTGTTATATGATGGAAAAACTGTTGCATTTATATTGTATTTTATGCTTCTGGCGTTGACTGCTAAGGCCCTGACTATTCAATCTGTTGGATCAACGCCCTAGAGTGAAGCGTAGGTTGCTCGGAATGTAGAAATGACCATAACATTCACACTGGTTGAAATTTTTCGTTTAATACGATGGTAAAGCTGTTGCATCTTTATTGTATTTTATGATTCTGGCGTTGACTTCTAAGGCCCTAACTATTCCATCTGGTGGAGCAACGCCCTAGAGTGAAGCCTAGGTAGCCCGGAACGTAGAAATGACTATCACTTACAAACTGGTTGCAATTATTCCTGTTATCCGATGGAAAAACTGTTATATTTATATTGTATTTTATGCTTCTGGCGTTGACTTCTTAGGACCTAACTGTTCGATCTGGTCGAACAACGCCCTAGAGTGAAGCCTAGGTTGCCCGGAACGAAGGAACGACCATTACATTCACACTGGTTGCAATTATTCCTGTTATATGATGGAAAAACTGTTGTATTTATATTGTATTTTCTGCTTCGAGCGTTGACTGCTAAGGCCCTGACTATTCAATCTGTTGGATCAACGCCCTAGAGTGAAGCCTAGGTTGCTCGGAATGTAGAAATGACCATAACATTCACACTGGTTGAAATTATTCGTTTAATACGATGGTAAAGCTGTTGCATCTTTATTGTATTTTATGATTCTGTCGTTGACTTCTAAGGCCCTAACTATTGGATCTGGTGGAGCAACGCCCTAGAGAGAAGCCTAGGTTGCCCGGAACGTAGCAATGACCATCACTTTCAAACTGGTTGCAATTAATCCTTTTATACGATGAAAAAACTGTTGTACTTATGGTGTATTTTATCCTTCTGGCGTTGAATTCTAAGTCTCTAGCTAATCGATCTGGTGGAATAACGCCCTAGAGTGAAACCTAGGTTACCCGGAACGTAGACATGACCAGTACTTTCAGAATGTTAGCAAGTATTCATTTTATACGATGGAAAAAATGTTGTACATATTTTGTGTTTAATTCTTCTGGCGTTGACTTCTCAGGCCCTAACTTTTCGATCTGGTGTAACAACGCCCTAGAGTGAAGCCTAGGTTGCCCGGAACGTAGAAATGACCATCACTTTCAAACTGGTTGGAATTATTCCTGTTATACGATCGAAAAACTGTTGTATTTTTATTGCATTTTATGCTTCGTGCGTTGACTTCTAAGGCCCTAACTATTCAATGTGGTGGAGCAACGCCCTAGGGTGAAGCCTAGGTTGCCCGGAAAGTAGAAATGACCATTACTTTCACAATGTTTGCAATTATTCATTTTATACGATGGAAACACTGTTGTACTTATTTTGATTTTATTCTTCTGGCGTTGACTTCTTAGGCCCTAACTATTCGACCTGTTGGAACAACGCCCTAGAGTGAAGCCTAGGTTGCCCGAAACATGGAAATGACCATTACTTTCACACTGTATGCAAATATACATTATATACGATGGAAAAGCTGTTGTATTTATATTGTATTTTATGCTTCTGGCGTTGGCTTCTAAGGTGCTAACTATTCGATCTGGTGGAGCAATGCCCTAGAGTGAAGCCTAGGTTGCCCGGAACGTAGAAATGACCATCACATTCAAACTGGTTGCAATTATTCCTGTTATATGATGGAAGAACTGCAGTACTTTTATTGCATTTTATGCTTCGGGCATTGAGTTCTAAGGCCCTAACTATTCAATCTGGTGGAAGAATGCCCTAGGGTGAAGCCTAGGCTGCCCGGAAAGTAGAAATGTCCATAACTTCCACACTGGTAGAAATTATTCGTTTAATACGATGGAAAAACTGTACTATTTATTTTGTATTTTATGCTTCGGGCGTTGACTTCTAAGGCCCTAACTATTCAATCTGTTGGAGCAACGCCCTAGGGTGATGCCTAGGTTGCTCGGAAAGTGGAAATGACCATAAGTTTCATACTGGTTTCAATAATTCGTTTTATACGATGGAAAAACTGTTTTATTTATTTTGTATTTTATGCTCCGGGCGTTGACTTCTAAGGCCCTAACTGTTCGATCTGGTGGAGCAACGCCCTAGAGTGAAGCCTAGGTTGCCCGGAACGTAGAAATGACCATCACTTTCACACTGGTTGCTATCATTCGTTTTATACGATGGAAAAACTGCTATATTTATATTGTATTTTATGCTTCTGGCGTTGACTTCTTAGGACCTAACTGTTCGATCTGGTGGAACAACGCCCTAGGGTGAAGCCCAGGTTGCCCGGAAAGTAGAAATGTCCATAACTTCCACACTGGTAGAAATTATTCGTTTAATACGATGGAAAAACTGTACTATTTATTTTGTATTTTATGCTCCAGGCGTTGACTTCTAAGGCCCTAGCTATTCGATCTGGTGGAGCAACGCCCTAGAGTGAAGCCTAGGTTGCCCGGAACGTAGAAATGAACATCACTTTCAAAATGGTTGCAATTATTCCTGTTATATGATGTAAAAACTGTTGTATTTTGATTGCATTTTATGGCTCGGGCATTGACTTCTAGGGCCCTAACTATTCAATCTGTTGGAGCAACACCCTAGGGTGAATCCTAGGTTGCCCGGAACGTAGAAATGACCATAACTTTCACACTGGTAGCAATTATTCGTTTTATACGATGGAAAAACTGTTCTATTTATTTTGTATTTTATGCTTCGGGCGTTGACTTCTTAGGCCCTCACTATTCGACCTGGTGGAACAACGCCCTAGAGTGAAGCCTAGGTTGCCCGGAACGTAGAAATGACCATAACTTTCATACTGGTTGCAATTATTCCTGTTATATGATGGAAAAACTGTTGCACTTATATTGTATTTTATGCTTCTGGCGTTGACTGCTAAGGCCCTGACTATTCAATCTGTTGGATCAACGCCCTAGAGTGAAGCGTAGGTTGCTCGGAATGTAGAAATGACCATAACATTCACACTGGTTGAAATTTTTCGTTTAATACGATGGTAAAGCTGTTGCATCTTTATTGTATTTTATGATTCTGGCGTTGACTTCTAAGGCCCTAACTATTGGATCTGGTGGAGCAACGCCCTAGAGTGAAGCCTAGGTAGCCCGGAACGTAGAAATGACTATCACTTACAAACTGGTTGCAATTATTCCTGTTATACGATGGAAAAACTGTTATATTTATATTGTATTTTATGCTTCTGGCGTTGACTTCTTAGGACCTAACTGTTCGATCTGGTCGAACAACGCCCTAGAGTGAAGCCTAGGTTGCCCGGAACGAAGGAACGACCATTACATTCACACTGGTTGCAATTATTCCTGTTATATGATGGAAAAACTGTTGTATTTATATTGTATTTTATGCTTCGAGCGTTGACTGCTAAGGCCCTGACTATTCAATCTGTTGGATCAACGCCCTAGAGTGAAGCCTAGGTTGCTCGGAATGTAGAAATGACCATAACATTCACACTGGTTGAAATTATTCGTTTAATACGATGGTAAAGCTGTTGCATCTTTATTGTATTTTATGATTCTGTCGTTGACTTCTAAGGCCCTAACTATTGGATCTGGTGGAGCAACGCCCTAGAGAGAAGCCTAGGTTGCCCGGAACGTAGCAATGACCATCACTTTCAAACTGGTTGCAATTAATCCTTTTATACGATGAAAAAACTGTTGTACTTATGGTGTATTTTATCCTTCTGGCGTTGAATTCTAAGTCTCTAGCTAATCGATCTGGTGGAATAACGCCCTAGAGTGAAACCTAGGTTACCCGGAACGTAGACATGACCAGTACTTTCAGAATGTTAGCAAGTATTCATTTTATACGATGGAAAAAATGTTGTACATATTTTGTGTTTTATTCTTCTGGCGTTGACTTCTCAGGCCCTAACTTTTCGATCTGGTGTAACAACGCCCTAGAGTGAAGCCTAGGTTGCCCGGAACGTAGAAATGACCATCACTTTCAAACTGGTTGGAATTATTCCTGTTATACGATCGAAAAACTGTTGTATTTTTATTGCATTTTATGCTTCGTGCGTTGACTTCTAAGGCCCTAACTATTCAATGTGGTGGAGCAACGCCCTAGGGTGAAGCCTAGGTTGCCCGGAAAGTAGAAATGACCATTACTTTCACAATGTTTGCAATTATTCATTTTATACGATGGAAACACTGTTGTACTTATTTTGATTTTATTCTTCTGGCGTTGACTTCTTAGGCCCTAACTATTCGACCTGTTGGAACAACGCCCTAGAGTGAAGCCTAGGTTGCCCGAAACATGGAAATGACCATTACTTTCACACTGTATGCAAATATACATTATATACGATGGAAAAGCTGTTGTATTTATATTGTATTTTATGCTTCTGGCGTTGGCTTCTAAGGTGCTAACTATTCGATCTGGTGGAGCAATGCCCTAGAGTGAAGCCTAGGTTGCCCGGAACGTAGAAATGACCATCACTTTCACACTGGTTGCTATCATTCGTTTTATACGATGGAAAAACTGCTATATTTATATTGTATTTTATGCTTCTGGCGTTGACTTCTTAGGACCTAACTGTTCGATCTGGTGGAACAACGCCCTAGGGTGAAGCCCAGGTTGCCCGGAAAGTAGAAATGTCCATAACTTCCACACTGGTAGAAATTATTCGTTTAATACGATGGAAAAACTGTACTATTTATTTTGTATTTTATGCTCCAGGCGTTGACTTCTAAGGCCCTAGCTATTCGATCTGGTGGAGCAACGCCCTAGAGTGAAGCCTAGGTTGCCCGGAACGTAGAAATGAACATCACTTTCAAAATGGTTGCAATTATTCCTGTTATATGATGTAAAAACTGTTGTATTTTGATTGCATTTTATGGCTCGGGCATTGACTTCTAGGGCCCTAACTATTCAATCTGTTGGAGCAACACCCTAGGGTGAATCCTAGGTTGCCCGGAACGTAGAAATGACCATAACTTTCACACTGGTAGCAATTATTCGTTTTATACGATGGAAAAACTGTTCTATTTATTTTGTATTTTATGCTTCGGGCGTTGACTTCTTAGGCCCTCACTATTCGACCTGGTGGAACAACGCCCTAGAGTGAAGCCTAGGTTGCCCGGAACGTAGAAATGACCATAACTTTCATACTGGTTGCAATTATTCCTGTTATATGATGGAAAAACTGTTGCACTTATATTGTATTTTATGCTTCTGGCGTTGACTGCTAAGGCCCTGACTATTCAATCTGTTGGATCAACGCCCTAGAGTGAAGCCTAGGTTGCTCGGAATGTAGAAATGACCATAACATTCACACTGGTTGAAATTTTTCGTTTAATACGATGGTAAAGCTGTTGCATCTTTATTGTATTTTATGATTCTGGCGTTGACTTCTAAGGCCCTAACTATTGGATCTGGTGGAGCAACGCCCTAGAGTGAAGCCTAGGTAGCCCGGAACGTAGAAATGACTATCACTTACAAACTGGTTGCAATTATTCCTGTTATACGATGGAAAAACTGTTATATTTATATTGTATTTTATGCTTCTGGCGTTGACTTCTTAGGACCTAACTGTTCGATCTGGTCGAACAACGCCCTAGAGTGAAGCCTAGGTTGCCCGGAACGAAGGAACGACCATTACATTCACACTGGTTGCAATTATTCCTGTTATATGATGGAAAAACTGTTGTATTTATATTGTATTTTATGCTTCGAGCGTTGACTGCTAAGGCCCTGACTATTCAATCTGTTGGATCAACGCCCTAGAGTGAAGCCTAGGTTGCTCGGAATGTAGAAATGACCATAACATTCACACTGGTTGAAATTATTCGTTTAATACGATGGTAAAGCTGTTGCATCTTTATTGTATTTTATGATTCTGTCGTTGACTTCTAAGGCCCTAACTATTGGATCTGGTGGAGCAACGCCCTAGAGAGAAGCCTAGGTTGCCCGGAACGTAGCAATGACCATCACTTTCAAACTGGTTGCAATTAATCCTTTTATACGATGAAAAAACTGTTGTACTTATGGTGTATTTTATCCTTCTGGCGTTGAATTCTAAGTCTCTAGCTAATCGATCTGGTGGAGCAACGCCCTAGAGTGAAACCTAGGTTACCCGGAACGTAGACATGACCAGTACTTTCAGAATGTTAGCAAGTATTCATTTTATACGATGGAAAAAATGTTGTACATATTTTGTGTTTTATTCTTCTGGCGTTGACTTCTCAGGCCCTAACTATTCGATCTGGTGTAACAACGCCCTAGAGTGAAGCCTAGGTTGCCCGGAACGTAGAAATGACCATCACTTTCAAACTGGTTGGAATTATTCCTGTTATACGATCGAAAAACTGTTGTATTTTTATTGCATTTTATGCTTCGTGCGTTGACTTCTAAGGCCCTAACTATTCAATGTGGTGGAGCAACGCCCTAGGGTGAAGCCTAGGTTGCCCGGAAAGTAGAAATGACCATTACTTTCACAATGTTTGCAATTATTCATTTTATACGATGGAAACACTGTTGTACTTATTTTGATTTTATTCTTCTGGCGTTGACTTCTTAGGCCCTAACTATTCGACCTGTTGGAACAACGCCCTAGAGTGAAGCCTAGGTTGCCCGAAACATGGAAATGACCATTACTTTCACACTGTATGCAAATATACATTATATACGATGGAAAAGCTGTTGTATTTATATTGTATTTTATGCTTCTGGCGTTGGCTTCTAAGGTGCTAACTATTCGATCTGGTGGAGCAATGCCCTAGAGTGAAGCCTAGGTTGCCCGGAACGTAGAAATGACCATCACTTTCACACTGGTTGCTATCATTCGTTTTATACGATGGAAAAACTGCTATATTTATATTGTATTTTATGCTTCTGGCGTTGACTTCTTAGGACCTAACTGTTCGATCTGGTGGAACAACGCCCTAGGGTGAAGCCCAGGTTGCCCGGAAAGTAGAAATGTCCATAACTTCCACACTGGTAGAAATTATTCGTTTAATACGATGGAAAAACTGTACTATTTATTTTGTATTTTATGCTCCAGGCGTTGACTTCTAAGGCCCTAGCTATTCGATCTGGTGGAGCAACGCCCTAGAGTGAAGCCCAGGTTGCCCGGAACGTAGAAATGACCATTACTTTCACAATGTTTGCAATTATTCATTTCATACGATGAAAAAACTGTTGTACTTATGGTGTATTTTATCCTTCTGGCGTTGAATTCTAAGTCTCTAGCTAATCGATCTGGTGGAGCAACGCCCTAGAGTGAAACCTAGGTTACCCGGAACGTAGACATGACCAGTACTTTCAGAATGTTAGCAAGTATTCATTTTATACGATGGAAAAACTGTTGTACATATATTGTGTTTTATTCTTCTGGCGTTGACTTCTCAGGCCCTAACTATTCGATCTGGTGTAACAACGCCCTAGAGTGAAGCCTAGGTTGCCCGGAACGTAGAAATGACCATCACTTTCAAACTGGTTGGAATTATTGCTGTTATACGATCGAAAAACTGTTGTATTTTTATTGCATTTTATGCTTCGTGCGTTGACTTCTAAGGCCCTAACTATTCAATGTGGTGGAGCAACGCCCTAGGGTGAAGCCTAGGTTGCCCGGAAAGTAGAAATGACCATTACTTTCACAATGTTTGCAATTATTCATTTTATACGATGGAAACACTGATGTACTTATTTTGATTTTATTCTTCTGGCGTTGACTTCTTAGGCCCTCACTATTCGACCTGGTGGAACAACGCCCTAGAGTGAAGCCTAGGTTGCCCGGAACGTAGAAATGACCATAACTTTCATACTGGTTGCAATTATTCCTGTTATATGATGGAAAAACTGTTGCACTTATATTGTATTTTATGCTTCTGGCGTTGACTGCTAAGGCCCTGACTATTCAATCTGTTGGATCAACGCCCTAGAGTGAAGCCTAGGTTGCTCGGAATGTAGAAATGACCATAACATTCACACTGGTTGAAATTTTTCGTTTAATACGATGGTAAAGCTGTTGCATCTTTATTGTATTTTATGATTCTGGCGTTGACTTCTAAGGCCCTAACTATTGGATCTGGTGGAGCAACGCCCTAGAGTGAAGCCTAGGTAGCCCGGAACGTAGAAATGACTATCACTTACAAACTGGTTGCAATTATTCCTGTTATACGATGGAAAAACTGTTATATTTATATTGTATTTTATGCTTCTGGCGTTGACTTCTTAGGACCTAACTGTTCGATCTGGTCGAACAACGCCCTAGAGTGAAGCCTAGGTTGCCCGGAACGAAGGAACGACCATTACATTCACACTGGTTGCAATTATTCCTGTTATATGATGGAAAAACTGTTGTATTTATATTGTATTTTATGCTTCGAGCGTTGACTGCTAAGGCCCTGACTATTCAATCTGTTGGATCAACGCCCTAGAGTGAAGCCTAGGTTGCTCGGAATGTAGAAATGACCATAACATTCACACTGGTTGAAATTATTCGTTTAATACGATGGTAAAGCTGTTGCATCTTTATTGTATTTTATGATTCTGTCGTTGACTTCTAAGGCCCTAACTATTGGATCTGGTGGAGCAACGCCCTAGAGAGACGCCTAGGTTGCCCGGAACGTAGCAATGACCATCACTTTCAAACTGGTTGCAATTAATCCTTTTATACGATGAAAAAACTGTTGTACTTATGGTGTATTTTATCCTTCTGGCGTTGAATTCTAAGTCTCTAGCTAATCGATCTGGTGGAGCAACGCCCTAGAGTGAAACCTAGGTTACCCGGAACGTAGACATGACCAGTACTTTCAGAATGTTAGCAAGTATTCATTTTATACGATGGAAAAAATGTTGTACATATTTTGTGTTTTATTCTTCTGGCGTTGACTTCTCAGGCCCTAACTATTCGATCTGGTGTAACAACGCCCTAGAGTGAAGCCTAGGTTGCCCGGAACGTAGAAATGACCATCACTTTCAAACTTTATGCAAATATACATTATATACGATGGAAAAGCTGTTGTATTTATATTGTATTTTATGCTTCTGGCGTTGGCTTCTAAGGTGCTAACTATTCGATCTGGTGGAGCAATGCCCTAGAGTGAAGCCTAGGTTGCCCGGAACGTAGAAATGACCATCACATTCAAACTGGTTGCAATTATTCCTGTTATATGATGGAAGAACTGCAGTACTTTTATTGCATTTTATGCTTCGGGCATTGAGTTCTAAGGCCCTAACTATTCAATCTGGTGGAAGAATGCCCTAGGGTGAAGCCTAGGCTGCCCGGAAAGTAGAAATGTCCATAACTTCCACACTGGTAGAAATTATTCGTTTAATACGATGGAAAAACTGTACTATTTATTTTGTATTTTATGCTTCGGGCGTTGACTTCTAAGGCCCTAACTATTCAATCTGTTGGAGCAACGCCCTAGGGTGATGCCTAGGTTGCTCGGAAAGTGGAAATGACCATAAGTTTCATACTGGTTTCAATAATTCGTTTTATACGATGGAAAAACTGTTTTATTTATTTTGTATTTTATGCTCCGGGCGTTGACTTCTAAGGCCCTAACTGTTCGATCTGGTGGAGCAACGCCCTAGAGTGAAGCCTAGGTTGCCCGGAACGTAGAAATGACCATCACTTTCACACTGGTTGCTATCATTCGTTTTATACGATGGAAAAACTGCTATATTTATATTGTATTTTATGCTTCTGGCGTTGACTTCTTAGGACCTAACTGTTCGATCTGGTGGAACAACGCCCTAGGGTGAAGCCCAGGTTGCCCGGAAAGTAGAAATGTCCATAACTTCCACACTGGTAGAAATTATTCGTTTAATACGATGGAAAAACTGTACTATTTATTTTGTATTTTATGCTCCAGGCGTTGACTTCTAAGGCCCTAGCTATTCGATCTGGTGGAGCAACGCCCTAGAGTGAAGCCTAGGTTGCCCGGAACGTAGAAATGAACATCACTTTCAAAATGGCTGCAATTATTCCTGTTATATGATGTAAAAACTGTTGTATTTTGATTGCATTTTATGGCTCGGGCATTGACTTCTAGGGCCCTAACTATTCAATCTGTTGGAGCAACACCCTAGGGTGAATCCTAGGTTGCCCGGAACGTAGAAATGACCATAACTTTCACACTGGTAGCAATTATTCGTTTTATACGATGGAAAAACTGTTCTATTTATTTTGTATTTTATGCTTCGGGCGTTGACTTCTAAGGCCCTAGCTATTCGATCTGGAGGAGCAACGCTCTAGAGTGAAGCCCAGGTTGCCCGGAACGTAGAAATGACCATTACTTTCACAATGTTTGCAATTATTCATTTCATACGATGAAAAAACTGTTGTACTTATGGTGTATTTTATCCTTCTGGCGTTGAATTCTAAGTCTCTAGCTAATCGATCTGGTGGAGCAACGCCCTAGAGTGAAACCTAGGTTACCCGGAACGTAGACATGACCAGTACTTTCAGAATGTTAGCAAGTATTCATTTTATACGATGGAAAAACTGTTGTACATATATTGTGTTTTATTCTTCTGGCGTTGACTTCTCAGGCCCTAACTATTCGATCTGGTGTAACAACGCCCTAGAGTGAAGCCTAGGTTGCCCGGAACGTAGAAATGACCATCACTTTCAAACTGGTTGGAATTATTGCTGTTATACGATCGAAAAACTGTTGTATTTTTATTGCATTTTATGCTTCGTGCGTTGACTTCTAAGGCCCTAACTATTCAATGTGGTGGAGCAACGCCCTAGGGTGAAGCCTAGGTTGCCCGGAAAGTAGAAATGACCATTACTTTCACAATGTTTGCAATTATTCATTTTATACGATGGAAACACTGATGTACTTATTTTGATTTTATTCTTCTGGCGTTGACTTCTTAGGCCCTCACTATTCGACCTGGTGGAACAACGCCCTAGAGTAAAGCCTAGGTTGCCCGAAACATGGAAATGACCATTACTTTCACACTGTATGCAAATATACATTATATACGATGGAAAAGCTGTTGTATTTATATCGTATTTTATGCTTCTGGCGTTGTCTTCTAAGGTGCTAACTATTCGGTCTGGTGGAGCAACGCCCTAGCGTGAAGCCTAGGTTGCCCGGAACGTAGAAATGACCATCACTTTCAAACTGGTTGCAATTATTCCTGTTATATGATGGAAAAACTGTTGTATTTATATTGTATTTTATGCTTCGAGCGTTGACTGCTAAGGCCCTGACTATTCAATCTGTTGGATCAACGCCCTAGAGTGAAGCCTAGGTTGCTCGGAATGTAGAAATGACCATAACATTCACACTAGTTGAAATTATTCGTTTAATACGATGGTAAAGCAGTTGCATCTTTATTGTATTTTATGATTCTGTCGTTGACTTCTAAGGCCCTAACTATTGGATCTGGTGGAGCAACGCCCTAGAGAGAAGCCTAGGTTGCCCGGAACGTAGCAATGACCATCACTTTCAAACTGGTTGCAATTATTCCTGTTATAAGATGGAAACACTCTCGTATTTTTTTTGCATTTTATGGTTGGGGCATTGACTTTTAGGGTCCTAACTATTCAATCTGTTGGAGCAACGACCTAGGGTCAATACTAGGTTGCCCGGAACGTAGAAATGACAATAACTTTCACACTGGTTGCTGTTATTCGTTCTATACGATGGAAAAACTGTTATATTTATATTGTATCTTATGCTTCTGGCGTTGACTTCTTAGGGCCTAACAATTCGATCTGGTGGAAGAACGCCATAGAGTGAAGCCTAGGTCGCCCGGAACGTAGAAATGACCATAACTTTCATACTGGTTGCAATTATTCCTGTTATATGATGGAAAAACTGTTGCATTTATATTGTATTTTATGCTTCTGGCGTTGACTGCTAAGGCCCTGACTATTCAATCTGTTGGATCAACGCCCTAGAGTGAAGCCTAGGTTGCTCGGAATGTAGAAATGACCATAACATTCACACTGGTTGAAATTTTTCGTTTAATACGATGGTAAAGCTGTTGCATCTTTATTGTATTTTATGATTCTGGCGTTGACTTCTAAGGCCCTAACTATTGGATCTGGTGGAGCAACGCCCTAGAGTGAAGCCTAGGTAGCCCGGAACGTAGAAATGACTATCACTTACAAACTGGTTGCAATTATTCCTGTTATACGATGGAAAAACTGTTATATTTATATTGTATTTTATGCTTCTGGCGTTGACTTCTTAGGACCTAACTGTTCGATCTGGTCGAACAACGCCCTAGAGTGAAGCCTAGGTTGCCCGGAACGAAGGAACGACCATTACATTCACACTGGTTGCAATTATTCCTGTTATATGATGGAAAAACTGTTGTATTTATATTGTATTTTATGCTTCGAGCGTTGACTGCTAAGGCCCTGACTATTCAATCTGTTGGATCAACGCCCTAGAGTGAAGCCTAGGTTGCTCGGAATGTAGAAATGACCATAACATTCACACTGGTTGAAATTATTCGTTTAATACGATGGTAAAGCTGTTGCATCTTTATTGTATTTTATGATTCTGTCGTTGACTTCTAAGGCCCTAACTATTGGATCTGGTGGAGCAACGCCCTAGAGAGAAGCCTAGGTTGCCCGGAACGTAGCAATGACCATCACTTTCAAACTGGTTGCAATTAATCCTTTTATACGATGAAAAAACTGTTGTACTTATGGTGTATTTTATCCTTCTGGCGTTGAATTCTAAGTCTCTAGCTAATCGATCTGGTGGAGCAACGCCCCAGGGTGTAGCCTAGGTTGCCCGGAACGTAGAAATGACCGTCACTTTCAAACTGGTTGCAATTATTCCGGTTATATGATGGAAAAACTGTTGTATTTTTATTGCATTTTATGCTTCGGGCATTGACTTCTAAGGCCCTAACTGTTTGATCTGGTGGAGCAACGCCCTAGAATGAAGCCTGGGTTGCCCGGTACGTAGAAATGACCATCACTTTCAAACTGGTTGCAATTATTCGTTTTGTACGATGGAAAAGCTGTTGTATTTATATCGTATTTTATGCTTCTGGCGTTGACTTCTTAGGCCCTAACTATTCCATCAGGTGGAACAACGCCCTTGGGTGAAGCCTAGGTTGCCCGGAACGTAGAAATGACTATAACTTTTACACTGGCAGCAATTATTCGTTTTAAACAATGGAAAAACTGTTCTATTTAATTTGTATTTTATGCTTCGGGCGTTGACTTCTAAGGCCCTAACTGTTTGATCTGGTGGAGCAACGCCCTAGAGTGAAGACTAGGTTGCCCGGAACGTAGAAATGACCATAACTTTCATTCTGGTTGCAATTATTCCTGTTTTATGATGGAAGAACTGTTGTACTTTTATTGCCTTTTATGCTTCGGGCATTGACTTCTAAAGCCCTAACTATTGAATCTGCTGGAGCAGCGCCTTAGGGTGAAGACTAGGTTGCCCGGAAAGTAGAAATGACCATAACTTTCATCCTGGTTGCAATTATTCGTTTTGTATGATGGAAAAACTGTTGTATTTATATTATATTTTGTGCTGCTGGCGTTCACTTCTTAGGCCCTCACTATTCGATTTGGTGGGACAACGCCCTAGGGTGAAGCCTAGGTTGCCCGGAACGTAGAAATGACCATAACTTTCACACTGGTAGCAATTATTCGTTTTATACGATGGAAAAGCTGTTCTATTTATTTTGTATTTTATGTTTCGGGCGTTGACTTCTAAGGCCCTAGCTATTCGATCTGGAGGAGCAACGCTCTAGAGTGAAGCCCAGGTTGCCCGGAACGTAGAAATGACCATTACTTTCACAATGTTTGCAATTATTCATTTCATACGATGAAAAAACTGTTGTACTTATGGTGTATTTTATCCTTCTGGCGTTGAATTCTAAGTCTCTAGCTAATCGATCTGGTGGAGCAACGCCCTAGAGTGAAACCTAGGTTACCCGGAACGTAGACACGACCAGTACTTTCAGAATGTTAGCAAGTATTCATTTTATACGATGGAAAAAATGTTGTACATATTTTGTGTTTTATTCTTCTGGCGTTGACTTCTCAGGCCCTAACTATTCGATCTGGTGTAACAACGCCCTAGAGTGAAGCCTAGGTTGCCCGGAACGTAGAAATGACCATCACTTTCAAACTGGTTGGAATTATTCCTGTTATACGATCGAAAAACTGTTGTATTTTTATTGCATTTTATGCTTCGTGCGTTGACTTCTAAGGCCCTAACTATTCAATGTGGTGGAGCAACGCCCTAGGGTGAAGCCTAGGTTGCCCGGAAAGTAGAAATGACCATTACTTTCACAATGTTTGCAATTATTCATTTTATACGATGGAAACACTGTTGTACTTATTTTGATTTTATTCTTCTGGCGTTGACTTCTTAGGCCCTAACTATTCGACCTGTTGGAACAACGCCCTAGAGTGAAGCCTAGGTTGCCCGAAACATGGAAATGACCATTACTTTCACACTGTATGCAAATATACATTATATACGATGGAAAAGCTGTTGTATTTATATTGTATTTTATGCTTCTGGCGTTGGCTTCTAAGGTGCTAACTATTCGATCTGGTGGAGCAATGCCCTAGAGTGAAGCCTAGGTTGCCCGGAACGTAGAAATGACCATCACATTCAAACTGGTTGCAATTACTCCTGTTATATGATGGAAGAACTGCAGTACTTTTATTGCATTTTATGCTTCGGGCATTGAGTTCTAAGGCCCTAACTATTCAATCTGGTGGAACAATGCCCTAGGGTGAAGCCTAGGCTGCCCGGAAAGTAGAAATGTCCATAACTTCCACACTGGTAGAAATTATTCGTTTAATACGATGGAAAAACTGTACTATTTATTTTGTATTTTATGCTTCGGGCGTTGACTTCTAAGGCCCTAACTATTCAATCTGTTGGAGCAACGCCCTAGGGTGATGCCTAGGTTGCTCGGAAAGTGGAAATGACCATAAGTTTCATACTGGTTTCAATAATTCGTTTTATACGATAGAAAAACTGTTTTATTTATTTTGTATTTTATGCTCCGGGCGTTGACTTCTAAGGCCCTAACTGTTCGATCTGGTGGAGCAACGCCCTAGAGTGAAGCCTAGGTTGCCCGGAACGTAGAAATGACCATCACTTTCACACTGGTTGCTATCATTCGTTTTATACGATGGAAAAACTGTTATATTTATATTGTATTTTATGCTTCTGGCGTTGACTTCTTAGGACCTAACTGTTCGATCTGGTGGAACAACGCCCTAGGGTGAAGCCCAGGTTGCCCGGAAAGTAGAAATGTCCATAACTTCCACACTGGTAGAAATTATTCGTTTAATACGATGGAAAAACTGTACTATTTATTTTGTATTTTATGCTCCAGGCGTTGACGTCTAAGGCCCTAGCTATTCGATCTGGTGGAGCAACGCCCTAGAGTGAAGCCTAGGTTGCCCGGAACGTAGAAATGAACATCACTTTCAAAATGGTTGCAATTATTCCTGTTATATGATGTAAAAACTGTTGTATTTTGATTGCATTTTATGGCTCGGGCATTGACTTCTAGGGCCCTAACTATTCAATCTGTTGGAGCAACACCCTAGGGTGAATCCTAGGTTGCCCGGAAAGTAGAAACGACCATAACTTTCACACTGATTGCTATTATCCGTTTTATACAATGGAAAAACTGTTCCATTTATTTTGTATTTTATGCTTCGGGCGTTGACTTCTAAGGCCCTAACTGTTGAATCTGGTAGAACAACGCCGTAGAGTTAAGCCTAGGTTGCCCGGATCGTAGAAATGGCCATTACTTTCACACTGTTTGCAATTATTCCTTTTATACGATGGAAAAGCTGTTGTATTTATATCGTATTTTATGCTTCTGGCGTTGACATCTAAGGACGTAACTATTCGATCTGGTTGAGCAGCGCCCTAGAGTGAAGCCTAGGTTGCTCGGAATGTAGAAATGACCATTACTTTCACACTGGTTGCAAACATTCGTTTTATACGATGGAAAAGCTGATGCATTTATATTGTATTTTATGCCTCTGGCGTTTACTTCTAAGGCCGTAGCTATTAGATGCGGTGGAGCAACGCCCTAGAGTGACGCCTAGGGTGCTCGGAACGTAGAAATGACTATAACTCTTACACTGGCAGCAATTATTCGTTTTATACGATGGAAAAGCTGTTGTATTTATATCGTATTTTATGCTTCTGGCGTTGACTTCTTAGGCCGTAACTATTCGATCTGGTGGAGCAACGCCATAGAGTGAAGCCTAGGCTACCCGGAACGTAGAATTGGCCATCACTTTCAAACTGGTTGCAATTATTCCTGTTATAAGTTGGAAACACTCTCGTATTTTTTTTGCATTTTATGGTTGGGGCATTCACTTCTAGGGTCCTAACTATTCAATCTGTTGGAGCAACGCCCTAGGGTGAATCCTAGGTTGCCCGGAACGTGGAAATGACCATAACTTTCACACTGGTTGCTATTATTCGTTCTATACGATGGAAAAACTGTTATAATTATATTGTATTTTATGCATCTGGCGTTCACTTCTTAGGCCCTAACAATTCGATCTGGTGGAACAACGACCTAGAGTGAGGCCTAGGTAGCCCGGAACGTAGAAATGACCATAACTTCCATACTGGTAGCAATTATTCGTTTTATACGATGGAAAAACCGTTTTATTTATATTGTACTTTATGCTTCTGGCGTTGACTTCTAAGGACCTAACTATTCGATCTGGTGGAGCAGCGCCCTAGAGTGAAGCCTAGGTTGCTCGGAATGTTGAAATGACAATAACTGTCACACTGGGTGCAATTATTCGTTTTATACGATGGAAAAGCTGTTGCACCTTTATTGTATTTTATGCTTCTGTCGTTGACGTCTAAGGCCGTAGCTATTAGATGTGGTGGAGCAACGCACTAGAGTGACGCCTAGGTCGCCCGGAACGTGGAATGACCATTACTTTCGCAATGTTTGCAATTATTCATTTTATACGATGGATAAACTGTTGTACTTATATTGTATTTTATGCTTCTGGCGTTGACTTCTAAGGCCCTAACTATTCGACCTGCTGGAGCAACGCTCTAGAGTGAAGCCTAGGTTGCCCCGAACGTAGAAATGACCATCACTTTCAAACTGGTTGCAATTAATCCTTTTATACAATGGAAAAACTGTTCTATTTATTTTGTATTTTATTCTTCGGGAGTTGACTTCTAAAGCCCTAACTGTTTGATCTGGTGGAGCAACGCCTTAGAGTGAAGCCTAGGTTGCCCGGAACGTAGAAGTGACCATAACTTTCACACTGGTTTCTATTATTCGTTTTATACGATGGAAAAACTGTTATATTTATATTGTATTTTATGCATCTGGCGTTCACTTCTTAGGCCCTAACAATTCGATCTGGTGGAACAACGACCTAGAGTGAGGCCTAGGTAGCCCGGAACGTAGAAATGACCATAACTTCCATACTGGTAGCAATTATTCGTTTTATACGATGGAAAAACCGTTTTATTTATATTGTACTTTATGCTTCTGGCGTTGACTTCTAAGGCTCTGACTATTCGATCTGGTGGAGCAACGCCCTAGAGTGAAGCCTAAGTTGACCGGAACGTAGCAATTGCCATCACTTTCAGACTGGTTGCAAATACTCCTGTTATATGATGGAAAAGCTGTTGTATTTTTATTGCATTATATGCTTCGGGCATTAACTTCTAAGGCCCTATCTATTCAATCTGTAAGAGCAACGCCCTAGGGTGTAGCCTAGGTTGCCCGTAAAGTAGAAATGACCATAGCTTTCATACTGGTTGCATTATTCGTTTTGTATGATGGAAAAACTGTTGTATTTATATTGTATTTTATGCTTCTGGCGTTCACTTCTTAGGCCCTAACTATTCGATCTGGTGGAACAACGCCCTATGGTGAAGCCTAGGTTGACCGGAACGTAGAAATGACCATAACTTTCACACCGGTAGCAATTATTCGTTTTACACCATGGAAAAACTGTTGTATTTATTTTGTATTTTATGCATCGGGCGTTGACTTCTAAGGCCCTAACTATTCAATCTGTTGGAGCAACGCCCTAGGGTGAAGCCTAGGTTGCCTGGAAAGTAGAAATGACGTTAACTTTCACACTGGTTGCTATTATTCGTTCTATACGATGGAAAAACTGTTATATTTATATTGTATTTTATGCTTCGGGCGTTGACTTCTAAGGCCCTAGCTGTTTGATCTGGTGGAGCAACGCCCTAGAGTGAAGCCTAGGTTGCCCGGAACGTAGAAATGACCATAACTTTCACACTGGTTGCTATTATTCGTTCTATACGATGGAAAAATTGTTATATTTATATTGTATCTTATACTTCTGGCGTTGACTTCTTAGGGCCTAACAATTCGATCTGGTGGAACAACGCCCTAGAGTGAAGCCTAGGTTGCCTGGAACGTACAAATGACCATCACTTTCACACGGGTTGCAATTATTCCTGTTATAGGACGGAAAGACTGTTGTATTTTTATTGTATTTTATGCTTCAGGCGTTGACTTCTGAGGCCGTTGCTATTCGATGTAGTGGAAGAACGCCATAGAGTGAAGCCTAGGTTGCCCGGAACGTCGAAATGACCGTCACTTTCATACTGGTTGCAATTATTCGTTTTATACGATGGAAAAACTGTTGTATATATATTGTATTTTATGCTTCTGGCGTTCACTTCTTAGCCCCTAACTATTCGATCTGTTGGAGCAACGCCCAAGGGTGAAGCCTAGGTTGCCCGGAAAGAAGAAATGAAGTTAACTTTCATACTGGATGCAATTATTCCTTTTTATACGATGAAAAAACTGTTGTATTTATATTGTATTTTATGCTTCTGGCGTTGACTTCGAATGCACTAACTATTCGATCTGGCGGAGTAACGACCTAGAGTGAAGCCGAGGTTTCCAGAACGTAGAAATGACCATCACTTTCAAACCGGTTTTAATTATTCCTGTTATATGATGGAAAAACTGTTGTATTTTTATTGCATTTTATGCTTCGGGCATTGACTTCTAAGGCCCTAACTGTTTGATCTGGTGGAGCAACGCCCTAGAATGAAGCCTAGGTTGCCCGTTACGTAGAAATGACCATCACTTTCAAACTGGTTGCAATTATTCGTTTTATACGATGGAAAAGCTGTTGTATTTATATCGTATTTTATGCTTCTGGCGTTGAGTTCTTAGGCCCTGACTATTCCATCAGGTGGAACAACGCCCTAGGGTTAAGCCTAGGTTGCCCGGAACGTAGAAATGACCATAACTTTTACACTGGTAGCAATTATTCGTTTTATACAATGGAAAAACTGTTCTATTTATTTTGTATTTTATGCTTCGGGCGTTGACGTCTAAGGCCCTAACTGTTTGATCTGGTGCAGCAACGCCCTAGAGTGAAGCCTAGGTTGCCCGGATGGTAGAAATGACCATTACTTTCACAGTGTTTGCAATTATTCCTTTTATACGATGGAAAAGCTGTTGTATTTATATCGTATTTTATGCTTCTGGCGTTGACATCTAAGGACCTAACTATTCGATCTGGTGGAGTAGCGCCCTAGAGTGAAGCCTAGGTTGCTCGGAATGTAGAAATGACCATTACTTTCACACTGGTTGCAATCATTCGTTTTATACGATGGAAAAGCTGTTGTATTTATATTGTATTTTATGCCTCTGGCGTTGACTTCTAAGGCCGTAGCTATTAGATGTGGTGGAGCAACGCCCTAGAGTGACGCCTAGGTTGCTCGGAACGTAGAAATGGCCATTACTTTCACACTGGTTGCAATTATTCGTTTTATACGATGGAAAAGCTGTTGTATTTATATCGTATTTTATGCTTCTGGCGTTGACTTCTTAGGCCGTAACTATTCGATCTGGTGGAGCAACGCCCTGGCGTGAAACCTAGGTTACCCGGAACGTAGAATTGGCCATCACTTTCAAACTGGTTGCAATTATTCCTGTTATAAGATGGAAACACTCTCGTATTTTTTTTGCATTTTATGGTTGGGGCATTGACTTCTAGGGTCCTAACTATTCAATCTGTTGGAGCAACGCCCTAGGGTGAATCCTAGGTTGCCCGGAACGTAGAAATGACCATAACTTTCACACTGGTTGCTATTATTCGTTCTATACGATGGAAAAACTGTCATATTTATATTGTATCTTATGCTTCTGGCGTTGACTTCTTAGGGCCTAACAATTCGATCTGGTGGAAGAACGCCATAGAGTGAATCCTAGGTTGCCCGGAACGTAGAAATGACCATAACTTTCATACTGGTTGCAATTATTCGTTCTATACGATGGAAAAACTGTTATATTTATATTGTATCTTATGCTTCTGGCGTTGACTTCTTAGGGCCTAACAATTCGATCTGGTGGAGCAACGCCCTAGAGTGAAGCCTAGGTTGCCCGGAACGTAGAAATGACCATCACTTTCAAACTGGTTGCAATTATTCCTGTTATATGATGGAAAAACTGTTGTATTTATATTGTATTTTATGCTTCGAGCGTTGACTGCTAAGGCCCTGACTATTCAATCTGTTGGATCAACGCCCTAGAGTGAAGCCTAGGTTGCTCGGAATGTAGAAATGACCATAACATTCACACTGGTTGAAATTATTCGTTTAATACGATGGTAAAGCTGTTGCATCTTTATTGTATTTTATGATTCTGGCGTTGACTTCTAAGGCCCTAACTATTGGATCTGGTGGAGCAACGCCCTAGAGAGAAGCCTAGGTTGCCCGGAACGTAGCAATGACCATCACTTTCAAACTGGTTGCAATTAATCCTTTTATACGATGGAAAAACTGTTGTATTTTTATTGCATTTTATGCTTCGGGCATTGACTTCTAAGGCCCTAACTATTCAATCAGTTGGAGCAACGCCCCAGGGTGTAGCCTAGGTTGCCCGGAACGTAGAAATGACCGTCACTTTCAAACTGGTTGCAATTATTCCGGTTATATGATGGAAAAACTGTTGTATTTTTATTGCATTTTATGCTTCGGGCATTGACTTCTAAGGCCCTAACTGTTTGATCTGGTGGAGCAACGCCCTAGAATGAAGCCTAGGTTGCCCGGTACGTAGAAATGACCATCACTTTCAAACTGGTTGCAATTATTCGTTTTGTACGATGGAAAAGCTGTTGTATTTATATCGTATTTTATGCTGCTGGCGTTGACTTCTTAGGCCCTAACTATTCCATCAGGTGAAACAACGCCCTAGGGTGAAGCCTAGGTTGCCCGGAACGTAGAAATGACTATAACTTTTACACTGGCAGCAATTATTCGTTTTAAACAATGGAAAAACTGTTCTATTTAATTTGTATTTTATGCTTCGGGCGTTGACTTCTAAGGCCTTAACTGTTTGATCTGGTGGAGCAACGCCCTAGAGTGAAGACTAGGTTGCCCGGAACGTCGAAATGACCATAACTTTCACACTGGTTGCTAACATTCGTTTTATACGATGGAAAAGCTGTTGTATTAATATTGTATTTTATGCTTCTGGCGTTGACATCTAAGGACCTAACTATTCGATCTGGTGGAGTAGCGCCCTAGAGTGAAGCCTAGGTTGCTCGGAATGTAGAAATGACCATTACTTTCACACTGGTTGCAATCATTCGTTTTATACGATGGAAAAGCTGTTGTATTTATATTGTATTTTATGCCTCTGGCGTTGACTTCTAAGGCCGTAGCTATTAGATGTGGTGGAGCAACGCCCTAGAGTGACGCCTAGGGTGCTCGGAACGTAGAAATGGCCATTACTTTCACACTGGTTGCTATTATTCCTTTTATACGATGGAAAAGCTGTTGTATTTATATCGTATTTTATGCTTCTGGCGTTGACTTCTTAGGCCGTAACTATTCGATCTGGTGGAGCTACGCCCTGGCGTGAAACCTAGGTTACCCGGAACGTAGAATTGGCCAACACTTTCAAACTGGTTGCAATTATTCCTGTTATATGATGGAAAAACTGTTGTATTTATATTGTATTTTATGCTTCGAGCGTTGACTGCTAAGGCCCTGACTATTCAATCTGTTGGATCAACGCCCTAGAGTGAAGCCTAGGTTGCTCGGAATGTAGAAATGACCATAACATTCACACTGGTTGAAATTATTCGTTTAATACGATGGTAAAGCTGTTGCATCTTTATTGTATTTTATGATTCTGTCGTTGACTTCTAAGGCCCTAACTATTGGATCTGGTGGAGCAACGCCCTAGAGTGAAGCCTAGGTTGCCCGGAACGTAGAAATGACCATCGCTTTCAAACTGGTTGGAATTATTCCTTTTATGCGATGGAAAAACTGTTGTAGTTTTATTGCATTTTATGCTTCGGGCGTTGACCTCTAAGGCCCTAACTATTCGATCTGGTGGAGCAACGCCCTAGAGTGAAGTCTAGGTTGCCGGGAACGTAGAAATGACCATAACTTTCACATTGGTTGCTATTATTCGTTTTATACAATGGAAAAACTGTTATATGTATATTGTATTTTATGCTTCTAGCGTTGATTTCTTAGGCCCTAACTATTCGATCTGGTGGTGCAACGCCCTAGAGTGAAGCCTAGGTTGCCCGGAACGTATAATTGGCCATCACTTTCAAACTGGTTGCAATTATTCCTGTTATATGATGGAAACACTGTTGTATTTTTTTTGCATTTTATGGTTCGGGCGTTGACTGCTTAAGCCCTAACTTTTCAATCTGTTGGAGCAACGCCCTAGTGTGAAGCCTAGGTTGCTAGGAAAGTAGAAATGACCATAAGTTTCATACTGGTTGCAATTATTCGTTTTATACGATGGAAAAACTGTTGTATTTATATTGTATTTTATGCTTCTGGCGTTGACTTCTAAGGCACTAGCTATTCGATCTGTTGGAGCAACGCCCTAGGGTGAAGCCTAGGTTGCTCGGAAAGTAGAAATGACCATAACTTTTACACTGGTAGCAATTATTCGTTTTATACAATGGAAAAACTGTTCCATTTATTTTGTATTTTATGCTTCGGGCGTTGACTTCTAAGGACCTATCTGTTTGATCTGGTGGAGCAACGCCCTAGAGTGAAGCCTAGGTTGCCCGGAACGTAGAAATGACCATTACTTTCACACTGTTTGCAATTATTCCTTTTATACGATGGAAAACTGTTGTATTTATATCTTATTTTATGCTTCTGGCGTTGACTTCTAAGGACCTAACTATTCGATCTGGCGGAGCAACGCCCTAGAGTGAAGCCTAGGTTGCTCGGAATGTAGAAATGACCATAACTTTCACACTGGTTGCAATTATTCGTTTTATACGATGGAAAAACTGTTGCATCTTTATCGTATTTTATGCTTCTGACGTTGACTTCTTAGGCCGTAACGATTCGATCTGGAGTAGCAACGCCCTGGCGTGTAACCTAGGTTGCCCGGAACGTAGAAATGACCATAACTTTTACACTGGTAGCAATTATTCGTTTTATACAATGGAAAAACTGTTGTATTTATATAGTATTTTATGCTTCTGGCGTTTATTTCTTGCAGACCTAACTATTCGATCTGGTGGAGCAACTCCCTAGAGTGAAGTCTAGGTTGCTCGGAAAGTAGAAATGACCATAAGTTTCATACTGGTTGCAATTATTCGTTTTATGCGACGGAAAAACTGTTGTATTTATATTGTATTTTATGTTTCTGGCGTTGAGTTCTAAGGCGCTAGCTATTCGATCTGGTGGAGCAACGCAATAGAGTGAAGCCTAGGTTGCCCGGAACGTAGAATTGGCCATCACTTCCAAACTGGTTGCAATTATTCCTGTTATATGATGGAAACACTGTTGTATTTTTTTTGCATTTTATGGTTCGGGCGTTGACTTCTAAGGCCCTAACTATTCAATCCGTTGGAGCAACGCCCTAGGGTGAAGCTTAGGTTGCTCGGAAAGTAGAAATGACCATATGTTTCATACTGGTTGCAATTATTCGTTTTATACGATGGAAAAACTGTTGTATTTATATTGTATTTTGTGCTTCTGGCGTTGACTTCTAAGGCACTATCTATTCGACCTGGTGGAGCAACGCCCTAGAGTGAAGCCTAGGTTGCTCGGAATGTAGAAACGACCATAACATTCACACTGGTTGAAATTATTCGTTTAATACGATGGTAAAGCTGTTGCATCTTTATTGTATTTTATGATTCTGTCGTTGACTTCTAAGGCCCTAACTATTGGATCTGGTGGAGCAACGCCCTAGAGAGAAGCCTAGGTTGCCCGGAACGTAGCAATGACCATCACTTTCAAACTGGTTGCAATTAATCCTTTTATACGATGGAAAAACTGTTGTATTTTTATTGCATTTTATGCTTCCGGCGTTGACTTCTAAGGCCGTAACTATTCAATCTGTTGGAGCAACGCCCAAGGGTGAAGCCTAGGTTGCCCCGAAAGAAGAAATGGCGTTAACTTTCATACTGGTTGCAATTATTCCTTTTTATACGATGGAAAAACTGTTGTATTTATATTGTATTTTATGTTTCTGGCGTTGACTTCTAATGCACTAACTATTCGATCTGGCGGAGCAACGACCTAGAGTGAAGCCGAGGTTTCCCGGAACGTAGAAATGACCATCACTTTCAAACTGGATGCAATTATTCCTGTTATATGACGGAAAAGCTGTTGTATTTTTATTGCATTTTATGCTTCGGGCATTGACTTCTAAGGCCCTAACTATTCAATCAGTTGGAGCAACGCCCCAGGGTGTAGCCTAGGTTTCCCGGAACGTAGAAATGACCGTCACTTTCAAACTGGTTGCAATTATTCCGGTTATATGATGGAAAAACTGTTGTATTTTTATTGCATTTTATGCTTCGGGCATTGACTTCTAAGGCCCTAACTGTTTGATCTGGTGGAGCAACGCCCTAGAATGAAGCCTAGGTTGCCCGGTACGTAGAAATGACCATCACTTTCAAACTGGTTGCAATTATTCGTTTTGTACGATGGAAAAGCTGTTGTATTTATATCGTATTTTATGCTTCTGGCGTTGACTTCTTAGGCCCTAACTATTCCATCAGGTGGAACAACGCCCTAGGGTGAAGCCTAGGTTGCCCGGAACGTAGAAATGACTATAACTTTTACACTGGCAGCAATTATTCGTTTTAAACAATGGAAAAACTGTTCTATTTATATTGTATTTTATGCTTCTGGCGTTGGCTTCTAAGGTGCTAACTATTCGATCTGGTGGAGCAATGCCCTAGAGTGAAGCCTAGGTTGCCCGGAACGTAGAAATGACCATCACATTCAAACTGGTTGCAATTATTCCTGTTATATGATGGAAGAACTGCAGTACTTTTATTGCATTTTATGCTTCGGGCATTGAGTTCTAAGGCCCTAACTATTCAATCTGGTGGAACAATGCCCTAGGGTGAAGCCTAGGCTGCCCGGAAAGTAGAAATGTCCATAACTTCCACACTGGTAGAAATTATTCGTTTAATACGATGGAAAAACTGTACTATTTATTTTGTATTTTATGCTTCGGGCGTTGACTTCTAAGGCCCTAACTATTCAATCTGTTGGAGCAACGCCCTAGGGTGATGCCTTGGTTGCTCGGAAAGTGGAAATGACCATAAGTTTCATACTGGTTTCAATAATTCGTTTTATACGATGGAAAAACTGTTTTATTTATTTTGTATTTTATGCTCCGGGCGTTGACTTCTAAGGCCCTAACTGTTCGATCTGGTGGAGCAACGCCCTAGAGTGAAGCCTAGGTTGCCCGGAACGTAGAAATGACCATCACTTTCACACTGGTTGCTATCATTCGTTTTATACGATGGAAAAACTGTTATATTTATATTGTATTTTATGCTTCTGGCGTTGACTTCTTAGGACCTAACTGTTCGATCTGGTGGAACAACGCCCTAGGGTGAAGCCCAGGTTGCCCGGAAAGTAGAAATGTCCATAACTTCCACACTGGTAGAAATTATTCGTTTAATACGATGGAAAAACTGTACTATTTATTTTGTATTTTATGCTCCAGGCGTTGACTTCTAAGGCCCTAGCTATTCGATCTGGTGGAGCAACGCCCTAGAGTGAAGCCTAGGTTGCCCGGAACGTAGAAATGAACATCACTTTCAAAATGGTTGCAATTATTCCTGTTATATGATGTAAAAACTGTTGTATTTTGATTGCATTTTATGGCTCGGGCATTGACTTCTAGGGCAATAACTATTCAATCTGTTGGAGCAACACCCTAGGGTGAATCCTAGGTTGCCCGGAAAGTAGAAACGACCATAACTTTCACACTGATTGCTATTATCCGTTTTATACAATGGAAAAACTGTTCCATTTATTTTGTATTTTATGCTTCGGGCGTTGACTTCTAAGGCCCTAACTGTTGAATCTGGTAGAACAACGCCGTAGAGTTAAGCCTAGGTTGCCCGGATCGTAGAAATGGCCATTACTTTCACACTGTTTGCAATTATTCCTTTTATACGATGGAAAAGCTGTTGTATTTATATCGTATTTTACGCTTCTGGCGTTGACATCTAAGGACGTAACTATTCGATCTGGTTGAGCAGCGCCCTAGAGTGAAGCCTAGGTTGCTCGGAATGTAGAAATGACCATTACTTTCACACTGGTTGCAAACATTCGTTTTATACGATGGAAAAGCTGATGTATTTATATTGTATTTTATGCCTCTGGCGTTTACTTCTAAGGCCGTAGCTATTAGATGCGGTGGAGCAACGCCCTAGAGTGACGCCTAGGGTGCTCGGAACGTAGAAATGACTATAACTCTTACACTGGCAGCAATTATTCGTTTTATACAATGGAAAAACTGTTCTATTTATTTTGTATTTTATGCTTCGGGCGTTGACTTCTAAGGCCCTGACTGTTTGATCTGGTGGAGCAACGCCCTAGGGTGAAGCCTATGTTGCCCGGAACGTAGAAATGACCATAACTTTTACACTGGTAGCAATTATTCGTTTTATACAATGGAAAAACTGTTCTATTTATTTTGTATTTTATGCTTCGGGCGTTGACATCTAAGGCCCGAACTGTTTGATATGGTGCAGCAACGCCCTAGAGTGAAGCCTAGGTTGCCCGGATGGTAGAAATGACCATTACTTTCACAGTGTTTGCAATTATTCCTTTTATACGATGGAAAAGCTGTTGTATTTATATCGTATTTTATGCTTTTGGCGTTGACATCTAAGGACCTAACTATTCGATCTGGTGGAGTAGCGCCCTAGAGTGAAGCCTAGGTTGCTCGGAATGTAGAAATGACCATTACTTTCACACTGGTTGCAATCATTCGTTTTATACGATGGAAAAGCTGTTGTATTTATATTGTATTTTATGCCTGTGGCGTTGACTTCTAAGGCCGTAGCTATTAGATGTGGTGGAGCAACGCCCTAGAGTGACGCCTAGGGTGCTCGGAACGTAGAAATGGCCATTACTTTCACACTGGTTGCAATTATTCGTTTTATACGATGGAAAAGCTGTTGTATTTATATCGTATTTTATGCTTCTGGCGTTGACTTCTTAGGCCGTAACTATTCGATCTGGTGGAGCAACGCCATAGAGTGAAGCCTAGGTTACCCGGCACGTAGAATTGGCCATCACTTTCAAAATGGTTGCAATTATTCGTTCTATACGATGGAAAAACTGTTATGTTTATATTGTATCTTATGCTTCTGGCGTTGACTTCTTAGGGCCTAACAATTCGATCTGGTGGAGCAACGCCCTAGAGTGAAGCCTAGGTTGCCCGGAACGTAGAAATGACCATCACTTTCAAACTGGTTGCAATTATTCCTGTTATATGATGGAAAAACTGTTGTATTTATATTGTATTTTATGCTTCGAGCGTTGACTGCTAAGGCCCTGACTATTCAATCTGTTGGATCAACGCCCTAGAGTGAAGCCTAGGTTGCTCGGAATGTAGAAATGACCATAACATTCACACTGGTTGAAATTATTCGTTTAATACGATGGTAAAGCTGTTGCATCTTTATTGTATTTTATGATTCTGGCGTTGACTTCTAAGGCCCTAACTATTGGATCTGGTGGAGCTACGCCCTAGAGAGAAGCCTAGGTTGCCCGGAACGTAGCAATGACCATCACTTTCAAACTGGTTGCAATTAATCCTTTTATACGATGGAAAAGCTGTTGTATTTTTATTGCATTTTATGCTTCCGGCGTTGACTTCTAAGGCCCTAACTATTCAATCTGTTGGAGCAACGCCCAAGGGTGAAGCCTAGGTTGCCCGGAAAGAAGAAATGGCGTTAACTTTCATACTGGTTGCAATTATTCCTTTTTATACGATGGAAAAACTGTTGTATTCATATTGTATTTTATGTTTCTGGCGTTGACTTCTAATGCACTAACTATTCGATCTGGCGGAGCAACGACCTGGAGTGAAGCCGAGGTTTCCCGGAACGTAGAAATGACCATCACTTTCAAACTGGATGCAATTATTCCTGTTATATGACGGAAAAGCTGTTGTATTTTTATTGCATTTTATGCTTCGGGCATTGACTTCTAAGGCCCTAACTATTCAATCAGTTGGAGCAACGCCCCAGGGTGTAGCCTAGGTTGCCCGGAACGTCGAAATGACCGTCACTTTCAAACTGGTTGCAATTATTCCGGTTATATGATGGAAAAACTGTTGTATTTTTATTGCATTTTATGCTTCGGGCATTGACTTCTAAGGCCCTAACTGTTTGATCTGGTGGAGCAACGCCCTAGAATGAAGCCTAGGTTGCCCGGTACGTAGAAATGACCATCACTTTCAAACTGGTTGCAATTATTCGTTTTGTACGATGGAAAAGCTGTTGTATTTATATCGTATTTTATGCTTCTGGCGTTGACTTCTTAGGCCCTAACTATTCCATCAGGTGAAACAACGCCCTAGGGTGAAGCCTAGGTTGCCCGGAACGTAGAAATGACTATAACTTTTACACTGGCAGCAATTATTCGTTTTAAACAATGGAAAAACTGTTCTATTTAATTTGTATTTTATGCTTCGGGCGTTGACTTCTAAGGCCCTAACTGTTTGATCTGGTGGAGCAACGCCCTAGAGTGAAGACTAGGTTGCCCGGAACGTCGAAATGACCATAACTTTCACACTGGTTGCTAACATTCGTTTTATACGATGGAAAAGCTGTTGTATTAATATTGTATTTTATGCTTCTGGCGTTGACATCTAAGGACCTAACTATTCGATCTGGTGGAGTAGCGCCCTAGAGTGAAGCCTAGGTTGCTCGGAATGTAGAAATGACCATTACTTTCACACTGGTTGCAATCATTCGTTTTATACGATGGAAAAGCTGTTGTATTTATATTGTATTTTATGCCTCTGGCGTTGACTTCTAAGGCCGTAGCTATTAGATGTGGTGGAGCAACGCCCTAGAGTGAAGACTAGGTTGCCCGGAACGTCGAAATGACCATATGTTTCATACTGGTTGCAATTATTCGTTTTATACGATGGAAAAACTGTTGTATTTATATTGTATTTTGTGCTTCTGGCGTTGACTTCTAAGGCACCATCTATTCGACCTGGTGGAGCAACGCCCTAGAGTGAAGCCTAGGTTGCCCGGAACGTAGAAATGACCATAACTTTCACACTGGTTGCTATCATTCGTTTTATATGATGGAAAAACTGTTGTATTTATATTGTATTTTATGCTTCTGGCGTTCACTTCCTAGGCCCTAACTATTCGATCTGGTGGAACAACGGCCAATGGTGAAGCCTAGGTTGCCCGGAACGTAGAAATGACCATAACTTTAACACTGGTAGCAGTTATTCGTTTTATACAATGGAAAAACTGTTCTATTTATTTTGTATTTAATGCTTCGGGCGTTGACTTCTGAGGCCCTAACTGTTTGATCTGGTTGAGCAACGCCCTAGAGTGAAGCCTAGGTTGCCCGGAACGTAGAAATAACCATCACTTTCACACTGGTTGCAATTATTCCTGTTATACGATGGAAAAACTGTTGTATTTATATTGTATTTTATGCTTTGGGCGCTGACTCCTTAGGCCTTAACTATGCGATCTGATGGAGCAACGTCCTGCAGTGAAGCCTAGGTTGACTGGAGCGTAGAAATGACCATTACAATCACTGAGATTGCAATTATTCATTTTATACGATGGAAAAGCTGTTGTATTTATATTGTATTTTATGCTTCTGGCGTTGACTTCTAAGGTCGTTGCTATTCGATCTGGTGGACCAACGCCGTAGAGTGAAGCCTAGGTTGCACGGAACGTAGAAATGACCGTAACTTTGACACTGGTTGCAATAATTCGTTTTATACAATGGAAAAACTGTTCTATTTATTTTGTATTTTATGCCTCGGGCGTTGACTTCTGAGGCGCTAAATATTCGATCTGGTGGAGCAACGCCAAAGAGTCAAGCCTAGGTTGCCCAGAACGTAGAAATGATCATAACTTTCACACTGGTGGCAATCATTCGTTTTATACAATGGAAAGACTGTTGTATTTTTAATATATTTTATGCTGCTGGCGTTGACTTCTTAGGCCCTAACTATTCGATCTGGTGGTGCAACGCCCTAGAGTGAAGCCTAGGTTGCACGGAACGTAGAAATGACCATAACTTTCACACTGGTAGCAATTATTCGCTTTATACAATGGAAAAACTGTTGTATTTATATTGAATTATATGCTTCTGGCTTATACTTCTTAGGCCATAACTATTCGATCTGGGGGAGCAATGCCCCAGAGTGAAGCCTAGGTTGCCCGGAACGTAGAAATGACCATTACCTTCACATTTGATGCAATTATTCCTGTTATACGATGTAGAGACTGTTGCATTTTTATTGTGCTTTACGCTTCTGGCGTTGACTTCTAAGGCCCTACCCTTTCGATCTGGAGGAGCAAAGCTCTACAGTGAAGCCTAGGTTGCCCGGAACGTAGATATGGCAATAAGCTTCACACAGGTTGCTGTTATTCGTTTTACACGATGGAAAGACTGTTGCATTTATTTTGTATTTCATGCTTCTGGCGCTGACTGCTTAGGCCATGACTATTCGATCTGGAGGAGCAACGCCCCAGAGTGAAGCCTAGGTTGCCCGGAACGTAGAAATGACCATTACCTTCACAGTTGATGCAATTATTCATTTTATACGATGGAAAAGTTGTTGTATTTATATTGTATTTTATGCTTCTGGCGTTGACTCCTAACTACGTATCTATTCGATCTGGTTGAGCAACGCCCTAGAGTGAAGCCTAGGTTGCCCGGAACGTAGAAATAACCATCACTTTCACACTGGTTGCAATTATTCCTGTTATACGATGGAAAAACTGCTGTATTTATATTGTATTTTATGCTTCGGGCGATGACTCCTTAGGCCCTAACTATGCGATCTGATGGAGCAACGCCCTAGAGTGAAGCCTAGGTTGCACGGAACGTAGAAATGACCATAACTTTCACACTGGTAGCAATTATTCGTTTTATACAATGGAAAAACTGTTGTATTTATATTGAATTATATGCTTCTGGCTTATACTTCTTAGGCCATAACTATTCGATCTGGAGGAGCAATGCCCCAGAGTGAAGCCTAGGTTGCCCGGAACGTGGAAATGACCATTACCTTCACATTTGATGCAATCATTCCTGTTATACGATGGAAAAACTGTGGTACTTTTATTGTATTTAATGCTTCAGGCGTTGACTTCTAAGGCCGTAGCTATTCGATGTGGCGGAGCTACGCCCTAGAGTGAATCCTAGGTAGCCGGGAACGTAGAAATGACCATTACTTTCACGCTGTTTGCAATTATTCATTTTATACAATGGAAAAACTCTTGCATTTATATTGTATTTTATTCTTATGGCGTTGAGTGCTAAGGTCCTAGCTATTCGATGTGGTGGAGCAACGCCCTAGAGTGAAGCCTAGGTTACCCGGAGCGCAGAAATGACCATTACCTTCATACTCTTTGCAATTATTCCTGTTATACGATGTAGAAACTGTTGCATTTTTATTGTACTTTACGCTTCTGGCGTTGACTTCTAAGGCCCTACCCATTCGATCTGGAGGAGCAAAGCTCTACAGTGAAGCCTAGGTTGCCCGGAACGTAGATATGGCAATAAGCTTCACACAGGTTGCTGTTATTCGTTTTACACGATGGAAAGACTGTTGCATTTATTTTGTATTTCTGGCTTCTGGCGCTGACTGCTTAGGCCATAACTATTCGATCTGGAGGATCAACGCCCCAGAGTGAAGCCTAGGTTGCCCGGAACGTAGAAATGACCATTACCTTCACAGTTGATGCAATTATTCATTTTATACGATGGAAAAGTTGTTGTATTTATATTGTATTTTATGCTTCTGGCGTTGACTCCTAACTACGTATCTATTCGATCTGGTGGAACAACTCCCTAGAGTGTAGCCTAGGTTGCCGGGAACGTAGAAATGACCATAACTTTCACGCTGCCTGCAATTACTCCGGTTATACGATGGAAAAACTGTTGAATCTTTATTGTATTTTATGCTTCTGGCGTTGACTTCTTAGGCACTAACTATTCGATCTGGTGGAAGAACGACCTAGATTGAAGCCTAGGCTGCCCGGAACGTGGAAACGACTATCACATTCACACTGGTTGGAATTATTCCAGTTATACGATGTAAAAACTGTTGTATCTTTATTGTATTTTATGCTTCTGGCGTTGTCTTCATAGGCCCTAACTATTCGATCTCGTGGAGCAACGCCCTAGAGTGAAGCCTAGGTTGCCCGGAACGTAGATATGACCATAACTTTGACACTGGTCGCAGTTATTCCTGTTATACGATGGAAAAACTGTTGGATTTTTATTGTACTTTATGCTTCTGGCGTTGACTTCTAAGGCCCTACCTATTCGATCTGGTGGCGCAACGCCCAAGAGTGAAGCCTCGGTTGCCCGGAACGTAGAAATGGCCATCACTTTCACACTGGTTGCAATTATTCGTATTATACGATGGAAAAACTTTTGTACATATATCGTATTTTATGCTTCTGGCGTTGACTTCTTAGGCCCAAACTACTCTATCTGGTGGAACAACGCCCAAGAGTGAAGCCTCGGTTGCCCGGAACGTAGAAATGACCATCACTTTCACACTGTTTGCAATTATCCATTTTATACGATGGAAAAACTGTTGTATCTATATTGTATTTTATGCTTCTGGCGTTGACATCTACGGCCGTAGCTATTCGATGTGGTGGAGTAACGCCCTAGAGTGAAGCCTAGGCTGCCCGGAGCGTAGAAAGGACCATAACTTTCACACTGGTTGCAATTATTCTTTTTATACAATGGAAAAACTGTTGTATTTATATTGCATTTTATGCTTCTGGCGTTGACTTCTAAGGCCGTAGCCATTCGATGTGGTGGAGCAACGCCCTAGAGTGAAGCCTAGGTTGCCCGGAACGTAGAAATGACCATTACTTTCACACTGGTTGCAATTATTCGTTATATACGATGGAAAAACTGTTGCATTTATTTTTTATTTGGTGCTTCTGGCGTTGACTTCTTAGGCCCTAATTATTGGATCTGGTGGACCAACGCCCTAGAGTGAAGCCTAGGTTGCCCGGAACGTAGAAATGACCATCACTTTCACACTGGTTGCAATTACTCCGGTTATACGATGGACAAACTGTTGGATTTTTATTGTACTTTAAGCTTCTGGCGTTGACTTATAAGGTCCTAGGTACTCTATCTCGTTGGGCAACGTCCAAGAGTGAAGCGTATGTTGCCCGAAACGTAGAAATGACCAATACTTTCACACTGGTTGCAATTACTCTTTTTATACGATGGAAAAACTGTTGTATTTTTATTGTACTTTATGCGTCTGGAGTTGTTTTCTAAGGCCGCAACTATTCGACCTGGTGGTGCAACATCCTAGAGTGAAGCCTAGGTTGCCCGGAGCGTAGAAATGACCATCACTTTCACACTGGCTGCAATTATTCCTGTTATACGATGTAAAAACTGTTGCATCTATATTGTATTTTATGCTTCTGGCGATGACTTCTAAGGCCGTAGCTACTAGATGTGGTGGAGCAACGCCCTAGAGTGAAGCCTAGGTTGCCCGGAACGTAGAAATGAACATCGCTTTCACACTGGTTGCAATTATGCCTGTTATACGATGGAAAAACTCTTGTATATTTATTGTCTTTTATGCTTCGGGCGTTTTCTTTTACGGCCCTAACTATTCGATCTAGTGGAGGAACGTCCTAGGGTGAAGCCCAGGTTGCCCGGCCTTAGAAGTCAACGCGCGAAACATAAAACACAAAATAAATAGAACAGTTTTTCCATCGTATAAAACGAATAATTGCAACCAGTGTGAAAGTTATGGTCATTTCTACGTTCCGGGCAACATAGGCTTCACTCTAGGGCGTTGCTCCAACAGATCGAATAGTTGGTGCCTTACAAGTCAACGTCAGAAGAATAAAATACAATATAAATACAACAGTTTTTCCATCGTATAAAACGAATAATTGCAACCAGTATGAAAGTTCTGGACATTTCTACGTTCCGTGTAACCTAGGCTTCACTCTAGGGTGTTGCTCCACCATATCGAATACTTAGTGCCTTAGAAGTCAACGCCAGAAGCATAAAATACAATATAAATACAACAGTTTTTCCATCGTATAACAGGAATAATTGCAACCAGTTTGAAAGTTATGGTCATTTCTACTTGCCGGGCAACCTAAGTTTCACCATAGTGCGTTGTTCTACCCGATCGAATAGTTAGGGCCTTAGAAGTCAACGCCAGAAGCATAAGGTACAATATAAATACAACAGATTTTACATCGTATAACAGGAACAGTAGCAACCAGTGTGAAAGATATGGTCATTTCTACGTTCCGGGCAACCTAGGCGTCACTCTAAGGCGTTGCTCCACCAGATCGAATAGTTAGGGCCCAAGAAGTCAACGCCAGAAGCATAAAATACAATATAAATGCAACAGCTTTTCCATCGTATAAAATGAATAATTGCAAAGAGTGTGAAACTAATGGTCATTTCTACGTCCCGGGCAACCTAGGTTTCACTCTAGGGCGTTGCTCCACCAGATCGAATAGTTAGTGCCTTACAAGTCAAAGTCAGAAGCATAAAATACAATTTAAATACAACAGTTTTTCCATCGTATAAAACGAATAATTGCAACCAGTATGAAAGTTATGGACATTTCTACTTTCCGGGCAACCTAGGCTTCACCCTAGGGCGTTGCTCCAACAGATTGAATAGTTAGGGCCTTAGAAGTCAACGCCCGAAGCATAAAATGCAATATAAATGCAACAGCTTTTCCATCGTATAAAATGAATAATTGCAAAGAGTGGGAAGGTAATGGTCATTTCTACGTTCCGTGTAACCTAGGCTTCACTCTAGGGTGTTGCTCCACCAGATCGAATAGTTAGGGCCTTAGAAGTCAACGCGCGAAACATAAAGCACAAAATAAATAGAACAGTTTTTCCATTGTATAAATCGAATAATTGCTACCAGTGTGCAAGTTATGGTCACTTCTACGTTCCGGGCAACCTAGGCTTCACCCTAGTGTGTTGTTCCACCAGATCGAATAGTTAGGGCCTTAGAAGTCAACGCCAGAAGCATAAGGTACAATATAAGTACAACAGCTTTTCCATCGTATAACAGGAACAATAGCAACCAGTGTGAAAGATATGGTCATTTCTACGTTCCGGGCAACCTAGGCGTCACTCTAAGGCGTTGCTCCACGAGATCGAATAGTTAGGGCCTAAGAAGTCAGCGCCAGAAGCATAAAATACAATATAAATGCAACAGCTTTTCCATCGTATAAAATGAATAATTGCAAAGTGTGTGAAAGTAATGGTCATTTCTACGTTCCGGGCAACCTAGGTTTCACTCTAGGGCGTTGCTCCACCAGATCGAATAGTTAGTGCGTTAGAAGTCAACGTCAGAAGCATAAAATACAGTATAAATACAACAGTTTTTCCATCGTATAAAACGAATAATTGCAACCACTATGAAAGTTATGGTCATTTCTACTATCCGGGCAACCTAGGCTTCACCCTAGGGCGATGCTGCACCAGATCGAATAGTTAGGGCCTTAGAAGTCAACGCGCGGAACATAAAACACAAAATAAATACAACAGTTTTACCATCGTATAAAACGGATAATTGCAACCAGTATGAAAGTTATGGTCATTTCTACTTTCCGGGCAACCTAGGCTTCACCCTAGTGCGTAGCTCCACCAGGTCGAATAGTTAGTGCCTTAGAAGTCAACGTCAGAAGCATAAAATACAGTATAAATACAACAGTTCTTCCATCGTATAAAACGAATAATTGCAACCAGTATGAAAGTCATGGTCATTTCTACGTTCCGGGAAACCAAGGCTTCACTCTAAGCCGTTACTCCAACAGATCGAATAGTTAGGGCCTCAGAAGTCAACGCCAGAAGCATAAAATACAATATAAATACAACAGTTTTTCCATCGTTTAAAATGAATAATTGCAAAGAGTGTGAAAGTAATGGTCATTTCTACGTTCCGGGCAACCTAGGTTTCACTCTAGGGTGTTGCTCCACCAGATCGTATAGTCAGTGCGTTAGAAGTCAACGTCAGAAGCATAAAATACAGTATAAATACAACAGCTTTTCCATCGTATAAAACGAATAATTGCAACCAGTATGAAAGTTATGGACATTTCTACTTTCCGGCAACCTAGGCTTCACCCTAGGGCGATGCTCCACCAGATCGAATAGTTAGGGCCTTAGAAGTCAACGCGCGAAACATAAAACACAAAATAAATAGAACAGTTTTTCCATTGTATAAATCGAATAATTGCTACCAGTGTGCAAGTTATGGTCACTTCTACGTTCCGGGCAACCTAGGCTTCACCCTAGTGTGTTGTTCCACCAGATCGAATAGTTAAGGCCTAAGAAGTGAACGCCAGAAGCATAAAATACAATATAAATACAACAGTTTTCCCATCGTATAAAACGAATAATTCAACCATTGTGAAAGTTATGGTCATTTCTACGTTCCGGGCAACATAGGCTTCACTCTAGGGCGTTGCTCCAACAGATCGAATAGTTGGTGCCTTACAAGTCAACGTCAGAAGAATAAAATACAATAAAAATACAACAGTTTTTCCATCGTATAAAACGAATAATTGCAACCAGTATGAAAGTTATGGACATTTCTACTTTCCGGCAACCTAGGCTTCACCCTAGGGCGTTGCTCCACCAGATCGAATAGTTAGGGCCTTAGAAGTCAACGCCCGAAGCATAAAATACAATATAAATGCAAGAGCTTTTCCATCGTATAAAATGAATAATTGCAAAGAGTGTGAAAGTAATGGTCATTTCTACGTTCCGGGCAACCTAGGTTTCACTCTAGGGCGTAGCTCCACCAGATCGAATAGTTAGTGCCTTAGAAGTCAACGTCAGAAGCATAAAATACAGTATAAATACAACAGTTCTTCCATCGTATAAAACGAATAATTGCAACCAGTATGAAAGTTATGGACATTTCTACTTTCCAGGCAACCTAGGCTTCACCCTAGGGCGTTGCTCCACTAGATCGAATAGTTAGGGCCTTAGAAGTCAACGCGCGAAACATAAAACACAAAATAATTAGAACAGTTTTTCCATTGTATAAATCGAATAATTGATACCAGTGTGAAAGTTATGGCCATTTCTACGTCCCGGGAAACCTAGGCTTCACCCTAGTGCGTTGTTCCACCAGATCGAATAGTTAAGGCCTAAGAAGTGAACGCCAGAAGCATAAAATACAATATAAATACAACAGTTTTACCATCGTATAAAACGAATAATTGCAACCACTATGAAATTTATGGTCATTTCTACTATCCGGGCAACCTAGGCTACACCCTAGGGCGTTGCTCCACCAGACCGAATAGTTAGGGCCTTAGAAGTCAACGCCAGAAGCATAAGGTAAAATATAAATACAACAGATTTTACATCGTATAACAGGAACAATAGCAACCAGTGTGAAAGATATGGTCACTTCTACGTTCCGGGCAAGCTAGGCATCACCCTAGGGCGTTGCTCCAACAGATTGAATAGTTAGGGCCTTAGAAGTCAACGTCAGAAGCATAAAATACAGTATAAATACAACAGTTCTTCCATCGTATAAAACGAATAATTGCAACCAGTATGAAAGTCATAGTCATTTCTACGTTCCGGGAAACCAAGGCTTCACTCTAGGGCGTTGCTCCAACAGATCGAATCGTTAGGGCCTCAGAAGTCAACGCCAGAAGCATAAAATACAATATAAATACAACAGCTTTTCCGTCGTATAAAACGAATAATTGCAACCACTATGAAAGTTATGGTCATTTCTACTATCCGGGCAACCTAGGCTTCACCCTAGGGCGATGCTGCACCAGATCGAATAGTTAGGGCCTTAGAAGTCAACGCGCGGAACATAAAACACAAAATAAATAGACCAGTTTTTCCATTGTATAAATCGAATAATTGCTACCAGTGTGAAAGTTATGGTCATTTCTACGTTCCGGGCAACCTGGGCTTCACCCTAGTGCGTTGTTCCACCAGATCGAATAGTTAAGGCCTAATAAGTGAACGCCAGAAGCATAAAATGCAATAAAAATACAACAGTTTTTCCATCATATTACAGGAATAATTGCAACCAGTTTGAAAGTGATGGTCATTTCTACGTTCCGGGCACCCTAGGCTTCACTCTAGGGCGTTGCTCCACCACATCGAATACTTAGTGCCTTAGAAGTCAACGCCAGAAGCATAAAATACAATATAAATACAACAGTTTTTCCATCGTATAACAGGAATAATTGCAACCAGTTTGAAAGTTATGGTCATTTCTACTTTCCGGGCAACCTAGGCTTCACCCTAGTGCGTAGCTCCACCAGGTCGAATAGTTAGTGCCTTAGAAGTCAACGTCAGAAGCATAAAAAACAGTATAAATACAACAGTTCTTCCATCGTATAAAACGAATAATTGCAACCAGTATGAAAGTCATGGTCATTTCTACGTTCCGGGAAACCAAGCCTTCACTCTAAGCCGTTACTCCAACAGATCGAATAGTTAGGGCCTCAGAAGTCAACGCCAGAAGCATAAAATACAATATAAATACAACAGTTTTTCCATCGTTTAAAACGAATAATTGCAACCCGTGTGAAAGTTATGGTCATTTCTACGTTCCGGGCAACCTAGGTTTCACTCTAGGGTGTTGCTCCACCAGATCGAATAGTCAGTGCGTTAGAAGTCAACGTCAGAAGCATAAAATACAGTATAAATACAACAGCTTTTCCATCGTATAAAACGAATAATTGCAACCAGTATGAAAGTTATGGACATTTCTACTTTCCGGCAACCTAGGCTTCACCCTAGGGCGATGCTCCTCCAGATCGAATAGTTAGGGCCTTAGAAGTCAACGCGCGAAACATAAAACACAAAATAAATAGAACAGTTTTTCCATCGTATAAAACGAATAATTCAACCATTGTGAAAGTTATGGTCATTTCTACGTTCCGGGCAACATAGGCTTCACTCTAGGGCGTTGCTCCAACAGATCGAATAGTTGGTGCCTTACAAGTCAACGTCAGAAGGATAAAATACAATATAAATACAACAGTTTTTCCATCATATAACAGGAGTAATTGCAACCAGTTTGAAAGTGATGGTAATTTCTACGTTCCGGGCACCCTAGGCTTCACTCTAGGGCGTTGCTCCACCATATCGAATACTTAGTGCCTTAGAAGTGTACGTCAGAAGCATAAAATACAGTATAAATACAACAGTTCTTCCATCGTATAAAACGAATAATTGCAACCAGTATGAAAGTCATGGTCATTTCTACGTTCCGGGAAACCAAGGCTTCACTCTAGGGCGTTGCTCCAGCAGATCGAATAGTTAGGGCCTCAGAAGTCAACGCAAGAAGCATAAAATACAATATAAATACAACAGCTTTTCCATCGTATAAAACGAATAATTGCAACCACTATGAAAGTTATGGTCATTTCTACGTGACGGGCAACATAGGCTTCACTCTAAGGCGTTGCTCCAACAGATCGAATAGTTGGTGCCTTACAAGTCAAAGTCAGAAGGATAAAATGCAATAAAAATACAACAGTTTTTCCATCGTATAACAGGAATAATTGTAACCAGTTTGAAAGTGATGGTCATTTCTACGATCCGGGCAACCTAGGCTTCACTCTAGGGCGTTGCTCTACCAGATCGGATAGTTAGGGCCTAAGAAGCCAACACCAGGAGCATAAAATACAATATAAATACAACAGTTTTTCCACCGTATAACAGGAATAATTGCAAACAGTGCGAAGGTAATGGTCATTTCTACGTTCCGTGCAACCTAGGCTTCACTGTTTGGCGTTGGTCCACCAGATCGAATAGTTGGTGCCTTAGAAGTCAACGTCAGAAGCATAAAATACAATATAAATACAACAGTTTTTCCATCGTATACAACAAATAATTGCAACCAGTATGAAAGTTATGGACATTTCTACTTTCCGGGCAACCTAGGCTTCACCCTAGGGCGTTGCTCCAACAGATTGAATAGTTAGGGCCTTAGAAGTCAACGCCCGAAGCATTAAATGCAATAAAAATACAACAGATTTCCATCGTATAACAGGAATAATTGTAACCAGTTTGAAAGTAATGGTCATTTCTACGTTCCGGGCAACCTACGCGCCACTCTAAAGCGTTGCTCCAACAGATTGAATAGTTAGTGCATTAGAAGTCAACGCCAGAAGCAATAAAATACAATATAAATGCAACAGCTTTTCCATCGTATAAAATGAATAATTGCAAAGTGTGTGAAAGTAATGGTCATTTCTACTTTCCGGGCAACCTAGGTTTCACTCTAGGGCGTTGCTCCACCAGATCGAATAGTTAGTGCGTTAGAAGTCAACGTCAGAAGCATAGAATACAGTATAAATACAACAGTTTTTTAATCGTATAACAGGAACAATAGCAACCAGTGTGAAAGATATGGTCATTTCTACGTTCCGGGCAACCTAGGCGTCACTCTAAGGCGTTGCTCCACCAGATCGAATAGTTAGGGCCTAAGAAGTCAGCGCCAGAAGCATAAAATACAATATAAATGCAACAGCTTTTCCGTCGTATAAAATGAATAATTGCAAAGAGTGTGAAACTAATGGTCATTTCTACGTCCCGGGCAACCTAGGTTTCACTCTAGGGCGTTGCTCCACCAGATCGAATAGTTAGAGCGTTAGAAGTCAACGTCAGAAGCATAAAATACAGTATAAATACAACAGTTTTTCCATCGTATAAAACGAATAATTGCAACCACTATGAAAGTTATGGTCATTTCTACTATCCGGGCAACCTAGGCTTCACCCTAGCGCGATGCTGCACCAGATCGAATAGTTAGGGCCTTAGAAGTCAACGCGCGGAACATAAAACACAAAATAAATAGAACAGTTTTTCCATTGTATAAATCGAATAATTGCTACCAGTGTGAAAGTTATGGTCATTTCTACGTTCCGGGCAACCTAGGCTTCACCCTAGTGCGTTGTTCCACCAGATCGAATAGTTAAGGCCTAATAAGTGAACGCCAGAAGCATAAAATACAATATAAATACAACAGTTTTACCATCGTATAAAACGGATAATTGCAACCAGTATGAAAGTTATGGTCATTTCTACGTTCCGGGCAACCTACGCGCCACTCTAAGGCGTTGCTCCACCAGATCGAATGGTTACGGCCTAAGAACTCAACGCCAGAAGCAATAATATACAATATAAATGCAACAGCTTTTCCATCGTATAAAATGAATAATTGCAAAGTGTGTGAAAGTAATGGTCATTTCTACTTTCCGGGCAACCTAGGTTTCACTCTAGGGCGTTGCTCCACCAGATCGAATAGTTAGTGCGTTAGAAGTCAACGTCAGAAGCATAGAATACAGTATAAATACAACAGTTTTTCCATCGTATAACAGGAACAATAGCAACCAGTGTGAAAGATATGGTCATTTCTACGTTCCGGGCAACCTAGGCGTCACTCTAAGGCGTTGCTCCACCAGATCGAATAGTTAGGGCCTAAGAAGTCAGCGCCAGAAGCATAAAATACAATATAAATGCAACAGCTTTTCCGTCGTATAAAATGAATAATTGCAAAGAGTGTGAAACTAATGGTCATTTCTACGTCCCGGGCAACCTAGGTTTCACTCTAGGGCGTTGCTCCACCAGATCGAATAGTTAGAGCGTTAGAAGTCAACGTCAGAAGCATAAAATACAGTATAAATACAACAGTTTTTCCATCGTATAAAACGAATAATTGCAACCACTATGAAAGTTATGGTCATTTCTACTATCCGGGCAACCTAGGCTTCACCCTAGCGCGATGCTGCACCAGATCGAATAGTTAGGGCCTTAGAAGTCAACGCGCGGAACATAAAACACAAAATAAATAGAACAGTTTTTCCATTGTATAAATCGAATAATTGCTACCAGTGTGAAAGTTATGGTCATTTCTACGTTCCGGGCAACCTAGGCTTCACCCTAGTGCGTTGTTCCACCAGATCGAATAGTTAAGGCCTAATAAGTGAACGCCAGAAGCATAAAATACAATATAAATACAACAGTTTTACCATCGTATAAAACGGATAATTGCAACCAGTATGAAAGTTATGGTCATTTCTACTTTCCGGGCAACCTAGGATTCACCCTAGGGCGTTGCTCCAACAGACTGAATAGTTAGTGCCTTAGAAGTCAACCCCCGAAGCGTAAAATGCAATAAAAATACAACAGTTTTTCCATCATATTACAGGAATAATTGCAACCAGTTTGAAAGTGATGGTCATTTCTACGTTCCGGGCACCCTATGCTTCACTCTAGGGCGTTGCTCCACCATATCGAATACTTAGTGCCTTAGAAGTCAACGCCAGAAGCATAAAACACAATATAAATACAACAGTTTTTCCATCGTATAACAGGAATAATTGCAACCAGTTTGAAAGTTATGGTCATTTCTACTTTCCGGGCAACCTAGGCTTCACCCTAGTGCGTAGCTCCACCAGGTCGAATAGTTAGTGCCTTAGAAGTCAACGTCAGAAGCATAAAATACAGTATAAATACAACAGTTCTTCCATCGTATAAAACGAATAATTGCAACCAGTATGAAAGTCATGGTCATTTCTACGTTCCGGGAAACCAAGGCTTCACTCTAAGCCGTTACTCCAACAGATCGAATAGTTAGGGCCTCAGAAGTCAACGCCAGAAGCATAAAATACAATATAAATACAACAGTTTTTCCATCGTATAAAACGAATAATTGCAACCACTATGAAAGTTATGGTCATTTCTACTATCCGGGCAACCTAGGCTTCACCCTAGGGCGATACTGCACCAGATCGAATAGTTAGGGCCTTAGAAGTCAGCGCGCGGAACATAAAACACAAAATAAATACAACAGTTTTTCCATTGTATAAATCGAATAATTGCTACCAGTGTGAAAGTTATGGTCATTTCTACGTTCCGGGCAACCTTTGCTTCACCCTAGTGCGTTGTTCCACCAGATCGAATAGTTAAGGCCTACGAAGTGAACGCCAGAAGCATAAAATACAATATAAATACAACAGTTTTACCATCGTATAAAACGGATAATTGCAACCAGTATGAAAGTTATGGTCATTTCTACTTTCCGGGCAACCTAGGATTCACCCTAGGGCGTTGCTCCAACAGATTGAATAGTTAGTGCCTTAGAAGTCAACGCCCGAAGCATAAAATGCAATAAAAATGCAACAGTTTTTCCATCATATAACAGGAGTAATTGCAACCAGTTTGAAAGTGATGGTCATTTCTACGTTCCGGGCACCCTAGGCTTCACTCTAGGGCGTTGCTCAACCATATCGAATACTTAGTGCCTTAGAAGTGTACGTCAGAAGCATAAAATACAGTATAAATACAACAGTTCTTCCATCGTATAAAACGAATAATTGCAACCAGTATGAAAGTCATGGTCATTTCTACGTTCCGGGAAACCAAGGCTTCACTCTAGGGCGTTGCTCCAGCAGATCGAATAGTTAGGGCCTCAGAAGTCAACGCCAGAAGCATAAAATACAATATAAATACAACAGCTTTTCCATCGTATAAAACGAATAATTGCAACCACTATGAAAGTTATGGTCATTTCTACGTTCCGGGCAACATAGGCTTCACTCTAAGGCGTTGCTCCAACAGATCGAATAGTTGGTGCCTTACAAGTCAAAGTCAGAAGGATAAAATACAATATAAATACAACAGTTTTTCCATCGTATAAAACGAATAATTGCAACCAGTATGAAAGTTATGGACATTTCTACTTTCCGGGCAACCTAGGCTTCACCCTAGGGCGTTGCTCCAACAGATTGAATAGTTAGGGCCTTAGAAGTCAACGCCCGAAGCATAAAATGCAATAAAAATACAACAGTTTTTCCATCGTATAACAGGAATAATTGTAACCAGTTTGAAAGTGATGGTCATTTCTACGATCCGGGCAACCTAGGCTTCACTCTAGGGCGTTGCTCTACCAGATCGGATAGTTAGGGCCTAAGAAGTCAACACCAGGAGCATAAAATACAATATAAATGCAACAGCTTTTCCATCGTATAAAATGAATAATTGCAAAGAGTGGGAAAGTAATGGTCATTTCTAGGTTCCGTGTAACCTAGGCTACACTCTAGGCTGTTGCTCCACCGTATCCAATACTTAGTGCCTTAGAAGTCAACGCCAGAAGCATAGAATACAATATAAATACAACTGTTTTTCCATCGTATAACAGGCATAATTGCAACCAGTTTGAAAGTTATGGTCATTTCTACTTGCCGGGCAACCTAGGCTTCACCCTAGGATGTGGCTCCACCATATCGAATAGTTAGGGGTTTAGAAGTAAACAGCCGAAGCATAAAATACAATAAAAATACAACAGTTTTTCCACCGTATAACAGGAATAATTGCAAACAGTGCGAAGGTAATGGTCATTTCTACGTTCCGAGCAACCTAGGCTTCACTGTTTGGCGTTGGTCCACCAGATCGAATAGTTGGTGCCTTAGAAGTCAACGTCAGAAGCATAAAATACAATATAAATACAACAGTTTTTCCATCGTATACAACAAATAATTGCAACCAGTATGAAAGTTATGGACATTTCTACTTTCCGGGCAACCTAGGCTTCACCCTAGGGCGTTGCTCCAACAGATTGAATGGTTAGGGCCTTAGAAGTCAACGCCCGAAGCATTAAATGCAATAAAAATACAACAGATTTCCATCGTAAAACAGGAATAATTGTAACCAGTTTGAAAGTAATGGTCATTTCTACGTTCCGGGCAACCTACGCGCCACTCTAAGGCGTTGCTCCACCAGATCGAATGGTTACGGCCTAAGAAGTCAACGCCAGAAGCAATAAAATACAATATAAATGCAACAGCTTTTCCATCGTATAAAATGAATAATTGCAAAGTGTGTGAAAGTAATGGTCATTTCTACGTTCCGGGCAACCTAGGTTTCACTCTAAGGCGTTGCTCCACCAGATCGAATAGTTAGGGCCTTAGAAGTCAACGCGCGGAACATAAAACACAAAATAAATAGAACCGTTTGTCCATTGTATAAATCGAATAATTGCTACCAGTGTCAAAGTTATGGTCATTTCTACGTTCCGGGCAACCTAGGCTTCACCCTAGTGCGTTGTTCCACCAGATCGAATAGTTAAGGCCTAAGAAGTGAACGCCAGAAGCATAAAACGCAATATAAATACAACAGTTTATCCATCGTATAAAACGAATAATTGCAACCAGTATGAAAGTTATGGACATTTCTACTTTTCGGGGAACCTAGGCTTCACCCTAGGGCGTTGCTCCAACAGATTGAATAGTTAGGGCCTTAGAAGTCAACGCCCGAAGCATAAAATGCAATAAAAATACAACAGTTTTTCCATCGTATAATAGGAATAATTGTAACCAGTTTGAAAGTGATGGTCATTTCTACGTTCCGGGCAACCTAGGCTTCACCCTAGGGCGTTGCTCCAACAGATTGAATAGTTAGGGCCTTAGAAGTCAACGCCCGAAGCATAAAATGCAATAAATATACAACAGTTTTTCCATCATATTACAGGAGTAATTGCAACCAGTTTGAAAGTGATGGACATTTCTACGTTCCGGGCACCCTAGGCTTCACTCTAGGGCGTTGCTCCACCATATCGAATACTTAATGTCTTAGAAGTCAACGCCAGAAGCATAAAATACAATATAAATACATCAGTTTTTCCATCGTATAACAGGAATAATAGCAACCAGTTTGAAAGTTATGGTCATTTCTACTTTCCGGGCAACCTAGTCTTCACCCTAGTGCGTAGCTCCACCAGATCGAATAGTTAGTGCCTTAGAAGTCAACGTCTGGAGCATAAAATACAGTATAAATACAACAGTTCTTCCATCGTATAAAACGAATAATTGCAACCAGTATGAAAGTTATGGACATTTCTTCTTTCCGGGCAACCTAGGCTTCACCCTAGGGCAATGCTCCACGAGATCGAATAGTTAGGGCCTTAGAAGTCTACGCGCGAAACATAAAACACAAAATAAATAGAACAGTTTTTCCATTGTATAAATCGAATAATTGCTACCAGTGTGAAAGTTATGGTCATTTCTACGTTCCCGGCAACCTAGGCTTCACCCTAGTGCGTTGTTCCACCAGATCGAATAGTTAAGGCCTAAGAAGTGAACGCCAGAAGCATAAAATACAATATAAATACAACAGTTTTTCCATCGTATAAAACGAGTAATTGCAACCAGTGTGAAAGTTATGGTCATTTCTACGTTCCGGGCGACATAGGCTTCACTCTAGAGGGTTGCTCCAACAGATCGAATAGTTGGTGCCTTACAAGTCAACGTCAGAAGCATAAAATACAATATAAATACAACAGTTTTTCCGTCGTATAAAACGAATAATTGCAACCAGTATGAAAGTTATGGACATTTCTACTTTCCGGGCAACCTAGGCTTCACCCTAGGGCGTTGCTCCAACAGATTGAATAGTTAGGGCCCTAGAAGTCAACGCCAGAAGCATAAGGTACAATATAAATACAACAGCTTTTCCATCGTATAACAGGAACAATAGCAACCAGTGTGAAAGATATGGTCATTTCTACGTTCCGGGCAACATAGGCGTCACTCTAAGGCGTTGCTCCACCAGATCGAATAGTTAGGGCCTAGGAAGTCAACGCCAGAAGCATAAAATACAATATAAATGCAACAGCTTTTCCATCGTATAAAATGAATAATTGCAAAGAGTGTGAAAGTAATGGTCATTTCTACGTTCCGGGCAACCTAGGTTTCACTCTAGGGCGTTGTTCCACCAGATCGAATAGTTAGTGCGTTAGAAGTCAACGTCAGAAGCATAAAATACAGTATAAATACAACAGTTTTTCCATCGTATAAAACGAATAATTGCAACCAGTATGAAAGTCATGGTCATTTCTACGTTCCGGGAAACCAAGGCTTCACTCTAGGGCGTTGCTCCAACAGATCGAATAGTTAGGGCCTTAGTAGTCAACGCCAGAAGCATAAAATACAATATAAATACAACAGTTTTTCCATCGTATAAAACGAATAATTGCAACCACTATGAAAGTTATGGTCATTTCTACTATCCGGGAAACCTAGGCTTCACCCTAGGGCGTTGCTCCACCAGATCGAATAGTTAGGGCCTTAGAAGTCAACACCAGAAGCATAAGGTACAATATAAATACAACAGCTTTTCCATCGTATAACAGGAACAATAGCAGCCAGTGTGAAAGATATGGTCCTTTCTACGTTCCGGGCAACCTAGGTTTCACTCTAGGGCGTTGCTCCACCAGATCGAATAGTTAGTGCCTTAGAAGTCAACGTCACAAACATAAAACACAGTATAAATACAACAGTTTTTCCATCGTATAAAACGAATAATTGCAACCAGTGTGAAAGTTATGGTCATTTCTTCGTTCCGGGCAACCTAGACTTCACTCTAGTGCGTTGTTCCACCAGATCGAATGGTTAAGGCCTAAGAAGTGAACGCCAGAAGCATAAAATACAATATAAATACAACAGTTTTTCCATCGTATAAAACGGATAATTGCACCAGTTTGAAAGTGATGGTCATTTCTACGTTCCGGGCACCCTAGGCTTCACTCTAGGGCGTTGCTCCACCAGATCGAATAGCTAGTGCCTTAGAATTCAACGCCACAAGCATAAAATACAATATAAGCACAACAGTTTTTCCATCGTATAACAGGAACAATAGCAACCAGTGTGAAAGATATGGTCATTTCTACGTTCCGGGCAACCTAGGCGTCACTCTAAGGCGTTGCTCCACCAGATCGAATAGTTAGGGCCTAAGAAGTCAGCGACAGAAGCATAAAATACAATATAAATGCAACAGCTTTTCCATCGTATAAAATGAATAATTGCAAAGAGTGTGAAACTAATGGTCATTTCTACGTCCCGGGCAACCTAGGTTTCACTCTAGGGCGTAGCTACACCAGGTCGAATAGTTAGTGCCTTAGAAGTCAACGTCAGAAGCATAAAATACAGTATAAATACAACAGTTCTTCCATCGTATAAAACGAATAATTGCAACCAGTATGAAAGTCATGGTCATTTCTACGTTCCGGGAAACCAAGGCTTCACTCTAAGCCGTTACTCCAACAGATCGAATAGTTAGGGCCTCAGAAGTCAACGCCAGAAGCATAAAATACAATATAAATACAACAGTTTTTCCATCGTATAAAACGAATAATTGCAACCACTATGAAAGTTATGGTCATTTCTACTATCCGGGCAACCTAGGCTTCACCCTAGGGCGATGCTGCACCAGATCGAATAGTTAGGGCCTCAGAAGTCAACGCCAGAAGCATAAAATACAATATAAATACAACAGCTTTTCCATCGTATAAAACGAATAATTGCAACCACTATGAAAGTTATGGTCATTTCTACGTTCCGGGCAACATAGGCTTCACTCTAAGGCGTTGCTCCAACAGATCGAATAGTTGGTGCCTTACAAGTCAAAGTCAGAAGGATAAAATACAATATAAATACAACAGTTTTTCCGTCGTATAAAACGAATAATTGCAACCAGTATGAAAGTTATGGACATTTCTACTTTCCGGGCAACCTAGGCTTCACCCTAGGGCGTTGCTCCAACAGATTGAATAGTTAGGGCCTTAGAAGTCAACGCCCGAAGCATAAAATGCAATAAAAATACAACAGTTTTTCCATCGTATAACAGGAATAATTGTAACCAGTTTGAAAGTGATGGTCATTTCTACGATCCGGGCAACCTAGGCTTCACTCTAGGGCGTTGCTCTACCAGATCGGATAGTTAGGGCCTAAGAAGTCAACACCAGGAGCATAAAATACAATATAAATGCAACAGCTTTTCCATCGTATAAAATGAATAATTGCAAAGAGTGGGAAAGTAATGGTCATTTCTACGTTCCGTGTAACCTAGGCTACACTCTAGGGTGTTGCTCCACCGTATCCAATACTTAGTGCCTTAGAAGTCAACGCCCGAAGCATTAAATGCAATAAAAATACAACAGATTTCCATCGTATAACAGGAATAATTGTAACCAGTTTGAAAGTAATGGTCATTTCTACGTTCCGGGCAACCTAGGCGCCACTCTAAGGCGTTGCTCCACCAGATCGAATAGTTACGGCCTAAGAAGTCAACGCCAGAAGCAATAAAATACAATATAAATGCAACAGCTTTTCCATCGTATAAAATGAATAATTGCAAAGTGTGTGAAAGTAATGGTCATTTCTACGTTCCGGGCAACCTAGGTTTCACTCTAGGGCGTTGCTCCACCAGATCGAATAGTTAGTGCGTTAGAAGTCAACGTCAGAAGCATAAAATACAGTATAAATACAACAGTTTTTCCATCGTATAAAACGAATAATTGCAACCAGTATGAAAGTTATGGACATTTCTACTTTCCGGGCAACCTAGGTTTCACTCTAAGGCGTTGCTCCACCAGATCGAATAGTTAGGGCCTTAGAAGTCAACGCACGGAACATAAAACACAAAATAAATAGAACCGTTTGTCCATTGTATAAATCGAATAATTGCTACCAGTGTCAAAGTTATGGTCATTTCTACGTTCCGGGCAACCTAGGCTTCACCCTAGTGCGTTGTTCCACCAGATCGAATAGTTAAGGCCTAAGAAGTGAACGCCAGAAGCATAAAACGCAATATAAATACAACAGTTTATCCATCGTATAAAACGAATAATTGCAACCAGTATGAAAGTTATGGACATTTCTACTTTTCGGGGAACCTAGGCTTCACCCTAGGGCGTTGCTCCAACAGATTGAATAGTTAGGGCCTTAGAAGTCAACGCCCGAAGCATAAAATGCAATAAAAATACAACAGTTTTTCCATCGTATAATAGGAATAATTGTAACCAGTTTGAAAGTGATGGTCATTTCTACGTTCCGGGCAACCTAGGCTTCACCCTAGGGCGTTGCTCCAACAGATTGAATAGTTAGGGCCTTAGAAGTCAACGCCCGAAGCATAAAATGCAATAAATATACAACAGTTTTTCCATCATATTACAGGAGTAATTGCAACCACTTTGAAAGTGATGGACATTTCTACGTTCCGGGCACCCTAGGCTTCACTCTAGGGCGTTGCTCCACCATATCGAATACTTAATGTCTTAGAAGTCAACGCCAGAAGCATAAAATACAATATAAATACAACAGTTTTTCCATCGTATAACAGGAATAATAGCAACCAGTTTGAAAGTTATGGTCATTTCTACTTTCCGGGCAACCTAGTCTTCACCCTAGTGCGTAGCTCCACCAGATCGAATAGTTAGTGCCTTAGAAGTCAACGTCTGGAGCATAAAATACAGTATAAATACAACAGTTCTTCCATCGTATAAAACGAATAATTGCAACCAGTATGAAAGTTATGGACATTTCTTCTTTCCGGGCAACCTAGGCTTCACCCTAGGGCAATGCTCCACGAGATCGAATAGTTAGGGCCTTAGAAGTCTACGCGCGAAACATAAAACACAAAATAAATAGAACAGTTTTTCCATTGTATAAATCGAATAATTGCTACCAGTGTGAAAGTTATGGTCATTTCTACGTTCCCGGCAACCTAGGCTTCACCCTAGTGCGTTGTTCCACCAGATCGAATAGTTTAGGCCTAAGAAGTGAACGCCAGAAGCATAAAATACAATATAAATGCAACAGCTTTTCCATCGTATAAAATGAATAATTGCAAAGAGTGGGAAAGTAATGGTCATTTCTACGTTCCGTGTAACCTAGGCTACACTCTAGGGTGTTGCTCCACCGTATCCAATACTTAGTGCCTTAGAAGTCAACGCCCGAAGCATTAAATGCAATAAAAATACAACAGATTTCCATCGTATAACAGGAATAATTGTAACCAGTTTGAAAGTAATGGTCATTTCTACGTTCCGGGCAACCTAGGCGCCACTCTAAGGCGTTGCTCCACCAGATCGAATAGTTACGGCCTAAGAAGTCAACGCCAGAAGCAATAAAATACAATATAAATGCAACAGCTTTTCCATCGTATAAAATGAATAATTGCAAAGTGTGTGAAAGTAATGGTCATTTCTACGTTCCGGGCAACCTAGGTTTCACTCTAGGGCGTTGCTCCACCAGATCGAATAGTTAGTGCGTTAGAAGTCAACGTCAGAAGCATAAAATACAGTATAAATACAACAGTTTTTCCATCGTATAAAACGAATAATTGCAACCAGTGTGAAAGTTATGGTCATTTCTACGTTCGGGCAACCTAGGTTTCACTCTAAGGCGTTGCTCCACCAGATCGAATAGTTAGGGCCTTAGAAGTCAACGCACGGAACATAAAACACAAAATAAATAGAACCGTTTGTCCATTGTATAAATCGAATAATTGCTACCAGTGTCAAAGTTATGGTCATTTCTACGTTCCGGGCAACCTAGGCTTCACCCTAGTGCGTTGTTCCACCAGATCGAATAGTTAAGGCCTAAGAAGTGAACGCCAGAAGCATAAAACGCAATATAAATACAACAGTTTATCCATCGTATAAAACGAATAATTGCAACCAGTATGAAAGTTATGGACATTTCTACTTTTCGGGGAACCTAGGCTTCACCCTAGGGCGTTGCTCCAACAGATTGAATAGTTAGGGCCTTAGAAGTCAACGCCCGAAGCATAAAATACAATATAAATGCAACAGCTTTTCCATCGTATAAAATGACTAATTGCAAAGAGTTTGAAAGTAATGGTCATTTCTACGTTCCGGGCAACCTAGGTTTCACTCTAGGGCGTTGCTCCACCAGATCGAATAGTTAGTGCCTTAGAAGTCAACGTCAGAAGCAGAAAATACAGTATAAATACAACAGTTTTTCCATTGTATAAAACGAATAATTGCAACCTGTCCGAAAGTTATGGACATTTCTACTTTCCGGGCAACCTAGGCTTCACCCTAGGGCGATGCTCCACCAGATCGAATAGTTAGAACCTTAAAACTCAACGCGCGAAACATAAAACACAAAATAAATAGAACAGTTTTTCCATTGTATAAATCGAACAATTCCTACCAGTGTGAAAGTTATGGTCATTTCTACGTTCCGAGCAGCCTAGGCTTCACACTAGTGCGTTGTTCCAGCAGATCGAATAGTTAAGGCCTAAGAAGTGAACGCCATAGGCATAAAATACAATATAAATACAACAGTTCTTCCATCGTATAAAACGGATAATTGCAACCAGTATGAAAGTAATGGTCAATATCTACTTCACGGGCAACCTAGGATTCACCCTAGGGCGTTGCTCCACCATATCGAACACTTAGTGCCTTAGAAGTCAACGCCAGAAGCATAAAATACAATATAAATACAACAGTTTTTCCATCGTATAACAGGAATAATTGCAACCAGTTTGAAAGTTATGGTCATTTCTACTTTCCGGGCAACCTAGGCTTCACCCTAGGGCGTTGTTCCACCCGATCGAATAGTTAGGGCCTAAGAAGTGAACGCCAGAGTCATATAATACAATATAAATACAACAGTTTTTCCATCGTATAAAACGAATAATGGCAACCAGTGTGAAAGTTATGGTCATTTCTACGTTCCGGGCAACCTGGGCTTCACTCTAGGGCGTTGCTCCAACAGATCGAATAGTTGGTGCCTTAGAAGTCAACGTCAGAAGCATAAAATACAATATAAATACAACAGTTTTTCCATCGTATAAAACGAATAATTGCAACCAGTTTGAAAGTTTGGTCATTTCTACGTTCCGGGCACCCTAGGCTTCACTCTAGGGCGTTGCTCCACCAGATCGAATATTTGGTGCCTTAAAAGTCAACGTCAGAAGCTTAAAATACAATATAAATACAACAGTTTTTCCATCGTATAAAACGAATAATCGCAACCAGTATGAAAGTTATGGACATTTCTACTTTCCGGGCAACCTAGGCTTCACCCTAGGGAGTTGCTCCAACAGACTGAATAGTTAGGGCCTTAGAAGTCAACGCCCGAAGCATAAATGCAAAAAGATACAACAGCTTTTCCATCGTATAACACGAATAATTGCAACCAGTGTGAAACTGATGGTCATTTCTACGTTCCCGGCAACCTAGGCTTCACCCTAGGGCGATGCTCCACAGATCGAATAGTTAGGGCCTTAGAAGTCAACGAGCGAAACATAAAACACAATATAAATGCAACAGCTTTTCCATCGTATAAAACGAATAATTGCAACCAGTATGAAAGTTATGGACATTTCTACTTTCCGGGCAACCTAGGCTTCACCCTAGGGCGTTGCTCCAACAGACTGAATGGTTAGGGCCTTAGAAGTCAACGCCCGAAGCATAAAATGCAATAAAAATGCAACAGTTTTTTCCATCATATACAGGGATAGTTGCAACCAGTTAGAAAGTGATGGTCATTTCTACGTTCCGGGCACCCTAGGCTTCACTCTAGGGCGTTGCTCCACCAGATCGAATAGTTAAGGCCTAAGAAATGAACGCCAGAAGCATAAAATACAATATAAATACAACAGTTTTTCCATCGTATAAAACGAATAATTGCAACCAGTGTGATAGTTATGGTCATTTCTACGTTCCGGGCAACCTAGGCGTCACTCTAAGGCGTTGCTCCACCAGATCGAATAGTTAGGGCCTAAGAAGTCAACGCCAGAAGCATAAAATACAATATAAATGCAACAGCTTTTCCATCGTATAAAATGACTAATTGCAAAGAGTTTGAAAGTAATGGTCATTTCTACGTTCCGGGCAACCTAGGTTTCACTCTAGGGCGTTGCTCCACCAGATCGAATAGTTAGTGCCTTAGAAGTCAACGTCAGAAGCAGAAAATACAGTATAAATACAACAGTTTTTCCATCGTATAAAACGAATAATTGCAACCTGTCCGAAAGTTATGGACATTTCTACTTTCCGGGCAACCTAGGCTTCACCCTAGGGCGATGCTCCACCAGATCGAATAGTTAGAACCTTAAAACTCAACGCGCGAAACATAAAACACAAAATAAATAGAACAGTTTTTCCATTGTATAAATCGAATAATTCCTACCAGTGTGAAAGTTATGGTCATTTCTACGTTCCGAGCAGCCTAGGCTTCACACTAGTGCGTTGTTCCAGCAGATCGAATAGTTAAGGCCTAAGAAGTGAACGCCATAGGCATAAAATACAATATAAATACAACAGTTCTTCCATCGTATAAACGGATAATTGCAACCAGTATGAAAGTAATGGTCAATATCTACTTCACGGGCAACCTAGGATTCACCCTAGGGCGTTGCTCCACCATATCGAACACTTAGTGCCTTAGAAGTCAACGCCAGAAGCATAAAATACAATATAAATACAACAGTTTTTTCCATCGTATAACAGGAATAATTGCAACCAGTTTGAAAGTTATGGTCATTTCTACTTTCCGGGCAACCTAGGCTTCACCCTAGGGCGTTGTTCCACCCGATCGAATAGTTAGGGCCTAAGAAGTGAACGCCAGAGTCATATAATACAATATAAATACAACAGTTTTTCCATCGTATAAATATAAAACGAATAATGGCAACCAGTGTGAAAGTTATGGTCATTTCTACGTTCCGGGCAACCTGGGCTTCACTCTAGGGCGTTGCTCCAACAGATCGAATAGTTGGTGCCTTAGAAGTCAACGTCAGAAGCATAAAATACAATATAAATACAACAGTTTTTCCATCGTATAAAACGAATAATTGCAACCAGTTTGAAAGTTATGGTCATTTCTACGTTCCGGGCACCCTAGGCTTCACTCTAGGGCGTTGCTCCACCAGATCGAATATTTGGTGCCTTAAAAGTCAACGTCAGAAGCTTAAAATACAATATAAATACAACAGTTTTTCCATCGTATAAAACGAATAATCGCAACCAGTATGAAAGTTATGGACATTTCTACTTTCCGGGCAACCTAGGCTTCACCCTAGGGAGTTGCTCCAACAGACTGAATAGTTAGGGCCTTAGAAGTCAACGCCCGAAGCATAAAATGCAAAAAGATACAACAGCTTTTCCATCGTATAACACGAATAATTGCAACCAGTGTGAAACTGATGGTCATTTCTACGTTCCGGGCAACCTAGGCTTCACCCTAGGGCGTTGCTCCACCAGATCGAATAGTTAGGGCCTTAGAAGTCAACGCCAGAAGCATGAGGTACAATATAAATACAACAGCTTTTCCATCGTATAACAGGAACAATAGCAACCAGTGTGAAAGATATGATCATTTCTACGTTCCGGGCAACCTAGGCGTCACTCTAAGGCGTCGCTCCACCAGATCGACTAGTTAGGGCCTAAGAAGTCAACGCCAGAAGCATAAAATACAATATAAATGCAACAGCTTTTCCATCGTATAAAATGAATAATTGCAAAGATTGTGAAAGTAATGGTCATTTCTACGTTCCGCGCAACCTAGGTCTCACTCTAGGGCGTTGCTCCACCAGATCGAATAGTTAGTGCCTTAGAAGTCAACGTCAGAAGCATAAAATACAGTATAAATACAAAAGTTTTTCCATCGTATAAAACGAATAATTGCAACCAGTGTGAAAGTTATGGTCATTTCTACGTTCGGGCAACCTAGGCTTCACCCTAGGGCGCTGCTCCACCAGCTCGAATGGTTGGTGCCTTGGAAGTCAACGTCAGAAGCTTAAAATACAATATAAATACAACAGTTTTTCCATCGTATAAAACGAATAATTGCAACCAGTGTGAAGGTGATGGTCATTTCTACGTTCCGGGCAACCTAGGCTTCACCCTAGGGCGTTGCTCCACCAGATCGAATAGTTAGGGCCTTAGAAGTCAACACCAGAAGCATAAGGTACATTATAAATACAACAGCTTTTCCATCGTATAACAGGAACAATCGCAACCAGTGTGAAAGATATGGTCATTTCTATGTTCCGGGCAACCTAGGCGTCACTCTAAGGCATTTCTCCACCAGATCGAATAGTTAGGGCCTAAGAAGTCAACGCCAGAAGCAGAAAATACAATATAAATGCAACAGCTTTTCCATCGTATAAAATGAATAATTGCAAAGAGTTTGAAAGTAATGGTCATTTCTACGTTCCGGGCAACCTAGGTTTCACTCTAGGGCGTTGCTCCACCAGATCGAATAGTTAGTGCCTTAGAAGTCAACGTCAGAAGCATAAAATACAGTATAAATACAACAGTTTTTCCATCGTATAAAACGAATAATTGCAACCTGTCCGAAAGTTATGGACATTTCTACTTTCCGGGCAACCTAGGCTTCACCCTAGGGCGTTGCTCCAACAGACTGAATGGTTAGGGCCTTAGAAGTCAACGCCCGAAGCATAAAATGCAATAAAAATGCAACAGTTTTTCCATCATATAACAGGGATAGTTGCAACCAGTTAGAAAGTGATGGTCATTTCTACGTTCCGGGCACCCTAGGCTTCACTCTAGGGCGTTGCTCCACCAGATCGAATAGTTAAGGCCTAAGAAATGAACGCCAGAAGCATAAAATACAATATAAATACAACAGTTTTTCCATCGTATAAAACGAATAATTGCAACCAGTGTGATAGTTATGGTCATTTCTACGTTCCGGGCAACCTAGGCGTCACTCTAAGGCGTTGCTCCACCAGATCGAATAGTTAGGGCCTAAGAAGTCAACGCCAGAAGCATAAAATACAATATAAATGCAACAGCTTTTCCATCGTATAAAATGACTAATTGCAAAGAGTTTGAAAGTAATGGTCATTTCTACGTTCCGGGCAACCTAGGTTTCACTCTAGGGCGTTGCTCCACCAGATCGAATAGTTAGTGCCTTAGAAGTCAACGTCAGAAGCAGAAAATGCAGTATAAATACAACAGTTTTTCCATCGTATAAAACGAATAATTGCAACCTGTCCGAAAGTTATGGACATTTCTACTTTCCGGGCAACCTAGGCTTCACCCTAGGGCGATGCTCCACCAGATCGAATAGTTAGAACCTTAAAACTCAACGCGCGAAACATAAAACACAAAATAAATAGAACAGTTTTTCCATTGTATAAATCGAATAATTCCTACCAGTGTGAAAGTTATGGTCATTTCTACGTTCCGAGCAGCCTAGGCTTCACACTAGTGCGTTGTTCCAGCAGATCGAATAGTTAAGGCCTAAGAAGTGAACGCCATAGGCATAAAATACAATATAAATACAACAGTTTTTCCATCGTATAAAACGGATAATTGCAACCAGTATGAAAGTAATGGTCAATATCTACTTCACGGGCAACCTAGGATTCACCCTAGGGCGTTGCTCCACCATATCGAACACTTAGTGCCTTAGAAGTCAACGCCAGAAGCATAAAATACAATATAAATACAACAGTTTTTCCATCGTATAACAGGAATAATTGCAACCAGTTTGAAAGTTATGGTCATTTCTACTTTCCGGGCAACCTAGGCTTCACCCTAGGGCGTTGTTCCACCCGATCGAATAGTTAGGGCCTAAGAAGTGAACGCCAGAGTCATATAATACAATATAAATACAACAGTTTTTCCATCGTATAAAACGAATAATGGCAACCAGTGTGAAAGTTATGGTCATTTCTACGTTCCGGGCAACCTGGGCTTCACTCTAGGGCGTTGCTCCAACAGATCGAATAGTTGGTGCCTTAGAAGTCAACGTCAGAAGCATAAAATACAATATAAATACAACAGTTTTTCCATCGTATAAAACGAATAATTGCAACCAGTGTGAAAGTGATGGTCATTTCTACGTTCCGGGCAACCTAGGCTTCACCCTAGGGCGTTGCTCCACCAGATCGAATAGTTAGGGCCTTAGAAGTCAACGCCAGAAGCATAAGGTACATTATAAATACAACAGCTTTTCCATCGTATAACAGGAACAATCGCAACCAGTGTGAAAGATATGGTCATTTCTACGTTCCGGGAAACCTAGGCGTCACTCTATGACGTTGCTCCACCAGATCGAATAGTTAGGGCCTAAGAAGTCAACGCCAGAAGCAGAAAATACAATATAAATACAACAGCTTTTCCATCGTATAAAATGAATAATTGCAAAGAGTTTGAAAGTAATGGTCATTTCTACGTTCCGGGCAACCTAGGTTTCACTCTAGGGCGTTGCTCCACCTGATCGAATAGGTAGTGCCTTAGACGTCAACGTCAGAAGCATAAAATACAGTATAAACACAACAGTTTTTCCATCGTATAAAACGAATAATTGCAACCTGTCCGAAAGTTATGGACATTTCTACTTTCCGGGCAACCCAGGCTTCACCCTAGGGCGATGCTCCACCAGGTCGAATAGTTAGGGCCTTAGAAGTCTACGCGCGAAACATAAAACACAAAATAAATAGAACAGTTTTTCCATTGTATAAATCGAATAATTGCTACCAGTGTGAAAGTTATGGTCATTTCTACGTTCCGGGCAGCCTAGGCTTCACCCTAGTGCGTTGTTCCACCAGATCGAATAGTTAAGGCCTACGAAGTGAACGCCAGAAGCATAAAATACAATATAAATACAACAGCTTTTCCATCGTATAAAACAGATAATTGCAACCAGTATGAAAGTAATGGTCATATCTACTTCCCGGGCAACCTAGGATTCACCCTAGGGCGTTGCTCCAACAGATTGAAAAGTTAGTGCCTAAGAAGTCAACGCCTGAAGCATTAAATACAATATAAATACAACAGTTTTTCCATCGTATAAACCGGATAATTGCAACCAGTATGAAAGTTATTTTCATTTCTACTTTCCGGGCGACCTAGGATTCACGCTAGGGCGTTGCTCCAACAGATTGAATAGTTAGTGCCTTAGAAGTCAACGCCCGAAGCATCAAATGCAATAAAAATACAACAGTTTTTCCATCGTATAAAACGAATAATTGCAACCAGTATGAAAGTGATGGTCATTTCTACGTTCCGGGAAACCAAGGCTTCACTCTAGGGCGTTGCTCCAACAGATCGAATAGTTAGGGCCTCAGAAGTCAACGCCAGAAGCATAAAATACAATATAAATACAACAGCTTTTCCATCGTATAGAACGAATAATTGCAATCACTATGAAAGTTATGGTCATTTATACTATCCGGGCAACCTAGGCTTCACCCTAGGGCGTTGCTCCACCAGATCGAATAGTTAGGGCCTTAGAAGTCAACACCAGAAGCATAAGGTACAATATAAATACAACAGCTTTTCCATCGTATAACAGGAACAATAGAAACCAGTGTGAAAGATATGGTCATTTCTACTTTCCGGGCAACCTAGGTTTCACTCTAGGGCGTTGCTCCACCAGATCGAATAGTTAGTGCCTTAGAAGTCAACGTCAGAAGCATGAAATACAGTATAAATACAACAGTTTTTCCATCGTGTAAAACGAATAATTGCAACCAGTGTGAAAGTTATGGCCATTTCTACGTTCCGGGCAACCTAGGCTTCACTCTAGGGCGTTGCTCCACCAGCTCGAATGGTTGGTGCGTTAGAAGTCAACGTCAGAAGCTTAAAATATAATATAAATACAACAGTTTTCCATCGTATAAAACGAATAATTGCAACCAGTGTGAAAGTGATGGTCATTTCTACGTTCCGGGCAACCTAGGCTTCACCCTAGGGCGTTGCTCCACCAGATCGAATAGTTAGGGCCTAAGAAGTCAACGCCAGAAGCATAAAATACAATATAAATGCAACAGCTTTTCCATCGTATAAAATGAATAATTGCAACCAGTTTGAAAGTTATGGTCATTTCTGCTTTCCGGGCAACCTAGGCTTCACCCTAGGGCGTTGTTCCACCCGATCGAATAGTTACGGCCTAAGAAGTGAACGCCAGAAGCATATAATACAATATAAATACAACAGTTTTTCCATCGTATAAAACGAATAATTGCAACCAGTGTGAAAGTTATGGTCATTACTACGTTCCGGGCAACCTAGGCTTCACTCTAGGGCGTTGCTCCAACAGATCGAATAGTTGGTGCCTTAGAAGTCAACGTCAGAAGCATAAAATACAATATAAATACAACAACTTTTCCATCGTATAAATCGGATAATTGCAACCAGTATGAAAGTAATGGTCATATCTACTTCCCGGGCAACCTAGGATTCACCCTAGGGCGTTGCTCCAACAGATTGAAAAGTTAGTGCCTAAGAAGTCAACGCCAGAAGCATTAAATACAATATAAATACAACAGTTTTTCCATCGTATAAACCGGATAATTGCAACCAGTATGAAAGTTATTTTCATTTCTACTTTCCCGGCAACCTAGGATTCACGCTAGGGCGTTGCTCCAACAGATTGAATAGTTAGTGCCTTAGAAGTCAACGCCCGAAGCATCAAATGCAATAAAAATACGACAGTTTTTCCATCGTATAAAACGAATAATTGCAACCAGTTTGAAAGTTATGGTCATTTCTGCTTTCCGGGCAACCTAGGCTTCACCCTAGGGCGTTGTTCCACCCGATCGAATAGTTACGGCCTAAGAAGTGAACGCCAGAAGCATATAATACAATATAAATACAACAGTTTTTCCATCGTATAAAACGAATATTTGCAACCACTATGAAAGTTATGGTCATTTCTACGTTCCGGGCAACCTAGGTTTCACTCTAGGGCGTTGCTCCACCAGATCGAATAGTTAGTGCCTTAGAAGTCAACGTCAGAAGCATAAAATACAGTATAAATACAACAGTTTTTCCATCGTATAAAACGAATAATTGCAACCTGTCCGAAAGTTATGGACATTTCTACTTTCCGGGCAACCTAGGCTTCACCCTAGGGCGATGCTCCGCCAGATCGAATAGTTAGGACCTTAAAACTCAACGCGCGAAACATAAAACACAAAATAAATAGAACAGCTTTTCCATCGTATAAAACGAATAATTGCAACCAGTGTGAAAGTTATGGTCATTTCTACGTTCCGGGCACCCTAGGCTTCACCCTTGGGAGTTGTTCCACCCGATCGAATAGTTAGGGCCTAAGAAGTGAACGCCAGAAGCATATAATACAATATAAATACAAGAGGTTTTCCATCCTATAATATGAATAATTGCAACCAGTGTGAAAGTGATGGTCATTTCTTCGTTCCGGGCAACCTAGGCTTCACTCTAGGGCGTTGCTCCAACAGATCGAATAGTTGGTGCGTTAGAAGTCAACGTCAGAAGCATAAAATACATTTTAAATACAACAGCTTTTCCATCGTATAACAGGAACAATAGCAACCAGTGTGAAAGGTATGGTCATTTCTAGGTTCCGGGCAACCTAGGCGTCACTCTAAGGCGTTGCTCCACCAGATCGAATAGTTAGGGCCTAAGAAGTTAACGCCAGAAGCATAAAATACAATATAAATGCAACAGCTTTTCCAACGTATAAAATGAATAATTGCAAAGAGTTTGAAAGTAATGGTCATTTCTACGTTCCGGGCAACCTAGGTTTCACTCTAGGGCGTTGCTACACCAGATCGAATAGTTAGTGCCTTAGAAGTCAACGTCAGAAGCATAAAATACAGTATAAATACAACAGTTTTTCCATCGTATAAAACGAATAATTGCAACCTGTCCGAAAGTTATGTACATTTCTACTTTCCGGGCAACCTAGGCTTCACCCTAGGGCTATGCTCCGCCAGATCGAATAGTTAGGACCTTAAAACTCAACGCGCGAAACATAAAACACAAAATAAATACAACAGGTTTTCCATCCTATAATATGAATAATTGCAACCAGTGTGAAAGTGATGGTCATTTCTTCGTTCCGGGCAACCTAGGCTTCACCCTAGGGCGTTGCTCCAACAGATTGAATAGTTAGGGCCTTAGAAGTCAACACCAGGAGCATAAAATACAATATAAATACAACAGTTTTTCCATCGTATAAAACGGATAATTGCAACCAGTATGAAAGTTATAGTCATTTCTACGTTCCGGGCAACCAAGGCTTCACCCTAGGGCGTTGCTCCACCAGATCGAATAGTAAGGGCCTAAGAAGTCAACGCCAGAAGCATAAAATACAAAATAAATGCAACAGCTTTTCCATCGTATAAAATGAATAATTGCAACCAGTGTGAAAGTGATGGTCATTTCTTCGTTCCGGGCAACCTAGGCTTCACTCTAGGGCGTTGCTCCAACAGATCGAATAGTTGGTGCCTTAGAAGTCAACGTCAGAAGCATAAAATACAATATAAATGCAACAGCTTTTCCATCGTATAAAATGAATAATTGCAAAGAGTTTGAAAGTAATGGTCATTTCTACGTTCCGGGCAACCTAGGTTTCACGCTAGGGCGTTGCTCCACCAGATCGAATAGTTAGTGCCTTAGAAGTCAACGTCAGAAGCATAAAATACAGTATAAATACAACAGTTTTTCCATCGTATAAAACGAATAATTGCAACCAGTGTGAAAGTTATGGTCATTTCTACGTTCCGGGCAACCTAGGCTTCACTCTAGGGCGTTGCTCCACCAGCTCGAATGGTTGGTGCCTTAGAAGTCAACGTCAGAAGCTTAAAATACAATATAAATAAAACAGTTTTTCCATCGTATTAAACGAATAATTGCAACCAGTGTGAAAGTGATGGTCATTTCTACGTTCCGGGCAACCAAGGCTTCACCCTAGGGCGTTGCTCCACCAGGTCGAATAGTTAGGGCCTAAGAAGTCAACGCCAGAAGCATAAAATACAATATAAATGCAACAGCTTTTCCATCGTATAAAATGAATAATTGCAACCAGTTTGAAAGTTATGGTCATTTCTACTTTCCGGGCAACCTAGGCTTCACCCTAGGGCGTTGTTCCACCCGATCGAATAGTTACGGCCTAAGAACTGAACGCCAGAAGCATATAATACAATATAAATACAACAGTTTTTCCATCGTATAAAACGAATAATTGCAACCAGTGTGAAAGTTATGGTCATTTCTACGTTCCGGGCAACCTAGGCTTCACTCTAGGGCGTTGCTCCAGCAGATCGAATAGTTGGTGCCTTAGAAGTCAACGTCAGAAGCATAAAATACAATATAAATACAACAGTTTTTCCATGGTATAAAACGAATAATTGCAACCAGTATGAAAGTTATGGACATTTCTACTTTCCGGGCAGCCTAGGCTTCTCCCTAGGGCGTTGCTCCAACAGATCGAATAGTTGGTGCCTTAGAAGTCAACGTCAGAAGCATAAAATACATTTTAAATACAACAGCTTTTCCATCGTATAACAGGAACAATAGCAACCAGTGTGAAAGGTATGGTCATTTCTACGTTCCGGGCAACCTAGGCGTCACTCTAAGGCGTTGCTCCACCAGATCTAATAGTTAGGGCCTAAGAAGTTAACGCCAGAAGCATAAAATACAAAATAAATGCAACAGATTTTCCATCGTATAAAACGAATAATTGCAACCTGTCCGAAAGTTATGGACATTTCTACTTTCCGGGCAACCTAGGCTTCACCCTAGGGCGATGCTCCGCCAGATCGAATAGTTAGGACCTTAAAACTCAACGCGCGAAACATAAAACACAAAATAAATAGAACAGTTTTTCCATCGTATAAAACGAATAATTGCAACCAGTGTGAAAGTTATGGTCATTTCTACGTTCCGGGCACCCTAGGCTTCACCCTAGTGCGTTGTTCCACCCGATCGAATAGTTAGGGCCTAAGAAGTGAACGCCAGAAGCATATAATACAATATAAATACAACAGGTTTTCCATCCTATAATATGAATAATTGCAACCAGTGTGAAAGTGATGGTCATTTCTTCGTTCCGGGCAACCTAGGCTTCACCCTAGGGCGTTGCTCCAACAGATTGAATAGTTAGGGCCTTAGAAGTCAACACCAGGAGCATAAAATACAATATAAATACAACAGTTTTTCCATCGTATAAAACGGATAATTGCAACCAGTATGAAAGTTATGGACATTTCTACTTTCCGGGCAGCCTAGGCTTCACCATAGGGCGTTGCTCCAACAGATTGAATAGTTAGGGCCTTAGAAGTCAACACCAGGAGCATAAAATACAATATAAATACAACAGGTTTTCCATCCTATAATATGAATAATTGCAACCAGTGTGAAAGTGATGGTCATTTCTTCGTTGCGGGCAACCTAGGCTTCACTCTAGGGCGTTGCTCCAACAGATCGAATAGTTGGTGCCTTAGAAGTCAACGTCAGAAGCATAAAATACATTTTAAATACAACAGCTTTTCCATCGTATAACAGGAACAATAGCAACCAGTGTGAAAGGTATGGTCATTTCTAGGTTCCGGGCAACCTAGGCGTCACTCTAAGGCGTTGCTCCACCAGATCGAATAGTTAGGGCCTAAGAAGTTAACGCCAGAAGCATAAAATACAATATAAATGCAACAGCTTTTCCATCGTATAAAATGAATAATTGCAAAGAGTTTGAAAGTAATGGTCATTTCTACGTTCCGGGCAACCTAGGTTTCACTCTAGGGCGTTGCTCCACCAGATCGAATAGTCAGTGCCTTAGAAGTCAACGTCAGAAGCATAAAATACAAAATAAATGCAACAGCTTTTCCATCGTATAAAACGAATAATTGCAACCTGTCCGAAAGTTATGGACATTTCTACTTTCCGGGCAACCTAGGCTTCACCCTAGGGCGATGCTCCGCCAGATCGAATAGTTAGGACCTTAAAACTCAACGCGCGAAACATAAAACACAAAATAAATAGAACAGTTTTTCCATCGTATAAAACGAATAATTGCAACCAGTGTGAAAGTTATGGTCATTTCTACGTTCCGGGCACCCTAGGCTTCACCCTAGGGCGTTGTTCCACCCGATCGAATAGTTAGGGCCTAAGAAGTGAACGTCAGAAGCATATAATACAATATAAATACAACAGGTTTTCCATCCTATAATATGAATAATTGCAACCAGTGTGAAAGTGATGGTCATTTCTTCGTTCCGGGCAACCTAGGCTTCACCCTAGGGCGTTGCTCCAACAGATTGAATAGTTAGGGCCTTAGAAGTCAACACCAGGAGCATAAAATACAATATAAATACAACAGGTTTTCCATCCTATAATATGAATAATTGCAACCAGTGTGAAAGTGATGGTCATTTCTTCGTTGCGGGCAACCGAGGCTTCACTCTAGGGCGTTGCTCCAACAGATCGAATAGTTGGTGCCTTAGAAGTCAACGTCAGAAGCATAAAATACATTTTAAATACAACAGCTTTTCCATCGTATAACAGGAACAATAGCAACCAGTGTGAAAGGTATGGTCATTTCTAGGTTCCGGGCAACCTAGGCGTCACTCTAAGGCGTTGCTCCACCAGATCGAATAGTTAGGGCCTAAGAAGTTAACGCCAGAAGCATAAAATACAATATAAATGCAACAGCCTTTCCATCGTATAAAATGAATAATTGCAAAGAGTTTGAAAGTAATTGTCATTTCTACGTTCCGGGCAACCTAGGTTTCACTCTAGGGCGTTGCTCCACCAGATCGAATAGTCAGTGCCTTAGAAGTCAACGTCAGAAGCATAAAATACAGTATAAATACAACAGTTTTTCCATCGTATAAAACGAATAATTGCACCTGTCCGAAAGTTATGGACATTCCTACTTTCCGGGCAACCTAGGCTTCACCCTAGGGCGATGCTCCGCCAGATCGAATAGTTAGGACCTTAAAACTCAACGCGCGAAACATAAAACACAAAATAAATAGAACAGTTTTTCCATCGTATAAAACGAATAATTGCAACCAGTGTGAAAGTTATGGTCATTTCTACGTTCCGGGCACCCTAGGCTTCACCCTAGGGCGTTGTTCCACCCGATCGAATAGTTAGGGCCTAAGAAGTGAACGCCAGAAGCATATAATACAATATAAATACAACAGCTTTTCCATCCTATAATATGAATAATTGCAACCAGTGTGAAAGTGATGGTCATTTCTTCGTTCCGGGCAACCTAGGCTTCACCCTAGGGCATTGCTCCAACAGATTGAATAGTTAGGGCCTTAGAAGTCAACACCAGGAGCATAAAATACAATATAAATACAACAGTTTTTCCATCGTATAAAACGGATAATTGCAACCAGTATGAAAGTTATAGTCATTTCTACTTACCGGGCAACCTAGGATTCACGCTAGGGCGTTGCTCCACCAGATCGAATAGTTAGGGCCTAAGAAGTCAACGCCAGAAGCATAAAATACAATATAAATGCAACAGCTTTTCCATCGTGTAAAATGAATAATTGCAAAGAGTTTGAAAGTAATGGTCATTTCTACGTTCCGGTCAACCTAGGTTTCACTCTAGGGCGTTGCTCCACCAGATCGAATAGTTAGTGCCTTAGAAGTCAACGTCAGAAGCATAAAATACAGTATAAATACAACAGTTTTTCCATCGTATAAAACGAATAATTGCAACCTGTCCGAAAGTTATGGACATTTCTACTTTCCGGGCAACCTAGGCTTCACCCTAGGGCGATGCTCCGCCAGATCGAATAGTTAGGACCTTAAAACTCAACGGGCGAAACATAAAACACAAAATAAATAGAACAGTTTTTCCATCGTATAAAACGAATAATTGCAACCAGTGTGAAAGTTATGGTCATTTCTACGTTCCGGGCACCCTAGGCTTCAACCTAGGGCGTTGTTCCACCCGATCGAATAGTTAGGGCCTAAGAAGTGAACGCCAGAAGCATATAATACAATATAAATACAACAGGTTTTCCATCCTATAATATGAATAATTGCAACCAGTGTGAAAGTGATGGTCATTTCTTCGTTCCGGGCAACCTAGGCTTCACCCTAGGGCGTTGCTCCAACAGATTGAATAGTTAGGGCCTTAGAAGTCAACACCAGGAGCATAAAATACAATATAAATACAACAGTTTTTCCATCGTATAAAACGGATAATTGCAACCAGTATGAAAGTTATGGACATTTCTACTTTCCGGGCAGCCTAGGCTTCACCCTAGGGCGTTGCTCCAACAGATTGAATAGTTAGGGCCTTAGAAGTCAACACCAGGAGCATAAAATACAATATAAATACAACAGGTTTTCCATCCTATAATATGAATAATTGCAACCAGTGTGAAAGTGATGGTCATTTCTTCGTTCCGGGCAACCTAGGCTTCACTCTAGGGCGTTGCTCCACCAGATCGAATAGTTAGTGCCTTAGAAGTCAACGTCAGAAGCATAAAATACAGTATAAATACAACAGTTTTTCCATCGTATAAAACGAATAACTGCAACCTGTCCGAAAGTTATGGACATTCCTACTTTCCGGGCAACCTAGGCTTCACCCTAGGGCGATAGTCCGCCAGATCGAATAGTTAGGACCTTAAAACTCAACGCGCGAAACGTAAAACACAAAATAAATACAACAGTTTTTCCATCGTATAAAACGAATAATTGCAACCAGTGTGAAAGTTATGGTCATTTCTACGTTCCGGGCACCCTAGGCTTCACCCTAGGGCGTTGCTCCACCCGATCGAATAGTTAGGGCCTAAGAAGTGAACGCCAGAAGCATATAATACAATATAAATACAACAGGTTTTCCATCCTATAATATGAATAATTGCAACCAGTGTGAAAGTGATGATCATTTCTTCGTTCCGGGCAACCTAGGCTTCACCCTAGGGCGTTGCTCCAGCAGATTGAATAGTTAGGGCCTTAGAAGTCAACACCAGGAGCATAAAATACAATATAAATACAACAGTTTTTCCATCGTATAAAACGGATAATTGCAACCAGTATGAAAGTTATAGTCATTTCTACTTACCGGGCAACCTAGGATTCACGCTAGGGCGTTGCTCCAACACATTGAAAAGTTAGTGCCTAAGAAGTGAACGCCAGAAGCATAAAATACAATATAAATACAACAGTTTTTCCATCGTATAAAACGAATAATTGCAACCTGTCCGAAAGTTATGGACATTTCTACTTTCCGGGCAACCTAGGCTTTTCTCTAGGGCGTTGCTCCACCAGCTCGAATGGTTGGTGCCTTAGAAGTCAACGTCAGAAGCTTAAAATACAATATAAATACAAGAGTTTTTCCATCGTATTAAACGAATAATTGCAACCAGTGTGAAAGTGATGGTCATTTCTACGTTCCGGGCAACCAAGGCTTCACCCTAGGGCGTTGCTCCACCAGATCGAATAGTTAGGGCCTAAGAAGTCAACGCCAGAAGCATAAAATAGAATATAAATGCAACAGCTTTTCCATCGTATAAAATGAATAATTGCAACCAGTTTGAAAGTTATGGTCATTTCTACTTTCCGGGCAACCTAGGCTTCACCCTAGGGCGTTGTTCCACCCGATCGAATAGTTACGGCCTAAGAAGTGAACGCCAGAAGCATATAATACAATATAAATACAACAGTTTTTCCATCGTATAAAACGAATAATTGCAACCAGTGTGAAAGTGATGGTCATTTCTTCGTTCCGGGCAACCTAGGCTTCACCCTAGGGCGTTGCTCCAACAGATTGAATAGTTAGGGCCTTAGAAGTCAACACCAGGAGCATAAAATACAATATAAATACAACAGTTTTTCCATCGTATAAAACGGATAATTGCAACCAGTATGAAAGTTATGGACATTTCTACTTTCCGGGCAGCCTAGGCTTCACCCTAGGGCGTTGCTCCAACAGATTGAATAGTTAGGGCCTTAGAAGTCAACACCAGGAGCATAAAATACAATATAAATACAACAGGTTTTCCATCCTATAATATGAATAATTGCAACCAGTGTGAAAGTGATGGTCATTTCTTCGTTCCGGGCAACCTAGGCTTCACTCTAGGGCGTTGCTCCAACAGATCGAATAGTTGGTGCCTTAGAAGTCAACGTCAGAAGCATAAAATACATTTTAAATACAACAGCTTTTCCATCGTATAACAGGAACAATAGCAACCAGTGTGAAAGGTATGGTCATTTCCAGGTTCCGGGCAACCTAGGCGTCACTCTAAGGCGTTGCTCCACCAGATCGAATAGTTAGGGCCTAAGAAGTTAACGCCAGAAGCATAAAATACAATATAAATGCAACAGCTTTTCCATCGTATAAAATGAATAATTGCAAAGAGTTTGAAAGTAATGGTCATTTCTACGTTCCGGGCAACCGAGGTTTCACTCTAGGGCGTTGCTCCACCAGATCGAATTGTTAGTGCCTTAGAAGTCAACGTCAGAAGCATAAAATACAGTATAAATACAACAGTTTTTCCATCGTATAAACCGGATAATTGCAACCAGTATGAAAGTTATGGTCATTTCTACTTTCCGGGCAACCTAGGATTCACCCTAGGGCGTTGCTACAACAGATTGAATAGTTAGTGCCTGAGAAGTCAACGCCCGAAGCATCAAATGCAATAAAAATACAACAGTTTTTCCATCATATAACAGGAGTAATTGCAACCAGTTTCAAAGTGATGGTCATTTCTACGTTTCGGGCACCCTAGGCTTCACTCTAGCGTGTTGCTCCACCATATCGAATACTTAGTGCCTTAGAAGTCAACGCCAGAAGCATAAAATACAATATAAATACAACAGCTTTTCCATCGTATAAAACGAATAATTGCAACCAGTATGAAAGTTATGGACATTTCTACTTTCCGGGCAACCTAGGCTTCACCCTAGGGCGTTGCTCCAACAGACTGAATAGTTAGGGCCTTAGAAGTCAACGCCCGAAGCATAAAATGCAATAAAAATGCAACAGCTTTTCCATCATATAACAGGGATAGTTGCAACCAGTTTGAAAGTGATGGTCATTTCTACGTTCCGGGCACCCTAGGCTTCACTCTAGGGCGTTGCTCCACCAGATCGAATAGTTAAGGCCTAAGAAATGAACGCCAGAAGCATAAAATACAATATAAATACAACAGTTTTTCCATCGTATAAAACGAATAATTGCAACCAGTGTGAAAGTTATGGTCATTTCTACGTTCCGGGCAACCTAGGCTTCACTCTAGGGCGTTGCTCCACCAGATCGAATAGTTGGTGCCTTAGAAGTCAACGTCAGAAGCTTAAAATACAATATAAATACAACAGTTTTTCCATCGTATAAAACGAATAATTGCAACCAGTATGAAAGTTATGGACATTTCTACTTTCCGGGCAACCTAGGCCTCACCCTAGGGAGTTGCTCCAACAGACTGAATAGTTAGGGCCTTAGAAGTCAACGCCCGAAGCATAAAATGCAATAAAAATGCAACAGCTTTTCCATCATATAACAGGGATAGTTGCAACCAGTTTGAAAGTGATGGTCATTTCTACGTTCCGGGCAGCCTAGGCTTCACTCTAGGGCGTTGCTCCACCTAATCGAATAGTTAAGGCCTAAGAAATGAACGCCAGATGCATAAAATACAATATAAATGCAACAGCTTTTCCATCGTATAAAATGAATAATTGCAAAGAGTGTGAAAGTAATGGTCATTTCTACGTTCCGGGCAACCTAGGTCTCACTCTAGGGCGTTGCTCCACCAGATCGAATAGTTAGTGCCTTAGAAGTCAACGTCAGAAGCATAAAATACAGTATAAATACAAAAGTTTTTCCATCGTATACAACGAACAATTGCAACCATTGTGAAAGTTATGGTCATTTCTACGTTCCGGGCAACCTAGGCTTCACTCTAGGGCGTTGCTCCACCAGATCGAATAGTTAGTGCCTTAGAAGTCAACGTCAGAAGCATAAAATACAGTATAAATACAACAGTTTTTCCATCGTATAAAACGAATAATTGCAACCTGTCCGAAAGTTATGGACATTTCTACTTTCCGGGCAACCTAGGCTTCACCCTAGGGCGATGCTCCACCAGATCGAATAGTTAGGGCCCTAGAAGTCAACGCGCGAAACATAAAACACAAAATAAATAGAACAGTCTTTCCATTGTATAAATCGAATAATTCCTACCAGTGTGAAAGTTATGGTCATATCTACTTCCCGGGCAACCTAGGATTCACCCTAGGGCGTTGCTCCACCAGATTGAAAAGTTAGTGCCTAAGAAGTCAACGCCAGAAGCATTAAATACAATATAAATACAACAGCTTTTCCATCGTATAACAGGAACAACAGCAACCAGTGTGAAAGATATGGTCATTTCTACGTTCCGGGCAACCTAGGTTTCACTCTAGGGCGTTGCTCCACCAGATCGAATAGTTAGTGCCTTAGAAGTCAACGTCAGAAGCATAAAATACAGTATAAATACAACAGTTTTTCCATCGTATAAAACGAATAATTGCAACCAGTGTGAAAGTTATGGTCATTTCTACGTTCCGGGCAACCTAGGCTTCACTCTAGGGCGTTGCTCCACCAGCTCGAATGGTTGGTGCCTTAGAAGTCAACGTCAGAAGCTTAAAATACAATATAAATACAACAGTTTTTCCATCGTATAAAACGAATAATTGCAACCAGTGTGAAAGTGATGGTCATTTCTACGTTCCGGGCAGCCTAGGCTTCACTCTAGGGCGTTGCTCCAACAGATCGAATAGTTGGTGCCTTAGAAGTCAACGTCAGAAGCATAAAATACAATATAAATGCAACAGTTTTTCCATCGTATAAAACGAATAATTGCAACCAGTATGAAAGTTATGGACATTCCTACTTTCCGGGCAGCCTAGGCTTCGCCCTAGGGCGTTGCTCCACCAGATCGAATAGTTAGGGCCTTAGAAGTCAACGCCAGAAGCATAAGGTACAATATAAATACAACAGCTTTTCCATCGTATAACAGGAGCAATAGCAACCAGTGTGAAAGATATGATCATTTCTACGTTCCGGGCAACCTAGGCGTCACTCTAAGGCGTCGCTCCACCAGATCGAATAGTTAGGGCCTAAGAAGTCAACGCCAGAAGCATAAAATACAATATAAATACAACAGTTTTTCCATCGTATAAAACGAATAATTGCAACCAGTGTGAAAGTTATGGTCATTTCTACGTTCCGGGCAACCTAGGCTTCACTCTAGGGCGTTGCTCCACCAGATCGAATAGTTGGTGCCTTAGAAGTCAACGTCAGAAGCTTAAAATACAATATAAATACAACAGTTTTTCCATCGTATAAAACGAATAATTGCAACCAGTATGAAAGTTATGGACATTTCTACTTTCCGGGCAACCTAGGCCTCACCCTAGGGAGTTGCTCCAACAGACTGAATAGTTAGGGCCTTAGAAGTCAACGCCCGAAGCATAAAATGCAATAAAAATGCAACAGCTTTTCCATCATATAACAGGGATAGTTGCAACCAGTTTGAAAGTGATGGTCATTTCTACGTTCCGGGCAGCCTAGGCTTCACTCTAGGGCGTTGCTCCACCTAATCGAATAGTTAAGGCCTAAGAAATGAACGCCAGATGCATAAAATACAATATAAATGCAACAGCTTTTCCATCGTATAAAATGAATAATTGCAAAGAGTGTGAAAGTAATGGTCATTTCTACGTTCCGGGCAACCTAGGTCTCACTCTAGGGCGTTGCTCCACCAGATCGAATAGTTAGTGCCTTAGAAGTCAACGTCAGAAGCATAAAATACAGTATAAATACAAAAGTTTTTCCATCGTATACAACGAACAATTGCAACCATTGTGAAAGTTATGGTCATTTCTACGTTCCGGGCAACCTAGGCTTCACTCTAGGGCGTTGCTCCACCAGATCGAATAGTTAGTGCCTTAGAAGTCAACGTCAGAAGCATAAAATACAGTATAAATACAACAGTTTTTCCATCGTATAAAACGAATAATTGCAACCTGTCCGAAAGTTATGGACATTTCTACTTTCCGGGCAACCTAGGCTTCACCCTAGGGCGATGCTCCACCAGATCGAATAGTTAGGGCCCTAGAAGTCAACGCGCGAAACATAAAACACAAAATAAATAGAACAGTCTTTCCATTGTATAAATCGAATAATTCCTACCAGTGTGAAAGTTATGGTCATATCTACTTCCCGGGCAACCTAGGATTCACCCTAGGGCGTTGCTCCACCAGATTGAAAAGTTAGTGCCTAAGAAGTCAACGCCAGAAGCATTAAATACAATATAAATACAACAGCTTTTCCATCGTATAACAGGAACAACAGCAACCAGTGTGAAAGATATGGTCATTTCTACGTTCCGGGCAACCTAGGTTTCACTCTAGGGCGTTGCTCCACCAGATCGAATAGTTAGTGCCTTAGAAGTCAACGTCAGAAGCATAAAATACAGTATAAATACAACAGTTTTTCCATCGTATAAAACGAATAATTGCAACCAGTGTGAAAGTTATGGTCATTTCTACGTTCCGGGCAACCTAGGCTTCACTCTAGGGCGTTGCTCCACCAGCTCGAATGGTTGGTGCCTTAGAAGTCAACGTCAGAAGCTTAAAATACAATATAAATACAACAGTTTTTCCATCGTATAAAACGAATAATTGCAACCAGTGTGAAAGTGATGGTCATTTCTACGTTCCGGGCAGCCTAGGCTTCACTCTAGGGCGTTGCTCCAACAGATCGAATAGTTGGTGCCTTAGAAGTCAACGTCAGAAGCATAAAATACAATATAAATGCAACAGTTTTTCCATCGTATAAAACGAATAATTGCAACCAGTATGAAAGTTATGGACATTCCTACTTTCCGGGCAGCCTAGGCTTCGCCCTAGGGCGTTGCTCCACCAGATCGAATAGTTAGGGCCTTAGAAGTCAACGCCAGAAGCATAAGGTACAATATAAATACAACAGCTTTTCCATCGTATAACAGGAGCAATAGCAACCAGTGTGAAAGATATGATCATTTCTACGTTCCGGGCAACCTAGGCGTCACTCTAAGGCGTCGCTCCACCAGATCGAATAGTTAGGGCCTAAGAAGTCAACGCCAGAAGCATAAAATACAATATAAATGCAACAGCTTTTCCATCGTATAAAATGAATAATTGCAAAGAGTGTGAAAGTAATGGTCATTTCTACGTTCCGGGCAACCTAGGTCTCACTCTAGGGCGTTGCTCCACCAGATCGAATAGTTAGTGCCTTAGAAGTCAACGTCAGAAGCATAAAATACAGTATAAATACAAAAGTTTTTCCATCGTATAAAACTAACAATTACAACCATTGTGAAAGTTATGGTCATTTCTACGTTCCGGGCAACCTAGGCTTCACTCTAGGGCGTTGCTCCATCAGCTCGAATGGTTGGTGCCCTTGAAGTCAACGTCAGAAGCTTAAAATACAATATAAATACAACAGTTTTTCCATCGTATAAAACGAATAATAGCCACCAGTGTGAAGGATATGGTCATTTCTATGTTCCGGGCAACCTAAGCTTCGCTCTATGGCGTTGCTCCACCAGATCGAACAGTTAGTGCCTTAGAAGTCAACGCCAGAATCATAAAATACAATATAAATACAACAGTTTTTCCATCGTATAAAACGAATAATTGCAACCAGTATGAAAGTCATGATCATTTCTACGTTCCGGGAAACGAAGGCTTCACTCTAGGGCGTTGCTCCAACAGATCAAATAGTTAGGGCCTCAGAAGTCAACGCCAGAAGCATAAAATACAATATAAATACAACAGTTTTTCCATCGTATAAAACGAATAATTGCAACCACTATGAAAGTTATGGTCATTTCTACTATCCGGGCAACCTCGGCTTCACCCTAGGGCGTTGCTCCACCAGATCGAATAGTTAGGGCCGTAGAAGTCAACACCAGAAGCATAAGGTACAATATAAATACAACAGCTTTTCCATCGTATAACAGGAACAATAGCAACCAGTGTGAAAGATATGGTCATTTCTACGTTCCGGGCACCCTAGGCTTCACTCTAGGGCGTTGCTCCACCAGATCGAATAGTTAGTGCCTTAGAAGTCAACATCAGAAGCATAAAATACAGTATAAATACAACAGTTTTTCCATCGTATAAAACGAATAATAGCAACCAGTGTGAAAGTTATGGTCATTTCAACGTTCCGGGCAACCTAGGCTTCACTCTAGGGCGTTGCTCCACATGCTCGAATGGTTGGTGCCTTAGAGGTCAACGTCAGAAGCATAAAATACAAAATAAATAAAACAGTTTTTCCATCGTATGAAACGGATAATTGCTACCAGTGTGAAAGTTATGGTCATTTCTACGTTCCGCGCAACCTGGGCTTCACTCTAGAGCGGTGCTCCACCAGATCAAATAGTTAGGGCCTAAGAAGTCAACGCCAGTAGCATAAAATACAACATAAATACAACAGATTTTCCATCGTATATAATATATATTTGCAAACAGTGTGAAAGTAATTGCCACTTCTACGTACCGGGCAACCTAGGCTCCACTCAAGGGCGATGCTCCACCAGACCGAATAGCTAGGGCCTTAGAAGTCAACGCCAGAAGCATAAAATACAGTAAAGATGCAAAAGTTTTTCCATCGTATAACAGGAATAGCTGCAGACAGTATGAAAGTACTGGTCATTCCTACGTTCCGGGTAGCCTAGGTTTCACTCTAGTGCGTTGCTCCACCAGATCGAATAGCTAGGGACTTAGAATTCAACGCCATAAGAATAAAATACAATATGAGTACAACAGTTTTTTCATCGTATGTAATGTATATTTGCAAACAGTGTGAAAGTAATGGTCATTTCTACGTTCCGGCCAACCGTGGTTTCACTCTAGCGCGTTGCTCCACCAGATCGAATAGTTAGGGCCTAAGAAGGCAACGTCAGAAGCATAAAATGCAATATAAATACAACAGCTTTTCCATCGTATAAAACGAACAATTGAAACCAGTGTGAAAGTTATGGACATTTCTACATTCCGAGCAAGCTAGGCTTCAGTCTAGGGCGTGTTCCACCAGATCGAATAGTTAGGGCCTAAGAAGTCAGCGCCAGAAGCATAAAATACAATATTAATATAAAAGTTTTTCCATCGAATAAAACGAATAATAGCCACCAGTGTGAAGGATATGGTCATTTCTATGTTCCGGGCAACCTAAGCTTCGCTCTATGGCGTTGCTCCACCAGATCGAACAGTTAGTGCCTTAGAAGTCAACGCCAGAATCATAAAATACAATATAAATACAACAGTTTTTCCATCGTATAAAACGAATAATTGCAACCAGTATGAAAGTCATGATCATTTCTACGTTCCGGGAAACGCAGGCTTCACTCTAGGGCGTTGCTCCAACAGATCGAATAGTTAGGGCCTCAGAAGTCAACGCCAGAAGCATAAAATACAATATAAATACAACAGTTTTTCCATCGTATAAAACGAATAATTGCAACCACTATGAAAGTTATGGTCATTTCTACTATCCGGGCAACCTCGGCTTCACCCTAGGGCGTTGCTCCACCAGATCGAATAGTTAGGGCCGTAGAAGTCAACACCAGAAGCATAAGGTACAATATAAATACAACAGCTTTTCCATCGTATAACAGGAACAATAGCAACCAGTGTGAAAGATATGGTCATTTCTACGTTCCGGGCAACCTAGGTTTCGCTCTAGGGCGTTGCTCCACCAGATCGAATAGTTAGTGCCTTAGAAGTCAACATCAGAAGCATAAAATACAGTATAAATACAACAGTTTTTCCATCGTATAAAACGAATAATTGCAACCAGTGTGAAAGTTATGGTCATTTCAACGTTCCGGGCAACCTAGGCTTCACTCTAGGGCGTTGCTCCACATGCTCGAATGGTTGGTGCCTTAGAGGTCAACGTCAGAAGCATAAAATACAAAATAAATAAAACAGTTTTTCCATCGTATGAAACGGATAATTGCTACCAGTGTGAAAGTTATGGTCATTTCTACGTTCCGCGCAACCTGGGCTTCACTCTAGAGCGGTGCTCCACCAGATCAAATAGTTAGGGCCTAAGAAGTCAACGCCAGTAGCATAAAATACAACATAAATACAACAGATTTTCCATCGTATATAATATATATTTGCAAACAGTGTGAAAGTAATTGCCACTTCTACGTACCGGGAAACCTAGGCTCCACTCAAGGGCGATGCTCAACCAGACCGAATAGCTAGGGCCTTAGAAGTCAACGCCAGAAGCATAAAATACAGTAAAGATGCAAAGGTTTTTCCATCGTATAACAGGAATAGCTGCAGACAGTATGAAAGTACTGGTCATTCCTACGTTCCGGGTAGCCTAGGTTTCACTCTAGTGCGTTGCTCCACCAGATCGAATAGCTAGGGACTTAGAATTCAACGCCATAAGAATAAAATACAATATGAGTACAACAGTTTTTTCATCGTATGTAATGTATATTTGCAAACAGTGTGAAAGTAATGGTCATTTCTACGTTCCGGCCAACCGTGGTTTCACTCTAGCGCGTTGCTCCACCAGATCGAATAGTTAGGGCCTAAGAAGGCAACGTCAGAAGCATAAAATGCAATATAAATACAACAGCTTTTCTATCGTATAAAACGAACAATTGAAACCAGTGTGAAAGTTATGGACATTTCTATATTCCGAGCAAGCTAGACTTCAGTCTAGGGCGTTGCTCCACCAGATCGAATAGTTAGGGCCATAGAAGTCAGCGCCAGAAGAATGAAATGCAATATAAATACAACAGATTTTCCATCGTATAAAACGAATAATTGCAACAAGCTGGAAAGTTATCTACATTTCTACATTCCGAGCAACCTAGGCTTCACTCTAGGGCGTTGCTCCACCAGATCGAATAGTTAGGGCCGTAGAAGTCAACGCCAGGAGCATAAAATGCAATAAAGATGCAACGGTTTTTCCATCGTATAACTGGAATAATTGCAACTAGGGTGAAGGTAATGGTATGTTCTACGTTCCGGGCAACCTATGCTTCACACTAGGGCGGTGCTCCACCAGGTCAAATAGTTAGGGCCCAAGAAGTCAACGCCAGAAGCATAAAATACAATATAAATACAACAGCATTTCCATCGTATATAAAGTATATTTGCAAACAGTGTGAAAGTAATGGTCATTTCTACGTTCCGGGCAACCTAAGCTTGACTCTAGGGCGTTGCTCCACCAGATCGAATAGCTAGGGTCTTAGAAGTCAACGCCCGAAGCATAAAATACAATAAAGGTACAACAGTTTTTCCATCGTATAACAGGAATAATTGCAACCAGTGTGAAAGGAATGGTCATTTCTACGTTCCGGGCAACATAGGCTTTACTCTAGGGCGCTGCTCCACCAGATCGAATAGCTAGGGTGTTAGAAGTCAACGCCAGAAGCATAAAATACAATATAAATACAACAGCTTTTCAATCGTGTAAAACGAATAATTGCAACCAGTGTGAAAGTTATGGACATTTCTACATTCCGGCCAACCTAGGCTTCACCCTAGGGCGTTGGTCCACCAGATCGAATAGTTAGGGCCTTAGAAGTCAACGCCAGAAGCATAAAATACAATAAAGATGCAACAGTTTTTCCATCGTTTTACAGGAATAACTGCAACCAGTGTGAATGTACTGGACATTTCTACGTTCCGGATAACCTAGGCTTCACTCTAGGGCGTTGTTCCACCAGATAGAACAGTTAGGGCCTAAGAAGTCAACGCCAGAAGTATAAAATACAATGTAAATATAACAGTTTTTCCATCGTATAAATCGAATGATAGCAACCAGTGTGAAAGTTATGGTCATTTCTACGTTCCGCGCAACCTGGGCTTTACCCTAGGGCGTTGTTCCACGAGATGGAATAGCTAGGGACTTAGAATTCAGCGCCATAAGAACAAAATACAATATAAGTACAACAGTTTTTCCATCGTATAAAATGAATAATTGCAACCAGTGTGAAAGGTATGGTCATTTCTACATTCCGAGGAACCTAGGCTTCACTCTAGGGCGTTTGTTTAAAAAGCGGTTATATAACGGGCATTTGGCTCGTCCGCGAGATTCGTAATTTGTTGGTATACGTGACCGACCGAAGGTGGCCTTCGGTTGGAGCATACGTTGTCCTAGCAGCAAAACACGATCAGCTGTCGTATGACTTGTTTTTGTCGTCAAATTTAAAGTTCAAACAAAGTAAGCGTTGTCGAGCAACGGTTTTGAACTCCAGGCTCGATGTCGAGTGGGGACATCGGAGCCTGAAGGAGAGAGAGAGTACATCGTACTACATTAGCACGAGACAAAAGATAGTTTGTGAGCGCCGCGTAGTGGTAAAATTTGGCACGTCTTCCGCTTCGCGGAGACACGCGCGGCTCTCGCCCCAGTCGTCTTACGACAATCAAGCTTGACGCAGTCAGTGCGACCGTTCGTCAAGCGCATCTCAGCTCGCCAGTTTCCAGATTTCAAGTAGTTTGGTTACCAGACACTTGAAATCTCACTAGCTCTCAAAAGCTGAACCTCTGTCGCCGACAGACTAGGAAGCTCTGCTCGATTCGTACGTATAATACGTACGAAAGAGCACCTGGTTTGTTTTAGGAGACAATTGATCGAGATTTGCACTCTTGGAATCGGGGCCTGCCCTGATTCTCTGAGTCTCGTTTCGTCTCGGAGCAACAAAGGCCGCTGCCTGTTGGATCCCTTAGAGACGGGTTACAACAGAGAGAGATAACGTACGTGCCTATCACCTCTGCGTTACTCGTGCTCTGCCACCCCGTTTAGTAGCAACCCCCGTGTGACGAATAGAAGCACACGGTAAGGTGAACGGAGTCGCGGAGCCTCTGGCCGTCCTCAGCCTCCAGGACCAGAAATTCGCTGGTTATAGCGTGTCCCTCCGCTCACGAATCCCTAAATTACTTGGATTCGTACGGAACGAACCTTTCCAAAAGGTGCAAGGCGAAGAGAAGAGGTCCCTCCTCCTCTCAAGCCACTCGTTCATCGACTTCTTCTTCGCGCCAGAAGAAGAGTCGATAATACAGTCCACTGCATTACCTTTTCGTTACTGGCAAGGTTTTGCTATCCCCTCCAAATAGGCTCGCGAGCGCAGCCTGGAGTTGGGAATCTTTGGTATAGCCAGACTTACACTCTTGCTTACCGCCGCGGTTGCGCCGCTATCTCTTTTTCAGACGCCAACGTCGCTAAGAGGAGCGCCGGCGTCACAAGCCACGACCACAGGGCCTCCGATCCACCGTCCACCCGAGCCGACGAGGACCGGAGCAGCACCCAGCCCCCTACACAAAAGTTAAATAAAGGTCGCTTAAAAGCCCTTTTCAGGGCCGACAAAATATAAAACTTGTGTTTTCGTTTCTTTCGAATTCCCTTCATCTCACCTCATCCGGATCTCCGTTGGATCCCTTATTTTAAGCGATTCCAACAGCGTTGCTCCACCTGATCGAATAGTTAGCGCCTTAGAAGTCAACGCCAGAAGCATAAAATACAATAATGATGTAACAGTTTTTCCATCGTATAACAGGAATAACTGCAAACAGTGTGAAAGTACTGGTCATATCTACGTTCCGGGTAACCTAGGTTTCACTCTAGGGCGTTGCTCCACCAGATCGAATAGCTAGGGACTTAGAATTCAACGCCATAAGAATAAAATACAATATAAACGTAACAGTTTTTCCATCGTATAAAACGAATAATAGCAACCAGTGTGAAAGTTATGGTCAGTTCAACGTTCCGGGCAACCTAGGCTTCACACTAGGGCGTTGCTCCAACTGATTGAATAGTTAGGGCCTTAGATGTCAACACCAGGAGCATAAAATACAAAATAAATACAACAGGTTTTCCAACCTATAATATGAATAATTGCAACCAGTGTGAAAGTGATGGTCATTTCTTCGTTCCGGGCAACCTGGACTTCACTCTAGTGCGTTGTTCCACCAGATCGAATGGTTAAGGCCTAAGAAGTGAACGCCAGAAGCATAAAATACAATATAAATACAACAGTTTTTCCATCGTATAAAACGGATAATTGCAACCAGTATGAAAGTTATGGTTATTTGTACTTCCCGGGCAACCTAGGATTCACGCTAGATCGTTGCTCCAACAGATTGAAGAGTTAGTGCCTAAGAAGTGAATGCCAGAAGCATAAAATACAATATAAATACAACAGGTTTTCCATCCTATAATATGAATAATTGCAACCAGTGTGAAAGTGATGGTCATTTCTACGTTCCGTGCAACCTAGCCGTCACCCTAGGGCGTTGTTCCACCAGATGGAATAGTTAGGGCCTAAGAAGTCAACGCCGGAAGCATAAAATACGATATAAATACGGCAGCTTTTCCATCGTATAAAACGAATAATTGCAACCAGTTTGATAGTGATGGTCATTTCTACGTTCCGGGCAACCCAGGTTTCACTCTAGGGCGTTGCTCCACCAGATCGAATAGTTAGGGCCTTAGAAGTCAACGCCCGAAGCATAAAATACAAAATAAATAAAACAGTTTTTCCATCGTATAAAACGAATAATTGCTACCAGTGTGAAAATTATGGTCATTTCTACGTTCCGCGCAACCTGGGCTTTACCCTAGGGCGTTGTTCCACGAGATGGAATAGCTAGGGACTTAGAATTCAACGCCATAAAAATAAAATACAATATAAGTACAACAGTTTTTCCATCGTATAAAATGAATAATTGCAACCAGTGTGAAAGTTATGGTCATTTCTACATTCCGAGGAACCTAGGCTTCACTCTAGGGCGTTGCTCCACCTGATCGAATAGTTAGCGCCTTAGAAGTCAACGCCAGAAGCATAAAATACAATAATGATGCAACAGTTTTTCCATCGTATAACAGGAATAACCGCAAACAGTGTGAAAGTACTGGTCATATCTACGTTCCGGGTAACCTAGGTTTCACTCTAGGACGTTGCTCCACCAGATCGAATAGCAAGCGACTTAGAATTCAACGCCATAAGAATAAAATACAATATAAACATAACACTTTTTCCATCGTATAAAACGTATAATAGCAACCAGTGTGAAAGCTATGGTCAGTTCAACGTTCCGCGCAACCTAGGCTTCACCCTAGGGTGTTGTTCCACCAGATCGAATAGTTAGGGCCACAGAAGTGAATGCCAGAATCATAAAATACAATATAAATACAACAGTTTTTCCATCGTATAAAACGAATAATTGCAACCAGTATGAAGCTTATGGTCATTTCTACGTTCCGGGCAACCTAGGCTTCACCCTAGGGCGTTGTTCCACCAGATCGAATAGTTAGGGCCTAAGAAGTGAACGCCAGAAGCATAAAATACAATATAAATAAAACAGTTTTTCCATCGTATAAACCGAATAATTGCAACCAGTATGAAACTTATGGTCATTTCTACGTTCCGGGCAACCTAGGCTTCACTCTATGGCGTTCTTCCACCACATCGAATAGCTACGGCCTCAGAAGTCAACGCCTGAAGTATAAAATACAATAAAAATGAAACAGTCTTTCCATTCTATAACAGGAATGATTGCAACCCGTGTGAAAGTGATGGTCATTTCTACGTTCGAGGCACCCTAGGCTTCACTCTAGGGCGTTGTTCCACAAGATCGAATAGTTAGGGCCTAAGAAGTCAACGCCAGAAGCATAAAATACAATATAAATATAACAGTTTTTCCATCGTATAAAATGAATAATTGCAAACAGTGTGAAAGTAATGGTCATTTCTACGTTGCGGGCAACATAGGCTTCACTCTACGGCGTTGCTCCACCAGATCGAATAGTCAGGGCCTAAGAAGTCAACGCCAGAAGCATAAAATACAATATAAATACAACAGCTTTTCCATCGTATAAAACGAATAATTGCAACCAGTGTGAAAGTTATGGACATTTCTACATTCCGAGCAAGCTAGGCATCACTCTAGAGCGTTGTTCCACCAGATCAAATAGTTAGGGCCTTAGAAGTCAACGCCAGAAGCATGAAACACAATATAAATACAACAGCTTTTCCATCGCATAAAACGAATATTTGAAACCAGTGTGAAAGTTATGGACATTTCTACATTCCGAGCAACCTAGGCGTCACTCTAGCGCGTTGCTCCACCAGATCGAACAGCTAGGGCCTTAGAAGTCAACGCCTGAAGCATAAAATACAAAATAAATAGTACAGTTTTTCAATCGTATAAAAAGGATAATTTCTACCAGTGTGGAAGTTATGGGCATTTCTACTTTCCGGGCAACCTCGGCTTCACCCTAGGGCGTTGTTTCACCACATGGAATAGTTAGGGCCTAAGAAGGCAACGCTAGAAGCATAAAACACGGTATAAATACAACAGTTTTTCCATCGTATAAAACGAATAATCGCAACCAGTATGAAAGTTATGGTCATTTCTACATTCCGAGCAACCTAGGCTTCACCCTAGGGAGTTGTACCTCCAGATCGAATAGTTAGGGCCTTAGAAGTCAACGCCCGAAGCATAAAATACAAAATATATAGAACAGTTTTTCCATCGTATAAAACGAATAATTGCTACCAGTGTGAAAGTTATGGTCATTTCTACTTTCCAGGCAACCTAGGCGTCACCCTAGGCCGTTGTTCCACCAGATGGAATAGTTAGGGCCTAAGAAGTCAACGCCCGAAGCATAAAATACGATATAAATACGGCAGCTTTTCCATCGTATAAAACGAATAATTGCAACCAGTGTGATAGTTATGCTCATTTCTACGTTCCGGGCAACCTAGGCTTCACCCTAGGGCGTTGCTCCAACAGATTGAATAGTTAGGGCCTTAAAAGTCAATGCCCGAAGCATAAAATGCAATAAAAATACAACAGTTTTTCCATCGTATAACAGGAATAATTGCAACCAGTGTGAAAGTAATGGTCATTCCTATGTTCCGGGCATCCTAGGTTTCACTCCAGGGCGTTGCGCCACCAGATCGAATAGCTAGGGACTTAGAATTCATCGCGAAAAGCATAAAATAGAATTAAAATACAACAGTTTTTCCATCGTATAACAGGAATAATTGCAACCAGTGTGAAAGGAATGGTCATTTCTACGTTCCGGGCAACGTAGGTTTCACTCTAGGGCGTTGATCCACCAGAGGGAATAGTTAGGGCCTAAGAAGTCAACGCCAGAAGCATAAAATACGATATAAATACAACAGCTTTTCAATCGTATAAAACGAATAATTGCAACCGGTGTGAAAGTTATGGACATTTATACATTCCGGCCAACCTAGGCCTCACCCTAGGGCGTTGCTCCACCAGATCGAATAGTTAGGGCCTTAGAAGTCAACGCCAGAAGCATAAAATACAATAAAGATGCAACAGTTTTTCCATCGTTTTACAGGAGTAACTGCAACCAGTGTGAATGTACTGGTCATTTCTACGTTCCGGATAACCTAGGCTTCACTCTAGGGCGTTGTTCCACCAGATCGAACAGTTAGGGCCTAAGAAGTCAACGCCAGAAGTATAAAATACAATGTAAATACAACAGTTTTTCCATCGTATAAATCGAATGATAGCAACCAGTGTGAAAGTTATGGTCATTTCTACGTTCCGGGCAACCTAGGCTTCACTCTAGGGCGTTGCTCCACCAGATCGAATAGTTAGGGCCTTAGAAGTCAACGCCCGAAGCATAAAATACAAAATAAATAAGACAGTTTTTCCATCGTATAAAACGAATAATAGCAACCAGTGTGAATGTTAACGTCATTTCTACTTTCCGGGCAACCTAGGCTTCACCGTTGGGCGTTGCTCCAACAGATGGAATAGTTAGGGCATTAGAAGTCAACGCACGATGCATAAAATACAAAATATATAGAACAGTTTTTCCATCGTATAAAACGAATAATTGCTACCAGTGTGAAAGTTATGGTCATTTCTACTTTCCAGGCAACCTAGGCGTCACCCTAGGGCGTTGTTCTACCAGATGGAATAGTTAGGGCCTAAGAAGTCAACGCCGGGAGCATAAAATACGATATAAATACGGCAGCTTTTCCATCGTATAAAAAGAAAAATTGCAACCAGTGTGATAGTTATGCTCATTTCTACGTTCCGGGCAACCTAGGCTTCACTCTAGGGCGTTGCTCCACCAGATCGAATAGTAAGGGCCTTAGAAGTCAACGCCCGAAGCATAAAATACAAAATAAATAAAACAGTTTTTCCATCGTATAAAACGAATAATTGCTACCAGTGTGAAAATTATGGTCATTTCTACGTTCCGCGCAACCTGGGCTTTACCCTAGGGCGTTGTTCCACGAGATGGAATAGCTAGGGACTTAGAATTCAACGCCATAAGAATAAAATACAATATAAGTACAACAGTTTTTCCACCGTATAAAATGAATAATTGCAACCAGTGTGAAAGTTATGGTCATTTCTACATTCCGAGGAACCTAGGCTTCACTCTAGGACGTTGCTCCACCTGATCGAATAGTTAGCGCCTTAGAAGTCAACGCCAGAAGCATAAAATACAATAATGATGCAACAGTTTTTCCATCGTATAACAGGAATAACTGCAAACAGTGTGAAAGTACTGGTCATATCTACGTTCCGGGTAACCTAGGTTTCACTCTAGGACGTTGCTCCACCAGATCGAATAGCTAGCGACTTAGAATTCAACGCCATAAGAATAAAATACAATATAAACATAACACTTTTTCCATCGTATAAAACGTATAATAGCAACCAGTGTGAAAGCTATGGTCAGTTCAACGTTCCGCGCAACCTAGGCTTCACCCTAGGGTGTTGTTCCACCAGATCGAATAGTTAGGGCCACAGAAGTGAATGCCAGAATCATAAAATACAATATAAATACAACAGTTTTTCCATCGTATAAAACGAATAATTGCAGCCAGTATGAAGCTTATGGTCATTTCTACGTTCCGGGCAACCTAGGCTTCACTGTATGGCGTTCTTCCACCACATCGAATAGCTACGGCCTCAGAAGTCAACGCCTGAAGTATAAAATACAATAAAAATACAACAGTCTTTCCATTCTATAACAGGAATGATTGCAACCCGTGTGAAAGTGATGGTCATTTCTACGTTCGAGGCACCCTAGGCTTCACTCTAGGGCGTTGTTCCACAAGATCGAATAGTTAGGGCCTAAGAAGTCAACGCCAGAAGCATAAAATACAATATAAATATAACAGTTTTTCCATCGTATAAAACGAATAATAGCAACCAGTGTGAAAGTTATGGTCTATTCTACGTTCCGGGCAACCTAGGCTTCACTGTATGGCGTTCTTCCACCACATCGAATAGCTACGGCCTCAGAAGTCCACGCCTGAAGCATAAAATACAATAATAATACAACAATCTTTTCATCGTATAACTGGAATAATTGCAACAAGCGTGAAAGTAATGATCATTTCGGCGTATCGGGCATCCTAGACTTAACTCTGAGGTATTGCTCCACCAAATCGAATAATTAGGGCCTCAGAAGTCAACGCCAGAAGCATAAAATACAATATAAATACAACAGTTTTTCCATCGTATAATACGAATAATTGCAACCAGTATGAAACTTATGGTCATTTCTACTTTCCGAGCAACCTAGGCTTCACCCTAGGGCGTTGCTCCAACAGATTGAGTAGTTAGGGCCTTAGAAGTCAACGTCCGAAGCATAAAATACAAAATAAATAGAACGGTTTTTCCATTGTATAAAACGAATAATTGCTACCAGTGTAAAAGCTATGGTCATTTCTACGTCCCGGCAACCTAGGCTTCACCCTAGGGCGTTGTTCCACCAGATCGAACAGTTAGGGCCTAAGAAGTGAACGCCAGAAGCATAAAATACAGTATAAATACAACAGATTTTCCATCGTATAAACCGAATAATTGCAACCAGTATGAAGCTTATGGTCATTTCTACGTTCCGTTCAACCTAGGCTTTACTGTATGGCGTTCTTCCACCACATCGAATAGCTACGGCCTCAGAAGTCAACGCTTGAAGTATAAAATACAATAAAGATACAACAGTCTTTCCATTCTATAACAGGAATAATTGCAACCCGTGTGAAAGTGATAGTCATTTCTACGTTCGAGGCAACCTAGGCTTCACTCTAGGGCGTTGTTCCACAAGATCGAATAGTTAGGGCCTAAGAGGTCAACGCCAGAAGCATAAAATACAATATAAATATAACAGTTTTTCCATCGTATAAAATGAATAATTGCAAACAGTGTGAAAGTAATGGTCATTTCTACGTTGCGGGCAACATAGGCTTCACTCTACGGCGTTGCTCCACCAGATCGAATAGTCAGGGCCTAAGAAGTCAACGCCAGAAGCATAAAATACAATATAAATACAACAGCTTTTCCATCGTATAAAACGAATAATTGCAACCAGTGTGAAAGTTATGGACATTTCTACATTCCGAGCAAGCTAGGCATCACTCTAGAGCGTTGTTCCACCAGATCAAATAGTTAGGGCCTTAGAAGTCAATGCCAGAAGCATGAAATACAATATAAATACAACAGCTTTTCCATCGCATAAAACGAATATTTGAAACCAGTGTGAAAGTTATGGACATTTCTACATTCCGAGCAACCTAGGCGTCACTCTAGCGCGTTGCTCCACCAGATCGAACAGCTAGGGCCTTAGAAGTCAACGCCCGAAGCATAAAATACAAAATAAATAGTACAGTTTTTCAATCGTATAAAAAGGATAATTTCTACCAGTGTGGAAGTTATGGGCATTTCTACTTTCCGGGCAACCTCGGCTTCACCCTAGGGCGTTGTTTCACCACATGGAATAGTTAGGGCCTAAGAAGGCAACGCTAGAAGCATAAAACACGGTATAAATACAACAGTTTTTCCATCGTATAAAACGAATAATCGCAACCAGTATGAAAGTTATGGTCATTTCTACATTCCGAGCAACCTAGGCTTCACCCTAGGGAGTTGTACCTCCAGATCGAATAGTTAGGGCCTTAGAAGTCAACGCCCGAAGCATAAAATACAAAATATATAGAACAGTTTTTCCATCGTATAAAACGAATAATTGCTACCAGTGTGAAAGTTATGGTCATTTCTACTTTCCAGGCAACCTAGGCGTCACCCTAGGCCGTTGTTCCACCAGATGGAATAGTTAGGGCCTAAGAAGTCAACGCCGGGAGCATAAAATACGATATAAATACGGCAGCTTTTCCATCGTATAAAACGAATAATTGCAACCAGTGTGATAGTTATGCTCATTTCTACGTTCCGGGCAACCTAGGCTTCACTCTAGGGCGTTGCTCCACCAGATCGAATAGTAAGGGCCTTAGAAGTCAACGCCCGAAGCATAAAATACAAAATAAATAAAACAGTTTTTCCATCGTATAAAACGAATAATTGCTACCAGTGTGAAAATTATGGTCATTTCTACGTTCCGCGCAACCTGGGCTTTACCCTAGGGCGTTGTTCCACGAGATGGAATAGCTAGGGACGTAGAATTCAACGCCATAAGAATAAAATACAATATAAGTACAACAGTTTTTCCATCGTATAAAATGAATAATTGCAACCAGTGTGAAAGTTATGGTCATTTCTACATTCCGAGGAACCTAGGCTTCACTCTAGGACGTTGCTCCACCTGATCGAATAGTTAGCGCCTTAGAAGTCAACGCCAGAGGCATAAAATACAATAATGATGCAACAGTTTTTCCATCGTATAACAGGAATAACTGCAAACAGTGTGAAAGTACTGGTCATATCTACGTTCCGGGTAACCTAGGTTTCACTCTAGGACGTTGCTCCACCAGATCGAATAGCTAGCGACTTAGAATTCAACGCCATAAGAATAAAATACAATATAAACATAACACTTTTTCCATCGTATAAAACGTATAATAGCAACCAGTGTGAAAGCTATGGTCAGTTCAACGTTCCGCGCAACCTAGGCTACACCCTAGGGTGTTGTTCCACCAGATCGAATAGTTAGGGCCACAGAAGTGAATGCCAGAATCATAAAATACAATATAAATACAACAGTTTTTCCATCGTATAAAACGAATAATTGCAACCAGTATGAAGCTTATGGTCATTTCTACGTTCCGGGCAACCTAGGCTTCACCCTAGGGCGTTGTTCCACCAGATCGAATAGTTAGGGCCTAAGAAGTGAACGCCAGAAGCATAAAATACAAAATAAATAGAACAGTTTTTCCATCGTATAGAACGAATATAGCATCCAGTGTGAAAGTTATGGTCATTTCTACGTTCCGGGCAACCTAGGCTTCACGCTAGGGCGTTGCTCCACCAGATCAAACAGTTAGGGACTTAGAAGTCAACGCCCGAAGCATAAAATACAAAATAAACAGAACAGTTTTTCCATTGTATAAAACGAATAATTGCTACCAGTGTAAAAGTTATGGTAATTTCTACGTTCCGGGCAACCTAGGCTTCACCCTAGGGCGTTGTTCCACCAGATCGAATAGTTAGGGCCTAAGAAGTGAACGCCAGAAGCATAAAATACAATATAAATACAACAGTCTTTCCATCATATAAAACGTGTAATTGCACCCAGTGTGATAGTTATTGTCATTTCTACTTTCCGCGCAACCTAGGCTTCACCCTAGGGCGTTGCTCCAACAGATTGAATAGTTAGGACCTTAAAAGTCTATGCCCGAAACATCAAATGCAATAAAAATACAACAGTTTTTCCATCATATAACAGGAATAATTGCAACCAGTATGAAAGTTGTGGTCATTTCTACTTTCCGGTCAAACTAGGCTACACCCTAGGGCGTTGCTCCAACAGATTGAATAGTTAGGGCCTTAGAGGTCAACGCCCGAAGCATAAAATGCAATAAAAATACAACAGTTTTTCCATCATATAACAGGAATAATTGCAACCAGTTTGAAAGTGATGGTCATTTCTACGTTCCGGGCAACCTAGGCTACACCATAGGCCGTTGCTCCAACAGATTGAATAGTTAGGGCCTTAGAAGTCAATGCCCGAAGCATAAAATGCAATAAAAGTACAACAGTTTTTCCGTCACATAGCAGGAATAATTGCAACCAGTTTGAAAGTGATGGTCATTTCTACGTTCCAGGAAACCTCGGCTTCACTGTAGGGCGTTGCTCCGCCAGATCGAATAGTTACTGCATTAGAAGTCAACGCCAGAAGCATAAAATGCAATATAAATACAACAGTTTTTCCATCATATAAAACGAATAATTGCAACCAGTATGAAAGTTAACGTCATTTCTTCTTTCCGGGCAACCTAGGCTTCACCCTTGGGCGTTGCTCCAACAGATTGAATAGTTAGGGCCTTAGAAGTCAACGCCGGAAGCATAAAATGCAATAAAAATACAACAGTTTTTCCATCGTATAAAAGGATTAATTGCAACCAGTTTGAAAGTGATGGTCATTTCTACGTTCCGTGCAACCTAGGCTTCACTCTAGGGCGTTGCTCCACCAGATCCAATAGTTAGGGCCTTAGAAGTCAACGCCAGAATCATAAAATTCAATAAAGATGCAACAGCTTTTCCACCGTATTAAACGAATAATTTCAACCAGCCTGAATGTTATGGTCATTTCTACATTCCGAGCAACCTAGGCTTCACTCTAGGGCGTTGATCCAACAGATTGAATAGTTAGGGCCTTAGCAGTCAACGCCCGAAGCATAAAATACAATATAAATAAAACAGTTTTTCCATCGTATAAAACGAATAATTGCTACCAGTATGGAAGTGATGGTCATTTCTACGTTCCGGGCTGCCTAGGCTCCACCCTAGGGCGTTGTTCCACCAGATGGAATAGTTAGGGCATAAGAAGTCAACGCCAGAAGCATAAAATACGATATAAGTACTACAGTTTTTCCATCGTATAAAACGAATAATTTCAACCAGTGTGAATGTTATGGTCATTTCTACATTCCGAGCAACCTAGGCTTCACCCCAGGGCGTTGTTCCACCAGATCGAATTGTTAGGGCCTAAGAAGTCAACGCCAGAAGCATAAGATACATAATAAATATAACAGTTTTTCCATCGTATAGAACGAATATAGCATCCAGTGTGAAAGTTATGGTCATTTCTACGTTCCGGGCAACCTAGGCTTCACTCTAGGGCGTTGCTCCACCAGATCAAACAGTTAGGGACTTAGAAGTCAACGCCCGAAGCATAAAATACAAAATAAACAGAACAGTTTTTCCATTGTATAAAACGAATAATTGCTACCAGTGTAAAAGTTATGGTAATTTCTACGTTCCGGGCAACCTAGGCTTCACCCTAGGGCGTTGTTCCACCAGATCGAATAGTTAGGGCCTAAGAAGTGAACGCCAGAAGCATAAAATACAATATAAATACAACAGTCTTTCCATCATATAAAACGTGTAATTAAACCCAGTGTGATAGTTATTGTCATTTCTACTTTCCGCGCAACCTAGGCTTCACCCTAGGGCGTTGCTCCAACAGATTGAATAGTTAGGACCTTAAAGGTCTATGCCCGAAACATCAAATGCAATAAAAATACAACAGTTTTTCCATCATATAACAGGAATAATTGCAACCAGTTTGAAAGTGATGGTCATTTTTTCGTTCCGGGCAACCTAGGCTTCACTCTAGGGCGTTGCTCCACCAGATCGAATAGTCAGAGCCTTAGAAGTCAGCGCCAGAAGCATAAAAGACAATATAAATAAAACAGTTTTTCCATCGTATAAAACGAATAATAGCAACCAGTGTGAAAGTTATGGTCATTTCTACGTTCCGGCAACCTAGGCTTCACCCCAGGGCGTTGTTCCACCAGATCGAATAGTTAGGGCCTTAGAAGTCAACGCCCGAAGCATAAAATACAAAATAAATAGAACAGTTTTTCCATCGTATAAAACGAATAATAGCAACCAGTGTGAAAGTTATGGTCATTTCTACGTTCCGGCAACCTAGGCTTCACCCCAGGGCGTTGTTCCACCAGATCGAATAGTTAGGGCCTAAGAAGTGAACGCCAGCAGCATAAAATACAATATATATACTACAGTTCTTCCATCATATAAAACGAATAATTGCAACCAGTATGAAAGTTATGGTCATTTCTACGTTCCGGGCAACCTAGGCTTCACTCTATGGCGTTCTTCCACCACATCGAATAGCTGCGGCCTCAGAAGTCAACGCCTGAAGCATAAAATACAATAGAAATACAACAGTATTTCCATCCTATAACAGGAATAATTGCAACCCTTGTAAAGGTGATGGTCATTTGTACGTTCCAGGCAACCTAGGCTTCACTCTAGGGCGTTGTTCCACCAGATCGAATTGTTAGGGCCTAAGAAGTCAACGCCAGAAGCATAAGATACAAAATGAATATAACAGTTTTTCCATCGTATAGAACGAATAATAGCAACCAGTGTGAAAGATATGGTTATTTCTACGTTCCGGGCAACCTAGGCTTCACTCTAGGGCGTTGCTCCACCAGATCAAGCAGTTAGGGCCTTAGAAGTCAACGCACGAAGCATAAAATACATAATAAATAGAACAGTTTTTCCATTGTATAAAACAAATAATTGCTACCAGTGTAAAAGTAATGGCCATTTCTACGTTCCAGGCAACCTAGGCTTCACCCTAGGGCGCTGTTCCACCAGATCGAATAGTTAGGGCCTAAGAAGTGAACGCCAGAAGCATAAAATACAATATAAATACAACAGTTTCTCCATCATATAAAACGAGTAATTGCAACCAGTATGAAAGTTGTGGTCATTTCTACTTTCCGGTCAAACTAGGCTACACCCTAGGGCGTTGCTCCAACAGAATGAATAGTTAGGGCCTTAGAAGTCAATGCCCGAAGCATAAAATGCAATAAAAATACAACAGTTTTTCCATCATATAACAGGAATAATTGCAACCAGTTTGAAAGTGATGGTCATTTCTACGTTCCGGGAAACCTCGGCTTCACTCTAGGGAGTTGCTCCGCCAGGTCGAATAGTTAGTGCATTAGAAGTCAACGCCAGAAGCATAAAATACAATATAAATACAACAGTTTTTCCATCGTATAAAACGAATAATTGCAACCAGTGCGAAAGTTAACGTCATTTCTACGTTCCGGGCAACCTAGGCTTCACTCTAGGGCGTTGCTCCACCACATCGAATAGTTAGAGCCTTAGAAGTCAGCGCCAGTAGCATAAAATACAATATAAATAAAACAGTTTTTCCATCGTATAAAAGGAATAATTGCTACCAGTATGGAAGTGATGGTCATTTCTACGTTCCGGGCTACCTAGGCTCCACCCTAGGGCGTTGTTCCACCAGATGGAATAGTTAGGGCATAAGAAGTCAACGCCAGAAGCATAAAATACGATATAAGTACTACAGTTTTTCCATCATATAAAACGTGTAATTGCACCCAGTGTGATAGTTTTTGTCATTTCTACTTTCCGCGCAACCTAGGCTTCACCCTAGGGCGTTGCTCCAACAGATTGAATAGTTAGGACCTTAAAAGTCAATGCCCGAAACATCAAATGCAATAAAAATACAACAGTTTTTCCATCATATAACAGGAATAATTGCAACCAGTTTGAAAGTGATGGTCATTTCTACGTTCCGGGCAACCTAGGCTTCACTCTAGGGCGTTGCTCCACCAGATCGAATAGTTAGAGCCTTAGAAGTCAGCGCCAGAAGCATAAAATACAATATAAATAAAACAGTTTTTCCATCGTATAAAACGAATAATTTCAACCAGTGTGAATGTTATGGTCATTTCTACATTCCGAGCAACCTAGGCTTCACCCCAGGGCGTTGTTCCACCAGATCGAATTGTTAGGGCCTAAGAAGTCAACGCCAGAAGCATAAGATACATAATAAATATAACAGTTTTTCCATCGTATAGAACGAATGATAGCATCCAGTGTGAAAGTTATGGTCATTTCTACGTTCCGGGCAACCTAGGCTTCACCCTAGGGCGTTGCTCCACCAGATCGAATAGTTAGGGCCTAAGAAGTGAACGCCAGAAGCATAAAATACAATATAAATACAACAGTCTTTCCATCATATAAAGCGTGTAATTGCACTCAGTGTGATAGTTATTGTCATTTCTACTTTCCACGCAACCTAGGCTTCACCCTAGGGCGTTGCTCCAACAGATTGAATAGTTAGGACCTTAAAAGTCAATGCCCGAAACATCAAATGCAATAAAAATACAACAGTTTTTCCATCATATAACAGGAATAATTGCAACCAGTTTGAAAGTGATGGTCATTTCTACGTTCCGGGCAACCTAGGCTTCACTCTAGGGCGTTGCTCCACCAGATCGAATAGTTAGAGCCTTAGAAGTCAGCGCCAGAAGCATAAAATACAATATAAATAAAACAGTTTTTCCATCGTATAAAACGAATAATAGCAACCCTTGTAAAAGTGATGGTCATTTGTACGTTCCAGGCAACCTAGACTTCACTCTAGGGCGTTGTTCCACCAGATCGAATTGTTAGGGCCTAAGAAGTCAACGCCAGAAGCATAAGATACAATATGAATATAACAGTTTTTCCATCGTATAGAACGAATAATAGCAACCAGTGTGAAAGTTATGGTTATTTCTACGTTCCGGGCAACCTAGGCTTCACTCTAGGGCGTTGCTCCACCAGATCAAACAGTTAGGGCCTTAGAAGTCAACGCCCGAAGCATAAAATACATAATAAATAGAACAGTTATTCCATTGTATAAAACAAATAATTGCTACCAGTGTAAAAGTAATAGCCACTTCTACGTTCCAGGCAACCTAGGCTTCACCCTAGGGCGCTGTTCCACCAGATCGAATAGTTAGGGCCTAAGAAGTGAACGCCAGAAGCATAAAATACAAAATAAATACAACAGTTTTTCCATCATATAAAACGAGTAATTGCAACCAGTATGAAAGTTGTGGTCATTTCTACTTTCCGGTCTGACTAGGCTACACCCTAGGGCGTTGCTCCAACAGAATGAATAGTTAGGGCCTTAGAAGTCAATGCCCGAAGCATAAAATGCAATAAAAATACAACAGTTTTTCCATCATATAACAGGAATAATTGTAACCAGTTTGAAAGTGATGGTCATTTCTACGTTCCGGGAAACCTCGGCTTCACTCTAGGGAGTTGCTCCACCAGATCGAATAGTTAGAGCCTTAGAAGTCAGCGCCAGAAGCATAAAATACAATATAAATAAAACAGTTTTTCCATCGTATAAAACGAATAATAGCAACCAGTGTGAAAGTTATGGTCATTTCTACGTTCCGGCAACCTAGGCTTCACCCCAGGGCGTTGTTCCACCAGATCGAATAGTTAGGGCATAAGAAGTCAACGCCAGAAGCATAAAATACGATATAAGTACTACAGTTTTTCCATCGTATAAAACGAATAATTTCAACCAGTGTGAATGTTATGGTCATTTCTACATTCCGAGCAACCTAGGCTTCACCCCAGGGCGTTGCTCCACCAGATCGAATTGTTAGGGCCTAAGAAGTCAACGCCAGAAGCATAAGATACATAATAAATATAACAGTTTTTCCATCGTATAGAACGAATGATAGCATCCAGTGTGAAAGTTATGGTCATTTCTACGTTCCGGGCAACCTAGGCTTCACCCTAGGGCGTTGTTCCACCAGATCGAGTAGTTAGGGCCTAAGAAGTGAACGCCAGAAGCATAAAATACAATATAAATACAACAGTCTTTCCATCATATAAAACGTGTAATTGCACCCAGTGTGATAGTTATTGTCATTTCTACTTTCCGCGCAACCTAGGCTTCACCCTAGGGCGTTGCTCCAACAGATTGAATAGTTAGGACCTTAAATGTCAATGCCCGAAACATCAAATGCAATAAAAATACAACAGTTTTTCCATCATATAACAGGAATAATTGCAACCAGTTTGAAAGTGATGGTCATTTCTACGTTCCGGGCAACCTAGGCTTCACTCTAGGGCGTTGCTCCACCAGATCGAATAGTTAGAGCCTTAGAAGTCAGCGCCAGAAGCATAAAATACAATATAAATAAAACAGTTTTTCCATCGTATAAAACGAATAATAGCAACCAGTGTGAAAGTTATGGTCATTTCTACGTTCCGGCAACCTAGGCTTCACCCCAGGGCGTTGTTCCACCAGATCGAATAGTTACGGCCTTAGAAGTCAACGCCCGAAGCATAAAATACAAAATAAATAGAACAGTTTTTCCATCGTATAAAACGAATAATAGCAACCAGTGTGAAAGTTATGGTCATTTCTACGTTCCGGCAACCTAGGCTTCACCCCAGGCCGTTGTTCCACCAGATCGAATAGTTAGGGCCTAAGAAGTGAACGCCAGCAGCATAAAATACAATATAAATACTACAGTTCTTCCATCATATAAAACGAATAATTGCAACCGGTATGAAAGTTATGGTCATTTCTACGTTCCGGGCAACCTAGGCTTCACTCTATGGCGTTCTTCCACCACATCGAATAGCTGCGGCCTCAGAAGTCAACGCCTGAAGCATAAAATACAATAGAAATACAACAGTATTTCCATCCTATAACAGGAATAATTGCAACCCTTGTAAAAGTGATGGTCATTTGTACGTTCCAGGCAACCTAGGTTTCACTCTAGGGCGTTGTTCCACCAGATCGAATTGTTAGGGCCTAAGAAGTCAACGCCAGAAGCATAAGATACAATATGAATATAACAGTTTTTCCATCGTATAGAACGAATAATAGCAACCAGTGTGAAAGTTATGGTTATTTCTACGTTCCGGGCAACCTAGGCTTCACTCTAGGGCGTTGCTCCACCAGATCAAACAGTTAGGGCCTTAGAAGTCAACGCCCGAAGCATAAAATACATAATAAATAGAACAGTTTTTCCATTGTATAAAACAAATAATTGCTACCAGTGTAAAAGTAATGGCCATTTCTACGTTCCAGGCAACCTAGGCTTCACCCTAGGGCGCTGTTCCACCAGATCGAATAGTTAGGGCCTAAGAAGTGAACGCCAGAAGCATAAAATACAATATAAATACAACAGTTTTTCCATCATATAAAACGAGTAATTGCAACCAGTATGAAAGTTGTGGTCATTTCTACTTTCCGGTCAAACTAGGCTACACCGTAGGGTGTTGCTCCACCAGATCGAATAGGTAGGGCCATAGAAGTCAACGCCCGAAGCATAAAATACAAAATAAATAGAACAGATTTTCCATGTATAAAACGAATAATTGCTTCCAGTGTGAAAGAGTTGGTCATTTCTACGTTCCGGGCAACCCTGGCTTCACCCTAGGGCGTTGTTCCACCAGATAGAATAGGTAGGGCCATAGAAGTCAACGCCAGAAGCATAAAATACGATATAGATACAACAGATTTTCCATCGTATAAAACGAATAATGGCAACCAGTGTGAAAGTTATGGTCATTTCTACGTTCCGGGCAACCTAGGCTTCACCCTAGGCCGTTGCTCCACCAGATCGAATAGCTAGGGCCTTAGAAGTCAACGCCCGAAGCATAAAATACAAAATAAATAGAACAGCTTTTCCATGTATAAAACGAATAATTGCTTCCTGTGTGAAAGTTATGGTCATTTCTACGTTCCGGGCAACCTAGGCTTCACCCGAGGGCGTCGTTCCACCAGATGGAATAGTTGGGACCTAAGAAGTCAAAGGCAGAAGCATAAAATATGATATATATACATCAGCTTTTCCATCGTATAAAACGAATAATGGCAAACAGTGTGAAAGTTATGATCATTTCCACGTTCCGGGCAACCTAGTCTTCACCCTAGTGCGTTGCTACACCAGATCGAATAGTTAGGGCATAAGAAGTCAACGCCAGAAGCATAAAATACGATATAAGTACTACAGTTTTTCCATCGTATAAAACGAATAATTTCAACCAGTGTGAATGTTATGGTCATTTCTACATTCCGAGCAACCTAGGCTTCACCCCAGGGCGTTGCTCCACCAGATCGAATTGTTAGGGCCTAAGAAGTCAACGCCAGAAGCATAAGATACATAATAAATATAACAGTTTTTCCATCGTATAGAACGAATGATAGCATCCAGTGTGAAAGTTATGGTCATTTCTACGTTCCGGGCAACCTAGGCTTCACCCTAGGGCGTTGTTCCACCAGATCGAGTAGTTAGGGCCTAAGAAGTGAACGCCAGAAGCATAAAATACAATATAAATACAACAGTCTTTCCATCATATAAAACGTGTAATTGCACCCAGTGTGATAGTTATTGTCATTTCTACTTTCCGCGCAACCTAGGCTTCACCCTAGGGCGTTGCTCCAACAGATTGAATAGTTAGGACCTTAAATGTCAATGCCCGAAACATCAAATGCAATAAAAATACAACAGTTTTTCCATCATATAACAGGAATAATTGCAACCAGTTTGAAAGTGATGGTCATTTCTACGTTCCGGGCAACCTAGGCTTCACTCTAGGGCGTTGCTCCACCAGATCGAATAGTTAGAGCCTTAGAAGTCAGCGCCAGAAGCATAAAATACAATATAAATAAAACAGTTTTTCCATCGTATAAAACGAATAATAGCAACCAGTGTGAAAGTTATGGTCATTTCTACGTTCCGGCAACCTAGGCTTCACCCCAGGGCGTTGTTCCACCAGATCGAATAGTTACGGCCTTAGAAGTCAACGCCCGAAGCATAAAATACAAAATAAATAGAACAGTTTTTCCATCGTATAAAACGAATAATAGCAACCAGTGTGAAAGTTATGGTCATTTCTACGTTCCGGCAACCTAGGCTTCACCCCAGGCCGTTGTTCCACCAGATCGAATAGTTAGGGCCTAAGAAGTGAACGCCAGCAGCATAAAATACAATATAAATACTACAGTTCTTCCATCATATAAAACGAATAATTGCAACCGGTATGAAAGTTATGGTCATTTCTACGTTCCGGGCAACCTAGGCTTCACTCTATGGCGTTCTTCCACCACATCGAATAGCTGCGGCCTCAGAAGTCAACGCCTGAAGCATAAAATACAATAGAAATACAACAGTATTTCCATCCTATAACAGGAATAATTGCAACCCTTGTAAAAGTGATGGTCATTTGTACGTTCCAGGCAACCTAGGTTTCACTCTAGGGCGTTGTTCCACCAGATCGAATTGTTAGGGCCTAAGAAGTCAACGCCAGAAGCATAAGATACAATATGAATATAACAGTTTTTCCATCGTATAGAACGAATAATAGCAACCAGTGTGAAAGTTATGGTTATTTCTACGTTCCGGGCAACCTAGGCTTCACTCTAGGGCGTTGCTCCACCAGATCAAACAGTTAGGGCCTTAGAAGTCAACGCCCGAAGCATAAAATACATAATAAATAGAACAGTTTTTCCATTGTATAAAACAAATAATTGCTACCAGTGTAAAAGTAATGGCCATTTCTACGTTCCAGGCAACCTAGGCTTCACCCTAGGGCGCTGTTCCACCAGATCGAATAGTTAGGGCCTAAGAAGTGAACGCCAGAAGCATAAAATACAATATAAATACAACAGTTTTTCCATCATATAAAACGAGTAATTGCAACCAGTATGAAAGTTGTGGTCATTTCTACTTTCCGGTCAAACTAGGCTACACCGTAGGGTGTTGCTCCACCAGATCGAATAGGTAGGGCCATAGAAGTCAACGCCCGAAGCATAAAATACAAAATAAATAGAACAGATTTTCCATGTATAAAACGAATAATTGCTTCCAGTGTGAAAGAGTTGGTCATTTCTACGTTCCGGGCAACCCTGGCTTCACCCTAGGGCGTTGTTCCACCAGATAGAATAGGTAGGGCCATAGAAGTCAACGCCAGAAGCATAAAATACGATATAGATACAACAGATTTTCCATCGTATAAAACGAATAATGGCAACCAGTGTGAAAGTTATGGTCATTTCTACGTTCCGGGCAACCTAGGCTTCACCCTAGGCCGTTGCTCCACCAGATCGAATAGCTAGGGCCTTAGAAGTCAACGCCCGAAGCATAAAATACAAAATAAATAGAACAGCTTTTCCATGTATAAAACGAATAATTGCTTCCTGTGTGAAAGTTATGGTCATTTCTACGTTCCGGGCAACCTAGGCTTCACCCGAGGGCGTCGTTCCACCAGATGGAATAGTTGGGACCTAAGAAGTCAAAGGCAGAAGCATAAAATATGATATATATACATCAGCTTTTCCATCGTATAAAACGAATAATGGCAAACAGTGTGAAAGTTATGATCATTTCCACGTTCCGGGCAACCTAGTCTTCACCCTAGTGCGTTGCTACACCAGATCGAATAGTTAGGGCCTTAGAAGTCATCGCCTGAAGCACATAATACAATAAAAATACAACAGCTTTACCATCGTATAACAGGAATAATTGCAACCAGTGCGAAAGTAATGACCATTTCGACGTTTCGGGCATCCTAGGCTTAACTCTGAGGCGTTGCCCCACCAGATCGAAGAGCTAGGACCTTAGAATTCAAATACAGAAGCAGAAAATACAATAAAAATGCAACAGTTCTTCAATCGTATAGCATGAATAATTGCAACCAGTGTGAAAGTAACGATCATTTCGACGTTTCGGGCATCCTAGACTTAACTCTGAGGCATTGCTCCACAAGATCGAATAGTTAGGGCCTAAGAAGTCAACGCCAGAAGCATAAAATACAATATAAATACAATAGCTTTTCCATCGTATAAGACGAATAATTGCACCCAGTGTGAAAGTTATGGTCATTTCTACGTTCCGGGCAACATAGGCTTCCCTCTTGGACGTTGCCTCACCTGATCGAATAGCTAGGACCTTAGAAGTCAAAGCCAGAAGCAGAAAAGACAATAAAAATGCAACAGTTTTTCCATCTTATAGCATGAATAGTTGCAACCAGTGAGAAATTAATGATCATTTCGACGTTTCGGGCATCCTAGACTTAACTCTGAGGCATTGCTCCACCAGGTCGAAGTGTTAGGGCCTTGGAATTCAACGCCAGAAGCATAAACTACAAAATAAATACAACAGTCTTTCAATCGTATAAAACGAATAATTGCAACCTGTGTGAAGGATATGGTCATATCTACGTTCCGGACAACCTAGGCTTCACTGTAGGGTGTTGCTCCACCAGATCGAATAGGTAGGGCCATAGAAGTCAAGGCCCGAAGCTAAAAATACGATAAATATAAAAGAGTTTTTCCATCGTATAACAGGAATAATTGCAACCAGTGTGAAAGTTATGGTCATTTCTACGTCCCGGGCAACCTAGGCTTCACTCTAGGGCGTTGCTCCACCAGATCGAATAGTTAGAGCCTTAGAAGTCAGCGCCAGTAGCATAAAATACAATATAAATAAAACAGTTTTTCCATCGTATAAAAGGAATAATTGCTACCAGTATGGAAGTGATGGTCATTTCTACGTTCCGGGCTACCTAGGCTCCACCCTAGGGCGTTGTTCCACCAGATGGAATAGTTAGGGCATAAGAAGTCAACGCCAGAAGCATAAAATACGATATAAGTACTACAGTTTTTCCATCATATAAAACGTGTAATTGCACCCAGTGTGATAGTTATTGTCATTTCTACTTTCCGCGCAACCTAGGCTTCACCCTAGGGCGTTGCTCCAACAGATTGAATAGTTAGGACCTTAAAAGTCAATGCCCGAAACATCAAATGCAATAAAAATACAACAGCTTTTCCATCATATAACAGGAATAATTGCAACCAGTTTGAAAGTGATGGTCATTTCTACGTTCCGGGCAACCTAGGCTTCACTCTAGGGCGTTGCTCCACCAGATCGAATAGTTAGAGCCTTAGAAGTCAGCGCCAGAAGCATAAAATACAATATAAATAAAACAGTTTTTCCATCGTATAAAACGAATAATAGCAACCAGTGCGAAAGTTAACGTCATTTCTACGTTCCGGGCAACCTAGGCTTCACTCTAGGGCGTTGCTCCACCACATCGAATAGTTAGAGCCTTAGAAGTCAGCGCCAGTAGCATAAAATACAATATAAATAAAACAGTTTTTCCATCGTATAAAAGGAATAATTGCTACCAGTATGGAAGTGATGGTCATTTCTACGTTCCGGGCTACCTAGGCTCCACCCTAGGGCGTTGTTCCACCAGATGGAATAGTTAGGGCATAAGAAGTCAACGCCAGAAGCATAAAATACGATATAAGTACTACAGTTTTTCCATCATATAAAACGTGTAATTGCACCCAGTGTGATAGTTATTGTCATTTCTACTTTCCGCGCAACCTAGGCTTCACCCTAGGGCGTTGCTCCAACAGATTGAATAGTTAGGACCTTAAATGTCAATGCCCGAAACATCAAATGCAATAAAAATACAACAGTTTTTCCATCATATAACAGGAATAATTGCAACCAGTTTGAAAGTGATGGTCATTTCTACGTTCCGGGCAACCTAGGCTTCACTCTAGGGCGTTGCTCCACCAGATCGAATAGTTAGAGCCTTAGAAGTCAGCGCCAGAAGCATAAAATACAATATAAATAAAACAGTTTTTCCATCGTATAAAACGAATAATAGCAACCAGTGTGAAAGTTATGGTCATTTCTACGTTCCGGCAACCTAGGCTTCACCCCAGGGCGTTGTTCCACCAGATCGAATAGTTACGGCCTTAGAAGTCAACGCCCGAAGCATAAAATACAAAATAAATAGAACAGTTTTTCCATCGTATAAAACGAATAATAGCAACCAGTGTGAAAGTTATGGTCATTTCTACGTTCCGGCAACCTAGGCTTCACCCCAGGCCGTTGTTCCACCAGATCGAATAGTTAGGGCCTAAGAAGTGAACGCCAGCAGCATAAAATACAATATAAATACTACAGTTCTTCCATCATATAAAACGAATAATTGCAACCGGTATGAAAGTTATGGTCATTTCTACGTTCCGGGCAACCTAGGCTTCACTCTATGGCGTTCTTCCACCACATCGAATAGCTGCGGCCTCAGAAGTCAACGCCTGAAGCATAAAATACAATAGAAATACAACAGTATTTCCATCCTATAACAGGAATAATTGCAACCCTTGTAAAAGTGATGGTCATTTGTACGTTCCAGGCAACCTAGGTTTCACTCTAGGGCGTTGTTCCACCAGATCGAATTGTTAGGGCCTAAGAAGTCAACGCCAGAAGCATAAGATACAATATGAATATAACAGTTTTTCCATCATATAAAACGAGTAATTGCAACCAGTATGAAAGTTGTGGTCATTTCTACTTTCCGGTCAAACTAGGCTACACCGTAGGGTGTTGCTCCACCAGATCGAATAGGTAGGGCCATAGAAGTCAACGCCCGAAGCATAAAATACAAAATAAATAGAACAGTTTTTCCATTGTATAAAACAAATAATTGCTACCAGTGTAAAAGTAATGGCCATTTCTACGTTCCAGGCAACCTAGGCTTCACCCTAGGGCGCTGTTCCACCAGATCGAATAGTTAGGGCCTAAGAAGTGAACGCCAGAAGCATAAAATACAATATAAATACAACAGTTTTTCCATCATATAAAACGAGTAATTGCAACCAGTATGAAAGTTGTGGTCATTTCTACTTTCCGGTCAAACTAGGCTACACCGTAGGGTGTTGCTCCACCAGATCGAATAGGTAGGGCCTTAGAAGTCAACGCCCGAAGCATAAAATACAAAATAAATAGAACAGATTTTCCATGTATAAAACGAATAATTGCTTCCAGTGTGAAAGAGTTGGTCATTTCTACGTTCCGGGCAAGCCTGGCTTCACCCTAGGGCGTTGTTCCACCAGATAGAATAGGTAGGGCCATAGAAGTCAACGCCAGAAGCATGAAATACGATATAGATACAACAGATTTTCCATCGTATAAAACGAATAATGGCAACCAGTGTGAAAGTTATGGTCATTTCTACGTTCCGGGCAACCTAGGCTTCACCCTAGGCCGTTGCTCCACCAGATCGAATAGCTAGGGCCTTAGAAGTCAACGCCCGAAGCATAAAATACAAAATAAATAGAACAGCTTTTCCATGTATAAAACGAATAATTGCTTCCTGTGTGAAAGTTATGGTCATTTCTACGTTCCGGGCAACCTAGGCTTCACCCGAGGGCGTCGTTCCACCAGATGGAATAGTTGGGACCTAAGAAGTCAAAGGCAGAAGCATAAAATATGATATATATACATCAGCTTTTCCATCGTATAAAACGAATAATGGCAAACAGTGTGAAAGTTATGATCATTTCCACGTTCCGGGCAACATAGGCTTCCCTCTTGGACGTTGCCTCACCAGATCGAATAGTTAGGGCCTTAGAAGTCATCGCCTGAAGCACATAATACAATAAAAATACAACAGTTTTACCATCGTATAACAGGAATAATTGCAACCAGTGCGAAAGTAATGACCATTTCGACGTTTCGGGCATCCTAGGCTTAACTCTGAGGCGTTGCCCCACCAGATCGAAGAGCTAGGACCTTAGAATTCAAATACAGAAGCAGAAAATACAATAAAAATGCAACAGTTCTTCAATCGTATAGCATGAATAATTGCAACCAGTGTGAAAGTAACGATCATTTCGACGTTTCGGGCATCCTAGACTTAACTCTGAGGCATTGCTCCACAAGATCGAATAGTTAGGGCCTAAGAAGTCAACGCCAGAAGCATAAAATACAATATAAATACAATAGCTTTTCCATCGTATAAGACGAATAATTGCACCCAGTGTGAAAGTTATGGTCATTTCTACGTTCCGGGCAACATAGGCTTCCCTCTTGGACGTTGCCTCACCTGATCGAATAGCTAGGACCTTAGAAGTCAAAGCCAGAAGCAGAAAAGACAATAAAAATGCAACAGTTTTTCCATCTTATAGCATGAATAGTTGCAACCAGTGAGAAATTAATGATCATTTCAACGTTTCGGGCATCCTAGACTTAACTCTGAGGCATTGCTCCACCAGGTCGAAGTGTTAGGGCCTTGGAATTCAACGCCAGAAGCATAAACTACAAAATAAATACAACAGTCTTTCAATCGTATAAAACGAATAATTGCAACCTGTGTGAAGGATATGGTCATATCTACGTTCCGGACAACCTAGGCTTCACTGTAGGGTGTTGCTCCACCAGATCGAATAGGTAGGGCCATAGAAGTCAAGGCCCGAAGCTAAAAATACGATAAATATAAAAGAGTTTTTCCATCGTATAACGGGAATAATTGCAACCAGTGTGAAAGTTATGGTCATTTCTACGTCCCGGGCAACCTAGGCTTCACTCTAGGACGTTGCTCCACCAGATCGAATAGTTAGGGCCTAAGAAGTCAACGCCAGAAGCATAATATACGATAAAGATGCAACAGTTTTTCCATCGTAAAACAGGAATAATTGCAACCAGTGTGAATGTAATGGTCATTTGTACGTTCCGGGCAACCTAGGCTTCACTCTAGGGCGTTGCTCCACCAGATCGAATAGTTAGTGCCTTAGAAGTCAACGCCCGAAGCATAAAATACAAAATAAATAGAACAGATTTTCCATGTATAAAACCAATAGTTGCTTCCAGTGTGAAAGAGTTGGTCATTTCTACGTTCCGGGCAACCTAGGCTTCACCCTAGGGCGCTGTTCCACCAGATCGAATAGTTAGGGCCTAAGAAGTGAACGCCAGAAGCATAAAATACAAAATAAATACAACAGTTTTTCCATCATATAAAACGAGTAATTGCAACCAGTATGAAAGTTGTGGTCATTTCTACTTTCCGGTCAAACTAGGCTACACCCTAGGGCGTTGCTCCAACAGAATGAATAGTTAGGGCCTTAGAAGTCAATGCCCGAAGCATAAAATGCAATAAAAATACAACAGTTTTTCCATCATATAACAGGAATAATTGCAACCAGTTTGAAAGTGATGGTCATTTCTACGTTCCGGGAAACCTCGGCTTCACTCTAGGGAGTTGCTCCGCCAGGTCGAATAGTTAGTGCATTAGAAGTCAACGCCAGAAGCATAAAATACAATATAAATACAACAGTTTTTCCATCGTATAAAACGAATAATTGCAACCAGTGCGAAAGTTAACGTCATTTCTACGTTCCGGGCAACCTAGGCTTCACTCTAGGGCGTTGCTCCACCACATCGAATAGTTAGAGCCTTAGAAGTCAGCGCCAGTAGCATAAAATACAATATAAATAAAACAGTTTTTCCATCGTATAAAAGGAATAATTGCTACCAGTATGGAAGTGATGGTCATTTCTACGTTCCGGGCTACCTAGGCTCCACCCTAGGGCGTTGTTCCACCAGATGGAATAGTTAGGGCATAAGAAGTCAACGCCAGAAGCATAAAATACGATATAAGTACTACAGTTTTTCCATCATATAAAACGTGTAATTGCACCCAGTGTGATAGTTTTTGTCATTTCTACTTTCCGCGCAACCTAGGCTTCACCCTAGGGCGTTGCTCCAACAGATTGAATAGTTAGGACCTTAAAAGTCAATGCCCGAAACATCAAATGCAATAAAAATACAACAGTTTTTCCATCATATAACAGGAATAATTGCAACCAGTTTGAAAGTGATGGTCATTTCTACGTTCCGGGCAACCTAGGCTTCACTCTAGGGCGTTGCTCCACCAGATCGAATAGTTAGAGCCTTAGAAGTCAGCGCCAGAAGCATAAAATACAATATAAATAAAACAGTTTTTCCATCGTATAAAACGAATAATTTCAACCAGTGTGAATGTTATGGTCATTTCTACATTCCGAGCAACCTAGGCTTCACCCCAGGGCGTTGTTCCACCAGATCGAATTGTTAGGGCCTAAGAAGTCAACGCCAGAAGCATAAGATACATAATAAATATAACAGTTTTTCCATCGTATAGAACGAATGATAGCATCCAGTGTGAAAGTTATGGTCATTTCTACGTTCCGGGCAACCTAGGCTTCACCCTAGGGCGTTGTTCCACCAGATCGAATAGTTAGGGCCTAAGAAGTGAACGCCAGAAGCATAAAATACAATATAAATACAACAGTCTTTCCATCATATAAAACGTGTAATTGCACTCAGTGTGATAGTTATTGTCATTTCTACTTTCCACGCAACCTAGGCTTCACCCTAGCGCGTTGCTCCAACAGATTGAATAGTTAGGACCTTAAAAGTCAATGCCCGAAACATCAAATGCAATAAAAATACAACAGTTTTTCCATCATATAACAGGAATAATTGCAACCAGTTTGAAAGTGATGGTCATTTCTACGTTCCGGGCAACCTAGGCTTCACTCTAGGGCGTTGCTCCACCAGATCGAATAGTTAGAGCCTTAGAAGTCAGCGCCAGAAGCATAAAATACAATATAAATAAAACAGTTTTTCCATCGTATAAAACGAATAATAGCAACCCTTGTAAAAGTGATGGTCATTTGTACGTTCCAGGCAACCTAGACTTCACTCTAGGGCGTTGTTCCACCAGATCGAATTGTTAGGGCCTAAGAAGTCAACGCCAGAAGCATAAGATACAATATGAATATAACAGTTTTTCCATCGTATAGAACGAATAATAGCAACCAGTGTGAAAGTTATGGTTATTTCTACGTTCCGGGCAACCTAGGCTTCACTCTAGGGCGTTGCTCCACCAGATCAAACAGTTAGGGCCTTAGAAGTCAACGCCCGAAGCATAAAATACATAATAAATAGAACAGTTTTTCCATTGTATAAAACAAATAATTGCTACCAGTGTAAAAGTAATAGCCATTTCTACGTTCCAGGCAACCTAGGCTTCACCCTAGGGCGCTGTTCCACCAGATCGAATAGTTAGGGCCTAAGAAGTGAACGCCAGAAGCATAAAATACAAAATAAATACAACAGTTTTTCCATCATATAAAACGAGTAATTGCAACCAGTATGAAAGTTGTGGTCATTTCTACTTTCCGGTCAGACTAGGCTACACCCTAGGGCGTTGCTCCAACAGAATGAATAGTTAGGGCCTTAGAAGTCAATGCCCGAAGCATAAAATGCAATAAAAATACAACAGTTTTTCCATCATATAACAGGAATAATTGTAACCAGTTTGAAAGTGATGGTCATTTCTACGTTCCGGGAAACCTCGGCTTCACTCTAGGGAGTTGCTCCGCCAGATCAAACAGTTAGGGACTTAGAAGTCAACGCCCGAAGCATAAAATACAAAATAAACAGAACAGTTTTTCCATTGTATAAAACGAATAATTGCTACCAGTGTAAAAGTTATGGTAATTTCTACGTTCCGGGCAACCTAGGCTTCACCCTAGGGCGTTGTTCCACCAGATCGAATAGTTAGGGCCTAAGAAGTGAACGCCAGAAGCATAAAATACAATATAAATACAACAGTCTTTCCATCATATAAAACATGTAATTGCACCCAGTGTGATAGTTATTGTCATTTCTACTTTCCGCGCAACCTAGGCTTCACCCTAGGGCGTTGCTCCAACAGATTGAATAGTTAGGACCTTAAAAGTCAATGCCCGAAACATCAAATGCAATAAAAATACAACAGTTTTTCCATCATATAACAGGAATAATTGCAACCAGTTTGAAAGTGATGGTCATTTTTACGTTCCGGGCAACCTAGGCTTCACTCTAGGGCGTTGCTCCACCAGATCGAATAGTTAGAGCCTTAGACGTCAGCGCCAGAAGCATAAAATACAATATAAATAAAACAGTTTTTCCATCGTATAAAACGAATAATAGCAACCAGTGTGAAAGTTATGGTCATTTCTACGTTCCGGCAACCTAGGCTTCACCCCAGGGCCTTGTTCCACCAGATCGAATAGTTAGGGCCTAAGAAGTGAACGCCAGCAGCATAAAATAAAATATAAATACTACAGTTCTTCCATCATATAAAACGAATAATTGCAACCAGTATGAAAGTTATGGTCATTTCTACGTTCCGGGCAACCTAGGCTTCACTCTATGGCGTTCTTCCACCACATCGAATAGCTGCGGCCTCAGAAGTCAACGCCTGAAGCATAAAATACAATAGAAATACAACAGTATTTCCATCCTATAACAGGAATAATTGCAACCCTTGTAAAAGTGATGGTCATTTGTACGTTCCAGGCAACCTAGGCTTCACTCTAGGGCGTTGTTCCACCAGATCGAATAGTTAGGGCCTAAGAAGTGAACGCCAGCAGCATAAAATACAATATAAATACTACAGTTCTTCCATCATATAAAACGAATAATTGCAACCAGTATGAAAGTTATGGTCATTTCTACGTTCCGGGCAACCTAGGCTTCACTCTATGGCGTTCTTCCACCACATCGAATAGCTGCGGCCTCAGAAGTCAACGCCTGAAGCATAAAATACAATATAAATACATCAGTTTTTCCATCATATAAAACGAGTAATTGCAACCAGTATGAAAGTTGTGGTCATTTCTACTTTCCGGTCAAACTAGGCTACACCCTAGGGCGTTGCTCCAACAGAACGAATAGTTAGGGCCTTAGAAGTCAATGCCCGAAGCATAAAATGCAATAAAAATACAACAGTTTTTCCATCATATAACAGGAATAATTGCAACCAGTTTGAAAGTGATGGTCATTTCTACGTTCCGGGAAACCTCGGCTTCACTCTAGGGAGTTGCTCCGCCAGATCGAATAGTTAGTGCATTAGAAGTCAACGCCAGAAGCATAAAATACAATATAAATACAACAGTTTTTCCATCGTATAAAACGAATAATTGCAACCAGTGCGAAAGTTAACGTCATTTCTACGTTCCGGGTAACCTAGGCTTCACTCTAGGGCGTTGCTCCACCACATCGAATAGTTAGAGCCTTAGAAGTCAGCGCCAGTAGCATAAAATACAATATAAATAAAACAGTTTTTCCATCGTATAAAAGGAATAATTGCTACCAGTATGGAAGTGATGGTCATTTCTACGTTCCGGGCTACCTAGGCTCCACCCTAGGGCGTTGTTCCACCAGATTGAATAGTTAGGGCATAAGAAGTCAACGCCAGAAGCATAAACTACGATATAAGTACTACAGTTTTTCCATCATATAAAACGTGTAATTGCACCCAGTGTGATAGTTATTGTCATTTCTACTTTCCGCGCAACCTAGGCTTCACCCTAGGGCGTTGCTCCAACAGATTGAATAGTTAGGACCTTAAAAGTCAATGCCCGAAACATCAAATGCAATAAAAATACAACAGCTTTTCCATCATATAACAGGAATAATTGCAACCAGTTTGAAAGTGATGGTCATTTCTACGTTCCGGGCAACCTAGGCTTCACTCTAGGGCGTTGCTCCACCAGATCGAATAGTTAGAGCCTTAGAAGTCAGCGCCAGAAGCATAAAATACAATATAAATAAAACAGTTTTTCCATCGTATAAAACGAATAATAGCAACCAGTGTGAAAGTTATGGTCATTTCTACGTTCCGGCAACCTAGGCTTCACCCCAGGGCGTTGTTCCACCAGATCGAATAGTTAGGGCATAAGAAGTCAACGCCAGAAGCATAAAATACGATATAAGTACTACAGTTTTTCCATCGTATAAAACGAATAATTTCAACCAGTGTGAATGTTATGGTCATTTCTACATTCCGAGCAACCTAGGCTTCACCCCAGGGCGTTGCTCCACCAGATCGAATTGTTAGGGCCTAAGAAGTCAACGCCAGAAGCATAAGATACATAATAAATATAACAGTTTTTCCATCGTATAGAACGAATGATAGCATCCAGTGTGAAAGTTATGGTCATTTCTACGTTCCGGGCAACCTAGGCTTCACCCTAGGGCGTTGTTCCACCAGATCGAGTAGTTAGGGCCTAAGAAGTGAACGCCAGAAGCATAAAATACAATATAAATACAACAGTCTTTCCATCATATAAAACGTGTAATTGCACCCAGTGTGATAGTTATTGTCATTTCTACTTTCCGCGCAACCTAGGCTTCACCCTAGGGCGTTGCTCCAACAGATTGAATAGTTAGGACCTTAAATGTCAATGCCCGAAACATCAAATGCAATAAAAATACAACAGTTTTTCCATCATATAACAGGAATAATTGCAACCAGTTTGAAAGTGATGGTCATTTCTACGTTCCGGGCAACCTAGGCTTCACTCTAGGGCGTTGCTCCACCAGATCGAATAGTTAGAGCCTTAGAAGTCAGCGCCAGAAGCATAAAATACAATATAAATAAAACAGTTTTTCCATCGTATAAAACGAATAATAGCAACCAGTGTGAAAGTTATGGTCATTTCTACGTTCCGGCAACCTAGGCTTCACCCCTGGGCGTTGTTCCACCAGATCGAATAGTTACGGCCTTAGAAGTCAACGCCCGAAGCATAAAATACAAAATAAATAGAACAGTTTTTCCATCGTATAAAACGAATAATAGCAACCAGTGTGAAAGTTATGGTCATTTCTACGTTCCGGCAACCTAGGCTTCACCCCAGGCCGTTGTTCCACCAGATCGAATAGTTAGGGCCTAAGAAGTGAACGCCAGCAGCATAAAATACAATATAAATACTACAGTTCTTCCATCATATAAAACGAATAATTGCAACCGGTATGAAAGTTATGGTCATTTCTACGTTCCGGGCAACCTAGGCTTCACTCTATGGCGTTCTTCCACCACATCGAATAGCTGCGGCCTCAGAAGTCAACGCCTGAAGCATAAAATACAATAGAAATACAACAGTATTTCCATCCTATAACAGGAATAATTGCAACCCTTGTAAAAGTGATGGTCATTTGTACGTTCCAGGCAACCTAGGTTTCACTCTAGGGCGTTGTTCCACCAGATCGAATTGTTAGGGCCTAAGAAGTCAACGCCAGAAGCATAAGATACAATATGAATATAACAGTTTTTCCATCATATAAAACGAGTAATTGCAACCAGTATGAAAGTTGTGGTCATTTCTACTTTCCGGTCAAACTAGGCTACACCGTAGGGTGTTGCTCCACCAGATCGAATAGGTAGGGCCATAGAAGTCAACGCCCGAAGCATAAAATACAAAATAAATAGAACAGTTTTTCCATTGTATAAAACAAATAATTGCTACCAGTGTAAAAGTAATGGCCATTTCTACGTTCCAGGCAACCTAGGCTTCACCCTAGGGCGCTGTTCCACCAGATCGAATAGTTAGGGCCTAAGAAGTGAACGCCAGAAGCATAAAATACAATATAAATACAACAGTTTTTCCATCATATAAAACGAGTAATTGCAACCAGTATGAAAGTTGTGGTCATTTCTACTTTCCGGTCAAACTAGGCTACACCGTAGGGTGTTGCTCCACCAGATCGAATAGGTAGGGCCATAGAAGTCAACGCCCGAAGCATAAAATACAAAATAAATAGAACAGATTTTCCATGTATAAAACGAATAATTGCTTCCAGTGTGAAAGAGTTGGTCATTTCTACGTTCCGGGCAACCCTGGCTTCACCCTAGGGCGTTGTTCCACCAGATAGAATAGGTAGGGCCATAGAAGTCAACGCCAGAAGCATAAAATACGATATAGATACAACAGATTTTCCATCGTATAAAACGAATAATTTCAACCAGTGTGAATGTTATGGTCATTTCTACATTCCGAGCAACCTAGGCTTCACCCCAGGGCGTTGTTCCACCAGATCGAATTGTTAGGGCCTAAGAAGTCAACGCCAGAAGCATAAGATACATAATAAATATAACAGTTTTTCCATCGTATAGAACGAATGATAGCATCCAGTGTGAAAGTTATGGTCATTTCTACGTTCCGGGCAACCTAGGCTTCACCCTAGGGCGTTGTTCCACCAGATCGAATAGTTAGGGCCTAAGAAGTGAACGCCAGAAGCATAAAATACAATATAAATACAACAGTCTTTCCATCATATAAAACGTGTAATTGCACTCAGTGTGATAGTTATTGTCATTTCTACTTTCCACGCAACCTAGGCTTCACCCTAGGGCGTTGCTCCAACAGATTGAATAGTTAGGACCTTAAAAGTCAATGCCCGAAACATCAAATGCAATAAAAATACAACAGTTTTTCCATCATATAACAGGAATAATTGCAACCAGTTTGAAAGTGATGGTCATTTCTACGTTCCGGGCAACCTAGGCTTCACTCTAGGGCGTTGCTCCACCAGATCGAATAGTTAGAGCCTTAGAAGTCAGCGCCAGAAGCATAAAATACAATATAAATAAAACAGTTTTTCCATCGTATAAAACGAATAATAGCAACCCTTGTAAAAGTGATGGTCATTTGTACGTTCCAGGCAACCTAGACTTCACTCTAGGGCGTTGTTCCACCAGATCGAATTGTTAGGGCCTAAGAAGTCAACGCCAGAAGCATAAGATACAATATGAATATAACAGTTTTTCCATCGTATAGAACGAATAATAGCAACCAGTGTGAAAGTTATGGTTATTTCTACGTTCCGGGCAACCTAGGCTTCACTCTAGGGCGTTGCTCCACCAGATCAAACAGTTAGGGCCTTAGAAGTCAACGCCCGAAGCATAAAATACATAATAAATAGAACAGTTTTTCCATTGTATAAAACAAATAATTGCTACCAGTGTAAAAGTAATAGCCATTTCTACGTTCCAGGCAACCTAGGCTTCACCCTAGGGCGCTGTTCCACCAGATCGAATAGTTAGGGCCTAAGAAGTGAACGCCAGAAGCATAAAATACAAAATAAATACAACAGTTTTTCCATCATATAAAACGAGTAATTGCAACCAGTATGAAAGTTGTGGTCATTTCTACTTTCCGGTCAGACTAGGCTACACCCTAGGGCGTTGCTCCAACAGAATGAATAGTTAGGGCCTTAGAAGTCAATGCCCGAAGCATAAAATGCAATAAAAATACAACAGTTTTTCCATCATATAACAGGAATAATTGTAACCAGTTTGAAAGTGATGGTCATTTCTACGTTCCGGGAAACCTCGGCTTCACTCTAGGGAGTTGCTCCGCCAGATCAAACAGTTAGGGACTTAGAAGTCAACGCCCGAAGCATAAAATACAAAATAAACAGAACAGTTTTTCCATTGTATAAAACGAATAATTGCTACCAGTGTAAAAGTTATGGTAATTTCTACGTTCCGGGCAACCTAGGCTTCACCCTAGGGCGTTGTTCCACCAGATCGAATAGTTAGGGCCTAAGAAGTGAACGCCAGAAGCATAAAATACAATATAAATACAACAGTCTTTCCATCATATAAAACATGTAATTGCACCCAGTGTGATAGTTATTGTCATTTCTACTTTCCGCGCAACCTAGGCTTCACCCTAGGGCGTTGCTCCAACAGATTGAATAGTTAGGACCTTAAAAGTCAATGCCCGAAACATCAAATGCAATAAAAATACAACAGTTTTTCCATCATATAACAGGAATAATTGCAACCAGTTTGAAAGTGATGGTCATTTTTACGTTCCGGGCAACCTAGGCTTCACTCTAGGGCGTTGCTCCACCAGATCGAATAGTTAGAGCCTTAGACGTCAGCGCCAGAAGCATAAAATACAATATAAATAAAACAGTTTTTCCATCGTATAAAACGAATAATAGCAACCAGTGTGAAAGTTATGGTCATTTCTACGTTCCGGCAACCTAGGCTTCACCCCAGGGCCTTGTTCCACCAGATCGAATAGTTAGGGCCTAAGAAGTGAACGCCAGCAGCATAAAATAAAATATAAATACTACAGTTCTTCCATCATATAAAACGAATAATTGCAACCAGTATGAAAGTTATGGTCATTTCTACGTTCCGGGCAACCTAGGCTTCACTCTATGGCGTTCTTCCACCACATCGAATAGCTGCGGCCTCAGAAGTCAACGCCTGAAGCATAAAATACAATAGAAATACAACAGTATTTCCATCCTATAACAGGAATAATTGCAACCCTTGTAAAAGTGATGGTCATTTGTACGTTCCAGGCAACCTAGGCTTCACTCTAGGGCGTTGTTCCACCAGATCGAATAGTTAGGGCCTAAGAAGTGAACGCCAGCAGCATAAAATACAATATAAATACTACAGTTCTTCCATCATATAAAACGAATAATTGCAACCAGTATGAAAGTTATGGTCATTTCTACGTTCCGGGCAACCTAGGCTTCACTCTATGGCGTTCTTCCACCACATCGAATAGCTGCGGCCTCAGAAGTCAACGCCTGAAGCATAAAATACAATATAAATACAACAGTTTTTCCATCATATAAAACGAGTAATTGCAACCAGTATGAAAGTTGTGGTCATTTCTACTTTCCGGTCAAACTAGGCTACACCCTAGGGCGTTGCTCCAACAGAACGAATAGTTAGGGCCTTAGAAGTCAATGCCCGAAGCATAAAATGCAATAAAAATACAACAGTTTTTCCATCATATAACAGGAACAATTGCAACCAGTTTGAAAGTGATGGTCATTTCTACGTTCCGGGAAACCTCGGCTTCACTCTAGGGAGTTGCTCCGCCAGATCGAATAGTTAGTGCATTAGAAGTCAACGCCAGAAGCATAAAATACAATATAAATACAACAGTTTTTCCATCGTATAAAACGAATAATTGCAACCAGTGCGAAAGTTAACGTCATTTCTACGTTCCGGGTAACCTAGGCTTCACTCTAGGGCGTTGCTCCACCACATCGAATAGTTAGAGCCTTAGAAGTCAGCGCCAGTAGCATAAAATACAATATAAATAAAACAGTTTTTCCATCGTATAAAAGGAATAATTGCTACCAGTATGGAAGTGATGGTCATTTCTACGTTCCGGGCTACCTAGGCTCCACCCTAGGGCGTTGTTCCACCAGATTGAATAGTTAGGGCATAAGAAGTCAACGCCAGAAGCATAAACTACGATATAAGTACTACAGTTTTTCCATCATATAAAACGTGTAATTGCACCCAGTGTGATAGTTATTGTCATTTCTACTTTCCGCGCAACCTAGGCTTCACCCTAGGGCGTTGCTCCAACAGATTGAATAGTTAGGACCTTAAAAGTCAATGCCCGAAACATCAAATGCAATAAAAATACAACAGCTTTTCCATCATATAACAGGAATAATTGCAACCAGTTTGAAAGTGATGGTCATTTCTACGTTCCGGGCAACCTAGGCTTCACTCTAGGGCGTTGCTCCACCAGATCGAATAGTTAGAGCCTTAGAAGTCAGCGCCAGAAGCATAAAATACAATATAAATAAAACAGTTTTTCCATCGTATAAAACGAATAATAGCAACCAGTGTGAAAGTTATGGTCATTTCTACGTTCCGGCAACCTAGGCTTCACCCCAGGGCGTTGTTCCACCAGATCGAATAGTTAGGGCATAAGAAGTCAACGCCAGAAGCATAAAATACGATATAAGTACTACAGTTTTTCCATCGTATAAAACGAATAATTTCAACCAGTGTGAATGTTATGGTCATTTCTACATTCCGAGCAACCTAGGCTTCACCCCAGGGCGTTGCTCCACCAGATCGAATTGTTAGGGCCTAAGAAGTCAACGCCAGAAGCATAAGATACATAATAAATATAACAGTTTTTCCATCGTATAGAACGAATGATAGCATCCAGTGTGAAAGTTATGGTCATTTCTACGTTCCGGGCAACCTAGGCTTCACCCTAGGGCGTTGTTCCACCAGATCGAGTAGTTAGGGCCTAAGAAGTGAACGCCAGAAGCATAAAATACAATATAAATACAACAGTCTTTCCATCATATAAAACGTGTAATTGCACCCAGTGTGATAGTTATTGTCATTTCTACTTTCCGCGCAACCTAGGCTTCACCCTAGGGCGTTGCTCCAACAGATTGAATAGTTAGGACCTTAAATGTCAATGCCCGAAACATCAAATGCAATAAAAATACAACAGTTTTTCCATCATATAACAGGAATAATTGCAACCAGTTTGAAAGTGATGGTCATTTCTACGTTCCGGGCAACCTAGGCTTCACTCTAGGGCGTTGCTCCACCAGATCGAATAGTTAGAGCCTTAGAAGTCAGCGCCAGAAGCATAAAATACAAAATAAATAGAACAGTTTTTCCATCGTATAAAACGAATAATAGCAACCAGTGTGAAAGTTATGGTCATTTCTACGTTCCGGCAACCTAGGCTTCACCCCAGGCCGTTGTTCCACCAGATCGAATAGTTAGGGCCTAAGAAGTGAACGCCAGCAGCATAAAATACAATATAAATACTACAGTTCTTCCATCATATAAAACGAATAATTGCAACCGGTATGAAAGTTATGGTCATTTCTACGTTCCGGGTAACCTAGGCTTCACTCTATGGCGTTCTTCCACCACATCGAATAGCTGCGGCCTCAGAAGTCAACGCCTGAAGCATAAAATACAATAGAAATACAACAGTATTTCCATCCTATAACAGGAATAATTGCAACCCTTGTAAAAGTGATGGTCATTTGTACGTTCCAGGCAACCTAGGTTTCACTCTAGGGCGTTGTTCCACCAGATCGAATTGTTAGGGCCTAAGAAGTCAACGCCAGAAGCATAAGATACAATATGAATATAACAGTTTTTCCATCATATAAAACGAGTAATTGCAACCAGTATGAAAGTTGTGGTCATTTCTACTTTCCGGTCAAACTAGGCTACACCGTAGGGTGTTGCTCCACCAGATCGAATAGGTAGGGCCATAGAAGTCAACGCCCGAAGCATAAAATACAAAATAAATAGAACAGTTTTTCCATTGTATAAAACAAATAATTGCTACCAGTGTAAAAGTAATGGCCATTTCTACGTTCCAGGCAACCTAGGCTTCACCCTAGGGCGCTGTTCCACCAGATCGAATAGTTAGGGCCTAAGAAGTGAACGCCAGAAGCATAAAATACAATATAAATACAACAGTTTTTCCATCATATAAAACGAGTAATTGCAACCAGTATGAAAGTTGTGGTCATTTCTACTTTCCGGTCAAACTAGGCTACACCGTAGGGTGTTGCTCCACCAGATCGAATAGGTAGGGCCATAGAAGTCAACGCCCGAAGCATAAAATACAAAATAAATAGAACAGATTTTCCATGTATAAAACGAATAATTGCTTCCAGTGTGAAAGAGTTGGTCATTTCTACGTTCCGGGCAACCCTGGCTTCACCCTAGGGCGTTGTTCCACCAGATAGAATAGGTAGGGCCATAGAAGTCAACGCCAGAAGCATAAAATACGATATAGATACAACAGATTTTCCATCGTATAAAACGAATAATGGCAACCAGTGTGAAAGTTATGGTCATTTCTACGTTCCGGGCAACCTAGGCTTCACCCTAGGCCGTTGCTCCACCAGATCGAATAGCTAGGGCCTTAGAAGTCAACGCCCGAAGCATAAAATACAAAATAAATAGAACAGCTTTTCCATGTATAAAACGAATAATTGCTTCCTGTGTGAAAGTTATGGTCATTTCTACGTTCCGGGCAACCTAGGCTTCACCCGAGGGCGTCGTTCCACCAGATGGAATAGTTGGGACCTAAGAAGTCAAAGGCAGAAGCATAAAATATGATATATATACATCAGCTTTTCCATCGTATAAAACGAATAATGGCAAACAGTGTGAAAGTTATGATCATTTCCACGTTCCGGGCAACCTAGTCTTCACCCTAGTGCGTTGCTACACCAGATCGAATAGTTAGGGCCTTAGAAGTCATCGCCTGAAGCACATAATACAATAAAAATACAACAGTTTTACCATCGTATAACAGGAATAATTGCAACCAGTGCGAAAGTAATGACCATTTCGACGTTTCGGGCATCCTAGGCTTAACTCTGAGGCGTTGCCCCACCAGATCGAAGAGCTAGGACCTTAGAATTCAAATACAGAAGCAGAAAATACAATAAAAATGCAACAGTTCTTCAATCGTATAGCATGAATAATTGCAACCAGTGTGAAAGTAACGATCATTTCGACGTTTCGGGCATCCTAGACTTAACTCTGAGGCATTGCTCCACAAGATCGAATAGTTAGGGCCTAAGAAGTCAACGCCAGAAGCATAAAATACAATATAAATACAATAGCTTTTCCATCGTATAAGACGAATAATTGCACCCAGTGTGAAAGTTATGGTCATTTCTACGTTCCGGGCAACATAGGCTTCCCTCTTGGACGTTGCCTCACCTGATCGAATAGCTAGGACCTTAGAAGTCAAAGCCAGAAGCAGAAAAGACAATAAAAATGCAACAGTTTTTCCATCTTATAGCATGAATAGTTGCAACCAGTGAGAAATTAATGATCATTTCGACGTTTCGGGCATCCTAGACTTAACTCTGAGGCATTGCTCCACCAGGTCGAAGTGTTAGGGCCTTGGAATTCAACGCCAGAAGCATAAACTACAAAATAAATACAACAGTCTTTCAATCGTATAAAACGAATAATTGCAACCTGTGTGAAGGATATGGTCATATCTACGTTCCGGACAACCTAGGCTTCACTGTAGGGTGTTGCTCCACCAGATCGAATAGGTAGGGCCATAGAAGTCAAGGCCCGAAGCTAAAAATACGATAAATATAAAAGAGTTTTTCCATCGTATAACAGGAATAATTGCAACCAGTGTGAAAGTTATGGTCATTTCTACGTCCCGGGCAACCTAGGCTTCACTCTAGGGCGTTGCTCCACCAGATCGAATAGTTAGAGCCTTAGAAGTCAGCGCCAGTAGCATAAAATACAATATAAATAAAACAGTTTTTCCATCGTATAAAAGGAATAATTGCTACCAGTATGGAAGTGATGGTCATTTCTACGTTCCGGGCTACCTAGGCTCCACCCTAGGGCGTTGTTCCACCAGATGGAATAGTTAGGGCATAAGAAGTCAACGCCAGAAGCATAAAATACGATATAAGTACTACAGTTTTTCCATCATATAAAACGTGTAATTGCACCCAGTGTGATAGTTATTGTCATTTCTACTTTCCGCGCAACCTAGGCTTCACCCTAGGGCGTTGCTCCAACAGATTGAATAGTTAGGACCTTAAAAGTCAATGCCCGAAACATCAAATGCAATAAAAATACAACAGCTTTTCCATCATATAACAGGAATAATTGCAACCAGTTTGAAAGTGATGGTCATTTCTACGTTCCGGGCAACCTAGGCTTCACTCTAGGGCGTTGCTCCACCAGATCGAATAGTTAGAGCCTTAGAAGTCAGCGCCAGAAGCATAAAATACAATATAAATAAAACAGTTTTTCCATCGTATAAAACGAATAATAGCAACCAGTGCGAAAGTTAACGTCATTTCTATGTTCCGGGCAACCTAGGCTTCACTCTAGGGCGTTGCTCCACCACATCGAATAGTTAGAGCCTTAGAAGTCAGCGCCAGTAGCATAAAATACAATATAAATAAAACAGTTTTTCCATCGTATAAAAGGAATAATTGCTACCAGTATGGAAGTGATGGTCATTTCTACGTTCCGGGCTACCTAGGCTCCACCCTAGGGCGTTGTTCCACCAGATGGAATAGTTAGGGCATAAGAAGTCAACGCCAGAAGCATAAAATACGATATAAGTACTACAGTTTTTCCATCATATAAAACGTGTAATTGCACCCAGTGTGATAGTTATTGTCATTTCTACTTTCCGCGCAACCTAGGCTTCACCCTAGGGCGTTGCTCCAACAGATTGAATAGTTAGGACCTTAAATGTCAATGCCCGAAACATCAAATGCAATAAAAATACAACAGTTTTTCCATCATATAACAGGAATAATTGCAACCAGTTTGAAAGTGATGGTCATTTCTACGTTCCGGGCAACCTAGGCTTCACTCTAGGGCGTTGCTCCACCAGATCGAATAGTTAGAGCCTTAGAAGTCAGCGCCAGAAGCATAAAATACAATATAAATAAAACAGTTTTTCCATCGTATAAAACGAATAATAGCAACCAGTGTGAAAGTTATGGTCATTTCTACGTTCCGGCAACCTAGGCTTCACCCCAGGGCGTTGTTCCACCAGATCGAATAGTTAGGGCCTTAGAAGTCAACGCCCGAAGCATAAAATACAAAATAAATAGAACAGTTTTTCCATCGTATAAAACGAATAATAGCAACCAGTGTGAAAGTTATGGTCATTTCTACGTTCCGGCAACCTAGGCTTCACCCCAGGCCGTTGTTCCACCAGATCGAATAGTTAGGGCCTAAGAAGTGAATGCCAGCAGCATAAAATACAATATAAATACTACAGTTCTTCCATCATATAAAACGAATAATTGCAACCGGTATGAAAGTTATGGTCATTTCTACGTTCCGGGCAACCTAGGCTTCACTCTATGGCGTTCTTCCACCACATCGAATAGCTGCGGCCTCAGAAGTCAACGCCTGAAGCATAAAATACAATAGAAATACAACAGTATTTCCATCCTATAACAGGAATAATTGCAACCCTTGTAAAAGTGATGGTCATTTGTACGTTCCAGGCAACCTAGGTTTCACTCTAGGGCGTTGTTCCACCAGATCGAATTGTTAGGGCCTAAGAAGTCAACGCCAGAAGCATAAGATACAATATGAATATAACAGTTTTTCCATCGTATAGAACGAATAATAGCAACCAGTGTGAAAGTTATGGTTATTTCTACGTTCCGGGCAACCTAGGCTTCACTCTAGGGCGTTGCTCCACCAGATCAAACAGTTAGGGCCTTAGAAGTCAACGCCCGAAGCATAAAATACATAATAAATAGAACAGTTTTTCCATTGTATAAAACAAATAATTGCTACCAGTGTAAAAGTAATGGCCATTTCTACGTTCCAGGCAACCTAGGCTTCACCCTAGGGCGCTGTTCCACCAGATCGAATAGTTAGGGCCTAAGAAGTGAACGCCAGAAGCATAAAATACAATATAAATACAACAGTTTTTCCATCATATAAAACGAGTAATTGCAACCAGTATGAAAGTTGTGGTCATTTCTACTTTCCGGTCAAACTAGGCTACACCGTAGGGTGTTGCTCCACCAGATCGAATAGGTAGGGCCATAGAAGTCAACGCCCGAAGCATAAAATACAAAATAAATAGAACAGATTTTCCATGTATAAAACGAATAATTGCTTCCAGTGTGAAAGAGTTGGTCATTTCTACGTTCCGGGCAAGCCTGGCTTCACCCTAGGGCGTTGTTCCACCAGATAGAATAGGTAGGGCCATAGAAGTCAACGCCAGAAGCATAAAATACGATATAGATACAACAGATTTTCCATCGTATAAAACGAATAATGGCAACCAGTGTGAAAGTTATGGTCATTTCTACGTTCCGGGCAACCTAGGCTTCACCCTAGGCCGTTGCTCCACCAGATCGAATAGCTAGGGCCTTAGAAGTCAACGCCCGAAGCATAAAATACAAAATAAATAGAACAGCTTTTCCATGTATAAAACGAATAATTGCTTCCTGTGTGAAAGTTATGGTCATTTCTACGTTCCGGGCAACCTAGGCTTCACCCGAGGGCGTCGTTCCACCAGATGGAATAGTTGGGACCTAAGAAGTCAAAGGCAGAAGCATAAAATATGATATATATACATCAGCTTTTCCATCGTATAAAACGAATAATGGCAAACAGTGTGAAAGTTATGATCATTTCCACGTTCCGGGCAACCTAGTCTTCACCCTAGTGCGTTGCTACACCAGATCGAATAGTTAGGGCCTTAGAAGTCATCGCCTGAAGCACATAATACAATAAAAATACAACAGTTTTACCATCGTATAACAGGAATAATTGCAACCAGTGCGAAAGTAATGACCATTTCGACGTTTCGGGCATCCTAGGCTTAACTCTGAGGCGTTGCCCCACCAGATCGAAGAGCTAGGACCTTAGAATTCAAATACAGAAGCAGAAAATACAATAAAAATGCAACAGTTCTTCAATCGTATAGCATGAATAATTGCAACCAGTGTGAAAGTAACGATCATTTCGACGTTTCGGGCATCCTAGACTTAACTCTGAGGCATTGCTCCACAAGATCGAATAGTTAGGGCCTAAGAAGTCAACGCCAGAAGCATAAAATACAATATAAATACAATAGCTTTTCCATCGTATAAGACGAATAATTGCACCCAGTGTGAAAGTTATGGTCATTTCTACGTTCCGGGCAACATAGGCTTCCCTCTTGGACGTTGCCTCACCTGATCGAATAGCTAGGACCTTAGAAGTCAAAGCCAGAAGCAGAAAAGACAATAAAAATGCAACAGTTTTTCCATCTTATAGCATGAATAGTTGCAACCAGTGAGAAATTAATGATCATTTCGACGTTTCGGGCATCCTAGACTTAACTCTGAGGCATTGCTCCACCAGGTCGAAGTGTTAGGGCCTTGGAATTCAACGCCAGAAGCATAAACTACAAAATAAATACAACAGTCTTTCAATCGTATAAAACGAATAATTGCAACCTGTGTGAAGGATATGGTCATATCTACGTTCCGGACAACCTAGGCTTCACTGTAGGGTGTTGCTCCACCAGATCGAATAGGTAGGGCCATAGAAGTCAAGGCCCGAAGCTAAAAATACGATAAATATAAAAGAGTTTTTCCATCGTATAACGGGAATAATTGCAACCAGTGTGAAAGTTATGGTCATTTCTACGTCCCGGGCAACCTAGGCTTCACTCTAGGACGTTGCTCCACCAGATCGAATAGTTAGGGCCTAAGAAGTCAACGCCAGAAGCATAATATACGATAAAGATGCAACAGTTTTTCCATCGTAAAACAGGAATAATTGCAACCAGTGTGAATGTAATGGTCATTTGTACGTTCCGGGCAACCTAGGCTTCACTCTAGGGCGTTGCTCCACCAGATCGAATAGTTAGTGCCTTAGAAGTCAACGCCCGAAGCATAAAATACAAAATAAATAGAACAGATTTTCCATGTATAAAACCAATAGTTGCTTCCAGTGTGAAAGAGTTGGTCATTTCTACGTTCCGGGCAACCCTGGCTTCACCCTAGGGCGTTGTTCCACCAGATCGAATAGGTAGGGCCATAGAAGTCAACGCCAGAATCATAAAATACAAAATAAACGGAACAGTTTTTCCATTGTATAAAACGAATAATAGCAACCAGTGTGAAAGCTATGGTCATTTCTACGTTCCCGGCAACCTAGGCTTCACTCTAGGCCGTTGCTCCACCCGATCGAATAGTTAGGGCCTTAGAAGTCAACGCCCGAAGCATAAAATACAAAATAAATAGAACAGCTTTTCCATGTATAAAACGAATAAATGCTTCCTGTGTGAAAGTTATGGTAATTTCTACGTTCCGGGCAATCTAGGCTGCACTCTAGGGCGTTGCTCCACCAGATCGAAGAGTTAGGTACTTAGAAGTCAACGCCCGAAGCATAAAATACAAAATAAATAAAACAGTTTTTTAATCGTACAAAACAAAAAATTGCAAACAGTGTGAAAGATATGGACATTTCTACGATCCGCGCTACCTAGGCTTCATTCTATGGCGTTCTTCCACCGCATCGAATAGCAACGGCCTCAGAAGTCAACGCCAGAAGCTCAAATACAATATAAATATAACAGTTTTTCCATCGTATAAAACGAATAATAGCAACCAGTGTGAAAGTTATGGTCATTTCTACGTTCCGGGCAACCTAGGCTTCACTCTACGGCGATGCTCCACCAGATTGAATAGTTAGGGCCTTAGAAGTCAATGCCCGAAGCATAAAATGCAATAAAAATACAACAGTTTTTCCATCGTATAGCAGGAATAATTTGCAACCAGTGTGATAGTAGTGGTCATTTCTACGTTCCGAGCAACCTAGGCTTCACTCTAGGGCGTTGCTCCACCAGACCGACTAGTTAGGTCCTTAGAAGTCAACGCCAGAAGCATTAAATACAATATAAATACAACAGCTTTGACATCGTATAAAATGAATAATTGCAAACAGTGTGAAAGATATGGACATTTCTACGTTCCGGGCTACCTAGGCTTCACTCTATGGCGTTCTTCCACCACATCGAATAGCAACGGCCTCAGAAGTGAACGCCAGAAGCATAAAATACAATATAAATATAACGGATTTTCCATCGTATAAAACGAATAATAGCAACCAGTGTGAAAGTTATGGTCATTTCTACGTTCCGGGCTACCTAGGCTTCACTCTGGTGCGTTGCTCCACAAGATCAAACAGTTAGGACCTTAGAAGTCAACGCCCGAAGCATAAAATACGATATAAATACAACAGCTTCTCCATCGTATAAAACAAATAATTGCAACCAGTGTGAAAGTTATGGTCATTTCTACGTTCCGGGCAACCTAGGCTTCACTGTATGGCGTTCTTCCACCACATCGGATAGATACGGCCTCAGAAGTCAACGCCTGAAGTATAAAATACAATAAAAATACAACAGTCTTTCCATCCTATAACAGGAATAATTGCAACCCGTGTGAAAGTGATGGTCATTTCTACGTTCCAGGCAACCTAGGCTTCACTCTAGGGCGTTGTTCCACAAGATAGAATAGTTAGGGCCTAAGAAGTCAACGCCAGAAGCATAAAATACAATATAAATATAACAGTTTTTCCATCGTATAAAACGAATAATAGCAACCAGTGTGAAAGTTATGGTCATTTCTACGTTCCGGGCAACCTAGGCTTCACTCTAGGGCGTTGCTCCACCAGATCAAACAGTTAGGGCCTTAGAAGTCGACGCCCGAAGCATTAAATACAAAACAAATAGAACAGTTTTTCCATTGTATAAAACGAATAATTGCTACCAGTGTAAAAGTTATGGTCATTTCTACGTTCCGGGCAACCTAGGCTTCACCCTAGGGCGTTGTTCCACAAGATGGAATAGTTAGGGCCTAAGAAGTCAACGCCAGAACCATAAAATACAATATAAATATAACAGTTTTTCCATCGTATAAAACGAATAATAGCAACCAGTGTGAAAGTTATGGTCATTTCTACGTTCCGGGCAACCTAGGCTTCACTCTAGGGCGTTGCTCCACCAGATCAAACAGTTAGGGCCTTAGATGTCGACGCCCGAAGCATTAAATACAAAATAAATAGAACAGTTTTTCCATTGTATAAAACGAATAATTGCTACCAGTGTAAAAGTTATGGTCATTTCTACGTTCCGGGCAACCTAGGCTTCACCCTAGGGCGTTGTTCCACCAGATGGAATAGTTAGGGCCTAAGAAGTCAACGCTAGAAGCATAAAATACGATATAAATACAACAGCTTTTCCATCGTATAAAACGAATAATTGCAACCAGTGTGAAAGTTATGGTCATTTCTACATTTCGAGCAACCTAGACTTCACTCTAGGGCGTTGCACCACCTGTTCGAATCGTTAGGGCCTTAGAAGTCAACGCCAGAAGCATAAAATACAATACAAATACAACAGTTTTTCCACCATATAAAACGAATAATTGCAACCAGTATGAAAGTTATGGTCATTTCTACGTTCCGGGCAACCTAGGCTTCATCCTAGGCCGTTGCTCCTCCAGATCGAATAGTTAGGGCCTTAGAAGTCAACGCCCGAAGCATTAAATACAAAATAAATAGGACAGTTTTTCCATTGTATCAAACGAATAATTGCTACCAGTGTGAAAGTTATGGTCATTTCTACGTTCCGGGCAACCTAGGCTTTACTGTATGGCGTTCTTCCACCACATCGAATAGCTACGGCCTCAGAAGTCAACGCCTGAAGCATAAAATACAATACAAATACAACAGTTTTTCCACCATATAAAACGAATAATTGCAACCAGTATGAAAGTTATGGTCATTTCTACGTTCCGGGCAACCTAGGCTTCATCCTAGGCCGTTGCTCCTCCAGATCGAATAGTTAGGGCCTTAGAAGTCAACGCCCGAAGCATTAAATACAAAATAAATAGGACAGTTTTTCCATTGTATCAAACGAATAATTGCTACCAGTGTGAAAGTTATGGTCATTTCTACGTTCCGCGCAACCTGGGCTTTACTCTAGGGCGTTGTTCCACCAGATGGAATAGTTAGGGCCCAAGAAGTCAACGCCAGAAGCATAAAATACGATATAAATACAACAGCTTTTCCATCGTATAAAACAAATAATTGCAACCAGTGTGAAAGTTATGGTCATTTCTACGTTCCGGGCAACCTAGGCTTCACTGTATGGCGTTCTTCCACCACATCGAATAGCTACGGCCTCAGAAGTCAACGCCTGAAGTATAAAATACAATAAAAATACAACGGTCTTTCTATCCTATAACAGGAATAATTGCAACCCGTGTGAAAGTGATGGTCATTTCTACGTTCCAGGCAACCTAGGCTTCACTCTAGGGCGTTGCTCCACCAGATCAAACAGTTGGGGCCTTAGAAGTCAACGCCCGAAGCATTAAATACAAAATAAATAGAACAGTTTTTCCATTGTATCAAACGAATAATTCCTACCAGTGTAAAAGTTATGGTCATTTCTACGTTCTGGGCAACCTAGGCTTCACCCTAGGCCGTTGTTCCACCAGATCGAATAGTTAGGGCCTAAGAAGTGAACGCCAGAAGCATAAAATACAATATAAATACAACAGTTTTTCCATCATATAAAACGAATGATAGCAACCAGTGTGAAAGTTATGGTCATTTCTACGATCAGGGCAATCTAGGCTGCACTCTAGGGCGTTGCTCCACCAGATCGAATAGTTAGGGCCTTAGAAGTCAACGCCCGAAGCATAAAATACAAAATAAACAAAACTGTTTTTTAATCGTACAAAACGAAAAATTGCAAACAGTGTGAAAGATATGGACATTTCAACGATCCAGGCTACCTAGGCTTCACTCTATGGCGTTCTTCCACCACATCGAATAGCAACGGCCTCAGAAGTCAACGCCAGAAGCTTAAATACAATATAAATATAACAGTTTTTCCATCGTATAGAACGAATAATAGCAACCAGTGTGAAAGTTAAGGTCATTTCTACGTTCCGGGCAACATAGGCTTCCCTCTTGGACGTTGCCTCACCTGATCGAATAGCTAGGACCTTAGAAGTCAAAGCCAGAAGCAGAAAAGACAATAAAAATGCAACAGTTTTTCCATCTTATAGCATGAATAGTTGCAACCAGTGAGAAATTAATGATCATTTCGACGTTTCGGGCATCCTAGACTTAACTCTGAGGCATTGCTCCACCAGGTCGAAGTGTTAGGGCCTTGGAATTCAACGCCAGAAGCATAAACTACAAAATAAATACAACAGTCTTTCAATCGTATAAAACGAATAATTGCAACCTGTGTGAAGGATATGGTCATATCTACGTTCCGGACAACCTAGGCTTCACTGTACGGTGTTGCTCCACCAGATCGAATAGGTAGGGCCATAGAAGTCAAGGCCCGAAGCTAAAAATACGATAAATATAAAAGAGTTTTTCCATCGTATAACGGGAATAATTGCAACCAGTGTGAAAGTTATGGTCATTTCTACGTCCCGGGCAACCTAGGCTTCACTCTAGGACGTTGCTCCACCAGATCGAATAGTTAGGGCCTAAGAAGTCAACGCCAGAAGCATAATATACGATAAAGATGCAACAGTTTTTCCATCGTAAAACAGGAATAATTGCAACCAGTGTGAATGTAATGGTCATTTGTACGTTCCGGGCAACCTAGGCTTCACTCTAGGGCGTTGCTCCACCAGATCGAATAGTTAGTGCCTTAGAAGTCAACGCCCGAAGCATAAAATACAAAATAAATAGAACAGATTTTCCATGTATAAAACCAATAGTTGCTTCCAGTGTGAAAGAGTTGGTCATTTCTACGTTCCGGGCAACCCTGGCTTCACCCTAGGGCGTTGTTCCACCAGATCGAATAGGTAGGGCCATAGAAGTCAACGCCAGAATCATAAAATACAAAATAAACGGAACAGTTTTTCCATTGTATAAAACGAATAATAGCAACCAGTGTGAAAGCTATGGTCATTTCTACGTTCCCGGCAACCTAGGCTTCACTCTAGGCCGTTGCTCCACCCGATCGAATAGTTAGGGCCTTAGAAGTCAACGCCCGAAGCATAAAATACAAAATAAATAGAACAGCTTTTCCATGTATAAAACGAATAAATGCTTCCTGTGTGAAAGTTATGGTAATTTCTACGTTCCGGGCAATCTAGGCTGCACTCTAGGGCGTTGCTCCACCAGATCGAAGAGTTAGGTACTTAGAAGTCAACGCCCGAAGCATAAAATACAAAATAAATAAAACAGTTTTTTAATCGTACAAAACAAAAAATTGCAAACAGTGTGAAAGATATGGACATTTCTACGATCCGCGCTACCTAGGCTTCATTCTATGGCGTTCTTCCACCACATCGAATAGCAACGGCCTCAGAAGTCAACGCCAGAAGCTCAAATACAATATAAATATAACAGTTTTTCCATCGTATAAAACGAATAATAGCAACCAGTGTGAAAGTTATGGTCATTTCTACGTTCCGGGCAACCTAGGCTTCACTCTACGGCGATGCTCCACCAGATTGAATAGTTAGGGCCTTAGAAGTCAATGCCCGAAGCATAAAATGCAATAAAAATACAACAGTTTTTCCATCGTATAGCAGGAATAATTTGCAACCAGTGTGATAGTAGTGGTCATTTCTACGTTCCGAGCAACCTAGGCTTCACTCTAGGGCGTTGCTCCACCAGACCGACTAGTTAGGTCCTTAGAAGTCAACGCCAGAAGCATTAAATACAATATAAATACAACAGCTTTGACATCGTATAAAATGAATAATTGCAAACAGTGTGAAAGATATGGACATTTCTACGTTCCGGGCTACCTAGGCTTCACTCTATGGCGTTCTTCCACCACATCGAATAGCAACGGCCTCAGAAGTGAACACCAGAAGCATAAAATACAATATAAATATAACGGATTTTCCATCGTATAAAACGAATAATAGCAACCAGTGTGAAAGTTATGGTCATTTCTACGTTCCGGGCTACCTAGGCTTCACTCTGGTGCGTTGCTCCACAAGATCAAACAGTTAGGACCTTAGAAGTCAACGCCCGAAGCATAAAATACGATATAAATACAACAGCTTCTCCATCGTATAAAACAAATAATTGCAACCAGTGTGAAAGTTATGGTCATTTCTACGTTCCGGGCAACCTAGGCTTCACTGTATGGCGTTCTTCCACCACATCGGATAGATACGGCCTCAGAAGTCAACGCCTGAAGTATAAAATACAATAAAAATACAACAGTCTTTCCATCCTATAACAGGAATAATTGCAACCCGTGTGAAAGTGATGGTCATTTCTACGTTCCAGGCAACCTAGGCTTCACTCTAGGGCGTTGTTCCACAAGATAGAATAGTTAGGGCCTAAGAAGTCAACGCCAGAAGCATAAAATACAATATAAATATAACAGTTTTTCCATCGTATAAAACGAATAATAGCAACCAGTGTGAAAGTTATGGTCATTTCTACGTTCCGGGCAACCTAGGCTTCACTCTAGGGCGTTGCTCCACCAGATCAAACAGTTAGGGCCTTAGAAGTCGACGCCCGAAGCATTAAATACAAAACAAATAGAACAGTTTTTCCATTGTATAAAACGAATAATTGCTACCAGTGTAAAAGTTATGGTCATTTCTACGTTCCGGGCAACCTAGGCTTCACCCTAGGGCGTTGTTCCACAAGATGGAATAGTTAGGGCCTAAGAAGTCAACGCCAGAACCATAAAATACAATATAAATATAACAGTTTTTCCATCGTATAAAACGAATAATAGCAACCAGTGTGAAAGTTATGGTCATTTCTACGTTCCGGGCAACCTAGGCTTCACTCTAGGGCGTTGCTCCACCAGATCAAACAGTTAGGGCCTTAGATGTCGACGCCCGAAGCATTAAATACAAAATATATAGAACAGTTTTTCCATTGTATAAAACGAATAATTGCTACCAGTGTAAAAGTTATGGTCATTTCTACGTTCCGGGCAACCTAGGCTTCACCCTAGGGCGTTGTTCCACCAGATGGAATAGTTAGGGCCTAAGAAGTCAACGCTAGAAGCATAAAATACGATATAAATACAACAGCTTTTCCATCGTATAAAACGAATAATTGCAACCAGTGTGAAAGTTATGGTCATTTCTACATTTCGAGCAACCTAGACTTCACTCTAGGGCGTTGCACCACCTGTTCGAATCGTTAGGGCCTTAGAAGTCAACGCCAGAAGCATAAAATACAATACAAATACAACAGTTTTTCCACCATATAAAACGAATAATTGCAACCAGTATGAAAGTTATGGTCATTTCTACGTTCCGGGCAACCTAGGCTTCATCCTAGGCCGTTGCTCCTCCAGATCGAATAGTTAGGGCCTTAGAAGTCAACGCCCGAAGCATTAAATACAAAATAAATAGGACAGTTTTTCCATTGTATCAAACGAATAATTGCTACCAGTGTGAAAGTTATGGTCATTTCTACGTTCCGGGCAACCTAGGCTTTACTGTATGGCGTTCTTCCACCACATCGAATAGCTACGGCCTCAGAAGTCAACGCCTGAAGCATAAAATACAATACAAATACAACAGTTTTTCCACCATATAAAACGAATAATTGCAACCAGTATGAAAGTTATGGTCATTTCTACGTTCCGGGCAACCTAGGCTTCATCCTAGGCCGTTGCTCCTCCAGATCGAATAGTTAGGGCCTTAGAAGTCAACGCCCGAAGCATTAAATACAAAATAAATAGGACAGTTTTTCCATTGTATCAAACGAATAATTGCTACCAGTGTGAAAGTTATGGTCATTTCTACGTTCCGCGCAACCTGGGCTTTACTCTAGGGCGTTGTTCCACCAGATGGAATAGTTAGGGCCCAAGAAGTCAACGCCAGAAGCATAAAATACGATATAAATACAACAGCTTTTCCATCGTATAAAACAAATAATTGCAACCAGTGTGAAAGTTATGGTCATTTCTACGTTCCGGGCAACCTAGGCTTCACTGTATGGCGTTCTTCCACCACATCGAATAGCTACGGCCTCAGAAGTCAACGCCTGAAGTATAAAATACAATAAAAATACAACGGTCTTTCTATCCTATAACAGGAATAATTGCAACCCGTGTGAAAGTGATGGTCATTTCTACGTTCCAGGCAACCTAGGCTTCACTCTAGGGCGTTGCTCCACCAGATCAAACAGTTGGGGCCTTAGAAGTCAACGCCCGAAGCATTAAATACAAAATAAATAGAACAGTTTTTCCATTGTATCAAACGAATAATTCCTACCAGTGTAAAAGTTATGGTCATTTCTACGTTCTGGGCAACCTAGGCTTCACCCTAGGCCGTTGTTCCACCAGATCGAATAGTTAGGGCCTAAGAAGTGAACGCCAGAAGCATAAAATACAATATAAATACAACAGTTTTTCCATCATATAAAACGAATGATAGCAACCAGTGTGAAAGTTATGGTCATTTCTACGATCAGGGCAATCTAGGCTGCACTCTAGGGCGTTGCTCCACCAGATCGAATAGTTAGGGCCTTAGAAGTCAACGCCCGAAGCATAAAATACAAAATAAACAAAACTGTTTTTTAATCGTACAAAACGAAAAATTGCAAACAGTGTGAAAGATATGGACATTTCAACGATCCAGGCTACCTAGGCTTCACTCTATGGCGTTCTTCCACCACATCGAATAGCAACGGCCTCAGAAGTCAACGCCAGAAGCTTAAATACAATATAAATATAACAGTTTTTCCATCGTATAGAACGAATAATAGCAACCAGTGTGAAAGTTAAGGTCATTTCTACGTTCCGAGCAACCTAGTCTTCACTCTACGGCGATGCTCCACCAGATCAAACAGATAGGGCATTAGAAGTCAACGCCCGAAGCATAAAATACAAAATAAATAGAACGGTTTTTCCATTGTGTAAAACGAATAATTGCTGCCAGTGTAAAAGTTATGGTCATTTCTACGTTCCGGGCTACCTAGGCTTCACTCTATGGCGTTCTTCCACCACATCGAATAGCAACGGCCTCAGAAGTCAACGCCAGAAGCATAAAATACAGTATAAATATAACGGATTTTCCATTGTATAAAACGAATAATAGCAACCAGTGTGAAAGTTATGGTCATTTCTACGTTCCGGGCAACCTAGGCTTCACCCTAGGGCGTTGTTCCACCAGATGGAATAGTTAGGGCCTAAGAAGTCAACGCCAGAAGCATAAAATACGATATAAATACAACAGTTTTTCCACCATATAAAACGAATAATTGCAACCAGTGTGAAAGTTATGGTCATTTCTACGTTCCGGGCAATCTAGGCTGCACTCTAGGGCGTTGCTCCACCAGATCGAATAGTTAGGGCCTTAGAAGTCAACGCCCGAAGCATAAAATACAAAATAAATAAAACAGTTTTTTAATCGTACAAAACGAAAACTTGCAAACAGTGTGAAAGATATGGACATTTCTACGATCCGGGCTACCTAGGCTTCACTCTATGGCGTTCTTCCACCACATCGAATAGCAACGGCCTCAGAAGTCAACGCCAGAAGCTTAAATACAATATAAATATAACAGTTTTTCCATCGTATAAAACGAATAATAGCAACCAGTGTGAAAGTTATGGACATTTCTACGTTCCGGGCAACCTAGGCTTCACTCTACGGCGATGCTCCACCAGATCAAACAGATAGGGCATTAGAAGTCAACGCCCGAAGCATAAAATACAAAATAAATAGAACGGTTCTTCCATTGTATAAAACGAACAATTGCTGCCAGTGTAAAAGTTATGGTCATTTCTACGTTCCGCGCAACCTGGGCTTTACTCTAGGGCGTTGTTCCACCTGATCGAATAGTTAGGGCCAAAGAAGTCAACGCCAGAAGCATAAAATACAATATAAATACAACAGCTTTGCCATCGTATAAAATGAATAATTACAAACAGTGTGAAAGATATGGACATTTATACGTTCCGGGCTACCTAGGCTTCACTCTATGGCGTTCTTCCACCACATCGAATAGCAACGGCCTCAGAAGTCAACGCCACAAGCATAAAATACAATATAAATATAACGACTTTTCCATCGTATAAAACGAATAATAGCAACCAGTGTGAAAGTTATGGTCATGTCTACGATCCGGGCAACCTAGGCTTCACTCTAGGGCGTTGCTCCACCAGATCAAACAGTTAGGGCCTTAGAAGTCAGCGCCCGAAGAATAAAATACGATATAAATACAACAGCTTTTCCATCGTATAAAACAAATAATTGCAACCAGTGTGAAAGTTATGGTCATTTCTACGTTCCGGGCAACCTAGGCTTAACTGTATGGCGTTCTTCCACCACATCGGATAGATACGGCCTCAGAAGTCAACGCCTGAAGTATAAAATACAATAAAAATACAACAGTCTTTCCATCCTATAACAGGAATAATTGCAACCCGTGTGAAAGATATGGACATTTCTACGTTCCGGGCTCCCTAGGCTTCACTCTATGGCGTTGCTCCACCAGATCAAACAGTTGGGGTCTTAGAAGTCAACGCCCGAAGCATTAAATACAAAATAAATACAACAGTTTTTCCATTGTATAAAACGAATAATTGCTACCAGTGTGAAAGTTATGGTCATTTCTACGTTCCGCGCAACCTGGGCTTTACTCTAGGGCGTTGTTCCACCAGATGGAATAGTTAGGGCCTAAGAAGTCAACGCCAGAATCATAAAATACGATATAAATACAACAGCTTTTCCATCGTTTAAAACGAATGATAGCAACCAGTGTGAAAGTTATGGTCATTTCTACGTTCCGTGCAATCTAGGCTGCACTCTAGGGCGTTGCTCCACCAGATCGAATAGTCAGGGCCTTAGAAGTCAACGCCCGAAGCATAAAATACAAAATAAATAAAACCGTTTCCTAATCGTACAAAACGAAAAATTGCTGCCAGTGTAAAAGTTATGGTCATTTCTACGTTCCGGGCTACCTAGGCTTCACTCTATGGCGTTCTTCCACCACATCGAATAGCAACGGCCTCAGAAGTCAACGCCAGAAGCATAAAATACAGTATAAATATAACGGATTTTCCATCGTATAAAACGAATAATAGCAACCAGTGTGAAAGTTATGGTCATTTCTACGTTCCGTGCAATCTAGGCTGCACTCTAGGGCGTTGCTCCACCAGATCGAATAGTCACGGCCTAAGAAGTGAACGCCAGAAGCATAAAATATAATATAAATACGACAGTTTTTCCATCGTATAAAACGAATAATTGCAACCAGTATGAAAGTTAACGTCATTTCTACTTTCCGGGAAACCTAGGCTTGGCCCTAGGGCGTTGCTCCAACAGATTGAATAGTTAGGGCCTTAGAAGTCAACGCCAGGGGCATAAAATGCAATATAAATACAACAGTTTTTCCATCGTATAAAACGAATAATTGCAACCAGTATGAAAGTTAACGTCATTTCTACGTTCCGGGCAGCCTAGGCTGCACCCTAGGGCGTTGCTCCAGCAGATTGAATAGTTAGGGCCTTAGAAGTCAACGCCGGAAGCATAAAATGCAATAAAAATACAACAGTTTTTCCATCGTATAAAAGGATTAATTGCTACCAGTATGGAAGTGATGGTCATTTCTACGTTCCGGGCTACCTAGGCCTCACTCTCGGACGTTGTTCCACCAGATCGAATTGCTAGGGCCTAAGAAGTCAACGCCAGAAGCATAAGATACAATATAAATATAACAGTTTTTCCATCGTATAGAACGAATAATAGCAACCAGTGTGAAAGTTATGGTCAATTCTAGGTTCCTGGCAACCTAGGCTTCACTCTAGGGCGTTGCTCCACCAGATCGAATTGTTAGGGCCTAAGAAGTCAACGCCAGAAGCATAAGATACAATATAAATATAACAGTTTTTCCATCGTATAAAATGAATAATTATAACCAGTGTGAAAGTAATGGTCATTTCTATGATCCGGGCAACCTAGGCTTCACTCTAGGGCATTGCTCCACCATATCGAATAGCTAGGGACTTAGAATTAAACGACAGAAGCACAAAATACAATAAAAATACAACAGTTTTTCCATTGTATAACAGGAATAATTGCAACCAGTGTGAAAGTAATGGTTATTTCTACGTTCCGGGCAACCTAGGTTTCACTCTAGGACGTTGCTCCACCAGCTCGAGTAGCTAGGACCTCAGAAGTCTACGCTTGAAGCATAAAATACAATAAAGATGCAACATTTCTTCCATCGTATAACAGGAATAAATGCAACCTGTGTGTAGGTTATGGTCATATATACGTTCCGGGCAACCTAGGCTTCACTCTAGGGCGTTGCTCCAAAAGATCGAATAGTTGAGGGCCTTAGAAGTCAACGCCAGAAGCATAAAGTACGATATAAATACAACAGCTTTTCCATCGTATAAAACGAATAATAGCAACCAGTGTGAAAGTTATGGTCATTTCTACGTACCGGGCAACCTAGGCGTCACTCTAGGACGATGCTCCACGAGATCGAATAGTTAGGGCCTAAGAAGTCAACGCCAGAAGCATAAAATACAATAAAGATGCAACAGTTGTTCCATCGTATAACAGGAATAATTGCAACCAGCGTGAAGGTAATGGTATGTTCTACGTTCCGGGCAACGTAGGCTTCACTCTAGGGCGGTGCTCCACCAGGTTACATAGCTAGGGCCTAAGAAGTCAACACCACAAGCATAAAATACAATATAAATACAACAGCCTTTCCATCGTATATAATGTATATTTGCAAACAGTGTGAAAGTAATGGTTATTTCTCCGTTCCTGGCAGCCTAGGTTTCACTCTAGGGCGTCGTTCCACCAGATCGAATAGTTAGGGCCTAAGAAGTCAACGCCAAAAGAATAAAATGCAATATAAATACAACAGTTTACCATCGTATAAAATGTATAATTGCAAACATTGTGAAAGTAATGGTCATTTCTACGTTCCGAGCAACCTAGGCTTCACTGCAGGGTGTTACTCCGCCAGATCGAATAGGTAGGGCCTTAGAAGTCAACGCCAGAAGCATAAAATACGAAATAAATAGAACAGTTTTTCCATGTATAAAACGAATAATTGCTACCAGTGTGAAAGTTATGGTCATTTCTACGTTCCGGGCAACCTAGGCTTCACCACAGGGCGTTGTTCCACCAGATGGAATAGTTAGGGCCTAAGAAGTCAAAGCCAGAAGCATAAAATACGATATAAATACTACAGCTTTTCCATCGTATAAAACGAATAATTGCTACCAGTGTGAAAGTTATGATCATTTCTACGTTCCGGGCAACCTAGGCTTCACCGTAGGGCGTTGTTCCACCAGATGGAATAGTTGGGGCCTAAGAAGTCAACGCCAGAAGCATAAAATACGATTTAAATACAACAGCTTTTCCATCCTATAAAACGAATAATGGCAACCAGTGTGAAAGTTATGGTCATTTCTACGTTCCGGGCAACCTAGGCTTCACCCTAGTGCGCTGCTACACCAGATCGAATAGTTAGGGCCTTAGAAGTCACCGCCTGAAGCATACAATACAATAAAAATACAACAGGTTTACCATCGTATAACAGGAATAATTGCAACCAGTGTGAAAGTGATGGTCATTTCTACGATCCGGGTAACCCAGGTTTCACTCTAGGGCGTTACTCCGCCACGTCGAATAGCTACGGCCGTAGAAGTCAACGCCTGAAGCATAAAATACGATATAAATACAACAGCTTTTCCATCGTATAAAAGGAATAATTGCAAACATTGTGAAAGTGATGGTCATTTCAACGTTCCGGGCAACCTAGGCTTCACTCTAGGGCGGTGCTCCACCATATCGAATAGCTAGGGACTTAGAATTAAACGACAGAAGCACAAAATACAATAAAAATACAACAGTTTTTCCATTGTATAACTGGAATAATTGCAACCAGTGTGAAAGTAATGGTTATTTCTACGTTCCGGGCAACCTAGGTTTCACTCTAGGGCGTTGCTCCACCAGCTCGAGTAGCTAGGACCTCAGAAGTCTACGCTTGAAGCATAAAATACGATATAAATACAACAGCTTTTCCATCGTATAACAGGAATAATTGCAACCAGTGTGAAGGTAAAGGTATGTCCTACGCTCCGGGCAACCTGGGCTTCACTCCAGGCCGTTGCTAAACCAGATCGAAGAGTTAGGGCCGTAGAAGTCAGCGCCAGAAGCATAAACTACAAAACAAGTCGAACAGTCTTTCCATCGTATAAAACGAATAATTGCAACCTGTGTGTAGGTTATGGTAATATATACGTTCCGGGCAACCTAGGCTTCACTGTAGGGTGTTGCTCCACCAGATCGAATAGCTAGGGACTTAGAATTAAACGCCAGAAGCATAAAATACAATAAAAGTACAACAGTTTTTCCATCGTATAACAGGAGTAATTGCAGCCAGTGTGAATGTAATGATATGTCCTACGTTCCGGGCAACCTAGACTTCACTCTAGGGCGTTGTTCCACCAGATCGAATAGTTAGAGCCCAAGAAGTCAACGCCAGAAGCATAAAATACAATATAAGTATAACAGTTTTTCCATCGTATAAAACGAATAATAGCAACCAGTGTGAAAGTAATGGACACTTCTGGGTTCCGGGCAACCTGGGCGTAACTCTACGGCGTTGCTCCACCACATCTAATAGTTACGGCCTTACAAGTCAACGCCAGAAGCATTAAATACAATAAAGATGCAACAGTTTTTCCATCGAATAACAGGAATAACTGCAAACAGTGTGAAAGTACTGGTCATTTCTACGTTCCGGGTAACCTAGGTTTCATTCTAGGGCGTAGCTCCACCACAACTAATAGCTACGGCCTTAGAAGTCAACGACAGAAGCATAAAATACAATATAAATACAACAGCTTTTCCATCGTATAACAGGAGTAATTGCAACCAGTGTGAAGGTAAAGGTCATTTTTACGTTCCGGGCAATCTAGGCTTCACTATAGGGCGTTGCTCCACCTGATCGAATAGTTAGGGCCTTAGAAGTCAACGCCAGAAGCATAAAATACAATAAAGATGCAACAGTTTTTCCATCGGATAACAGGAATAACTGCAAACAGTGTGAAAGTTATGGTCATTTCTACGTTCCGGGCAACCTAGGCTTCACCACAGGGCGTTGTTCCACCAGATGGAATAGTTAGGGCCTAAGAAGTCAAAGCCAGAAGCATAAAATACGATATAAATACTACAGCTTTTCCATCGTATAAAACGAATAATTGCTACCAGTGTGAAAGTTATGATCATTTCTACGTTCCGGGCAACCTAGGCTTCACCGTAGGGCGTTGTTCCACCAGATGGAATAGTTGGGGCCTAAGAAGTCAACGCCAGAAGCATAAAATACGATATAAATACAACAGCTTTTCCATCCTATAAAACGAATAATGGCAACCAGTGTGAAAGTTATGGTCATTTCTACGTTCCGGGCAACCTAGGCTTCACCCTAGTGCGCTGCTACACCAGATCGAATAGTTAGGGCCTTAGAAGTCACCGCCTGAAGCATACAATACAATAAAAATACAACAGGTTTACCATCGTATAACAGGAATAATTGCAACCAGTGTGAAAGTGATGGTCATTTCTACGATCCGGGTAACCCAGGTTTCACTCTAGGGCGTTACTCCGCCACGTCGAATAGCTACGGCCGTAGAAGTCAACGCCTGAAGCATAAAATACGATATAAATACAACAGCTTTTCCATCGTATATAAGGAACAATTGCAAACATTGTGAAAGTGATGGTCATTTCAACGTTCCGGGCCACCTAGGCTGCACTCTAGGGCGTTGCTCCACCAGATGGAATAATTAGGGCCTTAGAAGTCAACGCCCGAAGCATAAAATACAAAATGAATAAAACAGTTTTTCCATCGTATAAAACGAATAATTGCTACCAGTGTGAAACTTATGGTTATTTCTACGTACCGGGCAACCTAGGCTTCACTCTAGGGCGTTGCTCTACCAGATCGAACTGTTAGGGCCTAAGCAGTCAACGCCCGAAGCATAAAATACAATATAAATATAACAGTTCTTCCATCGTATAAAACGAGTGATAGCAACCAGTGTGAGAGTTATGGTCATTTCTACGTTCCGGGCCACCTAGGCTTCACTCTAGGGCGTTGCTCCGCCATATCGAATAGTTAGGGCATTAGAAGTCAACGCCCGAAGCATAAAATACAAAATGAATAAAACAGTTTTTCCATTGTATAAAACGAATAAATGCTAGCAGTGTAAAAGTTATGGTCATTTCTACGTTCCGGGCAACCTAGGCTTCACCCTAGGGCGTTGTACCGCCAGATCGAATAGTTAGGGCCTAAGAAGTGAACGCCAGAAGCTTAAAATACAATATAAATACAACAGTTTTTCCATCGTATAAAACGAATAATTGCAACCAGTATGAAACTTATGGTCATTTCTACGTTCCGGGCAACCTAGGCTTCACTGTATGGCGTTCTTCCACTGCATCGAATAGCTTCGGCCTCAGAAGTCAACGCCTGAAGTATAAAATACAATAAACATACAACAGTATTTCCATCCTATAACAGGAATGATTGCAACCCGTGTGAAGGTGATGGTCATTTCTACGTTCCAGGCAACCTAGGCTTCACTCTAGGGCGTTGCTCCACCAGGTCAAGCAGTTGGGGCCTTAGAAGTCAACGCCCGAAGCATTAAATACAAAATAAATAGAACAGTTTTTCCATTGTATAAAACGAATAATTGCTACCAGTGTAAAAGTTATGGTCATTTCTACGTTCCGGGCCACCTAGGCTGCACTCTAGGGCGTTGCTCCACCAGATGGAATAATTAGGGCCTTAGAAGTCAACGCCCGAAGCATAAAATACAAAATGAATAAAACAGTTTTTCCATCGTATAAAACGAATAATTGCTACCAGTGTGAAACTTATGGTCATTTCTACGTACCGGGCAACCTAGGCTTCACTCTAGGGCGTTGCTCTACCAGATCGAACTGTTAGGGCCTAAGCAGTCAACGCCCGAAGCATAAAATACAATATAAATATAACAGTTCTTGCATCGTATAAAACGAGTGATAGCAACCAGTGTGAGAGTTATGGTCATTTCTACGTTCCGGGCCACCTAGGCTTCACTCTAGGGCGTTGCTCCGCCATATCGAATAGTTAGGGCATTAGAAGTCAACGCCCGAAGCATAAAATACAAAATGAATAAAACAGTTTTTCCATTGTATAAAACGAATAAATGCTAGCAGTGTAAAAGTTATGGTCATTTCTACGTTCCGGGCAACCTAGGCTTCACCCTAGGGCGTTGTACCGCCAGATCGAATAGTTAGGGCCTAAGAAGTGAACGCCAGAAGCTTAAAATACAATATAAATACAACAGTTTTTCCATCGTATAAAACGAATAATTGCAACCAGTATGAAACTTATGGTCATTTCTACGTTCCGGGCAACCTAGGCTTCACTGTATGGGGTTCTTCCACTGCATCGAATAGCTTCGGCCTCAGAAGTCAACGCCTGAAGTATAAAATACAATAAACATACAACAGTATTTCCATCCTATAACAGGAATGATTGCAACCCGTGTGAAGGTGATGGTCATTTCTACGTTCCAGGCAACCTAGGCTTCACTCTAGGGCGTTGCTCCACCAGGTCAAACAGTTGGGGCCTTAGAAGTCAACGCCCGAAGCATTAAATACAAAATAAATAGAACAGTTTTTCCATTGTATAAAACGAATAATTGCTACCAGTGTAAAAGTTATGGTCATTTCTACGTTCCGGGCCACCTAGGCTGCACTCTAGGGCGTTGCTCCACCAGATGGAATAATTAGGGCCTTAGAAGTCAACGCCCGAAGCATAAAATACAAAATGAATAAAACAGTTTTTCCATCGTATAAAACGAATAATTGCTACCAGTGTGAAACTTATGGTCATTTCCACGTACCGGGCAACCTAGGCTTCACTCTAGGGCGTTGCTCTACCAGATCGAACTGTTAGGGCCTAAGCAGTCAACGCCCGAAGCATAAAATGCAAAATGAATAAAACAGTTTTTCCATCGTATAAAACGAATAATTGCTACCAGTGTGAAACTTATGGTCATTTCTACGTACCGGGCAACCTAGGCTTCACTCTAGGGCGTAGCTCTACCAGATCGAACTGTTAGGGCCTAAGCAGTCAACGCCCGAAGCATAAAATACAATATAAATATAACAGTTCTTCCATCGTATAAAACGAGTGATAGCAACCAGTGTGAGAGTTATGGTCATTTCTACGTTCCGGGCCACCTAGGCTTCACTCTAGGGCGTTGCTCCGCCATATCGAATAGTTAGGGCATTAGAAGTCAACGCCCGAAGCATAAAATACAAAATGAATAAAACAGTTTTTCCATTGTATAAAACGAATAAATGCTAGCAGTGTAAAAGTTATGGTCATTTCTACGTTCCGGGCAACCTAGGCTTCACCCTAGGGCGTTGTACCGCCAGATCGAATAGTTAGGGCCTAAGAAGTGAACGCCAGAAGCTTAAAATACAATATAAATACAACAGTTTTTCCATCGTATAAAACGAATAATTGCAACCAGTATGAAACTTATGGTCATTTCTACGTTCCGGGCAACCTAGGCTTCACTGTATGGCGTTCTTCCACTGCATCGAATAGCTTCGGCCTCAGAAGTCAACGCCTGAAGTATAAAATACAATAAACATACAACAGTATTTCCATCCTATAACAGGAATGATTGCAACCCGTGTGAAGGTGATGGTCATTTCTACGTTCCAGGCAACCTAGGCTTCACTCTAGGGCGTTGCTCCACCAGGTCAAACAGTTGGGGCCTTAGAAGTCAACGCCCGAAGCATTAAATACAAAATAAATAGAACAGTTTTTCCATTGTATAAAACGAATAATTGCTACCAGTGTAAAAGTTATGGTCATTTCTACGTTCCGGGCCACCTAGGCTGCACTCTAGGGCGTTGCTCCACCAGATGGAATAATTAGGGCCTTAGAAGTCAACGCCCGAAGCATAAAATACAAAATGAATAAAACAGTTTTTCCATCGTATAAAACGAATAATTGCTACCAGTGTGAAACTTATGGTCATTTCCACGTACCGGGCAACCTAGGCTTCACTCTAGGGCGTTGCTCTACCAGATCGAACTGTTAGGGCCTAAGCAGTCAACGCCCGAAGCATAAAATACAATATAAATATAACAGTTCTTCCACCGTATAAAACGAATGATAGCAACCAGTGTGAGAGTTATGGTCATTTCTACGTTCCGGGCCACCTAGGCTTCACTCTAGCGAGTTGCTCCACCTGATCGAATAGTTAGGGCCTTAGAAGTCAACGCCCGAAGCATTAAATACAAAATAAATAGAACAGTTTTTCCATTGTATCAAACGAATAATTGCTACCAGTGTGAAAGTTAAGGTCATTTCTACGTTCCGGGCAACCTAGGCTTCACCCTAGGTCGTTGTACCGCCAGATCGAATAGTTAGGGCCTAAGAAGTGAACGCCAGAAGCTTAAAATACAATATAAATACAACAGTTTTTCCATCGTATAAAACGAATAATTGCAACCAGTATGAAACTTATGGTCATTTCTACGTTCCGGGCAACCTAGGCTTCACTGTATGGCGTTCTTCCACTGCATCGAATAGCTTCGGCCTCAGAAGTCAACGCCTGAAGTATAAAATACAATAAACATACAACAGTATTTCCATCCTATAACAGGAATGATTGCAACCCGTGTGAAGGTGATGGTCATTTCTACGTTCCAGGCAACCTAGGCTTCACTCTAGGGCGTTGCTCCACCAGGTCAAACAGTTGGGGCCTTAGAAGTCAACGCCCGAAGCATTAAATACAAAATAAATAGAACAGTTTTTCCATTGTATAAAACGAATAATTGCAACCAGTGTAAAAGTTATGGTCACTTCTACGTTCCGGGCCACCTAGGCTGCACTCTAGGGCGTTGCTCCACCAGATGGAATAATTAGGGCCTTAGAAGTCAACGCCCGAAGCATAAAATACAAAATGAATAAAACAGTTTTTCCATCGTATAAAACGAATAATTGCTACCAGTGTGAAACTTATGGTCATTTCCACGTACCGGGCAACCTAGGCTTCACTCTAGGGCGTTGCTCTACCAGATCGAACTATTAGGGCCTAAGCAGTCAACGCCCGAAGCATAAAATACAATATAAATATAACAGTTCTTCCACCGTATAAAACGAATGATAGCAACCAGTGTGAGAGTTATGGTCATTTCTACGTTCCGGGCCACCTAGGCTTCACTCTAGCGAGTTGCTCCACCTGATCGAATAGTTAGGGCCTTAGAAGTCAACGCCCGAAGCATTAAATACAAAATAAATAGAACAGTTTTTCCATTGTATCAAACGAATAATTGCTACCAGTGTGAAAGTTAAGGTCATTTCTACGATCCGCGCAACCTGGGCTTTACTGTAGGGCGTTGTTCCACCAGATGGAATAGTTAGGGCCTAAGAAGTCAACGCCAGAAGCATAAAATACGATATAAATACAACAGCTTTTCCATCGTATAAAACGAATGATAGCAACCAGTGTGAAAGTTATGGTCATTTCTACGTTCCGGGCAATCTAGGCTGCACTCTAGGGCGTTGCTCCACCAGATCGAATAGTTAGGGCCTTAGAAGTCAACGCCCGAAGCATAAAATACAAAATAAATAAAACAGTTTTTTAATCGTACAAAACGAAAAATTGCAAACAGTGTGAAAGATATGGACATTTCTACGATCCGGGCTACCTAGGCTTCATTCTATGGCGTTCTTCCACCACATCGAATAGCAACGGCCTCAGAAGTCAACGCCAGAAGCTTAAATACAATATAAATATAACAGTTTTTCCATCGTATAAAACGAATAATAGCAACCAGTGTGAAAGTTATGGTCATTTCTACGTTCCGGGCAACCTAGGCTTCACTCTACGGCGATGCTCCACCAGATCAAACAGATAGGGCATTAGAAGTCAACGCCCGAAGCATAAAATACAAAATAAATAGAATGGTTTTTCCATTTTATAAAACGAATAATTGCTGCCAGTGTAAAAGTTATGGTCATTTCTACGTTCCGGGCAACCTAGGCTTCACCCTAGGGCGTTGTACCACCAGATCGAACAGTTTGGGCCTAAGAAGTGAACGCCAGAAGCATAAAATACGATATAAATACAACAGCTTTTCCATCGTATAAAACGAATAATTGCAACCAGTGTGAAAGTTATGGTCATTTCTACGTTCCGGGCAATCTAGGCTGCACTCTAGGGCGTTGCTCCACCAGATCGAATAGTTAGGGCCTTAGAAGTCAACGCCCGAAGCATAAAATACAAAATAAATAAAACAGTTTTTTAATCGCACAAAAGGAAAACTTGCAAACAGTGTGAAAGATATGGACATTTCTACGATCCGGGCTACCTAGGCTTCACTCTATGGCGTTCTTCCACCACATCGAATAGCAACGGCCTCAGAAGTCAACGCCAGAAGCTTAAATACGATATAAATATAACAGTTTTTCCATCGTATAAAACGAATAATAGCAACCAGTTTGAAAGTTATGGTCATTTCTACGTTCCGGGCAACCTAGGCTTCACTCTACGGCGAGGCTCCACCAGATCAAACAGATAGGGCATTAGAAGTCAACGCCCGAAGCATAAAATACAAAATAAATAGAACGGTTTTTCCATTGTATAAAACGAATAATTGCTGCCAGTGTAAAAGTTATGGTCATTTCTACGTTTGGGGCAACCTAGGCTTCACCCTAGGGCGTTGCACCACCAGATCGAATAGTTAGGGCCTAAGAAGTGAACGCCAGAAGCATAAAATACGATATAAGTAAAACAGCTTTTCCATCGTATAAAACGAATATTTGCAACCAGTGTGAAAGTTATGGTCATTTCTACGTTCCGGGCAACCTAGGCTTCACCCTAGGGCGTTGCTCCAACAGATTGAATAGTTAGGGCCTTAGAAGTCAATGCCCGAAGCATAAAATGCAATAAAAATACAACAGTTTTTCCATCGTATAGCAGGAATAATTTGCAACCAGTGTGATAGTAGTGGTCATTTCTACGTTCCGGGCAACCTAGGTTTCACTCCAGGGCGGTGCTCCACCAGATCGAATAGTTACGGCCTAAGAAGTCAACGCCAGAAGAACAAAATACGATAAAGATGCAACAGTTTTTCCATGGTATAAAACGAATAATTGCAACCAGTGTGAAAGTTATGGTCATTTCTACATTCCGAGCAACCTAGGCTTCATTCTAGGGCGTTGCTCCACCAGACCGAATAGTTGGGTCCTTAGGAGTCAACGCCAGAAGCATAAAATACGATATAAATACAACAGCTTTTCCATCGTATAAAAGGAATAATTGCAAACAGTATGAAAGTAATGGTCATTTCTATGTTCCGGGCAACCTAGGCTTCACTGTATGGCGTTCTTCCACCACATCGAATAGCTACGGCCTCAGAAGTCACCGCCTGAAGTATAAAATACAATAAAAATACAACAGTCTTTCCATCCTATAACAGGAATAATTGCAACAGGCGTGAAAGTAATGATCATTTCGGCTTTTCGGGCATCCTAGACTTAACTCTGAGGCATCGCTCCACCTGATCGAATAGTTAGGGCCTAAGAAGTCAACGCCAGAAGCATAAAATACAATATAAATACAACAGCTTTGCCATCGTATAAAATGAATAATTGCAAACAGTGTGAAAGATATGGACATTTCTACGTTCCGGGCTACCTAGGCTTCACTCTATGGCGTTCTTCCACCACATCGAATAGCAACGGCCTCAGAAGTCAACGCCAGAAGCATAAAATACAATATAAATATAACGGCTTTTCCATCGTATAAAACGAATAATAGCAACCAGTGTGAAAGTTATGGTCATTTCTACGTTCCGGGCAACCTAGGCTTCACTCTAGGGCGTTGCTCCACCATATCAAACAGTTAAGGCCTTAGAAGTCAGCGCCCGAAGCATAAAATACGTTATAAATACAACAGCTTTTCCATCGTATAAAACAAATAATTGCAACCAGTCTGAAAGTTATGGTCATTTCTACGTTCCGGGCAACCTAGGCTTCACTGTATGGCGTTCTTCCACCACATCGGATAGATACGGCCTCAGAAGTCAACGCCTGAAGTATAAAATACAATAAAAATACAACAGTCTTTCCATCCTATAACAGGAATAATTGCAACCCGTGTGAAAGTGATGGTCATTTCTACGTTCCAGGCAACCTAGGCTTCACTCTAGGGCGTTGCTCCACCAGATCAAACAGTTAGGGTCTTAGAAGTCAACGCCCGAAGCATTAAATACAAAATAAATAGAACAGTTTTTCCATTGTATAAAACGAATAATTGCTACCTGTGTAAAAGTTATGGTCATTTCTACGTTCCGGGCAACCTAGGCTGCACTCTAGGGCGTTCCTCCACTAGATCGAATAGTTAGGGCCTTAGAAGTCAACGCCTGAAGCATAAAATACAAAATAAATAAAAGAGTTTTTCCATCGTATAAAACGAAAAATTGCAAACAGTGTGAAAGATATGGACATTTCTACGTTCCGGGCAACCTAGGCTTCAATGTATGGCGTTCTTCCACCACATCGAATAGCTACGGCCTCAGAAGCCAACGCCAGAAGCATAAATACAATATAAATATAACGGCTTTTCCATCGTATAAAACGAATAATTGCAACCCGTGTGAAAGTGATGGTCATTTCTACGTTCCAGGCAACCTAGGCTTCACTCTAGGGCGTTGTTCCACCAGATCGAATAGTTAGGGCCTAAGAAGTCAACGCCAGAAGCATAAAATACGATATAAATACAACAGCTTTTCCATCGTATAAAACGAATGATAGCAACCAGTGTGAATGTTATGGTCATTTCTACGTTCCGGGCAATCTAGGCTGCACTCTAGGGCGTTGCTCCACCAGATCGAATAGTTAGGGCCTTAGAAGTCAACGCCCGAAGCATAAAATACAAAATAAATAAAACAGTTTTTTAATCGTACAAAACGAAAAATTGCAAACAGTGTGAAAGATATGGACATTTCTGCGATCCGGGCTACCTAGGCTTCATTCTATGGCGTTCTTCCACCACATCGAATAGCAACGGCCTCAGAAGTCAACGCCAGAAGCTTAAATACAATATAAATATAACAGTTTTTCCGTCGTATAAAACGAATAATAGCAACCAGTGTGAAAGTTATGGTCATTTCTACGTTCCGGGCAACCTAGGCTTCACTGTATGGCGTTCTTCCACCACATCGAATAGCTACGGCCTCAGAAGTCAACGCCTGAAGTATAAAATACAATATAAATACAACAGTCTTTCTATCCTATAACAGGAATAATTGCAACCCGTGTGAAAGTGATGGTCATTTCTACGTTCCAGGCAACCTAGGCTTCACTCTAGGGCGTTGCTCCACCAGATCAAACAGTTGGGGCCTTAGAAGTCAACGCCCGAAGCATTAAATACAAAATAAATAAAACAGTTTTTCCATTGTATAAAACGAATAATTGCTACCAGTGTAAAAGTTATGGTCATTTCTACGTTCTGGGCAACCTAGGCTTCACCCTAGGCCGTTGTTCCACCAGATCGAATAGTTAGGGCCTAAGAAGTGAACGCCAGAAGCATAAAATACAATATAAATACAACAGTTTTTCCATCATATAAAACGAATAATTGCAACCAGTATGAAAGTTATGGTCATTTATACATTTCGAGCAACCTAGGCTTCACTCTAGCGAGTTGCTCCACCTGATCGAATAGTTAGGGCCTTAGAAGTCAACGCCCGAAGCATTAAAAACAAAATAAATAGAACAGTTTTTCCATTGTATCAAACGAATAATTGCTACCAGTGTGAAAGTTAAGGTCATTTCTACGATCCGCGCAACCTGGGCTTTACTGTAGGGCGTTGTTCCACCAGATGGAATAGTTAGGGCCTAAGAAGTCAACGCCAGAAGCATAAAATACGATATAAATACAACAGCTTTTCCATCGTATAAAACGAATGATAGCAACCAGTGTGAAAGTTATGGTCATTTCTACGTTCCGGGCAATCTAGGCTGCACTCTAGGGCGTTGCTCCACCAGATCGAATAGTTAGGGCCTTAGAAGTCAACGCCCGAAGCATAAAATACAAAATAAATAAAACAGTTTTTTAATCGTACAAAACGAAAAATTGCAAACAGTGTGAAAGATATGGACATTTCTACGATCCGGGCTACCTAGGCTTCATTCTATGGCGTTCTTCCACCACTTCGAATAGCAACGGCCTCAGAAGTCAACGCCAGAAGCTTAAATACAATATAAATATAACAGTTTTTCCATCGTATAAAACGAATAATAGCAACCAGTGTGAAAGTTATGGTCATTTCTACGTTCCGGGCAACCTAGGCTTCACTCTACGGCGATGCTCCACCAGATCAAACAGATAGGGCATTAGAAGTCAACGCCCGAAGCATAAAATACAAAATAAATAGAATGGTTTTTCCATTTTATAAAACGAATAATTGCTGCCAGTGTAAAAGTTATGGTCATTTCTACGTTCCGGGCAACCTAGGCTTCACCCTAGGGCGTTGTACCACCAGATCGAACAGTTTGGGCCTAAGAAGTGAACGCCAGAAGCATAAAATACGATATAAATACAACAGCTTTTCCATCGTATAAAACGAATAATTGCAACCAGTGTGAAAGTTATGGTCATTTCTACGTTCCGGGCAATCTAGGCTGCACTCTAGGGCGTTGCTCCACCAGATCGAATAGTTAGGGCCTTAGAAGTCAACGCCCGAAGCATAAAATACAAAATAAATAAAACAGTTTTTTAATCGCACAAAAGGAAAACTTGCAAACAGTGTGAAAGATATGGACATTTCTACGATCCGGGCTACCTAGGCTTCACTCTATGGCGTTCTTCCACCACATCGAATAGCAACGGCCTCAGAAGTCAACGCCAGAAGCTTAAATACGATATAAATATAACAGTTTTTCCATCGTATAAAACGAATAATAGAAACCAGTTTGAAAGTTATGGTCATTTCTACGTTCCGGGCAACCTAGGCTTCACTCTACGGCGATGCTCCACCAGATCAAACAGATAGGGCATTAGAAGTCAACGCCCGAAGCATAAAATACAAAATAAATAGAACGGTTTTTCCATTGTATAAAACGAATAATTGCTGCCAGTGTAAAAGTTATGGTCATTTCTACGTTTCGGGCAACCTAGGCTTCACCCTAGGGCGTTGCACCACCAGATCGAATAGTTAGGGCCTAAGAAGTGAACGCCAGAAGCATAAAATACGATATAAGTAAAACAGCTTTTCCATCGTATAAAACGAATATTTGCAACCAGTGTGAAAGTTATGGTCATTTCTACGTTCCGGGCAACCTAGGCTTCACCCTAGGGCGTTGCTCCAACAGATTGAATAGTTAGGGCCTTAGAAGTCAATGCCCGAAGCATAAAATGCAATAAAAATACAACAGTTTTTCCATCGTATAGCAGGAATAATTTGCAACCAGTGTGATAGTAGTGGTCATTTCTACGTTCCGGGCAACCTAGGTTTCACTCCAGGGCGGTGCTCCACCAGATCGAATAGTTACGGCCTAAGAAGTCAACGCCAGAAGAACAAAATACGATAAAGATGCAACAGTTTTTCCATGGTATAAAACGAATAATTGCAACCAGTGTGAAAGTTATGGTCATTTCTACATTCCGAGCAACCTAGGCTTCATTCTAGGGCGTTGCTCCACCAGACCGAATAGTTGGGTCCTTAGGAGTCAACGCCAGAAGCATAAAATACGATATAAATACAACAGCTTTTCCATCGTATAAAAGGAATAATTGCAAACAGTATGAAAGTAATGGTCATTTCTATGTTCCGGGCAACCTAGGCTTCACTGTATGGCGTTCTTCCACCACATCGAATAGCTACGGCCTCAGAAGTCAACGCCTGAAGTATAAAATACAATAAAAATACAACAGTCTTTCCATCCTATAACAGGAATAATTGCAACAGGCGTGAAAGTAATGATCATTTCGGCTTTTCGGGCATCCTAGACTTAACTCTGAGGCATCGCTCCACCTGATCGAATAGTTAGGGCCTAAGAAGTCAACGCCAGAAGCATAAAATACAATATAAATACAACAGCTTTGCCATCGTATAAAATGAATAATTGCAAACAGTGTGAAAGATATGGACATTTCTACGTTCCGGGCTACCTAGGCTTCACTCTATGGCGTTCTTCCACCACATCGAATAGCAACGGCCTCAGAAGTCAACGCCAGAAGCATAAAATACAATATAAATATAACGGCTTTTCCATCGTATAAAACGAATAATAGCAACCAGTGTGAAAGTTATGGTCATTTCTACGTTCCGGGCAACCTAGGCTTCACTCTAGTGCGTTGCTCCACCATATCAAACAGTTAAGGCCTTAGAAGTCAGCGCCCGAAGCATAAAATACGTTATAAATACAACAGCTTTTCCATCGTATAAAACAAATAATTGCAACCAGTCTGAAAGTTATGGTCATTTCTACGTTCCGGGCAACCTAGGCTTCACTGTATGGCGTTCTTCCACCACATCGGATAGATACGGCCTCAGAAGTCAACGCCTGAAGTATAAAATACAATAAAAATACAACAGTCTTTCCATCCTATAACAGGAATAATTGCAACCCATGTGAAAGTGATGGTCATTTCTACGTTCCAGGCAACCTAGGCTTCACTCTAGGGCGTTGCTCCACCAGATCAAACAGTTGGGGCCTTAGAAGTCAACGCCCGAAGCATTAAATACAAAATAAATAGAACAGTTTTTCCATTGTATCAAACCAATAATTGCTACCAGTGTAAAAGTTATGGTCAGTTCTACATTTCGAGCAACCTAGGCTTCACTCTAGCGCGTGGCTCCTCCTGATCGAATAGTTAGGGCCTTAGAAGTCAACGCCCGAAGCATTAAATACAAAATAAATAGAACAGTTTTTCCATTGTATCAAACGAATAATTGCTACCAGTGTGAAAGTTATGGTCATTTCTACGTTCCGCGCAACCTGGGCTTTACTCTAGGGCGTTGTTCCACCAGATGGAATATAGTTAGGGCCTAAGAAGCCAACGCCAGAAGCATAAAACACGATATACATACAACAGCTTTTCCATCGTATAAAACGAATGATAGCAACCAGTGTGAAAGTTATGGTCATTTCTACGATCCGCGCAATCTAGGCTGCACTCTAGGGCGTTGCTCCACCAGATCGAATAGTTAGGGCCTTAGAAGTCAACGCCCGAAGCATAAAATACAAAATAAACAAAACAGTTTTTTAATCGTACAAAACGAAAAATTGCAAACAGTGTGAAAGATATGGACATTTCAACGATCCGGGCTACCTAGGCTTCACTCTATGGCGTTCTTCCACCACATCGAATAGCAACGGCCTCAGAAGTCAACGCCAGAAGCTTAAATACAATATAAATATAACAGTTTTTCCATCGTATAGAACGAATAATAGCAACCAGTGTGAAAGTTAAGGTCATTTCTACGTTCCGAGCAACCTAGTCTTCACTCTACGGCGATGCTCCACCAGATCAAACAGATAGGGCATTAGAAGTCAACGCCCGAAGCATAAAATACAAAATAAATAGAACGGTTTTTCCATTGTATAAAACGAATAATTGCTGCCAGCGTAAAAGTTATGGTCATTTCTACGTTCCGGGCAACCTAGGCTTCACCCTAGGGCGTTGTACCACCAGATCGAATAGTTAGGGCCTAAGAAGTGAACGCCAGAAGCATAAAATGCGATATAAATAAAACAGCTTTTCCATCGTATAAAACGAATAATTGCAACCAGTGTGAAAGTTATGGTCATTTCTACGTTCCGGGCAACCTAGGCTTCACTCTGGGGCGTTGCTCCACCAGATCGAATAGATAGGGCCTTACAAGTCAACGCCCGAAGCATAAACTACAAAATAAATAGAACAGTTTTTCCATTGTATAAAACGAATAATTGCTACCAGTGTGAAAGGTATGGTCATTTCTACGTGCCCGGCAACCTAGGCTTCACTCTAGGGCGTTGCTCCACCAGACCGAATAGTTAGGGCCTTAGAAGTCAACGCCAGAGGCATAAAATACAATAAAGATGCAACTGTTTTTCCATCGTATAAAGCGAATAATTGAAACCAGCGGAAAGGTAATGGTCATTACTACGTTCCGGGCAACATAGGCTTCACCCTAGGGCGCTGCTCCATCAGATCGGATTGTTAGTGCCCTAGAAGTCAGCGCCAGAAGCATAAAAGACTATATAAATACAACAGTTTTTCCATCGTATAAAACGAATAATTGCAACAAGTATGAAAGTTATGGTCATTTCTACTTTCCGCGCAACCTGGGTTTCACTCTAGGGCGTTGCCCCACCAGATCGCATAGCATGGGACTTAGAATTCAACGCCATAAGAATAAAATACAATATGAGTACAACAGTTTTTCCATTGTATAAAAAGAGTAATTGCAACCAGTGTGAAAGTTATGGTCATTTCTACGTTCCGGGCAACATAGGCTTCACTCTTGGACGTTGGCCCACCAGATCGAATAGCTAGGACCTTAGAAGTCGAAGCCAGAAGCATAAAATGCAATATTAATACAACAGTTTTTCTTTCGCATAAAACGAATAATTGCAACCGGTGTGAAAGTTATGGTAATTTCTACGTTCCGGGCAACCTAGGTTTCACTCTAGCGCGATGCTCCACCAGATCGCATAGCTGGGGACTTTGATTTCAACGCCATAAGAATAAAATACAATATAAGTACAACAGTTTTTCCATCGTATAAAATGAATAATTGGAAACATTGTGAAAGTAATGGTCATTTCTACGTTCCAGGCAACCTAGGCGTCACTGTAGGGTGTTGCTCCACCACATCGAATAGCTACGGCCTTAGAAGTCAACGCCCGAAGCATAAAATACATTAAATATGCAAGAGCTTTTCCATCGTATAACAGGAATAATTGCAACCAGTGTGAAAGTGATGGTCATTTCTACGTTCCGGGCAACCTAGGCTTCACTCCAGGGCGGTGCTCCACCAGATCGAATAGTTACGGCCTAAGAAGTCAACGCCAGAAGAACAAAATACGATAAAGATGCAACAGTTTTTCCATGGTATAAAACGAATAATTGCAACCAGTGTGAAAGTTATGGTCATTTCTACATTCCGAGCAACCTAGGCTTCATTCTAGGGCGTTGCTCCACCAGACCGAATAGTTGGGTCCTTAGGAGTCAACGCCAGAAGCATAAAATACGATATAAATACAACAGCTTTTCCATCGTATAAAAGGAATAATTGCAAACAGTATGAAAGTAATGGTCATTTCTATGTTCCGGGCAACCTAGGCTTCACTGTATGGCGTTCTTCCACCACATCGAATAGCTACGGCCTCAGAAGTCACCGCCTGAAGTATAAAATACAATAAAAATACAACAGTCTTTCCATCCTATAACAGGAATAATTGCAACAGGCGTGAAAGTAATGATCATTTCGGCTTTTCGGGCATCCTAGACTTAACTCTGAGGCATCGCTCCACCTGATCGAATAGTTAGGGCCTAAGAAGTCAACGCCAGAAGCATGAAATACAATATAAATACAACAGCTTTGCCATCGTATAAAATGAATAATTGCAAACAGTGTGAAAGATATGGACATTTCTACGTTCCGGGCTACCTAGGCTTCACTCTATGGCGTTCTTCCACCACATCGAATAGCAACGGCCTCAGAAGTCAACGCCAGAAGCATAAAATACAATATAAATATAACGGCTTTTCCATCGTATAAAACGAATAATAGCAACCAGTGTGAAAGTTATGGTCATTTCTACGTTCCGGGCAACCTAGGCTTCACTCTAGGGCGTTGCTCCACCATATCAAACAGTTAAGGCCTTAGAAGTCAGCGCCCGAAGCATAAAATACGTTATAAATACAACAGCTTTTCCATCGTATAAAACAAATAATTGCAACCAGTCTGAAAGTTATGGTCATTTCTACGTTCCGGGCAACCTAGGCTTCACTGTATGGCGTTCTTCCACCACATCGGATAGATACGGCCTCAGAAGTCAACGCCTGAAGTATAAAATACAATAAAAATACAACAGTCTTTCCATCCTATAACAGGAATAATTGCAACCCGTGTGAAAGTGATGGTCATTTCTACGTTCCAGGCAACCTAGGCTTCACTCTAGGGCGTTGCTCCACCAGATCAAACAGTTAGGGTCTTAGAAGTCAACGCCCGAAGCATTAAATACAAAATAAATAGAACAGTTTTTCCATTGTATAAAACGAATAATTGCTACCTGTGTAAAAGTTATGGTCATTTCTACGTTCCGGGCAACCTAGGCTGCACTCTAGGGCGTTCCTCCACTAGATCGAATAGTTAGGGCCTTAGAAGTCAACGCCTGAAGCATAAAATACAAAATAAATAAAAGAGTTTTTCCATCGTATAAAACGAAAAATTGCAAACAGTGTGAAAGATATGGACATTTCTACGTTCCGGGCAACCTAGGCTTCAATGTATGGCGTTCTTCCACCACATCGAATAGCTACGGCCTCAGAAGCCAACGCCAGAAGCATAAATACAATATAAATATAACGGCTTTTCCATCGTATAAAACGAATAATTGCAACCCGTGTGAAAGTGATGGTCATTTCTACGTTCCAGGCAACCTAGGCTTCACTCTAGGGCGTTGTTCCACCAGATCGAATAGTTAGGGCCTAAGAAGTCAACGCCAGAAGCATAAAATACGATATAAATACAACAGCTTTTCCATCGTATAAAACGAATGATAGCAACCAGTGTGAATGTTATGGTCATTTCTACGTTCCGGGCAATCTAGGCTGCACTCTAGGGCGTTGCTCCACCAGATCGAATAGTTAGGGCCTTAGAAGTCAACGCCCGAAGCATAAAATACAAAATAAATAAAACAGTTTTTTAATCGTACAAAACGAAAAATTGCAAACAGTGTGAAAGATATGGACATTTCTGCGATCCGGGCTACCTAGGCTTCATTCTATGGCGTTCTTCCACCACATCGAATAGCAACGGCCTCAGAAGTCAACGCCAGAAGCTTAAATACAATATAAATATAACAGTTTTTCCGTCGTATAAAACGAATAATAGCAACCAGTGTGAAAGTTATGGTCATTTCTACGTTCCGGGCAACCTAGGCTTCACTGTATGGCGTTCTTCCACCACATCGAATAGCTACGGCCTCAGAAGTCAACGCCTGAAGTATAAAATACAATATAAATACAACAGTCTTTCTATCCTATAACAGGAATAATTGCAACCCGTGTGAAAGTGATGGTCATTTCTACGTTCCAGGCAACCTAGGCTTCACTCTAGGGCGTTGCTCCACCAGATCAAACAGTTGGGGCCTTAGAAGTCAACGCCCGAAGCATTAAATACAAAATAAATAAAACAGTTTTTCCATTGTATAAAACGAATAATTGCTACCAGTGTAAAAGTTATGGTCATTTCTACGTTCTGGGCAACCTAGGCTTCACCCTAGGCCGTTGTTCCACCAGATCGAATAGTTAGGGCCTAAGAAGTGAACGCCAGAAGCATAAAATACAATATAAATACAACAGTTTTTCCATCATATAAAACGAATAATTGCAACCAGTATGAAAGTTATGGTCATTTATACATTTCGAGCAACCTAGGCTTCACTCTAGCGAGTTGCTCCACCTGATCGAATAGTTAGGGCCTTAGAAGTCAACGCCCGAAGCATTAAATACAAAATAAATAGAACAGTTTTTCCATTGTATCAAACGAATAATTGCTACCAGTGTGAAAGTTAAGGTCATTTCTACGATCCGCGCAACCTGGGCTTTACTGTAGGGCGTTGTTCCACCAGATGGAATAGTTAGGGCCTAAGAAGTCAACGCCAGAAGCATAAAATACGATATAAATACAACAGCTTTTCCATCGTATAAAACGAATGATAGCAACCAGTGTGAAAGTTATGGTCATTTCTACGTTCCGGGCAATCTAGGCTGCACTCTAGGGCGTTGCTCCACCAGATCGAATAGTTAGGGCCTTAGAAGTCAACGCCCGAAGCATAAAATACAAAATAAATAAAACAGTTTTTTAATCGTACAAAACGAAAAATTGCAAACAGTGTGAAAGATATGGACATTTCTACGATCCGGGCTACCTAGGCTTCATTCTATGGCGTTCTTCCACCACATCGAATAGCAACGGCCTCAGAAGTCAACGCCAGAAGCTTAAATACAATATAAATATAACAGTTTTTCCATCGTATAAAACGAATAATAGCAACCAGTGTGAAAGTTATGGTCATTTCTACGTTCCGGGCAACCTAGGCTTCACTCTACGGCGATGCTCCACCAGATCAAACAGATAGGGCATTAGAAGTCAACGCCCGAAGCATAAAATACAAAATAAATAGAATGGTTTTTCCATTTTATAAAACGAATAATTGCTGCCAGTGTAAAAGTTATGGTCATTTCTACGTTCCGGGCAACCTAGGCTTCACCCTAGGGCGTTGTACCACCAGATCGAACAGTTTGGGCCTAAGAAGTGAACGCCAGAAGCATAAAATACGATATAAATACAACAGCTTTTCCATCGTATAAAACGAATAATTGCAACCAGTGTGAAAGTTATGGTCATTTCTACGTTCCGGGCAATCTAGGCTGCACTCTAGGGCGTTGCTCCACCAGATCGAATAGTTAGGGCCTTAGAAGTCAACGCCCGAAGCATAAAATACAAAATAAATAAAACAGTTTTTTAATCGCACAAAAGGAAAACTTGCAAACAGTGTGAAAGATATGGACATTTCTACGATCCGGGCTACCTAGGCTTCACTCTATGGCGTTCTTCCACCACATCGAATAGCAACGGCCTCAGAAGTCAACGCCAGAAGCTTAAATACGATATAAATATAACAGTTTTTCCATCGTATAAAACGAATAATAGAAACCAGTTTGAAAGTTATGGTCATTTCTACGTTCCGGGCAACCTAGGCTTCACTCTACGGCGATGCTCCACCAGATCAAACAGATAGGGCATTAGAAGTCAACGCCCGAAGCATAAAATACAAAATAAATAGAACGGTTTTTCCATTGTATAAAACGAATAATTGCTGCCAGTGTAAAAGTTATGGTCATTTCTACGTTTCGGGCAACCTAGGCTTCACCCTAGGGCGTTGCACCACCAGATCGAATAGTTAGGGCCTAAGAAGTGAACGCCAGAAGCATAAAATACGATATAAGTAAAACAGCTTTTCCATCGTATAAAACGAATATTTGCAACCAGTGTGAAAGTTATGGTCATTTCTACGTTCCGGGCAACCTAGGCTTCACCCTAGGGCGTTGCTCCAACAGATTGAATAGTTAGGGCCTTAGAAGTCAATGCCCGAAGCATAAAATGCAATAAAAATACAACAGTTTTTCCATCGTATAGCAGGAATAATTTGCAACCAGTGTGATAGTAGTGGTCATTTCTACGTTCCGGGCAACCTAGGTTTCACTCCAGGGCGGTGCTCCACCAGATCGAATAGTTACGGCCTAAGAAGTCAACGCCAGAAGAACAAAATACGATAAAGATGCAACAGTTTTTCCATGGTATAAAACGAATAATTGCAACCAGTGTGAAAGTTATGGTCATTTCTACATTCCGAGCAACCTAGGCTTCATTCTAGGGCGTTGCTCCACCAGACCGAATAGTTGGGTCCTTAGGAGTCAACGCCAGAAGCATAAAATACGATATAAATACAACAGCTTTTCCATCGTATAAAAGGAATAATTGCAAACAGTATGAAAGTAATGGTCATTTCTATGTTCCGGGCAACCTAGGCTTCACTGTATGGCGTTCTTCCACCACATCGAATAGCTACGGCCTCAGAAGTCAACGCCTGAAGTATAAAATACAATAAAAATACAACAGTCTTTCCATCCTATAACAGGAATAATTGCAACAGGCGTGAAAGTAATGATCATTTCGGCTTTTCGGGCATCCTAGACTTAACTCTGAGGCATCGCTCCAACTGATCGAATAGTTAGGGCCTAAGAAGTCAACGCCAGAAGCATAAAATACAATATAAATACAACAGCTTTGCCATCGTATAAAATGAATAATTGCAAACAGTGTGAAAGATATGGACATTTCTACGTTCCGGGCTACCTAGGCTTCACTCTATGGCGTTCTTCCACCACATCGAATAGCAACGGCCTCAGAAGTCAACGCCAGAAGCATAAAATACAATATAAATATAACGGCTTTTCCATCGTATAAAACGAATAATAGCAACCAGTGTGAAAGTTATGGTCATTTCTACGTTCCGGGCAACCTAGGCTTCACTCTAGTGCGTTGCTCCACCATATCAAACAGTTAAGGCCTTAGAAGTCAGCGCCCGAAGCATAAAATACGTTATAAATACAACAGCTTTTCCATCGTATAAAACAAATAATTGCAACCAGTCTGAAAGTTATGGTCATTTCTACGTTCCGGGCAACCTAGGCTTCACTGTATGGCGTTCTTCCACCACATCGGATAGATACGGCCTCAGAAGTCAACGCCTGAAGTATAAAATACAATAAAAATACAACAGTCTTTCCATCCTATAACAGGAATAATTGCAACCCGTGTGAAAGTGATGGTCATTTCTACGTTCCAGGCAACCTAGGCTTCACTCTAGGGCGTTGCTCCACCAGATCAAACAGTTAGGGTCTTAGAAGTCAACGCCCGAAGCATTAAATACAAAATAAATAGAACAGTTTTTCCATTGTATAAAACGAATAATTGCTACCTGTGTAAAAGTTATGGTCATTTCTACGTTCCGGGCAACCTAGGCTGCACTCTAGGGCGTTCCTCCACTAGATCGAATAGTTAGGGCCTTAGAAGTCAACGCCTGAAGCATAAAATACAAAATAAATAAAAGAGTTTTTCCATCGTATAAAACGAATAATTGCAACCAGTATGAAAGTTATGGTCATTTATACATTTCGAGCAACCTAGGCTTCACTCTAGCGAGTTGCTCCACCTGATCGAATAGTTAGGGCCTTAGAAGTCAACGCCCGAAGCATTAAATACAAAATAAATAGAACAGTTTTTCCATTGTATCAAACGAATAATTGCTACCAGTGTGAAAGTTAAGGTCATTTCTACGATCCGCGCAACCTGGGCTTTACTGTAGGGCGTTGTTCCACCAGATGGAATAGTTAGGGCCTAAGAAGTCAACGCCAGAAGCATAAAATACGATATAAATACAACAGCTTTTCCATCGTATAAAACGAATGATAGCAACCAGTGTGAAAGTTATGGTCATTTCTACGTTCCGGGCAATCTAGGCTGCACTCTAGGGCGTTGCTCCACCAGATCGAATAGTTAGGGCCTTAGAAGTCAACGCCCGAAGCATAAAATACAAAATAAATAAAACAGTTTTTTAATCGTACAAAACGAAAAATTGCAAACAGTGTGAAAGATATGGACATTTCTACGATCCGGGCTACCTAGGCTTCATTCTATGGCGTTCTTCCACCACATCGAATAGCAGCGGCCTCAGAAGTCAACGCCAGAAGCTTAAATACAATATAAATATAACAGTTTTTCCATCGTATAAAACGAATAATAGCAACCAGTGTGAAAGTTATGGTCATTTCTACGTTCCGGGCAACCTAGGCTTCACTCTACGGCGATGCTCCACCAGATCAAACAGATAGGGCATTAGAAGTCAACGCCCGAAGCATAAAATACAAAATAAATAGAATGGTTTTTCCATTTTATAAAACGAATAATTGCTGCCAGTGTAAAAGTTATGGTCATTTCTACGTTCCGGGCAACCTAGGCTTCACCCTAGGGCGTTGTACCACCAGATCGAACAGTTTGGGCCTAAGAAGTGAACGCCAGAAGCATAAAATACGATATAAATACAACAGCTTTTCCATCGTATAAAACGAATAATTGCAACCAGTGTGAAAGTTATGGTCATTTCTACGTTCCGGGCAATCTAGGCGGCACTCTAGGGCGTTGCTCCACCAGATCGAATAGTTAGGGCCTTAGAAGTCAACGCCCGAAGCATAAAATACAAAATAAATAAAACAGTTTTTTAATCGCACAAAAGGAAAACTTGCAAACAGTGTGAAAGATATGGACATTTCTACGATCCGGGCTACCTAGGCTTCACTCTATGGCGTTCTTCCACCACATCGAATAGCAACGGCCTCAGAAGTCAACGCCAGAAGCTTAAATACGATATAAATATAACAGTTTTTCCATCGTATAAAACGAATAATAGAAACCAGTTTGAAAGTTATGGTCATTTCTACGTTCCGGGCAACCTAGGCTTCACTCTACGGCGATGCTCCACCAGATCAAACAGATAGGGCATTAGAAGTCAACGCCCGAAGCATAAAATACAAAATAAATAGAACGGTTTTTCCATTGTATAAAACGAATAATTGCTGCCAGTGTAAAAGTTATGGTCATTTCTTCGTTTCGGGCAACCTAGGCTTCACCCTAGGGCGTTGCACCACCAGATCGAATAGTTAGGGCCTAAGAAGTGAACGCCAGAAGCATAAAATACGATATAAGTAAAACAGCTTTTCCATCGTATAAAACGAATATTTGCAACCAGTGTGAAAGTTATGGTCATTTCTACGTTCCGGGCAACCTAGGCTTCACCCTAGGGCGTTGCTCCAACAGATTGAATAGTTAGGGCCTTAGAAGTCAATGCCCGAAGCATAAAATGCAATAAAAATACAACAGTTTTTCCATCGTATAGCAGGAATAATTTGCAACCAGTGTGATAGTAGTGGTCATTTCTACGTTCCGGGCAACCTAGGTTTCACTCCAGGGCGGTGCTCCACCAGATCGAATAGTTACGGCCTAAGAAGTCAACGCCAGAAGAACAAAATACGATAAAGATGCAACAGTTTTTCCATGGTATAAAACGAATAATTGCAACCAGTGTGAAAGTTATGGTCATTTCTACATTCCGAGCAACCTAGGCTTCATTCTAGGGCGTTGCTCCACCAGACCGAATAGTTGGGTCCTTAGGAGTCAACGCCAGAAGCATAAAATACGATATAAATACAACAGCTTTTCCATCGTATAAAAGGAATAATTGCAAACAGTATGAAAGTAATGGTCATTTCTATGTTCCGGGCAACCTAGGCTTCACTGTATGGCGTTCTTCCACCACATCGAATAGCTACGGCCTCAGAAGTCAACGCCTGAAGTATAAAATACAATAAAAATACAACAGTCTTTCCATCCTATAACAGGAATAATTGCAACAGGCGTGAAAGTAATGATCATTTCGGCTTTTCGGGCATCCTAGACTTAACTCTGAGGCATCGCTCCACCTGATCGAATAGTTAGGGCCTAAGAAGTCAACGCCAGAAGCATAAAATACAATATAAATACAACAGCTTTGCCATCGTATAAAATGAATAATTGCAAACAGTGTGAAAGATATGGACATTTCTACGTTCCGGGCTACCTAGGCTTCACTCTATGGCGTTCTTCCACCACATCGAATAGCAACGGCCTCAGAAGTCAACGCCAGAAGCATAAAATACAATATAAATATAACGGCTTTTCCATCGTATAAAACGAATAATAGCAACCAGTGTGAAAGTTATGGTCATTTCTACGTTCCGGGCAACCTAGGCTTCACTCTAGTGCGTTGCTCCACCATATCAAACAGTTAAGGCCTTAGAAGTCAGCGCCCGAAGCATAAAATACGTTATAAATACAACAGCTTTTCCATCGTATAAAACAAATAATTGCAACCAGTCTGAAAGTTATGGTCATTTCTACGTTCCGGGCAACCTAGGCTTCACTGTATGGCGTTCTTCCACCACATCGGATAGATACGGCCTCAGAAGTCAACGCCTGAAGTATAAAATACAATAAAAATACAACAGTCTTTCCATCCTATAACAGGAATAATTGCAACCCGTGTGAAAGTGATGGTCATTTCTACGTTCCAGGCAACCTAGGCTTCACTCTAGGGCGTTGCTCCACCAGATCAAACAGTTAGGGTCTTAGAAGTCAACGCCCGAAGCATTAAATACAAAATAAATAGAACAGTTTTTCCATTGTATAAAACGAATAATTGCTACCTGTGTAAAAGTTATGGTCATTTCTACGTTCCGGGCAACCTAGGCTGCACTCTAGGGCGTTCCTCCACTAGATCGAATAGTTAGGGCCTTAGAAGTCAACGCCTGAAGCATAAAATACAAAATAAATAAAAGAGTTTTTCCATCGTATAAAACGAAAAATTGCAAACAGTGTGAAAGATATGGACATTTCTACGTTCCGGGCAACCTAGGCTTCACTGTATGGCGTTCTTCCACCACATCGAATAGCTACGGCCTCAGAAGCCAACGCCAGAAGCATAAATACAATATAAATATAACAGCTTTTCCATCGTATAAAACGAATAATAGCAACCAGTGTGAAAGTTATGGTCATTTCTACGTTCCGGGCAACCTAGGCTTCACCCTAGGGCGTTGTTCCACCAGATGGAATAGTTAGGGCCTAAGAAGTCAACGCTAGAAGCATAAAATACGATATAAATACAACAGCTTTTCCATCGTATAAAACGAATAATTGCAACCAGTGTGAAAGTTATGGTCATTTCTACATTTCGAGCAACCTAGACTTCACTCTAGGGCGTTGCACCACCTGATCGAATCGTTAGGGCCTTAGAAGTCAACGCCAGAAGCATAAAATACAATATAAATACAACAGTTTTTCCACCATATAAAACGAATAATTGCAACCAGTATGATAGTTATGGTCATTTCTACGTTCCGGGCAACCTAGGCTTCACCCTAGGCCGTTGCTCCTCCAGATCGAATAGTTAGGGCCTTAGAAGTCAACGCCCGAAGCATTAAATACAAAATAAATAGAACAGTTTTTCCATTGTATCAAACGAGTAATTGCTACCAGTGTGAAAGTTATGGTCATTTCTACGTTCCGCGCAACCTGGGCTCTACTCTAGGGCGTTGTTCCACCAGATGGAATAGTTAGGGCCCAAGAAGTCAACGCCAGAAGCATAAAATACGATATAAATACAACAGCATTTCCATCGTATAAAACAAATACTTGCAACCAGTGTGAAAGTTATGGTCATTTCTACGTTCCGGGCAACCTAGGCTTCACTGTATGGCGTTCTTCCACCACATCGAATAGCTACGGCCTCAGAAGTCAACGCCTGAAGTATAAAATACAATAAAAATACAACGGTCTTTCTATCCTGTAACAGGAATAATTGCAACCCATGTGAAAGTGATGGTCATTTCTACGTTCCAGGCAACCTAGGCTTCACTCTAGGTCGTTGCTCCACCAGATCAAACAGTTGGGGCCTTAGAAGTCAACGCCCGAAGCATTAAATACAAAATAAATAGAACAGTTTTTCCATTGTATCAAACCAATAATTGCTACCAGTGTAAAAGTTATGGTCAGTTCTACATTTCGAGCAACCTAGGCTTCACTCTAGCGCGTGGCTCCTCCTGATCGAATAGTTAGGGCCTTAGAAGTCAACGCCCGAAGCATTAAATACAAAATAAATAGAACAGTTTTTCCATTGTATCAAACGAATAATTGCTACCAGTGTGAAAGTTATGGTCATTTCTACGTTCCGCGCAACCTGGGCTTTACTCTAGGGCGTTGTTCCACCAGATGGAATATAGTTAGGGCCTAAGAAGCCAACGCCAGAAGCATAAAACACGATATACATACAACAGCTTTTCCATCGTATAAAACGAATGATAGCAACCAGTGTGAAAGTTATGGTCATTTCTACGATCCGCGCAATCTAGGCTGCACTCTAGGGCGTTGCTCCACCAGATCGAATAGTTAGGGCCTTAGAAGTCAACGCCCGAAGCATAAAATACAAAATAAACAAAACAGTTTTTTAATCGTACAAAACGAAAAATTGCAAACAGTGTGAAAGATATGGACATTTCAACGATCCGGGCTACCTAGGCTTCACTCTATGGCGTTCTTCCACCACATCGAATAGCAACGGCCTCAGAAGTCAACGCCAGAAGCTTAAATACAATATAAATATAACAGTTTTTCCATCGTATAGAACGAATAATAGCAACCAGTGTGAAAGTTAAGGTCATTTCTACGTTCCGAGCAACCTAGTCTTCACTCTACGGCGATGCTCCACCAGATCAAACAGATAGGGCATTAGAAGTCAACGCCCGAAGCATAAAATACAAAATAAATAGAACGGTTTTTCCATTGTATAAAACGAATAATTGCTGCCAGCGTAAAAGTTATGGTCATTTCTACGTTCCGGGCAACCTAGGCTTCACCCTAGGGCGTTGTACCACCAGATCGAATAGTTAGGGCCTAAGAAGTGAACGCCAGAAGCATAAAATGCGATATAAATAAAACAGCTTTTCCATCGTATAAAACGAATAATTGCAACCAGTGTGAAAGTTATGGTCATTTCTACGTTCCGGGCAACCTAGGCTTCACTCTGGGGCGTTGCTCCACCAGATCGAATAGATAGGGCCTTACAAGTCAACGCCCGAAGCATAAACTACAAAATAAATAGAACAGTTTTTCCATTGTATAAAACGAATAATTGCTACCAGTGTGAAAGGTATGGTCATTTCTACGTGCCCGGCAACCTAGGCTTCACTCTAGGGCGTTGCTCCACCAGACCGAATAGTTAGGGCCTTAGAAGTCAACGCCAGAGGCATAAAATACAATAAAGATGCAACTGTTTTTCCATCGTATAAAGCGAATAATTGAAACCAGCGGAAAGGTAATGGTCATTACTACGTTCCGGGCAACATAGGCTTCACCCTAGGGCGCTGCTCCATCAGATCGGATTGTTAGTGCCCTAGAAGTCAGCGCCAGAAGCATAAAAGACTATATAAATACAACAGTTTTTCCATCGTATAAAACGAATAATTGCAACAAGTATGAAAGTTATGGTCATTTCTACTTTCCGCGCAACCTGGGTTTCACTCTAGGGCGTTGCCCCACCAGATCGCATAGCATGGGACTTAGAATTCAACGCCATAAGAATAAAATACAATATGAGTACAACAGTTTTTCCATTGTATAAAAAGAGTAATTGCAACCAGTGTGAAAGTTATGGTCATTTCTACGTTCCGGGCAACATAGGCTTCACTCTTGGACGTTGGCCCACCAGATCGAATAGCTAGGACCTTAGAAGTCGAAGCCAGAAGCATAAAATGCAATATTAATACAACAGTTTTTCTTTCGCATAAAACGAATAATTGCAACCGGTGTGAAAGTTATGGTAATTTCTACGTTCCGGGCAACCTAGGTTTCACTCTAGCGCGATGCTCCACCAGATCGCATAGCTGGGGACTTTGATTTCAACGCCATAAGAATAAAATACAATATAAGTACAACAGTTTTTCCATCGTATAAAATGAATAATTGGAAACATTGTGAAAGTAATGGTCATTTCTACGTTCCAGGCAACCTAGGCGTCACTGTAGGGTGTTGCTCCACCACATCGAATAGCTACGGCCTTAGAAGTCAACGCCCGAAGCATAAAATACATTAAATATGCAAGAGCTTTTCCATCGTATAACAGGAATAATTGCAACCAGTGTGAAAGTGATGGTCATTTCTACGTTCCGGGCAACCTAGGCTTCACTCTAGGGCGTTGCTCCACCAGATCGAATAGTTAGGGACTTAGAAGTCAACGCCAGAAGCATAAAATACAACAAAGATGCAGCAGTTTTGCCATCGTATAACAGGAATAATTGCAACCAGTGTGAAAGTAATGGTCATTTCTACGTTCCGGGCAACCTAGGCGTCACTCTAGGGCGTTACTCCACCACATCTGATAGCTACGGTCTTAGAAGTCAACGCCAGAAGCATAAAATACAATATAAATACAACACCTTTTCCATCGTATAAAATGAATAATAGCAAACAGTGTGAAAATAATGGTCATTTCTACGTTCCGGACGACCTAGGCTTCACTCTAGGTCGTTGCTCCACCACATCGAATAGCTACGGCCTTAGAAGTCAACGCTAGAAGGATAAAATTCAATAAAAATGCAACAGTTTTTCCATCGTATAGCATGAATAATTGCAACCGGTGTGAATGTTATGGTCATTTCTACGTTCCGGGCAACCTAGGCTTGACTGTAGGGTGTTGCTCCACTAGATCGAATAGGTAGGGCCATAGAAGTCAACGTCCGAAGCATAAAATACAAAATAAATAGAACGGTTTTTCCATTGTATAAAACGAATAATTGCTACCAGTGTGAAAGTTATGTTCTTTTCTACGTTCCGGGCAACCTAGGCTTCACTCTAGGGCGTTGCTGCACCAGATCGAATAGTTAGGGCCTTAGAAGTCAACGCCCGAAGCATAAAATACAAAATAAATAGAAAAGTTTTTCCATTGTATAGAACGAATAATTGCTACCAGTGTGAAAGTGATGGGCATTTCTACGTTTCTGACAACTTAGGCTTCACTGTAGGGTGTTGCTCCACCAAATCGAATAGGTAGGGCCATAGAAGTCAACGCCCGAAGCATAAAATACAATAAATATACAAGAGTATTACCATCGTATAACAGGAATAATTGCAACCAGTGTGAAAGTGATGGTCACTTCTACGTTCCGTGCAACCTAGGCTTCACTCTAGGGCGTTGTTCCACCAGATCGAGAAGTTAGGGCCTAAGAAGTCAACGCCAGAATCATAAAATACAATATAAATATAACAGTTTTTCCATCGTATTAAACGAATAATAGCAAACAGTGTGAAAGTTCTGGTCATTTCTACGTTCCGGGCAACCTTGGCTTCACCCTAGGGCGTTGTTCCACCATATCGCATAGTTAGGGCCGTAGAAGTCAACGCCAGAAGCATAAAATACAATATAAATACTACAGTTTTTCCACCATATAAAACGAATAATTGCAACCAATATGAAAGTTATGGTCATTTCTGCTTTCCGGGCAACCTAGGCCTCACCCTAGGGCATTGTTCCACCAGATCGAATAGTTAAGTCCTTAGAAGTCAACACCAGAAGCATAAAATACAATATAAATACAACAGTTTTTCCATCGTATAAAACGAATAATTGCAACCAGTTTCAAAGTGATGGTCATTTCTACGTTCCGGGCAACCTAGGCTTCACTCTAGGGTGTTGCTCCAACAGATTGAATAGTTAGGGCCTTAGAAGTCAACGCCCGAAGCATTAAATGCAATAAAAATGCAACAGTTTTTCCATCGTATAACAGGATTAATTGCAACCAGTTTGAAAGTGATGGTCACTTCTACGTTCCGGGCAACCTAGGCTTCACCCTAGGGCGTTGTTCCACCAGATCGAATAGTTAGGGCCTAAGAAGTGAACGCCAGAAGCATGAAATACAATATAAATACAACAGCATTTCCATCGTATAAAAGGAATAATTGCAAACAGTGTGAAAGTAATGGTCATTTCTACGTTCCGGGCAACCTAGGCTTCACTCTAGGGCGTTGCTCCACCAGATCAAACAGTTAGGGCCTAAGAAGTGAACGCCAGAAGCATAAAATACAATATAAATACAACAGCTTTTCCATCCTATAAAACGAATAATTGCTACGAGTGTAAAAGTTATGGTCATTTCTACGTTCCGGGCAACCTAGGCTTCACTCTAGGGCTGTGCTCCACCATATCGAATAGCTACGGCCTTAGAAGCCTACGCCTGAAGCATAAAATACAATAAAAATACAACGGTCTTATCAACGTATAACAGGAATAATTGCAACAAGTGTGAAAGTAATGATCATTTCGGCGTTTCGGGCATCCTAGACTTAACTCTGGGGCATTGCTCCACCAGATCGAATAGTGAGGGCCTAAGAAGTCAACGCCAGAAGCATAAAATACCATATAAATACAACAGTTTTTCCATTGTATAAAACGAATAATTGCTACCAGTGTAAAAGTTATGGTCATTTCTACGTTCCGGGCAACCTAGGCTTCACACTAGGGCGTTGTTCCACCAGATTGAATAGTTAGGGCCTAAGAAGTGAACGCCAGAAGCATAAAATACAATATAAATACAACAGTTTTTCCATCGTATAAAACGACTAATTGCAACCAGTGTGAAAGTTATGGTCATTTCTACATTCCGAGCAACCTAGGCTTCACTCTAGGGCGTTGCTCCAACAGATTGAATAGTTAGGGCCTTAGATTTCAACGCCCGAAGCATAAAATGCAATAAAAATACAACAGTTTTTCCATCGTATAACAGGAATAATTGCAACCAGTTTGAAAGTGGTGGTTATTTCTACGTTCCGGGCAACCTAGGCTTCACTCTAGGGCGTTGCTCCACTAGATCGAATAGCTAGGGCCTTAGAAGTCAACGCCAGAAGCATAAAATACGAAATAAATACAACAGCTTTTCCATCGTACAAAAGGAATAATTGCAAACAGTGTGAAAGTAATGGTCATTTCTACGTTCCGGGCAACCTAGGCTTCACCCTAGGGCGTTCCTCCGCCAGATCAAACAGTTAGGGCCTTAGAAGTCAACGCCAGAAGCATAAAATACGATATAAATACAGCAGCTTTTCCATCGTATAAAAGGAATAATTGCAAACAGTGTGAAAGTAATGGTCATTTCTACGTTCCGGGCAACCTATGCTTCACGCTACGGCGTTGTTCCACCAGATCGAATAGTTAGGGCCTAAGAAGTCAACACCAGAAGAATAAAATACAAAATAAATACAACAGCCTTTACACCGTGTAAAACGAATAATTGCAACCTGTGTGAAGGTTATGGTCATATCTACGTTCCGGGCAACCTAGGCTTCACTGTAGGGCGTTGCTCCACCAGATTGAAGTGTTAGGGCCTAAGAAGTCAACGCCCGAAGCATAAAATACAATAGAAATACAACAGTTTTTCCATCGTATAAAACGAATAAATGCAACCATTATGAAACCTATGGTCATTTCTACGTTCCGGGCAACCTAGGCTTCACTCTATGGCGTTCTTCCACCATATCGAATAGCTACGGCCTCAGAAGTCAACGCCTGAAGCATAAAATACAATAAAAATGCAACAGTCTTTCCATCCTATAACAGGAATAATTGCAACCCGTGTGAAAGTGATGGTCATTTCTACGTTCCAGGCAACCTAGGCTTCACTCTAGGGCGTTTTTCCAACAGATTGAATAGTTAGGGCCTTAGAAGTCAACGCCCGAAGCATAAAATGCAATAAAAATACAACAGTTTTTCCATCGTATAACAGGATTAATTGCAACCAGTTTGAAAGTGATGGTCACTTCTGCGTTCCGGGCAACCTAGGCTTCACCCTAGGGAGTTGTTCCACCAGATAGAATAGTTAGGGCCTAAGAAGTGAACGCCAGAAGCATGAAATACAATATAAATACAACAGCTTTTCCATCGTATAAAAGGAATAATTGCAAACAGTGTGAAAGTAATGGTCATTTCTGTGTTCCAGGCAACCTAGGCTTCACTCTAGGGCGTTGCTCCACCAGATCAAACAGTTAGGGCCTAAGAAGTGAACGCCAGAAGCATAAAATACAATATAAATACAACAGCTTTTCCATCCTATAAAACGAATAATTGCTACCAGTGTAAAAGTTATGGTCATTTCTACGTTCCGGGCAACCTAGGCTTCACTCTAGGGCGTTGTTCCACCAGATTGAAGTGTTAGGGTCTAAGAAGTCAACGCCCGAAGCATAAAATACAATAGAAATACAACAGTTTTTCCATCGTATAAAACGAATAATTGCAACCATTATGAAACCTAAGGTCGTTTCTACGTTCCGGGCAACCTAGGCTTCACTCTATGGCGTTCTTCCACCATATCGAATAGCTACGGCATCAGAAGTCAACGCCTGAAGCATAAAACACAATAAAAATGCAACAGTCTTTCCATCCTATAACAGGAATAATTGCAACCCGTGTGAAAGTGATGGTTATTTCTACGTTCCAGGCAACCTAGGCTTCACTCAAGGGCGTTGTTCCACCAGATCGAATAGTTAGGGCCTAAGAAGTCAACGCCAGAAGCATAAAATACAATATAAATATAACAGTTTTTCCATCTTATAAAACGAATAATAGCAACCAGTGTGAAAGTTATGGTCATTTCTACGTTCCGGGCAACCTAGGCTTCACTCTAGGGCGTTGCTCCACCAGATCAAACAGTTAGGGCCTTAGAAGTCAAGGCCCGAAGCATAAAATACAAAATAAGTAGAACAGTTTTTCCATTGTATAAAACGAATAATTGCTACCAGTGTAAAAGTTATGGTCATTTCTACGTTCCGGGCAACCTAGGCTTCACCCTATGGCGTTGTTCCACCAGATCGAATAGTTAGGGCCTAAGAAGTGAACGCCAGAAGCATAAAATGCAATAAAAATACAACAGTCTTTCCATCCTATAACAGGAATAATTGCAATCCGTGTGAAAGTGGTGGTCATTTGTACGTTCCAGGCACCCTAGGCTTCACTCTAGGGCGTTGCTCCACCAGATCGAATAGTTAGGGCCTAGGAAGTCAACGCCAGAAGCATAAAATACAATATAAGTACTACAGTTTTTCCACCATATAAAACGAATAATTGCAACCAGTATGAAAGTTATGGTCATTTCTGCTTTCCGGGCAACCTAGGCTTCACCCTAGGGCGTTGTTCCACCAGGTGGAATAGTTAGGGCCTAAGAAGTCAACGCCAGAAGCATAAAATACGATATAAATACAACAGCTTTTCCATCGTATAAAACAAATAATTGCAACCAGTTTGATAGTGATGGTCATTTCTACGTTCCGGACGACCTAGGCTTCACTCTAGGTCGTTGCTCCACCACATCGAATAGCTACGGCCTCAGAAGTCAACGCTAGAAGGATAAAATTCAATAAAAATGCAACAGTTTTTCCATCGTATAGCATGAATAATTGCAACCGGTGTGAATGTTATGGTCATTTCTACGTTCCGGGCAACCTAGGCTTGACTGTAGGGTGTTGCTCCACTAGATCGAATAGGTAGGGCCATAGAAGTCAACGTCCGAAGCATAAAATACAAAATAAATAGAACGGTTTTTCCATTGTATAAAACGAATAATTGCTACCAGTGTGAAAGTTATGTTCTTTTCTACGTTCCGGGCAACCTAGGCTTCACTCTAGGGCGTTGCTGCACCAGATCGAATAGTTAGGGCCTTAGAAGTCAACGCCCGAAGCATAAAATACAAAATAAATAGAAAAGTTTTTCCATTGTATAGAACGAATAATTGCTACCAGTGTGCAAGTGATGGGCATTTCTACGTTTCTGACAACTTAGGCTTCACTGTAGGGTGTTGCTCCACCAAATCGAATAGGTAGGGCCATAGAAGTCAACGCCCGAAGCATAAAATACAATAAATATACAAGAGTATTACCATCGTATAACAGGAATAATTGCAACCAGTGTGAAAGTGATGGTCACTTCTACGTTCCGTGCAACCTAGGCTTCACTCTAGGGCGTTGTTCCACCAGATCGAGAAGTTAGGGCCTAAGAAGTCAACGCCAGAATCATAAAATACAATATAAATATAACAGTTTTTCCATCGTATTAAACGAATAATAGCAAACAGTGTGAAAGTTCTGGTCATTTCTACGTTCCGGGCATCCTTGGCTTCACCCTAGGGCGTTGTTCCACCTAATCGCATAGCTGGGGACTTAGATTTCAACGCCATAAGAATAAAATACAATATAAGTACAACAGTTTTTCCATCGTATAAAATGAATAATTGGAAACATTGTGAAAGTAATGGTCATTTCTACGTTCCAGGCAACCTAGGCGTCACTCTAGGGCGTTACTCCACCACATCTAATAGCTACAGCCTTAGAAGTCAACGCCAGAAGCATACAATACAATATAAATACCACACCTTTTCCAGCGTATAAAATGAATAATAGCAAACAGTGTGAAAGTAATGGACATTTCTACGTTCCGGACAACCTAGGCTTCACTCTAGGGCGTTGCTCCACCACGTCGAATTGCTACGGCCTTAGAAGCCAACGCTAGAAGCATAAAATACAATAAAAATGCAACAGTTTTTCCATCGTATAGCATCAATAATTGCAGCCGGTGTGAATGTTATTTTCATTTCTACGTTCCAGGCAACCTAGGCTTGACTGTATGGTGTTGCTCCACCAGATCGAATAGGTAGGGCCATAGAAGTCAACGCCAGAAGCATAAAATACAAAATAAATAGAACAGTTTTTCCATTGTAAAAAACGAATAATTGCTACCAGTGTGAATGTTATGTTCACTTCTACGTTCCGGGCAACCTAGGTTTCACTCTAGGGCGTTGTTCCACCAGATCGAGAAGTTAGGGCCTAAGAAGTCAACGCCAGAATCATAAAATACAATATAAATATAACAGTTTTTCCATCGTATAAAACGAATAATAGCAACCAGTGTGAAAGTTCTGGTCATTTCTACGTTCCGGGCAACCTAGACTTCACTCTAGGGCGTTGCTCCACCAGATCGAATAGTTAGGGCCTAAGAAGTCAACGCCAGAAGCACAAAATACAATATAAATATAACAGTTTTTCCATCGTATAAAACTAATAATTGCAACCAGTGTGAAAGTAATGGGCATTCCTACGTTCCGGGCAACCTGGGCTTCACTCTACGGCGTTGCTCCACCACATCGAATAGCTACGGCCTTAGAAGTCAACGCCAGAAGCATAAAATACAGTATAAATACAACAGCTTTTCCATTGTATAGCATGACTAATTGCAACCAGTGCGAAAGTAACGATCATTTCGACGTTACGGGCATCCTAGACTTAACTCTAGGGCGTTGTTCTACCAGATCGAAAAGTTAGGGCCTAAGAAGTCAACGCCAGAAGCATAAAATACAATATAAATATAACAGTTTTTCCATCGTATAAAACGAATAATTGCAACCAGTATGAAAGCTATGGTCAGTTCTACTTTACGGGCAACCTAGGCTACACCCTAGGGCGTTGCTCCTACAGATTGAATAGTTAGGGCCTTAGAAGTCATTGCCCGAAGCATAAAATGCAATAAAAATACAACAGTTTTTCCATCATATAACAGGAATATTTGCAACCAGTTTGAAAGTGATGGTAATTTCTACGTTCCGGGCAACTTAGGCTTAACTCTAGGGCGTTGCTCCACCAGATCGAATAGATAGTGCCTTAGAAGTCAACGCCGGAAGCATAAAATGCAATAAAAATACAACTGTTTTTCCATCGTATAAAAGGATTAATTGCTACCAATATGGAAGTGATGGTCATTTCTACGTTCCGGGCTACCTAGGCCTCACTCTAGGTCGTTGTTCCACCAGATCGAATTGTTAGGGCCTAAGAAGTCAACGCCAGAAGCATAAGATACAATATAAATATAACAGTTCTTCCATCGTATAGAACGAATAATAGCAACCAGTGTGAAAGATATGGTCAATTCTACGTTCCGGGCAACCTAGGCCTCACTCTAGGTCGTTGTTCCACCAGATCGAATTGTTAGGGCCTAAGAAGTAAACGCCAGAAGCATAAGATACAATATAAATATAACAGTTTTTCCATCGTATAGAACGAATAATAGCAACCAGTGCGAAAGTAACGATCATTTCGACGTTACGGGCATCCTAGACTTAACTCTAGGGCGTTGTTCCACCAGATCGAAAAGTTAGGGCCTAAGAAGTCAACGCCAGAAGCATAAAATACAATATAAATACAACAGTTTTTCCATCATATAACAGGAATATTCGCAACCAGTGTGAAGGTTATGGACATTTCTACATTCCGAGCAACCTAGGCTTCACTCTAGTGCGTTGCTCCACCAGATCGAATAGTTAGGGACTTAGAAGTCAACGCCAGAAGCATAAAATACAATAAAGATGCAGCAGTTTTTCCATCGTATAACAGGAATAATTGCAACCAGTGTGAATGTAATGGTCAGTTCTACGTTCCGGGCAAACTAGGTTTCACACTAGGGCGTTGCTCCACCAGATCGAATAGTTAGGGCCTAAGAAGTCAACGCCAGAGACATAAAATACGATATAAATACCACAGCTTTTCCGTCGTATAAGAAGAATAATTGCGACCAGAGTGAAAGTTATGGTCATTTCTACGTTCCGGGCAACCTAGGCTTCACTCTGGGGCGTTGCTCCACCAGATCGAATAGATAGGGCCTTACAAGTCAACGCCCGAAGCATAAACTACAAAATAAATAGAACAGTTTTTCCATTGTATAAAACGAATAATTGCTACCAGTGTGAAAGGTATGGTCATTTCTACGTTCCGGGCAACCTAGGCTTCACTCTGGGGCGTTGCTCCACCAGATCGAATAGATAGGGCCTTACAAGTCAACGCCCGAAGCATAAACTACAAAATAAATAGAACAGTTTTTCCATCGTATAAAACGAATAATTGCAACAAGTATGAAAGTTATGGTCATTTCTACTTTCCGCGCAACCTGGGTTTCACTCTAGGGCGTTGCCCCACCAGATCGCATAGCATGGGACTTAGAATTCAACGCCATAAGAATAAAATACAATATGAGTACAACAGTTTTTCCATTGTATAAAAAGAGTAATTGCAACCAGTGTGAAAGTTATGGTCATTTCTACGTTCCGGGCAACATAGGCTTCACTCTTGGACGTTGGCCCACCAGATCGAATAGCTAGGACCTTAGAAGTCGAAGCCAGAAGCATAAAATGCAATATTAATACAACAGTTTTTCTTTCGCATAAAACGAATAATTGCTACCGGTGTGAAAGTTATGGTAATTTCTACGTTCCGGGAACCTAGGTTTCACTCTAGGGCGATGCTCCACCAGATCGCATAGCTGGGGACTTTGATTTCAACGCCATAAGAATAAAATACAATATAAGTACAACAGTTTTTCCATCGTATAAAATGAATAATTGGAAACATTGTGAAAGTAATGGTCATTTCTACGTTCCAGGCAACCTAGGCGTCACTGTAGGGTGTTGCTCCACCACATCGAATAGCTACGGCCTTAGAAGTCAACGCCCGAAGCATAAAATACATTAAATATGCAAGAGCTTTTCCATCGTATAACAGGAATAATTGCAACCAGTGTGAAAGTGATGGTCATTTCTACGTTCCGGGCAACCTAGGCTTCACTCTAGGGCGTTGCTCCACCAGATCGAATAGTTAGGGACTTAGAAGTCAACGCCAGAAGCATAAAATACAACAAAGATGCAGCAGTTTTGCCATCGTATAACAGGAATAATTGCAACCAGTGTGAAAGTAATGGTCATTTCTACGTTCCGGGCAACCTAGGCGTCACTCTAGGGCGTTACTCCACCACATCTGATAGCTACGGTCTTAGAAGTCAACGCCAGAAGCATAAAATACAATATAAATACAACACCTTTTCCATCGTATAAAATGAATAATAGCAAACAGTGTGAAAGTAATGGTCATTTCTACGTTCCGGACGACCTAGGCTTCACTCTAGGTCGTTGCTCCACCACATCGAATAGCTACGGCCTTAGAAGTCAACGCTAGAAGGATAAAATTCAATAAAAATGCAACAGTTTTTCCATCGTATAGCATGAATAATTGCAACCGGTGTGAATGTTATGGTCATTTCTACGTTCCGGGCAACCTAGGCTTGACTGTAGGGTGTTGCTCCACTAGATCGAATAGGTAGGGCCATAGAAGTCAACGTCCGAAGCATAAAATACAAAATAAATAGAACGGTTTTTCCATTGTATAAAACGAATAATTGCTACCAGTGTGAAAGTTATGTTCTTTTCTACGTTCCGGGCAACCTAGGCTTCACTCTAGGGCGTTGCTGCACCAGATCGAATAGTTAGGGCCTTAGAAGTCAACGCCCGAAGCATAAAATACAAAATAAATAGAAAAGTTTTTCCATTGTATAGAACGAATAATTGCTACCAGTGTGAAAGTGATGGGCATTTCTACGTTTCTGACAACTTAGGCTTCACTGTAGGGTGTTGCTCCACCAAATCGAATAGGTAGGGCCATAGAAGTCAACGCCCGAAGCATAAAATACAATAAATATACAAGAGTATTACCATCGTATAACAGGAATAATTGCAACCAGTGTGAAAGTGATGGTCACTTCTACGTTCCGTGCAACCTAGGCTTCACTCTAGGGCGTTGTTCCACCAGATCGAGAAGTTAGGGCCTAAGAAGTCAACGCCAGAATCATAAAATACAATATAAATATAACAGTTTTTCCATCGTATTAAACGAATAATAGCAAACAGTGTGAAAGTTCTGGTCATTTCTACGTTCCGGGCAACCTTGGCTTCACCCTAGGGCGTTGTTCCACCATATCGCATAGTTAGGGCCGTAGAAGTCAACGCCAGAAGCATAAAATACAATATAAATACTACAGTTTTTCCACCATATAAAACGAATAATTGCAACCAATATGAAAGTTATGGTCATTTCTGCTTTCCGGGCAACCTAGGCCTCACCCTAGGGCATTGTTCCACCAGATCGAATAGTTAAGTCCTTAGAAGTCAACACCAGAAGCATAAAATACAATATAAATACAACAGTTTTTCCATCGTATAAAACGAATAATTGCAACCAGTTTCAAAGTGATGGTCATTTCTACGTTCCGGGCAACCTAGGCTTCACTCTAGGGTGTTGCTCCAACAGATTGAATAGTTAGGGCCTTAGAAGTCAACGCCCGAAGCATTAAATGCAATAAAAATGGAACAGTTTTTCCATCGTATAACAGGATTAATTGCAACCAGTTTGAAAGTGATGGTCACTTCTTCGTTCCGGGCAACCTAGGCTTCACCCTAGGGCGTTGTTCCACCAGATCGAATAGTTAGGGCCTAAGAAGTGAACGCCAGAAGCATGAAATACAATATAAATACAACAGCATTTCCATCGTATAAAAGGAATAATTGCAAACAGTGTGAAAGTAATGGTCATTTCTACGTTCCGGGCAACCTAGGCTTCACTCTAGGGCGTTGCTCCACCAGATCAAACAGTTAGGGCCTAAGAAGTGAACGCCAGAAGCATAAAATACAATATAAATACAACAGCTTTTCCATCCTATAAAACGAATAATTGCTACGAGTGTAAAAGTTATGGTCATTTCTACGTTCCGGGCAACCTAGGCTTCACTCTAGGGCTGTGCTCCACCATATCGAATAGCTACGGCCTTAGAAGCCTACGCCTGAAGCATAAAATACAATAAAAATACAACGGTCTTATCAACGTATAACAGGAATAATTGCAACAAGTGTGAAAGTAATGATCATTTCGGCGTTTCGGGCATCCTAGACTTAACTCTGGGGCATTGCTCCACCAGATCGAATAGTGAGGGCCTAAGAAGTCAACGCCAGAAGCATAAAATACCATATAAATACAACAGTTTTTCCATTGTATAAAACGAATAATTGCTACCAGTGTAAAAGATATGGTCATTTCTACGTTCCGGGCAACCTAGGCTTCACCCTAGGGCGTTGTTCCACCAGATTGAATAGTTAGGGCCTAAGAAGTGAACGCCAGAAGCATAAAATACAATATAAATACAACAGTTTTTCCATCGTATAAAACGACTAATTGCAACCAGTGTGAAAGTTATGGTCATTTCTACATTCCGAGCAACCTAGGCTTCACTCTAGGGCGTTGCTCCAACAGATTGAATAGTTAGGGCCTTAGATTTCAACGCCCGAAGCATAAAATGCAATAAAAATACAACAGTTTTTCCATCGTATAACAGGAATAATTGCAACCAGTTTGAAAGTGGTGGTTATTTCTACGTTCCGGGCAACCTAGGCTTCACTCTAGGGCGTTGCTCCACTAGATCGAATAGCTAGGGCCTTAGAAGTCAACGCCAGAAGCATAAAATACGAAATAAATACAACAGCTTTTCCATCGTACAAAAGGAATAATTGCAAACAGTGTGAAAGTAATGGTCATTTCTACGTTCCGGGCAACCTAGGCTTCACCCTAGGGCGTTCCTCCGCCAGATCAAACAGTTAGGGCCTTAGAAGTCAACGCCAGAAGCATAAAATACGATATAAATACAGCAGCTTTTCCATCGTATAAAAGGAATAATTGCAAACAGTGTGAAAGTAATGGTCATTTCTACGTTCCGGGCAACCTATGCTTCACGCTACGGCGTTGTTCCACCAGATCGAATAGTTAGGGCCTAAGAAGTCAACACCAGAAGAATAAAATACAAAATAAATACAACAGCCTTTACACCGTATAAAACGAATAATTGCAACCTGTGTGAAGGTTATGGTCATATCTACGTTCCGGGCAACCTAGGCTTCACTGTAGGGCGTTGCTCCACCAGATTGAAGTGTTAGGGCCTAAGAAGTCAACGCCCGAAGCATAAAATACAATAGAAATACAACAGTTTTTCTATCGTATAAAACGAATAATTGCAACCATTATGAAACCTATGGTCATTTCTACGTTCCGGGCAACCTAGGCTTCACTCTATGGCGTTCTTCCACCATATCGAATAGCTACGGCCTCAGAAGTCAACGCCTGAAGCATAAAATACAATAAAAATGCAACAGTCTTTCCATCCTATAACAGGAATAATTGCAACCCGTGTGAAAGTGATGGTCATTTCTACGTTCGAGGCAACCTAGGCTTCACTCTAGGGCGTTTTTCCAACAGATTGAATAGTTAGGGCCTTAGAAGTCAACGCCCGAAGCATAAAATGCAATAAAAATACAACAGTTTTTCCATCGTATAACAGGATTAATTGCAACCAGTTTGAAAGTGATGGTCACTTCTGCGTTCCGGGCAACCTAGGCTTCACCCTAGGGAGTTGTTCCACCAGATAGAATAGTTAGGGCCTAAGAAGTGAACGCCAGAAGCATGAAATACAATATAAATACAACAGCTTTTCCATCGTATAAAAGGAATAATTGCAAACAGTGTGAAAGTAATGGTCATTTCTGTGTTCCAGGCAACCTAGGCTTCACTCTAGGGCGTTGCTCCACCAGATCAAACAGTTAGGGCCTAAGAAGTGAACGCCAGAAGCATAAAATACAATATAAATACAACAGCTTTTCCATCCTATAAAACGAATAATTGCTACCAGTGTAAAAGTTATGGTCATTTCTACGTTCCGGGCAACCTAGGCTTCACTCTAGGGCTGTGCTCCACCATATCGAATAGCTACGGCCTTAGAAGCCTACGCCTGAAGCATAAAATACAATAAAAATACAACGGTCTTATCAACGTATAACAGGAATAATTGCAACAAGTGTGAAAGTAATGATCATTTCGGCGTTTCGGGCATCCTAGACTTAACTCTGGGGCATTGCTCCACCAGATCGAATAGTGAGGGCCTAAGAAGTCAACGCCAGAAGCATAAAATACCATATAAATACAACAGTTTTTCCATTGTATAAAACGAATAATTGCTACCAGTGTAAAAGTTATGGTCATTTCTACGTTCCGGGCAACCTAGGCTTCACCCTAGGGCGTTGCTCCACCAGATTGAATAGTTAGGGCCTAAGAAGTGAACGCCAGAAGCATAAAATACAATATAAATACAACAGTTTTTCCATCGTATAAAACGACTAATTGCAACCAGTGTGAAAGTTATGGTCATTTCTACATTCCGAGCAACCTAGGCTTCACTCTAGGGCGTTGCTCCAACAGATTGAATAGTTAGGGCCTTAGATTTCAACGCCCGAAGCATAAAATGCAATAAAAATACAACAGTTTTTCCATCGTATAACAGGAATAATTGCAACCAGTTTGAAAGTGGTGGTTATTTCTACGTTCCGGGCAACCTAGGCTTCACTCTAGGGCGTTGCTCCACTAGATCGAATAGCTAGGGCCTTAGAAGTCAACGCCAGAAGCATAAAATACGAAATAAATACAACAGCTTTTCCATCGTACAAAAGGAATAATTGCAAACAGTGTGAAAGTAATGGTCATTTCTACGTTCCGGGCAACCTAGGCTTCACCCTAGGGCGTTCCTCCGCCAGATCAAACAGTTAGGGCCTTAGAAGTCAACGCCAGAAGCATAAAATACGATATAAATACAGCAGCTTTTCCATCGTATAAAAGGAATAATTGCAAACAGTGTGAAAGTAATGGTCATTTCTACGTTCCGGGCAACCTATGCTTCACGCTACGGCGTTGTTCCACCAGATCGAATAGTTAGGGCCTAAGAAGTCAACACCAGAAGAATAAAATACAAAATAAATACAACAGCCTTTACACCGTATAAAACGAATAATTGCAACCTGTGTGAAGGTTATGGTCATATCTACGTTCCGGGCAACCTAGGCTTCACTGTAGGGCGTTGCTCCACCAGATTGAAGTGTTAGGGCCTAAGAAGTCAACGCCCGAAGCATAAAATACAATAGAAATACAACAGTTTTTCCATCGTATAAAACGAATAATTGCAACCATTATGAAACCTATGGTCATTTCTACGTTCCGGGCAACCTAGGCTTCACTCTATGGCGTTCTTCCACCATATCGAATAGCTACGGCCTCAGAAGTCAACGCCTGAAGCATAAAATACAATAAAAATGCAACAGTCTTTCCATCCTATAACAGGAATAATTGCAACCCGTGTGAAAGTGATGGTCATTTCTACGTTCCAGGCAACCTAGGCTTCACTCTAGGGCGTTTTTCCAACAGATTGAATAGTTAGGGCCTTAGAAGTCAACGCCCGAAGCATAAAATGCAATAAAAATACAACAGTTTTTCCATCGTATAACAGGATTAATTGCAACCAGTTTGAAAGTGATGGTCACTTCTGCGTTCCGGGCAACCTAGGCTTCACCCTAGGGAGTTGTTGCACCAGATAGAATAGTTAGGGCCTAAGAAGTGAACGCCAGAAGCATGAAATACAATATAAATACAACAGCTTTTCCATCGTATAAAAGGAATAATTGCAAACAGTGTGAAAGTAATGGTCATTTCTATGTTCCAGGCAACCTAGGCTTCACTCTAGGGCGTTGCTCCACCAGATCAAACAGTTAGGGCCTAAGAAGTGAACGCCAGAAGCATAAAATACAATATAAATACAACAGCTTTTCCATCCTATAAAACGAATAATTGCTACCAGTGTAAAAGTTATGGTCATTTCTACGTTCCGGGCAACCTAGGCTTCACTCTAGGGCGTTGTTCCACCAGATTGAAGTGTTAGGGTCTAAGAAGTCAACGCCCGAAGCATAAAATACAATAGAAATACAACAGTTTTTCCATCGTATAAAACGAATAATTGCAACCATTATGAAACCTAAGGTCGTTTCTACGTTCCGGGCAACCTAGGCTTCACTCTATGGCGTTCTTCCACCATATCGAATAGCTACGGCATCAGAAGTCAACGCCTGAAGCATAAAACACAATAAAAATGCAACAGTCTTTCCATCCTATGACAGGAATAATTGCAACCCGTGTGAAAGTGATGGTTATTTCTACGTTCCAGGCAACCTAGGCTTCACTCTAGGGCGTTGTTCCACCAGATCGAATAGTTAGGGCCTAAGAAGTCAACGCCAGAAGCATAAAATACAATATAAATATAACAGTTTTTCCATCTTATAAAACGAATAATAGCAACCAGTGTGAAAGTTATGGTCATTTCTACGTTCCGGGCAACCTAGGCTTCACTCTAGGGCGTTGCTCCGCCAGATCAAACAGTTAGGGCCTTAGAAGTCAAGGCCCGAAGCATAAAATACAAAATAAGTAGAACAGTTTTTCCATTGTACAAAAGGAATAATTGCAAACAGTGTGAAAGTAATGGTCATTTCTACGTTCCGGGCAACCTAGGCTTCACCCTAGGGCGTTCCTCCGCCAGATCAAACAGTTAGGGCCTTAGAAGTCAACGCCAGAAGCATAAAATACGATATAAATACAGCAGCTTTTCCATCGTATAAAAGGAATAATTGCAAACAGTGTGAAAGTAATGGTCATTTCTACGTTCCGGGCAACCTATGCTTCACGCTACGGCGTTGTTCCACCAGATCGAATAGTTAGGGCCTAAGAAGTCAACACCAGAAGAATAAAATACAAAATAAATACAACAGCCTTTACACCGTATAAAACGAATAATTGCAACCTGTGTGAAGGTTATGGTCATATCTACGTTCCGGGCAACCTAGGCTTCACTGTAGGGCGTTGCTCCACCAGATTGAAGTGTTAGGGCCTAAGAAGTCAACGCCCGAAGCATAAAATACAATAGAAATACAACAGTTTTTCTATCGTATAAAACGAATAATTGCAACCATTATGAAACCTATGGTCATTTCTACGTTCCGGGCAACCTAGGCTTCACTCTATGGCGTTCTTCCACCATATCGAATAGCTACGGCCTCAGAAGTCAACGCCTGAAGCATAAAATACAATAAAAATGCAACAGTCTTTCCATCCTATAACAGGAATAATTGCAACCCGTGTGAAAGTGATGGTCATTTCTACGTTCGAGGCAACCTAGGCTTCACTCTAGGGCGTTTTTCCAACAGATTGAATAGTTAGGGCCTTAGAAGTCAACGCCCGAAGCATAAAATGCAATAAAAATACAACAGTTTTTCCATCGTATAACAGGATTAATTGCAACCAGTTTGAAAGTGATGGTCACTTCTGCGTTCCGGGCAACCTAGGCTTCACCCTAGGGAGTTGTTCCACCAGATAGAATAGTTAGGGCCTAAGAAGTGAACGCCAGAAGCATGAAATACAATATAAATACAACAGCTTTTCCATCGTATAAAAGGAATAATTGCAAACAGTGTGAAAGTAATGGTCATTTCTGTGTTCCAGGCAACCTAGGCTTCACTCTAGGGCGTTGCTCCACCAGATCAAACAGTTAGGGCCTAAGAAGTGAACGCCAGAAGCATAAAATACAATATAAATACAACAGCTTTTCCATCCTATAAAACGAATAATTGCTACCAGTGTAAAAGTTATGGTCATTTCTACGTTCCGGGCAACCTAGGCTTCACTCTAGGGCTGTGCTCCACCATATCGAATAGCTACGGCCTTAGAAGCCTACGCCTGAAGCATAAAATACAATAAAAATACAACGGTCTTATCAACGTATAACAGGAATAATTGCAACAAGTGTGAAAGTAATGATCATTTCGGCGTTTCGGGCATCCTAGACTTAACTCTGGGGCATTGCTCCACCAGATCGAATAGTGAGGGCCTAAGAAGTCAACGCCAGAAGCATAAAATACCATATAAATACAACAGTTTTTCCATTGTATAAAACGAATAATTGCTACCAGTGTAAAAGTTATGGTCATTTCTACGTTCCGGGCAACCTAGGCTTCACCCTAGGGCGTTGCTCCACCAGATTGAATAGTTAGGGCCTAAGAAGTGAACGCCAGAAGCATAAAATACAATATAAATACAACAGTTTTTCCATCGTATAAAACGACTAATTGCAACCAGTGTGAAAGTTATGGTCATTTCTACATTCCGAGCAACCTAGGCTTCACTCTAGGGCGTTGCTCCAACAGATTGAATAGTTAGGGCCTTAGATTTCAACGCCCGAAGCATAAAATGCAATAAAAATACAACAGTTTTTCCATCGTATAACAGGAATAATTGCAACCAGTTTGAAAGTGGTGGTTATTTCTACGTTCCGGGCAACCTAGGCTTCACTCTAGGGCGTTGCTCCACTAGATCGAATAGCTAGGGCCTTAGAAGTCAACGCCAGAAGCATAAAATACGAAATAAATACAACAGCTTTTCCATCGTACAAAAGGAATAATTGCAAACAGTGTGAAAGTAATGGTCATTTCTACGTTCCGGGCAACCTAGGCTTCACCCTAGGGCGTTCCTCCGCCAGATCAAACAGTTAGGGCCTTAGAAGTCAACGCCAGAAGCATAAAATACGATATAAATACAGCAGCTTTTCCATCGTATAAAAGGAATAATTGCAAACAGTGTGAAAGTAATGGTCATTTCTACGTTCCGGGCAACCTATGCTTCACGCTACGGCGTTGTTCCACCAGATCGAATAGTTAGGGCCTAAGAAGTCAACACCAGAAGAATAAAATACAAAATAAATACAACAGCCTTTACACCGTATAAAACGAATAATTGCAACCTGTGTGAAGGTTATGGTCATATCTACGTTCCGGGCAACCTAGGCTTCACTGTAGGGCGTTGCTCCACCAGATTGAAGTGTTAGGGCCTAAGAAGTCAACGCCCGAAGCATAAAATACAATAGAAATACAACAGTTTTTCCATCGTATAAAACGAATAATTGCAACCATTATGAAACCTATGGTCATTTCTACGTTCCGGGCAACCTAGGCTTCACTCTATGGCGTTCTTCCACCATATCGAATAGCTACGGCCTCAGAAGTCAACGCCTGAAGCATAAAATACAATAAAAATGCAACAGTCTTTCCATCCTATAACAGGAATAATTGCAACCCGTGTGAAAGTGATGGTCATTTCTACGTTCCAGGCAACCTAGGCTTCACTCTAGGGCGTTTTTCCAACAGATTGAATAGTTAGGGCCTTAGAAGTCAACGCCCGAAGCATAAAATGCAATAAAAATACAACAGTTTTTCCATCGTATAACAGGATTAATTGCAACCAGTTTGAAAGTGATGGTCACTTCTGCGTTCCGGGCAACCTAGGCTTCACCCTAGGGAGTTGTTGCACCAGATAGAATAGTTAGGGCCTAAGAAGTGAACGCCAGAAGCATGAAATACAATATAAATACAACAGCTTTTCCATCGTATAAAAGGAATAATTGCAAACAGTGTGAAAGTAATGGTCATTTCTATGTTCCAGGCAACCTAGGCTTCACTCTAGGGCGTTGCTCCACCAGATCAAACAGTTAGGGCCTAAGAAGTGAACGCCAGAAGCATAAAATACAATATAAATACAACAGCTTTTCCATCCTATAAAACGAATAATTGCTACCAGTGTAAAAGTTATGGTCATTTCTACGTTCCGGGCAACCTAGGCTTCACTCTAGGGCGTTGTTCCACCAGATTGAAGTGTTAGGGTCTAAGAAGTCAACGCCCGAAGCATAAAATACAATAGAAATACAACAGTTTTTCCATCGTATAAAACGAATAATTGCAACCATTATGAAACCTAAGGTCGTTTCTACGTTCCGGGCAACCTAGGCTTCACTCTATGGCGTTCTTCCACCATATCGAATAGCTACGGCATCAGAAGTCAACGCCTGAAGCATAAAACACAATAAAAATGCAACAGTCTTTCCATCCTATGACAGGAATAATTGCAACCCGTGTGAAAGTGATGGTTATTTCTACGTTCCAGGCAACCTAGGCTTCACTCTAGGGCGTTGTTCCACCAGATCGAATAGTTAGGGCCTAAGAAGTCAACGCCAGAAGCATAAAATACAATATAAATATAACAGTTTTTCCATCTTATAAAACGAATAATAGCAACCAGTGTGAAAGTTATGGTCATTTCTACGTTCCGGGCAACCTAGGCTTCACTCTAGGGCGTTGCTCCGCCAGATCAAACAGTTAGGGCCTTAGAAGTCAAGGCCCGAAGCATAAAATACAAAATAAGTAGAACAGTTTTTCCATTGTATAAAACGAATAATTGCTACCAGTGTAAAAGTTATGGTCATTTCTACGTTCCGGGCAACCTAGGCTTCACCCTATGGCGTTGTTCCACCAGATCGAATAGTTAGGGCCTAAGAAGTGAACGCCAGAAGCATAAAATGCAATAAAAATACAACAGTCTTTCCATCCTATAACAGGAATAATTGCAATCCGTGTGAAAGTGGTGGTCATTTGTACGTTCCAGGCACCCTAGGCTTCACTCTAGGGCGTTGCTCCACCACATCGAATAGTTAGGGCCTAGGAAGTCAACGCCAGAAGCATAAAATACAATATAAATACTACAGTTTTTCCACCATATAAAACGAATAATTGCAACCAGTATGAAAGTTATGGTCATTTCTGCTTTCCGGGCAACCTAGGCTTCACCCTAGGGCGTTGTTCCACCAGGTGGAATAGTTAGGGCCTAAGAAGTCAACGCCAGAAGCATAAAATACGATATAAATACAACAGCTTTTCCATCGTATAAAACAAATAATTGCAACCAGTTTGATAGTGATGGTCATTTCTACGTACCGGGCAACCTAGGCTTCACTCTAGGGAGTTGCTCCACCAGATCGAATAGTTAGGGCCTTAGAACTCAACGCCCGAAGCATAAAGTATGAAATAAATAGAACAGTTTTTCCATCGTATAAAACGAATAATTGCTACCAGTGTGAAAGTTAAGGTCATTTCTACTTTCCGGGCAACCTAGACTTCACCCTAGGGCGTTGTTCCACCAGATGGAATAGTTAGGGCCTAAGAAGTCAACGCCAGAAGCATAAAATACAATAAAAATACAACGGTCTTTTCATCGTATAACAGGAATAATTGCAACAAGCGTGAAAGTAATGATCATTTCGGCGTTTCAGGCATCCTAGACTTAACTCTGAGGCATTGCTCCACCAGATCGAATAGTTAGGGCCTAAGAAGTCAACGCCAGAAGCATAAAATACCATATAAATACAACAGTTTTTCCATCGTATAAAACGAATAATTGCTACCAGTATGAAAGTTATGGTCATTTCTACTTTCCGAGCAACCTAGGCTTCACCCTAGGGCGCTGTACCACCAGATCGAATAGTTAGGGTCTAAGAAGTGAACGCCAGAAGCATAAAATACGATATAAATACAACAGCTTTTCCATCGTATAAAACAAATAATTGCAACCAGTTTGATAGTGATGGTCATTTCTACGTACCGGGCAACCTAGGCTTCACTCTAGGGCGTTGCTCCACCAGATCGAATAGTTAGGGCCTTAGAAGTCAACGCCCGAAGCATAAAATACAAAATAAATAGAACAGTTTTTCCATCGTATAAAAGGAATAATTGCAAACAGTGTGAAAGTAATGGTCATTTCTACGTTCCGGGCAACCTAGGCTTCACTCTAGGGCGTTGCTCCACCAGATCAAACAGTTAGGGCCTAAGAAGTGAACGCCAGAAGCATAAAATACAATCTAAATACAACAGCTTTTCCATCGTATAAAACGGATAATTGCTACCAGTGTAAAAGTTATGGTCATTTCTACGTTCCGGGCAACCTAGGATTCACTCTAGGGCGGTGCTCCACCATATCGAATAGCTACGGCCTTAGAAGCCTACGCCTGAAGCATAAAATACAATAAAAATACAACGGTCTTATCAACGTATAACAGGAATAATTGCAACAAGCGTGAAAGTAATGATCATTTCGGCGTTTCGGGCATCCTAGACTTAACTCTGGGGCATTGCTCCACCAGATCGAATACTTAGGGCCTAAGAAGTCAACGCCAGAAGCATAAAATACCATATAAATACAACAGTTTTTCCATTGTATAAAACGAATAATTGCTACCAGTGTAAAAGTTATGGTCATTTCTACGTTCCGGGCAAACTAGGCTTCACCCTAGGGCGTTGTTCCACCAGATTGAATAGTTAGGGCCTAAGAAGTGAACGCCAGAAGCATAAAATACAATATAAATACTACAGTTTCTCCATCGTATAACAGGATTAATTGCAACCAGTTTGAAAGTGGTGGTCATTTCTACGTTCCGGGCAACCTAGGCTTCACTCCAGGGCGTTGCTCCACTAGATCGAAAAGCTAGGGCCTTAGAAGTCAACGCCAGAAGCATAAAATACGAAATAAATACAACAGCTTTTCCATCGTACAAAAGGAATAATTGCAAACAGTGTGAAAGTAATGGTCATTTCTACGTTCCGGGCAACCTAGGCTTCACCCTAGGGCGTTCCTCCACCAGATCGAATAGTGAGGGCCTAAGAAGTCAACGCCAGAAGCATAAAATACCATATAAATACAACAGTTTTTCCATTGTATAAAACGAATAATTGCTACCAGTGTAAAAGTTATGGTCATTTCTACGTTCCGGGCAACCTAGGCTTCACCCTAGGGCGTTGTTCCACCAGATTGAATAGTTAGGGCCTAAGAAGTGAACGCCAGAAGCATAAAATACAATATAAATACAACAGTTTTTCCATCGTATAAAACGACTAATTGCAACCAGTGTGAAAGTTATGGTCATTTCTACATTCCGAGCAACCTAGGCTTCACTCTAGGGCGTTGCTCCAACAGATTGAATAGTTAGGGCCTTAGATTTCAACGCCCGAAGCATAAAATGCAATAAAAATACAACAGTTTTTCCATCGTATAACAGGAATAATTGCAACCAGTTTGAAAGTGGTGGTTATTTCTACGTTCCGGGCAACCTAGGCTTCACTCTAGGGCGTTGCTCCACTAGATCGAATAGCTAGGGCCTTAGAAGTCAACGCCAGAAGCATAAAATACGAAATAAATACAACAGCTTTTCCATCGTACAAAAGGAATAATTGCAAACAGTGTGAAAGTAATGGTCATTTCTACGTTCCGGGCAACCTAGGCTTCACCCTAGGGCGTTCCTCCGCCAGATCAAACAGTTAGGGCCTTAGAAGTCAACGCCAGAAGCATAAAATACGATATAAATACAGCAGCTTTTCCATCGTATAAAAGGAATAATTGCAAACAGTGTGAAAGTAATGGTCATTTCTACGTTCCGGGCAACCTATGCTTCACGCTACGGCGTTGTTCCACCAGATCGAATAGTTAGGGCCTAAGAAGTCAACACCAGAAGAATAAAATACAAAATAAATACAACAGCCTTTACACCCTATAAAACGAATAATTGCAACCTGTGTGAAGGTTATGGTCATATCTACGTTCCGGGCAACCTAGGCTTCACTGTAGGGCGTTGCTCCACCAGATTGAAGTGTTAGGGCCTAAGAAGTCAACGCCCGAAGCATAAAATACAATAGAAATACAACAGTTTTTCCATCGTATAAAACGAATAATTGCAACCATTATGAAAGCTATGGTCATTTCTACGTTCCGGGCAACCTAGGCTTCACTCTATGGCGTTCTTCCACCATATCGAATAGCTACGGCCTCAGAAGTCAACGCCTGAAGCATAAAATACAATAAAAATGCAACAGTCTTTCCATCCTATAACAGGAATAATTGCAACCCGTGTGAAAGTGATGGTCATTTCTACGTTCCAGGCAACCTAGGCTTCACTCTAGGGCGTTTTTCCAACAGATTGAATAGTTAGGGCCTTAGAAGTCAACGCCCGAAGCATAAAATGCAATAAAAATACAACAGTTTTTCCATCGTATAACAGGATTAATTGCAACCAGTTTGAAAGTGATGGTCACTTCTGCGTTCCGGGCAACCTAGGCTTCACCCTAGGGAGTTGTTCCACCAGATAGAATAGTTAGGGCCTAAGAAGTGAACGCCAGAAGCATGAAATACAATATAAATACAACAGCTTTTCCATCGTATAAAAGGAATAATTGCAAACAGTGTGAAAGTAATGGTCATTTCTGTGTTCCAGGCAACCTAGGCTTCACTCTAGGGCGTTGCTCCACCAGATCAAACAGTTAGGGCCTAAGAAGTGAACGCCAGAAGCATAAAATACAATATAAATACAACAGCTTTTCCATCCTATAAAACGAATAATTGCTACCAGTGTAAAAGTTATGGTCATTTCTACGTTCCGGGCAACCTAGGCTTCACTCTAGGGCGTTGTTCCACCAGATTGAAGTGTTAGGGTCTAAGAAGTCAACGCCCGAAGCATAAAATACAATAGAAATACAACAGTTTTTCCATCGTATAAAACGAATAATTGCAACCATTATGAAACCTAAGGTCGTTTCTACGTTCCGGGCAACCTAGGCTTCACTCTATGGCGTTCTTCCACCATATCGAATAGCTACGGCATCAGAAGTCAACGCCTGAAGCATAAAACACAATAAAAATGCAACAGTCTTTCCATCCTATGACAGGAATAATTGCAACCCGTGTGAAAGTGATGGTTATTTCTACGTTCCAGGCAACCTAGGCTTCACTCTAGGGCGTTGTTCCACCAGATCGAATAGTTAGGGCCTAAGAAGTCAACGCCAGAAGCATAAAATACAATATAAATATAACAGTTTTTCCATCTTATAAAACGAATAATAGCAACCAGTGTGAAAGTTATGGTCATTTCTACGTTCCGGGCAACCTAGGCTTCACTCTAGGGCGTTGCTCCACCAGATCAAACAGTTAGGGCCTTAGAAGTCAAGGCCCGAAGCATAAAATACAAAATAAGTAGAACAGTTTTTCCATTGTATAAAACGAATAATTGCTACCAGTGTAAAAGTTATGGTCATTTCTACGTTCCGGGCAACCTAGGCTTCACCCTATGGCGTTGTTCCACCAGATCGAATAGTTAGGGCCTAAGAAGTGAACGCCAGAAGCATAAAATGCAATAAAAATACAACAGTCGTTCCATCCTATAACAGGAATAATTGCAATCCGTGTGAAAGTGGTGGTCATTTGTACGTTCCAGGCACCCTAGGCTTCACTCTAGGGCGTTGCTCCACCACATCGAATAGTTAGGGCCTAGGAAGTCAACGCCAGAAGCATAAAATACAATATAAATACTACAGTTTTTCCACCATATAAAACGAATAATTGCAACCAGTATGAAAGTTATGGTCATTTCTGCTTTCCGGGCAACCTAGGCTTCACCCTAGGGCGTTGTTCCACCAGGTGGAATAGTTAGGGCCTAAGAAGTCAACGCCAGAAGCATAAAATACGATATAAATACAACAGCTTTTCCATCGTATAAAACAAATAATTGCAACCAGTTTGATAGTGATGGTCATTTCTACGTACCGGGCAACCTAGGCTTCACTCTAGGGAGTTGCTCCACCAGATCGAATAGTTAGGGCCTTAGAACTCAACGCCCGAAGCATAAAGTATGAAATAAATAGAACAGTTTTTCCATCGTATAAAACGAATAATTGCTACCAGTGTGAAAGTTAAGGTCATTTCTACTTTCCGGGCAACCTAGACTTCACCCTAGGGCGTTGTTCCACCAGATGGAATAGTTAGGGCCTAAGAAGTCAACGCCAGAAGCATAAAATACAATAAAAATACAACGGTCTTTTCATCGTATAACAGGAATAATTGCAACAAGCGTGAAAGTAATGATCATTTCGGCGTTTCAGGCATCCTAGACTTAACTCTGAGGCATTGCTCCACCAGATCGAATAGTTAGGGCCTAAGAAGTCAACGCCAGAAGCATAAAATACCATATAAATACAACAGTTTTTCCATCGTATAAAACGAATAATTGCTACCAGTATGAAAGTTATGGTCATTTCTACTTTCCGAGCAACCTAGGCTTCACCCTAGGGCGCTGTACCACCAGATCGAATAGTTAGGGTCTAAGAAGTGAACGCCAGAAGCATAAAATACGATATAAATACAACAGCTTTTCCATCGTATAAAACAAATAATTGCAACCAGTTTGATAGTGATGGTCATTTCTACGTACCGGGCAACCTAGGCTTCACTCTAGGGCGTTGCTCCACCAGATCGAATAGTTAGGGCCTTAGAAGTCAACGCCCGAAGCATAAAATACAAAATAAATAGAACAGTTTTTCCATCGTATAAAAGGAATAATTGCAAACAGTGTGAAAGTAATGGTCATTTCTACGTTCCGGGCAACCTAGGCTTCACTCTAGGGCGTTGCTCCACCAGATCAAACAGTTAGGGCCTAAGAAGTGAACGCCAGAAGCATAAAATACAATCTAAATACAACAGCTTTTCCATCGTATAAAACGGATAATTGCTACCAGTGTAAAAGTTATGGTCATTTCTACGTTCCGGGCAACCTAGGATTCACTCTAGGGCGGTGCTCCACCATATCGAATAGCTACGGCCTTAGAAGCCTACGCCTGAAGCATAAAATACAATAAAAATACAACGGTCTTATCAACGTATAACAGGAATAATTGCAACAAGCGTGAAAGTAATGATCATTTCGGCGTTTCGGGCATCCTAGACTTAACTCTGGGGCATTGCTCCACCAGATCGAATACTTAGGGCCTAAGAAGTCAACGCCAGAAGCATAAAATACCATATAAATACAACAGTTTTTCCATTGTATAAAACGAATAATTGCTACCAGTGTAAAAGTTATGGTCATTTCTACGTTCCGGGCAACCTAGGCTTCACCCTAGGGCGTTGTTCCACCAGATTGAATAGTTAGGGCCTAAGAAGTGAACGCCAGAAGCATAAAATACAATATAAATACTACAGTTTCTCCATCGTATAACAGGATTAATTGCAACCAGTTTGAAAGTGGTGGTCATTTCTACGTTCCGGGCAACCTAGGCTTCACTCCAGGGCGTTGCTCCACTAGATCGAAAAGCTAGGGCCTTAGAAGTCAACGCCAGAAGCATAAAATACGAAATAAATACAACAGCTTTTCCATCGTACAAAAGGAATAATTGCAAACAGTGTGAAAGTAATGGTCATTTCTACGTTCCGGGCAACCTAGGCTTCACCCTAGGGCGTTCCTCCACCAGATCGAATAGTGAGGGCCTAAGAAGTCAACGCCAGAAGCATAAAATACCATATAAATACAACAGTTTTTCCATTGTATAAAACGAATAATTGCTACCAGTGTAAAAGTTATGGTCATTTCTACGTTCCGGGCAACCTAGGCTTCACCCTAGGGCGTTGTTCCACCAGATTGAATAGTTAGGGCCTAAGAAGTGAACGCCAGAAGCATAAAATACAATATAAATACAACAGTTTTTCCATCGTATAAAACGACTAATTGCAACCAGTGTGAAAGTTATGGTCATTTCTACATTCCGAGCAACCTAGGCTTCACTCTAGGGCGTTGCTCCAACAGATTGAATAGTTAGGGCCTTAGATTTCAACGCCCGAAGCATAAAATGCAATAAAAATACAACAGTTTTTCCATCGTATAACAGGAATAATTGCAACCAGTTTGAAAGTGGTGGTTATTTCTACGTTCCGGGCAACCTAGGCTTCACTCTAGGGCGTTGCTCCACTAGATCGAATAGCTAGGGCCTTAGAAGTCAACGCCAGAAGCATAAAATACGAAATAAATACAACAGCTTTTCCATCGTACAAAAGGAATAATTGCAAACAGTGTGAAAGTAATGGTCATTTCTACGTTCCGGGCAACCTAGGCTTCACCCTAGGGCGTTCCTCCGCCAGATCAAACAGTTAGGGCCTTAGAAGTCAACGCCAGAAGCATAAAATACGATATAAATACAGCAGCTTTTCCATCGTATAAAAGGAATAATTGCAAACAGTGTGAAAGTAATGGTCATTTCTACGTTCCGGGCAACCTATGCTTCACGCTACGGCGTTGTTCCACCAGATCGAATAGTTAGGGCCTAAGAAGTCAACACCAGAAGAATAAAATACAAAATAAATACAACAGCCTTTACACCGTATAAAACGAATAATTGCAACCTGTGTGAAGGTTATGGTCATATCTACGTTCCGGGCAACCTAGGCTTCACTGTAGGGCGTTGCTCCACCAGATTGAAGTGTTAGGGCCTAAGAAGTCAACGCCCGAAGCATAAAATACAATAGAAATACAACAGTTTTTCCATCGTATAAAACGAATAATTGCAACCATTATGAAACCTATGGTCATTTCTACGTTCCGGGCAACCTAGGCTTCACTCTATGGCGTTCTTCCACCATATCGAATAGCTACGGCCTCAGAAGTCAACGCCTGAAGCATAAAATACAATAAAAATGCAACAGTCTTTCCATCCTATAACAGGAATAATTGCAACCCGTGTGAAAGTGATGGTCATTTCTACGTTCCAGGCAACCTAGGCTTCACTCTAGGGCGTTTTTCCAACAGATTGAATAGTTAGGGCCTTAGAAGTCAACGCCCGAAGCATAAAATGCAATAAAAATACAACAGTTTTTCCATCGTATAACAGGATTAATTGCAACCAGTTTGAAAGTGATGGTCACTTCTGCGTTCCGGGCAACCTAGGCTTCACCCTAGGGAGTTGTTCCACCAGATAGAATAGTTAGGGCCTAAGAAGTGAACGCCAGAAGCATGAAATACAATATAAATACAACAGCTTTTCCATCGTATAAAAGGAATAATTGCAAACAGTGTGAAAGTAATGGTCATTTCTGTGTTCCAGGCAACCTAGGCTTCACTCTAGGGCGTTGCTCCACCAGATCAAACAGTTAGGGCCTAAGAAGTGAACGCCAGAAGCATAAAATACAATATAAATACAACAGCTTTTCCATCCTATAAAACGAATAATTGCTACCAGTGTAAAAGTTATGGTCATTTCTACGTTCCGGGCAACCTAGGCTTCACTCTAGGGCTGTGCTCCACCATATCGAATAGCTACGGCCTTAGAAGCCTACGCCTGAAGCATAAAATACAATAAAAATACAACGGTCTTATCAACGTATAACAGGAATAATTGCAACAAGTGTGAAAGTAATGATCATTTCGGCGTTTCGGGCATCCTAGACTTAACTCTGGGGCATTGCTCCACCAGATCGAATAGTGAGGGCCTAAGAAGTCAACGCCAGAAGCATAAAATACCATATAAATACAACAGTTTTTCCATTGTATAAAACGAATAATTGCTACCAGTGTAAAAGTTATGGTCATTTCTACGTTCCGGGCAACCTAGGCTTCACCCTAGGGCGTTGTTCCACCAGATTGAATAGTTAGGGCCTAAGAAGTGAACGCCAGAAGCATAAAATACAATATAAATACAACAGTTTTTCCATCGTATAAAACGACTAATTGCAACCAGTGTGAAAGTTATGGTCATTTCTACATTCCGAGCAACCTAGGCTTCACTCTAGGGCGTTGCTCCAACAGATTGAATAGTTAGGGCCTTAGATTTCAACGCCCGAAGCATAAAATGCAATAAAAATACAACAGTTTTTCCATCGTATAACAGGAATAATTGCAACCAGTTTGAAAGTGGTGGTTATTTCTACGTTCCGGGCAACCTAGGCTTCACTCCAGGGCGTTGCTCCACTAGATCGAAAAGCTAGGGCCTTAGAAGTCAACGCCAGAAGCATAAAATACGAAATAAATACAACAGCTTTTCCATCGTACAAAAGGAATAATTGCAAACAGTGTGAAAGTAATGGTCATTTCTACGTTCCGGGCAACCTAGGCTTCACTCTAGGGCGTTGCTCCACCAGATCAAACAGTTAGGGCCTTAGAAGTCAAGGCCCGAAGCATAAAATACAAAATAAGTAGAACAGTCTTTCCATCCTATAACAGGAATAATTGCAATCCGTGTGAAAGTGGTGGTCATTTGTACGTTCCAGGCACCCTAGGCTTCACTCTAGGGCGTTGCTCCACCAGATCGAATAGTTAGGGCCTAGGAAGTCAACGCCAGAAGCATAAAATACAATATAAATACTACAGTTTTTCCACCATATAAAACGAATAATTGCAACCAGTATGAAAGTTATGGTCATTTCTGCTTTCCGGGCAACCTAGGCTTCACCCTAGGGCGCTGTTCCACCAGGTGGAATAGTTAGGGCCTAAGAAGTCAACGCCAGAAGCATAAAATACGATATAAATACAACAGCTTTTCCATCGTATAAAACAAATAATTGCAACCAGTTTGATAGTGATGGTCATTTCTACGTTCCGGGCAACCTAGGCTTCACTCTAGGGAGTTGCTCCACCATATCGAATAGCTACGGCCTTAGAAGCCTACGCCTGAAGCATAAAATACAATAAAAATACAACGGTCTTATCAACGTATAACAGGAATAATTGCAACAAGCGTGAAAGTAATGATCATTTCGGCGTTTCGGGCATCCTAGACTTAACTCTGGGGCATTGCTCCACCAGATCGAATAGTTAGGGCCTAAGAAGTCAACGCCAGAAGCATAAAATACCATATAAATACAACAGTTTTTCCATTGTATAAAACGAATAATTGCTACCAGTGTAAAAGTTATGGTCATTTCTACGTTCCGGGCAACCTAGGCTTCACCCTAGGGCGTTGTTCCACCAGATTGAATAGTTAGGGCCTAAGAAGTCAACGCCAGAAGCATAAAATACAATATAAATACTACAGTTTTTCCATCCTATAACAGGAATAATTGCAATCCGTGTGAAAGTGGTGGCCATTTGTACGTTCCAGGCACCCTAGGCTTCACTCTAGGGCGTTGCTCCACCAGATCGAATAGTTAGGGCCTAGGAAGTCAACGCCAGAAGCACAAAATACAATATAAATATAACAGTTTTTCCATCGTATAAAACGAATAATTGCAACCATTATGAAACTTATGGTCATTTCTAGGTTCCCGGCAACCTTGGCTTCACTCTATGGCGTTCTTCCACCACATCGAACAGCTACGGCCTCAGAAGTCAACGCCTGAAGCATAAAATACAATAAAAATGCAACAGTCTTTCCATCCTATAACAGGAATAATTGCAACCCGTGTGAAAGTGATGGTCATTTCTACGTTCCAGGCAGCCTAGGCTTCACTCTAGGGCGTTGTCCACCAGATCGAATAGTTAGGGCCTAAGAAGTCAAAGCCAGAAGCATAAAATACAATATAAATATAACAGTTTTTCCATCGTATAAAACGAATAATAGCAACCAGTGTGAAAGTTATGGTCATTTGTACGTTCCGGGCAACCTAGGCTTCACTCTACGGCGTTGCTCGACCAGATCGAATAGCTAGGGCCTTAGAAGTCAACGCCCGAAGCATAAAATACAAAATAAATAGAACAATTTTTCCATCGTATAAAACGAATTATTGCTACCAGTGTGAAAGATATGGTCATTTCTACGTTCCGCGCAACCTGGGCTTTACTCTAGGGCGTTGTTCCACCAGATGGAATAGTTAGGGCCTAAGAAGTCAACGCCAGAAGCATAACATACGATATAAATACAACAGCTTTTCCATCGTATAAAACAAATAATAGCAACCAGTGTGAAAGTTATGGTCCTTTCTACGTTCCGGGCATCCCAGGTTTCACTCCAGGGCGTTGCTCCACCAGATCGAATAGTTACGGCCTAAGAAGTCAACGCCAGAAGCATAAAATACAATAAAAATACAACAGTCTTAACATTCTATAACACGAATAATTGGAACCCGTGTGAAAGTGATGGTCATTTCTACGTTCGAGGCAACCTAGGCTTCACTCTAGGTCGTTGTTCCACAAGATCGAATAGTTAGGGCCTAAGAAGTCAACGCCAGAAGCATAAAATACAATATAAATATAACAGTTTTTCCATCGTATAAAACGGATAATAGCAAACAGTGTGAAAGTAATGGTCATTTCTACGTTCGGGCAACCTAGGCTTCACTCTACGGCGTTGTTCCACCAGATCGAATAATTAGGGCCTGAGAAGTCAACGCCAGAAGCATAAAATACGATATAAATACAACAGCTTTTCCATCGTATAAAAGGAATATTTGCAAACAGTGTGAAAGTAATGGTCATTTCTACGTTCCGGGCAACCTAGGCTTCACTCTACGGCGTTGTTCCACCAGATCGAATAGTTAGGGCCTTAGATTTCAACGCCCGAAGCATAAAATGCAATAAAAATACAACAGTTTTTCCATCGTATAACAGGATTAATTGCAACCAGTTTGAAAGTGGTGGTCATTTCTACGTTCCGGGCAACCTAGGCTTCACTCCAGGGCGTTGCTCCACTAGATCGAATAGCTAGGGCCTTAGAAGTCAACGCCAGAAGCATAAAATACGAAATAAATACAACAGCTTTTCCATCGTACAAAAGGAATAATTGCAAACAGTGTGAAAGTAATGGTCATTTCTACGTTCCGGGCAACCTAGGCTTCACCCTAGGGCGTTGCTCCACCAGATCAAACAGTTAGGGCCTTAGAAGTCAACGCCAGGAGCATAAAATACGATATAAATACAGCAGCTTTTCCATCGTATAAAAGGAATAATTGCAAACAGTGTGAAAGTAATGGTCATTTCTACGTTCCGGGCAACCTATGCTTCACGCTACGGCGTTGTTCCACCAGATCGAATAGTTAGGGCCTAAGAAGTCAACACCAGAAGAATAAAATGCAAAATAAATACAACAGCCTTTACACCGTATAAAACGAATAATTGCAACCTGTGTGAAGGTTATGGTCATATCTACGTTCCGGGCAACCTAGGCTTCACTGTAGGGCGTTGCTCCACCAGATTGAAGTGTTAGGGTCTAAGAAGTCAACGCCCGAAGCATAAAATACAATAGAAATACAACAGTTTTTCCATCGTATAAAACGAATAATTGCAACCATTATGAAACCTAAGGTCATTTCTACGTTCCGGGCAACCTAGGCTTCACTCTATGGCGTTCTTCCACCATATCGAATAGCTACGGCATCAGAAGTCAACGCCTGAAGCATAAAATACAATAAAAATGCAACAGTCTTTCCATCCTATAACAGGAATAATTGCAACCCGTGTGAAAGTGGTGGTCATTTGTACGTTCCAGGCACCCTAGGCTTCACTCTAGGGCGTTGCTCCACCAGATCGAATAGTTAGGGCCTAGGAAGTCAACGCCAGAAGCATAAAATACAATATAAATACTACAGCTTTTCCACCATATAAAACGAATAATTGCAACCAGTATGAAAGTTATGGTCATTTCTGCTTTCCGGGCAACCTAGGCTTCACCCTAGGGCGTTGTTCCACCAGGTGGAATAGTTAGGGCCTAAGAAGTCAACGCCAGAGGCATAAAATACGATATAAATACAACAGCTTTTCCATCGTATAAAACAAATAATTGCAACCAGTTTGATAGTGATGGTCATTTCTACGTACCGGGCAACCTAGGCTTCACTCTAGGGCGTAGCTCCACCAGATCAAACAGTTAGGGCCTAAGAAGTGAACGCCAGAAGCATAAAATACAATCTAAATACAACAGCTTTTCCATCGTATAAAACGGATAATTGCTACCAGTGTAAAAGTTATGGTCATTTCTACGTTCCGGGCAACCTAGGCTTCACTCTAGGGCGGTGCTCCACCATATCGAATAGCTACGGCCTTAGAAGCCTACGCCTGAAGCATAAAATACAATAAAAATACAACGGTCTTATCAACGTATAACAGGAATAATTGCAACAAGCGTGAAAGTAATGATCATTTCGGCGTTTCGGGCATCCTAGACTTAACTCTGGGGCATTGCTCCACCAGATCGAATAGTTAGGGCCTAAGAAGTCAACGCCAGAAGCATAAAATACCATATAAATACAACAGTTTTTCCATTGTATAAAACGAATAATTGCTACCAGTGTAAAAGTTATGGTCACTTCTACGTTCCGGGCAACCTAGGCTTCACCCTAGGGCGTTGTTCCACCAGATTGAATAGTTAGGGCCTAAGAAGTGAACGCCAGAAGCATAAAATACAATATAAATACTACAGTTTTTCCATTGTATAAAACGAATAATTGCTACCAGTGTAAAAGTTATGGTCATTTCTACGTTCCGGGCAACCTAGGCTTCACTCTAGGGCGTTGCTCCACCAGATCAAACAGTTAGGGCCTTAGAAGTCAAGGCCCGAAGCATAAAATACAAAATAAGTAGAACAGTTTTTCAATTGTATAAAACGAATAATTGCTACCAGTGTAAAAGTTATGGTCATTTCTACGTTCCGGGCAACCTAGGCTTCACCCTAGGGCGTTGTTCCACCAGATCGAATAGTTAGGGCCTAAGAAGTGAACCCCAGAAGCATAAAATGCAATAAAAATACAACAGTCTTTCCATCCTATAACAGGAATAATTGCAATCCGTGTGAAAGTGGTGGTCATTTGTACGTTCCAGGCACCCTAGGCTTCACTCTAGGGCGTTGCTCCACCAGATCGAATAGTTAGGGCCTAGGAAGTCAACGCCAGAAGTATAAAATACAATATAAATACTACAGTTTTTCCACCATATAAAACGAATAATTGCAACCAGTATGAAGGTTATGGTCATTTCTGCTTTCCGGGCAACCTAGGCTTCACCCTAGGGCGATGTTCCACCAGGTGGAATAGTTAGGGCCTAAGAAGTCAACGCCAGAAGCATAAAATACGATATAAATACAACAGCTTTCCCATCGTATAAAACAAATAATTGCAACCAGTTTGATAGTGATGGTCATTTCTACGTACCGGGCAACCTAGGCTTCACTCTAGGGAGTTGCTCCACCAGATCGAATAGTTAGGGCCTTAGAAGTCAACGCCCGAAGCATAAAGTATAAAATAAATAGAACAGTTTTTCCATCGTATAAAACGAATAATTGCTACCAGTGTGAAAGTTAAGGTCATTTCTACTTTCCGGGCAACCTAGGCTTCACTCTAGGGCTGTGCTCCACCATATGGAATAGCTACGGCCTTAGAAGTCAACGCCAGAAGCATAAAATACCATATAAATACAACAGTTTTTCCATTGTATAAAACGAATAATTGCTACCAGTGTAAAAGTTATGGTCATTTCTACGTTCCGGGCAACCTAGGCTTCACCCTAGGGCGTTGTTCCACCAGATTGAATAGTTAGGGCCTAAGAAGTGAACGCCAGAAGCATAAAATACAATATAAATACTACAGTTTTTCCATCGTATAAAACGAATAATTGCAACCAGTGTGATAGTTATCGTCATTTCTACATTCCGAGCAACCTAGGCTTCACTCTAGGGCGTTGCTCCAACAGATTGAATAGTTAGGGCCTTAGATTTCAACGCCCGAAGCATAAAATGCAATAAAAATACAACAGTTTTTCCATCGTATAACAGGATTAATTGCAACCAGTTTGAAAGTGGTGGTCATTTCTACGTTCCGGGCAACCTAGGCTTCACTCCAGGGCGTTGCTCCACTAGATCGAATAGCTAGGGCCTTAGAAGTCAACGCCAGAAGCATAACATACGATATAAATACAACAGCTTTTCCATCGTATAAAACAAATAATCGCAACCAGTGTGAAAGTTATGGTCATTTCTACGTTCCGGGCAACGTAGGCTTCACCCTAGGCCGTTGATCCTCCAGATCGAATAGTTAGGGCATAAGAAGTGAACGCCAGAAGCATAAAATGCAATAAAAATACAACAGTTTCTCCATCGTATAGCAGGAATAATTTGCAACCAGTGTGATTGTAGTGGTCATTTCTACGTTCCGGGCATCCCAGGTTTCACTCCAGGGCGTTGCTCCACCAGATCGAATAGTTACGGCCTAAGAAGTCAACGCCAGAAGCATAAAATACAATAAAAATACAACAGTCTTAACATTCTATAACACGAATAATTGCAACCCGTGTGAAAGTGATGGTCATTTCTACGTTCGAGGCAACCTAGGCTTCACTCTAGGTCGTTGTTCCACAAGATCGAATAGTTAGGGCCTAAGAAGTCAACGCCAGAAGCATAAAATACAATATAAATATAACAGTTTTTCCATCGTATAAAACGAATAATAGCAAACAGTGTGAAAGTAATGGTCATTTCTACGTTCGGGCAACCTAGGCTTCACTCTACGGCGTTGTTCCACCAGATCGAATAATTAGGGCCTGAGAAGTCAACGCCAGAAGCATAAAATACGATATAAATACAACAGCTTTTCCATCGTATAAAAGGAATATTTGCAAACAGTGTGAAAGTAATGGTCATTTCTACGTTCCGGGCAACCTAGGCTTCACTCTACGGCGTTGTTCCACCAGATCGAATAGTTAGGGCCTTAGATTTCAACGCCCGAAGCATAAAATGCAATAAAAATACAACAGTTTTTCCATCGTATAACAGGATTAATTGCAACCAGTTTGAAAGTGGTGGTTATTTCTACGTTCCGGGCAACCTAGGCTTCACTCCAGGGCGTTGCTCCACTAGATCGAATAGCTAGGGCCTTAGAAGTCAACGCCAGAAGCATAAAATACGAAATAAATACAACAGCTTTTCCATCGTACAAAAGGAATAATTGCAAACAGTGTGAAAGTAATGGTCATTTCTACGTTCCGGGCAACCTAGGCTTCACCCTAGGGCGTTGCTCCACCAGATCAAACAGTTAGGGCCTTAGAAGTCAACGCCAGGAGCATAAAATACGATATAAATACAGCAGCTTTTCCATCGTATAATAGGAATAATTGCAAACAGTGTGAAAGTAATGGTCATTTCTACGTTCCGGGCAACCTATGCTTCACGCTACGGCGTTGTTCCACCAGATCGAATAGTTAGGGCCTAAGAAGTCAACACCAGAAGAATAAAATGCAAAATAAATACAACAGCCTTTACACCGTATAAAACGAATAATTGCAACCTGTGTGAAGGTTATGGTCATATCTACGTTCCGGGCAACCTAGGCTTCACTGTAGGGCGTTGCTCCACCAGATTGAAGTGTTAGGGTCTAAGAAGTCAACGCCCGAAGCATAAAATACAATAGAAATACAACAGTTTTTCCATCGTATAAAACGAATAATTGCAACCATTATGAAACCTAAGGTCATTTCTACGTTCCGGGCAACCTAGGCTTCACTCTATGGCGTTCTTCCACCATATCGAATAGCTACGGCATCAGAAGTCAACGCCTGAAGCATAAAATACAATAAAAATGCAACAGTCTTTCCATCCTATAACAGGAATAATTGCAACCCGTGTGAAAGTGGTGGTCATTTGTACGTTCCAGGCACCCTAGGCTTCACTCTAGGGCGTTGCTCCACCAGATCGAATAGTTAGGGCCTAGGAAGTCAACGCCAGAAGCATAAAATACAATATAAATACTACAGTTTTTCCACCATATAAAACGAATAATTGCAACCAGTATGAAAGTTATGGTCATTTCTGCTTTCCGGGCAACCTAGGCTTCACCCTAGGGCGTTGTTCCACCAGGTGGAATAGTTAGGGCCTAAGAAGTCAACGCCAGAGGCATAAAATACGATATAAATACAACAGCTTTTCCATCGTATAAAACAAATAATTGCAACCAGTTTGATAGTGATGGTCATTTCTACGTACCGGGCAACCTAGGCTTCACTCTAGGGCGTAGCTCCACCAGATCAAACAGTTAGGGCCTAAGAAGTGAACGCCAGAAGCATAAAATACAATCTAAATACAACAGCTTTTCCATCGTATAAAACGGATAATTGCTACCAGTGTAAAAGTTATGGTCATTTCTACGTTCCGGGCAACCTAGGCTTCACTCTAGGGCGGTGCTCCACCATATCGAATAGCTACGGCCTTAGAAGCCTACGCCTGAAGCATAAAATACAATAAAAATACAACGGTCTTATCAACGTATAACAGGAATAATTGCAACAAGCGTGAAAGTAATGATCATTTCGGCGTTTCGGGCATCCTAGACTTAACTCTGGGGCATTGCTCCACCAGATCGAATAGTTAGGGCCTAAGAAGTCAACGCCAGAAGCATAAAATACCATATAAATACAACAGTTTTTCCATTGTATAAAACGAATAATTGCTACCAGTGTAAAAGTTATGGTCATTTCTACGTTACGGGCAACCTAGGCTTCACCCTAGGGCGTTGTTCCACCAGATTGAATAGTTAGGGCCTAAGAAGTGAACGCCAGAAGCATAAAATACAATATAAATACTACAGTTTTTCCATCGTATAAAACGAATAATTGCAACCAGTGTGATAGTTATGGTCATTTCTACATTCCGAGCAACCTAGGCTTCACTCTAGGGCGTTGCTCCAACAGATTGAATAGTTAGGGCCTTAGATTTCCACGCCCGAAGCATAAAATGCAATAAAAATACAACAGTTTTTCCATCGTATAACAGGATTAATTGCAACCAGTTTGAAAGTGGTGGTCATTTCTACGTTCCGGGCAACCTAGGCTTCACTCCAGGGCGTTGCTCCACTAGATCGAAAAGCTAGGGCCTTAGAAGTCAACGCCAGAAGCATAAAATACGAAATAAATACAACAGCTTTTCCATCGTACAAAAGGAATAATTGCAAACAGTGTGAAAGTAATGGTCATTTCTACGTTCCGGGCAACCTAGGCTTCACTCTAGGGCGTTGCTCCACCAGATCAAACAGTTAGGGCCTTAGAAGTCAAGGCCCGAAGCATAAAATACAAAATAAGTAGAACAGTTTTTCAATTGTATAAAACGAATAATTGCTACCAGTGTAAAAGTTATGGTCATTTCTACGTTCCGGGCAACCTAGGCTTCACCCTAGGGCGTTGTTCCACCAGATCGAATAGTTCGGGCCTAAGAAGTGAACCCCAGAAGCATAAAATGCAATAAAACTACAACAGTCTTTCCATCCTATAACAGGAATAATTGCAACCCGTGTGAAAGTGATGGTTATTTCTACGTTCCAGGCAACCTAGGCTTCACTCTAGGGCGTTGTTCCACCAGATCGAATAGTTAGGGCCTAAGAAGTCAACGCCAGAAGCATAAAATACAATATAAATATAACAGTTTTTCCATCGTATAAAACAAATAATAGCAACCAGTGTGAAAGTTATGGTCATTTCTACGTTCCGGGCAACCTAGGCTTCACTCTAGGGCGTTGCTCCACCAGATCAAACAGTTAGGGCCTTAGAAGTCAAGGCCCGAAGCGTAAAATACAATATAAGTAGAACAGTTTTTCCATTGTATAAAACGAATAATTGCTACCAGTGTAAAAGTTATGGTCATTTCTACGTTCCGGGCAACCTAGGCTTCACCCTAGGGCGTAGTACCACCAGATCGAATAGTTAGGGCCTAAGAAGTGAACGCCAGAAGCATAAAATACGATATAAATACAACAGCTTTTCCATCGTATAAAACAAATAATTGCAACCAGTTTGATAGTGATGGTCATTTCTACGTACCGGGCAATCTAGGCTTCACTCTAGGGCGTTGCTCCACCAGATCGAATAGTTAGGGCCTTAGAAGTCAACGCCCGAAGCATAAAATACAAAATAAATAGAACAGTTTTTCCATCGTATAAAAGGAATAATTGCAAACAGTGTAAAAGTTATGGTCATTTCTACGTTCCGGACAACCTAGGCTTCACTCTAGGGCGGTGCTCCACCATATCGAATAGCTACGGCCTTAGAAGCCTACGCCTGAAGCATAAAATACAAAATAAATAGAACAGTTTTTCCATCGTATAAAACGAATAATTGCTACCAGTGTAAAAGTTATGGTCATTTCTACATTCCGAGCAACCTAGGCTTCACTCTAGGGCGTTGCTCCACCAGATCGAATAGTTAGGGCCTTAGATGTCAACGCCCGAAGCATAAAATACAAAATAAATAGAACCGTTTTACCATCGTATAAAACGAATAATTGCTACCAGTGTGAAAGTTATGGTCACTTCTACGTTCCGGGCAACCTCGGTTTCACTCCAGGGCGTTGCACCACCAGATCGAATAGTTACGGCATAAGAAGTCAACGCCAGAAGCCTAAAATACAATATAAATACAACAGTTTTTCCATCATATAAAACGAATGATAGCAACCAGTGTGAAAGTTATGGTCATTTCTACGTTCCGCGCAATCTTGGCTTTACCCTAGGGCGTTGTTCCACCAGATGGAATAGTTAGGGCCTAAGAAGTCAACGCCAGAAGCATAAAATACGATATAAATACAACAGCTTTTCCATCGCATAAAATGAATAATTGCAACCAGTGTGAAAGTTATGGTCCTTTCTACATTTCGAGCAACCTAGGCTTCACTCTACGGCGTTGTTCCACCACATCGAATAGTTAGGGCCTAAGAAGTCGACACCAGAAGAATAAAATATAAAATAAATACAACAGCCTTTACACCGTATAAAACGAATAATTGCAATCTGTGTGAAGGTTATGGTCATATCTACGTTCCGGGCAACCTAGGCTTCACTGTATGGCGCTCTTCCACCACATCGGATAGCTACGGCCTCAGAAGTCCACGCCTGAAGCATAAAATACAATAAAAATACAACAGTCTTTTCATCGCATAACAGGAATAATTGCAACAAGCGTGAAAGTAATGATCATTCCGGCGTTACGGGCATCCTAGACTTAACTCTGAGGCATTGCTCCACCAGATCGAATAATTAGCGCCTGAGAAGTCAACGCCAGAAGCATAAAATACAATATAAATACAACAGTTTTTCTATCGTATAAAATGAATAATTGCAACCAGTATGAAACTTATGGTCATTTCTACTTTCCGAGCAACCTAGGCTTTACCCTAGGGCTTTGCTCCAACAGATTGAATAGTTAGGGCCTTAGAAGTCAACGCCCGAAGCATAAAATACAAAATAAATAGAACGGTTTTTCCATTGTATAAAACGAATAATTGCTACGAGTGTAAAAGCTATGGTCATTTCTACGTTCCGGGCAACCTAGGCTTCACCCTAGGGCGTTGTTCCACCAGATCGAATAGTTAGGGCCTAAGAAGTGAACGCCAGACGCATAAAATGCAATAAAAATACAACAGCTTTTCCATCGTATAGCAGGAATAATTTGCAACCAGTGTGATAGTAGTAGTCATTTCTACGTTCCGGGCAACCCAGGTTTCACTCCAGGGCGTTGCTCCACCAGATCGGATAGTTACGGCCTAAGAAGTCAACGCCAGAAGCATAAAATACGATAAAGATGCAACAGTTTTTCCATCGTATAAAACGAATAATTGCAAACAGTGTGAAAGTAATGGTCATTTCTACGTTCCGGGCAACCTAGGCTTCACTCTACGGCGTTGTTCCACCAGATCGAATAGTTAGGGCCTAAGAACTCAACGCCAGAAGCATAAAATACAATATAAATACAACAGTTTTTTCATCGTATAAAACGAATAATTGCAACCAGTATGAAAGTTATGGTCACTTCTACTTTCCGGGCAACCTAGGCTTCACCCTAGGGCGATGCTCCAACAGATTGAATAGTTAGGGCCTTAGAAGTCAACGCCCGAAGCATGAAATACAAAATAAATAGAACGGTTTTTCCATTGTATAAAACGAATAATTGCTACGAGTGTAAAAGCTATGGTCATTTTAACGTTCCGGGCAACCTAGGCTTCACCCTAGGGCGTTGCTCCACCAGATCGAATAGTTAGGGCCTAAGAAGTGAACGCCAGACGCATAAAATGCAATAAAAATACAACAGTTTTTCCATCGTATAGCAGGAATAATTTGCAACCTGTGTGATAGTAGTGGTCATTTCTACGTTCCGGGCAACCCAGGTTTCACTCCAGGGCGTTGCTCCACCGGATCGGATAGTTACGGCCTAAGAAGTCAACGCCAGAAGCATAAAATACGATAAAGATGCAACAGTTTTTCCATCGTATAAAACGAATAATTGCAAACAGTGTGAAGGTAATGGTCATTTCTACGTTCCGGGCAACCTAGGCTTCACTCTACGGCGTTGTCCCACCAGATCGAATAGCTAGGGCCTAAGAAGTCAACGCCAGAAGCATAAAATACGATATAAATACAACAGCTTTTCCATCGTATAAAAGGAATAATTGCAACCTGTGTGAAGGTTATGGTCATATCTACGTTCCGGGCAACCTAGGCTTCACTGTCGGGCGTTGCTCCACCAGATTGAAATGTTAGGGCCTAAGAAGTCTACGCCCGAAGCATAAAATACGATATAAATACAACAGCATTTCCATCGTATTAAATGAATAATTGCAAACAGTGTGAAAGTAGTGGTCATTTCTACGTTCCGGGCAACCTAGGCTTCACTGTATGGCGTTCTTCCACCACATCGAATAGCTACGGCCTCAGAAGTCCACGCCTGAAGCATAAAATACAATAAAAATACAAGAGTCTTTTCATCGTATAACAGGAATAATTGCAACAAGCGTGAAAGTAATGATCATTTCGGCGTTTCGGGCATCCTAGACTTAATTCTGAGGCGTTGCTCCACCAGATCGAATATTTAGGGCCATAGAAGTCAACCCCATAAGCATAAAATACAATATAAATACAACAGTTTTTCCATCGTATAAGACGAATAATTGCAACCAGTATAGAACTTATGGTCATTTCTACATTCCGAGCAACCTAGGCTTCACTCTAGGGCTTTGCTCCAACAGATTGAATAGTTAGGGCCTTAGAAGTCAACGCCCGAAGCATAAAATACAAAATAAATAGAACGGTTTTTCCATTGTATAAAACGAATAATTGCTACGAGAGTAAAAGCTATGGTCATTTGTACGTTCCGGGCAACCTAGGCCTGACCATAGGGCGTTGTTCCACCGGATCCAATAGTTAGGGCCTAAGAAGTGAACGCCAGACGCATAAGATGCAATAAAAATACAACAGTTTTTCCATCGTATAAAACGAATAATTGCAAACAGTGTGAAAGTAATGGTCATTTCTACGTTCCGGGCAACCTAGGCTTCACTATACGCCGTTGTTCCACCAGATCGAATAGTTAGGGCCTAAGAAGTCAACGCCAGAAGCATAAAATACGATATAAATACAACAGCTTTTCCATCGTATAAAAGGAATAATTGCAAACAGTGTGAAAGTAATGGTCATTTCTACGTTCCGGGCAACCTAGGCTTCACTCTACGGCGTTGTTCCACCAGATCGAATAGTTAGGGCCTAAGAAGTCAACACCAGAAGAATAAAGTATGAAATAAATACAACAGCCTTTACACCGTATAAAACGAATAATTGCAATCTGTGTGAAGGTTATGGTCATATCTACGTTCCGGGCAACCTAGGCTTCACTCTAGGGCGTTGTTCCACTAGATGGAATAGCTAGGGCCTAAGAAGTCAACGCCAGAAGCATAAAATACGATATAAATACAACAGCTTTTCCATCGTATAAAACAGATAATTGCAACCAGTATGAAAGTTATGGTCATTTCTACGTTCCGGGCAACCTAGGCTTCACCCTAGGCCGTTGTTCCACCAGATCGAATAGTTAGGGCCTAAGAAGTGAACGCCAGAAGCATAAAATGCAATAAAAATACAACAGTTTTTCCATCGTATAGCAGGAGTAATGTGCAACCAGTGTGATAGTAGTGGTCATTTCTACGTTCCGGGCAACCCAGGTTTCACTCCAGGGCGTTGCTCCACCAGATCGAATAGTTACGGCCTAAGAAGTCAACGCCAGAAGCATAAAATACGATGAAGATGCAACTTTTTTTCAATCGTATAAAACGAATAATTGCAATCAGTGTGAAAGTTATGGTCATTTCTAGATTCCGAGCAACCTAGGCTTCACTCTAGGGCGTTGCTCCACCAGATCGAATAGATAGGTCCTAAGAAGTCAACACCAGAAGAATAAAATACAAAATAAATACAGCAGCCTTTACACCGTATAAAACGAAGAATTGCAACCTGTGTGAAGGCTATGGTCATATCTACGTTCCGGACAACCTACGTTTCACTGTCGGGCGTTGCTCCACAAGATCGAAATGTTAGGGCCTAAGAAGTCAACGCCCGAAGCATAAAATACGATATAAATACAACAGCATTTCCATCGTATTAAATGAATAATTGCAAACAGTGTGAAAGTAGTGGTCATTTCAACGCTCCGGGCAACCTAGGCTTCACTGTATGGCGTTCTTCCACCACATCGAATAGCTACGGCCTCAGAAGTCCACGCCTGAAGCATAAAATACAATAAAAATACAACAGTCTTTTCATCGCATAACAGGAATAATTGCAACAAGCGTGAAAGTAATGATCATTTCGGCGTTTCGGGCATCCTAGACTTAATTCTGAGGCATTGCTCCACCAGATCGAATATTTAGGGCCTTAGAAGTCAACCCCAGAAGCATAAAATACAATATAAATACAACAGTTTTTCCATCGTATAAGACGAATAATTGCAACCAGTATGAAACTTATGGTCATTTCTACTTTCCGAGCAACCTAGGCTTCGCCCTAGGGCGTTGCACCAACAGATTGAATAGTTAGGGCCTTAGAAGTGAACGCCAGAAGCATAAAATACAATATAAATACAACAGTTTTTCCATCGTATAAACCGAATAATTGCAACCAGTATGAAACTTATGGTCATTTCTACGTTCCGGGCAACCTAGGCTTCAGTGTATGGCGTTCTTCAACCACATCGAATAGCTATGGCCTCAGAAGTCAACGCCTGAAGTATAAAATACAATAAAAATACAACAGTCTTAACATTCTATAACACGAATAATTGCAACCCGTGTGAAAGTGATGGTCATTTCTACGTTCGAGGCAACCTAGGCTTCACTCTAGGGCGTTGTTCCACAAGATCGAATAGTTAGGGCCTAAGAAATCAACGCCAGAAGCATAAAATACAATATAAATATAACAGTTTTTCCATCGTATAAAACGAATAATAGCAACCAGTGTGAAAGTTAAGGTCTATTCTACGTTCCGGGCAACCTAGGCTTCACTGTATGGCGTTATTCCACCACATCGAATAGCAACGGCCTCAGAAGTCCACGCCTGAAGCATAAAATACAATAAAAATACAAACAGTCTTTTCATCGCATAACAGGAATAATTGCAGCAAGCGTGAAAGTAATGATCATTTCTACGTTCCAGGCAACCTAGGCTTCACTCTAGGGCGTTGTTCCACAAGATCGAATAGTTAGGGCCTAAGTAGTCAACGCCAAAAGCATAAAATACAATATAAATACAACAGTTTTTCCATCGTATAAAACGAATAATTGCAACCAGTAAGAAACTTATGGTCATTTCTACTTTCCGAGCAACCTAGGCTTCACCCTAGGGCGTTGCACCAACAGATTGAATAGTTAGGGCCTTAGAAGTCGACGCCCGAAGCATAAAATACAAAATAAATAGAACGGTTTTTCCATTGTATAAAACGTATAATTGCAAACAGTGTGAAGGTAATGGTCATTTCTACGTTCCGGGCAACCTAGGCTTCACTCTACGGCGTTGTCCCACCAGATCGAATAGCTAGGGCCTAAGAAGTCAACGCCAGAAGCATAAAATACGATATAAATACAACAGCTTTTCCATCGTATAAAAGGAATAATTGCAACCTGTGTGAAGGTTATGGTCATATCTACGTTCCGGGCAACCTAGGCTTCACTGTCGGGCGTTGCTCCACCAGATTGAAATGTTAGGGCCTAAGAAGTCTACGCCCGAAGCATAAAATACGATATAAATACAACAGCATTTCCATCGTATTAAATGAATAATTGCAAACAGTGTGAAAGTAGTGGTCATTTCTACGTTCCGGGCAACCTAGGCTTCACTGTATGGCGTTCTTCCACCACATCGAATAGCTACGGCCTCAGAAGTCCACGCCTGAAGCATAAAATACAATAAAAATACAAGAGTCTTTTCATCGTATAACAGGAATAATTGCAACAAGCGTGAAAGTAATGATCATTTCGGCGTTTCGGGCATCCTAGACTTAATTCTGAGGCGTTGCTCCACCAGATCGAATATTTAGGGCCATAGAAGTCAACCCCATAAGCATAAAATACAATATAAATACAACAGTTTTTCCATCGTATAAGACGAATAATTGCAACCAGTATAGAACTTATGGTCATTTCTACATTCCGAGCAACCTAGGCTTCACTCTAGGGCTTTGCTCCAACAGATTGAATAGTTAGGGCCTTAGAAGTCAACGCCCGAAGCATAAAATACAAAATAAATAGAACGGTTTTTCCATTGTATAAAACGAATAATTGCTACGAGAGTAAAAGCTATGGTCATTTGTACGTTCCGGGCAACCTAGGCCTGACCATAGGGCGTTGTTCCACCGGATCCAATAGTTAGGGCCTAAGAAGTGAACGCCAGACGCATAAGATGCAATAAAAATACAACAGTTTTTCCATCGTATAAAACGAATAATTGCAAACAGTGTGAAAGTAATGGTCATTTCTACGTTCCGGGCAACCTAGGCTTCACTCTACGCCGTTGTTCCACCAGATCGAATAGTTAGGGCCTAAGAAGTCAACGCCAGAAGCATAAAATACGATATAAATACAACAGCTTTTCCATCGTATAAAAGGAATAATTGCAAACAGTGTGAAAGTAATGGTCATTTCTACGTTCCGGGCAACCTAGGCTTCACTCTACGGCGTTGTTCCACCAGATCGAATAGTTAGGGCCTAAGAAGTCAACACCAGAAGAATAAAGTATGAAATAAATACAACAGCCTTTACACCGTATAAAACGAATAATTGCAATCTGTGTGAAGGTTATGGTCATATCTACGTTCCGGGCAACCTAGGCTTCACTCTAGGGCGTTGTTCCACTAGATGGAATAGCTAGGGCCTAAGAAGTCAACGCCAGAAGCATAAAATACGATATAAATACAACAGCTTTTCCATCGTATAAAACAGATAATTGCAACCAGTATGAAAGTTATGGTCATTTCTACGTTCCGGGCAACCTAGGCTTCACCCTAGGCCGTTGTTCCACCAGATCGAATAGTTAGGGCCTAAGAAGTGAACGCCAGAAGCATAAAATGCAATAAAAATACAACAGTTTTTCCATCGTATAGCAGGAGTAATGTGCAACCAGTGTGATAGTAGTGGTCATTTCTACGTTCCGGGCAACCCAGGTTTCACTCCAGGGCGTTGCTCCACCAGATCGAATAGTTACGGCCTAAGAAGTCAACGCCAGAAGCATAAAATACGATGAAGATGCAACTTTTTTTCAATCGTATAAAACGAATAATTGCAATCAGTGTGAAAGTTATGGTCATTTCTAGATTCCGAGCAACCTAGGCTTCACTCTAGGGCGTTGCTCCACCAGATCGAATAGATAGGTCCTAAGAAGTCAACACCAGAAGAATAAAATACAAAATAAATACAGCAGCCTTTACACCGTATAAAACGAAGAATTGCAACCTGTGTGAAGGCTATGGTCATATCTACGTTCCGGACAACCTACGTTTCACTGTCGGGCGTTGCTCCACAAGATCGAAATGTTAGGGCCTAAGAAGTCAACGCCCGAAGCATAAAATACGATATAAATACAACAGCATTTCCATCGTATTAAATGAATAATTGCAAACAGTGTGAAAGTAGTGGTCATTTCAACGCTCCGGGCAACCTAGGCTTCACTGTATGGCGTTCTTCCACCACATCGAATAGCTACGGCCTCAGAAGTCCACGCCTGAAGCATAAAATACAATAAAAATACAACAGTCTTTTCATCGCATAACAGGAATAATTGCAACAAGCGTGAAAGTAATGATCATTTCGGCGTTTCGGGCATCCTAGACTTAATTCTGAGGCATTGCTCCACCAGATCGAATATTTAGGGCCTTAGAAGTCAACCCCAGAAGCATAAAATACAATATAAATACAACAGTTTTTCCATCGTATAAGACGAATAATTGCAACCAGTATGAAACTTATGGTCATTTCTACTTTCCGAGCAACCTAGGCTTCGCCCTAGGGCGTTGCACCAACAGATTGAATAGTTAGGGCCTTAGAAGTGAACGCCAGAAGCATAAAATACAATATAAATACAACAGTTTTTCCATCGTATAAACCGAATAATTGCAACCAGTATGAAACTTATGGTCATTTCTACGTTCCGGGCAACCTAGGCTTCAGTGTATGGCGTTCTTCAACCACATCGAATAGCTATGGCCTCAGAAGTCAACGCCTGAAGTATAAAATACAATAAAAATACAACAGTCTTAACATTCTATAACACGAATAATTGCAACCCGTGTGAAAGTGATGGTCATTTCTACGTTCGAGGCAACCTAGGCTTCACTCTAGGGCGTTGTTCCACAAGATCGAATAGTTAGGGCCTAAGAAATCAACGCCAGAAGCATAAAATACAATATAAATATAACAGTTTTTCCATCGTATAAAACGAATAATAGCAACCAGTGTGAAAGTTAAGGTCTATTCTACGTTCCGGGCAACCTAGGCTTCACTGTATGGCGTTATTCCACCACATCGAATAGCAACGGCCTCAGAAGTCCACGCCTGAAGCATAAAATACAATAAAAATACAAACAGTCTTTTCATCGCATAACAGGAATAATTGCAGCAAGCGTGAAAGTAATGATCATTTCTACGTTCCAGGCAACCTAGGCTTCACTCTAGGGCGTTGTTCCACAAGATCGAATAGTTAGGGCCTAAGTAGTCAACGCCAAAAGCATAAAATACAATATAAATACAACAGTTTTTCCATCGTATAAAACGAATAATTGCAACCAGTAAGAAACTTATGGTCATTTCTACTTTCCGAGCAACCTAGGCTTCACCCTAGGGCGTTGCACCAACAGATTGAATAGTTAGGGCCTTAGAAGTCGACGCCCGAAGCATAAAATACAAAATAAATAGAACGGTTTTTCCATTGTATAAAACGAATATTTGCTACCAGTGTAAAAGCTATGGTCATTTCTACGTTCCGGGCAACCTAGGCTTCACCCTAGGGCGTTGTTCCACCACATCGAATAATTAGGGCCGGAGAAGTCAACGCCAGAAGCATAAAATACAATATAAATACAACAGTTTTTCCATCGTATAAAACGAATAATTGCAACCAGTACGAAACTTATGGTCATTTCTACTTTCCGAGCAACCTAGGCTTCACCCTAGGGCTTTGCTCCAACAGATTGAATAGTTAGGGCCTTAGAAGTCAACGCCCGAAGCATAAAATACAAAATAAATAGGACGGTTTTTCCATTGTATAAAACGAATAATTGCTACCAGTGTAAAAGCTATGGTCATTTCTACGTTCCGGGCAACCTAGGCTTCACCCTAGGGCGTTGTTCCACCAGATCGAATAGTTAGGGCCTAGGATGTGAACGCCAGAAGCATAAAATACAATATAAATATAACAGTTTTTCCATCGTATAAAACGAATAATAGCAAACAGTGTGAAAGTAATGGTCATTTCTACGTTCGGGCAACCTAGGCTTCACTATACGGCGTTGTTTCACCAGATCGAATAATTAGGGCCTGAGAAGTCAACGCCAGAAGCATAAAATACGATATAAATACAACAGCTTTTCCATCGTATAAAAGGAATATTTGCAAACAGTGTGAAAGTAATGGTCATTTCTACGTTCCGGGCAACCTAGGCTTCACTCTACGGCGTTGTTCCACCAGATCGAATAGTTATGGCCTAAGAAGTCGACACCAGAAGAATAAAATATAAAATAAATACAACAGCCTTTACACCGTATAAAACGAATAATTGCAATCTGTGTGAAGGTTATGGTCATATCTACGTTCCGGGCAACCTAGGCTTCACTGTATGGCGCTCTTCCACCACATCGAATAGCTACGGCCTCAGAAGTCCACGCCTGAAGCATAAAATACAATAAAAATACAACTGTCTTTTCATCGTATAACAGGAATAATTGCAACAAGCGTGAAAGGGATGGTCATTTCTACGTTGTGGGCAACCTAGGCTTCACCCTAGGCCGTTGTTCCACCAGATCGAATAGTTAGGGCCTAAGAAGTGAACGCCAGAAGCATAAAATACAATATAAATACAACAGTTTTTCCATCATATAAAACGAATGATAGCAACCAGTGTGAAAGTTATGGTCATTTCTACATTTCGAGCAACCTAGGCTTCACTCTAGGGCGTTGCTCCACCTGATCTAATAGTTAGGGCCTTAGAAGTCAACGCCCGAAGCATTAAATACAAAATAAATAGAACAGTTTTTCCATTGTATAAAACGAATAATTGCTACCAGTGTGAAAGTAATGGTCATTTCTACGTTCGGGCAACCTAGGCTTCACTCTACGGCGTTGTTCCACCAGATCGAATAGTTAGGTCCTAAGAAGTCAACACCAGAAGAATAAAATACAAAATAAATACAACAGCCTTTACACCGTATAAAACGAATAATTGCAACCTGTGTGAAGGTTATGGTCATATCTACGTTCCGGGCAACCTAGGCTTCACTGTCGGGCGTTGCTCCACCAGATCGAAATGTTAGGGCCTAAGAAGTCTACGCCCGAAGCATAAAATACGATATGAATACAACAGCATTTCCATCGTATTAAATGAATAATTGCAAACAGTGTGAAAGTAGTGGTCATTTCTACGTTCCGGGCAACCTAGGCTTCACTGTATGGCGCTCTTCCACCACATCGAATAGCTGCAGCCTCAGAAGTCCACGCCTGAAGCATAAAATACAATAAAAATACAACAGTCTTTTCATCGTATAACAGGAATAATTGCAACAAGCGTGAAAGTAATGATCATTTCGGCGTTTCGGGCATCCTAGACTTAATTCTGAGGCATTGCTCCACCAGATCGAATATCTAGGGCCTTAGAAGTCAACCCTAGAAGCATAAAATACAATGTAAATACAACAGCTTTCCAACGTATAATACGAATAATTGCAACCAGTATGCAACTTATGGTCATTTCTACATTCCGAGCAACCTAGGCTTTACTCTAGGGCGTTGCTCCACCAGATCGAATAGTTACGACCTTAGAAGTCAACGCCAGAAGCATAAAATACGATATAAATACAACAGCTGTTCCATCGTATAAAAGGAATAATTGCAACCAGTTTGATAGTGATGGTCATTTCTACGTACCGGGCAACCTAGGCTTCACTCTAGGGCGTTGCTCCACCAGATCGTATAGTTAGGGCCTTAGAAGTCAACGCCCGAAGCATAAAATAGAAAATAAATAGAACAGTTTTTCCATCGTATAAAACGAATAATTGCTACCAGTGTGAAAGTTATGGTCATTTCTACTTTCCGGGCAACCTAGACTTCACCCTAGGGCGTCGTTCCACCAGATGGAATAGTTTGGGCCTAAGAAGTCAACGCCAGAATCATAAAATACGATATAAATACAACAGCTTTTCCATCGTATAAAACGAATAATTGCAACCAGTGTGAAACTTATGGTCATTTCTTCGTTCCGGGCAACCTAGGCTTCACTGTATGGCGTTCTTCCACCACATCGGATAGCTACGGCCTCAGAAGTCCACGCCTGAAGCATAAAATACAATAAAAATACAACAGTTTTTCCATCGTATAGCAGGAATAATTTGCAACCAGTGTGATAGTAGTGGTCATTTCTACGTTCCGGGCAACCCAGGTCTCACTCCAGGGCGTTGCTCCACCAGATCGAATAGTTACGGCCTAAGAAGTCAACGCCAGAAGCATAAAATACGATGAAGATGCAACTTTTTTTCAATCGTATAAAACGAATAATTGCAATCAGTGTGAAAGTTATGGTCATTTCTACATTCCGAGCAACCTAGGCTTCACTCCAGGGCGTTGCTCCACCAGATCGAATAGATAGGTCCTAAGAAGTCAACACCAGAAGAATAAAATACAAAATAAATACAGCAGCCTTTACACCGTATAAAACGAATAATTGCAACCTGTGTGAAGGTTATGGTCATATCTACGTTCCGGACAACCTAGGTTTCACTGTCGGGCGTTGCTCCACAAGATCGAAATGTTAGGGCCTAAGAAGTCAACGCCCGAAGCATAAAATACGATATAAATACAACAGCATTTCCATCGTATTAAATGAATAATTGCAAACAGTGTGAAAGTAGTGGTCATTTCTACGCTCCGGGCAACCTAGGCTTCACTGTATGGCCTTCTTCCACCACATCGAATAGCTACGGCCTCAGAAGTCCACGCCTGAAGCATAAAATACAATAAAAATACAACAGTCTTTTCATCGCATAACAGGAATAATTGCAACAAGCGTGAAAGTAATGATCATTTCTACGTTTCAGACAACCTAGGCTTCACTCTAGCGCGTTGCTCCACCAGATCGAATAGTTAGGGCCTTAGAAGTCAACGCCCGAAGCATACAATACAAAATAAATACAACAGCATTTCCATCGTATTAAATGAATAATTGCAAACAGTGTGAAAGTAGTGGTCATTTCTACGATCCGGGCTACCTAGGCTTCACTCTATGGCGTTCTTCCACCACATCGAATAGCAACGGCCTCAGAAGTCAACGCCAGAAGCTTAAATACAATATAAATATAACAGTTTTTCCATCGTATAAAACGAATAATAGCAACCAGTGTGAAAGTTATGGTCATCTCTACGTTCCGAGCAACCTAGGCTTCACTCTACGGCGATGCTCCACCAGATCAAACAGATAGGGCATTAGAAGTCAACGCCCGAAGCATAAAATACAAAATAAATAGAACGGTTTTTCCATTGTATAAAACGAATAATTGCAAACAGTGTGAAAGTAATGGTCATTTCTACGTTCCGGGCAACCTAGGCTTCACTCTACGGCGTTGTTCCACCAGATCGAATAGTTAGGGCCTAAGAACTCAACGCCAGAAGAATAAAATACAAAATAAATACAACAGCCTTTACACCGTATAAAACGAATAATTGCAACCTGTGTGAAGGTTATGGTCATACCTACGTTCCGGGCAACCTAGGCTTCACTGTATGGCGTTCTTCCACCACATCGAATAGCTACGGCCTCAGAATTCCACGCCTGAAGCATAAAATACAATAAAAATACAAGAGTCTTTTCATCGTATAACAGGAATAATTGCAACAAGCGTGAAAGTAATGATCATTTCGGCGTTTCGGGCATCCTAGACTTAATTCTGAGGCATTGCTCCACCAGATCGAATATTTAGGGTCTTAGAAGTCAACCCCAGGAGCATAAAATACAATATAAATACAACAGTTTTTCCATCGTATAAGACGAATAATTGCAACCAGTATGAAACTTATGGTCATTTCTACTTTCCGAGCAACCTAGGCTTCGCTCTAGGGCGTTGCACCAACAGATTGAATAGTTAGGGCCTTAGAAGTGAACGCCAGAAGCATAAAATACAATATAAATACAACAGTTTTTCCATCGTATAAACCGAATAATTGCAACCAGTATGAAACTTATGGTCATTTCTACGTTCCGGGCAACCTAGGCTTCAGTGTATGGCGTTCTTCAACCACATCGAATAGCTACGGCCTCAGAAGTCAACGCCTGAAGTATAAAATACAATAAAAATACAACAGTCTTAACATTCTATAACACGAATAATTGCAACCAGTAAGAAACTTATGGTCATTTCTACTTTCCGAGCAACCTAGGCTTCACCCTAGGGCGTTGCACCAACAGATTGAATAGTTAGGGCCTTAGAAGTCGACGCCCGAAGCATAAAATACAAAATAAATAGAACGGTTTTTCCATTGTATAAAACGAATATTTGCCACCAGTGTAAAAGCTATGGTCATTTCTACGTTCCGGGCAACCTAGGCTTCACCCTAGGGCGTTGTTCCACCACATCGAATAATTAGGGCCGGAGAAGTCAACGCCAGAAGCATGAAATACAATATAAATACAACAGTTTTTCCATCGTATAAAACGAATAATTGCAACCAGTACGAAACTTATGGTCATTTCTACTTTCCGAGCAACCTAGGCTTCACCCTAGGGCTTTGCTCCAACAGATTGAATAGTTAGGGCCTTAGAAGTCAACGCCCGAAGCATAAAATACAAAATAAATAGGACGGTTTTTCCATTGTATAAAACGAATAATTGCTACCAGTGTAAAAGCTATTGTCATTTCTACGTTCGGGGCAACCTAGGCTTCACCCTAGGGCGTTGTTCCACCAGATCGAATAGTTAGGGCCTAGGATGTGAACGCCAGAAGCATAAAATACAATATAAATATAACAGTTTTTCCATCGTATAAAACGAATAATAGCAAACAGTGTGAAAGTAATGGTCATTTCTACGTTCGGGCAACCTAGGCTTCACTCTACGGCGTTGTTTCACCAGATCGAATAATTAGGGCCTGAGAAGTCAACGCCAGAAGCATAAAATACGATATAAATACAACAGCTTTTCCATCGTATAAAAGGAATATTTGCAAACAGTGTGAAAGTAATGGTCATTTCTACGTTCCGGGCAACCTAGGCTTCACTCTACGGCGTTGTTCCACCAGATCGAATAGTTAGGGCCTAAGAAGTCGACACCAGAAGAATAAAATATAAAATAAATACAACAGCCTTTACACCGTATAAAACGAATAATTGCAATCTGTGTGAAGGTTATGGTCATATCTACGTTCCGGGCAACCTAGGCTTCACTGTATGGCGCTCTTCCACCACATCGAATAGCTACGGCCTCAGAAGTCCACGCCTGAAGCATAAAATACAATAAAAATACAACTGTCTTTTCATCGTATAACAGGAATAATTGCAACAAGCGTGAAAGGGATGGTCATTTCTACGTTCTGGGCAACCTAGGCTTCACCCTAGGCCGTTGTTCCACCAGATCGAATAGTTAGGGCCTAAGAAGTGAACGCCAGAAGCATAAAATACAATATAAATACAACAGTTTTTCCATCATATAAAACGAATGATAGCAACCAGTGTGAAAGTTATGGTCATTTCTACATTTCGAGCAACCTAGGCTTCACTCTAGGGCGTTGCTCCACCTGATCGAATAGTTAGGGCCTTAGAAGTCAACGCCCGAAGCATTAAATACAAAATAAATAGAACAGTTTTTCCATTGTATAAAACGAATAATTGCTACCAGTGTGAAAGTAATGGTCATTTCTGCGTTCGGGCAACCTAGGCTTCACTCTACGGCGTTGTTCCACCAGATCGAATAGTTAGGTCCTAAGAAGTCAACACCAGAAGAATAAAATACAAAATAAATACAACAGCCTTTACACCGTATAAAACGAATAATTGCAACCTGTGTGAAGGTTATGGTCATATCTACGTTCCGGGCAACCTAGGCTTCACTGTCGGGCGTTGCTCCACCAGATCGAAATGTTAGGGCCTAAGAAGTCTACTCCCGAAGCATAAAATACGATATAAATACAACAGCATTTCCATCGTATTAAATGAATAATTGCAAACAGTGTGAAAGTAGTGGTCATTTCTACGTTCCGGGCAACCTAGGCTTCACTGTATGGCGCTCTTCCACCACATCGAATAGCTGCGGCCTCAGAAGTCCACGCCTGAAGCATAAAATACAATAAAAATACAACAGTCTTTTCATCGTATAACAGGAATAATTGCAACAAGCGTGAAAGTAATGATCATTTCGGCGTTTCGGGCATCCTAGACTTAATTCTGAGGCATTGCTCCACAAGATCGAATATCTAGGGCCTTAGAAGTCAACCCTAGAAGCATAAAATACAATGTAAATACAACAGCTTTCCATCGTATAAAACGAATAATTGCAACCAGTATGCAACTTATGGTCATTTCTACATTCCGAGCAACCTAGGCTTTACTCTAGGGCGTTGCTCCACCAGATCGAATAGTTACGACCTTAGAAGTCAACGCCAGAAGCATAAAATACGATATAAATACAACAGCTGTTCCATCGTATAAAAGGAATAATTGCAAACAGTTTGAAAGTAATGGTCATTTCTACGTTCTGGGCAACCTAGGCTTCACTCTAGGGCGTTGCTCTACCAGATCGAATAGTTAGGGCCTTAGAAGTCAACGCCCGAAGCATAAAATACAAAATAAATACAACAGTTTTTCCATCGTATAAAACGAATAATTGCTACCAGTGTGAAAGTTATGGTCATTTCTACTTTCCGGGCAACCTAGACTTCACCCTAGGGCGTCGTTCCACCAGATGGAATAGTTTGGGCCTAAGAAGTCAACGCCAGAATCATAAAATACGATATAAATACAACAGCTTTTCCATCGTATAAAACGAATAATTGCAACCAGTGTGAAACGTATGGTCATTTCTACGTTCCGGGCAACCTAGGCTTCACTGTATGGCGTTCTTCCACCACATCGGATAGCTACGGCCTCAGAAGTCCACGCCTGAAGCATAAAATACAATAAAAATACAACAGTCTTTTCATCGCATAACAGGAATAATTGCAACAAGCGTGAAAGTAATGATCATTTCGGCGTTACGGGCATCCTAGACTTAACTCTGAGGCATTGCTCCACCAGATCGAATAATTAGGGCCTGAGAAGTCAACGCCAGAAGCATAAAATACAATATAAATACAACAGTTTTTCTATCGTATAAAACGAATAATTGCAACCAGTATGAAACTTATGGTCATTTCTACTTTCCGAGCAACCTAGGCTTTACCCTAGGGCTTTGCTCCAACGGATTGAATAGTTAGGGCCTTAGAAGTCAACGCCCGAAGCATAAAATACAAAATAAATAGAACGGTTTTTCCATTGTATAAAACGAATAATTGCTACGAGAGTAAAAGCTATGGTCATTTCTACGTTCCGGGCAACCTAGGCTTCACCCTAGGGCGTTGTTCCACCAGATCGAATAGTTAGGGCCTAAGAAGTGAACGCCAGACGCATAAAATGCAATAAAAATACAACAGCTTTTCCATCGTATAGCAGGAATAATTTGCAACCAGTGTGATAGTAGTGGTCATTTCTACGTTCCGGGCAACCCAGGTTTCACTCCAGGGCGTTGCTCCACCAGATCGGATAGTTACGGCCTAAGAAGTCAACGCCAGAAGCATAAAATACGATAAAGATGCAACAGTTTTTTCATCGTATAAAACGAATAATTGCAACCAGTATGAAAGTTATGGTCACTTCTACTTTCCGGGCAACCTAGGCTTCACCCTAGGGCGTTGCTCCAACAGATTGAATAGTTAGGGCCTTAGAAGTCAACGCCCGAAGCATGAAATACAAAATAAATAAAACGGTTTTTCCATTGTATAAAACGAATAATTGCTACGAGTGTAAAAGCTATGGTCATTTTAACGTTCCGGGCAACCTAGGCTTCACCCTAGGGCGTTGTTCCACCAGATCGAATAGTTAGGGCCTAAGAAGTGAACGCCAGACGCATAAAATGCAATAAAAATACAACAGTTTTTCCATCGTATAGCAGGAATAATTTGCAACCTGTGTGATAGTAGTGGTCATTTCTACGTTCCGGGCAACCCAGGTTTCACTCCAGGGCGTTGCTCCACCGGATCGGATAGTTACGGCCTAAGAAGTCAACGCCAGAAGCATAAAATACGATACACATGCAACAGTTTTTCCATCGTATAAAACGAATAATTGCAAACAGTGTGAAGGTAATGGTCATTTCTACGTTCCGGGCAACCTAGGCTTCACTCTACGGCGTTGTTCCACCAGATCGAATAGCTAGGGCCTAAGAAGTCAACGCCAGAAGCATAAAATACGATATAAATACAACAGCTTTTCCATCGTATAAAAGGAATAATTGCAACCTGTGTGAAGGTTATGGTCATATCTACGTTCCGGGCAACCTAGGCTTCACTGTCGGGCGTTGCTCCACCAGATCGAAATGTTAGGGCCTAAGAAGTCTACGCCCGAAGCATAAAATACGATATAAATACAACAGCATTTCCATCGTATTAAATGAATAATTGCAAACAGTGTGAAAGTAGTGGTCATTTCTACGTTCCGGGCAACCTAGGCTTCACTGTATGGCGTTCTTCCACCACATCGAATAGCTACGGCCTCAGAAGTCCACGCCTGAAGCATAAAATACAATAAAAATACAAGAGTCTTTTCATCGTATAACAGGAATAATTGCAACAAGCGTGAAAGTAATGATCATTTCGGCGTTTCGGGCATCCTAGACTTAATTCTGAGGCGTTGCTCCACGAGATCGAATATTTAGGGCCTTAGAAGTCAACCCCGGAAGCATAAAATACAATATAAATACAACAGTTTTTCCATCGTATAAGACGAATAATTGCAACCAGTATGCAACTTATGGTCATTTCTGCATTCCGAGCAACCTAGGCTTCACTCTAGGGCTTTGCTCCAACAGATTGAATAGTTAGGGCCTTAGAAGTCAACGCCCGAAGCATTAAATACAAAATAAATAGAACGGTTTTTCCATTGTATAAAACGAATAATTGCTACGAGAGTAAAAGCTATGGTCATTTCTACGTTCCGGGCAACCTAGGCCTGACCATAGGGCGTTGTTCCACCGGCTCCAATAGTTAGGGCCTAAGAAGTGAACGGCAGACGCATAAGATGCAATAAAAATACAACAGTTTTTCCATCGTATAAAACGAATAATTGCAAACAGTGTGAAAGTAATGGTCATTTCTACGTTCCGGGCAACCTAGGCTTCACTGTCGGGCGTTGCTCCACCAGATCGAAATGTTAGGGCCTAAGAAGTCTACGCCCGAAGCATAAAATACGATATAAATACAACAGCATTTCCATCGTATTAAATGAATAATTGCAAACAGTGTGAAAGTAGTGGTCATTTCTACGTTCCGGGCAACCTAGGCTTCACTGTATGGCGCTCTTCCACCACATCGAATAGCTGCGGCCTCAGAAGTCCACGCCTGAAGCATAAAATACAATAAAAATACAACAGTCTTTTCATCGTATAACAGGAATAACTGCAACAAGCGTGAAAGTAATGATCATTTCGGCGTTTCGGGCATCCTAGACTTAATTCTGAGGCATTGCTCCACCAGATCGAATATCTAGGGCCTTAGAAGTCAACCCTAGAAGCATAAAATACAATGTAAATACAACAGCTTTCCATCGTATAAAACGAATAATTGCAACCAGTATGCAACTTATGGTCATTTCTACATTCCGAGCAACCTAGGCTTTACTCTAGGGCGTTGCTCCACCAGATCGAATAGTTACGACCTTAGAAGTCAACGCCAGAAGCATAAAATACGATATAAATACAACAGCTGTTCCATCGTATAAAAGGAATAATTGCAAACAGTTTGAAAGTAATGGTCATTTCTACGTTCTGGGCAACCTAGGCTTCACTCTAGGGCGTTGCTCTACCAGATCGAATAGTTAGGGCCTTAGAAGTCAACGCCCGAAGCATAAAATACAAAATAAATACAACAGTTTTTCCATCGTATAAAACGAATAATTGCTACCAGTGTGAAAGTTATGGTCATTTCTACTTTCCGGGCAACCTATGCTTCACCCTAGGGCGTTGTTCCACCAGATGGAATAGTTAGGGCCTAAGAAGTCAACGCCAGAAGCATAAAATACGATATAAATACAACAGCTTTTCCATCGTATAAAACAAATAATTGCAACCAGTTTGATAGTGATGGTCATTTCTACGTACCGGGCAACCTAGGCTTCACTCTAGGGCGTTGCTCCACCAGATCGTATAGTTAGGGCCTTAGAAGTCAACGCCCGAAGCATAAAATATAAAATAAATAGAACAGTTTTTCCATCGTATAAAACGAATAATTGCTACCAGTGTGAAAGTTATGGTCATTTCTACTTTCCGGGCAACCTATGCTTCACCCTAGGGCGTTGTTCCACCAGATGGAATAGTTAGGGCCTAAGAAGTCAACGCCAGAAGCATAAAATACGATATAAATACAACAGCTTTTCCATCGTATAAAACAAATAATTGCAACCAGTTTGATAGTGATGGTCATTTCTACGTACCGGGCAACCTAGGCTTCACTCTAGGGCGTTGCTCCACCAGATCGTATAGTTAGGGCCTTAGAAGTCAACGCCCGAAGCATAAAATATAAAATAAATAGAACAGTTTTTCCATCGTATAAAACGAATAATTGCTACCAGTGTGAAAGTTATGGTCATTTCTACTTTCCGGGCAACCTAGACTTCACCCTAGGGCGTCGTTCCACCAGATGGAATAGTTTGGGCCTAAGAAGTCAACGCCAGAATCATAAAATACGATATAAATACAACAGCTTTTCCATCGTATAAAACGAATAATTGCAACCAGTGTGAAACTTATGGCCATTTCTACGTTCCGGGCAACCTAGGCTTCACTGTATGGCGTTCTTCCACCACATCGGATAGCTACGGCCTCAGAAGTCCACGCCTGAAGCATAAAATACAATAAAAATACAACAGTCTTTTCATCGCATAACAGGAATAATTGCAACAAGCGTGAAAGTAATGATCATTTCGGCGTTACGGGCATCCTAGACTTAACTCTGAGGCATTGCTCCACCAGATCGAATAATTAGGGCCTGAGAAGTCAACGCCAGAAGCATAAAATACAATATAAATACAACAGTTTTTCTATCGTATAAAACGAATAATTATAACCAGTATGAAACTTATGGTCATTTCTACTTTCCGAGCAACCTAGGCTTTACCCTAGGGCTTTGCTCCAACAGATTGAATAGTTAGGGCCTTAGAAGTCAACGCCCGAAGCATGAAATACAAAATAAATAGAACGGTTTTTCCATTGTATAAAACGAATAATTGCTACGAGTGTAAAAGCTATGATCATTTTAACGTTCCGGGCAACCTAGGCTTCACCCTAGGGCGTTGCTCCACCAGATCGAATAGTTAGGGCCTAAGAAGTGAACGCCAGACGCATAGAATGCAATAAAAATACAACAGTTTTTCCATCGTATAGCAGGAATAATTTGCAACCTGTGTGATAGTAGTGGTCATTTCTACGTTCCGGTCAACCCAGGTTTCACTCCAGGGCGTTGCTCCACCGGATCGGATAGTTACGGCCTAAGAAGTCAATGCCAGAAGCATAAAATACGATAAAGATGCAACAGTTTTTCCATCGTATAAAACGAATAATTGCAAACAGTGTGAAGGTAATGGTCATTTCTACGTTCCGGGCAACCTAGGCTTCACTCTACGGCGTTGTCCCACCAGATCGAATAGCTAGGGCCTAAGAAGTCAACGCCAGAAGCATAAAATACAATAAAAATACAAGAGTCTTTTCAACGTATAACAGGAATAATTGCAACAAGCGTGAAAGTAATGATCATTTCGGCGTTTCGGGCATCCTAGACTTAATTCTGAGGCGTTGCTCCACCAGATCGAATATTTAGGGCCATAGAAGTCAACCCCAGAAGCATAAAATACAATATAAATACAACAGTTTTTCCATCGTATAAGACGAATAATTGGAACCAGTATGCAACTTATGGTCACTTCTACACTCCGAGCAACCTAGGCTTCACTCTAGGGCTTTGCTCCAACAGATTGAATAGTTAGGGCCTTAGAAGTCAACGCCCGAAGCATAAAATACAAAATAAATAGAACGTTTTTTCCATTGTATAAAACGAATAATTGCTACGAGAGTAAAAGCTATGGTCATTTCTACGTTCCGGGCAACCTAGGCCTGACCATAGGGCGTTGTTCCACCGGATCCAATAGTTAGGGCATAAGAAGTGAACGCCAGACGCATAAGATGCAATAAAAATACAACAGTTTTTCCATCGTATAAAACGAATAATTGCAAACAGTGTGAAAGTAATGGTCATTTCTACGTTCCGGGCAACCTAGGCTTCACTCTACGCCGTTGTTCCACCAGATCGAATAGTTAGGGCCTAAGAAGTCAACGCCAGAAGCATAAAATACGATATAAATACAACAGCTTTTCCATCGTATAAAAGGAATAATTGCAAACAGTGTGAAAGTAATGGTCATTTCTACGTTCCGGGCAACCTAGGCTTCACTCTACGGCGTTGTTCCACCAGATCGAATAGTTAGGGCCTAAGAAGTCAACACCAGAAGAATAAAATATGAAATAAATACAACAGCCTTTACACCGTATAAAACGAATAATTGCAATCTGTGTGAAGGTTATGGTCATATCTACGTTCCGGGCAACCTAGGCTTCACTCTAGGGCGTTGTTCCACCAGATGGAATAGCTAGGGCCTAAGAAGTCAACGCCAGAAGCATAAAATACGATATAAATACAACAGCTTTTCCATCGTATAAAACAGATAATTGCAACCAGTATGAAAGTTATGGTCATTTCTACGTTCCGGGCAACCTAGGCTTCACCCTAGGGCGTCGTTCCACCAGATGGAATAGTTCGGGCCTAAGAAGTCAACGCCAGAATCATAAAATACGATATAAATACAACAGCTTTTCCATCGTATAAAACGAATAATTGCAACCAGTGTGAAACTTATGGTCATTTCTACATTCCGAGCAACCTAGGCTTCACTCTAGGGCGTTGCTCCACCAGATCGTATAGTTAGGGCCTTAGAAGTCAACGCCCGAAGCATAAAATATAAAATAAATAGAACAGTTTTTCCATCGTATAAAACGAATAATTGCTACCAGTGTGAAAGTTATGGTCATTTCTACTTTCCGGGCAACCTAGACTTCACCCTAGGGCGTCGTTCCACCAGATGGAATAGTTTGGGCCTAAGAAGTCAACGCCAGAATCATAAAATACGATATAAATACAACAGCTTTTCCATCGTATAAAACGAATAATTGCAACCAGTGTGAAACTTATGGTCATTTCTACGTTCCGGGCAACCTAGGCTTCACTGTATGGCGTTCTTCCACCACATCGGATAGCTACGGCCTCAGAAGTCCACGCCTGAAGCATAAAATACAATAAAAATACAACAGTCTTTTCATCGCATAACAGGAATAATTGCAACAAGCGTGAAAGTAATGATCATTTCGGCGTTACGGGCATCCTAGACTTAACTCTGAGGCATTGCTCCACCAGATCGAATAATTAGGGCCTGAGAAGTCAACGCCAGAAGCATAAAATACAATATAAATACAACAGTTTTTCTATCGTATAAAACGAATAATTGCAACCAGTATGAAACTTATGGTCATTTCTACTTTCCGAGCAACCTAGGCTTTACCCTAGGGCTTTGCTCCAACAGATTGAATAGTTAGGGCCTTAGAAGTCAACGCCCGAAGCATAAAATACAAAATAAATAGAACGGTTTTTCCATTGTATAAAACGAATAATTGCTACGAGTGTAAATGCTATGGTCATTTCTACGTTCCGGGCAACCTAGGCTTCACCCTAGGGCGTTGTTCCACCAGATCGAATAGTTAGGGCCTAAGAAGTGAACGCCAGACGCATAAAATGCAATAAAAATACAACAGCTTTTCCATCGTATAGCAGGAATAATTTGCAACCAGTGTGATAGTAGTTGTCATTTCTACGTTCCGGGCAACCCAGGTTTCACTCCAGGGCGTTGCTCCACCAGATCTGATAGTTACGGCCTAAGAAGTCAACGCCAGAAGCATAAAATACGATAAAGATGCAACAGTTTTTCCATCGTATAAAACGGATAATTGCAAACAGTGTGAAAGTAATGGTCATTTCTACGTTCCGGGCAACCTAGGCTTCACTCTACGGCGTTGTTCCACCAGATCGAATAGTTAGGGCCTAAGAACTCAACGCCAGAAGCATAAAATACAATATAAATACAACAGTTTTTTCATCGTATAAAACGAATAATTGCAACCAGTATGAAAGTTATGGTCACTTCTACTTTCCGGGCAACCTAGGCTTCACCCTAGGGCGTTGCTCCAACAGATTGAATAGTTAGGGCCTTAGAAGTCAACGCCCGAAGCATGAAATACAAAATAAATAGAACGGTTTTTCCATTGTATAAAACGAATAATTGCTACGAGTGTAAAAGCTATGGTCATTTTAACGTTCCGGGCAACCTAGGCTTCACCCTAGGGCGTTGTTCCACCAGATCGAATAGTTAGGGCCTAAGAAGTGAACGCCAGACGCATAAAATGCAATAAAAATACAACAGTTTTTCCATCGTATAGCAGGAATAATTTGCAACCTGTGTGATAGTAGTGGTCATTTCTACGTTCCGGGCAACCCAGGTTTCACTCCAGGGCGTTGCTCCACCAGATCGGATAGTTACGGCCTAAGAAGTCAACGCCAGAAGCATAAAATACGATAAAGATGCAACAGTTTTTCCATCGTATAAAACGAATAATTGCAAACAGTGTGAAAGTAATGGTCATTTCTACGTTCCGGGCAACCCAGGTTTCACTCCAGGGCGTTGCTCCACCGGATCGGATAGGTACGGCCTAAGAAGTCAACGCCAGAAGCATAAAATACGATAAAGATGCAACAGTTTTTCCATCGTATAAAACGAATAATTGCAAACAGTGTGAAAGTAATGGTCATTTCTACGTTCCGGGCAACCTAGGCTTCACTCTACGGCGTTGTTCCACCAGATCGAATAGTTAGGGCCTAAGAACTCAACGCCAGAAGCATAAAATACAATATAAATACAACAGTTTTTTCATCGTATAAAACGAATAATTGCAACCAGTATGAAAGTTATGGTCACTTCTACTTTCCGGGCAACCTAGGCTTCACCCTAGGGCGTTGCTCCAACAGATTGAATAGTTAGGGCCTTAGAAGTCAACGCCCGAAGCATACAATACAAAACAAATGCAACAGCATTTCCATCGTATTAAATGAATAATTGCAAACAGTGTGAAAGTAGTGTTCATTTCTACGATCCGGGCTACCTAGGCTTCACTCTATGGCGTTCTTCCACCACATCGAATAGCAACGGCCTCAGAAGTCAACGCCAGAAGCTTAAATACAATATAAATATAACAGTTTTTCCATCGTATAAAACGAATAATAGCAACCAGTGTGAAAGTTATGGTCATCTCTACGTTCCGAGCAACCTAGGCTTCACTCTACGGCGATGCTCCACCAGATCAAACAGATAGGGCATTAGAAGTCAACGCCCGAAGCATAAAATACAAAATAAATAGAACGGTTTTTCCATTGTATAAAACGAATAATTGCTGCCAGTGTAAAAGTTATGGTCATTTCTACGTTCCGGGCAACCTAGGCTTCACCCTAGGGCGCTGTACCACCAGATCGAATAGTTAGGGCCTATGAAGTGAACGCCAGAAGCATAAAATACAATATAAATACAACTGTCTTTCCATCCTATAACAGGAATAATTGCAACCCGTGTGAAAGTTATGGATATTTCTACGTTCCGAGCAACCTAGGCTTCACTCTAGGGCGTTGTTCCACCAGCTCGAATAGTTAGGTCCTAAGAAGTGAACGCCAGAAGCATTAAATACAATAAAAATACAACAGTTTTTCCATCGTATAACAGGATTAATTGCAACCAGTTTGAAAGTGATGGTCACTTCTACGTTCCAGGCAACCTAGGCTTCACTCTAGGGCGTTGCTCCACCAGATCAAACAGTTAGGGCCTTAGAAGTCAACGCCCGAAGCATAAAATACAGAATAAATAGAACAGTTTTTCCACTGTATAAAACGAATAATTGCTACCAGTGTAAAAGTTATGGTCATTTCTACGTTCCGGGCAACCTAGGCTTCATCCTAGGGCATTGTTCCATCAGATCGAACAGTTAGGCCCTAAGAAGTGAACGCCAGAAGCATAAAATACAATATAAATACAACAGTTTTTCCATTGTATAAAACGAATAATTGCAACCAGTTTGATAGCGATGGTCATTTCTACGTACCGGGCAACCTAGGCTTCACTCAAGGGCGTTGCTCCACCAGATCGAATAGTTAGGGCCTTAGAAGTCAACGCCCGAAGCGTAAAATACAAAATAAATAGAACAGTTTTTCCATCGCAGAAAACGAATAATTGCAACCAGTGTGAAAGTTATGGTCATTTCTGTATTCCGAGCAACCTAGGCTTCACTCTAGGGCGTTGCTCTACCAGGTCGAATAGTTAGGGCCTAAGAAGTGAACGCCAGAAGCATAAAACACAATATAAATACAACAGTTTTTCCATCGTATAAAACGAATAATTGCAACCAGTGTGAAAGTAATGATCATTTCTACATTCCGAGCAACCTAGGCTTCACTCTAGGGCGTTGCTCCAACAGATTGAATAGTTAGGGCCTTAGAAGTCAACGCCCGAAGCATAAAATGCAATAAAAATACAACAGTTTTTCCATCGTATAGCAGGATTAATTGCAACCAGTTTGAAAGTGATGGTCATTTCTACGTTCCGGGCAACCTAGGCTTCACTCTAGGGCGCTGCTCCACCAGATCAAACAGTTAGGGCCTTAGAAGTCAACGCCCGAAGCATAAAGTACAAAATAAATACAACAGTTTTTCCATTGTAAAAAACGAATAATTGCTACCAGTGTAAAAGTTATGGTCATTTCTACGTTCCGGGCAACCTAGGCTTCACCCTAGGGCGTTGTTCCACCAGATCGAATAGTTAGGGCCTAAGAAGTGAACGCCAGAAGCATAAAATGCAATAAAAATACAACAGTCTTTCCATCCTATAACAGGAATGATTGCAATCCGTGTGAAAGTGATGGTCATTTGTACGTTCCAGGCAACCTAGGCTTCACTCTAGGGCGTTGCTCCACCAGATCGAATTGTTAGGGCCTTAGAAGTCAACGCCAGAGTCATAAAATACAATATAAATACAACAGCTTTTCCATCGTAAAGAACGTATAATTGCAACCAGTGTGAAAGTTATGGTTATTTCTACATTCCGAGCAACCTAGGCTTCACTCTAGGGCGTTGCTCCACCAGATCGAATAGTTAGGTCCTTAGAAGTCAACGCCAGAAGCATAAAATACGATATAAATACAACAGCTTTTGCATCGTATAAAAGGAATAATTGCAAACAGTGTGAAAGTAATTGTCATTTCTACGTTCCGGGCAACCTAGGCTACACTCTAGGGCGTTGCTCCACCAGATCAAACAGTTAGGGCCTTAGAAGTCAACGCCCGAAGCATAAAATACGGAATAAATACAACAGTTTTTCCATTGTATAAAACGAATAATTGCTACCAGTGTAAAAGTTATGGTCATTTCTACGTTCCGGGCAACCTAGGCTTCATCTTAGGGCATTGTTCCATCAGATCGAACAGTTAGGCCCTAAGAAGTGAACGCCAGAAGCATAAAATACAATATAAATACAACAGTTTTTCCATTGTATAAAACGAATAATTGCAACCAGTTTGATAGTGATGGTCATTTCTACGTACCGGGCAACCTAGGCTTCACTCAAGGGCGTTGCTCCACCAGATCGAATAGTTAGGGCCTTAGAAGTCAACGCCCGAAGCATAAAGTATAAAATAAATAGAACAGTTTTTCCATCGTACAAAACGAATAATTGCTACCAGTGTGAAAGTTATGGTCATTTCTACTTTCCGGGCAACCTGGGTTTCACCCTAGGGCGTTGTTCCACCAGATGGAATAGTTAGGGCCTAAGAAGTCAACGCCAGAAGCATAAAATACGATATAAATACAACAGCTTTTCCATCGTATGAAACGAATAATTGCAACCAGTGTGAAAGTTATGGTCATTTCTACAAAGCGAGCAACATAGGCTTCACTCTAGGGCGTTGCTCCAACAGATTGAATAGTTAGGGCCTTAGAAGTCAACGCCCGAAGCATAAAATGCAATAAAAATACAACAGTTTTTCCATCGTATAACAGGATTAATTGCAATCAGTTTGAAAGTGATGGTCACTTCTACGTTCCGGGCAACCTAGGCTTCACTCTAGGGCGTTGCTACACTAGATCGAATAGCTAGGGCCTTAGAAGTCAACGCCAGAGTCATAAAATACAATATAAATACAACAGCTTTTCCATCGTAAAGAACGTATAATTGCAACCAGTGTGAAAGTTATGGTTATTTCTACATTCCGAGCAACCTAGGCTTCACTCTAGGGCGTTGCTCCACCAGATCGAATAGTTAGGTCCTTAGAAGTCAACGCCAGAAGTATAAAATACGATATAAATACAACAGCTTTTGCATCGTATAAAAGGAATAATTGCAAACAGTGTGAAAGTAATTGTCATTTCTACGTTCCGGGCAACCTAGGCTACACTCTAGGGCGTTGCTCCACCAGATCAAACAGTTAGGGCCTTAGAAGTCAACGCCCGAAGCATAAAATACAAAATAAATAGAACAGTTTTTCCATTGTATAAAACTAATAATTGCTACCAGTGTAAAAGTTATGGTCATTTCTACGTTCCGGGCAACCTAGGCTTCATCCTAGGGCATTGTTCCATCAGATCGAACAGTTAGGCCCTAAGAAGTGAACGCCAGAAGCATAAAATACAATATAAATACAACAGTTTTTCCATTGTATAAAACGAATAATTGCAACCAGTTTGATAGTGATGGTCATTTCTACGTACCGGGCAACCTAGGCTTCACTCAAGGGCGTTGCTCCACCAGATCGAATAGTTAGGGCCTTAGAAGTCAACGCCAGAAGAATAAAATACGATATAAAAACAACAGCTTTTCCATCGTATAAAAGGAATAATTGCTACCAGTGTAAAAGTTATGGTCATTTATACGTTCCGGGCAACCTAGGCTTCACTCTAGGGCGTTGCTCCACCAGATCCAACAGTTAGGTCCTTGAAGTCAACGCCCGAAGCATAAAATACAAAATAAATAGAACAGTTTTTCCATTGTATAAAACGAATAATTGCTACCAGTGTAAAAGTTATGGTCATTTCTACGTTCCGGGCAACCTAGGCTTCACCCTAGGGCGTTGTTCCACCAGATCGAATAGTTAGGGCCTAAGAAGTGAACGCCAGAAGCATAAAATGCAGTAAAAATACAACAGTCTTTCCATCCTATAACAGGAATAATTGCAATCCGTGTGAAAGTGATGGTCATTTGTACGTTCCAGGCAACCTAGGCTTCACTCTAGGGCGTTGCTCCACCAGATCGAATTGTTAGGGCCAAAGAAGTCAACGCCCGAAGAATAAGATACAAACTAAATAGATCAGTTTTTCAATCGTATAAAAGGAATAATTGCAAACAGTGTGAAAGTAATGGTCATTTCTACGTTCCGGGCAACCTAGGCTTCACTCTAGGGCGTTGTTCCACCAGCTCGAATAGTTAGGGCCTAAGAAGTGAACGCCAGAAGCATTAAATACAATAAAAATACAACAGTTTTTCCATCGTATAACAGGATTAATTGCAACCAGTTTGAAAGTGATGGTCACTTCTACGTACCGGGCAACCTAGGCTTCACTCTAGGGCGTTGCTCCACCAGATCGTATAGTTAGAGCCTTAGAAGTCAATGCCCGAAGCATAAAATATAAAATAAATAGAACAGTTTTTCCATCGTATAAAACGAATAATTGCTACCAGTGAGAAAGTTATGGTCATTTCTACTTTCCGGGCAACCTAGACTTCACCCTAGGGCGTCGTTCCACCAGATGGAATAGTTTGGGCCTAAGAAGTCAACGCCAGAAGCATAAAATACGATATAAATACAACAGCTTTTCCATCGTATGAAACGAATAATTGCAACCAGTGTGAAAGTTATGGTCATTTCTACGTTCCGGGCAACCTAGGCTTCCCCCTAGGGCGTTGCTCCAACAGATTGAATAGTTAGGGCCTTAGAAGTCAATGCCCGAAGCAGAAAATGCAATAAAAATACAACAGTTTTTCCATCGTATAGCAGGAATAATTTGCAACCAGTGTGAAGGTTATGGTCATATCTACGTTCCGGGCCACCTAGGCATCACTGTAGGGCGTTGCTCCACCAGATCGAATAGTTAGGTCCTTAGAAGTCAACGCCAGGAGCATAAAATACGTTATAAATACAACAGCTTTTCCATCGTATAAAAGGAATAATTGCAACCAGTGTGAAAGTAATGGTCATTTCCACGTTTCGGGCAACCTAGGCTTCACTCTACGGCGTTGTTCCACCAGATTGAATAGTTAGGGCCTAAGAAGTGAACACCAGAAGCATAAAATGCAATAAAAATACAACTGTCTTTCCATCCTATAACAGGAATAATTGCAACCCGTGTGAAAGTTATGGATATTTCTACGTTCCGAGCAACCTAGGCTTCACTCTAGGGCGTTGTTCCACCAGCTCGAATAGTTAGGTCCTAAGAAGAGAACGCCAGAAGCATTAAATACAATAAAAATACAACAGTTTTTCCATCGTATAACAGGATTAATTGCAACCAGTTTGAAAGTGATGGTCACTTCTACGTTCCAGGCAACCTAGGCTTCACTCTAGGGCGTTGCTCCACCAGATCAAACAGTTAGGGCCTTAGAAGTCAACGCCCGAAGCATAAAATACAGAATAAATAGAACAGTTTTTCCACTGTATAAAACGAATAATTGCTACCAGTGTAAAAGTTATGGTCATTTCTACGTTCCGGGCAACCTAGGCTTCATCCTAGGGCATTGTTCCATCAGATCGAACAGTTAGGCCCTAAGAAGTGAACGCCAGAAGCATAAAATACAATATAAATACAACAGTTTTTCCATTGTATAAAACGAATAATTGCAACCAGTTTGATAGCGATGGTCATTTCTACGTACCGGGCAACCTAGGCTTCACTCAAGGGCGTTGCTCCACCAGATCGAATAGTTAGGGCCTTAGAAGTCAACGCCCGAAGCGTAAAATACAAAATAAATAGAACAGTTTTTCCATCGCAGAAAACGAATAATTGCAACCAGTGTGAAAGTTATGGTCATTTCTGTATTCCGAGCAACCTAGGCTTCACTCTAGGGCGTTGCTCTACCAGGTCGAATAGTTAGGGCCTAAGAAGTGAACGCCAGAAGCATAAAACACAATATAAATACAACAGTTTTTCCATCGTATAAAACGAATAATTGCAACCAGTGTGAAAGTAATGATCATTTCTACATTCCGAGCAACCTAGGCTTCACTCTAGGGCGTTGCTCCAACAGATTGAATAGTTAGGGCCTTAGAAGTCAACGCCCGAAGCATAAAATGCAATAAAAATACAACAGTTTTTCCATCGTATAGCAGGATTAATTGCAACCAGTTTGAAAGTGATGGTCATTTCTACGTTCCGGGCAACCTAGGCTTCACTCTAGGGCGCTGCTCCACCAGATCAAACAGTTAGGGCCTTAGAAGTCAACGCCCGAAGCATAAAGTACAAAATAAATACAACAGTTTTTCCATTGTAAAAAACGAATAATTGCTACCAGTGTAAAAGTTATGGTCATTTCTACGTTCCGGGCAACCTAGGCTTCACCCTAGGGCGTTGTTCCACCAGATCGAATAGTTAGGGCCTAAGAAGTGAACGCCAGAAGCATAAAATGCAATAAAAATACAACAGTCTTTCCATCCTATAACAGGAATGATTGCAATCCGTGTGAAAGTGATGGTCATTTGTACGTTCCAGGCAACCTAGGCTTCACTCTAGGGCGTTGCTCCACCAGATCGAATTGTTAGGGCCTTAGAAGTCAGCGCCAGAGTCATAAAATACAATATAAATACAACAGCTTTTCCATCGTAAAGAACGTATAATTGCAACCAGTGTGAAAGTTATGGTTATTTCTACATTCCGAGCAACCTAGGCTTCACTCTAGGGCGTTGCTCCACCAGATCGAATAGTTAGGTCCTTAGAAGTCAACGCCAGAAGCATAAAATACGATATAAATACAACAGCTTTTGCATCGTATAAAAGGAATAATTGCAAACAGTGTGAAAGTAATTGTCATTTCTACGTTCCGGGCAACCTAGGCTACACTCTAGGGCGTTGCTCCACCAGATCAAACAGTTAGGGCCTTAGAAGTCAACGCCCGAAGCATAAAATACGGAATAAATACAACAGTTTTTCCATTGTATAAAACGAATAATTGCTACCAGTGTAAAAGTTATGGTCATTTCTACGTTCCGGGCAACCTAGGCTTCATCTTAGGGCATTGTTCCATCAGATCGAACAGTTAGGCCCTAAGAAGTGAACGCCAGAAGCATAAAATACAATATAAATACAACAGTTTTTCCATTGTATAAAACGAATAATTGCAACCAGTTTGATAGTGATGGTCATTTCTACGTACCGGGCAACCTAGGCTTCACTCAAGGGCGTTGCTCCACCAGATCGAATAGTTAGGGCCTTAGAAGTCAACGCCCGAAGCATAAAGTATAAAATAAATAGAACAGTTTTTCCATCGTACAAAACGAATAATTGCTACCAGTGTGAAAGTTATGGTCATTTCTACTTTCCGGGCAACCTGGGTTTCACCCTAGGGCGTTGTTCCACCAGATGGAATAGTTAGGGCCTAAGAAGTCAACGCCAGAAGCATAAAATACGATATAAATACAACAGCTTTTCCATCGTATGAAACGAATAATTGCAACCAGTGTGAAAGTTATGGTCATTTCTACAAAGCGAGCAACATAGGCTTCACTCTAGGGCGTTGCTCCAACAGATTGAATAGTTAGGGCCTTAGAAGTCAACGCCCGAAGCATAAAATGCAATAAAAATACAACAGTTTTTCCATCGTATAACAGGATTAATTGCAATCAGTTTGAAAGTGATGGTCACTTCTACGTTCCGGGCAACCCAGGCTTCACTCTAGGGCGTTGCTACACTAGACCGAATAGCTAGGGCCTTAGAAGTCAACGCCAGAGTCATAAAATACAATATAAATACAACAGCTTTTCCATCGTAAAGAACGTATAATTGCAACCAGTGTGAAAGTTATGGTTATTTCTGCATTCCGAGCAACCTAGGCTTCACTCTAGGGCGTTGCTCCACCAGATCGAATAGTTAGGTCCTTAGAAGTCAACGCCAGAAGCATAAAATACGATATAAATACAACAGCTTTTGCATCGTATAAAAGGAATAATTGCAAACAGTGTGAAAGTAATTGTCATTTCTACGTTCCGGGCAACCTAGGCTTCACTCTAGGGCGCTGCTCCACCAGATCAAACAGTTAGGGCCTTAGAAGTCAACGCCCGAAGCATAAAGTACAAAATAAATAGAACAGTTTTTCCATTGTAAAAAACGAATAATTGCTACCAGTGTAAAAGTTATGGTCATTTCTACGTTCCGGGCAACCTAGGCTTCACCCTAGGGCGTTGTTCCACCAGATCGAATAGTTAGGGCCTAAGAAGTGAACGCCAGAAGCATAAAATGCAATAAAAATACAACAGTCTTTCCATCCTATAACAGGAATAATTGCAATCCGTGTGAAAGTGATGGTCATTTGTACGTTCCAGGCAACCTAGGCTTCACTCTAGGGCGTTGCTCCACCAGATCGAATTGTTAGGGCCTTAGAAGTCAACGCCAGAGTCATAAAATACAATATATATACAACAGCTTTTCCATCGTAAAGAACGTATAATTGCAACCAGTGTGAAAGTGATGGTTATTTCTACATTCCGAGCAACCTAGGCTTCACTCTAGGGCGTTGCTCCACCAGATCGAATAGTTAGGTCCTTAGAAGTCAACGCCAGAAGCATAAAATACGATATAAATACAACAGCTTTTGCATCGTATAAAAGGAATAATTGTAAACAGTGTGAAAGTAATTGTCATTTCTACGTTCCGGGCAACCTAGGCTACACTCTAGGGCGTTGCTCCACCAGATCAAACAGTTAGGGCCTTAGAAGTCAACGCCCGAAGCATAAAATACAGAATAAATAGAACAGTTTTTCCATTGTATAAAACGAATAATTGCTACCAGTGTAAAAGTTATGGTCATTTCTACGTTCCGGGCAACCTAGGCTTCATCCTAGGGCATTGTTCCATCAGATCGAACAGTTAGGCCCTAAGAAGTGAACGCCAGAAGCATAAAATACAATATAAATACAACAGTTTTTCCATTGTATAAAACGAATAATTGCAACCAGTTTGATAGTGATGGTCTTTTCTACGTACCGGGCAACCTAGGCTTCACTCAAGGGCGTTGCTCCACCAGATCGAATAGTTAGGGCCTTAGAAGTCAACGCCCGAAGCATAAAGTATAAAATAAATAGAACAGTTTTTCCATCGTATAAAACGAATAATTGCTACCAGTGTGAAAGTTATGGTCATTTCTACTTTCCGGGCAACCTAGATTTCACCCTAGGGCGCTGTTCCACCAGATGGAATAGTTAGGGCCTAAGAAGTCAACGCCAGAAGCATAAAATACGATATAAATACAACAGCTTTTCCATCGTATGAAACGAATAATTGCAACCAGTGTGAAAGTTATGGTCACTTCTACGTTCCGGGCAACCTAGGCTTCACTCTAGGGCGTTGCTACACTAGATCGAATAGTTAGGGCCTAAGAAGTCAACACCAGAAGAATAAAGTACAAAATAAATACAACAGACTTTACACCGTATAAAACGAATAATTGCAACCTGTGTGAAGGTTATGGTCATATCTACGTTCCGGGCAACCTAGGCTTCACTGTAGGGCGTTGCTCCACCAGATTGAAGTGTTAGGGCCTAAGAAGTCAACGCTCCAAGCATAAAATACAATAGAAATACAACAGTTTTTCCATCGTATAAAACGAATAATTGCAACCATTATGAAACCTATGGTCATTTCTACGTTCCGGGCAACCTAGGCTTCACTCTATGGCGTTCTTCCACCACATCGAATAGCTATGGCCTCAGAAGTCAACGCCTGAAGCATAAAATACAATAAAAATGCAACTGTCTTTCCATCCTATAACAGGAATAATTGCAACCCGTGTGAAAGTGATGGTCATTTCTACGTTCCAGGCAACCTAGGCTTCACTCTAGGGCGTTGTTCCACCAGATCGAATAGTTAGGGCCTGAGAAGTCAACGCCAGAAGCATAAAATACAATATAAATATAACAGTTTTTCCATCGTATAAAACGAATAATTGCAACCCGTGTGAAAGTGAATGTCATTTGTACGTTCCAGGGAACCTAGGCTTCACTCTAGGGCGTTGCTCCACCAGATCGAATTGTTAGGGCCAAAGAAGTCAACGCCCGAAGCATAAAATACAAAATAAATAGAACACTTTTTCCATTGTATAAAACGAATAATTGCTACCAGTGTAAAAGTTATGGTCATTTCTACGTTCAGGGCAACCTAGGCTTCACCCTAGGTCATTGTTCCGTCAGATCGAATAGTTAGGCCCTAAGAAGTGAACGACAGAAGCATAAAGTACAATAAAATATAACAGTTTTTCCATCGGAGAAAACGAATAATTGCAACCAGGGTGAAAGTTATGGTCATTTCTACGTTCCGGGCAACCTAGGCTTCACTTTAGGGCGTTGCTCCACCAGATCGAATAGTTAGGTCCTTAGAAGTCAACGCCAGAAGCATAAAATACGATATAAATACAACAGCTTTTCCATGGTATAAAAGGAATAATTGCAAACAGTGTGAAAGCAATGGTCATTTCTACGTTCCGGGAAACCTAGGCTTCACTCTACGGCGTTGTTCCACCAGATCGAATAGTTAGGGCCTAAGAAGTCAACACCAGAAGAATAAAATACAAAATAAATACAACAGCCTTTACACCGTATAAAACGAATAATTGCAACCTGTGTGAAGGTTATGGTCATATCTACGTTCCGGGCAACCTAGGCTTCACTCTAGGGCGTTGCTCCATCAGATCAAACAGTTAGGGCCTTAGAAGTCAACGCCCGAAGCATAAAATACAAAATAAAAAGAACAGTTTTTCCATTGTATAAAACGAATAATTGCTACCAGTGTAAATGTTATGGTCATTTCTACGTTCCGGGCAACCTAGGCTTCACCCTAGGGCGTTGTTCCACCAGATCGAATAGTTAGGTCCTTAGAAGTCAACGCCAGAAGCATAAAATACGATATAAATACAGCAGCTTTTCCATCGTATAAAAGGAATAATTGCAAACAGTGTGAAAGTAATGGTCATTTATACGTTCCGGGCAACCTAGGCTTCACTCTACGGCGGTGTTCCACCAGATCGAATAGTTAGGGCCTAAGAAGTCAACACCAGAAGAATAAAATACAAAATAAATACAACAGACTTTACACCGTATAAAACGAATAATTGCAACCTGTGGGAAGGTTATGGTCATATCTACGTTCCGGGCAACCTAGGCTTCACTGTAGGGCGTTGCTCCACCAGATCGAAGTGTTAGGGCCTAAGAAGTCAACGCCCGAAGCATAAAATACAATAGAAATACAACAGTTTTTCCATCGTATAAAACGAATAATTGCAACCATTATGAAGCTTATGGTCATTTCTACGTTCCGGGCATCCTAGGCTTCACCCTAGGGCGTTGTTCCACCAGATCGAATAGTTAGGGCCTAAGAGGTGAACGCCAGCAGCATAAAATTCAATAAAAATACAACAGTTTTTCCATCGTATAACAGGATTAATTGCAACCAGTTTGATAGTGAAGGTCATTTCTACGTTCCGGGCAACCTAGGCTTCACTCTAGGGCGTTGCTCCACTAGATCGAATAGCTAGGGCCTTAGAAGTCAACGCCAGAAGAATAAAATACGATATAAAAACAACAGTTTTTCCATTGTATAAAACGAATAATTGCTACCAGTGTAAAAGTTATGGTCATTCCTACGTTCCGGGCAACCTAGGCTTCACCCTAGGGCGTTGTTCCACCAGATCGAATAGTTAGGGCCTAAGAAGTGTACGCCAGAAGCATAAAATGCAATAAAAATACAACAGTTTTTCCATCGTATAAAACGAATAATTGCAACCAGTGTGAAAGTTATGGTCATTTCTACATTCCGAGCAACCTAGGCTTCACTCTAGGGTGTTGCTCCAACAGATTGAATAGTTAGGGCCTTAGAAGTCAACGCCCGAAGCATAAAATACGATATAAATACAACAGCTTTTCCATCGTATGAAACGAATAATTGCTGCCAGTGTAAAAGTTATGGTCATTTCTACTTCCCGGGCAACCTAGGCTTCACCCTAGGGCGTTGTTCCACCAGATGGAATAGTTAGGGCCTAAGAAGTCAACGCCAGAAGCATAAAATACGATATAAATACAACAGCTTTTCCATCGTATGAAACAAATAATTGCAACCAGTTTGATAGTGATGGTCACTTCTACGTACCGGGCAACCTAGGCTTCACTCTAGGGCGTTGCTCCACCAGATCGAATAGCTAGGGCCTTAGAAGTCAACGCCCGAAGCATAAAATACAATATAAATACAACAGTTTTTCCATCGTATAAAAGGAATAATTGCAACCAGTGTGAAAGTAATGGTCATTTCTACGTTCGGGGCAACCTAGGCTTCACTCTACGGCGTTGTTCCACCAGATCGAATAGTTAGGGCCTAAGAAGTCAACACCAGAAGAATAAAATCCAAAATAAATACAACAGCCTTTACACCGTATAAAACGAATAATTGCAACCTGTGTGAAGGTTATGGTCATATCTACTTTCCGGGCAACCTAGGCTTCACTGTAGGGCGTTGCTCCACCAGATTGAAGTGTTAGGGCCTAAGAAGTCAACGCTCCAAGCATAAAATACAATAGAAATACAACAGTTTTTCCATCGTATAAAACGAATAATTGCAACCGTTATGAAACCTATGGTCATTTCTACGTTCCGGGCAACCTAGGCTTCACTCTATGGCGTTCTTCCACCACATCGAATAGCTATGGCCTCAGAAGTCAACGCCTGAAGCATAAAATACAATAAAAATGCAACAGTCTTTCCATCCTATAACAGGAATAATTGCAACCCGTGTGAAAGTGATGGTCATTTCTACGTTCCAGGCAACCTAGGCTTCACTCTAGGGCGTTGCTCCACCAGATCGAATAGTTAGGTCCTTAGAAGTCAACGCCAGAAGCATAAAATACGATATAAATACAACAGCTTTTGCATCGTATAAAAGGAATAATTGCAAACAGTGTGAAAGTAATTGTCATTTCTACGTTCCGGGCAACCTAGGCTACACTCTAGGGCGTTGCTCCACCAGATCAAACAGTTAGGGCCTTAGAAGTCAACGCCCGAAGCATAAAATACAGAATAAATAGAACAGTTTTTCCATTGTATAAAACGAATAATTGCTACCAGTGTAAAAGTTATGGTCATTTCTACGTTCCGGGCAACCTAGGCTTCATCCTAGGGCATTGTTCCATCAGATCGAACAGTTAGGCCCTAAGAAGTGAACGCCAGAAGCATAAAATACAATATAAATACAACAGTTTTTCCATTGTATAAAACGAATAATTGCAACCAGTTTGATAGTGATGGTCTTTTCTACGTACCGGGCAACCTAGGCTTCACTCAAGGGCGTTGCTCCACCAGATCGAATAGTTAGGGCCTTAGAAGTCAACGCCCGAAGCATAAAGTATAAAATAAATAGAACAGTTTTTCCATCGTATAAAACGAATAATTGCTACCAGTGTGAAAGTTATGGTCATTTCTACTTTCCGGGCAACCTAGATTTCACCCTAGGGCGCTGTTCCACCAGATGGAATAGTTAGGGCCTAAGAAGTCAACGCCAGAAGCATAAAATACGATATAAATACAACAGCTTTTCCATCGTATGAAACGAATAATTGCAACCAGTGTGAAAGTTATGGTCATTTCTACAAACCGAGCAACATAGGCTTCACTCTAGGGCGTTGCTACACTAGATCGAATAGTTAGGGCCTAAGAAGTCAACACCAGAAGAATAAAGTACAAAATAAATACAACAGACTTTACACCGTATAAAACGAATAATTGCAACCTGTGTGAAGGTTATGGTCATATCTACGTTCCGGGCAACCTAGGCTTCACTGTAGGGCGTTGCTCCACCAGATTGAAGTGTTAGGGCCTAAGAAGTCAACGCTCCAAGCATAAAATACAATAGAAATACAACAGTTTTTCCATCGTATAAAACGAATAATTGCAACCATTATGAAACCTATGGTCATTTCTACGTTCCGGGCAACCTAGGCTTCACTCTATGGCGTTCTTCCACCACATCGAATAGCTATGGCCTCAGAAGTCAACGCCTGAAGCATAAAATACAATAAAAATGCAACTGTCTTTCCATCCTATAACAGGAATAATTGCAACCCGTGTGAAAGTGATGGTCATTTCTACGTTCCAGGCAACCTAGGCTTCACTCTAGGGCGTTGTTCCACCAGATCGAATAGTTAGGGCCTGAGAAGTCAACGCCAGAAGCATAAAATACAATATAAATATAACAGTTTTTCCATCGTATTAAACGAATAATTGCAACCCGTGTGAAAGTGAATGTCATTTGTACGTTCCAGGGAACCTAGGCTTCACTCTAGGGCGTTGCTCCACCAGATCGAATTGTTAGGGCCAAAGAAGTCAACGCCCGAAGCATAAAATACAAAATAAATAGAACACTTTTTCCATTGTATAAAACGAATAATTGCTACCAGTGTAAAAGTTATGGTCATTTCTACGTTCAGGGCAACCTAGGCTTCACCCTAGGTCATTGTTCCGTCAGATCGAATAGTTAGGCCCTAAGAAGTGAACGACAGAAGCATAAAGTACAATAAAATATAACAGTTTTTCCATCGGAGAAAACGAATAATTGCAACCAGGGTGAAAGTTATGGTCATTTCTACGTTCCGGGCAACCTAGGCTTCACTTTAGGGCGTTGCTCCACCAGATCGAATAGTTAGGTCCTTAGAAGTCAACGCCAGAAGCATAAAATACGATATAAATACAACAGCTTTTCCATGGTATAAAAGGAATAATTGCAAACAGTGTGAAAGCAATGGTCATTTCTACGTTCCGGGAAACCTAGGCTTCACTCTACGGCGTTGTTCCACCAGATCGAATAGTTAGGGCCTAAGAAGTCAACACCAGAAGAATAAAATACAAAATAAATACAACAGCCTTTACACCGTATAAAACGAATAATTGCAACCTGTGTGAAGGTTATGGTCATATCTACGTTCCGGGCAACCTAGGCTTCACTCTAGGGCGTTGCTCCATCAGATCAAACAGTTAGGGCCTTAGAAGTCAACGCCCGAAGCATAAAATACAAAATAAAAGGAACAGTTTTTCCATTGTATAAAACGAATAATTGCTACCAGTGTAAATGTTATGGTCATTTCTACGTTCCGGGCAACCTAGGCTTCACCCTAGGGCGTTGTTCCACCAGATCGAATAGTTAGGTCCTTAGAAGTCAACGCCAGAAGCATAAAATACGATATAAATACAGCAGCTTTTCCATCGTATAAAAGGAATAATTGCAAACAGTGTGAAAGTAATGGTCATTTATACGTTCCGGGCAACCTAGGCTTCACTCTACGGCGGTGTTCCACCAGATCGAATAGTTAGGGCCTAAGAAGTCAACACCAGAAGAATAAAATACAAAATAAATACAACAGACTTTACACCGTATAAAACGAATAATTGCAACCTGTGGGAAGGTTATGGTCATATCTACGTTCCGGGCAACCTAGGCTTCACTGTAGGGCGTTGCTCCACCAGATCGAAGTGTTAGGGCCTAAGAAGTCAACGCCCGAAGCATAAAATACAATAGAAATACAACAGTTTTTCCATCGTATAAAACGAATAATTGCAACCATTATGAAGCTTATGGTCATTTCTACGTTCCGGGCATCCTAGGCTTCACCCTAGGGCGTTGTTCCACCAGATCGAATAGTTAGGGCCTAAGAGGTGAACGCCAGCAGCATAAAATTCAATAAAAATACAACAGTTTTTCCATCGTATAACAGGATTAATTGCAACCAGTTTGATAGTGAAGGTCATTTCTACGTTCCGGGCAACCTAGGCTTCACTCTAGGGCGTTGCTCCACTAGATCGAATAGCTAGGGCCTTAGAAGTCAACGCCAGAAGAATAAAATACGATATAAAAACAACAGTTTTTCCATTGTATAAAACGAATAATTGCTACCAGTGTAAAAGTTATGGTCATTCCTACGTTCCGGGCAACCTAGGCTTCACCCTAGGGCGTTGTTCCACCAGATCGAATAGTTAGGGCCTAAGAAGTGTACGCCAGAAGCATAAAATGCAATAAAAATACAACAGTTTTTCCATCGTATAAAACGAATAATTGCAACCAGTGTGAAAGTTATGGTCATTTCTACATTCCGAGCAACCTAGGCTTCACTCTAGGGTGTTGCTCCAACAGATTGAATAGTTAGGGCCTTAGAAGTCAACGCCCGAAGCATAAAATACGATATAAATACAACAGCTTTTCCATCGTATGAAACGAATAATTGCTGCCAGTGTAAAAGTTATGGTCATTTCTACTTCCCGGGCAACCTAGGCTTCACCCTAGGGCGTTGTTCCACCAGATGGAATAGTTAGGGCCTAAGAAGTCAACGCCAGAAGCATAAAATACGATATAAATACAACAGCTTTTCCATCGTATGAAACAAATAATTGCAACCAGTTTGATAGTGATGGTCACTTCTACGTACCGGGCAACCTAGGCTTCACTCTAGGGCGTTGCTCCACCAGATCGAATAGCTAGGGCCTTAGAAGTCAACGCCCGAAGCATAAAATACAATATAAATACAACAGTTTTTCCATCGTATAAAAGGAATAATTGCAACCAGTGTGAAAGTAATGGTCATTTCTACGTTCGGGGCAACCTAGGCTTCACTCTACGGCGTTGTTCCACCAGATCGAATAGTTAGGGCCTAAGAAGTCAACACCAGAAGAATAAAATACAAAATAAATACAACAGCCTTTACACCGTATAAAACGAATAATTGCAACCTGTGTGAAGGTTATGGTCATATCTACTTTCCGGGCAACCTAGGCTTCACTGTAGGGCGTTGCTCCACCAGATTGAAGTGTTAGGGCCTAAGAAGTCAACGCTCCAAGCATAAAATACAATAGAAATACAACAGTTTTTCCATCGTATAAAACGAATAATTGCAACCGTTATGAAACCTATGGTCATTTCTACGTTCCGGGCAACCTAGGCTTCACTCTATGGCGTTCTTCCACCACATCGAATAGCTATGGCCTCAGAAGTCAACGCCTGAAGCATAAAATACAATAAAAATGCAACAGTCTTTCCATCCTATAACAGGAATAATTGCAACCCGTGTGAAAGTGATGGTCATTTCTACGTTCCAGGCAACCTAGGCTTCACTCTAGGGCGTTGTTCCACCAGATCGAATAGTTAGGGCCTGGGAAGTCAACGCCAGAAGCATAAAATACAATATAAATATAACAGTTTTTCCATCGTATAAAACGAATAATTGCAACCCGTGTGAAAGTGAATGTCATTTGTACGTTCCAGGGAACCTAGGCTTCACTCTAGGGCGTTGCTCCACCAGATCGAATTGTTAGGGCCAAAGAAGTCAACGCCCGAAGAATAAAATACAAAATAAATAGAACCCTTTTTCCATTGTATAAAACGAATAATTGCTACCAGTGTAAAAGTTATGGTCATTTCTACGTTCAGGGCAACCTAGGCTTCACCCTAGGGCGTTGTTCCACCAGATCGAATAGTTAGGGCCTAAGAAGTGAACGCCAGAAGCATAAAATGCAATAAAAATACAACAGTCTTTCCATCCTATAACAGGAATAATTGCAATCCGTGTGAAAGTGATGGTCATTTGTACGTTCCAGGCAACCTAGGCTTCACTCTAGGGCGTTGCTCCACCAGATCGAATTGTTAGGGCCTTAGAAGTCAACGCCAGAGTCATAAAATACAATATAAATACAACAGCTTTTCCATCGTAAAGAACGTATAATTGCAACCAGTGTGAAAGTGATGGTTATTTCTACATTCCGAGCAACCTAGGCTTCACTCTAGGGCGTTGCTCCACCAGATCGAATAGTTAGGTCCTTAGAAGTCAACGCCAGAAGCATAAAATACGATATAAATACAACAGCTTTTGCATCGTATAAAAGGAATAATTGCAAACAGTGTGAAAGTAATTGTCATTTCTACGTTCCGGGCAACCTAGGCTACACTCTAGGGCGTTGCTCCACCAGATCAAACAGTTAGGGCCTTAGAAGTCAACGCCCGAAGCATAAAATACAGAATAAATAGAACAGTTTTTCCATTGTATAAAACGAATAATTGCAACCAGTTTGATAGTGATGGTCATTTCTACGTACCGGGCAACCTAGGCTTCACTCAAGGGCGTTGCTCCACCAGATCGAATAGTTAGGGCCTTAGAAGTCAACGCCCGAAGCATAAAGTATAAAATAAATAGAACAGTTTTTCCATCGTATAAAACGAATAATTGCTACCAGTGTGAAAGTTATGGTCATTTCTACTTTCCGGGCAACCTAGATTTCACCCTAGGGCGTTGTTCCACCAGATGGAATAGTTAGGGCCTAAGAAGTCAACGCCAGAAGCATAAAATACGATATAAATACAACAGCTTTTCCATCGTATGAAACGAATAATTGCAACCAGTGTGAAAGTTATGGTCATTTCTACAAACCGAGCAACATAGGCTTCACTCTAGGGCGTTGCTCCAACAGATTGAATAGTTAGGGCCTTAGAAGTCAACGCCCGAAGCATAAAATGCAATAAAAATACAACAGTTTTTCCATCGTATAACAGGATTAATTGCAATCAGTTTGAAAGTGATGGTCACTTCTACGTTCCGGGCAACCTAGGCTTCACTCTAGGGCGTTGCTACACTAGATCGAAGAGCTAGGGCCTTAGAAGTCAACGCCAGAGTCATAAAATACAATATAAATACAACAGCTTTTCCATCGTAAAGAACGTATAATTGCAACCAGTGTGAAAGTTATGGTTATTTCTACATTCCGAGCAACCTAGGCTTCACTCTAGGGCGTTGCTCCACCAGATCGAATAGTTAGGTCCTTAGAAGTCAACGCCAGAAGCATAAAATACGATATAAATACAACAGCTTTTGCATCGTATAAAAGGAATAATTGCAAACAGTGTGAAAGTAATTGTCATTTCTACGTTCCGGGCAACCTAGGCTACACTCTAGGGCGTTGCTCCACCAGATCAAACAGTTAGGGCCTTAGAAGTCAACGCCCGAAGCATAAAATACAAAATAAATAGAACAGTTTTTCCATTGTATAAAACGAATAATTGCTACCAGTGTAAATGTTATGGTCATTTCTACGTTCCCGGCAACCTAGGCTTCACCCTAGGGCGTTGTTCCACCAGATCGAATAGTTAGGTCCTTAGAAGTCAACGCCAGAAGCATAAAATACGATATAAATACAGCAGCTTTTCCATCGTATAAAAGGAATAATTGCAAACAGTGTGAAAGTAATGGTCATTTATACGTTCCGGGCAACCTAGGCTTCACTCTACGGCGTTGTTCCACCAGATCGAATAGTTAGGGCCTAAGAAGTAAACACCAGAAGAATAAAATACAAAATAAATACAACAGACTTTACACCGTATAAAACGAATAATTGCAACCTGTGGGAAGGTTATGGTCATATCTACGTTCCGGGCAACCTAGGCTTCACTGTAGGGCGTTGCTCCACCAGATCGAAGTGTTAGGGCCTAAGAAGTCAACGCCCGAAGCATAAAATACAATAGAAATGCAACAGTTTTTCCATCGTATAAAACGAATAATTGCAACCATTATGAAGCTTATGGTCATTTCTACGTTCCGGGCAACCTAGGCTTCACCCTAGGGCGTTGTTCCACCAGATCGAATAGTTAGGGCCTAAGAGGTGAACGCCAGCAGCATAAAATTCAATAAAAATACAACAGTTTTTCCATCGTATAACAGGATTAATTACAACCAGTTTAATAGTGAAGGTCATTTCTACGTTCCGGGCAACCTAGGCTTCACTCTAGGGCGTTGCTCCACTAGATCGAATAGCTCGGGCCTTAGAAGTCAACGCCAGAAGAATAAAATACGATATAAAAACAACAGCTTTTCCATCGTATAAAAGGAATAATTGCTACCAGTGTAAAAGTTATGGTCATTTATACGTTCCGGGCAACCTAGGCTTCACTCTAGGGCGTTGCTCCACCAGATCAAACAGTTAGGTCCTTGAAGTCAACGCCCGAAGCATAAAATACAAAATAAATAGAACAGTTTTTCCATTGTATAAAACGAGTAATTGCTACCAGTGTAAAAGTTATGGTCATTTCTACGTTCCGGGCAACCTAGGCTTCACCCTAGGGCGTTGTTCCAGCAGATCGAATAGTTAGGGCCTAAGAAGTGAACGCCAGAAGCTTAAAATGCAATAAAAATACAACAGTCTTTCCATCCTATAACAGGAATAATTGCAACCCGTGTGAAAGTTATGGTTATTTCTACATTCCGAGCAACCTAGGTTTCACTCTAGGGCGTTGTTCCACCAGCTCGAATAGTTAGTGCCTAAGAAGTGAACGCCAGAAGCATTAAATACAATAAAAATACAACAGTTTTTCCATCGTATAACAGGATTAATTGCAACCAGTTTGAAAGTGATGGTCACTTCTACGTTCCGGGCAACCCAGGCTTCACTCTAGGGCGTTGCTACACTAGATCGAATAGCTATGGCCTTAGAAGTCAACGCCAGAGTCATAAAATACAATATAAATACAACAGCTTTTCCATCGTAAAGAACGTATAATTGCAACCAGTGTGAAAGTTATGGTTATTTCTGCATTCCGAGCAACCTAGGCTTCACTCTAGGGCGTTGCTCCACCAGATCGAATAGTTAGGGCCTAAGAAGTGAACGCCAGAAGCATAAAACACAATATAAATACAACAGTTTTTCCATCGTATAAAACGAATAATTGCAACCAGTGTGAAAGTAATGATCATTTCTACATTACGAGCAACCTAGGCTTCACTCTAGGGCGTTGCTCCAACAGATTGAATAGTTAGGGCCTTAGAAGTCAACGCCCGAAGCATAAAATGCAATAAAAATACAACAGTTTTTCCATCGTATAACAGGATTAATTGCAACCAGTTTGAAAGTGATGGTCATTTCTACGTTCCGGGCAACCTAGGCTTCACTCTAGGGCGTTGCTCCACCAGATCAAACAGTTAGGGCCTTAGAAGTCAACGCCCGAAGCATAAAATACAGAATAAATAGAACAGTTTTTCCATTGTATAAAACGAATAATTGCAACCAGTTTGATAGTGATGGTCATTTCTACGTACCGGGCAACCTAGGCTTCACTCAAGGGCGTTGCTCCACCAGATCGAATAGTTAGGGCCTTAGAAGTCAACGCCCGAAGCATAAAGTATAAAATAAATAGAACAGTTTTTCCATCGTATAAAACGAATAATTGCTACCAGTGTGAAAGTTATGGTCATTTCTACTTTCCGGGCAACCTAGATTTCACCCTAGGGCGTTGTTCCACCAGATGGAATAGTTAGGGCCTAAGAAGTCAACGCCAGAAGCATAAAATACGATATAAATACAACAGCTTTTCCATCGTATGAAACGAATAATTGCAACCAGTGTGAAAGTTATGGTCATTTCTACAAACCGAGCAACATAGGCTTCACTCTAGGGCGTTGCTCCAACAGATTGAATAGTTAGGGCCTTAGAAGTCAACGCCCGAAGCATAAAATGCAATAAAAATACAACAGTTTTTCCATCGTATAACAGGATTAATTGCAATCAGTTTGAAAGTGATGGTCACTTCTACGTTCCGGGCAACCTAGGCTTCACTCTAGGGCGTTGCTACACTAGATCGAAGAGCTAGGGCCTTAGAAGTCAACGCCAGAGTCATAAAATACAATATAAATACAACAGCTTTTCCATCGTAAAGAACGTATAATTGCAACCAGTGTGAAAGTTATGGTTATTTCTACATTCCGAGCAACCTAGGCTTCACTCTAGGGCGTTGCTCCACCAGATCGAATAGTTAGGTCCTTAGAAGTCAACGCCAGAAGCATAAAATACGATATAAATACAACAGCTTTTGCATCGTATAAAAGGAATAATTGCAAACAGTGTGAAAGTAATTGTCATTTCTACGTTCCGGGCAACCTAGGCTACACTCTAGGGCGTTGCTCCACCAGATCAAACAGTTAGGGCCTTAGAAGTCAACGCCCGAAGCATAAAATACAAAATAAATACAACAGTTTTTCCATTGTATAAAACGAATAATTGCTACCAGTGTAAATGTTATGGTCATTTCTACGTTCCCGGCAACCTAGGCTTCACCCTAGGGCGTTGTTCCACCAGATCGAATAGTTAGGTCCTTAGAAGTCAACGCCAGAAGCATAAAATACGATATAAATACAGCAGCTTTTCCATCGTATAAAAGGAATAATTGCAAACAGTGTGAAAGTAATGGTCATTTATACGTTCCGGGCAACCTAGGCTTCACTCTACGGCGTTGTTCCACCAGATCGAATAGTTAGGGCCTAAGAAGTAAACACCAGAAGAATAAAATACAAAATAAATACAACAGACTTTACACCGTATAAAACGAATAATTGCAACCTGTGGGAAGGTTATGGTCATATCTACGTTCCGGGCAACCTAGGCTTCACTGTAGGGCGTTGCTCCACCAGATCGAAGTGTTAGGGCCTAAGAAGTCAACGCCCGAAGCATAAAATACAATAGAAATGCAACAGTTTTTCCATCGTATAAAACGAATAATTGCAACCATTATGAAGCTTATGGTCATTTCTACGTTCCGGGCAACCTAGGCTTCACCCTAGGGCGTTGTTCCACCAGATCGAATAGTTAGGGCCTAAGAGGTGAACGCCAGCAGCATAAAATTCAATAAAAATACAACAGTTTTTCCATCGTATAACAGGATTAATTACAACCAGTTTAATAGTGAAGGTCATTTCTACGTTCCGGGCAACCTAGGCTTCACTCTAGGGCGTTGCTCCACTAGATCGAATAGCTCGGGCCTTAGAAGTCAACGCCAGAAGAATAAAATACGATATAAAAACAACAGCTTTTCCATCGTATAAAAGGAATAATTGCTACCAGTGTAAAAGTTATGGTCATTTATACGTTCCGGGCAACCTAGGCTTCACTCTAGGGCGTTGCTCCACCAGATCAAACAGTTAGGTCCTTGAAGTCAACGCCCGAAGCATAAAATACAAAATAAATAGAACAGTTTTTCCATTGTATAAAACGAATAATTGCTACCAGTGTAAAAGTTATTGTCATTTCTACGTTCCGGGCAACCTAGGCTTCACCCTAGGGCGTTGTTCCAGCAGATCGAATAGTTAGGGCCTAAGAAGTGAACGCCAGAAGCTTAAAATGCAATAAAAATACAACAGTCTTTCCATCCTATAACAGGAATAATTGCAACCCGTGTGAAAGTTATGGTTATTTCTACATTCCGAGCAACCTAGGTTTCACTCTAGGGCGTTGTTCCACCAGCTCGAATAGTTAGTGCCTAAGAAGTGAACGCCAGAAGCATTAAATACAATAAAAATACAACAGTTTTTCCATCGTATAACAGGATTAATTGCAACCAGTTTGAAAGTGATGGTCACTTCTACGTTCCGGGCAACCCAGGCTTCACTCTAGGGCGTTGCTACACTAGATCGAATAGCTAGGGCCTTAGAAGTCAACGCCAGAGTCATAAAATACAATATAAATACAACAGCTTTTCCATCGTAAAGAACGTATAATTGCAACCAGTGTGAAAGTTATGGTTATTTCTGCATTCCGAGCAACCTAGGCTTCACTCTAGGGCGTTGCTCCACCAGATCGAATAGTTAGGGCCTAAGAAGTGAACGCCAGAAGCATAAAATACAATATAAATACAACAGCTTTTCAATCGTATAAAAGGAATAATTGCAAACAGTGTGAAAGTAATGGTCATTTCTACGTTCCGGGCAACCTAGGCTTCACCCTAGGGCGTTGTTCCACCAGATTAAACAGTTAGGGCCTTAGAGGTCAACGCCCGAAGCATAAAATACAAAATAAATAGAACATTTTTTCCATTGTATAAAACGAATAATTGCTACCAGTGTAAAAGTTATGGTCATTTCTACGTTCCGGGCAACCTAGGCTTCACCCTAGGGCGTTGTTCCACCAGATCGAATAGTTAGGGCCTAAGAAGTGAACGCCAGAAGCATAAAATGCAATAAAAATACAACAGTCTTTCCATCCTATAACAGGAATAATTGCAATCCGTGTGAAAGTGATGGTCATTTGTACGTTCCAGGCAACCTAGGCTTCACTCTAGGGCGTTGCTCCACCAGATCGAATTGTTAGGGCCAAAGAAGTCAACGCCCGAAGAATAAGATACAAAATAAATAGAACAGTTTTTCCATCGTATAAAAGGAATAATTGCAAACAGTGTGAAAGTAATGGTCATTTCTACGTTCCGGGCAACCTAGGCTTCACTCTACGGCGTTGTTCCACCAGATCGTATAGTTAGGGCCTAAGAAGTCAACACCAGAAGAATAAAATACAAAATAAATACAATAGCCTTTACACCATATAAAACGAATAATTGCAACCTGTGTGAAGGTTATGGTCATATCTACGTTCCGGGCAACCTAGGCTTCACTGTAGGGCGTTGCTCCACCAGATCGAAGTGTTAGGGCCTAAGAAGTCAACGCCCGAAGCATAAAATACAATGGAAATACAACAGTTTTTCCATCGTATAAAACGAGTAATTGCAACCATTATGAAACTTATGGTCATTTCTACGTTCCGGGCAACCAAGGCTTCACTCTGTGGCGTTCTTCCACGACATCGAATAGCTACGGCCTCAGAGGTCAACGCCTGAAGCATAAAATACAATAAAAATGCAACAGTCTTTCCATCCTATAACAGGAATAATTGCAACCCGTGTGAAAGTGATGGTCATTTCTACGTTCCAGGCAACCTAGGCTTCACTCAAGGGCGTTGTTCCACCAGATCGAATAGTTAGGGCCTAAGAAGTCAACGCCAGAAGCATAAAATACAATATAAATATGACAGTTTTTCCATCGTATAAAACGAATAATAGCAGCCAGTGTGAAAGTTATGGTCATTTCTACGTTCCGGGCAACCTAGGCTTCACTCTAGGGCGTTGCTCCACCAGATCAAACAGCTAGGGCCTTAGAAGTCAACGCCCGAAGCATAAAATACAAAATAAATAGAACAGTTTTTCCATTGTATAAAACGAATAATTGCTACAAGTGTAAAAGTTATGGTCATTTCTACGTTCCGGGAAACCTAGGCTTCACCCTAGGGCGATATTCCACAAGATCGAATAGTTAGGGCCTAAGAAGTGAACGCCAGAAGCATAAAATGCAATAAAAATACAACAGTCTTTCCATCCTATAACAGGAATAATTGCAATCCGTGTGAAAGTGATGGTCATTTGTACGTTCCAGGCAACCTAGGCTTCACTCTAGGGCGTTGCTCCACCAGATCGAATTGTTAGGGCCAAAGAAGTCAACGCCCGAAGAATAAGATACAAAATAAATAGAACAGTTTTTCCATCGTATAAAAGGAATAATTGCAAACAGTGTGAAAGTAATGGTCATTTCTACGTTCCGGGCAACCTAGGCTTCACTCTACGGCGTTGTTCCACCAGATCGAATAGTTAGGGCCTAAGAAGTCAACACCAGAAGAATAAAATACAAAATAAATACAATAGCCTTTACACCGTATAAAACGAATAATTGCAACCTGTGTGAAGGTTATGGTCATATCTACGTTCCGGGCAACCTAGGCTTCACTGTAGGGCGTTGCTCCACCAGATCGAAGTGTTAGGGCCTAAGAAGTCAACGCCCGAAGCATAAAATACAATGGAAATACAACAGTTTTTCCATCGTATAAAACGAATAATTGCAACCATTATGAAACTTATGGTCATTTCTACGTTCCGGGCAACCAAGGCTTCACTCTGTGGCGTTCTTCCACGACATCGAATAGCTACGGCCTCAGAGGTCAACGCCTGAAGCATAAAATACAATAAAAATGCAACAGTCTTTCCATCCTATAACAGGAATAATTGCAACCCGTGTGAAAGTGATGGTCATTTCTACGTTCCAGGCAACCTAGGCTTCACTCAAGGGCGTTGTTCCACCAGATCGAATAGTTAGGGCCTAAGAAGTCAACGCCAGAAGCATAAAATACAATATAAATATGACAGTTTTTCCATCGTATAAAACGAATAATAGCAGCCAGTGTGAAAGTTATGGTCATTTCTACGTTCCGGGCAACCTAGACTTCACTCTAGGGCGTTGCTCCACCAGATCAAACAGCTAGGGCCTTAGAAGTCAACGCCCGAAGCATAAAATACAAAATAAATAGAACAGTTTTTCCATTGTATAAAACGAATAATTGCTATAAGTGTAAAAGTTATGGTCATTTCTACGTTCCGGGCAACCTAGGCTTCACCTTAGGGCGTTATTCAACAAGATCGAATAGTTAGGGACTAAGAAGTGAACGCCAGAAGCATAAAATGCAATAAAAATACAACAGTCTTTCCATCCTATAACAGGAATAATTGCAATCCGTGTGAAAGTGATGGTCATTTGTACGTTCCAGGCAACCTAGGCTTCACTCTAGGGCGTTGCTCCACGAGATCGAATTGTTAGGGCCAAAGAAGTCAACGCCAGAAGCATAAAATACAATATAAATACAACAGCTTTTCAATCGTATAAAAGGAATAATTTCAAACAGTGTGAAAGTAATGGTCATTTCTACGTTCCGGGCAACCTAGGCTTCACCCTAGGGCGTTGCTCCACCAGATTAAACAGTTAGGGCCTTAGAAGTCAACGCCCGAAGCATAAAATACAAAATAAATAGAACAGTTTTTCCATTGTATAAAACGAATTATTGCTACCAGTGTAAAAGTTATGGTCATTTCTACGTTCCGGGCAACCTAGGCTTCACCCTTGGGCGTTGTTCCACCACATCGAATAGTTAGGGCCTAAGAAGTGAACGCCAGAAGCATAAAATACAATATAAATACAACAGCTTTTCAATCGTATAAAAGGAATAATTGCAAACAGTGTGAAAGTAATGGTCATTTCTACGTTCCGGGCAACCTAGGCTTCACCCTAGGGCGTTGTTCCACCAGATTAAACAGTTAGGGCCTTAGAGGTCAACGCCCGAAGCATAAAATACAAAATAAATAGAACATTTTTTCCATTGTATAAAACGAATAATTGCTACCAGTGTAAAAGTTATGGTCATTTCTACGTTCCGGGCAACCTAGGCTTCACCCTAGGGCGTTGTTCCACCAGATCGAATAGTTAGGGCCTAAGAAGTGAACGCCAGAAGCATAAAATGCAATAAAAATACAACAGTCTTTCCATCCTATAACAGGAATAATTGCAATCCGTGTGAAAGTGATGGTCATTTGTACGTTCCAGGCAACCTAGGCTTCACTCTAGGGCGTTGCTCCACCAGATCGAATTGTTAGGGCCAAAGAAGTCAACGCCCGAAGAATAAGATACAAAATAAATAGAACAGTTTTTCCATCGTATAAAAGGAATAATTGCAAACAGTGTGAAAGTAATGGTCATTTCTACGTTCCGGGCAACCTAGGCTTCACTCTACGGCGTTGTTCCACCAGATCGAATAGTTAGGGCCTAAGAAGTCAACACCAGAAGAATAAAATACAAAATAAATACAATAGCCTTTACACCGTATAAAACGAATAATTGCAACCTGTGTGAAGGTTATGGTCATATCTACGTTCCGGGCAACCTAGGCTTCACTGTAGGGCGTTGCTCCACCAGATCGAAGTGTTAGGGCCTAAGAAGTCAACGCCCGAAGCATAAAATACAATGGAAATACAACAGTTTTTCCATCGTATAAAACGAATAATTGCAACCATTATGAAACTTATGGTCATTTCTACGTTCCGGGCAACCAAGGCTTCACTCTGTGGCGTTCTTCCACGACATCGAATAGCTACGGCCTCAGAGGTCAACGCCTGAAGCATAAAATACAATAAAAATGCAACAGTCTTTCCATCCTATAACAGGAATAATTGCAACCCGTGTGAAAGTGATGGTCATTTCTACGTTCCAGGCAACCTAGGCTTCACTCAAGGGCGTTGTTCCACCAGATCGAATAGTTAGGGCCTAAGAAGTCAACGCCAGAAGCATAAAATACAATATAAATATGACAGTTTTTCCATCGTATAAAACGAATAATAGCAGCCAGTGTGAAAGTTATGGTCATTTCTACGTTCCGGGCAACCTAGGCTTCACTCTAGGGCGTTGCTCCACCAGATCAAACAGCTAGGGCCTTAGAAGTCGACGCCCGAAGCATAAAATACAAAATAAATAGAACAGTTTTTCCATTGTATAAAACGAATAATTGCTACAAGTGTAAAAGTTATGGTCATTTCTACGTTCCGGGAAACCTAGGCTTCACCCTAGGGCGTTATTCCACAAGATCGAATAGTTAGGGCCTAAGAAGTGAACGCCAGAAGCATAAAATGCAATAAAAATACAACAGTCTTTCCATCCTATAACAGGAATAATTGCAAGCCGTGTGAAAGTGATGGTCATTTGTACGTTCCAGGCAACCTAGGCTTCAGTCTAGGGCGTTGATCCACGAGATCGAATTGTTAGGGCCAAAGAAGTCAACGCCAGAAGCATAAAATACAATATAAATACAACAGCTTTTCAATCCTATAAAAGGAATAATTGCAAACAGTGTGAAAGTAATGGTCATTTCTACGTTCCGGGCAACCTAGGCTTCACTCTACGGCGTTGTTCCACCAGATCGAATAGTTAGGGCCTAAGAAGTCAACACCAGAAGAATAAAATACAAAATAAATACAATAGCCTTTACACCGTATGAAACGAATAATTGCAACCAGTGTGAAAGTTATGGTCATTTCTACAAACCGAGCAACATAGGCTTCACTCTAGGGCGTTGCTCCACCAGATCAAACAGTTAGGGCCTTAGAAGTCAACGCCCGAAGCATAAAATACAGAATAAATAGAACAGTTTTTCCATTGTATAAAACGAATAATTGAAACCAGTTTGATAGTGATGGTCATTTCTACGTACCGGGCAACCTAGGCTTCACTCAAGGGCGTTGCTCCACCAGATCGAATAGTTAGGGCCTTAGAAGTCAACGCCCGAAGCATAAAGTATAAAATAAATAGAACAGTTTTTCCATCGTATAAAACGAATAATTGCTACCAGTGTGAAAGTTAAGGCCATTTCTACTTTCCGGGCAACCTAGATTTCACCCTAGGGCGTTGTTCCACCAGATGGACTAGTTAGGGCCTAAGAAGTCAACGCCAGAAGCATAAAATACGATATAAATACAACAGCTTTTCCATCGTATGAAACGAATAATTGCAACCAGTGTGAAAGTTATGGTCATTTCTACAAACCGAGCAACATAGGCTTCACTCTAGGGCGTTGCTCCAACAGATTGAATAGTTAGGGCCTTAGAAGTCAACGCCCGAAGCATAAAATGCAATAAAAATACAACAGTTTTTCCATCGTATAACAGGATTAATTGCAATCAGTTTGAAAGTGATGGTCACTTCTACGTTCCGGGCAACCTAGGCTTCACTCTAGGGCGTTGCTACACTAGATCGAATAGCTAGGGCCTTAGAAGTCAACGCCAGAGTCATAAAATACAATATAAATACAACAGCTTTTCCATCGTAAAGAACGTATAATTGCAACCAGTGTGAAAGTTATGGTTATTTCTACATTCCGAGCAACCTAGGCTTCACTCTAGGGCGTTGCTCCACCAGATCGAATAGTTAGGTCCTTAGAAGTCAACGCCAGAAGCATAAAATACGATATAAATACAACAGCTTTTGCATCGTATAAAAGGAATAATTGCAAACAGTGTGAAAGTAATTGTCATTTCTACGTTCCGGGCAACCTAGGCTACACTCTAGGGCGTTGCTCCACCAGATCAAACAGTTAGGGCCTTAGAAGTCAACGCCCGAAGCATAAAATACAAAATAAATAGAACAGTTTTTCCATTGTATAAAACAAATAATTGCTACCAGTGTAAAAGTTATGGTCATTTCTACGTTCCGGGCAACCTAGGCTTCATCCTAGGGCATTGTTCCATCAGATCGAACAGTTAGGCCCTAAGAAGTGAACGCCAGAAGCATAAAATACAATACAAATACAACAGTTTTTCCAGTGTATAAAACGAATAATTGCAACCAGTTTGATAGTGATGGTCATTTCTACGTACCGGGCAACCTAGGCTTCACTCAAGGGCGTTGCTCCACCAGATCGAATAGTTAGGGCCTTAGAAGTCAACGCCCGAAGCATAAAGTATAAAATAAATAGAACAGTTTTTCCATCGTATAAAACGAATAATTGCTACCAGTGTGAAAGTTATGGTCATTTCTACTTCCCGGGCAACCTAGGCTTCACCCTAGGGCGTTGTTCCACCAGATGGAATAGTTAGGGCCTAAGAAGTCAACGCCAGAAGCATAAAATACGATATAAATACAACAGCTTTTCCATCGTATGAAACAAATAATTGCAACCAGTTTGATAGTGATGGTCACTTCTACGTACCGGGCAACCTAGGCTTCACTCTAGGGCGTTGCTCCACCAGATCGAATAGCTAGTGCCTTAGAAGTCAACGCCCGAAGCATAAAATACAATATAAATACAACAGTTTTTCCATCGTATAAAACGAATAATTGCAACCAGTGTGAAAGTAATGGTCATTTCTACGTTCGGGGCAACCTAGGCTTCACTCTACGGCGTTGTTCCACCAGATCGAATAGTTAGGGCCTAAGAAGTCAACACCAGAAGAATAAAATACAAAATAAATACAACAGCCTTTACACCGTATAAAACGAATAATTGCAACCTGTGTGAAGGTTATGGTCATATCTACGTTCCGGGCAACCTAGGCTTCACTGTAGGGCGTTGCTCCACCAGATTGAAGTGTTAGGGCCTAAGAAGTCAACGCTCCAAGCATAAAATACAATAGAAATACAACAGTTTTTCCATCGTATAAAACGAACAATTGCAACCATTATGAAACCTATGGTCATTTCTACGTTCCGGGCAGCCTAGGCTTCACTCTATGGCGTTCTTCCACCACATCGAATAGCTATGGCCTCAGAAGTCAACGCCTGAAGCATAAAATACAATAAAAATGCAACAGTCTTTCCATCCTATAACAGGAATAATTGCAACCCGTGTGAAAGTGATGGTCATTTCTACGTTCCAGGCAACCTAGGCTTCACTCTAGGGCGTTGTTCCACCAGATCGAATAGTTAGGGCCTGAGAAGTCAACGCCAGAAGCATAAAATACAATTTAAATATAACAGTTTTTCCATCGTATAAAACGAATAATTGCAACCCGTGTGAAAGTGAATGTCATTTGTACGTTCCAGGGAACCTAGGCTTCACTCTGGGGCGTTGCTCCACCAGATCGAATTGTTAGGGCCAAAGAAGTCAACGCCCGAAGCATAAAATACAAAATAAATAGAACACTTTTTCCATTGTATAAAACGAATAATTGCTACCAGTGTAAAAGTTATGGTCATTTCTACGTTCAGGGCAACCTAGGCTTCACCCTAGGGCATTGTTCCGTCAGATCGAATAGTTAGGCCCTAAGAAGTGAACGACAGAAGCATAAAGTACAATATAAATATATCAGTTTTTCCATCGGAGAAAACGAATAATTGCAACCAGGGTGAAAGTTATGGTCATTTCTATATTCCGAGCAACCTAGGCTTCACTTTAGGGCGTTGCTCCACCAGATCGAATAGTTAGGTCCTTAGAAGTCAACGCCAGAAGCATAAAATACGATATAAATACAACAGCTTTTCCATGGTATAAAAGGAATAATTGCAAACAGTGTGAAAGCAATGGTCATTTCTACGTTCCGGGAAACCTAGGCTTCACTCTACGGCGTTGTTCCACCAGATCGAATAGTTAGGGCCTAAGAAGTCAACACCAGAAGAATAAAATACAAAATAAATACAACCGCCTTTACACCGTATAAAACGAATAATTGCAACCTGTGTGAAGGTTATGGTCATATCTACGTTCCGGGCAACCTAGGCTTCACTCTAGGGCGTTGCTCCACTAGATCGAATAGCTCGGGCCTTAGAAGTCAACGCCAGAAGAATAAAATACGATATAAAAACAACAGCTTTTCCATCGTATAAAAGGAATAATTGCTACCAGTGTAAAAGTTATGGTCATTTATACGTTCCGGGCAACCTAGGCTTCACTCTAGGGCGTTGCTCCACCAGATCAAACAGTTAGGTCCTTGAAGTCAACGCCCGAAGCATAAAATACAAAATAAATAGAACAGTTTTTCCATTGTATAAAACGAATAATTGCTACCAGTGTAAAAGTTATGGTCATTTCTACGTTCCGGGCAACCTAGGCTTCACCCTAGGGCGTTGTTCCAGCAGATCGAATAGTTAGGGCCTAAGAAGTGAACGCCAGAAGCTTAAAATGCAATAAAAATACAACAGTCTTTCCATCCTATAACAGGAATAATTGCAACCCGTGTGAAAGTTATGGTTATTTCTACATTCCGAGCAACCTAGGTTTCACTCTAGGGCGTTGTTCCACCAGCTCGAATAGTTAGTGCCTAAGAAGTGAACGCCAGAAGCATTAAATACAATAAAAATACAACAGTTTTTCCATCGTATAACAGGATTAATTGCAACCAGTTTGAAAGTGATGGTCACTTCTACGTTCCGGGCAACCCAGGCTTCACTCTAGGGCGTTGCTACACTAGATCGAATAGCTAGGGCCTTAGAAGTCAACGCCAGAGTCATAAAATACAATATAAATACAACAGCTTTTCCATCGTAAAGAACGTATAATTGCAACCAGTGTGAAAGTTATGGTTATTTCTGCATTCCGAGCAACCTAGGCTTCACTCTAGGGCGTCGCTCCACCAGATCGAATAGTTAGGGCCTAAGAAGTGAACGCCAGAAGCATAAAACACAATATAAATACAACAGTTTTTCCATCGTATAAAACGAATAATTGCAACCAGTGTGAAAGTAATGATCATTTCTACATTACGAGCAACCTAGGCTTCACTCTAGGGCGTTGCTCCAACAGATTGAATAGTTAGGGCCTTAGAAGTCAACGCCCGAAGCATAAAATGCAATAAAAATACAACAGTTTTTCCATCGTATAACAGGATTAATTGCAACCAGTTTGAAAGTGATGGTCATTTCTACGTTCCGGGCAACCTAGGCTTCACTCTAGGGCGCTGCTCCACCAGATCCAACAGTTAGGGCCTTAGAAGTCAACGCCCGAAGCATAAAGTACAAAATAAATAGAACAGTTTTTCCATTGTAAAAAACGAATAATTGCTACCAGTGTAAAAGTTATGGTCATTTCTACGTTCCGGGCAACCTAGGCTTCACCCTAGGGCGTTGTTCCACCAGATCGAATAGTTAGGGCCTAAGAAGTGAACGCCAGAAGCATAAAATGCAGTAAAAATACAACAGTCTTTCCATCCTATAACAGGAATAATTGCAATCCGTGTGAAAGTGATGGTCATTTGTACGTTCCAGGCAACCTAGGCTTCACTCTAGGGCGTTGCTCCACCAGATCGAATTGTTAGGGCCAAAGAAGTCAACGCCCGAACAATAAGATACAAAATAAATAGAACAGTTTTTCCATCGTATAAAAGGAATAATTGCAAACAGTGTGAAAGTAATGGTCATTTCTACGTTCCGGGCAACCTAGGCTTCACTCTACGGCGTTGTTCCACCAGATCGAATAGTTAGGGCCTAAGAAGTCAACACCAGAAGAATAAAATATAAAATAAATACAACAGCCTTTACACCGTATAAAACGAATAATTGCAACCTGTGTGAAGGTTATGGTCATATCTACGTTCCGGGCAACCTAGGCTTCACTGTAGGGCGTTGCTCCACCAGATCGAAGTGTTAGGGCCTAAGAAGTCAACGCCCGAAGCATAAAATACAATGGAAATACAACAGTTTTTCCATCGTATAAAACGAATAATTGCAACCATTATGAAACTTATGGTCATTTCTACGTTCCGGGCAACCAAGGCTTCACTCTGTGGCGTTCTTCCACGACATCGAATAGCTACGGCCTCAGAAGTCAACGCCTGAAGCATAAAATACAATAAAAATGCAACAGTCTTTCCATCCTATAGCAGGAATAATTGCAACCCGTGTGAAAGTGATGGTCATTTCTACGTTCCAGGCAACCTAGGCTTCACTCAAGGGCGTTGTTCCACCAGATCGAATAGTTAGGGCCTAAGAAGTCAACGCCAGAAGCATAAAATACAATATAAATATGACAGTTTTTCCATCGTATAAAACGAATAATAGCAGCCAGTGTGAAAGTTATGGTCTTTTCTACGTTCCGGGCAACCTAGGCTTCACTCTAGGGCGTTGCTCCACCAGATCAAACAGCTAGGGCCTTAGAAGTCAACGCCCGAAGCATAAAATACAAAATAAATAGAACAGTTTTTCCATTGTATAAAACGAATAATTGCTACAAGTGTAAAAGTTATGGTCATTTCTACGTTCCGGCAACCTAGGCTTCACCTTAGGGCGTTATTCCACAAGATCGAATAGTTAGGGCCTAAGAAGTGAACGCCAGAAGCATAAAATGCAATAAAAATACAACAGTCTTTCCATCCTATAACAGGAATAATTGCAATCCGTGTGAAAGTGATGGTCATTTCTACGTTCCGGGCAACCTAGGCTTCACCCTAGGGCGTTGCTCCACCAGATTAAACAGTTAGGGCCTTAGAAGTCAACGCCCGAAGCATAAAATACAAAATAAATAGAACAGTTTTTCCATTGTATAAAACGAATTATTGCTACCAGTGTAAAAGTTATGGTCATTTCTACGTTCCGGGCAACCTAGGCTTCACCCTTGGGCGTTGTTCCACCACATCGAATAGTTAGGGCCTAAGAAGTGAACGCCAGAAGCATAAAATACAATATAAATACAACAGCTTTTCAATCGTATAAAAGGAATAATTGCAAACAGTGTGAAAGTAATGGTCATTTCTACGTTCCGGGCAACCTAGGCTTCACCCTAGGGCGTTGTTCCACCTGATTAAACAGTTAGGGCCTTAGAGGTCAACGCCCGAAGCATAAAATACAAAATAAATAGAACATTTTTTCCATTGTATAAAACGAATAATTGCTACCAGTGTGAAAGTTATGGTCATTTCTACGTTCCGGGCAACCTAGGCTTCACCCTAGGGCGTTGTTCCACCAGATCGAATAGTTAGGGCCTAAGAAGTGAACGCCAGAAGCATAAAATGCAATAAAAATACAACAGTCTTTCCATCCTATAACAGGAATAATTGCAATCCGTGTGAAAGTGATGGTCATTTGTACGTTCCAGGCAACCTAGGCTTCACTCTAGGGCGTTGCTCCACCAGATCGAATTGTTAGGGCCAAAGAAGTCAACGCCCGAAGAATAAGATACAAAATAAATAGAACAGTTTTTCCATCGTATAAAAGGAATAATTGCAAACAGTGTGAAAGTAATGGTCATTTCTACGTTCCGGGCAACCTAGGCTTCACTCTACGGCGTTGTTCCACCAGATCGTATAGTTAGGGCCTAAGAAGTCAACACCAGAAGAATAAAATACAAAATAAATACAATAGCCTTTACACCGTATAAAACGAATAATTGCAACCTGTGTGAAGGTTATGGTCATATCTACGTTCCGGGCAACCTAGGCTTCACTGTAGGGCGTTGCTCCACCAGATCGAAGTGTTAGGGCCTAAGAAGTCAACGCCCGAAGCATAAAATACAATGGAAATACAACAGTTTCTCCATCGTATAAAACGAGTAATTGCAACCATTATGAAACTTATGGTCATTTCTACGTTCCGGGCAACCAAGGCTTCACTCTGTGGCGTTCTTCCACGACATCGAATAGCTACGGCCTCAGAGGTCAACGCCTGAAGCATAAAATACAATAAAAATGCAACAGTCTTTCCATCCTATAACAGGAATAATTGCAACCCGTGTGAAAGTGATGGTCATTTCTACGTTCCAGGCAACCTAGGCTTCACTCAAGGGCGTTGTTCCACCAGATCGAATAGTTAGGGCCTAAGAAGTCAACGCCAGAAGCATAAAATACAATATAAATATGACAGTTTTTCCATCGTATAAAACGAATAATAGCAGCCAGTGTGAAAGTTATGGTCATTTCTACGTTCCGGGCAACCTAGGCTTCACTCTAGGGCGTTGCTCCACCAGATCAAACAGCTAGGGCCTTAGAAGTCAACGCCCGAAGCATAAAATACAAAATAAATAGAACAGTTTTTCCATTGTATAAAACGAATAATTGCTACAAGTGTAAAAGTTATGGTCATCTCTACGTTCCGGGAAACCTAGGCTTCACCCTAGGGCGTTATTCCACAAGATCGAATAGTTAGGGCCTAAGAAGTGAACGCCAGAAGCATAAAATGCAATAAAAATACAACAGTCTTTCCATCCTATAACAGGAATAATTGCAATCCGTGTGAAAGTGATGGTCATTTGTACGTTCCAGGCAACCTAGGCTTCACTCTAGGGCGTTGCTCCACCAGATCGAATTGTTAGGGCCAAAGAAGTCAACGCCCGAAGAATAAGATACAAAATAAATAGAACAGTTTTTCCATCGTATAAAAGGAATAATTGCAAACAGTGTGAAAGTAATGGTCATTTCTACGTTCCGGGCAACCTAGGCTTCACTCTACGGCGTTGTTCCACCAGATCGAATAGTTAGGGCCTAAGAAGTCAACACCAGAAGAATAAAATACAAAATAAATACAATAGCCTTTACTCCGTATAAAACGAATAATTGCAACCTGTGTGAAGGTTATGGTCATATCTACGTTCCGGGCAACCTAGGCTTCACTGTAGGGCGTTGCTCCACCAGATCGAAGTGTTAGGGCCTAAGAAGTCAACGCCCGAAGCATAAAATACAATGGAAATACAACAGTTTTTCCATCGTATAAAACGAATAATTGCAACCATTATGAAACTTATGGTCATTTCTACGTTCCGGGCAACCAAGGCTTCACTCTGTGGCGTTCTTCCACGACATCGAATAGCTACGGCCTCAGAAGTCAACGCCTGAAGCATAAAATACAATAAAAATGCAACAGTCTTTCCATCCTATAGCAGGAATAATTGCAACCCGTGTGAAAGTGATGGTCATTTCTACGTTCCAGGCAACCTAGGCTTCACTCAAGGGCGTTGTTCCACCAGATCGAATAGTTAGGGCCTAAGAAGTCAACGCCAGAAGCATAAAATACAATATAAATATGACAGTTTTTCCATCGTATAAAACGAATAATAGCAGCCAGTGTGAAAGTTATGGTCTTTTCTACGTTCCGGGCAACCTAGGCTTCACTCTAGGGCGTTGCTCCACCAGATCAAACAGCTAGGGCCTTAGAAGTCAACGCCCGAAGCATAAAATACAAAATAAATAGAACAGTTTTTCCATTGTATAAAACGAATAATTGCTACAAGTGTAAAAGTTATGGTCATTTCTACGTTCCGGGCAACCTAGGCTTCACCTTAGGGCGTTATTCCACAAGATCGAATAGTTAGGGCCTAAGAAGTGAACGCCAGAAGCATAAAATGCAATAAAAATACAACAGTCTTTCCATCCTATAACAGGAATAATTGCAATCCGTGTGAAAGTGATGGTCATTTCTACGTTCCGGGCAACCTAGGCTTCACCCTAGGGCGTTGCTCCACCAGATTAAACAGTTAGGGCCTTAGAAGTCAACGCCCGAAGCATAAAATACAAAATAAATAGAACAGTTTTTCCATTGTATAAAACGAATTATTGCTACCAGTGTAAAAGTTATGGTCATTTCTACGTTCCGGGCAACCTAGGCTTCACCCTTGGGCGTTGTTCCACCACATCGAATAGTTAGGGCCTAAGAAGTGAACGCCAGAAGCATAAAATACAATATAAATACAACAGCTTTTCAATCGTATAAAAGGAATAATTGCAAACAGTGTGAAAGTAATGGTCATTTCTACGTTCCGGGCAACCTAGGCTTCACCCTAGGGCGTTGTTCCACCAGATTAAACAGTTAGGGCCTTAGAGGTCAACGCCCGAAGCATAAAATACAAAATAAATAGAACATTTTTTCCATTGTATAAAACGAATAATTGCTACCAGTGTAAAAGTTATGGTCATTTCTACGTTCCGGGCAACCTGGGCTTCACCCTAGGGCGTTGTTCCACCAGATCGAATAGTTAGGGCCTAAGAAGTGAACGCCAGAAGCATAAAATGCAATAAAAATACAACAGTCTTTCCATCCTATAACAGGAATAATTGCAATCCGTGTGAAAGTGATGGTCATTTGTACGTTCCAGGCAACCTAGGCTTCACTCTAGGGCGTTGCTCCACCAGATCGAATTGTTAGGGCCAAAGAAGTCAACGCCCGAAGAATAAGATACAAAATAAATAGAACAGTTTTTCCATCGTATAAAAGGAATAATTGCAAACAGTGTGAAAGTAATGGTCATTTCTACGTTCCGGGCAACCTAGGCTTCACTCTACGGCGTTGTTCCACCAGATCGAATAGTTAGGGCCTAAGAAGTCAACACCAGAAGAATAAAATACAAAATAAATACAATAGCCTTTACACCGTATAAAACGAATAATTGCAACCTGTGTGAAGGTTATGGTCATATCTACGTTCCGGGCAACCTAGGCTTCACTGTAGGGCGTTGCTCCACCAGATCGAAGTGTTAGGGCCTAAGAAGTCAACGCCCGAAGCATAAAATACAATGGAAATACAACAGTTTTTCCATCGTATAAAACGAATAATTGCAACCATTATGAAACTTATGGTCATTTCTACGTTCCGGGCAACCAAGGCTTCACTCTGTGGCGTTCTTCCACGACATCGAATAGCTACGGCCTCAGAAGTCAACGCCTGAAGCATAAAATACAATAAAAATGCAACAGTCTTTCCATCCTATAGCAGGAATAATTGCAACCCGTGTGAAAGTGATGGTCATTTCTACGTTCCAGGCAACCTAGGCTTCACTCAAGGGCGTTGTTCCACCAGATCGAATAGTTAGGGCCTAAGAAGTCAACGCCAGAAGCATAAAATACAATATAAATATGACAGTTTTTCCATCGTATAAAACGAATAATAGCAGCCAGTGTGAAAGTTATGGTCTTTTCTACGTTCCGGGCAACCTAGGCTTCACTCTAGGGCGTTGCTCCACCAGATCAAACAGCTAGGGCCTTAGAAGTCAACGCCCGAAGCATAAAATACAAAATAAATAGAACAGTTTTTCCATTGTATAAAACGAATAATTGCTACAAGTGTAAAAGTTATGGTCATTTCTACGTTCCGGGCAACCTAGGCTTCACCTTAGGGCGTTATTCCACAAGATCGAATAGTTAGGGCCTAAGAAGTGAACGCCAGAAGCATAAAATGCAATAAAAATACAACAGTCTTTCCATCCTATAACAGGAATAATTGCAATCCGTGTGAAAGTGATGGTCATTTCTACGTTCCGGGCAACCTAGGCTTCACCCTAGGGCGTTGCTCCACCAGATTAAACAGTTAGGGCCTTAGAAGTCAACGCCCGAAGCATAAAATACAAAATAAATAGAACAGTTTTTCCATTGTATAAAACGAATTATTGCTACCAGTGTAAAAGTTATGGTCATTTCTACGTTCCGGGCAACCTAGGCTTCACCCTTGGGCGTTGTTCCACCACATCGAATAGTTAGGGCCTAAGAAGTGAACGCCAGAAGCATAAAATACAATATAAATACAACAGCTTTTCAATCGTATAAAAGGAATAATTGCAAACAGTGTGAAAGTAATGGTCATTTCTACGTTCCGGGCAACCTAGGCTTCACCCTAGGGCGTTGTTCCACCAGATTAAACAGTTAGGGCCTTAGAGGTCAACGCCCGAAGCATAAAATACAAAATAAATAGAACATTTTTTCCATTGTATAAAACGAATAATTGCTACCAGTGTAAAAGTTATGGTCATTTCTACGTTCCGGGCAACCTGGGCTTCACCCTAGGGCGTTGTTCCACCAGATCGAATAGTTAGGGCCTAAGAAGTGAACGCCAGAAGCATAAAATGCAATAAAAATACAACAGTCTTTCCATCCTATAACAGGAATAATTGCAATCCGTGTGAAAGTGATGGTCATTTGTACGTTCCAGGCAACCTAGGCTTCACTCTAGGGCGTTGCTCCACCAGATCGAATTGTTAGGGCCAAAGAAGTCAACGCCCGAAGAATAAGATACAAAATAAATAGAACAGTTTTTCCATCGTATAAAAGGAATAATTGCAAACAGTGTGAAAGTAATGGTCATTTCTACGTTCTGGGCAACCTAGGCTTCACTCTACGGCGTTGTTCCACCAGATCGTATAGTTAGGGCCTAAGAAGTCAACACCAGAAGAATAAAATGCAAAATAAATACAATAGCCTTTACACCGTATAAAACGAATAATTGCAACCTGTGTGAAGGTTATGGTCATATCTACGTTCCGGGCAACCTAGGCATCACTGTAGGGCGTTGCTCCACCAGATCGAAGTGTTAGGGCCTAAGAAGTCAACGCCCGAAGCATAAAATACAATGGAAATACAACAGTTTTTCCATCGTATAAAACGAGTAATTGCAACCATTATGAAACTTATGGTCATTTCTACGTTCCGGGCAACCAAGGCTTCACTCTGTGGCGTTTTTCCACGACATCGAATAGCTACGGCCTCAGAGGTCAACGCCTGAAGCATAAAATACAATAAAAATGCAACAGTCTTTCCATCCTATAACAGGAATAATTGCAACCCGTGTGAAAGTGATGGTCATTTCTACGTTCCAGGCAACCTAGGCTTCACTCAAGGGCGTTGTTCCACCAGATCGAATAGTTAGGGCCTAAGAAGTCAACGCCAGAAGCATAAAATACAATATAAATATGACAGTTTTTCCATCGTATAAAACGAATAATAGCAGCCAGTGTGAAAGTTATGGTCATTTCTACGTTCCGGGCAACCTAGGCTTCACTCTAGGGCGTTGCTCCACCAGATCAAACAGCTAGGGCCTTAGAAGTCAACGCCCGAAGCATAAAATACAAAATAAATAGAACAGTTTTTCCATTGTATAAAACGAATAATTGCTACAAGTGTAAAAGTTATGGTCATTTCTACGTTCCGGGAAACCTAGGCTTCACCCTAGGGCGATATTCCACAAGATCGAATAGTTAGGGCCTAAGAATTGAACGCCAGAAGCATAAAATGCAAGAAAAATACAACAGTCTTTCCATCCTATAACAGGAATAATTGCAATCCGTGTGAAAGTGATGGTCATTTGTACGTTCCAGGCAACCTAGGCTTCACTCTAGGGCGTTGCTCCACCAGATCGAATTGTTAGGGCCAAAGAAGTCAACGCCCGAAGAATAAGATACAAAATAAATAGAACAGTTTTTCCATCGTATAAAAGGAATAATTGCAAACAGTGTGAAAGTAATGGTCATTTCTACGTTCCGGGCAACCTAGGCTTCACTCTACGGCGTTGTTCCACCAGATCGAATAGTTAGGGCCTAAGAAGTCAACACCAGAAGAATAAAATACAAGATAAATACAATAGCCTTTACACCGTATAAAACGAATAATTGCAACCTGTGTGAAGGTTATGGTCATATCTACGTTCCGGGCAACCTAGGCTTCACTGTAGGGCGTTGCTCCACCAGATCGAAGTGTTAGGGCCTAAGAAGTCAACGCCCGAAGCATAAAATACAATGGAAATACAACAGTTTTTCCATCGTATAAAACGAATAATTGCAACCATTATGAAACTTATGGTCATTTCTACGTTCCGGGCAACCAAGGCTTCACTCTGTGGCGTTCTTCCACGACATCGAATAGCTACGGCCTCAGAGGTCAACGCCTGAAGCATAAAATACAATAAAAATGCAACAGTCTTTCCATCCTATAACAGGAATAATTGCAACCCGTGTGAAAGTGATGGTCATTTCTACGTTCCAGGCAACCTAGGCTTCACTCAAGGGCGTTGTTCCGCCAGATCGAATAGTTAGGGCCTAAGAAGTCAACGCCACAAGCATAAAATACAATATAAATATGACAGTTTTTCCATCGTATAAAACGAATAATAGCAGCCAGTGTGAAAGTTATGGTCATTTCTACGTTCCGGGCAACCTAGGCTTCACTCTAGGGTGTTGCTCCACCAGATCAAACAGCTAGGGCCTTAGAAGTCAACGCCCGAAGCATAAAATACAAAATAAATAGAACAGTTTTTCCATTGTATAAAACGAATAATTGCTACAAGTGTAAAAGTTATGGTCATTTCTACGTTCCGGGAAACCTAGGCTTCACCCTAGGGCGTTATTCCACAAGATCGAATAGTTAGGGCCTAAGAAATGAACGCCAGAAGCATAAAATGCAATAAAAATACAACAGTCTTTCCATCCTATAACAGGAATAATTGCAATCCGTGTGAAAGTGATGGTCATTTGTACGTTCCAGGCAACCTAGGCTTCACTCTAGGGCGTTGCTCCACCAGATCGAATTGTTAGGGCCAAAGAAGTCAACGCCCGAAGAATAAGATACAAAATAAATAGAACAGTTTTTCCATCGTATAAAAGGAATAATTGCAAACAGTGTGAAAGTAATGGTCATTTCTACGTTCGGGGCAACCTAGGCTTCACTCTACGGCGTTGTTCCACCAGATCGAATAGTTAGGGCCTAAGAAGTCAACACCAGAAGAATAAAATACAAAATAAATACAATAGCCTTTACACCGTATAAAACGAATAATTGCAACCTGTGTGAAGGTTATGGTCATATCTACGTTCCGGGCAACCTAGGCTTCACTGTAGGGCGTTGCTCCACCAGATCGAAGTGTTAGGGCCTAAGAAGTCAACGCCCGAAGCATAAAATACAATGGAAATACAACAGTTTTTCCATCGTATAAAACGAATAATTGCAACCATTATGAAACTTATGGTCATTTCTACGTTCCGGGCAACCAAGGCTTCACTCTGTGGCGTTCTTCCACGACATCGAATAGCTACGGCCTCAGAGGTCAACGCCTGAAGCATAAAATACAATAAAAATGCAACAGTCTTTCCATCCTATAACAGGAATAATTGCAACCCGTGTGAAAGTGATGGTCATTTCTACGTTCCAGGCAACCTAGGCTTCACTCAAGGGCGTTGTTCCACCAGATCGAATTTGTTAGGGCCTAAGAAGTCAACGCCAGAAGCATAAAATACAATATAAATATGACAGTTTTTCCATCGTATAAAACGAATAATAGCAGCCAGTGTGAAAGTTATGGTCATTTCTACGTTCCGGGCAACCTAGGCTTCACTCTAGGGCGTTGCTCCACCAGATCAAACAGCTAGGGCCTTAGAAGTCGACGCCCGAAGCATAAAATACAAAATAAATAGAACAGTTTTTCCATTGTATAAAACGAATAATTGCTACAAGTGTAAAAGTTATGGTCATTTCTACGTTCCGGGAAACCTAGGCTTCACCCTAGGGCGTTATTCCACAAGATCGAATAGTTAGGGCCTAAGAAGTGAACGCCAGAAGCATAAAATGCAATAAAAATACAACAGTCTTTCCATCCTATAAAACGAATAATTGCAAACAGTGTGAAAGTAATGGTCATTTACACGTTCCGGGCAACCTAGGCTTCACTCTACGGCGTTGTTCCACCAGATCGAATAGTTAGGGCCTAAGAAGTCAATACCAGAAGAATAAAATACAAAATAAATACAACAGCCTTTACACCGTATAACACGAATAATTGCAACCTGTGTGAAGGTTATGGTCATATCTACGTTCCGGGCAACCTAGGCTTCACTGTAGGGCGTTGCTCCACCAGATCGAAGTGTTAGGGCCTAAGAAGTCAACGCCCGAAGCATAAAATACAATAGAAATACAACAGTTTTTCCATCGTATAAAACGAATAATTGCAACCATTATGAAACTTGTGGTCATTTCTACGTTCCGGGCAACCTAGGCTTCACTCTACGGCGTTGTTCTACCAGATCGAATAGTTAGGGCCTAAGATGTCAACACCAGAAGAATAAAATACAAAATAAATACAACAGCCTTTACACCGTATAAAACGAATAATTGCAACCTGTGTGAAGTTTATGGTCATACCTACGTTCCGGGCAACCTAGGCTTCACTGTAGGGCGTTGCTCCACCAGATCGAAGTGTTAGGACCTAAGAAGTCAACGCCAGAAGCATTAAATACAATATAAATACAACAGTTTTTCCATCGTATAAAACTAATAATTGCATCCAGTGTGAAAGTTATGGTCATTTCTACAAACCGAGCAACCTAGGCTTCACTCTATGGCGTTGCTCCAACAGATTGAATAGTTAGGGCCTTAGAAGTCAACGCCCGAAGCATAAAATGCAATAAAAATACAACAGTTTTTCCATCGTATAACAGGATTAATTGCAACCAGTTTGAAAGCGATGGTCATTTCTACGTTCCGGGCAACCTAGGCTTCACCCTAGGGCGTTATTCCACAAGATCGAATAGTTAGGGCCTAAGAAGTCAACACCAGAAGAATAAAATACAAAATAAATACAACAGCCTTTACACCGTATAAAACGAATAATTGCAACCTGTGTGAAGGTTATGGTCATATCTACGTTCCGGGCAACCTAGGCTTCACTCTAGGGCGTTGCTCCATCAGATCAAACAGTTAGGGCCTTAGAAGTCAACGCCCGAAGCATAAAATACAAAATATAAAGAGCAGTTTTTCCATTGTATAAAACGAATAATTGCTACCAGTGTAAATGTTATGGTCATTTCTACGTTCCGCGCAACCTAGGCTTCACCCTAGGGCGTTGTTCCACCAGATCGAATAGTTAGGTCCTTAGAAGTCAACGCCAGAAGCATAAAATACAATAAAAATGCAACAGTCTTTCCATCCTATAACAGGAATAATTGCAACCCGTGTGAAAGTGATGGTCATTTCTGCGTTCCGGGCAGCCTAGGCTTCACTGTAGGGCGTTGCTCCACCAGATCGAAGTGTTAGGACCTAAGAAGTCAACGCCGGAAGCATTAAATACAATATAAATACAACAGTTTTTCCATCGTATAAGACGAATAATTGCAACCAGTGTCAAAGTAATGGTCATTTCTACATTCCGAGCAACCTAGGCTTCACTCTAGGGCGTTGCACCAACAGATTGAATAGTTAGGGCCTTAGAAGTTAACGCCCGAAGAATAAAATGCAATAAAGATACAACAGCTTTTCCATCGTATAAAATGAATAATTGCAACCAGTATGAAAGTTATGGTCATTTCTGCTTTCCGGGCAACCTAGGCTTCACCCTAGGGCGTTGTTCCACCAGATGGAATAGTTAGGGCCTAAGAAGTCAACGCCAGAAGCATAAAATGCGATATAAATACAACAGCTTTTCCATCGTATAAAAGGAATAATTGCAAACAGTGTGAAAGTAATGGTCATTTCTACGTTCCGGGCAACCTAGGCTTCACTCTAGGGCGTTGCTCCACCACATCAAACAGTTAGGGCCTAAGAAGTGAACGCCAGAAGCATAAAATACAATATAAATACAACAGCTTTTCCATCGTATAAAACGAATAATTGCTACCAGTGTAATAGTTATGGTGATTTCTACGTTCCGGGCAACCTAGGCTTCACTCTAGGGCGGTGATCCACCATATCGAATAGTTACGGCCTTAGAAGCCTACGCCTGAAGCATAAAATACAATAAAAATACAACAGCTTTTCCATCGTATAACGGGATTAATTGCAACCAGTTTGAAGGTGATGGTCATTTCTACGTTCCGGGCAACCTAGGCTTCACTCTACGGCGTTGTTCCACCAGATCGAATAGTTAGGGCCTAAGAAGTCAACACCAGAAGAATAAGATACAATAAAAATGCAACAGTTTTTCCATTGTATAAAACGAATAATTGCTACCAGTGTGAAAGTTATGGTCATTTCTACTTTCCGAGCAACCTAGGCTTCACTCTAGGGCGTTGCTCCACCAGATCGAATAGTTAGGGCCTTAGAAGTCAACGCCCGAAGCATAAAGTACAAAATAAATAGAACAGGTTTACCATCGTATAAAACGAATAATAGCAACCAGTGTGAAAGTTATGGTCATTTCTACGTTCCGGGCAACATAGGCTTCACTCTACGGCGATGCTCCACCAGATCAAACAGTTAGCGCCTTAGAAGTCAACGCCCGAAGCATAAAATACAAAATAAATAGAACGGTTTTTCCATTGTATAAAACGAATAATTGCTGCCAGTGTAAAAGTTATGGTCATTTCTACTTCCCGGGCAACCTAGGCTTCACCATAGGGCGTTGTTCCACCAGATGGAATAGTTAGGCCCTAAGAACTGAACGCCAGAAGCATAAAATACAATATAAATACAACAGTTTTTCCATCGTAGAAAACGAATATTTGCAACCAGTGTGAAAGTTATGGTCATTTGTATATTCCGAGCAACCTAGGCTTCACTCTAGGGCGGTGCTCCACCATATCGAATAGCTACGGCCTTAGAAGCCTACGCCTGAAGCATAAAATACAATATAAATGCAACAGTTTTTCCATTGTATAAAACGCTACCAGTGTAAAAGTTATGGTCATTTCTACGTTCCGGGAAACCTAGGCTTCACCCTAGGGCGTTGTTCCACCAGATCGAATAGTTAGGGCCTAAGATGTGAACGCCAGAAGCATAAAATACAATATAAATACAACAGTTTTTACATCGTATAAAACGAATAATTGCAGCCAGTGTGAAAGTTATGGTCATTTCTACATTCCGAGCAACCTAGGCTTCACTCTAGGGCGTTGCTCCAATAGATCGAATAGCTAGGGCCATAGAAGTCAACGCCAGAAGCATAAAATACGATATAAATACAACAGCTTTTCCATCGTATAAAAGGAATAATTGCAAACAGTGTGAAAGTAATGGTCATTTCTACGTTCCGGGCAGCCTAGGCTTCACTCTAGGGCGTTGCTCCACCAGATCAAACAGTTAGGGCCTTAGAAGTCAACGCCCGAAGCACAAAATACAAAATAAGTAGAACAGTTTTTCCATCGTATAAAACGAATAATTGCTACCAGTGTGAAAGTTATGGTCATTTCTACTTCCCGGGAAACCTAGATTTCACCCTAGGGCGTTGTTCCACCAGATGGAATAGTTAGGGCCTAAGAAGTCAACGCCAGAAGCATAAAATACGATATAAATACAACAGCTTTTCCATCGTATGAAACGAATAATTGCAACCAGTGTGGAAGTTATGGTCATTTCTACGTTCCGGGCAACCTAGGCTTCACTCTAGGGCGGTGCTCCACCAAATCGAGTAGCTAGGGCCTTAGAAGTCAACGCCAGAAGCATAAAATACAATAAAGATGCAAAAGCTTTTCCACCGTATAACAGGAATAACTGCAAACAGTATGAAAGTACTTGTCATTTCTACGTTCCGTGTAACCTAGGTTTCACTCTAGGGCGTTGCTCCACCAAATCGAATAGCTAGGGACTTAGAATTCAACGCCATAAGAATAAAATACAATATAAGTACAACAGTTTTTCCATCGTATAAAATGAATAATTGCAACCAGTGTGAAAGTTATGGTCATTTCTACGTTCCGCGCAACCTGGGCTTTACTCTAGGGCGTTGTTCCACCAGATGGAATAGTTAGGGCCTAAGAAGTGAACGCCAGAAGCATAAAATGCAATAAAAATACAACAGTCTTTCCATCCTATAACAGGAATAATTGCAATCCGTGCGAAAGTGATGGTCATTTGTACGTTCCAGGCAACCTAGGCTTCACTCTAGGGCGTTGCTCCACCAGATCGAATTGTTAGGGCCAAAGAAGTCAACGCCCGAAGCATAAAATACAAAATAAATAGAACAGTTTCTCCATCGTATAAAAGGAATAATTGCAAACAGTGTGAAAGTAATGGTCATTTCTACGTTCCGGGCAACCTAGGCTTCACTCTAGGGCGTTGCTCCACCAGATCAAACAGTTAGGGCCTTAGAAGTCAACGCCCGAAGCATAAAATACAAAATAAATAGAACAGTTTTTCCATTGTATAAAACGAATAATTGCTACCAGTGTAAAAGTTATGGTCATTTCTACGTTCCGGGCAACCTAGGCTTCACTCTAGGGCGGTGCTCCACCATATCGAATAGCTACGGCCTTAGAAGCCTACGCCTGAAACATAAAATACAATAAAAATACAACGGTCTTTTCATCGTATAACAGGAATAATTGCAACAAGCGTGAAAGTAATGATCATTTCGGCGTTTCGGGCATCCTAGACTTAACTCTGAGGCATTGCTCCACCAGATCGAATAGTTAGGGCCTTAGAAGTCAACGCCAGAAGCATAAAATACAATATAAATACATCAGTTTTTCCATTGTATAAAACAAATAATTGCTACCAGTGTAAAAGTTATGGTCATTTCTACGTTCCGGGCAACCTAGGGTTCACCCTAGGGCGTTGTTCCACGAGGTCGAATAGTTAGGGCCTAAGAAGTGAACGCCAGAAGCATAAAATACAATATAAATACAACAGTTTTTCCATCGTATAAAACGAATAGTAGCAACCAGTGTGAAAGTTATGGTCGCTTCTACATTCCGAGCAACCTAGGCTTCACTCTAGGGCGGTGCTCCACCAAATCGAGTAGCTAGGGCCTTAGAAGTCAACGCCAGATGCATAAAATACAATAAAGATGCAAAAGCTTTTCCACCGTATAACAGGAATAACTGCAAACAGTTTGAAAGTGATGGTCATTTCTACGTTCCGGGCAACCTAGACTTCACTCTAGGGCGTTGCTCCACTAGATCGAATAGCTAGGGCCTAAGAAGTCAACACCAGAAGAATAAAATACAAAATAAATACAACAGCCTTTACACCGTATAAAACGAATAATTGCAACCTGTGTGAAGGTTATGGTCATATCTACGTTCCGGGCAACCTAGGCTTCACTGTAGGGCGTTGCTGCACCAGATCGAAGTGTTAGGGCCTAAGAGGTCAACGCCCGAAGCATAAAATACAATATAAATACAACAGTTTTTCCATCGTATAAAACGATTAATTGCAACCATTATGAAACTTATGGTCATTTCTACGTTCCGGGCAACCTAGGGTTCACCCTAGGGCGTTGTTCCACCAGATGGAATAGTTAGGGCCTAAGAAGTCAACGCCAGAAGCATAAAATACGATATAAATACAACAGCTTTTCCATCGTATAAAACAAGTAATTGCAACCAGTTTGATAGTGATGGTCATTTCTACGTACCGGGCAACCTATGCTTCACTCTAGGGCGTTGCTCCACCAGATCGAATAGTTAGAGCCTTAGAAGTCAACGCCCGAAGCATAAAATACAATAGAAATACAACAGTTTTTCCATCGTATAAAACGAATAATTGCGACCATTATGAAACTTATGGTGATTTCTACGTTCCGGACAACCTAGGCTTCACCCTAGGGCGTTGTTCCACCAGATCGAATAGTTAGGGCCTAAGAAGTGAACGCCAGAAGCATAAAATGCAATAAAAATACTACAGCCTTTCCATCCTATAACAGGTATAATTGCAACCCGTGTGAAAGTGATGGTCATTTCTACGTTCCAGGCAACCTAGGCTTCCCTCTAGGGCGTTGCTCCACCAGATCGAATTGTTAGGGCCAAAGAACTCAACGCCCGAAGCATAAAATACAAAATAAATGGGACAGTTCTTCCATCGTATAAAAGGAATAATTGCAAACAGTGTGAAAGTAATTGTCATTTCTACGTTCCGGGCAACCTAGGCTTCACTCTAGGGCGTTGCTCCACCAGATGAAACAGTTAGGGCCTTAGAAGTCAACGCCCGAAGCATAAAATACAAAATAAATAGAACAGTTTTTCCATTGTATAAAACGAATAATTGCTACCAGTGTAAAAGTTATGGTCATTTCTGCTTTCCGGGCAACCTAGGGTTCACGATAGGTCGTTGTTCCACCAGATGGAATAGTTAGGGCCTAAGAAGTCAACGCCAGAACCATAAAATACGATATAAATACAACAGCTTTTCCATCGTATGAAACAAATAATAGCAACCAGTTTGATAGTGATGGTCATTTCTACGTACCGGGCAACCTAGGCTTCCCCCTAAGGCGTTGCTCCAACAGATTGCATAGTTAGGGCCTTAGAAGTCAATGCCCGAAGCATAAAATGCAACAAAAATACAACAGTTTTTCCATCGTATAACAGGATTAATTGCAGCCAGTTTGAAAGTGATGGTCATTTCTACGTTCCGGGCAACCTAGGCTTCACTCTAGGGCGTTGTTCCACTAGATCGAATAGCTAGGGCCTTAGAAGTCAACGCCAGAAGCATAAAATACGATATAAATACAACAGCTTTTCCATCCTATAACAGGAATAATTGCAACCCGTGTGAGAGTGATGGTCATTTCTACGTTCCGGGCAACCTAGGCTTCACCTAGGGCGTTGTTCCACCAGATCGTATAGTTAGGGACTAACAAGTGAACGCCAGAAGCATAAGATACAATATAAATACAACAGTTTTTCCATCGTATAAATCGAATAATTGCAACCTGTGTGAAGGTTATGGTCATATCTACGTTCCGGGCAACCTAGGCATCACTGTAGGGCGTTGCTCCACCAGATCGAAGAGTTAGGGCCTAAGAAGTCAACGCCCGAAGCATAAAATACAATAGAAATACAACAGTTTTTCCATCGTATAAAACGAATAATTGCGACCATTATGAAACTTATGGTGATTTCTACGTTCCGGACAACCTAGGCTTCACCCTAGGTCGTTGTTCCACCAGATCGAATAGTTAGGGCCTAAGAAGTGAACGCCAGAAGCATAAAATGCAATAAAAATACAACAGCCTTTCCATCCTATAACAGGTGTAATTGCAACCCGTGTGAAAGTGATGGTCATTTCTACGTTCCAGGCAACCTAGGCTTCCCTCTAGGGCGTTGCTCCACCAGATCGAATTGTTAGGGCCAAAGAAGTCAACGCCCGAAGCATAAAATAACAAATAAATGGAACAGTTTTTCCATCGTATAAAAGGAATAATTGCAAACAGTGTGAAAGTAATGGTCATTTCTACGTTCCGGGCAACCTAGGCTTCACTCTAGGGCGTTGCTCCACCAGATGAAACAGTTAGGGCCTTAGAAGTCAACGCCCGAAGCATAAAATACGATATAAATACAACAGCTTTTCCATCGTATGAAACGAATAATTGCAACCAGTGTGAAAGTTATGGTCATTTCTGCTTTCCGGGCAACCTAGGGTTCACCCTAGGGCGTTGTTCCACCAGATGGAATAGTTAGGGCCTAAGAAGTCAACGCCAGAAGCATAAAATACGATATAAATACAACAGCTTTTCCATCGTATGAAACGAGTAATTGCAACCAGTGTGAAAGTTATGGTCATTTCTACGTTCCGGGCAACCTAGGCTTCCCCCTAGGGCGTTGCTCCAACAGATTGCATTGTTAGGGCCTTAGAAGTCAATGACCGAAGCATAAAATGCAATAAAAGTACAACAGCTTTTCCATCGTATAGCAGGAATAATTTGCAACCAGTGTGAAGGTTATGGTCATATCTACGTTCCGGGCCACCTAGGCAGCACTGTAGGGCGTTGCTCCACCAGATCGAATAGTTAGGTCCTTAGAAGTCAACGCCAGAAGCATAAAATACGTTATAAATACAACAGCTTTTCCATCGTATAAAAGGAATAATTGCAAACAGTGTGAAAGTAATGGTCATTCCTACGTTCCGGGCAACCTAGGCATCTCTCTACGGCGTTGTTCAACCAGATCGAATAGTTAGGGCCTCAGAAATCAACACCAGAAGAATAAAATACAAAATAAGTACAACAGCCTTTACACCGTATAAAACGAATAATTGCAACCTGTGTGACGGTTATGGTCATATCTACGTTACGGGCAACCTAGGCTTCACTGTAGGGCGTTGCTCCACCAGATCGAAATGTTAGGGCCTAAGAAGTCAACGCCCGAAGCATAAAATACGATATAAATACAACAGCTTTTCCATCGTATAAAATGAATAATTGCAAACAGTGTGAAAGTAGTGGTCATTTCTACGTTCCGAGCAACCTAGGCCTCAATCTAGGGCGGTGCTCCACCATATCGAATAGTTACGGCCTTAGAAGCCTACGCCTGAAGCATAAAATACAATAAAAATACAACGGTCTTTTCATCGTATAACAGGAATAATTGCATCAAGCGTGAAAGTAATTATCATTTCGGCGTTTCGGGCAGCCTAGACTTAACTCTGAGGAATTGCTCCACCAGATCGAATAGATAGGGCCTAAGAAGTCAACGACAGAAGCATAAAATACAATATAAATACAACAGCTTTGCCATCGTATAAAATGAACAATTGCAAACAGTGAGAAAGATATGGACATTTCTACGTTCCGGGCAACCTACGCTTCACTCTATGGCGTTCTTCCACCACTTCGAATAGCTACGGCCTCAGAAGTCAACGCCTGAAGCATAAAATACAATAAAACTGCAACAGTCTTTCCATCCTATAACAGGAATAATTGCAACCCGTGTGAAAGTGATGGTCATTTCTACGTTCCGGGCAGCCTAGGCTTCACCCTAGGGCGTTGTTCCACCAGATCGAATAGTTAGGGCCTAACAAGTGAACGCCAGAAGCATAAAATACAATATAAATACAACAGTTTTTCCATCGTATAAAACGAATAATTGCAACCAGTGTGAAAGTAATGGTCATTTCTGCATTCCGAGCAACCTAGGCTTCACTCTAGGGCGTTGCACCAACAGATTGAATAGTTAGGGCCTTAGAAGTCATCGCCCGAAGCATAAAATGCAATAAAAATACAACAGTTTTTCCATCGTAAAACAGGTTTAATTGCAACCAGTTTGAAAGTGATGGTCATTTCTACGTTCCGGGCAACCTTGGCTTCACCCTAGGGCGTTGTTCCACCAGATCGAACAGTTAGGGACTAACAAGTGAACGCCAGAAGCATAAAATACAATATAAATACAACAGTTTTTCCATCGTATAAATCGAATAATTGCAACCAGTGTGAAAGTAATGGTCATTTCTACGTTCCGGGCAGCCTAGGCTTCACTCTAGGGCGTTGCTCCACTAGATCGAATAGTTAGGGCCTAAGAAATGAACGCCAGAAGCATAAAATACAATATAAATACAACAGCCTTTCCATCGTATAAAAGGAATAACTGCAACCAGTGTGAATGTACTGGTCATTTCTACGTCCCGGGTAACCTATGTTTCACTCTAGGGCGTTGCTCCACCAGATCGAATAGCTAGGGACTCAGAATTTAACGCCAGAAGGATAAAATACAATATAAGTACAACAGTATTTCCATCGTATAAAATGAAGAATTGCAGACATTGAGAAAGTAATGGTCATTTCTACGTGCCGGTCAACCTAGGCGTCACTCTAGGGCGTTGCTCCACCACGTCTAATAACTACGGCCTTAGAAGTCAACGCCAGGAGCATAAAATACAATATAAATACAACCGCTTTTCCATCGTATAAAATGAATAATTGCAAACACTGTGCAAGTAATGGTCATTTCTACGTTCCGGGCAACCTAGGCTTCACTCTAGGGCGTTGCTCCACCAGATCGAATAGCTAGGGACTTAGAATTCAATGCCAGGAGCATAAAATGCAATATAAATAGAACAGCTTTTCCATCGTTTACAACGAATAATAGCAACCAGTGTGAACGTTATGGTCATTTCTACGTTCCGGGCAACCTGGGCTTCACTCTGGGGCGTTGCTCCACCAGATCGAATAGTAAGGGCCTTAGAAGTCAACGCCCGAAGCACAAAATGCAATAAAGATGCAAGAGTTTTTCCATCGCATAACAGGAATAATTATCACCAGTGTGAAGGTAATGGTATGGTCTACGTTCTGGGCAACCTAGGCTTCACTCTAGGGCGGTGCTCCACCAGATCAAATAGTTAGGGCCTAAGAAGTCAACGCCAGAAGAATAAAATACGATATAAGTACAACCGTTTTTCCATCGTATAAAATGAATGATTATGAACATTGTGAAAGTAATGGTCATTTCAGCGTGGCTGGCAACCTACGCGTCACTCTAGGGCGTTGCTGCTCCTAATCTGATAGCTACGGCGTTAGAAGTTAACGCCGGAAGCATAAAATACAATATAAATACAACAGCTTGGCCATCGTATAAAATGAATAATTGCAAACAGTGTGAAGGTAATGGTCATTTCTACATTCCGAGCAACCTAGGATTCACTCTAGGGCGTTGTTCCACCAGACGGAATAGTTAGGGCCTAAGAAGTCAACGCCAGGAGCATAAAAAACGATATAAATACAACAGCTTTTCCATCGTATGAAACGAATAATTGCAACCAGTGTGGAAGTTATGGTCATTTCTACGTTCCGGGCAACCTAGGCTTCACTCTAGGGCGGTGCTCCACCAAATCGAGTAGCTAGGGCATTAGAAGTCAGCGCCAGAAGCATAAAATACAATAAAGATGCAAAAGCTTTTCCATCGTATAACAGGAATAACTGCAAACAGTATGAAAGTACTTGTCATTTCTACGTTCCGGGTAACCTAGGTTTCACTCTAGGTCGTTGCTCCACCAGATCGAATAGCTAGGGCCTTAGAAGTCCACGCCTGAAGCATTAAATACAAAATAAATGGAACAGTTTTTCCATTCTATAAAACGAATAATTGCTACCAGTGTGAAAGTTATGGTCATTTCTACGTACCGGGCAACCTAGGCTTCACTCTAGGGCGTTGCTCCACCAGATCGAATAGTTAGGGCCTTAGAAGTCAATGCCCGAAGCATAAAGTATAAAATAAATAGAACAGTTTTTCCATCGTATAAAACGAATAATTGCTACCAGTGTGAAAGTTATGGTCATTTCTACTTTCCGGGCAACCTAGATTTCACCCTAGGGCGTTGTTCCACCAGATGGAATAGTTAGGGCCTAAGAAGTCAACGCCAGAAGCATAAAATACGATATAAATACAACAGCTTTTCCATCGTATGAAACGAATAATTGCAACCAGTGTGAAAGTTATGGTCATTTCTACGTTCCGGGCAACCTAGGCTTCCCCCTAAGGCGTTGCTCCAACAGAGTGCATAGTTAGGGCCTTAGAAGTCAATGCCCGAAGCATAAAATGCAACAAAAATACAACAGTTTTTCCATCGTATAACAGGATTAATTGCAACCAGTTTGAAAGTGATGGTCATTTCTACGTTCCGGGCAACCTAGGCTTCACTCTAGGGCGTTGCTCCACTAGATCGAATAGCTAGGGCCTTAGAAGTCAACGCCAGAAGCATAAAATACGATATAAATACAACAGCTTTTCCATCCTATAACAGGAATAATTGCAACCCGTGTGAGAGTGATGGTCATTTCTACGTTCCGGGCAACCTAGGCTTCACCTAGGGCGTTGTTCCACCAGATCGTATAGTTAGGGACTAACAAGTGAACGCCAGAAGCATAAAATACAATATAAATACAACAGTTCTTCCATCGTATAAATCGAATAATTGCAACCAGTGTGAAAGTAATGGTCATTTCTACGTTCCGTTCAACCTAGGCTTCACTCTAGGCAGTTGCTCCACTAGATCGAATAGCTAGGGCCTAAGAAGCCAACACCAGAAGAATAAAATACAAAATAAATACAACAGCCTTTACACCGTATAAAACGAATAATTGCAACCTGTGTGAAGGTTATGGTCATATCTACGTTCCGGGCAACCTAGGCTTCACTGTAGGGCGTTGCTCCACCAGATCGAAGAGTTAGGGCCTAAGAAGTCAACGCCCGAAGCATAAAATACAATAGAAATACAACAGTTTTTCCATCGTATAAAACGAATAATTGCGACCATTATGAAACTTATGGCGATTTCTACGTTCCGGACAACCTAGGCTTCACCCTAGGGCGTTGTTCCACCAGATCGAATAGTTAGGGCCTAAGAAGTGAACGCCAGAAGCATAAAATGCAATAAAAATACTACAGCCTTTCCATCCTATAACAGGTATAATTGCAACCCGTGTGAAGGTGATGGTCATTTCTACGTTCCAGGCAACCTAGGCTTCTCTCTAGGGCGTTGCTCCACCAGATCGAATTGTTAGGGCCAAAGAAGTCAACGCCCGAAGCATAAAATACAAAATAAATGGAACAGTTTTTCCATCGTATAAAAGGAATAATTGCAAACAGTGTGAAAGTAATTGTCATTTCTACGTTCCGGGCAACCTAGGCTTCACTCTAGGGCGTTGCTCCACCAGATGAAACAGTTAGGGCCTTAGAAGTCAACGCCCGAAGCATAAAATACAAAATAAATAGAACAGTTTTTCCATTGTATAAACCGAATAATTGCTACCAGTGTAAAAGTTATGGTCATTTCTGCTTTCCGGGCAACCTAGGGTTCACGATAGGTCGTTGTTCCACCAGATGGAATAGTTAGGGCCTAAGAAGTCAACGCCAGAACCATAAAATACGATATAAATACAACAGCTTTTCCATCGTATGAAACAAATAATAGCAACCAGTTTGATAGTGATGGTCATTTCTACGTACCGGGCAACCTAGGCTTCACTCTAGGGCGTTGCTCCACCAGATCGAATAGTTAGGGCCTAAGAGGTCAACGCCAGAAGCATAAAATACGATATAAATACAACAGCCTTTCCATCGTATGAAACGAATAATTGCAACCAGTGTGAAAGTTATGGTCATTTCTACGTTCCGGGCAACCTAGGCTTCCCCCTAAGGCGTTGCTCCAACAGATTGCATAGTTAGGGCCTTAGAAGTCAATGCCCGAAGCATAAAATGCAACAAAAATACAACAGTTTTTCCATCGTATAACAGGATTAATTGCAGCCAGTTTGAAGGTGATGGTCATTTCTACGTTCCGGGCAACCTAGGCTTCACTCTAGCGCGTTGTTCCACTAGATCGAATAGCTAGGGCCTTAGAAGTCAACGCCAGAAGCATAAAATACGATATAAATACAACAGCTTTTCCATCCTATAACAGGAATAATTGCAACCCGTGTGAGAGTGATGGTCATTTCTACGTTCCGGGCAACCTAGGCTTCACCTAGGGCGTTGTTCCACCAGATCGTATAGTTAGGGACTAACAAGTGAACGCCAGAAGCATAAAATACAATATAAATACAACAGTTTTTCCATCGTATAAATCGAATAATTGCAACCTGTGTGAAGGTTATGGTCATATCTACGTTCCGGGCAACCTAGGCTTCACTGTAGGGCGTTGCTCCACCAGATCGAAGAGTTAGGGCCTAAGAAGTCAACGCCCGAAGCATAAAATACAATAGAAATACAACAGTTTTTCCATCGTATAAAACGAATAATTGCGACCATTATGAAACTTATGGTGATTTCTACGTTCCGGACAACCTAGGCTTCACCCTAGGTCGTTGTTCCACCAGATCGAATAGTTAGGGCCTAAGAAGTGAACGCCAGAAGCATAAAATGCAATAAAAATACAACAGCCTTTCCATCCTATAACAGGTATAATTGCAACCCGTGTGAAAGTGATGGTCATTTCTACGTTCCAGGCAACCTAGGCTTCCCTCTAGGGCGTTGCTCCACCAGATCGAATTGTTAGGGCCAAAGAAGTCAACGCCCGAAGCATAAAATACAAAATAAATGGAACAGTTTTTCCATCGTATAAAAGGAATAATTGCAAACAGTGTGAAAGTAATGGTCATTTCTACGTTCCGGGCAACCTAGGCTTCACCCTAGGGCGTTGTTCCACCAGATCGAATAGTTAGGGCCTAACAAGTGAACGCCAGAAGCATAAAATACAATATAAATACAACAGTTTTTCCATCGTATAAAACGAATAATTGCAACCAGTGTGAAAGTAATGGTCATTTCTGCATTCCGAGCAACCTAGGCTTCACTCTAGGGCGTTGCACCAACAGATAGAATAGTTAGGGCCTTAGAAGTCATCGCCCGAAGCATAAAATGCAATAAAAATACAACAGTTTTTCCATCGTAAAGCAGGTTTAATTGCAACCAGTTTGAAAGTGATGGTCATTTCTACGTTCCGGGCAACCTTGGCTTCACCCTAGGGCGTTGTTCCACCAGATCGAACAGTTAGGGACTAACAAGTGAACGCCAGAAGCATAAAATACAATATAAATACAACAGTTTTTCCATCGTATAAATCGAATAATTGCAACCAGTGTGAAAGTAATGGTCATTTCTACGTTCCGGGCAGCCTAGGCTTCACTCTAGGGCGTTGCTCCACTAGATCGAATAGTTAGGGCCTAAGAAATGAACGCCAGAAGCATAAAATACAATATAAATACAACAGCCTTTCCATCGTATAAAAGGAATAACTGCAACCAGTGTGAATGTACTGGTCATTTCTACGTCCCGGGTAACCTATGTTTCACTCTAGGGCGTTGCTCCACCAGATCGAATAGCTAGGGACTCAGAATTTAACGCCAGAAGGATAAAATACAATATAAGTACAACAGTACTTCTATCGTATAAAATGAAGAATTGCAGACATTGAGAAAGTAATGGTCATTTCTACGTGCCGGTCAACCTAGGCGTCACTCTAGGGCGTTGCTCCACCACGTCTAATAACTACGGCCTTAGAAGTCAACGCCAGGAGCATAAAATACAATATAAATACAACCGCTTTTCCATCGTATAAAATGAATAATTGCAAACACTGTGCAAGTAATGGTCATTTCTACGTTCCGGGCAACCTAGGCTTCACTCTAGGGCGTTGCTCCACCAGATCGAATAGCTAGGGACTTAGAATTCAATGCCAGGAGCATAAAATGCAATATAAATAGAACAGCTTTTCCATCGTTTACAACGAATAATAGCAACCAGTGTGAACGTTATGGTCATTTCTACGTTCCGGGCAACCTGGGCTTCACTCTGGGGCGTTGCTCCACCAGATCGAATAGTAAGGGCCTTAGAAGTCAACGCCCGAAGCACAAAATGCAATAAAGATGCAAGAGTTTTTCCATCGCATAACAGGAATAATTATCACCAGTGTGAAGGTAATGGTATGGTCTACGTTCTGGGCAACCTAGGCTTCACTCTAGGGCGGTGCTCCACCAGATCAAATAGTTAGGGCCTAAGAAGTCAACGCCAGAAGAATAAAATACGATATAAGTACAACCGTTTTTCCATCGTATAAAATGAATGATTATGAACATTGTGAAAGTAATGGTCATTTCAGCGTGGCTGGCAACCTACGCGTCACTCTAGGGCGTTGCTGCTCCTAATCTGATAGCTACGGCGTTAGAAGTTAACGCCGGAAGCATAAAATACAATATAAATACAACAGCTTGGCCATCGTATAAAATGAATAATTGCAAACAGTGTGAAGGTAATGGTCATTTCTACATTCCGAGCAACCTAGGATTCACTCTAGGGCGTTGTTCCACCAGACGGAATAGTTAGGGCCTAAGAAGTCAACGCCAGGAGCATAAAAAACGATATAAATACAACAGCTTTTCCATCGTATGAAACGAATAATTGCAACCAGTGTGGAAGTTATGGTCATTTCTACGTTCCGGGCAACCTAGGCTTCACTCTAGGGCGGTGCTCCACCAAATCGAGTAGCTAGGGCATTAGAAGTCAGCGCCAGAAGCATAAAATACAATAAAGATGCGAAAGCTTTTCCATCGTATAACAGGAATAACTGCAAACAGTATGAAAGTACTTGTCATTTCTACGTTCCGGGTAACCTAGGTTTCACTCTAGGTCGTTGCTCCACCAGATCGAATAGCTAGGGCCTTAGAAGTCCACGCCTGAAGCATTAAATACAAAATAAATGGAACAGTTTTTCCATTCTATAAAACGAATAATTGCTACCAGTGTGAAAGTTATGGTCATTTCTACGTACCGGGCAACCTAGGCTTCACTCTAGGGCGTTGCTCCACCAGATCGAATAGTTAGGGCCTTAGAAGTCAATGCCCGAAGCATAAAGTATAAAATAAATAGAACAGTTTTTCCATCGTATAAAACGAATAATTGCTACCAGTGTGAAAGTTATGGTCATTTCTACTTTCCGGGCAACCTAGATTTCACCCTAGGGCGTTGTTCCACCAGATGGAATAGTTAGGGCCTAAGAAGTCAACGCCAGAAGCATAAAATACGATATAAATACAACAGCTTTTCCATCGTATGAAACGAATAATTGCAACCAGTGTGAAAGTTATGGTCATTTCTACGTTCCGGGCAACCTAGGCTTCCCCCTAAGGCGTTGCTCCAACAGAGTGCATAGTTAGGGCCTTAGAAGTCAATGCCCGAAGCATAAAATGCAACAAAAATACAACAGTTTTTCCATCGTATAACAGGATTAATTGCAACCAGTTTGAAAGTGATGGTCATTTCTACGTTCCGGGCAACCTAGGCTTCACTCTAGGGCGTTGCTCCACTAGATCGAATAGCTAGGGCCTTAGAAGTCAACGCCAGAAGCATAAAATACGATATAAATACAACAGCTTTTCCATCCTATAACAGGAATAATTGCAACCCGTGTGAGAGTGATGGTCATTTCTACGTTCCGGGCAACCTAGGCTTCACCTAGGGCGTTATTCCACCAGATCGTATAGTTAGGGACTAACAAGTGAACGCCAGAAGCATAAAATACAATATAAATACAACAGTTCTTCCATCGTATAAATCGAATAATTGCAACCAGTGTGAAAGTAATGGTCATTTCTACCTTCCGCGCAGCCTAGGCTTCACTCTAAGGCGTTGCTCCACTAGATCGAATAGCTAGGGCCTTAGAAGTCAACCCCAGAAGCATAAAATACGATATAGATACAACAGCTTTTCCATCGTATAAAAGGAATAATTGCAAACAGTGTGAAAGTAATGGTCATTTCTACGTTCCGTTCAACCTAGGCTTCACTCTAGGCAGTTGCTCCACTAGATCGAATAGCTAGGGCCTAAGAAGCCAACACCAGAAGAATAAAATACAAAATAAATACAACAGCCTTTACACCGTATAAAACGAATAATTGCAACCTGTGTGAAGGTTATGGTCATATCTACGTTCCGGGCAACCTAGGCTTCACTGTAGGGCGTTGCTCCACCAGATCGAAGAGTTAGGGCCTAAGAAGTCAACGCCCGAAGCATAAAATACAATAGAAATACAACAGTTTTTCCATCGTATAAAACGAATAATTGCGACCATTATGAAACTTATGGTGATTTCTACGTTCCGGACAACCTAGGCTTCACCCTAGGGCGTTGTTCCACCAGATCGAATAGTTAGGGCCTAAGAAGTGAACGCCAGAAGCATAAAATGCAATAAAAATACTACAGCCTTTCCATCCTATAACAGGTATAATTGCAACCCGTGTGAAGGTGATGGTCATTTCTACGTTCCAGGCAACCTAGGCTTCTCTCTAGGGCGTTGCTCCACCAGATCGAATTGTTAGGGCCAAAGAAGTCAACGCCCGAAGCATAAAATACAAAATAAATGGAACAGTTTTTCCATCGTATAAAAGGAATAATTGCAAACAGTGTGAAAGTAATTGTCATTTCTACGTTCCGGGCGACCTAGGCTTCACTCTAGGGCGTTGCTCCACCAGATGAAACAGTTAGGGCCTTAGAAGTCAACGCCCGAAGCATAAAATACAAAATAAATAGAACAGTTTTTCCATTGTATAAAACGAATAATTGCTACCAGTGTAAAAGTTATGGTCATTTCTGCTTTCCGGGCAACCTAGGGTTCACGATAGGTCGTTGTTCCACCAGATGGAATAGTTAGGGCCTAAGAAGTCAACGCCAGAACCATAAAATACGATATAAATACAACAGCTTTTCCATCGTATGAAACAAATAATAGCAACCAGTTTGATAGTGATGGTCATTTCTACGTACCGGGCAACCTAGGCTTCACTCTAGGGCGTTGCTCCACCAGATCGAATAGTTAGGGCCTAAGAGGTCAACGCCAGAAGCATAAAATACGATATAAATACAACAGCCTTTCCATCGTATGAAACGAATAATTGCAACCAGTGTGAAAGTTATGGTCATTTCTACGTTCCGGGCAACCTAGGCTTCCCCCTAAGGCGTTGCTCCAACAGATTGCATAGTTAGGGCCTTAGAAGTCAATGCCCGAAGCATAAAATGCAACAAAAATACAACAGTTTTTCCATCGTATAACAGGATTAATTGCAGCCAGTTTGAAAGTGATGGTCATTTCTACGTTCCGGGCAACCTAGGCTTCACTCTAGCGCGTTGTTCCACTAGATCGAATAGCTAGGGCCTTAGAAGTCAACGCCAGAAGCATAAAATACGATATAAATACAACAGCTTTTCCATCCTATAACAGGAATAATTGCAACCCGTGTGAGAGTGATGGTCATTTCTACGTTCCGGGCAACCTAGGCTTCACCTAGGGCGTTGTTCCACCAGATCGTATAGTTAGGGACTAACAAGTGAACGCCAGAAGCATAAAATACAATATAAATACAACAGTTTTTCCATCGTATAAATCGAATAATTGCAACCTGTGTGAAGGTTATGGTCATATCTACGTTCCGGGCAACCTAGGCTTCACTGTAGGGCGTTGCTCCACCAGATCGAAGAGTTAGGGCCTAAGAAGTCAACGCCCGAAGCATAAAATACAATAGAAATACAACAGTTTTTCCATCGTATAAAACGAATAATTGCGACCATTATGAAACTTATGGTGATTTCTACGTTCCGGACAACCTAGGCTTCACCCTAGGTCGTTGTTCCACCAGATCGAATAGTTAGGGCCTAAGAAGTGAACGCCAGAAGCATAAAATGCAATAAAAATACAACAGCCTTTCCATCCTATAACAGGTATAATTGCAACCCGTGTGAAAGTGATGGTCATTTCTACGTTCCAGGCAACCTAGGCTTCCCTCTAGGGCGTTGCTCCACCAGATCGAATTGTTAGGGCCAAAGAAGTCAACGCCCGAAGCATAAAATACAAAATAAATGGAACAGTTTTTCCATCGTATAAAAGGAATAATTGCAAACAGTGTGAAAGTAATGGTCATTTCTACGTTCCGGGCAACCTAGGCTTCACTCTAGGGCGTTGCTCCACCAGATGAAACAGTTAGGGCCTTAGAAGTCAACGCCCGAAGCATAAAATACGATATAAATACAACAGCTTTTCCATCGTATGAAACGAATAATTGCAACCAGTGTGAAAGTTATGGTCATTTCTACGTTCCGGGCAACCTAGGGTTCACCCTAGGTCGTTGTTTCACCAGATGGAATAGTTAGAGCCTAAGAAGTCAACGCCAGAACCATAAAATACGATATAAATACAACAGCTTTTCCATCGTATAAAACAAATAATAGCAACCAGTTTGATAGTGATGGTCATTTCTACGTACCGGGCAACCTAGGCTTCACTCTAGGGCGTTGCTCCACCAGATCGAATAGTTAGGGCCTAAGAAGGCAACGCCAGAAGCATAAAATACGATATAAATACAACAGCTTTTCCATCGTATGAAACGAATAATTGCAACCAGTGTGAAAGTTATGGTCATTTCTACGTTCCGGGCAACCTAGGCTTCCCCCTAAGGCGTTGCTCCAACAGATTGCATAGTTAGGGCCTTAGAAGTCAACGCCCGAAGCATAAAATGCAACAAAAATACAACAGTTTTTCCATCGTATAACAGGATTAATTGCAACCAGTTTGAAAGTGATGGTCATTTCTACGTTCCGGGCAACCTAGGCTTCACTCTAGGGCGTTGTTCCACTAGATCGAATAGCTAGGGCCTTAGAAGTCAACGCCAGAAGCATAAAATACGATATAAATACAACAGCTTTTCCATCCTATAACAGGAATAATTGCAACCCGTGTGAGAGTGATGGTCATTTCTACGTTCCGGGCAACCTAGGCATCTCTCTACGGCGTTGTTCAACCAGATCGAATAGTTAGGGCCTCAGAAATCAACACCAGAAGAATAAAATACAAAATAAGTACAACAGCCTTTACACCGTATAAAACGAATAATTGCAACCTGTGTGACGGTTATGGTCATATCTACGTTACGGGCAACCTAGGCTTCACTGTAGGGCGTTGCTCCACCAGATCGAAATGTTAGGGCCTAAGAAGTCAACGCCCGAAGCATAAAATACGATATAAATACAACAGCTTTTCCATCGTATAAAATGAATAATTGCAAACAGTGTGAAAGTAGTGGTCATTTCTACGTTCCGAGCAACCTAGGCCTCAATTTAGGGCGGTGCTCCACCACATCGAATAGTTACGGCCTTAGAAGCCTACGCCTGAAGCATAAAATACAATAAAAATACAACGGTCTTTTCATCGTATAACAGGAATAATTGCATCAAGCGTGAAAGTAATTATCATTTCGGCGTTTCGGGCAGCCTAGACTTAACTCTGAGGAATTGCTCCACCAGATCGAATAGATAGGGCCTAAGAAGTCAACGACAGAAGCATAAAATACAATATAAATACAACAGCTTTGCCATCGTATAAAATGAACAATTGCAAACAGTGAGAAAGATATGGACATTTCTACGTTCCGGGCAACCTACGCTTCACTCTATGGCGTTCTTCCACCACTTCGAATAGCTACGGCCTCAGAAGTCAACGCCTGAAGCATAAAATACAATAAAACTGCAACAGTCTTTCCATCCTATAACAGGAATAATTGCAACCCGTGTGAAAGTGATGGTCATTTCTACGTTCCGGGCAGCCTAGGCTTCACCCTAGGGCGTTGTTCCACCAGATCGAATAGTTAGGGCCTAACAAGTGAACGCCAGAAGCATAAAATACAATATAAATACAACAGTTTTTCCATCGTAAAACAGGTTTAATTGCAACCAGTTTGAAAGTGATGGTCATTTCTACGTTCCGGGCAGCCTAGGCTTCACTCTAGGGCGTTGCTCCACTAGATCGAATAGTTGGGGCCTAAGAAATGAACGCCAGAAGCATAAAATACAATATAAATACAACAGCCTTTCCATCGTATAAAAGGAATAACTGCAACCAGTGTGAATGTACTGGTCATTTCTACGTCCCGGGTAACCTATGTTTCACTCTAGGGCGTTGCTCCACCAGATCGAATAGCTAGGGACTCAGAATTTAACGCCAGAAGGATAAAATACAATATAAGTACAACAGTATTTCCATCGTATAAAATGAAGAATTGCAGACATTGAGAAAGTATTGGTCATTTCTACGTTCCGGTCAACCTAGGCGTCACTCTAGGGCGTTGCTCCACCACGTCTAATAGCTACGGCCTTAGAAGTCAACGCCAGGAGCATAAAATACAATATAAATACAACCGCTTTTCCATCGTATAAAATGAATAATTGCAAACACTGTGCAAGTAATGGTCATTTCTACGTTCCGGGCAACCTAGGCTTCACTCTAGGGCGTTGCTCCACCAGATCGAATAGCTAGGGACATAGAATTCAATGCCAGGAGCATAAAATGCGATATAAATAGAACAGCTTTTCCATCGTTTACAACGAATAACAGCAACCAGTGTGAACGTTATGGTCATTTCTACGTTCCGGGCAACCTGGGCTTCACTCTGGGGCGTTGCTCCACCAGATCGAATAGTAAGGGCCTTAGAAGTCAACGCCCGAAGCATAAAATGCAATAAAGATGCAAGAGTTTTTCCATCGCATAACAGGAATAATTACCACCAGTGTGAAGGTAATGGTATGGTCTACGTTCTGGGCAACCTAGGCTTCACTCTAGGGCGGTGCTCCACCAGATCAAATAGTTAGGGCCTAAGAAGTCAACGCCAGAAGAATAAAATACGATATAAGTACAACAGTTTTTCCATCGTATAAAATGAATGATTATGAACATTGTGAAAGTAATGGTCATTTCAGCGTGGCTGGCAACCTACGCGTCACTCTAGGGCGTTGCTGCTCCTAATCTGATAGCTACGGCGTTAGAAGTTAACGACGGAAGCATAAAATACAATATAAATACAACAGCTTCGCCATCGTATAAAATGAATAATTGCAAACAGTGTGAAGGTAATGGTCATTTCTACATTCCGAGCAACCTAGGATTCACTCTAGGCCGTTGTTCCACCAGACGGAATAGTTAGGGCCTAAGAAGTCAACGCCAGGAGCATAAAAAACGATATAAATACAACAGCTTTTCCATCGTATGAAACGAATAATTGCAACCAGTGTGGAAGTTATGGTCATTTCTACGTTCCGGGCAACCTAGGCTTCACTCTAGGGCGGTGCTCCACCAAATCGAGTAGCTAGGGCCTTAGAAGTCAGCGCCAGAAGCATAAAATACAATAAAGATGCAAAAGCTTTTCCATCGTATAACAGGAATAACTGCAAACGGTATGAAAGTACTTGTCCCTTCTACGTTCCGGGTAACCTAGGTTTCACTCTAGGTCGTTGCTCCACCAGATCGAATAGCTAGGGCCTTAGAAGTCCACGCCTGAAGCATTAAATACAAAATAAATGGAACAGTTTTTCCATTGTATAAAACGAATAATTGCTACCAGTGTGAAAGTTATGGTCATTTCTACGTACCGGGCAACGTAGGCTTCACTCTAGGGCGTTGCTCCACCAGATCGAATAGTTAGGGCCTTAGAAGTCAACGCCCGAAGCATAAAGTATAAAATAAATAGAACAGTTTTTCCATCGTATAAAACGAATAATTGCTACCAGTGTGAAAGTTATGGTCATTTCTACTTTCCGGGCAACCTAGATTTCACCCTAGGGCGTTGTTCCACCAGATGGAATAGTTAGGGCCTAAGAAGTCAACGCCAGAAGCATAAAATACGATATAAATACAACAGCTTTTCCATCGTATGAAACGAATAATTGCAACCAGTGTGAAAGTTATGGTCATTTCTACGTTCCGGGCAACCTAGGCTTCCCCCTAAGGCGTTGCTCCAACAGAGTGCATAGTTAGGGCCTTAGAAGTCAATGCCCGAAGCATAAAATGCAACAAAAATACAACAGTTTTTCCATCGTATAACGGGATTAATTGCAACCAGTTTGAAAGTGATGGTCATTTCTACGTTCCGGGCAACCTAGGCTTCACTCTAGGGCGTTGCTCCACTAGATCGAATAGCTAGGGCCTTAGAAGTCAACGCCAGAAGCATAAAATACGATATAAATACAACAGCTTTTCCATCCTATAACAGGAATAATTGCAACCCGTGTGAGAGTGATGGTCATTTCTACGTTCCGGGCAACCTAGGCTTCACCTAGGGCGTTGTTCCACCAGATCGTATAGTTAGGGACTAACAAGTGAACGCCAGAAGCATAAAATACAATATAAATACAACAGTTCTTCCATCGTATAAATCGAATAATTGCAACCAGTGTGAAAGTAATGGTCATTTCTACCTTCCGCGCAGCCTAGGCTTCACTCTAAGGCGTTGCTCCCTTAGATCGAATAGCTAGGGCCTTAGAAGTCAACGCCAGAAGCATAAAATACGATATAGATACAACAGCTTTTCCATCGTATAAAAGGAATAATTGCAAACAGTGTGAAAGTAATGGTCATTTCTACGTTCCGGGCAACCTAGGCTTCACACTAGGGCGTTGCTCCACCAGATCAAACAGCTAGGGCCTTAGAAGTGAACGCCAGAAGCATAAAATACAATATAAATACAACAGTTTTTCCATCGTATAAAACGAATAATTGCAACCAGTGTGAAAGTTATGGTCATTTCTACATTCCGAGCAACCTAGGCTTCACTCTAGGGCGTTGCTCCAACAGATTGAATAGTTAGGGCCTTAGGAGTCAATGCCCGAAGCACAAAATGCAATAAAAATACAACAGTTTTTCCATCGTATAACAGAATTAATTGCAACCAGTTTGAAAGTGATGGTCATTTCTACGTTCCGTTCAACCTAGGCTTCCCTCTAGGGCGTTGCTCCACCAGATCGAATTGTTAGGGCCAAAGAAGTCAACGCCCGAAGCATAAAATACAAAATAAATGGAACAGTTTTTCCATCGTATAAAAGGAATAATTGCAAACAGTGTGAAAGTAATTGTCATTTCTACGTTCCGGGCAACCTAGGCTTCACTCTAGGGCGTTGCTCCACCAGATGAAACAGTTAGGGCCTTAGAAGTCAACGCCCGAAGCATAAAATACAAAATAAATAGAACAGTTTTTCCATTGTATAAAACGAATAATTGCTACCAGTGTAAAAGTTATGGTCATTTCTGCTTTCCGGGCAACCTAGGGTTCACGATAGGTCGTTGTTCCACCAGATGGAATAGTTAGGGCCTAAGAAGTCAACGCCAGAACCATAAAATACGACATAAATACAACAGCTTTTCCATCGTATGAAACAAATAATAGCAACCAGTTTGATAGTGATGGTCATTTCTACGTACCGGGCAACCTAGGCTTCACTCTAGGGCGTTGCTCCACCAGATCGAATAGTTAGGGCCTAAGAAGTCAACGCCAGAAGCATAAAATACGAAATAAATACAACAGCCTTTCCATCGTACGAAACGAATAATTGCAACCAGTGTGAAAGTTATGGTCATTTCTACGTTCCGGGCAACCTAGGCTTCCACCTAAGGTGTTGCTCCAACAGATTGCATAGTTAGGGCCTTAGAAGTCAATGCCCGAAGCATAAAATGCAACAAAAATACAACAGTTTTTCCATCGTATAACAGGATTAATTGCAGCCAGTTTGAAAGTGATGGTCATTTCTACGTTCCGGGCAACCTAGGCTTCACTCTAGGGCGTTGTTCCACTAGATCGAATAGCTAGGGCCTTAGAAGTCAACGCCAGAAGCATAAAATACGATATAAATACAACAGCTTTTCCATCGTATGAAACGAATAATTGCAACCAGTGTGAAAGTTATGGTCATTTCTACGTTCCGGGCAACCTAGGGTTCACCCTAGGTCGTTGATCCACCAGATGGAATAGTTAGAGCCTAAGAAGTCAACGCCAGAACCATAAAATACGATATAAATACAACAGCTTTTCCATCGTATAAAACAAATAATAGCAACCAGTTTGATAGTGATGGTCATTTCTACGTTCCGGGCAACCTAGGCTTCACCTAGGGCGTTGTTCCACCAGATCGTATAGTTAGGGACTAACAAGTGAACGCCAGAAGCATAAAATACAATATAAATACAACAGTTTTTCCATCGTATAAAACGAATAATTGCAACCAGTGTCAAAGTTATGGTCATTTCTACATTCCGAGCAACCTAGGCTTCACTCTAGGGCGTTGCTCCAGCAGATTGAATAGTTAGGGCCTTAGGAGTCAATGCCCGAAGCACAAAGTGCAATAAAAATACAACAGTTTTTCCATCGTATAACAGAATTAATTGCAACCAGTTTGAAAGTGATGGTCATTTCTACGTTCCGTTCAACCTAGGCTTCACTCTAAGGCGTTGCTCCACTAGATCGAATAGCTAGGGCCTAAGAAGCCAACACCAGAAGAATAAAATAAAAAATAAATACAACAGCCTTTACACCGTATAAAACGAATAATTGCAACCTGTGTGACGGTTATGGTCATATCTACGTTCCGGGCAACCTATGCTTCAATGTAGAGCGATGCTCCACAAGATCGAAGTGTTAGGGCCTAAGAAGTCAACGCCCGAAGCATAAAATACAATAGAAATACAACAGTTTTTTCCATCGTATAAAACGAATAATTGCGACCATTATGAAACTTATGGTGATTTCTACGTTCCGGGCAACCTAGGCTTCACCCTAGGGCATTGTTCCACCCGATCGAATAGTTAGGTCCTTAGAAGTCAACGCCAGAAGCATAAAATACGATATAAATACAGCAGCATTTCCATCGTATAAAAGGGATAATTGCAAACAGTGTGAAAGTAATGGTCATTTCTACGTTCCGGGCAACCTAGGCTTCACTCTACGGCGTTGTTCTGCCAGATCGAATAGTTAGGGACTAACAAGTGAACGCCAGAAGCATAAAATACAATATAAATACAACAGTTTTTCCATCGTATAAATCGAATAATTGCAACCAGTGTGAAAGTAATGGTCATTTCTACGTTCCGGGCAGCCTAGGCTTCACTCTAAGGCGTTGCTCCACTAGATCGAATAGCTAGGGCCTTAGAAGTCAACGCCAGAAGCATAAAATACGATATAGATACAACAGCTTTTCCATCGTATAGAAGGAATAATTGCAAACAGTGTGAAAGTAATGGTCATTTCTACGTTCCGGGCAACCTAGGCTTCACTCTAGGGCGTTGCTCCACCAGATCAAACAGCTAGGGCCTTAGAAGTCAACGCCCGGAGCATAAAATACAAAATAAATAGAACAGTTTTTCCATTGTATAAAACGAATAATTGCTACCAGTGTAAAAGTTATGGTCATTTCTACGTTCCGGGCAACATAGTCTTCACTCTAGGGCGTTGTTCCACCAGATCGAATAGTTAGGGCCTAGGAAGTGAACGCCAGAAGCATAAAATACAATATAAGTACAACAGCCTTTCCATCGTAAAAATGGAATAATTGCACACAGTGTGAAAGTAATGGTCATTTCTACGTTCCGGGCAACCTAGGCTTCACTCTAGGGCGTTGCTCCACCAGATCGAACAGTTAGGGCCTTAGAAGTCAACGCCCGAAGCATAAAATACGAAACAAATAGAACAGTTTTTCCATGGTATAAAACGAGTAATTGCTACCAGTGTAAAAGTTATGGTCATTTCTACGTTCCGTGCAACCTAGGCTTCACTCTAGGGCGGTGCTCCACCATATCGAATAGCTATGTCCTTAGAAGCCTACGCCTGAAGCATAAAATACAATAAAAATACAACGGCCTTTTCAACGTATAACAGGAATAATTGCAACAAGCGTGAATGTAATGATCATTTCGGCGTTTCGGGCATCCTAGACTTAACTCTGAGGCATTGCTCCACCAGATCGAATAGTTAGGGCCTAAGAAGTCAACGCCAGAAGCATAAAATACAATATAAATACAACAGTTTTTCCATTGTATAAAACGAATAATTGCTACCAGTGTAAAAGTTATGATCATTTCTTCGTTCCGGCCAACCTAGGCTTTACCCTAGGGCGTTGTTCCACCAGATCGAATGGTTAGGGCCTAGGAAGTGAACGCCAGAAGCATAAAATACAATATAAATACAACTGTTTTTCCATCGTATAAAACGAATAATTGCAACCAGTGTGAAAGTTATGGTCATTTCTACATTCCGAGCAACCTAGGCTTCACTCTAGGGTGTTGCTCCAACAGATTGAATAGTTAGGGCCTTAGAAGTCAACGCCCGAAGCATAAAATACAAAATAAATAGAACAGTTTTTCCATTGTTTAAAACGAATAATTGCTACCAGTGTAAAAGGTATGGTGATTCCTACGTACCGGGCAACCTAGGCTTCACCCTAGGGCGTTGTTCCACAAGATCGAATAGTTAGGGCCTTAGAGGTGAACGCCAGAAGCATAAAATGCAATAAAAATACAACAGTCTTTCCATCCTATAACAGGAATAATTGCAATCCGTGTGAAAGTGATGGTCATTTGTACGTTCCAGGCAACCTAGGCTTCACTCTAGGGCGTTGCTCCACGAGACCGAATTGTTAGGGCCAAAGAAGTCAACGCCCGAAGCATAAAATACAAAATAAATAGAACAGTTTTTCCATCGTATAAAAGGAATAATTGCAAACAGTGTGAAAGTAATGGTCATTTCTACGTTCCGGGCAACCTAGGCTTCACTATACGGCGTTGTTCCACCAGATCGAATAGTCAGGGCCTAAGAAGTCAACACCAGAAGAATAAAATACAAAATAAATACAACAGCCTTTACACCGTATAAAACGAATAATTGCAACCTGTGTGAAGGTTATGGTCATATCTACGTTCCGGGCAACCTAGGATTCACTGTAGGGCGTTGATCCACCAGATTGAAGTGTTAGGGCCTAAGAAGTCAACGCTCGAAGCATAAAATACAATTGAAATACAACAGTTTTTCCATCGTATAAATCGATTAATTGCGACCATTATGAAAACTATGGTCATTTCTACGTTCCGGGCAACCTAGGCTTCACACTATGGCGTTCTTCCACCACATCGAATAGCTACGGCCTCAGAAGTCAACGCCTGAAGCATAAAATACACAAAAAATGCAACAGTCTTTCCATCCTATAACAGGAATAATTGCAACCCGTGTGAAAGTGATGGTCATTTTTACGTTCCAGGCAACCTAGGCTTTACTCTAGGGCGTTGTTCCACCAGATCGAATAGTTAGAGCCTGAGAAGTCAACGCCAGAAGCATAAAATACAATATAAATATAACAGTTTTTCCAACGTATAAAACGAATAATAGCAACCAGTGTGAAAGTTATGGTCATTTCTACGTTCCGGGCAGCCTAGGCTTCACTCTAGGGCGTTGCTCCACCAGATCAAACAGTTAGGGCCTTAGAAGTCGACGCCCGAAGCATAAAATACAAAATAAATACAACATTTTTTCCACTGTATAAAACGAATAACTGCTACCAGCGTAAAAGTTATGGTCAGTTCTACGTTCCGGGCAACCTAGGCTTCACCCTAGGGCGTTGTTCCACCAGATCGAAGTGCTAGGGCCTAAGAAGTCAACGCCCGAAGCATAAAATACGATATAAATACAACAGCTTTTCCATCGTATTAAATGAATAATTGCAAACACTGTGAAAGTAGTGGTCATTTCTGCGTTCCGAGCAACCTAGGCTTCACTCTAGGGCGGTGCTCCACCATATCGAATAGCTACGGCCTTAGAAGCCTACGCCTGATGCATAAAATACAATAAAAATACAACAGTCTTTTCATCGTATAACAGGAATAATTGCAACATGCGTGAAAGTAATGATCATTTCGGCGTTTCGGGCATCCTAGACTTAACTCTGAGGCATTGCTCCACCAGATCGAATAGTTAGGGCCTAAGTAGTCAACGCCAGAAGCATAAAATACAATATAAATGCAACAGCTTTGCCACCGTATAAAATGAATAATTGCAAACAGTGTGAAAGATATGGACATTTCTACGTTCCGGGCAACCTAGGCTTCACTCTATGGCGTTCTTCCACCACATCGAATAGCTACGGCCTCAGAAGTCAACGCCTGAAGCATAAAATACAATATAAATATAACAGTTTTTCCATCGTATAAAACGAATAATAGCAACCAGTGTGAAAGCTATGTTCATTTCTACGTTCCGGGTAACCTAGGCTTCACTCTAGGGCGTTGCTCCACCAGATCAAACAGTTAGGGCCATAGAAGCCAACGCCCGAAGCATTAAATACAAAATAAATAGAACAGTTTTTCCATTGTGTAAAACGAATAATTGCTACCAGTGTAAAAGTTATGGCCATTTCTACGTTGCGGGCAACCTAGGCTTCACCTTAGGCCGTTGTTCCACCTGATCGAATAGTTAGGGCCTAAGAAGTGAACGCCAGAAGCATAAAATACAATATAAATACAACAGTTTTTCCATCATATAAAACGAATAATTGCAACCAGTATGAAAGTTATGGTCATTTCTACTTTCCGGGCAACCTAGGATATACCCTAGGGCGTTTCTCCAACAGATTGAATAGTTAGCGCCTTAGAAGTCAACGCCCGAAGCATAAAATGCAAAATAAATAGAACAGTTTTTCCATCGTATAAAACGAATAACTGCAACCAGTGTGAAAGTACTGGTCATTTCTACGATCCGGGCAACCTAGGCTTCACCTTAGGGCGTTGTTCCACCAGATGGAATAGTTATGGCCTAAGAAGTCAACGCCAGAAGCATAAAATACGATATAAATTCAACAGCTTTTCCATCGTATAAAACGAATAATGGTAACCAGTGTGAAAGTTATGGTCATTTCTACGTTCCGAGCAACCTAGGCTTCACTCTAGGGCGTTGCTCCACCAGGTCGAATAGTTAGGGCCTTAGAAGTCAACGCCAGAGGCATATAATACAATATAAATACAACAGCTTTTCCATCGTAAAAAACGAATAATTGCAAACAGTGTGAAAGTAATTGTCATTTCTTCGTTCCGGGCAACCTAGGCTTCACTCTAGGGCGTTGCTCCACCAGATCAAACAGTTAGGGCCTTAGAAGTCAACGCCCGAAGCATAAAATACAAAATAAAAAGAACAGTTTTTCCATTGTATAAAACGAATAATTGCTACCAGTGTAAATGTTATGGTCATTTCTACGTTCCGGGCAACCTAGGCTTCACCCTAGGGCGTTGTACCACCAGATCGAATAGTTAGGTCCTTAGAAGTCAACGCCAGAAGCATAAAATACGATATAAATACAGCAGCTTTTCCATCGTATAAAAGGGATAATTGCAAACAGTGTGAAGGTAATGGTCATTTATACGTTCCGGGCAACCTAGGCTTCACTCTACGGCGTTGTTCCACCAGATCGAATAGTTAGGGCCTAAGAAGTCAACACCAGAAGAATAAAATACAAAATAAATACAACAGACTTTACACCGTATAGAACGAATAATTGCAACCTGTGTGAAGGTTATGGTCATATCTACGTTCCGGGCAACCTAGGCTTCACTGTAGGGCGTTGCTCCACCAGATCGAAGTGTTAGGGCCTAAGAAGTCAACGCCCGAAGCATAAAATACAATAGAAATACAACAGTTTTTCCATCGTATAAAACGAATAATTACAACCATTATGAAGCTTATGGTCATTTCTACGTTCCGGGCAACCTAGGCTTCACCCTAGGGCGTTGTTCCACCAGATCGAATAGTTAGGGCCTAAGAAGTGAACGCCAGAATCATTAAATACCATAAAAATACAACAGTTTTTCCATCCTATAACAGGATTAGTTGCAACCAGTTTGAAAGTGATGGTCACTTCTACGTTCCGGGCAACCTAGGCTTCACTCTAGGGCGTTGCTACACTAGATCGAATAGCTAGGGCCTTAGAAGTCAACGCCAGAGTCATAAAATACCATATAAGTACAACAGCTTTTCCATCGTAAAGAACGTATGATTGCTACCATTGTAAATGTTATGGTCATTTCTACGTTCCGTGCAACCTAGGCTTCACTCTAGGGCGGTGCTCCACCATATCGAATAGCTACGGCCTTAGAAGCCTACGCCTGAAGCATAAAATACAATAAAAATACAACGGTCTTTTCATCGTATAACAGGAATAATTGCAACAAGCGTGAAAGTAATGATCATTTCGGCGTTTCGGGCATCCTAGACTTAACTCTGAGGCATTGCTCCACCAGATCGAATAGTTAGGGCCTAAGAAGTCAACGCCAGAAGCATAAAATACAATATAAATACAACAGTTTTTCCATTGTATAAAACGAATAATTGCTACCAGTGTAAAAGTTATGATCATTTCTTCGTTCCGGGCAACCTTTGCTTCACTGTAGGGCGTTGTTCCACCAGGTCGAATAGTTAGGGCCTAAGAAGTCAACGCCAGAAGCATAAAATACAATATAAATATGACAGTTTTTCCATCGTATAAAACGAATAATAGCAGCCAGTGTGAAAGTCATGGTCATTTCTACGTTCCGGGCAACCTAGGCTTCACTCTAGGGCGTTGCTCCACCAGATCAAACAGTTAGGGCCTTAGAACTCAACGCCCGAAGCATAAAATACAAAATAAATAGAACAGTTTTTCCATTCTTTAAAACGAATAATTGCTACCAGTGTAAAAGTTATGGTCATTTCTACGATCCGGGCAACCTAGGCTTCAGCCTAGGGCGTTGTTCCACCAGGTCGAATAGTTAGGGCCTAAGAAGTGAACGACAGAAGCATAAAATACAATATAAATACAACAGCTTTTCCATCGTATAAAACGAATAATTGCAACAAGTGTGAAAGTTATGGTCATGTATACATTCCGAGCAACCTAGGCTTCACTCTAGGGCGCTGCTCCACCAGATCGAATAGTTAGGTCCTTAGAAGTCAACGCTAGAAGCATAAAATACGATATAAATACAGCAGCTTTTCCATCGTATAAAAGGGATAATTGCAACCTGTGTGAACGTTATGTTCATACCTACGTTCCGGGCAACCTAGGCTTCCCTGTAGGGCGTTGCTCCACCAGATCGAATTGTTAGGGCCTAAGAAGTCAACGCCAGATGCATTAAATACAATATAAATACAACAGTTCTTCCATCGTATAAAACTATTAATTGCAACCAGTGTGAAAGTTATGGTCATTTCTACATTCCGAGCAACCTAGGCTTCACTCTAGGGCGTTGCTCCACTAGATCGAATAGCTAGGGCCTTAGAAGTCAACGCCAGAGGCATATAATACAATATAAATACAACAGCTTTTCCATCGTAAAAAACGAATAATTGCAAACAGTGTGAAAGTAATTGTCATTCCTTCGTTCCGGGCAACCTAGGCTTCACTCTAGGGCGTTGCTCCACCAGATCAAACAGTTAGGGCCTTAGAAGTCAACGCCCGAATCATAAAATACAAAATAAAAAGAACAGTTTTTCCATTGTATAAAACGAATAATTGCTACCAGTGTAAATGTAATTGTCATTTCTACGTTCCGGGCAACCTAGGCTTCACCCTAGGGCGTTGTTCCACCAGATCGAATAGTTAGGTCCTTAGAAGTCAACGCCAGACGCATAAAATACGATATAAATACAGCAGCTTTTCCATCGTATAAAAGGAATAATTGCAAACAGTGTGAAAGTAATGGTCATTTATACGTTCCGGGCAACCTAGGCTTCACTCTACGGCGTTGTTCCACCAGATCGAATAGTTAGGGCCTAAGAAGTCAACACCAGAAGAATAAAATACAAAATAAATACAACAGCCTTTACACCGTATAAAACGAATAATTGCAACCTGTGTGAAGGTTATGGTCATACCTACGTTCCGGGCAACCTAGGCTTCACTGTAGGGCGTTGCTCCACCAGATCGAAGTGTTAGGACCTAAGAAGTCAACGCCAGAAGCATTAAATACAATATAAATACAACAGTTTTTCCATCGTATAAAACTAATAATTGCATCCAGTGTGAAAGTTATGGTCATTTCTACATCCCGAGCAACCTAGGCTTCACTCTAGGGCGTTGCTCCAACAGATTGAATAGTTAGGGCCTTAGAAGTCAACGCCCGAAGCATAAAATGCAATAAAAATACAACAGTTTTTCCATCGTATAACAGGATTAATTGCAACCAGTTTGAAAGCGATGGTCATTTCTACGTTCCGGTCAACCTAGGCTTCACTCTAGGGCGTTGCTCCACTAGATCGAATAGTTAGGTCCATTGAAGTCAACGCCAGAAGCATAAAATACGATATAAATACAACAGCTTTTCAGTCGTATAAAAGGAATAATTGCAAACAGTGTGAAAGTAATGGTCATTTCTACGTTCCGGGCAACCTAGGCTTCAAGCTAGGGCGTTGCTCCACCAGATTAAAAAGTTAGGGCCTTAGAAGTCAACGCCCGAAGCATAAAATACAAAATAAATAGAACAGTTTTTCCATTGTATAAAACGAGTAATTGCTACCAGTGTAAATGTTATGGTCATTTGTACGTTCCGGGCAACCTAGGCTTCACCCTAGGGCGTTGTTCCACCAGATCGAATAGTTAGGGCCTAAGAAGTGAACGCCAGAAGCATAAAATACAATATAAATACGACAGTTTTTCCATCGTATAAAACGAATAATTGCAACCAGTGTGAAAGTTATGGTCATTTGTATATTCCGAGCAACCTAGGCTTCACTCTAGGGCGGTGCTCCACCATATCGAATAGCTACGGCCTTAGAAGCCTACGCCTGAAGCATAAAATACAATATAAATACAACAGTTTTTCCATTGTATAAAACGCTACCAGTGTAAAAGTTATGGTCATTTCTACGTTCCGGGCAACCTAGGCTTCACCCTAGGGCGTTGTTCCACCAGATCGAATAGTTAGGGCCTAAGATGTGAACGCCAGAAGCATAAAATACAATATAAATACAACAGTTTTTCCATCGTATAAAACGAATAATTGCAGCCAGTGTGAAAGTTATGGTCATTTGTACATTCCGAGCAACCCAGGCTTCACTCTAGGGCGTTGCTCCAACAGATTGAATAGTTAGGGCCTTAGAAGTCAACGCACGAAGCATAAAATGCAATAAAAATACAACAGTTTTTCCATCGTATAACAGGATTAATTGCAACCAGTTTGAAAGTGATGGTCATTTCTACGTTCCGGGCAGCCTAGGCTTCACTCTAGGGCGTTGCTCCACTAGATCGAATAGCTAGGGCCTAAGAAGTGAACGCCAGAAGCATTAAATACAATAAAAATACAACAGTTTTTCCATCGTATAACAGGATTAATTGCAACCCGTGTGAAAGTGATGGTCATTTCTACGTTCCAGGCTACCTAGGCTTTACTCTAGGGCGTTGTTCCACCAGATCGAATAGTTAGAGCCTGAGAAGTCAACGCCAGAAGCATAAAATACAATATAAATATAACAGTTTTTCCAACGTATAAAACGAATAATAGCAACCAGTGTGAAAGTTATGGTCATTTCTACGTTCCGGGCAGCCTAGGCTTCACTCTAGGGCGTTGCTCCACCAGATCAAGCAGTTAGGGCCTTAGAAGTCGACGCCCGAAGCATAAAATACAAAATAAATACAACAGTTTTTCCATTGTATAAAACGAATAATTGCTACCAGTGTAAATGTTATGGTCATTTCTACGTTCCGGGCAACCTAGGCTTCACCCTAGGGCGTTGTACCACCAGATCGAATAGTTAGGTCCTTAGAAGTGAACGCCAGAAGCATAAAATACGATATAAATACAGCAGCTTTTCCATCGTATAAAAGGGATAATTGCAAACAGTGTGAAAGTAATGGTCATTTATACGTTCCGGGCAACCTAGGCTTCACTCTACGGCGTTGTTCCACCAGATCGAATAGTTAGGGCCTAAGAAGTCAACACCAGAAGAATAAAATACAAAATAAATACAACAGCCTTTACACCGTATAAAACGAATAATTGCAACCTGTGTGAAGGTTATGGTCATACCTACGTTCCGGGCAACCTAGGCTTCACTGTAGGGCGTTGCTCCACCAGATCGAAGTGTTAGGACCTAAGAAGTCAACGCCAGAAGCATTAAATACAATATAAATACAACAGTTTTTCCATCGTATAAAACTAATAATTGCATCCAGTGTGAAAGTTATGGTCATTTCTACATCCCGAGCAACCTAGGCTTCACTCTAGGGCGTTGCTCCAACAGATTGAATAGTTAGGGCCTTAGAAGTCAACGCCCGAAGCATAAAATGCAATAAAAATACAACAGTTTTTCCATCGTATAACAGGATTAATTGCAACCAGTTTGAAAGCGATGGTCATTTCTACGTTCCGGTCAACCTAGGCTTCACTCTAGGGCGTTGCTCCAACAGATTGAATAGTTAGGGCCTTAGAAGTCAACGCACGAAGCATAAAATGCAATAAAAATACAACAGTTTTTCCATCGTATAACAGGATTAATTGCAACCAGTTTGAATGTGATGGTCATTTCTACGTTCCGGGCAGCCTAGGCTTCACTCTAGGGCGTTGCTCCACTAGATCGAATAGCTAGGGCCTAAGAAGTGAACGCCAGAAGCATTAAATACAATAAAAATACAACAGTTTTTCCATCGTATAACAGGATTAATTGCAACCCGTGTGAAAGTGATGGTCATTTCTACGTTCCAGGCTACCTAGGCTTTACTCTAGGGCGTTGTTCCACCAGATCGAATAGTTAGAGCCTGAGAAGTCAACGCCAGAAGCATAAAATACAATATAAATATAACAGTTTTTCCAACGTATAAAACGAATAATAGCAACCAGTGTGAAAGTTATGGTCATTTCTACGTTCCGGGCAGCCTAGGCTTCACTCTAGGGCGTTGCTCCACCAGATCAAGCAGTTAGGGCCTTAGAAGTCGACGCCCGAAGCATAAAATACAAAATAAATACAACAGTTTTTCCATTGTATAAAACGAATAACTGCTACCAGCGTAAAAGTTATGGTCAGTTCTACGTTCCGGGCAACCTAGGCTTCACCCTAGGGCCTTGTTCAACCAGATCGAATAGTTAGGGCCTAAGAAGTGAACGCCAGAAGCATAAAATGCAATAAAAATACAACAGTCTTTACACCGTATAAAACGAATAATTGCAACCTGTGTGAAGGTTATGGTCATAGCTACGTTCCGGGCAACCTAGGCTTCACTGTAGGGCGTTGCTCCACCAGATCGAATAGTTAGGGCCTAAGTAGTCAACGCCAGAAGCATAAAATACAATATAAATGCAACAGCTTTGCCACCGTATAAAATGAATAATTGCAAACAGTGTGAAAGATATGGACATTTCTACGTTCCGGGCAACCTAGGCTTCACTCTATGGCGTTCTTCCACCACATCGAATAGCTACGGACTCAGAAGTCAACGCCTGAAGCATAAAATACAATATAAATATAACAGTTTTTCCATCGTATAAAACGAATAATAGCAACCAGTGTGAAAGCTATGTTCATTTCTACGTTCCGGGTAACCTAGGCTTCACTCTAGGGCGTTGCTCCACCAGATCAAACAGTTAGGGCCATAGAAGCCAACGCCCGAAGCATTAAATACAAAATAAATAGAACAGTTTTTACATTGTGTAAAACGAATAATTGCTACCAGTGTAAAAGTTATGGGCATTTCTACGTTGCGGGCAACCTAGGCTTCACCTTGGGCCGTTGTTCCACCAGATCGAATAGTTAGGACCCAAGAAGTCAACGCACGAAGCATAAAATGCAATAAAAATACAACAGTTTTTCCATCGTATAACAGGATTAATTGCAACCAGTTTGAAAGTGATGGTCATTTCTACGATCCGCGCAGCCTAGGCTTCACTGTAGGGCGTTGCTCCACCAGATCGAATAGTTAGGGCCTAAGTAGTCAACGCCAGAAGCATAAAATACAATATAAATGCAACAGCTTTGCCACCGTATAAAATGAATAATTGCAAACAGTGTGAAAGATATGGACATTTCTACGTTCCGGGCAACCTAGGCTTCACTCTATGGCGTTCTTCCACCACATCGAATAGCTACGGCCTCAGAAGTCAACGCCTGAAGCATAAAATACAATATAAATATAACAGTTTTTCCATCGTATAAAACGAATAATAGCAACCAGTGTGAAAGCTATGTTCATTTCAACGTTCCGGGTAACCTAGGCTTCACTCTAGGGCGTTGCTCCACCAGATCAAACAGTTAGGGCCATAGAAGCCAACGCCCGAAGCATTAAATACAAAATAAATAGAACAGTTTTTACATTGTGTAAAACGAATAATTGCTACCAGTGTAAAAGTTATGGGCATTTCTACGTTGCGGGCAACCTAGGCTTCACCTTGGGCCGTTGTTCCACCAGATCGAATAGTTAGGACCCAAGAAGTGAACGCCAGAAGCATAAAATACAATATAAATACAACAGTTTTTCCATCATATAAAACGAATAATTGCAACCAGTATGAAAGTTATGGTCATTTCTACTTTCCGGGCAACCTAGGATATACCCTAGGGCGTTTCTCCAACAGATTGAATAGTTAGCGCCTTAGAAGTCAACGCCCGAAGCATAAAATGCAAAATAAATAGAACAGTTTTTCCATCGTACAAAACGAATAACTGCAACCAGTGTGAAAGTACTGGTCATTTCTACGATCCGGGCAACCTAGGCTTCACCTTAGGGCGTTGTTCCACCAGATGGAATAGTTATGGCCTAAGAAGTCAACGCCAGAAGCATAAAATACGATATAAATACAACAGCTTTTGCATCGTATAAAAGGAATAATTAAAAACAGTGTGAAAGTAATTGTCATTTCTACGTTCCGGGCAACCTAGGCTACAATCTAGGGCGTTGCCCCACCAGATCAAACAGTTAGGGCCTTAGAAGTCAACGCCCGAAGCATAAAATACAAAATAAATAGAACAGTTTTTCCGTCGCAGAAAACGAATAATTGCAACCAGCGTGAAAGTTATGGTCATTTCTATATTCCGAGCAACCTAGGCTTCACTCTAGGGCGTTGCTCTACCAGGTCGAATAGTTAGGGCCTTAGAAGTCAACGCCAGAGGCATATAATACAATATAAATACAACAGCTTTTCCATCGTAAAAAACGAATAATTGCAAACAGTGTGAAAGTAATTGTCATTTCTTCGTTCCGGGCAACCTAGGCTTCACTCTAGGGCGTTGCTCCACCAGATCAAACAGTTAGGGCCTTAGAAGTCAACGCCCGAAGCATAAAATACAAAATAAAAAGAACAGTTTTTCCATTGTATAAAACGAATAATTGCTACCAGTGTAAATGTTATGGTCATTTCTACGTTCCGGGCAACCTAGGCTTCACCCTAGGGCGTTGTACCACCAGATCGAATAGTTAGGTCCTTAGAAGTCAACGCCAGAAGCATAAAATACGATATAAATACAGCAGCTTTTCCATCGTATAAAAGGGATAATTGCAAACAGTGTGAAAGTAATGGTCATTTATACGTTCCGGGCAACCTAGGCTTCACTCTACGGCGTTGTTCCACCAGATCGAATAGTTAGGGCCTAAGAAGTCAACACCAGAAGAATAAAATACAAAATAAATACAACAGACTTTACACCGTATAAAACGAATAATTGCAACCTGTGTGAAGGTTATGGTCATACCTACGTTCCGGGCAACCTAGGCTTCACTGTAGGGCGTTGCTCCACCAGATCGAAGTGTTAGGACCTAAGAAGTCAACGCCAGAAGCATTAAATACAATATAAATACAACAGTTTTTCCATCGTATAAAACTAATAATTGCATCCAGTGTGAAAGTTATGGTCATTTCTACATCCCGAGCAACCTAGGCTTCACTCTAGGGCGTTGCTCCAACAGATTGAATAGTTAGGGCCTTAGAAGTCAACGCCCGAAGCATAAAATGCAATAAAAATACAACAGTTTTTCCATCGTATAACAGGATTAATTGCAACCAGTTTGAAAGCGATGGTCATTTCTACGTTCCGGTCAACCTAGGCTTCACTCTAGGGCGTTGCTCCACTAGATCGAATAGTTAGGTCCATTGAAGTCAACGCCAGAAGCATAAAATACGATATAAATACAACAGCTTTTCAATCGTATAAAAGGAATAATTGCAAACAGTGTGAAAGTTATGGTTATTTCTACATTCCGAGCAACCTAGGCTTCACTCTAGGGCGTTGCTCCACCAGTTCGAATAGTGAGGTCCTTAGAAGTCAACGCCAGAAGCATAAAAAACGATATAAATACAACAGCTTTTGCATCGTATAAAAGGAATAATTGCAAACAGTGTGAAAGTAATTGTCATTTCTACGTTCCGAGCAACCTAGGCTACACTCTAGGGCGTTGCTCGACCAGATCAAACAGTTAGGGCCTTAGAAGTCAACGCCCGAAGCATAAAATACAAACTAAATAGAACAGATTTCCATCGCAGAAAACGAATAATTGCAACCAGTGTGAAAGTTATGGTCATTTGTATATTCCGAGCAACCTAGGCTTCACTCTAGGGCGGTGCTCCACCATATCGAATAGCTACGGCCTTAGAAGCCTACGCCTGAAGCATAAAATACAATATAAATACAACAGTTTTTCGATTGTATAAAACGCTACCAGTGTAAAAGTTATGGTCATTTCTACGTTCCGGGCAACCTAGGCTTCACCCTAGGGCGTTGTTCCACCAGATCGAATAGTTAGTGCCTAAGATGTGAACGCCAGAAGCATAAAATACAATATAAATACAACAGTTTTTCCATCGTATAAAGCGAATAATTGCAGCCAGTGTGAAAGTTATGGTCATTTGTACATTCCGAGCAACCTAGGCTTCACTCTAGGGCGTTGCTCCAACAGATTGAATAGTTAGGGCCTTAGAAGTCAACGCACGAAGCATAAAATGCAATAAAAATACAACAGTTTTTCCATCGTATAACAGGATTAATTGCAACCAGTTTGAAAGTGATGGTCATTTCTACGATCCGCGCAGCCTAGGCTTCACTGTAGGGCGTTGCTCCACTAGATCGAATAGCTAGGGCCATAGAAGTCAACGCCAGAAGCATAAAATACGATATAAATACAACAGCTTTTCCATCGTATAAAAGGAATAATTGCAAACAGTGTGAAAGCTATGGTTATTTCTACATTCCGAGCAACCTAGGCTTCACTCTAGGGCGTTGCTCCACCAGATCGAATAGTTAGGTCCTTAGAAGTCAACGCGAGAAGCATAAAATACGATATAAATACAACAGTTTTTCCATCGTATAACAGGATTAATTGCAACCAGTTTGAAAGTGATGGTCATTTCTACGTTCCGGGCCACCTAGGCTTCACTCTAGGGCGTTGCTCCACTAGATCGAATAGCTAGGGCCTTAGGAGTGAACGCCAGAAGCATAAAATACAATATAAATACAACAGTTTTTCCAACGTATAAAACGAATAATTGCAACCAGTGTGAAAGTTATAGTCATTTCTACATTCCGAGCAACCTAGGCTTCACTCTAGGGCGTTGCTCCACCAGTTCGAATAGTTAGGTCCTTAGAAGTCAACGCCAGAAGCATAAAATACGATATAAATACAACAGCTTTTGCATCGTATAAAAGGAATAATTGCAAACAGTGTGAAAGTAATTGTCATTTCTACGTTCCGGGCAACCTAGGCTACACTCTAGGGCGTTGCTCCACCAGATCAAACAGTTAGGGCCTTAGAAGTCAACGCCCGAAGCATAAAATACAAAATAAATAGAACAGATTTCCATCGCAGAAAACGAATAATTGCAACCAGTGTGAAAGTTATGGTCATTTCTATATTCCGAGCAACCTCGGCTTCACTCTAGGGCGTTGCGCTACCAGGTCGAATTGTTAGGGCCAAAGAAGTCAACGCCCGAAGCATAAAATACAAAATAAATAGAACAGTTTTTCCATTGTATAAAACGAATAATTGCTACCAGTGTAAAAGTTATGGTCATTTCTACGTTCCGGGCAACCTAGGCTTCATCCTAGGGCATTGTTCCATCAGATCGAACAGTTAGGCCCTAAGAAGTGAACGCCCGAAGCATAAAATACAAAATAAATAGAACAGTTTTTCCATTGTATAAAACGAATAATTGCTACCAGTGTAAAAGTTATGGTCATTTCTACGTTCCGGGCAACCTAGGCTTCATCCTAGGGCATTGTTCCATCAGATCGAACAGTTAGGCCCTAAGAAGTGAACGCCAGAAGCATAAAATACATTATAAATACAACAGTTTTTCCATCGTAGAAAACGAATAATTGCAACCAGTGTGAAAGTTATGGTCATTTGTATATTCCGAGCAACCTAGGCTTCACTCTAGGGCGGTGCTCCACCATATCGAATAGCTACGGCCTTAGAAGCCTACGCCTGAAGCATAAAATACAATATAAATACAACAGTTTATCCATTGTATAAAACGCTACCAGTGTAAAAGTTATGGTCATTTCTACGTTCCGGGCAACCTAGGCTTCACCCTAGGGCGTTGTTCCACCAGATCGAATAGTTAGGGCCTAAGATGTGAACGCCAGAAGCATAAAATACAATATAAATACAACAGTTTTTCCATCGTATAAAACGAATAATTGCAGCCAGTGTGAAAGTTATGGTCATTTCTATATTCCGAGCAACCTAGGCTTCACTCTAGGGCGTTGCTCCAACAGATTGAATAGTTAGGTCCTTAGAAGTCAACGCGAGAAGCATAAAATACGATATAAACACAACAGTTTTTCCATCGTATAACAGGATTAATTGCAACCAGTTTGAAAGTGATGGTCATTTCTACGTTCCGGGCCACCTAGGCTTCACTCTAGGGCGTTGCTCCACTAGATCGAATAGCTAGGGCCTTAGAAGTGAACGCCAGAAGCATAAAATACAATATAAATACAACAGTTTTTCCATCGTATAAAACGAATAATTGCAACCAGTGTGAAAGTTATTGTCATTTCTACATTCCGAGCAACCTAGGCTTCACTCTAGGGCGTTGCTCCAACAGATTGAATAGTTAGGGCCTTAGGAGTCAATGCCCGAAGCACAAAATGCAATAAAAATACAACAGTTTTTCCATCGTATAACAGAATTAATTGCAACCAGTTTGAAAGTAATGGTCATTTCTACGTTCCGTTCAACCTAGGCTTCACTCTAGGGCGTTGCTCCACTAGATCGAATAGCTAGGCCCTAAGAAGCCAACACCAGAAGAATAAAATACAAAGTAAATACAACAGCCTTTACACCGTATAAAACGAATAATTGCAACCTGTGTGAAGGTTATGGTCATATCTACGTTCCGGGCAACCTAGGTTTCACTGTAGGGCGTTGCTCCCCCAGATCGAAGAGTTAGGGCCTAAGAAGTCAACGCCCGAAGCATAAAATACAATAGAAATACAACAGTTTTTCCATCGTATAAAACGAATAATTGCGACCATTATGAAACTTATGGTGATTTCTACGTTCCGGACAACCTAGGCTTCACCCTAGGGCGTTGTTCCACCAGATCGAATAGTTAGGGCCTAAGAAGTGAACGCCAGAAGCATAAAATGCAATAAAAATACAACAGCCTTGCCATCCTATAACAGGAATAATTGCAACCCGTGTGAAAGTGATGGTCATTTCTACGTTCCAGGCAACCTAGGCTTCCCTCTAGGGCGTTGCTCCACCAGATCGAATTGTTAGGGCCAAAGAAGTCAACGCCCGAAGCATAAAATACAAAATAAATAGAACAGTTTTTCCATCGCATAAAAGGAATAATTGCAAACAGTGTGAAAGTAATGGTCATTTCTACGTTCCGGGCAACCTAGGCTTCACTCTAGGGCGTTGCTCCACCAGATGAAACAGTTAGGGCCTTAGAAGTCAACGCCCGAAGCATAAAATACAAAATAAATAGAACAGTTTTTCCATTGTATAAAACGAATAATTGCTACCAGTGTAAAAGTTATGGTCATTTCTGCTTTCCGGGCAACCTAGGGTTCACCCTAGGGCGTTGTTCCACCAGATGGAATAGTTAGGGCCTAAGAAGTCAACGCCAGAACCATAAAATACGATATAAATACAACAGCTTTTCCATCGTATAAAACAAATAATAGCAACCAGTTTGATAGTGATGGTCATTTCTACGTACCGGGCAACCTAGGCTTCACTCTAGGGCGTTGCTCCAACAGATGGAATAGTTAGGGCCTTAGGAGTCAATGCCCGAAGCACAAAATGCAATAAAAATACAACAGTTTTTCCATCGTATAACAGAATTAATTGCAACCAGTTTGAAAGTAATGGTCATTTCTACGTTCCGTTCAACCTAGGCTTCACTCTAGGGCGTTGCTCTACTAGATCGAATAGCTAGGGCCTAAGAAGCCAACACCAGAAGAATAAAATACAAAGTAAATACAACAGCCTTTACACCGTATAAAACGAATAATTGCAACCTGTGTGAAGGTTATGGTCATATCTACGTTCCGGGCAACCTAGGCTTCACTGTAGGGCGTTGCTCCACCAGATCCAAGAGTTAGGGCCTAAGAAGTCAACGCCCGAAGCATAAAATACAATAGAAATACAACAGTTTTTCCATCGTATAAAACGAATAATTGCGACCATTATGAAACTTATGGTGATTTCTACGTTCCGGACAACCTAGGCTTCACCCTAGGGCGTTGTTCCACCAGATCGAATAGTTAGGGCCTAAGAAGTGAACGCCAGAAGCATAAAATGCAATAAAAATACAACAGCCTTTCCATCCTATAACAGGGATAATTGCAACCCGTGTGAAAGTGATGTTCATTTCTACGTTCCAGGCAACCTAGGCCTCCCTCTAGGGTGTTGCTCCACCAGATCGAATTGTTAGGGCCAAAGAAGTCAACGCCCGAAGCATAAAATACAAAATAAATAGAACAGTTTTTCCATCGCATAAAAGGAATAATTGCAAACAGTGTGAAAGTAATGGTCATTTCTACGTTCCGGGCAACCTAGGCTTCACTCTAGGGCGTTGCTCCACCAGATGAAACAGTTAGGGCCTTAGAAGTCAACGCCCGAAGCATAAAATACAAAATAAATAGAACAGTTTTTCCATTGTATAAAACGAATAATTGCTACCAGTGTAAAAGTTATGGTCATTTCTGCTTTCCGGGCAACCTAGGGTTCACCCTAGGGCGTTGTTCCACCAGATGGAATAGTTAGGGCCTAAGAAGTCAACGCCAGAAACATAAAATACGATATAAATACAACAGCTTTTCCATCGTATAAAACAAATAATAGCAACCAGTTTGATAGTGATGGTCATTTCTACGTACCGGGCAACCTAGGCTTCACTCTAGGGCGTTGCTCCACCAGATCGAATAGTTAGGGCCTTAGAAGTCAACGCCCGAAGCATAAAGTATAAAATAAATAGAACAGTTTTTCCATCGTATAAAACGAATAATTGCTACCAGTGTGAAAGTTATGGTCATTTCTACTTTCCGGGCAACCTAGATTTCACCCTAGGGCGTTGTTCCACCAGATGGAATAGTTAGGGCCTAAGAAGTGAACGCCAGAAGCATAAAATACAATATAAATACAACAGTTTTTCCATCGTACAAATCGAATAATTGCAACCAGTGTGAAAGTAATGGTCATTTCTACGTTCCGGGCAGCCTAGGCTTCACTCTAAGGCGTTGCTCCACTAGATCGAATAGCTAGGGCCTTAGAAGTCAACGCCAGAAGCATAAAATACGATATAGATACAACAGCTTTTCCATCGTATAAAAGGAATAATTGCAACCAGTTTGAAAGTAATGGTCATTTCTACGTTCCGTTCAACCTAGGCTTCACTCTAGGGCGTTGCTCCACTAGATCGAATAGCTAGGGCCTAAGAAGCCAACACCAGAAGAATAAAATACAAAGTAAATACAACAGCCTTTACACCGTATAAAACGAATAATTGCAACCTGTGTGAAGGTTATGGTCATATCTACGTTCCGGGCAACCTAGGCTTCACTGTAGGGCGTTGCTCCACCAGATCGAAGAGTTAGGGCCTAAGAAGTCAACGCCCGAAGCATAAAATACAATAGAAATACAACATTTTTTCCATCGTATAAAACGAATAATTGCGACCATTATGAAACTTATGGTGATTTCTACGTTCCGGACAACCTAGGCTTCACTCTAAGGCGTTGCTCCACTAGATCGAATAGCTAGGGCCTTAGAAGTCAACGCCAGAAGCATAAAATACGATATAGATACAACAGCTTTTCCATCCTATAACAGGAATAATTGCAACCCGTGTGAAAGTGATGGTCATTTCTACGTTCCAGGCAACCTAGGCTTCCCTCTAGGGCGTTGCTCCACCAGATCGAATTGTTAGGGCCAAAGAAGTCAACGCCCGAAGCATAAAATACAAAATAAATAGAACAGTTTTTCCATCGTATAAAAGGAATAATTGCAAACAGTGTGAAAGTAATGGTCATATCTACGTTCCGGGCAACCTAGGCTTCACTCTATGGCGTTGCTCCACCAGATGAAACAGTTAGGGCCTTAGAAGTCAACGCCCGAAGCATAAAATACAAAATAAATAGAACAGTTTTTCCATTGTATAAAACGAATAATTGCTACCAGTGTAAAAGTTATGGTCATTTCTGCTTTCCGGGCAACCTAGGGTTCACTCTAGGGCGTTGCTCCACCAGATCGAATAGTTAGGGCCTTAGAAGTCAACGCCCGAAGCATAAAATACAAAATAAATAGAACAGTTTTTCCATTGTATAAAACGAATAATTGCAACCAGTGTGAAAGTTATGGTCATTTCTACATTCCGAGCAACCTAGGCTTCACTCTAGGGCGTTGCTCCAACAGATTGAATAGTTAGGGCCTTAGGAGTCAATGCCCGAAGCACAAAATGCAATAAAAATACAACAGTTTTTCCATCGTATAACAGAATTAATTGCAACCAGTTTGAAAGTAATGGTCATTTCTACGTTCCGTTCAACCTAGGCTTCACTCTAGGGCGTTGCTCCACTAGATCGAATAGCTAGGGCCTAAGAAGCCAACACCAGAAGAATAAAATACAAAGTAAATACAACAGCCTTTACACCGTATAAAACGAATAATTGCAACCTGTGTGAAGGTTATGGTCATATCTACGTTCCGGGCAACCTAGGCTTCACTGTAGGGCGTTGCTCCACCAGATCGAAGAGTTAGGGCCTAAGAAGTCAACGCCCGAAGCATAAAATACAATAGAAATACAACATTTTTTCCATCGTATAAAACGAATAATTGCGACCATTATGAAACTTATGGTGATTTCTACGTTCCGGACAACCTAGGCTTCACCCTAGGGCGTTGTTCCACCAGATCGAATAGTTAGGGCCTAAGAAGTGAACGCCAGAAGCATAAAATGCAATAAAAATACAACAGCCTTTCCATCCTATAACAGGAATAATTGCAACCCGTGTGAAAGTGATGGTCATTTCTACGTTCCAGGCAACCTAGGCTTCCCTCTAGGGCGTTGCTCCACCAGATCGAATTGTTAGGGCCAAAGAAGTCAACGCCCGAAGCATAAAATACAAAATAAATAGAACAGTTTTTCCATCGCATAAAAGGAATAATTGCAAACACTGTGAAAGTAATGGTCATTTCTACGTTCCGGGCAACCTAGGCTTCACTCTAGGGCGTTGCTCCACCAGATAAAACAGTTAGGGCCTTAGAAGTCAACGCCCGAAGCATAAAATACAAAATAAATAGAACAGTTTTTCCATTGTATAAAACGAATAATTGCTACCAGTGTAAATGTTATGGTCATTTCTGCTTTCCGGGAACCTAGGGTTCACCCTAGGGCGTTGTTCCACCAGATGGAATAGTTAGGGCCTAAGAAGTCAACGCCAGAACCATAAAATACGGTATAAATACAACAGCTTTTCCATCGTATAAAACAAATAATAGCAACCAGTTTGATAGTGATGGTCATTTCTACGTACCGGGCAACCTAGGCTTCACTCTAGGGCGTTGCTCCACCAGATCGAATAGTTAGGGCCTTAGAAGTCAACGCCCGAAGCATAAAATACAATATAAATACAACAGTTTTTCCATCGTATAAAACGAATAATTGCAACCAGTGTGAAAGTTATTATCATTTCTACATTCCGAACAACCTAGGCTTCACTCTAGGGCGTTGCTCCAACAGATGGAATAGTTAGGGCCTTAGGAGTCAATGCCCGAAGCACAAAATGCAATAAAAATACAACAGTTTTTCCATCGTATAACAGAATTAATTGCAACCAGTTTGAAAGTAATGGTCATTTCTACGTTCCGTTCAACCTAGGCTTCACTCTAGGGCGTTGCTCCACTAGATCGAATAGCTAGGGCCTAAGAAGCCAACACCAGAAGAATAAAATACAAAGTAAATACAACAGCCTTTACACCGTATAAAACGAATAATTGCAACCTGTGTGAAGGTTATGGTCATATCTACGTTCCGGGCAACCTAGGCTTCACTGTAGGGCGTTGCTCCACCAGATCGAAGAGTTAGGGCCTAAGAAGTCAACGCCCGAAGCATAAAATACAATAGAAATACAACAGTTTTTCCATCGTATAAAACGAATAATTGCGACCATTATGAAACTTATGGTGATTTCTACGTTCCGGACAACCTAGGCTTCACCCTAGGGCGTTGTTCCACCAGATCGAATAGTTAGGGCCTAAGAAGTGAACGCCAGAAGCATAAAATGCAATAAAAATACAACAGCCTTTCCATCCTATAACAGGAATAATTGCAACCCGTGTGAAAGTGATGTTCACTTCGACGTTCCAGGCAACCTAGGCCTCCCTCTAGGGCGTTGCTCCACCAGATCGAATTGTTAGGGCTAAAGAAGTCAACGCCCGAAGCATAAAATACAAAATAAATAGAACAGTTTTTCCATTGTATAAAACGAATAATTGCTACCAGTGTAAAAGTTATGGTCATTTCTGCTTTCCGGGCAACCTAGGGTTCACCCTAGGGCGTCGTTCCACCAGATGGAATAGTTAGGGCCTAAGAAGTCAACGCCAGAAGCATAAAATACGATATAGATACAACAGCTTTTCCATCGTATAAAAGGAATAATTGCAAACAGTGTGAAAGTAATGGTCATTTCTACGTTCCGGGCAAACTAGGCTTCACTCTAGGGCGTTGCTCCACCAGATCAAACAGCTAGGGCCTTAGAAGTCAACGCCAGAAGCATAAAATACAAAATAAATACAACAGTTTTTCCATTGTATAAAACGGATAATCGCTACCAGTGTAAAAGATATGATCATTTCTACGTTCAGGGCAACCTAGGCTTCAATCTAGGGCGTTGTTCCACCAGATCGAATAGTTAGAGCCTAAGAAGTGAACGCCAGAAGCATAAAATACAATATAAATACAACAGCCTTTCCATCGTATAAATGGAATAATTGCACACAGTGTGAAAGTAATGGTCATTTCTACGTTCCGGGCAACCTAGGCCACACTCTAGGGCGTTGCTCCACCAGATCAAACAGTTAGGGCCTTAGAAGTCAACGCCCGAAGCATAAAATACAAAACAAATAGAACAGTTTATCCATGGTATAAAACGAATAATTGCTACCAGTGTAAAAGTTATGGTCATTTCTACGTTCCGTGCAACCTAGGCTTCACTGTAGGGCGTTGCTCCACCAGATCGAAGAGTTAAGGCCTAAGAAGTAAACAACCGAAGCATAAAATACAATAGAAATACAACAGTTTTTCCACCGTATAAAACGAATAATTGCGACCATTATGAAACATATGGTGATTTCTACGTTCCGGGCAACCTAGGCTTCATCTAGGGCGTTGTTCCACAAGATCGAATAGTTAGGGCCTAAGAGGTGAACGCCAGAAGCATAAAATGCAATAAAAATACAACAGTCTTTCCATCCTATAACAGGAATAATTGCAATCCGTGTGAAAGTGATGGTCATTTGTACGTTCCAGGCAACCTAGGCTTCACTCTAGGGCGTTGCTCCACGAGATCGAATTGTTGGGGCCTTAGAAGCCTACGCCTGAAGCATAAAATACAATAAAAATACAACGGTCTTTTCATCGTATAACAGGAATAATTGCAACAAGCGTGAAAGTAATGACCATTTCTGCGTTTCGGGCATCCTAGACTTAACTCTGAGGCATTGCTCCACCAGATCGAATAGTTAGGGCCTAAGAAGTGAACGCCAAAAGCATAAAATACAATATAAATACAACAGGTTTTCCATCGTATAAAACGAATAATTGCAACCAGTGTGAAAGTTATGGTCATTTCTACATTCCGAGCAACCTAGGCTTCACTCTAGGGCGTTGCTCCACCAGATCGAATAGTTAGGTCCTTAGAAGTCAACGCCAGAAGCATAAAATACGATATAAATACAGCAGCATTTCCATCGTATAAAAGGGATAATTGCAAACAGTGTGAAAGTAATGGTCATTTCTACGTTCCGGGCAACCTAGGCTTCACTCTACGGCGTTGTTCTGCCAGATCGAATAGTTAGGGCCTAAGAAGTCAACACCAGAAGAATAAAATACAAAATAAATACAACAGCCTTTACAACGTATAAAACGAATAATTGCAACCTGTGTGAAGGTTATGGCCACACCTACGTTCCGGGCAACCTAGGCTTCACTGTAGGGCGTTGCTCCACCAGATTGAAGTGTTAGGGCCTAAGAAGTCAACGCCAGAAGCATTAAATACAATATAAATACAACAGTTTTTCCATCGTATAAAACTAATAATTGCAACCAGTGTGAAAGTTATGGTCATTTCTACATTCCGAGCAACCTAGGCTTTACTCTAGGGCGTTGCTCCAACAGATTCAATAGTTAGGGCCTTAGAAGTCAACGCGCGAAGCATAAAATGCAATAAAAATACAACCGTTTTTCCATCGTATAACAGGATTAATTGCAACCAGTTTGAAAGCGATGGTCATTTCTACGTTCCGGGCAACCTAGGCCTCACTCTTAGGCGTTGCTCCACTAGATCGAATAGTTAGGGCCATAGAAGTCAACGCCCGAAGCATAAAATACGATATAAATACAACAGCTTTTCAATCGTATAAAAGGAATAATTGCAAACAGTGTGAAAGTAATGGTCATTTCTACGTTCCGGGCTACCTAGGCTTCACCCTAGGGCGTTGCTCCACCAGATTAAACAGTTAGGGCCTTAGAAGTCAACGCCCGAAGCATAAAATACAAAATAAATGGAACAGTTTTTCCATTGTATAAAACGAATAATTGCTACCAGTGTAAAAGTTATGGTCATTTCTACGTTCCAGGCAACCTAGGCTTCACCCTAGGGCGTTGTTCCACCAGATCGAATAGTTAGGGCCTAAGAAGTGAACGCCAGAAGCATAAAATACAATATAAATACAACAGTTTTTCCATCGTATAAAACGAATAATTGCAACCAGTGTGAAAGTTATGGTTATTTCTATATTCCGAGCAACCTAGGCTTCACTCTAGGGCGTTGTTCCACCAGCTCGAATAGTTATGGCCTATGAAGTGAACGCCAGAAGCATTAATTACAATAAAAATACAACAGTTTTTCCATCGTATAACAGGATTAATTGCAACCAGTTTGAAAGTGATGGTCACTTCTACGTTCCGGGCAACCTAGGCTTCACTCTAGGGCGTTGCTACACTAGATCGAATAGCTAGGGCCTTAGAAGTCAACACCAGAGTCATAACATACAATATAAATACAACAGCTTTTCCATCGTAAAGAACGTATAATTGCAACCAGTGTTAAAGTTATGGTCATTTCTGCTTTCCGGGCAACCTAGGGTTCACCCTAGGGCGTTGTTCTACCAGATGGAATAGTTAGGGCCTAAGAAGTCAACGCCAGAACCATAAAATACGATATAAATACAACAGCTTTTCCATCGTATAAAACAAATAATTGCAACCAGTTTGATAGTGATGGTCATTTCTACGTACCGGGCAACCTAGGCTTCACTCTAGGGCGTTGCTCCACCAGATCGAATAGTTAGGGCCTTAGAAGTCAACGCCCGAAGCATAAAGTATAAAATAAATAGAACAGTTTTTCCATCGTATAAAACGAATAATTGCTACCAGTGTAAAAGTTATGGTCATTTCTACGTTCCGGGCAACCTAGGCTTCACCCTAGGGCGTCGTTCCACCAGATCGAATAGTTAGGGCCTAAGAAGTGAACGCCAGAAGCATAAAATGCAATAAAAATACAACAGTCTTTCCATCCTATAACAGGAATAATTGCAACCCGTGTGAAAGTTATGGTTATTTCTACATTCCGAGCAACCTAGGCTTCACTCTAGGGCGTTGTTCCACCAGCTCGAATAGTTAGGGCCTAAGAAGTGAACGCCAGAAGCATTAAATACAATAAAAATACAACAGTTTTTCCATCGTATAACAGGATTAATTGCAACCAGTGTGAAAGTGATGGTCACTTCTACGTTCCGGGCAACCCAGGCTTCACTCTAGGGCGTTGCTACACTAGATCGAATAGCTAGTGCCTTAGAAGTCAACGCCAGAGTCATAAAATACAATATAAATACAACAGCTCTTCCATCGTAAAGAACGTATAATTGCAACCAGTGTGAAAGTTATGGTTATTTCTACATTCCGAGCAACCTAGGCTTCACTCTAGGGCGTTGCTCCACCAGATCGAATTGTTAGGTCCTTAGAAGTCAACGCCAGAGGCATATAATACAATATAAATACAACAGCTTTTCCATCGTAAAAAACGAATAATTGCAAACAGTGTGAAAGTAATTGTCATTTCTTCGTTCCGGGCAACCTAGGCTTCACTCTAGGGCGTTGCTCCACCAGATCAAACAGTTAGGGCCTTAGAAGTCAACGCCCGAAGCATAAAATACAAAATAAAAAGAACAGTTTTTCCATTGTATAAAACGAATAATTGCTACCAGTGTAAATGTTATGGTCATTTCTACGTTCCGGGCAACCTAGGCTTCACCCTAGAGCGTTGTTCCACCAGATCGAATAGTTAGGTCCTTAGAAGTCAACGCCAGAAGCATAAAATACGATATAAATACAGCAGCTTTTCCATCGTATAAAAGGAATAATTGCAAACAGTGTGAAAGTAATGGTCATTTATACGTTCCGGGCAACCTAGGCTTCACTCTACGGCGTTGTTCCACCAGATCGAATAGTTAGGGCCTAAGAAGTCAACAGCAGAAGAATAAAATACAAAATAAATACAACAGACTTTACACCGTATAAAACGAGTAATTGCAACCTGTGTGAAAGTTATGGTCATATCTACGTTCCGGGCAACCTAGGCTTCACTGTAGGGCGTTGCTCCACCAGATCGAAGTGTTAGGGCCTAGGAAGTGAACGCCAGAAGCATAAAACACAATATAAATACAACAGTTTTTCCATCGTATAAAACGAATAATTGCAACCAGTGTGAAAGTAATGATCATTTCTACATTCAGAGCAACCTAGGCTTCCCTCTAGGGCGTTGCTCCAACAGATTGAATAGTTAAGGCCTTAGAAGTCAACGCCCGAAGCATAAAATGCAATAAAAATACAACAGTTTTTCCATCGTATAACAGGATTAATTGCAACCAGTTCGAAAGTGATGGTCATTTCTACGTTCCGGGCAACCTAGGCTTCACTCTAGGGCGTTGCTCCACCGGATCAAACAGTTAGGGCCTTAGAAGTCAACGCCCGAAGCATAAAGTACAAAATAAATAGAACAGTTTTTCCATTGTAAAAAACGAATAATTGCTACCAGTGTAAAAGTTATGGTCATTTCTACGTTCCAGGCAACCTAGGCTTCACTCTAGGGCGTTGTTCCACCAGATCGAATAGTTAGAGCCTGAGAAGTCAACGCCAGAAGCATAAAATACGATATAAATACAACAGCTTTTTCCATCGTATAAAACAAATAATTGCAACCAGTGTGAAAGTTATGGTCATTTCTACGTTCCGGGCAACCTAGGCTTCGCCCTAGGCCGTTGTTCCACCAGATCGAATAGTTAGGGCCTAAGAAGTGAACGCCAGAAGCATAAAATGCAATAAAAATACAGCAGTTTTTCCATCGTATAGCAGGAATAATTTGCAACCAGTGTGATAGTAGTGGTCATTTCTACGTTCCGGGCAACCCAGGTTTCACTCCAGGGCGTTGCTCCACCAGATCGAATAGTTACGGCCTAAGAAGTCAACGCCAGAAGCATAAAATACAAAATAAATACAACAGCCTTTACACCGTATAAAATGAATAATTGCAAACTGAGTGAAGGTTATGGTCATATCTACGTTCCGGGCAACCTAGCCTTCACTGTCGGGCGTTGCTCCACCAGATCGAAATGTTAGGGCCTAAGAAGTCAACGCCCGAAGCATAAAATTCGATATAAATACAACAGCATTTCCATAGTATTAAATGAATTATTGCAAACACTGTGAAAGTAGTGGTCATTTCTGAGTTCCGTGCAACCTAGGCTTCACTGTATGGCGTTCTTCCACCACATCGAATAGCTACGGCCTCAGAAGTCAACGCCAGAAGCATAAAATACAAAATAAATACAACAGCCTTTACACCGTATAAAACGAATAATTGCAAACTGAGTGAAGGTTATGGTCATATCTGCGTTCCGGGCAACCTAGCCTTCACTGTCGGGCGTTGCTCCACCAGATCGAAATGTTAGGGCCTAAGAAGTCAACGCCCGAAGCATAAAATTCGATATAAATACAACAGCATTTCCATAGTATTAAATGAATAATTGCAAACACTGTGAAAGTAGTGGTCATTTCTGTGTTCCGTGCAACCTAGGCTTCACTGTATGGCGTTCTTCCACAACATCGAATAGCTACGGCCTCAGAAGTCCACGCCTGAAGCATAAATTATAATAAAAATACAACAGTCTTTTCATCGTATAACAGGAATAATTGCAACAAGCGTGAAAGTTATGATCATTTCGGCGTTTCGGGCATCCTAGACTTAACTCTGAGGCATTGCTCCACCAAATCTAATAATTAGGGCCTTAGAAGTCAACGCCAGAAGCATAAAATACAATATAAATACAACAGCTTTTCCATCGTATAAAACAGGTAATTGCAACCAGTGTGGTAGTAGTGGTCATTTCTACGTTCCGGGCAACCCAGGTTTCACTCCAGGGCGTTGCTCCACCAGATCGAATAGTTACGGCCTAAGAAGTCAACGCCAGAAGCATAAAATACAAAATAAATACAACAGCCTTTACACCGTATAAAATGAATAATTGCAAACTGAGTGAAGGTTATGGTCATATCTACGTTCCGGGCAACCTAGCCTTCACTGTCGGGCGTTGCTCCACCAGATCGAAATGTTAGGGCCTAAGAAGTCAACGCCCGAAGCATAAAATTCGATATAAATACAACAGCATTTCCATAGTATTAAATGAATTCTTGCAAACACTGTGAAAGTAGTGGTCATTTCTGAGTTCCGTGCAACCTAGGCTTCACTGTATGGCGTTCTTCCACCACATCGAATAGCTACGGCCTCAGAAGTCAACGCCAGAAGCATAAAATACAAAATAAATACAACAGCCTTTACACCGTATAAAACGAATAATTGCAAACTGAGTGAAGGTTATGGTCATATCTGCGTTCCGGGCAACCTAGCCTTCACTGTCGGGCGTTGCTCCACCAGATCGAAATGTTAGGGCCTAAGAAGTCAACGCCCGAAGCATAAAATTCGATATAAATACAACAGCATTTCCATAGTATTAAATGAATAATTGCAAACACTGTGAAAGTAGTGGTCATTTCTGTGTTCCGTGCAACCTAGGCTTCACTGTATGGCGTTCTTCCACAACATCGAATAGCTACGGCCTCAGAAGTCCACGCCTGAAGCATAAATTATAATAAAAATACAACAGTCTTTTCATCGTATAACAGGAATAATTGCAACAAGCGTGAAAGTTATGATCATTTCGGCGTTTCGGGCATCCTAGACTTAACTCTGAGGCATTGCTCCACCAAATCGAATAATTAGGGCCTTAGAAGTCAACGCCAGAAGCATAAAATACAATATAAATACAACAGCTTTTCCATCGTATAAAACAGGTAATTGCAACCAGTGTGGTAGTAGTGGTCATTTCTACGTTCCGGGCAACCCAGGTTTCACTCCAGGGCGTTGCTCCACCAGATCGAATAGTTACGGCCTAAGAAGTCAACGCCAGAAGCATAAAATACAAAATAAATACAACAGCCTTTACACCGTATAAAACGAATAATTGCAAACTGAGTGAAGGTTATGGTCATATCTACGTTCCGGGCAACCTAGCCTTCACTGTCGGGCGTTGCTCCACCAGATCGAAATGTTAGGGCCTAAGAAGTCAACGCCCGAAGCATAAAATTCGATATAAATACAACAGCATTTCCATAGTATTAAACGAATAATTGCTACCAGTGTAAAAGTTATGGTCATTTCTACGTTCCGGGCAACCTAGGCTTCACCCTAGGGCGTTGTTCCACCAGATCGAATAGTTAGGGCCTAAGAAGTGAACGCCAGAAGCATAAAATGCAATAAAAATACAACAGTCTTTCCATCCTATAACAGGAATAATTGCAACCCGTGTGAAAGTTATGGTTATTTCTACATTCCGAGCAACCTAGGCTTCACTCTAGGGCGTTGTTCCACCAGCTCGAATAGTTAGGGCCTAAGAAGTGAACGCCAGAAGCATTAAATACAATAAAAATACAACAGTTTTTCCATCGTATAACAGGATTAATTGCAACCAGTGTGAAAGTGATGGTCACTTCTACGTTCCGGGCAACCCAGGCTTCACTCTAGGGCGTTGCTACACTAGATCGAATAGCTAGGGCCTTAAAAGTCAACGCCAGAGTCATAAAATACAATATAAATACAACAGCTTTTCCATCGTAAAGAACGTATAATTGCAACCAGTTGAAAGTTATGGTTATTTCTACATTCCGAGCAACCTAGGCTTCACTCTAGGGCGTTGCTCCACCAGATCGAATAGTTAGGTCCTTAGAAGTCAACGCCAGAAGCATAAAGTACGATATAAATACAACAGCTTTTGCATCGTATAAAAGGAATAATTGCAAACAGTGTGAAAGTAATTGTCATTTCTACGTTCCGGGCAACCTAGGCTTCACTCTAGGGCGTTGTTCCACCAGCTCGAATAGTTAGGGCCTTAGAAGTCAACGCCAGAGGCATATAATACAATATAAATACAACAGCTTTTCCATCGTAAAAAACGAATAATTGCAAACAGTGTGAAAGTAATTGTCATTTCTTCGTTCCGGGCAACCTAGGCTTCACTCTAGGGCGTTGCTCCACCAGATCAAACAGTTAGGGCCTTAGAAGTCAACGCCCGAAGCATAAAATACAAAATAAAAAGAACAGTTTTTCCATTGTATAAAACGAATAATTGCTACCAGTGTAAATGTTATGGTCATTTCTACGTTCCGGGCAACCTAGGCTTCACCCTAGAGCGTTGTTCCACCAGATCGAATAGTTAGGTCCTTAGAAGTCAACGCCAGAAGCATAAAATACGATATAAATACAGCAGCTTTTCCATCGTATAAAAGGAATAATTGCAAACAGTGTGAAAGTAATGGTCATTTATACGTTCCGGGCAACCTAGGCCTCACTCTACGGCGTTGTTCCACCAGATCGAATAGTTAGGGCCTAAGAAGTCAACACCAGAAGAATAAAATACAAAATAAATACAACAGACTTTACACCGTATAAAACGAGTAATTGCAACCTGTGTGAAGGTTATGGTCATATCTACGTTCCGGGCAACCTAGGCTTCACTGTAGGGCGTTGCTCCACCAGATCGAAGTGTTAGGGCCTAAGAAGTGAACGCCAGAAGCATAAAACACAATATAAATACAACAGTTTTCCCATCGTATAAAACGAATAATTGCAACCAGTGTGAAAGTAATGATCATTTCTACATTCAGAGCAACCTAGGCTTCCCTCTAGGGCGTTGCTCCAACAGATTGAATAGTTAAGGCCTTAGAAGTCAACGCCCGAAGCATAAAATGCAATAAAAATACAACAGTTTTTCCATCGTATAACAGGATTAATTGCAACCAGTTTGAAAGTGATGGTCATTTCTACGTTCCGGGCAACCTAGGCTTCACTCTAGGGCGTTGCTCCACCAGATCAAACAGTTAGGGCCTTAGAAGTCAACGCCCGAAGCATAAAGTACAAAATAAATAGAACAGTTTTTCCATTGTAAAAAACGAATAATTGCTACCAGTGTAAAAGTTATGGTCATTTCTACGTTCCAGGCAACCTAGGCTTCACTCTAGGGCGTTGTTCCACCAGATCGAATAGTTAGAGCCTGAGAAGTCAACGCCAGAAGCATAAAATACGATATAAATACAACAGCTTTTCCATCGTATAAAACAAATAATTGCAACCAGTGTGAAAGTTATGGTCATTTCTACGTTCCGGGCAACCTAGGCTTCGCCCTAGGCCGTTGTTCCACCAGATCGAATAGTTAGGGCCTAAGAAGTGAACGCCAGAAGCATAAAATGCAATAAAAATACAGCAGTTTTTCCATCGTATAGCAGGAATAATTTGCAACCAGTGTGATAGTAGTGGTCATTTCTACGTTCCGGGCAACCCAGGTTTCACTCCAGGGCGTTGCTCCACCAGATCGAATAGTTACGGCCTAAGAAGTCAACGCCAGAAGCATAAAATACAAAATAAATACAACAGCCTTTACACCGTATAAAATGAATAATTGCAAACTGAGTGAAGGTTATGGTCATATCTACGTTCCGGGCAACCTAGCCTTCACTGTCGGGCGTTGCTCCACCAGATCGAAATGTTAGGGCCTAAGAAGTCAACGCCCGAAGCATAAAATTCGATATAAATACAACAGCATTTCCATAGTATTAAATGAATAATTGCAAACACTGTGAAAGTAGTGGTCATTTCTGCGTTCCGTGCAACCTAGGCTTCACTGTATGGCGTTCTTCCACCACATCGAATAGCTACGGCCTCAGAAGTCAACGCCAGAAGCATAAAATACAAAATAAATACAACAGCCTTTACACCGTATAAAACGAATAATTGCAAACTGAGTGAAGGTTATGGTCATATCTGCGTTCCGGGCAACCTAGCCTTCACTGTCGGGCGTTGCTCCACCAGATCGAAATGTTAGGGCCTAAGAAGTCAACGCCCGAAGCATAAAATTCGATATAAATACAACAGCATTTCCATAGTATTAAATGAATAATTGCAAACACTGTGAAAGTAGTGGTCATTTCTGCGTTCCGTGCAACCTAGGCTTCACTGTATGGCGTTCTTCCACCACATCGAATAGCTACGGCCTCAGAAGTCCACGCCTGAAGCATAAATTATAATAAAAATACAACAGTCTTTTCATCGTATAACAGGAATAATTGCAACAAGCGTGAAAGTAATGATCATTTCGGCGTTTCGGGCATCCTAGACTTAACTCTGAGGCATTGCTCCACCAAATCGAATAATTAGGGCCTTAGAAGTCAACGCCAGAAGCATAAAATACAATATAAATACAACAGTTTTTCCATCGTATAAAACGAATAATTGCTACCAGTGTGAAAGTTATGGTCATTTCTACTTTCCGGGCAACCTAGGCTTCACCCTAGGGCGTTGTTCCACCAGATGGAATAGTTAGGGCCTAAGAAGTCAACGCCAGAAGCATAAAATACGATGTAAATACAACAGCTTTTCCATCGTATAAAACAAATAATTGCAACCAGTGTGGTAGTAGTGGTCAATTCTACGTTCCGGGCAACCCAGGTTTCACTCCAGGGCGTTGCTCCACCAGATCGAATAGTTACGGCCTAAGAAGTCAACGCCAGAAGCATAAAATACAAAATAAAAAGAACAGTTTTTCCATTGTATAAAACGAATAATTGCTACCAGTGTAAATGTTATGGTCATTTCTACGTTCCGGGCAACCTAGGCTTCACCCTAGGGCGTTGTTCCACCAGATCGAATAGTTAGGTCCTTAGAAGTCAACGCCAGAAGCATAAAATACGATATAAATACAGCAGCTTTTCCATCGTATAAAAGGAATAATTGCAAACAGTGTGAAAGTAATGGTCATTTATACGTTCCGGGCAACCTAGGCTTCACTCTACGGCGTTGTTCCACCAGATCGAATAGTTAGGGCCTAAGAAGTCAACACCAGAAGAATAAAATACAAAATAAATACAACAGACTTTACACCGTATAAAACGAGTAATTGCAACCTGTGTGAAGGTTATGGTCATATCTACGTTCCGGGCAACCTAGGCTTCACTGTAGGGTGTTGCTCCACCAGATCGAAGTGTTAGGGCCTAAGAAGTCAATGCCCGAAGCATAAAATACAATAGAAATACAACAGTTTTTCCATCGTATAAAACGAATAATTGCAACCATTATGAAGCTTATGGTCATTTCTACGTTCCGGGCAACCTAGGCTTCACCCTAGGGCGTTGTTCCACCAGATCGAATAGTTAGGGCCTAAGAGGTGAACGCCAGCAGCATAAAATGCAATAAAAATGCAACAGTTTTTCCATCGTATAACAGGATTAATTGCAACCAGTTTGATAGTGAAGGTCATTTCTACGTTCCGGGCAACCTAGGCTTCACTCTAGGGCGTTGCTCCACTAGATCGAATAGCTAGGGTCTTAGAAGTCAACGCCAGTAGAATAAAATACGATATAAAAGCAACAGCTTTTCCATCGTATAAAAGGAATAATTGCTACCAGTGTAAGAGTTATGGTCATTTATACGTTCCGGGCAACCTAGGCTTCACTCTAGGGCGTTGCTCCACCAGATCAAACAGTTAGGTCCTTGAAGTCAACGCCCGAAGCATAAAATACAAAATAAATAGAACAGTTTTTCCATTGTATAAAACGAATAATTGCTACCAGTGTAAAAGTTATGGTCATTTCTACGTTCCGGGCAACCTAGGCTTCACCCTAGGGCGTTGTTCCACCAGATCGAATAGTTAGGGCCTAAGAAGTGAACGCCAGAAGCATAAAATGCAATAAAAATACAACAGTCTTTCCATCCTATAACAGGAATAATTGCAACCCGTGTGAAAGTTATGGTTATTTCTACATTCCGAGCAACCTAGGCTTCACTCTAGGGCGTTGTTCCAGCAGCTCGAATAGTTAGGCCCTAAGAAGTGAACGCCAGAAGCATTAAATACAATAAAAATACAACAGTTTTTCCATCGTATAACAGGATTAATTGCAACCAGTGTGAAAGTGATGGTCACTTCTACGTTCCGGGCAACCCAGGCTTCACTCTAGGGCGTTGCTACACTAGATCGAATAGCTAGGGCCTTAGAAGTCAACGCGAGAGTCATAAAATACAATATAAATACAACAGCTTTTCCATCGTAAAGAACGTATAATTGCAACCAGTGTGAAAGTTATGGTTATTTCTACATTCCGAGCAACCTAGGCTTCACTCTAGGGCGTTGCTCCACCAGATCGAATAGTTAGGTCCTTAGAAGTCAACGCCAGAAGCATAAAGTACGATATAAATACAACAGCTTTTGCATCGTATAAAAGGAATAATTGCAAACAGTGTGAAAGTAATTGTCATTTCTACGTTCCGGGCAACCTAGGCTACACTCTAGGGCGTTGCTCCACCAGATCAAACAGTTAGGGCCTTAGAAGTCAACGCCCGAAGCGTAAAATACAAAATAAATAGAACAGTTTTTCCATCGCAGAAAACGAATAATTGCAACCAGTGTGAAAGTTATGGTCATTTCTATATTCCGAGCAACCTAGGCTTCACTCTAGGGCGTTGCTCTACCAGGTCGAATAGTTAGGGCGTAAGAAGTGAACGCCAGAAGCATAAAACACAATATAAATAAAACAGTTTTTCCATCGTATAAAACGAATAATTGCAACCAGTGTGAAAGTAATGATCATTTCTACATTCAGAGCAACCCAGGCTTCCCTCTAGGGCGTTGCTCCAACAGATTGAATAGTTAAGGCCTTAGAAGTCAACGCCCGAAGCATAAAATGCAATAAAAATACAACAGTTTTTCCATCGTATAACAGGATTAATTGCAACCAGTTTGAAAGTGATGGTCATTTCTACGTTCCGGGCAACCTAGGCTTCACTCTAGGGCGTTGCTCCGCCAGATCAAACAGTTAGGGCCTTTGAAGTCAACGCCCGAAGCATAAAGTACAAAATAAATAGAACAGTTTTTCCATTGTAAAAAACGAATAATTGCTACCAGTGTAAAAGTTATGGTCATTTCTACGTTCCAGGCAACCTAGGCTTCACTCTAGGGCGTTGTTCCACCAGATCGAATAGTTAGAGCCTGAGAAGTCAACGCCAGAAGCATAAAATACGATATAAATACAACAGCTTTTCCATCGTATAAAACAAATAATTGCAACCAGTGTGAAAGTTATGGTCATTTCTACGTTCCGGGCAACCTAGGCTTCGCCCTAGGCCGTTGTTCCACCAGATCGAATAGTTAGGGCCTAAGAAGTGAACGCCAGAAGCATAAAATGCAATAAAAATACAGCAGTTTTTCCATCGTATAGCAGGTATAATTTGCAACCAGTGTGATAGTAGTGGTCATTTCTACGTTCCGGGCAACCCAGGTTTCACTCCAGGGCGTTGCTCCACCAGATCGAATAGTTACGGCCTAAGAAGTCAACGCCAGAAGCATAAAATACAAAATAAATACAACAGCCTTTACACCGTATAAAATGAATAATTGCAAACTGAGTGAAGGTTATGGTCATATCTACGTTCCGGGCAACCTAGCCGTCACTGTCGGGCGTTGCTCCACCAGATCGAAATGTTAGGGCCTAAGAAGTCAACGCCCGAAGCATAAAATTCGATATAAATACAACAGCATTTCCATAGTATTAAATGAATAATTGCAAACACTGTGAAAGTAGTGGTCATTTCTGCGTTCCGTGCAACCTAGGCTTCACTGTATGGCGTTCTTCCACCACATCGAATAGCTACGGCCTCAGAAGTCCACGCCTGAAGCATAAATTATAATAAAAATACAACAGTCTTTTCATCGTATAACAGGAATAATTGCAACAAGCGTGAAAGTAATGATCATTTCGGCGTTTCGGGCATCCTAGACTTAACTCTGAGGCATTGCTCCACCAAATCGAATAATTAGGGCCTTAGAAGTCAACGCCAGAAGCATAAAATACAATATAAATACAACAGTTTTTCCATCGTATAAAACGAATAATTGCTACCAGTGTGAAAGTTATGGTCATTTCTACTTTCCGGGCAACCTAGGCTTCACCCTAGGGCGTTGTTCCACCAGATGGAATAGTTAGGGCCTAAGAAGTCAACGCCAGAAGCATAAAATACGATATAAATACAACAGCTTTTCCATCGTATAAAACAAATAATTGCTACCAGTTTGATAGTGATGGTCATTTCTACGTACCGGGCAACCTAGGCTTTACTCTAGGGCGTTGCTCCACCAGATCGAATAGTTAGGGCCTAAGAAGTCAACGCCAGAAGCATAAAATACGATATAAATACAACAGCTTTTCCATAGTATAAAACGAATAATTGCAACCAGTGTGAAAGTTATGGTCATCTCTACATTCCGAACAACCTAGGCTTCACTCTAGGGCGTTGCTCCACCAGATCGAATAGTTAGGGCCTTAGAAGTCAACGCCCGAAGCATAAAATACAAAATAAATAGAACGGTTTTTCCATTGTATAAAACGAATAATTGCTACCAGTGTAAAAGCTATGGTCATTTCTACGTTCCGGGCAACCTAGGCTTCACCCTAGGCCGTTGTTCCACCAGATCGAATAGTTAGGGCCTAAGAAGTGAACGCCAGAAGCATAAAATACAATATAAATACAACAGTTTTTCCATCGTATAAACCGAATAATTGCAACCAGTATGAAACTTATGGTCATTTCTACGTTCCGGGCAACCTAGGCTTCAGTGTATGGCGTTCTTCCACCACATCGAATAGCTACGGCCTCAGAAGTCAACGCCTGAAGTATAAAATACAATAGAAATACAACAGTCTTAACATTCTATAACACGAATAATTGCAACCCGTGTGAAAGTGATGGTCATTTCTACTTTCCGAGCAACCTAGGCTTCACAATAGGGCTTTGCTCCAACAGATTGAATAGTTAGGGCCTTAGAAGTCAACGCCCGAAGCATAAAATACAAAATAAATACAACAGCTGTTCCATCGTATAAAATGAATAATTGCAAACAGTGTGAAAGTAGTGGTCATTTCTACGTTCCGGGCAACCTAGGCTTCACTCTACGGCGTTGTACCACCAGATGGAATAGTTAGGGCCTAAGAAGTCAACACCAGAAGAATAAAATACAATAAAAATACAACAGTCTTTCCATCCTATAACAGGAATAATTGCAACCCGTGTGAAAGTGATGGTCATTTCTACGTTCCAGGCAACCTAGGCTTCACTCTAGGGCGTTGTTCCACCAGATGGAATAGTTAGGGCCTAAGAAGTCAACGCCAGAAGCATAAAATACGATATAAATACAACAGCTTTTCCATCGTATAAAACAAATAATTGCAACCAGTGTGAAAGTTATGGTCATTTCTACGTTCCGGGCAACCTAGGCTTCACCCTAGGGCGTTGTTCCACCAGATCGAATAGTTAGGGCCTAAGAAGTGAACAGCAGAAGCATAAAATGCAATAAAAATACAGCAGTTTTTCCATCGTATAGCAGGAATAATTTGCAACCAGTGTGGTAGTAGTGGTCATTTCTACGTTCCGGGCAACCCAGGTTTCACTCCCGGGCGTTGCTCCACCAGATCGAATAGTTACGGCCTAAGAAGTCAACGCCAGAAGCATAAAATACAAAATAAATACAACAGCCTTTACACCGTATTAAACGAATAATTGCAAACTGAGTGAAGGTTATGGTCATATCTACGTTCCGGGCAACCTAGCCTTCACTGTCGGGCGTTGCTCCACCAGATCGAAATGTAGGGCCTAAGAAGTCAACGCCCGAAGCATAAAATTCGATATAAATACAACAGCATTTCCATAGTATTAAATGAATAATTGCAAACACTGTGAAAGTAGTGGTCATTTCTGCGTTCCGTGCAACCTAGGCTTCACTGTATGGCGTTCTTCCACCACATCGAACAGCTACGGCCTCAGAAGTCCACGCCTGAAGCATAAAATACAATAAAAATACAACAGTCTTTCCATCCTATAACAGAAATAATTGCAACCCGTGTGAAAGGGATGGTCATTTCTACGTTCTGGGCAACCTAGGCTTCACCCTAGGCCGTTGTTCCACCAGATCGAATAGTTAGGGCCTAAGAAGTCAACGCCAGAAGCATAAAATACGATATAAATACAACAGCTCTTCCATCATATAAAACGAATGATGGCAACCAGTGTGAAAGTTATGGTCATTTCTACATTTCGAGCAACCTAGGCTTCACTCTAGGGCGTTGCTCCACCTGATCGAATAGTTAGGGCCTTAGAAGTCAACGCCCGAAGCATTAATTACAAAATAAATAGAACAGATTTTCCATTGCATCAAACGAATAATTGCTACCAGTGTAAAAGTTATGGTCATTTCTACGTTCTGGGCAACCTAGGCTTCACCCTAGGCCGTTGTTCCACCAGATCGAATAGTTAGGGCCTAAGAAGTCAACGCCAGAAGCATAAAATACGATATAAATACAACAGTTTTTCCATCACATAAAACGAATAATTGCAACCAGTGTGAAAGCTATGGTCATTTCTACATTCCGAGCAACCTAGGCTTCACACTAGGGCGTTGCTCCAACAGCTTGAATAGTCAGGGCCTTAGAAGTCAACGCCCGAAGCATAAAATGCAATAAAAATACAACAGTTTTTCCATCGTATAACAGGATTAATTGCAACCAGTTTGAAAGTGATGGTCATTTCTACGTTCGGGGCAACCTAGGCTTCACTCTAGGGCGTTGCTCCACTAGATCCAATAGCTAGGGCCTTAGAAGTCAACGTCAGAGGCATAAAATACAATATAAATACAACAGCTTTTCCATCGTAAAAAACGAATAATTGCAACCAGTGTGAAAGTTATGGTTATTTCTACATTCCGAGCAACCTAGGCTTCACTCTAGGGCGTTGCTCCACCAGATCGAATAGTTAGGTCCTTAGAAGTCAACGCCAGAAGCATAAAATACGATATAAATACAACAGCTTTTGCATCGTATAAAAGGAATAATTGCAAACAGTGTGAAAGTAATTGTCATTTCTACGTTCCGGGCAATCTAGGCTTCACTCTAGGGCGTTGCTCCACCAGATCAAACAGTTAGGGCCTTAGAAGTCAACGCCCGAAGCATAAAATACAAAATAAATAGAACAGTTTTTCCATTGTATAAAACGAATAATTGCTACCAGTGTAAAAGTTATGGTCATTTCTGCTTTCCGGGCAACCTAGGGTTCACCCTAGGGCGTTGTTCCACCAGATGGAATAGTTAGGGCCTAAGAAGTCAACGCCAGAACCATAAAATACGATATAAATACAACAGCTTTTCCATCGTATAAAACAAATAATAGCAACCAGTTTGATAGTGATGGTCATTTCTACGTACCGGGCAACCTAGGCTTCACTCTAGGGCGTTGCTCCACCAGATCGAATAGTTAGGGCCTTAGAAGTCAACGCCCGAAGCATAAAGTATAAAATAAATAGAACAGTTTTTCCATCGTATAAAACGAATAATTGCTACCAGTGTGAAAGTTATGGTCATTTCTACTTTCCGGGCAACCTAGATTTCACCCTAGGGCGTTGTTCCACCAGATGGAATAGTTAGGGCCTAAGAAGTGAACGCCAGAAGCATAAAATACAATATAAATACAACAGTTTTTCCATCGTATAAATCGAATAATTGCAACCAGTGTGAAAGTAATGGTCATTTCTACGTTCCGGGCAGCCTAGGCTTCACTCTAAGGCGTTGCTCCACTAGATCGAATAGCTAGGGCCTTAGAAGTCAACGCCAGAAGCATAAAATACGATATAGATACAACAGCTTTTCCATCGTATAAAAGGAATAATTGCAAACAGTGTGAAAGTAATGGTCATTTCTACGTTCCGGGCAAACTAGGCTTCACTCTAGGGCGTTGCTCCACCAGATCAAACAGCTAGGGCCTTAGAAGTCAACGCCCGAAGCATAAAATACAAAATAAATACAACAGTTTTTCCATTGTATAAAACGGATAATCGCTACCAGTGTAAAAGATATGATCATTTCTACGTTCAGGGCAACCTAGGCTTCAATCTAGGGCGTTGTTCCACCAGATCGAATAGTTAGAGCCTAAGAAGTGAACGCCAGAAGCATAAAATACAATATAAATACAACAGCCTTTCCATCGTATAAATGGAATAATTGCACACAGTGTGAAAGTAATGGTCATTTCTACGTTCCGGGCAACCTAGGCCACACTCTAGGGCGTTGCTCCACCAGATCAAACAGTTAGGGCCTTAGAAGTCAACGCCCGAAGCATAAAATACAAAACAAATAGAACAGTTTTTCCATGGTATAAAACGAATAATTGCTACCAGTGTAAAAGTTATGGTCATTTCTACGTTCCGTGCAACCTAGGCTTCACTGTAGGGCGTTGCTCCACCAGATCGAAGAGTTAGGGCCTAAGAAGTCAACGCCCGAAGCATAAAATACAATAGAAATACAACAGTTTTTCCACCGTATAAAACGAATAATTGCGACCATTATGAAACATATGGTGATTTCTACGTTCCGGGCAACCTAGGCTTCACCCTAGGGCGTTGTTCCACCAGATCGAATAGTTAGGGCCTAAGAAGTGAACGCCAGAAGCATAAAATGCAATAAAAATACAACAGCCTTTCCATCCTATAACAGGAATAATTGCAACCCGTGTGAAAGTGATGGTCATTTCTACGTTCCAGGCAACCTAGGCTTCCCTCTAGGGCGTTGCTCCAGCAGATCGAATTGTTAGGGCCAAAGAAGTCAACGCCCGAAGCATAAAATACAAAATAAATAGAACAGTTTTTCCATCGTATAAAAGGAATAATTGCAAACAGTGTGAAAGTAATGGTCATATCTACGTTCCGGGCAACCTAGGCTTCACTCTATGGCGTTGCTCCACCAGATGAAACAGTTAGGGCCTTAGAAGTCAACGCCCGAAGCATAAAATACAAAATAAATAGAACAGTTTTTCCATTGTATAAAACGAATAATTGCTACCAGTGTAAAAGTTATGGTCATTTCTGCTTTCCGGGCAACCTAGGGTTCACTCTAGGGCGTTGCTCCACCAGATCGAATAGTTAGGGCCTTAGAAGTCAACGCCCGAAGCATAAAGTATAAAATAAATAGAACAGTTTTTCCATCGTATAAAACAAATAATAGCAACCAGTTTGATAGTGATGGTCATTTCTACGTACCGGGCAACCTAGGCTTCACTCTAGGGCGTTGCTCCACCAGATCGAATAGTTAGGGCCTAAGAAGTCAACGCCAGAAGCATAAAATACGATATAAATACAACAGCTTTTCCATCGTATGAAACGAATAATTGCAACCAGTGTGAAAGTTATGGTCATTTCTACGTTCCGGGCAACCTACGCTTCCCCCTAAGGCGTTGCTCCAACAGATTGCATAGTTAGGGCCTTAGAAGTCAATGCCCGAAGCATAAAATGCAACAAAAATACAACAGTTTTTCCATCGTATAACAGGATTAATTGCAACCAGTTTGAAAGTGATGGTCATTTCTACGTTCCGGGCAACCTAGGCTTCACTCTAGGGCGTTGCTCCACTAGATCGAATAGCTAGGGCCTTAGAAGTCAACGCTAGAAGCATAAAATACGATATAAATACAACAGCTTTTCCATCCTATAACAGGAATAATTGCAACCCGTGTGAGAGTGATGGTCATTTCTACGTTCCGGGCAACCTAGGCTTCATCTAGGGCGTTGTTCCACAAGATCGAATAGTTAGGGCCTAAGAGGTGAACGCCAGAAGCATAAAATGCAATAAAAATACAACAGTCTCTCCATCCTATAACAGGAATAATTGCAATCCGTGTGAAGGTGATGGTCATTTGTACGTTCCAGGCAACCTAGGCTTCACTCTAGGGCGTTGCTCCACGAGATCGAATTGTTGGGGCCTTAGAAGCCTACGCCTGAAGCATAAAATACAATAAAAATACAACGGTCTTTTCATCGTATAACAGGAATAATTGCAACAAGCGTGAAAGTAATGACCATTTCTGCGTTTCGGGCATCCTAGACTTAACTCTGAGGCATTGCTCCACCAGATCGAATAGTTAGGGCCTAAGAAGTCAACGCCAGAAGCATAAAATACAATATAAATACAACAGTTTTTCCAATGTGTAAAACGAATAATTGCAACCAGTGTGAAAGTTATGGTCATTTCTACGTTCCGGGAACCTAGGCTTCACCCTAGGGCATTGTTCCACCAGATCGAATAGTTGGGGCCTAAGAAGTCAACGCCAGAAGCATAAAATACAATATAAATACAACAGTTTTTCCATTGTATAAAACGAATAATTGCTACCAGTGTAAAAGTTATGGTCATTTCTACGTTCCGGGCAACCTAGGCTTCAGCCTAGGGCGTTGTTGCACCAGGTCGAATAGTTAGGGCCTAAGAAGTGAACGCCAAAAGCATAAAATACAATATAAATACAACAGGTTTTCCATCGTATAAAACGAATAATTGCAACCAGTGTGAAAGTTATGGTCATTTCTACATTCCGAGCAACCTAGGCTTCACTCTAGGGCGTTGCTCCACCAGATCGAATAGTTAGGTCCTTAGAAGTCAACGCCAGAAGCATAAAATACGATATAAATACAGCAGCATTTCCATCGTATAAAAGGGATAATTGCAAACAGTGTGAAAGTAATGGTCATTTCTACGTTCCGGGCAACCTAGGCTTCACTCTACGGCGTTGTTCTGCCAGATCGAATAGTTAGGGCCTAAGAAGTCAACACCAGAAGAATAAAATACAAAATAAATACAACAGCCTTTACAACGTATAAAACGAATAATTGCAACCTGTGTGAAGGTTATGGCCACACCTACGTTCCGGGCAACCTAGGCTTCACTGTAGGGCGTTGCTCCACCAGATTGAAGTGTTAGGGCCTAAGAAGTCAACGCCAGAAGCATTAAATACAATATAAATACAACAGTTTTTCCATCGTATAAAACTAATAATTGCAACCAGTGTGAAAGTTATGGTCATTTCTACATTCCGAGCAACCTAGGCTTTACTCTAGGGCGTTGCTCCAACAGCTTCAATAGTTAGGGCCTTAGAAGTCAACGCGCGAAGCATAAAATGCAATAAAAATACAACCGTTTTTCCATCGTATAACAGGATTAATTGCAACCAGTTTGAAAGCGATGGTCATTTCTACGTTCCGGGCAACCTAGGCTTCACTCTTAGGCGTTGCTCCACTAGATCGAATAGTTAGGGCCATAGGAGTCAACGCCAGAAGCATAAAATACGATATAAATACAACAGCTTTTCAATCGTATAAAAGGAATAATTGCAAACAGTGTGAAAGTAATGGTCATTTCTACGTTCCGGGCTACCTAGGCTTCACCCTAGGGCGTTGCTCCACCAGATTAAACAGTTAGGGCCTTAGAAGTCAACGCCCGAAGCATAAAATACAAAATAAATAGAACAGTTTTTCCATTGTATAAAACGAATAATTGCTACCAGTGTAAAAGTTATGGTCATTTCTACGTTCCAGGCAACCTAGGCTTCACCCTAGGGCGTTGTTCCACCATATCGAATAGTTAGGGCCTAAGAAGTGAACGCCAGAAGCATAAAATACAATATAAATACAACAGTTTTTCCATCGTATAAAACGAATAATTGCAACCAGTGTGAAAGTTATGGTTATTTCTATATTCCGAGCAACCTAGGCTTCACTCTAGGGCGTTGTTCCACCAGCTCGAATAGTTATGGCCTATGAAGTGAACGCCAGAAGCATTAATTACAATAAAAATACAACAGTTTTTCCATCGTATAACAGGATTAATTGCAACCAGTTTGAAAGTGATGGTCACTTCTACGTTCCGGGCAACCTAGGCTTCACTCTAGGGCGTTGCTACACTAGATCGAATAGCTAGGGCCTTAGAAGTCAACACCAGAGTCATAACATACAATATAAATACAACAGCTTTTCCATCGTAAAGAACGTATAATTGCAACCAGTGTTAAAGTTATGGTCATTTCTGCTTTCCGGGCAACCTAGGGTTCACCCTAGGGCGTTGTTCTACCAGATGGAATAGTTAGGGCCTAAGAAGTCAACGCCAGAACCATAAAATACGATATAAATACAACAGGTTTTCCATCGTATAAAACAAATAATTGCAACCAGTTTGATAGTGATGGTCATTTCTACGTACCGGGCAACCTAGGCTTCACTCTAGGGCGTTGCTCCACCAGATAGAATAGTTAGGGCCTTAGAAGTCAACGCCCGAAGCATAAAGTATAAAATAAATAGAACAGTTTTTCCATCGTATAAAACGAATAATTGCTACCAGTGTAAAAGTTATGGTCATTTCTACGTTCCGGGCAACCTAGGCTTCACCCTAGGGCGTCGTTCCACCAGATCGAATAGTTGGGGCCTAAGAAGTCAACGCCAGAAGCATAAAATACAATATAAATACAACAGTTTTTCCATTGTATAAAACGAATAATTGCTACCAGTGTAAAAGTTATGGTCATTTCTACGTTCCGGGCAACCTAGGCTTCAGCCTAGGGCGTTGTTGCACCAGGTCGAATAGTTAGGGCCTCAGAAGTGAACGCCAAAAGCATAAAATACAATATAAATACAACAGGTTTTCCATCGTATAAAACGAATAATTGCAACCAGTGTGAAAGTTATGGTCATTTCTACATTCCGAGCAACCTAGGCTTCACTCTAGGGCGTTGCTCCACCAGATCGAATAGTTAGGTCCTTAGAAGTCAACGCCAGAAGCATAAAATACGATATAAATACAGCAGCATTTCCATCGTATAAAAGGGATAATTGCAAACAGTGTGAAAGTAATGGTCATTTCTACGTTCCGGGCAACCTAGGCTTCACTCTACGGCGTTGTTCTGCCAGATCGAATAGTTAGGGCCTAAGAAGTCAACACCAGAAGAATAAAATACAAAATAAATACAACAGCCTTTACAACGTATAAAACGAATAATTGCAACCTGTGTGAAGGTTATGGCCACACCTACGTTCCGGGCAACCTAGGCTTCACTGTAGGGCGTTGCTCCACCAGATTGAAGTGTTAGGGCCTAAGAAGTCAACGCCAGAAGCATTAAATACAATATAAATACAACAGTTTTTCCATCGTATAAAACTAATAATTGCAACCAGTGTGAAAGTTATGGTCATTTCTACATTCCGAGCAACCTAGGCTTTACTCTAGGGCGTTGCTCCAACGGCTTCAATAGTTAGGGCCTTAGAAGTCAACGCGCGAAGCATAAAATGCAATAAAAATACAACCGTTTTTCCATCGTATAACAGGATTAATTGCAACCAGTTTGAAAGCGATGGTCATTTCTACGTTCCGGGCAACCTAGGCTTCACTCTTAGGCGTGGCTCCACTAGATCGAATAGTTAGGGCCATAGGAGTCAACGCCAGAAGCATAAAATACGATATAAATACAACAGCTTTTCAATCGTATAAAAGGAATAATTGCAAACAGTGTGAAAGTAATGGTCATTTCTACGTTCCGGGCTACCTAGGCTTCACCCTAGGGCGTTGCTCCACCAGATTAAACAGTTAGGGCCTTAGAAGTCAACGCCCGAAGCATAAAATACAAAATAAATAGAACAGTTTTTCCATTGTATAAAACGAATAATTGCTACCAGTGTAAAAGTTATGGTCATTTCTACGTTCCAGGCAACCTAGGCTTCACCCTAGGGCGTTGTTCCACCATATCGAATAGTTAGGGCCTAAGAAGTGAACGCCAGAAGCATAAAATACAATATAAATACAACAGTTTTTCCATCGTATAAAACGAATAATTGCAACCAGTGTGAAAGTTATGGTTATTTCTATATTCCGAGCAACCTAGGCTTCACTCTAGGGCGTTGTTCCACCAGCTCGAATAGTTATGGCCTATGAAGTGAACGCCAGAAGCATTAATTACAATAAAAATACAACAGTTTTTCCATCGTATAACAGGATTAATTGCAACCAGTTTGAAAGTGATCGTCACTTCTACGTTCCGGGCAACCTAGGCTTCACTCTAGGGCGTTGCTACACTAGATCGAATAGCTAGGGCCTTAGAAGTCAACACCAGAGTCATAACATACAATATAAATACAACAGCTTTTCCATCGTAAAGAACGTATAATTGCAACCAGTGTTAAAGTTATGGTCATTTCTGCTTTCCGGGCAACCTAGGGTTCACCCTAGGGCGTTGTTCTACCAGATGGAATAGTTAGGGCCTAAGAAGTCAACGCCAGAACCATAAAATACGATATAAATACAACAGGTTTTCCATCGTATAAAACAAATAATTGCAACCAGTTTGATAGTGATGGTCATTTCTACGTACCGGGCAACCTAGGCTTCACTCTAGGGCGTTGCTCCACCAGATCGAATAGTTAGGGCCTTAGAAGTCAACGCCCGAAGCATAAAGTATAAAATAAATAGAACAGTTTTTCCATCGTATAAAACGAATAATTGCTACCAGTGTAAAAGTTATGGTCATTTCTACGTTCCGGGCAACCTAGGCTTCACCCTAGGGCGTCGTTCCACCAGATCGAATAGTTAGGGCCTAAGAAGTGAACGCCAGAAGCATAAAATGCAATAAAAATACAACAGTCTTTCCATCCTATAACAGGAATAATTGCAACCCGTGTGAAAGTTATGGTTATTTCTACATTCCGAGCAACCTAGGCTTCACTCTAGGGCGTTGTTCCACCAGCTCGAATAGTTAGGGCCTAAGAAGTGAACGCCAGAAGCATTAAATACAATAAAAATACAACAGTTTTTCCATCGTATAACAGGATTAATTGCAACCAGTGTGAAAGTGATGGTCACTTCTACGTTCCGGGCAACCCAGGCTTCACTCTAGGGCGTTGCTACACTAGATCGAATAGCTAGTGCCTTAGAAGTCAACGCCAGAGTCATAAAATACAATATAAATACAACAGCTCTTCCATCGTAAAGAACGTATAATTGCAACCAGTGTGAAAGTTATGGTTATTTCTACATTCCGAGCAACCTAGGCTTCACTCTAGGGCGTTGCTCCACCAGATCGAATTGTTAGGTCCTTAGAAGTCAACGCCAGAAGCATAAAGTACGATATAAATACAACAGCTTTTGCATCGTATAAAAGGAATAATTGCAAACAGTGTGAAAGTAATTGTCATTTCTACGTTCCGGGCAACCTAGGCTTCACTCTAGGGCGTTGTTCCACCAGCTCGAATAGTTAGGGCCTTAGAAGTCAACGCCAGAGGCATATAATACAATATAAATACAACAGCTTTTCCATCGTAAAAAACGAATAATTGCAAACAGTGTGAAAGTAATTGTCATTTCTTCGTTCCGGGCAACCTAGGCTTCACTCTAGGGCGTTGCTCCACCAGATCAAACAGTTAGGGCCTTAGAAGTCAACGCCCGAAGCATAAAATACAAAATAAAAAGAACAGTTTTTCCATTGTATAAAACGAATAATTGCTACCAGTGTAAATGTTATGGCCATTTCTACGTTCCGGGCAACCTAGGCTTCACCCTAGAGCGTTGTTCCACCAGATCGAATAGTTAGGTCCTTAGAAGTCAACGCCAGAAGCATAAAATACGATATAAATACAGCAGCTTTTCCATCGTATAAAAGGAATAATTGCAAACAGTGTGAAAGTAATGGTCATTTATACGTTCCGGGCAACCTAGGCTTCACTCTACGGCGTTGTTCCACCAGATCGAATAGTTAGGGCCTAAGAAGTCAACAGCAGAAGAATAAAATACAAAATAAATACAACAGACTTTACACCGTATAAAACGAGTAATTGCAACCTGTGTGAAAGTTATGGTCATATCTACGTTCCGGGCAACCTAGGCTTCACTGTAGGGCGTTGCTCCACCAGATCAAACAGTTAGGTCCTTGAAGTCAACGCCCGAAGCATAAAATACAAAATAAATAGAACAGTTTTTCCATTGTATAAAACGAATAATTGCTACCAGTGTAAAAGTTATGGTCATTTCTACGTTCCGGGCAACCTAGGCTTCACCCTAGGGCGTTGTTCCACCAGATCGAATAGTTAGGGCCTAAGAAGTGAACGCCAGAAGCATAAAATGCAATAAAAATACAACAGTCTTTCCATCCTATAACAGGAATAATTGCAACCCGTGTGAAAGTTATGGTTATTTCTACATTCCGAGCAACCTAGGCTTCACTCTAGGGCGTTGTTCCACCAGCTCGAATAGTTAGGCCCTAAGAAGTGAACGCCAGAAGCATTAAATACAATAAAAATACAACAGTTTTTCCATCGTATAACAGGATTAATTGCAACCAGTGTGAAAGTGATGGTCACTTCTACGTTCCGGGCAACCCAGGCTTCACTCTAGGGCGTTGCTACACTAGATCGAATAGCTAGGGCCTTAGAAGTCAACGCGAGAGTCATAAAATACAATATAAATACAACAGCTTTTCCATCGTAAAGAACGTATAATTGCAACCAGTGTGAAAGTTATGGTTATTTCTACATTCCGAGCAACCTAGGCTTCACTCTAGGGCGTTGCTCCACCAGATCGAATAGTTAGGTCCTTAGAAGTCAACGCCAGAAGCATAAAGTACGATATAAATACAACAGCTTTTGCATCGTATAAAAGGAATAATTGCAAACAGTGTGAAAGTAATTGTCATTTCTACGTTCCGGGCAACCTAGGCTACACTCTAGGGCGTTGCTCCACCAGATCAAACAGTTAGGGCCTTAGAAGTCAACGCCCGAAGCGTAAAATACAAAATAAATAGAACAGTTTTTCCATCGCAGAAAAAGAATAATTGCAACCAGTGTGAAAGTTATGGTCATTTCTATATTCTGAGCAACCTAGGCTTCACTCTAGGGCGTTGCTCTACCAGGTCGAATAGTTAGGGCCTAAGAAGTGAACGCCAGAAGCATAAAACACAATATAAATACAACAGTTTTTCCATCGTATAAAACGAATAATTGCAACCAGTGTGAAAGTAATGATCATTTCTACATTCAGAGCAACCCAGGCTTCCCTCTAGGGCGTTGCTCCAACAGATTGAATAGTTAAGGCCTTAGAAGTCAACGCCCGAAGCATAAAATGCAATAAAAATACAACAGTTTTTCCATCGTATAACAGGATTAATTGCAACCAGTTTGAAAGTGATGGTCATTTCTACGTTCCGGGCAACCTAGGCTTCACTCTAGGGCGTTGCTCCGCCAGATCAAACAGTTAGGGCCTTTGAAGTCAACGCCCGAAGCATAAAGTACAAAATAAATAGAACAGTTTTTCCATTGTAAAAAACGAATAATTGCTACCAGTGTGAAAGTTATGGTCATTTCTACTTTCCGGGCAACCTAGGCTTCACCCTAGGGCGTTGTTCCACCAGATGGAATAGTTAGGGCCTAAGAAGTCAACGCCAGAAGCATAAAATACGATATAAATACAACAGCTTTTCCATCGTATAAAACAAATAATTGCTACCAGTTTGATAGTGATGGTCATTTCTACGTACCGGGCAACCTAGGCTTTACTCTAGGGCGTTGCTCCACCAGATCGAATAGTTAGGGCCTAAGAAGTCAACGCCAGAAGCATAAAATACGATATAAATACAACAGCTTTTCCATCGTATAAAACGAATAATTGCAACCAGTGTGAAAGTTATGGTCATCTCTACATTCCGAGCAACCTAGGCTTCACTCTAGGGCGTTGCTCCACCAGATCGAATAGTTAGGGCCTTAGAAGTCAACGCCCGAAGCATAAAATACAAAATAAATAGAACGGTTTTTCCATTGTATAAAACGAATAATTGCTACCAGTGTAAAAGCTATGGTCATTTCTACGTTCCGGGCAACCTAGGCTTCACCCTAGGCCGTTGTTCCACCAGATCGAATAGTTAGGGCCTAAGAATTGAACGCCAGAAGAATAAAATACAATATAAATACAACAGTTTTTCCATCGTATAAACCGAATAATTGCAACCAGTATGAAACTTATGGTCATTTCTACGTTCCGGGCAACCTAGGCTTCAGTGTATGGCGTTCTTCCACCACATCGAATAGCTACGGCCTCAGAAGTCAACGCCTGAAGTATAAAATACAATAGAAATACAACAGTCTTAACATTCTATAACACGAATAATTGCAACCCGTGTGAAAGTGATGGTCATTTCTACGTTCGAGGCAACCTAGGCTTCACTCTAGGGCGTTGTTCCACAAGATCGAATAGTTAGGGCCTTAGAAGTCAACGCCCGAAGCATAAAATACAAAATAAATAGAACGGTTTTTCCATTGTATAAAACGAATAATTGCTACCAGTGTAAAAACTATGGTCATTCCTACGTTCCGGGCAACCTAGGCTTCACCCTAGGGCGTTGTTCCACCAGATCGAATAGTTAGAGCCTAAGAAGTGAACGCCAGAAGCATAAAATACAATATAAATACAACAGTTTTTCCATCGTGTAAAACGAATAATTGCAACCAGTATGAAACTTATGGTCATTTCTACTTTCCGAGCAACCTAGGCTTCACAATAGGGCTTTGCTCCAACAGATTGAATAGTTAGGGCCTTAGAAGTCAACGCACGAAGCATAAAATACAAAATAAATACAACAGCTGTTCCATCGTATAAAATGAATAATTGCAAACAGTGTGAAAGTAGTGGTCATTTCTACGTTCCGGGCAACCTAGGCTTCACTCTACGGCGTTGTACCACCAGATGGAATAGTTAGGGCCTAAGAAGTCGACACCAGAAGAATAAAATACAATAAAAATACAACAGTCTTTCCATCCTATAACAGGAATAATTGCAACCCGTGTGAAAGTGATGGTCATTTCTACGTTCCAGGCAACCTAGGCTTCACTCTAGGGCGTTGTTCCACAAGATCGAATAGTTAGGGCCTAAGTAGTCAACGCCAGAAGCATAAAATACAATATAATAAGAACAGTTTTTCCATTGTATAAAACGAATAATTGCTGCCAGTGTGAAAGTTATGGTCATTTCTACGTTCCGCGCAACGTGGGCTTTACTCTAGGGCGTTGTTCCACCAGATGGAATAGTTAGGGCCTAAGAAGTCAACGCCAGAAGCATAAAATACGATATAAATACAACAGCTTTTCCATCGTATAAAACAAATAATTGCAACCAGTGTGAAAGTTATGGTCATTTCTACGTTCCGGGCAACCTAGGCTTCACCCTAGGGCGTTGTTCCACCAGATCGAATAGTTAGGGCCTAAGAAGTGAACGCCAGAAGCATAAAATGCAATAAAAATACAGCCGTTTTTCCATCGTATAGCAGGAATAATTTGCAACCAGTGTGGTAGTAGTGGTCATTTCTACGTTCCGGGCAACCCAGGTTTCACTCCCGGGCGTTGCTCCACCGGATCGAATAGTTACGGCCTAAGAAGTCAACGCCAGAAGCATAAAATACAAAATAAATACAACAGCCTTTACACCGTATTAAACGAATAATTGCAAACTGAGTGAAGGTTATGGTCATATCTACGTTCCGGGCAACCTAGCCTTCACTGTCGGGCGTTGCTCCACCAGATCGAAATGTTAGGGCCTAAGAAGTCAACGCCCGAAGCATAAAATTCGATATAAATACAACAGCATTTCCATAGTATTAAATGAATAATTGCAAACACTGTGAAAGTAGTGGTCATTTCTGCGTTCCGTGCAACCTAGGCTTCACTGTATGGCGTTCTTCCACCACATCGAATAGCTACGGCCTCAGAAGTCCACGCCTGAAGCATAAAATACAATAAAAATACAACAGTCTTTCCATCCTATAACAGGAATAATTGCAACCCGTGTGAAAGGGATGGTCATTTCTACGTTCCAGGCAACCTAGGCTTCACTCTAGGGCGTTGCTCCACCAGATCAAACAGTTAGGGCCTTAGAAGTCAACGCCCGAAGCATAAAATACAAAATAAAAAGAACAGTTTTTCCATTGTATAAAACGAATAATTGCTACCAGTGTAAATGTTATGGTCATTTCTACGTTCCGGGCAACCTAGGCTTCACCCTAGGGCGTTGTTCCACCAGATCGAATAGTTAGGTCCTTAGAAGTCAACGCCAGAAGCATAAAATACGATATAAATACAGCAGCTTTTCCATCGTATAAAAGGAATAATTGCAAACAGTGTGAAAGTAATGGTCATTTATACGTTCCGGGCAACCTAGGCTTCACTCTACGGCGTTGTTCCACCAGATCGAATAGTTAGGGCCTAAGAAGTCAACACCAGAAGAATAAAATACAAAATAAATACACCAGACTTTACACCGTATAAAACGAGTAATTGCAACCTGTGTGAAGGTTATGGTCATATCTACGTTCCGGGCAACCTAGGCTTCACTGTAGGGTGTTGCTCCACCAGATCGAAGTGTTAGGGCCTAAGAAGTCAATGCCCGAAGCATAAAATACAATAGAAATACAACATTTTTTCCATCGTATAAAACGAATAATTGCAACCATTATGAAGCTTATGGTCATTTCTACGTTCCGGGCAACCTAGGCTTCACCCTAGGGCGTTGTTCCACCAGATCGAATAGTTAGGGCCTAAGAGGTGAACGCCAGCAGCATAAAATGCAATAAAAATGCAACAGTTTTTCCATCGTATAACAGGATTAATTGCAACCAGTTTGATAGTGAAGGTCATTTCTACGTTCCGGGCAACCTAGGCTTCACTCTAGGGCGTTGCTCCACTAGATCGAATAGCTAGGGTCTTAGAAGTCAACGCCAGAAGAATAAAATACGATATAAAAACAACAGCTTTTCCATCGTATAAAAGGAATAATTGCTACCAGTGTAAGAGTTATGGTCATTTATACGTTCCGGGCAACCTAGGCTTCACTCTAGGGCGTTGCTCCACCAGATCAAACAGTTAGGTCCTTGAAGTCAACGCCCGAAGCATAAAATACAAAATAAATAGAACAGTTTTTCCATTGTATAAAACGAATAATTGCTACCAGTGTAAAAGTTATGGTCATTTCTACGTTCCGGGCAACCTAGGCTTCACCCTAGGGCGTTGTTCCACCAGATCGAATAGTTAGGGCCTAAGAAGTGAACGCCAGAAGCATAAAATGCAATAAAAATACAACAGTCTTTCCATCCTATAACAGGAATAATTGCAACCCGTGTGAAAGTTATGGTTATTTCTACATTCCGAGCAACCTAGGCTTCACTCTAGGGCGTTGTTCCACCAGCTCGAATAGTTAGGCCCTAAGAAGTGAACGCCAGAAGCATTAAATACAATAAAAATACAACAGTTTTTCCATCGTATAACAGGATTAATTGCAACCAGTGTGAAAGTGATGGTCACTTCTACGTTCCGGGCAACCCAGGCTTCACTCTAGGGCGTTGCTACACTAGATCGAATAGCTAGGGCCTTAGAAGTCAACGCGAGAGTCATAAAATACAATATAAATACAACAGCTTTTCCATCGTAAAGAACGTATAATTGCAACCAGTGTGAAAGTTATGGTTATTTCTACATTCCGAGCAACCTAGGCTTCACTCTAGGGCGTTGCTCCACCAGATCGAATAGTTAGGTCCTTAGAAGTCAACGCCAGAAGCATAAAGTACGATATAAATACAACAGCTTTTGCATCGTATAAAAGGAATAATTGCAAACAGTGTGAAAGTAATTGTCATTTCTACGTTCCGGGCAACCTAGGCTACACTCTAGGGCGTTGCTCCACCAGATCAAACAGTTAGGGCCTTAGAAGTCAACGCCCGAAGCGTAAAATACAAAATAAATAGAACAGTTCTTCCATCGCAGAAAACGAATAATTGCAACCAGTGTGAAAGTTATGGTCATTTCTATATTCTGAGCAACCTAGGCTTCACTCTAGGGCGTTGCTCTACCAGGTCGAATAGTTAGGGCCTAAGAAGTGAACGCCAGAAGCATAAAACACAATATAAATACAACAGTTTTTCCATCGTATAAAACGAATAATTGCAACCAGTGTGAAAGTAATGATCATTTCTACATTCAGAGCAACCCAGGCTTCCCTCTAGGGCGTTGCTCCAACAGATTGAATAGTTAAGGCCTTAGAAGTCAACGCCCGAAGCATAAAATGCAATAAAAATACAACAGTTTTTCCATCGTATAACAGGATTAATTGCAACCAGTTTGAAAGTGATGGTCATTTCTACGTTCCGGGCAACCTAGGCTTCACTCTAGGGCGTTGCTCCGCCAGATCAAACAGTTAGGGCCTTTGAAGTCAACGCCCGAAGCATAAAGTACAAAATAAATAGAACAGTTTTTCCATTGTAAAAAACGAATAATTGCTACCAGTGTAAAAGTTATGGTCATTTCTACGTTCCAGGCAACCTAGGCTTCACTCTAGGGCGTTGTTCCACCAGATCGAATAGTTAGAGCCTGAGAAGTCAACGCCAGAAGCATAAAATACGATATAAATACAACAGCTTTTCCATCGTATAAAACAAATAATTGCAACCAGTGTGAAAGTTATGGTCATTTCTACGTTCCGGGCAACCTAGGCTTCGCCCTAGGCCGTTGTTCCACCAGATCGAATAGTTAGGGCCTAAGAAGTGAACGCCAGAAGCATAAAATGCAATAAAAATACAGCAGTTTTTCCATCGTATAGCAGGTATAATTTGCAACCAGTGTGATAGTAGTGGTCATTTCTACGTTCCGGGCAACCCAGGTTTCACTCCAGGGCGTTGCTCCACCAGATCGAATAGTTACGGCCTAAGAAGTCAACGCCAGAAGCATAAAATACAAAATAAATACAACAGCCTTTACACCGTATAAAATGAATAATTGCAAACTGAGTGAAGGTTATGGTCATATCTACGTTCCGGGCAACCTAGCCGTCACTGTCGGGCGTTGCTCCACCAGATCGAAATGTTAGGGCCTAAGAAGTCAACGCCCGAAGCATAAAATTCGATATAAATACAACAGCATTTCCATAGTATTAAATGAATAATTGCAAACACTGTGAAAGTAGTGGTCATTTCTGCGTTCCGTGCAACCTAGGCTTCACTGTATGGCGTTCTTCCACCACATCGAATAGCTACGGCCTCAGAAGTCCACGCCTGAAGCATAAATTATAATAAAAATACAACAGTCTTTTCATCGTATAAGAGGAATAATTGCAACAAGCGTGAAAGTAATGATCATTTCGGCGTTTCGGGCATCCTAGACTTAACTCTGAGGCATTGCTCCACCAAATCGAATAATTAGGGCCTTAGAAGTCAACGCCAGAAGCATAAAATACAATATAAATACAACAGTTTTTCCATCGTATAAAACGAATAATTGCTACCAGTGTGAAAGTTATGGTCATTTCTACTTTCCGGGCAACCTAGGCTTCACCCTAGGGCGTTGTTCCACCAGATGGAATAGTTAGGGCCTAAGAAGTCAACGCCAGAAGCATAAAATACGATATAAATACAACAGCTTTTCCATCGTATAAAACAAATAATTGCTACCAGTTTGATAGTGATGGTCATTTCTACGTACCGGGCAACCTAGGCTTTACTCTAGGGCGTTGCTCCACCAGATCGAATAGTTAGGGCCTAAGAAGTCAACGCCAGAAGCATAAAATACGATATAAATACAACAGCTTTTCCATCGTATAAAACGAATAATTGCAACCAGTGTGAAAGTTATGGTCATCTCTACATTCCGAGCAACCTAGGCTTCACTCTAGGGCGTTGCTCCACCAGATCGAATAGTTAGGGCCTTAGAAGTCAACGCCCGAAGCATAAAATACAAAATAAATAGAACGGTTTTTCCATTGTATAAAACGAATAATTGCTACCAGTGTAAAAGCTATGGTCATTTCTACGTTCCGGGCAACCTAGGCTTCACCCTAGGCCGTTGTTCCACCAGATCGAATAGTTAGGGCCTAAGAATTGAACGCCAGAAGAATAAAATACAATATAAATACAACAGTTTTTCCATCGTATAAACCGAATAATTGCAACCAGTGTGAAAGTTATGGTCATCTCTACATTCCGAGCAACCTAGGCTTCACTCTAGGGCGTTGCTCCACCAGATCGAATAGTTAGGGCCTTAGAAGTCAACGCCCGAAGCATAAAATACAAAATAAATAGAACGGTTTTTCCATTGTATAAAACGAATAATTGCTACCAGTGTAAAAGCTATGGTCATTTCTACGTTCCGGGCAACCTAGGCTTCACCCTAGGCCGTTGTTCCACCAGATCGAATAGTTAGGGCCTAAGAATTGAACGCCAGAAGAATAAAATACAATATAAATACAACAGTTTTTCCATCGTATAAACCGAATAATTGCAACCAGTATGAAACTTATGGTCATTTCTACGTTCCGGGCAACCTAGGCTTCAGTGTATGGCGTTCTTCCACCACATCGAATAGCTACGGCCTCAGAAGTCAACGCCTGAAGTATAAAATACAATAGAAATACAACAGTCTTAACATTCTATAACACGAATAATTGCAACCCGTGTGAAAGTGATGGTCATTTCTACGTTCGAGGCAACCTAGGCTTCACTCTAGGGCGTTGTTCCACAAGATCGAATAGTTAGGGCCTTAGAAGTCAACGCCCGAAGCATAAAATACAAAATAAATAGAACGGTTTTTCCATTGTATAAAACGAATAATTGCTACCAGTGTAAAAACTATGGTCATTCCTACGTTCCGGGCAACCTAGGCTTCACCCTAGGGCGTTGTTCCACCAGATCGAATAGTTAGAGCCTAAAAAGTGAACGCCAGAAGCATAAAATACAATATAAATACAACAGTTTTTCCATCGTGTAAAACGAATAATTGCAACCAGTATGAAACTTATGGTCATTTCTACTTTCCGAGCAACCTAGGCTTCACAATAGGGCTTTGCTCCAACAGATTGAATAGTTAGGGCCTTAGAAGTCAACGCCCGAAGCATAAAATACAAAATAAATACAACAGCTGTTCCATCGTATAAAATGAATAATTGCAAACAGTGTGAAAGTAGTGGTCATTTCTACGTTCCGGGCAACCTAGGCTTCACTCTACGGCGTTGTACCACCAGATGGAATAGTTAGGGCCTAAGAAGTCAACACCAGAAGAATAAAATACAATAAAAATACAACAGTCTTTCCATCCTATAACAGGAATAATTGCAACCCGTGTGAAAGTGATGGTCATTTCTACGTTCCAGGCAACCTAGGCTTCACTCTAGGGCGTTGTTCCACAAGATCGAATAGTTAGGGCCTAAGTAGTCAACGCCAGAAGCATAAAATACAATATAATAAGAACAGTTTTTCCATTGTATAAAACGAATAATTGCTGCCAGTGTGAAAGTTATGGTCATTTCTACGTTCCGCGCAACGTGGGCTTTACTCTAGGGCGTTGTTCCACCAGATGGAATAGTTAGGGCCTAAGAAGTCAACGCCAGAAGCATAAAAACGATATAAATACAACAGCTTTTCCATCGTATAAAACAAATAATTGCAACCAGTGTGAAAGTTATGGTCATTTCTACGTTCCGGGCAACCTAGGCTTCACCCTAGGGCGTTGTTCCACCAGATCGAATAGTTAGGGCCTAAGAAGTGAACGCCAGAAGCATAAAATGCAATAAAAATACAGCCGTTTTTCCATCGTATAGCAGGAATAATTTGCAACCAGTGTGGTAGTAGTGGTCATTTCTACGTTCCGGGCAACCCAGGTTTCACTCCCGGGCGTTGCTCCGCCGGATCGAATAGTTACGGCCTAAGAAGTCAACGCCAGAAGCATAAAATACAAAATAAATACAACAGCCTTTACACCGTATTAAACGAATAATTGCAAACTGAGTGAAGGTTATGGTCATATCTACGTTCCGGGCAACCTAGCCTTCACTGTCGGGCGTTGCTCCACCAGATCGAAATGTTAGGGCCTAAGAAGTCAACGCCCGAAGCATAAAATTCGATATAAATACAACAGCATTTCCATAGTATTAAATGAATAATTGCAAACACTGTGAAAGTAGTGGTCATTTCTGCGTTCCGTGCAACCTAGGCTTCACTGTATGGCGTTCTTCCACCACATCGAATAGCTACGGCCTCAGAAGTCCACGCCTGAAGCATAAAATACAATAAAAATACAACAGTCTTTCCATCCTATAACAGAAATAATTGCAACCCGTGTGAAAGGGATGGTCATTTCTACGTTCCAGGCAACCTAGGCTTCACTCTAGGGCGTTGCTCCACCAGATCAAACAGTTAGGGCCTTAGAAGTCAACGCCCGAAGCATTAAATACAAAATAAATAGAACAGTTTTTCCATTGTATAAAACGAATAATTGCAACCAGTGTAAAAGTTATGGTCATTTCTACGTTCCGGGCAACCTAGGCTTCACTCTAGTGCGGTGCTCCACCTGATCGAATAGTTAGGGCCTTAGAAGTCAACGCCCGAAGCATTAAATACAAAATAAATAGAACAGTTCTTCCATTGTATAAAACGAATAATTGCTACCAGTGTAAAGGTTATGGTCATTTCTACGTTCTGGGCAACCTAGGCTTCACCCTAGGCCGTTGTTCCACCAGATCGAATAGTTAGGGCCTAAGAAGTCAACGCCAGAAGCATAAAATACGATATAAATACAACAGCTCTTCCATCATATAAAACGAATGATGGCAACCAGTGTGAAAGTTATGGTCATTTCTACATTTCGAGCAACCTAGGCTTCACTCTAGGGCGTTGCTCCACCTGATCGAATAGTTAGGGCCTTAGAAGTCAACGCCCGAAGCATTAATTACAAAATAAATAGAACAGATTTTCCATTGCATCAAACGAATAATTGCTACCAGTGTGAAAGTGATGGTCATTTCTACGTTCCGCGCAACCTGGGCTTTACTCTAGGACGTTGTTCCACCAGATGGAATAGTTAGGGCCTAAGAAGTCAACGCCAGAAGCATAAAATACGATATAAATACAACAGCTTTTCCATCGTATAAAACAAATAATTGCAACCAGTGTGAAAGTTATGGTCATTTCTACGTTCCCGGCAACCTAGGCTTCACTGTATGGCGTTCTTCCACCACATCGAATAGCTACGGCATCAGAAGTCAACGCCTGAAGTATAAAATACAATAAAAATACAACAGTCTTTCCATCCTATAACAGGAATAAATGCAACCCGTGTGAAAGTGATGGTCATTTCTACGTTCCAGGCAACCTAGGCTTCACTGTATGGCGTTCTTCCACCACATCGGATAGCTACGGCCTCAGAAGTCAACGCCTGAAGTATAAAATACAATAAAAATACAATAGTCTTTCCATGCTATAACAGGAATAATTGCAACCCGTGTGAAAGGGATGGTCATTTCTACGTTCCAGGAAACCTAGGCTTCACTCTAGGGCGTTGCTCCACCAGATCAAACAGTTAGGGCCTCAGAAGTCAACGCCCGAAGCATTAAATACAAAATAAATAGAACAGTTTTTCCATTGGATAAAACGAATAATTGCTACCAGTGTAAAAGTTATGGTCATTTCTACGTTCCGGGCAACCTAGGCTTCACACTAGGCCGTTGTTCAACCAGATCGAATAGTTAGGGCCTAAGAAGTGAACACCAGAAGCATAAAATACAATATAAATACAACAGTTTTTCCATCATATAAAACGAATGATAGCAACCAGTCTGAAAGTTATGGTCATTTCTACGTTCCGGGCAATCTAGGCTGCACTCTAGGGCGTTGCTCCACCAGATCGAATAGTTAGGGCCTTAGAAGTCAACTCCCGAAGCATTAAATACAAAATAAATAAAACAGTTTTTCCATCGTATAAAACGAAAACTTGCAAACAGTGTGAAAGATATGGACATTTCTACGATCCGGGCTTCCTAGGCTTCACTCTATGGCGTTCTTCCACCACATCGAATAGCAATGGCCTCAGAAGTCAACGCCAGAAGCATTAAATACAAAATAAACAGAACAGTTTTTCCATTGTATAAAACGAATAATTGCAACCAGAGTAAAAGTTATGGTCATTTCTACGTTCCGCGCAACCTAGGCTTTACTCTAGGACGTTGTTCCACCAGATCGAATAGCTACGGCCTCAGAAGTCAACGCCTGAAGCATAAAATACAAAATCAATATAACAGTTTTTCCATCGTATAAAACGAATAATAGCAACCAGTGTGAAAGTTATGGTCATTTCTACGATCCGGGCAACCTAGGCTTCACTCTATGGCGTTGGTCCACCAGATCAAACAGTTAGGGCCTTAGAAGCCAACGCCCGAAGCATTAAATACAAAATAAATAGAACAGTTTTTCCATTGTATAATACGAATAATTGCTACCTGCGTAAAAGTTATGGCCATTTCTACGTTGCGGGCAACCTAGGCTTCACCATAGGCCGTTGTTCCACCAGATCGAATAGTTAGGGCCTAAGAAGTGAACGCCAGAAGCATAAAACACAATATAAATACAACAGTTTTTCCATCACATAAAACGAATAATTGCAACCAGTGTGAAAGCTATGGTCATTTCTACATTCCGAGCAACCTAGGCTTCACACTAGGGCGTTGCTCCAACAGCTTGAATAGTCAGGGCCTTAGAAGTCAACGCCCGAAGCATAAAATGCAATAAAAATACAACAGTTTTTCCATCGTATAACAGGATTAATTGCAACCAGTTTGAAAGTGATGGTCATTTCTACGTTCGGAGCAACCTAGGCTTCACTCTAGGGCGTTGCTCCACTAGATCCAATAGCTAGGGCCTTAGAAGTCAACGTCAGAGGCATAAAATACAATATAAATACAACAGCTTTTCCATCGTAAAAAACGAATAATTGCAACCAGTGTGAAAGTTATGGTTATTTCTACATTCCGAGCAACCTAGGCTTCACTCTAGGGCGTTGCTCCACCAGATCGAATAGTTAGGTCCTTAGAAGTCAACGCCAGAAGCATAAAATACGATATAAATACAACAGCTTTTGCATCGTATAAAAGGAATAATTGCAAACAGTGTGAAAGTAATTGTCATTTCTACGTTCCGGGCAATCTAGGCTTCACTCTAGGGCGTTGCTCCACCAGATCAAACAGTTAGGGCCTTAGAAGTCAACGCACGAAGCATAAAATACATAATAAATAGAACAGTTTTTCCATTGTATATTACGAATAATTGCTACCAGTGTAAAAGTTATGGTCATTTCTACGTTCCAGGCAACCTAGGCTTCACCCTAGGGCGTTGTGCCACCACATCGAATAGTCAGGGCCTAAGAAATGAACGCCAGAAGCATAAAATGCAATAAAAATGCAACAGTCTTTCCATCCTATAACAGGAATAATTGCAACCCGTGTGAAAGTGATGGTCATTTGTACGTTCCAGGGAACCTATGCTTCACTCTAGGGCGTTGCTCCACCAGATCGAATTGTTAGGGCCAAAGAAGTCGACGCCCGAAGCATAAAATACGATATAAATACAACAGCTTTTCCATCGTATAAAAGGAGTAATCGCAACCAGTGTGAAAGCTATGGTCATTTCTACGTGCCGGGCAACCTAGGCTTCACTCTAGGGCGTTGCTCCACTAGATCGAATGGCTAGGGCCTTAGAAGTCAACGCCAGAGGCATAAAATACAATAAAAATACAACGGTCTTTTCATCGTATAACAGGAATAATTGCAACAAGCGTGAAAGTAATGATCATTTCGGCGTTTCGGGCATCCTAGACATAACTCTGAGGCATTGCTCCACCAGATCGAATAGTTAGGCGCCTATGAAGTCAACGCCAGAAGCATAAAACACAATATAAATACAACAGTTTTTCCTTTGTATAAAACGAATAATTGCTACCAGTGTAAAAGTTATGGTCATTTCTACGTTCCGGGCAACCTAGGCTTCACCCTAGGGCGTTGTTCCACCAGGTCGAATAGTTAGGGCCTAAGAAGTCAACGCCCGAAGCATAAAATGCAACAAAAATACAACAGTTTTTCCATCGTATAAGAGGATTAATTGCAACCAGTTTGAAAGTGATGGTCATTTCTACGTTCCGGGCAACCTAGGCTTCTTTCTAGGGCGTTGCCCCACCAGATCAAACAGTTAGGGCCTCAGAAGTCAACGCCCGAAGCATAAAAGACAAAATAAAAAGAACAGTTTTTCCATTGTACAAAACGAATAATTGATACCAGTGTAAATGTTATGGTCATTTCTACGTCCCGGGCAACCTAGGCTTCACCCTAGGGCGTTGTTCCACCAGATCGAATAGTTAGGGCCCAAGAAGTGAACGCCAGAAGCATAAAATACAATATAAATACAACAGCTTTTCCATCGTATAAAACGAATAATTGCAACCAGTGTGAAAGTTATGGTCATTTCTACATTCCGAGCAACCTAGGCTTCACTCTAGGGCGTTGCTCCACCAGATCAAATAGATAGGTCCTTAGAAGTCATCGCCAGAAGATTAAATACGATATAAATACAGCAGCTTTTCCATCGTATAAAAGGAATAATTGCAAACAGTGTGAAAGTAATGGTCATTTCTACGTTCCAGTCAACCTAGGCTTCACTGTCGGGCGTTGCTACACCAGATCGAAGAGTTAGGGCCTAAGAAGTCAACGCCCGAAGCATAAAATACAATAGAAATACAACAGTTTTTCCATCGTATAAAACGAATAATTGCAACCATTATGAAACTTATGGTCATTTCTACCTTCCGGGCAACGTAGGCTACACCCTAGGGAGTTGCTCCACCAGATGAAACAGTTAGGGCGTTAGAAGTCAACGCCCGAAGCATAAAATACAAAATAAATAGAACAGTTTTTCCATTGTATAAAACGAATAATTGCTACCAGTGTAAAAGTTATGGTCATTTCTACGTTCCGGGCCACCTAGGCTTCACCCTAAGGCGTTGTTCCACCAGATCGAATAGTTAGGGCCTACGAAGTGAACGCCAGAAGCATAAAATACAATATAAATACAACAGTTTTTCCATCGTATAAAACGAATAATTGCAACCAGTGTGAAAGCTATGGCCATTTCTACATTCCGAGCAACCTAGGCTTCACTCTAGGGCGTTGCTCCAACAGATTGAATAGTCAGGGCCTTAGAAGTCAACGCCCGAAGCATAAAATGCAATAAAAATACAACAGATTTTCCATCGTATAACAGGATTAATTGCAACCAGTTTGAAAGTGATGGTCATTTCTACGTTCCGGGCAACCTAGGCTTCACTCTAGGGCGTTGCTCCACTAGATCGAATAGCTAGGGACTAAGAAGTCAACACCAGAAGAATAAAATACAAAAAAATACAACAGCCTTTACACCGTATAAAACGAATAATTGCATCCTGTGTGAAGGTTATGGTCATATCTACGTTCCAGTCAACCTAGGCTTCACTGTCGGGCGTTGCTACACCAGATCGAAGAGTTAGGGCCTAAGAAGTCAACGCCCGAAGCATAAAATACAATAGAAATACAACAGTTTTTCCATCGTATAAAACGAATAATTGCAACCATTATGAAACTTATGGTCATTTCTACCTTCCGGGCAACCTAGGCTACACCCTAGGGAGTTGCTCCACCAGATGAAACAGTTAGGGCGTTAGAAGTCAACGCCCGAAGCATAAAATACAAAATAAATAGAACAGTTTTTCCATTGTATAAAACGAATAATTGCTACCAGTGTAAAAGTTATGGTCATTTCTACGTTCCGGGCCACCTAGGCTTCACCCTAGGGCGTTGTTCCACCAGATCGAATAGTTAGGGCCTACGAAGTGAACGCCAGAAGCATAAAATACAATATAAATACAACAGTTTTTCCATCGTATAAAACGAATAATTGCAACCAGTGTGAAAGCTATGGCCATTTCTACATTCCGAGCAACCTAGGCTTCACTCTAGGGCGTTGCTCCAACAGATTGAATAGTCAGGGCCTTAGAAGTCAACGCCCGAAGCATAAAATGCAATAAAAATACAACAGATTTTCCATCGTATAACAGGATTAATTGCAACCAGTTTGAAAGTGATGGTCATTTCTACGTTCCGGGCAACCTAGGCTTCACTCTAGGGCGTTGCTCCACTAGATCGAATAGCTAGGGCCTTAGAAGTCAACGCCAGAGGCATAAAATACAAAATAAATACAACAGTTTTTCCATTGTATAAAACGAATAATTGCTACCAGTGTAAAAGTTATGGTCATTTCTACGTTCCGGGCAACCTAGGCTTCACCCTAGGGCGTTGGTCCACCAGATCGAATAGTTAGGGCCTAAGAAGTGAACGCCAGAAGCATAAAATACAATATAAATACAACAGTTTATCCATCGTATAAAACGAATAATAGCAACCAGTGTGAAAGCTATGGTCATTTCTACATTCCGAGCAACCTAGGCTTCACTCTAGGGCGTAGCTCCAACAGATTGTATAGTCAGGGCCTTAGAAGTCAACGCCCGAAGCATAAAATGCAATAAAAATACAACAGTTTTTCCACCGTATAACAGGATTAATTGCAACCAGTTTGAAAGTGATGGTCATTTCTACGTTTCGGTCAACCTAGGCTTCACTCTAGGGCGTTGCTCCACTAGGTCGAATAGCTAGGGCCTTAGAAGTCAACGCCAGAGTCATAAAATACAATATAAATACAACAGCTTTTCCATCGTAAAAAACGAATAATTGCAACTAGTGTGAAAGTTATGGTTATTTCTACATTCCGAGCAACCTAGGCTTCACTCTAGGGCGTTGCTCCACCAGATCGAATAGTTAGGTCCTTAGAAGTCAACGCCCGAGGCATAAAATGCAACAAAAATACAACAGTTTTTCCATCGTATAACAGGATTAATTGCAACCAGTTTGAAAGTGATGGTCATTTCTACGTTCCGGGTAACCTAGGCTTCACTCTAGGGCGTTGCTCCACCAGATCAAACAGTTAGGGCCTTAGAAGTCAACGCCCGAAGCATAAAATACAAAATAAATAGAACAGTTTTTCCATTGTATAAAACTAATAATTGCTACCAGTGTAAAAGTTATGGTCATTTCTACGTTCCGGGCAACCTAGGCTTCACCCAAGGGCGTTGTTCCACCAGATCGAATAGTTAGGGCCTAAGCAGTGAACGCCAGAAGCATAAAATGCAATAAAAATACAACAGTCTTTCCATCCTATAACAGGAATAATTGCAATCCGTGTGAAACTGATGATCATTTGTACGTTCCAGGCAACCTAGGCTTCACTCTAGGGCGTTGCTCCACTAGATCGAATTGTTAGGGCCAAAGAAGTCAACGCCCGAAGCATAAAATACAAAATAAATAGAACAGTTTTTCCATCGTATAAAAGGAATAATTGCAAACAGTGTTAAAGTAATGGTCATTTCTACGTTCCGGGCAACCTAGGCTTCACTCTAGGTCGTTGCTCCACCAGATCAAGCAGTTAGGGCCTTAGAAGTCAACGCCCGAAGCATAAAATACAAAATAAATAGAACAGTTTTTCCATTGTATAAAACGAATAATTGCTACCAGTGTAATAGTTATGGTCATTTCTACGTTCCGGGCAACCTAGACTTCACTCTAGGGCGGTGCTCCACCATATCGAATAGCTACCGCCTTAGAAGACTACGCCTGAAGCATAAAATACAATAAAAATACAACGGTCTTTTCATCGTATAACAGGAATAATTGCATCAAGCGTGAAAGTAATGATCATTTCGGCGTTTCGGGCATCCTAGACATAACTCTGAGGCATTGCTCCACCAGATCGAATAGTTAGGGCCTATGAAGTCAACGCCAGAAGCATAAAACACAATATAAATACAACAGTTTTTCCATTGTATAAAACGAATAATTGCTACCAGTGTAAAAGTTATGGTCATTTCTACGTTCCGGGCAACCTAGGCTTCACCCTAGGGCGTTGTTCCACCAGGTCGAATAGTTAGGGCCTAAGAAGTCAACGCCAGAAGCATAAAATACAATATAAATACAACAGTTTTTCCATCGTATAAAACGAATAATTGCAACCAGTGTGAAAGTTATGGTCATTTATACGTTCCGGGCAACCTAGGCTTCACCCTAGGGCGTTGATCCACCAGATCAAACAGTTAGGGCCTTAGAAGTCAACGCCCGAAGCATAAAATACGATATAAATAGAACAGCTTTTCCATCGTATTAAATGAATAATTGCAAACAGTGTGAAAGTAGTGGTCATTTCTGCGTTCCGAGCAACCTAGGCTTCACTCTAGGGCGGTGCTCTACCATATCGAATAGCCACGGCCTCAGAAGCCTACGCCTGAAGCATAAAATACAATAAAAATACAACAGTCTTTTCATCGTATAACAGGAATAATTCCAACATGCGTGAAAGTAATGATCATTTCGGCGTTTCGGGCATCCTAGACTTAACTCTGAGGCATTGCTCCACCAGATCGAATAGTTAGGGCCTAAGGAGTCAACGCCAGAAGCATAAAATACAATATAAATGCAACAGCTTTGCCACCGTATAAAATGAATAATTGCAAACAGTGTGAAAGATATGGACATTTCTACGATCCGGGCAACCTAGGCTTCACTCTATGGCGTTCTTCCACCACATCGAATAGCTACGGCCTCAGAAGTCAACGCCTGAAGCATAAAATACAAAATCAATATAACAGTTTTTCCATCGTATAAAACGAATAATAGCAACCAGTGTGAAAGTTATGGTCATTTCTACGATCCGGGCAACCTAGGCTTCACTCTATGGCGTTGGTCCACCAGATCAAACAGTTAGGGCCTTAGAAGCCAACGCCCGAAGCATTAAATACAAAATAAATAGAACAGTTTTTCCATTGTATAATACGAATAATTGCTACCTGCGTAAAAGTTATGGCCATTTCTACGTTGCGGGCAACCTAGGCTTCACCATAGGCCGTTGTTCCACCAGATCGAATAGTTAGGGCCTAAGAAGTGAACGCCAGAAGCATAAAACACAATATAAATACAACAGTTTTTCCATCACATAAAACGAATAATTGCAACCAGTGTGAAAGCTATGGTCATTTCTACATTCCGAGCAACCTAGGCTTCACACTAGGGCGTTGCTCCAACAGCTTGAATAGTCAGGGCCTTAGAAGTCAACGCCCGAAGCATAAAATGCAATAAAAATACAACAGTTTTTCCATCGTATAACAGGATTAATTGCAACCAGTTTGAAAGTGATGGTCATTTCTACGTTCGGGGCAACCTAGGCTTCACTCTAGGGCGTTGCTCCACTAGATCCAATAGCTAGGGCCTTAGAAGTCAACGTCAGAGGCATAAAATACAATATAAATACAACAGCTTTTCCATCGTAAAAAACGAATAATTGCAACCAGTGTGAAAGTTATGGTTATTTCTACATTCCGAGCAACCTAGGCTTCACTCTAGGGCGTTGCTCCACCAGATCGAATAGTTAGGTCCTTAGAAGTCAACGCCAGAAGCATAAAATACGATATAAATACAACAGCTTTTGCATCGTATAAAAGGAATAATTGCAAACAGTGTGAAAGTAATTGTCATTTCTACGTTCCGGGCAATCTAGGCTTCACTCTAGGGCGTTGCTCCACCAGATCAAACAGTTAGGGCCTTAGAAGTCAACGCACGAAGCATAAAATACATAATAAATAGAACAGTTTTTCCATTGTATATTACGAATAATTGCTACCAGTGTAAAAGTTATGGTCATTTCTACGTTCCAGGCAACCTAGGCTTCACCCTAGGGCGTTGTGCCACCACATCGAATAGTCAGGGCCTAAGAAATGAACGCCAGAAGCATAAAATGCAATAAAAATGCAACAGTCTTTCCATCCTATAACAGGAATAATTGCAACCCGTGTGAAAGTGATGGTCATTTGTACGTTCCAGGGAACCTATGCTTCACTCTAGGGCGTTGCTCCACCAGATCGAATTGTTAGGGCCAAAGAAGTCGACGCCCGAAGCATAAAATACGATATAAATACAACAGCTTTTCCATCGTATAAAAGGAGTAATCGCAACCAGTGTGAAAGCTATGGTCATTTCTACGTGCCGGGCAACCTAGGCTTCACTCTAGGGCGTTGCTCCACTAGATCGAATGGCTAGGGCCTTAGAAGTCAACGCCAGAGGCATAAAATACAATAAAAATACAACGGTCTTTTCATCGTATAACAGGAATAATTGCAACAAGCGTGAAAGTAATGATCATTTCGGCGTTTCGGGCATCCTAGACATAACTCTGAGGCATTGCTCCACCAGATCGAATAGTTAGGCGCCTATGAAGTCAACGCCAGAAGCATAAAACACAATATAAATACAACAGTTTTTCCTTTGTATAAAACGAATAATTGCTACCAGTGTAAAAGTTATGGTCATTTCTACGTTCCGGGCAACCTAGGCTTCACCCTAGGGCGTTGTTCCACCAGGTCGAATAGTTAGGGCCTAAGAAGTCAACGCCCGAAGCATAAAATGCAACAAAAATACAACAGTTTTTCCATCGTATAAGAGGATTAATTGCAACCAGTTTGAAAGTGATGGTCATTTCTAAGTTCCGGGCAACCTAGGCTTCTTTCTAGGGCGTTGCCCCACCAGATCAAACAGTTAGGGCCTCAGAAGTCAACGCCCGAAGCATAAAAGACAAAATAAAAAGAACAGTTTTTCCATTGTACAAAACGAATAATTGATACCAGTGTAAATGTTATGGTCATTTCTACGTCCCGGGCAACCTAGGCTTCACCCTAGGGCGTTGTTCCACCAGATCGAATAGTTAGGGCCCAAGAAGTGAACGCCAGAAGCATAAAATACAATATAAATACAACAGCTTTTCCATCGTATAAAACGAATAATTGCAACCAGTGTGAAAGTTATGGTCATTTCTACATTCCGAGCAACCTAGGCTTCACTCTAGGGCGTTGCTCCACCAGATCAAATAGATAGGTCCTTAGAAGTCATCGCCAGAAGCTTAAATACGATATAAATACAGCAGCTTTTCCATCGTATAAAAGGAATAATTGCAAACAGTGTGAAAGTAATGGTCATTTCTACGTTCCAGTCAACCTAGGCTTCACTGTCGGGCGTTGCTACACCAGATCGAAGAGTTAGGGCCTAAGAAGTCAACGCCCGAAGCATAAAATACAATAGAAATACAACAGTTTTTCCATCGTATAAAACGAATAATTGCAACCATTATGAAACTTATGGTCATTTCTACCTTCCGGGCAACGTAGGCTACACCCTAGGGAGTTGCTCCACCAGATGAAACAGTTAGGGCGTTAGAAGTCAACGCCCGAAGCATAAAATACAAAATAAATAGAACAGTTTTTCCATTGTATAAAACGAATAATTGCTACCAGTGTAAAAGTTATGGTCATTTCTACGTTCCGGGCCACCTAGGCTTCACCCTAAGGCGTTGTTCCACCAGATCGAATAGTTAGGGCCTACGAAGTGAACGCCAGAAGCATAAAATACAATATAAATACAACAGTTTTTCCATCGTATAAAACGAATAATTGCAACCAGTGTGAAAGCTATGGCCATTTCTACATTCCGAGCAACCTAGGCTTCACTCTAGGGCGTTGCTCCAACAGATTGAATAGTCAGGGCCTTAGAAGTCAACGCCCGAAGCATAAAATGCAATAAAAATACAACAGATTTTCCATCGTATAACAGGATTAATTGCAACCAGTTTGAAAGTGATGGTCATTTCTACGTTCCGGGCAACCTAGGCTTCACTCTAGGGCGTTGCTCCACTAGATCGAATAGCTAGGGCCTAAGAAGTCAACACCAGAAGAATAAAATACAAAAAAATACAACAGCCTTTACACCGTATAAAACGAATAATTGCATCCTGTGTGAAGGTTATGGTCATATCTACGTTCCAGTCAACCTAGGCTTCACTGTCGGGCGTTGCTACACCAGATCGAAGAGTTAGGGCCTAAGAAGTCAACGCCCGAAGCATAAAATACAATAGAAATACAACAGTTTTTCCATCGTATAAAACGAATAATTGCAACCATTATGAAACTTATGGTCATTTCTACCTTCCGGGCAACCTAGGCTACACCCTAGGGAGTTGCTCCACCAGATGAAACAGTTAGGGCGTTAGAAGTCAACGCCCGAAGCATAAAATACAAAATAAATAGAACAGTTTTTCCATTGTATAAAACGAATAATTGCTACCAGTGTAAAAGTTATGGTCATTTCTACGTTCCGGGCCACCTAGGCTTCACCCTAGGGCGTTGTTCCACCAGATCGAATAGTTAGGGCCTACGAAGTGAACGCCAGAAGCATAAAATACAATATAAATACAACAGTTTTTCCATCGTATAAAACGAATAATTGCAACCAGTGTGAAAGCTATGGCCATTTCTACATTCCGAGCAACCTAGGCTTCACTCTAGGGCGTTGCTCCAACAGATTGAATAGTCAGGGCCTTAGAAGTCAACGCCCGAAGCATAAAATGCAATAAAAATACAACAGATTTTCCATCGTATAACAGGATTAATTGCAACCAGTTTGAAAGTGATGGTCATTTCTACGTTCCGGGCAACCTAGGCTTCACTCTAGGGCGTTGCTCCACTAGATCGAATAGCTAGGGCCTTAGAAGTCAACGCCAGAGGCATAAAATACAAAATAAATACAACAGTTTTTCCATTGTATAAAACGAATAATTGCTACCAGTGTAAAAGTTATGGTCATTTCTACGTTCCGGGCAACCTAGGCTTCACCCTAGGGCGTTGGTCCACCAGATCGAATAGTTAGGGCCTAAGAAGTGAACGCCAGAAGCATAAAATACAATATAAATACAACAGTTTATCCATCGTATAAAACGAATAATAGCAACCAGTGTGAAAGCTATGGTCATTTCTACATTCCGAGCAACCTAGGCTTCACTCTAGGGCGTAGCTCCAACAGATTGTATAGTCAGGGCCTTAGAAGTCAACGCCCGAAGCATAAAATGCAATAAAAATACAACAGTTTTTCCACCGTATAACAGGATTAATTGCAACCAGTTTGAAAGTGATGGTCATTTCTACGTTTCGGTCAACCTAGGCTTCACTCTAGGGCGTTGCTCCACTAGGTCGAATAGCTAGGGCCTTAGAAGTCAACGCCAGAGTCATAAAATACAATATAAATACAACAGCTTTTCCATCGTAAAAAACGAATAATTGCAACTAGTGTGAAAGTTATGGTTATTTCTACATTCCGAGCAACCTAGGCTTCACTCTAGGGCGTTGCTCCACCAGATCGAATAGTTAGGTCCTTAGAAGTCAACGCCCGAGGCATAAAATGCAACAAAAATACAACAGTTTTTCCATCGTATAACAGGATTAATTGCAACCAGTTTGAAAGTGATGGTCATTTCTACGTTCCGGGTAACCTAGGCTTCACTCTAGGGCGTTGCTCCACCAGATCAAACAGTTAGGGCCTTAGAAGTCAACGCCCGAAGCATAAAATACAAAATAAATAGAACAGTTTTTCCATTGTATAAAACTAATAATTGCTACCAGTGTAAAAGTTATGGTCATTTCTACGTTCCGGGCAACCTAGGCTTCACCCAAGGGCGTTGTTCCACCAGATCGAATAGTTAGGGCCTAAGCAGTGAACGCCAGAAGCATAAAATGCAATAAAAATACAACAGTCTTTCCATCCTATAACAGGAATAATTGCAATCCGTGTGAAACTGATGATCATTTGTACGTTCCAGGCAACCTAGGCTTCACTCTAGGGCGTTGCTCCACTAGATCGAATTGTTAGGGCCAAAGAAGTCAACGCCCGAAGCATAAAATACAAAATAAATAGAACAGTTTTTCCATCGTATAAAAGGAATAATTGCAAACAGTGTTAAAGTAATGGTCATTTCTACGTTCCGGGCAACCTAGGCTTCACTCTAGGTCGTTGCTCCACCAGATCAAGCAGTTAGGGCCTTAGAAGTCAACGCCCGAAGCATAAAATACAAAATAAATAGAACAGTTTTTCCATTGTATAAAACGAATAATTGCTACCAGTGTAATAGTTATGGTCATTTCTACGTTCCGGGCAACCTAGACTTCACTCTAGGGCGGTGCTCCACCATATCGAATAGCTACCGCCTTAGAAGACTACGCCTGAAGCATAAAATACAATAAAAATACAACGGTCTTTTCATCGTATAACAGGAATAATTGCATCAAGCGTGAAAGTAATGATCATTTCGGCGTTTCGGGCATCCTAGACATAACTCTGAGGCATTGCTCCACCAGATCGAATAGTTAGGGCCTATGAAGTCAACGCCAGAAGCATAAAACACAATATAAATACAACAGTTTTTCCATTGTATAAAACGAATAATTGCTACCAGTGTAAAAGTTATGGTCATTTCTACGTTCCGGGCAACCTAGGCTTCACCCTAGGGCGTTGTTCCACCAGGTCGAATAGTTAGGGCCTAAGAAGTCAACGCCAGAAGCATAAAATACAATATAAATACAACAGTTTTTCCATCGTATAAAACGAATAATTGCAACCAGTGTGAAAGTTATGGTCATTTATACGTTCCGGGCAACCTAGGCTTCACCCTAGGGCGTTGATCCACCAGATCGAATAGTGAGGGCCTAAGAAGTGAACGCCAGAAGCATACAATACAATATAAATACAACAGTTTTTCCATCGTATAAAACGAATAATTGCAACCAGTGTGAAAGCTATGGTCATTTCTACATTCCGAGCAACCTAGGCTTCTCTCTAGGGCGTTGCTCCAACAGGTTGAATAGTCAGGGCCTTAGAAGTCGACGCCCGCAGCATAAAATGCAATAAAAATACAACAGTTTTTCCATCGTATAACAGGATTAATTGCAACCAGTTTGAAAGTGATGGTCATTTCTACGTTCAGGGCAACCTAGGCTTCACTCTAGGGCGTTGCTCCACTAGATCGAATAGCTAGGGCGTTAGAAGTCAACGCCAGAGGTATAAAATACAATATAAATACAACAGCTTTTCCATCGTAAAAAACGAATAATTGCAACCAGTGTGAAAGTTATGGTTATTTCTACATTCCGAGCAACCTAGGCTTCACTCTAGGGCGTTGCTCCACCAGATCGAATAGTTAGGTCCTTAGAAGTCAACGCCAGAAGCATAAAATACAATATAAATATAACAGTCTTTCCATCGTATAAAACGAATGATAGCAACCAGTGTGAAAGTTATGGTCATTTCTACGTTCCGGTCAACCTGGGCTTCACTCTAGGGCGTTGCTCCACCAGATCAAACAGTTAGGGCCTTAGAAGTCAACGCCCGAAGAATAAAATACAAAATAAATAGAACAGTTTTTCCATTGTATAAAACGAATAATTGCTACCAGTGTAAAAGTTATGGTCATTTCTACGTTCCGGGCAACCTAGGCTTCACCTTAGGGCGTTGTTCCACCAGATCGAATAGTTAGGTCCTAAGCAGTGAATGCCAGAAGCATAAAATGCAATAAAAATACAACAGTCTGTCCATCCTATAACAGGAATAATTGCAATCCGTGTGAAAGTGATGGTCATTTGTACGTTCCAGGCAACCTGGGCTTCACTCTAGGGCGTTGCTCCACCAGATCGAATATTTAGGGCCTATGAAGTCAACGCCAGAAGCATAAAATACAATATAAATACAACAGTTTTTAAATTGTATAAAACGAATAATTGCTACCAGTGTAAAAGTTATGGTCATTTCTACGTTCCGGGCAACCTAGGCTTCACTCTGCGGCGTTATTCCACCATATCGAATAGTTAGGGCCTAAGAAGTCAACACCAGAAGAATAAAATACAATAAAGTACAACAGCCTTTACACCGTATAAAACGAATAATTGCATCCTGTGTGAAGGTTATGGTCATATCTACGTTCCAGTCAACCTAGGCTTCACTGTCGGGCGTTGCTACACCAGATCGAAGAGTTAGGGCCTAAGAAGTCAACGCCCGAAGCATAAAATACAATAAAAATACAACAGTCTTTCCATCCTATAACAGGAATAATTGCAATCCATGTGAAAGTGATGGTCATTTGTACGTTCCAGGCAACCTAGGCTTCACTCTAGGGCGTTGCTCCACCAGATCGAATAGTTAGGGCCTATGAAGTCAACGCCAGAAGCATAAAATACAATATAAATACAACAGTTTTTAAATTGTATAAAACGAATAATTGCTACCAGTGTAAAAGTTATGGTCATTTCTACGTTCCGGGCAACCTAGGCTCCACTCTAGGGCGTTGCTCCACTAGATCGAATAGCTAGGGCCTTAGAAGTCAACGCCAGACGCATAAAATACAATATAAATACAACAGCTTTTCCATCGTAAAAAACGAATAATTGCAACCAGTGTGAAAGTTATGGTTATTTCTACATTCCGGGCAACCTAGGCTTCACTCTAGAGCGTTGCTCCACCAGATCGAATAGTTAGGTCCTTAGAAGTCAACGCCAGAAGCATAATGTACAATATAAATATAACAGTTTTTCCATCGTATAAAACGGATAATAGCAACCAGTGTGAAAGTTATGGTCATTTCTACGTTCCGGGCAACCTAGGCTTCACTCTAGGGCGTTGCTCCACCAGATCAAACAGTTAGGGCCTTAGAAGTCAACGCCCGAAGCATAAAATACAAAATAGATAGAACAGTTTTTCCATTGTATAAAACTAATAATTGCTACCAGTGTAAAAGTTATGGTCATTTCTACGTTCCGGGCAACCTAGGCTTCACCCAAGGGCGTTGTTCCACCAGATCGAATAGTTAGGGCCTAAGCAGTGAACGCCAGAAGCATAAAATGCAATAAAAATACAACAGTCTTTCCATCCTATAACAGGAATAATTGCAATCCGTGTGAAACTGATGGTCATTTGTACGTTCCAGGCAACCTAGGCTTCACTCTAGGTCGTTGCTCCACCAGATCAAACAGTTAGGGCCTTAGAAGTCAACGCCCGAAGCATAAAATACAAAATGAATAGAACAGTTTTTCCATTGTATAAAACGAATAATTGCTACCAGTGTAATAGTTATGGTCATTTCTACGTTCCGGGCAACCTAGGCTTCACTCTAGGGCGGTGTTCCACCATATCGAATAGCTACGGCCTTAGAAGCCTACGCCTGAAGCTTAAAATACAATATAAATATAACAGTTTTTCCATCGTATAAAACGAATAATAGCAACCAGTGTGAAAGTAATTGTCATTTCTACGTTCCGGGCAACCTAGGCTTCACTCTAGGGCGTTGCTCCACCAGATCAAACAGTTAGGGCGTTAGAAGTCAACGCCCGAAGCATAAAATACAAAATAAATAGAACAGTTTTTCGATTGCATAAAACGAATAATTGCTACCAGTGTAAAAGTTATGGTCATTTCTACGTTCCGGGCCACCTAGGCTTCACCGTAGGGCGTTGTTCCACCAGATCGAATAGTTAGGGCCTACGAAGTGAACGCCAGAAGCATAAAATACAATATAAATACAACAGTTTTTCCATCGTATAAAACGAATAATTGCCACCAGTGTGAAAGCTATGGCCATTTCTACATTCCGAGCAACCTAGGCTTCACTCTAGGGCGTTGCGCCAACAGATTGAATAGTCAGGGCCTTAGAAGTCAACGCCCGAAGCATAAAATGCAATAAAAATACAACAGTTTTTCCATCGAGTAACAGGATTAATTGCAACCAGTTTGAAAGTGATGGTCATTTCTACGTTCCGGGCAACCTAGGCTTCACTCTAGGGCGTTGGTCCACTAGATCGAATAGCTAGGGCCTTAGAAGTCAACGCCAGAGGCATAAAATACAATATAAATACAACAGCTTTTCCATCGTAAAAAACGAATAATTGCAACCAGTGTGAAAGTTATGGTTATTTCTACATTCCGAGCAGCCTAGGCTTCACTCTAGAGCGTTGCTCCACCAGATCGAATAGTTAGGTCCTTAGAAGTCAACGCCAGAAGCATAATGTACAATATAAATATAACAGATTTTCCATCGTATAAAACGAATAATAGCAACCAGTGTGAAAGTTATGGTCATTTCTACGTTCCGGGCAACCTAGGCTTCACTCTAGGGCGTTGCTCCACCAGATCAAACAGTTAGGGCCTTAGAAGTCAACGCCCGAAGCATAAAATACAAAATAAATAGAACAGTTTTTCCATTGTATAAAACTAATAATTGCTACCAGTGTAAAAGTTATGCTCATTTCTACGTTCCGGGCAACCTAGGCTCCACCCAAAGGCGTTGTTCCACCAGATCGAATAGTTAGGGCCTAAGCAGTGAACGCCAGAAGCATAAAATGCAATAAAAATACAACAGTCTTTCCATCCTATAACAGGAATAATTGCATTCCGTGTGAAACTGATGGTCATATGTACGTTCCAGGCAACCTAGGCTTCACTCTAGGGCGTTGCTCCACTAGATCGAATTGTTAGGGCCAAAGAAGTCAACGCCCGAAGCATAAAATACAAAATAAATAGAACAGTTTTTCCATCGTATAAAAGGAATAATTGCAAACAGTGTTAAAGTAATGGTCATTTCTACGTTCCGGGCAACCTAGGCTTCACTCTAGGTCGTTGCTCCACCAGATCAAACAGTTAGGGCCTTATAAGTCAACACCCGAAGCATAAAATACAAAATAAATAGAACAGTTTTTCCATTGTATAAAACGAATAATTGCTACCAGTGTAATAGTTATGGTCATTTCTACTTTCCGGGCAACCTAGGCTTCACTCTAGGGCGGTGCTCCACCATATCGAATAGCTACCGCCTTAGAAGACTACGCCTGAAGCATAAAATGCAATAAAAATACAACGGCCTTTTCATCGTATAACAGGAATAATTGCAACAAGCGTGAAAGTAATGATCATTTCGGCGTTTCGGGCATCCTAGACATAACTCTGAGGCATTGCTCCACCAGATCGAATAGTTAGGGCCTATGAAGTCAACGCCAGAAGCATAAAACACAATATAAATACAACAGTTTTTCCATTGTATAAAACGAATAATTGCTACCAGTGTAAAAGTTATGGTCATTTCTACGTTCCGGGCAACCTAGGCTTCACCCTAGGGCGTTGTTCCACCAGGTCGAATAGTTAGGGCCTAAGATGTCAACGCCAGAAGCATAAAATACAATATAAATACAACAGTTTTTCCATCGTATAAAACGAATAATTGCAACCAGTCTGAAAGTTATGGTCATTTATACGTTCCGGGCAACCTAGGCTTCACCCTAGGGCGTTGATCCACCAGATCGAATAGTTAGGGCCTAAGAAGTGAACGCCAGAAGCATACAATACAATATAAATACAACAGTTTTTCCATCGTATAAAACGAATAATTGCTACCAGTGTAAAAGTTATGGTCACTTCTACGTTCCGGGCAAACTAGGCTTCACCCTAGGGCGTTGTTCCACCAGGTCGAATAGATAGGGCCTAAGAAGTAAACGCCAGAAGCATAAAATACAATATAAATACAACAGTTTTTCCATCGTATAAAACGAATAATTGCAACCAGTGTGAAAGTTATGGTCATTTCTACATTCCGAGCAACCTAGGCTTCACTCTAGGGCGTTGCTCCAACAGATTGAATAGTTAGGGCCTTAGAAGTCAACGACCGAAGCATAAAATGCAACAAAAATACAAAGGTTTTTCCATCGTATAACAGGATTAATTGCAACCAGTTTGAAAGTGATGGTCATTTCTAGGTTCCGGGAAACCTAGGCTACACTCTAGGGCGTTGCTCCACTAGATCGAATAGCTAGGGACTTAGGAGTCAACGCCAGAAGCATAAAATGCAATAAAAATACAACAGTCTTTCCATCCTATAACAGGAATAATTGCAGCCCGTGCGAAAGTGATGGTCATTTGTACGTTCCAGGGAACCTAGGCTTCACTCTAGGGCGTTGCTCCACCAGATCGAATTGTTAGGGCCAAAGAAGTCAACGCCCGAAGCATAAAATACAAAATAAATAGAACAGTTTTTCCATTGTATAAAACGAATAATTGCTACCAGTGTAAAAGTTATGGTCATTTCTACGTTCCGGGCAACCTAGGCTTCACCCTAGGGTATTGTTCCATCAGATCGCATAGTTAGGCCCTAAGAAGTGAACGCCAGAAGCATAAAATACAATATAAATACAACAGTTTTTCCATCGTAGAAAACGAATAATTGCAGCCAGTGTGAAAGTTATGGTCATTTCTATATTCCGAGCAACCTAGGCTTCACTCTAGGGCGGTGCTCCACCATATCGAATAGCTACGGCCTTAGAAGCCTACGCCTGAAGCATAAAATACAATAAAAATACAACGGTCTTCTCATCGTATAACAGGAATAATTGCAAACAGTGTGAAAGTAATGGTCATTTCTGCGTTCCGGGCAACCTAGGCTTCACTCTACGGCGTTGTTCCACCAGATCGAATAGATCGGGCCTAAGAATTCAACACCAGAAGAATAAAATACAAAATAAATACAACAGCCTTTACACCGTATAAAACGAATAATTGCAACCTGTGTGAAGGTTATGGTCATATCTACGTTCCGGGCAACCTAGGCTTCACTGTAGGGCGTTGCTCCACCAGATCGAAGTGTTAGGGCCTAAGAAGTCAACGCCCGAGGCATAAAATACGATATAAATACAACAGCTTTTCCATCGTATTAAATAAATAATTGCAAACTGTGTGAAAGTAGTGGTCATTTCTGCGTTCCGAGCAACCTAGGCTTCACTCCAGGGCTGTGCTCCACCATATCGAATAGCTACGGCCTTAGAGGATTACGCCTGAAGCATAAAATACGATATAAATACAACAGCTTTTCCATCGTATAAAAGGAATAATTGCAAACAGTGTGAAAGTAATGGTCATTTCTACGTTCCGGGCAACCTAGGCTTCACCCTAGGGCGTTGCTCCACCAGATGAAACAGTTTGGGCCTTAGAAGTCAACGCCCGAAGCATAAAATACAAAATAAATAGAACAGTTTTTCCATTGTATAAAACGAATAATTGCTACCAGTGTAAAAGTTATGGTCATTTCTACGTTCCGGGCAACCTAGGCTTCACCCTAGGGCGTTGTTCCACCAGGTCGAATAGTTAGGGCCTAAGAAGTAAACGCCAGAAGCATAAAATACAATATAAATACAACAGTTTTTCCATCGTATAAAACGAATAATTGCAGCCAGTGTGAAAGTTATGGTCATTTCTACATTTCGAGCAACCTAGGCTTCACTCTAGGGCGTTGCTCCAACAGATTGAATAGTTAGGGCCTTAGAAGTCAACGCCCGAAGCATAAAATGCAATAAAAATACAACAGCTTTTCCATCGTATAACAGGATTAATTGCAACCAGTTTGAAAGTGATGGTCATTTCTACGTTCCGGGCAACCTAGGCTTAACTCTAGGGCGTTGCTCCACCAGATCAAACAGTTAGGGCCTTAGAAGTCAACGCCCGAAGCATAAAATACAAAATAAAAAGAACAGTTTTTCCATTGTATAAAACGAATAATTGCTAGCACTGTTAATGTTATGGTCATTTCTACGCTCCGGGCAACCTAGGCTTCACTCTACGGCGTTATTCCACCATATCGAATAGTTAGGGCCTAAGAAGTCAACACCAGAAGAATAAAGTACAAAATAAATACAACAGCTTTTCCATCGTAAAAAACGAATAATTGCAACCAGTGTGAAAGTTATGGTTATTTCTACATTCCGAGCAACCTAGGCTTCACTCTAGAGCGTTGCTCCACCAGATCGAATAGTTAGGTCCTTAGAAGTCAACGCCAGAAGCATAATGTACAATATAAATATAACAGTTTTTCCATCGTATAAAACGAATAATAGCAACCAGTGTGAAAGTTATGGTCATTTCTACGTTCCGGGCAACCTAGGCTTCACTCTAGGGCGTTGCTCCACCAGATCAAACAGTTAGGGCCTTAGAAGTCAACGCTCGAAGCATAAAATACAAAATAAATAGAACAGTTTTTCCATTGTATAAAACTAATAATTGCTACCAGTGTAAAAGTTATGGTCATTTCTACGTTCCGGGCAACCTAGGCTTCACCCAAGGGCGTTGTTCCACCAGATCTAATGGTTAGGGCCTGAGAAGTCAACGACAGAAGCATAAAATACAATCTAAATACAACATCTTTTCCATCGTATAAAACGGATAATTGCAACCAGTGTGAAAGTACTGGTCATTTCTACGTTCCGGACAACGTAGGCTTCACTCTAGGGCGTTGCTCCACCACATCAAATAGCTACGGCCTTAGAAGTCAACGCCACTAGCATAAAATACAATATAAATACAGCAGCTGTTTCATCGTATAAAATGATTAATTGCAAACAGTGTGAAGGTAATGGTCATTTCTGCGCTCCGGGCAACCTAGGCTTCACTCTAGTGTGTTGCTCCACCGCATCGAATAGTTAGGGCCTTAGAAGTCAACGGCAGAAGAATAAAATACAATATAAATAGAAGAGCTTTTCCATCGCATAAAATGAATATCTGCAACCAGTGTGAACGTAATGTTCTTTTCTACGTTGCGGGCAATCTAGGCTTCAGTCTAGGGCGTTGCTCCATCAGATCGCATAGTTAGGGCGTAAAGACTCAAAGCCAGAAGCATAAAATACGATATAAATACAACAGCTTTTCCATCGTATAAAACGAATAATTGCAACCAGTGTGTAAGTTATGGTCATTTCTATGTTCCGGGCAACCTATGCCTCACTCTAGGGCGTTGCTCCTCGAGATCGAATAGTTAGGGACTTAGAACTCAACACCAGAAGCATAAAATACAATTAAGTTGCAACAGTTTTTCCATCGTATAACAGGAATAACTGCAACCAGTGTGAAAGTACTGGTCATTTCTACGTTCCGTGTAACCTGGGTATCACTCTAGGGCGTTGCTCCACCACATCGAATAGCTACGGCCTTAGAAGTCGACGCCACTAGCATAAAATACAATATGAATACAGCAGCTTTTTCATCGTATAAAATGATTAATTGCAGCCAGTGTGATAGTGATAGTCTTTTCTACGTCCTGGGCTACCCAGGCTTCAATCTAGGGCGTTGTTCCACCAGATCGAATAGTTAGGGCCTGAGAAGTCAACGTCAGAAGCATAAAATACAATCTAAATACAACAGTCTTTCCATCCTATAACAGGAATAATTGCAATCCGTGTGAAACTGATGGTCATTTGTACGTTCCAGGCAACCTAGGCTTCACTCTAGGTCGTTGCTCCACCAGATCAAACAGTTAGGGCCTTAGAAGTCAACGCCCGAAGCATAAAATACAAAATAAATAGAACAGTTTTTCCATTGTATAAAACGAATAATTGCTACCAGTGTAATAGTTATGGTCATTTCTACGTTCCGGGCAACCTAGGCTTCACTCTAGGGCGGTGTTCCACCATATCGAATAGCTACGGCCTTAGAAGCCTACGCCTGAAGCTTAAAATACAATATAAATATAACAGTTTTTCCATCGTATAAAACGAATAATAGCAACCAGTGTGAAAGTAATTGTCATTTCTACGTTCCGGGCAACCTAGGCTTCACTCTAGGGCGTTGCTCCACCAGATCAAACAGTTAGGGCGTTAGAAGTCAACGCCCGAAGCATAAAATACAAAATAAATAGAACAGTTTTTCGATTGTATAAAACGAATAATTGCTACCAGTGTAAAAGTTATGGTCATTTCTACGTTCCGGGCCACCTAGGCTTCACCGTAGGGCGTTGTTCCACCAGATCGAATAGTTAGGTCCTTAGAAGTCAACGCCAGAAGCATAATGTACAATATAAATATAACAGTTTTTCCATCGTATAAAACGAATAATAGCAACCAGTGTGAAAGTTATGGTCATTTCTACGTTCCGGGCAACCTAGGCTTCACTCTAGGGCGTTGCTCCACCAGATCAAACAGTTAGGGCCTTAGAAGTCAACGCCCGAAGCATAAAATACAAAATAAATAGAACAGTTTTTCCATTGTATAAAACTAATAATTGCTACCAGTGTAAAAGTTATGGTCATTTCTACGTTCCGGGCAACCTAGGCTTCACCCAAGGGCGTTGTTCCACCAGATCGAATAGTTAGGGCCTAAGCAGTGAACGCCAGAAGCATAAAATGCAATAAAAATACAACAGTCTTTCCATCCTATAACAGGAATAATTGCAATCCGTGTGAAACTGATGGTCATTTGTACGTTCCAGGCAACCTAGGCTTCACTCTAGGGCGTTGCTCCACTAGATCGAATTGTTAGGGCCAAAGAAGTCAACGCCCGAAGCATAAAATACAAAATAAATAGAACAGTTTTTCCATCGTATAAAAGGAATAATTGCAAACTGTGTTAAAGTAATGGTCATTTCTACGTTCCGGGCAACCTAGGCTTCACTCTAGGTCGTTGCTCCACCAGATCAAACAGTTAGGGCCTTAGAAGTCAACGCCCGAAGCATAAAATACAAAATAAATAGAACAGTTTTTCCATTGTATAAAACGAATAATTGCTACCATTGTAATAGTTATGGTCATTTCTACTTTCCGGGCAACCTAGGCTTCACTCTAGGGCGGTGCTCCACCATATCGAATAGCTACCGCCTTAGAAGACTACGCCTGAAGCATAAAATACAATAAAAATACAACGGTCTTTTCATCGTATAACAGGAATAATTGCAACAAGCGTGAAAGTAATGATCATTTCGGCGTTTCGGGCATCCTAGACATAACTCTGAGGCATTGCTCCACCAGATCGAATAGTTAGGGCCTATGAAGTCAACGCCAGAAGCATAAAACACAATATAAATACAACAGTTTTTCCATTGTATAAAACGAATAATTGCTACCAGTGTAAAAGTTATGGTCATTTCTACGTTCCGGGCAACCTAGGCTTCACCCTAGGGCGTTGTTCCACCAGGTCGAATAGTTAGGGCCTAAGATGTCAACGCCAGAAGCATAAAATACAATATAAATACAACAGTTTTTCCATCGTATAAAACGAATAATTGCAACCAGTCTGAAAGTTATGGTCATTTATACGTCCCGGCAACCTAGGCTTCACCCTAGGGCGTTGCTCCAACAGGTTGAATAGTCAGGGCCTTAGAAGTCAACGCCCGAAGCATAAAATGCAATAAAAATACAACAGTTTTTCCATCGTATAACAGGTTTAATTGCAACCAGTTTGAAAGTGATGGCCATTTCTACGTTCAGGGCAACCTAGGCTTCACTCTAGGGCGTTGCTCCACTAGATCGAATAGCTAGGGCGTTAGAAGTCAACGCCAGAGGTATAAAATACAATATAAATACAACAGCTTTTCCATCGTAAAAAACGAATAATTGCAACCAGTGTGAAAGTTATGGTTATTTCTACATTCCGAGTAACCTAGGCTTCACTCTAGGGCGTTGTTCCACCAGATCGAATAGTTAGGGCCCAAGAAGTGAACGCCAGAAGCATAAAATACAATATAAATACAACAGCTTTTCCATCGTATAAAACGGATAATTGCAACCAGTGCGAAAGTTATGGTCATTTCTACATTCCGAGCAACCTAGGCTTCACTCTAGGGCGTTGCTCCACCAGATCGAATAGTTAGGTCCTTAGAAGTCATCGCCAGAAGCTTAAATACGATATAAATACAGCAGCTTTTCCATCGTATAAAAGGAATAATTGCAAACAGTGTGAAAGTAATGGTCATTTCTACGTTCCGGGCAACCTAGGCTTCACTCTGCGGCGTTATTCCACCATATCGAATAGTTAGGGCCTAAGAAGTCAACACCAGAAGAATAAAATACAAAAAAATACAACAGCCTTTACACCGTATAAAACGAATAATTGCAACCTGTGTGAAGGTTATGGTCATATCTACGTTCCAGTCAACCTAGGCTTCACTGTCGGGCGTTGCTACACCAGATCGAAGAGTTAGGGCCTAAGAAGTCAACGCCCGAAGCATAAAATGCAATAGAAATACAACAGTTTTTCCATCGTATAAAACGAATAATTGCAACCATTATGAATCTCATGGTCATTTCTACCTTCCGGGCAACCTAGGCTACACCCTAGAGAGTTGCTCCACCAGATGAAACAGTTAGGGCCTTAGAAGTCAACGCCTGAAGAATAAAATACAAAATAAATAGAACAGTTTTTCCATTGTATAAAACGAATAATTGCTACCAGTGTAAAAGTTATGGTCATTTCTACGTTCCGGGCAACCTAGGCTTCACCCTAGGGCGTTGTTCCACCAGGTCGAATAGTTAGGGCCTAAGAAGTAAACGCCAGAAGCATAAAATACAATATAAATACAACAGTTTTTCCATCCTATAAAACGAATAATTGCAACCAGTGTGAAAGTTATGGTCATTTCTACATTCCGAGCAACCTAGGCTTCACTCTAGGGCGTTGCTCCAACAGATTGAATAGTTAGGGCCTTAGAAGTCAACGATCGAAGCATAAAATGCAACAAAAATACAACGGTTTTTCCATCGTATAACAGGATTAATTGCAACCAGTTTGAAAGTGATGGTCATTTCTACGTTCCGGGAAACCTAGGCTTCACTCTAGGGCGTTGCTCCACTAGATCGAACAGCTAGGGCCTTAGAAGTCAACGCCAGAAGCCAAAAATACGATATAAGTACAACAGCTTTTCCATCGTAAAAAACGAATAATTGCAACCAGTGTGAAAGTTATGGTTATTTCTACATTCCAAGCTACCTAGGCTAAACTCTAGGGCGTTGCTCCACCAGATCGAATAGTTAGGTCCTTAGAAGTCAACGCCCGAAGCATAAAATGCAATAAAAATACAACAGTTTTTCCATCGTATAACAGGATTAATTGCAACCAGTTTGAAAGTGATGGCCATTTCTACGTTCAGGGCAACCTAGGCTTCACTCTAGGGCGTTGCTCCACTAGATCGAATAGCTAGGGCGTTAGAAGTCAACGCCAGAGGTATAAAATACAATATAAATACAACAGCTTTTCCATCGTAAAAAACGAATAATTGCAACCAGTGTGAAAGTTATGGTTATTTCTACATTCCGAGCAACCTAGGCTTCACTCTAGGGCGTTGTTCCACCAGATCGAATAGTTAGGGCCCAAGAAGTGAACGCCAGAAGCATAAAATACAATATAAATACAACAGCTTTTCCATCGTATAAAACGGATAATTGCAACCAGTGCGAAAGTTATGGTCATTTCTACATTCCGAGCAACCTAGGCTTCACTCTAGGGCGTTGCTCCACCAGATCGAATAGTTAGGTCCTTAGAAGTCATCGCCAGAAGCTTAAATACGATATAAATACAGCAGCTTTTCCATCGTATAAAAGGAATAATTGCAAACAGTGTGAAAGTAATGGTCATTTCTACGTTCCGGGCAACCTAGGCTTCACTCTGCGGCGTTATTCCACCATATCGAATAGTTAGGGCCTAAGAAGTCAACACCAGAAGAATAAAATACAAAAAAATACAACAGCCTTTACACCGTATAAAACGAATAATTACAACCTGTGTGAAGGTTATGGTCATATCTACGTTCCAGTCAACCTAGGCTTCACTGTCGGGCGTTGCTACACCAGATCGAAGAGTTAGGGCCTAAGAAGTCAACGCCCGAAGCATAAAATGCAATAGAAATACAACAGTTTTTCCATCGTATAAAACGAATAATTGCAACCATTATGAATCTTATGGTCATTTCTACCTTCCGGGCAACCTAGGCTACACCCTAGAGAGTTGCTCCACCAGATGAAACAGTTAGGGCCTTAGAAGTCAACGCCTGAAGAATAAAATACAAAATAAATAGAACAGTTTTTCCATTGTATAAAACGAATAATTGCTACCAGTGTAAAAGTTATGGTCATTTCTACGTTCCGGGCAACCTAGGCTTCACCCTAGGGCGTTGTTCCACCAGGTCGAATAGTTAGGGCCTAAGAAGTAAACGCCAGAAGCATAAAATACAATATAAATACAACAGTTTTTCCATCCTATAAAACGAATAATTGCAACCAGTGTGAAAGTTATGGTCATTTCTACATTCCGAGCAACCTAGGCTTCACTCTAGGGCGTTGCTCCAACAGATTGAATACTTAGGGCCTTAGAAGTCAACGATCGAAGCATAAAATGCAACAAAAATACAACGGTTTTTCCATCGTATAACAGGATTAATTGCAACCAGTTTGAAAGTGATGGTCATTTCTACGTTCCGGGAAACCTAGGCTTCACTCTAGGGCGTTGCTCCACTAGATCGAATAGCTAGGGCCTTAGAAGTCAACGCCAGAAGCCAAAAATACGATATAAGTACAACAGCTTTTCCATCGTAAAAAACGAATAATTGCAACCAGTGTGAAAGTTATGGTTATTTCTACATTCCAAGCTACCTAGGCTAAACTCTAGGGCGTTGCTCCACCAGATCGAATAGTTAGGTCCTTAGAAGTCAACGCCCGAAGCATAAAATGCAATAAAAATACAACAGTTTTTCCATCGTATAACAGGATTAATTGCAACCAGTTTGAAAGTGATGGTCATTTCTACGTTCCGGGCAACCTAGGCATCACTCTAGGGCGTTGCTCCACCAGATCAAACAGTTAGGGCCTTAGAAGTCAAGGCCCGAAGCATGAAATACAAAATAAGAAGAACAGTTTTTCCATTGTATAAAACGAATAATTGCTACCAGTGTAAATGTTATGGTCATTTCTACGTCCCGGGCAACCTAGGCTTCACCCTAGGGCGTTGTTCCACCAGATCGAATAGTTAGGGCCCAAGAAGTGAACGCCAGAAGCATAAAATACAATATAAATACAACAGTTTTTCCATCGTATAAAACGAATAATTGCAACCAGTGTGAAAGTTATGGTCATTTCTACATTCCGAGCAACCTAGGCTTCACTCTAGGGCGTTGCTCCACCAGATGGAATAGTTAGGTCCTTAGAAGTCAACGCCAGAAGCATAAAATACGATAAAAATACAGCAGCTTTTACATCGTATAAAAGGTATAATTGCAAACAGTATGAAAGTAATGGTCATTTCTACGTTCCGGGCAACCTAGGCTTCACTCTACGGCGTTATTCCACCATATCGAATAGTTAGGGCCTAAGAAGTTAACACCAGGAGCATAAAATACAATATAAACACTACAGCTTTTCCATCGTATGACAGGAATATCTGCAACCAGTGTGATGGTACTGGTCATTTCTACGTTCCGGGCAACCTAGGCTTCACTCTAGCGCGTTGCTCCACGAGATCGAATAGCTGGGGCCTAAGAAGACAACGCCAGAAGCATAAAATACAAAATAAATACAACAGCTTTTCCATCGTATAAAAGGGATAATGGCAACCAGTGTGAAGGTAATGATCATTTCTGCGCTCCCGGCAACCTAGTCTTCACTCTAATGTGTTGCTCCACCACATCGAATAGTTACGGCCCTAGAAGTCAACCCCACTAGCATAAAATACAATATGAACACAGCAGCTGTTTCATCGTATAAAATGATTAATTGCAACCAGTGTGAAAGTGATAGTCTTTTCTACGTCCTGGGCTACCTAGGCTTCAATCTAGGGCGTTGTTCCACCAGATCGAATGGTTAGGGCCTGAGAAGTCAACGACAGAAGCATAAAATACAATCTAAATACAACATCTTTTCCATCGTATAAAACGGATAATTGCAACCAGTGTGAAAGTACTGGTCATTTCTACGTTCCGGACAACGTAGGCTTCACTCTAGGGCGTTGCTCCACCACATCAAATAGCTACGGCCTTAGAAGTCAACGCCACTAGCATAAAATACAATATAAATACAGCAGCTGTTTCATCGTATAAAATGATTAATTGCAAACAGTGTGAAGGTAATGGTCATTTCTGCGCTCCGGGCAACCTAGGCTTCACTCTAGTGTGTTGCTCCACCGCATCGAATAGTTAGGGCCTTAGAAGTCAACGGCAGAAGAATAAAATACAATATAAATAGAAGAGCTTTTCCATCGCATAAAATGAATATCTGCAACCAGTGTGAACGTAATGTTCTTTTCTACGTTGCGGGCAATCTAGGCTTCAGTCTAGGGCGTTGCTCCATCAGATCGCATAGTTAGGGCCTATAGACTCAAAGCCAGAAGCATAAAATACGATATAAATACAACAGCTTTTCCATCGCATAAAACGGATAATGGCAACCAGTGCGAAAGTGATGGTCATTTCTACGTTCCGGGCAACCTAGGCTTGACTCTAGGGCGTAGCTCCACCACATCGAATAGCTACGGCCTTAGAAGTCAACGCCACTAGCATAAAATACAATATAAATACAGCAGCTGTTTCATCGTATAAAATGATTAATTGCAAACAGTGTGAAGGTAATGGTCATTTCTGCGCTCCGGGCAACCTAGGCTTCACTCTAGTGTGTTGCTCCACCGCATCGAATAGTTAGGGCCTTAGAAGTCAGCGGCAGAAGAATAAAATACAATATAAATAGAAGAGCTTTTCCATCGCATAAAATGAATATCTGCAACCAGTGTGAACGTAATGTTCTTTTCTACGTTGCGGGCAATCTAGGCTTCAGTCTAGGGCGTTGCTCCATCAGATCGCATAGTTACGGCCTAAAGACTCAAAGCCAGAAGCATAAAATACGATATAAATACAACAGCTTTTCCATCGTATAAAACGAATAATTGCAACCAGTGTGTAAGTTATGGTCATTTCTATGTTCCGGGCAACCTATGCCTCACTCTAGGGCGTTGCTCCTCGAGATCGAATAGTTAGGGACTTAGAACTCAACACCAGAAGCATAAAATACAATTAAGTTGCAACAGTTTTTCCATCGTATAACAGGAATAACTGCAACCAGTGTGAAAGTACTGGTCATTTCTACGTTCCGTGTAACCTGGGTATCACTCTAGGGCGTTGCTCCACCACATCGAATAGCTACGGCCTTAGAAGTCGACGCCACTAGCATAAAATACAATATGAATACAGCAGCTTTTTCATCGTATAAAATGATTAATTGCAGCCAGTGTGAAAGTGATAGTCTTTTCTACGTCCTGGGCTACCCAGGCTTCAATCTAGGGCGTTGTTCCACCAGATCGAATAGTTAGGGCCTGAGAAGTCAACGTCAGAAGCATAAAATACAATCTAAATACAACATCTTTTCCATCGTATAAAACGGATAATTGCAACCAGTGTGTAAGTACTGGTCATTTCTACGTTCCGGGCAACGTAGGCTTCACTCTAGGGCGTTGCTCCACCACATCAAATAGCTACGGCCTTAGAAGTCAACGCCACTATCATAAAATACAATATAAATACAGCAGCTGTTTCATCGTATAAAATGATTAATTGCAAACAGTGTGAAGGTAATGGTCATTTCTGCGCTCCGGGCAACCTAGGCTTCACTCTAGTGTGTCGCTCCACCGCATCGAATAGTTAGGGCCTTAGAAGTCAACGGCAGAAGAATAAAATACAATATAAATACAAGAGCTTTTCCATCGTATAAACGGGATAATTGCAACCAGTATGAAGGTTATGGTCATTTCTACTTTCAGCGCAACCTAGACTTCACCCTAGGGCGTTGCTCCAACAGATTGAATAGTTAGGGCCTTAGAAGTCAACGCCCGAAGCATAAAATGCAATAAAAATACAACAGCTTTTCCATCGTATAAATCGAATAATTGCAACCAGTGTGAAGGTAATGGTATGTTCTACGTTCCGGGCAACCTAGCCTTCACTCTAGGGCGGTGCTCCATCAGATCAAATAGTTAGGGCCTAAGAAGCCAACGCCAGAAGCATAAAATACAATATAAATTCAACCGCTTTTCCATCGTCTAAATCGAATAATTGCATCCAGTTTGAAGGCTATGGACATTTCTACATTCCGAGCAACCTAGGCTTCTCTCTAGGGCGCTACTCCACCAGATCGTATAGCTAGGGACTTAGAAGTCCACGCCAAAAGCATAAAATACAATAAGGATGCAACAGTTTTTCCATCGTATAACAGGAATAACTGCAACCAGTGTGAAAGTACTGTTCATTTCTACGTTCCTGGTAACATAGGTTTCACTCTAGGGCGTTGCTCCACCAGATAGAATAGTTAGGGACTTAGAATTCAACGCCAGAAGGATAAAATACAATAAAGATGCAACAGTTCTTACATCGTATAACAGGAATAATTGCAACCAGTGTGAAGGTAATGGTATGTTCTACGTTCCGTGTATGCTAGGTTTCACTCTATGGCGTTCCTCCACCAGATCGAATAGTTAGGGCCTAAGAAGTCAACGCCAGAATCATAAAATACGATATAAATACAACAGATTTTCCATCGCATAAAACGAATAAGTGCAACCAGTGTGAAAGTTATGATCATTTCTGCGTTCCGGGCGACCTAGGCTTCAATGTAGGGCGTTGCTCCACCAGATCGAATAGTTAGGGCCTTAGAAGTCTATGCCATAAGCATAAAATACAATAAAGATGCAACAGTTTTTCCATCGTATAACAGGAATAATTGCAACCAGTGTGAAGGTAATGGTCTTTTCAACGTTCCGGGCAACCTAGGCTTCACTCTACGGCGTTGCTCCACCAGATCGAATAGATAGGGTCTTAGAAGTCAACGCCAGAAACATAAAATACAATAAAAATACTACAGTATTTCCATCGTATAACAGGAATAATTGCAACCAGTGTGAAAGTCATGGTCATTTCTACGTTCCGGGCAACCTAGGTATCACTCTAAGGCGTTGCTCCACGAGATCGAATACTTAGGGACTTAGAATTCAACGCCAGAAGCATAAAATACAATAAAAATGCAACAGTTTTTCCATCGTATAAAACGAATAACTGCAACCAGCGCGAAAGTACTGGTCATTGCTACGTTCCGGGTAACCTAGGTTTCACTCTAGGGCGTTGCTCCACCAGATCGAATAGTTAGGGCCTTAGAAGTCGACGCCAGTAGGATAAAATACAATATAATTGCAACAGCTTTTCCATCGTATAACAGTATTAATTGCGGCCAGTGTGAAAGTAATGGTCATTTCTACGTTCCGGGCAGCCTAGGTTTCGCTCTAGGGTGTAGACCCTCCGCATCGAATAGTTAGGGCCTTAGAAATCAACACCAGAAGCACAAAATACAATATAAATACAACAGTTTTTCCATTGTGTAAAATGAATAATTTCAAACAGTTAGGAAGTAATGTTCATTTCTACGTTCCGAGCAACGTAGACATCACTCTAGGGCGTTGATCCTCCAGATCGAATAGTTAGAGCCTAAGAAGTCAACGCCAGAAGCATAAAATACAACATAAATACAACAGTTTTTCCATCGTATAACAGGAATAATTGCAACTAGTGTGAATGTGATGGTCATTTCTACGTTCCGGGCAACCTAGGCTTCACTCTAGGGCGTTGCTCCACCAGATCGAAGAGTTAGAGCCTTAGAAGTCAACGCCAGAATCATAAAATACGATATAAATACAACACATTTTCCATCGCATAAAACGAATAAGTGCAACCAGTGTGAAAGTTATGATCATTTCTGCGTTCCGGGCGACCTAGGCTTCAATGTAGGGCGTTGCTCCACCAGATCGAATAGTTAGGGCCTTAGAAGTCAACGCCATAAGCATAAAATACAATAAAGATGCAACAGTTTTTCCATCGTATAACAGGAATAATTGCAACCAGTGTGAAGGTAATGGTCTTTTCTACGTTCCGGGCAGCCTAGGCTTCACTCTACGGCGTTGCTCCACCAGATCGAATAGATAGGGTCTTAGAAGTCAACGCCAGAAACATAAAATACAATAAAAATACTACAGTATTTCCATCGTATAACAGGAATAATTGCAACCAGTGTGAAAGTCATGGTCATTTCTACGTTCCGGGCAACCTAGGTATCACTCTAAGGCGTTGCTCCACGAGATCGAATACTTAGGGACTTAGAATTCAACGCCAGAAGCATAAAATACAATAAAAATGCAACAGTTTTTCCATCGTATAAAACGAATAACTACAACCAGCGCGAAAGTACTGGTCATTGCTACGTTCCGGGTAACCTAGGTTTCACTCTAGGGCGTTGCTCCACCAGATCGAATAGTTAGGGCCTTAGAAGTCGACGCCAGTAGGATAAAATACAATATAAATACAACAGCTTTTCCATCGTATAACAGTATTAATTGCAGCCAGTGTGAAAGTAATGGTCATTTCTACGTTCCGGGCAGCCTAGGTTTCGCTCTAGGGTGTAGATCCTCCGCATCGAATAGTTAGGGCCTTAGAAATCAACACCAGAAGCACAAAATACAATATAAATACAACAGTTTTTCCATTGTGTAAAGTGAATAATTTCAAACAGTTAGGAAGTAATGTTCATTTCTACGTTCCGAGCAACGTAGACATCACTCTAGGGCGTTGATCCTCCAGATCGAATAGTTAGGGCCTAAGAAGTAAACGCCAGAAGCATAAAATACAACATAAATACAACAGTTTTTCCATCGTATAACAGGAATAATTGCAACTAGTGTGAATGTGATGGTCATTTCTACGTTCCGGGCAACCTAGGCTTCACTCTAGGGCGTTGCTCCACCACATCGAAGAGTTAGAGCCTTAGAAGTCAACGCCAGAAGCATAAAATACAATATAAATACAACAGTTGTTCCATCGTATAACAGGAATAATTGCAACCAGTGTGAAAGATATGGTTATATCTACGTTCCGGGCAACCTAGGCTACACTCTTGGACGTTGCCCCACCATTTCGGATAGCTAGGACCTAGGAATTCAAAGCCAGAAGCAGAAAATACAATAAAAATGCTACAGTTTTTCTATCGTATAGATTGAATAATTGCAACCAGTGTGAAAGTAATGATCATTTCGACGTTTCGGGCATCTTAGACTTAACTCTGAGGCATTGCTCCACCAGATCGAATAATTAGGGCCTAAGAAGTCAACGCCAGAAGCATAAAACACAATATAAATACAACAGCTTTTCCATCGTATAAAACGAATAATTGCAACCAGTGTGAAAGTTATGGTCATTTCTACGTTCCGTACAACCTATGCTTCACTCTAGGGAGGTGCTCCACGAGATCGAATAGCTATGGACTAAGAACCCAACGCCAGAAGCATAAAATACAATAAAAATACTACAGCTTTTCCATTGTATATAATGTATATTTGCAATCAGTGTGAATGTAATGGTTATTTCTACGTAACGGGCAACCTAGGCTTCACTCTAGGGCGTTGCTCCATGAGATCGAATAGTTAGGGACTTAGAATTCAACGCCAGAAGCATAAAGTACGATATATGTCCAACAGATTTTCCATCGTATAAAACGAATAACTGCAACCAGTGTGAAAGTAATAGTCATTTCAACTTTCCGGGCATCCTGGACTTAACTTGGAGGCATTGCTCCACAAGATCGAATAGTTAGGGCCTTAGAAGTCAACGCCAGAAACATAAAATACAATAAGGATGCAGCAGTTTTTCCATCGTGTAACTGGAGTAATTGAAACCAGTGTGAAATTAATGGTCTTTTTTACGTTCCGGGCAACCTATGCTTCAATCTAGGGCGGTGCTGCACCAGGTCAAATAGTTAGGGCCTAAGACGTCAACGCAAGGAGCATAAAATACAATATAAATACAACAGCTTTTCCATCGTATATAGTGTATATTTGCAAACAGTGTGAAAGGTATGGTCATTTCTACGTTCCGCGCATCCTAGGCTTCACTCTATTACGTTGCACCACGAGATCGAATAGTTAGGGACTTAGAATTCAACGCCAGAAACAAAAAATAAAATAAAAATACAACAGTTTTTCATCGTATAACAGGAATGATTGCATCAACTGTGAAGGTAATGGTCATTTCTACGTTCCGGGCAGCCTAGGCTTGACTCTAGGGCGTTGCTCCACCAGATCGAATAGGTAGAGCCTTAGAAGTCAATGCCCGAAGCATAAAATACAATATAAGTAAAACAGTTTTTCCATCGTATAAAATGAATAATTGCAACCAGTGTGAAGGTGATGGTCATTTCTATGTTCCGGGCAACCTGTGCTTCACACTAGGTCGTTGCTCCTCCAGATCGAATATCTACGGACTAAGAAGTCAACACCAGGAGGATAAAATACAATAAAAATACAACAGTTTTTCCATCGTATAAAATGAATAATTGCAACGAGTGTGAAAGTGATGGTCATTTCTACGTTCCGGGTAACCTATGCTTCACACAAGGGCGTTGCTCCTACAGATCGAATAGCTAGCCCATTAGAAGTCAACGCCAGACACATAAAATACAATAAAAATACAACAGTTTTTCCATCGTACAACAGGAGTGTTTGCAACCAGTGTGAAAGTGATAGTCACTTCTACGTTCCGGGCTACCTAGGCTTTACTCTGAGCAATTGCTCCACCAGATCGAATAGATAGGGCCTTAGAAGTCAACGCCAGAAGCATTAAGTGCAACAAAAATACCACAGTGTTTCCATCGTATAACAGGAATAATTGCATTTACTGTGAAGGTAATGGTCATTTCTACGTTCCGGGCAGCCTATGCTTCACTCGAGGGCGTTGCTCCACCAGATCGAATATTTAGGGCCTAAGAAGTCAACGCCAGAAGAATAAAATGCGATATAAATACAACAGCTTCTCCATCGTATAAAACGAATAATTGCATCCAGTGTGAAAGTTATGTTCATTTCTATGTTCGGGGCAACATAGGCCTCACTCTTGGTCGTGGCCCCACCAGATCGAATAGCTAGGACCTTAGAAGTCAAAGCCAGAAGCAGCAAATACAGTAAAAATACAACAGTTTTTTCATCGTATAACAGGAATAATTGCAACAAGCGTGAGGGTAGTGGTCATTTCTACGATCCGGGCAACCTAGGCTACACTCTTGGACGTTGCCCCAGCAGATCGAATAGCTAGGACCTAGGAATTCAAAGCCGGAAGCAGAAAATACAATAAAAATGCTACAGTTTTTCTATCGTATAGATTGAATAATTGCAACCAGTGTGAACGTTATGGTCCTTTCTACGTCCCGGGCAACCTACGCTTCACTCTAGGGCGTTACTCCACCACATCCAATAGTTAGGGCCTAAGAGGTCAGCACCAGAAGCATAAAATACAATAAAGATGCAACAGTTTTTCCATCGTATAACAGGAATAATGGCAACCAGTGTAAATTATTCCTGTTACACGATGGAAAAACTGTGGTATTTTTGTTGCAGTTTATGCTTCTGGCGTTGACTTCTAAGGCCCTATCTATTCGATCTGGTGGAGCAATGCCTCAGAGTAAAGTCTAGTATGCCCGGAACGTAGAAATGGCCATTACTTTCACACTGTTTGCAATTATTCATTTTATACGATGGAAAAACTGTTGTATTTATATTGTATTTTATGCTCCTGGTGTTGACTTCTTAGGCCTTAACTATTCGATCTGGTGGAGCAGCGCCATAGAGTGAAGCCTAGTGTGCCCGGAAGGTAGAAATGAACATTACTTTCACACTGGTTGCAATTATTCGTTTTATACGATGGAAAAACTGTTGTATTTATAATGTATTTTATGCTTCTGACGTTGAATTCAAAGGCCGTAGCTATTCGATGTGGTGGAGCGACGCCCTAGAGTGAAGCGTAGGGTGCCCGGAAAGTAGAAATGAACATTACTTTCACACTGGTTGCAATTATTCGTCTTATACAATGGAACAACTGTTGTATTTATAATGTATTTTATGCTTCTGACATTGAATTCTAAGGCCGTAGCTATTCGATGTGGTGGAGCAACGCCCTAGAGTGAAGCCTAGGTTGCCCGGAACCTAGAAATGACCATTACTTTCACACTGGTTGCAAGTATTCGTTTTATACGATGGAAAAACTGTTGTATTTATTATGTATTTGGTGCTTCTAGCGTTGACTTCTTAGGCCATAACTATTCCGTCTGGTGGAGCAACGCCATAGAGTGAAATGTAGGTTGCCCGTATCGTAGAAATGACCACTATATTCACACTAGTTGCAATTATTCCTGTTATACGATGGACAAAATGTTTTATTTTTATTGTATTTTATGCTTCTGGCGTTGAATTCTAAGTCCCTAGCTATTCGATCTGGTGGATCAACGCCCTAGAGTCAAGCCTAGGATGCCCGGAATGTTGAAATGTCCATAACTTTCACACTGGTTGCAATTATTCGTTTTATACGATGGAAAAACTGTTGCATCTTTATTGTATTTTATGCTTCTGGCGTTGACTTCTTAGGCCCTAACTATTCGATCTGGTGGAACAACGCCCTAGAGTGAAGCCTAGGTTTCCCGGAACGTAGCAATGACCATTACGATCACACTGTTTGCAAATATACATTATATACGATGGAAAAGCTGTTGTATTTATATTGTATTTTATGCTTCTGGCGTTGACTTCTTAGGCCCTAACTATTTGATCTGGTGGAGGACCGCCATAGAGTGAAGCCTAGGTCGCCCGGAACGTAGCACATACCATTACCTTCACACTGGTTGCAATTATTCCTGTTATACGATGGAAAAACTGTTACATTTATTTTGTATTTTATGCTTCGGGCGTCGACTTCTAAGGCCCTAACTATTCGGACTGGTGGAGCAACATCCTAGAGTGAAGCCCAGGGTGCCCGGAACGTTGAAATGACCATCACTTTCACACTGGTTGCAATTATTCCTGTTATACGATGGAAAAACTCTTGTATATTTATTGTATTTTATGCTTGGGCGTTGACTTCTATGGCCCTACCTATTCTATCGGTTGGAGCAACACCCTACAGTGAAGCCTAGGTTGCCCGGACAATAGAAATGGCCATAACTTTCATACTGGTTGCAATTATTCCTTTTATGCGATGGAAAAACTCTTGTATTTATATTGTATTTTATGCTTCTGGCGTTGACTTCTTAGGCCCTAACTATTCGATCTGGTGGAACAACGCCCTAGAGTGAAGCCTAGGTTGCCCGGAACGTAGAAATGACCATCACTTTCAAACTGGTTGCAATTATTCCTGTTATAGGATGGAAAACCTGTTGAATTTATATTGTATTTTATGCTTCAGGCGTTGACTTCTAAGGCCGTAGCTATTCGATGTGGTGGAACAACACCCTAAGGTGAAGCGAAGGTTGCCCGGAAAGTAGAAATGACCATAACATTCATACTGGTTGCAATTATTCGTTTTATACGATGAAAAACTGTTGTATTTATATTGTATTTTATGCTTCTGGCGTTGACTTCTAGGGCCCTAACTATACCATCTGGTGGAACAACGCCCTAGGGTGAAGCCTAGGTTGCCCGGAACGTAGAACTGACCATAACATTTACACTGTTTGCAATTATTCGTTTTATACGATGGAAAAGCTGTTGTACTTATATTGTATTTTATTCTTCTGGCGTTGACTTCTAAGGCCCTGATTATACCATCTGGTGGAACAACGCCCTAGGGTGAAGCCTATGTTGCCCGGAACGTAGAACTGACCATTACTTTCACACTGGTTGCAATTATTCGTCTTATACGACGGTAAAAATGTTGTATTTATTTTGTATTTGGTGCTTCTGGCGTTGACTTCATAGGCCTTAACTATTCGATCTGGTGGAGCAGCGCCATAGAGTGAAGCCTAGGGTGCCCGGAAAGTAGAAATGAACATTACTTTCACACTGGTTGCAATTATTCGTTTTATACGATGGAAAAACTGTTTATTTATTATGTATTTTATGCTTCTGACGTTGAATTCTAAGGCCGTAGCTATTCGATGTGGTGCAGCAACGCCCTAGAGTGAAGCCTAGGTTACCCGGAGCCTAGAAGTGACCATTACTTTCACGCTTGTTGCAATTATTCCTGTTATACGATGAAAAGACTGTTGTATTTTTATTGTATTTTATGCTTCAGGCGTTAACTTCTAAGGCCGTAACTATTCGATGTGGTGGAGCAACACCATAGAGTGAAGCCTAGGTTGCCCGGAACGTAGAAATGACCATAACATTCACACTGGTTGCAATTATTCCTTTTATACGATGGAAAAGCTGTTGTACTTATATTGTATTTTATTCTTCTGGCGTTGACTTCTTTGTCCCTAACTATTCGATCTGATGGAACAACACCCTAGGGTGAAGCCTAGGTTGCCCGGAAGGTAGAAATGACCATAACTTTCATACCGGTTGCAAATATTCGTTTTATACGCTGGAAAAACTGTTGTACTTATATTGTATTTTATGCTTCTGGCGTTGACTTCTAAGGCCCTAACTGTTCGATCTGGTGGAGCAACGCCCTAGAGTCAAGCCTAGGTTGCTCGCAATGTTGAAATGCCCATAACCTTCACACTGGTTGCAATTATTCCTTTTATACGATGGAATAGCTGTTGTACTTATATTGTATTTTATTCTTCTGGCGTTGACTTCTTTGCCCCTAACTATTCGATCTGATGGAACAACACCCTAGGGTGAAGCCTAGGTTGCCCGGAAGGTAGAAATGACCATAACTTTCAAACTGGTTGCAATTATTCGTTTTATACGATGTAAAGGCTGTTGTATTTATTTTGTAGTTTATGCTTCTGGCGTTGACTTCTAAGGCCCTGAATCTTCGCTCTGGTGGAGCAACGCCTCTGAGTTAAGTCTAGGATGCCCGAAACGACGAAATGAACATTACTTTCACGCTTGTTGCAATTATTCGTTTTGTACGATGTAAGGGCTGTTGTATTTATTTTGTAGTTTATGCTTCTGGCGTTGACTTCTAAGGCCCTGACTCTTCGATCTGGTGGAGCAACGCCTCTGAGTTAAGTCTAGGATGCCCGAAACGCCGAAATGATCATTACTTTCACGCTTGTTGCAATTATTCCTGTTATACGATGAAAAGACTGTTGTATTTTTATTGTATTTTATGCTTCAGGCGTTAACTTCTAAGGCCGTAACTATTCGATGTGGTGGAGCAACACCATAGAGTGAAGCCTAGGTTGCCCGGAACGTAGAAATGACCATAACATTCACGCTGGTTGCAATTATTCCTTTTATACGATGGAAAAGCTGTTGTACTTATATTATATTTTATTCTTCTGGCGTTGACATCTTTGTCCCTAACTATTCGATCTGGTGGAACAACACCCTAGGGTGAAGCCTAGGTTGCCCGGAACGTATAAATGACCATAACATTCACATTGTTTGCAATTATTCGTTCTATACGATGGAAAAGCTGTTGTACTTATATTGTATTTTATACTTCTGGTGTTGACTTCTTAGGCCCTAACTATTCGATCTGGAGCATCAACGCCTCAGAGTTAAGTCTAGGCTGCCCGGAACGTAGAAGTGACCATCACTTTCACACTGGTTGCAACTATTCCTGTTATGCGATGGAAAAACTCTTGTATATTTATTGTATTTTATGCTTGGGCGTTGACTTCTATGGCCCTACCTATTCGATCGGTTGGAGCAACACCCTACAGTGAAGCCTAGGTTGCCCGGAACGTGGATATGACCATCACCTTCACACAGGTTGCAATTACTCGTTTTATACGATGGAAAGACTGTTGTATTTATTTTGTAGTTTATGCTTCTGGCGTTGACTTTTAAGGCCCTAACTATTCAATCTGTTGGAGCAACGCCCTAGGGTGAAGCCTAGGATGCCCGAAAAGTAGAAATGACCATAACTTTCATACTGGTTGTAGTTATTCGTTTTATACGATGGAAAAACTGTTGTATTTATATTGTATTTTATGCTTCTGGCGTTGACTTCTAGTGCCCTAACTATTCGATCTGGTGGAGCAACGCCCTAGAGTGAAGCCTAGGTTGCCCGGAACGTAGAAATGACCATCACTTTCAAACTGGTTGCAATTATTCGTTTTATACGATGTAAAGGCTGTTGTATTTATTATGTAGTTTATGCTTCTGGCGTTGACTTCTAAGGCCCTGAGTCTTCGATCTGGTGGAGCAACGCCTCTGAGTTAAGCCTAGGATGCCCGAAACGCCGAAATGATCACTACTTTCACGCTTGTTGCAATTATTCCTGTTATACGATGAAAAGACTGTAGTATTTGTATTGTATTTTATGCTTCAGGCGTTAACTTCTAAGGCCGTAGCTATTCGATGTGGTGGAGCAACACCATAGAGTGAAGCCTAGGTTGCCCGGAACGTAGAAATGACCATAACATTCACACTGGTAGCAATTATTCCTTTTATACGATGGAAAAGCTGTTGTACTTATATTGTATTTTATGCTTCTGGCGTTGACTTCTAAGGCCCTAACTATTCGATCTGGTGGACCAACGCAATAGAGGGAAGCCTAGGTTGCCCGGAACGTAGAAATGACCATCACTTTCAAACTGGTTGCAATTAATCCTGTTACAAGATGGAAAAACTGTTGTACTTTTATTGCATTTTATGCTTCGGGCGTCGACTTCTAAGGCCCTAACTACCCAATCTGTTGGAGCAACGCCCTAGGGTGAAACCTAGGTTGCGCGGAAAGTAGAAATGACCATAACTTTCATACTGGTTGCAATTATTCGTTTCATACGATGGAAAAACTGTTGCATTTATATTGTATTTTACGCTTCTGGCTTTGAATTCTAAGGCCGTATCTATTCGATGTGGTGGAGCAACGCCCTAGAGAGAAGCCTAGGTTGCCCGGAACGTAGAAGAGACCATTACTTTCACACTGGTTGCAATTATTCGTTTTATACGATGGAAAAACTGTAGTACTTATTTTGCATTTGGTGCTTCTGGCGTTGACTTCTTAGGCCCTAACTATTCGATCTGGTGGAGCAATGCCATAGAGTGAAACGTAGGTTGCCCGGAACATAGAAGTGACCATTACATTCGCACAGGTTGCAATTATTCGTTTTATACGATGGAAAAACTGTTGTATTTATATTGTATTTTATGCTTCTGGCGTTGACTTCTGGGGCCCTAACTATTCGATCTGGTGTAGCAACTCTCTAGAGTGAGGCCTAAGTTGCCCGGAACGTAGAAATGACCATTACTTTCACACGGGTTGCAATTACTCCTGTTACCGATGGAAAAGCTGTTGTATTTATTTTGTATTTGGTGCTTCTGGCCTTGACTTCTTAGTCCCTAACTATTCGATCTGGTGGAGCAGCGCCATAGAGTGAAGCCTAGGGTGCCCGGGACATAGAAATGAACATTACTTTCACACTGGTTGCAATTATACGTCTTATACGATGGAAAAGCTGTTGTATTTATATTGTATTTGATGCTTCTGGCGTTGACTTCTAAGGCCCTAACTGATCGCTCTGGTGGAGCAACGCCCTAGAGTCAAGCCTAGGATGCCCGGAATGTTGAAATGTCCATAACTTTCACACTGGTTGCAATTATTCGTTTTATACGATGGAAAAACTGTTGCATCTTTATTGTATTTTATGCTTCTGGCGTTGACTTCTTAGGCCCTAACTATTCGATCTGGTGGAACAACGCCCTAGAGTGAAGCCTAGGTTTCCCGGAACGTAGCAATGACCATTACGATCACACTGTTTGCAAATATACATTATATACGATGGAAAAGCTGTTGTATTTATATTGTATTTTATTCTTGTGGCGTTGACTTCTCTGTCGCTAACTATTCGATCTGGTGGAACAACACCCTAGGGTGAAGCCTAGTTTGCCCGGAAAGTAGAAATGACCATAACTTTCATACTGGTTGCAAATATTCGTTTTATACGCTGGAAAAACTGTTGTATTTACATTGTATTTTATGCTTCTGGCGTTGACTTCTAAGGCCCTAACTATTCGATCTGGTGGAGCAACGCAATAGAGGGAAGCCTAGGTTGCCCGGAACGTAGAAATGACCATCACTTTCAAACTGGTTGCAATTAATCCTGTTATACGATGGAAAAACTGTTGAATTTTTATTGCATTTTATGCTTCGTGCGTCGACTTCTAAGGCCGTAACTACTCAATCTGTTGGAGCAACGCCCTAGGGTGAAACCTAGGTTGCCCGGAAAGTAGAAATGACCATAACTTTCACACTGGTTGCAATTATTCCTGTTATACGATGGAAAAGCTGTTGTATTTATATCGTATTTTATGCTTCTGGCGTTGACTTCTTAGGCCCTAACTATACCATCTGGTGGAACAACGCCCTAGGGTGAAGCCTAGGTTGCCCGGAATGTAGAACTGACCATTACTTTCACACTGGTTGCAATTATTCGTTTTATACAATGGAAAAACTGTTGTATTTATTTTGTATTTGGTGCATCTGGCGTTGACTTCTTAGGCCTTAACTATTCGATCTGTTGGAGCAGCGCCATAGAGTGAAGCGTAGGGTGCCCGGAAAGTAGAAATGAACATTACTTTCACACTGGTTGCAATTATTCGTCTTATACGATGGAACAACTGTTGTATTTATAATGTATTTTATGCTTCTGACATTGAATTCTAAGGCCGTAGCTATTCGATGTGGTGGAGCAACGCCCTAGAGTGAAGCCTAGGTTGCCCGGAACCTAGAAATGACCATTACTTTCACACTGGTTGCAAGTATTCGTTTTATACGATGGAAAAACTGTTGTATTTATTATGTATTTGGTGCTTCTAGCGTTGACTTCTTAGGCCATAACTATTCCGTCTGGTGGAGCAACGCCATAGAGTGAAATGTAGGTTGCCCGTATCGTAGAAATGACCACTATATTCACACTAGTTGCAATTATTCCTGTTATACGATGGACAAAATGTTTTATTTTTATTGTATTTTATGCTTCTGGCGTTGAATTCTAAGTCCCTAGCTATTCGATCTGGTGGATCAACGCCCTATAGTGATGCCCAGGTTGCCCGGAACGTAGAAATGACCATTACTTTCCCACTGTTTTCAATTATTCATCTTATACGATGGAAAAGCTGTTGTATTTATATTGTATTTTATGCTTCTGCCGTTGACTTCTAAGGCCCTAACTGATCGCTCTGGTGGAGCAACGCCCTAGAGTCAAGCCTAGGATGCCCGGAATGTTGAAATGTCCATAACTTTCACACTGGTTGCAATTATTCGTTTTATACGATGGAAAAACTGTTGCATCTTTATTGTATTTTATGCTTCTGGCGTTGACTTCTTAGGCCCTAACTATTCGATCTGGTGGAACAACGCCCTAGAGTGAAGCCTAGGTTTCCCGGAACGTAGCAATGACCATTACGATCACACTGTTTGCAAATATACATTATATACGATGGAAAAGCTGTTGTATTTATATTGTATTTTATGCGTCTGCCGTTGACTTCTTAGGCCCTAACTATTTGATCTGGTGGAGGACCGCCATAGAGTGAAGCCTAGGTCGCCCGGAACGTAGCACATACCATTACCTTCACACTGGTTGCAATTATTCCTGTTATACGATGGAAAAACTGTTATATTTATTTTGTATTTTATGCTTCGGGCGTCGACTTCTAAGGCCCTAACTATTCGGACTGGTGGAGCAACATCCTAGAGTGAAGCCCAGGGTGCCCGGAACGTTGAAATGACCATCACTTTCACACTGGTTGCAATTATTCCTGTTATACGATGGAAAAACTCTTGTATATTTATTGTATTTTATGCTTGGGCGTTGACTTCTATGGCCCTACCTATTCTATCGGTTGGAGCAACACCCTACAGTGAAGCCTAGGTTGCCCGGACAATAGAAATGGCCATAACTTTCATACTGGTTGCAATTATTCCTTTTATGCGATGGAAAAACTCTTGTATTTATATTGTATTTTATGCTTCTGGCGTTGACTTCTTAGGCCCTATCTATTCGATCTGGTGGAAAAACGCCCTAGTGTGAAGCCTAGGTTGCACGGAACGTAGCAATGACCATTACTTTCACAATGTTTGCAATTATTCATTTTATACGATGTAAAAACTGTTGTACCTATATTGTATTTTATTCTTCTGGCGTTGACTTCTTAGGCCCTAACTATTCGATCTGGTGGAAAAACGCCCTAGTGGGAAGCCTAGGTTGCGCGGAACGTCGCAATGACCATTACGCTCACACTGTTTGCAAATATACATTATATACGATGGAAAAGCTGTTGTATTTATATTGTATTTTATGCTTCTGCCGTTGACTTCTTAGGCCCTAACTATTTGATCTGGTGGAGCATCGCCATAGAGTGAAGCCTAGGTTGCCCGGAACGTAGCACATACCATTACCTTCACACTGGTTGCAATTATTCCTGTTATACGATGGAAAAACTGTTCTATTTATTTTGTATTTTATGCTACGGGCGTCGACTTCTAAGGCCCTAACTATTCGATCTGGTGGAGCAGCGCCATAGAGTGAAGCCTAGGGTGCCCGGAAAGTAGAAATGAACATTACTTTCACACTGGTTGCAATTATTCGTTTTATTCGATGTAAAGGCTGTTGTATTTATTATGTAGTTTATGCTTCTGGCGTTGACTTCTAAGGCCCTGAGTCTTCGATCTGGTGGAGCAACGCCTCTGAGTTAAGTCTAGGATGCCCGAAACGCCGAAATGATCATTACTTTCACGCTTGTTGCAATTATTCCTGTTATACGATGAAAAGACTGTTGTATTTTTATTGTATTTTATGCTTCAAGCGTTAACTTCTAAGGCCGTAGCTATTCGATGTGGTGGAGCAACACCATAGAGTGAAGCCTAGGTTGCCAGGAACGTAGAAATGACCATAACATTCATACTGGTAGCAATTATTCCTTTTATACGATGGAAAAGCTGTTGTACTTATATTGTATTTTATGCTTCTGGCGTTGACTTCTAAGGCCCTAACTATTCGATCTGGTGGACCAACGCAATAGAGGGAAGCCTAGGTTGCCCGGAACGCAGAAATGACCATCACTTTCAAACTGGTTGCAATTAATCCTGTTATAAGATGGAAAAACTGTTGTACTTTTATTGCATTATATGCTTCAGGCGTTAACTTCTAAGGCCGTAGCTATTCGATGTGGTGGAGCAACACCATAGAGTGAAGCCTAGGTTGCCGGGAACGTAGAAATGACCATAACATTCACACTGGTAGCAATTATTCCTTTTATACGATGGAAAAGCTGTTGTACTTATATTGTATTTTATGCTTCTGGCGTTGACTTCTAAGGCCCTAACTACCCAATCTGTTGGAGCAACGCCCTAGGGTGAAACCTAGGTTGCGCGGAAAGTAGAAATGACCATAACTTTCATACTGGTTGCAATTATTCGTTTCATACGATGGAAAAACTGTTGCATTTATATTGTATTTTACGCTTCTGGCTTTGAATTCTAAGGCCGTATCTATTCGATGTGGTGGAGCAACGCCCTAGAGAGAAGCCTAGGTTGCCCGGAACGTAGAAGAGACCATTACTTTCACACTGGTTGCAATTAATCGTTTTATACGATGGAAAAACTGTAGTACTTATTTTGCATTTGGTGCTTCTGGCGTTGACTTCTTAGGCCCTAACTATTCGATCTGGTGGAGCAATAACATAGAGTGAAACGTAGGTTGCCCGGAACATAGAAGTGACCATTACATTCACACTGGTTGCAATTATTCGTTTTATACGATGGAAAAACTGTTGTATTTATATTGTATTTTATGCTTCTGGCGTTGACTTCTGGGGCCCTAACTATTCGATCTGGTGGAGCAACGCCCTAGAGAGAAGCCTAGGTTTCCCGGAACGTAGATATGATCATAACCTTCACACAGAATGCAATCATTCACTTTATACGATGGAAAAGCTGTTGTATTTATATTGTATTTTATGCTTCTGGCGCTGACTTCTAAGGCCGTAGCTATTAGATGTGGTGGAGCAACGCCCTAGAGTGACGCCTAGGTTTGCCCGGATCGCAGAAATGACCATTACTTTCACAATGTATGCAATTATTCATTTTATACGATGGAAAAGCTGTAGTACTTATATTGTACTTTATTCTTCTGGCGTTGATTCCTAAGTCCCTAACGATTCAATCTGTTGGAGCAACGACGTCGGGTGAAGCCTAGGTTGCCCGGAGAGTAGAAATGACCATAACTTTCATACTGGTTGCAATTATTCGTTTTATACGATTGAAAAACTGTTATATTTATATTGTATTTTACGCTTCTGGCGTTGACTTCTTAGGCCCTAACTATTCGATCTGGTGGAACAACGCCCTAGAGTGAAGCCTAGGTTGCCCGGAACGTAGAAATGACCATCACTTTCAAACTGGTTGCAATTATTCCTGTTATAGGATGGAAAACCTGTTGAATTTATATTGTATTTTATGCTTCAGGCGTTGACTTCTAAGGCTGTAGCTATTCGATGTGGTGGAACAACACCCTAAGGTGAAGCCAAGGTTGCCCGGAAAGTAGAAATGACCATAACATTCATACTGGTTGCAATTATTCGTTTTATACGATGGAAAAACTGTTGTATTTATTATGTATTTTATGCTTCTGACGTTGAATTCTAAGGCCGTAGCTATTCGATGTGGTGGAGCAACGCCCTAGAGTGAAGCCTAGGTTTCCCGGAACCTAGAAATGACCATCACTTTCACACTGGTTGCAATTATTCGTTGTATACGATGGAAAAACTGTTGTATTTATTATGTATTTGGTGCTTCTAGCGTTGACTTCTAAGGCCCTAACTGATCGCTCTGGTGGAGCAACGCCCTAGAGTCAAGCCTAGGATGCCCGGAATGTTGAAATGTCCATAACTTTCACACTGGTTGCAATTATTCGTTTTATACGATGGAAAAACTGTTGCATCTTTATTGTATTTTATGCTTCTGGCGTTGACTTCTTAGGCCCTAACTATTCGATCTGGTGGAACAACGCCCTAGAGTGAAGCCTAGGTTTCCCGGAACGTAGCAATGACCATTACGATCACACTGTTTGCAAATATACATTATATACGATGGAAAAGCTGTTGTATTTATATTGTATTTTATTCTTGTGGCGTTGACTTCTCTGTCGCTAACTATTCGATCTGGTGGAACAACACCCTAGGGTGAAGCCTAGTTTGCCCGGAAAGTAGAAATGACCATAACTTTCATACTGGTTGCAAATATTCGTTTTATACGCTGGAAAAACTGTTGTATTTACATTGTATTTTATGCTTCAGGCGTTGACTTCTAAGGCCCTAACTATTCGATCTGGTGGAGCAACGCAATAGAGGGAAGCCTAGGTTGCCCGGAACGTAGAAATGACCATCACTTTCAAACTGGTTGCAATTAATCCTGTTATACGATGGAAAAACTGTTGAATTTTTATTGCATTTTATGCTTCGTGCGTCGACTTCTAAGGCCGTAACTACTCAATCTGTTGGAGCAACGCCCTAGGATGAAACCTAGGTTGCCCGGAAAGTAGAAATGACCATAACTTTCACACTGGTTGCAATTATTCCTGTTATACGATGGAAAAGCTGTTGTATTTATATCGTATTTTATGCTTCTGGCGTTGACTTCTTAGGCCCTAACTATACCATCTGGTGGAACAACGCCCTAGGGTGAAGCCTAGGTTGCCCGGAATGTAGAACTGACCATTACTTTCACACTGGTTGCAATTATTCGTTTTATACAATGGAAAAACTGTTGTATTTATTTTGTATTTGGTGCATCTGGCGTTGACTTCTTAGGCCTTAACTATTCGATCTGTTGGAGCAGCGCCATAGAGTGAAGCGTAGGGTGCCCGGAAAGTAGAAATGAACATTACTTTCACACTGGTTGCAATTATTCGTCTTATACGATGGAACAACTGTTGTATTTATAATGTATTTTATGCTTCTGACATTGAATTCTAAGGCCGTAGCTATTCGATGTGGTGGAGCAACGCCCTAGAGTGAAGCCTAGGTTGCCCGGAACCTAGAAATGACCATTACTTTCACACTGGTTGCAAGTATTCGTTTTATACGATGGAAAAACTGTTGTATTTATTATGTATTTGGTGCTTCTAGCGTTGACTTCTTAGGCCATAACTATTCCGTCTGGTGGAGCAACGCCATAGAGTGAAATGTAGGTTGCCCGTATCGTAGAAATGACCACTATATTCACACTAGTTGCAATTATTCCTGTTATACGATGGACAAAATGTTTTATTTTTATTGTATTTTATGCTTCTGGCGTTGAATTCTAAGTCCCTAGCTATTCGATCTGGTGGATCAACGCCCTATAGTGATGCCCAGGTTGCCCGGAACGTAGAAATGACCATTACTTTCCCACTGTTTTCAATTATTCATCTTATACGATGGAAAAGCTGTTGTATTTATATTGTATTTTATGCTTCTGGCGTTGACTTCTTAGGCCCTAACTATTCGATCTGGTGGAACAACGCCCTAGAGTGAAGCCTAGGTTTCCCGGAACGTAGCAATGACCATTACGATCACACTGTTTGCAAATATACATTATATACGATGGAAAAGCTGTTGTATTTATATTGTATTTTATGCTTCTGCCGTTGACTTCTTAGGCCCTAACTATTTGATCTGGTGGAGGACCGCCATAGAGTGAAGCCTAGGTCGCCCGGAACGTAGCACATACCATTACCTTCACACTGGTTGCAATTATTCCTGTTATACGATGGAAAAACTGTTATATTTATTTTGTATTTTATGCTTCGGGCGTCGACTTCTAAGGCCCTAACTATTCGGACTGGTGGAGCAACATCCTAGAGTGAAGCCCAGGGTGCCCGGAACGTTGAAATGACCATCACTTTCACACTGGTTGCAATTATTCCTGTTATACGATGGAAAAACTCTTGTATATTTATTGTATTTTATGCTTGGGCGTTGACTTCTATGGCCCTACCTATTCTATCGGTTGGAGCAACACCCTACAGTGAAGCCTAGGTTGCCCGGACAATAGAAATGGCCATAACTTTCATACTGGTTGCAATTATTCCTTTTATGCGATGGAAAAACTCTTGTATTTATATTGTATTTTATGCTTCTGGCGTTGACTTCTTAGGCCCTATCTATTCGATCTGGTGGAAAAACGCCCTAGTGTGAAGCCTAGGTTGCACGGAACGTAGCAATGACCATTACTTTCACAATGTTTGCAATTATTCATTTTATACGATGTAAAAACTGTTGTACCTATATTGTATTTTATTCTTCTGGCGTTGACTTCTTAGGCCCTAACTATTCGATCTGGTGGAAAAACGCCCTAGTGGGAAGCCTAGGTTGCGCGGAACGTCGCAATGACCATTACGATCACACTGTTTGCAAATATACATTATATACGATGGAAAAGCTGTTGTATTTATATTGTATTTTATGCTTCTGCCGTTGACTTCTTAGGCCCTAACTATTTGATCTGGTGGAGCATCGCCATAGAGTGAAGCCTAGGTTGCCCGGAACGTAGCACATACCATTACCTTCACACTGGTTGCAATTATTCCTGTTATACGATGGAAAAACTGTTCTATTTATTTTGTATTTTATGCTACGGGCGTCGACTTCTAAGGCCCTAACTATTCGATCTGGTGGAGCAGCGCCATAGAGTGAAGCCTAGGGTGCCCGGAAAGTAGAAATGAACATTACTTTCACACTGGTTGCAATTATTCGTTTTATTCGATGTAAAGGCTGTTGTATTTATTATGTAGTTTATGCTTCTGGCGTTGACTTCTAAGGCCCTGAGTCTTCGATCTGGTGGAGCAACGCCTCTGAGTTAAGTCTAGGATGCCCGAAACGCCGAAATGATCATTACTTTCACGCTTGTTGCAATTATTCCTGTTATACGATGAAAAGACTGTTGTATTTTTATTGTATTTTATGCTTCAGGCGTTAACTTCTAAGGCCGTAGCTATTCGATGTGGTGGAGCAACACCATACAGTGAAGCCTAGGTTGCCGGGAACGTAGAAATGACCATAACATTCATACTGGTAGCAATTATTCCTTTTATACGATGGAAAAGCTGTTGTACTTATATTGTATTTTATGCTTCTGGCGTTGACTTCTAAGGCCCTAACTATTCGATCTGGTGGACCAACGCAATAGAGGGAAGCCTAGGTTGCCCGGAACGCAGAAATGACCATCACTTTCAAACTGGTTGCAATTAATCCTGTTATAAGATGGAAAAACTGTTGTACTTTTATTGCATTATATGCTTCAGGCGTTAACTTCTAAGGCCGTAGCTATTCGATGTGGTGGAGCAACACCATAGAGTGAAGCCTAGGTTGCCGGGAACGTAGAAATGACCATAACATTCATACTGGTAGCAATTATTCCTTTTATACGATGGAAAAGCTGTAGTACTTATATTGTACTTTATTCTTCTGGCGTTGATTCCTAAGTCCCTAACGATTCAATCTGTTGGAGCAACGACGTCGGGTGAAGCCTAGGTTGCCCGGAGAGTAGAAATGACCATAACTTTCATACTGGTTGCAATTATTCGTTTTATACGATTGAAAAACTGTTATATTTATATTGTATTTTACGCTTCTGGCGTTGACTTCTTAGGCCCTAACTATTCGATCTGGTGGAACAACGCCCTAGAGTGAAGCCTAGGTTGCCCGGAACGTAGAAATGACCATCACTTTCAAACTGGTTGCAATTATTCCTGTTATAGGATGGAAAACCTGTTGAATTTATATTGTATTTTATGCTCCTGGTGTTGACTTCCTAGGCCCTAACTATTCGATGTGGTGGAGCAACGCCCTACAGTGAAGCCTAGGTTGCCCGGAACGTAGATATGATCATAACCTTCACACAGGTTGCAATCATTCGTTTTATACGATGCAAAGGCTGCTGCATTTATATTGTATTTTATACTTCTGGTGTTGACTTCTTAGGCCCTAACTATTCGATCTGGAGGGGCAACGCCTCAGAGTTAAGTCTAGGATGCCCGAAACGCCGAAATGATCATTACTTTCACGCTTGTTGCAGTTATTCCTGTTATACGATGAAAAGACTCTTGTATTTTTATTGTATTTTATGCTTCAGGCGTTGACTTCTAAGGCCGTAGCTATTCGATGTGGTGGAACAACACCCTAAGGTGAAGCCAAGGTTGCCCGGAAAGTAGAAATGACCATAACATTCATACTGGTTGCAATTATTCGTTTTATACGATGAAAAACTGTTGTATTTATATTGTATTTTATGCTTCTGGCGTTGACTTCTAGGGCCCTAACTATACCATCTGGTGGAACAACGCCCTAGGGTGAAGCCTAGGTTGCCCGGAACGTAGAACTGACCATAACATTTACACTGTTTGCAATTATTCGTTTTATACGATGGAAAAGCTGTTGTACTTATATTGTATTTTATTCTTCTGGCGTTGACTTCTCAGGCCCTAACTATTCGATCTGGTGGAACAACACCCTAAGGTGAAGCCTAGGCTGCCCGGAACGTAGAAATGACCATCACTTTCACACTGGTTGCAATTATTCCTGTTATACGATGGAAAAGCTGTTGTATTTATATCGTATTTTAAGCTTCTGGCGTTGACTTCTTAGGCCCTAACTATACCATCTGGTGGAACAACGCCCTAAGGTGAAGCCTATGTAGCCCGGAACGTAGAACTGACCATTACTTTCACACCGGTTGCAATTATTCGCTTTATACGATGGAAAAAATGTTGTATTTATTTTGTATTTTGTGCTTCTGGCGTTGACTTCATAGGCCTTAACTATTCGATCTGGTGGAGCAGCGCCATAGAGTGAAGCCTAGGGTGCCCGGAAAGTAGAAATGAACATTACTTTCACACTGGTTGCAATTATTCGTTTTATACGATGGAAAAACTGTTGTATTTATATTGTATTTTATGCTTCTGGCGTTGACTTCTTAGGACCTAACTATTCGATCTGGTGGAACAACGCCCTAGAGTGAAGCCTAGGTTTCCCGGAACGTCGCAATGACCATTACGATCACACCGTTTGCAAATATACATTATATACGATGGAAAAGCTGTTGTATTTATATTGTATTTTATGCTTCAGCCGTTGACTTCTTAGGCCCTAACTATTTGATCTGGTGGAGCATCGCCATAAAGTGAAGCCTAGGTTGCCGCGAACGTAGCACATACCATTACCTTCACACTGGTTGCAATTATTCCTGTTATACGATGGAAAAACTGTTCTATTTATTTTGTATTTTATGCTACGGGCGTCGACTTCTAAGGCCCTAACTATTCGGGCTGGTGGAGCAACATCCTAGAGTGAAGCCTAGACTGCCTGGAACGTAGAAATGACCATCACTTTCACACTGGTTGCAACTATTCCTGTTATACGATGGAAAAACTCTTGTGTATTTATTGTATTTTATGCTTGGGCGTTGACTTCTATGGCCCTACCTATTCGATCGGTTGGAGCAACACCCTACAGTGAAGCCTAGGTTGCCCGGAACGTGGATATGACCATAACCTTCACACAGGTTGCAATTATTCGTTTTATACGATGGAAAGACTGTTGTATTTATTTTGTAGTTTATGCTTCTGGCGTTAACTTTTAAGGCCCTAACTCTTCGTTCTGGTGGAGCAACGCCTAAGAGTTAAGTCTGGGATGTCCGAAACGCCGAAATGATCATTACTTTCACACTGGTTGCAGTGATCCATGCTATACAATGGAAAAACTGTTGTATTTATATTGTATTTTATGCTTCAGGCGTTGACTTCTAAGGCCGTAGCTATTCGATGTTGTGGAGCAACGCCGTAGAGTGAAGCCTAGGTTGCGCGGAACGTAGAAATGACCATAACATTCACACTGTTTGCAATTATTCGTTTTATACGATGGAAAAGCTGTTGTACTTATATTTTATTTTATTCTTCTGGCGTTGACTTCTAAGGCCCTGACTATACCATCTGGTGGAACAACGCCCTAGGGTGAAGCCTATGTTGCCCGGAACGTAGAACTGACCATTACTTTCACACTGGTTGCAATTATTCGTCTTATACGACGGTAAAAATGTTGTATTTATTTTGTATTTGGTGCTTCTGGCGTTGACTTCATAGGCCTTAACTATTCGATCTGGTGGAGCAGCGCCATAGAGTGAAGCCTAGGGTGCCCGGAAAGTAGAAATGAACATTACTTTCACACTGGTTGCAATTATTCGTTTTATACGATGGAAAAACTGTTTATTTATTATGTATTTTATGCTTCTGACGTTGAATTCTAAGGCCGTAGCTATTCGATGTGGTGCAGCAACGCCCTAGAGTGAAGCCTAGGTTACCCGGAGCCTAGAAGTGACCATTACTTTCACGCTTGTTGCAATTATTCCTGTTATACGATGAAAAGACTGTTGTATTTTTATTGTATTTTATGCTTCAGGCGTTAACTTCTAAGGCCGTAACTATTCGATGTGGTGGAGCAACACCATAGAGTGAAGCCTAGGTTGCCCGGAACGTAGAAATGACCATAACATTCACACTGGTTGCAATTATTCCTTTTATACGATGGAAAAGCTGTTGTACTTATATTATATTTTATTCTTCTGGCGTTGACATCTTTGTCCCTAACTATTCGATCTGGTGGAACAACACCCTAGGGTGAAGCGTAGGTTGCCCGGAAAGTAGAAATGACCATTACATTCACACTGGTTGCAATTATTCCTGTTATACGATGGAAAAGCTGTTGTATTTATATCGTATTTTAAGCTTCTGGCGTTGACTTCTTAGGCCCTAACTATACCATCTGGTGGAACAACGGCCTAGGGTGAAGCCTATGTTGCCCGGAACGTAGAACTGACCATAACTTTCATACTGGTTGCAATTATTCGTTTTATGCGATGGAAAAACTGTTGTATTTATATTGTGTTTTATGCTTCTGGCGTTGACTTCTAGGACCCTAACTATTCGATCTGGTGGGGCAACGCCTTACAGTGAAGTCTAGGTTGCCCGGAACGTAGCACGTACCATTACCTTCACACTGGTTGCAATTATTCCTGTTATACGATGGAAAAACTGTTCTATTTGTTTTGTATTTTAGGCTTAGGGCGTCGACTTCTAAGGCCCTAACTATTCGGGCTAGTGGAGCAACATCCTAGAGTGAAGCCGAGACTGCCCGAAAAGTAGAAATGACCACCACTTTCACACTGGTTGCAATTATTCCTGTTATACGATGGAAAAACTCTTGTATATTTATTGTATTTTATGCTTGGACGTTGACTTCTATGGCCCTACCTATTCGATCGGTTGGAGCAACACCCTACAGTGAAGCCTATGTTGCCCGGAACGTGTATATGACCATAACCTTCACACAGGTTGCAATTATTCGTTTTATACAATGGAAAGACTGTTGTATTTATTTTGTAGTTTATGCTTCTGGCGTTGACTCTTAAGGCCCTAACTCTTCGATCTGGTGGAGCAACGCCCTAGAGTGAAGTCTTGGTTGCCCGAAACGTAGAAATGACCTTTACTTTCACACTGGTTGCAATTATTCCTGTTATACGATGGAAGGACTGTTGTATTTTTATAGTATTTTATGCTCCTGGCGTTGACTTCTTAGGCCCTAACTATTCGATCTGGTGGAGCCACGCCCTAGAGTGAAGCCGAGGTTACCCGGAACGTAGAAATGTCCATTACTTTCACACTCGTTGCAATTATTCCTGTTATACGATGGAGAAGCTGTTGTATTTATATCGTATTTTATGCTTCTGGCGCTGACTTCTTAGGCCCTAACTATTCCATCTGGTGGAACAACGCCCTAGGGTGAAGCCTAGGTTGCCCGGAACGTAGAAATGACCATTAGTTTCACACTGGTTGCAATTATTCGATTTATACGATGGAAAGACTGTTGTATTTATTTTGTATTTGGTGCTTCTGGCCTTGACTTCTGAGTCCCTAACTATTCGATCTGGTGGAGCAGCGCCATAGAGTGAAGCCTAGGTTGCACGTAACGTAGAAATGACCATAACATTCAAACTGTTTGCAATTATTCGTTCTATACGATGGAAAAACTGTTATATTTGTATTGTATTTTATGCTTCTGGTGTTCACTTCTAAGTCCCTAGCTCTTCGATCTGGTGGAGCAACGCCCAATAGTGAAGCCCAGGTTGCACGGAACGTAGAAATGACCATATCTTTCATTCTGGTTGCAATTATTCGTTTTATACGATGGAAAAACTGTTGCATCTTTATCGTATTTTATGCTTCTGGCGTTGACTACTAAGGCCCTAACTGTTCGATCTGGTGGAGCAACGCCCTAGAGTCAAGCCTAGGTTGCCCGAAACGTAGAAATGACCATTACTTTCACACTGGTTGCAATTATTCATGCTATACGATGGAGAAACTGTTGCATTTTTATTCTATTTTATGTTTCAGGTGTTGACTTCTAAGGTCGTATCTATTCGATCTCGTGGGGCAACGTCCAATAGTGAAGCGTATGTTGCCCGAATCGTAGAAATGACCATTACTTCCAGACTGGTTGCAATTATTCTTTTTATACGATGGAAAAACTGTTGAATTTTTATTGTATTTTCTGCTTCTGGCGTTGAATTGTAATTCCCTAACTACACGATCTGTTGGAGCAACGCCCTAGAGTGAAACCTAGGTCTGTCGGAATGTAGAAATGTCCATAACTTTCACACTGGTTGCAATTATTCGTTTTATGCGATGGAAAGGCTGTTGCATTTTTATTGTATTTTATGCTTCTGGCGTTGAATTGTAAGTCCCTAACTATTCGATCTGGTGGAGCAACGCCCTAGAGCGAAACCTAGGTCGCTCGGAAAGTAGAAATGTCCATAACTTTCACACTGGTTGCAATTATTCGTTTTATACTATGGAAAAACTGTTGCATCTTTATTGTATTTTATGCTTCTGGCGTTGACATCTAAGGCCCCAACTATTCCATCTGGTGGAACAACGCCCTAGGGTGAATCCTAGGTTGCCCGGAACGTAGAAATGTCCATTACTTTCACACTGGTTGCAATTATTCGTTTTATACGATGGAAAAACTGTTGTATTTATATTGTATTTTATGCTTCGGGCGTGGACTTCTAAGACCCTAAATGTTTAATCTGTTGGAGCAACGCCCTAGGGTGAAGCCTAGGTTGCCCGGAAAGTAGAAATGACCATATCTTTCATACTGGTTGCAATTATTCGTTTTATATGATGGAAAAACTGTTGCATCTTTATCGTATTTTATGCTTCTGGCGTTGGCTACTAAGGCCCTAACTGTTGGATCTGGTGGAGCAACGCCCTAGAGTCAAGCATAGGATGCCCGAAACGTAGAAATGACCATTACCTTCACACTGGTTGCAATTATTCATGCTATACGATGGAGAAACTGTTGCATTTTTATTGTATTTTATGTTTCAGGTGGTGACTTCTAAGGTCGTAGCTATTCGGTCTCGTGGGGCAACGTCCAATAGTGAAGCGTATGTTGCCCGAATCGTAGAAATGACCATTACTTCCAGACTGGTTGCAATTATTCTTTTTATACGAATGAAAAACTGTTGAATTTTTATTGTATTTTATGCTTCTGGCGTTGAATTGTAAGTCCCTAACTATTCGATCTGTTGGAGCAACGCCCTAGAGTGAAACCTAGGTCGGTCGGAATGTAGAAATGTCCATAACTTTCACACTGGTTGCAATTATTCGTTTTATACGATGGAAAAACTGTTGCATCTTTATTGTATTTTATGCTTCTGCTGTTGACTTCTTAGGCCCTAACTATTCCATCTGATGGAGCAACGCCCTAGAGTGAAGTCTTGGTTGCCCGGAACGTAAAAATGACCATTACTTTCACACTGGTTGCAATTATTCCTGTTATACGATGGAAGGACTGTTGTATTTTTATAGTATTTTATGCTTCTGGCGTTGACTTCTTAGGCCCTAACTATTCGATCTGGTGGAGCAACGCCCTAGAGTGAAGCCTAGGTTATCCGGAACGTAGAAATGACCAGTACTTTCGCACTAGTTGCAGTTATTCCTGTTATACGAAGGAAAAACTGTTGAATATTTATTGTATTTTATGCTTCTGGCGTTGAATTCTAAGTCCCTAACTATCCGATGTGGTGGAGCAACGCCCTAGACTGAAGCCTAGGTTGCCCGGAACGCAGAAATGACCATTACTTTCACACTGGTTGCAATTATTCCTGTTATACTATAAAAGATTGGGTATTTTTATTGTATTTTTTGCTTCGGGCATTGACTTCTCAGGCACTAGCTATTCGATCTGGTGGCACAACGCACTAGAGTGAAGCCTAGTTTGCCCGGATCGTAGAAATGACCATAACTTTCACACTGGTTGCAATTATTCGCTTTATACGATGGAAAAACTGTTGGATTTATATTGTATTTTATGCTTCTGGCGTTGACTTCTTAGGTCCAAACAATTCGGTCTGTTGGACCAACGCCCTAGAGTGAAGCCTAGGTTGCACGGAACGTATAAATGACATTAACTTTCACACTGGTTGCATTATTCGCTATATGCAATGGAAAAACTGTTCTATTTATATTGCATTTTATGGTTCTGGCGTTGACTTCTAAGGCCCTAACTATTCGATCTGGTGGAGCAACGCACTAGAGTGAAGCCTAGTTTGCCCGGATCGTAGAAATGACCATAACTTTCACACTGGTTTCAATTATTCGCTTTATACGATGGAAAAACTGTTGGATTTATATTGTATTTTATGCTTCTGGCGTTGACTTCTTAGGTCCAAACAATTCGGTCTGTTGGACCAACGCCCTAGAGTGAAGCCTAGGTTGCACGGAACGTATAAATGACATTAACTTTCACACTGGTTGCATTATTCGCTATATGCAATGGAAAAACTGTTCTATTTATATTGCATTTTATGGTTCTGGCGTTGACTTCTAAGGCCCTAACTATTCGATCTGGTGGAGCAACGCCCTAGAGTGAAGCCGAGGGGCCCCGGAACGTAGAAATGACCAGCACTTTCACACTGGTTGCACTTATTTGTGTTATACGATGGAAAAATTGTTTTCTTTTTATTGTATTTTATGCTTCGGGCGTTGACTTCTCAGGCCTTAACTATTCGATCTGGTGGATCAACGCCCTAGGGTGAAGCCTGGGTTGCCGGATCGTAGAAATGTCCATCACTTTCACACTTATTGCAATTATTCCTGTTATACCATGGAAAAATGGTTGTATTTTTATTGTATTTTATGCTTCGGGCGTCGACTTCTAAGGCCATAACTATTGGATCTGGTGGAGCAGCGCCCTAGGCTGAAGCCTAGGTTGCCCGGTACGTAGAAATGACCATAACGTTCATACTGGTTGCAATTATTCGTTTTATGCGATGGAAAGGCTGTTGCATTTTTATTGTATTTTATGCTTCTGGCGTTGAATTGTAAGTCCCTAACTATTCGATCTGGTGGAGCAACGCCCTAGAGCGAAACCTAGGTCGCTCGGAAAGTAGAAATGTCCATAACTTTCACACTGGTTGCAATTATTCGTTTTATACTATGGAAAAACTGTTGCGTCTTTATTGTATTTTATGCTTCTGGCGTTGACATCTAAGGCCCCAACTATTCCATCTGGTGGAACAACGCCCTAGGGTGAAGCCTAGGTTGCCCGGAACGTAGAAATGTCCATTACTTTCACACTAGTTGCAATTATTCGTTTTATACGATGGAAAAACTGTTGCATCTTTATCGTATTTTATGCTTCTGGCGCTGACTTCTAAGGCCGTAGCTATTAGATGTGGTAGAGCAACGCCCTAGTGTGACGCCTAGGTTGCCCGGAACGTAGATATGACCATTACTTTCACAATGTTTGCAATTATTTATTTTATACGATGGAAAAACTGTATATTTATATTGTATTTTATGCTTCTGGCGTTGACTTCTAGGGCCCTAAATATTCGATCTGGTGGAGCAACGCCCTAGAGTGAAGCCTAGGTTGCCCGGAACGTAGAAATGACCATGACATTCACACTGTTTGCAATTATTCCTGTTATACGATGGAAAAACTGTTGTACTTATATTGTATTTTATCCTTCTGGCACTGAATTCTATGTCCCTAGCTATTCCCTCTGGTGGATCAACGCCCTATAGTGAAACCCAGGTTGCCCGGAACGTAGAAATGACCAGTACTTTCACACTGGTTGCAGTTATTCCTGTTATACGATGGAAAAACTGTTGCATCTTTATTGTATTTTATGCTTCTGGCGTTGACTTCTAAGGCCCTAACTATTCGATCTGGTGGAGAAACGCCCTAGAGTGAAGCCTAGGTTGCTCGGAATGTTGAAATGTCCATAAATTTCACACTGGTTGCAATTATTCGTTTTATACGATGGACAATCTGTTGCATTTATATCGTATTTTATGCTTCTGGCGTTCACTTCTTACGCCCTAACTATTCGATCTGGTGGAAGAACGCCTTAGGGTGAAGCCTAGTTTGCCCGGAAGGTAGAAATGACCACAACTTTGACACTGGTAGCAATTATTCGATTTATACGATGGAAAAGCTGTTGCATTCATATCGTATTTTATGCAGCTGGCGTTGACTTCTAAGGCGCTAACTATTCGATCTGGTGGAGCAACGCCCTATAGTGAAACCCAGGTTGCCCGGAACGTAGAAATGACCATTACTTTCACAATGTTTGCAATTATTCATTTTATACGATGGAAAAACTGTTGTACTTATATCGTATTTTATGCAGCTGGCGTTGACTTCTTAGGCCCTAACTATTCGATCTGGTGGCGCGACGCCATAGAGTGAAACGTAGGTTGCCCGGAACGTAGAAATGAACATTACTTTCACACTGGTTGCAATTATTCCTGTTATACGATGGAAAAACTGTTGTATATATAATGTATTTTATGCATCGGGCATTGAATTCTAAGGCCCTAGCTATTCGATCTTGTGGAGCAACGCCGTAGAGTGAAGCCTAGGTTGCCCGGAACGTAGAAATGACCATAACTTTCACCCTGGTTGCTATTATTCGTTTTATACGATGGAAAAACTGTTATATTTATATTGTATTTTATGCTTCTGGCGTTGGCTTCTTAGGCCCTAACTATTCGATCTGGTGGAGCAACGCCTCAGAGTTATATCTAGGTCTCCCGGAACGTAGAAATGACAGTCACTTTCACACTGGATGCAATTATTCGTTTTATACGATGGAAAAGCTGTTGTATTTGGATTGTGTTTTATGGTTCTCGCGTTGACTTCTTAGGCCCCAACTATTCGATCTGGTGGAGCAACGCCCTAGAGTGAAGTCTAGGTTGCCCGGAACGTAGAAATGACAATTACCTTCACACTGGTTGCAATTATTCCTGCTATACGATGGAAAAACTGTTGTATTGTTATAGTATTTTATGCTTCTGGCGTTGACTTCTTATTCCCTAACGATTCGATCTGGTGGAGCAACGACCTAGAGTGAAGCCTAGGTTGCCCGGAACGTAGAAATGACAATTACCTTCACACTGGTTGCAATTATTCCTGCTATACGATGGAAAATCTGCTGTATATTTATTGTATTTTATGCTTCGGGCGTTGACTTCTATGGTCCTACCTATTCGATCTGTTGGAGCAACTCCCTACAGTGAAGCCTAGGTTGCCCGGAACGTAGAAATGACCATAACTTTCACACTGGTTGCAATTATTCCTGTTATACGACGGAAAAACTGTTGTATTTATATTGTGTTTTATGCTTCTGGCGTTGACTTCTAGGGCCCTATGTACTCGACCTGGTAGATCAACGTCCAAGGGTGAAGCCTATGTTGCCCGGAACGTAGAAATGGCCATTACTTTCACACTGGTTGCAATTATTCGTTTTATACGATGGAAAAGCTGTTGTATTTATATCGTATTTGATGCATCTGGCGTTGACTTCATAGGCCCTAACTATTCGATCTGGTGGCGCAACGCCATAGAGTGAAACGTATTTTGCCCGGAACGTAGAAATGAACATTACTTTCACACTGGTTGCAATTATTCCTGTTATACGATGTAAAAACTGTTGAATTTTTAGTGTATTTTATGCATCGGGCGTTGAATTCTAATTCCCTAGCTATTCGATCTGGTGGAGCAACGCCGTAGAGTGAAGCCTAGGTTGCCCGGAACGTAGAAATGACCATAACTTTCACACTGGTTGCTATTGTTCCTTTTATACGATGGAAAAACTGTTATATTTATATTGTATTTTATGCTTCTGGCGTTGACTTCTTAGGCCCCAACTATTCGATCTGGTGGAGCAACGTCCTAAAGTGAAGCCTAGGTTGCTCTGAATGTAGAGATGACCATAACTTTCACACTGGTTGCAATTATTCCTGTTATACGATGGAAAAACTGTTGTACATATATTGTATTTTATTCTTCTGGCGTTGAATTCTAAGTCCCTAGCTATTCGATCTGGTGGATCAACGCCCTAGAGTGAAACCCAGGTTAGCCTGAACGTGGAAATGACCAGTACTTTCACACTGTTTGCAGTTATTCCTGTTATACGATGGAAAAACTGTTGCATCTTTACGTATTTTATGCTTCTGGTGTTGACTACTAAGGCCCTAACTATTCGATCCGGTGGAGCAACGCCCTGGAGTGAAGCCTAGGTTGCTCTGAATGTAGCAATGACCATAACTTCCACACTGGTTGCAATTATTCATTTTATACGCAGGAAAAGCTGTTGCATCTTTATTGTATTTTATGCTTCTGGCGTTGACTTCTAAGGGCGTAACTATTCGATCTGGTTGAGCAACGCCATAGAGTGAAGCCTAGGTTGCTCGGAACGTAGAAATGACCAGTACTTTCACACTGTTTGCAGTTATTCCAGTTATACGATGGAAAAACTGTTGCATATTTATTGTATTTTATGCTTCTGGCGTTGCCTTCTAAGGCCATAACTGTTCGATCTGGAGGAGCAACGCCTCAGAGTTATATCTAGGTCTCCCGGAACGTAGAAATGACCGTCACTTTCACACTGGTTGCAATTATTCGTTATATACGATGGAAAAGCTGTTGTATTTAGATTGTGTTTTATGCTTCTGGCGTTGACTTCTTAGACCCTAACTATTCGATCTGGCGGAGCAGCGCCCTAGGGTGAAGACTAGGTTGCCCGGAACGTAGAAATGACAATTACCTTCACACTGGTTGCAATTATTCCTGCTATACGATGGAAAAACTGTTGTACTTTTATAGTATTTTATGCTTCTGGCGTTGACTTCTTACGCCCTAACTATTCGATCTTGTGGAGCAACGCCCTAGAGTGGAGCCTAGGTTGCTCGGAACGTAGAAATGACCATTACTTTCACACTATTTGCAATTAATCATTTTATACGATGGAAAAGCTGCTGTATTTATATTGTATTTTATGCGTCTGGCGTTGACTTTTAAGGCCGTAGCTATTCGATGTGGTGGAGCAACGCCCTAGAGTGAAGCCTAGGTTGCCCGGAACGTAGAAATGGCCGTCACTTTCACTCTGGTTGCAATTATTCGTTTTATACGATGGAAAAGCTGATGTATTTAGATTGTGTTTTATTCTTCTGGCGTTAACTTCTTAGGCCCAAACTATTCGGTCTGGAGGAGCAACACCCTAGAGAGAAGACTAGGTTGCCTGGAACGTAGAAATGACCAGTACTTTCACACTGGTAGCAATTATCCGTTTTATACGATGGAACAGCTGTTGTATTTATTGTGTATTTTATGCTTCTGGCGTTGACGTCTTAGGCCGTAGCTACTCGATGTGGTGTAATAACGACCTAGAGTGAAGCCTAGGTTGCCCGGAACGTAGAAATGACCATCACTTTCACACTGGCTGCAATTATTCCTGTTATACGATGGAAAAACTGTTGCGTTTATATTGTATTTTATGCTTCTGGCGTTGACTTCTAAGGCCGTATCTATTCGATGTGGTGGAGCAACGCCCTAGAGTGAAGCCTAGGATGCCTGGAACGTAGAAATGACCATTACTTTCACACTGGTTGCAATTATTCGTTTTATACGATGGGAAGACTGTTGTATTTTTATTGTATTTTATGCTTCTGGCGTTATCTTCTAAGGCCCTAACTGTTCGCTCTGGTGGAGCAACGCCTCAGAGTTATATCTAGGTCTCCCGGAACGTAGAAATGACCGTCACATTCACACTGGTTGCAATTATTCGTTTTATACGATGGAAAAGCTGTTGTATTTTTATAGTATTTTATGCTTCTGGCGTTGACTTCTTATTCCCTAACGATTCGATCTGGTGGAGCAACGCCCTAGAGTGGAGCCTAGGTTCCCCGGAACGTAGAAATGACCATTACTTTCACACTATTTACAATTAATCATTATATACGATTGAAAAGCTGCTGTATTTTTATAGTATTTTATGCTTCTTGCGTTGACTTCTTACGCCCTAACTATTCAATCTGGTGGAGCAACGCCCTAGATTGAGGCTTAGGTTGCCCGGAACGAAGAAATGACCATTACTTTCACACTGTTTGCAATTACTCATTTTATACGATGGAAAAGCTGCTGTACTTATATTGTATTTTATGCTTCTGGCGTTGACTTCTAAGGCCGTAGCTATTCGGTGTGGTGGAGCAACGCCCTAGAGTGAAGCCTAGGTTGCCCGGAACGTAGAAATGACCAATACTTTCACGCTGGTTGCAATTCTTCCTTTTATACGATGATAAACTGTTGTATTTTTATTTTATTTTAAGCTTTTGGCGTTGAATTCTAAGTCCCTAGCTGTTCGATCGGGTGGAGCAACGCCCTAGAGAGAAGCCTAGGTTGCCCGGAACGCAGAAATGACCAGTACTTTCACACTGTTTGCAGTTATTCCTGTTATACGATGGAAAAACTGTTGCATCTTTATTGTATTTTATGTTTCTGGCGTTGACTTCTTAGGCCCTAACTATTCGATCGGGTGGAGCAACGCCCTAGAGTGAAGCCTCGGTTGCTGGGAATGTAGAAATGACCATAACATTAACACTGGTTGCAGTTATTCGTTTTATACGATGGAAAAACTGTTGATCCTTTATTGTATTTTATGGTTCTGGCGTTGACTTCTAAGGCCCTAACTATTCGATCTAGTGGTCCAACGCCCTAGAGTGAAGCCTAGGTTGCGCGGAACGTGGAAATGCCCATTACTTTCACACTGTTTGCTATTATTCATTTTATACGATGGCAAACTGCTGTATTTATATTGTATTTTATGCGTCTGGCGTTGACTTCTAAGCCCGTAGCTATTAGATGTGGTGGAGAAACGCCCTAGAGTGACGCCTAGGTTGCACGGAACGTAGAAATGGCCGTCACTTTCCCACTGGTTGCAATTATTCGTTTTATACGATAGAAAAGCTGTTGTATTTAGATTGTGTATTATGCTTCTGGCGTTGACTTCTTACGCCCTAACTATTCGATCTGGTGCAGCAACGCCCTAGATTGAAGCCTAGGTTGCCCGGAACGAAGAAATCACCAATTCTTTCACACTATTTACAATTAATCATTATATACGATGGAAAAGCTGCTGTATTTATATTGTATTTTATGCTTCTGGCGTTGACTTCTAAGGCCCTAACTATTCGATCTGATGGAGAAACGCCCTAGAGTGAAGCCTAGGTTGCTCGGAATGTAGAAATGTCCATAAATTCCACACTGGTTGCAATTATTCGGTTTATACGATGGAAAAACTGTTGCACCTTTATTGTATTTTACGTTTCTGGCGTTGACTTCTTAGGCCCTAACTATTCGATCTGGAGGAACAACGCCCTAGAGTGAAGCCTAGGTTGCACGGAAAGTAGAAATGACCATTACTTTCACACTGGTTGCAATTATTCGTTTTATACGATGGAAAAGCTGTTGTATTTATATCGTATTTTATGCAGCTGGCGTAGCCTTCTTAGGCCCTAACTATTCGATCTGGTGACGCAACGCCATAGAGTGAAACGTAGGTTGCCCGGAACGTAGAAACGAACATTACTTTCACACTGGATGCAATCATTCCTGTTATACGATGGAAAAACTGTTGCATTTTTATTGTATTTTATGCATCGGGCGTTGAATTCTAAGTCCCTTGCTATTCGATCTGGTGGAGCAACTCCCTACACTGAAGCCTAGGTTACCCGGAACGTAGAAATGACAATAACTTTCACACTGGTTGCAATCATTCCTGTTATACGACGGAAAAACTGTTGTATTTATATTGTGTTTTATGCTTCTGGCGTTGACTTCTAGGGCCCTATGTACTCGACCTGGTGGATCAACGTCCAAGGGTGAAGCCTATGTTGCCCGGAACGTAGAAATGGCCATTACTTTCACACTGCTTGCAATTATTCGTTTTATACGATGGAAAAGCTGTTGTATTTATATCGTATTTTATTCATCTGGCGTTGACTTCATAGGCCCTACCTATTCGGTCTGTTGGAGCAACACCCTACAGTAAAGCCTAGGTTGCCCGGAACGTAGAAACGACCATAACTTTCACACTGGTTGCAATTATTCGTTTTATACGATGGAAAAACTGTTGCATCTCTATTGTATGTTATGCTTCTGGCGTTGACTTCTAAGGCGCTAACTATTCGATCTGGTGGAGCAACGCCCTAGAGTGACTCCTAGGTTGCCGGAACGTAGAAATGACCATTACCTTCACAATGTTTGCAATTATTCATTTTATCCGATGGAAAAACTGTTGTACTTATATTGTATTTTATCCTTCTGGCGCTGAATTCCATGTCCCTAGCTATTCCCTCTGGTGGATCAACGCCCAATAGTGAAACCCAGGTTGCCCGGAACGTAGAAATGACCAGTACTTTCACACTGTTTGCAATTACTCATTTTATACGATGGAAAAGCTGCTGTACTTATATTGTATTTTATGCTTCTGGCGTTGACTTCTAAGGCCGTAGCTATTCGATGTGGTGGAGCAACGCCCTAGAGTGAAGCCTAGGTTGCCCGGAACGTAGAAATGACCAATACTTTCACGCTGGTTGCAATTCTTCCTTTTATACGATGATAAACTGTTGTATTTTTATTTTATTTTAAGCTTTTGGCGTTGAATTCTAAGTCCCTAGCTGTTCGATCTGGTGGAGCAACGCCCTAGAGAGAAGCCTAGGTTGCCCGGAACGCAGAAATGACCAGTACTTTCACACTGTTTGCAGTTATTCCTGTTATACGATGGAAAAACTGTTGCATCTTTATTGTATTTTATGTTTCTGGCGTTGACTTCTTAGGCCCTAACTATTCGATCGGGTGGAGCAACGCCCTAGAGTGAAGCCTCGGTTGCTGGGAATGTAGAAATGACCATAACATTAACACTGGTTGCAGTTATTCGTTTTATACGATGGAAAAACTGTTGATCCTTTATTGTATTTTATGGTTCTGGCGTTGACTTCTAAGGCCCTAACTATTCGATCTAGTGGTCCAACGCCCTAGAGTGAAGCCTAGGTTGCGCGGAACGTGGAAATGCCCATTACTTTCACACTGTTTGCTATTATTCATTTTATACGATGGCAAACTGCTGTATTTATATTGTATTTTATGCGTCTGGCGTTGACTTCTAAGCCCGTAGCTATTAGATGTGGTGGAGAAACGCCCTAGAGTGACGCCTAGGTTGCACGGAACGTAGAAATGGCCGTCACTTTCCCACTGGTTGCAATTATTCGTTTTATACGATAGAAAAGCTGTTGTATTTAGATTGTGTATTATGCTTCTGGCGTTGACTTCTTACGCCCTAACTATTCGATCTGGTGCAGAAACGCTCTAGATTGAAGCCTAGGTTGCCCAGAACGAAGAAATCACCAATTCTTTCACACTATTTACAATTAATCATTATATACGATGGAAAAGCTGCTGTATTTATATTGTATTTTATGCTTCTGGCGTTGACTTCTAAGGCCCTAACTATTCGATCTGATGGAGAAACGCCCTAGAGTGAAGCCTAGGTTGCTCGGAATGTAGAAATGTCCATAAATTCCACACTGGTTGCAATTATTCGGTTTATACGATGGAAAAACTGTTGCACCTTTATTGTATTTTACGTTTCTGGCGTTGACTTCTTAGGCCCTAACTATTCGATCTGGTGGAACTACGCCCTAGAGTGAAGCCTAGGTTGCCCGGAAAGTAGAAATGACCATTACTTTCACACTGAATGCAATTATTCGATATATACGATGGAAAAGCTGTTGTATTTATATCGTATTTTATGCAGCTGGCGTTGACTTCTTAGGCCCTAACTATTCGATCTGGTGGCGCGACGCCATAGAGTGAAACGTAGGTTGCCCGGAACGTAGAAATGAACATTACTTTCACACTGGTTGCAATTATTCCTGTTATACGATGGAAAAACTGTTGTATATATAATGTATTTTATGCATCGGGCATTGAATTCTAAGACCCTAGCTATTCGATCTTGTGGAGCAACGCCGTAGAGTGAAGCCTAGGTTGCCCGGAACGTAGAAATGACCATAACTTTCACACTGGTTGCTATTATTCGTTTTATACGATGGAAAAACCGTTATATTTATATTGTATTTTATGCTTCTGGCGTTGGCTTCTTAGGCCCTAACTATTCGATCTGGTGGAGCAACGCCTCAGAGTTATATCTAGGTCTCCCGGAACGTAGAAATGACAGTCACTTTCACACTGGTTGCAATTATTCGTTTTATACGATGGAAAAGCTGTTGTATTTGGATTGCGTTTTATGGTTCTCGCGTTGACTTCTTAGGCCCCAACTATTCGATCTGGTGGAGCAACGCCCTAGAGTGAAGTCTAGGTTGCCCGGAACGTAGAAATGACCATAACTTTCACACTGGTTGCAATTATTCGTTTTATTCGATGGAAAAGCTGTTGTATCTGTATCGCATTTTATGCATCTGGCGTTGACTTCTTAGGCCCTAACTATTCGATCTGGTGGACCAACGCCCTAGAGTGAAGACTAGGTTGCCCGGAACGTATAAATAACCATCACTTTCACGCTGGTTGCAATTATTCCTGTTATACGATGGAAAAACTCTTGTATATTTATTGTATTTTATGCATCGGGCGTTGACTTCTATGGCCCTACCTATTCGATCTGTTGGAGCAACTCCCTACAGTGAAGCCTAGGTTGCCCGGAACGTAGAAATGACCATAACTTTCACACTGGTTGCAATTATTCCTGTTATACGACGGAAAAACTGTTGTATTTATATTGTGTTTTATGCTTCTAGCGTTTACTTCTAGGGCCCTATGTACTCGACCTGGTGGATCAACGTCCAAGGGTGAAGCCTATGTTGCCCGGAACGTAGAAATGGCCATTACTTTCACACTGGTTGCAATTATTCGTTTTATACGATGGAAAAGCTGTTGTATTTATATCGTATTTTATGCATCTGGCGTTGACTTCATAGGCTCTAACTATTCGATCTGGTGGAACTACGCCCTAGAGTGAAGCCTAGGTTGCCCGGGAAGTAGAAATGACCATTACTTTCACACTGGATGCAATTATTCGATTTATACGATGGAAAAGCTGTTGTATTTATATCGTATTTTATGCAGCTGGCGTTGACTTCTTAGGCCCTAACTATTCGATCTGGTGGCGCGACGCCATAGAGTGAAACGTAGGTTGCCCGGAACGTAGAAATGAACATTACTTTCACAATGTTTGCAATTATTCATTTTATACGATGGAAAAACTGTTGTACTTATATTGTATTTTATCCTTCTGGCACTGAATTCTATGTCCCTAGCTATTCCCTCTGGTGGATCAACGCCCTATAGTGAAACCCAGGTTGCGCGGAACGTAGAAATGACCAGTACTTTCACACTGGTTGCAGTTATTCCTGTTATACGATGGAAAAACTGTTGCATCTTTATTGTATTGTATGCTTCTGGCGTTGACTTCTAAGGCCCTAACTATTCGATCTGGTGGAGAAACGCCCTAGAGTGAAGCCTAGGTTGCTCGGAATGTTGAAGTGTCCATAAATTTCACACTGGTTGCAATTATTCGTTTTATACGATGGAAAAACTGTTGCATTTATATCGTATTTTATGCTTCTGGCGTTCACTTCTTACGCCCTAACTATTCGATCTGGTGGAAGAACGCCTTAGGGTGAAGCCTAGTTTGCCCGGAAGGTAGAAATGACCACAACTTTGACACTGGTAGCAATTATTCGGTATATACAATGGAAAAACTGTTCTATTTATTTTGTATTTTATGCATCGGGCGTTGACTTCTATGGCCCTACCAATTCGATCTGTTGGAGCAACTCCCTACAGTGAAGCCTAGGTTGCCCGGAACGTAGAAATGGCCATTACTTTCACACTGTTTGCAATTATTCGTTTTATACGGCGGAAAAACTGTTGTATTTATATTGTGTTTTATGCTTCTGGCGTTGACTTCTAGGGCCCTATGTACTCGACCTGGTGGATCAACGTCCAAGGGTGAAGCCTAGGTTGCCCGGAACGTAGAAATGACCATAACTTTCACACTGGTTGCAATTATTCCTGTTATACGATGGAAAAGCTGTTGTATTTATATCGTATTTTATTCATCTGGCGTTGACTTCATAGGCCCTACCTATTCGGTCTGTTGGAGCAACACCCTACAGTGAAGCCTAGGTTGCCCGGAACGTAGAAACGACCATAACTTTCACATTGGTTGCAATTATTCGTTTTATACGATGGAAAAACTGTTGCATCTCTATTGTATTTTATGCTTCTGGCGTTGACTTCTAAGGCGCTAACTGTTCGATCTGGTGGAGCAACGCCCTAGAGTGACTCCTAGGTTGCCGGAACGTAGAAATGACCATAACATTCACACTGGTTGCAATTATTCGTTTTATACGATGGAAAAGCTGTTGTATTTATTTTGTATTTTATGCTTCTGGCGTTGACTTCTTAGGCCCTAACTATTCAATCATGCGGAGCAACGCCCTAGAGTGAAGCCTAGGTTGCCCGAAACGTAGAAATGACCATAACTTTCACACTGGTTGCAATTATTCATGCTATACGATGGAAAATCTGTTGTATTTTTATTGTATTTTATGCTTCTGGCGTTGCCTTCTAAGGTCCTAGCTATTCGATCATGCGGAGCAACGCCCTAGAGTGAAGCCTAGGTTGCCCGAAACGTAGAAATGACCATAACTTTCACACTGGTTGCAATTATTCATGCTATACGATGGAAAATCTGTTGTATTTTTATTGTATTTTATGCTTCTGGCGTTGCCTTCTAAGGTCCTAGCTATTCGATCTCGTTGGGCAACGTCCACGTGTGAAGAGTATGTTGCCCTAAACGGAGAAATGACCATTACTTTCACACTGGTTGGAATTATTCTTTCTATAGGATGGAAAAACTGTTGCATTTATATTGTATTTTATGCTTCTGGCGTTGACTTCTAAGGCCGTAGCTATTCGATGTGGTGGAGCAACGCCCTAGAGTGAAGCCTAGGTTGCCCGGAACGAAGAAATGACGAGTACTTTCACACTGTTTGCAGTTGTTCCAGTTATACGATGGAAAAACTGTTGCATATTTATTGTATTTTATTCTTCTGGCGTTGATTTCTAAGTCCCTAGCTATTCGATGTGGTGGAGCAACAACCTAGAGAGAAGCCTAGGGTGCCCGGAACGTAGAAATGACCAGTACTTTCACACTGGTTGCAATTATTCCTGTTATACGATGGAAAAACTGTTGTATTTTTATTGTATTTTATTCTTCTGGCGTTGATTTCTATGTCCCTAGCTATTCCATCTGGTGGAGGAACGCCCTAGAGTTAAACCCAGGTTACCCGGAACGTAGAAATGCCCAGTACTTTCACAATGCTTGCAAATATACATTATATACGATGAAAAAGCTGTTGTATTTATATTGTATTTTATGCTTCTGGCGTTGACTTCTTAGGCCTTAACTATTTGGTCTGGCGGAGCAAAGCCCTAGAGTGAAGCCTAGGTTGCCCGGAACGTAGAAATGACCATAACTTTCACACTCGTTGCAATTATTCGTTTTATACGATGGAAAAGCTGTTGTATTTATATCGTATTTTATGCTCCTGGCGTTGACTTCTTAGACCCTAACTCTTCGATCTGGTGGAGCAACGCCTCAGAGTTAAGTCTAGGAAGCCCGAAACGTCGAAATGATAATTACTTTCGCACTGGTTGCAATTTGTCCTGCTATATGATGGAAAAACTGTTGCATTTTTATTATATTTTCTGCTTCTGGCTTTGACTTCTAAGGTCGTAGCTATTCGATCTGGTGGAGCAACGCCCCAGAGTGAAGCTTAGGTTGCCCGGAACGTAGAAAAGACCATTACTTTCACACTGGTTGCAATAATTCCTGCTATACAATGGAAAAACTGTTTTATTTATGTTGTATTTTATTCTTCTGGCATTGATGTCTAATTCCCTAGCTATTCGATCTTGTGGAGCAACGCCCTAGAGTTAAACCTAGGTTACCCGGAACGTAGAAATGACCAGTACTTTCACAATGTTTGCAAATATACATTATATACGATGAAAAAGCTGTTGTATTTATATTGTATTTTATGCTTCCGGCGTTGACTTCTTAGGCACTAACGATTCGATCTGGTGGAGCGATGCCTCAGAGTTCACTCCAGGATGCCCGAAACGCCGAAATGATCATTACTTTCACACTGGTTGTAATTATCCATGCTATATAATGGAAAAACTGTTGTATTTATACTGTATTTTATGCTTCTGGCGTTGACTTCTCATGCCGTAGCTATTCGATGTGGTGGAGCAACGCCCTGGAGAGAAGCCCAGGGTGCACGGAATGTAGAAATGACCATTACTTTCACACTGGTTGCAATTATTCGTTTTATACGATGGAAAAGCTGTTGTATTTATATTGTATTTTATGCTTCTGGCGTTCACTTCTAAGGGCGTAGCTATTAGATGTGGTGGAGCAACGCCGTAGAGTGACGCCTAGGTTGCCTGGAACGTATAAATGACCATTACTTTCACAATGTTTGCAATTATTCATTTTATACGATGGAAGAACTGTTGTACCCATATTGTATTTTATTCTTCTGGCGTTGATTTCTAAGTCCCTAGCTAGTCGATCTGGTAGAACGACACCCTAGAGTTTAACCTAGGTTACGCGGAACGTAGAAATGACCAGTACTTTTACACTGTTTGCAGTTATTCCTGTTATACGATGGAAAAACTGTTGCATCCTTCTTGTATTTTATGCTTCTGGCGCTGACTTCTAAGGCCCTAACTATTCGATCTGGTGGAGCAACGCCTCAGAGTTATATCTAGGCCTCCTGGAACGTAGAAATGTCCGTCACTTTCACACTGGTTGCAATTATTCGTTTTATACGGTGGAAAAGCTGTTGTATTTATATTGTATTTTATGCTTCTGGCGTTGACTTCTTAGGCCCTAACTATCCGACCTGGTGAAGCAACGCCCTAGAGTGAAGACTAGGATGCCCGGAACATAGAAAGGATAATTACTTTCGCACTGGTTGCAATTAGTCATGCTATATGATGGAAAAACTGTTGCATTTTTATTATATTTTCTGCTTCTGGCTTTGACTTCTAAGGTCGTAGCTATTCGATGTGGTGGAGCAACGCCCTAGAGTGAAGCCAAGATTGCCTTGAACGTAAAAATGACCATAACATTCACACTCGTCGCAATTATTCGTTTTATGCGATGGAAAAACCGTTGTATTTATTTTGTATTTTATGCTTCGGGCGTTGACTTCTAAGGCCCTAACAATTCGATGTGGTGCAGCAACGCCCTAGAGTGAAGCCTAGGTTGCCGGAAACGTAGAAATGACCATAACTTTCACACTGGTTACAATTATTCCTGTTACACGATGGACAAACTGTTGTATTTTGATTGTATTTTATGCTTCTGGCGTTGAATTCTATCTCCCTAGCCATTCGATCTGGTGGAGCAACGCCCTAGAGTGAAGCCTAGGTTGCCCGAAACGTAGAAATGACCATAACTTTCACGCTGGTTGCAATTATCCGTTTTATACGATGGAAAAACAGTTGTATCTTTACTGTATTTTATGCTTCTGGCGTTGACTTCTAAGGTCCTAGCTAATCGTTCTGGTGGGGCAACGTCCAAGGGTGAAGCCTATTTATCCTGGTACGTAGAAGTGACCATTAGTTTCACACTGGTTGGAATTATGCTTTTTATACGATGGAACAACTGTTGTATTTATTTTGTATTTTATGTCTCTGGCGTCGACTTCTTAGGCCCTAGCTATTGGATTTGGTGGACCAACGCCGTAGAGTGAATCCTCGGTTGCCCTGAACGTAGAAATGACCATATCTTTCATACTGGTTGCAATTATTCCTGTTATACGATGGAAAAACTGTTGTATTTTTATTGTATTTTATGCTTCAGGCGTTGTCTTCTAAGGTCGTAGATATTCTGCGTAGTGGAGCAACGCCCTAGAGTGAAGCCTAGGTTGCCCGGAGCGTAGAAATGACCATTACCTTCACACTTGTTGCAATCATTCGTTTTATACAAAGGAAAAACTTTAGTATTTATATTGTATTTTATGCTTCTGGCGTTGACTTCCTAGGCCCTAACTATTCGATCTGGTGGAACAACGCCCTAGGGTGGAGCCTAGGTTGCCTTGAACGTAAAAATGACCGTAACATTCACACTCGTTGCAATTATTCGTTTTATGCGATGGAAAAACCGTTGTATTTATTTTGTATTTTATGCTTCGGGCGTTGACTTCTTAGGCCCTAACTATTCGATGTGGTGGAGCAACGACCTAGAGTGAAGCCTAGGTTGACCGAAACGTAGAAATGACCATTACTTTCACACTGGTTGCAATTATTCCTGTTACACGATGGACAAACTGTTGTATTTTTATTGTATTTTATGCTTCTGGCGTTGAATTCTATGTCCCTAGCCATTCGATCTGGTGGAGCAACGCCCCAGAGTGAAGCCTAGGTTGCCCGAAACGTAGAAATGACCATAACTTTCACGCTGGTTGCAATTATTCGTTTTATACGAAGGAAAAACAGTTGTATCTTTACTGTATTTTATGCTTCAGGCGTTGTCTTCTAAGGTCGTAGCTATTCTACGTAGTGGAGCAACGTCCAAGAGTTAAGCCTATGTTCCCCGGAACGTAGAAATGACCATTACTTTCACACTGGTTGGAATTATTCTTTTTATACGGTGGAAAAACTGTTGTATTTATATTGTATTTTATGCTTCTGGCGTTGACTTCTAAGACACTAACCATTCGGTGTGGTGGCGTAACGACCTAGAGTGAAGTCTAGGTTGCCCGAAACGTAGGAATGACAATAACTTTCACACTGGTTGCAAGTATTCATGGTATACGATGGAAACCCTGTTGTATTTTTATTGTATCATATGCTTGTGGCGTTGACTTCTTAGGCCCTAACTATTCGATGTGGTGGAGTAACGTCCTAGAGTGAAGCCTAGGTTGCCCGAAACGTAGAAATGACCATTACTTTCACGCTGGTTGCAATTATTCGTTTTATACGATGGAAAAACAGTTGTATCTTTACTGTATTTTATGCTTCTGACTTTGACTTCTAAGGTCCTAGCTAATCGATCTGGTGGGGCAACGTCCAAGGGTGAAGCCTATGTAGCCCGGTACGTAGAAATGACCATTAGTTTCACTCTGGTTGGAATTATTCTTTTTATACGATGGAACAACTTTTGTATTTATATTGAATTTTATGCTTCTGGCGTTGACTTCTTAGGCCCTAACTATTCGATCTGGTGGAACAACGCACTAGGGTGGAGCCTAGGTTGCCTTGAAAGTAGAAATGACCATACCTTTCACAGTCGTTGCAATTATTCGTTTTATACGATGGAAAAACTGTTGCATTTTTATTGTATTTTTTGCTTCTGGTGTTGGATTCTACGTCGCCAGCTATTCGATCTGGTGGAGCAACTTCCTAGAGTAAAGAATAGGTTGCCCGGAATGCAGAAATGACCATAACTTTCGGACTGGTTGCAATCGTTCCTGTTAGGCGATGGTAAAACCCTTGTATTTTCATTGTATTTTATGATTCTGGTGTTGACTTCTAAGTCCCTAGCTATGGGATCTGGTGGAGCAACGCCCCAGAGTGAAGCCTAGGTTGCCCGGAACGTAGAAGTGACCATTACCTTCACACTGTTTGCAATAATTCATTTTATACGATGGCAGAACTGTTGCACTTATATTGTATTTTATGCTTCTGGCGTTGACTTCTGAGGCCCCAACTATTCGATCTGGTGGAGCGACGCCCTAGAGTGAAGCCTAGGTTGCCCAGAATGCAGAAATGACCATAAGCTTCACACTGGTTGCAATTATTCGTTTCATACGATGGAAAAACTGTTGTATCTATTTTGTATTTTATGCTTCTGGAGTTTACTTCTTAGGCCCTAACTATTCGATCTGGTGGTGCAACGTCCAAGAGCGAAGCCTAGGTTGCCCGGAACGTAGAAATGACCATTACCTACACACTGGTTGCAATCGTTCCTGTTATACGATGAAAAAACTGTTGTATTTATATTGTGTTTTATGCTTCTGGCGTTGACTTCTTAGGCCTTAGCTATTCGATCTGGTGGAGCAACGCCCTAGAGTGAAGCCTAGGTTGCCCGAGACGTAGAAATGGCCATTACTGTCACACTGGTTGTAATTGTTCCTGTTATACGCAGGAAAGACTGTTGTATTTATATTGTATTTTATGCTTCTGGCGTTGACTTCTAAGTTCCTAGCTATTCGATTTGGTGGAGCATCGCCCTAGAGTAAAGCCTAGGTTGCACGGAACGTAGGAATGACCATTACCATCACACTGGTTGCAATTATTCCTGTTATACGATGGAAAAGCTGTTGTATTTTTATTGTATTTTATTCTTCTGGCCTTGACTTATAAGTCGCTAGCTATTCGATTTGGTAGAGCAAGGCCCTAGAGCGAAGCCTAGGTTGCCCAGAACGTAGAAATGACTGCCCCTTTCACACTGGTTGCAATTATTCGTGTTATACGATGGAAAAACTGTTGCATTTTTATTTTATTTTGTGCTTTGGGTGTTGACTTCTAAGGCCCTAACTATTCGATCTGGTGGACCAACGCGCTAGAGTGAAGCCTAGGTTGCCCGGAACGTAGTAATGACCATAACTTTCACACCAGTTTCAATTATTCGTTTCATACGATGGAAAAACTGTTGTATTTAAATTGTATTTTATGCTTTTGGCGTTGACTTCTAAGGTCGTAGCTATTCGATCTGGTAGAGAAACGCCCTAGTGTGAAGCCTAGGTTGCCCGGAACGTAGAAATGGCCATAACTTTCACACTGGTTGCAGTTATTCCTGTTATACGATGGAAAAACCGTTGTATTCTTATTGTATTTTTTGCTTCTGGTGTTGACTTCTAAGTCGGTAGCTATTCGATTTCGTGGCGCAACGACCTAGAGCGAAGCCTAGGTTGCCCGGAACGTAGAAATGGTCATTACCTTCGCACTGGTTGCAATCGTTCCTGTTACACGGTGGAAAAACTGTTGTATCTTTAGTGTATTTTATGCTTTGGGCGTTGATTTCTAAGGCCATTCCTGTTCGGTCTGGTGGAGCAACGCCCTATAGTCAAGCCTAGGTTGCCCGGAATGCAGAAATGACCATAACCTTCACACTGGTTGCAATTATTCGTTTCATACGATGGAAAAACTGTTGTATCTATTTTGTATTTTATGCTTCTGGTGTTGACTTCTTAGGCCCTAACTATTCGATCTGGTGGAGCAACGTCCAAGAGCGAAGCCTAGGTTGCCCGGAACGTAGAAATGACCATTACCTTCACACTGGTTGCCATCGTTCCTGTTATACGATGAAAAAACTGTTGTATTTATATTGTGTTTTATGCTTCTGGCGTTGACTTCTTAGGCCTTAGCTATTCGATCTGGTGGAGCAACGCCCTAGAGTGAAGCCTAGGTTGCCCGGAACGTAGAAATGACCATTGCTTTCACACTGTTTGCAATTAATCATTTTATACGGTGGAAAAGCTGCTGTATTTACATTGTATTTTATGCATCTGGCGTTGAATTCTAAGTCCCTAGCTATTCGATCTGGTGGAGAAACGCCCTAGTGTGAAGCCTAGGTTGCCCGGAACGTAGTAATGTCCAGTACTTTCAAACCGGTTGCAGTTACTCCTGTTATATGGTGGAAAAACTGTTGTATTTTTATTGTACTTTTTGCTTCTGGCGTTGAATTCTAAGTCGCTAGCTGTTCGATCTGCTGGAGCAACTCTCTAGAGTGAAGCCTAGGTTGCCCGGAATGCAGAAATGACCATAACTTTCACACTGGTTGCAATTATTCGTTTCATACGATGGAAGAACTGTTGTATCTATTTTGTTAATTATGCTTCTGGCGTTGACTTCGAAGACCCTAGCAATTGGATCTGGTGGAACAACGCCCCAGAGTGGAGCCTAGGTTGCCCAGAACGTAGATATGACCATCACTTTCACACTGGATGCAATTATCCGTTTTATACGATGGAAAAAATGTTGTATCTTTATTGTATTTTATGCTTCGGGCGATGACTTCTGAGGCCCTAACTATTCGATCTGGAGTAGCAACGTCCCAGGGTGAAGCCTACGTTGACCGGAACGTAGAAGTGAGCATTACTTTCACACTGTTTGCAATAATTCATTTTATACGATGGCAGAACGGTTGCACTTATATTGTACTTTATGCTTCTGGCGTTGACTTCTGAGGCCCTAACTATTCGATCTGGTGGAGCGACGCCCTAGAGTGAAGCCTAGGTTGCCCGGAACGTAGTAATGTCCAGTACTTTCAAACTGGTTGCAGTTACTCCTGTTATATGATGGAAAAACTGTTGTATTTTTATTGTACTTTTTGCATCTGGCGTTGAATTCAAAGTCGCTAGCTATTCGATCTGGTGGAGCAACACCCTAGAAGCGAAGCGTAGGATTCCCGGAACGTAGAAATGACCATTACCATCACACTGTTGCAATTACTCCTGTTATACGATGGAAAAGCTGTTGTATTTTTATTGTATTTTATGCTTCTGCCGTTGACTTCTGAGGCCCTAACTATTCTATCCGGTGGAGCAACGCACTAGGGTGAAGCCTAGGTTGCCCGGAACGTAGAAATGACCATTACTTTCACACTGTTTGCAATTATTCGTTATATACGATGGAAAAACTGTTGCATTTATATTGTATTTTATGCTTCTGGCGTTGACTTCTTAGGCCCTAGCTATTCGATCTGGTGGATCAACGCTTCAGAGTTATATCTAGGATGCCCGGAACGTAGAAATGGCCGTCACTTGCACACTGGTTGCAATTATCCGTTTTATACGATGGAGAAGCTGTTGTATTTATATTGTGTTTTATGCTTCTGGCGTTGGCTTCTTAGGCCCTAGCTATTCGATCTGGTGGAGCAACGCCCTAGAGTGAAGCCTAGGTTGCCCGGAACGTAGAAATAACCATTACCATCACACTGGTTGCAATTACTCCTGTTATACGATGGAAAAACTGTTGTATTTTTATTGTATTTTATGCTTCTGGCGTTGACTTCTAAGACCCTAGCAATTCGATCTGGAGTAGCAACGCCCCAGAGTGAAACCTAGGTTGCGCGGAACGTAGAAGTGAGCATTACTTTCAAACTGTTTGCAATAATTCATTTTATACGATGGCAGAACTGTTGCACTTATATTGTACTTTATGCTTCTGGCGTTGACTTCTGAGGCCCTAACTATTCGATCTGGTGGAGCGACGCCCTAGAGTGAAGCCTAGGTTGCCCGGAATGCAGAAATGACCATTGCCATCACACAGGTTGCAATTATGCATTTTATACGATGGAAAAACTGTTGTACTTTTATTGTATTTTATGCTCCGGACGTAGACCTCTAAGGCCCTAGCTATTCGATCTGGTCGAGCAACGCCCTAGAGTGAAGCCTAGGTTGCCCGGAACGTAGAAATGACTATCACTTTCACACTGGTTGCAATTATTCCTGTTGTACGATGAAAATCTGTTGCATTTTTATTGTATTTTATGCTTCTGACGTTGAAGTCTAAGTCCCTAGCTATTCGATCCGGTGGAGAAACGCCCTAGAGTGAAGCCTAGGTTGCCCGGATCGTTGAAATGACCATTACCATCAGACTGGTTGCAATTATGCATTCCATACGATGGAAAAACTGTTGTATTTTTATTGTATTTTATGCTTCTGGCGTTGACTTCTAAGGCTCTAGCTATTCGATCTGGTGGAGCAACGCCCCAGAGTGAAGCCTAGGTTACCTGGAACGTAGAAATGACCATAACCTTCATACTGGTTGCAATTATTCGTCTTATACGATGGAAAACCTGTTGTACCTATGTTGTATCTTATGCTTCTGGCGTTGACTTCTAAGGCCCTAGCAATTGGATCTGGTGTAACAACGCCCTAGAGTGAAGCGTAGGTTGACCGGAACGTAGAAATGACCATTACTTTCACACTGTTTGCAATTATTCGTTATATACGATGGAAAAACTGTTGCATTTATATTGTATTTTATGGTTCTGCCGTTGACTTCTGAGGCCCTAACTGTTCGATCTGGTGGAGCGACGCCCTAGAGTGAAGCCTAGGTTGCCCGGAATGCAGAAATGACCAAAACCTTCACACTGGTTGCAATTATTCGTTTCATACGATGGAAAAACGGTTGTACCTGTTTGGTATTTTATGCTTCTGGCGTTGACTTCTTAGGCCCTAACTATTCGATCTGGTGGTGCAACGTCCAAGGGCGAAGCCTAGGTTGCCCGGAACGTAGAAGTGACCATTACCTTCACACTGGTTGCAATCGTTCCTGTTATACGATGAAAAAGCTGTTGTATTTATATTGTGTTTTATGCTTCTGGCGTTGACTTCTTAGGCCCTAGCAATTCGATCTGGCGGAGCAACGCCCTAGAGTGAAGCCTAGGTTGCCCGGATCGTTGAAATGACCATTACCATCAGACTGGTTGCAATTATGCATTCCATACGATGGAAAAACTGTTGTATTTTTATTGTATTTTATGCTCCGGGCGTAGACCTCTAAGGCCCTAGCTATTCGATCTGGTCGAGCAACGCCCTAGTGTGAAGCCTGGGTTGCCCGGAACGTAGAAATGACTACCACTTTCACACTGGTTGCAATTATTCCTGTTGTACGATGAAAATCTGTTGCATTTTTATTGTATTTTATGCTTCTGGCGTTGAGGTCTAAGTCCCTAGCTATTCGATCTGGTGGAGAAACGCCCTAGAGTGAAGCCCAGGTTGCCCGGATCGTTGAAATGACCATTACCATCAGACTGGTTGCAATTATGCATTCCATACGATGGAAAAACTGTTGTATTTTTATTGTGTTTTATGCTTCTGGCGTTGACTTCTAAGGCTCTAGCTATTCGATCTGGTGGAGCAACGCCCCAGAGTGAAGCCTAGGTTACCCGGAACGTAGAAATGACCATTACTTTCACACTGTTTGCAATAATTCATTTTATACGATGGCAAAGCAGTTGCATTTATATTGTATTTTATGCTTCTGGCGTTGACTTCTGAGGCTCTAACTATACGATCTGGTGGTCAAACGCCCTAGAGCGAAACCTAGGTTGCCCGGAATGCAGAAATTACCATAAGTTTCACACTGGTTGCAATTATTTGTTTCATACGAATGAAAAACTGTTGTATCTGTTTTGTATCTTATGCTTCTGGCGTTGACTTCTAAGGCCCTAGCAATTGGATCTGGTGGAACAACGCCCTAGAGTGAAGCCTAGGTTGACCGGAACGTAGAAATGACCATTACTTTCACACTGTTTGCAATTATTCGTTATATACGATGGAAAAACTGTTGCATTTATATTGTATTTTATGCTTCTGGCGTTGACTTCTTAGACCCTAACTATTCGATCTGGTGGATCAACGCCTCAGAGTTATATCTAGGATGCCTGGAACGTAGAAATGGCCGTCACTTTCACACTGGTTGTAATTATCCGTTTTATACAATAGAAAAGCTGTTGTATTTATATTGTGTTTCATGCCTCTGGCGTTGACTTATTAGGCCCTAGCTATTCGATCTGGTGGAGCAACGCCCTAGAGTGAAGCCTAGGTTGCCCGGAACGTTGAAATGACCATTACCATCACACTGGTTGCAATTATTCATTTTATACGATGGAAAAACTGTTGTATTTTAATTGTATTTTATGCTCCAGGCGTAGACCTCTAAGGCCCTAGCTATTCGATCTGGTCGAGAAACGCCCTAGAGTGAAGCCTATGTTGCCCGGAATGCAGAAATGACCATAGCTTTCACCCTGGTTGCAATTATTCCTGTTGTACGATGAAAATCTGTTGTATTTTTAATGTATTTTATGCTTCTGGCGTTGACTTCTGAGGCCCTAACTATTCGATCTGGTGGAGCAACGCACTAGGGTGAAGCCTAGGTTGCCCGGAACGCAGAAATGACTATTACTTTCACACTGTTTGAAATTATTCGTTATATACGATGGAAATACTGTTGCATTTATATTGTATTTTATGCTTCTGGCGTTGACTTCTTAGGCCCTAGCTATTCGATCTGGTGGATCAACGCCTCAGAGTTATATCTAGGATGCCCGGAACGTAGAAATGTCCGTCACTTGCACACCGGTTGCAATTATCCGTTTTATACGATGGAGAAGCTGTTGTATTTATATTGTGTTTCATGCCTCTGGCGTTGACTTCTTAGGCCCCAGCTATTCGATCTGGTGGAGCAACGCCCTAGAGTGAAGCCTAGGTTGCCCGGAACGTTGAAATGACCATTACCATCACACTGGTTGCAATTATTCATTTTATACGATGGAAAAACTGTTGTATTTTTATTGTATTTTATGCTCCAGGCGTAGACCTCTAAGGCCCTAGCTATTCGATCTGGTCGAGCAACGCCCTAGAGTGAAGCCTATGTTGCCCGGAATGCAGAAATGACCATAGCTTTCACCCTGGTTGCAATTATTCCTGTTGTACGATGAAAATCTGTTGTATTTTTAATGTATTTTATGCTTCTGGCGTTGAATTCTAAGTCCCTAGCTATTCGATCTGGTGGAGAAACGCCCTAGTGTGAAGACTAGGTTGCCCGGAACGTAGAAATGGTCATAACTTTCACACTGGTTGCAGTTATTCCTGTCATACGATGGAAAAACTGTTGTATTCCTATTGTATTTTTTGCTTTTGGTTTTGAATTCTAAGTCGCTAGCTATTCGATCAGGTGGATCAACGCCCTAGAGTGAAGCCTAGGTTGCCCGGAACGTTGAAATGACCATTACCATCACACTGGTTGCAATTATTCATTTTATACGATGGAAAAACTGTTGTATCTTTATTGTATTTTATGCTCTGGGCGTAGACCTCTAAGGCCCTAGCTATTCGATTTGGGCGAGCAACGCCATAGAGTGAAGCCTAGGTTGCCCGGAACGTAGAAATGGCCATAACTTTCACCCTGGTTGCTGTTATTCCTGTTATACGATGGAAAAACTGTTGCATTTTTATTGTATTTTATGATTCTGGCGTTGACTTCTAAGGCCCTAACTATTCGATCTGGTGGAGCAACGCCCTGGAGTGAAGCCTAGGTTGCCCGGAACGTAGAAATGACCATCACATTCGCACTGGTTGCAATTATTCTTGTTATACGATGGAAATACTCTTGTATATTTATTGTATTTTATGCTTCGGGCGTTGACTTCTATGGCCATACGTATTCGATCTGATGGAGCAACACCCTACAGTGAAGCCTAGGTTTCCTGGAAGCTAGATATGACCATAACCTTCACACAGGTTGCAATTATACGTTTTATACGATGGAAACGCTGTTTTATTCATTTTGTATTTTATGCTTCTGGCGTTGACCTCTATGGCTCTAACTCCACGATCTGGTGGAGCTATGTCGCAGAGTTAAGTCTGGGATGCCCGGAACGTCGAAATGATCATTACTTCCACACTGGTTGCAATTATTCATGCTATACGATGGAAAAGCTGTTGCATATCTATTGTATTTTCTGCTTCTGGCTTTGACTTCTATGGTCCTAGCTATTCGATCTGGTAGGGCAACGTCCAAGAGCGAAGCCTATGTTGCCCAGGACATAGAAATGACCATTAGTTTCACACTGGTTGCAATTACTCATGCATTACGATGGAAAAACTGTTGCATTTTTATTGTATATTCTGCTTCTGGCTTTGACTTCTAAGGACCTAGCTACTCGATCTGGTGGGGCAACGTCCATGAGTGAAGTCATTGTTGCCCGGAACGTAGAAGTGATCATAACTTTCAAACTGGTTGCAATTATTCGTTTTATACAATGGAAAAACTGTACTATTTATTTTGTATTTTATGCTTCGGGCGTTGACTTCTAAGGCCATAGCTATTGGATGTGATGGAGCAACGCACAAGAGTGAAGCCTAGGCTGCCGGGAATCTAGAAATGACCATTACATTCACACTGGTTGCAATTATTCCTCGTATACAGTGGAAAAACTGTTGCATCTTTATTGTATTTTATGTTTCTGGCGTTGGCTTCTTAGGCCCTAACTTTTCGATCTGGCGGAGCAATGCCGTATAGTGAAGCCTAGGTTGCCCCGAAGGTAGAAATGACCATTACCCTCACACTGGCTGCAATTATTCCTGTTATACTATGAAAAACTGTTGCATTTTTAATTTATTTTATGTTTCTGGCCTTGAATTCTAAGTCCCTCGCTATTCGGTCAGGTGGAGCAGCGCCCTAGAGTGAAGCCTAGGTTGCCCGCAACGTAGAAATGACCAGTACTTTCACACTGGTTGCACTTATTCATTTTATGCGATGGAAAAACTCTTCTATTCATATTGTATTTTATTCTTCTGGCGCTGACTTCTAAGGCGCTAACAATTCGATGTGGTGGAGCAACGACCCAGAGTGAAGCCTATGTTGCCCGGAGCGCAGAAATGACCATTACCTTCACACTGTTTGCAATTATTCCTGTTATACGATTGAAAAGCTGTTGTATTTATATTGCATTTTACGCTTCTGGCGTTGACTTATTAGGCCCTAACTATTTGATCTGGTGGAGCACCGCCCTAGAGTGAAGCCTAGGTTGCCCGGCACGTAGAACGTACCTTTACCTTCACACTGGTTGCAATTATTCCTGTTATTCGATGGAAAAGCTGTTGCATTTTTAATGTATTTTATGGCTTCTGGCGTTGACTTCTAGGGTCCTAATTTTCGATATGGTGGGGCAACGCCATAGAGTGAAGCCTAGGTTGCCCGGAACGTAGAAATGACCATATCTTTCACACTAGTAGCAATTATTCCTGTTATACGATGGAAAAACTGTTGTATCTATATTGTGTTTTATACTACTGGCGTCGACTTCTAAGGCCCTATATATTCGACCTGGTGAAGCAACGTCCAAGTGTGAAGCCTATGTTGCCCGGAACGTAGAAATGACCATTACTTTCACACTGATTGCAATTATTCCTTTTATATGATGGAAAATCTGTTGTATTTATATTGTATTTTATGCTTCTGGCGTTGACTTCTTAGACCATAACTGTTGGATCTTGTGGAACAACGCCCTAGAGTGGAGCCTAGGTTGCCCGAAACGTAAAATGACCATACCTTTCACACTCGTTGCAATTATTCATTTATACGATGGAAAAACCATTGCAATTATTTTGTATTTTAAGCTTCTGGCGTTGACTTCTAAGGTCCAAGCTAATCCATCTGGTGGGGCAACGTCCAAGGGTGAAGCCTATGTAGCCCGGTACGTAGAAATGACCATTAGTTTCACACTGGTTGGAATTATTCTTTTTATACAATGGAAAAACTGCTGTATTTATTTTGTATTTTATGACTCTGGCGTTGTTTTCTTAGGCCCTAACTATTGGATCTGGTGGACCAACGCCGTAGAGTGAAGCCTCGGTTGCACTGAACGTAGAAATGACAATTACTTTCACACTGTTTAGATTTACCCATTTTATACGATGGTACAACTGTTATATTTATATTGTATTTTCTGCTTCTGACGTGGACTTCTAAGGCCGTAGCTATTCTATGTGGTGGAACAACGCCCTAGAGCGAAGCCTAGGTTGCCCGGAACGTAGAAATGTACATACCTTTCACAGTCGTTGCAATTATTCGTTTTCTGCGATGGAAAATCCGTTGCATTTATATTGTATTTTATGCTTCTGGCGTTGACATCTAAGGCCGTCGCTATTCGATGTGGTGGAGCAACGCCCTAGAGTGAAGCCTAGGCTGCCTGGAACCTAGAAATGACCATACCTTTCACACTTGTGGCAATTATGCCTGTTATACTATGGAAAAACTGTTGTATTTATATTGTATTTTATGCTTCTGGCGTTGACTTCTAAGGCCGTAGCTGTCCGATGTGGTGGAGCAACGCCCTAGAGTGAAGCCTAGGTTGCCCGGAACGTAGAAATGACCATCACATTCGCACTGGTTGCAATTATTCTTGTTATACGATGGAAAGACTCTTGTATATTTATTGTATTTTATGCTTCGGTCGTTGACTTCTATGGCCATACGTATTCGATCTGATGGAGCAACACCCTACAGTGAAGCCTAGGTTTCCTGGAAGCTAGATATGACCATAACCTTCACACAGGTTGCAATTATACGTTTTATACGATGGAAACACTGTCTTATTCATTTTGTATTTTATGCTTCTGGCGTTGACCTCTAAGGCTCTAACTCCACGATCTGGTGGAGCTATGTCGCAGAGTTAAGTCTAGGATGCCCGGAACGTCGAAATGATCATTACTTTCACACTGGTTGCAATTATTCATGCTATACGATGGAAAAGCTGTTGCATATCTAATGTATTTTCTGCTTCTGGCTTTGACTTCTATGGTCCTAGCTATTCGATCTGGTAGGGCAACGTCCAGCAGCGAAGCCTATGTTGCCCAGGACGTAGAAATGACCATTAGTTTCACACTGGTTGCAATTACTCATGCATTACGATGGAAAAACTGTTGCATTTTTATTGTATATTCTGCTTCTGGCTTTGACTTCTAAGGACCTAGCTACTCGATCTGGTGGGGCAACGTCCATGAGTGAAGTCATTGTTGCCCGGAACGTAGAAGTGATCATAACTTTCAAACTGGTTGCAATTATTCGTTTTATACAATGGAAAAACTGTACTATCTATTTTGTATTTTATGCTTCGGGCGTTGACTTCTAAGGCCATAGCTATTGGATGTGATGGAGCAACGCACAAGAGTGAAGCCTAGGCTGCCGGGAATCTAGAAATGACCATTACATTCACACTGGTTGCAATTATTCCTCGTATACGGTGGAAAAACTGTTGCATCTTTATTGTATTTTATGTTTCTGGCGTTGGCTTCTTAGGCCCTAACTTTTCGATCTGGCGGAGCAATGCCGTAGAGTGAAGCCTAGGTTGCCCCGAAGGTAGAAGTGACCATTACCTTCACACTGGCTGCAATTATTCCTGTTATACGATGGAGAAACAGTTGCATTTGTATTGTATTTTATGCATCGGGCGTCGAATTCTAAGTCCCGATCTATTCGATCTGGTGGGGCAACGCCGTAGAGTGAAGCCTAGGTTGCCCGGAACGTAGAAATGACCATAACTTTCACACCGGTTGCAATTATTCGTTTTATACGTTGGAAATGCTGTTGTATTTATATTGTATTATATGCTTCTGGCGTTGGCTTGTAAGGTCGTAGCGATTAGGTGTGGTGGAGCAACGACCTAGAGTGACGCCTAGCTTGCCCGGAACGTAGAAATGACCATTACTTTCACACTGTTTGCTGTTATTCCTGTTATACGATGGAAAAACTGTTGCATCTTTATCTTATTTTATGCCTCGGGCGTTGACTTCTAAGGCCCTAACTCTTCGATCTGGTGGAGCAACACCCTATAGTGAAGCCTAGGATGCCCGGAACGTAGAAATGACCATAACTTCCACACTGGTTGCAATCATTCGTTTTATTCGATGGAAAAGCTGTTGTATTTATATCGTATTCTACGCTTCGGGCGTTGACTACTAAGGCCCACAACCATTCGATCTGGATCACCAACGCCCCAGAGTGAAGCCTAGGATCCCCGGAACGTGGAAATGACCATTACCTTCACACTTGTTGCAAATAATCCAGTTATGCGATGGAAAATCTGTTGTAATTATATTTTATTTTATGCTTCTGGCGTTGACTTCTTAAGCCCCAACTTTTCTATCTGGCGGAGCAACGCCCTAGAGTTAAGCCTAGGTTGCCCGGAACGTAGAAATGACCATTACCTTCACACTTGTTGCAATTATTCCTGTTATACAATGGAAAAACTGTTGTATTTTTATAGTATTTTATGCACCGGGCGTTGACTTCTAAGGCGCTAGCTATTCGATCTGGCTGTCCAACGCCCTAGAGTGAAGCCTAGGTTGCCCGGAACGTAGAAATGACCATCACATTCACCCTGCTTGCAATTGTACCTGTTATACGGTGGAAAATCTGTTGTATTTTTATCGTATTCTACGCTTCGGGCGATGACTACTAAGGCCCACAACTATTCGATCTGGGCCACCAACGCCCCAGAGTGAAGCGTAGGATCCCCGGAACGTGGAAATGACCATTACCTTCACACTTGTTGCAAATAATCCTGTTATACGATGGAAAAACTGTTGTACTTTTAATGTATTTTATGCTTCTGGCGTTGACTTCTAAGGCCCTAGCTATTCGATTTGGTGGAGCAACGCCCTAGTGTGAAGCCTAGGTTGCCGGAAACGTAGAAATGACCATCACATTCATTCTGGTTGCAATTGTTCCTGTTATACGATGGAAAATCTGTTGTAATTATATTTTATTTTATGCTTCTGGCGTTGACTTCTTAAGCCCCAACTTTTCGATCTGGAGGAGCAACGCCCTAGAGTGAAGCCTAGGTTGCCCGGAACGTAGAAATGACCATTACCTTCACACTTGTTGCAATTATTCCTGATATACAATGGAGAAACTGTTGTATTTTTATAGCATTTTATGCACCGGGCCTTGACTTCTAAGGCCGTAGCTATTCGATGTGGTGGAGCAACGCCATAGAGTGAAGCCTAGGTTGCCCGGAAAGTAGAATGACCATACCTTTCACACTAGTTGCAATTATTCCTGTTATATGATGAAAAAACTGTTGTACTTATACTGTATTTTATCCTTCTGGCGTTGAATTCTAAGTCCCTAGCTATTCGATCTTGTGGAGCAACGGCCTAGAGTGAAGCCTAGGTTGCTCGGAACGTAGAAATGACCATTACTTTCACACTGTTTGCAAATACACATTATATACGATGGAAAAGCTGTTATATTTATATTGTATTTTATGCTTCTGGCGTTGTCTTCCTGCGCCCTAACTATTTGATCTGGTGGAGCACCGCCCTAGAGTTAAGCCTACATTGCCCGGAAAGTAGAACATACCATTACCTTCACACTGTTTGCATTTATTCCTGTTATACGATGGCAAAACTGTTGCATCTTTATAGTATTTTATGCTTCTGGCGTTGACTTCTAAGGCCCTAACTATTCGATCTGGTGGAGAAACGCCCTAGAATGAAGCCTAGGTTGCCCGAAACGTAGAAATGACCATTACTTTCACCATGTTTGCAATTATTCATTTTATACGATGGAAAAACTGTTGCATTTATATTGCGTTTTATGCTTCTGGCGTTGACTTCGAATGCCCTAACTATTCGATGTGGTGGAGCAACGCCCGAGAGCCAACCCTAGGTTGCCCGGAAAGTAGAATAGACCATTACTTTCACACTGGTTGCAATTATTCCTGTTATACGATGGACAAACAGCTGGATTTTTATTGTATTTTATGCTTCTGGCGTTGACTTCTTAGGCGCTAACTATTCGACCCGGTGGAGCAACGCCCTAGAGTCAGGCCTAGGTTTCCCGGAACGTAGATATGACCATAACTTTCACACTGGTTGCAATTATTCCTGTTTTACGATGGAAAAACTGTTGTAATTTTATTTTATTTTATGCTTCTGGCGTTGACTTCTTAAGCCCTAACGTTTCGATCTGGTGGAGCAACGCCCTAGAGTGAAGCCTAGGTTGCCCGGAACGTAGAAATGACCATCACTTTCACACTGGTTGCAATTATTCCTGTTATACGATGGACAAACAGTTGGATTTTTATTGTACTTTATGCTTCAGGCGTTGACTTCTAAGGCCCTATGCGTTCGATCTGGTGGAGCAGTGCCTCAGAGATAAGTCTAGGATGCCCGGAACGTAGAAATGGCCATTACTTTCACACTGGTTGCTATTATTCGTTTTATACGATGGAAAGACTGTTGAATTTATATTGTATTTTAGGCTTCTGGCGTTCACTTCTTAGGCTCTAACTATTCGATCTGGTGGACGAACGCCCCAGAGTGAAGCCTAGGTCGCCCGGATCGTAGAAATGACCATCACCTTCACTCTGGTTGCAATTATTCCTGTTATACGATGGAAGAACTGTTGTTTTTTAATTGCATTTTATGCTTCGGGCGTTGACTTCTAAGGCCCTAGCTATTCGATTTCGTGGAGCAACGCCCTAGAGTGAAGCCTAGGTTGCCCGGAACGTAGAAATGACCATAACTTTCACACTGGTTGCAATTATTCGTTTTATATGATGGAAAAGCTGTTGTATTTATATTGTATTTTAAGCTTCTGGCATTGACTTCTTAGGCCCTAACTAGTCGATCCGGTGGAGCAACGCCCTAGAGTGACGCCTAGGTTGCACGGAACGTGAGAAATGTCCATTACCTTCACACTGGTTGTAATTATTCCTGTTATACGATGGAATGACTGTTCTATTTTTATTTCATTTTATGCTTCTACCGCTGACTTCTAGGGCCCTACCTATTCGATCTGGTGAAGCAACGCCCTAGAGCGAAGCCGAGGTTGCCCGGAACGTAGAAATGAACATAACTTTCACACTGGTTGCAATTATTCGTTTTATACGATGGAAAAACTGTTGTATATATATTGTATTTTATGCTTCTGGCCATGACTTCTTAGGCCCTAACTTTTCGATCTGATCGTGCAGCGCACTAGAGTGAAGCCTAGGTTGCCCGAAACGTAGAAATGACCATCACATTCAGCCTGGATGCAATTGTTCCTGTTATACGATGGAGAATCTGTTGTAATTATATTTTATTTTATGCTTCTGGCGTTGACTTCTTAAGCCCCAACTTTTCTATCTGGCGGAGCAACGCCCTAGAGTTAAAACTAGGTTGCCCGGAACGTAGAAATGACCATTGCCTTCACACTTGTTGCAAATATTCCTGTTATACGATGGAAAAACTGTTGTACTTTTAATGTATTTTATGCTTCTGGCGTTGACTTCTAAGGCCCTAGCTATTCCATTTGGTGGAGCAACGCCCTAGAGTGAAGCCTAGGTTGCCGGAAACGTAGAAATGACCATCACATTCAGCCTGGTTGCAATTGTTCCTGTTATACGATGGAAAATCTGTTGTAATTATATTTTATTTTATGCTTCTGGCGTTGACTTCTTAAGCCCCAACTTTTCGATCTGGTGGAGCAACGCCCTAGAGTGAAGCCTAGGTTGCCCGGAACGTAGAAATGACCATTACTTTCACCATGTTTGCAATTATTCATTTTATACGATGGAAAGACTGTTGTATTTATATTGTATTTTATGCTTTTGGCGTGGACTTCTAAGGCCGTAGCTATTAGATGTGGTGGAGCAACGCCCTACAGTGACTCCTAGGTTGCCCGGAACGCAGAAATGACCATTACTTTCACCATGTTTGCAATTATTCATTTTATACGATGGAAAAACTGTTGTACTTATATTGTATTTTATCCTTCTGGTGCTGAATTCTAAGTCCCTAGCTATTCCCTCTGGTGGATCACCGCCCTATAGTGAGACCCAGGTTGCCCGGAATGTAGAACTGACCAGTACTTTCACACTGGTTGCAGTTACTCCTGTTATACGATGGAAAAACTGTTGCATCTTTAATGCATTTTATGCTTATGGCGTTGACTTCTAAGGCCCTAACTATTCGATCTGGTGGAGAAACGCCCTAGAGTGAAGCCTAGGTTGCCCGGAAAGTAGAAATGACCATTACTTTCACACTGGTTGCAATTATTCGTTTTATACGATGGAAAAGCTGTTGTCTTTATATCGTATTTTATGCAGTTGGCGTTGCCTTCTTAGGCCCTAACTATTCGATCTGGTGGCGCAACGCCATAGAGTGAAACGTAGGTTGCCCGGAACGTAGAAATGAACATTACTTTCACACTGGTTGCAATTATTCCTGTTATACGATGGTAAAACTATTGCATTTTTGTTGTATTTTATGCATCGGGCGTTGAATTCAAAGTCCCTTGCTATTCGATCTGGTGGAGCAACGCCGTAGAGTGAAGCCTAGGTTGCCCGCAACGTAGAAATGCCCAGTACTTTCACACTGGTTCCAGTTATTCGTTTTATACGATGGAAAGACTGTTGCATCTTTATTGTATTTTATGCATCTGGCGTTGACCTCTAAGGCTCTAACTCCACGATCTGGTGGAGCTATGTCGCAGAGTTAAGTCTAGGATGCCCGAAACGTCGAAATGATCATTACTTTCACACTTGTTGCAATTATTCATGCTATACGATGGAAAAGCTGTTGCATATCTATTGTATTTTCTGCTTCTGGCTTTGACTTCTATGGTCCTAGCTATTCGATCTGGTAGTGCATCGGCCAAGAGTGAAGCCTATGTTGCCCGGGACGCAGAAATGACCATAACTTTCACACTGGTTGCAATTATTCGCTTTATACAATGGAAAAACTGTTGTATTTATATTGTATATTATGCTTCTGGCTGTGACTTCTTAGGCCCTAGCTACTCGATCTGGCATAACAACGCCCTAGTGTGGAGCCTAGGTTGCTCGTAACGTAGAAATGACCATAACTTTCACACTGGTTGCAATTATTCCTTTTATACGATGGGAAAACCGTTCTATTTATTTTGTATTTTATGCTTCGGGCGTTGACTTCTAAGGCCCTAACTACTCGATCTTGTGGAACAACGCCCTAGAGCGAAACCTAGGTTCCCCGGAACGTAGAAATGATCATTACCATCACACTGGCTGCAACTATTCCTGTTATACGATGCACAAACTGTAGGATTTTTATTGTACGTTATGCTTCTGACGTTTACTACTAATGCCCTATGTATTCGATCTGGTGGAGCAATGCCTCAGAGTTAAGTCTAGGATGCCCGGAGCGTAGAAATGGCCATTACTTTCGCACTGGTTGCAATTATTCGTTTTATACAATGGGAAAACTGTTGTACGTATATCGTATTTTATGCTTCTGGCGTTGACTTCTTAGGCACTAACTATCCGATCTGGTGGATCAACGCCCTGGAGTGAAGCCTAGGTTGCCCGGAGCGTTGAAACGACCATCACTTTCACACTGGTTGCAATTATTCTTGTTATACGATGGAAAAACTGTTGTATTTTTATTGTATTTTATGCTTCGGGCATTGACTTCTATGGCCCTACATATTCGATGTGGCGGAGCTACGCCATAGAGTGAAGCCTAGGTTCCCCGGAACGTAGAAATGTCCATCACTTTCACATTGGTTGCCATTATCCGTTTTATACGATGGAAAAGCTGTTGCATTTATTTTGTATTTTATGCTTCTGGCGTTGACTTCTAAGGCCGTAGCTATTCGCTGTAGTGGAGCAGCGCCCTAGAGTGAAGCCTAGGTTGCCCGGAACGTAGAAATGACCATTACTTTCACGCTGGTTGCAATTATTCCTGTTACACTATGAAAAACTATTGCATTTTTATTTTATTTTATGTTTCTGGCGTTGAATTCTAAGGCCCTAACTATTCGATCTGGTGGAGAAACGCCCTAGAGTGAAGCCTAGGTTGCCCGGAAAGTAGAAATGACCATTACTTTCACACTGGTTGCAATTATTCGTTTTATACGATGGAAAAGCTGTTGTCTTTATATCGTATTTTATGCAGCTGGCGTTGCCTTCTTAGGCCCTAACTATTCGATCTGGTGGCGCAACGCCATAGAGTGAAACGTAGGTTGCCCGGAACGTAGAAATGAACATTACTTTCACTCTGGTTGCAATTATTCCTGTTATACGATGGTAAAACTATTGCATTTTTGTTGTATTTTATGCATCGGGCGTTGAATCCAAAGTCCCTTGCTATTCGATCTGGTGGAGCAACGCCGTAGAGTGAAGCCTACGTTGCCCGGAACGTAGAAATGCCCAGTACTTTCACACTGGTTCCAGTTATTCCTGTTATACGATGGAAAAACTGTTGCATCTTTATTGTATTTTATGCTTATGGCGTTGACTTCTAAGGCCCTAACTATTCGATCTGGTGGGGAAACGCCCTGGAGTGAAGCCCAGGTTGCCCGGAAAGTAGAAATGACCATTACTTTCACACTGGTTGCAATTATTCGTTTTATACGATGGAAAAGCTGTTGTCTTATATCGTATTTTATGCAGCTGGCGTTGCCTTCTTAGGCCGTAACTATTCGATCTGGTGGCGCAACGCCATAGAGTGAAACGTAGGTTGCCCGGAACGTAGAAATGAACATTACTTTCACACTGGTTGCAATTATTCCTGTTATACGATGGAAAAACTGTTGCATTTTTATTGTATTTTATGCATCGGGCGTTGAATTCTAAGTCCCTTGCTATTCGATCTGGTGGAGCAACGCTGTAGAGAGAAGCCTAGGTTGTCCCGGAACGTAGAAATGTCCATAACTTTCACAATGGTTGCTTTTATTCGTTTTATACGATGGAAAAACTGTTATATTTATATTGTATTTTATGCTTCTGGCGTTGACTTCTTAGGCCCTAACTATTCGATCTGGTGGACCAACGCCCTGGAGTGAAGGCTAGGTTGCCCGGAACGTAGAAATGACCATCACTTTCACACTGGTTGCAATTATTCCTGTTATACGATGGAAAAACGGTTGCATTTTTATTGTATTTTCGGCTTCTGGCTTCGACTTCTAAGGTCCTAACTATTCGATCTGGTGGCGCAACGCCATAGAGTGAAACGTAAGTTGCCCGGAACGTAGAAATGAACATTACTTTCACACTGGTTGCAATTACTCCTGTTATACGATGGAAAAACTCTTGTATATTTATTGCATTTTATACTTCGGGCGTCGATTTCTATTGCCCTACCTAGTCGATCTGTTGGAGCAACACCCCACAGTGAAGCCTAGGTTGCCCGGAACGTAGAAATGACCATAACTTTCACACTGGTTGCTATTATTCCTTTTATACGATGGAAAAACTGTTGTATTTTTATTGTATTTTATGCTTCGGGCATTGACTTCTATGGCCCTACATATTCGATGTGGCGGAGCTGCGCCATAGAGTGAAGCCTAGGTTCCCCGGAACGTAGAAATGTCCATCACTTTCACATTGGTTGCCATTATCCGTTTTATACGATGGAAAAGCTGTTGCATTTATTTTGTATTTTATGCTTCTGGCGTTGTCTTCTAAGGCCGTAGCTATTCGCTGTAGTGGAGCAACGCCCTAGAGTGAAGCCTACGTTGCCCGGAACGTAGAAATGACCAGTACTTTCACACTGCTTGCAGTTATTCCTGTTATACGATGGAAAAACTGTTGCATCTTTATCGTATTCTATGCTTCTGGCGTTAACTTCTAAGGCCCTAACTATTCGATCTGGTGGAGCAACACCCTAGAGTGAAGCCTAGGTTGCTCCGAATGTAGAAATGACGATAACTTTCACACTGGTTGCAATTATTCGTTTTATACGATGGAAAGACTGTTGCATCTTTATTGTATTTTATGCATCTGGCGTTGACTTCTAAGGCCCTAACTATTCGATCTGGTGGAGCAACGCCCTAGCGTGAAGCCTAGGTTGCCCGGAACGTAGAAATGACCATAACTTTCACACTGGTTGCTATTATTCGTTTTATACGATGGAAAAGCTGTTATATTTATATGGTATTTTATGCTTCTGGCGTTGATTTCTTGGGCCCTAACTATTCGACCAGGTGGACCAACGCACTAGAGTGGAGCCTAGGATGCCCGGAACGTAGAAGTGACCATCACTTTCACACTGGTTGCAATTATTCCTGTGATACGATGGAAAAGCTCTTGTATATTTATTGTATTTTATGTTTCGGGCGTTGACTTCTAAGGTCGTAGCTATTCGATCTGGTGGCGCAAAGCCCTAGAGTGAAGCCTAGGTTGCCCTGAACGTAGAAATGACCATAACTTTCACACTGGTTGCTATTATTCGTATTATACGATGGAAAAACTGTTGGATTTTTATTTTATTTTATGCTTTTGGCGTTGAATTCTAAGTCCCTGGCGGTTCGATCTTGTGGAGCAACGCCCTAGAGAGAAGCCTAGGTTGCCCGGAAAGTAGAAATGACCATTACTTTCACACTGGTTGCAATTATTCGTCTTATACGATGGAAAAGCTGTAGTGTTTTTAATGTATTTCATGCTTCTGGCGTTGAATTCTAAGTCCCTAGCTATTCGACCTGGTGGAGCGACGTCCTAGACTGAAGCCTAAGTTGCTGGGAACGTAGAAATGGCCATTACTTTCACACTGGTTGCTATTATTCGTATTATACGATGGAAAAACTGTTGTATTTATATTGTATTTTATGCTTCTGGCTGTGACTTCTTAGGCCCTAGCTACTCGATCTGGCATAACAACGCCCTAGTGTGGAGCCTAGGTTGCTCGTAACGTAGAAATGACCATAACTTTCACACTGGTTGCAATTATTCCTTTTATACGATGGAAAAACCGTTCTATTTATTTTGTATTTATGCTTCGGGCGTTGACTTCTATGGCCCTACATATTCGATGTGGCGGATCTACGCCATAGAGTGAAGCCTAGGTTCCCCGGAACGTAGAAATGTCCATCACTTTCACATTGGTTGCCATTATCCGTTTTATACGATGGAAAAGCTGTTGCATTTATTTTGTATTTTATGCTTCTGGCGTTGACTTCTAAGGCCGTAGCTATTCGCTGTAGTGGAGCAACGCCCTAGAGTAGAGCCTAGGTTGCCCGGAACGTAGAAATGACCATTACTTTCACGCTGGTTGCAATTATTCCTGTTACACTATGAAAAACTGTTGCATTTTTATTTTATTTTATGTTTCTGGCGTTGAATTCTAAGTCCCTAGATATTCGATCAGGTGGAGCAACGCCCTATAGTGAAGCCTAGGTTGCCCGAAACGTAAAATGACCATACCTTTCACACTCGTTGCAATTATTCGTTTTATACGATGGAAAAACCGTTGTATTTATTTTGTATTTTAAGCTTCTGGCGTTGACTTCTAAGGTCCTAGCTAATCGATGTGGTGGGGCAACGTCCAAGGGTGAAGCCTATGTAGCCTGGTACGTAGAAATGACCATTAGTTTCACACTGGTTGGAATTATTCATTTATACAATGAAAAAACTGCTGTATTTATTTTGTATTTTATGACTCTGGCGTTGCCTTCTTAGGCCATAACTATTGGATCTGGTGGACCAACGCCGTAGAGTGAAGCCTCGGTTGCCCTGAACGTAGAAATGACCATTAATATCACACTGTTTGCAATTATCCATTTTATACGATGGAACAACTGTTATATTTATATTGTATTTTCTGCTTCTGGCGTGGACTTCTAAGGCCGTAGCTACTCGACGTGGTGGAACAACGCCCTAGAGCGAAGCCTAGGTTGCCCGGCACGTAGAAATGTACATACCTTTCACAGTCGTTGCAATTATTCGTTTTCTGCTATGGAAAATCCGTTGTATTTATTTTGTATTTTAAGCTTCTGGCGTTGACTTCTTAGGCCCTAACTGTACGATCTGGTGGAACAACGCCCTAGAGTGAAGCCCGCGTTGCCCGGAACGTAGAAATGAACATTACTTTCACTCTGGTTGCAATTATTCCTGTTATACGATGGTAAAACTATTGCATTTTTGTTGTATTTTATGCATCGGGCGTTGAATCCAAAGTCCCTTGCTATTCGATCTGGTGGAGCAACGCCGTAGAGTGAAGCCTACGTTGCCCGGAACGTAGAAATGCCCAGTACTTTCACACTGGTTCCAGTTATTCCTGTTATACGATGGAAAAACTGTTGCATCTTTATTGTATTTTATGCTTATGGCGTTGACTTCTAAGGCCCTAACTATTCGATCTGGTGGGGAAACGCCCTGGAGTGAAGCCCAGGTTGCCCGGAAAGTAGAAATGACCATTACTTTCACACTGGTTGCAATTATTCGTTTTATACGATGGAAAAGCTGTTGTCTTATATCGTATTTTATGCAGCTGGCGTTGCCTTCTTAGGCCGTAACTATTCGATCTGGTGGCGCAACGCCATAGAGTGAAACGTAGGTTGCCCGGAACGTAGAAATGAACATTACTTTCACACTGGTTGCAATTATTCCTGTTATACGATGGAAAAACTGTTGCATTTTTATTGTATTTTATGCATCGGGCGTTGAATTCTAAGTCCCTTGCTATTCGATCTGGTGGAGCAACGCTGTAGAGAGAAGCCTAGGTTGTCCCGGAACGTAGAAATGTCCATAACTTTCACAATGGTTGCTTTTATTCGTTTTATACGATGGAAAAACTGTTATATTTATATTGTATTTTATGCTTCTGGCGTTGACTTCTTAGGCCCTAACTATTCGATCTGGTGGACCAACGCCCTGGAGTGAAGGCTAGGTTGCCCGGAACGTAGAAATGACCATCACTTTCACACTGGTTGCAATTATTCCTGTTATACGATGGAAAAACGGTTGCATTTTTATTGTATTTTCGGCTTCTGGCTTCGACTTCTAAGGTCCTAACTATTCGATCTGGTGGCGCAACGCCATAGAGTGAAACGTAAGTTGCCCGGAACGTAGAAATGAACATTACTTTCACACTGGTTGCAATTACTCCTGTTATACGATGGAAAAACTCTTGTATATTTATTGCATTTTATACTTCGGGCGTCGATTTCTATTGCCCTACCTAGTCGATCTGTTGGAGCAACACCCCACAGTGAAGCCTAGGTTGCCCGGAACGTAGAAATGACCATAACTTTCACACTGGTTGCTATTATTCCTTTTATACGATGGAAAAACTGTTGTATTTTTATTGTATTTTATGCTTCGGGCATTGACTTCTATGGCCCTACATATTCGATGTGGCGGAGCTGCGCCATAGAGTGAAGCCTAGGTTCCCCGGAACGTAGAAATGTCCATCACTTTCACATTGGTTGCCATTATCCGTTTTATACGATGGAAAAGCTGTTGCATTTATTTTGTATTTTATGCTTCTGGCGTTGTCTTCTAAGGCCGTAGCTATTCGCTGTAGTGGAGCAACGCCCTAGAGTGAAGCCTACGTTGCCCGGAACGTAGAAATGACCAGTACTTTCACACTGCTTGCAGTTATTCCTGTTATACGATGGAAAAACTGTTGCATCTTTATCGTATTCTATGCTTCTGGCGTTAACTTCTAAGGCCCTAACTATTCGATCTGGTGGAGCAACACCCTAGAGTGAAGCCTAGGTTGCTCCGAATGTAGAAATGACGATAACTTTCACACTGGTTGCAATTATTCGTTTTATACGATGGAAAGACTGTTGCATCTTTATTGTATTTTATGCATCTGGCGTTGACTTCTAAGGCCCTAACTATTCGATCTGGTGGAGCAACGCCCTAGCGTGAAGCCTAGGTTGCCCGGAACGTAGAAATGACCATAACTTTCACACTGGTTGCTATTATTCGTTTTATACGATGGAAAAGCTGTTATATTTATATGGTATTTTATGCTTCTGGCGTTGATTTCTTGGGCCCTAACTATTCGACCAGGTGGACCAACGCACTAGAGTGGAGCCTAGGATGCCCGGAACGTAGAAGTGACCATCACTTTCACACTGGTTGCAATTATTCCTGTGATACGATGGAAAAGCTCTTGTATATTTATTGTATTTTATGTTTCGGGCGTTGACTTCTAAGGTCGTAGCTATTCGATCTGGTGGCGCAAAGCCCTAGAGTGAAGCCTAGGTTGCCCTGAACGTAGAAATGACCATAACTTTCACACTGGTTGCTATTATTCGTATTATACGATGGAAAAACTGTTGGATTTTTATTTTATTTTATGCTTTTGGCGTTGAATTCTAAGTCCCTGGCGGTTCGATCTTGTGGAGCAACGCCCTAGAGAGAAGCCTAGGTTGCCCGGAAAGTAGAAATGACCATTACTTTCACACTGGTTGCAATTATTCGTCTTATACGATGGAAAAGCTGTAGTGTTTTTAATGTATTTCATGCTTCTGGCGTTGAATTCTAAGTCCCTAGCTATTCGACCTGGTGGAGCGACGTCCTAGACTGAAGCCTAAGTTGCTGGGAACGTAGAAATGGCCATTACTTTCACACTGGTTGCTATTATTCGTATTATACGATGGAAAAACTGTTGTATTTTAATTGTATTTCATGCGTCTGGCGTTGAGCTCTTAGGCCCTAACTATTCGATCGGGCGGAGCAACGCCCTAGAGTGAAGCCTAGGATGCCCGAAACGTCGAAATGATAATTACTTTCGCACAGGTTGCAATTAGTCATGCTATACGATGGAAAAACTGTTTCATTTTTACTTTATTTTCTGATTCTGTCTCTGACTTTTAATGTCGTAGCTATTCGATCTGGTCGAGCAACGCCCTAGAGTGAAGCCTAGGTAACCAGGAACGTAGAAATGACCATCACTTTCACACTGTTTGCAATTATACATTTTATACGATGGAAAAGCTGTTGTGTTTATATTGTATTTTATGCTTCTGGCGTTGAGTTCTAAGGCCGTAGCTATTCGATATGGTGGAACAACGACCTAGAGTGAAACATAGGTTACCCGGAACGTAGAAATGACCAATACTTTCACGCTGGTTGCAATTATTCCTGTTATACGATGAAAAACTGTTGGATTTTTATTTTATTTTATGCTTTTGGCGTTGAATTCTAAGTCCCTGGCGGTTCGATCTTGTGGAGCAACGCCCTAGAGAGAAGCCTAGGTTGCCCGGAACGTAGAAATGACCAGTACTTTCACACTGGTTGCAGTTATTCTGTTATACAGTGGAAAAACGCTTCTATTTATATTGTATTTTATGCTTCTGGCGTTGACTTCTAAGTCCCTAGCTATTCGCTCTGGTGGAGCAACGCCCTAGAGTGTAGCCTAGGTTGCTCGGAACGTAGAAATGACCATTACTTTCACACTGTTTGCAATTATTCGTTTTATATGATGGAAACACTGTTTTATTCATTTTGTATTTTATGCTTCTGGCGTTGACCTCTAAGGCTCTAACTCCACGATCTGGTGGAGCTATGTCGCAGAGTTAAGTCTAGGATGCCCGAAACGTCGAAATGATCATTACTTTCACACTTGTTGCAATTATTCATGCTATACGATGGAAAAGCTGTTGCATATCTATTGTATTTTCTGCTTCTGGCTTTGACTTCTATGGTCCTAGCTATGCGATCTGATAGGACAACGTCCAAGAGCGAAGCCTATGTTGCCCAGGACGTAGAAATGACCATTAGTTTCACACTGGTTGCAATTACTCATGCTTTACGATGGAAAAACTGTTGCATTTTTATTGTATATTCTGCTTCTGGCTTTGACTTCTATGGTCCTACCTATTCGATCTGGTAGTGCATCGGCCAAGAGTGAAGCCTATGTTGCCCGGGACGCAGAAATGACCATAACTTTCACACTGGTTGCAATTATTCGCTTTATACAATGGAAAAACTGTTGTATTTATATTGTATTTTATGCTTCTGGCTGTGACTTCTTAGGCCCTAGCTACTCGATCTGGCATAACAACGCCCTAGTGTGGAGCCTAGGTTGCTCGTAACGTAGAAATGACCATAACTTTCACACTGGTTGCAATTATTCCTTTTATACGATGGAAAAACCGTTCTATTTATTTTGTATTTATGCTTCGGGCGTTGACTTCTATGGCCCTACATATTCGATGTGGCGGATCTACGCCATAGAGTGAAGCCTAGGTTCCCCGGAACGTAGAAATGTCCATCACTTTCACATTGGTTGCCATTATCCGTTTTATACGATGGAAAAGCTGTTGCATTTATTTTGTATTTTATGCTTCTGGCGTTGACTTCTAAGGCCGTAGCTATTCGCTGTAGTGGAGCAACGCCCTAGAGTAGAGCCTAGGTTGCCCGGAACGTAGAAATGACCATTACTTTCACGCTGGTTGCAATTATTCCTGTTACACTATGAAAAACTGTTGCATTTTTATTTTATTTTATGTTTCTGGCGTTGAATTCTAAGTCCCTAGATATTCTATCAGGTGGAGCAACGCCCTATAGTGAAGCCTAGGTTGCCCGAAACGTAAAATGACCATACCTTTCACACTCGTTGCAATTATTCGTTTTATACGATGGAAAAACCGTTGTATTTATTTTGTATTTTAAGCTTCTGGCGTTGACTTCTAAGGTCCTAGCTAATCGATGTGGTGGGGCAACGTCCAAGGGTGAAGCCTATGTAGCCTGGTACGTAGAAATGACCATTAGTTTCACACTGGTTGGAATTATTCATTTATACAATGGAAAAACTGCTGTATTTATTTTGTATTTTATGACTCTGGCGTTGCCTTCTTAGGCCATAACTATTGGATCTGGTGGACCAACGCCGTAGAGTGAAGCCTCGGTTGCCCTGAACGTAGAAATGACCATTAATATCACACTGTTTGCAATTATCCATTTTATACGATGGAACAACTGTTATATTTATATTGTATTTTCTGCTTCTGGCGTGGACTTCTAAGGCCGTAGCTACTCGACGTGGTGGAACAACGCCCTAGAGCGAAGCCTAGGTTGCCCGGCACGTAGAAATGTACATACCTTTCACAGTCGTTGCAATTATTCGTTTTCTGCTATGGAAAATCCGTTGTATTTATTTTGTATTTTAAGCTTCTGGCGTTGACTTCTTAGGCCCTAACTGTACGATCTGGTGGAACAACGCCCTAGAGTGAAGCCCGCGTTGCCCGGAACGTAGAAATGAACATTACTTTCACTCTGGTTGCAATTATTCCTGTTATACGATGGTAAAACTATTGCATTTTTGTTGTATTTTATGCATCGGGCGTTGAATCCAAAGTCCCTTGCTATTCGATCTGGTGGAGCAACGCCGTAGAGTGAAGCCTACGTTGCCCGGAACGTAGAAATGCCCAGTACTTTCACACTGGTTCCAGTTATTCCTGTTATACGATGGAAAAACTGTTGCATCTTTATTGTATTTTATGCTTATGGCGTTGACTTCTAAGGCCCTAACTATTCGATCTGGTGGGGAAACGCCCTGGAGTGAAGCCCAGGTTGCCCGGAAAGTAGAAATGACCATTACTTTCACACTGGTTGCAATTATTCGTTTTATACGATGGAAAAGCTGTTGTCTTATATCGTATTTTATGCAGCTGGCGTTGCCTTCTTAGGCCGTAACTATTCGATCTGGTGGCGCAACGCCATAGAGTGAAACGTAGGTTGCCCGGAACGTAGAAATGAACATTACTTTCACACTGGTTGCAATTATTCCTGTTATACGATGGAAAAACTGTTGCATTTTTATTGTATTTTATGCATCGGGCGTTGAATTCTAAGTCCCTTGCTATTCGATCTGGTGGAGCAACGCTGTAGAGAGAAGCCTAGGTTGTCCCGGAACGTAGAAATGTCCATAACTTTCACAATGGTTGCTTTTATTCGTTTTATACGATGGAAAAACTGTTATATTTATATTGTATTTTATGCTTCTGGCGTTGACTTCTTAGGCCCTAACTATTCGATCTGGTGGACCAACGCCCTGGAGTGAAGGCTAGGTTGCCCGGAACGTAGAAATGACCATCACTTTCACACTGGTTGCAATTATTCCTGTTATACGATGGAAAAACGGTTGCATTTTTATTGTATTTTCGGCTTCTGGCTTCGACTTCTAAGGTCCTAACTATTCGATCTGGTGGCGCAACGCCATAGAGTGAAACGTAAGTTGCCCGGAACGTAGAAATGAACATTACTTTCACACTGGTTGCAATTACTCCTGTTATACGATGGAAAAACTCTTGTATATTTATTGCATTTTATACTTCGGGCGTCGATTTCTATTGCCCTACCTAGTCGATCTGTTGGAGCAACACCCCACAGTGAAGCCTAGGTTGCCCGGAACGTAGAAATGACCATAACTTTCACACTGGTTGCTATTATTCCTTTTATACGATGGAAAAACTGTTGTATTTTTATTGTATTTTATGCTTCGGGCATTGACTTCTATGGCCCTACATATTCGATGTGGCGGAGCTGCGCCATAGAGTGAAGCCTAGGTTCCCCGGAACGTAGAAATGTCCATCACTTTCACATTGGTTGCCATTATCCGTTTTATACGATGGAAAAGCTGTTGCATTTATTTTGTATTTTATGCTTCTGGCGTTGTCTTCTAAGGCCGTAGCTATTCGCTGTAGTGGAGCAACGCCCTAGAGTGAAGCCTACGTTGCCCGGAACGTAGAAATGACCAGTACTTTCACACTGCTTGCAGTTATTCCTGTTATACGATGGAAAAACTGTTGCATCTTTATCGTATTCTATGCTTCTGGCGTTAACTTCTAAGGCCCTAACTATTCGATCTGGTGGAGCAACACCCTAGAGTGAAGCCTAGGTTGCTCCGAATGTAGAAATGACGATAACTTTCACACTGGTTGCAATTATTCGTTTTATACGATGGAAAGACTGTTGCATCTTTATTGTATTTTATGCATCTGGCGTTGACTTCTAAGGCCCTAACTATTCGATCTGGTGGAGCAACGCCCTAGCGTGAAGCCTAGGTTGCCCGGAACGTAGAAATGACCATAACTTTCACACTGGTTGCTATTATTCGTTTTATACGATGGAAAAGCTGTTATATTTATATGGTATTTTATGCTTCTGGCGTTGATTTCTTGGGCCCTAACTATTCGACCAGGTGGACCAACGCACTAGAGTGGAGCCTAGGATGCCCGGAACGTAGAAGTGACCATCACTTTCACACTGGTTGCAATTATTCCTGTGATACGATGGAAAAGCTCTTGTATATTTATTGTATTTTATGTTTCGGGCGTTGACTTCTAAGGTCGTAGCTATTCGATCTGGTGGCGCAAAGCCCTAGAGTGAAGCCTAGGTTGCCCTGAACGTAGAAATGACCATAACTTTCACACTGGTTGCTATTATTCGTATTATACGATGGAAAAACTGTTGGATTTTTATTTTATTTTATGCTTTTGGCGTTGAATTCTAAGTCCCTGGCGGTTCGATCTTGTGGAGCAACGCCCTAGAGAGAAGCCTAGGTTGCCCGGAAAGTAGAAATGACCATAACTTTCACACTGGTTGCAATTATTCGTCTTATACGATGGAAAAGCTGTAGTGTTTTTAATGTATTTCATGCTTCTGGCGTTGAATTCTAAGTCCCTAGCTATTCGACCTGGTGGAGCGACGTCCTAGACTGAAGCCTAAGTTGCTGGGAACGTAGAAATGGCCATTACTTTCACACTGGTTGCTATTATTCGTATTATACGATGGAAAAACTGTTGTATTTATATTGTATTTTATGCTTCTGGCTGTGACTTCTTAGGCCCTAGCTACTCGATCTGGCATAACAACGCCCTAGTGTGGAGCCTAGGTTGCTCGTAACGTAGAAATGACCATAACTTTCACACTGGTTGCAATTATTCCTTTTATACGATGGAAAAACCGTTCTATTTATTTTGTATTTATGCTTCGGGCGTTGACTTCTATGGCCCTACATATTCGATGTGGCGGATCTACGCCATAGAGTGAAGCCTAGGTTCCCCGGAACGTAGAAATGTCCATCACTTTCACATTGGTTGCCATTATCCGTTTTATACGATGGAAAAGCTGTTGCATTTATTTTGTATTTTATGCTTCTGGCGTTGACTTCTAAGGCCGTAGCTATTCGCTGTAGTGGAGCAACGCCCTAGAGTAGAGCCTAGGTTGCCCGGAACGTAGAAATGACCATTACTTTCACGCTGGTTGCAATTATTCCTGTTACACTATGAAAAACTGTTGCATTTTTATTTTATTTTATGTTTCTGGCGTTGAATTCTAAGTCCCTAGATATTCGATCAGGTGGAGCAACGCCCTATAGTGAAGCCTAGGTTGCCCGAAACGTAAAATGACCATACCTTTCACACTCGTTGCAATTATTCGTTTTATACGATGGAAAAACCGTTGTATTTATTTTGTATTTTAAGCTTCTGGCGTTGACTTCTAAGGTCCTAGCTAATCGATGTGGTGGGGCAACGTCCAAGGGTGAAGCCTATGTAGCCTGGTACGTAGAAATGACCATTAGTTTCACACTGGTTGGAATTATTCATTTATACAATGAAAAAACTGCTGTATTTATTTTGTATTTTATGACTCTGGCGTTGCCTTCTTAGGCCATAACTATTGGATCTGGTGGACCAACGCCGTAGAGTGAAGCCTCGGTTGCCCTGAACGTAGAAATGACCATTAATATCACACTGTTTGCAATTATCCATTTTATACGATGGAACAACTGTTATATTTATATTGTATTTTCTGCTTCTGGCGTGGACTTCTAAGGCCGTAGCTACTCGACGTGGTGGAACAACGCCCTAGAGCGAAGCCTAGGTTGCCCGGCACGTAGAAATGTACATACCTTTCACAGTCGTTGCAATTATTCGTTTTCTGCTATGGAAAATCCGTTGTATTTATTTTGTATTTTAAGCTTCTGGCGTTGACTTCTTAGGCCCTAACTGTACGATCTGGTGGAACAACGCCCTAGAGTGAAGCCCGCGTTGCCCGGAACGTAGAAATGAACATTACTTTCACTCTGGTTGCAATTATTCCTGTTATACGATGGTAAAACTATTGCATTTTTGTTGTATTTTATGCATCGGGCGTTGAATCCAAAGTCCCTTGCTATTCGATCTGGTGGAGCAACGCCGTAGAGTGAAGCCTACGTTGCCCGGAACGTAGAAATGCCCAGTACTTTCACACTGGTTCCAGTTATTCCTGTTATACGATGGAAAAACTGTTGCATCTTTATTGTATTTTATGCTTATGGCGTTGACTTCTAAGGCCCTAACTATTCGATCTGGTGGGGAAACGCCCTGGAGTGAAGCCCAGGTTGCCCGGAAAGTAGAAATGACCATTACTTTCACACTGGTTGCAATTATTCGTTTTATACGATGGAAAAGCTGTTGTCTTATATCGTATTTTATGCAGCTGGCGTTGCCTTCTTAGGCCGTAACTATTCGATCTGGTGGCGCAACGCCATAGAGTGAAACGTAGGTTGCCCGGAACGTAGAAATGAACATTACTTTCACACTGGTTGCAATTATTCCTGTTATACGATGGAAAAACTGTTGCATTTTTATTGTATTTTATGCATCGGGCGTTGAATTCTAAGTCCCTTGCTATTCGATCTGGTGGAGCAACGCTGTAGAGAGAAGCCTAGGTTGTCCCGGAACGTAGAAATGTCCATAACTTTCACAATGGTTGCTTTTATTCGTTTTATACGATGGAAAAACTGTTATATTTATATTGTATTTTATGCTTCTGGCGTTGACTTCTTAGGCCCTAACTATTCGATCTGGTGGACCAACGCCCTGGAGTGAAGGCTAGGTTGCCCGGAACGTAGAAATGACCATCACTTTCACACTGGTTGCAATTATTCCTGTTATACGATGGAAAAACGGTTGCATTTTTATTGTATTTTCGGCTTCTGGCTTCGACTTCTAAGGTCCTAACTATTCGATCTGGTGGCGCAACGCCATAGAGTGAAACGTAAGTTGCCCGGAACGTAGAAATGAACATTACTTTCACACTGGTTGCAATTACTCCTGTTATACGATGGAAAAACTCTTGTATATTTATTGCATTTTATACTTCGGGCGTCGATTTCTATTGCCCTACCTAGTCGATCTGTTGGAGCAACACCCCACAGTGAAGCCTAGGTTGCCCGGAACGTAGAAATGACCATAACTTTCACACTGGTTGCTATTATTCCTTTTATACGATGGAAAAACTGTTGTATTTTTATTGTATTTTATGCTTCGGGCATTGACTTCTATGGCCCTACATATTCGATGTGGCGGAGCTGCGCCATAGAGTGAAGCCTAGGTTCCCCGGAACGTAGAAATGTCCATCACTTTCACATTGGTTGCCATTATCCGTTTTATACGATGGAAAAGCTGTTGCATTTATTTTGTATTTTATGCTTCTGGCGTTGTCTTCTAAGGCCGTAGCTATTCGCTGTAGTGGAGCAACGCCCTAGAGTGAAGCCTACGTTGCCCGGAACGTAGAAATGACCAGTACTTTCACACTGCTTGCAGTTATTCCTGTTATACGATGGAAAAACTGTTGCATCTTTATCGTATTCTATGCTTCTGGCGTTAACTTCTAAGGCCCTAACTATTCGATCTGGTGGAGCAACACCCTAGAGTGAAGCCTAGGTTGCTCCGAATGTAGAAATGACGATAACTTTCACACTGGTTGCAATTATTCGTTTTATACGATGGAAAGACTGTTGCATCTTTATTGTATTTTATGCATCTGGCGTTGACTTCTAAGGCCCTAACTATTCGATCTGGTGGAGCAACGCCCTAGCGTGAAGCCTAGGTTGCCCGGAACGTAGAAATGACCATAACTTTCACACTGGTTGCTATTATTCGTTTTATACGATGGAAAAGCTGTTATATTTATATGGTATTTTATGCTTCTGGCGTTGATTTCTTGGGCCCTAACTATTCGACCAGGTGGACCAACGCACTAGAGTGGAGCCTAGGATGCCCGGAACGTAGAAGTGACCATCACTTTCACACTGGTTGCAATTATTCCTGTGATACGATGAAAAAGCTCTTGTATATTTATTGTATTTTATGTTTCGGGCGTTGACTTCTAAGGTCGTAGCTATTCGATCTGGTGGCGCAAAGCCCTAGAGTGAAGCCTAGGTTGCCCTGAACGTAGAAATGACCATAACTTTCACACTGGTTGCTATTATTCGTATTATACGATGGAAAAACTGTTGGATTTTTATTTTATTTTATGCTTTTGGCGTTGAATTCTAAGTCCCTGGCGGTTCGATCTTGTGGAGCAACGCCCTAGAGAGAAGCCTAGGTTGCCCGGAAAGTAGAAATGACCATTACTTTCACACTGGTTGCAATTATTCGTCTTATACGATGGAAAAGCTGTAGTGTTTTTAATGTATTTCATGCTTCTGGCGTTGAATTCTAAGTCCCTAGCTATTCGACCTGGTGGAGCGACGTCCTAGACTGAAGCCTAAGTTGCTGGGAACGTAGAAATGGCCATTACTTTCACACTGGTTGCTATTATTCGTATTATACGATGGAAAAACTGTTGTATTTTAATTGTATTTCATGCGTCTGGCGTTGAGCTCTTAGGCCCTAACTATTCGATCGGGCGGAGCAACGCCCTAGAGTGAAGCCTAGGATGCCCGAAACGTCGAAATGATAATTACTTTCGCACAGGTTGCAATTAGTCATGCTATACGATGGAAAAACTGTTTCATTTTTACTTTATTTTCTGATTCTGTCTCTGACTTTTAATGTCGTAGCTATTCGATCTGGTCGAGCAACGCCCTAGAGTGAAGCCTAGGTAACCAGGAACGTAGAAATGACCATCACTTTCACACTGTTTGCAATTATACATTTTATACGATGGAAAAGCTGTTGTGTTTATATTGTATTTTATGCTTCTGGCGTTGAGTTCTAAGGCCGTAGCTATTCGATATGGTGGAACAACGACCTAGAGTGAAACATAGGTTACCCGGAACGTAGAAATGACCAATACTTTCACGCTGGTTGCAATTATTCCTGTTATACGATGAAAAACTGTTGGATTTTTATTTTATTTTATGCTTTTGGCGTTGAATTCTAAGTCCCTGGCGGTTCGATCTTGTGGAGCAACGCCCTAGAGAGAAGCCTAGGTTGCCCGGAACGTAGAAATGACCAGTACTTTCACACTGGTTGCAGTTATTCTGTTATACAGTGGAAAAACGCTTCTATTTATATTGTATTTTATGCTTCTGGCGTTGACTTCTAAGTCCCTAGCTATTCGCTCTGGTGGAGCAACGCCCTAGAGTGTAGCCTAGGTTGCTCGGAACGTAGAAATGACCATTACTTTCACACTGTTTGCAATTATTCGTTTTATATGATGGAAACACTGTTTTATTCATTTTGTATTTTATGCTTCTGGCGTTGACCTCTAAGGCTCTAACTCCACGATCTGGTGGAGCTATGTCGCAGAGTTAAGTCTAGGATGCCCGAAACGTCGAAATGATCATTACTTTCACACTTGTTGCAATTATTCATGCTATACGATGGAAAAGCTGTTGCATATCTATTGTATTTTCTGCTTCTGGCTTTGACTTCTATGGTCCTAGCTATGCGATCTGATAGGACAACGTCCAAGAGCGAAGCCTATGTTGCCCAGGACGTAGAAATGACCATTAGTTTCACACTGGTTGCAATTACTCATGCTTTACGATGGAAAAACTGTTGCATTTTTATTGTATATTCTGCTTCTGGCTTTGACTTCTATGGTCCTACCTATTCGATCTGGTAGTGCATCGGCCAAGAGTGAAGCCTATGTTGCCCGGGACGCAGAAATGACCATAGCTTTCACACTGGTTGCAATTATTCGCTTTATACAATGGAAAAACTGTTGTATTTATATTGTATTTTATGCTTCTGGCTGTGACTTCTTAGGCCCTAGCTACTCGATCTGGCATAACAACGCCCTAGTGTGGAGCCTAGGTTGCTCGTAACGTAGAAATGACCATAACTTTCACACTGGTTGCAATTATTCCTTTTATACGATGGAAAAACCGTTCTATTTATTTTGTATTTATGCTTCGGGCGTTGACTTCTATGGCCCTACATATTCGATGTGGCGGATCTACGCCATAGAGTGAAGCCTAGGTTCCCCGGAACGTAGAAATGTCCATCACTTTCACATTGGTTGCCATTATCCGTTTTATACGATGGAAAAGCTGTTGCATTTATTTTGTATTTTATGCTTCTGGCGTTGACTTCTAAGGCCGTAGCTATTCGCTGTAGTGGAGCAACGCCCTAGAGTAGAGCCTAGGTTGCCCGGAACGTAGAAATGACCATTACTTTCACGCTGGTTGCAATTATTCCTGTTACACTATGAAAAACTGTTGCATTTTTATTCTATTTTATGTTTCTGGCGTTGAATTCTAAGTCCCTAGATATTCGATCAGGTGGAGCAACGCCCTATAGTGAAGCCTAGGTTGCCCGAAACGTAAAATGACCATACCTTTCACACTCGTTGCAATTATTCGTTTTATACGATGGAAAAACCGTTGTATTTATTTTGTATTTTAAGCTTCTGGCGTTGACTTCTAAGGTCCTAGCTAATCGATGTGGTGGGGCAACGTCCAAGGGTGAAGCCTATGTAGCCTGGTACGTAGAAATGACCATTAGTTTCACACTGGTTGGAATTATTCATTTATACAATGGAAAAACTGCTGTATTTATTTTGTATTTTATGACTCTGGCGTTGCCTTCTTAGGCCATAACTATTGGATCTGGTGGACCAACGCCGTAGAGTGAAGCCTCGGTTGCCCTGAACGTAGAAATGACCATTAATATCACACTGTTTGCAATTATCCGTTTTATACGACGGAACAACTGTTATATTTATATTGTATTTTCTGCTTCTGGCGTGGACTTCTAAGGCCGTAGCTACTCGACGTGGTGGAACAACGCCCTAGAGCGAAGCCTAGGTTGCCCGGCACGTAGAAATGTACATACCTTTCACAGTCGTTGCAATTATTCGTTTTCTGCTATGGAAAATCCGTTGTATTTATTTTGTATTTTAAGCTTCTGGCGTTGACTTCTTAGGCCCTAACTGTACGATCTGGTGGAACAACGCCCTAGAGTGAAGCCCGCGTTGCCTGGAACGTAGAAATGACCATATCTTTCACTCTGGTTGCAATTATTCCTGTTATACGATGGAAAAACTGTTGTATTTTTATTGTATTTTATGCTTCAGGCGTTGTCTTCTAAGGCCGTATCTGTTCCACGTAGTGGAGCAACGCCCTAGAGTGAAGCCTAGGTTGCCCGGAACGTAGAATTGACCATACCTTTCACACTCGTTGCAATTATTCGTTTTATACGATGGAAAAGCTGTTGTATTTATTTTGTATTTTATGCTTCTGCCGTTGACTTCTAAGGCCGTAGCTATTCGATGTAGTGGAGCAACGCCCTAGAGTGAAACCTGGGTTGCCCGGAACGTAGAAATGACCATTACTTTCACGCTGGTTGCAATTATTCCTGTTATACTATGAAAAACTATTGCATTTTTATTTTATTTTATGTTTCTGGCTTTGAATTCTAAGTCCCTAGCTATTCGATCAGGTGGAGCAACGCCCTAGAGTGAAGCCTAGGTTGCCCGGAACGTAGAAATGACCAGTACTTTCACACTGGTTGCACTTATTCATTTTATGCGATGGAAAAACTCTTCTATTCATATTGTATTTTATTCTTCTGGCGTTGACTTCTAAGGCGCTAACAGTTCGATGTGGTGGAGCAACGCCCTAGAGTGAAGCCTATGTTGCCCGGAGCGCAGAAATGACCATTATCTTCACCCTGTTTGCAATTATTCCTGTTATACGATTGAAAAGCTGTTGTATTTATATTGTATTTGGTGCTTCTGGCGTTGACTTCTTAGGCCCTAACTTTCGATCTGGTGGAGCAACGCCCTAGAGTGATGCCTAGGTTAGCCGGAACGTAGAAATGTCCAGTACTTTCACACTGGTTGCTGTTATTCCTGTTATACGATGGAAAAACTGTGCATTTTTATTGTATTTTATGCTTCTGGCGTTGAATTCTAAGTCCCTAATTATTCGATCACGTGGAGCAACGCCCTACAGTCAAGCCTAGGGTGCCCGGAACGTAGATATGGCCATAACTTTCACACTGGTTGCAATTATTCGTTTTATACGATGGAAGAACTGTTGTATTTTTTCTGGATTTTATGCTTCTGGCGCTGACCTCTTAGGCCCTAACTATACGATCTGGTGGAACAACGCCCTAAAGTGAAGCCCGTGTTGCCTGGAACGTAGAAATGACCATATCTTTCACTCTGGTTGCAATTATTCCTGTTATACGATGGAAAAACTGTTGTATTTTTATTGTATTTTATGCTTCAGGCGTTGTCTTCTAAGGCCGTATCTGTTCCACGTAGTGGAGCAACGCCCTAGAGTGAAGCCTAGGTTGCCCGGAACGTAGAATTGACCATTACCTTCACACTTGTTGCAATCATTCGTTTTATACGATGGAAAAGCTGTTGTATTTATATTGTATTTTATGCTTCTGGAGTTGACTTCTTAGGCCATAACTGTTGGATCTTGTGGAACAACGCCCTAGAGTGGAGCCTAGGTTGCCCGAAACGTAAAATGACCATACCTTTCACACTCGTTGCAATTATTCGTTTTATACGATGGAAAAACCGTTGTATTTATTTTGTATTTTAAGCTTCTGGCGTTGACTTCTAAGGTCCTAGCTAATCGATGTGGTGGGGCAACGTCCAAGGGTGAAGCCTATGTAGCCTGGTACGTAGAAATGACCATTAGTTTCACACTGGTTGGAATTATTCATTTATACAATGGAAAAACTGCTGTATTTATTTTGTATTTTATGACTCTGGCGTTGCCTTCTTAGGCCCTAACTATTGGATCTGGTGGACCAACGCCGTAGAGTGAAGCCTCGGTTGCCCTGAACGTAGAAATGACCATTAATATCACACTGTTTGCAATTATCCATTTTATACGATGTAACAACTGTTATATTTATATTGTATTTTCTGCTTCTGGCGTGGACTTCTAAGGCCGTAACTACTCGACGTGGTGGAACAACGCCCTAGAGCGAAGCCTAGGTTGCCCGGCACGTAGAAATGTACATACCTTTCACAGTCGTTGCAATTATTCGTTTTCTGCTATGGAAAATCCGTTGTATTTATTTTGTATTTTAAGCTTCTGGCGTTGACTTCTTAGGCCCTAACTGTACGATCTGGTGGAACAACGCCCTAGAGTGAAGCCCGCGTTGCCTGGAACGTAGAAATGACCATATCTTTCACTCTGGTTGCAATTATTCCTGTTATACGATGGAAAAACTGTTGTATTTTTATTGTATTTTATGCTTCAGGCGTTGTCTTCTAAGGCCGTATCTGTTCCACGTAGTGGAGCAACGCCCTAGAGTGAAGCCTAGGTTGCCCGGAACGTAGAATTGACCATACCTTTCACACTCGTTGCAATTATTCGTTTTATACGATGGAAAAGCTGTTGTATTTATTTTGTATTTTATGCTTCTGCCGTTGACTTCTAAGGCCGTAGCTATTCGATGTAGTGGAGCAACGCCCTAGAGTGAAGCCTAGGTTGCCCGGAACGTAGAAATGACCATTACTTTCACGCTGGTTGCAATTATTCCTGTTATACTATGAAAAACTATTGCATTTTTATTTTATTTTATGTTTCTGGCTTTGAATTCTAAGTCCCTAGCTATTCGATCAGGTGGAGCAACGCCCTAGAGTGAAACCTAGGTTGCCCGGAACGTAGAAATGACCAGTACTTTCACACTGGTTGCACTTATTCATTTTATGCGATGGAAAAACTCTTCTATTCATATTGTATTTTATTCTTCTGGCGTTGACTTCTAAGGCGCTAACAGTTCGATGTGGTGGAGCAACGCCCTAGAGTGAAGCCTATGTTGCCCGGAGCGCAGAAATGACCATTATCTTCACCCTGTTTGCAATTATTCCTGTTATACGATTGAAAAGCTGTTGTATTTATATTGTATTTGGTGCTTCTGGCGTTGACTTCTTAGGCCCTAACTTTCGATCTGGTGGAGCAACGCCCTAGAGTGATGCCTAGGTTAGCCGGAACGTAGAAATGTCCAGTACTTTCACAATGGTTGCTGTTATTCCTGTTATAGGATGGAAAAAGTGTTGCATTTTTATTGTATTTTATGCTTCTGGCGTTGAATTCTAAGTCCCTAACTATTCGATCAGGTGGAGCAACGCCCTACAGTCAAGCCTAGGTTGCCCGGAACGTAGATATGGACATAACTTTCACACTGGTTGCAATTATTTGTTTTATACGATGGAAGAATTGTTGTATTTTTTCTCGATTTTATGCTTCTGGCGCTGACTTCTTAGGCCCTAACTATACGATCTGGTGGAACAACGCCCTAGAGTGAAGCCCGCGTTGCCTGGAACGTAGAAATGACCATATCTTTCACTCTGGTTGCAATTATTCCTGTTATACGATGGAAAAACTGTTGTATTTTTATTGTATTTTATGCTTCAGGCGTTGTCTACTAAGGCCGTATCTGTTCCACGTAGTGGAGCAACGCCCTAGAGTGAAGCCTAGGTTGCCCGGAACGTAGAATTGACCATTACCTTCACACTTGTTGCAATCATTCGTTTTATACGATGGAAAAACTGTTGTATTTATATTGTATTTTATGCTTCTGGAGTTGACTTCTTAGGCCATAACTGTTGGATCTTGTGTAACAACGCCCTAGAGTGGAGCCTAGGTTGCCCGAAACGTAAAATGACCATACCTTTCACACTCGTTGCAATTATTCGTTTTATACGATGGAAAAACCGTTGTATTTATTTTGTATTTTAAGCTTCTGGCGTTGACTTCTATGGTCCTCGCTATTCGATCTGGTACGGCAACGTTCAAGAGCGAAGCCTATGTTGCCAGGACGTAGAAATGACCATTAGTTTCACACTGGTTGGAATTATTCTTTTTATACAATGGAAAAACTGCTGTATTTATTTTGTATTTTATGACTCTGGCGTTGCCTTCTTAGGCCCTAACTATTGGTTCTGGTGGACCAACGCCGTAGGGTGAAGCCTCGGTTGCCCTGAACGTAGAAATGACCATTACTTTCACACTGTTTGCAATTATCCATTTTATACCATGGAACAACTGTTATATTTATATTGTATTTTCTGCTTCTGGCGTTGACTTCTAAGGCCGTAGCTATTCGATGTGGTGGAAGAACGCCCTAGAGCGAAGCCTAGGTTGCCCGGAACGTAGAAATGTACATACCTTTCACAGTCGTTGCAATTATTCGTTTTCTGCGATGGAAAATCCGTTGTATTTATTTTGTATTTTAAGCATCTGGCTTTGACTTCTAAGGCCCTAGCTATTCGATCTGGTGGGGCAACGTCCAAGAGTGAAGCCAATGTTGGCCGGAACGTAGAAATGACCATTACCTTCACACTGGTTGCAATCATTCCTGTTATACGATGGAAAAACTGTTGTCTTTATATTGTATTTTATGCTTCTGGAGTTGACTTCTTAGGCCCTAACTGTTCGATCTTGTGGATCAACGCCCTAGAGTGGAGCCGAGGTTGCCCGGAACGTAGAAATGTACATACCTTTCACAGTCGTTGCAATTATTCGTTTTCTGCGATGGAAAATCCGTTGTATTTATTTTGTATTTTAAGCTTCTGGCGTTGACTTCTAAGGCCATAGCTATTCGATCTGGTGGGGCAACGTCCAAGAGTGAATACAATGTTGCCCGGAACGTAGAAATGACCACTACCTTCACACTGGTTGCAACTATTCCTGTTATACGATGGAAAAACTGTTGCATCTTTATTGTATTTTATGTTTCTGGCGTTGACTTCTTAGGCCCTAACTTTTCGATCTGGTGGAGCAATGCCCTAGAGTGAAGCCTAGGTTGCCCGGAAGGTAGAAATGACCATTACCTTCACACTGGTTGCAATTATTCATGCTATACGATGGAAACACTGTTGTATTTTTATTTTGTTTTATGCTTCTGGCGTTGACTTCTAAGGTCCTAGCTATTCGATCTCGTTGGGCAACGTCCAAGAGTACAGAGTATGTTGCCCGAAACGTAGAAATGACCATTACCTTCACACTGGTTGCAAATATACATTATATACGATGGAAAAGCTGTTTTATTTATATTGTATTTTATGCTTCAGGCGTTGACCTCTAAGGTCGTAGCTATTGGATGTGGTGGAGCAACGCCCTAGAGTGAAGCCTAGGTTGCCCGGAACGTAGAAATGACCATTACTTTCACACTGTTTGCAACTATTCCTGTTATACGATGCACAAACTGTTGGATTTTTACTGTACTTTATGCTTGTGGCGTTGACTTCTAAGGCCCAATGTATTCGATCTGCTGTAGCATTGCCTCACAGTTAAGTCTAGGATGCCCGAAACGTTGAAATGATCATTACTGTCACACTGGTTGCAGTTCTTCGTTTTTACCATGGAAATACTGTTGTATTCACATCGTATTTTATGCTTGTGGCGTTGACTTCTAAGGCCGTAGCTATTCGATGTGGTGGAGCAACACCCCAGAGTGAAGCCTTGGTTGCCTGCAACGTAGAAATGACCATACCTTTCACACTGGTGGCAATTATTCTTGTTATACTATGGAAAAACTGTTGTATTTATATTGTATTTTATGCTTCTGGCGTTGACTTCTAAGGCCGTAGCTGTCCGATGTGGTGGAGCAACGCCCTAGAGTGAAGGCTAGGTTGCCCGGAACGTAGAAATGACCATCACTTTCACACTGGGTGCAATTATTCCTGTTATACGATGGAAATACTGTTGTATTTATATTGTATTTTATGCTTCTGGCGTTGACTTCGAAGGCCGTAGCTGTCCGATGTGGTGGAGCAACGCCCTAGAGTGAAGCCTAGGTTGCCCGGAACGTAGAAATGACCATCACTTTCACACTGGTTGCAATTATTCCTGTTATACGATGGACAAACCGTTGGATTTATATTGTATTTTATGCTTCTGGCGTTGACTTCGAAGGCCGTAGCTGTCCGACGTGGTGGAGCAACGCCCTAGAGTGAAGCCTAGGTTGCCCGGAACGTAGAATTGACCATTACCCTCACACTTGTTGCAATCATTCGTTTTATACGATGGAAAAACTGTTGTATTTGTATTGTATTTTATGCTTCTGGAGTTGCCTTCTTAGGCCATAACTGTTGCATCTTGTGGAACAACGCCCTAGAGTGGAGCCTAGGTTGCCCGAAACGTAAAATGACCATACCTTTCACACTCGTTGCAATTATTCGTTTTATACGATGGAAAATCCGTTGTATTTATTTTGTATTTTAAGCTTCTGGCGTTGACTTCTAAGGTTCTAGCTAATCGATCTGGTGGGGCAACGTCCAAGGGTGAAGCCTATGTAGCCTGGTACGTAGAAATGACCATTAGTTTCACACTGGTTGGAATTATTCTTTTTATACAATGGAAAAACTGCTGTATTTATTTTGTATTTTATGACTCTGGCGTTGTCTTCTTAGGCCCTAACTATTAGATCTGTTGGACCAACGCCGTAGAGTGAAGCCTCGGTTGCCCTGAACGTAGAAATGACCATTACTTTCACACTGTTTGCAATTATCCATTTTATACGATGGAAAATCTGTTATATTTATATTGTATTTTCTGCTTCTGGCGTGGACTTCTAAGGCCGTAGCTATTCGATGTGGTGGAACAACGCCCTAGAGCGAAGCCTAGGTTGCCCGGAACGTAGAAATGTACATACCTTTCACAGTCGTTGCAATTATTCGTTTTCTGCGATGGAAAATCCGTTGTATTTATTTTGTGTTTTAAGCTTCTGGCGTTGACTTCTAAGGCCCTAGCTATTCGATCTGGTGGGGCAACGTCCAGGAGTGAAGCCAATGTTGCCCGGAACGTAGAAATGACCATTACCTTCACACTGGTTGCAATTATTCCTGTTATACGATAGAAAAACTGTTGTATTTTTATTGTACTTTATGCTTCCGGCGTTGACTTTATAGGCCGTAGGAATTCGATGTGGTGGAGCTACGCCCTAGAGTGAAGCCTAGGTTCCCCGGAACGTAGAAATGTCCATTACTTTCACATTGGTTGCCATTATCCGTTTTATACGATGGAAAAGCTGTTGTATATATTTTGTATTTTATGCTTCTGCCGTTGACTTCTAAGGCCGTAGCTATTCGATGTAGTGGAGCAACGCCCTAGAGTGAAGCCTAGGTTGCCCGGAACGTAGAAATGACCATTACTTTCACGCTGGTTGCAATTATTCCTGTTATACTATGAAAAACTATTGCATTTTTATTTTATTTTATGTTTCTGGCTTTGAATTCTAAGTCCCTAGCTATTCGATCAGGTGGAGCAACGCCCTAGAGTGAAGCCTAGGTTGCCCGGAACGTAGAAATGACCAGTACTTTCACACTGGTTGCAATTATTTGTTTTATACGATGGAAGAACTGTTGTATTTTTTCTCGATTTTATGCTTCTGGCGCTGACTTCTTAGGCCCTAACTATACGATCTGGTGGAACAACGCCCTAGAGTGAAGCCCGCGTTGCCTGGAACGTAGAAATGACCATATCTTTCACTCTAGTTGCAATTATTCCTGTTATACGATGGAAAAACTGTTGTATTTTTATTGTATTTTATGCTTCAGGCGTTGTCTTCTAAGGCCGTATCTGTTCCACGTAGTGGAGCAACGCCCTAGAGTGAAGCCTAGGTTGCCCGGAACGTAGAATTGACCATTACCTTCACACTTGTTGCAATCATTCGTTTTATACGATGGAAAAACTGTTGTATTTATATTGTATTTTATGCTTCTGGAGTTGACTTCTTAGGCCATAACTGTTGGATCTTGTGTAACAACGCCCTAGAGTGGAGCCTAGGTTGCCCGAAACGTAAAATGACCATACCTTTCACACTCGTTGCAATTATTCGTTTTATACGATGGAAAAACCGTTGTATTTATTTTGTATCTTAAGCTTCTGGCGTTGACTTCTATGGTCCTCGCTATTCGATCTGGTACGGCAACGTTCAAGAGCGAAGCCTATGTTGCCAGGACGTAGAAATGACCATTAGTTTCACACTGGTTGGAATTATTCTTTTTATACAATGGAAAAACTGCTGTATTTATTTTGTATTTTATGACTCTGGCGTTGCCTTCTTAGGCCCTAACTATTGGTTCTGGTGGACCAACGCCGTAGGGTGAAGCCTCGAGTGCCCTGAACGTAGAAATGACCATTACTTTCACACTGTTTGCAATTATCCATTTTATACCATGGAACAACTGTTATATTTATATTGTATTTTCTGCTTCTGGCGTTGACTTCTAAGGCCGTAGCTATTCGATGTGGTGGAAGAACGCCCTAGAGCGAAGCCTAGGTTGCCCGGAACGTAGAAATGTACATACCTTTCACAGTCGTTGCAATTATTCGTTTTCTGCGATGGAAAATCCGTTGTATTTATTTTGTATTTTAAGCATCTGGCGTTGACTTCTAAGGCCCTAGCTATTCGATCTGGTGGGGCAACGTCCAAGAGTGAAGCCAATGTTGGCCGGAACGTAGAAATGACCATTACCTTCACACTGGTTGCAATCATTCCTGTTATACGATGGAAAAACTGTTGTCTTTATATTGTATTTTATGCTTCTGGAGTTGACTTCTTAGGCCCTAACTGTTCGATCTTGTGGATCAACGCCCTAGAGTGGAGCCGAGGTTGCTCGGAACGTAGAAATGTACATACCTTTCACAGTCGTTGCAATTATTCGTTTTCTGCGATGGAAAATCCGTTGTATCTATTTTGTATTTTAAGCTTCTGGCGTTGACTTCTAAGGCCATAGCTATTCGATCTGGTGGGGCAACGTCCAAGAGTGAATACAATGTTGCCCGGAACGTAGAAATGACCATTACCTTCACACTGGTTGCAACTATTCCTGTTATACGATGGAAAAACTGTTGCATCTTTATTGTATTTTATGTTTCTGGCGTTGACTTCTTAGGCCCTAACTTTTCGATCTGGTGGAGCAATGCCCTAGAGTGAAGCCTAGGTTGCCCGGAAGGTAGAAATGACCATTACCTTCACACTGGTTGCAATTATTCATGCTATACGATGTAAACACTGTTGTATTTTTATTTTATTTTATGCTTCTGGCGTTGACTTCTAAGGTCCTAGCTATTCGATCTCGTTGGGCAACGTCCAAGAGTACAGAGTATGTTGCCCGAAACGTAGAAATGACCATTACCTTCACACTGGTTGCAAATATACATTATATACGACGGAAAAGTTGTTTTATTTATATTGTATTTTATGCTTCAGGCGTTGACCTCTAAGGTCGTAGCTATTGGATGTGGTGGAGCAACTCCCTAGAGTGAAGCCTAGGTTGCCCGGAACGTAGAAATGACCATTACTTTCACACTGTTTGCAACTATTCCTGTTATACGATGCAGAAACTGTTGGATTTTTACTGTACTTTATGCTTGTGGCGTTGACTTCTAAGGCCCAATGTATTCGATCTGCTGTAGCATTGCCTCACAGTTAAGTCTAGGATGCCCGAAACGTTGAAATGATCATTACTGTCACACTGGTTGCAGTTATTCGTTTTTACCATGGAAATACTGTTGTATTCACATCGTATTTTATGCTTGTGGCGTTGACTTCTAAGGCCGTAGCTATTCGATGTGGTGGAGCAACACCCCAGAGTGAAGCCTTGGTTGCCTGCAACGTAGAAATGACCATACCTTTCACACTCGTTGCAATTATTCGTTTTATACGATGGAAAATCCGTTGTATTTATTTTGTATTTTAAGCTTCTGGCGTTGACTTCTAAGGTCCTAGCTAATCGATCTGGTGGGGCAACGTCCAAGGGTGAAGCCTATGTAGCCTGGTACGTAGAAATGACCATTAGTTTCACACTGGTTGGAATTATTCTTTTTATACAATGGAAAAACTGCTGTATTTATTTTGTATTTTATGACTCTGGCGTTGTCTTCTTAGGCCCTAACTATTAGATCTGTTGGACCAACGCGGTAGAGTGAAGCCTCTGTTGCCCTGAACGTAGAAATGACCATTACTTTCACACTGTTTGCAATTATCCATTTTATACGATGGAAAATCTGTTATATTTATATTGTATTTTCTGCTTCTGGCGTGGACTTCTAAGGCCGTAGCTATTCGGTGTGGTGGAACAACGCCCTAGAGCGAAGCCTAGGTTGCCCGGAACGTAGAAATGTACATACCTTTCACAGTCGTTGCAATTATTCGTTTTCTGCGATGGAAAATCCGTTGTATTTATTTTGTGTTTTAAGCTTCTGGCGTTGACTTCTAAGGCCCTAGCTATTCGATCTGGTGGGGCAACGTCCAGGAGTGAAGCCAATGTTGCCCGGAACGTAGAAATGACCATTACCTTCACACTGGTTGCAATTATTCCTGTTATACGATAGAAAAACTGTTGTATTTTTATTGTACTTTATGCTTCCGGCGTTGACTTTATAGGCCGTAGGAATTCGATGTGGTGGAGCTACGCCCTAGAGTGAAGCCTAGGTTCCCCGGAACGTAGAAATGTCCATTACTTTCACATTGGTTGCCATTATCCGTTTTATACGATGGAAAAGCTGTTGTATATATTTTGTATTTTATGCTTCTGCCGTTGACTTCTAAGGCCGTAGCTATTCGATGTAGTGGAGCAACGCCCTAGAGTGAAGCCTAGGTTGCCCGGAACGTAGAAATGACCATTACTTTCACGCTGGTTGCAATTATTCCTGTTATACTATGAAAAACTATTGCATTTTTATTTTATTTTATGTTTCTGGCTTTGAATTCTAAGTCCCTAGCTATTCGATCAGGTGGAGCAACGCCCTAGAGTGAAGCCTAGGTTGCCCGGAACGTAGAAATGACCAGTACTTTCACACTGGTTGCAATTATTTGTTTTATACGATGGAAGAACTGTTGTATTTTTTCTCGATTTTATGCTTCTGGCGCTGACTTCTTAGGCCCTAACTATACGATCTGGTGGAACAACGCCCTAGAGTGAAGCCCGCGTTGCCTGGAACGTAGAAATGACCATATCTTTCACTCTGGTTGCAATTATTCCTGTTATACGATTGAAAAACTGTTGTATTTTTATTGTATTTTATGCTTCAGGCGTTGTCTTCTAAGGCCGTATCTGTTCCACGTAGTGGAGCAACGCCCTAGAGTGAAGCCTAGGTTGCCCGGAACGTAGAATTGACCATTACCTTCACACTTGTTGCAATCATTCGTTTTATACGATGGAAAAACTGTTGTATTTATATTGTATTTTATGCTTCTGGAGTTGACTTCTTAGGCCATAACTGTTGGATCTTGTGTAACAACGCCCTAGAGTGGAGCCTAGGTTGCCCGAAACGTAAAATGACCATACCTTTCACACTCGTTGCAATTATTCGTTTTGTACGATGGAAAAACCGTTGTATTTATTTTGTATTTTAAGCTTCTGGCGTTGACTTCTATGGTCCTCGCTATTCGATCTGGTACGGCAACGTTCAAGAGCGAAGCCTATGTTGCCAGGACGTAGAAATGACCATTAGTTTCACACTGGTTGGAATTATTCTTTTTATACAATGGAAAAACTGCTGTATTTATTTTGTATTTTATGACTCTGGCGTTGCCTTCTTAGGCCCTAACTATTGGTTCTGGTGGACCAACGCCGTAGGGTGAAGCCTCGGTTGCCCTGAACGTAGAAATGACCATTACTTTCACACTGTTTGCAATTATCCATTTTATACCATGGAACAACTGTTATATTTATATTGTATTTTCTGCTTCTGGCGTTGACTTCTAAGGCCGTAGCTATTCGATGTGGTGGAAGAACGCCCTAGAGCGAAGCCTAGGTTGCCCGGAACGTAGAAATGTACATACCTTTCACAGTCGTTGCAATTATTCGTTTTCTGCGATGGAAAATCCGTTGTATTTATTTTGTATTTTAAGCATCTGGCGTTGACTTCTAAGGCCCTAGCTATTCGATCTGGTGGGGCAACGTCCAAGAGTGAAGCCAATGTTGGCCGGAACGTAGAAATGACCATTACCTTCACACTGGTTGCAATCATTCCTGTTATACGATGGAAAAACTGTTGTATTTATTTTGTATTTTAAGCATCTGGCGTTGACTTCTAAGGCCCTAGCTATTCGATCTGGTGGGGCAACGTCCAAGAGTGAAGCCAATGTTGGCCGGAACGTAGAAATGACCATTACCTTCACACTGGTTGCAACTATTCCTGTTATACGATGGAAAAACTGTTGCATCTTTATTGTATTTTATGTTTCTGGCGTTGACTTCTTAGGCCCTAACTTTTCGATCTGGTGGAGCAATGCCCTAGAGTGAAGCCTAGGTTGCCCGGAAGGTAGAAATGACCATTACCTTCACACTGGTTGCAATTATTCATGCTATATGATGGAAACACTGTTGTATTTTTATTTTATTTTATGCTTCTGGCGTTGACTTCTAAGGTCCTAGCTATTCGATCTCGTTGGGCAACGTCCAAGAGTACAGAGTATGTTGCCCGAAACGTAGAAATGACCATTACCTTCACACTGGTTGCAAATATACATTATATACGACGGAAAAGCTGTTTTATTTATATTGTATTTTATGCTTCAGGCGTTGACCTCTAAGGTCGTAGCTATTGGATGTGGTGGAGCAACGCCCTAGAGTGAAGCCTAGGTTGCCCGGAACGTAGAAATGACCATTACTTTCACACTGTTTGCAACTATTCCTGTTATACGATGCACAAACTGTTGGATTTTTACTGTACTTTATGCTTGTGGCGTTGACTTCTAAGGCCCAATGTATTCGATCTGCTGTAGCATTGCCTCACAGTTAAGTCTAGGATGCCCGAAACGTTGAAATGATCATTACTGTCACACTGGTTGCAGTTATTCGTTTTTACCATGGAAATACTGTTGTATTCACATCGTATTTTATGCTTGTGGCGTTGACTTCTAAGGCCGTAGCTATTCGATGTGGTGGAGCAACACCCCAGAGTGAAGCCTTGGTTGCCTGCAACGTAGAAATGACCATACCTTTCACACTGGTGGCAATTATTCTTGTTATACTATGGAAAAACTGTTGTATTTATATTGTATTTTATGCTTCTGGCGTTGACTTCTAAGGCCGTAGCTGTCCGATGTGGTGGAGCAACGCCCTAGAGTGAAGGCTAGGTTGCCCGGAACGTAGAAATGACCATCACTTTCACACTGGGTGCAATTATTCCTGTTATACGATGGAAAAACTGTTGTATTTATATTGTATTTTATGCTTCTGGCGTTGACTTCGAAGGCCGTAGCTGTCCGATGTGGTGGAGCAACGCCCTAGAGTGAAGCCTAGGTTGCCCGGAACGTAGAAATGACCATCACTTTCACACTGGTTGCAGTTATTCCTGTTATACGATGGACAAACCGTTGGATTTATATTGTATTTTATGCTTCTGGCGTTGACTTCGAAGGCCGTAGCTGTCCGACGTGGTGGAGCAACGCCCTAGAGTGAAGCCTAGGTTGCCCGGAACGTAGAATTGACCATTACCCTCACACTTGTTGCAATCATTCGTTTTATACGATGGAAAAACTGTTGTATTTGTATTGTATTTTATGCTTCTGGAGTTGCCTTCTTAGGCCATAACTGTTGCATCTTGTGGAACAACGCCCTAGAGTGGAGCCTAGGTTGCCCGAAACGTAAAATGACCATACCTTTCACACTCGTTGCAATTATTCGTTTTGTACGATGGAAAAACCGTTGTATTTATTTTGTATTTTAAGCTTCTGGCGTTGACTTCTAAGGTCCTAGCTAATCGATCTGGTGGGGCAACGTCCAAGGGTGAAGCCTATGTAGCCTGGTACGTAGAAATGACCATTAGTTTCACACTGGTTGGAATTATTCTTTTTATACAATGGAAAAACTGCTGTATTTATTTTGTATTTTATGACTCTGGCGTTGTCTTCTTAGGCCCTAACTATTAGATCTGTTGGACCAACGCCGTAGAGTGAAGCCTCGGTTGCCCTGAACGTAGAAATGACCATTACTTTCACACTGTTTGCAATTATCCATTTTATACGATGGAAAATCTGTTATATTTATATTGTATTTTCTGCTTCTGGCGTGGACTTCTAAGGCCGTAGCTATTCGATGTGGTGGAACAACGCCCTAGAGCGAAGCCTAGGTTGCCCGGAACGTAGAAATGTACATACCTTTCACAGTCGTTGCAATTATTCGTTTTCTGCGATGGAAAATCCGTTGTATTTATTTTGTGTTTTAAGCTTCTGGCGTTGACTTCTAAGGCCCTAGCTATTCGATCTGGTGGGGCAACGTCCAGGAGTGAAGCCAATGTTTCCCGGAACGTAGAAATGACCATTACCTTCACACTGGTTGCAATTATTCCTGTTATACGATAGAAAAACTGTTGTATTTTTATTGTACTTTATGCTTCCGGCGTTGACTTTATAGGCCGTAGGAATTCGATGTGGTGGAGCTACGCCCTAGAGTGAAGCCTAGGTTCCCCGGAACGTAGAAATGTCCATTACTTTCACATTGGTTGCCATTATCCGTTTTATACGATGGAAAAGCTGTTGTATTTATTTTGTATTTTATGCTTCTGCCGTTGACTTCTAAGGCTGTAGCTATTCGATGTAGTGGAGCAACGCCCTAGAGTGAAGCCTAGGTTGCCCGGAACGTAGAAATGACCATTACTTTCACGCTGGTTGCAATTATTCCTGTTATACTATGAAAAACTATTGCATTTTTATTTTATTTTATGTTTCTGGCTTTGAATTCTAAGTCCCTAGCTATTCGATCAGGTGGAGCAACGCCCTAGAGTGAAGCCTAGGTTGCCCGGAACGTAGAAATGACCAGTACTTTCACACTGGTTGCACTTATTCATTTTATGCGATGGAAAAACTCTTCTATTCATATTGTATTTTATTCTTCTGGCGTTGACTTCTAAGGCGCTAACAGTTCGATGTGGTGGAGCAACGCCCTAGAGTGAAGCCTATGTTGGCCGGAGCGCAGAAATGACCATTACCTTCACCCTGTTTGCAATTATTCCTGTTATACGATTGAAAAGCTGTTGTATTTATATTGTATTTGGTGCTTCTGGCGTTGACTTCTTAGGCCCTAACTTTCGATCTGGTGGAGCAACGCCCTAGAGTGATGCCTAGGTTAGCCGGAACGTAGAAATGTCCAGTACTTTCACAATGGTTGCTGTTATTCCTGTTATAGGATGGAAAAAGTGTTGCATTTTTATTGTATTTTATGCTTCTGGCGTTGAATTCTAAGTCCCTAACTATTCGATCAGGTGGAGCAACGCCCTACAGTCAAGCCTAGGTTGCCCGGAACGTAGATATGGCCATAACTTTCACACTGGTTGCAATTATTTGTTTTATACGATGGAAGAACTGTTGTATTTTTTCTCGATTTTATGCTTCTGGCGCTGACTTCTTAGGCCCTAACTATACGATCTGGTGGAACAACGCCCTAGAGTGAAGCCCGTGTTGCCTGGAACGTAGAAATGACCATATCTTTCACTCTGGTTGCAATTATTCCTGTTATACGATGGAAAAACTGTTGTATTTTTATTGTATTTTATGCTTCAGGCGTTGTCTTCTAAGGCCGCATCTGTTCCACGTAGTGGAGCAACGCCCTAGAGTGAAGCCTAGGTTGCCCGGAACGTAGAATTGACCATTACCTTCACACTTGTTGCAATCATTCGTTTTATACGATGGAAAAACTGTTGTATTTCTATTGTATTTTATGCTTCTGGAGTTGACTTCTTAGGCCATAACTATTGGTTCTGGTGGACCAACGCCGTAGGGTGAAGCCTCGGTTGCCCTGAACGTAGAAATGACCATTACTTTCACACTGTTTGCAATTATCCATTTTATACCATGGAACAACTGTTATATTTATATTGTATTTTCTGCTTCTGGCGTTGACTTCTAAGGCCGTAGCTATTCGATGTGGTGGAAGAACGCCCTAGAGCGAAGCCTAGGTTGCCCGGAACGTAGAAATGTACATACCTTTCACAGTCGTTGCAATTATTCGTTTTCTGCGATGGAAAATCCGTTGTATTTATTTTGTATTTTAAGCATCTGGCGTTGACTTCTAAGGCCCTAGCTATTCGATCTGGTGGGGCAACGTCCAAGAGTGAAGCCAATGTTGGCCGGAACGTAGAAATAACCATTACCTTCACACTGGGTGCAATCATTCCTGTTATACGATGGAAAAACTGTTGTCTTTATATTGTATTTTATGCTTCTGGAGTTGACTTCTTAGGCCCTAACTGTTCGATCTTGTGGATCAACGCCCTAGAGTGGAGCCGAGGTTGCCCGGAACGTAGAAATGTACATACCTTTCACAGTCGTTGCAATTATTCGTTTTCTGCGATGGAAAATCCGTTGTATTTATTTTGTATTTTAAGCTTCTGGCGTTGACTTCTAAGGCCATAGCTATTTGATCTGGTGGGGCAACGTCCAAGAGTGAATACAATGTTGCCCGGAACGTAGAAATGACCATTACCTTCACACTGGTTGCAAATATACATTATATACGACGGAAAAGCTGTTTTATTTATATTGTATTTTATGCTTCAGGCGTTGACCTCTAAGGTCGTAGCTATTGGATGTGGTGGAGCAACGCCCTAGAGTGAAGCCTAGGTTGCCCGGAACGTAGAAATGACCATTACTTTCACACTGTTTGCAACTATTCCTGTTATACGATGCACAAACTGTTGGATTTTTACTGTACTTTATGCTTGTGGCGTTGACTTCTAAGGCCCAATGTATTCGATCTGCTGTAGCATTGCCTCACAGTTAAGTCTAGGATGCCCGAAACGTTGAAATGATCATTACTGTCACACTGGTTGCAGTTATTCGTTTTTACCATGGAAATACTGTTGTATTCACATCGTATTTTATGCTTCTGGCGTTGACTTCTAAGGCCGTAGCTGTCCGATGTGGTGGAGCAACGCCCTAGAGTGAAGGCTAGGTTGCCCGGAACGTAGAAATGACCATCACTTTCACACTGGGTGCAATTATTCCTGTTATACGATGGAAAAACTGTTGTATTTATATTGTATTTTATGCTTCTGGCGTTGACTTCGAAGGCCGTAGCTGTCCGATGTGGTGGAGCAACGCCCTAGAGTGAAGCCTAGGTTGCCCGGAACGTAGAAATGACCATCACTTTCACACTGGTTGCAATTATTCCTGTTATACGATGGACAAACCGTTGGATTTATATTGTATTTTATGCTTCTGGCGTTGACTTCGAAGGCCGTAGCTGTCCGACGTGGTGGAGCAATGCCCTAGAGTGAAGCCTAGGTTGCCCGGAACGTAGAATTGACCATTACCCTCACACTTGTTGCAATCATTCGTTTTATACGATGGAAAAACTGTTGTATTTGTATTGTATTTTATGCTTCTGGAGTTGCCTTCTTAGGCCATAACTGTTGCATCTTGTGGAACAACGCCCTAGAGTGGAGCCTAGGTTGCCCGAAACGTAAAATGACCATACCTTTCACACTCGTTGCAATTATTCGTTTTATACGATGGGAAATCCGTTGTATTTATTTTGTATTTTAAGCTTCTGGCGTTGACTTCTAAGGTCCTAGCTAATCGATCTGGTGGGGCAACGTCCAAGGGTGAAGCCTATGTAGCCTGGTACGTAGAAATGACCATTAGTTTCACACTGGTTGGAATTATTCTTTTTATACAATGGAAAAACTGCTGTATTTATTTTGTATTTTATGACTCTGGCGTTGTCTTCTTAGGCCCTAACTATTAGATCTGTTGGACCAACGCCGTAGAGTGAAGCCTCGGTTGCCCTGAACGTAGAAATGACCATTACTTTCACACTGTTTGCAATTATCCATTTTATACGATGGAAAATCTGTTATATTTATATTGTATTTTCTGCTTCTGGCGTGGACTTCTAAGGCCGTAGCTATTCGATGTGGTGGAACAACGCCCTAGAGCGAAGCCTAGGTTGCCCGGAACGTAGAAATGTACATACCTTTCACAGTCGTTGCAATTATTCGTTTTCTGCGATGGAAGATCCGTTGTATTTATTTTGCGTTTTAAGCTTCTGGCGTTGACTTCTAAGGCCCTAGCTATTCGATCTGGTGGGGCAACGTCCAGGAGTGAAGCCAATGTTGCCCGGAACGTAGAAATGACCATTACCTTCAGACTGGTTGCAATTATTCCTGTTATACGATAGAAAAACTGTTGTATTTTTATTGTACTTTATGCTTCCGGCGTTGACTTTATAGGCCGTAGGAATTCGATGTGGTGGAGCTACGCCCTAGAGTGAAGCCTAGGTTCCCCGGAACGTAGAAATGTCCATTACTTTCACATTGGTTGCCATTATCCGTTTTATACGATGGAAAAGCTGTTGTATTTATTTTGTATTTTATGCTTCTGCCGTTGACTTCTAAGGCCGTAGCTATTCGATGTAGTGGAGCAACGCCCTAGAGTGAAGCCTAGGTTGCCCGGAACGTAGAAATGACCATTACATTCACGCTGGTTGCAATTATTCCTGTTATACTATGAAAAACTATTGCATTTTTATTTTATTTTATGTTTCTGGCTTTGAATTCTAAGTCCCTAGCTATTCGATCAGGTGGAGCAACGCCCTAGAGTGAAGCCTAGGTTGCCCGGAACGTAGAAATGACCAGTACTTTCACACTGGTTGCACTTATTCATTTTATGCGATGGAAAAACTCTTCTATTCATATTGTATTTTATTCTTCTGGCGTTGACTTCTAAGGCGCTAACAGTTCGATGTGGTGGAGCAACGCCCTAGAGTGAAGCCTATGTTGCCCGGAGCGCAGAAATGACCATTACCTTCACCCTGTTTGCAATTATTCCTGTTATACGATTGAAAAGCTGTTGTATTTATATTGTATTTGGTGCTTCTGGCGTTGACTTCTTAGGCCCTAACTTTCGATCTGGTGGAGCAACGCCCTAGAGTGATGCCTAGGTTAGCCGGAACGTAGAAATGTCCAGTACTTTCACAATGGTTGCTGTTATTCCTGTTATAGGATGGAAAAAGTGTTGCATTTTTATTGTATTTTATGCTTCTGGCGTTGAATTCTTAGTCCCTAACTATTCGATCAGGTGGAGCAACGCCCTACAGTCAAGCCTAGGTTGCCCGGAACGTAGATATGGCCATAACTTTCACACTGGTTGCAATTATTTGTTTTATACGATGGAAGAACTGTTGTATTTTTTCTCGATTTTATGCTTCTGGCGCTGACTTCTTAGGCCCTAACTATACGATCTGGTGGAACAACGCCCTAGAGTGAAGCCCGTGTTGCCTGGAACGTAGAAATGACCATATCTTTCACTCTGGTTGCAATTATTCCTGTTATACGATGGAAAAACTGTTGTATTTCTATTGTATTTTATGCTTCTGGAGTTGACTTCTTAGGCCATAACTGTTGGATCTTGTGTAACAACGCCCTAGAGTGGAGCCTAGGTTGCCCGAAACGTAAAATGACCATACCTTTCACACTCGTTGCAATTATTCGTTTTATACGATGGAAAAACCGTTGTATTTATTTTGTATTTTAAGCTTCTGGCGTTGACTTCTATGGTCCTCGCTATTCGATCTGGTACGGCAACGTTCAAGAGCGAAGCCTATGTTGCTAGGACGTAGAAATGACCATTAGTTTCACACTGGTTGGAATTATTCTTTTTATACAATGGAAAAACTGCTGTATTTATTTTGTATTTTATGACTCTGGCGTTGCCTTCTTAGGCCCTAACTATTGGTTCTGGTGGACCAACGCCGTAGGGTGAAGCCTCGGTTGCCCTGAACGTAGAAATGACCATTACTTTCACACTGTTTGCAATTATCCATTTTATACCATGGAACAACTGTTATATTTATATTGTATTTTCTGCTTCTGGCGTTGACTTCTAAGGCCGTAGCTATTCGATGTGGTGGAAGAACGCCCTAGAGCGAAGCCTAGGTTGCCCGGAACGTAGAAATGTACATACCTTTCACAGTCGTTGCAATTATTCGTTTTCTGCGATGGAAAATCCGTTGTATTTATTTTGTATTTTAAGCATCTGGCGTTGACTTCTAAGGCCCTAGCTATTCGATCTGGTGGGGCAACGTCCAAGAGTGAAGCCAATGTTGGCCGGAACGTAGAAATGACCATTACCTTCACACTGGTTGCAACTATTCCTGTTATACGATGGAAAAACTGTTGCATCTTTATTGTATTTTATGTTTCTGGCGTTGACTTCTTAGGCCCTAACTTTTCGATCTGGTGGAGCAATGCCCTAGAGTGAAGCCTAGGTTGCCCGGAAGGTAGAAATGACCATTACCTTCACACTGGTTGCAATTATTCATGCTATACGATGGAAACACTGTTGTATTTTTATTTTATTTTATGCTTCTGGCGTTGACTTCTAAGGTCCTAGCTATTCGATCTCGTTGGGCAACGTCCAAGAGTACAGAGTATGTTGCCCGAAACGTAGAAATGACCATTACCTTCACACTGGTTGCAAATATACATTATATACGACGGAAAAGCTGTTTTATTTATATTGTATTTTATGCTTCAGGCGTTGACCTCTAAGGTAGTAGCTATTGGATGTGGTGGAGCAACGCCCTAGAGTGAAGCCTAGGTTGCCCGGAACGTAGAATTGACCATTACCCTCACACTTGTTGCAATCATTCGTTCTATACGATGGAAAAACTGTTGTATTTATATTGTATTTTATGCTTCTGGAGTTGACTTCTTAGGCCCTAACTGTTCGATCTTCTGGAACAACGCCCTAGAGTGGAGCCTAGGATGCCCGAAACGTAAAATGACCATACCTTTCACACTCGTTGCAATTATTCGTTTTATACGATGGAAAAACCGTTGTATTTATTTTGTATTTTAAGCTTCTGGCGTTGACTTCTAAGGTCCTAGCTAATCGATCTGGTAGGGCAACGTCCAAGGGTGAAGCCTATGTAGCCCGGTACGTAGAAATGACCATTAGTTTCACACTGGTTGGAATTATACTTTTTATACAATGGAAAAACTGCTGCATTTATTTTGTATTTTATGACTCTGGCGTTGCCTTCTTAGGCCCTAACTATTGGATCTGGTGGATCAACGCCGTAGAGAGAAGCCTCGGTTGCCCTGAACGTAGAAATGACCATTAATATCACACTGTTAGCAATTATCCATTTTATACGATGGAACAACTGTTATATTTATATTGTATTTTCTGCTTCTGGCGTTTACTTCTAAGGCCGTAGCTATTCGATGTGGTGGGGCAGCACCCCAGAGTGAAGCGTTGGTTGCCTGCAACGTAGAAATGACCATACCTTTCACGCTGGTGGCAATTATTCTTGTTATACGATGGAAAAACTGTTGTATTTATATTGTATTTTATGCTTCTGGCGTTGACTTCGAAGGCCGTAGCTGTCCGATGTGGTGGAGCAACGCCCTAGAGCGAAGCCTAGGTTGCCCGGAATGTAGAAATGACCATCACCTTCACACTGGTTGCAATTATTCCTGTTATACGATGGACAAACCGTTGGATTTGTAATGTACTTTATGTTCCTGGATTTGACATCTAAGGCCCTGTGTATTCGGTCTGGTGGAGCAATGCCTCAGAGTTAAGCCTAGGATTCCCGAAACGTAGAAATAACAATAACTTTCATACTGATAGCAATTATTCGTTTTATAGGATGGAAAAACTGTTTTATTTGTATTGTATTTTATGCTTCTGGCGTTGACTTCTTTGGCCCTAACTGTTCGATCTGTTGGAACACGCCCTAGAGTGAAGCCTGGGTTGCCCGGAACGTAGAAATGACCATTACTTTCACACTGGTTGCAACTATTCATGCTATACGGTGGAAAAACTGCTGTATTTTTAATGTATTTTGTGCTTCTGGCGTTGACTTCTGAGATCCTAGGTATTAGATCTCGTGGGGCAACGTCCAAGAGTGAAGCATAGGTTCCCCGAAACGTAGAAATGACCATTACTTTCACACTGGTTGCAATTATTCCTGTTATACGATGGAAAAGCTGTTGTATTGATACTGTATTTTATGCTTCTGGCGTTGACATCTTAGGCCCTAACTATTCGATCTGGTGGAACAACGCCCTAGAGTGAAGCCTGGGTTCACCGGAACGTAGAAATGACCATCACTTTCACACTGGTTGCAATTATTCCTGTTATACGATGGAATAACTGTTCTATTTATTTTCTATTTTATGCTTCTGGCGTTGACTTCTTAGGCCCTAACTATTCGATCTGTTGGAACACGCCCTAGAGTGAAGCCTGGGTTGCCCGGAACGTAGAAATGACCATCACTTTCACACTGGTTGCAATTATTCCTGTTATACGATGGAATAACTGTTCTATTTATTTTCTATTTTATGCTTCTGGCGTTGACTTCTTAGGCCCTAACTATTCGATCTGTTGGAACAACGCCCTAGAGTGAAGCCTAGGTTGCCCGGAACGTAGAAATCACCATCACTTTCACTCTGGTTGCAATTATTCTTTTTATACGATGGAAAAACTGTTGTATTTTTATTGTATTTTATGCGCTGGAGTTGTTTTATAAGGCCCTAACTATTCGGCCTGGTGGTGCAACGCCCTAGAGTGAAGCCTGGAATGCACGGAGCGTAGAAATGCCCATTACTTTCACACTGGTTGCAATTATTCCTGTTATACGATGGAAAAACTGTTGCATTTATATTGTATTTTATGCTTCTGGCGTTGACTTCTAAGGCCGTAGCTGCCCGATGTGGTTGAGCAAATCCCTAGAGTGAAGCCTAGGTTGATCGGAACGTAGAAATGAACATCACTTTCACACTGGCTGCAATTATTCCTGTTATACGATGGAAAAACTGTTGCATTTATATTGTATTTTATGCTTCTGGCGTTTACTTCTAATGCCGTAGCTATTCGATGTGGTGGAGCAACACCCTAGCGTGAAGCCTTGGTTGCCTGGAACGTAGAAATGACCATATCTGTCACACTAGTTGCAATTATTCCTGTTATACGATGTAAAAACTGTTGCATTTATATTGAATTTTATGTTTCTGGCGCTGACTTCTTAGGCTCTAACTATTCGATCTGGTGGAACAACGCCCTAGAGTGAAGCCTGGGTTGCCCGGAACGTAGAAGTGACCATCACTTTCACACTGGTTGCAATTATTCCTGTTATACGATGGAATAACTGTTCTATTTATTTTGTATTTTGTACCTCTGGCGTTGACTTCTTAAGCCCTAACCTTTCGATCTGTTGGAACAACGCTCTAGAGTGAAGCCTAGGTTGGCAGGAACGTAGAAATGACCATCACTTTCACACTAGTTGCAATTATTCATGCTATACGATGGAAAAACTGTTGTATTTTTACTGGATTTTATGCTTCTGGCGTTGACTTCTAAGGTCCTAGCTATTCGATCTCGTTGGGCAACGTCCAAGAGTGAAGAGTATGTTGCCCGAAACGTAGAAATGACCATTACTTTCACACTGGTTGCAAATATACATTATATACGACGGAAAAGCGGTTGTATTTATATTATATTTTATGTTTCTGGCGTCGAGATCTTAGGTCCCAGCTATTCGATATGGCGGACCAAAGCCCTAGAGTGAAGCCTAGGTTCCCCGAAACGTAGAAATGACCATAACTTTCACACTGGTTGCAATTATTCCTGTTACACGATGGAAAAACTGTTGCATTTATATTGTATTTTATGCTTCTGGCGTTGACTTCTAAGGCCATAGCTGCTCGATGTGGTGGTGCAACTCCCTAGAGTGAAGCCTAGGTTGCTCGGAACGTAGAAATAACCAGTACTTTCAAACTGGTAGCAATTATTTGTTTTATACGATGGAATAGCTGTTGCATTTTTATTATATTTACTGCTTCTGGCTTTGACTTCTAAGGTCGTAGCTACTGGATCTGGTGGAGCAATGCCCTAGAGTGAAGCCTAGGTTGCCCGGAACGTAGAAATGACCATAACATTCACACTGGTTGCAATTATTCGTTTTATACGATGGAAAAGCTGTTTTATTTACATTGTATCTTATGCTTCCGGCGTTGACTTCTTAGGCCCTAACGATTCGATCTGGTGGAGCAATGCCTCAGAGTTAACTCCAGGATGCCCGAAACGCCGAAATGATCATTGCTTGCACACTGGTTGCAATTATTCATGCTATACGATGGAAACACTGTTGTATTTTTATTTTATTTTATGCTTCTGGCGTTGACTTCTAAGGTCCTAGCTATTCGATCTCGTTGGGCAACGTCCAAGAGTACAGAGTATGTTGCCCGAAACGTAGAAATGACCATTACCTTCACACTGGTTGCAAATATACATTATATACGACGGAAAAGCTGTTTTATTTATATTGTATTTTATGCTTCAGGCGTTGGCCTCTAAGGTAGTAGCTATTGGATGTGGTGGAGCAACGCCCTAGAGTGAAGCCTAGGTTGCCCGGAACGTAGAATTGACCATTACCCTCACACTTGTTGCAATCATTCGTTCTATACGATGGAAAAACTGTTGTATTTATATTGTATTTTATGCTTCTGGAGTTGACTTCTTAGGCCCTAACTGTTCGATCTTCTGGAACAACGCCCTAGAGTGGAGCCTAGGATGCCCGAAACGTAAAATGACCATACCTTTCACACTCGTTGCAATTATTCGTTTTATACGATGGAAAAACCGTTGGATTTGTAATGTACTTTATGTTCCTGGATTTGACATCTAAGGCCCTGTGTATTCGGTCTGGTGGAGCAATGCCTCAGAGTTAAGCCTAGGATTCCCGAAACGTAGAAATAACAATAACTTTCATACTGATAGCAATTATTCGTTTTATAGGATGGAAAAACTGTTTTATTTGTATTGTATTTTATGCTTCTGGCGTTGACTTCTTTGGCCCTAACTGTTCGATCTGTTGGAACACGCCCTAGAGTGAAGCCTGGGTTGCCCGGAACGTAGAAATGACCATTACTTTCACACTGGTTGCAACTATTCATGCTATACGGTGGAAAAACTGCTGTATTTTTAATGTATTTTGTGCTTCTGGCGTTGACTTCTGAGATCCTAGGTATTAGATCTCGTGGGGCAACGTCCAAGAGTGAAGCCTAGGTTCCCCGAAACGTAGAAATGACCATAACTTTCACACTGGTTGCAATTATTCCTGTTACACGATGGAAAAACTGTTGCATTTATATTGTATTTTATGCTTCTGGCGTTGACTTCTAAGGCCATAGCTGCTCGATGTGGTGGTGCAACTCCCTAGAGTGAAGCCTAGGTTGCTCGGAACGTAGAAATAACCAGTACTTTCAAACTGGTAGCAATTATTTGTTTTATACGATGGAATAGCTGTTGCATTTTTATTATATTTACTGCTTCTGGCTTTGACTTCTAAGGTCGTAGCTACTGGATCTGGTGGAGCAATGCCCTAGAGTGAAGCCTAGGTTGCCCGGAACGTAGAAATGACCATAACATTCACACTGGTTGCAATTATTCGTTTTATACGATGGAAAAGCTGTTTTATTTACATTGTATCTTATGCTTCCGGCGTTGACTTCTTAGGCCCTAACGATTCGATCTGGTGGAGCAATGCCTCAGAGTTAACTCCAGGATGCCCGAAACGCCGAAATGATCATTGCTTTCACACTGGTTGCAATTATTCATGCTATACGATGGAAACACTGTTGTATTTTTATTTTATTTTATGCTTCTGGCGTTGACTTCTAAGGTCCTAGCTATTCGATCTCGTTGGGCAACGTCCAAGAGTACAGAGTATGTTGCCCGAAACGTAGAAATGACCATTACCTTCACACTGGTTGCAAATATACATTATATACGACGGAAAAGCTGTTTTATTTATATTGTATTTTATGCTTCAGGCGTTGGCCTCTAAGGTAGTAGCTATTGGATGTGGTGGAGCAACGCCCTAGAGTGAAGCCTAGGTTGCCCGGAACGTAGAATTGACCATTACCCTCACACTTGTTGCAATCATTCGTTCTATACGATGGAAAAACTGTTGTATTTATATTGTATTTTATGCTTCTGGAGTTGACTTCTTAGGCCCTAACTGTTCGATCTTCTGGAACAACGCCCTAGAGTGGAGCCTAGGATGCCCGAAACGTAAAATGACCATACCTTTCACACTCGTTGCAATTATTCGTTTTATACGATGGAAAAACCGTTGTATTTATTTTGTATTTTAAGCTTCTGGCGTTGACTTCTAAGGTCCTAGCTAATCCATCTGGTAGGGCAACGTCCAAGGGTGAAGCCTATGTAGCCCGGTACGTAGAAATGACCATTAGTTTCACACTGGTTGGAATTATACTTTTTATACAATGGAAAAACTGCTGCATTTATTTTGTATTTTATGACTCTGGCGTTGCCTTCTTAGGCCCTAACTATTGGATCTGGTGGATCAACGCCGTAGAGAGAAGCCTCGGTTGCCCTGAACGTAGAAATGACCATTAATATCACACTGTTAGCAATTATCCATTTTATACGATGGAACAACTGTTATATTTATATTGTATTTTCTCCTTCTGGCGTTTACTTCTAAGGCCGTAGCTATTCGATGTGGTGGGGCAGCACCCCAGAGTGAAGCGTTGGTTGCCTGCAACGTAGAAATGACCATACCTTTCACGCTGGTGGCAATTATTCTTGTTATACTATGGAAAAACTGTTGTATTTATATTGTATTTTATGCTTCTGGCGTTGACTTCTAAGGCCGTAGCTGTCCGATGTGGTGGAGCAACGCCCTAGAGTGAAGGCTAGGTTGCCCGGAACGTAGAAATGACCATCACTTTCACACTGGGTGCAATTATTCCTGTTATACGATGGAAATACTGTTGTATTTATATTGTATTTTATGCTTCTGGCGTTGACTTCGAAGGCCGTAGCTGTCCGATGTGGTGGAGCAACGCCCTAGAGCGAAGCCTAGGTTGCCCGGAATGTAGAAATGACCATCACCTTCACACTGGGTGCAATTATTCCTGTTATACAATGGAAAAACTGTTGTATTTATATTGTATTTCATGCTTCTGGCGTTGACTTCGAAGGCCGTAGCTGTCCGATGTGGTGGAGCAACGCCCTAGAGCGAAGCCTAGGTTGCCCGGAACGTAGAAATGACCATCACCTTCACACTGGTTGCAATTATTCCTGTTATACGAAGGACAAACCGTTGGATTTGTATTGTACTTTATGTTCCTGGATTTGACTTCTAAGGCCCTGTGTATTCGGTCTGGTGGAGCAATGCCTCAGATTTAAGCCTAGGATGCCCGAAACGAAGAAATAACTATAACTTTCATTCTGATAGCAATTATTCGTTTTATAGGATGGAAAAACTGTTTTATTTGTATTGTATTTTATGCTTCTGGCGTTGACTTCTTTGGCCCTAGCTGTTCGATCTGTTGGAGCACGCCCTAGAGTGAAGCCTGGGTTGCCCGGAACGTAGAAATGACCATTACTTTCACACTGGTTGCAATTATTCATGCTATACGGTGGAAAAACTGCTGTATTTTTAATGTATTTTGTGCTTCTGGCGTTGACTTCTGAGATCCTAGCTATTCGATCTCGTGGCGCAACGTACAAGAGTGAAGCATAGGTTCCCCGAAACGTAGAAATGACCATTACTTTCACACTGGTTGCAATTATTCCTGTTATACGATGGAAAAGCTGTTGTTTTGATACTGTATTTTATGCTTCTGGCGTTGACATCTTAGGCCCTAACTATTCGATCTGGTGGAACAACGCCGTAGAGTGAAGCCTGGGTTGACCGGAACGTAGAAATGACCATCACTTTCACACTGGTTGCAATTATTCTTTTTATACGATAGAAAAACTGTTGTATTTTTATTGTATTTTATGCGCTGGAGTTGTTTTATAAGGCCCTAACTATTCGGCCTGGTGGTGCAACGCCCTAGAGTGAAGCCTAGAATGCACGGAACGTAGAAATAACCAGTACTTTCACACTGGTAGCAATTATTCGTTTTATACGATGGAATAGCTGTTGCATTTTTATTATATTTACTGCTTCTGGCTTTGACTTCTAAGGTCGTAGCTACTGGATCTGGTGGAGCAACGCCCTAGACTGAAGCCTAGGTTGCCCGGAACGTAGAAATGACCATAACATTCACACTGGTTGCAATTATTCGTTTTATACGATGGAAAAGCTGTTGTATTTATATTGTATCTTATGCTTCCGGCGTTGACTTCTTAGGCCCTAACGATTCGATCTGGTGGAGCAATGCCTCAGAGTTAACTCCAGGATGCCCGAAACGCCGAAATGATCATTGCTTTCACACTGGTTGCAATTATCCATGCTATACAATGGAAGAACTGTTGTTTTTATACTGTATTTTATTATTCTGGCGTTGACTTCTAAGGCCCTAACTATTCGATATGGTGGAGCAACGCCCTAGAGTGAAGCCTGGGTTGCCCCGAACGTAGAAATGGCCATAACCTATACACTGGTTGCAATTATTCGTTTTATACGATGGAAGAACTGTTGTATTTTTTCTCGATTTTATGCTTCTGGCGCTGACTTCTTAGGCCCTAACTATACGATCTGGTGGAACAACGCCCTAGAGTGAAGCCCGTGTTGCCTGGAACGTAGAAATGACCATATCTTTCACTCTGGTTGCAATTATTCCTGTTATACGATGGAAAAACTGTTGTATCTTTATTGTATTTTATGCTTCAGGCGTTGTCTTCAAAGGCCGTATCTGTTCCACGTAGTGGAGCAACGCCCTAGAGTGAAGCCTAGGTTGCCCGGAACGTAGAATTGACCATTACCTTCACACTTGTTGCAATCATTCGTTTTATACGATGGAAAAACTGTTGTATTTCTATTGTATTTTATGCTTCTGGAGTTGACTTCTTAGGCCATAACTGTTGGATCTTGTGTAACAACGCCCTAGAGTGGAGCCTAGGTTGCCCGAAACGTAAAATGACCATACCTTTCACACTCGTTGCAATTATTCGTTTTATACGATGGAAAAACCGTTGTATTTATTTTGTATTTTAAGCTTCTGGCGTTGACTTCTATGGTCCTCGCTATTCGATCTGGTACGGCAACGTTCAAGAGCGAAGCCTATGTTGCCAGGACGTAGAAATGACCATTAGTTTCACACTGGTTGGAATTATTCTTTTTATACAATGGAAAAACTGCTGTATTTATTTTGTATTTTATGACTCTGGCGTTGCCTTCTTAGGCCCTAACTATTGGTTCTGGTGGACCAACGCCGTAGGGTGAAGCCTCGGTTGCCCTGAACGTAGAAATGACCATTACTTTCACACTGTTTGCAATTATCCATTTTATACCATGGAACAACTGTTATATTTATATTGTATTTTCTGCTTCTGGCGTTGACTTCTAAGGCCGTAGCTATTCGATGTGGTGGAAGAACGCCCTAGAGCGAAGCCTAGGTTGCCCGGAACGTAGAAATGTACATACCTTTCACAGTCGTTGCAATTATTCGTTTTCTGCGATGGAAAATCCGTTGTATTTATTTTGTATTTTAAGCATCTGGCGTTGACTTCTAAGGCCCTAGCTATTCGATCTGGTGGGGCAACGTCCAAGAGCGAAGCCAATGTTGGCCGGAACGTAGAAATGACCATTACCTTCACACTGGTTGCAATCATTCCTGTTATACGATGGAAAAACTGTTGCCTTTATATTGTATTTTATGCTTCTGGAGTTGACTTCTTAGGCCCTAACTGTTCGATCTTGTGGATCAACGCCCTAGAGTGGAGCCGAGGTTGCCCGGAACGTAGAAATGTACATACCTTTCACAGTCGTTGCAATTATTCGTTTTCTGCGATGGAAAATCCGTTGTATTTATTTTGTATTTTAAGCTTCTGGCGTTGACTTCTAAGGCCATAGCTATTCGATCTGGTTGGGCAACGTCCAAGAGTGAATACAATGTTGCCCGGAACGTAGAAATGACCATTACCTTCACACTGGTTGCAACTATTCCTGTTATACGATGGAAAAACTGTTGCATCTTTATTGTATTTTATGTTTCTGGCGTTGACTTCTTAGGCCCTAACTTTTCGATCTGGTGGAGCAATGCCCTAGAGTGAAGCCTAGGTTGCCCGGAAGGTAGAAATGACCATTACCTTCACACTGGTTGCAATTATTCATGCTATACGATGGAAACACTGTTGTATTTTTATTTTATTTTATGCTTCTGGCGTTGACTTCTAAGGTCCTAGCTATTCGATCTCGTTGGGCAACGTCCAAGAGTACAGAGTATGTTGCCCGAAACGTAGAAATGACCATTACCTTCACACTGGTTGCAAATATACATTATATACGACGGAAAAGCTGTTTTATTTATATTGTATTTTATGCTTCAGGCGTTGACCTCTAAGGTAGTAGCTATTGGATGTGGTGGAGCAACGCCCTAGAGTGAAGCCTAGGTTGCGCGGAACGTAGAATTGACCATTACCCTCACACTTGTTGCAATCATTCGTTCTATACGATGGAAAAACTGTTGTATTTATATTGTATTTTATGCTTCTGGAGTTGACTTCTTAGGCCCTAACTGTTCGATCTTCTGGAACAACGCCCTAGAGTGGAGCCTAGGATGCCCGAAACGTAAAATGACCATACCCTTCACACTCGTTGCAATTATTCGTTTTATACGATGGAAAAACCGTTGTATTTATTTTGTATTTTAAGCTTCTGGCGTTGACTACTAAGGTCCTAGCTAATCGATCTGGTAGAGCAACGTCCAAGGGTGAAGCCTATGTAGCCCGGTACGTAGAAATGACCATTAGTTTCACACTGGTTGGAATTATACTTTTTATACAATGGAAAAACTGCTGCATTTATTTTGTATTTTATGAATCTGGCGTTGCCTTCTTAGGCCCTAACTATTGGATCTGGTGGATCAACGCCGTAGAGAGAAGCCTCGGTTGCCCTGAACGTAGAAATGACCATTAATATCACACTGTTAGCAATTATCCATTTTATACGATGGAACAACTGTTATATTTATATTGTATTTTCTGCTTCTGGCGTTTACTTCTAAGGCCGTAGCTATTCGATGTGGTGGGGCAGCACCCCAGAGTGAAGCCTTGGTTGCCTGCAACGTAGAAATGACCATACCTTTCACGCTGGTGGCAATTATTCTTGTTATACTATGGAAAAACTGTTGTATTTATATTGTATTTTATGCTTCTGGCGTTGACTTCTAAGGCCGTAGCTGTCCGATGTGGTGGAGCAACGCCCTAGAGTGAAGGCTAGGTTGCCCGGAACGTAGAAATGACCATCACTTTCACACTGGGTGCAATTATTCCTGTTATACGATGGAAAAACTGTTGTATTTATATTGTATTTTATGCTTCTGGCGTTGACTTCGAAGGCCGTAGCTGTCCGATGTGGTGGAGCAACGCCCTAGAGCGAAGCCTAGGTTGCCCGGAATGTAGAAATGACCATCACCTTCACACTGGTTGCAATTATTCCTGTTATACGATGGACAAACCGTTGGATTTGTAATGTACTTTATGTTCCTGGATTTGACATCTAAGGCCCTGTGTATTCGGTCTGGTGGAGCAATGCCTCAGAGTTAAGCCTAGGATTCCCGAAACGTAGAAATAACAATAACTTTCATACTGATAGCAATTATTCGTTTTATAGGATGGAAAAACTGTTTTATTTGTATTGTGTTTTATGCTTCTGGCGTTGACTTCTTTGGCCCTAACTGTTCGATCTGTTGGAACACGCCCTAGAGTGAAGCCTGGGTTGCCCGGAACGTAGAAATGACCATAACTTTCACACTGGTTGCAACTATTCATGCTATACGGTGGAAAAACTGTTGCATTTATATTGTATTTTATGCTTCTGGCGTTTACTTCTAATGCCGTAGCTATTCGATGTGGTGGAGCAACACCCTAGCGTGAAGCCTTGGTTGCCTGGAACGTAGAAATGACCATATGTGTCACACTAGTTGCAATTATTCCTGTTATACGATGTAAAAACTGTTGCATTTATATTGTATTTTATGTTTCTGGCGTTGACTTCTTAGGCTCTAACTATTCGATCTGGTGGAACAACGCCCTAGAGTGAAGCCTGGGTTGCCCGGAACGTAGAAGTGACCATCACTTTCACACTGGTTGCAATTATTCCTGTTATACGATGGAATAACTGTTCTATTTATTTTGTATTTTGTACTTCTGGCGTTGACTTCTTAAGCCCTAACCTTTCGATCTGTTGGAACAACGCTCTAGAGTGAAGCCTAGGTTGGCAGGAACGTAGAAATGACCATCACTTTCACACTAGTTGCAATTATTCATGCTATACGATGGAAAAACTGTTGTATTTTTACTGGATTTTATGCTTCTGGCGTTGACTTCTAAGGTCCTAGCTATTCGATCTCGTTGGGCAACGTCCAAGAGTGAAGAGTATGTTGCCCGAAACGTAGAAATGACCATTACTTTCACACTGGTTGCAAATATACATTATATACGACGGAAAAGCGGTTGTATTTATATTATATTTTATGTTTCTGGCGTCGAGATCTTAGGTCCCAGCTATTCGATATGGCGGACCAAAGCCCTAGAGTGAAGCCTAGGTTCCCCGAAACGTAGAAATGACCATAACTTTCACACTGGTTGCAATTATTCCTGTTACACGATGGAAAAACTGTTGCATTTATATTGTATTTTATGCTTCTGGCGTTGACTTCTAAGGCCATAGCTGCTCGATGTGGTGGTGCAACTCCCTAGAGTGAAGCCTAGGTTGCTCGGAACGTAGAAATAACCAGTACTTTCAAACTGGTAGCAATTATTTGTTTTATACGATGGAATAGCTGTTGCATTTTTATTATATTTACTGCTTCTGGCTTTGACTTCTAAGGTCGTAGCTACTGGATCTGGTGGAGCAATGCCCTAGAGTGAAGCCTAGGTTGCCCGGAACGTAGAAATGACCATAACATTCACACTGGTTGCAATTATTCGTTTTATACGATGGAAAAGCTGTTTTATTTACATTGTATCTTATGCTTCCGGCGTTGACTTCTTAGGCCCTAACGATTCGATCTGGTGGAGCAATGCCTCAGAGTTAACTCCAGGATGCCCGAAACGCCGAAATGATCATTGCTTTCACACTGGTTGCAATTATTCATGCTATACGATGGAAACACTGTTGTATTTTTATTTTATTTTATGCTTCTGGCGTTGACTTCTAAGGTCCTAGCTATTCGATCTCGTTGGGCAACGTCCAAGAGTACAGAGTATGTTGCCCGAAACGTAGAAATGACCATTACCTTCACACTGGTTGCAAATATACATTATATACGACGGAAAAGCTGTTTTATTTATATTGTATTTTATGCTTCAGGCGTTGACCTCTAAGGTAGTAGCTATTGGATGTGGTGGAGCAACGCCCTAGAGTGAAGCCTAGGTTGCCCGGAACGTAGAATTGACCATTACCCTCACACTTGTTGCAATCATTCGTTCTATACGATGGAAAAACTGTTGTATTTATATTGTATTTTATGCTTCTGGAGTTGACTTCTTAGGCCCTAACTGTTCGATCTTCTGGAACAACGCCCTAGAGTGGAGCCTAGGATGCCCGAAACGTAAAATGACCATACCTTTCACACTCGTTGCAATTATTCGTTTTATACGATGGAAAAGCTGTTTTATTTACATTGTATCTTATGCTTCCGGCGTTGACTTCTTAGGCCCTAACGATTCGATCTGGTGGAGCAATGCCTCAGAGTTAACTCCAGGATGCCCAGAACGCCGAAATGATCATTGCTTTCACACTGGTTGCAATTATCCATGCTATACAATGGAAAAACTGTTGTTTTTATACTGTATTTTATTATTCTGGCGTTGACTTCTAAGGCCCTAACTATTCGATATGGTGGAGCAACGCCCTAGAGTGAAGCCTGGGTTGCCCGGAACGTAGAAATGGCCATAACCTTTACACTGGTTGCAATTATTCGTTTTATACGATGGAAAAGCTGTTGTATCTAGATTGAGTTTTATTCTTCTGGCGTTAACTTCTTAGGCCCTAACTATTAGGTCTGGTGGAGGAACACCCTAGAGAGAAGCCTAGGTTGCCCGGAACGTAGAAATGACCAGTACTTTCACACAGGTAGCAATTATCCGTTTTATACGATGGAAAAGCTGTTGTATTTATATTGTATTTTATGCTTATGGCGTTGACTCCTTAGGCCCAAACCATGCGATCTGATGAAGCAACGCCCTAGAGTGAAGCATAGGTTGCCTGGAACGTAGAAATGACCATTACCTTCAGAGTTGATGCAATTATTCCTGTTACACGATGGAAAAGCTGTGGTATTTTTGTTCTATTTTATGCTTCAGCCGTTGACTCCTAAGGCCGTAGCTGTTCGATGTGGTGGAGCAACGACATAGATTGGAGCCTAGGTTGCCCGGAACGAAGAAATGACCATTACCTTCACACTGTTTGCAATTACTAATTTTATACGATGGATAGACTCTTCTACTTATAATGTATTTTATTCTTCTGGCGTTGTCTTCTAGTGCCCTAACTATTCGATGTGGCGGAGCAACGCCCTAGAGTGAAGCCTAGGTTGCCCGGAGCGCAGAAATGACCATTACCTTCACACTGTTTGCAATTAATCATTTTATACGATGGAAAAGCTGCTGTATTTATATTGTATTTTATGCTTCTGGCGTTGACTTCTTAGGCCCTAACTATTCGATCTGGTGGAGCAACGCCCTAGAGTGAAGCCTAGGTTGCGCGGAACGTAGAAATAACCAGTACTTTCACACTGGTAGCAATTATCCGTTTTATACGATGGAAAAACTGTTGTATTTATATTGTATTTTATGCTTCTGGCGTTGACTTCGAAGGCCGTAGCTGTCCGATGTGGTGGAGCAACGCCCTAGAGCGAAGCCTAGGTTGCCCGGAACGTAGAAATGACCATCACTTTCACACTGGTTGCAATTATTCCTGTTATACGATGGACAAACCGTTGGATTTATATTGTATTTTATGCTTCTGGCGTTGACTTCGAAGGCCGTAGCTGTCCGATGTGGAGGAGCAACGCCCTAGAGTGAAGCCTAGGTTGCCGGAACGTAGAATTGACCATTACCCTCACACTTGTTGCAATCATTCGTTTTATACGATGGAAAAACTGTTGTATTTATATTGTATTTTATGCTTCTGGAGTTGACTTCTTAGGCCCTAACTGTTCGATCTTGTGGAACAACGCCCTAGAGTGGAGCCTAGGTTGCCCGAAACGTAAAATGACCATACCTTTCACACTCGTTACAATTATTCGTTTTATACGATGGAAAAACCGTTGTATTTATTATGTATTTTAAGCCTCTGGCGTTGACTTCTAAGGTCCTAGCTAATCGATCTGGTGGGGCAACGTCCAAGGGTGAAGCCTATGTAGCCCGGTACGTAGAAATGACCATTAGTTTCACACTGGTTGGAATTATACTTTTTATACAATGGAAAAACTGCTGTATTTATTTTGTACTTTATGACTCTGGCGTTGCCTTCTTAGGCCCTAACTATTGGATCTGGTGGTTCTACGCCGTAGAGTGAAGCCTCGGTTGCCCTGAACGTAGAAATGACCATTAATATCACACTGTTTGCAATTAATCATTTTATACGATGGAAAAGCTGCTGTATTTATATTGTATTTTATGCTTCTGGCGTTGACTTCTAAGGCCGTAGCGGTCCGATGTGGTGGAGCAACGCCCTAGAGCGAAGCCTAGGTTGCCCGGAACGTAGAAATGACCATCACCTTCACACTGGTTGCAATTATTCCTGTTATGCGAAGGACAAACCGTTGGATTTGTATTGTACTTTATGTTCCTGGATTTGACTTCTAAGGCCCTGTGTTTTCGGTCTGGTGGAGCAATGCCTCAGAGTTAAGCCTAGGATGCCCGAAACGAAGAAATAACTATAACTTTCATTCTGATAGCAATTATTCGTTTTATAGGATGGAAAGACTGTTTTATTTGTATTGTATTTTATGCTTCTGGCGTTGACTTCTTTGGCCCCAGCTGTTCGATCTGTTGGAACACGCCCTAGAGTGAAGCCTGGGTTGCCCGGAACGTAGAAATGACCATTAGTTTCACACTGGTTGCAATTATTCATGCTATACGGTGGAAAAACTGCTGTATTTTTAATGTATTTTGTGCTTCTGGCGTTGACTTCTGAGATCCTAGCTAATCGATCTCGTGGGGCAACGTACAAGAGTGAAGCATAGGTTCCCCGAAACGTAGAAATGACCATTACTTTCACACTGGTTGCAATTATTCCTGTTATACGATGGAAAAGCTGTTGTTTTGATACTGTATTTTATGCTTCTGGCGTTGACATCTTAGGCCCTAACTATTCGATCTGGTGGAACAACGCCGTAGAGTGAAGCCTGGGTTGACCGGAACGTAGAAATGACCATCACTTTCACACTGGTTGCAATTATTCCTGTTATACGATGGAATAACTGTTCTATTTATTTTGTATTTTATGCTTCTGGCGTTGACTTCTTAGGCCCTAACTATTCGATCTGTTGGAACAACGCCCTAGAGTGGAGCCTAGGTTGCCGGAACGTAGAAATCACCATCACTTTCACTCTGGTTGCAATTATTCTTTTTATACGATGGAAAAACTGTTGTATTTTTATTGTATTTTATGCGCTGGAGTTGTTTTATAAGGCCCTAACTATTCGGCCTGGTGGTGCAACGCCCTAGACTGAAGCCTAGAATGCACGGAGCGTAGAAATGCCCATTACTTTCACACTGGTTGCAATTATTCCTGTTATACGATGGAAAAACTGTTGCATTTATATTGTGTTTTATGCTTCTGGCGTTGACTTCTAAGGCCGTAGCTGCCCGATGTGGTTGAGCAAATCCCTAGAGTGAAGCCTAGGTTGATCGGAACGTAGAAATGAACATCAGTTTCACACTGGCTGCAATTATTCCTGTTATACGATGGAAAAACTGTTGCATTTATATTGTATTTTATGCTTCTGGCGTTTACTTCCAATGCCGTAGCTATTCGATGTGGTGGAGCAACACCCTAGCGTGAAGCCTTGGTTGCCTGGAACTTAGAAATGACCATATCTTTCACACTGGTGGCAATTATTCCTCTTATACTATGGAAAAACTGTTGCATTTATATTGTATTTTATGCTTCTGGCGTTGACTTCTAAGGCCGTAGCTGCTCGATGTGGAGGAGCAACTGCCTAGAGTGAAGCCTAGGTTGCTCGGAACGTAGAAATAACCAGTACTTTCACACTGGTAGCAATTATTCGGTTTATACGATGGAATAGCTGTTGCATTTTTATTATATTTACTGCTTCTGGCTTTGACTTCTAAGGTCGTAGCTACTGGATCTGGTGGAGCAACGCCCTAGACTGAAGCCTAGGTTGCCCGGAACGTAGAAATGACCATAACATTCACACTGGTTGCAATTATTCGTTTTATGCGATTGAAAAGCTGTTGTATTTATATTGTATCTTATGCTTCCGGCGTTGACTTCTTAGGCCCTAACTATTCGATCTGTTGCAACAACGCCCCAGAGTGAAGCCTACGTTACCCGGAACGTAGAAATGACCATCACTTTCACTGTGGTTGCAATTATCCATTTTATACGATGGAAAAGCTGTTGTATTTATATTGTATTTTATGCTTCTGGCGTTGACTCCTTAGGCCCTAACCATGCGATCTGATGGAGCAACGCCCTAGAGTGAAGCATAGGTTGCCCGGAACGTAGAAATGACCATTACGTTCAGAGTTGATGCAATTATTCCTGTTATACGATGGAAAAGCTGAGGTATTTTTGTTCTATTTTAAGCATCATGCGTTGACTCCTAAGGAAGTAGCTATTCGATGTGGTGGAGCTACGACATAGATTGAAGCCTGGGTTGACCGGAACGTAGAAATGACCATCACTTTCACACTGGTTGCAATTATTCCTGTTATACGATGGAATAACTGTTCTATTTATTTTGTATTTTATGCTTCTGGCGTTGACTTCTTAGGCCCTAACTATTCGATCTGTTGGAACAACGCCCTAGAGTGAAGCCTAGGTTGCCCGGAACGTAGAAGTGACCATCACTTTCACTCTGGTTGCAATTATCCTTTTTATACGATGGAAAAACTGTTGTATTTTTATTGTATTTTATGCGCTGGAGTTGTTTTAAAAGGCCCTAACTATTCGGCCTGGTGGTGCAACGCCCTAGAGTGAAACCTAGAATGCACGGAACGTAGAAATGCCCATTACTTTCACACTGGTTGCAATTATTCCTGTTATACGGTGGAAAAACTGTTGCATTTATATTGTATTTTATGCTTCTGCCGTTTACTTCTAAGGCCGTAGCTGCTCGATGTGGTGGAGTAACGCCCTAGAGTGAAGCCTAGGTTGCTTGGAACGTAGAAATGACCATCACTTTCACACCGGCTGCAATTATTCCTCTTATACGATGGAAAATCTGTTGCATTTATATTGTATTTTATGCTTCTGGCGTTTACTTCTAAGGCCGTAGCTATTCGATGTGGTGGGGCAACACCCCAGAGTGAAGCCTTGGTTGCCTGCAACGTAGAAATGACCATACCTTTCACGCTGGTGGCAATTATTCTTGTTATACTATGGAAAAACTGTTGTATTTATATTGTATTTTATGCTTCTGGCGTTGACTTCTAAGGCCGTAGCTGTCCGATGTGGTGGAGCAACGCCCTAGAGTGAAGAGTAGGTTGCCCGGAACGTAGAAATGACCATCACTTTCACACTGGGTGCAATTATTCCTGTTATACGATGGAAAAACTGTTGTATTTATATTGTATTTTATGCTTCTGGCGTTGACTTCGAAGGCTGTAGCTGTCCGATGTGGTGGAGCAACGCCCTAGAGCGAAGCCTAGGTTGCCCGGAACGTAGAAATGACCATCACCTTCACACTGGTTGCAATTATTCCTGTTATACGAAGGACAAACCGTTGGATTTGTATTGTACTTTATCTTCCTGGATTTGACTTCTAAGGCCCTGTGTATTCGGTCTGGTGGAGCAATGCCTCAGAGTTAAGCCTAGGATGCCCGAAACGAAGAAATAACTATAACTTTCATTCTGATAGCAATTATTCGTTTTATAGGATGGAAAAACTGTTTTATTTGTATTGTATTTTATGCTTCTGGCGTTGACTTCTTTGGCCCCAGCTGTTCGATCTGTTGGAACACGCCCTAGAGTGAAGCCTGGGTTGCCCGGAACGTAGAAATGACCATTAGTTTCACACTGGTTGCAATTATTCATGCTATACGGTGGAAAAACTGCTGTATTTTTAATGTATTTTGTGCTTCTGGCGTTGACTTCTGAGATCCTAGCTATTCGATCTCGTGGGGCAACGTACAAGAGTGAAGCATAGGTTCCCCGAAACGTAGAAATGACCATTACTTTCACACTGGTTGCAATTATTCCTGTTATACGATGGAAAAGCTGTTGTTTTGATACTGTATTTTATGCTTCTGGCGTTGACGTCTTAGGCCCTAACTATTCGATCTGGTGGAACAACGCCGTAGAGTGAAGCCTGGGTTGACCGGAACGTAGAAATGACCATCACTTTCACACTGGTTGCAATTATTCCTGTTATACGATGGAATAACTGTTCTATTTATTTTGTATTTTATGCTTCTGGCGTTGACTTCTTAGGCCCTAACTATTCGATCTGTTGGAACAACGCCCTAGAGTGGAGCCTAGGTTGCCGGAACGTAGAAATCACCATCACTTTCACTCTGGTTGCAATTATTCTTTTTATACGATGGAAAAACTGTTGTATTTTTATTGTATTTTATGCGCTGGAGTTGTTTTATAAGGCCCTAACTATTCGGCCTGGTGGTGCAACGCCCTAGAGTGAAGCCTAGAATGCACGGAGCGTAGAAATGCCCATTACTTTCACACTGGTTGCAATTATTCCTGTTATACGATGGAAAAACTGTTGCATTTATATTGTGTTTTATGCTTCTGGCGTTGACTTCTAAGGCCGTAGCTGCCCGATGTGGTTGAGCAAATCCCTAGAGTGAAGCCTAGGTTGATCGGAACGTAGAAATGAACATCACTTTCACACTGGCTGCAATTATTCCTGTTATACGATGGAAAAACTGTTGCATTTATATTGTATTTTATGCTTCTGGCGTTTACTTCTAATGCCGTAGCTATTCGATGTGGTGGAGCAACACCCTAGCGTGAAGCCTTGGTTGCCTGGAACTTAGAAATGACCATATCTTTCACACTGGTGGCAATTATTCCTCTTATACTATGGAAAAACTGTTGCATTTATATTGTATTTTATGCTTCTGGCGTTGACTTCTAAGGCCGTAGCTGCTCGATGTGGTGGAGCAACTGCCTAGAGTGAAGCCTAGGTTGCTCGGAACGTAGAAATAACCAGTACTTTCACACTGGTAGCAATTATTCGGTTTATACGATGGAATAGCTGTTGCATTTTTATTATATTTACTGCTTCTGGCTTTGACTTCTAAGGTCGTAGCTACTGGATCTGGTGGAGCAACGCCCTAGACTGAAGCCTAGGTTGCCCGGAACGTAGAAATGACCATAACATTCACACTGGTTGCAATTATTCGTTTTATGCGATGGAAAAGCTGTTGTATTTATATTGTATCTTATGCTTCCGGCGTTGACTTCTTAGGCCCTAACTATTCGATCTGTTGGAACAACGCCCCAGAGTGAAGCCTAGGTTGCCCGGAACGTAGAAATGACCATCACTTTCACTGTGGTTGCAATTATCCATTTTATACGATGGAAAAGCTGTTGTATTTATATTGTATTTTATGCTTCTGGCGTTGACTCCTTAGGCCCTAACCATGCGATCTGATGGAGCAACGCCCTAGAGTGAAGCATAGGTTGCCCGGAACGTAGAAATGACCATTACATTCAGAGTTGATGCAATTATTCCTGTTATACGATGGAAAAGCTGAGGTATTTTTGTTCTATTTTAAGCTTCATGCGTTGACTCCTAAGGAAGTAGCTATTCGATGTGGTGGAGCTACGACATAGATTGAAGCCTGGGTTGACCGGAACGTAGAAATGACCATCACTTTCACACTGGTTGCAATTATTCCTGTTATACGATGGAATAACTGTTCTATTTATTTTGTATTTTATGCTTCTGGCGTTGACTTCTTAGGCCCTAACTATTCGATCTGTTGGAACAACGCCCTAGAGTGAAGCCTAGGTTGCCCGGAACGTAGAAGTGACCATCACTTTCACTCTGGTTGCAATTATTCTTTTTATACGATGGAAAAACTGTTGTATTTTTATTGTATTTTATGCGCTGGAGTTGTTTTATAAGGCCCTAACTATTCGGCCTGGTGGTGCAACGCCCTAGAGTGAAACCTAGAATGCACGGAACGTAGAAATGCCCATTACTTTCACACTGGTTGCAATTATTCCTGTTATACGGTGGAAATACTGTTGCATTTATATTGTATTTTATGCTTCTGCCGTTTACTTCTAAGGCCGTAGCTGCTCGATGTGGTGGAGCAACGCCCTAGAGTGAAGCCTAGGTTGCTTGGAACGTAGAAATGACCATCACTTTCACACCGGCTGCAATTATTCCTCTTATACGATGGAAAATCTGTTGCATTTATATTGTATTTTATGCTTCTGGCGTTTACTTCTAAGGCCGTAGCTATTCGATGTGGTGGGGCAACACCCCAGAGTGAAGCCTTGGTTGCCCGGAACGTAGAAATGACCATTACTTTCACACTGGTTGCAATTATTCATGCTATACGGTGGAAAAACTGCTGTATTTTTAATGTATTTTGTGCTTCTGGCGTTGACTTCTGAGATCCTAGCTATTCGATCTCGTGGCGCAACGTACAAGAGTGAAGCATAGGTTCCCCGAAACGTAGAAATGACCATTACTTTCACACTGGTTGCAATTATTCCTGTTATACGATGGAAAAGCTGTTGTTTTGATACTGTATTTTATGCTTCTGGCGTTGACATCTTAGGCCCTAACTATTCGATCTGGTGGAACAACGCCGTAGAGTGAAGCCTGGGTTGACCGGAACGTAGAAATGACCATCACTTTCACACTGGTTGCAATTATTCTTTTTATACGATGGAAAAACTGTTGTATTTTTATTGTATTTTATGCGCTGGAGTTGTTTTATAAGGCCCTAACTATTCGGCCTGGTGGTGCAACGCCCTAGAGTGAAGCCTAGAATGCACGGAACGTAGAAATAACCAGTACTTTCACACTGGTAGCAATTATTCGTTTTATACGATGGAATAGCTGTTGCATTTTTATTATATTTACTGCTTCTGGCTTTGACTTCTAAGGTCGTAGCTACTGGATCTGGTGGAGCAACGCCCTAGACTGAAGCCTAGGTTGCCCGGAACGTAGAAATGACCATAACATTCACACTGGTTGCAATTATTCGTTTTATACGATGTAAAAGCTGTTGTATTTATATTGTATTTTATGCTTATGGCGTTGACTCCTTAGGCCCAAACCATGCGATCTGATGGAGCAACGCCCTAGAGTGAAGCATAGGTTGCCTGGAACGTAGAAATGACCATTACCTTCAGAGTTGATGCAATTATTCCTGTTACACGATGGAAAAGCTGTGGTATTTTTGTTCTATTTTATGCTTCAGCCGTTGACTCCTAAGGCAGTAGCTGTTCGATGTGGTGGAGCAACGACATAGATTGGAGCCTAGGTTGCCCGGAACGAAGAAATGATCATTACCTTCACACTGTTTGCAATTACTAATTTTATACGATGGATAGACACTTCTACTTATAATGTATTTTATTCTTCTGGCGTTGACTTCTAAGGCCCTAACTATTCGATGTGGCGGAGCAACGCCCTAGAGTGAAGCCTAGGTTGCCCCGAGCGCAGAAATGACCATTACCTTCACACTGTTTGCAATTAATCATTTTATACGATGGAAAAGCTGCTGTATTTTTATTGTATTTTATGCTTCTGGCGTTGACTTCTTAGGCCCTAACTATTCGATCTGGTGGAGCAACGCCCTAGAGTGAAGCCTAGGTTGCGCGGAACGTAGAAATAACCAGTACTTTCACACTGGTAGCAATTATTCGTTTTATACGATGGAAAAACTGTTGCATTTTTATTATATTTACTGCTTCTGGCGTTGACTTCTAAGGCCCTAACTATTCGATGTGGCGGAGCAACGCCCTAGAGTGAAGCCTAGGTTGCCCCGAGCGCAGAAATGACCATTACCTTCACACTGTTTGCAATTAATCATTTTATACGATGGAAAAGCTGCTGTATTTTTATTGTATTTTATGCTTCTGGCGTTGACTTCTTAGGCCCTAACTATTCGATCTGGTGGAGCAACGCCCTAGAGTGAAGCCTAGGTTGCCCGGAACGTAGAAATGACCATCACTTTCACTCTGGTTGCAATTATTCTTTTTATACGATGGAAAAACTGTTGTATTTTTATTGTATTTTATGCGCTGGAGTTGTTTTATAAGGCCCTAACTATTCGATGTGGTGGAGCAACGCCCTAGAGTGAAGCCTAGGTTGCCCGAAACGTAGAAATGTCCATAACTTTCACACCGGTTACAATTATTCCTGTTACACGATGGACAAACTGTTTTATTTTGAATGTATTTTACGCTTCTGGCGTTGAATTCTATGTCCCTAGCCATTCGATCTGGTGGAGCAACGCCCTAGAGTGAAGCCTCGGTTGCCCGAAACGTAGAAATGACCATAACTTTCACGCTGGTTGCAATTATTCGTTTTATACGATGGAAAAACAGTTGTATCTTTACTGTATTTTATGCATCTGGCGTTGACTTCTAAGGTCCTAGCTAATCGATCTGGTTGGGCAACGTCCAAGGGTGAAGCCTATGTAGCCCGGTACGTAGAAATGACCATTAGTTTCGCACTGGTTGGAATTATTCTTTTTATACGATGGAAAAACTGTTGTATTTATTTTGTATTTTATGTCTCTGGCGTCGACTTCTTAGGGCCTAGCTATTGGATTTGGTGGACCAACACCGTAGAGTGAATCCTCGGTTGCCCCGAACGTAGAAATGACCATATCTTTCATACTGGTTGCAATTATTCCTGTTACACGATGGAAAAACTGTTGTATTTTTATTGTATTTTATGCTTTAGGCGTTGTCTTCTAAGGTCGTAGCTGTTCTACGTAGTGGAGCAACGCCCTAGAGTGAAGCCTAGGTTGCCCGGAGCGTAGAAATGACCATTACCTTCACACTTGTTGCAATCATTCGTTTTATACGAAGGAAAAACTTTTGTATTTATATTGTATTTTATGCTTCTGGCGTTGACTTCTTAGGCCCTAACTATTCGATCTGGTGGAATAGCGCCCTAGAGTGAAGCCTAGGTTGCCAGGAATGTAGAAATGACCATTACTTAGGCACTGTTTGCATTTATTCATTTTATACAATGGAAAAGCTGTTGTATTTATATTGTATTTTATGCTTCTGGCGTTGACTTCTAAGGCCGTAGCTGCCCGATGTGGTTGAGCAAATCCCTAGAGTGAAGCCTAGGTTGATCGGAACGTAGAAATGAACATCACTTTCACACTGGCTGCAATTATTCCTGTTATACGATGGAAAAACTGTTGCATTTATATTGTATTTTATGCTTCTGGCGTTTACTTCTAATGCCGTAGCTATTCGATGTGGTGGAGCAACACCCTAGCGTGAAGCCTTGGTTGCCTGGAACTTAGAAATGACCATATCTTTCACACTGGTGGCAATTATTCCTCTTATACTATGGAAAAACTGTTGCATTTATATTGTATTTTATGCTTCTGGCGTTGACTTCTAAGGCCGTAGCTGCTCGATGTGGTGGAGCAACTGCCTAGAGTGAAGCCTAGGTTGCTCGGAACGTAGAAATAACCAGTACTTTCACACTGGTAGCAATTATTCGGTTTATACGATGGAATAGCTGTTGCATTTTTATTATATTTACTGCTTCTGGCTTTGACTTCTAAGGTCGTAGCTACTGGATCTGGTGGAGCAACGCCCTAGACTGAAGCCTAGGTTGCCCGGAACGTAGAAATGACCATAACATTCACACTGGTTGCAATTATTCGTTTTATGCGATGGAAAAGCTGTTGTATTTATATTGTATCTTATGCTTCCGGCGTTGACTTCTTAGGCCCTAACTATTCGATCTGTTGGAACAACGCCCCAGAGTGAAGCCTAGGTTGCCCGGAACGTAGAAATGACCATCACTTTCACTGTGGTTGCAATTATCCATTTTATACGATGGAAAAGCTGTTGTATTTATATTGTATTTTATGCTTCTGGCGTTGACTCCTTAGGCCCTAACCATGCGATCTGATGGAGCAACGCCCTAGAGTGAAGCATAGGTTGCCCGGAACGTAGAAATGACCATTACATTCAGAGTTGATGCAATTATTCCTGTTATACGATGGAAAAGCTGAGGTATTTTTGTTCTATTTTAAGCTTCATGCGTTGACTCCTAAGGAAGTAGCTATTCGATGTGGTGGAGCTACGACATAGATTGAAGCCTGGGTTGACCGGAACGTAGAAATGACCATCACTTTCACACTGGTTGCAATTATTCCTGTTATACGATGGAATAACTGTTCTATTTATTTTGTATTTTATGCTTCTGGCGTTGACTTCTTAGGCCCTAACTATTCGATCTGTTGGAACAACGCCCTAGAGTGAAGCCTAGGTTGCCCGGAACGTAGAAGTGACCATCACTTTCACTCTGGTTGCAATTATTCTTTTTATACGATGGAAAAACTGTTGTATTTTTATTGTATTTTATGCGCTGGAGTTGTTTTATAAGGCCCTAACTATTCGGCCTGGTGGTGCAACGCCCTAGAGTGAAACCTAGAATGCACGGAACGTAGAAATGCCCATTACTTTCACACTGGTTGCAATTATTCCTGTTATACGGTGGAAATACTGTTGCATTTATATTGTATTTTATGCTTCTGCCGTTTACTTCTAAGGCCGTAGCTGCTCGATGTGGTGGAGCAACGCCCTAGAGTGAAGCCTAGGTTGCTTGGAACGTAGAAATGACCATCACTTTCACACCGGCTGCAATTATTCCTCTTATACGATGGAAAATCTGTTGCATTTATATTGTATTTTATGCTTCTGGCGTTTACTTCTAAGGCCGTAGCTATTCGATGTGGTGGGGCAACACCCCAGAGTGAAGCCTTGGTTGCCCGGAACGTAGAAATGACCATTACCTTCACACTGGTTGCAATTATTCATGCTATACGGTGGAAAAACTGCTGTATTTTTAATGTATTTTGTGCTTCTGGCGTTGACTTCTGAGATCCTAGCTATTCGATCTCGTGGCGCAACGTACAAGAGTGAAGCATAGGTTCCCCGAAACGTAGAAATGACCATTACTTTCACACTGGTTGCAATTATTCCTGTTATACGATGGAAAAGCTGTTGTTTTGATACTGTATTTTATGCTTCTGGCGTTGACATCTTAGGCCCTAACTATTCGATCTGGTGGAACAACGCCGTAGAGTGAAGCCTGGGTTGACCGGAACGTAGAAATGACCATCACTTTCACACTGGTTGCAATTATTCTTTTTATACGATGGAAAAACTGTTGTATTTTTATTGTATTTTATGCGCTGGAGTTGTTTTATAAGGCCCTAACTATTCGGCCTGGTGGTGCAACGCCCTAGAGTGAAGCCTAGAATGCACGGAACGTAGAAATAACCAGTACTTTCACACTGGTAGCAATTATTCGTTTTATACGATGGAATACTGGTTGCATTTTTATTATATTTACTGCTTCTGGCTTTGACTTCTAAGGTCGTAGCTACTGGATCTGGTGGAGCAACGCCCTAGACTGAAGCCTAGGTTGCCCGGAACGTAGAAATGACCATAACATTCACACTGGTTGCAATTATTCGTTTTATACGATGTAAAAGCTGTTGTATTTATATTGTATTTTATGCTTATGGCGTTGACTCCTTAGGCCCAAACCATGCGATCTGATGGAGCAACGCCCTAGAGTGAAGCATAGGTTGCCTGGAACGTAGAAATGACCATTACCTTCAGAGTTGATGCAATTATTCCTGTTACACGATGGAAAAGCTGTGGTATTTTTGTTCTATTTTATGCTTCAGCCGTTGACTCCTAAGGCAGTAGCTGTTCGATGTGGTGGAGCAACGACATAGATTGGAGCCTAGGTTGCCCGGAACGAAGAAATGACCATTACCTTCACACTGTTTGCAATTACTAATTTTATACGATGGATAGACACTTCTACTTATAATGTATTTTATTCTTCTGGCGTTGACTTCTAAGGCCCTAACTATTCGATGTGGCGGAGCAACGCCCTAGAGTGAAGCCTAGGTTGCCCCGAGCGCAGAAATGACCATTACCTTCACACTGTTTGCAATTAATCATTTTATACGATGGAAAAGCTGCTGTATTTTTATTGTATTTTATGCTTCTGGCGTTGACTTCTTAGGCCCTAACTATTCGATCTGGTGGAGCAACGCCCTAGAGTGAAGCCTAGGTTGCGCGGAACGTAGAAATAACCAGTACTTTCACACTGGTAGCAATTATTCGTTTTATACGATGGAAAAACTGTTGCATTTTTATTATATTTACTGCTTCTGGCATTGACTTCTAAGGTCGTAGCTACTGGATCTGGTGGAGCAACGCCCTAGAGTGAAGCCTAGGTTGCCCGGAGCGTAGAAATGACCATAACATTCACACTGGTTGCAATTATTCGTTTTGTGCGATGGAAAAGCTGTTGTATTTATATTGTATCTTATGCTTCCGGCGTTGACTTCTTAGGCCCTAACTATTCGATCTGTTGGAACAACGCCCCAGAGTGAAGCCTAGGTTGCCCGGAACGTAGAAATGACCATCACTTTCACTGTGGTTGCAATTATCCATTTTATACGATGGAAAAGCTGTTGTATTTATATTGTATTTTATGCTTCTGGCGTTGACTCCTTAGGCCCTAACCATGCGATCTGATGGAGCAACGCCCTAGAGTGAAGCATAGGTTGCCCGGAACGTAGAAATGACCATTACATTTAGAGTTGATGCAATTATTCCTGTTATACGATGGAAAAGCTGAGGTATTTTTGTTCTATTTTAAGCTTCATGCGTTGACTCCTAAGGAAGTAGCTATTCGATGTGGTGGAGCTACGACATAGATTGAAGCCTGGGTTGACCGGAACGTAGAAATGACCATCACTTTCACACTGGTTGCAATTATTCCTGTTATACGATGGAATAACTGTTCTATTTATTTTGTATTTTATGCTTCTGGCGTTGACTTCTTAGGCCCTAACTATTCGATCTGTTGGAACAACGCCCTAGAGTGAAGCCTAGGTTGCCCGGAACGTAGAAATGACCATCACTTTCACTCTGGTTGCAATTATTCTTTTTATACGATGGAAAAACTGTTGTATTTTTATTGTATTTTATGCGCTGGAGTTGTTTTATAAGGCCCTAACTATTCGATGTGGTGGAGCAACGCCCTAGAGTGAAGCCTAGGTTGCCCGAAACGTAGAAATGTCCATAACTTTCACACCGGTTACAATTATTCCTGTTACACGATGGACAAACTGTTTTATTTTGAATGTATTTTACGCTTCTGGCGTTGAATTCTATGTCCCTAGCCATTCGATCTGGTGGAGCAACGCCCTAGAGTGAAGCCTCGGTTGCCCGAAACGTAGAAATGACCATAACTTTCACGCTGGTTGCAATTATTCGTTTTATACGATGGAAAAACAGTTGTATCTTTACTGTATTTTATGCATCTGGCGTTGACTTCTAAGGTCCTAGCTAATCGATCTGGTTGGGCAACGTCCAAGGGTGAAGCCTATGTAGCCCGGTACGTAGAAATGACCATTAGTTTCGAACTGGTTGGAATTATTCTTTTTATACGATGGAAAAACTGTTGTATTTATTTTGTATTTTATGTCTCTGGCGTCGACTTCTTAGGGCCTAGCTATTGGATTTGGTGGACCAACACCGTAGAGTGAATCCTCGGTTGCCCCGAACGTAGAAATGACCATATCTTTCATACTGGTTGCAATTATTCCTGTTACACGATGGAAAAACTGTTGTATTTTTATTGTATTTTATGCTTTAGGCGTTGTCTTCTAAGGTCGTAGCTGTTCTACGTAGTGGAGCAACGCCCTAGAGTGAAGCCTAGGTTGCCCGGAGCGTAGAAATGACCATTACCTTCACACTTGTTGCAATCATTCGTTTTATACGAAGGAAAAACTTTTGTATTTATATTGTATTTTATGCTTCTGGCGTTGACTTCTTAGGCCCTAACTATTCGATCTGGTGGAATAGCGCCCTAGAGTGAAGCCTAGGTTGCCAGGAATGTAGAAATGACCATTACTTAGGCACTGTTTGCATTTATTCATTTTATACAATGGAAAAGCTGTTGTATTTATATTGTATTTTATGCTTCTGGCGTTGACTTCTTAGGGCCTGACCATTCGATCTGGTGGAGCAACGCCCTAGAGTGAGGCCCAGGCTGTCCGGAACGTAGAAATGTCCATTAATTTCACTCTGGTTGCAATTATTCATGCTATACGATGGAAAAACTGTTTCATTTTAATTGCATTTTCTGCTTCTGGAATTGACTTCTAAGGTCCTAGCCATTCGATCTGGTGGGGTAACGTCCAAAAGCCTATGTTGCCCGGAACGCAGAAATGACCATTACCTTCACACTGGTTGCAATTGTTCTTGTTATACGATGGAAAAACTGTTGTATTTTTATTGTATTTTATGCTTCTGGCGTTGACTTCTTAGGCCCTGACCATTCGATCTGGTGGAGCAACGCCCTAGAGTGAGGCCTAGGCTGTCCGGAACGTAGAAATGACCATTAATTTCACACTGGTTGCAATTATTCCTGTTACACGATGGACAAACTGTTGTATTTTTATGGTATTTTATGCTACTTGCGTTGACTTCTAAGGCGCTAACTATTCGATCTGGTGGAGCAACGCCCTAGGGTGGAGCCTAGGTTGCCCGGAATGTAGAAATGACCATATCTTTCATACTGGTTGCAATTATTCCTGTTATACGATGGAAAAACTGTTGTATTTTTATTGTATTTTATGCTTCAGGCGTTGACTTCTTAGGCCCTCACTGTTCGATCTGGTGGAACAACGCCCTAGGGTGGAGCCTAGGTTGCCTTGAACGTAAAAATGACCATAACATTCACACTCGTTGCAATTATTCGTTTTATAGGATGGAAAAACCGTTGTATTTATTTTGCATTTTATGCTTCGGGCGTTGACTTCTAAGGCCCTAACTATGCGATGTGGTGGAGCAACGCCCTGGAGTGAAACCTAAACAACCCGCAACGTAGAAATGACCATTAACTTCACGCTTGTTGCAATTATTCCTTTTATGCGACGAACAAACTGTGGTATTTTTATAGAATTTTGTGCTTCAGGCGTTGACTTCTAAGGCCGTAGCTATTCGATGTGCTGGAGCAACGACCTAGAGTGAAGCCTAGGTTGCCCGGAACGTAGAAATGACCATTACTTCCACTCTGTTTGCAATTATTCATTTTATACAATGGAAAAGCTGTTGTATTTATATTGTATTTTATGCTTCTGGCGTTGACTTCTAAGGCCCTAACTATTCGATGTGGTGGCGTAACGACCTAGAGTGAAGTCTAGGTTGCCCGAAACGTAGGAATGACAATAACTTTAACACAGTTTGCAATTATTCATTATATACGATCGAACAACTGTTATATTTATATTGCATTTTCTGCTTCTGGCGTTGACTTCTGAGGCCGTAGCTATTCGATGTGGTGGAGCAACGCCCTAGAGTGAAGCCTAGGTTGCCCGGAATGTAGAAATGACCATATCTTTCATAGTGGTTGCAATTATTCCTGTCATACGATGGAAAAACTGTTGTATTTTTATTGTATTTTATGCTTCAGGCGTTGTCTTCTAAGGCCCTAACTATTCGATGTGGTGGCGTAACGACCTAGAGTGAAGTCTAGGTTGCCTGAAACGTAGGAATGACAATAACTTTCACACTGGTTGCAAGTATTCATGGTATGCGATGGAAAACCTGTTGTATTTTTATTGTATTCTATACTTCTGGCGTTGACTGCTTAGGCCCTGACCATTCGATCTGGTGAAGCAACGCCCTAGAGTGAAGCCTAGGCTGTCCGAAACGTAGAAATGACCATTAATTTCACTCTGGTTGCAATTATTCATGCTATACGATGGAAAAACTGCTGCATTTCTATTACATTTTCTGCTTCTGGCATTGACTTCTAAGGTCCTAGCTATTCGATCTCGTGGGGCAACGTCCAAGAGTGAAGCCTATGTTGCCCGGAACGTAGAAATGACCATTACCTTCACACTGGTTGCATTTATTCCTGTTATACGATGGAAAAACTGTTGCATTTATATTGTATTTTATGCTTCTGGCGTTGACTTCTAAGGCCGTAGCTGCTCGATGTGGTTGAGCAAATCCCTAGAGCGAAGCCTAGGTTGCTCGGAAAGTAGAAATGAACATCACTTTCACACTAGTTGCAATTATTCATGCTATACGATGGAAAAACTGTTGTATTTTTACTGGATTTTATGCTTCTGGCGTTGACTTCTAAGGTCCTAGCTATTCGATCTCGTTGGGCAACGTCCAAGAGTGAAGAGTGTGTTGCCCGAAACGTAGAAATGACCATTACTTTCACACCGGTTGCAAATATACATTATATACGACGGAAAAACTGTTGTATTTATATTATATTTTATGTTTCTGGCGTCGAGATCTTAGGCCCCAGCTATTCGATCTGGCGGAGCAAGGCCCTAGAGTGAAGCCTAGGTTCCCCGAAACGTAGAAATGACCATAACTTTCACACTGGTTGCAATTGTTCCTGTTACACGATGGAAAAACTGTTGCATTTATATTGTGTTTTATGCTTCTGGCGTTGACTTCTAAGGTCGTACCTACTGGATCTGGCGGAGCAACGCCCTAGAGTGAAGCCTAGGTTGCCCGGAACGTAGAAATGACCATAACATTCACACTGGTTGCAATTATTCGTTTTATACGATGGAAAAGCTGTTGTATTTATATTGTATCTTATGCTTCCGGCGTTGACTTCTTAGGCCCTAACGGTTCGATCTGGTGGAGCAATGCCTCAGAGTTAACTCCAGGATGCCCGAAACGCCGAAGTGATCGTTACTTTCACACTGGTTGCAATTATCCATTTTATACGATGGAAAAGCTGTTGTATTTATATTGTATTTTATGCGTCTGGCGTTGACTCCTTAGGCCCTAACCATGCGATCTGATGGAGCAACGCCCTAGAGTGAAGCATAGGTTGCCCGGAACGTAGAAATGACCAGTACTTTCACACTGGTTGCAATTATTCCTGTTATGCGATGGAAAAGCTGTTGTATTTATATTGTATTTTATTCTTCCGGCGTTGAATTCTAAGGCCCTAGCTTTTCGATCTGGTCGAGCAACGCCCTAGAGTGAAGCCTAGGTTGCTCTGATTGTAGAAATGACCATTACTTCCACACTGTTTGCAATTATTCATTTTATACAATGGAAAAACAGTTGTATTTATATTGTATTTTATGCTTCTTGCGTTGACTTCTAAGGACCTAACTATTCGATGTGGTGGCGCAACGACCTAGAGTGAAGTCTAGGTTGCCCGACACGTAGGAATGACAATAACTTTCACACTGGTTGCAAGTATTCATGGTATACGATGGAAAACCTGTTGTATTTTTATTGTATTTTATGCTTCTGGCGCTGACTTCTTAGGCCCTGACCTTTCGATCTGGTGGAGCAACGCCCTAGAGTGAGGCCTAGGCTGTCCGGAACGTAGAAATGACCATTAATTTCACTCTGGTTGCAATTATTCATGCTATACGATGGAAAAACTGTTGCATTTTAATTGCATTTTCTGCTTCTGGAATTGACTTCTAAGGTCCTAGCTATTCGATCTGGTGGGGCAACGTCCAAAAGCCTATGTTGCCCGGAACGCAGAAATGACCATTACCTTCACACTGGTTGCAATTGTTCTTGTTATACGATGGAAAGACTGTTGTATTTTTATTGTATCTTATGCTTCTGGCGTTGACTTCTTAGGCCCTAACTATTCGATGTGGTGGAGCAACGCCCTAGAGTGAAGCCTAGGTTGCCCGAAACGTAGAAATGTCCATTACTTTCACCCTGGTTGCAATTATTCCCTTTACACGATGGACAAACTGTTGTATTTTTATGGTATTTTATGCTTCTGGCGTTGACTTCTAAGGCGCTAACTATTCGATCTGGTGGAGCAACGCCCTAGGGTGGAGCCTAGGTTGCCCGGAATGTAGGAATGACCATATCTTTCATACTGGTTGCAATTATTCCTGTTATACGATGGAAAAACTGTTGTATTTTTATTGTATTTTATGCTTCAGGCGGTGTCTTCTAAGGTCGTAGCTATTCTACGTAGTGGAGCAACGCCCTAGAGTGAAGCCTAGGTTGCCCTGAACGTAGAAATGACCATTACCTTCACACTTCTTGCAATCATTCGTTTTATACGAAGGAAAAACTTTTGTATTTATATTGTATTTCATGCTTCTGGCGTTGACTTCTTAGGCCCTAACTGTTCGATCTGGTGGAACAACGCCCTAGGGTGGAGCCTAGGTTGCCTTGAACGTAAAAATGACCATAACATTCACACTCGTTGCAATTATTCGTTTTATAGGATGGAAAAACCGTTGTATTTATTTTGTATTTTATGCTTCGGGCGTTGACTTCTAAGGCCCTAACTATGCGATGTGGTGGAGCAACGCCCTGGAGTGAAACCTAAACAGCCCGCAACGTAGAAATGACCATTAACTTCACGCTTGTTGCAATTGTTCCTTTTATGCGACGAACAAACTGTGGTATTTTTATAGAATTTTGTGCTTCAGGCGTTGACTTCTAAGGCCGTAGCTATCCGATGTGCTGGAGCAACGGCCTAGAGTGAAGCCTAGGTTGCCCGGAACGTAGAAATGACCATTCCTTCCACACTGTTTGCAATTATTCATTTTATACAATGGAAAAGCTGTTGTATTTATATTGTATTTTATGCTTCTGGCGTTGACTTCTAAGGCCCTAACTATTCTATGTGGTGGCGTAACGACCTAGAGTGAAGTCTAGGTTGCCCGAAACGTAGGAATGACAATAACTTTAACACTGTTTGCAATTATTCATTGTATACGATCGAACAACTGTTATATTTATATTGCATTTTCTGCTTCTGGCGTTGACTTCTGAGGCCGTAGCTATTCGATGTGGTGGAGCAACGCCCTAGAGTGAAGCCTAGGTTGCCCGGAATGTAGAAATGACCATATCTTTCATAGTGGTTGCAATTATTCCTGTCATACGATGGAAAACTGTTGTATTTTTATTGTATTTTATGCTTCAGGCGTTGTCTTCTAAAGCCCTAACTATTCGATGTGGTGGCGTAACGACCTAGAGTGAAGTCTAGGTTGCCCGAAACGTAGGAATGACAATAACTTTCACACTGGTTGCAAGTATTCATGGTATACGATGGAAAACCTGTTGTATTTTTATAGTATTTTATACTTCTGGCGTTGACTGCTTAGGCCCTGACCATTCGATCTGGTGAAGCAACGCCCTAGAGTGAAGCCTAGGCTGTCCGAAACGTAGAAGTGACCATTAATTTCACTCTGGTTGCAATTATTCATGCTATACGATGGAAAAACTGTTGCATTTCTATTGCATTTTCTGCTTCTGGCATCGACTTCTAAGGTCCTAGCTATTCGATCTGGTGGGGCAACGTCCAAGAGTGAAGCCTATGTTGCCCGGAACGTAGAAATGACCATTACCTTCACACTGGTTGCATTTATTCCTGTTATACGATGGAAAGACTGTTGCATTTTTACTGTATCATATGCTTCTGGCGTTGACGTCTTAGGCCCTAACTATTCGATGTGGTGGAGCAACGCCCTGGAGTGAAGCCTAGGTTGCCCGAAACGTAGAAATGACCATAACTTTCACACTGGTTACAATTATTCCTGTTACACGATGGACAAACTGTTGTCTTTTGATTGTATTTTACGCTTCTGGCGTTGAATTCTATGTCCCTAGCCATTCGATCTGGTGGAGCAACGCCCTAGAGTGAAGCCTCGGTTGCCCGAAACGTAGAAATGACCATAACTTTCACGCTGGTTGCAATTATTCGTTTTATACGATGGAAAAACAGTTGTATCTTTACTGCATTTTATGCTTCTGGCGTTGACTTCTAAGGTCCTAGCTAATCGATCTGGTGGGGCAACGTCCAAGGGTGAAGCCTATGTAGCCGGGTACGTAGAAATGACCATTAGTTTCACACTGGTTGGAATTATTCTTTTTATACGATGGAAAAACTGTTGTATTTATTTTGTATTTTATGTCTCTGGCGTTGACTTCTTAGGCCCTAACTAATCGATCAGGTGGAATAACGCCCTAGAGTGAAGCCTAGGTTGCCCGGAATGTAGAAATGACCATTACTTAGACACTGTTTGCAATTATTCATTTCATACAATGGAAAAGCTGTTGTATTTATATTGTATTTTATGCTTCTGGCGTTGACTTCTTAGGCCCTGACCATTCGATCTGGTGAAGCAACGCCCTAGAGTGAAGCCTAGGCTGTCCGAAACGTAGAAATGACCATTAATTTCACTCTGGTTGCAATTATTCATGCTATACGATGGAAAAACTGTTGCATTTCTATTGCATTTTCTGCTTCTGGCATTGACTTCTAATGTCCTAGCTATTCGATCTGGTGGGGCAACGTCCAAGAGTGAAGCCTATGTTGCCCGGAACGTAGAAATGACCATTACCTTCACACTGGTTGCATTTATTCCTGTTATACGATGGAAAGACTGTTGTATTTTTACTGTATCATATGTTTCTGGCGTTGACGTCTTAGGCCCTAACTATTCGATGTGGTGGAGCAACGCCCCAGAGTGAAGCCTTGGTTGCCTGCAACGTAGAAATGACCATTACTTTCACCCTGGTTGCAATTATTCCCTTTACACGATGGACAAACTGTTGTATTTTTATGGTATTTTATGCTTCTGGCGTTGACTTCTAAGGCGCTAACTATTCGATCTGGTGGAGCAACGCCCTAGGGTGGAGCCTAGGTTGCCCGGAATGTAGGAATGACCATATCTTTCATACTGGTTACAATTATTCCTGTTATACGATGGAAAAACTGTTGTATTTTTATTGTATTTTATGCTTCAGGCGGTGTCTTCTAAGGTCGTAGCTATTCTACGTAGTGGAGCAACGCCCTAGAGTGAAGCCTAGGTTGCCCTGAACGTAGAAATGACCATTACCTTCACACTGGTTGCAATTATTCGTTTTATAGGATGGAAAAACCGTTGTATTTATTTTGTATTTTATGCTTCGGGCGTTGACTTCTAAGGCCCTAACTATGCGATGTGGTGGAGCAACGCCCTGGAGTGAAACCTAAACAGCCCGCAACGTAGAAATGACCATTAACTTCACGCTTGTTGCAATTGTTCCTTTTATGCGACGAACAAACTGTGGTATTTTTATAGAATTTTGTGCTTTAGGCGTTGACTTCTAAGGCCGTAGCTATCCGATGTGCTGGAGCAACGGCCTAGAGTGAAGCCTAGGTTGCCCGGAACGTAGAAATGACCATTCCTTCCACACTGTTTGCAATTATTCATTTTATACAATGGAAAAGCTGTTGTATTTATATTGTATTTTATGCTTCTGGCGTTGACTTCTAAGGCCCTAACTATTCTATGTGGTGGCGTAACGACCTAGAGTGAAGTCTAGGTTGCCCGAAACGTAGGAATGACAATAACTTTAACACTGTTTGCAATTATTCATTGTATACGATCGAACAACTGTTGTATTTATATTGCATTTTCTGCTTCTGGCGTTGACTTCTGAGGCCGTAGCTATTCGATGTGGTGGAGCAACGCCCTAGAGTGAAGCCTAGGTTGCCCGGAATGTAGAAATGACCATATCTTTCATAGTGGTTGCAATTATTCCTGTCATACGATGGAAAACTGTTGTATTTTTATTGTATTTTATGCTTCAGGCGTTGTCTTCTAAAGCCCTAACTATTCGATGTGGTGGCGTAACGACCTAGAGTGAAGTCTAGGTTGCCCGAAACGTAGGAATGACAATAACTTTCACACTGGTTGCAAGTATTCATGGTATACGATGGAAAACCTGTTGTATTTTTATAGTATTTTATACTTCTGGCGTTGACTGCTTAGGCCCTGACCATTCGATCTGGTGAAGCAACGCCCTAGAGTGAAGCCTAGGCTGTCCGAAACGTAGAAGTGACCATTAATTTCACTCTGGTTGCAATTATTCATGCTATACGATGGAAAAACTGTTGCATTTCTATTGCATTTTCTGCTTCTGGCATCGACTTCTAAGGTCCTAGCTATTCGATCTGGTGGGGCAACGTCCAAGAGTGAAGCCTATGTTGCCCGGAACGTAGAAATGACCATTACCTTCACACTGGTTGCATTTATTCCTGTTATACGATGGAAAGACTGTTGCATTTTTACTGTATCATATGCTTCTGGCGTTGACGTCTTAGGCCCTAACTATTCGATGTGGTGGAGCAACGCCCTGGAGTGAAGCCTAGGTTGCCCGAAACGTAGAAATGACCATAACTTTCACACTGGTTACAATTATTCCTGTTACACGATGGACAAACTGTTGTCTTTTGATTGTATTTTACGCTTCTGGCGTTGAATTCTATGTCCCTAGCCATTCGATCTGGTGGAGCAACGCCCTAGAGTGAAGCCTCGGTTGCCCGAAACGTAGAAATGACCATAACTTTCACGCTGGTTGCAATTATTCGTTTTATACGATGGAAAAACAGTTGTATCTTTACTGCATTTTATGCTTCTGGCGTTGACTTCTAAGGTCCTAGCTAATCGATCTGGTGGGGCAACGTCCAAGGGTGAAGCCTATGTAGCCGGGTACGTAGAAATGACCATTAGTTTCACACTGGTTGGAATTATTCTTTTTATACGATGGAAAAACTGTTGTATTTATTTTGTATTTTATGTCTCTGGCGTTGACTTCTTAGGCCCTAACTATTCGATCAGGTGGAATAACGCCCTAGAGTGAAGCCTAGGTTGCCCGGAATGTAGAAATGACCATTACTTAGACACTGTTTGCAATTATTCATTTCATACAATGGAAAAGCTGTTGTATTTATATTGTATTTTATGCTTCTGGCGTTGACTTCTTAGGCCCTGACCATTCGATCTGGTGGAGCAACGCCCTAGAGTGAGGCCTAGGCTGTCCGGAACGTAGAAATGACCATTCATTTCACTCTGGTTGCAATTATTCATGCTATACGATGGAAAAACTGTTGCATTTTAATTGCATTTTCTGCTTCTGGAATTGACTTCTAAGGTCCTAGCCATTCGATCTGGTGGGGTAACGTCCAAAAGCCTATGTTGCCCGGAACGCAGAAATGACCATTACCTTCACACTGGTTGCAATTGTTCTTGTTATACGATGGAAAGACTGTTGTATTTTTATTGTATCTTATGCTTCTGGCGTTGACTTCTTAGGCCCTAACTATTCGATGTGGTGGAGCAACGCCCTAGAGTGAAGCCTAGGTTGCCCGAAACGTAGAAATGTCCATTACTTTCACACTGGTTGCAATTATTCCTGTTACACGATGGACAAACTGTTGTATTTTTATGGTATTTTATGCTTCTGGCGTTGACTTCTAAGGCGCTAACTATTCGATCTGGTGTAGCAACGCCCTAGGGTGGAGCCTAGGTTGCCCGGAATGTAGAAATGACCATATCTTTCATACTGGTTGCAATTATTCCTGTTATACGATGGAAAAGCTGTTGTATTTTTATTGTATTTTATGCTTCAGGCGTTGACTTCTTAGGCCCTAACTGTTCGATCTGGTGGAACAACGCCCTAGGGTGGAGCCTAGGTTGCCTTGAACGTAAAAATGACCATAACATTCACACTCGTTGCAATTATTCGTTTTATAGGATGGAAAAACCGTTGTATTTATTTGGCATTTTATGCTTCGGGCGTTGACTTCTAAGGCCCTAACTATGCGATGTGGTGGAGCAACGCCCTGGAGTGAAACCTAAACAGCCCGCAACGTAGAAATGACCATTAACTTCACGCTTGTTGCAATTATTCCTTTTATGCGACGAACAAACTGTGGTATTTTTATAGAATTTTGTGCTTCAGGCGTTGACTTCTAAGGCCCTAACTATTCGATGTGGTGGCGTAACGACCTAGAGTGAAGTCTAGGTTGCCCGAAACGTAGGAATGACAATAACTTTCACACTGGTTGCAAGTATTCATGGTATACGATGGAAAACCTGTTGTATTTTTATTGTATTTTATACTTCTGGCGTTGACTGCTTAGGCCCTGACCATTCGATCTGGTGAAGCAACGCCCTAGAGTGAAGCCTAGGCTGTCCGAAACGTAGAAATGACCATTAATTTCACTCTGGTTGCAATTATTCATGCTATACGATGGAAAAACTGTTGCATTTCTATTGCATTTTCTGCTTCTGGCATTGACTTCTAATGTCCTAGCTATTCGATCTGGTGGGGCAACGTCCAAGAGTGAAGCCTATGTTGCCCGGAACGTAGAAATGACCATTACCTTCACACTGGTTGCATTTATTCCTGTTATACGATGGAAAGACTGTTGTATTTTTACTGTATCATATGTTTCTGGCGTTGACGTCTTAGGCCCTAACTATTCGATGTGGTGGAGCAACGCCCCAGAGTGAAGCCTTGGTTGCCTGCAACGTAGAAATGACCATACCTTTCACGCTGGTGGCAATTATTCTTGTTATACTATGGAAAAACTGTTGTATTTATATTGTATTTTATGCTTCTGGCGTTGACTTCTAAGGCCGTAGCTGTCCGATGTGGTGGAGCAACGCCCTAGAGTGAAGAGTAGGTTGCCCGGAACGTAGAAATGACCATCACTTTCACACTGGGTGCAATTATTCCTGTTATACGATGGAAAAACTGTTGTATTTATATTGTATTTTATGCTTCTGGCGTTGACTTCGAAGGCCGTAGCTGTCCGATGTGGTGGAGCAACGCCCTAGAGCGAAGCCTAGGTTGCCCGGAACGTAGAAATGACCATCACCTTCACACTGGTTGCAATTATTCCTGTTATACGAAGGACAAACCGTTGGATTTGTATTGTACTTTATGTTCCTGGATTTGACTTCTAAGGCCCTGTGTATTCGGTCTGGTGGAGCAATGCCTCAGAGTTAAGCCTAGGATGCCCGAAACGAAGAAATAACTATAACTTTCATTCTGATAGCAATTATTCGTTTTATAGGATGGAAAAACTGTTTTATTTGTATTGTATTTTATGCTTCTGGCGTTGACTTCTTTGGCCCTAGCTGCTCGATCTGTTGGAACACGCCCTAGAGTGAAGCCTGGGTTGCCCGGAACGTAGAAATGACCATTACTTTCACACTGGTTGCAATTATTCATGCTATACGGTGGAAAAACTGCTGTATTTTTAATGTATTTTGTGCTTCTGGCGTTGACTTCTGAGATCCTAGCTATTCGATCTCGTGGCGCAACGTACAAGAGTGAAGCATAGGTTCCCCGAAACGTAGAAATGACCATTACTTTCACACTGGTTGCAATTATTCCTGTTATACGATGGAAAAGCTGTTGTTTTGATACTGTATTTTATGCTTCTGGCGTTGACATCTTAGGCCCTAACTATTCGATCTGGTGGAACAACGCGGTAGAGTGAAGCCTGGGTTGACCGGAACGTAGAAATGACCATCACTTTCACACTGGTTGCAATTATTCTTTTTATACGATGGAAAAACTGTTGTATTTTTATTGTATTTTATGCGCTGGAGTTGTTTTATAAGGCCCTAACTATTCGGCCTGGTGGTGCAACGCCCTAGAGTGAAGCCTAGAATGCACGGAACGTAGAAATAACCAGTACTTTCACACTGGTAGCAATTATTCGTTTTATACGATGGAATAGCTGTTGCATTTTTATTATATTTAATGCTTCTGGCTTTGACTTCTAAGGTCGTAGCTACTGGATCTGGTGGAGCAACGCCCTAGACTGAAGCCTAGGTTGCCCGGAACGTAGAAATGACCATAACATTCACACTGGTTGCAATTATTCGTTTTATACGATGGAAAAGCTGTTGTATTTATATTGTATCTTATGCTTCCGGCGTTGACTTCTTAGGCCCTAACGATTCGATCTGGTGGAGCAATGCCTCAGAGTTAACTCCAGGATGCCCGAAACGCCGAAATGATCATTGCTTTCACACTGGTTGCAATTATCCATGCTATACAATGGAAGAACTGTTGTTTTTATACTGTATTTTATTATTCTGGCGTTGACTTCTAAGGCCCTAACTATTCGATATGGTGGAGCAACGCCCTAGAGTGAAGCCTGGGTTGCCCGGAACGTAGAAATGGCCATAACCTTTACACTGGTTGCAATTATTCGTTTTATACGATGGAAAAGCTGTTGTATTTAGATTGTGTTTTATTCTTTTGGCGTTAACTTCTTAGGCCCTAACTATTCGGTCTGGTGGTGCAACACCCTAGAGAGAAGCCTAGGTTGCCCGGAACGTAGAAATGACCAGTACTTTCACACACGTAGCAATTATCCGTTTTATACGATGGAAAAGCTGTTGTATTTATATTGTATTTTATGCTTATGGCGTTGACTCCTTAGGCCCAAACCATGCGATCTGATGGAGCAACGCCCTAGAGTGAAGCATAGGTTGCCTGGAACGTAGAAATGACCATTACCTTCAGAGTTGATGCAATTATTCCTGTTACACGATGGAAAAGCTGTGGTATTTTTGTTCTATTTTATGCTTCAGCCGTTGACTCCTAAGGCCGTAGCTGTTCGATGTCGTGGAGCAACGACATAGATTGGAGCCTAGGTTGCCCGGAACGAAGAAATGACCATTACCTTCACACTGTTTGCAATAAATCATTTTATCCGATGGAAAAGCTGCTGTATTTTTATTGTATTTTATGCTTCTGGCGTTGACGTCTTAGGTCCTAACTATTCGATCTGTTGGAACAACGCCCCAGAGTGAGGCCTAGGTTGCCCGGAACGTAGAAATGACCATCACTTTCACTGTGGTTGCAATTATCCATTTTATACGATGGAAAAGCTGTTGTATTTATATTGTATTTTATGCTTCTGGCGTTGACTCCTTAGGCCCTAACCATGCGATCTGATGGAGCAACGCCCTAGAGTGAAGCATAGGTTGCCCGGAACGTAGAAATGACCATTACATTCAGAGTTGATGCAATTATTCCTGTTATACGATGGAAAAGCTGAGGTATTTTTGTTCTATTTTAAGCTTCATGCGTTGACTCCTAAGGAAGTAGCTATTCGATGTGGTGGAGCTACGACATAGATTGAAGCCTGGGTTGACCGGAACGTAGAAATAACCATCACTTGTACACTGGTTGCAATTATTCCTGTTATACGATGGAATAACTGTTCTATTTATTTTGTATTTTATGCTTCTGGCGTTGACTTCTTAGGCCCTAACTATTCGATCTGTTGGAACAACGCCCTAGAGTGAAGCCTAGGTTGCCCGGAACGTAGAAATGACCATCACTTTCACTCTGGTTGCAATTATTCTTTTTATACGATGGAAAAACTATTGTATTTTTATGGTATTTTATGCTTCTGGCGTTGACTTCTAAGGCGCTAACTATTCGATCTGGTGGAGCAACGCCCTAGGGTGGAGCCTAGGTTGCCCGGAATGTAGAAATGACCATATCTTTCTTACTGGTTGCAATTATTCCTGTTATACGATGGAAAAACTGTTGTATTTTTATTGTATTTTATGCTTCAGGCGTTGACTTCTTAGGCCCTAACTGTTCGATCTGGTGGAACAACGCCCAAGGTGGAGCCTAGGTTGCCTTGAACGTAAAAATGACCATAACATTCACACTCGTTGCAATTATTCGTTTTATAGGATGGAAAAACCGTTGTATTTATTTGGCATTTTATGCTTCGGGCGTTGACTTCTAAGGCCCTAACTATGCGATGTGGTGGAGCAACGCCCTGGAGTGAAACCTAAACAGCCCGCAACGTAGAAATGACCATTAACTTCACGCTTGTTGCAATTATTCCTTTTATGCGACGAACAAACTGTGGTATTTTTATAGAATTTTGTGCTTCAGGCGTTGACTTCTAAGGCCGTAGCTATTCGATGTGCTGGAGCAACGACCTAGAGTGAAGCCTAGGTTGCCCGGAACGTAGAAATGACCATTACTTCCACACTGTTTGCAATTATTCATTTTATACAATGGAAAAGCTGTTGTATTTACATTGTATTTTATGCTTCTGGCGTTGACTTCTAAGGCCCTAACTATTCGATGTGGTGGCGTAACGACCTAGAGTGAAGTCTAGGTTGCCCGAAACGTAGGAATGACAATAACTTTCACACTGGTTGCAAGTATTCATGGTATACGATGGAAAACCTGTTGTATTTTTATTGTATTTTATACTTCTGGCGTTGACTGCTTAGGCCCTGACCATTCGATCTGGTGAAGCAACGCCCTAGAGTGAAGCCTAGGCTGTCCGAAACGTAGAAATGACCATTAATTTCACTCTGGTTGCAATTATTCATGCTATACGATGGAAAAACTGTTGCATTTCTATTGCATTTTCTGCTTCTGGCATTGACTTCTAATGTCCTAGCTATTCGATCTGGTGGGGCAACGTCCAAAAGCCTATGTTGCCCGGAACGCAGAAATGACCATTACCTTCACACTGGTTGCAATTGTTCTTGTTATACGATGGAAAGACTGTTGTATTTTTATTGTATCTTATGCTTCTGGCGTTGACTTCTTAGGCCCTAACTATTCGATGTGGTGGAGCAACGCCCTAGAGTGAAGCCTAGGTTGCCCGAAACGTAGAAATGTCCATTACTTTCACACTGGTTGCAATTATTCCCGTTACACGATGGACAAACTGTTGTATTTTTATGATATTTTATGCTTCTGGCGTTGACTTCTAAGGCGCTAACTATTCGATCTGGTGGAGCAACGCCCTAGGGTGGAGCCTAGGTTGCCCGGAATGTAGAAATGACCATATCTTTCATACTGGTTGCAATTATTCCTGTTATACGATGGAAAAACTGTTGTATTTTTATTGTATTTTATGCTTCAGGCGGTGTCTTCTAAGGTCGTAGCTATTCTACGTAGTGGAGCAACGCCCTAGAGTGAAGCCTATGTTGCCCGGAACGTAGAAATGACCATTACCTTCACACTTCTTGCAATTATTCATTTTATACAATGGAAAAGCTGTTGTATTTATATTGTATTTTATGCTTCTGGCGTTGACTTCTTAGGCCCTAACTGTTCGATCTGGTGGAACAACGCCCTAGGGTGGAGCCTAGGTTGCCTTGAACGTAAAAATGACCATAACATTCACACTCGTTGCAATTATTCGTTTTATAGGATGGAAAAACCGTTGTATTTATTTTGTATTTTATGCTTCGGGCGTTGACTTCTAAGGCCCTAACTATGCGATGTGGTGGAGCAACGCCCTGGAGTGAAACCTAAACAGCCCGCAACGTAGAAATGACCATTAACTTCACGCTTGTGGCAATTATTCCTTTTATGCGACGAACAAACTGTGGTATTTTTATATAATTTTGTGCTTCAGGCGTTGACTTCTAAGGCCGTAGCTATCCGATGTGCTGGAGCAACGGCCTAGAGTGAAGCCTAGGTTGCCCGGAACGTAGAAATGACCATTCCTTCCACACTGTTTGCAATTATTCATTTTATACAATGGAAAAGCTGTTGTATTTATATTGTATTTTATGCTTCTGGCGTTGACTTCTACGGCCCTAACTATTCTATGTGGTGGGGCAACGTCCAAGGGTGAAGCCTATGTAGCCTGGTACGTAGAAATGACCATTAGTTTCACACTGGTTGGAATTATTCATTTATACAATGGAAAAACTGCTGTATTTATTTTGTATTTTATGACTCTGGCGTTGCCTTCTTAGGCCCTAACTATTGGATCTGGTGGACCAACGCCGTAGAGTGAAGCCTCGGTTGCCCTGAACGTAGAAATGACCATTAATATCACACTGGTTGCACTTATTCACTTTATGCGATGGAAAAACTCTTCTATTCATATTGTATTTTATTCTTCTGGCGTTGACTTCTTAGACCCTAACTATTCGATCTGGTGGAACAACGCCCTTCGAGTGAAGCTTAGGTTCCCGGGAACGTAGAAATGACCATCACCTTTACACTGGTTGCAATTATTCCTGTTATACGTTGGAAAAACTCTTGTATATTTATTGTATTTTATGCTTCTGGCGTTGACTTCTTAGGCCCTGACCATTCGATCTGGTGGAGCAACGCCCTAGAGTGAGGCCTAGGCTGTCCGGAACGTAGAAATGACCATTCATTTCACTCTGGTTGCAATTATTCATGCTATACGATGGAAAAACTGTTGCATTTTAATTGCATTTTCTGCTTCTGGAATTGACTTCTAAGGTCCTAGCCATTCGATCTGGTGGGGTAACGTCCAAAAGCCTATGTTGCCCGGAACGCAGAAATGACCATTACCTTCACACTGGTTGCAATTGTTCTTGTTATACGATGGAAAGACTGTTGTATTTTTATTGTATCTTATGCTTCTGGCGTTGACTTCTTAGGCCCTAACTATTCGATGTGGTGGAGCAACGCCCTAGAGTGAAGCCTAGGTTGCCCGAAACGTAGAAATGTCCATTACTTTCACACTGGTTGCAATTATTCCTGTTACACGATGGACAAACTGTTGTATTTTTATGGTATTTTATGCTTCTGGCGTTGACTTCTAAGGCGCTAACTATTCGATCTGGTGTAGCAACGCCCTAGGGTGGAGCCTAGGTTGCCCGGAATGTAGAAATGACCATATCTTTCATACTGGTTGCAATTATTCCTGTTATACGATGGAAAAGCTGTTGTATTTTTATTGTATTTTATGCTTCAGGCGTTGACTTCTTAGGCCCTAACTGTTCGATCTGGTGGAACAACGCCCTAGGGTGGAGCCTAGGTTGCCTTGAACGTAAAAATGACCATAACATTCACACTCGTTGCAATTATTCGTTTTATAGGATGGAAAAACCGTTGTATTTATTTGGCATTTTATGCTTCGGGCGTTGACTTCTAAGGCCCTAACTATGCGATGTGGTGGAGCAACGCCCTGGAGTGAAACCTAAACAGCCCGCAACGTAGAAATGACCATTAACTTCACGCTTGTTGCAATTATTCCTTTTATGCGACGAACAAACTGTGGTATTTTTATAGAATTTTGTGCTTCAGGCGTTGACTTCTAAGGCCCTAACTATTCGATGTGGTGGCGTAACGACCTAGAGTGAAGTCTAGGTTGCCCGAAACGTAGGAATGACAATAACTTTCACACTGGTTGCAAGTATTCATGGTATACGATGGAAAACCTGTTGTATTTTTATTGTATTTTATACTTCTGGCGTTGACTGCTTAGGCCCTGACCATTCGATCTGGTGAAGCAACGCCCTAGAGTGAAGCCTAGGCTGTCCGAAACGTAGAAATGACCATTAATTTCACTCTGGTTGCAATTATTCATGCTATACGATGGAAAAACTGTTGCATTTCTATTGCATTTTCTGCTTCTGGCATTGACTTCTAATGTCCTAGCTATTCGATCTGGTGGGGCAACGTCCAAGAGTGAAGCCTATGTTGCCCGGAACGTAGAAATGACCATTACCTTCACACTGGTTGCATTTATTCCTGTTATACGATGGAAAGACTGTTGTATTTTTACTGTATCATATGTTTCTGGCGTTGACGTCTTAGGCCCTAACTATTCGATGTGGTGGAGCAACGCCCCAGAGTGAAGCCTTGGTTGCCTGCAACGTAGAAATGACCATACCTTTCACGCTGGTGGCAATTATTCTTGTTATACTATGGAAAAACTGTTGTATTTATATTGTATTTTATGCTTCTGGCGTTGACTTCTAAGGCCGTAGCTGTCCGATGTGGTGGAGCAACGCCCTAGAGTGAAGAGTAGGTTGCCCGGAACGTAGAAATGACCATCACTTTCACACTGGGTGCAATTATTCCTGTTATACGATGGAAAAACTGTTGTATTTATATTGTATTTTATGCTTCTGGCGTTGACTTCGAAGGCCGTAGCTGTCCGATGTGGTGGAGCAACGCCCTAGAGCGAAGCCTAGGTTGCCCGGAACGTAGAAATGACCATCACCTTCACACTGGTTGCAATTATTCCTGTTATACGAAGGACAAACCGTTGGATTTGTATTGTACTTTATGTTCCTGGATTTGACTTCTAAGGCCCTGTGTATTCGGTCTGGTGGAGCAATGCCTCAGAGTTAAGCCTAGGATGCCCGAAACGAAGAAATAACTATAACTTTCATTCTGATAGCAATTATTCGTTTTATAGGATGGAAAAACTGTTTTATTTGTATTGTATTTTATGCTTCTGGCGTTGACTTCTTTGGCCCTAGCTGCTCGATCTGTTGGAACACGCCCTAGAGTGAAGCCTGGGTTGCCCGGAACGTAGAAATGACCATTACTTTCACACTGGTTGCAATTATTCATGCTATACGGTGGAAAAACTGCTGTATTTTTAATGTATTTTGTGCTTCTGGCGTTGACTTCTGAGATCCTAGCTATTCGATCTCGTGGCGCAACGTACAAGAGTGAAGCATAGGTTCCCCGAAACGTAGAAATGACCATTACTTTCACACTGGTTGCAATTATTCCTGTTATACGATGGAAAAGCTGTTGTTTTGATACTGTATTTTATGCTTCTGGCGTTGACATCTTAGGCCCTAACTATTCGATCTGGTGGAACAACGCGGTAGAGTGAAGCCTGGGTTGACCGGAACGTAGAAATGACCATCACTTTCACACTGGTTGCAATTATTCTTTTTATACGATGGAAAAACTGTTGTATTTTTATTGTATTTTATGCGCTGGAGTTGTTTTATAAGGCCCTAACTATTCGGCCTGGTGGTGCAACGCCCTAGAGTGAAGCCTAGAATGCACGGAACGTAGAAATAACCAGTACTTTCACACTGGTAGCAATTATTCGTTTTATACGATGGAATAGCTGTTGCATTTTTATTATATTTAATGCTTCTGGCTTTGACTTCTAAGGTCGTAGCTACTGGATCTGGTGGAGCAACGCCCTAGACTGAAGCCTAGGTTGCCCGGAACGTAGAAATGACCATAACATTCACACTGGTTGCAATTATTCGTTTTATACGATGGAAAAGCTGTTGTATTTATATTGTATCTTATGCTTCCGGCGTTGACTTCTTAGGCCCTAACGATTCGATCTGGTGGAGCAATGCCTCAGAGTTAACTCCAGGATGCCCGAAACGCCGAAATGATCATTGCTTTCACACTGGTTGCAATTATCCATGCTATACAATGGAAGAACTGTTGTTTTTATACTGTATTTTATTATTCTGGCGTTGACTTCTAAGGCCCTAACTATTCGATATGGTGGAGCAACGCCCTAGAGTGAAGCCTGGGTTGCCCGGAACGTAGAAATGGCCATAACCTTTACACTGGTTGCAATTATTCGTTTTATACGATGGAAAAGCTGTTGTATTTAGATTGTGTTTTATTCTTTTGGCGTTAACTTCTTAGGCCCTAACTATTCGGTCTGGTGGTGCAACACCCTAGAGAGAAGCCTAGGTTGCCCGGAACGTAGAAATGACCAGTACTTTCACACACGTAGCAATTATCCGTTTTATACGATGGAAAAGCTGTTGTATTTATATTGTATTTTATGCTTATGGCGTTGACTCCTTAGGCCCAAACCATGCGATCTGATGGAGCAACGCCCTAGAGTGAAGCATAGGTTGCCTGGAACGTAGAAATGACCATTACCTTCAGAGTTGATGCAATTATTCCTGTTACACGATGGAAAAGCTGTGGTATTTTTGTTCTATTTTATGCTTCAGCCGTTGACTCCTAAGGCCGTAGCTGTTCGATGTCGTGGAGCAACGACATAGATTGGAGCCTAGGTTGCCCGGAACGAAGAAATGACCATTACCTTCACACTGTTTGCAATAAATCATTTTATCCGATGGAAAAGCTGCTGTATTTTTATTGTATTTTATGCTTCTGGCGTTGACGTCTTAGGTCCTAACTATTCGATCTGTTGGAACAACGCCCCAGAGTGAGGCCTAGGTTGCCCGGAACGTAGAAATGACCATCACTTTCACTGTGGTTGCAATTATCCATTTTATACGATGGAAAAGCTGTTGTATTTATATTGTATTTTATGCTTCTGGCGTTGACTCCTTAGGCCCTAACCATGCGATCTGATGGAGCAACGCCCTAGAGTGAAGCATAGGTTGCCCGGAACGTAGAAATGACCATTACATTCAGAGTTGATGCAATTATTCCTGTTATACGATGGAAAAGCTGAGGTATTTTTGTTCTATTTTAAGCTTCATGCGTTGACTCCTAAGGAAGTAGCTATTCGATGTGGTGGAGCTACGACATAGATTGAAGCCTGGGTTGACCGGAACGTAGAAATAACCATCACTTGCACACTGGTTGCAATTATTCCTGTTATACGATGGAATAACTGTTCTATTTATTTTGTATTTTATGCTTATGGCGTTGACTTCTTAGGCCCTAACTATTCGATCTGTTGGAACAACGCCCTAGAGTGAAGCCTAGGTTGCCCGGAACGTAGAAATGACCATCACTTTCACTCTGGTTGCAATTATTCTTTTTATACGATGGAAAAACTATTGTATTTTTATGGTATTTTATGCTTCTGGCGTTGACTTCTAAGGCGCTAACTATTCGATCTGGTGGAGCAACGCCCTAGGGTGGAGCCTAGGTTGCCCGGAATGTAGAAATGACCATATCTTTCTTACTGGTTGCAATTATTCCTGTTATACGATGGAAAAACTGTTGTATTTTTATTGTATTTTATGCTTCAGGCGTTGACTTCTTAGGCCCTAACTGTTCGATCTGGTGGAACAACGCCCAAGGTGGAGCCTAGGTTGCCTTGAACGTAAAAATGACCATAACATTCACACTCGTTGCAATTATTCGTTTTATAGGATGGAAAAACCGTTGTATTTATTTGGCATTTTATGCTTCGGGCGTTGACTTCTAAGGCCCTAACTATGCGATGTGGTGGAGCAACGCCCTGGAGTGAAACCTAAACAGCCCGCAACGTAGAAATGACCATTAACTTCACGCTTGTTGCAATTATTCCTTTTATGCGACGAACAAACTGTGGTATTTTTATAGAATTTTGTGCTTCAGGCGTTGACTTCTAAGGCCGTAGCTATTCGATGTGCTGGAGCAACGACCTAGAGTGAAGCCTAGGTTGCCCGGAACGTAGAAATGACCATTACTTCCACACTGTTTGCAATTATTCATTTTATACAATGGAAAAGCTGTTGTATTTACATTGTATTTTATGCTTCTGGCGTTGACTTCTAAGGCCCTAACTATTCGATGTGGTGGCGTAACGACCTAGAGTGAAGTCTAGGTTGCCCGAAACGTAGGAATGACAATAACTTTCACACTGGTTGCAAGTATTCATGGTATACGATGGAAAACCTGTTGTATTTTTATTGTATTTTATACTTCTGGCGTTGACTGCTTAGGCCCTGACCATTCGATCTGGTGAAGCAACGCCCTAGAGTGAAGCCTAGGCTGTCCGAAACGTAGAAATGACCATTAATTTCACTCTGGTTGCAATTATTCATGCTATACGATGGAAAAACTGTTGCATTTCTATTGCATTTTCTGCTTCTGGCATTGACTTCTAATGTCCTAGCTATTCGATCTGGTGGGGCAACGTCCAAAAGCCTATGTTGCCCGGAACGCAGAAATGACCATTACCTTCACACTGGTTGCAATTGTTCTTGTTATACGATGGAAAGACTGTTGTATTTTTATTGTATCTTATGCTTCTGGCGTTGACTTCTTAGGCCCTAACTATTCGATGTGGTGGAGCAACGCCCTAGAGTGAAGCCTAGGTTGCCCGAAACGTAGAAATGTCCATTACTTTCACACTGGTTGCAATTATTCCCGTTACACGATGGACAAACTGTTGTATTTTTATGATATTTTATGCTTCTGGCGTTGACTTCTAAGGCGCTAACTATTCGATCTGGTGGAGCAACGCCCTAGGGTGGAGCCTAGGTTGCCCGGAATGTAGAAATGACCATATCTTTCATACTGGTTGCAATTATTCCTGTTATACGATGGAAAAACTGTTGTATTTTTATTGTATTTTATGCTTCAGGCGGTGTCTTCTAAGGTCGTAGCTATTCTACGTAGTGGAGCAACGCCCTAGAGTGAAGCCTATGTTGCCCGGAACGTAGAAATGACCATTACCTTCACACTTCTTGCAATTATTCATTTTATACAATGGAAAAGCTGTTGTATTTATATTGTATTTTATGCTTCTGGCGTTGACTTCTTAGGCCCTAACTGTTCGATCTGGTGGAACAACGCCCTAGGGTGGAGCCTAGGTTGGCTTGAACGTAAAAATGACCATAACATTCACACTCGTTGCAATTATTCGTTTTATAGGATGGAAAAACCGTTGTATTTATTTTGTATTTTATGCTTCGGGCGTTGACTTCTAAGGCCCTAACTATGCGATGTGGTGGAGCAACGCCCTGGAGTGAAACCTAAACAGCCCGCAACGTAGAAATGACCATTAACTTCACGCTTGTGGCAATTATTCCTTTTATGCGACGAACAAACTGTGGTATTTTTATAGAATTTTGTGCTTCAGGCGTTGACTTCTAAGGCCGTAGCTATCCGATGTGCTGGAGCAACGGCCTAGAGTGAAGCCTAGGTTGCCCGGAACGTAGAAATGACCATTCCTTCCACACTGTTTGCAATTATTCATTTTATACAATGGAAAAGCTGTTGTATTTATATTGTATTTTATGCTTCTGGCGTTGACTTCTACGGCCCTAACTATTCTATGTGGTGGGGCAACGTCCAAGGGTGAAGCCTATGTAGCCTGGTACGTAGAAATGACCATTAGTTTCACACTGGTTGGAATTATTCATTTATACAATGGAAAAACTGCTGTATTTATTTTGTATTTTATGACTCTGGCGTTGCCTTCTTAGGCCCTAACTATTGGATCTGGTGGACCAACGCCGTAGAGTGAAGCCTCGGTTGCCCTGAACGTAGAAATGACCATTAATATCACACTGGTTGCACTTATTCACTTTATGCGATGGAAAAACTCTTCTATTCATATTGTATTTTATTCTTCTGGCGTTGACTTCTTAGACCCTAACTATTCGATCTGGTGGAACAACGCCCTTCGAGTGAAGCTTAGGTTCCCGGGAACGTAGAAATGACCATCACCTTTACACTGGTTGCAATTATTCCTGTTATACGTTGGAAAAACTCTTGTATATTTATTGTATTTTATGCTTCGGGCGTTGACTTCTATGGCCCTACCTATTCGATCTGGTGGAGCAACGCCCTACAGTCGAGCCTAGGATGCCCGGAACGTAGATATGACCATAACCTTCACACAGGTTGCATATATTCGTTTTATAGGATGGAAACACTGTCCTATTCATTTTGTATTTTATGCTTCTGGCGTTGACATCTATGGTCCTTGCTATTCGTCTGGTAGGGCAACGTCCAAGAGTGAAGCCTATGCTGCCCGGGACGTAGAAATGACCATTAGTTTCACACTGGTTGCAACTATTCCTGTTATAGGATGGAGGGACTGTTGAATTTTTATTGTATTTTACGCTTCTTGTGTTGACTTCTTAGGCCCAAACTATGCGATCTGGTGGAGCAACGCCCTAGACTGAAGCCTAAGTTGCTGGGAACGTAGAAATGGCCATTACTTTCACACTGGTTGCAATTATTCGTCTTATACGATGGAAAAGCTGTAGTGTTTTTAATGTATTTCATGCTTCTGGCGTTGAATTCTAAGTCCCTAGCTATTCGATCTGGTGGAGCGACGTCCTAGACTGAAGCCTAAGTTGCTGGGAACGTAGAAATGGCCATTACTTTCACACTGGTTGCAATTATTCGTTTTATAGGATGGAAAAGCTGTTGTATTTTTAATGTACTTCAAGCTTCTGGCGTTGACTTCTAAAGCCCTATGTATTCGATCTGGTGGAGCAATGCCTCAGAGTTAAGTCTAGGATGCCCAGAGCGTAGAAATGGCCATTACGTTCACACTGGTTACAATTATTCATGCATTACTATGGAAAAATTGTTGCATTTTTATTGTATTTTATGCTTCCGGCGTTGACTTCTTAGGCCGTAGGTATTCGATGTGGCGGAGCTACGCCCTAGAGTGAAGCCTAGGTTCCCCGGAACGTAGAAATGTCCATCACTTTCACATTGGTTGCCATTATCCGTTTTATACGATGGAAAGGCTGTTGTATTTATTTTGTATTTTATGCTTCTGCCGTTGACTTCTAAGGCCGTAGCTATTCGATGTAGTGGAGCAACGCCCTAGAGTGAAGCCTAGGTTGCCCGGAACGTAGAAATGACCATTACTTTCACGCTGGTTGCAATTATTCCTGTTATACTATGAAAAACTATTGCATTTTTATTTTATTTTATATTTCTGGCTTTGAATTCTAAGTCCCTAGCTAGTCGATCAGGTGGAGCAACGCCCTAGAGTGAAGCCTAGGTTGCCCGGAACGTAGAAATGACCAGTACTTTCACACTGGTTGCACTTATTCATTTTATGCGATGGAAAAACTCTTCTATTCATATTGTATTTTATTCTTCTGGTGTTGACTTCTAAGGCGCTAACAGTTCGATGTGGTGGAGCAACGCCCTAGAGTGAAGCCTATGTTGCCCGGAGCGCAGAAATGACCATTACCTTCACCCTGTTTGCAATTATTCCTGTTATACGATTGAAAGGCTGTTGTATTTATATTGTATTTGGTGCTTCTGGCGTTGACTTCTTAGGCCCTAACATTCGATCTGGTGGAGCAACGCCCTAGAGTGATGCCTAGGTTAGCCGGAACGTAGAAATGTCCAGTACTTTCACACTGGTTGCTGTTATTCCTGTTATACGATGGAAAAACTGTGCATTTTTATTGTATTTTATGCTTCTGGCGTTGAATTCTAAGTCCCTAATTATTCGATCACGTGGAGCAACGCCCTACAGTCAAGCCTAGGGTGCCCGGAACGTAGATATGGCCATAACTTTCACACTGGTTGCAATTATTCGCTTTATACGATGGAAGAACTGTTGTATTTTTTCTGGATTTTATGCTTCTGGCGCTGACCTCTTAGGCCCTAACTATACGATCTGGTGGAACAACGCCCTAGAGTGAAGCCCGTGTTGCCTGGAACGTAGAAATGACCATATCTTTCACTCTGGTTGCAATTATTCCTGTTATACGATGGAAAAACTGTTGTATTTTTATTGTATTTTATGCTTCAGGCGTTGTCTTCTAAGGCCGTATCTGTTCCACGTAGTGGAGCAACGCCCTAGAGTGAAGCCTAGGTTGCCCGGAACGTAGAATTGACCATTACCTTCACACTTGTTGCAATCATTCGTTTTATACGATGGAAAAACTGTTGTATTTATATTGTATTTTATGCTTCTGGAGTTGACTTCTTAGGCCATAACTGTTGGATCTTGTGGAACAACGCCCTAGAGTGGAGCCTAGGTTGCCCGAAACGTAAAATGACCATACCTTTCACACTCGTTGCAATTATTCGTTTTATACGATGGAAAAACCGTTGTATTTATTTTGTATTTTAAGCTTCTGGCGTTGACTTCTAAGGTCCTAGCTAATCGATGTGGTGGGGCAACGTCCAAGGGTGAAGCCTATGTAGCCTGGTACGTAGAAATGACCATTAGTTTCACACTGGTTGGAATTATTCATTTATACAATGGAAAAACTGCTGTATTTATTTTGTATTTTATGACTCTGGCGTTGCCTTCTTAGGCCCTAACTATTGGATCTGGTGGACCAACGCCGTAGAGTGAAGCCTCGGTTGCCCTGAACGTAGAAATGACCATTAATATCACACTGTTTGCAATTATCCATTTTATACGATGGAACAACTGTTATATTTATATTGTATTTTCTGCTTCTGGCGTGGACTTCAAAGGCCGTAGCTACTCGACGTGGTGGAACAACGCCCTAGAGCGAAGCCTAGGTTGCCCGGCACGTAGAAATGTACATACCTTTCACAGTCGTTGCAATTATTCGTTTTCTGCTATGGAAAATCCGTTGTATTTATTTTGTATTTTAAGCTTCTGGCGTTGACTTCTTAGGCCCTAACTGTACGATCTGGTGGAACAACGCCCTAGAGTGAAGCCCGCGTTGCCTGGAACGTAGAAATGACCATATCTTTCACTCTGGTTGCAATTATTCCTGTTATACGATGGAAAAACTGTTGTATTTTTATTGTATTTTATGCTTCAGGCGTTGTCTTCTAAGGCCGTATCTGTTCCACGTAGTGGAGCAACGCCCTAGAGTGAAGCCTAGGTTGCCCGGAACGTAGAATTGACCATACCTTTCACACTCGTTGCAATTATTCGTTTTATACGATGGAAAAGCTGTTGTATTTATTTTGTATTTTATGCTTCTGCCGTTGACTTCTAAGGCCGTAGCTATTCGATGTAGTGGAGCAACGCCCTAGAGTGAAGCCTAGGTTGCCCGGAACGTAGAAATGACCATTACTTTCACGCTGGTTGCAATTATTCCTGTTATACTATGAAAAACTATTGCATTTTTATTTTATTTTATGTTTCTGGCTTTGAATTCTAAGTCCCTAGCTATTCGATCAGGTGGAGCAACGCCCTAGAGTGAAGCCTAGGTTGCCCGGAACGTAGAAATGACCAGTACTTTCACACTGGTTGCACTTATTCATTTTATGCGATGGAAAAACTCTTCTATTCATATTGTATTTTATTCTTCTGGCGTTGACTTCTAAGGCGCTAACAGTTCGATGTGGTGGAGCAACGCCCTAGAGTGAAGCCTATGTTGCCCGGAGCGCAGAAATGACCATTATCTTCACCCTGTTTGCAATTATTCCTGTTATACGATTGAAAAGCTGTTGTATTTATATTGTATTTGGTGCTTCTGGCGTTGACTTCTTAGGCCCTAACTTTCGATCTGGTGGAGCAACGCCCTAGAGTGATGCCTAGGTTAGCCGGAACGTAGAAATGTCCAGTACTTTCACAATGGTTGCTGTTATTCCTGTTATAGGATGGAAAAAGTGTTGCATTTTTATTGTATTTTATGCTTCTGGCGTTGAATTCTAAGTCCCTAACTATTCGATCAGGTGGAGCAACGCCCTACAGTCAAGCCTAGGTTGCCCGGAACGTAGATATGGCCATAACTTTCACACTGGTTGCAATTATTTGTTTTATACGATGGAAGAACTGTTGTATTTTTTCTCGATTTTATGCTTCTGGCGCTGACTTCTTAGGCCCTAACTATACGATCTGGTGGAACAACGCCCTAGAGTGAAGCCCGCGTTGCCTGGAACGTAGAAATGACCATATCTTTCACTCTGGTTGCAATTATTCCTGTTATACGATGGAAAAACTGTTGTATTTTTATTGTATTTTATGCTTCAGGCGTTGTCTTCTAAGGCCGTATCTGTTCCACGTAGAGGAGCAACGCCCTAGAGTGAAGCCTAGGTTGCCCGGAACGTAGAATTGACCATTACCTTCACACTTGTTGCAATCATTCGTTTTATACGATGGAAAAACTGTTGTATTTATATTGTATTTTATGCTTCTGGAGTTGACTTCTTAGGCCATAACTGTTGGATCTTGTGTAACAACGCCCTAGAGTGGAGCCTAGGTTGCCCGAAACGTAAAATGACCATACCTTTCACACTCGTTGCAATTATTCGTTTTATACGATGGAAAAACCGTTGTATTTATTTTGTATTTTAAGCTTCTGGCGTTGACTTCTATGGTCCTCGCTATTCGATCTGGTACGGCAACGTTCAAGAGCGAAGCCTATGTTGCCAGGACGTAGAAATGACCATTAGTTTCACACTGGTTGGAATTATTCTTTTTATACAATGGAAAAACTGCTGTATTTATTTTGTATTTTATGACTCTGGCGTTGCCTTCTTAGGCCCTAACTATTGGTTCTGGTGGACCAACGCCGTAGGGTGAAGCCTCGGTTGCCCTGAACGTAGAAATGACCATTACTTTCACACTGTTTGCAATTATCCATTTTATACCATGGAACAACTGTTATATTTATATTGTATTTTCTGCTTCTGGCGTTGACTTCTAAGGCCGTAGCTATTCGATGTGGTGGAAGAACGCCCTAGAGCGAAGCCTAGGTTGCCCGGAACGTAGAAATGTACATACCTTTCACAGTCGTTGCAATTATTCGTTTTCTGCGATGGAAAATCCGTTGTATTTATTTTGTATTTTAAGCTTCTGGCGTTGACTTCTAAGGCCATAGCTATTCGATCTGGTGGGGCAACGTCCAAGAGTGAATACAATGTTGCCCGGAACGTAGAAATGACCACTACCTTCACACTGGTTGCAACTATTCCTGTTATACGATGGAAAAACTGTTGCATCTTTATTGTATTTTATGTTTCTGGCGTTGACTTCTTAGGCCCTAACTTTTCGATCTGGTGGAGCAATGCCCTAGAGTGAAGCCTAGGTTGCCCGGAAGGTAGAAATGACCATTACCTTCACACTGGTTGCAATTATTCATGCTATACGATGGAAACACTGTTGTATTTTTATTTTGTTTTATGCTTCTGGCGTTGACTTCTAAGGTCCTAGCTATTCGATCTCGTTGGGCAACGTCCAAGAGTACAGAGTATGTTGCCCGAAACGTAGAAATGACCATTACCTTCACACTGGTTGCAAATATACATTATATACGACGGAAAAGCTGTTTTATTTATATTGTATTTTATGCTTCAGGCGTTGACCTCTAAGGTCGTAGCTATTGGATGTGGTGGAGCAACGCCCTAGAGTGAAGCCTAGGTTGCCCGGAACGTAGAAATGACCATTACTTTCACACTGTTTGCAACTATTCCTGTTATACGATGCACAAACTGTTGGATTTTTACTGTACTTTATGCTTGTGGCGTTGACTTCTAAGGCCCAATGTATTCGATCTGCTGTAGCATTGCCTCACAGTTAAGTCTAGGATGCCCGAAACGTTGAAATGATCATTACTGTCACACTGGTTGCAGTTATTCGTTTTTACCATGGAAATACTGTTGTATTCACATCGTATTTTATGCTTGTGGCGTTGACTTCTAAGGCCGTAGCTATTCGATGTGGTGGAGCAACACCCCAGAGTGAAGCCTTGGTTGCCTGCAACGTAGAAATGACCATACCTTTCACACTGGTGGCAATTATTCTTGTTATACTATGGAAAAACTGTTGTATTTATATTGTATTTTATGCTTCTGGCGTTGACTTCTAAGGCCGTAGCTGTCCGATGTGGTGGAGCAACGCCCTAGAGTGAAGGCTAGGTTGCCCGGAACGTAGAAATGACCATCACTTTCACACTGGGTGCAATTATTCCTGTTATACGATGGAAAAACTGTTGTATTTATATTGTATTTTATGCTTCTGGCGTTGACTTCGAAGGCCGTAGCTGTCCGATGTGGTGGAGCAACGCCCTAGAGTGAAGCCTAGGTTGCCCGGAACGTAGAAATGACCATCACTTTCACACTGGTTGCAATTATTCCTGTTATACGATGGACAAACCGTTGGATTTATATTGTATTTTATGCTTCTGGCGTTGACTTCGAAGGCCGTAGCTGTCCGACGTGGTGGAGCAACGCCCTAGAGTGAAGCCTAGGTTGCCCGGAACGTAGAATTGACCATTACCCTCACACTTGTTGCAATCATTCGTTTTATACGATGGAAAAACTGTTGTATTTGTATTGTATTTTATGCTTCTGGAGTTGCCTTCTTAGGCCATAACTGTTGCATCTTGTGGAACAACGCCCTAGAGTGGAGCCTAGGTTGCCCGAAACGTAAAATGACCATACCTTTCACACTCGTTGCAATTATTCGTTTTATACGATGGAAAATCCGTTGTATTTATTTTGTATTTTAAGCTTCTGGCGTTGACTTCTAAGGTCCTAGCTAATCGATCTGGTGGGGCAACGTCCAAGGGTGAAGCCTATGTAGCCTGGTACGTAGAAATGACCATTAGTTTCACACTGGTTGGAATTATTCTTTTTATACAATGGAAAAACTGCTGTATTTATTTTGTATTTTATGACTCTGGCGTTGTCTTCTTAGGCCCTAACTATTAGATCTGTTGGACCAACGCCGTAGAGTGAAGCCTCGGTTGCCCTGAACGTAGAAATGACCATTACTTTCACACTGTTTGCAATTATCCATTTTATACGATGGAAAATCTGTTATATTTATATTGTATTTTCTGCTTCTGGCGTGGACTTCTAAGGCCGTAGCTATTCGATGTGGTGGAACAACGCCCTAGAGCGAAGCCTAGGTTGCCCGGAACGTAGAAATGTACATACCTTTCACAGTCGTTGCAATTATTCGTTTTCTGCGATGGAAAATCCGTTGTATTTATTTTGTGTTTTAAGCTTCTGGCGTTGACTTCTAAGGCCCTAGCTATTCGATCTGGTGGGGCAACGTCCAGGAGTGAAGCCAATGTTGCCCGGAACGTAGAAATGACCATTACCTTCACACTGGTTGCAATTATTCCTGTTATACGATAGAAAAACTGTTGTATTTTTATTGTACTTTATGCTTCCGGCGTTGACTTTATAGGCCGTAGGAATTCGATGTGGTGGAGCTACGCCCTAGAGTGAAGCCTAGGTTCCCCGGAACGTAGAAATGTCCATTACTTTCACATTGGTTGCCATTATCCGTTTTATACGATGGAAAAGCTGTTGTATATATTTTGTATTTTATGCTTCTGCCGTTGACTTCTAAGGCCGTAGCTATTCGATGTAGTGGAGCAACGCCCTAGAGTGAAGCCTAGGTTGCCCGGAACGTAGAAATGACCATTACTTTCACGCTGGTTGCAATTATTCCTGTTATACTATGAAAAACTATTGCATTTTTATTTTATTTTATGTTTCTGGCTTTGAATTCTAAGTCCCTAGCTATTCGATCAGGTGGAGCAACGCCCTAGAGTGAAGCCTAGGTTGCCCGGAACGTAGAAATGACCAGTACTTTCACACTGGTTGCAATTATTTGTTTTATACGATGGAAGAACTGTTGTATTTTTTCTCGATTTTATGCTTCTGGCGCTGACTTCTTAGGCCCTAACTATACGATCTGGTGGAACAACGCCCTAGAGTGAAGCCCGCGTTGCCTGGAACGTAGAAATGACCATATCTTTCACTCTGGTTGCAATAATTCCTGTTATACGATGGAAAAACTGTTGTATTTTTATTGTATTTTATGCTTCAGGCGTTGTCTTCTAAGGCCGTATCTGTTCCACGTAGTGGAGCAACGCCCTAGAGTGAAGCCTAGGTTGCCCGGAACGTAGAATTGACCATTACCTTCACACTTGTTGCAATCATTCGTTTTATACGATGGAAAAACTGTTGTATTTATATTGTATTTTATGCTTCTGGAGTTGACTTCTTAGGCCATAACTGTTGGATCTTGTGTAACAACGCCCTAGAGTGGAGCCTAGGTTGCCCGAAACGTAAAATGACCATACCTTTCACACTCGTTGCAATTATTCGTTTTATACGATGGAAAAACCGTTGTATTTATTTTGTACCTTAAGCTTCTGGCGTTGACTTCTATGGTCCTCGCTATTCGATCTGGTACGGCAACGTTCAAGAGCGAAGCCTATGTTGCCAGGACGTAGAAATGACCATTAGTTTCACACTGGTTGGAATTATTCTTTTTATACAATGGAAAAACTGCTGTATTTATTTTGTATTTTATGACTCTGGCGTTGCCTTCTTAGGCCCTAACTATTGGTTCTGGTGGACCAACGCCGTAGGGTGAAGCCTCGAGTGCCCTGAACGTAGAAATGACCATTACTTTCACACTGTTTGCAATTATCCATTTTATACCATGGAACAACTGTTATATTTATATTGTATTTTCTGCTTCTGGCGTTGACTTCTAAGGCCGTAGCTATTCGATGTGGTGGAATAACGCCCTAGAGCGAAGCCTAGGTTGCCCGGAACGTAGAAATGTACATACCTTTCACAGTCGTTGCAATTATTCGTTTTCTGCGATGGAAAATCCGTTGTATTTATTTTGTATTTTAAGCATCTGGCGTTGACTTCTAAGGCCCTAGCTATTCGATCTGGTGGTGCAACGTCCAAGAGTGAAGCCAATGTTGGCCGGAACGTAGAAATGACCATTACCTTCACACTGGTTGCAATCATTCCTGTTATACGATGGAAAAACTGTTGTCTTTATATTGTATTTTATGCTTCTGGAGTTGACTTCTTAGGCCCTAACTGTTCGATCTTGTGGATCAACGCCCTAGAGTGGAGCCGAGGTTGCCCGGAACGTAGAAATGTACATACCTTTCACAGTCGTTGCAATTATTCGTTTTCTGCGATGGAAAATCCGTTGTATCTATTTTGTATTTTAAGCTTCTGGCGTTGACTTCTAAGGCCATAGCTATTCGATCTGGTGGGGCAACGTCCAAGAGTGAATACAATGTTGCCCGGAACGTAGAAATGACCATTACCTTCACACTGGTTGCAACTATTCCTGTTATACGATGGAAAAACTGTTGCATCTTTATTGTATTTTATGTTTCTGGCGTTGACTTCTTAGGCCCTAACTTTTCGATCTGGTGGAGCAATGCCCTAGAGTGAAGCCTAGGTTGCCCGGAAGGTAGAAATGACCATTACCTTCACACTGGTTGCAATTATTCATGCTATACGATGTAAACACTGTTGTATTTTTATTTTATTTTATGCTTCTGGCGTTGACTTCTAAGGTCCTAGCTATTCGATCTCGTTGGGCAACGTCCAAGAGTACAGAGTATGTTGCCCGAAACGTAGAAATGACCATTACCTTCACACTGGTTGCAAATATACATTATATACGACGGAAAAGCTGTTTTATTTATATTGTATTTTATGCTTCAGGCGTTGACCTCTAAGGTCGTAGCTATTGGATGTGGTGGAGCAACGCCCTAGAGTGAAGCCTAGGTTGCCCGGAACGTAGAAATGACCATTACTTTCACACTGTTTGCAACTATTCCTGTTATACGATGCACAAACTGTTGGATTTTTACTGTACTTTATGCTTGTGGCGTTGACTTCTAAGGCCCAATGTATTCGATCTGCTGTAGCATTGCCTCACAGTTAAGTCTAGGATGCCCGAAACGTTGAAATGATCATTACTGTCACACTGGTTGCAGTTATTCGTTTTTACCATGGAAATACTGTTGTATTCACATCGTATTTTATGCTTGTGGCGTTGACTTCTAAGGCCGTAGCTATTCGATGTGGTGGAGCAACACCCCAGAGTGAAGCCTTGGTTGCCCGAAACGTAAAATGACCATACCTTTCACACTCGTTGCAATTATTCGTTTTATACGATGGAAAAACCGTTCTATTTATTTTGTATTTTAAGCTTCTGGCGTTGACTTCTAAGGTCCTAGCTAATCGATGTGGTGGGGCAACGTCCAAGGGTGAAGCCTATGTAGCCTGGTACGTAGAAATGACCATTAGTTTCACACTGGTTGGAATTATTCATTTATACAATGGAAAAACTGCTGTATTTATTTTGTATTTTATGACTCTGGCGTTGCCTTCTTAGGCCCTAACTATTGGATCTGGTGGACCAACGCCGTAGAGTGAAGCCTCGGTTGCCCTGAACGTAGAAATGACCATTAATATCACACTGTTTGCAATTATCCATTTTATACGATGGAACAACTGTTATATTTATATTGTATTTTCTGCTTCTGGCGTGGACTTCTAAGGCCGTAACTACTCGACGTGGTGGAACAACGCCCTAGAGCGAAGCCTAGGTTGCCCGGCACGTAGAAATGTACATACCTTTCACAGTCGTTGCAATTATTCGTTTTCTGCTATGGAAAATCCGTTGTATTTATTTTGTATTTTAAGCTTCTGGCGTTGACTTCTTAGGCCCTAACTGTACGATCTGGTGGAACAACGCCCTAGAGTGAAGCCCGCGTTGCCTGGAACGTAGAAATGACCATATCTTTCACTCTGGTTGCAATTATTCCTGTTATACGATGGAAAAACTGTTGTATTTTTATTGTATTTTATGCTTCAGGCGTTGTCTTCTAAGGCCGTATCTGTTCCACGTAGTGGAGCAACGCCCTAGAGTGAAGCCTAGGTTGCCCGGAACGTAGAATTGACCATACCTTTCACACTCGTTGCAATTATTCGTTTTATACGATGGAAAAGCTGTTGTATTTATTTTGTATTTTATGCTTCTGCCGTTGACTTCTAAGGCCGTAGCTATTCGATGTAGTGGAGCAACGCCCTAGAGTGAAGCCTAGGTTGCCCGGAACGTAGAAATGACCATTACTTTCACGCTGGTTGCAATTATTCCTGTTATACTATGAAAAACTATTGCATTTTTATTTTATTTTATGTTTCTGGCTTTGAATTCTAAGTCCCTAGCTATTCGATCAGGTGGAGCAACGCCCTAGAGTGAAGCCTAGGTTGCCCGGAACGTAGAAATGACCAGTACTTTCACACTGGTTGCACTTATTCATTTTATGCGATGGAAAAACTCTTCTATTCATATTGTATTTTATTCTTCTGGCGTTGACTTCTAAGGCGCTAACAGTTCGATGTGGTGGAGCAACGCCCTAGAGTGAAGCCTATGTTGCCCGGAGCGCAGAAATGACCATTATCTTCACCCTGTTTGCAATTATTCCTGTTATACGATTGAAAAGCTGTTGTATTTATATTGTATTTGGTGCTTCTGGCGTTGACTTCTTAGGCCCTAACTTTCGATCTGGTGGAGCAACGCCCTAGAGTGATGCCTAGGTTAGCCGGAACGTAGAAATGTCCAGTACTTTCACAATGGTTGCTGTTATTCCTGTTATAGGATGGAAAAAGTGTTGCATTTTTATTGTATTTTATGCTTCTGGCGTTGAATTCTAAGTCCCTAACTATTCGATCAGGTGGAGCAACGCCCTACAGTCAAGCCTATGTTGCCCGGAACGTAGATATGGCCATAACTTTCACACTGGTTGCAATTATTTGTTTTATACGATGGAAGAACTGTTGTATTTTTTCTCGATTTTATGCTTCTGGCGCTGACTTCTTAGGCCCTAACTATACGATCTGGTGGAACAACGCCCTAGAGTGAAGCCCGCGTTGCCTGGAACGTAGAAATGACCATATCTTTCACTCTGGTTGCAATTATTCCTGTTATACGATGGAAAAACTGTTGTATTTTTATTGTATTTTATGCTTCAGGCGTTGTCTTCTAAGGCCGTATCTGTTCCACGTAGTGGAGCAACGCCCTATAGTGAAGCCTAGGTTGCCCGGAACGTAGAATTGACCATTACCTTCACACTTGTTGCAATCATTCGTTTTATACGATGGAAAAACTGTTGTATTTATATTGTATTTTATGCTTCTGGAGTTGACTTCTTAGGCCATAACTGTTGGATCTTGTGTAACAACGCCCTAGAGTGGAGCCTAGGTTGCCCGAAACGTAAAATGACCATACCTTTCACACTCGTTGCAATTATTCGTTTTATACGATGGAAAAACCGTTGTATTTATTTTGTATTTTAAGCTTCTGGCGTTGACTTCTATGGTCCTCGCTATTCGATCTGGTACGGCAACGTTCAACGTAGGGTGAAGCCTCGGTTGCCCTGAACGTAGAAATGACCATTACTTTCACACTGTTTGCAATTATCCATTTTATACCATGGAACAACTGTTATATTTATATTGTATTTTCTGCTTCTGGCGTTGACTTCTAAGGCCGTAGCTATTCGATGTGGTGGAAGAACGCCCTAGAGCGAAGCCTAGGTTGCCCGGAACGTAGAAATGTACATACCTTTCACAGTCGTTGCAATTATTCGTTTTCTGCGATGGAAAATCCGTTGTATTTATTTTGTATTTTAAGCATCTGGCGTTGACTTCTAAGGCCCTAGCTATTCGATCTGGTGGGGCAACGTCCAAGAGTGAAGCCAATGTTGGCCGGAACGTAGAAATGACCATTACCTTCACACTGGTTGCAATCATTCCTGTTATACGATGGAAAAACTGTTGTCTTTATATTGTATTTTATGCTTCTGGAGTTGACTTCTTAGGCCCTAACTGTTCGATCTTGTGGATCAACGCCCTAGAGTGGAGCCGAGGTTGCCCGGAACGTAGAAATGTACATACCTTTCACAGTCGTTGCAATTATTCGTTTTCTGCGATGGAAAATCCGTTGTATTTATTTTGTATTTTAAGCTTCTGGCGTTGACTTCTAAGGCCATAGCTATTCGATCTGGTGGGGCAACGTCCAAGAGTGAATACAATGTTGCCCGGAACGTAGAAATGACCACTACCTTCACACTGGTTGCAACTATTCCTGTTATACGATGGAAAAACTGTTGCATCTTTATTGTATTTTATGTTTCTGGCGTTGACTTCTTAGGCCCTAACTTTTCGATCTGGTGGAGCAATGCCCTAGAGTGAAGCCTAGGTTGCCCGGAAGGTAGAAATGACCATTACCTTCACACTGGTTGCAATTATTCATGCTATACGATGGAAACACTGTTGTATTTTTATTTTGTTTTATGCTTCTGGCGTTGACTTCTAAGGTCCTAGCTATTCGATCTCGTTGGGCAACGTCCAAGAGTACAGAGTATGTTGCCCGAAACGTAGAAATGACCATTACCTTCACACTGGTTGCAAATATACATTATATACGATGGAAAAGCTGTTTTATTTATATTGTATTTTATGCTTCAGGCGTTGACCTCTAAGGTCGTAGCTATTGGATGTGGTGGAGCAACGCCCTAGAGTGAAGCCTAGGTTGCCCGGAACGTAGAAATGACCATTACTTTCACACTGTTTGCAACTATTCCTGTTATACGATGCACAAACTGTTGGATTTTTACTGTACTTTATGCTTGTGGCGTTGACTTCTAAGGCCCAATGTATTCGATCTGCTGTAGCATTGCCTCACAGTTAAGTCTAGGATGCCCGAAACGTTGAAATGATCATTACTGTCACACTGGTTGCAGTTATTCGTTTTTACCATGGAAATACTGTTGTATTCACATCGTATTTTATGCTTGTGGCGTTGACTTCTAAGGCCGTAGCTATTCGATGTGGTGGAGCAACACCCCAGAGTGAAGCCTTGGTTGCCTGCAACGTAGAAATGACCATACCTTTCACACTGGTGGCAATTATTCTTGTTATACTATGGAAAAACTGTTGTATTTATATTGTATTTTATGCTTCTGGCGTTGACTTCTAAGGCCGTAGCTGTCCGATGTGGTGGAGCAACGCCCTAGAGTGAAGGCTAGGTTGCCCGGAACGTAGAAATGACCATCACTTTCACACTGGGTGCAATTATTCCTGTTATACGATGGAAAAACTGTTGTATTTATATTGTATTTTATGCTTCTGGCGTTGACTTCGAAGGCCGTAGCTGTCCGATGTGGTGGAGCAACGCCCTAGAGTGAAGCCTAGGTTGCCCGGAACGTAGAAATGACCATCACTTTCACACTGGTTGCAATTATTCCTGTTATACGATGGACAAACCGTTGGATTTATATTGTATTTTATGCTTCTGGCGTTGACTTCGAAGGCCGTAGCTGTCCGACGTGGTGGAGCAACGCCCTAGAGTGAAGCCTAGGTTGCCCGGAACGTAGAATTGACCATTACCCTCACACTTGTTGCAATCATTCGTTTTATACGATGGAAAAACTGTTGTATTTGTATTGTATTTTATGCTTCTGGAGTTGCCTTCTTAGGCCATAACTGTTGCATCTTGTGGAACAACGCCCTAGAGTGGAGCCTAGGTTGCCCGAAACGTAAAATGACCATACCTTTCACACTCGTTGCAATTATTCGTTTTATACGATGGAAAATCCGTTGTATTTATTTTGTATTTTAAGCTTCTGGCGTTGACTTCTAAGGTCCTAGCTAATCGATCTGGTGGGGCAACCTCCAAGGGTGAAGCCTATGTAGCCTGGTACGTAGAAATGACCATTACTTTCACGCTGGTTGCAATTATTCCTGTTATACTATGAAAAACTATTGCATTTTTATTTTATTTTATGTTTCTGGCTTTGAATTCTAAGTCCCTAGCTATTCGATCAGGTGGAGCAACGCCCTAGAGTGAAGCCTAGGTTGCCCGGAACGTAGAAATGACCAGTACTTTCACACTGGTTGCAATTATTTGTTTTATACGATGGAAGAACTGTTGTATTTTTTCTCGATTTTATGCTTCTGGCGCTGACTTCTTAGGCCCTAACTATACGATCTGGTGGAACAACGCCCTAGAGTGAAGCCCGCGTTGCCTGGAACGTAGAAATGACCATATCTTTCACTCTAGTTGCAATTATTCCTGTTATACGATGGAAAAACTGTTGTATTTTTATTGTATTTTATGCTTCAGGCGTTGTCTTCTAAGGCCGTATCTGTTCCACGTAGTGGAGCAACGCCCTAGAGTGAAGCCTAGGTTGCCCGGAACGTAGAATTGACCATTACCTTCACACTTGTTGCAATCATTCGTTTTATACGATGGAAAAACTGTTGTATTTATATTGTATTTTATGCTTCTGGAGTTGACTTCTTAGGCCATAACTGTTGGATCTTGTGTAACAACGCCCTAGAGTGGAGCCTAGGTTGCCCGAAACGTAAAATGACCATACCTTTCACACTCGTTGCAATTATTCGTTTTATACGATGGAAAAACCGTTGTATTTATTTTGTATCTTAAGCTTCTGGCGTTGACTTCTATGGTCCTCGCTATTCGATCTGGTACGGCAACGTTCAAGAGCGAAGCCTATGTTGCCAGGACGTAGAAATGACCATTAGCTTCACACTGGTTGGAATTATTCTTTTTATACAATGGAAAAACTGCTGTATTTATTTTGTATTTTATGACTCTGGCGTTGCCTTCTTAGGCCCTAACTATTGGTTCTGGTGGACCAACGCCGTAGGGTGAAGCCTCGAGTGCCCTGAACGTAGAAATGACCATTACTTTCACACTGTTTGCAATTATCCATTTTATACCATGGAACAACTGTTATATTTATATTGTATTTTCTGCTTCTGGCGTTGACTTCTAAGGCCGTAGCTATTCGATGTGGTGGAAGAACGCCCTAGAGCGAAGCCTAGGTTGCCCGGAACGTAGAAATGTACATACCTTTCACAGTCGTTGCAATTATTCGTTTTCTGCGATGGAAAATCCGTTGTATTTATTTTGTATTTTAAGCATCTGGCGTTGACTTCTAAGGCCCTAGCTATTCGATCTGGTGGGGCAACGTCCAAGAGTGAAGCCAATGTTGGCCGGAACGTAGAAATGACCATTACCTTCACACTGGTTGCAATCATTCCTGTTATACGATGGAAAAACTGTTGTCTTTATATTGTATTTTATGCTTCTGGAGTTGACTTCTTAGGCCCTAACTGTTCGATCTTGTGGATCAACGCCCTAGAGTGGAGCCGAGGTTGCCCGGAACGTAGAAATGTACATACCTTTCACAGTCGTTGCAATTATTCGTTTTCTGCGATGGAAAATCCGTTGTATCTATTTTGTATTTTAAGCTTCTGGCGTTGACTTCTAAGGCCATAGCTATTCGATCTGGTGGGGCAACGTCCAAGAGTGAATACAATGTTGCCCGGAACGTAGAAATGACCATTACCTTCACACTGGTTGCAACTATTCCTGTTATACGATGGAAAAACTGTTGCATCTTTATTGTATTTTATGTTTCTGGCGTTGACTTCTTAGGCCCTAACTTTTCGATCTGGTGGAGCAATGCCCTAGAGTGAAGCCTAGGTTGCCCGGAAGGTAGAAATGACCATTACCTTCACACTGGTTGCAATTATTCATGCTATACGATGTAAACACTGTTGTATTTTTATTTTATTTTATGCTTCTGGCGTTGACTTCTAAGGTCCTAGCTATTCGATCTCGTTGGGCAACGTCCAAGAGTACAGAGTATGTTGCCCGAAACGTAGAAATGACCATTACCTTCACACTGGTTGCAAATATACATTATATACGACGGAAAAGTTGTTTTATTTATATTGTATTTTATGCTTCAGGCGTTGACCTCTAAGGTCGTAGCTATTGGATGTGGTGGAGCAACGCCCTAGAGTGAAGCCTAGGTTGCCCGGAACGTAGAAATGACCATTACTTTCACACTGTTTGCAACTATTCCTGTTATACGATGCACAAACTGTTGGATTTTTACTGTACTTTATGCTTGTGGCGTTGACTTCTAAGGCCCAATGTATTCGATCTGCTGTAGCATTGCCTCACAGTTAAGTCTAGGATGCCCGAAACGTTGAAATGATCATTACTGTCACACTGGTTGCAGTTATTCGTTTTTACCATGGAAATACTGTTGTATTCACATCGTATTTTATGCTTGTGGCGTTGACTTCTAAGGCCGTAGCTATTCGATGTGGTGGAGCAACACCCCAGAGTGAAGCCTTGGTTGCCTGCAACGTAGAAATGACCATACCTTTCACACTCGTTGCAATTATTCGTTTTATACGATGGAAAATCCGTTGTATTTATTTTGTATTTTAAGCTTCTGGCGTTGACTTCTAAGGTCCTAGCTAATCGATCTGGTGGGGCAACGTCCAAGGGTGAAGCCTATGTAGCCTGGTACGTAGAAATGACCATTAGTTTCACACTGGTTGGAATTATTCTTTTTATACAATGGAAAAACTGCTGTATTTATTTTGTATTTTATGACTCTGGCGTTGTCTTCTTAGGCCCTAACTATTAGATCTGTTGGACCAACGCGGTAGAGTGAAGCCTCGGTTGCCCTGAACGTAGAAATGACCATTACTTTCACACTGTTTGCAATTATCCATTTTATACGATGGAAAATCTGTTATATTTATATTGTATTTTCTGCTTCTGGCGTGGACTTCTAAGGCCGTAGCTATTCGGTGTGGTGGAACAACGCCCTAGAGCGAAGCCTAGGTTGCCCGGAACGTAGAAATGTACATACCTTTCACAGTCGTTGCAATTATTCGTTTTCTGCGATGGAAAATCCGTTGTATTTATTTTGTGTTTTAAGCTTCTGGCGTTGACTTCTAAGGCCCTAGCTATTCGATCTGGTGGGGCAACGTCCAGGAGTGAAGCCAATGTTGCCCGGAACGTAGAAATGGCCATTACCTTCACACTGGTTGCAATTATTCCTGTTATACGATAGAAAAACTGTTGTATTTTTATTGTACTTTATGCTTCCGGCGTTGACTTTATAGGCCGTAGGAATTCGATGTGGTGGAGCTACGCCCTAGAGTGAAGCCTAGGTTCCCCGGAACGTAGAAATGTCCATTACTTTCACATTGGTTGCCATTATCCGTTTTATACGATGGAAAAGCTGTTGTATATATTTTGTATTTTATGCTTCTGCCGTTGACTTCTAAGGCCGTAGCTATTCGATGTAGTGGAGCAACGCCCTAGAGTGAAGCCTAGGTTGCCCGGAACGTAGAAATGACCATTACTTTCACGCTGGTTGCAATTATTCCTGTTATACTATGAAAAACTATTGCATTTTTATTTTATTTTATGTTTCTGGCTTTGAATTCTAAGTCCCTAGCTATTCGATCAGGTGGAGCAACGCCCTAGAGTGAAGCCTAGGTTGCCCGGAACGTAGAAATGACCAGTACTTTCACACTGGTTGCAATTATTTGTTTTATACGATGGAAGAACTGTTGTATTTTTTCTCGATTTTATGCTTCTGGCGCTGACTTCTTAGGCCCTAACTATACGATCTGGTGGAACAACGCCCTAGAGTGAAGCCCGCGTTGCCTGGAACGTAGAAATGACCATATCTTTCACTCTGGTTGCAATTATTCCTGTTATACGATGGAAAAACTGTTGTATTTTTATTGTATTTTATGCTTCAGGCGTTGTCTTCTAAGGCCGTATCTGTTCCACGTAGTGGAGCAACGCCCTAGAGTGAAGCCTAGGTTGCCCGGAACGTAGAATTGACCATTACCTTCACACTTGTTGCAATCATTCGTTTTATACGATGGAAAAACTGTTGTATTTATATTGTATTTTATGCTTCTGGAGTTGACTTCTTAGGCCATAACTGTTGGATCTTGTGTAACAACGCCCTAGAGTGGAGCCTAGGTTGCCCGAAACGTAAAATGACCATACCTTTCACACTCGTTGCAATTATTCGTTTTGTACGATGGAAAAACCGTTGTATTTATTTTGTATTTTAAGCTTCTGGCGTTGACTTCTATGGTCCTCGCTATTCGATCTGGTACGGCAACGTTCAAGAGCGAAGCCTATGTTGCCAGGACGTAGAAATGACCATTAGTTTCACACTGGTTGGAATTATACTTTTTATACAATGGAAAAACTGCTGTATTTATTTTGTATTTTATGACTCTGGCGTTGCCTTCTTAGGCCCTAACTATTGGTTCTGGTGGACCAACGCCGTAGGGTGAAGCCTCGGTTGCCCTGAACGTAGAAATGACCATTACTTTCACACTGTTTGCAATTATCCATTTTATACCATGGAACAACTGTTATATTTATATTGTATTTTCTGCTTCTGGCGTTGACTTCTAAGGCCGTAGCTATTCGATGTGGTGGAAGAACGCCCTAGAGCGAAGCCTAGGTTGCCCGGAACGTAGAAATGTACATACCTTTCACAGTCGTTGCAATTATTCGTTTTCTGCGATGGAAAATCCGTTGTATTTATTTTGTATTTTAAGCATCTGGCGTTGACTTCTAAGGCCCTAGCTATTCGATCTGGTGGGGCAACGTCCAAGAGTGAAGCCAATGTTGGCCGGAACGTAGAAATGACCATTACCTTCACACTGGTTGCAATCATTCCTGTTATACGATGGAAAAACTGTTGTATTTATTTTGTATTTTAAGCATCTGGCGTTGACTTCTAAGGCCCTAGCTATTCGATCTGGTGGGGCAACGTCCAAGAGTGAAGCCAATGTTGGCCGGAACGTAGAAATGACCATTACCTTCACACTGGTTGCAACTATTCCTGTTATACGATGGAAAAACTGTTGCATCTTTATTGTATTTTATGTTTCTGGCGTTGACTTCTTAGGCCCTAACTTTTCGATCTGGTGGAGCAATGCCCTAGAGTGAAGCCTAGGTTGCCCGGAAGGTAGAAATGACCATTACCTTCACACTGGTTGCAATTATTCATGCTATACGATGGAAACACTGTTGTATTTTTATTTTATTTTATGCTTCTGGCGTTGACTTCTAAGGTCCTAGCTATTCGATCTCGTTGGGCAACGTCCAAGAGTACAGAGTATGTTGCCCGAAACGTAGAAATGACCATTACCTTCACACTGGTTGCAAATATACATTATATACGACGGAAAAGCTGTTTTATTTATATTGTATTTTATGCTTCAGGCGTTGACCTCTAAGGTCGTAGCTATTGGATGTGGTGGAGCAACGCCCTAGAGTGAAGCCTAGGTTGCCCGGAACGTAGAAATGACCATTACTTTCACACTGTTTGCAACTATTCCTGTTATACGATGCACAAACTGTTGGATTTTTACTGTACTTTATGCTTGTGGCGTTGACTTCTAAGGCCCAATGTATTCGATCTGCTGTAGCATTGCCTCACAGTTAAGTCTAGGATGCCCGAAACGTTGAAATGATCATTACTGTCACACTGGTTGCAGTTATTCGTTTTTACCATGGAAATACTGTTGTATTCACATCGTATTTTATGCTTGTGGCGTTGACTTCTAAGGCCGTAGCTATTCGATGTGGTGGAGCAACACCCCAGAGTGAAGCCTTGGTTGCCTGCAACGTAGAAATGACCATACCTTTCCCACTGGTGGCAATTATTCTTGTTATACTATGGAAAAACTGTTGTATTTATATTGTATTTTATGCTTCTGGCGTTGACTTCTAAGGCCGTAGCTGTCCGATGTGGTGGAGCAACGCCCTAGAGTGAAGGCTAGGTTGCCCGGAACGTAGAAATGACCATCACTTTCACACTGGGTGCAATTATTCCTGTTATACGATGGAAAAACTGTTGTATTTATATTGTATTTTATGCTTCTGGCGTTGACTTCGAAGGCCGTAGCTGTCCGATGTGGTGGAGCAACGCCCTAGAGTGAAGCCTAGGTTGCCCGGAACGTAGAAATGACCAGTACTTTCACACTGGTTGCACTTATTCATTTTATGCGATGGAAAAACTCTTCTATTCATATTGTATTTTATTCTTCTGGCGTTGACTTCTAAGGCGCTAACAGTTCGATGTGGTGGAGCAACGCCCTAGAGTGAAGCCTATGTTGCCCGGAGCGCAGAAATGACCATTACCTTCACCCTGTTTGCAATTATTCCTGTTATACGATTGAAAAGCTGTTGTATTTATATTGTATTTGGTGCTTCTGGCGTTGACTTCTTAGGCCCTAACTTTCGATCTGGTGGAGCAACGCCCTAGAGTGATGCCTAGGTTAGCCGGAACGTAGAAATGTCCAGTACTTTCACAATGGTTGCTGTTATTCCTGTTATAGGATGGAAAAAGTGTTGCATTTTTATTGTATTTTATGCTTCTGGCGTTGAATTCTTAGTCCCTAACTATTCGATCAGGTGGAGCAACGCCCTACAGTCAAGCCTAGGTTGCCCGGAACGTAGATATGGCCATAACTTTCACACTGGTTGCAATTATTTGTTTTATACGATGGAAGAACTGTTGTATTTTTTCTCGATTTTATGCTTCTGGCGCTGACTTCTTAGGCCCTAACTATACGATCTGGTGGAACAACGCCCTAGAGTGAAGCCCGTGTTGCCTGGAACGTAGAAATGACCATATCTTTCACTCTGGTTGCAATTATTCCTGTTATACGATGGAAAAACTGTTGTATCTTTATTGTATTTTATGCTTCAGGCGTTGTCTTCTAAGGCCGTATCTGTTCCACGTAGTGGAGCAACGCCCTAGAGTGAAGCCTAGGTTGCCCGGAACGTAGAATTGACCATTACCTTCACACTTGTTGCAATCATTCGTTTTATACGATGGAAAAACTGTTGTATTTCTATTGTATTTTATGCTTCTGGAGTTGACTTCTTAGGCCATAACTGTTGGATCTTGTGTAACAACGCCCTAGAGTGGAGCCTAGGTTGCCCGAAACGTAAAATGACCATACCTTTCACACTCGTTGCAATTATTCGTTTTATACGATGGAAAAACCGTTGTATTTATTTTGTATTTTAAGCTTCTGGCGTTGACTTCTATGGTCCTCGCTATTCGATCTGGTACGGCAACGTTCAAGAGCGAAGCCTATGTTGCCAGGACGTAGAAATGACCATTAGTTTCACACTGGTTGGAATTATTCTTTTTATACAATGGAAAAACTCTTGTATTTATTTTGTATTTTATGACTCTGGCGTTGCCTTCTTAGGCCCTAACTATTGGTTCTGGTGGACCAACGCCGTAGGGTGAAGCCTCGGTTGCCCTGAACGTAGAAATGACCATTACTTTCACACTGTTTGCAATTATCCATTTTATACCATGGAACAACTGTTATATTTATATTGTATTTTCTGCTTCTGGCGTTGACTTCTAAGGCCGTAGCTATTCGATGTGGTGGAAGAACGCCCTAGAGCGAAGCCTAGGTTGCCCGGAACGTAGAAATGTACATACCTTTCACAGTCGTTGCAATTATTCGTTTTCTGCGATGGAAAATCCGTTGTATTTATTTTGTATTTTAAGCATCTGGCGTTGACTTCTAAGGCCCTAGCTATTCGATCTGGTGGGGCAACGTCCAAGAGTGAAGCCAATGTTGGCCGGAACGTAGAAATGACCATTACCTTCACACTGGTTGCAACTATTCCTGTTATACGATGGAAAAACTGTTGCATCTTTATTGTATTTTATGTTTCTGGCGTTGACTTCTTAGGCCCTAACTTTTCGATCTGGTGGAGCAATGCCCTAGAGTGAAGCCTAGGTTGCCCGGAAGGTAGAAATGACCATTACCTTCACACTGGTTGCAATTATTCATGCTATACGATGGAAACACTGTTGTATTTTTATTTTATTTTATGCTTCTGGCGTTGACTTCTAAGGTCCTAGCTATTCGATCTCGTTGGGCAACGTCCAAGAGTACAGAGTATGTTGCCCGAAACGTAGAAATGACCATTACCTTCACACTGGTTGCAAATATACATTATATACGACGGAAAAGCTGTTTTATTTATATTGTATTTTATGCTTCAGGCGTTGACCTCTAAGGTAGTAGCTATTGGATGTGGTGGAGCAACGCCCTAGAGTGAAGCCTAGGTTGCCCGGAACGTAGAATTGACCATTACCCTCACACTTGTTGCAATCATTCGTTCTATACGATGGAAAAACTGTTGTATTTATATTGTATTTTATGCTTCTGGAGTTGACTTCTTAGGCCCTAACTGTTCGATCTTCTGGAACAACGCCCTAGAGTGGAGCCTAGGATGCCCGAAACGTAAAATGACCATACCTTTCACACTCGTTGCAATTATTCGTTTTATACGATGGAAAAACCGTTGTATTTATTTTGTATTTTAAGCTTCTGGCGTTGACTTCTAAGGTCCTAGCTAATCGATCTGGTAGGGCAACGTCCAAGGGTGAAGCCTATGTAGCCCGGTACGTAGAAATGACCATTAGTTTCACACTGGTTGGAATTATACTTTTTATACAATGGAAAAACTGCTGCATTTATTTTGTATTTTATGACTCTGGCGTTGCCTTCTTAGGCCCTAACTATTGGATCTGGTGGATCAACGCCGTAGAGAGAAGCCTCGGTTGCCCTGAACGTAGAAATGACCATTAATATCACACTGTTAGCAATTATCCATTTTATACGATGGAACAACTGTTATATTTATATTGTATTTTCTGCTTCTGGCGTTTACTTCTAAGGCCGTAGCTATTCGATGTGGTGGGGCAGCACCCCAGAGTGAAGCGTTGGTTGCCTGCAACGTAGAAATGACCATACCTTTCACGCTGGTGGCAATTATTCTTGTTATACGATGGAAAAACTGTTGTATTTATATTGTATTTTATGCTTCTGGCGTTGACTTCGAAGGCCGTAGCTGTCCGATGTGGTGGAGCAACGCCCTAGAGCGAAGCCTAGGTTGCCCGGAATGTAGAAATGACCATCACCTTCACACTGGTTGCAATTATTCCTGTTATACGATGGACAAACCGTTGGATTTGTAATGTACTTTATGTTCCTGGTTTGACATCTAAGTCCTGTGTATTCGGTCTGGTGGAGCAATGCCTCAGAGTTAAGCCTAGGATTCCCGAAACGTAGAAATAACAATAACTTTCATACTGATAGCAATTATTCGTTTTATAGGATGGAAAAACCGTTTTATTTGTATTGTATTTTATGCTTCTGGCGTTGACTTCTTTGGCCCTAACTGTTCGATCTGTTGGAACACGCCCTAGAGTGAAGCCTGGGTTGCCCGGAACGTAGAAATGACCATTACTTTCACACTGGTTGCAACTATTCATGCTATACGGTGGAAAAACTGCTGTATTTTTAATGTATTTTGTGCTTCTGGCGTTGACTTCTGAGATCCTAGGTATTAGATCTCGTGGGGCAACGTCCAAGAGTGAAGCATAGGTTCCCCGAAACGTAGAAATGACCATTACTTTCACACTGGTTGCAATTATTCCTGTTATACGATGGAAAAGCTGTTGTATTGATACTGTATTTTATGCTTCTGGCGTTGACATCTTAGACCCTAACTATTCGATCTGGTGGAACAACGCCCTAGAGTGAAGCCTGGGTTCACCGGAACGTAGAAATGACCATCACTTTCACACTGGTTGCAATTATTCCTGTTATACGATGGAATAACTGTTCTATTTATTTTGTATTTTATGCTTCTGGCGTTGACTTCTTTGGCCCTAACTGTTCGATCTGTTGGAACACGCCCTAGAGTGAAGCCTGGGTTGACCGGAACGTAGAAATGACCATCACTTTCACACTGGTTGCAATTATTCCTGTTATACGATGGAATAACTGTTCTATTTATTTTCTATTTTATGCTTCTGGCGTTGACTTCTTAGGCCCTAACTATTCGATCTGTTGGAACAACGCCCTAGAGTGAAGCCTAGGTTGCCCGGAACGTAGAAATCACCATCACTTTCACTCTGGTTGCAATTATTCTTTTTATACGATGGAAAAACTGTTGTATTTTTATCGTATTTTATGCGCTGGAGTTGTTTTATAAGGCCCTAACTATTCGGCCTGGTGGTACAACGCCCTAGAGTGAAGCCTGGAATGCACGGAGCGTAGAAATGCCCATTACTTTCACACTGGTTGCAATTATTCCTGTTATACGATGGAAAAACTGTTGCATTTATATTGTATTTTATGCTTCTGGCGTTGACTTCTAAGGCCGTAGCTGCCCGATGTGGTTGAGCAAATCCCTAGAGTGAAGCCTAGGTTGATCGGAACGTAGAAATGAACATCACTTTCACACTGGCTGCAATTATTCCTGTTATACGATGGAAAAACTGTTGCATTTATATTGTATTTTATGCTTCTGGCGTTTACTTCTAATGCCGTAGCTATTCGATGTGGTGGAGCAACACCCTAGCGTGAAGCCTTGGTTGCCTGGAACGTAGAAATGACCATATCTGTCACACTAGTTGCAATTATTCCTGTTATACGATGTAAAAACTGTTGCATTTATATTGTATTTTATGTTTCTGGCGCTGACTTCTTAGGCTCTAACTATTCGATCTGGTGGAACAACGCCCTAGAGTGAAGCCTGGGTTGCCCGGAACGTAGAAGTGACCATCACTTTCACACTGGTTGCAATTATTCCTGTTATACGATGGAATAACTGTTCTATTTATTTTGTATTTTGTACATCTGGCGTTGACTTCTTAAGCCCTAACCTTTCGATCTGTTGGAACAACGCTCTAGAGTGAAGCCTAGGTTGGCAGGAACGTAGAAATGACCATCACTTTCACACTAGTTGCAATTATTCATGCTATACGATGGAAAAACTGTTGTATTTTTACTGGATTTTATGCTCCTGGCGTTGACTTCTAAGGTCCTAGCTATTCGATCTCGTTGGGCAACGTCCAAGAGTGAAGAGTATGTTGCCCGAAACGTAGAAATGACCATTACTTTCACACTGGTTGCAAATATACATTATATACGACGGAAAAGCGGTTGTATTTATATTATATTTTATGTTTCTGGCGTCGAGATCTTAGGTCCCAGCTATTCGATATGGCGGACCAAAGCCCTAGAGTGAAGCCTAGGTTCCCCGAAACGTAGAAATGACCATAACTTTCACACTGGTTGCAATTATTCCTGTTACACGATGGAAAAACTGTTGCATTTATATTGTATTTTATGATTCTGGCGTTGACTTCTAAGGCCATAGCTGCTCGATGTGGTGGTGCAACTCCCTAGAGTGAAGCCTAGGTTGCTCGGAACGTAGAAATAACCAGTACTTTCAAACTGGTAGCAATTATTTGTTTTATACGATGGAATAGCTGTTGCATTTTTATTATATTTACTGCTTCTGGCTTTGACTTCTAAGGTCGTAGCTACTGGATCTGGTGGAGCAATGCCCTAGAGTGAAGCCTAGGTTGCCCGGAACGTAGAAATGACCATAACATTCACACTGGTTGCAATTATTCGTTTTATACGATGGAAAAGCTGTTTTATTTACATTGTATCTTATGCTTCCGGCGTTGACTTCTTAGGCCCTAACGATTCGATCTGGTGGAGCAATGCCTCAGAGTTAACTCCAGGATGCCCGAAACGCCGAAATGATCATTGCTTTCACACTGGTTGCAATTATCCATGCTATACAATGGAAAAACTGTTGTTTTTATACTGTATTTTATTATTCTGGCGTTGACTTCTAAGGCCCTAACTATTCGATATGGTGGAGCAACGCCCTAGAGTGAAGCTTGGGTTGCCCGGAACGTAGAAATGGCCATAACCTTTACACTGGTTGCAATTATTCGTTTTATACGATGGAAAAGCTGTTGTATCTAGATTGAGTTTTATTCTTCTGGCGTTAACTTCTTAGGCCCTAACTATTAGGTCTGGTGGAGGAACACCCTAGAGAGAAGCCTAGGTTGCCCGGAACGTAGAAATGACCAGTACTTTCACACTGGTAGCAATTATCCGTTTTATACGATGGAAAAGCTGTTGCATTTATATTGTATTTTATGCTTATGGCGTTGACTCCTTAGGCCCAAACCATGCGATCTGATGAAGCAACGCCCTAGAGTGAAGCATAGGTTGCCTGGAACGTAGAAATGACCATTACCTTCAGAGTTGATGCAATTATTCCTGTTACACGATGGAAAAGCTGTGGTATTTTTGTTCTATTTTATGCTTCAGCCGTTGACTCCTAAGGCCGTAGCTGTTCGATGTGGTGGAGCAACGACATAGATTGGAGCCTAGGTTGCCCGGAACGAAGAAATGACCATTACCTTCACACTGTTTGCAATTACTAATTTTATACGATGGATAGACTCTTCTACTTATAATGTATTTTATTCTTCTGGCGTTGTCTTCTAAGGCCCTAACTATTCGATGTGGCGGAGCAACGCCCTAGAGTGAAGCCTAGGTTGCCCGGAGCGCAGAAATGACCATTACCTTCACACTGTTTGCAATTAATCATTTTATACGATGGAAAAGCTGCTGTATTTATATTGTATTTTATGCTTCTGGCGTTGACTTCTTAGGCCCTAACTATTCGATCTGGTGGAGCAACGCCCTAGAGTGAAGCCTAGGTTGCGCGGAACGTAGAAATAACCAGTACTTTCACACTGGTAGCAATTATCCGTTTTATACGATGGAAAAACTGTTGTATTTATATTGTATTTTATGCTTCTGGCGTTGACTTCGAAGGCCGTAGCTGTCCGATGTGGTGGAGCAACGCCCTAGAGCGAAGCCTAGGTTGCCCGGAACGTAGAAATGACCATCACTTTCACACTGGTTGCAATTATTCCTGTTATACGATGGACAAACCGTTGGATTTATATTGTATTTTATGCTTCTGGCGTTGACTTCGAAGGCCGTAGCTGTCCGATGTGGAGGAGCAACGCCCTAGAGTGAAGCCTAGGTTGCCGGAACGTAGAATTGACCATTACCCTCACACTTGTTGCAATCATTCGTTTTATACGATGGAAAAACTGTTGTATTTATATTGTATTTTATGCTTCTGGAGTTGACTTCTTAGGCCCTAACTGTTCGATCTTGTGGAACAACGCCCTAGAGTGGAGCCTAGGTTGCCCGAAACGTAAAATGACCATACCTTTCACACTCGTTACAATTATTCGTTTTATACGATGGAAAAACCGTTGTATTTATTATGTATTTTAAGCCTCTGGCGTTGACTTCTAAGGTCCTAGCTAATCGATCTGGTGGGGCAACGTCCAAGGGTGAAGCCTATGTAGCCCGGTACGTAGAAATGACCATTAGTTTCACACTGGTTGGAATTATACTTTTTATACAATGGAAAAACTGCTGTATTTATTTTGTACTTTATGACTCTGGCGTTGCCTTCTTAGGCCCTAACTATTGGATCTGGTGGTTCTACGCCGTAGAGTGAAGCCTCGGTTGCCCTGAACGTAGAAATGACCATTAATATCACACTGTTTGCAATTAATCATTTTATACGATGGAAAAGCTGCTGTATTTATATTGTATTTTATGCTTCTGGCGTTGACTTCTAAGGCCGTAGCGGTCCGATGTGGTGGAGCAACGCCCTAGAGCGAAGCCTAGGTTGCCCGGAACGTAGAAATGACCATCACCTTCACACTGGTTGCAATTATTCCTGTTATACGAAGGACAAACCGTTGGATTTGTATTGTACTTTATGTTCCTGGATTTGACTTCTAAGGCCCTGTGTATTCGGTCTGGTGGAGCAATGCCTCAGAGTTAAGCCTAGGATGCCCGAAACGAAGAAATAACTATAACTTTCATTCTGATAGCAATTATTCGTTTTATAGGATGGAAAAACTGTTTTATTTGTATTGTATTTTGTGCTTCTGGCGTTGACTTCTGAGATCCTAGCTAATCGATCTCGTGGGGCAACGTACAAGAGTGAAGCATAGGTTCCCCGAAACGTAGAAATGACCATTACTTTCACACTGGTTGCAATTATTCCTGTTATACGATGGAAAAGCTGTTGTTTTGATACTGTATTTTATGCTTCTGGCGTTGACATCTTAGGCCCTAACTATTCGATCTGGTGGAACAACGCCGTAGAGTGAAGCCTGGGTTGACCGGAACGTAGAAATGACCATCACTTTCACACTGGTTGCAATTATTCTTTTTATACGATGGAAAAACTGTTGTATTTTTATTGTATTTTATGCGCTGGAGTTGTTTTATAAGGCCCTAACTATTCGGCCTGGTGGTGCAACGCCCTAGAGTGAAGCCTAGAATGCACGGAACGTAGAAATAACCAGTACTTTCACACTGGTAGCAATTATTCGTTTTATACGATGGAATAGCTGTTGCATTTTTATTATATTTACTGCTTCTGGCTTTGACTTCTAAGGTCGTAGCTACTGGATCTGGTGGAGCAACGCCCTAGACTGAAGCCTAGGTTGCCCGGAACGTAGAAATGACCATAACATTCACACTGGTTGCAATTATTCGTTTTATACGATGGAAAAGCTGTTGTATTTATATTGTATCTTATGCTTCCGGCGTTGACTTCTTAGGCCCTAACGATTCGATCTGGTGGAGCAATGCCTCAGAGTTAACTCCAGGATGCCCGAAACGCCGAAATGATCATTGCTTTCACACTGGTTGCAATTATCCATGCTATACAATGGAAGAACTGTTGTTTTTATACTGTATTTTATTATTCTGGCGTTGACTTCTAAGGCCCTAACTATTCGATATGGTGGAGCAACGCCCTAGAGTGAAGCCTGGGTTGCCCGGAACGTAGAAATGGCCATAACCTATACACTGGTTGCAATTATTCGTTTTATACGATGGAAAAGCTGTTGTATTTAGATTGTGTTTTATTCTTTTGGCGTTAACTTCTTAGGCCCTAACTATTCGGTCTGGTGGTGCAACACCCTAGAGAGAAGCCTAGGTTGCCCGGAACGTAGAAATGACCAGTACTTTCACACACGTAGCAATTATCCGTTTTATACGATGGAAAAGCTGTTGTATTTATATTGTATTTTATGCTTATGGCGTTGACTCCTTAGGCCCAAACCATGCGATCTGATGGAGCAACGCCCTAGAGTGAAGCATAGGTTGCCTGGAACGTAGAAATGACCATTACCTTCAGAGTTGATGCAATTATTCCTGTTACACGATGGAAAAGCTGTGGTATTTTTGTTCTATTTTATGCTTCAGCCGTTGACTCCTAAGGCCGTAGCTGTTCGATGTGGTGGAGCAACGACATAGATTGGAGCCTAGGTTGCCCGGAACGAAGAAATGACCATTACCTTCACACTGTTTGCAATTACTAATTTTATACGATGGATAGACACTTCTACTTATAATGTATTTTATTCTTCTGGCGTTGACTTCTAAGGCCCTAACTATTCGATGTGGCGGAGCAACGCCCTAGAGTGAAGCCTAGGTTGCCCCGAGCGCAGAAATGACCATTACCTTCACACTGTTTGCAATTAATCATTTTATACGATGGAAAAGCTGCTGTATTTTTATTGTATTTTATGCTTCTGGCGTTGACTTCTTAGGCCCTAACTATTCGATCTGGTGGAGCAACGCCCTAGAGTGAAGCCTAGGTTGCGCGGAACGTAGAAATAACCAGTACTTTCACACTGGTAGCAATTATTCGTTTTATACGATGGAAAAACTGTTGCATTTTTATTATATTTACTGCTTCTGGCATTGACTTCTAAGGTCGTAGCTACTGGATCTGGTGGAGCAACGCCCTAGAGTGAAGCCTAGGTTGCCCGGAGCGTAGAAATGACCATAACATTCACACTGGTTGCAATTATTCGTTTTATGCGATGGAAAAGCTGTTGTATTTATATTGTATCTTATGCTTCCGGCGTTGACTTCTTAGGCCCTAACTATTCGATCTGTTGGAACAACGCCCCAGAGTGAAGCCTAGGTTGCCCGGACCGTAGAAATGACCATCACTTTCACTGTGGTTGCAATTATCCATTTTATACGATGGAAAAGCTGTTGTATTTATATTGTATTTTATGCTTCTGGCGTTGACTCCTTAGGCCCTAACCATGCGATCTGATGGAGCAACGCCCTAGAGTGAAGCATAGGTTGCCCGGAACGTAGAAATGACCATTACATTTAGAGTTGATGCAATTATTCCTGTTATACGATGGAAAAGCTGAGGTATTTTTGTTCTATTTTAAGCTTCATGCGTTGACTCCTAAGGAAGTAGCTATTCGATGTGGTGGAGCTACGACATAGATTGAAGCCTGGGTTGACCGGAACGTAGAAATGACCATCACTTTCACACTGGTTGCAATTATTCCTGTTATACGATGGAATAACTGTTCTATTTATTTTGTATTTTATGCTTCTGGCGTTGACTTCTTAGGCCCTAACTATTCGATCTGTTGGAACAACGCCCTAGAGTGAAGCCTAGGTTGCCCGGAACGTAGAAATGACCATCACTTTCACTCTGGTTGCAATTATTCTTTTTATACGATGGAAAAACTGTTGTATTTTTATTGTATTTTATGCGCTGGAGTTGTTTTATAAGGCCCTAACTATTCGATGTGGTGGAGCAACGCCCTAGAGTGAAGCCTTGGTTGCCTGGAACTTAGAAATGACCATATCTTTCACACTGGTGGCAATTATTCCTCTTATACTATGGAAAAACTGTTGCATTTATATTGTATTTTATGCTTCTGGCGTTGACTTCTAAGGCCGTAGCTGCTCGATGTGGAGGAGCAACGCCCTAGAGTGAAGCCTCGGTTGCCCGAAACGTAGAAATGACCATAACTTTCACGCTGGTTGCAATTATTCGTTTTATACGATGGAAAAACAGTTGTATCTTTACTGTATTTTATGCATCTGGCGTTGACTTCTAAGGTCCTAGCTAATCGATCTGGTTGGGCAACGTCCAAGGGTGAAGCCTATGTAGCCCGGTACGTAGAAATGACCATTAGTTTCGCACTGGTTGGAATTATTCTTTTTATACGATGGAAAAACTGTTGTATTTATTTTGTATTTTATGTCTCTGGCGTCGACTTCTTAGGGCCTAGCTATTGGATTTGGTGGACCAACACCGTAGAGTGAATCCTCGGTTGCCCCGAACGTAGAAATGACCATATCTTTCATACTGGTTGCAATTATTCCTGTTACACGATGGAAAAACTGTTGTATTTTTATTGTATTTTATGCTTCAGGCGTTGTCTTCTAAGGTCCTAACTGTTCTACGTAGTGGAGCAACGCCCTAGAGTGAAGCCTAGGTTGCCCGGAGCGTAGAAATGACCATTACCTTCACACTTGCTGCAATCATTCGTTTTATACGAAGGAAAAACTTTTGTATTTATATTGTATTTTATGCTTCTGGCGTTGACTTCTTAGGCCCTAACTATTCGATCTGGTGGAATAGCGCCCTAGAGTGAAGCCTAGGTTGCCAGGAATGTAGAAATGACCATTACTTAGGCACTGTTTGCATTTATTCATTTTATACAATGGAAAAGCTGTTGTATTTATATTGTATTTTATGCTTCTGGCGTTGACTTCTTAGGGCCTGACCATTCGATCTGGTGGAGCAACGCCCTAGAGTGAGGCCTAGGCTGTCCGGAACGTAGAAATGTCCATTAATTTCACTCTGGTTGCAATTATTCATGCTATACGATGGAAAAACTGTTTCATTTTAATTGCATTTTCTGCTTCTGGAATTGACTTCTAAGGTCCTAGCCATTGGATCTGGTGGGGTAACGTCCAAAAGCCTATGTTGCCCGGAACGCAGAAATGACCATTACCTTCACACTGGTTGCAATTGTTCTTGTTATACGATGGAAAAACTGTTGTATTTTTATTGTATTTTATGCTTCTGGCGTTGACTTCTTAGGCCCTGACCATTCGATCTGGTGGAGCAACGCCCTAGAGTGAGGCCTAGGCTGTCCGGAACGTAGAAATGACCATTAATTTCACACTGGTTGCAATTATTCCTGTTACACGATGGACAAACTTTTGTATTTTTATGGTATTTTATGCTACTTGCGTTGACTTCTAAGGCGCTAACTATTCGATCTGGTGGAGCAACGCCCTAGGGTGGAGCCTAGGTTGCCCGGAATGTAGAAATGACCATATCTTTCATACTGGTTGCAATTATTCCTGTTATACGATGGAAAAACTGTTGTATTTTTATTGTATTTTATGCTTCAGGCGTTGACTTCTTAGGCCCTCACTGTTCGATCTGGTGGAACAACGCCCTAGGGTGGAGCCTAGGTTGCCTTGAACGTAAAAATGACCATAACATTCACACTCGTTGCAATTATTCGTTTTATAGGATGGAAAAACCGTTGTATTTATTTTGCATTTTATGCTTCGGGCGTTGACTTCTAAGGCCCTAACTATGCGATGTGGTGGAGCAACGCCCTGGAGTGAAACCTAAACAACCCGCAACGTAGAAATGACCATTAACTTCACGCTTGTTGCAATTATTCCTTTTATGCGACGAACAAACTGTGGTATTTTTATAGAATTTTGTGCTTCAGGCGTTGACTTCTAAGGCCGTAGCTATTCGATGTGCTGGAGCAACGACCTAGAGTGAAGCCTAGGTTGCCCGGAACGTAGAAATGACCATTACTTCCACTCTGTTTGCAATTATTCATTTTATACAATGGAAAAGCTGTTGTATTTATATTGTATTTTATGCTTCTGGCGTTGACTTCTAAGGCCCTAACTATTCGATGTGGTGGCGTAACGACCTAGAGTGAAGTCTAGGTTGCCCGAAACGTAGGAATGACAATAACTTTAACACAGTTTGCAATTATTCATTATATACGATCGAACAACTGTTATATTTATATTGCATTTTCTGCTTCTGGCGTTGACTTCTGAGGCCGTAGCTATTCGATGTGGTGGAGCAACGCCCTAGAGTGAAGCCTAGGTTGCCCGGAATGTAGAAATGACCATATCTTTCATAGTGGTTGCAATTATTCCTGTCATACGATGGAAAAACTGTTGTATTTTTATTGTATTTTATGCTTCAGGCGTTGTCTTCTAAGGCCCTAACTATTCGATGTGGTGGCGTAACGACCTAGAGTGAAGTCTAGGTTGCCCGAAACGTAGGAATGACAATAACTTTCACACTGGTTGCAAGTATTCATGGTATGCGATGGAAAACCTGTTGTATTTTTATTGTATTCTATACTTCTGGCGTTGACTGCTTAGGCCCTGACCATTCGATCTGGTGAAGCAACGCCCTAGAGTGAAGCCTAGGCTGTCCGAAACGTAGAAATGACCATTAATTTCACTCTGGTTGCAATTATTCATGCTATACGATGGAAAAACTGTTGCATTTCTATTACATTTTCTGCTTCTGGCATTGACTTCTAAGGTCCTAGCTATTCGATCTCGTGGGGCAACGTCCAAGAGTGAAGCCTATGTTGCCCGGAACGTAGAAATGACCATTACTTCCACTCTGTTTGCAATTATTCATTTTATACAATGGAAAAGCTGTTGTATTTATATTGTATTTTATGCTTCTGGCGTTGACTTCTAAGGCCCTAACTATTAGATGTGGTGGCGTAACGACCTAGGGTGAAGTCTAGGTTGCCCGAAACGTAGGAATGACAATAACTTTAACACAGTTTGCAATTATTCATTATATACGATCGAACAACTGTTATATTTATATTGCATTTTCTGCTTCTGGCGTTGACTTCTGAGGCCGTAGCTATTCGATGTGGTGGAGCAACGCCCTAGAGTGAAGCCTAGGTTGCCCGGAATGTAGAAATGACCATATCTTTCATAGTGGTTGCAATTATTCCTGTCATACGATGGAAAAACTGTTGTATTTTTATTGTATTTTATGCTTCAGGCGTTGTCTTCTAAGGCCCTAACTATTCGATGTGGTGGCGTAACGACCTAGAGTGAAGTCTAGGTTGCCCGAAACGTAGGAATGACAATAACTTTCACACTGGTTGCAAGTATTCATGGTATGCGATGGAAAACCTGTTGTATTTTTATTGTATTTTATACTTCTGGCGTTGACTGCTTAGGCCCTGACCATTCGATCTGGTGAAGCAACGCCCTAGAGTGAAGCCTAGGCTGTCCGAAACGTAGAAATGACCATTAATTTCACTCTGGTTGCAATTATTCATGCTATACGATGGAAAAACTGTTGCATTTCTATTACATTTTCTGCTTCTGGCATTGACTTCTAAGGTCCTAGCTATTCGATCTCGTGGGGCAACGTCCAAGAGTGAAGCCTATGTTGCCCGGAACGTAGAAATGACCATTACCTTCACACTGGTTGCATTTATTCCTGTTATACGATGGAAAAACTGTTGCATTTATATTGTATTTTATGCTTCTGGCGTTGACTTCTAAGGCCGTAGCTGCTCGATGTGGTTGAGCAAATCCCTAGAGCGAAGCCTAGGTTGCTCGGAAAGTAGAAATGAACATCACTTTCACACTAGTTGCAATTATTCATGCTATACGATGGAAAAACTGTTGTATTTTTACTGGATTTTATGCTTCTGGCGTTGACTTCTAAGGTCCTAGCTATTCGATCTCGTTGGGCAACGTCCAAGAGTGAAGAGTGTGTTGCCCGAAACGTAGAAATGACCATTACTTTCACACCGGTTGCAAATATACATTATATACGACGGAAAAACTGTTGTATTTATATTATATTTTATGTTTCTGGCGTCGAGATCTTAGGCCCCAGCTATTCGATCTGGCGGAGCAAGGCCCTAGAGTGAAGCCTAGGTTCCCCGAAACGTAGAAATGACCATAACTTTCACACTGGTTGCAATTGTTCCTGTTACACGATGGAAAAACTGTTGCATTTATATTGTGTTTTATGCTTCTGGCGTTGACTTCTAAGGTCGTAGCTACTGGATCTGGCGGAGCAACGCCCTAGAGTGAAGCCTAGGTTGCCCGGAACGTAGAAATGACCATAACATTCACACTGGTTGCAATTATTCGTTTTATACGATGGAAAAGCTGTTGTATTTATATTGTATCTTATGCTTCCGGCGTTGACTTCTTAGGCCCTAACGGTTCGACCTGGTGGAGCAATGCCTCAGAGTTAACTCCAGGATGCCCGAAACGCCGAAGTGATCGTTACTTTCACACTGGTTGCAATTATCCATTTTATACGATGGAAAAGCTGTTGTATTTATATTGTATTTTATGCGTCTGGCGTTGACTCCTTAGGCCCTAACCATGCGATCTGATGGAGCAACGCCCTAGAGTGAAGCATAGGTTGCCCGGAACGTAGAAATGACCAGTACTTTCACACTGGTTGCAATTATTCCTGTTATGCGATGGAAAAGCTGTTGTATTTATATTGTATTTTATTCTTCCGGCGTTGAATTCTAAGGCCCTAGCTTTTCGATCTGGTCGAGCAACGCCCTAGAGTGAAGCCTAGGTTGCTCTGATTGTAGAAATGACCATTACTTCCACACTGTTTGCAATTATTCATTTTATACAATGGAAAAACAGTTGTATTTATATTGTATTTTATGCTTCTTGCGTTGACTTCTAAGGACCTAACTATTCGATGTGGTGGCGCAACGACCTAGAGTGAAGTCTAGGTTGCCCGACACGTAGGAATGACAATAACTTTCACACTGGTTGCAAGTATTCATGGTATACGATGGAAAACCTGTTGTATTTTTATTGTATTTTATGCTTCTGGCGTTGACTTCTTAGGCCCTGACCTTTCGATCTGGTGGAGCAACGCCCTAGAGTGAGGCCTAGGCTGTCCGGAACGTAGAAATGACCATTAATTTCACTCTGGTTGCAATTATTCATGCTATACGATGGAAAAACTGTTGCATTTTAATTGCATTTTCTGCTTCTGGAATTGACTTCTAAGGTCCTAGCTATTCGATCTGGTGGGGCAACGTCCAAAAGCCTATGTTGCCCGGAACGCAGAAATGACCATTACCTTCACACTGGTTGCAATTGTTCTTGTTATACGATGGAAAGACTGTTGTATTTTTATTGTATCTTATGCTTCTGGCGTTGACTTCTTAGGCCCTAACTATTCGATGTGGTGGAGCAACGCCCTAGAGTGAAGCCTAGGTTGCCCGAAACGTAGAAATGTCCATTACTTTCACCCTGGTTGCAATTATTCCCTTTACACGATGGACAAACTGTTGTATTTTTATGGTATTTTATGCCTCTGGCGTTGACTTCTAAGGCGCTAACTATTCGATCTGGTGGAGCAACGCCCTAGGGTGGAGCCTAGGTTGCCCGGAATGTAGGAATGACCATATCTTTCATACTGGTTGCAATTATTCCTGTTATACGATGGAAAAACTGTTGTATTTTTATTGTATTTTATGCTTCAGGCGGTGTCTTCTAAGGTCGTAGCTATTCTACGTAGTGGAGCAACGCCCTAGAGTGAAGCCTAGGTTGCCCTGAACGTAGAAATGACCATTACCTTCACACTTCTTGCAATCATTCGTTTTATACGAAGGAAAAACTTTTGTATTTATATTGTATTTCATGCTTCTGGCGTTGACTTCTTAGGCCCTAACTGTTCGATCTGGTGGAACAACGCCCTAGGGTGGAGCATAGGTTGCCTTGAACGTAAAAATGACCATAACATTCACACTCGTTGCAATTATTCGTTTTATAGGATGGAAAAACCGTTGTATTTATTTTGTATTTTATGCTTCGGGCGTTGACTTCTAAGGCCCTAACTATGCGATGTGGTGGAGCAACGCCCTGGAGTGAAACCTAAACAGCCCGCAACGTAGAAATGACCATTAACTTCACGCTTGTTGCAATTGTTCCTTTTATGCGACGAACAAACTGTGGTATTTTTATAGAATTTTGTGCTTCAGGCGTTGACTTCTAAGGCCGTAGCTATCCGATGTGCTGGAGCAACGGCCTAGAGTGAAGCCTAGGTTGCCCGGAACGTAGAAATGACCATTCCTTCCACACTGTTTGCAATTATTCATTTTATACAATGGAAAAGCTGTTGTATTTATATTGTATTTTATGCTTCTGGCGTTGACTTCTAAGGCCCTAACTATTCTATGTGGTGGCGTAACGACCTAGAGTGAAGTCTAGGTTGCCCGAAACGTAGGAATGACAATAACTTTAACACTGTTTGCAATTATTCATTGTATACGATCGAACAACTGTTATATTTATATTGCATTTTCTGCTTCTGGCGTTGACTTCTGAGGCCGTAGCTATTCGATGTGGTGGAGCAACGCCCTAGAGTGAAGCCTAGGTTGCTCGGAATGTAGAAATGACCATATCTTTCATAGTGGTTGCAATTATTCCTGTCATACGATGGAAAACTGTTGTATTTTTATTGTATTTTATGCTTCAGGCGTTGTCTTCTAAAGCCCTAACTATTCGATGTGGTGGCGTAACGACCTAGAGTGAAGTCTAGGTTGCCCGAAACGTAGGAATGACAATAACTTTCACACTGGTTGCAAGTATTCATGGTATACGATGGAAAACCTGTTGTATTTTTATAGTATTTTATACTTCTGGCGTTGACTGCTTAGGCCCTGACCATTCGATCTGGTGAAGCAACGCCCTAGAGTGAAGCCTAGGCTGTCCGAAACGTAGAAGTGACCATTAATTTCACTCTGGTTGCAATTATTCATGCTATACGATGGAAAAACTGTTGCATTTCTATTGCATTTTCTGCTTCTGGCATCGACTTCTAAGGTCCTAGCTATTCGATCTGGTGGGGCAACGTCCAAGAGTGAAGCCTATGTTGCCCGGAACGTAGAAATGACCATTACCTTCACACTGGTTGCATTTATTCCTGTTATACGATGGAAAGACTGTTGCATTTTTACTGTATCATATGCTTCTGGCGTTGACGTCTTAGGCCCTAACTATTCGATGTGGTGGAGCAACGCCCTGGAGTGAAGCCTAGGTTGCCCGAAACGTAGAAATGACCATAACTTTCACACTGGTTACAATTATTCCTGTTACACGATGGAGAAACTGTTGTCTTTTGATTGTATTTTACGCTTCTGGCGTTGAATTCTATGTCCCTAGCCATTCGATCTGGTGGAGCAACGCCCTAGAGTGAAGCCTCGGTTGCCCGAAACGTAGAAATGACCATAACTTTCACGCTGGTTGCAATTATTCGTTTTATACGATGGAAAAACAGTTGTATCTTTACTGCATTTTATGCTTCTGGCGTTGACTTCTAAGGTCCTAGCTAATCGATCTGGTGGGGCAACGTCCAAGGGTGAAGCCTATGTAGCCGGGTACGTAGAACTGACCATTAGTTTCACACTGGTTGGAATTATTCTTTTTATACGATGGAAAAACTGTTGTATTTATTTTGTATTTTATGTCTCTGGCGTTGACTTCTTAGGCCCTAACTATTCGATCAGGTGGAATAACGCCCTAGAGTGAAGCCTAGGTTGCCCGGAATGTAGAAATGACCATTACTTAGACACTGTTTGCAATTATTCATTTCATACAATGGACAAGCTGTTGTATTTATATTGTATTTTATGCTTCTGGCGTTGACTTCTTAGGCCCTGACCATTCGATCTGGTGGAGCAACGCCCTAGAGTGAGGCCTAGGCTGTCCGGAACGTAGAAATGACCATTCATTTCACTCTGGTTGCAATTATTCATGCTATACGATGGAAAAACTGTTGCATTTTAATTGCATTTTCTGCTTCAGGAATTGACTTCTAAGGTCCTAGCCATTCGATCTGGTGGGGTAACGTCCAAAAGCCTATGTTGCCCGGAACGCAGAAATGACCATTACCTTCACACTGGTTGCAATTGTTCTTGTTATACGATGGAAAGACTGTTGTATTTTTATTGTATCTTATGCTTCTGGCGTTGACTTCTTAGGCCCTAACTATTCGATGTGGTGGAGCAACGCCCTAGAGTGAAGCCTAGGTTGCCCGAAACGTAGAAATGTCCATTACTTTCACACTGGTTGCAATTATTCCTGTTACACGATGGACAAACTGTTGTATTTTTATGGTATTTTATGCTTCTGGCGTTGACTTCTAAGGCGCTAACTATTCGATCTGGTGTAGCAACGCCCTAGGGTGGAGCCTAGGTTGCCCGGAATGTAGAAATGACCATATCTTTCATACTGGTTGCAATTATTCCTGTTATACGATGGAAAAGCTGTTGTATTTTTATTGTATTTTATGCTTCAGGCGTTGACTTCTTAGGCCCTAACTGTTCGATCTGGTGGACCAACGCCCTAGGGTGGAGCCTAGGTTGCCTTGAACGTAAAAATGACCATAACATTCACACTCGTTGCAATTATTCGTTTTATAGGATGGAAAAACCGTTGTATTTATTTGGCATTTTATGCTTCGGGCGTTGACTTCTAAGGCCCTAACTATGCGATGTGGTGGAGCAACGCCCTGGAGTGAAACCTAAACAGCCCGCAACGTAGAAATGACCATTAACTTCACGCTTGTTGCAATTATTCCTTTTATGCGACGAACAAACTGTGGTATTTTTATAGAATTTTGTGCTTCAGGCGTTGACTTCTAAGGCCCTAACTATTCGATGTGGTGGCGTAACGACCTAGAGTGAAGTCTAGGTTGCCCGAAACGTAGGAATGACAATAACTTTCACACTGGTTGCAAGTATTCATGGTATACGATGGAAAACCTGTTGTATTTTTATTGTATTTTATACTTCTGGCGTTGACTGCTTAGGCCCTGACCATTCGATCTGGTGAAGCAACGCCCTAGAGTGAAGCCTAGGCTGTCCGAAACGTAGAAATGACCATTAATTTCACTCTGGTTGCAATTATTCATGCTATACGATGGAAAAACTGTTGCATTTCTATTGCATTTTCTGCTTCTGGCATTGACTTCTAATGTCCTAGCTATTCGATCTGGTGGGGCAACGTCCAAGAGTGAAGCCTATGTTGCCCGGAACGTAGAAATGACCATTACCTTCACACTGGTTGCATTTATTCCTGTTATACGATGGAAAGACTGTTGTATTTTTACTGTATCATATGTTTCTGGCGTTGACGTCTTAGGCCCTAACTATTCGATGTGGTGGAGCAACGCCCCAGAGTGAAGCCTTGGTTGCCTGCAACGTAGAAATGACCATACCTTTCACGCTGGTGGCAATTATTCTTGTTATACTATGGAAAAACTGTTGTATTTATATTGTATTTTATGCTTCTGGCGTTGACTTCTAAGGCCGTAGCTGTCCGATGTGGTGGAGCAACGCCCTAGAGTGAAGAGTAGGTTGCCCGGAACGTAGAAATGACCATCACTTTCACACTGGGTGCAATTATTCCTGTTATACGATGGAAAAACTGTTGTATTTATATTGTATTTTATGCTTCTGGCGTTGACTTCGAAGGCCGTAGCTGTCCGATGTGGTGGAGCAACGCCCTAGAGCGAAGCCTAGGTTGCCCGGAACGTAGAAATGACCATCACCTTCACACTGGTTGCAATTATTCCTGTTATACGAAGGACAAACCGTTGGATTTGTATTGTACTTTATGTTCCTGGATTTGACTTCTAAGGCCCTGTGTATTCGGTCTGGTGGAGCAATGCCTCAGAGTTAAGCCTAGGATGCCCGAAACGATAACTATAACTTTCATTCTGATAGCAATTATTCGTTTTATAGGATGGAAAAACTGTTTTATTTGTATTGTATTTTATGCTTCTGGCGTTGACTTCTTTTGCCCTAGCTGCTCGATCTGTTGGAACACGCCCTAGAGTGAAGCCTGGGTTGCCCGGAACGTAGAAATGACCATTACTTTCACACTGGTTGCAATTATTCATGCTATACGGTGGAAAAACTGCTGTATTTTTAATGTATTTTGTGCTTCTGGCGTTGACTTCTGAGATCCTAGCTATTCGATCTCGTGGCGCAACGTACAAGAGTGAAGCATAGGTTCCCCGAAACGTAGAAATGACCATTACTTTCACACTGGTTGCAATTATTCCTGTTATACGATGGAAAAGCTGTTGTTTTGATACTGTATTTTATGCTTCTGGCGTTGACATCTTAGGCCCTAACTATTCGATCTGGTGGAACAACGCGGTAGAGTGAAGCCTGGGTTGACCGGAACGTAGAAATGACCATCACTTTCACACTGGTTGCAATTATTCTTTTTATACGATGGAAAAACTGTTGTATTTTTATTGTATTTTATGCGCTGGAGTTGTTTTATAAGGCCCTAACTATTCGGCCTGGTGGTGCAACGCCCTAGAGTGAAGCCTAGAATGCACGGAACGTAGAAATAACCAGTACTTTCACACTGGTAGCAATTATTCGTTTTATACGATGGAATAGCTGTTGCATTTTTATTATATTTAATGCTTCTGGCTTTGACTTCTAAGGTCGTAGCTACTGGATCTGGTGGAGCAACGCCCTAGACTGAAGCCTAGGTTGCCCGGAATGTAGAAATGACCATAACATTCACACTGGTTGCAATTATTCGTTTTATACGATGGAAAAGCTGTTGTATTTATATTGTATCTTATGCTTCCGGCGTTGACTTCTTAGGCCCTAACGATTCGATCTGGTGGAGCAATGCCTCAGAGTTAACTCCAGGATGCCCGAAACGCCGAAATGATCATTGCTTTCACACTGGTTGCAATTATCCATGCTATACAATGGAAGAACTGTTGTTTTTATACTGTATTTTATTATTCTGGCGTTGACTTCTAAGGCCCTAACTATTCGATATGGTGGAGCAACGCCCTAGAGTGAAGCCTGGGTTGCCCGGAACGTAGAAATGGCCATAACCTTTACACTGGTTGCAATTATTCGTTTTATACGATGGAAAAGCTGTTGTATTTAGATTGTGTTTTATTCTTTTGGCGTTAACTTCTTAGGCCCTAACTATTCGGTCTGGTGGTGCAACACCCTAGAGAGAAGCCTAGGTTGCCCGGAACGTAGAAATGACCAGTACTTTCACACACGTAGCAATTATCCGTTTTATACGATGGAAAAGCTGTTGTATTTATATTGTATTTTATGCTTATGGCGTTGACTCCTTTGGCCCAAACCATGCGATCTGATGGAGCAACGCCCTAGAGTGAAGCATAGGTTGCCTGGAACGTAGAAATGACCATTACCTTCAGAGTTGATGCAATTATTCCTGTTACACGATGGAAAAGCTGTGGTATTTTTGTTCTATTTTATGCTTCAGCCGTTGACTCCTAAGGCCGTAGCTGTTCGATGTCGTGGAGCAACGACATAGATTGGAGCCTAGGTTGCCCGGAACGAAGAAATGACCATTACCTTCACACTGTTTGCAATTACTAATTTTATACGATGGATAGACTCTTCTACTTATAATGTATTTTATTCTTCTGGCGTTGACTTCTAAGGCCCTAACTATTCGATGTGGCGGAGCAACGCCCTAGAGTGAAGCCTAGGTTGCCCCGAGCGCAGAAATGACCATTACCTTCACACTGTTTGCAATAAATCATTTTATCCGATGGAAAAGCTGCTGTATTTTTATTGTATTTTATGCTTCTGGCGTTGACGTCTTAGGTCCTAACTATTCGATCTGTTGGAACAACGCCCCAGAGTGAAGCCTAGGTTGCCCGGAACGTAGAAATGACCATCACTTTCACTGTGGTTGCAATTATCCATTTTATACGATGGAAAAGCTGTTGTATTTATATTGTATTTTATGCTTCTGGCGTTGACTCCTTAGGCCCTAACCATGCGATCTGATGGAGCAACGCCCTAGAGTGAAGCATAGGTTGCCCGGAACGTAGAAATGACCATTACATTCAGAGTTGATGCAATTATTCCTGTTATGCGATGGAAAAGCTGAGGTATTTTTGATCTATTTTAAGCTTCATGCGTTGACTCCTAAGGAAGTAGCTATTCGATGTGGTGGAGCTACGACATAGATTGAAGCCTGGGTTGACCGGAACGTAGAAATAACCATCACTTGCACACTGGTTGCAATTATTCCTGTTATACGATGGAATAACTGTTCTATTTATTTTGTATTTTATGCTTCTGGCGTTGACTTCTTAGGCCCTAACTATTCGATCTGTTGGAACAACGCCCTAGAGTGAAGCCTAGGTTGCCCGGAACGTAGAAATGACCATCACTTTCACTCTGGTTGCAATTATTCTTTTTATACGATGGAAAAACTATTGTATTTTTATGGTATTTTATGCTTCTGGCGTTGACTTCTAAGGCGCTAACTATTCGATCTGGTGGAGCAACGCCCTAGGGTGGAGCCTAGGTTGCCCGGAATGTAGAAATGACCATATCTTTCTTACTGGTTGCAATTATTCCTGTTATACGATCGAAAAACTGTTGTATTTTTATTGTATTTTATGCTTCAGGCGTTGACTTCTTAGGCCCTAACTGTTCGATCTGGTGGAACAACGCCCAAGGTGGAGCCTAGGTTGCCTTGAACGTAAAAATGACCATAACATTCACACTCGTTGCAATTATTCGTTTTATAGGATGGAAAAACCGTTGTATTTATTTGGCATTTTATGCTTCGGGCGTTGACTTCTAAGGCCCTAACTATGCGATGTGGTGGAGCAACGCCCTGGAGTGAAACCTAAACAGCCCGCAACGTAGAAATGACCATTAACTTCACGCTTGTTGCAATTATTCCTTTTATGCGACGAACAAACTGTGGTATTTTTATAGAATTTTGTGCTTCAGGCGTTGACTTCTAAGGCCGTAGCTATTCGATGTGCTGGAGCAACGACCTAGAGTGAAGCCTAGGTTGCCCGGAACGTAGAAATGACCATTACTTCCACACTGTTTGCAATTATTCATTTTATACAATGGAAAAGCTGTTGTATTTATATTGTATTTTATGCTTCTGGCGTTGACTTCTAAGGCCCTAACTATTCGATGTGGTGGCGTAACGACCTAGAGTGAAGTCTAGGTTGCCCGAAACGTAGGAATGACAATAACTTTCACACTGGTTGCAAGTATTCATGGTATACGATGGAAAACCTGTTGTATTTTTATTGTATTTTATACTTCTGGCGTTGACTGCTTAGGCCCTGACCATTCGATCTGGTGAAGCAACGCCCTAGAGTGAAGCCTAGGCTGTCCGAAACGTAGAAATGACCATTAATTTCACTCTGGTTGCAATTATTCATGCTATACGATGGAAAAACTGTTGCATTTCTATTGCATTTTCTGCTTCTGGCATTGACTTCTAATGTCCTAGCTATTCGATCTGGTGGGGCAACGTCCAAAAGCCTATGTTGCCCGGAACGCAGAAATGACCATTACCTTCACACTGGTTGCAATTGTTCTTGTTATACGATGGAAAGACTGTTGTATTTTTATTGTATCTTATGCTTCTGGCGTTGACTTCTTAGGCCCTAACTATTCGATGTGGTGGAGCAACGCCCTAGAGTGAAGCCTAGGTTGCCCGAAACGTAGAAATGTCCATTACTTTCACACTGGTTGCAATTATTCCCGTTACACGATGGACAAACTGTTGTATTTTTATGATATTTTATGCTTCTGGCGTTGACTTCTAAGGCGCTAACTATTCGATCTGGTGGAGCAACGCCCTAGGGTGGAGCCTAGGTTGCCCGGAATGTAGAAATGACCAGTACTTTCACACTGGTAGCAATTATTCGTTTTATACGATGGAATAGCTGTTGCATTTTTATTATATTTAATGCTTCTGGCTTTGACTTCTAAGGTCGTAGCTACTGGATCTGGTGGAGCAACGCCCTAGACTGAAGCCTAGGTTGCCCGGAACGTAGAAATGACCATAACATTCACACTGGTTGCAATTATTCGTTTTATACGATGGAAAAGCTGTTGTATTTATATTGTATCTTATGCTTCCGGCGTTGACTTCTTAGGCCCTAACGATTCGATCTGGTGGAGCAATGCCTCAGAGTTAACTCCAGGATGCCCGAAACGCCGAAATGATCATTGCTTTCACACTGGTTGCAATTATCCATGCTATACAATGGAAGAACTGTTGTTTTTATACTGTATTTTATTATTCTGGCGTTGACTTCTAAGGCCCTAACTATTCGATATGGTGGAGCAACGCCCTAGAGTGAAGCCTGGGTTGCCCGGAACGTAGAAATGGCCATAACCTTTACACTGGTTGCAATTATTCGTTTTATACGATGGAAAAGCTGTTGTATTTAGATTGTGTTTTATTCTTTTGGCGTTAACTTCTTAGGCCCTAACTATTCGGTCTGGTGGTGCAACACCCTAGAGAGAAGCCTAGGTTGCCCGGAACGTAGAAATGACCAGTACTTTCACACACGTAGCAATTATCCGTTTTATACGATGGAAAAGCTGTTGTATTTATATTGTATTTTATGCTTATGGCGTTGACTCCTTTGGCCCAAACCATGCGATCTGATGGAGCAACGCCCTAGAGTGAAGCATAGGTTGCCTGGAACGTAGAAATGACCATTACCTTCAGAGTTGATGCAATTATTCCTGTTACACGATGGAAAAGCTGTGGTATTTTTGTTCTATTTTATGCTTCAGCCGTTGACTCCTAAGGCCGTAGCTGTTCGATGTCGTGGAGCAACGACATAGATTGGAGCCTAGGTTGCCCGGAACGAAGAAATGACCATTACCTTCACACTGTTTGCAATTACTAATTTTATACGATGGATAGACTCTTCTACTTATAATGTATTTTATTCTTCTGGCGTTGACTTCTAAGGCCCTAACTATTCGATGTGGCGGAGCAACGCCCTAGAGTGAAGCCTAGGTTGCCCCGAGCGCAGAAATGACCATTACCTTCACACTGTTTGCAATAAATCATTTTATCCGATGGAAAAGCTGCTGTATTTTTATTGTATTTTATGCTTCTGGCGTTGACGTCTTAGGTCCTAACTATTCGATCTGTTGGAACAACGCCCCAGAGTGAAGCCTAGGTTGCCCGGAACGTAGAAATGACCATCACTTTCACTGTGGTTGCAATTATCCATTTTATACGATGGAAAAGCTGTTGTATTTATATTGTATTTTATGCTTCTGGCGTTGACTCCTTAGGCCCTAACCATGCGATCTGATGGAGCAACGCCCTAGAGTGAAGCATAGGTTGCCCGGAACGTAGAAATGACCATTACATTCAGAGTTGATGCAATTATTCCTGTTATGCGATGGAAAAGCTGAGGTATTTTTGATCTATTTTAAGCTTCATGCGTTGACTCCTAAGGAAGTAGCTATTCGATGTGGTGGAGCTACGACATAGATTGAAGCCTGGGTTGACCGGAACGTAGAAATAACCATCACTTGCACACTGGTTGCAATTATTCCTGTTATACGATGGAATAACTGTTCTATTTATTTTGTATTTTATGCTTCTGGCGTTGACTTCTTAGGCCCTAACTATTCGATCTGTTGGAACAACGCCCTAGAGTGAAGCCTAGGTTGCCCGGAACGTAGAAATGACCATCACTTTCACTCTGGTTGCAATTATTCTTTTTATACGATGGAAAAACTATTGTATTTTTATGGTATTTTATGCTTCTGGCGTTGACTTCTAAGGCGCTAACTATTCGATCTGGTGGAGCAACGCCCTAGGGTGGAGCCTAGGTTGCCCGGAATGTAGAAATGACCATATCTTTCTTACTGGTTGCAATTATTCCTGTTATACGATGGAAAAACTGTTGTATTTTTATTGTATTTTATGCTTCAGGCGTTGACTTCTTAGGCCCTAACTGTTCGATCTGGTGGAACAACGCCCAAGGTGGAGCCTAGGTTGCCTTGAACGTAAAAATGACCATAACATTCACACTCGTTGCAATTATTCGTTTTATAGGATGGAAAAACCGTTGTATTTATTTGGCATTTTATGCTTCGGGCGTTGACTTCTAAGGCCCTAACTATGCGATGTGGTGGAGCAACGCCCTGGAGTGAAACCTAAACAGCCCGCAACGTAGAAATGACCATTAACTTCACGCTTGTTGCAATTATTCCTTTTATGCGACGAACAAACTGTGGTATTTTTATAGAATTTTGTGCTTCAGGCGTTGACTTCTAAGGCCGTAGCTATTCGATGTGCTGGAGCAACGACCTAGAGTGAAGCCTAGGTTGCCCGGAACGTAGAAATGACCATTACTTCCACACTGTTTGCAATTATTCATTTTATACAATGGAAAAGCTGTTGTATTTATATTGTATTTTATGCTTCTGGCGTTGACTTCTAAGGCCCTAACTATTCGATGTGGTGGCGTAACGACCTAGAGTGAAGTCTAGGTTGCCCGAAACGTAGGAATGACAATAACTTTCACACTGGTTGCAAGTATTCATGGTATACGATGGAAAACCTGTTGTATTTTTATTGTATTTTATACTTCTGGCGTTGACTGCTTAGGCCCTGACCATTCGATCTGGTGAAGCAACGCCCTAGAGTGAAGCCTAGGCTGTCCGAAACGTAGAAATGACCATTAATTTCACTCTGGTTGCAATTATTCATGCTATACGATGGAAAAACTGTTGCATTTCTATTGCATTTTCTGCTTCTGGCATTGACTTCTAATGTCCTAGCTATTCGATCTGGTGGGGCAACGTCCAAAAGCCTATGTTGCCCGGAACGCAGAAATGACCATTACCTTCACACTGGTTGCAATTGTTCTTGTTATACGATGGAAAGACTGTTGTATTTTTATTGTATCTTATGCTTCTGGCGTTGACTTCTTAGGCCCTAACTATTCGATGTGGTGGAGCAACGCCCTAGAGTGAAGCCTAGGTTGCCCGAAACGTAGAAATGTCCATTACTTTCACACTGGTTGCAATTATTCCCGTTACACGATGGACAAACTGTTGTATTTTTATGATATTTTATGCTTCTGGCGTTGACTTCTAAGGCGCTAACTATTCGATCTGGTGGAGCAACGCCCTAGGGTGGAGCCTAGGTTGCCCGGAATGTAGAAATGACCATATCTTTCATACTGGTTGCAATTATTCCTGTTATACGATGGAAAAACTTTTGTATTTTTATTGTATTTTATGCTTCAGGCGGTGTCTTCTAAGGTCGTAGCTATTCTACGTAGTGGAGCAACGCCCTAGAGTGAAGCCTATGTTGCCCGGAACGTAGAAATGACCATTACCTTCACACTTCTTGCAATTATTCATTTTATACAATGGAAAAGCTGTTGTATTTATATTGTATTTTATGCTTCTGGCGTTGACTTCTTAGGCCCTAACTGTTCGATCTGGTGGAACAACGCCCTAGGGTGGAGCCTAGGTTGCCTTGAACGTAAAAATGACCATAACATTCACACACGTTGCAATTATTCGTTTTATAGGATGGAAAAACCGTTGTATTTATTTTGTATTTTATGCTTCGGGCGTTGACTTCTAAGGCCCTAACTATGCGATGTGGTGGAGCAACGCCCTGGAGTGAAACCTAAACAGCCCGCAACGTAGAAATGACCATTAACTTCACGCTTGTTGCAATTATTCCTTTTATGCGACGAACAAACTGTGGTATTTTTATAGAATTTTGTGCTTCAGGCGTTGACTTCTAAGGCCGTAGCTATCCGATGTGCTGGAGCAACGGCCTAGAGTGAAGCCTAGGTTGCCCGGAACGTAGAAATGACCATTCCTTCCACACTGTTTGCAATTATTCATTTTATACAATGGAAAAGCTGTTGTATTTATATTGTATTTTATGCTTCTGGCGTTGACTTCTAAGGCCCTAACTATTCTATGTGGTGGCGTAACGACCTAGAGTGAAGTCTAGGTTGCCCGAAACGTAGGAATGACAATAACTTTAACACTGTTTGCAATTATTCATTGTATACGATCGAACAACTGTTATATTTATATTGCATTTTCTGCTTCTGGCGTTGACTTCTGAGGCCGTAGCTATTCGATGTGGTGGAGCAACGCCCTAGAGTGAAGCCTAGGTTGCCCGGAATGTAGAAATGACCATATCTTTCATAGTGGTTGCAATTATTCCTGTCATACGATGGAAAACTGTTGTATTTTTATTGTATTTTATGCTTCAGGCGTTGTCTTCTAAAGCCCTAACTATTCGATGTGGTGGCATAACGACCTAGAGTGAAGTCTAGGTTGCCCGAAACGTAGGAATGACAATAACTTTCACACTGGTTGCAAGTATTCATGGTATACGATGGAAAACCTGTTGTATTTTTATAGTATTTTATACTTCTGGCGTTGACTGCTTAGGCCCTGACCATTCGATCTGGTGAAGCAACGCCCTAGAGTGAAGCCTAGGCTGTCCGAAACGTAGAAGTGACCATTAATTTCACTCTGGTTGCAATTATTCATGCTATACGATGGAAAAACTGTTGCATTTCTATTGCATTTTCTGCTTCTGGCATCGACTTCTAAGGTCCTAGCTATTCGATCTGGTGGGGCAACGTCCAAGAGTGAAGCCTATGTTGCCCGGAACGTAGAAATGACCATTACCTTCACACTGGTTGCATTTATTCCTGTTATACGATGGAAAGACTGTTGCATTTTTACTGTATCATATGCTTCTGGCGTTGACGTCTTAGGCCCTAACTATTCGATGTGGTGGAGCAACGCCCTGGAGTGAAGCCTAGGTTGCCCGAAACGTAGAAATGACCATAACTTTCACACTGGTTACAATTATTCCTGTTACACGATGGACAAACTGTTGTCTTTTGATTGTATTTTACGCTTCTGGCGTTGAATTCTATGTCCCTAGCCATTCGATCTGGTGGAGCAACGCCCTAGAGTGAAGCCTCGGTTGCCCGAAACGTAGAAATGACCATAACTTTCACGCTGGTTGCAATTATTCGTTTTATACGATGGAAAAACAGTTGTATCTTTACTGCATTTTATGCTTCTGGCGTTGACTTCTAAGGTCCTAGCTAATCGATCTGGTGGGGCAACGTCCAAGGGTGAAGCCTATGTAGCCGGGTACGTAGAAATGACCATTAGTTTCACACTGGTTGGAATTATTCTTTTTATACGATGGAAAAACTGTTGTATTTATTTTGTATTTTATGTCTCTGGCGTTGACTTCTTAGGCCCTAACTATTCGATCAGGTGGAATAACGCCCTAGAGTGAAGCCTAGGTTGCCCGGAATGTAGAAATGACCATTACTTAGACACTGTTTGCAATTATTCATTTCATACAATGGAAAAGCTGTTGTATTTATATTGTATTTTATGCTTCTGGCGTTGACTTCTTAGGCCCTGACCATTCGATCTGGTGGAGCAACGCCCTAGAGTGAGGCCTAGGCTGTCCGGAACGTAGAAATGACCATTCATTTCACTCTGGTTGCAATTATTCATGCTATACGATGGAAAAACTGTTGCATTTAGTTGCATTTTCTGCTTCTGGAATTGACTTCTAAGGTCCTAGCCATTCGATCTGGTGGGGTAACGTCCAAAAGCCTATGTTGCCCGGAACGCAGAAATGACCATTACCTTCACACTGGTTGCAATTGTTCTTGTTATACGATGGAAAGACTGTTGTATTTTTATTGTATCTTATGCTTCTGGCGTTGACTTCTTAGGCCCTAACTATTCGATGTGGTGGAGCAACGCCCTAGAGTGAAGCCTAGGTTGCCCGAAACGTAGAAATGTCCATTACTTTCACACTGGTTGCAATTATTCCTGTTACACGATGGACAAACTGTTGTATTTTTATGGTATTTTATGCTTCTGGCGTTGACTTCTAAGGCGCTAACTATTCGATCTGGTGTAGCAACGCCCTAGGGTGGAGCCTAGGTTGCCCGGAATGTAGAAATGACCATATCTTTCATACTGGTTGCAATTATTCCTGTTATACGATGGAAAAGCTGTTGTATTTTTATTGTATTTTATGCTTCAGGCGTTGACTTCTTAGGCCCTAACTGTTCGATCTGGTGGAACAACGCCCTAGGGTGGAGCCTAGGTTGCCTTGAACGTAAAAATGACCATAACATTCACACTCGTTGCAATTATTCGTTTTATAGGATGGAAAAACCGTTGTATTTATTTGGCATTTTATGCTTCGGGCGTTGACTTCTAAGGCCCTAACTATGCGATGTGGTGGAGCAACGCCCTGGAGTGAAACCTAAACAGCCCGCAACGTAGAAATGACCATTAACTTCACGCTTGTTGCAATTATTCCTTTTATGCGACGAACAAACTGTGGTATTTTTATAGAATTTTGTGCTTCAGGCGTTGACTTCTAAGGCCGTAGCTATTCGATGTGCTGGAGCAACGACCTAGAGTGAAGCCTAGGTTGCCCGGAACGTAGAAATGACCATTACTTCCACACTGTTTGCAATTATTCATTTTATACAATGGAAAAGCTGTTGTATTTATATTGTATTTTATGCTTCTGGCGTTGACTTCTAAGGCCCTAACTATTCGATGTGGTGGCGTAACGACCTAGAGTGAAGTCTAGGTTGCCCGAAACGTAGGAATGACAATAACTTTCACACTGGTTGCAAGTATTCATGGTATACGATGGAAAACCTGTTGTATTTTTATTGTATTTTATACTTCTGGCGTTGACTGCTTAGGCCCTGACCATTCGATCTGGTGAAGCAACGCCCTAGAGTGAAGCCTAGGCTGTCCGAAACGTAGAAATGACCATTAATTTCACTCTGGTTGCAATTATTCATGCTATACGATGGAAAAACTGTTGCATTTCTATTGCATTTTCTGCTTCTGGCATTGACTTCTAATGTCCTAGCTATTCGATCTGGTGGGGCAACGTCCAAAAGCCTATGTTGCCCGGAACGCAGAAATGACCATTACCTTCACACTGGTTGCAATTGTTCTTGTTATACGATGGAAAGACTGTTGTATTTTTATTGTATCTTATGCTTCTGGCGTTGACTTCTTAGGCCCTAACTATTCGATGTGGTGGAGCAACGCCCTAGAGTGAAGCCTAGGTTGCCCGAAACGTAGAAATGTCCATTACTTTCACACTGGTTGCAATTATTCCCGTTACACGATGGACAAACTGTTGTATTTTTATGATATTTTATGCTTCTGGCGTTGACTTCTAAGGCGCTAACTATTCGATCTGGTGGAGCAACGCCCTAGGGTGGAGCCTAGGTTGCCCGGAATGTAGAAATGACCATATCTTTCATACTGGTTGCAATTATTCCTGTTATACGATGGAAAAACTGTTGTATTTTTATTGTATTTTATGCTTCAGGCGGTGTCTTCTAAGGTCGTAGCTATTCTACGTAGTGGAGCAACGCCCTAGAGTGAAGCCTATGTTGCCCGGAACGTAGAAATGACCATTACCTTCACACTTCTTGCAATTATTCATTTTATACAATGGAAAAGCTGTTGTATTTATATTGTATTTTATGCTTCTGGCGTTGACTTCTTAGGCCCTAACTGTTCGATCTGGTGGAACAACGCCCTAGGGTGGAGCCTAGGTTGCCTTGAACGTAAAAATGACCATAACATTCACACACGTTGCAATTATTCGTTTTATAGGATGGAAAAACCGTTGTATTTATTTTGTATTTTATGCTTCGGGCGTTGACTTCTAAGGCCCTAACTATGCGATGTGGTGGAGCAACGCCCTGGAGTGAAACCTAAACAGCCCGCAACGTAGAAATGACCATTAACTTCACGCTTGTTGCAATTATTCCTTTTATGCGACGAACAAACTGTGGTATTTTTATAGAATTTTGTGCTTCAGGCGTTGACTTCTAAGGCCGTAGCTATCCGATGTGCTGGAGCAACGGCCTAGAGTGAAGCCTAGGTTGCCCGGAACGTAGAAATGACCATTCCTTCCACACTGTTTGCAATTATTCATTTTATACAATGGAAAAGCTGTTGTATTTATATTGTATTTTATGCTTCTGGCGTTGACTTCTAAGGCCCTAACTATTCTATGTGGTGGCGTAACGACCTAGAGTGAAGTCTAGGTTGCCCGAAACGTAGGAATGACAATAACTTTAACACTGTTTGCAATTATTCATTGTATACGATCGAACAACTGTTATATTTATATTGCATTTTCTGCTTCTGGCGTTGACTTCTGAGGCCGTAGCTATTCGATGTGGTGGAGCAACGCCCTAGAGTGAAGCCTAGGTTGCCCGGAATGTAGAAATGACCATATCTTTCATAGTGGTTGCAATTATTCCTGTCATACGATGGAAAACTGTTGTATTTTTATTGTATTTTATGCTTCAGGCGTTGTCTTCTAAAGCCCTAACTATTCGATGTGGTGGCATAACGACCTAGAGTGAAGTCTAGGTTGCCCGAAACGTAGGAATGACAATAACTTTCACACTGGTTGCAAGTATTCATGGTATACGATGGAAAACCTGTTGTATTTTTATAGTATTTTATACTTCTGGCGTTGACTGCTTAGGCCCTGACCATTCGATCTGGTGAAGCAACGCCCTAGAGTGAAGCCTAGGCTGTCCGAAACGTAGAAGTGACCATTAATTTCACTCTGGTTGCAATTATTCATGCTATACGATGGAAAAACTGTTGCATTTCTATTGCATTTTCTGCTTCTGGCATCGACTTCTAAGGTCCTAGCTATTCGATCTGGTGGGGCAACGTCCAAGAGTGAAGCCTATGTTGCCCGGAACGTAGAAATGACCATTACCTTCACACTGGTTGCATTTATTCCTGTTATACGATGGAAAGACTGTTGCATTTTTACTGTATCATATGCTTCTGGCGTTGACGTCTTAGGCCCTAACTATTCGATGTGGTGGAGCAACGCCCTGGAGTGAAGCCTAGGTTGCCCGAAACGTAGAAATGACCATAACTTTCACACTGGTTACAATTATTCCTGTTACACGATGGACAAACTGTTGTCTTTTGATTGTATTTTACGCTTCTGGCGTTGAATTCTATGTCCCTAGCCATTCGATCTGGTGGAGCAACGCCCTAGAGTGAAGCCTCGGTTGCCCGAAACGTAGAAATGACCATAACTTTCACGCTGGTTGCAATTATTCGTTTTATACGATGGAAAAACAGTTGTATCTTTACTGCATTTTATGCTTCTGGCGTTGACTTCTAAGGTCCTAGCTAATCGATCTGGTGGGGCAACGTCCAAGGGTGAAGCCTATGTAGCCGGGTACGTAGAAATGACCATTAGTTTCACACTGGTTGGAATTATTCTTTTTATACGATGGAAAAACTGTTGTATTTATTTTGTATTTTATGTCTCTGGCGTTGACTTCTTAGGCCCTAACTATTCGATCAGGTGGAATAACGCCCTAGAGTGAAGCCTAGGTTGCCCGGAATGTAGAAATGACCATTACTTAGACACTGTTTGCAATTATTCATTTCATACAATGGAAAAGCTGTTGTATTTATATTGTATTTTATGCTTCTGGCGTTGACTTCTTAGGCCCTGACCATTCGATCTGGTGGAGCAACGCCCTAGAGTGAGGCCTAGGCTGTCCGGAACGTAGAAATGACCATTCATTTCACTCTGGTTGCAATTATTCATGCTATACGATGGAAAAACTGTTGCATTTTAATTGCATTTTCTGCTTCTGGAATTGACTTCTAAGGTCCTAGCCATTCGATCTGGTGGGGTAACGTCCAAAAGCCTATGTTGCCCGGAACGCAGAAATGACCATTACCTTCACACTGGTTGCAATTGTTCTTGTTATACGATGGAAAGACTGTTGTATTTTTATTGTATCTTATGCTTCTGGCGTTGACTTCTTAGGCCCTAACTATTCGATGTGGTGGAGCAACGCCCTAGAGTGAAGCCTAGGTTGCCCGAAACGTAGAAATGTCCATTACTTTCACACTGGTTGCAATTATTCCTGTTACACGATGGACAAACTGTTGTATTTTTATGGTATTTTATGCTTCTGGCGTTGACTTCTAAGGCGCTAACTATTCGATCTGGTGTAGCAACGCCCTAGGGTGGAGCCTAGGTTGCCCGGAATGTAGAAATGACCATATCTTTCATACTGGTTGCAATTATTCCTGTTATACGATGGAAAAGCTGTTGTATTTTTATTGTATTTTATGCTTCAGGCGTTGACTTCTTAGGCCCTAACTGTTCGATCTGGTGGAACAACGCCCTAGGGTGGAGCCTAGGTTGCCTTGAACGTAAAAATGACCATAACATTCACACTCGTTGCAATTATTCGTTTTATAGGATGGAAAAACCGTTGTATTTATTTGGCATTTTATGCTTCGGGCGTTGACTTCTAAGGCCCTAACTATGCGATGTGGTGGAGCAACGCCCTGGAGTGAAACCTAAACAGCCCGCAACGTAGAAATGACCATTAACTTCACGCTTGTTGCAATTATTCCTTTTATGCGACGAACAAACTGTGGTATTTTTATAGAATTTTGTGCTTCAGGCGTTGACTTCTAAGGCCGTAGCTATTCGATGTGCTGGAGCAACGACCTAGAGTGAAGCCTAGGTTGCCCGGAACGTAGAAATGACCATTACTTCCACACTGTTTGCAATTATTCATTTTATACAATGGAAAAGCTGTTGTATTTATATTGTATTTTATGCTTCTGGCGTTGACTTCTAAGGCCCTAACTATTCGATGTGGTGGCGTAACGACCTAGAGTGAAGTCTAGGTTGCCCGAAACGTAGGAATGACAATAACTTTCACACTGGTTGCAAGTATTCATGGTATACGATGGAAAACCTGTTGTATTTTTATTGTATTTTATACTTCTGGCGTTGACTGCTTAGGCCCTGACCATTCGATCTGGTGAAGCAACGCCCTAGAGTGAAGCCTAGGCTGTCCGAAACGTAGAAATGACCATTAATTTCACTCTGGTTGCAATTATTCATGCTATACGATGGAAAAACTGTTGCATTTCTATTGCATTTTCTGCTTCTGGCATTGACTTCTAATGTCCTAGCTATTCGATCTGGTGGGGCAACGTCCAAAAGCCTATGTTGCCCGGAACGCAGAAATGACCATTACCTTCACACTGGTTGCAATTGTTCTTGTTATACGATGGAAAGACTGTTGTATTTTTATTGTATCTTATGCTTCTGGCGTTGACTTCTTAGGCCCTAACTATTCGATGTGGTGGAGCAACGCCCTAGAGTGAAGCCTAGGTTGCCCGAAACGTAGAAATGTCCATTACTTTCACACTGGTTGCAATTATTCCCGTTACACGATGGACAAACTGTTGTATTTTTATGATATTTTATGCTTCTGGCGTTGACTTCTAAGGCGCTAACTATTCGATCTGGTGGAGCAACGCCCTAGGGTGGAGCCTAGGTTGCCCGGAATGTAGAAATGACCATATCTTTCATACTGGTTGCAATTATTCCTGTTATACGATGGAAAAACTGTTGTATTTTTATTGTATTTTATGCTTCAGGCGGTGTCTTCTAAGGTCGTAGCTATTCTACGTAGTGGAGCAACGCCCTAGAGTGAAGCCTATGTTGCCCGGAACGTAGAAATGACCATTACCTTCACACTTCTTGCAATTATTCATTTTATACAATGGAAAAGCTGTTGTATTTATATTGTATTTTATGCTTCTGGCGTTGACTTCTTAGGCCCTAACTGTTCGATCTGGTGGAACAACGCCCTAGGGTGGAGCCTAGGTTGCCTTGAACGTAAAAATGACCATAACATTCACACACGTTGCAATTATTCGTTTTATAGGATGGAAAAACCGTTGTATTTATTTTGTATTTTATGCTTCGGGCGTTGACTTCTAAGGCCCTAACTATGCGACGTGGTGGAGCAACGCCCTGGAGTGAAACCTAAACAGCCCGCAACGTAGAAATGACCATTAACTTCACGCTTGTTGCAATTATTCCTTTTATGCGACGAACAAACTGTGGTATTTTTATAGAATTTTGTGCTTCAGGCGTTGACTTCTAAGGCCGTAGCTATCCGATGTGCTGGAGCAACGGCCTAGAGTGAAGCCTAGGTTGCCCGGAACGTAGAAATGACCATTCCTTCCACACTGTTTGCAATTATTCATTTTATACAATGGAAAAGCTGTTGTATTTATATTGTATTTTATGCTTCTGGCGTTGACTTCTAAGGCCCTAACTATTCTATGTGGTGGCGTAACGACCTAGAGTGAAGTCTAGGTTGCCCGAAACGTAGGAATGACAATAACTTTAACACTGTTTGCAATTATTCATTGTATACGATCGAACAACTGTTATATTTATATTGCATTTTCTGCTTCTGGCGTTGACTTCTGAGGCCGTAGCTATTCGATGTGGTGGAGCAACGCCCTAGAGTGAAGCCTAGGTTGCCCGGAATGTAGAAATGACCATATCTTTCATAGTGGTTGCAATTATTCCTGTCATACGATGGAAAACTGTTGTATTTTTATTGTATTTTATGCTTCAGGCGTTGTCTTCTAAAGCCCTAACTATTCGATGTGGTGGCATAACGACCTAGAGTGAAGTCTAGGTTGCCCGAAACGTAGGAATGACAATAACTTTCACACTGGTTGCAAGTATTCATGGTATACGATGGAAAACCTGTTGTATTTTTATAGTATTTTATACTTCTGGCGTTGACTGCTTAGGCCCTGACCATTCGATCTGGTGAAGCAACGCCCTAGAGTGAAGCCTAGGCTGTCCGAAACGTAGAAGTGACCATTAATTTCACTCTGGTTGCAATTATTCATGCTATACGATGGAAAAACTGTTGCATTTCTATTGCATTTTCTGCTTCTGGCATCGACTTCTAAGGTCCTAGCTATTCGATCTGGTGGGGCAACGTCCAAGAGTGAAGCCTATGTTGCCCGGAACGTAGAAATGACCATTACCTTCACACTGGTTGCATTTATTCCTGTTATACGATGGAAAGACTGTTGCATTTTTACTGTATCATATGCTTCTGGCGTTGACGTCTTAGGCCCTAACTATTCGATGTGGTGGAGCAACGCCCTGGAGTGAAGCCTAGGTTGCCCGAAACGTAGAAATGACCATAACTTTCACACTGGTTACAATTATTCCTGTTACACGATGGACAAACTGTTGTCTTTTGATTGTATTTTACGCTTCTGGCGTTGAATTCTATGTCCCTAGCCATTCGATCTGGTGGAGCAACGCCCTAGAGTGAAGCCTCGGTTGCCCGAAACGTAGAAATGACCATAACTTTCACGCTGGTTGCAATTATTCGTTTTATACGATGGAAAAACAGTTGTATCTTTACTGCATTTTATGCTTCTGGCGTTGACTTCTAAGGTCCTAGCTAATCGATCTGGTGGGGCAACGTCCAAGGGTGAAGCCTATGTAGCCGGGTACGTAGAAATGACAATTAGTTTCACACTGGTTGGAATTATTCTTTTTATACGATGGAAAAACTGTTGTATTTATTTTGTATTTTATGTCTCTGGCGTTGACTTCTTAGGCCCTAACTATTCGATCAGGTGGAATAACGCCCTAGAGTGAAGCCTAGGTTGCCCGGAATGTAGAAATGACCATTACTTAGACACTGTTTGCAATTATTCATTTCATACAATGGAAAAGCTGTTGTATTTATATTGTATTTTATGCTTCTGGCGTTGACTTCTTAGGCCCTGACCATTCGATCTGGTGGAGCAACGCCCTAGAGTGAGGCCTAGGCTGTCCGGAACGTAGAAATGACCATTCATTTCACTCTGGTTGCAATTATTCATGCTATACGATGGAAAAACTGTTGCATTTTAATTGCATTTTCTGCTTCTGGAATTGACTTCTAAGGTCCTAGCCATTCGATCTGGTGGGGTAACGTCCAAAAGCCTATGTTGCCCGGAACGCAGAAATGACCATTACCTTCACACTGGTTGCAATTGTTCTTGTTATACGATGGAAAGACTGTTGTATTTTTATTGTATCTTATGCTTCTGGCGTTGACTTCTTAGGCCCTAACTATTCGATGTGGTGGAGCAACGCCCTAGAGTGAAGCCTAGGTTGCCCGAAACGTAGAAATGTCCATTACTTTCACACTGGTTGCAATTATTCCTGTTACACGATGGACAAACTGTTGTATTTTTATGGTATTTTATGCTTCTGGCGTTGACTTCTAAGGCGCTAACTATTCGATCTGGTGTAGCAACGCCCTAGGGTGGAGCCTAGGTTGCCCGGAATGTAGAAATGACCATATCTTTCATACTGGTTGCAATTATTCCTGTTATACGATGGAAAAGCTGTTGTATTTTTATTGTATTTTATGCTTCAGGCGTTGACTTCTTAGGCCCTAACTGTTCGATCTGGTGGAACAACGCCCTAGGGTGGAGCCTAGGTTGCCTTGAACGTAAAAATGACCATAACATTCACACTCGTTGCAATTATTCGTTTTATAGGATGGAAAAACCGTTGTATTTATTTGGCATTTTATGCTTCGGGCGTTGACTTCTAAGGCCCTAACTATGCGATGTGGTGGAGCAACGCCCTGGAGTGAAACCTAAACAGCCCGCAACGTAGAAATGACCATTAACTTCACGCTTGTTGCAATTATTCCTTTTATGCGACGAACAAACTGTGGTATTTTTATAGAATTTTGTGCTTCAGGCGTTGACTTCTAAGGCCCTAACTATTCGATGTGGTGGCGTAACGACCTAGAGTGAAGTCTAGGTTGCCCGAAACGTAGGAATGACAATAACTTTCACACTGGTTGCAAGTATTCATGGTATACGATGGAAAACCTGTTGTATTTTTATTGTACTTTATACTTCTGGCGTTGACTGCTTAGGCCCTGACCATTCGATCTGGTGAAGCAACGCCCTAGAGTGAAGCCTAGGCTGTCCGAAACGTAGAAATGACCATTAATTTCACTCTGGTTGCAATTATTCATGCTATACGATGGAAAAACTGTTGCATTTCTATTGCATTTTCTGCTTCTGGCATTGACTTCTAATGTCCTAGCTATTCGATCTGGTGGGGCAACGTCCAAGAGTGAAGCCTATGTTGCCCGGAACGTAGAAATGACCATTACCTTCACACTGGTTGCATTTATTCCTGTTATACGATGGAAAGACTGTTGTATTTTTACTGTATCATATGTTTCTGGCGTTGACGACTTAGGCCCTAACTATTCGATGTGGTGGGGCAACGCCCCAGAGTGAAGCCTTGGTTGCCTGCAACGTAGAAATGACCATACCTTTCACGCTGGTGGCAATTATTCTTGTTATACTATGGAAAAACTGTTGTATTTATATTGTATTTTATGCTTCTGGCGTTGACTTCTAAGGCCGTAGCTGTCCGATGTGGTGGAGCAACGCCCTAGAGTGAAGAGTAGGTTGCCCGGAACGTAGAAATGACCATCACTTTCACACTGGGTGCAATTATTCCTGTTATACGATGGAAAAACTGTTGTATTTATATTGTATTTTATGCTTCTGGCGTTGACTTCGAAGGCCGTAGCTGTCCGATGTGGTGGAGCAACGCCCTAGAGCGAAGCCTAGGTTGCCCGGAACGTAGAAATGACCATCACCTTCACACTGGTTGCAATTATTCCTGTTATACGAAGGACAAACCGTTGGATTTGTATTGTACTTTATGTTCCTGGATTTGACTTCTAAGGCCCTGTGTATTCGGTCTGGTGGAGCAATGCCTCAGAGTTAAGCCTAGGATGCCCGAAACGAAGAAATAACTATAACTTTCATTCTGATAGCAATTATTCGTTTTATAGGATGGAAAAACTGTTTTATTTGTATTGTATTTTATGCTTCTGGCGTTGACTTCTTTGGCCCTAGCTGCTCGATCTGTTGGAACACGCCCTAGAGTGAAGCCTGGGTTGCCCGGAACGTAGAAATGACCATTACTTTCACACTGGTTGCAATTATTCATGCTATACGGTGTAAAAACTGCTGTATTTTTAATGTATTTTGTGCTTCTGGCGTTGACTTCTGAGATCCTAGCTATTCGATCTCGTGGCGCAACGTACAAGAGTGAAGCATAGGTTCCCCGAAACGTAGAAATGACCATTACTTTCACACTGGTTGCAATTATTCCTGTTATACGATGGAAAAGCTGTTGTTTTGATACTGTATTTTATGCTTCTGGCGTTGACATCTTAGGCCCTAACTATTCGATCTGGTGGAACAACGCGGTAGAGTGAAGCCTGGGTTGACCGGAACGTAGAAATGACCATAACATTCACACTGGTTGCAATTATTCGTTTTATACGATGGAAAAGCTGTTGTATTTATATTGTATCGTATGCTTCCGGCGTTGACTTCTTAGGCCCTAACGATTCGATCTGGTGGAGCAATGCCTCAGAGTTAACTCCAGGATGCCCGAAACGCCGAAATGATCATTGCTTTCACACTGGTTGCAATTATCCATGCTATACAATGGAAGAACTGTTGTTTTTATACTGTATTTTATTATTCTGGCGTTGACTTCTAAGGCCCTAACTATTCGATATGGTGGAGCAACGCCCTAGAGTGAAGCCTGGGTTGCCCGGAACGTAGAAATGGCCATAACCTTTACACTGGTTGCAATTATTCGTTTTATACGATGGAAAAGCTGTTGTATTTAGATTGTGTTTTATTCTTTTGGCGTTAACTTCTTAGGCCCTAACTATTCGGTCTGGTGGTGCAACACCCTAGAGAGAAGTCTAGGTTGCCCGAAACGTAGGAATGACAATAACTTTCACACTGGTTGCAAGTATTCATGGTATACGATGGAAAACCTGTTGTATTTTTATTGTACTTTATACTTCTGGCGTTGACTGCTTAGGCCCTGACCATTCGATCTGGTGAAGCAACGCCCTAGAGTGAAGCCTAGGCTGTCCCAAACGTAGAAATGACCATTAATTTCACTCTGGTTGCAATTATTCATGCTATACGATGGAAAAACTGTTGCATTTCTATTGCATTTTCTGCTTCTGGCATTGACTTCTAATGTCCTAGCTATTCGATCTGGTGGGGCAACGTCCAAGAGTGAAGCCTATGTTGCCCGGAACGTAGAAATGACCATTACCTTCACACTGGTTGCATTTATTCCTGTTATACGATGGAAAGACTGTTGTATTTTTACTGTATCATATGTTTCTGGCGTTGACGACTTAGGCCCTAACTATTCGATGTGGTGGGGCAACGCCCCAGAGTGAAGCCTTGGTTGCCTGCAACGTAGAAATGACCATACCTTTCACGCTGGTGGCAATTATTCTTGTTATACTATGGAAAAACTGTTGTATTTATATTGTATTTTATGCTTCTGGCGTTGACTTCTAAGGCCGTAGCTGTCCGATGTGGTGGAGCAACGCCCTAGAGTGAAGAGTAGGTTGCCCGGAACGTAGAAATGACCATCACTTTCACACTGGGTGCAATTATTCCTGTTATACGATGGAAAAACTGTTGTATTTATATTGTATTTTATGCTTCTGGCGTTGACTTCGAAGGCCGTAGCTGTCCGATGTGGTGGAGCAACGCCCTAGAGCGAAGCCTAGGTTGCCCGGAACGTAGAAATGACCATCACCTTCACACTGGTTGCAATTATTCCTGTTATACGAAGGACAAACCGTTGGATTTGTATTGTACTTTATGTTCCTGGATTTGACTTCTAAGGCCCTGTGTATTCGGTCTGGTGGAGCAATGCCTCAGAGTTAAGCCTAGGATGCCCGAAACGAAGAAATAACTATAACTTTCATTCTGATAGCAATTATTCGTTTTATAGGATGGAAAAACTGTTTTATTTGTATTGTATTTTATGCTTCTGGCGTTGACTTCTTTGGCCCTAGCTGCTCGATCTGTTGGAACACGCCCTAGAGTGAAGCCTGGGTTGCCCGGAACGTAGAAATGACCATTACTTTCACACTGGTTGCAATTATTCTTTTTATACGATGGAAAAACTGTTGTATTTTTATTGTATTTTATGCGCTGGAGTTGTTTTATAAGGCCCTAACTATTCGGCCTGGTGGTGCAACGCCCTAGAGTGAAGCCTAGAATGCACGGAACGTAGAAATAACCAGTACTTTCACACTGGTAGCAATTATTCGTTTTATACGATGGAATAGCTGTTGCATTTTTATTATATTTAATGCTTCTGGCTTTGACTTCTAAGGTCGTAGCTACTGGATCTGGTGGAGCAGCGCCCTAGACTGAAGCCTAGGTTGCCCGGAACGTAGAAATGACCATAACATTCACACTGGTTGCAATTATTCGTTTTATACGATGGAAAAGCTGTTGTATTTATATTGTATCGTATGCTTCCGGCGTTGACTTCTTAGGCCCTAACGATTCGATCTGGTGGAGCAATGCCTCAGAGTTAACTCCAGGATGCCCGAAACGCCGAAATGATCATTGCTTTCACACTGGTTGCAATTATCCATGCTATACAATGGAAGAACTGTTGTTTTTATACTGTATTTTATTATTCTGGCGTTGACTTCTAAGGCCCTAACTATTCGATATGGTGGAGCAACGCCCTAGAGTGAAGCCTGGGTTGCCCGGAACGTAGAAATGGCCATAACCTTTACACTGGTTGCAATTATTCGTTTTATACGATGGAAAAGCTGTTGTATTTAGATTGTGTTTTATTCTTTTGGCGTTAACTTCTTAGGCCCTAACTATTCGGTCTGGTGGTGCAACACCCTAGAGAGAAGCCTAGGTTGCCCGGAACGTAGAAATGACCAGTACTTTCACACACGTAGCAATTATCCGTTTTATACGATGGAAAAGCTGTTGTATTTATATTGTATTTTATGCTTATGCGTTGACTCCTTAGGCCCAAACCATGCGATCTGATGGAGCAACGCCCTAGAGTGAAGCATAGGTTGCCTTGAACGTAGAAATGACCATTACCTTCAGAGTTGATGCAATTATTCCTGTTACACGATGGAAAAGCTGTGGTATTTTTGTTCTATTTTATGCTTCAGCCGTTGACTCCTAAGGCCGTAGCTGTTCGATGTCGTGGAGCAACGACATAGATTGGAGCCTAGGTTGCCCGGAACGAAGAAATGACCATTACCTTCACACTGTTTGCAATTACTAATTTTATACGATGGATAGACTCTTCTACTTATAATGTATTTTATTCTTCTGGCGTTGACTTCTAAGGCCCTAACTATTCGATGTGGCGGAGCAACGCCCTAGAGTGAAGCCTAGGTTGCCCCGAGCGCAGAAATGACCATTACCTTCACACTGTTTGCAATAAATCATTTTATCCGATGGAAAAGCTGCTGTATTTTTATTGTATTTTATGCTTCTGGCGTTGACGTCTTAGGCCCTAACTATTCGATCTGTTGGAACAACGCCCCAGAGTGAAGCCTAGGTTGCCCGGAACGTAGAAATGACCATCACTTTCACTGTGGTTGCAATTATCCATTTTATACGATGGAAAAGCTGTTGTATTTATATTGTATTTTATGCTTCTGGCGTTGACTCCTTAGGCCCTAACCATGCGATCTGATGGAGCAACGCCCTAGAGTGAAGCATAGGTTGCCCGGAACGTAAAAATGACCATAACATTCACACTCGTTGCAATTATTCGTTTTATAGGATGGAAAAACCGTTGTATTTATTTGGCATTTTATGCTTCGGGCGTTGACTTCTAAGGCCCTAACTATGCGATGTGGTGGAGCAACGCCCTGCATTGAAACCTAAACAGCCCGCAACGTAGAAATGACCATTAACTTCACGCTTGTTGCAATTATTCCTTTTATGCGACGAACAAACTGTGGTATTTTTATAGAATTTTGTGCTTCAGGCGTTGACTTCTAAGGCCGTAGCTATTCGATGTGCTGGAGCAACGACCTAGAGTGAAGCCTAGGTTGCCCGGAACGTAGAAATGACCATTACTTCCACACTGTTTGCAATTATTCATTTTATACAATGGAAAAGCTGTTGTATTTATATTGTATTTTATGCTTCTGGCGTTGACTTCTAAGGCCCTAACTATTCGATGTGGTGGCGTAACGACCTAGAGTGAAGTCTAGGTTGCCCGAAACGTAGGAATGACAATAACTTTCACACTGGTTGCAAGTATTCATGGTATACGATGGAAAACCTGTTGTATTTTTATTGTATTTTATACTTCTGGCGTTGACTGCTTAGGCCCTGACCATTCGATCTGGTGAAGCAACGCCCTAGAGTGAAGCCTAGGCTGTCCGAAACGTAGAAATGACCATTAATTTCACTCTGGTTGCAATTATTCATGCTATACGATGGAAAAACTGTTGCATTTCTATTGCATTTTCTGCTTCTGGCATTGACTTCTAATGTCCTAGCTATTCGATCTGGTGGGGCAACGTCCAAAAGCCTATGTTGCCCGGAACGCAGAAATGACCATTACCTTCACACTGGTTGCAATTGTTCTTGTTATACGATGGAAAGACTGTTGTATTTTTATTGTATCTTATGCTTCTGGCGTTGACTTCTTAGGCCCTAACTATTCGATGTGGTGGAGCAACGCCCTAGAGTGAAGCCTAGGTTGCCCGAAACGTAGAAATGTCCATTACTTTCACACTGGTTGCAATTATTCCCGTTACACGATGGACAAACTGTTGTATTTTTATGATATTTTATGCTTCTGGCGTTGACTTCTAAGGCGCTAACTATTCGATCTGGTGGAGCAACGCCCTAGGGTGGAGCCTAGGTTGCCCGGAATGTAGAAATGACCATATCTTTCATACTGGTTGCAATTATTCCTGTTATACGATGGAAAAACTGTTGTATTTTTATTGTATTTTATGCTTCAGGCGGTGTCTTCTAAGGTCGTAGCTATTCTACGTAGTGGAGCAACGCCCTAGAGTGAAGCCTATGTTGCCCGGAACGTAGAAATGACCATTACCTTCACACTTCTTGCAATTATTCATTTTATACAATGGAAAAGCTGTTGTATTTATATTGTATTTTATGCTTCTGGCGTTGACTTCTTAGGCCCTAACTGTTCGATCTGGTGGAACAACGCCCTAGGGTGGAGCCTAGGTTGCCTTGAACGTAAAAATGACCATAACATTCACACTCGTTGCAATTATTCGTTTTATAGGATGGAAAAACCGTTGTATTTATTTTGTATTTTATGCTTCGGGCGTTGACTTCTAAGGCCCTAACTATGCGATGTGGTGGAGCAACGCCCTGGAGTGAAACCTAAACAGCCCGCAACGTAGAAATGACCATTAACTTCACGCTTGTTGCAATTATTCCTTTTATGCGACGAACAAACTGTGGTATTTTTATAGAATTTTGTGCTTCAGGCGTTGACTTCTAAGGCCGTAGCTATCCGATGTGCTGGAGCAACGGCCTAGAGTGAAGCCTAGGTTGCCCGGAACGTAGAAATGACCATTCCTTCCACACTGTTTGCAATTATTCATTTTATACAATGGAAAAGCTGTTGTATTTATATTGTATTTTATGCTTCTGGCGTTGACTTCTAAGGCCCTAACTATTCTATGTGGTGGCGTAACGACCTAGAGTGAAGTCTAGGTTGCCCGAAACGTAGGAATGACAATAACTTTAACACTGTTTGCAATTATTCATTGTATACGATCGAACAACTGTTATATTTATATTGCATTTTCTGCTTCTGGCGTTGACTTCTGAGGCCGTAGCTATTCGATGTGGTGGAGCAACGCCCTAGAGTGAAGCCTAGGTTGCCCGGAATGTAGAAACGACCATATCTTTCATAGTGGTTGCAATTATTCCTGTCATACGATGGAAAAACTGTTGTATTTTTATTGTATTTTATGCTTCAGGCGTTGTCTTCTAAGGCCCTAACTATTCGATGTGGTGGCGTAACGACCTAGAGTGAAGTCTAGGTTGCCCGAAACGTAGGAATGACAATAACTTTCACACTGGTTGCAAGTGTTCATGGTATACGATGGAAAACCAGTTGTATTTTTATAGTATTTTATACTTCTGGCGTTGACTGCTTAGGCCCTGACCATTCGATCTGGTGAAGCAACGCCCTAGAGTGAAGCCTAGGCTGTCCGAAACGTAGAAGTGACCATTAATTTCACTCTGGTTGCAATTATTCATGCTATACGATGGAAAAACTGTTGCATTTCTATTGCATTTTCTGCTTCTGGCATCGACTTCTAAGGTCCTAGCTATTCGATCTGGTGGGGCAACGTCCAAGAGTGAAGCCTATGTTGCCCGGAACGTAGAAATGACCATTACCTTCACACTGGTTGCATTTATTCCTGTTATACGATGGAAAGACTGTTGCATTTTTACTGTATCATATGCTTCTGGCGTTGACGTCTTAGGCCCTAACTATTCGATGTGGTGGAGCAACGCCCTAGAGTGAAGCCTAGGTTGCCCGAAACGTAGAAATGACCATAACTTTCACACTGGTTACAATTATTCCTGTTACACGATGGACAAACTGTTGTCTTTTGATTGTATTTTACGCTTCTGGCGTTGAATTCTATGTCCCTAGCCATTCGATCTGGTGGAGCAACGCCCTAGAGTGAAGCCTCGGTTGCCCGAAACGTAGAAATGACCATAACTTTCACGCTGGTTGCAATTATTCGTTTTATACGATGGAAAAACAGTTGTATCTTTACTGCATTTTATGCTTCTGGCGTTGACTTCTAAGGTCCTAGCTAATCGATCTGGTGGGGCAACGTCCAAGGGTGAAGCCTATGTAGCCGGGTACGTAGAAATGACCATTAGTTTCACACTGGTTGGAATTATTCTTTTTATACGATGGAAAAACTGTTGTATTTATTTTGTATTTTATGTCTCTGGCGTCGACTTCTTAGGGCCTAGCTATTGGATTTGGTGGACCAACACCGTAGAGTGAATCCTCGGTTGCCCCGAACGTAGAAATGACCATATCTTTCATACTGGTTGCAATTATTCCTGTTACACGATGGAAAAACTGTTGTATTTTTATTGTATATTATGCTTCAGGCGTTGTCTTCTAAGGTCGTAGCTATTCTACGTAGTGGAGCAACGCCCTAGAGTGAAGCCTAGGTTGCCCGGAGCGTAGAAATGACCATTACCTTCACACTTGTTGCAATCATTCGTTTTATACGAAGGAAAAACTTTTGTATTTATATTGTATTTTATGCTTCTGGCGTTGACTTCTTAGGCCCTAACTATTCGATCTGGTGGAATAACGCCCTAGAGTGAAGCCTAGGTTGCCCGGAATGTAGAAATGACCATTACTTAGACACTGTTTGCAATTATTCATTTTATACAATGGAAAAGCTGTTGTATTTATATTGTATATTATGCTTCTGGCGTTGACTTCTTAGGCCCTGACCATTCGATCTGGTGGAGCAACGCCCTAGAGTGAGGCCTAGGCTGTCCGGAACGTAGAAATGACCATTCATTTCACTGTGGTTGCAATTATTCAAGCTATACGATGGAAAAACTGTTGCATTTTAATTGCATTTTCTGCTTCTGGAATTGACTTCTAAGGTCCTAGCCATTCGATCTGGTGGGGTAACGTCCAAAAGCCTATGTTGCCCGGAACGCAGAAATGACCATTACCTTCACACTGGTTGCAATTGATCTTGTTATACGATGAAAAGACTGTTGTATTTTTATTGTATCTTATGCTTCTGGCGTTGACTTCTTAGGCCCTAACTATTCGATGTGGTGGAGCAACGCCCTAGAGTGAAGCCTAGGTTGCCCGAAACGTAGAAATGTCCATTACTTTCACACTGGTTGCAATTATTCCTGTTACACGATGGACAAACTGTTGTATTTTTATGGTATTTTATGCTTCTGGCGTTGACTTCTAAGGCGCTAACTATTCGATCTGGTGTAGCAACGCCCTAGGGTGGAGCCTAGGTAGCCCGCAATGTAGAAATGACCATATCTTTCATACTGGTTGCAATTATTCCTGTTATACGATGGAAAAGCTGTTGTATTTTTATTGTATTTTATGCTTCAGGCGTTGACTTCTTAGGCCCTAACTGTTCGATCTGGTGTAACAACGCCCTAGGGTGGAGCCTAGGTTGCCTTGAACGTAAAAATGACCATAACATTCACACTCGTTGCAATTATTCGTTTTATAGGATGGAAAAACCGTTGTATTTATTAGGCATTTTATGCTTCGGGCGTTGACTTCTAAGGCCCTAACTATGCGATGTGGTGGAGCAACGCCCTGGAGTGAAACCTAAACAGCCCGCAACGTAGAAATGACCATTAACTTCACGCTTGTTGCAATTATTCCTTTTATGCGACGAACAAACTGTGGTATTTTTATAGAATTTTGTGCTTCAGGCGTTGACTTCTAAGGCCGTAGCTATCCGATGTGCTGGAGCAACGACCTAGAGTGAAGCCTAGGTTGCCCGGAACGTAGAAATGACCATTACTTCCACACTGTTTGCAATTATTCATTTTATACAATGGAAAAGCTGTTGTATTTATATTGTATTTTATGCTTCTGGCGTTGACTTCTAAGGCCCTAACTATTCGATGTGGTGGCGTAACGACCTAGAGTGAAGTCTAGGTTGCCCGAAACGTAGGAATGACAATAACTTTCACACTGGTTGCAAGTATTCATGGTATACGATGGAAAACCTGTTGTATTTTTATTGTATTTTATACTTCTGGCGTTGACTGCTTAGGCCCTGACCATTCGATCTGGTGAAGCAACGCCGTAGAGTGAAGCCTAGGCTGTCCGAAACGTAGAAATGACCATTAATTTCACTCTGGTTGCAATTATTCATGCTATACGATGGAAAAACTGTTGCATTTCTATTGCATTTTCTGCTTCTGGCATTGACTTCTAATGTCCTAGCTATTCGATCTGGTGGGGCAACGTCCAAGAGTGAAGCCTATGTTGCCCGGAACGTAGAAATGACCATTACCTTCACACTGGTTGCATTTATTCCTGTTATACGATGAAAAGACTGTTGTATTTTTACTGTATCATATGTTTCTGGCGTTGACGTCTTAGGCCCTAACTATTCGATGTGGTGGAACAACGCCCTAGAGTGAAGCCTAGGTTGCCCGAAACGTAGAAATGACCATAACTTTCACACCGGTTACAATTATTCCTGTTACACGATGGACAAACTGTTGTATTTTGATTGTATTTTACGCTTCTGGCGTTGAATTCTATGTCCCTAGCCATTCGATCTGGTGGAGCAACGCCCTAGAGTGAAGCCTCGGTTGCCCGAAACGTAGAAATGACCATAACTTTCACGCTGGTTGCAATTATTCGTTTTATACGATGGAAAAACAGTTGTATCTTTACTGTATTTTATGCTTCTGGCGTTGACTTCTAAGGTCCAAGCTAATCGATCTGGTGGGGCAACGTCCAAGGGTGAAGCCTATGTAGCCCGGTACGTAGAAATGACCATTAGTTTCACACTGGTTGGAATTATTCTTTTTATACGATGGAAAAACTGTTGTATTTATTTTGTATTTTATGTCTCTGGCGTCGACTGCTTAGGGCCTAGCTATTGGATTTGGTGGACCAACACCGTAGAGTGAATCCTCGGTTGCCCCGAACGTAGAAATGACCATATCTTTCATACTGGTTGCAATTATTCCTGTTACACGATGGAAAAACTGTTGTATTTTTATTGTATTTTATGCTTCAGGCGTTGTCTTCTAAGGTCGTAGCTATTCTACGTAGTGGAGCAACGCCCTAGAGTGAAGCCTAGGTTGCCAGGAGCGTAGAAATGACCATTACCTTCACACTTGTTGCAATCATTCGTTTTATACGAAGTAAAAACTTTTGTATTTGTATTGTATTTTATGCTTCTGGCGTTGACTTCTTAGGCCCTAACTATTCGATCTGGTGGAATAACGCCCTAGAGTGAAGCCTAGGTTGCCAGGAATGTAGAAATGACCATTACTTAGGCACTGTTTGCAATTATTCATTTTATACAATGGAAAAGCTGTTGTATTTATATTGTATTTTATGCTTCTGGCGTTGACTTCTTAGGGCCTGACCATTCGATCTGGTGGAGCAACGCCTTAGAGTGAGGCCTAGGCTGTCCGGAACGTAGAAATGTCCATTAATTTCACTCTGGTTGCAATTATTCATGCTATACGATGGAAAAACTGTTGCATTTTAATTGCATTTTCTGCTTCTGGAATTGACTTCTAAGGTCCTAGCCATTCGATCTGGTGGGGTAACGTCCAAAAGCCTATGTTGCCCGGAACGCAGAAATGACCATTACCTTCACACTGGTTGCAATTGTTCTTGTTATACGATGGAAAGACTGTTGTATTTTTATTGTATCTTATGCTTCTGGCGTTGACTTCTCAGGCCCTAACTATTCGATGTGGTGGAGCAACGCCCTAGAGTGAAGCCTAGGTTGCCCGAAACGTAGAAATGTCCATTACTTTCACACTGGTTGCAATTATTCCCGTTACACGATGGACAAACTGTTGTATTTTTATGGTATTTTATGCTTCTGGCGTTGACTTCTAAGGCGCTAACTATTCGATCTGGTGGAGCAACGCCCTAGGGTGGAGCCTAGGTTGCCCGGAATGTAGAAATGACCATATCTTTCATACTGGTTGCAATTATTCCTGTTATGCGATGGAAAAACTGTTGTATTTTTATTGTATTTTATGCTTTAGGCGGTGTCTTCTAAGGTCGTAGCTATTCTACGTAGTGGAGCAACGCCCTAGAGTGAAGCCTAGGTTGCCCGGAACGTAGAAATGACCATTACCTTCACACTTCTTGCAATCATTCGTTTTATACGAAGGAAAAACTTTTGTATTTATATTGTATTTTATGCTTCAGGCGTTGACTTCTTAGGCCCTAACTGTTCGATCTGTTGGAACAACGGCCTAGGGTGGAGCCTAGGTTGCCTTGAACGTAAAAATGACCATAACATTCACACTCGTTGCAATTATTCGTTTTATAGGATGGAAAAACCGTTGTATTTATTTGGCATTTTATGCTTCGGGCGTTGACTTCTAAGGCCCTAACTATGCGATGTGGTGGAGCAACGCCCTGGAGTGAAACCTAAACAGCCCGCAACGTAGAAATGACCATTAACTTCACGCTTGTTGCAATTATTCCTTTTATGCGACGAACAAACTGTGGTATTTTTATAGAATTTTGTGCTTCAGGTGTTGACTTCTAAGGCCGTAGCTATTCGATGTGCTGGAGCAACGACCTAGAGTGAAGCCTAGGTTGCCCGGAACGTAGAAATGACCATTACTTCCACACTGTTTGCAATTATTCATTTTATACAATGGAAAAGCTGTTGTATTTATATTGTATTTTATGCTTCTGGCGTTGACTTCTAAGGCCCTAACTATTCGATGTGGTGGCGTAACGACCTGGAGTGAAGTCTAGGTTGCCCGAAACGTAGGAATGACAATAACTTTCACACTGGTTGCAAGTATTCATGGTATACGATGTAAAACCTGTTGTATTTTTATTGTATTTTATACTTCTGGCGTTGACTGCTTAGGCCCTGACCATTCGATCTGGTGAAGCAACGCCCTAGAGTGAAGCCTAGGCTGTCCGAAACGTAGAAATGACCATTAATTTCACTCTGGTTGCAATTATTCATGCTATACGATGGAAAAACTGTTGCATTTCTATTGCATTTTCTGCTTCTGGCATTGACTTCTAATGTCCTAGCTATTCGATCTGGTGGGGCAACGTCCAAGAGTGAAGCCTATGTTGCCCGGAACGTAGAAATGACCATTACCTTCACACTGGTTGCATTTATTCCTGTTATACGATGGAAAGACTGTTGTATTTTTACTGTATCATATGTTCCTGGCGTTGACGTCTTAGGTCCTAACTATTCGATGTGGTGGAGCAACGCCCTAGAGTGAAGCCTAGGTTGCCCGAAACGTAGAAATGACCATAACTTTCACACCGGTTACAATTATTCCTGTTACACGATGGACAAACTGTTGTATTTTGATTGTATTTTACGCTTCTGGCGTTGAATTCTATGTCCCTAGCCATTCGATCTGGTGGAGCAACGCCCTAGAGTGAAGCCTCGGTTGCCCGAAACGTAGAAATGACCATAACTTTCACGCTGGTTGCAATTATTCGTTTTATACGATGGAAAAACAGTTGTATCTTTACTGTATTTTATGCTTCTGGCGTTGACTTCTAAGGTCCTAGCTAATCGATCTGGTGGGGCAACGTCCAAGGGTGAAGCCTATGTAGCCTGGTACGTAGAAATGACCATTAGTTTCACACTGGTTGGAATTATTCTTTTTATACGATCGAAAAACTGTTGTATTTATTTTGTATTTTATGTCTCTGGCGTCGACTTCTTAGGGCCTAGCTACTGGATTTGGTGGACCAACACCGTAGAGTGAATCCTCGGTTGCCCCGAACGTAGAAATGACCATATCTTTCATACTGGTTGCAATTATTCCTGTTACACGATGGAAAAACTGTTGTAGTTTTATTGTATTTTATGCTTCAGGCGTTGTCTTCTAAGGTCGTAGCTATTCTACGTAGTGGAGCAACGCCCTAGAGTGAAGCCTAGGTTGCCAGGAGCGTAGAAATGACCATTACCTTCACACTTGTTGCAATCATTCGTTTTATACGAAGGAAAAACTTTTGTATTTATATTGTATTTTATGCTTCTGGCGTTGACTTCTTAGGCCCTAACTATTCGATCTGGTGGAATAACGCCCTAGAGTGAAGCCTAGGTTGCCAGGAATGTAGAAATGACCATTACTTAGGCACTGTTTGCAATTATTCATTTTATACAATGGAAAAGCTGTTGTATTTATATTGTATTTTATGCTTCTGGCGTTGACTTCTTAGGGCCTGACCATTCGATCTGGTGGAGCAACGCCCTAGAGTGAGGCCTAGGCTGTCCGGAACGTAGAAATGTCCATTAATTTCACTCTGGTTGCAATTATTCATGCTATACGATGGAAAAACTGTTGCATTTTTATTGCATTTTCTGCTTCTGGAATTGACTTCTAATGTCCTAGCCATTCGATCTGGTGGGGTAACGTCCAAAAGCCTATGTTGCCCGGAACGCAGAAATGACCATTACCTTCACACTGGTTGCAATTGTTCTTGTTATACGATGGAAAAACTGTTGTATTTTTATTGTATTTTCTGCTTCAGGCGTTGACTTCTTAGGCCCTCACTGTTCGATCTGGTGGAACAACGCCCTAGGGTGGAGCCTAGGTTGTATTGAACGTAAAAATGACCATAACATTCACACTCGTTGCAATTATTCGTTTTATAGGATGGAAAAACCGTTGTATTTATTTTGCATTTTATGCTTCGGGCGTTGACTTCTAAGGCCCTAACTATGCGATGTGGTGGAGCAACGCCCTGGAGTGAAACCTAAACAGCCCGCAACGTAGAAATGACCATTAACTTCACGCTTGTTGCAATTATTCCTTTTATGCGACGAACAAACTGTGGTATTTTTATAGAATTTTGTGCTTCAGGCGTTGACTTCTAAGGCCGTAGCTATTCGATGTGCTGGAGCAACGACCTAGAGTGAAGCCTAGGTTGCCCGGAACGTAGAAATGACCATTACTTCCACACTGTTTGCAATTATTCATTTTATACAATGGAAAAGCTGTTGTATTTATAATGTATTTTATGCTTCTGGCGTTGACTTCTAAGGCCCTAACTATTCGATGTGGTGGCGTAACGACCTAGAGTGAAGTCTAGGTTGCCCGAAACGTAGGAATGACAATAACTTTCACACTGGTTGCAAGTATTCATGTTATACGATGGAAAACCTGTTGTATTTTTATTGTATTTTATACTTCTGGCGTTGACTGCTTAGGCCCTGACCATTCGATCTGGTGAAGCAACGCCCTAGAGTGAAGTCTAGGCTGTCCGAAACGTAGAAATGACCATTAATTTCACTCTGGTTGCAATTATTCATGCTATACGATGGAAAAACTGTTGCATTTCTATTGCATTTTCTGCTTCTGGCATTGACTTCTAATGTCCTAGCTATTCGATCTGGTGGGGCAACGTCCAAGAGTGAAGCCTATGTTGCCCGGAACGTAGAAATGACCATTACCTTCACACTGGTTGCATTTATTCCTGTTATACGATGGAAAGACTGTTGTATTTTTACTGTATCATATGTTTCTGGCGTTGACGTCTTAGGCCCTAACTATTCGATGTGGTGGAGCAACGCCCTAGAGTGAAGCCTAGGTTGCCCGAAACGTAGAAATGACCATAACTTTCACACCGGTTACAATTATTCCTGTTACACGATGGACAAACTGTTGTATTTTGATTGTATTTTACGCTTCTGGCGTTGAATTCTATGTCCCTAGCCATTCGATCTGGTGGAGCAACGCCCTAGAGTGAAGCCTCGGTTGCCCGAAACGTAGAAATGACCATAACTTTCACGCTGGTTGCAATTATTCGTTTTATACGATGGAAAAACAGTTGTATCTTTACTGTATTTTATGCTTCTGGCGTTGACTTCTAAGGTCCTAGCTAATCGATCTGGTGGGGCAACGTCCAAGGGTGAAGCCTATGTAGCCCGGTACGTAGAAATGACCATTAGTTTCACACTGGTTGGAATTATTCTTTTTATACGATGGAAAAACTGTTGTATTTATTTTGTATTTTATGTCTCTGGCGTCGACTTCTTAGGGCCTAGCTATTGGATTTGGTGGACCAACACCGTAGAGTGAATCCTCGGTTGCCCCGAACGTAGAAATGACCATATCTTTCATACTGGTTGCAATTATTCCTGTTACACGATGGAAAAACTGTTGTATTTTTATTGTATTTTATGCTTCAGGCGTTGTCTTCTAAGGTCGTAGCTATTCTACGTAGTGGAGCAACGCCCTAGAGTGAAGCCTAGGTTGCCAGGAGCGTAGAAATGACCATTACCTTCACACTTGTTGCAATCATTCGTTTTATACGAAGTAAAAACTTTTGTATTTATATTGTATTTTATGCTTCTGGCGTTGACTTCTTAGGCCCTAACTATTCGATCTGGTGGAATAACGCCCTAGAGTGAAGCCTAGGTTGCCAGGAATGTAGAAATGACCATTACTTAGGCACTGTTTGCAATTATTCATTTTATACAATGGAAAAGCTGTTGTATTTATATTGTATTTTATGCTTCTGGCGTTGACTTCTTAGGGCCTGACCATTCGATCTGGTGGAGCAACGCCTTAGAGTGAGGCCTAGGCTGTCCGGAACGTAGAAATGTCCATTAATTTCACTCTGGTTGCAATTATTCATGCTATACGATGGAAAAACTGTTGCATTTTAATTGCATTTTCTGCTTCTGGAATTGACCTCTAAGGTCCTAGCCATTCGATCTGGTGGGGTAACGTCCAAAAGCCTATGTTGCCCGGAACGCAGAAATGACCATTACCTTCACACTGGTTGCAATTGTTCTTGTTATACGATGGAAAGACTGTTGTATTTTTATTGTATCTTATGCTTCTGGCGTTGACTTCTTAGGCCCTAACTATTCGATGTGGTGGAGCAACGCCCTAGAGTGAAGCCTAGGTTGCCCGAAACATAGAAATGTCCATTACTTTCACACTGGTTGCAATTATACCCGTTACACGATGGGCAAACTTTTGTATTTTTATGGTATTTTATGCTTCTGGCGTTGACTTCTAAGGCGCTAACTATTCGATCTGGTGGAGCAACGCCCTAGGGTGGAGCCTAGGTTGCCCGGAATGTAGAAATGACCATATCTTTCATACTGGTTGCAATTATTCCTGTTATGCGATGGAAAAACTGTTGTATTTTTATTGTATTTTATGCTTCAGGCGGTGTCTTCTAAGGTCGTAGCTATTCTACGTAGTGGAGCAACGCCCTAGAGTGAAGCCTAGGTTGCCCGGAACGTAGAAATGACCATTACCTTCACACTTCTTGCAATCATTCGTTTTATACGAAGGAAAAACTTTTGTATTTATATTGTATTTTATGCTTCTGGCGTTGACTTCTTAGGCCCTAACTGTTCGATCTGGTGGAACAACGCCCTAGGGTGGAGCCTAGGTTGCCTTGAACGTAAAAATGACCATAACATTCACACTCGTTGCAATTATTCGTTTTATAGGATGGAAAAACCGTTGTATTTATTTTGTATTTTATGCTTCTGGCGTTGACTTCTAAGGCCCTAACTATGCGATGTGGTGGAGCAACGCCCTGGAGTGAAACCTAAACAGCCCGCAACGTAGAAATGACCATTAACTTCACGCTTGTTGCAATTATTCCTTTTATGCGACGAACAAACTGTGGTATTTTTATAGAATTTTGTGCTTCAGGCGTTGACTTCTAAGGCCGTAGCTATCCGATGTGCTGGAGCAACGGCCTAGAGTGAAGCCTAGGTTGCCCGGAACGTAGAAATGACCATTCCTTCCACACTGTTTGCAATTATTCATTTTATACAATGGAAAAGCTGTTGTATTTATATTGTATTTTATGCTTCTGGCGTTGACTTCTAAGGCCCTAACTATTCTATGTGGTGGCGTAACGACCTAGAGTGAAGTCTAGGTTGCCCGAAACGTAGGAATGACAATAACTTTAACACTGTTTGCAATTATTCATTGTATACGATCGAACAACTGTTATATTTATATTGCATTTTCTGCTTCTGGCGTTGACTTCTGAGGCCGTAGCTATTCGATGTGGTGGAGCAACGCCCTAGAGTGAAGCCAAGGTTGCCCGGAATGTAGAAATGACCATATCTTTCATAGTGGTTGCAATTATTCCTGTCATACGATGGAAAAACTGTTGTGTTTTTATTGTATTTTATGCTTCAGGCGTTGTCTTCTAAGGCCCTAACTATTCGATGTGGTGGCGTAACGACCTAGAGTGAAGTCTAGGTTGCCCGAAACGTAGGAATGACAATAACTTTCACACTGGTTGCAAGTATTCATGGTATACGATGGAAAACCTGTTGTATTTTTATTGTATTTTATACTTCTGGCGTTGACTGCTTAGGCCCTGACCATTCGATCTGGTGAAGCAACGCCCTAGAGTGAAGCCTAGGCTGTCCGAAACGTAGAAGTGACCATTCATTTCACTCTGGTTGCAATTATTCATGCTATACGATGGAAAAACTGTTGCATTTTAATTGCATTTTCTGCTTCTGGAATTGACTTCTAAGGTCCTAGCCATTCGATCTGGTGGGGTAACGTCCAAAAGCCTATGTTGCCCGGAACGCAGAAATGACCATTACCTTCACACTGGTTGCAATTGTTCTTGTTATACGATGGAAAGACTGTTGTATTTTTATTGTATCTTATGCTTCTGGCGTTGACTTCTTAGGCCCTAACTATTCGATGTGGTGGAGCAACGCCCTAGAGTGAAGCCTAGGTTGCCCGAAACGTAGAAATGTCCATTACTTTCACACTGGTTGCAATTATTCCTGTTACACGATGGACAAACTGTTGTATTTTTATGGTATTTTATGCTTCTGGCGTTGACTTCTAAGGCACTAACTATTCGATCTGGTGGAGCAACGCCCTAGGGTGGAGCCTAGGTTGCCCGGAATGTAGAAATGACCATATCTTTCATACTGGTTGCAATTATTCCTGTTATACGATGGAAAAGCTGTTGTATTTTTATTGTATTTTATGCTTCAGGCGTTGACTTCTTAGGCCCTAACTGTTCGATCTGGTGGAACAACGCCCTAGGGTGGAGCCTAGGTTGCCTTGAACGTAAAAATGACCATAACATTCACACTCGTTGCAATTATTCGTTTTATAGGATGGAAAAACCGTTGTATTTATTTGGCATTTTATGCTTCGGGCGTTGACTTCTAAGGCCCTAACTATGCGATGTGGTGGAGCAACGCCCTGGAGTGAAACCTAAACAGCCCGCAACGTAGAAATGACCATTAACTTCACGCTTGTTGCAATTATTCCTTTTATGCGACGAACAAACTGTGGTATTTTTATAGAATTTTGTGCTTCAGGCGTTGACTTCTAAGGCCGTAGCTATTCGATGTGCTGGAGCAACGACCTAGAGTGAAGCCTAGGTTGCCCGGAACGTAGAAATGACCATTACTTCCACACTGTTTGCAATTATTCATTTTATACAATGGAAAAGCTGTTGTATTTATATTGTATTTTATGCTTCTGGCGTTGACTTCTAAGGCCCTAACTATTCGATGTGGTGGCGTAACGACCTAGAGTGAAGTCTAGGTTGCCCGAAACGTAGGAATGACAATAACTTTCACACTGGTTGCAAGTATTCATGGTATACGATGGAAAACCTGTTGTATTTTTATTGTATTTTATACTTCTGGCGTTGACTGCTTAGGCCCTGACCATTCGATCTGGTGAAGCAACGCCCTAGAGTGAAGCCTAGGCTGTCCGAAACGTAGAAATGACCATTAATTTCACTCTGGTTGCAATTATTCATGCTATACGATGGAAAAACTGTTGCATTTCTATTGCATTTTCTGCTTCTGGCGTTGACTTCTAATGTCCTAGCTATTCGATCTGGTGGGGCAACGTCCAAGAGTGAAGCCTATGTTGCCCGGAACGTAGAAATGACCATTACCTTCACACTGGTTGCATTTATTCCTGTTATACGATGGAAAGACTGTTGTATTTTTACTGTATCATATGCTTCTGGCGTTGACGTCTTAGGCCCTAACTATTCGATGTGGTGGAGCAACGCCAGAGAGTGAAGCCTAGGTTGCCCGAAACGTAGAAATGACCATAACTTTCACACCGGTTACAATTATTCCTGTTACTCGATGGACAAACTGTTGTATTTTGATTGTATTTTACGCTTCTGGCGTTGAATTCTATGTCCCTAGCCATTCGATCTGGTGGAGCAACGCCCTAGAGTGAAGCCTCGGTTGCCCGAAACGTAGAAATGACCATAACTTTCACGCTGGTTGCAATTATTCGTTTTATACGATGGAAAAACAGTTGTATCTTTACTGTATTTTATGCTTCTGGCGTAGACTTCTAAGGTCCTAGCTAATCGATCTGGTGGGGCAACGTCCAAGGGTGAAGCCTATGTAGCCTGGTACGTAGAAATGACCATTAGTTTCACACTGGTTGGAATTATTCTTTTTATACGATGGAAAAACTGTTGTATTTATTTTGTATTTTATGTCTCTGGCGTCGACTTCTTAGGGCCTAGCTACTGGATTTGGTGGACCAACACCGTAGAGTGAATCCTCGGTTGCCCCGAACGTAGAAATGACCATATCTTTCATACTGGTTGCAATTATTCCTGTTACACGATGGAAAAACTGTTGTAGTTTTATTGTATTTTATGCTTCAGGCGTTGTCTTCTAAGGTCGTAGCTATTCTACGTAGTGGAGCAACGCCCTAGAGTGAAGCCTAGGTTGCCAGGAGCGTAGAAATGACCATTACCTTCACACCTGTTGCAATCATTCGTTTTATACGAAGGAAAAACTTTTGTATTTATATTGTATTTTATGCTTCTGGCGTTGACTTCTTAGGCCCTAACTATTCGATCTGGTGGAATAACGCCCTAGAGTGAAGCCTAGGTTGCCAGGAATGTAGAAATGACCACTACTTAGGCACTGTTTGCAATTATTCATTTTATACAATGGAAAAGCTGTTGTATTTATATTGTATTTTATGCTTCTGGCGTTGACTTCTTAGGGCCTGACCATTCGATCTGGTGGAGCAACGCCCTAGAGTGAGGCCTAGGCTGTCCGGAACGTAGAAATGTCCATTAATTTCACTCTGGTTGCAATTATTCATGCTATACGATGGAAAAACTGTTGCATTTTAATTGCATTTTCTGCTTCTGGAATTGACTTCTAAGGTCCTAGCCATTCGATCTGGTGGGGTAACGTCCAAAAGCCTATGTTGCCCGGAACGCAGAAATGACCATTACCTTCACACTGGTTGCAATTGTTCTTGTTATACGATGGAAAAACTGTTGTATTTTTATTGTATTTTCTGCTTCAGGCGTTGACTTCTTAGGCCCTCACTGTTCGATCTGGTGGAACAACGCCCTAGGGTGGGGCCTAGGTTGTATTGAACGTAAAAATGACCATAACATTCACACTCGTTGCAATTATTCGTTTTATAGGATGGAAAAACCGTTGTATTTATTTTGCATTTTATGCTTCGGGCGTTGACTTCTAAGGCCCTAACTATGCGACGTGGTGGAGCAACGCCCTGGAGTGAAACCTAAACAGCCCGCAACGTAGAAATGACCATTAACTTCACGCTTGTTGCAATTATTCCTTTTATGCGCCTAACAAACTGTGGTATTTTTATAGAATTTTGTGCTTCAGGCGTTGACTTCTAAGTCCGTAGCTATTCGATGTGCTGGAGCAACGACCTAGAGTGAAGCCTAGGTTGCCCGGAACGTAGAAATGACCATTACTTCCACACTGTTTGCAATTATTCATTTTATACAATGGAAAAGCTGTTGTATTTATATTGTATTTTATGCTTCTGGCGTTGACTTCTAAGGCCCTAACTATTCGATGTGGTGGCGTAACGACCTAGAGTGAAGTCTAGGTTGCCCGAAACGTAGGAATGACAATAACTTTCACACTGGTTGCAAGTATTCATGGTATACGATGGAAAACCTGTGGTATTTTTATTGTATTTTATACTTCTGGCGTTGACTGCTTAGGCCCTGACCATTCGATCTTGTGAAGCAACGCCCTAGAGTGAAGCCTAGGCTGTCCGAAACGTAGAAATGACCATTAATTTCACTCTGGTTGCAATTATTCATGCTATACGATGGAAAAACTGTTGCATTTCTATTGCATTTTCTGCTTCTGGCATTGACTTCTAATGTCCTAGCTATTCGATCTGGTGGGGCAACGTCCAAGAGTGAAGCCTATGTTGCCCGGAACGTAGAAATGACCATTACCTTCACACTGGTTGCATTTATTCCTGTTATACGATGGAAAGACTGTTGTATTTTTACTGTATCATATGCTTCTGGCGTTGACGTCTTAGGCCCTAACTATTCGATGTGGTGGAGCAACGCCAGAGAGTGAAGCCTAGGTTGCCCGAAACGTAGAAATGACCATAACTTTCACACCGGTTACAATTATTCCTGTTACTCGATGGACAAACTGTTGTATTTTGATTGTATTTTACGCTTCTGGCGTTGAATTCTATGTCCCTAGCCATTCGATCTGGTGGAGCAACGCCCGAGAGTGAAGCCTCGGTTGCCCGAAACGTAGAAATGACCATAACTTTCACGCTGGTTGCAATTATTCGTTTTATACGATGGAAAAACAGTTGTATCTTTACTGTATTTTATGCTTCTGGCGTTGACTTCTAAGGTCCTAGCTAATCGATCTGGTGGGGCAACGTCCAAGGGTGAAGCCTATGTAGCCCGGTACGTAGAAATGACCATTAGTTTCACACTGGTTGGAATTATTCTTTTTATACGATGGAAAAACTGTTGTATTTATTTTGTATTTTATGTCTCTGGCGTCGACTTCTTAGGGCCTAGCTATTGGATTTGGTGGACCAACACCGTAGAGTGAATCCTCGGTTGCCCCGAACGTAGAAATGACCATATCTTTCATACTGGTTGCAATTATTCCTGTTACACGATGGAAAAACTGTTGTATTTTTATTGTATTTTATGCTTCAGGCGTTGTCTTCTAAGGTCGTAGCTATTCTACGTAGTGGAGCAACGCCCTAGAGTGAAGCCTAGGTTGCCCGGAGCGTAGAAATGACCATTACCTTCACACTTGTTGCAATCATTCGTTTTATACGAAGGAAAAACTTTTGTATTTATATTGTATTTTATGCTTCTGGCGTTGACTTCTTAGGCCCTAACTATTCGATCTGGTGGAATAACGCCCTAGAGTGAAGCCTAGGTTGCCAGGAATGTAGAAATGACCATTACTTAGGCACTGTTTGCAATTATTCATTTTATACAATGGAAAAGCTGTTGTATTTATATTGTATTTTATGCTTCTGGCGTTGACTTCTTAGGGCCTGACCATTCGATCTGGTGGAGCAACGCCCTAGAGTGAGGCCCTGGCTGTCCGGAACGTAGAAATGTCCATTAATTTCACTCTGGTTGCAATTATTCATGCTATACGATGGAAAAACTGTTGCATTTTAATTGCACTTTCTTCTTCTGGAATTGACTTCTAAGGTCCTAGCCATTCGATCTGGTGGGGTAACGTCCAAAAGCCTATGTTGCCCGGAACGCAGAAATGACCATTACCTTCACACTGGTTGCAATTGTTCTTGTTATACGATGGAAAAACTGTTGTATTTTTATTGTATTTTATGCTTCTGGCGTTGACTTCTTAGGCCCTGACCATTCGATCTGGTGGAGCAACGCCCTAGAGTGAGGCCTAGGCTGTCCGGAACGTAGAAATCACCATTAATTTCACACTGGTTGCAATTATTCCTGTTACACGATGGACAAACTGTTGCATTTTTATGGTATTTTATGCTTCTTGCGTTGACTTCTAAGGCGCTAACTATTCGATCTGGTGGAGCAACGCCCTAGGGTGGAGCCTAGGTTGCCCGGACTGTAGAAATGACCATATCTTTCATACTGGTTGCAATTATTCCTGTTATACGATGGAAAAACTGTTGTATTTTTATTGTATTTTATGCTTCAGGCGTTGACTTCTTAGGCCCTCACTGTTCGATCTGGTGGAACAACGCCCTAGGGTGGAGCCTAGGTTGCCTTGAACGTAAAAATGACCATAACATTCACACTGGTTGCAATTATTCGTTTTATAGGATGGAAAAACCGTTGTATTTATTTTGCATTTTATGCTTCGGGCGTTGACTTCTAAGGCCCTAACTATGCGATGTGGTGGAGCAACGCCCTGGAGTGAAATCTAAACAGCCCGCAACGTAGAAATGACCATTAACTTCACGCTTGTTGCAATTATTCCTTTTATGCGACGAACAAACTGTGGCATTTTTATAGAATTTTGTGCTTCAGGCGTTGACTTCTAAGGCCGTAGCTATTCGATGTGCTGGAGCAACGACCTAGAGTGAAGCCTAGGTTGCCCGGAACGTAGAAATGACCATTACTTTCACACTGTTTGCAATTATTCATTTTATACAATGGAAAAGCTGTTGTATTTATATTGTATTTTATGCTTCTGGCGTTGACTTCTAAGGCCCTAACTATTCGGTGTGGTGGCGTAACGACCTAGAGTGAAGTCTAGGTTGCCCGAAACGTAGAAATGACCATTACTTCCACACTGTTTGCAATTATTCATTTTATACAATGGAAAAGCTGTTGTATTTATATTGTATTTTATGCTTCTGGCATTGACTTCTAAGGACGTAGCTATTCGATGTCGTGGAGCAACGCCCTAGAGTGAAGCCTAGGTTGCCCGGAACGTAGAAATGACCAATACTTTTACGCTGGTTGCAATTATTCCTGTTATACGATAAAAAACTGTTGCATTTTTATTGTATTTTATGCTTCTGGCGTTGAATTCTAAGTCCCTAACTATTCGATCAGGTGGAGCAACGCCCTAGAGTGAGGCCTAGGCTGTCCGGAACGTAGAAATGACCATTCATTTCACTCTGGTTGCAATTATTCATGCTATACGATGGAAAAACTGTTGCATTTTAATTGCATTTTCTGCTTCTGGAATTGACTTCTAAGGTCCTAGCCATTCGATCTGGTGGGGTAACGTCCAAAAGCCTATGTTGCCCGGAACGCAGAAATGACCATTACCTTCACACTGGTTGCAATTGTTCTTGTTATACGATGGAAAAACTGTTGTATTTTTATTGTATTTTATGCTTCAGGCGTTGTCTTCTAAGGCCGTATCTGTTCCACGTAGTGGAGCAACGCCCTAGAGTGAAGCCTAGGTTGCCCGGAGAGTAGAAATGACCATTACCTTCACACTTGTTGCAATCATTCGTTTTATACGAAGGAAAAACTTTTGTATTTATATTGTATTTTATGCTTCTGGCGTTGACTTCTTAGGCCCTGACCATTCGATCTGGTGGAGCAACGCCCTAGAGTGAGGCCTAGGCTGTCCGGAACGTAGAAATGACCATTCATTTCACTCTGGTTGCAATTATTCATGCTATACGATGGAAAAACTGTTGCATTTTAATTGCATTTTCTGCTTCTGGAATTGACTTCTAAGGTCCTAGCCATTCGATCTGGTGGGGTAACGTCCAAAAGCCTATGTTGCCCGGAACGCAGAAATGACCATTACCTTCACACTGGTTGCAATTGTTCTTGTTATACGATGGAAAAACTGTTGTATTTTTATGGTATTTTATGCTTCTGGCGTTGACTTCTAAGGCGCTAACTATTCGATCTGGTGGAGCAACGCCCTAGGGTGGAGCCTAGGTTGCCCGCAATGTAGAAATGACCATATCTTTCATACTGGTTGCAATTATTCCTGTTATACGATGGAAAAACTGTTGTATTTTTATTGTATTTTATGCTTCAGGCGTCGACTTCTTAGGCCCTAACTGTTCGATCTGGTGGAACAACGCCCTAGGGTGGAGCCTAGGTTGCCTTGAACGTAAAAATGACCATAACATTCACACTCGTTGCAATTATTCGTTTTATAGGATGGAAAAACCGTTCTATTTATTTGGCATTTTATGCTTCGGGCGTTGACTTCTAAGGCCCTAACTACGCGATGTGGTGGAGCAACGCCCTGGAGTGAAACCTAAACAGCCCGCAACGTAGAAATGACCATTAACTTCACGCTTGTTGCAATTATTCCTTTTATGCGACGAACAAACTGTGGTATTTTTATAGAATTTTGTGCTTCAGGCGTTGACTTCTAAGGCCGTAGCTATTCGATGTGCTGGAGCAACGACCTAGAGTGAAGCCTAGGTTGCCCGGAACGTAGAAATGACCATTACTTCCACACTGTTTGCAATTATTCATTTTATACAATGGAAAAGCTGTTGTATTTATATTGTATTTTATGCTTCTGGCGTTGACTTCTAAGGCCCTAACTATTCGATCTGGTGGCGTAACGACCTAGAGTGAAGTCTAGGTTGCCCGAAACGTAGGAATGACAATAACTTTCACACTGATTGCAAGTATTCATGGTATACGATGGAAAACCTGTTGTATTTTTATTGTATTTTATACTTCTGGCGTTGACTGCTTAGGCCCTGACCATTCGATCTGGTGAAGCAACGCCCTAGAGTGAAGCCTAGGCTGTCCGAAACGTAGAAATGACCATTAATTCCACTCTGGTTGCAATTATTCATGCTATACGATGGAAAAACTGTTGCATTTCTATTGCATTTTCTGCTTCTAGCATTGACTTCTAATGTCCTAGCTATTCGATCTGGTGGGGCAACGTCCAAGAGTGAAGCCTATGTTGCCCGGAACGAAGAAATGACCATTACCTTCACACTGGTTGCATTTATTCCTGTTATACGATGGAAAGACTGTTGTATTTTTACTGTATCATATGCTTCTGGCGTTGACGTCTTAGGCCCTAACTATTCGATGTGGTGGAGCAACGCCGTAGAGTGAAGCCTAGGTTGCCCGAAACGTAGAAACGACCATAACTTTCACACCGGTTACAATTATTCCTGTTACTCGATGGACAAACTGTTGTATTTTGATTGTATTTTACGCTTCTGGCGTTGAATTCTATGTCCCTAGCCATTCGATCTGGTGGAGCAACGCCCTAGAGTGAAGCCTCGGTTGCCCGAAACGTAGAAATGACCATAACTTTCACGCTGGTTGCAATTATTCGTTCTATACGATGGAAAAACAGTTGTATCTTTACTGTATTTTATGCTTCTGGCGTTGACTTCTAAGGTCCTAGCTAATCGATCTGGTGGGGCAACGTCCAAGGGTGAAGCCTATGTAGCCCGGTACGTAGAAATGACCATTAGTTTCACACTGGTTGGAATTATTCTTTTTATACGATGGAAAAGCTGTTGTATGTATTTTGTATTTTATGTCTCTGGCGTCGACTTCTTAGGGCCTAGCTATTGGATTTGGTGGACCAACACCGTAGAGTGAATCCTCGGTTGCCCCGAACGTAGAAATGACCATATCTTTCATACTGGTTGCAATTATTCCTGTTACACGACGGAAAAACTGTTTTATTTTTATTGTATTTTATGCTTCAGGCGTTGTCTTCTAAGGTCGTAGCTATTCTACGTAGTGGAGCAACGCCCTAGAGTGAAGCCTAGGTTGCCCGGAGCGTAGAAATGACCATTACCTTCACACTTGTTGCAATCATTCGTTTTATACGAAGGAAAAACTTTTGTATTTATATTGTATTTTATGCTTCTGGCGTTGACTTCTTAGGCCCTAACTATTCGATCTGGTGGAATAACGCCCTAGAGTGAAGCCTAGGTTGCCGGGAATGTAGAAATGACCATTACTTAGGCACTGTTTGCAATTATTCATTTTATACAATGGAAAAGCTGTTGTATTTATATTGTATTTTATGCTTCTGGCGTTGACTTCTTAGGGCCTGACCATTCGATATGGTGGAGCAACGCCCTAGAGTGAGGCCTAGGCTGTCCGGAACGTAGAAATGTCCATTAATTTCACTCTGGTTGCAATTATTCATGCTATACGATGGAAAAACTGTTGCATTTTAATTGCACTTTCTGCTTCTGGAATTGACTTCTAAGGTCCTAGCCATTCGATCTGGTGGGGCAACGTCCAAAAGCCTATGTTGCCCGGAACGCAGAAATGACCATTACCTTCACACTGGTTGCAATTGTTCTTGTTATACGATGGAAAAACTGTTGTATTTTTATTGTATTTTATGCGTCTGGCGTTGACTTCTTAGGCCCTGACCATTCGATCTGATGGAGCAACGCCCTAGAGTGAGGCCTAGGCTGTCCGGAACGTAGAAATGACCATTAATTTCACACTGGTTGCAATTATTCCTGTTATACGATGGAAAAACTGTTGTATTTTTATTGTATTTTATGCTTCAGGCGTTGACTTCTTAGGCCCTCACTGTTCGATCTGGTGGAACAACGCCCTAGGGTGGAGCCTAGGTTGCCTTGAACGTAAAAATGACCATAACATTCACACTCGTTGCAATTATTCGTTTTATAGCATGGAAAAACCGTTGTATTTATTTTGCATTTTATGCTTCGGGCGTTGACTTCTAAGGCCCTAACTATGCGATGTGGTGGAGCAACGCCCTGGAGTGAAACCTAAACAGCCCGCAACGTAGAAATGACCATTAACTTCACGCTTGTTGCAATTATTCCTTTTATGCGACGAACAAACTGTGGTATTTTTATAGAATTTTCTGCTTCAGGCGTTGACTTCTAAGGTCCTAGCTATTCGATCTCGTTGGGCAACGTCCAAGAGTGAAGAGAATGTTGCCCGAAACGTAGAAATGACCATTACTTTCACACTGGTTGTAAATATACACTATATACGACGGAAAAGCTGTTTTATTTATATTGTATTTTATGCTTTAGGCGTTGACCTCTAAGGTCGTAGCTATTGGATGTGGTGGAGCAACGCCCTAGAGTGAAGCCTAGGTTGCCCGGAACGTAGAAATGACCATCACTTTCACACTGGGTGCAATTATTCCTGTTATACGATGGAAAAACTGTTGTATTTATATTGTATTTTATGCTTCTGGCGTTGACTTCGAAGGCCGTAGCTGTCCGATGTGGTGGAGCAACGCCCTAGAGTGAAGGCTAGGTTGCCCGGAACGTAGAAATGACCATCACTTTCACACTTGTTGCAATTATTCCTGTTATACGATGGAAAAACTGTTGTATTTATATTGTATTTTATGCTTCTGGCGTTGACTTCGAAGGCCGTAGCTGTCCGATGTGGTGGAGCAACGCCCTAGAGTGAAGGCTAGGTTGCCCGGAACGTAGAAATGACCATCACTTTCACACTGGTTGCAATTATTCCTGTTATACGATGGAAAAACTGTTGTATTTATATTGTATTTTATGCTTCTGGCGTTGACTTCGAAGGCCGTAGCTGTCCGATGTGGTGGAGCAACGCCCTAGCGTGAAGCCTAGGTTGCCCGGAACGTAGAAATGACCATCACTTTCACACTGGTTGCAATTATTCCTGTTATACGATGGACAAACCGTTGGATTTATATTGTATTTTATGCTTCTGGCGTTGACTTCGAAGGCCGTAGCTGTCCGACGTGGTGGAGCAACGCCCTAGAGTGAAGCCTAGGTTGCCCGGAACGTAGAATTGACCATTACCCTCACACTTGTTGCAATCATTCGTTCTATACGATGGAAAAACTGTTGTATTTATATTGTATTTTATGCTTCTGGAGTTGACTTCTTAGGCCCTAACTGTTCGATCAGGTGGAGCAACGCCCTACAGAAAAGCCTAGGTTGCCCGGAACGTAGATATGACCATAACTTTCACACTGGTTGCAATTATTCGTTTTATACGAAGGAAGAACTGTTGTATTTTTTCTGGATTTTATGCTTCTGGCGCTGACTTCTTAGGCCCTAACTATACGATCTGGTGGAACAACGCCCTAGAGTGAAGCCCGTGTTGCCTGGAACGTAGAAATGACCATATCTTTCACTCTGGTTGCAATTATTCCTGTTATACGATGGAAAAACTGTTGTATTTTTATTGTATTTTATGCTTCAGGCGTTGTCTTCTAAGGCCGTACCTGTTCCACGTAGTGGAGCAATACCCTACAGTGAAGCCTAGGTTGCCCGGAACGTAGAATTGACCATTACCTTCACACTTGTTGCAATCATTCGTTTTATTCGATGGAAAAACTGTTGTATTTATATTGTATTTTATGCTTCAGGCGTTGATTTCTTAGGCCCTCACTGTTCGATCTGGTGGAACAACGCCCTAGGGTGGAGCCTAGGTTGCCTTGAACGTAAAAATGACCATAACATTCACACTCGTTGCAATTATTCGTTTTATAGGATGGAAAAGCCGTTGTATTTATTTTGCATTTTATGCTTCGGGCGTTGACTTCTAAGGCCCTAACTATGCGATGTGGTGGAGCAACGCCCTGGAGTGAAACCTAAACAGCCCGCAACGTACAAATGACCATTAACTTCACGCTTGTTGCAATTATTCCTTTTATGCGACGAACAAACTGTGGTATTTTTATAGAATTTTGTGCATCAGGCGTTGACTTCTAAGGTCCTAGCTATTCGATCTCGTTGGGCAACGTCCATGAGTGAAGAGAATGTTGCCCGAAACGTAGAAATGACCATTACTTTCACACTGGTTGCAAATATACACTATATACGACGGAAAAGCTGTTATATTTATATTGTATTTTATGCTTTAGGCGTTGACCTCTAAGGTCGTAGCTATTGGATGTGGTGGAGCAACGCCCTAGAGTGAAGCCTAGGTTGCCCGGAACGTAGAAATGACCATCACTTTCACACTGGGTGCAATTATTCCTGTTATACGATGGAAAAACTGTTGTATTTATATTGTATTTTATGCTTCTGGCGTTGACTTCGAAGGCCGTAGCTGTCCGATGTGGTGGAGCAACGCCCTAGAGTGAAGGCTACGTTGCCCGGAACGTAGAAATGACCATCACTTTCACACTGGTTGCAATTATTCCTGTTATACGATGGAAAAACTGTTGTATTTATATTGTATTTTATGCTTCTGGCGTTGACTTCGAAGGCCGTAGCTGTCCGATGTGGTGGAGCAACGCCCTAGAGTGAAGGCTAGGTTGCCCGGAACGTAGAAATGACCATCACTTTCACACTGGTTGCAATTATTCCTGTTATACGATGGAAAAACTGTTGTATTTATATTGTATTTTATGCTTCTGGCGTTGACTTCGAAGGCCGTAGCTGTCCGATGTGGTGGAGCAACGCCCTAGCGTGAAGCCTAGGTTGCCCGGAACGTAGAAATGACCATCACTTTCACACTGGTTGCAATTATTCCTGTTATACGATGGACAAACCGTTGGATTTATATTGTATTTTATGCTTCTGGCGTTGACTTCGAAGGCCGTAGCTGTCCGACGTGGTGGAGCAACGCCCTAGAGTGAAGCCTAGGTTGCCCGGAACGTAGAATTGACCATTACCCTCACACTTGTTGCAATCATTCGTTCTATACGATGGAAAAACTGTTGTATTTATATTGTATTTTATGCTTCTGGAGTTGACTTCTTAGGCCCTAACTGTTCGATCAGGTGGAGCAACGCCCTACAGAAAAGCCTAGGTTGCCCGGAACGTAGATATGACCATAACTTTCACACTGGTTGCAATTATTCGTTTTATACGAAGGAAAAACCGTTGTATTTATTTTGTATTTTAAGCTTCTGGCGTTGACTTCTAAGGTCCTAGCTAATCGATCTGGTGGGGCAACGTCCAAGGGTGAAGCCTGTGTAGCCTGGTACGTAGAAATGACCATCACTTTCACACTGGTTGCAATTATTCCTGTTATACGATGGACAAACCGTTGGATTTATATTGTATTTTATGCTTCTGGAGTTGACTTCTTAGGCCATAACTGTTGGATCTTGTGGAACAACGCCCTAGAGTGGAGCCTAGGTTGCCCGAAACGTAAAATGACCATACCTTTCACACTCGTTGCAATTATTCGTTTTATACGATGGAAAAACCGTTGTATTTATTTTGTATTTTAAGCTTCTGGCGTTGACTTCTAAGGTCCTAGCTAATCGATCTGGTGGGGCAACGTCCAAGGGTGAAGCCTGTGTAGCCTGGTACGTAGAAATGACCATTAGTTTCACACTGGTTGGAATTATTCTTTTTATACAATGGAAAAACTGCTGTATTTATTTTGTATTTTATGGCTCTGGCGTTGTATTCTTAGGCCCTAACTATTAGATCTGTTGGACCAACGCCGTAGAGTGAAGCCTCGGTTGCCCTGAACGTAGAAATGTACATACCTTTCACAGTCGTTGCAATTATTCGTTTTCTGCGATGGAAAATCCGTTGGATTTAGTTTGTGTTTTAAGCTTCTGGCGTTGACTTCTAAGGCACTAGCTATTCGATCTGGTGGGGCAACGTCCAGGAGTGAAGCCAATGTTGCCCGGAACGTAGAAATGACCATTACCTTCACACTGGTTGCAAATATACATTATATACGACGGAAAAGCGGTTGTATTTATATTATATTTTATGTTTCTGGCGTCGAGATCTTAGGTCCCAGCTATTCGATCTGGCGGACCAAAGCCCTAGAGTGAAGCCTAGGTTCCCCGAAACGTAGAAATGACCATAACTTTCACACTGGTTGCAATTATTCCTGTTACACGATGGAAAAACTGTTGCATTTATATTGTATTTTATGCTTGTGGCGTTGACTTCTAAGGCCGTAGCTATTCGATGTGGTGGAGCAACGCCCTAGAGTGAAGCCTAGGTTGCCCGGAACGTAGAATTGACCATTAGCCTCACACTTGTTGCAATCATTCGTTCTATACGATGGAAAAACTGTTGTGTTTATATTGTATTTTATGCTTCTGGAGTTGACTTCTTAGGCCCTAACTGTTCGATCTTCTGGAACAACGCCCTAGAGTGGAGCCTAGGATGCCCGAAACGTAAAATGACCATACCTTTCACACTCGTTGCAATTATTCGTTTTATACGATGGAAAAACCGTTGTATTTATTTTGTATTTTAAGCTTCTGGCGTTGACTTCTAAGGTCCTAGCTAATCGATCTGGTAGGGCAACGTCCAAGGGTGAAGCCTATGTAGCCGGGTACGTAGAAATGACCATTAGTTTCACACTGGTTGGAATTATACTTTTTATACAATGGAAAAACTGCTGTATTTATTTTGTATTTTATGACTCTGGCGTTGCCTTCTTAGGCCCTAACTATTGGATCTGGTGGATCAACGCCGTAGAGTGAAGCCTCGGTTGCCCTGAACGTAGAAATGACCATTAATATCACACTGTTAGCAATTATCCATTTTATACGATGGAACAACTGTTATATTTATATTGTATTTTCTTCTTCTGGCGTTTACCTCTAAGGCCGTAGCTATTCGATGTGGTGGGGCAACACCCCAGAGTGAAGCCTTGGTTGCCTGCAACGTAGAATTGACCATACCTTTCACGCTGGTGGCAATTATTGTTATACTATGGAAAAACTGTTGTATTTATATTGTATTTTATGCTTCTGGCGTTGACTTCTAAGGCCGTAGCTGTCCGATGTGGTGGAGCAACGCCCTAGAGTGAAGGCTAGGTTGCCCGGAACGTAGAAATGACCATCAGTTTCACTCTGGGTGCAATTATTCCTGTTATACGATGGAAAAACTGTTGTATTTATATTGTATTTTATGCTTCTGGCGTTGACTTCGAAGGCCGTAGCTGTCCGATGTGGTGGAGCAACGCCCTAGAGCGAAGCCTAGGTTGCCCGGAATGTAGAAATGACCATCACCTTCACACTGGTTGCAATTATCCCTGTTATACGATGGACAAACCGTTGGATTTGTATTGTACTTCATGTTCCTGGATTTGACTTCTAAGGCCCTGTGTATTCGGTCTGGTGGAGCAATGCCTCAGAGTTAAGCCTAGGATTCCCGAAACGTAGAAATAACAATAACTTTCATACTGATAGCAATTATTCCTTTTATAGGATGGAAAAACTGTTTTATTTGTATTGTATTTTATGCTTCTGGCGTTGACTTCTTTGGCCCTAACTGTTCGATCTGTTGGAACACGCCCTAGAGTGAAGCCTGGGTTGCCCGGAACGTAGAAATGACCATTACTTTCACACTGGTTGCAACTATTCATGCTATACGGTGGAAAAACTGCTGTATTTTTAATGTATTTTGTGCTTCTGGCGTTGACTTCTGAGATCCTAGGTATTAGATCTCGTGGGGCAACGTCCAAGAGTGAAGCATAGGTTCCCCGATACGTAGAAATGACCATTACTTTCACACTGGTTGCAATTATTCCTGTTATACGATGGAAAAGCTGTTGTATTGATACTGTATTTTATGCTTCTGGCGTTGACATCTTAGGCCCTAACTATTCGATCTGGTGGAACAACGCCCTAGAGTGAAGCCTGGGTTGACCGGAACGTAGAAATGACCATCACTTTCACACTGGTTGCAATTATTCCTGTTATACGATGGAATAACTGTTCTATTTATTTTGTATTTTATGCTTCTGGCGTTGACTTCTTTGGCCCTAACTGTTCGATCTGTTGGAACACGCCCTAGAGTGAAGCCTGGGTTGACCGGAACGTAGAAATGACTATCACTTTCACACTGGTTGCAATTATTCCTGTTATACGATGGAATAACTGTTCTATTTATTTTCTATTTTATGCTTCTGGCGTTGACTTCTTAGGCCCTAACTATTCGATCTGTTGGAACAACGCCCTAGAGTGAAGCCTAGGTTGCCCGGAACGTAGAAATCACCATCACTTTCACTCTGGTTGCAATTATTCTTTTTATACGATGGAAAAACTGTTGTATTTTTATTGTATTTTATGCGCTGGAGTTGTTTTATAAGGCCCTAACTATTCGGCCTGGTGGTGCAACGCCCTAGAGTGAAGCCTAGAATGCACGGAGCGTAGAAATGCCCATTACTTTCACACTGGTTGCAATTATTCCTGTTACACGATGGACAAACTGTTGCATTTTTATGGTATTTTATGCTTCTTGCGTTGACTTCTAAGGCGCTAACTATTCGATCTGGTGGAGCAACGCCCTAGGGTGGAGCCTAGGTTGCCCGGACTGTAGAAATGACCATATCTTTCATACTGGTTGCAATTATTCCTGTTATACGATGGAAAAACTGTTGTATTTTTATTGTATTTTATGCTTCAGGCGTTGACTTCTTAGGCCCTCACTGTTCGATCTGGTGGAACAACGCCCTAGGGTGGAGCCTAGGTTGCCTTGAACGTAAAAATGACCATAACATTCACACTGGTTGCAATTATTCGTTTTATAGGATGGAAAAACCGTTGTATTTATTTTGCATTTTATGCTTCGGGCGTTGACTTCTAAGGCCCTAACTATGCGATGTGGTGGAGCAACGCCCTGGAGTGAAATCTAAACAGCCCGCAACGTAGAAATGACCATTAACTTCACGCTTGTTGCAATTATTCCTTTTATGCGACGAACAAACTGTGGCATTTTTATAGAATTTTGTGCTTCAGGCGTTGACTTCTAAGGCCGTAGCTATTCGATGTGCTGGAGCAACGACCTAGAGTGAAGCCTAGGTTGCCCGGAACGTAGAAATGACCATTACTTTCACACTGTTTGCAATTATTCATTTTATACAATGGAAAAGCTGTTGTATTTATATTGTATTTTATGCTTCTGGCGTTGACTTCTAAGGCCCTAACTATTCGGTGTGGTGGCGTAACGACCTAGAGTGAAGTCTAGGTTGCCCGAAACGTAGAAATGACCATTACTTCCACACTGTTTGCAATTATTAATTTTATACAATGGAAAAGCTGTTGTATTTATATTGTATTTTATGCTTCTGGCATTGACTTCTAAGGACGTAGCTATTCGATGTCGTGGAGCAACGCCCTAGAGTGAAGCCTAGGTTGCCCGGAACGTAGAAATGACCAATACTTTTACGCTGGTTGCAATTATTCCTGTTATACGATAAAAAACTGTTGCATTTTTATTGTATTTTATGCTTCTGGCGTTGAATTCTAAGTCCCTAACTATTCGATCAGGTGGAGCAACGCCCTAGAGTGAGGCCTAGGCTGTCCGGAACGTAGAAATGACCATTCATTTCACTCTGGTTGCAATTATTCATGCTATACGATGGAAAAACTGTTGCATTTTAATTGCATTTTCTGCTTCTGGAATTGACTTCTAAGGTCCTAGCCATTCGATCTGGTGGGGTAACGTCCAAAAGCCTATGTTGCCCGGAACGCAGAAATGACCATTACCTTCACACTGGTTGCAATTGTTCTTGTTATACGATGGAAAAACTGTTGTATTTTTATTGTATTTTATGCTTCAGGCGTTGTCTTCTAAGGCCGTATCTGTTCCACGTAGTGGAGCAACGCCCTAGAGTGAAGCCTAGGTTGCCCGGAGCGTAGAAATGACCATTACCTTCACACTTGTTGCAATCATTCGTTTTATACGAAGGAAAAACTTTTGTATTTATATTGTATTTTATGCTTCTGGCGTTGACTTCTTAGGCCCTGACCATTCGATCTGGTGGAGCAACGCCCTAGAGTGAGGCCTAGGCTGTCCGGAACGTAGAAATGACCATTCATTTCACTCTGGTTGCAATTATTCATGCTATACGATGGAAACACTGTTGCATTTTAATTGCATTTTCTGCTTCTGGAATTGACTTCTAAGGTCCTAGCCATTCGATCTGGTGGGGTAACGTCCAAAAGCCTATGTTGCCCGGAACGCAGAAATGACCATTACCTTCACACTGGTTGCAATTGTTCTTGTTATACGATGGAAAAACTGTTGTATTTTTATGGTATTTTATGCTTCTGGCGTTGACTTCTAAGGCGCTAACTATTCGATCTGGTGGAGCAACGCCCTAGGGTGGAGCCTAGGTTGCCCGCAATGTAGAAATGACCATATCTTTCATACTGGTTGCAATTATTCCTGTTATACGATGGAAAAACTGTTGTATTTTTATTGTATTTTATGCTTCAGGCGTCGACTTCTTAGGCCCTAACTGTTCGATCTGGTGGGACAACGCCCTAGGGTGGAGCCTAGGTTGCCTTGAACGTAAAAATGACCATAACATTCACACTCGTTGCAATTATTCGTTTTATAGGATGGAAAAACCGTTCTATTTATTTGGCATTTTATGCTTCGGGCGTTGACTTCTAAGGCCCTAACTATGCGATGTGGTGGAGCAACGCCCTGGAGTGAAACCTAAACAGCCCGCAACGTAGAAATGACCATTAACTTCACGCTTGTTGCAATTATTCCTTTTATGCGACGAACAAACTGTGGTATTTTTATAGAATTTTGTGCTTCAGGCGTTGACTTCTAAGGCCGTAGCTATTCGATGTGCTGGAGCAACGACCTAGAGTGAAGCCTAGGTTGCCCGGAACGTAGAAATGACCATTACTTCCACACTGTTTGCAATTATTCATTTTATACAATGGAAAAGCTGTTGTATTTATATTGTATTTTATGCTTCTGGCGTTGACTTCTAAGGCCCTAACTATTCGATCTGGTGGCGTAACGACCTAGAGTGAAGTCTAGGTTGCCCGAAACGTAGGAATGACAATAACTTTCACACTGATTGCAAGTATTCATGGTATACGATGGAAAACCTGTTGTATTTTTATTGTATTTTATACTTCTGGCGTTGACTGCTTAGGCCCTGACCATTCGATCTGGTGAAGCAACGCCCTAGAGTGAAGCCTAGGCTGTCCGAAACGTAGAAATGACCATTAATTCCACTCTGGTTGCAATTATTCATGCTATACGATGGAAAAACTGTTGCATTTCTATTGCATTTTCTGCTTCTGGCATTGACTTCTAATGTCCTAGCTATTCGATCTGGTGGGGCAACGTCCAAGAGTGAAGCCTATGTTGCCCGGAACGTAGAAATGACCATTACCTTCACACTGGTTGCATTTATTCCTGTTATACGATGGAAAGACTGTTGTATTTTTACTGTATCATATGCTTCTGGCGTTGACGTCTTAGGCCCTAACTATTCGATGTGGTGGAGCAACGCCGTAGAGTGAAGCCTAGGTTGCCCGAAACGTAGAAATGACCATAACTTTCACACCGGTTACAATTATTCCTGTTACTCGATGGACAAACTGTTGTATTTTGATTGTATTTTACGCTTCTGGCGTTGAATTCTATGTCCCTAGCCATTCGATCTGGTGGAGCAACGCCCTAGAGTGAAGCCTCGGTTGCCCGAAACGTAGAAATGACCATAACTTTCACGCTGGTTGCAATTATTCGTTCTATACGATGGAAAAACAGTTGTATCTTTACTGTATTTTATGCTTCTGGCGTTGACTTCTAAGGTCCTAGCTAATCGATCTGGTGGGGCAACGTCCAAGGGTGAAGCCTATGTAGCCCGGTACGTAGAAATGACCATTAGTTTCACACTGGTTGGAATTATTCTTTTTATACGATGGAAAAGCTGTTGTATGTATTTTGTATTTTATGTCTCTGGCGTCGACTTCTTAGGGCCTAGCTATTGGATTTGGTGGACCAACACCGTAGAGTGAATCCTCGGTTGCCCCGAACGTAGAAATGACCATATCTTTCATACTGGTTGCAATTATTCCTGTTACACGACGGAAAAACTGTTTTATTTTTATTGTATTTTATGCTTCAGGCGTTGTCTTCTAAGGTCGTAGCTATTCTACGTAGTGGAGCAACGCCCTAGAGTGAAGCCTAGGTTGCCCGGAGCGTAGAAATGACCATTACCTTCACACTTGTTGCAATCATTCGTTTTATACGAAGGAAAAACTTTTGTATTTATATTGTATTTTATGCTTCTGGCGTTGACTTCTTAGGCCCTAACTATTCGATCTGGTGGAATAACGCCCTAGAGTGAAGCCTAGGTTGCCGGGAATGTAGAAATGACCATTACTTAGGCACTGTTTGCAATTATTCATTTTATACAATGGAAAAGCTGTTGTATTTATATTGTATTTTATGCTTCTGGCGTTGACTTCTTAGGGCCTGACCATTCGATCTGGTGGAGCAACGCCCTAGAGTGAGGCCTAGGCTGTCCGGAACGTAGAAATGTCCATTAATTTCACTCTGGTTGCAATTATTCATGCTATACGATGGAAAAACTGTTGCATTTTAATTGCACTTTCTGCTTCTGGAATTGACTTCTAAGGTCCTAGCCATTCGATCTGGTGGGGCAACGTCCAAAAGCCTATGTTGCCCGGAACGCAGAAATGACCATTACCTTCACACTGGTTGCAATTGTTCTTGTTATACGATGGAAAAACTGTTGTATTTTTATTGTATTTTATGCGTCTGGCGTTGACTTCTTAGGCCCTGACCATTCGATCTGATGGAGCAACGCCCTAGAGTGAGGCCTAGGCTGTCCGGAACGTAGAAATGACCATTAATTTCACACTGGTTGCAATTATTCCTGTTATACGATGGAAAAACTGTTGTATTTTTATTGTATTTTATGCTTCAGGCGTTGACTTCTTAGGCCCTCACTGTTCGATCTGGTGGAACAACGCCCTAGGGTGGAGCCTAGGTTGCCTTGAACGTAAAAATGACCATAACATTCACACTCGTTGCAATTATTCGTTTTATAGCATGGAAAAACCGTTGTATTTATTTTGCATTTTATGCTTCGGGCGTTGACTTCTAAGGCCCTAACTATGCGATGTGGTGGAGCAACGCCCTGGAGTGAAACCTAAACAGCCCGCAACGTAGAAATGACCATTAACTTCACGCTTGTTGTAATTATTCCTTTTATGCGACGAACAAACTGTGGTATTTTTATAGAATTTTCTGCTTCAGGCGTTGACTTCTAAGGTCCTAGCTATTCGATCTCGTTGGGCAACGTCCAAGAGTGAAGAGAATGTTGCCCGAAACGTAGAAATGACCATTACTTTCACACTGCTTGTAAATATACACTATATACGACGGAAAAGCTGTTTTATTTATATTGTATTTTATGCTTTAGGCGTTGACCTCTAAGGTCGTAGCTATTGGATGTGGTGGAGCAACGCCCTAGAGTGAAGCCTAGGTTGCCCGGAACGTAGAAATGACCATCACTTTCACACTGGGTGCAATTATTCCTGTTATACGATGGAAAAACTGTTGTATTTATATTGTATTTTATGCTTCTGGCGTTGACTTCGAAGGCCGTAGCTGTCCGATGTGGTGGAGCAACGCCCTAGAGTGAAGGCTAGGTTGCCCGGAACGTAGAAATGACCATCACTTTCACACTGGTTGCAATTATTCCTGTTATACGATGGAAAAACTGTTGTATTTATATTGTATTTTATGCTTCTGGCGTTGACTTCGAAGGCCGTAGCTGTCCGATGTGGTGGAGCAACGCCCTAGCGTGAAGCCTAGGTTGCCCGGAACGTAGAAATGACCATCACTTTCACACTGGTTGCAATTATTCCTGTTATACGATGGACAAACCGTTGGATTTATATTGTATTTTATGCTTCTGGCGTTGACTTCGAAGGCCGTAGCTGTCCGACGTGGTGGAGCAACGCCCTAGAGTGAAGCCTAGGTTGCCCGGAACGTAGAATTGACCATTACCCTCACACTTGTTGCAATCATTCGTTCTATACGATGGAAAAACTGTTGTATTTATATTGTATTTTATGCTTCTGGAGTTGACTTCTTAGGCCCTAACTGTTCGATCAGGTGGAGCAACGCCCTACAGAAAAGCCTAGGTTGCCCGGAACGTAGATATGACCATAACTTTCACACTGGTTGCAATTATTCGTTTTATACGAAGGAAGAACTGTTGTATTTTTTCTGGATTTTATGCTTCTGGCGCTGACTTCTTAGGCCCTAACTATACGATCTGGTGGAACAACGCCCTAGAGTGAAGCCCGTGTTGCCTGGAACGTAGAAATGACCATATCTTTCACTCTGGTTGCAATTATTCCTGTTATACGATGGAAAAACTGTTGTATTTTTATTGTATTTTATGCTTCAGGCGTTGTCTTCTAAGGCCGTACCTGTTCCACGTAGTGGAGCAATACCCTACAGTGAAGCCTAGGTTGCCCGGAACGTAGAATTGACCATTACCTTCACACTTGTTGCAATCATTCGTTTTCTTCGATGGAAAAACTGTTGTATTTATATTGTATTTTATGCTTCAGGCGTTGATTTCTTAGGCCCTCACTGTTCGATCTGGTGGAACAACGCCCTAGGGTGGAGCCTAGGTTGCCTTGAACGTAAAAATGACCATAACATTCACACTCGTTGCAATTATTCGTTTTATAGGATGGAAAAGCCGTTGTATTTATTTTGCATTTTATGCTTCGGGCGTTGACTTCTAAGGCCCTAACTATGCGATGTGGTGGAGCAACGCCCTGGAGTGAAACCTAAACAGCCCGCAACGTACAAATGACCATTAACTTCACGCTTGTTGCAATTATTCCTTTTATGCGACGAACAAACTGTGGTATTTTTATAGAATTTTGTGCATCAGGCGTTGACTTCTAAGGTCCTAGCTATTCGATCTCGTTGGGCAACGTCCAAGAGTGAAGAGAATGTTGCCCGAAACGTAGAAATGACCATTACTTTCACACTGGTTGCAAATATACACTATATACGACGGAAAATCTGTTTTATTTATATTGTATTTTATGCTTTAGGCGTTGACCTCTAAGGTCGTAGCTATTGGATGTGGTGGAGCAACGCCCTAGAGTGAAGCCTAGGTTGCCCGGAACGTAGAAATGACCATCACTTTCGCACTGGGTGCAATTATTCCTGTTATACGATGGAAAAACTGTTGTATTTATATTGTATTTTATGCTTCTGGCGTTGACTTCGAAGGCCGTAGCTGTCCGATGTGGTGGAGCAACGCCCTAGAGTGAAGGCTACGTTGCCCGGAACGTAGAAATGACCATCACTTTCACACTGGTTGCAATTATTCCTGTTATACGATGGAAAAACTGTTGTATTTATATTGTATTTTATGCTTCTGGCGTTGACTTCGAAGGCCGTAGCTGTCCGATGTGGTGGAGCAACGCCCTAGAGTGAAGGCTAGGTTGCCCGGAACGTAGAAATGACCATCACTTTCACACTGGTTGCAATTATTCCTGTTATACGATGGAAAAACTGTTGTATTTATATTGTATTTTATGCTTCTGGCGTTGACTTCGAAGGCCGTAGCTGTCCGATGTGGTGGAGCAACGCCCTAGCGTGAAGCCTAGGTTGCCCGGAACGTAGAAATGACCATCACTTTCACACTGGTTGCAATTATTCCTGTTATACGATGGACAAACCGTTGGATTTATATTGTATTTTATGCTTCTGGCGTTGACTTCGAAGGCCGTAGCTGTCCGACGTGGTGGAGCAACGCCCTAGAGTGAAGCCTAGGTTGCCCGGAACGTAGAATTGACAATTACCCTCACACTTGTTGCAATCATTCGTTCTATACGATGGAAAAACTGTTGTATTTATATTGTATTTTATGTTTCTGGAGTTGACTTCTTAGGCCATAACTGTTGGATCTTGTGGAACAACGCCCTAGAGTGGAGCCTAGGTTGCCCGAAACGTAAAATGACCATACCTTTCACACTCGTTGCAATTATTCGTTTTATACGATGGAAAAACCGTTGTAATTATTTTGTATTTTAAGCTTCTGGCGTTGACTTCTAAGGTCCTAGCTAATCGATCTGGTGGGGCAACGTCCAAGGGTGAAGCCTGTGTAGCCTGGTACGTAGAAATGACCATTAGTTTCACACTGGTTGGAATTATTCTTTTTATACAATGGAAAAACTGCTGTATTTATTTTGTATTTTATGGCTCTGGCGTTGTATTCTTAGGCCCTAACTATTAGATCTGTTGGACCAACGCCGTAGAGTGAAGCCTCGGTTGCCCTGAACGTAGAAATGACCATTACTTTCACACTGTTTGCAATTATCCAGTTTATACGATGGAAAATCTGTTATATTTATATTGTATTTTCTGCTTCTGGCGTGGACTTCTAAGGCCGTAGCTATTCGATGTGGTGGAACAACGCCCTAGAGCGGAGCCTAGGTTGCCCGGAACGTAGAAATGTACATACCTTTCACAGTCGTTGCAATTATTCGTTTTCTGCGATGGAAAATCCGTTGGATTTAGTTTGTGTTTTAAGCTTCTGGCGTTGACTTCTAAGGCCCTAGCTATTCGATCTGGTGGGGCAACGTCCAGGAGTGAAGCCAATGTTGCCCGGAACGTAGAAATGACCATTACCTTCACACTGGTTGCAAATATACATTATATACGACGGAAAAGCGGTTGTATTTATATTATATTTTATGTTTCTGGCGTCGAGATCTTAGGTCCCAGCTATTCGATCTGGCGGACCAAAGCCCTAGAGTGAAGCCTAGGTTCCCCGAAACGTAGAAATGACCATAACTTTCACACTGGTTGCAATTATTCCTGTTACACGATGGAAAAACTGTTGCATTTATATTGTATTTTATGCTTGTGGCGTTGACTTCTAAGGCCGTAGCTATTCGATGTGGTGGAGCAACGCCCTAGAGTGAAGCCTAGGTTGTCCGGAACGTAGAATTGACCATTAGCCTCACACTTGTTGCAATCATTCGTTCTATACGATGGAAAAACTGTTGTGTTTATATTGTATTTTATGCTTCTGGAGTTGACTTCTTAGGCCCTAACTGTTCGATCTTCTGGAACAACGCCCTAGAGTGGAGCCTAGGATGCCCGAAACGTAAAATGACCATACCTTTCACACTCGTTGCAATTATTCGTTTTATACGATGGAAAAACCGTTGTATTTATTTTGTATTTTAAGCTTCTGGCGTTGACTTCTAAGGTCCTAGCTAATCGATCTGGTAGGGCAACGTCCAAGGGTGAAGCCTATGTAGCCGGGTACGTAGAAATGACCATTAGTTTCACACTGGTTGGAATTATACTTTTTATACAATGGAAAAACTGCTGTATTTATTTTGTATTTTATGACTCTGGCGTTGCCTTCTTAGGCCCTAACTATTGGATCTGATGGATCAACGCCGTAGAGTGAAGCCTCGGTTGCCCTGAACGTAGAAATGACCATTAATATCACACTGTTAGCAATTATCCATTTTATACGATGGAACAACTGTTATATTTATATTGTATTTTCTTCTTCTGGCGTTTACTTCTAAGGCCGTAGCTATTCGATGTGGTGGGGCAACACCCCAGAGTGAAGCCTTGGTTGCCTGCAACGTAGAATTGACCATACCTTTCACGCTGGTGGCAATTATTGTTATACTATGGAAAAACTGTTGTATTTATATTGTATTTTATGCTTCTGGCGTTGACTTCTAAGGCCGTAGCTGTCCGATGTGGTGGAGCAACGCCCTAGAGTGAAGGCTAGGTTGCCCGGAACGTAGAAATGACCATCACTTTCACTCTGGGTGCAATTATTCCTGTTATACGATGGAAAAACTGTTGTATTTATATTGTATTTTATGCTTCTGGCGTTGACTTCGAAGGCCGTAGCTGTCCGATGTGGTGGAGCAACGCCCTAGAGCGAAGCCTAGGTTGCCCGGAATGTAGAAATGACCATCACCTTCACACTGGTTGCAATTATTCCTGTTATACGATGGACAAACCGTTGGATTTGTATTGTACTTCATGTTCCTGGATTTGACTTCTAAGGCCCTGTGTATTCGGTCTGGTGGAGCAATGCCTCAGAGTTAAGCCTAGGATTCCCGAAACGTAGAAATAACAATAACTTTCATACTGATAGCAATTATTCCTTTTATAGGATGGAAAAACTGTTTTATTTGTATTGTATTTTATGCTTCTGGCGTTGACTTCTTTGGCCCTAACTGTTCGATCTGTTGGAACACGCCCTAGAGTGAAGCCTGGGTTGCCCGGAACGTAGAAATGACCATTACTTTCACACTGGTTGCAACTATTCATGCTATACGGTGGAAAAACTGCTGTATTTTTAATGTATTTTGTGCTTCTGGCGTTGACTTCTGAGATCCTAGGTATTAGATCTCGTGGGGCAACGTCCAAGAGTGAAGCATAGGTTCCCCGATACGTAGAAATGACCATTACTTTCACACTGGTTGCAATTATTCCTGTTATACGATGGAAAAGCTGTTGTATTGATACTGTATTTTATGCTTCTGGCGTTGACATCTTAGGCCCTAACTATTCGATCTGGTGGAACAACGCCCTAGAGTGAAGCCTGGGTTGACCGGAACGTAGAAATGACCATCACTTTCACACTGGTTGCAATTATTCCTGTTATACGATGGAATAACTGTTCTATTTATTTTGTATTTTATGCTTCTGGCGTTGACTTCTTTGGCCCTAACTGTTCGATCTGTTGGAACACGCCCTAGAGTGAAGCCTGGGTTGACCGGAACGTAGAAATGACTATCACTTTCACACTGGTTGCAATTATTCCTGTTATACGATGGAATAACTGTTCTATTTATTTTCTATTTTATGCTTCTGGCGTTGACTTCTTAGGCCCTAACTATTCGATCTGTTGGAACAACGCCCTAGAGTGAAGCCTAGGTTGCCCGGAACGTAGAAATCACCATCACTTTCACTCTGGTTGCAATTATTCTTTTTATACGATGGAAAAACTGTTGTATTTTTATTGTATTTTATGCGCTGGAGTTGTTTTATAAGGCCCTAACTATTCGGCCTGGTGGTGCAACGCCCTAGAGTGAAGCCTAGAATGCACGGAGCGTAGAAATGCCCATTACTTTCACACTGGTTGCAATTATTCCTGTTATACGATGGAAAAACTGTTGCATTTATATTGTATTTTATGCTTCTGGCGTTGACTTCTAAGGCCGTAGCTGCCCGATGTGGTTGAGCAAATCCCTAGAGTGAAGCCTAGGTTGATCGGAACGTAGAAATGAACATCACTTTCACACTGGCTGCAATTATTCCTGTTATACGATGGAAAAACTGTTGCATTTATATTGTATTTTATGCTTCTGGCGTTTACTTCTAATGCCGTAGCTATTCGATGTGGTGGAGCAACACCCTAGAGTGTAGGCTAGGTTGCCCGGAACGTAGAAATGTCCATCACTTTCACACTAGCTGCAATTATTCCTGTTATACGATGAAAAGCTGTTGTATTGATATTGTATTTTATGCTTCTGGCATTGATTTCTTAGGCCCTAACTATTCGGTCTGGCGGAGCGACGCCCTAGAGTGAAGCCTAGGCTGTCCGAAACGTAGAAATGACCATTAATTTCACTCTGGTTGCAATTATTCATGCTATACGATGGAAAAACTTTTGCATTTCTATTGCATTTTCTGCTTCTGGCATTGACTTCTAAGGTCCTAGCTATTCGATCTGGTGGGGCAACGTCCAAGAGTGAAGCCTATGTTGCCCGGAACGTAGAAATGACCATTACCTTCACACTGGTTGCATTTATTCCTGTTATACGATGGAAAAACTGTTGCATTTATATTGTATATTATGCTTCTGGCGTTGACTTCTAAGGCCGTAGCCGCTCGATGTGGTTGAGCAAATCCCTAGAGCGAAGCCTAGGTTGCTCGGAAAGTAGAAATGAACATCACTTTCACACTAGTTGCAATTATTCATGCTATACGATGGAAAAACTGTTGTATTTTTACTGGATTTTATGCTTCTGGCGTTGACTTCTAAGGTCCTAGCTATTCGATCTCGTTGGGCAACGTCCAAGAGTGAAGAGTGTGTTGCCCGAAACGTAGAAATGACCATTACTTTAACACCGGTTGCAAATATACATTATATACGACGGAAAAACTGTTGTATTTATATTATATTTTATGTTTCTGGCGTCGAGATCTTAGGCCCCAGCTATTCGATCTGGCGGAGCAAGGCCCTAGAGTGAAGCCTAGGTTCCCCGAAACGTAGAAATGACCATAACTTTCACACTGGTTGCAATTATTCCTGTTATACGATGGAAAAGCTGTTGTATTTTTATTGTATTTTATGCTTCAGGCGTTGACTTCTTAGGCCCTATCTGTTCGATCTGGTGGAACAACGCCCTAGGGTGGAGCCTAGGTTGCCTTGAACGTAAAAATGACCATAACTTTCACACCGGTTACAATTATTCCTGTTACACGATGGACAAACTGTTGTATTTTGATTGTATTTTACGCTTCTGGCGTTGAATTCTATGTCCCTAGCCATTCGATCTGGTGGAGCAACGCCCTAGAGTGAAGCCTCGGTTGCCCGAAACGTAGAAATGACCATAACTTTCACGCTGGTTGCAATTATTCGTTTTATACGATGGAAAAACAGTTGTATCTTTACTGTATTTGTTGCTTCTGGCGTTGACTTCTAAGGTCCTAGCTAATCGATCTGGTGGGGCAACGTCCAAGGGTGAAGCCTATGTAGCCCGGTACGTAGAAATGACCATTAGTTTCACACTGGTTGGAATTATTCTTTTTATACGTTGGAAAAACTGTTGTATTTATTTTGTATTTTATGTCTCTGGCGTCGACTTCTTAGGGCCTAGCTATTGGATTTGGTGGACCAACACCGTAGAGTGAATCCTCGGTTGCCCCGAACGTAGAAATGACCATATCTTTCATACTGGTTGCAATTATTCCTGTTACACGATGGAAAAACTGTTGTATTTTTATTGTATTTTATGCTTCAGGCGTTGTCTTCTAAGGTCGTAGCTATTCTACGTAGTGGAGCAACGCCCTAGAGTGAAGCCAAGGTTGCCAGGAGCGTAGAAATGACCATTACCTTCACACTTGTTGCAATCATTCGTTTTATACGAAGGAAAAACTTTTGTATTTATATTGTATTTTATGCTTCTGGCGTTGCCTTCTTAGGGCCTGACCATTCGATCTGGTGGAGCAACGCCCTAGAGTGAGGCCTAGGCTGTCCGGAACGTTGAAATGTCCATTAATTTCACTCTGGTTGCAATTATTCATGCTATACGATGGAAAAACTGTTGCATTTTAATTGCATTTTCTGCTTCTGGAATTGACTTCTAAGGTCCTAGCCATTCGATCTGGTGGGGTAACGTCCAAAAGCCTATGTTGCCCGGAACGCAGAAATGACCATTACCTTCACACTGGTTGCAATTGTTCTTGTTATACGATGGAAAAACTGTTGGATTTTTATTGTATTTTCTGCTTCAGGCGTTGACTTCTTAGGCCCTCACTGTTCGATCTGGTGGAACAACGCCCTAGGGTGGAGCCTAGGTTGTATTGAACGTAAAAATGACCATAACATTCACACTCGTTGCAATTATTCGTTTTATAGGATGGAAAAACCGTTGTATTTATTTTGCATTTTATGCTTCGGGCGTTGACTTCTAAGGCCCTAAACTATGCGATGTGGTGGAGCAACGCCCTGGAGTGAAACCTAAACAGCCCGCAACGTAGAAATGACCATTAACTTCACGCTTGTTGCAATTATTCCTTTTATGCGACGAACAAACGGTGGTATTTTTATAGAATTTTGTGCTTCAGGCGTTGACTTCTAAGGCCGTAGCTATTCGATGTGCTGGAGCAACGACCTAGAGTGAAGCCTAGGTTGCCCGGAACGTAGAAATGACCATTACTTCCACACTGTTTGCAATTATTCATTTTATACAATGGAAAAGCTGTTGTATTTATATTGTATTTTATGCTTCTGGCGTTGACTTCTAAGGCCCTAACTATTCGATGTGGTGGCGTAACGACCTAGAGTGAAGTCTAGGTTGCCCGAAACGTAGGAATGACAATAACTTTAACACTGTTTGCAATTATTCATTATATACGATCGAACAACTGTTATATTTATATTGCATTTTCTGCTTTTGGCGTTGACTTCTGAGGCCGTAGCTATTCGATGTGGTGGAGCAACGCCCTAGAGTGAAGCCTAGGTTGCCCGGAATGTAGAAATGACCATATCTTTCATAGTGGTTGCAATTATTCCTGTCATACGATGGAAAAACTGTTGTATTTTTATTGTATTTTATGCTTCAGGCGTTGTCTTCTAAGGCCCTAACTATTCGATGTGGTGGCGTAACGACCTAGAGTGAAGTCTAGGTTGCCCGAAACGTAGGAATGACAATAACTTTCACACTGGTTGCAAGTATTCATGGTATGCGATGGAAAACCTGTTGTATTTTTATTGTATTTTATACTTCTGGCGTTGACTGCTTAGGCCCTGACCATTCGATCTGGTGAAGCAACGCCCTAGAGTGAAGCCTAGGCTGTCCGAAACGTAGAAATGACCATTAATTTCACTCTGGTTGCAATTATTCATGCTACACGATGGAAGAACTGTTGCATTTCTATTGCATTTTCTGCTTCTGGCATTGACTTCTAAGGTCCTAGCTATTCGATCTGGTGGGGCAACGTCCAAGAGTGAAGCCTATGTTGCCCGGAACGTAGAAATGACCATTACCTTCACACTGGTTGCATTTATTCCTGTTATACGATGGAAAAACGGTTGCATTTATATTGTATTTTATGCTTCTGGCGTTGACGTCTTAGGCCCTAACTATTCGATGTGGTGGAGCAACGCCCTAGAGTGAAGCCTAGGTTGCCCGAAACGTAGAAATGACCATAACTTTCACACTGGTTACAATTATTCCTGTTACACGATGGACAAACTGTTGTCTTTTGATTGTATTTTACGCTTCTGGCGTTGAATTCTAAGGTCCTAGCCATTCGATCTGGTGGGGTAACGTCCAAAAGCCTATGTTGCCCGGAACGCAGAAATGACCATTACCTTCACACTGGTTGCAATTGTTCTTGTTATACGATGGAAAGACTGTTGTATTTTTATAGTATCTTCTGCTTCTGGCGTTGACTTCTTAGGCCCTAACTATTCGATGTGGTGGAGCAACGCCCTAGAGTGAAGCCTAGGTTGCCCGAAACGTAGAAATGACCATAACTTTCACACCGGTTACAATTATTCCTGTTACTCGATGGACAAACTGTTGTATTTTGATTGTATTTTACGCTTCTGGCGTTGAATTCTATGTCCCTAGCCATTCGATCTGGTGGAGCAACGCCCTACAGTGAAGCCTCGGTTGCCCGAAACGTAGAAATGACCATAACTTTCACGCTGGTTGCAATTATTCGTTTTATACGATGGAAAAACAGTTGTATCTTTACTGTATTTTATGCTTCTGGCGTTGACTTCTAAGGTCCTAGCTAATCGATCTGGTGGGGCAACGTCCAAGGGTGAAGCCTATGTAGCCCGGTACGTAGAAATGACCATTAGTTTCACACTGGTTGGAATTATTCTTTTTATACGATGGAAAAACTGTTGTATTTATTTTGTATTTTATGTCTCTGGCGTCGACTTCTTAGGGCCTAGCTATTGGATTTGGTGGACCAACACCGTAGAGTGAATCCTCGGTTGCCCCGAACGTAGAAATGACCATATCTTTCATACTGGTTGCAATTATTCCTGTTACACGACGGAAAAACTGTTGTATTTTTATTGTATTTTATGCTTCTGGCGCTGACTTCTTAGGCTCTAACTATTCGATCTGGTGGAACAACGCCCTAGAGTGAAGCCTGGGTTGCCCGGAACGTAGAAGTGATCATCACTTTCACACTGGTTGCAATTATTCATGCTATACGATGGAAAAACTTTTGCATTTCTATTGCATTTTCTGCTTCTGGCATTGACTTCTAAGGTCCTAGCTATTCGATCTGGTGGGGCAACGTCCAAGAGTGAAGCCTATGTTGCCCGGAACGTAGAAATGACCATTACCTTCACACTGGTTGCATTTATTCCTGTTATACGATGGAAAAACTGTTGCATTTATATTGTATATTATGCTTCTGGCGTTGACTTCTAAGGCCGTAGCCGCTCGATGTGGTTGAGCAAATCCCTAGAGCGAAGCCTAGGTTGCTCGGAAAGTAGAAATGAACATCACTTTCACACTAGTTGCAATTATTCATGCTATACGATGGAAAAACTGTTGTATTTTTACTGGATTTTATGCTTCTGGCGTTGACTTCTAAGGTCCTAGCTATTCGATCTCGTTGGGCAACGTCCAAGAGTGAAGAGTGTGTTGCCCGAAACGTAGAAATGACCATTACTTTAACACCGGTTGCAAATATACATTATATACGACGGAAAAACTGTTGTATTTATATTATATTTTATGTTTCTGGCGTCGAGATCTTAGGCCCCAGCTATTCGATCTGGCGGAGCAAGGCCCTAGAGTGAAGCCTAGGTTCCCCGAAACGTAGAAATGACCATAACTTTCACACTGGTTGCAATTATTCCTGTTACACGATGGACAAACTGTTGTATTTTTATGGTATTTCATGCTTCTGGCGTTGACTTCTAAGGCGCTAACTATTCGATCTGGTGTAGCAACGCCCTAGGGTGGAGCCTAGGTTGCCCGGAATGTAGAAATGACCATATCTTTCATACTGGTTGCAATTATTCCTGTTATACGATGGAAAAGCTGTTGTATTTTTATTGTATTTTATGCTTCAGGCGTTGACTTCTTAGGCCCTATCTGTTCGATCTGGTGGAACAACGCCCTAGGGTGGAGCCTAGGTTGCCTTGAACGTAAAAATGACCATAACTTTCACACCGGTTACAATTATTCCTGTTACACGATGGACAAACTGTTGTATTTTGATTGTATTTTACGCTTCTGGCGTTGAATTCTATGTCCCTAGCCATTCGATCTGGTGGAGCAACGCCCTAGAGTGAAGCCTCGGTTGCCCGAAACGTAGAAATGACCATAACTTTCACGCTGGTTGCAATTATTCGTTTTATACGATGGAAAAACAGTTGTATCTTTACTGTATTTGTTGCTTCTGGCGTTGACTTCTAAGGTCCTAGCTAATCGATCTGGTGGGGCAACGTCCAAGGGTGAAGCCTATGTAGCCCGGTACGTAGAAATGACCATTAGTTTCACACTGGTTGGAATTATTCTTTTTATACGTTGGAAAAACTGTTGTATTTATTTTGTATTTTATGTCTCTGGCGTCGACTTCTTAGGGCCTAGCTATTGGATTTGGTGGACCAACACCGTAGAGTGAATCCTCGGTTGCCCCGAACGTAGAAATGACCATATCTTTCATACTGGTTGCAATTATTCCTGTTACACGATGGAAAAACTGTTGTATTTTTATTGTATTTTATGCTTCAGGCGTTGTCTTCTAAGGTCGTAGCTATTCTACGTAGTGGAGCAACGCCCTAGAGTGAAGCCAAGGTTGCCAGGAGCGTAGAAATGACCATTACCTTCACACTTGTTGCAATCATTCGTTTTATACGAAGGAAAAACTTTTGTATTTATATTGTATTTTATGCTTCTGGCGTTGCCTTCTTAGGGCCTGACCATTCGATCTGGTGGAGCAACGCCCTAGAGTGAGGCCTAGGCTGTCCGGAACGTTGAAATGTCCATTAATTTCACTCTGGTTGCAATTATTCATGCTATACGATGGAAAAACTGTTGCATTTTAATTGCATTTTCTGCTTCTGGAATTGACTTCTAAGGTCCTAGCCATTCGATCTGGTGGGGTAACGTCCAAAAGCCTATGTTGCCCGGAACGCAGAAATGACCATTACCTTCACACTGGTTGCAATTGTTCTTGTTATACGATGGAAAAACTGTTGGATTTTTATTGTATTTTCTGCTTCAGGCGTTGACTTCTTAGGCCCTCACTGTTCGATCTGGTGGAACAACGCCCTAGGGTGGAGCCTAGGTTGTATTGAACGTAAAAATGACCATAACATTCACACTCGTTGCAATTATTCGTTTTATAGGATGGAAAAACCGTTGTATTTATTTTGCATTTTATGCTTCGGGCGTTGACTTCTAAGGCCCTAAACTATGCGATGTGGTGGAGCAACGCCCTGGAGTGAAACCTAAACAGCCCGCAACGTAGAAATGACCATTAACTTCACGCTTGTTGCAATTATTCCTTTTATGCGACGAACAAACGGTGGTATTTTTATAGAATTTTGTGCTTCAGGCGTTGACTTCTAAGGCCGTAGCTATTCGATGTGCTGGAGCAACGACCTAGAGTGAAGCCTAGGTTGCCCGGAACGTAGAAATGACCATTACTTCCACACTGTTTGCAATTATTCATTTTATACAATGGAAAAGCTGTTGTATTTATATTGTATTTTATGCTTCTGGCGTTGACTTCTAAGGCCCTAACTATTCGATGTGGTGGCGTAACGACCTAGAGTGAAGTCTAGGTTGCCCGAAACGTAGGAATGACAATAACTTTAACACTGTTTGCAATTATTCATTATATACGATCGAACAACTGTTATATTTATATTGCATTTTCTGCTTTTGGCGTTGACTTCTGAGGCCGTAGCTATTCGATGTGGTGGAGCAACGCCCTAGAGTGAAGCCTAGGTTGCCCGGAATGTAGAAATGACCATATCTTTCATAGTGGTTGCAATTATTCCTGTCATACGATGGAAAAACTGTTGTATTTTTATTGTATTTTATGCTTCAGGCGTTGTCTTCTAAGGCCCTAACTATTCGATGTGGTGGCGTAACGACCTAGAGTGAAGTCTAGGTTGCCCGAAACGTAGGAATGACAATAACTTTCACACTGGTTGCAAGTATTCATGGTATGCGATGGAAAACCTGTTGTATTTTTATTGTATTTTATACTTCTGGCGTTGACTGCTTAGGCCCTGACCATTCGATCTGGTGAAGCAACGCCCTAGAGTGAAGCCTAGGCTGTCCGAAACGTAGAAATGACCATTAATTTCACTCTGGTTGCAATTATTCATGCTACACGGTGGAAGAACTGTTGCATTTCTATTGCATTTTCTGCTTCTGGCATTGACTTCTAAGGTCCTAGCTATTCGATCTGGTGGGGCAACGTCCAAGAGTGAAGCCTATGTTGCCCGGAACGTAGAAATGACCATTACCTTCACACTGGTTGCATTTATTCCTGTTATACGATGGAAAAACGGTTGCATTTATATTGTATTTTATGCTTCTGGCGTTGACGTCTTAGGCCCTAACTATTCGATGTGGTGGAGCAACGCCCTAGAGTGAAGCCTAGGTTGCCCGAAACGTAGAAATGACCATAACTTTCACACTGGTTACAATTATTCCTGTTACACGATGGACAAACTGTTGTCTTTTGATTGTATTTTACGCTTCTGGCGTTGAATTCTAAGGTCCTAGCCATTCGATCTGGTGGGGTAACGTCCAAAAGCCTATGTTGCCCGGAACGCAGAAATGACCATTACCTTCACACTGGTTGCAATTGTTCTTGTTATACGATGGAAAGACTGTTGTATTTTTATAGTATCTTCTGCTTCTGGCGTTGACTTCTTAGGCCCTAACTATTCGATGTGGTGGAGCAACGCCCTAGAGTGAAGCCTAGGTTGCCCGAAACGTAGAAATGACCATAACTTTCACACCGGTTACAATTATTCCTGTTACTCGATGGACAAACTGTTGTATTTTGATTATATTTTACGCTTCTGGCGTTGAATTCTATGTCCCTAGCCATTCGATCTGGTGGAGCAACGCCCTACAGTGAAGCCTCGGTTGCCCGAAACGTAGAAATGACCATAACTTTCACGCTGGTTGCAATTATTCGTTTTATACGATGGAAAAACAGTTGTATCTTTACTGTATTTTATGCTTCTGGCGTTGACTTCTAAGGTCCTAGCTAATCGATCTGGTGGGGCAACGTCCAAGGGTGAAGCCTATGTAGCCCGGTACGTAGAAATGACCATTAGTTTCACACTGGTTGGAATTATTCTTTTTATACGATGGAAAAACTGTTGTATTTATTTTGTATTTTATGTCTCTGGCGTCGACTTCTTAGGGCCTAGCTATTGGATTTGGTGGACCAACACCGTAGAGTGAATCCTCGGTTGCCCCGAACGTAGAAATGACCATATCTTTCATACTGGTTGCAATTATTCCTGTTACACGACGGAAAAACTGTTGTATTTTTATTGTATTTTATGCTTCTGGCGCTGACTTCTTAGGCTCTAACTATTCGATCTGGTGGAACAACGCCCTAGAGTGAAGCCTGGGTTGCCCGGAACGTAGAAGTGATCATCACTTTCACACTGGTTGCAATTATTCATGCTATACGATGGAAAAACTTTTGCATTTCTATTGCATTTTCTGCTTCTGGCATTGACTTCTAAGGTCCTAGCTATTCGATCTGGTGGGGCAACGTCCAAGAGTGAAGCCTATGTTGCCCGGAACGTAGAAATGACCATTACCTTCACACTGGTTGCATTTATTCCTGTTATACGATGGAAAAACTGTTGCATTTATATTGTATATTATGCTTCTGGCGTTGACTTCTAAGGCCGTAGCCGCTCGATGTGGTTGAGCAAATCCCTAGAGCGAAGCCTAGGTTGCTCGGAAAGTAGAAATGAACATCACTTTCACACTAGTTGCAATTATTCATGCTATACGATGGAAAAACTGTTGTATTTTTACTGGATTTTATGCTTCTGGCGTTGACTTCTAAGGTCCTAGCTATTCGATCTCGTTGGGCAACGTCCAAGAGTGAAGAGTGTGTTGCCCGAAACGTAGAAATGACCATTACTTTAACACCGGTTGCAAATATACATTATATACGGCGGAAAAACTGTTGTATTTATATTATATTTTATGTTTCTGGCGTCGAGATCTTAGGCCCCAGCTATTCGATCTGGCGGAGCAAGGCCCTAGAGTGAAGCCTAGGTTCCCCGAAACGTAGAAATGACCATAACTTTCACACTGGTTGCAATTATTCCTGTTACACGATGGACAAACTGTTGTATTTTTATGGTATTTCATGCTTCTGGCGTTGACTTCTAAGGCGCTAACTATTCGATCTGGTGTAGCAACGCCCTAGGGTGGAGCCTAGGTTGCCCGGAATGTAGAAATGACCATATCTTTCATACTGGTTGCAATTATTCCTGTTATACGATGGAAAAGCTGTTGTATTTTTATTGTATTTTATGCTTCAGGCGTTGACTTCTTAGGCCCTATCTGTTCGATCTGGTGGAACAACGCCCTAGGGTGGAGCCTAGGTTGCCTTGAACGTAAAAATGACCATAACTTTCACACCGGTTACAATTATTCCTGTTACACGATGGACAAACTGTTGTATTTTGATTGTATTTTACGCTTCTGGCGTTGAATTCTATGTCCCTAGCCATTCGATCTGGTGGAGCAACGCCCTAGAGTGAAGCCTCGGTTGCCCGAAACGTAGAAATGACCATAACTTTCACGCTGGTTGCAATTATTCGTTTTATACGATGGAAAAACAGTTGTATCTTTACTGTATTTTATGCTTCTGGCGTTGACTTCTAAGGTCCTAGCTAATCGATCTGGTGGGGCAACGTCCAAGGGTGAAGCCTATGTAGCCCGGTACGTAGAAATGACCATTAGTTTCACACTGGTTGGAATTATTCTTTTTATACGTTGGAAAAACTGTTGTATTTATTTTGTATTTTATGTCTCTGGCGTCGACTTCTTAGGGCCTAGCTATTGGATTTGGTGGACCAACACCGTAGAGTGAATCCTCGGTTGCCCCGAACGTAGAAATGACCATATCTTTCATACTGGTTGCAATTATTCCTGTTACACGATGGAAAAACTGTTGTATTTTTATTGTATTTTATGCTTCAGGCGTTGTCTTCTAAGGTCGTAGCTATTCTACGTAGTGGAGCAACGCCCTAGAGTGAAGCCAAGGTTGCCAGGAGCGTAGAAATGACCATTACCTTCACACTTGTTGCAATCATTCGTTTTATACGAAGGAAAAACTTTTGTATTTATATTGTATTTTATGCTTCTGGCGTTGCCTTCTTAGGGCCTGACCATTCGATCTGGTGGAGCAACGCCCTAGAGTGAGGCCTAGGCTGTCCGGAACGTTGAAATGTCCATTAATTTCACTCTGGTTGCAATTATTCATGCTATACGATGGAAAAACTGTTGCATTTTAATTGCATTTTCTGCTTCTGGAATTGACTTCTAAGGTCCTAGCCATTCGATCTGGTGGGGTAACGTCCAAAAGCCTATGTTGCCCGGAACGCAGAAATGACCATAACTTTCACGCTGGTTGCAATTATTCTTTTTATACTATGGAAAAACTGTTGTATTCATTTTGCATTTTATGTCTCTGGCATCGACTTCTTAGGCCCTAGCTATTGGATCTGGTCGACCAACGCCGTAGTGTGAAGCCTCGGTTGCCCTGAACGTAGAAATGACCATTGCTTTCACACTGTTTGCAATTATTCATTATATACGATCGAACAACTGTTACATTTATATTGTATTTTCTGCTTCTGGCGTTGACTTCTAAGGCCGTAGCTATTCGATGTGGTGGAGCAACGCCCTAGAGTGAGGCCTAGGTTGCCCGGAATGTAGAAATGACCATATCTTTCATACCGGTTGCAATTATTCCTGTTATACAATGGAAAAACTGTTGTATTTTTATTGTATTTTATGCTTCAGGCGTTGTCTTCTAAGGTCGTAGCTATTCTACGTAGTGGAGCAACGCCCTAGAGTGAAGCCTGGGTTGCCCGGAACGTAGAAATGACCATTACATTCACACTGGTTGCAATTATTCCTGTTATACGATGGAAAGACTGTTGTATTTTTATTATATCATATGCTTCTGGCGTTGACTTCTAAGGCCCGAACTATTCGATGTGGTGGAGCGACGCCCTAGAGTGAAGCCTAGTTTGCCCGGAAAGTAGAAATGACCATAACTTTCACACTGGTTGCAATTATTCCTGTTATACGATGGAAAAGCTGTTGTATTTATATCGTATTTTATGCTTCTGGCGGTGACTTCTTAGGCCCTAACTATACCATCTGGTGGAACAACGCCCTAGGGTGAAGCCTAGGTTGCCCGGAATGTAGAACTGACCATTACTTTCACACTGGTTGCAATTATTCGTTTTATACAATGGAAAAACTGTTGTATTTATTTTGTATTTGGTGCATCTGGCGTTGACTTCTTAGGCCTTAACTATTCGATCTGTTGGAGCAGCGCCATAGAGTGAAGCGTAGGGTGCCCGGAAAGTAGAAATGAACATTACTTTCACACTGGTTGCAATTATTCGTCTTATACGATGGAACAACTGTTGTATTTATAATGTATTTTATGCTTCTGACATTGAATTCTAAGGCCGTAGCTATTCGATGTGGTGGAGCAACGCCCTAGAGTGAAGCCTAGGTTGCCCGGAACCTAGAAATGACCATTACTTTCGAACTGGTTGCAAGTATTCGTTTTATACGATGGAAAAACTGTTGTATTTATTATGTATTTGGTGCTTCTAGCGTTGACTTCTTAGGCCATAACTATTCCGTCTGGTGGAGCAACGCCATAGAGTGAAATGTAGGTTGCCCGTATCGTAGAAATGACCACTATATTCACACTAGTTGCAATTATTCCTGTTATACGATGGACAAAATGTTTTATTTTTATTGTATTTTATGCTTATGGCGTTGAATTCTAAGTCCCTAGCTATTCGATCTGGTGGATCAACGCCCTATAGTGAAGCCCAGGTTGCCCGGAACGTAGAAATGACCATTACTTTCCCACTGTTTTCAATTATTCATTTTATACGATGTAAAAGCTGTTGTATTTATATTGTATTTTATGCTTCTGCCGTTGACTTCTAAGGCCCTAACTGATCGCTCTGGTGGAGCAACGCCCTAGAGTCAAGCCTAGTATGCCCGGAATGTTGAAATGTCCATAACTTTCACACTGGTTGCAATTATTCGTTTTATACGATGGAAAAACTGTTGCATCTTTATTGTAATTTATGCTTCTGGCGTTGACTTCTTAGGCCCTAACTATTCGATCTGGTGGAACAACGCCCTAGAGTGAAGCCTAGGTTTCCCGGAACGTAGCAATGACCATTACGATCACACTGTTTGCAAATATACATTATATACGATGGAAAAGCTGTTGTATTTATATTGTATTTTATGCTTCTGGCGTTGACTTCTTAGGCCCTAACTATTTGATCTGGTGGAGGACCGCCATAGAGTGAAGCCTAGGTCGCCCGGAACGTAGCACATACCATTACCTTCACACTGGTTGCAATTATTCCTGTTATACGATGGAAAAACTGTTATATTTATTTTGTATTTTATGCTTCGGGCGTCGACTTCTAAGGCCCTAACTATTCGGACTGGTGGAGCAACATCCTAGAGTGAAGCCCAGGGTGCCCGGAACGTTGAAATGACCATCACTTTCACACTGGTTGCAATTATTCCTGTTATACGATGGAAAAACTCTTGTATATTTATTGTATTTTATGCTTGGGCGTTGACTTCTATGGCCCTACCTATTCTATCGGTTGGAGCAACACCCTACAGTGAAGCCTAGGTTGCCCGGACAATAGAAATGGCCATAACTTTCATACTGGTTGCAATTATTCCTTTTATGCGATGGAAAAACTCTTGTATTTATATTGTATTTTATGCTTCTGGCGTTGACTTCTTAGGCCCTATCTATTCGATCTGGTGGAAAAACGCCCTAGTGTGAAGCCTAGGTTGCACGGAACGTAGCAATGACCATTACTTTCACAATGTTTGCAATTATTCATTTTATACGATGTAAAAACTGTTGTACCTATATTGTATTTTACTCTTCTGGCGTTGACTTCTTAGGCCCTAACTATTCGATCTGGTGGAAAAACGCCCTAGTGTGAAGCCTAGGTTGCGCGGAACGTCGCAATGACCATTACGATCACACTGTTTGCAAATATACATTATATACGATGGAAAAGCTGTTGTATTTATATTGTATTTTATGCTTCTGCCGTTGACTTCTTAGGCCCTAACTATTTGATCTGGTGGAGCATCGCCATAGAGTGAAGCCTAGGTTGCCCGGAACGTAGCACATACCATTACCTTCACACTGGTTGCAATTATTCCTGTTATACGATGGAAAAACTGTTCTATTTATTTTGTATTTTATGCTACGGGCGTCGACTTCTAAGGCCCTAACTATTCGATCTGGTGGAGCAGCGCCATAGAGTGAAGCCTAGGGTGCCCGGAAAGTTGAAATGAACATTACTTTCACACTGGTTGCAATTATTCGTTTTATACGATGGAAAAACTGTTGTATTAATTATGTATTTTATGCTTCTGACGTTGAATTGTAAGGCCGTAGCTATTCGATGTGGTGGAGCAACGCCCTAGAGTGAAGCCTAGGTTGCCCGGAACCTAGAAATGACCATTACTTTCACACTGGTTGCAATTATTCGTTTTGTACGATGGAAAAACTGTTGTATTTATTATGTACTTGGTGCCCCTAGCGATGACTTCTTAGGCCATAACTATTCCGTCTGGTGGAGCAACGCCATAGAGTGAAATGTAGGTTGCCCGGATCGTAGAAATGACCATTATATTCACACTGGTTGCAATTATTCCTTTTATACGATGGAAAAGCTGTTGTACTTATATTGTATTTTATTCTTGTGGCGTTGACTTCTTTGTCGCTAACTATTCGATCTGGTGGAACAACACCCTAGGGTGAAGCCTAGTTTGCCCGGAAAGTAGAAATGACCATAACTTTCATACTGGTTGCAAATATTCGTTTTATACGCTGGAAAAACTGTTGTATTTACATTGCATTTTATGCTTCGTGCGTCGACTTCTAAGGCCCTAGATACTCAATCTGTTGGAGCAACGCCCTAGGGTGAAACCTAGGTTGCCCGGAAAGTAGAAATGACCATAACTTTCACACTGGTTGCAATTATTCCTCTTATACGATGGAAAAGCTGTTGTATTTATATCGTATTTTATGCTTCTGGCGTTGACTTCTTAGGCCCTAACTATACCATCTGGTGGAACAACGCCCTAGGGTGAAGCCTAGGTTGCCCGGAATGTAGAACTGACCATTACTTTCACACTGGTTGCAATTATTCGTTTTATACAATGGAAAAACTGTTGTATTTATTTTGTATTTGGTGCATCTGGCGTTGACTTCTTAGGCCTTAACTATTCGATCTGTTGGAGCAGCGCCATAGAGTGAAGCGTAGGGTGCCCGGAAAGTAGAAATGAACATTACTTTCACACTGGTTGCAATTATTCGTCTTATACGATGGAACAACTGTTGTATTTATAATGTATTTTATGCTTCTGACATTGAATTCTAAGGCCGTAGCTATTCGATGTGGTGGAGCAACGCCCTAGAGTGAAGCCTAGGTTGCCCGGAACCTAGAAATGACCATTACTTTCACACTGGTTGCAAGTATTCGTTTTATACGATGGAAAAACTGTTGTATTTATTATGTATTTGGTGCTTCTAGCGTTGACTTCTTAGGCCATAACTATTCCGTCTGGTGGAGCAACGCCATAGAGTGAAATGTAGGTTGCCCGTATCGTAGAAATGACCACTATATTCACACTAGTTGCAATTATTCCTGTTATACGATGGACAAAATGTTTTATTTTTATTGTATTTTATGCTTCTGGCGTTGAATTCTAAGTCCCTAGCTATTCGATCTGGTGGATCAACGCCCTATAGTGAAGCCCAGGTTGCCCGGAACGTAGAAATGACCATTACTTTCCCACAGTTTTCAATTATTCATCTTATACGATGGAAAAGCTGTTGTATTTATATTGTATTTTATGCTTCTGCCGTTGACTTCTAAGGCCCTAACTGATCGCTCTGGTGGAGCAACGCCCTAGAGTCAAGCCTAGGATGCCCGGAATGTTGAAATGTCCATAACTTTCACACTGGTTGCAATTATTCGTTTTATACGATGGAAAAACTGTTGCATCTTTATTGTATTTTATGCTTCTGGCGTTGACTTCTTAGGCCCTAACTATTCGATCTGGTGGAACAACGCCCTAGAGTGAAGCCTAGGTTTCCCGGAACGTAGCAATGACCATTACGATCACACTGTTTGCAAATATACATTATATACGATGGAAAAGCTGTTGTATTTATATTGTATTTTATTCTTGTGGCGTTGACTTCTTTGTCGCTAACTATTTGATCTGGTGGAGGACCGCCATAGAGTGAAGCCTAGGTCGCCCGGAACGTAGCACATACCATTACCTTCACACTGGTTGCAATTATTCCTGTTATACGATGGAAAAACTGTTACATTTATTTTGTATTTTATGCTTCGGGCGTCGACTTCTAAGGCCCTAACTATTCGGACTGGTGGAGCAACATCCTAGAGTGAAGCCCAGGGTGCCCGGAACGTTGAAATGACCATCACTTTCACACTGGTTGCAATTATTCCTGTTATACGATGGAAAAACTCTTGTATATTTATTGTATTTTATGCTTGGGCGTTGACTTCTATGGCCCTACCTATTCTATCGGTTGGAGCAACACCCTACAGTGAAGCCTAGGTTGCCCGGACAATAGAAATGGCCATAACTTTCATACTGGTTGCAATTATTCCTTTTATGCGATGGAAAAACTCTTGTATTTATATTGTATTTTATGCTTCTGGCGTTGACTTCTTAGGCCCTAACTATTCGATCTGGTGGAACAACGCCCTAGAGTGAAGCCTAGGTTGCCCGGAACGTAGAAATGACCATCACTTTCAAACTGGTTGCAATTATTCCTGTTATAGGATGGAAAACCTGTTGAATTTATATTGTATTTTATGCTTCAGGCGTTGAATTCTAAGGCCGTAGCTATTCGATGTGGTGGAGCAACGCCCTAGAGTGAAGCCTAGGTTTCCCGGAACCTAGAAATGACCATCACTTTCACACTGGTTGCAATTATTCGTTTTATACGATGGAAAAACTGTTGTATTTATTATGTATTTGGTGCTTCTAGCGTTGACTTCTTAGGCCATAACTATTCCGTCTGGTGAAGCAACGCCATAGAGTGAAATGTAGGTTGCCCGGATCTTAGGAATGACCATTATATTCACACTAGTTGCAATTATTCCTGTTATACGATGGAAAAACTGTTTTATTTTTATAGTATTTTATGCTACTGGCGTTGAATTCTAAGTCCCTAGCTATTCGATCTGGTGGAGCAACGCCCTATAGTGAAGCCCAGGTTGCCCGGAACGTGGAAATGACTACTACTTTCACACTGTTTTCAATTATTCATTTTATACGATGGAAAAGCTGTTGTATTTATATTGTATTTTATGCTTCTGGCGTTGACTTCTAAGGCCCTAACTGTTCGATCTGGTGGAGCAACGCCCTAGAGTCAAGCCTAGGTTGCTCGAAATGTTGAAATGTCCATAACTTTCACACTGGTTGCAATTATTCGTTTTATACGATGGAAAAACTGTTGCATCTTTATTGTATTTTATGCTTCTGGCGTTGACTTCTTAGGCCCTAACTATTCGATCTGGTGGAACAACGCCCTAGAGTGAAGTCTAGATTGCCCGGAACGTAGCAATGACCATTACTTTCACAATGTTTGCAATTATTCATTTTATACGATGTAAAAACTGTTGTACCTATATTGTATTTTATTCTTCTGGCGTTGACTTCTTAGGACCTAACTATTCGATCTGGTGGAAAAACGCCCTAGTGTGAAGCCTAGGTTGCCCGGAACGTCGCAATGACCATTACGATCACACTGTTTGCAAATATACATTATATACGATGGAAAAGCTGTTGTATTTATATTGTATTTTATGCTTCAGCCGTTGACTTCTTAGGCCCTAACTATTTGATCTGGTGGAGCATCGCCATAAAGTGAAGCCTAGGTTGCCGCGAACGTAGCACATACCATTACCTTCACACTGGTTGCAATTATTCCTGTTATACGATGGAAAAACTGTTCTATTTATTTTGTATTTTATGCTACGGGCGTCGACTTCTAAGGCCCTAACTATTCGGGCTGGTGGAGCAACATCCTAGAGTGAAGCCTAGACTGCCCGGAACGTAGAAATGACCATCACTTTCACACTGGTTGCAACTATTCCTGTTATACGATGGAAAAACTCTTGTGTATTTATTGTATTTTATGCTTGGGCGTTGACTTCTATGGCCCTACCTATTCGATCGGTTGGAGCAACACCCTACAGTGAAGCCTAGGTTGCCCGGAACGTGGATATGACCATAACCTTCACACAGGTTGCAATTATTCGTTTTATACGATGGAAAGACTGTTGTATTTATTTTGTAGTTTATGCTTCTGGCGTTAACTTTTAAGGCCCTAACTCTTCGTTCTGGTGGAGCAACGCCTAGGAGTTAAGTCTGGGATGTCCGAAACGCCGAAATGATCATTACTTTCACACTGGTTGCAGTGATCCATGCTATACAATGGAAAAACTGTTGTATTTATATTGTATTTTATGCTTCAGGCGTTGACTTCTAAGGCCGTAGCTATTCGATGTTGTGGAGCAACGCCGTAGAGTGAAGCCTAGGTTGCGCGGAACGTAGAAATGACCATAACATTCACACTGTTTGCAATTATTCGTTTTATACGATGGAAAAGCTGTTGTACTTATATTGTATTTTATTCTTCTGGCGTTGACTTCTAAGGCCCTGATTATACCATCTGGTGGAACAACGCCCTAGGGTGAAGCCTATGTTGCCCGGAACGTAGAACTGACCATTACTTTCACACTGGTTGCAATTATTCGTCTTATACGACGGTAAAAATGTTGTATTTATTTTGTATTTGGTGCTTCTGGCGTTGACTTCATAGGCCTTAACTATTCGATCTGGTGGAGCAGCGCCATAGAGTGAAGCCTAGGGTGCCCGGAAAGTAGAAATGAACATTACTTTCACACTGGTTGCAATTATTCGTTTTATACGATGGAAAAACTGTTTATTTATTATGTATTTTATGCTTCTGACGTTGAATTCTAAGGCCGTAGCTATTCGATGTGGTGCAGCAACGCCCTAGAGTGAAGCCTAGGTTACCCGGAGCCTAGAAGTGACCATTACTTTCACGCTTGTTGCAATTATTCCTGTTATACGATGAAAAGACTGTTGTATTTTTATTGTATTTTATGCTTCAGGCGTTAACTTCTAAGGCCGTAACTATTCGATGTGGTGGAGCAACACCATAGAGTGAAGCCTAGGTTGCCCGGAACGTAGAAATGACCATAACATTCACACTGGTTGCAATTATTCCTTTTATACGATGGAAAAGCTGTTGTACTTATATTGTATTTTATTCTTCTGGCGCTGACTTCTTTGTCCCTAACTATTCGATCTGATGGAACAACACCCTAGGGTGAAGCCTAGGTTGCCCGGAAGGTAGAAATGACCATAACTTTCATACCGGTTGCAAATATTCGTTTTATACGCTGGAAAAACTGTTGTACTTATATTGTATTTTATGCTTCTGGCGTTGACTTCTAAGGCCCTAACTGTTCGATCTGGTGGAGCAACGCCCTAGAGTCAAGCCTAGGTTGCTCGCAATGTTGAAATGCCCATAACCTTCAGACTGGTTGCAATTATTCCTTTTATACGATGGAATAGCTGTTGTACTTATATTGTATTTTATTCTTCTGGCGTTGACTTCTTTGCCCCTAACTATTCGATCTGGTGGAGCAACGCCCTAGAGTGAAGCCTAGGTTGCCCGGAACGTAGATATGACCATCACTTTCAAACTGGTTGCAATTATTCGTTTTATACGATGTAAAGGCTGTTGTATTTATTATGTAGTTTATGCTTCTGGCGTTGACTTCTAAGGCCCTGAGTCTTCGATCTGGTGGAGCAACGCCTCTGAGTTAAGCCTAGGATGCCCGAAACGCCGAAATGATCATTACTTTCACGCTTGTTGCAATTATTCCTGTTATACGATGAAAAGACTGTAGTATTTTTATTGTATTTTATGCTTCAGGCGTTAACTTCTAAGGCCGTAGCTATTCGATGTGGTGGAGCAACACCATAGAGTGAAGCCTAGGTTGCCCGGAACGTAGAAATGACCATAACATTCACACTGGTAGCAATTATTCCTTTTATACGATGGAAAAGCTGTTGTACTTATATTGTATTTTATGCTTCTGGCGTTGACTTCTAAGGCCCTAACTATTCGATCTGGTGGACCAACGCAATAGAGGGAAGCCTAGGTTGCCCGGAACGTAGAAATGACCATCACTTTCAAACTGGTTGCAATTAATCCTGTTATAAGATGGAAAAACTGTTGTACTTTTATTGCATTTTATGCTTCGGGCGTCGACTTCTAAGGCCCTAACTACCCAATCTGTTGGAGCAACGCCCTAGGGTGAAACCTAGGTTGCGCGGAAAGTAGAAATGACCATAACTTTCATACTGGTTGCAATTATTCGTTTCATACGATGGAAAAACTGTTGCATTTATATTGTATTTTACGCTTCTGGCTTTGAATTCTAAGGCCGTATCTATTCGATGTGGTGGAGCAACGCCCTAGAGAGAAGCCTAGGTTGCCCGGAACGTAGAAGAGACCATTACTTTCACACTGGTTGCAATTATTCGTTTTATACGATGGAAAAACTGTAGTACTTATTTTGCATTTGGTGCTTCTGGCGTTGACTTCTTAGGCCCTAACTATTCGATCTGGTGGAGCAATGCCATAGAGTGAAACGTAGGTTGCCCGGAACATAGAAGTGACCATTACATTCACACTGGTTGCAATTATTCGTTTTATACGATGGAAAAACTGTTGTATTTATATTGTATTTTATGCTTCTGGCGTTGACTTCTGGGGCCCTAACTATTCGATCTGGTGTAGCAACTCTCTAGAGTGAGGCCTAAGTTGCCCGGAACGTAGAAATGACCATTACTTTCACACGGGTTGCAATTACTCCTGTTACCGATGGAAAAGCTGTTGTATTTATTTTGTATTTGGTGCTTCTGGCCTTGACTTCTTAGTCCCTAACTATTCGATCTGGTGGAGCAGCGCCATAGAGTGAAGCCTAGGGTGCCCGGGACATAGAAATGAACATTACTTTCACACTGGTTGCAATTATACGTCTTATACGATGGAAAAGCTGTTGTATTTATATTGTATTTGATGCTTCTGGCGTTGACTTCTAAGGCCCTAACTGATCGCTCTGGTGGAGCAACGCCCTAGAGTCAAGCCTAGGATGCCCGGAATGTTGAAATGTCCATAACTTTCACACTGGTTGCAATTATTCGTTTTATACGATGGAAAAACTGTTGCATCTTTATTGTATTTTATGCTTCTGGCGTTGACTTCTTAGGCCCTAACTATTCGATCTGGTGGAACAACGCCCTAGAGTGAAGCCTAGGTTTCCCGGAACGTAGCAATGACCATTACGATCACACTGTTTGCAAATATACATTATATACGATGGAAAAGCTGTTGTATTTATATTGTATTTTATTCTTGTGGCGTTGACTTCTCTGTCGCTAACTATTCGATCTGGTGGAACAACACCCTAGGGTGAAGCCTAGTTTGCCCGGAAAGTAGAAATGACCATAACTTTCATACTGGTTGCAAATATTCGTTTTATACGCTGGAAAAACTGTTGTATTTACATTGTATTTTATGCTTCTGGCGTTGACTTCTAAGGCCCTAACTATTCGATCTGGTGGAGCAACGCAATAGAGGGAAGCCTAGGTTGCCCGGAACGTAGAAATGACCATCACTTTCAAACTGGTTGCAATTAATCCTGTTATACGATGGAAAAACTGTTGAATTTTTATTGCATTTTATGCTTCGTGCGTCGACTTCTAAGGCCGTAACTACTCAATCTGTTGGAGCAACGCCCTAGGGTGAAACCTAGGTTGCCCGGAAAGTAGAAATGACCATAACTTTCACACTGGTTGCAATTATTCCTGTTATACGATGGAAAAGCTGTTGTATTTATATCGTATTTTATGCTTCTGGCGTGGACTTCTTAGGCCCTAACTATACCATCTGGTGGAACAACGCCCTAGGGTGAAGCCTAGGTTGCCCGGAATGTAGAACTGACCATTACTTTCACACTGGTTGCAATTATTCGTTTTATACAATGGAAAAACTGTTGTATTTATTTTGTATTTGGTGCATCTGGCGTTGACTTCTTAGGCCTTAACTATTCGATCTGTTGGAGCAGCGCCATAGAGTGAAGCGTAGGGTGCCCGGAAAGTAGAAATGAACATTACTTTCACACTGGTTGCAATTATTCGTCTTATACGATGGAACAACTGTTGTATTTATAATGTATTTTATGCTTCTGACATTGAATTCTAAGGCCGTAGCTATTCGATGTGGTGGAGCAACGCCCTAGAGTGAAGCCTAGGTTGCCCGGAACCTAGAAATGACCATTACTTTCACACTGGTTGCAAGTATTCGTTTTATACGATGGAAAAACTGTTGTATTTATTATGTATTTGGTGCTTCTAGCGTTGACTTCTTAGGCCATAACTATTCCGTCTGGTGGAGCAACGCCATAGAGTGAAATGTAGGTTGCCCGTATCGTAGAAATGACCACTATATTCACACTAGTTGCAATTATTCCTGTTATACGATGGACAAAATGTTTTATTTTTATTGTATTTTATGCTTCTGGCGTTGAATTCTAAGTCCCTAGCTATTCGATCTGGCGGATCAACGCCCTATAGTGAAGCCCAGGTTGCCCGGAACGTAGAAATGACCATTACTTTCCCACTGTTTTCAATTATTCATCTTATACGATGGAAAAGCTGTTGTATTTATATTGTATTTTATGCTTCTGCCGTTGACTTCTAAGGCCCTAACTGATCGCTCTGGTGGAGCAACGCCCTAGAGTCAAGCCTAGGATGCCCGGAATGTTGAAATGTCCATAACTTTCACACTGGTTGCAATTATTCCTTTTATACGATGGAAAAGCTGTTGTACTTATATTGTATTTTATTCTTCTGGCGTTGACTTCTTTGTCCCTAACTATTCGATCTGATGGAACAACACCCTAGGGTGAAGCCTAGGTTGCCCGGAAGGTAGAAATGACCATAACTTTCATACCGGTTGCAAATATTCGTTTTATACGCTGGAAAAACTGTTGTACTTATATTGTATTTTATGCTTCTGGCGTTGACTTCTAAGGCCCTAACTGTTCGATCTGGTGGAGCAACGCCCTAGAGTCAAGCCTAGGTTGCTCGCAATGTTGAAATGCCCATAACCTTCACACTGGTTGCAATTATTCCTTTTATACGATGGAATAGCTGTTGTACTTATATTGTATTTTATTCTTCTGGCGTTGACTTCTTTGCCCCTAACTATTCGATCTGATGGAACAACACCCTAGGGTGAAGCCTAGGTTGCCCGGAAGGTAGAAATGACCATAACTTTCAAACTGGTTGCAATTATTCGTTTTATACGATGTAAAGGCTGTTGTATTTATTTTGTAGTTTATGCTTCTGGCGTTGACTTCTAAGGCCCTGACTCTTCGATCTGGTGGAGCAACGCCTCTGAGTTAAGTCTAGGATGCCCGAAACGACGAAATGATCATTACTTTCACGCTTGTTGGAATTATTCGTTTTGTACGATGTAAAGGCTGTTGTATTTATTTTGTATTTGGTGCTTCTGGCGTTGACTTCATAGGCCTTAACTATTCCATCTGGTGGAGCAGCGCCATAGAGTGAAGCCTAGGGTGCCCGGAAAGTAGAAATGAACATTACTTTCACACTGGTTGCAATTATTCGTTTTATACGATGGAAAAACTGTTTATTTATTATGTATTTTATGCTTCTGACGTTGAATTCTAAGGCCGTAGCTATTCGATGTGGTGCAGCAACGCCCTAGAGTGAAGCCTAGGTTACCCGGAACCTAGAAGTGACCATTACTTTCACGCTTGTTGCAATTATTCCTGTTATACGATGAAAAGACTGTTGTATTTTTATTGTATTTTATGCTTCAGGCGTTAACTTCTAAGGCCGTAACTATTCGATGTGGTGGAGCAACACCATAGAGTGAAGCCTAGGTTGCCCGGAACGTAGAAATGACCATAACATTCACACTGGTTGCAATTATTCCTTTTATACGATGGAAAAGCTGTTGTACTTATATTGTATTTTATTCTTCTGGCGTTGACTTCTTTGTCCCTAACTATTCGATCTGATGGAACAACACCCTAGGGTGAAGCCTAGGTTGCCCGGAAGGTAGAAATGACCATAACTTTCATACCGGTTGCAAATATTCGTTTTATACGCTGGAAAAACTGTTGTACTTATATTGTATTTTATGCTTCTGGCTTTGAATTCTAAGGCCGTATCTATTCGATGTGGTGGAGCAACGCCCTAGAGAGAAGCCTAGGTTGCCCGGAACGTAGAAGAGACCATTACTTTCACACTGGTTGCAATTATTCGTTTTATACGATGGAAAAACTGTAGTACTTATTTTGCATTTGGTGCTTCTGGCGTTGACTTCTTAGGCCCTAACTATTCGATCTGGTGGAGCAATGCCATAGAGTGAAACGTAGGTTGCCCGGAACATAGAAGTGACCATTACATTCACACTGGTTGCAATTATTCGTTTTATACGATGGAAAAACTGTTGTATTTATATTGTATTTTATGCTTCTGGCGTTGACTTCTGGGGCCCTAACTATTCGATCTGGTGTAGCAACTCTCTAGAGTGAGGCCTAAGTTGCCCGGAACGTAGAAATGACCATTACTTTCACACGGGTTGCAATTACTCCTGTTACCGATGGAAAAGCTGTTGTATTTATTTTGTATTTGGTGCTTCTGGCCTTGACTTCTTAGTCCCTAACTATTCGATCTGGTGGAGCAGCGCCATAGAGTGAAGCCTAGGGTGCCCGGGACATAGAAATGAACATTACTTTCACACTGGTTGCAATTATACGTCTTATACGATGGAAAAGCTGTTGTATTTATATTGTATTTGATGCTTCTGGCGTTGACTTCTAAGGCCCTAACTGATCGCTCTGGTGGAGCAACGCCCTAGAGTCAAGCCTAGGATGCCCGGAATGTTGAAATGTCCATAACTTTCACACTGGTTGCAATTATTCGTTTTATACGATGGAAAAACTGTTGCATCTTTATTGTATTTTATGCTTCTGGCGTTGACTTCTTAGGCCCTAACTATTCGATCTGGTGGAACAACGCCCTAGAGTGAAGCCTAGGTTTCCCGGAACGTAGCAATGACCATTACGATCACACTGTTTGCAAATATACATTATATACGATGGAAAAGCTGTTGTATTTATATTGTATTTTATTCTTGTGGCGTTGACTTCTCTGTCGCTAACTATTCGATCTGGTGGAACAACACCCTAGGGTGAAGCCTAGTTTGCCCGGAAAGTAGAAATGACCATAACTTTCATACTGGTTGCAAATATTCGTTTTATACGCTGGAAAAACTGTTGTATTTACATTGTATTTTATGCTTCTGGCGTTGACTTCTAAGGCCCTAACTATTCGATCTGGTGGAGCAACGCAATAGAGGGAAGCCTAGGTTGCCCGGAACGTAGAAATGACCATCACTTTCAAACTGGTTGCAATTAATCCTGTTATACGATGGAAAAACTGTTGAATTTTTATTGCATTTTATGCTTCGTGCGTCGACTTCTAAGGCCGTAACTACTCAATCTGTTGGAGCAACGCCCTAGGGTGAAACCTAGGTTGCCCGGAAAGTAGAAATGACCATAACTTTCACACTGGTTGCAATTATTCCTGTTATACGATGGAAAAGCTGTTGTATTTATATCGTATTTTATGCTTCTGGCGTGGACTTCTTAGGCCCTAACTATACCATCTGGTGGAACAACGCCCTAGGGTGAAGCCTAGGTTGCCCGGAATGTAGAACTGACCATTACTTTCACACTGGTTGCAATTATTCGTTTTATACAATGGAAAAACTGTTGTATTTATTTTGTATTTGGTGCATCTGGCGTTGACTTCTTAGGCCTTAACTATTCGATCTGTTGGAGCAGCGCCATAGAGTGAAGCGTAGGGTGCCCGGAAAGTAGAAATGAACATTACTTTCACACTGGTTGCAATTATTCGTCTTATACGATGGAACAACTGTTGTATTTATAATGTATTTTATGCTTCTGACATTGAATTCTAAGGCCGTAGCTATTCGATGTGGTGGAGCAACGCCCTAGAGTGAAGCCTAGGTTGCCCGGAACCTAGAAATGACCATTACTTTCACACTGGTTGCAAGTATTCGTTTTATACGATGGAAAAACTGTTGTATTTATTATGTATTTGGTGCTTCTAGCGTTGACTTCTTAGGCCATAACTATTCCGTCTGGTGGAGCAACGCCATAGAGTGAAATGTAGGTTGCCCGTATCGTAGAAATGACCACTATATTCACACTAGTTGCAATTATTCCTGTTATACGATGGACAAAATGTTTTATTTTTATTGTATTTTATGCTTCTGGCGTTGAATTCTAAGTCCCTAGCTATTCGATCTGGCGGATCAACGCCCTATAGTGAAGCCCAGGTTGCCCGGAACGTAGAAATGACCATTACTTTCCCACTGTTTTCAATTATTCATCTTATACGATGGAAAAGCTGTTGTATTTATATTGTATTTTATGCTTCTGCCGTTGACTTCTAAGGCCCTAACTGATCGCTCTGGTGGAGCAACGCCCTAGAGTCAAGCCTAGGATGCCCGGAATGTTGAAATGTCCATAACTTTCACACTGGTTGCAATTATTCCTTTTATACGATGGAAAAGCTGTTGTACTTATATTGTATTTTATTCTTCTGGCGTTGACTTCTTTGTCCCTAACTATTCGATCTGATGGAACAACACCCTAGGGTGAAGCCTAGGTTGCCCGGAAGGTAGAAATGACCATAACTTTCATACCGGTTGCAAATATTCGTTTTATACGCTGGAAAAACTGTTGTACTTATATTGTATTTTATGCTTCTGGCGTTGACTTCTAAGGCCCTAACTGTTCGATCTGGTGGAGCAACGCCCTAGAGTCAAGCCTAGGTTGCTCGCAATGTTGAAATGCCCATAACCTTCACACTGGTTGCAATTATTCCTTTTATACGATGGAATAGCTGTTGTACTTATATTGTATTTTATTCTTCTGGCGTTGACTTCTTTGCCCCTAACTATTCGATCTGATGGAACAACACCCTAGGGTGAAGCCTAGGTTGCCCGGAAGGTAGAAATGACCATAACTTTCAAACTGGTTGCAATTATTCGTTTTATACGATGTAAAGGCTGTTGTATTTATTTTGTAGTTTATGCTTCTGGCGTTGACTTCTAAGGCCCTGACTCTTCGATCTGGTGGAGCAACGCCTCTGAGTTAAGTCTAGGATGCCCGAAACGACGAAATGATCATTACTTTCACGCTTGTTGGAATTATTCGTTTTGTACGATGTAAAGGCTGTTGTATTTATTTTGTATTTGGTGCTTCTGGCGTTGACTTCATAGGCCTTAACTATTCCATCTGGTGGAGCAGCGCCATAGAGTGAAGCCTAGGGTGCCCGGAAAGTAGAAATGAACATTACTTTCACACTGGTTGCAATTATTCGTTTTATACGATGGAAAAACTGTTTATTTATTATGTATTTTATGCTTCTGACGTTGAATTCTAAGGCCGTAGCTATTCGATGTGGTGCAGCAACGCCCTAGAGTGAAGCCTAGGTTACCCGGAACCTAGAAGTGACCATTACTTTCACGCTTGTTGCAATTATTCCTGTTATACGATGAAAAGACTGTTGTATTTTTATTGTATTTTATGCTTCAGGCGTTAACTTCTAAGGCCGTAACTATTCGATGTGGTGGAGCAACACCATAGAGTGAAGCCTAGGTTGCCCGGAACGTAGAAATGACCATAACATTCACACTGGTTGCAATTATTCCTTTTATACGATGGAAAAGCTGTTGTACTTATATTGTATTTTATTCTTCTGGCGTTGACTTCTTTGTCCCTAACTATTCGATCTGATGGAACAACACCCTAGGGTGAAGCCTAGGTTGCCCGGAAGGTAGAAATGACCATAACTTTCATACCGGTTGCAAATATTCGTTTTATACGCTGGAAAAACTGTTGTACTTATATTGTATTTTATGCTTCTGGCGTTGACTTCTAAGGCCCTAACTGTTCGATCTGGTGGAGCAACGCCCTAGAGTCAAGCCTAGGTTGCTCGCAATGTTGAAATGCCCATAACCTTCACACTGGTTGCAATTATTCCTTTTATACGATGGAATAGCTGTTGTACTTATATTGTATTTTATTCTTCTGGCGTTGACTTCTTTGCCCCTAACTATTCGATCTGATGGAACAACACCCTAGGGTGAAGCCTAGGTTGCCCGGAAGGTAGAAATGACCATAACTTTCAAACTGGTTGCAATTATTCGTTTTATACGATGTAAAGGCTGTTGTATTTATTTTGTAGTTTATGCTTCTGGCGTTGACTTCTAAGGCCCTGACTCTTCGATCTGGTGGAGCAACGCCTCTGAGTTAAGTCTAGGATGCCCGAAACGACGAAATGATCATTACTTTCACGCTTGTTGGAATTATTCGTTTTGTACGATGTAAAGGCTGTTGTATTTATTGTGTAGTTTATGCTTCTGGCGTTGACTTCTATGGCCCTGACTCTTCGATCTGGTGGAGCAACGCCTCTGAGTTAAGTCTAGGATGCCTGAAACGCCGAAATGATCATTACTTTCACGCTTGTTGCAATTATTCCTGTTATACGATGAAAAGACTGTTGTATTTTTATTGTATTTTATGCTTCAGGCGTTAACTTCTAAGGCCGTAACTATTCGATGTGGTGGAGCAACACCATAGAGTGAAGCCTAGGTTGCCCGGAACGTAGAAATGACCATAACATTCACGCTGGTTGCAATTATTCCTTTTATACGATGGAAAAGCTGTTGTACTTATATTATATTTTATTCTTCTGGCGTTGACATCTTTGTCCCTAACTATTCGATCTGGTGGAACAACACCCTAGGGTGAAGCGTAGGTTGCCCGGAAAGTAGAAATGACCATTACAGTCACACTGGTTGCAATTATTCCTGTTATACGATGGAAAAGCTGTTGTATTTATATCGTATTTTAAGCTTCTGGCGTTGACTTCTTAGGCCCTAACTATACCATCTGGTGGAACAACGGCCTAGGGTGAAGCCTATGTTGCCCGGAACGTAGAACTGACCATAACTTTCATACTGGTTGCAATTATTCGTTTTATGCGATGGAAAAACTGTTGTATTTATATTGTGTTTTATGCTTCTGGCGTTGACTTCTAGGGCCCTAACTATTCGATCTGGTGGGGCAACGCCTTACAGTGAAGTCTAGGTTGCCCGGAACGTAGCACGTACCATTACCTTCACACTGGTTGCAATTATTCCTGTTATACGATGGAAAAACTCTTGTATATTTATTGTATTTTATGCTTGGACGTTGACTTCTATGGCCCTACCTATTCGATCGGTTGGAGCAACACCCTACAGTGAAGCCTATGTTGCCCGGAACGTGTATATGACCATAACCTTCACACAGGTTGCAATTATTCGTTTTATACAATGGAAAGACTGTTGTATTTATTTTGTAGTTTATGCTTCTGGCGTTGACTCTTAAGGCCCTAACTCTTCGATCTGGTGGAGCAACGCCTAAGAGTTAAGTCTTGGATGCCCGAAACGCCGAAATGATCATTACTTTCACACGGGTTGCAGTGATCCATGCTATACAATGGAAAAACTGTTGTATTTATATTGTATTTTGTGCTTCTGGCGTTGACTACTAAGGCCCTAACTATTCAATCTGTTGGAGCAACGCCCTAGGGTGAAGCCTAGGTTGACCGGACAATAGAAATGGCCATAACTTTAATACTGGTTGCAATTATTCGTTTTATACGATGGAAAAACTGTTGTATTTATATCGTATTTTATGCTTCTGGCGTTGAATTGTAAGGCACTAACTATTCGATCTGGTGGAACAACACCCTAAGGTGAAGCCTAGGTTGCCCGGAAAGTAGAAATGACCATAACTTTAATACTGGTTGCAATTATTCATTTTATACGATGGAAAAACTGTATATTTATATTGTATTTTATGCTTCTGGCGTTGACTTCTAGGGCCCTAAATATTCGATCTGCTGGAGCAACGCCCTAGAGTGAAGCCCAGGTTGCCCGGAACGTAGAAATGACCATGACATTCACACTGTTTGCAATTATTCGTTTTATACGATGTAAAAGCTGCTGTACTTATATTGTATTTTATTCTTCTGGCGTTGAATTCTTAGGCCCTAACTATTCGATCTGGTGGAGCAACGCCATAGAGTGAAACGTAGGTTGCCCGGATCGTAGAAATGACCATTATATTCACACTAGTTGCAATTATTCCTGTTATACGATGGAAAAACTGTTTTATTTTTATTGTATTTTATGCTTCTGGCGTTGAATTCTAAGTCCCTAGATATTCGATCCGGTGGAGCAACGCCCTATAGTGGAGCCTAGGTTGCCCGGAACGTATAAATGACCATAACATTCACATTGTTTGCAATTATTCGTTCTATACGATGGAAAAGCTGTTGTACTTATATTGTAAATTATTCTTCTGGCGTTGACATCTTAGGCCCTAACTATTCGATCCGGTGGAACAACACCCTAAGGTGAAGCCTAGGTTGCCCGGAAAGTAGAAATGACCATAACTTTCATACTGGTTGCAATTATTCGTTTTATACGATGGAAAAACTGTTATATTTATATTGTATTTTATACTTCTGGTGTTGACTTCTTAGGCCCTAACTATTCGATCTGGAGCATCAACGCCTCAGAGTTAAGTCTAGGATGCCCGAAACGCCGAAATGATCATTACTTTCACGCTGGTTGCAGTTACTCCTGTTATACGATGAAAAGACACTTGTATTTTTATTGTATTTTATGCTTCAGGCGTTGACTTCTAAGGCCGTAGCTATTCGATCTGGTGGAGCAACGCCCTACAGTGAAGCCTAGGTTGCCCGGAACGTAGCAATGACCATTACGATCACACTGTTTGCAAATATACATTATATACGATGGAAAAGCTGTTGTATTTATATTGTATTTTATGCTTCTGGCGTTGAGTTCTTAGGCCCTAACTATTCGGGCTGGTGGAGCAACATCCTAGAGTGAAGCCTAGGCTGCCCGAAAAGTAGAAATGACCATAACTTTAATACTGGTTGCAATTATTCGTTTTATACGATGGAAAAACTGTATATTTATATTGTATTTTATGCTTCTGGCGTTGACTTCTAGGGCCCTAAATATTCGATCTGGTGGAGCAACGCCCTAGAGTGAAGCCTAGGTTGCCCGGAACGTAGAAATGACCATGACATTCACACTGTTTGCAATTATTCGTTTTATACGATGGAAAAGCTGTTGTACTTATATTGTATTTTATTCTTCTGGCGTTGACTTCTTAGGCCCTAACTATTCGATCTGGTGGAGCAACGCCATAGAGTGAAACGTAGGTTGCCCGGATCGTAGAAATGACCATTATATTCACACTAGTTGCAATTATTCCTGTTATACGATGGAAAAACTGTTTTATTTTTATTGTATTTTATGCTTCTGGTGTTGACTTCTAAGGCCCTAACTATTCGATCTGGTGCAGCAACGCAATAGAGGGAAACCTAGGTTGCCCGGAAAGTAGAAATGACCATCACTTTCAAACTGGTTGCAATTAATCCTGTTAGACGATGGAAAAACTGTTGTATTTTTATAACATTTTATGGTTCTGGCGTTGACTTCTAAGGCCCTAACTATTCGATCTGATGGAGCAACGCCCTAGAGTGAAGTCTTGGTTGCCCGAAACGTAGAAATGACCTTTACTTTCACACTGGTTGCAATTATTCCTGTTATACGATGGAAGGACTGTTGTATTTTTATAGTATTTTATGCTTCTGGCGTTGACTTCTTAGGCCCTAACTATTCGATCTGGTGGAGCCACGCCCTAGAGTGAAGCCGAGGTTACCCGGAACGTAGAAATGTCCATTACTTTCACACTGGTTGCAATTATTCCTGTTATACGATGGAGAAGCTGTTGTATTTATATCGTATTTTATGCTTCTGGCGCTGACTTCTTAGGCCCTAACTATTCCATCTGGTGGAACAACGCCCTAGGGTGAAGCCTAGGTTGCCCGGAACGTAGAAATGACCATTAGTTTCACACTGGTTGCAATTATTCGATTTATACGATGGAAAGACTGTTGTATTTATTTTGTATTTGGTGCTTCTGGCCTTGACTTCTTAGTCCCTAACTATTCGATCTGGTGGAGCAGCGCCATAGAGTGAAGCCTAGGTTGCACGTAACGTAGAAATGACCATAATATTCAAACTGTTTGCAATTATTCGTTCTATACGATGGAAAAACTGTTATATTTGTATTGTATTTTATGCTTCTGGTGTTCACTTCTAAGGCCCTAACTATTCGATCTGGTGTAGCAACTCTCTAGAGTGAGGCCTAAGTTGCCCGGAACGTAGAAATGACCATTACTTTCACACGGGTTGCAATTACTCCTGTTACCGATGGAAAAGCAGTTGTATTTATTTTGTATTTGGTGCTTCTGGCCTTGACTTCTTAGTCCCTAACTATTCGATCTGGTGGAGCAGCGCCATAGAGTGAAGCCTAGGGTGCTCGGGACATAGAAATGAACATTACTTTCACACTGGTTGCAATTATACGTCTTATACGATGGAAAAGCTGTTGTATTTATTTTGTATTTGATGCTTCTGGCGTTGACTTCTTAGGCACTAACTATTCGATCTGGTGGAGCAACGCCATAAAGTGAAAGGTAGGTTGCCCGGAACGTAGAAACGACCATTATATTCACACTAGTTGCAATTATTCCTGTTATATGATGGAAAAACTGTTGTATTTTTATTGTATTTTATGCTTCTGGCGCTGAATTCTAAGTCCCTAGCTCTTCGACCTGGTGGAGCAACGCCCAATAGTGAAGCCCAGGTTGCACGGAACGTAGAAATGACCATATCTTTCATTCTGGTTGCAATTATTCGTTTTATACGATGGAAAAACTGTTGCATCTTTATCGTATTTTATGCTTCTGGCGTTGACTACTAAGGCCCTAACTGTTCGATCTGGTGGAGCAACGCCCTAGAGTCAAGCCTAGGTTGCCCGAAACGTAGAAATGACCATTACTTTCACACTGGTTGCAATTATTCATGCTATACGATGGAGAAACTGTTGCATTTTTATTCTATTTTATGTTTCAGGTGTTGACTTCTAAGGTCGTATCTATTCGATCTCGTGGGGCAACGTCCAATAGTGAAGCGTATGTTGCCCGAATCGTAGAAATGACCATTACTTCCAGACTGGTTGCAATTATTCTTTTTATACGATGGAAAAACTGTTGAATTTTTATTGTATTTTCTGCTTCTGGCGTTGAATTGTAATTCCCTAACTACTCGATCTGTTGGAGCAACGCCCTAGAGTGAAACCTAGGTCTGTCGGAATGTAGAAATGTCCATAACTTTCACACTGGTTGCAATTATTCGTTTTATGCGATGGAAAGGCTGTTGCATTTTTATTGTATTTTATGCTTCTGGCGTTGAATTGTAAGTCCCTAACTATTCGATCTGGTGGAGCAACGCCCTAGAGCGAAACCTAGGTCGCTCGGAAAGTAGAAATGTCCATAACTTTCACACTGGTTGCAATTATTCGTTTTATACTATGGAAAAACTGTTGCATCTTTATTGTATTTTATGCTTCTGGCGTTGACATCTAAGGCCCCAACTATTCCATCTGGTGGAACAACGCCCTAGGGTGAAGCCTAGGTTGCCCGGAACGTAGAAATGTCCATTACTTTCACACTGGTTGCAATTATTCGTTTTATACGATGGAAAAACTGTTGTATTTATATTGTATTTTATGCTTCGGGCGTGGACTTCTAAGACCCTAAATGTTTAATCTGTTGGAGCAACGCCCTAGGGTGAAGCCTAGGTTGCCCGGAAAGTAGAAATGACCATATCTTTCATACTGGTTGCAATTATTCGTTTTATATGATGGAAAAACTGTTGCATCTTTATCGTATTTTATGCTTCTGGCGTTGGCTACTAAGGCCCTAACTGTTGGATCTGGTGGAGCAACGCCCTAGAGTCAAGCATAGGATGCCCGAAACGTAGAAATGACCATTACCTTCACACTGGTTGCAATTATTCATGCTATACGATGGAGAAACTGTTGCATTTTTATTGTATTTTATGTTTCAGGTGGTGACTTCTAAGGTCGTAGCTATTCGGTCTCGTGGGGCAACGTCCAATAGTGAAGCGTATGTTGCCCGAATCGTAGAAATGACCATTACTTTCACACTGGTTGCAATTATTCGATTTATACGGTGGAAAAACTGTTGTATTTATATTGTATTTTATGCTTCAGGCGTTGACTTCTAAGGCCGTAGCTATTCGATGTTGTGGAGCAACGCCGTAGAGTGAAGCCTAGGTTGCGCGGAACGTAGAAATGACCATAACACTCACACTGTTTGCAATTATTCGTTTTATACGATGGAAAAGCTGTTGTACTTATATTGTATTTTATTCTTCTGGCGTTGACTTCTAAGGCCCTGACTATACCATCTGGTGGAACAACGCCCTAGGGTGAAGCCTATGTTGCCCGGAACGTAGAACTGACCATTACTTTCACACTGGTTGCAATTATTCGTCTTATACGACGGTAAAAATGTTGTATTTATTTTGTATTTGGTGCTTCTGGCGTTGACTTCATAGGCCTTAACTATTCGATCTGGTGGAGCAGCGCCATAGAGTGAAGCCTAGGGTGCCCGGAAAGTAGAAATGAACATTACTTTCACACTGGTTGCAATTATTCGTTTTATACGATGGAAAAACTGTTTATTTATTATGTATTTTATGCTTCTGACGTTGAATTCTAAGACCGTAGCTATTCGATGTGGTGCAGCAACGCCCTAGAGTGAAGCCTAGGTTACCCGGAACCTAGAAGTGACCATTACTTTCACGCTTGTTGCAATTATTCCTGTTATACGATGAAAAGACTGTTGTATTTTTATTGTATTTTATGCTTCAGGCGTTAACTTCTAAGGCCGTAACTATTCGATGTGGTGGAGCAACACCATAGAGTGAAGCCTAGGTTGCCCGGAACGTAGAAATGACCATAACATTCACACTGGTTGCAATTATTCCTTTTATACGATGGAAAAGCTGTTGTACTTATATTGTATTTTATTCTTCTGGCGTTGACTTCTTTGTCCCTAACTATTCGATCTGGTGGAACAACGCCCTAGAGTGAAGTCTAGATTGCCCGGAACGTAGCAATGACCATTACGATCACACTGTTTGCAAATATACATTATATACGATGGAAAAGCTGTTGTATTTATATTGTATTTTATGCTTCAGCCGTTGACTTCTTAGGCCCTAACTATTTGATCTGGTGGAGCATCGCCATAGAGTGAAGCCTAGGTTGCCGCGAACGTAGCACATACCATTACCTTCACACTGGTTGCAATTATTCCTGTTATACGATGGAAAAACTGATCTATTTATTTTGTATTTTATGCTACGGGCGTCGACTTCTAAGGCCCTAACTATTCGGGCTGGTGGAGCAACATCCTAGAGTGAAGCCTAGACTGCCCGGAACGTAGAAATGACCATCACTTTCACACTGGTTGCAACTATTCCTGTTATACGATGGAAAAACTCTTGTGTATTTATTGTAGTTTATGCTTCTGGCGTTGACTTTTAAGGCCCTGACTCTTCGATCTGGTGGAGCAACGCCTCTGAGTTAAGTCTAGGATGCCCGAAACGACGAAATGATCATTACTTTCACGCTTGTTGGAATTATTCGTTTTGTACGATGTAAAGGCTGTTGTATTTATTTTGTAGTTTATGCTTCTGGCGTTGACTTCTAAGGCCCTGACTCTTCGATCTGGTGGAGCAACGCCTCTGAGTTAAGTCTAGGATGCCCGAAACGCCGAAATGATCATTACTTTCACGCTTGTTGCAATTATTCCTGTTATACGATGAAAAGACTGTTGTATTTTTATTGTATTTTATGCTTCAGGCGTTAACTTCTAAGGCCGTAACTATTTGATGTGGTGGAGCAACACCATAGAGTAAAGCCTAGGTTGCCCGGAACGTAGAAATGACCATAACATTCACGCTGGTTGCAATTATTCCTTTTATACGATGGAAAAGCTGTTGTACTTATATTATATTTTATTCTTCTGGCGTTGACATCTTTGTCCCTAACTATTCGATCTGGTGGAACAACACCCTAGGGTGAAGCGTAGGTTGCCCGGAAAGTAGAAATGACCATTACATTCACACTGGTTGCAATTATTCCTGTTATACGATGGAAAAGCTGTTGTATTTATATCGTATTTTAAGCTTCTGGCGTTGACTTCTTAGGCCCTAACTATACCATCTGGTGGAACAACGGCCTAGGGTGAAGCCTATGTTGCCCGGAACGTAGAACTGACCATAACTTTCATACTGGTTGCAATTATTCGTTTTATGCGATGGAAAAACTGTTGTATTTATATTGTGTTTTATGCTTCTGGCGTTGACTTCTAGGGCCCGAACTATTCGATCTGGTGGGGCAACGCCTTACAGTGAAGTCTAGGTTGCCCGGAACGTAGCACGTACCATTACCTTCACACTGGTTGCAATTATTCCTGTTATACGATGGAAAAACTGTTCTATTTGTTTTGTATTTTAGGCTTCGGGCGTCGACTTCTAAGGCCCTAACTATTCGGGCTAGTGGAGCAACATCCTAGAGTGAAGCCGAGGCTGCCCGAAAAGTAGAAATGACCATCACTTTCACACTGGTTGCAATTATTCCTGTTATACGATGGAAAAACTCTTGTATATTTATTGTATTTTATGCTTGGACGTTGACTTCTATGGCCCTACCTATTCGATCGGTTGGAGCAACACCCTACAGTGAAGCCTATGTTGCCCGGAACGTGTATATGACCATAACCTTCACACAGGTTGCAATTATTCGTTTTATACAATGGAAAGACTGTTGTATTTATTTTGTAGTTTACGCTTCTGGCGTTGACTCTTAAGGCCCTAACTCTTCGATCTGGTGGAGCAACGCCTAAGAGTTAAGTCTTGGATGCCCGAAACGCCGAAATGATCATTACTTTCACACGGGTTGCAGTGATCCATGCTATACAATGGAAAAACTGTTGTATTTATATTGTATTTTGTGCTTCTGGCGTTGACTACTAAGGCCCTAACTATACAATCTGTTGGAGCAACGCCCTAGGGTGAAGCCTAGGTTGACCGGACAATAGAAATGGCCATAACTTTAATACTGGTTGCAATTATTCGTTTTATACGATGGAAAAACTGTTGTATTTATATCGTATTTTATGCTTCTGGCGTTGAATTGTAAGGCACTAACTATTCGATCTGGTGGAGCAACGCCATAGAGTGAAACGTAGGTTGCCCGGATCGTAGAAATGACCATTATATTCACACTAGTTGCAATTATTCCTGTTATACGATGGAAAAACTGTTTTATTTTTATTGTATTTTATGCTTCTGGCGTTGAATTCTAAGTCCCTAGCTATTCGATCCGGTGGAGCAACGCCCTATAGTGGAGCCTAGGTTGCCCGGAACGTATAAATGACCATAACATTCACATTGTTTGCAATTATTCGTTCTATACGATGGAAAAGCTGTTGTACTTATATTGTAAATTATTCTTCTGGCGTTGACATCTTAGGCCCTAACTATTCGATCCGGTGGAACAACACCCTAAGGTGAAGCCTAGGTTGCCCGGAAAGTAGAAATGACCATAACTTTCATACTGGTTGCAATTATTCGTTTTATACGATGGAAAAACTGTTATATTTATATTCTATTTTATACTTCTGGTGTTGACTTCTTAGGCCCTAACTATTCGATCTGGAGCATCAACGCCTCAGAGTTAAGTCTAGGATGCCTGAAACGCCGAAATGATCATTACTTTCACGCTGGTTGCAGTTACTCCTGTTATACGATGAAAAGACACTTGTATTTTTATTGTATTTTATGCTTCAGGCGTTGACTTCTAAGGCCGTAGCTATTCGATCTGGTGGAGCAACGCCCTACAGTGAAGCCTAGGTTGCCCGGAACGTAGCAATGACCATTACGATCACACTGTTTGCAAATATACATTATATACGATGGAAAAGCTGTTGTATTTATATTGTATTTTATGCTTCTGGCGTTGAGTTCTTAGGCCCTAACTATTCGGGCTGGTGGAGCAACATCCTAGAGTGAAGCCTAGGCTGCCCGAAAAGTAGAAATGACCATCACTTTCACACTGGTTGCAATTATTCCTGTTATACGATGGAAAAACTCTTGTATATTTATTGTATTTTATGCTTGGACGTTGACTTCTATGGCCCTACCTATTCGATCGGTTGGAGCAACACCCTACAGTGAAGCCTAGGTTGCACGGAACGTGTATATGACCATAACCTTCACACAGGTTGCAATTATTCGTTTTATACAATGGAAAGGCTGTTGTATTTATTTTGTAGTTTATGCTTCTGGCGTTGACTTTTAAGCCCCTAACTCTTCGATCTGGTGGAGCAACGCCTAAGAGTTAAGTCTTGGATGCCCGAAACGCCGAAATGATCATTACTTTCACACTGGTTGCAGTGATCCATGCTATACAATGGAAAAACTGTTGTATTTATATTGTATTTTGTGCTTCTGGCGTTGAATTGTAAGGCACTAACTATTCGATCTGGTGGAACAGCACCCTAAGGTGAAGCCTCGGTTGCCCGGAAAGTAGAAATGACCATAACTTTAATACTGGTTGCAATTATTCGTTTTATACGATGGAAAAACTGTTGTATTTATATTGTATTTTATGCTTCGGGCGTGGACTTCTAAGACCCTAACTGTTGGATCTGGTGGAGCAACGCCCTAGAGTCAAGCATAGGATGCCCGAAACGTAGAAATGACCATTACCTTCACACTGGTTGCAATTATTCATGCTATACGATGGAGAAACTGTTGCATTTTTATTGTATTTTATGTTTCAGGTGGTGACTTCTAAGGTCGTAGCTATTCGGTCTCGTGGGGCAACGTCCAATAGTGAAGCGTATGTTGCCCGAATCGTAGAAATGACCATTACTTCCAGACTGGTTGCAATTATTCTTTTTATACGAATGAAAAACTGTTGAATTTTTATTGTATTTTATGCTTCTGGCGTTGAATTGTAAGTCCCTAACTATTCGATCTGTTGGAGCAACGCCCTAGAGTGAAACCTAGGTCGGTCGGAATGTAGAAATGTCCATAACTTTCACACTGGTTGCAATTATTCGTTTTATACGATGGAAAAACTGTTGCATCTTTATTGTATTTTATGCTTCTGCTGTTGACTTCTTAGGCCCTAACTATTCGATCTGATGGAGCAACGCCCTAGAGTGAAGTCTTGGTTGCCCGGAACGTAGAAATGACCATTACTTTCACACTGGTTGCAATTATTCCTGTTATACGATGGAAGGACTGTTGTATTTTTATAGTATTTTATGCTTCTGGCGTTGACTTCTTAGGCCCTAACTATTCGATCTGGTGGAGCAACGCCCTAGAGTGAAGCCTAGGTTATCGGGAACGTAGAACTGACCAGTACTTTCGCACTAGTTGCAGTTATTCCTGTTATACGAAGGAAAAACTGTTGAATTTTTATTGTATTTTATGCTTCTGGCGTTGAATTCTAAGTCCCTAACTATCCGATGTGGTGGAGCAACGCCCTAGACTGAAGCCTAGGTTGCCCGGAACGCAGAAATGACCATTACTTTCACACTGGTTGCAATTATTCCTGTTATACTATAAAAGATTGGGTATTTTTATTGTATTTTTTGCTTCGGGCATTGACTTCTCAGGCACTAGCTATTCGATCTGGTGGCACAACGCACTAGAGTGAAGCCTAGTTTGCCCGGATCGTAGAAATGACCATAACTTTCACACTGGTTGCAATTATTCGCTTTATACGCTGGAAAAGCTGTTGGATTTATATTGTATTTTATGCTTCTGGCGTTGACTTCTTAGGTCCAAACAATTCGGTCTGTTGGACCAACGCCCTAGAGTGAAGCCTAGGTTGCACGGAACATATAAATGACATTAACTTTCACACTGGTTGCATTATTCGCTATATGCAATGGAAAAACTGTTCTATTTATATTGCATTTTATGGTTCTGGCGTTGACTTCTAAGGCCCTAACTATTCGATCTGGTGGAGCAACGCCCTAGAGTGAAGCCGAGGGGCCCCGGAACGTGTATATGACCATAACCTTCACACAGGTTGCAATTATTCGTTTTATACAATGGAAAGGCTGTTGTATTTATTTTGTAGTTTATGCTTCTGGCGTTGACTTTTAAGCCCCTAACTCTTCGATCTGGTGGAGCAACGCCTAAGAGTTAAGTCTTGGATGCCCGAAACGCCGAAATGATCATTACTTTCACACTGGTTGCAGTGATCCATGCTATACAATGGAAAAACTGTTGTATTTATATTGTATTTTGTGCTTCTGGCGTTGAATTGTAAGGCACTAACTATTCGATCTGGTGGAACAGCACCCTAAGGTGAAGCCTAGGTTGCCCGGAAAGTAGAAATGACCATAACTTTAATACTGGTTGCAATTATTCGTTTTATACGATGGAAAAACTGTTGTATTTATATTGTATTTTATGCTTCGGGCGTGGACTTCTAAGACCCTAACTGTTGGATCTGGTGGAGCAACGCCCTAGAGTCAAGCATAGGATGCCCGAAACGTAGAAATGACCATTACCTTCACACTGGTTGCAATTATTCATGCTATACGATGGAGAAACTGTTGCATTTTTATTGTATTTTATGTTTCAGGTGGTGACTTCTAAGGTCGTAGCTATTCGGTCTCGTGGGGCAACGTCCAATAGTGAAGCGTATGTTGCCCGAATCGTAGAAATGACCATTACTTCCAGACTGGTTGCAATTATTCTTTTTATACGAATGAAAAACTGTTGAATTTTTATTGTATTTTATGCTTCTGGCGTTGAATTGTAAGTCCCTAACTATTCGATCTGTTGGAGCAACGCCCTAGAGTGAAACCTAGGTCGGTCGGAATGTAGAAATGTCCATAACTTTCACACTGGTTGCAATTATTCGTTTTATACGATGGAAAAACTGTTGCATCTTTATTGTATTTTATGCTTCTGCTGTTGACTTCTTAGGCCCTAACTATTCGATCTGATGGAGCAACGCCCTAGAGTGAAGTCTTGGTTGCCCGGAACGTAGAAATGACCATTACTTTCACACTGGTTGCAATTATTCCTGTTATACGATGGAAGGACTGTTGTATTTTTATAGTATTTTATGCTTCTGGCGTTGACTTCTTAGGCCCTAACTATTCGATCTGGTGGAGCAACGCCCTAGAGTGAAGCCTAGGTTATCGGGAACGTAGAAATGACCAGTACTTTCGCACTAGTTGCAGTTATTCCTGTTATACGAAGGAAAAACTGTTGAATTTTTATTGTATTTTATGCTTCTGGCGTTGAATTCTAAGTCCCTAACTATCCGATGTGGTGGAGCAACGCCCTAGACTGAAGCCTAGGTTGCCCGGAACGCAGAAATGACCATTACTTTCACACTGGTTGCAATTATTCCTGTTATACTATAAAAGATTGGGTATTTTTATTGTATTTTTTGCTTCGGGCATTGACTTCTCAGGCACTAGCTATTCGATCTGGTGGCACAACGCACTAGAGTGAAGCCTAGTTTGCCCGGATCGTAGAAATGACCATAACTTTCACACTGGTTGCAATTATTCGCTTTATACGCTGGAAAAGCTGTTGGATTTATATTGTATTTTATGCTTCTGGCGTTGACTTCTTAGGTCCAAACAATTCGGTCTGTTGGACCAACGCCCTAGAGTGAAGCCTAGGTTGCACGGAACATATAAATGACATTAACTTTCACACTGGTTGCATTATTCGCTATATGCAATGGAAAAACTGTTCTATTTATATTGCATTTTATGGTTCTGGCGTTGACTTCTAAGGCCCTAACTATTCGATCTGGTGGAGCAACGCCCTAGAGTGAAGCCGAGGGGCCCCGGAACGTAGAAATGACCAGCACTTTCACACTGGTTGCAATTATTTGTGTTATACGATGGAAAAATTGTTTTCTTTTTATTGTATTTTATGCTTCGGGCGCTGACTTCTCAGGCCTTAACTATTCGATCTGGTGGATCAACGCCCTAGGGTGAAACCTGGGTTGCCGGATCGTAGAAATGTCCATCACTTTCACACTTATTGCAATTATTCCTGTTATACCATGGAAAAATGGTTGTATTTTTATTGTATTTTATGCTTCGGGCGTCGACTTCTAAGGCCATAACTATTCGATCTGGTGGAGCAGCGCCCTAGGCTGAAGCCTAGGTTGCCCGGTACGTAGAAATGACCATAACGTTCATACTGGTTGCAATTATTCGTTTTATGCGATGGAAAGGCTGTTGCATTTTTATTGTATTTTATGCTTCTGGCGTTGAATTGTAAGTCCCTAACTATTCGATCTGGTGGAGCAACGCCCTAGAGCGAAACCTAGGTCGCTCGGAAAGTAGAAATGTCCATAACTTTCACACTGGTTGCAATTATTCGTTTTATACTATGGAAAAACTGTTGCATCTTTATTGTATTTTATGCTTCTGGCGTTGACATCTAAGGCCCCAACTATTCCATCTGGTGGAACAACGCCCTAGGGTGAAGCCTAGGTTGCCCGGAACGTAGAAATGTCCATTACTTTCACACTGGTTGCAATTATTCGTTTTATACGATGGAAAAACTGTTGCATCTTTATCGTATTTTATGCTTCTGGCGCTGACTTCTAAGGCCGTAGCTATTAGATGTGGTAGAGCAACGCCCTAGTGTGACGCCTAGGTTGCCCGGAACGTAGATATGACCATTACTTTCACAATGTTTGCAATTATTTATTTTATACGATGGAAAAACTGTATATTTATATTGTATTTTATGCTTCTCGCGTTGACTTCTAGGGCCCTAAATATTCGATCTGGTGGAGCAACGCCCTAGAGTGAAGCCTAGGTTGCCCGGAACGTAGAAATGACCATGACATTCACACTGTTTGCAATTATTCGTTTTATACGATGGAAAAGCTGTTGTACTTATATTGTATTTTATTCTTCTGGCGTTGACTTCTTAGGCCCTAACTATTCGATCTGGTGGAGCAACGCCATAGAGTGAAACGTAGGTTGCCCGGATCGTAGAAATGACCATTATATTCACACTAGTTGCAATTATTCCTGTTATACGATGGAAAAACTGTTTTATTTTTATTGTATTTTATGCTTCTGGTGTTGACTTCTAAGGCCCTAACTATTCGATCTGGTGCAGCAACGCAATAGAGGGAAACCTAGGTTGCCCGGAACGTAGAAATGACCATCACCTTCAAACTGGTTGCAATTAATCCTGTTAGACGATGGAAAAACTGTTGTATTTTTATAACATTTTATGGTTCTGGCGTTGACTTCTAAGGCCCTAACTATTCGATCTGGTGGAGCAACGCAATAGAGGGAAGCCTAGGTTGCCCGGAACGTAGAAATGACCATCACTTTCAAACTGGTTGCAATTAATCCTGTTATACGATGGAAAAACTGTTGTATTTTTATAGCATTTTGTGCTTCTGGCGTTGACTTCTAAGGCCGTAGCTATTAGATGTGGTGGAGCAACGCCCTAGTGTGACGCCTAGGTTGCCCGGAACGTAGAAATGACCATTACTTTCACAATGTTTGCAATTATTCATTTTATACAATGGAAAAATTGTTGTACTTATACTGTATTTTATTCTTCTGGCGTTGATTTCTAAGTCCCTAGCTATTCGATCTGGTGGAGCAACGCCCTAGAGTTAAACCTAGGTTACCCGGAACGTAGAAATGACCAGTACTTTCACACTGTTTGAAGTTATTCCTGTTATACGGTGGAAAAACTGTTGCATCTTTATTGTATTTTATGATTCTGGCGTTGACTACTAACTCCCTAACTGTTCGATCTGGTGGAGCAACGCCCTAGCGTGACGCCTAGGTTCCACGGAACGTAGAAATGACCATTACTTACACAATGTTTGCAATTATTCATTTTATACGATGGAAAAACTGTTGTACTTATATTGTATTTTATTCTTCTGGCGTTGACTTCTTAGGCCCTAACTATTCGATCTGGTGGACCAACGCCCTAGAGTGATGCCTAGGTTGCCCGGCACGTAGCATTGACCATTACGATCACACTGTTTGCAAATATACATTATATACGATGGAAAAGCTGTTGTATTTATATTGTATTTTATGCTTCTGGCGTTGACTTCTTAGGCCCTAACTATTCGATCTGGTGGACCAACGCCCTAGAGTGAAGCCTAGGTTGCCCGGCACGTAGCATTGACCATTACGATCACACTGTTTGCAAATATACATTATATACGATGGAAAAGCTGTTGTATTTATATTGTATTTTATGCTTCTGGCGTTGACTTCTTAGGCCCTAACTATTTGATCTGGTGGAGCACCGCCATAGAGTGAAGCCTAGGTTGCCCAGAACGTAGCACATACCATTACCTTCACACTGGTTGCAATTATTCCTGTTATACGATGGAAAAACTCTTGTATATTTATTGTATTATATGCTTGGGCGTTGACTTCTATGGCCCAGCCTATACGATCGGTTGGAGCAACACCCTAGAGTGTAGCCTAGGTTGCCCGGAACGTATATATGACCATAACCTTCACACAGGTTGCAATTATTAGTTTTATACGATGGAAAGACTGATGCATTTATTTTGTAGTTTATACTTCTGGCGTTGACTTTTAAGGTCCTAACTCTTCGTTCTCGTGGAGCAACGCCTAAGAGTTAAGTCTTGGATGCCCGAAACGCCGAAATGATCATTACTTTCACACTGGTTGCAGTGATCCATGCTATACAATGGAAAAACTGTTGTATTTATATTGTATTTTGTGCTTCTGGCGTTGACTACTAAGGCCCTAACTATTCATTCTGTTGGAGCAACGCCGTAGAGTGAAGCCTAGGTTGCCCGGAACGTAGAAATGACCATAACATTCACAGTGTTTGCAATTATTCGTTCTATACGATGGAAAAGCTGATGTACTTATATTGTATTTTATTCTTCTGGCGTTGACTTCTTAGGCCCTAACTATTCGATCTGGTGGCGCGACGCCATAGAGTGAAACGTAGGTTGCCCGGAACGTAGAAATGAACATTACTTTCACAATGGTTGCAATTATTCCTGTTATACGATGGAAAAACTGTTGTATATATATCGTATTTTATGCATCGGGCATTGATTTCTAAGACCCTAGCTATTCGATCTTGTGGAGCAACGCCGTAGAGTGAAGCCTAGGTTGCCCGAAACGTAGAAATGAACATTACTTTCACACTGGTTGCAATTATTCCTGTTATACGGTGGAAAAACTGTTGTATTTATATTGTGTTTTATGCTTCTGGCGTTGACTTCTAAGGCCCTATGTACTCGACCTGCTGGATCAGCGTCCAAGGGTGAAGCCTATGTTGACCGGAACGTAGAAATGGTCATTACTTTCACACTCGTTGCAATTATTCGTTTTATACGATGGAAAAGCTGTTTTATTTATATCGTATTTTATGCATCTGGCGTTGACTTCTTAGGCCCTAACTATTTGATCTGGTGGCGCAACGCCATAGAGTGAAACGTAGGTTGCCCGGAACGTAGAAATGAACATTACTTTCACACTGGTTGCAATTACTCCTGTTATACGATGAAAAAACTCTTGTATATTTATTGTATTTTATGCTTCGGGCGTTGACTTCTATGGCCCTACCTATTCGATCTGTTGGAGCAACTCCCTACAGTGAAGCCAAGGTTGACCGGAACGTAGAAATGACCATAACATTCACACTGGTTGCAATTATTCGTTTTATAGGATGGTAACGCTGTTGTATTTATATTGTATTTTATGCTTCTGGCGTTGACATCATGTGCCCAAACTATTCGATCTGGTAGGGCAATGCCTCAGAGTTAAGTCTAGGATGCCCGAAACGCCGAAATGATCATTACTTTCACACTGATTGCAATTATTCATGCTATACGATGGAAAAACGGTTGCATTTTTATTGTATTTTCTGCTTCTGGCTTCGACTTCTAAGGTCCTAGCTATTCGATCTGGTGGGGCAACGCCATAGAGTGAAGCCTAGGTTGCCCGGAACATAGAAATAACCATATCTTTCACACTAGATGCAATTATTCCTGTAATACGATGGAAAAACTGTTGTATTTATATTGTGTTTTATGCTTCTGGCGTTGACTTCTAAGGCCCTATGTACTCGACCTGGTGGAGCAACGTCCAAGGGTGAAGCCTATGTTGCCAGGAACGTAGAAATGACCATAACTTTCACACTGGTTGCAATTATTCGTTTTATTCGATGGAAAAGCTGTTGTATTTGTATCGCATTTTATGCATCTGGCGTTGACTTCTTAGGCCCTAACTATTCGATCTGGTGGACCAACGCCGTAGAGTGAAGCCTAGGTTGCCCGGAACGTAGAAATGACCATAACTTTCACACTGGTTGCTATTGTTCCTTTTATACGATGGAAAAATTGTTATATTTATATTGTATTTTATGCTTCTGGCGTTGACTTCTTAGGCCCCAACTATTCGATCTGGTGGAGCAACGTCCTGGAGTGAAGCCTTGGTTGCACTGAATGTAGAAATGACGATAACTTTCACACTGGTTGCAATTATTCGTTTTATACAATGGAAAAACTGATGCATCTTTATTGTAATTTATGCTTCTGGCATTGAATTCTAAGACCCTAGCTATTCGATCTTGTGGAGCAACGCCGTAGAGTGAAGCCTAGGTTGCCCGGAACGTGGAAATGACCAAAACTTTCACACTGGTTGCTATTATTCGTTTTATACGATGGAAAAACTGTTATATTTATATTGTATTTTATGCTTCTGGCGTTGGCTTGTTAGGCCCTAACTATTCGATCTGGTGGAGCAACGCCTCAGAGTTATATCTAGGTCTCCCGGAACGTAGAAATGACAGTCACTTTCACACTGGTTGCAATTATTCGTTTTATACGACGGAAAAGCTGTTGTATTTGGATTGTGTTTTATGGTTCTCGCGTTGACTTCTTAGGCCCCAACTATTCGATCTGGTGGAGCAACGCCCTAGAGTGAAGTCTAGGTTGCCCGACACGTAGAAATGACAATTACCTTCACACTGGTTGCAATTATTCCTGCTATACGATGGAAAAACTGTTGTATTTTTATTGTATTTTATGCTTCGGGCGTTGACTTCTAAGACCCTAAATGTTCAATCTGTTGGAGCAGCGCCCTAGGGGGAAAACTAGGTTGCCCGGAAAGTAGAAATGACCATATCTTTCATTCTGGTTGCAATTATTCGTTTTATACGATGGAAAAACTGTTGCATCTTTATGGTATTTTATGCTTCTGGCGTTGACTACTAAGGCCCTAACTGTTCGATCTGGTGGAGCAACGCCCTACAGTCAAGCCTAGGTTGCCCGAAACGTAGAAATGACCATTACTTTCACACTGGTTGCAATTATTCGTTTTATTCGATGGAAAAGCTGTTGTATTTGTATCGCATTTTAAGCATCTGGCGTTGAATTCTAAGTCCCTAGCTATTCGACCTGGTGGATCAACGCCCTAGAGTGAAACCCAGGTTACCCAGAACGTGGAAATGACCAGTACTTTCACACTGTTTGCAGTTATTCCTGTTATACGATGGAAAAACTGTTGTACATATATTGTATTTTATTCTTCTGGCGTTGAATTCTAAGTCCCTAGCTATTCGATCTGGTGGATCAACGCCCTAGAGTGAAACCCAGGTTACCCAGAACGTGGAAATGACCAGTACTTTCACACTGTTTGCAGTTATTCCTGTTATACGATGGAAAAACTGTTGTACGTATATTGTATTTTATTCTTCTGGCGTTGAATTCTAAGTCCGTAGCTATTCGATCTGGTGGATCAACGCCCTAGAGTGAAACCCAGGTTACCCAGAACGTGGAAATGACCAGTACTTTCACACTGTTTGCAGTTATTCCTGTTATACGATGGAAAAACTGTTGCATCTTTACGTATTTTATGCTTCTGGTGTTGACTTCTAAGGCCCTAACTATTCGGTCCGGTAAAGCAACGCCCTGGAGTGAAGCCTAGGTTGCTCTGAATGTAGAAATGACCATAACTTTCACACTGGTTGCAATTATTCATTTTATACGCAGGAAAAGCTGTTGCATCTTTATTGTATTTTATGCTTCTGGCGTTGACTTCTAAGGGCCTAACTATTCGATCTGGTGGAGCAACGCCATAGAGTGAAGCCTAGGTTGCTCGGAACGTAGAAATGTCCATTACTTTCACACTGTTTGCAAATATTCATTTTATCCGATGGCAAAGCTGTTGTATTTATATTGTATTTTATGCCCCTGGCGTTGACTTCTAAGGCCGTAGTAATTAGATGTGGTGGAGCAACGCCCTGGAGTCGCGCCTAGGTGGCCCGGAACGTAGAAATGACCATTACCTTCACAATGTTTGCAATTATTCATTTTATACGATGGAAAAGCTGTTGTACTTATATTGTATTTTATTCTTCTGGCGTTGACTTCTTAGGCCCTAACTATTCGATCTGGTGGAACAACGCCCTAGAGTGAAGCCTAGGTTGCCCGGAACGTAGAAATGACCAGTACTCACACACTGTTTGCAGTTATTCCTATTGTACGATGGAAAAACTGTTGTATATATATTGTATTTTATGCATCGGGCATTGAATTCTAAGACCCTAGCTATTCGATCTTGTGGAGCAACGCCGTAGAGTGAAGCCTAGGTTGCCGGAACGTAGAAATGACCATAACTTTGACACTGGTAGCAATTATTCGGTATATACAATGGAAAAACTGTTCTATTTATTTTGTATTTTATGCCTCGGGCGTTGACTTCTTAGGCCCCAACTATTCGATCTGGTGGACCAACGCCCTAGAGTGAAGACTAGGTTGCCCGGAACGTAGAAATGACCATCACTTTCACACTGGTTGCAATTATTCCTGTTATACGATGGAAAAACTCTTGTATATTTACTGTATTTTATGCTGCGGGCGTTGACTTCTATGGCCCTACCTATTCGATCTGTTGGAGCAACTCCCTACAGTGAAGCCTAGGTTGCCCGGAACGTAGAAATGACCATAACTTTCACACTGGTTGCAATTATTCCTGTTATACGACGGAAAAACTGTTGTATTTATATTGTGTTTTATGCTTCTGGCGTTGACTTCTAGGGCCCTATGTACTCGACCTGGTGGATCAACGTCCAAGGGTGAAGCCTATGTTGCCCGGAACGTAGAAATGGCCATTACTTTCACACTGGTTGCAATTATTCGTTTTATACGATGGAAAAGCTGTTGTATTTATATCGTATTTTATGCATCTGGCGTTGACTTCATAGGCCCTAACTATTCGATCTGGTGGCGCAACGCCATAGAGTGAAACGTATTTTGCCCGGAACGTAGAAATGAACATTACTTTCACACTGGTTGCAATTATTCCTGTTATACGATGTAAAAACTGTTGAATTTTTAGTGTATTTTATGCATCGGGCGTTGAATTCTAAGTCCCTAGCTATTCGATCTGGTGGAGCAACGCCGTAGAGTGAAGCCTAGGTTTCCCGGAACGTAGAAATGACCATAACTTTCACACTGGTTGCTATTGTTCCTTTTATACGATGGAAAAACTGTTATATTTATATTGTATTTTATGCTTCTGGCGTTGACTTCTTAGGCCCTAACTATTCGATCTGGTGGAACTACGCCCTAGAGTGAAGCCTAGGTTGCCCGGAAAGTAGAAATGACTATTACTTTCACACTGGATGCAATTATTCGATTTATACGATGGAAAAGCTGTTGTATTTATATCGTATTTTATGCAGCTGGCGTTGACTTCTTAGGCCCTAACTATTCGATCTGGTGGCGCGACGCCATAGAGTGAAACGTAGGTTGCCCGGAACGTAGAAATGAACATTACTTTCACACTGGTTGCAATTATTCCTGTTATACGATGGAAAAACTGTTGTACTTATATTGTATTTTATCCTTCTGGCACTGAATTCTATGTCCCTAGCTATTCCCTCTGGTGGATCAACGCCCTATAGTGAAACCCAGGTTGCCCGGAACGTAGAAATGACCAGTACTTTCACACTGGTTGCAGTTATTCCTGTTATACGATGGAAAAACTGTTGCATCTTTATTGTATTTTATGCTTCTGGCGTTGACTTCTAAGGCCCTAACTATTCGATCTGGTGGAGAAACGCCCTAGAGTGAAGCCTAGGTTGCTCGGAATGTTGAAATGTCCATAAATTTCACACTGGTTGCAATTATTCGTTTTATACGATGGAAAAACTGTTGCATTTATATCGTATTATATGCTTCTGGCGTTCACTTCTTACGCCCTAACTATTCGATCTGGTGGAAGAACGCCTTAGGGTGAAGCCTAGTTTGCCCGGAAGGTAGAAATGACCACAACTTTGACACTGGTAGCAATTATTCGATTTATACGATGGAAAAGCTGTTGTATTTATATCGTATTTTATGCAGCTGGCGTTGACTTCTAAGGCGCTAACTATTCGATCTGGTGGAGCAACGCCCTATAGTGAAACCCAGGTTGCCCGGAACGTAGAAATGACCATTACTTTCACAATGTTTGCAATTATTCATTTTATACGATGGAAAAACTGTTGTACTTATATCGTATTTTATGCAGCTGGCGTTGACTTCTTAGGCCCTAACTATTCGATCTGGTGGCGCGACGCCATAGAGTGAAACGTAGGTTGCCCGGAACGTAGAAATGAACATTACTTTCACACTGGTTGCAATTATTCCTGTTATACGATGGAAAAACTGTTGTATATATAATGTATTTTATGCATCGGGCATTGAATTCTAAGGCCCTAGCTATTCGATCTTGTGGAGCAACGCCGTAGAGTGAAGCCTAGGTTGCCCGGAACGTAGAAATGACCATAACTTTCACCCTGGTTGCTATTATTCGTTTTATACGATGGAAAAACTGTTATATTTATATTGTATTTTATGCTTCTGGCGTTGGCTTCTTAGGCCCTAACTATTCGATCTGGTGGAGCAACGCCTCAGAGTTATATCTAGGTCTCCCGGAACGTAGAAATGACAGTCACTTTCACACTGGTTGCAATTATTCGTTTTATACGATGGAAAAGCTGTTGTATTTGGATTGTGTTTTATGGTTCTCGCGTTGACTTCTTAGGCCCCAACTATTCGATCTGGTGGAGCAACGCCCTAGAGTGAAGTCTAGGTTGCCCGGAACGTAGAAATGACAATTACCTTCACACTGGTTGCAATTATTCCTGCTATACGATGGAAAAACTGTTGTATTTTTATAGTATTTTATGCTTCTGGCGTTGACTTCTTATTCCCTAACGATTCGATCTGGTGGAGCAACGCCCTAGAGTGAAGCCTAGGTTGCCCGGAACGTAGAAATGACAATTACCTTCACACTGGTTGCAATTATTCCTGCTATACGATGGAAAATCTGCTGTATATTTATTGTATTTTATGCTTCGGGCGTTGACTTCTATGGTCCTACCTATTCGATCTGTTGGAGCAACTCCCTACAGTGAAGCCTAGGTTGCCCGGAACGTAGAAATGACCATAACTTTCACACTGGTTGCAATTATTCCTGTTATACGACGGAAAAACTGTTGTATTTATATTGTGTTTTATGCTTCTGGCGTTGACTTCTAGGGCCCTATGTACTCGACCTGGTAGATCAACGTCCAAGGGTGAAGCCTATGTTGCCCGGAACGTAGAAATGGCCATTACTTTCACACTGGTTGCAATTATTCGTTTTATACGATGGAAAAGCTGTTGTATTTATATCGTATTTGATGCATCTGGCGTTGACTTCATAGGCCCTAACTATTCGATCTGGTGGCGCAACGCCATAGAGTGAAACGTATTTTGCCCGGAACGTAGAAATGAACATTACTTTCACACTGGTTGCAATTATTCCTGTTATACGATGTAAAAACTGTTGAATTTTTAGTGTATTTTATGCATCGGACGTTGAATTCTAATTCCCTAGCTATTCGATCTGGTGGAGCAACGCCGTAGAGTGAAGCCTAGGTTGCCCGGAACGTAGAAATGACCATAACTTTCACACTGGTTGCTATTGTTCCTTTTATACGATGGAAAAACTGTTATATTTATATTGCATTTTATGCTTCTGGCGTTGACTTCTTAGGCCCCAACTATTCGATCTGGTGGAGCAACGTCCTAAAGTGAAGCCTAGGTTGCTCTGAATGTAGAGATGACCATAACTTTCACACTGGTTGCAATTATTCCTGTTATACGATGGAAAAACTGTTGTACATATATTGTATTTTATTCTTCTGGCGTTGAATTCTAAGTCCCTAGCTATTCGATCTGGTGGATCAACGCCCTAGAGTGAAACCCAGGTTAGCCTGAACGTGGAAATGACCAGTACTTTCACACTGTTTGCAGTTATTCCTGTCATACGATGGAAAAACTGTTGCATCTTTACGTATTTTATGCTTCTGGTGTTGACTACTAAGGCCCTAACTATTCGATCCGGTGGAGCAACGCCCTGGAGTGAAGCCTAGGTTGCTCTGAATGTAGCAATGACCATAACTTCCACACTGGTTGCAATTATTCATTTTATACGCAGGAAAAGCTGTTGCATCTTTATTGTATTTTATGCTTCTGGCGTTGACTTCTAAGGGCGTAACTATTCGATCTGGTTGAGCAACGCCATAGAGTGAAGCCTAGGTTGCTCGGAACGTAGAAATGACCAGTACTTTCACACTGTTTGCAGTTATTCCAGTTATACGATGGAAAAACTGTTGCATATTTATTGTATTTTATGCTTCTGGCGTTGCCTTCTAAGGCCATAACTGTTCGATCTGGAGGAGCAACGCCTCAGAGTTATATCTAGGTCTCCCGGAACGTAGAAATGACCGTCACTTTCACACTGGTTGCAATTATTCGTTATATACGATGGAAAAGCTGTTGTATTTAGATTGTGTTTTATGCTTCTGGCGTTGACTTCTTAGACCCTAACTATTCGATCTGGCGGAGCAGCGCCCTAGGGTGAAGACTAGGTTGCCCGGAACGTAGAAATGACAATTACCTTCACACTGGTTGCAATTATTCCTGCTATACGATGGAAAAACTGTTGTACTTTTATAGTATTTTATGCTTCTGGCGTTGACTTCTTACGCCCTAACTATTCGATCTTGTGGAGCAACGCCCTAGAGTGGAGCCTAGGTTGCTCGGAACGTAGAAATGACCATTACTTTCACACTATTTGCAATTAATCATTTTATACGATGGAAAAGCTGCTGTATTTATATTGTATTTTATGCGTCTGGCGTTGACTTTTAAGGCCGTAGCTATTCGATGTGGTGGAGCAACGCCCTAGAGTGAAGGCTAGGTTGCCCGGAACGTAGAAATGGCCGTCACTTTCACTCTGGTTGCAATTATTCGTTTTATACGATGGAAAAGCTGATGTATTTAGATTGTGTTTTATTCTTCTGGCGTTAACTTCTTAGGCCCAAACTATTCGGTCTGGAGGAGCAACACCCTAGAGAGAAGACTAGGTTGCCTGGAACGTAGAAATGACCAGTACTTTCACACTGGTAGCAATTATCCGTTTTATACGATGATAAACTGTTGTATTTTTATTTTATTTTAAGCTTTTGGCGTTGAATTCTAAGTCCCTAGCTGTTCGATCTGGTGGAGCAACGCCCTAGAGAGAAGCCTAGGTTGCCCGGAACGCAGAAATGACCAGTACTTTCACACTGTTTGCAGTTATTCCTGTTATACGATGGAAAAACTGTTGCATCTTTATTGTATTTTATGTTTCTGGCGTTGACTTCTTAGGCCCTAACTATTCGATCGGGTGGAGCAACGCCCTAGAGTGAAGCCTCGGTTGCTGGGAATGTAGAAATGACCATAACATTAACACTGGTTGCAGTTATTCGTTTTATACGATGGAAAAACTGTTGATCCTTTATTGTATTTTATGGTTCTGGCGTTGACTTCTAAGGCCCTAACTATTCGATCTAGTGGTCCAACGCCCTAGAGTGAAGCCTAGGTTGCGCGGAACGTGGAAATGCCCATTACTTTCACACTGTTTGCTATTATTCATTTTATACGATGGCAAACTGCTGTATTTATTTTGTATTTTATGCGTCTGGCGTTGACTTCTAAGCCCGTAGCTATTAGATGTGGTGGAGAAACGCCCTAGAGTGACGCCTAGGTTGCACGGAACGTAGAAATGGCCGTCACTTTCCCACTGGTTGCAATTATTCGTTTTATACGATAGAAAAGCTGTTGTATTTAGATTGTGTATTATGCTTCTGGCGTTGACTTCTTACGCCCTAACTATTCGATCTGGTGCAGCAACGCCCTAGATTGAAGCCTAGGTTGCCCGGAACGAAGAAATCACCAATTCTTTCACACTATTTACAATTAATCATTATATACGATGGAAAAGCTGCTGTATTTATATTGTATTTTATGCTTCTGGCGTTGACTTCTAAGGCCCTAACTATTCGATCTGGAGGAACAACGCCCTAGAGTGAAGCCTAGGTTGCACGGAAAGTAGAAATGACCATTACTTTCACACTGGTTGCAATTATTCGTTTTATACGATGGAAAAGCTGTTGTATTTATATCGTATTTTATGCAGCTGGCGTAGCCTTCTTAGGCCCTAACTATTCGATCTGGTGACGCAACGCCATAGAGTGAAACGTAGGTTGCCCGGAACGTAGAAACGAACATTACTTTCACACTGGATGCAATCATTCCTGTTATACGATGGAAAAACTGTTGCATTTTTATTGTATTTTATGCATCGGGCGTTGAATTCTAAGTCCCTTGCTATTCGATCTGGTGGAGCAACTCCCTACACTGAAGCCTAGGTTACCCGGAACATAGAAATGACAATAACTTTCACACTGGTTGCAATCATTCCTGTTATACGACGGAAAAACTGTTGTATTTATATTGTGTTTTATGCTTCTGGCGTTGACTTCTAGGGCCCTATGTACTCGACCTGGTGGATCAACGTCCAAGGGTGAAGCCTATGTTGCCCGGAACGTAGAAATGGCCATTACTTTCACACTGCTTGCAATTATTCGTTTTATACGATGGAAAAGCTGTTGTATTTATATCGTATTTTATTCATCTGGCGTTGACTTCATAGGCCCTACCTATTCGGTCTGTTGGAGCAACACCCTACAGTAAAGCCTAGGTTGCCCGGAACGTAGAAACGACCATATCTTTCACACTGGTTGCAATTATTCGTTTTATACGATGGAAAAACTGTTGCATCTCTATTGTATGTTATGCTTCTGGCGTTGACTTCTAAGGCGCTAACTATTCGATCTGGTGGAGCAACGCCCTAGAGTGACTCCTAGGTTGCCGGAACGTAGAAATGACCATTACCTTCACAATGTTTGCAATTATTCATTTTATCCGATGGAAAAACTGTTGTACTTATATTGTATTTTATCCTTCTGGCGCTGAATTCCATGTCCCTAGCTATTCCCTCTGGTGGATCAACGCCCAATAGTGAAACCCAGGTTGCCCGGAACGTAGAAATGACCAGTACTTTCACACTGGTTGCAGTTATTCCTGTTATACGATGGAAAAACTGTTGCATCTTTATTGTATTTTGTGCTTCTGGCGTTGACTTCTAAGGGCCTATCTATTCGATCTGGTGGAGCAACGCCATAGAGTGAAGCCTAGCTTGCCGGAACGTAGAAATGACCATAACTATCACACTGGTTGCTATTATTCTTTTTATACGATGGAAAAACTGTTATATTTATATTGTATTTTCTGCTTCTGGCGTTGACTTCTTAGGCCCTAACTATTCGATCTGGTGGAACTACGCCCTAGAGTGAAGCCTAGGTTGCCCGGAAAGTAGAAATGACCATTACTTTCACACTGAATGCAATTATTCGATTTATACGATGGAAAAGCTGTTGTATTTATATCGTATTTTATGCAGCTGGCGTTGACTTCTTAGGCCCTAACTATTCGATCTGGTGGCGCGACGCCATAGAGTGAAACGTAGGTTGCCCGGAACGTAGAAATGAACATTACTTTCACACTGGTTGCAATTATTCCTGTTATACGATGGAAAAACTGTTGTATATATAATGTATTTTATGCATCGGGCATCGAATTCTAAGACCCTAGCTATTCGATCTTGTGGAGCAACGCCGTAGAGTGAAGCCTAGGTTGCCCGGAACGTAGAAATGACCATAACTTTCACACTGGTTGCTATTATTCGTTTTATACGATGGAAAAACTGTTATATTTATATTGTATTTTATACTTCTGGCGTTGGCTTCTTAGGCCCTAACTATTCGATCTGGTGGAGCAACGCCTCAGAGTTATATCTAGGTCTCCCGGAACGTAGAAATGACAGTCACTTTCACACTGGTTGCAATTATTCGTTTTATACGATGGAAAAGCTGTTGTATTTGGATTGCGTTTTATGGTTCTCGCGTTGACTTCTTAGGCCCCAACTATTCGATCTGGTGGAGCAACGCCCTAGAGTGAAGTCTAGGTTGCCCGGAACGTAGAAATGACCATAACTTTCACACTGGTTGCAATTATTCGTTTTATTCGATGGAAAAGCTGTTGTATCTGTATCGCATTTTATGCATCTGGCGTTGACTTCTTAGGCCCTAACTATTCGATCTGGTGGACCAACGCCCTAGAGTGAAGACTAGGTTGCCCGGAACGTATAAATAACCATCACTTTCACGCTGGTTGCAATTATTCCTGTTATACGATGGAAAAACTCTTGTATATTTATTGTATTTTATGCATCGGGCGTTGACTTCTATGGCCCTACCTATTCGATCTGTTGGAGCAACTCCCTACAGTGAAGCCTAGGTTGCCCGGAACGTAGAAATGACCATAACTTTCACACTGGTTGCAATTATTCCTGTTATACGACGGAAAAACTGTTGTATTTATATTGTGTTTTATGCTTCTAGCGTTTACTTCTAGGGCCCTATGTACTCGACCTGGTGGATCAACGTCCAAGGGTGAAGCCTATGTTGCCCGGAACGTAGAAATGGCCATTACTTTCACACTGGTTGCAATTATTCGTTTTATACGATGGAAAAGCTGTTGTATTTATATCGTATTTTATGCATCTGGCGTTGACTTCATAGGCTCTAACTATTCGATCTGGTGGAACTACGCCCTAGAGTGAAGCCTAGGTTGCCCGGGAAGTAGAAATGACCATTACTTTCACACTGGATGCAATTATTCGATTTATACGATGGAAAAGCTGTTGTATTTATATCGTATTTTATGCAGCTGGCGTTGACTTCTTAGGCCCTAACTATTCGATCTGGTGGCGCGACGCCATAGAGTGAAACGTAGGTTGCCCGGAACGTAGAAATGAACATTACTTTCACAATGTTTGCAATTATTCATTTTATACGATGGAAAAACTGTTGTACTTATATTGTATTTTATCCTTCTGGCACTGAATTCTATGTCCCTAGCTATTCCCTCTGGTGGATCAACGCCCTATAGTGAAACCCAGGTTGCGCGGAACGTAGAAATGACCAGTACTTTCACACTGGTTGCAGTTATTCCTGTTATACGATGGAAAAACTGTTGCATCTTTATTGTATTTTATGCTTCTGGCGTTGACTTCTAAGGCCCTAACTATTCGATCTGGTGGAGAAACGCCCTAGAGTGAAGCCTAGGTTGCTCGGAATGTTGAAGTGTCCATAAATTTCACACTGGTTGCAATTATTCGTTTTATACGATGGAAAAACTGTTGCATTTATATCGTATTTTATGCTTCTGGCGTTCACTTCTTACGCCCTAACTATTCGATCTGGTGGAAGAACGCCTTAGGGTGAAGCCTAGTTTGCCCGGAAGGTAGAAATGACCACAACTTTGACACTGGTAGCAATTATTCGGTATATACAATGGAAAAACTGTTCTATTTATTTTGTATTTTATGCATCGGGCGTTGACTTCTATGGCCCTACCTATTCGATCTGTTGGAGCAACTCCCTACAGTGAAGCCTAGGTTGCCCGGAACGAAGAAATGACCATTCCTTTCACACTGTTTGCAATTACTCATTGTATACGATGGATAGACTCTTCTACTTATATTGTATTTTATTCTTCTGGCGTTGACTTCTTACGCCCTAACTATTCGATCTGGTGGAGCAACGGCCTAGACTGGAGCCTAGGTTGCCCGGAACCTAGAAATGACCATTACTTTCACACTATTTGCAATTAATCATTTTATACGATGGAAAAGGTGCTCTATTTATATTCTATTTTATGCTTCTGGCGTTGACTTCTAAGGCCGTAGCTATTCGATGTGGTGGAGCAACGCCCTAGAGTGAAGCCTAGGTTGCCCGGAACGTAGAAATGACCAATACTTTCACGCTGGTTGCAATTATTCCTTTTATACGATGATAAACTGTTGTATTTTTATTTTATTTTATGCTTTTGGCGTTGAATTCTAAGTCCCTAGCTGTTCGATCTGGTGGAGCAGCGCCCTAGAGAGAAGCCTAGGTTGCCCGGAACGCAGAAATGACCAGTACTTTCACACTGTTTGCAGTTATTCCTGTTATACGATGGAAAAACTGTTGCATATTTATTGTATTTTATGTTTCTGGCGTTGACTTCTAAGGCCCTAACAATTCGATCTGGTGGAGCAACGCCCTAGAGTGAAGCCTCGGTTGCTGGGAATGTAGAAATGACCATAACTTTAACACTGGTTGCAGTTATTCGTTTTATACGATGATAAACTGTTGTATTTTTATTTTATTTTATGCTTTTGGCGTTGAATTCTAAGTCCCTAGCAGTTCGATCTGGTGGAGCAACACCCTAGAGAGAAGACTACGTTGCCTGGAACGTAGAAATGACCAGTACTTTCACACTGGTAGCGATTATCCGTTTTATACGATGGAAAAGCTGTTGTATTTATTGTGTATTTTATTCTTCTGGCGTTGAATTCTAAGTCCCTAGCTATTCGATCTGGTGGAGCAACGCCCTAGAGTTAAACCTAGGTTACTCGGAATGTGGAAATGACCGTCACTTTCACACTGGTTGCAATTATTCGTTTTATACGATGGAAAAGCTGTTGTATTTAGATTGTGTTTTAAGCATCTGACGTTGACTTCTTAGGCCCTAACTATTCGATCTTGTGGAGCAACGCAATAGAGTGATGACTAGGTTGCCCGGAACGCAGAAATGACAATTACCTTCACACTGGTTTTAATTATTCCTGCTATACGATGGAAAAACTGTTGCATTTTTATAGCATTTTATGCTTCTGGCGTTGACTTCTTACGCCCTAACTATTCGATCTGGTGGAGCAACGGCCTAGAGTGGAGCCTAGGTTGCCCGGAACGTAGAAATGACCATTACTTTCACACTATTTGCAATTAATCGTTTTATACGATGGAAAAGCTGCTGTATCTATATTGTATTTTATGCTTCTGGCCTTGACATCTAAGGCCGTAGCTATTCGATGTGGTGGAGCAACGCCCTAGAGTGAAGCCTAGGTTGCCCGGAACGTGGAAATGGCCGTCACTTTCACACTGGTTGCAATTATTCATGCTATGCGATGGAAAATCTGTTGTATTTTTATTGTATTTTATGCTTCTGGCGTTGTCTTCTAAGGTCCTAGCTATTCGATCTCGTTGGGCAACATCCACGTGTGAAGAGTATGTTGCCCGAAACGGAGAAATGACCATTACTTTCACACTGGTTGGAATTATTCTTTTTATACGATGGAAAAACTGTTGCAGTTATTTTGTATTTTCTGCTTCTGGCGTTGACGTCTTAGGCCGTAGCTGTTCGATCTGGTGGAGCAACGCCCTAGAGAGAAGCCTAGGTTGCCCGGAACGTAGAAATGACCAGTACTTTCACACTGGTTGCAGTTATTCATTTAATGCGATGGAAAAACTCTCCTATTTATATTGTATTTTATTCTTCTGGGGTTGACTTCTAAGGCCGTAGCTATCCGATGTGGTGGAGCAACGCCCTAGAGTGAAGCCTAGGTTGCCCGGAACGTAGAAATGGCCGTCACTTTCACACTGGTTGCAATTATTCGTTTTATACGACGGAAAAGCTGTTGTATTTATTGTGTATTTTATGCTTCTGGCGTTGACTTCTTACGCCCTAACTATTCGATCTGGTGGAGCAACGGCCTAGACTGGAGCCTAGGTTGCCCGGAACCTAGAAATGACCATTACTTTCACACTATTTGCAATTAATCATTTTATACGATGGAAAAGGTGCTCTATTTATATTGTATTCTATGCTTCTGGCCTTGACTTCTAAGGCCGTAGCTATTCGATGTGGTGGAGCAACGCCCTAGAGTGAAGCCTAGGTTGCCCGGCACGTAGAAATGACCAGAACTTTCACACTGGTTGCAGTTATTCGTTTTATACGATGGAAAAACTGTTGCATCTTTATTGTACTTTATGGTTCTGGCGTTGTCTTCTAAGGCCCTAACTATTCGATCTGGTGGAGCAACGCCCTAGAGTGAAGCCTAGGATGCGCGGAACGTAGAAATGACCATTACTTTCACACTATTTGCAATTATTCACTTTATACGATGGCAACGCTGTTGTATTTATATTGTGTTTTTTGCGTCTGGCGTTGACTTCTAGGGCCGTAGCTACTAGATGTGGTGGAGCAACGCCCTAGAGTGACGCCTAGGTTGCCCGGAGCGCAGAAATGACCATTACTTTCACACTGTCTGCAATTAATCATTTTATACGATGGGAAACCTGCTGTACTTATATTGTATTTTATGCTTCTGGCGTTGACTTCTAAGGCCGTAGCTATTCGATGTGGTGGAGCAACGCCCTAGAGTGAAGCCTAGGTTGCCCGGAACGTAGAAATGACCAATACTTTCACGCTGGTTGCAATTATTCCTTTTATACGATGATAAACTGTTGTATTTTTATTTTATTTTATGCTTTTGGCGTTGAATTCTAAGTCCCTAGCTGTTCGATCTGGTGGAGCAGCGCCCTAGAGAGAAGCCTAGGTTGCCCGGAACGCAGAAATGACCAGTACTTTCACACTGTTTGCAGTTATTCCTGTTATACGATGGAAAAACTATTGCATATTTATAGTATTTTATGTTTCTGGCGTTGACTTCTAAGGCCCTAACAATTCGATCTGGTGGAGCAACGCCCTAGAGTGAAGCCTCGGTTGCTGGGAATGTAGAAATGACCATAACTTTAACACTGGTTGCAGTTATTCGTTTTATACGATGGAAAAACTGTTGCCCCTTTATTGTATTTTATGCTTCTGGCGTTGACTTCTAAGGCCCTAACTATTGGATCTAGTGGTCCAACGCCCTAGAGTGAAGCCTAGGTTGCGCGGAACGTAGAAATGCCCATTACTTTCACACTGTCTGCAATTACTCATCTTATACGATGGATAGACTCTTCTACTTATATTGTATTTTATTCTTCTGGCGTTGACTTCTTACGCCCTAACTACTCGATCTGGTGGAGCAACGGCCTAGACTGGACCCTAGGTTGCCCGGAACCTAGAAATGACCATTACTTTCACACTATTTACAATTAATCATTATATACGATGGAAAAGCTGCTGTATTTATATTGTATTTTATGCTTCTGGGGTTGACTTCTAAGACCGTAGCTATCCGATGTGGTGGAGCAACGCCCTAGAGTGAAGCCTAGGTTGTCCGGAACGAAGAAATGACGAGTACTTTCACACTGTTTGCAGTTGTTCCAGTTATACGATGGAAAAACTGTTGCATATTTATTGTATTTTATTCTTCTGGCGTTGATTTCTAAGTCCCTAGCTATTCGATGTGGTGGAGCAACAACCTAGAGAGAAGCCTAGGGTGCCCGGAACGTAGAAATGACCAGTACTTTCACACTGGTTGCAATTATTCCTGTTATACGATGGAAAAACTGTTGTATTTTTATTGTATTTTATTCTTCTGGCGTTGATTTCTATGTCCCTAGCTATTCCATCTGGTGGAGGAACGCCCTAGAGTTAAACCCAGGTTACCCGGAACGTAGAAATGCCCAGTACTTTCACAATGCTTGCAAATATACATTATATACGATGAAAAAGCTGTTGTATTTATATTGTATTTTATGCTTCTGGCGTTGACTTCTTAGGCCTTAACTATTTGGTCTGGCGGAGCAAAGCCCTAGAGTGAAGCCTAGGTTGCCCGGAACGTAGAAATGACCATAACTTTCACACTCGTTGCAATTATTCGTTTTATACGATGGAAAAGCTGTTGTATTTATATCGTATTTTATGCTCCTGGCGTTGACTTCTTAGACCCTAACTCTTCGATCTGGTGGAGCAACGCCTCAGAGTTAAGTCTAGGAAGCCCGAAACGTCGAAATGATAATTACTTTCGCACTGGTTGCAATTTGTCCTGCTATATGATGGAAAAACTGTTGCATTTTTATTATATTTTCTGCTTCTGGCTTTGACTTCTAAGGTCGTAGCTATTCGATGTGGTGGAGCAACGCCCTAGAGAGAAGCCCAGGGTGCACGGAATGTAGAAATGACCATTACTTTCACACTGGTTGCAATTATTCGTTTTATACGATGGAAAAGCTGTTGTATTTATATTGTATTTTATGCTTCTGGCGTTCACTTCTAAGGGCGTAGCTATTAGATGTGGTGGAGCAACGCCGTAGAGTGACGCCTAGGTTGCCTGGAACGAATAAATGACCATTACTTTCACAATGTTTGCAATTATTCATTTTATACGATGGAAGAACTGTTGTACCCATATTGTATTTTATTCTTCTGGCGTTGATTTCTAAGTCCCTAGCTAGTCGATCTGGTAGAACGACACCCTAGAGTTTAACCTAGGTTACGCGGAACGTAGAAATGACCAGTACTTTTACACTGTTTGCAGTTATTCCTGTTATACGATGGAAAAACTGTTGCATCCTTCTTGTATTTTATGCTTCTGGCGCTGACTTCTAAGGCCCTAACTATTCGATCTGGTGGAGCAACGCCTCAGAGTTATATCTAGGCCTCCTGGAACGTAGAAATGTCCGTCACTTTCACACTGGTTGCAATTATTCGTATTATACGGTGGAAAAGCTGTTGTATTTATATTGTATTTTATGCTTCTGGCGTTGACTTCTTAGGCCCTAACTATTCGATGTGGTGGAGCAACGACCTAGAGTGAAGCCTAGGTTGACCGAAACGTAGAAATGACCATTACTTTCACACTGGTTGCAATTATTCCTGTTACACGATGGACAAACTGTTGTATTTTTATTGTATTTTATGCTTCTGGCGTTGAATTCTATGTCCCTAGCCATTCGATCTGGTGGAGCAACGCCCCAGAGTGAAGCCTAGGTTGCCCGAAACGTAGAAATGACCATAACTTTCACGCTGGTTGCAATTATTCGTTTTATACGAAGGAAAAACAGTTGTATCTTTACTGTATTTTATGCTTCAGGCGTTGTCTTCTAAGGTCGTAGCTATTCTACGTAGTGGAGCAACGTCCAAGAGTTAAGCCTATGTTCCCCGGAACGTAGAAATGACCATTACTTTCACACTGGTTGGAATTATTCTTTTTATACGATGGAAAAACTGTTGTATTTATATTGTATTTTATGCTTCTGGCGTTGACTTCTAAGACACTAACCATTCGATGTGGTGGCGTAACGACCTAGAGTGAAGTCTAGGTTGCCCGAAACGTAGGAATGACAATAACTTTCACACTGGTTGCAAGTATTCATGGTATACGATGGAAACCCTGTTGTATTTTTATTGTATCATATGCTTGTGGCGTTGACTTCTTAGGCCCTAACTATTCGATGTGGTGGAGTAACGCCCTAGAGTGAAGCCTAGGTTGCCCGAAACGTAGAAATGACCATTACTTTCACGCTGGTTGCAATTATTCGTTTTATACGATGGAAAAACAGTTGTATCTTTACTGTATTTTATGCTTCTGACTTTGACTTCTAAGGTCCTAGCTAATCGATCTGGTGGGGCAACGTCCAAGGGTGAAGCCTATGTTGCCCGGTACGTAGAAATGACCATTAGTTTCACACTGGTTGGAATTATTCTTTTTATACGATGGAACAACTTTTGTATTTATATTGAATTTTATGCTTCTGGCGTTGACTTCTTAGGCCCTAACTATTCGATCTGGTGGAACAACGCACTAGGGTGGAGCCTAGGTTGCCTTGAACGTAGAAATGACCATACCTTTCACAGTCGTTGCAATTATTCGTTTTATACGATGGAAAAACTGTTGCATTTTTATTGTATTTTTTGCTTCTGGTGTTGGATTCTACGTCGCCAGCTATTCGATCTGGTGGAGCAACTTCCTAGAGTAAAGAATAGGTTGCCCGGAATGCAGAAATGACCATAACTTTCGGACTGGTTGCAATCGTTCCTGTTAGGCGATGGTAAAACTCTTGTATTTTCATTGTATTTTATGATTCTGGTGTTGACTTCTAAGTCCCTAGCTATGGGATCTGGTGGAGCAACGCCCCAGAGTGAAGCCTAGGTTGCCCGGAACGTAGAAGTGACCATTACCTTCACACTGTTTGCAATAATTCATTTTATACGATGGCAGAACTGTTGCACTTATATTGTATTTTATGCTTCTGGCGTTGACTTCTGAGGCCCCAACTATTCGATCTGGTGGAGCGACGCCCTAGAGTGAAGCCTAGGTTGCCCAGAATGCAGAAATGACCATAAGCTTCACACTGGTTGCAATTATTCGTTTCATACGATGGAAAAACTGTTGTATCTATTTTGTATTTTATGCTTCTGGAGTTGACTTCTTAGGCCCTAACTATTCGATCTGGTGGTGCAACGTCCAAGAGCGAAGCCTAGGTTGCCCGGAACATAGAAATGACCATTACCTACACACTGGTTGCAATCGTTCCTGTTATACGATGAAAAAACTGTTGTATTTATATTGTGTTTTATGCTTCTGGCGTTGACTTCTTAGGCCTTAGCTATTCGATCTGGTGGAGCAACGCCCTAGAGTGAAGCCTAGGTTGCCCGAGACGTAGAAATGGCCATTACTGTCACACTGGTTGTAATTGTTCCTGTTATACGCAGGAAAGACTGTTGTATTTATATTGTATTTTATGCTTCTGGCGTTGACTTCTAAGTTCCTAGCTATTCGATTTGGTGGAGCATCGCCCTAGAGTAAAGCCTAGGTTGCACGGAACGTAGGAATGACCATTACCATCACACTGGTTGCAATTATTCCTGTTATACGATGGAAAAGCTGTTGTATTTTTATTGTATTTTATTCTTCTGGCCTTGACTTATAAGTCGCTAGCTATTCGATTTGGTAGAGCAAGGCCCTAGAGCGAAGCCTAGGTTGCCCAGAACGTAGAAATGACTGCCCCTTTCACACTGGTTGCAATTATTCGTGTTATACGATGGAAAAACTGTTGCATTTTTATTTTATTTTGTGCTTTGGGTGTTGACTTCTAAGGCCCTAACTATTCGATCTGGTGGACCAACGCGCTAGAGTGAAGCCTAGGTTGCCCGGAACGTAGTAATGACCATAACTTTCACACCAGTCTCAATTATTCGTTTCATACGATGGAAAAACTGTTGTATTTAAATTGTATTTTATGCTTTTGGCGTTGACTTCTAAGGTCGTAGCTATTCGATCTGGTAGAGAAACGCCCTAGTGTGAAGCCTAGGTTGCCCGGAACGTAGAAATGGCCATAACTTTCACACTGGTTGCAGTTATTCCTGTTATACGATGGAAAAACCGTTGTATTCTTATTGTATTTTTTGCTTCTGGTGTTGACTTCTAAGTCGGTAGCTATTCGATTTCGTGGCGCAACGACCTAGAGCGAAGCCTAGGTTGCCCGGAACGTAGAAATGGTCATTACCTTCGCACTGGTTGCAATCGTTCCTGTTACACGGTGGAAAAACTGTTGTATCTTTAGTGTATTTTATGCTTTGGGCGTTGATTACTAAGGCCATTCCTGTTCGGTCTGGTGGAGCAACGCCCTATAGTCAAGCCTAGGTTGCCCGGAATGCAGAAATGACCATAACCTTCACACTGGTTGCAGTTATTCGTTTCATACGATGGAAAAACTGTTGTATCTATTTTGTATTTTATGCTTCTGGTGTTGACTTCTTAGGCCCTAACTATTCGATCTGGTGGAGCAACGTCCAAGAGCGAAGCCTAGGTTGCCCGGAACGTAGAAATGACCATTACCTTCACACTGGTTGCCATCGTTCCTGTTATACGATGAAAAAACTGTTGTATTTATATTGTGTTTTATGCTTCTGGCGTTGACTTCTTAGGCCTTAGCTATTCGATCTGGTGGAGCAACGCCCTAGAGTGAAGCCTAGGTTGCCCGGAACGTAGAAATGACCATTGCTTTCACACTGTTTGCAATTAATCATTTTATACGGTGGAAAAGCTGCTGTATTTATATTGTACTTTATGCTTCTGGCGTTGACTTCTGAGGCCCTAACTATTCGATCTGGTGGAGCAACGCACTAGGGTGAAGCCTAGGTTGCCCGGAACGCAGAAATGACCATTTCTTTCACACTGTTTGCAATTATTCGTTATATACGATGGAAAAACTGTTGCATTTACATTGTATTTTATGCATCTGGCGTTGAATTCTAAGTCCCTAGCTATTCGATCTGGTGGAGAAACGCCCTAGTGTGAAGCCTAGGTTGCCCCGAACGTAGTAATGTCCAGTACTTTCAAACTGGTTGCAGTTACTCCTGTTATATGGTGGAAAAACTGTTGTATTTTTATTGTACTTTTTGCTTCTGGCGTTGAATTCAATGTCGCTAGCTATTCGATCTGGTGGAGCAACACCCTAGAAGCGAAGCCTAGGTTGCCCGGAATGTAGAAATGACCATTACCATCACACTGGTTGCAATTACTCCTGTTATACGATGGAAAAGCTGTTGTATTTTTATTTTATTTTATGCTTCTGGCGTTGACTTCTGAGGCCCTAACTATTCGATCTGGTGGAGCAACGCACTAGGGTGAAGCCTAGGTTGCCCGGAACGCAGAAATGACTATTACTTTCACACTGTTTGAAATTATTCGTTATATACGATGGAAATACTGTTGCATTTATATTGTATTTTATGCTTCTGGCGTTGACTTCTTAGGCCCTAGCTATTCGATCTGGTGGATCAACGCCTCAGAGTTATATCTAGGATGCCCGGAACGTAGAAATGTCCGTCACTTGCACACCGGTTGCAATTATCCGTTTTATACGATGGAAAAGCTGTTGTATTTATATTGTGTTTTATGCTTCTGGCGTTGACTTCTTAGGCCCTAGCTATTCGATCTGGTGGAGCAACGCCCTAGAGTGTAGCCCCGGTTACCCGGGACATAGAAATAACCATTACCATCACACTGGTTGCAATTATTCATTTTATACGATGGAAAAACTGTTGTATCTTTATTGTATTTTATGTTTCGGGCGATGACTTCTGAGGCCCTAACTATTCGATCTGGAGTAGCAACGTCCCAGGGTGAAGCCTACGTTGACCGGAACGTAGAAGTGAGCATTACTTTCACACTGTTTGCAATAATTCATTTTATACGATGGCAGAACGGTTGCACTTATATTGTACTTTATGCTTCTGGCGTTGACTTCTGAGGCCCTAACTATTCGATCTGGTGGAGCGACGCCCTAGAGTGAAGCCTAGGTTGCCCGGAACGTAGTAATGTCCAGTACTTTCAAACTGGTTGCAGTTACTCCTGTTATATGATGGAAAAACTGTTGTATTTTTATTGTACTTTTTGCATCTGGCGTTGAATTCAAAGTCGCTAGCTATTCGATCTGGTGGAGCAACACCCTAGAAGCGAAGCGTAGGATTCCCGGAACGTAGAAATGACCATTACCATCACACTGTTGCAATTACTCCTGTTATACGATGGAAAAGCTGTTGTATTTTTATTGTATTTTATGCTTCTGCCGTTGACTTCTGAGGCCCTAACTATTCGATCCGGTGGAGCAACGCACTAGGGTGAAGCCTAGGTTGCCCGGAACGTAGAAATGACCATTACTTTCACACTGTTTGCAATTATTCGTTATATACGATGGAAAAACTGTTGCATTTATATTGTATTTTATGCTTCTGGCGTTGACTTCTTAGGCCCTAGCTATTCGATCTGGTGGATCAACGCTTCAGAGTTATATCTAGGATGCCCGGAACGTAGAAATGGCCGTCACTTGCACACTGGTTGCAATTATCCGTTTTATACGATGGAGAAGCTGTTGTATTTATATTGTGTTTTATGCTTCTGGCGTTGGCTTCTTAGGCCCTAGCTATTCGATCTGGTGGAGCAACGCCCTAGAGTGAAGCCTAGGTTGCCCGGAACGTAGAAATAACCATTACCATCACACTGGTTGCAATTACTCCTGTTATACGATGGAAAAACTGTTGTATTTTTATTGTATTTTATGCTTCTGGCGTTGACTTCTAAGACCCTAGCAATTCGATCTGGAGTAGCAACGCCCCAGAGTGAAACCTAGGTTGCGCGGAACGTAGAAGTGAGCATTACTTTCAAACTGTTTGCAATAATTCATTTTATACGATGGCAGAACTGTTGCACTTATATTGTACTTTATGCTTCTGGCGTTGACTTCTGAGGCCCTAACTATTCGATCTGGTGGAGCGACGCCCTAGAGTGAAGCCTAGGTTGCCCGGAATGCAGAAATGACCATTGCCATCACACAGGTTGCAATTATGCATTTTATACGATGGAAAAACTGTTGTACTTTTATTGTATTTTATGCTCCGGACGTAGACCTCTAAGGCCCTAGCTATTCGATCTGGTCGAGCAACGCCCTAGAGTGAAGCCTAGGTTGCCCGGAACGTAGAAATGACTATCACTTTCACACTGGTTGCAATTATTCCTGTTGTACGATGAAAATCTGTTGCATTTTTATTGTATTTTATGCTTCTGACGTTGAAGTCTAAGTCCCTAGCTATTCGATCCGGTGGAGAAACGCCCTAGAGTGAAGCCTAGGTTGCCCGGATCGTTGAAATGACCATTACCATCAGACTGGTTGCAATTATGCATTCCATACGATGGAAAAACTGTTGTATTTTTATTGTATTTTATGCTTCTGGCGTTGACTTCTAAGGCCCTAGCAATTGGATCTGGTGTAACAACGCCCTAGAGTGAAGCGTAGGTTGACCGGAACGTAGAAATGACCATTACTTTCACACTGTTTGCAATTATTCGTTATATACGATGGAAAAACTGTTGCATTTATATTGTATTTTATGGTTCTGCCGTTGACTTCTGAGGCCCTAACTGTTCGATCTGGTGGAGCGACGCCCTAGAGTGAAGCCTAGGTTGCCCGGAATGCAGAAATGACCAAAACCTTCACACTGGTTGCAATTATTCGTTTCATACGATGGAAAAACGGTTGTATCTGTTTTGTATTTTATGCTTCTGGCGTTGACTTCTTAGTCCCTAACTATTCGATCTGGTGGTGCAACGTCCAAGGGCGAATCCTAGGTTGCCCGGAACGTAGAAGTGACCATTACCTTCACACTGGTTGCAATCGTTCCTGTTATACGATGAAAAAGCTGTTGTATTTATATTGTGTTTTATGCTTCTGGCGTTGACTTCTTAGGCCCTAGCTATTCGATCTGGCGGAGCAACGCCCTAGAGTGAAGCCTAGGTTGCCCGGATCGTTGAAATGACCATTACCATCAGACTGGTTGCAATTATGCATTCCATACGATGGAAAAACTGTTGTATTTTTATTGTATTTTATGCTCCGGGCGTAGACCTCTAAGGCCCTAGCTATTCGATCTGGTCGAGCAACGCCCTAGTGTGAAGCCTGGGTTGCCCGGAACGTAGAAATGACTACCACTTTCACACTGGTTGCAATTATTCCTGTTGTACGATGAAAATCTGTTGCATTTTTATTGTATTTTATGCTTCTGGCGTTGAGGTCTAAGTCCCTAGCTATTCGATCTGGTGGAGAAACGCCCTAGAGTGAAGCCCAGGTTGCCCGGATCGTTGAAATGACCATTACCATCAGACTGGTTGCAATTATGCATTCCATACGATGGAAAAACTGTTGTATTTTTATTGTGTTTTATGCTTCTGGCGTTGACTTCTAAGGCTCTAGCTATTCGATCTGGTGGAGCAACGCCCCAGAGTGAAGCCTAGGTTACCCGGAACGTAGAAATGACCATTACTTTCACACTGTTTGCAATAATTCATTTTATACGATGGCAAAGCAGTTGCATTTATATTGTATTTTATGCTTCTGGCGTTGACTTCTGAGGCTCTAACTATACGATCTGGTGGTCAAACGCCCTAGAGCGAAACCTAGGTTGCCCGGAATGCAGAAATTACCATAACTTTCACACTGGTTGCAATTATTTGCTTCATACGAATGAAAAACTGTTGTATCTGTTTTGTATCTTATGCTTCTGGCGTTGACTTCTAAGGCCCTAGCAATTGGATCTGGTGGAACAACGCCCTAGAGTGAAGCCTAGGTTGACCGGAACGTAGAAATGACCATTACTTTCACACTGTTTGCAATTATTCGTTATATACGATGGAAAAACTGTTGCATTTATATTGCATTTTATGCTTCTGGCGTTGACTTCTTAGACCCTAACTATTCGATCTGGTGGATCAACGCCTCAGAGTTATATCTAGGATGCCTGGAACGTAGAAATGGCCGTCACTTTCACACTGGTTGTAATTATCCGTTTTATACAATAGAAAAGCTGTTGTATTTATATTGTGTTTCATGCCTCTGGCGTTGACTTCTTAGGCCCTAGCTATTCGATCTGGTGGAGCAACGCCCTAGAGTGAAGCCTAGGTTGCCCGGAACGTTGAAATGACCATTGCTTTCACACTGTTTGCAATTAATCATTTTATACGGTGGAAAAGCTGCTGTATTTATATTGTACTTTATGCTTCTGGCGTTGACTTCTGAGGCCCTAACTATTCGATCTGGTGGAGCAACGCACTAGGGTGAAGCCTAGGTTGCCCGGAACGCAGAAATGACCATTTCTTTCACACTGTTTGCAATTATTCGTTATATACGATGGAAAAACTGTTGCATTTACATTGTATTTTATGCATCTGGCGTTGAATTCTAAGTCCCTAGCTATTCGATCTGGTGGAGAAACGCCCTAGTGTGAAGCCTAGGTTGCCCCGAACGTAGTAATGTCCAGTACTTTCAAACTGGTTGCAGTTACTCCTGTTATATGGTGGAAAAACTGTTGTATTTTTATTGTACTTTTTGCTTCTGGCGTTGAATTCATTGTCGCTAGCTATTCGATCTGGTGGAGCAACACCCTAGAAGCGAAGCCTAGGTTGCCCGGAATGTAGAAATGACCATTACCATCACAGTGGTTGCAATTACTCCTGTTATACGATGGAAAAGCTGTTGTATTTTTATTTTATTTTATGCTTCTGGCGTTGACTTCTGAGGCCCTAACTATTCGATCTGGTGGAGCAACGCACTAGGGTGAAGCCTAGGTTGCCCGGAACGCAGAAATGACTATTACTTTCACACTGTTTGAAATTATTCGTTATATACGATGGAAATACTGTTGCATTTATATTGTATTTTATGCTTCTGGCGTTGACTTCTTAGGCCCTAGCTATTCGATCTGGTGGATCAACGCCTCAGAGTTATATCTAGGATGCCCGGAACGTAGAAATGTCCGTCACTTGCACACCGGTTGCAATTATCCGTTTTATACGATGGAAAAGCTGTTGTATTTATATTGTGTTTTATGCTTCTGGCGTTGACTTCTTAGGCCCTAGCTATTCGATCTGGTGGAGCAACGCCCTAGAGTGTAGCCCCGGTTACCCGGGACATAGAAATAACCATTACCATCACACTGGTTGCAATTATTCATTTTATACGATGGAAAAACTGTTGTATCTTTATTGTATTTTATGCTTCGGGCGATGACTTCTGAGGCCCTAACTATTCGATCTGGAGTAGCAACGTCCCAGGGTGAAGCCTACGTTGACCGGAACGTAGAAGTGAGCATTACTTTCACACTGTTTGCAATAATTCATTTTATACGATGGCAGAACGGTTGCACTTATATTGTACTTTATGCTTCTGGCGTTGACTTCTGAGGCCCTAACTATTCGATCTGGTGGAGCGACGCCCTAGAGTGAAGCCTAGGTTGCCCGGAACGTAGTAATGTCCAGTACTTTCAAACTGGTTGCAGTTACTCCTGTTATATGATGGAAAAACTGTTGTATTTTTATTGTACTTTTTGCATCTGGCGTTGAATTCAAAGTCGCTAGCTATTCGATCTGGTGGAGCAACACCCTAGAAGCGAAGCGTAGGATTCCCGGAACGTAGAAATGACCATTACCATCACACTGTTGCAATTACTCCTGTTATACGATGGAAAAGCTGTTGTATTTTTATTGTATTTTATGCTTCTGCCGTTGACTTCTGAGGCCCTAACTATTCGATCCGGTGGAGCAACGCACTAGGGTGAAGCCTAGGTTGCCCGGAACGTAGAAATGACCATTACTTTCACACTGTTTGCAATTATTCGTTATATACGATGGAAAAACTGTTGCATTTATATTGTATTTTATGCTTCTGGCGTTGACTTCTTAGGCCCTAGCTATTCGATCTGGTGGATCAACGCTTCAGAGTTATATCTAGGATGCCCGGAACGTAGAAATGGCCGTCACTTGCACACTGGTTGCAATTATCCGTTTTATACGATGGAGAAGCTGTTGTATTTATATTGTGTTTTATGCTTCTGGCGTTGGCTTCTTAGGCCCTAGCTATTCGATCTGGTGGAGCAACGCCCTAGAGTGAAGCCTAGGTTGCCCGGAACGTAGAAATAACCATTACCATCACACTGGTTGCAATTACTCCTGTTATACGATGGAAAAACTGTTGTATTTTTATTGTATTTTATGCTTCTGGCGTTGACTTCTAAGACCCTAGCAATTCGATCTGGAGTAGCAACGCCCCAGAGTGAAACCTAGGTTGCGCGGAACGTAGAAGTGAGCATTACTTTCAAACTGTTTGCAATAATTCATTTTATACGATGGCAGAACTGTTGCACTTATATTGTACTTTATGCTTCTGGCGTTGACTTCTGAGGCCCTAACTATTCGATCTGGTGGAGCGACGCCCTAGAGTGAAGCCTAGGTTGCCCGGAATGCAGAAATGACCATTGCCATCACACAGGTTGCAATTATGCATTTTATACGATGGAAAAACTGTTGTACTTTTATTGTATTTTATGCTCCGGACGTAGACCTCTAAGGCCCTAGCTATTCGATCTGGTCGAGCAACGCCCTAGAGTGAAGCCTAGGTTGCCCGGAACGTAGAAATGACTATCACTTTCACACTGGTTGCAATTATTCCTGTTGTACGATGAAAATCTGTTGCATTTTTATTGTATTTTATGCTTCTGACGTTGAAGTCTAAGTCCCTAGCTATTCGATCCGGTGGAGAAACGCCCTAGAGTGAAGCCTAGGTTGCCCGGATCGTTGAAATGACCATTACCATCAGACTGGTTGCAATTATGCATTCCATACGATGGAAAAACTGTTGTATTTTTATTGTATTTTATGCTTCTGGCGTTGACTTCTAAGGCCCTAGCAATTGGATCTGGTGTAACAACGCCCTAGAGTGAAGCGTAGGTTGACCGGAACGTAGAAATGACCATTACTTTCACACTGTTTGCAATTATTCGTTATATACGATGGAAAAACTGTTGCATTTATATTGTATTTTATGGTTCTGCCGTTGACTTCTGAGGCCCTAACTGTTCGATCTGGTGGAGCGACGCCCTAGAGTGAAGCCTAGGTTGCCCGGAATGCAGAAATGACCAAAACCTTCACACTGGTTGCAATTATTCGTTTCATACGATGGAAAAACGGTTGTATCTGTTTTGTATTTTATGCTTCTGGCGTTGACTTCTTAGTCCCTAACTATTCGATCTGGTGGTGCAACGTCCAAGGGCGAATCCTAGGTTGCCCGGAACGTAGAAGTGACCATTACCTTCACACTGGTTGCAATCGTTCCTGTTATACGATGAAAAAGCTGTTGTATTTATATTGTGTTTTATGCTTCTGGCGTTGACTTCTTAGGCCCTAGCTATTCGATCTGGCGGAGCAACGCCCTAGAGTGAAGCCTAGGTTGCCCGGATCGTTGAAATGACCATTACCATCAGACTGGTTGCAATTATGCATTCCATACGATGGAAAAACTGTTGCATTTTTATTGTATTTTATGCTCCGGGCGTAGACCTCTAAGGCCCTAGCTATTCGATCTGGTCGAGCAACGCCCTAGTGTGAAGCCTGGGTTGCCCGGAACGTAGAAATGACTACCACTTTCACACTGGTTGCAATTATTCCTGTTGTACGATGAAAATCTGTTGCATTTTTATTGTATTTTATGCTTCTGGCGTTGAGGTCTAAGTCCCTAGCTATTCGATCTGGTGGAGAAACGCCCTAGAGTGAAGCCCAGGTTGCCCGGATCGTTGAAATGACCATTACCATCAGACTGGTTGCAATTATGCATTCCATACGATGGAAAAACTGTTGTATTTTTATTGTGTTTTATGCTTCTGGCGTTGACTTCTAAGGCTCTAGCTATTCGATCTGGTGGAGCAACGCCCCAGAGTGAAGCCTAGGTTACCCGGAACGTAGAAATGACCATTACTTTCACACTGTTTGCAATAATTCATTTTATACGATGGCAAAGCAGTTGCATTTATATTGTATTTTATGCTTCTGGCGTTGACTTCTGAGGCTCTAACTATACGATCTGGTGGTCAAACGCCCTAGAGCGAAACCTAGGTTGCCCGGAATGCAGAAATTACCATAACTTTCACACTGGTTGCAATTATTTGCTTCATACGAATGAAAAACTGTTGTATCTGTTTTGTATCTTATGCTTCTGGCGTTGACTTCTAAGGCCCTAGCAATTGGATCTGGTGGAACAACGCCCTAGAGTGAAGCCTAGGTTGACCGGAACGTAGAAATGACCATTACTTTCACACTGTTTGCAATAATTCATTTTATACGATGGCAAAGCAGTTGCATTTATATTGTATTTTATGCTTCTGGCGTTGACTTCTTAGACCCTAACTATTCGATCTGGTGGATCAACGCCTCAGAGTTATATCTAGGATGCCTGGAACGTAGAAATGGCCGTCACTTTCACACTGTTTGCAATTATTCGTTATATACGATGGAAAAACTGTTGCATTTATATTGTATTTTATGCTTCTGGCGTTGACTTCTTAGACCCTAACTATTCGATCTGGTGGATCAACGCCTCAGAGTTATATCTAGGATGCCTGGAACGTAGAAATGGCCGTCACTTTCACACTGGTTGTAATTATCCGTTTTATACAATAGAAAAGCTGTTGTATTTATATTGTGTTTCATGCCTCTGGCGTTGACTTCTTAGGCCCTAGCTATTCGATCTGGTGGAGCAACGCCCTAGAGTGAAGCCTAGGTTGCCCGGAACGTTGAAATGACCATTACCATCACACTGGTTGCAATTATTCATTTTATACGATGGAAAAACAGTTGTATTTTAATTGTATTTTATGCTCCAGGCGTAGACCTCTAAGGCCCTAGCTATTCGATCTGGTCGAGAAACGCCCTAGAGTGAAGCCTATGTTGCCCGGAATGCAGAAATGACCATAGCTTTCACCCTGGTTGCAATTATTCCTGTTGTACGATGAAAATCTGTTGTATTTTTAATGTATTTTATGCTTCTGGCGTTGACTTCTGAGGCCCTAACTATTCGATCTGGTGGAGCAACGCACTAGGGTGAAGCCTAGGATGCCCGGGACGTGGAAATGGCCATTACTGTGACACTGGTTGCAGTTATTCCTATTATACGTAGGAAAAGCTGTTGTATTTTTATTGTATTTTATCCTTCTGGCGTTGACCTCTAAGGCCCTAACTCTTCGATCTGGTGGAGCAACGCCCGAGCGTGAAGCCTAGGTTGCCCGGATTGTAGAAATGACCATAACTTTCACACTAGTTGCAATTATTTCTGTTATACGATGGAAAGACTGTTGTATTTATATTGTGTTTTATGCTTCTGGCGTTGACTTCTTAGGCCTTAGCTATTCGATCTGGTCGAGCAACGCCCTAGAGTGAAGCCTAGGTTGCCCGAATCGTTGAAATGACCATCACTTTCACACTGGTTGCAGTTACTCATGTTATGCGGTGGAAAAACTGTTGTGTCTTCTTTGTATTTTATGCTTCTGGCGTTGACTTCTTAGGCCCTAACTATTCGATCCGGTGGATCAACGCCTCAGAGTTATATCTAGGATGCCCGGAACGTAGAAATGGCCGTCACTTTCACACTGGTTGTAATTATCCGTTTTATACGATGGAAAAGCTGTTGTATATATATTGTGTTTCATGCCTCTGGCGTTGACTTCTTAGGCCCTAGCTATTCGATCTGGTGGAGCAACGCCCTAGAGTGAAGCCTAGGTTTCCCGGAACGTAGAAATGACCATTACCATCAGGCTGGTTGCAATTATTCATTTTATACGGAGGAAAACCTGTTGTATCTTTATTGTATTTTATGCTCCGGGCGTAGACTTCTAAGGCCCTAGCTATACGATCTGGTGGAGCAACGCCCTAGAGTGAAGCCTAGGTTGCCCAGAACGTAGATATGATTACCCATTTCACACTGGTTGCAAGTATTCGTGTTATACGATGGAAAAACTGTTGCATTTTTATTTTATTTTATGCTTTGGGTGTTGACTTCTAAGGCCCTAACTATTCGATCTGGTGGACCAACGCGCTAGAGTGAAGCCTAGGTTGCCCGTGACATAGAAATAACCATTACCATCACACTGTTTGCAATTATTCGTTATATACGATGGAAAAACTGTTGCATTTATATTGTATTTTATGCTGCTGGCGTTGACTTCTTAGGCCTTAGCTATTCGATCTGGTGGAGCAACGCCCTAGAGTGAAGCCTAGGTTGCCCGGAACGTTGAAATGACCATTACCATCACACTGGTTGCAATTATTCATTTTATACGATGGAAAAACTGTTGCATTTTTATTGTATTTTATGCTCCGGGCGTAGACCTCGAAGGCCCCAGCTATTCGATCTGGTCGAGCAACGCTCTAGAGTGAAGCCTAGGTTGCCCGGAACTTAGAAATGGCCATAACTTTCACACTGGTTGCAGTTATTTCTGTTATACGATGGAAAAACTGTCGTATTCTTATTGTATTTTTTGCTTTTGGTATTGAATTCTAAGTCGCTAGCTATTCGATCTGGTGGAGCAACGCCCTAGAGCGAAGCCTAGGTTGTCCGGAACGTAGAAGTGACCATTACCTTCACACTGGTTGCAATCGTTCCTGTTATACGATGAAAAAACTGTTGTATTTAAATTGTGGTTTACGCTTCTGGCGTGGACTTCTTAGGCCTTAGCTATTCGATCTGGTGGAGCAACGCCCTAGAGTGAAGCCTAGGTTGCCCGGAACGTTGAAATGACCATTACCATCACACTGGTTGCAATTATTCATTTTATACGATGGAAAAAATGTTGTATTTTTATTGTATTTTATGCTCCGGGCGTAGAACTCGAAGGCCCTAGCTATTCGATCTGGTCGAGCAACGCCCTAGAGTGAAGCGTAGGTTGCCCGGAACGTAGAAATGACTATCACTTTCACACTGGTTGCAATTATTCCTGTTGTACGATGAAAATCTGTTGTGTTGTTATTGTATTTTATGCTTCTGGCGTTGAATTCTAAGTCCCTAGCTATTCGATCTGGTGGAGAAACGCCCTATTGTGAACACTAGGTTGCCCGGAACGTAGAAATGGCCATAACTTTCACACTGGTTGCAGTTATTCCTGTTATACGATGGAAGAACTGTTGTATTCTTATTGTATCTTTTGCTTTTGGTTTTGAATTCTAAGTCGCTAGCTATTCGATCTGGTGGAGCAACTTCCTAGGGTGAAGACTAGGTTGCCGGGAATGCAGAAATGACCATAACTTTCACACTGGTTGCAATTATTCGTTTCATACGATGGAAGAACTGTTGTATCTATTTTGTATTTTATGCTTCTGGCGTTGACTTCTAAGGCCCTAACTATTCGATCTGGTGGAGCAACGCCCTAGAGCGAAGCCTAGGTTGCCGGGAACGTAGAAATGACCGTTACTTTCACACTGTTTGCAATTATTCATTTTATACGATGAAAAAGCTGTTGTATTTATATTGCATTTCATGCGTCTGGCGTTGACTTCTTAGGCCCTAACTATTCGATGTGGTGGAGCAACACCCTAGAGTTAAGCCTAGGTGGCCCGGAACGTAGAAATGACTATCACCTTCACACTGGTTGCAATTATTCCTGTTATACGATGGAAAAACTTGTGTATCTTTATTGTATTTTATTCTTCGGGTGTTGACTTCTAACGCCCTAACTATTCCATTTGGTGGAGCAACGCCCTAGAGTCAAGCCTAGGTTGCCCGGAACGTAGAAATGGCCATAACATTCACAACGGATGCAATTATTCGTTATATACCATGAAAAACTGTTGTATTTATATTGTATTTTGTGCTTCTGGCGTTGACTTCCAAGGCCGTAGCAATTCGATGTGGTGGAACAACGCCCTAGAGTAAAGCGTAGGTTGCCCGGAACGTAGAAATGGCCATTACTTTCACAGCGCTTGCAATTACTAGTTTTATACGTTGGAAAAACTGTTGTATTTATATTGTATTTTATGCTTCTGGCGTTGACTTCTCAGGCCCAAACTATTCGATCTGGTGGAACAACGCCCTAGAGTGAAACCTGGGTTGCCCGGATCGTAGATATGACCATCGCTTTCACACTGCTGGCAATTATTCCTGTTATACGATGGAAAAACGGATGTATTTTTATTGTATTTTATGCTTTGGTCGTTGTCTTCTAAGGCCCTAACCATTCGATCTGGTGGAGCAACGCCCTGGAGTGAAGCTGAGGTTGCCTGGAACGTAGAAAGGACCATAACAATCACACTGGTTGCAATTATTCGTTTTATACGATGGAAAGACTGTTGTATTTATTTTGTAGTTTATGCTTCTGGCGTTGACTTCTAAGGCCCTAACTCTTCGATCTGGTGGAGCAACGCCACAGGGTTAAGCCTAGGATGCCCGAAACGTCGAAATGATCATTAATTTCACACTGGTTGCAATTACTCATGCTATACGATGGAAAAACTGGTGCATTTTTATTGTTTTTTCTGCTTCTGGCTTTGACTTCTAAGGTCCTAGCTATTGGAACTGGTGGGAAAACGTCCAAGAGTGATGCCTCTGTTGCCCGGAACGTAGAAATGACCATAACTTTCACACTGGTTGCAATTATTCGTTTTATACAATGGAAAAACTGTTGTATTTATATTGTATTTTATGCTTCTGGCGTTGACTTCTTAGGCCCTAACTATTGGATCTGGTGGACCAACGCCCTAGAGTGAACCCTAGGATGCGCCGAACGTAGAAATGACCATACCTTTCACACTGGTTGCTATTACTCCTGTTATACGATGGAAAAGCTGTTGTATTTATATTGTATTTTATGATTCTGGCGTTGACTTCTAAGGCCCTGACTATTCGATCTGGTGGATCAACGCCCTGGAGTGAAGCCTAGGTTGCCCGGAACGTAGAAATGACCATCACATTCGCACTGGTTGCAATTAATCTTGTTATACGATGGAAAGACGCTTGTATATTTATTGTATTTTATGCTTCGGGCGTTGACTTCTATGGCCATACGTATTCGATCTGGTGGAGCAACACCCTACAGTGAAGCCTAGGTTTCCCGGAAGCTAGATATGACCATAACCTTCACACAGGTTGCAATTATTCGTTTTATACGATGGAAACACTGTTTTATTCATTTTGTATTTTATGCTTCTGGCGTTGACCTCTAAGGCTCTAACTCCACGATCTGGTGGAGCTATGTCGCAGAATTAAGTCTAGGATGTCCGAAACGTCGAAATGATCATTACTTTCACACTGGTTGCAATTATTCATGCTATACGATGGAAAAGCTGTTGCATATCTATTGTATTTTCTGCTTCTGGCTTTGACTTCTATGGTCCTAGCAATTCGATCTGGTAGGGCAACGTCCAAGAGCGAAGCCTATGTTGCCCAGGACGTAGAAATGACCATTAGTTTCACACTGGTTGCAATTACTCATTCATTACGATGCAAAAACAGTTGCATTTTTATTGTATATTCTGCTTCTGGCTTTGACTTCTAAGAATCTAGCTACTCGACCTGGTGGAGCAACGCCCTAGAGTGAAGCCTATGTTGCCCGGAACGTAAAAGTGATCATAACTTTCACACTGGTTGCAATTATTCGTTTTATACAATGGAAAAACTGTACTATTTATTTTGTGTTTTATGCTTCGGGCGTTTACTTCTAAGGCCATAGCTATTGGATGTGATGGAGCAACGCACAAGAGTGAAGCCTAGGCTGCCGGGAATCTAGAAATGACCATTACATTCACACTGGTTGCAATTATTCCAGCTATACGATGGAAAAACTGGTGCAACTTTATTGTATTTTATGCTTCGGGCGTTGATTTCTAAGGCCCTAACTATTCCATTTTGTGGAGCAACGCCCTGGAGCGACGCCCTAGAGTGAAGCCTAGGTTGCCCGGAACGTAGAAATGACCATTACTTTCACACTGGTTGCAATTATTCGTTTCATACGATGGAAAAACTGTTGTACTTATTTTGCATTTTATGCTTCTGGCGTTGACTGCTTAGTCCCTAACTATTGGATCTGGTGGAAGAACGCCCTAGAGTGATGTCTAGGTTGCCCGGAACGTAGAAATGACCATCACCTTCACACTGGTTGCGGTTATTCCTGTTATACGATGGAAAAGCTGTTGTATTTATATTGTAGTTTATGCTCCTGCTGTTGACATCTTAGGCCCTAACTCTGCGATCTGGTGGAGCAACGCTCTAGAGTGAAGCCTAGGTTTCCCGGAACGTGGAAATGACCATTACCATCACACTGGTTGAAATATTCCTGTTATGCGATGGCAAGACTGTTGTATCTTTATTGTATTTTATGCTTCGGGCGTTGACATCTAAGTCGCTAGCTATTCGATCTGGTGGAGCAACGCCCTAGAGCGAAGCCTAGGTTGCCTGGAACGTAGAAATGACCATTCCCTTCACACTGGTTACAATTACTCCTGTTATACGATGGAAAAACTGTTGTATCTTTATTGTATTTTATGCTTCGGACGTTGACTTCTAAGTCGCTAGCTATTCGATCTGGTGGAGCAACGCCCTAGAGCGAAGCCTATGTTGCCGGGAACGTAGAAATGACCATCACTTTCACACTCGTTGCAATTATTCCTGTTATACGATTGAAAAACTGTTGTAATTTTATTTTATTTTATGCTTCTGGCGTTGACTTCTAAGGCGGTAGCTATTCGATCTGGTGGAGTAACGGACCTAGAGTGAAGTCTCGGTTGCCCGAAACGCAGAAATGACCAGTACCTTCACACAGTTTGCAGTTATTCATGTTATACGATGGAAAAGCTGTTGTATTTATATTGTATTTGATGCTCCTGGTGTTGAATTCTAAGTCCGTAGCTATTCGATCTGGTGGACCAACGCCCTAGAGTGAAACCTAGGTTGCCCGGAACGTAGAAATAACCAGTACTTTCACACTGGTTGCAATTATTCATTTTATACGATGGAAAGACTGTTGTATTTTTAATGTATTTTATGCTTCTGGCGTTGACTTCTAAGGCCCTAACTATGCGATCTGGTGGAGCAACGCCCTAGAGTGAAGCCTAGGTTGCCTGGAACGTAGAAATGACCATTACCTTCACACTGGTTGCAATTATACATTTTATACGATGCAAAACATATTGTATTTATATTGTATTTTATGCTTCTGGCGTTGACTTCTTAGGCCCTAACTTTCGATATGGTGGAGCAACGCCCTAGAGTGAAGCATAGGTTTGTCGGAACGTAGAAATGTCCAGTACTTTCACACTGGTTGCTGTTATTCCTGTTATACGATGGAAAAACTGTTGCATTTTTATTGTATTTTATGATTCTGGCGTTGACTTCTAAGGCCCTAACTATTCGATCTGGTGGAGCAACGCCCTGGAGTGAAGCCTAGGTTGCCCGGAACGTAGAAATGACCATCACATTCGCACTGGTTGCAATTATTCTTGTTATACGATGGAAATACTCTTGTATATTTATTGTATTTTATGCTTCGGGCGTTGACTTCTATGGCCATACGTATTCGATCTGATGGAGCAACACCCTACAGTGAAGCCTAGGTTTCCTGGAAGCTAGATATGACCATAACCTTCACACAGGTTGCAATTATACGTTTTATACGATGGAAACGCTGTTTTATTCATTTTGTATTTTATGCTTCTGGCGTTGACCTCTATGGCTCTAACTCCACGATCTGGTGGAGCTATGTCGCAGAGTTAAGTCTGGGATGCCCGGAACGTCGAAATGATCATTACTTCCACACTGGTTGCAATTATTCATGCTATACGATGGAAAAGCTGTTGCATATCTATTGTATTTTCTGCTTCTGGCTTTGACTTCTATGGTCCTAGCTATTCGATCTGGTAGGGCAACGTCCAAGAGCGAAGCCTATGTTGCCCAGGACATAGAAATGACCATTAGTTTCACACTGGTTGCAATTACTCATGCATTACGATGGAAAAACTGTTGCATTTTTATTGTATATTCTGCTTCTGGCTTTGACTTCTAAGGACCTAGCTACTCGATCTGGTGGGGCAACGTCCATGAGTGAAGTCATTGTTGCCCGGAACGTAGAAGTGATCATAACTTTCAAACTGGTTGCAATTATTCGTTTTATACAATGGAAAAACTGTACTATTTATTTTGTATTTTATGCTTCGGGCGTTGACTTCTAAGGCCATAGCTATTGGATGTGATGGAGCAACGCACAAGAGTGAAGCCTAGGCTGCCGGGAATCTAGAAATGACCATTACATTCACACTGGTTGCAATTATTCCTCGTATACAGTGGAAAAACTGTTGCATCTTTATTGTATTTTATGTTTCTGGCGTTGGCTTCTTAGGCCCTAACTTTTCGATCTGGCGGAGCAATGCCGTATAGTGAAGCCTAGGTTGCCCCGAAGGTAGAAATGACCATTACCTTCACACTGGCTGCAATTATTCCTGTTATACTATGAAAAACTGTTGCATTTTTAATTTATTTTATGTTTCTGGCCTTGAATTCTAAGTCCCTCGCTATTCGGTCAGGTGGAGCAGCGCCCTAGAGTGAAGCCTAGGTTGCCCGCAACGTAGAAATGACCAGTACTTTCACACTGGTTGCACTTATTCATTTTATGCGATGGAAAAACTCTTCTATTCATATTGTATTTTATTCTTCTGGCGCTGACTTCTAAGGCGCTAACAATTCGATGTGGTGGAGCAACGACCAAGAGTGAAGCCTATGTTGCCCGGAGCGCAGAAATGACCATTACCTTCACACTGTTTGCAATTATTCCTGTTATACGATTGAAAAGCTGTTGTATTTATATTGCATTTTACGCTTCTGGCGTTGACTTATTAGGCCCTAACTATTTGATCTGGTGGAGCACCGCCCTAGAGTGAAGCCTAGGTTGCCCGGCACGTAGAACGTACCTTTACCTTCACACTGGTTGCAATTATTCCTGTTATTCGATGGAAAAGCTGTTGCATTTTTAATGTATTTTATGGCTTCTGGCGTTGACTTCTAGGGTCCTAATTTTCGATATGGTGGGGCAACGCCATAGAGTGAAGCCTAGGTTGCCCGGAACGTAGAAATGACCATATCTTTCACACTAGTAGCAATTATTCCTGTTATACGATGGAAAAACTGTTGTATCTATATTGTGTTTTATACTACTGGCGTCGACTTCTAAGGCCCTATATATTCGACCTGGTGAAGCAACGTCCAAGTGTGAAGCCTATGTTGCCCGGAACGTAGAAATGACCATTACTTTCACACTGATTGCAATTATTCCTTTTATATGATGGAAAATCTGTTGTATTTATATTGTATTTTATGCTTCTGGCGTTGACTTCTTAGACCATAACTGTTGGATCTTGTGGAACAACGCCCTAGAGTGGAGCCTAGGTTGCCCGAAACGTAAAATGACCATACCTTTCACACTCGTTGCAATTATTCATTTATACGATGGAAAAACCATTGCAATTATTTTGTATTTTAAGCTTCTGGCGTTGACTTCTAAGGTCCAAGCTAATCCATCTGGTGGGGCAACGTCCAAGGGTGAAGCCTATGTAGCCCGGTACGTAGAAATGACCATTAGTTTCACACTGGTTGGAATTATTCTTTTTATACAATGGAAAAACTGCTGTATTTATTTTGTATTTTATGACTCTGGCGTTGTTTTCTTAGGCCCTAACTATTGGATCTGGTGGACCAACGCCGTAGAGTGAAGCCTCGGTTGCACTGAACGTAGAAATGACCATTACTTTCACACTGTTTAGAATTAGCCATTTTATACGATGGTACAACTGTTATATTTATATTGTATTTTCTGCTTCTGACGTGGACTTCTAAGGCCGTAGCTATTCTATGTGGTGGAACAACGCCCTAGAGCGAAGCCTAGGTTGCCCGGAACGTAGAAATGTACTTACCTTTCACAGTCGTTGCAATTATTCGTTTTCTGCGATGGAAAATCCGTTGCATTTATATTGTATTTTATGCTTCTGGCGTTGACATCTAAGGCCGTCGCTATTCGATGTGGTGGAGCAACGCCCTAGAGTGAAGCCTAGGCTGCCTGGAACCTAGAAATGACCATACCTTTCACACTTGTGGCAATTATGCCTGTTATACTATGGAAAAACTGTTGTATTTATATTGTATTTTATGCTTCTGGCGTTGACTTCTAAGGCCGTAGCTGTCCGATGTGGTGGAGCAACGCCCTAGAGTGAAGCCTAGGTTGCCCGGAACGTAGAAATGACCATCACATTCGCACTGGTTGCAATTATTCTTGTTATACGATGGAAAGACTCTTGTATATTTATTGTATTTTATGCTTCGGTCGTTGACTTCTATGGCCATACGTATTCGATCTGATGGAGCAACACCCTACAGTGAAGCCTAGGTTTCCTGGAAGCTAGATATGACCATAACCTTCACACAGGTTGCAATTATACCTTTTATACGATGGAAACACTGTCTTATTCATTTTGTATTTTATGCTTCTGGCGTTGACCTCTAAGGCTCTAACTCCACGATCTGGTGGAGCTATGTCGCAGAGTTAAGTCTAGGATGCCCGGAACGTCGAAATGATCATTACTTTCACACTGGTTGCAATTATTCATGCTATACGATGGAAAAGCTGTTGCATATCTAATGTATTTTCTGCTTCTGGCTTTGACTTCTATGGTCCTAGCTATTCGATCTGGTAGGGCAACGTCCAGCAGCGAAGCCTATGTTGCCCAGGACGTAGAAATGACCATTAGTTTCACACTGGTTGCAATTACTCATGCATTACGATGGAAAAACTGTTGCATTTTTATTGTATATTCTGCTTCTGGCTTTGACTTCTAAGGACCTAGCTACTCGATCTGGTGGGGCAACGTCCATGAGTGAAGTCATTGTTGCCCGGAACGTAGAAGTGATCATAACTTTCAAACTGGTTGCAATTATTCGTTTTATACAATGGAAAAACTGTACTATCTATTTTGAATTTTATGCTTCGGGCGTTGACTTCTAAGGCCATAGCTATTGGATGTGATGGAGCAACGCACAAGAGTGAAGCCTAGGCTGCCGGGAATCTAGAAATGACCATTACATTCACACTGGTTGCAATTATTCCTCGTATACGGTGGAAAAACTGTTGCATCTTTATTGTATTTTATGTTTCTGGCGTTGGCTTCTTAGGCCCTAACTTTTCGATCTGGCGGAGCAATGCCGTAGAGTGAAGCCTAGGTTGCCCCGAAGGTAGAAGTGACCATTACCTTCACACTGGCTGCAATTATTCCTGTTATACGATGGAGAAACAGTTGCATTTGTATTGTATTTTATGCATCGGGCGTCGAATTCTAAGTCCCGAGCTATTCGATCTGGTGGGGCAACGCCGTAGAGTGAAGCCTAGGTTGCCCGGAACGTAGAAATGACCATAACTTTCACACCGGTTGCAATTATTCGTTTTATACGTTGGAAATGCTGTTGTATTTATATTGTATTATATGCTTCTGGCGTTGGCTTGTAAGGTCGTAGCGATTAGGTGTGGTGGAGCAACGACCTAGAGTGACGCCTAGCTTGCCCGGAACGTAGAAATGACCATTACTTTCACACTGTTTGCTGTTATTCCTGTTATACGATGGAAAAACTGTTGCATCTTTATCTTATTTTATGCCTCGGGCGTTGACTTCTAAGGCCCTAACTCTTCGATCTGGTGGAGCAACACCCTATAGTGAAGCCTAGGATGCCCGGAACGTAGAAATGACCATAACTTTCACACTGGTTGCAATCATTCGTTTTATTCGATGGAAAAGCTGTTGTATTTATATCGTATTCTACGCTTCCGGCGTTGACTACTAAGGCCCACAACCATTCGATCTGGATCACCAACGCCCCAGAGTGAAGCCTAGGATCCCCGGAACGTGGAAATGACCATTACCTTCACACTTGTTGCAAATAATCCAGTTATACGATGGAAAATCTGTTGTAATTATATTTTATTTTATGCTTCTGGCGTTGACTTCTTAAGCCCCAACTTTTCTATCTGGCGGAGCAACGCCCTAGAGTTAAGCCTAGGTTGCCCGGAACGTAGAAATGACCATTACCTTCACACTTGTTGCAATTATTCCTGTTATACAATGGAAAAACTGTTGTATTTTTATAGTATTTTATGCACCGGGCGTTGACTTCTAAGGCGCTAGCTATTCGATCTGGCTGTCCAACGCCCTAGAGTGAAGCCTAGGTTGCCCGGAACGTAGAAATGACCATCACATTCACCCTGCTTGCAATTGTACCTGTTATACGGTGGAAAAACTGTTGTATTTTTATCGTATTCTACGCTTCGGGCGATGACTACTAAGGCCCACAACTATTCGATCTGGGTCACCAACGCCCCAGAGTGAAGCGTAGGATCCCCGGAACGTGGAAATGACCATTACCTTCACACTTGTTGCAAATAATCCTGTTATACGATGGAAAAACTGTTGTACTTTTAATGTATTTTATGCTTCTGGCGTTGACTTCTAAGGCCCTAGCTATTCGATTTGGTGGAGCAACGCCCTAGTGTGAAGCCTAGGTTGCAGGAAACGTAGAAATGACCATCACATTCATTCTGGTTGCAATTGTTCCTGTTATACGATGGAAAATCTGTTGTAATTATATTTTATTTTATGCTTCTGGCGTTGACTTCTTAAGCCCCAACTTTTCGATCTGGAGGAGCAACGCCCTAGAGTGAAGCCTAGGTTGCCCGGAACGTAGAAATGACCATTACCTTCACACTTGTTGCAATTATTCCTGATATACAATGGAGAAACTGTTGTATTTTTATAGCATTTTATGCACCGGGCCTTGACTTCTAAGGCCGTAGATATTCGATGTGGTGGAGCAACGCCATAGAGTGAAGCCTAGGTTGCCCGGAAAGTAGAATGACCATACCTTTCACACTAGTTGCAATTATTCCTGTTATATGATGAAAAAACTGTTGTACTTATACTGTATTTTATCCTTCTGGCGTTGAATTCTAAGTCCCTAGCTATTCGATCTTGTGGAGCAACGGCCTAGAGTGAAGCCTAGGTTGCTCGGAACGTAGAAATGACCATTACTTTCACACTGTTTGCAAATACACATTATATACGATGGAAAAGCTGTTATATTTATATTGTATTTTATGCTTCTGGCGTTGTCTTCCTGCGCCCTAACTATTTGATCTGGTGGAGCACCGCCCTAGAGTTAAGCCTACATTGCCCGGAAAGTAGAACATACCATTACCTTCACACTGTTTGCATTTATTCCTGTTATACGATGGAAAAACTGTTGCATCTTTATAGTATTTTATGCTTCTGGCGTTGACTTCTAAGGCCCTAACTATTCGATCTGGTGGAGAAACGCCCTAGAATGAAGCCTAGGTTGCCCGAAACGTAGAAATGACCATTACTTTCACCATGTTTGCAATTATTCATTTTATACGATGGAAAAACTGTTGCATTTATATTGCGTTTTATGCTTCTGGCGTTGACTTCGAATGCCCTAACTATTCGATGTGGTGGAGCAACGCCCGAGAGCGAACCCTAGGTTGCCCGGAAAGTAGAATAGACCATTACTTTCACACTGGTTGCAATTATTCCTGTTATACGATGGACAAACAGCTGGATTTTTATTGTATTTTATGCTTCTGGCGTTGACTTCTTAGGCGCTAACTATTCGACCCGGTGGAGCAACGCCCTAGAGTCAGGCCTAGGTTTCCCGGAACGTAGATATGACCATAACTTTCACACTGGTTGCAATTATTCCTGTTTTACGATGGAAAAACTGTTGTAATTTTATTTTATTTTATGCTTCTGGCGTTGACTTCTTAAGCCCTAACTATTCGATCTGGTGGAGCAACGCCCTGGAGTGAAGCCTAGGTTGCCCGGAACGTAGAAATGACCATCACATTCGCACTGGTTGCAATTATTCTTGTTATACGATGGAAATACTCTTGTATATTTATTGTATTTTATGCTTCGGGCGTTGACTTCTATGGCCATACGTATTCGATCTGATGGAGCAACGCCCTACAGTGAAGCCTAGGTTTCCTGGAAGCTAGATATGACCATAACCTTCACACAGGTTGCAATTATACGTTTTATACGATGGAACCGCTGTTTTATTCATTTTGTATTTTATGCTTCTGGCGTTGACCTCTATGGCTCTAACTCCACGATCTGGTGGAGCTATGTCGCAGAGTTAAGTCTGGGATGCCCGGAACGTCGAAATGATCATTACTTCCACACTGGTTGCAATTATTCATGCTATACGATGGAAAAGCTGTTGCATATCTATTGTATTTTCTGCTTCTGGCTTTGACTTCTATGGTCCTAGCTATTCGATCTGGTAGGGCAACGTCCAAGAGCGAAGCCTATGTTGCCCAGGACATAGAAATGACCATTAGTTTCACACTGGTTGCAATTACTCATGCATTACGATGGAAAAACTGTTGCATTTTTATTGTATATTCTGCTTCTGGCTTTGACTTCTAAGGACCTAGCTACTCGATCTGGTGGGGCAACGTCCATGAGTGAAGTCATTGTTGCCCGGAACGTAGAAGTGATCATAACTTTCAAACTGGTTGCAATTATTCGTTTTATACAATGGAAAAACTGTACTATTTATTTTGTATTTTATGCTTCGGGCGTTGACTTCTAAGGCCATAGCTATTGGATGTGATGGAGCAACGCACAAGAGTGAAGCCTAGGCTGCCGGGAATCTAGAAATGACCATTACATTCACACTGGTTGCAATTATTCCTCGTATACAGTGGAAAAACTGTTGCATCTTTATTGTATTTTATGTTTCTGGCGTTGGCTTCTTACGCCCTAACTTTTCGATCTGGCGGAGCAATGCCGTATAGTGAAGCCTAGGTTGCCCCGAAGGTAGAAATGACCATTACCTTCACACTGGCTGCAATTATTCCTGTTATACTATGAAAAACTGTTGCATTTTTAATTTATTTTATGTTTCTGGCCTTGAATTCTAAGTCCCTCGCTATTCGGTCAGGTGGAGCAGCGCCCCAGAGTGAAGCCTAGGTTGCCCGCAACGTAGAAATGACCAGTACTTTCACACTGGTTGCACTTATTCATTTTATGCGATGGAAAAACTCTTCTACTCATATTGTATTTTATTCTTCTGGCGCTGACTTCTAAGGCGCTAACAATTCGATGTGGTGGAGCAACGACCAAGAGTGAAGCCTATGTTGCCCGGAGCGCAGAAATGACCATTACCTTCACACTGTTTGCAATTATTCCTGTTATTCGATGGAAAAGCTGTTGCATTTTTAATGTATTTTATGGCTTCTGGCGTTGACTTCTAGGGTCCTAATTTTCGATATGGTGGGGCAACGCCATAGAGTGAAGCCTAGGTTGCCCGGAACGTAGAAATGACCATATCTTTCACACTAGTAGCAATTATTCCTGTTATACGATGGAAAAACTGTTGTATCTATATTGTGTTTTATACTACTGGCGTCGACTTCTAAGGCCCTATATATTCGACCTGGTGAAGCAACGTCCAAGTGTGAAGCCTATGTTGCCCGGAACGTAGAAATGACCATTACTTTCACACTGATTGCAATTATTCCTTTTATATGATGGAAAATCTGTTGTATTTATATTGTATTTTATGCTTCTGGCGTTGACTTCTTAGACCATAACTGTTGGATCTTGTGGAACAACGCCCTAGAGTGGAGCCTAGGTTGCCCGAAACGTAAAATGACCATACCTTTCACACTCGTTGCAATTATTCATTTATACGATGGAAAAACCATTGCAATTATTTTGTATTTTAAGCTTCTGGCGTTGACTTCTAAGGTCCAAGCTAATCCATCTGGTGGGGCAACGTCCAAGGGTGAAGCCTATGTAGCCCGGTACGTAGAAATGACCATTAGTTTCACACTGGTTGGAATTATTCTTTTTATACAATGGAAAAACTGCTGTATTTATTTTGTATTTTATGACTCTGGCGTTGTTTTCTTAGGCCCTAACTATTGGATCTGGTGGACCAACGCCGTAGAGTGAAGCCTCGGTTGCACTGAACGTAGAAATGACCATTACTTTCACACTGTTTAGAATTAGCCATTTTATACGATGGTACAACTGTTATATTTATATTGTATTTTCTGCTTCTGACGTGGACTTCTAAGGCCGTAGCTATTCTATGTGGTGGAACAACGCCCTAGAGCGAAGCCTAGGTTGCCCGGAACGTAGAAATGTACTTACCTTTCACAGTCGTTGCAATTATTCGTTTTCTGCGATGGAAAATCCGTTGCATTTATATTGTATTTTATGCTTCTGGCGTTGACATCTAAGGCCGTCGCTATTCGATGTGGTGGAGCAACGCCCTAGAGTGAAGCCTAGGCTGCCTGGAACCTAGAAATGACCATACCTTTCACACTTGTGGCAATTATGCCTGTTATACTATGGAAAAACTGTTGTATTTATATTGTATTTTATGCTTCTGGCGTTGACTTCTAAGGCCGTAGCTGTCCGATGTGGTGGAGCAACGCCCTAGAGTGAAGCCTAGGTTGCCCGGAACGTAGAAATGACCATCACATTCGCACTGGTTGCAATTATTCTTGTTATACGATGGAAAGACTCTTGTATATTTATTGTATTTTATGCTTCGGTCGTTGACTTCTATGGCCATACGTATTCGATCTGATGGAGCAACACCCTACAGTGAAGCCTAGGTTTCCTGGAAGCTAGATATGACCATAACCTTCACACAGGTTGCAATTATACGTTTTATACGATGGAAACACTGTCTTATTCATTTTGTATTTTATGCTTCTGGCGTTGACCTCTAAGGCTCTAACTCCACGATCTGGTGGAGCTATGTCGCAGAGTTAAGTCTAGGATGCCCGGAACGTCGAAATGATCATTACTTTCACACTGGTTGCAATTATTCATGCTATACGATGGAAAAGCTGTTGCATATCTAATGTATTTTCTGCTTCTGGCTTTGACTTCTATGGTCCTAGCTATTCGATCTGGTAGGGCAACGTCCAGCAGCGAAGCCTATGTTGCCCAGGACGTAGAAATGACCATTAGTTTCACACTGGTTGCAATTACTCATGCATTACGATGGAAAAACTGTTGCATTTTTATTGTATATTCTGCTTCTGGCTTTGACTTCTAAGGACCTAGCTACTCGATCTGGTGGGGCAACGTCCATGAGTGAAGTCATTGTTGCCCGGAACGTAGAAGTGATCATAACTTTCAAACTGGTTGCAATTATTCGTTTTATACAATGGAAAAACTGTACTATCTATTTTGTATTTTATGCTTCGGGCGTTGACTTCTAAGGCCATAGCTATTGGATGTGATGGAGCAACGCACAAGAGTGAAGCCTAGGCTGCCGGGAATCTAGAAATGACCATTACATTCACACTGGTTGCAATTATTCCTCGTATACGGTGGAAAAACTGTTGCATCTTTATTGTATTTTATGTTTCTGGCGTTGGCTTCTTAGGCCCTAACTTTTCGATCTGGCGGAGCAATGCCGTAGAGTGAAGCCTAGGTTGCCCCGAAGGTAGAAGTGACCATTACCTTCACACTGGCTGCAATTATTCCTGTTATACGATGGAGAAACAGTTGCATTTGTATTGTATTTTATGCATCGGGCGTCGAATTCTAAGTCCCGAGCTATTCGATCTGGTGGGGCAACGCCGTAGAGTGAAGCCTAGGTTGCCCGGAACGTAGAAATGACCATAACTTTCACACCGGTTGCAATTATTCGTTTTATACGTTGGAAATGCTGTTGTATTTATATTGTATTATATGCTTCTGGCGTTGGCTTGTAAGGTCGTAGCGATTAGGTGTGGTGGAGCAACGACCTAGAGTGACGCCTAGCTTGCCCGGAACGTAGAAATGACCATTACTTTCACACTGTTTGCTGTTATTCCTGTTATACGATGGAAAAACTGTTGCATCTTTATCTTATTTTATGCCTCGGGCGTTGACTTCTAAGGCCCTAACTCTTCGATCTGGTGGAGCAACACCCTATAGTGAAGCCTAGGATGCCCGGAACGTAGAAATGACCATAACTTTCACACTGGTTGCAATCATTCGTTTTATTCGATGGAAAAGCTGTTGTATTTATATCGTATACTACGCTTCCGGCGTTGACTACTAAGGCCCACAACCATTCGATCTGGATCACCAACGCCCCAGAGTGAAGCCTAGGATCCCCGGAACGTGGAAATGACCATTACCTTCACACTTGTTGCAAATAATCCAGTTATACGATGGAAAATCTGTTGTAATTATATTTTATTTTATGCTTCTGGCGTTGACTTCTTAAGCCCCAACTTTTCTATCTGGCGGAGCAACGCCCTAGAGTTAAGCCTAGGTTGCCCGGAACGTAGAAATGACCATTACCTTCACACTTGTTGCAATTATTCCTGTTATACAATGGAAAAACTGTTGTATTTTTATAGTATTTTATGCACCGGGCGTTGACTTCTAAGGCGCTAGCTATTCGATCTGGCTGTCCAACACCCTAGAGTGAAGCCTAGGTTGCCCGGAACGTAGAAATGACCATCACATTCACCCTGCTTGCAATTGTACCTGTTATACGGTGGAAAAACTGTTGTATTTTTATCGTATTCTACGCTTCGGGCGATGACTACTAAGGCCCACAACTATTCGATCTGGGTCACCAACGCCCCAGAGTGAAGCGTAGGATCCCCGGAACGTGGAAATGACCATTACCTTCACACTTGTTGCAAATAATCCTGTTATACGATGGAAAAACTGTTGTACTTTTAATGTATTTTATGCTTCTGGCGTTGACTTCTAAGGCCCTAGCTATTCGATTTGGTGGAGCAACGCCCTAGTGTGAAGCCTAGGTTGCCGGAAACGTAGAAATGACCATCACATTCATTCTGGTTGCAATTGTTCCTGTTATACGATGGAAAATCTGTTGTAATTATATTTTATTTTATGCTTCTGGCGTTGACTTCTTAAGCCCCAACTTTTCGATCTGGAGGAGCAACGCCCTAGAGTGAAGCCTAGGTTGCCCGGAACGTAGAAATGACCATTACCTTCACACTTGTTGCAATTATTCCTGATATACAATGGAGAAACTGTTGTATTTTTATAGCATTTTATGCACCGGGCCTTGACTTCTAAGGCCGTAGATATTCGATGTGGTGGAGCAACGCCATAGAGTGAAGCCTAGGTTGCCCGGAAAGTAGAATGACCATACCTTTCACACTAGTTGCAATTATTCCTGTTATATGATGAAAAAACTGTTGTACTTATACTGTATTTTATCCTTCTGGCGTTGAATTCTAAGTCCCTAGCTATTCGATCTTGTGGAGCAACGGCCTAGAGTGAAGCCTAGGTTGCTCGGAACGTAGAAATGACCATTACTTTCACACTGTTTGCAAATACACATTATATACGATGGAAAAGCTGTTATATTTATATTGTATTTTATGCTTCTGGCGTTGTCTTCCTGCGCCCTAACTATTTGATCTGGTGGAGCACCGCCCTAGAGTTAAGCCTACATTGCCCGGAAAGTAGAACATACCATTACCTTCACACTGTTTGCATTTATTCCTGTTATACGATGGCAAAACTGTTGCATCTTTATAGTATTTTATGCTTCTGGCGTTGACTTCTAAGGCCCTAACTATTCGATCTGGTGGAGAAACGCCCTAGAATGAAGCCTAGGTTGCCCGAAACGTAGAAATGACCATTACTTTCACCATGTTTGCAATTATTCATTTTATACGATGGAAAAACTGTTGCATTTATATTGCGTTTTATGCTTCTGGCGTTGACTTCGAATGCCCTAACTATTCGATGTGGTGGAGCAACGCCCGAGAGCGAACCCTAGGTTGCCCGGAAAGTAGAATAGACCATTACTTTCACACTGGTTGCAATTATTCCTGTTATACGATGGACAAACAGCTGGATTTTTATTGTATTTTATGCTTCTGGCGTTGACTTCTTAGGCGCTAACTATTCGACCCGGTGGAGCAACGCCCTAGAGTCAGGCCTAGGTTTCCCGGAACGTAGATATGACCATAACTTTCACACTGGTTGCAATTATTCCTGTTTTACGATGGAAAAACTGTTGTAATTTTATTTTATTTTATGCTTCTGGCGTTGACTTCTTAAGCCCTAACGTTTCGATCTGGTGGAGCAACGCCCTAGAGTGAAGCCTAGGTTGCCCGGAACGTAGAAATGACCATCACTTTCACACTGGTTGCAATTATTCCTGTTATACGATGGACAAACAGTTGGATTTTTATTGTACTTTATGCTTCAGGCGTTGACTTCTAAGGCCCTATGCGTTCGATCTGGTGGAGCAGTGCCTCAGAGATAAGTCTAGGATGCCCGGAACGTAGAAATGGCCATTACTTTCACACTGGTTGCTATTATTCGTTTTATACGATGGAAAGACTGTTGAATTTATATTGTATTTTAGGCTTCTGGCGTTCACTTCTTAGGCTCTAACTATTCGATCTGGTGGACGAACGCCCCAGAGTGAAGCCTAGGTCGCCCGGATCGTAGAAATGACCATCACCTTCACTCTGGTTGCAATTATTCCTGTTATACGATGGAAGAACTGTTGTTTTTTAATTGCATTTTATGCTTCGGGCGTTGACTTCTAAGGCCCTAGCTATTCGATTTCGTGGAGCAACGCCCTAGAGTGAAGCCTAGGTTGCCCGGAACGTAGAAATGACCATAACTTTCACACTGGTTGCAATTATTCGTTTTATATGATGGAAAAGCTGTTGTATTTATATTGTATTTTAAGCTTCTGGCATTGACTTCTTAGGCCCTAACTAGTCGATCCGGTGGAGCAACGCCCTAGAGTGACGCCTAGGTTGCACGGAACGTGAGAAATGTCCATTACCTTCACACTGGTTGTAATTATTCCTGTTATACGATGGAATGACTGTTCTATTTTTATTTCATTTTATGCTTCTGCCGCTGACTTCTAGGGCCCTAGCTATTCGATCTGGTGAAGCAACGCCCTAGAGCGAAGCCGAGGTTGCCCGGAACGTAGAAATGACCATAACTTTCACACTGGTTGCAATTATTCGTTTTATACGATGGAAAAACTGTTGTATATATATTGTATTTTATGCTTCTGGCCATGACTTCTTAGGCCCTAACTTTTCGATCTGATCGTGCAGCGCACTAGAGTGAAGCCTAGGTTGCCCGAAACGTAGAAATGACCATCACATTCAGCCTGGATGCAATTGTTCCTGTTATACGATGGAGAATCTGTTGTAATTATATTTTATTTTATGCTTCTGGCGTTGACTTCTTAAGCCCCAACTTTTCTATCTGGCGGAGCAACGCCCTAGAGTTAAAACTAGGTTGCCCGGAACGTAGAAATGACCATTACCTTCACACTTGTTGCAAATATTCCTGTTATACGATGGAAAAACTGTTGTACTTTTAATGTATTTTATGCTTCTGGCGTTGACTTCTAAGGCCCTAGCTATTCCATTTGGTGGAGCAACGCCCTAGAGTGAAGCCTAGGTTGCCGGAAACGTAGAAATGACCATCACATTCAGCCTGGTTGCAATTGTTCCTGTTATACGATGGAAAATCTGTTGTAATTATATTTTATTTTATGCTTCTGGCGTTGACTTCTTAAGCCCCAACTTTTCGATCTGGTGGAGCAACGCCCTAGAGTGAAGCCTAGGTTGCCCGGAACGTAGAAATCACCATATGTTTCACACTAGTTGGAATTATTCCTGTTATACGATGAAAAAACTGTTCTATTTATTTTGTATTTTATGCCTCGGGCGTTGGCTTCTAAGGCCCTAACTATTCGATCTGGTGGAACAACGCCCTAGAATGAAGCATAGGTTGCCCGGAACGTAGAAATGACCATTACTTTCACCATGTTTGCAATTATTCATTTTATACGATGGAAAAACTGTTGTATTTATATTGTATTTTATGCTTTTGGCGTGGACTTCTAAGGCCGTAGCTATTAGATGTGGTGGAGCAACGCCCTACAGTGACTCCTAGGTTGCCCGGAACGCAGAAATGAACATTACTTTCACCATGTTTGCAATTATTCATTTTATACGATGGAAAAACTGTTGTACTTATATTGTATTTTATCCTTCTGGTGCTGAATTCTAAGTCCCTAGCTATTCCCTCTGGTGGATCACCGCCCTATAGTGAGACCCAGGTTGCCCGGAATGTAGAACTGACCAGTACTTTCACACTGGTTGCAGTTATTCCTGTTATACGATGGAAAAACTGTTGCATCTTTAATGCATTTTATGCTTATGGCGTTGACTTCTAAGGCCCTAACTATTCGATCTGGTGGAGAAACGCCCTAGAGTGAAGCCTAGGTTGCCCGGAAAGTAGAAATGACCATTACTTTCACACTGGTTGCAATTATTCGTTTTATACGATGGAAATGCTGTTGTCTTTATATCGTATTTTATGCAGTTGGCGTTGCCTTCTTAGGCCCTAACTATTCGATCTGGTGGCGCAACGCCATAGAGTGAAACGTAGGTTGCCCGGAACGTAGAAATGAACATTACTTTCACACTGGTTGCAATTATTCCTGTTATACGATGGTAAAACTATTGCATTTTTGTTGTATTTTATGCATCGGGCGTTGAATTCAAAGTCCCTTGCTATTCGATCTGGTGGAGCAACGCCGTAGAGTGAAGCCTAGGTTGCCCGCAACGTAGAAATGCCCAGTACTTTCACACTGGTTCCAGTTATTCGTTTTATACGATGGAAAGACTGTTGCATCTTTATTGTATTTTATGCATCTGGCGTTGAATTCTAAGGCCCTAACTATTCGATCTGGTGGAGCAACGCCCTAGCGTGAAGCCTAGGTTGCCCGGAACGTAGAAATGACCATAACTTTCACACTGGTTGCTATTATTCGTTTTATACGATGGAAAAGCTGTTATATTTATATGGTATTTTATGCTTCTGGCGTTGATTTCTTGGGCCCTAACTATTCGATCAGGTGGACCAACGCACTAGAGTGGAGCCTAGGATGCCCGGAACGTAGAAGTGACCATCACTTTCACACTGGTTGCAATTATTCCTGTGATACGATGGAAAAGCTCTTGTATATTTATTGTATTTTATGTTTCGGGCGTTGACTTCTAAGGTCGTAGCTATTCGATCTGGTGGCGCAAAGCCCTAGAGTGAAGCCTAGGTTGCCCTGAACGTAGAAATGACCATAACTTTCACACTGGTTGCTATTATTCGTATTATACGATGGAAAAACTGTTATATTTATATTGTATTTTATGCTTCTGGCGTTGACTTATTAGGCCCTAACTATTCGATCTGGTGGAACAACGCCCTAGAGTGAAGCCTAGGTTGCCCGGAAAGTAGAAATGACCATTACTTTCACACTGGTTGCAATTATTCGTTTTATACGATGGAAAAGCTGTTGTATTTATATCGTATTTTATGCAGCTGGCGTTGCCTTCTTAAGCCCTAACTATTCGATCCGGTGGCGCAACGCCATAGAGTGAAACGTAGGTTGCCCGGAACGTAGAAACGAACATTACTTTCACACTGGATGCAATCATTCCTGTTATACGATGGAAAAACTGTTGCATTTTTATTGTATTTTATGCATTGGGCGTTGAATTCTAAGTCTCTTGCTATTCGATCTGGTGGAGCAACGCCGTAGAGTGAAGCCTAGGTTGCCCGGAAAGTAGAAATGACCATTACTTTCACACTGGTTGCAATTATTCGTCTTATACGATGGACAAACAGTTGGATTTTTATTGTACTTTATGCTTCAGGCGTTGACTTCTAAGGCCCTATGCGTTCGATCTGGTGGAGCAGTGCCTCAGAGATAAGTCCAGGATGCCCGGAACGTAGAAATGGCCATTACTTTCACACTGGTTGCTATTATTCGTTTTATACGATGGAAAGACTGTTGAATTTATATTGTATTTTAGGCTTCTGGCGTTCACTTCTTAGGCTCTAACTATTCGATCTGGTGGACGAACGCCCCAGAGTGAAGCCTAGGTCGCCCGGATCGTAGAAATGACCATCACCTTCACTCTGGTTGCAATTATTCCTGTTATACGATGGAAGAACTGTTGTTTTTTAATTGCATTTTATGCTTCGGGCGTTGACTTCTAAGGCCCTAGCTATTCGATTTCGTGGAGCAACGCCCTAGAGTGAAGCCTAGGTTGCCCGGAACGTAGAAATGACCATAACTTTCACACTGGTTGCAATTAATCGTTTTATATGATGGAAAAGCTGTTGTATTTATATTGTATTTTAAGCTTCTGGCATTGACTTCTTAGGCCCTAACTAGTCGATCCGGTGGAGCAACGCCCTAGAGTGACGCCTAGGTTGCACGGAACGTGAGAAATGTCCATTACCTTCACACTGGTTGTAATTATTCCTGTTATACGATGGAATGACTGTTTTATTTTTATTTCATTTTATGCTTCTGCCGCTGACTTCTAGGGCCCTAGCCATTCGATCTGGTGAAGCAACGCCCTAGAGCGAAGCCGAGGTTGCCCGGAACGTAGAAATGACCATAACTTTCACACTGGTTGCAATTATTCGTTTTATACGATGGAAAAACTGTTGTATATATATTGTATTTTATGCTTCTGGCCATGACTTCTTAGGCCCTAACTTTTCGATCTGATCGTGCAGCGCACTAGAGTGAAGCCTAGGTTGCCCGAAACGTAGAAATGACCATCACATTCAGCCTGGATGCAATTGTTCCTGTTATACGATGGAGAATCTGTTGTAATTATATTTTATTTTATGCTTCTGGCGTTGACTTCTTAAGCCCCAACTTTTCTATCTGGCGGAGCAACGCCCTAGAGTTAAAACTAGGTTGCCCGGAACGTAGAAATGACCATTACCTTCACACTTGTTGCAAATATTCCTGTTATACGATGGAAAAACTGTTGTACTTTTAATGTATTTTATGCTTCTGGCGTTGACTTCTAAGGCCCTAGCTATTCCATTTGGTGGAGCAACGCCCTAGAGTGAAGCCTAGGTTGCCGGAAACGTAGAAATGACCATCACATTCAGCCTGGTTGCAATTGTTCCTGTTATACGATGGAAAATCTGTTGTAATTATATTTTATTTTATGCTTCTGGCGTTGACTTCTTAAGCCCCAACTTTTCGATCTGGTGGAGCAACGCCCTAGAGTGAAGCCTAGGTTGCCCGGAACGTAGAAATCACCATATGTTTCACACTAGTTGGAATTATTCCTGTTATACGATGAAAAAACTGTTCTATTTATTTTGTATTTTATGCCTCGGGCGTTGGCTTCTAAGGCCCTAACTATTCGATCTGGTGGAACAACGCCCTAGAATGAAGCATAGGTTGCCCGGAACGTAGAAATGACCATTACTTTCACCATGTTTGCAATTATTCATTTTATACGATGGAAAAACTGTTGTATTTATATTGTATTTTATGCTTTTGGCGTGGACTTCTAAGGCCGTAGCTATTAGATGTGGTGGAGCAACGCCCTACAGTGACTCCTAGGTTGCCCGGAACGCAGAAATGACCATTACTTTCACCATGTTTGCAATTATTCATTTTATACGATGGAAAAACTGTTGTACTTATATTGTATTTTATCCTTCTGGTGCTGAATTCTAAGTCCCTAGCTATTCCCTCTGGTGGATCACCGCCCTATAGTGAGACCCAGGTTGCCCGGAATGTAGAACTGACCAGTACTTTCACACTGGTTGCAGTTATTCCTGTTATACGATGGAAAAACTGTTGCATCTTTAATGCATTTTATGCTTATGGCGTTGACTTCTAAGGCCCTAACTATTCGATCTGGTGGAGAAACGCCCTAGAGTGAAGCCTAGGTTGCCCGGAAAGTAGAAATGACCATTACTTTCACACTGGTTGCAATTATTCGTTTTATACGATGGAAATGCTGTTGTCTTTATATCGTATTTTATGCAGTTGGCGTTGCCTTCTTAGGCCCTAACTATTCGATCTGGTGGCGCAACGCCATAGAGTGAAACGTAGGTTGCCCGGAACGTAGAAATGAACATTACTTTCACACTGGTTGCAATTATTCCTGTTATACGATGGTAAAACTATTGCATTTTTGTTGTATTTTATGCATCGGGCGTTGAATTCAAAGTCCCTTGCTATTCGATCTGGTGGAGCAACGCCGTAGAGTGAAGCCTAGGTTGCCCGCAACGTAGAAATGCCCAGTACTTTCACACTGGTTCCAGTTATTCGTTTTATACGATGGAAAGACTGTTGCATCTTTATTGTATTTTATGCATCTGGCGTTGACTTCTAAGGCCCTAACTATTCGATCTGGTGGAGCAACGCCCTAGCGTGAAGCCTAGGTTGCCCGGAACGTAGAAATGACCATAACTTTCACACTGGTTGCTATTATTCGTTTTATACGATGGAAAAGCTGTTATATTTATATGGTATTTTATGCTTCTGGCGTTGATTTCTTGGGCCCTAACTATTCGATCAGGTGGACCAACGCACTAGAGTGGAGCCTAGGATGCCCGGAACGTAGAAGTGACCATCACTTTCACACTGGTTGCAATTATTCCTGTGATACGATGGAAAAGCTCTTGTATATTTATTGTATTTTATGTTTCGGGCGTTGACTTCTAAGGTCGTAGCTATTCGATCTGGTGGCGCAAAGCCCTAGAGTGAAGCCTAGGTTGCCCTGAACGTAGAAATGACCATAACTTTCACACTGGTTGCTATTATTCGTATTATACGATGGAAAAACTGTTATATTTATATTGTATTTTATGCTTCTGGCGTTGACTTATTAGGCCCTAACTATTCGATCTGGTGGAACAACGCCCTAGAGTGAAGCCTAGGTTGCCCGGAAAGTAGAAATGACCATTACTTTCACACTGGTTGCAATTATTCGTTTTATACGATGGAAAAGCTGTTGTATTTATATCGTATTTTATGCAGCTGGCGTTGCCTTCTTAAGCCCTAACTATTCGATCCGGTGGCGCAACGCCATAGAGTGAAACGTAGGTTGCCCGGAACGTAGAAACGAACATTACTTTCACACTGGATGCAATCATTCCTGTTATACGATGGAAAAACTGTTGCATTTTTATTGTATTTTATGCATTGGGCGTTGAATTCTAAGTCTCTTGCTATTCGATCTGGTGGAGCAACGCCGTAGAGTGAAGCCTAGGTTGCCCGGAAAGTAGAAATGACCATTACTTTCACACTGGTTGCAATTATTCGTCTTATACGATGGACAAACAGTTGGATTTTTATTGTACTTTATGCTTCAGGCGTTGACTTCTAAGGCCCTATGCGTTCGATCTGGTGGAGCAGTGCCTCAGAGATAAGTCCAGGATGCCCGGAACGTAGAAATGGCCATTACTTTCACACTGGTTGCTATTATTCGTTTTATACGATGGAAAGACTGTTGAATTTATATTGTATTTTAGGCTTCTGGCGTTCACTTCTTAGGCTCTAACTATTCGATCTGGTGGACGAACGCCCCAGAGTGAAGCCTAGGTCGCCCGGATCGTAGAAATGACCATCACCTTCACTCTGGTTGCAATTATTCCTGTTATACGATGGAAGAACTGTTGTTTTTTAATTGCATTTTATGCTTCGGGCGTTGACTTCTAAGGCCCTAGCTATTCGATTTCGTGGAGCAACGCCCTAGAGTGAAGCCTAGGTTGCCCGGAACGTAGAAATGACCATAACTTTCACACTGGTTGCAATTAATCGTTTTATATGATGGAAAAGCTGTTGTATTTATATTGTATTTTAAGCTTCTGGCATTGACTTCTTAGGCCCTAACTAGTCGATCCGGTGGAGCAACGCCCTAGAGTGACGCCTAGGTTGCACGGAACGTGAGAAATGTCCATTACCTTCACACTGGTTGTAATTATTCCTGTTATACGATGGAATGACTGTTTTATTTTTATTTCATTTTATGCTTCTGCCGCTGACTTCTAGGGCCCTAGCCATTCGATCTGGTGAAGCAACGCCCTAGAGCGAAGCCGAGGTTGCCCGGAACGTAGAAATGACCATAACTTTCACACTGGTTGCAATTATTCGTTTTATACGATGGAAAAACTGTTGTATATATATTGTATTTTATGCTTCTGGCCATGACTTCTTAGGCCCTAACTTTTCGATCTGATCGTGCAGCGCACTAGAGTGAAGCCTAGGTTGCCCGAAACGTAGAAATGACCATCACATTCAGCCTGGATGCAATTGTTCCTGTTATACGATGGAGAATCTGTTGTAATTATATTTTATTTTATGCTTCTGGCGTTGACTTCTTAAGCCCCAACTTTTCTATCTGGCGGAGCAACGCCCTAGAGTTAAAACTAGGTTGCCCGGAACGTAGAAATGACCATTACCTTCACACTTGTTGCAAATATTCCTGTTATACGATGGAAAAACTGTTGTACTTTTAATGTATTTTATGCTTCTGGCGTTGACTTCTAAGGCCCTAGCTATTCCATTTGGTGGAGCAACGCCCTAGAGTGAAGCCTAGGTTGCCGGAAACGTAGAAATGACCATCACATTCAGCCTGGTTGCAATTGTTCCTGTTATACGATGGAAAATCTGTTGTAATTATATTTTATTTTATGCTTCTGGCGTTGACTTCTTAAGCCCCAACTTTTCGATCTGGTGGAGCAACGCCCTAGAGTGAAGCCTAGGTTGCCCGGAACGTAGAAATGACCATATCTTTCACTAGTTGGAATTATTCCTGTTATACGATGAAAAAACTGTTCTATTTATTTTGTATTTTATGCCTCGGGCGTTGGCTTCTAAGGCCCTAACTATTCGATCTGGTGGAACAACGCCCTAGAATGAAGCCTAGGTTGCCCGGAACGTAGAAATGACCATTACTTTCACCATGTTTGCAATTATTCATTTTATACGATGGAAAAACTGTTGTATTTATATTGTATTTTATGCTTTTGGCGTGGACTTCTAAGGCCGTAGCTATTAGATGTGGTGGAGCAACGCCCTACAGTGACTCCTAGGTTGCCCGGAACGCAGAAATGACCATTACTTTCACCATGTTTGCAATTATACATTTTATGCGATGGAAAAACTGTTGTACTTATATTGTATTTTATGCAGCTGGCGTTGCCTTCTTAGGCCCTAACTATTCGATCCGGTGGCGCAACGCCATAGAGTGAAACGTAGGTTGCCCGGAACGTAGAAACGAACATTACTTTCACACTGGATGCAATCATTCCTGTTATACGATGGAAAAACTGTTGCATTTTTATTGTATTTTATGCATTGGGCGTTGAATTCTAAGTCTCTTGCTATTCGATCTGGTGGAGCAACGCCGTAGAGTGAAGCCTAGGTTGCCCGGAAAGTAGAAATGACCATTACTTTCACACTGGTTGCAATTATTCGTCTTATACGATGGAAAAGCTGTAGTGTTTTTAATGTATTTCATGCTTTTGGCGTTGAATTCTAAGTCCCTAGCCATTCGATCTGGTGGAGCGACGTCCTAGACTGAAGCCTAAGTTGCTGGGAACGTAGAAATGGCCATTACTTTCACACTGGTTGCTATTATTCGTATTATACGATGGAAAAACTGTTACATTTATATTGTATTTTATGCTTCTGGCGTTGACTTATTAGGCCCTAACTATTCGATCTGGTGGAACAACACCCTAGAGTGAAGCCTAGGTTGCTCTGAATGTAGAAATGACGATAACTTTCACACTGGTTGCAATTATTCGTTTTATACGATGGAAAGACTGTTGCATCTTTATTGTATTTTATGCATCTGGCGTTGACTTCTAAGGCCCTAACTATTCGATCTGGTGGATCAACGCCCTAGCGTGAAGCCTAGGTTGACCGGAACGTAGAAATGACCATAACTTTCACACTGGTTGCTATTATTCGTTTTATACGATGGAAAAGCTGTTATATTTATATGGTATTTTATGCTTCTGGCGTTGATTTCTTGGGCCCTAACTATTCGATCAGGTGGACCAAAGCACTAGAGTGGAGCCTAGGATGCCCGGAACGTAGAAGTGACCATCACTTTCATACTGGTTGCAATTATTCCTGTGATACGATGGAAAAGCTCTTGTATATTTATTGTATTTTATGTTTCGGGCGTTGACTGCTAAGGTCGTAGCTATTCGATCTGGTGGCGCAAAGCCCTAGAGTGAAGCCTAGGTTGCCCTGAACGTAGAAATGACCATAACTTTCACACTGGTTGCTATTATTCGTATTATACGATGGAAAAACTGTTATATTTATATTGTATTTTATGTTTCTGGCGTTGACTTATTAGGCCCTAACTATTCGATCTGGTGGAACAACGCCCTAGAGTGAAGCCTAGGTTGCCCGGAAAGTAGAAATGACCATTACTTTCACACTGGTTGCAATTATTCGTTTTATACGATGGAAAAGCTGTTGTATTTATATCGTATTTTATGCAGCTGGCGTTGCCTTCTTAGGACCTAACTATTCGATCCGGTGGCGCAACGCCATAGAGTGAAACGTAGGTTGCCCGGAACGTAGAAACGAACATTACTTTCACACTGGATGCAATCATTCCTGTTATACGATGGAAAAACTGTTGCATTTTTATTGTATTTTATGCATTGGGCGTTGAATTCTAAGTCTCTTGCTATTCGATCTGGTGGAGCAACGCCGTAGAGTGAAGCCTAGGTTGCCCGGAACGTAGAAATGACCATAACTTTCACACTGGTTGCTATTATTCGTTTTATACGATGGAAAAGCTATTATATTTATATGGTATTTTATGCTTCTGGCGTTGATTTCTTGGGCCCTAACTATTCGATCAGGTGGACCAAAGCACTAGAGTGGAGCCTAGGATGCCCGGAACGTAGAAGTGACCATCACTTTCAGACTGGTTGCAATTATTCCTGTGATACGATGGAAAAGCTCTTGTATATTTATTGTATTTTATGTTTCGGGCGTTGACTTCTAAGGTCGTAGCTATTCGATCTGGTGGCGCAAAGCCCTAGAGTGAAGCCTAGGTTGCCCTGAACGTAGAAATGACCATAACTTTCACACTGGTTGCTATTATTCGTATTATACGATGGAAAAACTGTTATATTTATATTGTATTTTATGCTTCTGGCGTTGACTTATTAGGCCCTAACTATTCGATCTGGTGGAACAACGCCCTAGAGTGAAGCCTAGGTTGCCCGGAAAGTAGAAATGACCAATACTTTCACACTGGTTGCAATTATTCGTCTTATACGATGGAAAAGCTGTAGTGTTTTTAATGTATTTCATGCTTCTGGCGTTGAATTCTAAGTCCCTAGCTATTCGATCTGGTGGAGCGACGTCCTAGACTGAAGCCTAAGTTGCTGGGAACGTAGAAATGGCCATTACTTTCACACTGGTTGCTATTATTCGTATTATACGATGGAAAAACTGTTATATTTATATTGTATTTTATGCTTCTGGCGTTGACTTATTAGGCCCTAACTATTCGATCTGGTGGAACAACGCCCTAGAGTGAAGCCTAGGTTGCCCGGAAAGTAGAAATGACCATTACTTTCACACTGGTTGCAATTATTCCTGTTATACGGTGGAAAAACTGTTGAATTTATATTGTGTTTTATGCTTCTGGCGTTGACTTCTAAGGCCCTATGTACTGGACCTGGTGGAACAACGTCCAAGGGTGATGCCTATGTTGCCCGGAACGTAGAAATGGCCATTACTTTCACACTGGTTGCAATTATTCGTTTTATACGATGGAAAAGCTGTAGTATTTATTTTGTATTTTATGCTTCTGGCGTTGACTTCTTAGGCCCTAACTATTCAATCATGCGGAGCAACGCCCTAGGGTTAAGCCTAGGTTGCCCGAAACGTAGGAATGACCATTACTTTCACACTGGTTGCAATTATTCTTTTTTTACGATGGTAAAACTGTTGTACTTTTATTGTATTTCATGCTTCTGGCGTTGACTTCTTAGGCCCTAACTACTCGATCGGGCGGAGCAACGCCCTAGAGTGAAGCCTAGGATGCCCGAAACGTCGAAATGATAATTACTTTCGCACAGGTTGCAATTAGTCATGCTATACGATGGAAAAACTGTTTCATTTTTACTTTATTTTCTGATTCTGTCTTTGACTTTTAATGTCGTAGCTATTCGATCTGGTGGAGCAACGCCCTAGAGTGAAGCCTAGGTAACCAGGAACGTAGAAATGACCATCACTTTCACACTGTTTGCAATTATTCATTTTATACGATGGAAAAGCTGTTGTGTTTATATTGTATTTTATGCTTCTGGCGTTGACTTCTAAGGCCGTAGCTATTCGATATGGTGGAACAACGACCTAGAGTGAAACATAGGTTACCCGGAACGTAGAAATGACCAATACTTTCACGCTGGTTGCAATTATTCCTGTTATACGATGAAAAACTGTTGGATTTTTATTTTATTTTATGCTTTTGGCGTTGAATTCTAAGTCCCTGGCGGTTCTATCTGGTGGAGCAACACCCTAGAGAGAAGCCTAGGTTGCCCGGAACGTAGAAATGACCAGTACTTTCACACTGGTTGCAGTTATTCTGTTATACTGTGGAAAAACGCTTCTATTTATATTGTATTTTATGCTTCTGGCGTTGACTTCTAAGTCCCTAGCTATTCGATCTGGTGGAGCAACGCCCTAGAGTGTAGCCTAGGTTGCTCGGAACGTAGAAATGACCATTACTTTCACACTGTTTGCAATTATTCGTTTTATATGATGGAAACACTGTTTTATTCATTTTGTATTTTATGCTTCTGGCGTTGACCTCTAAGGCTCTAACTCCACGATCTGGTGGAGCTATGTCGCAGAGTTACTTCTAGGATGCCCGAAACGTCGAAATGATCATTACTTTCACACTTGTTGCAATTATTCATGCTATACGATGGAAAAGCTGTTGCATATCTATTGTATTTTCTGCTTCTGGCTTTGACTTCTATGGTCCTAGCTATTCGATCTGGTAGTGCATCGGCCAAGAGTGAAGCCTATGTTGCCCGGGACGCAGAAATGACCATAACTTTCACACTGGTTGCAATTATTCGCTTTATACAATGGAAAAACTGTTGTATTTATATTGTATATTATGCTTCTGGCTGTGACTTCTTAGGCCCTAGCTACTCGATCTGGCATAACAACGCCCTAGTGTGGAGCCTAGGTTGCTCGTAACGTAGAAATGACCATAACTTTCACACTGGTTGCAATTATTCCTTTTATACGATGGGAAAACCGTTCTATTTATTTTGTATTTTATGCTTCGGGCGTTGACTTCTAAGGCCCTAACTACTCGATCTTGTGGAACAACGCCCTAGAGCGAAACCTAGGTTCCCCGGAACGTAGAAATGATCATTACCATCACACTGGCTGCAACTATCCCTGTTATACGATGCACAAACTGTAGGATTTTTATTGTACGTTATGCTTCTGACGTTTACTACTAATGCCCTATGTATTCGATCTGGTGGAGCAATGCCTCAGAGTTAAGTCTAGGATGCCCGGAGCGTAGAAATGGCCATTACTTTCGCACTGGTTGCAATTATTCGTTTTATACAATGGGAAAACTGTTGTACGTATATCGTATTTTATGCTTCTGGCGTTGACTTCTTAGGCACTAACTATCCGATCTGGTGGATCAACGCCCTGGAGTGAAGCCTAGGTTGCCCGGAGCGTTGAAACGACCATCACTTTCACACTGGTTGCAATTATTCTTGTTATACGATGGAAAAACTGTTGTATTTTTATTGTATTTTATGCTTCGGGCATTGACTTCTATGGCCCTACATATTCGATGTGGCGGAGCTACGCCATAGAGTGAAGCCTAGGTTCCCCGGAACGTAGAAATGTCCATCACTTTCACATTGGTTGCCATTATCCGTTTTATACGATGGAAAAGCTGTTGCATTTATTTTGTATTTTATGCTTCTGGCGTTGACTTCTAAGGCCGTAGCTATTCGCTGTAGTGGAGCAACGCCCTAGAGTGAAGCCTAGGTTGCCCGGAACGTAGAAATGACCATTACTTTCACGCTGGTTGCAATTATTCCTGTTACACTATGAAAAACTATTGCATTTTTATTTTATTTTATGTTTCTGGCGTTGAATTCTAAGGCCCTAACTATTCGATCTGGTGGAGAAACGCCCTAGAGTGAAGCCTAGGTTGCCCGGAAAGTAGAAATGACCATTACTTTCACACTGGTTGCAATTATTCGTTTTATACGATGGAAAAGCTGTTGTCTTTATATCGTATTTTATGCAGCTGGCTTTGCCTTCTTAGGCCCTAACTATTCGATCTGGTGGCGCAACGCCATAGAGTGAAACGTAGGTAGCCCGGAACGTAGAAATGAACATTACTTTCACTCTGGTTGCAATTATTCCTGTTATACGATGGTAAAACTATTGCATTTTTGTTGTATTTTATGCATCGGGCGTTGAATTCAAAGTCCCTTGCTATTCGATCTGGTGGAGCAACGCCGTAGAGTGAAGCCTACGTTGCCCGGAACGTAGAAATGCCCAGTACTTTCAAACTGGTTCCAGTTATTCCTGTTATACGATGGAAAAACTGTTGCATCTTTATTGTATTTTATGCTTATGGCGTTGACTTCTAAGGCCCTAACTATTCGATCTGGTGGGGAAACGCCCTGGAGTGAAGCCCAGGTTGCCCGGAAAGTAGAAATGACCATTACTTTCACACTGGTTGCAATTATTCGTTTTATACGATGGAAAAGCTGTTGTCTTATATCGTATTTTATGCAGCTGGCGTTGCCTTCTTAGGCCGTAACTATTCGATCTGGTGGCGCAACGCCATAGAGTGAAACGTAGGTTGCCCGGAACGTAGAAATGAACATTACTTTCACACTGGTTGCAATTATTCCTGTTATACGATGGAAAAACTGTTGCATTTTTATTGTATTTTATGCATCGGGCGTTGAATTCTAAGTCCCTTGCTATTCGATCTGGTGGAGCAACGCCGTAGAGAGAAGCCTAGGTTGCCCGGAACGTAGAAATGTCCATAACTTTCACAATGGTTGCTATTATTCGTTTTATACGATGGAAAAACTGTTATATTTATATTGTATTTTATGCTTCTGGCGTTGACTTCTTAGGCCCTAACTATTCGATCTGGTGGACCAACGCCCTGGAGTGAAGGCTAGGTTGCCCGGAACGTAGAAATGACCATCACTTTCACACTGGTTGCAATTCTTCCTGTTATACGATGGAAAAACGGTTGCATTTTTATTGTATTTTCGGCTTCTGGCTTCGACTTCTAAGGTCCTAACTATTCGATCTGGTGGCGCAACGCCATAGAGTGAAACGTAAGTTGCCCGGAACGTAGAAATGTCCATCACTTTCACATTGGTTGCCATTATCCGTTTTATACGATGGAAAAGCTGTTGCATTTATTTTGTATTTTATGCTTCTGGCGTTGTCTTCTAAGGCCGTAGCTATTCGCTGTAGTGGAGCAACGCCCTAGAGTGAAGCCTACGTTGCCCGGAACGTAGAAATGACCAGTACTTTCACACTGCTTGCAGTTATTCCTGTTATACGATGGAAAAACTGTTGCATCTTTATCGTATTCTATGCTTCTGGCGTTAACTTCTAAGGCCCTAACTATTCGATCTGGTGGAGCAACACCCTAGAGTGAAGCCTAGGTTGCTCTGAATGTAGAAATGACGATAACTTTCACACTGGTTGCAATTATTCGTTTTATACGATGGAAAGACTGTTGCATCTTTATTGTATTTTATGCATCTGGCGTTGACTTCTAAGGCCCTAACTATTCGATCTGGTGGAGCAACGCCCTAGCGTGAAGCCTAGGTTGCCCGGAACGTAGAAATGACCATAACTTTCACACTGGTTGCTATTATTCGTTTTATACGATGGAAAAGCTGTTATATTTATATGGTATTTTATGCTTCTGGCGTTGATTTCTTGGGCCCTAACTATTCGACCAGGTGGACCAACGCACTAGAGTGGAGCCTAGGATGCCCGGAACGTAGAAGTGACCATCACTTTCACACTGGTTGCAATTATTCCTGTGATACGATGGAAAAGCTCTTGTATATTTATTGTATTTTATGTTTCGGGCGTTGACTTCTAAGGTCGTAGCTATTCGATCTGGTGGCGCAAAGCCCTAGAGTGAAGCCTAGGTTGCCCTGAACGTAGAAATGACCATAACTTTCACACTGGTTGCTATTATTCGTATTATACGATGGAAAAACTGTTGGATTTTTATTTTATTTTATGCTTTTGGCGTTGAATTCTAAGTCCCTGGCGGTTCGATCTTGTGGAGCAACGCCCTAGAGAGAAGCCTAGGTTGCCCGGAAAGTAGAAATGACCATTACTTTCACACTGGTTGCAATTATTCGTCTTATACGATGGAAAAGCTGTAGTGTTTTTAATGTATTTCATGCTTCTGGCGTTGAATTCTAAGTCCCTAGCTATTCGACCTGGTGGAGCGACGTCCTAGACTGAAGCCTAAGTTGCTGGGAACGTAGAAATGGCCATTACTTTCACACTGGTTGCTATTATTCGTATTATACGATGGAAAAACTGTTGTATTTTAATTGTATTTCATGCGTCTGGCGATGAGTTCTTAGGCCCTAACTATTCGATCGGGCGGAGCAACGCCCTAGAGTGAAGCCTAGGATGCCCGAAACGTCGAAATGATAATTACTTTCGCACAGGTTGCAATTAGTCATGCTATACGATGGAAAAACTGTTTCATTTTTACTTTATTTTCTGATTCTGTCTCTGACTTTTAATGTCGTAGCTATTCGATCTGGTCGAGCAACGCCCTAGAGTGAAGCCTAGGTAACCAGGAACGTAGAAATGACCATCACTTTCACACTGTTTGCAATTATACATTTTATACGATGGAAAAGCTGTTGTGTTTATATTGTATTTTATGCTTCTGGCGTTGACTTCTAAGGCCGTAGCTATTCGATATGGTGGAACAACGACCTAGAGTGAAACATAGGTTACCCGGAACGTAGAAATGACCAATACTTTCACGCTGGTTGCAATTATTCCTGTTATACGATGAAAAACTGTTGGATTTTTATTTTATTTTATGCTTTTGGCGTTGAATTCTAAGTCCCTGGCGGTTCGATCTTGTGGAGCAACGCCCTAGAGAGAAGCCTAGGTTGCCCGGAACGTAGAAATGACCAGTACTTTCACACTGGTTGCAGTTATTCTGTTATACAGTGGAAAAACGCTTCTATTTATATTGTATTTTATGCTTCTGGCGTTGACTTCTAAGTCCCTAGCTATTCGATCTGGTGGAGCAACGCCCTAGAGTGTAGCCTAGGTTGCTCGGAACGTAGAAATGACAATTACTTTCACACTGTTTGCAATTATTCGTTTTATATGATGGAAACACTGTTTTATTCATTTTGTATTTTATGCTTCTGGCGTTGACCTCTAAGGCTCTAACTCCACGATCTGGTGTAGCTATGTCGCAGAGTTAAGTCTAGGATGCCCGAAACGTCGAAATGATCATTACTTTCACACTTGTTGCAATTATTCATGCTATACGATGGAAAAGCTGTTGCATATCTATTGTATTTTCTGCTTCTGGCTTTGACTTCTATGGTCCTAGCTATGCGATCTGGTAGGACAACGTCCAAGAGCGAAGCCTATGTTGCCCAGGACGTAGAAATGACCATTAGTTTCACACTGGTTGCAATTACTCATGCTTTACGATGGAAAAACTGTTGCATTTTTATTGTATATTCTGCTTCTGGCTTTGACTTCTATGGTCCTACCTATTCGATCTGGTAGTGCATCGGCCAAGAGTGAAGCCTATGTTGCCCGGGACGCAGAAATGACCATAACTTTCACACTGGTTGCAATTATTCGCTTTATACAATGGAAAAACTGTTGTATTTATATTGTATTTTATGCTTCTGGCTGTGACTTCTTAGGCCCTAGCTACTCGATCTGGCATAACAACGCCCTAGTGTGGAGCCTAGGTTGCTCGTAACGTAGAAATGACCATAACTTTCACACTGGTTGCAATTATTCCTTTTATACGATGGAAAAACCGTTCTATTTATTTTGTATTTATGCTTCGGGCGTTGACTTCTATGGCCCTACATATTCGATGTGGCGGATCTACGCCATAGAGTGAAGCCTAGGTTCCCCGGAACGTAGAAATGTCCATCACTTTCACATTGGTTGCCATTATCCGTTTTATACGATGGAAAAGCTGTTGCATTTATTTTGTATTTTATGCTTCTGGCGTTGACTTCTAAGGCCGTAGCTATTCGCTGTAGTGGAGCAACGCCCTAGAGTAGAGCCTAGGTTGCCCGGAACGTAGAAATGACCATTACTTTCACGCTGGTTGCAATTATTCCTGTTACACTATGAAAAACTGTTGCATTTTTATTTTATTTTATGTTTCTGGCGTTGAATTCTAAGTCCCTAGATATTCGATCAGGTGGAGCAACGCCCTATAGTGAAGCCTAGGTTGCCCGAAACGTAAAATGACCATACCTTTCACACTCGTTGCAATTATTCGTTTTATACGATGGAAAAACCGTTGTATTTATTTTGTATTTTAAGCTTCTGGCGTTGACTTCTAAGGTCCTAGCTAATCGATGTGGTGGGGCAACGTCCAAGGGTGAAGCCTATGTAGCCTGGTACGTAGAAATGACCATTAGTTTCACACTGGTTGGAATTATTCATTTATACAATGGAAAAACTGCTGTATTTATTTTGTATTTTATGACTCTGGCGTTGCCTTCTTAGGCCCTAACTATTGGATCTGGTGGACCAACGCCGTAGAGTGAAGCCTCGGTTGCCCTGAACGTAGAAATGACCATTAATATCACACTGGTTGCACTTATTCACTTTATGCGATGGAAAAACTCTTCTATTCATATTGTATTTTATTCTTCTGGCGTTGACTTCTTAGACCCTCACTATTCGATCTGGTGGAACAACGCCCTTCGAGTGAAGCTTAGGTTCCCGGGAACGTAGAAATGACCATCACCTTTACACTGGTTGCAATTATTCCTGTTATACGTTGGAAAAACTCTTGTATATTTATTGTATTTTATGCTTCGGGCGTTGACTTCTATGGCCCTACCTATTCGATCTGGTGGAGCAACGCCCTACAGTCGAGCCTAGGATGCCCGGAACGTAGATATGACCATAACCTTCACACAGGTTGCATATATTCGTTTTATAGGATGGAAACACTGTCTTATTCATTTTGTATTTTATGCTTCTGGCGTTGACATCTATGGTCCTTGCTATTCGTCTGGTAGGGCAACGTCCAAGAGTGAAGCCTATGCTGCCCGGGACGTAGAAATGACCATTAGTTTCACACTGGTTGCAACTATTCCTGTTATAGGATGGAGGGACTGTTGAATTTTTATTGTATTTTACGCTTCTTGTGTTGACTTCTTAGGCCCAAACTATGCGATCTGGTGGAGCAACGCCCTAGACTGAAGCCTAAGTTGCTGGGAACGTAGAAATGGCCATTACTTTCACACTGGTTGCAATTATTCGTCTTATACGATGGAAAAGCTGTAGTGTTTTTAATGTATTTCATGCTTCTGGCGTTGAATTCTAAGTCCCTAGCTATTCGATCTGGTGGAGCGACGTCCTAGACTGAAGCCTAAGTTGCTGGGAACGTAGAAATGGCCATTACTTTCACACTGGTTGCAATTATTCGTTTTATAGGATGGAAAAGCTGTTGTATTTTTAATGTACTTCAAGCTTCTGGCGTTGACTTCTAAAGCCCTATGTATTCGATCTGGTGGAGCAATGCCTCAGAGTTAAGTCTAGGATGCCCAGAGCGTAGAAATGGCCATTACGTTCACACTGGTTACAATTATTCATGCATTACTATGGAAAAATTTTTGCATTTTTATTGTATTTTATGCTTCCGGCGTTGACTTCTTAGGCCGTAGGTATTCGATGTGGCGAAGCTACGCCCTAGAGTGAAGCCTAGGTTCCCCGGAACGTAGAAATGTCCATCACTTTCACACTGGTTGCACTTATTCATTTTATGCGATGGAAAAACTCTTCTATTCATATTGTATTTTATTCTTCTGGTGTTGACTTCTAAGGCGCTAACAGTTCGATGTGGTGGAGCAACGCCCTAGAGTGAAGCCTATGTTGCCCGGAGCGCAGAAATGACCATTACCTTCACCCTGTTTGCAATTATTCCTGTTATACGATTGAAAGGCTGTTGTATTTATATTGTATTTGGTGCTTCTGGCGTTGACTTCTTAGGCCCTAACATTCGATCTGGTGGAGCAACGCCCTAGAGTGATGCCTAGGTTAGCCGGAACGTAGAAATGTCCAGTACTTTCACACTGGTTGCTGTTATTCCTGTTATACGATGGAAAAACTGTGCATTTTTATTGTATTTTATGCTTCTGGCGTTGAATTCTAAGTCCCTAATTATTCGATCACGTGGAGCAACGCCCTACAGTCAAGCCTAGGGCGCCCGGAACGTAGATATGGCCATAACTTTCACACTGGTTGCTATTATTCGTTTTATACGATGGAAAAGCTGTTATATTTATATGGTATTTTATGCTTCTGGCGTTGATTTCTTGGGCCCTAACTATACGATCTGGTGGAACAACGCCCTAGAGTGAAGCCCGTGTTGCCTGGAACGTAGAAATGACCATATCTTTCACTCTGGTTGCAATTATTCCTGTTATACGATGGAAAAACTGTTGTATTTTTATTGTATTTTATGCTTCAGGCGTTGTCTTCTAAGGCCGTATCTGTTCCACGTAGTGGAGCAACGCCCTAGAGTGAAGCCTAGGTTGCCCGGAACGTAGAATTGACCATTACCTTCACACTTGTTGCAATCATTCGTTTTATACGATGGAAAAACTGTTGTATTTATATTGTATTTTATGCTTCTGGAGTTGACTTCTTAGGCCATAACTGTTGGATCTTGTGGAACAACGCCCTAGAGTGGAGCCTAGGTTGCCCGAAACGTAAAATGACCATACCTTTCACACTCGTTGCAATTATTCGTTTTATACGATGGAAAAACCGTTGTATTTATTTTGTATTTTAAGCTTCTGGCGTTGACTTCTATGGTCCTCGCTATTCGATCTGGTACGGCAACGTTCAAGAGCGAAGCCTATGTTGCCAGGACGTAGAAATGACCATTAGTTTCACACTGGTTGGAATTATTCTTTTTATACAATGGAAAAACTGCTGTATTTATTTTGTATTTTATGACTCTGGCGTTGCCTTCTTAGGCCCTAACTATTGGTTCTGGTGGACCAACGCCGTAGGGTGAAGCCTCGGTTGCCCGGAACGTAGAAATGTACATACCTTTCACAGTCGTTGCAATTATTCGTTTTCTGCGATGGAAAATCCGTTGTATTTATTTTGTATTTTAAGCATCTGGCGTTGACTTCTAAGGCCCTAGCTATTCGATCTGGTGGGGCAACGTCCAAGAGTGAAGCCAATGTTGGCCGGAACGTAGAAATGACCATTACCTTCACACTGGTTGCAATCATTCCTGTTATACGATGGAAAAACTGTTGTCTTTATATTGTATTTTATGCTTCTGGAGTTGACTTCTTAGGCCCTAACTGTTCGATCTTGTGGATCAACGCCCTAGAGTGGAGCCGAGGTTGCCCGGAACGTAGAAATGTACATACCTTTCACAGTCGTTGCAATTATTCGTTTTCTGCGATGGAAAATCCGTTGTATTTATTTTGTATTTTAAGCTTCTGGCGTTGACTTCTAAGGCCATAGCTATTCGATCTGGTGGGGCAACGTCCAAGAGTGAATACAATGTTGCCCGGAACGTAGAAATGACCACTACCTTCACACTGGTTGCAACTATTCCTGTTATACGATGGAAAAACTGTTGCATCTTTATTGTATTTTATGTTTCTGGCGTTGACTTCTTAGGCCCTAACTTTTCGATCTGGTGGAGCAATGCCCTAGAGTGAAGCCTAGGTTGCCCGGAAGGTAGAAATGACCATTACCTTCACACTGGTTGCAATTATTCATGCTATACGATGGAAACACTGTTGTATTTTTATTTTATTTTATGCTTCTGGCGTTGACTTCTAAGGTCCTAGCTATTCGATCTCGTTGGGCAACGTCCAAGAGTACAGAGTATGTTGCCCGAAACGTAGAAATGACCATTACCTTCACACTGGTTGCAAATATACATTATATACGACGGAAAAGCTGTTTTATTTATATTGTATTTTATGCTTCAGGCGTTGACCTCTAAGGTCGTAGCTATTGGATGTGGTGGAGCAACGCCCTAGAGTGAAGCCTAGGTTGCCCGGAACGTAGAAATGACCATTACTTTCACACTGTTTGCAACTATTCCTGTTATACGATGCACAAACTGTTGGATTTTTACTGTACTTTATGCTTGTGGCGTTGACTTCTAAGGCCCAATGTATTCGATCTGCTGTAGCATTGCCTCACAGTTAAGTCTAGGATGCCCGAAACGTTGAAATGATCATTACTGTCACACTGGTTGCAGTTATTCGTTTTTACCATGGAAATACTGTTGTATTCACATCGTATTTTATGCTTGTGGCGTTGACTTCTAAGGCCGTAGCTATTCGATGTGGTGGAGCAACACCCCAGAGTGAAGCCTTGGTTGCCTGCAACGTAGAAATGACCATACCTTTCACACTGGTGGCAATTATTCTTGTTATACTATGGAAAAACTGTTGTATTTATATTGTATTTTATGCTTCTGGCGTTGACTTCTAAGGCCGTAGCTGTCCGACGTGGTGGAGCAACGCCCTAGAGTGAAGCCTAGGTTGCCCGGAACGTAGAATTGACCATTACCCTCACACTTGTTGCAATCATTCGTTTTATACGATGGAAAAACTGTTGTATTTGTATTGTATTTTATGCTTCTGGAGTTGCCTTCTTAGGCCATAACTGTTGCATCTTGTGGAACAACGCCCTAGAGTGGAGCCTAGGTTGCCCGAAACGTAAAATGACCATACCTTTCACACTCGTTGCAATTATTCGTTTTATACGATGGAAAATCCGTTGTATTTATTTTGTATTTTAAGCTTCTGGCGTTGACTTCTAAGGTCCTAGCTAATCGATCTGGTGGGGCAACGTCCAAGGGTGAAGCGTATGTAGCCTGGTACGTAGAAATGACCATTAGTTTCACACTGGTTGGAATTATTCTTTTTATACAATGGAAAAACTGCTGTATTTATTTTGTATTTTATGACTCTGGCGTTGTCTTCTTAGGCCCTAACTATTAGATCTGTTGGACCAACGCCGTAGAGTGAAGCCTCGGTTGCCCTGAACGTAGAAATGACCATTACTTTCACACTGTTTGCAATTATCCATTTTATACGATGGAAAATCTGTTATATTTATATTGTATTTTCTGCTTCTGGCGTGGACTTCTAAGGCCGTAGCTATTCGATGTGGTGGAACAACGCCCTAGAGCGAAGCCTAGGTTGCCCGGAACGTAGAAATGTACATACCTTTCACAGTCGTTGCAATTATTCGTTTTCTGCGATGGAAAATCCGTTGTATTTGTTTTGTGTTTTAAGCTTCTGGCGTTGACTTCTAAGGCCCTAGCTATTCGATCTGGTGGGACAACGTCCAGGAGTGAAGCCAATGTTGCCCGGAACGTAGAAATGACCATTACCTTCACACTGGTTGCAATTATTCCTGTTATACGATAGAAAAACTGTTGTATTTTTATTGTACTTTATGCTTCCGGCGTTGACTTTATAGGCCGTAGGAATTCGATGTGGTGGAGCTACGCCCTAGAGTGAAGCCTAGGTTCCCCGGAACGTAGAAATGTCCATTACTTTCACATTGGTTGCCATTATCCGTTTTATACGATGGAAAAGCTGTTGTATATATTTTGTATTTTATGCTTCTGCCGTTGACTTCTAAGGCCGTAGCTATTCGATGTAGTGGAGCAACGCCCTAGAGTGAAGCCTAGGTTGCCCGGAACGTAGAAATGACCATTACTTTCACGCTGGTTGCAATTATTCCTGTTATACTATGAAAAACTATTGCATTTTTATTTTATTTTATGTTTCTGGCTTTGAATTCTAAGTCCCTAGCTATTCGATCAGGTGGAGCAACGCCCTAGACTGAAGCCTAGGTTGCCCGGAACGTAGAAATGACCAGTACTTTCACACTGGTTGCAATTATTTGTTTTATACGATGGAAGAACTGTTGTATTTTTTCTCGATTTTATGCTTCTGGCGCTGACTTCTTAGGCCCTAACTATACGATCTGGTGGAACAACGCCCTAGAGTGAAGCCCGCGTTGCCTGGAACGTAGAAATGACCATATCTTTCACTCTGGTTGCAATTATTCCTGTTATACGATGGAAAAACTGTTGTATTTTTATTGTATTTTATGCTTCAGGCGTTGTCTTCTAAGGCCGTATCTGTTCCACGTAGTGGAGCAACGCCCTAGAGTGAAGCCTAGGTTGCCCGGAACGTAGAATTGACCATTACCTTCACACTTGTTGCAATCATTCGTTTTATACGATGGAAAAACTGTTGTATTTATATTGTATTTTATGCTTCTGGAGTTGACTTCTTAGGCCATAACTGTTGGATCTTGTGTAACAACGCCCTAGAGTGGAGCCTAGGTTGCCCGAAACGTAAAATGACCATACCTTTCACACTCGTTGCAATTATTCGTTTTATACGATGGAAAAACCGTTGTATTTATTTTGTATTTTAAGCTTCTGGCGTTGACTTCTATGGTCCTCGCTATTCGATCTGGTACGGCAACGTTCAAGAGCGAAGCCTATGTTGCCAGGACGTAGAAATGACCATTAGTTTCACACTGGTTGGAATTATTCTTTTTATACAATGGAAAAACTGCTGTATTTATTTTGTATTTTATGACTCTGGCGTTGCCTTCTTAGGCCCTAACTATTGGTTCTGGTGGACCAACGCCGTAGGGTGAAGCCTCGGTTGCCCTGAACGTAGAAATGACCATTACTTTCACACTGTTTGCAATTATCCATTTTATACCATGGAACAACTGTTATATTTATATTGTATTTTCTGCTTCTGGCGTTGACTTCTAAGGCCGTAGCTATTCGATGTGGTGGAAGAACGCCCTAGAGCGAAGCCTAGGTTGCCCGGAACGTAGAAATGTACATACCTTTCACAGTCGTTGCAATTATTCGTTTTCTGCGATGGAAAATCCGTTGTATTTATTTTGTATTTTAAGCATCTGGCGTTGACTTCTAAGGCCCTAGCTATTCGATCTGGTGGGGCAACGTCCAAGAGTGAAGCCAATGTTGGCCGGAACGTAGAAATGACCATTACCTTCACACTGGTTGCAATCATTCCTGTTATACGATGGAAAAACTGTTGTATTTATTTTGTATTTTAAGCATCTGGCGTTGACTTCTAAGGCCCTAGCTATTCGATCTGGTAGGGCAACGTCCAAGAGTGAAGCCAATGTTGGCCGGAACGTAGAAATGACCATTACCTTCACACTGGTTGCAACTATTCCTGTTATACGATGGAAAAACTGTTGCATCTTTATTGTATTTTATGTTTCTGGCGTTGACTTCTTAGGCCCTAACTTTTCGATCTGGTGGAGCAATGACCTAGAGTGAAGCCTAGGTTGCCCGGAAGGTAGAAATGACCATTACCTTCACACTGGTTGCAATTATTCATGCTATACGATGGAAACACTGTTGTATTTTTATTTTATTTTATGCTTCTGGCGTTGACTTCTAAGGTCCTAGCTATTCGATCTCGTTGGGCAACGTCCAAGAGTACAGAGTATGTTGCCCGAAACGTAGAAATGACCATTACCTTCACACTGGTTGCAAATATACATTATATACGACGGAAAAGCTGTTTTATTTATATTGTATTTTATGCTTCAGGCGTTGACCTCTAAGGTCGTAGCTATTGGATGTGGTGGAGCAACGCCCTAGAGTGAAACCTAGGTTTCCCGGAACGTAGAAATGACCATTACTTTCACACTGTTTGCAACTATTCCTGTTATACGATGCACAAACTGTTGGATTTTTACTGTACTTTATGCTTGTGGCGTTGACTTCTAAGGCCCAATGTATTCGATCTGCTGTAGCATTGCCTCACAGTTAAGTCTAGGATGCCCGAAACGTTGAAATGATCATTACTGTCACACTGGTTGCAGTTATTCGTTTTTACCATGGAAATACTGTTGTATTCACATCGTATTTTATGATTGTGGCGTTGACTTCTAAGGCCGTAGCTATTCGATGTGGTGGAGCAACACCCCAGAGTGAAGCCTTGGTTGCCTGCAACGTAGAAATGACCATACCTTTCACACTGGTGGCAATTATTCTTGTTATACTATGGAAAAACTGTTGTATTTAAATTGTATTTTATGCTTCTGGCGTTGACTTCTAAGGCCGTAGCTGTCCGATGTGGTGGAGCAACGCCCTAGAGTGAAGGCTAGGTTGCCCGGAACGTAGAAATGACCATCACTTTCACACTGGGTGCAATTATTCCTGTTATACGATGGAAAAACTGTTGTATTTATATTGTATTTTATGCTTCTGGCGTTGACTTCGAAGGCCGTAGCTGTCCGATGTGGTGGAGCAACGCCCTAGAGTGAAGCCTAGGTTGCCCGGAACGTAGAAATGACCATCACTTTCACACTGGTTGCAATTATTCCTGTTATACGATGGACAAACCGTTGGATTTATATTGTATTTTATGCTTCTGGCGTTGACTTCGAAGGCCGTAGCTGTCCGACGTGGTGGAGCAACGCCCTAGAGTGAAGCCTAGGTTGCCCGGAACGTAGAATTGACCATTACCCTCACACTTGTTGCAATCATTCGTTTTATACGATGGAAAAACTGTTGTATTTGTATTGTATTTTATGCTTCTGGAGTTGCCTTCTTAGGCCATAACTGTTGCATCTTGTGGAACAACGCCCTAGAGTGGAGCCTAGGTTGCCCGAAACGTAAAATGACCATACCTTTCACACTGGTTGCAATTATTCCTGTTACACGATGGAAAAACTGTTGCATTTATATTGTATTTTATGCTTCTGGCGTTGACTTCTAAGGCCATAGCTGCTCGATGTGGTGGTGCAACTCCCTAGAGTGAAGCCTAGGTTGCTCGGAACGTAGAAATAACCAGTACTTTCAAACTGGTAGCAATTATTTGTTTTATACGATGGAATAGCTGTTGCATTTTTATTATATTTACTGCTTCTGGCTTTGACTTCTAAGGTCGTAGCTACTGGATCTGGTGGAGCAATGCCCTAGAGTGAAGCCTAGGTTGCCCGGAACGTAGAAATGACCATAACATTCACACTGGTTGCAATTATTCGTTTTATACGATGGAAAAGCTGTTTTATTTACATTGTATCTTATGCTTCCGGCGTTGACTTCTTAGGCCCTAACGATTCGATCTGGTGGAGCAATGCCTCAGAGTTAACTCCAGGATGCCCGAAACGCCGAAATGATCATTGCTTTCACACTGGTTGCAATTATCCATGCTATACAATGGAAAAACTGTTGTTTTTATACTGTATTTTATTATTCTGGCGTTGACTTCTAAGGCCCTAACTATTCGATATGGTGGAGCAACGCCCTAGAGTGAAGCTTGGGTTGCCCGGAACGTAGAAATGGCCATAACCTTTACACTGGTTGCAATTATTCGTTTTATACGATGGAAAAGCTGTTGTATCTAGATTGAGTTTTATTCTTCTGGCGTTAACTTCTTAGGCCCTAACTATTAGGTCTGGTGGAGGAACACCCTAGAGAGAAGCCTAGGTTGCCCGGAACGTAGAAATGACCAGTACTTTCACACTGGTAGCAATTATCCGTTTTATACGATGGAAAAGCTGTTGTATTTATATTGTATTTTATGCTTATGGCGTTGACTCCTTAGGCCCAAACCATGCGATCTGATGAAGCAACGCCCTAGAGTGAAGCATAGGTTGCCTGGAACGTAGAAATGACCATTACCTTCAGGGTTGATGCAATTATTCCTGTTACACGATGGAAAAGCTGTGGTATTTTTGTTCTATTTTATGCTTCAGCCGTTGACTCCTAAGGCCGTAGCTGTTCGATGTGGTGGAGCAACGACATAGATTGGAGCCTAGGTTGCCCGGAACGAAGAAATGACCATTACCTTCACACTGTTTGCAATTACTAATTTTATACGATGGATAGACTCTTCTACTTATAATGTATTTTATTCTTCTGGCGTTGTCTTCTAAGGCCCTAACTATTCGATGTGGCGGAGCAACGCCCTAGAGTGAAGCCTAGGTTGCCCGGAGCGCAGAAATGACCATTACCTTCACACTGTTTGCAATTAATCATTTTATACGATGGTAAAGCTGCTGTATTTATATTGTATTTTATGCTTCTGGCGTTGACTTCTTAGGCCCTAACTATTCGATCTGGTGGAGCAACGCCCTAGAGTGAAGCCTAGGTTGCGCGGAACGTAGAAATAACCAGTACTTTCACACTGGTAGCAATTATCCGTTTTATACGATGGAAAAACTGTTGTATTTATATTGTATTTTATGCTTCTGGCGTTGACTTCGAAGGCCGTAGCTGTCCGATGTGGTGGAGCAACGCCCTAGAGCGAAGCCTAGGTTGCCCGGAACGTAGAAATGACCATCACTTTCACACTGGTTGCAATTATTCCTGTTATACGATGGACAAACCGTTGGATTTATATTGTATTTTATGCTTCTGGCGTTGACTTCGAAGGCCGTAGCTGTCCGATGTGGAGGAGCAACGCCCTAGAGTGAAGCCTAGGTTGCCGGAACGTAGAATTGACCATTACCCTCACACTTGTTGCAATCATTCGTTTTATACGATGGAAAAACTGTTGTATTTATATTGTATTTTATGCTTCTGGAGTTGACTTCTTAGGCCCTAACTGTTCGATCTTGTGGAACAACGCCCTAGAGTGGAGCCTAGGTTGCCCGAAACGTAAAATGACCATACCTTTCACACTCGTTACAATTATTCGTTTTATACGATGGAAAAACCGTTGTATTTATTATGTATTTTAAGCCTCTGGCGTTGACTTCTAAGGTCCTAGCTAATCGATCTGGTGGGGCAACGTCCAAGGGTGAAGCCTATGTAGCCCGGTACGTAGAAATGACCATTAGTTTCACACTGGTTGGAATTATACTTTTTATACAATGGAAAAACTGCTGTATTTATTTTGTACTTTATGACTCTGGCGTTGCCTTCTTAGGCCCTAACTATTGGATCTGGTGGATCTACGCCGTAGAGTGAAGCGTCGGTTGCCCTGAACGTAGAAATGACCATTAATATCACACTGTTTGCAATTAATCATTTTATACGATGGAAAAGCTGCTGTATTTATATTGTATTTTATGCTTCTGGCGTTGACTTCTAAGGCCGTAGCTGTCCGATGTGGAGGAGCAACGCCCTAGAGTGAAGCCTAGGTTGCCGGAACGTAGAATTGACCATTACCCTCACACTTGTTGCAATCATTCGTTTTATACGATGGAAAAACTGTTGTATTTATATTGTATTTTATGCTTCTGGAGTTGACTTCTTAGGCCCTAACTGTTCGATCTTGTGGAACAACGCCCTAGAGTGGAGCCTAGGTTGCCCGAAACGTAAAATGACCATACCTTTCACACTCGTTACAATTATTCGTTTTATACGATGGAAAAACCGTTGTATTTATTATGTATTTTAAGCCTCTGGCGTTGACTTCTAAGGTCCTAGCTAATCGATCTGGTGGGGCAACGTCCAAGGGTGAAGCCTATGTAGCCCGGTACGTAGAAATGACCATTAGTTTCACACTGGTTGGAATTATACTTTTTATACAATGGAAAAACTGCTGTATTTATTTTGTACTTTATGACTCTGGCGTTGCCTTCTTAGGCCCTAACTATTGGATCTGGTGGATCTACGCCGTAGAGTGAAGCGTCGGTTGCCCTGAACGTAGAAATGACCATTAATATCACACTGTTTGCAATTAATCATTTTATACGATGGAAAAGCTGCTGTATTTATATTGTATTTTATGCTTCTGGCGTTGACTTCTAAGGCCGTAGCGGTCCGATGTGGTGGAGCAACGCCCTGGAGTGAAGGCTAGGTTGCCCGGAACGTAGAAATGACCATCACTTTCACACTGGTTGCAATTATTCCTGTTCCACGATGGAAAAACTGTTGCATTTATATTGTATTTTATGCTTCTGCCGTTTACTTCTAAGGCCGTAGCTGCTCGATGTGGTGGAGCAACGCCCTAGAGTGAAGCCTAGGTTGCTTGGAACGTAGAAATGACCATCACTTTCACACTGGCTGCAATTATTCCTGTTATACGATGGAAAATCTGTTGCATTTATATTGTATTTTATGCTTCTGGCGTTTAATTCTAAGGCCGTAGCTTTTCGATGTGGTGGGGCAACACCCCAGAGTGAAGCCTTGGTTGCCTGCAACGTAGAAATGACCATACCTTTCACGCTGGTGGCAATTATTCTTGTTATGCTATGGAAAAACTGTTGTATTTATATTGTATTTTATGCTTCTGGCGTTGACTTCTAAGGCCGTAGCTGTCCGATGTGGTGGAGCAACGCCCTAGAGTGAAGGCTAGGTTGCCCGGAACGTAGAAATGACCATCACTTTCACACTGGGTGCAATTATTCCTGTTATACGATGGAAAAACTGTTGTATTTATATTGTATTTTATGCTTCTGGCGTTGACTTCGAAGGCCGTAGGTGTCCGATGTGGTGGAGCAACGCCCTAGAGCGAAGCCTAGGTTGCCCGGAACGTAGAAATGACCATCACCTTCACACTGGTTGCAATTATTCCTGTTATACGAAGGAAAAACTGTTGCATTTATATTGTATTTTATGCTTCTGGCGTTTACTTCTAATGCCGTAGCTATTCGATGTGGTGGAGCAACACCCTAGCGTGAAGCCTTGGTTGCCTGGAACTTAGAAATGACCATATCTTTCACACTGGTGGCAATTATTCCTCTTATACTATGGAAAAACTGTTGCATTTATATTGTATTTTATGCTTCTGGCGTTGACTTCTAAGGCCGTAGCTGCTCGATGTGGTGGAGCAACTGCCTAGAGTGAAGCCTAGGTTGCTCGGAACGTAGAAATAACCAGTACTTTCACACTGGTAGCAATTATTCGGTTTATACGATGGAATAGCTGTTGCATTTTTATTATATTTACTGCTTCTGGCTTTGACTTCTAAGGTCGTAGCTACTGGATCTGGTGGAGCAACGCCCTAGACTGAAGCCTAGGTTGCCCGGAACGTAGAAATGACCATAACATTCACACTGGTTGCAATTATTCGTTTTATGCGATGGAAAAGCTGTTGTATTTATATTGTATCTTATGCTTCCGGCGTTGACTTCTTAGGCCCTAACTATTCGATCTGTTGGAACAACGCCCCAGAGTGAAGCCTAGGTTGCCCGGAACGTAGAAATGACCATCACTTTCACCGTGGTTGCAATTATCCATTTTATGCGATGGAAAAGCTGTTGTATTTATATTGTATTTTATGCTTCTGGCGTTGACTCCTTAGGCCCTAACCATGCGATCTGATGGAGCAACGCCCTAGAGTGAAGCATAGGTTGCCCGGAACGTAGAAATGACCATTACATTCAGAGTTGATGCAATTATTCCTGTTATACGATGGAAAAGCTGAGGTATTTTTGTTCTATTTTAAGCTTCATGCGTTGACTCCTAAGGAAGTAGCTATTCGATGTGGTGGAGCTACGACATAGATTGAAGCCTGGGTTGACCGGGACGTAGAAATGACCATCACTTTCACACTGGTTGCAATTATTCCTGTTATACGATGGAATAACTGTTCTATTTATTTTGTATTTTATGCTTCTGGCGTTGACTTCTTAGGCCCTAACTATTCGATCTGTTGGAACAACGCCCTAGAGTGAAGCCTAGGTTGCCCGGAACGCAGAAGTGACCATCACTTTCACTCTGGTTGCAATTATTCTTTTTATACGATGGAAAAACTGTTGTATTTTTATTGTATTTTATGCGCTGGAGTTGTTTTATAAGGCCCTAACTATTCGGCCTGGTGGTGCAACGCCCTAGAGTGAAACCTAGAATGCACGGAACGTAGAAATGCCCATTACTTTCACACTGGTTGCAATTATTCCTGTTATACGGTGGAAAAACTGTTGCATTTATATTGTATTTTATGCTTCTGGCGTTGACTTCTAAGGCCGTAGCTGTCCGATGTGGTGGAGCAACGCCCCAGAGTGAAGAGTAGGTTGCCCGGAACGTAGAAATGACCATCACTTTCACACTGGGTGCAATTATTCCTGTTATACGATGGAAAAACTGTTGTATTTATATTGTATTTTATGCTTCTGGCGTTGACTTCGAAGGCCGTAGCTGTCCGATGTGGTGGAGCAACGCCCTAGAGCGAAGCCTAGGTTGCCCGGAACGTAGAAATGACCATCACCTTCACACTGGTTGCAATTATTCCTGTTATACGAAGGACAAACCGTTGGATTTGTATTGTACTTTATGTTCCTGGATTTGACTTCTAAGGCCCTGTGTATTCGGTCTGGTGGAGCAATGCCTCAGAGTTAAGCCTAGGATGCCCGAAACGAAGAAATAACTATAACTTTCATTCTGATAGCAATTATTCGTTTTATAGGATGGAAAAACTGTTTTATTTGTATTGTATTTTATGCTTCTGGCGTTGACTTCTTTGGCCCTAGCTGTTCGATCTGTTGGAACACGCCCTAGAGTGAAGCCTGAGTTGCCCGGAACGTAGAAATGACCATTACTTTCACACTGGTTGCAATTATTCATGCTATACGGTGGAAAAACTGCTGTATTTTTAATGTATTTTGTGCTTCTGGCGTTGACTTCTGAGATCCTAGCTATTCGATCTCGTGGCGCAACGTACAAGAGTGAAGCATAGGTTCCCCGAAACGTAGAAATGACCATTACTTTCACACTGGTTGCAATTATTCCTGTTATACGATGGAAAAGCTGTTGTTTTGATACTGTATTTTATGCTTCTGGCGTTGACATCTTAGGCCCTAACTATTCGATCTGGTGGAACAACGCCGTAGAGTGAAGCCTGGGTTGACCGGAACGTAGAAATGACCATCACTTTCACACTGGTTGCAATTATTCTTTTTATACGATGGAAAAACTGTTGTATTTTTATTGTATTTTATGCGCTGGAGTTGTTTTATAAGGCCCTAACTATTCGGCCTGGTGGTGCAACGCCCTAGAGTGAAGCCTAGAATGCACGGAACGTAGAAATAACCAGTACTTTCACACTGGTAGCAATTATTCGTTTTATACGATGGAATAGCTGTTGCATTTTTATTATATTTACTGCTTCTGGCTTTGACTTCTAAGGTCGTAGCTACTGGATCTGGTGGAGCAACGCCCTAGACTGAAGCCTAGGTTGCCCGGAACGTAGAAATGACCATTAATATCACACTGTTAGCAATTATCCATTTTATACGATGGAACAACTGTTATATTTATATTGTATTTTCTGCTTCTGGCGTTTACTTCTAAGGCCGTAGCTATTCGATGTGGTGGGGCAGCACCCCAGAGTGAAGCGTTGGTTGCCTGCAACGTAGAAATGACCATACCTTTCACGCTGGTGGCAATTATTCTTGTTATACTATGGAAAAACTGTTATATTTATATTGTATTTTATGCTTCTGGCGTTGACTTCTAAGGCCGTAGCTGTCCGATGTGGTGGAGCAACGCCCTAGAGTGAAGGCTAGGTTGCCCGGAACGTAGAAATGACCATCACTTTCACACTGGGTGCAATTATTCCTGTTATACGATGGAAAAACTGTTGTACTTATATTGTATTTTATGCTTCTGGCGTTGACTTCGAAGGCCGTAGCTGTCCGATGTGGTGGAGCAACGCCCTAGAGCGAAGCCTAGGTTGCCCGGAATGTAGAAATGACCATCACCTTCACACTGGTTGCAATTATTCCTGTTATACGATGGACAAACCGTTGGATTTGTAATGTACTTTATGGTCCTGGATTTGACATCTAAGGCCCTGTGTATTCGGTCTGGTGGACCAATGCCTCAGAGTTAAGCCTAGGATTCCCGAAACGTAGAAGTAACAATAACTTTCATACTGATAGCAATTATTCGTTTTATAGGATGGAAAAACTGTTTTATTTGTATTGTATTTTATGCTTCTGGCGTTGACTTCTTTGGCCCTAACTGTTCGATCTGTTGGAACACGCCCTAGAGTGAAGCCTGGGTTGCCCGGAACGTAGAAATGACCATTACTTTCACACTGGTTGCAACTATTCATGCTATACGGTGGAAAAACTGTTGCATTTATATTGTATTTTATGCTTCTGGCGTTTACTTCTAATGCCGTAGCTCTTCGATGTGGTGGAGCAACACCCTAGCGTGAAGCCTTGGTTGCCTGGAACGTAGAAATGACCATATCTGTCACACTAGTTGCAATTATTCCTGTTATACGATGTAAAAACTGTTGCATTTATATTGTATTTTATGTTTCTGGCGCTGACTCCTTAGGCTCTAACTATTCGATCTGGTGGAACAACGCCCTAGAGTGAAGCCGGGGTTGCCCGGAACGTAGAAGTGACCATCACTTTCACACTGGTTGCAATTATTCCTGTTATACGATGGAATAACTGTTCTATTTATTTTGTATTTTGTACTTCTGGCGTTGACTTATTAAGCCCTAACCTTTCGATCTGTTGGAACAACGCTCTAGAGTGAAGCCTAGGTTGGCAGGAACGTAGAAATGACCATCACTTTCACACTAGTTGCAATTATTCACGCTATACGATGGAAAAACTGTTGTATTTTTACTGGATTTTATGCTTCTGGCGTTGACTTCTAAGGTCCTAGCTATTCGATCTCGTTGGGCAACGTCCAAGAGTGAAGAGTATGTTGCCCGAAACGTAGAAATGACCATTACTTTCACACTGGTTGCAAATATACATTATATACGACGGAAAAGCGGTTGTATTTATATTATATTTTATGTTTCTGGCGTCGAGATCTTAGGTCCCAGCTATTCGATATGGCGGACCAAAGCCCTAGAGTGAAGCCTAGGTTCCCCGAAACGTAGAAATGACCATAACTTTCACACTGGTTGCAATTATTCCTGTTACACGATGGAAAAACTGTTGCATTTATATTGTATTTTATGCTTCTGGCGTTGACTTCTAAGGCCATAGCTGCTCGATGTGGTGGTGCAACTCCCTAGAGTGAAGCCTAGGTTGCTCGGAACGTAGAAATAACCAGTACTTTCAAACTGGTAGCAATTATTTGTTTTATACGATGGAATAGCTGTTGCATTTTTATTATATTTACTGCTTCTGGCTTTGACTTCTAAGGTCGTAGCTACTGGATCTGGTGGAGCAATGCCCTAGAGTGAAGCCTAGGTTGCCCGGAACGTAGAAGTGACCATAACATTCACACTGGTTGCAATTATTCGTTTTATACGATGGAAAAGCTGTTTTATTTACATTGTATCTTATGCTTCCGGCGTTGACTTCTTAGGCCCTAACGATTCGATCTGATGGAGCAATGCCTCAGAGTTAACTCCAGGATGCCCAGAACGCCGAAATGATCATTGCTTTCACACTGGTTGCAATTATCCATGCTATACAATGGAAAAACTGTTGTTTTTATACTGTATTTTATTATTCTGGCGTTGACTTCTAAGGCCCTAACTATTCGATATGGTGGAGCAACGCCCTAGAGTGAAGCCTGGGTTGCCCGGAACGTAGAAATGGCCATAACCTTTACACTGGTTGCAATTATTCGTTTTATACGATGGAAAAGCTGTTGTATCTGGATTGAGTTTTATTCTTCTGGCGTTAACTTCTTAGGCCCTAACTATTAGGTCTGGTGGAGGAACACCCTAGAGAGAAGCCTAGGTTGCCCGGAACGTAGAAATGACCAGTACTTTCACACAGGTAGCAATTATCCGTTTTATACGATGGAAAAGCTGTTGTATTTATATTGTATTTTATGCTTATGGCGTTGACTCCTTAGGCCCAAACCATGCGATCTGATGAAGCAACGCCCTAGAGTGAAGCATAGGTTGCCTGGAACGTAGAAATGACCATTACCTTCAGAGTTGATGCAATTATTCCTGTTACACGATGGAAAAGCTGTGGTATTTTTGTTCTATTTTATGCTTCAGCCGTTGACTCCTAAGGCCGTAGCTGTTCGATGTGGTGGAGCAACGACATAGATTGGAGCCTAGGTTGCCCGGAACGAAGAAATGACCATTACCTTCACACTGTTTGCAATTACTAATTTTATACGATGGATAGACTCTTCTACTTATAATGTATTTTATTCTTCTGGCGTTGTCTTCTAAGGCCCTAACTATTCGATGTGGCGGAGCAACGCCCTAGAGTGAAGCCTAGGTTGCCCGGAGCGCAGAAATGACCATTACCTTCACACTGTTTGCAATTAATCATTTTATACGATGGAAAAGCTGCTGTATTTATATTGTATTTTATGCTTCTGGCGTTGACTTCTTAGGCCCTAACTATTCGATCTGGTGGAGCAACGCCCTAGAGTGAAGCCTAGGTTGCGCGGAACGTAGAAATAACCAGTACTTTCACACTGGTAGCAATTATCCGTTTTATACGATGGAAAAACTGTTGTATTTATATTGTATTTTATGCTTCTGGCGTTGACTTCGAAGGCCGTAGCTGTCCGATGTGGTGGAGCAACGCCCTAGAGCGAAGCCTAGGTTGCCCGGAACGTAGAAATGACCATCACTTTCACACTGGTTGCAATTATTCCTGTTATACGATGGACAAACCGTTGGATTTATATTGTATTTTATGCTTCTGGCGTTGACTTCGAAGGCCGTAGCTGTCCGATGTGGAGGAGCAACGCCCTAGAGTGAAGCCTAGGTTGCCGGAACGTAGAATTGACCATTACCCTCACACTTGTTGCAATCATTCGTTTTATACGATGGAAAAACTGTTGTATTTATATTGTATTTTATGCTTCTGGAGTTGACTTCTTAGGCCCTAACTGTTCGATCTTGTGGAACAACGCCCTAGAGTGGAGCCTAGGTTGCCCGAAACGTAAAATGACCATACCTTTCACACTCGTTACAATTATTCGTTTTATACGATGGAAAAACCGTTGTATTTATTATGTATTTTAAGCCTCTGGCGTTGACTTCTAAGGTCCTAGCTAATCGATCTGGTGGGGCAACGTCCAAGGGTGAAGCCTATGTAGCCCGGTACGTAGAAATGACCATTAGTTTCACACTGGTTGGAATTATACTTTTTATACAATGGAAAAACTGCTGTATTTATTTTGTACTTTATGACTCTGGCGTTGCCTTCTTAGGCCCTAACTATTGGATCTGGTGGATCTACGCCGTAGAGTGAAGCCTCGGTTGCCCTGAACGTAGAAATGACCATTAATATCACACTGTTTGCAATTAATCATTTTATACGATGGAAAAGCTGCTGTATTTATATTGTATTTTATGCTTCTGGCGTTGACTTCTAAGGCCGTAGCTGTCCGATGTGGTGGAGCAACGCCCTAGAGCGAAGCCTAGGTTGCCCGGAACGTAGAAATGACCATCACCTTCACACTGGTTGCAATTATTCCTGTTATACGAAGGACAAACCGTTGGATTTGTATTGTACTTTATCTTCCTGGATTTGACTTCTAAGGCCCTGTGAATTCGGTCTGGTGGAGCAATGCCTCAGAGTTAAGCCTAGGATGCCCGAAACGAAGAAATAACTATAACTTTCATTCTGATAGCAATTATTCGTTTTATAGGATGGAAAAACTGTTTTATTTGTATTGTATTTTATGCTTCTGGCGTTGACTTCTTTGGCCCCAGCTGTTCGATCTGTTGGAACACGCCCTAGAGTGAAGCCTGGGTTGCCCGGAACGTAGAAATGACCATTAGTTTCACACTGGTTGCAATTATTCATGCTATACGGTGGAAAAACTGCTGTATTTTTAATGTATTTTGTGCTTCTGGCGTTGACTTCTGAGATCCTAGCTATTCGATCTCGTGGGGCAACGTACAAGAGTGAAGCATAGGTTCCCCGAAACGTAGAAATGACCATTACTTTCACACTGGTTGCAATTATTCCTGTTATACGATGGAAAAGCTGTTGTTTTGATACTGTATTTTATGCTTCTGGCGTTGACATCTTAGGCCCTAACTATTCGATCTGGTGGAACAACGCCGTAGAGTGAAGCCTGGGTTGACCGGAACGTAGAAATGACCATCACTTTCACACTGGTTGCAATTATTCCTGTTATACGATGGAATAACTGTTCTATTTATTTTGTATTTTATGCTTCTGGCGTTGACTTCTTAGGCCCTAACTATTCGATCTGTTGGAACAACGCCCTAGAGTGGAGCCTAGGTTGCCGGAACGTAGAAATCACCATCACTTTCACTCTGGTTGCAATTATTCTTTTTATACGATGGAAAAACTGTTGTATTTTTATTGTATTTTATGCGCTGGAGTTGTTTTATAAGGCCCTAACTATTCGGCCTGGTGGTGCAACGCCCTAGAGTGAAGCCTAGAATGCACGGAGCGTAGAAATGCCCATTACTTTCACACTGGTTGCAATTATTCCTGTTATACGATGGAAAAACTGTTGCATTTATATTGTGTTTTATGCTTCTGGCGTTGACTTCTAAGGCCGTAGCTGCCCGATGTGGTTGAGCAAATCCCTAGAGTGAAGCCTAGGTTGATCGGAACGTAGAAATGAACATCACTTTCACACTGGCTGCAATTATTCCTGTTATACGATGGAAAAACTGTTGCATTTATATTGTATTTTATGCTTCTGGCGTTTACTTCTAATGCCGTAGCTATTCGATGTGGTGGAGCAACACCCTAGCGTGAAGCCTTGGTTGCCTGGAACTTAGAAATGACCATATCTTTCACACTGGTGGCAATTATTCCTCTTATACTATGGAAAAACTGTTGCATTTATATTGTATTTTATGCTTCTGGCGTTGACTTCTAAGGCCGTAGCTGCTCGATGTGGTGGAGCAACTGCCTAGAGTGAAGCCTAGGTTGCTCGGAACGTAGAAATAACCAGTACTTTCACACTGGTAGCAATTATTCGGTTTATACGATGGAATAGCTGTTGCATTTTTATTATATTTACTGCTTCTGGCTTTGACTTCTAAGGTCGTAGCTACTGGATCTGGTGGAGCAACGCCCTAGACTGAAGCCTAGGTTGCCCGGAACGTAGAAATGACCATAACATTCACACTGGTTGCAATTATTCGTTTTATGCGATGGAAAAGCTGTTGTATTTATATTGTATCTTATGCTTCCGGCGTTGACTTCTTAGGCCCTAACTATTCGATCTGTTGGAACAACGCCCCAGAGTGAAGCCTAGGTTGCCCGGAACGTAGAAATGACCATCACTTTCACTGTGGTTGCAATTATCCATTTTATACGATGGAAAAGCTGTTGTATTTATATTGTATTTTATGCTTCTGGCGTTGACTCCTTAGGCCCTAACCATGCGATCTGATGGAGCAACGCCCTAGAGTGAAGCATAGGTTGCCCGGAACGTAGAAATGATCATTACATTCAGAGTTGATGCAATTATTCCTGTTATACGATGGAAAAGCTGAGGTATTTTTGTTCTATTTTAAGCTTCATGCGTTGACTCCTAAGGAAGTAGCTATTCGATGTGGTGGAGCTACGACATAGATTGAAGCCTGGGTTGACCGGAACGTAGAAATGACCATCACTTTCACACTGGTTGCAATTATTCCTGTTATACGATGGAATAACTGTTCTATTTATTTTGTATTTTATGCTTCTGGCGTTGACTTCTTAGGCCCTAACTATTCGATCTGTTGGAACAACGCCCTAGAGTGAAGCCTAGGTTGCCCGGAACGAAGAAGTGACCATCACTTTCACTCTGGTTGCAATTATTCTTTTTATACGATGGAAAAACTGTTGTATTTTTATTGTATTTTATGCGCTGGAGTTGTTTTATAAGGCCCTAACTATTCGGCCTGGTGGTGCAACGCCCTAGAGTGAAGCCTAGAATGCACGGAACGTAGAAATAACCAGTACTTTCACACTGGTAGCAATTATTCGTTTTATACGATGGAATAGCTGTTGCATTTTTATTATATTTACTGCTTCTGGCTTTGACTTCTAAGGTCGTAGCTACTGGATCTGGTGGAGCAACGCCCTAGACTGAAGCCTAGGTTGCCCGGAACGTAGAAATGACCATAACATTCACACTGGTTGCAATTATTCGTTTTATACGATGGAAAAGCTGTTGTATTTATATTGTATCTTATGCTTCCGGCGTTGACTTCTTAGGCCCTAACGATTCGATCTGGTGGAGCAATGCCTCAGAGTTAACTCCAGGATGCCCGAAACGCCGAAATGATCATTGCTTTCACACTGGTTGCAATTATCCATGCTATACAATGGAAGAACTGTTGTTTTTATACTGTATTTTATTATTCTGGCGTTGACTTCTAAGGCCGTAACTATTCGATATGGTGGAGCAACGCCCTAGAGTGAAGCCTGGGTTGCCCGGAACGTAGAAATGGCCATAACCTATACACTGGTTGCAATTATTCGTTTTATACGATGGAAAAGCTGTTGTATTTAGATTGTGTTTTATTCTTTTGGCGTTAACTTCTTAGGCCCTAACTATTCGGTCTGGTGGTGCAACACCCTAGAGAGAAGCCTAGGTTGCCCGGAACGTAGAAATGACCAGTACTTTCACACACGTAGCAATTATCCGTTTTATACGATGGAAAAGCTGTTGTATTTATATTGTATTTTATGCTTATGGCGTTGACTCCTTAGGCCCAAACCATGCGATCTGATGGAGCAACGCCCTAGAGTGAAGCATAGGTTGCCTGGAACGTAGAAATGACCATTACCTTCAGAGTTGATGCAATTATTCCTGTTACACGATGGAAAAGCTGTGGTATTTTTGTTCTATTTTATGCTTCAGCCGTTGTCTCCTAAGGCCGTAGCTGTTCGATGTGGTGGAGCAACGACATAGATTGGAGCCTAGGTTGCCCGGAACGAAGAAATGACCATTACCTTCACACTGTTTGCAATTACTAATTTTATACGATGGATAGACACTTCTACTTATAATGTATTTTATTCTTCTGGCGTTGACTTCTAAGGCCCTAACTATTCGATGTGGCGGAGCAACGCCCTAGAGTGAAGCCTAGGTTGCCCGGAGCGTAGAAATGACCATTACCTTCACACTTGTTGCAATCATTCGTTTTATACGAAGGAAAAACTTTTGTATTTATATTGTATTTTATGCTTCTGGCGTTGACTTCTTAGGCCCTAACTATTCGATCTGGTGGAATAGCGCCCTAGAGTGAAGCCTAGGTTGCCAGGAATGTAGAAATGACCATTACTTAGGCACTGTTTGCATTTATTCATTTTATACAATGGAAAAGCTGTTGTATTTATATTGTATTTTATGCTTCTGCGTTGACTTCTTAGGGCCTGACCATTCGATCTGGTGGAGCAACGCCCTAGAGTGAGGCCTAGGCTGTCCGGAACGTAGAAATGTCCATTAATTTCACTCTGGTTGCAATTATTCATGCTATACGATGGAAAAACTGTTTCATTTTAATTGCATTTTCTGCTTCTGGAATTGACTTCTAAGGTCCTAGCCATTCGATCTGGTGGGGTAACGTCCAAAAGCCTATGTTGCCCGGAACGCAGAAATGACCATTACCTTCACACTGGTTGCAATTGTTCTTGTTATATGATGGAAAAACTGTTGTATTTTTATTGTATTTTATGCTTCTGGCGTTGACTTCTTAGGCCCTGACCATTCGATCTGGTGGAGCAACGCCCAAGAGTGAGGCCTAGGCTGTCCGGAACGTAGAAATGACCATTAATTTCACACTGGTTGCAATTATTCCTGTTACACGATGGACAAACTGTTGTATTTTTATGGTATTTTATGCTACTTGCGTTGACTTCTAAGGCGCTAACTATTCGATCTGGTGGAGCAACGCCCTAGGGTGGAGCCTAGGTTGCCCGGAATGTAGAAATGACCATATCTTTCATACTGGTTGCAATTATTCCTGTTACACGATGGAAAAACTGTTGTATTTTTATTGTATTTTATGCTTCAGGCGTTGACTTCTTAGGCCCTCACTGTTCGATCTGGTGGAACAACGCCCAAGGTGGAGCCTAGGTTGCCTTGAACGTAAAAATGACCATAACATTCACACTCGTTGCAATTATTCGTTTTATAGGATGGAAAAACCGTTGTATTTATTTTGCATTTTATGCTTCGGGCGTTGACTTCTAAGGCCCTAGCTATGCGATGTGGTGGAGCAACGCCCTGGAGTGAAACCTAAACAACCCGCAACGTAGAAATGACCATTAACTTCACGCTTGTTGCAATTATTCCTTTTATGCGACGAACAAACTGTGGTATTTTTATAGAATTTTGTGCTTCAGGCGTTGACTTCTAAGGCCGTAGCTATTCGATGTGCTGGAGCAACGACCTAGAGTGAAGCCTAGGTTGCCCGGAACGTAGAAATGACCATTACTTCCACTCTGTTTGCAATTATTCATTTTATACAATGGAAAAGCTGTTGTATTTATATTGTATTTTATGCTTCTGGCGTTGACTTCTAAGGCCCTAACTATTCGATGTGGTGGCGTAACGAACTAGAGTGAAGTCTAGGTTGCCCGAAACGTAGGAATGACAATAACTTTCACACTGGTTGCAAGTATTCATGGTATACGATGGAAAACCTGTTGTATTTTTATTGTATTTTATACTTCTGGCGTTGACTGCTTAGGCCCTGACCATTCGATCTGGTGAAGCAACGCCCTAGAGTGAAGCCTAGGCTGTCCGAAACGTAGAAATGACCATTAATTTCACTCTGGTTGCAATTATTCATGCTATACGATGGAAAAACTGTTGCATTTCTATTGCATTTTCTGCTTCTGGCATTGACTTCTAATGTCCTAGCTATTCGATCTGGTGGGGCAACGTCCAAAAGCCTATGTTGCCCGGAACGCAGAAATGACCATTACCTTCACACTGGTTGCAATTGTTCTTGTTATACGATGGAAAGACTGTTGTATTTTTATTGTATCTTATGCTTCTGGCGTTGACTTCTTAGGCCCTAACTATTCGATGTGGTGGAGCAACGCCCTAGAGTGAAGCCTAGGTTGCCCGAAACGTAGAAATGTCCATTACCTTCACACTGGTTGCAATTATTCCCGTTACACGATGGACAAACTGTTGTATTTTTATGATATTTTATGCTTCTGGCGTTGACTTCTAAGGCGCTAACTATTCGATCTGGTGGAGCAACGCCCTAGGGTGGAGCCTAGGTTGCCCGGAATGTAGAAATGACCATATCTTTCATACTGGTTGCAATTATTCCTGTTATACGATGGAAAAACTGTTGTATTTTTATTGTATTTTATGCTTCAGGCGGTGTCTTCTAAGGTCGTAGCTATTCTACGTAGTGGAGCAACGCCCTAGAGTGAAGCCTATGTTGCCCGGAACGTAGAAATGACCATTACCTTCACACTTCTTGCAATTATTCATTTTATACAATGGAAAAGCTGTTGTATTTATATTGTATTTTATGCTTCTGGCGTTGACTTCTTAGGCCCTAACTGTTCGATCTGGTGGAACAACGCCCTAGGGTGGAGCCTAGGTTGCCTTGAACGTAAAAATGACCATAACATTCACACTCGTTGCAATTATTCGTTTTATAGGATGGAAAAACCGTTGTATTTATTTTGTATTTTATGCTTCGGGCGTTGACTTCTAAGTCCCTAACTATGCGATGTGGTGGAGCAACGCCCTGGAGTGAAACCTAAACAGCCCGCAACGTAGAAATGACCATTAACTTCACGCTTGTTGCAATTATTCCTTTTATGCGACGAACAAACTGTGGTATTTTTATAGAATTTTGTGCTTCAGGCGTTGACTTCTAAGGCCGTAGCTATCCGATGTGCTGGAGCAACGGCCTAGAGTGAAGCCTAGGTTGCCCGGAACGTAGAAATGACCATTCCTTCCACACTGTTTGCAATTATTCATTTTATACAATGGAAAAGCTGTTGTATTTATATTGTATTTTATGCTTCTGGCGTTGACTTCTAAGGCCCTAACTATTCTATGTGGTGGCGTAACGACCTAGAGTGAAGTCTAGGTTGCCCGAAACGTAGGAATGACAATAACTTTAACACTGTTTGCAATTATTCATTGTATACGATCGAACAACTGTTATATTTATATTGCATTTTCTGCTTCTGGCGTTGACTTCTGAGGCCGTAGCTATTCGATGTGGTGGAGCAACGCCCTAGAGTGAAGCCTAGGTTGCCCGGAATGTAGAAACGACCATATCTTTCATAGTGGTTGCAATTATTCCTGTCATACGATGGAAAAACTGTTGGATTTTTATTGTATCTTATGCTTCAGGCGTTGTCTTCTAAGGCCCTAACTATTCGATGTGGTGGCGTAACGACCTAGAGTGAAGTCTAGGTTGCCCGAAACGTAGGAATGACAATAACTTTCACACTGGTTGCAAGTATTCATGGTATACGATGGAAAACCAGTTGTATTTTTATAGTATTTTATACTTCTGGCATTGACTGCTTAGGCCCTGACCATTCGATCTGGTGAAGCAACGCCCTAGAGTGAAGCCTAGGCTGTCCGAAACGTAGAAGTGACCATTAATTTCACTCTGGTTGCAATTATTCATGCTATACGATGGAAAAACTGTTGCATTTCTATTGCATTTTCTGCTTCTGGCATCGACTTCTAAGGTCCTAGCTATTCGATCTGGTGGGGCAACGTCCAAGAGTGAAGCCTATGTTGCCCGGAACGTAGAAATGACCATTACCTTCACACTGGTTGCATTTATTCCTGTTATACGATGGAAAGACTGTTGCATTTTTACTGTATCATATGCTTCTGGCGTTGACGTCTTAGGCCCTAACTATTCGATGTGGTGGAGCAACGCCCTAGAGTGAAGCCTAGGTTGCCCGAAACGTAGAAATGACCATAACTTTCACACTGGTTACAATTATTCCTGTTACACGATGGACAAACTGTTGTCTTTTGATTGTATTTTACGCTTCTGGCGTTGAATTCTATGTCCCTAGCCATTCGATCTGGTGGAGCAACGCCCTAGAGTGAAGCCTCGGTTGCCCGAAACGTAGAAATGACCATAACTTTCACGCTGGTTGCAATTATTCGTTTTATACGATGGAAAAACAGTTGTATCTTTACTGCATTTTATGCTTCTGGCGTTGACTTCTAAGGTCCTAGCTAATCGATCTGGTGGGGCAACGTCCAAGGGTGAAGCCTATGTAGCCGGGTACGTAGAAATGACCATTAGTTTCACACTGGTTGGAATTATTCTTTTTATACGATGGAAAAACTGTTGTATTTATTTTGTATTTTATGTCTCTGGCGTCGACTTCTTAGGGCCTAGCTATTGGATTTGGTGGACCAACACCGTAGAGTGAATCCTCGGTTGCCCCGAACGTAGAAATGACCATATCTTTCATACTGGTTGCAATTATTCCTGTTACACGATGGAAAAACTGTTGTATTTTTATTGTATATTATGCTTCAGGCGTTGTCTTCTAAGGTCGTAGCTATTCTACGTAGTGGAGCAACGCCCTAGAGTGAAGCCTAGGTTGCCCGGAGCGTAGAAATGACCATTACCTTCACACTTGTTGCAATCATTCGTTTTATACGAAGGAAAAACTTTTGTATTTATATTGTATTTTATGCTTCTGGCGTTGACTTCTTAGGCCCTAACTATTCGATCTGGTGGAATAACGCCCTAGAGTGAAGCCTAGGTTGCCCGGAATGTAGAAATGACCATTACTTAGACACTGTTTGCAATTATTCATTTTATACAATGGAAAAGCTGTTGTATTTATATTGTATATTATGCTTCTGGCGTTGACTTCTTAGGCCCTGACCATTCGATCTGGTGGAGCAACGCCCTAGAGTGAGGCCTAGGCTGTCCGGAACGTAGAAATGACCATTCATTTCACTCTGGTTGCAATTATTCAAGCTATACGATGGAAAAACTGTTGCATTTTAATTGCATTTTCTGCTTCTGGAATTGACTTCTAAGGTCCTAGCCATTCGATCTGGTGGGGTAACGTCCAAAAGCCTATGTTGCCCGGAACGCAGAAATGACCATTACCTTCACACTGGTTGCAATTGTTCTTGTTATACGATGAAAAGACTGTTGTATTTTTATTGTATCTTATGCTTCTGGCGTTGACTTCTTAGGCCCTAACTATTCGATGTGGTGGAGCAACGCCCTAGAGTGAAGCCTAGGTTGCCCGAAACGTAGAAATGTCCATTACTTTCACACTGGTTGCAATTATTCCTGTTACACGATGGACAAACTGTTGTATTTTTATGGTATTTTATGCTTCTGGCGTTGACTTCTAAGGCGCTAACTATTCGATCTGGTGTAGCAACGCCCTAGGGTGGAGCCTAGGTAGCCCGGAATGTAGAAATGACCATATCTTTCATACTGGTTGCAATTATTCCTGTTATACGATGGAAAAGCTGTTGTATTTTTATTGTATTTTATGCTTGAGGCGTTGACTTCTTAGGCCCTAACTGTTCGATCTGGTGTAACAACGCCCTAGGGTGGAGCCTAGGTTGCCTTGAACGTAAAAATGACCATAACATTCACACTCGTTGCAATTATTCGTTTTATAGGATGGAAAAACCGTTGTATTTATTAGGCATTTTATGCTTCGGGCGTTGACTTCTAAGGCCCTAACTATGCGATGTGGTGGAGCAACGCCCTGGAGTGAAACCTAAACAGCCCGCAACGTAGAAATGACCATTAACTTCACGCTTGTTGCAATTATTCCTTTTATGCGACGAACAAACTGTGGTATTTTTATAGAATTTTGTGCTTCAGGCGTTGACTTCTAAGGCCGTAGCTATCCGATGTGCTGGAGCAACGACCTAGAGTGAAGCCTAGGTTGCCCGGAACGTAGAAATGACCATTACTTCCACACTGTTTGCAATTATTCATTTTATACAATGGAAAAGCTGTTGTATTTATATTGTATTTTATGCTTCTGGCGTTGACTTCTAAGGCCCTAACTATTCGATGTGGTGGCGTAACGACCTAGAGTGAAGTCTAGGTTGCCCGAAACGTAGGAATGACAATAACTTTCACACTGGTTGCAAGTATTCATGGTATACGATGGAAAAGCTGTTGTATTTTTATTGTATTTTATACTTCTGGCGTTGACTGCTTAGGCCCTGACCATTCGATCTGGTGAAGCAACGCCCTAGAGTGAAGCCTAGGCTGTCCGAAACGTAGAAATGACCATTAATTTCACTCTGGTTGCAATTATTCATGCTATACGATGGAAAAACTGTTGCATTTCTATTGCATTTTCTGCTTCTGGCATTGACTTCTAATGTCCTAGCTATTCGATCTGGTGGGGCAACGTCCAAGAGTGAAGCCTATGTTGCCCGGAACGTAGAAATGACCATTACCTTCACACTGGTTGCATTTATTCCTGTTATACGATGAAAAGACTGTTGTATTTTTACTGTATCATATGTTTCTGGCGTTGACGTCTTAGGCCCTAACTATTCGATGTGGTGGAGCAACGCCCTAGAGTGAAGCCTAGGTTGCCCGAAATGTAGAAATGACCATAACTTTCACACCGGTTACAATTATTCCTGTTACACGATGGACAAACTGTTGTATTTTGATTGTATTTTACGCTTCTGGCGTTGAATTCTATGTCCCTAGCCATTCGATCTGGTGGAGCAACGCCCTAGAGTGAAGCCTCGGTTGCCCGAAACGTAGAAATGACCATAACTTTCACGCTGGTTGCAATTATTCGTTTTATACGATGGAAAAACAGTTGTATCTTTACTGTATTTTATGCTTCTGGCGTTGACTTCTAAGGTCCAAGCTAATCGATCTGGTGGGGCAACGTCCAAGGGTGAAGCCTATGTAGCCCGGTACGTAGAAATGACCATTAGTTTCACACTGGTTGGAATTATTCTTTTTATACGATGGAAAAACTGTTGTATTTATTTTGTATTTTATGTCTCTGGCGTCGACTGCTTAGGGCCTAGCTATTGGATTTGGTGGACCAACACCGTAGAGTGAATCCTCGGTTGCCCCGAACGTAGAAATGACCATATCTTTCATACTGGTTGCAATTATTCCTGTTACACGATGGAAAAACTGTTGTATTTTTATTGTATTTTATGCTTCTGGCGTTGTCTTCTAAGGTCGTAGCTATTCTATGTAGTGGAGCAACGCCCTAGAGTGAAGCCTAGGTTGCCAGGAGCGTAGAAATGACCATTACCTTCACACTTGTTGCAATCATTCGTTTTATACGAAGTAAAAACTTTTGTATTTATATTGTATTTTATGCTTCTGGCGTTGACTTCTTAGGCCCTAACTATTCGATCTGGTGGAATAACGCCCTAGAGTGAAGCCTAGGTTGCCAGGAATGTAGAAATGACCATTACTTAGGCACTGTTTGCAATTATTCATTTTATACAATGGAAAAGCTGTTGTATTTATATTGTATTTTATGCTTCTGGCGTTGACTTCTTAGGGCCTGACCATTCGATCTGGTGGAGCAACGCCTTAGAGTGAGGCCTAGGCTGTCCGGAACGTAGAAATGTCCATTAATTTCACTCTGGTTGCAATTATTCATGCTATACGATGGAAAAACTGTTGCATTTTAATTGCATTTTCTGCTTCTGGAATTGACTTCTAAGGTCCTAGCCATTCGATCTGGTGGGGTAACGTCCAAAAGCCTATGTTGCCCGGAACGCAGAAATGACCATTACCTTCACACTGGTTGCAATTGTTCTTGTTATACGATGGAAAGACTGTTGTATTTTTATTGTATCTTATGCTTCTGGCGTTGACTTCTTAGGCCCTAACTATTCGATGTGGTGGAGCAACGCCCTAGAGTGAAGCCTAGGTTGCCCGAAACGTAGAAATGTCCATTACTTTCACACTGGTTGCAATTATTCCCGTTACACGATGGACAAACTGTTGTATTTTTATGGTATTTTATGCTTCTGGCGTTGACTTCTAAGGCGCTAACTATTCGATCTGGTGGAGCAACGCCCTAGGGTGGAGCCTAGGTTGCCCGGAATGTAGAAATGACCATATCTTTCATACTGGTTGCAATTATTCCTGTTATGCGATGGAAAAACTGTTGTATTTTTATTGTATTTTATGCTTCAGGCGGTGTCTTCTAAGGTCGTAGCTATTCTACGTAGTGGAGCAACGCCCTAGAGTGAAGCCTAGGTTGCCCGGAACGTAGAAATGACCATTACCTTCACACTTCTTGCAATCATTCGTTTTATACGAAGGAAAAACTTTTGTATTTATATTGTATTTTATGCTTCTGGCGTTGACTTCTTATGCCCTAACTGTTCGATCTGGTGGAACAATGCCCTAGGGTGGAGCCTAGGTTGCCTTGAACGTAAAAATGACCATAACATTCACACTCGTTGCAATTATTCGTTTTATAGGATGGAAAAACCGTTGTATTTATTTGGCATTTTATGCTTCGGGCGTTGACTTCTAAGGCCCTAACTATGCGATGTGGTGGAGCAACGCCCTGGAGTGAAACCTAAACAGCCCGCAACGTAGAAATGACCATTAACTTCACGCTTGTTGCAATTATTCCTTTTATGCGACGAACAAACTGTGGTATTTTTATAGAATTTTGTGCTTCAGGCGTTGACTTCTAAGGCCGTAGCTATCCGATGTGCTGGAGCAACGGCCTAGAGTGAAGCCTAGGTTGCCCGGAACGTAGAAATGACCATTCCTTCCACACTGTTTGCAATTATTCATTTTATACAATGGAAAAGCTGTTGTATTTATATTGTATTTTATGCTTCTGGCGTTGACTTCTAAGGCCCTAACTATTCGATGTGGTGGCGTAACGACCTAGAGTGAAGTCTAGGTTGCCCGAAACGTAGGAATGACAATAACTTTCACACTGGTTGCAAGTATTCATGGTATACGATGGAAAACCTGTTGTATTTTTATTGTATTTTATACTTCTGGCGTTGACTGCTTAGGCCCTGACCATTCGATCTGGTGAAGCAACGCCCTAGAGTGAAGCCTAGGCTGTCCGAAACGTAGAAATGACCATTAATTTCACTCTGGTTGCAATTATTCATGCTATACGATGGAAAAACTGTTGCATTTCTATTGCATTTTCTGCTTCTGGCATTGACTTCTAATGTCCTAGCTATTCGATCTGGTGGGGCAACGTCCAAGAGTGAAGCCTATGTTGCCCGGAACGTAGAAATGACCATTACCTTCACACTGGTTGCATTTATTCCTGTTATACGATGGAAAGACTGTTGTATTTTCACTGTATCATATGCTTCTGGCGTTGACGTCTTAGGCCCTAACTATTCGATGTGGTGGAGCAACGCCAGAGAGTGAAGCCTAGGTTGCCCGAAACGTAGAAATGACCATAACTTTCACACCGGTTACAATTATTCCTGTTACTCGATGGACAAACTGTTGTATTTTGATTGTATTTTACGCTTCTGGCGTTGAATTCTATGTCCCTAGCCATTCGATCTGGTGGAGCAACGCCCTAGAGTGAAGCCTCGGTTGCCCGAAACGTAGAAATGACCATAACTTTCACGCTGGTTGCAATTATTCGTTTTATACGATGGAAAAACAGTTGTATCTTTACTGTATTTTATGCTTCTGGCGTTGACTTCTAAGGTCCTAGCTAATCGATCTGGTGGGGCAACGTCCAAGGGTGAAGCCTATGTAGCCCGGTACGTAGAAATGACCATTAGTTTCACACTGGTTGGAATTATTCTTTTTATACGATGGAAAAACTGTTGTATTTATTTTGTATTTTATGTCTCTGGCGTCGACTTCTTAGGGCCTAGCTATTGGATTTGGTGGACCAACACCGTAGAGTGAATCCTCGGTTGCCCCGAACGTAGAAATGACCATATCTTTCATACTGGTTGCAATTATTCCTGTTACACGATGGAAAAACTGTTGTATTTTTATTGTATTTTATGCTTCAGGCGTTGTCTTCTAAGGTCGTAGCTATTCTACGTAGTGGAGCAACGCCCTAGAGTGAAGCCTAGGTTGCCCGGAGCGTAGAAATGACCATTACCTTCACACTTGTTGCAATCATTCGTTTTATACGAAGGAAAAACTTTTGTATTTATATTGTATTTTATGCTTCTGGCGTTGACTTCTTAGGCCCTAACTATTCGATCTGGTGGAATAACGCCCTAGAGTGAAGCCTAGGTTGCCAGGAATGTAGAAATGACCATTACTTAGGCACTGTTTGCAATTATTCATTTTATACAATGGAAAAGCTGTTGTATTTATATTGTATTTTATGCTTCTGGCGTTGACTTCTTAGGGCCTGACCATTCGATCTGGTGGAGCAACGCCCTAGAGTGAGGCCTAGGCTGTCCGGAACGTAGAAATGTCCATTAATTTCACTCTGGTTGCAATTATTCATGCTATACGATGGAAAAACTGTTGCATTTTAATTGCACTTTCTGCTTCTGGAATTGACTTCTAAGGTCCTAGCCATTCGATCTGGTGGGGTAACGTCCAAAAGCCTATGTTGCCCGGAACGCAGAAATGACCATTACCTTCACACTGGTTGCAATTGTTCTTGTTATACGATGGAAAGACTGTTGTATTTTTATTGTATCTTATGCTTCTGGCGTTGACTTCTTAGGCCCTAACTATTCGATGTGGTGGAGCAACGCCCTAGAGTGAAGCCTAGGTTGCCCGAAACGTAGAAATGTCCATTACTTTCACACTGGTTGCTATTGTTCCTGTTACACGATGGACGAACTGTTGTATTTTTATGGTATTTTATGCTTCTGGCGTTGACTTCTAAGGCGCTAACTATTCGATCTGGTGTAGCAACGCCCTAGGGTGGAGCCTAGGTTGCCCGGAATGTAGAAATGACCATATCTTTCATACTGGCTGCAATTATTCCTGTTATACGATGGAAAAGCTGTTGTATTTATATTGTATTTTATGCTTCTGGCGTTGACTTCTAAGGCCCTAACTATTCGATGTGGTGGCGTAACGACCTAGAGTGAAGTCTAGGTTGCCCGAAACGTAGGAATGACAATAACTTTCACACTGGTTGCAAGTATTCATGGTATACGATGGAAAACCTGTTGTATTTTTATTGTATTTTATACTTCTGGCGTTGACTGCTTAGGCCCTGACCATTCGATCTGGTGAAGCAACGCCCTAGAGTGAAGCCTAGGCTGTCCGAAACGTAGAAATGACCATTAATTTCATACTGGCTGCAATTATTCCTGTTATACGATGGAAAAGCTGTTGTATTTTTTCTGGATTTTATGCTTCTGGCGCTGACTTCTTAGGCCCTAACTATACGATCTGGTGGAACAACGCCCTAGAGTGAAGCCCGTGTTGCCTGGATCGTAGAAATGACCATATCTTTCACTCTGGTTGCAATTATTCCTGTTATACGATGGAAAAACTGTTGTATTTTTATTGTATTTTATGCTTCAGGCGTTGTCTTCTAAGGCCGTACCTGTTCCACGTAGTGGAGCAATACCCTACAGTGAAGCCTAGGTTGCCCGGAACGTAGAATTGACCATTACCTTCACACTTGTTGCAATCATTCGTTTTATTCGATGGAAAAACTGTTGTATTTATATTGTATTTTATGCTTCTGGAGTTGACTTCTTAGGCCATAACTGTTGGATCTTGTGGAACAACGCCCTAGAGTGGAGCCTAGGTTGCCCGAAACGTAAAATGACCATACCTTTCACACTCGTTGCAATTATTCGTTTTATACGATGGAAAAACCGTTGTATTTATTTTGTATTTTAAGCTTCTGGCGTTGACTTCTAAGGTCCTAGCTAATCGATCTGGTAGGGCAACGTCCAAGGGTGAAGCCTATGTAGCCGGGTACGTAGAAATGACCATTAGTTTCACACTGGTTGGAATTATACTTTTTATACAATGGAAAAACTGCTGTATTTATTTTGTATTTTATGACTCTGGCGTTGCCTTCTTAGGCCCTAACTATTGGATCTGGTGGATCAACGCCGTAGAGTGAAGCCTCGGTTGCCCTGAACGTAGAAATGACCATTAATATCACACTGTTAGCAATTATCCATTTTATACGATGGAACAACTGTTATATTTATATTGTATTTTCTTCTTCTGGCGTTTACTTCTAAGGCCGTAGCTATTCGATGTGGTGGGGCAACACCCCAGAGTGAAGCCTTGGTTGCCTGCAACGTAGAAATGACCATACCTTTCACGCTGGTGGCAATTATTCTTGTTATACTATGGAAAAACTGTTGTATTTATATTGTATTTTATGCTTCTGGCGTTGACTTCTAAGGCCGTAGCTGTCCGATGTGGTGGAGCAACGCCCTAGAGTGAAGGCTAGGTTGCCCGGAACGTAGAAATGACCATCACTTTCACACTGGGTGCAATTATTCCTGTTATACGATGGAAAAACTGTTGTATTTATATTGTATTTTATGCTTCTGGCGTTGACTTCGAAGGCCGTAGCTGTCCGATGTGGTGGAGCAACGCCCTAGAGCGAAGCCTAGCTTGCCCGGAATGTAGAAATGACCATCACCTACACAGTGGTTGCAATTATTCCTGTTATACGATGGACAAACCGTTGGATTTGTATTGTACTTTATGTTCCTGGATTTGACTTCTAAGGCCCTGTGTATTCGGTCTGGTGGAGCAATGCCTCAGAGTTAAGCCTAGGATTCCCGAAACGTAGAAATAACAATAACTTTCATACTGATAGCAATTATTCGTTTTATAGGATGGAAAAACTGTTTTATTTGTATTGTATTTTATGCTTCTGGCGTTGACTTCTTTGGCCCTGACTGTTCGATCTGTTGGAACACGCCCTAGAGTGAAGCCTGGGTTGCCCGGAACGTAGAAATGACCATTACTTTCACACTGGTTGCAACTATTCATGCTATACGGTGGAAAAACTGCTGTATTTTTAATGTATTTTGTGCTTCTGGCGTTGACTTCTGAGATCCTAGGTATTAGATCTCGTGGGGCAACGTCCAAGAGTGAAGCATAGGTTCCCCGAAACGTAGAAATGACCATTACTTTCACACTGGTTGCAATTATTCCTGTTATACGATGGAAAAGCTGTTGTATTGATACTGTATTTTATGCTTCTGGCGTTGACATCTTAGGCCCTAACTATTCGACCTGGTGGAACAACGCCCTAGAGTGAAGCCTGGGTTGACCGGAACGTAGAAATGACCATCACTTTCACACTGGTTGCAATTATTCCTGTTATACGATGGAATAACTGTTCTATTTATTTTGTATTTTATGCTTCTGGCGTTGACTTCTTTGGCCCTAACTGTTCGATCTGTTGGAACACGCCCTAGAGTGAAGCCTGGGTTGACCGGAACGTAGAAACGACCATCACTTTCACACTGGTTGCAATTATTCCTGTTATACGATGGAATAACTGTTCTATTTATTTTATATTTTATGCTTCTGGCGTTGACTTCTTAGGCCCTAACTATTCGATCTGTTGGAACAACGCCCTAGAGTGAAGCCTAGGTTGCCCGGAACGTAGAAATCACCATCACTTTCACTCTGGTTGCAATTATTCTTTTTATACGATGGAAAAACTGTTGTATTTTTATTGTATTTTATGCGCTGGAGTTGTTTTATAAGGCCCTAACTATTCGGCCTGGTGGTGCAACGCCCTAGAGTGAAGCCTAGAATGCACGGAGCGTAGAAATGCCCATTACTTTCACACTGGTTGCAATTATTCCTGTTATACGATGGAAAAACTGTTGCATTTATATTGTATTTTATGCTTCTGGCGTTGACTTCTAAGGCCGTAGCTGCCCGATGTGGTTGAGCAAATCCCTAGAGTGAAGCCTAGGTTGATCGGAACGTAGAAATGAACATCACTTTCACACTGGTTGCAATTATTCCTGTTACACGATGGAAAAACTGTTGCATTTATATTGTGTTTTATGCTTCTGGCGTTGACTTCTAAGGTCGTAGCTACTGGATCTGGCGGAGCAACGCCCTAGAGTGAAGCCTAGGTTGCCCGGAACGTAGAAATGACCATAACATTCACACTGGTTGCAATTATTCGTTTTATACGATGGAAAAGCTGTTGTATTTATATTGTATCTTATGCTTCCGGCGTTGACTTCTTAGGCCCTAACGGTTCAATCTGGTGGAGCAATGCCTCAGAGTTAACTCCAGGATGCCCGAAACGCCGAAGTGATCATTACTTTCACACTGGTTGCAATTATCCATTTTATACGATGGAAAAGCTGTTGTATTTATATTGTATTTTATGCGTCTGGCGTTGACTCCTTAGGCCCTAACCATGCGATCCGATGGAGCAACGCCCTAGAGTGAAGCATAGGTTGCCCGGAACGTAGAAATGACCAGTACTTTCACACTGGTTGCAATTATTCCTGTTATGCGATGGAAAAGCTGTTGTATTTATATTGTATTTTATTCTTCCGGCGTTGAATTCTAAGGCCCTAGCTTTTCGATCTGGTCGAGCAACGCCCTAGAGTGAAGCCTAGGTTGCTCTGATTGTAGACATGACCATTACTTCCACACTGTTTGCAATTATTCTTTTTATACAATGGAAAAACAGTTGTATTTATATTGTATTTTATGCTTCTGGCGTTGACTTCTAAGGACCTAACTATTCGATGTGGTGGCGCAACGACCTAGAGTGAAGTCTAGGTTGCCCGAAACGTAGGAATGACAATAACTTTCACACTGGTTGCAAGTATTCATGCTATACGATGGAAAACCTGTTGTATTTTTATTGTATTTTATGCTTCTGGCGTTGACTTCTTAGGCCCTGACCTTTCGATCTGGTGGAGCAACGCCCTAGAGTGAGGCCTAGGCTGTCCGGAACATAGAAATGTCCATTAATTTCACTCTGGTTGCAATTATTCATGCTATACGATGGAAAAACTGTTGTATTTTTATTGTATTTTATGCGTCTGGCGTTGACTTCTTAGGCCCTGACCATTCGATCTGGTGAAGCAACGCCCTAGAGTGAAGCCTAGGCTGTCCGAAACGTAGAAATGACCATTAATTCCACTCTGGTTGCAATTATTCATGCTATACGATGGAAAAACTGTTGCATTTCTATTGCATTTTCTGCTTCTGGCATTGACTTCTAATGTCCTAGCTATTCGATCTGGTGGGGCAACGTCCAAGAGTGAAGCCTATGTTGCCCGGAACGTAGAAATGACCATTACCTTCACACTGGTTGCATTTATTCCTGTTATACGATGGAAAGACTGTTGTATTTTTACTGTATCATATGCTTCTGGCGTTGACGTCTTAGGCCCTAACTATTCGATGTGGTGGAGCAACGCCCTAGAGTGAAGCCTAGGTTGCCCGAAACGTAGAAATGACCATAACTTTCACACCGGTTACAATTATTCCTGTTACTCGATGGACAAACTGTTGTATTTTGATTGTATTTTACGCTTCTGGCGTTGAATTCTATGTCCCTAGCCATTCGATCTGGTGGAGCAACGCCCTAGAGTGAAGCCTCGGTTGCCCGAAACGTAGAAATGACCATAACTTTCACGCTGGTTGCAATTATTCGTTCTATACGATGGAAAAACAGTTGTATCTTTACTGTATTTTATGCTTCTGGCGTTGACTTCTAAGGTCCTAGCTAATCGATCTGGTGGGGCAACGTCCAAGGGTGAAGCCTATGTAGCCCGGTACGTAGAAATGACCATTAGTTTCACACTGGTTGGAATTATTCTTTTTATACGATGGAAAAGCTGTTGTATTTATTTTGTATTTTATGTCTCTGGCGTCGACTTCTTAGGGCCTAGCTATTGGATTTGGTGGACCAACACCGTAGAGTGAATCCTCGGTTGCCCCGAACGTAGAAATGACCATATCTTTCACACTGGTTGCAATTATTCCTGTTACACGACGGAAAAACTGTTGTATTTTTATTGTATTTTATGCTTCAGGCGTTGTCTTCTAAGGTCGTAGCTATTCTACGTAGTGGAGCAACGCCCTAGAGTGAAGCCTAGGTTGCCCGGAGCGTAGAAATGACCATTACCTTCACACTTGTTGCAATCATTCGTTTTATACGAAGGAAAAACTTTTGTATTTATATTGTATTTTATGCTTCTGGCGTTGACTTCTTAGGCCCTAACTATTCGATCTGGTGGAATAACGCCCTAGAGTGAAGCCTAGGTTGCCGGGAATGTAGAAATGACCATTACTTAGGCACTGTTTGCAATTATTCATTTTATACAATGGAAAAGCTGTTGTATTTATATTGTATTTTATGCTTCTGGCGTTGACTTCTTAGGGCCTGACCATTCGATCTGGTGGAGCAACGCCCTAGAGTGAGGCCTAGGCTGTCCGGAACGTAGAAATGTCCATTAATTTCACTCTGGTTGCAATTATTCATGCTATACGATGGAAAAACTGTTGCATTTTAATTGCACTTTCTGCTTCTGGAATTGACTTCTAAGGTCCTAGCCATTCGATCTGGTGGGGCAACGTCCAAAAGCCTATGTTGCCCGGAACGCAGAAATGACCATTACCTTCACACTGGTTGCAATTGTTCTTGTTATACGATGGAAAAACTGTTGTATTTTTATTGTATTTTATGCGTCTGGCGTTGACTTCTTAGGCCCTGACCATTCGATCTGATGGAGCAACGCCCTAGAGTGAGGCCTAGGCTGTCCGGAACGTAGAAATGACCATTAATTTCACACTGGTTGCAATTACTCCTGTTACACGATGGACAAACTGTTGTATTTTTATGGTATTTTATGCTTCTTGCGTTGACTTCTAAGGCGCTAACTATTCGATCTGGTGGAGCAACGCCCTAGGGTGGAGCCTAGGTTGCCCGGAATGTAGAAATGACCATATCTTTCATACTGGTTGCAATTATTCCTGTTATACGATGGAAAAACTGTTGTATTTTTATTGTATTTTATGCTTCAGGCGTTGACTTCTTAGGCCCTCACTGTTCGATCTGGTGGAACAACGCCCTAGGGTGGAGCCTAGGTTGCCTTGAACGTAAAAATGACCATAACATTCACACTCGTTGCAATTATTCGTTTTATAGCATGGAAAAACCGTTGTATTTATTTTGCATTTTATGCTTCGGGCGTTGACTTCTAAGGCCCTAACTATGCGATGTGGTGGAGCAACGCCCTGGAGTGAAACCTAAACAGCCCGCAACGTAGAAATGACCATTAACTTCACGCTTGTTGCAATTATTCCTTTTATGCGACGAACAAACTGTGGTATTTTTATAGAATTTTGTGCTTCAGGCGTTGACTTCTAAGGTCCTAGCTATTCGATCTCGTTGGGCAACGTCCAAGAGTGAAGAGAATGTTGCCCGAAACGTAGAAATGACCATTACTTTCACACTGGTTGCAAATATACACTATATACGACGGAAAAGCTGTTTTATTTATATTGTATTTTATGCTTTAGGCGTTGACCTCTAAGGTCGTAGCTATTGGATATGGTGGAGCAACGCCCTAGAGTGAAGCCTAGGTTGCCCGGAACGTAGAAATGACCATCACTTTCACACTGGGTGCAATTATTCCTGTTATACGATGGAAAAACTGTTGTATTTATATTGTATTTTATGCTTCTGGCGTTGACTTCGAAGGCCGTAGCTGTCCGATGTGGTGGAGCAACGCCCTAGAGTGAAGGCTAGGTTGCCCGGAACGTAGAAATGACCATCACTTTCACACTTGTTGCAATTATTCCTGTTATACGATGGAAAAACTGTTGTATTTATATTGTATTTTATGCTTCTGGCGTTGACTTCGAAGGCCGTAGCTGTCCGATGTGGTGGAGCAACGCCCTAGAGTGAAGGCTAGGTTGCCCGGAACGTAGAAATGACCATCACTTTCACACTGGTTGCAATTATTCCTGTTATACGATGGAAAAACTGTTGTATTTATATTGTATTTTATGCTTCTGGCGTTGACTTCGAAGGCCGTAGCTGTCCGATGTGGTGGAGCAACGCCCTAGCGTGAAGTCTAGGTTGACCGGAATGTTGAAATGACCATATCTTTCATACTGGTTGCAATTATTCCTGTTATAGGATGGAAATATTGTTTTATTTTTATTGTATTTTATGCTTCAGGCGTTGTCTTCTAAGGTCGTAGCTAATCTACGTAGTGGAGCAACTCCCTAGAGTGAAGCCTAGGTTGCCCGGAACGTAGAAATGACCATTACCTTCACACTTGTCGCAATAATTCGTTTTATACGGAGGAAAAACTTTTGTATTGATATTGTTTTTTCTGCTTCTGGCGTTGTCTTCTAAGGCCGTAGCTATTCGATGTGGTGGAGCAACGCCCCAGACTGAAGCCTAGGTTGCCCGGAATGTAGAAATGACCATATCTTTCATACTGGTTGCAATTATTCCTGTTATACGATGGAAAAACTGTTGTATTTTTATTGTATTTTATGCTTCTAGCGTTGTCTTCTAAGGTCGTAGCTATTCTACGTAGTGGAGCAACGCCCTAGAGTGAAGCATAGGTTGCCCGGAACGTAGAAATGACCATTACCTTCACACTTGTTGCAATCATTCGTTTTATACGAAGGAAAAACTTTTGTATTTATATTGTATTTTATGCTTTTGGCGCTGACTTCTTAGGCCCTAACTATTCGATCTGGTGGAACAACGGCCTATGGTGGAGCGTAGGTTGCCCTGAACGTAAAAATGACCATAACTTTCGCACTCGTTGCAATTATTCGTTTTATACGATGGAAAAACCGTTGTATTTATTTTGTATTTTATGCTTCGGGCGTTGACTTCCAAGGCCCTAACTATTCGATGTGGTGGAGCAACGCCCTAGGGTGAAGCCTAGGTTGCCCGCAACGCTGAAATGACCATTACCATCACACTGGTTGCAATTATTCATTTTATACGATGGAAAAACTGTTGTATCTTTATTGTATTTTATGCTCTGGGCGTAGACCTCTAAGGCCCTAGCTATTCGATCTGGGCGAGCAACGCCCTAGAGTGAAGCCTAGGCTGTCCGAAACGTAGAAATGACCATTAATTTCACTCTGGTTGCAATTATTCATGCTATACGATGGAAAAACTATTGCATTTTTATTGCATTTTCTGCTTCTGGCATTGACTTCTAAGGTCCTAGCTATTCGATCTGGTGGGGCAACGTCCAAGAGTGAAGCCTATGTTGCCCGGAACGTAGAAATGACCATTACCTTCACACTGGTTGCAATTCTTCCTGTTAGAGGATGGAAAGACTGTTGTATCTTTATTGTATCATATGCTTCTGGCGTTGACTCCTTAGGCCCTAACTATTCGATGTGGTGGAGCAACGCCCTAGAGTGAAGCCTAGGTTGCCCGAAACGAAGAAATGACCATAACTTTCACACTGGTTACAATTATTCCTGTTACACGATGGACAAACTGTTGTATTTTTATTGTATTTTATGCTTCTGGCGTTTAATTCTATGTCCCTAGCCATTCGATCTGGTGGAGCAACGACCTAGAGTGAAGCCTAGGTTGCCCGAAACGTAGAAATGACCATAACTTTCACACTGTTTGCAATTATTCATTTTATACGATCGAACAACTGTTATATTTATATTGTATTTTCTGCTTCTGGCGTTGACTTCTAAGGCCGTAGCTATTCGATGTGGTGGAGCAACGCCCTAGAGTGAAGCCTAGGTTGACCGGAATGTTGAAATGACCATATCTTTCATACTGGTTGCAATTATTCCTGTTATAGGATGGAAATATTGTTTTATTTTTATTGTATTTTATGCTTCAGGCGTTGTCTTCTAAGGTCGTAGCTAATCTACGTAGTGGAGCAACTCCCTAGAGTGAAGCCTAGGTTGCCCGGAACGTAGAAATGACCATTACCTTCACACTTGTTGCAATAATTCGTTTTATACGGAGGAAAAACTTTTGTATTGATATTGTTTTTTCTGCTTCTGGCGTTGTCTTCTAAGGCCGTAGCTATTCGATGTGGTGGAGCAACGCCCTAGACTGAAGCCTAGGTTGCCCGGAATGTAGAAATGACCATATCTTTCATACTGGTTGCAATTATTCCTGTTATACGATGGAAAAACTGTTGTATTTTTATTGTATTTTATGCTTCTAGCGTTGTCTTCTAAGGTCGTAGCTATTCTACGTAGTGGAGCAACGCCCTAGAGTGAAGCATAGGTTGCCCGGAACGTAGAAATGACCATTACCTTCACACTTGTTGCAATCATTCGTTTTATACGAAGGAAAAACTTTTGTATTTATATTGTATTTTATGCTTTTGGCGCTGACTTCTTAGGCCCTAACTATTCGATCTGGTGGAACAACGGCCTATGGTGGAGCCTAGGTTGCCCTGAACGTAAAAATGACCATAACTTTCGCACTCGTTGCAATTATTCGTTTTATACGATGGAAAAACCGTTGTATTTATTTTGTATTTTATGCTTCGGGCGTTGACTTCCAAGGCCCTAACTATTCGATGTGGTGGAACAACGCCCTAGAGCGAAGCCTAGACTGCCCGGAACGTAGAAATGACCATACCTTTCACAGTCGTTGCAATTATTCGTTTTATACGATGGAAAAACTGTTGCATTTTTATTGTATTTTATGCTTCTGGTGTAGAATTCTAAGTCCCTAACTATTCCATCTCGTGGAGCGACGCCCTAGAGTGAAGCCTAGGTTGCCCGGAACTTAGAAATGACCATTACTTTCACACTGTTTGCAAATATACATTACATACGATGGAAAAGCTGTTGTATTTATATTGTATTTTATGCTTCTAGCGCTGACTTCTTAGGCCCTACCTATTTGATCTGGTGGAGCACGGCCTTAGAGTGAAGCCTAGGTTGCCCGGATCGTAGAAAAGGCCATCACCTTCACACTGGTTGCAATCATTCCTGTTATACGATGGAAAAACTGTTGTATTTTGATTGTATTTTATGCTTCGGGCGTTGACTTCTAAGGCCCTAACTATTCGATGTGGTGGAGCAACGCCCTAGGGTGAAGCCTAGGTTGCCCGCAACGTTGAAATGACCATTACCATCACACTGGTTGCAATTATTCATTTTATACGATGGAAAAACTGTTGTATCTTTATTGTATTTTATGCTCTGGGCGTAGACCTCTAAGGCCCTAGCTATTCGATCTGGGCGAGCAACGCCCTAGAGTGAAGCCTAGGCTGTCCGAAACGTAGAAATGACCATTAATTTCACTCTGGTTGCAATTATTCATGCTATACGATGGAAAAACTATTGCATTTTTATTGCATTTTCTGCTTCTGGCATTGACTTCTAAGGTCCTAGCTATTCGATCTGGTGGGGCAACGTCCAAGTGTGAAGCCTATGTTGCCCGGAACGTAGAAATGACCATTACCTTCACACTGGTTGCAATTCTTCCTGTTATAGGATGGAAAGACTGTTGTATCTTTATTGTATCATATGCTTCTGGCGTTGACTCCTTAGGCCCTAACTATTCGATGTGGTGGAGCAACGCCCTAGAGTGAAGCCTAGGTTGCCCGAAACGAAGAAATGACCATAACTTTCACACTGGTTACAATTATTCCTGTTACACGATGGACAAACTGTTGTATTTTTATTGTATTTTATGCTTCTGGCGCTTAATTCTATGTCCCTAGCCATTCGATCTGGTGGAGCAACGACCTAGAGTGAAGCCTAGGTTGCCCGAAACGTAGAAATGACCATAACTTTCACACTGTTTGCAATTATTCATTTTATACGATCGAACAACTGTTATATTTATATTGTATTTTCTGCTTCTGGCGTTGTCTTCTAAGGCCGTAGCTATTCGATGTGGTGGAGCAACGCCCTAAACTGAAGCCTAGGTTGCCCGGAATGTAGAAATGACCATATCTTTCATACTGGTTGCAATTATTCCTGTTATACGATGGAAAAACTGTTGTATTTTTATTGTATTTTATGCTTCTAGCGTTGTCTTCTAAGGTCGTAGCTATTCTACGTAGTGGAGCAACGCCCTAGAGTGAAGCATAGGTTGCCCGGAACGTAGAAATGACCATTACCTTCACACTTGTTGCAATCATTCGTTTTATACGAAGGAAAAACTTTTGTATTTATATTGTATTTTATGCTTTTGGCGCTGACTTCTTAGGCCCTAACTATTCGATCTGGTGGAACAACGGCCTATGGTGGAGCCTACGTTGCCCTGAACGTAAAAATGACCATAACTTTCGCACTCGTTGCAATTATTCGTTTTATACGATGGAAAAACCGTTGTATTTATTTTGTATTTTATGCTTCGGGCGTTGACTTCCAAGGCCCTAACTATTCGATGTGGTGGAACAACGCCCTAGAGCGAAGCCTAGGTTGCCCGGAACGTAGAAATGACCATTACTTTCACACTGGCTGGAATCATTCATGATTTACGATGGAAAACCTGTTGTATTTTTATTGTATTTTATGCTTCTGGCGTTGACTTCTTAGGCCTTAGCTATTCGATCTGGTGGAGCAACGCCCTAGAGTGAAGCCTAGGTTGCCCCGAACGTTGAAATGACCATTACCATCAAACTGGTTGCAATTATTCATTTTATACGATGGAAAAACTGTTGCATTTTTATTGTATTTTATGCTTCTGGTGTAGAATTCTAAGTCCCTAACTATTCCATCTCGTGGAGCGACGCCCTAGAGTGAAGCCTAGGTTGCCCGGAACTTAGAAATGACCATTACTTTCACACTGTTTGCAAATATACATTACATACGATGGAAAAGCTGTTGTATTTATATTGTATTTTATGCTTCTAGCGCTGACTTCTTAGGCCCTACCTATTTGATCTGGTGGAGCACGGCCTTAGAGTGAAGCCTAGGTTGCCCGGATCGTAGAAAAGGCCATCACCTTCACACTGGTTGCAATCATTCCTGTTATACGATGGAAAAACTGTTGTATTTTGATTGTATTTTATGCTTCGGGCGTTGACTTCTAAGGCCCTAACTATTCGATCTAGTGGACCAACGCGCTAGAGTGAAGCCTAGGTTGCCCGGGACATAGAAATAACCATTACCATCACACGGTTTGCAATTATTCGTTATATACGATGGAAAAACTGTTGCATTTTTATTTTATTTTATGCTTTGGGTGTTGACTTCTAAGGCCCTTACTATTCGATCTAGTGGACCAACGCGCTAGAGTGAAGCCTAGGTTGCCCGGGACATAGAAATAACCATTACCATCACACGGTTTGCAATTATTCGTTATATACGATGGAAAAACTGTTGTATTTTTATTGCATTTTATGCTCCGGGCGTAGACCTCTAAGGCCCTAGCTATTCGATCTATTCGAGCAACGCCCTAGAGTGAAGCCTATGTTGCCCGGAATGCAGAAATGACCATAGCTTTCACACTGGTTGCAATTATTCCTGTTGTACGATGAAAATCTGTTGTATTTTTAATGTATTTTATGCTTCTGGCGTTGAATTCTAAGTCCCTAGCTATTCGATCTGGTGGAGAAACGCCCTAGTGTGAAGACTAGGTTGCCCTGAACGTAGAAATGGTCATAACTTTCACACTGGTTGCAGTTATTCCTGTCATACGATGGAAAAACTGTTGTATTCTTATTGTATTTTTTGCTTTTGGTTTTGAATTCTAAGTCGCTAGCTATTCGATCAGGTGGATCAACGCCCTAGAGTGAAGCCTAGGTTGCCCGCAACGTTGAAATGACCATTACCATCACACTGGTTGCAACTATTCATTTTATACGATGGAAAAACTGTTGTATCTTTATTGTATTTTATGCTCTGGGCGTAGACCTCTAAGGCCCTAGCTATTCGATCTGGGCGAGCAACGCCCTAGAGTGAAGCCTAGGCTGTCCGAAACGTAGAAATGACCATTAATTTCACTCTGGTTGCAATTATTCATGCTATACGATGGAAAAACTATTGCATTTTTATTGCATTTTCTGCTTCTGGCATTGACTTCTAAGGTCCTAGCTATTCGATCTGGTGGGGCAACGTCCAAGAGTGAAGCCTATGTTGCCCGGAACGTAGAAATGACCATTACCTTCACACTGGTTGCAATTCTTCCTGTTATAGGATGGAAAGACTGTTGTATTTTTATTGTATCATATGCTTCTGGCGTTGACTCCTTAGGCCCTAACTATTCGATGTGGTGGAGCAACGCCCTAGAGTGAAGCCTAGGTTGCCCGAAACGAAGAAATGACCATAACTTTCACACTGGTTACAATTATTCCTGTTACACGATGGACAAACTGTTGTATTTTTATTGTATTTTATGCTTCTGGCGTTTAATTCTATGTCCCTAGCCATTCGATCTGGTGGAGCAATGACCTAGAGTGAAGCCTAGGTTGCCCGAAACGTAGAAATGACCATAACTTTCACGCTGGTTGCAATTATTCGTTTTATACGATGGAAAAACAGTTGCATCTTTACTGTATTTTATGCTTCTGGCGTTGACTTCTAAGGTCCTAGCTAATCGATCTGGTGGGCAACGTCCAAGGGTGAAGCCTATGTAGCCCGGTACGTAGAAATGACCATTAGTTTCACACTGGTTGGAATTATTCTTTTTATACTATTGAAAAACTGTTGTATTTATTTTGCATTTTATGTCTCTGGCATCGACTTCTTAGGCCCTAGCTATTGGATCTGGTCGACCAACGCCGTAGAGTGAAGCCTCGGTTGCCCTGAACGTAGAAATGACCATTACATTCACACTGGTTGCAATTATTCCTGTTATACGGTGGAAAGACTGTTGTATTTTTATAGTATCATATGCTTCTGGCGTTGACTTCTAACGCCCGAACTATTCGATGTGGTGGAGCAACGCCCTAGAGTGAAGCCTAGGTTGCCCGAAATGCAGAAATGACCATAACTTTCACCCTGGTTACAATTATTCCTGTTACACGATGGACAAACTGTTGTATTTTTATTGTATTTTATGCTTCTGGCGTTGAATTCTATGTCCCTGACCATTCGATCTGGTGAAGCAACGCCCTAGAGTGAAGCCTGGGTTGCCCGGAACGTAGAAATGACCATTACCTTCACACTTGTTGCAATCATTCGTTTTATACGAAGGAAAAACTTTTGTATTTATATTGTATTTTATGTTTCTGGCGTTGACTTCTTAGGCCCTAACTATTCGACCTGGTGGAGCAACGCCCTAGGGTGAAGCCTAGGTTGCCCGAAACGTAGAAATGTCCATTACTTTCACACTGGTTGCAATTATTCCCGTTACACGATGGACAAACTGTTGTATTTTTATGGTATTTTATGCTTCTGGCGTTGACTTCTAAGGCGCTAACTATTCGATCTGGTGGAGCAACGCCCTAGGGTGGAGCCTAGGTTGCCCGGAATGTAGAAATGACCATATCTTTCATACTGGTTGCAATTATTCCTGTTATACGATGGAAAGACTGTTGTATTTTTATTGTATTTTATGCTTCAGGCGGTGTCTTCTAAGGTCGTAGCTATTCTACGTAGTGGAGCAACGCCCTAGAGTGAAGCCTAGGTTGCCCGGAACGTAGAAATGACCATTACCTTCACACTTCTTGCAATCATTCGTTTTATACGAAGGAAAAACTTTTGTATTTATATTGTATTTTATGCTTCTGGCGTTGACTTCTTAGGCCCTAACTGTTCGATCTGGTGGAACAACGCCCTAGGGTGGAGCCTAGGTTGCCCTGAACGTAGAAATGACCATAACATTCACACTCGTTGCAATTATTCGTTTTATAGGATGGAAAAACCGTTGTATTTATTTTGTATTTTATGCTTCGGGCGTTGACTTCTAAGGCCCTAACTATGCGATGTGGTGGAGCAACGCCCTGGAGTGAAACCTAAACAGCCCGCAACGTAGAAATGACCATTAACTTCACGCTTGTTGCAATTATTCCTTTTATGCGACGAACAAACTGTGGTATTTTTATAGAATTTTGTGCTTCAGGCGTTGACTTCTAAGGCCGTAGCTATTCGATGTGCTGGAGCAACGGCCTAGAGTGAAGCCTAGGTTGCCCGGAACGTAGAAATGACCATTCCTTCCACACTGTTTGCAATTATTCATTTTATACAATGGAAAAGCTGTTGTATTTATATTGTATTTTATGCTTCTGGCGTTGACTTCTGAGGCCGTAGCTATTTGGATGTGGTGGAGCAACGCCCTAGAGTGAAGCCTAGGTTGCCCGGAATGTAGAAATGACCATATCTTTCATAGTGGTTGCAATTATTCCTGTCATACGATGGAAAAACTGTTGTATTTTTATTGTATTTTATGCTTCAGGCGTTGTCTTCTAAGGCCCTAACTATTCGATGTGGTGGCGTAACGACCTAGAGTGAAGTCTAGGTTGCCCGAAACGTAGGAATGACAATAACTTTCACACTGGTTGCAAGTATTCATGGTATACGATGGAAAACCTGTTGTATTTTTATTGTATTTTATGCTTCTAGCGCTGACTTCTTAGGCCCTACCTATTTGATCTGGTGGAGCACGGGCTTAGAGTGAAGCCTAGGTTGACCGGATCGTAGAAAAGGCCATCACCTTCACACTGGTTGCAATCATTCCTGTTATACGATGGAAAAACTGTTGTATTTTGATTGTATTTTATGCTTCGGGCGTTGACTTCTAAGGCCCTAACTATTCGATCTAGTGGACTAACGCGCTAGAGTGAAGCCTAGGTTGCCCGGGACATAGAAATAACCATTACCATCACACGGTTTGCAATTATTCGTTATATACGATGGAAAAACTGTTGCATTTATATTGTATTTTATGCTGCTGGCGTTGACTTCTTAAGCCTTAGCTGTTCGATCTGGTGGAGCAACGCCCTAGAGTGAAGCCTAGGTTGCCCGGAACGTTGAAATGACCATTACCATCACACTGGTTGCAATTATTCATTTTATACGATGGAAAAACTGTTGTATTTTTATTGTATTTTATGCTCCGGGCGTAGACCTCTTAGGCCCTAGCTATTCGATCTGGTCGAGCAACGCTCTAGAGTGAAGCCTAGGTTGCCCGGAACTTAGAAATGGCCATAACTTTTACACTGGTTGCAGTTATTCCTGTTATACGATGGAAAAACTGTCGTATTCTTATTGTATTTTTTGCTTTTGGTATTGAATTCTAAGTCGCCAGCTATTCGATCTGGTGGAGCAACGCCCTAGAGCGAAGCCTAGGTTCCCCGAAACGTAGAAATGACCATAACTTTCACACTGGTTGCAATTATTCCTGTTACACGATGGAAAAACTGTTGCATTTATATTGTGTTTTATGCTTCTGGCGTTGACTTCTAAGGTCGTAGCTACTGGATCTGGCGGAGCAACGCCCTAGAGTGAAGCCTAGGTTGCCCGGAACGTAGAAATGACCATAACATTCACACTGGTTGCAATTATTCGTTTTATACGATGGAAAAGCTGTTGTATTTATATTGTATCTTATGCTTCCGGCGTTGACTTCTTAGGCCCTAACGGTTCGATCTGGTGGAGCAATGCCTCAGAGTTAACTCCAGGATGCCCGAAACGCCGAAGTGATCATTACTTTCACACTGGTTGCAATTATCCATTTTATACGATGGAAAAGCTGTTGTATTTATATTGTATTTTATGCGTCTGGCGTTGACTCCTTAGGCCCTAACCATGCGATCCGATGGAGCAACGCCCTAGAGTGAAGCATAGGTTGCCCGGAACGTAGAAATGACCAGTACTTTCACACTGGTTGCAATTATTCCTGTTATGCGATGGAAAAGCTGTTGTATTTATATTGTATTTTATTCTTCCGGCGTTGAATTCTAAGGCCCTAGCTTTTCGATCTGTTCGAGCAACGCCCTAGAGTGAAGCCTAGGTTGCTCTGATTGTAGAAATGACCATTCCTTCCACACTGTTTGCAATTATTCATTTTATACAATGGAAAAGCTGTTGTATTTATATTGTATTTTATGCTTCTGGCGTTGACCTCTAAGGCCCTAGCTATTCGATCTGGGCGAGCAACGCCCTAGAGTGAAGCCTAGGCTGTCCGAAACGTAGAAATGACCATTAATTTCACTCTGGTTGCAATTATTCATGCTATACGATGGAAAAGCTATTGCATTTTTATTGCATTTTCTGCTTCTGGCATTGACTTCTAAGGTCCTAGCTATTCGATCTGGTGGGGCAACGTCCAAGAGTGAAGCCTATGTTGCCCGGAACGTAGAAATGACCATTACCTTCACACTGGTTGCAATTCTTCCTGTTATAGGATGGAAAGACTGTTGTATTTTTATTGTATCATATGCTTCTGGCGTTGACTCCTTAGGCCCTAACTATTCGATGTGGTGGAGCAACGCCCTAGAGTGAAGCCTGGGTTGCCCGAAACGAAGAAATGACCATAACTTTCACACTGGTTACAATTATTCCTGTTACACGATGGACAAACTGTTGTATTTTTATTGTATTTTATGCTTCTGGCGTTTAATTCTATGTCCCTAGCCATTCGATCTGGTGGAGCAACGCCCTAGGGTGGAGCCTAGGTTGCCCGGAATGTAGAAATGACCATATCTTTCATACTGGTTGCAATTATTCCTGTTATACGATGGAAAGACTGTTGTATTTTTATTGTATTTTATGCTTCAGGCGGTGTCTTCTAAGGTCGTAGCTATTCTACGTAGTGGAGCAACGCCCTAGAGTGAAGCCTAGGTTGCCCGGAACGTAGAAATGACCATTACCTTCACACTTCTTGCAATCATTCGTTTTATACGAAGGAAAAACTTTTGTATTTATATTGTATTTTATGCTTCTGGCGTTGACTTCTTAGGCCCTAACTGTTCGATCTGGTGGAACAACGCCCTAGGGTGGAGCCTAGGTTGCCCTGAACGTAGAAATGACCATAACATTCACACTCGTTGCAATTATTCGTTTTATAGGATGGAAAAACCGTTGTATTTATTTTGTATTTTATGCTTCGGGCGTTGACTTCTAAGGCCCTAACTATGCGATGTGGTGGAGCAACGCCCTGGAGTGAAACCTAAACAGCCCGCAACGTAGAAATGACCATTAACTTCACGCTTGTTGCAATTATTCCTTTTATGCGACGAACAAACTGTGGTATTTTTATAGAATTTTGTGCTTCAGGCGTTGACTTCTAAGGCCGTAGCTATTCGATGTGCTGGAGCAACGGCCTAGAGTGAAGCCTAGGTTGCCCGGAACGTAGAAATGACCATTCCTTCCACACTGTTTGCAATTATTCATTTTATACAATGGAAAAGCTGTTGTATTTATATTGTATTTTATGCTTCTGGCGTTGACTTCTGAGGCCGTAGCTATTTGGATGTGGTGGAGCAACGCCCTAGAGTGAAGCCTAGGTTGCCCGGAATGTAGAAATGACCATATCTTTCATAGTGGTTGCAATTATTCCTGTCATACGATGGAAAAACTGTTGTATTTTTATTGTATTTTATGCTTCAGGCGTTGTCTTCTAAGGCCCTAACTATTCGATGTGGTGGCGTAACGACCTAGAGTGAAGTCTAGGTTGCCCGAAACGTAGGAATGACAATAACTTTCACACTGGTTGCAAGTATTCATGGTATACGATGGAAAACCTGTTGTATTTTTATTGTATTTTATGCTTCTAGCGCTGACTTCTTAGGCCCTACCTATTTGATCTGGTGGAGCACGGGCTTAGAGTGAAGCCTAGGTTGACCGGATCGTAGAAAAGGCCATCACCTTCACACTGGTTGCAATCATTCCTGTTATACGATGGAAAAACTGTTGTATTTTGATTGTATTTTATGCTTCGGGCGTTGACTTCTAAGGCCCTAACTATTCGATCTAGTGGACTAACGCGCTAGAGTGAAGCCTAGGTTGCCCGGGACATAGAAATAACCATTACCATCACACGGTTTGCAATTATTCGTTATATACGATGGAAAAACTGTTGCATTTATATTGTATTTTATGCTGCTGGCGTTGACTTCTTAAGCCTTAGCTGTTCGATCTGGTGGAGCAACGCCCTAGAGTGAAGCCTAGGTTGCCCGGAACGTTGAAATGACCATTACCATCACACTGGTTGCAATTATTCATTTTATACGATGGAAAAACTGTTGTATTTTTATTGTATTTTATGCTCCGGGCGTAGACCTCTTAGGCCCTAGCTATTCGATCTGGTCGAGCAACGCTCTAGAGTGAAGCCTAGGTTGCCCGGAACTTAGAAATGGCCATAACTTTTACACTGGTTGCAGTTATTCCTGTTATACGATGGAAAAACTGTCGTATTCTTATTGTATTTTTTGCTTTTGGTATTGAATTCTAAGTCGCCAGCTATTCGATCTGGTGGAGCAACGCCCTAGAGCGAAGCCTAGGTTCCCCGAAACGTAGAAATGACCATAACTTTCACACTGGTTGCAATTATTCCTGTTACACGATGGAAAAACTGTTGCATTTATATTGTGTTTTATGCTTCTGGCGTTGACTTCTAAGGTCGTAGCTACTGGATCTGGCGGAGCAACGCCCTAGAGTGAAGCCTAGGTTGCCCGGAACGTAGAAATGACCATAACATTCACACTGGTTGCAATTATTCGTTTTATACGATGGAAAAGCTGTTGTATTTATATTGTATCTTATGCTTCCGGCGTTGACTTCTTAGGCCCTAACGGTTCGATCTGGTGGAGCAATGCCTCAGAGTTAACTCCAGGATGCCCGAAACGCCGAAGTGATCATTACTTTCACACTGGTTGCAATTATCCATTTTATACGATGGAAAAGCTGTTGTATTTATATTGTATTTTATGCGTCTGGCGTTGACTCCTTAGGCCCTAACCATGCGATCCGATGGAGCAACGCCCTAGAGTGAAGCATAGGTTGCCCGGAACGTAGAAATGACCAGTACTTTCACACTGGTTGCAATTATTCCTGTTATGCGATGGAAAAGCTGTTGTATTTATATTGTATTTTATTCTTCCGGCGTTGAATTCTAAGGCCCTAGCTTTTCGATCTGTTCGAGCAACGCCCTAGAGTGAAGCCTAGGTTGCTCTGATTGTAGAAATGACCATTCCTTCCACACTGTTTGCAATTATTCATTTTATACAATGGAAAAGCTGTTGTATTTATATTGTATTTTATGCTTCTGGCGTTGACTTCTGAGGCCGTAGCTATTCGATGTGGTGGAGCAACGCCCTAGAGTGAAGCCTAGGTTGCCCGGAATGTAGAAATGACCATATCTTTCATAGTGGTTGCAATTATTCCTGTCATACGATGGAAAAACTGTTGTATTTTTATTGTATTTTATGCTTCAGGCGTTGTCTTCTAAGGCCCTAACTATTCGATGTGGTGGCGTAACGACCTAGAGTGAAGTCTAGGTTGCCCGAAACGTAGGAATGACAATAACTTTCACACTGGTTGCAAGTATTCATGGTATACGATGGAAAACCTGTTGTATTTTTATTGTATTTTATACTTCTGGCGTTGACTGCTTAGGCCCTGACCATTCGATCTGGTGAAGCAACGCCCTAGAGTGAAGCCTAGGCTGTCCGAAACGTAGAAATGACCATTAATTTCACTCTGGTTGCAGTTATTCCTGTTATACGATGGAAAAACTGTCGTATTCTTATTGTATTTTTTGCTTTTGGTATTGAATTCTAAGTCGCTAGCTATTCGATCTGGTGGAGCAACGCCCTAGAGCGAAGCCTAGGTTGTCCGGAACGTAGAAGTGACCATTACCTTCACACTGGTTGCAATCGTTCCTGTTATACGATGAACAAACTGTTGTATTTAAATTGTGTTTTACGCTTCTGGCGTGGACTTCTTAGGCCTTAGCTATTCGATCTGGTGGAGCAACGCCCTAGAGTGAAGCCTAGGTTGCCCGGAACGTTGAAATGACCATTACCATCACACGGTTTGCAATTATTCGTTATATACGATGGAAAAACTGTTGCATTTATATTGTATTTTATGCTGCTGGCGTTGACTTCTTAAGCCTTAGCTATTCGATCTGGTGGAGCAACGCCCTAGAGCGAAGCCTAGGTTGCTCGGAAAGTAGAAATGAACATCACTTTCACACTAGTTGCAATTATTCATGCTATACGATGGAAAAACTGTTGTATTTTTACTGGATTTTATGCTTCTGGCGTTGACTTCTAAGGTCCTAGCTATTCGATCTCGTTGGGCAACGTCCAAGAGTGAAGAGTGTGTTGCCCGAAACGTAGAAATGACCATTACTTTAACACCGGTTGCAAATATACATTATATACGACGGAAAAACTGTTGTATTTATATTATATTTTATGTTTCTGGCGTCGAGATCTTAGGCCCCAGCTATTCGATCTGGCGGAGCAAGGCCCTAGAGTGAAGCCTAGGTTCCCCGAAACGTAGAAATGACCATAACTTTCACACTGGTTGCAATTATTCCTGTTACACGATGGAAAAACTGTTGCATTTATATTGTGTTTTATGCTTCTGGCGTTGACTTCTAAGGTCCTAGCTACTGGATCTGGCGGAGCAACGCCCTAGAGTGAAGCCTAGGTTGCCCGGAACGTAGAAATGACCATAACATTCACACTGGTTGCAATTATTCGTTTTATACGATGGAAAAGCTGTTGTATTTATATTGTATCTTATGCTTCCGGCGTTGACTTCTTAGGCCCTAACGGTTCGATCTGGTGGAGCAATGCCTCAGAGTTAACTCCAGGATGCCCGAAACGCCGAAGTGATCAATACTTTCACACTGGTTGCAATTATCCATTTTATACGATGGAAAAGCTGTTGTATTTATATTGTATTTTATGCGTCTGGCGTTGACTCCTTAGGCCCTAACCATGCGATCCGATGGAGCAACGCCCTAGAGTGAAGCATAGGTTGCCCGGAACGTAGAAATGACCAGTACTTTCACACTGGTTGCAATTATTCCTGTTATGCGATGGAAAAGCTGTTGTATTTATATTGTATTTTATTCTTCCGGCGTTGAATTCTAAGGCCCTAGCTTTTCGATCTGGTCGAGCAACGCCCTAGAGTGAAGCCTAGGTTGCTCTAATTGTAGACATGACCATTACTTCCACACTGTTTGCAATTATTCTTTTTATACAATGGAAAAACAGTTGTATTTATATTGTATTTTATGCTTCTGGCGTTGACTTCTAAGGACCTAACTATTCGATGTGGTGGCGCAACGACCTAGAGTGAAGTCTAGGTTGCCCGAAACGTAGGAATGACAATAACTTTCACACTGGTTGCAAGTATTCATGCTATACGATGGAAAACCTGTTGTATTTTTATTGTATTTTATGCTTCTGGCGTTGACTTCTTAGGCCCTGACCTTTCGATCTGGTGGAGCAACGCCCTAGAGTGAGGCCTAGGCTGTCCGGAACGTAGAAATGTCCATTAATTTCACTCTGGTTGCAATTATTCATGCTATACGATGGAAAAACTGTTGCATTTTAATTGCATTTTCTTCTTCTGGAATTGACTTCTAAGGTCCTAGCTATTCGATCTGGTGGGGCAACGTCCAAAAGCCTATGTTGCCCGGAACGCAGAAATGACCATTACCTTCACACTGGTTGCAATTGTTCTTGTTATACGATGGAAAGACTGTTGTATTTTTATTGTATCTTATGCTTCTGGCGTTGACTTCTTAGGCCCTAACTATTCGATGTGGTGGAGCAACGCCCTAGAGTGAAGCCTAGGTTGCCCGAAACGTAGAAATGTCCATTACTTTCACACTGGTTGCAATTATTCCCGTTACACGATGGACAAACTGTTGTATTTTTATGGTATTTCATGCTTCTGGCGTTGACTTCTAAGGCGCTAACTATTCGATCTGGTGGAGCAACGCCCTAGGGTGGAGCCTAGGTTGCCCGGAATGTAGAAATGACCATATCTTTCATACTGGTTGCAATTATTCCTGTTATACGATGGAAAAACTGTTGTATTTTTATTGTATTTTATGCTTCAGGCGGTGTCTTCTAAGGTCGTAGCTATTCTAGGTAGTGGAGCAACGCCCTAGAGTGAAGCCTAGGTTGCCCGGAATGTAGAAATGACCATATCTTTCATAGTGGTTGCAATTATTCCTGTCATACGATGGAAAAACTGTTGTATTTTTATTGTATTTTATGCTTCAGGCGTTGTCTTCTAAGGCCCTAACTATTCGATGTGGTGGCGTAACGACCTAGAGTGAAGTCTAGGTTGCCCGAAACGTAGGAATGACAATAACTTTCACACTGGTTGCAAGTATTCATGGTATACGATGGAAAACCTGTTGTATTTTTATTGTATTTTATACTTCTGGCGCTGACTGCTTAGGCCCTGACCATTCGATCTGGTGAAGCAACGCCCTAGAGTGAAGCCTAGGCTGTCCGAAACGTAGAAATGACCATTAATTTCACTCTGGTTGCAATTATTCATGCTATACGATGGAAAAACTGTTGCATTTCTATTGCATTTTCTGCTTCTGGCATTGACTTCTAAGGTCCTAGCTATTCGATCTGGTGGGGCAACGTCCAAAAGCCTATGTTGCCCGGAACGCAGAAATGACCATTACCTTCACACTGGTTGCAATTGTTCTTGTTATACGATGGAAAGACTGTTGTATTTTTATTGTATCTTATGCTTCTGGCGTTGACTTCTTAGGCCCTAACTATTCGATGTGGTGGAGCAACGCCCTAGAGTGAAGCCTAGATTGCCCGAAACGTAGAAATGTCCATTACTTTCACACTGGTTGCAATTATTCCCGTTACACGATGGACAAACTGTTGTATTTTTATGGTATTTCATGCTTCTGGCGTTGACTTCTAAGGCGCTAACTATTCGATCTGGTGGAGCAACGCCCTAGGGTGGAGCCTAGGTTGCCCGGAATGTAGAAATGACCATATCTTTCATACTGGTTGCAATTATTCCTGTTATACGATGGAAAAACTGTTGTATTTTTATTGTATTTTATGCTTCAGGCGGTGTCTTCTAAGGTCGTAGCTATTCTAGGTAGTGGAGCAACGCCCTAGAGTGAAGCCTAGGTTGCCCGGAATGTAGAAATGACCATATCTTTCATAGTGGTTGCAATTATTCCTGTCATACGATGGAAAAACTGTTGTATTTTTATTGTATTTTATGCTTCAGGCGTTGTCTTCTAAGGCCCTAACTATTCGATGTGGTGGCGTAACGACCTAGAGTGAAGTCTAGGTTGCCCGAAACGTAGGAATGACAATAACTTTCACACTGGTTGCAAGTATTCATGGTATACGATGGAAAACCTGTTGTATTTTTATTGTATTTTATACTTCTGGCGCTGACTGCTTAGGCCCTGACCATTCGATCTGGTGAAGCAACGCCCTAGAGTGAACCCTAGGCTGTCCGAAACGTAGAAATGACCATTAATTTCACTCTGGTTGCAATTATTCATGCTATACGATGGAAAAACTGTTGCATTTCTATTGCATTTTCTGCTTCTGGCATTGACTTCTAAGGTCCTAGCTATTCGATCTGGTGGGGCAACGTCCAAGAGTGAAGCCTATGTTGCCCGGAAGGTAGAAATGACCATTACCTTCACACTGGTTGCATTTATTCCTGTTATACGATGGAAAGACTGTTGCATTTTTATTGTATCATATGCATCTGGCGTTGACGTCTTAGGCCCTAACTATTCGATGTGGTGGAGCAAGGCCCTAGAGTGAAGCCTAGGTTGCCTGGAACGTAGAAATGACCATAACTTTCACACTGGTTACAATTATTCCTGTTACACGATGGACAAACTGTTGCCTTTTGATTGTATTTTACGCTTCTGGCGTTGAATTCTATGTCCCTAGCCATTCGATCTGGTGGAGCAACGCCCTAGAGTGAAGCCTCGGTTGCCCGAAACGTAGAAATGACCATAACTTTCACGCTGGTTGCAATTATTCTTTTTATACTATGGAAAAACAGTTGTATTCATTTTGCATTTTATGTCTCTGGCATCGACTTCTTAGGCCCTAGCTATTGGATCTGGTCGACCAACGCCGTAGAGTGAAGCCTCGGTTGCCCTGAACGTAGAAATGACCATTGCTTTCACACTGTTTGCAATTATTCATTATATACGATCGAACAACTGTTACATTTATATTGTATTTTCTGCTTCTGGCGTTGACTTCTAAGGCCGTAGCTATTCGATGTGGTGGAGCAACGCCCTAGAGTGAGGCCTAGGTTGCCCGGAATGTAGAAATGACCATATCTTTCATACCGGTTGCAATTATTCCTGTTATACAATGGAAAATCTGTTGTATTTTTATTGTATTTTATGCTTCAGGCGTTGTCTTCTAAGGTCGTAGCTATTCTACGTAGTGGAGCAACGCCCTAGAGTGAAGCATAGGTTGCCCGGAACGTAGAAATGACCATTACCTTCACACTTGTTGCAATCATTCGTTTTATACGAAGGAAAAACTTTTGTATTTATATTGTATTTTATGCTTTTGGCGCTGACTTCTTAGGCCCTAACTATTCGATCTGGTGGAACAACGGCCTATGGTGGAGCCTAGGTTGCCCTGAACGTAAAAATGACCATAACTTTCGCACTCGTTGCAATTATTCGTTTTATACGATGGAAAAACCGTTGTATTTATTTTGTATTTTATGCTTCGGGCGTTGACTTCCAAGGCCCTAACTATTCGATGTGGTGGAACAACGCCCTAGAGCGAAGCCTAGACTGCCCGGAACGTAGAAATGACCATACCTTTCACAGTCGTTGCAATTATTCGTTTTATACGATGGAAAAACTGTTGCATTTTTATTGTATTTTATGCTTCTGGTGTAGAATTCTAAGTCCCTAACTATTCCATCTCGTGGAGCGACGCCCTAGAGTGAAGCCTAGGTTGCCCGGAACTTAGAAATGACCATTACTTTCACACTGTTTGCAAATATACATTACATACGATGGAAAAGCTGTTGTATTTATATTGTATTTTATGCTTCTAGCGCTGACTTCTTAGGCCCTACCTATTTGATCTGGTGGAGCACGGCCTTAGAGTGAAGCCTAGGTTGCCCGGATCGTAGAAAAGGCCATCACCTTCACACTGGTTGCAATCATTCCTGTTATACGATGGAAAAACTGTTGTATTTTGATTGTATTTTATGCTTCGGGCGTTGACTTCTAAGGCCCTAACTATTCGATGTGGTGGAGCAACGCCCTAGGGTGAAGCCTAGGTTGCCCGGAACGTAGAAATGACCATTACTTTCACACTGGCTGGAATCATTCATGATTTACGATGGAAAACCTGTTGTATTTTTATTGTATTTTATGCTTCTGGCGTTGACTTCTTAGGCCTTAGCTATTCGATCTGGTGGAGCAACGCCCTAGAGTGAAGCCTAGGTTGCCCCGAACGTTGAAATGACCATTACCATCAAACTGGTTGCAATTATTCATTTTATACGATGGAAAAACTGTTGTATTTTTATTGTATTTTATGCTCCGGGCGTAGACCTCTTAGGCCCTAGCTATTCGATCTGGTCGAGCAACGCTCTAGAGTGAAGCCTAGGTTGCCCGGAACTTAGAAATGGCCATAACTTTTACACTGGTTGCAGTTATTCCTGTTATACGATGGAAAGACTGTTGTATTTTTATTATATCATATGCTTCTGGCGTTGACTTCTAAGGCCCGAACTATTCGATGTGGTGGAGCAACGCCCTAGAGTGAAGCCTAGGTTGCCCGAAACGCAGAAATGACCATAACTTTCACCCTGGTTACAATTATTCCTGTTACACGATGGACAAACTGTTGTATTTTTATTGTATTTTATGCTTCTGGCGTTGAATTCTATGTCCCTGACCATTCGATCTGGTGAAGCAACGCCCTAGAGTGAAGCCTGGGTTGCCCGGAACGTAGAAATGACCATTACCTTCACACTTGTTGCAATCATTCGTTTTATACGAAGGAAAAACTTTTGTATTTATATTGTATTTTATGTTTCTGGCGTTGACTTCTTAGGCCCTAACTATTCGACCTGGTGGAGCAACGCCCTAGAGTGAAGCCGAGGCTGTCCGAAACGTAGAAATGACCATTAATTTCACTCTGGTTGCAATTATTCATGCTATACGATGGAAAAACTGTTGCATTTTTATTGCATTTTCTGCTTCTGGCATTGACTTCTAAGCTGCTAGCTAATGGATCTGGTGGAGAAACGTCCAAGGGTGAAGCCTATGTAGCCCGGTACGTAGAAATGACCATTAGTTTCACACTGGTTGGAATTATTCTTTTTATACGATGGAAAAACTGTTGTATTTATTTTGTATTTTATGTCTCTGGCGTTGACTTCTTAGGCCCTAGCTATTGGATCTGGTGGACCAACGCCGTAGAGTGAAGCCTCGGTTGCCCTGAACGTAGAAATGACCATTACTTTCACACTGTTTGCAATTATTCGTTTTATACGATGGAAAAACCGTTGTATTTATTTTGTATTTTATGCTTCGGGCGTTGACTTCCAAGGCCCTAACTATTCGATGTGGTGGAACAACGCCCTAGAGCGAAGCCTAGACTGCCCGGAACGTAGAAATGACCATACCTTTCACAGTCGTTGCAATTATTCGTTTTATACGATGGAAAAACTGTTGCATTTTTATTGTATTTTATGCTTCTGGTGTGGAATTCTAAGTCCCTAACTATTCCATCTCGTGGAGCGACGCCCTAGAGTGAAGCCTAGGTTGCCCGGAACTTAGAAATGACCATTACTTTCACACTGTTTGCAAATATACATTACATACGATGGAAAAGCTGTTGTATTTATATTGTATTTTATGCTTCTAGCGCTGACTTCTTAGGCCCTACCTATTTGATCTGGTGGAGCACGGCCTTAGAGTGAAGCCTAGGTTGCCCGGACCGTAGAAAAGGCCATCACCTTCACACTGGTTGCAATCATTCCTGTTATACGATGGAAAAACTGTTGTATTTTGATTGTATTTTATGCTTCGGGCGTTGACTTCTAAGGCCCTAACTATTCGATGTGGTGGAGCAACGCCCTAGGGTGAAGCCTAGGTTGCCCGGAACGTAGAAATGACCATTACTTTCACACTGGCTGGAATCATTCATGATTTACGATGGAAAACCTGTTGTATTTTTATTGTATTTTATGCTTCTGGCGTTGACTTCTTAGGCCTTAGCTATTCGATCTGGTGGAGCAACGCCCTAGAGTGAAGCCTAGGTTGCCCCGAACGTTGAAATGACCATTACCATCAAACTGGTTGCAATTATTCATTTTATACGATGGAAAAACTGTTGTATTTTTATTGTATTTTATGCTCCGGGCGTAGACCTCTAAGGCCCTAGCTATTCGATCTGGTCGAGCAACGCCCTAGAGTGAAGCCTAGGTTGCCCGGAACGTGGAAATGACTATCACTTTCACACTGGTTGCAAGTATTCGTGTTATACGATGGAAAAACTGTTGCATTTTTATTTTATTTTATGCTTTGGGTGTTGACTTCTAAGGCCCTTACTATTCGATCTAGTGGACCAACGCGCTAGAGTGAAGCCTAGGTGGCCCGGGACATAGAAATAACCATTACCATCACACGGTTTGCAATTATTCGTTATATACGATGGAAAAACTGTTGCATTTATATTGTATTTTATGCTGCTGGCGTTGACTTCTGAAGCGTTAGCTATTCGATCTGGTGGAGCAACGCCCTAGAGTGAAGCCTAGGTTGCCCGGAACGTTGAAATGACCATTACCATCACACTGGTTGCAATTATTCATTTTATACGATGGAAAAACTGTTGTATTTTTATTGTATTTTATGCTCCGGGCGTAGACCTCTTAGGCCCTAGCTATTCGATCTGGTCGAGCAACGCTCTAGAGTGAAGCCTAGGTTGCCCGGAACTTAGAAATGGCCATAACTTTTACACTGGTTGCAGTTATTCCTGTTATACGATGGAAAAACTGTCGTATTCTTATTGTATTTTTTGCTTTTGGTATTAAATTCTAAGTCGCTAGCTATTCGATCTGGTGGAGCAACGCCCTAGAGCGAAGCCTAGGTTGTCCGGAACGTAGAAGTGACCATTACCTTCACACTGGTTGCAATCGTTCCTGTTATACGATGAACAAACAGTTGTATTTAAATTGTGTTTTACGCTTCTGGCGTGGACTTCTTAGGCCTTAGCTATTCGATCTGGTGGAGCAACGCCCTAGAGTGAAGCCTAGGTTGCCCGGAACGTTGAAATGACCATTACCATCACATTGGTTGCAATTACTCGTTTTATGCGATGGAAAAACTGTTGTATTTTTATTGCATTTTATGCTCCGGGCGTAGACCTCTAAGGCCCTAGCTATTCGATCTATTCGAGCAACGACCTAGAGTGAAGCCTATGTTGCCCGGAATGCAGAAATGACCATAGCTTTCACACTGGTTGCAATTATTCCTGTTGTACGATGAAAATCTGTTGTATTTTTAATGTATTTTATGCTTCTGGCGTTGAATTCTAAGTCCCTAGCTATTCGATCTGGTCGAGCAACGCTCTAGAGTGAAGCCTAGGTTGCCCGGAACTTAGAAATGGCCATAACTTTCACACTGATTGCAGTTATTCCTGTCATACGATGGAAAAACTGTTGTATTCTTATTGTATTTTTTGCTTTTGGTTTTGAATTCTAAGTCGCTAGCTATTCGATCAGGTGGATCAACGCCCTAGAGTGAAGCCTAGGTTGCCCGCAACGTTGAAATGACCATTACCATCACACTGGTTGCAATTATTCATTTTATACGATGGAAAAACTGTTGTATCTTTATTGTATTTTATGCTCTGGGCGTAGACCTCTAAGGCCCTAGCTATTCGATCTGGGCGAGCAACGCCCTAGAGTGAAGCCTAGGCTGTCCGAAACGTAGAAATGACCATTAATTTCACTCTGGTTGCAATTATTCATGCTATACGATGGAAAAACTATTGCATTTTTATTGCATTTTCTGCTTCTGGCATTGACTTCTAAGGTCCTAGCTATTCGATCTGGTGGGGCAACGTCCAAGAGTGAAGCCTATGTTGCCCGGAACGTAGAAATGACCATTACCTTCACACTGGTTGCAATTCTTCCTGTTATAGGATGGAAAGACTGTTGTATTTTTATTGTATCATATGCTTCTGGCGTTGACTCCTTAGGTCCTAACTATTCGATGTGGTGGAGCAACGCCCTAGAGTGAAGCCTAGGTTGCCCGAAACGAAGAAATGACCATAACTTTCACACTGGTTACAATTATTCCTGTTACACGATGGACAAACTGTTGTATTTTTATTGTATTTTATGCTTCTGGCGTTTAATTCTATGTCCCTAGCCATTCGATCTGGTGGAGCAACGACCTAGAGTGAAGCCTAGGTTGCCCGAAACGTAGAAATGACCATAACTTTCACACTGTTTGCAATTATTCATTTTATACGATCGAACAACTGTTATATTTATATTGTATTTTCTGCTTCTGGCGTTGACTTCTAAGGCCGTAGCTATTCGATGTGGTGGAGCAACGCCCTAGAGTGAAGCCTAGGTTGACCGGAATGTTGAAATGACCATATCTTTCATACTGGTTGCAATTATTCCTGTTATAGGATGGAAATATTGTTTTATTTTTATTGTATTTTATGCTTCAGGCGTTGTCTTCTAAGGTCGTAGCTATTCTACGTAGTGGAGCAACTCCCTAGAGTGAAGCCTAGGTTGCCCGGAACGTAGAAATGACCATTACCTTCACACTTGTTGCAATAATTCGTTTTATACGGAGGAAAAACTTTTGTATTGATATTGTTTTTTCTGCTTCTGGCGTTGTCTTCTAAGGCCGTAGCTATTCGATGTAGTGGAGCAACGCCCTAGACTGAAGCCTAGGTTGCCCGGAATGTAGAAATGGCCATATCTTTCATACTGGTTACAATTATTCCTGTTATACGATGGAAAAACTGTTGTATTTTTATTGTATTTTATGCTTCTAGCGTTGTCTTCTAAGGTCGTAGCTATTCTACGTAGTGGAGCAACGCCCTAGAGTGAAGCATAGGTTGCCCGGAACGTAGAAATGACCATTACCTTCACACTTGTTGCAATCATTCGTTTTATACGAAGGAAAAACTTTTGTATTTATATTGTATTTTATGCTTTTGGCGCTGACTTCTTAGGCCCTAACTATTCGATCTGGTGGAACAACGGCCTATGGTGGAGCCTAGGTTGCCCTGAACGTAAAAATGACCATAACTTTCGCACTCGTTGCAATTATTCGTTTTATACGATGGAAAAACCGTTGTATTTATTTTGTATATTATGCTTCGGGCGTTGACTTCCAAGGCCCTAACTATTCGATGTGGTGGAACAACGCCCTAGAGCGAAGCTTAGACTGCCCGGAACGTAGAAATGACCATACCTTTCACAGTCGTTGCAATTATTCGTTTTATACGATGGAAAAACTGTTGCATTTTTATTGTATTTTATGCTTCTGGTGTAGAATTGTAAGTCTCTAACTATTCCATCTCGTGGAGCGACGCCCTAGAGTGAAGCCTAGGTTGCCCGGAACTTAGAAATGACCATTACTTTCACACTGTTTGCAAATATACATTACATACGATGGAAAAGCTGTTGTATTTATATTGTATTTTATGCTTCTAGCGCTGACTTCTTAGGCCCTACCTATTTGATCTGGTGGAGCACGGCCTTAGAGTGAAGCCTAGGTTGCCCGGATCGTAGAAAAGGCCATCACCTTCACACTGGTTGCAATCATTCCTGTTATACGATGGAAAAACTGTTGTATTTTGATTGTATTTTATGCTTCGGGCGTTGACTTCTAAGGCCCTAACTATTCGATCTAGTGGACCAACGCGCTAGAGTGAAGCCTAGGTTGCCCGGGACATAGAAATAACCATTACCATCACACGGTTTGCAATTATTCGTTATATACGATGGAAAAACTGTTGCATTTATATTGTATTTTATGCTGCTGGCGTTGACTTCTTAAGCCTTAGCTATTCGATCTGGTGGAGCAACGCCCTAGAGTGAAGCCTAGGTTGCCCGGAACGTTGAAATGACCATTACCATCACACTGGTTGCAATTATTCATTTTATACGATGGAAAAACTGTTGTATTTTTATTGTATTTTATGCTCCGGGCGTAGACCTCTTAGGCCCTAGCTATTCGATCTGGTCGAGCAACGCTCTAGAGTGAAGCCTAGGTTGCCCGGAACTTAGAAATGGCCATAACTTTTACACTGGTTGCAGTTATTCCTGTTATACGATGGAAAAACTGTCGTATTCTTATTGTATTTTTTGCTTTTGGTATTGAATTCTAAGTCGCTAGCTATTCGATCTGGTGGAGCAACGCCCTAGAGCGAAACCTAGGTTGTCCGGAACGTAGAAGTGACCATTACCTTCACACTGGTTGCAATCGTTCCTGTTATACGATGAACAAACTGTTGTATTTGAATTGTGTTTTACGCTTCTGGCGTGGACTTCTTAGGCCTTAGCTATTCGATCTGGTGGAGCAACGCCCTAGAGTGAAGCCTAGGTTGCCCGGAACGTTGAAATGACCATTACCATCACATTGGTTGCAATTACTCGTTTTATGCGATGGAAAAACTGTTGTATTTTTATTGCATTTTATGCTCCGGGCGTAGACCTCTAAGGCCCTAGCTATTCGATCTATTCGAGCAACGCCCTAGAGTGAAGCCTATGTTGCCCGGAATGCAGAAATGACCATAGCTTTCACACTGGTTGCAATTATTCCTGTTGTACGATGAAAATCTGTTGTATTTTTAATGTATTTTATGCTTCTGGCGTTGAATTTTAAGTCCCTAGCTATTCGATCTGGTGGAGAAACGCCCTAGTGTGAAGACTAGGTTGCCCTGAACGTAGAAATGGTCATAACTTTCACACTGGTTGCAGTTATTCCTGTCATACGATGGAAAAACTGTTGTATTCTTATTGTATTTTTTGCTTTTGGTTTTGAATTCTAAGTCGCTAGCTATTCGATCAGGTGGATCAACGCCCTAGAGTGAAGCCTAGGTTGCCCGCAACGTTGAAATGACCATTACCATCACACTGGTTGCAATTATTCATTTTATACGATGGAAAAACTGTTGTATCTTTATTGTATTTTATGCTCTGGGCGTAGACCTCTAAGGCCCTAGCTATTCGATCTGGGCGAGCAACGCCCTAGAGTGAAGCCTAGGCTGTCCGAAACGTAGAAATGACCATTAATTTCACTCTGGTTGCAATTATTCATGCTATACGATGGAAAAACTATTGCATTTTTATTGCATTTTCTGCTTCTGGCATTGACTTCTAAGGTCCTAGCTATTCGATCTGGTGGGGCAACGTCCAAGAGTGAAGCCTATGTTGCCCGGAACGTAGAAATGACCATTACCTTCACACTGGTTGCAATTCTTCCTGTTATAGGATGGAAAGACTGTTGTATTTTTATTGTATCATATGCTTCTGGCGTTGACTCCTTAGGTCCTAACTATTCGATGTGGTGGAGCAACGCCCTAGAGTGAAGCCTAGGTTGCCCGAAACGAAGAAATGACCATAACTTTCACACTGGTTACAATTATTCCTGTTACACGATGGACAAACTGTTGTATTTTTATTGTATTTTATGCTTCTGGCGTTTAATTCTATGTCCCTAGCCATTCGATCTGGTGGAGCAACGACCTAGAGTGAAGCCTAGGTTGCCCGAAACGTAGAAATGACCATAACTTTCACACTGTTTGCAATTATTCATTTTATACGATCGAACAACTGTTATATTTATATTGTATTTTCTGCTTCTGGCGTTGACTTCTAAGGCCGTAGCTATTCGATGTGGTGGAGCAACGCCCTAGAGTGAAGCCTAGGTTGACCGGAATGTTGAAATGACCATATCTTTCATACTGGTTGCAATTATTCCTGTTATAGGATGGAAATATTGTTTTATTTTTATTGTATTTTATGCTTCAGGCGTTGTCTTCTAAGGTCGTAGCTATTCTACGTAGTGGAGCAACTCCCTAGAGTGAAGCCTAGGTTGCCCGGAACGTAGAAATGACCATTACCTTCACACTTGTTGCAATAATTCGTTTTATACGGAGGAAAAACTTTTGTATTGATATTGTTTTTTCTGCTTCTGGCGTTGTCTTCTAAGGCCGTAGCTATTCGATGTAGTGGAGCAACGCCCTAGACTGAAGCCTAGGTTGCCCGGAATGTAGAAATGGCCATATCTTTCATACTGGTTACAATTATTCCTGTTATACGATGGAAAAACTGTTGTATTTTTATTGTATTTTATGCTTCTAGCGTTGTCTTCTAAGGTCGTAGCTATTCTACGTAGTGGAGCAACGCCCTAGAGTGAAGCATAGGTTGCCCGGAACGTAGAAATGACCATTACCTTCACACTTGTTGCAATCATTCGTTTTATACGAAGGAAAAACTTTTGTATTTATATTGTATTTTATGCTTTTGGCGCTGACTTCTTAGGCCCTAACTATTCGATCTGGTGGAACAACGGCCTATGGTGGAGCCTAGGTTGCCCTGAACGTAAAAATGACCATAACTTTCGCACTCGTTGCAATTATTCGTTTTATACGATGGAAAAACCGTTGTATTTATTTTGTATATTATGCTTCGGGCGTTGACTTCCAAGGCCCTAACTATTCGATGTGGTGGAACAACGCCCTAGAGCGAAGCCTAGACTGCCCGGAACGTAGAAATGACCATACCTTTCACAGTCGTTGCAATTATTCGTTTTATACGATGGAAAAACTGTTGCATTTTTATTGTATTTTATGCTTCTGGTGTAGAATTGTAAGTCTCTAACTATTCCATCTCGTGGAGCGACGCCCTAGAGTGAAGCCTAGGTTGCCCGGAACTTAGAAATGACCATTACTTTCACACTGTTTGCAAATATACATTACATACGATGGAAAAGCTGTTGTATTTATATTGTATTTTATGCTTCTAGCGCTGACTTCTTAGGCCCTACCTATTTGATCTGGTGGAGCACGGCCTTAGAGTGAAGCCTAGGTTGCCCGGATCGTAGAAAAGGCCATCACCTTCACACTGGTTGCAATCATTCCTGTTATACGATGGAAAAACTGTTGTATTTTGATTGTATTTTATGCTTCGGGCGTTGACTTCTAAGGCCCTAACTATTCGATCTAGTGGACCAACGCGCTAGAGTGAAGCCTAGGTTGCCCGGGACATAGAAATAACCATTACCATCACACGGTTTGCAATTATTCGTTATATACGATGGAAAAACTGTTGCATTTATATTGTATTTTATGCTGCTGGCGTTGACTTCTTAAGCCTTAGCTATTCGATCTGGTGGAGCAACGCCCTAGAGTGAAGCCTAGGTTGCCCGGAACGTTGAAATGACCATTACCATCACACTGGTTGCAATTATTCATTTTATACGATGGAAAAACTGTTGTATTTTTATTGTATTTTATGCTCCGGGCGTAGACCTCTTAGGCCCTAGCTATTCGATCTGGTCGAGCAACGCTCTAGAGTGAAGCCTAGGTTGCCCGGAACTTAGAAATGGCCATAACTTTTACACTGGTTGCAGTTATTCCTGTTATACGATGGAAAAACTGTCGTATTCTTATTGTATTTTTTGCTTTTGGTATTGAATTCTAAGTCGCTAGCTATTCGATCTGGTGGAGCAACGCCCTAGAGCGAAACCTAGGTTGTCCGGAACGTAGAAGTGACCATTACCTTCACACTGGTTGCAATCGTTCCTGTTATACGATGAACAAACTGTTGTATTTGAATTGTGTTTTACGCTTCTGGCGTGGACTTCTTAGGCCTTAGCTATTCGATCTGGTGGAGCAACGCCCTAGAGTGAAGCCTAGGTTGCCCGGAACGTTGAAATGACCATTACCATCACATTGGTTGCAATTACTCGTTTTATGCGATGGAAAAACTGTTGTATTTTTATTGCATTTTATGCTCCGGGCGTAGACCTCTAAGGCCCTAGCTATTCGATCTATTCGAGCAACGCCCTAGAGTGAAGCCTATGTTGCCCGGAATGCAGAAATGACCATAGCTTTCACACTGGTTGCAATTATTCCTGTTGTACGATGAAAATCTGTTGTATTTTTAATGTATTTTATGCTTCTGGCGTTGAATTTTAAGTCCCTAGCTATTCGATCTGGTGGAGAAACGCCCTAGTGTGAAGACTAGGTTGCCCTGAACGTAGAAATGGTCATAACTTTCACACTGGTTGCAGTTATTCCTGTCATACGATGGAAAAACTGTTGTATTCTTATTGTATTTTTTGCTTTTGGTTTTGAATTCTAAGTCGCTAGCTATTCGATCAGGTGGATCAACGCCCTAGAGTGAAGACTAGGTTGCCCGCAACGTTGAAATGACCATTACCATCACACTGGTTGCAATTATTCATTTTATACGATGGAAAAACTGTTGTATCTTTATTGTATTTTATGCTCTGGGCGTAGACCTCTAAGGCCCTAGCTATTCGCTCTGGGCTAGCAACGCCCTAGAGTGAAGCCTAGGCTGTCCGAAACGTAGAAATGACCATTAATTTCACTCTGGTTGCAATTATTCATGCTATACGATGGAAAAACTATTGCATTTTTATTGCATTTTCTGCTTCTGGCATTGACTTCTAAGGTCCTAGCTATTCGATCTGGTGGGGCAACGTCCAAGAGAGAAGCCTATGTTGCCCGGAACGTAGAAATGACCATTACCTTCACACTGGTTGCAATTCTTCCTGTTATAGGATGGAAAGACTGTTGTATTTTTATTGTATCATATGCTTCTGGCGTTGACTCCTTAGGCCCTAACTATTCGATGTGGTGGAGCAACGCCCTAGAGTGAAGCCTAGGTTGCCCGAAACGAAGAAATGACCATAACTTTCACACTGGTTACAATTATTCCTGTTACACGATGGACACACTGTTGTATTTTTATTGTATTTTATGCTTCTGGCGTTTAATTCTATGTCCCTAGCCATTCGATCTGGTGGAGCAACGACCTAGAGTGAAGCCTAGGTTGCCCGAAACGTAGAAATGACCATAACTTTCACGCTGGTTGCAATTATTCGTTTTATACGATGGAAAAACAGTTGTATCTTTACAGTATTTTATGCTTCTGGCGTTGACTTCTAAGGTCCTAGCTAATCGATCTGGTGGGCAACGTCCAAGGGTGAAGCCTATGTAGCCCGGTACGTAGAAATGACCATTAGTTTCACACTGGTTGGAAATTATTCTTTTTATACTATGGAAAAACTGTTGTATTTATTTTGCATTTTATGTCTCTGGCATCGACTTCTTGGGCCCTAGCTATTGGATCTGGTCGACCAACGCCGTAGAGTGAAGCCTCGGTTGCCCTGAACGTAGAAATGACCATTACATTCACACTGGTTGCAATTATTCCTGTTATACGATGGAAAGACTGTTGTATTTTTATAGTATCATATGCTTCTGGCGTTGACTTCTAAGGCCCGAACTATTCGATGTGGTGGAGCAACGCCCTAGAGTGAAGCCTAGGTTGCCCGAAACGCAGAAATGACCATAACTTTCACCCTGGTTACAATTATTCCTGTTACACGATGCACAAACTGTTGTATTTTTATTGTATTTTATGCTTCTGGCGTTGAATTCTATGTCCCTGACCATTCGATCTGGTGAAGCAACGCCCTAGAGTGAAGCCTGGGTTGCCCGGAACGTAGAAATGACCATTACCTTCACACTTGTTGCAATCATTCGTTTTATACGAAGGAAAAACTTTTGTATTTATATTGTATTTTATGCTTCTGGCGTTGACTTCTTAGGCCCTAACTGTTCGATCTGGTGGAACAACGACCTAGGGTGGAGCCTAGGTTGCCTTGAACGTAAAAATGACCATAACATTCACACTCGTTGCAATTATTCGTTTTATAGGATGGAAAAACCGTTGTATTTATTTTGTATTTTATGCTTCGGGCGTTGACTTCTAAGGCCCTAACTATGCGATGTGGTGGAGCAACGCCCTGGAGTGAAACCTAAACAGCCCGCAACGTAGAAATGACCATTAACTTCACGCTTGTTGCAATTATTCCTTTTATGCGACGAACAAACTGTGGTATTTTTATAGAATTTTGTGCTTCAGGCGTTGACTTCTAAGGCCGTAGCTATTCGATGTGCTGGAGCAACGGCCTAGAGTGAAGCCTAGGTTGCCCGGAACGTAGGAATGACCATTCCTTCCACACTGTTTGCAATTATTCATTTTATACAATGGAAAAGCTGTTGTATTTATATTGTATTTTATGCTTCTGGCGTTGACTTCTGAGGCCGTAGCTATTCGATGTGGTGGAGCAACGCCCTAGAGTGAAGCCTAGGTTGCCCGGAATGTAGAAATGACCATATCTTTCATAGTGGTTGCAATTATTCCTGTCATACGATGGAAAAACTGTTGTATTTTTATTGTATTTTATGCTTCAGGCGTTGTCTTCTAAGGCCCTAACTATTCGATGTGGTGGCGTAACGACCTAGAGTGAAGTCTAGGTTGCCCGAAACGTAGGAATGACAATAACTTTCACACTGGTTGCAAGTATTCATGGTATACGATGGAAAACCTGTTGTATTTTTATTGTATTTTATACTTCTGGCGTTGACTGCTTAGGCCCTGACCATTCGATCTGGTGAAGCAACGCCCTAGAGTGAAGCCTAGGCTGTCCGAAACGTAGAAATGACCATTAATTTCACTCTGGTTGCAATTATTCATGCTATACGATGGAAAAACTGTTGCATTTCTATTGCATTTTCTGCTTCTGGCATTGACTTCTAAGGTCCTAGCTATTCGATCTGGTGGGGCAACGTCCAAGAGTGAAGCCTATGTTGCCCGGAACGTAGAAATGACCATTACCTTCACACTGGTTGCATTTATTCCTGTTATACGATGGATAGACTGTTGCATTTTTACTGTATCATATGCTTCTGGCGTTGACGTCTTAGGCCCTAACTATTCGATGTGGTGGAGCAACGCCCTAGAGTGAAGCCTAGGTTGCCCGGAACGTGGAAATGACTATCACTTTCACACTGGTTGCAAGTATTCGTGTTATACGATGGAAAAACTGTTGCATTTTTATTTTATTTTATGCTTTGGGTGTTGACTTCTAAGGCCCTTACTATTCGATCTAGTGGACCAACGCGCTAGAGTGAAGCCTAGGTTGCCCGGGACATAGAAATAACCATTACCATCACACGGTTTGCAATTATTCGTTATATACGATGGAAAAACTGTTGCATTTATATTGTATTTTATGCTGCTGGCGTTGACTTCTTAAGCCTTAGCTATTCGATCTGGTGGAGCAACGCCCTAGAGTGAAGCCTAGGTTGCCCGGAACGTTGAAATGACCATTACCATCACACTGGTTGCAATTATTCATTTTATACGATGGAAAAACTGTTGTATTTTTATTGTATTTTATGCTCCGGGCGTAGACCTTTTAGGCCCTAGCTATTCGATCTGGTCGAGCAACGCTCTAGAGTGAAGCCTAGGTTGCCCGGAACTTAGAAATGGCCATAACTTTTACACTGGTTGCAGTTATTCCTGTTATACGATGGAAAAACTGTCGTATTCTTATTGTATTTTTTGCTTTTGGTATTGAATTCTAAGTCGCTAGCTATTCGATCTGGTGGAGCAACGCCCTAGAGCGAAGCCTAGGTTGTCCGGAACGTAGAAGTGACCATTACCTTCACACTGGCTGCAATCGTTCCTGTTATACGATGAACAAACTGTTGTATTTAAATTGTGTTTTACGCTTCTGGCGTGGACTTCTTAGGCCTTAGCTATTCGATCTGGTGGAGCAACGCCCTAGAGTGAAGCCTAGGTTGCCCGGAACGTTGAAATGACCATTACCATCACATTGGTTGCAATTACTCGTTTTATGCGATGGAAAAACTGTTGTATTTTTATTGCATTTTATGCTCCGGGCGTAGACCTCTAAGGCCCTAGCTATTCGATCTATTCGAGCAACGCCCTAGAGTGAAGCCTATGTTGCCCGGAATGCAGAAATGACCATAGCTTTCACACTGGTTGCAATTATTCCTGTTGTACGATGAAAATCTGTTGTATTTTTAATGTATTTTATGCTTCTGGCGTTGAATTCTAAGTCCCTAGCTATTCGATCTGGTGGAGAAACGCCCTAGTGTGAAGACTAGGTTGCCCTGAACGTAGAAATGGTCATAACTTTCACACTGGTTGCAGTTATTCCTGTCATACGATGGAAAAACTGTTGTATTCTTATTGTATTTTTTGCTTTTGGTTTTGAATTCTAAGTCGCTAGCTATTCGATCAGGTGGATCAACGCCCTAGAGTGAAGACTAGGTTGCCCGCAACGTTGAAATGACCATTACCATCACACTGGTTGCAATTATTCATTTTATACGATGGAAAAACTGTTGTATCTTTATTGTATTTTATGCTCTGGGCGTAGACCTCTAAGGCCCTAGCTATTCGCTCTGGGCTAGCAACGCCCTAGAGTGAAGCCTAGGCTGTCCGAAACGTAGAAATGACCATTAATTTCACTCTGGTTGCAATTATTCATGCTATACGATGGAAAAACTATTGCATTTTTATTGCATTTTCTGCTTCTGGCATTGACTTCTAAGGTCCTAGCTATTCGATCTGGTGGGGCAACGTCCAAGAGAGAAGCCTATGTTGCCCGGAACGTAGAAATGACCATTACCTTCACACTGGTTGCAATTCTTCCTGTTATAGGATGGAAAGACTGTTGTATTTTTATTGTATCATATGCTTCTGGCGTTGACTCCTTAGGCCCTAACTATTCGATGTGGTGGAGCAACGCCCTAGAGTGAAGCCTAGGTTGCCCGAAACGAAGAAATGACCATAACTTTCACACTGGTTACAATTATTCCTGTTACACGATGGACACACTGTTGTATTTTTATTGTATTTTATGCTTCTGGCGTTTAATTCTATGTCCCTAGCCATTCGATCTGGTGGAGCAACGACCTAGAGTGAAGCCTAGGTTGCCCGAAACGTAGAAATGACCATAACTTTCACGCTGGTTGCAATTATTCGTTTTATACGATGGAAAAACAGTTGTATCTTTACAGTATTTTATGCTTCTGGCGTTGACTTCTAAGGTCCTAGCTAATCGATCTGGTGGGCAACGTCCAAGGGTGAAGCCTATGTAGCCCGGTACGTAGAAATGACCATTAGTTTCACACTGGTTGGAAATTATTCTTTTTATACTATGGAAAAACTGTTGTATTTATTTTGCATTTTATGTCTCTGGCATCGACTTCTTGGGCCCTAGCTATTGGATCTGGTCGACCAACGCCGTAGAGTGAAGCCTCGGTTGCCCTGAACGTAGAAATGACCATTACATTCACACTGGTTGCAATTATTCCTGTTATACGATGGAAAGACTGTTGTATTTTTATAGTATCATATGCTTCTGGCGTTGACTTCTAAGGCCCGAACTATTCGATGTGGTGGAGCAACGCCCTAGAGTGAAGCCTAGGTTGCCCGAAACGCAGAAATGACCATAACTTTCACCCTGGTTACAATTATTCCTGTTACACGATGCACAAACTGTTGTATTTTTATTGTATTTTATGCTTCTGGCGTTGAATTCTATGTCCCTGACCATTCGATCTGGTGAAGCAACGCCCTAGAGTGAAGCCTGGGTTGCCCGGAACGTAGAAATGACCATTACCTTCACACTTGTTGCAATCATTCGTTTTATACGAAGGAAAAACTTTTGTATTTATATTGTATTTTATGCTTCTGGCGTTGACTTCTTAGGCCCTAACTGTTCGATCTGGTGGAACAACGACCTAGGGTGGAGCCTAGGTTGCCTTGAACGTAAAAATGACCATAACATTCACACTCGTTGCAATTATTCGTTTTATAGGATGGAAAAACCGTTGTATTTATTTTGTATTTTATGCTTCGGGCGTTGACTTCTAAGGCCCTAACTATGCGATGTGGTGGAGCAACGCCCTGGAGTGAAACCTAAACAGCCCGCAACGTAGAAATGACCATTAACTTCACGCTTGTTGCAATTATTCCTTTTATGCGACGAACAAACTGTGGTATTTTTATAGAATTTTGTGCTTCAGGCGTTGACTTCTAAGGCCGTAGCTATTCGATGTGCTGGAGCAACGGCCTAGAGTGAAGCCTAGGTTGCCCGGAACGTAGGAATGACCATTCCTTCCACACTGTTTGCAATTATTCATTTTATACAATGGAAAAGCTGTTGTATTTATATTGTATTTTATGCTTCTGGCGTTGACTTCTGAGGCCGTAGCTATTCGATGTGGTGGAGCAACGCCCTAGAGTGAAGCCTAGGTTGCCCGGAATGTAGAAATGACCATATCTTTCATAGTGGTTGCAATTATTCCTGTCATACGATGGAAAAACTGTTGTATTTTTATTGTATTTTATGCTTCAGGCGTTGTCTTCTAAGGCCCTAACTATTCGATGTGGTGGCGTAACGACCTAGAGTGAAGTCTAGGTTGCCCGAAACGTAGGAATGACAATAACTTTCACACTGGTTGCAAGTATTCATGGTATACGATGGAAAACCTGTTGTATTTTTATTGTATTTTATACTTCTGGCGTTGACTGCTTAGGCCCTGACCATTCGATCTGGTGAAGCAACGCCCTAGAGTGAAGCCTAGGCTGTCCGAAACGTAGAAATGACCATTAATTTCACTCTGGTTGCAATTATTCATGCTATACGATGGAAAAACTGTTGCATTTCTATTGCATTTTCTGCTTCTGGCATTGACTTCTAAGGTCCTAGCTATTCGATCTGGTGGGGCAACGTCCAAGAGTGAAGCCTATGTTGCCCGGAACGTAGAAATGACCATTACCTTCACACTGGTTGCATTTATTCCTGTTATACGATGGATAGACTGTTGCATTTTTACTGTATCATATGCTTCTGGCGTTGACGTCTTAGGCCCTAACTATTCGATGTGGTGGAGCAACGCCCTAGAGTGAAGCCTAGGTTGCCCGGAACGTGGAAATGACTATCACTTTCACACTGGTTGCAAGTATTCGTGTTATACGATGGAAAAACTGTTGCATTTTTATTTTATTTTATGCTTTGGGTGTTGACTTCTAAGGCCCTTACTATTCGATCTAGTGGACCAACGCGCTAGAGTGAAGCCTAGGTTGCCCGGGACATAGAAATAACCATTACCATCACACGGTTTGCAATTATTCGTTATATACGATGGAAAAACTGTTGCATTTATATTGTATTTTATGCTGCTGGCGTTGACTTCTTAAGCCTTAGCTATTCGATCTGGTGGAGCAACGCCCTAGAGTGAAGCCTAGGTTGCCCGGAACGTTGAAATGACCATTACCATCACACTGGTTGCAATTATTCATTTTATACGATGGAAAAACTGTTGTATTTTTATTGTATTTTATGCTCCGGGCGTAGACCTTTTAGGCCCTAGCTATTCGATCTGGTCGAGCAACGCTCTAGAGTGAAGCCTAGGTTGCCCGGAACTTAGAAATGGCCATAACTTTTACACTGGTTGCAGTTATTCCTGTTATACGATGGAAAAACTGTCGTATTCTTATTGTATTTTTTGCTTTTGGTATTGAATTCTAAGTCGCTAGCTATTCGATCTGGTGGAGCAACGCCCTAGAGCGAAGCCTAGGTTGTCCGGAACGTAGAAGTGACCATTACCTTCACACTGGCTGCAATCGTTCCTGTTATACGATGAACAAACTGTTGTATTTAAATTGTGTTTTACGCTTCTGGCGTGGACTTCTTAGGCCTTAGCTATTCGATCTGGTGGAGCAACGCCCTAGAGTGAAGCCTAGGTTGCCCGGAACGTTGAAATGACCATTACCATCACATTGGTTGCAATTACTCGTTTTATGCGATGGAAAAACTGTTGTATTTTTATTGCATTTTATGCTCCGGGCGTAGACCTCTAAGGCCCTAGCTATTCGATCTATTCGAGCAACGCCCTAGAGTGAAGCCTATGTTGCCCGGAATGCAGAAATGACCATAGCTTTCACACTGGTTGCAATTATTCCTGTTGTACGATGAAAATCTGTTGTATTTTTAATGTATTTTATGCTTCTGGCGTTGAATTCTAAGTCCCTAGCTATTCGATCTGGTGGAGAAACGCCCTAGTGTGAAGACTAGGTTGCCCTGAACGTAGAAATGGTCATAACTTTCACACTGGTTGCAGTTATTCCTGTCATACGATGGAAAAACTGTTGTATTCTTATCGTATTTTTTGCTTTTGGTTTTGAATTCTAAGTCGCTAGCTATTCGATCAGGTGGATCAACGCCCTAGAGTGAAGCCTAGGTTGCCCGCAACGTTGAAATGACCATTACCATCACACTGGTTGCAATTATTCATTTTATACGATGGAAAAACTGTTGTATCTTTATTGTATTTTATGCTCTGGGCGTAGACCTCTAAGGCCCTAGCTATTCGATCTGGGCGAGCAACGCCCTAGAGTGAAGCCTAGGCTGTCCGAAACGTAGAAATGACCATTAATTTCACTCTGGTTGCAATTATTCATGCTATACGATGGAAAAACTATTGCATTTTGATTGCATTTTCTGCTTCTGGCATTGACTTCTAAGGTCCTAGCTATTCGATCTGGTGGGGCAACGTCCAAGAGTGAAGCCTATGTTGCCCGGAACGTAGAAATGACCATTACCTTCACACTGGTTGCAATTCCTCCTGTTATAGGATGGAAAGACTGTTGTATTTTTATTGTATCATATGCTTCTGGCGTTGACTCCTTAGGCCCTAACTATTCGATGTGGTGGAGCAACGCCCTAGAGTGAAGCCTAGGTTGCCCGAAACGAAGAAATGACCATAACTTTCACACTGGTTACAATTATTCCTGTTACACGATGGACAAACTGTTGTATTTTTATTGTATTTTATGCTTCTGGCGTTTAATTCTATGTCCCTAGCCATTCGATCTGGTGGAGCAACGACCTAGAGTGAAGCCTAGGTTGCCCGAAACGTAGAAATGACCATAACTTTCACGCTGGTTGCAATTATTCGTTTTATACGATGGAAAAACAGTTGTATCTTTACTGCATTTTATGCTTCTGGCGTTGACTTCTAAGGTCCTAGCTAATCGATCTGGTGGGGCAACGTCCAAGGGTGAAGCCTATGTAGCCGGGTACGTAGAAATGACCATTAGTTTCACACTGGTTGGAATTATTCTTTTTATACGATGGAAAAACTGTTGTATTTATTTTGTATTTTATGTCTCTGGCGTTGACTTCTTAGGGCCTAGCTATTGGATTTGGTGGACCAACACCGTAGAGTGAATCCTCGGTTGCCCCGAACGTAGAAGTGACCATATCTTTCATACTGGTTGCAATTATTCCTGTTACACGATGGAAAAACTGTTGTATTTTTATTGTATATTATGCTTCAGGCGTTGTCTTCTAAGGTCGTAGCTATTCTACGTAGTGGAGCAACGCCCTAGGGTGAAGCCTAGGTTGCCCGGAGCGTAGAAATGACCATTACCTTCACACTTGTTGCAATCATTCGTTTTATACGAAGGAAAAACTTTTGTATTTATATTGTATTTTATGCATCTGGCGTTGACTTCTTAGGCCCTAACTATTCGATCTGGTGGAATAACGCCCTAGAGTGAAGCCTAGGTTGCCCGGAATGTAGAAATGACCATTACTTAGACACTGTTTGCAATTATTCATTTTATACAATGGAAAAGCTGTTGTATTTATATTGTATTTTATGCTTCTGGCGTTGAGTTCTTAGGCCCTGACCATTCGATCTGGTGGAGCAACGCCCTAGAGTGAGGCCTAGGCTGTCCGGAACGTAGAAATGACCATTCATTTCACTCTGGTTGCAATTATTCATGCTATACGATGGAAAAACTGTTGCATTTTAATTGCATTTTCTGCTTCTGGAATTGACTTCTAAGGTCCTAGCCATTCGATCTGGTGGGGTAACGTCCAAAAGCCTATGTTGCCCGGAACGCAGAAATGACCATTACCTTCACACTGGTTGCAATTGTTCTTGTTATACGATGGAAAGACTGTTGTATTTTTATTGTATTTTATGCTTCTGGCGTTGACTTCTAAGGCCCTAACTATTCGATGTGGTGGCGTAACGACCTAGAGTGAAGTCTAGGTTTCCCGAATCGTAGGAATGACAACAACTTACACTGGTTGCAAGTATTCATGGTATACGATGGAAAACCTGTTGTATTTTTATTGTATTTTATGCTTCTGGCGTTGACTTCTTAGGCCCTGACCATTCGATCTGGTGAAGCAACGCCCTAGAGTGAAGCCTAGGCTGTCCGAAACGTAGAAATGACCATTAATTTCACTCTGGTTGCAATTATTCATGCTATACGATGGAAAAACTATTGCATTTTTATTGCATTTTCTGCTTCTGGCATTGACTTCTAAGGTCCTAGCTATTCGATCTGGTGGGGCAACGTCCAAGAGTGACGCCTATGTTGCCCGGAACGTAGAAATGACCATTACCTTCACACTGGTTGCAATTCTTCCTGTTATAGGATGGAAAGACTGTTGTATTTTTATTGTATCATATGCTTCTGGCGTTGACTCCTTAGGCCCTAACTATTCGATGTGGTGGAGCAACGCCCTAGAGTGAAGCCTAGGTTGCCCGAAACGAAGAAATGACCATAACTTTCACACTGGTTACAATTATTCCTGTTACACGATGGACAAACTGTTGTATTTTTATTGTATTTTATGCTTCTGGCGTTTAATTCTATGTCACTAGCCATTCGATATGGTGGAGCAACGACCTAGAGTGAAGCCGAGGTTGCCCGAAACGTAGAAATGACCATAACTTTCACGCTGGTTGCAATTATTCGTTTTATACGAAGGAAAAACAGTTGTATCTTTACTGTATTTTATGCTTCTGGCGTTGACTTCTAAGGTCCTAGCTAATCGATCTGGTGGGCAACGTCCAAGGGTGAAGCCTATGTAGCCCGGTACGTAGAAATGACCATTAGTTTCACACTGGTTGGAATTATTCTTTTTATACTATGGAAAAACTGTTGTATTTATTTTGCATTTTATGTCTCTGGCGTTGACTTCTTAGGGCCTAGCTATTGGATTTGGTGGACCAACACCGTAGAGTGAATCCTCGGTTGCCCCGAACGTAGGAGTGACCATATCTTTCATACTGGTTGCAATTATTCCTGTTACACGATGGAAAAACTGTTGTATTTTTATTGTATATTATGCTTCAGGCGTTGTCTTCTAAGGTCGTAGCTATTCTACGTAGTGGAGCAACGCCCTAGGGTGAAGCCTAGGTTGCCCGGAGCGTAGAAATGACCATTATCTTCACACTTGTTGCAATCATTCGTTTTATACGAAGGAAAAACTTTTGTATTTATATTGTATTTTATGCTTCTGGCGTTGACTTCTTAGGCCCTAACTATTCGATCTGGTGGAATAACGCCCTAGAGTGAAGCCTAGGTTGCCCGGAATGTAGAAATGACCATTACTTAGACACTGTTTGCAATTATTCATTTTATACAATGGAAAAGCTGTTGTATTTATATTGTATTTTATGCTTCTGGCGTTGAGTTCTTAGGCCCTGACCATTCGATCTGGTGGAGCAACGCCCTAGAGTGAGGCCTAGGCTGTCCGGAACGTAGAAATGACCATTCATTTCACTCTGGTTGCAATTATTCATGCTATACGATGGAAAAACTGTTGCATTTTAATTGCATTTTCTGCTTCTGGAATTGACTTCTAAGGTCCTAGCCATTCGATCTGGTGGGGTAACGTCCAAAAGCCTATGTTGCCCGGAACGCAGAAATGACCATTACCTTCACACTGGTTGCAATTGTTCTTGTTATACGATGGAAAGACTGTTGTATTTTTATTGTATTTTATGCTTCTGGCGTTGACTTCTAAGGCCCTAACTATTCGATGTGGTGGCGTAACGACCTAGAGTGAAGTCTAGGTTTCCCGAATCGTAGGAATGACAACAACTTACACTGGTTGCAAGTATTCATGGTATACGATGGAAAACCTGTTGTATTTTTATTGTATTTTATGCTTCTGGCGTTGACTTCTTAGGCCCTGACCATTCGATCTGTTGAAGCAACGCCCTAGAGTGAAGCCTAGGCTGTCCGAAACGTAGAAATGACCATTAATTTCACTCTGGTTGCAATTATTCATGCTATACGATGGAAAAACTATTGCATTTTTATTGCATTTTCTGCTTCTGGCATTGACTTCTAAGGTCCTAGCTATTCGATCTGGTGGGGCAACGTCCAAGAGTGACGCCTATGTTGCCCGGAACGTAGAAATGACCATTACCTTCACACTGGTTGCAATTCTTCCTGTTATAGGATGGAAAGACTGTTGTATTTTTATTGTATCATATGCTTCTGGCGTTGACTCCTTAGGCCCTAACTATTCGATGTGGTGGAGCAACGCCCTAGAGTGAAGCCTAGGTTGCCCGAAACGAAGAAATGACCATAACTTTCACACTGGTTACAATTATTCCTGTTACACGATGGACAAACTGTTGTATTTTTATTGTATTTTATGCTTCTGGCGTTTAATTCTATGTCACTAGCCATTCGATATGGTGGAGCAACGACCTAGAGTGAAGCCGAGGTTGCCCGAAACGTAGAAATGACCATAACTTTCACGCTGGTTGCAATTATTCGTTTTATACGAAGGAAAAACAGTTGTATCTTTACTGTATTTTATGCTTCTGGCGTTGACTTCTAAGGTCCTAGATAATCGATCTGGTGGGCAACGTCCAAGGGTGAAGCCTATGTAGCCCGGTACGTAGAAATGACCATTAGTTTCACACTGGTTGGAATTATTCTTTTTATACTATGGAAAAACTGTTGTATTTATTTTGCATTTTATGTCTCTGGCATCGACTTCTTAGGCCCTAGCTATTGGATCTGGTCGACCAACGCCGTAGTGTGAAGCCTCGGTTGCCCTGAACGTAGAAATGACCATTGCTTTCACACTGTTTGCAATTATTCATTATATACGATCGAACAACTGTTACATTTATATTGTATTTTCTGCTTCTGGCGTTGACTTCTAAGGCCGTAGCTATTCGATGTGGTGGAGCAACGCCCTAGAGTGAGGCCTAGGTTGCCCGGAATGTAGAAATGACCATATCTTTCATACTGGTTGCAATTATTCCTGTTATACAATGGAGAAACTGTTGTATTTTTATTGTATTTTATGCTTCAGGCGTTGTCTTCTAAGGTCGTAGCTATTCTACGTAGTGGAGCAACGCCCTAGAGTGAAGCCTGGGTTGCCCGGAACGCAGAAATGACCATTACATTCACACTGGTTGCAATTATTCCTGTTATACGATGGAAAGACTGTTGTATTTTTATTGTATCATATGCTTCTGGCGTTGACTTCTAAGGCCCGAACTATTCGATGTGGTGGAGCAACGCCCTAGAGTGAAGCCTAGGTTGCCCGAAACGCAGAAATGACCATAACTTTCACCCTGGTTACAATTATTCCTGTTACACGATGGACAAACTGTTGTATTTTTATTGTATTTTATGCTTCTGGCGTTGAATTCTATGTCCCTGACCATTCGATCTGGTGAAGCAACGCCCTAGAGTGAAGCCTGGGTTGCCCGGAACGTAGAAATGACCATTACCTTCACACTTGTTGCAATCATTCGTTTTATACGAAGGAAAAACTTTTGTATTTATATTGTATTTTATGTTTCTGGCGTTGACTTCTTAGGCCCTAACTATTCGACCTGGTGGAGCAACGCCCTAGAGTGAAGCCTAGGTTGCCCGAAACGTAGAAATGTCCATTACTTTCACACTGGTTGCAATTATTCCCGTTACACGATGGACAAACTGTTGTATTTTTATGGTATTTTATGCTTCTGGCGTTGACTTCTAAGGCGCTAACTATTCGATCTGGTGGAGCAACGCCCTAGGGTGGAGCCTAGGTTGCCCGGAATGTAGAAATGACCATATCTTTCATACTGGTTGCAATTATTCCTGTTATACGATGGAAAAACTGTTGTATTTTTATTGTATTTTATGCTTCAGGCGGTGTCTTCTAAGGTCGTAGCTATTCTACGTAGTGGAGCAACGCCCTAGAGTGAAGCCTAGGTTGCCCGGAACGTAGAAATGACCATTACCTTCACACTTCTTGCAATCATTCGTTTTATACGAAGGAAAAACTTTTGTATTTATATTGTATTTTATGCTTCTGGCGTTGACTTCTTAGGCTCTAACTGTTCGATCTGGTGGAACAACGCCCTAGGGTGGAGCCTAGGTTGCCTTGAACGTAAAAATGACCATAACATTCACACTCGTTGCAATTATTCGTTTTATAGGATGGAAAAACCGTTGTATTTATTTTGTATTTTATGCTTCGGGCGTTGACTTCTAAGGCCCTAACCATGCGATGTGGTGAAGCAACGCCCTGGAGTGAAACCTAAACAGCCCGCAACGTAGAAATGACCATTATCTTCACGCTTGTTGCAATTATTCCTTTTATGCGACGAACAAACTGTGGTATTTTTATAGAATTTTTTGCTTCAGGCGTTGACTTCTAAGGCCGTAGCTATTCGATGTGCTGGAGCAACGGCCTAGAGTGAAGCCTAGGTTGCCCGGAACGTAGAAATGACCATTCCTTCCACACTGTTTGCAATTATTCATTTTATACAATGGAAAAGCTGTTGTATTTATATTGTATTTTATGCTTCTGGCGTTGACTTCTAAGGCCCTAACTATTCTATGTGGTGGCATAACGACCTAGAGTGAAGTCTAGGTTGCCCGAAACGTAGGAATGACAATAACTTTAACACTGTTTGCAATTATTCATTGTATACGATCGAACAACTGTTATATTTATATTGCATTTTCTGCTTCTGGCGTTGACTTCTGAGGCCGTAGCTATTCGATGTGGTGGAGCAACGCCCTAGAGTGAAGCCTAGGTTGCCCGGAATGTAGAAATGACCATATCTTTCATAGTGGTTGCAATTATTCCTGTCATACGATGGAAAAACTGTTGTATTTTTATTGTATTTTATGCTTCAGGCGTTGTCTTCTAAGGCCCTAACTATTCGATGTGGTGGCGTAACGACCTAGAGTGAAGTCTAGGTTGCCCGAAACGTAGGAATGACAATAACTTTCACACTGGTTGCAAGTATTCATGGTATACTATGGAAAACCTGTTGTATTTTTATTGTATTTTATACTTCTGGCGTTGACTGCTTAGGCCCTGACCATTCGATCTGGTGAAGCAACGCCCTAGAGTGAAGCCTAGGCTGTCCGAAACGTAGAAATGACCATTAATTTCACTCTGGTTGCAATTATTCATGCTATACGATGGACAAACTGTTGTATTTTTATGGTATTTTATGCTTCTTGCGTTGACTTCTAAGGCGCTAACTATTCGATCTGGTGGAGCAACGCCCTAGGGTGGAGCCTAGGTTGCCCGGAATGTAGAAATGACCATATCTTTCATACTGGTTGCAATTATTCCTGTTATACGATGGAAAAACTGTTGTATTTTTATTGTATTTTATGCTACAGGCGTTGACTTCTTAGGCCCTCACTGTTCGATCTGGTGGAACAACGCCCTAGAGTGAAGCCTAGGTTGCCGGAAACGTAGAAATGACCGTAACTTTCACGCAGGTTGCAATTATTCGTTTTATTCGATAGAAAAACAGTTGTATCTTTACTGTATTTTATGCTTCTGGCGTTGACTTCTAAGGTCCTAGCTAATCGATCTGGTGGGGCAACGTCCAAGGGTGAAGCCTATGTAGCCCGGTACGTAGAAATGACCATTAGTTTCACACTGGTTGGAATTATTCTTTTTATACGATGGAAAAACTGTTGTATTTATCTTGTATTTTATGTCTCTGGCGTTGACTCCTTAGGCCCTAGCTATTGGATCTGGTGGACCAACGCCGTAGAGTGAAGCCTCGGTTGCCCTGAACGTAGAAGTGACCATTACTTTCACACTGTTTGCTGTTATTCATTATATACGATCGATCAACTGTTATATTTATATTGTATTTTTTGCTTCTGGCGTTGACTTCTTAGGCCCTGACCATTCGATCTGGTGAAGCAACGCCCTAGAGTGAAGCCTCCGTTGCCCTGAACGTAGAAATGACCATTACTTTCACACTGGTTGGAATTATTCTTTTTATACGATGGAAAGCTGTTGTATTTTTATTGTATTTTATGCTTCAGGCGTTGTCTTCTAAGGTCGTAGCTATTCTACGTAGTGGAGCAACGCCCTAGGGTGGAGCCTAGGCTGTCCGAAACGTATAAATGACCATTAATTTCACTCTGGTTGCAAGTATTCATGCTATACGATGGAAAAACTGTTGAATTTTTATTGCATTTTCTACTTCTGGCATTGACTTCTAAGGTCCTAGCTAATCGATCTGGTGGGGCAACGTCCAAGGGTGACGCCTATGTAGCCCGATACGTAGAAATGACCATTAGTTTCACACTGGTTGCAATTATTCGTGCTATACGATGGAAATACTGTTGCATTTTTATTGCATTTTCTGCTTCTGGCATTGACTTCTAAGGTCCTAGCTATTCGATCTGGTGGGGCAACGTCCAAGAGTGAAGCCTATGTTGCCCGGAACGTAGAAATGACCATTACCTTCACACTGTTTGCAAATATACATTATATACGATGGAAAAAGCTGTTGTATTTATGTTGCATCTTATGCTTCTGGCGTTGAATTCTGAGGCTCTAACTATTCGATGTGTTGGAGCAACGACCTAGAATGAAGTCTAGGTTGCCCGCAACGTAGGAATGACAATAACTTTCACACTGGTTGCAATTAATCGTTTTATACGATGGAAAAGCTATTGTATTTATATTGTAATTTTTGCCTCTGGCGTTGACTTCTTAGGCCCAAACAATTCGATCTGGTGGAGCAACGCCCTGGAGTGAAACCTAAACAGCCCACAACGTAGAAATGACCATTAACTTCACGCTTGTTGCAATTATTCCTCTTATGCGACGAACAAACTGTGGTATTTTTATAGAATTTTGTGCTTCAGGCGTTGACTTCTAAGGCCGTAGCTATTCGATGTGGTGGAGGAACGACCTAGAGTGAAGCCTAGGTTGCCCGGAGCGTAGAAATGACCATTACTTCAACACCGTTTGCAATTATTCATTTTATACAATGGAAAAACTGTTGTATTTATATTGTATTTTATGCTTCTGGCGTTGACTTCTAAGGCCCTAACTATTCGATGTGGTGGCGTAACGACCTAGAGTGAAGTCTAGGTTTCCCGAAACGTAGGAATGACCATTACCTTCACACTTGTTGCAATCATTCGTTTTATACGAAGGAAAAACTTTTGTATTTATATTGTATTTTATGTTTCTGGCGTTGACTTCTTAGGCCCTAACTATTCGACCTGGTGGAGCAACGCCCTAGAGTGAAGCCTAGGTTGCCCGAAACGTAGAAATGTCCATTACTTTCACACTGGTTGCAATTATTCCCGTTACACGATGGACAAACTGTTGTATTTTTATGGTATTTTATGCTTCTGGCGTTGACTTCTAAGGCGCTAACTATTCGATCTGGTGGAGCAACGCCCTAGGGTGGAGCCTAGGTTGCCCGGAATGTAGAAATGACCATATCTTTCATACTGGTTGCAATTATTCCTGTTATACGATGGAAAAACTGTTGTATTTTTATTGTATTTTATGCTTCAGGCGGTGTCTTCTAAGGTCGTAGCTATTCTACGTAGTGGAGCAACGCCCTAGAGTGAAGCCTAGGTTGCCCGGAACGTAGAAATGACCATTACCTTCACACTTCTTGCAATCATTCGTTTTATACGAAGGAAAAACTTTTGTATTTATATTGTATTTTATGCTTCTGGCGTTGACTTCTTAGGCCCTAACTGTTCGATCTGGTGGAACAACGCCCTAGGGTGGAGCCTAGGTTGCCTTGAACGTAAAAATGACCATAACATTCACACTCGTTGCAATTATTCGTTTTATAGGATGGAAAAACCGTTGTATTTATTTTGTATTTTATGCTTCGGGCGTTGACTTCTAAGGCCCTAACTATGCGATGTGGTGGAGCAACGCCCTGGAGTGAAACCTAAACAGCCCGCAACGTAGAAATGACCATTAACTTCACGCTTGTTGCAATTATTCCTTTTATGCGACGAACAAACTGTGGTATTTTTATAGAATTTTGTGCTTCAGGCGTTGACTTCTAAGGCTGTAGCTATTCGATGTGCTGGAGCAACGGCCTAGAGTGAAGCCTAGGTTGCCCGGAACGTAGAAATGACCATTCCTTCCACACTGTTTGCAATTATTCATTTTATACAATGGAAAAGCTGTTGTATTTATATTGTATTTTATGCTTCTGGCGTTGACTTCTAAGGCCCTAACTATTCTATGTGGTGGCGTAACGACCTAGAGTGAAGTCTAGGTTGCCCGAAACGTAGGAATGACAATAACTTTAACACTGTTTGCAATTATTCATTGTATACGATCGAACAACTGTTATATTTATATTGCATTTTCTGCTTCTGGCGTTGACTTCTGAGGCCGTAGCTATTCGATGTGGTGGAGCAACGCCCTAGAGTGAAGCCTAGGTTGCCCGGAATGTAGAAATGACCATATCTTTCATAGTGGTTGCAATTATTCCTGTCATACGATGCAAAAACTGTTGTATTTTTATTGTATTTTATGCTTCAGGCGTTGTCTTCTAAGGCCCTAACTATTCGATGTGGTGGCGTAACGACCTAGAGTGAAGTCTAGGTTGCCCGAAACGTAGGAATGACAATAACTTTCACACTGGTTGCAAGTATTCATTTTATACAATGGAAAAGCTGTTGTATTTATATTGTATTTTATGCTTCTGGCGTTGACTTCTTAGGCCCTGACCATTCGATCTGGTGGAGCAACGCCCTAGAGTGAGGCCTAGGCTGTCCGGAACGTAGAAATGACCATTCATTTCACTCTGGTTGCAATTATTCATGCTATACGATGGAAAAACTGTTGCATTTTAATTGCATTTTCTGCTTCTGGAATTGACTTCTAAGGTCCTAGCCATTCGATCTGGTGGGGTAACGTCCAAAAGCCTATGTTGCCCGGAACGCAGAAATGACCATTACCTTCACACTGGTTGCAATTGTTCTTGTTATACGATGGAAAGACTGTTGTATTTTTATTGTATCTTATGCTTCTGGCGTTGACTTCTTAGGCCCTAACTATTCGATGTGGTGGAGCAACGCCCTAGAGTGAAGCCTAGGTTGCCCGAAACGTAGAAATGTCCATTACTTTCACACTGGTTGCAATTATTCCTGTTACACGATGGACAAACTGTTGTATTTTTATGGTATTTTATGCTTCTGGCGTTGACTTCTAAGGCGCTAACTATTCGATCTGGTGGAGCAACGCCCTAGGGTGGAGCCTAGGTTGCCCGGAATGTAGAAATGACCATATCTTTCATACTGGTTGCAATTATTCCTGTTATACGATGGAAAAACTGTTGTATTTTTATTGTATTTTATGCTACAGGCGTTGACTTCTTAGGCCCTCACTGTTCGATCTGGTGGAACAACGCCCTAGAGTGAAGCCTAGGTTGCCCGAAACGTAGAAATGACCGTAACTTTCACGCAGGTTGCAATTATTCGTTTTATTCGATGGAAAGACAGTTGTATCTTTACTGTATTTTTTGCTTCTGGCGTTGACTTCTTAGGCCCTGACCATTCGATCTGGTGAAGCAACGCCCTAGAGTGAAGCCTCGGTTGCCCTGAACGTAGAAATGACCATTACTTTCACACTGGTTGGAATTATTCTTTTTATACGATGGAAAGCTGTTGTATTTTTATTGTATTTTATGCTTCAGGCGTTGTCTTCTAAGGTCGTAGCTATTCTACGTAGTGGAGCAACGCCCTAGGGTGGAGCCTAGGCTGTCCGAAACGTATAAATGACCATTAATTTCACTCTGGTTGCAAGTATTCATGCTATACGATGGAAAAACTGTTGAATTTTTATTGCATTTTCTACTTCTGGCATTGACATCTAAGGTCCTAGCTATTCGATCTGGTGGGGCAACGTCCAAGAGTGAAGCCTATGTTGCCCGGAACGTAGAAATGACCATTACCTTCACACTGGTTGCAATTCTTCCTGTTATAGGATGGAAAGACTGTTGTATTTTTATTGTATCATATGCTTCTGGCGTTGACTCCTTAGGCCCTAACTATTCGATGTGGTGGAGCAACGTCCTAGAGTGAGGCCTAGGTTGCCCGGAATGTAGAAATGACCATATCTTTCACCCTGGTTACAATTATTCCTGTTACACGATGGACAAACTGTTGTATTTTTATTGTATTTTATGCTTCTGGCGTTGAATTCTATGTCCCTGACCATTCGATCTGGTGAAGCAACGCCCTAGAGTGAAGCCTGGGTTGCCCGGAACGTAGAAATGACCATTACCTTCACACTTGTTGCAATCATTCGTTTTATACGAAGGAAAAACTTTTGTATTTATATTGTATTTTATGTTTCTGGCGTTGACTTCTTAGGCCCTAACTATTCGACCTGGTGGAGCAACGCCCTAGAGTGAAGCCGAGGCTGTCCGAAACGTAGAAATGACGATTAATTTCACTCTGGTTGCAATTATTCATGCTATACGATGGAAAAACTGTTGCATTTTTATTGCATTTTCTGCTTCTGGCATTGACTTCTAAGGTGCTAGCCAATGGATCTGGTGGAGAAACGTCCAAGGGTGAAGCCTATGTAGCCCGGTACGTAGAAATGACCATTAGTTTCACACTGGATGGAATTATTCTTTTTATACGATGGAAAAACTGTTGTATTTATTTTGTATTTTATGTCTCGGGCGTTGACTTCTTAGGCCCTAGCTATTGGATCTGGTGGACCAACGCCGTAGAGTGAAGCCTCGGTTGCCCTGAACGTAGAAATGACCATTACTTTCACACTGTTTGCAATTATTCATTTTATACGATCGAACAACTGTTATATTTATATTGTATTTTCTGCTTCTGGCGTTGACTTCTATGGCCGTAGCTATTCGATGTGGTGGAGCAACGCCCTAGAGTGAAGCCTAGGTTGACCGGAATGTTGAAATGACCATATCTTTCATACTGGTTGCAATTATTCCTGTTATAGGATGGAAATATTGTTTTATTTTTATTGTATTTTATGCTTCAGGCGTTGTCTTCTAAGGTCGTAGCTATTCTACGTAGTGGAGCAACTCCCTAGAGTGAAGCCTAGGTTGCCCGGAACGTAGAAATGACCATTACCTTCACACTTGTTGCAATAATTCGTTTTATACGGAGGAAAAACTTTTGTATTGATATTGTTTTTTCTGCTTCTGGCGTTGACTTCTAAGGCCGTAGCTATTCGATGTGGTGGAGCAACGCCCTAGACTGAAGCCTAGGTTGCCCGGAATGTAGAAATGACCATATCTTTCATACTGGTTGCAATTATTCCTGTTATACGATGGGAAAACTGTTGTATTTTTATTGTATTTTATGCTTCAGGCGTTGTCTTCTAAGGTCGTAGCTATTCTACGTAGTGGAGCAACGCCCTAGAGTGAAGCCTGGGTTGCCCGGAACGCAGAAATGACCATTACATTCACACTGGTTGCAATTATTCCTGTTATACGATGGAAAGACTGTTGTATTTTTATTGTATCATATGCTTCTGGCGTTGACTTCTAAGGCCCGAACTATTCGATGTGGTGGAGCAACGCCCTAGAGTGAAGCCTAGGTTGCCCGAAACGCAGAAATGACCATAACTTTCACCCTGGTTACAATTATTCCTGTTACACGATGGACAAACTGTTGTATTTTTATTGTATTTTATGCTTCTGGCGTTGAATTCTATGTCCCTGACCATTCGATCTGGTGAAGCAACGCCCTAGAGTGAAGCCTGGGTTGCCCGGAACGTAGAAATGACCATTACCTTCACACTTGTTGCAATCATTCGTTTTATACGAAGGAAAAACTTTTGTATTTATATTGTATTTTATGTTTCTGGCGTTGACTTCTTAGGCCCTAACTATTCGACCTGGTGGAGCAACGCCCTAGAGTGAAGCCTAGGTTGCCCGAAACGTAGAAATGTCCATTACTTTCACACTGGTTGCAATTATTCCCGTTACACGATGGACAAACTGTTGTATTTTTATGGTATTTTATGCTTCTGGCGTTGACTTCTAAGGCGCTAACTATTCGATCTGGTGGAGCAACGCCCTAGGGTGGAGCCTAGGTTGCCCGGAATGTAGAAATGACCATATCTTTCATACTGGTTGCAATTATTCCTGTTATACGATGGAAAAACTGTTGTATTTTTATTGTATTTTATGCTTCAGGCGGTGTCTTCTAAGGTCGTAGCTATTCTACGTAGTGGAGCAACGCCCTAGAGTGAAGCCTAGGTTGCCCGGAACGTAGAAATGACCATTACCTTCACACTTCTTGCAATCATTCGTTTTATACGAAGGAAAAACTTTTGTATTTATATTGTATTTTATGCTTCTGGCGTTGACTTCTTAGGCTCTAACTGTTCGATCTGGTGGAACAACGCCCTAGGGTGGAGCCTAGGTTGCCTTGAACGTAAAAATGACCATAACATTCACACTCGTTGCAATTATTCGTTTTATAGGATGGAAAAACCGTTGTATTTATTTTGTATTTTATGCTTCGGGCGTTGACTTCTAAGGCCCTAACCATGCGATGTGGTGAAGCAACGCCCTGGAGTGAAACCTAAACAGCCCGCAACGTAGAAATGACCATTATCTTCACGCTTGTTGCAATTATTCCTTTTATGCGACGAACAAACTGTGGTATTTTTATAGAATTTTTTGCTTCAGGCGTTGACTTCTAAGGCCGTAGCTATTCGATGTGCTGGAGCAACGGCCTAGAGTGAAGCCTAGGTTGCCCGGAACGTAGAAATGACCATTCCTTCCACACTGTTTGCAATTATTCATTTTATACAATGGAAAAGCTGTTGTATTTATATTGTATTTTATGCTTCTGGCGTTGACTTCTAAGGCCCTAACTATTCTATGTGGTGGCATAACGACCTAGAGTGAAGTCTAGGTTGCCCGAAACGTAGGAATGACAATAACTTTAACACTGTTTGCAATTATTCATTGTATACGATCGAACAACTGTTATATTTATATTGCATTTTCTGCTTCTGGCGTTGACTTCTGAGGCCGTAGCTATTCGATGTGGTGGAGCAACGCCCTAGAGTGAAGCCTAGGTTGCCCGGAATGTAGAAATGACCATATCTTTCATAGTGGTTGCAATTATTCCTGTCATACGATGGAAAAACTGTTGTATTTTTATTGTATTTTATGCTTCAGGCGTTGTCTTCTAAGGCCCTAACTATTCGATGTGGTGGCGTAACGACCTAGAGTGAAGTCTAGGTTGCCCGAAACGTAGGAATGACAATAACTTTCACACTGGTTGCAAGTATTCATGGTATACTATGGAAAACCTGTTGTATTTTTATTGTATTTTATACTTCTGGCGTTGACTGCTTAGGCCCTGACCATTCGATCTGGTGAAGCAACGCCCTAGAGTGAAGCCTAGGCTGTCCGAAACGTAGAAATGACCATTAATTTCACTCTGGTTGCAATTATTCATGCTATACGATGGACAAACTGTTGTATTTTTATGGTATTTTATGCTTCTTGCGTTGACTTCTAAGGCGCTAACTATTCGATCTGGTGGAGCAACGCCCTAGGGTGGAGCCTAGGTTGCCCGGAATGTAGAAATGACCATATCTTTCATACTGGTTGCAATTATTCCTGTTATACGATGGAAAAACTGTTGTATTTTTATTGTATTTTATGCTACAGGCGTTGACTTCTTAGGCCCTCACTGTTCGATCTGGTGGAACAACGCCCTAGAGTGAAGCCTAGGTTGCCGGAAACGTAGAAATGACCGTAACTTTCACGCAGGTTGCAATTATTCGTTTTATTCGATAGAAAAACAGTTGTATCTTTACTGTATTTTATGCTTCTGGCGTTGACTTCTAAGGTCCTAGCTAATCGATCTGGTGGGGCAACGTCCAAGGGTGAAGCCTATGTAGCCCGGTACGTAGAAATGACCATTAGTTTCACACTGGTTGGAATTATTCTTTTTATACGATGGAAAAACTGTTGTATTTATCTTGTATTTTATGTCTCTGGCGTTGACTCCTTAGGCCCTAGCTATTGGATCTGGTGGACCAACGCCGTAGAGTGAAGCCTCGGTTGCCCTGAACGTAGAAGTGACCATTACTTTCACACTGTTTGCTGTTATTCATTATATACGATCGATCAACTGTTATATTTATATTGTATTTTTTGCTTCTGGCGTTGACTTCTTAGGCCCTGACCATTCGATCTGGTGAAGCAACGCCCTAGAGTGAAGCCTCCGTTGCCCTGAACGTAGAAATGACCATTACTTTCACACTGGTTGGAATTATTCTTTTTATACGATGGAAAGCTGTTGTATTTTTATTGTATTTTATGCTTCAGGCGTTGTCTTCTAAGGTCGTAGCTATTCTACGTAGTGGAGCAACGCCCTAGGGTGGAGCCTAGGCTGTCCGAAACGTATAAATGACCATTAATTTCACTCTGGTTGCAAGTATTCATGCTATACGATGGAAAAACTGTTGAATTTTTATTGCATTTTCTACTTCTGGCATTGACTTCTAAGGTCCTAGCTAATCGATCTGGTGGGGCAACGTCCAAGGGTGACGCCTATGTAGCCCGATACGTAGAAATGACCATTAGTTTCACACTGGTTGCAATTATTCGTGCTATACGATGGAAATACTGTTGCATTTTTATTGCATTTTCTGCTTCTGGCATTGACTTCTAAGGTCCTAGCTATTCGATCTGGTGGGGCAACGTCCAAGAGTGAAGCCTATGTTGCCCGGAACGTAGAAATGACCATTACCTTCACACTGTTTGCAAATATACATTATATACGATGGAAAAAGCTGTTGTATTTATGTTGCATCTTATGCTTCTGGCGTTGAATTCTGAGGCTCTAACTATTCGATGTGTTGGAGCAACGACCTAGAATGAAGTCTAGGTTGCCCGCAACGTAGGAATGACAATAACTTTCACACTGGTTGCAATTAATCGTTTTATACGATGGAAAAGCTATTGTATTTATATTGTAATTTTTGCCTCTGGCGTTGACTTCTTAGGCCCAAACAATTCGATCTGGTGGAGCAACGCCCTGGAGTGAAACCTAAACAGCCCACAACGTAGAAATGACCATTAACTTCACGCTTGTTGCAATTATTCCTCTTATGCGACGAACAAACTGTGGTATTTTTATAGAATTTTGTGCTTCAGGCGTTGACTTCTAAGGCCGTAGCTATTCGATGTGGTGGAGGAACGACCTAGAGTGAAGCCTAGGTTGCCCGGAGCGTAGAAATGACCATTACTTCAACACCGTTTGCAATTATTCATTTTATACAATGGAAAAACTGTTGTATTTATATTGTATTTTATGCTTCTGGCGTTGACTTCTAAGGCCCTAACTATTCGATGTGGTGGCGTAACGACCTAGAGTGAAGTCTAGGTTTCCCGAAACGTAGGAATGACCATTACCTTCACACTTGTTGCAATCATTCGTTTTATACGAAGGAAAAACTTTTGTATTTATATTGTATTTTATGTTTCTGGCGTTGACTTCTTAGGCCCTAACTATTCGACCTGGTGGAGCAACGCCCTAGAGTGAAGCCTAGGTTGCCCGAAACGTAGAAATGTCCATTACTTTCACACTGGTTGCAATTATTCCCGTTACACGATGGACAAACTGTTGTATTTTTATGGTATTTTATGCTTCTGGCGTTGACTTCTAAGGCGCTAACTATTCGATCTGGTGGAGCAACGCCCTAGGGTGGAGCCTAGGTTGCCCGGAATGTAGAAATGACCATATCTTTCATACTGGTTGCAATTATTCCTGTTATACGATGGAAAAACTGTTGTATTTTTATTGTATTTTATGCTTCAGGCGGTGTCTTCTAAGGTCGTAGCTATTCTACGTAGTGGAGCAACGCCCTAGAGTGAAGCCTAGGTTGCCCGGAACGTAGAAATGACCATTACCTTCACACTTCTTGCAATCATTCGTTTTATACGAAGGAAAAACTTTTGTATTTATATTGTATTTTATGCTTCTGGCGTTGACTTCTTAGGCCCTAACTGTTCGATCTGGTGGAACAACGCCCTAGGGTGGAGCCTAGGTTGCCTTGAACGTAAAAATGACCATAACATTCACACTCGTTGCAATTATTCGTTTTATAGGATGGAAAAACCGTTGTATTTATTTTGTATTTTATGCTTCGGGCGTTGACTTCTAAGGCCCTAACTATGCGATGTGGTGGAGCAACGCCCTGGAGTGAAACCTAAACAGCCCGCAACGTAGAAATGACCATTAACTTCACGCTTGTTGCAATTATTCCTTTTATGCGACGAACAAACTGTGGTATTTTTATAGAATTTTGTGCTTCAGGCGTTGACTTCTAAGGCCGTAGCTATTCGATGTGCTGGAGCAACGGCCTAGAGTGAAGCCTAGGTTGCCCGGAACGTAGAAATGACCATTCCTTCCACACTGTTTGCAATTATTCATTTTATACAATGGAAAAGCTGTTGTATTTATATTGTATTTTATGCTTCTGGCGTTGACTTCTAAGGCCCTAACTATTCTATGTGGTGGCGTAACGACCTAGAGTGAAGTCTAGGTTGCCCGAAACGTAGGAATGACAATAACTTTAACACTGTTTGCAATTATTCATTGTATACGATCGAACAACTGTTATATTTATATTGCATTTTCTGCTTCTGGCGTTGACTTCTGAGGCCGTAGCTATTCGATGTGGTGGAGCAACGCCCTAGAGTGAAGCCTAGGTTGCCCGGAATGTAGAAATGACCATATCTTTCATAGTGGTTGCAATTATTCCTGTCATACGATGCAAAAACTGTTGTATTTTTATTGTATTTTATGCTTCAGGCGTTGTCTTCTAAGGCCCTAACTATTCGATGTGGTGGCGTAACGACCTAGAGTGAAGTCTAGGTTGCCCGAAACGTAGGAATGACAATAACTTTCACACTGGTTGCAAGTATTCATTTTATACAATGGAAAAGCTGTTGTATTTATATTGTATTTTATGCTTCTGGCGTTGACTTCTTAGGCCCTGACCATTCGATCTGGTGGAGCAACGCCCTAGAGTGAGGCCTAGGCTGTCCGGAACGTAGAAATGACCATTCATTTCACTCTGGTTGCAATTATTCATGCTATACGATGGAAAAACTGTTGCATTTTAATTGCATTTTCTGCTTCTGGAATTGACTTCTAAGGTCCTAGCCATTCGATCTGGTGGGGTAACGTCCAAAAGCCTATGTTGCCCGGAACGCAGAAATGACCATTACCTTCACACTGGTTGCAATTGTTCTTGTTATACGATGGAAAGACTGTTGTATTTTTATTGTATCTTATGCTTCTGGCGTTGACTTCTTAGGCCCTAACTATTCGATGTGGTGGAGCAACGCCCTAGAGTGAAGCCTAGGTTGCCCGAAACGTAGAAATGTCCATTACTTTCACACTGGTTGCAATTATTCCTGTTACACGATGGACAAACTGTTGTATTTTTATGGTATTTTATGCTTCTGGCGTTGACTTCTAAGGCGCTAACTATTCGATCTGGTGGAGCAACGCCCTAGGGTGGAGCCTAGGTTGCCCGGAATGTAGAAATGACCATATCTTTCATACTGGTTGCAATTATTCCTGTTATACGATGGAAAAACTGTTGTATTTTTATTGTATTTTATGCTACAGGCGTTGACTTCTTAGGCCCTCACTGTTCGATCTGGTGGAACAACGCCCTAGAGTGAAGCCTAGGTTGCCCGAAACGTAGAAATGACCGTAACTTTCACGCAGGTTGCAATTATTCGTTTTATTCGATGGAAAGACAGTTGTATCTTTACTGTATTTTTTGCTTCTGGCGTTGACTTCTTAGGCCCTGACCATTCGATCTGGTGAAGCAACGCCCTAGAGTGAAGCCTCGGTTGCCCTGAACGTAGAAATGACCATTACTTTCACACTGGTTGGAATTATTCTTTTTATACGATGGAAAGCTGTTGTATTTTTATTGTATTTTATGCTTCAGGCGTTGTCTTCTAAGGTCGTAGCTATTCTACGTAGTGGAGCAACGCCCTAGGGTGGAGCCTAGGCTGTCCGAAACGTATAAATGACCATTAATTTCACTCTGGTTGCAAGTATTCATGCTATACGATGGAAAAACTGTTGAATTTTTATTGCATTTTCTACTTCTGGCATTGACATCTAAGGTCCTAGCTATTCGATCTGGTGGGGCAACGTCCAAGAGTGAAGCCTATGTTGCCCGGAACGTAGAAATGACCATTACCTTCACACTGGTTGCAATTCTTCCTGTTATAGGATGGAAAGACTGTTGTATTTTTATTGTATCATATGCTTCTGGCGTTGACTCCTTAGGCCCTAACTATTCGATGTGGTGGAGCAACGTCCTAGAGTGAGGCCTAGGTTGCCCGGAATGTAGAAATGACCATATCTTTCACCCTGGTTACAATTATTCCTGTTACACGATGGACAAACTGTTGTATTTTTATTGTATTTTATGCTTCTGGCGTTGAATTCTATGTCCCTGACCATTCGATCTGGTGAAGCAACGCCCTAGAGTGAAGCCTGGGTTGCCCGGAACGTAGAAATGACCATTACCTTCACACTTGTTGCAATCATTCGTTTTATACGAAGGAAAAACTTTTGTATTTATATTGTATTTTATGTTTCTGGCGTTGACTTCTTAGGCCCTAACTATTCGACCTGGTGGAGCAACGCCCTAGAGTGAAGCCGAGGCTGTCCGAAACGTAGAAATGACGATTAATTTCACTCTGGTTGCAATTATTCATGCTATACGATGGAAAAACTGTTGCATTTTTATTGCATTTTCTGCTTCTGGCATTGACTTCTAAGGTGCTAGCCAATGGATCTGGTGGAGAAACGTCCAAGGGTGAAGCCTATGTAGCCCGGTACGTAGAAATGACCATTAGTTTCACACTGGATGGAATTATTCTTTTTATACGATGGAAAAACTGTTGTATTTATTTTGTATTTTATGTCTCGGGCGTTGACTTCTTAGGCCCTAGCTATTGGATCTGGTGGACCAACGCCGTAGAGTGAAGCCTCGGTTGCCCTGAACGTAGAAATGACCATTACTTTCACACTGTTTGCAATTATTCATTTTATACGATCGAACAACTGTTATATTTATATTGTATTTTCTGCTTCTGGCGTTGACTTCTATGGCCGTAGCTATTCGATGTGGTGGAGCAACGCCCTAGAGTGAAGCCTAGGTTGACCGGAATGTTGAAATGACCATATCTTTCATACTGGTTGCAATTATTCCTGTTATAGGATGGAAATATTGTTTTATTTTTATTGTATTTTATGCTTCAGGCGTTGTCTTCTAAGGTCGTAGCTATTCTACGTAGTGGAGCAACTCCCTAGAGTGAAGCCTAGGTTGCCCGGAACGTAGAAATGACCATTACCTTCACACTTGTTGCAATAATTCGTTTTATACGGAGGAAAAACTTTTGTATTGATATTGTTTTTTCTGCTTCTGGCGTTGACTTCTAAGGCCGTAGCTATTCGATGTGGTGGAGCAACGCCCTAGACTGAAGCCTAGGTTGCCCGGAATGTAGAAATGACCATATCTTTCATACTGGTTGCAATTATTCCTGTTATACGATGGGAAAACTGTTGTATTTTTATTGTATTTTATGCTTCTAGCGTTGTCTTCTAAGGTCGTAGCTATTCTACGTAGTGGAGCAACGCCCTAGAGTGAAGCCTAGGTTGCCCGGAACGTAGAAATGACCATTACCTTCACACTTGTTGCAATCATTCGTTTTATACGAAGGAAAAACTTTTGTATTTATATTGTATTTTATGCTTTTGGCGCTGACTTCTTAGGCCCTAACTATTCGATCTGGTGGAACAACGGCCTATGGTGGAGCCTAGGTTGCCCTGAACGTAAAAATGACCATAACTTTCACACTCGTTGCAATTATTCGTTTTATACGATGGAAAAACCGTTGTATTTATTTTGTATTTTATGCTTCGGGCGTTGACTTCCAAGGCCCGAACTATTCGATGTGGTGGAACAACGCCCTAGAGCGAAGCCTAGACTGCCCGGAACGTAGAAATGACCATACCTTTCACAGTCGTTGCAATTATTCGTTTTATACGATGGAAAAACTGTTGCATTTTTATTGTATTTTATGCTTCTGGTGTAGAATTCTAAGTCCCTAACTATTCCATCTCGTGGAGCGACGCCCTAGAGTGAAGCCTAGGTTGCCCGGAATGTAGAAATGACCATTACTTTCACACTGTTTGCAAATATACATTACATACGTTGGAAAAGCTGTTGTATTTATATTGTATTTTATGCTTCTAGCGCTGACTTCTTAGGCCCTACCTATTTGATCTGGTGGAGCACGGCCTTAGAGTGAAGCCTAGGTTGCCCGGATCGTAGAAAAGGCCATCACCTTCACACTGGTTGCAATCATTCCTGTTATACGATGGCAAAACTGTTGTATTTTGATTGTATTTTATGCTTCGGGCGTTGACTTCTAAGGCCCTAACTATTCGATGTGGTGGAGCAACGCCCTAGGGTGAAGCCTAGGTTGCCCGGAACGTAGAAATGACCATTACTTTCACACTGGCTGGAATCATTCATGATTTACGATGGAAAACCTGTTGAATTTTTATTGTATTTTATGCTTCTGGCGTTGACTTCTTATGCCTTAGCTATTCGATCTGGTGGACCAACGCGCTAGAGTGAAGCCTAGGTTGCCCGGGACATAGAAATAACCATTACCATCACACGGTTTGCAATTATTCGTTATATACGATGGAAAAACTGTTGCATTTATATTGTATTTTATGCTGCTGGCGTTGACTTCTTAAGCCTTAGCTATTCGATCTGGTGGAGCAACGCCCTAGAGTGAAGCCTAGGTTGCCCGGAACTTAGAAATGGCCATAACTTTTACACTGGTTGCAGTTATTCCTGTTATACGATGGAAAAACTGTCGTATTCTTATTGTATTTTTTGCTTTTGGTATTGAATTCTAAGTCGCTAGCTATTCGATCTGGTGGAGCAACGCCCTAGAGCGAAGCCTAGGTTGTCCGGAACGTAGAAGTGACCATTACCTTCACACTGGTTGCAATCGTTCCTGTTATACGATGAACAAACTGTTGTATTTAAATTGTGTTTTACGCTTCTGGCGTGGACTTCTTAGGCCTTAGCTATTCGATCTGGTGGAGCAACGCCCTAGAGTGAAGCCTAGGTTGCCCGGAACGTTGAAATGACCATTACCATCACATTGGTTGCAATTACTCGTTTTATGCGATGGAAAAACTGTTGTATTTTTATTGCATTTTATGCTCCGGGCGTAGACCTCTAAGGCCCTAGCTATTCGATCTATTCGAGCAACGCCCTAGAGTGAAGCCTATGTTGCCCGGAATGCAGAAATGACCATAGCTTTCACACTGGTTGCAATTATTCCTGTTGTACGATGAAAATCTGTTGTATTTTTAATGTATTTTATGCTTCTGGCGTTGAATTCTAAGTCCCTAGCTATTCGATCTGGTGGAGAAACGCCCTAGTGTGAAGACTAGGTTGCCCTGAACGTAGAAATGGTCATAACTTTCACACTGGTTGCAGTTATTCCTGTCATACGATGGAAAAACTGTTGTATTCTTATTGTATTTTTTGCTTTTGGTTTTGAATTCTAAGTCGCTAGCTATTCGATCAGGTGGATCAACGCCCTAGAGTGAAGCCTAGGTTGCCCGCAACGTTGAAATGACCATTACCATCACACTGGTTGCAATTATTCATTTTATACGATGGAAAAACTGTTGTATCTTTATTGTATTTTATGCTCTGGGCGTAGACCTCTAAGGCCCTAGCTATTCGCTCTGGGCTAGCAACGCCCTAGAGTGAAGCCTAGGCTGTCCGAAACGTAGAAATGACCATTAATTTCACTCTGGTTGCAATTATTCATGCTATACGATGGAAAAACTATTGCATTTTTATTGCATTTTCTGCTTCTGGCATTGACTTCTAAGGTCCTAGCTATTCGATCTGGTGGGGCAACGTCCAAGAGTGAAGCCTATGTTGCCCGGAACGTAGAAATGACCATTACCTTCACACTGGTTGCAATTCTTCCTGTTATAGGATGGAAAGACTGTTGTATTTTTATTGTATCATATGCTTCTGGCGTTGACTCCTTAGGCCCTAACTATTCGATGTGGTGGAGCAACGCCCTAGAGTGAAGCCTAGGTTGCCCGAAACGAAGAAATGACCATAACTTTCACACTGGTTACAATTATTCCTGTTATACGATGGACAAACTGTTGTATTTTTATTGTATTTTATGCTTCTGGCGTTTAATTCTATGTCCCTAGCCATTCGATCTGGTGGAGCAACGACCTAGAGTGAAGCCTAGGTTGCCCGAAACGTAGAAATGACCATAACTTTCACGCTGGTTGCAATTATTCGTTTTATACGATGGAAAAACAGTTGTATCTTTACAGTATTTTATGCTTCTGGCGTTGACTTCTAAGGTCCTAGCTAATCGATCTGGTGGGCAACGTCCAAGGGTGAAGCCTATGTAGCCCGGTACGTAGAAATGACAATTAGTTTCACACTGGTTGGAATTATTCTTTTTATACTATGGAAAAACTGTTGTATTTATTTTGCATTTTATGTCTCTGGCATCGACTTCTTAGGCCCTAGCTATTGGATCTGGTCGACCAACGCCGTAGAGTGAAGCCTCGGTTGCCCTGAACGTAGAAATGACCATTGCTTTCACACTGTTTGCAATTATTCATTATATACGATCGAACAACTGTTACATTTATATTGTATTTTCTGCTTCTGGCGTTGACTTCTAAGGCCGTAGCTATTCGATGTGGTGGAGCAACGCCCTAGAGTGAGGCCTAGGTTGCCCGGAATGTAGAAATGACCATATCTTTCATACCGGTTGCAATTATTCGTTTTATACGATGGAAAACCTGTTGTATTCATATTGTATTTTAGGCTTCTGACGTTGACTTCTTAGGCCCTAACTGTTCGATCTGGTGGAGCAACGCCCTAGAGTGAAGCCTAGGTTGCCCTGAATGAAGAAAGGACGATAACTTTCACACTGGTTGCAATTATTCGTTTTATAAAATGGAAAAACTGTTGTATTTATTCCGTATTTTATGCTTCTGGCGTTGACTTCTTAGGCCCTAACTGTTCGATCTGGTGGAACAACGCCCTAGAGTGAAGCCTAGGTTGCCCGGAACGTAGAAATGACCATTACTTTCACACTGTTTGCAAATAGGCATTATATACGATGGAAAAGCTGTTGTATTTATATTGTATTTAATTATTCTGGCGATGACTTCTTAGGCCGTAGATATTCGATGTGGTGGAGCGACGCACTAGAGCGGAGCCTAGGTTGCCCGTTACTTAAAAATGACCATTACTTCCACACTGTTTGCAATTATTCGTTTTATACGACGGAAAAACTGTTGTATTTATATTGTATTTTATGCATCTGGCGTTAACTTCTACAGCCGTAGCTATTCGATGAGGTGGAGTAACGCCCTAGAGTGAAACCTGGGCTGCCCGTATCGTAGAAATGACCATCACTTTCACACTGGATGCAATTATTCCTGTTATACGATGGAAAAACTGTTGTATTTTTATTGTATTTTATGCTTCGGGCGTTGACTTCTAAGGCCCTAACTATTCGATGTGGTGGAGCAACGCCCTAGGGTGAAGCCTAGGTTGCCCGGGACGTAGAAGTGCCCATTCCTTTCAGACTGGTTGCAATTACTCCTGTTATACGACGGAAAAACTGTTGTATTTATATAGTATTTTATGCTTCTGGCGTTGACTTCTATGGCCCTAACTATTCGATCTGTTGGAGCAACGCCCTAGAGTGAAGCCTCGGTTGCCCGGACCGTAGAAATGACCATAACTTTCATACTGGTTGCAATTATTCGTTTCATACAATGGAAAATCTGTTGTAGTTACATTGTATTTTATGCTTCTGGCGTTGACTTCTAAGGCCCTACGTATTCGATCTGGTGGAGCAATGCCCCAGAGTTAAGTCTAGGATGCCCGGAACGTAGAAATGACCATTACTTTCACACTGGTTGCAATTATTCCTGTTATACGATGGACAAACTGTTGGATTTTTATTGTACTTTATGCTTCTGGCGTTGACTTCTAAGGCCCTATGTATTCGTTCTGGTGGAGCCATGCCTCAGAGTTAAGTCTAGGATTCCCGGAAAGGAGAAATGGCCATTACTTTCAAACTGGTTGCAATTATTCGTTTTACGCGATGGAAAAGCTGTTGTACATACATCGTATTTTACGATTCTGGCGTTGACTTCTAAGGCCCTAACTATTCGATCTGGTGGAACAACGTCCTAGAGTGAAGCCTAGGTTGACAGGAACGTAGAAATGATCATTACTTTCACACTGCTTGCAATTATTCCTGTTATACGATGGACAAACTGTTGGATCTTTATTGTATTTTATTATTCTGTCGTTGAATTCTAAGTCCCTACCTATACGATCTGGTGGAGCAACGCCCTCGCGTAAAGCCTAGGTTGCGTGGAACGTAGAAATGACCATTACCTTCACGCCGTGATGCAATAATTCCTGTTATACGATGAAAAAACTGTTGTATTTTTATTGTTTTTTATGCTTCGGGCGTTGATTTCTGCGGCCCTAACCATTCGATGTAGTCGAGCAACTCCATAGGGTGTAGCATAGGTTGCCCGGAACGAGGAAATGACCATAACCTTCATACTGGTTGCAATTATTCGTCTTATACGATGGAAAACCTGTTGTATTTATTTTGTATTTTATGCTTCAGGCTTGACTTCTAAGGCCCTAACTATTCGATCTGTTAGAGCAACGCCCTAGAGTGAAGCCTCGGTTGCCCGGAACGCAGAAATGACCATAACTTTCACACTGGTTGCAATTATTCGTTTTATACGATGGAAAAACTGTTGAACTTATTTTGTATTTTATGCTTCTGGCGCTGACTTGTAAGGCACTATGTATTCGATCTGGCGGATCCATGCCTCAGAGTTAAGTATAGGACGCCCTGAAAGTAGAAATGGCCATAAGTTTCACACTGGTCGCAATTATTCCTTTTATACAATGCAAAAACTGTTCTATTTATTTTGTATTTTATGCTTCGGACGTTGACTTCTAAGGCCCTAACAATTCGATCTGGTGGATCAACGCCCTAGAGTGAAGCCTAGGTTGCCCGGAACGTAGAAATGACCATCACTTTCACACTCGTTGCAATTATTCCTGTTGTACGATGGAAAAACTGTTGTATCTTTATTGTATTTTATGCTTCGGGCGTTGACTTCTAAGGCCCTAGCTATTCGATTTGGTGGAAAAACGACCTAGAGTCAAGCCTAGGTTGCCCGGAACGTAGAAATGACTATAACATTCACACTGGTTGCAATTATTCGTTTTATACGATGGAAAAACTGTTGTATTTTTTTTGTACTTTATGCTTCTGGCGTTGACTTCTAAGGCCCTAACTATTCGATCTGGTGGAACAATGCGTCAGAGTTAAGTCTAGGTTGCCCGGAACGTTGAAATGACAATTACCATCACACTGGTTGCAATTATTCCTGTTATACGATGGAAAAACTGTTGTATTTTTATTGTATTTTATGCTTCTGGCGTTGACTTCTAAGTCGCTGGCTATTCGATCTGGTGGAGCAACGCCCTCGAGCGAAGCCTAGGTTGTCCGGAACGTAGAAAGTTATCATCACTTTCAGACTGGTTGCAGTTCTTCCTGTTATACGATGGAAAAGCTGTTCTATTTATATTGTATTTTATGCTCCTAGTGTTGACTTCTTAGGCCCTGGCTCTTCGATCTGTTGGAGGAACGCCCTAGAGTGAAGCCTAGGTTGCCCGGAATGTAGAAATGACCATAACTTTCACACTGGTTGCAATTATTCGTTTTATACGATGGAAAACCTGTTGTATTCATATTGTATTTTAGGCTTCTGACGTTGACTTCTTAGGCCCTAACTGTTCGATCTGGTGGAGCAACGCCCTAGAGTGAAGCCTAGGTTGCCCTGAATGTAGAAAGGACGATAACTTTCACACTGGTTGCAATTATTCGTTTTATAAAATGGAAAAACTGTTGTATTTATTCCGTATTTTATGCTTCTGTCGTTGACTTCTTAGGCCCTAACTGTTCGATCTGGTGGAACAACGCCCTAGAGTGAAGCCTAGGTTGCCCGGAACGTAGAAATGACCATTACTTTCACACTGTTTGCAAATAGGCATTATATACGATGGAAAAGCTGTTGTATTTATATTGTATTTAATTATTCTGGCGATGACTCCTTAGGCCGTAGATATTCGATGTGGTGGAGCGACGCACTAGAGCGGAGCCTAGGTTGCCCGTTACTTAAAAATGACCATTACTTCCAGACTGTTTGCAATTATTCGTTTTATACGACGGAAAAACTGTTGTATTTTTATTGTATTTTATGCTTCGGGCGTTGACTTCTAAGGCCCTAACTATTCGATGTGGTGGAGCAACGCCCTAGGGTGAAGCCTAGGTTGCCCGGGACGTAGAAGTGTCCATTCCTTTCAGACTGGTTGCAATTACTCCTGTTATACGACGGAAAAACTGTTGTATTTATATAGTATTTTATGCTTCTGGCGTTGACTTCTATGGCCCTAACTATTCGATCTGTTGGAGCAACGCCCTAGAGTGAAGCCTCGGTTGCCCGGACCGTAGAAATGACCATAACTTTCATACTGGTTGCAATTATTCGTTTCATACAATGGAAAATCTGTTGTATTTACATTGTATTTTATGCTTCTGGCGTTGACTTCTAAGGGCCTAACTATTCGATCTGGTGGAACAATGCGTCAGAGTTAAGTCTAGGTTGCCCGGAACGTTGAAATGACAATTACCATCACACTGGTTGCAATTATTCCTGTTATACGATGGAAAAACTGTTGTATTTTTATTGTATCTTATGCTTCTGGCGTTGCCTTCTAAGTCGCTAGCTATTCGATCTGGTGGAGCAACGCCCTCGAGCGAAGCCTAGGTTGCCCGGAACGTAGAAAGTTATCATCACTTTCAGACTGGTTGCAGTTCTTCCTGTTATACGATGGAAAAGCTGTTCTATTTATATTGTATTTTATGCTCCTAGTGTTGACTTCTTAGGCCCTGGCTCTTCGATCTGTTGGAGCAACGCCCTAGAGTGAAGCCTAGGTTGCCCGGAACGTAGAAATAACCATATCTTTCACACTGGTTGCAATTATTCCTGTTATACGATGGAGAAACTGTTGTATTTATATTGTATCTTATGCATCAGGCGTTTAGTTCTAAGGCCCTAACTATCCGATCTGGTGGAGCAACGCCCTAGAGTGAAGCCGAGGTTGCCCTAAATGTAGAAAGGACGATAACTTTCACACTGGTTGCAATTATTCGTTCTATACGATGGAAAAACTGTTGTATTTATTCCGTATTTTATGCTTCTAGCCTTGACTTCTTAGGCCGTAACTATTCGATGTGGTGGAGCAACACCCTAGAGTTAAGCCTAGGTGGCTCGGAACGTAGAAATGAGTATCACTTTCACACTGGTTGCAATTATTCCTGTTATACGATGGAAAAACTGTTGTATTTATATTGTATTTTATGCTTCAGGCGTCGACTTCGAAGGCCGTAGATATTCGATCTGTTGGAGCAACGCCCTAGAGTGAATCCTAGGTTCCCCGGAACGCAGAAATGACCATTACCTTCCCACTGGTTGCAATTATTCCTGTTATACGATGGAAAAACAGTTGTATTTTTATTGTATTTTATTCTTCTGTCGTTGAATTCTAAGTCCCTACCTATTCGATCTGGTGGAGCAACGCCCTCGAGTGAAGCCTAGGTTGACCGGAACGTAGAAATAACCATAACTTTCATATTGGTTGCAATTATTCGTTTTATACGATGGAAGATCTGTTGTATTTACATTGTATTTTATGCTTCTGGCGTTGACTTCTAAGGCCCTAACTATTCGATCTGTTAGAGCAGCGCCCTAGAGTGAAGCCTCGGTTGCCCGGACCGTAGAAATGACCATAACTTTCATACTGGTTGCAATTATTCGTTTTATACGGTGGACAAACGGTTGGATTTTTATTGTACTTTATGCTTCTGGCGTTGACTTCTAAGGCCCTAACTATTCGATGTGGTGGAGCAACCACATAGAGTGAAGCCTTGGTCGCCCGGATCGTAGAAATGACCATAACCTTCACACTTTTTGCAATTATTCATTTTATACAATGGAAAAACTGTTGTATTTATATTGTATTCTATGCTTCTGGCGTTGACTTCTAAGGCCGTAGCTATTCGAGGTGGTGGAGCAACGCCCTAGAGTGAAGCCTAGGTTGCCTGGAACGTAGAAATGTCCATACCTTTCACAATGGTTGTAACTATTCCTGTTATACAATGAAAATCTGTTGTATTTACATTGTATTTTATGCTTCTGGCGTTGACTTCTAAGGCCCTACGTATTCGATCTGGTGGAGCAATTCCTCAGAGTTAAGTCTAGGATGCCCGGAACGTAGAAATGACCATTACTTTCACACTGGTTGCAATTATTCCTGTTATACGATGGACAAACTGTTGTATTTTTATTGTATTTTATGCTTCGGGCGTTGACTTCTAAGGCTCTAACTATTCGATGTGGTGGAGCAACGCCCTAGGGTGAAGCCTAGGTTGCCCGGGACGTAGAAGTGTCCATTCCTTTCAGACTGGTTGCAATTACTCCTGTTATACGACGGAAAAACTGTTGTATTTATATAGTATTTTATGCTTCTGGCGTTGACTTCTATGGCCCTAACTATTCGATCTGTTGGAGCAACGCCCGAGAGTGAAGCCTAATTTGCCCGGAACGTAGAAATGACCGTCACTTTCACACTGGTTGCAATAATTCCTGTTATACGATTGAAAAACTGTTGTATTTATATCGCGTTTTATGCTTCTCGCGTTGACTTCTTAGGCCCTAACTACTCGATCTGGTGGCACAACGCCCTAGAGTGAAGCGTAGGTTGCCCGGAACGTAGAAATGGCCATCACTTTCACACTGGTTTCAATTATTCCTGTTATACGATGGAAAAGCCGTTGTATTTTTATTGTATTTTATGCTCCGGGCGTTGATTTCTGCGGCCCTAACCATTCGATGTGGTCGAGCAACTCCATAGGGTGTAGCATAGGTTGCCCGGAACGTTGAAATGACCATAACCTTCATACTGGTTGCAATTATTCGTTTTATACGATGGAAAAACTGTTGTATTTATATTTTATTTTATGCTTCTGGCGTTGAGTTCTAAGGCCATAGCTATTCGATCTGATGGAACAACGCCCTAGAGTGAAGCCTAGGTTGCCCGGAACGTAGAAATGACCATCACTTTCACACTGGTTGCAATTATTCCTGATATACGATGGAAAAACTGTTGTACCTTTATTGTAGTTTATTCTTCTGACGTTGAGTTCTAAGGCCCTAACTATTCGATCTGGTGTAGCAACGCCCTAGAGTCAAGCCTAGGTTGCCCGGAACGTAGAAATGGCCATTACTTTCACACTGGTTGCAATTATTCGTCTTATACGATGGAAAATCTGTTGTATATATATTGTATTTTATTCTTCTGGCGTTCACTTCTTAGGCCCTAACTATTCGATCTGGTGGAGCAACGCCCTAGATTAAAGCCTAGGAAGACCGGAACGTAGAAATGACTATCACATTCACAATGGTTGCAACTATTCCTGTTATACGATGGAAAAACTGTTGTATCTTTATTGTATTTTATGCTTCGGGCGTTGACTTCTAAGGCCCTAACTATTCGATTTGGTGGAAAAACGCCCTAGAGTCAAGCCTAGGTTGCCCGGAACGTAGAAATGACTATAACATTCACACTGGTCGCAATTATTCGTTTTATACGATGGAAAAATTGTTGTATTTTTTTTGTACTTTATGCTTCTGGCGTTGACTTCTAAGGCCCTAACTATTCGATCTGGTGGAACAATGCGTCAGAGTTAAGTCTAGGTTGCCCGGAACGTTGAAATGACAATTACCATCACACTGGTTGCAATTATTCCTGTTATACGATGGAAAAACTGTTGTATTTTTATTGTATTTTATGCTTCTGGCGTTGACTTCTAAGTCGCTGGCTATTCGATCTGGTGGAGCAACGCCCTCGAGCGAAGCCTAGGTTGCCCGAAACGTAGAAAGTTATCATCACTTTCAGACTGGTTGCAGTTCTTCCTGTTATACGATGGAAAAGCTGTTCTATTTATATTGTATTTTATGCTCCTAGTGTTGACTTCTTAGGCCCTGGCTCTTCGATCTGTTGGAGCAACGCCCTAGAGTGAAGCCTAGGTTGCCCGGAATGTAGAAATGACCATAACTTTCACACTGGTTGCAATTATTCGTTTTATACGATGGAAAACCTGTTGTATTCATATTGTATTTTAGGCTTCTGACGTTGACTTCTTAGGCCCTAACTGTTCGATCTGGTGGAGCAACGCCCTAGAGTGAAGCCTAGGTTGCCCTGAATGTAGAAAGGACGATAACTTTCACACTGGTTGCAATTATTCGTTTTATAAAATGGAAAAACTGTTGTATTTATTCCGTATTTTATGCTTCTGGCGTTGACTTCTTAGGCCCTAACTGTTCGATCTGGTGGAACAACGCCCTAGAGTGAAGCCTAGGTTGCCCGGAACGTAGAAATGACCATTACTTTCACACTGTTTGCAAATAGGCATTATATACGATGGAAAAGCTGTTGTATTTATATTGTATTTAATTATTCTGGCGATGACTCCTTAGGCCGTAGATATTCGATGTGGTGGAGCGACGCACTAGAGCGGAGCCTAGGTTGCCCGTTACTTAAAAATGACCATTACTTCCACACTGTTTGCAATTATTCGTTTTATACGACGGAAAAACTGTTGTATTTTTATTGTATTTTATGCTTCGGGCGTTGACTTCTAAGGCCCTAACTATTCGATGTGGTGGAGCAACGCCCTAGGGTGAAGCCTAGGTTGCCCGGGACGTAGAAGTGTCCATTCCTTTCAGACTGGTTGCAATTACTCCTGTTATACGACGGAAAAACTGTTGTATTTATATAGTATTTTATGCTTCTGGCGTTGACTTCTATGGCCCTAACTATTCGATCTGTTGGAGCAACGCCCTAGAGTGAAGCCTCGGTTGCCCGGACCGTAGAAATGACCATAACTTTCATACTGGTTGCAATTATTCGTTTCATACAATGGAAAATCTGTTGTATTTACATTGTATTTTATGCTTCTGGCGTTGACTTCTAAGGCCCTACGTATTCGATCTGGTGGAGCAATGCCTCAGAGTTAAGTCTAGGATGCCCGGAACGTAGAAATGACCATTACTTTCACACTGGTTGCAATTATTCCTGTTATACGATGGACAAACTGTTGGATTTTTATTGTACTTTATGCTTCTGGCGTTGACTTCTAAGGCCCTATGTATTCGTTCTGGTGGAGCCATGCCTCAGAGTTAAGTCTAGGATTCCCGGAAAGGAGAAATGTCCATTACTTTCAAACTGGTTGCAATTATTCGTTTTGCACGATGGAAAAGCTGTTGTACATACATCGTATTTTACGATTCTGGCGTTGACTTCTAAGGCCCTAACTATTCGATCTGGTGGAACAACGTCCTAGATTGAAGCCTAGGTTGACAGGAACGTAGAAATGATCATTACTTTCACACTGCTTGCAATTATTCCTGTTATACAATGGACAAACTGTTGGATCTTTATTGTATTTTATTATTCTGTCGTTCAATTCTAAGTCCCTACCTATACGATCTGGTGGAGCAACGCCCTCGCGTAAAGCCTAAGTTGCGTGGAACGTAGAAATGACCATTACCTTCACGTGTGTTGCAATAATTCCTGTTATACGATGGAGAAACTGTTGTATCTTTATTGTATTTTATGCTTCTGGCGTTGACTTCTAAGGCCCTAACTATTCGATCTGGTGGAACAATGCGTCAGAGTTAAGTCCAGGTTGCCCGGAACGTTGAAATGACAATTACCATCACACTGGTTGCAATTATTCCTGTTATACGATGGAAAAACTGTTGTCTTTTTATTGTATTTTATGCTTCTGGCGTTGACTTCTAAGTCGCTGGCTATTCGATCTGGTGGAGCAACGCCCTCGAGCGAAGCCTAGGTTGTCCGGAACGTAGAAAGTTATCATCACTTTCAGACTGGTTGCAGTTCTTCCTGTTATACGATGGAAAAGCTGTTCTATTTATATTGTATTTTATGCTCCTAGTGTTGACTTCTTAGGCCCTGGCTCTTCGATCTGTTGGAGCAACGCCCTAGAGTGAAGCCTAGGTTGCCCGGAACGTAGAAATAACCATATCTTTCACACTGGTTGCAATTATTCCTGTTATACGATGGAGAAACTGTTGTATTTATATTGTATCTTATGCATCAGGCGTTTAGTTCTAAGGCCCTAACTATCCGATCTGGTGGAGAAATGCCCTAGAGTGAAGCCTAGGCTGCCCGGATCGTAGAAATGACCGTAACTTTCAAACTGGTTGCAATTATTCCTGTTATAGGATGGAAAAACTGTTGTATATATATTGTATTTTATTCTTCTGGCGTTGACTTCTTAGGCCCTAACTATTCGATCTGGTGGAGCAACGCCCTAGATTAAAGCCTAGGAAGACCGGAACGTAGAAATGACTATCACTTTCACAATGGTTGCAACTATTCCTGTTATACGATGGAAAAACTGTTGTATGTTTATTGTATTTTATTCTTCGGGCGTTGACTTCTAAAGGCCCTAACTATTCGATTTGGTGGAGCAACGCCCTAGACTCAAGCCTAGGTTGCCCGGAACGTAGAAATGACTATAACATTCACACTGGTTGCAATTATTCGTTTTATACGATGGAAAAACTGTTGTATTTTTTTTGTACTTTATGCTTCTGGCGTTGACTTCTAAGGGCCTAACTATTCGATCTGGTGGAACAATGCGTCAGAGTTAAGTCTAGGTTGCCCGGAACGTTGAAATGACAATTACCATCACACTGGTTGCAATTATTCCTGTTATACGATGGAAAAACTGTTGTATTTTTATTGTATCTTATGCTTCTGGCGTTGCCTTCTAAGTCGCTAGCTATTCGATCTGGTGGAGCAACGCCCTCGAGCGAAGCCTAGGTTGCCCGGAACGTAGAAAGTTATCATCACTTTCAGACTGGTTGCAGTTCTTCCTGTTATACGATGGAAAAGCTGTTCTATTTATATTGTATTTTATGCTCCTAGTGTTGACTTCTTAGGCCCTGGCTCTTCGATCTGTTGTAGCAACGCCCTATAGTGAAGCCTAGGTTGCCCGGAATGTAGAAATGACCATAACTTTCACACTGGTTGCAATTATTCGTTGTATACGATGGAAAACCTGTTGTATTCATATTGTATTTTAGGCCTCTGGCGTTGACTTCTTAGGCCCTAACTGTTCGATCTGGTGGAGCAACGCCCTAGAGTGAAGCCGAGGTTGCCCTAAATGTAGAAAGGACGATAACTTTCACACTGGTTGCAATTATTCGTTTTATACGATGGAAAAACTGTTGTATTTATTCCGTATTTTATGCTTCTGGCCTTGACTTCTTAGGCCGTAACTATTCGATGTGGTGGAGCAACACCCTAGAGTTAAGCCTAGGTGGCTCGGAACGTAGAAATGACTATCACTTTCACACTGGTTGCAATTATTCCTGTTATACGATGGAAAAACTGTTGTATTTATATTGTATTTTATGCTTCAGGCGTCGACTTCGAAGGCCGTAGATATTCGATCTGTTGGAGCAACGCCCTAGAGTGAATCCTAGGTTCCCCGGAACGCAGAAATGACCATTACCTTCCCACTGGTTGCAATTATTCCTGTTATACGATGGAAAAACAGTTGTATTTTTATTGTATTTTATTCTTCTGTCGTTGAATTCTAAGTCCCTACCTATTCGATCTGGTGCAGCAACGCCCTCGAGTGAAGCCTAGGTTGACCGGAACGTAGAAATAACCATAACTTTCATATTGGTTGCAATTATTCGTTTTATACGATGGAAGATCTGTTGTATTTACATAGTATTTTATGCTTCTGGCGTTGACTTCTAAGGCCCTAACTATTCGATCTGTTAGAGCAGCGCCCTAGAGTGAAGCCTCGGTTGCCCGGACCGTAGAAATGACCATAACATTCATACTGGTTGCAATTGTTCGTTTTATACGATGGACAAACGGTTGGATTTTTATTGTACTTTATGCTTCTGGCGTTGACTTCTAAGGCCCTAACTATTCGATGTGGTGGAGCAACCACATAGAGTGAAGCCTTGGTCGCCCGGATCGTAGAAATGACCATAACCTTCACACTTTTTGCAATTATTCATTTTATACAATGGAAAAACTGTTGTATTTATATTGTATTCTATGCTTCTGGCGTTGACTCCTAAGGCCGTAGCTATTCGAGGTGGTGGAGCAACGCCCTAGAGTGAAGCCTAGGTTGCCTGGAACGTAGAAATGTCCATACCTTTCACACTGGTTGCTATTATTCGTTTTATACGATGGAAAAACCGTTATATTTATAATGTATTTTATGCATCTGGCGTTGACTTCTTAGGCCCTAACTATTCGATCTGGTGCACCAACGCCCTAGAGTGAAGCCTAGATTTCCCGGAACGTAGAAATGACCATCACTTTCACACTGGTTGGAATTATTCATGCTATAGGATGGAAAAGCTGTTGCATATTTATTGTATTCTCTGCTTCTGGCTTTGACTTCTATGGTCCTAGCTATTCGATCTGGTAGTGCATCGGCCAAAAGTGAAGCCTATGTTGCCCGGGACGTAGAAATGACCATAACTTTCACACTGGTTGCAATTATTCGCTTTATACAATGGAAAAACTGTTGTATTTATATTGTGTTTTATGCTTCTGGCGTTGAATCCTAAGTCCCTAGCTATTCGATCTGGTGTAGCAACGCCCTAGAGTGAAGCCTAGTTTGCCCGGAACGTAGAAATGACCATTACTCTCACACTGGATGCAATTATTCATTTCATACGATTGAAGGACTGTTGTATTTATTTTGTATTTGGTGCTTCTGGCGTTGACTTCTGAGGCCCTAACTATTCGATCAGGTGGAACAACGCCCTAGAGTGAAGTCTAGCTTGCCCGGAACGTAGACGTGACCGTCACTTTCACACTGGTGTCAATAATTCCGGTTATACGATGGAAAAACTCTTGTATCTTTATTGTATTTTATGCTTTTGACGTTGACTTCTAAGATCCTAACTCTTCGATCTGGTGGAGCAATGCCTCAGGGTTAAGTCTAGGATACCCGAAACGTCGAAATGACCATTAGTTTCACACTGGTTGCAATTATCACTGTTATACGATGGAGGGACTGTTGTATTTTTATTGTATTTTATGCTTCTGTGGTTGACTTGTTAGGCCCTAACTATTCGATCTGGTGGAGCAACGCCCTAGAGTGAAGCCTAGGTTGCCCGGAACGTAGAAATGACCATTACCTTCACGCTTGCTGCAATTACTCCTGTTATACGATGGAAAAGCTGTTGTATTTATATTGTATTTTATGATTCTGGCGTTGACTTCTAAGGCCCTAACTGTTGGATCTGGTGGATCAACGCCCTGGAGTGAAGCCTAGGCTGCCCGGAACGTAGAAATGACCATCACATTCGCACTGGTTGCAATTATTCTTGTTATACGATGGAATGACTCTTGTATATTTATTGTATTTTATGCTTCGGGCGTTGACTTCTATGGCCGTACGTATTCGATCTGGTGGAGCAACACCCTACAGTGAAGCCTGGGTTTCCCGGAAGCTAGATATGACCATAACCTTCACACAGGTTGCAATTATTCGTTTTATACGATGGAAACACTGTTTAATTCATTTTGTATTTTATGCTTCTGGCGTTGACCTCTAAGGCTCTAACTACATGATCTGGTGGAGCTATGTCGCAGAGTTAAGTCTAGGAAGCCCGAAACGTCGAAATGATCATTACTTTCACACTGGTTGCAATCATTCATGCTATACGATGGAAAAACTGTTGCATTTTTATTGTATATTCTGCTTCTGGCTTTGACTTCTAAGGACCTAGCTATTCGATCTAGTGGGGCCACGTCCATGAGTGAAGTCTATGTTGCCCGGAACGTAGAAGTGATCATAACTTTCACACTGGTTGCAATTATTCGTTTTATACAATGGAAAAACTGTACTATTTATTTTGTATTTTATGCTTCGGGCGTTGACTTCTAAGGCCATAGCTATTGGATGTGATGGAGCAACGCCCTAGAGTGAAGCCTAGGCTGCCGGGAATATAGAAATGACCATTACATCCACACTGGTTGCAATTATTCGTTTTATACGATGGAAAAACTGTTGTATTTATATTGTATTTTATGCTTCTGGCGTTGACATCTTAGGCCCTAACTATTGGATCTGGTGGACCAACGCCCTAGAGTGAACCCTAGGATGCGCGGAACGTAGAAATGACCATACCTTTCACACTGGTTGCTATTACTCCTGTTATACGATGGAAAAGCTGTTGTATTTATATTGTATTTTATGATTCTGGCGTTGACTACTAAGGCCCTAACTATTCGATCTGATGGATCAGCGCCCTGGAGTGAAGCCTAGGTTGCCCGGAACGTAGAAATGACCATCACATTCGCACTGGTTGCAATTATTCTTGTTATACGATGGAAAGACTCTTGTATATTTATTGTATTTTATACTTCGGGCGTTGACTTCTATGGCCATACGTATTCGATCTGATGGAGCAACACCCTACAGTGAAGCCTAGGTTTCCCGGAAGCTAGATATGACCATAACCTTCACACAGGCTGCAATTACCCGTTTTATACGATGGAAATACTGTTTTATTCATTTTGTATTTTATGCTTCTGGCGTTGACCTCTAAGGCTCTAACTCCACGATCTGGTGGAGCTATGTCGCAGAGTTAAGTCTAGGATGCCCGGAACGTCGAAATGATCATTACTTTCACACTGGTTGCAATTATTCATGCTATACGATGGAAAAGCTGTTGCATATCTATTGTATTTTCTGCTTCTGGCTTTGACTTCTATGGTCCTAGCTCTTCGATCTGGTAGGGCAACGTCCAAGAGCGAAGCCTATGTTGCCCAGGACGTAGAAATGGCCATTAGTTTCACACTGGTTGCAATTACTCATGCATTACGATGGAAAAACTGTTGCATTTTTATTGTATATTCTGCTTCTGGCTTTGACTTCTAAGGTCCTAGCTACTCGATCTGGTGGGGCAACGTCCATGAGTGAAGTCATTGTTGCCCGGAACGTAGAAGTGATCATAACTTTCAAACTGGTTGCAATTATTCGTTTTATACAATGGAAAAACTGTACTATTTAATTTGTATTTTATGCTTCGGGCGTTGACTTCTAAGGCCATAGCTATTGGATGTGATGGAGCAACGCACAAGAGTGAAGCCTAGCCTGTCGGGAATCTAGAAATGACCATTACATTCACACTGGTTGCAATTATTCCTCGTATACGATGGAAAAACTGTTGCATCTTTATTGTATTTTATGTTTCTGGCGTTGGCTTCTTAGGCCCTAACTTTTCGATCTGGCGGAGCAATGCCGTAGAGTGAAGCCTAGGTTGCCCCGAAGGTAGAAATGACCATTACCTTCACACTAGCTGCAATTGTTCCTGTTATACTATGAAAAACTGATGCATTTTTATTTTATTTTATGTTTCTGGCGTTGAATTCTAAGTCCCTAGCTATTCGATCAGGTGGAGCAACGCACTATAGTGAAGCCTAGGTTGCCCGGAACGTAGAAATGACCAGTACTTTCACACTGGTTGCACTTATTCACTTTATGCGATGGAAAAACTCTTCTTTTCATATTGTATTTTATTCTTCTGGCGTTGACTTCTAAGGCGCAAACAATTCGACGTGGTCGAGCAACGCCCTAGAGTGAAGCCTCGGTTGCCCGGACCGTAGAAATGACCATAACTTTCATACTGGTTGCAATTATTCGTTTCATACAATGGAAAATCTGTTGTATTTACATTGTATTTTATGCTTCTGGCGTTGACTTCTAAGGCCCTACGTATTCGATCTGGTGGAGCAATGCCTCAGAGTTAAGTCTAGGATGCCCGGAACGTAGAAATGACCATTACTTTCACACTGGTTGCAATTATTCCTGTTATACGATGGACAAACTGTTGGATTTTTATTGTACTTTATGCTTCTGGCGTTGACTTCTAAGGCCCTATGTATTCGTTCTGGTGGAGCCATGCCTCAGAGTTAAGTCTAGGATTCCCGGAAAGGAGAAATGGCCATTACTTTCAAACTGGTTGCAATTATTCGTTTTACACGATGGAAAAGCTGTTGTACATACATCGTATTTTACGATTCTGGCGTTGACTTCTAAGGCCCTAACTATTCGATCTGGTGGAACAACGTCCTAGAGTGAAGCCTAGGTTGACAGGAACGTAGAAATGATCATTACTTTCACACTGCTTGCAATTATTCCTGTTATACGATGGACAAACTGTTGGATCTTTATTGTATTTTATTATTCTGTCGTTGAATTCTAAGTCCCTACCTATACGACCTGGTGGAGCAACGCCCTCGCGTAAAGCCTAGGTTGCGTGGAACGTAGAAATGACCATTACCTTCACGCGTGTTGCAATAATTCCTGTTATACGATGAAAAAACTGTTGTATTTTTATTGTTTTTTATGCTTCGGGCGTTGATTTCTGCGGCCCTAACCATTCGATGTAGTCGAGCAACTCCATAGGGTGTAGCATAGGTTGCCCGGAACGAGGAAATGACCATAACCTTCATACTGGTTGCAATTATTCGTCTTATACGATGGAAAACCTGTTGTATTTATTTTGTATTTTACGCTTCAGGCTTGACTTCTAAGGCCCTAACTATTCGATCTGTTAGAGCAACGCCCTAGAGTGAAGCCTCGGTTGCCCGGAACGCAGAAATGACCATAACTTTCACACTGGTTGCAATTATTCGTTTTATACGATGGAAAAACTGTTGTACTTATTTTGTATTTTATGCTTCTGGCGCTGACTTGTAAGGCACTATGTATTCGATCTGGCGGATCCATGCCTCAGAGTGAAGTATAGGACGCCCTGAAAGTAGAAATGGCCATAAGTTTCACACTGGTCGCAATTATTCCTTTTATACAATGCAAAAACTGTTCTATTTATTTTGTATTTTATGCTTCGGACGTTGACTTCTAAGGCCCTAACAATTCGATCTGGTGGATCAACGCCCTGGAGTGAAGCTGAGGTTGCCCGGAACGTAGAAAGGACCATAACAATCACACTGGTTGTAATTATTCGTTTTATACGATGGAAAGACTGTTGTATTTATTTAGTAGTTTAAGCTTCTGGCGTTGACTTCTAAGGCCCTAACTCTTCGATCTGGTGGGGCAACGCCTCAGGGTTAAGCGTAGGATGCTCGAAACGTCGAAATGATCATTACTTTCGCACTGCTTGCAATTAGTCATGCTATACGATGGAAAAACTGTTGCATTTTTATTGTATTCTCTGCTTCGGGCTTTGACTTCTAGGGTCGTAGCTATCAGATCTGGTGGAACAACGACCTGGAGTGAAGCCCAGGTTTCCGGGAACATAGAAATGACCATAACCTTCACTCTGGTTGCAATTATGCGTTTAATACGATGGAAAACCTGTTGTATTCATATTGTATTTTAGGCTTCTGGCGTTGACTTCTTAGGCCCTAACTATTCGATCTGGTGGAGCAACGCCCTAGAGTGAAGCCTAGGTTGCCGGGAACGTAGAAATGACCTTAACTTTCACACTGGTTGCAATTATCCCTGTTATACAATGGAAAAACTTCTGTATCTTTGTTGTATTTTATTCTTCGGGCGTTGACTTCTAACGCCCTAACTATTCGATTTGGTGGAGCAACGCCCTAGAGTCAAGCCTAGGTGTCCGGAACGTAGAAATGACCATTACATTTACAATGGATGCAATTATTCGTTATATACCATTGAAAAACTGTTGTATTTATATTGTATTTTGTGCTTCTGGCGTTGACTTGCAGGGCCGTTGCTATTCGATGTGGTGGAGCAACGACCTAGAGTGAAGCGTAGGTTGCCCGTAACGTAGAAATGGCCATTACTTTCACAGTGGTTGCAATTACTAGTTCTATACGTTGGAAAAACTGTTGTATTTATATTTTTATTTTATGCTTCTGGCGTTGACTTCTCAGGCCCAAACTATTTGATCTGGTGGAACAACGACCTAGAGTGAAACCTGGATTGCCCGGATCGTAGATATGACCATCACTTTCACACTGCTTGCAATTACTCCTGCTATACGATGGAAAAACTGTTGTATTTTTATTGTATTTTATGCTTTGGTCGTTGTCTTCTAAGGCCCTAACTATTCGATCGGGTGGAGCAACGCCCTAGGGTGAAGCCTAGGTTGCCCGGAACGTAGAAATGACCATCACGTTCATACTGGTAGCAATTATTCGTTTTATACGATGGAAAAACTGTTGCATTTATATTTTATTTTATGCTTCTGGCGTTGACTTCTAAGGCCCTAACTATTCGGTCTGTTAGAGCAACGCCCAACGGTGAAGCCTAGGTTGCCCGGAACGTAGAAATAACCATATCTTTCACACTGGTTGTAATTATTCCTGTTATACGATGGATTAACTGTTGTATTTATATTGTATCTTATGCTTCTGGCGTTGACTTCTAAGGCCCTATATATTCGACCTGGTGACGAAACGTCCAAGGGTGAAGCCTATGTTACCCGGAACGTAGAAATGACAATTACTTTCACACTGATTGCAATTATTCCTTTTATATGATGGAAAATCTGTTGTATTTATATTCTATTTTATGCTTCTGGCGTTGACTTCATAGACCATAACTGTTGGATCTTGTGGAACAACGCCCTAGAGTGGAGCCTAGGTTGCCCGGAACGTAGAAATGACAATTACTTTCACACTGATTGCAATTATTCCTTTTATATGATGGAAAATCTGTTGTATTTATATTGTATTTTATGCTTCTGGCGTTGACTTCTTAGACCATAACTGTTGGATCTTGTGGAACAACGCCCTAGAGTGAAGCCTAGGTTGCCCGGAACGTAGAAATGACCATTACTTTCACGCTGGTTGCAATTATTCCTGTTATACTATGAAATACTGTTGCATTTTTATTTTATTTTATGTTTCTGGCGTTGAATTCTAAGTCCCTCGCTATTCGGTCAGGTGGAGCAGCGCCCTAGAGTGAAGCCTAGGTTGCCCGGAACGTAGAAATGACCAGTACTTTCACACTGGTTGCACTTATTCATTTTATGCGATGGAAAAACTCTTCTATTCATAATGTATTTTATTCTTCTGGCGCTGACTTCTAAGGCGCTAACAATTCGATGTGGTGGAGCAACGCCCTAGAGTGAAGCCTATGTTGCCCGGAGCGCAGAAATGACCATTACTTTCACGCTGGTTGCAATTATTCATGCATTACGATGGAAAAACTGTTTCATTTTTATTGTATTTGCCGCTTCTGGCTTTGACCTCTAAGGACCTAGCTATTCGATCTGGTGGGGCAACGTCCATGAGTGAAGCCTGTGTTGACCGGAACGTAGAAATGACCATATCTTTCACTCTGGTTGCAATTATTCCTGTTATACGATGGAAAAACTGTTGTATTTTTATTGTATTTTATGCTTCAGCCGTTGTCTTCTAAGGCCGTATCTATTCCACGTAGTGGAGCAACGCCCTAGAGTGAAGCCTAGGTTGCCCGGAACGTAGAATTGACCATTACCTTCTCACTTGTTGCAATCATACGTTTTATACGATGGAAAAACTGTTGTATTTATATTGTATTTTATGCTTCTGGAGTTGACTTCTTAGGCCCTAACTGTTCGATCTTGTGGAACAACGCCCTAGAGTGGAGCCTAGGTTGCCCGAAACGTAAAATGACCGTACCTTTCACACTCGTTGTAATTATTCGTTTTATACGATGGAAAAACATTTGTATTTATTTCGTATTTTAAGCTTCTGGCGTTGACTTCTAAGGTACTAGCTAATCGATCTGGTGGAGCTACGCCCTAGAGTGAAGCCTAGGTTGCCCGGAACGTAGAAATGACCACTACTTTCACACTTTTTGCAAATATACATTATAAACGATGGAAAAGCTGTTGTATTTATGTTGTATTTTATGCTTCTGACGTTGACTTCTTAGGCCCTAACTATTTGATCTGGTGGAGCACCGCCCTACGGTGAAGCCTAGGTTGCCGCGAACGTAGGAAAGACCATTACCTTCACATTGCTTGCAGTTACTCCTCTTACGCGATGGAAAAGCTCTTGTATCTTTATTGTATTTTATGCTTCGGGTGTTGACTTCTATGGCCCTACCTATTCGATCTGGTGGAGAAACGCCCTAAAGTGAAGCCCAGGTTGCCCAGAACGTAGATATGACCATGACATTCACACTCGTTGCAATTATTCGTTTTATACGATGGAAAAGTTGTTGCATTTTTATTGTATTTTATGCTTCTGGAGTTGAATTCTAGGTCCCTAGCTACTCGATCTGATGGGGCAACGCCCTAGAGTGAAGCCTACGGTGCCCGGAACGTAGAAATGACCAGTACTATCACACTGGTTGCAGCTATTCCTGTCATACGATGGAAAAGCTGATGTATTTATATTGTATTTTAGGCTCCTGGTGTTGTCTTCTTAGGCCCTATCTATTCGATCTGGTGAGGCAACGCCCTAGACTGAAGCCTAGGTTGCCCGGAACGTAGATATGGCCATTACTTTCACTCTGGTTGCAATTATTCTTTCTATACGATGGAAAAACTGTTGTATTTTTATTGTATTTTATGCGTCTGGAGTTGTTTTATAAGGCCCTAACTATTCGGCCTGGTGGTGCAACGCCCTAGAGTGAAGCCTAGATTGCACGGAACGTAGAAATGCCCATTACTTTCACACTGGTTGCAATTATTCCTGTTCTACGATGGAAAGACTGATGCATTTATATTGTATTTTATGCTTCTGGCGTTGACTTCTAAGGCCGTAGCTGCTCGATGTGGTTGAGCAAATCCCTAGAGTGAAGCGTAGGTTGCTCGCAACGTAGAAATGAACATCACTTTCACACTGGCTGCAATTATTCCTGTTATACGATGGAAAAACTGTTGCATTTATATTGTATTTTATGCTTCTGGCGCTGACATCTTAGGCCCTAACTATTCGATCTGGTGGAACAACGCCCTAGAGTGAAGCCTGGGTTGACCGGAACGTAGAAATGACCATCACTTTCACACTGGTTGCAATTATTCCTGTTATACGATCGAATAACTGTTATATTTATTTTGTATTTTATGCTTCTGGCGTTGACTTCTTAGGCCCTAACTATTCGATCTGTTGGAACAACGCCCTAGAGTGAAGCCTAGGTTGCCCGGAACGTAGAAGTGACCATGACATTCACACTCGTTGCAATTATTCGTTTTATACGATGGAAAAGCTTTTGCATTTTTATTGTATTTTATGCTTCTGGAGTTGAATTCTAGGTCCCTAGCTACTCGATCTGATGGGGCAGCGCCCTAGAGTGAAGCCTAGGTTGCCCGGAACGTAGAAATGACCAGTACTTTCACACTGGTTGCACTTATTCATTTTATGCGATGGAAAAACTCTTCTATTCATAATGTATTTTATTCTTCTGGCGCTGACTTCTAAGGCGCTAACAATTCGATGTGGTGGAGCAACGCCCTAGAGTGAAGCCTATGTTGCCCGGAGCGCAGAAATGCCCATTACTTTCACACTGGTTGCAATTATTCCTGTTCTACGATGGAAAGACTGATGCATTTATATTGTATTTTATGCTTCTGGCGTTGACTTCTAAGGCCGTAGCTGCTCGATGTGGTTGAGCAAATCCCTAGAGTGAAGCGTAGGTTGCTCGCAACGTAGAAATGAACATCACTTTCACACTGGCTGCAATTATTCCTGTTATACGATGGAAAAACTGTTGCATTTATATTGTATTTTATGCTTCTGGCGCTGACATCTCAGGCCCAAACTATTTGATCTGGTGGAACAACGACCTAGAGTGAAACCTGGATTGCCCGGATCGTAGATATGACCATCACTTTCACACTGCTTGCAATTACTCCTGCTATACGATGGAAAAACTGTTGTATTTTTATTGTATTTTATGCTTTGGTCGTTGTCTTCTAAGGCCCTAACTATTCGATCGGGTGGAGCAACGCCCTAGGGTGAAGCCTAGGTTGCCCGGAACGTAGAAATGACCATCACGTTCATACTGGTAGCAATTATTCGTTTTATACGATGGAAAAACTGTTGCATTTATATTTTATTTTATGCTTCTGGCGTTGACTTCTAAGGCCCTAACTATTCGGTCTGTTAGAGCAACGCCCAACGGTGAAGCCTAGGTTGCCCGGAACGTAGAAATAACCATATCTTTCACACTGGTTGTAATTATTCCTGTTATACGATGGATTAACTGTTGTATTTATATTGTATCTTATGCTTCTGGCGTTGACTTCTAAGGCCCTATATATTCGACCTGGTGACGAAACGTCCAAGGGTGAAGCCTATGTTACCCGGAACGTAGAAATGACAATTACTTTCACACTGATTGCAATTATTCCTTTTATATGATGGAAAATCTGTTGTATTTATATTCTATTTTATGCTTCTGGCGTTGACTTCATAGACCATAACTGTTGGATCTTGTGGAACAACGCCCTAGAGTGGAGCCTAGGTTGCCCGGAACGTAGAAATGACAATTACTTTCACACTGATTGCAATTATTCCTTTTATATGATGGAAAATCTGTTGTATTTATATTGTATTTTATGCTTCTGGCGTTGACTTCTTAGACCATAACTGTTGGATCTTGTGGAACAACGCCCTAGAGTGAAGCCTAGGTTGCCCGGAACGTAGAAATGACCATTACTTTCACGCTGGTTGCAATTATTCCTGTTATACTATGAAATACTGTTGCATTTTTATTTTATTTTATGTTTCTGGCGTTGAATTCTAAGTCCCTCGCTATTCGGTCAGGTGGAGCAGCGCCCTAGAGTGAAGCCTAGGTTGCCCGGAACGTAGAAATGACCAGTACTTTCACACTGGTTGCACTTATTCATTTTATGCGATGGAAAAACTCTTCTATTCATAATGTATTTTATTCTTCTGGCGCTGACTTCTAAGGCGCTAACAATTCGATGTGGTGGAGCAACGCCCTAGAGTGAAGCCTATGTTGCCCGGAGCGCAGAAATGACCATTACTTTCACGCTGGTTGCAATTATTCATGCATTACGATGGAAAAACTGTTTCATTTTTATTGTATTTGCCGCTTCTGGCTTTGACCTCTAAGGACCTAGCTATTCGATCTGGTGGGGCAACGTCCATGAGTGAAGCCTGTGTTGACCGGAACGTAGAAATGACCATATCTTTCACTCTGGTTGCAATTATTCCTGTTATACGATGGAAAAACTGTTGTATTTTTATTGTATTTTATGCTTCAGCCGTTGTCTTCTAAGGCCGTATCTATTCCACGTAGTGGAGCAACGCCCTAGAGTGAAGCCTAGGTTGCCCGGAACGTAGAATTGACCATTACCTTCTCACTTGTTGCAATCATACGTTTTATACGATGGAAAAACTGTTGTATTTATATTGTATTTTATGCTTCTGGAGTTGACTTCTTAGGCCCTAACTGTTCGATCTTGTGGAACAACGCCCTAGAGTGGAGCCTAGGTTGCCCGAAACGTAAAATGACCGTACCTTTCACACTCGTTGTAATTATTCGTTTTATACGATGGAAAAACATTTGTATTTATTTCGTATTTTAAGCTTCTGGCGTTGACTTCTAAGGTACTAGCTAATCGATCTGGTGGAGCTACGCCCTAGAGTGAAGCCTAGGTTGCCCGGAACGTAGAAATGACCACTACTTTCACACTTTTTGCAAATATACATTATAAACGATGGAAAAGCTGTTGTATTTATGTTGTATTTTATGCTTCTGACGTTGACTTCTTAGGCCCTAACTATTTGATCTGGTGGAGCACCGCCCTACGGTGAAGCCTAGGTTGCCGCGAACGTAGGAAAGACCATTACCTTCACATTGCTTGCAGTTACTCCTCTTACGCGATGGAAAAGCTCTTGTATCTTTATTGTATTTTATGCTTCGGGTGTTGACTTCTATGGCCCTACCTATTCGATCTGGTGGAGAACGTAGGAAAGACCATTACCTTCACATTGCTTGCAGTTACTCCTCTTACGCGATGGAAAAGCTCTTGTATCTTTATTGTATTTTATGCTTCGGGTGTTGACTTCTATGGCCCTACCTATTCGATCTGGTGGAGAAACGCCCTAAAGTGAAGCCCAGGTTGCCCAGAACGTAGATATGACCATGACATTCACACTCGTTGCAATTATTCGTTTTATACGATGGAAAAGTTGTTGCATTTTTATTGTATTTTATGCCTCTGGAGTTGAATTCTAGGTCCCTAGCTACTCGATCTGATGGGGCAACGCCCTAGAGTGAAGCCTACGGTGCCCGGAACGTAGAAATGACCAGTACTATCACACTGGTTGCAGCTATTCCTGTCATACGATGGAAAAGCTGATGTATTTATATTGTATTTTAGGCTCCTGGTGTTGTCTTCTTAGGCCCTATCTATTCGATCTGGTGAGGCAACGCCCTAGACTGAAGCCTAGGTTGCCCGGAACGTAGATATGGCCATTACTTTCACTCTGGTTGCAATTATTCTTTCTATACGATGGAAAAACTGTTGTATTTTTATTGTATTTTATGCGTCTGGAGTTGTTTTATAAGGCCCTAACTATTCGGCCTGGTGGTGCAACGCCCTAGAGTGAAGCCTAGATTGCACGGAACGTAGAAATGCCCATTACTTTCACACTGGTTGCAATTATTCCTGTTCTACGATGGAAAGACTGATGCATTTATATTGTATTTTATGCTTCTGGCGTTGACTTCTAAGGCCGTAGCTGCTCGATGTGGTTGAGCAAATCCCTAGAGTGAAGCGTAGGTTGCTCGCAACGTAGAAATGAACATCACTTTCACACTGGCTGCAATTATTCCTGTTATACGATGGAAAAACTGTTGCATTTATATTGTATTTTATGCTTCTGGCGCTGACATCTTAGGCCCTAACTATTCGATCTGGTGGAACAACGCCCTAGAGTGAAGCCTGGGTTGACCGGAACGTAGAAATGACCATCACTTTCACACTGGTTGCAATTATTCCTGTTATACGATCGAATAACTGTTATATTTATTTTGTATTTTATGCTTCTGGCGTTGACTTCTTAGGCCCTAACTATTCGATCTGTTGGAACAACGCCCTAGAGTGAAGCCTAGGTTGCCCGGAACGTAGAAGTGACCATGACATTCACACTCGTTGCAATTATTCGTTTTATACGATGGAAAAGCTGTTGCATTTTTATTGTATTTTATGCTTCTGGAGTTGAATTCTAGGTCCCTAGCTACTCGATCTGATGGGGCAGCGCCCTAGAGTGAAGCCTAGGTTGCCCGGAACGTAGAAATGACCAGTACTTTCACACTGGTTGCACTTATTCATTTTATGCGATGGAAAAACTCTTCTATTCATAATGTATTTTATTCTTCTGGCGCTGACTTCTAAGGCGCTAACAATTCGATGTGGTGGAGCAACGCCCTAGAGTGAAGCCTATGTTGCCCGGAGCGCAGAAATGACCATTACTTTCACGCTGGTTGCAATTATTCATGCATTACGATGGAAAAACTGTTTCATTTTTATTGTATTTGCCGCTTCTGGCTTTGACCTCTAAGGACCTAGCTATTCGATCTGGTGGGGCAACGTCCATGAGTGAAGCCTGTGTTGACCGGAACGTAGAAATGACCATATCTTTCACTCTGGTTGCAATTATTCCTGTTATACGATGGAAAAACTGTTGTATTTTTATTGTATTTTATGCTTCAGCCGTTGTCTTCTAAGGCCGTATCTATTCCACGTAGTGGAGCAACGCCCTAGAGTGAAGCCTAGGTTGCCCGGAACGTAGAATTGACCATTACCTTCTCACTTGTTGCAATCATACGTTTTATACGATGGAAAAACTGTTGTATTTATATTGTATTTTATGCTTCTGGAGTTGACTTCTTAGGCCCTAACTGTTCGATCTTGTGGAACAACGCCCTAGAGTGGAGCCTAGGTTGCCCGAAACGTAAAATGACCGTACCTTTCACACTCGTTGCAATTATTCGTTTTATACGATGGAAAAACATTTGTATTTATTTTGTATTTTAAGCTTCTGGCGTTGACTTCTAAGGTACTAGCTAATCGATCTGGTGGAGCTACGCCCTAGAGTGAAGCCTAGGTTGCCCGGAACGTAGAAATGACCACTACTTTCACACTTTTTGCAAATATACATTATAAACGATGGAAAAGCTGTTGTATTTATGTTGTATTTTATGCTTCTGACGTTGACTTCTTAGGCCCTAACTATTTGATCTGGTGGAGCACCGCCCTATGGTGAAGCCTAGGTTGCCGCGAACGTAGGAAAGACCATTACCTTCACATTGCTTGCAGTTACTCCTCTTACGCGATGGAAAAGCTCTTGTATCTTTATTGTATTTTATGCTTCGGGTGTTGACTTCTATGGCCCTACCTATTCGATCTGATGGAGAACGTAGGAAAGACCATTACCTTCACATTGCTTGCAGTTACTCCTCTTACGCGATGGAAAAGCTCTTGTATCTTTATTGTATTTTATGCTTCGGGTGTTGACTTCTATGGCCCTACCTATTCGATCTGGTGGAGAAACGCCCTAAAGTGAAGCCCAGGTTGCCCAGAACGTAGATATGACCATGACATTCACACTCGTTGCAATTATTCGTTTTATACGATGGAAAAGCTGTTGCATTTTTATTGTATTTTATGCTTCTGGAGTTGAATTCTAGGTCCCTAGCTACTCGATCTGATGGGGCAACGCCCTAGAGTGAAGCCTACGGTGCCCGGAACGTAGAAATGACCAGTACTATCACACTGGTTGCAGCTATTCCTGTCATACGATGGAAAAGCTGATGTATTTATATTGTATTTTAGGCTCCTGGTGTTGTCTTCTTAGGCCCTATCTATTCGATCTGGTGAGGCAACGCCCTAGACTGAAGCCTAGGTTGCCCGGAACGTAGATATGGCCATTACTTTCACTCTGGTTGCAATTATTCTTTCTATACGATGGAAAAACTGTTGTATTTTTATTGTATTTTATGCGTCTGGAGTTGTTTTATAAGGCCCTAACTATTCGGCCTGGTGGTGCAACGCCCTAGAGTGAAGCCTAGATTGCACGGAACGTAGAAATGCCCATTACTTTCACACTGGTTGCAATTATTCCTGTTCTACGATGGAAAGACTGTTGCATTTATATTGTATTTTATGCTTCTGGCGTTGACTTCTAAGGCCGTAGCTGCTCGATGTGGTTGAGCAAATCCCTAGAGTGAAGCGTAGGTTGCTCGCAACGTAGAAATGAACATCACTTTCACACTGGCTGCAATTATTCCTGTTATACGATGGAAAAACTGTTGCATTTATATTGTATTTTATGCTTCTGGCGCTGACACCTTAGGCCCTAACTATTCGATCTGGTGGAACAACGCCCTAGAGTGAAGCCTGGGTTGACCGGAACGTAGAAATGACCATCACTTTCACACTGGTTGCAATTATTCCTGTTATACGATCGAATAACTGTTATATTTATTTTGTATTTTATGCTTCTGGCGTTGACTTCTTAGGCCCTAACTAATCGATCTGTTGGAACAACGCCCTAGAGTGAAGCCTAGGTTGCCCGGAACGTAGAAGTGACCATCACTTTCACTCTGGTTGCAATTATTCTTTTTATACGATGGAAAAACTGTTGTATTTTTATTGTATTTTATGCGCTGGAGTTGTTTTATGTGGCCCTAACTATTCGGCCTGGTGGTGCAACGCCCTAGAGTGAAGCCTAGATTGCACGGAACGTAGAAATGCCCATTACTTTCACACTGGTTGCAATTATTCCTCTTATACTATGGAAAGACTGTTGTATTTATATTGTATTTTATGCTTCTGGCGTTGACTTCTAAGGCCGTAGCTGCTCGATGTGGTGGGGCAACGCACTAGAGTGAAGCCTAGGTTGCCCGGAACGTAGAAATGACCATATCTTTCACACTGGTGGCAATTATTCCTCTTATACTATGGAAAAACTGTTGTATTTATATTGTATTTTATGCTTCTGGGGTTGACTCCTAAGGCCGTAGCTATTAGATGTTGTGGAGCAACGCCCTAGAGTTAAACCTAGGTTACCCAGAACGCAGAAATGACCAGTACTTTCACACTGTTTGCAGTTATTCCTGTTATACGATGGTAAAACTGTTGCATCTTTATTGTATTTTATGCTCCTGGCGTTGACTTCTAAGGCCCTAGCTGTTCGATCTGGTGGACCAACACCCTAGAGTGAAGCCTAGGTTGCTCGGAATGTAGAAATGACCATAACTTTCACACTGGTTGCAATTATTTGTTTTATACGATGGAAAAACTGTTGCATCTTTATTGTATTTTATGCTTCTGGCATTGACTTCTAAGGCCCTAGCTGTTCGATCTGGCGGAGCAACAACCTAGAGTGAAGCCTAGGTTGCTCGGAATGTAGAAATGATCATAACTTTCACACTGGTTGCAATTATTCGTATTATACGATGGAAAAACAGTTCCTTTTATTTTGTATTTTATGCTTCGGGCGTTGACTTCTTAGGCCCTAACTATTGGATCTGGTGGAGCAACGCCCTAGAGTGAAGCCTAGGTTGCCCGGAAGGTAGAAATGACCGTAACTTTCATACTGGTAGCAATTAATCCTTTTATACGATGGAGAAACTGTTGTATTTTTATTGTATTTTATGCTTCTGGCGCTGACATCTTAGGCCCTAACTATTCGATCTGGTGGAACAACGCCCTAGAGTGAAGCCTGGGTTGACCGGAACGTAGAAATGACCATAACTTTCACACTGGTTGCTATTATTCCTTTTATACGGTGGAAAAACTGTTATATTTATATTGTATTTTATGCTTCTGGCTTTGACTTTTTAGGCCCTAACTATACGATCTGTTGGAAGAACGCCCTAGAGTGAAGCCTAGGTTGCCCGGAACGTAGAAATGACCATCACTTTCACTCTGGTTGCAATTATTCTTTTTATACGATGGAAAAACTGATGTACTTTTATTGTATTTTATGCGCTGGAGTTGTTTTATATGGCCCTAACTATTCGGCCTGGTGGTGCAACGCCCTAGAGTGAAGCCTAGATTGCAAGGAACGTAGAAATGTCCATTACCTTCACACTGGTTGTAATTATTCCTGTTATACGATGGAATGACTGTTCTATTTTTATTTCATTTTATGCTTCTGCCGCTAACTTCTAGGGCCCTAGCTATTCGATCTGGTGCAGCAACGCCCTAGAGCGAAGCCGAGGTTGCCCGGAACGTAGAAATGACCATCACCTTCACTCGGGTAGCAATTATTCCTGTTATACGATGGAAAAACTGTTGTATTTTTATTGTATTTTATGCTTCTGGAGTTGACTTCTTAGGCCCTAACTGTTCGATCTTGTGGAACAACGCCCTAGAGTGGAGCCTAGGTTGCCCGAAACGTAAAATGACCGTACCTTTCACACTCGTTGTAATTATTCGTTTTATACGATGGAAAAACATTTGTATTTATTTCGTATTTTAAGCTTCTGGCGTTGACTTCTAAGGTACTAGCTAATCGATCTGGTGGAGCTACGCCCTAGAGTGAAGCCTAGGTTGCCCGGAACGTAGAAATGACCACTACTTTCACACTTTTTGCAAATATACATTATAAACGATGGAAAAGCTGTTGTATTTATGTTGTATTTTATGCTTCTGACGTTGACTTCTTAGGCCCTAACTATTTGATCTGGTGGAGCACCGCCCTACGGTGAAGCCTAGGTTGCCGCGAACGTAGGAAAGACCATTACCTTCACATTGCTTGCAGTTACTCCTCTTACGCGATGGAAAAGCTCTTGTATCTTTATTGTATTTTATGCTTCGGGTGTTGACTTCTATGGCCCTACCTATTCGATCTGGTGGAGAACGTAGGAAAGACCATTACCTTCACATTGCTTGCAGTTACTCCTCTTACGCGATGGAAAAGCTCTTGTATCTTTATTGTATTTTATGCTTCGGGTGTTGACTTCTATGGCCCTACCTATTCGATCTGGTGGAGAAACGCCCTAAAGTGAAGCCCAGGTTGCCCAGAACGTAGATATGACCATGACATTCACACTCGTTGCAATTATTCGTTTTATACGATGGAAAAGTTGTTGCATTTTTATTGTATTTTATGCTTCTGGAGTTGAATTCTAGGTCCCTAGCTACTCGATCTGATGGGGCAACGCCCTAGAGTGAAGCCTACGGTGCCCGGAACGTAGAAATGACCAGTACTATCACACTGGTTGCAGCTATTCCTGTCATACGATGGACAAACTGTTGGATTTTTATTGTACTTTATGCTTCTGGCGTTGACTTCTAAGGCCCTATGTATTCGTTCTGGTGGAGCCATGCCTCAGAGTTAAGTCTAGGATTCCCGGAAAGGAGAAATGGCCATTACTTTCAAACTGGTTGCAATTATTCGTTTTACACGATGGAAAAGCTGTTGTACATACATCGTATTTTACGATTCTGGCGTTGACTTCTAAGGCCCTAACTATTCGATCTGGTGGAACAACGTCCTAGAGTGAAGCCTAGGTTGACAGGAACGTAGAAATGATCATTACTTTCACACTGCTTGCAATTATTCCTGTTATACGATGGACAAACTGTTGGATCTTTATTGTATTTTATTATTCTGTCGTTGAATTCTAAGTCCCTACCTATACGACCTGGTGGAGCAACGCCCTCGCGTAAAGCCTAGGTTGCGTGGAACGTAGAAATGACCATTACCTTCACGCGTGTTGCAATAATTCCTGTTATACGATGAAAAAACTGTTGTATTTTTATTGTTTTTTATGCTTCGGGCGTTGATTTCTGCGGCCCTAACCATTCGATGTAGTCGAGCAACTCCATAGGGTGTAGCATAGGTTGCCCGGAACGAGGAAATGACCATAACCTTCATACTGGTTGCAATTATTCGTCTTATACGATGGAAAACCTGTTGTATTTATTTTGTATTTTACGCTTCAGGCTTGACTTCTAAGGCCCTAACTATTCGATCTGTTAGAGCAACGCCCTAGAGTGAAGCCTCGGTTGCCCGGAACGCAGAAATGACCATAACTTTCACACTGGTTGCAATTATTCGTTTTATACGATGGAAAAACTGTTGTACTTATTTTGTATTTTATGCTTCTGGCGCTGACTTGTAAGGCACTATGTATTCGATCTGGCGGATCCATGCCTCAGAGTGAAGTATAGGACGCCCTGAAAGTAGAAATGGCCATAAGTTTCACACTGGTCGCAATTATTCCTTTTATACAATGCAAAAACTGTTCTATTTATTTTGTATTTTATGCTTCGGACGTTGACTTCTAAGGCCCTAACAATTCGATCTGGTGGATCAACGCCCTGGAGTGAAGCTGAGGTTGCCCGGAACGTAGAAAGGACCATAACAATCACACTGGTTGTAATTATTCGTTTTATACGATGGAAAGACTGTTGTATTTATTTAGTAGTTTAAGCTTCTGGCGTTGACTTCTAAGGCCCTAACTCTTCGATCTGGTGGGGCAACGCCTCAGGGTTAAGCGTAGGATGCTCGAAACGTCGAAATGATCATTACTTTCGCACTGCTTGCAATTAGTCATGCTATACGATGGAAAAACTGTTGCATTTTTATTGTATTCTCTGCTTCGGGCTTTGACTTCTAGGGTCGTAGCTATCAGATCTGGTGGAACAACGACCTGGAGTGAAGCCCAGGTTTCCGGGAACATAGAAATGACCATAACCTTCACTCTGGTTGCAATTATGCGTTTAATACGATGGAAAACCTGTTGTATTCATATTGTATTTTAGGCTTCTGGCGTTGACTTCTTAGGCCCTAACTATTCGATCTGGTGGAGCAACGCCCTAGAGTGAAGCCTAGGTTGCCGGGAACGTAGAAATGACCTTAACTTTCACACTGGTTGCAATTATCCCTGTTATACAATGGAAAAACTTCTGTATCTTTGTTGTATTTTATTCTTCGGGCGTTGACTTCTAACGCCCTAACTATTCGATTTGGTGGAGCAACGCCCTAGAGTCAAGCCTAGGTGTCCGGAACGTAGAAATGACCATTACATTTACAATGGATGCAATTATTCGTTATATACCATTGAAAAACTGTTGTATTTATATTGTATTTTGTGCTTCTGGCGTTGACTTGCAGGGCCGTTGCTATTCGATGTGGTGGAGCAACGACCTAGAGTGAAGCGTAGGTTGCCCGTAACGTAGAAATGGCCATTACTTTCACAGTGGTTGCAATTACTAGTTCTATACGTTGGAAAAACTGTTGTATTTATATTTTTATTTTATGCTTCTGGCGTTGACTTCTCAGGCCCAAACTATTTGATCTGGTGGAACAACGACCTAGAGTGAAACCTGGATTGCCCGGATCGTAGATATGACCATCACTTTCACACTGCTTGCAATTACTCCTGCTATACGATGGAAAAACTGTTGTATTTTTATTGTATTTTATGCTTTGGTCGTTGTCTTCTAAGGCCCTAACTATTCGATCGGGTGGAGCAACGCCCTAGGGTGAAGCCTAGGTTGCCCGGAACGTAGAAATGACCATCACGTTCATACTGGTAGCAATTATTCGTTTTATACGATGGAAAAACTGTTGCATTTATATTTTATTTTATGCTTCTGGCGTTGACTTCTAAGGCCCTAACTATTCGGTCTGTTAGAGCAACGCCCAACGGTGAAGCCTAGGTTGCCCGGAACGTAGAAATAACCATATCTTTCACACTGGTTGTAATTATTCCTGTTATACGATGGATTAACTGTTGTATTTATATTGTATCTTATGCTTCTGGCGTTGACTTCTAAGGCCCTATATATTCGACCTGGTGACGAAACGTCCAAGGGTGAAGCCTATGTTACCCGGAACGTAGAAATGACAATTACTTTCACACTGATTGCAATTATTCCTTTTATATGATGGAAAATCTGTTGTATTTATATTCTATTTTATGCTTCTGGCGTTGACTTCATAGACCATAACTGTTGGATCTTGTGGAACAACGCCCTAGAGTGGAGCCTAGGTTGCCCGGAACGTAGAAATGACAATTACTTTCACACTGATTGCAATTATTCCTTTTATATGATGGAAAATCTGTTGTATTTATATTGTATTTTATGCTTCTGGCGTTGACTTCTTAGACCATAACTGTTGGATCTTGTGGAACAACGCCCTAGAGTGAAGCCTAGGTTGCCCGGAACGTAGAAATGACCATTACTTTCACGCTGGTTGCAATTATTCCTGTTATACTATGAAATACTGTTGCATTTTTATTTTATTTTATGTTTCTGGCGTTGAATTCTAAGTCCCTCGCTATTCGGTCAGGTGGAGCAGCGCCCTAGAGTGAAGCCTAGGTTGCCCGGAACGTAGAAATGACCAGTACTTTCACACTGGTTGCACTTATTCATTTTATGCGATGGAAAAACTCTTCTATTCATAATGTATTTTATTCTTCTGGCGCTGACTTCTAAGGCGCTAACAATTCGATGTGGTGGAGCAACGCCCTAGAGTGAAGCCTATGTTGCCCGGAGCGCAGAAATGACCATTACTTTCACGCTGGTTGCAATTATTCATGCATTACGATGGAAAAACTGTTTCATTTTTATTGTATTTGCCGCTTCTGGCTTTGACCTCTAAGGACCTAGCTATTCGATCTGGTGGGGCAACGTCCATGAGTGAAGCCTGTGTTGACCGGAACGTAGAAATGACCATATCTTTCACTCTGGTTGCAATTATTCCTGTTATACGATGGAAAAACTGTTGTATTTTTATTGTATTTTATGCTTCAGCCGTTGTCTTCTAAGGCCGTATCTATTCCACGTAGTGGAGCAACGCCCTAGAGTGAAGCCTAGGTTGCCCGGAACGTAGAATTGACCATTACCTTCTCACTTGTTGCAATCATACGTTTTATACGATGGAAAAACTGTTGTATTTATATTGTATTTTATGCTTCTGGAGTTGACTTCTTAGGCCCTAACTGTTCGATCTTGTGGAACAACGCCCTAGAGTGGAGCCTAGGTTGCCCGAAACGTAAAATGACCGTACCTTTCACACTCGTTGTAATTATTCGTTTTATACGATGGAAAAACATTTGTATTTATTTCGTATTTTAAGCTTCTGGCGTTGACTTCTAAGGTACTAGCTAATCGATCTGGTGGAGCTACGCCCTAGAGTGAAGCCTAGGTTGCCCGGAACGTAGAAATGACCACTACTTTCACACTTTTTGCAAATATACATTATAAACGATGGAAAAGCTGTTGTATTTATGTTGTATTTTATGCTTCTGACGTTGACTTCTTAGGCCCTAACTATTTGATCTGGTGGAGCACCGCCCTACGGTGAAGCCTAGGTTGCCGCGAACGTAGGAAAGACCATTACCTTCACATTGCTTGCAGTTACTCCTCTTACGCGATGGAAAAGCTCTTGTATCTTTATTGTATTTTATGCTTCGGGTGTTGACTTCTATGGCCCTACCTATTCGATCTGGTGGAGAAACGCCCTAAAGTGAAGCCCAGGTTGCCCAGAACGTAGATATGACCATGACATTCACACTCGTTGCAATTATTCGTTTTATACGATGGAAAAGTTGTTGCATTTTTATTGTATTTTATGCTTCTGGAGTTGAATTCTAGGTCCCTAGCTACTCGATCTGATGGGGCAACGCCCTAGAGTGAAGCCTACGGTGCCCGGAACGTAGAAATGACCAGTACTATCACACTGGTTGCAGCTATTCCTGTCATACGATGGAAAAGCTGATGTATTTATATTGTATTTTAGGCTCCTGGTGTTGTCTTCTTAGGCCCTATCTATTCGATCTGGTGAGGCAACGCCCTAGACTGAAGCCTAGGTTGCCCGGAACGTAGATATGGCCATTACTTTCACTCTGGTTGCAATTATTCTTTCTATACGATGGAAAAACTGTTGTATTTTTATTGTATTTTATGCGTCTGGAGTTGTTTTATAAGGCCCTAACTATTCGGCCTGGTGGTGCAACGCCCTAGAGTGAAGCCTAGATTGCACGGAACGTAGAAATGCCCATTACTTTCACACTGGTTGCAATTATTCCTGTTCTACGATGGAAAGACTGATGCATTTATATTGTATTTTATGCTTCTGGCGTTGACTTCTAAGGCCGTAGCTGCTCGATGTGGTTGAGCAAATCCCTAGAGTGAAGCGTAGGTTGCTCGCAACGTAGAAATGAACATCACTTTCACACTGGCTGCAATTATTCCTGTTATACGATGGAAAAACTGTTGCATTTATATTGTATTTTATGCTTCTGGCGCTGACATCTTAGGCCCTAACTATTCGATCTGGTGGAACAACGCCCTAGAGTGAAGCCTGGGTTGACCGGAACGTAGAAATGACCATCACTTTCACACTGGTTGCAATTATTCCTGTTATACGATCGAATAACTGTTATATTTATTTTGTATTTTATGCTTCTGGCGTTGACTTCTTAGGCCCTAACTATTCGATCTGTTGGAACAACGCCCTAGAGTGAAGCCTAGGTTGCCCGGAACGTAGAAGTGACCATGACATTCACACTCGTTGCAATTATTCGTTTTATACGATGGAAAAGCTTTTGCATTTTTATTGTATTTTATGCTTCTGGAGTTGAATTCTAGGTCCCTAGCTACTCGATCTGATGGGGCAGCGCCCTAGAGTGAAGCCTAGGTTGCCCGGAACGTAGAAATGACCAGTACTTTCACACTGGTTGCACTTATTCATTTTATGCGATGGAAAAACTCTTCTATTCATAATGTATTTTATTCTTCTGGCGCTGACTTCTAAGGCGCTAACAATTCGATGTGGTGGAGCAACGCCCTAGAGTGAAGCCTATGTTGCCCGGAGCGCAGAAATGCCCATTACTTTCACACTGGTTGCAATTATTCCTGTTCTACGATGGAAAGACTGATGCATTTATATTGTATTTTATGCTTCTGGCGTTGACTTCTAAGGCCGTAGCTGCTCGATGTGGTTGAGCAAATCCCTAGAGTGAAGCGTAGGTTGCTCGCAACGTAGAAATGAACATCACTTTCACACTGGCTGCAATTATTCCTGTTATACGATGGAAAAACTGTTGCATTTATATTGTATTTTATGCTTCTGGCGCTGACATCTCAGGCCCAAACTATTTGATCTGGTGGAACAACGACCTAGAGTGAAACCTGGATTGCCCGGATCGTAGATATGACCATCACTTTCACACTGCTTGCAATTACTCCTGCTATACGATGGAAAAACTGTTGTATTTTTATTGTATTTTATGCTTTGGTCGTTGTCTTCTAAGGCCCTAACTATTCGATCGGGTGGAGCAACGCCCTAGGGTGAAGCCTAGGTTGCCCGGAACGTAGAAATGACCATCACGTTCATACTGGTAGCAATTATTCGTTTTATACGATGGAAAAACTGTTGCATTTATATTTTATTTTATGCTTCTGGCGTTGACTTCTAAGGCCCTAACTATTCGGTCTGTTAGAGCAACGCCCAACGGTGAAGCCTAGGTTGCCCGGAACGTAGAAATAACCATATCTTTCACACTGGTTGTAATTATTCCTGTTATACGATGGATTAACTGTTGTATTTATATTGTATCTTATGCTTCTGGCGTTGACTTCTAAGGCCCTATATATTCGACCTGGTGACGAAACGTCCAAGGGTGAAGCCTATGTTACCCGGAACGTAGAAATGACAATTACTTTCACACTGATTGCAATTATTCCTTTTATATGATGGAAAATCTGTTGTATTTATATTCTATTTTATGCTTCTGGCGTTGACTTCATAGACCATAACTGTTGGATCTTGTGGAACAACGCCCTAGAGTGGAGCCTAGGTTGCCCGGAACGTAGAAATGACAATTACTTTCACACTGATTGCAATTATTCCTTTTATATGATGGAAAATCTGTTGTATTTATATTGTATTTTATGCTTCTGGCGTTGACTTCTTAGACCATAACTGTTGGATCTTGTGGAACAACGCCCTAGAGTGAAGCCTAGGTTGCCCGGAACGTAGAAATGACCATTACTTTCACGCTGGTTGCAATTATTCCTGTTATACTATGAAATACTGTTGCATTTTTATTTTATTTTATGTTTCTGGCGTTGAATTCTAAGTCCCTCGCTATTCGGTCAGGTGGAGCAGCGCCCTAGAGTGAAGCCTAGGTTGCCCGGAACGTAGAAATGACCAGTACTTTCACACTGGTTGCACTTATTCATTTTATGCGATGGAAAAACTCTTCTATTCATAATGTATTTTATTCTTCTGGCGCTGACTTCTAAGGCGCTAACAATTCGATGTGGTGGAGCAACGCCCTAGAGTGAAGCCTATGTTGCCCGGAGCGCAGAAATGACCATTACTTTCACGCTGGTTGCAATTATTCATGCATTACGATGGAAAAACTGTTTCATTTTTATTGTATTTGCCGCTTCTGGCTTTGACCTCTAAGGACCTAGCTATTCGATCTGGTGGGGCAACGTCCATGAGTGAAGCCTGTGTTGACCGGAACGTAGAAATGACCATATCTTTCACTCTGGTTGCAATTATTCCTGTTATACGATGGAAAAACTGTTGTATTTTTATTGTATTTTATGCTTCAGCCGTTGTCTTCTAAGGCCGTATCTATTCCACGTAGTGGAGCAACGCCCTAGAGTGAAGCCTAGGTTGCCCGGAACGTAGAATTGACCATTACCTTCTCACTTGTTGCAATCATACGTTTTATACGATGGAAAAACTGTTGTATTTATATTGTATTTTATGCTTCTGGAGTTGACTTCTTAGGCCCTAACTGTTCGATCTTGTGGAACAACGCCCTAGAGTGGAGCCTAGGTTGCCCGAAACGTAAAATGACCGTACCTTTCACACTCGTTGTAATTATTCGTTTTATACGATGGAAAAACATTTGTATTTATTTCGTATTTTAAGCTTCTGGCGTTGACTTCTAAGGTACTAGCTAATCGATCTGGTGGAGCTACGCCCTAGAGTGAAGCCTAGGTTGCCCGGAACGTAGAAATGACCACTACTTTCACACTTTTTGCAAATATACATTATAAACGATGGAAAAGCTGTTGTATTTATGTTGTATTTTATGCTTCTGACGTTGACTTCTTAGGCCCTAACTATTTGATCTGGTGGAGCACCGCCCTACGGTGAAGCCTAGGTTGCCGCGAACGTAGGAAAGACCATTACCTTCACATTGCTTGCAGTTACTCCTCTTACGCGATGGAAAAGCTCTTGTATCTTTATTGTATTTTATGCTTCGGGTGTTGACTTCTATGGCCCTACCTATTCGATCTGGTGGAGAACGTAGGAAAGACCATTACCTTCACATTGCTTGCAGTTACTCCTCTTACGCGATGGAAAAGCTCTTGTATCTTTATTGTATTTTATGCTTCGGGTGTTGACTTCTATGGCCCTACCTATTCGATCTGGTGGAGAAACGCCCTAAAGTGAAGCCCAGGTTGCCCAGAACGTAGATATGACCATGACATTCACACTCGTTGCAATTATTCGTTTTATACGATGGAAAAGTTGTTGCATTTTTATTGTATTTTATGCCTCTGGAGTTGAATTCTAGGTCCCTAGCTACTCGATCTGATGGGGCAACGCCCTAGAGTGAAGCCTACGGTGCCCGGAACGTAGAAATGACCAGTACTATCACACTGGTTGCAGCTATTCCTGTCATACGATGGAAAAGCTGATGTATTTATATTGTATTTTAGGCTCCTGGTGTTGTCTTCTTAGGCCCTATCTATTCGATCTGGTGAGGCAACGCCCTAGACTGAAGCCTAGGTTGCCCGGAACGTAGATATGGCCATTACTTTCACTCTGGTTGCAATTATTCTTTCTATACGATGGAAAAACTGTTGTATTTTTATTGTATTTTATGCGTCTGGAGTTGTTTTATAAGGCCCTAACTATTCGGCCTGGTGGTGCAACGCCCTAGAGTGAAGCCTAGATTGCACGGAACGTAGAAATGCCCATTACTTTCACACTGGTTGCAATTATTCCTGTTCTACGATGGAAAGACTGATGCATTTATATTGTATTTTATGCTTCTGGCGTTGACTTCTAAGGCCGTAGCTGCTCGATGTGGTTGAGCAAATCCCTAGAGTGAAGCGTAGGTTGCTCGCAACGTAGAAATGAACATCACTTTCACACTGGCTGCAATTATTCCTGTTATACGATGGAAAAACTGTTGCATTTATATTGTATTTTATGCTTCTGGCGCTGACATCTTAGGCCCTAACTATTCGATCTGGTGGAACAACGCCCTAGAGTGAAGCCTGGGTTGACCGGAACGTAGAAATGACCATCACTTTCACACTGGTTGCAATTATTCCTGTTATACGATCGAATAACTGTTATATTTATTTTGTATTTTATGCTTCTGGCGTTGACTTCTTAGGCCCTAACTATTCGATCTGTTGGAACAACGCCCTAGAGTGAAGCCTAGGTTGCCCGGAACGTAGAAGTGACCATGACATTCACACTCGTTGCAATTATTCGTTTTATACGATGGAAAAGCTGTTGCATTTTTATTGTATTTTATGCTTCTGGAGTTGAATTCTAGGTCCCTAGCTACTCGATCTGATGGGGCAGCGCCCTAGAGTGAAGCCTAGGTTGCCCGGAACGTAGAAATGACCAGTACTTTCACACTGGTTGCACTTATTCATTTTATGCGATGGAAAAACTCTTCTATTCATAATGTATTTTATTCTTCTGGCGCTGACTTCTAAGGCGCTAACAATTCGATGTGGTGGAGCAACGCCCTAGAGTGAAGCCTATGTTGCCCGGAGCGCAGAAATGACCATTACTTTCACGCTGGTTGCAATTATTCATGCATTACGATGGAAAAACTGTTTCATTTTTATTGTATTTGCCGCTTCTGGCTTTGACCTCTAAGGACCTAGCTATTCGATCTGGTGGGGCAACGTCCATGAGTGAAGCCTGTGTTGACCGGAACGTAGAAATGACCATATCTTTCACTCTGGTTGCAATTATTCCTGTTATACGATGGAAAAACTGTTGTATTTTTATTGTATTTTATGCTTCAGCCGTTGTCTTCTAAGGCCGTATCTATTCCACGTAGTGGAGCAACGCCCTAGAGTGAAGCCTAGGTTGCCCGGAACGTAGAATTGACCATTACCTTCTCACTTGTTGCAATCATACGTTTTATACGATGGAAAAACTGTTGTATTTATATTGTATTTTATGCTTCTGGAGTTGACTTCTTAGGCCCTAACTGTTCGATCTTGTGGAACAACGCCCTAGAGTGGAGCCTAGGTTGCCCGAAACGTAAAATGACCGTACCTTTCACACTCGTTGCAATTATTCGTTTTATACGATGGAAAAACATTTGTATTTATTTTGTATTTTAAGCTTCTGGCGTTGACTTCTAAGGTACTAGCTAATCGATCTGGTGGAGCTACGCCCTAGAGTGAAGCCTAGGTTGCCCGGAACGTAGAAATGACCACTACTTTCACACTTTTTGCAAATATACATTATAAACGATGGAAAAGCTGTTGTATTTATGTTGTATTTTATGCTTCTGACGTTGACTTCTTAGGCCCTAACTATTTGATCTGGTGGAGCACCGCCCTATGGTGAAGCCTAGGTTGCCGCGAACGTAGGAAAGACCATTACCTTCACATTGCTTGCAGTTACTCCTCTTACGCGATGGAAAAGCTCTTGTATCTTTATTGTATTTTATGCTTCGGGTGTTGACTTCTATGGCCCTACCTATTCGATCTGATGGAGAACGTAGGAAAGACCATTACCTTCACATTGCTTGCAGTTACTCCTCTTACGCGATGGAAAAGCTCTTGTATCTTTATTGTATTTTATGCTTCGGGTGTTGACTTCTATGGCCCTACCTATTCGATCTGGTGGAGAAACGCCCTAAAGTGAAGCCCAGGTTGCCCAGAACGTAGATATGACCATGACATTCACACTCGTTGCAATTATTCGTTTTATACGATGGAAAAGCTGTTGCATTTTTATTGTATTTTATGCTTCTGGAGTTGAATTCTAGGTCCCTAGCTACTCGATCTGATGGGGCAACGCCCTAGAGTGAAGCCTACGGTGCCCGGAACGTAGAAATGACCAGTACTATCACACTGGTTGCAGCTATTCCTGTCATACGATGGAAAAGCTGATGTATTTATATTGTATTTTAGGCTCCTGGTGTTGTCTTCTTAGGCCCTATCTATTCGATCTGGTGAGGCAACGCCCTAGACTGAAGCCTAGGTTGCCCGGAACGTAGATATGGCCATTACTTTCACTCTGGTTGCAATTATTCTTTCTATACGATGGAAAAACTGTTGTATTTTTATTGTATTTTATGCGTCTGGAGTTGTTTTATAAGGCCCTAACTATTCGGCCTGGTGGTGCAACGCCCTAGAGTGAAGCCTAGATTGCACGGAACGTAGAAATGCCCATTACTTTCACACTGGTTGCAATTATTCCTGTTCTACGATGGAAAGACTGTTGCATTTATATTGTATTTTATGCTTCTGGCGTTGACTTCTAAGGCCGTAGCTGCTCGATGTGGTTGAGCAAATCCCTAGAGTGAAGCGTAGGTTGCTCGCAACGTAGAAATGAACATCACTTTCACACTGGCTGCAATTATTCCTGTTATACGATGGAAAAACTGTTGCATTTATATTGTATTTTATGCTTCTGGCGCTGACACCTTAGGCCCTAACTATTCGATCTGGTGGAACAACGCCCTAGAGTGAAGCCTGGGTTGACCGGAACGTAGAAATGACCATCACTTTCACACTGGTTGCAATTATTCCTGTTATACGATCGAATAACTGTTATATTTATTTTGTATTTTATGCTTCTGGCGTTGACTTCTTAGGCCCTAACTAATCGATCTGTTGGAACAACGCCCTAGAGTGAAGCCTAGGTTGCCCGGAACGTAGAAGTGACCATCACTTTCACTCTGGTTGCAATTATTCTTTTTATACGATGGAAAAACTGTTGTATTTTTATTGTATTTTATGCGCTGGAGTTGTTTTATGTGGCCCTAACTATTCGGCCTGGTGGTGCAACGCCCTAGAGTGAAGCCTAGATTGCACGGAACGTAGAAATGCCCATTACTTTCACACTGGTTGCAATTATTCCTCTTATACTATGGAAAGACTGTTGTATTTATATTGTATTTTATGCTTCTGGCGTTGACTTCTAAGGCCGTAGCTGCTCGATGTGGTGGGGCAACGCACTAGAGTGAAGCCTAGGTTGCCCGGAACGTAGAAATGACCATATCTTTCACACTGGTGGCAATTATTCCTCTTATACTATGGAAAAACTGTTGTATTTATATTGTATTTTATGCTTCTGGGGTTGACTCCTAAGGCCGTAGCTATTAGATGTTGTGGAGCAACGCCCTAGAGTTAAACCTAGGTTACCCAGAACGCAGAAATGACCAGTACTTTCACACTGTTTGCAGTTATTCCTGTTATACGATGGTAAAACTGTTGCATCTTTATTGTATTTTATGCTCCTGGCGTTGACTTCTAAGGCCCTAGCTGTTCGATCTGGTGGACCAACACCCTAGAGTGAAGCCTAGGTTGCTCGGAATGTAGAAATGACCATAACTTTCACACTGGTTGCAATTATTTGTTTTATACGATGGAAAAACTGTTGCATCTTTATTGTATTTTATGCTTCTGGCATTGACTTCTAAGGCCCTAGCTGTTCGATCTGGCGGAGCAACAACCTAGAGTGAAGCCTAGGTTGCTCGGAATGTAGAAATGATCATAACTTTCACACTGGTTGCAATTATTCGTATTATACGATGGAAAAACAGTTCCTTTTATTTTGTATTTTATGCTTCGGGCGTTGACTTCTTAGGCCCTAACTATTGGATCTGGTGGAGCAACGCCCTAGAGTGAAGCCTAGGTTGCCCGGAAGGTAGAAATGACCGTAACTTTCATACTGGTAGCAATTAATCCTTTTATACGATGGAGAAACTGTTGTATTTTTATTGTATTTTATGCTTCTGGCGCTGACATCTTAGGCCCTAACTATTCGATCTGGTGGAACAACGCCCTAGAGTGAAGCCTGGGTTGACCGGAACGTAGAAATGACCATAACTTTCACACTGGTTGCTATTATTCCTTTTATACGGTGGAAAAACTGTTATATTTATATTGTATTTTATGCTTCTGGCTTTGACTTTTTAGGCCCTAACTATACGATCTGTTGGAAGAACGCCCTAGAGTGAAGCCTAGGTTGCCCGGAACGTAGAAATGACCATCACTTTCACTCTGGTTGCAATTATTCTTTTTATACGATGGAAAAACTGATGTACTTTTATTGTATTTTATGCGCTGGAGTTGTTTTATATGGCCCTAACTATTCGGCCTGGTGGTGCAACGCCCTAGAGTGAAGCCTAGATTGCAAGGAACGTAGAAATGTCCATTACCTTCACACTGGTTGTAATTATTCCTGTTATACGATGGAATGACTGTTCTATTTTTATTTCATTTTATGCTTCTGCCGCTAACTTCTAGAGCCCTAGCTATTCGATCTGGTGCAGCAACGCCCTAGAGCGAAGCCGAGGTTGCCCGGAACGTAGAAATGACCATCACCTTCACTCGGGTAGCAATTATTCCTGTTATACGATGGAAAAACTGTTGTATTTTTATTGTATTTTATGCTTCTGGAGTTGACTTCTTAGGCCCTAACTGTTCGATCTTGTGGAACAACGCCCTAGAGTGGAGCCTAGGTTGCCCGAAACGTAAAATGACCGTACCTTTCACACTCGTTGTAATTATTCGTTTTATACGATGGAAAAACATTTGTATTTATTTCGTATTTTAAGCTTCTGGCGTTGACTTCTAAGGTACTAGCTAATCGATCTGGTGGAGCTACGCCCTAGAGTGAAGCCTAGGTTGCCCGGAACGTAGAAATGACCACTACTTTCACACTTTTTGCAAATATACATTATAAACGATGGAAAAGCTGTTGTATTTATGTTGTATTTTATGCTTCTGACGTTGACTTCTTAGGCCCTAACTATTTGATCTGGTGGAGCACCGCCCTACGGTGAAGCCTAGGTTGCCGCGAACGTAGGAAAGACCATTACCTTCACATTGCTTGCAGTTACTCCTCTTACGCGATGGAAAAGCTCTTGTATCTTTATTGTATTTTATGCTTCGGGTGTTGACTTCTATGGCCCTACCTATTCGATCTGGTGGAGAACGTAGGAAAGACCATTACCTTCACATTGCTTGCAGTTACTCCTCTTACGCGATGGAAAAGCTCTTGTATCTTTATTGTATTTTATGCTTCGGGTGTTGACTTCTATGGCCCTACCTATTCGATCTGGTGGAGAAACGCCCTAAAGTGAAGCCCAGGTTGCCCAGAACGTAGATATGACCATGACATTCACACTCGTTGCAATTATTCGTTTTATACGATGGAAAAGTTGTTGCATTTTTATTGTATTTTATGCTTCTGGAGTTGAATTCTAGGTCCCTAGCTACTCGATCTGATGGGGCAACGCCCTAGAGTGAAGCCTACGGTGCCCGGAACGTAGAAATGACCAGTACTATCACACTGGTTGCAGCTATTCCTGTCATACGATGGAAAAGCTGATGTATTTATATTGTATTTTAGGCTCCTGGTGTTGTCTTCTTAGGCCCTATCTATTCGATCTGGTGAGGCAACGCCCTAGACTGAAGCCTAGGTTGCCCGGAACGTAGATATGGCCATTACTTTCACTCTGGTTGCAATTATTCTTTCTATACGATGGAAAAACTGTTGTATTTTTATTGTATTTTATGCGTCTGGAGTTGTTTTATAAGGCCCTAACTATTCGGCCTGGTGGTGCAACGCCCTAGAGTGAATCCTAGATTGCACGGAACGTAGAAATGCCCATTACTTTCACACTGGTTGCAATTATTCCTGTTCTACGATGGAAAGACTGATGCATTTATATTGTATTTTATGCTTCTGGCGTTGACTTCTAAGGCCGTAGCTGCTCGATGTGGTTGAGCAAATCCCTAGAGTGAAGCGTAGGTTGCTCGCAACGTAGAAATGAACATCACTTTCACACTGGCTGCAATTATTCCTGTTATACGATGGAAAAACTGTTGCATTTATATTGTATTTTATGCTTCTGGCGCTGACATCTTAGGCCCTAACTATTCGATCTGGTGGAACAACGCCCTAGAGTGAAGCCTGGGTTGACCGGAACGTAGAAATGACCATCACTTTCACACTGGTTGCAATTATTCCTGTTATACGATCGAATAACTGTTATATTTATTTTGTATTTTATGCTTCTGGCGTTGACTTCTTAGGCCCTAACTATTCGATCTGTTGGAACAACGCCCTAGAGTGAAGCCTAGGTTGCCCGGAACGTAGAAGTGACCATGACATTCACACTCGTTGCAACTATTCGTTTTATACGATGGAAAAGCTGTTGCATTTTTATTGTATTTTATGCTTCTGGAGTTGAATTCTAGGTCCCTAGCTACTCGATCTGATGGGGCAGCGCCCTAGAGTGAAGCCTAGGTTGCCCGGAACGTAGAAATGACCAGTACTTTCACACTGGTTGCACTTATTCATTTTATGCGATGGAAAAACTCTTCTATTCATAATGTATTTTATTCTTCTGGCGCTGACTTCTAAGGCGCTAACAATTCGATGTGGTGGAGCAACGCCCTAGAGTGAAGCCTATGTTGCCCGGAGCGCAGAAATGACCATTACTTTCACGCTGGTTGCAATTATTCATGCATTACGATGGAAAAACTGTTTCATTTTTATTGTATTTGCCGCTTCTGGCTTTGACCTCTAAGGACCTAGCTATTCGATCTGGTGGGGCAACGTCCATGAGTGAAGCCTGTGTTGACCGGAACGTAGAAATGACCATATCTTTCACTCTGGTTGCAATTATTCCTGTTATACGATGGAAAAACTGTTGTATTTTTATTGTATTTTATGCTTCAGCCGTTGTCTTCTAAGGCCGTATCTATTCCACGTAGTGGAGCAACGCCCTAGAGTGAAGCCTAGGTTGCCCGGAACGTAGAATTGACCATTACCTTCTCACTTGTTGCAATCATACGTTTTATACGATGGAAAAACTGTTGTATTTATATTGTATTTTATGCTTCTGGAGTTGACTTCTTAGGCCCTAACTGTTCGATCTTGTGGAACAACGCCCTAGAGTGGAGCCTAGGTTGCCCGAAACGTAAAATGACCGTACCTTTCACACTCGTTGCAATTATTCGTTTTATACGATGGAAAAACATTTGTATTTATTTTGTATTTTAAGCTTCTGGCGTTGACTTCTAAGGTACTAGCTAATCGATCTGGTGGAGCTACGCCCTAGAGTGAAGCCTAGGTTGCCCGGAACGTAGAAATGACCACTACTTTCACACTTTTTGCAAATATACATTATAAACGATGGAAAAGCTGTTGTATTTATGTTGTATTTTATGCTTCTGACGTTGACTTCTTAGGCCCTAACTATTTGATCTGGTGGAGCACCGCCCTATGGTGAAGCCTAGGTTGCCGCGAACGTAGGAAAGACCATTACCTTCACATTGCTTGCAGTTACTCCTCTTACGCGATGGAAAAGCTCTTGTATCTTTATTGTATTTTATGCTTCGGGTGTTGACTTCTATGGCCCTACCTATTCGATCTGATGGAGAACGTAGGAAAGACCATTACCTTCACATTGCTTGCAGTTACTCCTCTTACGCGATGGAAAAGCTCTTGTATCTTTATTGTATTTTATGCTTCGGGTGTTGACTTCTATGGCCCTACCTATTCGATCTGGTGGAGAAACGCCCTAAAGTGAAGCCCAGGTTGCCCAGAACGTAGATATGACCATGACATTCACACTCGTTGCAATTATTCGTTTTATACGATGGAAAAGCTGTTGCATTTTTATTGTATTTTATGCTTCTGGAGTTGAATTCTAGGTCCCTAGCTACTCGATCTGATGGGGCAACGCCCTAGAGTGAAGCCTACGGTGCCCGGAACGTAGAAATGACCAGTACTATCACACTGGTTGCAGCTATTCCTGTCATACGATGGAAAAGCTGATGTATTTATATTGTATTTTAGGCTCCTGGTGTTGTCTTCTTAGGCCCTATCTATTCGATCTGGTGAGGCAACGCCCTAGACTGAAGCCTAGGTTGCCCGGAACGTAGATATGGCCATTACTTTCACTCTGGTTGCAATTATTCTTTCTATACGATGGAAAAACTGTTGTATTTTTATTGTATTTTATGCGTCTGGAGTTGTTTTATAAGGCCCTAACTATTCGGCCTGGTGGTGCAACGCCCTAGAGTGAAGCCTAGATTGCACGGAACGTAGAAATGCCCATTACTTTCACACTGGTTGCAATTATTCCTGTTCTACGATGGAAAGACTGTTGCATTTATATTGTATTTTATGCTTCTGGCGTTGACTTCTAAGGCCGTAGCTGCTCGATGTGGTTGAGCAAATCCCTAGAGTGAAGCGTAGGTTGCTCGCAACGTAGAAATGAACATCACTTTCACACTGGCTGCAATTATTCCTGTTATACGATGGAAAAACTGTTGCATTTATATTGTATTTTATGCTTCTGGCGCTGACACCTTAGGCCCTAACTATTCGATCTGGTGGAACAACGCCCTAGAGTGAAGCCTGGGTTGACCGGAACGTAGAAATGACCATCACTTTCACACTGGTTGCAATTATTCCTGTTATACGATCGAATAACTGTTATATTTATTTTGTATTTTATGCTTCTGGCGTTGACTTCTTAGGCCCTAACTAATCGATCTGTTGGAACAACGCCCTAGAGTGAAGCCTAGGTTGCCCGGAACGTAGAAGTGACCATCACTTTCACTCTGGTTGCAATTATTCTTTTTATACGATGGAAAAACTGTTGTATTTTTATTGTATTTTATGCGCTGGAGTTGTTTTATGTGGCCCTAACTATTCGGCCTGGTGGTGCAACGCCCTAGAGTGAAGCCTAGATTGCACGGAACGTAGAAATGCCCATTACTTTCACACTGGTTGCAATTATTCCTCTTATACTATGGAAAGACTGTTGTATTTATATTGTATTTTATGCTTCTGGCGTTGACTTCTAAGGCCGTAGCTGCTCGATGTGGTGGGGCAACGCACTAGAGTGAAGCCTAGGTTGCCCGGAACGTAGAAATGACCATATCTTTCACACTGGTGGCAATTATTCCTCTTATACTATGGAAAAACTGTTGTATTTATATTGTATTTTATGCTTCTGGGGTTGACTCCTAAGGCCGTAGCTATTAGATGTTGTGGAGCAACGCCCTAGAGTTAAACCTAGGTTACCCAGAACGCAGAAATGACCAGTACTTTCACACTGTTTGCAGTTATTCCTGTTATACGATGGTAAAACTGTTGCATCTTTATTGTATTTTATGCTCCTGGCGTTCACTTCTAAGGCCCTAGCTGTTCGATCTGGTGGACCAACACCCTAGAGTGAAGCCTAGGTTGCTCGGAATGTAGAAATGACCATAACTTTCACACTGGTTGCAATTATTTGTTTTATACGATGGAAAAACTGTTGCATCTTTATTGTATTTTATGCTTCTGGCATTGACTTCTAAGGCCCTAGCTGTTCGATCTAGCGGAGCAACAACCTAGAGTGAAGCCTAGGTTGCTCGGAATGTAGAAATGATCATAACTTTCACACTGGTTGCAATTATTCGTATTATACGATGGAAAAACAGTTCCTTTTATTTTGTATTTTATGCTTCGGGCGTTGACTTCTTAGGCCCTAACTATTGGATCTGGTGGAGCAACGTCCTAGAGTGAAGCCTAGGTTGCCCGGAAGGTAGAAATGACCGTAACTTTCATACTGGTAGCAATTAATCCTTTTATACGATGGAGAAACTGTTGTATTTTTATTGTATTTTATGCTTCTGGCGCTGACATCTTAGGCCCTAACTATTCGATCTGGTGGAACAACGCCCTAGAGTGAAGCCTGGGTTGACCGGAACGTAGAAATGACCATAACTTTCACACTGGTTGCTATTATTCCTTTTATACGGTGGAAAAACTGTTATATTTATATTGTATTTTATGCTTCTGGCGTTGACTTTTTAGGCCCTAACTATACGATCTGTTGGAAGAACGCCCTAGAGTGAAGCCTAGGTTGCCCGGAACGTAGAAATGACCATCACTTTCACTCTGGTTGCAATTATTCTTTTTATACGATGGAAAAACTGATGTACTTTTATTGTATTTTATGCGCTGGAGTTGTTTTATATGGCCCTAACTATTCGGCCTGGTGGTGCAACGCCCTAGAGTGAAGCCTAGATTGCAAGGAACGTAGAAATGTCCATTACCTTCACACTGGTTGTAATTATTCCTGTTATACGATGGAATGACTGTTCTATTTTTATTTCATTTTATGCTTCTGCCGCTAACTTCTAGGGCCCTAGCTATTCGATCTGGTGCAGCAACGCCCTAGAGCGAAGCCGAGGTTGCCCGGAACGTAGAAATGACCATCACCTTCACTCGGGTAGCAATTATTCCTGTTATACGATGGAAAAACTGTTGTATTTTTATTGTATTTTATGCTTCGGGCGTTGACTTCTAAGTCGCTAGCTATTCGATCTGGTGGAGCAACGCCCTAGAGCGAAGCCTAGGTTGCCCGGAACGTAGAAATGATCATTACTTTCATACTGTTTGCAATTGTTCATTTTATACGATACAAAACCTGTTGCATTTATATTGTATTTTATGCTTCTGGCGTTGACTTCTAAGGCGGTAGCTATTCGATCTGGTGGAGTAACGCCCTAGAGTGAAGTCTCGGTTGCCCGAAACGCAGAAATGACCAGTACCTTCACACAGTTTGCAGTTATTCATGTTATACGATGGAAAAGCTGTTGTATTTATATTGTATTTTATGCTCCTGGTGTTGAATTCTAAGTCCGTAGCAATTCGATCTGGTGGACCAACGCCCTAGAGTGAAACCTAGGTTGCCCGGAACGTAGAAATAACCAGTACTTTCACACTGGTTGCAATTATTCATTTTATACGATGGAAAAACTGTTGTATTTTTATTGTATTTTATGCTTCTGGCGTTGACTCCTAAGGCCCTAACTATGCGATCTGGTGGACCAACGCCCTAGAGTGAAGTCTAGGTGGCCCGGAACGTAGAAATAACCAGTACTTTCACACTGGTTGCAATTATTCATTTTATAAGATGGAAAAACTCTTGTATGATTATTATATTTTATGCTTCGGGCGTTGACTTCTATGTCGGTAGCTATTCGATCTGGTGGAGCATCGCCCTAGAGTGAAGCCTAGGTAGCCCGTAACGTAGAAATGACCAGTACCTTCACACAGGTTGCAGTTATTCCTGTTATATGATGGAAAAGCTGTTGTATTTATATTGTATTTTAAGCTTCTGGCATTGACTTCTTAGGCCCTAACTATACGATCTGGTGGAGAAACGCCATAGAGTGAAGCCTAGGTTGCGCGGAACGTAGAAATCACCATTACCTTCACACTGGTTGCAATTATTCCTGCTATACTATGGAAAAACTGTTGTATTTTTATTGTATTTTATGCATCGAGCGTTGACTTCTATTGCCCTACCTATTCGATCTGGTGGAGCAACGCCCTAGAGTCAAGCCTAGGTCGCCCGGAACGTAGATATGGCCATCACCTTCACTCTTGTAGCAATTATTCCTGTTATACGATGGAAGAACTGTTGTTTTTTAATTGCATTTTATGCTTCGGGCGTTGACTTCTAAGGCCCTAGCTATTCGATTTCGTGGAGCAACGCCCTAGAGTGAAGCCTAGGTTGCCCGGAACGTAGAAATGACCATAACTTTCACACTGGTTACAATTATTCGTTTTATACGATGGAAAAGCTGTTGTATTTATATTGTATTTTAAGCTTCTGGCATTGACTTCTTAGGCCCTAACTAGTCGATCTGGTGGAGCAACGCCCTAGAGTGACGCCTAGGTTGCACGGAACGTGAGAAATGTCCATTACCTTCACACTGGTTGTAATTATTCCTGTTATACGATGGAATGACTGTTCTATTTTTATTTCATTTTATGCTTCTGCCGCTAACTTCTAGGGCCCTAGCTATTCGATCTGGTGAAGCAACGCACTAGAGCGAAGCCGAGGTTGCCCGGAGCGTAGAAATGACCATAACTTTCACACTGGTTGCAATTATTCGTTTTATACGATGGAAAAACTGTTGTATATATATTGTATTTTATGCTTCTGGCGTTGACTTCTTAGGCCCTAACTTTTCGATCTGATGGAGCAGCGCACTAGAGTGAAGCCTAGGTTGCCCGAAACGTAGAAATGACTATCACATTCAGCCTGGTTGCAATTGTTCCTGTTATACGATGGAAAATCTGTTGTAATTATATTTTATTTTATGCTTCAGGCGTTGACTTCTTAAGCCCCAACTTTTCTATCTGGCGGAGCAACGCCCTAGAGCTAAGTCTAGGTTGCCCGGAACGTAGAAATGACCATTACCTTCACACTTGTTGCAATTATTCCTGATATACAATGGAGAAACTGTTGTATATTTATAGTATTTTATGCACCGGGCGTTTACTTCTAAGGCCCTAGCTATCCGATCTGGATCACCAACGCCCCAGAGTGAAGCCTAGGTCGCCCGGAATGTAGAAATGACCATCACTTTCACTCTGGTTGCAATTATTCCTGTTATACGATGGAACAACTGTTCTATTTTTATTTTATTTTATGCTTCTGGCGTTGACTTTTAGGGCCCCAGCTGTTCGGTCTGGTGGCGTAACGCCCTAGAGTGAAGCCTAGGACGCCCGGAACGTGGAAATGACCATTACCTTCACACTTGTTGCAGACATTCCTGTTATACGATGGAAAAACCGTTGTACTATTATTGTATTTTATGCTTCTGGCGTTGACTTCTTAGTCCCTAACTATTCGATCTGGTTGACCAACGCCATAGAGTGAAGCCTAGGTTGCCCGGAACGTAGAAATGACCATAAATTTCACGCTGGTTGCTATTATACGTTTTATACGATGGAAAAACTGTTATATTTATATTGTATTTTATGCTTCTGGCGTTGACTTCTTAGGCCCTAACTATTCGATCTTGTGGACGAACGCCCTAGAGTGAAGACTAGGTTGCCCAGAACGTAGAAATGACCATATCTTTCACACTAGTTGGAATTATTCCTGTTATACGATGAAAAAACTGTTGTATTTTTATTGCATCTTATGCTCCAAGCCTTGACTTCTAAGGCCGTAGCTATTCGATGTGGTGGAGCAACGCCATAGAGTGAAGCCTAGGTTGCCCGGAAAGTAGAATGACCATACCTTTCACACTAGTTACAATTATTCCTGTTATATGATGAAAAAACTGTAGTAGTTATATTGTATTTTATCCTTCTGGCGTTGAATTCTAAGTCCCTAGCTATTCGATCTGGTGGAGCAACGGCCTAGAGTGAAGCCTAGGTTGCTCGGAACGTAGAAATGACCATTACCTTCACACTGTTTGCAATTATTCCTGTTGTACGATGGAAAAACTGTTGCATCTTTATAGTATTTTATGCTTCTGGCGTTGACTTCTAAGGCCCTAACTTTTCGATCTGGTGGAGAAACGCCCTAGAGTGAAGCCTAGGTTGCTCGGAATACAGAAATGTCCATAAATTTCACACTGGTTGCAATTATTCGTTTTAGACGATGGAAAAGCTGTTGTATTTTTACTGCACTTTATGCTTCGGGCGTTGATTTCTAAGTTTCTAACTATTTAATCTGTTGGAGCAACGCCCTAGGGTGAAGCCCTGGTTAACCGGAAAGTAGAAATGACCATTACTTTCATACTGGTTGCAATTATTCTTTTTATACGATGGAAGAACTGTTGCATTTATATTGTATTTTATGCTTCTGGCGTTCACTTCTTAGGCCCTGACTATTCGATCTGGTGGAAGAACGCCTTAGGGTGAAGCCTAGGTTGCCCGGAAGGTAGAAATGACCACAACTTTCACACTGGTAGCAATTATTCGTTATATACAATGGTAAAACTGTTATATTTATTTTGTATTTTATGCCTCGGGCATTGGCTTCTAAGGCCCTAACTATTCGATCTGGTGGAACAACGCCCTAGAATGAAGCCTAGGTTGCCCGGAACGTAGAAATGACCATTACTTTCACCATGTTTGCAATTATTCATTTTATACGATGGAAAAACTGTTGTATTTATATTGTATTTTATGCTTCTGGCGTTGACTTCTAAGGCCCTAACTATTCGATCTGTTAGAGCAACGCCCTAGAGTGAAGCCTCGGTTGCCCGGAACGCAGAAATGACCATAACTTTCACACTGGTTTCAATTATTCGTTTTATACGATGGAAAACCTGTTGTATTCATATTGTATTTTAGGCTTCTGGCGTTGACTTTTTAGGCCCTAACTGTTCGATCTGATGGGGCAACGCCCTAGAGTGAAGCCTAGGTTGCCCTGAATGTAGAAAGGACGATAACTTTCACACTGGTTGCAATTATTCGTTTTATACGATGGAAAAACTGTTGTATTTATTCCGTATTTTATGCTTCTGGCGTTGACTTCTTAGGCCGTAACTATTCGATGTGGTGGAGCAACACCCTAGTGTTAAGCCTAGGTGGACCGGAACGTAGAAATGACTATCACTTTCACACTTGTTGCAATTATTCCTGTTATACGATGGAAAAGCTGTTGTATTTATATTGTATTTTGTGCTTCAGGCGTCGACTTCGAAGGCCGTAGATATTCGATGTGGTGGAGCGACGACCTAGAGCGGAGCCCAGGTTGCCCGTTACTTAAAAATGACCATTACTTCCACACTGTTTGCAATTATTCGTTTTATACGATGGAAAAACTGTTGTATTCATATTGTATTTTATGCTTCTGGCGTTAACTTCTACAGCCGTAGCTATTCGATGAGGTGGAGTAACGCCCTAGAGTGAAACCTGGGCTGCCCGTATCGTAGAAATGACCATCACTTTCACACTGGTTGCAATTATTCCTGTTATACGATGGAAAAACTGTTGTACTTTTATTGTATTTTATGCTTCGGGCGTTGACTTCTAAGGCCCTAACTATTCGATGTGGTGGAGCAACGCCCTAGGGTGAAGCCTAGGTTGCCCGGAACGTAGAAATGTCCATTACTTTCACACTGGTTGCAATTATTCGTCTTATACGATGGAAAACCTGTTGTATATATATTGTATTTTATTCTTCTGGCGTTGACTTCCTAGGCCCTAAGTATTCGATCTGGTGGAGCAACGCCCTAGATTAAAGCCTAGGAAGACCGGAACGTAGAAATGACTATCACTTTCACAATGGTTGCAACTATTCCTGTTATACGATGGAAAAACTGTTGTATCTTTATTGTATTTTATGCTTCGGGCGTTGACTTCTAAGGCCCTAACTATTCGATTTGGTGGGAAAACGCCCTAGAGTCAAGCCTAGGTTGCCCGGAACGTAGAAATGACTATAACATCACACTGGTTGCAATTATTCGTTTTATACGATGGAAAAACTGATGTATTTTTTTTGTACTTTATGCTTCTGGCGTTGACTTCTAAGGCCCTATGTATCCGACCTGGTGGAGCCATGCCTCAGAGTTAAGTCTAGGATTCCCGGAAAGGAGAAATGGCCATTACTTTCAAACTGGTTGCAATTATTCGTTTTACACGATTGAAAAGCTGTTGTACAACCATCGTATTTTACGATTCTGGCGTTGACTTCTAAGGCCCTAACTATTCGATCTGATGGAACAACGTCCTAGAGTGAAGCCTAGGTTGACAGGAACGTAGAAATGATCATTACTTTCACACTGCTTGCAATTATTCCTGTTATACGATGGACAAACTGTTGGATCTTTATTGTATTTTATTATTCTGTCGCTGAATTCTAAGTCCCTACCTATACGATCTGGTGGAGCAACGCCCTCGTGCGAAGCCTAGGTTGCGTGGAACGTAGAAATGACCATTACCTTCACGCGTGTTGCAATAATTCCTGTTATATGGTGAAAAAATTGTTGTATTTTTATTGTATTTTATGCTTCAGGCGCTGATTTCCAAGGCCGTAGCTATTGGATGTGGTGGAGCAACGCCCTAGAGTGGAGCCTAGGTTGCCCGGAACTTAGAAATGATCATTACTTTCACAATGATTGCAATTATTCGTGTTATACGATGGTAAAGCTGTTGTATTTATGTTGTATTTTATTATTCTGGCGTTGACTTCTTAGGCCCTAACTGTTCGATTTGGTGGAACAACGCCCTAGAGTGAAGCCTAGGTTGCCCGTAACGTAGAAGTGACCATTACTTTCACACTGTTTGCAAATATACATTATATACAATGGAAAACCTGTTGTATTTATATCTTATTTTATGCTTCTGGCGTTGACTTCTTAGGCCCTAACTACTCGACCTGGTGGCAGAACGCCCTAGAGTGAAGCCTAATTTGCCCAGAACGTAGAAATGACCGTCGCTTTCACACTGGTTGCAATAATTCCTGTTATACGATTGAAAAGCCGTTGTATTTTTATTGTATTTTATGCTTCGGGCGTTGATTTCTGCGGCCCTAACCATTCGATGTGGTCGAGCAACTCCATAGGGTGTAGCATAGGTTGCCCGGAACGTGGAAATGACCATAACCTTCATACTGGTTGCAATTATTCGTCTTATAAGATAGAAAACCTGTTGTATTTATTTTGTATTTTATGCTTCAGGCTTGACTTCTAAGGCCCTAACTATTCGATCTGGTGGAGAAATGCCCTAGAGTGAAGCCTAGGCTGCGCGGATCGTAGAAATGACCGTAACTTTCACACTGGTTGCAATTATTCCTGTTATACGATGGAAAAACTGTTGTATTTATATTGTATTTTATGCTTCTGGCGTTGACTTCTAAGGCCCTAACTATTCGATCTGTTAGAGCAACGCCCTAGAGTGAAGCCTCGGTTGCCCGGAACGCAGAAATGACCATAACTTTCACACTGGTTTCAATTATTCGTTTTATACGATGGAAAACCTGTTGTATTCATATTGTATTTTAGGCTTCTGGCGTTGACTTCTTAGGCCCTAACTGTTCGATCTGATGGGGCAACGCCCTAGAGTGAAGCCTAGGTTGCCCTGAATGTAGAAAGGACGATAACTTTCACACTGGTTGCAATTATTCGTTTTATACGATGGAAAAACTGTTGTATTTATTCCGTATTTTATGCTTCTGGCGTTGACTTCTTAGGCCGTAACTATTCGATGTGGTGGAGCAACACCCTAGTGTTAAGCCTAGGTGGACCGGAACGTAGAAATGACTATCACTTTCACACTTGTTGCAATTATTCCTGTTATACGATGGAAAGGCTGTTGTACTTATATTGTATTTTGTGCTTCAGGCGTCGACTTCGAAGGCCGTAGATATTCGATGTGGTGGAGCGACGACCTAGAGCGGAGCCCAGGTTGCCCGTTACTTAAAAATGACCATTACTTCCACACTGTTTGCAATTATTCGTTTTATACGATGGAAAAACTGTTGTATTCATATTGTATTTTATGCTTCTGGCGTTAACTTCTACAGCCGTAGCTATTCGATGAGGTGGAGTAACGCCCTAGAGTGAAACCTGGGCTGCCCGTATCGTAGAAATGACCATCACTTTCACACTGGTTGCAATTATTCCTGTTATACGATGGAAAAACTGTTGTACTTTTATTGTATTTTATGCTTCGGGCGTTGACTTCTAAGGCCCTAACTATTCGATGTGGTGGAGCAACGCCCTAGGGTGAAGCCTAGGTTGCCCGGAACGTAGAAATGTCCATTACTTTCACACTGGTTGCAATTATTCGTCTTATACGATGGAAAACCTGTTGTATATATATTGTATTTTATTCTTCTGGCGTTGACTTCCTAGGCCCTAAGTATTCGATCTGGTGGAGCAACGCCCTAGATTAAAGCCTAGGAAGACCGGAACGTAGAAATGACTATCACTTTCACAATGGTTGCAACTATTCCTGTTATACGATGGAAAAACTTTTGTATCTTTATTGTATTTTATGCTTCGGGCGTTGACTTCCAAGGCCCTAACTATTCGATTTGGTGGGAAAACGCCCTAGAGTCAGGCCCAGGTTGCCCGGAACGTAGAAATGACTATAACATCACACTGGTTGCAATTATTCGTTTTATACGATGGAAAAACTGATGTATTTTTTTTGTACTTTATGCTTCTGGCGTTGACTTCTAAGGCCCTATGTATCCGACCTGGTGGAGCCATGCCTCAGAGTTAAGTCTAGGATTCCCGGAAAGGAGAAATGGCCATTACTTTCAAACTGGTTGCAATTATTCGTTTTACACGATTGAAAAGCTGTTGTACAACCATCGTATTTTACGATTCTGGCGTTGACTTCTAAGGCCCTAACTATTCGATCTGATGGAACAACGTCCTAGAGTGAAGCCTAGGTTGACAGGAACGTAGAAATGATCATTACTTTCACACTGCTTGCAATTATTCCTGTTATACGATGGACAAACTGTTGGATCTTTATTGTATTTTATTATTCTGTCGCTGAATTCTAAGTCCCTACCTATACGATCTGGTGGAGCAACGCCCTCGTGCGAAGCCTAGGTTGCGTGGAACGTAGAAATGACCATTACCTTCACGCGTGTTGCAATAATTCCTGTTATACGATGAAAAAATTGTTGTATTTTTATTGTATTTTATGCTTCAGGCGCTGATTTCCAAGGCCGTAGCTATTGGATGTGGTGGAGCAACGCCCTAGAGTGGAGCCTAGGTTGCCCGGAACTTAGAAATGATCATTACTTTCACAATGATTGCAATTATTCGTGTTATACGATGGTAAAGCTGTTGTATTTATATTGTATTTTATTATTCTGGCGTTGACTTCTTAGGCCCTAACTGTTCGATCTGGTGGAACAACGCCCTAGAGTGAAGCCTAGGTTGCCCGTAACGTAGAAGTGACCATTACTTTCACACTGTTTGCAAATATACATTATATACGATGGAAAACCTGTTGTATTTATATCTTATTTTATGCTTCTGGCGTTGACTTCTTAGGCCCTAACTACTCGACCTGGTGGCAGAACGCCCTAGAGTGAAGCCTAATTTGCCCAGAACGTAGAAATGACCGTCGCTTTCACACTGGTTGCAATAATTCCTGTTATACGATTGAAAAGCCGTTGTATTTTTATTGTATTTTATGCTTCGGGCGTTGATTTCTGCGGCCCTAACCATTCGATGTGGTCGAGCAACTCCATAGGGTGTAGCATAGGTTGCCCGGAACGTGGAAATGACCATAACCTTCATACTGGTTGCAATTATTCGTCTTATAAGATAGAAAACCTGTTGTATTTATTTTGTATTTTATGCTTCAGGCTTGACTTCTAAGGCCCTAACTATTCGATCTGGTGGAGAAATGCCCTAGAGTGAAGCCTAGGCTGCGCGGATCGTAGAAATGACCGTAACTTTCACACTGTTTGCAATTATTCATTTTATACAATAGAAAAACTGTTGTTTTTATATTGTACTTTATGCTTCTGGTGTTGACTTCTTAGGCCCTAACTATTCGATCTGGTGGAAGAACGCTCAACGGTGAAGCCTAGGTTGCCCGGAACGTAGAAATAATCATACCTTTCACACTGGTTGCAATTATACCTGTTATACGATGGAAAAACTGTTGTATTTAGATTGTATCTTATGCTTCTGGCGTTGACTTCTAAGGCCCTAGCTATTCGATCTGTTAGAGCAACGCCCTAGAGTGAAGCCACGGTTGCCCGGAACGTAGAAATGACCATAACTTTTACACTATTTGCAATTATTCGATTTATACGATGGAAGAACTGTTGTATTTATTTTGTATTTTATGCATCAGGCGTTGACTTCTAAGGCCCTAACTATGCGATCTGGTGGAGAAATGCCCTAGAGTGAAGCCTAGTCTGCCCGGATCGTAGAAATGACCGTAACTTTCACACTGGTTGCAATTAATCCTGTTATACGATGGAAAAACTGTTGTATTTATATTGTATTTTATGCTTCTGGCGTTGACTTCTAAGGCCCTAACTATCCGATCTGTTAGAGCAACGCCCTAGAGTGAAGCCTCGGTTGCCCGGAACGCAGAAATGACCATAACTTTCACACTGGTTTCAATTATTCGTTTTATACGATGGAAAACCTGTTGTATTCATATTGTATTTTAGGCTTCTGGCGTTGACTTCTTAGGCCCTAACTGTTCGATCTGGTGGGGCAACGCCCTAGAGTGAAGCCTAGGTTGCCCTGAATGTAGAAAGGACGATAACTTTCACACTGGTTGCAATTATTCGTTTTATACGATGGAAAAACTGTTGTATTTATTCCGTATTTTATGCTTCTGGCGTTGACTTCTTAGGCCGTAAGGATTCGATGTGGTGGAGCAACACCCTAGTGTTAAGCCTAGGTGGACCGGAACGTAGAAATGACTATCACTTTCACACTTGTTGCAATTATTCCTGTTATACGATGGAAAGGCTGTTGTATTTATATTGTATTTTGTGCTTCAGGCGTCGACTTCGAAGGCCGTAGATATTCGATGTGGTGGAGCGACGACCTAGAGCGGAGCCCAGGTTGCCCGTTACTTAAAAATGACCATTACTTCCACACTGTTTGCAATTATTCGTTTTATACGATGGAAAAACTGTTGTATTCATATTGTATTTTATGCTTCTGGCGTTAACTTCTACAGCCGTAGCTATTCGATGAGGTGGAGTAACGCCCTAGAGTGAAACCTGGGCTGCCCGTATCGTAGAAATGACCATCACTATCACACTGGTTGCAATTATTCCTGTTATACGATGGAAAAACTGTTGTACTTTTATTGTATTTTATGCTTCGGGCGTTGACTTCTAAGGCCCTAACTATTCGATGTGGTGGAGCAACGCCCTAGGGTGAAGCGTAGGTTGTCCGGAACGTAGAAATGACCATCACTTTCACACTGGTTTCAATTATTCCTGTTATACGATGGAAAAGCCGTTGTATTTTTATTGTATTTTATGCTTCGTGCGTTGATTTCTGCGGCCCTAACCATTCGATGTGGTCGAGCAACTCCATAGGGTGTAGCATAGGTTGCCCGGAACGTGGAAATGACCATAACCTTCATACTGGTTGCAATTATTCGTCTTATAAGATAGAAAACCTGTTGTATTTATTTTGTATTTTATGCTTCAGGCTTGACTTCTAAGGCCCTAACTATTCGATCTGGTGGAGAAATGCCCTAGAGTGAAGCCTAGGCTGCGCGGATCGTAGAAATGACCGTAACTTTCACACTGTTTGCAATTATTCATTTTATGCAATAGAGAATCTGTTGTTTTTATATTGTATTTTATGCTTCTGGCGTTGACTTCTTAGGCCCTAACTATTCGATCTGGTGGAACTACGCCCAACGGTGAAGCCTTGGTTGCCCGAAACGTAGATATAACCATATCTTTCACACTGGTTGCAATTATTCCTGTTATACGATGGAAAAACTGTTGTATTTATATTGTATCTTATGCTTCTGGCGTTGACTTCTATGGCCCTAGCTATTCGATCTGTTAGAGCAACGCCCCAGAGTGAAGCCACGGTTGCCCGGAACGTAGAAGTGACCATAACTTTTACACTGGTTGCAATTATTCGTTTTATACGATGGAAAAACTGTTGTATTTATTTTGTATTTTATGCTTCTGGCGTTGACTTCTAAGGCCCTAACTCTTCGATCTGGTGGAGCAACGCTTCAGGGTTAAGCCTAGGATGCTCGAAACGTCGAAATGATCATTACTTTCGCACTGGTTGCAATTAGTCATGCTATACGATGGAAAAACTGTTGCATTTTTATTGTATTTTCTGCTTCTGGATTTGACTTCTGGGGTCGTAGCTATCAGATCTGGTGGAACAACGCCCTAGAGTGAAGCCTAGGTTGCCGGGAACATAGAAATCACCATAACCTTCACACTGGTTGCAGTTATTCGTTTTATACGATGGAAAGACTGTTGTATTTATTTTGTATTTTATGTTTCTGGCGTTGACTTTTGAGGCCCTAACTCTTCGACCTGGTGGAGCAAAGCCCTAGAGTGAAGCCTAGGTTGCCCGGAACGTAGAAAGGACCATAACTTTCACAATGGTTGCCATTATACGTTTTATACGATGGAAAGACTGTTGGATTTATTTTGTAGTTTATGCTTCTGGAGTTGACATCTAAGGCCCTAACTATTCGATGTGGTGGAGCCACGCCCTAGGGAGAAGCCTAGGTTGCCCGGAACGTAGAAATGATCATTACTTACACACTGGTTTCAATTATTCCTGTTATACGATGGACAAACTGTTGGTTTTTTATTGTACTTTATGCTTCTGGCGCTGTATTCTAAGTCCCTAGCTATTCGATCTGGTGGAGCAACGCCCTAGAGTGAATCCTAGGTCACCCGGAACATAGAAATGACCATTACCTTCACACTGGTTGCAATTACTCCTGTTATACGATGGAAAAACTGTTGTACTTTTATTGTATTTTATTCTTCTGTCGTTGAATTCTAAGTCCCTACCTATTCGATCTGGTGGAGCAACGCCCCCGAGTGAAGCCTAGGTTGCCCGGAATGTAGAAGTGACCATAACTCTCACACTGGTTGCAATTATTCGTTCTATACGATGGAAAACCTGTTGTATTCATATTGTATTTTAGGCTTCTGGCGTTGACTTGTTAGGCCCTAACTATTCGATGTGGTGGAGCAACACCCTAGAGTTAAGCCTAGTTGTCCCGGAACGTAGAAATGACTATCACTTTCACACTGGTTGCAATTATTTCTGATATACGATGGAAAAACTGTTGTATCTTTATTGTATTTTATGCTTCGGGCGTTGAAATCTAAAGGCCTAACTATTCGATCTGGTGGAGCAAAGCCCCAGAGTGAAGCCTAGGTTGCCCGGAACGTAGAAATGACCATCACGTTCATACTGGTAGCAATTATTCGTTTTATACGATGGAAAAACAGTTGTATTTATATTTTATTTAATGCTTCTGGCGTTGAGTTCTAAGGCCGTAGCTATTCGATCTGATGGAACAACGCCCTAGAGTGAAGCCTAGGTTGCCCGGAACGTAGAAATGATCATCACTTTCTCGCTCGTTGCAATTATTCCTGATATACGACGGAAAAACTGTTGTACCTTTATTGTAGTTTATTCTTCTGGCGTTGACTTCTAAAGCCCTAACTATTCGATATGGTGGAGCAACGCCCTAGAGTCAAGCCTAGGTTGCCCGGAACGTAGAAATGGCCATTACTTTCACACTGGTTGCAATTATTCGTCTTATACGATGGAAAACCTGTTGTATATATATTGTATTTTATTCTTCTGGCGTTGACTTCCTAGGCCCTAAGTATTCGATCTGGTGGAGCAACGCCCTAGATTAAAGCCTAGGAAGACCGGAACGTAGAAATGACTATCACTTTCACAATGGTTGCAACTATTCCTGTTATACGATGGAAAAACTGTTGTATCTTTATTGTATTTTATGCTTCGGGCGTTGACTTCTAAGGCCCTAACTATTCGATTTGGTGGGAAAACGCCCTAGAGTCAAGCCTAGGTTGCCCGGAACGTAGAAATGACTATAACATCACACTGGTTGCAATTATTCGTTTTATACGATGGAAAAACTGATGTATTTTTTTTGTACTTTATGCTTCTGGCGTTGACTTCTAAGGCCCTATGTATCCGACCTGGTGGAGCCATGCCTCAGAGTTAAGTCTAGGATTCCCGGAAAGGAGAAATGGCCATTACTTTCAAACTGGTTGCAATTATTCGTTTTACACGATTGAAAAGCTGTTGTACAACCATCGTATTTTACGATTCTGGCGTTGACTTCTAAGGCCCTAACTATTCGATCTGATGGAACAACGTCCTAGAGTGAAGCCTAGGTTGACAGGAACGTAGAAATGATCATTACTTTCACACTGCTTGCAATTATTCCTGTTATACGATGGACAAACTGTTGGATCTTTATTGTATTTTATTATTCTGTCGCTGAATTCTAAGTCCCTACCTATACGATCTGGTGGAGCAACGCCCTCGTGCGAAGCCTAGGTTGCGTGGAACGTAGAAATGACCATTACCTTCACGCGTGTTGCAATAATTCCTGTTATACGATGAAAAAATTGTTGTATTTTTATTGTATTTTATGCTTCAGGCGCTGATTTCCAAGGCCGTAGCTATTGGATGTGGTGGAGCAACGCCCTAGAGTGGAGCCTAGGTTGCCCGGAACTTAGAAATGATCATTACTTTCACAATGATTGCAATTATTCGTGTTATACGATGGTAAAGCTGTTGTATTTATATTGTATTTTATTATTCTGGCGTTGACTTCTTAGGCCCTAACTGTTCGATCTGGTGGAACAACGCCCTAGAGTGAAGCCTAGGTTGCCCGTAACGTAGAAGTGACCATTACTTTCACACTGTTTGCAAATATACATTATATACGATGGAAAACCTGTTGTATTTATATCTTATTTTATGCTTCTGGCGTTGACTTCTTAGGCCCTAACTACTCGACCTGGTGGCAGAACGCCCTAGAGTGAAGCCTAATTTGCCCAGAACGTAGAAATGACCGTCGCTTTCACACTGGTTGCAATAATTCCTGTTATACGATTGAAAAGCCGTTGTATTTTTATTGTATTTTATGCTTCGGGCGTTGATTTCTGCGGCCCTAACCATTCGATGTGGTCGAGCAACTCCATAGGGTGTAGCATAGGTTGCCCGGAACGTGGAAATGACCATAACCTTCATACTGGTTGCAATTATTCGTCTTATAAGATAGAAAACCTGTTGTATTTATTTTGTATTTTATGCTTCAGGCTTGACTTCTAAGGCCCTAACTATTCGATCTGGTGGAGAAATGCCCTAGAGTGAAGCCTAGGCTGCGCGGATCGTAGAAATGACCGTAACTTTCACACTGTTTGCAATTATTCATTTTATACAATAGAAAAACTGTTGTTTTTATATTGTACTTTATGCTTCTGGTGTTGACTTCTTAGGCTCTAACTATTCGATCTGGTGGAAGAACGCTCAACGGTGAAGCCTAGGTTGCCCGGAACGTAGAAATAATCATACCTTTCACACTGGTTGCAATTATACCTGTTATACGATGGAAAAACTGTTGTATTTAGATTGTATCTTATGCTTCTGGCGTTGACTTCTAAGGCCCTAGCTATTCGATCTGTTAGAGCAACGCCCTAGAGTGAAGCCACGGTTGCCCGGAACGTAGAAATGACCATAACTTTTACACTATTTGCAATTATTCGATTTATACGATGGAAGAACTGTTGTATTTATTTTGTATTTTATGCATCAGGCGTTGACTTCTAAGGCCCTAACTATGCGATCTGGTGGAGAAATGCCCTAGAGTGAAGCCTAGTCTGCCCGGATCGTAGAAATGACCGTAACTTTCACACTGGCTGCAATTAATCCTGTTATACGATGGAAAAACTGTTGTATTTATATTGTATTTTATGCTTCTGGCGTTGACTTCTAAGGCCCTAACTATCCGATCTGTTAGAGCAACGCCCTAGAGTGAAGCCTCGGTTGCCCGGAACGCAGAAATGACCATAACTTTCACACTGGTTTCAATTATTCGTTTTATACGATGGAAAACCTGTTGTATTCATATTGTATTTTAGGCTTCTGGCGTTGACTTCTTAGGCCCTAACTGTTCGATCTGGTGGGGCAACGCCCTAGAGTGAAGCCTAGGTTGCCCTGAATGTAGAAAGGACGATAACTTTCACACTGGTTGCAATTATTCGTTTTATACGATGGAAAAACTGTTGTATTTATTCCGTATTTTATGCTTCTGGCGTTGACTTCTTAGGCCGTAACTATTCCATGTGGTGGAGCAACACCCTAGTGTTAAGCCTAGGTGGACCGGAACGTAGAAATGACTATCACTTTCACACTTGTTGCAATTATTCCTGTTATACGATGGAAAAACTGTTGTATTTATATTGTATTTTGTGCTTCAGGCGTCGACTTCGAAGGCCGTAGATATTCGATGTGGTGGAGCGACGACCTAGAGCGGAGCCCAGGTTGCCCGTTACTTAAAAATGACCATTACTTCCACACTGTTTGCAATTATTCGTTTTATACGATGGAAAAACTGTTGTATTCATATTGTATTTTATGCTTCTGGCGTTAACTTCTACAGCCGTAGCTATTCGATGAGGTGGAGTAACGCCCTAGAGTGAAACCTGGGCTGCCCGTATCGTAGAAATGACCATCACTTTCACACTGGTTGCAATTATTCCTGTTATACGATGGAAAAACTGTTGTACTTTTATTGTATTTTATGCTTCGGGCGTTGACTTCTAAGGCCCTAACTATTCGATGTGGTGGAGCAACGCCCTAGGGTGAAGCGTAGGTTGTCCGGAACGTAGAAATGACCATCACTTTCACACTGGTTTCAATTATTCCTGTTATACGATGGAAAAGCCGTTGTATTTTTATTGTATTTTATGCTTCGTGCGTTGATTTCTGCGGCCCTAGCTATTCCATCTGTTAGAGCAACGCCCTAGAGTGAAGCCACGGTTGCCCGGAACGTAGAAATGACCATAACTTTTACACTGGTTGCAATTATTCGTTTTATACGATGGAAAAACTGTTGTATTTATTTTGTATTTTATGCATCAGGCGTTGACTTCTAAGGCCCTAACCATTCGATGTGTTGGAGCAACTCCATAGGGTGTAGCATAGGTTGCCCGGAACGTGGAAATGACCATAACCTTCATACTGGTTGCAATTATTCGTCTTATAAGATAGAAAACCTGTTGTATTTATTTTGTATTTTATGCTTCAGGCTTGACTTCTAAGGCCCTAACTATTCGATCTGGTGGAGAAATGCCCTAGAGTGAAGCCTAGGCTGCGCGATTCGTAGAAATGACCGTAACTTTCACACTGTTTGCAATTATTCATTTTATACAATAGAAAAACTGTTGTTTCTATATTGTACTTTATGCTTCTGGCGTTGACTTCTTAGGCCCTAACTGTTCGATCTGGTGGAACAACGCCCAACGGTAAAGCCTAGGTTGCCCGGAACGTAGAAATAACCATATCTTTCACACTGGTTGCAATTATTCCTGTTATACGATGGAAAAACTGTTGTATTTATATTGTATCTTATGCTTCTGGCGTTGACTTCTAAGGCCCTAGCTATTCCATCTGTTAGAGCAACGCCCTAGAGTGAAGCCACGGTTGCCCGGAACGTAGAAATGACCATAACTTTTACACTGGTTGCAATTATTCGTTTTATACGATGGAAAAACTGTTGTATTTATTTTGTATTTTATGCATCAGGCGTTGACTTCTAAGGCCCTAACTATCCGATCTGGTGGAGAAATGCCCTAGAGTGAAGCCTAGGCTGCCCGGATCGTAGAAATGACCGTAACTTTCACACTGGTTGCAATTACTCCTGTTATACGATGGAAAAACTGTTGTATTTATATTGTATTTTATGCTTCTGGCGTTGACTTCTAAGGCCCTAACCATTCGATGTGTTGGAGCAACTCCATAGGGTGTAGCATAGGTTGCCCGGAACGTGGAAATGACCATAACCTTCATACTGGTTGCAATTATTCGTCTTATACGATGGAAAAACTGTTGTATCTTTATTGTATTTTATGCTTCGGGCGTTGAAATCTAAGGGCCTAACTATTCGATCTGGTGGAGCAAAGCCCCAGAGTGAAGCCTAGGTTGCCCGGAACGTAGAAATGACCATCACGTTCATACTGGTAGCAATTATTCGTTTTATACGATGGAAAAACTGTTGTATTTATATTTTATTTAATGCTTCTGGCGTTGAGTTCTAAGGCCGTAGCTATTCGATCTGATGGAACAACGCCCTAGAGTGAAGCCTAGGTTGCCCGGAACGTAGAAATGATCATCACTTTCTCACTCGTTGCAATTATTCCTGATATACGACGGAAAAACTGTTGTACCTTTATTGTAGTTTATTCTTCTGGCGTTGACTTCTAAAGCCCTAACTATTCGATCTGGTGGAGCAACGCCCTAGAGTCAAGCCTAGGTTGCCCGGAACGTAGAAATGGCCATTACTTTCACACTGGTTGCAATTATTCGTCTTATACGATGGAAAACCTGTTGTATATATATTGTATTTTATTCTTCTGGCGTTGACTTCCTAGGCCCTAAGTATTCGATCTGGTGGAGCAACGCCCTAGATTAAAGCCTAGGAAGACCGGAACGTAGAAATGACTATCACTTTCACAATGGTTGCAACTATTCCTGTTATACGATGGAAAAACTGTTGTATCTTTATTGTATTTTATGCTTCGGGCGTTGACTTCTAAGGCCCTAACTATTCGATTTGGTGGGAAAACGCCCTAGAGTCAAGCCTAGGTTGCCCGGAACGTAGAAATGACTATAACATCACACTGGTTGCAATTATTCGTTTTATACGATGGAACAACTGTTGTATTTTTTTTGTACTTTATGCTTCTGGCGTTGACTTCTAAGGCCCTAACTATTCGATCTGGTGGAACAATGCGTCAGAGTTGAGTCTAGGTTGCCCGGAACGTTGAAATGACAATTACCATCACACTGGTTGCAATTATTCCTGTTATACGATGGAAAAACTGTTGTATTTTTATTGTATTTTATGCTTCTGGCGTTGACTTCTAAGTCGCTAGCTATTCGATCTGGTGGAGCAACGCCCTCGAGCGAAGCCTAGGTTGCCCGGAACGTAGAAAGTTATCATCACTTTCAGACTGGTTGCAGTTCTTCCTGTTATACGATGGAAAAGCTGTTCTATTTATATTGTATTTTATGCTCCTAGTGTTGACTTCTTAGGCCCTGGCTCTTCGATCTGTTGGAGCAACGCCCTAGAGTGAAGCCTGGGTTGCCCGGAATGTAGAAATGACTATAACTTTCACACTGGTTGCAATTATTCGTTTTATACGATGGAAAATTTGTTGTATTCATATTGTATTTTAGGCTGCTGGCGTTGACTTCTTAGGCCCTAACTACTCGATCTGGTGGCACAACGCCCTAGAGTGAAGCGTAGGTTGCCCGGAACGTAGAAATGGCCATCACTTTCACACTGGTTTCAATTATTCCTGTTGTACGATGGAAAAGCCGTTGTATTTTTATTGTATTTTATGCTTCGGGCGTTGATTTCTGCGGCCCTAACCATTCGATGTGGTCGAGCAACTCCATAGGGTGTAGCATAGGTTGCCCGGAACGTGGAAATGACCATAACCTTCATACTGGTTGCAATTATTCGTCTTATACGATGGAAAACCTGTTGTATTTATTTTGTATTTTATGCTTCAGGCTTGACTTCTAAGGCCCTAATTATTCGATCTGGTGGAGAAATGCCCTAGAGTGAAGCCTAGGCTGCGCGGATCGTAGAAATGACCGTAACTTTCACACTGTTTGCAATTATTCATTTTATACAATAGAAAAACTGTTGTTTTTATATTGTACTTTATGCTTCTGGTGTTGACTTCTTAGGCCCTAACTATTCGATCTGGTGGAAGAACGCTCAACGGTGAAGCCTAGGTTGCCCGGAACGTAGAAATAATCATACCTTTCACACTGGTTGCAATTATTCCTGTTATACGATGGAAAAACTGTTGTATTTATATTGTATCTTATGCTTCTGGCGTTGACTTCTAAGGCCCTAGCTATTCGATCTGTTAGAGCAACGCCCTAGAGTGAAGCCACGGTTGCCCGGAACGTAGAAATGACCATAACTTTTACACTATTTGCAATTATTCGTTTTATACGATGGAAGAACTGTTGTATTTATTTTGTATTTTATGCATCAGGCGTTGACTTCTAAGGCCCTAACTATCCGATCTGGTGGAGAAATGCCCTAGAGTGAAGCCTAGTCTGCCCGGATCGTAGAAATGACCGTAACTTTCACACTGGTTGCAATTATTCCTGTTATACGATGGAAAAACTGTTGTATTTATATTGTATTTTATGCTTCTGGCGTTGACTTCTAAGGCTCTAACTATTCGATCTGTTAGAGCAACGCCCTAGAGTGAAGCCTCGGTTGCCCGGAACGCAGAAATGACCATAACTTTCACACTGTTTTCAATTATTCGTTTTATACGATGGAAAACCTGTTGTATTCATATTGTATTTTAGGCTTCTGGCGTTGACTTCTTAGGCCCTAACTGTTCGATCTGGTGGGGCAACGCCCTAGAGTGGAGCCTAGGTTGCCCTGAATGTAGAAAGGACGATAACTTTCACACTGGTTGCAATTATTCGTTTTATACGATGGAAAAACTGTTGTATTTATTCCGTATTTTATGCTTCTGGCGTTGACTTCTTAGGCCGTAACTATTCGATGTGGTGGAGCAACACCCTAGTGTTAAGCCTAGGTGGACCGGAACGTAGAAATGACTATCACTTTCACACTTGTTGCAATTATTCCTGTTATACGATGGAAAAACTGTTGTATTTATATTGTATTTTGTGCTTCAGGCGTCGACTTCGAAGGCCGTAGATATTCGATGTGGTGGAGCGACGCCCTACAGCGGAGCCCAGGTTGCCCGTTACTTAAAAATGACCATTACTTCCACACTGTTTGCAATTATTCGTTTTATACGATGGAAAAACTGTTGTATTCATATTGCATTTTATGCTTCTGGCGTTAACTTCTACAGCCGTAACTATTCGATGAGGTAGAGTAACGCCCTAGAGTGAAACCTGGGCTGCACGTATCGTAGAAATGACCATCACTTTCACACTGGTTGCAATTATTCCTGTTATACGATGGAAAAACTGTTGTACTTTTATTGTATTTTATGCTTCGGGCGTTGACTTCTAAGGCCCTAACTATTCGATGTGGTGGAGCAACGCCCTAGGGTGAAGCCTAGGTTGCCCGGAACGTAGAAATGTCCATTCCTTTCACACTGGTTGCAATTACTCCTGATATACGACGGAAAAACTGTTGTATTTATATCGCGTTTTATGCTTCTGGCGTTGACTTCTAAGGCCCTAACTATCCGATCTGGTGGAGAAATGCCCTAGAGTGAAGCCTAGGCTGCCCGGATCGTGGAAATGACCGTAACTTTCACACTGGTTGCAATTATTCCTGTTATACGATGGAAAAACTGTTGTATTTATATTGTATTTTATGCTTCTGGCGTTGACTTCTAAGGCCCTAACCATTCGATGTGTTGGAGCAACTCCATAGGGTGTAGCATAGGTTGCCCGGAACGTGGAAATGACCATAACCTTCATACTGGTTGCAATTATTCGTCTTATACGATGGAAAACCTGTTGTATTTATTTTGTATTTTATGCTTCAGGCTTGACTTCTAAGGCCCTAACTATTCGATCTGGTGGAGAAATGCCCTAGAGTGAAGCCTAGGCTGCGCGATTCGTAGAAATGACCGTAACTTTCACACTGTTTGCAATTATTCATTTTATACAATAGAAAAACTGTTGTTTCTATATTGTACTTTATGCTTCTGGCGTTGACTTCTTAGGCCCTAACTGTTCGATCTGGTGGAACAACGCCCAACGGTAAAGCCTAGGTTGCCCGGAACGTAGAAATAACCATATCTTTCACACTGGTTGCAATTATTCCTGTTATACGATGGAAAAACTGTTGTATTTATATTGTATCTTATGCTTCTGGCGTTGACTTCTAAGGCCCTAGCTATTCCATCTGTTAGAGCAACGCCCTAGAGTGAAGCCACGGTTGCCCGGAACGTAGAAATGACCATAACTTTTACACTGGTTGCAATTATTCGTTTTATACGATGGAAAAACTGTTGTATTTATTTTGTATTTTATGCATCAGGCGTTGACTTCTAAGGCCCTAACTATCCGATCTGGTGGAGAAATGCCCTAGAGTGAAGCCTAGGCTGCCCGGATCGTAGAAATGACCGTAACTTTCACACTGGTTGCAATTATTCCTGTTATACGATGGAAAAACTGTTGTATTTATATTGTATTTTATGCTTCTGGCGTTGACTTCTAAGGCCCTAACCATTCGATGTGTTGGAGCAACTCCATAGGGTGTAGCATAGGTTGCCCGGAACGTGGAAATGACCATAACCTTCATACTGGTTGCAATTATTCGTCTTATACGATGGAAAACCTGTTGTATTTATTTTGTATTTTATGCTTCAGGCTTGACTTCTAAGGCCCTAACTATTCGATCTGGTGGAGAAATGCCCTAGAGTGAAGCCTAGGCTGCGCGGATCGTAGAAATGACCGTAACTTTCACACTGTTTGCAATTATTCATTTTATGCAATAGAAAATCTGTTGTTTTTATATTGTATTTTATGCTTCTGGCGTTGACTTCTTAGGCCCTAACTATTCGATCTGGTGGAACTACGCCCAACGGTGAAGCCTAGGTTGCCCGGAACGTAGATATAACCATATCTTTCACACTGGTTGCAATTATTCCTGTTATACGATGGAAAAACTGTTGCATTTATATTGTATCTTATGCTTCTGGCGTTGACTTCTATGGCCCTAGCTATTCGATCTGTTAGAGCAACGCCCCAGAGTGAAGCCACGGTTGCCCGGAACGTAGAAGTGACCATAACTTTTACACTGGTTGCAATTATTCGTTTTATACGATGGAAAAACTGTTGTATTTATTTTGTATTTTATGCTTCTGGCGTTGACTTCTAAGGCCCTAACTCTTCGATCTGGTGGAGCAACGCTTCAGGGTTAAGCCTAGGATGCTCGAAACGTCGAAATGATCATTACTTTCGCACTGGTTGCAATTAGTCATGCTATACGATGGAAAAACTGTTGCATTTTTATTGTATTTTCTGCTTCTGGATTTGACTTCTAGGGTCGTAGCTATCAGATCTGGTGGAACAACGCCCTAGAGTGAAGCCTAGGTTGCCGGGAACATAGAAATGACCATAACCTTCACACTGGTTGCAGTTATTCGTTTTATACGATGGAAAGACTGTTGTATTTATTTTGTATTTTATGTTTCTGGCGTTGACTTTTGAGGCCCTAACTCTTCGACCTGGTGGAGCAAAGCCCTAGAGTGAAGCCTAGGTTGCCCGGAACGTAGAAAGGACCATAACTTTCACAATGGTTGCCATTATACGTTTTATACGATGGAAAGACTGTTGTATTTATTTTGTAGTTTATGCTTCTGGAGTTGACATCTAAGGCCCTAACTATTCGATGTGGTGGAGCCACGCCCTAGGGTGAAGCCTAGGTTGCCCGGAACGTAGAAATGATCATTACTTACACACTGGTTTCAATTATTCCTGTTATACGATGGACAAACTGTTGGTTTTTTATTGTACTTTATGCTTCTGGCGCTGAATTCTAAGTCCCTAGCTATTCGATCTGGTGGAGCAACGCCCTAGAGTGAATCCTAGGTCACCCGGAACTTAGAAATGACCATTACCTTCACACTGGTTGCAATTACTCCTGTTATACGATGGAAAAACTGTTGTACTTTTATTGTATTTTATTCTTCTGTCGTTGAATTCTAAGTCCCTACCTATTCGATCTGGTGGAGCAACGCCCCCGAGTGAAGCCTAGGTTGCCCGGAATGTAGAAGTGACCATAACTCTCACACTGGTTGCAATTATTCGTTCTATACGATGGAAAACCTGTTGTATTCATATTGTATTTTAGGCTTCTGGCGTTGACTTGTTAGGCCCTAACTATTCGATGTGGTGGAGCAACACCCTAGAGTTAAGCCTAGGTGTCCCGGAACGTAGAAATGACTATCACTTTCACACTGGTTGCAATTATTTCTGATATACGATGGAAAAACTGTTGTATCTTTATTGTATTTTATGCTTCGGGCGTTGAAATTTAAGGGCCTAACTATTCGATCTGGTGGAGCAAAGCCCCAGAGTGAAGCCTAGGTTGCCCGGAACGTAGAAATGACCATCACGTTCATACTGGTAGCAATTATTCGTTTTATACGATGGAAAAACTGTTGTATTTATATTTTATTTAATGCTTCTGGCGTTGAGTTCTAAGGCCGTAGCTATTCGATCTGATGGAACAACGCCCTAGAGTGAAGCCTAGGTTGCCCGGAACGTAGAAATGATCATCACTTTCTCACTCGTTGCAATTATTCCTGATATACGACGGAAAAACTGTTGTACCTTTATTGTAGTTTATTCTTCTGGCGTTGACTTCTAAAGCCCTAGCTATTCGATCTGGTGGAGCAACGCCCTAGAGTGAATCCTAGGTCACCCGGAACTTAGAAATGACCATTACCTTCACACTGGTTGCAATTACTCCTGTTATACGATGGAAAAACTGTTGTATTTTTATTGTATTTTATTCTTCTGTCGTTGAATTCTAAGTCCCTACCTATTCGATCTGGTGGAGCAACGCCCTAGAGTGAATCCTAGGTTGCCCGTAACGTAGAAATGGCCATTACTTTCACAGTGGTTGCAATTACTAGTATTATACGTTGGAAAAACCGTTGTATTTATATTGTATTTTATGCTTCTGGCTTTGAGTTCTAAGGCCGTAGCTATTCGATCTGATGGAACAACACCCTAGAGTGAAGCCTACGTTGCCCGGAACATAGAAATGACCATCACTTTCACACTCGTTGCAATTATTCCTGTTATACTATGAAAAACTGTTGCATTTTTATTTTATTTTATGTTTCAGGCGTTGACTTCTAAGGCCCTAACTATTCTATTTGGTGGAGCAGCGCTCTACAATCAAGCCTAGGTTGCGCGGAACCTAGAAATGACCATAACTTTGACACTGGTTGCAATTATTCGTTTTATAAGATGGAAAAACTGTTGTATTTATTTTGTATTTTATGCGTCTGGCGTTGACTTCTTAGGCCTCAGCTATTCGATCTGCTGGTGCAACGCCCTATGGTGAAGCCTAGGTTGCCGCGAACGTAGGAAAGACCATTACCTTCACATTGGTTGCAGTTACTCCTCTTACGCGATGGAAAAACTCTTGTATCTTTATTGTATTTTATGCTTCGGGTGTTGACTTCTATGGCCCTACCTATTCGATCTGGTGGAGCAACGCCCTAAAGTGAAGCCCAGGTTGCCCAGAACATAGATATGACCATGACATTCACACTGGTTGCAATTATTCGTTTTATACGATGGAAAAGCTGTTGTATTTTTATTGTATTTTATGCTTCTGGAGTGGAATTCTAAGTCCCTAGCTACTCGATCTGATGGAGCAACGCCCTAGAGTAAAGCCTACGGTGCCCGGAACGTAGAAATGACCAGTACTATCACACTGGTTGCAGTTATTCCTGTCATATGATGGAAAAGCTGATGTATTTATATTGTATTTTAGGCTCCTGGTGTTGTCTTCTTAGGCCCTATCTATTCGATCTGGTGGGGCAACGCCCTAGAGTGAAGCCTAGGTTGCCCGGAACGTAGAAATGACCAATACTTTTACGTTGGTTGCAATTATTCCTGTTATACGATGAAAAACTGTTGTATTTTTATTTTATTTTATGCTTCTGGCGTTGAGTTCAAAGTCCCGATCTGTTCGATCTGGTGGAGCAACGCCCTAGACTGAAGCCTAGGTTGCCCGGAGCGCAGAAATGACCATTACCTTCACACGGGTTGCAGTTATTCCTGTTATACGATGGAAAGACTGTTGTATTTTTATTGTATTTTATACTTCTGTCGTTGTTTTCTAAGGCTCTAACTATACGATCTGGTGGAGCAACGCCCTAGAGTGAAGCCTAGGTTGCACGGAACGTAGAAATGGCCATTACTTTCACACTGGGTGCATTTATTCCTGTTATACGATGGAAAAACTGTTGTAACTTTACTTTATTTTATCCTCCTGGCGTTGATTTCGAAGTCCCTAGCTCTTCCATCTGGTGGAGCAACGCCCTAGAGCTAAACCTAGGTTACCCGGAACGTAGAAATGACCAGTACTTTCACAATGTGTGCAATTATTCATTTTATACGATGGAAAGGCTGTTGTATTTATTATGTATTTTATGCTTCTGGCGTTGACGTCTTAGGCCGTAGCTATTCGATGTGGTGGAATAACGCCCTAGAGTGAAGCGTAGGTTGCACGGAACGTAGGAATGACCATAACATTCATACTGGTTGCAATTATTCGTTTTATACGATGGAAAAGCTGGTATATTTATATAGTATTTTGTGCATCGGGCGTTGACTTCTTAGGCCCGAACTATTCTATCTGGTGGAGCAACGCCCTAGAGTGAAGCCTAGATTGCGCGGAACGTAGAAATGACCACTACATACACAGTTGTTGCATCTGTTCCTGTCATACGTTCGCAAACCTGCCGTATATGTTCTTTATTCTAATCTTCTGGCGTTGACCTCTAAGTCCGTAGCTACTAGATGTGGTGGAGCGACGCCCCAGAGTGAAGCTTAGGTTGCCCGGAACGTAGAAAAGACCATTACTTTCACACTGGTTGCAATAATTCCTGTTATACAATGGAAAAACTGTTGTATTTATATTGTATTTTATTCTTCTGGCGATGATTTCTAAGTACCTAGCTATTCGATCTTGTGGAACAACGACCTAGAGTGAATCCTAGGTCACCCGGAACTTAGAAATGACCATTACCTTCACACTGTTTGCAATTACTCCTGTTATACGATGGAAAAACTGTTGTACTTTTATTGTATTTTATTCTTCTGTCGTTGAATTCTAAGTCCCTACCTATTCGATCTGGTGGAGCAACGCCCCCGAGTGAAGCCTAGGTTGCCCGGAATGTAGAAGTGACCATAACTCTCACACTGGTTGCAATTATTCGTTCTATATGATGGAAAACCTGTTGTATTCATATTGTATTTTAGGCTTCTGGCGTTGACTTGTTAGGCCCTAACTATTCGATGTGGTGGAGCAACACCCTAGAGTTAAGCCTAGGTGTCCCGGAACGTAGAAATGACTATCACTTTCACACTGGTTGCAATTATTTCTGATATACGATGGAAAAACTGTTGTATCTTTATTGTATTTTATGCTTCGGGCGTTGACTTCTAAGGCCATAACTATTCGATTTGGTGGGAAAACGCCCTAGAGTCAAGCCTAGGTTGCCCGGAACGTAGAAATGACTATAACATCACACTGGTTGCAATTATTCGTTTTATACGATGGAAAAACTGTTGTATTTATATTTTATTTAATGCTTCTGGCGTTGAGTTCTAAAGCCGTAGCTATTCGATCTGATGGAACAACGCCCTAGAGTGAAGCCGAGGTTGCCCGGAACGTAGAAATGATCATCACTTTCTCACTCGTTGCAATTATTCCTGATATACGACGGAAAAACTGTTGTACCTTTATTGTAGTTTATTCTTCTGGCGTTGACTTCTAAAGCCCTAACTATTCGATCTGGTGGAGCAACGCCCTAGAGTCAAGCCTAGGTTGCCCGGAACGTAGAAATGGCCATTACTTTCACACTGGTTGCAATTATTCGTCTTACACGAAGGAAAACCTGTTGTATATATATTGTATTTTATTCTTCTGGCGTTGACTTCCTAGGCCCTAAGTATTCGATCTGGTGGAGCAACGCCCTAGATTAAAGCCTAGGACGACCGGAACGTAGAAATGACTATCACTTTCACAATGGTTGCAACTATTCCTGTTATACGATGGAAAAACTGTTGTATCTTTATTGTATTTTATGCTTCGGGCGTTGACTTCTAAGGCCCTAACTATTCGATTTGGTGGGAAAACGCCCTAGAGTCAAGCCTAGGTTGCCCGGAACGTAGAAATGACTATAACATCACACTGGTTGCAATTATTCGTTTTATACGATGGAAAAACTGTTGTATTTTTTTTGTACTTTATGCTTCTGGCGTTGACTTCCAAGGCCCCATGTATCCGACCTGGTGGAGCCATGCCTCAGAGTTAAGTCTAGGATTCCCGGAAAGGAGAAATGGCCATTACTTTCAAACTGGTTGCAATTATTCGTTTTACACGATTGAAAAGCTGTTGTACAACCATCGTATTTTACGATTCTGGCGTTGACTTCTAAGGCCCTAACTATTCGATCTGATGGAACAACGTCCTAGAGTGAAGCCTAGGTTGACAGGAACGTAGAAATGATCATTACTTTCACACTGCTTGCAATTATTCCTGTTATACGATGGACAAACTGTTGGATCTTTATTGTATTTTATTATTCTGTCGCTGAATTCGAAGTCCCTACCTATACGATCTGGTGGAGCAACGCCCTCGTGCGAAGCCTAGGTTGCGTGGAACGTAGAAATGACCATTACCTTCACGCGTGTTGCAATAATTCCTGTTATACGATGAAAAAATTGTTGTATTTTTATTGTATTTTATGCTTCAGGCGCTGATTTCCAAGGCCGTAGCTATTGGATGTGGTGGAGCAACGCCCTAGAGTGGAGCCTAGGTTGCCCGGAACTTAGAAATGATCATTACTTTCACAATGATTGCAATTATTCGTGCTACACGATGGTAAAGCTGTTGTATTTATATTGTATTTTATTATTCTGGCGTTGACTTCTTAGGCCCTAACTGTTCGATCTGGTGGAACAACGCCCTAGAGTGAAGCCTAGGTTGCCCGTAACGTAGAAGTGACCATTACTTTCACACTGTTTGCAAATATACATTATATACGATGGAAAACCTGTTGTATTTATATCTTATTTTATGCTTCTGGCGTTGACTTCTTAGGCCCTAACTACTCGACCTGGTGGCACAATGCCCTAGAGTGAAGCCTAATTTGCCCAGAACGTAGAAATGACCATCACTTTCACACTGGTTGCAATTATTCCTATTATGCGATGGAAAAACTGTTGTACTTGTATTGTCTTTTATACTTCTGGCGTTGCCGTCTTGGGCCCTAACTATTCGATCTGGTGGAACAACGCCCTAGAGTGAAGCGTAGGTTGCCCGTAACGTAGGAATGGCCATTACTTTCACAGTGGTTGCAATTACTAGTATTATACGTTGGAAAAACCGTTGTATTTATATTGTATTTTATGCTTCTGGCGTTGACTTCTCAGGCCCAAACTCTTCGATCTGGTGGAACAACGACCTAGAGTGAAACCTGGGTTGCCCGGATCGTAGATATGACCATCACTTCCACACTGCTTGCAATTACTCCTGTTATACGATGGAAAGACGGTTGTATTTTTATTGTATTTTATGCTTTGGTCGTTGTCTTCTAAGGCCCTAACTATTCGATCTGGTGGAGCAACGCCCTAGGGTGAAGTCTAGGTTGCCCGGAACGTAGAAATGACCATCACGTTCATACTGGTAGCAATTATTCGTTTTATACGATGGAAAAACTGTTGTTTTTATATTTTTTTTATGCTTCTGGCTTTGAGTTCTAAGGCCGTAGCTATTCGATCTGATGGAACAACACCCTAGAGTGAAGCCTACGTTGCCCGGAACATAGAAATGACCATCACTTTCACACTCGTTGCAATTATTCCTGTTATACTATGAAAAACTGTTGCATTTTTATTTTATTTTATGTTTCAGGCGTTGACTTCTAAGGCCCTAACTATTCTATTTGGTGGAGCAGCGCTCTACAATCAAGCCTAGGTTGTGCGGAACCTAGAAATGACCATAACTTTCACACTGGTTGCAATTATTCGTTTTATAAGATGGAAAAACTGTTGTATTTATTTTGTATTTTATGCGTCTGGCGTTGACTTCTTAGGCCTCAGCTATTCGATCTGCGGGTGCAACACCCTATGGTGAAGCCTAGGTTGCCGCGAACGTAGGAAAGACCATTACCTTCACATTGGTTGCAGTTACTCCTCTTACGCGATGGAAAAACTCTTGTATCTTTATTGTATTTTATGCTTCGGGTGTTGACTTCTATGGCCCTACCTATTCGATCTGGTGGAGCAACGCCCTAAAGTGAAGCCCAGGTTGCCCAGAACATAGATATGACCATGACATTCACACTGGTTGCAATTATTCGTTTTATACGATGGAAAAGCTGTTGTATTTTTATTGTATTTTATGCTTCTGGAGTTGAATTCTAAGTCCCTAGCTACTCGATCTGATGGAGCAACGCCCTAGAGTGAAGCCTACGGTGCCCGGAACGTAGAAATGGCCAGTACTATCACACTGGTTGCAGTTATTCCTGTCATACGATGGAAAAGCTGATGTATTTATATTGTATTTTAGGCTCCTGGTGTTGTCTTCTTAGGCCCTATCTATTCGATCTGGTGGGGCAACGCCCTAGAGTGAAGCCTAGGTTGCCCGGAACGTAGAAATGACAATTACCTTTACACTGGTTGCAATTATTCCTGTTGTTCGGTGGAAAAACTGTTGTATCTTTATTGTCTTTTATGCTTCGCGCGTTGACTTCTAAGGCCCTAACTATTCGATCTGGTGGAGCAACGCCCTACAGTGGAGCCCAGGTAGCCCGGAACGTAGATATGACCATAACATTCACACTGGTTGCAATTATCCGTTTTATACGATGGAAACACTGTTGGATTATATTGTACTTTATGCTTCCGGCGTTGACTTCTAAGTCCCTAGCTATTCGATATGGTGCAGCAACGCCTTGAGTGAAACCCAGGTTACCCGGAGCGTAGAAATGACCAGTACTTTCACACTGCTTGCAGTTATTCCTGTTATACGATGGAAAAACAGTTGCATTTTAATTGTATTTTATGCTTCTGGCGTTTACTTCTAAGTCCCTAACTATTCGATCTCGTGGAACAACGCCCTGGAGTGAAGCCTAGCTTGTCCGGAACGTAGCAATGACCATTACTTTCACACTGTTTGCAAATATACATTATTTACGATGGAAGAGTTGTTGTATTTATATTGTATTTTATGCTTCGGGCGTTAGCTTCAACCCCCCGTAACTATTCGATCTGGTGGAGCACCGCCCTAGAGTGAAGCCTAGGTTGCCCGGAACGTACAACATACCATTACCTTCACACTGGTTGCAATTATTCCTGTTAAACGATGGAAATGCTGTTGCAACTTGAGTGTACTTTATGCTTCTGGCCTTGACTTCTAATGCCCTAACTATTCGAAATGGTGGAGCAACGCCCCAGAGTGAAGCCTAGGTTGCCGGGAACGTAGAAATGACCATATCTTTCACACTAGTTGCAATTATTCCTGTAATACGATGGAAAAACTGTTGTATCTATATTGTGTTTTATGCTTGTGGCTTTGACTTCTATGGTCCTAGCTATCCGATCTGGTAGTGCATCGGCCAAGAGTGAAGCCTATGTTGCGCGGGACGTAGAAATGACCATAACCTTCACACTGGTTGCTACTATTCGTTTTATACAATGAAAAACTGTTGTATTTATATTGTATTTTATGCTTCTGGCGTTGAATCCTAAGTCCCTAGCTATTCGATCTGGTGGAGCAACGCCCTAGAGTTAAGTCTAGGATGCCCGAAACGTCGAAATGATCATTAATTTCACACTGGTTGCAATTATTCATGCTATACGATAGAAAAACTGGTGCATTTTTATTGTTTTTTCTGCTTCTGGCTTTGACTTCTAAGGTCCTAGCTATTCGAACTGGTGGGAAAACGTCCAAGGGTGATGCCTATGTTGCCCGGAACGTAGAGATGACCATAACTTTGACACTGGTTGCAATTATTCGTTTTATACAATGGAAAAACTGTTGTATTTATATTGTATTTTATGCTTCTGGCGTTGACTTCTTGGGCCGTAACTATTGGATCTGGTGGACGAACGCCCTAGAGTGAGCCCTAGGATGCGCGGAATGTAGAAATCACCATACCTTCCACACTGGTTGCTATTACTCCTGTTATACGATGGAAAAGCTGTTGTACTTATATTGTATTTTATGATTCTGGCGTTGACTTCTAAGGCCCTAACTATTCGATCTGGTGGAGCAACGCCCTAGAGTGAAGCCTAGCTTGCCCGGAACGTAGAAATGACCATTGCGTTCACGATTGTTCCAATTATTCCTGTTATACGCTGAAAAAACTCATGCATTTTTATTTTATTTTATGTTTCAGGCGTTGACTTCTAAGGCCCTAACTATTCTATTTGGTGGAGCAGCGCTCTCCAATCAAGCCTAGGTTGCGCGGAACCTAGAAATGACCATAACTTTCACACTGGTTGCAATTATTCGTTTTATAAGATGGAAAATCTATTGTATTTATTTTGTATTTTATGCTTCTGGCGTTGACTTCTTAGGCCTCAGCTATTCGATCTGCTGGTGCAACACCCTATGGTGAAGCCTAGGTTGCCGCGAACGTAGGAAAGACCATTACCTTCACATTGGTTGCAGTTACTCCTCTTACGCGATGGAAAAACTCTTGTATCTTTATTGTATTTTATGCTTCGGGTGTTGACTTCTATGGCCCTACCTATTCGATCTGGCGGAGCAACGCCCTAAAGTGTAGCCCAGGTTGCCCAGAACATAGATATGACCATGACATTCACAATGGTTGCAATTATTCGTTTTATACGATGGAAAAGCTGTTGTATTTTTATTGTATTTTATGCTTCTGGAGTTGAATTCTAAGTCCCTAGCTACTCGATCTGATGGAGCAACGCCCTAGAGTGAAGCCTACGGTGCCCGGAACGTAGAAATGACCAGTACTATCACACTGGTTGCAGTTATTCCTGTCATACGATGGAAAAGCTGATGTATTTATATTGTATTTTAGGCTCCTGGTGTTGCCTTCTTAGGCCCTATCTATTCGATCTGGTGGGGCAACGCCCTAGAGTGAAGCCTACGTTGCCCGGAACGTATAAATGACAATTACCTTCACACTGGTTGCAATTATTCCTGTTGTCCGATGGAAAAGCTGTTGTATCTTTATTGTATTTTATGCTTCGGGCGTTGACTTCTAAGGCCCTAACTATTCGATCTGGTGGAGCAACGCCCTACAGTGGAGCCCAGGTTGCCCGGAACGTAGATATGACCATAACATTGACACTGGTTGCAATTATCCGTTTTATACGATGGAAACACTGTTTTATTTTTATTGCATTTTATGCTTCTGGCGTTGACTTCTAAGGCCGTATCTATTCGATGTGGTGGAGCAACGCCCTAGAGTGAAGCCTAGGTAGCCCGAAACGTAGAAATGACCATTACTTTCACAATGGTTGCAATTATTCATGCTATACGATGGAAAAACTGTTGTATTTTTATTGTATTTATGCTTCTGACGCTGACCTCTAAGTCCCTAGCTATTCGATCTGGTGGAACAACGCCCTAGAGTGAAGCCCGGGATGCCCGGAACGTAGAAATGACCATCACTTTCACATTGGTTGCAATTATTCCTGTTATACGATGGACAAACTGTTGGATATTTATTGTACTTTATGCTTCTGGATTTGACTTCTAAGGCCCTATGTATTCGATCTGGTGGAGCAATGCCTCAGAGTTAGGTCTAGGATGACCGAAACGTAGAAATGAAAATAACTTTCATTCTGATAGCAATTATTCGTTTTATAGGAAGAAAAACTGCTTTTTTTGTATTGTATTTTATGCTTCTGGCGTTGACTTCTGAGACCCCAACTATTGGATCTGGTGGACTAACGCCCTAGAGTGAAGCCTAGGTTGCCAGGAACAGAGAAATGACCATTACTTTCACACTGGTTGCAATTATTCATGCTATACGATGGCAAAACTGTTGAATTTTTATTTTATTTTATGCTTCTGGATTTGACTTCTAAGGCCCTATGTGTTCGATCTGGTGGAGCAATCCCTCTGGGTTAAGTCTAGGATGCCCGAAACGTAGAAATGACAATAACATTCATACTGATAGCAATTATTCGTTCTATAAGAAGAAAAACTGATTTATTTGTATTGTATTTTGTACTTCTGGCGTTGACTTCTTAGGCCTTAACCATTCGATCTGGCGGAGCAACGCCCTAGAGTGAAGGCTAGGTTCCCCGAAACGTAGAAATGACCATTACTTTCACACTGGCTGCAATTATTCCTGTTATACGGTGGAAAAACTGTTGTATTTATTTTATATTTTATGCTTCGGGCGTCGACTACTAAGGCCCTATCTATTCGATGTGGTGGAGCAACGCCCTAGAGTGAAGCCTAGGTTTCCGGGAACGTAGAAATGACCATCACTTTCACACTGGTTGCAATTATTCCTGTTATACGATGGAATAACTGTTCTATCTATTTTGTATTTTGTACTTCTGGCTTGACTTCTTAAGCCCTAACTTTTCGATCTGTTGGAACAACGCTCTAGAGTGAAGCCTATGTTGGCAGGAACGTAGAAATGACCATCACTTTCACACTAGTTGCAATTATTCATGCTATACGATGGAAAAACTGTTGTACTTTTACTGTATTTTATGCTTCTGGCGTTGACTTCTACGATCCTAGCTATTCGATCTCGTGGGGCAACGTCCGAGAGTGAAGCGTATGTTGCCCGAAACGTAGATATGACCATTACTTTCACTCTGGTTGCAATTATTCTTTCTATACGATGGAAAAACTGTTGTATTTTTATTGTATTTTATGCGTCTGGAGTTGTTTTATAAGGCCCTAACTATTGGGCCTGGTGGTGCAACGCTCTAGAGTGAAGCCTAGATTGCACGGAACGTAGAAATGCCCATTACTTTCACACTGGTTGCAACTAGTCCTGTTATACGATGGAAAAACTGTTGCATCTTTATTGTATTTTATGTTTCTGGCGTTGACTTCTTAGGCCATAACTTTTCGATCTGGTGGAGCAATGCCCTGGAGTGAAGCCTATGTTGCCCGGAAGGTAGAAATGACCATTACCTTCACACTGGTTGCAATTATTCCTGTTGTACGATAGAAAAACTGTTGTATTTTTATTGTATTTTATGCTTCCGGCGTTGACTTATTAGGCCGTAGGTATTCGATGTGGTGGAGCTACGCCCTAGAGTGAAGCCTAGGTTCACCGGAACGTAGAAATGACCATTACTTTCACGCTGGTTGCAATTATTCCTGTTATACTATGAAAAAATGTTGCATTTTTATTTTATTTCATGTTTCAGGCGTTGACTTCTAATGCCCTAACTATTCTATTTGGTGGAGCAGCGCTCAACAGTCAAGCCTAGGTTGCGCGGAACCTAGAAATGACCATAACTTTCACACTGGTTGCAATTATTCTTTTTATACGGTGGAAAAACTGTTGCATTTATATTGCATTTGGCGCTTATGGCGTTGACTTCTCAGGCCCTAACTTTCGATCTGGTGGAGCAACGCCATAGAGTGAAGCCTAGGTTAGCCGGAACGTAGAAATGTCCAGTACTTTCACACTGGTGGCTGCTATTCCTGTTATACGATGGAAAACTGTTGTATTTTTACTGGATTTTATGCTTCTGGCGTTGACTTCTAAGGTCCTAGCTATCCGATCTCGTGGGGCAACGTTCAAGAGTAAATCGTATGTTGCCCGAAACGTAGAAATGACCAATACTTTCACACTGGTTGCAATTATTCCTGTTATACGATGGAAAAGCTGTTGTATTTTTATTGTATTTTATGCTTCTGGAGTTGACTTTTGAGGCCCTAACTCTTCGACCTGGTGGAGCAAAGCCCTAGAGTGAAGCCTAGGTTGCCCGGAACGTAGAAAGGACCATAACTTTCACAATGGTTGCCATTATATGTTTTATACGATGGAAAGACTGTTGTATTTATTTTGTAGTTTATGCTTCTGGAGTTGACATCTAAGGCCCTAACTATTCGATGTGGTGGAGCCACGCCCTAGGGTGAAGCCTAGGTTGCCCGGAACGTAGAAATGATCATTACTTCCACACTAGTTGCAATTATTCATGTTATACGACGGAAAAACTGTTGTATTTATATTGTGTTTTATGCTTCTGGCGTTGGCTTCTAAGGCCCTATGTATTCGACCTGGCGGAGCAACGTCCAAGTGTGAAGCCTATGTTCCCCGGAACGTAGGAATGTCCATTACTTTCACACTGGTTTCAATTATTCGTTTTATACGATGGAAAAGCTGTTGCACTTATATCGTATTTTATGCTTCTGGCGTTTACTTCTTAGGCTCAAACTATTCGATCTGGTGGAGAAACGCCATAGAGTGAAACGTAGGTTGCCCGGAACGTAGAAATGAAAATTACTTTCACACTGGTTGCAATTATTCCTGTTATACGAAGGAATAACTGTTCTATTTATTTTGTATTTTATGCATCGGGCGTTGACTTCTAAGGCCCTAGCTATTCGATTTAGTGGAGAAACGCCACAGAGTGAAGCCTAGGTTGCCCGAAACGTAGAAATGACCATTACTTTCACACTGGTTGCAATTATTCTTTTTATACGATGGAAAAACTGTTGCATTTATTTTGTATTTGGTGCTTCTGGCGTTGAGTTCTTAGGCCCTAACTTTCGATCTGGTGGAGCAACGCCCTAGAGTGAAGCCTAGGTTAGCCGGAACGTAGAAATGTCCAGTACTTTCACACTGGTTGCTGTTATTCCTGTTATACGATGGAAAAACTGTTGCATTTTTATTGTACTTTATGCTTCTGGCGTTGACTTCTAAGGCCCCAACTATTCGATCCAGTGGAGCAACGCCCTAGAGTGAAACGTAGGTTGCCCGGAACGTAGAATTGACCATTACCTTCACACTTGTTGCAATCATTCGTTTTATACGATGGAAAAACTGTTGTATTTATACTGTATTTTATGCTTCTGGCGTTGACTCCTAAGGCCCTAACTATTCGATCCAGTGGAGCAATGCCCTAGAGTGAAGCCTAGGTTGCGCGGAACGTAGAAATGACCAGAACTTTCACACTGGTTGCCATTATTCGTTTTATACGATGGAAAAGCTGTTGTATTTATATTGTATTTTATGCTTCTGGCGTTGACTTCTAAGGCCCTAACTATTCGATCCAGTGGAGCAACGCCCTAGAGTGAAACGTAGGTTGCCCGGAACGTAGAATTGTCCATTACCTTCACACTTGTTGCAATCATTCGTTTTATACGATGGAAAAACTGTTGTATTTATACTGTATTTTATGCTTCTGGCGTTGACTTCTAAGGCCGGAGCTATTCGATCTGGTGGAACAACGCCCTAGAGTGAAGCCTGGGTTGCGCGGAACGTAGAAATGACCATCACTTTCACACTGGTTGCAATCATTCCTGTTATACGATGGAAAAACTGTTGCATTTATATTGTATTTTATGCTTCTGGCGCTGACTTCTTAGGCTCTAACTATTCGATCTGGTGGAACAACGCCCTAGAGCGAAGCCTGGGTAGCCCGGAACGTAGAAATGACCATCACTTTCACACTGGTTGCAATTATTCATGTTATACGAAGGAATAACTGTTCTATTTATTTTGTATTTTATGCTTCTGGCGTTGACTTCTTAGGCCCTAACTATTCGATCTGTTGGAGCAACGCTCTAGAGTGAAGCCTAGGTCAGCCGGAACGTAGAAATGTCCAGTACTTTCACACTGGTTGCTGTTATTCCTGTTATACGATGGAAAAACCGTTGCATTTTTATTGTATTTTATGCTTCTGGCGTTGAATTCTAAGTCCCTAACTATTCGGTCTGGTGGAGCAACGCCCTACAGTCAAGCCTAGGTTGCCCGGAACGTAGATATGACCATAACCTTCGCCCTTGTTGCAATTATTCCTGTTATACGATGAAAAAACTGTTTTTTTTTATTGCATTTTATGCTTCAGGCGTTGACTTCTAAGACCGCAGCTATTCGATGTGGTGGAGCAACGCCATAGAGTGCAGACTAGGTTGCCCGGAACGTAGAAATGACCATATCTTTCACACTAGTTGCAATTATTCATGTTATACGATGGAATAACTGTTCTATCTATTTTGTATTTTGTACTTCTGGCGTTGACTTCTTAAGCCCTAACTTTTCGATCTGTTGGACCAACGCTCTAGAGTGAAGCCTATGTTGGCAGGAACGTAGAAATGACCATCACTTTCACACTAGTTGCAATTATTCATGCTATACGATGGAAAAACTGTTGTATTTTTACTGTATTTTATGCTTCTGGCGTTGACTTCTAAGGTCCTAGCTATTCGATCTCGTGGGGCAACGTTCAAGAGTGAAGCCTAGGTTACCCGGATCGTAGAAATGACCAGTACTTTCACACTGGTTGCTATTATTCCTGTTATATGATGGAAAAACTGATGTATTTTTTTTGTATTTTCTGCTTCGGGCGTTGACTTATAAGGCCCTAGCTATTCGATTTATTGGAGAAACGCCCCAGAGTGAAGCCTAGGTTGCCCGAAACGTAGAAATGACCGTTACTTTCACACTGGTTGCAATTATTCTTTTTATACGATGGGAAGACTGTTCTATTTATGTGGTATTTTATGCTTCTGGCGTTGACTTCTAAGGCCGTAGCTGCTCGATGTGGTGGGGCAACGCCCTAGAGTGAAGCCTAGGTTGCCCGGAACGTAGAAATGACCATATCTTTCACACTGGTGGCAATTATTCCTCTTATACTATGGAAAAACTGTTGTATTTATATTGTATTTTATGCTTCTGGCGTTGACTTCTAAGGCCGTAGCTGTTCGATGTGGTGGAGCAACGCCCTAGAGTGAAGGCTAGGTTGCCCGGAACGTAGAAATGACCATCACTTACACTGGGTGCAATTATTCCTGTTATACGATGGAAAAACTGTTGTATTTATATTGTATTTTATGCTTCTGGCGTTGACTTCTAAGGCCCCAGCTATTCGATCTGGCGGAGCAACGCCCTAGAGTGAAGCCTAGGTTCCCCGAAACGTAGAAATGACCATTACTTTCACACTGGTTGCAATTATTCCTGTTACACGATGGAAAAACCGTTGCATTTATAATGTATTTTATGCTTCTGGCGTTGACTTCTAAGGCCGTAGCTGCTCGATGTGGTGGAGCAACTCCCTAGAGTGAAGCCTAGGTTGCTCGGAACGTAGAAATGACCATCACTTTCACACTGGCTGCAATTATCCCTGTTATACTATGGAAAAACTGTTGCATTTATATTGTATTTTATGCTTCTGGCGCTTACTTCTAAGGCCGTAGCTATTCGATGTGGTGGAGCAACAGCCTAGAGTGAAGCCTAGCTTGCCCGGAACGTAGAATTGACCATTACCTTCACACTTGTTGCAATCATTCGTTTTATACGATGGAAAAACTGTTGTATTTATATTGTATTTTATGCTTCTGGAGTTGACTTCTTAGGCCCTAAATGTTCGGTCTTGTGGAACAACGCCCTAGAGTGGAGCCTAGGTTGCCCGAAACGTAAAATGCCCATACCTTTCACACTCGTTGCAATTATTCGTTTTATACGATGGAAAAACCGTTGTATATATTTTGTATTTTAAGCTTCTGGCGTTGACTTCTAAGGTCCTAGCTAATCGATCTGGTGGGGCAACGTCCAAGGGTGAAGCCTATGTAGCCCGGTACGGAGAAATGACCATTAGTTTCACACTGGTTGGAATTATTCTTTTTATACAATGGAAAAACTGCTGTACTTATTTTGTATTTTATGACTCTGGCGTTGTCTTCTTAGGCCCTAACTATTGGATCTGGTGGACCAACGCTCTAGAGTGAAGCCTAGGTTGGCAGGAACGTAGAAATGACCATTACTTTCACACTGTTTGCAATTATCCATTTTATACGATGGAACAACTGTTATATTTATATTGTATTTTCTGCTTCTGACGTGGATTTCTAAGGCCGTAGCTTTTCGATGTGGTGGAACAGCGCCCTAGAGCGAAGCGTAGGTTGCCCGGAACGTAGAAATGTACATACCTTTCACAGTCGTTGCAATTATTCGTTTTCTGTGATGGAAAATCCGTTGTATTTATTTTGTATTTTAAGCTTCTGGCGTTGACTTCTTAGGCCCTAACTATTCGATATGTTGGAACAACGCCCTAGAGTGAAGTCTAGGTTGCCCGGACCGTAGAAATGACCATCACTTTCACACTGGTTGCAATTATTCCTGTTATACGCTGGAATAACGGTTCTATTTATTTTGTATTTTATGCTCCTGGCGTTTACTTCTTAGGCTCAAACTATTCGATCTGGTGGAGAAACGCCATAGAGTGAAACGTAGGTTGCCCGGAACATATAAATGAAAATTACTTTCACACTGGTTGCAATTATTCCTGTTATACGATGGAAAAACAGTTGTATTTATATTGTATTTTATGCTTCTGCCGCTGACTTCTTAGGCCCTAACTATTCGATCTGGTGGAACAACGCCCTAGAGTGAAGCCTGGGTTGCCCGGAACGTAGAAATGACTATCACTTTCACAATGGTTGCAATTATTCATGTTATACGAAAGAATAACTGTTCTATTTATTTTGTGTTTTATGCTTCTGGCGTTGACTTCTTAGGCCCTAACTATTCGATCTGTTGGAGCAACGCCCTAGAGTGAAGCCTAGGTCAGCCGGAACGTAGAAATGTCCAGTACTTTCACACTGGTTGCTGTTATTCCTGTTATACGATGGAAAAACCGTTGCATTTTTATTGTATTTTATGCTTCTGGCGTTGAATTCTAAGTCCCTAACTATTCGGTCTGGTGGAGCAACGCCCTACAGTCAAGCCTAGGTTGCCCGGAACGTAGATATGACCATAACCTTCGCCCTTGTTGCAATTATTCCTGTTATACGATGAAAAAACTGTTTTATTTTTATTGCATTTTATGCTTCAGGCGTTGACTTCTAAGACCGCAGCTATTCGATGTGGTGGAGCAACGCCATAGAGTGCAGACTAGGTTGCCCGGAACGTAGAAATGACCATATCTTTCACACTAGTTGCAATTATTCATGTTATACGATGGAATAACTGTTCTATCTATTTTGTATTTTGTACTTCTGGCGTTGACTTCTTAAGCCCTAACTTTTCGATCTGTTGGACCAACGCTCTAGAGTGAAGCCTATGTTGGCAGGAACGTAGAAATGACCATCACTTTCACACTAGTTGCAATTATTCATGCTATACGATGGAAAAACTGTTGTATTTTTACTGTATTTTATGCTTCTGGCGTTGACTTCTAAGGTCCTAGCTATTCGATCTCGTGGGGCAACGTTCAAGAGTGAAGCCTAGGTTACCCGGATCGTAGAAATGACCAGTACTTTCACACTGGTTGCTATTATTCCTGTTATATGATGGAAAAACTGATGTATTTTTTTTGTATTTTCTGCTTCGGGCGTTGACTTATAAGGCCCTAGCTATTCGATTTATTGGAGAAACGCCCCAGAGTGAAGCCTAGGTTGCCCGAAACGTAGAAATGACCGTTACTTTCACACTGGTTGCAATTATTCTTTTTATACGATGGGAAGACTGTTCTATTTATGTGGTATTTTATGCTTCTGGCGTTGACTTCTAAGGCCCTAACTCTTGGATCTGGTGGAGCAATGCCTCAGAGTGAAGCCTAGGTTGCCCGTAACGTAGAAATGACCATCACTTTCAAACTGGTTGGAATTATTCCTGTTATACGATGGAATAACTGTTGCATATTTATTGCATTTTATGCTTCGGGCGTTGACTACTAAGCCCCTAACTATTTAATCTGGTGGAGCAACGCCCCAGAGCGACGCCTAGGTTGCCCGAAACTTAGAAATGACCATTACCTTCACACTGGTTGCAACTATTCCTGTTATACGATGGAAAAACTGTTGCATCTTTATTGTATTTTATGTTTCTGGCGCTGACTTCATAGGCCATAACTTTTCGATCTGGTGGAGCAATGCCCTGGAGTGAAGCCTAGGTTGCCCGGAAGGTAGAAATGACCATTACCTTCACACTGGTTGCAATTATTCCTGTTGTAAGATAGAAAAACTGTTGTATTTTTATTGTATTTTATGCTTCCGGCGTTGACTTTTTAGGCCGTAGGTATTCGATGTGGTGGAGCTACGCCCTAGAGTGAAGCCTAGGTTCACCGGAACGTAGAAATGACCATTACTTTCACGCTGGTTGCAATTATTCCTGTTATACTATGAAAAACTGTTGCATTTTTATTTTATTTTATGTTTCAGGCGTTGACTTCTAATGCCCTAACTATTCTATTTGGTGGAGCAGCGCTCTACAGTCAAGCCTAGGTTTCGCGGAACCTAGAAATGACCATAACTTTCACACTGGTTGCAATTATTCTTTTTATACGATGGAAAAACTGTTGCATTTATATTGCATTTGGCGCTTCTGGCGTTGACTTCTTAGGCCCTAACTTTCGATCTGGTGGAGCAACGCCATAGAGTGAAGCCTAGGTTAGCCGGAACGTAGAAATGTCCAGTACTTTCACACTGGTGGCTGCTATTCCTGTTATACGATGGAAAACTGTTGTATTTTTACTGGATTTTATGCTTCTGGCGTTGACTTCTAAGGTCCTAGCTATCCGATCTCGTGGGGCAACGTTCAAGAGTAAATCGTATGTTGCCCGAAACGTAGAAATGACCAATACTTTCACACTGGTTGCAATTATTCCTGTTATACGATGGAAAAGCTGTTGTATTTTTATTGTATTTTATGCTTCTGGAGTTGACTTTTGAGGCCCTAACTCTTCGACCTGGTGGAGCAAAGCCCTAGAGTGAAGCCTAGGTTGCCCGGAACGTAGAAAGGACCATAACTTTCACAATGGTTGCCATTATATGTTTTATACGATGGAAAGACTGTTGTATTTATTTTGTAGTTTATGCTTCTGGAGTTGACATCTAAGGCCCTAACTATTCGATGTGGTGGAGCCACGCCCTAGGGTGAAGCCTAGGTTGCCCGGAACGTAGAAATGATCATTACTTCCACACTAGTTGCAATTATTCATGTTATACGACGGAAAAACTGTTGTATTTATATTGTGTTTTATGCTTCTGGCGTTGGCTTCTAAGGCCCTATGTATTCGACCTGGCGGAGCAACGTCCAAGTGTGAAGCCTATGTTCCCCGGAACGTAGGAATGTCCATTACTTTCACACTGGTTTCAATTATTCGTTTTATACGATGGAAAAGCTGTTGCACTTATATCGTATTTTATGCTTCTGGCGTTTACTTCTTAGGCTCAAACTATTCGATCTGGTGGAGAAACGCCATAGAGTGAAACGTAGGTTGCCCGGAACGTAGAAATGAAAATTACTTTCACACTGGTTGCAATTATTCCTGTTATACGAAGGAATAACTGTTCTATTTATTTTGTATTTTATGCATCGGGCGTTGACTTCTAAGGCCCTAGCTATTCGATTTAGTGGAGAAACGCCACAGAGTGAAGCCTAGGTTGCCCGAAACGTAGAAATGACCATTACTTTCACACTGGTTGCAATTATTCTTTTTATACGATGGAAAAACTGTTGCATTTATTTTGTATTTGGTGCTTCTGGCGTTGAGTTCTTAGGCCCTAACTTTCGATCTGGTGGAGCAACGCCCTAGAGTGAAGCCTAGGTTAGCCGGAACGTAGAAATGTCCAGTACTTTCACACTGGTTGCTGTTATTCCTGTTATACGATGGAAAAACTGTTGCATTTTTATTGTACTTTATGCTTCTGGCGTTGACTTCTAAGGCCCCAACTATTCGATCCAGTGGAGCAACGCCCTAGAGTGAAACGTAGGTTGCCCGGAACGTAGAATTGACCATTACCTTCACACTTGTTGCAATCATTCGTTTTATACGATGGAAAAACTGTTGTATTTATACTGTATTTTATGCTTCTGGCGTTGACTCCTAAGGCCCTAACTATTCGATCCAGTGGAGCAATGCCCTAGAGTGAAGCCTAGGTTGCGCGGAACGTAGAAATGACCAGAACTTTCACACTGGTTGCCATTATTCGTTTTATACGATGGAAAAGCTGTTGTATTTATATTGTATTTTATGCTTCTGGCGTTGACTTCTAAGGCCCTAACTATTCGATCCAGTGGAGCAACGCCCTAGAGTGAAACGTAGGTTGCCCGGAACGTAGAATTGTCCATTACCTTCACACTTGTTGCAATCATTCGTTTTATACGATGGAAAAACTGTTGTATTTATACTGTATTTTATGCTTCTGGCGTTGACTTCTAAGGCCGGAGCTATTCGATCTGGTGGAACAACGCCCTAGAGTGAAGCCTGGGTTGCGCGGAACGTAGAAATGACCATCACTTTCACACTGGTTGCAATCATTCCTGTTATACGATGGAAAAACTGTTGCATTTATATTGTATTTTATGCTTCTGGCGCTGACTTCTTAGGCTCTAACTATTCGATCTGGTGGAACAACGCCCTAGAGTGAAGCCTGGGTAGCCCGGAACGTAGAAATGACCATCACTTTCACACTGGTTGCAATTATTCATGTTATACGAAGGAATAACTGTTCTATTTATTTTGTATTTTATGCTTCTGGCGTTGACTTCTTAGGCCCTAACTATTCGATCTGTTGGAGCAACGCTCTAGAGTGAAGCCTAGGTCAGCCGGAACGTAGAAATGTCCAGTACTTTCACACTGGTTGCTGTTATTCCTGTTATACGATGGAAAAACCGTTGCATTTTTATTGTATTTTATGCTTCTGGCGTTGAATTCTAAGTCCCTAACTATTCGGTCTGGTGGAGCAACGCCCTACAGTCAAGCCTAGGTTGCCCGGAACGTAGATATGACCATAACCTTCGCCCTTGTTGCAATTATTCCTGTTATACGATGAAAAAACTGTTTTTTTTTATTGCATTTTATGCTTCAGGCGTTGACTTCTAAGACCGCAGCTATTCGATGTGGTGGAGCAACGCCATAGAGTGCAGACTAGGTTGCCCGGAACGTAGAAATGACCATATCTTTCACACTAGTTGCAATTATTCATGTTATACGATGGAATAACTGTTCTATCTATTTTGTATTTTGTACTTCTGGCGTTGACTTCTTAAGCCCTAACTTTTCGATCTGTTGGACCAACGCTCTAGAGTGAAGCCTATGTTGGCAGGAACGTAGAAATGACCATCACTTTCACACTAGTTGCAATTATTCATGCTATACGATGGAAAAACTGTTGTATTTTTACTGTATTTTATGCTTCTGGCGTTGACTTCTAAGGTCCTAGCTATTCGATCTCGTGGGGCAACGTTCAAGAGTGAAGCCTAGGTTACCCGGATCGTAGAAATGACCAGTACTTTCACACTGGTTGCTATTATTCCTGTTATATGATGGAAAAACTGATGTATTTTTTTTGTATTTTCTGCTTCGGGCGTTGACTTATAAGGCCCTAGCTATTCGATTTATTGGAGAAACGCCCCAGAGTGAAGCCTAGGTTGCCCGAAACGTAGAAATGACCGTTACTTTCACACTGGTTGCAATTATTCTTTTTATACGATGGGAAGACTGTTCTATTTATGTGGTATTTTATGCTTCTGGCGTTGACTTCTAAGGCCGTAGCTGCTCGATGTGGTGGGGCAACGCCCTAGAGTGAAGCCTAGGTTGCCCGGAACGTAGAAATGACCATATCTTTCACACTGGTGGCAATTATTCCTCTTATACTATGGAAAAACTGTTGTATTTATATTGTATTTTATGCTTCTGGCGTTGACTTCTAAGGCCGTAGCTGTTCGATGTGGTGGAGCAACGCCCTAGAGTGAAGGCTAGGTTGCCCGGAACGTAGAAATGACCATCACTTACACTGGGTGCAATTATTCCTGTTATACGATGGAAAAACTGTTGTATTTATATTGTATTTTATGCTTCTGGCGTTGACTTCTAAGGCCCCAGCTATTCGATCTGGCGGAGCAACGCCCTAGAGTGAAGCCTAGGTTCCCCGAAACGTAGAAATGACCATTACTTTCACACTGGTTGCAATTATTCCTGTTACACGATGGAAAAACCGTTGCATTTATAATGTATTTTATGCTTCTGGCGTTGACTTCTAAGGCCGTAGCTGCTCGATGTGGTGGAGCAACTCCCTAGAGTGAAGCCTAGGTTGCTCGGAACGTAGAAATGACCATCACTTTCACACTGGCTGCAATTATCCCTGTTATACTATGGAAAAACTGTTGCATTTATATTGTATTTTATGCTTCTGGCGCTTACTTCTAAGGCCGTAGCTATTCGATGTGGTGGAGCAACAGCCTAGAGTGAAGCCTAGCTTGCCCGGAACGTAGAATTGACCATTACCTTCACACTTGTTGCAATCATTCGTTTTATACGATGGAAAAACTGTTGTATTTATATTGTATTTTATGCTTCTGGAGTTGACTTCTTAGGCCCTAAATGTTCGGTCTTGTGGAACAACGCCCTAGAGTGGAGCCTAGGTTGCCCGAAACGTAAAATGCCCATACCTTTCACACTCGTTGCAATTATTCGTTTTATACGATGGAAAAACCGTTGTATATATTTTGTATTTTAAGCTTCTGGCGTTGACTTCTAAGGTCCTAGCTAATCGATCTGGTGGGGCAACGTCCAAGGGTGAAGCCTATGTAGCCCGGTACGGAGAAATGACCATTAGTTTCACACTGGTTGGAATTATTCTTTTTATACAATGGAAAAACTGCTGTACTTATTTTGTATTTTATGACTCTGGCGTTGTCTTCTTAGGCCCTAACTATTGGATCTGGTGGACCAACGCTCTAGAGTGAAGCCTAGGTTGGCAGGAACGTAGAAATGACCATTACTTTCACACTGTTTGCAATTATCCATTTTATACGATGGAACAACTGTTATATTTATATTGTATTTTCTGCTTCTGACGTGGATTTCTAAGGCCGTAGCTTTTCGATGTGGTGGAACAGCGCCCTAGAGCGAAGCGTAGGTTGCCCGGAACGTAGAAATGTACATACCTTTCACAGTCGTTGCAATTATTCGTTTTCTGTGATGGAAAATCCGTTGTATTTATTTTGTATTTTAAGCTTCTGGCGTTGACTTCTTAGGCCCTAACTATTCGATATGTTGGAACAACGCCCTAGAGTGAAGTCTAGGTTGCCCGGACCGTAGAAATGACCATCACTTTCACACTGGTTGCAATTATTCCTGTTATACGCTGGAATAACGGTTCTATTTATTTTGTATTTTATGCTCCTGGCGTTTACTTCTTAGGCTCAAACTATTCGATCTGGTGGAGAAACGCCATAGAGTGAAACGTAGGTTGCCCGGAACATATAAATGAAAATTACTTTCACACTGGTTGCAATTATTCCTGTTATACGATGGAAAAACAGTTGTATTTATATTGTATTTTATGCTTCTGCCGCTGACTTCTTAGGCCCTAACTATTCGATCTGGTGGAACAACGCCCTAGAGTGAAGCCTGGGTTGCCCGGAACGTAGAAATGACTATCACTTTCACAATGGTTGCAATTATTCATGTTATACGAAAGAATAACTGTTCTATTTATTTTGTGTTTTATGCTTCTGGCGTTGACTTCTTAGGCCCTAACTATTCGATCTGTTGGAGCAACGCCCTAGAGTGAAGCCTAGGTCAGCCGGAACGTAGAAATGTCCAGTACTTTCACACTGGTTGCTGTTATTCCTGTTATACGATGGAAAAACCGTTGCATTTTTATTGTATTTTATGCTTCTGGCGTTGAATTCTAAGTCCCTAACTATTCGGTCTGGTGGAGCAACGCCCTACAGTCAAGCCTAGGTTGCCCGGAACGTAGATATGACCATAACCTTCGCCCTTGTTGCAATTATTCCTGTTATACGATGAAAAAACTGTTTTATTTTTATTGCATTTTATGCTTCAGGCGTTGACTTCTAAGACCGCAGCTATTCGATGTGGTGGAGCAACGCCATAGAGTGCAGACTAGGTTGCCCGGAACGTAGAAATGACCATATCTTTCACACTAGTTGCAATTATTCATGTTATACGATGGAATAACTGTTCTATCTATTTTGTATTTTGTACTTCTGGCGTTGACTTCTTAAGCCCTAACTTTTCGATCTGTTGGACCAACGCTCTAGAGTGAAGCCTATGTTGGCAGGAACGTAGAAATGACCATCACTTTCACACTAGTTGCAATTATTCATGCTATACGATGGAAAAACTGTTGTATTTTTACTGTATTTTATGCTTCTGGCGTTGACTTCTAAGGTCCTAGCTATTCGATCTCGTGGGGCAACGTTCAAGAGTGAAGCCTAGGTTACCCGGATCGTAGAAATGACCAGTACTTTCACACTGGTTGCTATTATTCCTGTTATATGATGGAAAAACTGATGTATTTTTTTTGTATTTTCTGCTTCGGGCGTTGACTTATAAGGCCCTAGCTATTCGATTTATTGGAGAAACGCCCCAGAGTGAAGCCTAGGTTGCCCGAAACGTAGAAATGACCGTTACTTTCACACTGGTTGCAATTATTCTTTTTATACGATGGGAAGACTGTTCTATTTATGTGGTATTTTATGCTTCTGGCGTTGACTTCTAAGGCCCTAACTCTTGGATCTGGTGGAGCAATGCCTCAGAGTGAAGCCTAGGTTGCCCGTAACGTAGAAATGACCATCACTTTCAAACTGGTTGGAATTATTCCTGTTATACGATGGAATAACTGTTGCATATTTATTGCATTTTATGCTTCGGGCGTTGACTACTAAGCCCCTAACTATTTAATCTGGTGGAGCAACGCCCCAGAGCGACGCCTAGGTTGCCCGAAACTTAGAAATGACCATTACCTTCACACTGGTTGCAACTATTCCTGTTATACGATGGAAAAACTGTTGCATCTTTATTGTATTTTATGTTTCTGGCGCTGACTTCATAGGCCATAACTTTTCGATCTGGTGGAGCAATGCCCTGGAGTGAAGCCTAGGTTGCCCGGAAGGTAGAAATGACCATTACCTTCACACTGGTTGCAATTATTCCTGTTGTAAGATAGAAAAACTGTTGTATTTTTATTGTATTTTATGCTTCCGGCGTTGACTTTTTAGGCCGTAGGTATTCGATGTGGTGGAGCTACGCCCTAGAGTGAAGCCTAGGTTCACCGGAACGTAGAAATGACCATTACTTTCACGCTGGTTGCAATTATTCCTGTTATACTATGAAAAACTGTTGCATTTTTATTTTATTTTATGTTTCAGGCGTTGACTTCTAATGCCCTAACTATTCTATTTGGTGGAGCAGCGCTCTACAGTCAAGCCTAGGTTTCGCGGAACCTAGAAATGACCATAACTTTCACACTGGTTGCAATTATTCTTTTTATACGATGGAAAAACTGTTGCATTTATATTGCATTTGGCGCTTCTGGCGTTGACTTCTTAGGCCCTAACTTTCGATCTGGTGGAGCAACGCCATAGAGTGAAGCCTAGGTTAGCCGGAACGTAGAAATGTCCAGTACTTTCACACTGGTTGCTGTTATTCCTGTTATACGATGGAAAACTGTTGTATTTTTACTGGATTTTACGCTTCTGGCGTTGACTTCTAAGGTCCTAGCTATCCGATCGCGTGGGGCAACGTTCAAGAGTAAATCGTATGTTGCCCGAAACGTAGAAATGACCAATACTTTCACACAGGTTGCAATTATTCCTGTTATACGATGGAAAAACTGTTGGATTTATATTTTATTTTATGCTTCTGGCGTTGACTTCTAAGGCCCTAACTATTCGATCCAGTGGAGCAACGCCCTAGAGTGAAACGTAGGTTGCCCGGAACGTAGAATTGTCCATTACCTTCACACTTGTTGCAATCATTCGTTTTATACGATGGAAAAACTGTTGTATTTATACTGTATTTTATGCTTCTGGCGTTGACTTCTAAGGCCGGAGCTATTCGATCTGGTGGAACAACGCCCTAGAGTGAAGCCTGGGTTGCGCGGAACGTAGAAATGACCATCACTTTCACACTGGTTGCAATCATTCCTGTTATACGATGGAAAAACTGTTGCATTTATATTGTATTTTATGCATCTGGCGCTGACTTCTAAGGCCGTAGCTATTCGATGTGGTGGAGCAACGCCCTAGAGTGTAGCCTAGGTTGCCCGAAACGTAGAGATGGCCATTACTTTCACAATGGTTGCAATTATTCATGCTATACGATGGAAAAACTGTTGTATTTTTATTGTATTTATGCTTCTGACGCTGACCTCTAAGTCCCTAGCTATTCGATCTGGTGGAGCAACGCCCTAAAGGGAAGCCTAGGTTGCCCGGAACGTAGAAATGACCATTACTTTCATACTGGTTGCGATTATTCCTGTTATACGATGGAAGGACTGTTGTATTTTTATAGTATTTTATGCTTCTGGCGTTTACTTCTTGGCCAAACTAGTCGATCGGGTGGAGCAACGCCCTAGAGTGAAGCTTAGGTTACCCGGATCGTAGAAATGACCAGTACTTTCACACTGGTTGCTATTATTCCTGTTATATGATGGAAAAACTGATGTATTTTTTTTGTATTTTATGCTTCGGGCGTTGACTTATAAGGCCCTAGCTATTCGATTTATTGGAGAAACGCCCCAGAGTGAAGCCTAGGTTGCCCGAAACGTAGAAATGACCATTACTTTCACACTGGTTGCAATTATTCTTTTTATACGATGGGAAGACTGTTGCATTTATATTGTATTTTATGCTTCTGGCGTTGACTTCTAAGGCCCTAACTCTTGGATCTGGTGGAGCAATGCCTCAGAGTGAAGCCTAGGTTGCCCGAAACTTAGAAATGACCATTACTTTCACACTGGTTGCAATTATTCCTGCTATACGTTGGAAGGACTGTTGTATTTTTATAGTATTTTATGCTTCTGGCGTTGACTTCTTGGGCCCTAGCTATTCGATCTCGTGGGACACCGTCCAAGAGTGAAGCGTATGTTGCCCGAAACGTAGAAATGACCATTACCTTCACAATGGTTTCAATTACTCATGCTATACGATGGAAAAACTGTTGTGCTTTTATTGTATTTTATGCTTCTGACGCTGACCTCTAAGTCCCTAGCTATTCGATCTGGTGGAGCAACGACCTAGAGGGAAGCCTAGGTTGCCCGGAACGTAGAAATGACCATTACTTTCACACTGGTTGCGATTATTCCTGTTACACTTTGGAAGGACTGTTGTATTTTTATAGTATTTTATGCTTCTGGCGTTGACTTCTTAGGCCCTAACTAGTCGATCGGGTGGAGCAACGCCCTAGAGTGAAGCCTAGGTTGCCCGGAACGTAGAAATGGCCATTACTTTCACACTGGTTTCAATTATTCGTTTTATATGATGGAAAAACTGTTGTATTTTTTTTGTATTTTATGCTTCGGGCGTTGACTTCTAAGGCCCTAACTATTCGATCTGGTGGAGCAACGCCCTAGAGTGAAGCCTAGGCTGCCCGGAATGTAGAAATGACCATAAGTTTCACACTCGTTGCAATTATTCGTTTTATACGATGGAAAAACTGTTGCATTTATATTGTATTTTATGCTTCTGGCGTTGACTTCTAAGGCCGTAGCTGTTCGATGTGGTGGAGCAACGCCGTAGAGTGAAGGCTAGGTTGCCCGGAACGTAGACATGACCATCACTTTCACACTGGGTGCAATAATTCCTGTTATACGATGCAGAAACTGTTGGATTTTTACTGTACTTTATGCTTGTGGCGTTGACTTCTAAGGCCCAATGTATTCGATCTGGTGGAGCAATGCCTCACAGTTAAGTCTAGGATGCCCGAAACGTTGAGATGATCATTACTGTCACACTGGTTGCATTTATTGATGCTATACGATGGAAAAACTGTTGCATTTTTGTTGTACTTTATGGTTCTGGCGCTGACTTCTTGGGCCCTAACTATTCGATCTGGTGGAACAACGCCCTGGAGTGAAGCCCGCGATGCCCGGAACGTAGAAATGACCATCACTTTCACATTGCTTGCAATTATTCCTGTTATACGATGGACAAACTGTTGGATTTTTATTGTACTTTATGCTTCTGGATTTGACTTCTAAGGCCCTATGTATTCGATCTGGTGGAGCAATGCCTCAGAGTTAGGTCTAGGATGACCGAAACGTAGAAATGAAAATAACTTTCATACTGATAGCAATTATTCGTTTTATAGGAAGAAAAACTGCTTTATTTGTATTGTATTTTATGCTTCTGGCGTTGACTTCTTAGACCCCAACTATTGGATCTGGTGGACTAACACCCTAGAGTGAAGCCTAGGTTGCCAGGAACGTAGAAATGACCATTACTTTCACACTGGTTGCAATTATTCATGCTATACGATGGCAAAACTGTTGAATTTTTATTTTATTTTATGCTTCTGGATTTGACTTCTAAGGCCCTATGTGTTCGGTCTGGTGGAGCAATCCCTCAGGGTTAAGTCTAGGATGCCCGAAACGTAGAAATGACAATAACATTCATACTGATAGCAATTATTCGTTCTATAGGAAGAAAAACTGATTTACTTGTATTGTATTTTATACTTCTGGCGTTGACTTCTTAGGCCTTAACCATTCGATCTGGCGGAGCAACGCCATAGAGTGAAGGCTAGGTTCCCCGAAACGTAGAAATGACCATTACTTTCACGCTGGCTGCAATTATTCCTGTTATACGGTGGAAAAACTGTTGTATTTATTTTGTATTTTATGTTTCGGGCGTCGGCTACTAAGGCCCTATCTATTCGATGTGGTGGAGCAACGCCCTAGAGTGAAGCCTAGGTTTCCCGGAACGTAGAAATGACCATAACTTTCACACTTGTTGCAATTATTCGTTTTATACGATGGAAAAACTGTTGTATTTATTTTGCCTTTTATGCATCTGGCGTTGACTTCTTAGGCCCTAACTATTCGATCTGGTGGTGCGACGCCCTAGAGTGAAGCCTAGGTTGACCGGAACGTAGAAATGCGCATTACTTTCACACTGGCTGCAATTATTCCCGTTATACGATGGAAAAACTGTTGCATTTATATTGTATTTTATGCTTCTGGCGTTGACTTCTAAGGCCGTAGCTATTCGATGTGGTGGAGCAACACCCTAGAGTGAAGACTTGGTTGCCTGGAACGTAGAAATGACTATATCTTTCACACTGTTGGCAATTATTCCTGTTATACTATGGAAAAACTGATGTATTTATATTGTATTTTATGCTTCTGGCGTTGACTTCTAAGGCCGTAGCTGTTCGATGTGGTGGAGCAACGCCCTAGAGTGAAGCCTAGGTTGCCTGGAACGTAGAAATGACCATATCTTTCACACTCGTTGCAATTATTCCTGTTATACGGTGGAAAAGCTGTTGTATTTATATTGTATTTTATGCTTCTGGAGTTGACTTCTTAGGCCCTAAATGTTCGGTCTTGTGGAACAACGCCCTAGAGTGGAGCCTAGGTTGCCCGAAACGTAAAATGCCCATACCTTTCACACTCGTTGCAGTTATTCGTTTTATACGATGGAACAACTGTTATATTTATATTGTATTTTCTGCTTCTGACGTGGACTTCTAAGGCCGTAGCTATTCGATGTGGTGGAACAGCGCCCTAGAGCGAAGCCTAGGTTGCCCGGAACGTAGAAATGTACATACCTTTCACAGTCGTTGCAATTATTCGTTTTCTACGATGGATAATCCGTTGTATTTATTTTGTATTTTAAGCTTCTGGCGTTGACTTCTAAGGCCCTAGCTATTCGATCTGGTGGGGAAACGTCCAAGAGTGAAGCCAATGTTGCCCTGAACGTACAAATGACCATTACCTTCACACTGGTTGCAATTATTCCTGTTATAGGATAGAAAAGCTGTTGGATTTTTATTGTATTTTATGCTTCCGGCGTTGACTTTTTAGGCAGTAGGTATTCGGTGTGGTGGAGCTACGCCCTACAGTGAAGCCTAGGTTCCCCGGAACGTAGAAATGTCCATCACTTTCACATTGGTTGCCATTATCCGTTTTATACGATGGAAAAGCTGTTGTATTTATATTGTGTTTTATGCTTCTGGCGTTGACTTCTAAGGCCCTAACTATTCGGCCTGGTGGTGCAACGCCCTAGAGTGAAGCCTAGATTGCACGGAACGTAGAAATGCCCATTACTTTCACACTGGTTGCAATAATACCTGTTATACGATGGAATAACTGTTCTACTTATTTTGTATTTTGTACTTCTGGCGTTGACTTCTTAAGCCCTAACTTTTCGATCTGTTGGAACAACGCCCTAGAGTGAAGCCTAGGTTGGCAGGAACGTAGAAATGACCATCACTTTCACACTGGTTGCAATTATTCCTGTTATACGATGGAATAACTGTTCTATTTATTTTGTATTTTATGCTTCAGGCGTTGACTTCTAAGGCCGTAGCGATTCGATGTGGTGGAGCAACGCCATAGAGTGGAGACTAGGTTGCCCGGAACGTAGAAATGACCATATCTTTCACACTAGTTGCAATTATTCATGTTATACGACGGAAAAACTGTTGTATTTATATTGTGTTTTATGCTTCTGACGCTGACTTCTAAGGCCGTAGCTATTCGAAGTGGTGGAACAACGCCCTAGAGTGGAGACTAGGTTGCCCGGAACATAGAAATGCCCATTACATTCACACTGGTTGTAATTATTCCAGTTATACTATGGAAAAACTGTAGTATTTTTATTGTATTTTATGGTTCTGGCGTTGGTTTCTAAGGTCCTAGCCATTCAAATTCGTGGGGCAATGTCTAAGAGTGAAGCCTAGGTTGCCCGGAACGTGGAAATGACCATCACTTTCACACTGACTGCAATTATTCATGCTATACGATGGAAAAAGTGTTGCATTTTTATTGTCCTTTATGCTTCTGGCGCGGACTTCTTAGGCCCTAACTATTCGATCAGGTGGAACAACGCCCTAGAGTGAAACCTGCGTTGCCCGGAACGTAGAAATGACCATCACTTTCACACTGCTTGCAATTATTCCTGTTATAATATGAAAAACTGTTGCATTTTTATTTTATTTTATGTTTCTGGCGTTGCATTCTAAGTCCCTAGCCATTCGATCAGGTGGAGCAACGCCCTAGAGTGAAGCCTAGGTTGCCCGGAACGTAGAAATGACCAGTGCTTTCACACTGGTTGCAATTATTCTTTTTATACGATGGAAAAACTGTTGCATTTATTTTGTATTTGGTGCTTCTGGCGTTGACTTCCTAGGCCCTAACTTTCGATCTGGTGGAGCAACGCCCTAGAGTGAAGCCTAGGTTAGCCGGAACGTAGAAATGTCCAGTACTTTCAATCTGGTTGCTGTTATTCCTGTTATACGATGGAAAAACTGTTGCATTTTTATTGTATTTTATGCTTCTGGCGTTGAATTCTAAGTGCCTAACTATTCGATCTGGTGGAGCAACGCCCTACAGTCAAGCCTAGGTTGCCCGGAACGTAGATATGACCATAACTTTCACACTGGTTGCAATTATTCGTTTTATACGATGGAAAAACTGTTGTATTTTTACTGGATTTTATGCTTCTGGCGCTGACTTCTTAGGCCCTAACTATTCGATCTGGTGGAACAACGCCCTAGAGTGAAGCCTGTGTTGCCCGGAACGTAGAAATGAACATATCTTTCACTCTGGTTGCAATTATTCCTGTTATACGATGGAAACACTGTTGTATTTTTATTGTACTTTATGCTTCAGGCGTTGTCTTCTAAGGCCGTATCTATTCCACGTAGTGAAGCAACGCCCTAGAGTGAAGCTTAGGTTGCCCGGAACGTAGAATTGACCATTACCTTCACACTTGATGCAATCATTCGTTTTATATGATGGAAAAACTGTTGTATTTATATTGTACTTTATGCTTCTGGAGTTGACTTCTTAGGCCATAACTGTTGGATCTTGTGGAACAACGCCTTAGAGTGGAGCCTAGGTTGCCCGAAACGTAAAATGACCATACCTTTCACACTCGTTGCAATTATTCGTTTTATACGATGCAAAAACCGTTGTATTTATTTTGTATTTTAAGCTTCTGGCGTTGACTTCTAAGGTCCGAGCTAATCGATCTGGTGGGGCAACGTCCAAGGGTGAAGCCTATGTAGCCCGGTACGTAGAAATGACCATTAGTTTCACACTGGTTGGAATTATTCTTTTTATACAATGGAAAAACTGCTGTATTTATTTTGTATTTTATGACTCTGGCGTTGTCTTCTTAGGCCCTAACTATTGGATCTGGTGGACCAACGCCGTAGAGTGAAGCCTCGGTTGCCCTGAACGTAGAAATGACCATTACTTTCACACTGTTTGCAATTATCCATTTTATACGAAGGAACAACTGTTGTACTTTTAATGTATTTTATGCTTCTGGCGTTGACTTCTAAGGCCCTAGCTATTCGATTTGGTGGAGCAACGCCCTAGAGTGAAGCCTAGGTTGCCGGAAACGTAGAAATGACCATTACTTTCACACTGGTTGCAATTATTCGTTTTATACGATGGAAAAGCTGTTGTATTTATATCGTATTTTATGCTTCTGGCGTTGACTTCTTAGGCCCTAACTATTCGATCTGGAGGCCCAACGCCCTAGAGTGAAGACTAGGTTGCCCAGAACGTAGAAATGACCATTACCTTCACGCTTGTTGCAATTATTCCTGTTATACGATGAAAAAACTGTTCTATTTATTTTGTATTTTATGCTTCGGGCGTTGACTTCTAAGGCCCTAGCTATTCGATCCAGTGGAGCAACGCCCTAGAGTGAAGCCTAGGTTGCACGGAACGTAGAAATGACCATAACTTTCACACTGGTTGCAATTACTCGTTTTATACGATGGAAAAGCTGTTGTATTTATATTGTATTTTATGCTTCTGGCGTTGACTTCTAAGGCCGTAGCTATTCGATGTGGTGGTGCCACGCCCTAGAGTGAAGCCTAGGTTGCCTGGAACGTAGAAATGACCATACCTTTCACACTTGTGGCAATTATTCCTGTTATACTATGGAGAAACTGTTGTATTTATATTGTATTTTATGCTTCTGGCGTTGACTTCGAAGGCCGTAGCTGTTCGATGTGGTGGAGCAACGCCCTAGAGTGAAGCCTAGGTTGCCCGAAACGTAGAATTGACCATTACTTGCACACTGGTTGCAATTATTCCTGTTATACGATGGAAAAACTGCTGTTTTTAAATTGTATTTTATGCTTCTGGCGCAGACTTCTTAGGCCCTAACTATTCGATCTGGTGGAACAACGCCCTAGAGTGAAGCCTGGGTTGCCCGGACGTAGAAATGACCATCACTTTCACACTGGTTGCAATTATTCCTGTTATACGAAGGAATAACTGTTCTATTTATTTTGTATTTTATGCTTCTGGCGTTGACTTCTTAGGCCCTAACTATTCGATCTGTTGGAACAACGCCCTAGAGTGAAGCCTAGGTTGCCCGGACCGTAGAAATGACCATCACTTTCATACTGGTTGCAATTATTCCTGTTATACGCTGGAATAACTGTTCTATATATTTTGTATTTTATGCTTCGGGCGTTGACTTCTAAGGTTGTAGCTATTCGATGTGGTGGAGCAACGCCATAGAGTGAAGACTAGGTTGCCCGGAACGTAGAAATGACCATATCTTCCACACTAGTTGCAATTATTCATGTTATACGACGGAAAAACTGTTGTATTTATATTGTGTTTTATGCTTCTGTCGTTGACTTCTAAGGCCCTATGTATTCGACCTGGCGGAGCAACGTCCAAGTGTGAAGCCTATGTTCCCCGGAACGTAGGAATGTCCATTACTTTCACACTGGTTGCAATTATTCGTTTTATACGATGGAAAAACTGTTGCACTTATATTGTATTTTATGCTTCTGGCGTTGACTTCTAAGGCCGTAGCTATTCGATCTGGTGGATCTACGCCCTAGAGGGAAGCCTAGGTTGCCCGGAACGTAGAAATGACCATTACTTTCATACTGGTTGCGATTATTCCTGTTATACGATGGAAGGACTGTTGTATTTTTATAGTATTTTATGCTTCTCGCGTTGACTTCTTAGGCCAAACTGGTCGGTCGGGTGGAGCAACGCCCTAGAGTGAAGCCTAGGTTACCCGGATCGTAGAAATGACCAGTACTTTCACACTGGTTGCTATTATTCTTGTTATATGATGGAAAAACTGATGTATTTTTTTTGTATTTTATGCTTCGGGCGTTGACTTATAAGGCCCTAGCTATTCGATTTATTGGAGAAACGCCCCAGAGTGAAGCCTAGGTTGCCCGAAACGTAGGAATGACAATTACCTTCACACTGGTTGCAATTATTCTTTTTATACGATGGGAAGACTGTTGTATTTATGTGGTATTTTATGATTCTGGCGTTGACTTCTAAGGCCCTAACTCTTGGATCTGGTGGAGCAATGCCTCAGAGTGAAGCCTAGGTTGCCCGTAACGTACAAATGACCATCACCTTCAAACTGGTTGGAATTATTCCTGTTATACGATGGAATAACTGTTGCATATTTATTGCATTTTATGCTTCGGGCGTTGACTACTAAGCCCCTAACTATTTAATCTGGTGGAGCAACGCCCCAGAGCGAAGCCTAGGTTGCCAGAAACTTAGAAATGACCATTACTTTCACACTGGTTGCAATTATTCCTGCTATACGATGGAAGGACTGTTGTATTTTTATAGTATTTTATGCTTCTGGCGTTGACTTCTTGGGCCCTAGCTATTCGATCTCGTGGGACACCGTCCAAGAGTGAAGCGTATGTTGCCCGAAACGTAGAAATGACCATTACTTTCACAATGGTTTCAATTATTCATGCTATACGATGGAGAAACTGTTGTGTTTTTATTGTATTTTATGCTTCTGACGCTGACCTCTAAGTCCCTAGCTATTGGATCGGGTGGAGCAACGCCCTAGAGTGAAGCCTAGGTTGCCCGGAACGTAGAAATGGCCATTACTTTCACACTGGTTTCAATTATTCGTTTTATATGATGGAAAAACTGTTGTATTTTTTTTGTATTTTATGCTTCGGGCGTTGACTTCTAAGGCCCTAACTATTCGATCTGGTGGAGCAACGCCCTAGAGTGAAGCCTAGGCTGCCCGGAATGTAGAAATGGCCATAAGTTTCACACTCGTTGCAATTACTCGTTTCATACGATGGAAAAACTGTTGCATTTATATTGTATTTTATGCTTCTCGCGTTGACTTCTAAGGCGGTAGCTGTTCGATGTGGTGGAGCAACGCCCTAGAGTGAAGGCTAGGTTGCGCGGAACGTCGAAATGACCATCACTTGCACACTGTGTGCAATAATTCCTGTTATACGATGCATCAGCTGTTGGATTTTTACTGTACTTTATGCTTGTGGCGTTGACTTCTAAGGCCCAATGTATTCGATCTGGTGGAGCAATGCCTCACAGTTAAGTCTAGGGTGCCCGAAACGTTGAAATGATCATTACTGTCACACTGGTTGCATTTATTGATGCTATACGATGGAAAAACTGTTGCATTTTTGTTGTACTTTATGCTTCTGGCGCTGACGTGTTGGGCCCTAACTATTCGATCTGGTGGAACAACGCCCTAGAGTGAAGCCCGGGATGCCCGGAACGTAGAAATGACCATCACTTTCACATTGGTTGCAATTATTCCTGTTATACGATGGACAAACTGTTGGATTTTTATTGTACTTTATGCTTCTGGATTTGACTTCTAAGGCCCTATGTATTCGATCTGGTGGAGCAATGCCTCAGAGTTAGGTCTAGGATTTCCGAAACGTAGAAATGAAAATAACTTTCATACTGATAGCAATTATTCGTTTTATAGGAAGAAAAGCTGCTTTATTTGTATTGTATTTTATGCTTCTGGCGTTGACTTCTTAGACCCCAACTATTGGATCTGGTGGACTAACGCCCTAGAGTGAAGCCTATGTTGCCAGGAACGTAGAAATGACCATTACTTACACTGGTTGCAATTATTCATGCTATACGATGGCAAAACTTTTGAATTTTTATTTTATTTTATGCTTCTGGATTTGACTTCTAAGGCCCTATGTGTTCGGTCTGGTGGAGCAATCCCTCAGGGTTAAGTCTAGGATGCCCGAAACGTAGAAATGACAATAACATTCATACTGATAGCAATTATTCGTTCTATAGGAAGAAAAACTGATTTATTTGTATTGTATTTTATACTTCTGGCGTTGACTTCTTAGGCCCTATTTATTCGATCTGGCGGAGCAACGCAATAGAGTGAAGCCTAGGTTGCCCGGAACGTTGAAATGACCATTACTTTCACACTGGTTGCAATTGTTCATGCTATACGATGGAAAAACTGTTGTATTTTTACTGGATTTTATGCTTCTGGCGTTGACTCCTAAGGCCCTAACTATTCGATCCAGTGGAGCAACGCCCTAGAGTGAAGCCTAGATTGCACGGAACGTAGAAATGCCCATTACTTTCACACTGGTTGCAATTATTCCTGTTATACGATGGAAAAACTGTTGGACTTATATTGTATTTTATGCTTCTGGCGTTGACCTCTAAGGCCGTAGCTATTCGATGTGGTGGAGTAAAGCCCTAGAGTGAAGCCTTGGTTGCCTGGAACGTAGAAATGACCATATCTTTCACACTGGTGGCAATTATTCCTGTTATACTATGGAAAAACTGTTGTATTTATATTGTATTTTATGCTTCTGGCGTTGACTTCGAAGGCCGTAGCTGTTCGATGTGGTGGAGCAACGCCCTAGAGTGAAGCCTAGGTTGCCCGGAACGTAGAAATGACCATTACTTTCACACTAGTTGCAATTATTCATGCTATACGATGGAAAAACTGTGGTATTTTTACTGAATTTTATGCTTCTGGCATTGACTTCTAAGGTCCTAGCTATTCGATCTCGTGGGGCAACGTTCAAGAGTGAAGCCTATGTTGCCCGGAACGTAGAAATGACCATCACTTTCACACTGGTTGCAATTATTCCTGTTATACGATGGAATAACTGTTCTATTTATTTTGTATTTTATGCTTCTGGCGTCGACTTCTAAGGCCCTAGCTATTCGATTTAGTGGAGATACGCCCCAGAGTGAAGCCTAGGTTGCCCGAAACGTAGAAATGACCATTACTTTCACACTGGTTGCATTTATTCTTTCTATACGATGGAAAAACTGTTGTATTTTTATTGTATTTTATGCGTCTGGAGTTGTTTTATAAGGCCCTATCTATTCGGCCTGGTGGTGCAACGCCCTAGAGTGAAGCCTAGATTGCACGGAACGTAGAATTGCCCATTACTTTCACACTGGTTGCAATTATACCTGTTATACGATGGAAAAACTGTTGTATTTATATTGTATTTTATGCTTCTGGCGCTGACTTCTTAGGCCCTATCTATTTGATCTGGTGGAACAACGCCCTAGAGTGAAGCCTGGGTTGCCCGGAACGTAGAAATGACGATCACTTTCACACTGGTTGCAATTATTCCTGTTATACGAAGGAATAACTGTTCTATTTATTTTGTATTTTATGCGTCTGGCGTTGACTTCTTAGGCCCTAACTATTCGACCTGTCGGAACAACGCCCTAGAGTGAAGCCTAGGTTGCCCGGACCGTAGAAATGACCATCACTTTCACACTGGTTGCAATTATTCCTGTTATACGCTGGAATAACTGTTCTATTTATTTTGTATTTTATGCTTCGGCCGTTGACTTCTAAGGCCCTAGCTATTCGATTTAGTGGAGAAACGCCACAGAGTGAAGCCTAGGTTGCCCGAAACGTAGAAATGACCATTACTTTCACACTGGTTGCAATTATTCTTTTTATACGATGGAAAAACTGTTGCATTTATTTTGTATTTGGTGCTTCTGGCGTTGACTTCTTAGGCCCCAACTTTCGATCTGGTGGAGCAACGCACTAGAGTGAAGCCTAGGTTAGCCGGAACGTAGAAATGTCCAGTACTTTCACACTGGTTGCTGTTATTCCTGTTATACGATGGAAAAACTGTTGCATTTTTATTGTATTTTATGCTTCTGGCGTTGAATTCTAAGTCCCTAACTATTCGGTCTGGTGGACCAACGCCCTACAGTCAAGCCTAGGTTGCCCGGAACGTAGATATGACCATAACCTTCACCCTTGTTGCAATTATTCCTGTTATACGATGAAAAAACTGTTTTATTTTTATTGCATTTTATGCTTCAGGCGTTGACTTCTAAGGCCGTAGCGATTCGAAGTGGTGGAGCAACGCCATAGAGTGGAGACTAGGTTGCCCGGAACGTAGAAATGACCATATCTTTCACACTAGTTGCAATTATTCATGTTATACGACGGAAAAACTGTTGTATTTATATTGTGTTTTATGCTTCTGACGCTGACTTCTAAGGCCGTAGCTATTCGAAGTGGTGGAGCAACGCCCTAGAGTGAAGTCTTGGTTGCCCGGAACATAGAAATGCCCATTACTTTCACACTGGTTGTAATTATTCCAGTTATACTATGGAAAAACTGTAGTATTTTTATTGTATTTTATGCTTCTGGCGTTGGTTTCTATGGTCCTAGCCATTCAAACTCGTGGGGCAATGTCTAGGAGTGAAGCCTAGGTTGCCCGGAACGTGGAAATGACCATCACTTTCACACTGACTGCAATTATTCATGCTATACGATGGAAAAAGTGTTGCATTTTTATTGTCCTTTATGCTTCTGGATTTGACTTCTAAGGCCCTATGTATTCGGTGTGGTGGAGCAATGCCTCAGAGTTAAGTCTATGATGCCCGAAACGTAGAAATAACAATAACTTTCATACTGATAGCAGTTATTTGTTTTATAGGATGGAAAAACAGTTTTATTTGTATTGTATTTTATGCTTCTGGCGTTGACTTCTTAGGCCCTAACTATTCTATCTGTTGGAACACGCCCTAGAGTGAAGCCTAGGTTGCCCGGAACGTAGAGATGACCATTACTTTCACACTGGTTGCAATTATTCCTGTTATACGATGGAAAAACTGTTGCATTTATATTGTATTTTATGCTTCTGGCGTTGACTTCTAAGGCGGTAGCTATTCGATGTGGTGGAGCAACGCCATAGAGTGAAGCCTAGGTTGCCCGAAACGTAGAGATGGCCATTACTTTCACAATGGTTGCAATTATTCATGCTATACGATGGAAAAACTGTTGTACTTTTATTGTATTTATGCTTCTGACGCTGACCTCTAAGTCCCTAGCTATTCGATCTGGTGGAGCAACGCCCTAGAGGGAAGCCTAGGTTGCCCGGAACGTAGAAATGACCATTACTTTCATACTGGTTGCGATTATTCCTGTTATACGATGGAAGGACTGTTGTATTTTTATTGTATTTATGCTTCTGACGCTGACCTCTAAGTCCCTAGCTATTCGATCTGGTGGAGCAACGCCCTAAAGGGAAGCCTAGGTTGCCCGGAACGTAGAAATGACCATTACTTTCATACTGGTTGCGATTATTCCTGTTATACGATGGAAGGACTGTTGTATTTTTATAGTATTTTATGCTTCTGGCGTTTACTTCTTGGCCAAACTAGTCGATCGGGTGGAGCAACGCCCTAGAGTGAAGCTTAGGTTACCCGGATCGTAGAAATGACCAGTACTTTCACACTGGTTGCTATTATTCCTGTTATATGATGGAAAAACTGATGTATTTTTTTTGTATTTTATGCTTCGGGCGTTGACTTATAAGGCCCTAGCTATTCGATTTATTGGAGAAACGCCCCAGAGTGAAGCCTAGGTTGCCCGAAACGTAGAAATGACCATTACTTTCACACTGGTTGCAATTATTCTTTTTATACGATGGGAAGACTGTTGCATTTATATTGTATTTTATGCTTCTGGCGTTGACTTCTAAGGCCCTAACTCTTGGATCTGGTGGAGCAATGCCTCAGAGTGAAGCCTAGGTTGCCCGAAACTTAGAAATGACCATTACTTTCACACTGGTTGCAATTATTCCTGCTATACGTTGGAAGGACTGTTGTATTTTTATAGTATTTTATGCTTCTGGCGTTGACTTCTTGGGCCCTAGCTATTCGATCTCGTGGGACACCGTCCAAGAGTGAAGCGTATGTTGCCCGAAACGTAGAAATGACCATTACCTTCACAATGGTTTCAATTACTCATGCTATACGATGGAAAAACTGTTGTGCTTTTATTGTATTTTATGCTTCTGACGCTGACCTCTAAGTCCCTAGCTATTCGATCTGGTGGAGCAACGACCTAGAGGGAAGCCTAGGTTGCCCGGAACGTAGAAATGACCATTACTTTCACACTGGTTGCGATTATTCCTGTTACACTTTGGAAGGACTGTTGTATTTTTATAGTATTTTATGCTTCTGGCGTTGACTTCTTAGGCCCTAACTAGTCGATCGGGTGGAGCAACGCCCTAGAGTGAAGCCTAGGTTGCCCGGAACGTAGAAATGGCCATTACTTTCACACTGGTTTCAATTATTCGTTTTATATGATGGAAAAACTGTTGTATTTTTTTTGTATTTTATGCTTCGGGCGTTGACTTCTAAGGCCCTAACTATTCGATCTGGTGGAGCAACGCCCTAGAGTGAAGCCTAGGCTGCCCGGAATGTAGAAATGACCATAAGTTTCACACTCGTTGCAATTATTCGTTTTATACGATGGAAAAACTGTTGCATTTATATTGTATTTTATGCTTCTGGCGTTGACTTCTAAGGCCGTAGCTGTTCGATGTGGTGGAGCAACGCCGTAGAGTGAAGGCTAGGTTGCCCGGAACGTAGACATGACCATCACTTTCACACTGGGTGCAATAATTCCTGTTATACGATGCAGAAACTGTTGGATTTTTACTGTACTTTATGCTTGTGGCGTTGACTTCTAAGGCCCAATGTATTCGATCTGGTGGAGCAATGCCTCACAGTTAAGTCTAGGATGCCCGAAACGTTGAGATGATCATTACTGTCACACTGGTTGCATTTATTGATGCTATACGATGGAAAAACTGTTGCATTTTTGTTGTACTTTATGGTTCTGGCGCTGACTTCTTGGGCCCTAACTATTCGATCTGGTGGAACAACGCCCTGGAGTGAAGCCCGGGATGCCCGGAACGTAGAAATGACCATCACTTTCACATTGCTTGCAATTATTCCTGTTATACGATGGACAAACTGTTGGATTTTTATTGTACTTTATGCTTCTGGATTTGACTTCTAAGGCCCTATGTATTCGATCTGGTGGAGCAATGCCTCAGAGTTAGGTCTAGGATGACCGAAACGTAGAAATGAAAATAACTTTCATACTGATAGCAATTATTCGTTTTATAGGAAGAAAAACTGCTTTATTTGTATTGTATTTTATGCTTCTGGCGTTGACTTCTTAGACCCCAACTATTGGATCTGGTGGACTAACACCCTAGAGTGAAGCCTAGGTTGCCAGGAACGTAGAAATGACCATTACTTTCACACTGGTTGCAATTATTCATGCTATACGATGGCAAAACTGTTGAATTTTTATTTTATTTTATGCTTCTGGATTTGACTTCTAAGGCCCTATGTGTTCGGTCTGGTGGAGCAATCCCTCAGGGTTAAGTCTAGGATGCCCGAAACGTAGAAATGACAATAACATTCATACTGATAGCAATTATTCGTTCTATAGGAAGAAAAACTGATTTACTTGTATTGTATTTTATACTTCTGGCGTTGACTTCTTAGGCCTTAACCATTCGATCTGGCGGAGCAACGCCATAGAGTGAAGGCTAGGTTCCCCGAAACGTAGAAATGACCATTACTTTCACGCTGGCTGCAATTATTCCTGTTATACGGTGGAAAAACTGTTGTATTTATTTTGTATTTTATGTTTCGGGCGTCGGCTACTAAGGCCCTATCTATTCGATGTGGTGGAGCAACGCCCTAGAGTGAAGCCTAGGTTTCCCGGAACGTAGAAATGACCATAACTTTCACACTTGTTGCAATTATTCGTTTTATACGATGGAAAAACTGTTGTATTTATTTTGCCTTTTATGCATCTGGCGTTGACTTCTTAGGCCCTAACTATTCGATCTGGTGGTGCGACGCCCTAGAGTGAAGCCTAGGTTGACCGGAACGTAGAAATGCGCATTACTTTCACACTGGCTGCAATTATTCCCGTTATACGATGGAAAAACTGTTGCATTTATATTGTATTTTATGCTTCTGGCGTTGACTTCTAAGGCCGTAGCTATTCGATGTGGTGGAGCAACACCCTAGAGTGAAGACTTGGTTGCCTGGAACGTAGAAATGACTATATCTTTCACACTGTTGGCAATTATTCCTGTTATACTATGGAAAAACTGATGTATTTATATTGTATTTTATGCTTCTGGCGTTGACTTCTAAGGCCGTAGCTGTTCGATGTGGTGGAGCAACGCCCTAGAGTGAAGCCTAGGTTGCCTGGAACGTAGAAATGACCATATCTTTCACACTCGTTGCAATTATTCCTGTTATACGGTGGAAAAGCTGTTGTATTTATATTGTATTTTATGCTTCTGGAGTTGACTTCTTAGGCCCTAAATGTTCGGTCTTGTGGAACAACGCCCTAGAGTGGAGCCTAGGTTGCCCGAAACGTAAAATGCCCATACCTTTCACACTCGTTGCAGTTATTCGTTTTATACGATGGAACAACTGTTATATTTATATTGTATTTTCTGCTTCTGACGTGGACTTCTAAGGCCGTAGCTATTCGATGTGGTGGAACAGCGCCCTAGAGCGAAGCCTAGGTTGCCCGGAACGTAGAAATGTACATACCTTTCACAGTCGTTGCAATTATTCGTTTTCTACGATGGATAATCCGTTGTATTTATTTTGTATTTTAAGCTTCTGGCGTTGACTTCTAAGGCCCTAGCTATTCGATCTGGTGGGGAAACGTCCAAGAGTGAAGCCAATGTTGCCCTGAACGTACAAATGACCATTACCTTCACACTGGTTGCAATTATTCCTGTTATAGGATAGAAAAGCTGTTGGATTTTTATTGTATTTTATGCTTCCGGCGTTGACTTTTTAGGCAGTAGGTATTCGGTGTGGTGGAGCTACGCCCTAGAGTGAAGCCTAGGTTCCCCGGAACGTAGAAATGTCCATCACTTTCACATTGGTTGCCATTATCCGTTTTATACGATGGAAAAGCTGTTGTATTTATATTGTGTTTTATGCTTCTGGCGTTGACTTCTAAGGCCCTAACTATTCGGCCTGGTGGTGCAACGCCCTAGAGTGAAGCCTAGATTGCACGGAACGTAGAAATGCCCATTACTTTCACACTGGTTGCAATAATACCTGTTATACGATGGAATAACTGTTCTACTTATTTTGTATTTTGTACTTCTGGCGTTGACTTCTTAAGCCCTAACTTTTCGATCTGTTGGAACAACGCCCTAGAGTGAAGCCTAGGTTGGCAGGAACGTAGAAATGACCATCACTTTCACACTGGTTGCAATTATTCCTGTTATACGATGGAATAACTGTTCTATTTATTTTGTATTTTATGCTTCAGGCGTTGACTTCTAAGGCCGTAGCGATTCGATGTGGTGGAGCAACGCCATAGAGTGGAGACTAGGTTGCCCGGAACGTAGAAATGACCATATCTTTCACACTAGTTGCAATTATTCATGTTATACGACGGAAAAACTGTTGTATTTATATTGTGTTTTATGCTTCTGACGCTGACTTCTAAGGCCGTAGCTATTCGAAGTGGTGGAACAACGCCCTAGAGTGGAGACTAGGTTGCCCGGAACATAGAAATGCCCATTACATTCACACTGGTTGTAATTATTCCAGTTATACTATGGAAAAACTGTAGTATTTTTATTGTATTTTATGGTTCTGGCGTTGGTTTCTAAGGTCCTAGCCATTCAAATTCGTGGGGCAATGTCTAAGAGTGAAGCCTAGGTTGCCCGGAACGTGGAAATGACCATCACTTTCACACTGACTGCAATTATTCATGCTATACGATGGAAAAAGTGTTGCATTTTTATTGTCCTTTATGCTTCTGGCGCGGACTTCTTAGGCCCTAACTATTCGATCAGGTGGAACAACGCCCTAGAGTGAAACCTGCGTTGCCCGGAACGTAGAAATGACCATCACTTTCACACTGCTTGCAATTATTCCTGTTATAATATGAAAAACTGTTGCATTTTTATTTTATTTTATGTTTCTGGCGTTGCATTCTAAGTCCCTAGCCATTCGATCAGGTGGAGCAACGCCCTAGAGTGAAGCCTAGGTTGCCCGGAACGTAGAAATGACCAGTGCTTTCACACTGGTTGCAATTATTCTTTTTATACGATGGAAAAACTGTTGCATTTATTTTGTATTTGGTGCTTCTGGCGTTGACTTCCTAGGCCCTAACTTTCGATCTGGTGGAGCAACGCCCTAGAGTGAAGCCTAGGTTAGCCGGAACGTAGAAATGTCCAGTACTTTCAATCTGGTTGCTGTTATTCCTGTTATACGATGGAAAAACTGTTGCATTTTTATTGTATTTTATGCTTCTGGCGTTGAATTCTAAGTGCCTAACTATTCGATCTGGTGGAGCAACGCCCTACAGTCAAGCCTAGGTTGCCCGGAACGTAGATATGACCATAACTTTCACACTGGTTGCAATTATTCGTTTTATACGATGGAAAAACTGTTGTATTTTTACTGGATTTTATGCTTCTGGCGCTGACTTCTTAGGCCCTAACTATTCGATCTGGTGGAAAAACGCCCTAGAGTGAAGCCTGTGTTGCCCGGAACGTAGAAATGAACATATCTTTCACTCTGGTTGCAATTATTCCTGTTATACGATGGAAACACTGTTGTATTTTTATTGTACTTTATGCTTCAGGCGTTGTCTTCTAAGGCCGTATCTATTCCACGTAGTGAAGCAACGCCCTAGAGTGAAGCTTAGGTTGCCCGGAACGTAGAATTGACCATTACCTTCACACTTGATGCAATCATTCGTTTTATATGATGGAAAAACTGTTGTATTTATATTGTACTTTATGCTTCTGGAGTTGACTTCTTAGGCCATAACTGTTGGATCTTGTGGAACAACGCCTTAGAGTGGAGCCTAGGTTGCCCGAAACGTAAAATGACCATACCTTTCACACTCGTTGCAATTATTCGTTTTATACGATGCAAAAACCGTTGTATTTATTTTGTATTTTAAGCTTCTGGCGTTGACTTCTAAGGTCCGAGCTAATCGATCTGGTGGGGCAACGTCCAAGGGTGAAGCCTATGTAGCCCGGTACGTAGAAATGACCATTAGTTTCACACTGGTTGGAATTATTCTTTTTATACAATGGAAAAACTGCTGTATTTATTTTGTATTTTATGACTCTGGCGTTGTCTTCTTAGGCCCTAACTATTGGATCTGGTTGACCAACGCCGTAGAGTGAAGCCTCGGTTGCCCTGAACGTAGAAATGACCATTACTTTCACACTGTTTGCAATTATCCATTTTATACGAAGGAACAACTGTTGTACTTTTAATGTATTTTATGCTTCTGGCGTTGACTTCTAAGGCCCTAGCTATTCGATTTGGTGGAGCAACGCCCTAGAGTGAAGCCTAGGTTGCCGGAAACGTAGAAATGACCATTACTTTCACACTGGTTGCAATTATTCGTTTTATACGATGGAAAAGCTGTTGTATTTATATCGTATTTTATGCTTCTGGCGTTGACTTCTTAGGCCCTAACTATTCGATCTGGAGGCCCAACGCCCTAGAGTGAAGACTAGGTTGCCCAGAACGTAGAAATGACCATTACCTTCACGCTTGTTGCAATTATTCCTGTTATACGATGAAAAAACTGTTCTATTTATTTTGTATTTTATGCTTCGGGCGTTGACTTCTAAGGCCCTAGCTATTCGATCCAGTGGAGCAACGCCCTAGAGTGAAGCCTAGGTTGCACGGAACGTAGAAATGACCATAACTTTCACACTGGTTGCAATTACTCGTTTTATACGATGGAAAAGCTGTTGTATTTATATTGTATTTTATGCTTCTGGCGTTGACTTCTAAGGCCGTAGCTATTCGATGTGGTGGTGCCACGCCCTAGAGTGAAGCCTAGGTTGCCTGGAACGTAGAAATGACCATACCTTTCACACTTGTGGCAATTATTCCTGTTATACTATGGAGAAACTGTTGTATTTATATTGTATTTTATGCTTCTGGCGTTGACTTCGAAGGCCGTAGCTGTTCGATGTGGTGGAGCAACGCCCTAGAGTGAAGCCTAGGTTGCCCGAAACGTAGAATTGACCATTACTTGCACACTGGTTGCAATTATTCCTGTTATACGATGGAAAAACTGCTGTTTTTAAATTGTATTTTATGCTTCTGGCGCAGACTTCTTAGGCCCTAACTATTCGATCTGGTGGAACAACGCCCTAGAGTGAAGCCTGGGTTGCCCGGACGTAGAAATGACCATCACTTTCACACTGGTTGCAATTATTCCTGTTATACGAAGGAATAACTGTTCTATTTATTTTGTATTTTATGCTTCTGGCGTTGACTTCTTAGGCCCTAACTATTCGATCTGTTGGAACAACGCCCTAGAGTGAAGCCTAGGTTGCCCGGACCGTAGAAATGACCATCACTTTCATACTGGTTGCAATTATTCCTGTTATACGCTGGAATAACTGTTCTATATATTTTGTATTTTATGCTTCGGGCGTTGACTTCTAAGGTTGTAGCTATTCGATGTGGTGGAGCAACGCCATAGAGTGAAGACTAGGTTGCCCGGAACGTAGAAATGACCATATCTTCCACACTAGTTGCAATTATTGATGTTATACGACGGAAAAACTGTTGTATTTATATTGTGTTTTATGCTTCTGTCGTTGACTTCTAAGGCCCTATGTATTCGACCTGGCGGAGCAACGTCCAAGTGTGAAGCCTATGTTCCCCGGAACGTAGGAATGTCCATTACTTTCACACTGGTTGCAATTATTCGTTTTATACGATGGAAAAACTGTTGCACTTATATTGTATTTTATGCTTCTGGCGTTGACTTCTAAGGCCGTAGCTATTCGATCTGGTGGATCTACGCCCTAGAGGGAAGCCTAGGTTGCCCGGAACGTAGAAATGACCATTACTTTCATACTGGTTGCGATTATTCCTGTTATACGATGGAAGGACTGTTGTATTTTTATAGTATTTTATGCTTCTCGCGTTGACTTCTTAGGCCAAACTGGTCGGTCGGGTGGAGCAACGCCCTAGAGTGAAGCCTAGGTTACCCGGATCGTAGAAATGACCAGTACTTTCACACTGGTTGCTATTATTCTTGTTATATGATGGAAAAACTGATGTATTTTTTTTGTATTTTATGCTTCGGGCGTTGACTTATAAGGCCCTAGCTATTCGATTTATTGGAGAAACGCCCCAGAGTGAAGCCTAGGTTGCCCGAAACGTAGGAATGACAATTACCTTCACACTGGTTGCAATTATTCTTTTTATACGATGGGAAGACTGTTGTATTTATGTGGTATTTTATGATTCTGGCGTTGACTTCTAAGGCCCTAACTCTTGGATCTGGTGGAGCAATGCCTCAGAGTGAAGCCTAGGTTGCCCGTAACGTACAAATGACCATCACCTTCAAACTGGTTGGAATTATTCCTGTTATACGATGGAATAACTGTTGCATATTTATTGCATTTTATGCTTCGGGCGTTGACTACTAAGCCCCTAACTATTTAATCTGGTGGAGCAACGCCCCAGAGCGAAGCCTAGGTTGCCAGAAACTTAGAAATGACCATTACTTTCACACTGGTTGCAATTATTCCTGCTATACGATGGAAGGACTGTTGTATTTTTATAGTATTTTATGCTTCTGGCGTTGACTTCTTGGGCCCTAGCTATTCGATCTCGTGGGACACCGTCCAAGAGTGAAGCGTATGTTGCCCGAAACGTAGAAATGACCATTACTTTCACAATGGTTTCAATTATTCATGCTATACGATGGAGAAACTGTTGTGTTTTTATTGTATTTTATGCTTCTGACGCTGACCTCTAAGTCCCTAGCTATTGGATCGGGTGGAGCAACGCCCTAGAGTGAAGCCTAGGTTGCCCGGAACGTAGAAATGGCCATTACTTTCACACTGGTTTCAATTATTCGTTTTATATGATGGAAAAACTGTTGTATTTTTTTTGTATTTTATGCTTCGGGCGTTGACTTCTAAGGCCCTAACTATTCGATCTGGTGGAGCAACGCCCTAGAGTGAAGCCTAGGCTGCCCGGAATGTAGAAATGGCCATAAGTTTCACACTCGTTGCAATTACTCGTTTCATACGATGGAAAAACTGTTGCATTTATATTGTATTTTATGCTTCTCGCGTTGACTTCTAAGGCGGTAGCTGTTCGATGTGGTGGAGCAACGCCCTAGAGTGAAGGCTAGGTTGCGCGGAACGTCGAAATGACCATCACTTGCACACTGTGTGCAATAATTCCTGTTATACGATGCATCAGCTGTTGGATTTTTACTGTACTTTATGCTTGTGGCGTTGACTTCTAAGGCCCAATGTATTCGATCTGGTGGAGCAATGCCTCACAGTTAAGTCTAGGGTGCCCGAAACGTTGAAATGATCATTACTGTCACACTGGTTGCATTTATTGATGCTATACGATGGAAAAACTGTTGCATTTTTGTTGTACTTTATGCTTCTGGCGCTGACGTGTTGGGCCCTAACTATTCGATCTGGTGGAACAACGCCCTAGAGTGAAGCCCGGGATGCCCGGAACGTAGAAATGACCATCACTTTCACATTGGTTGCAATTATTCCTGTTATACGATGGACAAACTGTTGGATTTTTATTGTACTTTATGCTTCTGGATTTGACTTCTAAGGCCCTATGTATTCGATCTGGTGGAGCAATGCCTCAGAGTTAGGTCTAGGATTTCCGAAACGTAGAAATGAAAATAACTTTCATACTGATAGCAATTATTCGTTTTATAGGAAGAAAAGCTGCTTTATTTGTATTGTATTTTATGCTTCTGGCGTTGACTTCTTAGACCCCAACTATTGGATCTGGTGGACTAACGCCCTAGAGTGAAGCCTATGTTGCCAGGAACGTAGAAATGACCATTACTTACACTGGTTGCAATTATTCATGCTATACGATGGCAAAACTTTTGAATTTTTATTTTATTTTATGCTTCTGGATTTGACTTCTAAGGCCCTATGTGTTCGGTCTGGTGGAGCAATCCCTCAGGGTTAAGTCTAGGATGCCCGAAACGTAGAAATGACAATAACATTCATACTGATAGCAATTATTCGTTCTATAGGAAGAAAAACTGATTTATTTGTATTGTATTTTATACTTCTGGCGTTGACTTCTTAGGCCCTATTTATTCGATCTGGCGGAGCAACGCAATAGAGTGAAGCCTAGGTTGCCCGGAACGTTGAAATGACCATTACTTTCACACTGGTTGCAATTGTTCATGCTATACGATGGAAAAACTGTTGTATTTTTACTGGATTTTATGCTTCTGGCGTTGACTCCTAAGGCCCTAACTATTCGATCCAGTGGAGCAACGCCCTAGAGTGAAGCCTACATTGCACGGAACGTAGAAATGCCCATTACTTTCACACTGGTTGCAATTATTCCTGTTATACGATGGAAAAACTGTTGGACTTATATTGTATTTTATGCTTCTGGCGTTGACCTCTAAGGCCGTAGCTATTCGATGTGGTGGAGTAAAGCCCTAGAGTGAAGCCTTGGTTGCCTGGAACGTAGAAATGACCATATCTTTCACACTGGTGGCAATTATTCCTGTTATACTATGGAAAAACTGTTGTATTTATATTGTATTTTATGCTTCTGGCGTTGACTTCGAAGGCCGTAGCTGTTCGATGTGGTGGAGCAACGCCCTAGAGTGAAGCCTAGGTTGCCCGGAACGTAGAAATGACCATTACTTTCACACTAGTTGCAATTATTCATGCTATACGATGGAAAAACTGTGGTATTTTTACTGAATTTTATGCTTCTGGCATTGACTTCTAAGGTCCTAGCTATTCGATCTCGTGGGGCAACGTTCAAGAGTGAAGCCTATGTTGCCCGGAACGTAGAAATGACCATCACTTTCACACTGGTTGCAATTATTCCTGTTATACGATGGAATAACTGTTCTATTTATTTTGTATTTTATGCTTCTGGCGTCGACTTCTAAGGCCCTAGCTATTCGATTTAGTGGAGATACGCCCCAGAGTGAAGCCTAGGTTGCCCGAAACGTAGAAATGACCATTACTTTCACACTGGTTGCATTTATTCTTTCTATACGATGGAAAAACTGTTGTATTTTTATTGTATTTTATGCGTCTGGAGTTGTTTTATAAGGCCCTATCTATTCGGCCTGGTGGTGCAACGCCCTAGAGTGAAGCCTAGATTGCACGGAACGTAGAATTGCCCATTACTTTCACACTGGTTGCAATTATACCTGTTATACGATGGAAAAACTGTTGTATTTATATTGTATTTTATGCTTCTGGCGCTGACTTCTTAGGCCCTATCTATTTGATCTGGTGGAACAACGCCCTAGAGTGAAGCCTGGGTTGCCCGGAACGTAGAAATGACGATCACTTTCACACTGGTTGCAATTATTCCTGTTATACGAAGGAATAACTGTTCTATTTATTTTGTATTTTATGCGTCTGGCGTTGACTTCTTAGGCCCTAACTATTCGACCTGTCGGAACAACGCCCTAGAGTGAAGCCTAGGTTGCCCGGACCGTAGAAATGACCATCACTTTCACACTGGTTGCAATTATTCCTGTTATACGCTGGAATAACTGTTCTATTTATTTTGTATTTTATGCTTCGGGCGTTGACTTCTAAGGCCCTAGCTATTCGATTTAGTGGAGAAACGCCACAGAGTGAAGCCTAGGTTGCCCGAAACGTAGAAATGACCATTACTTTCACACTGGTTGCAATTATTCTTTTTATACGATGGAAAAACTGTTGCATTTATTTTGTATTTGGTGCTTCTGGCGTTGACTTCTTAGGCCCCAACTTTCGATCTGGTGGAGCAACGCACTAGAGTGAAGCCTAGGTTAGCCGGAACGTAGAAATGTCCAGTACTTTCACACTGGTTGCTGTTATTCCTGTTATACGATGGAAAAACTGTTGCATTTTTATTGTATTTTATGCTTCTGGCGTTGAATTCTAAGTCCCTAACTATTCGGTCTGGTGGACCAACGCCCTACAGTCAAGCCTAGGTTGCCCGGAACGTAGATATGACCATAACCTTCACCCTTGTTGCAATTATTCCTGTTATACGATGAAAAAACTGTTTTATTTTTATTGCATTTTATGCTTCAGGCGTTGACTTCTAAGGCCGTAGCGATTCGAAGTGGTGGAGCAACGCCATAGAGTGGAGACTAGGTTGCCCGGAACGTAGAAATGACCATATCTTTCACACTAGTTGCAATTATTCATGTTATACGACGGAAAAACTGTTGTATTTATATTGTGTTTTATGCTTCTGACGCTGACTTCTAAGGCCGTAGCTATTCGAAGTGGTGGAGCAACGCCCTAGAGTGAAGTCTTGGTTGCCCGGAACATAGAAATGCCCATTACTTTCACACTGGTTGTAATTATTCCAGTTATACTATGGAAAAACTGTAGTATTTTTATTGTATTTTATGCTTCTGGCGTTGGTTTCTATGGTCCTAGCCATTCAAACTCGTGGGGCAATGTCTAGGAGTGAAGCCTAGGTTGCCCGGAACGTGGAAATGACCATCACTTTCACACTGACTGCAATTATTCATGCTATACGATGGAAAAACTGTTGCATTTATATTGTATTTTATGCTTCTGGCGTTGACTTCTAAGGCCGTAGCTATTCGATGTGGTGGAGCAACGCCCTAGAGTGAAGCCTAGGTTGCCCGAAACGTAGAGATGGCCATTACTTTCACAATGGTTGCAATTATTCATGCTATACGATGGAAAAACTGTTGTACTTTTATTGTATTTATGCTTCTGACGCTGACCTCTAAGTCCCTAGCTATTCGATCTGGTGGAGCAACGCCCTAGAGGGAAGCCTAGGTTGCCCGGAACGTAGAAATGACCATTACTTTCATACTGGTTGCGATTATTCCTGTTATACGATGGAAGGACTGTTGTATTTTTATAGTATTTTATGCTTCTGGCGTTTACTTCTTGGCCAAACTAGTCGATCGGGTGGAGCAACGCCCTAGAGTGAAGCTTAGGTTACCCGGATCGTAGAAATGACCAGTACTTTCACACTGGTTGCTATTATTCCTGTTATATGATGGAAAAACTGATGTATTTTTTTTGTATTTTATGCTTCGGGCGTTGACTTATAAGGCCCTAGCTATTCGATTTATTGGAGAAACGCCCCAGAGTGAAGCCTAGGTTGCCCGAAACGTAGAAATGACCATTACTTTCACACTGGTTGCAATTATTCTTCTTATACGATGGGAAGACTGTTGTATTTATGTGGTATTTTATGCTTCTGGCGTTGACTTCTAAGGCCCTAACTCTTGGATCTGGTGGAGCAATGCCTCAGAGTGAAGCCTAGGTTGCCCGAAACTTAGAAATGACCATTACTTTCACACTGGTTGCAATTATTCCTGCTATACGTTGGAAGGACTGTTGTATTTTTATAGTATTTTATGCTTCTGGCGTTGACTTCTTGGGCCCTAGCTATTCGATCTCGTGGGACACCGTCCAAGAGTGAAGCGTATGTTGCCCGAAACGTAGAAATGACCATTACTTTCACAATGGTTTCAATTACTCATGCTATACGATGGAAAAACTGTTGTGCTTTTATTGTATTTTATGCTTCTGACGCTGACCTCTAAGTCCCTAGCTATTCGATCTGGTGGAGCAACGACCTAGAGGGAAGCCTAGGTTGCCCGGAACGTAGAAATGACCATTACTTTCACACTGGTTGCGATTATTCCTGTTACACTTTGGAAGGACTGTTGTATTTTTATAGTATTTTATGCTTCTGGCGTTGACTTCTTAGGCCCTAACTAGTCGATCGGGTGGAGCAACGCCCTAGAGTGAAGCCTAGGTTGCCCGGAACGTAGAAATGGCCATTACTTTCACACTGGTTTCAATTATTCGTTTTATATGATGGAAAAACTGTTGTATTTTTTTTGTATTTTATGTTTCGGGCGTCGACTACTAAGGCCCTATCTATTCGATGTGGTGGAGCAACGCCCTAGAGTGAAGCCTAGGTTTCCCGGAACGTAGAAATGACCATAACTTTCACACTTGTTGCAATTATTCGTTTTATACGATGGAAAAACTGTTGTATTTATTTTGCCTTTTATGCATCTGGCGTTGACTTCTTAGACCCTAACTATTCGATCTGGTGGTGCGACGCCCTAGAGTGAAGCCTAGGTTGACCCGAACGTAGAAATGCCCATTACTTTCACACTGGCTGCAATTATTCCCGTTATACGATGGAAAAACTGTTGCATTTATATTGTATTTTATGCTTCTGGCGTTGACTTCTTAGGCCCTAACTATTCGGCCTGGTGGTGCAACGCCCTAGAGTGAAGCCTAGATTGCACGGAACGTAGAAATGCCCATTACTTTCACACTGGTTGCAATTGTTCCTGTTATACGATGGAAAAACTGTTGCATTTATATTGTATTTTATGCTTCTGGCGTTGACTTCTAAGGCCGTAGCTATTCGATGTGGTGGAGCAACGCCCTAGAGTGAAGTCTTGGTTGCCTGGAACGTTGAAATGACCATATCTTTCACACTGGTGGCAATTATTCCTGTTATACTCTGGAAAAACTGTTGTATTTATATTGTATTTTATGCTTCTGGCGTTGACTTCGAAGGCCGTAGCTGTTCGATGTGGTGGAGCAACGCCCTAGAGTGAAGCCTAGGTTGCCCGGAACGTAGAAATGACCATTACTTTCACACTAGTTGCAATTATTCATGCTATACGATGGAAAAACTGTTGGATTTGTATTGTACTTTATGCTTCTGGATTTGACTTCTAAGGCCCTATGTATTCGGTCTGGTGGAGCAATGCCGAAGAGTTAAGTCTAGGATTCCCGAAACGTAGAAATAACAATAACTTTCATACTGATAGCAATTATTTGTTTTATAGGATGGAAAAACTGTTTTATTTGTATTGTATTTTATGCTTCTGGCGTTGACTTCTTAGGCCCTAACTATTCTATCTGTTGGAACACGCCCTAGAGTGAAGCCTAGGTGGCCCGGAACGTACAGATGACCATTACTTTCACACTGGTTGCAATCATTCCTGTTATACGATGGAAAAACTGTTGCATTTATATTGTATTTTATGCTTCCAGCGTTGACTCCTAAGGCCGTAGCTATTCGATGTGGTGGAGCAACGCCCTAGAGTGAAGCCTAGGTTGCCCGAAACGTAGAGACGACCATTACTTTCACAATGGTTGCATTTATTCATGCTATACGATGGAAAAGCTGTTGTATTTTTATTGTATTTATACTTCTGACGCTGACCTCTAAGTCCCTAGCTATTCGATCTGGTGAAGCAACGCCCTAGAGGGAAGCCTAGGTTGCCCGTAACGAAGAAATGACCATTACTTTCACACTGGTTGCGATTATTCCTGTTACACTTTGGAAGGACTGTTGTATTTTTATAGTATTTTATGCTTCTGGCGCTGACTTCTAAGGCTGTAGCTATTCGAAGTGGTGGAACAACGCCCTAGAGTGGAGACTAGGTTGCCCGGAACATAGAAATGCCCATTACATTCACACTGGTTGTAATTATTCCAGTTATACTATGGAAAAACTGTAGTATTTTTATTGTATTTTGTGCTTCTGGCGTTGGTTTCTAAGGTCCTAGCCATTCAAATTCGTGGGGCAATGTCTAAGAGTGAAGCCTAGGTTGCCCGGAACGTGGAAATGACCATCACTTTCACACTGACTGCAATTATTCATGCTATACGATGGAAAAAGTGTTGCATTTTTATTGTCCTTTATGCTTCTGGCGCGGACTTCTTAGGCCCTAACTATTCGATCAGGTGGAACAACGCCCTAGAGTGAAACCTGGGTTGCCCGGAACGTAGAAATGACCATCACTTTCACACTGCTTGCAATTATTCCTGTTATACGGTGGAAAAACTGTTGTATTTATTTTGTATTTTATGTTTCGGGCGTCGACTACTAAGGCCCTATCTATTCGATGTGGTGGAGCAACGCCCTAGAGTGAAGCCTAGGTTTCCCGGAACGTAGAAATGACCATAACTTTCACACTTGTTGCAATTATTCGTTTTATACGATGGAAAAACTGTTGTATTTATTTTGCCTTTTATGCATCTGGCGTTGACTTCTTAGACCCTAACTATTCGATCTGGTGGTGCGACGCCCTAGAGTGAAGCCTAGGTTGACCGGAACGTAGAAATGCCCATTACTTTCACACTAGTTGCAATTATTCATGCTATACGATGGAAAAACTGTTGTATTTTTACTGTATTTTATGCTTCTGGCGTTGACTTCTTAGGCCGTAACTACTCGATCTGTTGGAACAACGCCCTAGAGTGAAGCCTAGGTTGCCCGGAACGTAGAAATGACCATCACTTTCACTCTGGTTGCAATTATTCTTTTTATACGATGGAAAAACTGTTGTATTTTTATTGTATTTTATGCGTCTGGAGTTGTTTTATAAGGCCCTAACTATTCGGCCTGGTGGTGCAACGCCCTAGAGTGAAGCCTAGATTGCACGGAACGTAGAAATGACCATTACCTTCACGCTTGTTGCAATTATTCCTGTTATACGATGAAAAAACTGTTCTATTTATTTTGTATTTTATGCTTCGGGCGTTGACTTCTAAGGCCCTAGCTATTCGATCCAGTGGAGCAACGCCCTAGAGTGAAGCCTAGGTTGCACGGAACGTAGAAATGACCATAACTTTCACACTGGTTGCAATTACTCTTTTTATACGATGGAAAAGCTGTTGTATTTATATTGTATTTTATGCTTCTGGCGTTGACTTCTAAGGCCGTAGCTATTCGATGTGGTGGAGCAACGCCCTAGAGTGAAGCCTAGGTTGCCTGGAACGTAGAAATGACCATACCTTTCACACTTGTGGCAATTATTCCTGTTATACTATGAAAAAACTGTTGTATTTATATTGTATTTTATGCTTCTGGCGTTGACTTCGAAGGCCGTAGCTGTTCGATGTGGTGGAGCAACGCCCTAGAGTGAAGCCTAGGTTGCCCGAAACGTAGAAATGACCATTACTTGCACACTGGTTGCAATTATTCCTGTTATATGATGGAAAAACTGCTGTATTTATATTGTATTTTTTGCTTCTGGCGCTGACTTCTTAGGCCCCAGCTATTCGATCTGGTGGAACAACGCCCTAGAGTGAAGCCTGGGTTGCCCGGAACGTAGAAATGACCATCACTACCGCACTGGTTGCAATTATTCCTGTTATACGAAGGAATAACTGTTCTATTTATTTTGTATTTTATGCTTCTGGCGTTGACTTCTTAGGCCCTAGCTATTCGATCTGGTGGAGCAACGCCCTAGAGGGAAGCCTAGGTTGCCCGGAACGTAGAAATGACCATTACTTTCATACTGGTTGCGATTATTCCTGTTATACGATGGAAGGACTGTTGTATTTTTATAGTATTTTATGCTTCTGGCGTTTACTTCTTGGCCAAACTAGTCGATCGGGTGGAGCAACGCCCTAGAGTGAAGCTTAGGTTACCCGGATCGTAGAAATAACCAGTACTTTCACACTGGTTGCTATTATTCCTATTATATGATGGAAAAACTGATGTATTTTTTTTGTATTTTATGCTTCGGGCGTTGACTTATAAGGCCCTAGCTATTCGATTTATTGGAGAAACGCCCCAGAGTGAAGCCTAGGTTGCCCGAAACGTAGAAATGACCATTACTTTCACACTGGTTGCAACTATTCTTCTTATACGATGGGAAGACTGGTGTATTTATGTGGTATTTTATGCTTCTGGCGTTGACTTCTAAGGCCCTAACTCTTGGATCTGGTGGAGCAATGCCTCAGAGTGAAGCCTAGGTTGCCCGAAACTTAGAAATGACCATTACTTTCACACTGGTTGCAATTATTCCTGCTATACGTTGGAAGGACTGTTGTATTTTTATAGTATTTTATGCTTCTGGCGTTGACTTCTTGGGCCCTAGCTATTCGATCTCGTGGGACACCGTCCAAGAGTGAAGCGTATGTTGCCCGAAACGTAGAAATGACCATTACTTTCACAATGGTTTCAATTACTCATGCTATACGATGGAAAAACTGTTGTGCTTTTATTGTATTTTATGCTTCTGACGCTGACCTCTAAGTCCCTAGCTATTCGATCTGGTGGAGCAACGACCTAGAGGGAAGCCTAGGTTGCCCGGAACGTAGAAATGACCATTACTTTCACACTGGTTGCGATTATTCCTGTTACACTTTGGAAGGACTGTTGTATTTTTATAGTATTTTATGCTTCTGGCGTTGACTTCTTAGGCCCTAACTAGTCGATCGGGTGGAGCAACGCCCTAGAGTGAAGCCTAGGTTGCCCGGAACGTAGAAATGGCCATTACTTTCACACTGGTTTCAATTATTCGTTTTATATGATGGAAAAACTGTTGTATTTTTTTTGTATTTTATGCTTCGGGCGTTGACTTCTAAGGCCCTAACTATTCGTTCTGGTGGAACAACGCCCTGGAGTGAAGCCCGGGATGCCCGGAACGTAGAAATGACCATCACTTTCACATTGCTTGCAATTATTCCTGTTATACGATGGACAAACTGTTGGATTTTTATTGTACTTTATGCGTCTGGATTTGACTTCTAAGGCCCTATGTAGTCGATCTGGTGGAGCAATGCCTCAGAGTTAGGTCTAGGATGACCGAAACGTAGAAATGAAAATAACTTTCATACTGATAGCAATTATTCGTTTCATAGGAAGAAAAACTGCTTTATTTGTATTGTATTTTATGCTTCTGGCGTTGACTTCTTAGACCCCAACTATTTGATCTGGTGGACTAACGCCCTAGAGTGAAGCCTAGGTTGCCAGGAACGTAGAAATGACCATTACTTTCACACTGGTTGCAATTATTCATGCTATACGATGGCAAAACTGTTGAATTTTTATTTTATTTTATGCTTCTGGATTTGACTTCTAAGGCCCTATGTGTTCGGTCTGGTGGAGCAATCCCTCAGGGTTAAGTCTAGGATGCCCGAAACGTAGAAATGACAATAACATTCATAGTGATAGCAATTATTCGTTCTATAGGAAGAAAAACTGATTTATTTGTATTGTATTTTATACTTCTGGCGTTGACTTCTTAGGCCTTAAACATTCGATCTGGCCGAGCAACGCCATAGAGTGAAGGCTAGGTTCCCCGAAACGTAGAAATGACCATTACTTTCACGCTGGCTGCAATTATTCCTGTTATACGGTGGAAAAACTGTTGTATTTATTTTGTATTTTATGTTTCGGGCGTCGACTACTAAGGCCCTATCTATTCGATGTGGTGGAGCAACGCCCTAGAGTGAAGCCTAGGTTTCCCGGAACGTAGAAATGACCATAACTTTCACACTTGTTGCAATTATTCGTTTTATACGATGGAAAAACTGTTGTATTTATTTTGCCTTTTATGCATCTGGCGTTGACTTCTTAGACCCTAACTATTCGATCTGGTGGTGCGACGCCCTAGAGTGAAGCCTAGGTTGACCCGAACGTAGAAATGCCCATTACTTTCACACTGGCTGCAATTATTCCCGTTATACGATGGAAAAACTGTTGCATTTATATTGTATTTTATGCTTCTGGCGTTGACTTCTTAGGCCCTAACTATTCGGCCTGGTGGTGCAACGCCCTAGAGTGAAGCCTAGATTGCACGGAACGTAGAAATGCCCATTACTTTCACACTGGTTGCAATTGTTCCTGTTATACGATGGAAAAACTGTTGCATTTATATTGTATTTTATGCTTCTGGCGTTGGTTTCTATGGTCCTAGCCATTCAAACTCGTGGGGCAATGTCTCGGAGTGAAGCCTAGGTTGCCCGGAACGTGGAAATGACCATCACTTTCACACTGACTGCAATTATTCATGCTATACGATGGAAAAAGTGTTGCATTTTTATTGTCCTTTATGCTTCTGGATTTGACTTCTAAGGCCCTATGTATTCGGTGTGGTGGAGCAATGCCTCAGAGTTAAGTCTAGGATGCCCGAAACGTAGAAATAACAATAACTTTCATACTGATAGCAGTTATTTGTTTTATAGGATGGAAAAACTGTTTTATTTGTATTGTATTTTATGCTTCTGGCGTTGACTTCTTAGGCCCTAACTATTCTATCTGTTGGAACACGCCCTAGAGTGAAGCCTAGGTTGCCCGGAACGTAGAGATGACCATTACTTTCACACTGGTTGCAATTATTCCTGTTATACGATGGAAAAACTGTTGCATTTATATTGTATTTTATGCTTCTGGCGTTGACTTCTAAGGCCGTAGCTATTCGATGTGGTGGAGCAACGCCCTAGAGTGAAGCCTAGGTTGCCCGAAACGTAGAGATGGCCATTACTTTCACAATGGTTGCAAATATTCATGCTATACGATGGAAAAACTGTTGTACTTTTATTGTATTTATGCTTCTGACGCTGACCTCTAAGTCCCTAGCTATTCGATCTGGTGGAGCAACGCCCTAGAGGGAAGCCTAGGTTGCCCGGAACGTAGAAATGACCATTACTTTCATACTGGTTGCGATTATTCCTGTTATACGATGAAAGGACTGTTGTATTTTTATAGTATTTTATGCTTCTGGCGTTTACTTCTTGGCCAAACTAGTCGATCGGGTGGAGCAACGCCCTAGAGTGAAGCTTAGGTTACCCGGATCGTAGAAATGACCAGTACTTTCACACTGGTTGCTATTATTCCTGTTATATGATGGAAAAACTGATGTATTTTTTTTGTATTTTATGCTTCGGGCGTTGACTTATAAGGCCCTAGCTATTCGATTTATTGGAGAAACGCCCCAGAGTGAAGCCTAGGTTGCCCGAAACGTAGAAATGACCATTACTTTCACACTGGTTGCAATTATTCTTCTTATACGATGGGAAGACTGTTGTATTTATGTGGTATTTTATGCTTCTGGCGTTGACTTCTAAGGCCCTAACTCTTGGATCTGGTGGAGCAATGCCTCAGAGTGAAGCCTAGGTTGCCCGAGACTTAGAAATGACCATTACTTTCACACTGGTTGCAATTATTCCTGCTATACGTTGGAAGGACTGTTGTATTTTTATAGTATTTTATGCTTCTGGCGTTGACTTCTTGGGCCCTAGCTATTCGATCTCGTGGGACACCGTCCAAGAGTGAAGCGTATGTTGCCCGAAACGTAGAAATGACCATTACTTTCACAATGGTTTCAATTACTCATGCTATACGATGGAAAAACTGTTGTGCTTTTATTGTATTTTATGCTTCTGACGCTGACCTCTAAGTCCCTAGCTATTCGATCTGGTGGAGCAACGACCTAGAGGGAAGCCTAGGTTGCCCGGAACGTAGAAATGACCATTACTTTCACACTGGTTGCGATTATTCCTGTTACACTTTGGAAGGACTGTTGTATTTTTATAGTATTTTATGCTTCTGGCGTTGACTTCTTAGGCCCTAACTAGTCGATCGGGTGGAGCAACGCCCTAGAGTGAAGCCTAGGTTGCCCGGAACGTAGAAATGGCCATTACTTTCACACTGGTTTCAATTATTCGTTTTATATGATGGAAAAACTGTTGTATTTTTTTTGTATTTTATGCTTCGGGCGTTGACTTCTAAGGCCCTAACTATTCGTTCTGGTGGAACAACGCCCTGGAGTGAAGCCCGGGATGCCCGGAACGTAGAAATGACCATCACTTTCACATTGCTTGCAATTATTCCTGTTATACGATGGACAAACTGTTGGATTTTTATTGTACTTTATGCGTCTGGATTTGACTTCTAAGGCCCTATGTAGTCGATCTGGTGGAGCAATGCCTCAGAGTTAGGTCTAGGATGACCGAAACGTAGAAATGAAAATAACTTTCATACTGATAGCAATTATTCGTTTCATAGGAAGAAAAACTGCTTTATTTGTATTGTATTTTATGCTTCTGGCGTTGACTTCTTAGACCCCAACTATTTGATCTGGTGGACTAACGCCCTAGAGTGAAGCCTAGGTTGCCAGGAACGTAGAAATGACCATTACTTTCACACTGGTTGCAATTATTCATGCTATACGATGGCAAAACTGTTGAATTTTTATTTTATTTTATGCTTCTGGATTTGACTTCTAAGGCCCTATGTGTTCGGTCTGGTGGAGCAATCCCTCAGGGTTAAGTCTAGGATGCCCGAAACGTAGAAATGACAATAACATTCATACTGATAGCAATTATTCGTTCTATAGGAAGAAAAACTGATTTATTTGTATTGTATTTTATACTTCTGGCGTTGACTTCTTAGGCCTTAAACATTCGATCTGGCCGAGCAACGCCATAGAGTGAAGGCTAGGTTCCCCGAAACGTAGAAATGACCATTACTTTCACGCTGGCTGCAATTATTCCTGTTATACGGTGGAAAAACTGTTGTATTTATTTTGTATTTTATGTTTCGGGCGTCGACTACTAAGGCCCTATCTATTCGATGTGGTGGAGCAACGCCCTAGAGTGAAGCCTAGGTTTCCCGGAACGTAGAAATGACCATAACTTTCACACTTGTTGCAATTATTCGTTTTATACGATGGAAAAACTGTTGTATTTATTTTGCCTTTTATGCATCTGGCGTTGACTTCTTAGACCCTAACTATTCGATCTGGTGGTGCGACGCCCTAGAGTGAAGCCTAGGTTGACCCGAACGTAGAAATGCCCATTACTTTCACACTGGCTGCAATTATTCCCGTTATACGATGGAAAAACTGTTGCATTTATATTGTATTTTATGCTTCTGGCGTTGACTTCTTAGGCCCTAACTATTCGGCCTGGTGGTGCAACGCCCTAGAGTGAAGCCTAGATTGCACGGAACGTAGAAATGCCCATTACTTTCACACTGGTTGCAATTGTTCCTGTTATACGATGGAAAAACTGTTGCATTTATATTGTATTTTATGCTTCTGGCGTTGGTTTCTATGGTCCTAGCCATTCAAACTCGTGGGGCAATGTCTCGGAGTGAAGCCTAGGTTGCCCGGAACGTGGAAATGACCATCACTTTCACACTGACTGCAATTATTCATGCTATACGATGGAAAAAGTGTTGCATTTTTATTGTCCTTTATGCTTCTGGATTTGACTTCTAAGGCCCTATGTATTCGGTGTGGTGGAGCAATGCCTCAGAGTTAAGTCTAGGATGCCCGAAACGTAGAAATAACAATAACTTTCATACTGATAGCAGTTATTTGTTTTATAGGATGGAAAAACTGTTTTATTTGTATTGTATTTTATGCTTCTGGCGTTGACTTCTTAGGCCCTAACTATTCTATCTGTTGGAACACGCCCTAGAGTGAAGCCTAGGTTGCCCGGAACGTAGAGATGACCATTACTTTCACACTGGTTGCAATTATTCCTGTTATACGATGGAAAAACTGTTGCATTTATATTGTATTTTATGCTTCTGGCGTTGACTTCTAAGGCCGTAGCTATTCGATGTGGTGGAGCAACGCCCTAGAGTGAAGCCTAGGTTGCCCGAAACGTAGAGATGGCCATTACTTTCACAATGGTTGCAAATATTCATGCTATACGATGGAAAAACTGTTGTACTTTTATTGTATTTATGCTTCTGACGCTGACCTCTAAGTCCCTAGCTATTCGATCTGGTGGAGCAACGCCCTAGAGGGAAGCCTAGGTTGCCCGGAACGTAGAAATGACCATTACTTTCATACTGGTTGCGATTATTCCTGTTATACGATGAAAGGACTGTTGTATTTTTATAGTATTTTATGCTTCTGGCGTTTACTTCTTGGCCAAACTAGTCGATCGGGTGGAGCAACGCCCTAGAGTGAAGCTTAGGTTACCCGGATCGTAGAAATGACCAGTACTTTCACACTGGTTGCTATTATTCCTGTTATATGATGGAAAAACTGATGTATTTTTTTTGTATTTTATGCTTCGGGCGTTGACTTATAAGGCCCTAGCTATTCGATTTATTGGAGAAACGCCCCAGAGTGAAGCCTAGGTTGCCCGAAACGTAGAAATGACCATTACTTTCACACTGGTTGCAATTATTCTTCTTATACGATGGGAAGACTGTTGTATTTATGTGGTATTTTATGCTTCTGGCGTTGACTTCTAAGGCCCTAACTCTTGGATCTGGTGGAGCAATGCCTCAGAGTGAAGCCTAGGTTGCCCGAGACTTAGAAATGACCATTACTTTCACACTGGTTGCAATTATTCCTGCTATACGTTGGAAGGACTGTTGTATTTTTATAGTATTTTATGCTTCTGGCGTTGACTTCTTGGGCCCTAGCTATTCGATCTCGTGGGACACCGTCCAAGAGTGAAGCGTATGTTGCCCGAAACGTAGAAATGACCATTACTTTCACAATGGTTTCAATTACTCATGCTATACGATGGAAAAACTGTTGTGCTTTTATTGTATTTTATGCTTCTGACGCTGACCTCTAAGTCCCTAGCTATTCGATCTGGTGGAGCAACGACCTAGAGGGAAGCCTAGGTTGCCCGGAACGTAGAAATGACCATTACTTTCACACTGGTTGCGATTATTCCTGTTACACTTTGGAAGGACTGTTGTATTTTTATAGTATTTTATGCTTCTGGCGTTGACTTCTTAGGCCCTAACTAGTCGATCGGGTGGAGCAACGCCCTAGAGTGAAGCCTAGGTTGCCCGGAACGTAGAAATGGCCATTACTTTCACACTGGTTTCAATTATTCGTTTTATATGATGGAAAAAATGTTGTATTTTTTTTGTATTTTATGTTTCGGGCGTCGACTACTAAGGCCCTATCTATTCGATGTGGTGGAGCAACGCCCTAGAGTGAAGCCTAGGTTTCCCGGAACGTAGAAATGACCATAACTTTCACACTTGTTGCAATTATTCGTTTTATACGATGGAAAAACTGTTGTATTTATTTTGCCTTTTATGCATCTGGCGTTGACTTCTTAGACCCTAACTATTCGATCTGGTGGTGCGACGCCCTAGAGTGAAGCCTAGGTTGACCCGAACGTAGAAATGCCCATTACTTTCACACTGGCTGCAATTATTCCCGTTATACGATGGAAAAACTGTTGCATTTATATTGTATTTTATGCTTCTGGCGTTGACTTCTTAGGCCCTAACTATTCGGCCTGGTGGTGCAACGCCCTAGAGTGAAGCCTAGATTGCACGGAACGTAGAAATGCCCATTACTTTCACACTGGTTGCAATTGTTCCTGTTATACGATGGAAAAACTGTTGCATTTATATTGTATTTTATGCTTCTGGCGTTGACTTCTAAGGCCGTAGCTATTCGATGTGGTGGAGCAACGCCCTAGAGTGAAGTCTTGGTTGCCTGGAACGTTGAAATGATCATATCTTTCACACTGGTGGCAATTATTCCTGTTATACTCTGGAAAAACTGTTGTATTTATATTGTATTTTATGCTTCTGGCGTTGACTTCGAAGGCCGTAGCTGTTCGATGTGGTGGAGCAACGCCCTAGAGTGAAGCCTAGGTTGCCCGGAACGTAGAAATGACCATTACTTTCACACTAGTTGCAATTATTCATGCTATACGATGGAAAAACTGTTGGATTTGTATTGTACTTTATGCTTCTGGATTTGACTTCTAAGGCCCTATGTATTCGGTCTGGTGGAGCAATGCCTAAGAGTTAAGTCTAGGATTCCCGAAACGTAGAAATAACAATAACTTTCATACTGATAGCAATTATTTGTTTTATAGGATGGAAAAACTGTTGCATTTATATTGTATTTTATGCTTCCGGCGTTGACTCCTAAGGCCGTAGCTATTCGATGTGGTGGAGCAACGCCCTAGAGTGAAGCCTAGGTTGCCCGAAACGTAGAGACGACCATTACTTTCACAATGGTTGCATTTATTCATGCTATACGATGGAAAAGCTGTTGTATTTTTATTGTATTTATACTTCTGACGCTGACCTCTAAGTCCCTAGCTATTCGATCTGGTGAAGCAACGCCCTAGAGGGAAGCCTAGGTTGCCCGTAACGTAGAAATGACCATTACTTTCACACTGGTTGCGATTATTCCTGTTACACTTTGGAAGGACTGTTGTATTTTTATAGTATTTTATGCTTCTGGCGCTGACTTCTAAGGCTGTAGCTATTCGAAGTGGTGGAACAACGCCCTAGAGTGGAGACTAGGTTGCCCGGAACATAGAAATGCCCATTACATTCACACTGGTTGTAATTATTCCAGTTATACTATGGAAAAACTGTAGTATTTTTATTGTATTTTGTGCTTCTGGCGTTGGTTTCTAAGGTCCTAGCCATTCAAATTCGTGGGGCAATGTCTAAGAGTGAAGCCTAGGTTGCCCGGAACGTGGAAATGACCATCACTTTCACACTGACTGCAATTATTCATGCTATACGATGGAAAAAGTGTTGCATTTTTATTGTCCTTTATGCTTCTGGCGCGGACTTCTTAGGCCCTAACTATTCGATCAGGTGGAACAACGCCCTAGAGTGAAACCTGGGTTGCCCGGAACGTAGAAATGACCATCACTTTCACACTGCTTGCAATTATTCCTGTTATACGGTGGAAAAACTGTTGTATTTATTTTGTATTTTATGTTTCGGGCGTCGACTACTAAGGCCCTATCTATTCGATGTGGTGGAGCAACGCCCTAGAGTGAAGCCTAGGTTTCCCGGAACGTAGAAATGACCATAACTTTCACACTTGTTGCAATTATTCGTTTTATACGATGGAAAAACTGTTGTATTTATTTTGCCTTTTATGCATCTGGCGTTGACTTCTTAGACCCTAACTATTCGATCTGGTGGTGCGACGCCCTAGAGTGAAGCCTAGGTTGACCGGAACGTAGAAATGCCCATTACTTTCACACTAGTTGCAATTATTCATGCTATACGATGGAAAAACTGTTGTATTTTTACTGTATTTTATGCTTCTGGCGTTGACTTCTTAGGCCGTAACTACTCGATCTGTTGGAACAACGCCCTAGAGTGAAGCCTAGGTTGCCCGGAACGTAGAAATGACCATCACTTTCACTCTGGTTGCAATTATTCTTTTTATACGATGGAAAAACTGTTGTATTTTTATTGTATTTTATGCGTCTGGAGTTGTTTTATAAGGCCCTAACTATTCGGCCTGGTGGTGCAACGCCCTAGAGTGAAGCCTAGATTGCACGGAACGTAGAAATGACCATTACCTTCACGCTTGTTGCAATTATTCCTGTTATACGATGAAAAAACTGTTCTATTTATTTTGTATTTTATGCTTCGGGCGTTGACTTCTAAGGCCCTAGCTATTCGATCCAGTGGAGCAACACCCTAGAGTGAAGCCTAGGTTGCACGGAACGTAGAAATGACCATAACTTTCACACTGGTTGCAATTACTCGTTTTATACGATGGAAAAGCTGTTGTATTTATATTGTATTTTATGCTTCTGGCGTTGACTTCTAAGGCCGTAGCTATTCGATGTGGTGGAGCAACGCCCTAGAGTGAAGCCTAGGTTGCCTGGAACGTAGAAATGACCATACCTTTCACACTTGTGGCAATTATTCCTGTTATACTATGAAAAAACTGTTGTATTTATATTGTATTTTATGCTTCTGGCGTTGACTTCGAAGGCCGTAGCTGTTCGATGTGGTGGAGCAACGCCCTAGAGTGAAGCCTAGGTTGCCCGAAACGTAGAAATGACCATTACTTGCACACTGGTTGCAATTATTCCTGTTATATGATGGAAAAACTGCTGTATTTATATTGTATTTTATGCTTCTGGCGCTGACTTCTTAGGCCCCAGCTATTCGATCTGGTGGAACAACGCCCTAGAGTGAAGCCTGGGTTGCCCGGAACGTAGAAATGACCATCACTTTCGCACTGGTTGCAATTATTCCTGTTATACGAAGGAATAACTGTTCTATTTATTTTGTATTTTATGCTTCTGGCGTTGACTTCTTAGGCCCTAACTATTCGATCTATTGAAACAACGCCCTAGAGTGAAGCCTAGGTTGCCCGGACCGTAGAAATGACCATCACTTTCACACTGGTTGCTATTATTCCTGTTATACGCTGGAATAACTGTTCTATTTATTTTGTATTTTATGCTTCGGGCGTTGACTTCTAAGGCCCTAGCTATTCGATCCAGTGGAGCAACGCCCTAGAGTGAAGCCTAGGTTGCACGGAACGTAGAAATGACCATAACTTTCACACTGGTTGCAATTACTCGTTTTATACGATGGAAAAGCTGTTGTATTTATATTGTATTTTATGCTTCTGGCGTTGACTTCTTAGGCCCTAACTATTCGATCTGTTGGAACAACGCCCTAGAGTGAAGCCTAGGTTGCCCGGACCGTAGAAATGACCATCACTTTCATACTGGTTGCAATTATTCCTGTTATACGCTGGAATAACTGTTCTATATATTTTGTATTTTATGCTTCGGGCGTTGACTTCTAAGGTTGTAGCTATTCGATGTGGTGGAGCAACGCCATAGAGTGAAGACTAGGTTGCCCGGAACGTAGAAATGACCATATCTTCCACACTAGTTGCAATTATTCATGTTATACGACGGAAAAACTGTTGTATTTATATTGTGTTTTATGCTTCTGTCGTTGACTTCTAAGGCCCTATGTATTCGACCTGGCGGAGCAACGTCCAAGTGTGAAGCCTATGTTCCCCGGAACGTAGGAATGTCCATTACCTTCACACTGGTTGCAATTATTCGTTTTATACGATGGAAAAACTGTTGCACTTATATTGTATTTTATGCTTCTGGCGTTGACTTCTAAGGCCGTAGCTATTCGATCTGGTGGATCTACGCCCTAGAGGGAAGCCTAGGTTGCCCGGAACGTAGAAATGACCATTACTTTCATACTGGTTGCGATTATTCCTGTTATACGATGGAAGGACTGTTGTATTTTTATAGTATTTTATGCTTCTCGCGTTGACTTCTTAGGCCAAACTGGTCGGTCGGGTGGAGCAACGCCCTAGAGTGAAGCCTAGGTTACCCGGATCGTAGAAATGACCAGTACTTTCACACTGGTTGCTATTATTCTTGTTATATGATGGAAAAACTGATGTATTTTTTTTGTATTTTATGCTTCGGGCGTTGACTTATAAGGCCCTAGCTATTCGATTTATTGGAGAAACGCCCCAGAGTGAAGCCTAGGTTGCCCGAAACGTAGGAATGACAATTACCTTCACACTGGTTGCAATTATTCTTTTTATACGATGGGAAGACTGTTGTATTTATGTGGTATTTTATGCTTCTGGCGTTGACTTCTAAGGCCCTAACTCTTGGATCTGGTGGAGCAATGCCTCAGAGTGAAGCCTAGGTTGCCCGTAACGTACAAATGACCATCACCTTCAAACTGGTTGGAATTATTCCTGTTATACGATGGAATAACTGTTGCATATTTATTGCATTTTATGCTTCGGGCGTTGACTACTAAGCCCCTAACTATTTAATCTGGTGGAGCAACGCCCCAGAGCGAAGCCTAGGTTGCCCGAAACTTAGAAATGACCATTACTTTCACACTGGTTGCAATTATTCCTGCTATACGATGGAAGGACTGTTGTATTTTTATAGTATTTTATGCTTCTGGCGTTGACTTCTTGGGCCCTAGCTATTCGATCTCGTGGGACACCGTCCAAGAGTGAAGCGTATGTTGCCCGAAACGTAGAAATGACCATTACTTTCACAATGGTTTCAATTATTCATGCTATACGATGGAGAAACTGTTGTGTTTTTATTGTATTTTATGCTTCTGACGCTGACCTCTAAGTCCCTAGCTATTGGATCGGGTGGAGCAACGCCCTAGAGTGAAGCCTAGGTTGCCCGGAACGTAGAAATGGCCATTACTTTCACACTGGTTTCAATTATTCGTTTTATATGATGGAAAAACTGTTGTATTTTTTTTGTATTTTATGCTTCGGGCGTTGACTTCTTGGGCCCTAGCTATTCGATCTCGTGGGACACCGTCCAAGAGTGAAGCGTATGTTGCCCGAAACGTAGAAATGACCATTACTTTCACAATGGTTTCAATTATTCATGCTATACGATGGAGAAACTGTTGTGTTTTTATTGTATTTTATGCTTCTGACGCTGACCTCTAAGTCCCTAGCTATTGGATCGGGTGGAGCAACGCCCTAGAGTGAAGGCTAGGTTGCGCGGAACGTCGAAATGACCATCACTTGCACACTGTGTGCAATAATTCCTGTTATACGATGCATCAGCTGTTGGATTTTTACTGTACTTTATGCTTGTGGCGTTGACTTCTAAGGCCCAATGTATTCGATCTGGTGGAGCAATGCCTCACAGTTAAGTCTAGGGTGCCCGAAACGTTGAAATGATCATTACTGTCACACTGGTTGCATTTATTGATGCTATACGATGGAAAAACTGTTGCATTTTTGTTGTACTTTATGCTTCTGGCGCTGACGTGTTGGGCCCTAACTATTCGATCTGGTGGAACAACGCCCTAGAGTGAAGCCCGGGATGCCCGGAACGTAGAAATGACCATCACTTTCACATTGGTTGCAATTATTCCTGTTATACGATGGACAAACTGTTGGATTTTTATTGTACTTTATGCTTCTGGATTTGACTTCTAAGGCCCTATGTATTCGATCTGGTGGAGCAATGCCTCAGAGTTAGGTCTAGGATTTCCGAAACGTAGAAATGAAAATAACTTTCATACTGATAGCAATTATTCGTTTTATAGGAAGAAAAGCTGCTTTATTTGTATTGTATTTTATGCTTCTGGCGTTGACTTCTTAGACCCCAACTATTGGATCTGGTGGACTAACGCCCTAGAGTGAAGCCTATGTTGCCAGGAACGTAGAAATGACCATTACTTACACTGGTTGCAATTATTCATGCTATACGATGGCAAAACTTTTGAATTTTTATTTTATTTTATGCTTCTGGATTTGACTTCTAAGGCCCTATGTGTTCGTTCTGGTGGAGCAATCCCTCAGGGTTAAGTCTAGGATGCCCGAAACGTAGAAATGACAATAACATTCATACTGATAGCAATTATTCGTTCTATAGGAAGAAAAACTGATTTATTTGTATTGTATTTTATACTTCTGGCGTTGACTTCTTAGGCCCTATTTATTCGATCTGGCGGAGCAACGCAATAGAGTGAAGCCTAGGTTGCCCGGAACGTTGAAATGACCATTACTTTCACACTGGTTGCAATTGTTCATGCTATACGATGGAAAAACTGTTGTATTTTTACTGGATTTTATGCTTCTGGCGTTGACTCCTAAGGCCCTAACTATTCGATCCAGTGGAGCAACGCCCTAGAGTGAAGCCTAGATTGCACGGAACGTAGAAATGCCCATTACTTTCACACTGGTTGCAATTATTCCTGTTATACGATGGAAAAACTGTTGGACTTATATTGTATTTTATGCTTCTGGCGTTGACTTCTAAGGCCGTAGCTATTCGATGTGGTGGAGTAAAGCCCTAGAGTGAAGCCTTGGTTGCCTGGAACGTAGAAATGACCATATCTTTCACACTGGTGGCAATTATTCCTGTTATACTATGGAAAAACTGTTGTATTTATATTGTATTTTATGCTTCTGGCGTTGACTTCGAAGGCCGTAGCTGTTCGATGTGGTGGAGCAACGCCCTAGAGTGAAGCCTAGGCTGCCCGGAACGTAGAAATGACCATTACTTTCACACTAGTTGCAATTATTCATGCTATACGATGGAAAAACTGTGGTATTTTTACTGAATTTTATGCTTCTGGCATTGACTTCTAAGGTCCTAGCTATTCGATCTCGTGGGGCAACGTTCAAGAGTGAAGCCCATGTTGCCCGGAACGTAGAAATGACCATCACTTTCACACTGGTTGCAATTATTCCTGTTATACGATGGAATAACTGTTCTATTTATTTTGTATTTTATGCTTCTGGCGTCGACTTCTAAGGCCCTAGCTATTCGATTTAGTGGAGATACGCCCCAGAGTGAAGCCTAGGTTGCCCGAAACGTAGAAATGACCATTACTTTCACACTGGTTGCATTTATTCTTTCTATACGATGGAAAAACTGTTGTATTTTTATTGTATTTTATGCGTCTGGAGTTGTTTTATAAGGCCCTATCTATTCGGCCTGGTGGTGCAACGCCCTAGAGTGAAGCCTAGATTGCACGGAACGTAGAATTGCCCATTACTTTCACACTGGTTGCAATTATACCTGTTATACGATGGAAAAACTGTTGTATTTATATTGTATTTTATGCTTCTGGCGCTGACTTCTTAGGCCCTATCTATTTGATCTGGTGGAACAACGCCCTAGAGTGAAGCCTGGGTTGCCCGGAACGTAGAAATGACGATCACTTTCACACTGGTTGCAATTATTCCTGTTATACGAAGGAATAACTGTTCTATTTATTTTGTATTTTATGCGTCTGGCGTTGACTTCTTAGGCCCTAACTATTCGATCTGTCGGAACAACGCCCTAGAGTGAAGCCTAGGTTGCCCGGACCGTAGAAATGACCATCACTTTCACACTGGTTGCAATTATTCCTGTTATACGCTGGAATAACTGTTCTATTTATTTTGTATTTTATGCTTCGGGCGTTGACTTCTAAGGCCCTAGCTATTCGATTTAGTGGAGAAACGCCACAGAGTGAAGCCTAGGTTGCCCGAAACGTAGAAATGACCATTACTTTCACACTGGTTGCAATTATTCTTTTTATACGATGGAAAAACTGTTGCATTTATTTTGTATTTGGTGCTTCTGGCGTTGACTTCTTAGGCCCCAACTTTCGATCTGGTGGAGCAACGCACTAGAGTGAAGCCTAGGTTAGCCGGAACGTAGAAGTGTCCAGTACTTTCACACTGGTTGCTGTTATTCCTGTTATACGATGGAAAAACTGTTGCATTTTTATTGTATTTTATGCTTCTGGCGTTGAATTCTAAGTCCCTAACTATTCGGTCTGGTGGACCAACGCCCTACAGTCAAGCCTAGGTTGCCCGGAACGTAGATATGACCATAACCTTCACCCTTGTTGCAATTATTCCTGTTATACGATGAAAAAACTGTTTTATTTTTATTGCATTTTATGCTTCAGGCGTTGACTTCTAAGGCCGTAGCGATTCGAAGTGGTGGAGCAACGCCATAGAGTGGAGACTAGGTTGCCCGGAACGTAGAAATGACCATATCTTTCACACTAGTTGCAATTATTCATGTTATACGACGGAAAAACTGTTGTATTTATATTGTGTTTTATGCTTCTGACGCTGACTTCTAAGGCCGTAGCTATTCGAAGTGGTGGAGCAACGCCCTAGAGTGAAGTCTTGGTTGCCCGGAACATAGAAATGCCCATTACTTTCACACTGGTTGTAATTATTCCAGTTATACGATGGAAAAACTGTTGTACTTTTATTGTATTTATGCTTCTGACGCTGACCTCTAAGTCCCTAGCTATTCGATCTGGTGGAGCAACGCCCTAGAGGGAAGCCTAGGTTGCCCGGAACGTAGAAATGACCATTACTTTCATACTGGTTGCGATTATTCCTGTTATACGATGGAAGGACTGTTGTATTTTTATAGTATTTTATGCTTCTGGCGTTTACTTCTTGGCCAAACTAGTCGATCGGGTGGAGCAACGCCCTAGAGTGAAGCTTAGGTTACCCGGATCGTAGAAATAACCAGTACTTTCACACTGGTTGCTATTATTCCTGTTATATGATGGAAAAACTGATGTATTTTTTTTGTATTTTATGCTTCGGGCGTTGACTTATAAGGCCCTAGCTATTCGATTTATTGGAGAAACGCCCCAGAGTGAAGCCTAGGTTGCCCGAAACGTAGAAATGACCATTACTTTCACACTGGTTGCAATTATTCTTCTTATACGATGGGAAGACTGTTGTATTTATGTGGTATTTTATGCTTCTGGCGTTGACTTCTAAGGCCCTAACTCTTGGATCTGGTGGAGCAATGCCTCAGAGTGAAGCCTAGGTTGCCCGAAACTTAGAAATGACCATTACTTTCACACTGGTTGCAATTATTCCTGCTATACGTTGGAAGGACTGTTGTATTTTTATAGTATTTTATGCTTCTGGCGTTGACTTCTTGGGCCCTAGCTATTCGCTCTCGTGGGACACCGTCCAAGAGTGAAGCGTATGTTGCCCGAAACGTAGAAATGACCATTACTTTCACAATGGTTTCAATTACTCATGCTATACGATGGAAAAACTGTTGTGCTTTTATTGTATTTTATGCTTCTGACGCTGACCTCTAAGTCCCTAGCTATTCGATCTGGTGGAGCAACGACCTAGAGGGAAGCCTAGGTTGCCCGGAACGTAGAAATGACCATTACTTTCACACTGGTTGCGATTATTCCTGTTACACTTTGGAAGGACTGTTGTATTTTTATAGTATTTTATGTTTCGGGCGTCGACTACTAAGGCCCTATCTATTCGATGTGGTGGAGCAACGCCCTAGAGTGAAGCCTAGGTTTCCCGGAACGTAGAAATGACCATAACTTTCACACTTGTTGCAATTATTCGTTTTATACGATGGAAAAACTGTTGTATTTATTTTGCCTTTTATGCATCTGGCGTTGACTTCTTAGACCCTAACTATTCGATCTGGTGGTGCGACGCCCTAGAGTGAAGCCTAGGTTGACCGGAACGTAGAAATGCCCATTACTTTCACACTAGTTGCAATTATTCATGCTATACGATGGAAAAACTGTTGTATTTTTACTGTATTTTATGCTTCTGGCGTTGACTTCTTAGGCCGTAACTACTCGATCTGTTGGAACAACGCCCTAGAGTGAAGCCTAGGTTGCCCGGAACGTAGAAATGACCATCACTTTCACTCTGGTTGCAATTATTCTTTTTATACGATGGAAAAACTGTTGTATTTTTATTGTATTTTATGCGTCTGGAGTTGTTTTATAAGGCCCTAACTATTCGGCCTGGTGGTGCAACGCCCTAGAGTGAAGCCTAGATTGCACGGAACGTAGAAATGACCATTACCTTCACGCTTGTTGCAATTATTCCTGTTATACGATGAAAAAACTGTTCTATTTATTTTGTATTTTATGCTTCGGGCGTTGACTTCTAAGGCCCTAGCTATTCGATCCAGTGGAGCAACGCCCTAGAGTGAAGCCTAGGTTGCACGGAACGTAGAAATGACCATAACTTTCACACTGGTTGCAATTACTCGTTTTATACGATGGAAAAGCTGTTGTATTTATATTGTATTTTATGCTTCTGGCGTTGACTTCTAAGGCCGTAGCTATTCGATGTGGTGGAGCAACGCCCTAGAGTGAAGCCTAGGTTGCCTGGAACGTAGAAATGACCATACCTTTCACACTTGTGGCAATTATTCCTGTTATACTATGAAAAAACTGTTGTATTTATATTGTATTTTATGCTTCTGGCGTTGACTTCGAAGGCCGTAGCTGTTCCATGTGGTGGAGCAACGCCCTAGAGTGAAGCCTAGGTTGCCCGAAACGTAGAAATGACCATTACTTGCACACTGGTTGCAATTATTCCTGTTATATGATGGAAAAACTGCTGTATTTATATTGTATTTTATGCTTCTGGCGCTGACTTCTTAGGCCCCAGCTATTCGATCTGGTGGAACAACGCCCTAGAGTGAAGCCTGGGTTGCCCGGAACGTAGAAATGACCATCACTACCGCACTGGTTGCAATTATTCCTGTTATACGAAGGAATAACTGTTCTATTTATTTTGTATTTTATGCTTCTGGCGTTGACTTCTTAGGCCCTAGCTATTCGATCTGGTGGAGCAACGCCCTAGAGGGAAGCCTAGGTTGCCCGGAACGTAGAAATGACCATTACTTTCATACTGGTTGCGATTATTCCTGTTATACGATGGAAGGACTGTTGTATTTTTATAGTATTTTATGCTTCTGGCGTTTACTTCTTGGCCAAACTAGTCGATCGGGTGGAGCAACGCCCTAGAGTGAAGCTTAGGTTACCCGGATCGTAGAAATAACCAGTACTTTCACACTGGTTGCTATTATTCCTGTTATATGATGGAAAAACTGATGTATTTTTTTTGTATTTTATGCTTCGGGCGTTGACTTATAAGGCCCTAGCTATTCGATTTATTGGAGAAACGCCCCAGAGTGAAGCCTAGGTTGCCCGAAACGTAGAAATGACCATTACTTTCACACTGGTTGCAATTATTCTTCTTATACGATGGGAAGACTGGTGTATTTATGTGGTATTTTATGCTTCTGGCGTTGACTTCTAAGGCCCTAACTCTTGGATCTGGTGGAGCAATGCCTCAGAGTGAAGCCTAGGTTGCCCGAAACTTAGAAATGACCATTACTTTCACACTGGTTGCAATTATTCCTGCTATACGTTGGAAGGACTGTTGTATTTTTATAGTATTTTATGCTTCTGGCGTTGACTTCTTGGGCCCTAGCTATTCGATCTCGTGGGACACCGTCCAAGAGTGAAGCGTATGTTGCCCGAAACGTAGAAATGACCATTACTTTCACAATGGTTTCAATTACTCATGCTATACGATGGAAAAACTGTTGTGCTTTTATTGTATTTTATGCATCTGGCGTTGACTTCTTAGACCCTAACTATTCGATCTGGTGGTGCGACGCCCTAGAGTGAAGCCTAGGTTGACCCGAACGTAGAAATGCCCATTACTTTCACACTGGCTGCAATTATTCCCGTTATACGATGGAAAAACTGTTGCATTTATATTGTATTTTATGCTTCTGGCGTTGACTTCTTAGGCCCTAACTATTCGGCCTGGTGGTGCAACGCCCTAGAGTGAAGCCTAGATTGCACGGAACGTAGAAATGCCCATTACTTTCACACTGGTTGCAATTGTTCCTGTTATACGATGGAAAAACTGTTGCATTTATATTGTATTTTATGCTTCTGGCGTTGACTTCTAAGGCCGTAGCTATTCGATGTGGTGGAGCAACGCCCTAGAGTGAAGTCTTGGTTGCCTGGAACGTTGAAATGACCATATCTTTCACACTGGTGGCAATTATTCCTGTTATACTCTGGAAAAACTGTTGTATTTATATTGTATTTTATGCTTCTGGCGTTGACTTCGAAGGCCGTAGCTGTTCGATGTGGTGGAGCAACGCCCTAGAGTGAAGCCTAGGTTGCCCGGAACGTAGAAATGACCATTACTTTCACACTAGTTGCAATTATTCATGCTATACGATGGAAAAACTGTTGGATTTGTATTGTACTTTATGCTTCTGGATTTGACTTCTAAGGCCCTATGTATCCGGTCTGGTGGAGCAATGCCTAAGAGTTAAGTCTAGGATTCCCGAAACGTAGAAATAACAATAACTTTCATACTGATAGCAATTATTTGTTTTATAGGATGGAAAAACTGTTTTATTTGTATTGTATTTTATGCTTCTGGCGTTGACTTCTTAGGCCCTAACTATTCTATCTGTTGGAACACGCCCTAGAGTGAAGCCTAGGTGGCCCGGAACGTACAGATGACCATTACTTTCACACTGGTTGCAATCATTCCTGTTATACGATGGAAAAACTGTTGCATTTATATTGTATTTTATGCTTCCGGCGTTGACTCCTAAGGCCGTAGCTATTCGATGTGGTGGAGCAACGCCCTAGAGTGAAGCCTAGGTTGCCCGAAACGTAGAGACGACCATTACTTTCACAATGGTTGCATTTATTCATGCTATACGATGGAAAAGCTGTTGTATTTTTATTGTATTTATACTTCTGACGCTGACCTCTAAGTCCCTAGCTATTCGATCTGGTGAAGCAACGCCCTAGAGGGAAGCCTAGGTTGCCCGTAACGTAGAAATGACCATTACTTTCACACTGGTTGCGATTATTCCTGTTACACTTTGGAAGGACTGTTGTATTTTTATAGTATTTTATGCTTCTGGCGCTGACTTCTAAGGCTGTAGCTATTCGAAGTGGTGGAACAACGCCCTAGAGTGGAGACTAGGTTGCCCGGAACATAGAAATGCCCATTACATTCACACTGGTTGTAATTATTCCAGTTATACTATGGAAAAACTGTAGTATTTTTATTGTATTTTGTGCTTCTGGCGTTGGTTTCTAAGGTCCTAGCCATTCAAATTCGTGGGGCAATGTCTAAGAGTGAAGCCTAGGTTGCCCGGAACGTGGAAATGACCATCACTTTCACACTGACTGCAATTATTCATGCTATACGATGGAAAAAGTGTTGCATTTTTATTGTCCTTTATGCTTCTGGCGCGGACTTCTTAGGCCCTAACTATTCGATCAGGTGGAACAACGCCCTAGAGTGAAACCTGGGTTGCCCGGAACGTAGAAATGACCATCACTTTCACACTGCTTGCAATTATTCCTGTTATACGGTGGAAAAACTGTTGTATTTATTTTGTATTTTATGTTTCGGGCGTCGACTACTAAGGCCCTATCTATTCGATGTGGTGGAGCAACGCCCTAGAGTGAAGCCTAGGTTTCCCGGAACGTAGAAATGACCATAACTTTCACACTTGTTGCAATTATTCGTTTTATACGATGGAAAAACTGTTGTATTTATTTTGCCTTTTATGCATCTGGCGTTGACTTCTTAGACCCTAACTATTCGATCTGGTGGTGCGACGCCCTAGAGTGAAGCCTAGGTTGACCGGAACGTAGAAATGCCCATTACTTTCACACTAGTTGCAATTATTCATGCTATACGATGGAAAAACTGTTGTATTTTTACTGTATTTTATGCTTCTGGCGTTGACTTCTTAGGCCGTAACTACTCGATCTGTTGGAACAACGCCCTAGAGTGAAGCCTAGGTTGCCCGGAACGTAGAAATGACCATCACTTTCACCCTGGTTGCAATTATTCTTTTTATACGATGGAAAAACTGTTGTATTTTTATTGTATTTTATGCGTCTGGAGTTGTTTTATAAGGCCCTAACTATTCGGCCTGGTGGTGCAACGCCCTAGAGTGAAGCCTAGATTGCACGGAACGTAGAAATGACCATTACCTTCACGCTTGTTGCAATTATTCCTGTTATACGATGAAAAAACTGTTCTATTTATTTTGTATTTTATGCTTCGGGCGTTGACTTCTAAGGCCCTAGCTATTCGATCCAGTGGAGCAACGCCCTAGAGTGAAGCCTAGGTTGCACGGAACGTAGAAATGACCATAACTTTCACACTGGTTGCAATTACTCGTTTTATACGATGGAAAAGCTGTTGTATTTATATTGTATTTTATGCTTCTGGCGTTGACTTCTAAGGCCGTAGCTATTCGATGTGGTGGAGCAACGCCCTAGAGTGAAGCCTAGGTTGCCTGGAACGTAGAAATGACCATACCTTTCACACTTGTGGCAATTATTCCTGTTATACTATGAAAAAACTGTTGTATTTATATTGTATTTTATGCTTCTGGCGTTGACTTCGAAGGCCGTAGCTGTTCGATGTGGTGGAGCAACGCCCTAGAGTGAAGCCTAGGTTGCCCGAAACGTAGAAATGACCATTACTTGCACACTGGTTGCAATTATTCCTGTTATATGATGGAAAAACTGCTGTATTTATATTGTATTTTATGCTTCTGGCGCTGACTTCTTAGGCCCCAGCTATTCGATCTGGTGGAACAACGCCCTAGAGTGAAGCCTGGGTTGCCCGGAACGTAGAAATGACCATCACTACCGCACTGGTTGCAATTATTCCTGTTATACGAAGGAATAACTGTTCTATTTATTTTGTATTTTATGCTTCTGGCGTTGACTTCTTAGGCCCTAACTATTCGATCTATTGGAACAACGCCCTAGAGTGAAGCCTAGGTTGCCCGGACCGTAGAAATGACCATCACTTTCACACTGGTTGCAATTATTCCTGTTATACGCTGGAATAACTGTTCTATTTATTTTGTATTTTATGCTTCGGGCGTTGACTTCTAAGGCCCTAGCTATTCGATCCAGTGGAGCAACGCCCTAGAGTGAAGCCTAGGTTGCACGGAACGTAGAAATGACCATAACTTTCACACTGGTTGCAATTACTCGTTTTATACGATGGAAAAGCTGTTGTATTTATATTGTATTTTATGCTTCTGGCGTTGACTTCTTAGGCCCTAACTATTCGATCTGGAGGACCAACGCCCTAGAGTGAAGACTAGGTTACCGGGAACGTAGAAATGACCATTACCTTCACGCTTGTTGCAATTATTCCTGTTATACGATGAAAAAACTGTTGCATTTATATTGTATTTTATGCTTCTGGCGTTGACTTCTAAGGCCGTAGCTATTCGATTTAGTGGAGAAACGCACCAGAGTGAAGCCTAGGTTGCCCGAAACGTAGAAATGACCATTACTTTCACACTGGTTGCATTTATTCGTTTTATACGATGGAAAAGCTGTTGTATTTGTTTTGTACTTTATGCTTCTGGCGTTGACTTCTAAGGCACTATGTACTCGGTCTGGTGGATCCATGCCTCAGAGTTCAGTATAGGACGCCCGGAAAGTAGAAATGGCCATTACTTTCACACTGGTTGCAATTATTCGTTTTACACGATGGAAAAACTGTTGTACATATATCGTGTTTTATGCTTCTGACGTTGACTTCTTAGGCCCTAACTACTCGATCTGGTAGCACAATGCCCTAGCGTGAAGCCTAGGTTGCCCGGAACGTAGAAATGACCACCACTTTCACACTGGTTGCAATTATTCCTGATATGCGATGGCAAAACCGTTGCATTTTTATTGTATTTTATGGATCGGTCGTTGATTTCTGTGGCCCTAACTATTCGATGTGGTGGAGCAACTCCATAGGGTGTAGCCTAGGTTGCCCGGAACGTAGAAGTGACCATAATTTTCATACTGGTTGCAATTATTCGTTCTATACGATGGAAACCTGTTGTATTTATATTGCATTTTATGCTACTGGCGTTGACTTCTTAGGCCCTAACTATTGGATCTGGTGGACCAACGCCCTGGAGTGAAGCCTAGGCTGCTCGGAACGTAGAAATGACCATATCTTTCACACTGGTTGCAATTATTCGTTTTATACGATGGAAAAACTATTGCATCTTTATTGTATTTTATGGTTCTGGCGTGGACTTCTAAGGCCCTAACTATTCGATCTGCTGGAGCAACGCCCCACAGAGAAGCCTAGGTTGCCCGGAACGTGGAAATGACCAGTACTTTCACACTGGTTGCAATTATCCATTTTATACGATGGAAAAACTGTTGTATTTTTATTGTATTTTATGCTTCAGTCGTTGTTTTCTAAGGCCCTAATTATTCGATCTGGCGGAGCAACGCACTAGAGTGAAGCCTAGGTTGCCCGGAACGTTGAAATGACCATTACTTTCACACTGGTTGCAATTGTTCATGCTATACGATGGAAAAACTGTTGTATTTTTACTGGATTTTATGCTTCTGGCGTTGACTCCTAAGGCCCTAACTATTCGATCTGGTGGAGCAATGCCTCAGAGTTAAGTCTAGGGTGCCCGGAAAGTAGAAATGGCCATTAGTATCACCCTGGTTGCAATTATTCGTTTTATACGATGGAAAAACTGTTGTATATATATCGTCTTTTATGCTTCTGGCGTTGACTTCTTAAGCCCTAACTATTCGATGTGGCGGAGCAACGCCCTAGAGCGAAATCTAGGTTACCCGGACCGTAGAAATGACCATAAATTTCACACTGGCTGCAATTATTCGTTTTATACGATGGAAAACCTGTTGTATTCATATTGTATTTTAGGCTTCTGGCGTTGACTTCTTAGGCCCTAACTATTGGATCTGGTGGACCAACGCCCTAGAGTGAAGCCTAGGTTGCCCGGAACGTAGAAATGTCCATACCTTTCACACTGGTTGCAATTACTCCTGTTATACGACGGAAAAACTGTTGTATTTATATTGTATTTTATGCTTCTGGCGTTGACTTCTATGGCCCTAACTATTCGATCTGTTGGAGCATCGCCCTAGAGTGAAGCCTCGGTTGCCCGGAACGTAGAAATGACCATAACTTTCACACTGGTTGCAATTATTCGTTTTATACGATGGAAAATCTGTTGTATTTATTTTGTATTTTATGCTTCTGACGTTGACTTCTTAGGCACTAACTATTGGATCTCGTGGAGCAACGCCCTAGGCTGAAGCCTAGGTTGTCAGGAAGGTAGAAATGACCATCACTTTCACACTGGTTGCAATTATTCCTGTTATACGATGGAAGGGCTGTTGTATTTATATTGTATTTTATGATTTTGGCGCTGACTTCTAAGACCCTAGCTATTCGATCTGGTGGAGCAACGCCCTAGAGTGAAGCCTAGGTTGCCCGTAACGTAGATATGACCATTACTTTCACACTGTTTGCAATTATTCATTTTATACAATGGAAAAACAGTTGTATTGGTATTGTATTTTATGCTTCTGGTGTTGACTTCTAGGGCCCTATGTATTCGATGTGGTGGAGCAATGCCACAGAGCTAAGTCTAGGATGCCCGAAACGTAGAAATGACCATAACTTTCATACTGGTTTCAATTATTCGTTTTATACAGTGGAAAAACTGTTCTATTTATTTTGTATTTTATGCTTCGGGCGTCGACTTCTAAGGCCGTAGCTATTCGATGTGGTGGAGCAACGCCAGAGAGCGTAATCTAGGTTGCCCGGACCGTAGAAGTGACCATAAATTTCACACTGGTTGCAATTATTCGTTTTATACGATGGAAAAACTGTTGTATTTATTTTGTATTTTATGCTTCTGGCGTTCACTTCTTAGGCCCCAACTATTCGATCTGGTGGAGCAATGCCTCAGAGTTAAGTCTAGGGTGCCCGGAAAGTAGTAATGGCCATATCTTTCACACTGGTTGCAATTATTCGTTTTATACGATGGAAAACCTGTTGCATTTATATTGCATTTTATGCTACTGGCGTTGATTTCTTAGGCCCTAACTATTGGATCTGGTGGACCAACGCCCTAGAGTGAAGCCTAGGCTGCCGGAACGTACAAATGACCATATCTTTCACACTGGTTGCAATTATTCGTTTTATACGATGGAAAACCTGTTGTATTTATATTGCCTTTTATGCTTCTGGCGTTGACTTCTTAGGCCCTAACTATTCGATCTGGGGGCGCAATGCCTCAGAGTTAAGTCTAGGGTGCCGGGAAAGTAGAAATGGCCATTACTATCGCCCTGGTAGCAATTATTCGTCTTATACTATGGAAAAACTATTGTACATATATCGTATTTTATGCTTCTGGCGTTGACTTCTTAAGCCCTAACTATTCGATGTGGTGGAGCAACGCCAGAGAGCGTAATCTAGGTTGCCCGGACCGTAGAAGTGACCATAAATTTCACACTGGTTGCAATTATTCGTTTTATACGATGGAAAAACTGTTGTATTTATTTTGTATTTTATGCTTCTGGCGTTCACTTCTTAGGCCCCAACTATTCGATCTGGTGGAGCAATGCCTCAGAGTTAAGTCTAGGGTGCCCGGAAAGTAGTAATGGCCATATCTTTCACACTGGTTGCAATTATTCGTTTTATACGATGGAAAACCTGTTGCATTTATATTGCATTTTATGCTACTGGCGTTGATTTCTTAGGCCCCAACTATTGGATCTGGTGGACCAACGGCCTAGAGTGAAGCCTAGGCTGCCCGGAACGTAGAAATGACTATAACATCACACTGGTTGCAATTATTCGTTTTATACGATGGAAAATCTGTTGTATTTATTTTGTATTTTATGCTTCTGGCGTTGACTTCTTAGGCACTAACTATTGGATCTGGTGGAGCAACGCCCTAGGCTGAAGCCTAGGTTGTCAGGAAGGTAGAAATGAGCATCACTTTCACACTGGTTGCAATTATTCCTGTTATACGATGGAAGGGCTGTTGTATTTATATTGTATTTTATGCTTTTGGCGTTGACTTCTAAGACCCTAGCTATTCGATCTGGTGGAGCAACACCCTAGAGTGAAGCCTAGGTTGCCCGTAACGTAGATATGACCATTACTTTCACACTGTTTGCAATTATTCATTTTATACAATGGAAAAACAGTTGTATTTGTATTGTATTTTATGCTTCTGGTGTTGACTTCTAAGGCCCTATGTATTCGATGTGGTGGAGCAATGCCACAGAGTTAATTCTAGGATGCCCGAAAGGTAGAAATGACCATAACTTTCATACTGGTTTCAATTATTCGTTTTATACAGTGGAAAAACTGTTCTATTTATTTTGTATTTTATGCTTCGGGCGTCGACTTCTAAGGCCGTAGCTATTCGATGTGGTGGAGCAACGCCCTAGAGCGAAATCTAGGTTGCCCGGAACGTAGAAATGACCATAACTTTCACACTGGTTGCAATTATTCGTTTTATACGATGGAAAAGCTGTTGTATTTATTTTGTATTTTATTGTTGTGGCGTTGACTTCTTAGGCCCTAACTATTGGATTTGGTGGACCAACGCCCTAGAGTGAAGCCTAGGTTGTCAGGAAGGTAGAAATGACCATCACTTTCACACTGGTTGCAATGATTCCTGTTATACGATCGAAGGGCTGTTGTATTTATATTGTATTTTATGCTTTTGGCGTTGACTTCTAAGACCCTAGCTGTTCGATCTGGTGGAGCAACGCCCTAGAGTGAAGCCTAGGTTGCCCGTAACGTAGATATGACCATTACTTTCACACTGTTTGCAATTATTCGTTTTATACGATGGAAAAACTGTTGTATTTATTTTGTATTTTATGCTTCTGGCGTTCACTTCTTAGGCCCCAACTATTCGATCTGGTGGAGCAATGCCTCAGAGTTAAGTCTAGGGTGCCCGGAAAGTAGTAATGGCCATATCTTTCACACTGGTTGCAATTATTCGTTTTATACGATGGAAAACCTGTTGCATTTATATTGCATTTTATGCTACTGCCGTTGATTTCTTAGGCCCTAACTATTGGATCTGGTGGACCAACGCCCTAGAGTGAAGCCTAGGCTGCCCGGAACGTAGAAATGACTATAACATCACACTGGTTGCAATTATTCGTTTTATACAATGGAAAATCTGTTGTATTTATTTTGTATTTTATGCTTCTGGCGTTGACTTCTTAGGCACTAACTATTGGATCTGGTGGAGCAACGCCCTAGGCTGAAGCCTAGGTTGTCAGGAAGGTAGAAATGAGCATCACTTTCACACTGGTTGCAATTATTCCTGTTATACGATGGAAGGGCTGTTGTATTTATATTGTATTTTATGCTTTTGGCGTTGACTTCTAAGGCCCTATGTATTCGATGTGGTGGAGCAATGCCACAGAGTTAATTCTAGGATGCCCGAAAGGTAGAAATGACCATAACTTTCATACTGGTTTCAATTATTCGTTTTATACAGTTTAAAAACTGTTCTATTTATTTTGTATTTTATGCTTCGGGCGTCGACTTCTAAGGCCGTAGCTATTCGATGTGGTGGAGCAACGCCCTAGAGCGAAATCTAGGTTGCCCGGAACGTAGAAATGACCATAACTTTCACACTGGTTGCAATTATTCGTTTTATACGATGGAAAAGCTGTTGTATTTATTTTGTATTTTATTGTTATGGCGTTGACTTCTTAGGCCCTAACTATTGGATTTGGTGGACCAACGCCCTAGAGTGAAGCCTAGGTTGTCAGGAAGGTAGAAATGACCATCACTTTCACACTGGTTGCAATGATTCCTGTTATACGATCGAAGGGCTGTTGTATTTATATTGTATTTTATGCTTTTGGCGTTGACTTCTAAGACCCTAGCTGTTCGATCTGGTGGAGCAACGCCCTAGAGTGAAGCCTAGGTTGCCCGTAACGTAGATATGACCATTACTTTCACACTGTTTGCAATTATTCATTTTATACAATTGAAAAACAGTTGTATTTGTATTGTATTTTATGCTTCTGGTGTTGACTTCTAAGGCCCTATGTATTCGATGTGGTGGAGCAATGCCACAGAGTTAAGTCTAGGATGCCCGAAACGTAGAAATGATCATAACTTTCATACTGGTTTCAATTATTCGTTTTATACAGTGGAAAAACTGTTCTATGTATTTTGTATTTTATGCCTCGGGCGTCGACTTCTAAGGCCGTAGCTATTCGATGTGGGGGAGCAACGCCCTAGAGTGAAGCCTAGGTTGCCCGGAACGTAGAAATGGTCATTACTTCCACACTGGTTGCAATTATTCGTTTTATAAGTTGGAAAAACTGTTGTATCTTTATTGTATTTTATGCTTCGGGCGTTGACTTCTAAGGCCCTGAACATTGGATCTGGTGGAGCAACGCCCTAGAGTCAAGCCTAGGTTACCCGGAACGTAGAAATGACCATAACTTTCACACTGGTTGCAATTATCCGTTTTATACGATGGAAAAACTGTTGTATTTTTATTTTACTTTATGCTTCTGGGTTAGGTCTGGGTTAGGGCTTTGGGAGTTAAGGACTGGAAGGGTCTTCCTAGTTCCCGGTTGTTCGTTGTACTCACCATGGTGCCTCGACGAACCGGTGCCGGGTCGAAAACCCTGATGGAACTGATTTTCTCCTACATCCGTGTGGTTAGCAGGTTCCCTGTAGGATACTCATCTGAGGTCTCCATC